>NW_024870686.1:5885000-10885000 GCF_019054845.1 Dipodomys spectabilis | reverse complement strand
TTTTAAAAATTAAAAGAAAATGTGCTGGCAGTAGAGCTAGAGATGAGGGCCCCATACTCTCACTTTTTCTTTTTTGCTCAAGGCTGGTACTCTACCAGTTGAGCCACACCTATACTTCTGGTGTAATTGGAGAGAAGAGTCTCCTAGACTTTTCCTTCTTGACTGGGCTGGCTTAGAGTTTTGATCCTCAGATCACAGCTTCCTGAATAGCTATGATTACAGGCATGAGCTACGGGTGTCAAGCTAAATTAATTTGAAAATTCTACACAGTTTAAAATTACACATAGTTTCCTATGTCTGAAATATTAGAGCTATAATTTTAATTCTATTTACTTTTTATTTCTTTTTTGTTGTTGTTGATAATGAAGCTTGAACTCAAGTCAGGGCTTCATGATTGCTACATTTTTTATTTCTATTCTGGGCTTGAACTCACAACCTGAGCCCTGTCCTTGAGCTTTTACAGTGTTGGGCTAGTGTTTTACCTCTTGGGTTCCATCTCTGCTTCCAGTGATTAATTGGAGATAAGAGTCTCATGGACATTTCTGCCCAGAGTGGCTTTGATCCTCAGATCTCAGCCTTATGAGTAGCTAGGATTCTGAATGTGAGCCAGTAGTATCAGGCAGATAGTGCTTTATGTTGTTGTTGATAATGAGGCTTGAACTCACGTCAGGGCTTCATGATTGCTAGATAGGTGCAATGCCATTTGACCCTTTCTGCTCTTGTGATTTTCTGACTAGGGTCTTGGTTTTTGCCTTGGCTAGCTTGGACTGCAATTGTCCTGCTTATGCTTTGTTTTCAGCTGGAATGACAGGCCCAGTTTTTTCAGTTGAGGTGTCTGGCCTCCCCATTTCATCCTCTCAAGGAGTACAGGATGAGCACCATGTTCTTTCTGTCTCATTACTTTTTTTTGTTAGGATAGGGACTTACTATAGAACTCGGATTGATCTGCTCGTATCTCAGTTTCCCAAGGGTTAGGACCGTAGTGTGCATAGCTTTTGTTTCTCATTAACTTTTTGCCATAGAGGTCTTTTAGCTGTGAGATTTAGAGCCAGAAATAGAGTGATCAGCACTACGTTCGTTACTAGTAATTGTATAGAATATTATTTTCTGGCAACATACTGGACAAAAAAAAGACCTTGAATCCTGGCTAGAATACTATCTGGATCTTTGTTGATGACTCTAATGTGATGCAAGTACAGATCTCATGGTGTGTGTATTTATGATATGATTCCATAGTGCTCTGAAGGTATGGTCCAAGATCTTAAGGTCCCAAGTGATACAAATTTCCAAATTTCCATTACATCCTAAGATACAGCTTCCAATATAGGCAATAAGTGGAATGGATATTTTTTATTTCTGTATTTGTTAAGGTAGGTAAAATTTATCAACCTAATTTTAACCAACTGTCCATCTTACATGAACCTGAACTTGTATTTTGTATATCATGTCTTTTAGGACCACAATATTCTTATAAACTTTATGATGTGTTAGGGATGAGATTTGCATTGTGCTTGTGATCACAACTTAGAATGTTTTGTTAAAGAACAACTTGATTGATGAACTAGGCAATTTTAAAAATTAAGAGAAGTACAGTATTACAAATGAGGAAAGTGATAGTCTTGCTCACTCAAGTTGAACTATGTGGCTTGGAAGGTAGTATCAGATTCTGTGTATCAACCACTTCAAGATTGTAGAGGAGATCAGAATAAAGGAGAGAATGCTTTGATTTACAGGAAATTTTCTTTGAAAACTATACTGTAAAGGAGGCAACTTAAAACCAAAATGGGAAACTGCTTTCGAATATTTGAAGAGCTCTTTCTTAGGAAAGCAGAGGAGACTTTCCTCTAAAGTGCCTCGAGGGTAGAACCAGGGCCTACATGTAAGGCCTCCAGAGTCACTGGCAGATTGTGAGGCATGTGAAAGAGTTGAATCCTCTGAAAATAGACTAGGCTGCTTCCAGAGATAGTGATTTGAAGGGATTTAAGCATCAGACTGGGAATTGGATTAGATGTTCTCTAACATTTATTCAAACTCTGAGAATCTGGGCTTCTGTGAAGTTAAAGACTTGTAGATTATCTGGTACATACGCTATTAATGAAAGGGAATATTGAGGACAGTGGAAGACACAAATTTCTTTATCCACATCCACATTAATAAGTTAATAAGGTTATCACACTGTAGTCATGCTACTGTAATTTATTATGGCTCTAACACTGATAATTAGAATTGAGAGTCAAGACCTAAGTCATAGAAGAAGAGGGTAATGAAGAAAGGCATGAATAAGTTGTGTAGGACAAGGGTGACACTTTCTGGAAAGGCAGTTGTAATTAGGTCACTTTACAAAGGATGCAAATCTCCTTTATCCTCAGCCTCTTCTATCTTTTCCTAGTATAATCCACTCATATGCCTATTTATTTATTTATTTATCTGGAAGTACTGGAGTATGAACTCGGGACATTTTGCTACCACTTGAGCCATGTGTTAAACTCTGCACTTTTTCTTTTTTCTTTTTTTATTGTGAAAATACTGTACAGAGGAGTTACAATTACATGAGCAAGATAATGAGTACACTTCTTATCAAGCATTGCAGCTTCCTCCTTTGTTTCCTCTTCCCATCCCTTCCCATCCTCCCCCTGCCCCCCCACCCAATCCGTCCCCCCTCCATTCCCGCACCAAAGTTGTAAAGTTCGTTTTCGACATAACGATTGTACATCTCATTGTTGCAATGGGTCCACCTGTAACCCTATTTAAACGATTTGTTTTTCCCTTCCCCTCCACAAATTATACCGACATCAAATACAGTGAAAGCAGGGGTTATACTATGGGGGAGGGACATACAAAGCAACAAAGAAATAATCTTATAAATGTGTTAGAAACAATCGCATGAAAGAAAAAAAAAACATTAGGGTTCATTTCCCTAACATCAACTTAACTGACCTTTTCTGCTTGACTCAGACATATACTAGTTATTGCAAATAAGGGAAACCATGGGACCTATGTTTCTTTGGGCCTGGCTTACTTTACTTAATATATATTTTTTCCAATCCTTTCCATTTCCTAACAAATGGGGCAATGTCATTCTTTCTGATGGAGGCATAGAATTCCATTGTGTATATATACCACATTTTCTTGATCCATTCATCTACTGAGGGGCATCTGGGTTGGTTCCATATCTTAACTATAGTAAATAGTGCTGCAATAAACATAGTCGTGCTGGTAGCTTTAGTGTGGTCTTGTTTGTGATCATTTGGGTAAATGCCCAAAAGTGGGATTGCTGGGTCATAGGGGAGCTCTTTGTGGAGTCTTTTGCGGAACCTCCATACTGCTTTCCAAAGTGGTTGAACAAGTTTACACTCCCACCAACAATACTCTGCACTTTTTCTTGGTTATTTAGGAGATAGAATCTTGAAAAGTTTTTTTCCCTAGCCTGACTATGAACCATGATTTCTGCAACTTACCCTCTTGAGTAGCTGAGATGTGTGAGGCAACAGGAGTTGTTGATAGAGTTGCCTTTTGCTGTTTTGGAGATGGAGTCTAGCAAACTTTTCCACTTGGTCAGGCCTTGAACTCTCATACTCTGCCTCCTGAGCAGAGAATCCCCTGTCTTATTACAATGTTTTTCTACCCTCCTTTGTTTTTTATTCCAATAATATACTTTGTCTCTTATTTCTTTTTTGTCTTATTATCTACCTTTTCATACCTTGATTTTTAATAAAGCTTTATATCATTCAAAAATATTTTTGAGCATCGAGTATGGAATCAGAACAACTAGGAATATAGTGCTTCTTATATTTAAGGAGAGAAGGAAGTCATGCACTAAATAAAGAAATATTGGATATAACAGAATGTGATTAGGACTTTGGATAAAAAATTGTTGACAGAGTAAGGGATATCAAGGGTACAGGTAGAGATTTATAGGTAGATTTCAAGGTGGCTTCAGATGAAGTTAAATAAGTTGAGGAAAGGAGAGCTGAAAAAAAAAGGGATGAAGAAGAAAAACACTAATAAAGCAGTTATTCGAGGTCAGATTTTATAAAGTAGGGGAACCAGTGAGTCAAAGGCTCTGAGCTAAAATGTTCTGTAAAAGTTCCAGAGGAAGAACTGGCAGACTAAAATGGCTGAAGCAGCCTAAGTCAGAGGCATGAGAGTAAGAAATGAAAGAGAGATTTGATAAATATCATGACTGTATCTGAGTTATATGTCTTGAAAGAAGTTTTTAGGCTGCTCTGTTGTGAATGGTTTGTAGAAGACAAGGACACAAGCAGAAAGAGCTATGAAACTTAATGAAGTAAAACAACTAAGCTGGGGAAGTACCAAATGTAAAGAAACAGTAGAAACAAAATAACCCAAATGAAGGCTTCCTTTTGTATTTCAGATGTTTGCCTTATTATAATTATTCTTTATATTGTAACTGTTGGCAGGCACATGCCTGTATTCCAGCTACTCAATGGAGACAGGAAGGTGATAAGTTCAAAGCTAGCCTAGGTAATGTTAGCAAGACCTTATCATAAACCCAAAATAAAAGCAAATGAGCTGAGGACATGATTTTAGTGGAGTTCCATCACCTGGGGGAAGGGAGAAAAAGATATAGGGAGAAAAGAAAGGAGAGAGAAATGCAGAGAGAAACAGAGAGAAAGGCAGAGAGAGGAGAGAGGGGAGAGACAGAAGACTATAGGGCTTGTCTTTTGAATCTAAACTTTTTTTAACCTATCATTAAATGATTCATGCATAAATTCCATAACTTTGTCATAAGTTGACCCACTTTTGATTTCTTATTTGATCACTGCACTGAGACTTTGCATTTTTAATTTGTGCATTTTTAATTTTCTAAGACATTTGGTTCATTCTGGCTGAGTCATCACTTTTAGCTAAAAGCATACATTCTTCTTTATCCCTGTCATGGGAAACCTTCATTTGCACACATCTGTTCCTTAGTTCAGTCACTAATGCAACCCAACTTTGCTGAGTTGTTCCTGTCATTGTGTTAGCCACTGGAGGACAAAGGCAGATCTATTGCATATTTCACTGTGGCAAATACCAAAGTGCTAGGGGACCCCACAGGTATGCTGTGACGTTCTTAGCTAGTAGGAGGCCGTGAGTTCAATCCCTAATACCTCCCATTAAAACAAGTCTTATGTGACACAGTTGAATTTAAAATGAAATAGATATTGAATACTGTAAATACTGAAAAAGAAGGCAGCCAGGGTTGCTTTCCTGTAAGACTTTAACAACCGGGAAGTTGGCCTTACACTGATTGCAGGATTTGTCAGCTCTTTCTGAAGTGGGTTGTTTATCCTTACTTGTTCTGGCAGATGGCTCTGTCTCTCTTCTGTTAGCTTATGTGTGTGTTTAAATTTGGTCAGTTGGTATAAATGAGTTGACAGATTGCTAGAATTTGAAGAATTTACCCATGGACAGACTAAGCCTGTACAAACACAGTTAAAGACCTTATCAAACTTAATTAATCATGGTGAATGTGCTAATTTTTCAGATGAGGAATTTAAACAAATGTGGAACTATTCTATCTAGGGAGAAAAGCACTAAGCAAACACAATTCTACGCATTCCTAACAATTCACAAATTTGTAACTCAAAGACATAGCAGTCATAAAATTGGGAGCAAAAACTTCAGTGGATAATTTACAATCAAAAAACTTACACAAGAGCTGGGCACAGTGCAATATTAATGCTGAATTTATATGAATTTATATGAAATATAGTGGTGACCTTTTTGTATTACGTCTTGAGTGTTGCAATGAATAAGGATCACGAAAGCTTGCAATGGTTTGGATTTCATCCACATACAGTTTAGATTAAGTTCTTATCTTTTCACTCTAATTTTCTCAGAAGCTATATTTTATAGCTTTGCAGTTGAGCTCCAAAAGAGTAATTAAAATTCAACTAATGAAAAAAGTAGAAGGAAATTGGGGTGAGTTTTTGGAGAAGAGAAGGCTGAGAAATGGTTAGATTGTTCTTAAGTAGATAATGGCAACAAGACTATTTCTATTTCCTTATTTTATAGAATAATAAGTGGAAGTCTATAAATTTGCTCTGTAACGTTTTAAAAAAGAGTGGTAAGCCTAATGCATTTTCAGAGTTTGATAGGATGGAGTTTATTAAAAGTCAAGAATCATTTAATAAGTGGTCTTCCAATATAGCTTCTGTACTTGTGAAACATGGTTATCTTTATAAAGGTTACCTTATTTAATATGATAATGAATTTGTTTCCTTTTTAAAGTCATGATACTTTGTAATTAGGTTTCTAAATACTGAGGTTAAATTTTATCACTTCAAAAATGTTGCTATACTAGTTTTCAGATCTTAGAATTATTCCTGACATCTAATTTTGAGACAAGATGATTGTAACGAATTGTTACAAGAATATTTTTGATAAGACAGACTTTTTCTTGTGTTTACCAATAGCTTAAAGAAAGATTGTCCATACAGGTTGTCTATATTTATATAGTCATAGCATTTTATATGAATATATGTTATGTAAGGTTATTTGTGTAAATATGCATATATTTGAAGAGGTAAGAATGTAGGATAATGTATAATAGGTCTCCCTGGTCTATTGTTTATGAAAGAAAACAAGTACTTGAAAATCTCTTCATACATTTTTAAAGCCAAGGACCTAGAATGAGATGTTATTAGAGTTTAGAATAGGTAAAAATCCATTTTTGAGTAATAAGAATACAAAAGATGATTGAATATTGCTTACTGAATTAATGAGTTTGCTAAAAGGAGAACAGATTTATGGAAATACACTCCATTTCTATAATACCTGATTACTTTCTTCTTTCTTAGGAAAATAGACATCTTTTGTATTTAAAGAATGATAATGACATTTAGATAATGTCAATTATAATCCATTGGGATTCTGCACATAAAGAAGCTTGAGGCTGGAAGCTGAACTGATTATTCTTCGTCCTTCTTCCTTTCCTTCCCCTCTTCCTTTTCCTTCAGGGTTATATAAAAGTGGAATGTAGATTACAAGTTAATAATGTTTATAAATACCAGTGACTTAAAACAGTGATGTTTGGATAATTTCAGTTAACAAAAATAGTTTTATAAGAGTACATTGGCACTTTTTTTCTATTAGGACTTTTCATTTTATCTGTTAAGCCATAATTAAAAACGATTCACATATGACACATTAATTCCTTGTTGGCTTTTGAGATAAGGATTTGCTATGCAGCAAATGTAGAGTGTAATGCTGAACCCTAGATTCTTCCTTAGTGCCTCTTAATTAGGATTGAAGGTGTATACTACCTCACTGATGTGTTACTTAAAAAAAAAATTGCCACACAAACCAACCAGATTTATTGCCATAGAAGAAATACTTAAATCCACCATTGTAGAGTTCAATTTTACTGCACCTGTTACAAATCAAAATTCATCCAGTCAGAAAACAGGTGAGTCGAAAAATAAATATTCTAGAAGTAGTAAACTTTAGGAAATTTGTAAAAAAATCATATCATATGGATAATACTTTTATCTTTTATAAGTAAGTTAACTATTCCCACACAAGTGAGCCACCAGCTCTATTTTCTAGATTTTTAAAAAAAATTATTTGTTGACATTTTAAAATCTCTTCTTTCCTTAACTCCCTCTCTTCTTTTTCTTCCTTTCCATGTTACATGATTCCATTTATTAAAAATCACAAGTGAAGTTAATCCATAGTGTTAGAATTCAAGATTTAATAATCTTTGGAGAAGTTATAAATTTTGACTGTATTATGTCATATTGTTATGTAATTCTTGTTCATTAAACCTTGTTCAATTCTTTTTTTTTTTTTAATTTTTTTTTGGGTCCAGTCGTGGGGCCTGAACTCTGGGCCTGGGTGCTGTCCCTCAGCTCTTCAGCTCAAGGCTAGCGCTCTACCACTTGAGCCACAGCGCCACTTCCGGCTTTTTCCTTTTTGCTTATATGGGGCTGAGGAATCGAACCCAGGGCCTCAGGCATGCAAGGCAAGCGCTCTACCACTGAGCCACCTTCCCAGCCCCCCCTTGTTCAATTCTTGACATAGGTTGAATATTCAGTAACAGATTTAATATTTAATTTTTTTTGACAGTCATGGGCTTGAACTAAGGACACTCTACTTTTTGAACCACGTGTCACTTCCAGTTTTCTGCTTGTTAATTAGAGATAAGAGTCTCACAAACTTTCTTGTCTGGGTTGGCTTTGAACCATGATCTTCAGATCTAAGCCTCCTGAGTAGCTAGGATAATAGGCATGAGCCACTGATGCCTGGCCTTATATAATATTCTTAAGTCAGCTATATGATCGCAACTCAATGTAGTTCATTTGAGAGCTTATCACACATTACCAGCCTCTGGATATATAATATTTCATTTGACAGATGGAGTTCTGGTCATTAGAACCTAGTGGTCAGTGCAAGAAACTAATCAAGGAATCACAAGGCAATGGAATTCCTACATGTGATAATAAATATAGCAACAATCCTAGATTTGGACACCATATAGAATTCAGCGAAAACTTTTTCTACGATGTTTAATTGATATCAGAACCTGGAAGATTGGCAAGGGGATTACAGCATAGAAATGGAAAATGTGTTCAGGAGGGAAAATTCCACATGCCTGGATCCAGATCTGAGACAGTGCATTTGGTCTTTGATCTAACTGAAATTTGTATAATCTTACTGAGAGTTTAAGTACTCAAGATGTAGAAATACTTTTCTTGTTCTTCAAAACTGTATTTTACCATTTCTTTTTTACTATGTGCCATACATTGGACAAACAGAAGCCTTTCCTCTTTAACTATGGTATTGATTACTTACCATATGGCTATAGCATCTGCCTACAAAGTGTGAGATCCTGGGTTCAAAACCAAGTACAAAAACAAAAGCTCACACTGATACAGTTATAAAAAAGATTCCAAAATACAGAGAGTCAAATGTATTTATCTGACATATAATCTGGAGCTTAGTGATCATTTCAGGCAAGTAGAGAGCATAGTCCTAGAAAATTATTCCATGATCCAGTTTCTTTTCTTGTTTAAGTTCCTCAGCAGCATTTTGAATGCTGACACTGCTTTTTATCTAGTCCACAGTAGAAAGACAGATGAAGATTATAGCAATTTTCTTCTAAGAGGATGATGTAGATGTTTTGAACATATTTTCTACCTTTCTGTTGGTATAATTGGTCATGTGGCTACAATTAGCTTTTGGGTAAGAGCTTAGCCTGTGCAGTCTCTTGCAGAATAGTCTTGTGTCCAACTAAACTATTATTCTAGAATAGAGCACTGTGGACTTGGGGGCAAAATAGTAGCTTATCAAAGTAATCTGTTTCCATAAAGATGTTTTGAAACATCTTTATGATTATGAGTAAATACATGAAGAAAATTAGAGCAATAGGTTGCAGAACAAGAGAGACTTTTCACATCAAATTTAAATGTCTTTATCATTTGTTTGGGGGAATGGGAAGGGGAATCACAGAAATGGTGAGACAAAGAACAAAGGGTGAACCAATGCAACAGTGATACTCACAAAAGACTATGTTGAAATGAACTTTACAACTTGGTGGGGAAAGGAGTTGGGAGGGAGGAGAGAAAGCAGGAGAAAATGAAGGAGGTGGTAACATTGTCCAAAATAAATGTACTCATTACCTTTCTTTCTTTTTTTATTGTGAAAATACCATACAGAGGGCTTACAATTTCATAAGCAGGGTAATGGGTACATTTCTTATCAAGCATTGTTGCCTCCTCCTTTGTTTCCCCTTGCTATCCTTTCCCATTCCCCCGCCCCGCTTCCCCTCTCCTTCCTGCCCTACCCCACCCCACGCCAAAGTTGTAAAGTTTGTTTTTTGACATAACATCTTGTACATCTCATTGTTGCAACGGGTCCACCTGTATCCTTATTTAAACAATTTGTTTTTTTTCCCTTCCCCACCACAAATTATACCAACATCAAATACAGTGAAAAAAGGGGTTATTCCATGGGGAAGGGTCATACAAAGCAACAAAGAAAGAAAGAAAAACCATTTGAATCCTTATCTTGGGGTTCATTTCAACTAACATCAACTTATCTGACCGTGTCTGCTTGGCTCAGAGATTTACTGGTTATTGCAAATAAGGGAAACCATGAGACCTATGTTTCTTTGGGCCTGGCTTACTTCACTTAATATAAATTTTTCCAAGTCTTTCCAGTTTGTAACAAATGGGGCAATGCCATTCTTTCTGGTGGGATTGCATGAAATTGCAGAGCTTTTGTATGGCAAAGGACATAGCTAGCAAGATCAATAGAAAACCCACAGATTGGGAGAAGATCTTCACTAGCCATACAATGGCTAAAATATCTAAAATATACCTGGAACTCAAAAAATTAAATCCTCCAAAAACAAATCCTCAAAGAAACAACTGCCAAATAAATAAGTGGGCTAAAGACTTAAAGAGAAACTTCTCTGAAGAGGAAAGAAGGATGGCTAATAGACACATGAAGAAATGCTCAACATCCCTATCCATAAAAGAAATGCAAATCAAAACAACGTTGATATACCACCTCACCCCATGGCTATAATCAAGAACTCTAATAACAACAGATGCTGGAAGGGATGTGGACAGAAGGGAACCTTACTTCATTGTTGGTGGGAGTGTAAACTTGTTCAACCACTTTGGAAAGAAATATGAAGGTTCCTCAAAAGACTCCATATAGAGCTCCCTTATGACCCAGCAATCCCACTTTTGGGCATTTACTCAAATGATCACAAACAAGACCACACTAAAGCTACCAGCACAACTATGTTTATTGCAGCATTATTCACCATAGCTAGATGAATGGATCAAGAAAATGTGGTATATATACACAATGGAATTCTATGCCTCCATCATTACTTTTCTTCTGTAACTGTAACCCCTCTGTAAGTCACCTTTACAATAAAAATAAAATAAAAGCCTAAAGCTATTTCTGAGTTGTGGTCAGAAAAATGGCATTTCTCCTGTTCCTCTTAGATTGTAAGTACAGAAGGTTTTACTGACTACAATGGAAGCCAAAACATGAAGAAGAAATAATAACTTAAAAATATCTAAGATATTTATATAGAAAAAATGAAGGAAGAATTTTAAAGGTCTGATGGATTTCACCTGGAAGGGATGATGATCTTCATTTGCTTTGATCCATGGATTCTCAGATAAGGCTCCCCTACCACCCACCCTCAGGCCATGTTTCTCCAGCTCTAGCCATTCCCAAAGGAAAGACTGTGGGCTCACTGACTGTGAAGACTTTTCCTAGGGTACAGGTTCTGATATTTCAACTGACAATAAAATTCAGTGAAACAGAGAGGGACACAGTGATCCTGATATAGTTCTCAGTCGATATTTTCTGTCATCATTCTTACTTGGAATCTGGCTGTAGCAGTTTTCTTCACCATTTAGAAGTTACAATTCTACCACACGTCATTGACTTATGCCTGTAATCCTACCTACCCAGGAGGCTGAGATCTGCGGACTGCGGTTCAAAGCCAGCCTGGGCAGGAAAGTCCATGAGACTCTTTATCTTCAACAACCCACCAGAAAACTGGAAATGTTTCTGTGGCACGAGTGGTAGAGTGCTAGTCTTGAGCTGAAGAACTGAGGAACAGCATTCAGGTACAGAATTCAAGCCCCATGACTGACAAAAAAAAGTTACAATTCAAGCTGGGTGCTG
The DNA here is from genome assembly GCF_019054845.1 of Dipodomys spectabilis. Classification (NCBI taxonomy): domain Eukaryota; kingdom Metazoa; phylum Chordata; class Mammalia; order Rodentia; family Heteromyidae; genus Dipodomys; species Dipodomys spectabilis. The sequence continues at coordinate 10,873,339 of NW_024870686.1, read as the reverse complement.
GTGGCTCACACTTGTAATTCTAGCTACTCAGGAGGCTGAGATCTGAGGATCACGGTTCAAAGCCAGCCCAGGCAGGAAAATCCATGAGACTCTTATCTCCAGTTAACCACCAGAGAATTGCAAGTGGCACTGTGGCTCACAGTGGTAGAGCACTATCCTTGAGCAAAAAGAGCTTAGGGACAAGCACGCAGGCAGAGTTCAAGCTCTGTGACTTGCCAAAAGAAAAAAGAAGTTACAGTTCATAGAGTTTGTTGGAATACACCTGTAATCCCAGTACTAGGAAGCCTGAAGCAGAAAAATTATAATAGTTTTCTCACTTTTCTAAAACTTTTTTCATCAGAAAAAGAGTTTATTGGGGGGACAGCAAACTGGGGGCCCACACAAGATGTAGGCACATGGAGACATAGGAAAGGAGAAAGAGAAAAAGAGAAGAGATTCTAAATACTTTTTTTTATTATCAAGATGATGTACAGAGGGGTTAAAGTTATATAAATAAGGTAATAAGGACATTTCTTGTCAAACTTGTTACCCCTTCCCTCATTTTTCTCCTACTTTCCCTCTCCCCCACCCACAAGATTAATACTTAAAGCTTAAAAAATTCTCCAATTTAAATTTTTTAGGATTGTTCTATTGCTGTAGTTTCCTTTTTCCTTTATTTTTAATATGTGTTTTATTGTAAAAATGCTGGACAGAGAGGTTACAGTTACATGAGCAAGGTAATGAATACATTTCTTATCAAGCATTGTTACCTTCTCCTTTGTTTTTCCCATACCTTCCTTTCCCGCCCACCTCCACAACTATACTCCCCCCTTCCCCTGCTTAAATTGTAAAGTTCGTTTTTCAACATAGTGTCTTGTGCATCTCATTGTTACAATGGGTCAACCCATTTCCCTATTTAAGCATTTTGTTTTTTCCCCTTCTCTCCCCAAATTAGAAAACTGTATATACAAGATGCAGGGCACCGACATCAAAAACATTGAAAACGGGTTATACTGTGGGAGGAGGAGTAGTTTCCTTTTTCTATATTCACATTTATCTAATATCCTTCACCCAGTGCCTGAAGGACTTATTGAACATTTCTTTTAGGGCTGCAGGTGATGAATCTTCTCAGCTTCTGTGTGTCTGAAAATATCTCTTACAACTTTATTTTAGGAATATATTTTCACTGGGCTGAGAATTCTGGGTTAACCATCTTCTTTTTCCTTTTAGTATTCTAAAGCTGTTGCTTCGACTCTTTTCTTGTTGGTATTGTTTCCAATGAAGATCCTGCTTTGCAGAAGCTTTCTTCTCTGTACATCGCTTGTCTTTTTCTTTTGGATGCTTTGAAATTTTCTTATTTCCAGCATCTTGATTATGATGCGGCTTGCTGTAGTTTTTCTTGGGTTTCTTTTAGAAGATTTTGTTGATAGTCTGAGATCTGTCAGTGTAGGTTAATTTTTACTTTGGATGGAAAGTCCTTCCTCATTTGATTGCTGAGACAGGTGTGTGTGTGTGTGTATAATAAATGTCACCTACTATAAATAAGGAATAACTAGTAACTTTGAAGAAGTGAAAATGAAAATCTTAATGTTTTGCTTGGCATGTCTCTGCCCTTCCTTCCTCCCTCCCTCCCTTCTTTCCTCCCTCCCTTCTCTCCTCCCTCCTTCGCCTTCTCTTTCTCTCTCCCTTCCTCTTTCTTTCTTTCTTTCTTTCTTTCTTTCTTTCTTTCTTTCTTTCTTTCTTTCTTTCTTTCTTTCTTTCTTTCTTTCTTTCTTTCTTTCTTTCTTTCTTCTTCCTTCCTTCTTTCTTTCTTTCTTTCTTTCTTTTTTCTTTCTCCTTTATTTCTGATACATCCAAAAGATAGTAAGAAAAAGCAAAGGTATAAATTTTGCTGGTTGCAAATGAATAATTAAATCTGTTTCACAGAGAGGAAAGTAAACAGAAAAGGCCATAAATGAAAAGGATAAGTTTCAAAGGAAAAAGATTTCAAGTGATGGTGCATTGCTATAAATTTATGACTTAAGGGAGACTGTTAGGATTGGAATTCAAAATAGGCTTGTTGAGGACTCTTTTGGTGTCTTACTTAAAAGTACTATTGAGCTATGAAAGGGCTGTTGAAAGAAGGTCATCTCTAGAATACCCTAGTATTCTCAGAAGTGAGATGTGTGCCCTGATGAACACAAACCATATCTGAGGAGATACAAATGTTTTGACATGATGTACAGTGTGGATTTACTATGTATAAGAGACATGTTCTGGGCATCTGTGATACAATTATTTCATGTTATTTTCCCTTTTTGGTTTATAGCCACCTAAATTAGTAGTCTCCCCCATTTTTTGTTTTGACTTCTGTTTAGGTGTGTGGCTGCTTAAGTCTTGGTGTTCAGGGAAAGAGGAAAGAGTAAGTCCCTTGATGGTCTTGGTGATTGTTCCATGGATGGCCTGCTTGGCTTGTAGGATAGTAAGTAATTCCACATTTTCTATTTTATTCTTAGCAGCATCTTTCAGGATGTTCTTGGGTTGAAACTTCTGTTATAGGAATTTGGATGTCAACCTGACATCTCCTGGTGGTCCCCAGAGGTCCATAGTGGGGGACGGGGTGGTCTCCTTATCTGAGAACTCCTAATCAGTCTGACAAAGTATGGAATTGACATATGGGACATCTGGGAGAGCAATAGTGGACTCAAATTTGCTTTCTTCTTCTTTTTTTGTTTTTTCTTGACAGTCATTCTATTAGCCTGTCAATAGACAGAAGTACTTACAGATCAGCTCAATGAGTGGGAGATTTATATTATGACATGACCTAAGAAAATTTCCTCTAGAGTGTTAGAGGGAGCAGAATGAAGTTCTTCTTCCTTCATTTCTTAGTTTTTTTAAAATGTACCTTGAACCATTAATTTCCATGGATATGATTTGTGATATTACATGACATCAAAGATAAATGGCAATAGCAAGGGACACAGACAGAAGGGGCTGTCAGCCAGGCAGCAAAAACTGTCTGAGGCCATCATGTAGGACTTTCCCAGGGAAGGTAGCTGTGTCCTGCTGAGAGGGAGCAATGCAAATTCTCTTTCTCACAAGTACTATTCAACTATATATCCAATAGCTTGGAGTAGTCACCCCCTTCCCATACAGCAAGCAGCCCACCTACCACTCAGTTGACATTGCAGAGTTCCCCCTCAAACTGCAGTCATAGGTGCAGTCAATTTCCATGGCCTTGCAGTAGGATAATTAATTATTCCTCTCCTTGTGGCATCATGGTTAGGAAATGTTGTTTTGCAGTGTGGTAATGTGACTGGGATACCACGGGATTTGATCATCAAGGTGGACAGACTAAGCAGCATTTGAAAGAGGTGACTCAAGGCCACTAAGTCATCCAACAGCCTGACAAAGTCCATTAAAGTGGTAGAGTTGACTCCAGAAAATCAAAGGACATTTTGAAACACTTTCTGACCAAGTACGGAATGATTCCATTCTAATTGCCAATTACGCTGGAAAGAAATGTAGTGTTAATTAAACCTAAGGCTTAGGAGATTTTCTTTTCTCTTTTGTTTTTAGGTGTGTTTTAAGTGGGGTCTGGACACTATCAACAGAATCAAAAGACAATAGAATGAGAGAAAGTATTTATAACTACATATGTGTTAAGAGATTAATATCCAGACTATAAAGAGAACTAAAATTTCTAAAACTTAAAAGCAAAGTAATGAAATAATCCAATTGAAAATCGGCAAATGAGCACATAAAATATTTAATGACATGAATCATTAGGAAATGTGAATCAACACCACAATGAGATATCATCTCCTATCCATGGGAATGCCCACATGTACACACACACACACACACACACACACACACACACACACACACACACACACACACAAAGGTGATGAGAATGTAGGGAAATTACAATGGAAAAATGACACAGCTATTGGGAAAACAGTATGACCTTCCTAAAAAAATTATAATTGGATCAGCTAGGTAAATTAAGACATGCTGTAATTAGAGGATTTTGACTTCAAGGCCAATCTATGCAAATTAAAGAAGATTTTAGTTCAAAAATAAAATATAAGCCAAAGGTCTGGGGCAGGATTCAGGTGGTAAAGCACTTATCTTGTATATGGTATGTGTAAAATATATTCAGCAATGAATAAGGAATTACCATATGATTCATCTACTTCTGTGTTCCCACTTCTAGGAACACAGAATGGAAAGCAGTATCATGAAGAGAGATTTGTACGATATGTTCACAGTAGTATTAATCATGGTAGCTGAGATGTGGTAACAGTCCAGGTGTCCAGGGAGAGATGAATGGATTCAAGAACAGAACAGGGATCAGCCTTGTAAAAGAGAGAAAGTCTCACATCTGTTACAATATGGATGAAATTTGAAGACATTCCGAGAAATAAGCCAGTTACAAAAAAGGCAAATGTGGGATGGTTTTAGGCAGTTAATGTACGGAAAATCATAGAGACAGAAAGTAGGCCACTGTTGGTCAGAGGTAAAAGGGTATACAGAACATTGTTCAATGGGTATAGATGTTCAGTTTTTGAAGATGAAAAGAAATTTAGAATGGATGATGGCAACAGTTATCATGTGAGTGTACTGTATATTACTCAATCATATTTTTAAATGTGAAGGTGCTAAATTTCATGTGGATTTCCCCACAATTATAAAAATAAGAGAAAATTATAAGCAAACGTTTATGTGAATGCTAAGCACAATTTCTAGAAAGCTGTGATTTTATTTTAAGATTTACTCAGTGAAGAAAAAATATTTGCAAGCTGTTGTTTCTTGGCTGTGTGGTTCTTTTCTTTTGAAATAGAATTAGTGCAGCAAAAGTTATTAAGAGGTGAAGTGGGTAACATCAAACAGTTTGTGAAAAGAGCTCTTTGAGTTCTGGGAAAGTATCTTTACTTAATAGAAGTGTTAGCACTTTCTGAGCTCATTTGTTGTTTGGGAGTTTGTTTCATTCCTATCAGATATCCAGGTCAACTCCATTATTTTCAGTTAAGTCAAATAGAGTTTCATTGAACGTTAAATAAAAATCACATTCAGGTAGCTACCTTGGTGATATCAAGGAGGTGGAAAAAGACTCTGCCTTTATAGAGGTTTGTTTTACTGCATTGATTCTCAAGCTAAGTGTTTAACACTGGAAACCAACTCACACCTAAAGACATTGTTCTATGAACAGACTCATGTTCTCCTTCAAAAGAAGTTCTCAAGAAGGGGTTTGAAAGGATTAACTGAAGAAGTGCTTACAGTATTTAAAACATGCCAATGGGAATATACATTGGAAGATAGATGTCTGTTAGGATGAGTCAGAAAATACCTCTGTAAGGCGCTCAAATATTTGATTAAAAGACCAGGAAACAGAAAGTACTTGTAGCATCAGACTTTCATGTTATTAGTGAATAAACTGCATGACCTGGAATCTTTTCTCTCATCTAGTTGTCACTTCTTGTATGAGTCTTTCATTTATAAAAGTGAAAAGAACAGTTTCCTGTGCCTGTGATAGTTTTCAACTGTATTTTATTCAATCATAGAGAAATAACTGTAAAAAACTCCAATTTTGTAGCAGGAATTTAGAAGGGTTTCTAGATTGTCTCAAACTATCAAAACATACAATCATCCTTCTCCAAAGAATGTGGCAAAACAGTACTATCATTTATTGGAATAGCAGATTTAATGTCTATTGGCAATGTTTTTTTTCTTAAACTGAGATCTTCAACTGCTTTTTTAAACAGTTATATAATCTCATTAATTTTTCAAAAATTCTCTGTGAGCTGTGAAACTGATACTATGCTCTTTTAAAGTGTCTGAGGCAGAGCCACATAATGACTGATGATGAAGCAAACAAGAAAATCTGCTTACACATTCCTGGACAACTGGGGTAGAGACTCTCAATTAACACAACTCAACTTGCTTTTCTTGTTCAAAGAGTCCCCTGGTGCAGGGCCCTGGTCTGTTTTGAAGATCTCTGAGAATGTAGAGAAACAAGCAACAACAGGATATGTAGGTCAACCCAGCAAAAGGAAATGTTACAACATTTCTATAATTTTGAAGAGGATTTGTCTTCTTAATTTTTAATATCTGACAATTAAAAGATGATTGTTATAGATTCAGTGAGTGTTTATGGATGGGCAGCTGAAGATGGATAACAGAAAACACTGCCTACTTGCAGAAATATTGTCTTTTTATTCTGTTAGAGATAAAGCAACTCATATTCCTATTGGACTGTAACTCATGCAGGGCAAGGTGAAGTGAAGAAACTTCATGGTGTCTCAATAGACTAGTGAAAACAAGAAATACAGAAGGCAAGATATTTGATCTCAGTCTCAAAATATAATGGGTGAAATGGGAAGGTTTCAATTACTTTTTCTTTTCAATTGCTCTTTTTTTTACTGGAATTCATTTTAGCAAACACAGCTACTTTTCTTTAACTACTGTCAGGGACAATTTTAGAAACTTTACTCATATGAACCACATCATTCTCATAAACTCCACAAAGGTAAGTTTTGTATTTCATCCATTTTATAGAGGAGAAAACATAGTAGAAGAAGATACTGGGTCTGGCCTGAGGTATCAAGGTAGAATAGTTACCCAAGGAGCTCTGCTCTGCAGCTCTGCTTCTTACTTCTGTGGCATGGTTCTCTGTAGTAGTAACAATGCCTTCTTTATATCACTGTTAATACTGCTTCTAAGGCTCAAGAAGAAACACCAGCAGACAATGATGCTTTCACCAACTCATGGGATAAAATATGGGTTGGCAAAAGTCAAAGGCAGGTTTCTGTTGCTATTACTGTGGTTAGATTCGACTTCTTGGGACGAGAGACAAGGAACGTGATCCCAAAGCATTTTTCTCTTAAGGTAAATGACCAGGTTTGTGCGTGTGTGCCTGTGTGTGTGTGTGTGTGCCTGTGTGTGTGTGTGTGTGTGTGTGTGTGTGTGTGTGTGTGTGTGTGTGTGTATGTAGATGTAGATGTTAGTTTGTAGATGGAGAAAGATTTATTATCTGTGTGAACTTCTAAATGAGTAAATGATGAACACATATGTATACCTATACACATAAGTATTTATGTATTCATAGATAAAGTATGGTAGATAGACATACAGGCAGACTCACACATTCATGCTGCTGAACACATTATTTGACTATAAATGACATGACCAGAATGTCCAGGTCCAGTGAACATGCTTTATGTTATATTCATTCCATCTTTTCTTCTGAGATCCTATTCTTGGATATCACGGAATAGAGAACAGATGAATAAAGAAGTAAAGCTTAGTGTTTGGAGCCAGCCCCGTGACAATGGTGGTGGTACAGGGTAAAGGGGGCAAGGTTGATCAACCTGATCTCTTGCTGATGTGTTCAAACTTCGTCCCTCACACAGTTCCTCATTTCCTAATTGCCAGACCTCACTGGAATTGCTTGTTTGGTTATCTCTACTTCATGATAGATTTCTTGCATTTCAGGACTGTTCAGTATGTTCCTAACTGCTTTTAGAATTGAGACCATGTCTCCTGATTTCTGATACTCAAAATTTATAAATATAGCCTTGTTGTAAAACTCTTTACTGAAGTCTATCTAAGATTTCATTTTATTTTCTGAGAAGGGAGATTTCTGTGTGGTTATCCTTTGCTATTTCAAATATGAAAATTGATTTTTTTTCCAATCAGGAAATATTTTTGGAAATCTAACTTTGAAATTATGTTTAGAAGCAAAAATCAATCAGGGTATACATTTTTTTTTTTACCCTTTAAATCAGCCACAAACCTGAATTTAAGTCTGGGTAAAATGTTTTCTCAAAGAGAGCAAGAACATTTCTGGAACCAAAACACAAACAAACAACAAACAAAAAAAGTTGTAAGGGGTATAACCATAAATTCTTTATCAGTCTTCATCTTATTTACTTCTGCATTTATTCTGTTTGTTCAGTAAATATTTTTCTGTACCAAATACTTGTTATTATTTAGGCATTCCCAACATGTTTCCTGAGCATTTTGAGAAAACATTGCAATTGGGCATTCAAACCCAAAGGGACTTCATGTGTACAGAGGATTTTCTTTCTTTCTTTCTTTTTTCTTGTTGGTTACGGGGCTTGAACTCTGGGCCTGAGCCTGTCCCTCAGCTCTTCAGCTCAAGGCTAGAGCTCTACCACTTGAGCTACAGCACCACTTCCGGTTTTCTGGTGGTTTATTGGAGTTAAGAGTTTCATGGACTTTCTTGCCTGTGCTGGCTTTGAACTGCAATCTTCAGATCTTAGCCTCCTGAGTAACTAGGATTATAAGCATGAGCCACCGGCGCAGGGCTTACAGAGGATTTTCTAATTGCTTCTCTCTCCTTGACTGTGTGTACAAGGATGGTTGTTAGCTGCAATATTCTCTCTCAACAAAGGAGAATGAAGCACTTTACTAATTCAAGATCACTTCCATAAAAGATATAATGCTATAATCATTTCTGACATTGAGAGAGATGAAGCATTCATGGTAAAGACATGAAAAGCTTTAACCAAGTTGACAGTAGAAGTATTGCACAAGTCTTGCTCTTGGAGGTGTTTGAATACTGTTACTTAACTATCTTGGTTGCTGGGTGAGCTGTGATTGACTCACACTATGTCTTTGCTAGTGAGATTGAAAACTTCAGGGCTCAAGCTTCAAGAGTTTTTGTTCTTATTTCCCATATGGATTAAAATCATGTTTGTGGCTCCAACAGCCTCAATATTCTAAAGTCTGCATTTGTTCCAGGAAAAAAGTTCTTTGATTGAAAGATTTCTTACCTTACATTTCAGATATATAAGCTATATAGCAAATGCAAAAAAATATTAATTTATAAAAATAAATAGCTATTTATAGAAAACAAGTACAAAAGACACAATTCTCTTAAAATTGTTTCATAAATAACATTGCTGCTTCTATTTCAGACAATATAGTAACATGATTATAAACATATATATATATATATACACATTAACACATTAATATACATATATGTAATCACAGTTTTAATAAACTAACTCAAATTGTGAAACTTTGTGCTGGAGTTTAGAATAATACTTTCGTTCTGTTTTTACCACAAATTGCTGAAAAAAGCTACAGAACATTTTTTTTCCATATTTGTCAAGTTTTTGCTTTTACTTTGTTAGTGAAATGGGTCACATTTAATACATTTTCATTCTAATTTAATAAAGTATAACTTATAGAAGATGAAAATATGGAATTTTAACAGTGAACCATCTCTTTTGAAAAATTGGAAATGAATGAAATCCAATATTAACAAGTGGAAAATTACAGAAATTCAAGAAATTAAAGTAAGTTATGTCTTCAATGTACTTTTATAGTTTAAAAAATGATATTGAGCAGAACATTTAGACAATTACATTTTCTACTGTGCCAAGGCAGATTTATAATTCAACAAACTTGAATTTCGAGGGAATTTTTAACCAGTGTAATTTCAACTTTCCAAAGACATCACATGCTTTAATTACTGATTTCAATTTAAGTTTGAAGTTAATAATCTACTTTATAGTATTTATAATCATCTTGTTTCTTAGCGTGGATTACTTTTAGTTTGATTATAACATAAAAATACTATTGGTGGTATATGAAAATTCTGTATAAGGAGTGTATGTCTTATTTAAAGCTGTGTGTGGGGGTGGTTGCTAAATTATGACTAAACTTATAGGAAATTTCAAGAGACTATGTGTAACAGATGATTCAGTTTAGATTTTAAATGATTTTCCCCCCAGGCTTTTCTGCATTATACCAAGATTAAATAACTTTTTAAAAAATTTTTATTTTATTGTTAAGATGATATACAGAGGGTTACGGTTACATGAGGAGCATAATAAGTACATTTCTTGTTGATCATTGTTACTTCCTCCTTTGTTTTTCTCCTACTATCCCTTCCCTCCCCCACTTCCCTCACTACCCCTTCCACCTGAAGTTGTGAAGTTCATTTCCAACATAGTGTCTTGTGAGTATCATTGTTGCAATGGGTCATCCTGTTTCAGCATTTTGTTATTCCCTTTCCCCTCCCCAAATTAGATAAATGTATATATAAGATGCAGGGTACTAAAATCAAATAGAGTGACAACAAGGTTATACCATAGAGGGAAACACACAAAAGAAAAAAAATCACGTAGTACATTAAGGACAACAACAACAAAGAAAAACCTCTTGTATCCATATCTTGGCATTCATTTTACTTAGCATCAGCTTATATGGTCATATGTACACAGCTTTTGAGCTTTTCTGCTCATCTGGTAAGATTATCATAGACGTAAACTAATTATTGCAAACAAGGGAAACCATGGGACCTATATTTCTTTGGGTCTGGCTTACTTCACTTAATATGATTTTTTCCCCCAAGTCTTTCCATTTCCTTACAAATGTGGCAGTATTCTTTCTGGTAGAAGAGAGAATTCATATATACATATGTATGCATATGTACATATATATGCATATATGTATGCATGTGTGTGTATCACATTTTCTTGATCCATTCATCTACTGAGGGGCATCTGAGTTGGTTCCATATCTTAGCGATGGTTTGAATAATGCCGAGATAAACATAGCTGTGCTGGTAGCTTTAGTATAGCCTTGTTTGTGATGATTTGGGTAAATGCCCAAAAGTGGGATTGCTGGGTAATCGGTGAGCTCTACGTGGAGTCTTTTGAGGACTCTCCATACGGTTTCCAGAGTGGTTGAAGAAGTTTACACTCCCACCAACAATGCAGTAAGGTTCCTCCTTGCAGAGGAGGGAGCCCCGCTGGAGAAGGGGCCCCACAGAAGAGGGATCTCGCAGAGGGAGATTTTAAACTTAAACTCATCCATACTTTCATTTTTATTTTATTTTCCACCTTCAGTGGAATGGAGAGGGAGAGAGAGAGAGAGAGAGAGAGAGAGAGAGAGAGAGAGAGTTAGTTTAAACTGCCCGAGAGCTCATATAAGTGGAATTTTAAATTTGGGGCCAAATTTGATTGTATGGAAATTTAGTTCTGTCCTTTTCCACGGTAAGTGATGGTGGAACCAAAATCTGACTGCTAGCGTCCCTGGCAGTGAATTTGGCTCAAAAAGGGGGAAACAACCATTGGGAAATGTGGTCACATTTCTCTGCAGCATCCCTTGGCCACCGAGGCCATCAGCTAGATACTTGGCCTTTTTGGGGGGGGAGGGGAGGAGGGCTTGCGCTGAGGCCCAGCCTGAGGCTTGGAGCTTGCACAGTGAAATCTACAACTCTGCATTTACCTGGAAGTAGGACTTAATTAGCTGGTGTTGGGCAGCAGGTAGAGTCCTCTGTCAGGAGAAAATTACCTTTTTGGTCCTCTGGCAATAGGAGTGTAGGATCTCAGGCTAGGTCCCTGGGGAAGCTGGTCTGACCTCCATCCGAAGTGGAGAGAGGGGAGCAAATCCATCCCGGGGAACCTGTCCCGGAGGAGCCACCAATGAAAGGATCCATCACATCCATCCCAGGGGACCATGCAGAGGCAGGCAGACGCAAGAGTAAGATTATTACAAGGTTTATTAGAGGAGCCAGATTTCCCCCAAAGAGAGAGCACATGGCGGCCTCTACTATCTAGGTAGCAGCAGGGTCTGGGGGTAGGAAGTGAGGTAGATGGGAGTTCAGGTGGGTCTGGGTGGAGAGAGGGAGTGGCCAGCTGTATGGCAGGAACTCCAGGGCAGGGAGAAGCTCAGGTTTGGGTGGAGCTGAGCACCGAAGTTGGGCATAATGCTTACACTTATAACTCCCAGAGAGAAGGTTGCATACTTAAAAAAAAAAAAAAAAAAAAACATCATAGGAAAGGAGGGAGATGTTTGGACTCATGTACTAAATGAACTGATGGGAAGCCCAAGGGACCAAAAGTTTCAATGCTATCTGGAGCATCCAAAAGGATGTTCTAATTTGAGAGTGTAGAGCAGGCAGGCCCGAGATCCATGTGATTTCCCCATGAGTTAGGTAAGTGCAGCATATTTGAGCAGAATACACAGCTTGTAAGGATCCATGGGACTTTGAGACCCTGGGAAGAGATGGAGAACTGAAATCTGTATCAAAAGTATTTATGCTTCTAGTATGAAGAAGTTAAACTCATAATCAAAGTGAATACCGAGAAAGCATAAAGTTGTCAGATTTCATGACAGTGTTTCTGATGACTTGTCTGGGTCCAAATTACAATGGATTATAGATAAAGCAAGTTTATATCCCACAATTCTAGATGATGAGAAATATGAAATCTCCACCATGCACTATACTGAGAGCTAAACAAACATTTAATTTATCTAGCATCTACAGCCAAGGAGTTTTGATTTAGTGTGTAAGAAGATAACCCCAGTGAATAACTTTAGGAGGGAGGAAGGTGAATATCTTTAGGAGGGAGGAGGTTGGTTTAGGTGATGACTGACTTTTGAAGTGCTCTTAAATTCTATGCACAATTTCAAGTGAGAGTTTAATGAGCTCTACGGTAAAGGTACTCCTGACCCATGCCTGCCACAACCATGGAGAATCCCATAAGTCACTGTTATGGAAAGATATATGGAATTGTTGAGTCTTTAAGGAAATGAAAGGAGAAGGCCTTAGAAACAAAAATGACACCCTGAACCAGAATCCAAGGCCAGACATTAAATGTAATCAGGCAAATGTTTAGAAAGGGCTGAAGGATATAGATCAATTATCATTTGGTAAATTAAACCGGGAAACAGTTAAAACTTTAAACGTGGCCTTGACACATCAGCATAAAGTCCTTGTAAGCTTCTGTTTTCTATCACATTATTTCATTTACTGCTTCCTCATATTTGTTCCAACTGCATTTGAAATAACTATTTGAAAAAATAACATTTTTAACATCTAAGGTGAAGAGACTCAGTAATTCAGCTTGACTCTACCATTTAACTTTCTAGATCAAATGATGATCCATTTACGTGCTAGCATATCACTGATCTGTGTCTTACTTTTAATAAGGAGATGACTTAACAGTGGATACAATCACATTTCATTTCCAAAGTTGAAAGGAATAGGGAAATGCTTCACAGAGAGAGGTTGTTTTTAAATGTCCACAAAATAGAAACTGACAAACAGAGAATATTTGAGAAATTAATAATTTTGAAAAGAAAGGGAATAGTACTTGGGATTCTATGAATAATGCGATCTGGTGAAAATACATAAAAACAAATATGAAATTACAATAATGAAATGTTAAATTGTAATCATACTTTGGGTTGGATTTTTATAACTTAATATATAAGGCAATGGAGAACACTTGTAAAATGCCAAATTGAATGATTAAATCTATGCTTTTGAAAGATTAATGGGGAAATACCACAGAGAAAATTAAGATGGAAATAGAAACTGCATTATGAAACCACAGAATGGCAATTTGAGAAGAAATGTACAAGGAAAACTAAAAGCTATAGGAACTAAAAGCTATTGGCAAAGAGAATAGAAGAAGAAAGACAGAATTCAGAGGTAACTTATGGTGAAAGGATCTTGGAGAGCTCTGAGCAATAGGAGAAAACACAACCATTATTCAGGAAGTTTCAGGGCTCAAATGTTAGAAACAATGCTTTTATGATACACAATTTAGACATTAAGAATAAGAATGAGCTTTGAGGAAATAGGATGCTTTCATTTTTCTGTTTGTGAAGTTTCAAAGGTACTAGTAATTAAATATAGCAAGATACAGATCTGATAGCTGTGAATTCATGAAAACAATCTGTAGAACTATAGAGGAAAGTCCAGAGTGGAAAGGGGGACATTAGCAATAAGAAGATTGTGAAAAGAGAGAAGAATAAATAGTGACCATAATGACAATGATGATAATGGTCATCATCATGAGGACAATTACAGTGAAATTCATGACCATCATGACAGTAGCTGGGAAATACTTATAAGCTTAAGAAAAACAAAAAATAAAATGGCGAAAAAAATAAGATGAGCAAGCACAATAGAGAAAAATTTTCAAGTAAGTGGTAAAACAGGTCAAAGTTCTGGAAACACACACACACAAGGGCAGAAGTGGTCACTATGTGCTCAAATGAAAGATGAGGAAACCTGGAAAACTGGGAAATGAAAGTACTAGAGCTGGCCATCAAGGATTCATTAACGTAGGGGGCTAAGAATTTTAATGATAACAGGTAAAAAAGTGACAATCCTGGGTAGTCAGCAAGTGGAAAACACATTGATAAAATGTGTGATAGAGAAGAGAATCAAGAAATGGTAGCTTGAAAAGCACTGTTTTTAGGATAAAAAAGATATTTGTAAGGAAGCACTGCCATCTCCATTCAAAATAACCAGGAAAGAATTTAGAATGGATAACTCACAAGCTGGGGGTGTTACTCAGTGGTAGAGCACCTGCTTAGCAAGTGTGAGGGCCCCAGTTCCGAGTTCAAACCTAGTAAGGCCAAAAAAATTAGAAAGGATAACTCATAAGCAAAAGGAAAAATAAAGGACTAGAAGTAGAAAGTACATGGTTCAGAAGTGTTTCAAAGAAAGGAATACCAAAACATGGGAGAATTTGAATGAAAATTATGTGCAATTATAAAGGTTTAGGGGGAAATGTTGCCATGATGCAACAGAAATATAAGCAGCATCTTGTCTGAAATGGATCATGGATAGTAGACTTGAAAACAGTGAAATCCTCACCTTTGCTTGAAATCCATTCTCCCTGATAGGATTAGCAATGGGTAAATCCAAGTAAGAACTACCAGAGGCTTCTTAATTTAATTACTTGACAATCAGGATTAACTTTCACAGTCCCTGTACGTACCTGAGTCTTTATTTATTAATTTATTTATATTTCTGTAGCATTCTAGACTTTAAACTTTGGTTATTTATCACTAACACTAAAACTTTGCCTGACGTATACTTACCCCATATCTATTCATCAAAAAAGTGAGTAGGTGAATAAAGAATTGAATTTGAATGTGTCATTATGTCATTGTCGCTATGTATATTCAGTACATTGTGACAGAACAATATTAAGGTATCTTATTCAGGATAAACCTATTTTCTCTCAACTACTGCACCAAACATTTGTACCAGCAGGATCACTTTAATTAATATTGTGGCCTTATCATTCATGAATGTGTCATTAATCATTGATCTGTTCATTTTTATTGCTTTAGGGACTATATAACTTTTTATAGTAATGGCTAGCATATTTATTATTTAGTATAATGGTTTCTCCACAGGAGGGACACAATAAACAATAACAGTGATATTTAGTGCCCATTTTATAAGAAGGAACTACAATTATTAACTAAAATATGTGGTATAGAGAATTTATATATATATAAAACATTTTATTTCTTACTCTGAACTGTTTGATAAATATGTGAAACCCACTCAGCAGGAAGAAAGGACCTCAAATATTTATCATAGATGTACAGCTAATGATAAGGCCATATCTAGTTTTGTAACTTTAACATTATAAGACACAGAAATAAATGAACGGAACCAACCATTTATAGGAAGGAATTTCATAAGGGTAGAGAAATCTTTGTCTCTCTGTATTGGATTGTTTCGCCTTCTTCCTAAGCAACATCTGCTGCCTTCTGGGGATTTCATAGAGCAGAAGGCTCATAAATAAAGTGGCTGTATTGGAAATCTAAGTATTTAAATCAGTCAAAGGAACAAACTATTGGAAACTTGACTTCAGATCGTAGGTTGTAGAAATTTAATTTTAAATTTAATTTTCATCTGAGGGTTTCTGTTTCCAAAGGACACATTTTCATCTTCAGTTGGAAAATTTGCCTTGATCATTTTACATGATGTTGTTCTGAGTATATAGCCTTAAGGAGATTTTTATTGAATCTGTTTTCCTATCTGATTAAAAAGTCTCTGGATTATCAATTATCACAATTTATCATCACTACAATCCCATTTGTTTTCTACATAGGAGGCAGAATTTAATCTGTAATAGTCCTAAGCATGTGCATCATTTTTGTTGTCAACTCTCCGCCATATAACCTTTGCTACAACTGCAATCAACTCATCACTGCAAGAGAGAATGACACAGAGGCATCTGCACAGGTTATTGTCAACAGATGGAATACTAAGAAGACCCCATGATATACAATGAACTAAAAGTTGCAAAATTATAGATGCCTTTTAGGGGTAAAGAAGCTGGTGGTGAAGGTAATCATCACATATTGCATCTTTTGTTTTGCTGGACACATCTTGTCCGTGTTCATATAAGCACTTTATGGTGTCTCTAGATGTGTTTGTTGCTAAAACGAAAGTGCAGAGTAAAGTATCTTAACAAGCATCCACTAATCATTTATCATCGCATCTCTAGGGTCTTGCAGGCTTAGATGGCCAAACACTGTCGCTGGTATCCTGAAAATCTGTTTAGTTGCGTTATACTCTCTTTTCCTTGTTTCCTCGCCAACAGTATAATATGAAAGTTCCATTTAACTTAATTATCCTCACAAACTTTGTGTCACATATAACAAGGAAACCCAAAAGTATTTTCTCCAAACATTATTTACACTCTATAAACTTCAAATTTGATCAGAGTTTCTTATAACAGGCATTCAAATGGAAAAATAGCAGAGAGGTTCCTTAACAAAATTAAAAATAGAACTACCATATGACACAGAAATCCTACTACTGTGCATAAATCCAAAAAGAACTGGATAAATATAATGAAAAGATATCTTTACTTCCAAACTTACTGAAGCACTTTTCACAATACCCAAGAAAAAGAATCAACCTAAATATCCATCAAGTGATGAATAGCTTTCATAAATAGTTTATACTCTGAATGTAATTTGGCAAAAGCAAAAATAACCAAACAAAGAAAAGCATTGAAATTCTATCATTCATGATAGCATAGATGAAACATAAGGACCATATATGTATATATGTAGATGTATATATATATATGTACATCTACATGTATATATATATATATATTACTGAGGATTGAACCCAGGAGCTCCATCCCAGTCCAGGATACTACATTCAGATGAGCCAGAAACAGAAAGACCATATGATCTCACCCACATGTGGACTCTAAAAAAATGTTAATGTTATGTCTGTCACAATAAGGTACTAGTTTTCTGGAACCAGGATTGGGGGGGGTGTCAAAAATTGGTCAAAAGATAGCTATACCAAGATAAAATAAATAGCCAGGCACCAGTGGCTCATGCCTGTAATTCTAACTACTCTAGAGGCTGAAATCTGAAGATAATGGTTCAAAGCCAGCCCAAGCAGTAAAGCCCATAAAATTCTTATCTCCAATTGACTACCAAAAATGCCAGAAATGGAGCTGTGGCTCAATTGGTAGAGCACCATTTTTGAGCTAAAAAAGCTCAAGGAAAGCACTCAAGCTCTGAGTTTCAGCTCCAGGTGGGAAAAACAAAGTAAAATGGTATTTTTTAAAGAGTATTTATATTAAAAATTCCATCCAAAATTAAAAAGTGACAACTTGGGGGGACAGAATACTAGAATGGAGATCAAGCAATATAGCTCAACTATTTTCCTGAAACTTCCTACTAACTGAATTCAGCAAAAACAATTTATTTGATAAATGTATACAATACTTACCATGTAGATACTACAGACAGCCAGGCAAAAAAGACATTCTTCTCAAAGTGCTTCTTTTTGTAGTAGTTTCATTTCCAAGTAATTGCAAATTTTGGAAGCTAAGTATTAAGCAATTTTATTTATCGAACCCCTTAATACCTTGACATTATTCAGTAGATGCTAGACTTCTTTAAGCACAAATCAGTCTGATTCCTCAATTATTAATAGCTTTTTGTTTTAGAAACTTCAGCTTGTTCATTTCAAAATCTCCAAATCTCAGTTCAAAGCAAAGTTCTTTCTGCCTTTCCCTCATTTCCCATACAAACTCCCTAGAAATTCTCATTTGGGGAGTACCAGTTTTTAAGGTGTTGTCTTCTTGGTTTAGATTGAATTAATGGGTTCACTGAAGAATAGCAGAGAACTCAAGTCTCTAGTCTCCATTCAAGAACCAAACCAACCTAGATGCTCATGGTCCCTGAAGGACTCAAGTACATTTTCTGGAGGTCACAGGGCAGCCTCCTACTTTTGCAATGCCCATGACTTGTAATCTTATTATTATTGCCCCAACAAATCCAAGCCTTCAGTTTGAGTTCACTGGGGCCTGTTGGTCATGTTTAGGATCCATCTTCTACTTATCCCAGAACCCACCGACTCTAGAGGGTAGTCTTTCTCATGACTTTGATTTGGCATTTATGATGCCATATGTCAACTGTCCAGCAGCACTGAGGCAAACAGGCAGATTTGGAGTGAAGTGGATTTCCAGCTGAGGGGCATGGCAGGCTATCGAGAGATACAATAGAATTTGAAGAACAGGACCTTTTAAGGCACGTTCCCTAAACTAAACAGAAAAAGGCAAGGTAGGAATATCCTTCATGATTACTCTAGAGGAGAGGGAGAAGACAGACATCGGTATTCCTTATAAATATTTGCACTGGCCTATCACACCCTAGCCTGATCTACTTGAGATGACAAAGGCTGCTATTCTAATCCACTGAAGTTTAAGTACCTGTAGCATAATAGGTAGAAAGAAGCTATGCAGAGTTTGTCAGCTGGAGTAACTTTGGAGTAGAATCCATGTGGTTCTTTAAATACAAGATCATGTCATCTGCAAAGAGGGGGAGTTTTGCTTCATCTTTCCCTATTTGGACACCCTTTATGTTGGCATCTTCTTTTATTGCTCTAGCTAGTCAGGCTAATACTAAATTGAAGAGGAGTGGAGAAAGTGGATATTCTTGTCTTAAAGCATTTAAAGGCAAATTAATGTGATTAAAGCGACTTTTAAAAAAGGATTAAAAATGGTGTCCCTTTGTGAAAATTTGGGAAGTTATGGGGAGTGGCTGGCCTCACAGACAAAGTTTAAAATTAAAATTGTCTTAAATGTTTCTTTTAAATCCAAAAGATAAATTAGGATTACCAGAACGATTATTTAATAAATTCATCTGTTAAGCAAAAAAGTTTGTAGGACTGAGATTGTACCCTATTGAGATCTGCTTAGATCAGATTCCTCAGCCAGCCAGAAAATTATTTTATAAAGCAGAGTGTTAAAAAAAAAGGCCTGTATATTTGTTAAAAGAAACAGACTGCCCAGAGGCAGTGGGCAGTACTTAGCGTGCCAATCCATCTCAGGTTAAAAAGTTTTATTAAGAAACTCTGGCAAGTCACCTGTATCTCATTGATCTCCTTGTTGCTGTAATTGAAAATAAAAAGGGCTTTTGTAACAAAGACTCCTTTTACCTCAGTTCAAAGCCATCTTGGGCACAAAGAATTCCTCTAAAACTCCATCTCCCAGCTAATCAGCACAAAGCCTGGCTGGAGGCATAGCTAGAGACTCACCTCTAAGTATCCAGCCAAAGGCTGAAAGTGGCATTGTGACTCTAAGTGGTAGAGCACTAGCCTTGAGCAGAAGTGCTCAGGCCTTGAGTCCAAACTCAGTAAATACAGACTGGGACAAGCTATCCCAGCAATGGACGCTGAGATGCCTACCAGGACAATGTCAGTCCTGACAATGAAAAAACATGGAGAGAAATAAGAGGAGATGACGTCCTAACTGGAGTCACTTTACATTCTCCCTTTCAAAATTAATCAGAGCCGGGAGATAAAGAGAAATAGTTGCTTGCCCACCTAATGTCCATACCTGTCTACCTTCTAACTGGACAGAACGTTAACAGTCTTGCCTTTGTTACCTGCTATTTGTATTTATAGTAGCTTCTGACTGGTACTCCCAACCAGTCCATTATGCTCTCCCCTACCCAGTTACTCAAAAGACCCTGGACACCCCCTTTCTGCCTTCTTGCCCCGAATCCAGTTATTCCTCCTTCCCTGTAAAGGGCTGCCATTGGGCTTATACTCCAAATGGAACATTTTGGCACATGGGCAACTTGTGTTCTCCTATGTCATTCATATTAACTTATCTTGTCACCTTGTCAGCTTTTTGCCTGATCTTTCCAAAAGTCTCTTTCAACAGGATAACATCCCCCACCCAGAATACTACCTGGCAACAAGCCAAGGCCATCCTGTTCCTTCAGGCAACCAGAGATATCACTTACAGTGCCATGCAAAACCCCAGCTCCAGGGATTCCTTGATGCTCCCAGGCCAGCAGGAAGTAGCCAAAAGAGCCCATGACACCTGCTGTCTCTGCCTACTCCTCCTCAGGTTACTGTGATCCTAAAGCAGGAAAAGTCTTACTCCTCCTCCAGAATGCCTGGAGTCAGATAACTATTGTCATACAAAAAGGAGGATCTTTATCAACCGCTGTCAAGCAGATGCTTCTTGGACAGTACCAGCACAGCAATGAAGCAGAAACCCCCGACTACTTTGCCCCTTTACAGCAAGAAGTAGCTCCAGAAGGAATGACCTCCACCCATAACCTTGGCCTGGTACCCCCTATTTTTATTAAACAACAGAGCAGGGAATGTAAGCATTCTGCCCACCTTTGGTCTCAGCTCCACCCAAACCTGAGCTTCTCCCAGCCCTGGAGTTCCTGCCATACAGCTGGCCCCTCCCTCTCTCCACCCAGACCCACCTGAACTCCCATCTACCTCACTTCCTACCCCCCAGAGCCTGCTGCTGTGTAGAGGGCAGAGGTCCCCATGTGCTCTGTCTTTTGGGGAAATATGGATTCTCTAATAAACCTTGTAATAGTCTTTCTCCTGTGCCTGCCTGCCTGCCTCCTCGTGGTCCCTTGGGATGGATGTGACAGATCTTTTCAATAAGAAAATTCTTCGCTACTTGTTCGGCTGCCTTCTCTATCTCTTGACTGAATGATCCTACTGCAATATAAACTCTTCCTGGTCAGGGTTCTCTTTGAGATTGGCTATCAAGTAGGAATAAATTAGTAAAGGTAAGGAAAGAGCATAGTCTGTCTTCCAGTATAAACAGGTTCCCTGTGAGAGGTACATGTGATGGTAGCTCAGAGACTCAGGCATCAGGCCATCTACTATGATAAAGCAGCCCACTGTGTGGTTCCAACCTGTCACCCACAACCATGTCCCTAGAAACTCCGTCAGAGCAGTGTTAGAATTGATTTCCACTCTTCACAAAGAGTCCTCAGATCCAAATTAGAAGTTTTCTGTAAAAACTCAGTCACAGATGGACACACATATAAACAGTGAATAACAAATACATGTGTCACACCTTTGAGAATTCCAGCGATATGTAAATAAAATGAAAACCACTTTTTTGGTGACGGTTGGGACTGAGTTGAACTCAGAACCTCTCACTCTCACTCAACTTACTTGCTCACAGCTGGCATTCTACCACCTGAACCTCAGCTTCTAGTCTACATTTTGCAGACTAATTGGAGATGGAGTCTCTAAGATATTGCTGCCTTGAATGGCTATGAACCAGTTTTTGTTTAATCTCTGCCTCCTGAGTAGTTAGAATTACAAACAAGAGCCAAGTGGAACAAGTATTTCTTAAAGTCCCTGGAACACAAACAAAATGTATGCAAAGATTAAAAAAATTCTCAAGTATGAAACCAGGTAGAATTCTCATTATAAAAGTGCTTTGAAAGTCAGACATACAAATCTGCTCTAAGAAAGAAATTGTGATTTTTCTATTGCCTCACACTATGTATCTAGTAAGGTCATCTGTATTAGCAGATACATAGGTACTAAGAAAACCTCTGTCATGCTTCATGGTGAGCCGACATTTCATACAATAATGCTTTATGTCATCATTTCTGGAGTGATCACTGATAGCCACAAATTGGTCTGAGTCAAATTGTGACTCTTCTAAAGAAATCACTACAAACAAAATCAATAGTGCAGAAGTTTGTAGGGCTTGTTAAAAGAAAAAAAGGTCTATTTTAGGTGAGTAGGGCGAGAAAAATCATTCAGTAATTTTTGTACTGTAAATAAGGAAGAGTTGTTCAGGTAAATCATATCTACTCATCTGTCTTTCTATGTGTGGCTTCATTAAATGAAAGGAAATACTGGAATCTTTTCACAGGCACTTCTGTTAGCAAGATTTAAAACTAGAAGATCCACTGTTTACCTGCTTGTAGAATGGTCTTGGGTAGATTGGGTCACAAGGATAGATTTTGCAGTCCTGCTTTCCTCCTTCATGTTAAAAGCATTAAGTCTGTCCCTAAGCCCTTACGTAAGAAAGAGTTATATAAACACTGTATTATGTTAGACAGGTGGAGGTTGTGCATTAAGACTAAAATAAAAATCAAAGCTAAATTGATTAACAATTTTAAATATTAATATTTATATTCTAATCTCAAAAGATGCCACACAGGTCATAGACAAATCTACCTGTGTTGCTAAAATGATTAAATGCAACCATTAGGGAAGCATTATTTTTTTAGACATAGATTGAAAGGATAATTTCATATGATTTCCATGCACTTATTTCTCTGACAAATAAAAAGATTATCAATAGCTTAAGACTGTTACTAAGCTAATAGTTTTATTTTGAAGCAATATTTTTCAACATATTTCTGAAGAATAATGATTCTGCATACTGTTAGTTAATATGAGATGAAAGATGGATTTCTAAAGAAAAATATCTTTCAGTAAACATGGATTATAAAAGTTAGATAATTCTCTCACAAGGCACAACACAGTAGAACCTAGAATATGTAAATTGTGAAGAGTGTGGTTCTGGGTAAGATGGAATAAACAATTCTCATCTTGTTTCTTCTATTGAAGGAAGGTAATATGAATGCCTGGGTGAGGTGATGGCTCACAGCTGGAGTCCAGGCTACTCTGGAGGCAGAGATTGGAAGGATCCTAGTTGAGGGCAACTTAAGAAAAAGAAATAATGAGATTCCATCTCAGAACACAAACCTGGTATGCTGGCCTGCTGCGGCACTCCTACCTATGTGATGCATAGATGAGGATTATACTTCAAGGCCTCACTGTGCAAGAACACAAGACTCTCTGAAAAGTAACTACAACAAACAAAAGGAATGTGCCGAAGAGGTGGGACATCTTCCCTGTGAGCCCTGGACTACTGAAAACAAGCAAACAAGTAAACTGATAAATAAAACACTACCAAGCAAGAGATTGACATCTGCATCTTCAGAGAACCAGACTAAGAGAATCCACATAGGAGTATCAGAATAAGAGTAGTACATCACATAAAGAAAACAAGAACCAACCATGCATGTGCACACACAAACATACTTGCCCCATATGGAAAAGAACAATGTTGAAAAAATGACTGAAAACATTTAACTTTGCAGAAAAACATAAATTCATGAACTAAAAAGGCTCACAAAATTCCAAGTGGTAAAAGCTGAGAGAAAGTCACACTTACAGACATCAGTATCAAATTCCTGAAAACTAAAAACCAAAAAGGGAAATTAGAACAGCAAGAAGAAAGCATGTATTAACAATACAGAAACAAATTTGAATGACCAGATTTCTTATCAGAAACTACAGAACTAAAACATATTTTTGCTAAGCAAATAAAAAACTGTCAACCTACAATCTTACATTCAATCAAAAGCTACTTCAGGAATGAATATGAAATAAGAATATTCATAAATAAAGAAAAGCCAATAGAATTCATTTTCACTGGGCTTACTTTTCTAGAATTGCTAAAGGAAGGGCATTTTTAGGCAGAGATGATATTGGTAAATTGGACTTTATGGAAATGAAACTTAGCTTTTCTGAAGGTAAGAAGAGAAACTAGTTTGACAGACAACAAGCACAATTAACATTTGTGACAAGGATTTATGTTCAGAATATATAGAGTACTTGAAATTCAAAAGCAAGAAAATACTTTGGCTAATAAAATGAACAGAGACTTTAAAAGATATGTCATTAAAACAGGATTTATGGGAAGCAAATAAACACATAGGAAGGCATTCAGCATCATGAAGTGAAATGACAAAATTCCACCATATACTTATTATCATAAAATGAAACTATGGACAACAGGAAGAATTGAAAGATGATGCAAAAATCTGATAGATCCATGTTTGTGCCAGAGGAACATGACTTAGCCACTCTAGGAAAATGTTCGAGAGTCTTCTAGAATCATATTAGACATATATTTATTCTATTACTTAGCAAAAATCCATCCCTGGGTGTTTATTCTTCTATGGTTCCCAAACTGTTAATGATAAAAACGTCATTCACTTAAATAAAATAGCATTGATACACTCAGACAGTGGAATCCTCAGTAAAGTGAATGAAATACTAATAGACATACTGGATGAATATGAGTCTTGATGAGTAAGAAAAATCAACTGGGCTCAATTAAAAAAAAAAAAAAGAAAAATCAACTGGGAAAAGCTACATGCTTTAGGATTCTGCATGATTCCGTTTACATGGTATTCTTAAAGTACGATCTTGCAGTGATGAAGGGTCTTGGGATATAGGGAAGATTTTCTTCTAAGCATAAAGATTTAAGAGAAGAGGCCCTGGAATCAAATCCTCTTGGATCAAATTCCTACTTGATTAAATCTAAATTCATTAATTTTGAGAAAGTATACCCAACTTTTCTTCACCTCTGATTTTCTAACCGTAAAATCAAAATTGTATTAGAACCTATCTTAGCATGGGTGAAATTAATGAGATTTAATGCACAAACATTTGCGCTAGTGTTCGTTGGAATGTGGGCTATAGAAATCTATCCATGCATTAAACAAGAAATGTACTCATTACTTATATAACTGTAATCCCTCTGTATCTCAACTTTATAATAAAATAAATTAAAAAGATAATAATTTAAAATAAATTAAAAGATAACCCTTGTTAAAAACGCATCATAAACATTCTATACTAATTAAAAAAAGAAAATTACCTTTAATGCTTACAAAGTTCACAAATCTTTAGGAGGAATACATAGCGTTATTTAAAACACTTCTTTGATCACTAAATTTCTTTATTTGTGTTATTTTGGCTTAGCACATTGAAATACTGCTGATTAGACAAAGACTTTTCGGAAGTAACTCCTGAGAGGGCAAAAAACAAAACAAAACAAAAAAAACTGCACTTACCTGAAAACTAATGAGTTAACTTTCAATATGTGGACAGTAAAATGTCACCAAAGAATTATTTCAGAATTGTTGGCATTACTGCAGGGAAGTTTTCATAATCTCATTTGAAATGTGTGCTAAGTCTGTCAGATAACTTGGTCATCTGTTACACAAGGTGAATAGGGTTTAAGTGGAATATAGCATTTGTTCAGACATTAGTTTTACTGTCCATAAATTACAGAAAGACAATCTAGAAAAGAGAAGCCATGGGTGAGAAATAAATCTCATCTTGGCTTTATGCCTAGGACTAATGAAGGGAAAGAAAGTGGGCCAAAATGAACAATAATTCAGAAGGGGCAAATGTATGTCCTTAATTCATTTCCTTCTATAATTCACAACCCTAAGAGATCAGAACTTGTGACTAAAATGGTGTTTGTCAAGTTCACAAGGAGGTGTCACCTTGGGAACTTGGTACATCATAAACACAGGAAGAAAATAAATTACACACATGTGGACACCCATAGTCGCACAAACAAATATACTTGCACACAGACACAGAAAGCCACTTCATTTTTTGAGATGTGGGGCTTGAACTCTGGGCTTGAGCGCTGTCCTTCAGCTCTTCAGCTCAAAGCAAGAGCTCTACCACTTGAGCCACAAAGCCACTTCCGGTTCTCTGGTGGCTATACTGGACTCTCATGGACTTTCCTGCCTGGGCTGGCTTTGAACCGCAATACTCAGGTCTCAGCCTCATGCGTAGCTAGGATTATAGGCGTGAGCCACCGGTGCCCGAGTAGGAAGCCACTTCTTGATAGTGGCACTGGCCACTCTAGCTACAGAAAATTTCTTGTCTTTTACTAGCATATTGGCCCAGGATTCCCTTTACCATTCAAGATGGATCTGATTGCACTTTGTTTTTGTGAGTCATAATATTGAAAAATCACACCAACAACAATATTCTCAAATAATTATTTCTGTAGAGTGAAAAAAAAGTTAAAAGAGCACTGGTGATTATATTTACCAACTCATCTAATTTACCTAATTTCCAAATGGCCCAAAAGTCACTATGTTTTCACTGTGAGCAGCTTTCACTTGACTAGGAAATTCCTATGGTTTTTCAATAATCCAATAATTACCAATTATTCGGGAAATAAAACAGTTCAAGCATGCATTTGCAAGATTGGGAATCAAGTTAAGAATGGTAACCATAGTTCTGTGAAAGGGTGTTAATCTAACTTTTACTGAAAGAGAAATGTAAAAATGTTAGTAAATAATTTTAGTAGATTTTTTTCATTTTCTTTACTTTGTGCAAAAGATCTATAATATTTTCCTATATATAGATATCTATCTATTGCAGTAGAAAAGTAAAACAGAGCAAATAATTTTAGTAGTTTTTTGAATTTTCTCTGTTGAAAAGAACTATGTTTTATAATATATCTATCTATTTATCTATCTATCTACCTCTTAACCATCATAATACTTTGTGACTTTATAGCTCCTTCTTTTGTACATTGCGTGGACTCATCTTGATTAGATACTGTATAAAGTCAAGCATCCAGAGGAGTCAGGATACTTACATTGCAAACCAAGTTTTGTCACTAATATGTGTTTGCCAAAAATGATCTGTTTTCCAAACTCCAATTCCGTTACATAAGTGGGGAATAAATAATCCTTGTCTTCCATATTGTGCAGACACAATGAAATCATAGCACTTAGGGAACTGAAATAATATAAAATGCTGAGTTTTACCATTACTGTGGTCATCATCCTTGTATTCTCATGGATTCATGGCTGCCAAAATACTTTCTTAATGGATACTGATTTTTCAGAGTTATTCCTATGTAACTTTTTCATTTTATACACTGTGCCTTTAAACTTAAGATTTGTGTCACTCTCTTATCAGTATGCAAGGGTTTATTTGCAACATCTACTGCTGTTTCCCACACATCACCTGTTATACTTTGTACATCAAAAATGGTCATTTTCAGGTATGCATAAACTCGTGTATAGGTAGATAAACAAATGATCAGTGGGTGTTTCTATTGCCTATTCAAGTATTTTCAATTTTAGTGGAATGGTAGAAGGCCTTGGAATAAGAGCAGCTGGATCATATCTCGAGTTGCTAATTTCTTGCTTATTTAACCTTGGGTAGCTGGCCTACATCTCTCTGCATTTCCGTATGATTGCCTATAAGATGAGGATGCTATCCACAGCTACTTCTTAGGATATTGTAAAACATAAAAGATGCCAATTAAAACACTAGTAGGCACTTGGTAAGAGCTTAATTAGCATTCTTGGAGGCTGTTAATTGGACACAGGTGAAAATCTCGAGCTAGGTGTTGAATGATTTACCCACTATTTGCATCGTCTGGACTATTCTATACTTGCTATGCTCCAAAATTCTTACACACACATTTCAGCCCAACCACACCTGCTTTTTACTGAGCTCATGTTTCATGCAATGTGGACTATTTTTCCTTCCTGAAGGCATTTATTCTTGTTTTCCCTATCATAGTCTACCTAAATTCCTAGAATAGTCTTTCCATTCCTCAATTCTTGCTTGTCACTTGGAGCTAACATGAACTGTCACTTTCTGAGAATATCTTCTTCAATCTGCAAAAAAATGGTTAAACTGTCCACAAATCAGCAGCATAATTTTCCAGACTTCTTTCTTCAGAACATTTCTCACAATCATCATGAAATAATTGTGCAAGTCATTCTTTGTTGTTTTTGTTATGCATTTTTACACTTAGTAAATAAATATGTGTGATATATAAAGAAGAATAAATAACCAAACCATTTGATTATCTCAAATATTAAATTTTAATTTGGTAAAATGTAGAATTTCAAAATGTAAAAGGACCATGCTGAGAATATATTGAAATTACAAATGCCAAACAAGATAATACATAACAAAGCACTCCTTTATAACTGGTTAGACTATACACATTTAAAACTTTATGGTTGTCATCATTTTCTGGTTCATTAAAAGTTTTAACTACCTGATGAATGCATGCTCTTCTGACATTGACAGTCATTACAGTCACTGAATTTGGGGTTTCATTTTATTAATAAAATTGTTTTCCAAGTTAAAAAAAACTTTGTGATTGTAAAATGCTGAAACAAGGACACAGTATGACCAATTGCAACAATGATACTCACAAGACACTATATTGGAAATGACCTTTATATCTGTTGGGGGAGGGGAGGAGTTTGAGAAGTGGGGGAGGGAAGGGATAATATGAAAAAAAAACAATGGAGGGGGTAATGATGTTGGACAAGTAATGTACTCATCCCATTACCTTATGCATGTAGCTGAAGCCCCTCTGTACAGCATCTTTATAATTAAAAATATTTAAAAAGTTTTGGTTGTTAGGATCCAATCAGTTTTATTTGATCCACCCCGCCCAAAATAAATTTGTGATCTTTAGAAATTCCTGTCAAACCCAGACTTCCTCAAAAATCATGGAGTCTGAAGATAATTTCCCAAATAGCTAGCTGTATGCAGGTTTATCTTTAGAACATATGCCAATTGTTCAGAATATTTTTCTAACACATCTTATGGGAAGTTTATTGGCTAACTCTTAAATAAGTTGTTTGTAGTCTAAATTAATCTAGAAGAAAATGATCTATCTTATTCTAGGCATAGCTTTGAACAGGTTTTCATTAACATCTGGTTATCTCCCAACTCAGCTTTCTCATTATCAAAGCTAGTAAATGCTGAGGGTGAGATTATTCTCAAAGGGTCTTTATGAGAAAGTTGACCAGGTCTGCTGATTGCTTTGCTTTCCAAATGTTGCCCCCAATATTCTTTGGCAATTGATGCATAACTAACGTTCTAGATCCTATTAAGAGCAAAGAATTTGGAATCTGCTATAGGCTGTGCCTTACTCCTAGTGGAATCTTGTTAATTAATTTTCTAAAAAAAACTTTTATGTAATTGACCTATTTAAAATATTCATTCTTCCTTGGAATTCAGTATAAGTAAAAAAGTGTCTTCACAAATTAACTTGTGTATTTCCTCTGATTATTGGTGAAGTCTGTAATTTTTCTATGTTTTCTTTTGTTACAATTTTAAACGATATTAAAAGCTTATTCTAATTTTCCATGAACATGTCTTTTTTTTCCATGAAAAATATCTAGTCTATTAT
Organism: Dipodomys spectabilis; assembly: GCF_019054845.1. NCBI lineage: Eukaryota > Metazoa > Chordata > Mammalia > Rodentia > Heteromyidae > Dipodomys > Dipodomys spectabilis. Next base: position 10,844,252 of record NW_024870686.1, on the reverse strand, counting down.
TCATTCGGATGTTTGTCTTAGGGTCAACATAATTTGATTGCCCTGCACTGTCCAAAGCTGTAATGAGATTCAAAAATCAAGTGAGCATATATAAATGCTATCTTGTAAGCAAACAAACTGATATCACCACATAGGCATAAAGAACAAGACCCAGAAATTACCCAAGATCGCTGGAAGCTCATCAAATTTTAAGGAATCAGATTCCTTGTTTGTTTTTCTTCTCCGTTCTTTCTCCACATGTTCTGTCTTAGTTGAACTGACCTATTCCTTTTTAGTATAAGATTCACAATGGTTTCCTGAAGTATAACTGTTATGTGACAATATATTTGAGTAGAGGCTTTTGAAGGTAAGATTGCTGGTATTTTGGAATAAGGGTTACTTTTTGTTTCACTATGTCACTGTTCCTTTTTTTAAAAATTGAATTCTCAATATAAGAGATATGACCTCCAAATAAATTTATGAAGATACTGTATTAAACAAAATCCAGCAGATTTATCTATTGTAATACTGTCCAGAGCTCTAAGCTGTGCACAAGGAGACCCTAGATCATGCCAAATCACTAATTCAACAACTATTTTTTGAGCACTCTTTACATAAGAGGCATGGATGTCACATTTTTTATGGTGTTAAATGGTCAGATAAGTTGATGTTAGGTGCAATGAACCCCAAGATAAGGATTCCAATGTTTTTTTCTTTCTTGAGATTGTTTCTAACACATTTATAAGATGATTTCTTGGTTGCTTTGTACGTCCCTCCCCCATGATATAACCCTTGTTTTCACTGTATTTGAATAAGACATAAAATTCTCTGTCACATACAGTTGACAATTTTGTGTCATGATCCAGGAGGGTTTTTTGAGTTGGAAATGTTACAATTTCCTGACCACCCTTTTCCATGAACTGAACTGCTTCAAGTCGTCATGTGAGACTTTTTACCAATACCTTTGCTGGCCTCCACATCCACATCCACACCACTTCTTGACTCTGGTGAGTGAACTCTACAGGTTCTCTAGTTCTATGCTGTTTCCGTCTGGTCTCCTTCATTCACCAGACTGACTCTGAATCCCGGTTTTAATGGGTGCTTCTTTGCTGTCTCCTTAATTTTCTCTAACCTTTTGGCTAGTGCCCTCAAGAGTGCAATGCAGGCTGGGTCCTGGGAATGCCCCCCCACCCCTAGGTTTCCTCTCAAGAGCTAGCCATTCTAGGTTTGATCTTTCAATCTCCTCTCTCTCTCTCTCTCTCTCTCTGGACTTGAAATGATTTAATTTGGTCTCAATGTAAGTTAAAAACTCTCATCATGTCCACTGAGTTTTGTTACAGATTTTTCTCCTTACAGTATTTAGCCAGACCCACAGAGAAAAAACTATGTGTGTTGGTCAATTCTCATCAAGTTACATTATTTATATACATCAAGCTCATTATTTCTATTGGTCTCCTTGTTGCTTTAATTGGAAATAAAAAGGGGGTTCATGGCAAAGATTCATTGTATCTGAGGACTGAAGTTCAAGGTTACCCTGGGGAGAAAAATTCCTCTAAGACTCCATTTGCAAACTAACCAGCAAAGAGCCAGGCTGGAGGCATAGCTCAAGAGACTCTTATCTTTAATCAACCAGCAAAACATTGGAAGTGGTACTGTGACTCAAAGTGGGGGAGCACTAGCCTCGAGCAGAAGAGCTCAGGGACAGTGCCCAGGCCTTTAGTTCAAAGGCTGTGAATATCAACTGGAACAAGCTATCCCAACAAGAATGGAGATCCCTGGGACTCAGCCAGTCTGGGAAATAAGGGACTATGGTGAGGAGCAAGAGGAGATGATGTCACATCAGCCACTTTGTGCCTGCCCTTTCAAAATTAACCAGAGCTGGGAGGTCAATAGAAATAAGCTTGCCTATGTAATGTCCATATCTACCTTCTAACTGGACAGGAACTTACATTCTTGCCTTTATGTGCTCAAATATATATATTCCAGCCCCTGCCTGCAACTGTCCCCACCAAGGGGCAATTGCTGCCTGCTGCCTTCTCCTGGAAAGGACCACATCTCCACCTTTCACCCTTAATGTCAAAGCCCCCTTGCCGGCAGGAAGTAGTCAGAGAGAATCTGTGCCCTGTTTCATAATTATCAGAAGGCTGGAATGTAAGGTTTGCCCTGGGAGAGCAAGGCAGGCTCCTCCCTCCTCTTGGCTAAGTCTCTTCCCAGTACCTTTGTCACTTAGGAAACTGGCACATCTGGATGTCACATTCTGGACTTCCACACCCTCAGGCCTCCTATTTGACCAGGAGGTCCCAGGCCCTGAGGTCACATGCGCATCCAGGGTGGCCACACCTTCCCACACCTGGCCACACCTTCTCCCCTCTCCTTCCCTACTTTAACCCAGGTCAGAACTCAGACAGACCTTTAGGCCATGCCTCTCCACCATGCATGGCTTGGGCAGCGGTTCGGTAAACAAACTTCTTTTCCTTCCTGAATAGTGACAAGGTGTTCTCTTGATCTGCTACCTAATTAAACCTAGTATATTTAATTTCCCCTTACAGTGGTAATAAGGAGGAGGAAGAGGTAGAAAATAAACATATTGGCTAATATACATGCAAGATTGAGATAATAGTAATTATTGAAAAGAGAATAATGGCATATAGTATTTATGGAAAGTTCTTTGGCTGAGAAAACAGAGCCTTTCAAATTCCAAAGACAAAGCTATAGAACCATTGAAGGCCTGGTGGGAAGAACAAGAGGGGTAGAGCTTGACATGCTCACGTTGCTAGTTAGTTTTCATCAGAGTGACAAAATACACCGGAAAAAATAAACTTATAAGGAGGAAGGTTTAGTTTGGCACATGGTTTCAGTCTGTAGTTGCTTGATTTTATTGCTCTGATTCTGTGGCAGCACAATACATCATGGCGGTAACACATGTGAGAGAGAAAAGAGGTTCAAGAGCAAAGATAGAGAGGAAGAGTGATTGAGGTCTCACTACCCCTTCTATGACACCCTCTGATGACCTAACTTTCTGTCCTTAGGTAGCACCTTGTACTTTCATCACTTCCAATCACTCCAGAGGCTGAAGTGCTTTCACCCTTAAGAGACAATATCTAAACCAGAGCCTTCATTATCATGTAACACAGCCTGGGCATTTCTTTCCTTGAACTTTGCAGAAGGGTGATGTTTTTGAGAGGGTATTTCAAGAAAATCTGTTCTGTACAGCTCTTATTCACTTCCGTATGTCTCTCTGTCTCTCCCTGTGAGGTGCATTGCAATACCTACCACATGTAGGTCTTAAGAAAGACCAAACAAAATACATGGTACATGCGATACTCCATAGCTGCTGATGTCTATTCGCTTTCTCATCGGAGGAAATAGACACAGTGTCACAGTGAATATTTGCACTTTTTATCATGTTTACATTGCACTTGGGCTTATCTGTAATTTTTTTTCCCAGTGTACTCACTTAATGTGCTTATTTAAAGCAGATTTTATATTACTAATAGCAGAGAAAAAGGTATGTAAAACTTACAAAAGCATAAGCAAGTATTTTAATAAAAATATGTTAGTAAATATAAAGGATGTCCTCTATAAAAATAAAACCATACAAGATGAAATCACTCTATTAATTATGTAGACAGGAACAAAATCCCAGGTTATTTGAATAGGATATGTTTTGTGGTTGTTGTTGTTTGTTTGGATTTCACTAAACATAACAGGTCAAGTATGGTAGCTCCTGCCTAAATTGTAGACATTGTGGTGGCATGCATTTCTAGTCCAACCTGGGTAAAAAATATTGAGACTTCATCTCAAAAACAAAACTCTAGACAGGTGCTGGTGACTCATGCTTGTAATCCTAGCTACTCAAGAGGCTTGAGATCTGAGGATGGTGGTTTGAAGCCAGTCAGCACAGGGAAGTCCATGAGTCTCTCCAATTAGACACCCGAAAATCAGAAGTGGTGCTGTGGCTCAAAATGGGAGTGCACAAGCTTTGAGCAAAAGACCCCAGAAACAGCACCCAGGCCCTGAGTTCAAGCCCAATCACTGACCAAAAACAATTTAAAAAATAAGCCCCAAACCCAAACCTTGTGCTATGGTGATATACTTTTGTAAGCACCCATGTAGGAGGAGTAGGCAAGAGGTTTTGGTTTGCAACTGGCTCCAGGCAAAAAGATCTAGAGCTTATGTGATGAACAACCTTCAACAAAATTGACTGGGTATTGTTCTAGTGGAGGAATGTTTGCAGAGCAGACACAAAGCTCTGAGTTCAAACTTCATTACTGTCAGTGGGTGGGGTTGGAGGGGGCAAGTATTAATCTTCCAATTTGTTCAGTAGGGAAATTGTGAAGTGAACTTTTCTTAGTGACTCATTACCCACAATCTCAAAGAATTAAAGTTTTAACCGAGTATATTTTAGATGTGACAGAAAATTATCTGTCAAAACACATACTTTCATATGACTTATAAAGAACCTCTTTAGAAGAATTATGAACATTTCTGTCTAAAAAATTTAAGCTTAAATGTGTGGCGGTAACAAGTCTCACATCTTTTGTTTCTATTCTTATAGGTAACTTATAGGTTAAATAAGATTATGCTTAAGTAATTTGTTTTCATCCTTAACTGCCACAGAATTCATGGGGGGATTTTTGACAGACAAATTAGTCAAATAGAGGATAAATGAGCAAAATGGAAATTGAATGGCTAGTGTTAAAGGAAAATGGTAAAATGACTAAGCGTTGTTTTAAAATAAGAGAATACATGTTTAAGATGAAGAAACTAAACTGTATAGAATAGATCTTCCACTGTCCCAAATTGTTCATCTATATTTGACATGAAATTGAATATTTCAAAATTTGACATGAAGGTGAATATTTCAATTGTGTTGTACGTAAGTGGACATAGTACTAAATCTAATAGTTTTTTTGGGGGGGTCCAGTCGTGGGGCCTGAACTCTGGGCCTGGGAGCTGTCCCTTAGCTCTTCAGCTCAAGGCTAGCACTCTACCACTTGAGCCACAGTGCCACTTCTGGCTTTTCTCTTTTTGCTTATGTGATGCTGAGGAATCGAACCCAGGGCCTCATGCATGCAAGGCAAGTGCTCTACCACTGAGCTACCTTCCCAGCCCTAATAGTTTTTGCTGTCCTTGTTCATGTTTTATTTTACAAAACATTTCTGGCAGATACATAGCCTAGTTTCTTTTAATGATAGCTGCTTTCTATTGAGTGGAGTTATGGTAGTGTATTTAGCTAATTTCCAATTAGATAGTAAATAGATAATTATTTTTATTATTTTTGCTTTCACAAACAATGCCATTCTGAGATTATATATACAAATCCTATCCTGTTGCTTGCTGGTTACTTTTGGGCCCTAATGTAATCTGTCTTGATTTATATAGAAGGAAGCTAATGGAAATATAGAAGTAGATAGGAAACAATCTGCCTGAATTCCTTTGGGTTGTAACAAATACTAGACTGAATAGCCCCAAAGCAACAGATATGCATTTCTTACAGATCTAGAGGCTGGAGAGGCCACGATCAAAGTGCCAACATGTTCAATACTTGGTAAAAGGTTCATTTCCTGATTCAAGGAATCTGGCTTAAAAAATTCTTCAACTGCTTCTTCACCTGTGCGTGTGTGTGTGTACATGCGCGCCAGATTTGAGGCTTGCCTTCAGGGTCTGTGTGCGGTCCCTTAGGACTAGCTCTTTACCACTGATCCACAGCCCACATCTGTCTTTATTTATTAACATTTTGTGATTAATTGGAAATAAAAGTCGAACAGACTTCCCTGCCCAGGCTGGCTTCAAATGGCAAGCCTCAGATCTTAGCTCCCTGAGTAATGATTACAGGCATGATGCCCTGGTGCCCCACTTGATTTCTTTTTTTAATGTCAGCCCCTTTGAAGACCCTTGAGCTCTAGTTTATTCCCTTTGCTCATGGCAGGTACTCTACCGCTTGAACCATACCTCCATTCTAGCATGTCTGTGGTCTTTTTTTCTTTGCTTTGTCCTTCTCATCTATCTGTCTGTCTTTCTATCTAGTTTTCTTTAGGTGTTTTTAACTGAAACACCTGTTATCAATTTTACTATGAGCTGTTAACGTTTGCAACAATGCTTTATTAATTTTTGATGTTTTAGTTACATGCTGTCTATATGCTTACATTATTAAACACTATTTGAGGATGGGGAAAGTAACTCAATGGTAGAGTCTTTAGTCTGTGTGGGGCGTTGGGTTCAATTTCCAGCAAACATATAAATGAAAAAGTGTTTGGTCTTTGCATGTATGAAATATCCGTATTTTAGCTTTGCTCCAGAATGACTATTTAGATGAATTTAACTTTGTATTCTTTTCCCTCAGTACTTTTAAGATGTTGTATTTAGTTTTTAGTTTTTATTATTGCTGTTGAGAAGTCAGCTTCAGGCTAATTTGCAAACTTTTGTAGGTAATCTGTCTTTCTCTTCTGGTAAATTTTAAGAATTAAAAAAAAAATTCATGATGACTTGCAGTGTGCAATGTTTGCCTAAGTTTTTATTTATATTTATATGCCATTCCATTTCTGGAGGAAACTTTTGATTTGAGAGCTGAATATTTTTTTTTTATTTTGGAAAACTCACAGTTCTGTTTTTGTTAACTACAAATCCCGTACTATTTTCTCTCTTCTCATTGAAGAGTGGTAGCCATTCAATCACTTAACCATATGTCATGGCTGGAATTTTCAGAGGTTTTGTATCTTTATTGATGTGGGGTACATTTATAATTGCTGTGTTTCTTCCCTCTTCAATTGGGTCTCATTTGGAATTTATTTTTTAAATATTTTCACTCAATGATTACTGCTGATATTCCATATTCCTAGACAAATATATACTTCTTTTTAAATTATATTTTGTTATCTTTAAGTAGTTGTACAAAGGTGTTACAATTCAACATGTGAGTTTATGAATACAAGGCATTTTGATCTATATTATCCCTTTCATCCCCACACAATTACTTTCAATCCCACATATCCCCTCAATTTTCCTAGATATCATAGATGTCATCTGATATTCATTGAATACTGAGAATGCATTCAACTCCACTTCCTCGCTTCCTTGACCTCCCCACCATACATCAAGTATGAGCTTTCTGGCATTCATTTTGTTAGACTGTCAGTTATTACATGATTTCAATTCTCCACTGAATAAGTGCATACTGTGGGTGTGCATATGTTCATGTGAGTTTGTAAATGTATGTGTATATGTGTAGGTATACTTTTTGACTTATATCAGGTTATATCCCAATAAATACATCATAAATTAAAACTATCATAAGTCAATCAGTAGAAGAAATTAACAATTGAATCAAGGCATAAAGTCAAGGCATAAGGTGAGTTCTTCTGAGGCATTACTAGGAAAAAATCTGGCCCATTTTGGATCTATACAACATTTTCTTTAACTTCTCATTGCTTGGTGGACAACTAGGCTGATTCTGTACCTTGGTAATTGGGTTAGCACTGTCTCTAACACAGATATGCTGGGCTTTTCTTTCAGGAGTACATATAGAAGTTTTATAGGTATAGTTGAATAGCTGTAATTTGAGTTGTACAGTGGTAGGAAAATCTTTGAGGAAAATCATACTATTTTCCATAGAGGCTGTACCAGTTTGTATTCCCAACATGAGCATATAAGGGTTTCTTTTATCTTCTGTTAATAACTTATAAAAGTTATCATCTCTTATAGTACTGCTATATATTATTGTCCAAAGTTTCAGACTTGGAATTATTTTTGCATTCTTTTTATTATTAATAAAATTTTTATTGTGAAAATTCTATACAGAGGAGTTACAATTACATAAGCAAGATGAGTACATTTATTATCAAGCATTGTTGCCTCCTCCTTTGTTTCCCCTTACCATCCCGACCCCCTCCTCCCCACAAAAGTTGTAAAGTTTGTTTTTCTGACATAGCATCTTGTGCATTTCATTGTTGCAATGGGTCCACCTGTATCCCTATTTAGATAATTTGTTTCTTCCTTTCCCCTCCCCAAATTATACCAACATCAAATACAGTGAAAACAGGGGTTATACCATGGGGGAGGGACATACAAAGCTACAAAAAAATCACCTTATAAAAATGTTAGAAACAATAGCAAGAAAGAAAAACCACTTGAGTCCTTATCTTGGGGTTCATTTTGCCTAACATCAACTTATCTGACCTTTTCTGCTTGTCTCAGATATATACTAGTTATTGCAAATAAGGGAAACCATGGGACTTATGTTTCTTTGGGCCTGGCTTACTTCACTTATATAATTTTTTCCAAGTCTTTCCATTTCCTAACAAATGGAATTCTTTCTGTTGGAGACATAGAATTACATTGTGTATATATACCACATTTTCTTGATCCATTCATCTACTGAGGGGCATCTGGGTTGGTTCCACATCTTAACTATGGTAAATAATGCTGCAATAAACATAGTTGTGCTGGTAGCTCTAGTATGGTCTTGTTGGATTGATTTGCATTTCTTTTATGGTTAGAGAGGTTGAGTATTTCTTCATGTGTCTATTGACCATCCTTTCCTCTTCAGGAATTTTTTTAATGGACTTCTATACTACAGAGTAAAACAAATGAAACTAATGTGAATGATCTCAGGAACAAGGAATGCTCATGTATTTGCTGGTAGGAGTTAACTTGAAACAGTCATTTTGGTGTGGGTGCCATACTAGACACAACCTCGTTATATGAAATTTTTTAGCTTGTATATTCTGTGAAGTTAATATGACAAGTCACATATGCACAAAAGTCACAATACTAAATATTAAGTATAAGAACAAAATTGTGTGATGCAAGTAACCTATTAAAATACTTATGGGACATCCATTCCATGTGGTTACAAATTATATATTAGCTGAGATCGTAGCTCAGTAGTAGTTATTGCTTAATAATTGCCTACTTGAGGTCCTGGGTTCAATTTCTAGTAGTTTCATAAAATAAACTAAAAAAATTAGACTCACATACAAGAGAAACATGTTGTGAATGGTCATCTTTAGGCAGTAGATCCATGAGTATTTTTATTTGTACAGTTAAAAAAATTCTATAGACACTATAACTTTTGTAATAAGAAGATAATGACAATACTTCCAAGTTAATGCTATCATATAATTTTTCTTAATTTTAAGCCAGCCCTCTGATGTTGCTATTAAAAGTTTTCCTTTTCTCTCTCTTTGGTTGGGGTACAAAATAGCTAGTACATTTTTTGTGTGATATATCTCCCGTACATTACAATTCTTAGATATTTTAGGACTGTAATTTTTTGTGCATGCGCAGGTCTTAAGGTTTGAATTCATAGCCTGGACACTATCCTTGAGCTTCTTTTCCTGAAGGCTAGCATTCTAACACTTGAATCACAGCTTCACTTCTGGCTTTATAAGTAATATACATTAGTGATATCTCACAGTCTTTCCATTTCCTAACAAATAGGGAAATGCCATTCTGAAATTACATTAAGTGAAGTAAGCCAGGCCCAAAGGAACATAGGTCCTGTGGTTTCCCATATTTGCAATAACTAGTACATGTGTAGGAGAAGCAGAAAAGGCGAAAAGCCATGTACATATGACCGTATAAGATGATGTTAAGTGAAATGAACCCCAAGATAGGGACACAAATACCTTTTTTCTTTCTTGCTATTGTTTCTAATGTATTTATAATGTACCATGTTTCTTTGTATGTTCCTCCTCCATGAGTAGCTAGGATTACAGGTGTGAGCCACCAGCGCCCGGCTAAGGATTGTTTTAACATTACCTTTGATCTTCTTTTTTTTTAGTATATTAGACAATTCTGTAATACCTTATGTTATGTCCTATGTTTCAAATATTCTGATCATTATGGATTTATTGCTGAACCTCCTGACCTCTTAGATAACTAGAAGTATTATTACAGAAGCAGGCAAAATAAAGCACAGGAAAAATTGGCAACATGGAAAACCAGAGCTTTGCTTCAGAGAAGACCATAATTGAAAGTCAACGGCTTAATGGGGGAGAATCAATGTGTCCATCAGCACTTTTGTGTGGCTCACCCATCTTGGGCCTATGTCTCCTGGCTACAAATGGGACTCTTGTGAAAAGAAAGAATTAATATAGCTTTAGAAAACACTCCATTTGTGTCAGGAACTGTTTTATCACTTACATATCTTTGTATACCATCACACAGATACTTTTGACAATAGTACAACCACCACCACCACCACCACCACCAAACTCCCTAATTTCTCCTTTCTGTTTTTGCTATCATAACTGGTTATTCTTCTATTGCTCATATATCAAATTATTTCAGAATATCTTTGGAGGAGAATAGCCAGCATAGGCCTGTTTATGCTCTGTGAGTACAGCAGGATAAACGAATGGTTCTGGGAGTTCATAAACTTGACTGATGTAAGCAGAGAAAAATAGGCCAGATTAAATCTAAGATGTTTATTGACACGACATACATACACACAAGTGCATCTATAGAATAAAGATGAAATTATTGTTGAAGTTAGGAACCATATTTGGTCTTACCATGTAAAGTAGACTGGCCTGGAACTTGAGATTACCCTTCCTCAGTCTCCTAAATGCTGGCACCACAGGCAGGTACCACCAGACGCATTAGTTTATTTATTTATTAGTTTATTTCTTTATTTTATTTCTTTATTTTTGTCAGTCATGGGGTTTGAACTCTGGGCCTGGGCGCTGTTGTTCAGCTCTTCAGCTCAAGGTGAGCGATCTACTACTTGAGCCAAAGTGCCACTTCCAGCTTTCTGGAAGATAAGAGTCTCATGGACTTTCTGCCCAAGCTGGTTTTGAACCACAATCCTTAGATCTTAACGAGGATTACAGCTGTGCGCCAATGGTGCCAGGCTCATTAGTATATTTTTAAGAAATACTACTTCATCTTTTGGCCTTGATTCTTGGACCAAGAAATCTTATGTTTTTATCAGATAACATAAGAATATATTACAGTCATCCAGGTGTCAGGTTCTACTTCCATTTAGCAAATAACACAAAATATGACAATTTACCTCTTTGATAATCTCCGATTCTTTAGGTTTTTTTAAAGTAAATTATTCTAAACTAAAAAATAAATAGCTGATTATACATAAATCAAGCCTCTTTTAAACTTCATACATCTAATTACTTTTTTATTCTGTTTTAGATTTGTAAAGGAATAGAGAGGAATGTATGGGCATTTTCCATAGAATGTTTTCCATATACATGCATTTTCTGTCCTGTGCTTTACCAAAGTGATTCATTTGTTATAATTTGCTAAATATTGACACATGGTAATCACTCAGACTCCACAGTTTACATTAGGTATGACTGACTGTTGGTATTGTACATTATAAGTGTTTTGCCAGATGTAGAATGACATTTTTACAGAGTTTTTTCAGTGTTCCTCAATTCTCTATGCTCTACCTGCTCATCCAGTCCCTCATCTACATAGTCAAAAACTCTTGTCAATTTTTCTTCTGACCACAATTTTTCTGAGAAGTTGATGTACTATTTTGTATTCCTACAAACAATAAATAAGAGTTCTTATTTCTTCAAATCTTTCCCAACATTTAGTGTTGTCAGTGTTCTGGACTGTAAGCAATCTAATGAATGTACAGTGGTCTCATTGTTTCAATAACACAGACACCATAAGACATAGTACTCCTTTCCATCAGCTTATTTACAATCTTTAATATCTTCTCTAATAAGATGTTTGTTATGACAGTTTTCAATAGTTTCTTCATTGTCTTATTGTTGAATCAAAAATCGGGGGACATATTTTGGAAACAGTCTTATATCAGTGGTATTTTTATAAACACTTTCTTGCAGACATTGTCTTGACATCTTTGACAGAGAATGTTTTAATTTAATGAGTTGAAGCTCATCTGTTATATATTGTGTAGATAGTGTGATAATGTCTTGGTTGTTGTATCTTCAAATGAGTTGGAAGATAAAATCTCAACTAGCCTTTCTCCTGTTATCATCAAGGGGTTTTAGTTTTGCTTGTTCAATTTAGGTCTATTATCTGTTCTAGCTTCATGTAGGTGAAGGATGTAAGATCTGTGTTTAAGCTAATATTTTTTCACAAGAATGTCCAGTTCTTTGTTCCAGAAGCATTTGTTGAAAATATAATTGCTGAATTGTGTTTCTTAGTATTCATTTTCTAATAACACTTAGTCTATTAAAGCCTGTATTTTGTTCTATTTGATCTGCTACTTTGTTCTTTCACTAATTACTAATTCCTTTTTTAAATTTAATTTTATTGTCAAGTGATGTACTAATTCCTTATAATCTGAATAACTATAGTTTCCTCATGAGACTCAAACTCAGATAAGTGTCCAGCAATTTTGTTTTATTCTTTCAAAATTGCATTCACTATTGTATCTATTTTCATCACCATATATTTAGAATTAGTTTGTTAATATGCACAAAATAATGTTCAGAGATTGAGATTGTACTAGTATATCTGAAAAGAACTAACATCTTGACATTTCTGAGTCATACTTTCATAGAACACACATGTTTCTCCATTTACATTTTGCTTTATTTTTTAACTAGAATTTTTCAATTTTTATCACATAGCTTTTGTGAATTTTTTTTTTAATTTTTAGGGTCCAGTTGTGGGGCCTGAACTCTGGGCCTGGGCGCTGTCCCTCAGCTCTTCAGCTCCAGGCTAGCACTCTACCACTTGAGCCACAGCGCCACTTCTGGCTTTTTTTTTCTTTCTGCTTATGTGGTGCTGAGGAATTGAACCCAGGGCCTCATGCATGCAAGGCAAGCGCTCTACCACTGAGCCACTTTCCCAACCCCTGTGAATATTTTTCTAACAATATATTTAATTATTTTTATGCTAATAAAATACCATATTTTAATTTCAAATTCTATTTGCTCATGTATATAGGAAAATAATTTACTTTTGTATATTAATTTTGTATGTTAATTTACATTTGTATACATATTTTGTACCTTGTAACCTTGCTGTAATTGCTTCTTAATTCTTGGCAGGTTTATTTTTGCCAACTTTCTTAGAATCCATGTATAGAAGATACTGTCATCTGTAGAAAAAAGATAGTTTTATTTCTTCTTTCCTAATTGTGAATTTTAAAAATAATTATTTTTCTTGTCTTATTGCTAGTTGGGGCTTTCAGTCATAAGATGTCTTAATGAATTGATGGATGAGAGCATCTTTGTCTTGTTCCTAATCTTAGAGGGTAAGTGATTGTAGTTCACTCCATTGGTTATGTTTATTGTAAAGTTTTTGGAGTTATTCTTCATTAAATTGAAGAAATTTCCTTTTATTCCTAGTTTATTTATTTTTGACTACAACTAGGTGTTGAATCGATTAAATTTGATGATTTTTTTTAACATGATGATGTGTAGATCTCATATGATTGTGAAAAGCCTGAATATCTGGGTTAAATCCCCTATAATTTGTATATCCTTTTATTTGTGTGTGTGTGTGTGTGTGTGTGTGTGTGTGTGTGTATGTGTGTGTGTGTATGTGTGTGTATGTGTGTGTGTGTGTGTGTATGTGTGTGTGTGTGTGTGTGTGTGTGTGTATGTGTGTGTGTGTGTGTGTGTGTGTGTATGTTCTTGGGTGAGGGGGGAGGTATTTATGAAAGTTTCTGGTCTGGAACTCTTTTCCATAGTATCCTTGTCTTCTTTTGATTTGGGGGTATTGTTGGCCTCATTAAAAAAGTCAAGATGTTCCTGATTTTCAGAGAGATTGTAGCAAACAGGTGTTATTTATTTATTTTTTCTGAAAATGTTTACTTGTAAACAAATGTGAAACTGTATTGTTTTAGAAGATTTCTAGTTATTGATTACAATTATAAGCCTTTCCAGATTATTTATTTTTTAAATAAGTTCTCACAAGAGTTGTGTCTTTCAAAAAATTGATCCATCATATGTAGATTATAAAATTTGTGGGCATAGAAATTTCGACTCTTCTTTTATGTTCCTTTTAATGCTTATAATAATGTCCCCTTTCTCATTTCTGATATTAGAAATTTTTGTTATCTTTTTTATGTTAGTTTGGCTTTAGGTTTATCGATTTAATTGGATTTTTCATAGAATCATTTTTAGGGTTCACTGACTTTTTTCCTCCATTGATTTTTTTTTCAATTTTTATTGATTTATTCTCCAGTGCTTATTATTTCTTTTTTCTGCTTACTTTGGAATTAACTTTGTGTTTTATTTCTAACGTAGGAACTTAGAGCGTGGGCTTTTCATCATTGGTCTAAGATCTATTTTCAAGGAGTCCTAATTTTCTTAAGCTATGTTTTCATTTTTGTTTTGTTTAAAATATTTTAAAATTTCTCCTGAAACCCTTTCTTTGTTTTTTTTTTGTTTTTGTCAGTCATGGGGCTTGAACTCTGGGTCTGAATGCTGCCCCTCAGTTCTTCAGCGCAAGGCTAGTGCTCTACCCCTTAAGCTACAGGGCCACTTCTGGTTTTCTGGTGGTTTATTGGAGATAAGATTTTCAAGGCCTTTCCTGCTGGGCTGGCTTTGAACCGTGATCCTCAGATCTCAGCCTCCTGAGTAGCTAGGATTACAGGAATGAGCCACAGGCCCCTGGCTCTGAGATTCTTTTCTGTGACATAGATGTTATTTTGAAGTGTATTTAATCTCCATGAATGTGGGGACTTTTTTTCCCCTATGATTGACTTCTTTGTTGACTGAGAGTAGATATTGTATAATTACTATTCCTTAAAGTTCGAGAAGTGTCTTTTATGTCATAGTGTTCTACCTCCATGCACGTTACTTGTAAATGTGAAGGCAGAATATATTCTGATGTTATTAGAAGAAGTAGTCTATGGATATCATTTATAAACAAATGGTTGATGGTGATTTTGGATCAAACTATGTCCTTAGTTATTTTCTACCTTTTGGATTTGCCTTTCTCTGGTAAAAGAGCGTTGAATTTTCCAAATGCAGTATTAGATTAATTTGTTTTCTCTTGTAATTCCATCATTTATTTTCCTCGCATAGTTTAGCTTTCTGCTATTAGGCACATATACATAGTTTCTATATTTTGTTTCTCAAGGAGTTTATAATTATCAGATTTGTTCACACATAGACTCCAGAAATCCATTAATTACAGTTCAAATTACTTACTGTTGCTCTGGTTCCTAGGACAGCGTCTCATGAATCTCTGTTCTATAAGACTCTCAACATTTCTTTCTATATGATTTTCAGTCATATGGATTTAGTTATCCTGTACTCTTCACTCTTCTGAATACAAGCAGAATTATTGAGTTTTCAATGTGATTGCTTTTCATTTGTCATTAGGAAAGAGGGGTGAATTTTATACCTCAAAACACAGAACCAGAAAATGATAACTCATACATTCTACTTACAATGAATCTGGCAGCAATAGGATTTAACCCACAACTCCATTAATATTGAAGGCTTTATCCAGCATCTTGGACTATTTAGCCATACTACCACACTAACTGAAACTACAATAGGAAGGAAGAGGGGAAATATTAAAACTTACTGGTGTAGGCAAAACTTCCTCAGTAGATTTCTAAGAACTCAGCTAATGGGAGGGAAAATTAACAAATAAGTTTTCACCAAGCTAAGACATTTATGTACATTAAAGAACATGGTTACTACGCTAACAAGACAGCCTACAGAGTGAGAGAAGATCTTTGCTGATTATATATCTGACAAGGGTCTAATAACCAGAATATACAAGGAGCTCAAAAAACAAAACACTCAAAGAATCAATAACCCAATTAGTAAATAGGCGAAGGAATTACTTTTCAAAAGAATAAGTAAAATGGCTAAAAAACACATGAATTAATATTTAGCATTTCTAACCATAAATGTAAATCAAATCTACATTGAGATCCCATCTTACCCCATCAAGAATACAAATAAGAAATTCAAGCAAGAAATCAGAGAAAAATAAACCTATCACAGTATTTGTGAGAATGTAAATTTCTAAAACCACTATGGAAGGCAGTATGGAGATTTCTCAAAAAACTGAAAATAGAACCACCGGGTGAGACTACAATACTACTATGGGAACTATTGAGATTTATCCAGAAAAAAACTGTGTAGTTGTGGAGATGGGAGGGCAGGGATGATAGGAGAAAACAAAAGAGGAGGCAACAATGCTTGATAAGAAATGTACTCATTACCTTGCTCATGTAATTGTAACTCCTTTGTATGGTATTTTCACAATAAAAAAATTGTTGTAAGGATGCAATACAGATAACTTCACATTTGTGTTCACTACTAAATTATTCACTATATATATATATATATATATATATATATATATAGAGAGAGAGAGAGAGAGAGAGAGAGAGAGAGAGAGAGAGAGAATAGAATTTTATTCATCCATCAGGAAAATCATATTATGACATTTGCAGGGAAAGGTTAGACCTGGAAAAATTATGTTGAGTAAAGTAAGTAAGACTCCAAGAGACAAAGGCTACATACTTCCTATCACATGTGAAAACTGGATATAAGAACACATACAGTGCTATATGCACATATACGTGATCAGTCTCACTAAAGTACGGTATACACAGGGATGGATTTCTAAAGTGGAGTCTCTTTAAGCACTCAGCAGACAGCAAAATAAATACCAGGAAGCTGAAGCACTTTTTGTGTGAGGAGGGCAGTATTTAAGGGGAGAGGGGCATATGAGTGGAGGGAGGAATTACAGGTCAATACAGTCGTGATAATCTATTTATCCATGTGAAAACGCAGCTAGGAAAATTAAGAAGGTTGATGAGGTTTGGATAAATTAAGCAGAGGGAGAATGATGGAAGATGCAACACTGATTCTTTTACTCAAAATGGTACACTTTATTCAGAAGTTGACACGTGGAATTGAAACCACTTTGTACAACTGTTGGAAAAAAGAAATGAACCAGAAAAAATGGAAGCTTGAAAATTTGAAACCAGGAGATTTCATTTTAAGCATAACTAACAGCTTGAATGAGGTTTAAGAATTATGTTGTTTATTAACTGTTAAAACTTATTTAAATAAAAAATTATGGAAATAGCAAGGTTAGTGCATATGGATTGACTCAGATAAAAATTTTAATTTTAGCAAATTGTGCAAATAATTACTTTTATAATTTTTAATGCTATAACATTTGGATGTGAGATTGGCATGTATCTACTCAATTGGGACTTTAAATTATTTTTTAAGAGGCCAACAAAAGTCCTTTTTTTGATGGTAGTGCTGAGGATTGAATTTGGGATATCACACTTGCAATGCAGGTGCTCTACCACTTGAACCTTGAACAGTTTCTTTGGTGATTATTTCTGAGGTTATTTCTCAGGCCGGCCTGGGCAGTAGTCCTGCCTGTGCTTCTCTGCTGCTGTGAGTGACAGGTACCCACATTGTATCAAATAATTTTTCTGTCAATCCAAGTTGGGATACCAGGCTCACACCACTATGCCCAGCCATTGGTTGAGATTCAGTCTCCCAAATTTATGTTTTTGCAGAGGCTAGCTTCTGACCATTATCTTCAGATCTCTGCTCTCAAGTAGCGAGAATTATAGGGTTGACTCCATCTTTACACAGATGAGAACTTTGTGTTTTTTTAACTAAAGAGAAAAATTCAGGTTTTATGTGACCACGAATAAGAACATTGTATGTCAAAATTACTTTCCTTTACAAAATGGTATCATCACATTTTCTAATTTCAAGCAGTGCTATGTCTTGGACACATACTATGTCTTGGCTTTAGTTTTCTCCTGGCTGCCTACAACTTTTGAATATAATTTCACGTTTGGCAACTTTTTTCCCCCTTATGATACTTATCTGCCTTCAGTGGAAGCTAGAAAATTTGATTCACAACTTCTTTTGTGACTCAAGCAGGTATCTTAATAGGAGAATCCAAGTTGGAAGGATTTGTTGTGCTGAAGGGAGTTTTGTGGGGAGGAGGATGGCAGAAGCATCTGGCTTGGCTGGTGGTAACAGATGTTTGATTTGGGCCCTAGAACAGGAGTGGCTGATGCCAAGAGAAGGTTCCTTGTATAAATAAAACAGCATCTACCACATGTGATGGAGAGTGCCATGGAGAGAGATTTTTTCATTAGGCCTTTCTGTCATGTAGTTTGGAATGCTGTTTTCTCAAGTTTCAGCTTAAACCTGGTTCTCCGGGCCAGTTATTTAGTGTTCTCCCAATACATTCTCATTTTGCTTGACCAGCTTCAATCAGTCTCTGTGGTTTTCAAATAGAGAATCTTGTCAGAGCTTATTTGTCATGGCTTTTTTTTTGGTTTATTTGTTTGACTTTGCTTTTAGATACATACTGCTTTGTAAACTTTTTTCATCCAATAGGGGGTTTAAATGCAAGGTTCTATCCTTGCCAACTTGCCTTGTTTAAATGGTTCATTGCTACTTGACTCATGCTTCTGGCTCTGCTTGTTTTTTTGCTGGTTATTTTAGACATGAAGTCTGGTGGAATTTTTCTGCATTTCTGCATAAGTCCCCATTCCCAGTAAAAGTCTATGCCTTAGAATTATTTCAAATAAAATACATATGGTCACATCGGAGCTTCATATCTAACCATGATAGTAAGGGGTGGGTTAGCAGAAACAGGAAATGTTGTTTATTATCAATATTTCACATGTTTTTCTGGACACGTGTTAACAATTGTTGCTCCAGTAGTCTAGTTTTATTTTTCATCTCAGGTGATAGAGGAAAGATAAGGGAGGATAGACACTCATTGTGAAATAAAATACTGGCATATTGTTTTCCTCTGGGGAATAAGATTTTGTTAAGAAGAACATAGGGCATATTTTATAATGATTACTCACTTCCTCTTCTGCCATAGACAAGGGAGAATCTGGATTCTTCAAAAGAAGATTCTGATGACATTCATAGAAGCAAGATTATATTATAAAGTATCAGGTTCCTTACTTAGACTAAGAAGAGAATGGGAATGGGAATTTCTTATTCCTGTTCTATCTTGTCTTTAACCTCTAGACATTTCATGAAATTGCCATTTAAGTGATCCTAATACAGTAGAGGTCTTATAGTTTTTGCTCCAGATAAGTAGACATTGGATGTGATTCTCTGGGTGTATCTGTATCTCCAGATTAATGGGTGGCTGCTTTTTTTTTCCTCTTGGTCGTGGGGTTTGAACTCTGGGCCTGGGTGCTGTTCTTCAGCTTTTCAGCTCAAGGGTAGTGCACTACCTTTTGAGCTACAGCATCATTTATGGCTTTTTCTGCTTATGTGGTGCTGAGGATTCAAACCCAGGGCCGCATGCATGCAAGGCAAGCACTCTACCACTGAGCTACCTTCCCAACTCCAATGAATGGCTTTTGTATCTGCAATTACATCTCTCTGATGCATCCATGAAAATGGACTTAGTTTTAGTTTATTATAATTTTTCACCAAATACAGGTAGAAACGATAACTTATAAACTTCTGACACTGTAACACACATACAACACACACGCACATCCTTGTGTGTAGTTTTACTTATTTATTTATTTATTTTTAATTGTGAAAATACTGTACAGAGGGGTTACAATTACATGGGCAAGATAATGAGTATACTTCTTATCAAGCATTGTAGCCTCCTCCTTTGTTTCCCCTTCCCATCCCTTCCCATCCTCCCCTCTTCCCTCCACCCAGTCCTCCTCCCCCCCACCAAAGTTGTAAATTTCGTTTTCGACATAAGGACTTGTACATCTCATTGTTGCAATGGGTCCATCTGTATCCCTGTTTTAATGATTTGTTTTTTCTCTTCCCCTCCACAAATTATACCAACATCAAATACAGTTAAAGCAGGGGTTAAACCGTGGGAGAGGGACATACAAAGCAACAAAGAAATAATCATAAATATGTTAGAAACAATTGCATGAAAGAAAAAAAAAACATTTGAATACATATCTTAGGATTCATTTCCCTAACACCTTTCCCTAGCACCTTTTCTGCTTGATTCAGACATATACTAGTTATTGCAAATAAGGGAAATCATGGGACTTATGTTTCTTTGGGCCTGACTTACTTCATTTAATATAATTTTTCCCAAGTCTTTCCATTTCCTAACAAATGGGACAATGCCATTCTTTCTGATGGAGGCATAGAATTTCATTGTGTATATATACCACATTTTTTTTTGATCCATTCATCTACTGAGGAGCATCTGGGTTGTTTTCAGATCTTAGCTATGGTAAATAATGCTACAATAAACATAGTCGTGCTGGTAGCTTTAGTGTAGTCTTGTTTGTGAACACTTGGATAAATGCCCAAAAGTGGGATTGCTGGGTCATAGGGGAGCTCTTTGTGGAGTCTTTTGAGGAACCTCCATACTGCTTTCCAAAGTGGTTGAACAAGTTTACACTCCAACCAACAATGTAGTAAGGTTCCCTTCTGCCCACATCCCCTTCAGCATCTGTTGTTATTAGAGTTCTTGATTATAGCCATTGTAACTGTGGTGAGGTGATATCTCAATGTTGTATTGATTTGCATTTCTTTTATGGCTAGAGAGGTTGAGTATTTCTTCATGTGTCTATTGGCCATCCTTCTTTCCTCTTCAGAGAAGTTTCTCTTTATGTCTTTAGCCCACTTATATATTGGGCAGTTGTTTCTTTGAAGATTTGTTGTTGAGGGATTTAGTTTTTTGAGTTCCAGGTATATTTTAGATATGAGACCCTTGTCTGTTGTGAAGATCTAGTGAAGATCTAGTGAAGATCTCCCAATCTGTGGGCTTTCTTTTAATCTTGCTAGCTATATCTTTTGCCATGCAGAGGCTCTGCAATTTCATGCAATCCCATTTGACTAACCTTTCTTTGATTTGTTGTGTTTCTGGGTCTCTGTTAAGAAAATTTCAGCCTGTGCCAATGAGACCTAGGGTCTCTCCTATTCCATCCTGTAATGTTTTCAGAGTGTCTTCTTTGACTCCAAGTCTTTGATCCATTTGCAGTTGATTCTGGTTCAGGGTGATATATAAGGATCTAGCTTTAGTTTTCTAAACGTAGTTAACCAATTTTGCCAGTACCATTTACTGAAGAGGCTGTCTTTCTTCCATTCTATTTTTTTTAGCTCACTTATCAAGGTCTGTAGGTTCAAGCTTTAGGTCTGTAGATTCATTTCTGGGTTTTCAATTCTATTCCATTGGTCCTGAGGTCTGTTCTTGTGCAAGTACCAAGCTGTTTTGATTACTATGGCTTTGTGGTAGAGTTTGAAATTTGATTTTGATATTCCTCAGCACTGTTCTTTCTGTTGAGGATCGTTTTTGGGCTCTTTTATTGTTCCATATGAATTTTTGGATTGCCTCTTCTATTTCCTTGAAGAATTAGGTTGGAATATTGATAAGTATCACATTGAATTTGCAGATAGCCTTGGGAAGTATTGCCATTTTCACGATGTTGATCTTTCCAATCCAGGAGCATGGGAGTTTTTGCCACTTTCTAAGTTCTGTTTTTGTGTATATTTTTATAAAGGCAGAGAATAATTTCATGTAAAGATGCATTGAAGAAAATCTATTGATCTAATGAATCCATAACTGTTGTGTCAAATGACTGTTCATATCTTAGAGATAAATCAGATTATATTTCAGATTATAGGCATAATAGAAGGCTTCTCTAATCATTGAATACATTTTCTTCATTTGCTGTTATCTTTTGGTTGCTCACCTAATATAGAGAGGTCACTTGATGCAAAGCAAGGGAGTTAGGTGAAACCATTTTTTTCCTCTCCCAAATTAGGTGTTTTTCCAGGGCACAATGTCACTAATGGGATTGTAAAGACCTAGGGACACAATTGAAGCCTTTCATGGATATCTATGTCAGAGGAATGAAACTGGAGCCTCATGATCTCCTTCAAAATTGTTTCCCAAACTACAGCACCACTCCTTACTAATTCATCATGGATGGTTTCTTCATTTTCAAGAACTACCTCCTTAGTTCACACTTGAATATAGTAGCAGTTTTAAAATTGTGTTTTCTGCTGGACTTGGTTTTTCTTAGAGATCTTGATAAGCATTTAGTTCTGCTTTAGTTTTCCCAACATGAGGGGCATTTTTACTTCTCGGTGAAGCTTAAATAACAGTGATCAGCAGGCTGCAACATCAGAAATGTTATCACTGACTAGCTGTAACGCCAGTACAGTCAGAACAGGTTGTTGGCATTATTCGACCAATTCAAATTTAGAAGACATATAAAAGAAATCCAACATTAAATATCTATCAGTACTTTAAAAGATCTTGTACTAGACACAGCTAGTGGACAGTTTATGAAGCCAACATTTACTTTTTCTCTCTTATTTTGGTGAATTATATTTCAAGACCCCTTGTTTCTGAAGAAGAGGTTATGTTGAAAACGAACTTTACAACTTTGGTTGGGGGGGATGAGGAAGGTGGGGGCAGATGGGCGGGCCTGGATGGTAAGGGGAAACAAAGGAGGAGGGAACAATGCTTGATAAGAAATGTACTCATAACCTGGCTCATGTAATTGTAACCTCTCTTCACAATAAAAAATCTTATTAATAATAAAAAAAGAAAAAAAAGTATTTGATCACCCTTTCTTTGAAAATTTTAGCCAGAGTAAGAGCCAACAACTTTACAATACTCTGAATTGCCCGTTAGGTCTGATTTTAGCTCTTATTTCTCCCTTGGAACTTCCTTATAGCCACTGTTTCCTTACTGTTTATTGAACACATTATACATCTCACCAGAAGATGTCAAGCTGTAGCTTCTGTCAAATTTATATATTACTAACACATGATGGATGACTTTCCCCCTTTTTTCAAGTCTTTACTAACCTTTATTTGGACAGAACTTGCCTTGGCTACCACATTTTGTTTCCAATATGCCTTCTTGTGATTGTCTTCAACCTTACAAATCTCATTTTTCTTTGCTTTTTCCTTTGTCATTTACTTCCTAACATGATAACACAGTCCTTACTTAGTTCCTTTGTTATCCAACATTAGTTGTTCCTTGGCAACATGTAAGCTTGAGAGAGATGCCATCTTTCCAAATTTGGTCCTTGGCAAAGACTCAGTGATGGAACATAATAGAGAAACAGACAGCATCAATTCCAATACTATTTATAAAGTGAAATTTTAATGTAGAAAAATAAATTTGGGGAATGAATATATTGATTTCTTTCTGAATTTGCTGAATCTTGGTTATTGTTGCTATGCTCAGAGGTGAATTTAAAATAAAATTTTATAAATACAAGAACAAGAGAAACATACTAGAACTGTAATTCAGATATAAATGTAATGATGTTTAAATAATACTTAAAATTTTATGCTTTGGGTGAGGTTTTGTTCAGAGAGAAACAGAAAACCAAGACAAGCCAGAAAGAACTAGGAGAACAGTATTTACAAATGTAAATTCAGAACATCATCTTTTTTATCCTTTCATTGGAAAACAACATTTTTTGAAGGCTGATAAGAATAACCTACAAAGGAGAGTGAGAAACTGAGTCTGGAAAGGTAGGAGAAAAAATCAGAAGTCAATGTTACCCATTGTAACAAGGAGATGTAGAAAACACTATGTTGAAAATGAACTTCACAGCTTGGGTGGGGAGAGGAAGAAGTTGGAGAACAGGGGGGGAGGCGGGGAGGGAAGGGATGGTAGGAGGTAAACAAAGGAGGGTGTAACAATGCTCCATAGGAAGTGTACTCATTACCTTACTCATGTAACTGTAACCTCTTTTGTATCATATCTTTAATTTATATATATATGTATATATATACATACATATATATATATATATACATATATATATATATATATGAAAAGAGCAATAAGCCTGGCACCAGTGCCTCACCACTAACTACTCAGGAGGCTGAGATCTGAGGATCGAGGTCAATGCCAGTCCAGACAGCAAAGTCTGTGAGACTCTTTTTTTTTTTTTAATTTAATTTTATTTGAGAACATACTGTACAGAGGGGTTACAATTACATGGACAGGATAATGCATACATTTCTTACCAAGCATTACAGCCTCCTCCTTTGTTTACCCTTCACATCCCTTCCAAGCCTCTCCCCTCCCAATCCCAATCCCAATCCTTCCCCTCCCCCCCCCCACACCGACATTGTAAAGCTCATTTTGGACATGACATGACAACTTGTACTTCTCATTGTTGCAACAGGTCCACCTGTATCCTTAAATGACTTGTTTTTCCCCATCTCCTTCACAAGTTATACTGACATCAAATATAGTGAAAGCAGGGGTTATACTGTGGGGGAGGGACATACAAAGCAACAAAGAAGTAATCTTATAAATGCGTTAGAAACACATTCATGAAAGAAAAAAAAACATTAAAATACATATCTAAGGGTTCATTTTCCTAACATCACATTATCTGACCTTTTCCGCTTGACTCATACAGATACTAGATATTGCAAATAAGGGAAACCATGGGACCTATGTTTCTTTGGGCCTGGCTTACTTCACTTAATATAATTTTTATCTCCAATAAACTACCAGAAAGCTGGAAGTGGCGCTGTGACTCAAATGGTAGGGTGCTTGCTGAATTGAAGAGCCAAGGGAAAGCACCCAGGCCCAGAGTTCAAGCCCCAAGCCCAACAAGAAAACAAAGAAAAAAAGAGAGAAGAGCAATAGTGATAAAGATTACAGAGGTGTGTACATATAATGAAGGATAAAATTAGATAAAAATGAATCTAAAATTAGCAATTTCAAATTAATAAACATGAGTTTGAAAATAGCTTTGGTTGAATAATATGGATATTTATTATTAGAAGGAAACGATTTTGAGCAATACACATAATTGTAGTTCAGAAAGATTAGTCATAAATGTTCATGTCCTCTGTACTGTACTGCAATATTACATTGTCTTGTGTAATTTGGGAAGACTGGAGAAGGGAGACATTTCAGGTGCTGTCAGTCAACTTACAGAGTACAGAAAGTGAATTTCGAGACTTTTTTCTGACATGTAATAAAGACAGGTCTGGAATAAAACCCTTCAGAGGTAGCAAGGCAGAACAAGATCATGGTTTATAATAGGTTAGTGAAACGTAGAACATAATGGACAGCTATCAGAAAATTTCACAGGAATGACTATTAGGGGCTGGGAAGGTGGCTCAGTGGTAGAGCACTTGCCTTGCATGGGTAAGGCCCTGGGTTCGATTCATCAGCACGACTAAAGGAAAAAGAAAAAAGCTGGAAGTGATGCTGTGGCTCAAGTGGTAGACCGCTAGCCTTGAGCTGAAGAGCTGAGGGACAATGCCCAGGCCCAGAGTTCAAGCCCCAAGACCGGACCAAGAGAAAAAAAATGGAATGACTATTAAGTCACAGGTGCTTGCATACAGGACACATCCCTGGGTATGTGCTATAGTTTGGATGAAGTGCAGTGTCCCCAAAGTTCCTGTGTTAAAAGTTTGGTTGCTAGCTAGTGGTATCATTGGGATGAGGTGCAACCTTATGAGGTGGGACCTAGGACCTCCTGGGCTTGCCCTTGCAGGAACTCCAGCGGCTTCCTGTCAATCTCTGTAATTTCTTCAATCTAATTTCCCAGCCACCATGAGGTGAATAACCTTCACTGCCATGTGCTTCTGCTATAATGTACTATGCTACCATATGACCAAAGGCAACAGGGCCAAGCAACCATGGACTGAAACCACTAACACCAAACCAAAATAATCCCTTACTTCTTTTTAAAGAGATTATACCGTACATTTGTTACAGTAGCAGGAGCTTCATTAACACTATGGCTGTGAGATGGTTGGTGTTAAGTAAAAATGGGGCATGCAGCCATCTCTGGGATGTTCAAGAATATCTCAGATGAGGCAACATGTGCACAAAGGCTGAAACATAACAAGTTTTGGTATTTTGGAAAATTGCATATTCTTCCTGAGGAAAATTGTGAATTTGTTTCATAAAGTAGAACTTAGAGCTAAAAGACTGAGCCTTGTAGAAATGCAGGCAACTTTAACCTAAAACACAGACTTGCATTTCATTGACATTGTAGAGAAAGTTTTGGAGTTGAGCAGGGTCAATGAACTTTCAAAAGACAGAAATAGTTGAACTTATAAAACAAGGGGAAGGATCAGCAAGATTGAGAAGGCAAAGGAAATGCTTTTAGAGTCAGCGTAAGAGAGTTAAAAATATTCAGGTGAAAAGCTGCAGCAGCAGAGCCCACTGGCTGTACTGGATATTGATGAAAGTGAACCATGCCACTCAAGGGTGGAGATGGGAGGGAGGGAAGGAGGTGAATGGGGAAACAGATGATACTATGTAAAAGGAAGGAAATGTACTAATTACCTGGCATACATAAAGGTAACCCTGCTGGGTATTACCTCTAACACAACAATAAAATAGATAAAAAAGAAAAAAAGAATATGCAATTAAAAATTTAATTTAATTTTGAATACAATAAGTTAAGGGCATGTCAATGAATTCCCCAAATTGTCCACTGTATCTATGAACCATTTCATCATTTTTGGCTTTTTGCTTCTCTTTGAAAGGCAGAAGTTACATTATAAGTAAGATAAGGAAGGAGAAATGGGCAAATGGTGGAAACAAGTTTTGTAAATTATTTCCAAGAGCTTGCTTGGGACAAGAATGTGGACACAGAATAATTATACAGTTTTAAACAACATATATGTTCCAAGGAATATATTTGCATAATCTGTAGAGAGACAGAATTTAAGAATACAGAAGAGGAGAGTAGGACAATTCACCCTGCAAACAAAAGAACCCAAAACACAGATCGAGAGAATAATTATGAAAAGCAGGAAGAGCCTCTTGTTCCACCATAAGAAGAGAGGAAACTGATTGGCTACAGAAGTAAATTACTTTGTAGGTAGGGTGTGGAAGCAGAATATGAGACACCAGTGTTGCTGTGGTTCAAACAATGGTCAATGGCTTCATATTTAAGCAGGACTCAAAGTGCTACTGAGACCTGTAGAGTAATAGTTGGACTAAAGGCAGATTAATAAACTAATATGATTTGAGTCTGGGAACTCACATCTTAAAAATTACTAAAATAAAAAAAATAACAGGGCAAGAAGATTACTTACAGAGTATTTTATTTCCTTTATTGAATAACTAAACGGAAATTGGAAGTACCTATGGAGATTTCTTTAACATCTTTTTCTTCCTCAAAAATTGTCATTGTTCACATACTATCATTCCTAAAACAGTGATGTTTTGTAATTACCTTACAGTATCAAACAATGATATTCCATTTCTTTAAAAAAAGAGGGGATTGCCATATTTCAAGCAGTTACCATCCAAATACATCATGAAATAGTCACCAGCTTATTGATAATTATAAAGTTCAAAGAAACTTCACCACAGCCGCATGCAATGACTTACAAACATTGTATAGAACAATGCCTTACACATGAGCATCCCTCAATCAATGAGGAATGCAATTATTTGCTGGAAGCCAGAGCATATGAAGCAGCAGTCTCTGGCCTAGTCCTGCTCTTCGGTGCCTTCACTGTGCCCTGAATGCATCAGCATTCCCCTCTCCACTGTGGGCAGTGCAGCCTCAGTGCAGACATTAGCAGCCATTGGCAACAGCAGCTTAGGCATTGGCAGGGATTGTGCATGGTGGGGGTACCTTGGGGAAGGCCCAGTGGTGATTTCAATACAGGGTATTGGAGGCCAGGCTCCAGACACTGGCACAAAAAGCACTGCAGGGATTCGTAGAGGGCAAATCACAGATACCATGTTATTATCCAGGAACTCCTCTGTGGGCACCAGTGAGATATTGTCCACGACATTCCCAGAGGCAATAGGGGTGAAAATGAGGTGAAAGATTTTTGCGTTTTCAGAAAATAGAGATAGAGAGATACTGTGCCATGACTAGTATTAAATTAAGTTCCTTGTTTCAGCTACAAAATTGGTAAGGACAGAAAAACAAGAATTTCATATTTATAAGCCTTATGTTCTTTTTTTCACATCTACTCTTGTTCTTAATGTTCCTTAATATATTAACTTGGATTATATGATTCAGGCATATTACTATATCATATATTATACATAATTATATGAATATAATAATTAATTTAACAACTACATACCCTTTAGTATATTATGTAACTATCAAATCATTATATACATACATATCATTATTACAAAGATAAAATATGTACAATCCATATAATACATACTATGTAAATAATGTATACTAATTATTATTGTTATGAATTCATACTTAATTTATACTTATTTTTCTTATCGACACTACCACTACTGCTAAAATGATAAAAACTATAATGATATTCATCTATCATACAACATTCTTACCTATTATGGGTTGTTACTTCAGTTGTCAGTATTTAATCTGAATAATCTCATTTCCATCTCAAAAAGCTAAGCAAGTTAATATTTTTGTTTGAAAGACTGAGGAAACTTAAAAGAGATAACTATCAATAGCCACATTCGCACACATGAGGAACCAGGACTTAACACTCTGCTTTGCTTTTATTGCTGAAATGACTTTCACCCTTTCCTATAGATCTAACCTGAAGTCTCATGACTCTCCTTACTCTTTTGTGGAACAAATTTCCATGAGATAGTGACAAAGAAATCCCAGATGGGCAAATAATGCTGTCAGAAAGAAATACCTTTGCATTGTCATCTTTGAATAAGAAAAATTACCTAGCCTACTTAAATAGGTGACCTTGTATTAGAAAAGGATCATATTTGTAGCTGTTCAAATTAGACTGGTTATAGCAGAAGTTGCAGTTATAATGCTATAGCATGTTTGATTATGTGTGAATCTATCATTCACACATAAGCCATCTTTTTAAGATTGTTAATTTCTGAGCATTTTAGCCCCATAACTTTGAGTTATTTGTACTTTAATGTTATTGTTTGTATTAAATAAACTTAACATTTACTATTTATTTGATGCTTTCTATTCTTATTAGGAAAGTTAACATGATTAGATGTTAAATTGGAGAACTTTTCAGTACTTGCCCCTATAAAATTGTGATATAGATATTGCTCATAAGCATTAAGAAAGCAGGCTCCTACTCATCAGGAACACATGGGAGCAATAGAGTTAACAAAGAAAATCAAGTCAATCTTTGTTTTAACTAAAAATTAGCCATTTTGAGTATCACTATGGTTTATATATTTTTACGTTTAGTGAATAAGAATTATTTAAGTCATAGTTATGTCACTATAATCATCATCTAGATTTCCCATTGGAAGAATTATGTCAACATTAGCTGTGTAATTTTGTTATTTTCCTAAAACAAGAATGCTTTTCTCATTGTTATCAAAACTTTATTAGAAGGAAATATGAATTCAATGTCTTTCTGGAAATGCATTTTAATTTTATTTTTCTAGTATACAAAGTAATTAAAGTAGTACTTTTCTGAGACATTTTATAAAAAGAAAAGCCAGACTTACATGGGAAGTTTGGTGGACCAAGAGGGATACATCAACAACAACAAAAGTGAATGTACCTTGAAATGCTTTATGACATTGTCAGCAACAATATTAAAATTCATTTGAATAAAGTTCTCAAATTAATGGGTACTTAAGTCAGGTAAGAAAGTATTAAGTGGTCACAAACACCAAAAGGCGCAGCAACAATTTGTCTCTTCCTTACTCAATCTGAGGTGTGTCTAATGACCACTCTTCCAATGCTCACAACCTATCCTCTGTTGATCATCTGCTTCAGCTCCATTTAGAACTAAATATCCAGCCAACCTAGCTCCTAGATTTGCCTCTAACTACAGGATTTGATCTGATGGTGATGATGATAATGATTGATGATGATGGTGATGATGATGATGATGATGATGATGATAAACAGTGGCCCATGTTAATTTAGTGCTTAACTGATCTAGATATTGTTTTAAGCGCTTAAATTGTATTAATAAATTTAATTTTCATGACACCTTTAACTTATAGAACAGCAAGTTGTGCTACAATAGATTCTAATCTATTTCCCTATCTCTAGTCTATGTGCTTTACTTCTTTTCAGGATTTTAGCTTTGCATTTTCTAGCTTTGCCTCAGTCTTCTCTTTTCTGAGGTGTTTTCATGGTAATTTTCTACTATGCTCTCTGATGTCTGCAATAATTTTCTTTATGTTCTCTTCCAGCTTTAGAGGAGAATATGGAAACTCAGAAATTTATAAACACTCAGCCCTCCTGTGGCAACCCCTATCATTCGGTGTAATTTGACCAACAGCTCTTTAAACTATTAATATAATTTGTGAAATGGATTTCTCCTCAAATATCACATTATGATTTTAATAAAATTTGTTGAATATGTATTCATATTTCCCGGATCAAAGACAAGAAACTAAATCTTAAAGACGTTAAATCAACAGTTATTGACTGGGTGTCATGTGGGAATAAACAGAGAGAAAAAGAGACTTTACATCTGTAAAATTCACATATTCCATAAATAATTATATTATCTTTACTCTGTGTGAAGCACTTACTAGGCAAATAAATGGACACATGATTAAAATTTTTGCAGAGAAATAAGTACACATAACATGCTGCTATAAAAGCTTAGTATTGGTGTGTAATAATTGCAGTACAACTGAAAAGAGGGTATGTAGACAATGCATTTTAGGAGTGGTTTTTATTATAAAAGAAGAAAACATTGCTACCTCCTTAAAAACTTAAGAAAAAATTCAATCAATGATAACCTATTAGTAGCACTAGAATTTGATAAAATTCAACTTTTTGGAGCAAGAAAATTATATAAGTTGAGAGTAAATAAATATTCTGTAAAAAATACACTTCTAAGCACTATAGGGGATGAAAAGATGAGTTTTATTTGAAGAAAATATAAATATGTTATTATAACGAAGAAATGTTTTATGGATAATTATATGAAATAGCATATTTAGTACACTATGATCAATCCCATATTTCTCCTGTTTATTGTTGCCATCATATAAATATATTGGTATTTTGGAGATAGCTTCCCTTTTTAATAGTTCTTTATATATCTTTGGAGCAGTTCTAGTATTGGTTCAAACACTACCGAATTTAGAAAAACATCTATACATCATTTTTTCCTATAAAATCAAAATTTATTTCCAGTGTCTCTACAATTTCTTTACTGCTTAAAATAATTCTATGATTTTATAAGATTTAGAAAACTCAAAAGCTTAATTGTCCCTCGTGTGCATTTCTACAAACACTACTACATTTTCTGGAACACACAGAGATCGGAATGAATGTCTGGAACAATTTGTTTTGCTTGTATTAACCATTCTATTTCTGAACTAATGGGTTGTTTTACTATTATGCAATGTTCCCAGTAGAAGCTTTTACTTTGAAAAATGGCTAGCCCTGGTTAAAGCTCAGAAGACTTTTCATCTAGGGCAAAGTGTTGAGATTTAGGCAAAGTGAATGGAACAGATCTCAATGAGTGTTTATGAATGAAATAATCAAGGGAGGGTGGACTGCTATAGTATAATAATCATAGAGTGAAAAACATGTGATCCACAGCAACCTTGCAATAATTTAAATTTCTTAATAATTTTATGATCTATGATTATATACTTCAATGACATCCACCATATCAATGTTTTGTTTAGTTTCATGTAATTACATTCAAGTATATGTAACTATATTCTTCCATACATGCATCTTCCCATCCCAGAATTACTGAAAATTTGGATTGTTTTGCTTTTGCTACAAACCAACCAATATGCAAAAGATCCTTTGTCTTGAAGAATATGTGTGCTTGTGTATGTTCTCTTCTTTCTAACCATAACTTACCAGCATACTAACACTGCCTTTCCAGACACCTCCATAGTTAGATGGGAAGATATTGGACCATTTTCTGCTCAATGGGATGTGAACAGAAGCAGTGTATGCCATTACCTGGAGCACTCCCAGAAATTGTCTTATTTATCATTCTCCTATCTACTGGCTATAAATATGCAATCAGAAGCTTTGGTTTAGTAGCTAATCAGTCAGGATATCAAATGTAGATATTTGATG
Source organism: Dipodomys spectabilis (assembly GCF_019054845.1). NCBI lineage: Eukaryota > Metazoa > Chordata > Mammalia > Rodentia > Heteromyidae > Dipodomys > Dipodomys spectabilis. The sequence goes on along the minus strand of NW_024870686.1, from coordinate 10,812,391 downwards.
AAAGTTGTTGAGCCATGTTTAGAGTGGCAAAGATTTGGGAAGACTGTTGACATTGCTAACTTGGAAGCTGCTCGTCCATCTTCTAAGTTCTCAGTCTAAGAGGAAAAAGATTGGCAAAACAATGATCATGGTGGGCTGGGAAGGTGGCTCAGTGGTAGAGCGCTTGCCTTGCATGCTGAGACCCTGGGTTCAATTCCTCAGCACCACATAAGCAAAAAGAAAAAAGCCGGAAGTGGATCTGTGGCTCAAGTGGTAGAGCACTAGCGTTGAGCTGAAGAGCTGAGGGACAGCGCCCAGGCCCAGAATTCAGGCCCCACGACTGGAACCCCCCCCTCCCCCAAAAAAACGAATGGTCATGGTATGTGTTTGTTATCTACTTTTGACAGAGCATTAGAAGAAAGAGTGAGAAGGATAAAGAAAAGGGACTAGAACCACTCTGGGAATGTGGGCATCAATTGAATAGAAATGTCAATTTCTTTTAAATCTCATAAGTAACAGATAAATTTTATTTTAAAATTTTTCATGGCAAAGGGCCATGAGTTTTTCTCTTTAAGCCATTCAGGTATGTCTGTGGCAACATTCACATAAAAGCTTACTACCACTGTACCACCATGTTATGTCAGCTTAATCAAGAGGATATTGAGAGATAAAGAAATTAAGTACATTTGAAAATTCTAGGAAAGACTTTGGTTATGGTTACTTATATTAGAAATTAAACAAAACAAATGGGTCATAAACCTATTACATGTTTTAAGAAAATATCAACATCATTGATGTCGAATGTCCAAATGAAAAATAACTTGGACTCTTGTTACATACTAAATTGTGACTTCTTGAATTTCGTATGTTGAAACGCCAACTTAGACCTCATAATGTGAATATATTTCAAGATAGATTGTTAAAACAGGTGATTAAATTACTTCTTTGGTAGTTATAGGTCTAAAATATCCACCAATGCCTTCTTTATGTTTTATGACAGACTGTAGCAAATTTGGAAAATAAAAAGCCACTCTCAATGCCTTTAGTAAAGAGAGCTCTTAATCTTCAGTGTACTTTTATTCAGTGACCTCAGTTAAGACAAAAGAAGTTTATCATAGATTTTTAGGTTTTGACACTTCTAAATTTCTAAACTTCATGAGAAAAGATGTTATCATCCACTAAGTTCTATAGTATAACCTGCATAAGGTCAAGGTAACCTGCAAGGTAGTCAAAATTTAAATTCATTTCTCTTGATTTCCTGTTTATTTTTATTTCCACTGCATTCCACATTAAATGTTTTTGAGAGTAAAAGTACCATAATATATTTTCTAAAATTCTAAAACAAAAATTGTGGTTTTTTGTTAAGTTCTCTCTGTAAACTTAAAACTTGATTACAGTACTAGGTGTAGGCTAGTGATTTTGAGCACACTGATTTTCAATAAATATTAATAATTGACTTAAGTTACGTAGTTATTTTGAAGATTATCTTATATGATTCCTCCTAATATTCTTAATATCTCTGAATCAGAATTTTACCTTCTTTATTAAAGTCAGTTTAATAAGTTGATGATAATTAATTTTTATTATAAAAATACATTCTGGTAACTATGTAACCACAGAAATTTTATCTTTGCATGAGAGTCTGATGGTATGCAACATTAAGCTTGATTGGTTATCTGATTGTATTTCAGGATTATGTTGAACACTGACAGAAATAAAAAAATAGTTTACTGGTGATTTATGCAAAACCTTTTATAAAGTCTATTTGAAAAATGTAGTTTTGGGAAATTAACTTTTAATGAAAGTATATAAATGTTATGTATTACTTTCATGTCAGGAACAAAAACCAGGTAGAAAATTAGTTAGAATATTATCATAGGATAAAGACCAACACAGTATCAAGGAATCGTAAAGTTGATTTTAGTATACAAAGCTACAATTTACTATAGAGTAAGGCTGCTTCTAAATTGGTTCATCAAATGAAAAATCTATATAGAAACTTCATTCTTTCTCAGATGTTCAGATTTCTAACATACCTTTATCTGTATTTTACCCATATATGCTTTAGAAATCAAGACAAATATATTTAATCATAGATAATTTAAGTCATTCTCTAGAAAAAATCCATGTCATATATATATATATATATATATATATATATATATATTAGAAATTCTACTTTTCAAAGCATGCATTTCCAAAAACATCATCTTTGGGGCAGAACAATGTTTGCAATTTTTTTCTTACAGAAACATTGGGGTACACCAAGAAAGAAGTGCCGTCTCCAAGTATAGGGATATGGGAGCTGTGTGCTTTCAGTACAGTAAAGTTTAATGAAAATAATGGGGAGAAGAGAAAAATAAAAAAAAAAATCTCATACTGGGAAGGAATACCTTCCTGCTTGGAAGTCTCTCTCTCTCTCTCTCTCTCTCTCTCTCTCTCTCTCTCTCTCTCTCTCTCTCTCTCTCTCTCTCCACACACACACACACACACACACACACACACATACACACACACCACAATTTAATTTGTAATTAGAACAAAAACAGATATTCCTCTTTTTTTAGGAAACCACTTGTCATTCTGATGTCTGGCATTCATCAGGTTGTAGCATGTAACAAAATGTTCATGCATAATTATGCTCTTAAAAACTCCTGTACATGCTTTCTAACCTGGTGCTGTCAACAGCTGCCAGGAGGTACACTGTGAAATAGCCCAGGCAGTGTTTGGCTGCATGGGTTCTCCTTCTGCTGTGGCTGATTAAGCAGTGTGTGACCATTGGGTGTGAACATGGTTTGTCTTAGAAGATGGATGATTCTAACTAATTCACAGTTCCTGCTATGCCTTCCTTTGGTTCTTTCCTTTTATTGTTCGTTTTCATCAGTGATAGTTTAAACAACAGTGGTATACTTCTCTTTTGAGTTTTGATTTCTTATTCTTGGCGAATTTCAAAACACTTTATATAAAACAAGAATATTTAACAATGACTAAAAAAAGAGCTTTCTCCTCTTTTGGTAATGGGTTTGAACTCAGGGCCTCATGCTGCCACTTGGCTTTCTTGCTCAAGGCTGGCTCTCTATCACTCATTCACACCTTCACTTCTGGCTTTCATTGGTTAGTGAGAGATAAGAGCCTCACAGACTTTTCTGCTTTGTCTGGCTTTAAACTGAGATCTTCAGATCTTAGCTTCCTGAACAGCTAGGTATTGAAGCATGAGCCACCAGTGTGCAATGAATTTTCACCTTTTCAGTAACATTGTCAAAGATCCATGACAATAGTACACACTAATGATAATTTTAAAAAAATCCTAGTTGCCATCAAATACTTAATTAGCGTTCAAAAAGTGCTACTCTGCACTCATTAAATAACAGAATTACAATGGCTCAACCAAATTTTCCTTGTTATTATTTGGTTATTGCAGATTTACAATATGCTATAAGTCAATAATTTTATATTTAAAAATTGCTTCAATGCATGTGATTCCTTTATTAGACATAATTTCTTCATTCTTTTTTTCATTGTATTTAATTTGGCCATGAAAAAAAGGAGACAAAATTTATCATCAACCAATCTCCTAGAAACATGCTTCAAGCAAGAAGTCAATGAGCAGACTAGAGAGACAATAATGTTCTATATGATAGTGTTACACATTGTCTCCCTCAGAAAAAGAAAAGTGCGATCAGTTAACTAAAAGTCTTATTTTAGAATTTAAGCACAGTAAGATTTTTCTACCACATTCCTGAGATTTTTCTTTTTCTGCTCTCACTTGTACTCCGCCTAGGTTCAATACAATTTTCAATTCTTCCTGTCTCTTTCAGACTAACTTTTAGAGTCAATTACAGTTTTATTCTCTCCTTTGGTGTCTGTGGCCCTATCCTTCATATTGCTCCATTTCCTACAACAGTGATGCTGATTGAAGTCATTGGAAGACTGACAGTTCATAAAGCTTTGACTTCTGTTGCTATTACATTGGTTTCTCACTTCTAGATATATAAGGGGCCACAGGAATGACCTTAGATTCCTCTGTTGGAATAAAAAATTCTTAGGCCAGTCACACTCCTTTCAAAAGTTTGGTTTAAAAACCAGTATTAAGCTTGCTCATAAAAATAAATTTTGCTGAGGAAATGAGCTGACATTAAGTAGAAAGAGACCAACTTACAATCGAGATGAATAATGGAACAAATGCCTTTTGTCTTTGCTAATGGCAATATTAGTAATTTTAATGATCAATGTTTAATGACTGGTTAAATATTTTTCAGAGTTGAATTTTATGATATGTGATTATAGTTAGACTTAACTCCATATATATATATATATATTACATATATATATATATACACACACTTTTGCTTGCCAGTTGTAGGACTTGATCTTAGGGCCTTGCACTCCCATCCATATTTCTTGCTCACAGCTAGCCAGCTGGTGCTATACCACTTGAACAGACCTCCAGTGTGGCATTTTGCTGGTTAATTGAGATGGAATCTCAGGAACTTCTCTGCCTGAGCTGGTTTCCAACTGTGATAGTTCAGGTATCAGCTTCATAAGTACAGGTAATATTCCAGTTGTGAGCCACCAGCTCCTGGTGACAATAACTTTTGACATGAAAATAGATTTTAGTAAAAGATATATGACATTTTCCCATATTTTGTGTTTTTGCAGTTGTGATATGAAGTGCTTTGATGTGTTGTCACCTTTCTTGTGTGTTAATAATTACTTTGTTACAGAATTAACTTCTGTATATTTGTTACTAGTCTTAATGCACTTTTCACTTTATTTATTTTTTGGCTATACTTAGGTTTGAATTCACTCTTACTCGGCACTTGGCCTAACCAGCTGAGACCTATCTCTAGTCCTTTAGCTCACATTTTGATTGTGCTGTTTGTGCATGCATCTGTGGATTTGTTATGCTTCTATTTCTTTTACTTCTCAGGAAGTTTAGCAATTGGAGGTTGGTTGTTTTTAAAAATTCAGACTATAATTACCAATGATCATTTATCTGACTCTGATAAATAATGTTTTTTTGGATGTTTTCTCAGACTGGTAGTATTAATCATTATTCTAAGTTCTGCAAAGAAATCCTCCATCAATTAAGTCTGGAAGGAACAACAAATGCCTTCGGTTTTAACATTTTGGTAGCTCTAATTCTGTAATTATGACTCCTTTTCGGTGGCAGGTACATCTGTGTTCATCCACCCTTTATCTGCCTTTGATTTCTCTTTCCTTTTCTTTCTTTCTTTTTTTTTTTTTTTGCTTTCCTGTCATCTAAGCTATCATCCTTATTTTTTCTTTTCCTTTTTTCTTCTTTGGAGAAAGAATAGGAACATGATCTATATTGATGAGTAACAGAAATTAACTTCAACATTGTTTACTATGAACATATACATCATGCTATAATCAATAGGATCATTTCAGGGAAAAGTGAAAGGATAACTTTTCCACTACACTACAATATAAATAGCTCATTTGGTTTATTTTTTCTCTAATGGTAAGTAAATAATCAATTGCCTTATGTAAAAGTTTAAATAATCTAATCGTTTAGATTTAAGTATATTGTGATATTGGAAATAATTCTTTTGAGAAATCATCCATTTCTGAGATGTCTAAGTCAAAGAAACATAATGACAATATTACACTTCAATTTCAGAAACTATTTAGATAAATTATTTTATACAGTGTATGTGAGAGAGAGAAAGAGGGAGAAGGACACAGAGAAAGAGAGAGAGCGAGCACTTGGAACTGTTCCTGAGCTTTTTTTTTGATAAAAATTAGTGCTCTACTGCTTGAACCACAGTAGCACTTCCAGCTTTTTTGGTAGTTTCTTAGAGACAAAAATCTCATAGACTTTGCTGCTTGGGTTGGCTTTGAACCATGACCCTCAGATCTCAGCCTACAGAGTAGCTAGGATTACACGCATGGGCCACCAGGGACTGGCTTAATACTTTGTTTTAATGAATCATTATGCATTATTCCTTTTCATAAAAGTCAGAACATAAAAATAAAATGTGATCTTGCTATATAAAGCACTATGAAAATCCAAATAAAAGTGTAAAGTTGTGAATCTGGGAAGAGTTTCTTTTATTTTTTATTTTTTTGTGGGTCCGGTTGTAGGGCCTGAACTCTGGGCTTGGGCGCTGTCCCTCAGCTCTTCAGCTCAAGGCTAGCATTCTACCACTTGAGCCACAGCACCACTTCTGGCTTTTTTCTTTTTGCTTATGTGGTGCTGAGGAATCAAACCCAGGGCCTCATGCATGCAAGGCAAGCGCTCTACCACGGAGCCACCTTCCCGGCCCCTGGAAGACAGTTTCAAGAGAGGAATATAGAGGTCTACAAAAGTAGAAACCTGTAAGTGGTTTAAACTATAGATAAAGAAAAATTTTCTATTGGAACGGGAACATTGACTTTTAGGTGTTCTACTTCTGTGAATTAGTTCAAGAATCTCATAATGGCAGGTGTACCTTTGCTTTAATACCTTATGGTTGAAGGTGACATTGATGAATGTATCTATGGATGAGTGATTCTGAAGGTAACATCTCATGACCTGCAGGTGTTTCCACAGTACCTTCCCTTGCTTGCAATTGTAATTGCTCTGTGCAGTTTGCCTTGAATTGTACATCTTTGCTAAATTGAATCTTATTTTTGTCATAGATTGTGCTTTCTACTGCTAGAATTTTTCCTCCACAAATCATGGGTAGCTCTCTTAGTCTTAAGGTTTTTGACTCAGAACATCTAGAAAATAGTCCTTTGCTCAGTTCATTTTCTCGTCCTTTCTTTTCCTATTTAAAGTGTTCTTAAAGTTAGTCCGTTGTCTAATAGTTGTGTCATCTATTAGGTCATAGTTTGTGATCAGGTTTTCTTTGTGTGTTTTGAACAGTATTTAAACTAATGAAGTTATATTGAAATAGTGGAAGATGTGGCAAACTTTCTTGTTTTATGATCATTGGATACCAGAATACAACTGATTCAGAAATTACCAATAAGTTCTGTCTTGTATAAAACCCTCCTCTAGTTAACACTGAGCACTGGATATTGTTTTTATTTTTAAATCACTAAAGGTGAATAGTTATTATATACAAATACATAACTATGTATACATTTGCACTTCCAATTTTCTTGTAATTGCCTACTTAGAAACCCTCTGAAGTCTTCTATTTCTGAGTAATACTGAAACAAAAATGCTTATTTTTACATATATCTTTCAATAGCAATTCAATAGTAATATCACACTTATGATATTGGAAGCTACCTCAGAAATAGTATCCCTTTGCAAATATGTTTACCACAAGTTTTCTTGCTTTGTTCTTTTTCTAAAGTTAGGTAAGGACAGGTTGACAGGGAATACAAATTACTTCATGTGGAAAAGCATTACTTTGAAAAAGTGTGTCATTCTATGTAGCCATGTAGATAGAATTGTTGATACTTTCTAGAAAAGAAGCACTGTATTAAAACAGAGTTGTGTTTTCTTTAAGTTTATGTAGTCTCAAATTGTAACTCTTGTTTTTCACCATATGCTATATGAAATGATTATGTAAAATACACATTTAAAATGTTTTTTTTGAGAACTTGAGTCTCAGTGCCACTGCTTATGGTTACTTAGTGCTAACCTCAAAAGCAATTGGCAGAAGTTGAAGTTGAAGGAAAAGATAGTTTTGATAAGCACATAGAATAGAAATAGAGTTAAAGAACTCAGCATGTTTGATGATAAAGCTATATCTTGTAGTTCTGGATAGCAGGAGACTAGACAGAAAAACTAGATACACTTATTTGTGGGTGTGAGGGGAGGAGGGATTCATGTTTCTTTTTTAAACTTGAACAGCAACTACATGGATGTCTTTCCACACACCTTTATCTGTTCATGCACATTTGAGATTGCTAAGATCTCTGGATACATTGGTGAATAAGAAAGGTGGTAGAACATGCCCCCAAGAGCTTCCCCAACCATCATAAACACACACATTAAGTAATGATCAATCAAAGTTACAATGAGAGAACCAAGGAAAATATCTAAGAGGCTCACCAGAGGAAGAGCTTTACTGAAGAGATGAATTTAGTCTGAAGCATGAAAGTGTGAAACAAATAATGAGAGGAGGAGAGAGCTGCTCTCAGGAGTGAAAGCAGGTTTTAAAGGCAGTAGCAGATATGTCAAGTAGACCAGCAGACAGGAATTCAGTGACAGAGAAGGAAGAAAACAGAGAGGCTAGGGTACTAGACTGGACACATCTAAATTAGATACCAAAGAGAAACACCAGCATTTATGCTGCTTTTCTTCTAAATTGTAAACATCTTCAGATCTCAACAGTTGAGCAGTCACACTTAAAAGGGACTGACTTAATCTCTTCAAAAAGTCAAGGTTTGGTTTTACACTGAAAGATTTAAACAATGCAAACAAGTCCTTTCCCCAAATGTACAGAATACATGTGAAATGCACCGAGCTGTCAGAATCTACTTAAAAAAAAAAAACAAAACAATTTTCCAATGAAAAGTTTCACGATCCTAAGAAGCATGACTGCAAGAACATTTCCTTTACATTTCTATTTGTCATTATCTTCAAATGCTTTCAAGTTTTTTTTTTTTTTTTAAAACTAAAGAAAGAACAAGACAATAACCTGACACTGGAAAGAGATCTAATTGAATATGTGAGAATTCATCCACTCCGGAGCTATTGACACAGGATGAGGAAGCATAGGAAATGAATTAAAATGCCTGTCACCTAGTGGATTCCGGACAGGGGGCAGTCTTTAAGACCCAGCGACAGTATTTGTCTGGAAAGGAAATGTTGCTTTTTGACAGATGAGAGAAATCCCTTTAGTGCTGGCTGTAAGAGAGAGAAGGGAAGTCAGTCACCTGGTGGCCAAGGCCAGTAAAACAGCAAAGCAGGGGGAAAATTGCTCTAGCTCTCTCTTTCTCTCTCTCCCTCTCTTCTCTCCTTTGGATGTACCTCCTATTCTCTCAACTCTTTTAGCATAACCTTCAAAGGAGAACGGTTCCCTTCAGACTTGATTATTGTCTTTTCCCCAAGGAGCGAAGATCTCTTAGCTGCAAAGACATTATTTTAAGTCTATGCAGGACTTGGGGGAAGATTCCGTTCCCTCGCCAAGGAAATTGATCATTGCTTCTATGCCTGGGACTCACTGCTAAATTAGCTAGCAGAGTAAAGCTCAGCCGAAGAAGCCTTTTATCATGTACTCTCCTCTTCAGTTTGAACACATTTGCTTGAAATTTGCCGCATGACGCTGTCCAGGGAAGCTGCTTTTTTTTTTTTTTCCTCTCTTCCTCGGGATGCAGTAATTCGCTGGTTTCTAAGCTTATTGCAGAAGAAGAAATAATCTTAAATAGAGTGGATTCCCGCCCCCCCCTCCTTCTCTTTCTCTCCTCCCTCTGCTAGATTGCGACTGAGCCTGTCTTAACCCCCCGGTAATGATCACCTGTCACCAAATCTTTGAGGAAGTTAAAACAAAGTGAATTGTCATTATTTATTTATTTGATTATTATTTTTAACCGGTGGAGGCGGCGTGAGCACGGGAGAATGGGACTGGGAGCAGCTGTCAGGGTTTGGAGGAGGATAAAGCTGAGTTTAAGCTGGACACTCAAAGATTAGATTGCTTTCTGAGACAACTTGCCCGGCGGTTGGTTCCTCTCCACTTCCCTTAGTTTCCGCTCCATGGACCGATCACCCAACCTGGACATCGAGGAGCTCAAGGTACGTGATCCTCCGGACCGTGGTGGTGGTGGGCGTCGGTCGTTCCTTCCTGTCTTCTGTCTTGCTTTTCTCCACAGCCTGTTCTGTGGGGTTCTGTTTGCTGCCTCTTCCTCCTTTCCCTCCCTCCCCCTCTCCAGCCTCCCCAGCCCCAGAGCCTCTGGAGGAGTTGGGGATGGGGGGGTCCCATGGGATGGAAAGTGGGCATTTGGGGGGGGGGGACGAAGTGTCCCCCGGACGCAGGCCGAGGACATTGGGGAGAGGGTGGCTTTCTCCTGCGCTCCGGGGCTGGGCAGCCCGGGTGGCTGCTCCTCCTCCTCTTCCTCCTCCTCCTCCTTCTCACACGAGCCACCTCGTCCTCCTCCTCCTCTGGGGAGGGGGGTGGGTAACAGCAGTATTTGGGGTGTACGACCCACCGCCCCGAGCCGGCGCAGCGGGCTGGGGGAGCCGGCGCAGGCGGAGGAGGAGGCGCGAGCCCTGTCCGCCTTCCCTCGGTTTCCCAGCAAAGTTGTGGAGATGCGCGGCGGCCGCTTTACCTCCGCCTCCGGGCTCCGAACCCGCGCCAGCCGCGGCGCCACGCGGGCACAGCCGGGGTTCCGCGCGGGGACCGGCGCTCGGGAGGCGTCGGCGGCCGGGTGTCCTCCGGCGCCCGGGGAGACCTTTCCACCCCCCCCCCACCCCCTACCCCAGCCTGGTGACAGCCCTGGCCGCGAACTGGTGATGGCAAATGGGGGGGGGGGAGACAGCGCGAGGGGAGGGACACGGGAGAGGGGCCCCGGTGGCGGGACCTGCCGGCCGGCTTAGACCTAAGGCGGTGCGGGGTGGGGAGGGGGCGCGGGGGAGCCCCGATCGCCCCCCCCCGCGCCTCCCCCCGCTGCGCTCCTGCGCCCACCCGCGACCCCCCGCGCTCCCCACTGGAGTGGAGGGGCTGCCCGCCCAAACACTCGGGCCGCCGATTTGTCCCATGGCCGGTGGGCATCGTGCTTGCAGAGGCCGGTTATAAAAAGATAAATAGTACTAAAACCCCCAAACCCCCCAAACCCCAAAATCAACAAAGCACAAAATAATTTAAATGTCCCGCTCTGGGTAAACGGAAAAAAGCAGGAAAAGAGGGTGATACCGGGAGCGTTTTATTTAAGAATAAAATAAAATAACTCGCCACCCATGTAAGCATTTCATTCCATGTAACCTTTTGCTTCAGGAGTGTTTTTTCTTTTTTTAATTTTGCTTTCTTTTTACTAGACTTTAATACAGTCTCTGTTCAGGTGAGGACTTTTTAGACATCCCCTTCCACTGGGAAAACCAAAAGCCAAGTTGTGCCCCAAGGGTCCGGGTAATGGGTCTGTCCAATGAGCTGAGTGCTGGGCTGGGCTGGGCTGGGGAAAATCCCTGGTAGAGCTGCTTTGCCTGCAGCCTGCCCTCTTTCTCCCGTGACCACCGCCAAGCCAAGCATGCTCAGCCAAGAGCCCATTTCTTCCCATCCACAGGGCATGCAAGAGAGGAAGGGGGTCCGGAGCACAGGCTCTGGGTGGCTCTGCCATTGCCTGTGGATGAAGTCCTGGTAGAGGGAGGACCATGGTAAGGGGGTATGTTACTTCCACTAAAGCCTCTGGGTTTCCTGGAGGTAGGGAAGCAGGGAGGGAGCAAATTTGATGTTCCAGTTAAAGTTGACAGACAAGTTTCTGTGTATTGGCCAAGGTCACAGTCAATAGACCTGTTACCTCTGTACTATACTGAAACAGGACGCCTTGATGCTGTGTTGGAAAAGATTTGTTTCCCATGCATCTCAGTCTTTTGGGAGAGAAGGTAGGTTTTGTTTGAGACACAGAAGGGCACAGATGAATGGCTGTGTGTCAAATATGTGTACACACTATGTGTATTTTATGCAGGGGTGGAGGGGGGAGAGAAAGGAGGGGAAGGAGAGAAGGAGGGAGAGGGAGGGAGACAGAGCATGTTCCTGGAATACAGAGTGTGAGAGAGGAGAGAGGGTGGCATTTTCTGGTGAGATATGGGGGTAATTATTTGAGGTTCCTACTGACTTAACTACTTGTAAATCCACAAAACCATGAAAGGGTAGAAATGAGCAAAACTAGGAATCCCAGTGTGGAAACTTGTATTTGATTTGGTATTCATAGGAGATTCCAGCTTAACCTTAATCCGACCACACGTTAATTTAGCAGTTCTCACAGCTAGAGTGTGCTAGACTCTGTGGATGGCAGCAGTGGGTAGAGAACCAGAAGGGTTTGAAGGGTGACCCAGAGTGTTGGCATTGACTGGGAAGAACTGAAGGAATGCTAAACAAGAAGACCTATTGGCTTTGCTGAGAAGTTATGTCAGACTACTGGCGCGGGTCAAAACTGGCAAGAGAGAAAAGTTAGTTAAGCCTTATAAGGTTTATGGTCCTACAGTTTAGGGAATAATTTGTGTTGGGAATTTTGACTATGTTTCTGCAGTACATTACTCTCTGAGATAGATGTCCTCATACCTGGTTATACAGATGTGAGATAACTCGTCTGGACTTCTTTGTATAGTGGAATCTACTGCATTGGGTTTCCTAGACAATTCCAATTCAAGTTAATCTGTGACAGCTCCTTCTTAAAATCTTCCAGGTGATCAGAGAAGGAGAAAAAAAAACTTGGGATACATACATGGGGGTGGGGCATGATATGAATATCTGGATTTGCTTATGATCCATTGGGTGCTTATACTACGGTACAGGTACAGAAAACTTTAATTGTATGATGCTTTCAAAACATGATAAGGAATATTTAAAGGGACTTTATAAATAAATAAATATACATGATACTCAAAGAATCCAGTTTAGTTTTAGACCCCTGGTATCATTGTGAAGCTATCTCAGGTTTAGAGAAAAGAGTATTTTACTAATTTTTCATCTTTGGGATAAACTGGAAGAAAAATGTTTTTGTTTTTACTAGTTTTATAAGTGTTTTAAAGGATAATCTATAGTAAACAAGGCCATCTTCTATAACTTTTTAAACAAAAGATGAGCTTCAATGATTATTAAATCATTGCTGTATCATAAACAAAACATACATATTAAAGTGTTTATTGGTAGATGAGTAATACATAGTTATGTGCAGAAAATCACTAATGAAGGCAAGCATGTTTCATCTATTCTTCACAAAAGCCCCAATGAGATAGTTGAGTAGTGAACTGGGAGAGACCCCACAGAATTTGGTCTGTTCTTTTCCCTTTGATCTCTATCAGTTTCTTTCTCCAATGAATACATATACTTTACTTGGGATTTTTGCCTCAGTGTTTGTTTTTAAAGTAGAAACAACATCAAACAGCTCAAAATATGAGCTTTGCTTTGGAAATGTGGGTGTCAATGAATATTGATATTAGAAAAAGCAGACCGTCTCCGAAATATCTGAGTTGACTGTTGTTTGCCTTTCAGTAGTTGATATTGAAATATTAGCTTTACCTTTTATGTTAGCTCTTTTATTTTAGCAAGTAAAATATAATGCAGTTGGATGCTAAGAATGCATTTGTGGATAATTCTAATTTGCTTGAGGATCAAAACTATGAAACATCAGTTCAGTAACTGCAGTCAGTTGTATTTGATCTCAGTGTTTATTTATTTATTTGCTAGGATTATTCCTTTAATGAGATAACTGGCTCAGAGTTAACAATGGAAATTACTGTATTGCAGAACATGAAAGATGTGCTTTTCAAATACTTTTTAGATTATTATGTTGTGAGGTGCAAAAATATGAACTCCATGGTTAATTCTTAGATGCATGAATGAACGAACTATTTAGTATATTTTATTTCATTTGTTTGAGTAAATTTCATGAGGTCCTGTAATTGTTACTTAGTGTTATTCAGTTGATTTAAATAAAACATTATTTGCCAGAACTTGAAACTTGCTTTATATAGATGAGGAAAAATCCTCAGAATAGTACCATCTAGTCATTAGGAAAGTATTGGGTGAATTGGAAATGATAACCACTCCCCCCCAAAACACGTATAGGTGTTTGAACAAGGGGTTGATACCAAAGTCTTAGACCAAACTCATAATGCATTCATTTCCAGTTCAATTAGATAGGAGACCTGTGCTGAGAATTCAAAAAATGTTTTTCTGTTTCATCAATAACACACTGCGGTGTGGGAGGCTTGTGATGAGTGTAAGTAGGTGGTATTTTTTATGCTAGTCATTCCATAGTGAAAAATAGTACTCTCCAACACATGTAATATATTTAGCAACCTGCTTTATACATTCCTTTTCGGCTTTAGTATAAGGAAATATATTTGTGACTGGTTAATGATTTCACCTTCTTCACAGCTTCTGGGATTATGACTTCTTTCTAGATCCAGTTCCAATTTGCTTTTGAAAGCAAATAACCCTCACTTAAATGATAGCAAGCAATCTTGTTGTGTAAAGTTAGTATTATTTTTAATGGATAAATAGTAATTGTGTACATTCATGAGGGACACTATGATCTGGTCACATTGTTTGCTCAAAGCAGAATGATTAAATAAAAGCTAATTAACGTGCTCATCATTTTGTTTTTTGTGGTGAGACTTTTTTTTTTTTACTTAACATCTTACTCCCTTGTGTATCATGTGTCGTAACCTAGATTTTTTTTATTATTCAGAAGTATACTTAATTAATGAGATATAAACTTCAGTAATAGTAGTGAGATTTTTTTCATTATAAAGTTAGGAAGAACAAAAAGAATACATGATAAATCTGGAAAAAGAATTAGGGAAAAGATACTTAAAGAAAGTTGAGCAAATGACAAGAGACATCTTCAGTGATCTACTGTCATTACTAAACACATAATCCAGACTTCCTACTGTCTCTTCCAGCTTTATACATCTCTAGAATTTTACTGATTGAAAACACTTCAGAATGTGAAGTTGCAGTAAAAGAGAATATTTATACAATTGTAATTCTTCAAGGTGGTTTAATGATGTAAAATCATAGACCAGTATGTGTCTTGTAGGACATTACTTTGTACAATATTTAATGAGTTGTTTCTAACAGGAATTTTAGCTAACATACAATTTAGAAGTGCTTCCACCTTTTAAGATATTAGGGAATATTCTCATTTAAATATCTATAAAATTTTTGATTTTATATGCTTCAATTGGTAACTGTTTAAATAATTAAATGTTTTATGTCAAAATAAAAGTTTATAAGTTTAATTGTCAAGAACTGTATTTGGCTTGTGAAAAGTCTCATCCTTTAATATTCTATAAGGCTAAAAGTAAGCTGCCTTTCTTTTATGACAATGTAGATTTTAGTACACAGACATGAAAGTTTTCATTTGACTTTGTTGCTTCGTTTCCTTGGAAAATGGAAGGAAGCACAAAGTGATCTTGTGTTCTCCATAAAACTGTGTAGAAGCTTCTAGCCCAATCACAGAAATGAACTAATTTGATGGTGGCTATTCATTTGAAAGCATTATAGTGCATTGTGGAAACTAAATATTGTACCAAGTGCTTTGAGAGTTCTCTTGATGCTTCTAATTATTTGATTTTTTCGTTAGTATTTCTTTAATATTTCTGCAAAATATTATAGACCATGGTCCAATTTTAGAGGATTTTTAGTACTTCTACAGTATTAAACAGGGCATCTAGAGTTTCCATGTTAAGATGACATTAAAACCTCAAAAAACGGAAGATTTTAGCATCCAGCTACAAAGACTGTAATTGTGGTAGCAATGTCTGTTCCTGAAACAATGACTAAACATTCAGTCTTAGAGTTAATTCACGCCCCTCCAGACACACACCAAAACAGAGTTCAGAAGCAGAATTCAGAGATTTAAACAAAAGCACTGAGTTTTTCTCCCACTTCCATTTGTGTGATACTTAGCATGTTGCTCTGGTTAGGGTAATAGAAGATAGTGCTCAAACGCTGCCTGTGCTGGTACCTGTACATATCCCTTAAACCTTCTTCCTTTCATACTTCTTAGGTGATACAGATTGAAGGAGATGGGGAGCAAATGTAATTAATGGGTTTTGTAGGCAGACACAAAAATATTTCTTCAAATGCTATCATCACCAGTACCACCATATCTAGTAATGAACAGAAATATCAACCTCTGTTTGACGAGAGCTTGGGGCACTATTCTGTCTACTTCTTCTTAGCCTCTGTAGATGACCCCAAAACACTACCATAAGTGTTCAAGACTGAGGAACACAAAGAAGAAACCTCAGGGCCAGCTGAGTACTAATTAACTTCCAGATCAGAGAGTTTCTGGCTTTAAAGGACTTTTAAAAAAAGACAATTTTTTGACCTCTGCAAGGAAAATATATTTCAAATTGATAAATTCATATACCTCTTTTTATTCCTCACATACTTTCTCCTCTGATCATCAAAAAAGGTTTACCTGATGAATTTGTTGTTATTGTTGTTGTTGCTTCATGGGTCCAAAAAATGGAGATGCAGAAAATTCAAGTGAAATGTTCAGAATTACAAGATTGTAATTAACTCAAGGACTCAAATACATCTTATTTTTACCAATCCTGTGCAATTATATATTGGCCATAGTTAAAAGAAATTGAAAAAAAACTAATTGTGGAGATTTCTCTCTAAAGTTCTCTACTGTTCTCATTTCTAGTTTTAGTGATAGCATTAATATTGATGATGGATTCAGAACAGTTGATATATTGAATGTTTACTTTTCTTTTTAACAGTATGCTCATTGCTAATATTTGGACCAAATTTCTGTTGGTTGATATTTGTTAATAAAACTCAACAGAAAAGCTAGGTTCTGAAGGTTCATACCTGTAATCCTTGCTATTCAGAAAGGTGAGATATGAAAATTGCAGTCTGAAGCCATTGTGGGCAGGAAAGTTTGTAAGACTCCTATCTCCAATTAAACATCAAAAAGCTGATCATAGAGCTTTGATACAAGTGGTAGCATGGTAGCCTTGAACACAAAGCTCAGTGACAGTATCCAGGCCTTGAGATTAAACACCACACACACACACATTCTCTCTCTCTCTCTCTCTCTCTCTTTCTCTCTCTCTGTCTCTCTGTCTCTCTGTCTCTCTCTCTCTCTCTCTCTCTCACACACACACACACACACACACACACACACACATACACACACAGGAATAAATTATGAAATGCCACCAGATAATAGTTTTATATCCATAAACTAGTATTTTAAAATGACACCTTATTAAATTTATCTAATTCTACAAATCTCCCCCATTTCTTTCTTCATGATTGTTGTCACTAATTTTGATTTTGTTAGGCCTATAGATCAAATTTATTCCATAACAAGTAATTGACCCCTCAGCCTGATGCATATTTAGATACTGTCTTGAAATTAAAATGAATAAATCCAAATAATCATATATAAAAATGGCCAGGCATTTAGATTTATGATATATCAGAAATTTGGACATATATACAAAATGATTTAATCTCTAATGAAAGTAAATATCTCAATGGAAATATTTGAGATTTACAATAAGTGGCTATAAAGTAAATTTGGCTTCAAATCTTGTAATTTTTATATCAAGTTCTACAAAATTTGTTGGGAAAAAACCCAGGATGTATAAATAAGCTGATACATACATGGAATAAAATACCTGGCAAGGGCATTTCTTTTAAATTCATAAAAAAAGATCAACATTTAGTGACATCTTTTTGAAGGTACTTTCCAACACATTAACATTAAGGGGCCTAAGCAGGTGCGATGTACCTTGTAAAGCATATTTTCTATCTAAGAATCATGATTTTCTTACACCTCTTCCCTTTGAAATACTAGATTTTGCATTCTTTAGTAAATTTTCTGTCCAAACCACACAGTTTCTGTCACTGCTCAGTGTGCTGCTGAAGCAACAGGAGAAAAGAACCCACCAAAACTGCTTTGAGCTTTGATTCCTAGATGGTGGATCAGTTTGCCTTCCCTCACTGGTGCCTTTTCCAAGCACAGCTGCTTAGTCATTATCTCAGCAGAATTATCAGTGGTTAATAGCCATGAGTATTCTGGGTCACTCTAAAATAGTTAAACAATGCATATATTAAATCTTTGAGAGCAGAGGACATACTATATTTATCTTTGCTGGAGGCATGTAATGCTTCAATTACTTACACACACATTATAACTATCAAATTTCTTCTACATTTGTTTTTAAACTCCCATCTTCCTTTAGAATGCCTTAAAAGAAATATATTATCTACCTAAGATAAAAGAGATTTTGATTCTTAGGTAGAAACAACCAATTCAGCTGTCAAGAACAAGAACATTTTTGTGAAACATGATATAATAAATCAATGACACCAAAGAGAAAATAGTGGTATCATGTGATTCTACAAGTTTGTATCTACTTACAGTATTTGACTGTTTTTAAGACCCCAAAACAGAGAAGGGAAAGCTACTCAAAGGAAATAGAAATTGCCTACTTCAAGAGCTATTGAATTACATCTACTGTTCTCTCAACATGAGAAGGGAGAGAAATTTAGTCTAGTTGCAATAGCAGCATTAGTCTTTCTCCTAAGTTGCTTATGTTTGGAGTCTTTTTCATAAAAGAATTTGTTTCCCTTTTAGTTGTCTCTTTGTCTTTATTTTAGACATATATTTATGTCCCGCCTCTAATAAATACTTACTGGTTACTGGTCACATGCTACATATTTTTCATATTATTTTTGCTAGTCTTAAATATCCATGAAGAATTTTTGGTTCTAAAAATACATACTAATGTACGTGATTGTACTATTTCATAGAGATTCAATTATTTTTTTAAAAAGTTTACATGGATAAGCCATAATATTTCATATCACTTATGAGAAGCTTTAATTGTGCATGCATTTTCACATGTTTTAAATTTTGAATTATGATATGTTTTTGCACACAGTAATTTTTGAACCTGTTTTTCACAAAACAAAACTCATAACACTATGAATAAAAATCTGGTGATCAACATTTACACTATGGGAACTTAACTTGAAGACATTTTGTTGTATATTTTTATGACTGTTTTTATTGTTCTCAAATTTGTGAAGTTTAATGACCTGTATTACCAAATCTCTGAATTTCTAATACCTGTAATTTTTGTCTAGTGTAGAGAAATTATTTTAGGAAAACTTAAAGTAAATGATCTCACGTAAATCAGCATTTTGTTTCATGTTTTCAAATCTACTGTGTAAAAAATCAGTGTTTTGATTAGTTGATTACTCTAGGCAGTAGAAGCAGGTAGACTTTCAGGTATTTTATTTCATCTTATCAAGTTTCTTAAAGTTCATATTTGAGTCATGGTTCAAAGAGTAAGTAGTTCCTCATATTGTGTCATAATGATAAAGCTTTTCTTTATTAAATCATTCCTGGGAGAAATTATGAGCATTTAATAATTACAGAATGTGAAATGCACAGCTGGATTAGGTTAAATTTATTTTTGTCAAGTGGCAAGTGCAGTAGAGAGTTGTTTGTGTACTTCGAGGCCAATTACAATACATATCTGCCTTTATTTTTACAAATGCTATGTTTCATTTATTTCATAAGACAAGAATAGCTCATAAACTATACTTGGTAAAACTAACTTTAGAATACTCAATATTCAAAAAGAATAACAATTTTGAAACATCCATTTCATCAATTTTATATTTTTATTCAAAGCATAATAATTATGGTTTTATAGGAATATGCCTTGAATGGTTTATTAATGAATAGTAATACTATAGACTATAACTTGGTGTTCATGAACTTTTGTAATTGTAAAAATTATTTGAAAACATGTCCAGGGTATTTTTTTTCTCTTCCTTGTCTCAACTTCTTGATGCTTAATACGATACACTATCCATCTTGTAAACTTTATGCTAATTCAAAGTTGTAGAATTGTACATTGGCCCTTTTTTCAATATGCCCAATATAATTAAAATCCAAAAGACTGATATAATAGCCTTTGCATCTATTCTGTTATGAATGACTACTATCAGAGTACAAATCAGGAATATGTTAAACATGAATAAAAAATGAAAATATTAAGTAAGTTTATAGCTTACTTGAAGGAGGAATTATTTCATGTAAACATAAAAACAAACAGAAAAAAATAGCATGCTTCTACCCCAAAGTACCTTTGACTTTGATATTTTATCCTTTGCTTTGATTTCATTAATCCAATGTCTAAACTTCACATCAAAAGACCTGTAATTCTTTGTGATATTGGCAGATATAAACCTTATTGCTCTTGGCATATGCATTATTGAATTCTTAGCATGCATTTGACTTAGAATGTTTTCAAGGTATATAAAATATAGGAATTCTTATCTATGTGAATGTTCACTTTCAGTATCTTTATAGCTCCCTTGTGAGTACCCTTCCCAATGTTTCTGTTATCTGAGACTATTCTCTTTATAAATACTTCAAGATAATGTATTTTTTTCCTTCAAGATAATCTTACATGCTCAGAAAGCTTCTTCCACTTGAATTTATAGAATGATGATGACACCCAGTTAGTCACCTCCCCAGTTGGCAACAATCTAGCAGGTATCTCTGTCTGCATGTTTCATAGGCACTTCAGCTTAACAACCCAGTGCTCCCTATCAAATCTGAGCTCACTGGAGAATCTTGCCTTGTTCAGTCCTTCTCCTTCCCCCTGGCCTAAGTTAAAGCTCTAAGGAATCTTCTTTACTCAGTTCATCTCAATTTCCTCTTATCCAATTTATCAATAAGTCCATCATACTTTGTAGTGTAAGTACGGGTATTATTCTCCACACTTTTTGTTAAAACCCTAAATCAAGTTCTTATCTTCTCAAATCTCTTTTACCCTATAAAACATGTTTAAATTTCTTTCATTGAGACTGGCCATGTCATAGTGAATGTGATAATATGTGACTCCTTAAACTAAGGAGTAGAATCAGAATCACGGTGAAGGCAATTTTATCCTGTAGTTTTCACTTCTAGTAAGTCATTTTGGAGTAAGTTGGAAAAGATTGCAGTCTGGGACATCAACCTTGGCTTGATGTTAAAGAAAGAAGGGTATAAGGTTTCTAGAAAAACCTAAAAATTTTCTGTAGCTAGGCATTCTAATACTAAATTGAAGAGAAGTGGTGAGAGTGGACATCCTTGTCTCATTCCTGAGTTAAGAGGAAATAGCTTTAGTTTTTCACCATTAAGTATAATGCTGGCTGTAGGTTTGTCATATAGTCTTTATTGTATTGAGGAAGGTTCCTGGACTCCTAGTTTTTCCAGAGCCTTCATCATAAAGGGGTGTTGGATCTTGTCAAATGCTTTTTCTGCATCTATTGAGATAACCATGTGGTCTTATCCTTGCTCTTGTTTTTTTTTTTTTTAATTTAATTTTATTTTATTTGTGAACATACTGTACAGAGGGGTTACAATTACATGGGCAGGATAATGCATACATTTCTTACCAAGCATTGCAGCCTCCTCCTTTGTTTACCCTTCACCTCCCTTCCCAGCCTCCCCCCTCCCCCCCACCCAATCATACCCCCCCCCCCCCACCGACATTGTAAAGCTGGTTTTGACATGACATTTTGTACTTCTCATTGTTGCAACAGGTCCACCTGAATCCTTAAACGACTTGTTTGTCCCCATCTCCTCCACATGTTATACTGACATCAAATATAGTGAAAGTGGGGGTTACACTGTGGGGGAGGGACATACAAAGCAACAAAGAAATAATCTTATAAATGCATTAGAAACACATGCATGAAAGAAACAAAAACATTAAAATACATATTTGAGGGTTCGATTTCCTAACATCACATTATCTGACTTTTTCTGCTTGACTCATACCTATACTAGATATTGCAAATAAGGGAAACCATGGGACCTATGTTTCTTTGGGCCTGGCTTACTTCACTTAATATAATTTTTTCCAAGTCTTTCCATTTCCTAACAAATGGGGCAATGTCATTCTTTCTGATGGAGGCATAGAATTCCATTGTGTATATATACCACATTTTCTTGATCCATTCATCTACTGAGGGGCATCTGGGTTGGTTCCATATCTTAGCTATGGTAAATAATGCTACAATAAACATAGTTGTGTTGGTAGCTTTAGTGTGGTCTTTTTTGTAAACATTAGGGTAAATGCCCAAAAGTGGGATTGCTGGGTCATAGGGGAGCTCTATGTGAAGTCTTTTCAGGAACCTCCATACTGCTTTCCAAAGTGGTTGAACAAGTTTACATTCCCACCAACAATGAAGTAAGGTTCCTTTCTGTCCACATCCCCTCCAGCATCTGTTGTTGTTAGAGTTCTTGATTTTTGCTGTTCTAACTGGAGTGAGGTGATATCTCAATGTTGTTTTGATTTGCATTTCTTTTATGGCTAGGGATGTTGAACATTTCTTCATGTGTCTATTGGCCATCCTTCTTTCTTCTTCAGAGAAGCTTCTCTTTAAGTCTTTCGCCCACTTACTTATTGGGCAGTTGTTTCTTTGAGGATTTGTTGTTGGGTGGTTATCCTTGCTCTTGTTGATGTGATGAATTAAATTAATTGATTTTCGTATATTGAACCAGCCTTGCATCCCTGAAATGAATCCTGTTTGATCGTGGTGTATGATTTTTTGGATGAATTGTTGAAGTCCATTGACCAAAATTTTGTTGAGAAGTTTTGCATCAATGTTCATCAAAGAAATGGGTCTATAGTTCTCTTTCTTTGATGAGTCCCTGCCTGGTTTTGGGATGAGGGTTATGCTGGCTTCATAGAATGTGTTCAGTAGTGAACTTTCTCTTTCAATTTCATTGAAGAGTTGGAGGAGTATTGGTGTGAGCTCTGCTTTGAAGGCCTTGTAGAATTCCGCTGTAAAACCATCTGGTCCTGTGTTTTTTTTAGATCGGAGATCTCTTATTGCTGTTTCTATTTCAATGCTTGATATGGGCCTGTTAAGCTGGTTTAAGTCATCTTGGTTTAGTTTTGGCATGTCAATATTTGCTAGGAAGAGGTCCATTTCTGTCAAGTTCTCAAACTTATTAGCATAAAGTTTTGAGAAGTATTCCCTTATAATGTTCTGAATCTTGGTTGTTTCTGTGGTTATGTTTCCTTTCTCATCTCTGAGTTGATTTATTTGGGTGTGTTTTCTTCTTTTTCTGGTAAGATTTGCTAAGGGTCTGTCAATTTTGTTAAGTTTTTCGAAGAACCAACTCTTTGTTTTGTTGATTCTTTCTATGTTTTTTTGGACTCTAATTCATTTAATTCTGATTTAATTTTAATTCTTTCTTTTTTTGGGGGGAGGGAGTCTGGTTGTGGGGCCTGAACTCTGGGCCTGGGAGCTGCCCCTCAGCTCTTCAGCTCAAGGCTAGCACTATACCACTTGAGCCACAGCACCACTTCTGGCTTTTTTCTTTTTGCTTATGTGGTGCTGAGGAATTGAACCCAGAGCCTCATGCATGCAAGGCAAGTGCTCTACCACTGAGCCACCTTCCCAGCCCAATTTTAATTATTTCTTTCCATCTACTGGGTTGGGATTTATCTTGCTACTCTTTTTCAAGGAGGTTCAGATATATCATTAAATTGCTGGTTTCAGATCTCTCCAATTTGTTGATGTAGGAGCTCATTTCTTTTTGCTTCTTCACCTACTTAAAATTTAGATGTATCTCTAACAATATTAAATCCCACAACAAAAAATCCTAAAGAAACAACTGCCCTAATAATAAGTGGGCTAAAGACTTAAAGAGAGACTTCTATGAAGAGGAAATAAGAATGGCTAATTGACACATGAAGAAATGATCAACTTCTCTAGCAATACAAGAAATGAAAACCAAAACAACATTGAGATTCCATCTCACGCCAGTTAAAAAGGCTATATATAATCAAGAAATCTAATAACAACAGATGCTAGAAGAGATATGGCCAAAAGAGAACCCTACTTCATTGTTTATGGGAGTGCAAATGTGTTCAACCACTTTGGAAAGTAGTATGGTTCCTTTTGAGGTTCCTCAAAAGACTCCACATAGAGCTCCTCTATGATCCAGCAATCCTACTTTTGGGCATTTACCCAAATGATCAAAACCAAGGCCACACTAAAGCTACCAGCACAACTATGTTTATTGCAGCATTATTCACCATAGCTAAGATGTATAAGATACCCCTCAGTAGATGAATGAATCAAGAAAATGTAGTATATGTATATATAATGGAATTCTATGCCTCCATCAGAAAGAATGACACCGCCTCATTTGTTAGGAAATGGAAAGACTTGCAAAAATTATTTTAAGTGAAGTAAGCCAGGCCCAAAGAAACATAGGTCCCATGGTTTCCTTATCTTCAATAACTAGTATATGTCTAGGACAAGCAGAAGAAGTACATATGGCCATACAAGATGATGCTAAGGGAAATGAATCCATCAAGAGATTTTATCTTTGTTGCTGTTGTTTTTAATGTACTTATAATGTGCTATGTGATTATTTTGTTTCTTTTGTATGTTCTTTCCCCTTGGTATAACCCCTGTTTTCACTGTATTTGATTCTGGTGCCCTGAATCTGTGTATGCATTTTTTTTCTAATTTGGGGAGGGGAAAAGAAATTAGAAAACCCTGAAACAAGGATACAGGTTGACCCATTGTAACAATGAGATGTACAAGATACTATGTTGAAAAGGAACTTTAAAACTTTGGGGATTTGGGCAGAGGGGGAGGGAGGAGTTGGGGAAGAGGGGAAGTAAGGGATGTTAGGAGAAAAACAAAGGAGGAGGTAAACAAAGCTTGATAGGAAATATACTCATTACCTTACTAATGTAACTGTAATGCCACTGTACAGTATCTTTATAATAAAAATATATATTAAGAAAGGTAAAAAAACCCAAATGGCATAAAGCTAGATTTTAAGAATTCATTTGTATAATATTTTCCCTACATTGAATTTAACTTAGTTATATTTATATATCATTTCTACTAAATTTGTATTTACTTCTACCATTTTAGTTCTTTATTTCCACTTAATACAGAAGTCCTTTTCCTCCTGTCAGATAATTCTTTTGTAATGTGAGAAAGTCTTCATTTTACTTTTGGTTTCAAAAAGATTTTTTTTGTTCCACAATTCTAGATATTTTTTCTTGAAGTATTAAAATAATTTTATTTTTTTTAAAGTTAAATTCTTCTAAAGAGAAGTCAGATCTTAACCTTAATGTCATTTTATAGTAGTAATATTTCTTTATACTTTAGTCACTTTTAATACCTCCTTTTTCTCTTTAGTGTTCTTCAGTTTTAGTATGATATGTATACTTGTGAATTAAATATAATTATACAGCTTGCTGTTTTACAGTTAGGACTTTGTGAAACAAAAGTGCACTGTGTTAGAGGTTGTCTAAGAACTACTATATCTCTTTTTCTCATCTTTCTCTCTCTTTTTATCTTTCTTGTAGACTGAGGTTCTGTGCTATTCAGGCCGTGGCCTTGATGGTAAAGTGATTTACTTCTGAGCCATCATTAAAGCCATTTTCTTTACTAGTCATTGCTCTCAATTCTCAAATGAGCTGATGCCCACATTGTGATCTCCTAAAACAACAAACACATACCATTATCACCCAACTTCTGCTGATATGGAATCTCACAAGCATTTTCATCCAGGAATTCCTGGCACCTTGATGTTCCAGTTATTAACCTCCTCTGTAACTTGGATGACAAACACCCATCATCATGTCCAGCTATTAGTTGAGAAGGGATTATAAATGTATTCATGAAATGGCCTTGATTTGAGATTGTTCCAATTTCAAATTTTCCATGTAGCTAATATCACAGTCATGAAGTTCCTATGTTTGGCTCTATACTAAACGTTTAAAAAAAAGCTAACTGAAACTTAAAGTGATTATGACATACATTTATCACGTCTTATTATTTTGTTATATTCTTCATTGATACTATGTTATATCAAATGTAGAAAATGTCATAATGAAGACTATAAATTGTGTTTTTATATTCTACGTGCCAACTGCTATCTACCATACCATGGAGATATATATATATATATATATATATATATATATATATATATATATATATATATATATATATATATTTGTGTGTGATTAATAGATATTTATAAAATATTTTGTTGACATATTTTGGAACTATTTGATGACAGAGTGGAGTTTTATTTTGGGAGAAAGAATGCTATCTTTAATAGTTTGCTTTTTTTGTTACTTGGTCCAATATGGAATAAAATTATGAATTAATTGGTACTGGTTAGAATGAATAGTTATTTAGATAGGTTATTTCTAGATGATGTGCAAGTTTGTAAAGTTGTAACTTGAGGTGATGCATATAAGGAATCATCTTGTTCAGGTGGGATAACTCCTCCTGGATTTCTAGGGCCAACCTTTGAGCTAGTGTACACGGAAGCATCTTAGAATATGTATTTTTGTTGCTCAGATTTTCTTCCTGTGAACTTTCTATTATGTGGTTTATTTTGAGTATTTTATTTTTTATATTTCTTAGTCTTGTGAGAAATTTCTTTCTAAATAGCTTACATTTGATGTTCACTTCCTGGAATGAGGAATAATATACAAGATCAGGTGAATTTTATGTTAATCACTGTGTAAAAGTTTTTTGTTTTTGTTTTTTGTTTTTGTTTTTTGGAAACAAAAGAATGCTCTAAGCATACTTTCTGCAATTTCCTTAATCTCTGAGCAGAAAAAAAAACTTATCTTTCCCATAGTATATCAACTTCCTGTCATTTAAATCATTCTTTTAGATTAAATAAGTGGTTCTCAAACTATGCTTTGGGGGAATTCTAGTTATTTGTAACTAAAATTGAACACCCAGGATTATCAATTTTACTTTTTTTCTCCATTTTTGGTTTTCAGTTGTTGCTAGATACTCTGCATCTCTGGCTGAGGGTAATGTTTCATTTTCTAATTTAGTTATACAAACACACAATTAGCTATTGAAGAGAACATTTTGGAGACCATACAGAATCATGACTTAGACCCTTTTCTAGTCAAAATTTTTGTTATACATCTTTGCCACATTAATTGAAATATAATTACAATATATTGCTGCCTACATAATTTTTAGAGTTTCTGCACACATAAATGTAAAATCAGAGACAAATGTTCATAGATAGATATTATAAACATATATATATGTATATGTGTATGTGCATATGTGTGTGTATGTGTGTTCGTGTGTGTGTGTGTGTGTGTGTGTGTGTGTGTAGTAAGAGTTAAGGTATATCAGAATGTCAGGGTTCCTTTTTGCCATAGCTCCCGCTCCCCCTTTTCATGCCTCTATATTCTTACATTTTATCTCCAAGGAGTCACTCTGGTAGATACCTAATAATGTCATTGACCCAGTGGGTTCTTTGTCTTGTTCAAGATAGAAATCAAACATAGATTAGTTCAGAAGCAAAAGCAAACTGAAAGTTTATTACAGAGAGATAGTATGGAAGACCTCTCCACAAACAGAATAGTCTGGTTAAATGTCAAGACAGAATGGCAGCAGGTTACCCCTAAGGACAAAGTAGCACATGCGGTTGATTGCTCTGGGCTTGTATTCCCTTTCAGGATTTCCCATTCAGCTCTTACCCCACAAAGAGGAGAGATGACAGCCAGACTTACACAGTCACTCATAATACTTGTTCATACATTATCTGTCATTAATATCTGAAATCTTCATCAAGTGGTGCCCCTTTTACTGTAATAACGAAGCAAAAGTTATTATCAGACAGGTGTCTTTATTTACACTCACAGTATAATTTATCTTGAGCCATGAGCCACCTCACTTGCTTAAAGGTAATGGAGCACAGGCACAAAGGATCTGAAATAACAAAGGATTCTTCATGCCTCTGGAAGCTAAAGATTGCCATAAATATACTCACATATCCTAGATTAGGACAGGTGAACCTTGGGTCTTCACAGTTCTGCCATCTGCAGATCAATGTTCTAAACCTATTCTTCCTGCCTGTCTAATTAAGAAAATGTGCATACCAATGTGCCTATGATTCTTAATAGAATATGAATAGAAAATAGAAAGTTAGGAGTAGGTGTATATATACATATATGTGAATATCCATAAAATTGCCTTTTGAAATACTAATACATACATTAACTACTGCAACAATGTCTGGCTTTAGTTTACTGTTTTATATACTGAAAAATGTAATTTTCTCCCATTATATCAACTGCTGAGTGTATTTGTAGGCACAGATGATTAAATGTGCTCTTAAAGTTACTTTAACATTTATATCTCATAGAAACAATATTTCATATCCATACACTTCAGAGACATTGTCAAAAACCTCTGTAGGGGCCCTGGTGGCTCACACCTGTAATCTTAGCAACTCAGGAGGCTGAGATCTGAGGATCGTAGTTCAAAGCCAGCCTGGGCAGGAAAGTCCATGAGTCTCTTATCTCCAATTAACCACCGGAAAACCGGAAGTGGTGCTATAGCTCAAGTGGTAGAGTGCTATCCTTGAGTAGAAGAGCTCAGGGACAGAGCTCAGGCCCAGAGTTCAAGCCCCTGGATTGACAAAACAAAACAAAAAACAAAAACAAAACAAAAGAAAATTGTGTAGGCATTTGAAAAATTACATTTAACAAATGAGTAGATTTTTATTTCTCTCTCTCTCTCTCTCTATATATATATATATTTACAACTACCATCAAATTATTTTTTCACTTGAAAATACTTGTTTATCCCTGGCACCTTAATTTTATATTTGTTGATTTAAGTATTGGATGAGGATGGAAATACTTTACTTTAAATATTGAACTTAGTACTATTCCCACTTCAAAGTCCTTCTATTATAGCTACATTATTATATGTGAAATGACTTGTATACTCAGCACACATCTCTCTCTCTTTTGCGACATTGCCTCTTCCATTCAGTTTTCACATAGATGAAGTAGATGATATTCAGCATTCAGATCATTATGACATCTACTTCGGTTCTTGATAATTCCTATGCTATTGCATAATAAAATTAATGTGATAGTGGTAGAGTCATTGCATTTGAGGTAAAATCCCATCACATTCTGACAGTCATCAAAACAAAAACATGTCTTTCCTGGAGGGCCATTCTATTGAATTTGGCATTTTTTATTCCTGAACAGTAAATAATAGTAAATAAATGATAGTATATGAAAGTAGAAGCTGCACTTGAAGTCTTACACCTGATGCAGTATAGTTTATAGATCATATTGACTTGGAAATGTATTTTTTCTCAGCTGAGACAAACCAAGAGTATTAGTTTGCATTTTGGATAAATCATAATGTACCTGTTTACATAAAATTCAGCAAAGCAAAACAAGAAACACATGAGACAATTAAGTAAATTGTAGCATGACAATAACCCACACATTCAAGCCCTGAGTGAAATCCACAGAATCTCAACTCTAAAAAGAAATAAATATAAGCCAGGCATGATGGCTCATGTGTGTAATCTATCGCTTGAGAGTCAGAAGCAGGAAGATCTAGGTTACAAAGTGAGACTCTATCTAAAACAATGCAAATTAAAATAGCAATAAATAAGAAATAGATATATTACAATGGCAGCCACCCACTTAGCCAAGTCTTGCACTAAGGCACTCAATAACTTTTGAACAGAGTTTAATTTGAATATAGAGATCTTTGCTCTCCTAATCTTGGAGAACTTGGAGGAAAATGAGCTTCAGCTTGCTCATTGAAGGGGAACCTAACAATCTTTGAGAAGTTAATTATAGTGCATTCTTTGCTCAGTTTGGAACTACATGGATCTGGATTCATTTCCAACTCCACTTGTGTGTTATGCAAGGCATTCCTAAAGATCAATTCTTTCAAATGGTAAAATGAGATTAATAATTGTATTTATTGCATATAGACAATGCGACTATAATGAAATAACTATGTGGATCTAGTAACCAATGTTCATCCATGTGCCAATTCTTATTCCATTAATGTTGTTCATGGATACAAGTGAAGGCTGATAAGGTAAGAACCATAAATAGGTGTTAAAATAGTGTATTTACCTGATGAAGATAGGTTCACTCTAGGAGGAGAAGATGGTGAACCTGGTTTGTGGACCACGCTTGGCAGGATGCACATTAAATTCTGTCCTGGAATGATACATCAGTGGTGGTCTTTGTATGGTAGTGCTAAATGTAAGTGTAATATCAAATGCTCTCCAAAGGTTCTTAACTGCCTAAAGGCAGCTTTTAATTTTAAACACTGGGAAAAGTCAATCAGCTTACACCTAAAAATATGCATTGGAATGTGTTTTGCATGCATTAAAACCTAATTTCACATCTCACCAAGTTTAACTACTTTTGTGCTCAACTAGTTTTAGATTCTGGTTATTTATTTATTTTTAGTAAAGCCCACAGTCTCTTTAGATTTTTACAGGACACTAGCAAATTACTAGTGTCCACATGTTTTCAGAAATGTTGATTCCTTGAGATAGTTAAAAATGTTGAGTCTTTCATAAGAAACAGAAGAAGAGAAGTTAAATACTAAAAATAAGTTTCCTTTCAACCCACAGAGAGAAATGTCTAAGTGTGAAAAATCAAACTTTTATTAAAACACATTTATATTATGTAACAAATGAGCAACATTTTGAATAGGATTTATTGCATGTATTTTTGCCAAAGCCACGTTGGAATAATGTTGTTTATTTTGATATACAGAATTCTTCAATACATGACCGTTTCTTAAACTTTATTGCCAACATTTTGCTTTGCTTGAAGAATTTAGGAGGAGATACTGATCTTTTGATTCATTTAACTAGATAAACGAGTGTGTCCATGATGATATTTAAATATTTTTCAGTGGAAAGCTGAATACTTGAAAAATCAGAAAAAGAAAGACAAGGCAGTGATATGTTTGTTTCCCCAGTTTTTAACACGATCTGCCTCTGTTGATGCCTTTCTCAATCAATGGAACTCACAGAGATGGAACTCAAAGGAAAAAAACACTCTTGAAATTTCCAAGGCAGGTCTTTTTTTTTTTTTGAAAATACCATACAGAGGGGTTACAACTACATGGGCAAGATAACGAGTATATTTCTTATCAAGCATTGTAGCCTCCTCCTTTGTATTTTAATTAGTTCAACTCTCATCCCCTACTTTGTGGGGTTAATGTTAGCTGTTATGATGATTCTACCAATGATGTAAAAATAGATGAGTACATAAGCAAGATATGACACTAAGAAGTAGAGAGAATCCGTCAGACATTTCAAAAAATGAAGAAAAAGATTTTCAGTTTAGTGATAGGATATTTTACCTTTTGATCTTTTCTCCTACTCAAATTTTATGTGTAGGTGGAACTGTAGGCAAAAGTTTTTGTTCAATTTTATTATCATTAGTTATAAAATTCAGTTCCAATTCAGCTTTTTAAGTGCTTGTAATTCTATTGCTATTGCTGTTGCAAAATACTATGAGCATATTTTCTGTTGGGGAATCTTTAGCATCTTTGACAAGTAGAAGCATAGTTTCAGGAATGTAAAGTAATAAGGTATTTTCTATATGTACTCTAATACTGAGTTGATAACCATAATGAAATTTATGTAGTCCTTTTGATAATTTTCTAGATTTTCTATATATATATATATATATATATATATATAAAATTAGTATATGGTCTTTGTTATAGCTAGTCTCCTTTAGAAAAGTTTTGATATTCCTCCAGAATTGTTCTTTCTGCTAAGGATTATTTTTGCTATTCAGAGTTATTTATTGTTCCATATAAATTTTGGGTTGCTTCTTCTATTTAATTGAAGAATGAGGTTGGCATATTGATAGGTATGGCATTGAATTTGTAGGTAGCCTACAGCAGTATTGCCATTTTCACGATGTTAATCCTGCCAATCCAGGAGCATGGGAGGTTTTTCTACTTCCTTAGTTCTGCTTTAATTTCCTGTTTCAGGTTTTAAAAGCTTTCATCATAGAGGTCCTTCACTTTTTTAGTTAAGTTAGTATTTTTTGTGGGGCTATTACAAAAGGAATTGCTTTCCTGATTTCAGCTGAGCTCTTCTCGTACATACAGAAAAGCCATTGATTTTTGAGGGTTAATTACTAAAGCTACCAACCCAACTGTGTTTATGGCAGCATTATTCACCATAGCTAAGATATGGATCCAACCCAGATGCCTCTCAATAGATGAATGGATCAAGAAAATGTGATATATATGTATGTATGTATATATATATATATATGTATATATATATATATATATATATATATATATATATATAATGGAATTCTATGCCTCCATCAGAAAGAATGACACAACCCTATTTGTTAGGAAATGGAAAGACTTGGAAAGAAATCACATCCAAGTGAAGTAAGCCAGGCCCAAAGAAACATAGATCCTATGGTTTCCCTATCTACAATAACTAATAGTAATAATATATGTCTAGGACAAACAGAAGAGGTCAAAAGCTATGTACACATGACCATATAAGATGATGCTAAGCGAAATGAACCCCAAGATAAAGACACAAGAGGTTTTTAATCTTTGTTGCTGTTGTTTTTAATGTACTTATAATGTACTATGTGTCTTTTTGTTTCTCTTGTATGTTCTTCCCCCTTGGTGTAACCCCTGTTTTCACTGTATTTGATTCTAGTCACCTGCAACTTGTATATATGTTTTTCTAATTTGGGGAGGGGAAGGGAAATAACAAAAAAGCTGACATAATGATACAGGTTGATCCATTGTAACAATCATATGAACAAGACACTATGTTGAAAATGAACTTTACAACTTTAGGGGGAGGAGGGAGGAGTTAGGTAGATGGAGAGGGAAGGGATGGTAGGGGAAAAACAAAGGAGGGGGTAACAATGCTTGATAGGCAATCTACTTATTACCTTTCTCATGTAACTATAACCTCTCTGTACTGCATATTTACAATCAAATATATATATATATATATATATATATATATATACATATATATATAGTTCATGTTTCAACATAGTGTCTTGTACATCTCATCATTACAATGGGTTAACCTGTATCTCTATTTAAGCATTTTGTTTTTCCCTTCCCCTTCTCAAGTTAGAGAAGTGTATATACAAGATGCAGGGCACTGACACCAAATACAGTGAGAACAGGGGTTATATTGTGGGGATGGAACATACAAAGAAACAAAAAAAATCACACAGTGGGGAAGAGGGGGGTTGTAGTTGTGGAGGTAGGAGAGAAGGGATGGTAGGGGAAAAGCAAAGGAGGAGGCAACAATGCTTGATAGGAAATGTACTCATTATGTTGCTCATGTAACTATAACCCTTCTGTACAGTATTTTTACAATAAAAAGTATTAATATATATAATATATAATTAAGAAAGAAAAGTTTTGAAATAGGCTAGAATAAATGAAAATGCTGCATGAAAAATAATGTTTATTTAAATTGTGAATAACTTTTAAAAATATCCATATACCCAGGGAATTCATTAGTGGCTATGGGCAATTGTTAATAGTAATGGATATCAGATTACATGAGGCCTAACTAGAGATGTTCTGAATGCTATTTTACTGCAGTGGGCCTAATTTCTGTGAACTGAAATATGATATTCGTGGTGTTCTGTGATGAAGGAAGTATAGGCCATCACCAAGCATATATTTCCATGTAAAAATTGTTATTTCTATCTTTCGATTAATGTCTGTAGTACCTCATCTCCATCTCAGTTTGCATATAGAATTCCCAAGATATTTTCTTGTTTGAAAAGCATACATCATCAATTTATCATCAATGAAACTGCAGGCAACCTTTGAATAGTGACAGTTAGTGGCTTGTTACTCTTCCAGATCCCAAGAAAACTTAGCAGCATCAGACTGTGTAACAACTTTCATTCAGTTTGTCTCAACAATGAAGTTTTATAATTTAACCAGGAAAGCTTACCTGTACTGCTATTATTATCCTAAAAAAGGACCTATGGCAAAACTTCACCATAGTATCCCATTCATTGGTCCCACTCATGCTGAGCTGTTAAGTGGCCAAATATAGCCATGAAAACCTGTAGGCATTGGTAGATGAATAGATTTCTGCACAGAAATCTGAAATCTGAACTTCCCCTGAAGCAAGTAAAACAATGCCTGTAAAAGTAACTAGCTCAGCAAGATTCCGAGTGTTTGTGTTATATTCAGTTAATGGAATTTTCCTGAAACTTTAAATAAAGTTCTTCCTTGGGGATGCCAAATCAATGCATTATAAGAAAAAGAAGATATAGGAAGTCCACACAGAACTATTCCTATAAGGTTGAAAGTACTATTGGTGTGCAAAGTATCAAGATATCAGTATCTTGCAAAGCATGGATGATCTCCATTATCACTCCCATGTGTCTTGTTTAATGCCAGAAGTTGCTAGGATCCACTTCATTTAACTAAGAGACTTATAAACTAATTTCTTACACTGTTCTACATGTTCAGCAATCTGCATTGTCATTACTTAAAGATGAAAGGAGGGAATTGTTTCAAGACAAATGTTAAAAGATGCAAACCAACATGCTCATTTAATTAAACAAGCATGCAGATGAGTGTGTGGGAAGAAAATCCACCTTCACTTTTGTTTTATACCCTGTATCCTCCACTAGTTTTCATCATCGTCTCATTATCTGGAACTCCTCTATTCTTTCTAATTGAAAGAACACCTGCTCTTAATTTCGTATTGAGTTTTCTTTTTTCATTTGCTCTTAGGAACATCTCTAAAGAATGATTGGCTAGATTATGTCCCTAAAATTGCTCCTTCGGCAGCCTAGATAGGCAATTATCTTGGAATGGGGAAGTTAAGTCAAAGCGTTCAAAATTTGTGTCTAAGATTTCTTGAATATGACCTCTATAAGATCTCTATAAGGAGTATGTCTTTCTTAGGAAGATAAATTATAATGTCAGCTCCTTACAACTCAGGAACTCAAGTGAGAGTACACAGGAAGATGTTCATGTCTAGCATGCCAAAATATTCTGACAAAACCCAAGGAGCAATTAGGAGCTGTACAGATGTTTTGGATTTCAAATTTAATTTTGATTAGCGAATATACTAGATGTTAGATAAGTGATTGATACTCACAGACATGTTAAAGTTGGATGACTTAAAGCTAAAACCATCAAATGAACCCAAGCAAGAGTTGATTCAAAATATTAAACAAAAGAGGCAGTGTTGGGATTTTAGATTTTCCTAGACAGTAATGTTTAAAGGGATTTCAATAATAATATCCTTGCCTAGTTGTATATTTTTCAGTCTATAATTTTGCACAATATTTTCTGCAAAAAAACTCCAATGGAAAAAAATCAAATTTTCTGCTTTTTATGAGAGGGAAGATTTTTAATTTAATGTTTTTTAATATTATTATTATATTTTATTATCTTTAACAAATTGCACAAAGGGTTAGCGTTCAATAAATCCATTTATAAGTATATAATCCATCTTGATTGATATTATCCCTTTCACCATTCTCGCTCTCCCTTTCCTCCTGACCCAACTTCTTCCCTCAATTTTCCTATTCACTTGTTCTCCTCTGACAATTTTTAACTGTCACTTTTCTGGTATTCATTTCTGCTCAGCAGTGAGTTTTTATTTAAAAAATTACATTTTGTATGTCCCCTGCAAATATAATACTTTGGTTAATATATTTGTTTATACTTGCCTATAGTGGTGGTATTTTGTAATTTTGGGAAATGAGAAGGAGCAACTAATTTTATATTATGTACCATTCATGTTTCAATTGATGTTTTAAATGTTTCTGGTACTTAACTTTTGAAATGTAATATATGAGACCTTTCAGATGACTATTATCAGTTGGAATGTTATTATATCAGAATTAAAATTAAGATAGGCTAAAGTGAATATACAGTAGGTCCTCAAAGTCAATGCAGTAACCAAGAGTATACTTTTAAACAAAATGATGGTAACCTGGGCAAATTTAGACTAGGATTATAAAAGTCAAAGTATAATTGAAGCCCAAAACGCAGCATTAATTTTATGCTGCATTCACAGCAACATTGTTTAATCTTTCTTTTCTTTTGGTATTTTTTCCCCATGATAAAAATTTAGACAACTATCAAAGTGCTTGTGGATCACACCTGTAATCCTAGCTAGTCAGGAGGATGAGATCTAAGGATTGTGGTTCCAGCCTGGGCAGGAAAATCTGTGAAACTCTTATCTCCAATAAACCACCCCCAAATTTGGACATGCAGCTGAGGCTCAAGTGGTAGAATGCTATCCTTGAGCAAAAGAAGCTCAGTGACGGTGCTGAGAGCCAGAGTTCAAGCCCAAGGACCACCCCTGCCCCCATTGCAGAATAAGCTATTCTTTTCAATAAAAGTATTCCAGCAGTCATAAATTGTGAGTTTATCATTTTCTTGAATCATAAATATCATGGCTTCTTATAAAGTAGAACTTCGTGACATTCATAAGGATTATCTTACTTTTTGACATAGTAGAAACCTGAAAATTGATTGTTTTCAAATGTAGATTTTTCTGTATTACATAAAATTAATAAATTGTGTAGCAGTAGGACA
Source organism: Dipodomys spectabilis (assembly GCF_019054845.1). Classification (NCBI taxonomy): domain Eukaryota; kingdom Metazoa; phylum Chordata; class Mammalia; order Rodentia; family Heteromyidae; genus Dipodomys; species Dipodomys spectabilis. The sequence continues at coordinate 10,776,347 of NW_024870686.1, read as the reverse complement.
TTTAGAATAGCCTATAAAATAATTAGAATAGGTATTTCTTCATGAAACTGATATTGTATAGCAAGAAATACTAGAGTCACTTTTAAACTATGTTTAATACAGTGATTATTATATTGTGCCTGTCCTAGAGCTTGAAATCAAGGCCTAGGTGCTGTCCCTGAATATTTTTGCTTAGGGCTAGTGCTTTGCCAGTGGAGTCAGAGCTCCACTTCTGGCTTTTTTGGTAATTAATAAAAGGTAAGAGTGTCACAAACTTTCCTGCCCAGGATGTCTTTGAATTGTATCCTCAGATCTCTGAGTTGCTATGATTACAGACATGAGTCACTGGCTCCTGGCATATTATACTGTTTTAATGCAGTAATCATTATATTTCATTGTTTCTGATAGTAAATAATATTTCATGAATAATTTTTATTTGTTTCAAATGTTTTATATACAGAAGCCTTGAATTTATTATATAATGCGTGTCTATATAATATCTTTGCATGCAATTTCTTGGAGGAAATATATTTTCTCTTTGTTTTAGTACACACACATCAGTATAGCAGGGGGAAAAGGAAGAAAGAAGGGGAACCAACTTCAACCATGCTATTCTGTATTGTATATATTTTAAAAATTAAATTTCATTAAATAGGTCTAACCAAAACTTTGAGATAGTTCTGTTGCAATTATATGATCACATAAGCTTAAGAATTAATTCTCTCTCTTCTCTTTCTTCATACATAGGTTCTCTACCACTTAAATTATATTTCCCAGCCCTTTTGTGATTTACTTATTTTTTAGTTAGGTTTTGTTTTTTGTTTGGAGAGAGCCTTGTCTCTTTATGCTTCCTACATAGCTAGGATTATGTATTCTGTAACACCATGTCCTGTTCACTTGGTGAGATAGGGTCTTTCTAACATTTTCCCTTAAGCTACAATTATCCCGATCTTCACCTTCCAAGTGTTTCATCAGATTTTATTTAAGAAAAACCTGCCTAGTTAACTCCATGGACAAAAATAACGTATTTGTATGGTTTTATCAAAGACAGTTACATTGATCCACTATTGAAGGGATGGAAGACTGTGGATATAAGGACATTGAGATATTGAAGTGTTATTTTGTACATCTCAAACTGGCTAGGAAAACGTAAGAAAAATGGTTAATGAAAGACAAAGGGAAGGAGACTGCTGTCTGGGAATTTGAGGGATACAACCCAGGTAATTATGGGTGTGGGTGTGAACATCAAAAGAATGTTCATAAAGGGTCTTAGAAATGAGGAACAAAAATTGATGGTGAGCTTTGGACGTTTTCATTCTTGGCATAGTCCTTCAGGAAAATGGTGGGTCTTCTCCTCCAATGAGAAGGTCTAGAGGACAGTGAATAAAAGTCAGTGAGAAATTGGTCATTGGGGAAGAAACTCCTTAGAAGAGAGCCAAGAGCCAGTTTTCTGGTAAGACAGAGGCAAAGGCTAACTTTGATGAATAGATTGCCGCTGTCAGGAAATTTGTGATAGGATGAAGTTCTAAATAACATAGTGGAAAGATTGAGAGAGAGCAATAGTATGGGGAATTGGATCGCGGAAGGGAAATCAAAGAGAACTCTTTGGGCTATAATGGAAGTAAGAGAGATACATTAATGACTCCTTTCCCTACCTTCCTTCTTCCTTCCCTCCCTCTTTTGCTATCTAGCTGTCTGTCTATATCTCTTTGTGCATATTTCTCTTTCTCTCTCTCTGTGTCTCTCTCCTTCTCCCTCTCTCTCTCCTCTTTCTCTCTTATAGTCAGTGTTTCCTTTAACTACTACGCTGACCTTTAGCTTTGCTGGCCCTGTGTCTGACGATAAAAATAAATGAAAGAAAAGATTATGGAAATAAAAAGTGAAGATTGAACCTGCATTTCTATGACTGAAGAGGGCTTCATCTTTAACACTTGCTTGAAATAGTCTCGGAAGTCTGTCATAAAACTGTCTTCTAACTACCTTTGAAAGTGGAAGACATTTAGGGACTTCACAGCATCAAGATCCCTTCATTCTTTTCCTTCATATTGCTTGAAAAATCTATCTACATACATAAATAATGCACCACAAAACGGAACCGAAAATTATATAATTTTTTGTTCTAAAATATACTATAGAAGTCATTGAATTTAAATTGTTTTCAGATGTCTAGACTAGGTACCTCTGATATAATCAACATTGTGAGTACAAAAGTTAGAACTTCAAGAAACTAATAAATGACTAATAAGCTTGAGAGGTTTGTTACAATGAGGTCACCGGCATTGAAAATGCATCTTATTTTAGATACACTATGAAAAAATAACGTTTGCAGACTTTTTAACATTTTATTATTTTTAAGTATTTGTACAAAGGCATTGCCATTTTACAAAGCAGTTTATGAATACAATGTGTTTTTGGAGCTTTTTCTTGGGAACAAAATTGCTGTCTTTTAAAACTATTGTCTTTGGGGAAAACACAGAAAATATATTTTAACTTTCTTACAATTGATTATGAACATATTTCTGGAAAATATTCTATTCATGAGGTGAGACAGCTAGCAATTGATTAAATATAAAACAAATTTCCTAACATGATAACAATAAATTATTCACATAAAAGAGTAATATATGCCTTAAACCATACCTTATCATAGTTGAGCTTTTCCATCTATATCTCATATGTATATTGAGCATATTAAATAACATAACTATCTTGGTCTTAATGGTTACTCTCCCCTTACCTTTTCCAAAAAACTATGGAGACTATTCTCTTTGACTTCCTTACACAGTCTTCAGGAAACTTCTTTTAGCCTTAAAATGAATAGTGTCTCACTGTATCTATCTACCAATGATGTGCTGCTGTTTTTCTTTTAACAAACGTAATATTAATACCACTTTCACATAAAAACTTTTAATAAAGAGTAAGATATTTATTTATTTATTAAAAAATTGTTTTGGGTCCAGTCGTGGGGCCTGTACTCTGGGCCTGGGCACTGTCCCTCAGCTCTTCAGCTCAAGGCTAGCGCTCTACCATTTGAGCCACAGCTTCACTTCCGGCTTCTTTTCTTTTTGCTTATGTGGTGCTAAGGAATCGAACCCAGGGCCTCAGGCATGCAAGGCAAGCGCTCTACCACTGAGTCACTTTCCCAGCCCCGAGAGCAAGATATTTAATTTAAATGTTTCTATGACTTTAGGAAAATCTAAAGTCGAATAGGCAACCAGAAGTAATTCAAGGTTTTCTCTAATTTATATTCTTAGTTTATCATATCATTGTGAGAAACTTCCCCTAAAGTTGTAAAATTATTACTTATTTTCTCCTAGATCAAATGGGTTGTCTCATACAAAAGTTCATTCTAAACCTTTTCAGATAATTTTAGAGTGTCTGTAACCCCTTGGTTATATAAATGCATTTTATTTTTCCCCATCTTAAGTTTTCCCTTTCAATCTCTGTGTGTAAATGTGTGTGTTTTACTTAATGCTTTTTTCTTCTCATTTCTGAACTTTCTACAAGCATGATGGAGAAAGCTCTGCTTCCGCTTCTTCTACCAATTCCTTGTAGTTGCAGCTGTGTCCTATGATCTCCAGAATTCTGACTTACTGAGCCTAGAAAGTCAATGACTTTGGTGTCCTGACCCTCCTTGTCTTTGGGCACCGATGACCTCTGCTACTCCAACCCCTCTGTCTGACACTTTGCCATTCTCTGATTTCTATAATCTCCCTTTTCTTATCCCTCTGCTGTCTCTCCATTTTTCAACATTTTTCCATTTCTCTCCCATCTCCTACTTCTTTTTATATTACCCTATATTAATTGCAAAAAGTGGTTTGAATGCTATTTCCATACATGCATGTAATGTACTTTGATCAAATTCACCCACTCTATTACTCTTTCTTAGTCATCTTGCTCTCCCTTTTAAACAATTCAAGTGGATTTCATTACTCTATGTTCACCCTGAAGCTAGAATATTTTAGTCCTATTCACTCTCTCCCAACACTGGCTCTTTTTACCTGAATCTTAGTCCTTGCATCCCAAATAATCTTCTTTATATGTTTATCTCAGATTGTTTTTTACGTACTTATTCCTCCTATGAAGGAAAAATTCCCCTCCTTAAATTGAGGATATGATGTCACCATTAAATTTAGCCTACTATTTTCTGTTTTAGTGTTTCTTCTTAGCATAACTCTAACGTTCATCTCAGGGCAAGCCTATCTTGTCATGTTTCCGCTCAAACTCCACTTTATCAATTGCTTCCCTAGCTTTTCTGCTTGATTAGTCTGTCACAAGCTTTAACTTTAGTGTGTCAGGTATAAAACACTTTCCCCCTCTCTAAATCTTACCCCCTTGAGTCTGTATATATTAGTGGTTCTGAACTTTTCTCTTTGTAAAAGTTTGAGACCTAACAGTTGTGCTTTCATTCTGTCTGCCTTTTAAAGCCTGGCATCATTTTCTTTCTTGTAGCTTCTACCAATTATTTCTTAATAATCTGACTAACATTTAAAGTTTCCTTGTTTTCCAGCTGATTGTTCTACTTGAGGTACTTCTTACATATTTGTTATATTGCAGCAACCTTTCAGTTGATAACCTCCATGCCATCTTTCACTCCAGTTCTTGTCCTTCTGCCTAGTACAGGTAATTACATATTTCTAATATTCCATTCTGTTTATAAAATTATAAATATGATCTTCTCTTATATTAGGAAGGAATCTCTTTGTTCACCCATTAAAAATGATTCCTTATTCCAAAGCAGTCTACCATTTTATTCTTATTTTTCTTGTCCAAAAGACCTTCTGCTCTAAGCCTAATTGGATCAGCCATCACTTTCATAAAATGCTGATGTTCTTTCTGGCATCCTTCCCAGAAACCCCTTCCTACTGCACACAAACAACTCCTCCCATGAGATGAAGCTCAGTTCTCCCGTCTTCTGCAAAGCTTGACTACTCTGGCAAGAAGCTTTGCTTTCAGATATGTGGATAGCATTTCTTCTGTGATGCGTGACAACTTGCTGCATTAGTACCTTGGACTACTTTTAGAAAAGTGTTTGTATGAAATAAATCTCTTTTACATTTTACTGTAAATGTGCTTATTTCTAGTCACTTAATGAACCTAATAGGTTAAAGACAAAGGGCCATGATCATTCAGCACGATCATTTTATGAAATCTTGAGAATAGAACTCAATAAAATATGGTTCTGTCTACAAATAGTAGCACCAAAGAATAGTAGCACTATAGTGGAAAAGATTGACAGATGAATAAATACCTGCTAGAAAATACATATCTATCTATCTATCTATCTATCTATCTATCTATCTATACACTATATACTATATATGTATATATTCATATCTCTGTATTTACATATATATCCATATATAAGTATACACACATATGTGTGTGTGTGTATATATATATATATGTATATATATATGTATATATATATATATATATATATATATAATATAGTTAGGGTAAAAGGAATGATAGAAGAGCCTGGAAGGGTTTTAGTACAAGACCTTCTCTTGTATCACATTCAGTCCTCTTGAAGTGATGTGAGAATTCCAAAGGAAGAGGAATCTCAACTGAATGCGAAAAAGACATAAAAATAAACTTAGCCCTTGGTGCACTCCTTTTCCATTGAAATAGGATGTTAACACTTCGAGTCATATAAAACAAAGTAAGCTGTCTACTTTGACTAAAGTATAGATTTGTTAATGGTGACCAAGAAAGTTAGTTGTAGATAATGAGTATGCAACACATATTTTTTCTTATTTTTCATCGGTACATTTTATCCATCAATTTATTGGTATAAATTTTGCTTATTTTTAAATCATTGTGAATCCTTAAGTGTAAGAATAAGAGTAAGTTATCAATCCTTAAGCACAGGGTATATGCATTTTAACCTAATTTTGCCTAGATTATGAATGTTAGCTTGTATTCTTATGATGCTCTGACAAGGTCTTGACTCTTCATTTATTTGCCTTTTTATTTGTACTGTTTTTGTCACTTGTTAAAAAACTGTGCCATCTATGTAAATACTTCCATTATTTAAAAAATATGTCTGCAAAGCCAAAGCCAATTTAGGTTAAAGTAACCCATGGCATTTGCATAAAGCATCAGTGTGTTTGTTACTAGGAAGTTAAGTCTACAAAGTGAAGCTCTGGTTTTATTTAAGCTAGCCTGATAAAAATGTGCACTACACAAGTTCAGTTCCACCAAAGGGATGACAATCGCAAGCCTAGCTTGACATAATAATAGGTAAAACTGAGAAAATAAAAGTCCCACTACTATAGTCTCTGTTATCCCCAATGACAATTAAGAGAAAAATGGAAAAGAATGTTTAGAAAGGCTTAGAATAGACATTTACACTTGAATCATGATTGGAACACTTAATAAGCCAGTGTCATCACAGAGAATGGAATGAAATGCAAACTCTCAGAAAAGAGACAGAGATAGAATATGGGTTCAGATAGACCTAGCCTGGTTTCTTAGTGTAGCTCTTTCCTGGTTCTATAATCAAGCTCAACTTATTTTTAATTTAATCTGTAAGTGATGTTAACAGTTCCTACAATTCAGCTATTTGTGTAAAATGTCTAGCTAGAGAAGGTACTTGAAAAAAGACTTTTATCGGGGATGCTGTTTCAGGCAAATATTAACAGTGGTAAAATATTACCTTGGAAATAACTCCTCTGCTGTAAAATTTTGGCTCAAAAATCTTTGGCTATGCAATTGTTTTCCAGTTGATTAAATGGTCTTTTATCATACTGTCTTTTGACTGTTAACCTGGACCTCACAAGCATCAGGGATGGGTTGAACTTGGGCAATGAGAACTCACCCTAGTTATTTTACCCATGCATACAAATGCAAAATGAAACTACATTAATGAAGAAACCTTTTGACTGCACAATAGGTGAAAGAAGAAATACGTGGTAATATTGTTGACCCATTAGGCTGGAGATTTATATATATTGCTTATCATATAAAAAATAACAAGAGAATTATCAGGGTAGATGGAGAAATTATTCTATGATAAAAATGATTCTATACTCGGTCTCTTGATTTTCAAGAATGTTACAAAAAGGAAAAAAAAGCCCAAGTTTTATGAGCTACAAAATGTGCTTCTTTTTAGTTATGTAATTGTAACAGATGAGCCTGATTTTCCCTGTGGACCAAGAGAAGCAGCAGCAGTTTCATAAGTCCTTGAATGCTACCTGTCAGCAAGCCTAGATGAAAGGCTACAGACAGACCATCAACTGGGCTGAGGGAACTACTCAGTGGTATAGCTCCTGGATTTAGACACCAGCAAAACATGAACGTGTGCACGTGCGCACGCGCATACACACACACACACACACACACACACACACACACACACACACACACACACACAGAGGAATTAAGCACATACAACATGAATATTGGTCTCAGGCTGTTTTAAGCATTCATTTACTAATGGTGCATCATTTGACAGATCATGTTTCTCTAAGAATACATTCTTGCCTGTGAATGATGTTATTTTTATTTTCTCTACCACATTGTTGTGAATATTAAATATGGTTATAGATGATTGAATGTGAAGAGATCTTGAATCAGAGGGCAGATCTTAGGTGGATCTTCTGTTCCTGCACTTTAAGAAATGATCTTGGAGTAGCTATACAGAAGAGTTGCCATTCAACCAGGCAGTTTATGAGTACAGTGCATCTTGATCAATATCACCCCTTTCATCCTTCTCCGTGATCACTCCCAGCCCCAACCTTCCCTCCATTTTCTTACTTTTGTAGGGTATACATTGAATTTTATGACTGCGTTCTTCTTCTTTCTCTTCATTAGTCAATCCTCCTGCCTCCTACTCCAAACTACTACCTTTTGAGTCTTTGTTTCCTGGTGTTTGTTTTGTTGGACTGTGAATAAGCCTTTCTAAGGAATTACACTGCTTGAGTTCTTCCCTGAATCTATCATATTTTGGTTAAAACATTTATGTAAGCATGGATGTTATACATGTTTTATATATATATATATATATATATATATATATATATATATATATTCAAACTAGTTCTAGGTCTCACATATGAGAGAAAGCATACATCTTTGTCTCTCTGTGCCTTATCTATTTCACTTAGCATGTTTTAAAAATACTAAAATGTTTATGTTTTTATTGTTATTATAAAGGTGATCTACAGAGAGTTTAACAGTTATATAACTCAGGTGGTAATTAGTACATTTCTTTTTGGACAATGTCAATGTCTATTTATTTTTGGGCAATGTCAATCCTCCCCTTCTTTATCCCAGTTTTTCTTTCTTAGCCTTATTATGAAGATTTTTTTAGCATGCAAATTATTTAAAAATTCCCGTGCAAATTATTTAAAAGTAGATGTGCAAAAGTCCATTGTGTATATGTGCCACATTTTCTTGATCCATTCATCCTTTGAAGGGTATTTTGGCTGATTCCATACCTTGGCTATGTTGACCAATGGCAATTTTTTCAGTGCAGGAATATTGTCAAAAGAACTTGCATTTCTGATCTATAATTTTTAGATCTCTAACTATTCATGCTGATCCCCACTCATCCAATGGAAAGGAGTTGAGGTGAGGGACTATAGACATACCAGCAATGCGTCTGAAAAGACCATCATGAAACCATAATTTTGTAGCAATTTCTCATACATCACAACATCAGGTCATCAATGTTGCTCTTTGACACTTCTCCAAGAAGACTCTCGGTGTTTGCTCTGGTGGAAACTCATCCCTTTTTCTAATTTTGTTATGTTCACAGCTGAGCAGCTAGATCCTATTCTGATACCTTGTAGGAGGAATCTGTGATTACCAGGAGCATGATGGAAAACCCGAGGGCTGCAGAAGCCCTAGTGGAATTCTAATGAGGCTTCTACTGGATTTCTTAAATTTTTAAACCCAGTAACAAGACCTAATTTATTTAAATTCTGAAACTAAAAAAGAGTCTGAGGACACAAATGTAAATCAGCATTTGTACCTCCATAATTGACTTCTGAGTTGAAGATTTGGCACAGGAAATTGAGAAAACCCATCAAAAACATACCCAGATGGTTATCCATCGTACAGTGACAGTACATTTTTACAGAGTTGATCCTTTTCATTAAAGGAATAGTAAGAAGAGGAAGTCTAGGCCACAACAAACTTTTCACAATCTGGAAGGTACTGTCATTCTCTTCTATGAAACCTACCCATTTTCCACTTTGTAATAGGAACTTGTGATTCTCTCCATGATGTGAATGGTTGGTTAGAGAAAATGAAAGTATCTCATTTATAAGTGCTTGTCCTGTTTTGCCTAATTAAAAACAACAATTTTTTAACACACAGGTTTGATACTGTAAATATTTTTTATGCTCATTTGCTTTTGAAATTGAGGCTTAATGTTTTCTGACATAATAAAGTATATGATTAGTTTCCTTGATAGATAGTTTTTATGATGACTACTAATTTCTACTTTGATGAACAGGTATTAACAAAGTATGTGTGTGTGTGTGTGTGTGTGTGTGTGTGTGTGTGTGTGTGTATGTATATGTGTATGTGTATGTGTGTGTGTGTGTCTGCAGTGGTGTATCAGCTGGTTTATTTCTTGTTTATAAAGATCATCTATTAATTTTCTTTCTAATTCTAAATGGAATCCATAATTTCCTTCCTGCTTCTCCTCCTGGTTGGAAGTCATAATTAGTTTTGACTCTTGGGTATTGCAAAATGACAGCAATGTTGAGAACACATGGATCATTCCAATCTCATAAGTAACGGTGTTGCTCAACTTCATTACACAAATTTAAAAGATTAAAAAATTAAACATTAGATAGAAAGAAGTTCTGTATTTAATGGGAATTAAATTACATTAATGGTTGAGGGAATTGCATCTATGATCTAGAGCGAAAATGAGCTTCAGGTTTGTGCTATTTCTGCTACCACTGACACAATGCACATTTTTAAAGAAAGATACTGTGGCTACCCAAGCGATGGCTTAAGAGACTTTGTAATATTTGTAATATGAAGGAGTGAAAAATGAACAAAGGAATGAGTGACTATAAAATGACACTCTAAGTTCTGTTCTAGGTCCAGAATGTTGAGTATCACTTGTAAACAAAACAATAGAGTTTCTAAAAACTTACAAAGTTCTGGTACCTACTTAGAACAAGAACATGAGGTGTCCTGTAAATAAACAGTGGCAGGAGGGGAAGAAGGGGGAGATGGGAAGGAATAGGAAGGGGAAACAAAGGAGGAGGCAACAATGCTTGATAAGAAATGTACTCACTATCTTGCCCATGTAATTGTAACTCCTCTGTACAGTATTTTCACAATAAATAAAAAAAATAAACCACTCTTATACTAGAATTTATAAAATAAAATTTAAGTTACTTGATATGTCAAAAATTACAGTAAATACACATTTTCTTTGCCTTGTAAACCTTTAGTTTCCCTTGATACCTGCATGTGTAGATTGGAATTTTGGACAAGAAAGCATACAAGGGAATAACAGAAATTGTGAAGCCTAGGGCTTGAATTTCTGTAACATCACTGGGACCACTGAGTTTTGCTTCTCTCAGCTAGCACAAAGCCTCATAGTGAATAGTAGCCACTAATGTGATTGTTGTTTTTAGTAATGTTATTAAGGGCTGCATTATACTAATGCCTTTAGGCATACATTCATCCCAGCTAGGAGATTCATATGCTTATTATTTTATTAGTAATATAAGATTATACTTTTTTTGCTTGTCCTGGGGTTTGAACTCAGGGCATAGGCACTGTTCTTGCTTTCTTTTCTCAAGGCTAGTGTTCTACCACTTGAACCAAAGCTCCACTTTATCTTTTTTGGTAGTTTATTGGAGATAAGAGTCTCATGAACATGCATAGGCCAGCTTCAAACCATTGTCCTCAGATATCATACTCCTGAGTGGAATGAGTCATTGGCACCTGACTTAAATACTTTTCAACAACAAAATTTAAGAGTTTTTTTTTAAAAATAAGCTCAAATTTACAAGGATATGCCCAGATTAATGTGATTTGTCAAAAAGTTTTCATCCTTTAACTTAAAATTTTAAATATATTTTATTGTTGTTGTAAAGTTGATGTACAGAGGGGCTACCGTTACATAAGTCAGGTAATCAGTGCATGCTTTTTGATCCATATCATCCTTTTCCTTGCTTAAGTCAGCTTTTCCCTCACGTTCCTACCCACAACTTGTATAGGGCATTTTCTTCATAGTGTTTAGTGAGTACCATGTTTGAATGATATGATATGATTGTGTAGAGCAAGTAGATATCATTAATTTCCATATATGCTTGTAGATATATATGTATAGGTATTTATAAGCATATATATATAAATATATTTTCATATATATAATTACATCAACAGCAAGAAGGGTCTTGTCCATCTCATCTGGCATCTGATTTTAGTTCCAAGATGAGCCAGGCCACCCCAGCAGAGGACCCCATGACTGACAGATGTAAGAGAAATAAAATTTAATTGCTGGAAGACACTAAAGGGATGGCTTGTTGTATATTAATAGTTAACTAAAAATCAGTCAAATCTTATTCTAAATCTAATGAAATTTTGGGTTGTAAGATGTTGGCATAAATGAGTGACCCCAGATTTTTATATCAATCCTTCATTTGCAGGATGATAACATTTAATGTATTCTAGCCTTAAGACAGTTATTCCAAACTTATTGATTGTGTGTGTATGTGTGTGTGTGTGTGTGTGTGTGTGTGTGTGTGTGTGTGTATTGGTATTGGAGCTTGAACTCAGGACCTGGGTTCTGTCTGTGAGCTTTTACATTCAAGACAGGGCTTTATTATTTGAGCCACATCTTCACTTCCAACCTTTTAGTGGTTAATTGGAGATGAGTCTCAAAAATTTATTCTAAGTAATTTAAATGGCTTAATATTAAATAAACAATATTTAAAACAATTTAGAATTGATTTTCTCTTTTTTATTGTGAAAATACCGTACAGAGGGGTTACAATTACATGGGCAAGATAGTGAGTACATTTCTTATCAAGCATTATTGCCTCTTCCTTTGTCCGTGTCCCCCCCCTTCTCCTCCAGCCACCAGCTGCCAAAGTTGTAAAGTTCACTTTTCGACATAACGACTTGTATATCTCATTGTTGCAATGGGCCCATCTGTATCCCTATTTAAACCATTTGTTTTTTTTTCCCATCCCCTCCACAAATTATACCAATATCAAATACAGTGAAAGCAGGGGTTATACCGTGGGGGAGGGACATACAAAGCAACAAAAAATCATCATATAAATATGTTAGAAACAATAACAAGAAAGAAAAACCATTTGAATCCTTATCTTGGGGTTTATTTCACCTAACATTAACTTATCTGACCTTTTCTGCTTGTCTCAGACATATACTAGTTATTGCAAATAAGGGAAACCATGGAACCTATGTTTCTTTGGGCCTGGCTTACTTCACTTAATATAATTTTTTCCAAGTCTTTCCATTTCCTAACAAATGGGGCAATGTCATTCTTTCTGATGGAGGCACAGAGTTCCATTGTGTATATATACCACATTTTCTTGATCCATTCATCTACTGAGGGGCATCTGGGTTAGTTCCATTTACCCAAATGATCACAAACAAGACCACACTAAAGCTACCAGCACAACTATGTTTATTGCAGCATTATTTACCATAGCTAAGATATGGAACCAACCCAGAATTGCTTTTCTTTAAATATGTGGGAACAATTTTAGATACCTTTTGGGCTAAGAACAAGAAATATATATATATATATATATTATTGTAAAGATACTGTACAGAGGGCTTAGAGTTACATGAGTAAGGTAATGAGTACATTTCCTATTGAGCATTCAAATAAGAAATTTTAAAACCCATTTTGGAACTAAAATATTTTCCCAGTAAAGAGAAGTATTAGAGTTTTTAACCTTAAAAAGCGATATTTGATATGTAAGGTTGTATTTTGGAAGATTCACACACTTTAAAAAAATTGAACCCAATTGGATAAAAAAATCAAATAGTCATGAGAGACTATTAATCTGTATTATGTTTGACTTAGTCTATACATAAAGTTTAAATGATGTATTAATTCATCCCCAAATGTGGGGGCAGTTATATTTCTAAGGTGAAGAATGGGCTGCAGACATAAGGGTCAATATTATATTCAATTTTTTTAAAAAAATACCAACATTTCAGAGTAACCCTAGAGTATGATGTCTAGTTCCCTTACAGAATAATTGCAACTTCGTTGGCCAACTGGTAGAATTTGAGGTCTATTCAGGCATGGTTTCTTAACACCAAAAACTATGAAGGTATAAAACTTCATTTTAGCATAGTCAAAGAGACTGAGGAACACAGGAAACAAGGCTGCAGAGACAAAATGATGCTCAAGTAACAGAGAACTGAAAGGTGGCCAAGAGTATAAGTATTTCAAGGGCTAAAACCAGAGACAAACTATGCATGCTTTCATCACTGACAGAGCAGTAGCAAACATTTTGCAGTGAGCATTAGTTGCTTTGGAACCAATTGCCAGGCATTCTGGATGAGCATTCACTCACATATATCCTGTGCATAACCTTCAAAGATTAATAAGAGTTCTGGCAGCCAGGCACAGATACCCAGTAATGGAAACCCTGGGGCCAGAAAACTGCAGATCACCCAGAAAACGATTAGGCAGAGAGCAGAAATGGAATCTAGATTACATTGGTAGAGAATATATTCCATCCTTGAAAATCTAAATGTTCTTTCAGGTTTCTTCATTTGGAAAATCTGAGTCTTGACCTAGGACCCCACTCTATAGTATTTACACTTAATTAAGTGAACACAGATGCTTAAGACTGCAATATGGCAATTTTATTCTAGAATAAATGATCAGTCATTTTCACAATGGTTTCCATATTTCTTTATAATACAATGTGCCAAAATATATTTCCCAATACATAACTTTTTAATTCTGTGGATACAAATTATTACAAACTTATTGCTTGAAACAACTCAAATTTGTTATATTAAATTTCAGAGTTCCAAAGTCCAAAATTGGTATCCCTTGGCAAAAATCAAATTATCACCAAGTCTAATATATTCCTTCAGACTAATGTGCTCTCCTGTCATTTCCCTCTTCAAAGCCTATCTTGCATTCCTTGGCTCCAAGCCCCTTTCCACTTTCAAAGCCAGCATTGTTATTGTGGCCTTTCTGCTTCTCATCTTCCTCCTCTTTTGGCTTATCTTTAATTCTCCTTCTACTTCTATTTTTTCCATCTTCCTCTAATCCTCTTGCACTGTTCTGATGATGAGCATTATACTCACATAATACCACTTCGATAGACCTGGAAAATCATCCTGTCTCAGTTCACGGGTATTATAAGATCTGTAATAGTCACATGTTGCATAACGTGACAGGTTCCTAAAAATAGGATGTGAACATTTTATTAACTGAACATGTAATCGTGCCTACCCCACAAAATATAAAACATTGAATTTGATGTTTGAACTTACCTGACCTTTGAAGGGAAGTTCTGATATTCACCATGAGTGAAACTGGGCACTCTTGAGCCAATATTGCACTAATAATGCTAACTTGTTCTGGTTGGATTACACCAAAAAGTTCAATGTGTGCATGTGTGTTGTTTGTGTGTATGTGTGTGTGTGTGTGTGTGTGTATGTGTGTGTGTGCATATGAGAGAAAGAGAGCGAGCGAGAGAGCACATATGCTTATGTGCACACATGTATATTTAGACATAGTGCATGAGGGTTATTTCTGGCCTATAGCTAATGAGATAAGAAGAAATACTAAAAGTACAAAACAACTCTGTGTGTAAGCATAAATAATGGCTTGTTCAAAAGGCCATTTCACTTAAGAAAAATGCTTTTGCATAAGGGTCAGTGTGGAAAACATTAAATGTTAATGATTCTGATTTTATCAAAGCCACACTGAAAATAGCTTCATCAAGTCTCGGAATGTATACCCTAACAAGTCCTATTGTCTAGCATGGAGTGGAAGAATGCCATTGAGAGTTTTGGCCTAGCTTTTCAGCTGCTGTAATATTACCATAAGAATATGTTATAGAACTAGCAATTTGAAGGCAATTGCTTGTACTTTGTCTTAAAATGAGATCTCTGGTTATAAATGCCAACATTAAGTAGGTCTTAGTTTGTTCTTTGCTTGAGCAAAATTGCACATGCCATGTGGCAGAATAGTGCCACAAGTAGAAATTTATATTTCAATACATGAATGATTTACTATAGGCTTATCAATTCAACTTTAGTTACTGGTCTTTCAGCTCAAGCTAGATTATGAGGACTTTTAATAAATAGCTGTTAGAGAAAATAATGTACAAGAATATGGGTACCATGAGCAAATACCTGAATTCACATTCTTTTTTTTTCCTGGTCATGGACACTGTTCCTGTTGCTCAAGGGTAGCACTTTTTGAGCCTCAGTGCCATTCTCATTTTTCTGGTGGTCAATTGGAGAAAGGTCTCTTGGACTTCCTTTCCTGGTCTGGCTTCAAACCCCAGTCTTCAGATCTCAGCCTGCTGAGTAGCTGAATTACAGGTGTGAGCCACTAGCATCTGGCTTGAACTCCCATTCTTTACTCTGTTTTTCCATTTGCAAAATACCATTTGGGAGGAATTATAAAGTTATGGTAAGATTAAATGAGTTTATATAGGTAAAGTACTTAAGATAGTATTTAACAGAGGAAAATATTCAATAAATGTTAAAATTAATAAATCAGATTTATCATAATACAATTGTTATCAGTGGTAAATATGTTATCATGAATGCTTTGGAGCTAAGTGCTTTAGCATTCTTAGCTATATATAAATATATTCAATGACATTCACATTATCATCTCTATTTTAAAATTTTACTTACTTTATTTTTATGACTTTCAAGTTAAATTGTTTTTCTTTTGACAGAGGACTTTTCTATGAGTTCAGGCTTGTCTGGAATCTAATGGGGCCTAGGTTGGCTTCAAACCAGCAGCCCTTCTACCTCAACCTCCCTAGTACTGGAGTTGAAGGACATACCATCACCTTTGGCTAATGTTCCATATTTCTGACAATTTTATCTTTCCACTAAACATGTTAGATGGA
Organism: Dipodomys spectabilis; assembly: GCF_019054845.1. Taxonomy (NCBI): domain Eukaryota; kingdom Metazoa; phylum Chordata; class Mammalia; order Rodentia; family Heteromyidae; genus Dipodomys; species Dipodomys spectabilis. The sequence goes on along the minus strand of NW_024870686.1, from coordinate 10,760,289 downwards.
TGTTATGTTGGTTATTTCCTACCACAGTAGGAAACACACAGAACAAAATTTGTAATACTATTAGAATCAGAGAGACTTCCGTGAAAGGATATAGGTGTTTTCCATCAAGTGCTTCTATTGGACCTGCTTGTTCAGTTGAAAAAAGTCTACGCCCTCCTTCTACTTCCATTATCATGCTTTACCCTTTAAAGGGTCAAAACTGTAGTGGCCTTCACTAAATGGGTAGTGTGTTCACTATTTGATGTGAATATATGTCTTTATTTAGAAATCCCGATTTCAATATATTGTTTGAAAGTCGCCTTTCCTCTATGTATCTGGCTTTGAAAACAATGAAATAAACAAAGCAGTTCAGTCTATTTTTGTTTTGTTGGAGTGAGCAACCAGAAGGACACAAAATCTAGCAGAATTCCCCAAAGCAATTCCCTCTCAAGTTATTTTTTTTTCCTACAAAGGAGCAACTTGAATGGAAATGATAACTTTAGAACTTGTATGCATCTCAAATAAGGAAGTATTGTAGAACTTCCTGAAAGCTCATTTGTTTTATGTAGGATCTGTCAATGTGTTTGCCATCGGAGTCAGTAAACCACAGAACATAGATTCTGAGGTTTTGAATTTAGCAGTTAGTAACTCTCTTTGCAAATACTAAAGACTTGTAGAATGAAAAAAAGAATTTTTTCAGTAGATACTTAGTCACAATGGTTAGAAGATACTTAAATGAATCATGTCTTCTTTCGAAATATTTTTTTTTTTTTTTGGGTCTGTTCGTGGGGCCTGAACTCTGGGCATGGGCGCTGTCCCTCAGCTCAAGATTAGCACTCTACCACTTGAGCCACAGCGCCACTTCTCGGCTTTTTTCTTTTTGCTTATGTGATGCTGAACCCAGGACCTCATGCATGCAAGGCAAGCGCTCTACCATTGAACCACCTTCTCAGCCCTCGAAATATTTTTCTAGTGTATTGATTTGCAAAATAAACCATTACACTCCAGCATTTTTCAAGTTGTTTTGAAATTCAGGTATGTTTTAGTATGTTTAGATATGTTTTTGATATTTATGCTTTAAATTTCTTTCCACATTACTCATCAAATCCATTTCCCAAAGCTGTATTTACACTATTTTCCAAGATTTCAACTTTTGGTACAAGGGATGGATGAGATTGGGACACTTGTCCATAAGTTTCCATTGGACACTTCATCCATATTTTCATATGGATGAAGAAATAATACAAAAGCCATTGATATTTCAGTTAAAGAATGCTATCAGTGCCATGACATCAAATACAGTGAAAACAGGTGCCATGCATCTTGTTCATACACTTCTCTAATTTGGGGAGGGGAAGGGAAAAAGTAAACTACTTAAATAGGGATACAGGTTGACCCTTGAAACAATGAGATGTACAAGACACTATGTTGGAAACGAACTTTACAACTTTGGCGGGAGTTGGGGGTAGGGGGTTGGCAGTGGGGGTGTAGTTGTGGAGGTGGGAAGGAAGGGATGGTAGGGGAAAAGCAAAGGAGGAGGCAACAATACTCGATAGGAAATGTACTCATTACCTTGCTCATGTAACTCTACAGTATTTTTACAATAAAAAATGTACAAGAAAAGAATGCTATCAGTTTTTAAAAAAAGTTCTTATGGCAGAATAAAAACACTGCGTGTAATAATAGCTCTAATTATGCAGCTCTTTTATTGTAGAACGTTCCCAGTGCTTTGTACATCATGACTCATCCAATCACCATCATAATCTTCTATATAGATTCTACTTCTATACACATTTTCACATGAGAGAACTGAGTCAAAGTGTTGCTCACCTACAGCTTGTAAGTTGGCTGTTCCAGCAATGGGATCCAAAGCACACATCTTACAGTGTGGGGAGATGAAAGAACTCCTTCCAGGTTGCTTTACCTTGAGAATTTCAAAGCCATTTTGTACAGTTTTTGTACACAATAGATAGAAGTCATTGCTATTGAAACCTTTAAATGAATACTTTAATCCTTTTCTTAAATACAACAGGTTTTCAACTACTTTTATTCCTAGGATTTTATGCACCTGTCTTATTTCTAAAGATAACATTCTTGGGAGATGTTTCTTAAATAGAAATCATTTTTATATGCCTGTGTTCTGTTGACTCTAAATCACACACTTTCTTCTTTCATATAGTGTTGAATTAAATAATATGTTGAAAGGCAATAGTGAGCTAATGGACATATATCATCTAAGGAGAGTTAGAGGGATAACAGGTCTATCTAGTTAAAAAATACTGACAGTGGTATTCTGTTTATTTCTTTCTTTAAGCTTTGAAACTTTACCTCAAGTTGCTTTGAAGGTTAAATAAGATTTACATTCTCAAGTTTATAGTTTCATTTCAATCCCTTAAGCAATGACATTCAACTTGGTCGGACATATTTTCCACATCATTTGTTAGGATAAGTTTACCTGCCTGAGCTAGGTTGTACTTGCAAATATGAAATAAATGCACAATATTTTTGGAGAATGAAATAAATTGTATATAGACTAGTTCCAAAGACAATTCAGAAATTTTCAGTCCCAAGCAATGAATATATTTAAGTGTAGGCTTTTGTAACTCATTAGGTGAATTTTATAGCCATAATAATCTTGGACAAACAACCCACAGGCATTTAACTAGATTGCTGGTATGTGCTTCATAATTACCACACTTGTTACTTGATATAAATTAGAATTATTGTTGTAGCATTACAGTATATTGAGAAGTTTTTATCTTTTTATTAAAATGTATTCTCATACCATCAAAAGAAGAAATTATTTTTATGATGGAACATAAAAGGGTAAAAATAACAAGAATCAAATTAGATAAATAGAAATCCAAATCCATAGGTACTCTATAATTGGGGAAGAAATTAATTATTTTAAGTCATTTAAAACTTGAGACAATTATATAAGCTTTCTAACACTTTAATTTATGAAATCCTAATTATTTAGCAACCACAAACTGATTTTGGAGACACAATTATTCATGTTATTGTTACTGAAAATGATTATTGACAAGTTATTGGTAATGATTTGGTTTCAAACTTAGAGTTTTTGATTTTTTTATCACACTAAAATGCCTTCTGTAGACAGGCACATCATGTTGACTTAGAGTTTGCACAAGGCTGGGATGGCAGTAGATGATTGTAATCTCAGCTTCTCGGAAGGCAGAGATAGAAAGATTGTGGTTTAGGTTGAGCCTCAAAAAAAGTTATCAAGTTTCCGCTTAAATAAAGCAGAAGTAATGCCACACAGCAATAATTGCAGCCAAGTGAGAAGCCTAGGTAAGTGGATTGCAGAAGGAGTCTGGCCTAGAGCAAAAAGACTGCATACAAAATATAACTAAAGCAAACAAAGGGCTGGCTTGTAGCTCCCTGCTAAAGCTCTTGCCCAGCAAAACAAGGCCCTAACTTCAAAATCCTAGTACTGCAAATAAATCACAGAATGTGTATTTATTATTCTTCATGTGATAATGGCAGGTTGAATAACTTTAACACATTTATTGTTTATATGCAAATAAATTCTGCTAAATACAAATAACCCTCATCTGTTTTTTAAAACCAGCACAACAGGACTATTACTTGGAAAATGTTTATAGTATTTGGAGCTATTCTTTGTAGGAAATGCTAAATGAGTCATGCCAAGAAGTGAAAACAAAACAAAATAGGTCCAACACATTTCCCAACTAGCAAGTGGAATGACAAACACAAAAATTTTCTCTAGTGAATTGAAGTTTTTACTCTGGCATCTGTCAACTCTATGTGTATAATCAGCTAATTTAGATCTATCGATACACTGAGAGGAGCATTTAAAAATACATTGAAGCAGACATCTATTCAGAACAATTCTTCAATTTCCAGGTATTCTAAGAGCACAGGGTAGAGAAGGATCAGTGTTACAATGATCACACTCATCAGATCTTCATGAGACATTTGGATTGAATTTAAGAATTGATTAGATTGCCAAAATTCATCTTAACTCACATAGAAACTTGAATAATGTAGGAATTGGGGAAATGGCAAAGGCTGTTTGGAAGACAATGAGAAATATCTACTGCTTCGTTAAAAATTAAAGAGAAAATGAGCCATAATAAAAATTTATTTGTTATATATTTATAATGAATATAATGGTATGCATATATTTGTTGCAAAGATTAGTTTAGACTTTTAAAGTTTCAGAACTTTAAAAGTAACAAATATATATGGAGTAAGAATGTCCATGCATAAAACATTTGAACACAATAGGAATGAGATACATTTTCATGCTATTAGAAAGAATATTGTGGTATAAAATTTATGATATCAACAGTAAATATTTACATAAATGTATTTTAAAGAAGCTTTCATTTAGTTCTTTTATATTTAGCCAGAGGAATTTTTTTCACTTGAAGGATTCTAAACCTAAGATATCATGTCTCATTGACCCTGCATAGCAGTCATTCTTAAAATAAAATGTATCCCACTCTAAAAGCACTGCAGTGGAAAAGTAATCATAGCTTCTTTCAAACTTTCTCCACAGCACATACTGTATGCTGTCTGTCTATTTAAATTTGAAACCATGGATGATTGAGTACTAGGCAATGGAAGCAGTAAGATATATTTAAATTCTTTAAAAGGTATCATCTAAAGAGGATTCAAGGTTATTATTTTTGGCAGCTTTAATGATATAGACTTCATTATCTTATTAAGTACAGACAAACGTTGTGTAAAATTGGTCATTTCTGATTGGACTCAAGTAGTATTCCAAATTAAGTGAAACTACTTTTATGACCTCAATAAACCTTTGACTATCTGTCATCTGAAATTTTGGAAATACAGGATACCTTATATACAGAGTGTAATTTTATTGATATTCTTTTGAACATAAATTTTAAAAGCTTGTTCTTTCAAAACTGCAAGGTTAGACCTCTATGCTTATGATTTATGCTTAGAAAGCAATGTGCCCCTATTAATGAAAAATTCTACCTTGCTGTTAATTATGGGATAAAAAGAAAAATGCCAGAGTATTTACTTCCAATAAAAAAAAACATTCATTTACTGTGATCTCTGAACTAGCTTAGAAAGCCCAGAAGCTTTAATTAGCAACATTTCTGTTTCTATCTTTTATGGGCACTTCTGATGTGTAACCTGAATTGCATAGTTTTCTCTCAACTTTCCATTCATGTTTTTATGCTTTTGCTACCAAGCTACCATTGAAAATTGGTTAAAAGATTAACTATACTTAAGATCTCAAAATTTACCTTGAGATTGTTCTATAACTTTTGTGAACTTATATAGGAAATATGTATGACAGAAAGGGAAAAGCTAAATTATGACTCCTTGCTTTCCTCGACAGGACTTTTTGGCACAAGTGAAGCAAATATTTCTCAAGAAAGGAATTAAATGAGTAAATAATCAAAGCTTCAACCTGAATGTTGAAACGTTCCTAAAATGTGCCTTTACAGCAATTTGATAAATGATCTCCTTACTAGTAATTTATGATTCTTTATAAAATAACAATTTTCTCAGTAAAATGTTTCATATGACTAAACTTCTGATAATTGCCAATTAGAAAATGAAGACAAGAAAAACAAGGTACCCACATGAAAATATCTGACTGTGTAAAGCTACTAAGAGAAAAACATCAGAGGAATAAGGATGTTCATTATTTTGAAATATATCATACTTCTATCCAACTATAAATTTTCCCATATTTTCCCATAGTGCTTTTTCACCTTTCCAATATAAATTAGGTGTGAATATACCAGCCTAAGCAAATATTTGACTGTCAACATAATAAAATCAACATTTTCCTCCTCAACTGGTAACTCTGTTCACTATAGGTGTTTAGGCATATGGCTAAAGACTTCAGCAAATTTCAGCAGCAATTCTTTTGGAACGTTATGCTTAAGAGAACATGTTACAGCTTTGATATGGTTTTTCAGTTTAATTTTTCTTCACATATCATGTATAACTAATAAACCATATTAACTGGCCTTTTATACCATAATCTATTGTATTACATTAAACAACCTCTGCAGTTAAGGAGTGAATCAAGAATGCATACTGGACATACTAGACATACATGTGAGAGAAATTAATTTCTCTGCCACTTGTCAATAATATTTTGGAGATTATTTTAACTGAAAATAAAGCTAAAGCTGAAATTATGATTTTAATTTCTTCATTCAGTGTATTTTACACAGGAAATTATTGTAGGCACAGATCATCCTTCACCAAGTTGCAGATCTTAAAGACTTAGATTATTCCATTCTAAATAGCTTGGTATATTTCACAGTTCTGAACATGAAATTATACTTTATGTGGGTTGCAGAATGTCTCATGTAGTACAGTCCTTCAGGACAGGCTGATGACTGTCCAGTATGACAAACACTGCCCATGAATTGAAGCTAATGTCACTGAGAAACTGAGATTTTACTTTTATCTAACTTTAACTCATTTGCATTCACTAGGCACATATGGTATTGCCATTTATTTTCTTAACTCCTTTCTGCTCTTTTTCACTTGCTATCTTTTGAGAAATCATAGATAACTAAATAGACATAGACACAGATATTCAGGAAATATACAAATATAGAAAATCCATAGAGTCCTGTATTTCTACTGAACAGATACACAAGAAATCCTTTATGCAAATAGGTATTTCACATTTGCATGCAAGTCTCCCATAGAAATCTCCCACTGAGTACTAAAGCTTTTCTGGTGAACATGAATTTTTTTTTACACAGAATAATTAAGTTCTTTAAAGAACTAGTTATTGTTAACATACATAATATATAATTCTCACACACTTCTAGTAAGACCTCAGTTTAGAGTTTAGTAAAATCTGTGATAACAACAATCTTTTAAAGGAAACTCTTAGAAATGCCTGTCAGAAGGCACAATTCAAGACCTACTCCTCCCTCTGTTTCTTTCTTCTTACTCAAAATCATAACTGTTTAGAGAATGCATGAGTCTTATCTAGTCTCTTTTGTAAATTAAAATCACCATTGAGATCATATTACTCCCCAATCTACTTTATTTGGAACAGGTTGACTTTTGTTCCTGGACCTCAAAGGCACTCTGTGAATGAAGAATGTCTTGCAAGGGAAGACATTTTCAACCCAACTGGTCTTCTCTCTAATTGTAGTCTTTACTTGGTGTTCACCCGCTAGGTGGGAAATAGATGGCAAGCTTAGCTAGAAGCTTGAGAAGATCTTAGTAAAGGGACTGTTTAAAGGGAACCAACAGGAATGTTGAAACATCAACAACAACAACAACATGTTCAGAAACAATTGGAAATCATTAATTATATGGCTAAAATAGTGAGAACCAACATGGTCCAGTATTACCAAAGCCTAAAGTAGCCTGGATACATGGCTGCAGCTTCCAGAATACAGAAAGGGAGAGAATGAAGAAATGACAACCTGCTTCCCTTCTTCACTCTCCCATTTCCATCTTCTGCTGATGACTCTCATTACCTGAGATGACGGAGCTCAATATGTAAGTGATCTAAAGGAAAGTGCTACCAGTGTTCTAATATCCTGAGGTACAGAACTGGAAAAGGAAAAGCAAACATGGAGAGAGCAAGTTAGAGACTGAGAATCGATGAGCATAGAAAGTTCACAATACACCTTCCTAAATTTGACCTTGCCACTAAGAATCAAGCACTTAACATTTTAAAGTCAACCTTTAAAAAAGGCAACATCTATTTGGAGAGATGTGGATACATTTGTTTTAGGTCATCAAATAGCAGCAGCATTCTATGATGCTTGTGGCACAGACCTAACTAGAAATGGCAGGATTTTTTTACATTTTGTTTGAAATACGATTGACGTAAAGCCATTGTAAAGATGGCTTTTTTGGGATACTTATATATATGCATGCATATAATGAACTCTGATCAATACCCTTGAGTATCACTCATGATAATTATCGTGAAATAAATTTTGTTTTCCTATCAAAAGTCTTCATGGAAGGTGTCAGTGGCCCATGCCTCTAATCCTAACTACTAAGGAGGCTGTGATCTGGAGGACAGGGTTTGAAGCCAGCCTGAGAAGAAAAGTCTCTGGGACTCCATCTCTAATTACCCAGAAATAAATCTGGGCTGGAAGTATGTCTCAAGTGGTAGAGTTCTAGCCATGAGCAAGAAAGACAAGCTATAGCACGTGGTCCTGAACTTAACAAGAAAAAGTCATCAGAGCAAAGTCTTTTTTTTTTAACATTTTTTTTTTTTGTGAACACACTGTACAGAGGGGTTACAATTACATGGGCAGGATAATGCGTACATTTCTTATCAAGCATTGCAGCCGCCTCCTTTGTTTACCCTTCACATCCCTTCCCAGCCTCCCCCCCCAATCCTCCCTGCCTCTTCCCCCCTCCCCCCCCACCAACGTTGTAAAGCTCGTTTTCGACATGACAACTTGTACTTCTCATTGTTGTAACAGGTCCACCTGTATCCTTAAACGACTTGTTTTTCCCCATCTCCTCTACAAGTTATTCTGACATCAAATATAGTGAAAGCAGGGGTTATACTGTGGGGGAGGGACATACAAAGCAACAAAGAGAAAATCTTATAAATGCATTAGAAACACATGCATGAAAGAAAAAAACATTATACATATCTAAGGGCTCATTTTCCTAACATCACATTATCTGACCTTTTCTGCCTGACTCATACGTATACTAGATATTGCAAATAAGGGAAACCATGGGACCTATGTTTCTTTGGGCCTGTCTTACTTCGCTTAATATAATTTTTTCCAAGTCTTTCCATTCCCTAACAAATGGGGCAATGTCATTCTTTCTGATTGAGGCATAGAATTCCATTGTGTATATATAACACATTTTCTTGATCCATTCATCTACAGAGGGGCATCTGGGCTGGTTCCATATCTTAGCTATCGTAAATAATGCTGCAATAAACATAGTTGTGCTGGTAGCTTTAGTGTGGTCTTGTTTGTGAACATTTGGGTAAATGCCCAAAAGTGGGATTGCTGGATCATAGGGGAGCTCTAAGTGAAGTCTTATGAGGAACCTCCATACTGCTTTCCAAAGTGGTTGAACAAGTTTGCATTTCCACCAACAATGAAGTAAGGTTCCCTTCTGTCCACATCCCCTCCAGCATCTGTTGTTGTTAGAGTTCTTGATTTTTGCCATTCTTACTGGAGTGAGGTGGTATCTCAATGTTGTTTTGATTTGCATTTCTTTTATGGCTAGGGATGTTGAGCATTTCTTCATGTGTCTATTGGCCATCCTTCTTTCTTCTTCAAAGAAGTTTCTCTTTAAGTCTTTAGCCCACTTATTTATTGGGCAGTTGTTTCTTTGAGGATTTGTTGTTGGGGGATTTAATGTTTTGAGTTCCAAGTATATTTTAGATATGAGACCCTTGTCTGTTGTATGGCTAGTGAAGATCTTCTCCCAATCTGTGGGCTTTCTATTGATCTTGCTAGCTATGTCCTTTGCCATGCAGAAGCTCTGCAACTTCATGCAATCCCATTTGTCCAACCTTTCTTTGATTTGTTGTGTTTCCGGGTCTCTATTAAGAAAATTTCGGCCTGAGCCAAGGAGGCCTAGGGTTTCTCCTATTCCATCCTGTAATGTTTTCAGAGTGTCTGCTTTGACTTCGAGGTCTTTGATCCATTTGGAGTTGATTCCGGTACAGGGTGATATATAAGGATCTACCTTTAGTTTTCTACAAGTAGTTAACCAATTTTGCCAGCACCATTTACTGAAGAGGCTGTCTGTCTTCCATTCTATTGTTTTAGCTCCCTTATTGAAGATTAGATGGCTATAGGTCTGTAGGTTCATTTCTGGGTTTTCAATTCTATTCCATTGGTCCTGAGGTCTGTTCTTATGCCAATACCAAGCTGTTTTGATTACTATGGCTTTATAGTAGAGTTTGAAATTTGGTATTGATATTCCTCCAGCAGTGTTCTTTCCGTTGAGGAGGGTTTTTGCTATTCGGGGTCTTTTATTGTTCCATATGAATTTTTGGATTGCCTCTTCTATTTCCTTGAAGAATGAGCTTGGAATTTTGATAGGTATTGCATTGAATTTGTAGATAGCCTTGGGAAGTATTGCCATTTTCACGATGTTAATCTTTCCAATCCAGGAGCATGGGAGGTTTTGCCATTTTCTAAGTTCTGTGTTGATTTCCTTTTTCAAGATTTTAAAGTTTTCAGGTCCTTCACTTCTTTGGTTAAGTTAATTCCTAGGTATTTTATTTTTTGTGGGGCTATTACAAATGGAGTTGCTTTCCTAATTTCAGCCACACTTTTCTCATTGTTGGCATATAGAAAAGCCATTGATTTTTGGGGTTAATTTTATACTCTGCTACTTTGCCAAAGTTTTGAATCAGCTTGAGTAATTTGCGAGTGGAGTCTATGGGCAGAGCAAATCTTATAGAAAACATTAGCATGTATTTTTCCTTGTAATGTTGAATTTAGAATTACATTTCCCTTTATGACCAAGCATGTTAAAGAGTACTAACATTTTGAGCACCACTATCTCAAAAACATATAAAATGTGTGTAAATTAAATGTGCTATTGAAGTGGAGGGTGAAAATACTATAAATGAAAATATTTCAGTACTGTAAAGTTTGTTAATGTCTATGTGCTCAGCCTTTGAGCATGTAAATAGATTTTGCACACTATTTTTCTTATAATAATTCTTCTTTCTATGTGCATTGCATGAACCTTTATTATTCTGTACAGTATAATTACTATAAAAACATTTTGAGTAATAAAAGTTAGGTACTAATGTTAGATGTTTGTAGTGAGAGTGGATTTTGTGAGAACAGACTATTTTGTAACTAAATATCATCATAATGTCAAACAGAGTAGCTTTTCCTTTATTTAGAAGCGGAATGCCCATTGAATATAAATAATTTAAAAAGTCAGCTTGGCATATTTTACTCTGAATTTTCTTAAGAATTGCAGATGGCAAGTAAACAAGTTGAGGTGGAAATTTTTTCTTCCCCAATTGTAATAAAATAATATTTCATAATATCCTTTTAGCTTGCAACCAACTTTCACATGTCACTTAGAGAACTCTAATGCCTAACAACCAAAATGACCCATAGACAATACAAAATCATTGACATTTCTGTGTTTTCACAGGTATTATGTTAGTTTTTGTTTCAGTGTATTCTTTAATAGTTTCCTGGCTTTTGATGTTGTTGTGATCAATTCAGAATTAAATTGGGCATGTTACTCCTATCTGAAGTACCAGGTACATATATCTGTATGTACTTGATGATGAGAACTACCGCTCCATAGACAGAGCTAGGTATACTTAGTGACTTTTGTTGCCCTGTTCATGTTACAGTGAGTCAATGGTTTCCTCTGCATTTCTTTGAGTAGTATATCTCTGGTATGGTGTAGCTTCTTCACTCTATTTTCAGGACTTTTTGCCACTATTTATTATTTGCCAGAGAGTCAAAATATGGAAATTAAAAATATTATATACATTAGAACAAGGTATCAGTACAGTAAAAACAAAACAAAAAAAACAGAACAAAATATTCTAAAATCTCCCTTTGAGTTCTAAATATGGCTTTTAATTTTAATGATTTTAGTTCATTTTTCACTTAATGAGTTATGAACTGTCTTCATAGACCCAAAAACACTGGTGTGTACATTCTTTCCTCGATATCACATCTGCTTTCTTAAATGGCCTTTTGCACTAGTACCTCTTGAAAATATACCTAATTTTAGTGACATTTTCCCCAGTATATTAAATTTTTGTTATGATACACATTGTGCATGTTTTAAGAAGTGATATTTCACCATTATAGTTTTAGGCAAATAATATTCGTCCACATTCTCAATAATACAATTTATAACCTAAAGATGGTGTAGAAAAAAATGTCTAATTTCACACAAGAGGCAAGGTATTTTAGTTTGCCAGCATGTGCTAGAAGATTTCAATCTTATGAGCCGAGAGTCTGTTTTCCCTTGATGTCTAAGCTCTTTCATATTCACCCTTCATTTTGGCCTTTAGGTGTTTTCTTCACTAATATTTTTATTCTTAACTATAGTGGAAAGCAAAGATATGAGTTATAAATTCATGAGAGGCTGAGCAGTTGAGAGTAGCAAGGTGCAGAAACTGAAGAGTGATCCCAATACAATTTGTATTAGAAAAAAATCATGACTTCCAAGTTATTTGCTTCCAAGTTACTATTCACCACTGGTATAATTTTTCTATTATTCAGTGATCATGGATATTTTTGTGTGTAGAAACTAGGTATTTTGAGTTGAAATGAAATGTTATATTTTTCAAATTGAACTGAGTATATATATACTTTTTCATTTGGTGGCATTTTGATAATATTTAACATTCATTAAACATCTCTGATATTCAAGACATTCTTTTATGTGGTTGTTGCATATTAATATGTGAATCTCTACACACTCTTAAAGTATGTTTAATATTAGTCCATTTAGAAACATTGTAACTGAGGTACAGGATGATTATTCAAGATCACATTTAATATCATTTTGTAAGTGGCGTGATTTTCAGGGACAAAAAATTTTGCGCATCTAGCTGTAGCAGTAATATGTCTGTGTGAACAGAATTTTGTCTTTATATGGATGATAAGAATATAAGGACAATGCCCATATATTTTATTATTTAAAGCTTTATGAACTAAGGTTTATAGATTTGCATTTAAAAAATTATCTTTGAAATTGACCGTTCTTGTTATTAAATCACCTGAACTTGACCAAATATATTAACATTAAACAACACAAAAGAAAAGAACAGAGGTAGGACAATTTTCAAACCAAATCTTATTTTCAGCATGTTCCTGAGCTTTAAAGCAGGTAATACTGCAAATAGTATCTCCTAAAAAGGCTTATCAGGTCAATGTATCAATATGGCAATTTATTAAAATGTCTATAGTAGCTTTGCTTATTTGTAATAGTCACTGAAAACACCAATAAAATTTACTTCTGTAATTATGTAGATTATACTACTTTTTAATATTTGAAGATGATATGATCTGTTGGACTAGAAAATATTGGACTTGTGATCATATTCAGGACTATATGTTTGGAAAAGTTTTTGTTTTGCCACTTGAGCCAGAGTGCCACTTTAGGTTTTGAATGGTTAATTGGAGATAAGAGTCTCACAGACTTTCCTGCCTAGGATGGCTTTGAATGTGACCCTCAGATCTCAGCCTCCTGAGTATCTAGGATTACAGGCGTGAACCATGGGCACCCGGCTTCAAAAAGTTTTATTTGAAGACTTGTCTGGACATTGGAATAACAGTTTGGATCTAGGAAAGGAATCTTCTGAAATCGTGTAATTTTTTCCCCCAGATTGAGGACTGAACTCAGGGCCTTGTACTTCCACTCAGCTAAATCCCCAACCCAAACGCGTAAATTAATTCATATCTAGTAGGAAAATATGTAGATAAAAGGCTATTAACCAGAACATTTTGATCTGAATTTTAGACTAGGCAGGATTTAGCATATTTTGTCCAGACTTGGTGATGTAGTACAAAATAGTGCAGTTTTGTAGCAGCGATGCAGGGTTTCTGTGTATGAGATGGTTTAGCTCATACTTTGTTCTGACCTTGTCTCATTTGATTTGAGAAAGATACCTTATTTGCTTCTGCTAATGATCATATTATGTGCTTTCCAAACCTGTTTTTATTTGCCTGGCCTTCTTTCTTTCTTGTCATTCTCTTTTGATTAAATTGGCAAAATTATGTTGTTGAGATTGTCACTATTTTTTCCTTAGGGTGACACCAAAACAAGATTCTCTTTTTTTTTTTTTTCCCTTTTAGTCATAAACTACGTTCCAAAGCAATGGCTGTGTACATACTTTGAATCATTTAGAATGTGGAATAATGCATTTCTCAGCATGAGTTGCAAACTGTTCACATTACTGAAACAATCAAAGTTACTTGTCATTATTGGTTTCCTGGTTTATGGTATTCAGAGCATCTTGAGAGCCTAAGAAACCTTTAGTACTTTTTTGGGGGTGATTGCTTATCATGTACCATCTGTAGAAGTATGCCAAGACTGAAGTCCTATGAAATAATTCTAGAAATTTCCATGCCCTCCACCTTTTTCATGTGAAATTGTGATTTTATTTGAAGAAAATGAGCTAGGGGAGAGAGATTGAATGAAGATATAATTCATTGTTTTCACACATCTTTCTTTTTTCTCTACCTGAAAAATAATTATTACTTGAGGTTACTTTTTATTATCTTATTATCTCTTCTTCAGATTAATAAGAAAATTATCTTCCCTTAAATATATCAATTGTGATCATTCATAATATTCTCAAGTCTCCTGAAATTTATTATTCTGAATTTTTTCTGAATTTTTTTTCTGATTTTTAACAAATGTTTGTTACTACCATATGAAGCAAAATAAAATATCCCTTCCACTTTTATATTCATAGATATGGTTCATGGTTCATTATGATAGTGCATGGGCCTAGTAACAAGAAGAGAGTTTCATAATATATTCAGATGTGAAAATAATACCTGAAAAGGTTTTGCCATAGTTTTCAACTTGAAATTACCATATCAAACATGGACAGCTATTTCTTCTTTTATAATATTTCTTGGATATGGATTATAGAGCTTATTCATATACAAGGTAAAGTATCATTTGTAGACAACTTGTTAACCTCTCTCTATGTATTTTTCTCTTTTGCATTTCATACCTATGGTAAGGCTTTGAAATTATAACCTCAAGGATGTGGGTGAGTAGAATTTAGGTACTACCTGAGGTCAGTCACCCTCCCTATCATTGGCTAAAGTAGCAGAATGTATGTTGAAGTAATCGTAGAGGTTGTTATGGATGGAGAGATGGAGAGTATTTTAGGGAGGTTTTACTTTTACCCTAAATTTATAAAACCAGTCTTTGCACACTGAGTTTAAACTTTGTTTTGCTTTGAATATTGACCTTCACTGTTGCATGATTTTCTTTCTTCTGATTACCCCATTTACAGACCTATTAAATTTTGCAAACTTATTCTGTCCTTTTGCTTTTATATTTGCCATTGCTTGGGCTTGAACTCAGGGACTGGGCACTGTCCCTGAGCCTTTTTGTGATCAAGGCTGGCACTCTACCATTTAAGCCACAAGGCCTCATCAGCTTTTTCTGAGTAGTTTATTGGTGATAAGAGCCTCATGAATGTTAAGTGAAATGAACCCCAAGATAGAGACATAAGTGTTGTTTTCCTTTCTTGCTATTGTCCCTAACATATTTATAATGTACCACGTGATTTTTTTGTTTCTTTGTATGTTCCTCCCCCACAGTATAACCCCTGCTTTGACTATATTTGATGTATGTGCCCTGAATCTTGTATATACACTTCTCTAGCTTGGGGAGTGGAAGAGAAAAAACAAAATGCTTAAATAGGCATACAGGTTGTAACAATGAGACATACAAAACACTATGTTGAAAAATGAACTTTATAGTTTAGGCAGGGAGGGGAGGGAGGGGGGGAGTGTAGTAGTGGCGATGGGAGAGAAGGGAGGGTAGAGGGAAAACAAAGGAGGAAGCATCAATGCTTGATAGGAAATGTACTCATGACCTTGCTCATGTAACTGTAACCCCTCTGTACAGTATTTTAACAATAAAAACATATTTAGAAAAAGAATAGAGAAAAGAGAAAAGGATAAGAGAGAAGGAGAGGGGGAAAGGGGAGGGAAGGAAAAGGGAGAAGACTAAACTGTAAGCATTTCGAAGTAATGAGGCTGGCCTGGTTTTCTTTTTACCTAAGGATAATTCCCTTGGTTAAGTTGTATAGATGCTAATAAATCTGAACCCCTGCTCAGCACTTTGACATAAAAAAGGAGTCTCATTGACTTTCTTGCCTGTGCTGGTTTCAAACTGGGATCCTCAGGTCTCAGCCTCCTGAATAGCTAGAAATATAAGCTTGAGCCATGGGCTCTGGGCCCTGTCCTTTTACTTTTATCTAAAGAAAAAATCTTATAATACTTCCCATTATCAGATTGAATGAATGGATATTTCTTTCTTATAAAGTGCTCACTTTTATTGAGATTTTGGGGGAAGGAAGACACAATAAATCCTCAAACTCCAGAATGTCTCTGTTCCGGAATCACGGCTGGATTACTTGCTGGTTAGTTCTGTACTGTGCTATAACAGCTGAGATCAGGCTTCAACTCTTCTTTGGAGAATGTAGCCAAATGTTTCATTGGTTCCTCTGTTTATCCATTAGATTTTCTGGTAGGGATATCTGCCCACCTACTTCCTGATCGCACCATTTGAACCACTGAAGATACACAGGAACAACCATTCTTGGGATGCAGAGTTCTCTTTATCCTAGAGAAATGTCCATGATTCCAGAGTATATTGGGCTTCAAGTATGGCTTATTCTTGAGATAATGAAAAGCATTGTAACTTTGAATTTCTTATCCATGGAAATAAAAGAAAACTTACTTCCAAGTTATTAACTAGAGTAACTATCACGAAGCATCAAGATTCATAGAGTTTCTCTTAATAACTTTTGTTTAACTTTTGGTCCCTTGTGTAGAGAAAACCGTTTTGTGTTCATTAATCTTTCTAAGTATATTTCTAAATCATTTGCTTTAAATTATTCACTAAGGTAAGGAACTTAATTCTATGAAAAACGTACTGTGGCATTTTTGTGGTTCACTGAATACAAAGGAAATATATTTCAGGATTAATTGTTGAAGAAAAAGTTACCATATTTGTATATCATACTTTCTAAAAAATGAGCATTCTTTAATATTTTAGTTAGACTTTTTGCCATCCAATATCAAAAAGCCATAGATTTGAAAATAGTCCACGTAATGAGAAATCAATGCCTTTAAAATTGAAATATAACAAACATTGTACATAAGATTTTTTTTAATGATACCATTCTATAGGTCAAAAAAATCTGTGACTCATGATGGTATTATAAGCGTATCACTAGAGTAACTTTGATATTACAACAGTGACAATAAATCCAGCTAAAACCTCTCAGTTTTCATTCATAAGAAGTGCTTAATTTGGCTATGAGTCTGATATATAAGAACAACATTTTTCAGGAGGCTGAGATCGAAGCCAGCCTGGGCAGGAAAGTCCATGAGACTCTTATTTTTTAATTTTCGTTTTGTTTGCCACTCAGGGCATGAACAATGTCACTTCCATCTTTTTCTATGATTCACTGGAGATATGAGTCTCAAGGACTTTCTTGCTGTGACTAGCTAATGACTGGGATCCTCAGATCTCAACCTCTTGAGTAGCTAGAATTGCAGGTGTGAACCATTGGCCCCAGACTGCCTATGAGACTCTTGTCTCCAATAAGCTCCTCAGAAAAGGCACAGTGGCTCAAGTGATAGAGCCCTTGCCTTGAGCAAAAGGTGATCAATGACAGAATTCAGGCTCAAAATCTAAGCCTCTAGATCCCCAGGAACCCAGGACCAGCCAAAACAAAGAAAAAAAGAAAGAAAAAAAAGAAGAGCAATTTAACTGAAAATAGGGCATCATATAATTTTACATTAGTGTGAATGGTATGAAATTGATAGAATTTCTATCTCTTTTATAACTTGTTACTTTTAAAGTTCACATAAACAGCATAGTTAATATTCTCTTCATCTATTTATTGTCTTCCACAATAAGGCTTAAAGCAAGCTTCTAGTCTCACTTTACCTTTAACCAATCTCTCATACCTGACAACTATAGCTTCTTGATATATGTTACTCCATAATAATGTTTTTACTTTGGTTTTGCAATCTGCCACCATGAAGTTGTTTCCTTCCCCATTTTCGTAATTCTTTCTGTGTTTTAAAATTTCCATTTAACATATTATCTACTAATGAAGCTCCATTGAGACCTGGTTTTATTTACACATTAAAATTTTACTATTCAATTATTTATTGGCTGCTGGCACTCAGAGAAATATAAATCATGACCTTGGGAAGATACAATTTTACCCAATTCAAATGATCAAGAGTTAAGAATTTTAGTTGAACCAAGTGTTAGAGTAAATGTAAGTACAAAATTCAGATGCTACAAAGTCAAGAGTGCAAAGAGGTACAACGTGGAAAAACAACAAGATATTTACATTTGGAAAGAAATGGAAAAACCTGGGGGGGGGGGACTATTTTAAGTGAAGTAAGTCAGACCAGAGAGACAAAAGATGCATGATTTTTCTTTTAGCTAGACACATTTAGTATATGAACTTAAAATACATTGAGTGGTAAGTGTATACACTATGGTAGTCTCAAGGGGGAACGGAAATAATGTAATTTCTCAGAAAGACAAAGTCAAAATTCAGAAAAATAAACTCTAAGAAGCAGGTGTTTGAAGGGGTGAGGTGGGTTTAAGGGGAAAGATGTGGACAAATGAAAAGAAGACAGGGGGAATGGAGTCAAGAATTCAATGAATAGCCTACGGAATGAAGAAGCATGCGGGAAGGGTTGGATGGGGGGATGGGTGAGAATGTTGAAAGGGGTGACTCTGACCAAGATGCATGCGTTCACACACTATTGTTAAATGGCAACTCCATGGTACAACAATTTAAACTAATATTTTTTAAGTAGCCTGAACCTCCACATGACTTGTACCCCTATAAGCCCTTGGATACATGCCCAAGAATATTCAGAGCAATTCTGTTTGTAATAGCAAAGGCCATAGATACAATTGAATTCAAATAAATCAATAAAATAATGAATTCATAAGCCATATATATATATATCTATATATATGTTTTGGGGCTTGAACACTGAGCCTGGGCAGTGTCCCTAAGCTCTTCAGCTCAAGGCAAACACTCTACCACTTAAACCACAGCTCCACTCCCAGTTCTCTGGCAGTTAATTGGAGATAAGAGTCACCTAGACTTTCTTGCCCAGGCTGGCTTTGAACTGTGATGCTCAGATCCCAGCCTACTGAGTAGATAGGATTACAGGCGTGAGCCAACAGTGCAGGTCTAAAGCCATCATATGTTTACACCATAAAATAATGTCAACTTACTTTTCAGTTTCTTTCAGAACTTAGTCTGTTAGACCTAGCAGGCATGCTGAATTTTACTAATCCCTCTAAGAGACCCTTTTGCTTTAGGGTATGACATATTCAATTGTGCCTATTGAACATTCATCTGAAACTTTGCATTATTTTGAAATGAATTAGAGCCGCATGTAGAAGATGCACATTATTAATGAGGGCTCATTTAATTACACACTAAGGAGAATGTTTAAATGAGGTATCTGCTAGTGGATAAATTATGTCTGAGAAAAATATTAAGCTAATCAAAATTTTCTAGCATTATTTCAAGTTTTTAAGACATGAAAATTAAGGAATTCTATCTGTTCAACTAATGTCTTGCTTCAAATTTCCAAGAATGCTATAAAATAAGCTTAGAAAATATACATTTTAAGTGTTTTTGGATGTATCCTGCTTTACTGTAATGTGTCATTTAGGATACTGTGTGCGGCCCTTTCTATAGCAATATACAATTAAAACACATATTAATTCCTGACATGGAGTGAGTCTTAAATTTGTCCCAAGTGCTCTGTTCTATAGTGTTTAGAACCTATCTCATTTAGTTTTCATGGTAATATTAAGTAATATTAGCTTTTCCTGTTTAAAGATAAGAAAATTAAAATGTAAATAAATAAAATCTGATTATATATGTGTATGAGGTCTGGAGGTCTGTTTCTGAAATGTCTATGCTCTTAACCCTTTCAAATTCTGCATTTGTCATAAGACAGTTTTATATTTTTAAGTACATTTTATGCTGTTTTTTTTGATGTCACACACTGAGTAAATTGGTCTTATGGTGTAAAGTCTGGTCTGTGCATCTTGAATCTACTGCTTTCTTCCTGAGGCTGTATATAACCCCTTAGTATCTAGAGAGAAGAAAATGTCTCAATATTGTTATCCAACAAAGGGACAGATAGGTAGATGAAAGGAAACCTCAGAATGATTTCTCTAACTATTCATGACCAACTTTCAGTAAAAAGTGATTCTTTTACTATTTCTTGTGTATATCTTAGTAAATGTTGTACATTTGCCTATTGCTGAGATGTCTGTATTATTATGAAATGTTAGGAAGTATCCAATTTGTCCAAATATTTGGGAGTGATAAAGTGAAATGACTTCTACACATTTCAGCCTAGGTAATATCCTATTATAGAAGCAATTTTTTTTGGTCAGGTATTTTGTTTTCTTTTTTTAAAAATTTATTGTGAAAATATCGTACATAGGGGTTACAATTACATGGGCAAGGAAATGAGTATATTTCTCATCAAGCATTGTTGCCTCCTCCTTTGTTTCCCCTTCCCATACCTTCCCATCTTCCACCCCCCACCCCTTGTCAAAGTTGTAAAGTTCGTTTTACATTTCCTATTGAGTATTGTTGCCTCCTCCTTTGTTTCCCCTTACCATTCCTTCCCATCTTGCCCCCACCCCCCCACTTCCACTCCCATGAGCCAAAGTTGTGAAGTTCTTTTTTTGACAAAAACATCTTGTACATCTCATTGTTGTAATGGGTCCACCTGTATCCTTATTTAAACAATTTGTTTTTTCCCTTCACCTCCACAAATTATACCAACATCAAATACAGGGAGAACAGGGGTTATACTGTGGGGGAGGACATACAAAGCAACAAAGAAATAATCTTATAAATATGTTAGAAACAATAGCAAGAAAGAAAAACCATTTGAATCCTTATCTTGGAGTTCATTTCGCCTAACATCAACTTATCTGACCTTTTCTGCTTGGCTCAGACATATGCTAGTTATTGCAAATAAGGGAAACCATGGGACCTATGTTTCCTTGGGCCTGGCTGACTTTACTTAATATAATTTTTTCCAAGTCTTTCCATTTCCTAACAAATGGGGCAATGTCATTCTTTCTGATGGAGGCATAGAATTCCATTGTGTATATATACCACATTTTCTTGATCCATTCATCTACTGAGGGGCATCTGGGGTGTTTCACATCTAAGCTATGGTAAACAATGCTGCAATAAACATAGTTGTGCTGGTAGCTTTAGTTTACCCAAATGATCACAAGAAGCAAATTTAAATAGACCCCAAGATGGAGTGTATTTTTCAGAAAGGCAGACTTCCAATATCTAAGCTGAATATCTTTGATATTTTGTGTTTCATTTTGTGTTGCAAGTAGCTTTTCTTCTATAGAAATCTTCATTTTGCAGCTGTGAATTCTCTTTGCTAGGACAAAGAATGTGCAAGGGATCAAGGTCTCTTTTATTTCTTGTGCAAGAAGTGAAAATCCAAGATGTTCAATTGATTTGGCTCTCAGAGACTTCAGTGAACACAGGTCACAAGCCATCTGGATGATGGAAAATAGGTGAGAAATGAATATACATGTGTGTCTGATTTGAGATGGAATTGGATGCAAGTCTGAAAATGAATCCCTTATAGTTCAGCCCAAGATGTAATATCTGACTGACACTCTCCATCTCAAGATTGTATCACAACCCTGGACTTGATGTTTGCCTCAGACACCAAAGAAGAGGCTCCATAAGCTCACACACTGACACAATTAGGAGGCAGAGATTATTCAAAGTTAAATTAGACCTTCTACATTGGAAGAATAAAGTTTATTGCTTCTGTGAAATATCTTCTTAATTGTAATTCTATGTGGTATCCAGTACTATCTGGAGCTTGAAAGGAAAATATCTTTTAGACTTGGAGTGACTCAGAAGTCCCTGATGGGTGGGCACCCTGTCTGTGGGATTGCCAGATGCTTCCCCTATTACAAAAAGGCAAATCTGCTAACCCTGAGCCTGATGAAATTAAGCAAAATGGAATAAAACATTTTAATGGAAAAAAGATATTTATGTTTTGAGATCTGTTTTCAGCTACTGAAGCATGAAGTACCTTCTTCCTAAGGCCAAGTAACTCTGCTGGGAATTGATGCTGGATTCTCTTACACTGAAAAAAGAAATCTCTTATTTTTTCTTACTTTAAGCTTTTAAAATGTACTTTGTTGACTACCGTAATGTGGAAAAACTAATTACCTCAAAGCCCACTTTATCTTTATGCAATTAAGAGTACATAGAAGATTATATCTGCATCCAGACAGCCAAATCCAACAGAAGCATATTTGGAAGTCTTTTATTCTTCTTATTTCTTCTTAGTAAAATCGACTCTATTCTTGCTGCTGCTGTTGTAAATTATTATTCTAAAGGACTTATGTTTCAAAGAACCTTGTAATCTTTTATTTGTGAATCTAAATATCATTTGCAAATTGAAACTTGGAATATTATAGTACAAGCAGCTTCTAAGTGATCTAATACATACATATATGTATATAATGTATATGTATACATATATAACAAATATATTACAATGCTCCAAAGCATGCCATAGGGTTAAATATGGCACCTCAATTTTTACTAGAATATAAGAATCACAGATCATTTGTAATTTCCACTCCTTTCTTCATTTTATATAGTCTGTACAGAAACCCTGTTTTTTAAAAAAATTCTATAGGGAACCTAGACATGTTAATATAGATAGTTTGCAAGCTTATATATTGATATGTTTAAAGTTGTATAGTTCAAACTCAGGATTATTGAATATCTATTTTATGAAAAGTACATTCATAGAAGAGACATAGAAAGATAAAAATAATAATAGAGAAACAAGGGCCCCTGAAGGGAACATAACTTAGTGAATTCTTTAAACTGTTGAATGAGAAAGCAGTTCATGAACCATCACTCTGAAAAAGAATTTTAGCTATCCTAACAGAACAGTCTCCATTAGGTGGATCAACAAAGCAGATATGGAAAATTCTTCATTTATCGATTCATTTTCCTATTAGATTTGACTTACTCAAGGCTGTAAAAGCTGCTTTTCCTTCTTTGTCTTCCTTTGGGAAGAAGCAGTGCTCGTTGAAGGTATGCTGTACAGTTATTACATCAGAAAAAGACAAGTGCTAGCTAAGTGAATGAAATTGATGTTCAAGGTTAAAGGTGACTGTGAGCAAGAGTAGGAGAATCATGTGTTGGAAGTGCATTCTCATATATGCCTGACAAACTCAGATGCCAGGCAGGCATAGACAAAGTGGGTTTGAGGGAAGGTAAATCTTTCCAGTCAATACATAGAGCAATATGGTTACTGATCATCAGTATGGTAGCACAGGTTATGCTGCTGTAACTTAAAAAAAGAGAATCACAAACTGGATAATTTCCAAAGAACAAAGAATAATTTCTTTTAGCTCTGGAGAATTGAGGGACCTACATTTGGCAAGAGTCATCCTGTGCATTATTCCATAACAGAAGTAAGGCAAGACAGCATGAATACAGAAGAGAGGACTGAAATGCAAATCTACTTCAAGAGCTATAGGCATTAATGCATTTGTGGGAACAGAGGACTCATGACCTAGCCACACTTCAGGCCTGTTGCATGGGAGATACATTCAAATCACAACATTCAGCTCCTTACAATGACAGATTTTCAGTTCACGTTTAATAACTTGTTTTAAATGATTAACAGCTCAGTTATTGCAACTGAACAGTATCATGTATCTATTTCTTCAGATCAAAACAGTTTAATACACACACACATACACACACACACACACACACACACACACACATACACACACACACACACACACACACACACACACACACACACTGTCTCTTCCACTCTTCCACTTCAGCCATACCTCCAGCCTCTTTATTCAATAGTTATTTTCAAAGTGGAGGCTCACTTTATGCCCAAGACAGGTCTTGGTCTTTCTAATTCTGGTTCTCCATTTTATACATGTATACCACTGACTCAGTCATTGTATTTCCCCTATCCCTGAGATAATGGCCTTGCCCATTTGTGTCTAGCCAATGGCTAAGATAGTCTCCAAACTTCTTTTTGCTTTGTCTGGCAAGAAGTTCATGACTCATGATTCATGATCTCCTGATCTCTGGTATCAAGTAGCTAGTATTGAGAGTTTGAACTACTGTTCATGGCTGTAAAACCTCACTTTTTTTAAAAAAACAATTATTTGTTATCTAATTAAGTTACTCTATAAATTTCAAAATGGATATCTATATATAATTAGTCACATGTAATGAACTGAAATTGTTTGTTCCCCATCCTTGAATTTAGAAGTTTAAATATTTCACTATGATTACATTCATGTTTTCAAGATGGAGTAACACTGAAAAGTGACCTGTTAAAGAGGCTCTAATGTTTATATGTTATGGCTTCAGCGTACATATAAACACAACTCAGAGCTATGGTAAATTGCACAACTTTTAAACAACACAGCTTGGAGGCTGAACTTTGGGTTTGCCATCTGGTAGCTGTGCCTTACTTTTTTTCAGCTTTGAAATGAAGCTACACTTGTCTACCCACAGGTTAAAGTGCAGATTTGAGACATTCATGGTTATAAAGTGGTCAGAACAATGACTGCTACATGGTGAACATTATGTAAGTGTAAGCCAATAATCAGGAAATAGCACTGAACTGGCTCTTCAAGGTGATCCTGAGTAAGCAGAGTGACCACACATCCAGAAAATGACATGAGATCCTTGGCTGTACTTTTTCTGGCAGTCCTACTTATAGCATGCCCAGCAACACAACTGAGCATATCAAATTTCACATGCAATGCATTTATTTATTTTTATTAAGTATATTTATTTATATTAAATATATATTTGTTGTAGAGGTGATGTGCAGAGAGGTTACAGTTACTTAAGTCAGATAATGAGTACATTTCTTTTTGTACAATGTAACACCTTCCTTTACTCTCTCTCAAATTTTCCCTCCCATCTCCATTCACCAGTTGTATAGTTTATTTTCCACATAATATCTAGTGAGTACCATTCATCCACTGAAGAGTATCTGGGTCAATTCTGTATCTTGGCTATGGTAAATGATGCTGCAATGGTACTAGTGAGTACCATTGCTTTATCTGTTTGCCGTTTGCCCAACTTTTCTGTGATCTCCTTGACCTCCCAAAATACAAATAAACTATCAAATAAGACAAAAGAAAATGACAGTAAAAAGGCAACTACACCAACAACAAAACTCTTGTTTCTATTTCTTGTAGTTTATTTTGTAAAATATTATGTTATATGATTATATGCACATAGCTATTGGGCCGTTAGGATCTGAACTTATAAATATCCTCCCTGGCTGGCTTTGAACCGTGATCCTCTGATCTCAGCCTCCTGAGTAGCTAGGATTACAGGTGTGATAACCAGCATCCATAGATATGATTCCCTAGAATCATGTTTTCAAGGCAATGGGTCTTTCTCTTCCTGTGTAATTTTTGAGAAAACAACTATTTGAAACAACATGCTTATATTTTGTCAAGTTAGTGGAATGCACAAATCTTACTTGATATTTGTTAGACTTCACTTTTTGTAATTCTGTGAATCTATTTTCTTTATAAAACTTGACAATTCGCTTCAAGTAACGAATGAATACTTTCCTCCCTTTGTACATATATAATTTATTCAACAAAAATCTGCTAAACACCTAGAAAGGTATCAGACACTGCTCACTGGTGAGAAGAAAATTCTGATGGATGATACACCTGAAGGATACCATACTAAAGAGAAACCAATCACACATTGTGTGATTTTGCTTACATGGAATATCTATGAGTCAAATTTATAGACAGAGAATACTCAGTACAGAAGCTTTGCTTTACCAGATAAAAAGAATTTCAAATACAGTGAAAGCAGGGCTTATACCGTGGGGGAGGGACATACAAAGCAACAAAGAAATAATCTTATAAATGTGTTAGAAACAATCACATGAAAGAAAAAAATTTGAATACCTGTCTTAGGGTTCATTTCCCTAACATCAACTTATCTGACCTTTTCTGCTTGGCTCAGACATATACTAGATATTGCAAATAAGGGAAACCATGGGACCTATGTTTCTTTGGGCCTGGCTTACTTCACTTAATATAATTTTTTCCAAGCCTTTCCATTTGCTAACAAATGGGGTAATGTCATTCTTTCTGATGGAGGCATAGAATTCCATTGTGTATATATACCACATTTTCTTGATCCATTCATCTACTGAGGGGCATCTGGGTTGGTTTCAGATCTTAGCTATAGTAAATAATGCTGCAATGAACATAGTCGTGCTGGTAGCTTTAGTGTGGTCTTGTTTGTGAACATTTGGTTAAATCCGCAGGCGGGGAGAGGAGGATTGGAAGGGATGGGAAGGGGAAACAATGCTTGATAAGATATGTACTCATTATCTTGCCCATGTAATTGTAACCCCTCTGTACAGTATTTTCACAATGAAAAAAGTGAAAAAAAGAATTTCATATTGATAGCTGAGTATTTTTAATATGCATATGACTACTGAACCATTATATTTAAAAATGGGCCAAGTCCTAGCTACTCAAGAGGCTGAGATCTGAGGATCATGGTTCAAAGCCACCCAGGGCTGGAAAGTCCCTGCGAGACTCTTATCCCCAATTAACCTCCAGAAAACCAAAAACAGTACTAAAGTGGTAGAGCATTGTCCTTGAGCAGAGGAGCTCAAGGACAGTGCCCAAGCCATGAATTCAAGCCCCACAACTGACCAACAAATGGTATTAACATGGGAAATTTCCTGCTACATGCAAGTTAACAATAAACAAACCAACGAAGGCAACTTTAGCTGCTCCAGATCCATTTTTCTGATGGGTAACCCTTTTACTTTTTCATCCCTCTAAGTTCTCCTTGGGATATGATTGTAGCCATTATAAGTTCATGAAATATTGGTAATAACAGGAATCAAAAGTCACCTCAGCTTCAATGTCAGATGTCCCTGATCCAAAAAGCATATGTTGTTATTTTTACCCAGATATAGTTATTATTTCTGATCACCATCTAATTTTTGCCTTCCTTGGATTCAGATAGCTCATCAACTTTCTATGGTCTTTGTCTCTGTCTCCACCTTTATCTCTTTCTATCTCTGCATCGCTATAGCTCTCATCTTCCCACTCCAAGGCTGTCCTCAGGAAATCCTCAACTTCTTTTGCTCTCTTTTATAGACCATGCCTTAGAAGTATCTCTCTCTCTCTCTTTCTCTCTCTCTCTCTCTCTCTCTCTCTCCACACACACACACACACACACACACACACACACACACACACATTCAATGAACCTACCAAGTTATTTTCCACATGAATTATGAATTCTAAATGAATTATAAGTTCCAAATGAATTTTCAAATGGAAAGAATTATAGCCCTTCGTTAGTATTCTGAATATGCTTCAGTAGTTATTAGCATAAAATAGTAATATATTTTTCTTCATACTACTCTTGTAAAATATTAAACTGCACTTATGCACCTTGTAGATTAAATATTAAGAAAATCCTTTAATCCAAACATATATCAAAAGTTATGGCTGTAAATTTATATTTATTACCATATGTATAAAAGTAATGTATAAAGTACTAGCATTGTGGTGAACTGGCTTCCCAGAGCCACACAATCCACAAATAGGTGACAAAAAGAGGAAGATTGGAGGTGGAGATTTGAGTCTTCATGAGCTGTGCAGACTGATGACAGATAATGAAAAGAGAGGAACCAAGCCTGGCATGACGTAGAAGAGGAGGGCGATTGCATGAGACAAGAGGATGATACACATTTACCCTCTATTTCTAGGAGAAAAGAGAGAAAATTGTGACTAGTGATGGAAATGAGAAGAAATAAGTGACACCAATAAACCATGAGCCAGTGGGTCAAGCCTGTAATCCTAGCTACTCAGGATGCTGAGATCTGAGGATTAAAGATTCAGTGCTAACCCTGGCAGAAAAGACCATGGGACTCTAATCTGAAATTAATCAACAGAAGACAAATAGTGAAGCTGTGGCTTGAGAACCAGCCTTGAAAGAAAAATCTCAGGGAGCATGCCAAAGCCTTGAGTGCAAGATCCAGTACAAGCACTACATGAATGAATGAATAAATACATAATTTTATGCATCAATTAGAAAGAATGATATTGTACTATTTGTAAAGAAATGGAAAGATGTTGGAAAAATTATTTTGAGTGAAGTCAGGCCCAGAGAAGGCTAGATTTAGATTATAAACTTGTAAGTTAATACATTAGGTGGTATGCAAATGTATGCAAATATATTAAATTAAATATGGTAGATTCAAGAAAGATTTCAAATAGTTTAATTCCTTAGAAAGGCAAAAATCAAAGTTCTGTGTAGTAAAACACCAGTAAGTAGTAGGGTGAAGTCAAAGAGAAAGGGATAGATGAATGAAGAGGAGAAGAGAGGAGAATGCAGTGAAGAATTCAATGTATATCCTACAAAATAGGGGCATGTATGGGAATAATGGGTGAGAATATTAGAGAGGGTGACTTTGATCAGTATATATCGAATTAATAAACTGCTTTGTTTATGAATTCAACTCCTTTGTATAACTACTTAAAGGTGATAATAATAAAAAGGAAAAATAAATAAGAATGTGGGTGGATTACAAAACAGGGGATCATCTGGGAAACTTAGGGAGACTGTCTGAAAATAAAAGGAATGGAATGGAGCTCAGTAGTAGAGAGGTAGTCTAGAATATGTCAAGAGATTAGAGATGATGGGGCTTGTGCCTGTCTGAGCTAAGGGAGTGGTGGCCATGAAGTATATAGGTAAAGAAAAGATAAAGCTACAGCAGTGATCCAAGGCCCAGGGCAGCTCTACCTGACACTGGCTAATTTGGACATGATGGGATAGAAGTACAGAAGATAATGGGCCTTGACTGGGTGGACATGTGTTCTTCGGAGGTGAAATGCACTTCACCCCATATGTGTTCCTGTTTATAAAAGGGGCATTCAGAATGTGTTTGTATATCCCAGATGGTGGCTTCTTCATACAGCATGTTTCTCCAAATAATGAATAACAAGGTGCTGGAAACACTGATTTAGCACTATAAAAAAAAACAACTTTCATGGTTTGTGCACCTGTGTATTATCTTGGAGGAATAGATACAAATATTCATTTATTGCCAAGTACCGGTGGCTTACCTCTGTAATCTTAGCTCTACTCAAGAGCTGAAATCTGAGGATCTCTTTTGTATACATCTTCACTTGTTTTGGATAAATAGCCAAGATCCGGAGGGTTGGATCTTACAGCAGTCTGGTTTTAGCTCTTAGAAAAACTGCCTACTGCTCTATATAGGGTTTTACTTATTTAAATTCCCAACAAAAATATGTAATAGTTCTTTTGTCTTTACATCCTCAGGAGCATTTTCTTGGTGGAGTGGGGGAGAGATGAAAGAAATAATGGTCATCCTAAGTTTTGGAAGACGTTATTTAATTTTATTTGTGTTTTGCTGATGGCTTCCGATAGTGAGCAAATTTTTGTCCTTTTTTTGAAAAAGCTATTTGTATATATTGAGTGTCCATACAGGTAACTTTTTTGGTTAAATTTGCTAAATCTCATGTTAGTTAAACTTGTCAGTTCTCCTTTATAATATTCTTCATAGATAGGTATGGTAGTACACACCATAATTCCAGCCAACTGGGAGATGGAAAGAGGGAGATTATCAAAAGGCAACCTGCCTGGGAAATGGAAAAAAAGGATTGAATGCAGTTCAGTAGTAGAGCACTTGCCTAGGATATAAAAGGTCCTGGATCCAACCCCAGGTGCTGAAAATTAATGATATATTTTATAATTAGGTAACAAGCATAATGAATAAACAAATACATTTTGAGTTCTTTGCATATTCTGTATATTAGTCTACAGTCAGATGGATGAGCATAGAACAGTCAATATTTTTCCTAGTTTGTAGGCTGCCTCAATAACTTGATTGTTTCTTTTGCTGTACAGAACTCTTTAGCTTGATGAATACCCATTTGCAAACAATTGCTTTTATGTTCTATGCTCTTGGAGTCCTCTCCAGAAGCCCATCATCAAGTATCAATAACTTTACATATTTATCCATGTTTTCCTCTAGTGGGTTTAGAATTTTCGATTTTAATTTATTTTTTTGTTTTAATGGTTTAATTTTTATTATTATATTTAAAATAGTCACACAAAGGAGTTGCAATTTATAACTCTAATATATCTTGATCAATGCTACACCTTTCAACATTCTTACCCATTCTTCTCCTACCTGCCCTTTCACTCACTCTTATTAATTTTGTAGGATATATATTGTATTCTCCTTTGCATTCCCCTCCACCCCCGTTCTCTTCTTCATTTTCCCACCTCTTTCCCCCGGTTCCCTCCCCACTTCTTTCAAATACCCTCTTCCTCATAAGTCAGTGATCCACTTTGAGTTGATTTTTGTACAGAGTGAGATGGATAAATCATTTCATACTTCTACATGTGGTTACTCAGTTTCTCAGCTCCATTCCTTGAAGAGGCTGTTCTATTCTCAATGCATGTCTGTGATGTCTCTGTCAAGAATGAGCTGGCTATCGATATGTAGATTTGTTTCTGGGTTCTCTGTTCTCTTTTTTTCTATGTATCTGTTTTAATGCCAGTTCCATGCTGTTCTTACTACGCTCTGTAGTATCCTTTGAAATCAGAAGATGTGATGCTTCTATATTTACTATTTCTATGGAAAATTAAGGTATTTAGTGCTTCTGTATGACTTTTAAGATTTTCGTTTCTAGCTCTGGGCTGAATAACCTTTGTATTGAATCAGTAGATCACTTAGGTGACTGTTGGCAATTTTACAGTATTAATTCTTCAGTATATGAATGTGAGAGATCTTCCTACCTTTCAGAATTTGTTTTGGTTTCTTTATTATTTTGAAATTTTCATTATAGAGTTCTTTCTCCTTGATGGCTATTTTATTGTTCTTTTGTGGCTGTTTTGAAGGAGATTGGTTTTCATGACTTCTTTTTCAGCAAATTCATTACTGGCGTACAAAAATACCACTGTGTGTTGATTTTGTATCCTGGTACTTTCTTCAGTTTGTCAATTATAAAGGGTCACCTGGTGGAGCCTACAGGTTTTCCTATGTGCACAATCATATTATCTGCCAATAGAGATAACTTGATTTTCTCTTTTCCTATGTGTGCACTTTATTTCTTTATCTGGCTTAATTCCTCTAAAATTTTTAGCATTATGTCAAATATGAGCAGTGAAAGTAGGTCTTGTAATACCAGGGAAGATGCTTTTAGATTTTCTTCATTTTGTATGATGATGATTATGGTTTGGGCATATGTTACCTTTAATATGTCGAGTTATGATCTTTCTATAGTTTATTCCAGGCTTGCATCACAAAATAATGTTCAATTATACAAAATGCTTCTGCTGTATCTATTGAGGTGATCTTAGACTTCTTATTCTTTATTCTATTCCTGTGATATATTGCTCTTGATTTTCATATGGTACCTGCTTTGCTGGAATGGAACCAACCGGATATGATGTCTTTCACCTTTGCTCATATTTATTGGTTATTTGGTGAGATCTGTGCATCTGGTGGAAAGCCCTGCCACTTTCACTGGGATGGGAAGCTTCTCCTGTAGATGGATCTTGTAGTGCTTAAGGACAAAGTCTCTGATTCCCTAAATGTGACAGTGCTCTTCCTGGAAGTTTGGGGCTCTCAGAAGGAAATTTGTGTCAGAATTACACTGCTCATTCAAGGACTCTATGTGAGGCAGAGCTCCCCGATGAGCCTGTGCAGTGGAATGTCTAAGAAACTAGAATATAGAAAAGCTTCTCACCCCTAGAGTAGTCAAATTCATGTATTAGACCCCTTCTCTAGATGGATTCTGGCTATGAGACCCTGGAGTTTCACTGGGAGATGAAGTGAATTCCTTTTCCAAAGGCAGTCTGTTGTGCAGATTTCAAGTTTTTATCTAGGTAGGCTGAAAACCTTGTAAGGATTTTAAAACCTTCCAATTGCCAGAATCTCCAATATACCTGTTGACTGATTCACCTTTACTCTGGCACACAGGACAGAGCCTTTCTCTAATCCGTGGAGGTGGCGGGGGGGGGGGGGGGGGGGGGGGCAGATGCTAGGAGATTTTGTTTCTCCTTCATGTAGTCTCTGTGGGCCTCTGGATCTGACTTTTCTCCTGTTGATTTCCAGTGTTCTCTCACCACCATTCATTTCAATGTGCAGCTCTACAGCTATTACCTTGGTAATTTGTGGAGAACCAGGTGAATACTGGGTGCATCTATCTATTCAGCCATCTTCTATAATCTTTTCTCCAGACATAAACACATGTTCATTTTCTCTCAAGCAGGCTACACTGCCATTATGATCAATTATATCATCCCTTATAAATCCATTTAAATGGCATTGCACATTTTTGGTGGTATTTTTAAGTCTGCAGAGAATTCCACTATTATGAATGCACTATCATTTTTCAAACCAAACTTTTGGCTCAGTTGTGACAGTTGGCTTTGTAAACATTTCTGGTTTGAACTTATTTGAGAATCCATCTGTTGTGCTACTGTAAGATTGTCTCATTAGAGCAATCTCCAAAAATTGGAATTACTGGGTCAACATAAACATGCTTTTATAGTTTTGACAAGATATATCAAAATTTCCTCAGAGTGACAATACCTATTCATATGAATTCTGGTACAGCAACAAAGCCTTGACTGAGGGTCAAAGGTGAATTTCAAAACACCCCCAATTGGTGTTGCTAATTGCTTCAAGTTCAAGTTTCAGTACAACGTCCTCTTTAAGAGGTTTCTGGAGAATGTGTCTCTTCTCGCTAATATCCTCTTTACAAACTGTTTATCAACTTTTGCTGCTTGTATTTTAGACAGGGCATGATTTGCACCATTCTGATGTTTCTGACTCCATGAGAGAGGACATAATTTACACAGTGCATTTGCTGTGTTTTCTGTAGTGAGCAATCCAACTCTGCTCTCTGCCTGTTCCCCTCTCTGGGGAAGCATATACTTACCACTCTCTATGGTGCACTTGACACTCAGACCAAGGGAACTGCTGAAAGCTAAGACTGAGCAGAATCTCTGCAGTTTCATCCATGCCCCTTCCCTCCAGAGATCAGCATGTGACAGATGGGACCTGCTTCTTTAGCGTGACCCTCTCACCGAAGGGACACATGGAATCGAGCAGCCACTGACTCAACCCACAGGTACCAAAAGTGAGAAAAACACCTTTGTAGTTATAAGCCTCTGGGGCTGGAATATAAAACGAGTCAAAAACTGACTGACTCTCAGGCCTGTACCTATAATTTGAGAAGTTGTTTTAGAACTGGCTATCGGATGCTCTGGCTTTAAATAGCAGAGACACACATCTCACTTTGGTGTCTACATGGATTTAATGTGTCTTTCATCTATGGCATGTATTAGGTAGTTTATAGCTACCTAATATAAAACTCGAAGTTTTATATTCCTTTTCATACCCACCATTCATGTGGATTCACAGGAGAATTGATCACTGATGGCTTTAGCCATCCATTGTATGTCATGGATTTCTTTAGTTCTTAAATATGTAGTATAATTGCTCTAATTATAAACAATTTCTGGAAGTGTTCAGTACATTTCATGTTTCGTGTTTCTGATAAGAAGTCTTGGTTAAATTATTGATGGTCATTAAGAAATAACATTCATTTACTTAAGTCTTAGAGACTCCAAGGAAGACTCAATTTTTTTTTTTAAAAAAGCCCCTTTTGGGCTGGGGAGGTGGCTCAGTGGTAGAGTGCTTGCCTTGCATGCATGAGGCCCTGGGTTCGATTCCCCAGCACCACATAAGCAAAAAGAAAAAAGCTGGAAGTGGCGCTGTGGCTCAAGTGGTAGAGCGCTAGCCTTGAGCTAAAAGAGCTGAGGGACAGCGCCCAGGCCTAGAGTTCAGGCCCCACAACCGGACCCCCCCCCCAAAAAAAGGCCCCTTTCTCTCCCAGTAAGTTGGTATGAGGAGGTTGGTCCTATGGACCATGAATTGTCTTTGTTTGGAAATCACTACAATACGCAGGCAATTAGCAAATTCCTAACTAGATGATAAAGATGGTGCAGGGATTTTTGCTGTACATAGTTCTAGTGTTCTTAACTGAGAAATTAAGTGATAATCATTTTGTGAACAAGATATCTACATACAAGTTATAAAACACCCTCAATGAAATTTCTGGACTAATAAGTAAGTTAAAAAATAGTTATTTCTGTTAGGTCAAATTATATTCAGTTTTTATATCTGCATTTCTGTAGCCCATCTCATACTTATACTTGAAAATCATAACTATGGCATAAGGTACAGAATGCTTTTGTTTTGTAATTTTAGCTACAAAGAAACAAGTTCCCTCAGATAGGAGTGACTTGTCTTGTATCATCTCCACACATACCCCCCTCCTTTGCTTTCTCGTTTTCTATGTGTAGTGATAACTTTTTCTATTGTCTTCTGTCATGTTTTGTAATCTGCCGCTATAATCTGTTTTGACGTCTGTGGCTTGACGATTGTGAATATCTGATTTTCATCTGTGTCAGAGTCATCTACCACTGGGCATTGGCTGTTTTAACATCTTCTTCTTCCAGAGCATTTGCTTACTTCATGTTGATTTTCCTCTGTGTACCATATCCAGTGTTGTTCCATTGCTGCTGCTATTCCAAGTCTGAAAATTGTAAAAGGCTTTTGCTTTTTTTTCACCTATGTATTTTTTCCTCTAACGCTTATGTCATCAGTCTTTAACTATTCTTTCCTAGCCTTGTTCTTTTAGTTTTAGATAAAACAACACGCTTCCTGTGATTCATGAATTCTGCATTAAGCTCCTAACAGCTTAACACCCTTTATTATTAGAAGTTGATTATTAGTAGAGTTGATTTCAGACTACTCAAGACATTGCTCACTCTCTTTTTAAATGAACCAACCAGCAAATAAACATAACCCAGATAAGTGAGTCTCTCCAGAAGAAAAGATAAGAATAACAGTAACAATAATAATAGTAATAAATCCTTTTATAATGTTGTGATAATAATTTATTATTTTTACCTTAAATCTTTCACCAATCTTAGGTCATGCTTCCAAAGGATTCTGGGAACTGATTGATGTCACCCCGGATCCTTGGAATTTCAGGTCTTTTTCCCTTTAATATATATGGTTTATACCTGATTCTGGTGTAGAAGATAATTTTAGTTTTAGGAGTTCTCTGAGGCTAATAAAGTTAGCCCATTGATCTACAACTGTTCAGTTGAAAAGGGAGCATTTTTGGACTATGTATTCATTCATTGACTTATTAATTCAATAGATTTATTTAGTGCTTAAAGTTTATTGGTATTGCTCCTGGGGTTTCTGCTTTTCCTTAATCCAAAATACTATTAGTTCAATTTCATAATATAGTTGTTACATCTGCATATGTACATATATTTACATAATTTCAAAGAGAACATTATTATACATATTCTCATCTTAAAATAATACATTTCTCATAAATTGTGTCTACTATTAAATTTTGTATTATTCTTATACCATAAAATAGAACATTATTTTGATAAGGGATTATATATTTGTGAGACATTGCAGCAAATTAAACACATCTGGAATTCAGTGGCTTCAACAGAAATAGGCTCATGTGTTGGGAAAGAACAAAATTCAGTGGCTGTGAGAGATTTACTTCTGCATTTTTTATTCCAGTAAATTCCCATTAATGTTATTAGATCTATGAAATTGTGTCATTATCTCCTAGCTTATGTTGGTCAGGCTTTTGAGACTTCCTGTGCTGGGTGGTTCTGGCTTAGAGGTTCTCTTGAGCTTGCAGTATTGGCTTGGGCTGTGTCATGGAAATCTTGACCAGAGCTGGAGGGAATACTGGTGGGTGATAGATATTCAAATGGCTGGTAGTGCAATCCTCCCATATTTTACTGCCTGGCGAATATCTTTCCATCCTCAACCCAAAGAATAGATCGGACTTCTATCTATAATGATTTGTGTGTGAACTTGTGCTCTTGTGTGTGTGTGTGAGAGAGAGAGCAGGGGTGGGGGGGGGGGAGGAGGAAGGAGAAAGGGAGAATGAATAGCACAATCCAGTTAGTCCATCACCTAGTGCCCATCATGTCTGCATTTTTCTATGTTGCTCTATTATGTTAATTAGAAGCAAGTCAGTTCAAATTCCGGGAGAATGAATCACAAGAGAATGTGGGGGGCATTTTCAAGGTTACCCATTAGACATTAATCAGTTTCAAATAGTAAAAAAAAATCTGCACCATCTCAGCTGAAAATTTATGGAAATGAATATATAGAGAACCTTTTGGAAACCAAGCAGAAGGATAGTTATGCCTGTTGGGAGAACTTGTGAAAACAACAAAGCAGCTCCTTCATTTCTGTGGATAAATGTTTTGCTGTTCTCTGATTCTCTTTGGTGCCTATGTGGAAAGTGACTTCCCAAATCCCAACATGTCTTTTCAACTTGGTCATCAACAGGGACCAAGTTTAACTGTTTTGTTCTCATTACAAATTCTGAGAAAGGGAAAGGAGAAGGAAAGAGAAAGGGAAAGGATTTTTCATTAGCCTAATTGCATTGTCTTTCAATAACTATTGTGAGTGATGGGATGAGAGGTTAGGCATGGGAGTGGTCAGGAGGATGGAAATAAGGTCATGTGACTTTACCTGTGCCTAGTAGCATAGTGCAGAGGAGTTGTGTAAATGATGCTGGTTAATTTATCTGTTAAATGACTGGTTGATTTAAATCTAATGCAATGCAAAGTTTATCTTCTTTGTCAATTCTGTGTACCTTTTAATTTTGATTTTTTCTCAGCTATAATTTTTAAATTTAGTAAAAGTTCTCTGTCCTAAACTAATGAGGATGTTTATTTCTGATTCTTGCTCATTTGATAAAATAATGGATAAAATGCACTGAGCCACACCTTCCATTCCCTCACTTTTTCTTTTTCTTGTTTGTCTTTTCTTTATTTTTAAAATTATCTTTAAGTAGTTGTACAAAGTAGTTATCACTTAACAAAACAAATTATGAATACAGCGTATCTTGATCAATGCCTCACCAAAGTTACTTGCAACTCAATTTTTACTCTTATCTTCATATATTGAAAATGAAACCTCTGAGGAACTAAAAATCATAACTACAGAAATAAAAAAGTGTGTTGTTTCTACCCTTTACTGAATTTTGACTACCTAAAAATAATCTTTGACATCTCCATATAATTATATAGTCCTTTGAGATTAAAAGCCCATAGTGTGTAAATTATTACCATCACCACCACCATCATCTGTATTACTAATTACTATCATTTCAGGTATTCTTGGATCTTTATGCTTGTAAGGCTTGTATTGTCCTACTTGAGCCACTTCTGGATCCCTTTTCCCTCTGGCTATTTTTTATGTGTATTCTTGATTTTATTGTGCTGAGTTAGATCACAATCCTTATATTTATGCTTTTGGCTGTAGCTGAGATGACAGGTGCATGCCACAGAACAAAGCTACTGGTTAAGATGGTGTCTCATGGGTTTTTAGCCCAGGCTGACATCCAACTGTGCTGATCTTGGATTTCTTACTTTCTATACTATTTGTGGCCACTGGAATCCAATCATTAGATTTTGTTTGTTGGTTTTTTGTTTGTTTGTTTTTGCCAGCACTGGGGCTGGGGCTTGAATTCAGGGTCTTATTCTCCCTTAGCATTTTTACTCAAGCCTGGCATTCCACCACTTGAAACATAGCCCCACTTTTGGATTTTTTTTTTTGGTGGATCATTAGATATCACAATCTTCCTTCCTGGGGTGGCTTTGAACCTAGATCCTCAGATTTCAGCAACCTGAGTAATTAGGATTATAAGAGTGAGCCATCAGCACCTGGCTCATCTTCATATTTTTGTAAGCATTATATAAGGTTGAGTTATTTTGTTCTTTAATTCGTTTTGTTTTTGTGTGTATCTTTTCTTCTGAATTTAACATTTGTCCTCAATTCCTCATGCACTTAGCTTCTTCAATTCTTTTCATTCATTTGTCTCCAGTACTGTAGTACAGAATTACAATGCCTTTCTGCTTTTCATGGGTAGTCATGGACAAAAAAGAGCTGTCACAGATAGAAGAAATTTCATGGTTTGGAAATACTAAATATTTTTCTTAGTGTTTCAGTGCAAGGAGTTGGTGTCAGTTATTATGTTGATCACTATGAAGTTGAGAGATATTAAGGACTTCAGTACTCACATTTGTTTAGCTAAGTGGAGCTAAGATTTAGGCTTCTACATCCCACACTTCCTCTCCTGTCCCACAGAGCTTCCTTAACATGATGAGCCTGACAGTACATTAGCCCTCAGAATCATTTCTTTTTTTGGGGGCGGGGGGGGGGGGGGTATGGTCGTGGGGCCTGAACTCTGGGCCTGGGTGCTGTCCCTCAGTTCTTCAGCTCAAGGCTAGCGCTCTACCACGTGAGCCACAGCGCCACTTCCGACTTTTTTCTTTTTGCTTATGTGGTGCTGAGGAATCGGACCCAGGGCCTCAGGCATGCAAGGCAAACGCTCTACCATTGAGCCACCTTCCCAGCCCTCAGAATCATTTCTTATCAATAGACTATTTTCAATTTTGTGATACTTAGTTTCATCACCAATCTATCTAATTTAGGAGTTGACCAGATATAGACAGAAAAGAGAATATATAATGAGCATGTCAGAATTCTGGAATATGAAAGACTTTGTTACAGCATTTACAGACAAGCCAGAAGGACTGAGGGGAGATGGCCGTCCTTAGGGAATAATGTGCTTGATCAGAAGATGTTGCGTGACCCCTGTGCAATCGTTTGAAAATAAAATGAGAAAGAAATCTGCAAGGACTCAAAGGAGAATGATTTGCATGGCCCAAATCAGAGAAGTTTGTTATTCCAGACAACCCTGAATTTTACTATTTTTTTCCCAGAAGTTACACTGCGATTGAAGAGGCTTTCAGCATCAAATGGAATGTATGAGAACTGTAATGCAACTCTCAATAGACTATATTAGAAAATTTTAGGTTAAAAAATAACTAAGCTCACTATATCCCTATAGGTTGTTTCTTCCATAGAATTATGACGGAAGTTAAGCATTTCTTTAAAAAAAGATATATATATATATATATATATATATATATATATATATATATATATACATACACATATAAATATCAACCTGCAAAAGTGTAAAACAATTCTACAAAATAAACCATATGACCACTTTAAGCAGACTGAATTGAGAATCTTCATTAAAATAGAATACAAGTTAGTATTTCAAGACATATAAAATATAACCTTGAGATATGAAAATAAGAAAAGGAGCTTCAGAGTTTTATTGAAAATGTACAAGAAATAACCAAGAGATTTGCAATCAAATGTATAAAATTGCATACGAATATTTTATATTTTAAGACTTCCAAGATTGTGATAACAACATTTGTGGTATTGAGTGTCCTGGCTATCTGTCAACCTTTTACTATACCAACTGAAAAATTTTGGCAACCAATGTTTACACCTATGGAAAGCAGAAATAAATAGGCTGTTTTGGCAAGACAAGCTAACAATTGAGAGAACCCAAATATATTAGCAATTACACGATTAGATAAAATCACAATGGTTAAATAGCTATGTACATATGACCATATAAAATGATCCTAGTTGAAATGAACTTCAAGGTAAGGAAACAAGAGATTTGTCTTTGTTGTGGTTTTTTTTTTTTTTTTTTTTTAATGTACTGTGTGAAGTTATTTCTTTTTTCTGTTATTTCTTTTCTTTTGGAGTATCCCCTGTGGTCACTGTTTTTGATTTTCGTACCTGACTCTTGTATATATGTTTATCCACTTTGGAAAGGGGAACAACAAAATGGTGAGACAAAGGACAAAAGGGTAAACAATGCAACAGCGATATTCACAAGACACTATGTTGGAAATGAATTTAACAACTTGTCCGGGAGGTAGGGGGAAGTCAGGGGTGGGTGGGAAAGTGGGAGAAAAATGAGGGAGGGTGTAACAATGTTTGATAAATGTACTCATTACCTTAATTATGTAACTAACCCCTCAGTATATCATTTTGACAATAATTTTTTTAAAGATATATGTAAAATAATTTTGCTTTACTCAGAGATGTAAAAACTAAGCTCCACAGAGATGGATCAATTCTCCATATCTTGGACATATTGGTTAAACTATTAAATAGAGTAAAAATGTATTCTCTAATTTTGTTACAGCCTATTTTTCAAAAGAAGTAACTTATGAAATGCAAGTTCCAATGCCATTGAAATAATTTCCAGTGGGTCAGCTAATACCAATATAACCAGAAAACTGTTGAAGGAGAATTTGATAAATCTAAAATATCCTTTAAGTCATTCTTTTCCTTTGAGAATTACCTTGCTTGAGATTACGGAAATTGTTATGCTTTGGAATAGCAGTAAGTAAGCTCATCTTTGTTACTACAGTCAATTATTTTATGCTTACTCTGAACTAGAGTTTTGTAAAGATAATGGAGTAATATGACTGAAACCTCTACAAGATCCCTCCCAAGTGTGTACTCTCTACCCAACAAACTAAACTTTATAACATGGCTGGCATATGTGATCCAATTAATTTTTTCCCTTATTTCTAATGTCTGCAATTTATGGATTTAGCAATAGCTACTGAATAATTATTCTGACATTATGCACGTGCGGTTCTGCTAGATAGCCGTAGCTGTGGCATTTGGTTCCCTAGCAACGGCAATTGTACCTTGAAAAGGAAAAGAAATTATTATGAATAGTTCTAGGAAAATAAGTCCTTATCAAAAAGCTGTAGGTTAGCCCACCCTATGCTATTTTTCTTGGTGGGGGGGGGAGTATTGCAGTGGAAAGTATGTCCGATAAAAAACATAATATTAAGTAACATTTTTAATGTGTATTTGTTCGTAATGGAAATCACTCTGTATTGTGTGAAGAAGACCTGAGCAGCAGTTGCCAAAGGTGTGTGGATCACTGAAAGCTACACTAGCAGGACCAGAGCTACTTTATTGACTGGCTATCTGCTTTTTGTACTTTGCATCATTCTGAATTTAAATGACTTAGGAAAAAAATCATTCTTTAC
The DNA here is from genome assembly GCF_019054845.1 of Dipodomys spectabilis. Lineage (NCBI taxonomy): Eukaryota > Metazoa > Chordata > Mammalia > Rodentia > Heteromyidae > Dipodomys > Dipodomys spectabilis. Next base: position 10,719,431 of record NW_024870686.1, on the reverse strand, counting down.
ATTTGAGGCAGTCCCAATATGGGAGTTTATATTCTAGAAAAATGCACCTGCACTTCAGATGAAGCATAGTCACTATTTAATTACCCAAGCATTGTTTTACCAGAGCAGAACTTCTCACTGAGTACAATCAGAAACAACATCTCACTGCTTACTGCTTATATAAACACTGGGGTTAATTTTGTTTCCCTCTTTGACTGAAACCCATCTGTTCACTCTTGGTCAAAATTCTCCTAATCATTTTTTTGGGTCAAAAGATTGTTCCAGTAATGTAATAGGTTCATTCCAGTGTGATCTTCAACTTCAACTTCAACATGATTCTTTTGCCTCTAAATGCGGTAGTTTTCTGAGGCTTTCTGAACCTCCGAGGAACTCCATGACTAGACCCACTAGCTCAACTTCTTGGTTACATGGAACATTTCTCCTAGGGCCCTCACTGTAATACCTTCGCTGCAGTACTGCGGTACTTGACAGCCCTTTATCTCTTTCCACTGAAATTCTCACTTGGACCAATATTTTCCTTTTTTTACAGTACTAAATAAAACTTTATTGAATTATGCATGTCATTATTTCAATGAAATCACATTGTTAATTTTGCAAGAAATACAGGAATTAAGGTTGAAAATCTTGTATCTCAACAGCATTTTCCATCCCACATACCCCACGTGAAGTAAAATGTAACAAAGTATAGATTCAGTTATTCCATCATTTGTTTACTTTTAATTTTAATTAGTAGAAGAGTCCAGTAAAACAAGCTTCTCTGTATGACCAAAGCAATGGCACAAAAATAATTTCTATGAAATACTTCATAATACCTCAATGAAGATGTTTATATGTAGAGGTGGGGATTCCAGATTTTTGGATTTTATCAGCTGCTTACATTCCAAATGCAGACTTCAAGGCCAATTAAGGTTATTAATGTTCTTCCTTCTTTTTGCAAGTTAAAAAACATAAAAACACATCTGAAGAAATGTATCAAAATAAATAAGAAAAGCCAGGAGCTGGTGGCTCACGCTTGTAATCCTAGTTATTCAGGAGGTTGAGATATGAGGATCACAGTTCAAAGCCAGCTTGGTCAGGAAAGTCCTTGAAACTCTTTTTTTTTTCATTTTCTTAAGGTGCATCTTTAAGGAAATATTCCCCAGAAAGGCATGTGGCACCCAAATCATATACTTCAAGGTCTACCACTGAGGACCCAGTTATTTCCTAAAATGCTGCCCCTAATTTTCCACAGACAATATCTCAGCTAGTCACTGATGTGGACATGGTTTTCCAGTGGCAAATAGCTACAAACATTGTATGCTCTACTCCAGGATATATGCATAATATGAAGCAGACTCTAAGAATGTAAGTCTGCTTGACACTTTGCCTTAACATGTTTGTGTGGAAGTGGACTAACACTTAGTTCACTTCTTCTTTTCCTAGTCCCTGGAATTGTGTGGATAGTCAGAAAAAAGAAATGTTACTTAATTACATTGAGTCTAAAAACAGTTAATCAGCAATCGCTCAATATTTAGCAGAAAAAAATATCTAAGGAAAATATTTTGATGTATGCTTTTACAACACAGGGAAAATTAAATAAAGGCATAAAGGCCAAAGGACCATGGAAGCAGAAACTTATGATGTAGCCAAGTAATTTCAATCCCATGAAAAATCTGGGTCTTCAAGGTTTCCTCATTGTTGAAGTGCATCTTTAAAGCTATGATATAATTACTACTCATGCATTACATGGTGAGCAATACCAGAGGTGTATGCAACTTTGCACCATAAACGCGGCAAGCCTGTATTCATTTTCATTTTTTACCCAGTTTCAATTCCTTTGAGGTTATCTGGAGAAAATAGAAATGGATGGAGTTCAGAATGAGGATAGACTGAGCAGGAAAAGTGAACTCTCTTGATGGATAACAGACACAGGACAGCCTGAACTAAAACCAAGTTCTGAAACTATGAGTGAGCCACACACTGTAGCTGGAAGAAATAAATCATGTGGATAAAGCAATAACCATTGTAGGAGAGGAATTGGGCAGGAAAAGTAAACAATTGTGATCAATTATTTTTGTGCTATTAATATTATCTGGCAGCTAACATTTGCTGAATCATTAACAGGGACTTAAACTCTTAATCTATTCTCGCTTATATTAGTAATCTTCAAGAGTGTAAATCTTTGCTACCCTTCTGGAAGCAAGGATATTAGCTCTATATAAGGTTAAGGGTACTCAAAATTGGATTTAAAAGGCTTTAATCACATACACATTACTAGGTTAATATTATTAGCAAACTCTAAATAAGCTCTGCATCCAGCTTTACCCTTCCTCCCAAATTCACTACACAGAGAACTGGAGAAGCCTGGTAATTTAATCTGTTCCACTATATAATTAAGTGTAAAGAAGTAATGGCATAGACTGTGACTGTGTGTGTGTGTGTGTGTGTGTGTGTGTGTGTGTGTGTGTGTGTGTGTGTTTAAATGTTTTTTTTTTTTTACAAGTAATTAACCAATTTTGCCAGCACCATTTACTGAAGAGCCTGTTTTTCTTCCATTCTATTTTTTTAGATCCCTTATCAAAGATTAAGTGGCTATAGATCTGTAGGTTCATTTCTGGGTTTTCAATTCTATTCCACTGGTCCTGAGGTCTGTTCTTGTGCCAGTACCAAGCTGTTTTGATTACTATGGCTTTGTAGTAGAGTTTGAAACTTGGTATTGATATTCCTTCAGCACTGTACTTTCTGTTAAGGATCTTTTTAGCTATTCGGTGTTTTTTTGTTGTTGTTGTTCCATATGAAATTTGGATTGCCTCTTCTATTACCTTGAAAAGTGAGGTTGGAATGTTGATAGGTATCGCATTGAATTTGTAGATAGCCTTGGGAAGTATTGCCATTTTCACGATGTCAATCCTTCCAATCCAGAAGCATGGGAGGTTTTGCCACTTTCTGAGTTCTGTTTTGAGTTCCTTTTTCAGGTTTTCACAGTTTTCATCATAGAGGTCCTTCACTTCTTTGGTTAATTCCTAGGTCTAGATCCTTATATATCACCCTGCACCAGAATAAACTCCAAATGGATCAAAGACCTCCGAGTCAAAGCAGACAACCTGAAAACATTACAGGACAGAATAGGAGAAACCCTAGGTCTACTTGGCACAGGCCAACATTTTCTTAATAGAGACCCAGAAACACAACAAATTAAAGAAAGGTTGGACAAATGGGATTACATGAAGTTGCAGAGCTTCTGCATGGAAAAGGACATAGCAAGCAAGTTCTTCAATAGCCATATAACTAACAAAGGTCTTAGATATCTAAAATATACCTGGAACTCAAAAATTTAAATTCTCCAACAACAAATCCTCAAAGAAACAGCTGCCCAATAAATAAGTGGGCTAAAGACTTAAAGAGAAACTTCTCTGAAGAGGAAAGAAGGATGGCCAATAGACACATGAAGAAATGCTCAACCTCCCTAGCCATAAAAGAAATGCAAATCAAAACAACACTGAGATACCACCTCACCACAGTTAGAATGGCTATAATCAAGAACTCTAATAACAATAGATGCTGGTGTGGACAGAAGGGAGCCCTACTGCATTGTTGGTGGGAGTGTAAACTTGTTTAACCACTTTGGAAAGTAGTATGGAGGTTCCTCAAAAGACTCTACATAGAGTTCCCCTATGACCCAGCAATCCCACTTTCAGGCATTTACCCAAATGATCACAAACAAGACAATACTAAAACTACCAGCACAACTATGTATATCACAGCATTATTTACCATAGCTAAGATATGGAACCAACCCAGATGTCCCTCAGTAGATGAATGGATCAAAAAAATGTGGTATGTCTACACAATGGAATTCTATGCCTCCATCAGAAAGAATGACATTGCCCCATTTGTTAGGAAATGAATGACTTGGAAAAAATTATATTAAGTGAAGTAAGCCAGGCCCAAAGAAACATAAGTCCCATAATTTCCCTTATTTGCAATAACTATTATATATCTGAGACAAGCAGAAAAGGTCAGATAAGTTGATGTTTAGCAAAATGAACCCCAAGATAAGAACACAAGAGGTTTTTTGTTTTCTTTCTTGATATTGTTTCTAATGTACTTATAAGTTACCACATGATTTTTTTTGTTGCTTTGTATGTCCCTCCCTCATGGTATAACCCGTTTTCACTGTTTGATGTCCGTATAATTTGGGGAGGGGAAGGGAATAAAACAAATTGTTTAAACAATGAGATGTACAAAATGTTATGTCACAAAATGAACTTTATAATTTAGGCGAGGTTGAAGGGAGATGTAGTTGTGGAGATGGGAGGGAAGGGATGGTAGAGGAAAAACTAAAGAGTAGGCAACAATGCTTGATAAGAAATGTACTCATTACCTTGCTCACGTGATTGTAACCCCTCTGTACAGTATTTTTACAATAAAATTTTTTATTTTCTTTATGTAGTTGTACAAAGTAGCTTCCATTCTGCAAAGCAATTTATGACACGGCATATTTGATTAATGCCAAATCTTTCTGTATTCTCACTCATCACTTCCTGGCCCACCCTTTCCCTTACTCTTCTTAATTTTATAGGTTATACATTAAATTTTTTATTGCATCTTTCTCCTCTTCATTTGTCTACCTCCTTCTCCTTGCCCCTACACCACCCTGCTTCCTGGTGTTTTATTTTGCTGAACTTTTATTTTGCTTTCTAAGGGATTAAAAAATTTGAGTTATCTTTGACTCTGTTTTGTTTCAGTTAATGCATTTGTATATACTTGCACACCACCCAACATATTTAATTACGAATCTGTAAGCTAAATTTGGCTTCCACATAAAAAGAAAAACATGCATTCTCTGTCTCCCTGGGGCTGACTTAATTCACTTAACATATTTTCCCCCAAATATTTCCATTTCTTTAGAAATGGTATAATATTATGCTCTCTAATGTATGGGAAAATTAAAAAGAACAGAATTACCCTAAGATCCAGCAATTCCACTCCTGGGTCTTTACCCAAAAGATTGCAAACTAGGATATGGTAAAGCCACAAGCATATTCATGTTCATTATCCCTGATTGGATCAAAGATATGTGGAATAAATAACCAATGGACTTCTACTCATTCATTAGGTAGAATATGGCTTTTAAAATATGACATACCAACAATGGCAAAAGCATGGCTGAAATCAGGAAAACAACTCCTTTTGTAATAGCCAAACAAAAAACCAAAATACCTAGGAGTTACCTAAATAAGTGAATGATCTCTATGATGAAAAATTTAAAAACCTGAAAAAGGAAATTAAAGCAGAACCAAGGAAGTGGAAAAACCTCCCATGCTCCTGGATTGGGAGGATTAACATTGTGAAAATGGCAATACTTCCCAAGGCTATCTACAAATTCAAGGAGATATCTATAAATATCCTAACCTCATTCTTCAAGGAAATAGAACTAGCAATCCAAAATTCTTAGAGAATTCATATGGAAAGACCCTGAATAACAAAAACAATCCTTAGTTGAAAGAACAGTGCTGGAGGAATATCAATACCAAATTTCAAACTCTACTACATAGCCATAGTAATGAAAACAGCTTGGTACTGGCACAACAACACACCTGAGGACCAATGGAATAGAACAGAAGACCCAGAAATGAACCCAAAAACTTATAGCCACCTAACCTTTGATAAGGGAGCTAAAAATATAGAATGGAAGAAAGACAGCCTCAAAGTCAAAGCAGATACCCTGAAAACATTACACAAAGGAATAGGAGCAACTCTAGGACTCCGTGACACAGGCCAAAATTTTCTTAATAAAGACCCAGAAACACAACAAACCAAAGAAAGGTTGTACAAATGGGATTGCATGAAGTTGCAGAGCTTCTTAATGGCAATGGACCTAGCCAGCAAGATCAATAGAAAGCCCACGGATTGGGAGAAGATCTTCACTAGCCATAAAATGAACAAGGGTCTCATATCTAAAATGTACTTAGAACTCAAAAAATTAAATCCCCCAACAAATCCTCAAAGAAAGAACTGCCCTAGTAATAAGTGGGCTAAAGACTTACAGAGAAACTTCTCTGAAGAGGAAATAAGAATGGCCAATAGACACATGAAAAAAATGCTCAACTTCTCTTACCATAAAAGAAATGCAAATCAACAAAGGAGGAGGCAACACAATGCTTGATAAGAAATGTACTCATTATCTTACCCATGTAATTGTAACCCCTCTGTATGGTATTTTCACAATAAAAAAAAAGAAATGCAAATCAAAACAACATTAAGATTCCACCTCACCCCAGTTAGAATGGCTATAATCAAGAACCCTAATAACAACATGCTGGAGGGGATGTGGCCAGAAGGGAGTCCTATTGCATTGTTGGTGGGAGTGTAAACTTGTTCAACCACTTTGGAAAGTAGTATGGAGGTTCCTCAAAAGACTCCACATAGAGCTCCCATATGACCCAGCAATCCCACTTTTAGGCATTTATCCAGCGATCACTAACAAAGCCATACTAATGCTACTAGCACAACTATGTTTATCGCAGCATTATTCAATATAGGTAAGGTATGGAACCAACCCAGACGCCCTTCAGTAGATTAATGGATCAAAAAAATGTGGTATAGATATATATATGGTGGAATTCTCTGCCTCCATCAGAAAGAATGACACTGCCACATTTGTTAGGAAATAGAAAGAAAAAATTATATTAAGTGAAGTAAAGCAGGAACAAAGGAACATACGTCCCATGGTTTCCCTTATATGCAATAGCTAGTATATGTCTAGGACAAGCAGAAAAGGTCAAAAGCTATGTACAGATGACCATATAATCTGATGCTAAGCTAAATGAATCTCAAGATAGGGACACATGAGATTTTCTCTTTCTTGCTGTTCTTGTTAATGTTCTATGTGACTGTTTTGTTTCTTTGTATGTTCTTTTCCCATGTTATAATCCATTGTCAATCTATTTGATTCCAGTGTCCTGCATTTCATATATGCATTTTTCTAATTTGGGGAGGGGAAGGAAAATAACAAAATGCTGATGTAAGGATACAGGATGACCCATTGTAACAACTGGATGTACAAGGCACTTTGTTCAAAAAGAACTTTTCAACTTTGTGGGGGTAGGGAGAAAGGCAGGAGGTGGGGAGGAAAGGGATGGTATAGAAAAACAAAGGGAGGGGGTAACAATGCTCAATAGTAAATGGATTCATTACCTTACTCATGTAACTGTAACCCCTCTGTACAGTATCTTTATAATAATAATATGTATTAAAATAAAATATGGCATACCATGTGAGAAATTCAGGCACTACCACATGATTGTTCATAATTTTGTTTAATAATAAAAACATAATAGTAATCAAATAATGATTATGTAGGAGATGGATATTTGTATGTCAGAGAAAACAAGGATAAGATATGTGGGACAAACAAGGGTAGATTTAATGTACATCATGATGACTTTAATAAAATTGTAAGAGCTTTGGGAGTTTTGCTAAATAAGTAGATTTTCTCTTGTAACAAAATGTTATTATGTGAAATGATAGAGGTGCTAATTTGTTTCTTTCTAGTAACCATTTTACTATTATAATATGTCTCCATAATATTGTGTTGTAAACTTCAAATATACACAATAAAACTTATTTTTAAAAAAGCAATAGCTAAAGCAGAAATAGTTTAGAATTAAATGTGAATGACTAAAAAAGAAAAAAAAACATATATAACTACTATTAGGACATTCTACCAAGTTTATTGATCACTAATAGATATTCCACAGAAAACATGTTGGGTGGGAAAGCAGCTTCAGATTAGTTCCTTGACAAATCCTTTCTTCTCCCACTTTGTAACTTTTGTAGGCCAGAAGTATTTTCTTTAGAAAAATTTGAAAACATTAAAGATTAAACTTTGTTCTAAACTTTGTGCTGAAACCATTAGGATACTTTGTTTCATGCCTTTTCTCTGAGAATAGTTAGCAACAGAAACTGAAGAACAGCCCAGTCTTCAGCAAATATGTTTATAACATGGTCTGTTCATATTTATTTATCTATTTAGCTGACATTTGTTTACTCTATTTGTCAGATAGGGAAGGAAAATATTAGGAAATACATATGAAGAGCAACCTTCTAAGTGGAAATCCAGCTTAAGTTCAGCATTATCAGTTTATTTAAAAATGGATACATTAGTAGAGCTGATATAAAAATCATCAATTCTTTATTCTCTTATACAATTTTGTTTGTGTTTTGAACTCCATTTTCTTGCTCTCAGTTCCACAGATCTTTCTTTGGTTTCCCCCTTCAGGACACATGATGTAAACCTTGCCTCCTCTGATGTCCTTCCCTACCCCCCCTCCTTCCATCTCTCCTCCCATCCCCCATGAGAAACATCATCTGTGAGTGTGAATGCTCCTCACTCTGGGAGTTGTCATGACACCTGCTATCCAGAGGAGCGCACATGGAGCCCTCTAGTCAATGAGATGCTCTCACCAATGACTTAAAGTGAGAACCATACAATAAACTCATTGTTGGGTCAGAAGGAGTCTATTGATGCAAATAATGATTAAATAATCACAGGCCTACATGGTGATTCTGGGCAGAGGAGGGTACACAATCTACACATTGACATTCCTACCCACTGTGAAAGCAGTACAGAGCTACGTTGTGTTAGAGCCAGTAGAAATTGTAGAAATGCATCACTTGTACTATAAAAATGAGAAAAAGTGTTTCTTATTCAATATGCAGCCCCACCCTTGGAGTGGATAAATATTTTGAAAGCACCATACACAGATTTCTACACATCTTAATAAAATGCTGAATCTTTTTGACAAGGTGACTTCGTTTTTTTTTTTTTTTTTTTTTTTTTAACGTGCTGGGGAAATAGTGAATGGAAGAATTACAGAATGTCATTTTTTATTTGCCATCATTCCACAGTTATTTTTTCGAATGGAAAGCTAGATTAAAATGCAATATTAGAGAAAAAGATCCAATGTAAACAACTCTACTTTTTCTGACTTCCTTAACAGAAAGTTTTAAGAAATATTTTAAATGGGAATTACTGTTAGAAATAGAATATTTACCTTTAGGGAAATATATTGATCTACTGACAACAAGGAAAAATAAATAGCAAATTGAATGCTCAGAATTATAATTTAGCTCCAATTTGGAAAGGGTCAAAAATCATGAAATAAACTCTTAGATAATATTTTTCTTAGCCTGAGAGCAGTAGGGAGCTACGTGCATTACAACATTTTATATTCTAAGCTGTCTAAACAAACCCATATGGCTCTAATTTAGCAAGTGAATAGCAAAAATATTTGGGAATTGGTAGTAAATTCAACAACAATATTTCAAAACAGCATTTCTTGAATAACTATTGTCTGCAAAACTAAGCAGATGTTAACAGAAAGCTGTTTAATATTCACAAATATTTTGAAGAAACTACATACTATGACTCTTTAGAGATTAAAAGGCATATTCCTAAATTAAAATTCTGAGTTATCTTTTTTGTTACATTGTTTTCCACCTTTTATTTTTATCTTTAAGTAGTTATATAAAATCCACCATGTTAATTTAGAATGCTATTCCTCTTTTCAAAAAAACATTGTAAAGGAAATGTGCAGAGGTGTTATAGTTACATAAATCAGGCAATGAATACATCTCCTTTTGAACCATGTCACACACTCCAGTTTTTCTCCTCAGTTCTCACCACCCCCCACCAAGTTGTAGACTCATTTACTGCATAACATCTAGTGAATATCACTGCTAAATTGGTTCACCCTTTGTCCCACTGTTTCTGTGCTTTTCCTTCCCCTCCCCAAGTCAGATAGACATATATATGTCTATACAAGTCAAAGGGTACAGAAATCAAACACATTGACAAAAGGGAATAAACCAAAGAAAAAAGTAAAGAAAAAGGAATTGCACACAGTACAATTAAAAAATCCTCTTGTTTCCATTTCTTGTAGTTCATTTTGATAACCATCATTTTACATGGTCATATGCACATAGCTATTGAGCTCTTCCTATTCTCTCTAAACAAATCCTCCTTCGGTCTCACTGTGGGAATATTTAGAGTGCTGTTTAATTAATCATGTCCAGGAGTAATTATGGGTCTTTTACTATCCATTGGGTTTACTTGTAAATTTATAGGCACATTGTGATTATTACAAATGAAGGAAAGCATGCAGCCTATGTTTCTTTGAATCTGGCTTACTTTGCTCAATATTTTTTTCAAGTCTTTCAATTTCCTTATGAATGAGGCAATATTATTCTTTCTGATGGAAGCATAGACTTCCATTACACAAACACACACACACACACACACACACACACACACACACACACACACACACACATATACAAATCATTTTCTCGATCCATTGAGGGACATCTGGGTTGATTCCATATCTTAGCTTTGGTAAACAATGCTGCAGTGAACATGGTTGTGCTGGTGACTTTGGTGACTTTAATACAGCATGGCTTGTGGTCATTTAGTGCCATGCTTCTTGATCAGTGTCACTCCTTCCATCATTCTCCTCATCTATCCCAACTATGGTTATCTCCTTCAAGGCAGTTCTTAACATTAAAGGAATCTCATTTCTACAAGAGAAGAAAACAAACTGATTTTTAAATACAATATAGAATACTTTTTCCTACTATTGTTAGGGAAGATTTACTGCTTGGGGATTGTAACTATTTGTGAACATGCCTTTGGATAGAGGATTTATATATACTCTGACAGTATCTTGACTGTGCAAGTCCTGTGAACACAGAAAATTTTGGTCAATGATAGAACAGCTTATATCCCAGTAGTCCAGTAAGATTTAATCACTTCATGGCATCACAGATGACTTTGTGTACATATGCTTAGTAATTAGAACAAAAGAGGAAATTGTCATGTGTGCATCACTCCAAATGCATCCCTGTTCTTCACAACTATTCAATACATAATTGTGATTAGTTTCAAATTACTTAAAGGTAAGAAAATAAGAACAGGACCCAATGTGCCTATCGCTCATATATCTTCCAATACCCCACGTATGCTTGTGGGATAATACTACCATGGAATTCAAGCTTTCTCAATTGACATAAAAATTTTTTTCTTAGTATAAAGAGAAAGACAAGGTAAATGTAGATAATAAAGCTTGATTTGAAAAGACACTGATGCCAGGCACTGGTGGCTCATGCCTGTAATCTTAGCTACTCAGGAGGCTGATATCTGAGGATCACAGTTCAAAGCCAGCCTGGGGCCTCTTCTCCAATTAAATACTAGAAAATTGAAAGTGGAGCTGTGGCTCAAGTGGTAGAGTGCTTGTCTTGAGTTGAAGAGCTCAGGGATAGCCCTCAGGCGCAGAGTTCAAGCACCACGAATGACAAAAAAAAGATGCTAGTATAATTATGAAATAGCCTCACAAAGGCAAATTTGGCCTTAGTCCTGTGCCTTACTCAAGTCTGTGAAAGATACAATGTAGTACATATTTAAAATAAAATTTTCTAGGTTGATTTTATTTTTCACACTTACCAGTATTAATGTTAACAAAAACTAATCAAATGTCTTATATTAGACTTACAAAAATTGACTCCTCAAAAATTAGAAAAGGAGAATTAGTAAGCAGCATCTAAACATGATTTTAGCATTTTTCTCCACAAATCTGAGATTTAAAAAATCGAACAAGACTTCTTACTCAGAACTAACATATAGTCTTTAATGACTCATCACTTGGATATGATTTGGTTCTTATCTTTGTTCTTTTTTTAAGTATTTGTTAAAATTATTTTTCAGTAAGTGTTCAAAGAAGTTATCTTTGTTCTGATCGTTAGGTTTTGTTTCTTTGTTGTTCATATGATGTAAGGACATTATTCACAAATACAAATCAAAGTGTAAAGATATCCTTCTGCTGGGGTTATATGACATATTTTTTTCATTATAAGAAAGTTACTACAGAAAGATCTGACTTCAGTACATAGAAAGAGAATAACCAGAAAAGAGGTCTTAAAAAAGCTAAGAGGAAGGGCAGCAATTTAAAGATAGTCTATAATAAATAGAAAAGATTGCAGGGGAGAAGGGATTTCAGTAGAACTATAAAATGATAGGCTATCCAGACAGGTTGGGCTAGTTTTGTTGAGCCTTTAGCATAATAAGTTTTGAACTTATAAAAATAAGAAGTGTTAATTTATAAAATTGCTAAAGACCATATCAAACTCATAACTCTAACAATAGAAATTAAAGCACAAGTATAAAAACGACTTTCAATAAAAAATGTGAGCAATGTAACATGATAAAGTTATAAGGAACTTTGTTATATTGGGTATTTTCCTTAGTTTTGGTTTTATAGTTTTATGAAGGGCTTAACAATGATGTGCTGATAAAACAAAAACTAAATTAAAAACCTGAGTTGTAGCATTTGGATGTTTCCATAGTGTAAGAGCATGCCAACCTGATTGATTTCAAGCTACAAATAGGTGAGCAATTGATCTCCCCATTTATTCATTATCTAAGAATTGCTCCTGCTATTTGCTAAATACACTATTTATACTGTGTTTTATGAAATCTGTGGACAAAATCACAACTAGAAGATTGTTTCTTGGTAATTATTGGTCAAGAAACTCCCAGTAGATCTATAAACTAGCATAACTGGAGTCAATAATTGTTTAAATTCTTTTAAAATACTTTTTTCCCCTCATATTCATCCTTCCATCCATCCATCCATGCATATTAATCCATGTTACTCTGTTTTCTACTCCCAAAAGTGAATACAATGGAATTAGCAATTTACAAAGAGAAATGGTTTAACTCAGTACGGGGGCTCAGGGTTGCAATCCTAGCTAATTATGAGTCTGAAGTCAAAAGGATCACATTGCTAGATTAGCTCAGGCAAAAGCTCCAGAGACTGCCATCTTAACCCAAAGCTGGGTGCAGTGGTTTATGCCTGTCTATCTAACATGGGTGGCTGACATAAGGAGGATTTCAGTTCCAGGCCAATCAAGGTAAAGATACATATAAGACCTTAGGTCAGCAGAAAAGGTTGGACATAATGGGTTGGCCTGTCAATCCATTTTCAGAAAATAGAAGGTTCTCAGTCCAGGTCATCCTGGGCAAAATGCGATATGCTATCTCAAAAATAATCAAAGCAAAATGGACTGCCAGCTGCAATACAGTGTCTGCTTTGCATGTATGAAGTTTTGAGTTCAACCCACCAGGACTGAAAAATAAACAGGTAATGTTTACTCAGCCCATGATTTGGGAAGCTCTGAAAGCTAAGATTGAGAGCCCAAGAATGAGTGCCTTTTGACTGATGGGAGCTCTGCAGAGACCCAAGACATCTCTTGCTTCATATGGCAAGGGAGTCATATACAAGGGACAGACTATCTGTCGCTGACCATGCTAGAGATAACTGTTCAGCCATCAACTCCTACATCGTGAATGGACTTTATCCATAAGAGCAGAGTCCTCATGTCTTGAATTTCTCTGGATTGATAAGGGACACTCAATCCAGCTTGCGTCAGTAGAAAACAGGAAAACTTGGTTGGAGAGGAAATTGGGGAAAAAATAAATGTCTTCTTGAGAGATGAGCAGCAGTGGACCTGGGCAGGCAGATATTATGTACATAGTGTTTTCAGGCAGTGAATGATGAAGATGCCATGGGTCTGAGGAATGTGGGACCTCCATTGCCCATTCCAGATAACTGTAGAGTCTCCTTTTTGTTTTGGTTGCTTCCAAGTGTGCATGTTCTCACTAAATTGCAATGTTGAAAGAAATTATACGAAAAATAATAGCAAGACAATGACTTGTAATTAACTAAGCTAACGGCTTCATGTAAGCAAAATGAACAATTTTCAGGAGCTTTTATGTACTTCCTCCAATGCACTGAAAGAATTACGATAATACATTTGTTCTAGAAAGTGTCAAGAAGGTGTTAAATTGCCTAGCTCTATTACAAATAAAAGTCTTGCTTCATAATTAACATCAAGGCATTCATTTCATAAAAGGGTATTAGTTAATGTCTTGTCATAAAATAGGAACGATTAAAATTAGAAAAGATAAAGTGCTAGCAGCTCTTTCAAGCTGTGCAATGTCTTTTGCTCCAACAGAACTACATTTGTTCGTCTCGAGATGTTTTGAGGCATTCATGTGCCAGCATTGTGGTTGGCAATGGGTAAGCAAGAGGTTGACCATTGGTAATGCCTTCTACCTGGATGGCTCAGAAACTGTATTTTTAACAGGAAAGACTTTTACTGATGCAGAACTGGTTTCAGTTAAAGACATTGTCATTTATTTGTCAGCTAGTCAATAAAATTAAAGAATTGCAACATGGATATACTTAATCAGACAGAAAGAATTTACTTTGACTAAAATGCAAAAAACAAAAGATCTAAAGCAAGCAACATGTCACAGGGTGACTAGGGAGAAGCTTGTGAGCAGGTAGAATTGAAGAAAGATCTCAATCTGTTGTATGCGTGTGAGTGTGTGTGTGTGTGTGTGTGTGTGTGTGTGTGTGTGTGTTAGTACTGGAGATTGAACTCTGGGCACTGGCTTTTGGCTTTTGTACTCAGGGTTCTGGTGTTCAGTCTCTTGACCTACATCTCTACTTTCTGCATTTTAGTAGCTAATTACAGGTACAAGTTTCATGGATCTTCTTGCTTGGCTAGTTTCAAACTGCTCAGACCTCAGTAGTACCTAGAATTACAGGTAGGAGCAAAATGTTATCTAGCAATAAACATGTGATGCCTCTGAGCCTCCCAGGGGATATTATTTAATAATATTGCATGTTATTTAGATGAAAAATTAATATATTGCTCTCATTATTCATATGTTTGGAGGTAAATATTGAAGCTTTCGACACTCTAAATGTGTAGGAAATGTTAAGAATTGTTAACTCTCCTAAGGTGCAAACTTCTTAGTTTATTCATTTTGATAAACCTGAGAAGCACAATGGTTGGCACATAGTAGGTACTCAGAAAATAAATATAAAATGGAAGAATGTGAAGTAATACAGCACTATGTTCACCTTGATAGATTTAGTAATGAGTTGATCATTCGAATTACTTCAGTAGACTTAGGTGATGAATATTCAAAAACATAAGAAATGTGATTTTTAGGCAGTATGCATAATTTTGGCATGTAATCACTGCTTGTAGTGTTTATAATTATTTACAATATTTGATGGTGCGGGAAAATATTTTTATCAGAGTTGGCATAACCACATTATGCCATTTATTCTTAAAGTAACTGACATTGAAAGGAATTGAAGTAAATGAACCAGTGATAATTTAGCTGAAGTGAAATATTTCTTTTAAAAGGGCAATGTCAACCTTCTGAAAGAAGGAACATTTCTATCAATTGCTTTCCAGATTACACTTAGATTCTAAAGTATTTCAATTTACTACCCTTGTATCTATAGTTTTTCTTTGTGGTTCACAAAACTCAGATACTGGAAGAGTGGACACCTGTCATCCTGCTCTACTGGAAAGCCTAGACAGGAAGATGTTGGCCCAGGATGGTCTAGGGAAAGACTCAAGAACTCATCCTACAAAATAACAAAAGCAAATAGAGCTGCAGATTTCATGAAAGTGGTACAATATGTGCCAGCAAGTGTGAATTCAGCCTCCTATACCACATCCAAAAAAATCCCTAACACTAAACAAACAAACAAAATCCCCCAAACCCCCAAACTTCTTAGCATTATAATACTCTGAATGGCTGTCAATATATTCCATTCTAGGCTGGAATGGACACATTTTGGACCTGCTGCAGGGCTGTGGGTACTGATGATAAAGATTCCTTCCCATCAATTTGCTTTTCCTAAACTGGAGCCACTTAACACCATACTGCAGTTTGGTGTAGGCTTAGTGCTTAGAAACCCCTTCCTTCAATAATTACCAAACCTATGCTGGGTACAGGTGGCTCATGCCTGTAATCCTAGCTAGCTATTTAGGAGGCTGAGGATTGCAGTTCAAAGCCAGCCTGGGAAAGAAAGTCCATGAGATTCTTATCTCCAATAAACCACAAGAAAACTGGAAGTGATGCTGTGGAAGGGCTCGCCTTATGCTGAAGAGCTGAGGTACAGCACCTAGGCCTAGAATTCAAGCCCCACAACCAATGAAATAATAATAATAATCATCATCATCATCATCATCATCACCAAACCTTCAATAGAGAGGAGTCTGAGACGTTCACATCAAGAAAATTCAACCCATAGATGATGTCCTATTATTACTGGAAAATAAATCCACTCATGGTATTTTGATCTACTTAATTATAGGACACAGCGCTGCTGTTTTCTGCATAACTAATGGAGAGATTACTGTCTATGCATACATATATGTATTTATGCATATGAAGGAGTATATTTATCTGACTTTGTAAGATAAGTACTCTCTGAGCTTTTATGTCAACTTCCTTCAAAGAACACTATATCTAACTATGGCTTTTTAAAAAGGAAATAGAAGAAAGGATTGTGACTTTTTTTGGGTCAGTCCTGAGACTTGAATTCAGGGCCTGGGCATTGTCCCTGAGCTAATTTGTCAAAACTTGCACTCTAACATTTTGAGCCACAGCTCCATTTCTGGTTTTTGGGTGGTTAATTGGCGGTAAGAATCTCACAGGGACTCTTCTGTCTAGGCTGGCTTTGAATCAAGATCCTCAGATCTCAGCCTTCTTAGTAGCTAGGCATAAGCACTGGTATCTGGCTTTGGGATATATTTTAAAACCTCATCCTTAAGTTCAACTGAACTTAAACTGTGGCCTCATAGCTTTCACAACTTCAAATTTAAATGACTCTCTTTCTATGCCTGGTTGGTAATGAAGCACTTTTCTGAATAATGAGAATTATTGAAAATTGCTATTACATTTCTGTCACCGAGTTTCTAACAAACTCTTGAAAATCATCTTCCATCCTGAATGTGTGAGATGAGATATAATTTGCTGTCAATGAAATTCAGGTATTTTTGAACAATATTAGACAACATACAAAAAGCAGTGTTTCTTTGTAAATTGATGACTAGTACAAAATGATTTTGGAAAATTTTAATTGAAGAAATTCAACCTAATGACTTGTTTTCATGGACTCTTAACTGTGACAGTCTTTGGGAAGGGCCTAGGATTGTGGTGGCCAAATTGTATGTATAAATTGATGCATTTCGTGGATATAGAGGACAAAACTATCCTGACAAGAGGAAGTCCAACCACACCATGTATACAGACAGAAAGCTCATTGATGTAAACAAAAAACAAAGTTCACTTTAAGGAGAGACTGTATTAGGAAGGTTAGATTACTGCAAAAGCAAGCAAAGGGACAATTTCACTAGAAGGCAGAGAGCAACAAGAAGATGTCTCTAACCATGAGATCGAACCCATCTCCAGCTTTAGGAACAAAGGAGTTTCCATTGATAATGGAGAATAATAAGAACAGAAGAAGCCAGGTACGGGAAAGGGTTGTGTGATCTGACTGTTGTCAAGACAATGTTTTACTGAAAACAAGCTTAGTTTTTGAAGTAACTCTTAAGGGGGAGTTGTGTGCTGTATGGGAGTGGGACTCAGATAAAGTTCAGGGACTGAAGGGAATAAATAAAAACAAATCTTAACCAATGTGTGAGTAACAAAAAGTTTACTTTTTCTGGTTGACCAGCTGGGTTTAAGGCCATGAATGGAGAAGTGGAAGAAGGTCTGTGCCTAGCCTTGTGATAGATACTTGCACAATTAAAATGTGGGGGCTGGGGGCTTAGCTCAGTAGAAAAGTGCCTGCCTGGTGAGCACAAGGCCCTGAGTTCAGTCATCAGCTCTGGAAAAAAAAGTAAAATGTATGAATCTTGTCTATGTTATATAGTGCAGGGGAGAGTATTTTTCAACAAGTCAATCTGGGAACATACAGACATTGGGAAGGTTTCTTGACCTTTGGTATTTTTCACTTGTTCTTCTTCTTTTTTAACCTCAAGATCACAAAACTGTGGTACAATTCCATGTTACCCTTGGCAATGAGAAGAGATAAAGAAGAGTATTTTACAACAGAGCTCCAAAGACCAATCAAAAGATCAGGAAGGATAGATACATGGAACTCCTAGATTGGGAGCTCATAAAAATTATAATATTGGAATTGGATAAAGGTAAGGCAGCATGGTGCCTGCACAGGGAATATTTATCCTGGGTAGAAGGCTCTCAGGACCAGAGTTCAGAGGCAGGATTCCTTCCAGAGATATAGTGTTGAGAGAGAGGAGGAAAAAGGATTGTACCTTAACTCTCAAAATACACAGGGAGAACTTAGTTTCTGGTGTAGAAAAGCATTTCAACTTGGAATAACTAAAAAACTCACAGAACGGAATTAACAAATGAGATGTAGATTGAAGACTAGTTATCAGAAATAACCATTTTTCCCCCTCAATGGATGAGATTGACCTCAGCCTTTGAAATTTAAAAGTAGTTCAGCTCTTGTGGCATGAAAGGGATGGGGAAGTAAAGGGAACAGGCAGGTCCTACAATATTGTCTTTGAATAAGGGTCTGTTCTTAAAGAAAACCAATTTATTTTCAGACCAAATAACAGCCTAGTGCATTATGAACCTCTACTATTTCCATCCTATATACTTTGGAGTTTTTTTTTTTTTATAGGTCAGCATCCTGAGTCTCATATGGGAAATGTGTAGTTAAATTTAGGAAAGAAATAGAATATAAATAGCTATTTTAAAGGATTGTAAGGTTTGAAGAATTACATGTCAAAATCGAGAATGTAAAAGTTAGGTTCTTTTGAGTTTCTCTATTTTAAATTTCCTTTCTCTTTCTGCTGTGTTGATAACACTAATGTTGAATGTTTAATTATTTTCAGTTCTAAATCTGAGTATAGTGTTTATATGCAACATAAAAAGTTGGATAAATGAATTGAATATGGTTTACCATTTACTTTCCTTAGGCAATCTTAAATTTATTTAAATAATAATATATGAATATAAATGTAGTAGCAGGAAACAGTCCAGTTTTATTTTATTAATTCAAAATAATATTATGAAATTCTACTTATGAGAAGAAAACATATTGCTTTGCTAACCCTGCATAACATACCTCCCAAGAATGAATTCATACTTTGTGATCCAGATCTTGTAAGCCCTGAGTTATTGATTTCAAAATCCAAATATATATCCAGGATATAGGAGCTTGTTCTTTAACAAGATTTCTCTGTGGAGTACTGTCTGAAATCATTGTAACTCTGCTATAATGTTGTCCTGTCATGACATACATATATGTTGTCTCTCTCCATATAAAAAGTGTTAAAGGATGGTAGTTACAATTTGTATGTCTCTGACAATTTTCTAGTTCTTACAAAATTGCCCCAATCATAATCAGATCCATCCATGCTTGATGGTTTAACCTTTAAAACTTCATAGTGGCATTCTATCCTTTTAGTCTTTATGTATTCTAACCAATATATAACTGCAGAATTGTGACGCTTAGAACATGTTTAGTCATATCCAAAGTCATCAATTATATGTTGAAGGATTATCTTCCTTAGACTGTAAGTATACCCTGTTCTCTGGGCTCTGCTTCCATTCTACTTCTTCCAAGATACAGATAAAGAACAGTCCTAGAATAAGCACCACAGGCTGCTTCTATACCATCTTCTCTTAATTTTTTTTCCCATTTGTGTCCAATGTTTTACTCACTTTTAATCATAAGTAGGAAGCATTCATGATCATAAATGGTCCTAAATGAGATAGTGTTTTCAAGTCTCTATATAGAATTTTCCCTTCTTGTCACCTTATTTGTTTGGTGAACTTCCACCTAATTCCTTAACTGGGCAAAGGAATTTGACATCTTCATTTTGCATATCTAGTATAGTTTGTACTTACCTCTATTTAACATCCATCTCTCCATATTGCCTATCTTTGTTCTTATTATTGTCTTATTTTTTCTACTCCACCACAAAGAGAACTCCTTGATACTCTTTTGATAGATTATTAGTGAACACTTGCTAAATTCCTTAAATACCTTTTAGATATGGTTTGACGGTGTTTCCAAAAAGAAAGGTGTATGCCCTGGAAGTGTGGTCACCCATGTTCCAGATAGTTATTGTATAAAGGAGATGCCCTTTCTCAAAACAGTTTATGAATCAGTGCATGTTGATCTGTGTCATCTTTACAACATCTTGACCCTTCAACAGAATGCAGGCAAAAATTCATTGCGTATGCCATATACATCCCTTAAAAGGGATGAAATGTGGTAGGAGGTTCTTATGTCACTGTGGTGATCACTCTGAGAAAGAATTAATATGAACTTCATATAGACCCTAATTACTTCCTACATGAACTTTTGGCTGTTGGAAGATCAAGCCTGGCTCCTGAATCCCTCTGGTTCTCCATCTGCGGGGGCATTTTACTCTCCCACAGAGCTCACACTCTAATTCCATCTACCACAAGGTCCTCTCCAGAACCATGTTGATGCTGGTTGGCTCCTGTTTCTAGTCATTTCTGCATCTCTAGTACTATGAATCAAATAGTCCTTTTTTCTTAAAAAAAATATACCCACAGTGACTGAGGACCCATTGCATTCATAAACTGATTTGTTGAATGGAAACTCCTTTGTACAATGATATGAAGATAATAAAAACATATAAAAAGTACACTCCAGTATTTTTGCTTCATCAGCAGAAAATAGAATACTATAATTTTATTATTAATAATCATCTTATTCCCGTATGACAAACATGATTTAACTTCATAAACATGTTTGAATACCATGTAATATCACAAGCACTGTGGACATAGCTCATGATGGTAATTAATAGTAACATATATTATGAATTAGATATGAGTTCCTAAGTGTGTGCATCTACAATTATCCTATGTATCTACATAGGATTCTATTCTGTCTCTCATCTATGTGGCTCTCTATTCACTGAAAAATTCTCAGAATGTATTGAGAGATAGGAAAAATATAGCAAGGTAAAGAGTTATGCACTGGCAAATCACATAGTAAGGATGTTTATTGAGCAAGAAGAAGATACTGCTTATTTCTTCCTGCATAATTTGGCAAATTTTCATAAACAGGACTTTTTGAATACACACCTGGTGATGACTAAGACATTTCCAGGAAGAAGGCATGGTTCCCTACAAAAGAATTAGCTGAACATGCTGGGTGCATTTGTGTCCTGGAGTCCACATCTGAGCGGATGTGGTCTCTGGTACATCAGAAGCAATGAATGTAGAAAGGTGGTGAGGAATCAGTTCATACAACAACAAAATACAGCAATCATATTTGAATAGTTTTTCCTTGTTCAGTCAAAGGTAAAGTATTATTATTTTTTATTTGAATGATCTTCATTTTATTGATGAATATTTTAACTGAAATAATTAATGTAGTCCCAAAAATGTACTTAGCAAACAAAGAAATGCTTTGATAAAAGACAACAATAATATAAATTCATGAAAAGAATATACATTGCAGCAATTCTTCTTTCTTGAGTTTTGTGATTATTTTTTGTAACATGCATAAGCTAAGAAAGTTGAGGATGATGCTGTAAATCAACTAATGAAATACATACCACTAAATGATTTTCCTAGTAGACTCTGATTTATCAAAATACATTGGTATGGCATGAAATGAAAAATTTGAACAGCTTTTTTCTAGAAGCAAAATGTATGGATTTCTTTCATGTAAATGCGTGCTTCTTTTGTAAAATCATAATTTCATTCTTTGTGTCACTAATGGATGAATTTAAACTAAAATGCAAATGACACATTGTTTGATTTCATTTTCTTCTTTTGCATTTTTTGCCAGTGTTCATACCTCATAATAATTTTTTTAAAAAATAGGTTGGCATAGGAGCTACTGCACAACCACAAAACTAGTCAGAATTGGCAGAGAAATCAAGAGCTTGGCTGATATTTTGGCACTGCCTTTTGCAATTGAAGAGGAAGCCTTCAAATAAATACTCTTCCAGTATTTAGGGTTTCAAGAAGGCTTATTTTTAAATTTATTTTCTATTTTTAATTAAGGCATGACTATTCATGGCTGGAAGAGCTTTTCTGGCATTTCAAACATGATCCGTGTTCTTCAGAACTCAAACTACGCCTGCTCCTCCTTCATTACTTGGTTGCAATAAACCATTTCTGTAATTAAGGATTGGAGTCTCAACTTATGCAATATGAAGTTTTCCCTTGCCAAGGTTTATGTGTTTCTGAAAGATAAACAATCCCCCCCATCCTGGTAATACAGATGTAGTAGGAGAGTCCTTCTTTTATAATATTGGAGCAGGCTCATTTTAATTTTTCAAGTTGAAATAAAAAAATTACTAT
This sequence comes from Dipodomys spectabilis, assembly GCF_019054845.1. Classification (NCBI taxonomy): domain Eukaryota; kingdom Metazoa; phylum Chordata; class Mammalia; order Rodentia; family Heteromyidae; genus Dipodomys; species Dipodomys spectabilis. The sequence continues at coordinate 10,697,191 of NW_024870686.1, read as the reverse complement.
CTCTTGCTGGCTTACGACAATAGTATTTTAACTAATATTCTAATTTTATAGCTTTCTATGCCATACATCTTATGCATTTCTCATATCATAGCCAGAGTTATGATTGCAAACGATAAAATTATTAATTGTCTACTCACTAAAAATCTAACCACAAAGATTGAACTGTGGAACACACTGGAAACTTTCCAAGATGCTACCCAGCCAGCTCTCATCTGCCCACCACCTGTCCCTTCTCTCCCCCAACTCAACCCACTTCTTTTCTCAAGGGCTTGTTTGCCACACCCAAACTTCACTTTGACCACTTCAAGCTTTTCTTCTCACATGACACATACTTCCTTTCAGGAAGCCTTACTTAACCTTTCAATCTTGAGATGAGGATGTACAACTGTATTTACCATCATTATGGTTATCCTATTGTATTTTTTGCTCAATTCTCCATTTATGCATATTAGTTAGAAATGGAGGGGAGTGGAGTTGAGATTTTCTTTTCTCATTATAGTTCTCTTGTGACTTAGAAGTTATTCAGTAAATAGACAACTTACTAACAGACTTATGAGACAAATTGAGAAATGTGAAAATAAGGCCATTAAGACAGTAATGCTCTTAGAATCAGTGAATTGACTTCTCTGAGTTTATTCTGACTTCCTAAGCTATGAAACAACGGTGCCTACATAAATTTTGTACCACATCTGGTCTGAAATACTATGACCCTATTGTATGAATAAGCAGGGAACTGCTGAATACAATCTTTCCTCAGTATGGCAGTGGGTATTGGTTCCAGTAACTCCTGTACATACCAAAATCTGCAGATATTTGAGCACCCTCTAGAAAACATATGTAAATTTAATTATATAGTTTACATCACATATAATGCATATCACAAATACACCTGGCACCTGCTTCTATGTGCTTTAAATCATCTTTAGTTTATTTATAGCACCTAATACAATGTCATATCAATACTTTTCATAGTGTGTTGCTTGGGGGAACATAAATTTTAAAAATGTGATCATATCTACTGTAGATGGAATTTTTTTTCAAATATTTTCAACTTTCAGTTGGAGAGTTCCTTTACGCAGGACTAGCTGAAAGACATTTCATAAGAAAAGTATTACATACTAGATTCAGAGCAAAATATAAGGATAAAAAACCCATAATAACTAAATTTTTTTGAAAAGAAGAAGTATTACAACAAAAAAGGAAAGTAAATATCATTGTTAAACAAATTTTCCAAGGAAGAAGAGTCAAATTAAAGTAACTTTTGTTGGTTTGGAACAATTCTCTTGGAAGTGATTTAGACTTCTTCCTTAAGCTAGAAAACTCCTTAAAGTGAGACTCGAGTATGACAATGATATCGATGTCTTTCCCGTGGTTCTTTTATAACAGCAGAAAGGCATTACAATCTTACAAGATGGGTTTTTTTTTTAGACATAGAGTGGTACTGGATAGCTACTAGGTGACAAATATCTGCAAACAGCTTTGTTGGAGGGGATAATTTGAGGTCAATTTCATTACACTCTCCACTCTATTTACAGACTTCCACTCAATACTTGTCCACACGGAGAGGTGAACGCTTCCAAATAATAAGAATCCGTGCACAGTGCAACATGAGGGGGCATGTACCACCTTTGCGCATTGTGGTTTTCAGTAGACAAGCCTGGTCTTCCAGACCTCTTAAATCTTGTGACACCTTGAGAGGTAAAATTTAACCAAAGTAAAATCTTAGTGACAGACAATTCATGACTATGTTTATTTCTGGGAGTTTGAATTCTTTTAGTAGTACAAAGAGTCAAGGCAGGAAATTTGGAGGACATTTGCATATGGCTTTTTTCCATGGGACAAAATCAATAAATCATTTAACAGAAAGAGAGTTATAGTTTCTCATCATTTCACTGAACAAGAAAGGGATGAAGGAAAGAAAGGGAAAAATAAAAGGGGAAAGGAGCAGACAAATGAAGAAGAGAAGGAGAGAATGTAGTTAAGAATTCAGTGTAGGGAGAAAATGTAGTGTAGGCAAGAAATGTACTCATTACCTTACTTCTGTAACTGTAACCCTCTGTACCTCACCTTTACAATAAAATTAAATTAAATTAAAAAATTCAAAATGTTTCCTACAAAATTAAGAGTAAACTGGGATGGGTTAGCATGTTGAAAAAAGTGATATCGAGTAAGATGCATTACAGTCATAAGCTATCCTGTTAAATGGCAACTCCTTTGTATGACTACTTAAAGTTATTAAAATGAATTAATTAAAAACAAGATGTTGGGCCATAAAATATGTCTCTTCAACCCTGTTATTTGTGAGCATCTTTGTCAATTTCCAAGTTTACATTGCAGCAAAATACCTCAGAGAAAAGCAGAATATATCACCTCCTAGGATATAAGAGTTTTTTGAATGCATCTTCTGATGAGTATGGCTGACAGATATTTTTTTTGAGGGGGGGAGGGTCGGTCGTGGGGCTTGAACTCTGGGCCTGGGCTCTGTCCCTGCACTCTTCAACTCAAGGCTAGCACTCTACCGCTTGAGCCACAGCGCCACTTCTGGTTTTCTAGTGGTTTATTGGAGATAAGAGTCTCACGGACTTTCCTGCCCGGGCTGGCTTTGAACTGTGATCCTCAGATCTCAGCCTCCTGAGTAGCTAGGATTACAGGCAAGAGCCAATGGCACCCAGTGAATGGCTGACAGATATTTTTGTTGTTGTTGAAGTTTTTCTTTCAGTAGTGGTACAAATGGCAGTTTGTGAGTAGAATGCATCTTAATAAATGCCACCTCTTCTATCATTTACCCTCATCCCTTCCAACCCTAAGTATTCTCTCAATAAGTCTGATTCAATTTTCACATATGTACACTGAATATTGTGACTGCACTTGCTTTCTATCCTCTCTTCACCTGGCTTTCCCCCTCTCTCCATCTTTACCTTCCCCCTACAACAAAACATGTTTTAGTTCCTTGCAATTAATTTTGTTAAGTTACTTGTTCACAGAAGTTATACCACTAGAATTCTTGCCAGCATATGCCATATTTAATGATATCTTCATGTAATATGCATAGGACCCTGCATGTATTGACGTATGTATGTACAATCCTTATCAAACTTTCACCTATGTTTCCCTGAGAGGAGGGAAAGTAGAAAACAACATTAATGGTCAATGTCATTGCTTCTAAGAGCTGCTTGTTTTTGTTTTCTATTTGACACGTTTAAATCCCCTCACAATTTACGTCTTATTCAGCACACTGTAGTTTCTTGTGAGAGTTTCCTGGGTTCTCCATTTGAATGAGACACTTTTTTGTCTAGATCCATTGTACATTTTCTGCATATGTTATATAACATAGGGTTTTATTTGAGTGTTTTTGTAAAACGTTTAGAACCCCAAGAAAATTTGAGTTATTTTTATCCAATCTCTAAATTTCAATGATGAAGAAACACTACCAAAGAGTTTAGTAAATTAGTCAGCATTTATTTTTGTATAATGTTTCCTGGATGTTTGAATTAGATATATTTTCATGCACAGCTATTGTCATCCACTCTCACAGCTTTCTGTGGTATGAAAGGCTCTCAGAAACCCTCTACACACCCACTAACATTTATCTTTGGCAGCTTCTCAAAGGAAAATCTCTGTTCCATCAGACAGCTTGGATTTCCCAGAAGATAGTTTCTTCTGCTTCATATTAGCACTATATGAGTATTTCTATTCACTTAGCCTGCTAATCTACCTATTACTTAGGCCTAAAGTCCTGTGGGAGACTGGTTTTACTGATACATTTTAAAATTTACCATAGCACAACATATTCTCCATCTTTTTATGCACAAATTTTCAGTAGCATAAAAATCTCTACATACAGATTTGCTTATTGCTTGTCATACTAGTATCATCATCTCATGGGCAAGAATTTTGCCCTGAAGTATTTTCTTGAGTATTCAGTGTTTGTTCCATGAGTCTTTCTGGAACTGGGAGAATAATCTATTCTCTGAGATATTTTATAATTTTAAAATGTACAAAGAGAAGGAGTCCAGAATGTGTTAATTATGTGCTTAGAATCAATGCCCTTTCTAGTCCTACAAGAAATTTCATTTGCTATAGCTTATTAGAAGAGATTGCAATAACCAAATAGGGGAGTGGAGGACTCTGGAGAGATGAAATGAGTCAGAAATCACTTTCTGGATAATGCTGGCTTGCAAAGCCATGGAATATCACTTCACATTGAGAAGATGGTTTACAATAACCAAATAAGGGTCAGATCAAATTGCATCATGAATTCAATGTGAATATTTGTTAATCAGTTTATATTCCCAATGCACAATCTTTGCAGAGACCTGATACAAAAAAGGGAAGAAAGTGGTTATTTTAAAGCACTTGCCTGAAGTCTTGCTTATCCCATGTGTTCAAATAAATGAAACCTGACAGGATTTCCAGCAGGACTGCCATCAAGACGTTGATACTTCTGATTAGATACCAAGGAAGGCCATCTTTAGAGGCTCTTATTGGGATTAATTCCCAGTGCTTTAGCTCCTGCCACAGATCTTTAAAAGAAATACAGTTAGCATTCAAATGCAAATAGAATAGTGATTTAATATCATAAGATTTGAATAAATGTGGGAAGATTCACCAAAACTCATATTTGGAAAAAATGGTGACTATCTAGTAGAAAGGAAAGAGATAAAGAGTTTTGTGAGATAAACCACAAGCAGGGCATTGAGCCTAGCATGTCAATTCATTTTCTCAGGGGGAATAATGGAGTCTTTATAGAAGTCCTTATCTATTACATCACCAGACAGGATTTCTAAACCTTAATACCAGATTGCTAACATTATCACTGGAGTGACAGAAACATCTGGTAAATTGAAAAGGAAAGATAAGCTATTTTATAAATCTGAAAGTCAGTGCTACTTTCAAAGAAAAAAAAATCTTTGATAACTGTAGTATTAAACCACTTACATTAATCAATGAATCTAGTTGAAATAGTGAGGAAAATATAGCCTTAAGCTGAGATATATTTAATAGTGTTAAGATGGAATGTGACACCTATATTGTTTTAATAGGAGCCACGGTCTTATGAAAGGAAGCTCAATTACCATTACCTGAAGTTCTCTTTCTATAAGATATGCCGACATATAACTTCGGAGAATGAGATAATCCCAAATGACACCTTGGAGATCTATTTAATCCCCAAATCTGATTTGTCATTTATTTATTTATCTCTTCTTTCCGTTGGGATCAGTGGAACATGTAACAGTAGAAGTGAGGGATGAGGAGGCCAGATGGAGAGAAGACAGAGGTGCCACTGATGGAGAATGGTGAGTCTGAAATGAAGGACAAGATCAGCAGACATTCCGCTAAGGAAGGAATGCATGATCTCTGAACAATGCCATAGGCTCCTTATAGCTAGTGTGTGTTTTAGAGTGGGAGAAAATGAGCTGCCTTCTAAGCTAAGTATATTCTGACCTAATTTCATCATGTATGGACATTTCATAAAAGAAAATTAAGATTTTTAGAGAAATTATTTGCTATTTTAAGTTGGTTCCTCCTATAAAATTATTGTTCATTGCCATTTCTATCAGCTATGTTTTATTTAGAGTATAAAAATAGGTCATTATACCCTTAAAGGACAAGAAAAAATAAGGCTTAACTAAGAAATGTACTAGGGGGGAGGGTGGGAGGACGGATATGATCCTTAGATCTTGCATAAACAGCTTCCTAATAGACATTCATTTCCAGGGACTTTAGGTAGTAGGTGAATTTATAATTTAGAAAGGCCATGTTAAGAACAAGAACTATACATTATTTCTTCTGGAACATATCGGTACTCCTGTAGAATGGACTCTGTCTTTTTTTAAAGGCATGTACTTGGGATTTAGCTAATCTGCAAAGCTGACATATAGGGATAAAATTCTGTCATAACATGGAAGGTCTGAGTTCCTAGGGTGCCTTTCAGAGTATAGAGATTTTGTTCCCATTATAGTCTAAGCTACTACTGATCGGGATTTCAACCTTGTTTGCGATTGACCTTAGCCACTTCATTATTGGAAAGAAGAATCTTTGACTCACTCATGAGAGTGGCTTATATTTGCCCACACCATGTAACGTAATTGCTGTCTTAGAAAGATGCAGGAAAGAAATGCCTGAGCGGTATAATTTGGGGAGGGGAAGGGAAAAAACAAATTGTTTAGATAGAGATACAGCTGGACCCATTGCAACAATGAGATGTACAAGTCGTTATGTGGAAAAACGAACTTTACAACTTTGACGCTGGTGGTGGGGGGGAATGGGAAGAAATGGGAAGGGGAAACAAAGGAGGAGGCAACAATGCTTGATAAGAAATGTACGCATTACCTTGCTCATGTAGTGGTAACCCTTCTGTACGATATTTTCACAATTAAAAAGAAAAGAACAGAAATGCCTGAGCAGGGTGCTCAAACTCTGAAAGCCTTCGGCAGAGCCCTCCTAATGCCTCCCATCCTGTTTTCTAGCCGCTAAGTCTTCTCTTGGGGTTTGGGAGTCTTACCCAGAGAGTTCAGTGAATCAAATTGGTCTAGGATTTACTTGACGCTCAAATGAATCTTTTTGTTTTATTCTTTCTCTCCTCTCTTCTCTTTGCTTTGCTTCACTTTGCTTTCTTTCATCTGCCAGTCCTGGGGCTTGAACTCAGGGCTTGAACACTGTTCCTGAGCTTCTTTGCAGCTCTATTACTTGAACCAGAGCTCTGCTTCCAGCTCCCTGCACTGTCTGCCTTCCTTTCCTTTCCTTTCCTTTCCTTTCCTTTCCTTTCCTTTCCTTTCCTTTTTCCTTTCTTTTCCTTCCTCCCTCTCTCCCTCCCTCTCTTCTTCCCTTTTCCCCCTCTTTCTTTCTCTATTTCTCTCCCTCTTTCTTTCTTTCTCTATTTCTCTCCCTCTTTCTTTCTTTCTCTATTTCTCTCCGTCTTTCTTTCTTTCTCTATTTCTCTCCCTCTTTCTCTTTCTTTCTGTTCCTTCCTTCCTTCCTTCCTTCCTTCCTTCCTTCCTTCCTGTCTTCCTTTCCTTCTTTCCTTCTTTCTTTCTTTCTTTCTTTCCTTCCTTCCTTCTTTCTTTCTTTCTTTCTTTCTTTCTTTCTTTCTTTCTTTCTTTCTTTCTTTCTTTCTTTCTTCCTTCCTTCCTTCCTTCCTTCCTTCCTTCCTTCCTTTCTTTCTTTCTTTCTTTCTTTCTTTCGGTTAATTGGAAAGTCTCAGCTGAGATTACAGTATGAGTCATTGGCCCTAGCACAAATTCGAGTTTTGAAGATACTTCTTTGCCCTGCTCAGAAGTATAACTCCAACAAAGATTAATTGCATTTATTGTCAAACTTTAAAATACTTTTCTAATTTAGCTGTTTAATTTTATGATACAATCAGCTATATAATTTATAAAACTTAGAGTATAATGAGACCTGAAGTCATTTTTAGTCCTAAATATCAAATTGCTACATGAAAATTTACTGAAGCAAGGAAACAAGCTACAATTGCTGAGATTTTTTTTTAATTTTCCCGATAATTAAGCAAAAACTGTACTCAGTTTAGGTCTATGCACTCAGTTTAGGTATAAACAAATATTTCTTCCAGGAACTAGTGCACATTTATTCGGTTGAACGTGGTCATTAATACTTAGGTGTGTGTGAGTCATGTATATTAATTTTTTGTAATTGCCCTAATTTATGGAGCTCTTTGATCACAGCCTCTACTGGAGAAAAGTTACTGTTTAGAAATTTGGTAGAAAGTCATTTATTTCTGGAGTCATTACATTAACAATGTGGTATATAATTTTTGTTTTATCCAAAAGGAAGATTTCATAAGTAACAATAGCTTATATGTATATAGCACTTTCAGCATATAAGAGACTTATAAGTGCATTATCTTATGATGCCCCCATGATGAGTATAAGAAGAAGGTAAGTTAAGGCTTGGAAATGACACTTATCTATGTATGTAAAGACAAAGCAAATTATAAGATGCTACAATATGCTCAATGGCATATATCTAATATCTAACCACATATCTGACATGATACTTGATATTTCAATTTCAATCTCTTCTGATCTTCCCATGATGTTATGATTGATTTATGCATTATATCATTTTGATGGAGAGCATATTTGTTTTAAGGAGGGACCAGGACAGGGGCTATAACTCAGTTAATAGAGTTCTTGCTTAGGATGTACAATACCTTGACTCTGATACCCAGAACTAAAGAAAAAAGTACTTATTAGCAATATGTGTTTAAAATAATGAGTACACTTATTCTTATAAGTTAAATAATTATCATGTTCCAAGGCTTTAAGTTAGACAAATGGAATTTTAGAAATGAGGTAACTGTTATTATAAGGGATAGATTGAATGATGGCTGGAAAATTTATGAGCATGTCTACACTGACCTATGGATAGGAGAAAAATAATGTCATCTACAATCCTGCAACTACAATTTAGGGATTGTATATAGATATGACGGCATTTGAACTGTTTCTGGAATAATAAATTCTGACATTATTTCATAACAGCTTTTATATATTACTAAGTTACTTTCACTTTTAAAACTACCATGTAATGAGTTACTGATATTTTGAAAATGAGAAAAATGATAAAGGGCTAACCAAAAAGTGTAATAAAAAGCAGAATAAGCAGATTGTTTCCACTGACTTTTGTGTTAAGACTTAGTACTTTTGTCCATCATCGATTCTTCACTGTGCTCTATTATGCACATTTCACTCTCTGTGATACACTTTCCCTTTACTGCCAACATTTCTTACGCTGGAATTATTGAGAGGTAATAATACCATGAATCTAGGAGTATACAGATCATGCCACTCAACCAAAAAATGCTTCTCAAAATCTATCATATATCTGTAAGTTAATCCAAAAACACTTTTATTTAATATACTATACATTTTTGACCATTCCTTCTTGAATCACACCCACATATATAAAATCTTTTTGTAATAAAATTCATAATAACAAATTGAAGAATTTTATTAACCAGAAATAGAAATGATCTATTTCATGTAAGAAGATTTGGTGTAAATCACACAATAAGCTATTTGTTCTAAGAAAAAAAATCATATTTAACATAGATAAATATTGATAAATGCATGTGTCATCAAGTGTTGAAAGTGTGAGCTATGGCTTCAATTATTCTGCTTTGCTTTCTAAATTCTTTCATCAGGTGAATGTTCAAAAGAAGTCAGAGGGACTTAATGGGACTAGGGCTTTGGATCCAATAAAATACATATTTGGTAACCAGAAAGAATTGGGGGATAGTGAAGAGAATATATTTATATGCCCACCAAAAAGAAAGTGCTCATGATATTTTGGGATCTAGTTTCATGATCTTTCAAAGGAAAAAAGTCTTAATTCCAGCGTATTCAAATAATGGAGAAATAATCTATCAGGACAAAGAAAGTATGGATGTGGAAAACTGTTATGAGGCAAAAAAGCTATACAACTGAAATGAATAGTGTAGATATTGTCATACAATTAACAATATATTGTCTTGAAATACATTTTAAAAAGGACTATCACACATTTTCATGACTTCAAAGACTAGAGCTCTCTGGTAGGCTGGGTGTAAATGGGATGCTTTAGCTCATGTCTTACTCCAGGAGCTGGAGACCATTTTCTTTCCAGTATTTGGAATGCTTCAGTGTCATCTAAATCAGGATTTTTGCTGTCCAATTTCTACTTCAAAGGTCTTCTCAGAGACTATCTAGTCCCAAGGGCACTCCTTTGACCTTCCTTTCTCCTGTCCTGTTCAATTTCAGACTTCGGACTTTATTGAGATCTCTCTTTTCATCTCTTTGGTTTTTCATTGTTTTTTTAATTTCTCACTCATAATCCTTGAGGAGTGGTTTCTGCCATTTTATACTGCGGCATCCCAAGTGTTCATGAAAGGACCGGGCATGCAGAAATAATAAGTGATGTTTTGACATTCTATACAATTTTTGAGCATATGTATACACACACTTTGTTTAATGGGCAGATTATTGTGTAGTGTTGGCATTGTTATCTCAGTTGTATAACTTATACATGAACTCATCACAAATCAATTAACCTTGAGGGCAAAATAACATAACACAAAACTTCTCACTCTGAGGCACAATAACTTATGCGAATGTGCTAACATTCCTTGATGAATTGCATAGCAACCTGCTACTTACACCAAATTAAAAAATGAGAAAGCATTCATCTCAGTTCCTACTATAGATACATGTTTTGACCTGAATGAGTCTTATTCCTACTGACATAAATGGAAAATAAATCCTTTAACTCTTTTTAAAACAATGTGTTGATTATGCTACTCACAGATGCTGTAATTCTATGTATGTTAAAAGTGAGCTAGGCAACTTTAATGGACAGAATATGAAAGAATAATTGTAACTTTATATATAGTACTGCTTTGATTAGGGAAATCTGACTTGGATTCCTGTTGAGAAATGGGAATGATTCAGAGAAGTTGATGGAGCAATTAACAAACACACATGTGGACTTCATTTCTTCTGTCAGAGGCATTCATTTTTTAAAAATCGGTTATTGTAAAGGTGATGTACAGAGGGGCTACAGTTATATAAGTCAGATAATGGGTATATTTCTTTTTGACCGATGTCACCTCTTCTTTTGCTTTCTCACAGTTTTTCCCTCCCGACCCACCTCCCTCACAGTTTGTATAGTTCATTTTCAACATGTCTAGTAAGTATCACTACTGAATTTGTTCATCCTTACTCCCATTGCTTCTGTGCTTCCCCTCATGCTCCCCCAAACAATAAGCACACATAGAAATAAAAAAGAGCTTCTTAAGATCTATACAGACATTTTTATATGTCCATGAAAACCTAGTATTATCTTTTTCAATTCACAAAAAAATATTATTGATACATTTTAAATTATTGCTAAGGCTAAGAACAAGCCAGTTAAACTTTTTTTTTCTGAGATAATAGCCAATTCACTTGCAAACTAATTCAAAAGGTCCTCTTGTGAATGTAATACTGAAAGTATGTAGGTGTTTCATTGGACTGATGAAAAATCAAAAATTTCTGAGTAGTATTCTGGAGATCCCAGCTGCATTTGAAAGCCAATATGTCTGTTTTCTCATTAGCAATACTATAAAATAGCTTTAACTGAGTATTCTTTAAATATTTGAAAGATTTCTCATTCGTGAAATGCCCTGATAATACATCTGATAATTATCTCAATTCTTTCTATGGAGATGGATTTTAGAACCTTAATCCATATGTAATAGAGACATACTAACATATGGTCTTAGAATATTTAAAGGAAATATTTTAAATATGATTTTCCCATTCTTTTTAAGTATAGAGTTTAAGTCATATTAAGAAGATCACCAAGGAGTTTTTGTAATTGGCAGGTTTCTTTTACATTTTAAGCATCCAGATGTTAATATAGCAAAAAACGTTGTAAGAATTTATTTTCTTTTTCCTCATACAAAGCAATGAATATTCATTCAATATATGTAAATGAGATTTTTTTTCTCCCATCACTTTCCTGATTTAGTACGCAAGCTAGCTGTATTTTGTTAAATTCCTTTCCACTTCCAAATTATTGCAAACACAAAGTAAGCATTTCAAAATAGTTGAGCAGCAGCAAATATGAACATTTACATGTAATCACTGAAAATTGGAGTACAATAACTTATCTGTAACCCATATTTCAGGGTTTTAAGAATTGATCATATTCATTTAAAGAGAGCCAATGGGAGGTTAGAGCACGTTAAGACTCAGAGAAAGTCTGTATCACCTCACTGAGATAGATGCCTAAATGAAAGATTAGAGAACTTTCAAAGCTTGTTCCAGGTTACAGTCATTAAGCTTTACATTGCTTATGTTCAATGATTTTATTTTTCACTGATGTTATTCTGCTATTCTTTATATAGTTGTTTTTATAAACAATAATGGTTATAATGATTGTAAACAACAATGATGTATATCAAAGTAATTGTGGTAAATCTTTGCTACAATGTCTGGAGCAGTTTCATATAAATGGGTCTCAGACTTTAAATAGGTACTTGAGTATTGTATCAGATATTTATTTAGAATAAAGGGTTTGAGTTTTAACTCTATCTGGCTTCTATATGGATACGTGGTAAGTTATACCTGTCTTTTAGACAAAGATTGCCACCTTGATGACTCTAGTTTATGATGTTGACTAACTCGTGACAAATCATGGCATTGATTTTCGAATATGTTCTGTATAGAAAGAAAACTTGAAACATGCATATTGAAACTATGACATCTTTCTATGGTGTTTAATAATTGTCTTACAGAATGCTGAGACATTCTAACCATATGGTGAATGTAACATGTATTGAATAAACATCTTTTTGTTGTTGTTGTTCTTAAGGTTTAAGAGGGTCTTTCATTTATCTCCGCAAGTGTACAGGGTTAGCAGAATTCATGGAATGTTTGTTGACAGTACATGCCCATCCTCCATACATCTAGAGAGGTCTATTTAAGAAAAAAATGACTGTTCTATCGATTTGACAAAGTTTTTGAAAATAAACTAAAACCCTTAAAATATGTAAGTAGATAAATGACTATTTTCAGTGATAAATATCTAAGCAACTGTCAGTCAAAGGGACGCCAAGTAACCGGTCTTAATTATTCAAATAAGAATTTAGGTCAGTTATCACTGTCAATGAAGAAAGATGTCCAGATTTTATTTTGGCTACTTAACATTTCCCCCTGGAAATTTGCTATTTTAATTTTCTAGCCTCCTAAATTAACTATGCAACCTTTCACTATTCTGATTTTCTTGCACCTGTTTGGCATGAAGACACAAAAGGTAAAGAAGAAATGTTGATGAGAGTAGCCCCAAACCAGGCCTTGTACTGACCCACATAGCATTAGCCATCTGTTTGTTTCATATCAACCCTTGGCTTTATCTTCCTACCTCCTGCCTGCTGGAGCCCTTTCAGAGTAAATTCTCTAGCTCTTAATCTTCCATTTAATTATCAAAACGAGAGTATATTTCTTTCTCTCAGGATATGCTTATGTTTAAATTATGCTTTTGACATGCAGACTTTGGTTTGAATTTACTACTCCTTGTGTCCTGACCCATAGAGGCCTCCTTGAACTGCACTTACATTTTTCTCTAACATTCTGAGTTCCCATACCCAGCGGTATTACCATATATTGACATAATGCTCATCTATAAAAATGTGTGAAATTTCTTGGGAAATACAGTCAAGGTATTAATTGTAAAGACCAGGTAATATGGTTCGAGCAAAACATATGCTACTTTCTTTTCATACTGTGTTTCTAGTAGCCTTTGGTTCAGTACATGAATAAATTCAAATTGTGATTGCATTCCTTTTTTAAAGAATATTATGATGTTTATTGGAAAACTGTAAAATCCATACAATGTTTTCTCTGAAAAATAGATTCATATATATATATATATATACATATATATATGTATATATATATATATATATATATATATATACTGTAATGGAAAAGTCAGCATAAAAAATATGTTGACTAATTTTAAAGAAGTCAATACCTGAGGCTTCAGCCATGGCTTACCATATTGCTTAAACCAGATTTTGAGTTTAGATGGTGTGACAACTGCATTCTTGGATACAATCTGTGTGAACCCCATTTTGTCTAACATTGCATATTTTATTGCTCTCTGCTTTTTTCATTACTATTTCTATAAAACACAGTATGAACTCACTAGGCAGTAACTTTCTCCATAAATTAAAATCATATTTCTACATTTTGACAGCTATATTGATGAAATATGACCCACAATAATAGCTAAGATTTTTTGAGTGCTTACTGTGTACATGCCACTGATGTAAGCAATTATGTTTATGACCCCAGTTTTGGTGACACTCTTTGTGACATGTACTATAATTGTGAAACTGTAGCCCACATAGGTTAAAGGATTCACTCTAGATCAGACATGCAAAAAGTGATAGAGCCAAGTCTCTGAGTCGTTTTTAGTCCAGTTCATAGTTACATGTGTTTAAATTTTCAGTCTTAGCTGGGCACTGGTGGCTTACTCCTGAATCCTAGCTACTTGGGAGACTGAGATCTGAGGATTCTGATTCTAAGCCAGACAGGGAAGGAAAAATCCGTGAGACTTTCAGCTCCAATAAATTACTCGGAAGAGGCAAGATGTAGTGCTATGGCTTAAGTGGTAGAGTACCAGCTTTGAGCAGAAGCAGCTCAGGGATAAAGCCCAGGTCCTGAGTTCAAGACCCAGGACAAAAAAAAAAGAAAAAGAAAAAAGAGAAAATTCTTAGTCTTTAATACCAGTTTGATTGGGGTAAATTTTCCATCTGGATTCTTTGTAAAAACATTCATGGTGTGATAAAAAAAATTTAGTGTGTGGTCAGTCTCCAGAAAAGACAGAAGAAAAATACCCAAATCAGAGATCTATCTTAGAATATGTAGAAGGTGTTTTTGATAATGAATCCCATTTAATGACTTGATGGGAATGAGATGTGCCTGGGAGAGTAGAAAAGAAACCAGAGTGGGCATTTCCAAAGAAGATTAACTATAAGGGCAAGACTTGCCCTAGGTAAGTAAAGGCCATAGAGGGTACAAGCATCCGTGAGCAATGTCCATTGTTAAATTCTTCAAGAGGGAGGGAGAAAGGGAGAAAAAGAGAAGGGAAAAGAGGGAGGGAAGGGGAGAGAAAGGGAGGGAAGCAAGAAAGAAGAGGCAGAGAGAAAGGGGGACAGGGAGAAAGAGAAAGAGAAGCTTGATCTTCAGGAAATAGCAGGGATTAGGAGTGGTCATTATGTGGTTGAAGATGCTGACCTTGGAGAGTCTTCAAAGGTATTTTTAGTGATAATTATTGAAGAGGCCTGGCTACTCCTGTACTCTTTAGCTTCCCCTGTCTTACTTGTGTAATCTTCCCATACTGTTCTCATCTGCCCAGAGGATTTTACCAGTCTAGTCCATGCCCTTGACCTATGTAGTAAATAAACCTCTTTTCTTCATGAGGTTAGTTATATAAAACGAATTCATATAAAATGAATACCACACTATTTCTCAGTCATAGCAAAATGTTTAGCACAAAATAAAACAAATCCCACGTCAGTCCAAATCCCATGTCCTCTATATCATATTGTCTTCTAATGATGGGTTGATTAATCATTTCCATTTTACCAAACCTTGGCCTCAGTCTATAAAAATGATAACTTCAGCCTCATAACAGACACAATGTAAAACATTCTGAAATTCTTGAACATAGTTGAAATTCTTTTCTATCTGCCTAATGTTCTATCTGGATGAAAAATGGGTCAAGGTTACTCTAGGAAGAAAAAATAGAGACAAAATCATTTATTTCAGTGAGTTGTGGACTATTTTTATATTTGAAAACAGTCACAGTCCACATATCTTTTAGGGAAATAAAGCTTAGGATAAAAGGATAAGTTAAGAAGAAACCTTTGGATTATTGGGTTGTACATGGAAGACTGAGTCATGATTGCTATGATTAAACTCTATGATACATGTATTAAGATATCTAGGTGTGTTCCAATGGTGTTGAATTTACTTAGAATCCATTTCAGTGGATAGTCTTTTACATGCCTAAAATTATATGCATGTTTGGCAACTTCAGCATATTGTGGGATGGGTTTGAAATATTTTCCTAAGTTCTGAGCATAGATAGATAAGGGAAAAATATGACATTGCTCCAACATTTTCAATTTCCTCTAGGATTTTAGCATCTTACTCATGATAATGTGCATTTTAAAATTACTATTCTTTTTCCTGTCTTTTCCCCCCCACAAGTGCTTATTAAATTTAATTTTCATTATTCAATATCTGTGGAAATTGGTTATATTTCACAAAATCAGCTTCCTCTAGGAACAGACTTAAACATATTAAGCAATGCATGTTCGTTATTAGCAAAAAATGCAATTTCATTCCAGAAAAGCAAGTAAATGGAACACTAAAACCCACATGATAACCAGGGAGAGTAGGCACGGCCAGTTGGAAAAGATAATCACAGAAACACACAGAAAAGAATGGGGGATTTACAGTCACTGTAAATTACATGAGAAATCACATGATACTTTGGAAACAATAGATCAGTTTTTTGTCAGAAGCGCCATTAATATCCTTGGGCAGATGTGCCAAGAAAAGAGAAAAAAATGGGGGGGCCAAAATTGTTGTCCAGAATATCACTGAGGCATAAAGTAATATGCATGTCCTGGATTGAAATTTTATGTAAGTTCCATGTGTCTGGTTTTACTCTTTTGCCAGGACCAAGATATCAGATTAAATTTTCTGAGTGAGTGTAGAAAGAGATCATGTTCTTGAAGAAGTAATTTCTATTTAGTTGGAAACTGAAACAAGGTTTTCTATTTTTGTTTTGTAAGATAAATTTATTCGTAGTCATAGGTTTACAAGATATGTCTCATTGTTTACATCTTCACCTTTGCTACTCATTAACCCTTAGGCACTATGAAGAATGAAAGAGTCCAAATAAGAAGTAAAAGGGTGTCATGATGTGAAGGTTAAATTATCATAGTCAGAGTTTAGATCTGGAAGTTAAAAAACACAGGTCAACAACTGGCTCTGCATTACCTTAGCTGTCTATGGTTTCTCATTTACCTAGCCTTTGAAGGCCTGATTTTTTTCATTGAAACTAGGAAAATTGATTACATAGATCTGGGTTATTTGATGATAAAAATTAATATGTCTATGTATCAAATTACTCATTTGGTTTTTAGCAGATTGAGCATATAATCATAATTATTATCAGTGAACTACACTAACCATTGCTAATGAGCTAGAAAAAGAGGGCATGCATTTGATGTGGTTCTTCTAAAGAGAGTTAATTTTTATCATACAAATGCCAATCACACATTCATGTGGCTTGTAAGTGAAACTGACATCACAACGGAAATCAATAATCAAAATGTATTATTATATTAGACATA
The DNA here is from genome assembly GCF_019054845.1 of Dipodomys spectabilis. Lineage (NCBI taxonomy): Eukaryota > Metazoa > Chordata > Mammalia > Rodentia > Heteromyidae > Dipodomys > Dipodomys spectabilis. The sequence goes on along the minus strand of NW_024870686.1, from coordinate 10,680,276 downwards.
AAGGTCATAGATTTCTTTGGAAAGTCTAATATTTCCATTAGACTAATTTCTAATCATATGATTATTTTGCAAATATGAGTAAAAATTATATGCAATCAATAGTTTGGAATTGTTAAACAATCCATAGGAGACAAAAGTAATTAATAAGTGAGTGTCATCTGTACTTAATTTAAAAGTTCAACTTTAAAATATAGACTTATCAATACAAGGCCAATATGAAATTTATGAAGAATATAGAATAGTGGCTAGTATTATTGATCTAAGAAGCATAAACTACATTGTGCCTACTAGAATCTCTTAGTAATGACAACAGAGCTGATCATTTAGAGATGCCAGGCCATCAATTCCTGGAAAATTTTCAAAACATATGGTAGATATTTTCACTGTGCGCTCAAGATGATGAGAATATTTTTGATTATTTCACTGATTTTTTTGTTTATATTTTGTAAGCTAGTCACTACAAAGCATGAAACTTAACAATCTTTAAAGACAGGATCAGGAAACATAAAAAACAATTTAACTTGAAAAAATCCACTAGTGAAATCACTACTGAAAATAACTGTAATCTATGCAATAGCCAGCCTAGAACCAGAAATGTTTTTAAGTGCTATATATATATATTTTGAGGGGGGGGGGGGCGTAATGGGGTTTGAACTCTGGTCTGGGCGCTGTCCCTTAGCTCTTCAGCTTAAGGTTAGAGCTCTACCACTTGAGCCACAGCACCACTTCCTGTTTTCTGAGTGGTTTATTGGAGATAAGATTTTCATGGATGTTCCTGCCCATGCTGGTTTTGAACCACAATCCTCAGATCTCAGCCTCCTGACTAGCTAGAATTCTAGGCATGACCCACTGGCACCTGGCGTACCTATGATAGTTTTCTTTTTTTTTTTTTTTGGTCCGGTCGTGGGGCCTGAACTCTGGGCCTGGGTGCTGTCCCTCAGCTCTTCAGCTCAAGGCTAGCGCTCTACCACTTGAGCCACAGTGCCACTTCCAGCTTTTTTCTTTTTGCTTATGTGGTGCTGAGGAATCGAACCCAGCGCCTCATGAATGCGATGCAAGCGCTCTACCACTGAGTCACCATCCCAGCCTCTACCTATGATATTTTAATGAGAAAAATGTTAGTTTGAATATTTGTTTTTTTTATTGTGAAAAACTGTACAGAGGGCTTACAATTACATAGGCAAGATAATGAGTACATTTCTTATCAAGCATTGTAGCCTCCTCCTTTGTTTCTCCTTCCCATCGCTTCCAAGCTTCCCCCACTCCACACCCAATCCTCCCCACACCTACCCACCTAAGTTGTAAAGTTCGTTTTCGACATGACAACTTGTACTTCTCATTGTTGCAACGGGTCCACCTGTATCCTTATTTAAACGACTTGTTTTTCCCCTTCCCCTCCACAAATTTACTGACATCAAGTACAGTGAAAGCAGGGGTTATACTGTGGGGGAGGGACATACAAAGCAACAAAGAAATAATCATATAAATGCATTAGAAACAAATGCATGAAAGAAAAAAAACATTTAAATACATATCTTAAGGTTCATTTTCCTAACATCACCTTATCTGAACTTTTCTGCTTGACTCATACATATACTAACTATTGCAAATAAGGGAAACCATGGGACCTATGTTTCTTTGGGCTTGGCTTACTTCACTTAATATAATTTTTTCCAAGACTTTCCATTTCCTAACAAATGGGGCAATGTCATTCTTTCTGATGGAGGCATAGAATTCCATTGTGTATATATACCACATTTTCTTTTCTTTTTTTTATTTTTTAACGAGACTCAGACCTTCCTACTGGGACTGGGTTTAAACTGGACTGAGTTTCTTTTATTTTTTGGGGGGGTCCGGTCATGGGGCCTGAACTCTGGGCCTGAGCGCTGTCCCTCAGCTCTTCAGCTCAAGGCTAGCGCTCTAGCACTTGAGCCATAGAGCCACTTCTGGCTCTTTTCATTTTGTTTATGTGCTGCTGAGAATCGAACTCAGGGCCTCAGGCATGCAAGGCAAGCTCTACCACTGAGACATCTTTCCAGCCCCTACCACATTTTCTTGATCCATTCATCTACTGTGGGGCATCTGGGTTGGTTCCATATATTAGCTATAGTAAATAATGCTGCAATAAACATAGTTGTGCTGGTAGCTTTAGTGTGGTCTTGTTTGTGGTCATTTGGGTAAATGCCCGAAAGTGGGATTGCTGGGTCATAGGGGAGCTCTATGTGGAGTCTTTTGAGGACCCTCCATACTACTTTCCAAAGTGGTTGAACAAGTTTACATTCCCACCAACAATGCAGTAAGGTTCCTTTCTGTCCACATCCCCTCCAGCATCTGTATTAAGTGAAGTAAGCCAGGCCCAAACAAACACGTGTCCCATAGTTTCCTTTACTTGCAATAACTAAAAATGTTATTTTGAATATTTGTAAAACTGAGAGGTATTTATTTCTAAAGAGAGATACTCAGTTACATGCAAACTATTCTCCAGTAGATTTTAATGCTTAACAATTGATATAGCTTTGGTAACAAAACGGGAAATAAGATCTATAATTGACCAGAGAAAGACAGAAAATGGTAAGAAATTTATAACCTATAGTCTGTTTGCGTTCATGATATAGTTGCAATTTAATCTGGAGGTTTGTGAATCTATATGGCACTATTTTGTTTGTGTTAAGTTCCATATAGACTTTTAGTGGTTTATATATCATTTGAACATGAGTATGAGTTTATAAGCTATAGATAAAGCACATTTGTGTTCTGAACAGAACAGGAATAAACAGAACAGCAATGAACCCAATGAATAAAGTAAAAACTTTCTGCAAAATCAAGTGCTTTGAACTTCAGTTTAGGGGAAAAAAAAACTAGAGCATTAAGTACTATCCAAAAGAAGCTCTTGTACATGAATGATCTCTAAGTCAGCCTTTCACAGTAAGGTCATTTCCAGAAATGACAAAAAGTCAACTGAGCTATAATGAAAGAATAGTTGCTTTATTCAATTAGAGCCCTGTAATGGTTCTTCAGGCCATATTGACTTGATAAGTAGGTTCAAAGGAAAGAACCTCAAAGAATCAAAGGTCTTCTCAGAAATAATAGATGCAAATTGTAGACAAATAACTATCAAAACTTAATTCTTTCTCCCCAGTCAACCTGCAATGAATCTGCATTGAACATTTACAGAGTCTATGTCGTACGACCCAGGGTATCAGAATTTCTGTAATTCAGGGTCATGGAAATTATATTTTCTCTTTTTCTTCTGCTTTCTCTCTCTCTATCCTTTTCCTCTCCCTCTTTCTCTAATTAATCTATATCACACACACATACACACACAAACACACACTTACTAACCAACATGTAATTATTGAAATAATTAAAATTAGTTCCTTTAGGTTCTGAGATCAGATGAGATTGGCTGCATTCAGGATGCTATGGGATAATCTTAGCAGATAAACAGAACAGCTCAATAGCTATGTACATATGACCATATACGATGATGCCAGCCAGGCACCGGTGCCTCATGCCTGTAATCCTAGCTACTCAGGAGGCTGACATCTGAGAATCATGGTTCAAAACCAGCCTGGGCAAGAAAGTCCATGAAACTCTTATCTCCAATAAACCACCAGAAAACCAGAAGTGGCTTTGTAGCTCAAGTGGTAGAGCGCCAGCCTTGACCTGAAGAGCTGAGGGACAGTACCCAGGCTCAGAGTTCAAGCCCCATGACCTACAAAAAAAAATAAAAATAAGAGATGATGCCAAGTGAAATGAACTACAAGACATGGACACAGAAGTTTTACTTTATTGTTGTTTTTAATGTATTACCTGATTTCTTTTTACTTTTGTTTTTTTCGTTCCCCCTATGGTTTATCCCCTGTTGTCACTGTATTTGATTTTGGTGTCCTGGGTATTGTATATACGTTTATCTGAACCAAACAAAGGTGAGACAAAGGACAAAGGGTGAACCAACGCGACAGTGATACTCACAAGACAGTGTGTTAGAAATGATCTAAACAACTTGTGGGGGTTGGGAGGGGTGGGAAAATGGGAGAAAAATGAAGGAAGGTGCAACACGTTCAACAAGAAATGTACTCACTGCCTTACTTATGTAACTGTAAGCCCTATGTATATCACCTTGACAATAAAATTAAAATTAAAAAATAAAAACTTAGTTTCTTTAGCAAAAACACAACTTTGTTTTAATCCTGAAAATTTATCCTGTCCTTTTAATTTTAAAAAGCAAATAAAATGCTCTTGATCTTTTGGTCATTTGAAAATCATATTGTAAAAGAGACTTCAAATCTCTCTTGTGTGAAAAAAAAAACAACAAAAAACATGGGACACGTGTCACTGCTCTCTCCTAATACATTACATGAGGGAAAGTGTCCAGATATGGTGAAGGTTATATTGGGGTGGAGAGACCTAGAGAGATGATCCCTAGAATTCAGAAACTCTAAGGAATACCTCTTCTTAAAGATAGCACATTTGAGAAGCACATGTGTTAGTTTTCTATAGTTATTTTGTACCCAGAGAGAATTAAACCAACAGGAATTTTATTTCCCATTATTCTGGAGGCTGAAAGTCTATGACTATGGTGTTAACAGGATTATTTCTTCTGAAAGCTCCATTCTTTTCGTCTCAGTGGTCATCCTTGACTTGTGTTTCCACTTAGGTTTCCTGTATACCCATGCCATCATGAATTTCTCCAACATGCTTTGGAATTAGGTGATGCAATACAGCTTTGATTTTTACTATCTCTTTAAAAACTCTAATGCTAAATTAGTATTAGAGCTTCTGGAAAGCTAGCAGGAAGGACAGTAAAAATTAGAGATCATATGAATCCTGAAAAATGTGTGTGGTAATAATTTCACTGAAAATCCTGCTCTAGAAATCAATCATCAGCGATAATTCAGAAAGTAATCTTGATTAAGATGTCATAAGAAAACACAGATAAGAATAATAACAAAATAATGAATGGCAGATCCAAAAGATTTCACTTTCGAAGACAGGTGGTAGAAGAAATGGGAGAGAAATGAAGAGGCCGAATGAACAAAATAGCAATCGAGAACACACTTTTTTGAAATTTCTGATTAAAGTGAATAATAGTAGACTAGATTGCAAAAATCATTGAACACTACCAAGGAAGTAAAAAGGAAAACTTAAATCTATAGGATGAATGCACCAAACATATTCTTGGCGAGATTAAAGGAATGTAATTGAAATAGAAATATAGCCTCATAAATCTTGTATGGAAAAATACTTGAGTAGAGAGGTGAAATTCATGTATTCTATATATTATATAAGGGAGAAAATATTATTTCATTTTATAGAGAAACAATTAAATGTTCCAAAGCTTAAAAAAAAACTTTATGTAAGCCCATGTGTTCAGGACAAAGCAAACTAAATGCTTTAAAAGAATCATTCTCTGAAGATATAAAAAACAAATAACGCTTATTGTCTTTGATGAAATCAGGGTGATAAATTCTAGTTCATAATAAACAAAAACTAACAGTGAGTATTAGATATAATTAAACAGGATAAAAGAAAAATAGCTTGCAAATTACGGATACAAAAATGTGTGGAAGTTATAAACCTTGACAACTTTCAAATTACAATTTCTTTTATAGAATAGATTTGAGAGGAAAGAAGAAAAATGAGACACTGTGAAATTTATAGGTTTATTCAAAAAAGCTTCAAAGATACAATTGAAAATGCATAAATCAGGTAATGTACATATTGGTACGCAATACTTAAGTATCCTAAAGATAAACATCACAAAAAATCTAATCTGTAAATTGAAAGGAGAAGGAAGCTATATTGCTGAACTATTTTGTCATAGCCAAGATGCTAAAGAGAAAAGATTCAAATTTTATATAACATCATAGTTATAAACAATGCTGAAAACAAAAAAAAATAAATTCTCAAAGAGATTCAAAGAAAGCAAAGTATATAAAGTGAGAAAATAATGAGTTATAAATAAACTATGATATATAATCCTATAGAGTCATAATTTCCATATCTACATTGAAGAGCATGTAACCCAGGATGATAGAGGTTAGAACAAACAGCATATGTGATACACATTAATGAAGTGAGATTTATGCATATGGAACAAGCATCTTTTTAAATAAAACGACCTAACCTTGGTGTCAAAGAATGAACTCCAATCCAACAGCTCCTGCTCATGAGTGATGAGATCTTTCTGATAGTTTCATGCAGTGAGAATTTGAGAGCCAAGCAAGCAAATGGGAGATAAGTCAAAAAGCTACTAGTTTTCACAGTAGAGACAACAGATCCTTTCCTGAAAGAGAACTAAGAGCATCTGAAAGCAGGAGAATTCTAATTTAACCGGATATTATACTGTAATACTGTACATAAATTATAATTAATTAGGAAAAATGCACTGTGACTCCAGAGTTTCTCATGGATGAATAAGTCAACAAAATCAGAGAATATTAGAGGAAAAAATGGCAACCCACTTCATGGAGGGGATGGATCTAAGGGGCATCATTAATAGACTTGCTTCTTGAGTAATAGCCATAGTCATTTAAAAAACTTAGAAGGAACTTACTGATTGGGAACTTTTCCAAGCAATTGAGTGTAAGATAAAATTCAGGTCTGAAATATGAAACATATAAAGAAGATTTTAAAAAGTCCCCAGGCCGGCATAGATAGCACCTGAGGTTATAATGGAAATAATAAATAAGAAAGAGAGAAAAATCACATTTGTTCTTACATGGAAGAATTGAATTACTTTGATTGGATGCCATAGATTGGAATCCGCACTGATTTTTAACATGTTAATTTTTAATGATGTGTTTGAAAGATCTTTTTTTTAAAATATTTGATTGTAGAAAACCAGCCAAGCTCAGTGCTTCAACTTACTGTCCTAACTGTTGTAGAAATATGGAATGTACTCTAGTGCATGGACTATTGTTAATAGCTCAATGGCTGTAATTTATTTCTTTTCAAATTCGTATTTTGACATAATTTTGTAAATGTGCTTAACACTGAAGCCATTTTAGTGCCTATTAATGATACAGTAGAATTAAGTCAAATATATCTTTGAAATAATCTCAATGAACTTCTGACTTTTCCCATTATTTAAGAAAAAGGTGCATTTTATTAGAGCATAAGGACAATTCCAAACAAGTAATTTTAAATTTTATTTTGTTAAAAGCACTATGAATTTCACTGCATAGCTTAAAACCACATTCAACACATGTTACAATTTTGTAGGAATTTAAAACTTGTTAAGTCTTACAGCTTTTCGATTCCCCATTGTTGGAAATGATTGCACTCTCATATTCTATAAAATGTTCCCAATGGAGGGGTTGCACTGTAATAAATATAACATGTTTGTTCTCTGTAAGACTGAATAAAGCATGGTAGAAAAAGGATGAATGAGAAGAGGAAGATGAATGGCTGGAAAAGCATTAGGAAGGATGGAAAGGTACCCTTTGAACTTCCTACATGCACTCAGGTTATGTTTAGGCATAGGGAAGTTTGAAGGCACATCACTGGAGCAAATTCTACCTTCTGCTGCCATTGGTGATGGGGAGTGGGTGGCGGAAGCAAAGGAGGCTGCCCAGATCTTTCAGAAAAGTTACAGTGGAGCATGTGTTAATGACTGGTAACCAAAGCTAATTATGGACATACAGGAATTTGTGACATATTTAAAGTGAAGAAGAACTACACAAAGGAATGGAATTCTGAGTGATATGTAGTTTTAAAGATATCAATTTCCTTTTGTAACTTTCTTTGTAGTTCTTCTTAGAACCTCTAACTTCCTGACATCCTACTCCTCTTTTGTACCTCCCCCTCCTTTCCTCTCATCCTTCCTTCCTCTCTTCCCTTTTTCTTTCTTTTCTCCCTTTTTCCTTTCTTCCCTATCTCTTCCTGAATTCCTTCCTTCTTTCTCCCTCTCTCCTTTCTTCTCTCCCTATCTTCCCCATCATTTTCTCACCTTCCCTTCTTCCTCCTTTCCTCTTCTTCCTTCCTTCCTTACTTCCTACCTTTTCTTTCTTCTGTTCTTTACTTGCTTGTTTGCTTTCTCCCTTCTCCTCCTCTCTCCTCCTCCTCCTCCTGCTTCTGCCTCTGCTTCTATCTTTCTCACTCTCACACATAAACCATCCCCATTTTTTCCCCAGTATCTCTCTCTCTCCAGATGTCCTCTGATCCCTTTACCATACCACTTCTAACATACACTTCGCTCTGCATTTTTCTTTGTTAACATAAATTTGTTTCCTGAAAGTTATGAAATTTTTCTGAAATGGTCCAAATAAAACAAAACCTAAAATAGACCATGTCTTTTTGTCCATCGTAGGGCTTGAACTCTGAGCCTGGGAGCTGAGCCTCAGCTCTTCAGCTGAAGGTGAGCCCTCTACCACTTGAGCCACAGTTCCACTTTCGGTTTTCTAGTGGTTAATTGGAGCTAAGAGTCTCATGGACTTTCCTGCACAAGCTGGCTTTGAACTATGTACCTCACATCCCAGCAACATGAGTAGCTAAAATTACAGACATGAGCCACCAGTGCCTGACAATAGACCAATGTTTTAAAGTATGTGTGTTTTCCTCATTTTCTTTAATTTTGAAAATGACACTCATTTCATACCTTAAGTATCAATAGAACCCAAAATACCACAGTACAAAGAGCTATATTTTTAAAATTGTCTAGATACAATACAAGTACTAGGAAAAAATCAGTGAATTTTTAAATCCATAAAATTTTGACTTATTTTTTCTTTTGGTTTGGTTTCTTTTTCTTTCTTTGTTTTCTCTTTTCTTTTGTTAAATGATTTGTATTTCTTCCCATCACTTACAACAATTCAGTGATCTTTGATTGCTTTAGAAAAAATAGTAAGTCAACACATTTTTTAATAGTTTACCCTATATGAAGTAAAAGAGATGAAACTATCATATCGGTAGAAAGTTGCAATTGATCTTTTTAAGACTAAAGACATTTTACGTAATTATACTTTTGAATGTATGTAGCATATGTTTGTGCCTGGAGTTGAAGAGGAAAATGATGAAAGAAATGCAGTAACTGGTAAGAATTCCTAAGGACAGAGTTCTAGAGGACACCCCTCTTCAACACACACACACCCACACACACACCCACACACACACACACACACACACACACTACCTTCATTGCACTTTTGGTCATATATTACAAATCCATTGCATTCAGCTTCCTCATTTGCCAAAATTGGAGAACTCTGTGCAGAACTTGTCATACCTCTTTTAGCTCTATTCTACCATGTTACTTTAGGAAAGAAACTTAGAAAAGTTATCATCCTATTCATTTCTTTCTTAAAGTTCAATATGGTTTTAGAAGAAAATGACCCTATAAAATGTCAGGGCATTTTGAAAATGAATGCCATTTTAGAATTTAAATATGTGCCATGCTTAAATTATTTAAACTCACTCTAAATCCAGGCAATGCACGTATTAGTCTAGAAGGAGCTATCTTATGCTAAGTAGAATTCATAACCCATATATTTTTAAATGACAAAATACTATAAGGTTAGTTATCCAGAGCAATTAGTAAAAAGTGGATTCATTGGAAGACAAAAGAAAGCTTCACAAAGACGTTAATTTATATAACATTATAAATTTATTTTCAAAGCAGCTGAACTAAAACAGTAAAGTGATTGACTGGCATTATTTTGTATAGGAATGTTTCACAGCAGCTGTTGGGTTTGTTCTCAATGATTTCTGCTAGCCAAGGGGACTGATATAGTATGAGTGATAGATAATCATATACACATACCTGCAGGTGGTGGAGGATGGAGTTTAAGTCGTGGATGAAAGCTCTTTCATAATTCCATTACAAAAACCAGAACACCATGGATTACTGGAGATTGATGACAGAGCATGGACTAAGGTTCAGAGGTGACAAAGGACAAGGACGTGGAGAATCAGCTGTAGTTCTAGATGCCAGACAACCTCTCATGGCAGTAGAGGAGGGGAAAGAGTAAGGAAAAGGGGAAATGCCTGTGAGAATTTAGAGTATTTGCCTGTGTACATCAAGGAATAAAGAGAAAAGTATGAATGTAGGTGATTCAGAGAGTTACTATTGTATAAGAGCAAGAAATGTATATGTAGAGAGAAGGAAAGAGGAGAAGAAAGAGAAGAGAAGGAAGAAAAATGGTTCATATAATTGTCAAGACTGGCTAGACTGAAGAGCAAGGAAAAGCCAGAGGGCTGGAAAGCCAGCCTTAGTTTCTGTGGTCTTGCAACCGGTATCTTTTTTAGGAAAGTTCAATCTTCACCTTAGCCTTTAATGAATTTGTAATTTATGTGACATGTAAACTATCAGCTTTCCTCCATATTTGTTGATTTAAATGTTTGTCATATTTTCAAAAGTGCTTTACAGAAATATTTACAATAGATCAGGCAAACACATCCACATAAGCTAGCTAAACTGACACATAACGTTAACTTTATGCATCTCAACTTGACATATTTACTAATTTTATGTTCACGTTTATTGCGAATGTTACTCAGGATTCGTAGATATGGTGGTTCTCTCATTTTTCTTTTGCTTGTTTCTCTCATATTAATCAGAAATGAAAGTGAGGAAAACACTAGAAAATGTAATTGCAACAAGCAATATTCTTGAACATTGTCATCAGCTGTGATGAAGATAGTTTGATTACTAAAAATGGATAAAAGTCCCTTCTCTGAATGAAAGCCAGCAATGGCATACAATAAAGGCCTCACTAGGACACAATGCAATTGCTGCCTGCTTTCTCGCCTGCCCCATTGGCTCACCAGCACAGCCTTTAGCACCTATGATGTCAATGTGAAGCTTGTGCTGGCCTGGGCTATGATAACTTTGTAGTAAACTGAACATGTCACTGCCCTCAAAATCATTCTTTTGCTCAGCAGCCCTTAACCTTATGCACTCAGGCTCTAATGGCTCAGAAAATCACTCCGGCAACATCAGAGAAGCCACAGCTTTGTGGACAATCTTTGCAAGTAGAGGATGCAGCAAATTTCTGGATGCTACAAATTGAACTACAAAACTTGAGGAAGGGATGGGAGGGGAGAAATGGGAGAGAATGATGTTAGAGTGGCATTAATCAAGATGCATTGTCTTATAATTGCAAATAGGGAATTGCGACCTTTCTGTACAACTACTTAATAAAAACAACTTTGAAAAGGAACATTCCATGGTCTCTAAAAATGAATTTGCCTTTGCGGTCAGAATACATGTTGTTTTAGACTGAATGGTGTCCAATTTCAACAAATAGAATCACCTCTAATACATAAAATAAATCATTTTAGTAAAATTATGAAGTTAGTGAGTTCTGTTTTAAAGATTCTTCATTCTTACCTTTGATGGATTGGAGTTTCTTTCATCAAAACTGCAAATCCTTTGTGCTGTCTTGACCTTCCTTGATACAACCTTGTTTCAAACTCCTGGCCTGTCTCCCAAATTTGATGTTCTATATCTAGTTTCTGCACTCCTCAGCTAAATAAAAACAACAAAAGCAATAGGTTACGGGGCAAATCAGGGTGGGGTTGATGGGCTTTATATTGAAGGCACTGTGGAAACTCACGCATGCCATTTCTATAGAGAAAATAATGTGGTTTCTGAGATAAAATTAATGAAAAGAAGTTGTGGTGCCAGAGAAGTCTCCTAGAAACTGGGATACATGAGATTATTCTGCTGGTATTACAGATTTTGTTACTGTTTAAACCATAGACGTATAAATGATTTCAACTACATATTTCAGTTTCCATGAAGTTTAATACAGCCTGGCCAAGGTGTGAGTTTTGCATGGATGAGATGCAGGTACAGTGCATATTTACAGACAAATGGAGACTGTCCATAGAACAAACTAGATCTCTTGTTTATAGAGGGAGAAGAAGCTCCCCAGAGATGCTACACATTCAGAGAAAGAAATGGCCTCAAGTTCTGCGATGTGTGGCAAAGGTTTGGAGAACCAGGCATAGATTCAGGTTGCTCTGAGTCCTGAAGACTATTCTGAGCAATTTACTGAAAAGAAATGGTTTGTCTCCATTGTTACAGTTCTCCACACTGTGTCCTAAGGGGTCCCAGACTATGCAAACAGGCTTCTATTTTACCCATTCTTCTTTCCTCATACTCATTTTGTAAAAAAAAAAAAAATCATTTCCCAGAACTTTAAATGAAAAAAATCATTCAGATCATATCAAATACCTATCCATTTTGCTACTCATAAAAAAAAACAGGAAACAAAAACCAAAAACCTAATGCAGCAACTGTTTTCATTTTTGACTTGAGATGCAAACAAAAATTACATTATTATTTTGGAAGATTAATAAATTATGCTTATGACAGTACTACCTTTTCATATTCAAAGAAATACATTTAACCACTGAAAAGCATATTTACATTATTTGATTTTAATTGGCAACCCTGGTGGATTAGATATAGTAAAAGTTTTATATAATTACACAGACGATATTAACTATTTTGCCTAAGGTAATTGACATAGTAATTAGGATTTAGGTTTTCTAATATCCAAATTTGCCCCTTTCATAATATTTTATTTGGTGTATAAAGTGTCTCAAAGAAAATTGGAAGTCCTTTGAAGGAATTCATATAATTGCAATTGTTCAGATTAAGCAAATAAAGAAGCCTGAGAAACTTAATAGGAAGATTATGTCTACATTTTTATTTTTGTGACTAATTTTATTGAGTCTTAAAATTAAAAAAAAAATCTGCTCGGTATCAGTGGCTCCAGGCTGTAACTTGATCTACTCAGGAGGCTGAGATCTTAGGATCCTGGCTTTGAAGCCATCCTGGGATGGCTTCTTGAGACTCTTATCTCCAATGAAGCACCAAAAAGCTAGAAGTGGAACTGTGACTGAAATGGTGGAATATTAGCCTTGAGCAAAAAATCTTAGAGACAGTGCTCAAGCCTTGAGTTCATCCTATAGGAACGGCACAAGTTTTTAAATAAAAATCCTCTTTTTTTTTTTTTTTTTTTTGGTCAGTTGTGGGGCTTGAAATCTGGGCCTGGGCACTGTCCCTCAGCAATTCAGCTCAAGGTGAGCTCTCTACCACTTGAGACACAGTGCCACTTCTAGTTTTCTGAGTGGTTTATTGGCGATAAGAGTCTCACAGTCTTTCCTGCTGGCTTTGAACCATGATCCTCAGATCTCAGCCTCCTGAGTAGCTAGGATTACAGGTGTGAGCCACTAATGGCCATCATCTTCTAATCTGTATTATTAGAAAATGTGTATTTTAAATAGAAAAGCTTAAATTATTATTTAACTAATCATAATTCTCTAAAACATCCTTTTACTGTCTAAAATAAAGTAGCATTTCTAGGAAGTCAGTTTCTTCTCAGCTGTTTTCTAGATTGTGAAGCTTTAGTTACCGTGGGCCTATAAACAGCTCCTATCATTTCACTCTTAGTAAGACAGACACATTATTTTCCATTCATTTTATTGAACCCTAGAGTAGCTTGTCTGAGGACTTCTGGCTATATGGCAGATCTAAAGGAAACCTCAGAGGTTTCATGGCAAATCTTCCCTACCGGATTGATCTTTAAAACTATAAATAATGAGTAGACTAATACACTCATTCAGCTAGAAGACTACATCATGTTTGAATCTCCAAGAAGTTAGAAGTTAACTGTAACGCTTGTAAAATATTAAATCTAAATATCACACTGAGCTTGAATAGTTCTTTAAGTAACATCCCTGTGCTGTAAAAATCCATTTTCAATAAATTTTCATATGCAAGCTGAAGGATTTCGAACTCTTTCTGGAAAGCCCACGGGCCCTATGCAATTTGTACTCCTTACATTCTTTCTTTTGAGCGCTTAGATACTCATTCTTTCTTAGAGAGACTAAGTCAATTATCTTAAACTCAAGTCCTAGCAGATTACAAGCACATTTTCACTGCATGTGCATAAATGTCTTGATGTTACAAAAAATGTTGCATGCCTACCCCCTCCTGCTGATACTAACCCATAACACAGCATGTTTACATTTATGTCATCTTTTTTTTAAGTGTATGCTAATTAGAGCATGGTGTTAAACCATGGTATTTCACACCAATAAGTGTGACTAGGATTGAAATATTTTATATCTATCCATGAAAACAGACCATTAAACCAATTGAAATTGTATTTTAACCACTGAAGGGACTGGGGGAGCAGAGGGGTGATAGAAGAGGGGATCTAGATACAGTACAGTGTATGTATTGAAATAGTGCGTGCTTTCATACAGCTAATATATACAAATGAATGTCAGCATATATTACCAAGGCAGAACAATTTTAAAAAAACCTGTAGATACAAAGATATTTTCCAGTTGTTTTTCTATATGCAGAAGTCTTCATGGAAGTTTGAGCCTTAAAATTGGGCTTTTGGTCTAAAATGCAAATGGATATAATGTTTATAATTTTCTGAATGCAATTCTTTATGTATTTCAGTATTCTCAAAATTGTAATTATGATGATCAGAGGTATACTTTGAAGCTTGCTGAGAGTAGCTAATGGGGCCATCAAAATTTAAGGTGTCTTTCCTTTGGTTGGTTGTTATAGAGATGACAAGTGGTAGAACGAGGAAAATATTACACATTTCACACTGGAAAAAATTTATGGAGTGTTCATAGTTCTTCTTAGTACTGAAAAGCAGAAATTTAACACTAAAATCAGATGTTCTTTTCACCCAATCACAGAATATTGTGGACTTTTCCCATAGTTGTGCTTTATTATGTGTGATTGCAGGCACATGTTCATGTATGGCTAACAGAGAAACATGCACACACATGCATGTTTTATGAAGAATATATGTATGTAAAGAATATATATATACATACATATGTTTATATCTGTGAAGGATAGATATGTAAATATAAATATAGAGAATAAAACTGGGAGTGCTGAAAAACACTTGTAGTCCCAGTGACAGAAGAGGTAGAAAGAGACAGATCAAAGTCTGAGTCTGGCCTGGAACAAAAAGCACGGGATGCTAGGTAACTGAAGCAAAAATGGCTGGAAGTGTGGTTCAAGTGGTAGAACATTTTCCTAGTAAGCATAAGACCCCGAGTTCAAATCCAAAGCCTTGCCAATAAAACCTTCAAATCAAGCATGGATTAAAGTAGATGTTACTGGGGGTTGAGTGTAGCAGCTCATACCTATAATCCTAGTTACTTGTGAACCTGAGATCAGGAAGATCATAGTTTGAGATGAGTGCAGACAAAACATTAGCATCCCAACAAACGAACACACTTGTCATAGTGGCTAACCCCTGTAATTTCAGCTGCCCATGAAGCCAATAGGTAGTAGTGTTTGTTGGGAGAGGCCATCTTAGGACAAAAATATGAGATCTTTACTGAAAAATAACAAAATATAACTGAGAGCACAAAAGGGCTGTAATGATAAAATTCCTCCCTACTAAATGTAAGACCCTGAGTTCAAGCACCCAAACAAGCAAACTAAAGCAATAAAGTGTAAGAAAAGCACAAAATAAAATGAAAATGCATCCTTTGGGTGCTGTAAATTCTTCATATTAATGGTAAGTCAAGATAACCAAAACAAAAGATGGTTGTTAGACATGACAATGTGTTCGAAGTGAAGAAAGGGGAATTCCCTGTGAACAACTGGAAGGAAATATTCAGAGACAATGATCAGACTGTACAGGGCTAGGAGTATAGCTCAGAAGAAGAGCAACTTGTCTAGTCTGTGCGAGGCCCTGGGTTTGCCCCCTTTCCCCCTGAATCATGAAAGAAAGAAAGGTGGTCATAGAGAGAAAGACAGAGAAGATAGGGAAGCAAGAAGGGAGGGGAAATGAAGGCATGAAGAAGGAAAGAATGAACAAAAGAAATAAAGGACAGAAGAAGGACAAGAAAAAAGAAACAGAGAGAAAGAGAGAGAGAGAAAGGAAGGAAGGAAGGAAGCAAGCAAGCAAAGGACAAGTAAGAAAAGGAGAAAGAGCATGAAGAAGAAAAGATATATGAATGGTCTGTGTGAGGGAATAACCAAGGGAACACAGGAAAAGAATCTGGAGGCTACTGCTCCAAATCATTTGGGAGTAGGAAACTGCTGAGTGGCCTTTACCTGGAAGAGCACTAGAAAGAAATGTGCAAACAAATTCCATCCCCTTAGACACTGAGGGGAGAGCACTTGGGAAATGCTTCCATACACATTTCTGTGATATTCATAATAACCTTGTAAACAACCAGTAATTCTGAACTGAGAACAATATCCTTTCAAAACTCTGCACTGCCATGAATTATAGAATGAAATCTATACTGCTACGTTTTGATGCTCAGAGCATAGATTTAGATCGATAATGAAAGAACATTTTGGAATATTGGTATTGTTGCTCCCAGTCAGCTAACACTTCAACCTCAGTTTTCGAGGCCCTTTTGTTCAATACTGCTTCGCTTATTGAATATAAATTAACATCGTTTATTTTAAATTTAATTTAATTTAATTGTAAGTGTGGTGTCAGAAGGGTTGTATTTATGTAAGTAATGAGTACATTTCTTGTCTAACATTGTTATCCCCACATTAGTTTTCTCCCACTTTCCCTCCCCCTGACTTCCTTTCCCCCACAAATTGTAAAGTTTATTTCCAACATAGTGTCCTGGGACTATTGTGTTGCATTGGTTCACCCTTTGTCCTTTGTATCAC
The DNA here is from genome assembly GCF_019054845.1 of Dipodomys spectabilis. Classification (NCBI taxonomy): domain Eukaryota; kingdom Metazoa; phylum Chordata; class Mammalia; order Rodentia; family Heteromyidae; genus Dipodomys; species Dipodomys spectabilis. The sequence goes on along the minus strand of NW_024870686.1, from coordinate 10,663,640 downwards.
TATTTTGTTATTCCCCTTCCCATTCCCCTTCCCATCCCCAAATCAGAAATAAAACAAATCAAAACATATATCCATTTTTTTATGTCCTTACTCTTTGGTAAAAAATACCTGTAAAACAGAAAAATGATGGGCTGACACTGTAGGAGTAGAGATACAAAGTTCATAAGTTAAATAGATAGATTGGCTGCAAAGAAATCAGTAACTCTTAGTATTCATCACAAGACTGCTGGATTTAACTGTGTTTACTGTATATAATGATAAAGATTTTAAGAATGAGAAAATGTATTAAGAAAATAAAAGCAGGGGTAACAATACTCAATAGGAAATGTACTCATTACCTTGCTCATGGAACTGTAACTCCTCTGTAGAGTATCTTTACAATAAATAAAACAAATATATAAAGAAAATAGATTGTATAATATTTGAAGACTTATTATAAAAAAGATTTTGTTGTTATAATGCACTTGTTATTTTCAAGTTTTACATATAGTTTTCAATATTCTTTTTAATAATATATCTCATACAAAGGAATTATGATTACTTAAAAAGTCTGGGAACTAAACTAACATTGAAAGTTTAGTATTTATGTGATTTTTTTGGGGAAAGTACTTAAATTTTCTGGATACCAAAACTTTCCTGTATATTTTGGAGTCAAAATGGAATTGTTCATAATTTTTATTTTATATAAAAAAGTGGAAGGTATTTTAAAAATACAGGATAATCTCTGACACTGTGAAGCACTTTACAAAAGTTAGCATTATTAAATATTCTCAGTATACATCCTTCATTCTTAACAAACTGAGGCATAGGGTACAGACTTACAAATACATATTGCAGTAGCACATTGGTGAGCAAATGATTATTATATGGGTAAATGTCTTTAGAAGAAGGGACAAAATGAGGAACCCAAGGATCATGTCTGTTTTTCTTACCATGGAAAATTGGTATGAGAGATAAAACTCTCTGCTATATTTTAGATAAATATTATGTTTCTTTTAATACAATTTTAAAATTTATATTGATTTTACCATGTTTATTTCACACTTTCAATGATATATTTTCTTGCGTGCTATTCTCTTGCATGCTATTCTTTGTGCCTAGAAGATAATCCTCAGCAAGTTGGTTATTTTAATTTATGTTTAATGATGTAAGTGTCCTTCTCCTCATTTCAAGTAGACTTCTTTTTTTTCTTTTTTTTTAATTGTGAAAATACCATACAGAGGGGTTACAATTACATGGGCAAGATAATAAGTACATTTCTTATCAAGCATTGTTGCCTCCTCCTTTGTTTCCCCTTCCCATCCCCCCTGCCAAAGTTGTAAAGTTCGTTTTTTTGACATAATGACTTGTACATCTCATTGTTGCAGTGGGTCCACCTGTTTCCCTATTTAAATGATTTGTTTTCAAGTGGACTTCTGTCTAATATGTTCCTATATCTTTGCTCACAAACCATGTAAATGTTTTTTCAACCACATTGCTTAATTGTTTGTATTTGTCACTCAACTGAGAGCCCTTTAGCTGTGAGTTAAACTCAATATTTTTAAGTGACATAGTGCATGATATTGAATAAGCAACCATCTTTACAGATAAAAGATGAAAGATGGAATGAGTGAGTCAGGAAATGGGTATAGGTAAGTGAGGGGACACATGAAATGGTGGGAGGAAGGTGAGCAAATTCAATCATTGTATTCAATTTACATTATGTAAAAATTAAGATAGGGACTGTGGAACTTGAAAGAAAAGATGGGAGGGGGAAAATGAGGGAGAATGGTGGAAGGGATGACACTGATCAAGCATCACTGTACTCATAAGCTGACTTATAGAATTCAAATCCCTTTGCACAACTAATTAGTAATAAAAAATAAAAAAATACTTATTCAAGTTCTGAACACTCAGAAGTGTTATGAATTAAGTTTAAATAGTTCCAAAAGAAGCCATGGCAAAATTGATGATAGCAATTATAAACAGATTGTTGAAGGCCATTCAAAAATAAACTAAGTGACCTTGTTCCCTCAACATCTGTCCCTTAATACTCATTGCATGACTCTGAAGGCAGCAAACTTCAGCAGAGTTGGGTTTGCCGATACAGCCAGGATAAGCAGAAAGACAATTAGATGTAAGAACTGGAATGAAAACTGCAGGTATGACAAAATAGATCTGTGAGTTCTCTTAGATCAATTTTGTGAATAGTAGTAAGTAACTTTTTCTAGGGAAAAATTCAATGGACATACTTAAAAAGTATTTTTGTTGACAAGGCTGTGCATGAGAGCAGGGTGGAATGTGACAAAAAGCAGAGATAGGAAAATAAATGTCTGAACATTATATATAGGAAAAATTTAAAAAGCATAAGCATTTCAGTTTAAAATAATTATAGACATGTACACACAATCTTCATATATACCTTAATTGTTAGAAACTGTTATTAATATAACCATATGTCAGATATAGTTATAGTTATTTCAGCATTTTAAAGTTTTATTTCCCCAGATATTGATTATTCATGTCTTATCAAGTCTTTAATGAATTCTGATGATATGTATAAAGATATTACTTTTGAGAGAGATTGCATTGGCTTGTCAGTTCTAAACATTTTTCATATATAATGAAATCCTTCTGCTCCTTGCTGATGTATAAGGCTCAGTATCAAAAACTTTCTGTGAAAGAAAAATCTCAGTGAGAGATTTGGTGATAGAATTTCTGAGCTCAGGAATGGAAATAAGCCTCGTGATGCACATTCCCCTAAGAAAGTCAGAAAGAAAAGTAATGTATTCAGAGTATAAAGAAGGCTAAAATAATGTTACATACTAACAATAATTTAGGATAAAAGGCAAGAAATATGTAAACTAAAACCCCAGTCATTCAAAAAACATATTATTGTCTACCAAATTAATATCTGACCCTGTCCTGAGTTCTGTGTGTTATTGGGCTTAGAAATAGACAATCTGACCTCAAAGAGCCGATGGCTTATTCAGAAAATTGAAAAAGGGACTCTATAATTACAGTACTACGTGGTAGGTTTTACCATAGAAATTGTGACAGTAAGAATAAGTTTCTAAGCAAGGTATCTGGGTCAGGCCAAGAAAGTATAAACATAGAAGAAATGTTGAAAGACTACCTTAATAATGAAGAAGGTATATCAAAGTGATTTTTACCAGCTTTACATCTGTATAGGGAACAGGGTGGAGGAAACTAGAAGCTGAAGTTGAGGCCAGAGCAACTAACAAGCATCAAGTAACAAGAAGTGCTTGGAGTCAGTTATGTCTGAAACTGGAGGATACATGATGCACAGGAGAATAAGTGAGGGCAAGTTCAATGGTCTGGATTTGGATGGACTGACAGGATTAGAACTGTGCATTTGCTTTTGCTAGTACTGTGTGGAAATACTTTAACCAAATCCATGCTGGTGCCATAATGTAGAGAGGGTAAGGGAAAAGATCAGGATAATCTTTGAAGTGTGATTGGATTTGAATAGACGTAGTGATGAAAATGAGCACAATAGAACCAGTGGGTCTAGGAGAGGCAAAGGAAAATATGAGAATACCTAGAATTTTACGTGATCTGATGGAGAAAATGATGGTGTCGGTTGTGTACATAGGAAAAGCCTCAGGCTTAAGGTGGTAGGTGAGGAATTCTGCTTCAGATATTTGTGGGATTGTGTTTATGAGAAATACGGTCAGAACTTACAAGCATTCAAACACATGAGTTTGAAATTCAGAAATGGAAGTAGAGGGAATGTCATAATGACAAAGGAAGTTGTATAAGAATAAACTAAAGATTCCAGTGTGGGAAACTTTAGAGGAAATGTACATAGAGAGAAGATCAATGAAGGAAACTTAACTAGGTATTTTAAAATATAGAAATCTCACTAGTTTTTGTCTCAGCTTACAATACAAAGTCCAGAATAACAAATGGGTATATTAAAAATATGATAACATCAAGAAATAAATTGCATGTCTGATGCAGAAACACACACAATCTTTGAATCATGGCAACATTCAACTCTAAACTTTAGGTATGAAAGATGAAGTAGTGGAAATTCACCCAGAAGGAAACTACAGTTAAATTTCCCTTTAAAAAATATGAAAGACTCAATCTTAATAAATAACCCATGACCTCACTTAAGTCTTGTTCCAAATGTCTTTCAAATTATGACAATAAAAATCAGTCATGCATCTTAGTTCATTGGTCTTCTGTGAAGCACTTTGTGTATAAAAAATTGAGAAAGCAATGTCCAAAGACATTTAAAAATAATAAAGATACTATAACTATGACAAAAGTTGGAGTGCTATAAACAGATATGCATTGTTAAAAGGATTTTTTAAAGATCATTGATGATTACAATGGAATAAATGAAGCTTTATTTTCTGATAGACTAAGGGTTTGAACTCAAGGTATGGTATTTGTTAGGCTGATATTGGACCATTTGAGCCTTGTCTCCAGAGGAGCATTTTTCTGGTTATTTTGAAATTGTAATCTTTCAGGCTTTTTAATTGGGCTGGCTTTACACCCTAATTCTTCAAGTATCAGCCTTCTGAGTACCTAAAATTACAAGTAGGAGCCACCAACATTTGGCCAAAATTGAGCTATTTCTTCTTTTGTAATAAAACAATTTCTTACCAGTTTTTTAGTAGAGTTTAAAATTATTTAGTCAAATTTCAAGCCTTGATGATTTTTTCCACTATACATTTATTTCCATGTATGAAATGATGATGTTTCATATGAGAAACCTTTTGAAACAGCCATGCAAAGATGAGCCAAATACAATAGCACAGTTTTAAGTAATCAAATAACCACTCACATATGTTCCTGAACACGAGTGCTGGATATCACAAACGACTCTATTTGATGACTTCACAATTTTCATTGTAAATTTAGTATAGTTATTTTCACTGGGCTTTATTTCCTTTCTACGAAGGTCTAAAGAAAATGAAATACATTAAATTCATAGTAAATCATCGGTAGCACAATGGGATTTCATTAACTTTGGGGCTCCAGAAAAAAAAATTTACTTTTGATTTATTCTCCAAAGAATGGAATTTAGCAAACACAAGATGCACATGTAAATTATCTCAAGTACACTGAAAGTACCATTTGAAACACGATATGCTCATTAACATGTTGAGGACTCCCACCAGGAAGTCCCTCATTAACATAAATCTATAAAAATCTGATCCTATATCTTTGAACATCATCCACAGGTCTGCGTCTCGACTCCCTCAAATGGCCCAAATGAGTTCATTGTAAGTAAGGATATTGTATTTTACATGTGATGACATCTTGAAGTTATTTCAAACAAGAGAAATACTTGTATAATTTATCAGAAATTATACAACTTCTAAATTATACAGCTTCTAGATAAATTATACAGCTTCTAGATATTCACACAGTGAGGTCAAAGGAGGATATTCTTAGAGGAGGATTGCAAAGGTTCAATAGCTGTGTGCATAGGATCACATAAAATGATCTTTATCAGAATAAACTCCACAAAATGGAAACAAGAGGTTTTGTGTCATTTTCCTCCCTGCTGTTTTTATTTTTCCTTTGTCGTTGTTTTTGAGTTCTGTACCTTTTGTTTTGTATGTGAGTTTATCTGCCTTGGGGAGAGTGGGGGGCACAGAAATGGTGGAACAAAGGGGAACAAATGCAGCATGATACTCACTACACACTACGTTGAAAACGAACTATACCATTTGTGGGGGAGGGACACCAGGAGGGAAAATGTGGGAGAAAATGAGGGAAGAGCTGATGTTTTCCAAAAGAAGTGTACTCATTATCTAATGTATGTAACTGTAACCCCTCTGTACATTATAATAACAATTCCAAAAAATGGATTATAAATACCTGAAAGAAAGTAGAGAGGAACCTTACCTTCTTTGAAAAATCTCTAACCAAGTCCCTGGCTGATTCATAAAGCCATGCATATGTGATAAAGAATCTAAGGAATCCAGATAGACTAATAACAAATTTGAGATTTTTCAACTCTAGATTTTACAGGGACAATTTGTTTTTAGTTTGAATTTAGCTAGGTTAAGTACTTGTTAAACCAACAGGAAAACAATACAGTTTTCTTCAGAGAAATATAAAAATCAAGAATCTTTACAACTCATGGGTCTTAAGGAGGATGCAAATCTGTACTTTGTTTCCCAACAAGACATTATCTCATCCCTTAAGATTGCTCAGTGCAAATGTAGCCCCAAGGAAGGTCCTTGTAAAGAGTATGGAGGGACCCCACTGTTGAAATACCTTGTAAGAACTCTTGTTTAGGGACACTCAGAGCCACAGTAAATTGCTTTCCTTAACATCTGTTGTTCTATACTACTTGTAACTGGTCCTAAGAAAGGAAAAATAAAAATAAAGATCCTGACACAAAAGAATGAGATCATATTGGAAAGACTTGTGGATACTAAGCAGGCCCTTTAGGACCCCACTAAGGGAGGCAATCACCTTACTTATATATAATATGCACAATCACTTACCAGCTAAAATTTCCTTGTAATATGTTTTGGGCCAGCAAATTTATATATTCATTTATGTACTCATATATATATATATATATCACATACATTTACAAAAAGACTCAACATAACCTGATATTTTAGAACTGCCATTAGGTTTAAAAGGTTATATTACAAATATTTGAAATTTAATGATATAGTTTTAAATTAAATTTGTTTTATTGCATTTTCATAACCTGAACATATTGGATTAGTGTGTGCTTATTTTCCAAATTTAATCAACCTCCAATTTGTAATGTGATTTGAGGAAAATCTCCACATATGGACATACTCTTTTATAGGAAATCTGAGAGGAATCATTGCTCAGTAATTGGTACAAGGAGTATGGTACTTGATTTCTCTCAAAAACTCATTCACTTAGGCAACTTTATTTTAACAGACTTTTTGGTGCTTTGATAAGTATCAACTTGTGTTCATCTGCCAGTGAGAGTTAGGATGCCGTGTGTGGATTTTGGTTATTACTTACGCAAAATAATTAAGAAAATTATTACTGGGACTGGGAAGGTGGCTCAGTGGTAGAGTGCTTGCCTTGCATGCCTGAGCCCCTGGGTTCGATTCCTCAGCACCACATGAGCAGAAAAAGCTGGAATTGGGACTCATCAAAGAAAGAGAACTATAGACCCATTTCTTTGATGAACATTGATGCAAAACTTCTCAACAAAATTTTGGCCAACCGACTTCAACAATTCATCCAAAAAATCATACACCACGATCAAACAGGATTCATTTCAGGGATGCAAAGCTGGTTCAATATACGCAAATCAATTAATATTATTCATCACATCAACAGGAGCAAGAATAAGAACCACATGGTTATCTCAATAGACGCAGAAAAAGCATTCGACAAGATCCAACACCCCTTTATGATGAAGGTTTTGGAAAAATTAGGAATCCATGGAACATTCCTCAATACAATAAAGGCTGTATATGACAAACCTACAGCCAGCATTATACTCAATGGTGAAAAACTAAAGCCATTTCCTCTTAACTCAGGAACAAGACAAGGATGCCCACTCTCTCCACTTCTCTTCAATCTAGTATTAGAATGCCTAGCTACAGCAATAAGACAAGATGCAGACATAAAGGGGATCCAAATAGGGAAAGAAGAAATAAAACTCTCCCTCTTTGCAGATGACATGATCTTGTATTTAAAGAATCCCATAGACTCCACTCCCAAATTACTCAAGCTGATTCAAAACTTTGGCAAAGTAGCAGGTTATAAAATTAACCCCCAAAAATCAATGGCTTTTTTGTATGCCAACAATGAGAAAAGTGTGGCTGAAATTAGGAAAGCAACTCCATTTGTAATAGCCCCACAAAAAATAAAATACCTAGGAATTAACTTAACTAAAGAAGTGAAGGACCTCTATGATGAAAACTTTAAAAGCTTGAAAAAGGAAATCAACACAGAACTTAAAAAATGGCAAAACCTCCCATGCTCCTGGATTGGAAAGATTAACATTGTGAAAATGGCAATACTTCCCAAGGCTATCTACAAATTCAACGCAATACCTATCAAAATTCCACCCTCATTCTTCAAGGAAATAGAAGAGGCAATCCAAAAATTCATATGGAACAATAAAAGACCCCGAATAGCAAAAACGCTCCTCAACGGAAAGAACACTGCTGGAGGAATATCAGTACCAAATTTCAAACTCTACTATAAAGCCATAGTAATCAAAACAGCTTGGTATTGGCATAAGAACAGACCTCAGGACCAATGGAATAGAATTGAAAACCCAGAAATGAACCTACAGACCTATAGCCATCTAATCTTCGATAAGGGAGCTAAAACAATAGAATGGAAGACAGACAGCCTCTTCAGTAAATGGTGCTGGCAAAACTGGTTAACTACATGTAGAAAACTAAAGCTAGATCCTTATATATCACCCTGCACCAGAATCAACTCCAAATGGATCAAAGACCTTGAACTCAAAGCAGACACTCTGAAAACATTACAGGATGGAATAGGAGAAACCCTGGGTCTCCTTGGCTCAGGCCGAAATTTTCTGAATAAAGACCCGGAAACACAACAAATCAAAGAAAGGCTGGACAAATGGGATTGTATAAGGTTGCAGAGCTTCTGCAGGGCAAATGACATAGCTAGCAAGATCAATAGAAAGCCCACGGACTGGGAGAAGATCTTTACTAGCCATACAACGGACAAGGGTCTCATATCTAAAATATACTTGGAACTCAAAAAATTAAACCACCCAACAACAAATCCTCAAAGAAACAACTGCCCAATAAGTAAGTGGGCGAAAGACTTAAAGAGAAGCTTCTCTGAAGAAGAAAGAAGGATGGCCAATAGACACATGAAGAAATGTTCAACATCCCTAGCCATAAAAGAAATGCAAATCAAAACAACATTGAGATATCACCTCACTCCAGTTAGAATGGCAAAAATCAAGAACTCTAACAACAACAGATGCTGGAGGGGATGTGGACAGAAAGGAACCTTACTTCATTGTTGGTGGGAATGTAAACTTGTTCAACCACTTTGGAAAGCAGTATGGAGGTTCCTCAAAAGACTCCACATAGAGCTCCCCAATGACCCAGCAATCCCACTTTTGGGCATTTACCCAAATGATCACAAACAAGGCCACACTAAAGCTACCAGCACAACTATGTTTATTGCAGCATTATTTACCATAGCTAAGACATGGAACCAACCCAGATGCCCCTCAGTAGATGAATGGATCAAGAAGATGTGGTATATATACACAATGGAATTCTATGCCTCCATCAGAAAGAATGACATTTCCCCATTTGTTAGGAAATGGAAAGGCTTGGAAAAAATTATATTAAGTGAAGTAAGCCAGGCCCAAAGAAACATAGGTCCCATGGTTTCCCTTATTTGCAATATCTAGTATAGGTATGAGTCAAGCGGATAGTCAAATAATGTGATGTTAGGAAAACGAAACCGCAAATATGTATTTTAATGTTTTTGTTTCTTTCATGCATGTGTTTCTAACGCATCTATAAGATTATTTCTTTGTTGCTTTGTATGTCCCTCCCCCACAGTGTAACCCCGCTTTCACTATATTTGATGTCAGTATAACATGTGGAGGAGATGGGGACAAACAAGTCGTTTAAGGATTCAGGTGGACCTGTTGCAACAATGAGAAGTACAAAATGTCATGTCAAAACCAGCTTTACAATGTCGGGGGGGGGGGGGGGGGGGGAGGGGTGTTTGATTGGGTGGGGGGGAGGGGGGAGGCTGGGAAGGGATGTGAAGGGTAAACAAAGGAGGAGGCTACAATGCTTGGTAAGAAATGTATGCATTATCCTGCCCATGTAATTGTAACCCCTCTGTACAGTATGTTCTCAAATAAAATAAAATAAAATTTAAAAAAAAAAAAAAAAAAAGAAAAAGCTGGAATTGGTGCTGTGGTTCCAATGGTAGAACACTATGCTTGAACTGAAAAGCTAAGGGACAGAGTCCAGGCCCAGAGTTCAGGACACATGATCAGCAAAAAAAACAAAAAACAAAAAACAATTACTTTTGCTAGCTCAAAATACTTGTAAATAGGGAAGTAGAGCTATACAAATATTTGTTTTTTAATTTTGTCTGTTTAATCAAGGATTCTGTACTGAACAAGTATAGTTATACATTTTCATGAACACTTTGTAACACATTATATAAAGGAATAACTTTAGACATCTTAATATAGTTGATAATACTCATAGATAATACTCCCAGAATATACCTCAAATTTTTGGGGGGTCATGGGGACTGAACTCTGGGTCTGGGCGCTGTCCCTCAGCTCTTCAGCTCAAGGCTAGTGCTCTACCACTTGAGCCACAGCACCACTTCCGGCTTTTTTCTTTTTGCTTATGTGGTGCTGAGGAATTGAACCCAGGGCCTCATGCATTGCAAGGCAAGCACTCTACCACTGAGCCACCTTCCCAGCCCTAATTAAGTAGTTTTTAAATAGGCTTCAATACATTTCTCCATGAAACAATTGTTTCAATTTTCTTCATTTCTGTTTTAAAATTTGAAATCATTTTTCTCTCTTTTCTTTACACAATAAGCAAGAGTACCTTAAGTGCAGAAAATTTAAGGGTGCTTTAACTAACTTTGAGTTACAAGCACAAAAATGAACAAATTCCTGAAGTTTGCATGGTGAATATTTGACACAGTTTTCTGAAATAAATGCGGGATACATTGGAGAAAAGACAGTCTTTTCAGAGCGGGCGCCAGTAACTCACACCTGTGAACCTAGATACTCAGGAAGCTGAGATCTGAGGATCAGAGTTCAAAGCCAGCCTGAGCAGGAAAGGCCATGAAACTCTTATCTTCAACTAACCACCAGAAAACCGACGTGACTCTGTGGCTCAAGTTGTAGAGCATTAGCTAAGAGAGAGTGCCCAGGCCCAGAGTTCAATCCTGATATATAACAACAAGAACAAAAAAGATAGTCTCTTCAACACATGGTATGAGGAAAATGTCCACATATAGAAAACTAAAACTTGATTCTCTTACTCTATACAAACATTAATTCAAAATAGATTGAAGACCTTAGTGTAAGATCTGAAACTTTAAAGCTGCTAGAGTTAACATGGGAAAAAATATCAGGATATATAGAATATTTAACTATTTCCTGAATAAGACTCCACAAGTCCAGTATAAAATAACAATTGAAGGTCGTTTAAGGATTCAGGTGGACCTGTTGCAACAATGAGAAGTACAAAATGTCATGTCAAAACCAGCTTTACAATGTCGGTGTGGTGGGGGGGGAGGGGGGGTATGATTGGGCGGGTGGGAGGGGGGAGGCTGGGAAGGGAGTTGAAGGGTAAACAAAGGAGGAAGCTGCAATGCTTGGTAAGAAATGTATGCGTTATCCTGCCCATGTAATTGTAACCCCTCTGTACAGTATGTTCTCAAATAAAATAAAATTAAATTAAAAAAAAAAAAAAAGAAATTCTCTAAATGCTCAGTCAAAAGCCACACTTAGAGGCATGGCTCAATTGGTAGAGAGCTAGCCAAGAGCAACATATTCAAGTAAGAATATAAGGCCTTGACTTCAAACCCTGGAGCTGGAACAAGAAAAAATAAAATTATAGCTAATAATTAATTTTATTTGAAATCAATATATTCAGTCAATAATTTGGGTGAATCAGTAAGACACTTCTCTAAAAAGACATAGAAATGACTAATAAATTCATTTAAAATATTTCAAGTCCTTATCCATCAAGAAAATGCAGATCAAGACTACACTGAAATTCCATCTCATCTATCATTGAGTAAACAAAAATGTTTTCAAGGTTGGGGTGGGGGAGCAACATATATTTACTATTGATGGGCAATGGAAGGCAAAATGTAAAAGTCAAACTCCCCTTGGATTTGGTTTAGTATGCAGAATATAATAGTAGAATAACGGTAGAATAATAGAATTAAAGTCAATGTATTGAAAACACTTACACACCTGTGTTTATGACAACAAGACTCACAGTAATCCACTGTGAAGTAGGCTGAAGTATTCATTTATTGATGAAGGGAAAAGAAAATGTGTTTATAGGCCGAATGGTATTTAAGTCAACTGTAAAGAATAAAATTATGCTATGTGCAGATACACAAATAAAACTAATGATCATCATGTTAAGTACCAGACTCAAACAGAAATATATAATGTTTTCCCTTATGTATGTAATCTACATTTTTCAAAAAGAAATTAGAGGATAAGTCTAAAGATAGAAAACTAACCAGCAAGAGGAGGGAAGGGGCAAAAAGGATTTAACAGGTGAATATGATAAAAATAAATTACATATCTGTATGGGATCTGTCACTAAATATAACTAATATATGATAATGAAAAACAAAGAGATAACTGGGCACTGGTGGCTCATGCCTGTAATCTTAGCTCTTAAAGAGGCTGAGATCTGAGGATCATTATTCAAAGATAGCCTTTGCAGGAATGTCCATGAGACTCTCATCTAAAATTAACCACTAGAAAAATGGAAGTGGATCTCTGGCACTAGCCTTGAGCAAAAAGAGTCAGGGACAGCACTCAGGCTCTGAGTTCAAGCCCTGCCAATGATTGAAGAGAGGAGGAGGAGGAGGAGGAGGAGGGGGAGGAGGGGGAGGGAGGGGGAGGGGGAGTGGCTCAGTGGTAGAGCGCTTACCTTGCATGCCTGAGGCCCTGGGTTCAATTCCTCAGCACCACATAAGCAAAAAAGAAAAAAAGCCGGAAGTGGCGCTATGGCTCAAGTGGTAGAGTGCTAGCCTTGAGCTGAAGAGCTGAGTGACAGCGCCCAGGCCCAGAGTTCAGGCCCCACGAAGAAATGGAGATGAATTCTAAGAAACCTAATGTCTCATTAGAAAAGTTGAGAGGATGTCTTAGCGTCAGCAATTGTACAGAAGTAAACATGTTAGTTGGAAATCCAGTTCCCTGAACTCTATGCTGATAAGCAGTAACAAGAGCAGATTTTTGGAGAGAAGGAAATTGAATTAATTTGTGGACAAATTAAAGTATGCAGGGGATTAAACCTTATGCCAAGGAGAGGATGAGGTATAAAGGAAACCCCCCATTCTTGGAAGCTTCCAAGAATTACTTCCAAGAGCACTTATTTCCCATTGTTGTCAGTCTCCATTAGTGGTAGCATCTGATGCTGAGGCTTGCTGTCTGTGGTTGTTCATCTCTTGTTTATGCCCTCTGATATCAGTCCATCCGTTGGATAGTGTTAACATCCAACTTGAATCTGTCTACCAAAAGGATTTCCTTAGATATAGGGGCAGGTGGTTCAGTAGGTGGCTGTGAGAATGTTAATTTTTAATTCTCCAAAATAGGGGGATAGGAGGAAAGAGAAAAGGAAGAAAGAGGGCTGGGAAGGTGGCTCAGTGGTAGAGCGCTTGCCTTGCATGCCTGAGGCCCTGAGTTCGATTTCTGAGCACCACATAAGCAAAAAGAAAAAAGCCGGAAGTGGAGCTGTGGCTCAAGTGGTAGAGCGCTAGCCTTGAGCTGAAGAGCTGAGGGACAGCGCCCAAGCCAAGAGTTCAGGTCCCACGACCAGACCCCCCCCCCAAAAAAAAAAAGAAAAAGAAAAGGAGGAAAGAGGGAAAAAATTAGACCTGAGCAATTGGGGAATACAGGTTGGCTACTGATATGATTAATTATTACAATTGTGATTATATGCATTCAACTTACCATCCAATATTACCTCAGACATGACATGGGCTCTCTCATATTTGATCATAGTATGAAAGAGGTACATAGAGCAAATTTGAAGCCAACTCATATCCAACATGACCTATAGTCATGTTCCTTCTAGAACAGGAAAATAAGAGAAAATCAAGAAATATTTCATGCAAATATGAAGCCTAGTTTTAGGCCCTAGGCCCAAACTTCAGGAGTTCTGCATGTTAAGCCCAGCCATTCGACCCTATAACCAAACAGAGACCTGGTGAAGGGCAGAGAAAGGGGACTTATTAAATGGTAGTTAAAGGAAGAGGTAAAGTAAGGCCATTAACCCATTTCATCTCTCTTTGGGATATAGACATAATGTATATATTTAATGTTTAATATATTTAGAAAAATAGAGGGGGCCAGGAACAAAAGCTATGCATAATCAACTATTCATAACAGTTACGGGGCTGTTCAGAGCTAAGGTGGATGGTGGTCTGACAGTCCATTGTTCAAGACTGGTCAAATTGGGTCTTTGTTATAATAAGAGTCATTGACACTTGGCAAATGATCAGTCCATTCTCTGTCAGCTCGTTCATGGCTTCTAACATGACTTCAAAGCGACTGAGAGATGAGGGCAAAGGACATAGATACCAAATGATGCTTGGCTACACAGCTTTTAGTTTGTTTTTCGTTAATTCATGGACCCAAAATTGTAGTTGGTGCTTTTCAGTAAAACACATTTTAACTACCTTTGACAACTATACAAAAATCCTATTTTCCTAATAATAGGAAACAAAATTAAAATATAAGATAGATAGATAGATAGACAGACAGATACATAGATTTATAGGCACATTCTAGTTATGATAAATGAGGGAAACCCTGCAACCTATATTTCTTTGGGTCTGGTTTACTTCACTTAATATAATTTTTCCCAAGTCTTTCCATTTCCTTATGAATGGGGCAATATCATTCTTTCTGATGGAAGAGTAGAATTCCATTTTCTTGATCTACTAAGGGGCATTCTGGGTTGATTCCATTTCTTGGCTATGACAAATAATGCTGCATTAAATATGACTTCGCTGGTAGCAAACACATTGGATGCTAAAAGAGAAAGAAAATACACTTGGAAATGATAAATTATACAGTACTCTACAGTTCACACAGTGAGACCAAAGCACAATACTCTTAGGAGAGGCTCACAAAGGCTTAATGTGAATATGGTCATATAAAATGATATCTATTGGAATGAACTCCAAGAAATGGAAACAAGAGGATTTTTTCCTTCCGTTGTTTCTGTTTTTGTTTTCTGTACCTTTATTCTTGTTTGTAAGTTTATGTGTTTGGGGAAGTGTGAGGGGGAACACAGAAATGTAGGGACAAAGGGTGAGCAAATGCATCAGTAATATTCACTAGGCACTAGATTGAAAATGAACAATACAACTTGTGGGGGGATGGGAGGGGAAAACTGGGAGAAAATGAGGGAAATGGTGACACTGTTCAAAAAGAAAGTTACTGATTACTTGACATAGGCAATTGTAGTCCCTCTGTATATAACCTTTAAAATAACAATAAAAAACTAAAATTAAAAAAATCTACTTTTTCCCATTTTGAGAGATCATTTTCTCTATCTAAATCCTCTGGTTATTTGAATACCACCAAATTTACTAGGAGCACCTATGTTCGCTACTCTGGCTAAATCAGTGAACTCTTATTGTGTTTTCTATTTCCTACTTTCACTCTTATGTGTAGCCTTAAGGACTTCTTCATACTCTATTGTTTGTTCACTTATTTACATATTAAAGCATGTGCAGACAAATGTCTGGGTGGGCATATCATACCTAAGTATCCTCTGCACCTAAAACCATGTATTTGGCACAGACTAGGCACATGGGATTCTTGAATGGATCTAATGATGAAGAAACAACCTATAGGTGAAAATAGATAGGACATAGATTTGTCAGATACTAGGTATAGAGAAGACATTCTTGATTATGTAGTGCATCTTAACTAGTTCTGAGTGAGAAAAATATGGTCTTAGGTGCACAGCTAATTATTGGATGAACAGGAAGTTATTACCCTGCATCCTGTCTTTTGTAACTCAATGAGTTATTTATTTTTATTCATGCCTAGCTCCATCATCCCTTCAATATTCCTTATCCATTGTAGATGCTTCGTAACCTTGTTTAATTAATAATTAAGCATGTAATAATGATGTACATTAATTGTGAAATTTATCAGTTGAGATAACTGTACCTCCCGTGGAGAGATCATTGATTATCAAGACGTACAATAATTCTTGATAACTTTTCTTTTAGTCATAGTGAGATTACATGTTTCAAAGACAACACAATTTTAAATCTGATGCTTTTAATAGGAGAACAAAGTAGTTCTTAGATGCTTACTCAGAGAGCACTTCTATTTGGATCTTTCTGCATGTACTTGCTGGAGTTAGGATATGATCATTCTTCAGGAAGGATTGCTGGCTGCATGTGGGGTGAACTGCACTTTGAACATCTGTACAGCCCATATGCTCTTCCTTTGCAAGGCCTGTGTTCCCGCCCATTGCTGATCTGCCCACAGAGTGCCAAAGCATGTGTACCCAATTAAGAGCAGCACAGCCCCACTCCCCTCATGGCTGCTAGCAGCTTGACCTTGCATGCACAGAGCTTGTACACACAACCTGACAGAGCTGAGTGCTCGGCTGCATTCCACTGTTTATGCATCCATCCTCTTCACCTTTAGTGTGCCTGTCATAAACCTTGCCTGTCAGAACGCTGAGCAATAGCTTAGAGAGGTGAACTGGATTTGTGATGACTAACAGGTGCTGTATTGCTGACTCTTGCACAATTTGGGGACTTCTCAAAAAATAAATTTTACACAGGCCAATTCACGAGGAAGATGGATTTAATGAAGTAGCCATATGAAGATTGACATTTTATCCCACATTTAACCTGTAAAGACACCAAGTCTTGCAAAACTTCCTTTAACTATCTGTGAATACTGCAGAGAACCTTATTAAGGAGAGAAGAAATGTTTAGATTGTGCTATAATATAATTACAGCTCAATAAATATGGGCATATTGGGTATGAATTTAGACGCTATCATTTTTAATGTTTGCTTTCATCACTTTAAGATAACGAGGACAGGAAAGCAACAGCAACTCTATGCATTATGTAATAGTTTTGTTGTTCTTATTACAATGGGCCTGGCATTATATTTGTAGGCCAAAATTAAACTCCTGTTTTCAAGTAACAGAAAGTTTAATGTGATATGTACAGGAGAGGTATCACAATTTAGTACTAGTTAACATTTATAGTAGGACAGGAAAACAATATCATATGTCTCTCATAGTGTTTATACTTCCCTGTGTAAGTAAACAGAAGGACAGAAGTTACAGCCACAGCTAAAGTCTCTAAAGTAAACTTAGATCCCAAAGAAACTGTCCTAATGATTAGTATTTTAAGAAACAAGCTTTGATCTGAGGTGATGCTTAGGGAGATAGGGAGGGTGTTTCACAGAGAAAGATATTCTGAGATAAGCTCTTTAGAGACAAATTAAATTATCCGGGGGCAAGGAAATGCTTATATGCATTTTCTAAATAGGTGTAAAAATGAACAGCAGGAGGGAATATTGCCACTGCTTATCTTTATCCAAACTATATTTCAGAGAATGGGTTTACTTTTTTTTTTTTTTGAAAACAATGGATGGTAGGGATTTAAATGAAAAGGACAGGCTAATTTGGGCGGATAAACTTAGAAGGCAAGTAGAACTACAAGGGCTGGGAGAGGAAGTTCCAAGGTATCAGGCCAGGTTTGTGATTGGAAATGGAAGTCAAGGACTGTGATCAGTTCTGCTCACAGGCTTTATTGAGCATCACGAGTATGTGATTGCGATTGGAGAGCTGAGCAAGCACCTGCTTCTCAAGGTCTCTCTGATGACCTTCATTAGTTGGCAGCTAACAGCCCTTGACTAGAGAGGAGTCTAGAAGGTCCAAAGAACCTTAGCCAGAGGTGTTCACAGGTGCTGATCCTCTTAATCCTACAAGGACAGGGCCAATTCCTGAAAATGTTCCATGCTCCCTTATAGAGCAATACCAATTCCACTCAGGAATCCTTGTTCCTACGTCAGCTTCCAGTTTCAGCTTCCTATACAGTCATGCATTATCTGTTTTTATTTAGAGGGCCTTGGATTTTTTTCCTCACCTTTTCATTTGCATAAATTAGTTGTACAAAGCTATTTCATCTTGATCTATACATATATGCATAAAATGTACCATGATTGAACTCATCTTCTCTGTCCAATCTTAAGCTCCATCATTCCCTTTTCACACAACTCTATACATGACTTTGACATTATTCACACTTTTTTTTTTAACCTTTTCTCACCCTAACCTCTTAAGAGTACTGTCTAAGGCATATTCAGCCAAGGCCTAGCACAAATGGGAAAAGATAACAAAAAACGAATAATAATACTACATGATAATAGTGATAATAATGGTTATCCCTCTTGCAAACTTGTGTGAACCAGATATTATACAGATATATTTTACAGATATATTACACAAATGTTATACAGATATTATAGTATGTCAATAGATATTATACATGATTTGGCATGGCTTAATTTATGTTATTTAAGATTATTACATAGAACATATGTTCAGTACAAATCAAAATTTTTCCCCAGAATTTTGTTATTTTCCCCGGATAGGGATATATGGTGAGATACTCTCTCATGACATAACCAGCTAGTATTCTACAGTGTGCTGTGCTGGCACATTATAGTGAGATCAGGTGTATTAACTGTGCTTTTGAATTATAATATAATCCTAGAATATCTATTTTATGGAAATCAGAGTGCAGAGAGACAAGGAACTTAGCCAGGTTTTCACAACAAAAAATTGTTAGTGACTGGACCCCGCTAGAATCTAATATGAGCTGGAAGGTTGGCAACTATAGCACAAAGTGCCCAACCCTATTCAACCCTGACTTCAGCTGGAAGGTAATAAGAGATCTCTGTCTCCTAGGAAACTTCTGTCCTCAGAGATGTCATGTGACCATAGACAAATTACAAATAGATATAACTAAGTTTGGTAAAACTGAGTTTTAGCTAAACTAAATGACTTGGCCAAGATCCCAGACCTAGGATAAGCCAAGTTAACACATAAACATATGACATTAAGGGCCATGTGTTTAACTATTAAAACTCATAGTTTCTTTCCATCTACAACCTAAACTGAGTGTGTCATCTAGTTAGGAAAGGAAAGGAAGAGAAAGCTGATATCTAGTAATTCTTGGGAAGTATATGGTGTAAGGTTGAACATGGCATATTTAAGAACAGGAATATTTTGGGGTTAGTAGACAAGCACATAAGCTGCCAAAAGCCCCTCTGAATTTGAGCTATCAGGTATAGAAATAGGAAGTGATATCAACAACAGTAATTCTGAATTAATTTATATGAATGATAGCAGGAAGAAAAAACCAAGAGCCAAAAAGAGGTAACTATGATCAGGATGTATTGTACTCATAAACTGACAGGTTGAATAGAAACCTCTTTATACAACTACTTTAGTATGAATAAGAGCTAAATGTTCGTTTAAATGGATGTTGACCAGTAATTGGAAAATATACAAATGATATCACTTAACTCTTGTCAAGGTACTAGATTCTGAAGTTTTGCTAATGTTAAACTCTTTGTAGCAAATCTACAAAGGTCAAATGTATCACATGATTTTTTTTTTTTTTTTTTGTCGGTCATGGAGCTTGAACTCTGGGCCCGAGCGCTGTCCCTCAGCCCGAGCGCTGTCCCTCAGCTCTTCAGCTCAAGGCTAGTGTTCTACCACTTGAGCTACAGCACCACTTCTGGTTTTCTGGTGGTATATTGGAGATAAGAGTTTCATGGACTTTCCTGCCCAGGCTGGCTTTGAACCTCGATCCTCAGATCTCAGCCTCCTGAGTACCTAGGATTATACGCGTGAGCCACCAGTGCCCGGAATCACGTGATTTTTATTCCTTAGAGGAAATATTGTTTCTTGATTTTGATTTTTATCAAAAAAGTTAAAAGTATTATGCCTTAAGAATAAGAAATTTATGGTCTGATGTCAGAATAGACCAGCAAGAAATGACTACTTAGGTGCAGAAATATTCCAACTGAATGAAGATAAGTCAGGTAAAAAGCAATAAACCAGAAAACCTCTATGACATGAAGACAACTCTGAATAGATGAATTCTTTGACCATGTCATTGAATATTATTCTTACCAGAAAAAGGAAATGAAGAAGTAGAATCAACTTCACCACCAATTTACTTTTCAATTGTTAGTAATTTCCTGAAACTCAAGATGGTATTAGCTCAGTTTTTTTAATATATATTTTTATTGTAAAGATAATGTACAGAGAGTTACAGTTACATGAGTAAGATAATGAGTACATTTCCTATGGAGCATTGTTACCCACTCCTTTGTTTTTCCCCTACCATCCCTTTCCTCCCCACCTCCCCAACTCCTCCCTCCTCCCACAAAGTTATAAAGTTCATTTTCAACATAGTGTCTTGTACTTCTCATTGTTACAATGAGTCAACTTGTATCCTTATTTCAGCATTTTGTTATTTCCCTTCCCATCCCGAAATTAGAAATATATATATATATATATATATATATATATATATATATATATATATATATACAAGATGCAGGGCACCGGAATCCAATTCAGTGAAAACAGGGGTTATAGCATGGGGGAAGAACATACAAAAGAAACAAAAAAAAATCACATAGTACATTATAAGTACATTAAAAACAACAGCAACAAAGATAACATCTCTTGTATTTTATCTCTTGGGGTTCATTTCACTTAGCAACATCTTATATGGTCACATGTACATAGGTTTTGACCTTTTCTGCTGGTCCGAGTCATATACTAGTGATTGCACATAAGGGAAACCATGGGACCTATGTTTCTTTGGGCCTGGCTTACTTCTCTTAATACAATTTTTCCAAGTCTTTCCATTTCCTTTAACAAATGAGGTGATGTCATTCTTTCTGATGGAGGCATAGAAATATATATATATATGTATATATATATATATATATATATATACATATATATATATATATACATATATAAAATAGCATTTTCTTGATCCTCCTCTACTGAGGAGGGTCATACAGTCCTTGGTAAGGCAGATTTTTTTTCTGCCTGCTCCAACAAACTGATATAAGAAACCAATCAAGGGGTTGGGAAGGTGGCTCAGTGGTAGAGCGCTTGCCTTGCATGCCTGAGGCCCTGGGTTCGATTCCCCAGCACTACATAAGCAAAAAGAAAAAATAAGCAGAAAGTGGAGCTATGGCTTAAGTGGTAGAGCGCTAGCCTTGAGCTGAAGAGCTGAGGGACAGCGCCCAGGCCCAGAGTTCAGGCCCCACGACCGGATCCCCCCAAAAAAAGAAACCAATCAAGCCATAGTTTAGTTACTTTTAACTAAAAGTCTTTAGTTATTTGTATTTAGTTATTATCAGTATTTAGTTATTAGTATAAGTCTTGACAGGTGATAAACTATTTATCAATTGGATACTGAGGAGCAAGTTAAAGGCCCAAACAAGAGACTTTGGAGTCCAACATTTATAGCATGTAAATAATTCTTCTGTGAAATCAATTATGAAAGATACAGAAAATCCAGAAAATACTTTATGAAGACAATGGAGATTCGTTACCCAATAAAAGGACAAGTGACTACTGTGTCTAGAAAAATATGGGAGGAAAACTTTTTTTTTAATTATGAGGAAAGCAGCAGGAGAGCCAAGTTTCCTTCCAGAACTGGCATAAACATAGTTTGGCCTAAGGCTTGGATGGACTGGCATACTAAAACACAGTCTAAAATATAAATGTATATATAAATTTATATTTTTGTGAAACAGACAAGGTTTTAAGTCCAAGAAGATCATTTCTTGTATTTAGAGTAGTGATTTAGAGTTATTACTGAGGTGTGCTGGATTTTTAAATAGATTTGATTTTCTCTGTTGGTGTCACAAGAACCAAGATTACAATGGAAACAAAGTAACCTATCCATGTGGATTATAGGGATTTTAAACCTATACCAGATAGATAATTTCTTAACTCTAATAATAACATTCTTAAGACAATGTTTTCCATACAGAGTTCACTGAAAACTATTCCTCTTAATCATGTTTTATAAACAAATACCTTCTAAAATACCTGGTGAAGAAAAATTAAAATTGGATATTTTTAGCCTTGTATGACTTTCTAAGGAATATTGAAGAGTGAAAATCAATACTGGTCAACATCTTCAATATTTAACTGAATAATTTTTCTTATCTAAGTAAATAAACTCCCTAATCTCTGATCATCGAAGAGCAGCTTTAATAGGGAACCGGTGGGTAGGGGAAAAACAAAGGAGGAGACACAATGCTTGATAAGAAATGTACTCATTACCTTGCTCATGTAACTGTTAGCCCTGCTCTGTATAGTATTCTCACAATAAAAAAATTATTTAAAAAAAGAATATAACTCAGGAAGGAAACCACAGGTTACCCTTAAGGAAAGACCATTAGAATTAATCACACAATGCAATTCATTTCAAGGATCATGCACTAACGTAAGACCCTTATGCAATTTTACACAGCCAGGACATCCAAAAATGTGTGGTTCACCTCAGTCTGTCTACCTCGCTTACACTGTCACATGAATTTCTATTTCGCTTTCATCTATTGCCCCTACCTTCATTTCATTTCCTCTTTTCACTGAATTTTGCGGTTAGAGCATTATTTTCCAAAGTCCTCTCAGAAAGATGTTTTTCCTTAACTCTACGTATACTTATGGAAGGAAAAGGTATAGTAAGTACCCCTGTTTGAGTGATCATTTCTCCTCTCTTTTGTTAAAGTCTCCTATTTCTAGCTCCTATTGATGAAACCTTGAACTCCTATGGATATAAAACCACTAACTCAAACCACTGAGCCCAGTCTTCCCTTTACCATGCAAGCTTAGATATTAATGCTAGTGACTTCAATACTCACCTTGATCCTGTTCTCTGAATTTTTTTTTACCTTATCTATTCACTCTTCATACAACATCTCATTCTCAAGTGACTTCCAACTTGAGCTGCCTCTTTCCAGTTTCTTAACACTTCCTATTACCCTGAGTACAGCCAGAGATAATTTTTTAACTACAATGTGTTTAAGTCAGTAGCTATAAACCCATGGACACATTATAATCTCCTATGGAGTTTTTTAAAAAAATTTAACTGGTAAAGTAATGTATAGAGGAGGTACATACACACATATAAGGTAGTGAGTTCTTTTCAAAATTGTTAACCATTCCCTCATTTTTAAAATGTTGAAGTTCATTGGGGTATCTCATGATGGCTGAAAAATATTTTAGAATGGCACCATTAAATGTAATCTGTGGAGCAACAAAATTCTCCAATCATGTAGTACTTGGGTAAAATCTGGAAAGCTATTTGTTAGCATTTCCTAAAGTCCAATAGACCACTACTCTAATACCTCCAAATTTTAATACTAGGCACATACACAAATGTATGCATATCTCCACAGAAATAGGCATGCAAATTAAAGTATTATTAATAATGTATCCTAAATTTAAATTACATATTCATGTAATTTATGACTAATTAAAAATGTAGCATAACACAAAATGTGACTGAACAAATTGCATGCAAACAACAAAAAGATGAAATCTCAGGCTTTATGCTGAGTGAAAGAAGTGAATATCTAAAGAATACATCTTAATTTCTTTAGGCTCGTCTATAGGCTTCCTCTACATTTTTTGTTGTTCCTTTCTCTTTCCCTATATTTTTGAGTTCAATGGTCAAATGGCTCTAAATTTTAGTAAACGATATGCTCTTCATTAGTTTTTCTGTGAAAAACTAATTTACAAAAACTAATTTACCAAACTATTGTAAACTTTTTTTAAGAAATTGACTAAATTTACTTTTTGACTGACTCATTCCTTTGGATATATGCCCAAGAGTGGTATTGTATGGCCAAAGGTAGGTTTGTTTTTAACTATTTAACAAACCTCCTTTCTGATGTCTGCAGAGATCACAGCAGATTACATTCCCATTAACAGTGTATAAATATTCTTTGTCCTTTGTATCCACACCAGCACTTGTTGCTTGTATTCTTGATAATGGCCATTCTGACTAGCTGACATGGATATGCAGAAGCATTTTAGTTTGGCAATATAATCTCATTTGTCACTTTTTATTCTAGATGATTATTTCTTGGCTGACATATGTCCTGTTTAGAAAATGACTGCCTATGTCTATAACCTTAAGTTTTCCTTAGGTTTACCTGTGGTAGTTTTAAAGAATTATCTTTACATTATAATCATTTTTGAATCAATTTTTGCAATGCATAATTTATTTGAAAAGTAAAAGACTTTTATTTTGAACAATAATATATGCTATATTAATTTCACTGAATTTTCATAGCATATAATATTTATTTAAATACACAGAGAATAATATGCATTACAGAGAATTAAGATTATAGGACACAGAAGCAGACAGAAAAATTTATGAACCATCATCAAGTATCTAAGGACAATATTTCCATTTTATCAGTGAATATTAAATAAAATTTAATGATAAACAAATATTAAATTGCAATTAGCATGTTTTTTATTTTGAGGAATTTTGGGGAGGTACAAATAAATGATAAAAACTTTGTTCATTGCTTGAGAAAACTAGCTAGGATTAAAATTATAAAACATACATTTTCTCACTTAAAAAAAAGAGCTGTACATATTTACCTAGGGAAAATGTTCCCCAGAAGGTTGGGTTGATGGTAACAATAGTAGCATCAAAGGTCATTATATATGTTTTCACACTCATCTATGTTATCTCTAACCAACCTTTGACTACTGAGAGGACCCAGAAGCAATAACAAATACGTAGGAATCAGCATACCCAATTCTCTGCTCTTAGTTTCCAGGTGGTTTTTCCAAGTTAAAAAGAAAATAAAACAAAAACAAACAAACAAAGAACCAACTATTGGGCGGGAGCAGCACAGGAAGGTCAAATCTAGAATATCCTCTTCTATTGGAAGGCAATGGAGTTCTCAAACCGTAACAGGAACATAGCAATGAACACAAGAGCAAACTTACAGAGGCTTCGCTGGAAAATCTGCATCAATTTACCTGAAAACTTATGAATACTAATACTTTATTACTATTACATTGAAAAGTCAGAATCTAAAAAATACATTGAATATAAATGAATAAATAAATAAGTAAAAAAGTCTAAGAATTAACTTTAACTCTTGTTATTCAATGTTGATTTGGTTTTCAACTAACACATTTACTTTCCTAACATGCCATTACTTATTCCGCTTATCCTGAACTTCATACTCTCTAGTGATCTGTGGCAAGTGTGAAAGCATTAGACATGCATGGTGTAGAATTATCTAAATGGACAGTAAAAATTCAATTTCTTCATTTAAAAAAAAATCTCAGCACTATATGTCCTTTAAAATGCTTCCACTATAGAAATGAAAATTAATCTAAAATCAAGGAGCCAAAATTCAAGTGACTCATTGCAAATATTTGTACTAACCAGATAATTTAAAACAATGCAGTGTATATACTATTAGTGTGTGAATTGATATTAAAGATTATGGGCATCTTCTGTATCCAGAAGTAGGAAATACATTTAAATGGAAAACAATGTATTGTCTGATATTTGGATGTTGGTTCATCTCATTAAAGAGTATATTAGAGAGTGTTTTCCTGGTTTTTTTTCCCCCAAATTTGGTCTCCCCTTGGCCAGTGAGGGCCTGTCTGATTGGATAGTGTCTGGGCTGAAGAGAACTGACTAAGGCTCTGATTAGCCACTTTGTCAAATGTCAGTTGCAATCAATTTGGCTGATGGAAGGAGCCTTCAGCTCTGATCAGAGAATCTGTTTTGTCAGGGTGCCTGAGCACCAGGATGAAGATCAATGCAATCACACTTGTTCCATGTCTGCAAAGGAGGGATAAACACAAGCAAATGTGCTTTGCAGGCATTAATAATTAATAATAAGTGATAAGTACAAGCATGGCATCTCAGAATTTATCACTAGGCTGTTCAACTAATCTCGGTCTCAAACCTGAACTCCTGTAACTCAGCCCCAAGAAAAAAGACTTGGAGATTACTTTTATAAAATATACATAATATGTTTTGAATCGGGTATGAAAATGTAACATTGAGGAACTATCATCACTCACCTGTGTACCTGTCTGCAGAACATTTTTTTAATAATTATCTCCCCCAAAGGGATTCATCCATGATGATATTGTTCTTACACATTCAAAAACTACCTATTACTTACAGTCCAGCTTAGTTGTCATTTACTCTATGAAATGTCTCTGAATTATGCCAAGAATGCCTGCTTTGTTGTTGATTGGTCTCCCTAGAATCACACCATTACCTGGTCATTTTTGAATGAATCATTTTTTTTTGCATACATTCCTTCCACTTGTTATTCTACATTGCTTCTAACTCAAATACCCTTTCATTAACCATAAAAATAAATGTAAAGAAAGTCTCTAACCATTCTTATGTATTTGTGTTGTATATTTGATGTCCAAAATGTGCACTGAATGTTTGATATAAATTTGACAACCATGAGTCAAGAGGAATTTAGTTAGTTTTCTATACTCTAAATTTACTCAAACAAAGCAACTATAATTTATGATTATTTTATTTTTATTTATAAAATTATGGTAAACAGTTCCTATAATTATGTAGTACAACTACGTAGATCATTTCTTGTCTCCATTCTACCCTTGCTCTTTGCAGGAGGTGGATTTCCTTAACCCACCAACACATGTAGGTTATTAACTCTTAATCATTATTAACTCCTATTTGTCTCCTAATCTTATGAATTTTTGCAATTCACACAGCCCCAGGTAAGTAATTTTCACATACTAAATTCATGGAGAACACAATTATAAATGCTAATATATCTTAATCTTTTAATAAGAATCTTTCATCAAAGATTTCCAAAAGTCTTGGAACTTTCACTATCTTTAATATAATTTTGGATGCCATGTATATTTTCTGAAGAAAAATCATTTCTTATCATCTACTCCCAAGTGATGTATTTTCTCTCAAGTGCAAAGGCAATGTTTATTAACAGCATTGCAGAAACCAAATATAGGATGACTGCCAAAGAGTTTCAACTTTCCCAGTGGGACATTTAATAAACTAATGAACCCAAATGTAAAGTGCATTTTTTAAATTGACTTAACAAGGGTCGGCAGAAGTGGCTGGCTGAATTGATGGAAGACCAAGTTCCACAGTGCCCCACGGCCAAATGGACACATTGCAAGCCATAATAACCAATTTTAAGTTCAGTATTTGGTTTTACACTGTGTGATACTTAGATTTATTTTATATAATCTATCTGATGTATTTGATGCAGATGTATATGCATAATAGATGTATGAGAGGATAAATTCAATAATAAAGCAAACCAAACCAATCAGCGTCCAAATAGTATGCAAATGCAGGGATGGCAATTCAACTTCATTTCACAGGGAAGCATGAAAAATGTGGGCCAACATTGACAAGAGTGCTGCACATTGAAGGGAAGAGGCCCACTATTGTTTCCCGTTGAGAGTCCTGTGGAGTAGATGGGTCAAGAACACTGCAGTGTAACATCTTTATGCGTACTCTCTCAATTTCAACTCACACCAATGCAGAATGATGTACAATACAGTGCCGATTATATTGTACAATATAACCAGTAAGTCTTCGAAAGAAATGGAATACTGTTCTTTCATATTTGTGTGTTCTAGGTATGTTTTGCTTGTTTCCAGTTCCTGGCATTCATTTCCATAAATATTATTTTATATGATCAAGGCACACAGGCATTTTGCCTTGGTGTTCCTCCTATAAGAGTGTCCCCCTTTAGTTGCATGGTGTGTGACTGCCTAGAGTCCTGTATAATTTATCATGTCCTGGTGTATTTTGGTTTTAGTTTCCACATGTGAGAGGAAAAATGCTCCTCTGTCTGTGAGCTTGGCTTACCTCTCTTAACGTGATTTGCTCTGGGTCCATCCAATTCCCTGCAAATGACATAATAGTATTTTTCCTAATGGCTGTGAAAAATTCCATTGTGTATGCTCTATGTTTAAGAAATCTTGAAGGTGGCTCAGTGGTAGAGCGCTTGCCTTGCAGGCATGAGGCCCTGGGTTCGATTCCTCAGCACTACATAAGCAAAAAGGAAAAAAAAAGCCGGAAGTGGTGCTGTGGCTCAAGTGGTAGAGCGCTAGCCTTGAGCTGAAGAGCTGAGGCACAGCACCCAGGCCCAGAGTTCAGGCCCCATGATTGGACCACCTCCCACCCCCCCCCCCCCAGAAAAAGAAATCTTTCCCCAAAAGGAGGATTGCTGGGTCATAGGGAAACTCTATATGGAGTCTTTTAAGGAACCTCCATACTGCTTTCCAGAGTGGTTGAACAAGTTTACACTCCCACCAACAATGCAGTAAGGTTCCCTTCTGTCCACATCCCCTCCAGCATCTGTTGTTATTAGAGTTCTTGATTATAGCCATTCTAACTGGGGTGAGGTGGTATCTCAATGTTGCTTTGATTTGCATTTTTTTATGGCTAGGGAGGTTGAGCATTTCTTCATGTGTCTATTGGCCATCCTTCTTTCCTCTTCAGAGGGTTGGGTAGGGGGGAGGGGGGAAGATGGGATGGGAAGGGAAAACAAAGGAGGAGGTTACAATGCTTGATAAGAAATGTACTCATTATCTTGCCTATGTAATTGTAACCCCTCTGTACAGTATTTTCACAATAAAAAATTTAAAAATAAAAAAAGAAATTTTTCTAATGAACATTTCACATGCCAGGAAGATCATTATATTTATAGACGTGTTCTTGACTGTTTTTCTTATAGTTTTGAATAACTTTAATACATACTAAGCAAAATGTTATTTATTTATATTTATGCTACTGAAGTTTATAAGTTGTCTGAACTTAATTATATAAAAGATATTTGACTCTTTTAAATCAATATTCAAATACAACCTATCGTGTTACATTGGATTTAAATAATTCGTCTTCTGGGTCTAAAATGAACTGGCAAAGATATACCAGTGGAGGCATACATTTATTTAAAATAATAACTAAAATCATGTGAGGATCAAAAATGTCATGTAAGTTCATCAAACATTGAATAAACATTTTTATTGTTATTAGGTAGTTGTGCAAAGGGGTTAGAATTTTATAAGTCAGGTTATGAGTACAATGCTTCTTGGCCAATGTCACCATTTCCTACAGTCTCCATCATTTTCCTCCTCTTCTCTCTACCCTCAAGTTACATAGTTCATTTTTATATAATGTACATTGAATATAATGATGATATTAGCTCACTCTTCCTCTACATTTTTTGACTAAGTTTTCTAATCTCCTTGAGATATAAGTGTTTGGAAACAGGGCTGGGAAGGTGGCTCATTGGTAGAGAGCATGCCTTGCATGCCAGAGGCCCTGGGTTCTATTCCTCAGCACCACATAAGCAAAAAGAAAAAAGCCAGAAGTGGTGCTGTGGCTCAAGTGGTAGAGCACTAGCCTTGAGCTGAAGAGCTGAGGGACAGCGCCCAGGCCCAGAGTTCAGGCGCCACGACTGGACCCAAAATAAAACAAAACAAAACAAAAAGTGTTTGGAAACATTTACACTACTTATTCTAAAGAAAAAATATGTGTTACCTGTTTTGTTTTTTAAGAAATGAAAACAACACCTTTTAATCCTTTAGTAGAGTAAGCCCTTAACACTGCCCGCCAGTGGTGGGAAAAGCAGTGGCTGTCTTTATTCTGGATCAATTATGTTACTATGACCATGGTGTTGCAATTAGTAACATTGATCAAGATATATTGTATTCCTAAACTACTTTATTAAATGGCAAGTACTTTGTACAACTACTTAGAAATAACTTTTAAATACTAAAAAAGAAAATTAACAGAAGTAATGAAATACCCAGTCAGGAAGTTCTAGAATATATGCTGTAAGTGAAACAGCTGTTGATATCTGATTTTGAAGTAGAAGAGCTGCAGTAGAAAATCTACCAACTGAATGAACACATGACTCATTCCCTTTGAAGAGGGAGCATTGAATTTGAGCACACATTATACTCTGGTTTGATTTAGGAGAAAGAAATATTTAGCATCACTTTTTCATGTATTATTAGTATCCCTCATAAAGTTATTAAATAAAAACTTATATTTAGATGTGAAAATAAAGAATGTCATCTCCAATAATCAATTTGTTAGATGACAGAATGTATTGACTTTCAATAAGGAAGAAAAAAAATTAGAAGTGGCAATATATAAACAAACATTATGTAATAATCTGAGTATTGATTTGGTGTGTTATTTATGCGTTACTTTCTTTTGGGTCATCTTGGATTGTGATAATTTAGAAGAAGTATAATGCTTAGCAAAGAATTATCTCATGGCAGAGTAGGGTGGATTACCTTGTGTTGCCACTGGCTTGGTAGCTCCCCAAGTTTTGGTCTGCTCTTAAGCCTTGCTTAGGTAAGAGGAAATGGAGACCCAAGATGGGAAAAGGGAAGACTAACACAGAAGCTGTGCCTAGAACAGGGAGGCATCAGCCAGTAGTAAAGGGAACTGGCATCAGCTGAGCCTCAACTTTTTTCCTTTCCTTGGGGCATGAAGGGTTACTAGAGGAATGAATGATGGTTTAAATATGGGTGGTGGGTTGATTTCCTACAGATAACTCTAGATTCATTTGTAAAACCTTTCTCATCATCCTAACTTGGCCCAGAATATCATCTTATGAACACAAATAATTGTCCCCACCAATTGAATATTTTCATAGAGGGAAAAGAAAACAAGACAACAATGAAAACAAAATGAATCAATAACAAAAAAGCCTAAAAAGAAAATGTTGACACAAATGAAATTAAAGACCATATTTACTATTTGTGTTTTCTGTTTTTCATCTTATACATAAGATTACTTTACAGTGTTAAAATCTGCTTCGTGATTGAAAAGGAAATAGAAATGTTTACACAGTACCCAAACTAAATATTACCAGAACATATTATAAATAAATACGATTTGGATGTCAAAATTCATGTTTCAGGCTGTGAGGTCCTGGAAATATTCCAACTCGAAGTACAATGCATCTACCACTGGATTCCAATAGAGAATTGATCAGTCTGGTACATCTCAAATTAATTTCTACTGAAGTACTCTTATGTTCATTTCCTTTTGTCATCTGCCAGTTACATGGTGTATATTAGATGTGTTGCTTTGGTGTTTTAAATGTATGTGTTTAACTGTGAAAAATCGAAAGTCATGCATCTTGGTATTGAAAGAATCATTCTAATAAAGTACATGCATTAAACAAAACTAAATAAATAGATACTAATTTGGATACTAGATTCTTGTGTTTCATTTTATCACATTTTAAAATATATGCCTCATTTATTATACTGATGTGGAATTACTAGCATACATTCTTTCCTCATATAAAAATTCAAAAATCATTTTTACACATTAAAAGAGTGTGTTTATTACATGTATTTTGTTTCTAAAATAAATTGTATTCTTATTTTCTATCAAGGAAAATTATAAAAGATATTAAAAACTGGGTAAGAATTTGATTAGGAAACACTTCTGATGATTGTCTGATTAAACTATCATATTTACATACATAGCTGTGGAGAAATATTATGTATTTATATCCTATGAAGAAAATGAAAATCTATGAAAAGAGCTATACAAAAAGCTATACAAAACACTTTATTACTATTGAGTTGTTTTCATATTTATAGGAATAGATACTCCTTCTTATATGGCCATAAATTCCTACAATTTTTTTTAAATTTATATATATTTTAAAATACATTTTAAGTTACTACAATTATGATATAGTTACTAAGAACTAAATAGTTTTATAAATACTAGATATATAACCAAATACACTTAAATATTCCTAAATGTACTTAGTTTATCTAAAATATTTAATCATTTATTTTCATTTATAATTTTTTCTTATGATTCTAGGTCAAACTTAAATACCTATTTACAATTATTTTCTCTGAGGTTAGGTCATTAGAAAAAGCATAAACACAAGTCATCTCTAAGATTTAAATAGTATGATGCCTCATTCTTCTGAGTAATAGTCAAAAAGGTTTTCAGCATTTTAAATGTTCATTTCTAAACATCCATGTAAGTCTTCTCTTGAGAAATATCTGTAGAAGATATTTGTCCATTTTTTTTTTCAGTTGGGTTATTTGTTGGTTGTTTGTTTTGTTGTAGCAGGAGATCACCCTGTACTGGGATAGGCCTTGAGCTTAAATATGTAGGGACTAAAGGGACTAGTTCCAGACTTTGCAATATATAGGCCTGAAGCCTTCCATGGAGAATGCTATGAAAATACTCTGTAGTTGTGATGGAACCCAAAATGGAGGGGTTTGCCTAGCATCAGGGTTTATTAGGCTTGGACCTTAGGTCTTCTGGAACCTGGGTCCATGGTTAATAGTCTGGAGTCTAGGGATAGCTTTGGTGCTGGGTTTCTGATGGAGCCTTGGACCATAGTGTCTAATCTAGAGCCTAAGGTGGCAGGTGCTAGTCTAGTCCATGGTTATGTGGATGAGAACGTGGGGTCATTTCAAAATCTGGGCCATGAGCACTACTTTGGAGACTTGGTCCAGTCAACTGGAGACAGACTGCAGAATGAGTGTAGGCTGTTGGCCTAGGAACTAGATGTTCATGAGAGCTAGTCTTAGTTCAAGAACAACAGGTATAGTCTGGACTCTGGTTCTACAGAGGTGATCCCACAGCCTTGCTCTGTGGGAGCTAGTCCAAGACTAGGTTCACTAAGTACAGGTCTGAACTTTAAATCTCTTTGAGTAGACCTCCACACGTTAGCTGTGTTTAAGAACACACCAGAAGCCTAAAAATTGTTTAAGAAGACTTGTTTGTCGCTGGGCAGACCTGGATCATGTGTTTATGGATGAAGACACACTTACAGCTGTAGAGATGGAGCAGGTTTGTGAACTGAAGTTTACAGGAACCTACCTGGCTCTGGCCTGGTCTGTAATCTTAAGAAAGCTCTGGAGGAAGGTGCTGGAGTGAACTTCAACTCAAGGGCCTTGGTAGCCAATCAATGCTTTGGTCCATAGTGTGGAGCCACTGATGCTGGCTTGTTCTCTAGAACAGGTCTGGGATCTATTTGTGGGAGATAATTTGACTCCAGGAAAGCTCCTAAGCCTAAGACTGCTGGAGTCAATCTGGCACTGGAGCCATCTGGTATATCTCAGGGTATTGGTATGGGTTTGGTACTGGATCATCCCGTAGACCAAGCCTGCTAGGCAGGCTGGAATCCTGGGGCTGTGAGGAAAAGCCTAGCATGTGAAAAATCTAGCAGCTTCTTGCATAAATATCAGCTCTGAATCAGGGCTGTGGGAGCTTGCTTAACTTCAGTTTTCATGAGATATCCATGGCACAGTCTGAGGCTCCCTTTCCTCTCTTTCCAATGCCTGTGTGTGTGCTGTGCTGCCTGTGGTTGGGGAGAGGGTGATGTGAGTAAGAAGAATTCTCTCTACTCCTTACAGAATATGAAGAAAACACATAAGAGTGGGCTGTGGGTGATATATCTGTCATTCCTGATTTTTTTCAGCACTTCTTTTGTTACAGTCATGCATCACTTAACAATGAAATCATCTAACACTTGTTAGGTGATTCCATTACTGTGGTGACATTATGGTGTATGCATAACTCAAATCTAGATAGTGAAGGTCAGTTACACCATGTGGCCTCTTTGTGCTCTGCACATGAGATGTATGAAGCTGTTGTGGGCATCACAGTATATTACTTTGCTCTAAATTGTTCTGTAAGTAGGTATATATTTGAGATACTAATAAAAGTATATAAGCAAATATGTATACTATTCATGGAGTTGTTTGTTATAGTTTGAAGATTTGCATGTGCTCTGCTTTTAAAGATTTCATATTAATATCACCATAGACAGACCAATAATGCATAATGCATCCCATGCTGATTTTAAAGGCTGTGACACCTTTACACTATAAGAGTTGTTTAGTCCATTTAATCCTGGGGGTTCCAAGGTCTGGTAAGAGGCTTGCCACTGGCCAAAACATTGTCCTTAGATAGCACAAGATAACACTTCTGTGCTATCCCCAGGTAGTAAAATCTGTTAGCTCGTTTCCATAGCTTTTGTGAAGATATTTTTCCATAGGGAGCATTGTTCTAGTTGAAGTTTCTGTTCAGCATAAGTGCTGGAAAATTCCATTCCACTGTCTTGCTAAATTCTGAGGAGAATGGAAAATGGGTAAAATATGTGTCATTTTATGTCTTTCCATGTTTATAGATGAGGATCCTGAAAGTCAAGGAAGGTTGAGTGATTTGTGCAAAATCATAGATATTGGCCTTTGAAACAATGAAAGTCCTCAAATCAATTCTTCCTTTATTTTACATTTGAAATGCATCAAAATGAAACCAAGTTAAAATATAGAGTATACAGAGTATAAATTATAGTCTCTATTTAAAATAAGAAAACCTAGAATACACGAGTATAGAGCACAGATTGAGAGTTATAAAGCTGGAAGCAACTCTAGCTGGCTCTAAGATAGAGGTGCTAAAGAGGAATTGCTGTGTCTTAATGCATCCTGTTGACTATTTGCATAGTATTTAAATATGCATTATGACTCTTCAGGGCATTACTGATATAGCTGACATTGTTCTATGAATAATTTAGTTCAGAGAGTTGACAGGGGTGTCTTCTTGTACAGATCCCTTAAAGTCAAATGGTAGAATAGCCTCACTAGCTGCAGACCTTGACTGTTTTTCAGTTGCTACCACACAGGTTGATTGTGAGAACATGTAAAGTTTTCCACTGAGAAGAGCAAATAAGTGCTTAATAAATGTTAGCCATGGTTGACGATATGGATTTTGTATCCCAGGATCTTAGCTTGATTCAAAATAAACAGTTCTAAGGGGATTAGGCTCACTTTCCACAGTCTTTACTCCCTGAAGAGAAACAGACAACAATAATCCAACAACAACTAAAAAATGATGCCTTGTATGTAGTAGTAAACTTTTCCATATTGGGCAATAATACTGTTTTACACATGAAAAACCTCATTCACTAGGAATTAGAGTCATACTATCATCTAGAATACAGTTACTTCAATACAAATTGGTTTTAGTAAAATGTTAGCTATTAGTGTATATTAAATGAGATGATTCACACAGAGAAAAGGCTAAAACATGACTCATAGCTTTGTGCTTGCTCAGCAAGAACACTATACACTTGAACTATATCCATCACAAATACAGTTTTGAAGTGTCAATTATTACTATTGTAACTAGGATTTCATTCGAAAAGCTGATATGTATCAACTGCATCAAACTTCCTTTTATAGATCTCCATCTTGTGGACTCACAATTATATGATATTATAATAGCAGTCTCAGAGAAAACTACAGAGTTAGTTTTTGTAGGACAACAGAGTTAGTCAGGTAACAAATTTGCCAAACTTGCATGTGGACATAAATGTGGCACCTCCCATTGACATTTGAATACTATTGTCATGGTTTGAACAATATAGTGGCTCCATGTTAGATGGAAATTAACCTCTGGTGTTTTCTTTTTAATTTAATTTTATTGTCAAGGTCATGTACAGAGAGTTTACAGTTACATACATAAGGTAGTGAGCATATATATATATATATATATATATATATATATATATATAATTTTTTTGTTGGTCGTGGGGCTTGAACTCTGTGCTTGGCGCTGTCCCTGCGCTCTTCAGCTCAAGGCGAGCACTCTACCGTTTGAGCCACAGCACCACTTCTGGTTTTCTAGTGGTTTATTGGAAATAAGAATCCCACGGACTTTCTAGCTCGGGCTGGCTTTGAACTGTGATCCTCAGATTTCAGCTTCTTGATTAGCTAGGATTATAGGCATGAGTCACAGGCACCTGGCAGTAGTGAGTATATTTTTGTCTGCTTTTAAAAAAAATTTAGACTGGACTTAGCTTTATTGAATCTGAATCTCTAGGTGGTACTCAGATATATGTATTTTTTAACAATATTACAATGATTTTGGTGATGGCTTGGATTATCATACCAAGAATAACAATAAATATTAATGTTTATCAAGTAAAAAAAATAGATGATTCCCAGGAAATATGTCTCCATATGTGATATCCTCCAAAACTGGTATTTATCCAGTTTCCTGTATTCTGGCATTAATAAAGACCGTCTCCTTAAACTGCTTTTACCAGACTCTTTCTAGTGGTTAACATTCTCTTTCACCTTTCCTCAAACGGCCCTTCCTTTGTGAAGATTCACGTGGTCTTCGTTTCCTGGATGATGTCTGGCCATCTGATTTTTGTGGTTCACATTTGTCTTAGTCCTTAACTACATAATCAGGAGCCAACCACGAACACTTTCACATGAAAGAAAATGTTTTTATCTCTATTTTGTTAGGATCTGGAGTGATGACTTGCAATTTACATAGTGCTATAACTACTGAAGTCCTGGTGACTTAATCTAAGTCTGATGATAAAAATCATAAATCATTTTTATCATTTTCACACATTTTGCTCTGACTTCACATTTATTATTTGTTTATTTTATCTATTACTCATGTATTTCACATTTTACATTCAACAGCTAAACTTTGCATATCTTTTCTCCCCCTAAACTCTGATTAAAACACAGATTTATCATTAAAACTTTGTCAACAATTACTATGAGAATATGAAATCAGCCAGGCACTGGTGGGTTATGCCTGGAATCCTAGCTACTCATGTAGTTGAAATCTGAGGATTGTGGTTTGAAGCTAGACCAGACAGAAAGTCCCTATGAGATTCTTATCTCCAGTTAAAGCCAGAAGTGGTACTGTAGCTCAAAGTGGTACAGTGCTAGCCTGGAGCGAAAAGATCTCAGGGACAGTAATCAGGCCCTGAGTTCAAGCCTCACAACTCTCAATAAATAAGTAAATAAGAAATCATTGCCACAAAGTTGGTTGCCAAAATCATTTTTTGAAATCATTAGTATTGTAGATATATGATAAGTTTTAAACTTTCTTAATGTTCTAATACTGGAATAGAAACATACTTAATCTAGTGTTGTCTATAAGTCATCGTTACAAGAAAAGTAAAATCTTTAGTATTGGGAAATGCTTATTCATCCTTCACAACCAAATTATTATTTTATTATATTTATCATTGTCATCAATAATTTCTTTCCTTTTTGCTCCACGAGGTGTTTTCCAAGTTCTACGCTCTGTCTAGATTAGACATTGTCCTCGTTTCTGCATATGCCATCTTGTACTATAATACATTTTTATATTCCACAAGGTAGGTAGTTGGGGAACTTTTGTTAGATTCAAAGTGTGGGGCACAGGGAATGGAACAAAGAGGCATGCATTCCATTTCAGATCACTTGCTGGCTTTGAAAGCAACTACATAAAGGGTTTCTAATTCAGGATGATCTATTATAACCATCTCATGGAAGCCATTATTTTCAGAAAGCATGATGATAGCTTTGCCATGTTGAAATAGATTATAAAGGCTTTGGCTTGAAACTCTGTGGCTCAAAACAGTGAAAGCATCATCAAAAATTGATAAACTTGTACAGAAACAAAAAATGGGATTCAGTTTTTTTTTTTTTTGTATTCTACAATGGACAAGGGATTTCCGGACCGGTTTCTAAATCTTCAAATAGCATTTTCCTCTCCTAAGTAAAATAATAAAAGAAAAAAAAAGAAAAGAAAAACAAAACAAAACAAAAAAACAACCCCAAAAGAAACATTCTTTTTAACCATGAACTGGGGCATTGTTTCAGAATTTCAGTTACCATATTAAAGTTTATCCATCTGATTTTAAATGCCTAAGTTAATTTATCTTTAAAAAATTTTAAACATATTCATGCACACATACACATAGACACACAGACATAGACATAGACACACAGACACACACACACACACAGACACACAGACACACACACACACACACACACACACACACACACACACACACACACATACTGGCATGCAAGCTCCACAGGAAAAAATAAAGCATTAAACATACTTGCAGCATTCATAGATATAATTACACATATTTTTCTATACAGTTTTGATCAAATGCAATTTCTGGGATACGTGGACTTCAGTTGCTAAAAATAATGTTTGCATTGTCCAGAATCATTAAAATAATGTACTAAAGCATATTTCTGTCCAGGTTTTGTTTGCATATACTTTATCTACAGATTGTCTACAAATCAAGGCCTGTCTGCTTCACAGACAGGCCCACCTTGGTATGCTAATCACTGTAACTGTGAGGCATGTGTGCTGTAGGAGGCTGACTTTGAGTTCATCAGCAGTCAGGAGAATGTTTTTATATGGTTGCATATTTATACTTATTCAGAAAACTTGCATTATGAAAATGTTTGCAGTCTGGTTTTTGAGATTTTCCTGAATATATTCTAAATCCTGAACAGATTTGCAGGATTTATCAACCTTTAAGCGCCATGAAAGTACATGAGTGTACTTTAGTAATGTATACAGGAGACTTTGGGTTAGATGCACAGACCCTAATCTCATAAAAAAAAAAGTCTCTGGCCTTATCTTCTGAAAAAAAAAGACTGCAACTAGTTGTAAAATAATCTCCAGTGAGATGGGTGGATGCAGCATTAGCACCTACATCTCCACTCTTTAAATCTTACTCACTAGAATTCATATGGCTAACCAAAAAATGAAGCCACTGTGTTTGGATAATAGCAAGTGTATTTGGATAATATGATTTTATGAACCTAATTTCCACTTACAAAAAGTAAAGTCTTTTAGCCTTGATATAATCTAAAAGACAAAAGCAAATATTTTCATTTAGGGAAACCACATTGGAAATTCTGGTAAACTAAGATTTTTCTTAAAAGTCTAATTCTTATTATTTAAAAAAAAAGTAAAATCACAGTAATGACTTTCGGACTTTCTATGTAGAAAAAAGCTGTTACTCTGTATCAAATACTAATTGGAGCATGAATGCTGAAGCCAATGGGACCTGAGTTCAAATCCTGCCTTTATCCTTTACTTATTAGCTATAAGACTTGCATAAAATACTTAACCTCTTAGTGCTGCTTTAGAATTTTGCTTTATCTTAGTGGTGATATGAATTTTTACCTCATATGATTTTTGTGAGAGTACTTTTAACTGAAGTTATGTTCTAAAATCAATGTCAATAAAAAACCCAAACAAGTATATACAATTTTTTAATAATCTCACATTTTAAAGGAAAAATTCAGTAATAGAATATTGCTCCTCTCACTTCTTTATTTTAAGAATGATACTAAAATACTGAAACTAGTTTTTTAGAATGAAGGCTGCTGTTTTGATAAGAACAAGAGACTATATTTTTGAACTTCGAAGGTATCATCTGCTATAACATGTGTTATATGAAGCAAGAGCTTTGTATTTTATACTTCCTTCCAATTTGGTCATAGAATGACTTTTCCTATTACAAAGCTTTTATCTTTAGATATAATATTTTATACAAAATTATGGGAAAAGTAACAGTAACTATGAAGACAGACTTTCACTCAGAATTTGTTACACTCAATAATACTCTTGTAGCATAGTGTCATGTGTATGATTGTTTCACAAAAATATTCCATTTCCGTTTGACCCAAGGCAAATTCGGAGCACAGCCATAGATGGTTTTAAATGAACAAACTTTCCAATACTTTTCCCATTTGTGCTAAGTGAAGCAGTGTGCTGCTGTTTAATTAATAAAATTATGGGGAAGAGGTTTATAGAGAGCAATATTGCATAATATCCTTTTTTCAAGGACATTCTGGATTTAAAATACTGGTTCATGTCGTGACTACTTTAAAGCCAAGTCAAAAACATGTTGGACCAACAATGATTGGTAAATGGGAAGATGGTCTACCAGATATTTTCAGAATATTGCCGTTTTTAACATGAGGGAAATGAACTATTCATTTTAGGTTAAAAAAATAGAATGACTCTCATTTGTAATTTAGTCTTGTGGTACCCATGCCTCTTGAAATTGCTGTTCTTTGAAAGTGAAAATGGCTAAAAGGATATTAAACATCAATAAAATTGTGGATTATGCAGAATCATACTCAACATGTGACTTACGACTCTCCATTGTTCTATACCATGTACTACTCAGAGAATTACAAAAAATAAGAGAAATCTTCTGTTGAACTTTATTTATAAGCTAGAAAGCCTTTTAAAAAATGGTATCTGGCTAAATCTCTTAGGGCCATCCTGTAACATATTTTGTTGTACAATACAAGGTTGTACATGGAGACATAGCTGAAGCAAATACAGAGTTCCAGAAGCTTTATTAGAAAGTAGTTTGAACAATGAATTTCTCCAGCCAAACCCTGATTGGCAATCGAGTCCCATTTACAATGTCACAGCTGTGCACCGAGCTCTAGTTGTATCTAGGCACAGCTGGGATTGTGGTAAGGACAATATGTATAAATGGGAACCACTGTACTTTTGTTGAACTAGTTTAGGCCTTACATTTATGAACAATGGCAAACTTTCTGTCTGTAATTGTTTTAATCTCAATCCATGATTTATGGTCTCTTTATTTCTCTGGAAAATAACTACTGTGCATTTATGACGAGATCTACTGGTGATTAAAAAATTAAACATCTCCCTCTTACAGAAAATGTCAAAAGACAAGTACAAAATGGTAGAATAATCAGAAATTATGTTTTCCTATCATTGAGAGTATTTTTTTCTGGCACTAGATTGGACACATTTTTGAAATGTTGAAGGAAAGACAAGGTACTTTGAGAATGTCACACAACTTTGGAAAACCTAAAGTAAAGCATTGCTCATTCCAAGCTGATATGGTATGAATATTAAACTTTCCAATTATGCATACAAAACCTTTTGGAATATTAAAAAAAAGCCACACAAAAGGAAATTTTTCTTTTAAAAAGTAAATAATCTCCAAAGGAAGTATAGAGATTGCATTTGTTAATTTTACATGTTCTAACTTTTAGACTTGCTTCTAAAGAGACAAGATTTGAAACCAGATGTACTAGGGTTAATAATGTGTAATCATTTTTCTCATGATCCAAAGAATGAAGTAGTGTTAATATACCAAAGAAAAATAACCCTGGTATATGAAGCATATCTTAAATAATTGTAAGTATTACCATACTTATATAAAAATTACAATATAGAATTAGTTTCCATTCAAGAAGATACATATGGAGTAAAATTTAAAGAACAAATGCTTATTTCAAACCTGTACT
Source organism: Dipodomys spectabilis (assembly GCF_019054845.1). Classification (NCBI taxonomy): domain Eukaryota; kingdom Metazoa; phylum Chordata; class Mammalia; order Rodentia; family Heteromyidae; genus Dipodomys; species Dipodomys spectabilis. Next base: position 10,622,681 of record NW_024870686.1, on the reverse strand, counting down.
TACCTCACTAATTTACAAGCTCATATACTAGAAATTGTTCCAACTCTAATTTTCACTCCATATCAAATGAGAACATGTTTTGTTAATAGTGAAACTTAAATGCACATTTGGACCTAAGGTCCTACACTCCCTGTACAGTGCCTTGGGATGATGTGACTTGGTTTGGTGTAAAATCTCTGGAGACTTCTCAGAAGACTGGAATTTCTAGCTAAGGAACTTTTAACTGTTATATAATTTCTTTCTCCAACTGTGGTTTCTTAGAAAAATCTTTTATCAGTTTTTCAACCTTGCTGTCTCTCAACTAACACAAGAAAAAGATCTGCCTGAGGGATGCAGGTTTTATTTTCCAGTTTTCCTAGCCTATAAGACTGTAAAAAAAAATAGATGGAAAGATCCAACTAAGTGTCCTTGAGGTGCTAGTGGGAAACTTAGTCTCCCATATCTCAATGGAGGAAATAAAATAGTGGGGTCTCTACTAAAAGATGGGGAGAAATTCGTAGCTCTTAAGACATTTTTTTCAGCTGCTTAATGTCTTCTTGTTTTTTTAAGTTGAAGGTTCACAGCACATACTGTGAATTTCACCTCAGTATAATAGATTTAGTCCTTAAGTATTTGGCAAAATTATAGCAATTACGATATGAAACACTCATAGGTATTCAATGAAGTCTAAATAGTATTATTGTTAGTTAATGACTAGTTCAAACTTTTTGTTTAAATCTTGCTAGAGACTCTGCCTGAAAAATCATGCTTCGAAAACCTTCCTCAACTACACTATTATTATTGCTTCTGTTAATTCTATGGTATCCTGTGCCTAATTACCATATTCTTCTTTTATCTGGAGCACTTATTTTTACTGCCATTCCATGTGAAGCACTTATTTAATATGCTTCTTGTTTATTTTTGCCTTCTCTTCCATTGCTACAGTGTAAAGTCTAAAGTGCTACAAAGATTTGCAGGATTCATTTGGTTTATTCTCTGATTCATCCAAAAGATCTAAAAAGAATATCATATGTACTGCTTAAATTTATGTTTTCTAAACAAATTGTGGTGGCCTTTCTTTTCATATCTAAATCAGCGAAATTCTTGGTTTTACTTAAATTTGTTAACATGTTATTATCATATTTAGCATAAGCTGAACTTAGGCTTGTTTTTTCTTTCTTTTTGTTTTTTGTTTTTGTTTTTTATGGTCATGGGGCTTAAACTCTGGGCCTGGGCGCTGTCCCTGAGCTCTTCAGCTCAAGGCAAGTGCTTTACTACTTGAGCCATAGCTCTACTTACGATTTTCAGGTGGTTAATTGGAGATGAGTCTCAAGGACTTTCTTGCCTGTACTGGCTTTGAACCGTGATCCTCAGATCTCAGCCTCCTGAGTAGCTGGGATTGCAGGCGTGAGCCTTCGGTGCCTGGCTCTCTGCTTGTTTTTAATACCTGAATATCTACAAGATCCATACATCAAGTAATTGTCATATGAATTCAAGATATAGTGAAACTGCAAATAACCCAAAGCTTGGCTGAGATATTTAAGCTATTTTCTCTCTTTCAAATATTTATTTACTTTATGGCTTACCTATGCTATATCCTGTTCTTGTATTCTAGACTGTATAAGTCTCTATCATACTTGGAGGTGAATGACTTCATCATAGTAGATTGAGAGATTTTTCCTAAAGCCCAGAACTAAACAAAATGAGTAGTCGAGGTAAGTCATGCCAGTATTAAAAAAAGGCATGGACAGATTATTGCTTGCTTCCTTGAAATGGATTTTTCCATCTAACATTTTAATTGTTTTCTATTTGTATTTTACTTGTGTAGAAAATTATATTTCTAAAAAACTCACAAGAACAGGGGCCATTTCTAATTTATTCCATCACATATTATAGCAACATTTTTTGAAAACATAAAGCTGTGTGCTAGTGTCAAATTGCTATAAATGTTCCTACATTTAGTTCTACATTTCTGAACTTGTTTTGTTTCTTGATAACAGTTCAGATGCTGGCATTGGAATGATACTCATCCTCTGGGTAGGATGGCAACTATACACGGAATAAGCCATCGATGTGGCCATTAGTGGTCTACCTTTAATTAGTGTAGAGTAGAAAGGTCTACATGTAGAAGAGCTTTAAGGGGGAGGGTGTACCTCTCTGCATGTTACCCCCATGTGAGGAAAGCATGTAAATATGCTTATCTATGACTTACCCAGGGACCAACTCTGACAACAGATCTAGTCACAGGTCAGGACGCTGCTTTGAAAAGACACAATCTATCTTGCTATCCTGTCTTTCACTTTTGCCCAAAGACATAAACTTGACTGATTCTATATAAAGCTCTACCTCAGATGCTATTTAATCTGTTCAATGTCTAATTTTCAGCAAGCTTGATTATCTGATTTTCCAGTTCATGGGAGAGAAACAGATGATGATGTCTGGAAGCAGGAAAAAGTAACTGTTACTCTTCTCTGGCAACAAGAAGAGTTGATAACTGAATGCATAATTTGACAAAAAGTGCCCAAAGTAGTTTAGGGCCATCTACTGACAAAATCTATCCTATTGTCCGGTCTATGGATTACAGTAAGGCTCTGTTATATGCTATTTGTGAACAATGAGTTGCTTATATTCTCTAAGCCTCATATTGCTCATCAATGAAGTGTGAAAAATAAAATTATTGCACAAGACTGTATACCATATAACATAGTGTATTTTTAAAACTATAATTGCTAAGAAAATTACATCAATGGCATTTTAATGTTTCTTTCCTTATATTTCAGCTTCATAGAATTATATAATTGGACATATTAATCTGGTGTCATCGAATGATTAAATTCACTTATATGGGAATTCCCTTATATATCATTCCCTGACAGTGGCTCATAGTAGCATTTGGAATTGCCAATTTCATCTTAATTAGGTTACCTTAGCATTTTTGAGCCTATCTCATTATTGATGCAACAAGAGGCACTCAGAACTCTATTGCAAAGAAGTAAAATGGGTAATTTATATGCAAGTCCATGTTTTATAATGCTGCCTTCCTTCTGTAAAATGGGGTTATGATATCTATGGAAAAATTATCATGTGAATTGGATTGGAAAGACAATAATATTGCAATAATTTCAGAGAATTATAAAGGAATGTGTTATGTTCTAGCCCTGTGAAAAAATATCTTAGTTAAGAAAACTTAAGAGAGGAAATATTTGCTTCTGCTCAAAGTTTCAGAAGTTTCTGTCTCTGCTTTTTATGTTCAAGATGAGGCAGAATGTCAAGGTGGATAGGCTATGATGGATAATGCATGCCAGGAAACAATGTCAGATAAGTGTGCAGAGCTAAATTATACCAATTAAAGGCATACTTCCAATAATCTCTTACTCCTTGTAGACAGACGACACTTAATATGACTTTGTCAATGGCTTAGCACATTGAAGTAGTTAGTGTCTTCATGATGTATTCTATAGTAGCATCAGCTGAGGATCAAGCATTTAATAACATAATTTTTTTCAGGGATAACTTTATATTCCAACCAAGTTAAGGGCATTTCAAGTAGGGATCAAGACATGAGTATATCCACTATACCAACTTAGAGACACATTAAAATCTTTACAGCCGGAATAGTGACTCTAGTGAAATAGAAGTAATAAGTAATTTTTAACCTATTCTGTTGGAAACCCATATGCTTATCATTTAATTTTTACTTTCAAGTTCCAGAATAAAAACAACCAATACAGGCCATTTGGCTGAAGAATAAGATTTTAGTAATGAAAGAGGGTCTAGGAGAGAAATAGTAATCAGTAGAAAACAGTAGGCATATGGATTTTTGTGGCACCAACATGGGTTAATAATCTTTTTTTTTTTTTTTTGGGTCCGGTCGTGGGGCCTGAACTCTGGGCCTGGGCACTGTCCCTCAGCTCTTCAGCTCAAGGCTAGCGCTCTACCACTTGAGCCACAGCGCCACTTCCGGCTTTTTTCTTTTTGCTTATGTGGTGCTGAGGAATCGAACCCAGGGCCTCATGCATGCAAGGCAAGCACTCTACCACTGAGCCACCTTCCCAGCCCTGGGTTAATAATCTTACCATGTGTAGAGTGGTAAATGTGCTCATTAATTGCTAGTTTATTTATTTATTTTTATCTTTTAAATACATACAGTTTCCTTTTCAATAGATCAATTGGGATTTCTCAATTCCTAGCCAGTTGCTTTAAAGCAAGTCAGCCTTGTTAATTCATTTTAGCCTTACAAATTGAAAGTCAGAAGGGTGTACAACCTCAGATAAGCTGAGAGATTCTGATCTATGTGAGTGTAATAGTCAAATAGTTTTGGCTCTGGAACACAAGTCTGAACAAGTCTTTCCCCACTTATCTATAAGCTTGTTTAACATCCAGAAGATTCCAAGCAATATTTTATTCAGATGTAGATAATGTCAAGAGGCTTGAATACATCATCTTTAGATATAATCAAATTAATTTGCCGGAAAACATGGATTCTAGTGCCTTTTGCTTTATCCTACAAGTTACAAAGTTGATATAGGCTCTAAGTCTATCAGATTTCCAAGCACTACAGTATATTTACAATGCAAATTTTGACCTAGCTAATTTGAGAAATAAAATGGTCTCTATGTTGTGCAATCTTACTAATTCTACTAAAATTTAAATCCAAAGCATTTTAGCCAGACATACTTTCTGGGTTGAAATGCTAAAAAGGTGTATAAACTTAAAATTTCTTTTTAACTAAATCCAGTTATGTTAATAGGTTTAATTGCAAAACAAATTGTGAAAAGTATAAAGTAATAATACTAAATTTTCTCTAAAATTTGATTTCTAAAGATATTTCCAAAAATATTTTTTCAATGCACTTTCTTTTTAAAAATCCAGTAATAAAATTATCATTGTTAAACAGTTAGTAATCTTACTAAAAATTGATATAAATAATGAAATTCATTCTATATTAGACTGGCTGAATAAAAGCCTGTTTATGAGAAAAGGAATGTTATTACATTAAAAAAAATCATTGTTGTGCTAACTTCATACACTTTATATTGTCATGTTAACTAAGAAACTGACAGTAGAATACTGTATATAATGAAAAAGAAGCACCTTGTAATTAAGACAAATTGTAACTAATTCTTTTGGAAACTGTATGCCAATCATCTTATTTAACATTACCCATTTATGCACAATAGTAGAATTTAGGTGCAGTGACTTCAGAAATAAGAGTTATTGTTTTCTGATGATGAAGAGACAGCACATATATTTTAATAAAAATAAAATGACAGGAGGAGACATTAAAGCATGCATGGAAAGACTTTTCATATAGATATGACTGTCTGAACATCAGGTCTGTGAGAGAAAAGAATATAGTAAATGTGGAGACTGTACTTTTACAGATTGTTCTTGCCTGCTCAGTAGGATATATGTCATCAATTAATATGGCCATGTGCTCTTTAGAGGAGTCAGAGGTGAAGTGTGGGGGATTAAAATTAAATTTTATAAACGTTGAATAGTTTGCACTGAGAGACAGAGTGGATTGCTTGGTGCTGGATTTAGAAGAAATGTCTCTGGAAAGTCGACTGGGGTTCATAATTTAGGAGAGGTCTTCCTAGTCATGTGGGCTGGCGAGAAATAGTCTTGCTTGGAGTGTCTGATCTCCCATATGTAAAAAGTAGTGTTATTATTAGCTGCTAATTTAATACCTTGTGTCTGATGGTCTTTTCTAGGTAAAAAGTTACAAGGTTATTACCTGCTAGTGATATAATCTATTTTTGTTATAAAAGTCAAGTGACATGTCTACTTATATAACAATTTATTGCCAAGAGCATCATATTTGCATTTTAATATAGATAAGCCTATTGATCTATGTGTATATGATTATAAAGTTTTTTATCTCCACTTCTGACCTAGCTCATAATATGAGTTTATCTGGAATATCTAGCTGTCTTTCAACTTAATATGACTAGGACCCTTGCTTACTGATTCTACCAAATATGCTACATTGGTAAGTGGGGTTTTTTTTGTTGGTTTGTTTTTGATTCCACTTCTACAACCTCCCCCTGCCCCTGCCACCTTCAAAATACTATTAGGATAGGGGGCCTCTGATTAGCATATACATCTCTGCCTAAATATCACCAATTCAGCCAGACATTTTCTGATCATCATCCTGCCCTGCCTGGGGTTATGGGGTTTGCATTCAAGGCCTAGGCACTGTCCCTGACCTTCTTTTACTCAAGGCTGGTACTCTACCACTTGAGCCACAGCACTGCTTCCATCTTTTATTTTTAGTAGTTTATTGGAGATAAGAGTCTCATGGACTTTCCTGCCCTTGCTGGTTTCAAACTGGGACCCTCAGAAATACTGGAGCCAAAAAAATTGAACCAGCAAATGTCAGTTCTAGTTAACACCATAGTGTTTAATATATAATCCATTTTATAATATTTCCATAAGATAGGCTTTTCTTTGTATAAACTTAGGGTGATGGGTGGGAAGGGCTTAGTTATACCATCACAATAAGAATCTTGTAACCACACCTATTCCTAGAAGGAACTGAATCTACCTTTGCACAGTCTACTTACTTCCCTAAAGCTCACTGCCCTGAACTGAATGAGTGAATACTGCTTCTCATGCCTGAAGCCAAGTAAGGGTGGGGCTTGTTGTATCCTTACATTTGGTACCTTCTTCTAAATTACCCATCAGGTGAGCCAAACTTCTATAGTTGGGATATGGGGCTCAAAGTGGGAAATAAGTGGGTCCTCAGTTTGAAAACATGATTTTATGAGAAAGAAGGCCCTTATCCCACACCAGCCCATATTCTATCTCAGTTAATAACTAAGACTTCCATTATATATAGTCTATTGCATATTATATATGTGTATATATATGCGTATATATGTATATTAACTCTCCAATTATTGTGCAATGGAAAACTCCGAGGTTTTGTACTAAATGTCTCCAACTTCCTCTCCTTTACTCTTGTAATCTGTTTTCAACGTAGGCTATCTGACATAGTATATCCCTTTAAAAAGCAAAAAAAAAAAAAAAAAAAGAGAAAATCTTCTAGTGGCTTTCAAACATATAAAGGCTGATTCAATTACTTCCATAAATCCTTATGCTTGCTTTCTATTTCCCCATCCCTGCATTCAGGTCCCCTGGTTGATTTTTTTTTTTTTATTGTGAAAATACTGTACAGAGGGGGTACAATTACATGGGCAAGATAATGAGTACATTTCTTATCAAGCATTGTAGCCTCCTCCTTTGTTTCCCCTTCCCATACCATCCTCCCCCCACCCACCCCATCCAACCCTCCTCCCCCTCCCCAAAGTTGTAAAGTTCGTTTTCGACATAACAACTTGTACTTCTCATTGTTGCAATGGGTCCACCTGTATCCCTATTTAAACGCTTTGTTTTTTCCCTTCCCCTCCACAAATTATACCGACATCAAGTACAGTGAAAGCAGGGGTTATACCGTGGGGGAGAGACATACAAAGCAACAAAGAAATCATCTTATAAATGTGTTAGAAACAATCACATGAAAGAAAAAAAAAAACATTTGAATGCATATCTTAGGGTTCATTTCCCTAACATCAACTTAACTGACCTTTTCTGCTTGACTCAGACATATACTAGTTATTGCAAATAAGGGAAACCATGGGACCTATGTTTCTTTGGGCCTGGCTTACTTCACTTACGACTATGTTTATTGCAGCCTTATTTACCATGGCTAAGATATGGAACCAACCCAGCTGCCCCTCAGTGGATGAATGGATCAAGAAAATGTGGTATATATACACAATGGAATTCTATGCCTCCATCAGAAAGAATGACATTGTACCATTTGTTAGGAAATGGAAAGACCTGGTTGATTTTTTTTAATGCCTTGAGGACTTCAAAATACTATTAGGGTAGGGGACCTCTGATTAGCATATACATCTCTGCCTAAATATCACAAATTCAGCCAGACATTTTCTGGTCATCCAACTTGAAGTACCAGTTTGAACTTTTTCCCATAAGGACAATGTTCACTTTAATACTTATCTCTTATTGGTATCTTTCCAGTTAATTTGTTCACTCATTTATTCGGGTATTATTTTCTCCTATTTGGTTGAAGATTATCTACCTGGCTTATTTATGCCCTGGAAGACACCTTTGAGTTCAGAACCATACTATATTATAATTAAAGTTTAGCAAAAGGGGCCAAATGAATGAATTCATACTAGAAAGATATGCTCAATCAATGGTTACATTTGTACAAATAGAAACATAATTACTTCAAAAAGTGTAAGCCATGTGTCTGACACAATAATTGAGAAAGCACAAACTCTTTTCTTGTGTAACGCTGCACTTGCCCCAAAAGAATCGTGAGACTATTCCAATACTTGTACCTACCATGAAGGAATCAGTCCATTTTAAAGGCAATATAGACTATGATGCAAAGAATTATCTCTAATGTCGGTGTACATGTCTTATTGTGTACGGAGGGGATAACATAGTGAACTCATATATGATGAAGTATCACAGAGGGAGGGTCTTCAATGAGGGACTGAATGCCATGGGCACCTGACCATCTGTTCAGCCAGTTGGTGACCAGAACCTCTTGTACCTTGAGGAGAAGCTTGCTGGGGTTAATACCAATCAGAACAGAGACTTTGTCTGCAATAAGCACTAGTATAAATTAGCGATTCCTTAAGTTCTTAGTGAAGAGATGAGTAATAATCCCTCATATAAAAATAAATGTGTAAAGCAAAGTTGCCTTTTCTGAATAATGGGTTAACACCTTGTGTAACTCCATCTGTAGCCACACAACACCAGTAGGAAGATCCCTCAGTGTCATTGTCCTGGGGGCCTGACTCCATGAGATCACATCCTTACATCTTCTGGAATTGGTTAGTTTACAGAATGAAGGAGACATTTCTTTTATGTTACCTTCTTTATTGACCAGCAGATCCTGTCCAGTGTAGGACATTCTCAGCTGTTCCTAAAAATGCATCCTTGAAGAGTTTCATGAGACCACTCATCTTTGATCAAATTATCCTGTGTCATTTCAGAAGAAAGTTGTTTGAGCAAACCAATAGTGTTTATTATGTGCATTAGCCTTAAGAAATTGCAGTTTTATCTTGGCTTTGTGGCCAAGATGTGGCTAGCTTTTCCATTTGCTCCCCATCATTCCATCTCAAACATGGATTAAAAAAAAGATTAGGTGCACAAATAGTATTTAACTGGGAAAATGGATGTTGAAGCTGTCTAAGCAAACTGCCTCTCTATGGATCCGACCAGTATGCTTCATTTGGTGGTCCCTTTGTTTTGTCAGTATAACCTTAAAATGTGAATCTCTGTCTCCTTAATCATAGTATTTGTTGAGTCTAAAACACATGACAAGATTTTCTTTTTTCTGCATACTACTTCTTATCCTTAAAACTACCTGTAAAGAATTGAATGAGGTATCATTACAGTTAGAATTAGCCAAAATGTGAAGAGTAGGTAAGTGTAAGAGAGAAAGTATGAGACCAAGGCTGTTCTGATCTTTCATTATTTCCACAACATGGTGAAGCCATTCTTAGTTAGCTTTCATCTTCCTCACAGCACTTATTAGCTCAAAAGATGCACATAGGAAATCACTGGATCTGGAAGAAATACTAAGAAAAAAGGGAGTGGGACCCACAAACACAGAGAGAAGGGGGAATGAGAGGGAAGTTGAGAAGGAATGCATTAAGAAAAGGAAATTGCTTTTACTTAAGTAATTTCAAGAGCCTTTAAGGAACTATTTGAAGCTGTATATTTCTTTGTATTATAGATGGTAAGGGGAAGATTAAATGCACCCACTTCAATCCATAGGAATAAAATACATCCTCAAAGAACCCTTTTCATCCATAACCTTTTTATGATTCTATTATTCCGATCACTTTATTTTCAATCTGCTTGGTTGTGCATAAGGAGGCATAACTAAGGATTTTATTTCAGTCAAAGAGAAATCCACTGAGGAAATCCAATCCATGTAGACTTTCATTTCCATAAAGGAATATGTGTCTGCATATTAAATAATTAAATAAGATAAGGCTATGAAATGCTCATTGAATGAGCTACCATGTGCTGTGTACACCTTTCTCTAATTTACGGAGCTTTCATTTGAAACATGTTACCTGAATTATATTACTAAAGTAAAGAACCTATTTGTCATGAAGAAAATGGCAACTGACCATTTCTTGAGAATTATTTTTCAGCATGTAAATGTAGTAAGAAGATGGTTTTAGACATTGTGAATGAAGCTTGGTGATTTACATAGTAAATTTAAAAAATCTATTTAACCATCTTCTATCTTTACAAATGAATATATAACATCACTTAAAATGAAATAAGCAGTGATAAAATAATTTAATAGGATACAATAAATTTTTAGGTTACAATTTATCATGTATGGTTCAATTAATGCATTGTTTAAAAATGGACTTTTAAACATTTTAATAATGAAATAGTATAGACAGATTTTTAACTAATGACATAATATACAGAGATTTAAAAAAATGAAATAGCATACATGTAAAATTCTATAGGGAGATTCAGAATCAGATACCAACATGGTTTTTCTTCAAATAAATATAACACAGTTTTGATAAAACTGTTGAGTTAATTGCAAAATTAAACAATATGTTTTATTGATAATCATCAGAGTTAAATGAGAAAAGAATGAACTTAAACAATATATGCATATATACTCATTTCCTCCTCCTTAGTATAAATACAATTAACATCACATTTCATGTGCAATGAATGTTCCAGACAATATTTTAATATAAGAAATATTTTGGAAAATTATATTAAATGGTATTTCAAATTGTGATGTCATTTTAATAGACTGGAGAAGATAGACTTTAGCAATTATACAATTTTCTCTGGAAAATGTTATTATTTAGAAGGTTGTAATATATGACAATAGCATTTATTCATAATTGAGTTTGGGAGTTAGTGTTAAAATCTAGCATAGAATGTCACCTATAAAATTAAAAAACTTTGCCCATGTAATTGTAACCTATCTGTATGGTATTTTCACATAAAAAAATTTAAAAAGTTATCTTGCAATTACTATTCCTTATTGAATAAGGATTGCAAATGAATAATCTTAAATATTTAAGTGAAAAATCTTAGATTTTTAATGTTTTATTAGCATATCTGTAGAATTTGGAAAAAGCTAAACTTTACTATGTTGGTTACAATTTGTTTTAGAATATTTCATATTATGCTCAGGGCTCAGCATTTGCTTATTCCAATCCAAAAATTATATAAGCATTTGCTTATTCCAGTCTGCTATTGGTCTAACAAATGTACAAACAAATCCATGAGAATACTTTCCATGGAACTCTGAAATTCCCTTGCTTTTTCTTTCAAATATTCAAAGACAAAGAATTTGGTTAAGAGCTTTATCACTAGAAGGAAAAAAGTAAAGAATTCATCATGGTGGCTGTGGTACTGGTTTGGCAGCTATGGTGACAGTATGACTCTTTTGGTAGGTAGAATTTGGGGACCCTGGGATCTCAACAAGCGACCAATTTTGAAGGCTAGCAGATGTCAGCACCTTTAAACTTTTAGGAAAGCAGTGATTTTCTTTCCCATTGGACTGTCAGAAAGAATAATTGAGTCTTTCTAGGCCAAACCCAACATGGCTATCAACAGGAAATAAAGGGAGGCCAAGTTCGTGTTGGTTTTCAGCTGGATGTTTCCTCCTCTCCTCACAAAAGTAGATAGAGCAAATGCTCTCCCAAATTGGATGCAAGTAAAAGGTTCATCCAGGGTTGTCTCCCCCTCCTCCCATTTAACAGTGTCTTACAGCTGCACTGATTCTGCAATGTCTCTGAAGGGTAAAGAAGGAAATTTTCCCCAAGGGGCACTGTCTTTCTCTTCTGCTAGGCAATCCCCATGTGTTCTCTGTCCAACCTGATTTTGGTTTTGCTTTTTTTTTTTTTTTCTAGCCTTGATTTGTACAATACTCTTTTGCCTAGGACTATAGAGACTCTGCTCTAGCAACCATGGCCAGTTTGAGTGATAACTGGTCCCATCCTAGCACAGGGAGTGGGTGAGAAAGTAGGCCATTGACTTAGTTGCCCACAACTCATCCTCCTGTTGTCCTTGAATGAAGGAGTCCTCAAACTCTACTTTAGGATATCACAATGAGAAAGACTTGGGATAGAATCAGTCTGAAAGCAAACTCTAGGAGATTCTGGATAAAATCTAATGACTCTCACCTAATAATCAGTTATGAAATTGTATAGACAGATTTCAGATACTTTGAATGTAGATTAATAAAATTTGTATTTTTCCAGGGGTAGGTGGCTCATACCTGTAACCTTAGTTACTCAGGGACCCTGAGATCTGAGTATTAGGTTTGAAGCCAGCCTGAGCAGGAAAGTCTATGAAACTCATATCTCCAATTAGCTAACAAAACAGCTGGAAATGGAGCTTTGGCTTAAGGGGTAGAACATTAACTTTCAGCACAAAACCTCTGGAACATAAGTCTTGAGATCAAGCCCTAGAATGGGCATAGTGATAATTGTATTAAACATTTAAGTAAAATTTCTAAGTGACTCTTACTTTCTTGAATGCATAAAACTGTTGCAGAATTACAAGAAAGGCAAACCATCATAATACTGGGTTCACACTTTTAATTTAATGGAAAAACTATAGAAACTGTTGATCTTAGTTATCTCCTGACTCATCAAATTATACAATAAATACAATATTGTATAAATTTAGAAGCCAGGGTTCAATTGCAGTGCCTCTCTAGTTTGCCAAGTATCTATGTCCTGAACAATTAGCTGTGTAAATTATTGTTTGGCATATAATTTTTCTTAGCTCAGTGTCATATTGGGTCCTATGGAAGCAGGAACTGCAGAAGGAATCCAAAACTTCTAGAGTTTTTTCTCTTGTTTTCTAATCATACTTATAGCTGAAAGGTGCTATAAAAAGAATATAGAGCCATCTGGTTGTAGCTTTAGTGTTATTTCTGATTTCCTCCACCTGACTTCCCGTAACATACATGCCTGAATCACCACTGGGATGTTAGAAAATACTTCCTTCCAGTTAGCCCTCACTCACCAAATAGCATGTTTAAGAAGACATGCTTTTAGGTAATTGTTTTTAATTCAAAGCTTGAATTGTATGTGTGTGTGAGTGTGGGTGCCTGTACTGGGACTTGAACTCAGGGCCAAGTTGCTGAACCCAAGCTTCTAAATCCAAGGCTAGCACTCTTTTCCCTAGCACTTTTTGCATTTCAGCCTTTAAAAAATACTATTTAGAGATATGTGTCTTAGACTTTCTTGCCCAAGTTGGCTTTGAACTGTGATCCTCAAGTCTCAGGAGTAGCTAGGATCACAAATGTGAGCCACTTGCACCTAGCTAGAAGCTTGAAATTATATTTAAATGAGTATTGCTTTTTTTTTTTTTTTGCCAGTCCTAGAGCTTGAACTCAGGGCCTGGGCACTATCCCTGAGCTTCTTTTGCTCAGGGCTAGCACTCTACCACTTGATGCACAGCACCATTTCTGGCTTTTTCTGTTTATGTGGTACTGACAAATGGAACCCAGGGTTTCATGCATGCTAGGCAAGCTCTCTACTGCTAGCCACCTTCCAAGCCCTACATGAGTATTTCACATTGCCCCATTTGTTAGGAAATGGAAAGACTTGGAAAAAAATTATATTATTGAAGTAAGCCAGGCCCAAAGAAACATAGGTCCCATGGTTTCTCTTATTTGCAATAACTAATATATATCTGAGACAAGCAGAAATGGTCAGATAAGATGATGTTAAGTGAAATGAACCCCAAGTTAAGGACTCAGATGTTTTTTTCTTTCTTGATATTGTGTCTAACATATTTATAAGATATTTCTTTGTTCCTTTGTATGTCTTTCCCCCACAGTATGACCTCTGTTTTCACTGTATTTGATGTTGGTATAATTTGTGGAGGGGAAGAGAAAAAACAAATTGTTTAAATAGGGATACAGCTGGACCCATTGCAACAATGAGATGTACAAGATGTTATGTCGAAAATGAACTACACATCTTTGGCATGAAGGGGAGGAGGGTGGAGTGAGGTGGGGGAGATGGGAAGGGATGGAAAGGGGAAACAAAGGAGGAGGCAACAACAAAGGATAAGAAATGCACTCATTATCTTGCCCATGTAATTGTAACCCCTCTGTATGGTATTTTCACAATTAAAAAAAAAAGATGAATGAACATGAAAATTCATGTCCCCCATATCTGAAGTTCTGCTTTTCATCTTTTTCAGCACTTGCTATGATCCAACAAGTTCTCAAAATACTAAATGGAAAAATTCCATAAATAAATAAACAGTATAAAATTGCGTTCTTTTCTAACTACTGTGATGGAATGTCATATTGTCTGTCCCTCCTCACTTCACCTGGGTTGTAAATCTGTAAATCATTCTTTTGTTCAGCACAACTGGCTCTATCCCTGGCCCTCATTCATCTCTTAGTCATTCCCTTGATCATCAGATTGACTGTCATATTTTGCAGTGTTTACTTTCAAGTAATCTTTATCTTTCAAAATGGCTCTCAGATGCAGGAGAAGTAATGCTAGAATACACATATTAACAGAGGACATGTGAGGAACTTCTTTTAAAAGAAAAGTTGCAAGCACTCTATTTATGTGAAAAAAATTCTGTGGATAATGACATTGCTGAGATCTATGTTAAAAGATAAATTTATCCATGGAATTGCCTGGAAGAATGGAAGAATTAATGTTCCTTTTCGTGCCAGACTTCACACTGTAAACATAGGTTTTAAGTGCTTAGTTAAAATGGAAAATGCATTAAATTTGTAAATATGTGTGTATGGTATGTATGTAATTGTAGTATATATAGAATTTTGTACTCTATGTAGTTATAAGCATTCACTGGGATGTTAAAACATATCTATCTCCTAGAAGATAAAGAAGAACAATAACACTTGTAACATGGCTCCTTTAAAAAGTAAGAAATAGACCTGGTCCCCAGTGGTTCGTGATTATTATCTTAGGCTGACAATATAAGACTGAATCTTGAAGTCAGCCAGATCAAGAATATCTCTGAGATTTTGTCTCCAAATAATCAGAAAAAAATCTAGATCGTAGGTGTGGTTCAAGAGGTCAAAGGTCAGCAGTAAACAAGCTGAGTGAGCATATGCTCTTGACTTCATGCGCCAGTACTGACAAAGATGAAAACATAAATGAAACGAAGAAATGGACAAAGTAAAAAAGCAATGCAGTGATACTCTGAAAATCTTGAAATTTTTTCTATTGAAATTGCTACGTTAGATCCATTCCTTATACCTTTAACAAAAGGGCAGGCCTAATATTGATGACTAAATTGTTTTCAGATTCATCAGTAGATAAAATCCCAAAACCCTAAAGGCAATTTAAATTAAAAATAATCCTCTATCATTTAATTTAAATGAAGTTATAATTTTTCTTTTTTAGACAGATCTTTTGAATTTTTAAAATTTCATGGCCATTTTTTCCTAACCATGATGCACAAGCTAACTATTTTTGTTGTTAAAAGGTAATCATACATTTCTGAAATAAAAGATTCATATTTTCTTTTTTTATCAACAACAATAAAAGAAAAAATATATACAAATACATATAATTATTCCATGATGAGTTAACATATATATATTATTTTATTTATGGTTAAGTAAAAGAAATATGCCAGAGAGGGAGGGAGGATTTGGGGAGGTGGGAGGGGAAGGGTGGTACAGGTAAAACAAAGGAGGAGGTATCAATACTCGATAGGAAATGTACTCATTACCTTATTCATGTAACTGTAAGCCCTCTGTACACTATTTTTACAATAAAAACATATTTACAAAAAAGAAATATGCCAGAAACATTTCAAAAATTTGCTTGTTGCAGATGGTTATATAGTTACCACACAGAGAGAAATATTTTAAAATACCTTTATTACTACTATTCTAAATATTAAAGGAAAAATGACCAGGGCTAATTCACATGAGGAATATCAATGTATCAAAATTTACATTAGCTGAATATGCACAGATATCTAAGTGATTCGGAAGAGTAGAGAGCAATGTCTAGGATAAACTTACAGAAACATCATAGCGACCCTCTCATGCAAAATCTGCTTGAGTTTAATAGACAATTGAATAAGGAGTCAACTGGGGATTTTTATCATCCTCACAAATAGGACTTTCAGTGACACTTTAAACTAGCAATCATGAAAAAGTGGGGTGGCATGATTCAATAAATACACTTTTCAAATTTTGGCTGACATAAATGAAGATTCTGAAACCATTAAGTCAGGATTTTAACAGGAATACATGGAATGCAAAGGATACGGTAGAGTTTGCAACATTAATATTGAATGTGTGTGTGGTGTTTGATAAGCAACAAGTCATCACTATGAGGACAGTTTTTACTTAAGAATATTTTGACATTATTTAAGAATATTTTGACATGAATCACAATGCGTTGTACTTGCAAAGTGTTTTGTACAACTACTTTTAGATAATGAAAAAGAATCTTTTGATTGTGAATACAATACAATTATCCCTTTCAAACTTTTTTAATTTTTATTTATTTTTATTGTGAAAATACTGTACAGAGGGGTTACAATTAGATGGGCAAGATAATGAGTACATTTCTTATCAAACATTGCAGCCTCCTCCTTTGTTTACCCTTCCCATCCCTTCCCAGCCTCTCCCTGCTACCCCCCACCCAATCCTCCCCCCCCCACCAAAGTTGTAAAGTTCGTTTTCGACATGACAACTTGTACTTCTCATTGTTGCAACGGGTCCACTTGTATCTTTATTTAAACGACTTGTTTTTCCCCTTCCCCTCCACAAATTATACCGACATCAAATACAGTGAAAGCAGGGGTTATACTGTGGGGGAGGGACATACAAAGCAACAAAGAAATAATCTTATAAATGCGTTAGAAACAAATGCATGAAAGAAAAAAAACATTTGAATACATATCTTAGGGTTCCTTTCACCTAACATCCACTTATCTGACTTTTTTCTTTCTTTCTCCTTTTTTCAGCTTAGTTTTTGTTTTCCAGTATATTTTTTAGATTTCTGGAGTTAAACATATTTGGTCAATGATGTAAATTTTGATAACTTTTAAGTTGTTTGTATTTAGCTGTGGTTACATCTACTATAGCTTTTTCCTTTACTATAGAATCCTCTTTCTTTCTTTCTTTTTTTGTGGTACTAGGGTTTGAACTCAGGACCTTGGACTTGCTAGGCTGGAGCTCTACCATTTGAGCCACAACTTTAGCCCTGTAAATTATTGGTAAATTTAAAGACATGGCCTCAATAATTTTTCTGCTCTGGTTATACTTGCATTTTAAACCTTCCACTCAGCCACCTGAATAGCTGGCATTATAGGCATGATCCACTGGCACTAACTCAAAAGATATTTTAATAAGAAATATAGGAAAAGCAATTAAAAATAATGCACATATCTTAACAACTGAAAAACATGACAGAAATTTAATAGACTCATTTGGCAAAAGAAATAGTGTGAAGATTATCCCAGTTAGTGAGTAATTTCCAAAGCAGGTAGGTAAAAGCACATACAAAAAGGAATGAGGTGAATACCATAAATAGATGGAGAGATATTTAAGGGGACATTATGTAATGTAATATCACCTCTAACAAAAGAGTAAAAATATCAAATTTTTCAAAGTTGGGTTTTTGCCTAGAAACTTTTAATAGAAAATTTGGTACATAACTAAGGAAAACTAATATGGATAGGATGTCAGAAGCAGTTTGTTATGACATTCACATAGAAATTTTGTATTTTTTCTGTAGAAACACTGAATACATTCAAAGGCTAATGGAACCAAATTCAAAATTCTTTTCATAGAGATGGCTCTCACCTTTAATAATACTCGCTACACAGGAGGCTGAGATCGGAGAATCAGCAAGGTTTGAAGTAAGCTCAGGCAGGAAACTCCATAAAACTCTTATCTATAACACACTATCCCCAAGAACTGAAAATGGAGCTGTGCCTTGAGCAAAAGAAACTCAGGAGTAAGGCCCAGCTCCCGAGTTCAATCTGCAGGATTAGCACGCGCGCGCACGTGCACACACACACACACACACACACACACACACACACACACACACACACACACACACACACCCCTTCTATTTGTTCCATGCTATGATTATGTTTGACGTATTTCTCAAATGCTTTTTTTGAGTGTATTTATTTTTTGAACAAACCACAGTAAATAATTGTGTCAACTTTCCAAATGCAATTATCTTTCCATTATTATTTTAAAACACACATGACTTTTTGTTCTTTTAGCATTACAACACATGTATGCTGAAAGTACTCAACTTCAACCTTATTAATTTTCCCATTTCATAGAGTTATAATTCATACTTGAGAATTTGAATATGCTGAGCAAATAATACCTACTACACAGGTGTCACAATGTCAATGTCAGGGCTAGAACATGAATCTAGCTTATGTCCACTAGCCTAAGTTCATCATAGTACTTTGTATTTCATCCTCAAATATATCACTAACTGTTATTCATCAGAATCAGAAGTTTACAACAATACATTTCTAAGTTTAAGAGTAAAAAAGTAAGACATTTTATTCAACTCCCAGAAATTTTCAAATGATAAATTTATGTTTCCATTAAGATTACTTTTGATTTTTTTCTTCTTCTTGCATTCTTTATTGTTATATTATAAAGGTGATGTACAGAGAGTATTCAGTGACATGAGGCAGATAATGAGTACATTTCTTTTTGAACAAGGTCATCCCTTCCCTCACTCTTCCCCAGTTTTACCCTCCTGTCCCTAACCAGAAGTTGTATAGTTGTCTAGTGAGTACAACTGCTGCATTTGTTCAGTTTGTCCCATTGTTTCTGTGCACTCTTTACCCTCCAAAAGACAGATATACAAACAAACTAGGCAAAAGGAAAATAAACAAAAACAGCACCAGAGAAAAAACACTCACTTGTTCCCACTTCCTGGAATTTATTTTGATAAATATTATTTTATATCATATGTGCATAGCTATTGCACCTTTCTATTCTTCTCCTATGAATATCCTCTTTTGGTCTCTAATTGCATGTCTATAGAAAACATAGTGTTTTACCCTGTCCTTGGGGATCCCACTTAGGAGCTGTACATACTGCTCTACCATGTACACAAATCTGTCTATTATGGAGACAAATCTCCAGCTCCAGTGCTTGAATTTTGGTGGTTAAGTTGTTATAAAAATTAACTATAGAATTAAATTGCTAACTTTGCATTCTATACTTCTCTCTTAAGTTATTTTCCAGAGTTGCTATTTATTTTCCTTGAAAAATAGCTAATAATTTATTCCTTCAAATGCATGGCACAGCATTTTCTCTTGATGTTTTGCAAAAATAAACAATTTAGGCCTGCTTTCTTTGCATAACAGAACTGTCTAATGAGGCACATGTGCAAATCTTTGATGGCTAATTTCTAATATTAATGTATTTGTGAAGGGTGGATTGAAAATTTCAAGATAGAAACTTGGGCAATTTACCCATAAAAGTATCAAATGGATTAAAAATATAACCACATCACAGATCTTCAATTCTAATCTGTCAACTCATCTCACTATAGTCAACAAATGTGCATATTAAAATTTATGTCCTAAGATCTTCTATAGTTTTTGACTATTGGTGAACTTTGTGACTTTGAGGAACTTTTGAATAACACAGGAATTGACTGATGATTATACTTTCTTCACAAAGCATCCAAGGGCTAATAACCATTTTTGTACGTTTTTATTGTAAAAATACTGTACAGAGGGGTTAGGTGAGCAAGGTACTGAGTACATTTCCTATCAAGCATTATTGTCTCCTCCTTTGTTTTTCCCCTACTATCCTTTCCCTCCCACCTCCACAGCTACCCCTACCCACCAAAGTTGTAAAGTTTGTTTTCAACATAGTGTCTTGTACATCTCATTATTACAATGGGTCAACCTGTTTCCCTATTTAAGCATTTTGGTTTTTTCCCTTCCCCTCCCTGAATTACAGAAGTGTATATACAAGGTGCAGGGCACCAACATCAAATTCAGTGAAAACAGGGATTATACTGTGGTGGAGGAACATTCAAAGAAACAAAAAAATTACATGGTACATTATAAATATCTTAGAAATAATAGCAAGAAAGAAAAAAAATGTGTCACTATCTTGAGGTTCATTTCACTTAACATTATCTTATATAGTCATATGTACATAGCTTTTGTCCTTTTCTACTTGTCCTACATATGTACTAGTTATTGCAAATAAGGGAAACCATAAGACCTATTTTCCTAACAAATGAGGCAATGTCATTCTTTCTAATGGAGGCATACAATTCCATTATGTATATATATATATATATATATATATATATATATATCACATTTTCTTGATCCATTCATCTACTGAGGGGCATCTGGGTTGGTTCCATATCTTAGTTATGGTAAATAAATAATGCCGTGATAAACATAGTTGTGCTGGTAGCCTTTAGTAGACTCACAATTTACAAAATGAATGGGGCTCTTATGTAAGTTTATTGACTAAACGTATTTCAATTGTCGATATCAATTAATTGTTTACGATTCTAAATTGTACTATTGGGTAGTAGAATTTTCTCAATTGCTTATTCTGTTCAGTACCCATAAACTGTGACAATATTGCAAGATAGTGTCAAAATATCAACAGCAGTGACAAGGGTTAATATTCTTGAGGTCTCGATATATGCCGGAAGTTGTTCAAAATCATAGTTTTATCTTCCTCAATTCTCACAACACTAAGAGTAGTTAATTCTCTTTACCAAGATTTCCAATTTAGGAAGTAGGGAAGTCAGGCTTCCACCCCCCATGGTTTGTTTCCAGAACACTCACCACTCACCATTGTCTCTAAATAATTCAATCCTAGAATGTGATTTCTTTCTATGCATTATTAATTTTAAAACTTCTAAAAAAGCAAATTGAACCTTAACTGATATTTAACCTTATTATCAAAAGACTTAACTAGTCTTTATTATGATGACACCAGTCTCCTAAAATAAAATAGTTCTGACCTTATAAGGTTTGAATATTTCATTGTAATATGACATTTCAGATTCCTGGGAATAATTGCTGTGCTATTTTATTTTAATTACCATGTATATCATACATTGGAAGAGGGAATTTTTTAAATCAAAATTGAACTATCAGATACCTCTGTGATAATAATTTCTGTAATTTTATATATTTGCCTCTTTTATGTTTTTTTTGTCATTGATGACACTCTGACATTTTGGCATAATGAAGATGACTCTACTACTAATATCAACCTAGTTGTTAAATGCTTTCATATTTAAGTTTATGTATTGCATTAACGAGAGAAAAGAACAAAGAAAATATTTATTTACAAATTTAAAAATGTTGCAGAGTGCTCTAAAAACAAGAGTAGACAAATCTAGGACCCAGAAAAGAAGAGCAAAACCTGTCCTTTTCTATACCTTTAGTTAGTCATGTGTGGCCTTCATAACCATGTTCCTATTTGAGTGAAACTTTACCGTCACATCCAGGCTATCACAGGTAAAGTTATAAATTGTTCTGTGAAACATATCTTTTTTCAATATCCTCTTCCTGTTGGCCAAGTTTCTTGCCTTTATTAGCTCAGATTTTTACCTTGCTACTCTCCATCATGCATAGCTTACTCCAAGGAAGTAGAAATAATAAATTACACATATTATTCATAATTCAGTAATTGCACTATAACTCACAAAATGATACTATTGCAGGGCTTTATGAAATATAATAAAGGAAGAGCTTCTATCCTATGCTTTATGGTCTTATGGATTTTGAGTGAATTAGAAGGCTGTAAAATTAGAAGACAGGCCTCTGTTCATTTCAAAAAATGAATGCCATGTGCAATATCTCATTGTTAATTGATTAGTTAAATCAAATTAATTAATTAAAAATCAGAAGTGATTTGAAGTTTAAAAACTTCATGATAATAGTGGTCTCATCATTTAGAAAAGAATTATATTTATCAAAGTCAGAAGCTCTACTACTTTTGTTAGGACAGCACAAATGGTCTCACAATGGGTCAATGTTGAATCAGAGTCTGAGGCTTTATTTCTCCTTTGTCCTCTAGCTTGTTATCTACACCTATGTCAAATGAACATAATGTGGGACACCAGTTCTCATCCTGTGTATACACACATCAGCATTGACAGGAGAGTATATAGAAGCAAACTTCCTTTGATACCACATTACATGGTAATCTGAGTCAGGGTGGAGGTGAGGCTGTGCTGAGAAACTATATCTAATCTGTTCTGACAATACAATAAAAGCTTTTTAGTTACTGTGAGAGTCACTTAGGAATCCTTGCTATAACCTAGTGTTAACTTGGGCATACTGTTTAGGAATCTACATTTATTACTTATTAGAATTTTTTTTTTGGTCCATCATGGGGCTTGAACTCTGGTCCTGGGCACTGTCTCCCAGCAATTCAGTGCAAGGCTAGCACTCTACCACTTGAGCCACAGTGCCACTCCAGTTTTCTGAGTGGTTTATTGGAGATAAGCGTTTCACGGACTTTACTGCCAAGGCTGGCTTTGAACCGTGATCCTCAGATCTCTCTCATATTATATATATTTTGAAGAGATATTAAGGGAGCTAGTATGTAGTTATGTGTGTGAGGTTATGATTGCAAATAAGATTTATTAGACATAGGTACAAAGGAATTCTCTTGCCAAAAGTCATTCTCTAGAAGTATTCTTGATTGTTTTGGCAATGCCTTGGCTGATTATTGTGTGGCTGGAATTAAGCTTTCAAATTCTGGTCCTGAATTTCCTTGTGTATGAAAGGAAGATAGCAATTATAGGTGTTTTATAACAGTGCTAGAAAAGGATTAAAAGCAGAACTTCAGATATGGGGGACATGAACTTTCATGTTCATTCATCTTCTGTGTGTGTGTGTTTGTTTGTGTGTGTGTGTGTGTGTGTGTGTGTGTGAAAATACCATACAGAGGGGTTACAATTATATGGGCAAGGTAATGAGTGCATTTCTTATCAAGTGCATTTTCTTATCAAGCATTGTTGCCTCCTCCTTTTTTTCCCCTTCCCATCCCTTCCCATCTCCTTCACCTCACTCCCCGCCTCACTCTCCCCTGCCAAAGATGTTGTCAGGATAATTGCATTTATACCTAGTCCCTGAGATTTACATCTTTGAGAGAAATCACAATTCATCTTGTATTTTACTTGGTAAGTGAGATAAATACTCAATGGAAATAGGTTAACTTTTAAAGGATTAAATTAGAATGCATACCTCTAAGTACTAAATATGAATAATTAGTGATCTTAATTTTTACTATTAAAAGCATGGTATTCAGGGCTGGGCATGTGTAGTTCATACCTGTAACCCTAGCTACTCAGGAGGCTGAGATCTCCTGGGCAGAAAAGGCTGTGAGAATCTTATCTCTAACTAACCGGCAAAAAAGGTGGAAGTGGAGCTGTGGCTTGCATGATAAAGCAATTACTTTGAACACTAAAACACAGTGACAGGATCAGAGCCTTGAATTCAAGCTCCAGAACCAGGATGCTCTCACACGTGTACACACACACACACGTGTACACACACGTGTATACACACACATGTACACACACATACACACACACCTTACAGGTACTGAACTAAATCATACGTCACACTGGCAAGCTTATAACTGCAACCCAGTATTTAGCAAGAACTATTTATAATTTTCAGGAGAGAGAGAGAGAGAGAGAGAGAGAGAGAGAGAGAGAGAGAGAGAGAAGGTGACTTGGCTGATTTTCCTCAACAGTTTTCCATTTTCTTTGCAGAGTAGCTGGGGGAAAGTGTTTTGCCCAAATGGGTCCCTGCTAGGTGAAGTCTGGGTTTCTAGTACATACATTCTTTTCCCATATATACCCCCAAAGTTGCAGTATTTTAATTGTTTTATGCCCTTTGTGTAGCTTCTTAGGGTTTCTGCCAAAAGGCAGGAATACAACTGGAAGTTATTTTTTTACTGCATACATTGAATGTGGCTACATAGCTAGGAGTGTTTCCCACCATACAAATCTCAAGTAAAACAACGCCTTATGTTTTAGTGGCGCAGAAAATAATGGCAAGCTAATGCCACTGATTAATATCATCACATATTAATAACATCTAATTAACTTTCAATTGAAGCATTGCAGCTGGATTATATGATCTTTGCATAAATTTCACCATGATAAAAGGGTACTGCATGCTAATGTGTCTTTGCTTTAATCTTTATTAGTTATTCATTCACTTACAGAAATTTGCTGCTTGTTTACAAAGATGCTCTGGCTGCATCATTAAGATTTTCCTTCAAATGAGATAAAGTGTGTTTCGTTGTATGGTCTTCCAGCAAATAGTACATTCAGGTATTTTCTAGAGTAATAGACAAAACAAATATAGGTTTTACGGTAGAAAACAGTGTTTGGTTTTATTATTGATTAAAATTCTAATAATGTTAAAGGACCTTAGAAATGAATGTTATGCTATTATTTATGAAAATATACCATTGAGAAAAAGACTATTTGGTTTTATTAATTTGGGGATCAGAGAGATTTAGTAGTCATAAAATGAATGTGTAGCCCAAATTATCAGAAATTTCAAAACAGTTAGCTTTAGTTCTAAAGAGAATACTGATGGGAGCTGGGGTTCAACCTAGCTACTAAGAGGACTAAGATCTGAGAATCACAGTTCCAAGCAAACCTGATCAAGAAAGTACATGAGACTGTTATCTCCAATAAACTACTCAGAGAAAGTCAGAAATAAAGCTGTGGCTCAAGGGGTAGAGTGCTTTTCTTAGGCAAAAGAAGCTCAGGGACAGTAACCAGGCAAAGAGTTCAAGTCCTAGCACTGGACACACACACACACACACACACACACACACACACACACACACACACACACACGCGCGCGCGCGGAATACTAGGGGAAATAACAAAAGATTCAAGATAGAGAAATCTGACCACCTCACTATTGTTTTCAATTGAACTCAAGATAGTGTCTTCCTTCCCACTTAGTACATTAATGACAAGCAGCCTTCTGATCCCAATATAGCTGTGGACACATTGGAAATAACTGATTTCTAGACTCCGGGAAGAAGTTTGCTCTTGAGTTGCTAAGTGTTGAACAGTAACGGTATAAAGGTATAGTACTCATGTAAATTAATGCATATCAAGGGTCACCTTAGGCAATAAATGATCAGGAAATGGAAAAGTGGTACAGAAGGCATTTATTGCACTTTCTAAATTTAGCCATAACTAACTGAGAAAATGTCAGATAAATACTTAGCTTCTTGGTTAGCACCTTCATGGCAATTCCTTTTTCTTCTTATTGTAACAGAAACATCACCAGACTGCTACAAAATGTTTCTTAGCAATTACTCCTCACTTGCCAGTGCAATTTGCATTTTAAGTATCTCTCTAAGAAGACATGTCTCAAACCTGTTGTTAGCAGATTTTGCCTTTATCAGTAGTTTGACTTTTATTTATGGGTTAGTACATGTCAGCAATGATCATTGACATAAAAATAAAAATAATAAATACTTTGGATTCTTAAAAAAAATTAGGAAGACTAGGATGTAGCTCTGATCACAATACCTTATGTGAGTGCATTTGACCTTGGAATTCTGATGGATCAGAAAACAAAAATAAAAACAAACAAAAAAAAACTTTTAAGAAATCAATACCAAAGAATCATATAAACATAATGTAACTTTAAATAACAAGATTATGTTCTGTTGAGATATTGGTGATTGTTAGATATGTTGTGTATTTTATAAGTAATATTGAGACCTGGCATTTAAACAGGCTTTTATAACTATGTTACCATTTATTATTATTTTTTTGCTTTGTTTTTTGTTGTTGTGACAGTACTGGAGCTTGATCTCAGCGCTATGATTGAATTTACTATATTATGTCTCATATTCTAATTTTTCAGCAATGCCTCTGCTTCTGGCTTATTGGTATTTATTTGGAGATAAGAATGTCACAGACACCCAACTCCAAGTCAAAATACACACTCACATTGTTCTCTAATTTTTAAACTGTGTTAACAATTCTGCATTAATCTTCACAATTAATTGACTTCTACTGGGCTAACATCTGTTACTCCATTTCCTTTAACCTCTTTTTCCCCATACAAGATTTCATTTTTAACCTTCCTGTTTTTTTGGTACAACCATAAGACCTCTTTTCTCTCTGCCATTTGCAATATGTCCCTTTCCCCTTGAGGCTTTGAGGTAAAATCCTAATCCCATAAGCAAATAAATGATGGAGTACAAAAATGAATTAGTTTATCATTTGTTCCAACTTCAGGGCCACTTATATCATCATGAATGACCTTTTCATGCCCTGGCCCCTCTAACCCTGCTCTATCCCATTTATGTATTTTAAATTTCTAACTACTTTCATGAGTACTGGACACACTTATAAGGCTAAATAGTCTAGAGGAAAGAGAGGCTGACTCTTTTGTTTCCTTTATGCTCTCTACTATACCTGGAGAAAAGATGGGCAAACTACAAACTACGAGCCAAATTTTGCTCCCACCTGTTTTTATTTTTCATTTATATATAGTATCCTTTTGATAAAAATCTACATAGCATATAATTAACCATTTTAACTATAAAAATTCAGTGACATTTAGGAAATTCACAATGCTGTACAGCCAACATATTTATCCTACCAAATTCCCAAATATTTTCATCACCCCCTGATAAAAGGTCCCATACCCTTTTACACTATAACTTCTCCCTTGCTCCTAGTCTCTGGAAACTACCAATTTGCTGTCTGTATCATTTTATGCATACAAATAAAACCATACAGTATTGGGGAAAAAAATGTCACAGACTTGCCAGGTGCCGGTGGCTCATGCCTATAATACTAGCTGCTCAGGAGACTGAGATCAGAGGATCAGGATTCAAAGGTAGCCTGGGAAGGAAAGTCTGTGAGACTCTTATGTCCAGTTAACCACTCAGAAAACCAGAAGTGGCATCGTGGCTCAAGTGGTAGAGTGCGCTCCTTGATCTGAAGAGTTGAGGGACAGCGCCCAGGCCCAGAGTTCAAGTCCCATGACCAAAAAACAAAAACCAACAAGAAAAAATAAGGATATCACAGACTTATACACTAGGGCTAGCTTCGAAGAGCAATCTTTAGATCTCAGCCTCCTGAGTAACTAGGATTATAGACATGAGCCACTAGTACCTTGCTTATCAATAAGCTGGTAAGTATGTTAGATAGATAATAGTGTAGTTATTTGACTTTACATGTGAAGAAATATGTGTGACATGTATATTTTCAAAAAAGTGAGGAACTCTCTGAAGTCTGTCTGCATCATCCATGTATTTTCCTTGTCTTACTCTCACTTCATGACCATTGATTAACAGCCATGCTCCAGTGCACACTTCCCAGTGCTTTATGACACGGACATATTATTTTCCACTTGAATGATCCTCAAAATTTACATGTCCAACTGACTTCAGTAATATATACTCTAGATGCATCCTAAATTTCTTGGTATTTGCTCACAGTGAACATAATTGAACTTCTTTCAATCTTGTGAAACAATAACCAAGAATCATATTAGCAAACTCCTCTACCTCTTTTCCTAGCCTCCCAAGAGCTAATGTTCATTTTTATTTTATTTTTTTACATTCTGTCTTCTTACTGTTCTGTCATCACTCAGTTTCTTCACTTTTGAAGTTATTTCCACATTTCAATTTCTCCCTTTTTCTTTATGTTCCATTTTTATAAACTACCTTTCACAGGCTATGTTGTTTTGTTTGGTTTTGGTTTTGGTTTTTGCCAGTCCTGGTGCTTGAACTCAGGGCGGGTGTACTGTCCCTGAGCTTCTTTTGCTCAAGGCTAGCACTCTACCAATTGAGCCACAGCCCCACTTCCAGCCTTTTTGTTGTTGTTGTTGGTTATGGGGCCTGAACTCTGGGCCTGGAGTCTGTCCCTCAGCTCTTCAGCTCAAGCCAAGTGCACTACCACTTGAGCCACAGCACCACATTCGGCTTTTTCTGCTTATGTGGTGCTGAGGAATCCAACTCAGGGCCTCATTTATTCAAGGAAAGCACTTTACCACTGAGCCACCTTCCCAGCCTATCATGTAAGCTTTTGAAGCATGAATCTAAATCACTCTTGTCCCTGATTAAAACACTTCACTGTCTCCCTGCTCAAACATCTCATTACCTCCTCATGGACACTGATGGTCTCTATTTTGAATTTTGCCACCATTTCTTTCTTCCTACTTTAAAAAAAAATTTCTTGGAACCAGGACTTGAACTCACAGTCTGAAACTTTTGCTCAAAGTCTGTCCCTCTATCACGTAAGCCACATCTCCCGCCCTTCCTCCTTACTTTAAATGATATACGCAAGTGGTATTATATTACTCTTAATTTTAATTTTAACACTTGCTTTTATGTCTGGTTATAATGTCCACAGAATGATGCATGATATTTGGAAAAGATTGGTGAAATTGTTTTTGAAACAGAGGTTTCTCTGAAAACAGGGACCAGAGGTCATTACATTGCATGATTTATTTTTTTTAAAGACAAGGGAGTTTAGTGTTTGAGATATGGAGTTGAGGAAGTATCTAAAACATTAAGAGCCTCATATTAATATTTTGATTTCTTTACAGGTTGTGTAAAATTTTGCCTTCTGAAGAGCCACTTAATGAGTTTATATATAAATGGATATATAAATTTACTCATTCAATAAATACACTATGCTTAAGGTAGACGTCTTATGTGGTTTTCTAGGTATTAGGTAAAACAGTGAGTCACATACACATATGTAGACATACTCACAAAACACCATGGGAATTCTTTTTCCTCATGGATCTTAAAACAAATAGTTACACAAACAAGTTTAAAATTGCAACTGTGATGGAAGGACATGAAAAATATTTCATTCTGGACTGGGATTCTGGTCATCAGCAACCCCAGAACATAGACTCCTCTGCTCCTAGCTTCAGTCCTTCACTTCAGCTGCACAATACTGTACTTCAGTAACTTATAAACCAGAGAAACTCAAGAAATGGTAAGTGGACAATACATTACAAAACAAAACCTTGTGCTTAGTGTGGAGAATTGGAATATAATTGAAAACTGTAATGGGGTGCAGAGCAAGAGTTAATCTAAGATATAATCTGACCACTTAAACAACAACAACTGTTCTTGGAGATCGGAAATTTCAGCAGGTATTTCAAATTTATTTAAATTTGAAGTCACAATTTATCTTTAACACCTTTAATTCATGGTTCAATGCTCTATAAGGCCTAAGGTCACCACCGAGCTAAAAGGGGTTGCATTTTTTTACATTTTTTATACAGGATAATTTTTAATTGAAAAATACAGAGTACAGCTAAAAATTATAGAAGGCCATTCAGTTAGCAAAAATCCTAAGCATCATTACAATCATATGCTCTCAAATAGCCATTATTAACATTTTGGTGAGCAAGAAATTATTATTTATTTATTGCTTTATTTTCTGTATGTATATAACTTTCAGCCAAAAACTAGTGTAATGGATTTTTGTTCTACTGGATTCAGAAAGAGGCACATTTCAAGAATTCCATTTTTGATTCTTTTCTATAAAATTGTATTCTCACAATATTCCTACAATAATTTCTTTCTATATCTCCTAGGTTAAAAAGTAAAAGTAATCTTCTTTAGACAAAATGTATTAATGTCATGGCAAAACATTTCTATTAGTAAGTATTGAAAATATAGATTAATATTACTAATATTTATTAGTGATTATATAGCCTTTACATTTCAGCTTTATGTTTTGTTTTGTGTAAACATGTGTATGATTTTTTTAATTTCTTTTCAGATTGTGTAAATGTAAAATGATTTTAAAAAGTAAATTATTATCTATATAGATACTGATGTTTGATTTGAATGCAAGGTAGGTTACTTTAGAATAAAAGAAAAGAAAACAATGTTCTTATAATTCATCTCTAAGCCAATAAGAAACTTTATGATGTACAGAAAAGAAAGCTTCTCAAGATGTCTAATACAAATAGGTTTCTATAAAAACTCCAAAGAGGAACCATGAAAGTTTTAGTTTTAATCATTGTTAATTTTAGAAAGTATAATGCCATATGGACGTAGGTGACTGAGATCAAGTCTGCATTTTATCTATAGGCCTTTTTCACAATGTTGAATATTAATTTACTTTCACATTCACTTTTGTTTAACTTTTATTAATATTACTAGACAAAATAGCTACAGAATTTTACTAATATTATTAGATAAACTAGTTATACATTTTAGAGTCCAGAAACTGTTTTGTTCTGCAGAATAAGATGTAGTCCCTAAAAATTTCATAAAATTATGCATTAAGTCTCACTCTTGTATTTGGAAAAGTTATTATAGTTTGGAGTGTATCTGTATATATCTTAAAAATTAGCATGGAAGACTCAAACAGTAGTCTAATAGAAGCATAATTATATTCTTAGTGATTATTGTAATTAAATTCTCTTGGTGTTACTTGTGAATTAACTTGACATTGAGACGACACTGATACAATTTCTGCTGAAAGTTTGGGAACAAATTAATTTTTGAAAATACGGCTGGCAATTTAATCCGCAATATTAATTGATATTTAACTTTATGCAATGAAATTGTTCCCTGAAAAATTAATTACCTTATACTCTATTTGGGTTAATTATGAGACAATACAATTTTAAATTAGAAGTATAAACGATTTTGATTTAATTACATTGTGATCATTAATAATGTAAATTTCCTCTGGTAAAGATATTCATGATCAAAGAATTTTGTCCCCCAAAACTTGGAAAATTTTCACTGCTTTTTAATTTTTAAAATATATTTAATGTTAAAGGTGATGATCAGGGGGGTTACAGTTATATAAGTAAGGTAATTTCTTTTTAAACACTGTTACCCTCTCCCTCATTTTCTCCTGCTTACCCTTCCCCACAAAGTTGCATAGTTCATTTCCAACATAGTGTCTGGTGGGTATCATTGTTGCACTAATTCATCCTTTGTCCTGGATTTGTAAGGAAATGTAAAAACTGGAAAAAAAAATTGTAAGTGAAATAAGCCAGACCCCAACAAGTAGGTTTCATTGTTTCTCTAATTTGTAATAACTAGAATAACTATGATATTCTTAACAGTATCCCAATTGCTAGGTGCATAGGACCATATAAAATTTTTACTATTTTTGAAAGGACCTATTTAGAAATGTAAGTGGAAAAAAGAATACAAATAGGAAAATTTACCAGTGAGATTGCTTTGTACAGTCAGATGAAAATAATTTAATAATTTCAATATCTTCTTAGTACAATAAATGTGATATTTAGAAGCAGAAAAATTACGATATGATCCTGATTTTATAAAATCATCATGGCTGTGGAGTCTCGTTTTCATCAAGATTATTTTGCTGTCTGGAAGCTTTCATTTTTTATTTTGGATATTTATTTCCTTTTATTTTATTTCTCTTATTGAAAATTTTCAGTGTTTTGACCTGATACCACAGGGTATCTTACTTCTAAGGAGCGTGTTTCAAGATTGTTTACCAAGAAAAAGGATAACTTCACAATGTTAGAAACACTGGAAATCATAGTCATTTGCAATAAGTTGTTTTCTTCAGGATACCGACTTTATGCTGTGTATGTATCAAACCTGAGCTTTAGATATTGAGGCATCTAACAATTAATTAAACTTCAAAAAATCTCAGGTTAAAATTATTTCAGAATAACTCCTTGATTGAAACATAAATGGACTAATTTTTCCTCACGTATCTTGAGAATTTTGCTCAATTATATAGCCAACAACTTTTTCTCACTTAACATGTTACTGAAGAGTATATCAACAGTGAGAGCAGGACTTTTACCTGTGATTTCATATATAACAGTTATCTAAGAATTAACAAACAATTCAATAGATCACTTAAACTTTTAGTATTAAGTTGACAGATGATGTAAATTTCCCTTAGAGTTGTATAGCTTAGTCTTATCTGAAGAAAAGTCAGGTCAGGAGGGATTATGTTAAACAAAGAGGAGGCAACAATACTTGATAAGAAATGTACTCGTTATCTTGCCCATGTATTTGTAACTCCTCTGTACGGTATTCTCACAATAAAAAATAAATAAAACACTTTTCCTAATTAGATTTCAACCTAGTATTCTCCTAAAGTGTGAAATTTAAATCCTAAATATTATGGCACTCATTCTAAATGTTTAATTGACAAATGTACAAAATTAATCAGGAAGATACTGTTTCAAATATTGACATTTTCTGAGAAGTATTATAATTGACCTACGTTCAAATATTTCACCAACCATGAAACAGTTCACAATTCTTTAACTGCTAATAGAGATGTTAAGGAGATAACAAAAAGTCTCAAAGGAATTTACCATAGTCAATGATGCCAATACTGACTAGATATCTATCATATCCTAACCAATCCTTTGTTTTTTTTTGTGCCAGATCTGGGATTGAACTCCCAGCCTAGGTACTGTCCTTGAAATTTGTTGCTAAATTAGCACTCTACCTTTTGATACAGAGCTTCATCTCTGACATTTTGCTGGTTGAAAATGAGAGTCTCACAGGTTAATATAGGTGTGAGCTATGCTGTCTGGCTGATAATAGTGTTTTCAGGGGCATTTATTTCTTCAATTTTCTGTAAGAACATAAATGATATTCAGTTTACTATACTCAATAATATTTTTTAGAATTATAATTTATAATACAGAACACACAATGTTTTGTAGGTGTTTATAGTTAATGTGAGGTGTGATTTCCAATTCAATGACCACATCTGTTCATTCAGAATTTCATAGCTTTGGAGCCTCTACCAAAGACCAAAGCCTCCAGATGTTTTTATTCTCTTCTGCTACTGTTGCCTTTGAGAAGAAGCCACCCACTATCTGGCTTAAATGTGTTATTGTTTGTAAAGTCCTACTTCTATTTTTTTTCTGAACACTCAAACAGTATATGCATATGTCCATTGGTGCTTCAAACAGTGTGATTCAGTTTCCTGGCTTTGCTGATGACACCCTAAATGTACCACTCTTATTTCCTCTACACTGGTCCACCAATGAATCATTCCTGGATGCTTTCACAGCAATACAATGCAACAATTCATTTCTGGCAGTGAACTAAATAGAATACATTAAGCACACATCCTGCATTCTGAACTCTTTTCTGTCTACTTTGAATTATAATTCAAGGTATTGAGGTCAGGTTCTAAGACGCAGGAAATTTTAGCCCTCGTTTTCTAATCTGTCCCACAGTGGAAAGAAGCCTGAAATGGGTGATTCACACCCTGGGCTGGGTCTTCTTCTTTCATCATAGAAGGCATAAAAATACATTCTCATATGGGAAACAGAACTTTAGAGAGTGAGTGCTACTGCCAGTGTAGTGGGCTTTATGGCTTCCAACAGTATATTTCCTCTGTTTTAAGGGAGGATGTAAAGAAAGGAAAGTTGTTATCATTTTCTTTTGATGTTAATATAACTGCTTGTCAACTGCACAGAGAAACAAAATGACCATCCAAATATATTCCTATGAAGAATGCAAGCAAGAATTCAGTGTATATACCACAAAGTGGAGAAAAATAAGGGAAAGGATAGTTTGAAGGAGGGTAAAGATACTAAGAGATGATATATATTTAGATGCATTGTATACATAAGCTGTTTGTTAAATGGCAAGATATTAAATACTATAACCTAAAAATAAGTAAAGTGAGGGAAGGTGTGAGCTGGGAGGAGTGAGAATGTTGAAAGGGGTAACACTAATCAAGATGCACTGTATTCATACACTGCTTTGTGGAATGGCAACTCCTCTGGACAGCTACCTAAAGATAATAAAAACATTCCCCAAACCAAAGGAAATGTAAATATACTCCTATTGAACTGTAAATTCTTTAACAGAATATCTCTTCTTCTTACATATTTGAGCATTTAGCATTTATTTACTTTCAAAAACCAAACTAAACAAACCAGAGAAAGCAGGTGATTGTTGGTAAATGATAATAAAAAATTCTGATAGTTAGAAGGAAAAGGGAGGTTGATACTGTTCCTTCTGGAACACATGCATTCTCTACATTGAAAAAGCCACCAAAATATTATTAAAGTAACATAAAAAAGTTCAGACATCAAGATATTTAAAAACAATAGTGCTTTTGAAAATAATCCAGAACAGAATCCTCAACTATGCTGATAGAAATCTAAAAATATAAATATATTGTGCTAAAAGTAATTAGATTTTATTTCAAATGAAAATTAACCTGAAAGGTCATTAGATGCATTGTCTTATCAGCATTATAATATTACATTATAGAAAGGGCATTTATACTTATAAAAATCAAAATCCAGTATGAAGAAGCATCTAGATTGGAAGGCTAATTTTATGAGCTAGTGTAAGATCAGACATACAGTTAAAGATTGCCTGATGCCAGTGGCTCAAGCCTGTAATCCTAGCTACTCAGGAAGCTGAGATCTGAGGACCGAGGTTCAAAGCCAGCCTGGGCAGGAAAGACTGTGAGACTCCTATCTCCAATAAACCACCAGAAAACTGCAAGTGGTGCTGTAGCTCAATTGGTAGAGTGCTCACCTTGAGCTGAAGAGTGCAGGCACAGTGCCCGGGCCCAGGCCCAGAGTTCAAGACCCACAATGGACAAAAGAAAAAAAAAAGACTATATAAGACGTTAGAGAAGAAAAAAAGAGTAACCTGTTTCATGCCAAAGAAATAGGAAAAATTAGATTAACAGAAATAGAGGATATGAGAAATAATACCTAAATATAAACTTCATTTGCATGTGGCATAAAACAAAAATATAATAAGGTAATCATGGAAATGTGATACCGAATTGTAATTTCTTTGTGATGATGCAAATGTATTGTTTTATGCATGATAATGTGATCTACAATTCTGGTTTAGTTGAAGCACCAATATTCTTAACTGTTATGGTGTGAGATGAAATGTTATTCTGTCTGGAATTTACTTCAGAATTTTCTGAGAGGTTCAGGGATTATGGATGAAAATGTATACATTACATGCAAGCAGGTAATTCCCTGTGTGGGCCTTTTATAATATTATATGTATTTATACATAAAATTACATTTTCTGCAATAAAAGTAAGTGATTTGTAAGGTTCATTATGAGAGGAGCATTTCTGTTAGGTGAAACATGACTATATCCCTCCACTTGGAGACATCTTTTTAATATTAGATTCTCCTCAGTATGTTGCAGATTTACATTAATGTAATACATACTTGTGATGAATTCAGGTAAAAAGAGAAACGCTTCACTTTGGCTCACAATTTTGTACATTCTAGCCCAAGGACCTATTGGCTCATTGATTTCTGGCCAGTAGTGAGGCAGGATATTATAGTGAAGGAAGCTGGTCATCCCATGGCAGCCACAATCCAAAGCGAGAAACAGAGTTGGGTTCTTCTTATCTATTTAAGAGCAGTATCCCCACTCATCGAACTTGCTTTTAAAGGTTCAGCCACCAGATAAACCAGGGACCAAGTCTTAAGTTATATTCAGCTAATGAGTTTTCTTGGGGTCAGCTGCAGTCTTAATTTAGGGTAAATCTCCTACCTATAGATTCTTGTATAGTTGGTACTATAGGTTCATGGGACAATGCTTGATTTATAGATTCAAGTGAAGTCTTTTTTCAAAAACCAATTTTAGCCTTAAATCACCAGGAGCCTCTCAATCTTTGCTGCCAAGTAGCTGGAAATATAAGCATGAGTCTGGCTTAAGTTACAACTCATTATTAAATAGGTTTATGGAGAAACTTACCAAAACAAGATAATTAAACAAGATGTTTGAATGAAAAGAGTATCTGGAGAAAGAATGTATTAATAAGGGCTTATAGAACTTATATAATAAGACATAATTTTATGTATGTGAATATGTAAAGATATTAAAAGTATGTATGATAGACATTAAGTCTACTTGAGTATTATGTTATAGTAAATTGTGCTGAAATTTAGATAAAAAAGGTTCTGAGATCCTCTTTGCTAATAATCCTCTTTGCTAATAATAATAATAGGAAAACCAGAATTGCTTTTAGTTTCACATTTTCCATTTATAAAAATGATAATAAGAATAGTCATCTCAGAGGAATATTGTGGCATTTTGTAGTTGATGAAAATACCTAATACAAAATAAGAACTAGCACTGATGTAAATAATTTGTATAAGTACGCTATTAACATGGATTAATATATTTAATCCTCACAACATCTAGTGAGATATTTGTATCAGCTTTCACAGATGAGGAAAAAAAGGAATAGAGAATAAGCACATTGTTCCAGTGTCTAACAAGACTAAGAGTTATATTTTTATATGGTATTTACTATCTTCATTCTCTCAGAATTATATTTCAATTTGTAAAATAAATATTAGTAAATGATCATTAGAACAATTTATGATCTAGTTTCTTTGTAGCAACAAGGGCACTGCAAAATGGAATTTTGAGAATATAACCTAGCAATCATTATACTTAAACTAACATTTTTTCGTAGATCAACTCAGATCACATATGCAGCCCACAGTATAAGAATTTTTTTTTCTGCCAGTCGTGGGGCCTGAACTCTGGGCTGGGCGCTGTCCCTCAGCTCTTCAGCTCAAGGCTAGTGCCCTACTACTTGAGCTTCAGCACCACTTTCTGCTTTTTCTGCTTATGTGGTGCTGTGGAACCCAGGGCCTCATGCATGCGAGACAAGCACTCTATCACTGAGCCACCTTCCCAGCCCAGTATAAGAAATTTTGAACAGATTAAGAAAGGAAAAAAGAAGAAAAATAATTTTCCAGGTATTATATACTTTGTAGGTGATTAACAATCTTTTGTTCCAGGAAATGTGGCAGAATCAACTCCAAGGATCATTCAGATAATTTTATTATCCATGCTTCTCCAAGAATGAATGAGAAGTGAGTAATTAAGTTATACCTATTAGACTGAAAATTTGTATAAATACTATTACATCAAGCTCATTACGATCTTCTGAGAAAGACATTATTATCTCATAACTCCATATGATGAGATGAGTTGAACTTCAGAGATATTAAATAATTTGCTTAAAATAACACTCCCAATAAATTATGAAGCAATTTTTAAACCTATCTTCGAAGTCCATGTACCTGGCTAAATATTAAATACTGGCCAGTTTAGTATTCAGTCACTTGAGACAATAGACAACTTGCCTTAGTGTTCAGCAAGAGAAAAAGGCTAATTGTTTATTAGATATTTATAAATCACTCCCTTTAGAGATAATATTTTCTTGGGTAGGGAATAAACTTGGGTTATCTATTATGTTAAGAAATTGAAGATGAATGATGATTGAAATATTTGGAAATATAAGCATCACTTATTAATTACTGTGCTTTGTTTTATATGCATATATGTATGTGTAACCATGCACTATTCATAGATTACATAGTAATCTAAATTGGTGCTATCAAGTCTTTGAATCATAGAACAAAAGTTCTTCAAGTTAAAATAGAAAATAATGTATAGCAATATTATTCTAAACTTTGTTTTAATGCATCTTTGAATATTTAGAACAGTTTAGTGCTGAGGATTGTTCTTATGTTGAAATGTGCTCCAGATTTTCCTTGCTTTTTTCATACGGGAAACTTGCATAATTAAATCAGTTCATTTCAGTAGGCATCAAATTTCAATTCTTCATCCACAGAATGTGTCATGGAATGGAAATTCAAAAGAAATTCAAGTTATATTCCATTCATTAGGCAGTATCTTACTACAGGTGAAAAGATGAAAATAGTGTTTAAGCTACTTGGCAATAGTGTATGAAATCTAAAGAAAGTTGATTTGGGCTCTGATATAGGCCAGCTTTGGTAGGAGAGATGCTATTTGGACACTGACAAAGGGAAAATTACAATAAAAGGTGTACAAGCTAGCTCTTGGGATTCGAAACAATTTTTATTTTCTTAAAGAAAGATATGAATCTTTGGTATATTTCTGAGAAGGAAACAATTTTATACAAATGAGGTTTGAATAAGATTTAACATGACAGCCTTATTTCTGGTGA
Organism: Dipodomys spectabilis; assembly: GCF_019054845.1. Taxonomy (NCBI): domain Eukaryota; kingdom Metazoa; phylum Chordata; class Mammalia; order Rodentia; family Heteromyidae; genus Dipodomys; species Dipodomys spectabilis. The sequence continues at coordinate 10,584,645 of NW_024870686.1, read as the reverse complement.
ATACTGTCAATGTGAGCAAAGGAAATGCTCTTCTAACTACCTAGCTGTCAAAGCAATAAGGTGGTGTAATTGGAGAAAGAGGTAGACTAGGGATGCAGATAGATTCAGAATACAAGCACAGAGGAAGGGAGGAAAGAAGGGAGAAAAGTAAGTGTTGCATTATTATGACAAAGTACTCAAGGTAAATAACGTAAGGGAGTAAGAGATTATCATGGTTCAGTGTTTTCAATGTTGTTTTATGGCTAGCTGGCTCCATTCATTCAGGGCCTGTAGTGAGGAAGAACCTTATGTCAAAAGGGTGTGGATGAGCAATATTGGCCACCTCATAGTATTCAACATAGTGGTGTCTTGAAAGAAGAGAGATGACACCAGGGAGAGTCTGGGACAGGATAAATTATTTAAGTGACCCACCTTCTCCATCTTAAGCCCTACCTCACAACCAAATCATTCCTGTGAATTCCTCAGTTGATTACATAAGCACACATGTTCTAATCACCTCTCAGTAGAAATACCACCTGTCAAGTCTTCAGCACATGAGTATTCTGGGAAGATATTATAGACCTAAAACACACAGACTGATAGATGGTTTCTATAGCATAGAAAAACATAGATATACCTGTTGCTGGTGGCTCACACCTGTAATCCTAGCTATGCAGGAGGCTGAGATCTGAGGATCTCAGTTCAAAGCCAATCTAGGCAGGAAAGTCCTTCAGACTCTTATCTCAGCCACCAGAAAACGGGAAGTGGCACTGTTATTTAATTGGTAGAACAGCTTGCCTTGAGCTGAAGAGCTCAGAAACAACACCCAAGCCCAGAGTTCAAGCCCCATGACTGACAAAAAACAACATTTTACTTAATATAATTTTTTCCAAGTCTTTCCATTTCCTAACAAATAGGGCAATGTCATTCTTTTCATGGAGGCATAGAATTCCATTCTGTATATACACCACATTTTCTTGATCCATTCATCTACTGAGGGGCATATGGGTTAGTTCCATATCTTAGCTATGGTAAATAATGCTGCAATAAACACAGTTGTGCTGGTAACTTTAGTATGGTCTTGTTTGGAATCATTGCGGTAAATGCCCAAAAGTGGGATTGATGGGTCATCGGGGAGCTCTATGTTGAGTCTTTTGTGGAACCTCCACACTGCTTTCCAAAGTGGTTGAACAAGTTTACACTCCCAACAACAATACAGTAAGGTTCCCTTCTGGCCACATCGCTCCAGCATCTATTGTTGTTAGAGTTCTTGATTAGAGACATTCTAATTGGGTGAGGTTGTTTTGATTCGCATTTCTTTCATGGCTAGAGAGGTTGAGCATTTCTTCATATGTCTATTGATCATTCTCATTTCCTCTTCAGAGAAGTTTCTCTTTAAGTCTTTAGTCCACCTATTTATCAGGCAGTTGTTTCTTTGAGGATTTGTTGTTGGGGGATTTAAATTTTTGAGTTCCAAGTATATTTTAGATATGAGACCCTTATCCATTGTATGGCTAGTGAAGATCTTCTCCCAATCTGTGAGCTTTCTATGGATCCTGCAGCTATGTCATTTGCCATGCAGAAGTCCTGCAGTTTCATGCAACCCCATTTGTCCAACCTTTCTTTGATTTGTTGTGTTTCTGGGTCTCTATTAAGAAAATTTTGGCCTGTACCAAGGAGCCTTAGAGTTTCTCATATTCCTTCCTGTAATGTTTTCAGGGTTAGCTTTGACTTGGAGATTTTTGATCCATTTGGAGTTGATTCTGGTGCAGGGTGACATATAAGGATCTAGTTTTAGTTTTCTACAGATGTTTAACCAATTTTGTCAGCCCCATTTACTGAAGAGGCTGTCTTTCTTCCATTCTATTTTTTTAGCTCTCTTATTGAAGATTGGGTGGCTATAGGTCTGTGGATTCATTTCTGGGTTTTCAATTCTAACATTGGTCCTCAGGTCTGTTTTTTGCCAGTATTAGTTCTTTTGATTACTGTGACTTCGTAGTAGAGTTTGAAATTTGGTATTGATATTCCTCCCACACTGTCCTTTCCGTTAAGGATCATTTTATTATTTGGGATCTTTTATTGTTCCATATGAAGTTCTGGGTTGCTTCTTCTATTTCATTGAAGAATGAAGTTGGAATATTGATAGGCATTGAATTGAATTTGTACATAGCCTTAGGAAGTATTGCCATTTCCATGATGTTAATCCTCCCACTCCAGGAGCATGGGAGGTTTTTCTATTTCCCAAGATCTGCTTTAATTTCTTTTTTCAGGTTTTTAAAGTTTTCATCGTACAGGTCCTTCACTTCTTTTTATTAAGTTTTTTAATTGTAAAAATACTGTATAGAGGGGTCACAGTTACATGAACAAGGTATGGAGTACATTTCTTTTTTTAATTTTTATTTATTTTTTATTGTGAAAATACTGTACAGAGGGGTTACAATTAGATGGGCAAGATAATGAGTACATTTCTTATCAAGCATTGTTGCATCTTCCTTTGTTTTTCCCTACATCCCTTCTCTCTCATCACCACAACTACACTCCTCCCACCCCAGCCTAAAGTGTAAAGTTTGGTTATTCAACATCTTGCACATCTCATTGGTACAATGAGTCAACCTGTATCCCTTTTTAAGCATTTTGTTTTTTCCCTTCCCCTTCCCAAATTAGAGAAGTGAATATTCAAGATGCAGGGCACCTACATCAAATACAGAGAAAACAGGGGTTATACCAGGGGGAGGAACATACAAAGAAACAAAAACAATCACCTTATAAATATGTTAGAAACAATAGCAAGAAAGAAAAAACCACTTGTATCCCTATCTTGGGGTTCATTTCACTTAACATCACCTTATCTGAACTTTTCTGCTTGTCTCAGACATATACTTTTTATTGCAAATAAGGAAAACCATGGAACCTATGTTTCTTTGGGCCTGGCTTACTTAACTTAATATAATTTTTTCCAAGTCTTCCCATTTCCTAACAAATGGGACAATGTCATTCTTTCTGATGGAGGCATAGAATTCCATTGGGTATATATATCACATTTTCTTGATCCATTCATCTACTGAGGGGCATCTGGGTTGGATCCATATCTTAGCTATGGTAAATAATGCTACAATAAACAAAGTTGTGCTGGTACTTTAGTATGGTCTTGCTTGTGATCATTCAGTTAAATACCCAAAAGGGGGATTGCTGGGTCATAGGGGAGCTCTATGTGGAGTCTTTTGAGGAACCTCTATATTACTTTCCAAAGTGGTTGAACAAGATTATACTTCCACCAACAATACAGTAGGGTTCCCTTCTGTCCACTTTCCATCCAGCATCTATTGTTATTAGAGTTACTGATTATAGCCATTCTAACTGGGGTGAGGTGGTATCTCAGTGTTGTTTTGATTCTGGTGCAGGGTGACATATAAAGATCTAGCTTTAGTTTTCTACAAGTGACTAACCAATTTTGCCAGCACCATTTACTGAAGAGGCTGTCTTTCATTCTATATTTTTAGCTCCCTTATCAAAGATTAGGTGGCTATAGGTCTGTGAGTTCATTTCTAGGTTTTCAATTCTATTCCATTGGTCCTCAGGATTCTTCTTGGACCAGGACCAAGCTGTTTTGATTACTACAGCTTTGTAGTAGAGTCTGAAATTTGGTATTGATATTCCTCCAGCACTGTTCTTTCTGTTAAGGATTCTTTTTCTTATTCTGGGTCTTTCATTGTTTCATATGAATTTTTGGATTGCCTCTTCTATTTCCTTGAAGAGTAAGGCTAGAATATTGATAGGTATCACATTGCATCTGTAGCTAGCCTTGGGAAGTATTGCCATTTTCACGATGTTGATCCTTCCAATCCAGGAGCATGGGAGGTTTTTCCACTTTCCAAGTTCTGTTTTGATTTCCTTTTTCAGGTTTTTAAAGTTTGCATCATTGAGGTCCTTCATTTCTTTGGTTAAGGTAATCTCTAGGTATTTTATTTTTTTGTGAGACTATTACCAATGGAGTTGCTTTCCTGATTTCAGTCACACTTTTCTCATTGTTGTCATACAGAAAAGCCATTTATTTTTGAGGGTTAATTTTATACCCTGCTACTTTGCCAAAGTTTTGAATCATCTCAAGTGATTTGGGAGTGGAGTCCATGTGATTCTTTAAATCAAGATCATGTCATCTGCAAAGAGGGAAAGTTTTACTTCATTTTTCCCTATTTGGATCCCTTTTATGTTTGAATTTTGTCTTATTGCTATAGTTAGGCATTCTAATATTACATTGAAGAGTAGTGGAGAAAGTGGATATCCTTTTCTTGTTCCTGAGTTTAGAGGAAATGGCTTTAGTTTTTCACCATTAAGTATAATGCTAGGTGTAGATTTGTCATATATAGCCTTCAATGTATTGAGGAATGTTCCATGGATACCTAATTTTTCCAGATCCTTCATCATAAAGTGGTGTTCGATTTTGTCAAATGTTTTTTCTGCATCTATTGAATAACCATGTGGTTCTTATCCTTGCTCTTGTTGATATGATGAATCATATTAATTGATTTGCATATATTGAACCAGCTTTGTATCCCTGAAATGAATCCTGTTTGATTGTGGTGTATGATTTTTTTAGATGAATTGTTTAAGTCGATTGGCCAAAATTTTGTTGAGAAGTTTTACATCAAAGAAATGGGTCTATATTTCTCTTTCTTTGATGAGTCTCTACTTGGTTTTGGGATGAGGGTTACGAACATGAACATTTACACTTTTAATGAAGAAATTAGGAAAATTTCTTTTTGAAATTAAATGGAATGACAGCTTTGACTATGTCCTGGGTAGGGTCACTTTAACTAATATTTTGAGCCATGTGTAGTGGCTTATACTTCTAATCACAGCTAGTAGAGAGAGAGGAAAAAGAAGAACTGTAGTTCAACATCAGCCTGGGAAAAGTTGGTGAGACCTAATTTCTAAAAACAAAAACAATGAGGATTGGGTGGAGGAAATGTCAATTTATTGATTTCTATCATCTCCCTCAGATTTAAGGAACTAGTAGATGCATTGTAAAACTTCTTGTTAAACAAAGAGAGTGTTTAAGATTTGGAGACATGTATAAGACTCTGTCAGTCTGGGTGCTGGATGTAACATACTGAAGTGAAGCTAAACAGAAAAAAAAACCCAAAAAACTCTGGAATACAAAGTTAATCTAAGGCACTCTAATGGAATTGTAGCAAAAAGACACCAAAGGAAACAGACACAATGTTTTTAAAAATATAAGATGACTTTTAGAAACTTAATTTAAATTTAAAAAGTAGAAGGGTTACAGTAACATATAAAAAGCAAGAAGAAGATAGCTAAAAATAACCAAGAAAGAAAACTTTATAAATATTAGGTGAACACATGAAGGAAAAACTGACAGCATCGAAATTGTAAGACAAAAATAAAGACAGAAAATTTTTAAAAATAATTTTTAATTTTTTAAAATAAGCAATGGTTATACATATATTTGTACAATTTATATATGTGTATAAGCATTTTATATAGAATATATTACATATGTATAATTATATATATTTTATGTTATATTTATGTTTTCATGATTTCAAATATATATATTATATAGTATATTTATGTTTTCCTGATTGAAAATATATATAGATATATATTATACTTATATGTTTGCCTGTTTTTAAAACATGAGATATTATGATGTGTTTAATAGTCCTAAAAATTATTTCTTAAAATCATAAAGAAGTAGATTGGTATAATGCATTTCATGCATAAACTGACATGCTGAATTCAAATCCTTTTCTACAACTACTTACATAAAATAAAAATTAACATAAAATACATGAAAAGTAATGTAAAGGTTTAAGTCTTAGACTTGACCTAAACTCAAAAACAAGGGTATTTTTTAATGTTTCTGCCTTCAATTTCCTCTATTTAAAACACAAATTATAATATAATTAAGCTTAGATAAAAATGTCATATAAAGTCCCTTATACTCTACAGGGCACATATTATATTATTCAATGTTAAAGTGTAAGAAAATATTATGATAATATGGATGGAAAGGAACAATGATGCAGCTATGGGAAATAAAGTGTTAGTGCTTTAAAGAGCCAATAAAATAAATGCTTATCAGCATTTTAAGTCAATGTGAAGTAGCTGTTCTGTGCTGGGTACAAGGATGCTTCATTATTTATTCATCAGGTACTTATTCATTTCTGACTTTCTATCAGACCCTATTCTTTATGTAGCTAGCAAAATAAAGTCCTCATACTTAAAGAAATATCTGTACTAGGGTGTGGAACTGACATAGCACCTGCTTTCAAGTACTGTCAAGCATAACTTTCTTACATATGTTTCTGTGCCCAAGTTTGTCAGGGAAACTAATATTTTATACCATGAAAAGGAGCTACAAGAACAACACTCACCACTGAATTTTCTTGTGGGAAAATATCTTTAGTTGGTAGACTCACACATTTTCCTATTAATATGCTGACAGAATAGCATCATTCACAAGAAAGTGATGGCTACTAATACCTTTTAGTAATTCTAATGTTAATTTAAACAAAATATTTTCACTCAGATTATTCCAGAATGCAATAAACTGTGTATGGTAGATTAAGTGGCAACCTTGGCCTTTCTACTTTTGTTTCTGGTTCTTTACCTTAATGGTAGTGTAGGTTTAACATTTCATTGAATAACATCACTGATATGGGATATATGGTATTCATTTTTCACCTCAGTAATATTTTATACCAAATATCTGTTTGATACATTTCACTGAATTCTGCAAATATTTTTGCCAGCTTGATATTGAGGTTACTACTTGATACTGATGATCACACAACAAGTAAACATATGTTTTAACCTTATTTTTGATGTCAGAATATTCAGAGTAGAGATAAGCATATTACAAGAGTTGTTGGAATAAATATACGTAAATACATATTTTTTCACATGAATTTCACCCAATGTATTTCTTGCATATCTAATCTTGGCTAGCTTACTTGAGTGCTTGCTTTGCTCTTTCTTTCTATCTCTCCTTCCTTCCTTCTTTCATCTATCTATCTATCTATCTATCTATCTATCTATCTATCTATCTATCTGTCTATCTCTATCTATCTGTGTGTGTATATGTACACACATTTTGATATGTGTATATACTTATGTACAGATATATATCTAAATATATTCTAAGACACAAACTAAAATAAAATGCACATATGTTAAAATAGGAAACTGATGCTAGAGATAATACACAATAGTAAGGTTAAGTAACAAGGAATATTATTTCATAAAAATTTATATTTTCAGATTTATTGATTACAAAAGAAGGGCACAAATGTGCATCCAAATTTTCGCGTTTTCACATACAGGTATAAATGTGTGTTCAGAAAGTGTGTTCAGAAAATATGTTGCCAATAAGATAAAACCATTCCACTTCTGAAGGGAAACGTAAGTTTTCCCCAACTGGGGAGAAATAACTTCAGGGTGTAATCTCTGAGATGTACAATGAATACTACCTTAGACAATAAAGTTATGTATAGACATGTATTTTATAGCTAAAATTCCCATGTTATTATTGAATCTAATGAAATAATACCTACAGGGTCAAATGTTAACTGTTGGTCAAGATACTCTTATGTGATGGAAAAAAAAATCTAGCTTGGAAAACTGCATATTTTTCAGATCCACTTAGGCTGTTTGATAAAAAAAAGGCAGATTTTTTTCCTTAGTATGCTTTAGTGGGACTATTGCTCGATGAGACTGATTCTCTCTTTAGACCGCGTCTGACCATTTCCATAACTGAGGTCCCTTGAACTCTTGCCATCTCTTCCCTATCAACGAATGAGAATTCCAAATTTCCCTCAGCTCCCAGCTACTGAGCCATGCAGAATAGATACATGAGCCTACTTTCTTTAATTTTACATTCAGTTCTCCAATCTTTTAATTCATTACCACTGAATTTGCCAAAACAACTTCATTTTCAAGCCCATTCTTTATTATCATTTTGATAGAGCACAGTTACAAAGGATGTGCACTCCATAGGGTTTTAAAATTTTAAAAATCTGGAACCACCAATGGTAATCCTCATTACAGAGACCAGCATATTCGTTCTCATATTTATTTCTTCTGTAGAATTGTCTAGAGCAGCAAAATAAATTTAGATAATATTTCATCAATAATATCTGTGATTTAAAGTGTCTGGGATATGGTCTGCCCTTTTGAAGGTTTGGAAAACTTCCAGGTAATCCAAAGGCTAATGGATATTTTGGAATCATTAAGCTACCACCTAGAAGATGCTCATCAGTTTCATTACACTCTCCTGGTGTACATAGATAAAAGCCACGGTGCTTCTAGTGTCATGTGCTCTATTAGGTTCTCATCTGCATGTTCAATTTTATCACACATGCCATATAGAAGTAGCAGTTGTTTTGATTCTTTTCAACTGAAAACTCAAAATACCCTCTTTAAAAGTATCAAAGATTGCATTGCACAGTATGCTACTGATCTCCCCTTTCTATTTTGAAATAAGTGAATCAGGACTCCAACAGTTATGGGCAGTTCAAGAGCTAAGTTTGCACAATGTCAACAGTAAAAAGATGTGCTGAAGCATTCACTTGATTTGCAAGTCAGCAAGTGGTGACAGCAGCTGCTTTGTAGGTGGAGAAAAATCACCTATCCTGTTTACCCTCAGAGAATATATATGTTCAATTCATTTCTCATTATAAATGTAATAACATTGGTTGGTGTTTTAAAAAGCATAGACGCATGTGATTAACTATGAAAAAGAATGTACTCACTTGTTTAGTTTATATAATCAACACCTCCAGCAAAAACAGAATCTAAAGAGTTCAAAATTCACAGGCAAATGCAGAGGTCACCTTATACAACCCTGCCATATTTCAGAGGTTAGTTCTTTAACAAGAATAACAACAACTCTTCCAATATTATAAGAAAATTGAACAGAACATGCCATAGCTGATGCTTTCCTATGTCTAAACCATGGAAAATTTGATGGTATCATGCTTTCATTTCTGAGAAAGAATTATATAAAAATGCCAGTTCTTAGTAGTTCAAATTCAGATTCCTCTATATAAAAATACAATTTATTAAAGTAGTTTGAAAACACATAAAGCAAGAGAGATTAACTACAATTAGAGATAGGAAAACCATGATTAATTTGAACACAACTCACCTTTGAAATGGGGTAAATCCAGGGAGAAGGGTTATAAGGTGATGTGGAAAAGTAGGCTTTCTGTGATAATTTCACTAATCCGGAGCTGTGCAGAACGGTTAAGCTCCAACTTATCCTTCCACTCACATGATTTGACTGAATATTATTATTTTCATGTTGATTGTTACAAATAAAAATAGGTACTAGTTGTTTCACTTTAACTATGGAAAATACTAGCATGAATATTAGAGTATGTGTTTTGTATGGAGGAATTTTATTTTCTTTTGGGAAAATACTCAGCCAGGAATGGTCGGTGTGTATGTTTCAATGATAAATTACAAATCATTTTGCAGAACATTTCTGCATGTTTAGTGCTAATGGATATTTCAAGTCTCTGGCACTTTGTCTCAAAGAGTTGGAATAACCAATTATTTTAATTGTAATCAATCCAATAAGTAATCCAATAAGTGGTATTTCAGTTCATCTTTAATTCATCTTTCCTCAATAGGTAATTATTTTCATCTTTTTATATGTTTGTTTACCACTCATATACTCTATAATCTTTGACAAAGTATCACTCAAATCACTTTTATTACTGAGTTCAAAGAAACTTTGGCAATCATGTTGATAAAGTATATGGGTGGTAATCAAAATGAAAATAGTCAACTGAACAGACTGAAAAAAAAAAGCAGATGCATTATGCAATGGGTAATTCCACAGTGACAAACTGAACTGATAATTGGTGTTTTCAACAGTATGAATAAATTGCAAAATGATCATACCAAATTAAAAAGACAAAATTATATATTATTATGTTCCTCTATGTATATAAATTTAAGAAAAACACTTTTTACAGTGATACATATTGGGTCAGAAATGGCTTGGAGGCAAGGACTGGGGACTGGAAAGGAGCTAATATCAAGGTTTCCCCTTCCCGATTCAGGTGGACCTGTTGCAACAATGAGAAGTACAAATTGTCATGTCAAAAACGAGCTTTACAATGTCGGTGGGGGGGTGATGGGGAGGAAAGATTGGGTGGGGGGGGAGGAGGGAGGCTGAGAAGAGAGGTGAAGGGTAAACAAAGGAGGAGGCTGCAATGCTTGGTAAGAAATGTACTCATTATCCTGCCCATGTAATTGTAACCCCTCTGTACAGTATGTTCACAAATAAAATAAAATTAGCAAAGAAAAAAAAAGAAAGGTTTCCCCTTCCCATCTCTTCCCATCTCCCCTCCCCTCCCTCACCCCCAACCCCTGTGCCAAAGTTGTAAAACTCATTTTTCGACATAATGTCTTGTACATCTCATTGTTGCAATGGGTCCACCTGTATCCCTATTTAAACAATTTGTTTTTTCCCTTCCCCTCCACAAATTATACCAACATCAAATAGAGTGAAAGCAGGGGTTATACTGTGGGGGAGGAACATACAAAGTCACAAAGAAATCATCTTATAAATATGTTAGAAACAATAGCAAGAAAGAAAAACCATATGAGTCCTTATCTTGGGGTTCATTTTGTCTAATATCAACTTATCTGACCGTTTCTGCTTGTTTCAGACATATACTATTTATTGCAAATAAGAGAAACCATGAGACCTATGTTTCTTTGGGCCTGGCTTACTTCACTTAATATAATTTTTTCCAAGTCTTTCCATTTCCTAACAAATGGGGCAATGTCATTCTTTCTGATGGAGGCATAGAATTCCATTCTCTCTCTCTCTCTCTCTCTCTCTCTCTCTCTCTCTCTCTCTCTCTCTCTCTGTGTGTGTGTGTGTGTGTGTGTGTGTGTGTATACCACATTTTCTTGATCCATTCATCTCACTAGGGACATCTGGATGGTTCCGTATCTTAGCTATGGTAAATAATGCTGCAATAAACATAGTTTTGCTGGTAGCTTTAGTATGGTCTTGTGTGTGATTGAGTAAATGTCCAAAAGTAGGATTGCTGGGTCATAGGGAAGTTCTATGTGGAGTCTTTTGAGGAACCTCCATGCTACTTCCCAAAGTGGTTGAACAAGTTTACACTCCCACCAACAATGAAGTAGGGCTCCCTTCTGCCCACATCCCTTCCAGCATCTGTTGTTATTAGAGTTCTTGATTTTAGCCATTCTAACTGGAGTGAGGTGGTATCTCAATGTTGCTGTGATTTACATTTCTTTTATGGCTAGGGTGGTTGAGCATTTGTTCATATGTCTATTGCCCATCCTTCTTTCCTCTTTCTTTTTTTTTATTGTGAAAATACCATACAGAGGGATTACAATTACATTGGCAAGGTAATGAATACATTTCTTATCAAGCATTGTTGCCTCCTCCTTTGTTTTCCCTCCCCCTCCGTTCCCATCTCCCCTCCCCCCACCTCCTGCCAAAGTTGTAAAGTTTATTTTTCGACATAACGTCTTGTACATCTCATTGCTGCATTGGGTCCACCTGTATTCCTATTTAAACAATTTGTTTTTTCCGTTCGCCTCCACAAAGTATACCAACATCAAATACAGTGAAAAACAGGGGTTATACCGTGGGGGAGGGACATACCAAGTAAGAAAGAAATCATCTTATAAATATGTTAGAAACAATAGCAAGAATGAAAAACCATTTGAATCCTTACTTTGGAGTTCATTTGGACACTTTACATTAGAAAATAACCTGCCACTTGAGAGCTAGATAACAGTAGTGACTGGTCCTGCAGTAGGATTTCTGAACTCCCTAGGGTTGTTTAATTATTTTCCTGTGGGAATGCAGATTTAGACTCATAATAATTTCTAGTCAATAGTTCATTTCAAACATTCTTTTTCTATTTTTCTTCTTTCTTTTTCTTTCTTCCTTTCTTTCTTCCTTCCTTCCTTCCTTCCTTCCTTCCTTTCTTTCTTCCTTCCTTCCTTTCTTTCTTTCTTCCTTCCATTCCCTCTCTCTTTCTTTTTTTGTTCTCTCTCTTTTTCTTTCATTCTCTCCTCCCTTTTTTCTTTCTCTCTCCTTTCCTGCCTCCTTCATTCCCTCCCTTCCATCCTCCCTCTTTCCCTCCTTCCTCCCTCTTTCTCTCCTTCCTTCCTTTGTTCCTTCCTTCCTTCCTGCCCCTCCCTCCCTCCCTTCCTCTCTTTTCCTCCCTCTCTCCTCCCTTTCTTTCCCTCTCGTCATCCTTCCTTCCTTCCTTCTTCCTTCCTTTCTTCTTTCATCAATGCATCAATGCTCCAGTATTAAGGCTTAAATTCAGGGCCTCATGGTTTTAGTAAGCTCTTCGCAATCCTCAGTTTTCAACCTCCTTTGTAGGATTATCGGCATGAGCTATCAGCACCTTCCTCCAAGTTTTCTTTGAATATATACTTTCTTCTAAAGCTGAGAATTAATGACAAGCATGTCAATCACTATTCAGTTTCCATGGAGTTACAGATGTCTATTGCACAGTGTTAAGTTAATGAGAAGCTCACTTGTGACAAATGACAACAAAAGGGGATGGATCTTCTATGAGAGTCTGAAAGAGAATAGTTTGATCTAGAAAGCTAAAGCATCAGGGTAGGAGTTGGTAGAGCAATCGATGATCAGGCTGTGATAGGAATAGTGAATAAAAATAAACTACATAAAGGGGAAGGATGAGGTTTTCAGAGAGCAGCAATGGAGTATATTGTGATGATAGGAGAATCTAAAGTAGACTCACACATCTGCGAGTCTGAGATTCTACTGGAAAAGGAGGTGGTATAGGGAAGGCCCACAAAAGGCAAATGAAGAATAAGGCATTCTTCTTGTCTTATGGATAAGGCAAGTCTATGCACAGAATATTGTTGAAGTGTAGGAGCCAGAGACTGTGAAATCACTACAGAAATGTGATAAGAAGTGACTTAGTGTTGAAACAGTGGGTGTAGTGGCAATGGAGAGAATGGAAGGGCTAGAAACAAATTTAGGCCCAGAGTAATTGAGGAGTTCTTTAGATGAGAAGAACAATTTCCATACTTTCTGTTTGCACAGCCAGGATAGATGATACTTTAGTCATTGTCAGATGAACTGGTCATTTGTTTTAAAGAAGTTTGTGTGGAAACATTCAATGACTTTCAGTCATGTTAAATTTGAGATGTCTTTGGGCGATTTATTTTTTTTTGAGTTTTAAGTATATTTTAGATATGAGACCTTTGTCTGTTGTATGGTTAGTAAGAGCTTCTCCCAATCTGTGGGCTTTCAATTGATCTTGCTAGCTATGTCCTTTGCCATGCAGAAGCTCTGCAGTTTAATGCAATCCCATTAGTACAAACTTTCTTTGATTTTTTTTGTGTTACTGGGTCTTTATTAATAATATTTGGCTTGTGCCAAATCCCCTCAAACAAATCTTCAAAGAAACAGCCATTCCATTAAGTGGGCTAAAGACTTAAAGAGAGGGCTGGGAATGTGGCTTAGTGGTAGAGTGCTTGCCTAGCATGAATAAAGCCCTGGGTTTGATATCTCAGAACCACATAAACAGAAAAGGCCAGAAGCGGTTCTCTGGCTCAAGTAGTAGAGTGCTAGCCTTGAGCAAAAGAAGCTCAGGAGGGGAGAGGGGGGGTATGAGTGGGTGGGGGGGGAGGGGGGAGGCTGGGAAGGGAGGTGAAGGGTAAACAAAGGAGGAGGCTGCAATGCTTGGTAAGAAATGTATGCATTATCCTGCCCATGTAATTGTAACCCCTCTGTACAGTATGTTCTCAAATAAAATAAAATAAAATTAAAAAAAAAAAAAAAGCTCAGGAACAGTGCCCAAGCCCCAGCACTGGCAAAAAAAAAAAATACTTAAAGAGAGAATTCTCTGAAAAGAAAATCAGAATGGCCAATACATCTCTCGCTATGAAAGAAACGCAAATCAAAACAACATTGAGATTCCACCTCACCCCAGTTAGAATGGGTATAATCAAGAAATCAAATAACAACAGCTGCTGGAGGGGATGTGGCCAAAAGGGAACACTACTGCATTGTTGGTGGGAGTGTAAACCTGTTCAACCACTCTGGAAACAGTATGGAGGTTCCTCAAAGACTCCACATGGAGCTCCCCTATGACCCAGCACTTCCACATCTGGGCATTTAACCAAATGTTCACCAATAAGGCCATAGTAAAGCTACCAGCACAACTATGTTTATCGTAGCATTGATCACCTTAGCTAAGATATGGAACCAAACCAAATACTCCTCAGTAGATGAATGAATCCAGAAAATGTGATCAATGCAATGGAATTCTATGCTTCCATCAGAAAGAGGATGCAGCCTCATTTGTAAGGAAATGGAAAGACTTGGAAAAAACTCTTTTTACGTAAGTAAGGCAGACCTAAAGACATATAGTTCCCATGGTTACCTTTATTTGCAATAATTAGTATACATCTAGGATAATCTTCACAGATGAACAGAATAGCTCATATAAGATGATGCTAAGCCAAATAAATTCCAAGAAATGGACAGAAGAGGTTTTTCTTTGCCATTGTTTTTAATGTTTTATGTAATTTTTTTGTTTCTTTTGTATTTTCTTCCCCCTATCGTATATCTCTTGTGGTCACTGTATTGATTTTGGTACTCTGGTATTGTATATATGTTTATTGGAATTAGGGAAGGGAAGGGGAGCAACAGAATGGTGAGAAAAAGAACTAATGCAATAGTGATATCCACAAGACAATAACGCTGGAAATGATCTGTACAACTTGGAGTTGGTGGTCTGTGGGGGGAGGGGGTGGAGGGAAAGTAGGAAAAAAATGAGGGAAGGGGTAACAAGTTTGACAAGAAATGTACTTATTATCTTACTTGAGTAACTGTAACTCCTGTATATATGACCTTGACAATTGTTTAAATGCAAAAAAGAATTTGAGATGTCCTTGAAGGGTACAAAATGATGTGGAAAAAATACAGCTGGGTAAGAGAAACTGGAGGTAGGAAAATGCTGAGACTTCTCCACTGAAGTCATCGTTGTTTACAGAGGTATGATGAGAAAAGTACGTGACCAATGAAAATGAAGATGGAAATAGGAGGAATGGGTGAAAAACACTAGTCTGTGTGTTGTCCTCAGTTTGGCACACTGGAGACAAAGAAGTAGTTAGATACTCTGTAAATACACATCAGACTGTTCTTGGTGAGACAGTAATGTTTATTGCGAATGCTGAATCCAGATAACATAGTGACTGGTGTGTGCTAAATTCTTAATAAATGTGTAATGAATGAATAGGTTAGAATGGGAGAGAAGGGAGAATGAATGACAATGCATTGGTTTTGTTTATCTATCAGCCACTATATTTTTCTGGAATAACTATTCCAATATGCCTACATTGAATATTGACCTTAGTGGTAATTTAAATTTATACTGTCCTCATACCTTTGCATATTTATTTCTTTAAGTCTTTTGAAATAACACCAAGTTCCCATTTTGCGATGCTGAACAACATATCCCCTCTACATTGTTTACTTGAAACAAACAAAAGCAACCACAAAGCCTATTTGACAAAAATGCATGCTTGTTTATATTACATTACACTTAAATTCTTTGTTTAAATTTGATACTTTTACAGAAGTAAATAGGGATAACATTAAGTATTGGGCTCTGTTGAATATGAAATTAGAAAAAATAGACTGTTTTCTTATTTTCTTCTGAAACTAGAATACATGTTTGATGTACAATTAATAAATCATTATGATAAAATTCTGAGCATAAAGATACTCTAAAATCTTTGAGTCTTCTGAGATTAATAACTATTAACATTTTGTATACAAATGTAAATTTTTGCAAACATACGAATGTATGTTTGTAAGTAAAAATATACAATTGAATGGCTAGGACTATAATTCAATGATAGAGTTTATGTTTAACACTTTCACATAGAATTGATTCTAGATTAATTATTATCAATCTCTTTTTATAACCAAGAGTATTTCTTCTGCTCTTGATATGATATTTTATTTCCCTTTTCTCATTATTAATAATGTGAACATCTTTCTAATTTTTAATGTTTTTACATTTTTTAACTTTTAGGTGCCTTTCTTGAATGGAGTCTGTTTATAATTTTTGTAGTCACTCATGTATTTATTTTGTGTCTTAAAGCCTTTTTAAATTTTCAGGTTTTTCATTTGTACAATTTTTTCAGTCTTATTGAGATAAATAAATTTATTATTGTAATAACATATAGTAATAAAAGGACTAAGTATATGTTTTATTGTATTCAAAAAGTATCTATTAATAGGTATATTAATTTAATTTGTTTTATTCTTTAACAAGTTAATGGATAATTTGTTTTTCTAATTAGATTTTAAATTATTATTATTATTATTTGTTTTGTTCTGCAGTTTGAGGTTGTCTTGAAAGATGTCTACATTTTGGAAATTATCATGTAAAGGGTGAATTGGTTAGAAGAGAACTTACTACTATTCTATGAGCATTAGACAAATACAAACCATTATTGTTTAAAAGTAAGACAAAACAAACAAAATAACTATTTTTTTGTTATATGTTAATTCAGTCACCCATGTGTTGAAAACTTGGCCCTCATTCTCTGGCATTATTGAGAGATGGTGGAATCTTCATGCTATAAAATCTATTGGATAAAAAATTGATAATATGCCTTTGAAAGGGGTATTAGACCAGTAGCTTCCTTCCTTCCTTCCATATTCTTTCTTCTTTCCACTTTTCCTTCCTTCCTTCCTTCATTTCTTCTTTCCTTTCTTTCTTTCTTTCTCTCTTTCTTTCTTTCTTTCTCTCTTTCTTTCTTTCTTTCTTTCTTTCTTTCTTTCTTTCTTTCTTCCTTCCTTCCTTTCTTCCTTCCTTCCTTCCTTCCTTCCTTCCTTCCTTCCTTTCTTTCTTTCTTCCTTCCTTTCTTCCTTTCTTTCTTTCTTTCTTTCTTTCTTTCTTTCTTTCTTTCTTTCTTTCTTTCTTTCTTTCTTTCTTTCTTTCTTTCTTTCTTTCTCTCTCCCTCTTTTCCTCCCTTCCTCCCTCCCTCCCTCCCTTCTTTCCTTCCTTCTTTCCTTCCTTCCTTCCTTCCTTCCTTCCTTCCTTCCTTCCTTCCTTCCTTCCTTCCTTTTTTCCTTCCTTCTTTCCTTCTTTGCTTCCTTGCTTTTTCCTCTTGCTTTCCTGCTTTCTTTTGCCCCCTCTTTCTTCTCTGCTGCATAATGTGAACAGTTTGCACTGTCATACCTTCCATTATGCGCTTCCGCCCTGAAGGATCAAAGACAATGGAGCCAATTGATCATTCGTTAAAACTCTGAGGCAAAATATATCTTTCCTACTTGTAAGTTGGTTTTCTCAAGAATTTTGTCCCATTTAAATAACACTAATGGTATTAGTCTAAATGATTAAAATATATTGGTTATATTACTGAAAATCTCCATATATTTTTCCCTACTTAGTCTACTCTTTTAAAAGGTATGGTGAAATGTATTATTAAGACTGTAGGGCTTTCAATAATTTTCTGTATTGTTGGTAACTTTTCTTAGATGCTGGTACATTTCCTAGATGCATGAATGCTACAATCATCATATAATGTCTCATTTGTTTCTATTATAATATTTTGGCTTAAGATTGTATGTTTTGAATTTAGAATTGAATACTACTAACCATGTTTTTCTTTCTTATTTGAGACAAAGTCTTGGTTATAGCTCAGACTGACTGAATTTTGTGTATAGGGCAGACTGGTCACCAACTTGCTACATCTTGCCTCATACTCCCAAATTCTATAAAATTACTAACATGTACCCTATACCTGGCTCTTGTGTTTTCTTTGGTTTGAACTTTAGTCATCCTTGACTACTCTTATATTTTGCAGTATGTGTATTTTTTCATTTTCCTTAGGCATGACACTTAAGGCTTTAATAAAAAATGAATGGTATGTCATTCTGTAAATTTGATGCAGTTGTTAAACAACAGAATCACTTTGGGTGAATCTGATTTGAAAGAAGAGGCCAAAAGAGGTAGATTTATAATCAAGTAAGCCTGAGATAGCAACAGTTTTCATTTTAAATTCTGAGAAAAGTACCTGTGGATAATTGTCCTAAAAGGTTTCATTCAAGTATAGAGATGATCCTGATAGCCTATTATTCGCTCATTCCAATAAATATAATTTGTGACTTTAGTACGCAAATACCCAGGAAACAGGAGATATAGGTTAGTCTTCTTTTGGTTGGACTACAGCTAAAGGTTTAAACATTAATGGCCCATCAACTTTCACAAGATTTTCCAATGGTCTTCTTGTTCACAAGCATCATTAATTTTGAGGGAAACTAGGTAAGAGTGCATAGACAGAAAGCATGGTTTTCCACATCACTTTTCCATATTCGTCACTAGTGACCCTTGTGGTAGACCTATTCTTCCTTCCACATTGAGAACCAAGACACACATTCCTGAACATTTGTAAGTAGTAGAATTTGACTACTTCTAGCTCAGCAGTTCTCTGAATTGCTCTGGGTTTTTGGCTTATTTTCCTATGGAAAGCCCATATAATAATTATTCAATGAAGAATAACATAGAATTATTTCCTTGATTCAAATGAAGATAATTTTTTCAGGGTCATTTCACTCACTACTCCTGATGGGTTAGGCTAATTCAAATTTTCTCTTTACTTCATCCTGCCTTCCACATTTCCTCCTTAGTGTTGATCTTGAGAGTTGTTCTAATGCAATTCTCACATATAAATCTTTATTTCAGTCTTTATTCAAGGAACCCAAAGAGCAATACCATCTCCTCAGAAAGATGAAATCTTCCAGATTTCTAGTAGTAATGAAGTTTTCCTTGTTTTGTGAGACATCAGAGTGAGCACTGAGAATGAATAGCCAAAGATGTGTGATAAGTCACCATACTTTTGTCCTAAGATATCTCATTTTAAAATTGGGAGATTTATCTATTTATATTGTAGATTTATGAAAAACATTCTTCAATCTTGAAAATAAGTCTCAATCAGGAAAGAAAGAATTGATGAAGTAGTTAAAATAGTGATAGAATCACTGAAAAGAAGTAATGAGGATTTCAATTAAATCAAGTCCTATTCCTTCCTGTAATGTTTTCAGAGTGTCTATTTAACTCTGAGGTCTTCGATCCATTTGAAGTTGATTCAAGTGCAGGGTGATATATAAGGATCTAGCGTTAGTTTTCTACAGGTGATTAAACAATTTTGCCACCACCATTTACAGAAGAGGCTGTCTTTCTTCCATTCATTTTTTTTTTGCTCCCTTATCAAAGTTTAGGTGGCTATAGGTCTGTGGGTTCATTTCCGGGTTTTCAATTCTATTCCATTGGCCCTCACGTTTGATCTGTGCCAGTACCAGGCTGTTTTGATTATCATGGCTTTGTAGTAGAGTTTGAAATTTGGTATTGATATTCCTCCAGCACTATTTATTTTTTTAATTTTTTGTGAACATACTGTACAGAGGGGTTAGAATTACATGGACAAGATAATGAGTACATTTCTTATCAAGCATTACAGCCTCCTCCTTTGTTTACCCTTCACATCCCTTCCTAGCCTCCCCCCTCCCCCCCACCCAATTCCCCCCCCAACCCCCCCCCCCCCGACCCCCACCAAAGTTGTAAAGTTCGTTTTCGACATGACAACTTGTACTTCTCATTGTTGCAACGGGTCCACCTGTATCCTTAAATGACTTGTATTTCCCCATCTCCTCCACAAATTATACCGACATCAAATATAGTGAAAGCAGGGATTATATTGTGGGGGAGGGACATACAAAGCAACAAAGAAATAATCTTATAAATGCGATAAAACAAATGCATGAAAGAAAAAAAACATTTAAATACAAATCTAAGGGTTCATTTTCCTAACATCACCTTATCTGACCTTTTCTGCTTGACTCATACATATAGTAGATATTGCAAATAAGGGAAACCATGGGACCTATGTTTCTTTGGGCTTGGCTTACTTCACTTAATATAATTTTTTCCAAGCCTTTCCATTTCCTAACAAATGGGGCAATGTCATTCTTTCTGATGGAGGCATAGAATTCCATTGTGTATATGTACCACATTTTCTTCATCCATTCATCTACTGAGGGGCATCTGGGTTGGTTCCATATCTTAGCTATGGTAAATAATGCTTCAATAAACATAGTTGTGCTGGTAGCTTTAGTGTGGTCTTGTTTGTAAACATTTGGGTAAATGCCCAAAAGTGGGATTACTGGGTCATAAGGGTGCTCTATGTTAAGTCTTTTGAGGAACCTCCATACTGCTTCCAAAGTGGTTGAACAAGTTTACACTCCCACCAACAATGAAGTAAGGTTCCCTTCTGTCCACATCCCCTCCAGCATCTGTTGTTATTAGAGTTCTTGATTTTTGCCATTCTAACTGGGGTGAGGTGGTATATCAATGTTGTTTTGATTTGCATTTCTTTTATGGCTAGGGAGGTAGCGCATTTCTTCATGTGTCTATTGGCCATCCGTTTTCTTCTTCAGAGAATTTTCTCTTTAAGTCATTAGCCCACTTATTTATTGGGCAGTGGTTTCTTTGAGGATTTGTTGTTGGGGGATTTAATTTTTTGAGTTCCAAGTATATTTTAGATATGAGACCCTTGGCGGTGTATGGCTAGTGAAGATCTTCTCCCAATCCGTGGGCTTTCTATTGATCTTGCTAGCTATGTCCTTTGCCATGCAGAAGCTCTGCAATTTCATTCAATCCCATTTGTCCAACCTTTCTTTGATTTGTTGTGTTTCTGGTTGTCTATTAAGAAAATTTCAGCCTCTGCCAAGGAGACCCAGGGTTTCTCCTATTCCATCCTGTAATGTTTTCAGAGTGTCTGCTTTGAGTTCAAGGTCTTTGATCCATTTGGAGTTGATTCTGGTGCAGGGTGATATATAAGGATCTAGCTTTAGTTTTCTACAAGTAGTTAACCAATTTTGCCAGCACCATTTACTGAAGAGGCTGTCTTTCTTCCATTCTATTATTTTAGCTCCCTTATCGAAGATTAGTTGGCTATAGGTCTGTAGGTTCATTTCTAGGTTTTCAATTCTATTCCATTGGTCCTGAGGTCTGTTCTTATGCCAGTACCAAGCTGTTTTGATTATTATGGTTTTATAGTAGAGTTTGAAAGTTGGTATTGATATTCCTCCATCAGTGTTCTTCCCGTTGAGGAGCATTTTTGTTATTCGGGGTCTTTTATTGTTCCATATGAATTTTTGGATTGCCTCTTCTATTTCCTTGAAGAATGAGGGTGGAATTTTGATAGGTATTGCATTGAATTTGTAGATAGCCTTGGGACGTCTTTCCAATCCAGGAGCATGGGAGGTTTTGCCATTTTCTAAGTTCTGTTTTGATTTCCTTTTTCAAGATTTTAAAGTTTCATCATAGAGGTCCTTCACTTCTTTGGTTAAGTTAATTCCTAGGTATTTTATTTTTTGTGGGGCTATTACAAATGGAGTTGCTTTCCTAATTTCAGCCACGCTTTTCTCATTGTTGGCATACAGAAAAGCCATTGATTTTGAGGGGTTAATTTTATACCCTGCTACTTTGCCAAAGTTTTGAATCAGCTTGAGTAATTTGGGAGTGGAGTCTATGTGATTCTTTAAATACAAGATCATGACATCTGCAAAGAAGGAGAGTTTTATTTCTTCTTTCCATTTTTGGATCCCCTTTATGTTTGCATCTTGTCTTATTGCTCCAGCACTATTTCTGTTTAGGATCATTTTTGCTATTCGTGGTCTTTTGTTGTTCCATATGAATTTTTGGATCGCTTCTTCTATTTCATTGAAGAATTAGGTTGGAACCTTGATAGGTGTCGCTTTGAATTTATAGATAGCCTTGTGAAGTATTGCCCTTTTCATGACGTTGATCCTTACAATAAAGGAGCATGGGAGATTTTCCACTTCCTAAGTTCTGCTTTGAGTTCCTTTTGGCACAGGGTGAAATTTTCTTAATAAAGTCCCAGAAACACAACAAAATCAATGAAAGGTTGGACAAATGGTATTGCATGAAGCTGCAGAGCTTCTGCACGGCAAAGGAAATACCTTGCAAGATCAATAGAAAGCCCACGGTTTGAGAGATGATCTTCACTACCCATACAATGGACAAGGCTCTCATATCTAAAATATACTTGGAATACAAAAAATTAAATCCCCTAACAACAAATGCTCAAAGAAACAACTGCCTAATAAATAAGTGGGATAAAGACTTACAGAATAATTTCTCTCTGAAGGGGAAATAAGAATGGCCAATAGACACATGAAGAAATGCTCAACCTCTCTAGCCATAAAAGAAATGCAAATCAAAACAACATTGAGATTCCACCTCACCTCAGTTAGAATGGCTATAATCAGGAACTCTAACTCTAACAACAGATTCTGGAGGGGATGTGGACAGAAGGGAACCCTACTGCATTGTTGGTGGAAGTGTAAAATTGTTCAACTACTTTGGAAAGTAGTATGGGAGTTGCTCAAAAGACTCCACATAGAGATCTCCTGTGACCTAGCAATCCCACTTTTGGGCATTTACCTAAATGGTCACAGAGAAGACCATACTAAAACTACGTTCATAACTATGTTTATTGCAGCATTATTTACCATAGCTAAGATATGGAGCCAACCTAGATGCCCTTCAGTAGATGAATGTCGTATACACACACACACACACACACACACACACACAATAGAATTCTACGCCTCCATCAGAAAGAATGACATTGCACCATGTGTTAGGAAATGGAAAGACTTATAAAAAATTATATTAAGTTAAGTAAGCCAGGCCCAAAGAAACATAGGTCCCAGGGTTTCCCTTATTTGCAACAACTAATATATGTCAAAAGCTATGTATATCACCAGATAAGATGATGTTAAGTAAAATGAATCCCAAGATAAGGACACAAGTGGTTTCTTTATTCTTGCTATTGTTTCTAACTTATTTATAATATACCATGTGAATTTTTGTTTCTTTGTATGTTCCTCTCCCATGGTATAACCCCTGTTCTCACTGTATTTGATGTAGGTTCCCTGTATATACACTTCTCTAATTTGGGGAGGGGAAGGGAAAAATAAAATCCTGAAAAAGGAATACAGGTTGACTCATTGTATCAATGAGATGTGCAAGAGAGTTTGTTGAAAACCTAACTTTACAATTGAAGGGGGAAGGGGTAGTGTTATTGTGGAGGTGGAAGGAGAAGAGATGGTAGGGGAAAATAAAAAGGAGGAGGCAACATTGCTTGATAGGAAATGTACTCATTACCTTGCTCATGTAACTGTGACCCCTCTATACAGTATTTTTGCAATAAAAATGTATTAGAAAATAGATCAGGTCTTTGGAATTACAACTAGGCACATCTAGATAACTTCTTATTTTTCCCTCTATACAGTATTTTTACAATAAAAATATATTAGAAAAATAGTTCAGGTTTTTGGAATTACAACTAGACACATCTAGATAACTTATTTTTCAGTGCACACATTAAAAGATCAATTTTACTTTAGTTCTATATCTATGCATAAGAATTAAAAGAGAAGGGTTTTATGCTTCCCTGAACCATTAAAAAATCCATGTACTACATAGTAGTGATGATACTGAGCAAGTTAAAATAAGTATTTCTGTGAAAATAATGGTAGGTATTTTTTATTTTATAAAGCAATGGGATGTGCTGAGTGAATTTGAAGAGCAGTGCAAGATTATATTGTTATAATGACTAATCTCTCTTACAAAAGAGCAGATAATATTTTAAGTTGAATTAGAGAAAGTCTGCAAGAGTTAACTTGTAACAAAAATATTTCTTTTACATTTTCTTGAATTGTGATAAGTAAAATTATTTTTACTAAGGTAGCTTGATTCCAAAACAATACCATTTTGAAAATTAGAAAATTACAAACTGTACCCTATTGGATAGCTCTCATTGTATGGAATTGCTGAGTATGCCAATCTAATTGCATTTTTACATCTGTTAAACATTTATTCATTCACTTGAGAACATATTCACTGCATACCTTGAATCTGCCAACTACTATGCTAGGCCTACCTGATTAGCTTCCTCCTTAACCAGGAATAACAACCATACTTGGGGATTTCACCTTAGTAAACGAATAAATGCAAAACATATTTCAAAAGCAATGTCAAAACAAGAGACACAGTCTATAATCCTAGCCACTCAGGAGGCTGAGATCTGAGGATTGCACTTCAAAGCCAGCCTCGGTGCTGCAAAGTCCATGAGACTCATCTCCAATTAACCCCCCAGAAAACAGGAAGTGATGCTGTGGCTCAAGTGGTAAAGCACTTGCCTTGAGCTGAAGAGCTCAGGGACAGCACCCCAGGCTCAGTGTCCAAGCCCCAGGACCAACCAAAAATGAAAAACAACACAAAACAAAACAAAAACAAAAAAAGAGTCACTTCTGGAATTATATAAAATGAGAGATTAATTATAGTAGGTAAATCTAAAGATTCATTAGGGAACAAAAATACTAAGCTATTAGGAAAGTTGGTCAATTTTAATGTAGAAAGTACTATAGGAGTTAATTGGAAGCCAAAGAAAGCTGATTTACAATATTAATGGGTTTTTTCTAATTACTACCAGTAAGGAATTTAAAAGGTTATTAATTTTTACAGATAACCAAACTAAGATGCCAAGAAATTAAGATATTAAGATGAACTTAAACTGCTAATTCGTTTTGAAATTCAGTGAAATCAAACTCAGTGGAAGAATTTTCCCCCTGCTAGATGGCCCCTCCTCCTAGCTCTCAATTTTGCTTCCAGCAAACCCTGAGGAGACCTACTTTTACTAGAACATGGCTAATCCCCGATTGTCAGTGACATCTTATATGGATTCTCTTTTATTCATGTCTGCAATGGAAAAGAACAAACTGTTCTCACAGTATAGGGTAGAAATTATTCAAGCTTTGTTTCTGCATATCTTATCTACTACAAATTCTTTATATAGGACACTAGCTCAAGAACAAACATCATTTGTTGCAGTTGGTCTTTAATATTTTTTGTATTTTTGTTGTAAAGATGCTGTACAGAGGGATTACAGTTACATGAGTAGGTCTTTAATATTTTTAAGCCTCATTTTAACATAATTATCTCTGTGACAATCTTTAACATAAAATCGAATTGGGCTAGTATTTACTTAAATGACTAGAGATTGGGTTAGTATTCTTATGCATATGCTATAACAAATTACCCAAATAATTATTCTGTGTATTCATATTGGGGAAGGCCAATATATTTTACAAAAAATACAAAGATGCCAATAAATGTGCAGGTAAATAATTTCATATATTTCTTTTGTGGTATTTGAAAAACATATGTGATATGTATTTATATGTATCTATGTATCTATAGATAAAAATAGTGATTCCATATATTTTATTTGTGCATAATGGATGATAGATTTTATAGATATACATCTGATGACTTGGTCTGTGTTTTTGCTTCCTTTTTGTTATTCTTGTTAGGAATGGCAATAGCTAATAACTCTGAAGCGGTATGTCTTCTTAAAGACATGCAATGTATTAAGGCCATTTTAAAGTACATATAAGCTGTGGTTTACAAACAAACTTTTATCCCTTAAGAGAAATAGACACAGGAGGAAAATAAATCAGAAACTGATGGATGTAATAACTCACACATCATCAGGGATTTCAAGGGTATGTGTAATGGTAAAAGAAGTAAAGAGAAAAGCTTCCTTTTTCTTTGCCCCTTTCCTTGTCTTTCTGTTTTGCCTTAGTAGAATGTTAATTGCTTCTCCTTGAAGATTTGCAAGTCAGTTACACAGAAAGACATATTATAAAATAAATAAAGGCTGATAGGATAAATACTCCACAAAGAAAGATATGAAACACATTCAGAAGTGCCAGTAAATTATGAAAGAGATGTTTTCCTCCTGTGTGACTGTTACTAGGCAGTCAGATGGGTTTCTATTGCTGCACACATTGAGATCAGTTTCCACAATCTCCATTAAGTAAGCCTTACCATCCACCCTCTTAACACTTCTTGTTAGGTTTTAGTGAATCTCCACATGGACACTCTTCTTGGTGCTTTTGCTACTTCTTTGATGACCTTTGTAATCCCTTCTGTCTTTCTGAAGTCCCCCAACACTTTCAGCATTTGCATTGGGAAGGCAACGTATTTTTAATACGTTTTAAAGAAGCACATTGATACAACCACAACAACACATCAGTGGGCAGTTCTTTGGAAGCAAGGCTTGTACATAGAATGGGGATGATTCACCAATTGATAAAAATATTGATGAAAAGAAAATAATGGAGCTGGAAAGGACTGAGATTGTTTAAGCTTATTAGCAGGCAAAAGTAGCCACCAATTCAAAAGCATAAATGTAGTGTACTTCAGGCACCATGAAACATTGATTCAGATAGACCCTGCTGCCAAGCAGTTTACAGAGAAAATTGTAAGCATAGAAAAGAACATCTATTGATAGACAGGAATTCAGTTTCTTAAAAAAAATCTAACATGAGTTTCTCAATGAATGTATGTGTTTGCACAGTTTAATTGAAACAAAAATATTATTTGCTCTCTTGGAAGTATCCACAGTACAAGTTTCAATGATCATATGAGTATTTATTGATAGTATTAAACTAGCCAGAGTATGTAAATATTATTATTACTTTCTCTATTCAAAAAAGAAGGCAAAAATAACTACCGATTACTATTGTATAAAGATGTTTCTTTGGCTGCTTTTTTCCCACAGCAAAATAGTGGTACAGAATTTATGGCCACTGTGATTAATCATATAATGCATTATGACTTGAATATATCACATTGCTGTCGCAAAAATATGCAAGCTTCTAAGACAGAGATGGATTACTTTTATTTATGTGTCTGGTACTGCACGGTCCATAGTCAATGCCATGAGAACAGTAAATGCTCAGGTAAAAAATGAAGCTGTTAGAGATAAAATGTGGAGATTATGATCTTCAGTCACTTTTGGTGGAAAAGAGAACTTTATATTTAGTGCTATTTCAGACAAAGACATAGTAATCAAAACAGCTTGTTATTGGCACAAGAACAGACCTGATGACCAATGGAATAGAATTGAAAACCCAGAAATGAACCCATAGACCTATAGCTACCTAAACTTCGATAAGGGAGCTAAAAAAATAGAATGGAAGAAAGGCATCCTTTTCAGTAAATGGTGCTGGCAAAACTAGTTAATCACCTGTAGAAAACTAAAGCTAGATCCTTATATATGAATCTGTACAGAATCAACTCCAAATGGATCAATGACCTCGGAATGAAAGGAGACACCCTGAAAACATTACAGGAAGGAATAGAAGAAACCCTAGGTCTCTTTGGCACAGGCCAAAATTTTCTTAAAAGAGACCCAGAAACACAACAAATCAAAGAAAGGTTGGACAAATGGATTGCATGAAGCTACAGAGCGTCTGCATGGCAAAGGACATAGCTAGCAAGATCAACAGAAAGCCCACGGATTGGGAGAGCTTTTACTAGCCATACAATGGACAAGGGTCTCATGTCTAAAATATACCTGGAACTCAAAAAATTAAATACCCCAACAATAAATCTTCAAAGAAACAACTGTCTGATAAATAGGTAGGCTAAAGACTTAACAGAGAAACTTCTCTGAAGAGAAAATGAGAATGACCAATAGACATATGAAGAAATGCTCAACTTCTCTAACCATGAAAGAAATGCAAATCAAAACAACACTGAGATTCCACCTCAACCAATTAGAATGGCTCTAATCAAGAACTCTAACAACAACAGAGGGGAAGTGGCCAGAAGGGAACCCTACTGCATTGTTGGTGGGAGTGTAAAATTGTTCAACCACTTTGGAAAGCCTATGGGAGTTGCTCAAAAGACTCCACATAGAGATACCCTATGACCCAGCAATCCCACTTTTGGGCATTTACCTGAATGATCACAAACAAGACCATGCTAAAGTTACCACCACAACTATATTTATTGCTGCATTATTTACCATAGCTAAGATATGGAATCAAGCCATATCTTAGTAGAGCAACGGATCATGAAAAGATTATATATATATATATATATATATATATATATATATATATATATATATAATGGAATTCTATGCCTCCATCAGAAAGAATTGCATCGCCCCATTTGTTAGGAAATGGAAAGACTTGGAAAAAATTAACTTAAGTGGTGTAAGCCAGGCCCAAAGAAACATAGGTCCCATGATTTCCCTTATTTGCAATAACTAGTATATGTCTAGAACAAGCAGAAAAGGTCAAAAGCTATGTACATATGACCAGATAAGATGATATTAAGCAAAATGAACCCCAAGAAAGGGACACAAGTAGTTTTTTCTTTCTTGCTATTGTTTCTAATGTATTTTAAAATGTACCATATATTTTTTTTGTTTCTTTGTGTGTTCCTCCCCCATGTTATTAACCTCTGTTCTCTGTATTTGAAGTAGGTGCCCTGTATCTTGTATATACATTTCTCTAATTTGGGGAGGGGAAGGGAAAATACAAAATGCTTAAATAGGGATACAGGTTGACCCATTGCAACAATGAGATGCACAAAATACTATTTTGAAAAACGAACTTTACAATTTGGGGGGAGGCATGTAGTTGTGGAGGTGGAAAGGAAGGGATGCTAGGGGAAAAATAAAGGAGGGGGTAACAATACTCCATAGGAATTGTACTCATTACCTTCTGTATTCAGTACCATTGTACTCATGTAACTGTAACATCTCTGTACAGTATTTTTACAATAAAAAACTATAAAAATCAACCAAAAAAGAAAATTTGACAAACCAAGGTTTGCTTTGAACCATTGTATGATTTCTGCCTGTACCTAATTTAGAAGCATGCCTACAGTAAAATTCTACAAGTGACTAACAAAAAAAGTAACTCTATTGTGTAATTAACTGTATAGTTCACTATTAAAAATGCAGGCAAAAAATGTCATATATATGACATTTGTGTATGTGTATATATGACATTACAGATATTGTTGATATCCTATGAAAATGTTATCAAAACATTTTCATCATATTTTGGTTCTACATCTTTGTTTATATCTTAACCTTAACCTTGATAATCTGAACAATTGCTGCCTTCAATTATTTTATGTCTGGTTTCAAACAGTAGAAGCTAGAGTGTTAAAGGCACAGCACGAAGTCTGTCATGAAAGGCAGTTCATGATTTTTGGTTGGTTTTCATATTAACCAGTGAAAACAGACAGGAAAAGCTAATTACTTGCTGCTTGAATTTCAGCCCATTCTTTTCTCCACCTTACACACAAGGTTGTTATTTTTCAACTCTATCTTTGGGCTAAAATTCATTTCAATAGCTAGTAGATAATTAGAAAAATAAATTAAAATCTAACTAATGGAACTAAAAAGTGAGTGCTCAAATAAAAGCTTTGCTTGTTTCAAGGAGTGTTTCTTTTGTTCTTGAATATATATGCAGGATAATGAACATCATTGTTTTTCCATGTTCAGTGAAAATGGTTTCTTTTGTGAAGCTGTGGGTGGAGACTAGGAACAAAAAAGCCCATACGTTGATATGAGATTTTTAAAAATAGATATTTGGCAGTAGGTATTTTTAAAAATTAATTTGGGAATATTCTCTTGCATCCTTTAAAATAAATTTATGCTATTATTTGGACTTGATGAAAGCTGGATCCTCAATGTGTACAGCTGAGAAGAAACAAAAGTGGGAGAATATACTGGGAGGAGGAAGAGTTGAATTCAATTCTCTAAACCCCAGTTCATTCCTGGGAGAGTAGGTCATAAAAGTGTGAGTGTGGCTCTGGAGTACCTCTTGCTTCCTTTCCTTCCATTTGACTGACTTCCTTTGTCTCTCATCAGCTTCCTCTAATGCCATCTGCCATGCTGTGATTACATCATGCATTACAAAATACCTGAGAGTGAGTTACTAATGAAGAATAAAAGTTTATTAGATGCACAGTAGAAACTGGGAAGTCAAAGACATAGCATCTAGTCAGGTCTTCTGGTCAGCATCATTGTTTGGAAGAGGGCTTCCTATGATGAGACAGAGTAAGTATGCTATGATTGGACTCACTTCTTGCCTTTCCAGAGTACTAATGCTGAAATTAGGGTTTCATCCCCACAACCTTATCTAATTCTAGTTATTTCTCAAAGATCATGTCTATAATTCTAGTATATGAATTATTGGAGTCAGTTGCCAAGCCATGAGACTTTTGGGCACTAATTTAAAGCAGAACATCCCCTTACCTATGATTCCAATACAAGTTAGCTTTGTCTATTTTTGACATTCATGTGAGTGATACCATACTGATTACAATTTTCGTGTTGAGTTCTTTATTCAGCATAGTTTATCATGTTGCCTTTTGTATCAGTAAAATGTTCTCATTCATTTTCAAGTATTTCAGTGGTAGAGTATATCACAAGATATTTTTTCTATTTACGAATATTCTATTTGGATGAAGTATTAAGTATTATAAATAAAACTAGGACAAATCCTTTCATACAAACATTTTTATGTACATTTAAAATCATTTGAATGATATTCTGGGGATGTTTTATTCCCCCCAATTTTACTTACCAGAATAATAAAAACTAAAACTAGAAAATCAAAAAGTTTAAACAAAGTAACCCATTGGGCTCCTTCTGATATTATTGAAAATGATAGAAAGTAAGAACATTTTTCTCTGAGTGGCTAAAATAACTATAAATAGGTAGTAGTTTTGTGGCTTTTAAGTGATTTTGCTTATTTCCTTACAAGATTGTCATGAATTTCTGACTCTCAGTTCCTCATATAAGAAGTTTCAAATTTTTCTTTTCAGTCTTTTTATCTATTACTAAATTAATAAATATAAAAACTGCATAAATCTTAGGATTTCAACACAATGAAAAGGCAGAATTCATTGACTTTTTTCTTTGTATGTATATTTTAAAATATAGCATCCAGCATAAAGATAAACCTTGAACCTGCAAAATAAAAAAGTTTATAATACTAAAATTGAACTTATAATATATAAAGATATTATTCTAGAAAGAGACTACCAATAAGTACTCTGAACACCATTAATATTCAAACAGCTTTAAATCAATGATCTGGACATACATTCCTAAGAAAAATAAAACCATCTACATAAATTAAACATATCTTGTAGGATTGTTTCACATAATTCAAAATTAGCTAACTGTTTCATAAAATTTAGATTCAAAAACTTAATGTGTATATAAGATACAAAATAATGTCCTTTGTTGATTATATTTCCCAAAATAAAAATTAAGACCAACTGATTGCAAATTAAAAAATTGTTTTACTTAAAGCTTTTTATATAAAATATACATAAATAATTTGAAGTAACCATAAATTTTCCACAAGTGCACAGCAATATTTCAGATAAACTTACCACTAAAGTTTTATATAAACCATCAAATTTAAGAAGAAAAGAATACATATTTTATTTGCTAAATAAATTTGAGTGCAATTGTGAATATAGATTAAATTCTACTGAACAACCTTGCCATCTGTTTCTGTTTGATATAAATCAAATTTGAACATAAATATTAAATTTAATTTATAATAAGTTATGATTTATCTCTTTTTTTGTCAATCATGGGGCCTGAACTCTGGGCCTGGGCACTGTCCCTCAGCTCTTCAGTTCAAGGCTAGCACTCTACTACTTGAACCACAACACCAATTCTGGCTTTTTCTGCTCATGTGGTGCTGAGGAATCAAACCCAAGGCCTCATGCATTCAAGGCAAGCTCTCTACCACTGAGTCACCTTCCCAGCCCCTAACCTAGTTTTATTTAGGGATAGGTTGTCTCATAGCCAGCTATGTTATTTTCCCATTATTTTTCAAATTAACCATAAAAGATTAAAAACTATGTTAGTTTGCCTTAATATTATATTTGAGTAACTTTCTCCCTTAACATAAAGATCATATATATTTATTAACACATGTATATGTTATGTATATATACATACATACAATTCATGTGCTCATATTGTTCTATTTTTCATATATGTACATAAAATATTTTCACTATATTAACTATCTTTCACCCTCTCTGTTCATTCTGTCTTTCCCTCTAGCATTCAAACCCTGGTCAGGACCTTTTATTATATGAATTATTTAAAAAAATGAACAACAAAAATTGTCATTAAATATTTTAAAACTTAACTTATGTTAAAAACTAACTTATGTCTGATGTCATGTAGAACTGATATTTCAGTTTAATAGCAATATTAATACAGTATTTTCAGTAATTGCTTCGAAGACATTGGTCAAAGTGCTTTTAGGTCTCTAGTTAGCATGACACATTCCAACTCTTTCAAGTAGATTAAGAGGCTACATGTAAAAAATAAGATTACAAGGATTTTGGATTGATATCCTCAAACAGCATCAAAATTAAAAGATCCTAATTGATTAAAAGATAGGATAGAATTATAGCCCAATTGTATGGTATTTGTGTACATGTAATAGACTAAATTCTGAGCATTGAAAAGATATTCCACTCACAACAGGTCAAAGGACTCTTAAAAACCAAAATTGACCGATGATGTTTGGGTTGATGAACAAAATTCAAAACTAAAATTTGGTGATTCTCTAAAATATTTAGAAAGCTTTTGTGAATTAAAAGAATGTTAAGTATTAATAGGAAAAAATCATAGAACTTAACATTTGAATTTCAAACATTTGATTATTATCCTGTTTAATAATCAAGTAAATAAAAATTAACTCATTATTGGATTCCATTATATGCCAGTTAAGTTGACAAACAAGAATTCTGACATTGGTTAACACAGAAGAACATTTATAGAATCATATTCTCTCACATGCTTATGGTATTGGGGCACACATCTTTTTATTATTACAATATTTAAATGTATCTCCCATCACTGGTCAATTTCACATTTGAAAATATGCAGGAGGAGACAGTTACATTCACATGTTATGGACACAGGAGCCCCAGCTCTGAACACCCACTGACATCTAGAGATGTTTGGAATGATGCACTGAAAAACTTATATAAGATAGATTAACATAATTCAGCAATATTGAAGTACAGTGACACACAGGATACTGTTTGTGCTTCACAAAGGAATATGAAGATGAAGAAAGAAGTTAGGAGTAAAGAGAAAAAAGGTCAGTGTTTTGGCTCAACTGCTAGAGCAACTGCCTAGCAAGTGTGAATCCCTGAGTTCAACAGAGAAAAATCTCACAATTTTTATAAGCATCAACTGAATTTTACAATGTGAGAAGACTCTATTGTCAAATTATAAGGCAAGCAAAGGAATATTTACCAAGAGTGTGAACATGTTTAGGAGCACTGATTTGTAAGGTTCTGAGAATATTAACGTAACATAAAATAACCCAAAAGAAACTTTTCTCTATCTTATTTGATCACATCGTAATAGTACATCACAACACCTAGTAAAGAAATGCCATTGTGGGACTGGGAAGGTGTCTCAGTGGTAGAGTGCTTGCCTTGCATGCCTGAGGCCCTGGGTTCGATTCCTCAGTACCACGTAAGTAAAAAAAAACTGGAAGTGGTGCAGTGGCTCAAGTAGTAGAGCGCTAGCCTGAGTTGAAGAGCTGAAGGACAGTGCCCAGGCCCATAGTTCAGGCCCCACGACCGACGGAAAAGAAAAAAGAAATGCCATTGTCAATAAGTTGTCATAAATCTGCATTAATTTTCTAAATTCTTGTAGTAATTCATTAAAAATAGTCACTTAATACATGCTGATTAGTTTGTGTGGTCAGGAATCTGAACTTGGCTTTGCTGGGCCCAGTATTTCTGCTTATTTCCCAGACTATGCTCACCATTTTGACAATGCTTTTCAACAGGTGTTGAGCAGGACTGCATTCCTTCAGGAAGCTGAGCAGAAATCTCCGTTACTTTTTGTCTAATGGTTGGAAGGTGCCAGTAGGTCCTGCCATAGCTCCTTACTTGGCAGTTCACTTCATCAAAGCCTATCAACAGATATGCCCAAATTATGGAAATTAAAAAAAATAATGCAATCAGGAAAAAAATCAGCTTCCATCTTCATGGCTTGTAGCCAAACACAGGTCATCCCACACACTTACCAGACTGTGAATGCCAGTAGTGGCAAGTTATCAAGGGCGATCTGCATGTCTGTCTGCTGCCTCTTCCATGGCTTTGTGTCCAAAAGTATAATCAATTTTCATGTCATTTGTCAAAGTTAAACTCTAAACTGACCATGTAGTACATGATTAGCACTGAATTTACAAATAGTGTTGGAAGGGCTGAAGTTGATTGGGATACATAGCTAAAATGTATGGAAATGCCCACCCCACCCTGGTACAACTCATGTGCGATGAAAAAATAAAATAAAATCAAGACACCTTTCCAAATAAAACAATCCGGATAGAGGCTTTTAAAGAAAACTTATGTCAAATAATGATTTATTTTAGCTGGTGTTTAACAGGATACTCAAGGCATCCTGCATCCAACCAAGTACTCTGAATTACATCCACAGCCCCTGATAAATCTCAAAACTTTTATGTTGTGAAGATAGACAGGAATGTCACAAGTTGTTTATTTTTTTTTCATTTCTTTTCTTTTCCCTGACCTCATAACATTATACTTCAGGTTGAAGACTATATCAGGAATCATTTTAAAAGTATAGTAAAACATAAGTTTATACTTTTCCTAACAGTAACTGATATATCTCATATATATAGTCCATAAACTGCATATCATTCTCATCATTGTAATGGATTTCTTCCTCATGGTACCAGAAAATCTTGGAATAAAGAAAATAAACATCAATAAGCCAGTATCTCCCTTAAGTGCTTTAAACTTGAACAGATTAGGGCAGGAGGAAAAGGGCTATTGAAAAGAACCATGGAACACAACTTTCCTGCAATTATAATAAAATGATTATATTACCTATGTTCCTATTATATACTATTTGAACACTTAACCTGTGGGGATTCACTTAATCCTCTTAAATGCCCCAAGCTACTGCAGGCAGTATTATTTTCCCTATTGTGCAAATGAAAAAAATGTTGCCCAGAGTAGCTAAATGACTTACCCAAGTTTGCATAGTAAGTGGTAAAGTAAGCCTGAAAAGGAGGAATTCTGGGTAACATAAAGCTTGTGATGTTGACCTCTACATATTTGCACTTCTGTTGTTCAGATTACATGGGAAAGTACTGGTAACATGACACAAATAGAGTCTATATCTTGGGATTGGGCAAATAAACTGAGGAAGGGCTAGTGCTAAATACACACACACACATATGTATAGGGCAAAACAAACATGGGCTTTAGCACATGACAGAGTGTGTGCTTTATCTCACTTGTCTTCAAAAAGTTAGGTGGCCAATGCTTATTAGAAAAATCTGCACCTGATCTAGTTTTTGCAGTTGATTGAAATTATAATTGAGTCTATCTTTTCTCTAGGAAGAAATTTAAAATAAAGTGTCATGCGCTGAGCACTTTGTATGAGCAAACACTTCCATGAATAAGGATCCTAATCAAATAAATTTTTGGTTGTTAATAATTTCAGAAGTAATAAATTCTATGAAAATAACTTGAGAATATATATATACATATATATGTACATATATACATATATATGTATGTATGTACATATATATATTACATATATATATATATACATATACATATATATATATATGGCCCTGCCTTTATTTTCATTGATTGGTGATGGTTCCAGAGATGACCTTAATCTAAAATCCACACTACTTACTGTGAAATTGGAATCATCTAGAAGAATTGAAAAATCTTACAAATACACATGTAAATATAACAGTAATCTGACTTAAATAAACTAATATTGAATGGCAGTTCCTGGCATCTGAATCCTGAACTACCTTGGTGAAATGATGATGTAATTATAATTCTGATTATGAGTAACAGCAGCTTATATTTAGGACAAATATATTCAAGTGTGTTTGTTTCTTTAGATGTCAACATAATTTTCCCTAAAAGTCTTTAAATTTTTTATTGTAAAGATGCTGTACAGAGGGGTTACAGCTACATGAGTAAGGCAATGACTACATTTCTTGTCAAGCCTTGTTACCCCCACCTTTGTTTTTCTCTTAAGGTCTCTTCCCCCCCCCTCCCACCACCCCACTAAGTTGTAAAGTTCATGTCCAACATAGTATCTGTGGGTATCATTGTTGCAATAGGTCATGTCATCCTGTGCCCTTCTTTCAGCATTTTGTTATTCCCCTTCCCTTCAACAAATGTATAAATGTATCTATGCTATGCAGGGTACCAAATCAAATACAGTGACAACAAGGGTGAGGTTTATCTTTGTTGTTGTTTTTGTTACTTTTATTTTATTGTAAAGATGCTGTACAGAGGGGTCACAGTTAAATGAATAAGGTGATGAATACATTTCTTTTTGAGCATTGTTACCTCTTCTCTTGTTTAGCATATGAAGTTTTATTTATTTATTTATTTTTGTTGGTGGTGGTTGTGGGGCTTGAACTCTGGGCTTGGGCGTTGTCCCTCAGTTCTTCAGCTCAAGGCTAGTGCTCTACCACTTGAGCCACAGTGCCACTTCCAGCTTTTTCTGTTTATGTGGTGCTGAGGAATTGAACCCCAGGGCCTCATATATGCCAATGAGCCACCTCTCAGACCTGTTTTTGTTTTCAATGTACCATGTGATTTTTTTGTTTCTTTTGTAGGTTCTTCCCCTTAGAATTCTTTTTATAAATATAGAAGGTAAATGTAAGGAAAGAAGTAAAGAATATTGTGAAGTTAAATAAATGTTCTCAAATATATGGATAAGTTAGGATGGACTAGCCAATGGATGTTCAAGAATGTCCAATAGTCTAGAAGCTGATGGTTCATGGGTATAATTCTAGCTACTCAGGAGACTAAAGATTGTGGTGTGAAGCTGTACTGAAAAGACAAGTCCATGAATCTTTTCACTCTGATTAACTAGCAAAGCCAGAACTGGTAGCATGATCCAAGTGGTAGAATACTAGTCATTAGCAAAAGAATTGGGTGGGGACATGAGGCCCTGAGTTCAAGAAGAAAAAAAAATACACCCATACACATTGATAAACCAATGATAATCATTTGAAATAAAAAATAGATAAAATGTAAAGTTAAGACCATATTTTGAAATGTAAAAAGAAGGGTAATTTTCTTCTATTATACCTGACTAACTTATGGTTTTAATAATATTTGAGTGACTAAATTGCAAAAAAATAGACATGAAATAACATGGAGAAATTGAAATATTTTTGAAATGTTGCCATTTTAAAAATCATATTATCTTACCATTGGGACTATATATTAATAAATTATCAACTGTAGTATTATTAAATGATTATTAAATTGGTTTGTTATAATTTATGCTGGTCATTATGCATTTTTAATATTGCACCAACTATATTGTCATTCTAACAGTATTTAAAATCTAAATTGATTATTTTCAGAGAAAATGATGTAACAATAATGTTTTGTGCATCTAAGATCTCACCATATAATCTTATAATAGTATTAAAAAGTGATTGATAATGTTCAATATGACAAATGTCCTCTTTTTCTTTCTAAAGAAAATGGCTCTAGCATGCATCATTGATATTTCACATTCCTCCTTAAAAACAAAAATTGGTGGCTGGGCACAATGGATCACACCTGTAAGCCTAGCTACTCGGGAGGCTGAGATTTGGGGATTATGGTTTGAAGCCTGCCAGGCAGAAAAGTCCCCATGAGACTCTTATCTCCAATTAACCATTCAATAACTGAAAGTGTTGTGGCTCAAGTGGTACAGCTCTCTCTTTGATCACAAAAGAGGCTCAGGGACAGTGCCCAGGCCCTGAGTTCAAGCCCCACAACCAACAGAAAGCAAACAACAAAACTTGGTTGGTGGTAGAAAGGAAACAAGAAGATAAAATATTTTAGAAAAATGTGTTTCATGTAAGTAATGCTGAATTTTATTGCTTATTACGTAAACA
The DNA here is from genome assembly GCF_019054845.1 of Dipodomys spectabilis. Lineage (NCBI taxonomy): Eukaryota > Metazoa > Chordata > Mammalia > Rodentia > Heteromyidae > Dipodomys > Dipodomys spectabilis. Next base: position 10,546,712 of record NW_024870686.1, on the reverse strand, counting down.
TAAAATTAATAATTTATAACGGGGTTGGGAAGGTGGCTCAGTGGTAGAGCACTTGCCTTGCATGCCTGAGTACGTGGGTTCGATTCCTCAGCACCACGTAAGCAAAAAGAAAAAAGACAGAAGTGGTGCTGTGGCTCAAGTGGTAGAGCGCTAGCCTTGAGCTGAAGAGCTGAGGGACAGCGCCCAGGCTCCGAGTTCAGGCCCCACGACCGGACCCCCCCAAAAAAATTAATAATTTATAACATTTTATTCAACATAGGATTTTTGGATAAGTATAAAAAGAAATAAATCCATACTCAGTCCAACTTCTGAGGGAGGTGTTTTTCTATTGGAGTTTTGTTGTTGTTGTATGCACATGTTTACATGTCAGTTCTTGAACTCGGGGTCTGGGCACGGTCCCTGAGCATTTTCTCTCAAGATAGAATTCTACCACTTTGAGCTATAAACTGTTTTGTTGAATGGCAATTCCTTTATAACACTACAAAGATTTCAAAAAGATATTCAGTTTCTACAATGAAATTGAAAATACAAATCTGTCTAGACCTATTTGTTGTAGTTGCAATTTAAAATAACTAATAATAAGATTATATTTGTCATGATTTTTATACTTTAATGTTAGTTACCTCTTGATTCTCAGAACTTTTGAGACAGGAAAGGAAAAAGGATTGAGCTGAGAGGGAAAAAGGAGGGAAGGAAAAAGGAAGGAAGGAAGGAAGAAAGGAAGGAAGAAAGGAAGGAAGGAAGGTAGGAAGGGAGGTAGGGAGGGAAGGAGAGAATAAGAAGACATATTAAGTCACATATATACTTGTCCACACAGAAATTCGTCATTTGGTCTATATATGCTGCTTTTTTTTTAAATAAACCCTCTCTTGCCCATCTTTTCCTTTTCTGTGAACCACCATTGTGAAAACACCATTGATTTTATTAGATATACTTACCAGTAAATAGGATTCATCTTGATAATTCTCAGATAGTGGATAGTTCTCATATTTTAGGAATGGGTTAGAATCACTTTAAGTGTGCCTTGAAGGACTTTGATAAGGAATTTGATACTGTATTTGGAAAGGATGAAATTTAAGACAGAAATAAACTAGTAATGCTATTTACTGTTATTCTTAAGAATAAGTTAGTTTACCTTTATTTACATGAAAAATGTTATTTTTAAATATGAATTACCTTAACTTACCACCTTTTCATAAACTCTCATATTTATTTAGGTGAAATGGCTTTAGCTCTAGAATTACTACATTAGTCATAAACTTTTATTACTTCATTTCATATCTGTCTTTGTTTTATTAGTCCCAGTTATACAGAAAAAAAAACAAAGAAAAAGAACCATAAAACCTTTGTGCTCGAATATAGAGTATCCCATATTGATAAAACATTCATGAGAGTTAATTCAAAAACATCATTTTTTTGCTTACCCAAAATTAAATGAAGTATACCAGTAAAATGACCTCGAGAGTTTCCCAAAATATAATGTCCCCATACCCCAATAAAATATCCTGCTTTCAGTGCTCAATTCATGCCAAGACTTTATGGTCTCTAAAGTATTGATTTTATCTTCAATTTCCTGAAATAATAACTTCTTATGATAATAAATCTTCATGCTCAAGACAAATCAGTCATGTGTAGTGAAATCAATCTTCTCTTTACACAGTAACCTTTCTTTTCTCTCTATATTAAAGATTTTTTTTTTAATTTTAAAGGAATAGGTACCTATTTCACACCTTAGTTGTGTGTTCTTTTTGGCTCAACTTGCTAATATTAGTCCAAGGTCAAAAGAACACTATTTCCACTTGTTACTTTTCTATAGATCAAATCAATTCTATAGATCCTCTTTCATGAAATAATCTCATACCTATTATTATTTTCATGTGACGTTATTACTTACTTATTACATGTAATACAGTTGTTGAGAGAAATTTGAAAACATTTCTTTGTCTCTGAAATGTTTTATTCATGTACTTATTTCTGAGTTGTTTTTCTGGGCTGATGCTTGATTTTATGGTTGTGAACTGGAGAGAGGAAATGCTGGACAGTACCAGCTGAAAATGTAATATAAAGGACATATTTTGTAACTGGTGAATTGGCACTAAGTGAAAGAACACTGCATGGGTAAGTCTGTAGGTAAGATCACCAAAGGAAAATAAGAGAGGGAAAGAGAACAGGAGAGACCAAAGGAAGTCAAGAAATATCAGCTTTGAAGAGCAATGAGAATAAAAGAATATTAACATTCAGTTAAGAATTAGCTATACAGGAAGACAGAAGTGAAAAGCAAAATAACAGGACTTTGGTTTGAAAGTAAAAAAAAAAAAAGAGGATTCAATAGTTAGGAAATGTACTTATGTGAAAGATTGTCAGAGACGGCAACAATGTTAGAATTGAAGCAGTCAGTAGGAATAGGTAGAGAATGTGGCCGGAATGCCTTCATTAAGGAGATATGAAAAACACTGAAAGTAACTTAAAGGACCAACATGATAAGAAAAAGTCAAGACTCTTGGCATAGAACCTGCCCCTAAGGATCCTGGCTATGAAGGGAAGAGGGCTGTAATAGGTCATATAAAAGCTCAAGCATTAGCTCTGAGACATCTTCAGATGAGAGGGCTGAGCTTGAGAGCAATCTTTTAAGCATATCTCTTCATTTAAGCAGAGTCAAGGATCTCTTTCTTTTGTTTTAATGAACATTGGTTTCTTAAGTTACAAGTCTTAAATTTCCTACCAATCAGGATGTTAGAATGGAATGACATTCAATTTCCCTCACTTTATGATTCTAAGTTAATTTTTCTATTTCAACCAACCAGGTAATATGAACTAGGTATATAAATCAATATGAAGGAAAGATATTTTCCCATACACTTGCTTTACTCAACAACTTAAGTCCTGATCAGTCCCCGATCAACCCCTGTAAGAGAATAATTAGAGGCTGGGAAGGTGGCTCAGTGGTAGAGCGCTTGCCTTGCATACATGAGGCCCTGGGTTTGATTCCCCAGCACCACATAAGTGAAAAGAAAAAAAAAGCCGGAAGTGGCGCTGTGGCTCAAGTGGTAGAGCGCTAGCCTTGAGCTGAAGAGCTGAGGGACAGCACCCAGGCCCAGAGTTCAGGCCCCATGACCAGACCCCGCCCCTCCCCCAAAAAAGAATAATTATTCTGCTTACAACAAGAGTTAGCTGTACTATGCTGCTGGTATGTGGTACTTCTCTTCTCTATCATGGAGAGGTCTCAGCAGATTTGCCTCCTTCAACAGCACAAAAATAATTTTTAAATAACAGCAGCTCTGATTAGACAAAGCTTTCAGGTAGTGGGGTGTAACAAGGAGACAATTGGATCAACACAAATCACCAGGATTTAAAATCCAATATGATAAATTTTATAATGAAATTTGTGTTTCTCAGTAGCTGCCTGTAAGGCAAACCAAATGGCTTATTAAAACATTAATGCTGTTCTTGCAGCCAAATGTATGTGGGATCAGGTGCCCTAATGTCTCATATATTAAAATTACAGGATTCTCATGAGGTGCCATCGTATTTGATGCCTTTCTTCCAAGGGCCATCTATAATGCATTAAACACAGCGAATAAAATAATTAATGATATTTGTTCTCGCTTGCACTTCTTATTTGCATTGAAGGGTGGCTATGCTTTTATGAATACCAGTATAAAACTTTTATATTTGGAGGAGTAACCAAGCAATGCTAACTTCTATGCCATACTCTCTGCGTCACTACCATACAACTCAGTATTAAAAAATTCTAAAGAAAAATAAATGGTAATAAATAAGGTCTGATCAATTTGTTCTGGTGCACTGTAATGCTGGGATCAAACTCAATGTTTGATTTCAGCCACTGATCAAAAAAAGCCTCAACCCTCTAAATACAGAACTGGACGTTTCTATCTGTTTGCTAATGGCCCATTAAGAAACTTGAACTTCTTCCAGGGTATTTTGCTTTCATTCCTGCTGCCATTTCTTTTTCTCATGGTGAGATCAGCTTGTCCTTCCCTGACGCTTTCCCTGTCACTGGCAAGACAGATGGGGTTGTTTCTATACAAGGATGAATTAAACTGTATTAATGTAGCTGTGGTTACTTTATTTTTTTTTTCTAGGGGATAGGCCTGAATAAGGAGATTGAAGTTTTTATGCTGTTTTCTAAAAGTTGATTTTATATTCATTTTGTATCCAAAGATCATTTCAAAACCTACAGATAGAAAGAGGTAACAATATAAGTCTCTAGCTTATTCTCATATTTGTGTATGAATTAGTACCAATCCTGTTTTTGGAAAACATTACCTGCACTCTGGCTATATGTAAGAATATTCATTGTCCCAGACACTCAGCAGATTTGCAAAGGTTAAAGATTCAGAAGTTTATAATTCAGATGGAGAGCCCTGTAACATAAGTAGAAATATTTGAAGCACATTATAGAGAAAGAAACTAATAAACACAAAAATATCCTACTGTGGTTGGCCCTGTAACACTTGGCTATCAGCATGAAGGCACTAAGTCTGAATGAGCAGTTACTTGACTTCTCTGATTTAGGAACTTAGAGCATTCACTCTGTTGGACACTGAAGAACTAAAGAGGCTCAGAGCATCTGTAAGTACTTATTGTGAGAGTGTCATCAATATTTTTTGCTCTACTTGATCTTAATTCAGCCATAAACTGATGTGAATAAATATAAAATTATTAGAGATCTCCAAAGAGAGAAGGGAACAAATATGGATATACAAGACAGACAGACAAACAGGAGAATTTATGTAAACATTAGTAACATTTACTGGAAAAAATTGTTTGAAATGATTATGGAGCCTGAGCAGACACTGCATTGGCTGTCCAAACTATAGAGACAGCAAAGAAAATGGATGGCTAAGACTAAATTTAAAAAAAATCAGATCAAATGAAGCCAGTTGTGTGATTTAGTCTGAGCGCAAATGCTTGAGTACACAGCCAAGGTACTTCAGTTACCAGTGTTGGAGTTTAAAGGCAAAGATCTTGGAGTTCTGGATTCTAAGGTCAGTTATAGGGTGTGTCAAATCCAGGGAGTGGGGGGAAGAGAGAGAGGCACACATAGAAAGAGACAGACCGACAGACACAGAGACAGAGACAGAGCCTTTTCATTTTTCCCCTGGTTTTAATGATTAGATTGCACCTCCCCCCACATTGATGGCAAAACTTCTCTATTTTGTCCAGCACCTCACATGCTAATACTCTCTGGACCCATCCTTATAGATACACCAAGAATTAATGCTTTGTCTGCATTCTAAGTAACGGTATATACACTCAGGTTGACCCCTAATATTAACCATCACGGTAGTCTTGAACTAAAACTGAATTGTCAGTCTCAGTACTGTGAAATCTCACCAACTCTGGGTGACAAAACCTAGAAAACCTGCCAGAGAGTCCTTAAAGTAATTGAATACACAATTTTGTGTTGTAATTGAATACCTGCTATGAGTCTGGTGAAAGATGTGAGAGGATTAAGAATGGTTATTCTGTGTTAGAGATTTTGGAGGAATTGGGATAATCCTAATGCAGATTTTTGCCTGTGTATCTTTTCCTTATAGCATAGCTTATAATTTGGGCTTCCACACACATTCAGCTTGTATCATAATGATTTCTCTGGTGTCTCCACAACACCATCTTTCAATGACAACTCCTAGTGTAACTGCATCATTTTTATGTGATTTCCTTGTTCATATTTCACTTGGATTGGATGCCTCTCTCAAGCTTAAGTTTTTACAGTGCGGAGATGGGGCTTCTGCCCCCGAGGGGAGGTGCCAGTAGGGTATTAACAGGAAACCTGTTTTTGCTCCAGAAGTCATTCGGGTAGAGATTCAAGTCAAACCTCTGCAGTTCTGCAAGTTATTGAGTTTGAACTTGACCTCATTCTAATTTGAGATTTTGTTTCTGATGGGCAGATCTTGCCTCTTATGCCTCAGCCCTTCACATCGTACTTTCTACAGTGATTGACAAAGAGCACCAAATTTGGAGAACAGGAAATGACGTTTCCTATGAATGGGTGTACTGAAGGCCCCAGTGGTTCTCACCCAGAGACATTCGCAGAATGCACAGGCGTTGGGTTGTGGGAAAGGATCAGCCATGAGAGCCCAAGATTGAAACCAACACTTCCGTTTGCCAACCCTGACTTTCCTTTGAATATTCCACTGTGACACTGCATTGATGAGTTTACTTCCGGTTTCCCTGATTTTTTTCACGTCTCCATAGTCACTTTCCAGGATATCCAACCTTCCTCTGTCTTCCATACCCTCTATTGTCTTGGAACATTGCTGTCTTCTCTAGGTCTACATGCATGGTTAGTTTTTGGTCTTTGTCTTCAATACATGGCATCTTACTTCCTTGGTTGAATGATGTCTTATTCCCCGAGCTTTTCTCTTGACCAAGAGAGAAGACCCACATCGTGCTTTTGAGCATCTTTTGGTGATTAATTCTCTCCTTCCAGTTCCACATGCCCAGGAATGCCATTTCATTGTCAGCAATCAGAACACAGGCTGCAGCTCAATCTCTCCCCTAAAACAGGAACCACAGCTGTGACTCTAAGAAATGAGCCCATACACAGGAACACTTCCCCAAATTCCAGCTTGTTCCATCACCACATTAGTTACACAGCGAGTTCAAATTCCAAAACCCAAGTTGCAGCCAGCAATCTGAGCAGCCCTATGCTCTGACTTTAATGATGGCTCCATAATAAGTCCCTAGCCAGCCCTTCTCCCTCATTCCACTTTGCTATGATCACCATTGGACATGTTGAAGATCTGTATCACATGCCCTCATTACCTTGTGTAGTAATATGCTTTTGGGTTTTAAGAATAATACAGTTTCTTATACAGAAATGGAGCTTGTCTTATTAACTTCATTGACAACTGGGTTTCTAAACTTGAAAATGAACTTGTGCTTAAGAGACCTACCAAAACATGGATCAATATTCCGTGAATTGGGCCAGCCAATTGCCTTCCTACCTTTGTTCTCCACCCTGCCTCATCTCTAGTATTAGAACCAAAGAGAAGGGTACACCAGCGATTCTCCAGTTTTCAGGTTTAACAAGAACTGCATTGGTTCACGTCAAAATATTCTCATGGAGGGAAGGGAGCTAAGGGAGAACTGTTTTTTTCTACTTAGACTATAGAGCAAGAAAGTTCAGCAAGCTTTTCAGAAGTCAAAATCCATTCAGAGTCCACATGTGATTTGTTCCACATACTGCTTGGATTTCAAATGAGAAATACTTAGTGATTTCTGACTCTAAGAGATTTGGAAGAACAGAAATAATTCACCAGGCATGTTGTTATATGTTTAATGTGAGAGACAAAATATTATATTTTATTTCTTTGGAGTGTCTAGCAACATTTTTAGAATGCTATTTGCATCCTCATTCAGAGGTTCTGTCTTCCCTCTTTGAAAATTGATCTTTTGCTGACACTTAAATAGTCCAGATTTAGAGAGTCAAGACAGTCATAGAATTTCTTTGAATGTAATGCTGTGAATCACATTTTGTGTCTGCTGTGAATAGTAGTGAAATATTACTGCATCTTGACAATTCACTGTAAATAATGTTTTATTCTTCTCAGTTAGAAGATAGAAGATCTGAATGTGTGAGGATAAGACTGACAGGATTCAGCGATTAATCTAAAAATATGGATGCATAGGTTCAATCATACTCCCCAGAAAATAGCACTATAGTGTATTGACAATCTTAGGGAACTATAAGAAAACTACTTTTAAGAACATAAAAATGAGACATGTAAGATAGCCTTTTCTTTAAAAGTAAAACAGAGACAAATACCTAATCAGTGTATAGATTAGAAATCACATAAACCAGGCAAAATGGTTCTGACCATGGCTCTGACATTGGTTGTGGCATGAGCCTATCCCAAAAAAGGAGACAGAGTGTGGCATGAATGTGTAAGATACTGAAACAAGGGAAATAGGTCCTATAGAGACAAATAATGGTTCATTAAAATACTATCAACAGAAGGTATCTTCACCAATGGATGGGTATTGATCAAAATGTATTCTATTCCTAAACTCTTTTGCTAAGTGGCAACTCCTTTGTACAACTATTTAAAAATAATAGAGTAAATAAATAAAATGAAATAGATATATGAAAATTGACCTCAACTCTCTGCTTATTTAGATGGCAGGCAATCACTAAGATCCATAAAATGACGATGAAACTGGTCATCATATGGATTTAACTTTCTCTAGCCTATGAAATTTGTAGTAATTAATTTCTAACTACTAATTAAATGACTATTATAGTGATGTAATTCTAATCTAATTTCTGCAGGCCATTGAAATATTAGTTACTTCTATTTATCATGGTAAATGCACTCATATTTTATTTTACTCTGACTAAAATTCTATTTTAAATAAGTACATTAATATTGGCTTTGATATGTGCTTTTGGTTTAATAGGAGCTTCCTCATGAAATGATAGTCTCTATTTGTATATAGACTGAGTTAGGTACATGTACACTTAAGTTTTGGATCAGATCTTGGATCTATAGAATGCTCATACCCTAATATGTTTCTATGTTAACCTGGCTACATGGATGCCTGCAGCTTACATTTCCTAGTGATACTCAGGACACATGACCTCTTGTAGAGAAAATTATATGACTTTGCATTGAAATTGTCACTAAAATTTGTTTATACTTTTCCACTATATGACTATTGTCAGGGAATATACATTTATATGTAAAATATAACCACATATATAAATACAAATATAATTTTCACATATCTATCTATACAATGTGGATATACACACTAACTTTGGAAAATATTTACTACATACCTCATAACATGTTATGTATTATACATTTTATGTATAGATGTACATCTGTATATGGTACTGTGCAATTTGAATTCATTTCTCCATCTATAAATAACTTTAAAATTATCATATAATGGCCATATAATACTTCATACCATCATTACAACAATATGTTAGTTATTTCATTCCATCTTGATAAACATTTATCTGCTTTCTGGTTTTTGCCTGATTGATGTGGCAATAAACACTGTTGCATAAAGATATTTTATATTGTCCTTTGTGTATGTGGAATAATCTCCCAAATGTAGCATTTTATATTAATTTGCACTTCAAAAGACTTTTGAGAGCTATATTTTATTGTTTTCTTTTCTAAATTTAATTTTATTGTTAAGATGATTACAGAGTGATACAGTTACATACGTAAGGTCGTGAATACATTTCTTGTTGAAACTTGTTACTCCCTCCTTCTTTTTTCTCTCACTTTTCCTCCCTCTCTCCCACCCCGCAAGTTGTAAGGTTCATTTCCAACATAGGATCTTGTGAGTATTGCTATTCTCTTGGTACGCCCTTTGTCCATTGTCTTACCATTTTGTTGTTCCCCTACCCTTCCCTAATTCAGCTAAATGTATATACAATATCCAGGGTAACAAAATCACGTACAGTGACAACATGGGGTAAAACAAATGGGAAAAATCAGAAGAAAAACTAACTTCGCATAGTACATAGAAAACAACAACAACGAAGAAAAACCTCTTCTGTCCATGTCTTGGAGTTCATTTTGCTTAGTGTCGTGTTATATGGTCATATGTAAATAGCTGTTGAGCTATTTAGCTTATCTGCTAAGATTATCCTAGATATATACTAATTCTTACAAATGAGGGAAACCATGGAGTCTATGTTTCTTTGGGTCTGCCTTACTTCACTTAATATGATTTTGTTTTCTAAACTTATTATTTCATATATTCCAAAGCAACACATACAAATAGTTCAGCATCCTTACCAATACTAAATATTTACTCAGTTTATTTGGTTCAAGTACTGGGATTGAACTTGAGCCATTTCTCCAGTTCTGGCTTATCGCTAATTATGCAGAGTTTAGAGTCTCTCAGGTTTGTCTGCTCAAGGTGGGTTTGAACATCAATTCTCAGATCTCAGGCTTTTATGCTAGGAAGTATGAGACCTGGCACCCAGCTCAACTGGATTTTTACTTTGCCCATATGATAGGCCAAAATAATATTTGTTCCAGGTTTAATTAACAATTTCTTTCTATCGGAACATGCCTCAGTTTCTAGGTTTCTTAGATGTTTGCATTTGTCTCTGTAAACTATTAATATTTTTTCTATAGAATGGTTTTCTTCTATATTTGTGAAAGACTTTCTAACAATATAATTATTTTTTGTTTGTATGTGGCATACAATTTTTTTCTCAATCTAAGTTATTTTTCTGAACTTGTTTGAACACACACACACACACACACACAAATACACACATACACGCACACACAAAGGAACCACAGTTTTCTCTTTTGCAATTTCAATTAACTCCAATTGTCTAGGAAAACTAGCATATTTTCCCCTTTTTTATATTTTTATTTTAATTTTATTGTCACAGTGATGTACAGAGGGGTTATAGTTACATAAGTAAGGTGGTGAGTTCATTTCTTGTCTAACTTGTTATCCTCTCCCTCATTTTTCCCTCTCCCTCCCCCCAAGTATCTTTCATGTTGTACAGATCACTTCCAACATGTTGTCTTGTGATTATTGCTGCTGCATAGGTGTCCCCTTTGTCCTTTGTCTTAGCATTTTGTTGTTCCCCTTCCCTTCCCTAGTTCTGATAACATATATACAATACTCAGAGTACCAAAATCTAATACATTAACAACAGGGAATAAACCATAGGGAAAAACATAAAAGAAAAAGAAATCATGTAGTATATTGGGAACAACAATGAAGAAAAACCTCTTGTGTAATATCTTGGAGTTCATTTCACTTAACATCATCTTATATGGTCATATATACAGAGCTATTGAGCTATTCAGCTCATCTGCTAAGATTATCCTAGATGTACACTAATTTTGAGAAAAAAGAGAAACTATGGGACCTATGTTTCTTTGAGTCTGTCTTACTTCACTTAATATGGCATTTTCCAAGTCCTTCCATTTCCTTACAAATAAGGCAGTGTCTTTCTTTTTGATGGAAGCATAGAAATAATATTGTATATATTTATTTTCCTTTATAAATAATTTCATGGAAGGAAGATTAGTTCATATTGTAAAGAGCTTCAATAACCCCAAAATAACAATTTTCTTTCCTAAAGTTAAGAACTTGAGCTATTTTAATGAAACAAAGAATCCTACTGCTGCTTCTTAGCATATCAAAATTTCCACCATCAATACTCATGTACTTTGGGTTCATTGTTATGATAGAAAATAGTTAGGGGAGGTTGAGCATTTCTGCATGAGTTTATTAGCCATCCTTCTTTCCTTTTCAAAGAAGTTTCTCTGAAGGTCTTTAGCCCAGTAATTTATTGGGCAGTTGTTTCTTTGAGGATTTGTTGTTGGAGGATTTAATTTTTTGAGTTCCAGGTATATTTTAGATATGAGACCATTGTCTGTTGTATGGCTGGCGAAGATCTTTTTTCAATCCGTGGACTTTCTATTGATCTTGCTAGCTATGTCCTTTGCCATGCAGAAGCTCTGCAATTTCATGCAATCCCATTTGTCCAACCTTTGTTTGATTTGTTGTGTTTCTGGGTCTCTATTAAGAAAATTTCAGCCTCTGCCAAGGAGACCTAGGGTTTCTCCTACTCCCTACTGTAATGTTTTCAGGGTGTCTGTTTTGACTTTGGAATCTTTGATCCATTTGGAGTTGATTCTGGTGCAGGGTGATATGTAAGGATCTAGCTTTAGTTTTCTACAAGTGATTAACCAATTTTGCCAGCACCATTTACTGAAGAGGCTGTCTTTCTTCCATTCTATTTTTAAGTCCCTTATTGAAGATTAGGTGGCTATAGATCTGTGGATTCACTTCTAGGTTTTCAATTCTATTCCATTGGTCCTGAGGTCTGTTCTTGTGCGAGTACCAAGTTGTTTTTTGATTACTATGGCTTTGTAGTAGAGTTTGAAATTTGGTATTGATATTCCTCCAGCACTGTTCTTTCTGTTGAGGATCGTTTTTGCTATTTTGGGTCTTTTATTGTTCCATATGAATTTTTGGATTGTCTCTTCTATTTCCTTGAAGAATGAGGTTGGAATATTGATAGGTATCTCATTGAACTTATAGATAGCCTTGGGAAGTATTGCCATTTTCACGATGTTGATTCTTACAATCCAGGAGCATGGGAGGTTTTTCCACTTTCTAAATTCTGTTTTGATTTCATTTTTCAGGTTTTTAAAGTTTTTGTCATAGACAATCTTCACTTTTTTGTTTAAGTTAATTCCTAGGGATTTTATTGAGATACCACCTCACCCTAGTTAGAATGGCTATAATCAAGAACTATAGTAATAACATATGCTGGGGGGGATGTGGACAGAAGGGAACCTTACTGCATTGTTGGTGGGAGTGTAAACTTGTTCAACCACTTTGGGAAGTAGTATGGAGGTTCCTCAAAAGACTCCACATAGAGCTCCCCAGCAATCCCACTTTGGGGCATTTACCTGAATGATCACAAACAAGACCATACTAAAGCTACCAGCACAACTATGTTTATTGCAGAACTATTTACCATAGCTAAGATATGGAACCAATCCAGATGTCCCTCAGTAGATGAATGGATCAAGAAAATGTGGTGTGTGTGTGTGTATGTATGTATGTATACATATATATATATATATATATATATATATATATATATATATATATGTAATGGAACTCCATGCCTCCATCAGAAAGAACGACATTGCCCCATTTGTTAGGAAATAGAAAGACTTGGAAAAAAATTATATTACGTAAAGAAAGCAGGCCCAAAGAAACATAGGTCCAATGGTTTTCCTTATTTGCAATAACTAGTATATGTCTGAGACAAGTAGAAACAGTCAGATAAATTGATGTTAGGTGAAATGAACCTTAAAATAAAGAATCAAATGTTTTTTCATTCTTGCTATTGTTTGTAACATATTTATAAGATGATTTCTTTGTTGCTTTGTATGTCCTTCCCCCATGGTATAATGCCTTTTTTCACTGTATTTGATGTTGGTATAATTTGTGGAGGGGAAGGGAAAAACAAACCGTTTAAATAGGGATACTGGTGGACCTATTGCAACAATGAGATGTACAAGACGTTATGTTGAAAAACAAACTTACAACTTTGGGGGGGGGGGAGGATGGGAAGGGATGGGGAAGGGAAACAAAGGAGGAGGCAACAATGCTTGATAAGAAATGTACTTCTCAGGGTGGCTCACAACTGTAATCTCAGCTACTCAGGAGGCTGAGATCTGAGGATCGTGGTTCAAAGCCAGCCCGGGCAGGAAAGACCGAGAGACTCCTATTTCCAATAAACCACCAGAAATCCGGAAGCGGCGCTGTGGCTCAAGTGTAAGAGCGCTCGCCTCGAGCTGAAGAGCTGAGGGACAGCGCCCATGACCAGAGTTCAAGCCCCGACAGAAAAAAAGAAGAAAGAAAAAGAAAAAAACAAATGTACTCATTACCTTGCTAATGTAATTGTAACCCTTCTGTATTTTTGCAGTAATAATAACAAAAAAAAAATAGTTCCGGGCTGGGAAGGTGGCTCAGTGATAGAGAGCTTGCCTCTCATGCATGAGGCTCTGGGTTTGATTCCTCAGCACCACATAAGCAGAAAAAGCCAGAAGTGGCACTGTGGCTCAAGTAGTAGAACGGTAGCTTTGAGCTAAAGAGCTGAGGGACAGCGTCCACGCCCAGAGTTCAAACACCACAACCGACAAAACAAAAAGACAATAGTAACTTGAACACAACCAAATGAATACTTCAACTCTCAATATGATAGCCAATCTTAGTAATATGTCCAGTGAGACACATTCTCCAGTAAGTCCTTAAAAACTTTTCCTGAATAAGCAAACATTCTTGTAAATAGTTACCTAATTGAATTAATTTCACGTGTTGTCTTCTGTGTTAGCCCAAAGCATGAAAGAAATGCTTCAATGAAGACTATCCATTTACAACAATTCTATTAAATCCAGAAGAGATTTGAGTGATAAGCACTTAAAGCCAATGTGGCTTTCATGATTTTAATAGTGAAAATCAAGGGTAAGGGCTGAACTGGAGGGGGAGAAAGTCACAAAAGTAAGAGGTAGGAATGGAACTCTCAAAAGCAAGTATCATTCACATTTCTCTTCACAGGAAATTCCTACTTTTTCATATGAAATATACTATGATCTGGTAATGAATTTTCACCAGCATGTAATGAGGAGGATATGTTGATCCATTACTAGTGGTCTGATAGTTTCAAGTGGTCATTTGTTTATGTCTTATTCTTTATTGTATGAGCATAGTGATAATTGTTGTTGCTCAATTATTTTTACTTCATTTACTTTTTATTTGTGTGTTTATTTATGTATTTATGTATTCATTTATTTATTTATTTTGTTCAGTCATGGGCCTGAACTTTGGGCCTGGGTGCTGTCCCTCAATTCTTCAGCTCAAGGCTAGCGCTCTACCACTTGAGCCACAGCGCCACTTCTGGCATTTTTGTTTTTGCTTATGTGGTACTGAGGAATCGAACCCAGAGCCTCATGTACGCAAGGCAAGCACTCTACCACTGAGCCACCTTCCCAGCCCCATATTTATGTATTTATTTTTGTGCTGATCCTAGGGCTTTGACACAGTCCTGGGAGCTGGTCCTGAGATTTTTTTTTCTTTTTTTACTCAAGGCTAGTGCTTTATGACTTTTGCCACAGGGACGGTAGGGAAAAAAACAAAGGCGAAGGCAACAATGCTGGATAAGGAATGTACTTATTACCTTGCTCATGTAACTGTAACAATAAAAAACTTAATTATTTTTTAAAAAGAGCCTTACTGACTCTTGCCTGGGCTGGCTTTGATTCACAATCCTCAGAGCTCAGCCTCCAGAATAATTAAGATTAGAGATATGAACTGCTAGTGGCCAGCCTTCATTTATTTTTAATGGAAAAAAAACTTTCTGCCTTATTTTTCTAATTAAAATTGCTTTGAGGAATGAATTATAATAATTTAGAAACTCTTGGTTTTGGAAGTGTCATATCCTAATATCTGTCAATGTTAGCTGCATTTTTGAAGAGAACACTAGGAGAAAGCTTGTAGTTATTGAGAAATGCCAACGAATTTTAATTTTTATTTGCCTTTCTCCTCAAGGTTACTTCAGCTATCTTCACAGGATAATTACGACTAGAGTCACTTTAGCTGAGAAATTGCACATGGTACTTAGTCTGACAAAACTTAAGTCTCATTAAAATCAAGAATGGTAACCCTAGGTCTTAGTGTTCATAAATCTGATCCGTACTGGCTAAGAACATACAATGTTGACAGAAATCATCAGAATCCTGGAAACGAGTGAAGAACCTGGAAAGACCCTAGAGCTATTTAATGAGCCTTTTATGTGGGGTGCCGGCTCTGAATCTGATTAGCTTCGTGGAGTAGCTACTGTTTGCTTTGGTCCAGTATTGCTAGAGCTGAGACACCTACTGAGAGGCACCAAAGCATGATGGGCTCAGTGGGAAAGAATACAATACTCTAAAACTCGATTAGTAACGTCTGTTCTGAGCACAGCTGGAAAGAGCCAGTGCAATAGGCAGGTGTTTGTCAGTCCTGTTTCAACTCATTCTTCTCAAAAAAACAGATACAACAAAGTGAATTATATTACAGCATGGCTGATAGGAGATGAATGTTAAATACATCTAACTGAAAGGATGTAATCACATAAAGTAAATTGAAAGAAAGACAAAAGTTACTTTAATTTTTAGGTATGAGTTTATTTTTTTTCCTATTGTTGGAAATATAATAATATACATAAAATTATGGAAAAAGTAAGTCTTTAAGTAAGTGAATATCCGACAAAAGCAACAATTCTTCCTGAATCACTATTCTATTTGTTTGTTTGAGACAGGGTCTCCCTATTCACTCTGTGATGGCTTTCAAATCATATTTTAGCCTAGTACGGGTTAGAATTCTTTTCTGCTTCCTGAGTGCTAGAATTGCATTCAGCATCTACATTTTCCTCTCTGTATTAATTTTTGTTTTTCTTTTTTTTGTCGGTCGTGGGGCTTGAACTCTGGGCCTGAGCGCTGTCCCTCAGCTCTTCAGCTCAAGGCGAGTGCTCTACCACTTGAGCTACAGCGCCACTTCCAGTTTTCTGGTGGTTTATTGGAGATAGGAGTCTCACGGTCTCTCCTGCCCGGGCTGGCTTTGAACCGCGATCCTCAGATCTCAGCCTCCTGAGTAGCTAGGATTACAGGCGTGAGCCACCAGCGCCCGGAGCTTGTTTTTCTTTTTGAGCCAGCCTTAGGACTTGAACGCCGGTACTGGGAGCTGTCCCTGAGTTTTTGTGCTCATAGCTAAGCTCTATTCTGGACCCACGCTGAGTTCTTACTTATAGATTTTTTTGGTGGTTAATTGGAGATAAGAGTTTTACAGCCTTCCTTGCTTGGGCTGGCTTTGAACTGTGATCTTCAGATCTCAACAAAACCTGAGTAGCTGTGATTAAAGGCATGAGTCACCTGTACGTGATTGTTTTATTAGTTTTAAAGGATGAATTCAAAGGTATTTATTACTGATAAAAGTTCAAATTTTTAGGATAAATGCACACACATATATTCCTGGGAATTATATATATATATATATATGCAAGGAATTAAATGTTTGACCTTTAAAATCTTAATATACACAGATATTTTTCATATTCAAATTATATACATGACTCATGTTTATTTTTGGAATCATTTCCTGTGATAATTTGCATTTCTGAATTTATTTAAAATTATTTCCAGTTTTACCTATGCTATTAAATTAGATGAATCTACTTTGTTTCAACATTTGCCATATATATAAACCTATATAAAATATGAATGAGAAAGAGTGCCTTGTAACCAAAATATTGTTAGTAATATATATGAACATATACATATACATATAAGTATATTTATGTTAGGATATTTATGTTTTACTAGAAGTCTAAGGAGGATGAGCCTGAATTTCCAAGTCATTTTACATCACACATTTCTTTAGCTGAAATCAAAGTATATACTGAACTGAAGAACCCAGATGTTTCCTGAATTGCTAGTCAAATTATTCCAGTAATCCATTATTTATGCATTTAAAAATATTTCTGATTTAATGATTTGTTACCTTTCTCATCATATATATACATATATATTCACTGCAAATGTGAATTTGTTTTTGGATTATCACAAGACATTTACAAATAAAACTAATCTGCATCTTAAACTAATTATTGTTAGCTATTATGTTCTTTTTTAGAAGCTTCTTTTTTGTTTGTTTGCTAAATTATCTTGGCCACTAGAATGTTCCACTTATTTTTCATACATTTGATCAGGACATATGGTAGATAACTTTAAATCTATTAATCAAACATACAAGCACACATTGCATTACAAATATGATATTGCCAATACCTAGTATTTGTGATGTCTGTCATTTCTTGTGGTTCTCCTGTGGCATTGGTTTGTTCATTTTGCTTGCTAACTATTGATGGTAAATATATGTTCTTTAGGATGTTATTTGTAAGATGTATAAAAATGCATTCTACTATAAAGACGTTCTCTTGGAAGCAATTATAACTTGGGAAAATTTAATGAGAATTATATGCTATTCATATTTTAAAAACAACAACAAAACTTGTGGTAGTGGAAATAAATAAAAATCTGTAAAGGAGCCTGCTGAATTTATGAATTTGCAAACGTCAAACATTTTTTGCTGATATACAGAATTTATTAAGCTTTTCACATGTAATAGAGCATAATTTCAATTGCAGCCAAAGTTCTAACAAAAGCTCTAGCAGCTGAGAAAGTCAGCATGTCATTTTAGCAAAACACTGTGGTTTTTCAAATTTGGTATGCAGGATTTATCCCCAAGTAAATGTAGTCATGCTTTCAAAAAAATGGCTTGGGTCAATCCAAACTTGGCAAATAACATTTGGCATAATCTATAATAAAATAATCAGAACTTGATACATAACAAATACAACATTGTAGGCCATAAACATTTACACCATAAGGAAATGGTGGTGGTGAGTCAGTAGTTATCAGAATGCATAGCATACCTTTGCCTCTATGTAGATTCAGTCAGAGGCTTTGACTCATTAGCCCCAACACTCAGTTTTCAAAATAGGGCCAATGTCAACTGTACTATTTCACAACAGCAAACATGCTGATAATTAGAGAACAATGACTTGATTTTTATTAATGCATTACAACCTTAGGAGTTACCACCAACACCTTAGTATAAAAATTGTTCAAGTTCTATTACTCATATCACTTCGTGTGCTTCTGAAAGTATTGCTAAATGGATGAAATGGAGACTGAAATGTTTCTCTGGTGTGATGGGTTTTTAGCAATTCTACAGCTACTCAGATCTACAAAACCTTCAAAGCTTTGAAAGATGAGTATTACGTGTGAGCTCATCTTTCAACCTACTAATAAATAATTTGCTTGATTTAGAATGTTATTTTGTCAACTTATTCTGAAATTAAATTTTAAGCTTGAAAAAAGAAAAAAGATGATATAAGTGGGATAGTAATATAAGTGGCAGAATAGCTAATATACTGAACAGGTTGTCACAAATGATAAGTAACAAGGATATGGCAGGAATTCCCGCTCTGAAGTCACCTTGTAGTTTGAGTTACTACTGTACCTATTGTTACAGAACTATAATGAAATGGATGTAGAGTTGTCAATGTCAAACATTTTTCTGTGCATTTTTACTGTGAAGCTTCTGCACTAAAAATACATATTAACCAAAATATTAAGCAAACTATGCACAAAACACACTTACCATTACTATACATTCTACATGCTAATGGAGAGTGCTGTTTCACCATCTCCTGTCTCATTGCCACCCCTGTGATTAGACTGAAGTCTTCCAATATTCCAGTCTTTCTCTCAGTGCTCTCACCTAGGACAAGTCCTGGTTCTGAGTTTTCCCAGGTTTTCCTGTCCCAGGTTTTCACATTTTGGCTGATACTGTGGGAATGAGTGCTAGATTTTGCATCTGCTCCTCATTGGAGCCTACTATTCAAATCAAGTTTAGTTTTAGGCTTTCCTTGTTCCATTTCTATGCACTGGTTTAAGAAAAAGTTTCCTTTTCTATGTTACCAAGAAAGTGTAACTGCTTGGGACTAAGAGATTTGTTTAGACTGTTAACTTCAGAAATTACATATGACTGAAAGCAATGTGTACTCTGTGAGGTTTACTGTTCCTCGCTCTTAGCACTCCTCACCTATTTCTCTCTGAGATGCTTTGATTGGCAGGTAGAGATTGTGCAGGTCAAGGCTCTTTTTTGAGAAGCATTTCGTGACTTCAAGTGCTTCAAATCAAACAGTGGTTCTATAATTGCCCTTTTCCTGCTTTCTCTCACAATTAAGAAATTGAAACTTCGGAAGGGCAACTTCTTTAGACAGAATGAATGCACTGATTTTTACTTTATAGCGCATGAAGTAAAGTCAGTTTAATTTTATCCCTTGCAGCATGATGGAAGAGTTGCTTTGCTGTTCATCTAGCTATATTAGAAGGGCAAGCCACGTCCCTCTTTGAAAATGAATGAAGAAAATTGCTATTAAAGTTTGCCAGAAGCCACTTAGGAACAAATTGAGAATTTTTTATAACTAGTGCTCTCACTGTTATTTTGAAACTCGAAGCAATTTAACTTTTATAATTTGTTAGCATGGGTTTAATTTTATTAGCGACAGACACAATTTTCAATGAACATAAGGCAAATGTGTCCTATGTAATTTTCTTTCTCAATATTTACAAATTTTAATACTCAAGATGCACAGAAAAAAAAGATTCTTTGTCCAGAGTTAGGGTAATACTGATTGTTTAATTTCAGTGATAAATATCCAAGCATTCATGCAATATAAATTACATTCAACAAAAAATTATTTGCATAAGTATGCAACATAGAGTGTTCCATCAAAAAGTACATTTACAAAACTATTTTAGTGGATTGGTTAACATCATGGTTCAGATAGTGAGATGATAATACTGTCATAATGAGCACAGAAGTGAATAAATAACCAAAAAAGAAAAAAACTTAGTAGAAAAAGAGAAGTGGTATTGCTGGGAAGATTTACTGATGGATGTCCATAAAATATTTATCTCATGGATAAAACTATTTTTAAGTAATTCTAATGAGCCTTCATGTGTGAAAAATGTATATGTAATCTATTGTATATGCTTCTTTATCTCCCACATTTTACATGTGCATATATTTATTCAATTTTTTTCAATTTTTTAAGTGAAAATTATCTAAAGGACCCTGTAACTTGCTTTGACAGACACAATCATAATTGGCTTTCTTGCGAATCACCAAATGGCTGCTGAAAGCCCTTAAAACTAGCCAGGCACCATGGCCCAACTAACCCTAATTATGCAGGAGGCTGAGATTTGAGGATCATGGTTTGAAGCCATTTGGGGCAGAAAAATCTTTGAGATTCTTATCTCGAAATGACCACCTAAAAGCCAAAAGTGGAGCTGTGGCTCAAGGGGGTAGAAGAATGCTTTGAGAAAAAAATAAAATAAAACAAGAGAATGCTGTCCCTGAGTTCAAGTCCTAGGACAGGACCTTGTGGGCGCATGTGCTTGTGTGTGTGTATGTGTGTGGGTGTGTGTGCATACATGCACGTGCACACGTGCACACACACACCCACACACATACAAACCACAAAATAAAAATGTATTGAGACTATGCTGTGGTTGTTGTTAACATTAGTGTGGTATCAATTTCGGGACCTGGAAAAAATGTGGGGGTAGGATATTAGGACAAGTACAAAATGTACCCAAGGAACAAGATGACTGTCTTTCTTTGATTCAGCATTTTACCCATAATTTATTGTTAAAGCAGACTCAGACAGCAGAAGCTATTAGAGTAAATGAAAATAGCTGACGTTAACCAAATGTTTTCAAATGGCTGAAAAAAATTCAGTAGGAAAGTAACAGTAAGTACACAAACTGAGATTGTGTTCAGATACAGCATGCATTTTCTAAGCCTTGTGTAAGTCACCTCCATAACAATGCATCTGGGTGAGAAAATGAGCTGGATAATTATATTTTCATAGCATAATAGTAAGCCAGCCTCCTCATATCCAAAGCACATACTTTCATTTTATTCAGCAATACAGACTAGCAACATTAGGGGCATATTTAAGAATGTGATTGTGAGTTGAATATAATTAACCTCCTGACACAGATAGGAATTTGATACGGTGAAGAAATTTAATATTTGAGAGATGATCTAATGGACATGATAGCCATTTGTTTCTTTATATTAAATGAGCATATTTTGTCCCTTATTTAAGTTAGTTTACTGGAGGAAAACACGTAAGCTATTGTCACAATTTTGAGCTATAGAAATACCTTTAAAGTTATTATATCTTTAGCAATTACAGTGATTTAACATTTTAATGAGTTAATTTGTTTAACATTTTTCCTTATCAAAATAACAATGTAATATTCTTCTTCCAGCCAGTAATGACTCAAATAATAGGATTTTCTGTAAACTAAGTATATGAAATGAAAACTGTCAAGCAATTAGTCTCCATCTTTTACCTTAAGTAGTAGTGAACCTTACGCCAAATTCAAAGGCAAAACAATAATCATCACAAAAGTCTTCTTATTAACAGTAATCTATGTCCTCTATTCTGCTCATAGAATTTCCGTTTTGTTTTATTTTTATCTCACTTTATGTTAGTTTTTAAGATTTTTATCATCTTTAAGTAGTGGTACAAGGGTGTTGCCACTCAACTGAAGCAGTTTATGAATACTGTGCATCTTGATCGATGACCCTCCTACCAAACTTCTCACCCACCCCTCCCAAATTACCCCTTCTTTTGCTTATCTTCATTTTTCCTGGAGAGGGGGAGAAGGATGAAGGGGGAAGCAGATGATCGCAGATAAAAATCAGTGTGTATACCACAGAATTGAGAGATATGGGGAAGGACTGGTGGAAGAGGGTGAAGATGTTGAAGTGGTGATACAGAGAGAGATGCAATGTACACATAAACTTCATGTTACTTTGGACATTCCTATTGTTATTCAAGGAATTTGGTACTCTGTTGGTTATATGGAGAGTTAATACACAATTCTCACATAACATGGGCAAATTCAAGAGAAAATCAGGTTAACTACTTGAGATTGACAGGGCATTGGAAATCCTAAGAACTATGACCATCAAAATATCAGGTTTACTATTCAGTTTTAAGTATTTCCCATGGTCAATATTTATTCGTGTGTGTGTGTGTGTGTGTGTGTGTGTGTGTGTGTGTGTGTGTGTGTGTGTGTGTGAAAATACCTTACAGAGGGGTTACAATTACATGAGCAAGGTAATGAGTACATTTCTTATCAAGCATTGTTGTCTCCTCCGTTGTTTCCCCTTAGCATCCCTTCTCATCTCCCGCCTCCGCTCCTTGTCTACTAAGAGTTCCTGATTACAGCCATTCTAACTGGGGTGCAGCGGTATCTCAACGTTGTTTTGATTTGCATTTCTTTTAAGGTTTGGGAGGTTGAGCATTTCTTCATGTGTCTATTGGCCATCCATATTTCCTCTTCAGAGAAGTTTCTCTGTAAGTCTTTAGCCCACTTATTTATTGGGCAGTTGTGTTTTTTTGAGGATTTGTAGTTGGGGATTTAAATTTTTGAATTCCAGGTATATTTTAGATATGAGACCATTGTCCGTTGTATGACTAGTGAAGATCTTCTCCCAATCTGTGGGCTTTCTATTGATTTTGCTAGCTATGTCCTTTGCCATGGAGAAGCTCTGCAATTTCATGCAATTCCATTTGGCCAAACTTTCTTGGATTTGTTGTGTTTCTGGGTCTCTATTAAGAAAATTTCAGCCTGTGCCAAGGAGACCTAGGGTTTCTCCTATTCTATCCTATAATGTTTTCAGAGTGTCTGCTTTGACTCTGAGGTCTTTGATCCATTTGGAGTTGATTCTGGTGCAGGGTGATATATAAGGATCTAGCTTTAGTTTTCTACAAGTAGTTAACCAATTTTGCCAGCACTATTTACTGAAGAGGCTGTCTTTCTTCCACTCTATTTTTTTTAGCTTCATTATCAAAGATTAAATGGCTCTAGGTCTGTAGGTTCATTTCTAGGTTTTCAATTCTATTCCATTGGTCCTCAGGTCTGTCCTTGTGCCAGTACCAAGCTGTTTTGATTACTATAGCTTTGTAATAAAGTTTGAAATTTGGTATTAATATACTTCCAGCACTGTTCTTTCTGTTAAGGATTCGGGGTCTTTTATTATTCCATGTTAATTTTTGGATTTCCTCTTCTATTTCCTTGAAGAATGAGGTTGGGATATTGATAAGTATCACATTGAATTTGTAGGTAGCCTTGGGAAGTATTGCCATTTTCATGATGTTGATCCTTCCAATCCAGGAGCATGGGAGGTTTATCCACATTCTAAGTTCTGTTTTGATTTCCTTTCTCAGGTTTTTAAAGTTTTCATCATACAGGTCCTTCACTTCTTTGGTTAAGTTAATTCCTAGGCATTTTATTTTTTGTGGGGCTATTATGAATGGAGTTGCTTTCCTGATTTCAGCCATGCTTTTCTGATAGTTGGCATACAGAAAAGCCATTGGTTTTTGAGGGTTAATTTTATACCCTGCTACTTTGCCAAAGTTTTGAATCAGCTTGAGTAATTTTGGAGTGGGGTTCCCATCTCCCCCCCACCCTTCCCCCGGCCCCCCAGCGCCAATGTTGTAAAGTTCGTTTTTTGACATAGCGTCTTGTACGTCTCATTGTTGCAATGGGTTCACCTGTATCCCTATTTAAACAATTTTGTTTTTCCCCTTCCCCCCCACAAATTATACCAACATCAAATACAGTGAAAGCAGGGGTTATACTGTTGGGAAGGGACATACAAAGCAACAAGGATATCATCTTATAAATATGTTAGAAAAAATAAAAAGAAAGAAAAACCATCTTGAATAATAGTGTTGATACTAATATCCTTATTGCTCAGAGAGCATTCTGCTAGCAGATAACTTTCTCTGAAACGTGGCTTTCATAAATATTTTCACCCAGCATGAATAGTAGCATGGTAAGCCAGAATAGAGGGACTGGGACATAAAATGGCCCAGAGGCATCTGGCAGATGATAGATAAGCAGTCAAGTCTCTGCCTCTCAGTTAAGGGCAGAGGGAAGATGATGCTTGAGACTGGACAAGATTTTCAATGATGCTGAAGTTCTTGGGGTGTTCAAAAGCCGCCAGCCTTGGGTATAATGCAGATGAGTGGACTCTGTGTCAGCTGCCTCGCTTTATTCCACTATGTAAAGGGAATAGCTGGTGATGCTTGTCTGGAGTGTTGACAGAAGGAACATTCAGTCACAGAATTTAATCCTCTAATGAAGTGAAATCATTCTAAATTACCTTGTTTTGAAGTAGAATATATATTGCTTTTTGTTATTTTTGTATATTACAAGGATAAAGAGCTATTATGATGAAATTATTCCATCTATCTCTTCAAATATGATTGGAATCTCTTCCTGCCTACCTCTGCCTTCTCCCTCATCATAACTGGTTCTCCTCCAACTTTTTCTATATTACCTTGTTTCCTTCCTCCCCTTCTTCCCTTTATCTTCTTTTAACTTACCTTTCACTTACATATTTTGTATTATAAGAAGAACGCACTATTGAATTTTAATCTCTTGAAGTTAAAAAAAAATAATGTCTGTGTTGTATAGCCTGTTAAATTTATCTTTTAAAAACTGTGGTTGAAATGTTGACACTTTCCGTATCCACAGAATTTCCATAGTGGCGTTTTTGTATGGATGTTTAAGGTTTTTCTGTAAACTTTTTTTTTTTAATTTTGATTAATTTTAATTTCGTGCTTTTCCACTGAGCTAAATCCCAAACCTCTAAGACATTATTCTGATGCTCTGTCTCCTTCAAAACTAAATCTGTTGAGTTTAACTGGTGCTTATAACAAATCAGGATGATGAAACATATTATAATTTTCAACATCTATCTAAAACTGAGAAGAATCACAGGGATAGGAATACATATCTGTAATCTTAACTATTAAGAGGGTGAAGTCAGAAAGAACATGGTCAGATGCCAACCAGATTAAAAGGTTGGAGGCTTAGGTCAAATGATAAAGTACTTGCTTAGCAACCATAAAATCCTGAGTTCAATCTCTATTGCTGCCAAAAGGAAGTAGCAAGTAAATAAATAATGCAGTTCATAAAAGATGTCTAGAGGGTACTTATACATGCTTCAGTAATATATTTAGGAATGGAGTCAATATAGGTTCAAAAATCTTAAATTCAAAGAATATAAATTTTTAAACATTAATGGATCAAAATGAACATCTCTATACCACTTAGTTTTAAACTATTTGTATTAATGAAACTTAACAACGAAATTTTTCCATATGGCTTTTTGGTGTGTGTTAGCTGGTCCCGGAGCTGGAACTCAGGGCCTAAGTGCTGTCCTTGACTTTTTTTGTTTGAGGCTAGTGCTCTACCACTTTACCCATATTTCTACTTCTGGCTTTTTAGTGGTTAATTGGAGATTAAAAAATTTCTTGTACTTTACTGCTCAGAATTGATCCTCAGCTCTCAGCCTCCTGAGTACCAAGATCACAGGCATAAGCCACCAACCTATGTCTCCTTATGACATTTTCTTATCTTTCATGTTCATTTCTATAAAGTTGGCTGACCTTACATGTTTTTTCATAACATTAACTGAAATGTGATTTATAAATTAGTAAACGAGCATATAGTTCTTAATAGCTGTTTTCCCTAATATAATTATGCTAAAATATGAAGTATTGTCATTGAAATCAAAGTTTGAATTTAATGACCATGGTCATCTTAGTTAATATATTATTGTATACCTTACTTCTGACTGATCTTTTCCCTTTGATGCATTCATTTCCATTCTTCAATTGATTTTAAGATCCAGTAAGGTAATAGTACATTGGTTATCTGTTTACAAATTGTATCTTCATTGTCCAACAGTGCACAAAAGACATCATCTTTCTTATGTTGTAAGTTTTCTAAGTTTCCTGTCCATAAAATGTGGCAAGAGTAGATATATGTTTTCATTGTTTTCCTTTAAATTCCTATGGTCTCCTCTTTTATAGACCTCACAGTGCTGATCTAGTGCCCAGACAAAATACATTCCACCTTCTGATACATCTGGCTCCTCCTTGTACCTCTGAAAAAGCACAGAAAAGTAAAGGGATGCTTGGCTCTGTGGCCCCCACCTGTAATCTCAGCTACTTAAGACACTAAGACCTGACGATTGGGGTTGGGAAGTCAGCTTAGGCAGGAAAGACTCATCTCTAACTTACCAGTTAAAAAGCCAGAAATTAAGCTGTGTGTTAAGTGGTATAACATCTGCTTTGAGCACAAAAGCTCAGGGACAGTGCCTAGGCCCTGAGTTCAGATCTCATGACTAACACACACACACACACACACACACACAGACACCACATAACACATGCGTAAAAACAAATGCTGGAAAAACAGAAGAATTATAGTGTTGAAGAGGCTTAAAACAATCTGGGATTGGAATATAGAGGCTTTATTAGTGGGTTTCTTCTCTTTTCAATAAATTCATGCAAGCTATCAATCTCAATAATTTCAGCTCATCAGTTTTCCAGCCTTGACTATACAAACATTAACATTTGATAAACATTAATTTTGATAAATTGCTCATCCTGCTAGGTTAATTTTCAAATATTTTGATTATTCATATATTAAAATCAAAGACACAACAAGTAGAGTCAATATCCATATTAAGATTTGTGAATGAATATACATATATAAACATATATGTGTGACTGTAAACACATATGTAAGGAAAAAGAAAATCAAACTAATTTGCTAGACTATAGTAAATGTATTCAATACTTAGAAAAAATGTGATTATATATTTCTAATTAACATAACCCCAAAATACTGCTAATAATATTTTAACAAGTTAGTGTTTTAATATCTTACATTGTTTTAGCTTTAAATTTGATTTACGGTGCAGAAAAGACTTGAGGAACCCAACTCAAATTTGATTACTATTTATTTACATGGAAAATATATAATCAATATCACCAACAGATACAGGCTCACTGTTAGTAAATTTTCTGTGTCTAAATAATCTAAAGACGGATAAGTCTTCATTTTATAAAAGGCATGCTTTCTCTCATAGTCTTAATAATTTGAATTTTTCAGCTTTACAGAATACCACCAAATGAAGCCTCTCAACAGCTGTTGCTTTTAACCATGCTATTTTTAAAATAAATATTCTTATAGATGGTACTTGAAATGTGATCTAGATGTCATGATTGCTAATGTCAAGGAGGAAAAGCTTTCTGTTTATCCTATTGTGTTTTATACTCATAAGTCTACAAATTAAGCTGACAAAAATAGATTCTCAAGAGGTAAAAATCTTTATTTTAATATAGAAGCCAATACAAGCATTATCTAGATTTTTGCATGTAAATATGACCAAAGGCTTTTATCTCTAATTTGTTAAATGGAGAAAACACTCGATGAGAAGAAACCCTGGGTTTCTTTAAGGACAAAGCAGCATTTAAGCTAAACCATGCACCAGGTTTGCGATCTTTGCTTATGCAGGTATAAGTAATCGTCCATCTTTAACTTTAGACAGGCTTACAAGAGGCCCATTCTTAACTTTGCCACTGGGAATAATGTTATGAAAATCTTATTTTCCAGAAGTTGCTTCTTGTTCTCACCTAAAACTTTTTGTTTCAGTGTTGAATCTTAACGATCTTCAGTTTAAAACAATCTTTGTACCAGCTCTGACATTTTGAATGAAGCATCCCTACAGTGGGAAAAAAAAATTCCATTTTACTTGTTCTTGTAGCAAAATGAGGAGTTGTTCGGGAGAATATAAGATAAAATTTGGAATCATGAGCTAAAGAAAAAACTGTAATCGTCTATAAGCATATGTCAGAGTCTCAGCTTTTGATTAAGCAGCCACAATTGTTCTCCAGTGACATAATCTACCATGTGGCCTTATATTTCCAATGGATTTGAAATTGGTTCTTGCCTTTGAATTCAGTCCCACATACAGTGAAGTCAAGAAAGAAGTTATTTTTAATAAATTGAACAGATAGGGGCACAATTAATATATGCCTCCTGGGAGTTTTGTACAGTATCATAAAAGAAGTAACTGCTGTTCTGTGGCTTATAACCTGCCATTTTGAAGCTCTAGAAAAATTTCGTGTGAAGAGCAAAACAGTATGGGAACAATTTCAATTTGTTTAACTGCTGTCATATCTACATTCTGACTCTGCACATCCAACTTCTGTTATCTCTGTGAGCCTCGGCACATATCCAGAGAACTTTTTCCCCCTCTGGCTATTAAGGAAGCTAAATTTGCACATTTTTAGTAAAATTAAATGGAAGAAATTTCCATGTCTATTAAAAATAGCACATAAAACTAAGACCTAATAAAAAGATACATGGATTCACCAAAGTCTTCTAGGAATTGTTACTATTTTGGTATTTTACCTAAGAAAGCTGACTTTTACCAAACAATTGCTTTGGCATTTTTGGCAAAAAGGCCTTTTAAATGCATACAACTTAAAAAATTACAGTTAAGCAAAAACCATATTATTTCTTTCATCTTTATAACAATCTTTATAAAATTCATTTGAAAATTCTAACAATATAAGCAAATATGTATAAGATCAAGTTGCCATAGGAAAACTACTGCATTCACTTCTAAGGATTGCTGAGGATATTCTACTTCATACCTCATAATTCAGTTAAAATACATAAACACGCCGGGCGCTGGTGGCTCACGCCTGTAATCCTAGCTACTCAGGAGGCTGAGATCTGAGGATCGCGGTTCAAAGCCAGCCCAGGCAGGAGAGACCGTGAGACTCCTATCTCCAATAAACCATCACAAAACCGGAAGTGGTGCTGTAGCTCAAGTGGTAGAGTGCTCGCCTTGAGCTAAAGAGCTGAGGGACAACGCCCAGGCCCAGAGTTCAAGCCCCACGACCGACCAAAAAAAAAAAAAAATACATAAACACATGTAAGAAAAACTCCCCCAAGGAATTCTTCTGGATTTTCATATATTTTGACAATTAAATCTATTTGTTTGCTTTAATGGTACCCTCCGATTTTCATATTTAATAAAAATATATTGTTTTTAGGTTATTTTAACCTCAAATATGTGTAAAATAGTTTATACTTTGGAAGATTAGAATTATATATGGTTTCTAGCCAATATGGTATAGTGAAATACATAAAATGATTCTATGTGTAAGTAATAGTGTATTCATAGATTCTAAATATGAAAGTTCTAAACATCATATCTTGAGAATATAAGAATACAAATTGGGGGGCTGGGAAGTTGGCTCAGTGGTAGAGCGCTTGCCTTGCATGCCTGAGGCCCTGGGTTCGATTCCTCAGCACCACATAAGCAAAAAGAAAAAAAGCCGGAAGTGGCGCTGTGGCTCAAGTGGTAGAGCGCTAGCCTTGAGCTGAAGAGCTGAGGGACAGTGCCCAGGCCCAGAGTTCAGGCCCCACAACTGGACCCCCCCCAAAAAAAATACAAATTGGGATTATAAAATCTACATTCACTTGAGTTAATGTTTCCTCAAATTTTATTAATTTAGTGAAATAATTTTTGTTCTGAAAATATACTTAATGTAATGTGTGAAATTTTGGGTTCAGAGGCATTTATTTTGTCAAATACATTTTTCTGCCACGATGAACCTGAGTGCAGAGTAACGATTTCTTTACAAACAGCTGTTGTAAGCAGGCCTTCTGTAATTGTGGCATTACTGTAGCTGCTAATGCTTTCTTACATATCTGTTTCCTGAGCTCTAGAGCTGAGTAAGGAATATTTGACTTAAAGCAGCCAAAGCAGAAATTAAAAACCACTTGCCTTCACTTCAACTTTCATCAACATCTTGGCAGCAAGGAAACTATAATCAAAGACATTTAGATAAAAGCAAGAAGATTTGACTACTCATAAGCCACTTAAAACTTGATTATTCTTTAGCATTGTATTATACACATGTATATACATATCATTTTTTAGGATATAAATATCATGGAATTGTATACTCTCATTTTCACCTTTGTTTCCTTCTTTATCTTTTTTCTTTTCAGTAATATAACCTTTCAGTTCTTAAACTATCTTTTACCTTTTTTTTTGGTGGGGGGCGGGGTGGTCAGGTAGGGAAGAGGAAGGCCAATTCTGAAGATTGAACTCAGGGCTTAGGCACTGTCCTTAAGATTTTTTGTTCTCAGGCTAACATGCTACCATTTAAGCCACAACTCCACTTCTGTTTTTTTGTTTGTTTGTTTTGACAGTTAATTGGAGATGAATCTAACAGACTTTCCTTCCCCAGACTAGCTTCAAATTGTGATCTAGTATTACAAGTGTCAGTCACCAATGTCCAACTATCTCTTTCTTTTTAAAAGTCTCTCATTGCCTGGAAAAATTCACAATCCTATAGAATTGGTACTTTAGTGAATTATAACAAACATATAGAAAGAGGAATAAAAGTCAGTTACAACAGTTGTTCAATTTGTTGATTACTATTAACTTTTCAGCCCAGAAAATAATGTCAGAGATTTATATAATTTCTCTGGAAAAATTCTACTGTTGAATCTGTCCTGGGTTCTTGCTGATACATGATAAAAGCTATCTTTCTGGAAAAGCCATTGTCTACTAGGTAGATTTGGTTTTAGAACATGGGAACTGGAAGATACAGATAAAATAGCATTAATCTAAGCATAATTGGCAATTATTGAATACTACATATTAAACATTTATATATATAAGTACATATATATTTAAATTTACTTAAATATATTTAAATATAAATTTATTTAAATATATGTGTACTCCCCCGTATGTGTGTATACATGTGTATGTGTGTGTGTGTGTGTGTGTGTGTAAAACTTGTAAGGAAGTTAGGAGCTAATCTTGATATTGGTTTCTTCTGACTTCTGAGTTCAATAGCTGAATGCTGCAGTATTGAGGAAACTTCTCCCACATCATGATTACCCCATATCTAAAAGAAAGATTTTTTTTTTGTCGGTTGTGAGGGTTGAACTGGAGGCCTGTGCACTGTCCTTGACCAATTTTTCTCAAGGCTAGTACTCACCATTTTGAGCCACAGCTCCACAGCTAGATTTTTAGTGGTTAATTGGAGATAAGAATCTCACAGGGACTTTTCTGCCAGCGCTGGCTATATGATCCTCCAACTCAACTTCCTGAATAGCTAGGATTAAAGGCATGATCCACTGGCATCTGGCTTTGAAAGGAAGATTCTTATGTGGAGAAGGTATAGAATTGTGCTTTGGGGACCTTCTTTTTTAGTCTGTACTGGGGCTTGCCCTAAAGCCTTATTCTCACTTGACTTGCTTGTACATAGCTGGAGCTCTACCATTAAGCCATCCCTTCAGTCTATCACATTTGCTGGTTGGTGGGAGATATATTCTTAAGGACTTTCCTGTTTGGGCTGCAATCCAGATCTCAGCCTCCTGAGTAGATAGAATTATAGGGATGAACCACCAGAAACTTCATCAAGGAATAGATGCAGCTGAATCAGACATTCCTCAGCCAACTCACTGGAAGCTCTGAGCTTGGATGGCTCTTCAGTGTTTCCCAAATGAAAAGCAAGGCCTTAGCCTCATCAACACAGCACTGTAACGACACTGAGTGTAGTTAGGCTTCTCTAGCAAGAGCAGAGTAGAAATGGGCTATCCTAATATGACCTTGAGTAGTACAGATGTGTGCAGCCAGAGGATATAGCTCAATATTGAGAACATGTAGCTCATCATTGTGAAAGTGAAGTGAGAAGTCTCCAAGTTCAAGCCTAAAGACTGGTGTTCACAGGTTTATGCACGAGTGCACAGACAGACAGACAGACACACACACACACACACACACACACACAATGCCAATGAGATATCTGTGAATAATTTAACTAGCCATGTGTGTGAAACTTCTTAACTTTTTAAACAGTGTCATTCGGCTTCATCTTTCTTGCTTGATATTTCTAGGAAACGTTCATAAGAATTCCAGTGCCCATACCACCTTATCTATCCTTCTTTCATCTTTCCTCAATGATGTGAAAAACTTCTCCACACTGGCCTTTTTGTAATCACCTTTAACCTTTCTCCAGAACTAGCAAATTGTGTACTGTTTCTTGCTAAATTAAAAGAAGTAATAATAAGTTGGAATCATTTTCATTTGCTCAAAACTTCAGTTTGCTCATTGTTCCACCTCCACTAAATATTTTCCTTTGTAATATAGTCTTTATTCATGGTTCAGAACATTTGATCAAAACAGTACGTCTCAACAGATTGCCCAGCTTTCTTTGTAATGCAGACAGTGATATCTGAAATGACAGCGTTGATCGCATCTGAACCATGAATCATTAACTGCCACTTTCCTGTCTTATTATAGCACCACTTCAGTTTGGGTTATTATGATTTGCTGAAGCTCTTCCTTGAGTGTCTGCCAGCCTAGCCCAATAGACAGCAAAACAAACTCATGTAACGTCATAGGCTATAAAAGCAATATAAATTATTGTTTAGTTCATTCAACTTCATAAATAATTTACAAAAAATCCAGATATGTAAAAATCTGTCTTATGTCTTTCATTTACTGGCTGAATTTTCTCTTCTAATAATAAAATGGGAAAATAAATTCTTTTTTTTGGGGGGGGGGGAAATAAATTCTATTCAAAGATTATGGTGACATTAAAAGAAAAGATGAAATGCGGAAAATAGATTAATGACTTACTTGTTGCTCCTCAGCCCTTCAGCTCAAGGCAAGAGCTCTACCACTTGAGCCACAGCACCACTTCCAGTTTTTTGATGGTTAATTGGAGATAAGAGTCTCAAGGACTTTCCTGACTGGGCTGGCTCTTAACCACGATACTCAAATCTTGACCTCCTGAGTAGCTAGGGTTACAGGCATGAGCCATGGGTACCTGGCCACAATGAAAAGTTTTTATTAATAAAATCAACAAAATACTCTCTAGAATTAACTATAGCATAGATATGTAAGATACATAAGAAGCAGAAATAAATTTTGACATTGAACCTGGGTTATTTCCCCTGAATACTTGAATATGCAATTATTTCATAATGCAAAAATTTCCGATCTGAATCATCTGTGGTCTCAGCAATTTAGATGTAGGATATTTCACCTGTGTCAGATGCTTAATATTATATTTTATATATAATTTTAAATTATTAATAATTATATTACATATATGACATCATACATAATAAATATATAAAATATGTTTATCATATATAATTACATCATTATAATTATGTAATATACAATATATAATTATAATTATAAATGTATATATTATATATTAGTACTACTTGCTAAATGCCAATGGCCTATGCCTGTAATCTTAACTACTCAGCAAGCTGAGATCTGAGGATCATAGAGCAAAATGAACCCAGGCAAGAGACTCTTATCTCCAATTAGCCACCCAAAAGCCAGAAGTAGAGCTGTGGCTCAAGTAGTAGAGTGTTAGGCTTGCACACAAAAGCTCAGGGACAATGCCCAGATCCTGAGTTCAAGCCCAAGGTCTAGTTATTTTGATGATAGCAATAACATATTAGTCTTCCGTGGTTTTGCCTTTAAAAAAAAGTTGTTTATTTAGTTTCTTTTAAATTTAGCCCAAGCTTTGCTCCAACTTGAAATTCTCTTTTCTCAGACTACTAAGTGCTAAAATTAAAATCATATGGCACCACATCAAGCAGGAATTAGTCTTCATTGATGGTGCAGTATCTGTATTTTAACTTCTTTTTGTGGGTTTATTATCTTCACTATCTTTCTGCTTACGTTGCTCTCTGAGGTAGGAATAAGGAAACATATCATACTGATACCTAGAATATTTTTAATTGACAAACATAGGCACATTATATTGAAAATGTAACATAAATTGACCTACACACACTGATCTAAACTGATCTAAAATAGTAATTCATGAGTTTGTGGCAGAAGCTTTAATGATATATATTATAGTTATTCCCAGTCATACTTTTAAAAGAACAAATTTTGTCCAAGTTCACAGAGCTGCATACTATGAGAGAAAGTTGGGGTCCACTCTTTCATCAAAATCTGTGCTACTAGAAACAAATATGCTGTCTCCAGATTGATACATAATAGTTACACATGAATTTATAGTTCTCAAAATGTTTTTTAAATAAAATTTAGCTAGCTGTCTCTTGGTGTAAAGTCAGCAGTTTGGGCTGGTCAGTGACATTTTCTTCTTTACCATTAGGAAGACTGAGATGACACTGAAGAAAATTATTGTCTTAGTCCTTAAACCAATAAGCCATTGGAACAGGAATTCTACTGTCTTTGGACTGCCTTTTCTCTTTAGAACAGTGATGAAAACTTCCCTAAATGTAATAATGCCCCAATCCATTATTTTTCCACTCAGATAAAACAATCATTTAAAAAGTCTCAGTACAAATGTTCAATGAAGGGTTGTTTCCATTAAATTGTTCTATTGAATTAATTGGTCATTTTATTAACTTTTGTTTTGTTTATGCTCATTTATTTCTAGACTGCACATCAACATACTAAGATGGTCTCTCTAATTAGAGAATTTTGAATATCTAGATGTTATGTAAAATTGGGTGGAAACAGAAATAGTAAATTGTAGTTTAACATAAAGTGTTTAACCCATACAAGCCTACTTGAAGAAAACAGTGGAACGTATTTTTAACTAATATTAGCTAGAAATGAGGGACTCCACCCTGAGAACAAGCAGGAGGAAGCCACCAGGTGTAACCATGGTGATGGAGACATTCTGCTGCCGCATTTACTTCGGATGCAGGCAGTCTAATTATCTGAATTCTCCCTCGTAGGAATAAGTAAAGAAAATGGAGAAGAAGGAAGCACAAAGATGTTCACCTCATTTGCCCCGTAAGAGAACTGCACAGTGTCTTCCTGAATCTTAGACAATCATTTTAATTGGTGCCTGGAGTTTGCTCCTATCTATATAATTTTACAAGAGAAAATTTATGTTTTTGTTAGCTTCTATACATGGATATGTTTCATTTTCAAGGAAAAGAAGTATTAATAATAACTACCATAATACCTTGCAAAACGAGTTATGGTAATATGAACTTAGAATTGAAAGCAACTGGGAATGTCATACATTAGATAAGTATTATGAATTATTAGTCCATATATTATATTCAATTCTTAATATTTATGGAAAGTTCATATGGTAAAAAAGAAAGAGAAACAAAAAGGATTTTCTTTGTTATTTTCAGATGCAATCAAATAGCGTACACATGGGGAAAATAGACACCTAGTTAAAAGATTAGTGAAACACATAATCTTTCATTTACTTATCATTCAATCCCTTTGAGAGTGTCCTGGAAGCTTGTAGGTAGGTGTGGAAGTAGGATATGGTGTAAATAAGTGATCTATTAAAACATAATTCAGAGCTACCACAGTCTGCATTTGCTTGGTCAATTTATAATGACAAGGTTTCTTCGTGGATCAATAGATCACCATCATACTAATTGAAGAATTGAAAATTCAAAGAAAAGATCTAAAAGCAACATATATGACTAGAATTATTTGAATAGTTTTCTTGCTCAGAAGTTTCATTGATTAAACTTGGTAAGAACTGTGAATTTAGGTATGAATTTGACATCCTGAATCACTCTGATAAATTTTCCTTCTTAGTGAATGTTATAATAAGAATAAAAAGGGATAATCATAGGTCAGCAAATAAAACTTCATTGCTTAAATGAGCTACCTTGACCTTATTATTAGAATTTTTTACTTTTTTTATTTTTCTGTATTATTACCAGTAGAGCATTTTGTAAAGTTAATTATAGTTATCAGATTTCAGTGAGCCCTTTTGCTACCATAAAGCTGATAAATGATGACTGATGAGTCAGGCACTGAGGGATTTACTTGGCAATGTGTTTGTTGATTAGCTAATAGCTGTACCTGCTGACGACTCCAGGGCACTTTTCCTCTAATGAGTGTAATGTACAAAGTGTTCACTTGAAAAATGGTGCCTTCTAAATGATGTTGCTAAGTGGAAAGCCATACTCTGAGTGTGACTGTTTGTTTTTCTGCATATCAAGTCCAAATCTAGCAATGAATTCATATGGAAAACAAAATTCATCAATAACCAGAGGCTTAAACATTTTTTTCTTTGGAAACCAATTGCAACTCAGTTGCAATTGCATCTAAACCTTTGGATATACTGACAATACTTTTTCAGTACAGATTAGTGACATGGCAATAACAAGAACTCATCATTC
The DNA here is from genome assembly GCF_019054845.1 of Dipodomys spectabilis. NCBI lineage: Eukaryota > Metazoa > Chordata > Mammalia > Rodentia > Heteromyidae > Dipodomys > Dipodomys spectabilis. The sequence goes on along the minus strand of NW_024870686.1, from coordinate 10,510,473 downwards.
ATAACAGTTTCCTAAAACAAAGAGATTTGATCAGGTCTGGCCTGATGTAAAAGAAAGAATGTTTCTGCTGTCTTCTCCCAGAATATAATTTTACCAATAAAGCAATGATTAAAAGACAAATAGCTCTTTTGCCTTTAAAGGCATGTGTGTTAAACCTGACATACAGTTTACAAATAAAGAATCCCACTGCTGCATTCTTTCTCAAATCAGATGTGATTCACTCATGCAGTAAACCTGAAAAAAATTGTAAGCAGAATATATACCAACTTCAGTTAGTGTTAGGTGTCTAAATTAATTGTTATTTGCTGGCCTTGTTCTTGAACTATTTCTAAACTTTGTTAACGTTGTCTTCCTCCTGGTAAGTTCTCTACTGAATTCAACATAAAATTGTCTTTGTAATTTGGGATGTCACAACAATTAAATTGTTTCAGATATGTATGTAATAACTATGTTATCGATCTATATATATGGTTATTGTTATATTGCTACTTCTTAGTCTATAATCTTCAAGGAGTTGGAACCAAAGAATGTGGTGGACATTTTGTTACTTATTTCTATACTAATATCTCAATGTGTGATACTTACAAATTCAAATTTGAAGTTTACCAACCCTGCAAAAAATGTTTTAATCTTTACAGATTTGTAGGTAGTACCACTGTTTTCTTTTTCTGCAACTCTACATGTATATTAGTACATTCTGTTTTAAGAATTTAAATGTAAGATGTCAATGTAGTTGAAAATCAAATAATTTAACATTTTACTAGAGAACATTAAAATGACTAGTATTTACTAGAATCTTAGAGTAAATACACTTTTTTACTCTAGTATTCAATCAAATTACTTTAAAGTTTAATGTACAAGTTATAGGAGATTTTTGATGTTTTCAAACACTGAACCAATATGATGAATTTAAATATGTTCTAAATACAGTCCCTCTGGGTACATGAAAACACTGCACAACTTTAAAACTGTGACAGATAATTACATTTGTTAATTCAGCTTTCTTCAGAAAAGGAGGTAGGGAAGTTGTAGGTGAAAGAACTATTACTTACTGGACAAATAATTGCTTTGCTATTATTATTCATTTGTTATTTTATTTTCCGAGCATTACTGGGGATTGAACCCAGGATTTTACACTTTACTAATCAAGTATGCCTTCAGCCCTAACCCCCGCAAAAAAAAAAAAAAAAAAAAAAAACAAAAAAAACAAAAAACAAAAACACCTAGGTAAGAACTACAAAAGAAGATACAGCAAATATGTGTCAAGTTCAATTTTAAATGATTCCATCCTACCAATCTGCTTTCTGCTTGTAAATACATTACATGGTAGAGATCTAACAGGAATCATGTGTGGGCTGCTGGGACTGCTCCGGCCACAGTATTAACTCTTCAAAAGTGTGAGGGCTAATGTACTCCATGTGTAAGTGTGACTATCCAAATAACTCCCTCATGTTCAGAAAGCAAAGATTTTTTTTCCAAACATATACAAAGAATAAGTTATTTGTGGAGCATGTATTTGCCTCTAACCTTGCCTATTTGTTTGAGAAGATTGTTGGAATACATTTGAAAGAAGATTTTTATAATTATCTTAATTCCAATTTCTTGTGTTAGAATTTAAAGGTATCATTCTTGTACATGCTATTCTAAAACAAGTCTGTTGAAATACTTTCATTTTTCACTGTATTTATAAACTTTCCAGAAAGATTTCTGCCCAAAACAGGCAAACAAAGGAACACCTCACAAAACAATAACACATTTAATATTTTGGCATGGGGACTCCAGTAAAGAGAATTCTCTTGTCTTAAGAACCTTCAGATGTGAAAAGAATCATAAACATTGGATTGTTGGATAAACTTGATTTGACTTTATAAGAGGATCTAGTAGTAATCAAGGGACATAAAAATGGATACAAGAAAAAAACAGGAATTAAGATGCTCATTCTCCTGATGTTTTCTTATTTTTCTTTGTGTAGGACATGCTCAATACACATCTAAACTTTCATGCATTACATACACAAATATATGGAAGGTTATTCACTTCATAATATATCTCAACAGATTTTATCCTGTAGAAGTATTTATCCTGGAATAATATCTTATAACCCTTTGGAAATTGCTCTCTATTACTTTTCCTATTTTGTATGGTTCTGAGGAACAGCTAGGCAAGTATTTTACCATTTGACTCATACCACTCTGACCACGTTTTCAACTTTATAAAATTTCAATTAAAATGTAGGTTTTACAAGTGTGTTGTAAGATTAAATTACTCTCTTATTCAGCAACCTGATTCTATTTTGCTTCTAACATTTTTGGATAGAGATTTCCCAGGAATTACTTTGATACAGGATACTTTATTTTTATCTAAAGTACTCTATTCATTTGTACATAAGTTCATTCAGAACGCATTAAAAAATAAACTTTCCTGCCATTTTAGTCAAATGCAATTTTTTTCCTTTATAGATTTCTAACTGATAATCTTCTGAAACTTGATATTGTGGTAAATTTTTTAATTAGTAGAATGTTGACTAAATATATGCCACATCAATTTATTCAAATGCTTATTATATATATTTACTAGAGTTTCATGACAATATTAAAAAGTCATGTGCAGCTCTTCAGGCTCATAGGATACAAAATTGTTATGAACAAAGATATCACGAGCTGAGCAAAGCTAAATTATTGTTGTTATAATTTGCTTCATAGAAAAGAATTGTGAATCTTTGAAAATGTACTTTGCTCAAATTTATAAAACTTTGCTTTCAAAGATAGACACATTTGTCTGGAAGATCTTAGTAGAGGTTTATGCCTACTTGCTATATAATATCTACATTTATGAAAGATTTTTTAAAAATATTATAAAGGTGGTGTATTGAGGGGTTACAGTTCCATGAGTCAGGTAATGAGTACATAATATTTTTATTTTTAAATGATACAATCTCCCCTATTAAAATGGGAGCCCATGTTTATAACTTTTATATATTATTTAAATTTATCATAATATCTTTATAATCTAAACAAATCTTTATCGAAAATCACACAAGTAAGAAAGTAGCTGCTCATTTTTAAACACAGTGTCTTGTAAATCTCATTGTTGCAATGGGTCAACTTGTATCCCTATTTAAGCATTTTGTTTGTTTCCCTTCCTTTCTCCAAGCTAGAGAAGTGTATATACAAGATTCAAGGCACCTACATCAAATATGGTGAAAACAGGGGTTATACCATGGGGGCGGGACATACAAAGAAACAAAAAAAATCACATGGTACATTATAATATGCACATTATAATACAAAAGGAACAATAGCAAGAAAGAAAAAACACTTGTGTCCCTATCTTGGGGTTCATTTCACTTAACATCATCTTATCTGTTCATATGTACATAGCTTTTGATCTTTTCTGCTTGTCCCAGACATATATACTTGTTGCAAATAAGATAAACCATAGGACCTATGTTTCTTTGGGCCTGGCTTACTTCACTTAATATAATTTTTCCAAGTCTTTCCATTTCTTAACAAATGGGGTGATGTCATTCTTTCGGATGGAGGCATAGAATTCATATATACATATATATGAATATATATGGTATATATATGAATATATATATATATGGTATATATATATACCAAATTTTCTTGATCCATTCATCTACTGAGGGGCATCTGTGTTGGTTCCATATCTTAGCTATGGGAAATAATGCTGCAATAAACATAGTTGTGCTGGTAGCTTTAGTATGGTTTTGTTTGTGATCATTTGGGTAAATGCCCAAAAGTGGGATTGCTATGTCATAGAGGAGCTCTATGTGGAACTTTTGAGTAACCTCCTTTACAGTTTAGGCATTGAGGTGGGGGAGGGGAGGGAGTGTAGTTGTGGAGGTGGGAGGGAAGGGATGGTAGTGGAAAAACAAAGGAGGTAACAATGCTTGATAGGAAATGTAGTCATTACCTTGCTCTTGTAACTGTAACCCCTCTGTACAGTATTTTTACAATTAAAAATGTATTTTTAAAAAGAAAGTAGCTACTCAATCCTTTTTCTCCTATTTGAGGAGTTTGTCTTATTTTTTTTTTTTTTTGGAGCCTAAATAAGAGTTAGAAGCTGATCTAATGCAACAAGAATCATTGTTGGTTATCCTCCAAGAGACAGAATGATGGATTTCATTTCCTAGTGAGATCATATTCTACTCAAAGTTTCATTTTCCATCAGATCTGAAAATTTCTGGGTTCTGGCAAACAGTGGTGTATCAAACTTCAGCCAAGATCTGTATATATGCCATCATTTTTGACATTTTTATTTTGGCCTTCTCAGGTGAGCGTTGACTTCCAGAGTTGTTCTGTGCAGTTCTGTTGCTGACAGTCACGGTGTGTGAGTTAGGTATATGATTTGACAAGCAAGTAACCATGACAACTTGGAAACATCAGCACGATATGATATGCCATATTGTGTTGTCTTCGTTTGAAGTGTTGTATTCCATAAAGCATTGCTTTTTTTTAATGAAATGATACATTAAGGAGAAGCTTTATTTTATATATGTATGATTCTACACCTGTAGAATAAAGGAATATTTAATCACCTATCTGTTGAAGGAGGGTGGTTTTATTTTCTTCCAAATGGACATTTTATGAACTGTGTCCATCTGGAAGTCTTTTTATATTGGAGTGTTATGCTGTGCCTGGTAGGATTCATATGCATTAAAAAATGATGATGAGCCATAACTTTGCTTTCTAGTCATTATATCAGGCAAAAGCCATGTGGATTTGTCTTATCTTCAGAAGTGGATGGCAAGTCATGTTTTCTTACTAGATATCTAGTTTTCATGTATATTTGTATTATTGAAAGCAGAATTGTATCCACTTTGTTGTTTTTGATAGTGAAATGTCTATAAATCTTAAAAATAGATGCAAATGAAATAGCTCTAAGGAGCACACCACTATCAATGCACGTATTTTTTGCCTTGGAGTTGAAGAAATATCTTAAGGATAATTTGTTACAGTCGTGCTAGTACTTTTAAATCATTCAACATGTAAGAATCCTTTTATCAGTTCAATATTGAAATAAAATGATATTTCATATTACTTTTGGATAATTTGGCATTTCCAGGTTTTATTTGAACTTATACATAGAAAATAAGATAAGACTAGTCCCTGAATTTAATTAGTACTTCAAGAATGAGGTGTAGATCAAAAGGTAAACACAGAAGTAATATTTATACATATAAAATACCTCAAAACTAACAGTATATTTTAACATTTGTCTTTTTATCCCAAGGTATAACAATATGCTAACGTTGTTACAAATGACTTCATTAATTAGTAAAACAATTCCAGGACTTTTGCTTGTGTGCTTGTTTGTTTAATGAGAACTGAAGTTAGATTTCTCTATAGAAATAGACATTTTTTCTGAAATTTTATTTTTATAAAATAACTCCAGGTGATGCTTAAACTTTAAAATGAATATTAGTACAAATTCAGCTTCTCAGAGTTCTAGAGATGAAAAATGCCTCTTTTTTTGCTGAGAAGCTGCTGTTTATTCAAAAGAAATCTCAATGTCTAGGATTTTGTTTGATACATTCCTTTTACTTTGGAAGAACAGGCATTGTTGTCCGTCCATTCTGGTGTGTGTGTGTGTGTGAGAGAGAGAGAGAGACAGAGACAGAGACAGAGAGAGAGACAGAGTGAGAGAGACAGATTGACATACAGACAGAGACAGACAGACAGAGAGACAGAGACAGACAGAGAAACAGACAGACAGACAGAGACAGAGTACATTGCCATCCTGAAGCTTAGACTCAGGGCCTGGACAGTGTTTGCTTTTTCTTTTCTTTCTGGTCGTGGGGCCTGAACTCTGGGCTTGGGCACTGTCCCTCAGCTCTTCAGCTCAAGGCTAGTGCTCTACCACTTGAGCCACAGCGCCACTTCCAGCTTTTTTCTTTTTGCTTACGTGGTGCTGAGGAATCGAACCCAGGGCCTCATGCATGCAAGGCAAGCACTCTACCACTGAGCCACCTTCACAGCCCTTAATTGTTTTTTCCTTAAGACTGCTGCCTGACCAGTTGAACCACAGCTCCACTGCAGGCACTTTTTGTGGCTTTGAACTAATATCTTCAGATCTCAGCCTATTGAGTAAATTAGAACGACAGGTGTGAACCATCAGCACTCAGCTGGGAGTCTGCACACGCTGAAAAGCTATAAAGATCAGGGTATCCTAGAGCAGACACTGGTTTTGGTGGGTCTGGTTGGATTGGAGGTAGGTTACTGACTGATAAGACCTTCCTAAAATTTCTAACAATTCTAACATTCTAACACTGTGCTAACACTTGAGAACTTACTTGAATGACATCTCTTGCTTAGTACTATTTATAGTTCATCATTTATTCAAAAAAGAAGATAGTATGTGTGTGTGTGTGTGTGTGTGTGTGTGTGTGTGTGTCTGTGTGTGTGCAGGAGCACTCATACAATGTATTACATTCCAATGAAATTAAGAAAATTCCACTATCCAAGGACAAATTTGTGATCTCACTTCAATATATTGATTGCTTCATGTTTTAGTTATGTTTATTAAGTGTTATTGACCAAATTTATATACTATGCTATATGCAAACTGGTCAAAGAACAAATGGAGAACTGTTAGTTTAGAAGTGATAGAAATGAAAAAAAAAAAACTTGCAGGCATTAGATACACAGTTGTCAAAGGTCATGCCCCTAACTCAGGAAATAGAAAGGAAAATTTATCAATAATCTCCTATGACCTGAATTTAGATATAGTGGATAATAACTGATAAATCATACATTTTATTCCAAATAGTAATCTTTATATCAACCTAAAATGGATACTATTTTTATACGGTTGAATTATTTATTAACCTCTCTTTTTTTGAAAACACTGGTATTGCACTTTTAATAAATTCTTACCCAAATGATTATTATTTGCCTCTAGTTGCACTCAGCCTGGATACGGTCTTTAAATGTTAGTAATTTTGATCCTAGGGTGGAAATCAGCAGAGTGGGACAGCTTAGTGCAGAAGGATCAATGAGACATAGCCAATTTCTATTCACATAAAAGTCATGGTGGTCCCTGGACAAAGGACGAGAAGGAAAACACAACCGGGAAAGATAAAAGACGTTGGTATTCTTGTTAAGGATACAATCTCCTAGTAAGCATAAGATACTTATTGGAGACATCTAGTTCATAATTAAGGAAATACTTTTAAATGATTAACTGAGCATAGTTTGGGAAAGAGTGGACTCCATGTTACAGAAATGCCTAGATGGACTAGTGTTTTATGGATAAATAATTTATTTGCAAAGACTCACTAAATTGTTAAAAGCTATCTTTATGCTTTCCAGGAAAATGAACATAAAAGGAAGTTTTATGGTAGCATTCTGAGTTGTTTATGAGATGTAATTTAAGGTTATTGAATTGTTATAAATTCTGTGAGTGTCAGAAATACTTTTTCTTTAAAATATATATAATAGAAAGTAAACTGACTATATGGGATGATACCGTGTAATATATGGATATAGCAGTTTGATCAGTGACATGAGTTTCTCTCATCAGAACCCAAGTGAAAGGAGCCACACCCATGTGAGTGAGTCAATCATAGGAGCCTAGTGTATCCAGTGGTTCGGGGATTCCTTCTTCCTTGTAACTCCTGGATAACAGATCCAGTAGTGATATCAAGGTGTAGATAGTATAAACTTAGAATGAATATTTGAATAATTTGGTACATACCAGAAAGATCTTCAAATAGGAGGTAAAGACTGTCCTTTATATTGATTTTTATGTAACTGAAATTTGAATTTTCATTGTTGGGCGCTAGAGAAAAAAATTCTTTGTGGATAATCTTATGAATTTCTGTGGATCTAAAGTTTTCAGGCTTTAGGTTCATGTGTACCTACTGTCTTTCAAGACTTTTGCTCCATGGTAAGTTCATATGTGTTCTAAAGTAGTCTATTTTAAGAGTCTTCCCTATGCAGCATTTATAAAATATTCACATTATCCTAGTTGTCATTTGATTATATGCACATGTTCTGATCTTGCTATTTTCCATAGCTAGTTCTTTAGATACAACTATAGGGAACATTTCTAAAATTAGTTCAAGAAATTATAGCTCTTGCAATATGTGATTCCGAGTTAATCTCTCTAATATATAATTAGTCATTTGCTTTTTAAATTTTCAGACACACAGTATTTTGCTGATTTCAGTGAATGGATTGAAATAAACTTTACTTTTGACTTTACAAATATAATTATAAATATAAATAAATAAATTAAATTATATATAAATATTATAAATAATAACTCTTTAGTGTATTTACCAATGTAAGTATAAGGTGATAGGTCCATGATGTGTATGAGCACACAGAACTTCCTACATGTGCTTAGTTTGTATAAATGATTTTCAGATTCAAACTTTATTCTTATCTCCCTTTAATTTTTCTTACAGCTTTTTTTCTTTGATACCTTTACAATTTTTATTAATGTATAGTAATTATATATCTACATCCACATAGAGATATAGATATGGGTCGCTGTGATATCTCACCTGCACACAATGCACTGGTCAGAGCACTATAATTATCCTTTCACTTCCTGTGTCTAACAGAGTGCTACTATTCATCTGATTCATGTTTTCTGATGCCTTATATCTTCTTTTATATCCTTCCTAGGTGGATTCCTAATGTAGTTATGACTATTGTGATTAATTTAATGTAATCATAGTATGTGTGTGTGTATATATGTGTTTCTCTCATACACATGCAGACATTTCTGCATGCTTGATTATGAACATAATCTGTATTCATCAGACTCCATCTGCGCCTTAGATATTATTCCATACTAACTGCATCAATGGACACAGGTCAACATTCTTCTGTTTTTCCTGACTATAATTTTCCTGCTGAAGAGCATAATACTCTCATGCTGATTTGTTTCTTATTATTCAAAGATTTCCTGTGGTTTCTCTTCCCTGTATTTCTGCAGATTTTCTTCTATTTAAGCATTTTTGCTTCTTTCCAAGCCCAGTCATATACCTCTTGTCTTTCTAATGATGTGAATAATTTCATGAGGGTTGTGACAAATCATTCATCTGGTATACAACATGTACCATACTCGTACTGGCCCTGTATGTGGCCCACAAAGAACCTCACAGAAAATAAGTTCACTCAAAACATTGAACTGAACCAACATAGATGGAAACATCACAAAGTACACCCATATGATTTTCTGTGATTCTCTTTATAATTTCTAAAATTCCACAAATTATTCTAATTCTCCAGCAAGCTCATTTATTTAATTAGTAACAGATACTCTAACATCTCTAGCTAGAATTTTCTCAGAAATCTACTTAACTCAAACTAAGGTTAAGTTTAGTTAAGTCTACATAACTTAATGTACATTTGTTTCTAATATCTAGATGTGATTCACTAGAAAATATCTTCAAAGTATCAGAAATCTTATATAAGACAGGAAATAATCATTGCAGAGCTCCTCACCCTTGTTCTTGAAACAGCACCTGGGTGGATTTCAATAGTGCAATATTCCCAGCGATGAAGGCAGGCAGTTTTGCTTTCTTGTGCTCAGAATAAGAAGAGTTACTAATTCCTGTCTAGAGTATTACGCACTTGCCTTCACAATCCACTTCAAATTGTCCTTTATATATAGCATAGGTATGGGTCTTTAATAGCATAGAAATCTTAAAATCCTGAGAAAAAAAGAAAAAAATGGAGTGCCTAATAATTATAACAAACTGTAATGTTTGATCTGTCATTTCAAGTATAAATAAATCAGCAAGTAAATACTGAGATACCTGTACTAGCCGTTAGGATAGACAGAATTAGAAAAGCTTCCATCATTTCTATGTAGTAGGAACACTGTCCTGGAAACAATGTGGAAGCATAGCCAGTATGAGAATCTGTCAGTTTTCTGTTATTCTAATGAATACTTGAGATAAGTAAGCTGATAAAGAGAAAAAGGGTACTTTGCTTTACTTTTGGAACTCTCTCAGTCTATGGTCTGTGGACCCCTATACTTTTGGACATCTGACAAGCAGCAGCACATCATGGGGTCCGGGGTACTGGGGACGCATGAAGTAAAATACCATTCAGCTCATGGCCAGAACTCAACACAGAGACCCTATCCCCTTCAGGGTTATCTTCCAATGGTGTCAGGTACTCCATTAGACCCCACCACAAAAAGATTTCATTGCTTTCCTATAGTTACACACTGAGACAACACATTAAATACATGCTGATAATGCAGATCCAAACTATTTATTATTATTTATGACCTTTGTTAAATTATATCCATGCATTCTTTCATTTGATTCATTATCACATGATCTGGAATAATATCCAGATCAGCAAGAAAGCCATGTGGATTTTTTTTTTAATTTAAGATCATGGACCTAAGCATGCTGTACCTGACATTTGATCGTTTGGGCAAGAACAATTTAGATCTAGGGAATTCTTTGATGTTATCTTCAGGGTTGACAGGTAGATCCGATCATGTGAAAGAAGCCCACAACCAACCATTTCAGTTTTGAGTATTCCTACATTGCATCAATAGTAAGAATATATGGATTCAGTTTGACAGAATTGAAAAGGAATAGAAATTTTTCAAGTAATGCAAGGTCAGGACAAAGGATTCCAAAGATTGAACATACATGAAGGGAAGAATGGAGAACTGATTGAAACTGGGGCAAAAAAGAAACAATAACAATTAATAAGATCTTATTTCAAGGAACAGGTTGGATCTGGTGCTACGCTAGTGTAGTTGCAGCTACACTGTAGGTGAAGGTAAGAAGACAGAGGTGCAAAAAGTATGAAAGCTCATCTGAAAAGTAACTAAACTATAGAAAAAAGGGCTGGAACTGTGAAGCCATTGATAGACTGAATGCTTGCTTAACATGAAGAGGGTATCACCACCACCCTTTACCCCTTAAAATAAACAGAAACAAATGGAAGTCAAGGCGTCAATATAGTGAGTGGGAAAGAGGCAGAGATAGAGGTTAGAAAGAGAACTGGGTAAAGCAGTGCAGAAGAAACCTCTCAGAAATGAGTTTTGTGAGTTTGTGTCTTGCTCTACCACCCTTAAGGACTGATTCAAAGCAAATACCACCAAATATTGGCCTAGGCCTTTTACAAACAAAAGGAATTGCAATTCATGAATGCCCCATTAATATTTATATTTCATTTTGTTAGTTTAGTAATGAATGAGTAATCTGTGTCTTCCCACTACGAGTCCACATTTTATCTACTACTTGATAGAGTCAGGGTCGAGTTTCCTACACTTTATTTTCTCTTTTTGTGATCAGAACACATCTTTGGCTTGCACAGATGGTTTAAATTCATTTAATTATTTCCTTCTTATAAAAAATAAATATGTACAATATCTTTAATTTTGCACACTGTGTTTTCCTGTTTGCATGGGTAAATTTTCTGGTACATTACTTCACACACTTTTATCCTATAATCCAATCCTTCATACATTTTGTATAAAATATCTTATAAATATAATTTTGAATAATATTGTTAATCAAAAGTCAGCCTACAATTAGAGGGAAATAAAAATGTTCCCATTTAAGGAGAAAACTTTTATATTGCAGCATTTTCTTATCTTGATGGCTTGTTCTCTAACCATGCAAAATATATTCATATCCCTAATACTCAGTGATTTTTTTTTTGCTGGTGACTCATCCAGGTGTTTGGGAACTGTGGCTGGAGATAATGGTCAGATTGCCTTTTCTTCTTTCACCTCATTGTAAAATTACCAATGAGTCATCATGAAAGATTCTGGAGACTAAATATTTCTTAAATATGCTTACATTATTTAGGTTGCATTAAGGATGATAGAAATGTCTTCCTACGAGAATGAGTAATTCGAGCCGTGATTTTACTATTCAGAACTATAACTGTGCTAATTATTTATGGTGGACATGGAACAAACTTGAACAGAACAGACAATTACATACTATTAAATCCTTGGTATTGATAACTTAATTACCAATTTTCAAATTCGCAGCTACTTGCAATAGAGTACAGAGAAAGAATATCATATTTTGTATACAAGGTTTCCAATGCAACATATAATTCAAAGTACAATATAACCTAAAGGTTATAATTTTTCACATTCTCCAAATATAAGATGTAGCATTTTCTAAAGGATTTCTGACTTTCAACTTAGTAACCTGGGCAGATGATAGTGTCAAAGATATTCTCATTCAGTGAATTTGATTTGAATTTTTTCTTTATTTCACATCAATAAGAAAACATTTTTCAGATTTTCTCTTGTAATTAATGATGAAAATATAGTCAGCATGAGTTTCCCTGATGTCTGAATTGAAATCAAACCTAATATTTAACCCTGGGAAAAAATGATGGTGAAACTGAAAGGAAAGTTACAACATGACCAAAATAAAAGTAAATGAACTAAAATTTAGCTCACATGTGCATAGCAATTTTTCCACTTGCATTGTATTTTGGAAATGAATAAATACAATGATTTTTAGATTGCTTGCCATTTTAAGTTATATTGTTAGCACAGACTGTTCCATGGATGCAGGTTGATTCTGATGTGGGACGGTTGGCTATCTCTCCAAATAGTGCTTTATAAGAAATAATTTTATAAGGTATACATGTCAATAAGTCAATTTTTAACAATGTATACAGTTCATGAATACCTGAAGAGCTTTGAGCAATCACTATTATCCATTTTACACATCAAATAGATAAATTAGTGGGAAAAGGGGGAAACTCAGGATTGAATATATGAAAAATTAATTCAGGGGACCAATGTATAGCCTGCTATTATAAGTTCAATATTAGAGATGCTGATGACATTCTTGGAAAGCTCTGGAGAAAGTACCTGGATCATAGTAACTGCTCATGAATGTAATAAGTATTAAGATTGTTAGGTGATTTTATTCTTGGTATGGGTTTGGCATATATAAAAGCCAACTATATATATATATATATATACATATATATATATATATTCATTTTCCCTCTGCATATTTAGCTATCCAAATAAAACATAAGGTTTTCTAGAAGTCTTTATTGATTTTATGTTTTATTCAAATTCTTATTAAATTACAAAAATAGAAATAAACTTTCAGAATTCTGAAAATGTCTTGCATAACCTTGGATTTACTGTTCTCCCTGACACATTAGCAGTGACAGAAGGTGCTAATTGTGCTAGACCCTGCACTGTACTATTTGATTTGGCCACTCCTCCTTCTTGCTCAATTTTAATCTCAATTTGAAGATAAAATTGAGAATCAAAAGAATGAAGTAATCTATGCAAAAGGCTGGGAGACTCTTAAGATTTGAACACAGAAAATAAATGTTTGGATTTCCTATCCTTGACTATTATACCAATTAGCATACATAGTGTGAATAAATTTTTATTAATAAGTTAATAAAATTAATAAATGAACCATAGAATTTAGGGCCAAACTCTTGCTAGGCAAGTGTTCTTCTGTTTGAGCCATATCAAAGCACTGTATGTCTTTTCTATTCTTTTGGATAGGTTCTTAATGTTTTTTTGGCCTGGACCTATGCCTTTCTTTTTACCTATGCATTCACTCCAGCTTGGATTACAGATGTGAGTCATCATGTTCAGCACAAAAATTGGGGAATTGAGTAAGGGTGTTGCTAATTTCTTGCCTTAAGTGGCTTCTAGCGGAGATTTTCCTGATTACTGCTTCTTGAATAGCTTGGATTATAGGTACTAACCACTTTGCCCAGCCTATGTGTATTTGAATTAAACTCTTCATAAGAAACCTGAGAGGTTATCATTAACTACATTGCTTACCTTTATTTCTGAAAACAGTTTTTGTTTTTGTGGGTTGTGGGGCTTGAATTCTGAGCCTTGTCGCTGTCCCTCAGCTCTTCAGCTCAAGGCTAGTGATCTCCCACTTGAGCCACAGCGCCATTTCAAGTTTTCTGGTGGTTAATTGGAAATAAGAGTCTCATGAACTTTCCTGCCCATTCTGGTTTTGAAGGTAGATCCATAGATCTCAGCCTCCTGAGTAGCTAGGATTATAGGCATGAGCCACCAGCGCTAGGCTATAGAACCACATTTATTAATAAAACATTTTTGTGTTTTATGTTAGGACTTGAGTCCTATAAAAAGGAAAATGTATGCCAATCATTCCTTCTGATTCAGATATCAATCATTCTGTATTTTAAAAGTGCTGAAAACATCTTTGAAATAATAATCAAGGGACTGTCAGATGCTGGATTAATAAGGCTTTATAAAGACAAATTTGTTCAAGAAAATTGGAGTTTTAGATGTTTTGTGTCTTATAAAAGTACCAAAGTGATTATTTGTGGGTTTTCTTCCTATGCTAGCTAAGTTATTTAATGCCATTTTCGTTTTTTTTTTTTAAACGGTAGTTAAGTTTTTCATGTATGTGAATGAAAGTAAGTTATGCACACTTTCTACTTCATGTTCTCTGGAATTTAGTATTGGAACTCTTAAATGATTGCAATATCTCTAATGCCTTATGAGAAATTCCTAAGTTATGGAGAACAAATGAACTCATTCAATCTAGATGAATACTATTAAAATATAATTGCATTGCAAAAAAGAGGAAACATTGATTCATTTTTACCTCTATTAACTTCTGTGGCTGTTACAACAATTTGGCACAAACTTGGTGGTTTAAAAGAGCCTGTACTCCTTACTTCCTTCTCCTCCGTGTCACAGATTAGCATATATCTCACCGAGACGATTCCAACACAATAACAGGACTGTTCACATTCTCATGCTTCCTGGACAGAGCCCGTTGCCACGGTGGTTCTTGCTTTTGGAAGCCTCCTACCATCCTTACCACTGAAAGAAAAAAAAAAATGTGTCATGTCTGTGACTCTACTCCTCTAGCCAACCTGTCCCTAACCTCAGATTGGAAAAGTTCTCCACATTTATGTACAAAAATGACCACATTATATCCACCTGTGTAAGCCAGGGAAACTTTCTAAGCAGCCTTAATTTAATCACATTTGCAATGTTTCTTTTGCTAAGTAGGTAACATTTTCACTGAGCTAGGCTAGTCACACATAGCCAGAATGGAAGAGTATCTTCAGTGTTACTAGCATTTGGCCAAGGAACTCTTTGGTGGTATAACATAGTAATCTTCACAACCCTGACATGATTAGAATGCTAGATTTAAGAGTATCACAGAGTTGAAACCTTCCATTTTAAAGGTGAGATAGATTTCTCATAGAAATCAGACAGAATAGACAGCTATTATTTCAGTGCAGCCAGAACCCTTTTATTTTACATATGAACCTAAATCCCATTGGTAAAAGATCCTAATGAGGGAGGGATATTTGGCAAAACAAGACTTTCAAACATTTTAGGGGGTTGAAGATGTAACTAGAGTGATTGCCTAGCATGTGCCAAACCCTAGATTCAATGCTTAACATGGTAAAGAAATCTTGACATTTTGTAAGAATCATGAGGTAAATAATAATAATCTGGGGATACATTCTGAGTAGAAAGATTGTATTTATTTGAAATAAACAAATGACATACATCAACATATAACATAGAGCATTTTCGCAATTTCTACTTGGTTTATGTCCACTCCAAAAACAATACATTTTATTGTTGTTTTTTTCTAAGATTCAAAGCAAATGGTTTATCTCATTAGTACTTTGGGATGTGTTCAATAAGCGCGGAGGAGACTAGGAAGGATAAGAATTGAAGTAGGAAGAGGGAAGTTTGGGAAGTCTCACTCAACCCTGCCCTGTGTGTAAGCCACATGACCACTGAATTCTACTAGAATACAGTGAGGGTCAAAGGGACCTTGTGATCAGAGAGTCTTCTTTAAGAAGACTTTAATATTCTAAGTGACTAATTTGAATACTAGAACCTAAATCTAAACCTAATGCTTATTTTTATTTTTTGGAGTTTCTTTTTTTAAATTTTTTATTGTCAAGGTAATGTACAGAGGGGTTACAGCTACATAAGGAAGGTAATAAGTACATTTTATTAGTTTTCAGAAGAGTTTAGAATCTAGATCAAGATACACATCCAGTTGCTCAGCCCTGGACTACCCTCTAGCTTTCTCCATCTGATTAGTGAATGCACAGAAAATGTGTTATCAGCTTGAAAAATCATTATAAAGAAGTAATTTAAACTCCCTGTCTTATTTCAAAAGCTTCTAATTAGGAGTCATTTTCATTACAAGAAAAAATTAAGAGAATATTATTTAATTTGTTTTGTTTTAAATTTCTGTGGAAACCAAGTATATTTTGCAGGATTTTCATTTAGCTACATTTTTTTAATGTCAGTGCTCCTAAATAAATCTGAGCACGGAAAAAGAAAGCTGAGGGGGTGGAATTCAAAAATAGTTTCCAGCCACAAATACCACACATTGATATTATGGTGATATATTTACTGCTGCCATTTTTCCCCCTTGAATCAGAGGTAGAAAGAAATTAAATGTTTTAAATTGAAGCTGAAGAATACAATACAATAGATTTTACGAGTATTGTACTGATTACCAGCATTCTAAGGAAAATTACCAGGCTAGCGAAAACGGATTGAGGAAATCAAGAAAGTCATGCTAATTTAAGCACAGCTTGAAAATAGGCAAATTTGCTAAATAATATATTTAATTCTATTAGATGATTATATGAAATGTGCACTAAGTTTTATTTGAGAGAAAACATCTAACAATGTACCATATAATTTGAAATAATATTATAGGCCACAGCCCTATCAAGACATTAAAAATACATTGTAAAATGTTCTTTATTTCCTGGTTACATGAAGATTTATATTAAACTTTTTATATGTGTGGTTATAAATGTATATATATATATACATGAATAAATAAATACACTGTTTTTCTATAGAGAGACAGGTAGAGAAGGAGAAAAAAAGGAAAGAAAGGGGCAGGGGTGGGGGGGTGGGGGGAGGAGGGGAGTATAATCCAGACCAAACTGGAACTCAATAGTTTAGTTCAGCTTTGAACTCTACATTGTCCACACTCTACCTGTGGAATACTCAGATTACAAGTGTGTATGCAAGCTGTACTAAATAAATATTTTTTAAGAAAACAAAAGAATATAAATAATAGTATTCAGCATATGATGGATAGCTTTATGCTTCATAATATGCAACTCATATTCTAGTACTATTTTGTTTCATATAAACATTGAAGTGACTTTACTATATTGAAAATAATTACTTCTTTGAAGGGAATTGGTTTTTTATGATTTATATGGATTTCCCTTTTTGTTATGAACTGTCTTTCAGATTACTATAAGGGATTTTACAGTTGTTTTGTTTTCTCATTTGTTTCCATTGCTTGTAATGCAGGTGTGTATTTTTCTACATTCATTTTACAGTTGCATTTTATTGTTCTAGTTTTCTGTAACTAAAGAACTATTTAATATTGAAAAGTCAATGGAAAGGAGCAGAAGTATAAATAGATGATTATACTGTGCCCCTGAGATATGCACATACCAATAGGACAGATAGAGAAGGTAAGGAACCCCTGTTTGCCAAAGGTGCATTTAAGCTCAGTCTCTTGTCCCACCTGTAGCCATGCTGTGCAAACATCAATCAACATCTTCTCATTCCAGATAATATATGCAAGATCGCATTCCCACAAGGAAATATAAGCCCAGGGGCATGTAATATTCTGATATCCGGAAGAGTTTTAGATTAGAATGATATTATCTTTGTTTTTCAAATGAATTATAGCTCGAATCCGAAATGGTTCATTCAAGATTATGCTGCCTGATTGTAACATAGCTAGAGTTTTAATATGTTTTCCTTTCCCCCTAATATATTATTACCACTATCAAGGTTCATTCACTTTATTACCAGTTACTTGTGCTTCAGATTTCATGGCCTGAAAGGAATCTCAAAGATGACAGCCTCTAGCTTCCCATTTTACAAATTGTAAAAACTGCAGTTCAAGTTGTTACAGTTCTTCTCTCATGATCATTTTGCTAGCCTCTCCCATGCATGTTCTTTTATTAGATACCCACTGACTGCAGTCAGGTACTCAGTTAATTGTTTGTTGTAAAATACACAGGAAGTATGTAACCATTGCCTTTCCATAAATTCTCATAATTATTGTTTCAATATTACCTCAGAGATTTCATTTACCTAAAGTGTTGGTGGTATATTAGCTATGTCAGGTATGTATTTTAATACCTTTTGAATAAAAACTACATTATTGTAGCAGGCGAATGTAATAGCCCCTTATTAATTCACTGTTCGGCAAGGCATGGCTAGCTATCTTCTTAGGATCTACTATTAAGAGAGCATTCTTATCTGTCTCTTAAACTTTTCTTCCAAACTCATTCCTATTGCTAACAGAAGGCTTTGTGTGTGGTTATAGACAGAGGCCTAATGACCTTACCAGTTTTTAGCTATTGGAAGATATCAGCAAGCCAAGACAGACTATAGTTCCTTACTTTCTAACTCTTCTACTTTCCAAGCTACCAATAAGTATATCTTCCCATCAAAGGTCTTAACAATAGCTTGGATATGTCTCTGGTATAAAATTTAGATTGAAATACCATATCTATTGAAATAATATTAAGAGGTATGACCTTGGGAGTCTACCTAAATCATGAGATTCTGCCCTCTTCAAAAGGACATTTATAAAGGAGCTTGAGGTTTCAGGGATTACTTGTTTGTTTGTTTTATCTTTTGCAGCTCTTGTGTTGTATGAAAACAATCACTAGCCCCATTGAGAAAGAAACAATAAGGATGCATCTTAGAATAAAGATGGCTTTACCAGAGAATGTAGTGATGAGAATGAATTTGTAATCATAGACTATACTTTACTAGATACCAAGTGCAACAGAGATTGGATTTTGAATATCTCAGCCTCTAAAACTACAGGAAATATTTTTTCTTCAAAAATTAACTGGTTACTGATAGGTTTTTACAGCAGTAAAAACAGACTGAGCCTGTTTTTTTTTTACATTTTGTATTTTTCAAAGAGTTACTGAGTTTATTTCAAGAACAGATTAGGTCAGACTCAATCTATATAATCTCATTTTCTCTAAATCAATTGCATTGGCATCTTAATTACATCTTAAGATCTCTTCACAGCAACAGGTAGATGACTAATTACATAAATGGATAGAAAGGAAAGTAATCTAAAGAGGAGAAATTTGGGAAGTAATCTTGAAATTCTTTCTCGCAGAGGGAGCATGTATTCTTCCCTGCTAGACTGGTCTAATCTGCTTTCAAGTTAGAGTATTCAGGCTCATATGCATTTGATAGAGGTAGTACATCATCTGATGTCCACTTGGGGGATCTACTGTATATATCTATCACTTAGTATAAGAGAGATGGAATACAAGTCCGATCTTCATTTCATGGGAGCAGACATAAGATGATGTGTTTATCAGGAGGGATAGAATATACACACATGCATATTTTACATATGTTTATGTAAACATATTCATAGACAGGATTAATTGTTCTCACTATGATCAAATTTGGCCAAATTTACACTGTTTTCTGTTGATTTGTTAATATTAATGGATGAGTATATATAAATGTCAGCATCTACCCCCAACTATTTCCTCCATGAAATTCCAGTTAAAACAGAACTATAGAGAAGTGGTTGCACAAGAAACCAAGGAAGTATTTGGACCAAGTCCCACTTAACACAGAAGCTTTGATGCATATTTTCTCTCTTGTGTGGCAGTTAGATCTAATATATGTGTAAACAAAGAAAGGGTTGTATGAACATGTACACAAACATAGTATATACATGGTATATACAGGAGAGAATTTCAATTGTGTAGTTCATTTCAACAACTGACGGTCTATTAAAAAGAATAACAAGTAGCAGGTAATTGAGGTGGGAAAAAGAAAGATGGGAGAAAATACAACTAGGGAAATTGAGGGGATTGGTGGAGTTAGGATGGTTGGGCAGAACTGGTAAATGGTTGACACTGATCAAGATATATTATACTCATAAATTGATATGCTGGTTGTAACCCCTTTGTACAACTACATAAAGGTTTTATAGTAGTATAATAATAATATGGTAATAATAATAATGTAGTATAGTAATAATAGTAATATTAAAGGTAATATAGTAATAATAATGACAATAATAATAAATTTTTTGGTAAGGCATTACAAGTAATTAAATTATACAGCAAGTTGTTTCAGTTTACTCTAATAAAAATATATTTTTATTTGAGGATATTGAAATACAAGAACTCCTTCCAGAAAGAACTGAAAAGTCATACCACAGAGAATATTATTGTTTGCAACTATAAGAAAATGGAATTGGGAGTATGAAACTATTTTAAAGTACATTTTTGGTACTTATGCTCTTCAAAAATTCTAAAAGTCAATGGTTATTTTATTTTCTTTGCTGTCAGCATTTGCTACAATTATTTTTACTTTATAATGTTCCTAAATCTTCATAGTACAGCAAAATCAAATAATAACATATGCATATGCATTACTATCTTTCTTCCCATGAAACATAAATGTGTCTACCACTTCCAAGAAGCCTAAGACCAGTAGCCTTAGTAACAGCACCATTCTGAAATTTAATTTATAATTCCAAAGGTTTCCTTTCCTAGTCAGGTATGACTAGCCAAGTCTGCTTTAAAATAATTGGTGTTCTTAGAAAGTATCTGAATGTGACTAAACTAAGGTGAACTAGATGAGGTCATCATAGGATCAACTTCACCTTCTATAATGGCACAAATCCTTTTCAGCTGACTAGTCAAGTCCATTCAGGAACTTATCACAACGCTTTAGTCTGAAAATTGCAGAATTCGATGTTTATAGATTTAGACCTTACGTAAGGATGATGATAGGAACTCTGGTACCTCCACCTTCCTAGAAAAGGGACATCACTTCTGGGATAGTTTATGATCAGTATTGAAGTTTTGAAAAGTTTTGAAGCATAGCCGGGCTTTGGTGGCTCACATCTGTAAACCTAGCTAATCAGGAAGCTGTGATCTGAGGATTACAGTTCAAAACCAGCCCGGACAGGAAAGTCCATGAGACTCTTATCTCCAATAAACTACTAGAAAACCACAGTTGGCACTGTGGCCCAAGTGGTAGAGCACTAGCCTTAAGCTGGAGAGCTGAGGGACAGCGACCAGGCCCAGAGTTCAAATCTCATGAAAACGCTTAGAGGAAGTCCAAAAGTTAACAACAAGGAAAGCATGCATTATAAACTATAGAATGTATGGGATCCTACTGTTAAGATGATTGGATAAATCAGCATGAGCATTGAAAGCTTCCTCTTGGACATCATTTGAAGAATAGATATGGTCTCAAGATTTTAGATCACCTTTATCTTAGTCCTCCAGAAATGTTATTCCTCCCTTTTACCAGTAGAAAGTATCATAGTTCATAGAAAATACACTCTATCATCAGCTAGCAACTATAATTAAAACAGCTGGTAACAAATTTAGCCAATTTTTAACTCCTCCTAAGATAAAGGAAGATTTTACTGGGCTCTTTGAAGCAACACAAAATTAAATCTGTTAAACATTTAAAACATATCATATTAAACCTTTAATACATCTTTATTTCTTATTCCCACAATCAGTTCAGTTTATCTAGGTATTTTGGTATTAGTAGTAATAAATATATTTACTTTTAAGAATCTGTAGTGTGTGTACTGGGAAGTGGGTAAAACATGACTAAAATAGTATACTGGCATTCCAGGAGCTTCCAATTAACCCATTAATTAAACCATGTATGTTAGCATGAGTGCTTTGGGATTATATTGGGTCTAGCATGCATTTTTACAAATACTGTGTGGGTTAGATCTATGGATTTCTGAATTTGAGTTTGTTCATGAGAATTTGGGAGACCTATTTCTATAAGACCTACTTTTTCAGCTTTCAAAAAAAGATACTGACTCTATTACCATTGTGTCTTTCTAATTAAATAGCATATTTTTTCTGAATAGTTCTGCCACTCTAGATATTAATAGCATCCACCTTTATAATAAAAATACATTTACAGACAGCACCGTTAATAAGTGAGATTATCTGTGAGAATAATAGATGAAAAGTGTCATAATTCTTATGTTTCAAGTATTTATCTATGGAATTTTGAGGTTTATTATAAGATAGTTATGTAGCAGATTACAATCATAGTTTCTGTAACAACACCTTTGGAAATTCTGTGCTAATTGTCTCTTCCCTACCACCATGTATTTGTAAAGACTTAACACACATAGAATGATATTCACATTGAAATTCAATATACTATCTCCAGAAAAATCAATGACTTGACTCCATCATTCAATTCATTAATTCCTCCATTCATTCATTTAGTGTTAAGCAAGCTACTAATATGTAAAAGTGAAAGAAGAACCTTGTGCTGGTGGCTTATAGCTGTAACCTTAGCTATTCAGGAGGCTGATTATCTGAGGATCCTGGTTGGAAGACAGTTTGGACATGAGAGTCTGTGAGGTTCTTACCTGCAATTAATCACCAAAAAGCCTGAAGTAGAGCTATGACTCCAGTGGTTGAGTACTGGCCTTGAGTAAAAAAGCTCAGGTTCAAGACCTTGGTTCAATCCCCAGTATGGTGCGCTCTCTCTCTCTCTCTCTCTCTCTCTCTCTCTCTCTCTCTCTCTCTCTGTAACACACACACACACACACACACACACACACACACACACACACACACACACACACGCACATGTAGGAAAATTCATTGCTTTAAGGAAATTCGGAAATTAAGCAGCCATGGTTAGAATATATTGATTAACACTACAGCAGATGATTACCCCCTGCATTTGTAGACAACATTTTACAGAAAAACAACAGAAAACCTTTGGTTAAGGTTTTCCTGGTAGAGTCAGGAGACGTTTTGCAGAAAATACACAGAAGATACAAGATTCAGACAAAATTTACCAGGCCACCAGTCACATGAGGGCAACAAATGTGAATGTTTTCTTCATTGCTGTACCCCCCCACACCTATTAACACCTATTACCTATTCTCCAAAGAATAGATTTTTGTAAAACCTTTGGTAACTATATAGATTCCAGACATTGTTTTCCTACAATAATACCAAAGAAATAATCGTTCTTGTTTTTAAAAGATTTAAAAGGTAATAGTAAAACATTCAAGGAAAAGCCAAGAATTTTAACACTTATTCCATAGCAAATATTCAGCTCATTGGTCTAAGGGAAAAGCTTTGTTTTTTAAAACACCAATAGAGACAACTACACTGCTTGAAAAAATAACATTATGTAGATGAAAGGAGATGTGCCAAGATTTTGCTCCAAAATCAAAGATATAGCTATGACACCCTAGATCCCTTACTTTAATCATAGAAAACTTTTTATTGCCTTTTGCCTGAAACAGAAGAAATTTAATATGAGGATGTTACCTGTGGAGATTCTTTTAGCTACTTTATGCTTCAAGGCTTAAATAAGAAAGCAAATACAGCCTGAATAACATACTTTCATAAAAAATCAAAATTAACATCTTAAATCTTCCACAACCTGATTTTCTCCAGAAACTTAACATGTTTTGTTCAGAGCTAGGTGCCTATAGAGACACATTAATGCTGACGAATCCCTAAAGTGTTTTTGGTGATACTACCAGCACCTACCTCCCTAAGTACTGTATAAATTAAGGGTTGACTATTTTCTATGCCAAAGGAGTCTTCCCTTTGCAAGAGATTCACCAGAGACTTTCTTTAATTAGCTAGCTCCTTGAGAGAAAGTAAAACAGGGAGATAATAAAGGCCCAAAATCCTGTAACTCTTTTAGAAGGTTATCCTGTTTCTGTTTTAACTTCCTAGATTAAATATTATCTTTATGTATATTTCTTGGCCAAATTCATTAAGTAATGAAACTGATCACACCCCTCCAGTACATCATTGCCTGCTATGCTTCATATTATGTTAAAAAAAAAAAAGAGCCTAAATAAATGATGCATATGCCCTTAATCAAAGAACAGTGAACTGCTCAGGTTATCCCAACTAAGCCCTTATTTATCATCAGAATAATGCAGGAATTGAGTCTTTCACACAGAGAGAGAGAGAGAGAGAGACAAAGAGAGAGTGAGACAGACAGACAGACAGACAGACAGACAGACAGAGATTCTGTCTCTGTGTGTATTCTTTTTCCTGTTGACTACAAGAGAAATGATTAATTTACAAAAGAGAAATCTTTGGCTGGTATGATAGATGCCATAAAGAGATGCAGTAGGAGATTTTTAAAAAGAATTCATGGAGAGGAAAATGCAGGCCCATCATGAGTAAGGGCTGTTCTTAGAATTAGAGCAGAGTTTAACTGGAAAGTGGGAATAAAGGACAGAGACACCAACCTTGGGGACAAGGGACTGCAATGTGGGAGATAAAGGGATAGCTAGGAAAGGAGCTCGGAAGATGACAAAGGACCTTGAATGTGAAGTTAAGGGGACTGAGTTTTGCTAGGCAATAGGAACTATTCATATTGTCAGCATTGGAACATTGCAATTGTGTTGTATTTTTCTGGTCAAAATGATAACAAGATACAAGATAACTTTAAGGAAAGAGAGAACAGACAGAAAGTCTCAAGAATTTCCACCTGAAAGCAGATGAAGATGTAGAAAGGGTTACCAGCACTGGAAAGAAGATTTGTAATGTGTGATAGAAATTCAGAATGTGCAAGCTAACCGGATGGGGATTATAGACACAGGAGAAAGGATGCCCAGACCTCAGTGCTCATCTTCGGACACGTAACTATACCATAAACTGGTAAACCAAATCAGACAAAAGAAGAATTTAATTTTTTCTGTATTTATTAAGATTTACATATCTAATATTCAGGCATTTCTCTTTTAATATAATCACATTGAAGAGAATTTAGATATTCTTTAAGAATTATGGATTTAAAATTTAAATGTAAAACATAGTTTTGACTGCATAAAAATCTAGAACAAGGTACTTTTTTTCTGGTCTTGTATCTTGAACTCGACTGGGTGCTGTCCCTCAGCTCTTCAGCTCAAGGCTAATGCTCTACCACTTGAGCCACAGCACCACTTCCAGTTTTCTGGTGATTAATTGGAGATAAATTTCTCTTGGACTTTCCTGCCAGGCTGGCTTTGAATTGCAATCCTCAGATATCAGCCTCCTGAGGAGCTAGGATTATAGGTATGAGCCACTGGTGCCCGGTAATAATGTATTATTTACAAGAAGCTTATAGCATTTATATCCTATGTCTTCAATATGCCTTTCTGATTTTTATTCCCACTGGTAGTAAATACTATATTACAAAAAGATAATCATACAAGTTTAACAATAATGTGATTACTATCTGATATATGTAGCTGTCACTCCTTGGTATATCACCTTGACAATAAAATTGTATTAAAAATAATCATTCATTTCTTATAGATTTTGAAACATTTTCTTCTTTCCATCACAGAATTTATTTTCTTCTACATGTCACACAATTTTATTATGTCTCTGACACTTGTGACAAAAACAAGCAACTAAAAATAAACAAAATTTTTCTTCTTATTAACTGATTTATTAGCAAAAGTTATTTGCACACTAGATTCTACTGGAAAAGTCAGCCAAGTGTCTCTTAAAATGAAGTCAAGACAAGATAGAAGATCATATGTTACTCTTTCATAGATGTGTGATTAAATCTGTACTTATATTTGACTAAATTTCTGCCAGATCAAAGACATAAGATCCTCTAGCTCAGATAAGACACATTGTGTTTAACAGCATGATCAGTGCTAACTTCATTTCATTTCTAAGTGTGTCACAGACTTGATACCCATATATAGTATTCTTATCTTGTAATTTCTCTTTATCAAAAGGCTGTGAAATGTGAGAATAAGTAGTACAGTATTGTATGTTGATGGATGTAGGCAAAAATAGGAGCAAAGAAGAAAGCTGTAAATGTGAGGAGCCATAATACTAATTGCCTCTACTTCTATTTCACCATCATAGAGCATCAGGGTGAACATTGCTGAGGATCCAAACAGAGTTTTGTTTTAACTTTCTACATGATATTTGACCTCACAAATGTGTTGAAATAACAATTTAGTACATTCATGCTACAAGGAAATCCACTGATGTGGGACGTGGTGAGGTGAAGGGGAAGGTCATGTTCTCTCTTCAACCTGTCAAAGGTTTTCTACAAATAGTTTAATTTTGTAAATATTCTTGGAAGCATTTTGAACTTAAAAGACTGCCATCATTTCTTCTACCCAAGAAGCAATAAATTTTCAGATACAGGGAGAGATTTCATGCCTCTCTCCTCATAAAAAGGCAGCTCTTAACCAGAGTGCATTAGCACCATTCTAGCATTTAAAAGCAGGGCTCTGCATCCTGAGGATAGCTCCGTCTAGCCTGTCTTGTCAGTGAAGATGGCAGTATCTTTATTCTTGAGCACCAACCTATCTTTTACCAGCAGCAGCAGGTCTTTAAAGTCCCCCCCCCAATAATAATAATAATCACTCAATAGAGAAAGACATTTCCTCAGAACAATTGATTTCCCTGATTTCACTCTTGAAAGCAGCAAATTGCTGATGTTTAGCAGGACTCTCAGGGCTAATTTAACCTTCTCCCTAGGTGACTCAGTCACTGGTTTAGAATTAAAACAATAGAAAGTCTTGCAGCTTAGACTTTGGTAACTGATGTAAATGCCTCTCCATGAGAATGTTTACAGCACAGCCAAGCAGCAAGGATGTGTGCAGGGATAACTCTCTGCAGTGGAAAGGGCAGTGGCTCTATTGAGGACAGGACAAAAAGCCTGTGTCATCCATCTGTCTCAGTGACATAGAAGGCAAGGCAGTTATGAAATCGCTTCCTAGACTCTCAGTAATCTCAATCATTGATAGAATTTTTGAAAACTCAATTCATTTCCTTTCTCCTTGCTTCCTTTTGACTTAGAATGACACAAGCTGACATATAGCTGGTCTGTGGGGCTCCCAGGCAGCCCCTTTTGGGAAGCAGAAGCTAACTTCTCTTTGAGGGATGTCAGCATCATTTCTTCAACTCTGCTGTCCTCAATCACAGACACCTGAGAGGGAGCAGTTTCTTCCTGATTGTACATTTCCTGCTCTTGTCAACAATAAGAAAAGGAAAGTTCAATTGCTATCTTTAAGGCTGAAGCTTCTTGCCACAGTAGGTTCTAATGTGGCCTTTCTTTTGTTTTCATTTAATCACAATTATCTATCTTTTACCTACTTTTAGCTAAATTTTAAATACTACAAGATCTCTTTTAAGGGTTGACCTTAAAAGTTTAGACTCCAGTCAGTTTCCTTAATCCAAACTTCAATGTAGATATTTTACACTATTGATTTTGATTCATTTTAAAAGTTCTGGGCAGTGCCGGGAGCCTGTGGCTTGTGCCTGTATTTCCAGCTACTCAGGAGGCAGAGATCTGAGAATCGCGGCTCAAAGCCAGCCTGGGCAGGAAAAGTCCATGAGACTCTGATTTCCAATTAACCACCAGGAAACAGGAAGTAGTGCTGTAGCTCAAGCGGTGGAGGGCTGGCCTTGACCCTAAGAGCTCAAGGACAGCACCCATACCCAGAATTCAAACTCTACTACTGACCAAAAAAAAAAAAATTCTGGTGAGAGGTTATAATACTCCAAGTAGAACTATTAGAAAAATTATGTGCTTCAAATAGGAATTGAATTGTAACTCAAGCATAGTGCTGTTTGTTATCAGTGGAAACTGTCTTGTAAAATTCAAAGAAGACCTAAATAAAACATAGATCTGTTCCTTTTGTGGCCTAATCTCAAACAGCCAGGAGTGTGAGTCATAAGAAATGTTGTCTTAGAGTTCTGTTGAGTGAACTATATTCTTGCCAAAAAATGATCACCTTTAGAATTTGACATTCCTATTATGTTACAGGGAATATCTGCCATCCAGGGCATGGAAACTGAATGGAGAATGTTTCTAGAAAAAATCTTAAATAAGTCATAACTCTATGAACCTTTGCAACAATACAACTGCCATCCGACCATATGTTCTCTTTCAGTATTTGTGATAATTTTTCTTGAGTTGACATCAGTGAATCTGTATTAAAAACCCTCACTTGGCTACTGGCAACAGTGCTTAGAGATGAGGGGTTAACACAGTGACCTTGATGTCAAAGCTGTTTGTATGATAAAACCAATGATTATCATCTACCTTCCAAGCTGAGAAACTGTTGAGCTTGAAATGAGGAACTGCTGTTACCTGGAAACACCAAGCACTATGCATAATGGCAGTATATGTAGAGATGTATATACAGTACAGGTCAGATGATGCCAGGAAATTGCATCTAAGTTGGATGTAGAGGAGTTAGTTAACCAAGTGAAGTAGAAATTTCTCAAAATATACAATTTGAATTATTGTTCCATCCTCCACAGCATGCCCCACATTATGTGTGCAATATGTAGGGCCATCTGAAGGCTGGGTAATAGGGAAAGAAGGATCCATTCTGAAGGAATTATGAGTATAAGTAGTCTAATTTTGACACCAATTGATCTAGTGTACTTACCCTCTAAACAAAAGACATGATAAATGTTAATAAGAGTCCCGCTGGTATTGCTCACATAATTGATATATACATATACATATATAAAAACATATTTGTATGTATATTCAGAATGACCAGTAAGTATTTTCTCTTTCCTGAGTCAACATTGAAATCTTTATGCTTTCGATATTATAAAGCACCTAGGCTTAAGATATTTCACAGTGATCATAATACCTATAAATTTTAATAATAATATCTAAAAAATTAATGACAACAACTGATTAATAGTGGCTTGTGCATTCCTGTAATCCTAACTACTCAGGAGTATGAGATTTGAGGATGTCAACCTGAGAAGAAAAGTCTGTAAGACTCTTACCTTCAATCAACCACCAAAAAAACAGAAGTGGTACTGTAGCTGAAATGGTAGATCACTAGCACATTTTTGTTCAGGGACAGTGCCCAAACCCTAAATTTCAACGCCAAGACAGGCACAAACAGGAAAAAAATGGAATAACCAGAGGTGGTTTCTGAGAATGAAGTTAATTACTATTCAAATAAATATTTGTTTTAGAATAGTTTTCATATCTACTTGATAATTTATACTTTGTATTATATAAATAATAATTGTGTATATTTTAATGCTTTATGTTTTGAATTCTTTGTAGCAAAGGGTAGGTCTGGATGAACTATATATTTGTAATTTTTAGTTACTTGATAGAAAATAAATTAAGTTGCTGTCTTGTGACTTTTGAATCATGTAGTGTGATGAGCCACTTTTTCCTATAATTCCTTAAGCATCAACTTTTTCTAACAGCTAAACTTAGGAAAAGTAAAACTTCTTGTGCTTAAGAAGATTGTCAGTGAGAGGTAAAGATAAACATGGCAACAACTATATGTATGTTATACAAAATACATATCCAGATTAATAGAAGAAATACTGAAAAGTTCAGCAGTGTACATTAAATTGCCTAAGGTGTCTTTTGAACATGGAGTGGCTATGAAATAAATGAGATGATTGAAACAGCTAAATTTGGTCTTTGAAAAAGGCCTTAAAAGAGGTTTGAAAGGGAACAGGTGGGAAAGGAGAAAGGAAGGATTGGATGATTAGTCATAATAGATGAGTATTGTATAATGTGAATAAATTGAATGGATTTTCCTGAAGAAAGAAAAAGACAATAAAATGTCAACAGTTACACGAATTCACTTGTCTATTTTCATTCCTTCCTCTCTCCTTTCCTCAACCATATGTGGAAAACGAAAATATGCTTTTATATGGTAACCATGTAATACTAATTTCTCTACATTGTTATGCTAACCACTGCCATTGATGGATGATGAACTATTCACATTTGGTTCTTAAAAAGGCAATGCCAACCACTTGAGTGACTTGAGTTGTTTTTAACCTGCTATGTGTTATTTTTGACATGCTTGCATGATTATCAAGAGACTGCAGACTCGCCAAAGTCACCTGCTCCTCAGATCAGAAGGTGATTGTGGCTTTGAGTAGATATTAATCAGCCACAGCACTGCCTGGTCAGAAAGAGCAAGTGTCCTAGCCTTTTACCTCATGAGACCTTGCGTGTCCATCACACAGTTCCCAAGGGAACTGCATTTGGTGGACTGGAATGGCCAGCATGCCTCCAGGTGAGATGACAATTGTAATGTTTAATCGGTGCCCAGAAACCTATCCTCAAGAGAAACACAGTCATTCATCACAGGAACACCTTTATTGCTACTTTATATGCTCTTCCCCATTCTTTTAAGCTTTTTATACTCTAAAGAGAAAAGAACTTTGTAATAATAGGTGGGTGTTAGAAATCCATGGGCAACATTCTTAAATTCCAAATAACAGACCAAGTATACATGCACAATCTCATTTTCTCCCCTTCATTAAGAATGTTGACTTTGGTCATGAAGAAGAGAGTAGTACTGAAAGATTTTCTTTGAACTCTCAGACACAGAGAAGGCTGCTTGGGAGTAAGAGAGGTTGCCATAATGAGCAACACCAAGTCTCAAGTGTGAACAGTAGTTCTTGCTAGTAAAACAGAAGCCTCAGAGAAATAGCAACCTATGTGTTTTGGAGCAAATGTTTAATAGAGTAAAAAAATCAAAGAGAATCAGAGAAAAATACTACAAGGATCCAGGAAAGGCTTTTATGGGGAAAAATGCTACTACTCCACGAAACACTACAGATGGGAATTAAGCCAATGGGAAGAAAAATTGTATCTTGCAATTTTTCCTGAATTTGGTCCCACTCCAACATAATATAATTATACAAGAGGCAGTTGCCAGAAACTAAATATGAACAAAAATGGAGGAGGCAAGATATTTGTAGGGGAGACTAAAGGCATCTGGTCTGAAGTAAAAAGTCAATAAAATGTTCAAGTGAGATGAAAAATAACTAATTCAAGAATGTTTTCAAGCAATTGTTGGCAAGGTGTTTCTTCAGGGGTACATGTGCCCAATAGCAACTTTTACTGAATAAAATTTATATTTTGGTTACATTTTTACTCAACCATATTTATCAAAAGACTTTTTAAGTTATAGTTTACAATTTTCTTAATATTTAGGAAAAGCAGCATCTTCCATAGATACATGATAGCTTAGAATGTTTTATGTTCTGTCCACTATTTATAAGGCATCATTGGTTTTAGGAAGTTCTGTAGATTTCATTGCAATGTTCTGCTTTCTAAATGTTTCTTCAACTGGCAGCTTAAGGCTATCGATTTACTGTAGATATTCCAAACATTTAGAAGTGCTATTGGGTAACATGGGACATCTTTTTAGCTTTTGTTTTCTAAGATATATTTGCCAGAATAAATTTTATGATATGGAGTGTTTCAAAGATTGGATCATAGAAGTTTAGGAATCAGCAAAATTCTAATTAAAAAAGAAAAACAAAAACAAGGAGCTACTGAAGCTTATGTCCTAAAGATTAAAAAATATTAAATATAGATCTAGTAGTTTCCTAAACATTAAAAACTATTAAATATAAAACCAATAGTTTTCCTATGTCAAATGCTTTTGAGTTTCTTCTCTTTTAAGTGTTTTTACCTTTAAGTAGCTGTAGAAACATGGTGACATTCAACAAAGCATTTTATGAATATAGTACATCTTACACAATGTCACCTCTTTCCACAATCTTACTCACCCTCCCACGCTGCCATCATCACTGTTCTTAATCTTTAGGATATGTATTGAAAGTTTTGCATTTAACAAAGCAGTTTACATACACAATTCATCTTGATCTGTGTCATCCCTTCAATATCTTCATCCTTCCCCCCCATAAGTCCCCATTACCTTCTTTTTCTCACTAGCATATTTGTTCAGTAAAACTGGTTACTCTGTGCAAAATCCTCTTGAAAATTACCTTTCTCCACCAAGATGCAAAAAAAAATCTCCCATGAAAGCCCGGAAGTATCTAGTTTCAGGCTAAAGTCTGCAGTGACAGACTGGTTTATATATTCTACAAATTATAAGACAGGAATCCTATAATACAAATGCCTTATTTATTATCCGGTCTTTTTTCACACACCATGAGTGTGTGTGTATGTGTGTGTGCGTGCGCGCGTGCACGCACACACATTGCTACTGAGGTTTGAACTCAGGAGCTGGGAAATTACTCTTAGCTATGTATTTATTTATTTATGTAATACATGTTTTTATTGTGAAAATACCGCACAGAGGAGTTACAACTACATGGGCAAGATAATGAGTACATTTCTTATCAAGCATTGTAGCCTCCTCCAACAGATAAGGGTCTCATATCTAAAATATACCTGGAACTCAAAAAATTAAATCCTCCAACAACAACAAATCCTCAAAGAAACAACTGCCCAATAAATAAGTGGGCTAAAGACTTAAAGAGAAACTTCTCTGAAGAGGAAAGAAGGATGGCCAATAGACACATGAAGAAATGCTCAACCTCTCTAGCCATAAAAGAAATGCAAATCAAAACAACATTGAGATACTACCTCACCCCAGTTAGAATGGCTATAATCAAGAACTCTAATAACAACAGATGCTGAAGGGGATGTGGGCAGAAGGGAACCTTACTTCATTGTTCGTGGGAGTGTAAACTTGTTCAACCACTTTGAAAAGTATTATGGAGGCCCCTCAAAAGACTCCACATAGAGCTCCCCTATGACCCAACAATCCCACTTTGGGACATTTACCTGAATGATCACAAACAAGACCATACTAAAGCTACCAGCATGCCTATGTTTATTGCAGCATTATTTATCATAGCTAAGATATGGAACCAACCCAAATATCTCTCAGTAGATGAATGGATCAAGAAAATGTGGTATATAACACAAAGGAATTTTATGCCTCCATCAGAAAGAATGACATTGCCACATTTGTTAGGAAATGGAAAGACTCTCTTAGCTTTTTCTTTTCTTTTTTATTGTGAAAATACTGTACAGAGGGGTTACAATTACATGGGCAAGATAGTGAGTACATTTCTTATCAAGCATTGTAGGCTCCTCCTTTGTTTACCCTTCCCATCCCTTCCCATCCCCTCTGCCCCCTACCCAATCCTCCACCCCCCCCCCCCCAAGTTGTAAAGTTCGTTTTTGACATGACAACTTGTACTTCTCATTGTTGCAACAGGTCCACCTGTATCCTTATTTAAACGACTTGTTTTTCCCCTTCCCCTCCACAAATCATACCGACATCAAATACAGTGAAAGCAGAGGTTATACTGGGGGGGGAGGGGCATACAAAGCAACAAAGAAATAATTTTATAATTGCGTTAGAAACAAATGCTCTCTTAGCTTTTTAAATCAATCACACGAGCCATACCTCCACTAATGGCTTTTTGCTGTTTAATTAGAGATAAGAGACTTTGGGACTCTCTTGCACAACCTGGCTTTGAACAGCTATCCCCAGATTGCCACCTCCTGAGTAGTCAAGAATATAGGCAGGAGCCAGCCACTTATTACATTCAAGACTAATCTATGTTGTGGATATCAATAGCTCATTCTATTTATTGAGAATAATATTCCATTATTGTAAATCCATTCACCTTATATTCCCATGATTTGTTATTACCACAAAAATTGCCTTGAAATTTAATGTGAAATTATTTATACTGACATATACTTTTATTTTCTGATGAGCAAGTAAATAAATAGAGTGTTTGAGTCTTATGCTAGGTATACATTTAAGTTTTAAGGCACTTGACACATTGTTTGCTAAGTTTCCATTTTAAAACCCACCACATATTCTCTACATATTGACGACTGCTAGACACAAACAGTCTGTGTGATTTAAATATCCCATGTACATGGAATAATGACATTGAATGTTGTTTTCAACTGTATTATTTTAGTGACTATGATAGTGACATTTGTATGTGGCTATCCATTAAACTGTCCAAATATTTTTAAATCACATTTTTGACTTAAGCATTGACTCAGTATTAAGTGTCAGAGTCTTTCATATATTCTGGCACAAATCATTTCTACAATACAATGACGTAAACATTTCCTCTCATCCTCTGATTTGTCTTTTCATTTCCGTAATAGTAACCTGTGAGGAATAGAAGGTTGTAATTTTCCTATCCTTTTGTTCTTCAAATATAATGCCTTGGGAACTATAACTAGGAGTTTATCACAGAAAAGTTCATGCTGTGATTGTTCTTAAAAGTTTTAGCATTTTAGGATTTACATTCAGGTCTAAAAGCTACAATAAGTTTTATATAGTGGGAGATAACAAGGTTTACTTCCATGCATATATCTACCTAATTTTCCCAACATGATTTGTATTTTAACAAGATTGAGATTTTTTAACCAATGAACCCTAGTAGTATCTGAATTTAATTTTGTCTTCTTTCATTTTTCTTAGCAATACATTACAGTTTTTAGTATCCAACATTTTCCCTCATATTTCCCCTCAGAATTTTATGCTACTGAATATAATAATAAAAATCACTTCCTTCTAATTGATGCTAATAGTTTATAGAAATATGATTCATTTCATTTTGTTTAAAAAAGTGTCCTGTAAGCTTATTAAATTCATATTTTTTCTAGTAACCTAACTTTTATATTTCATTTGAATATTTGTTATCATGGGTATGTGTAAATAAGGCTACCTTTATGTGTTTACCAAGATATTTTGTGATGCCTGATTTCTCTGCAATGTTGGAAGGCAGTATGCAACTTCTTCAAAAGACTAAATATAGAGCTTCCCTATGACGCAGAAATCCCACTCCTTTGCATCTATCCAATTATCTGTAAGTCTGGCTACACTAAAGTCACCAGTATGACCAAGTTTATTGCAGCACTGTTTGCCATAGCCAAGATATGGAATCAACCCAGATGCCCCTCAGTGGACAAATGGATCAAGAAAATGTGGTATACATATACAGTGGAGTTCTATGCTTTTATCAGTAGGAATGCCATTGCTCCATTCGGAAGGAAATGGACAGATGTGGAAAAAATTATAGTAAGCAAAGTAAGCCAGATCCAAAGAGATATAGGCTGTAAAGTTTCCTTAATGTCTAATGACTATAACGCACGTATATTTCTATAAGTAAACCTAATGGAGAGCAAAAGACATTTGTAGCTGGATATGATGAATTAAAGAGCAATTTAGACATTCACACAGTGAGAACAAGGGTCACAAGGGCTCAATAGCTATGTGTTCTTTGTTAATAGGGAGAACAGTAGTAATTCACCTGAAAATTTAAGTTTTTTCATTCTTGCAACAAGCAAATTAGCAATATTATATTAACCATTTTTGTGTATTATAAAATTAATCAGACATTTTAAATAAAATTGTATTTTTGTTCATGTGTATACCTTGTTTTACAATAGTAGTGATTTTTTTTACTTCTAGAGTGAGGAAATATTAACCTCTTAGAATAAATTAGGATTTTTTTTTGTTGTTTTGAATAGAGTTTCTATATAATTGGCTTTTTCCCCTGAAAATTTTACTAGGTTTAAGCAGAGAATTTATGTGGGTTCCAAGGTTGTTTTGGAGAAATATTTTTAGCTATAATTTCAATTTTGAGTGCAGTAATAGGGTGTCAACTCAGGGCTTGGTAGGTAGGTTTAACACCCTTTGTCCATAATAGCAAATAAGAGTTTCTAGGTTTTCTGTTTCATCTAATATGAGTTGTAGTTAGTTGCATTTTTGAAGAAATTTGATCATCTTTTCTAGGGCTAAGTTGTCAAACTTACTGATATAAAATAATTCATATTATATCATTTTATTTTCCTTTTACTATTCAGAACATCTGCAATATTATCTTCTAAATTGCAAATAATGATAATTTATATTTCCTTCTGTTCATTTCTGATGGTCTAGCTGAGAAGCTAATGTATTAATCTCACCTTAGATCTAATTATTAAGCATTTTCTTTTATGTTCTCTCTCTTACTCTCTCTCTCCCTT
The DNA here is from genome assembly GCF_019054845.1 of Dipodomys spectabilis. Lineage (NCBI taxonomy): Eukaryota > Metazoa > Chordata > Mammalia > Rodentia > Heteromyidae > Dipodomys > Dipodomys spectabilis. The sequence continues at coordinate 10,474,626 of NW_024870686.1, read as the reverse complement.
TTTTGTCAGTCATGAGCATGAACTCAGGTCCTGGATGCTGCCCGTGAGCTCTTCTGCTCAATGCTATAGCTCTCCTTCTTGAGCCACTTCCTAAACATTTTCTGTATTATGTCAAGTGCCATTGGTTCACACATGCAATCCTAGCTACTGAGGAAGCTGAGATCTGACGATCATAGTTTGAAGCCAGCCTGAGCAGAAAAGTCCTCATGAGACTCTTGTCTCTAATTAACCACTCAAAAATCAGAAGTGTAACTGTGGCTCAAAATGCTATACTGCTAGCTTTGAGCAAAAGAGTTCAGGGACAGCACCTAGGCACGATTTCACTTTCAATACCCACTACTGACAAAAAAAAAAAAGAAGAAATTTTGTTTTCTCAAATGAACCTTTATTTTCATGGACCTCTATTCTTTTATTTTATTACTTCTATGTACTTTGAGTTTATTAGTTCTTCTTTACCTTGCATTTTGTAGTAAAAGCTGAAGTAATTAATTTTCTGGCATTGTTCCTTTGCCATATATGTATTTTGTAGACAGAGAATTCCGTAAGTATAATTCAGAAGACTGTTTGTTGATATGCTGTAGTATCTAATTACTAACTTGACTCACTTTCTATCTTCTCGTTCGGGTAGTTACTAAGGGAGGTATCTTAAAATCCTTGGCCATAATCATTTCCTCTTAGAGTTGTTACTTAATATACTTTTAAATGTGATTAGATGCTTAGGGTTGTAATATCTGAAGATGAGTTGACCCTTTATTATTATTAAATAAACTTTTATTCTTTGGTAATGTTAATTTTTTCTGATATTAATACAGCCATTTTTTTAGTCTTTAATTATTTTTCCTTAGCAACAAGGCTTAAACTCGGCTGTGCTTGCTCACAATTGGTGCTCTATCATTTCAGTGACACCTTCAACTTGGCTTTTTACTAGCGATGGAGTTTCTCATACTTCCTACCAAGGCTACTTTGAATCACCATCCTCCAGATTTCAGCCTCCTAAGTAACTAGGATTATAGACATGAAACACCACCACCCTAATATTTTGCCAAGCGTTCTCTTTATATGTACATGTTAAACACTTTCTATGTTGAAATGTTTTAAATGTTTCTGTATTTTCTCTATGGAATTAGTAAGATATTTATAGTCAATATTTTAATCTAATATGGACAATTATCTTCCTTATATATTTTACTTGGTCATTGCTGATAGATAGCTATAGAGCTCCCATTGCTATTTCCTTGTCCTTTGGAATTCATTGATCTTTGTTGCCTAATGTCTCATGTGTTGTAACTTATTTAGGTAACTTACTTACTATTCATGGTTTCAGAGGAAAGGGTAAATTCAATCTTTGTCACTTCATAGTTTTAGATAATCATTGAAACCGTATTCTTTGATACTTTTCAATAGCTAAAATAAAATGTTTAGCCTATATTAGTTAACCGTACTTATATCATCTCTGATAAAACAAGCCCCTAATCTCCACATCTCTAGCAGCCTGTTTGGAGATCATTCATATTCCACAATAGGTAAGGAACTCTGCTCTTCATTTACGGGTTAAGATGGAGAAGATGCCTCTGTGTGGTAATATTCCTTTTGCATGCTAAATGGTATCAGAGATGAATAGAGCTAAGGTATTCATGGCCCTTGAAGCTATTTTGTGTACATAGGTTAGATATAGTCACAACCTTCCTCCCAGCAGAGGAAAGAAGACTCATCTCATACAGGCACCTCAAAACATGTGGCATTGGAAAGGTCATTTTCTGACAAGACAGAAGAAAGTGATTAATTAATAGCAAAAAAAAACCCCACAAAATACTATTCAACATATATGCCTTTTGTTTTTGTCAGTCATGGGTCTTGAACTCTGGGCATTAGCACTGTCCCTGTGCTCTTCAGCTCAAGGCGAGAGCTCTACCATTTGAGCCACAGCACCACTTCTGGTTTTCTAGTGGTTTATTGGAGATAAGAGTCTCATGGACTTTCCTGCCTGGGCTGGCTTTGATCTGTGATTCTTAGATCTCAACCTCCTGTGTAGCTAGGATTACAGTCATGAGCCGCCAGTGCCTGGCTATATATGCCTTTCAATACACAGAAGAATAAATGTAGGAATCACAGTGTTTGTCCTTTAAACAGCTTATGAATGCTTCCTAGGGAAACAGTCTTCCCATGGAGAAGGGTTAAAGATTCTTTGATATTTTAGAGATAATATCTATTACCAACAAGCCTTGGCTTAACATAAACAAATCAAAGCACATTGATTACAGGCAGGTAGTAAACACTTCACCATGTGCCAGGGACACTACAAAGAGCATTCTTTTACATTTAGTCATTTTCACACAATAGATACACAGAATTCTATTCGGTCTGTTTTGATTTCAATATTTATAAGACAATCAGCAGACACAATCAAATAGCTTTAGCAATACACTTTGTGAGTCATATTATAAACACTCATTTTTTTTTAAAAAAAGGATAAGTGTCTTTTTGATTGCAAAAATGTACAGATGGAAATTTCTTTCTGGAAAAACTGGGAAGAAAATAAATAACATGGGCAGATGAGACAAATACATGAGTCTAGATGAATTCTATAGTCTCTCTAGAATCTTCTTTCTCCAAGGTTCCATCATTACTGATCAGAACATTCATGGGAGCTTTTCTTGTAACTATTCATTTATCCACTCTGTGCTGTATAAAGCAGCTGTGCTAGTTACAAGCAGAGAAATCTTTTCAAATGTAAATTTTATGGTGGAACTTTTGACAGTTTCATATTATCAAAAGTTTCTCATGACTTTATGCAATGAAAAGCAATTATACAGTGGGTTTATTAGAACTGTGCACCAAGGCCTCAGCTTGCATGTTGCTGCCAAATATGGCTTTCCTCTAGGTCTTATTGGTCCCTACTATATGGCTTTTCCTTTCTCTTTCCCTCCCTTCTCTCTCCCCTGTCTATGGTATTTACATGTGTTTTGAAACATTTCATCTTTCTGCCTTTCTTTTACTTATTCTTCAGATATCAATTCAGATAATAAAAGCTCAGGAAATAATTCCCCACTCATGGTTCTCAAATTTTTTTCCCTTGGAACTCCATTTCCTCAGCATTTACACTAATCTCAAATTCCCTACCTATTGATTCACATTTCATGCAAGCAGTCTTCTCATCTGCAGTATGATATCACCATCTGTGTCTTACTACTGTCCATCACAAGTAGTGGCTCAGTATGTACTTGCTTTGTAACTAAGTTACGTTAATAAGTACTCCTACATGCATCCAATTCAATCCTGTGCTTTCTGGCAGTATTTCTATTTAAGCATAGGCTTGTCTTCTAACAGCATTCATAGTCTTTGGCAAAATGACATTCTATACATCACTTTAAATTATTTGCTTATTATTAGATGTTTTACTAGAGTCATAATAAGATACAACACAAGTTTATTTTCTGGAATTTTCAACATTTAAAAATGTAAAATCTCCCCAACTATTCATCTTGTTTCAGTGGCTAAAGCTTCCCACTGACCAGTTATGCAATTACACAGTGAATAGGATTCTCAAAAAGAATAGAAACATAGGTCTTTCCAATTCACCTGAATGAAAATCCTCCTCTTGAAACACTTCTCTGAAAGTGGGGTAAAGTTCAGAAAATGAAATCATAGATTGCAGATTTTATTTAAACTGCCTGCTTTTCCTTTTATTAGGTTGGCCTGTGCTGGTCTATGCACAGGACAGAAACCCTAGCTTAGAAACATAGCTGATCATTTATTCTGTCTTTAATATATGACATCTGATATTTCTCACATGCAACTCTTAAACTAGAAAAATGTTATTTTTTAACTAATAAGTTTTTTATTGTGAAAATACTGTACAGAGGGGTTACAATTACATGAGCAAGGTAATGAGTGCATTTCTTATCAAGCATTGTTGCTCCTCCTGTTTTTTATTTTTCTTCTCACAGTCTACTCTTTTAGCTTTCAGATGAATTCAGTTCTCCATTTTCAGGCAATATCTATCTATCTATCTATCTACACCCTAGGGAAAATATCTTTAATTATAATATATAATTAGTCTGTGTATCTTTAGAAATTTGATAAAATTAAAATCACATCGTTGATATAATATCTAAAATACAGTGGGCTGTAAATACAGCAATTCTCATCTTACTACCTAAATAAAGATGCAAAAATAGTGCAGCAAAAAACCCCTGACAATTTGAGTCTCTGAAGAAGAAGGCAACAATTGTTAAGGTACTTCTACTCACAAATCTTTCCCCCCCTCCTTTATTTTTGTCAGTTGTGGGGTTTCAACTCTGGGCTTGGCTGATGTCCTTGCACTCTTCAGCTCAAGGCTAGTGCTCTACCACTTGAGGCACAGCACCTATTCTGGTTTTCTGGTGGTTAATTGGAAATAAGAGTCTTATGGACTTTCCTGCCTGGGATCGCTTTGAACTGTGATCCTTAGCTCTCAGCCTCCTGAGTAGCTAGTATTACAAGTGTGGGCCACCAGTGCCCGGCTTGATTAAATACCTTGTAAAAGACAGTTTCTGACAAGATAAAGTGATTTAGGTCCTCTCAATCTGTGTGTTATGCTCTACTTCTAAGTTGCCTCAGGACAAGTCCTAGAGCTTGAGACAAGCTCATTTTAGAGCAATAAGACTGGGTTGGTTTGACATTGATTCTAATTATTTTCTCCATTAGCACCAATTACTGGAAAGTACTATTTTAATGGACAACACTAGAAATGAAATTTCTCAGGATTTGATAAATTCTCGTGTGTCCTAGTTTTCATTCATCATACAACAATAATTAAATGTTCTTAAAACTGTTCTTAAATTCAGATAAGGTTGTGCATTGCCATTCAATTGTCATGACTAAATATTTATGCTTTGAATTTTGAAACCTGTCTCTTACCACATAGTAGTTGCCACAGGCCCTCTTTGATCACACTCACCAATAGGTGTGTTTCTTAAGTTTACAATGTCTTAAGCACACTAATTTTCAGGCTCATAATAGCATTCAAATCATCTTAACAATCTTTTGTTGAACATCTACTTTTCTGAAGGCTCACCTCTTAATAATGATAAGCCTCATCAATTCAAATCCTTATGAAAGGCTACCAATGCAGGCTTTCAAATGTGTTCTTTTTTGTTTTTCTCTCTGCCTTTCTAGTGCATTGGGAAGCACAGGCATATCAACAGATATGGCAAATCCAAGGCAAAATACCAAGGCCTTTGTTTGGGAGCTTTCACTAGCATATGGCAATCATTGCTTGGCAGTGATTCAGTGAGACAGTCAATGGAATGGGGGGAAAAGCTGCTTCTTATTAGCACCAACTGGGACTTGATCCTATTTCTCAAGTAAGTAATCAGGACTCCCTGGTGATTTAGCAGCCTTGAGCCCTGGAGTAGGGAGAAGACAAATAGACTCTGGAAATATTCATGACACTAACTATGGCTTGAGAAAGGATGTTGTAGAGAGTTATAGTATTTGACTTTGCTATGTGACTGAGGAAAAAGCAGTAAGCAGAGCTGCTGCCAGTGACAAGGTGACAGAAAAAGTGAATAGGGAAGTCTTGTTAAAGGTTGAAATGGTTAATAGAATACATGGCTAGTTTGAAGAATTCCACATGCCAGCACATTGTGATGTTGTTCAAGCAATGTCCTGAGAAGCAAAGGACAAATAAGAAACAGGATATATGCCATTTTTGAAAGCATATTGTAGATCATTAAATGGGTCATGAAGTAATGAGAAATTGTTATATATGGTGAAACCACTGTTTGACTGTAGAGAACACTGAAGAAGAGTGTAACAATAAATTAATAGATTTCACCATGAGATTATTATTGGCGTGATTATAACGACTAAACCATAAAACAACAGGAACAACACTAATGTTTTCTATTTTTATACTGTCAGCTTTTATTTCCATCATATATCTCTATCTATCTATCTATCTATCTATCTATCTATCTATCTATCTATCTATCTGTCTGTCTATCTATTGGTCTTATCCATTTCTTGAACTGTTTCATATAAGCGGCAATTCCTTTCCCAACCTATGAACTTTGGAAAAAGGTAGTAAGACTGATTGAATGAGAACAGGGCTGAATTGGCAAAATAAAACATTGGGAGCAGCATAGCATAAATTCAGTGGGTATGTGTGTGCCACCCCAAATTACAGTTTTCATTGAAGTTAGGAATAAATTCTAGGACTGGCTATGACTATGTCTTTATAGCTTATAGGTAACTGCTATTGTCAAAGTAATAAATGGGCGAAAGCAACTGTTCTTTAAGAATCTGCTTCCTGACCTATCTAGCCACTGCTGTCTTATACACATTCATCTTTTTCAATCCTCACTGAGTGAATGAATACAGTAAATAGATTAGGTTGAGTGATTTAATAGACATATAGATGAATAAATGCTTATACGTTAATCAAATTCTTATCAATTACAAGGAATACAGAATAAATTGTTATAGCTTAAGCCAAAAGGTCTTTTTGGTAATATCATTTAGTGATGACTCAAAGGATAAAAAGTAATAAACAAAGCTATAAAAAGGGTAAAACTCAGAAATATCTACGTGGAAAAGTGTTCTCATGAAAAAAATCATCTAACATAGGAGGATGGCAAAAGAAAATATTTACTACGTGATATAATACGGAAGAAGAAAATACATTTATTGCCAAATAGGTATAATTTGTAAGGCTTGCTATGGTTTGAATATGAAAATAACTTATAGGCTCTTGCTTTAAAGTCTAGTTTCTCTGTCAGTGGTGTTACTTTAAGAGGTTTTGGAAACTTTATGAGGTGTACCTGGTGAGAGGAAGTAGGTCTTTTGGAATTTTAACTTGCCCTAGCCACTTCCTGCAGTCTTGTCTGCTTCCTCAGTGTCATTTTTCTCTTTCCTGGAGACTTTTTTTTCTGCAATATACCATTCTCAATGATATACAGCCTCAGTACAAGTCCAAAAAGACACAGAAAATTAAGTACATTCTCCAACCACTGTAACTGTAATTCAAAACAAATCTTTCTTTCCTCTTAATTATTTTTCTCATATATTACACAGTAATTGAAACGCTAACACAGACTACCCATATAGAGAAACACTGATGACTGTCAAAACACTTACTTCTGTTTAACTGTACTCCTGAACTCTGGACTTAGTACTCCAATTACCTACCTCTCCTGGATGTTCAAAGCTAATAGTTACCTCAAAGCTAATTTTCCTCAACAGAACTCCTCCCCAAATGGGTCCTCTACCAATTCAGTAAATCACACCTCTCTAACCTACTCCTCATGCATATAACTTGAAGTCACTATCACCATCATTTGCTCTCCCTCACTACCACATATCAAAAACCCTGCATCTTGTATCTACATTTGTCTAATTTGGGGAAGGAAAGGGGAATAACAAAACGTTGAAACAAAGACACAGGATGACCCATTGCAACAATGATACCCACAATATAGTATATTGGAAATGAACTTTACAACTTTGTGGGGGGGTGGTAAAGGAGGTTTGGGGCAGGGATAGTGGGAGAACAAGAAGGGAGGGGGTAACAGTGCTGGACAAGAAATGTACTCATTGCCTTACTCATGTAACTGTAACCCCTCTGTACAGCATCATTACAATAAAATAAAATTAAAAAAAGAAAAATTTTCTCTATGACCTCAAAATGTAAGCCAATATAACACCTTTATTTCAATATAATGATCATACTAGTCTCACCTAATAGCAACTTAGGTTTGGAATATTGCACATTTAGTCCTATCCTAATGATTCTCTAGTCTATCCTCTCTAGGATTATTTTTCTAAAATTAATTCAGATGGTTTAAATTTTTCCATAATATCTCCAGGGCCTTTTTTTCACCCCATGGATATCATCTGATCTTACCTTAAACATTAGTAGTGCTTTACTGGGTTGTCTGCGTCTTAACCACCTTTCTATCCTTCTGTTTACTCTGTGATAGATATGCCTACTCTATTAATTGAGTAATGTACTAGTGTCAATCTTAATAAAAGTTTTATGTTGTTACATGTAGTGATTAATCATGGATTGAGTAGACAAAGAAGAAGGAAACAAAAGAAGAAGGAAACAAAGTGGTTATAAAGGTCAGTGAAAGAAAGAAGTAGACAAAACATACTATACATGCAGGTGCTAGAAAGAAAGAGAGATCATGTCTTGCTGAGCAGTTTTATACAAGAAATTCCAGGATTTTGTTCAGGTATCAGGGGATATTAGCAAGGACAAGTAAGGCTAGAGACTTTGATAGAGATATCAGAGAAAAGGCAAGGCAGGATAAACAGTTTAGGATTGGCTAATTTGAATGATCTCTGTTAGCCTAAAGTGATCCTGGATTGATTAAGAATGAACATTACCTACTTTAGTAGAGGGAACAAGTAGAAGATGCCCTTAACTTCTTAGTCTGTATACCAAAGGCATGCTTCTCTTTATCCTTTGAGGTCTGTAAAGCTGATCAGCTCTAGAAAGAGCATCTATCTTCAGGCAGAAATTGTCTTCCTTGGTTTTGTTTAGTTTCTTGCTTTTTTTAAGTAGTCAAGACATCATAAAGAATATAAATGATAAACTATACACAATAATAGTATGCAAAACTTTCTGCATTGAAAGAGGGAAGAGAGGACTAAGTAGTTGGACATGGAAATGTCCAAGATCCACTTTTGCTTATATCTTATTTTCAATAACCAGTCACATAGACTAATCTGATATAAGAAAGCCTGGGAAAGAGTTTTATGGATCTGGAATTCATTCTCAGAAATGACCCTCCTCTCTTGAAAGGAACATAAAACTTACCTGGATTCCTACATTTCCTATTAGGCTACCAGTTTTTCCTTGAGAATTTCACTTGGAGTTTTCTTTGCTTCCATATATTCCCCAGATTTCTTCACATCATTCTGGTCTTTATTCAAAGATCACCTATTGAAATTGTTGACCACTCACCATGTTTTAATAGCACTTGACTCTACCTGGTACCACAGCCCATGTGTCCTGTGTATTTTCTCTCTCACCACTAGAAAGTCAGCTCATGATTACAGCCTATTTTATTTCCTTTTCTAACTTCAGTGCCAGAAAATGGTAAGCACAACTCTGAAACTTAGAACCTAATGACTTGAAATACCTACATCTTATATTTAAAACTGAAAAATAAAAAATTTAAAGAATATAAATACTTTGAGAATATACTAGAGTGTCTAGTTTATGGGGCAGGGTAGAGTATTGTAATATCACAAAGTGTAAACTAGTCATATGAAATGGAATTATGGATTGTGAGATTTTCCTTGAAAGCCGTAGCTATTCTACATTTTTATGTAATTTTTATTCTTATTATAAAGGTGATGTAAAAAGGGTTTATAGTTACATTAGCCAGGTAAAACATACATTTCTTTTCACCCTTCCTTTGTTCACTTCAACTGTTTCACTCTCGTCACCATCCACAGTTGTATAGTTCATTTTCCACATAATATCTAGTGAGCAGCACTGCTGAATTTATTCATGCTTTGTCCATCCATTTCTTGCCCCCCCCCATTTACCCTCCTAAAGACAGATAAATAAACAATGCAAAAAGGAAAGAAAGCTAAAACAGAAACAAAGAATAAAATTCTCTTGTTTCCATTTCCCCAAGTTCGTCAATAAATGTTGTTTTATTTATATATATATATATAAAATAAATAACAATGACCTAATTTGTTTGTCATTTAAAAATGCAACTGTGAGAGTGATAAGTCTCTGGAGAGGGAAAGAAACTGATCAGATGGAGGAAGACCGAGTGTCATATGGGAAAGAGACATAAAATGTAATTCAACAATTACATTTTCTAGGGAGAGTAGTAAAGGTTTAATAATTATCTCTACCTTTAAAAAAATTTCTTCCAATTTTGTGTCATTTAGTTTCCTTATTTTACCAGAAAAAGAATATTGAATTTCACAAAGTAACTTCTTTAGATTATAATTAATTAGCACAGATTGATTTATTTGCTTACAAATTGAATTTTTGCTTTTAAGATATCAGAACAAGCAATGCAATGGTCTGCCTAAGATTAAGAGGACTGTCAGCGGAAGGTGGATGGGTGGCTGAGTGTGAGGAATGCTGGGAAATGTGATGAGGACTTAATGGCACTTGATGGCATTAATTAAGATACAGGGCCTAAGGGAAGAGCTGATTTAGTTAAGGCAGTAGTAATAATCATTTTAGTTGCTTTCTTTGACTTCTCAAGCATGGGACATTTTACATGTGTTCATGTGTAGCCAATCCTCAAAAATTTTGATTTTAATAATGTATTTATGGACAATTAGTGGGTTTTATCTCACTCTTCTTTATTTTCATAAATAGCTATTTTATGATTTGTGATTAATATTTCTACTCAAAATATTTCCTAGGAATTGACATCAAGAAATCCCCCACTGGATGAAACAGGAGTCATTTGGCATGAGGAATGTAAATACATTCCTGAAGCCAGCTTCCCCGAGAAGCACGTTGGTTCTGTTGAGAAGCCAAGCGCAGATTGGCTGCAGTGCAGCAAACATAAGTAATGATAAATGGTGGGATATCAAATTGGAACAGGTGTCTAGCAGGGTGCCTCAAGGGTTGGTCCTGGGCCCAGTCTTATTTAACAGTCTCATTAATGATCTGGAAAAGCAGGTAAGCAGTATGTCAAGCTTGGAGAGGTGCTGTAACTACCAGGGGGGTGATGCAATCACCTGCAGATACAACTTTTATTTATTTATTTTCCCAAAATAACAGCCTGGTTTCAAGTGAATGGGGGGAAGAGTGATGATGTTTGTAAATATCACTAGATGTATTCAAGGGGAAAGAAAATGACAATTTATGGGGGCATGCTTTAGATTAATATTTTCCAACTTGTTAAAAGATGCACATCAATAAAGGAACAATAGTACAGAAGCGAGTGTGGTGAGGTTGGTGGTGTATGCCTGAACTCTCAGCTACTTTGAGGCAAATGCAGGAGGATCAGAATTCAAGGACACTCCAACTCCCACTAGAGCATTTTCCTTTCATTCCTGAGTCCCCAGGAACAATTCCCACTACTGTAAGAAAAGAAAATGGAACCCTGGTGCACGAGAAGGGTCAGCTTTGCTGGAAATGACAGGTCTAAATGTTTCAACTGTCCTAATTTATGGCCACCTGCTTATGAAGAGAAGGAATAAAGGCTCATCCCAACCTATAACCTACTCAAAATGTCAGGGTGCTCTAAGAAAGCCAAATTGTGGGCATTTTCAACTGGGAAGATTTGCATCTTTGATTAGAGACTGCTCTGGAAGTATTTATATGAATTTAGGAAAAGTGTTGCAAAGCCATCTGTAGAGGTGGCCCAGATGGTTCCAAGGATGCCAGGAAAGACAGGCTAAGTAGAATAATTTATGATTTGATCTTTGTCATTCCCCACCCAGGAGCTTGAGCAAATTATTGTACCTCTCAGGGCCTTTACTTCTTTTCCCTATAAAAGAAGTTCTTTCCCTCTCCCTGAGTTTTAGCCACCTCTCTAGATCCATGATAAAAGATCAAATCAGTATCTAAAATGAAGCAAATTATGTGCTCTTCCCAATTTCTACAAATATTTTTTTATGCATCTCTGTGTTCTATGGCTTTGTCACCTTGGTGGGAGTCATGTGGCTTAGATTTCTCAATTACAGACCAGGATTATAAACAGGCCATTCTGTCCAGCCATTTCTCCCTTTTACTGGTTGCTGAAAAGAGATAACATTTTTCCCACTGAGTTTCTGTTACTGTACACAGGAAAAATCTACATTTAAATTGTGATGAATCCAGGGCCTAGAGGCTCAAGCCTGTAATCTTAGCTATACAGAAAGCAGACCGGAGCCCCATGATTAGAAGCCAGCTCAGGCAGGAAGTCTGTGAGACCTTTAATTCCAATTAGCCAACAAAAAAAGAGAAGTGGAGTTGTGGGTCAGTGGTACAGCACCAGTCCTGAGTGAAAGGCTAAGGTACAGTGCCTACGCCATGAAGCAGGCCCTAGTCAACTATGATGAGCATGTAGCTTATAGGGTAACAAACTTTTGTTGGGTTTAGGAATAGGCTTGCTAATATTACATTATGTAGTCTGTCTTGGTTGACAAAATACAATGAACTCAAACTCAAAAATGTTTAAAAGAAAAACAACTAACATGTATATATATATATATATATATATATATATTTTTTTTTTTTTTGTCTGTCATGAGGCTTGAACTCTGGCTTGGGTGCTGTCCCTGAACTCTTCAGCTCAATGTGAGTGCTCTACCACTTGAGCCATAGCTCCACTTCATGTTTTCTAGTGGTTTATTGGAGATAAGTGTCTCACAGACTTTATTGCCTGGGCTGGCTTTGAACTATGATCCTCAGCTCTCAACCTTCTGAGTAGCTAGGGTTATAGGCATGAGACACCAGCACCTAGCAGTAACATATTTCTTAATGATATTAAAATGTGTGAGCTCAGCAATTTTAAAGATTTTGGAAAAGGAATATTTAGGAATGTTATTTACTGGCATGATGAGGGACATATTTGTGTAGCTAATCAATCACACATTTATCAGCTGACAATAGTGAATTGAAGGTCATGAGCTGTGAAAATCTGAAGTATTTTATTAGTTATTTACGTTTTCATACATACTTCAATGCAGTTATGCTTTCCATTGGTCTTTTCTTCAAATAAGAAACATTTCTATTATTTTGGGAATCACTGAATAAAACTATAGTTCTTTTCAAATAACTTACAAAATATATTAGGTGTGGGTAAAAATATACTTTCTCTACATTCTTTAGACCCCCAAACTATTGGGGTGTTGTTATGGACCTTCTTAGAGAAAAGTCCCAACGTTTAATGTGATTTTTATTAGAACATTCAAAACTCTACTTTATTTTCAAATTCTTTAGATTGCAAAACATCTGTTGACCCTTCCTTAGAGTTTATTCTACTTCCTTAGCTCAATTTGTGTTTTTTTCTGACTTTAGAAGAATGAATATAGTCACCTACCTGAACTCTTTCCCTGCCTTATATCTACAAGTCTATTAACTCTGTGCAGTTTATTTGTTCTGAGAATTAGTTGAAAATGAGAGGCATTGACAGGACTTCCCCTTTCAAATAATATCATGTGTTAGCATGTGGGAAAGTTATTACAGAGGAATGTCAAGTTAAAGATATACTCAGGTATTTTCATCTCCTGTTTCTAGACATATATTTATTTGACTGGTCAGAAATATTAATCTAGAGGACATCACAAAAAGATATGTACCAAAAAGTAGCAGTAACAGATTTGTACTGCTTGGTGATTTTATAATTTAATTAACTGTAAATTTGAATACTATTACATGGATTGTCCTTCTCCTCTTCATAGGTTCTACCTGTAGCTATTTTACTCACAGTGACTTATTATAGATATTTGAATTTTACTTTAGGTATCAATAGTATGAGCTCATGAATACACAGGATGATTAATTCACTTTCCAACATTGAAATCCTAATATTACCTCATGTCTCTAATGGAAACATTACACACTCTTTTCATAAGTTGGCTATATTTACAATAATTCATGATTTATCCTCTGTCACATTTTCATTCAAAAGACTTATCTGTGAAAAATAGATTAAGCAGCCATCCCTGCAATCACCTCTTCTTCCTCCTCATCTTCCTCTTCCTTCTACTTCTCCTATTCCTCCTCCTACTGCTTTTTCTTTTGTCCTTTGGTTTGTACCTACCTATAAACATATCCAACACAGGTGTTCTATCACTAAACAACATTCTCACACTGAAACAATTCAATATACAAGCAAAATAAATGAATTAAATAGTCAAACTATTTCAGTAAAATAACACAATTTTTTTTCTTCAACTTAAAAAAATTGTAGCCTGGCACTGGTGGCTCATGCCTGTAATCCTAAAAACTCAGGAGGCTGAGATCTGAGGATTGCAGCTCAAAGCCAGCTCAGGCAGAAAAGTCCATGAGACTCTTATCTCCAATTAACAACCAGAAAACAAGAACTGGAGCTGTGGTTCAAGTGGCAAAGTGCTTGCCTTGAACTGAAGAGCTGAGGGACAGCGTCCAGGCCCAGAGATCCAGCCCCACAACCCTCCCCTCCCCAACAAAATGTATTGTTTTACTGAAATAGTTTGACTATTTAATTCATTTATTTTGCTTCTATAATTGACAAAAATGTACTCATTACCTTAATCATGTAACTGTAACCCCGCTGTATAGCATCTTGGCAATAAGATAATGTTTTTAAAGAATGCAATTAAAAAAAATTTATACCATTCGAGTTGTTGAATAATATGTGTGGATGGGGAGGGTGGGTGCATTCATGTGTGTATATGTATACTTTTTGCATATACAAAATATTAGCTCCCTTTCTGAGAATTTTGAGTTGACTGTCAGCTGGATTTTAGGTGACATAATTATTAGATAAGGCTTATATTTGAATGGTTGAATTAAAGAATTATTTCTTTCTCTCTAATTACTGTAGTATTTCATGGAAGTATAGTATGTTTAGGAAGCTACACAGGTTATAAACATATACCTCTGTGAATTTTCTGTCAACATAGTACATACTTGATAAAAAAAATTACCAACATTTCTCGTATGACTTCTCAGTGGCTTTTACTTCGATGATTTTTTAAAGCAAATTTTATTTTCACTTACATTCCACAAAGCATATTTTAGCTTTACATATACTGACCTATAAATTTATGGTGGGGCATTTTATAGAGTATGCTAAGAATTTTGCAGAGGGTAAGCCATACAGTCCTCATCATAGGCACAGGTTTTATTTTATTTATTTGATGATTCTGTATGTTCCATGAAGTATTAATTTGAGATAAGCTAAGCTAAGGGAAATTACAAGAACTTCAAGAGGCACTTGCTACAAAGGAGAAAGAAGTGGCAAGATGAGTAAAATGGTGATGGATTCAGGCAACTCAGGATGCACAGGAGGACGAGCTATGGTAACTGTTATGCTACCTGCTGGGTACTGATGACAGCGATGGACATGAACTAAGGAAGAATAGTTAGGAAGAGATGCAATTTGGTTAAAGATAGGAAATATTATTTTCAATTTGAGACCATAGTAATTCTAGGTTGTTGATTGTCTTATGAATGAATATGTCCAATAGATAAGAAAGATCAAAATTTAGAATAATGATAAAAATGGAGTTCAAAACAATAAAAATAATAATTTACAACAGGTAGAGTTTGATCAGGGAAAAATAATACCAGGCTAAGAAAAGCAAGATAAATTTCTTGGAAACACCACTGTATATCTAAGAGTTTATACAGTAGAAATTTAGAGATGCTACAGAGGCAGGCACAAAATGTGCTCCAGTATACCAATTATACATTACTCCCCAAACAGTACAAGCAGTTATTGAAGTCTGAAAAGAATAGAAGCATTTGGATTAACATGTATTTAGGCTTTGCTAGGCAAGTAGGGAATAAAAACTGGGTGTTGACAAGGTAAGGATAATGAGGTCTTTATAGTTCAAACAGTGTTTTAAGGGCATTAGGACAAGAAATCAATAGCAGACTACACTGAAAGTAAAATTCTAGAATTTAAGATTTATCAGGACAATGTCCAATAACGGCAAGTATTTTAGCAGTCATCAAATGAACAAATATTTTATGTGCATGAAAGGATGCTAGAGATTGAACTCAGTACGTGATCTACCACTGAGCTACACATCCAGCTAATAGTGGCTTTTTTATACAAATACTTTAAGCTGAAGCACATTATGGTTATTGAATTCCAGAAAACTAAGATTCTGCTAGTCATGGTGGCAGGTGGTTGTAGTTCTAGTATTTATTTGGGTAATTGTCACAAAGGGATCCATGTGTAATTCTAACCAGGGCTATATTGTGAGACACTATTTCCAAAAAGTTAAAATAACTGTGAGAGAGAGAAAGAGAGAGAGAGAGAAGAAGAGGAAGAAAAGAGGAGAGGAGAAAAAGAGGAAGGAGTAGGGGAAGAAGAAAGAAAAGAATAGAAAAGGAGATAAGGACAAAGGAAAAGAAGAAAGAAAATTAATATTTGAAGACATTAGCTTGAGGTTAATCCATCCAGAGTGATTCAGATTACCCAGAATAGTCACACAATCCAAGAAAGTAAAAGAAAAAAGTATGACCCAGGACCCATGTATTTACCATTATGAAATACCAAAAGGTTTGTAGACAAAATAATTGAAGATGAAAATAAAAACAGAAATAGATAAATGTAAAGAAATAGCTACCATTATAAATGAGTTGAGGATTAAAGAATCTGCTATGTATCTTGATCTCTCAGTTTATGAGAATGAGCAGGAGGGATGGTTGGGGTAAGGTCAAGTAAGCAGTAAGTAGTGCACGGTGTGCAGATCATTGTAACAAGGGAGGACTCAGTAGACCATTAAGTGAGATCAGTGTGTAAATTATAGAGTAGGGTTTTTCCTGTTTATTGGAAAGAGAGGGAAAACCAGAATTTCTACCAGGTGTGAAGGGACCAGTCACTTTAGTTTCTAACTGATCTCAATTAAGACTTAAGAAATAGTCACAACTTTGGCCCAGAGGTTAAGGGGGCGGGGGGAGGGGGGGGGGGGGGGGGAGGGAGGGGAAGATGGGAAGGGATGGGAAGGCGAAACAGGAGGAGGCTACAATGCTTGATAAGAAATGTACCCATTACCTTGCCCATGTAATTGTAACCCCTCTGAACAGTATTTTCACAATTAAAAAAAAAGTGAAGAAAAAAATTATAGTAGATACCTTTTCTTGTTTAAATGGAAAATTCTGAAAGTTGACATGAACAATTATAAAATACTCTCGTCTTTTTGTAGATGCATTTACTTGAAAATTAATACATTTGACTAACCAAATGTGGAAGTTGGTTTGCCCCTTGTCTTTTGCAACAGCAATATTGTCAAAAATATGTTGGAAATGAACTTTAAAATTGGGGGGGATTGGAGGGGTGGGAAAGTAGGAGAAAAATGAAGGAGGGGTAACAATGTTGGACAAGAAATGTGCTCGCTGCTTTATGTATGTAACAACTATAAGTTTTCTGTATATCGCTTTTACAATAAAATTAAATTTGAAAAATGGCTGTGAAAATATCTAAGAGTCTGTAGGAAACCTGAAGTTCTTTTATGAATAGGTGCCCTCTATTGGTGATTTTGATATTACTAAATGTTCTGTAATTTTTCTTAATTTCTTTCCTTCCTGTCTTCTTTTTTAGTTTCTTTTTCTTTTGGCCTTCATCTCATTGACTAAAAGCCAAAAGTTGAAATAGAATAATTTAGTATAACTAATAAATTAGTATCCATTAAAATTCCAGTTTTCAAATGTTTTAATACTTTAATTTTTAAATATTTTCTCTTTCTTATGACATGTTTTTCACACACTTGCTATTCTCATGAACAAAATGCTTTGGTTCATATTTAATTATGTGACTACACATGACAGAAAGAAAATCGACAAAGTGAAATTGGTGATTTATAGAATTGCACTTATTTTATTTATTGTGAAAATACCATACAGAGGGATTACAATTGCATGGGCAAGATAATGAGTACATTTCTTATCAAGCATTGTTGCCTCCTCCTTTGTTTCCCCTTCCCATCCCTTTCCATCTCCACCCCCCCTCCCCCCTATTCCCCCACCCTCTCCCAGAGTTGTAAAATTCGTTTTTCCACATAACAACTTGTACATCTCATTTTTGCAATAGGTCCACCTGTATCCCTATTTAAATGATTTGTTTTTGCCTTTCCCTTCCACAAATTAAACCAACATCAAATACAGTGAAAACAGGCTATTATACCGTGGGGGAGGGACATACAAAACAACAAAGAAATAGTCTTATAAATATGTTACAAACCATAGCAAGAATTAAAAAAAAATATTTGAGTCTTTATTTTGGGGATCATTTCACCTAACATCAACTTTTATGACCATTTCTGCTGGTCTCAAACATATGCTAGTTATTGCAAATAAGGGAAACCATGGGACCTAAGTTTCTTGGGGCCTGGCATACTTAATATAATTTTTTCCAAGTCTTTCCATTTCCTAACAAATGGGGCAATGTCATTCTTTCTGATGGAGGCATAGAATTCCATTGTGTATATATACCACATTTTCTTGATCCATTCATCTACTGAGGGGCATCTGGATTGGTTCCATATCTTAGCTATGGTAAATAATGCTGCAATATACATAGTTGTGCTGGTAGCTTTAGTATGGTCTTGTTTGTGATCATTTGGGTAAATGCCCAAAAGTGGGATTGCTGGGTCATAGGAGAGCTCTATGTGGAATCTTTTGAGGAACCTCCATACTACTTCCCAAAGTGGTTGAACAAGTTTACACTTCCACCAACAATGCAGTAGGGTTCCCTTCTATCCACATCCCCTCCAGCATCTGTTGTTATTAGAGATCTTGATTATAGCCATTCTAACTGTGGTGAGATGGTATCTCAATGTTGTTTTGATTTGCATTTCTTTTATAGCTAGAGAGGTTGAGTATTTCTTCATGTGTCTCTCCTCTTCAGAGAAGTTTCTCTTTAAGTTTTCAACACTTTTTTAAATAAGTTTTTTATTGTGAAAATACCATATAGAGGGGTTACAATTACATGAGCAACATAATGAGTACATTTCTCATCAAGCATTGTTGCCTCCTCCTTTGTTTTTCCGCTACCATCCCTGACCCCTGCACTTTTTGACTAAATGGAAAAAGCTGAGGGATACAAAATTGGGCATTTATTTTTTTGCTTGTTATTTTTATTCGAAAATGAGAAAAACAGAGGGGTTACAGTTACAGAAGTGAGGTAAAGAGCACAATTCCTTTTGATAATGTCATTGCTATCCTTGCTCTCCCCCCTTTCCCATTATAAATTTGGCATTTTAATTAACACATAATTAATTTTCAAAGTGTTTTACTTAATAGCTTTTAATAAAGTATAGCCTTGTGTTTTGCTCTACTCTCTCATCAGAAAATTTCTAGGAAGGATCAAGATACACTGAAAGTTCATTAAGCTCACAATGTATTTTCAAGATTTAGTATTAATAAAAGACAGTAAATCAGGTTTGGTAGTTCATGCCTATAATTCTAGCATTTTGGAGGCCAGGGCAAAATATTAGATAGTTGTATACATAGAGATACATTATTTCAAAACAAAAAAATAAAGAGGAAATGTAAAATGCCTCATTAGTAATTAAAAATACTTGCTCACTTCTGTAATCCTAAAAATTCAGAAGGCTGAGATCTTAGGATCACAATAAAGCCAGCCCAGGCAGCAAAGTCCATGGGATTCTTTTTGTGTGTGTGTTTGGTCCATTCATGTTGCCTGAACTCTGGGCCTGGGCGCTGTCCCTCAGCTCTTCAGCTCAAGGCTAGCGCTCTACCACTTGAGCCACAGTGCCGCTTCTGGCTTTTTTTCTTTTTGCTTATGTGGTACTGAGGAATCGAACCCAGGGCCTCATGCATGCAAGGCAAGCGCTCTACCACTGAGCCACCTTCCCAGCCCCTCCATGGGATTCTTATCTCCAATTAACCATCAGAAAGCCAGAAGTGGCTCTGGGAGTTCAAGCCCCACATCTGACCAAAAGCAAAAGAAAAAAAAAACACCCTGATTTTACTTTTTTTTTTATTATTGTAAAGATACTGTACAGAGGGGTTACAGTTAGATGAATAAGTACATTTCCTGTTGAGTACTGTTACTCCTCCTTTGTTTTTCCCCTACTACCCTTTCTCCCCCACCTCTACATCCTCCCCCTCCCTCCCCTCCTCCAAGTTTTAATGTTCGTTTTCAACATGTCTTGTAAGTCTCATTGTTACAATGGGTCAATCCTTATTTCAGTATGTTTTTTTATTTCCCTTCCCCTCCCCAAATTAGAAAAATGTATATACAAGATGTAGGGCACCAGAATCAAATACAATAACAACAGGGGTTCTACATTGGGGGAAAACAAAAGAAACAAAAAATCGCATAGTTAAGTCTAGGACCAGCAGAAAAGGTCAAGAGCTATGTAAATATGACCATAGAAGATGATGCTAAGTGAAATGAACCAGAAGATAGGGACACAGTGTTTGCTTTTTCTTGCTTGCTATTGTTTTTAAAGTATTTTAAATGTAATATGTGTTTTGTGTTTGTATATTTGTTTTTCTGTTTGTTTTTTTTGTATGTTCTTACCCCCTGGTATAACCCCTGTTTTCACTGTATTTGATGTCAGGGCCCTGCATCTTGAATATACATTTTTCTAATTTGGGAAGAGGAAGAGAAATAACAAAATGGTGTGTCGAAAATGAACTTTCCAATTTGGGGGGCGAAGGGGGAAGTTGTGAGGTTTGGGAAAAACAAAGAAGGAGGTAACAATGCTCCATAGGAAATGTACTCATTACCAAACTCATGTAATTGTAACGCCTCTGTGCAATATTTTTACAATAAAAAAAATTAAAAAAAAAACAACAGCCACAAGAAAAAAAAACCTCTTGTGTTCCTATTTTGCGGTTCATTTCGCTTAGCATCATCTTATATCATCATATGTATGTAGCTTTTGACTTTTTCTTCTTTCTGCTAAAATTATCCTAGATGTATACTAGTTATTTCAAATAAGGGAAACCATGGGACCTATGTTTCTTTGGGTCTGGCTTACTTCACTTAATATAATTTGAAAGAATTAAACATAATGTTATTAATCTTAACTTTATTGTTATTTTCCTTTTTTTTTTTGTCAGTAGTGGGCCCTGAACTCAGGGCTCTTAAGCTCAAGGCTATCATTTGAACCACAGCACCACTTCCGGCTTTTTCTTCTTATGTGGTGCTGAGAAATTGAACCCTTGGCCTCATGCATTCAAGGCAAGCACTGTACCACTGAGCTACCTTCCCAGCCCTGTAATTTTCATTTTTAATGGACTCAATGATAGTGTGCATGCTGATATCTTAAGTGTATAATACTATCATTGAAGATAGGCCAAAAACCAAACATAGTGAGAGGTAGTGTTCTTTCCTTTGTTAGAAATTTGCATACAATGACTGCAAGTCTTGAGAATTTTCTGTTTTCTTTCACACATGATGTTAACTTTCTTCCATACTATTCCTACAATCACATATCATTTTCAGAGATGAGGGCTGCAGAAGAGAATAGTTGTCTGTATCCTTTTTACGCAGTACTACAGTAGTTTTTGTTGCAGCAGATGATGCCAGTTTCTGGATTTACCTTGTAGTCATGCTAGCACTAACTGATGCCCAGATTGCAACAAAAGAGTGCTTCATTGGAGGTTAATCGTACTGAAGTTTTAAAGCAGAAAATTATCAGCCCAAGTGTTTTAACAATGAAATCAAGTAAGTAAGAATAAAATTGATATGGACGTATACCATCTTCAATGAAAGTATTTTAATTGAGACTATCCAGATTGGCCTAATACTGGTGAATACACTGGCAGACAATACTTTCTTCACTGATGTCCTTCTCCTACTCTCTCTTTCTTCTCTGCGTACATCTAGCCTTAGATATGTAAAGGTCATTCAAGTTGCTTGAATATATGAATACAATTTTTGTTATTTTCCACTACATTCAGAGAAAATCAAATGCTTGGTTTCCATTTTTCTGAAAGTCAAAAAAGATCTGGAAAAAAACAGATAATTCACTGCAGTTAGTGAATGATTCTGCAGAAACAGTCCGGCAATCTATAGAATTTAAACACTTTCTATTCAAGCATGCTTAGAAATTGAAGCCTAAGCAAAGCTGGCTTCTGACAGCATGTCATGTTGGGACAAACTGCTCCAATTAATCCAGCAAATTACTATTCATTGAAGAATCTCACCCTTAACATGTGACCTATCAGAAATCAGAGAAGGAAGAGTATAAAATAACCAAGTTTGATACAATAATTTCTTTTGATAATATTTGACAAAACCGTAGAATAGAGAAACTATAAATAAACATAGAATAACCTTATTTAGTAACACCCTGAGCATTTATCCAAAAGATTACACACCAGGATAAGGTAAAGCTATCAGTACAACCATGTTTATTGCAGCTCTACTCAAAATAGTCATAGTATAGGATCAGCCCAGATACCTCACATGGACAGATGGATCAAATAAATGTGGTATATATACAAAATAGAATTTTACTCATCCATTAGAAATAATTATATTGTATCATTTGCAAAGAAATGGAACAACCTGAAATAAATAAGTAAATTAAGTCAGGGCCAGGGAGACAAATTTGTCTGTTTTCCCTTATATGTGGAAGCTAGAATTCATTTATAAGCATATAAGTAAATATGTTGGGTAATATGAAAGTGCATACAAATATATTAACTGAAGTATGGCAGAGTCAAGAACCAACTCAAATAGTGCAATTATTTAAAATGATAAAGAAAAAGCACAACAAAATTAACACCAGGAAACATATTTGAAAGGAGTGGGGTAGGGTTAAGGAGAGAGGGATGGAAGAATGAAGAAGAGAAAGGCTTGAGAATGCAGTAAAAAATTCAACATATATCTTACAAAATTAAGAAAAGCAAGGAAAGGGGTAGGTGGGGAGTTTGAGTGAGAATGTTGAAAGGGATGATACTGATCAAGATTCAGTATATTTGTAAACCACTTTGTTAAATGTCAATTCCCTTGTACAACCACTTACAGATAATACAGTATTTTTTTAAGTTTACTACATTAAAAATTGCTTTTGCAATTACTAGATTTGGTAAAAAGAAAGGACAATTTTGAAATCCATAAAACCTGCTCAAATAAAAAGTAAACTAAAACTCTGGCTCTACAGAAATTAAATCTTAACTAATTTCTGTGAGATCCTGATGCAGTTAGGTAGGATGAGGTGAACAGAGATTGCATTTGAAATGAACACCTGGCTAATTCTGGTGCTTTTGAGGAGAGATGGACCAGAAATCCCTTTCTAGGATATCTCTTTTGAAAACTTGTATTCCTTATTCTCTTTTAAGTACGGTTTTCTGTGTATCTCCTGAATATCTAGAAATGTGCATGTATTTATGAACACATACTTCCACATATATAAATAATATGAATTTTCCCCAAATTTCTGATGAGCTGGCAAGAAATGCAACATCGGTTTACATCTCCTGAATTCATACAAGAATGTTATTCTAAAATAGTTTCCTATAATAGGGCCAGGGACAAGTCAGTTGTTTTCTTTGACAAAGATACTGTTCATATCTGATCCCTATTTCCAGATTCTGGGATCTTCCAAAGAGGGTCCTGGGGCTGTAGCTCCTTTGGTGGCTTCTTTCCTAGTCCTGAGCAAGAAGAAATGTAGCTGTCCGAAGCATAACTTTTTCTTGAGTGTCCCCCACACCCCAATTGAACAATTCACATATGGCCTTGTGTTTGGCAGCACTAGGTGGTCCTATACTACACCAACTTGGACAGGGATTTCAGGAGTTCCAAGACAATTGCTCCACTGTGACTTTTAAAAATAAAGCAAATAAGGCTCCTCTGTTTAGACATGAGGTGGAAACATTAGATATTCCTTCCTAATTTTGCCTCTTTTTTTGGTGAGTAATTCAGTATTTCTATCAGTGAAGTTTATCTGTATGTTCTGTTCTTAGTAGCAATTATTTAAATGAATTTATCATAGAAAGACATATGGAGTAAGTACAGGATACTATGTTGTGGTCTTCTCCAACATTTTTTTGTTTGTTTGTTTGTCATAAGGCTTGAACTCTGGGCCCTGAGCACTATATCTTGAGCTCTTTCAAGTCAAGTCTAGTGCTCTACCACTTTGAGACTCAGCTTTCACTTCTGGCTTTTGAATGGTTAATTGGAGATAAGAATCTCCCAGGGGATTTTCTGCCCTACTGGCTTCCAATTGTGATCATCAGATCTCCCCCTCCTGAGTAACTGGGATTCACAAGTGTGAGTCACCAGTGCCTGGATTCACTAACATTCTTAATTATCCTTCACCATCTTATATTTGGAATTGTTATCCTCAGTATCCAGTTAAGTCAGTTGAATAGATTCGTTAAGTGTACTGAAGGAGGGAGCTGGAATTTCAGAGAATTTCCTTAACACGGAGCTTTTTATTAGAATGCTACCCTTTCCTTTTTACTCTGTCCTACTTGAATTCATTGTGATTAAGCAAAATTATTTTCCTCAAACAAGCAAAGATGAGTTATGTAACGCAAACATTGAAGGGATGAGTCCTGGGCCTACCCATCCACCCACTACAATGTCCTTGCTTTCTTTATTCTCTTTTGTCAGGGAAAGAGAGATTCACGCTTCCTTATTCTTAACACAGAGGTTCTATAAAAGATTGGTGAAATTTTAGGAAGTGAATATGATGAGAGAAAGAAACTTTTTTCAAAGATAACTTTTCTCAATATATTAGCTTAGTTGACAGAAAGCCAGTTGATGCCATGGTTGAAATCTTGGAGGTGAGCTATTTGGCTATGATATCCTTCCTTATTTGCAATGCATCAGTTTTCCATAGCCAACAAAACATCACAAAGTAGTTATGTCTCATTATATGAAATATCAATGTTAAATGTTAAATGAATTTTAATAAATATTAAATAACATATCAATTAGCACGAACTATTTTAGATTCCTCCAGTTTCACTGTGACGTGGGCTTCACAGCCTTGGGAAGACGTTTGTCAAGTGATATAGTGATGCAATGTTAGAGATCTGGCATTATACTCCAGTACATTAAAGGACTATTCTGAAAAGAGGCGTTTTCTGAATGCCAGTGTTGGAAGGCTTGCTAAACACAACTCTCTTTTCAAAATTCAATAAGCATGCCTGATAATTGTGAAAGCCTGTCCATTAAATAAATGAGATTCTCAGCAATAACTATAAAATACCACTAAATTAAATTTTGTAGAAGATAGATAAGATGGTGAAGGTAGATGAATTATTTAAATGAATTGTCTCCAGAATCATTCCTGTTATGCATTAATGATAATGCACATGAATCATATGATATTTTAGCTCTTTCATATAATTTTGTACTTTATATATCACATGATATTTGGAAAGCACTTAGGTTTTGATATTATCAAAGCAAGATATTTAGTTTCAAAATATGCAGAGAATTCAACTGATCCAAATCTTTTCAGAGACTTACATTCAAATGAGTCATTGTCTGCATTCTATTCACAGCTACACTTCTACCTTGCTGACAGACACACATGCTATAATTATTATATTTCAGAGGTCAAGACAATAGCAAGAATTGTGTAACCATGCACATTTAAATTTTAATGTATTGCCACATGTTTATTTTCTCCTAATTTAGCAGGCAGAGTCAACCTTCTCCAGACAGAAATAAAATGTTAAATGTCTATCAGTGTGACCAAAACTAAATATCCTCAAAGTAAGAAAAAAATTCTCCCAGAATGGTTACAAATTCCTTTAAAATTCATGATTTAAAAGGAGTAATATTTGACGACCTTTTGCTAAGAACCTGGCTTCCCAACTGATCCCTAAAACTTGTCCCATAATCTCTCCTAAGGAATTATCCTCAAGGCACATATGAGGATTCTAGTTCACAAGAATTAACTCATTAACCAGGAATCAAACTAATGAGAGAAAGGAGGAGAAGGAAGAGAAAGAAGGTGAAGACGAACAGAACAGAAAGGAGAAGGAGAAGGATGTAAGAGGAGGAAGAGACTCACACAAAATCCTTAAATCCAATAAAAACAATGGAGAAAGTTAGGCAGCTATATTTAAATATAGATCAGAACCCACCCTGTGTTACCATCATTCAAGTCATTTGCTGAGTAGAAGAAGAAAATAGTTATGATTACTGAAAAATCAAAATGCTTATGTACAACTGAAGTAATAGCATTGCTATTTTGTAGTTCTACTGAACATATTCATTTATCAAGATTCTAATTCTTCTGAAAAAGAGTTAAAACAGCAGCTTTCAAAATAACTCAGGTCAATAGACTCACGTAGTTTCTGATAACTGTAATCACTTCTTTTTGATCATGGCTAGGACTTCTATTGAGGTCGGTATTTTAGGGGAAGAGGAGACAATAGGCTGTCTTTCTTGCTTTTATAAAGCAACTCTTTTGGGAATAAAAGATTTATTTCTGTGAATTTTCTATTTTCTGGCATGTTACTATAAGAGCCATGAAGGGTTGAGCTTAAGTGGAGGCATGTGGGTAGATGTACTGATTATCAGTATCTATCTATCTATCTATCTATCTATCTATCTATCTATATCTATATCATATAGATATAGATATAGATATATAACTGTAAAGACACTGTACAGAGGGGTTACAGTTACATGAGTAAGGTATTGAGTACATTTCCTATCAAGCATTGTTAATCCCTCCTTGGTTTTTCCCCACCATCCCTTCCCTCCTTCCCTCCCCAACATCTCCCCCTCAGTATGTATATTATTATAGATGAGTTACTTCTTCTCTGGTATCCAGCGATTTTCAACTGTTTGATTTTTGAGATTAGATAAATGTTGGACGAATCTATTTAAGCAGTTTAATTTCTTTGAAACTCAAAAGAAATTTTGGTATAATTTGTTATATATGCAAATAGATACATAAATGAAAATTTATTGGAATAGATTTCTTCTTGTATGTAGTAATTCATGGCATTTATTGAAAAGGTATTAAATGAAATTCTAAATTCATTTTAATAAATAAAAAATTAAATACTAGAATATCCCTGACAAATTGTTTAATTCACATTAAAATACATTTCATTTCTGTACTCTACTTTCTGTAGAGAGTTGAGCCTTTTTTAACATTTTTTTTTATTTTTAAGAAGGTTGGGCTTTGTATTTCAGAATATTATGATAAATTATTATTATTAAACACAAAGAAATTTTTACTCATTTGAATGACTAACAATACTTATAAACATCTCATATTCCTTGTAAAGTTTCTTCAAAAGAAAAAGGAATACCAATTGTACATGCTATACAGTGATTTCAAAACTTTGCATTTTCTATCATAGTTAATTGGGTAATGGTAGGTGTTCAACAACAGGCACCCTGAATGAGCCACATAAACCTGATAATCCCTAAGCCATAGTTGGTGCCAATGACTATTGAATTAATGCTCATATCAGTGGTATAATATTATTTATAGGAAGTCATTAAGCCAGAAGTTTGGAAAAGATGTTCCCAAGTCAACTCTCCTATTCTGATTCTAGATAATTCCAGCAAACATATGAATTAATATTGTTAACTATTATAATTGAAAATACTTCAGATATCTAGGATCTTTCTTCAATATTGAAAAAAGTTTCAAAATAGACAGGGCTATTGTTCGAGTTGCTATATGTTAACCTGATTATCAACCTCATTTCTGACATAGAGTAAGGTAGACTATGATGATGTTATGTTAATACACATATATTTGAGGAGATATTTTTATTTTTCATTTTATAATATTATATTTTTATTATACATTGCAGGATTTTATTGTAACATTGCCACACACAGATAGTTCCTTAACAGCAAGTACTCATTCAAAAGCATTATACCATGATGATATGAATGCTTTTCTAGTCAGTATTCCTCACATTTTCTTACCATTATATTTTTTATCCCTCACAAGGAGATGGCATATTTCTTTTCTAAAAAAAACTCAAGGCTATGTTAAAATCAAATCTAGAAGATAGACTTTCATTTGCGTGTACAAATAATGACTGTTTAAAATTTTGCTTCAAATAACCAAACAAAAGAGAAAACTCATTGTGACCATCAGAATATCTTAACAAATCACTTATAAATCATCTCAAATCTTGGCATGTTTTCTATTAAAATACACATTTTCCCTTTCATTTGTAACTAGAAAAATTTATTGCATATTTTCAGTCTTCTTCTTAATTTTAGTCCTCTTTCTTTTTTCTTTCTTCCTTTTTTTTTTGCCTCTTAATCTCAAATCCCAGATGGGGATGTTTTTCACAGATAGCTGGTGATTCTTCTTTGTGTGTGAAGTGTCACTTACATTGACATGTCTTCCTATTTTTAGACTAAATTTTAGCTTCATTTTTTAAATTTGTTTGCTGTTTCTATGTTGGTGCTTAACATTCACAGCCTGAGTACTCTTCTTCAACTGTTAGGCTGAAGGCTGGTGCTCTACTACTTGAGCTACAGCTCTATTTCTGGCTTTTTTTTGGGTGGTTAATTGAAGATGAGTGTCTTAGAGACTTCCGTGCCCCTGGGCTAGTTTTTCTGGTTGAAATCCTCAGATTTCAGCTGCCTGAGTAGCTAGAATTGCAGGCATGAGCCCCTGATACCCAGCTTTATGTCTCCTCCCCCATATAGCATTGCAGCTGCTTATTTTAAGCTCCTGAGAACTAAGTTAAGTTTAATTATTTGTGTTTTGTCACATTTTCCAGTTGGGATGGCCATGTCACCAATAAAAAGTGAATAACATTGTACCATTTGTAAGACAATGCAGAGATTTGGAAAAAAATATTTTGTCAAGTAGGATAGATCCACAGAAACACAGACTATATGGTTTTCCTCATTTGTATTACCTAGAATATGCCTATGAGTCTTCCATTCCAGGAAACACACTGGGTGATATGAAAGCGGCCATAAATGAATTATCTGAAGTATAATAAAGTCTAAGGAGGACACAAATAGTATAATTCTTTAGGAAGACTAAGTTAAAGCCCAACAAAATAAGTATTAGTAAATCGATACTTGAAAGGGGGGTGGGGAGAGGAGAGGTAGAAAAATGAACAAGAGAAGGGAGAAGAATGCAGACAAGAATTCATTGTACATATAAGTTGCATTGTTAAATGGCAAAAATATAAAATATATAACCTAAAAATTAAAAAGAGTAACAGAATGGTTTGGGTGGGGTTGAGAATGTTGAAAGGGGCGATTTTTATCAAAAGGTACTATATTCATATAGTGTTTCATTGAATGGAAACTCCTTTGTACAACCACTACTTAATGATAATAAAAATTAGCTTGGAAAAGGCCAATGGGAGCTTTGTGATAGTGCAAAGAAAGTTGCTCAATGACGCTGATTCTACCCCACACTTCTTTTTTCTTTTCTTTTCTTTTTTTCTTTTTCTTTTTGTCAGCTGTGGGGCTTGAACTCTGGGCCTGGGTGCTGTCCCTGAGCTCTTTAGCTCAAGGCTGGCACTCTACCACTTGAACCTCGAGCCACTTCCGGTTTTCTGGTGGTTAATTGGAGATGAGAGTCTCACAGATGTTCCTCCCCAGGCTGGCTTTGAACCTCAGTCCTCAAATCTCAGCCTCCTGAGTGGCTAGGATTTCAGGTGTGAACCACTGGCGCCTGGCCTAGACACTCATTTTTTTTTCTTGCCTTTGCCCCTCCTTCCTTCCTCTGCCCACAAGGCAGGGGTAACAGCTAAGCTTCTGAGTTCATTTCGTACTCCAACAATATGAACTTGAGTATAGAAGCCAAACATTAAGAATAGTTTAATCACAGAATGGAAGAATCTCAAATGTCTAACTGCTTTGTAGTGTCACATACCTGAGCTAACCAAGTTAATTCTGGTTCATTCTTAATGACAGAAGACTTTTGGCTCTGTTCAGAATACAAACGGGAATCTGGCAGATATTAGTGGAAAATAAAGATCTCTAAAAGATGTCTTTTTCTTGTCTTAAAAAATATATCCTTCTCTGGAGGATTTATTTTAGCTAAACAAAAACTTTTACTATAGAGCTTACAACTCCTATAGGAAAGTCTAAAATGCATAAAGCCCAGTAAAAGTCCTGTCATCAGAGTATTATTTTAAATCACATATATTATGGCACATATATATATTTATATACCGAACTTTTCATCAACTCATGATTTGTTTTCTAAAGCTTCCAAGTATTATTTGGTAAACCTGGTCTGTAGGAAGTACACAAATACTTGTGAAAATACATTTTTATTAATGTCAAGCTAATACATGTATAACATTTATTTATTTATGTACTTTACACATGATATATATTATGGGGCTGGCATACTTCTAAGTATCTGGAAACTTAGTTTGTGATCAATCTGCAAATAGAATTCTTCATTGAAAATAATTTTCCTTTGTATTTTTAGCACATTGTTCTAGCATTGCAAAACTTCCAGAACCTGTAATCGATACCTTTGCTCACATTGGTAATATAATCAATTATCATGTGCTATTATTGTCAGAATTCTCTCATTATACTTTTCCAAAAATGTACAGTGCTTGTGTTCAATCCAGTTTGTATCCTATATACTAGAGTTGGTTTCAGTATGAAACTTCATTCTTGGGAAACCTGGTGATTGTTTCTATTGAGGGTCCTCTGGAGATTTTACATATTCCCTTATCAGAACACCTGAACTTCTAAAATTCACTACATTTCCCCAATGTTTTATGTTTTACATTCCTTTATATTCCATTGTATCTTCTGGAGGTGCTCTAGATATTTTCCATCAATTTACCTTCAATTCTTCCATTGGTGTTTAACCAATATTTTTACCAATATTGATATACAAAGTCTGCTTAATTTCCTATAGTTTAACAATAGTATGATTTAGTTTTAATAGCTCTTTTTGTCTTTTCTTTATAAAGCGCATATTCTCTCTTCCATCCTTCTATCCCTCGTTCTCTCTCTATTACAGACGTTTGTGTGTGAATACTATACATGTGACACATTGGGTATTATTTTAACAATTTAATGTGCTATGGACACATTATTTATTAGTGAGTGGGGACTATCCAGGTTGTGTGATAATTGGTGACTTGGAGACCTATCTATGAAAGGAATTTCTCCCCTTTACCCTCATAATGTCTTTGTTTTTAAACTTTTCACTTAAATTAAATTTATATGTATATATTTCTAATTCTGAAGCATGCTCTGTGTCATCTGTTTCCTGTTTCTTCTAGATCACGTCCTAGGGTTTTGATTGGTTTGTGTGAGTTATCCTTTATCTTCTATATTAAAGAGCTTCTTTGGGTATTGGTTAATTTTTTCATAGTATAAACATGATTGGCTAGAAGACTCAATACATAGCACAACACTCACATAATTTGAACATGTTAAATTTAACCTCACTGGAGATGACAAGAATGGTATAGTACTGGGAAATGTCAATGTCTGTCATTAGAGTCTCTTACATGGGTTAGTCACATTCCTAAATAGGGAATATTCCAGTGGTTTCCTTGGAGGTTAAAAGCTAGCTGCTTCATGAACTCAAATAGGGAAACCACACTGATATCTTCAGTTTTGCATTCCCTAGGAATACAAAGAATACTTCTTACATTTTAATACAGTGTCTAGGTCCCTAGTGCTTCTCTTACATCTTTTAAGTAGAAAGTCTTCAGACTTCAGCCAAAATGAAGTAGATTTCAGCAGCCAGTGGCTCACACATGCACAAGTGTCTAGAAATCGAACTGCTTCTCAAATACTCATTTACCATCTTCTTTACCCTCAACTACTAAAGTTCCTGGAGCTGCCAATTCCAGGACTTGAGGAATCAGTCAAGAGTGCATTTGGTTATTTCTCAGTTTTCCCTCTCCAGTTAAGAAATTCCCTTTCCCAGATGCACTAAAAAGAAGCCTTCACGTTTACAAGCATTGCTATGTGCCAATTTTCTATTCTCCCATATAGGCGGATTATTACATGTTTGTAAAGTTCATTCCTTACAACCTTGGTGCTTTGTGGAGAGAGAGAATAATTAGGACTGTGTCTGTTCAAGCTTCCATTTTAGTCCATCAACTACTGGATTGCATTTTAACACCTTAACATCTGTCACTACAAATTTGTGCTTTAAAGAAGTCAGCATAAAAGCAAGGGGATCCTACAGGAGAAGACAAGTCTGAGCCCAGAAGTCAATTGAACACAAGAAAAAGCAAACCTTTTCACAGACAATTTGGAGATGTCATCAACAATATCGAGAAGAACTGACATTATAAAAATGTTAAAATTCAATCAACTATATATATATATATATTTTTTTCCAAAATCAGGAATAATAAAATGGGAATGTAGTGATGTGGACCCATAATATATTCAGTTTGGGATAATTTATTTTGTGATAATTATCAATATTCAATTAGTGATGAAACATCAGTAAATGTGATTCCATCATGATGACCATTGTATATAAAGCCAGCATGCTCATGAGATGACCAAGCAAACTGTCTAGTGAAGGAGAGTCAGATAAGCAAGGAATACACTAGCCTCTAGAGGTAACAGAGAGGATGAGAAACAAGAGGATGCAAAGGACAAAGGGTGAACCAATGCATCAGCAATACTCACAAGACAATATGTTGGAAATGAACTGTACATCTTGGCAAGGTGGATTTGGGACGAGGGAAAGTGTGATAAAAATGAGGAAGGGGTAACAATGTTAAACAAGAAATGTACTCACTACGTGTAAAACTGTAGCTCCTCTGTAAATCACCTTGACAATAAAATCAATATTTTTCATATGTATTTTTATTGTAAAAATACTGTACAGAGTGGTTACAGTTACATGAGTAGGGTAATGAATACATTTCCTACTGAGCATTGTTACCTCCTCCTTTGTGCTTCCTCTACAGTCTCTTCTCCCACCACCTCCACAATTCCTGCCACTCCCCCCTGAAATTGTAAAGTTCATTTTCAATGTAGTGTTTTGTACATCTCATTGTTACAATGAGTCCACCTGTATACTCTTTTCTCTCTCTCTCTCTCCCTCTCTCTCTCTCTCTATATATATATAGATAGATAGATAGATAGATAGATAGATAGATAGATAGATAGATAGATAGATAGATAGATAGATATAGTGAAAATACTGTACAGAGGCATTACAATTACATGAGTAAGGTAATGTGTGCATTTCTTATAGAACATTGTTACTTGTTACTTCCTCCTTCGTTTTTCCCCTACAATCCCTTCCCTCCCAACCTTCCCAACTGCCCTCCACTCCCAGGCCAATATTGTAAAGTTCCTCTTCAACATAGTGTCTTGGACATCTCATTGTTATAATGGGTCAACCTGTATCCTTATTTAAGCATTTTGTTATATCCCTTCCCCTCCCCAATTTAGAAAAATTTATATACAAGATGCAGGACACTGGAATCAGATACAGTGAAAACAGGGGTTATACTGTGCAGGAAGAATATACAAATGAAACAAAAGAATCACATAGTTCATTATAAGTATATTAAAAATAGTAAGTAAGAAAAAAAACACTGTGTCCCTGTCTTGGAATACATTTCACTTAACATCATCTTATATGGTCATGCGTACATAGCTTTTGACCTTTTCTGCTTATCCTACACATGTGCTAGTTATTGTGAATAAGGGGAATCAAGGGACCTATGTTTCTTTGGGCATGGCTTACTTCACTTAATGCTATTTTTTTGCAAGTCTTTCCATTTCCTAACAAAAAAGGTGATGCCATTCTTTCTGATGGAGGCATAGAATTCATATATATATATATATATATATATATATATATATATATATATATATATATCACATTTTCTTGATCCATTCATCTACTGAGGGACATCTGGGTTGGTTCCATATCTTAGCTATGGTAAATAATGCTACAATAAACATAGTTGTGCTGGTAGCTTTCGTATGACCTTGTTTGTGATCGCTTGGGTAAATGCCCAAAAGTGGGAGCTCTATGTGGAGTCTTTTGAGCAACCTCCATACTGCTTTCCAAAGTGGTTGAACAAGTTTACACTTCCACCAACAATGCAATATGTCTCTCTTTTGGCCACATCTCCAGCATCTGTTATTACTATGTTTCTTGATTATAGTCATTCTAACTGGGGTGAGGTGGAATCTCAATATTGTCTTGATTTGCATTTTTTTTATGGCTAGAGAAATTGAGCATTTCTTCATGTATCTATTGGTCGTTCTTACTTCCTCTTCAGAGAAGTCTCTCTTTAAGTCTTTAGCCAAATTATTAATTGGGCAGTTGTTTCTTTGAGGATTTGTTTTTGGGGGATTTAATTTTTTAAGTTCTAAGTATATAATAGATATGAGACCCATGTCCATTGTATGGCTAGTTAAGATCTTCTCCCAGTCCATGGGGCTTTTTTTGATGTTACTAGCTATGTCCTTTGCCATGAAGAAGCTCTGCAGTTTCATGCAATCGCATTTGGCCAAACTTTATTTGATTTGTTGTGTTTCTGTGTCTCTATTACGAAATTTTCGGCCTGTGCTGAGGAGCCCTATAGTTTCTTCTGTTCCTTCCTGTAATGTTTTCAAGATGCCTGCATTGACTGTAAGGTCTTTGACACATTTAGATTTCATTCTGGTGCAGGGTGATAGATAAGGATCTAGCTTTAGTTTTCTACAGGTATTTAACCAATTTTGCCAGCACCATTTACTGAAAAGGCTGTCTTTCTTTCATTTTTATTTTTTAGCTCCTTTATAATTGATAGGTGGCTCTAGGTCTGTGGGTTCATTTCTGGGTCTTCAGTTCTATTCTATTGGTCCTCAGGTCTGTTCTTGTGACTGTACCAGGCTGTTACTACTATGGCTTTGTAGTAGAGTTTGAAATTTGGAATTGATATTCCTCGAATGCTGTTCTTTCTGCTAAGGATTGTTTTTGCTATTTTGTGTCTTTTATTGTACCATATGAATTTTTTGATTGCTTCCTCTATTTCATTGAAGAATGAGGTTGGGATATTGATAGCTATTGCACTGAATTTGTATATAGCCTTTGGAAGTATTGCCATTTTCATGATGTTAATCCTCCCAATCCAGGAGCATGGGAGGATTTTCCACTTCCTTAGTTCTTTAATTTACTGTTTCAGATTTTTAAAGTTTTTGTCATGGAGGTAGGTCCTTAACCTCTTTAGTTAAGTCCTAGGAATTTTATTTTTTTGTGGGGCTATTACAAAAGTGGTTGCTTTCTAATTTCAGCAGCATTCTTCTCATTATTTGCATACAGGAAAGCCATTGATTTCTGAGTCTTTATTTTATACCTTGTTACTTTGCCAAAGTTTCTGATCAGCTCAAGTAACTTGGGAGTGGAATCCATGGGGTTCTTTAAATACAAGATTATGTCATCTGCAAAGAGGAGACATTTGCTTCATCTTTCCCTATTTGGATGCCCTTTATGTTTGCATCTTGTCTTATTACTGTAGCTAGGTATTCTAATACTAAGTTAAAGATGCGTGGAGAGAATGGACACCCTTGTCTCATTCCTGAATTTAGAGGAAATGGCCTTAGCTCTTTGCCATTAAGTATAATGCTAACTGTAGGTTTGTCATGCATGACATTTATTATATTGAGGAATGTTCCATGGATTCCTAGTTTTTGCAGTTCTTTCTCTGTAAAGGGGTGTTGGATCTTGTCAAATGCTTTCTCTGCATATATTGAGATATTCATGTGTTTCTTTCCTTGCTCTTGTTGATGTGATGAATTATATTAACCGATTTGCATATATTGAACCAGCTTTGCATCCCTGAAATCAATCCTGTTTGATTGTGAAGTATGATTTTTTTTTGATGAATTGTTGAAGTTGATTGACCAAAATTTTGTTGAGAAGTTTTTTCTCAATGTCAGTCTATAGTTCTCTTTCTTTGATGAGCCCCTGCCTGGTTTGGAGATGAGGGTTATGATGGCTTCATAGAAAGAGTTTGGTAGTGAATGTTTGCTTTCAATTTCATTGAAGATTTGGAGGAGTATTGGTGTGAGTTCTGCTTTGAAGGATTTGTAGAATTCACCTGTAAAACCATCCAGTCCTGGGCTTTTCTAGGGTGGGAAGTCTCTTATTCTGTTCCTATTTCGATGCTTGATATGGGTCTGCTAAGTTGGTTTAAATTATCCTTGTTTAGTTTTGACATGTCAATATTTGCTGGAAATTCATCCATATCTTTAAGATGCTCAAATTTACTAGCATAGAGGTTTGAAAAGTATTCCCTTACTATATTCTGAATCTTGGTTGTTTCTGTAGTGATGTTTCCATTACCATCTCTGAGTTTGTTTATTGGGTATGTTCTCTTTTTTTTTTCTGATAAGGTTTGCTAAGGGCATATCAATTTTATTAATTCTTTTGAAAAACAAACTCTTTGTTTTGTTGTTTCTTTCTGTTTTTTGGACTCTAATTCATTTAATTCTGATTTAAATTTAATTATTTGTTTCCACATACTGGATTGAGGTTTAGCTTGTTCCTCTTTTTCAAGGAGCTTTGGGTGCCTCATTAAATTGTTGGTTTCAGATCTCTCCAATTTATTTACGTAGGAACTCAAAGCTACAAACTTGCATCTGAGTACTGCCTTTCCTGTTTCCCAGAGGAATTGATAGATTGTATGTACATTTTGGGGAAATATTATGAACATTTGAATTTCCATTTTAATCTCTTCCATGACCCACTGGTGGTTCAACAGTGTGTTGTTCAGCCTCTATGTGTTACAGATTTCCTTTGGTGGCTCTTGTTGTTGAATTCTAATTTTAATTCCTGGTGCTCTAAGAGAATGCAGGGCATAATATCAATATTTCTTTTTTTTCTTTTTTTTGGGTCCAGTGAGGGAGAGACAGAGAAACTGGAATCACTGTTGACCTTATTGTCAATTTACTGTATCAAGTTCTTTTTTATTTTATTTCATTTTTCTTTTTTCATTGGTTTATCCCTGGCAATTATTGTCTTTGATTCTGGTACCCTGCATCTTGTATATACGTTTATCTGAATTGGGGAAGGGAAGGAGAAAACAAAATGGTGAAACAAAGGATGAACCAATGCAAAAATGATACTCACAGGACACTATGTTGGAGAGGGGGAATGAAGGGATATTTGGGTAAAAAAATGAAAGAGTGGGTAACAATGTTCAACAAGAAATGTACTCATTACTCTACTCTACTCTACTCTACCTCTCTGTACAACACCTTTAAAATTAAAATGAAATAAAATAGAAAAGAGTGACAATTACGTTGAAGAAAGCTAAGAAGCCAAGTAGAGTGAGAACAAGGTTGTGGTTACTTGGGTTTGTACTATGAAGATCATATCACCCTTGAGTATCATAAGGTAAAAGATAGACTGGGAATTGGGAATTATAGAATCGATGCTTGTTAATGCTAAAAATACAGATAATTCTTTACAAAAGAGGACTAGGAGAAAAAGGTTTACTGTCAGAGTGATATGAAGAACCAAATAAGAATCTTTTAAAAAGATATTGATTGTCATATCTATGGGCATTCTGAATCATAACCATTAAGAAAATACAGTTTTAGTATACAGTTGGAGCCATATTTATTATGGAATATATAGATTATATCAATAAATTCATAGATAAATACATATTTCATATTTCTAGTCATGGTTGCTGTTTGTAAATCATAGATGAACAAAAAGAAGAATATATGAAGCTCAGCCATACATTAAAACACAGAATTTATGGCATCCTCACTTAATATAATTATTGACAACAATTTCTATCACATAGCTAAGCACACACAAGACAGTCTTATTTGTTTTCAAATGCATTGTATCATTAAGTCTATTATAACATTTTATTTCTTTACAAACTACTGAATGTTGCATTGTAGCATGGAACTAGAAGTGATTCATGCAACGCTTTTTCATCCTTTCAATGCAAAGCAGATGATGTGTTTATTATTGTCTGATTTTCAAAACAGAAAGTCCAGTAGATGTTTAATTTGCTGCTGCTTCAGGGCTGCTCATTGGAAACAACTGCATCTGCTTCTCAGGGATTACTGAAATATGGAACAAACTACAAGGTACTAAAGCAGGGAGTAGTCCCCAGGGCCAAGTGACTAGTAAAAGAGACCACTGTTACTGGTGTTCAGCTTTACATAAAACAAGAAGCTCATCTTGATCCACACTGTTTCAATATTGTAAAATCAAAACAAACAATGGAAATGTGAGTGGATGTGATGTGGCCAGCTCCAGGAATTTCTGTGAGGTAAATGGTTCAAAATAAATAACTACAGCAGATAAGAAGTTCAAGTTCTGGCTTGAAAGGAAGACAAGATGTTTACCTCAATAAGCATGTTTTATAACAGCTAACTCCTGAGTAGCTGTCCATCTGCTTTACAGATTAATTCTAGAGGCACGATAACTCAAAGAAACACTGTCTTAATGTGGACACCTGTCACTTGGGGTGGTCAGACTTTGATCCTGGTGTCTTTCATTCAAAAGAGAAGCAGTCTTGGACAAACTAGAAGAAAATGTAGCATCTGGAGGATGCTGCCCTAAAATGAAGAGACTTTCTAAAAATAATAATAATTCCTAGTACAGTAACTGCTTTATGAAGTAAGTGCAGATAGCTTTAGTATGGCCTTGTTTGTGGTCATTTGAGTAAATGCCCAGGAGTGGGATTGCTGGATCATAGGGAAACTCAATATCTAGTCTTTTGAGGAAGCTCTATACTGCTTTTCCCACTGATTGAATCAGTTTACATCCCCACCAAGAGTGCAAGAGCATTCCCTTTTTGCCACATCCTCTCCAGCATCTGTTGCGATTAGATTTCTTGATTATAGACATTCTAACTAGGGTAAGGTGGAATCTCAAAATTGTTTTGATTTGCATTTCTTTTATGGCCAAAGATGTTGAGCATTTCTTCATGAGTCCATTGGCAATTCTTTTTTCCTCTTCAGAGAAGTCTTTCTTTATGTCTTTAGCCCACTTGCTAATGGAGTGGTTGTTAATTTAGGGATTTGTTTTTGGGGGGATTAAAATTTTTGAGCTCTAATTATATTTTAGATATGGAGCCCTTGTCTGTTGTATGTCTAGTGAAGATCTTCTCACAGTCTGATGGATTGTTATTTATCTTCCTAGCTTATGTCCTTTGTGATGCAGAAGCTCTGGAATTTAATATAGTCGCATTTATCCAAACTTTCTTCGATTTGTTGTGTTTCTGGGTCTTTATTAAGAAAGTTTCTACCTGTGCCCTAGTGTTTGTCCTATTCCTTCCTATAATATTTTCGAGGTATCTACTTTTACCTCGAGGCCTGTGATCCATTTGGAATTGATTCTAGTGCTACCAGTACAACCATGTCCATTGAAGCATTAGTTACCACAGCTAATATATAGAACCAATCCAGATGCACCTTATTATTTGAATTGATCAAAAATATGTAGTATATATACACAATGGAGCTTTATGTTTCCATCAGAAAGAAATGGCATTGGTACATTCATAAGGAAATTGAAAGACCTGGAAAAAGTTATATTAAGCAAGTAAGCCAGCCTCCCCCCCCCCCAAAAAAAAAAGTACATTGCATTGTTTCCTTCATTGGTAATAACTAGAATATGTTGATGATATTCTTAACAGGAGTTCGCAGAAACCTAGGACCTAGGACTTAAGTGCCTAGGACCAGATATAAAGAAACATATCATAATGAACTCCAAGAATTGAAAATAAGAGGTTCTTATTATGTCCTGTATGTAGTTCTTTCTTTCGTTTTCTATTTTAGTTTCCTGTACCCTTTTTCTTATATATATTTATCCATATAAGGGAATGGGAGTCACAGAAATAGCCGGACAAAGAATGTACAAAGGCAACAATGATATTCACTTAACACTATAATGGAAATGAACTATACAACTTCCAAGGTAGGGGAGTAGGGATGAGTAAGCAAGAGAAAATGAGGAAGGGAGTAACAGTGTTTATAAAGAATTGTACTCATTACCTGACTTTGTAACTATAATCCTCCTGTCATCATCATTACAATAAAGACACTAAAAAGTAAGTGCAGAATAGTGAAGTGAAAGGAATATTTGTATTGCTACCACACAAAGACTTCTGGATTATGAAATTCATAATGACTATATTGTCCAAGTCTAATTAATCCTAATTTTCAATTACAGGTTTGTGTTTTGTTCTTTGGTGGGGCTAATATTTGAACTCTGGGCTTGAAGTTGCTAGGCAGATGTTCTTATATTCTTACTGATGAGCAATGCTTCCAACATTGCATCTGTGAATGAAGATAGACATGTGCTTACACACACAAACACATACACAAACACTTCACAAAGCTGTTGAAATATAGGCAGTTTAGGTGATAGGGAATGTGAGTAAAGTAGGGATCAATTTGATTAGATAGTGTATATTGGTGTGTAAAACATCAAGAGGAATGATTAAAATGTGAAGCAGTGTTCTGTGAACACTCCTGAGAGAAGAAGGATGAATGGAAAGAGTGCACAAATGTGAGTGGCGTCTGCATACTTTATATTTCTGTGTAAGAATGGAATATGGATTATGAAAGTTTGTGGCAGCAGAAAATAGATGAGGGAGAGTGGTAAGGGCTGTGACTCTGAACAAGGTACTTCAAATATATGTGTGGATATGTCAAAATGAAAACCCATTTACCCCAACATTTGATGATTGAAAAATAGCAGTGATATACGGAATATGCTCAGTTTTGATAACGATGTTTTCTCAAACCTCACTAACAATGAAGATTATTGCGTATGCACAGATAACAGATGGTTGTAATATTAATTTGTGTATTTGATTGCAAGTGAATTAGAATATTTTAATAAATGTACTTTTTTTGACTCCAGTATATACTTCATATAAAGTAGCAATTAAAATGGTTTGAAATCATCTGAAAAGAGGTAGCTTCCCTAAATAAATAGGTAAATATATAATTTTAATTCTTGAATTTAAGGTCTCAAGGACTTGTTCATCTCTCAGAGCTGAGCTATGTCTCCTGTCTGGCTTGTCTCACTAGCTAATTAGAGATAGAGTTTTCTGCACAGGCTAGCTTTGAAACTGTGACCTTTTGATTTCAGCTTCTATTAGTAGGTAAGATTACAGAGATGAGCTATTGACACTCAGCTGCATTTCCTATTTTAATGAGCAAATATTTGTCTACAAAACTGGAAGGAAATTACTGAGTTGACAAATAATTTCCAGAATCAGATAGTGAAAGAAACAGGTAAAGATGGTAGAAGTTAGCGGAGCTTCTGTACAAAGGCTCTGAGTCAGATATGGCCAGGTTACACTTGAATCTAAAAAGGATCATGACAGGAGTAGAAAAAATGAAGAGGAGAGCTCACAAGGGTCTTCAAATTATCACATGATAAGAACTCTAAATTAGATTAGTGCTTGGAAATTATATCATAAAAATCATAGTTGGCTTTCATTATTCTTGAATTTTGTGTTTGCAAATTTCCTGCTCACTTAAGAATATTTGTTACATGGCCATCAGTCACTTGACCTCTTCAGAGGTGAATTTCAGAGATTCACTTGTGCAAGGTGGAGAAAATGTGCATCTCCCCATCTGAGGTTAAATAAGGACACCAATCTCCTTTGCTGTTTCAGTTTGGATTGTAAATAAAGGTCTTTTGCAGGGTATATTATTTAGTGCCACTGTTGTGTGTGTGTGTGTGTGTGTGTGTGTGTGTGTGTGTGTGTGTGTTTTGTTGAAAATTTTGCACTTTAAAATGAGACTTTGTGTATACTGAAATGCTCTCAGTAGCTCCCAAGCCCTTTATAGGGATTATAAGTTTGTTAGGCCTTGCTCAGGTGTGAGGTGTGATGGTGTGGACTAAATCCAGTGCTAAGGAATCCTCAATATGTACTGAATAAAGCATCCATAGAGATATCAGAGAGACTTACATAAAACCAGGATTTATGCTGATCAACTGATATACAGACCAGCCTTTGGTTCCTCTATGTATGTTGAATGAATGATTCAACATTCACTAACATCTGATATTCAAGAAAACTTCTTCTAAAATAGCTATCATCAAAAAAATAATATAACATTTACTATATACTTACACAATATAACTCTGGAACATTCGTATTACTGTGCAAGATTAGAATCATTGCTATTTTTACATTTTATAATTTAATGAGGAGCTTTAGGAGCCAAGATGTGAAGATACTTGCCCATGCTTTGCAATAGCAGTGAATCAAATATCTGACAGTTAATGTGATTGTATTCTTACAAACATCTCATCTCTGAATTTCAAAGGGAATTATTTTCTCCCATGAATTGACTAGTGAGGAGCCAGGGCTTTCAGAATGGAATTCCCTAGGTCTTGCTTGCATGACTCATTCTTATGCTCATGACTTTAAAAGAGAAATGCTTAGCTTACTCTCCACAAAGAAAGGGAGAAACTATGAAGCCAGTTTTCGATTAAGAAAAGGTATCCATTATTTAGTAACAACACACATTATTTTTTCAGCATATGGTAACTTCCTTCTTTTGGTAAATATTATGTAACATTAGTCTAAAATTTATCCACATATTTTAGAAAAAAGTGAAGGAGTTCGTTGAAAGAACAATTACTGTGAAAAAGAAAGGTTATCTGTTATATTTAATGTTATTCAAGTATTACTAAACAGAAGTCTAATAATTATGCACTATGAAAAATTATGTGTTTTATATCAAGTTATAATGTACTTAAATGTCATAAGAATGTGATGACTTTTTTGCCTGGCAGGGGACTCATGCCTGTCATCCTAGCTATTCAGGAGCCTAAAGGTGAAGATAAGATTATGGTTTGAAGCCAGCCCAGGCAGGAAGTCCATGTAAATCTTTTTTTTTGGGGGGGGGGAGGTCCAGAAATGGGTCCTGAACTCTGGGCCTGGGTGCTGTCCCTCAGCTATTCAGCTCAAGACTAGCGCTCTACCACTTGAGCCACAGTGCCACTTCCGGCTTTTTTTCTTTTTGCTTATGTTTTGCTGGGGAATCTAACCCAGGGCCTCATGCATGCAAGGCAAGCGCTCTACCACTGAGCCACCTTCCCAGCCCCAAATCTTTTTTTTCTTTTTTTAATTTTATTTATTTATTTTTTTGTGAACATACTGTACAGAGGGGTTACAATTACATGGGCAGGATAATGCATACATTTCTTATCAAGCATTGTAGCCTCCTCCTTTGTTTACCCTTCACATCCCTTCCCAGCCTCCTCCGCCACCCCCCCACCCAATCCTCCCCTCCCCCCCCCCACCCTGCACCAACGTTGTAAAGCTCATTTTCGACATGACAACTTGTACTTCTCCTTGTTGCAACAGGTCCACCTGTATCCTTAAACAACTGGTTTTTCCCCATCTCCTTCACAAGTTATACTGACATCAAATATAGTGAAAGCAGGGGTTATACTGTGGGGGAAGGACATACAAAGCAACAAAGAGATAATCTTATATATGCGTTAGAAACAAATGCATGAAAGAAAAAAACATTAATATACATATCTAAGGGTTTATTATCCTAACATCACATTATCTGACCTTTCCCGCTTGACTCATACATATACTAGATATTGCAAATAAGGGAAACCATGGGACCTATGTTTCTTTGGGCCTGGCTTACTTCACTTAATATAATTTTTTACAAGTTTTTCCATTTCCTAACAAATGGCCAGCCCCAAATCTTTTCTCTAATTAACTACGAAAAGAAAGAATTCCATTATATATATATGTATATATATGGTATATGCATATATATCATATATATACATATATATGATAGATATATATGTATATATGTGTATATATATATATATATATACACACAATGGAACTTTTTCTTTTGGTAGTATATATATCACATTTTCTTGATCCATTCATCGACTAAGGGGCATGTGGGTTTGTTCCATAGCTTAGCTATGGTGAATAATGTGGTGTTAAACATAGTTGTGCTGGTAGCTTTAGTATAGCCTTGTTTGTGATTGTTTCAGTAGATGCATAAAAGTGGGATTGCTGTGTCATAGGGGAGCTCTATGTGGAGTCTTTTGAGGAATCTCCATACTACTTTAGAAAGAATGACATTGCCCCATTTGTTAGGAAAGACCTGGAAAAAATTATATTAAGCGAAGTAAGCCAGACCCAAAGAAACATAGGTCCCATGGTTTCCCTTATTTGCAATATCTAGTATAAATCTAGGACAAGCAGAAAAGGTCAAAAGCGATGTGCATAGGACATAACTTGTTTTTTTCTTTCTTGCTATTGTTTTTAACATATCTAAAATGTACTGTGTGTTTTTTTGTTTCTTTTTTATGTTCTTTCCCCATGGTATAACCCCTGTTTTCACTGTATTTGACATCGGTGCCTTGCATCTTGTATTTATATTTTCTAATTTGGGGAGGGGAAGGGAAATAACAAAATGCTGTAACGAGGATACAGGTTGACCCATTGTAACAATGAGATGCACAAGACTCTATGTTGAAAATGAGCTTTTAAATTTGGGGGGAGGGGCGAGTTAGGGAGGTGGGGAGGAAAGGGATGGTAGAGGAAACCAATGGAGCAGGTAACATTGCACAATAGGAAATGCACTCATTACCTTACTTATATAATTG
Source organism: Dipodomys spectabilis (assembly GCF_019054845.1). Classification (NCBI taxonomy): domain Eukaryota; kingdom Metazoa; phylum Chordata; class Mammalia; order Rodentia; family Heteromyidae; genus Dipodomys; species Dipodomys spectabilis. The sequence goes on along the minus strand of NW_024870686.1, from coordinate 10,430,463 downwards.
TAACCCCTGTACACTAATTTTACAATAAAAAATCAAAGCAAGCAAGCAAGCAAGAAAGAAAAAAGAAAGAAAGAAGAAGGGAGGGAGGGACAGACAGAGGGAGGGAAAGAAAAAAGAGAAAGAAAAGAAAGAAAGAAAGAAAGAGAAAGAAAGAAAGAAAGAAAGAAAGAAAGAAAGAAAGAAAGAAAGAAAGAAAGAAAGAAAGAAAGAAAGAAAGAAAGAAAGAAAGAAAGAAAGAAAGAAAGAAAGAAAGAAAGAAAGGAAATAAAAAGAAAGAAGACTGTAAGTGGAGCCCTGGCTCAAATGGTAGAGTTTTAGTCTTGAACAAAAATGCTCAGGGAGAGAGCACAGCCTTTAGTTCAAAAGTTAGGAACAGTACAAACATACACACACACACACACACACACACACACACACACACACACACACAGACGTTTCTTAATTTGTGAATTGCACACCAACTCCAATCATGATCAAATAACCATGTAGTTTTAGATGTGCTGAATTACTGTCACCGATAATCCCCCACAATCTTTTCCTTACCTTGGCACTCATCCTTTTGTTATTTGGTATGTTGAAAAAGGGACATACATACACAATTGTATATACACAATTGTATGACACAATTTCAAACTTCTTCTTAGGCTGGATTGTAAAAAGTAGAAATTTCAAAACCTTTCTCATCCACACTACAGTGTGTATGCTTGTGCCCACATCTTAGCTCTGCTTACATGGGTTAAAGTCAGCCCAGTGCATCATGGGTTCTTTTCCTAGGCATTCAGATAACCTCAAATAAAAGATAATTAAAAACTTGTTCTTGTCAATATAGAAATTTCTACAACAAAGGAGTGGGTAACAATGCTCGATAGGAAATGTACTCATTACCTTACTCATGTAACTATAATCCCTCTGTACTGTATCTTTACAATAAAAATATTAAAAATAAAATAAAATAAATCCCATGTCAAAAGACATATACTTCTGAGCATACAATTTCATAACATTCAATTCAACATGAAATTCTGGCATTATCATTTTCTTCAATATCTGCCAAAACACAATATAAAACTCAATGTATTTCAATCTAGACTCTATTACATTTTTATGAAAGATGAATATTATTTTCTTTCATAACGAGCACATAATTAGTCATGGTCTACCTACCCATGAGGAATCCTTCTGAGAGATGGTACATCAGGTGATTCCTTTGTTATGTAAATAGCATAGCTAGTGCTTCAGGAAGCTGGTTGGTGTGGATCCATTACAGGACAGACCCTCTGATGTAATCAAGGGATTTACTAATCTCAGGTGGGGGGGTCTGAATTTATGAAACACACAGAGTTATGGAGCATGCTATTCTACTGAAATTACCTCACTCTAAGTAGAAGTAGTCAACTGTGCAACAATGAGAAAAAGCATAGTCAACAGATAGATCAGAATCATTGCTATATGTTGTCATTTTCAAGCATTTTGTCCTCAACGTAACTGAATGTACTTTGCTTTCATATGACTAGCAGTAACTTTGTTTTCACCAGAATCAACACACATAAACACACACACACACACACACACACACACACACACACACACACACACACACACACAAATCAAGCAAACCCCCCTCCAAAAAATTAAAAAAGCATAGTGCTGAGACATAGGGATTGAATTATATATATACATATATATATATATATATAATGTAATATACAATGTGTTATGTTTCCAGTTGTCCCAAATGACTGAGAACATTATTACCCTAGAAATAAAAGGCTTTATTTAACTCAATGAAATTTTATTCTTAATTATGAAAATGTACCAGTATAACACAGCTTTTAAATGACAAAGGTTACAACCAGAAATTATAGTTGTTAATAACCAAAGAAAATACCAATGAAACATTATGTTATTGTTAGATTATTATAGATGTTTACCTTTTCAGAAAAGCTCGGGTGAAGAACTTCTAATTTTTACTTATTTTTCTTCTATGTAATGCTTTTACTTTCTAGCATTTTGAATTCATTTGTTTATCCAACTTTTTGTGAGTTTAAGCCTTCAAATTCTATTCAGAATAAATGTATAAAATATTTTTTATATAATGTTATAAAATTTCAACTGAAGATTAAAATTTTTGTTGAATATTTACATTTATTTTATATATTTGCCTGTAAGTAATTAATTAGAAAGGACTAAAATATGTTTTTCTGATTATTTTATTTTTAGTCTATAGGAGACAGCATTTACATAACAAACCAGATGTATAACTTGATTAATGTCAGAGACTTTCAAATCTGCAATATGTGTATATGTGAAAATACATTTCTTCAATTTTATAATGCACACTTAGGTACAAGTTGGTGTTCATGAGTACTATTTTTTTAATTTAGATTTTATTGTAAATAAGATGTGCAGAGAAGTTACAGTTAAGTAAGCAATGATTATACTTCTTTTTGAACAGTGTTAACCCTCCCTCATTTACTCCCATTTTCCTCTCTCAACCCCTCTCCAGCCTAGTTGTAATTCCTAAAAGATGTCTTATTTCATCTCATTGGTATTCTACCATGACCTTCTCAACCATTAAAAAACTTTACCTCCTCACAATAAGAGTCAAAACTGCATTCTCTTAAATAGGGATACAGGTGGACCCATTACAACAATGAGATGTACAATTCGTTATGTCGAACACAAACTTTACAAATTTGTTGGGGAGGGAGGGGGAGCGGGGAGGATTGGGTGGGGAGGCAGGGAGAGGATGGTAAGGGAAGGGAAGGGGAAACAAAGGAGGAGGCTACAATGCTTGATAAGAAATGTACTCATTATCTTGCCCATGTAATTGTAACCCCTCTGTACAGTATTTTCACACAAAAAAAGTCAAAACTGCATTCTCTCTCATGTCTATGGCCACGTTTTCAGCTCCAGAATGGACTTTATTTAAATGGTTTCCAGTAGTAAATTTCCTTACAATTCCAAGATACTGTAACTATGCTGTGAAGCATAGTTTTTGAAGTTTGTGTTCAGGAATTGGAGGAAAGAAGCATTTAACATTTGAATAACATGAGACGAAAAATTAACAGACTTACACAGAAACATGGTTATCATGTCTGTGAGGTTATAGATTATGGGAATTTGTGTTTTCTACTTACCTACAAGTCCAACCATTTGAAATCTGATTTTCTTTATTAAAATGGCAAGATTTTTATCCCAGTAATCTCAGCCACTCATTTTATAAAATAGGGCCCTATAAGTACTTGTGTAGATCATAGAGTTCAACCTTGTTTATATTGCCATTCTGAACAGTGATTTAAGCAACTTTTTTATTTTATACATTAGAGGAAGAGCTCAAATGTGTAAAATTTTTTCTGCAAGAATCAATGTCAGAGTGACAGTATTCAAACTTTTTAATCATGTGTCTCAATAACCAGTCAAGTATGTATAATTATTCACTGGGTTTACTACATTTTTCAAATGAATAATGATAACTTAATTGATTATTTTTTTAATTAGAAAGGACTAAAATATGTCTTTGTTAAAATACCATACAGATTGGTTACAATTACATGGGCAAGATAATGAGTACTTTCTTATCAAGCATTGTTGCTTCCTCCTTTGTTTCCCCTTCCCATCCCTTCCCATCTCTCATCCCCCCTCCCCTCACCCCTTTACAACTCTTAGCCAGAGTTGTAAACATAACTACTTTTTCAACATAACTACTTGTACATCTCATTGTTGCAATGGGTCTAACTGAATCCCTATTTAAATGATTTTTTTTTGCCCTTCCCCTCCACAAATTATATCAACATCCAATACAGTGAAAGCAGGGGTTATACTGTGGAGGATGGACATACATAGCAACAAAGAAATAATCTTATAAATATGTTAGAAACAATCACATGGAAGAAAGAAACATTTGAATACTTATCTTGGGGTTCATTTCACCTAACATAACTTATATGACCTTTTCTCCTTGTCTCAGACATATACTAGTTATTGCAAAGAAGGGAAACCATGGGACCTATGTTACTTTGGGCCTGGCTTACTTCACTTAATATAATTTTTTTCCAAGTCTTTCCATTTCCTAACAAATGAGGCAATCTCATTCTTTCTGATGGAGGCGAATTCCATTGTGTGTATATACCACATTTTCTTGATCCATTCATCTACTGAGGGGCATTGGGGTTGGTTCCATATATTAGCTATGGTAAATAATGCTGCAATAAACATAGTTGTACTGGTAGCTTGTATGGTCTTGTTTGTGATCATTTGGGTAAATGCCCAAAAGTGGGATTGCTGGGTCATAGGGGAGCTCTATGTGGAGTCTTTTGAGGAACCTCCATACAACTTTCCAAAGTGGTTGAACAAGTTTACACTCCCACCAACAATGCAGTAGGGTTCTCTTCTGTCCACATCCCCTCCAGCATCTGTTGTTATTAGAGTTCTTGATTATAACCATTCTAACTGGGGTGAGGTAGTATCTCAATGTTGTTTTGATTTGTGTTTCTTTTATAGCTAGAGAGGTTGAGCATTTCTTCATGTGTCTATTGGCCATCCTTCTTTCCTCTTCAGAAAAGTTTATTTTTAAGTCTTTAGTTTATCTTTAAGTCTTTATTGGGCAGTTGTTTCTTTGAGGATTTGTTGTTGTTAGAGGATTTAATTTTTTGAGTTTCAGGTATATTTTAGATATGAGACCTTGTCCGTCGCATACAATCCTTGGGCTTTCTCTTGATCTTGCTATGTCTTAATTGATTATTATTAATGTATGATAAGTTACAGTTGATCATGTGCTCTTCAACACTTGGTGTTTTCCACCTTCTCTCTTCAAGATAATCAGATGAACATACATAGTATCTCTGTGTCTCAATCTGCATTTCTTTGTTCACAAAAGATAAAACATATAAAATATGTCTTGGCCATATTTGTTGCCTAGTTTTTGAAGATCAGTTAACAAGCTTTGAACATATTTTTCTGTTAGATTGAACATTTCTCAATTATTTAGACTTTTGTTAAATAGATGCCTAATATTAATGTTTTCCCATGTGAGTAATTTTTACTTTTATTTTTATGTTTATCTTTAATTGTAAAAAGGAGTTTTAATTCATGTGAATATTTCTAAAAAAGTTTTTCTCCTAGTCTTCTTTGTTTATATCAGATATATTTTAGGAATTTCTAAGTTTCCTCAGCCATATATAGCCACAGACATTTCTGTGTGTGTGTGTGTGTGTGTGTGTGTGTGTGTGTGTGTGTGTGTGTGTGTGTGTATTGAACTTCATGGACTTAATGAAACTGATTCAAGCCCTTGAATGACCTGTATCCTCTCCTGATAAATATTGACCTAGAATCTCTTTCCTATGGTGGAATTGCTAATTGTTAATTTTTAAACTCTTGAAGGTCCTAATAACAATATACTTTAATAAAGTTAATGAAAATATTTAAGCAGTGACTGTGTCCCTTTCAATATCTGAAATAACATAATTTCAATATTAAAAAGTTAAATTACAAGAAACATATTTAAATCCTATACAAATAACTTAATTTCATTATTTAAAAGTTGAAATTACAAGAAGCATATTTACATACTATACACATTTAATATTTTCCTCACTGGTTTTATTATCGCATTCTGTCTGTCTGTCTCTCAAACACATGCACAAACATGTCAACATTTTTTGAGACATTTGAGGTTAAATTTTAGACATTGTACCATCTAAAAAATTTATATATATTTGGTGTGTACATTGGTACACAAATATATTTTCACATTCCATGTATTAAAAGGGTAATCATTGAAAAATATATGTATGACACGTGAAAACAGAATAAATATACACATCTGGCTGAATCTTTTAACTAGCAAAGAAAGTGTTCCTACTGGAAATTTTAAGGAAAAAATGTTTAATATTCTTAAACACTGGTAATTCATTAAACTGGTCATTTAGAATCAATTCTTTTACTTCCTAAACTGTGTAGAGAATTCTGACTTTCTTTTGTTATCCAAATATCCTTTTAAAAATCAAATAAACCATTAATATTAACCTTTTATCATATCCATAATTATAAGATTATTATGTGACTCCTAAAATGCTGTAGGTCATATTTTATTTAACTGTTCTTTTTATTTAGCATCCAACAACTGTACAGGGGAAATTTCACTGTGACATTTCTACAATGTAAACAATGTATCCATAGCAACCCACTCTACACTACAATTTTACTCTTCTAATTCATGTCTCAGTGATGAAAGTTTTAGTGAAATTCTCTAGAGGTGTTAGGGTAGATTGATTCTAAATAAATTTCCACATTTCAAATGCTACATCCTGTAGCATTTGCTAACTTGAAACAGCAATGTAATCTGATATTGTCCCTATTCACTGTAGAGATTCATTCCATTTGGGACTCACTGAGCCCTAAATACAAAATGGACTACATGTAACTCTCTCTGAAACTGTCAGATGTCACATTTGACAGAGGCCAGAGAGGGAAGTAAAATCTGTTTCATTCACTATCTTTTCTCCAGGGTACAAACTGAGTGATTGTTACAATGTCTTTTTGGTTCATGTGCTGGTTAATCTATGGCTTAGTTACTTCATTTATTTCACTGTTTTAGCAAAAGGAAAAAGCAACCATTCTTCATCTTTGGATATTTACAATGAAATACAACCCAAAAAGCATAAGATAAGGATTCAGTCCATCACATTTTACATTCTGGAAAATAAGAATTCAGCACTCACTTTTTCTCCTCCAGTGATACTATCTGTTCACTTTTAAATGCTTCTATTTTTACTTGTAGTCATCCTCCAGTGATAACTTTGTGCACCCATGAAATTGTTTCTCTTTCTTTAAGATGGGCATTTTTAGCCTGGGGAAACCCATTAGTGAGAATCTTCCTCCTTTGTCCCCCCAACACACCATATTTCTCTTTTCTTTATGTTAATCTGAAATGTGCTCCCTTTTGTCCTCCCCAGGTCATCATAAAGACTGCATTTTTGCACTCACCTGTCTTCCTCCACGTTACAAGCTGTCACTTCCACTAATGCTCAATAATCACTTTTGATGACAAAATTTTCATCTATTTGACAATCTGCCCTCCTCAATTTCTTTAAAAAATGACTTACAATTTTCTTAGAGTATTTTTTATAATCAAATTAAACCTGATCTACATACACATCTCTAACTTTAAGCAGGGAACTTTAAGTTCCTAATGTGCACATTATTACATGGTTATGTTGTTTGATAAAATGTTTGATTGATGTGTTATAAGCGATACAAAATGTGTTGAGTGACTCTTCTCTCGTGATCTCTATACATCTTGTGTTTAATGAGTACACATGAACGCATGTCAACATGCATTAACATACATACCTACACTCAGATATACTACCTAGCATGTATTCAGAGCTGTAGAACATATATCTAAAGCATTAAATAAATTAATAAGTTCTTGTAATACATACTAGGAGTTTTTCCTGAATAAAAATGCCTGAAACCATACATTACCAGTTTCTGGACATTACTATTTAGAAGATGACGAGTTAGTAAATAATTATTTTGTTTTCATCTCTGCAGTGTAAACCCTTGCTAGTGAAAATATGATCTTGGAATGACTCAAAAGGTATTTTAAGTTTCTATATTATCTTGAAGAAGTTGTACAAAGGGGTTTCAAGGGCTGGGAATGTAGATTAGAGGTAGAATGCTTGCCTAGCCTGCATGAATCCCTGAGTTCAATTCCTCAGTACCACATAAACAGAAAAAGCCAGAAGTTGCACTGTGGCTCAAGTGGTAGGGTGCTAGCCTTGAGCAAAAGAAGTTCAGGGACAGTGCCCAGGCCCAGAGTTCAAGCTCTAGAGACGGGGGAAAAATACAGAAGAAGTATTCTTCCTTCAAGCTGGGGACTGGTGGCTCATGCTTGTAATCCTAGCTACTCAGGAGGCTGAGAAACACAGTTCAAAGCCACCCCAGGTGAGAAGGGCCATGAGACTCTTATCTCCAGTAAACCACTAGGAAACGGGAAGTGGCTCTTTAGCTCAAGTGGTAGAGCACTAGCCTTGAGCTGAAGACCTGAGGGACAGCGCCCAGGCCCAGAGTTCAAGCCCCATGACCGACAAAAAAAGAGGGGGAAGGTTAAATTCAAACTATCAACTATTGACTACAACACACCTGATCAATGTCACTTCTTCCATCAAAATGTCTGTTTTAACAGAATATCTATTCAGCACTCATATAATTTTGAGAAACAAAAGAATTTTCTGGAACAGCAACAAGATGTGGTTCAGCACTCTTTTCTTTCTCATTTGTCATTGCATTTCCTTTTAAACTTTGGTATAATTCTGAATAATTTTTTACCCATTTGAATAGCTTTATGACACCTTTGCCTTTATGAGCTTTGAGTCAAAGTCATTACAACGTTAATTTTCTTAGACTTTCAGAATAAAAACTTCAAAGGTCGTTAATATAACCAGTACCTACATGTAAAGTAATTAAACAAGTACTTAATAGGTAATCAGTTGATTAAAGAAGTAATTAGGGGGCAAAACAGCAAGAATGATAAGAGATTAGGAAACCTTTGAAAGGATAAGAAGCTTTGCTCATGTTGGCTTACATATATTGCCTTTGTGCTAATGAGGATCATTGGTCCAATTAATGACATTTCAAGCTAACGATATCTTGCATGTTTTGAGCAATGTGTAGCCAGAATGACCCCAAAACATGTGGAGTTGATGAGGACTTCTAAGACATCTTATTTTTATACTATGCATCTTATTCAACCTCCCATTGAGAATTGTACTCAAAGACTATTAGTACTGATAAAATATTACTATTTCTTACATGTTTGAGAAGCCATAGAACATTAGAATGATCCACTCTATTTCCTCTCTAGCACTGGATATGCATATGAACAATGGCTTAATCTGAAATGGAGTATAATTAATTAAATTTTAAATAAGGTATACTTATCCGGATTTTTCAAGGGGCAGCATAGATGGGATTTGGAAAGACAGGAAGATTTATGTTTTCTGTCTTAAGAATTTGGTTTGAACAGTTATGGAGGTTGTCATGTCTAAATTCTGGAGTATGTGTTTTTCCCCCTTGAAAGAAAAGGCAAGTCTGCAATTCAAATCTGAGGGCAATCAAGGTTCAGAATCCCCCTTTGCTGAGAGAAATACAGTGTTTTGATCTATTCAGACTTCTGCTTGATTAGATGAATAACACCCACATCATAAAGAGTACTTAGATACACAAAGCCCATGGACTTGTGTGCTTATATCATCCAATTCACTGAGAGAAATATCTAGAATAGTGTTTGAGCACTTACATGGGAATTCATGGAGCTATGGCCTAGTCCATTTGATATGTACAACTAAGAATAATGAGAGATGGAAGTCATATAACCTTGACCTCTGACAAGATTACAAGTGGCTTCATATAGCCTCTAATATTTGAATGGAGATTTGAATAATAATGAAAAAGTTGGAGAAGAAAGATGGAGGAATTCTACTACAAAAATAATAAAAGATTGGGCTGGGAAGTTGGCTCAGTGGTAGAGTGCTTGCTTTGCATGCATGAGGCCCTGGGTTTGATTCCTCAGCACCACATAAGCAAAAAATAAAAGCTGGAAGTGGTATTGTGGCTCAAGTGGTAGGGCGCTAGCTTTGAGCTGAAGAGCTGAGGGACAGCACCCAAGCCCAGAGTTCTGCCCCCACAACTGACCAAAAGAAAAAAAAAAGATCTTGGGTAACATATGTGGGATGACAGAGTGTGAATTTTACCAGAGAAAGACATATAGAAGAAAATTCATTACAAAATATCGTATAGCTGGCTTTTAAGCTTGCCAACAGAAGGAAGGAAGGAAGGAAGGAGGCAGGGAGGGAGGGAGGGAGGGAGGGAGGGAGGGAGGGAGGAAGGAAGGAAGGAAGGAAGGAAGGAAGGAAGGAAGGAAGGAAGGAAGGAAGGAAGGAAGGAAGGAAGGAAGGAAGGAAGCCTGACAACAGAAGGAAGGAAGGAAGGAAGGGAGGGTACCATGTTCAGGTGCAATGATAACAGTGCAGGAAAAATAAAATGAGACAAGACTCTGAGAGAAATAGTAAGAAATGGCTTCTTAAATTTTTTGATGCAGAGATTCCTTATTTAATAGGGTCATTTTACACTCGTAATTTCTTTGCTTCAGGCTCTCAGTGCTGAGAGAGCAGCTGTATACCATCATGCCTAGCCTCAAATATGTGTCTTCAATCTTGATGGGTTGGTAGTCTCAGGGCAGAACTCAAATGCTGTAATTTCATGAAAAAGTTAACTCACAGTCCAACAAAATAAACACCAAGAAACAGGTACTTGAAAAAGGGGTAAGGTACAGGAAAGTGGGGTAGATGAATGAAGAGACGAAGCCAGGGAGAATACATTCATTAAATTCAATTTTCATCCTAAAAAATAAGAAAAATGAAGGAAGGGGTAAATTGGAAGGGATGAAAGAGAATGATAAAAGGGGTGACATTAATCAAGCTGCATTGCATTCATAAACTGCTTTCTTAAATGGCAACTCCATTGTACAACTACTTAAAGACAATAATGATGAAGACGATGATAATAATTTAAAATAAAATCCTAGTGAAGTATAAAGAGATTGTAATCCAGAATACTGTCTCCTACATCAGAAATGAGAAGTGGTTTTCAAATGAATTATTCCTCTTAATATTCCTATTGCAAAGTAGCATACTTTGAAAATAAGTACCACTCAGTATAGAATATTGCCTAAGTTTGTTGAGACCTCTTGTTAAGCTAATCTGTAAAGACATGGTCTCTACAGATGGGTTGTGGAAAATAGTTTTACCTCTGTAAATTAGTATAGCCATGGGTCATTTTTAACCTTGACTAAAATGAGAATACTTACACTTTGACTAAAATGAGAATATTTACTTAATTATAAAAGAGAGTATGCAATTGGCCATTCAACGGATATTGCCAGTTGTTTAAAATTAACCATGTATTTTGAATTTTTCTACAAACATAATGTCTTTCCTCACTTTTCTCCTGCCTAGGTTCTAGTGTATGCAGAACTGTTTTTCTTCTCCATCCCTATTAAAGGGCTCTGCTCATCTGGTCTCAGACTTGCAAAGAGAGTCTACAGGACCAGCTGTGCAGATCCCTGCAGTGGGTGTTTTCTCCCTTTGTTCAGAGGCTTGGAAAATGCATAATAGTGTGAACCATGCAGGGAAGAATACAAGTAATTTAGTTTTCATCATGGTGTAAGCATGGAGGGCCATGACTCTCTCAGTGAATGCACACTCTGTCCTCAGAATGGAAGGAAGTATAACCCGGATCGTTACAAATATAAATCATATGTTGCTTAGCTTTTCCCATTTGGAAGCATAATGGAATCATCATTCTTGATGGAATAGCCAAGACTAAGAACAAAAGGATATTCTTTTTCTCCTTTGTTTTCTTTTCATGGCTGTGCATAGAGGGGAAATATTAAGAAATATTGTGTTTAAAAAACATAAAGAGAAATGTGCCACAATTTAGATCCATGGAAGTACTTTTAGACTAATTGAAAACATTATCATGTTCTTTGAATTATTAGGAATCAAAACTGATTGTTTGTTGGTTTAGTAAAAGTGAATGGAAATAGCAAGCCAAATATTTATGCTTCATAAAATTTTTCTATTTGCATATTTTGCCACAGAAATCAAACTGATATAATATCTAGGATAATAAAAACTATTCCCAGTCATATTAGTAACATATTGATTCAAGAGGAAATGTATTGATTCAAAGTACCTATTAAATTTCCCTAGAAGACTTTTCATTGTGTGTTTTACTAATAATGATTAATTATTAATATATTTTTGGTTTGAAATACTGAGCTTTTTTCTTCAATAAAGATTTATGAAACATGTTTTTATTGACGCTAACTTTGTGGAGAGAAAAATAACCTAGCAATGATTCTTAATAGAATTTGATTGCAAGCATAGACATCTTGATGTTAATTATACATAATTACATTAATAATTGATTATGTTTTACAACACATTAAAATCTATATCAATAATAAGTCAATTTTATTATGTTCTACATTCCTACTTTTTCAAACTTTATGTATAAAACTGCACCCAAATTGGCAGACTTTGTGTTTGAAAATTTTCCTTAAAATCATATTGTTTCTCTAACCACTTTGCATTTCAATGTTTTGTTGTAAGATAAATCATTCCAGAAGCCACATTTTAAAATATGGAATATTGGAGTCTTTATTATACAGTTAATAGGCTGCAGGCTGCCAGTTGTTACAAAGACCTGCAGTACGCAAATACACATAACACAGCTAGGAAACATGCTAAACAGGAAAGAAATAACAAAACCAATACCAACAAGCCAATTCAGCTCCAATGGAGAGCTGAATTGGAATGCCATTATGACTAGAGATGAGCCAGGGGACAGGACACAGAACACAATCACAGAGACACATGTAGCTTGGTTTCTGGTGGCTAGGCTGGTCCAGGCCTAAATAGGTTGGCACAGCAGGCAGATATTCAGGAAATTCCCAGTCCCAGGCATTGGACTGACAGATTCAGTAACCTATCAGCCAAGTGCCTGTCTCTGCCTCCAGGGTTCCAGCACACCCATTACCTGGGAGGCAGGTGATTGTGTAGGGGTGGGGGGGAATGAAGACAAGATGCTAGACCCTACCATCCACCATGGGCCAATATGGCGCCACTGGCTAGACCTGACCTCCTTACTTCAGTTTAATCTGTTTGTTGAAGTCTTACAGTTTTCCATTGAGTAGATATTGTCTTGCAATATTCCAATTGCTCTGTAATATCTTTCAATCCACTGTTCTCATGAGCTCTGTAGGAATAGACACTAGTTATCTGCAACTTATGATTTCATAACACAGATATCAACAAAGAATGACAGGGATTGGCAATCTATCCAATTGGAAGGTACTGTACCTGGAAGTTTATATACACTATAATATTTATAACATCTTATGATAGCTATACAAATAAATAAAAATCTTTATTTTATAGATGAGGAAATTAAAGATTGTGTAGTAGAACATTGAGACCCACAAAAATTCATACATGTACTAGTCGCACTGCAATAGTATCTGCCTGGATCCAGAGGTCGTGCTATTTTGTGTTAATACCATAGTTTATTTGTACTTTCTGTTCATTTAGAAGTAATTATTCCATTACCTTAAAATGGCAAATAAATTGCATGCAGGCTGTATGTGAATGAGCTATGTTATATCTGAATAACTCACCATGCATATTAGGTTTGTATGTTAGGTGTATTCTTGAATCATTTCCCCCCTTTCCACTATTAATTTATCTCTTGTGGGTCTTTTCTTTGCTAATCTTGCACTTGTCTTCAAGGAAGAGATATTTATTGTTCTTTCTGTGGCTTGGATAGCCTGCCCACTTTCCCTTTGGACTGGCCACTTCCCTGGACTACTTAGTACAACGCCTTTTCAAAATCCCTCATTGCCACTATTTGCTAATAGAATAAAACTGCATGAAAAAGACGATCCACTTAGGAAGTTTCCAGTTGTACCCAGGAGCTCTAATGTTGCCCCAACCCCTTCCTCTAAAGGTTTCATGCTACACTCATTGAGGTCTCTGACCCATTTTGAATGTATGCTTGTGCAAGGTGTTACATGGGGATGTACAGTTTTCTGCTTGAGGATATGTAGTTTTGCTAGCACCATTTGTTGAAGAGGCTGCTATTCTCCAAGCCTATATTTTTGTTTCTCTTATTGAATATTAGATGGCTATAACCTTGTGGTTTCATTTCTGGGTTTTCTGTTCCTCTCGTCCATGAGCCTGTTTTTGTGCCACCTCTGTTGTTTTCATTAGTGTGACTCTGTAATAGATTTTGAAGTTTGGTATTGTTATTCCTCCAACATTATTTTGCCTGATAAGTATTGCTCTTGCTATTCAAGGTCATTTGTTACAAAGCTCAACAAAACAAGTGCCAGGAAAAGGGTAGTTGGCTGGGGAGGAAGAAAGGGGAGAGAGCAGAAGGTTAGAAAAATGAAGAGTAAGAGGAGGGAGAATGCAATCAGTAGTTCAATGTGTATTTTCTAAAATCAAGAGAAGAGAGAGAGGGGATAGGATTGGAGAGATAGGTGAGAATACTGAAAACAGTGACATTAATCAAGATGCCATGTATTCATAAACTGCTTTGTTAAACGACAAATTCTTTGTGTAACTATTTAAAGATAATCCCCCTCCCAAAATAATCCAAGACAAGTAATTATTTATGCAATATTAGGAAATTACATTCATGTCTTCATGGTTAAAATTTTATGTTTCAATTTTATAGTAACGTAAAATAACTTTTAAAATAAAGTGTTGTGAATTGAAAGAATAAAGTTGCAAATTGTTACACCTTAACCAACATTCCATCTTCCAGAAACTCTAACTTCCAGCTTCTTCTTTCACAGTTCCTTGGCACTCTGGTTTGCTTTGTGTGAATAGAGATGCCAAATCCCCATGTATACTTGTATATCTGTAGGAGTTGTTTTGTCTTCCTGGATACCTCATTTATCAGTCTGAAAAACTCTGTTTACTGTAAGCTTTCATTCAATTATCAGCTTATTTATTTTCCAAAATTATTTTCAGAGGACTTGCCATAGTTCCTTCTTGGGGACATCAATCATATACTTATTTTCTTCTCTCTTCAAGATAACACTTTTTCTTTTTAAGCTAAATGTAGTAGCTCATGCTTTGTAATCTCATCTCTCCAGTGGCAGAGATCAAAAAGAATAAAGATTGCCATCAGCCTCTGTGTAAAATTAGGGAGACTCCCCTCTCAACAAATAATCTAGGATTGGTGGGTACTCTCTCTAATCTCAGCTACACAGGAAGGGTAGGAGTAGACTGTCTCCTAGAGAAAGAATTGCTGGCCATATTCTAAAAATAACAAGCAGTAAAAAGGAACAATGAATAAAAAGGACCAAAGACAGAGGCTCCAGAGGCAAGCCCTGAGTTCAAACACTATTAGCAATAACAATGAAAAGTAAAGTTCTCCCATTTGGCAGTTCTTGAACCTAGGAGTTTAGAATCTGGTCAAATGTAGCACTATGAACTTACAGTGGTAGATACTATGTCTTATTATTCTTCATTCACCCAGCACATCCTTGCACAGAAGGTGGGTTCTGTGCTCACACAGGGAATTGATAGAGTATATTAATATCATCCATGTAACAATAATATTTAGGATTCATGATAATCATATGTTTTCCCCCTTCCTGATATGCTCCCAAAGATATTGACTCTCGGGGAAAGAATGGAAAATAGTTAAAATTAGGAAGTATTCACATGGCATAAACTATTTCTTGAGCATGACTATGTGTCAGGTTTATGTTAGGGAATTTGAAGATGGAAATTTTGCTCTGTATAATTTTTCAGAAGTGTCTCACTTGCCACCATTATTCGTAAGAATTCATTTAATCTAGCATAGCAGCATAATTACTGAACTACATATCTATTTGTTAAAGTACATGCTTCAAAATATTCTAGAGCATATATATTATTGTGATGATCATTTTATTTATTACAAAACCAATCTGAGACAAAGTGAGTTCACAGGTCCCACATGAAAATGTGAAAATGTGCACACAGGAGTAACATACAATATGTATTTGCCATGGTTTTACAGAGAAACACAAACCAAGTATAATACTTAGAGATTTATGATATTGACTAAAGTATGAAAGCTGGCAAGTCCAAAACTACATGTTAGGTCAACACTCAGGGAACGTAAGGAATTCTGACTAGTACGGTTTAAAACTGAATTCAATTAGAATGAAGAGTGTACTTCTACTCAAGAGACTTCAACATCTATTCTAGTTAGATTTTTCAGCTGACAGAACAAGAACCCCTTAGTATGGAGAGAAACCTACATTCTTCCAAGCAGTGTTCTAACCTACCTGGACTGGCTCCTGAATCAATGTTTTTGTTCATTTTTATACATATATTGGTTGATATTTTTAACTTTATAGTTTGGACAAAAACAAAGTATCTGGAGACTGTATATTGAACAAATTACTGAAAAATAAGACAAATTGATATTCATCTATAAATTGGATTATGGAAATGGATATTTGGCCATAGACTGTAATATGGAAAACATTTTGAAACAATGCCATTTGGATGAGTTACTGACCTTGGGCCATGGGTCATTTGTAAACTTCATTTTGTCTTTGTACTGCTTAAAATATGGAATATTTTCACATTCTTAGAAGGATGTCAGAAAAAAGTAGAACACCATTATGCAAAATGTAAAAGGCATAAAATTTAAATTTTTGTTTGTAAATAAAGCTTTATTAGAAAAGTCACTCATTTATGTTGTCAGTGTCTGTCTGTTACAGTACCTTCATTGAGTTCATTTAACTACTGGACTAGATGACCCAAATTTTCTACTTTCTGACCTTTTGGTCTGTAAAGTAGTTTTCTTTTTTCTTTTTTTCTACTTATGTGGTGCTGAGGAATCAAACCCAGGGCCTCACATATGCAAGGCAAGCACTTTACCACTGAGCCACTTTCCCAGGCATTGAAGAGTATTTTTACATTAAAAATCACTGTCACAGAGAAGTTTCTCTTTAAGTATTTTTTTCTTTGGGGGTGGGGGGTTTCGGTCCTGGGGCCTGAACTCTGGGCCTGGGCACTGTCCCTCAGCTTTTCAGCTCAAGGCTAGCACTCTACTACTTGAGCCACAGCGCAACTTCTGGCTTTTTTCTTGCTTTTGTGGTGCTGAGGAATCGAACCCAGGGCCTCAGGCATGCAAGGCAAGCGCTCTACCACTGAGCCACCTTCCCACCCTCTCTTTAAGTCTTTAGCCCACTTATTTATTGGGCAGTTGTTTCCTTGAGGATTTGTTGTTGAAGGATTTAATTTTTTGAGTTCCAGGTATATTTTAGATATGAGACCCTTGTCTGTTGTATGGCTAGTGAAAATTGTCTCTCAATCCCTGGGCTTTCTATTGATCCTGCTAGCTATGTCCTTTGTAATGCAGAAGCTCTGCAATTTCATGCAATCCCATTTGTCCAACCTTTCTTTGATTTTTGTGTTTTTGGGTCTCTATTAAGAAAATTTTGGCCTGTGCCAAGGAGACCTAAGGTTTCTCCTATTCGGTCCTGTAATGTTTTCAGAGTGTCTGCTTTGACTTCGAGGTCTTTGATCCATTTGGAGTTGATTCTGGTACAGAGTGATATGTAAAGATCTAGCTTTAGTTTTCTACAAGTGATTAACCAATTTTTCTAGCACCATTTACTGAAAGAAGGATGACCATTAGACACATGAAGAAATGCTCAACCTCCCTAGCCATAAAAGAAATGCAACTCAAAACAACATTGAGATACCACCTCACCCAGTTATACTGGCTATCATCAAGAACTCTAATAACAATAAATGCTGGAGGGGATGTGGACAGAAAGGGAACCTTACTGCATTGTTCATAGGATTGTAAACTTGTTCAACCACTTTGGAAGTTGTATGGCGGTTCCTCAAAAGAACTCCACCTAGAGCTCTCCTGTGCCCCAGCAATCCCACTTTTGGGCATTTACCCGAATGATCACAAACAAGACCATACTAAAGCTACCAGCACAACTATGTTTATTGCAACATTATTTGCCATAGCTAAGATATGGAACCAACCCAGATGCCCCTCAGTAGATGATTAAATCAAGAAAATGTGGTATATATACACAATGGAATTCTATGTCTCCATCAGAAAGAATGGCATTGCCCCATTTGTTAGGAAATGGAAAGGCTTGGAAAAAATGATATTCAGTGAACTAAGCCAGGCCCAAAGAAACATAGGTCCCATGGTTTCCCTTATTTGCAATAACTAGTATATGTCTGAGACAAGCAGAAAGGGTCTGATAAGTTGATGTTAGTCGAAATGTACCCAAAGATAAGGACTCAAATGGTTTTTCTTTCTTGCTATTGTTTCTAACATATTTATAAGATGATTTCTTTGTATGTCCTTCCCCCACGGAATAACCCATTTTCACTGTATTTGATGTTAGTATAATTTGTGGAGGGGGATGGAAAAACTAATTATTTAAATAGGGATACAGGTGAATCCATTTTAACAATGAGATGTACAACATGATATGTCGAAAAATGAATTTACAACTTTGGCACGGGGATGGGGGGTTGGGGAGGGAAATAGAAAGGGATGGGAAGGGGAAACAAAAGAGGAGGCAACAATGCTTGATAAGAAATGTACTCATTACCTTGCTCATGTAATTATAACCCCTTTGTATGGTATTTTCACAATTTAAAAAAAACCTGTCACAGGAGTAATATAAGTGAATTTAAATCCATGAAAACATTCAAAAGAGTATGCTAGGGAGCGCAATGATAAAGTCTACACTTAGATAGAAGTCAATTGAATTTTAGCTTTGAACTTTGAATCTTTGGTGTCTGAACTTTCACGTTAAGAAGTGGGAGCCATTGAAGAGTTTTAACAGATCAATATCCTCTTTGTAATCAGTAATAAAGAAAAGTGTTTTTCTCTCAATAGCACTATTTGAGTTGATTTTCTACCTTGAAAAACGTTCATCCAATTCTGTCTTTTTTCTATCGTATAAGCTGTTCATTTTCTTACTATTATCCACAGAATTTTCCTCCATGATAAATTGTTTATCTGCAATCATTTTCTGATATAAGAAGTCTTTTGTGAATTACTTGGGAAAATACATCATACAGAGGAACATTCATTATTATTCTCATTATCTTTATTCACATCACTGTGATTATCATTATCATCATCATTTGTCTTACTCCATCTGGTTTTTCCTTGCTCCCTGAAGCTTTTTCTGCTATGCTTCATATTTTATTAGAAATTTTTATTATTTTCTTAATGTTCTTCTACCTGCCAGGTGAATGTGTATGTGTGTGTGTGTGTGAGAGAGAGAGAGACAGAGAGACAGAGAGACAGAGAGACAGAGAGAGACAGAGAGAGAGAACAAAGGAGAGAACAAAGGAAAAAGTTTGAGAGAGCATCCAATCATATTAAAATTTCAAGCTATATATAATTTTATTTAAAAATAATGATCAGATTTAAAATTCACCCTGCTGACAATTAAACTTACTTCTATTTATCTGACGTGTGAAGAATACTTGAACATTATTTTGTCTGTTGAATGAACACTGTCAATGCTGATACACTGATACTATGAATCAGTTAAAATGGTAAAAGAAGTCACTATTGATGTGAATGACCAGCACATTCTCTTCCCTTCATTTCTCTCAAATACTCTGTGAGTTTTGACACTTACAGCATCACACTTCCAAATCTCTTAAACTAACACTACTGTTTATTGGATAGGAAATGAGAACTTCCTGCAGTGTGGATCTCAGTCTGAGGGGGAGAGATGTTAGGCGATAGGAACTGAAATAGAAGCTGCAGTTTTAAAAGTAATTATGATTAATACTCTTGTTCAGCTGTTTCCTTGTTTAACATTTAATTAATCAAAAGAAAAGTTTAGGCTTATAGAAATACATTTTTAGAAGACATTCAAATATTGTATCCTCTGGATGTTCCACAATAATCAATTCACTTCTTGTTGTCAGAGTAAGATATGAAGTGCAAGATACGTAAGTTCTTTATTACTATATGACACTCGGTCAGTACACAGAACTACTGCATTGCAAACAAATCTTTAGGAAAAATCCCTACCTCAGTTATGAGAAGTACAAACCCTCTACTCGTAAAGAACAATAGGTTGCATATCAAGGGGTTTTAGAAAGTCAAAAATACTGTGACTTATTGCAAAGTAAAAGGAGAGGTAGATAAAATCATATACATTCTTTCATCCTATTTTTCTCATGTAGGATTTAGTACTTAATAAAATAAACTTCCCATTAGAGCACAATCTTACTTTCTGGTAACATTAAACATAAAATAAATTAAAAGTCTACTCTTCTATTACCTCAGCAATTGACATTCTACTATTTGATTATGTCTATTTGAATTAGTCATTGTGGACAAATTGTGTGAGTTGTCCAAGAAAAACAAAGCAAGATGTATACAAGTGTGCCTCCAGTAGTAGAATATCAGCCTATCAGATACTAACCTCTGAGTTCCAATTTTAGCACCACTTCCCCAATTTTAGCACAATTATATATATACATGTATATATATATGTATATATATCAGCATTGTTATGTATGACTTTTGTTTCCTTGTGTGATGAAAATTACCTTCTAGACTGTTTATAATCTCACCACCTCTTACTATGTCCTATAACTAAGTGGAGAATATATGCAACTTTTAAAATTCCATGGTCTATGATTCTTTAAATGAACCTGGTCTCCCTTCCTTGGCTTCATGGAAGTGCTGAATCAGTTTGTTCTCATATTCATTAAGGACATGGAGGCTGAGGTATAAAAATGTCTTTGGTTTTTGACTTGGTATTACATCCCATCATCCCAACACCCCATGATCTCAAAATCATTCCACCTTCTCAAAATCCTACTATCTCCTCAGCCCAACATTACCAATATTCCATCAATTCATCATCATCCAAAACTATCATCTTATTATCCCAAAAGCTCAAAATTCACCATCTCATCACATTATCATTTCATCATCCCAATATCCCAACATTCAATGATCTTAATGTCTCAGCATCGTATTTTCTACCACATCCCAACATCCCAACATCTTATTGCACCATCATCCCATTTCTCCATCACTCCTCCTTCAATTTCCCCAACATTCCATCATCACGTTATCAAATTGAATGGAACAAATACTAGACTAGATTCAAAACGATGGAAATAGTTTCAACTTATTTAGAGGAGGATGTTTTTGTTGTTGTTGGTCATGGGGCTTGAACTCTGGGCCTGAGTGCTGTCCCTGCACTCTTCAGCTCAAGGTGAGCGCTCTCCCACTAGAGCCACAGCGTTACTTCTGCTTTTATAGTGGTTTATTGGAGATAAGAGTCTCATGGACTTTCCTGCCCAGGCTGGCTTTGAACCACAATCCTCAGACCTCAGCCTCCTAGTAGCTAGGATTATAGGCATGAGCAGGAATATTAAGCCAGGTGTTTAAGTAAAATCACATATGATAAAATTATATAACTTCCTTTTTTCTACATAGGGTGTTTTTAAATGTATTGTCTGCAAGAATGTATATTCTTTTTTTCGGGGGGGGGGGGGTCGGGTCGTGAGGCCTGAACTCTGGGCCTGGGCGCTGTCCCTCAGCTCTTCAGCTCAAGGCTAGTGCTCTACCACTTGAGCCACAGCGCCACTTCCGGTTTTTTTCTTTTTGCTTATGTGGTGCTGAGGAATGGAACCCAGGGCCTCATGCATGCAAGGCAAGAGCTCTACCACTGAGCCACCGTCCCAGCCCCTGTATATTCTTTTCTATCATACTTCTTCACAAAATTTCTTCTACTTTTAAATCTGAGGTTAATAAAACCTCATTTAACAAATGTGGATCAAATATTACTATCTTCTTGATTAAACATATATTGAGTTTTTATAACTTATCAACTATGTTTGATGCTTAATTAACATTTTCAGGATACAGACTTAGAAACTTGTTATTTAGAAAAATGATTGAGATATGCAAACATGGGTGCTCTTTGAATTATGATATTTCTCAAAATTATAATCAGAACTTTTAAACTGCACTATCAGTAAGCATCATTTACCCTATTTAATATAACTTAAAATATGATTATTGTATAAAAGAGTTAGTAAACAAATAACTACTAATAGAGTAATGATAATTGTGATATATTTAGTATTTGCTGCCCTCCAAGAAGTAGTGTTTCAATTGTATGTTCTTTTTAGTTTTGTTTTACTTTGAGTTTGCATTATTTCTGGTTAAGTCACAGGTGAGATTTAATTGTGTCTGAGCAGAATCATTTGATGAGTAATCTGCCAGGATAGCATTCTGTCCTCTGATCATTTCTATTATCACTGTTATGCCAGAAAATACACTTATTTATTAAGGCCCTTTGATAATTGTAATTTGATGTTTTTGCTTAATTGTTTTATGTGTATCTGGTACTTTATTGTTGCACACTCATCTTCCCTGTAGGACATGTGGTGGGTAATATATTCAGCCTGTATACTTATCTGCCTCTCCATTCTGTGGAAGTCTCTGCCAGAAGACAGTGTGCACTTGTGTGTAAATGGATAAATGATAGAATTTATTTAGTTTCATAGCAATAGAATTAAATTATATTTCCGGCCTCTAGTTATGAAGCTATCCATACTTCATTTCTATAGCATGTAAGAAAAGTTCATACTTTCAAATTTTTCAAAATGGATTCAATTAGAAAATAAATTTTATATTACTTATCTTATAGCCTTATCATTTAAAAACTTATTAAATATATTTCATCTTTTAAAAATATATGACCATCATATTTATTGTTCCAATAAAGAACTAGAAGTGTAGGGAGATTAACTTCAGGTCTTTAAAATAAACTAAGGAAGTCCCTGCCTTGGGAACACAGGCCTACTGATCACATCTCAAGTAAACTCCCAAATACTTGGCATGTAGTAAGTACTTTTCATTTCTAATATTCTACATTATTGATAAGTATTTCTATGCATTTTAAAGGAGAGAACAAAGCCTATCTTCACCAATTAACATTTTGACAAATTTACTGTTTTGGTACTTGGTAAAGGCAAGCTTCAGAGGAGATGTCTCTTCATCTCTAAATACTTGTCATGGATATCATGAGAAATAGTCTTCTTACATACCAACAGTGTGACAATTGTTCCTCATTAGCAGCATGGATTTAACATTATCTGATTTTTTTTGTTAACCTTGAAATGTCTCTAATTGTTCTTAATTTTCAATGATTTGGCCCACGATCTATTCAAGACACCAGCATTCCATTTTACTGTATTTTTTTTTAATTGTGAAAATACTGTACAGAGGGGTTACAATTACATGGGCAAGATAATGAGTACATTTCTTATCAAGCATTGTAGCCTCCTCCTTTGTTTCCCCTTCCCATCCCTTCCCATCCTCCTCCCTCCACCCAATCCTCCCCACATTCCCCCCACCAAAGTTGTAAAGTTTGTTTTCGACATAACGACTTGTACATCTCATTGTTGCAATGGGTCCACCTGTATCCCTATTGAAACACTATTTTACTTTAATGACCCCTCTACTCCTCACATTTATTTTTAAGACATTGGTATTTTTGGTACCTTCAAGAGAGTTTTTTTTAACTAACTCCTGTATGTATAAAGATAACTGTTTCCTCATATGAAGATTTATAATACATATTTTTGTAAGTCAATTATGTTAGTAGAGTTGAACACTTATTTTTGCACCATATTAATAGGCATGCTATTTTATTCCACTATTATATAAATTGTGGGCTGTCACTTTTTGGGCATGTAGGCTATTATATGTTTATATACTTTTATATTCATTATATTAAACATGCATTTCCTTGTTTTATTAAGAAATACTTTCTCTGCAATTCTTTTGAGATTATGTAACCATCTTTTCTCTTAATTGTCTATATGGATGATTTCATGAATTGGTGTTTTGAGTGTTTTCTAAGTAGCAATTAATTATGACATTGCATCTTTATTTACTCTCTGATATTTTTCTGTGTAGTACTTTTTTATAATCTCAAATGTGGGTAAACTCTTCTAAGTATCTTGTTTGCCAGTATTCTTTTGCTTTCCAGTAAATTTCCATAGATATTAAGTGCTCCGTTAATAGTCATAAAATTTAGCCATGAAGCCATCAGTTCCTTGGTTTTTACTCTTTGAGAGATTCATTTATTACAGTTTCAACCTCATTGGTTGTTATAGATTTATTTACATAAACTATCTATTCTGAGCTAAATTTTGGTAGGTGTAGGTTATCCAGTATTAGTGTATTTCACTAATATCTTTTGAAGTTTTTCCTACATGATCTCAGATTTCATTTTTGTTTGCTACATTTATCTCCATTTTTGCTTCTTACATGCTGGCAATCGACTAAGACTCCCGCATTGGAGATAAGATGTGATGTTACTCACAAACAACATGAAGTCTGACATTCACGTTACCTCTGTCACCCTTGCCTACCAAGTCCTGCAGGGAGATAGCAACAAGGATCATTCAGCATTTTGAATGGCAGAGTGATTCCTGTCACACTTAAGGCATTTTTGCCTTAGGAAGCTTAATATTTCACAATATTTCTCTAGAGGACCATATTTTCTTTTGTGTGCTAACACTAGAGTATTGTTTTCTCTGGAGGAGACATTGTGTCTTCCAAAATTGTGTCCAGTACAATGCAGATATCTTTGAATAGATACTAATCCCCCCCCCAAAAACCCAAAATCAAAACCCAAAACAAAAACAAACAAAAACAGACATCACAAAACGACAGGTGAAAGAATGTTGAAACTTATTTTCCACTATCTTTAACTTTATGCTACCATTTCTTCAAGGATTGAGTGTACACTGTACTAAAGAATCATGTCTCGGGCTGTGTGAATCACAGACAGGAAAAATAAAGTTAGATTGTACATATGATGGGACATTTCCTCAGGAGTCCATACTTGAGGAATGTGAAGATCATAGAGACTTATTCATAGCTTGATATTGTATGTTTTTTAAATTTCATTCTCTGGATTATTTAATGTCAGCTACTTCCATTAATCAAAAGAATTAAATATGTAATATGCACATAGGTGCAATCTCCAGTATAAGTAGAACTTCCTATGGCTTCTCACAGAAAGGGGTTTTGGAGTTTTCTGTCACAGTGACATGCACATCTTGTTGGCATTCTCTGGCAGCCTTTACCTGAGAAAAACTTTCCATTATTGAGATCAGTCTGCTGAAAAATGTGTTGGCATGAGCTTCCTATCCTGAGTTAGTGAGATTGGTGTCGCTTGAGTGTATGCAGCCAGAAAGGCACAGTTGTCAGGGTTACTAGGATACATATTCTAGCCTAGTGAGATATGAATATATCTAGATTAGAAACATCTACAATTCAGCTTCAGAGGGTCTAATGTATATCAAAATTAGAGATAACCATATCCTATTAGTTCTTTTAGATTTCTTTTGTTTGTCATCCGAGTAAAATTTGTTTCTTAGAGTGAAAAATAATTCAAGTGTCAATGAAAAGGTCAGTATTATTTAAAGTATTAATATAACACATTTTATTAGCTTCAAATAATGTCTAATGACATCATCTATATAATTCCAGTGTATGTTCTGTTAGGTAGGTTATTTTTTTCAAGTGAATTCTAAAGTCTTCCCTTTCCAGCTGGCCAAAATCTGTGAAATTATATGTTAAATTAGTAAAGAATAAGAAAGTACTGTGACAGAGAAATTACCTACAATTATACCAATTACATACATGGATATAAAATAATAGTTTTATATTAATGATTGAATCAAATTTCATCTAGATAAGTTGATTTCATCAATCCTCCCATCTTGTCTGACCTATAGTTGACATTGAAATATTTGAAAAAATTGGATGCACATGCCCTCAAATATACCCTAGTTTCTTAATTCTTCTCCAATTAATTGAGATGATTTTATTTTCTAGATATTTTAAATAGGAAAACAGAGCCCTCAGTAAGATTTAAATGACAGATGAACAAAGAATCACTGTCTCAATTTAAGCAGGTTTTAATACCTCAACAATACAAATTATACTTAATATTCACAATATCTATTAGCTGAAGTGTGCTAAGTGTGCTTTAGCAGATACTTCATCAGTAATCTGATTATTTCTACAACATATAGGAAGACTTCTAAGGATTTTATTGAACATTTTATTGAATTAGTCCTAAATATTTTAAATAATTAACTTTAAATTATAAAACTAAGTTGTCTACTGTATATTATGAGAGGTAAGTGGGAGTTCATATCATTTTCAGGATATAAAATACATGCATAAAATTTTCATGAATTAATGATTTAATTTAAGAATTTAAATATTTAAGTGATATTTAAATTTAATTTTATCTACTTTAAGGCAGGGAAATGAGTTTGAGACTGTATATTATTCTCAAAATTGGTTTTAAGAGAAAAGTGGATATTTTCTGTACTTTTCATTGATTAGCACACATTTAAATCCCCATAAATCTCCATCAAACAGTAGTTCTTTTGTCATGATGTAACCACCATATCGCTAAATTAATTATCACATAGTGTTGTGCAATATTTTTTCTTTTATTTATTTATTTCATAAAATGAACAGGGAACAGTTAATTTCTTACTATAATTTCCAAAGGTAAAAAAGCAACCACAGACAATATCTTTATTTCTGAAAAGAATGATCATCATGTACATAAGAAGTTATGGACCTTGGGACACAGAACTATGGGACTCTTTCTCACTAGGAGATTGCTGTGCATGTCCAAGGAGAAAGAAGCAATTAATGAAGTGCTTTGCACAATCAGGATATACTTTAAGCTCTATTGCTAATTTTTAAAACACCACTCAATAACACTCCTTGAAAGATATTTATCATTGCAAGTTTGTGTTTTTTTTTTCATGAAAATGAAATGTACCCCAGAGTCAAGTTTTAATAACAGCTGTGCTGTGTTGATTCTGGGTTCTGTACAATGTTGTGGAGTTCTAACCTTTCCTATTAAAATAGCCCTGCAGTCATTGCGTGAAGGCATCTATGCAGATACTACTAATGTGAGTTTAAATACTGCGGTGTCCTTTATCAAGGAGAGCCTACACTTTTCCAAAGCTGTCACAACTGGCTAACTCTGGTCCAATTCATAAGGGATTAATTGGCCATGGTACTTGGGAGTCGAAATACTGTCATAGAGGCTGTAGATCTGTCACTTTGATACACAAGGTAATCAAGTTTAGTCACAGACTCTCCATGAATGTTAATAGCTTACCTAAGCAAGAAATCATTAGAAGCTGTTTACTGCATGTAGGCTCCAGGACTATAATTTGGATATTCATTCAGATAACTTTACTTTCAACAACTGCACTACAAGTTCAAATGTGTAGGGTTTTCAGTGTGAGCAACCTTAAACTGAAAAAATAAAAGCAAAACAGAATTTTTCTAGGCTCCTAGTTTCCTTTTCGTTCCGGTGAGTACAGTAACATTTTGAAAAGACCAAGTAAAAAGTGAATATTTTCTTTCATTTTTAGCTCCACTTTTCTTCCAGGGAGCAATTTCATATCTCTCATAGGAAATCTTTCCTGAACACTTATTCTTCCTTAATGTGGAAAGCAATACACATACACATATGTAAATCATGATATGGAATTTTATTTGAATAGAATTTCAGTACTCTTTGGTAGCTTCCTGGTTGTTAGTATGTAGACTGTGCTATATTCTCACCATTGCTCTGTAGGGATGAACTGTGTTTTCTTCAAATGTCTATTAGATTTTGACTACAAATAATTTTCTAAGAAAATAAGGAAATTAGACATACATTATCTCATTCAAAAGTAAATTCTATTTGACTCTGTACAGATCATGTATTTTACTGCATGAGGGGGGCCTTTGCACTAGCAGTTAGAAGCACAGTAGTCAAGGCCTTGAATTTTTAAGATGGAATTTCACACTGTGATTGGTGTCCTAAATTTCTCAGGAATGATTTAACTATTAGAACCCAGATGAGAATGTTTGTCTGTGGCTTCTGTCCCTAACAATAGTTTTCCTTTGCCAGAAAATTGAGAAGTGGGAGAAAATGATGAAATTATAAATTGATCAGACAAGAAGCTGACTTGGCCAAAAAGGGAATTTTGGCACTAGCAACCGAGTTATGCAATATCTGCAAGCCTATCATGCAGGACAAAAAATCTGGGATAAAATGAACTGAAGATCTGACAAGTATGGAGTTGACAAATCAATAAATTCAGTGACCATGTGTGTTTCGGGACAGATTGCATGTCTGATGAAGTGCACACAGAAGTAAACATTGTATTTTATAGGCTATGTAAGGAAAACAGAACTAGAACATTTTTAGTATAGAAAACATTCAAATAACTGTAAATGAAGATAATATTGCATATTCATGTGCATACACATATCTGCGTGCATGATGCATTCATGTACATCTTTCTCAGAGTTACAGAAAGAATTAATTTACGCATCTAAAATAATCCTATAATAATAGCACAGTAGTTTACTGAATTGTAGTTTTTGTCTCAGACTCTTAGAAACATCTGATTTATTAACAGAATGACATTTACATTGGTTTTGGATAACCTTGGAAGGGTAACTTTTGTATTACAGGACTGTATAGTGTTGATATAGAACCACCAGGATTCTTTTTCTGCTTCCTTTTTATGTGATAGACAATAATTGTCTGGTTTTAAAGAAAAGCTCACAATGCAAGAGTGCAGACTGCTCTGGCATTTATATTCCATTAACCTTGAAGTACAAGTGGAAGAGATGAAGAGAGACATCTGCACTGG
Source organism: Dipodomys spectabilis (assembly GCF_019054845.1). NCBI lineage: Eukaryota > Metazoa > Chordata > Mammalia > Rodentia > Heteromyidae > Dipodomys > Dipodomys spectabilis. Next base: position 10,402,093 of record NW_024870686.1, on the reverse strand, counting down.
CTCCATCAGATTTCCTGGGTCTTCAAGCCAAACAGCCTGGACAGCTGTCCATCAAGATAGCACATGGCTAGAAAATGACAAAGGGTAAAAAAGAATGGGATATAATGGATGACACTGTAACCTGTAGTAGAAGAAAAACACATGAATATCATTGATACACGTGGATGTTTCTAGAAGTGATTCCTGTATCTCCAACCAAAAACAAAATTCTACAATTAATAGTGACATTTGTTTTTCAAATTTAGAGTAATTTATCTATTGTTCCCTTGTACCTCTTTAATGGTTCTTGATTTTTATTGCTTGATATTTATCATTACTAAGATACTATATTTTGAAAGATAATTAACATCCGAAATATCCAAGATTCATGTCCTGAATGGGTGACCAAAAGAGTTATATTTTCCTTTATACGATTAGTAAGTATTTTTTAGTTCAAAAATATTTTCATCAATATTTACTGATTGCTTACTATATAATTTTGAAACATATATGTATACACATGCAAATATATACATAAACCCGATATATTTCATATATATATATATATATATATATATATATTAGTTTGAAACATATTGAGTGTTGCAATCAAGACACAGAAAGAGCCCAATATGGGAAGAGGAAGCAATTCATGAAGAGTTTTAAAACATCAATTCATCCAATTGAGAATATTTTTAATAGATCCTACATGTTTGTTAGAACTTATTCTGGATGGCTCTTTTGTGTTGTTATCTACCACCTTTCAAATTGTATTGAACTCTGACTCTGAAGAATTCTCTTCTGAATGGCAAAGTACACAGTACTTTTTTTTAATTATCAGAAAACTGTTTTAGAGTTTAAGTGATCATTTCCTTTGTATTATTACCTATTTGAGCATGTATCATGTAGCTGGTATAAGGTACAACAGCAGCTTCTTCAGTTTGTTCTAAATGCATATATTTTTAACTATCTTGTTTTCCTGTTATGTCCTATATATTGCAGAGTGCCTGTTATACATGAGAGTCTGTGGAGAACACAGGCTGCATCTGCAGTTTTATTTGTAAAACATCCATCATAGTTATGAGCAGTCAGGGCACTAGGCAAAGACTTTATTGGAGGTGATATTTACCAATGAAGATGATGGACCAGATATAGAAGTTTATGTGACTCTCATTCCAGACTGCATCATCTCTTTGTATATATTGTCTAGTATGTTTATGTCACTTACTCATGAATAAAGGCTTATGGAGGACCATTATTCACAAATATTGAGGGCTCAGAATCATTGTTAAGAGCTTATTAAAAAGATTCTCACAGGCAATTATAAAATACTGCTCTTTTTGCACTTCCTGCTTGGGAGGAGACAAGTGACTCTTCCCCAGAGTTTTATGAAAAAAGCAGCTGACACTTAAAAAGCCAATTACTACAGATCCTTAATTGTTCATTTGGATTTATGTCTCTCTAAGTCAGTTTGTTGGCTAATGTTTTCAATAACAACAAATAGAAAGTGCAGCTTAATGTGAAAATTAATACTCAATAGAGATCAACAAAACATAGCAAGCAAACAGCTAACGTTTTGCTGTTTTGTTAAGCTGTTCAAACAAAAATTTGAATTACATTTCACTAAATCTAACTAAAATCATTTGAAGGTCAACAGTTAATAGAAGTGAAAAATGATTGTTAAAAATACACATTTATGACTGATTTCCAAAAAAATGAACAAAGCCTTAAAATATTAAAATTCATTGCATGCCTCAACATCTCATTGAGGTTTATGAGTAAAATGTGTAAATTGTCAGTATTTACTCTCCAATTCTAAAAAGTAGCTTAAAAACTATTGTTTAACAATTTCTTTAATAATTGTATACTAAGTATTAGTAATGTACCAGGCACTATTTTAGGCTCCTGGACTACAAGCACTTACAATTGGACTAAATAAACTTTCTTCTTAGGTCTTTAAGTTAATGATTGGAGAGATGAAACAATAAGAAGCATCTGTATGCAAAAATATCATATTGCATGTATAAGCTTGTCATACTGTATGTTTTATAGATATGTTAGACTGCATGCTATAAAACTATAATGGAAAAATAAAATGTAGGATAGTCAAAAGAGATCAAGAATGATCACGGCTGGAAAGGAAAGATGACAATTTTATGTAGAGAACTACCTGTAGTCAACACTGAGATCTATTATTTCAAATATTGGAGGGATATGAATGTGATACTAAGCTAATATATTTTCTCAGGGCATGTAATAATAATAATAATAGTAATGATAGTATAGATCTATTGATGACAATTATCTCTAGTGTCTCTACTCATAATAATAATAATAATAGTAAAGATCCACTGATGACAATTATCTCTAGTTGATAGATAGAAAGATTTCACTTTGTTTAAGAGCCTAAGATATATTCTAAATATGAAAGACAAAAAAGCAATTCAAGTTTTCTTGAACTTTGGTTACAAAACTCACTATAGAATTATGTTGCCATTAGCTGATGACATAGAAATTTTCCCCCTAATATTAAATACACCTAAATTGAAAGTCTGGTTATGAAGAAGCTAAGAGCTGTACCTGTATATGCCAGGAAGGGTCATTTTGTTTAGGCCTTCCAGTTTCACAGCAAAGCAAGTCCAAAAGACTTGCCCCTTTTGAAGAACCTCCATACTATTTTCCAAAGTGGTTGAACAAGTTTACACTCCCACCAACAATGCAGTAGGGTTCCCTTCTATCCACACATCCCCTCCAGCATCTGTTGTTATTAGAGTTCTTGATTATAGCCATTCTAACTGGGGTAAGATGTTATCTCAATGTTGTTTTGATTTGCATTTCTTTTATGGCTAGAGAAGTTGAACATTTCTTCATGTGTCTATTGGCCTTTCTTATTTCCTCTTCAGAGAAGTTTAAGTCTTTAGCCCACTTATTTATTGAGAAGTTGTTTCTTTGAGGATTTGTTGTTGGGGGATTTAATTTTTTGAGTTCCAGGTATATTTTAGATATGAGACCCTTGTCCATTATATGGATGGTGAAGATCTTCTCCCAATCCATGGGATTTCTATTGATCTTGCTAGCTTTGTCCTTTGCCATGCAGAAGCTCTACAATTTCATGCAATCCCATTTGGCCAACCTTTGTTTGACTTGTAGTGTTTCTGGGTCTCTATTAAGAAAATTTGAGCCTGTGCCAAGGAGACCTAGGGTTTCTCATATTCTGTCCTGTAATGTTTTCAGGGTGTCTGCTTTGACTCCGAGGTCTTTGATCCAATTGGAGTTGATTCTGGTGCAGGGTAATATATAAGGATCTAGCTTTAGTTTTCTACAAGTGATTAACCAATTTTGCCAGCACCATTTACTGAAGAGGCTGTCTTTCTTCCATTCTATTTTTTCCTCCCTTATCAAAGATTAGGTGGCTATAGGTCTGTGGGTTCATTTCTGGGTCTTCAGTTCTCTTCCATTGATTGGTCTTGAGGTCTCTTCTTGTGCCATTACCAACCTGTTTTGATTATTATGGCTTTCTAATTGAGTATGAAATTTGGTATTGATATTCCTCCAGCACTATTCTTTCTGTTAAGGATGTTTTTACTATTCTGGGTCTTTTATTGTTCCATATGAATTTTTGGATTGCCTCTTCTATTTCCTTGAAGAATGAGGTTGGAATATTGATAGGTATTCCATTGAATTTGTAGATAACCTCAGGAAGTACTGCCATTTTCACTATGTTGATCCTTCCAATCCAGGAGCATAGGAGGTTTTTCCACTTTCTAAGTTCTGTTTTGATTTCCTTTTTCAGTTTTTTAAAGTTTTCATCATAGAGTTCCTTCACTTCTTCGGTTAAGTTAATTCCTAAGTATTTTATTTTTTGTGGGGCTATTACGAATGGAGTTGCTTTCCTAATTTCAGCCACGCTCTTCTCATTGTTGGCATACCAAAAAGCCATTGATTTTTGAGGGTTAATGTTATACCCTGCTACTTTGCCAAAGGTTTGAATCACCTAGAGTAATTTGGGAATGGAGTCCTTGGGATTTTTTAAATACAAGATCATGTCATCTGCAAAGATGGAGAATTTTCCTTCATCTTTCCTTATTTGGATCCCCTTTATGTTTGCATCTTGTCTTATGGCTGTATGTAGGCATAGTAATACTAAATTGAAGAGAAGTGGAGAAAGTGGACATCCTTGTCTCATCCCTGAGTTCATAGGAAATGGCTTTAGTTTTTAACCATTAAGTATAATATTGACTGTAGGTTCATCATATACAGCCTTTATTGTATTGAGGAATGTTCCATGGATTCCTAGTTTTTCCAGAGCCTTCATCATAAAGGGGTGTTGGATCTTGTCAAGTGCTTTTTCTGCATCTATTGTGATAACCATGTGGTTCTTATCCTTGCTCTTGTTGATGTGATGAGTTATATTAATTGATTTGTGTATATTGAACCAGTTTTGCATCCCTGAAATGAATCCTGTTTGATCATGGTGTATGATTTTTTTGGATAGAGCTCTCCTATGACACAGCAATCCCACTTTTGAAGAGTCACACAAATGATCACAAACAAGACCAGATAGAGCTACCAGCACAACTATGTTTATTGCAGCATTATTTACCATAGCTAAGATATAGAACCAACACAGATGCTCCTCAGTAGATGAATGGATCAAGAAAATGTGGTATATATACACAATGAAATTCTTTGCCTCCATCAGAAAAAATGACATTGCCCCATTTGTTAGGAAATGGAAAGACTTGGGAAAAATTATATTAAGTGAAGTAAGCCAGGCCCAAGGAAACATAAGTCCCATGGTTTCCCTTATTTGCTATAACTAGTATATGTCTGAGAGAAGCAGAAATGGTCAGATAAGATGATGTTAACTGTAATGAACCCCAAGATAAGGACACAAGTGTGTTTTTTTTTTTTTTGCTATTGTTTCTAAGATATATAAGGTACCATGTGATTTTTTTTTTGCTGTTTTGTATGTCCCTCCCCCATGGTATGACCTCTGTTTTCACTGGATTTGATGTTGGTATAATTTGTGGAGGAGAAGGGAAAAAACAAATTGTTTAAATAGGTATACAAGTGGACCCATTGCAGCAATGAGATGTAGAAGACACTATGTCAAAAAACGAACTTTACAATTTAAGTGTGGTTGGGGGAATGTAGTTGTGGAGATGGGAGGGAAGGTATGGGAGGGGAAAAACAAAGGAAGAGGCAACAATGCTTGATAAGAGATGTACTGATTACCTTGCTTATGTGATTGTAACCCCTCTGTACAGTATTTTTACAATTAAAAAACTTACTAAAAAAAAACAGACTTGCCCCATTGCACCCCAAACAAAATGTGTACTTGCCTTTTCCATTCATATTTCTTCCTGATGGCTATCATGTAAGAGCAAGAGAATGGAAAAGTGATGCCTGAAAAAATGAGTTATCTTGATGAGAAGGAAGATGTCAAAATGACACAACTGGAAGGGAAATTCTCTAGTTTTCTCCATCCATTCCAGAGGTCCTCTAAGAAAAGAAATAGGAAATAAATGGGACAGAAATCTGAAATGACAAACAAACATTTCTGTGTCTTATGGCATGTACTTGTTATGCCAGAAACATAGAAGTACAAATAAGAGAATCACATTCTAGGCTTATCTGAGTATAAATTTAGGAACTTATCTTAAAAATAACCAACACAAAAAAGGAGTAGTACAGTGCCTGCCTAGCAAGCATAAGGCTCTGAATTCAAATCCCAGCACTAAACATGGATTTAAAAAAATTAAACAGATGTAAAATAAAGAAATTTCAGCCAGGAAGCTACTAATAATTGTGCACACATCCCTTATTAGTTAGAGGGATAAAGCTATTGCACAATATGGATGAATATTCTTGAGAAAATATTATATCATAGATGAAAGTCTATATTCTGTGATCTTTTTTTCTTTCCATTTCTGGCCCTTTTAATTCATGTCCAAATGAGACAGTAGTTTACTTAAACCTGAGGGAGATATCATTGATAGCTGAAGGTCTCTAAACAAACACAGATGGTTCTAATTCTTAAAAGTCTGCTAATGGATAAGAAAAGCTGTGTTCTAATTAAAACTTATGTGATGAAGGAAAAAAAATTAACAGAACAAATAAATTCAACTCAAATTGGCCTAGACAAAAATAAAAGCATATTTTGATGTACATGATTTTTTAAAGTTAAAGGTAGAGATGTCATTGAACAGCTGAAAAAATGAAGAATTGCATTTATGAACAGACCAGTGGAAGTAACGCTCAGTACATGCTGCTATTAACCAGGATAGGAATCACGGCAAAGAATAAAACAAAACTCAATTTAAACTAGATTAAATTATAAAGGGAATGGGAAAATACAAAAGAAGGTTATTTTGTTTTGTGTTTGCTTTATGTATATTATGATACTAAATTTTATTTCTGTATTTCAGTGCTCTCATAATTGTCTTATTTTGTGTGTGTGTGGTTTTGTGTGTGTGTGTGTGTGTGTGTGTGTGTGTGTGTGTGTGTGTGTTTGTGTGTTTTCCTTCCTCCAATTTTCTCATAGGAACACAATCCTGTCAATATTTTCATTGTGCCCCAAAATCCTTATCACCCGTAAGGGCTTGGCTCACCTCAGAACCTGTGAAATTTCTTCACCCTGAATCCACAGCAAATGTTGTATCAGTCAAACATCCCTTGTATGCCATGCTAGTGTTAGATGAGAATATATGTGAAGGAAATTGATGACCAATTAACTAACTGCTCATTGCACTGTCCAGACCTTCATGATTAAAGAAATTACTATGTATCCTAATATATATTAAATCAGAGGTGGAATGTGTGTGTGTGTGTGTGTGTGTGTGTGTGTGTGTGTGTGTGTGTGTATGTGTGTAATGTACAGGACCAATTCTCTAAGCCTGCTAAGAAAGTACTCTACAATCTTCACTATGGCCTTTATTATGGCATTTAATATTTGCATCTATTTTTTGATCAGATGACCAAAATGCTATCAAATAAGAAAACTATACTAAATCCTATCAGCAAATAGACCTGGTCATTTTATTCTAAGAGCTGTTACTATGGATTCCACTTTTTTTTGGGGGGGGGGGCGGGGGTCCGGTTGTGGTGCCTGAACTCTGGGCCTGGGCGCTGTCCCTCAGCTCTTCAGCTCAAGGCTAGTGCCCTACCACTTTCAGCCACAGCGCCACTTCCGGCTTTTTTCTTTTTGCTTATATGGTGCTGAGGAATCGAACCCAGGGCCTCATGCATGCAAGGCAAGTGCTCTACTACTGAGCCACGTTCCCAGCCCCAAGGATTCCACTTTTTAAAAGTATGTGATACTTGCATTATTCTATTACTAGGTCCAGCTTTCTTTCCAGAGAATGCATGATATTGCCAAGGCATTAATTTACACAGGGAAAGGACAGGTATCCTTTCATGACACCAACTTGCTCTGTGTTTCAAAATTGCAATAAGACATAAAAATATTAATAAATTCAAAATATACTTATTTATAAGTAGGCTCACAGCAAAGAAAGGTATCTTGAATGAAATCCATGTGTTTTCTTTCACTTACAATTTACAGAGTTGGATCTTTAGGAGCAACAGATTCACCTATAGTATTGCTATGTAATTTTAATTTGGTTCATAATGATACCTCAATGGAAGTGCTTGTTATTAACCATGTCATCTTGATTGCATTCTGCAGGCAGTTTTCAATTAGATATAATCTGTTCTATTCACATAAAGGAGAGTGAAAGGAAAAAGTAGAATTCAGTTACTAAATCATGAACTTGAATAGGTAGTTATGGTAATATGCATTTGTAATATTTCATTTGCCTTGTACGGAAGTGATTTTTCCAGATTTCAGTAAATGTAGCCGAATTGATTAAAGGTGTGTGCTTGGAGATATCATCTTTCAAAGTGCTTTAAATATTCTACTTATATCTGCTGAAATTTATTCATGCCGCATTATGGCAACACTAAACTCTCTTCTTTCATGCTTAAATGCATTTTTAAAGGGTTTTTAAAGAAAAATGTAAGATACTTGAAAGCAAAGTATACACTGTGGTAAGAAAATGAATGTCTGAGATCTTCCTAATAACAAAGTAAGCAAAAGGAAGTTCTCACCTTACTTAGATTGATCCAAGATTTCTTACCTATTGGGGAACTAATGGTAGGAATTTATATGCTCTGATAAAGTACAATTTTGCCTTATCTCCTTCACTAGATTCTGAATGACATTTTTTTATATTCTCTTCCCATTAAAGGAAGATTTTCTGTAAGATACTCTTAGTTGGCATCACAATACTGAAAATTATTACTATATTTTACTGAGCCCTTAAATCAGAACTACCTCTGTCCTATATCTCAGGATAAATAATAGAAAAGCAGTCTTCAAAGCACGTGCAATTCATGTATTGTTTTTTACGCTAGTTGTGAAATATTTTTCAACATTAATTCAAGAATCTTTAGGCAAGTGTTTACTCAAAGAATTAATAAGGCTGGGGCCGGTGGCTCACGCCTGTAATCCTAGCTACTCAGGAGGCTGAGATCTGAGGATCAGGGTACATTCAATGGTATAGTTTATGAAACTGTCTTCAGGACTGGACATGGAGGCTGGAACATTTCATCCTTGGAAAGTGGGAGCCAGAGACAGGAGTAGGAGGGTTGTAAGAATAAGGCCACCCCAGGAAAAAAGAAGGGAGTGGAGTCCTTGTACAAAAAACAAAACAGCTGCAGCTGCAGTTCAAATGGTAGAAGGCTTGCTAAGGATATATGAGGCCCTGGGTTCAATGTCCATGTCGGCAAAAATCAAACAATCAACATTCTAAAGGGATAAGGTAGGAGAAATCAAAGGAGAAGAGGGAGAGACTGCAATCATGAATCCAATGTACATCTGACAAAATTAAGAAGAATGAAGAAAGGGGAGTAGGGGAGAGGGAAAGCTGAGAATGTTCAAAGAGGTGATAACTGATCAAGATATATATTTATAATCTACTTTGTTAAATATCAAATCCTTTGTATAACTACATGCAGATAATTTCAAAAAATTGACAAATACAAAAAATTGAAAATACAAAACCAGGCACCGGTGGCTCATGCCTCTAATCTAAGATAGCTAAGATCTGAGGATCACGGTTCAAAGCCACCCCCCCGGCAGGAAACTCTGTGAGACTCTCAACTCCAATAAACCACTAGAAAACCGGAAGTGGTGCTGTGGCTTAAGCAGTAGGTCACTCGCCTTGAGCTGAAGAGCAAAGGGACAGCGCCCAGGCCCAGAGTTCAAGCCCCATGACAGACCAAAAAAAAAAAAATTGAAAATACATAAAGAAAATAAATGGAATGTTCCCCGGCTTCATGTGGTATTTCTTACTATATGTGTTTTTGCTCTTCTTCCTTACAATTACTTCTTGCATACAATTAAGTTGAATTTGGCAATTAGACATTCAATTTGAATTTTGTTATATGATATCCTTTCAGTTTCGGAGTATGGGTTTATTTAGTGCTATATATTGTGAAATTTCCCAATACCTGGGAAGCAGGAAGACTAAGTATTCAAGGTCTATCTGAGCTGTTTAGTAAGAATCTATCTCAGAAATAAAGAAATGGGTAAATTGAGAAAAAAATTGTATTTCACAGAACTCGGAAAATGTCATTTAACCTGTCATTTACCAAATCAAATGTAAATAAGAGATTGATATTAGCGACCTCATGAACTGCTGTAAGACTGTATAAATTAAAATGTGCTAGGGTGGTAACCTTACTAGGTTACATCACCACTTAATAATAAATAATATGTATTATAATGAGTTTTCTTTCTTGAGATAAATATATAATTTTAAAATATATCTACTTAACCTTTCTTGTTTCACCAAGTATTTAGATATTTATTTAAAGTATTAATGATTGAATCCAGAGACCTATACATGCAGGACAAGTGCTTAATCACTCAGCTATTTTCCACAGCCATTAAAAAACAATCAAAAACAAAGTTTCATTGTTTTCTAGAAATGTTTCAAATTCATGATTCTCCTATCTATTCCTCCAAGTCCTAGGAGAGTAGATATATGCTACCAAGATTGGCTTTCTTCTTCATTAATCCACTGTTTTGTCTTATTTTTGCTAAAGATATCTTTGGTGAATCTAGCATATGTTAGCAGATACAGAAATATAAATAGATACTGCAGTGTATTTGTACTTCTGTATTGGAAACACTGAGCTACCTTTCCTGAGTCATTCTGTGTCAAGCGAATAAGTGTGGGACATCTCTCATCTTATATACTCTCTCTTACTTTTAAAGCATTTTATTTTGCCCAACTAATTTGTAATGTAAATGGTGAAAATCAAGGCAAAGTCCTTTTCTATTTGTTTGCCAACCCATGCCACTATATTTCTCCAGGATAAAATGATTTTTCTGCTGGACAATGTAATTGGCAATAGCTCTAATCAAACTTAGGTTTGAATTCTTTCTCTGCTTCTTTCCTTGTAAATAATAGTAATAGTAATAGTAATAATAATAACTGTTGTCTCAAAAAGTTGCTATGGGGAACAAATGCATTGACCTAAATAAGGAACTCAACAAGGTAATATTAATGGATCTAAATGTATCTGACTAGGTGTCCGTGCAGATAGACATGTGGGAAGTACTTGAGAAGTGTATGCAAGTCTTGCATGCTATGTACTATTTGCAAGCCCGTCTAATGGAGTTTTCATCATTCACTTTCATCTTTTTCTCATACTACTGTGTACAACAGAACAGGAGATGCTGTATGATATCCTTTCATTGAGAAAAGTTCTAATAAATAAATAATTTCAAGAGTACTTTATTTTGCATTTCCTTGTTAATCACAAATCTTCCTACATTCAAAAATATGGTATGGGTAGAGGTATGAATGTATTTGTTAGATGATGCCTCTGTGTGTCTTTAGTGTTGCTTGATTGGACATTAGTCCAATTTTCTTGCAAATTGCAAGAGCAGAAAATTTGACCAATGTTATCAAGTGCTTCAGAGTTTTATATGTAAAATTTTTCCCACTACACTCAGGATTGTTCCAAGTTCTAGCACAGTGAGACAAGAGACAGATAATTCTCCTGGTGATTTAGCAATTCTAGCTATAGGTTGGTACACAAGGTCTTAACAAGGTTGTTCATTGTTCATGTAGGTGAGGAATAACAGTTCTCAGACATTCTATCAGTAGCTAAAACGAAAAGAAACTACTACAGAAGAGAAACAAAACATAGGATCTTAGCTTTATTGGAATAGCAATCATGAAAGATGCGTTTCAAAAGTAAAGGATATAGACATCAATCAAATTCAGTACAAATTTGTTTCTAAGAAAATTGCTTTGCTCTGTAGAGAAATCCCTCATTAGATATGAATCCTCAAATTTTTGAAATTATTTTATGGTGATTTCTGTAATCAAATCATAGCAGAGAATTGCAAGCAGTGAAAGAGATTATCCAATTGAAGTATATTTATTTTGAGAAAATTATGTCTAGATGTGTCAGTCACTTAAAAAAGTACTAGATTCAGAAATTTCTATTTGGTAGATGCAAAAAAGTAGTATTTAAATATTTTACAGTTTCAATGATTAAATGTATAGATGTTATGTAAGACCCTTCTTGCTGAAAATGTTTTTATAATTCTTATGATTACTAGGAAGGCTCTAGTAATGATCTGATGGATTAAAATAGGGGGAAGGATTAAAGAATAGGAACATGAATACTGAATTTTCCTCAATTTATAATGAAAGTATTAAACAGCTTCTATATAATACAATTCATAGTGCATTTTATAACCAAACTGCAAAACTACATTTTTGTATTATTTTATTAAAGTCTTGTCAGCAATTTCTGGCTCCACTCACATCATCAACAGGCAAAATCAAAAGGGATTTCAAACACATCGTTTAAATAGGGATACAGGTGGACCCATTGCAACAAAAACGAACTTTACAACTTTGATGCGGGGGCTGGGGAGGAGTGAGGGGAGGATGGGAAGGGATGGGAAGGGAAAACAAAGGAGGAGGCTACAATGCTTGAAAAGAAATGTACTTATTATCTTGCCCATGTAATTGTAACCCCTCTGTACAGTATTTTCACAATAAAAAAAAGAGATTTCAAAAGAAAAAGTGAAAAATTTACTCCTGAATGCAGAATTTTGAAAATGTTATGCATAGAATTTCCAACAATAAAGCAGAAATGATATAAAAAGTGAAATTTAAAATTTCACTGAAATAAATTCTCATTAACTTAAATCTTAATATAGTGGTATCTTATTATACTTAATATCCATTATGTTAATGGCTTTTTGAATATTGGTAATGTGTAACTGTTCTTACAGAAGTAATAATTATAAAAAATGTATCAAATGTGCTGAAACATTCCTAAATATGTATTTTTGTCCGTGTTTATCAGAAATTTAAAGATAAGTTATTGCTATTGGGCTTTATTTCTGGCATATAATTGTAAGAAATATTTAAAACCTATAAATTTGGAATATTGAGACTAAGTAATATTAAGTCTTCTTATATAATTCCCTAAATCATTTTTTGTAGTTCTAAATGCCTGAAAAATAATTGTCATCACATAAAACAATCTATTAATTCTCCTCTTTGGGTTTATCCATACCCAAGGGAACTACAGTAGCAGAAGATTACTCAACTTCTACAAACCTCCTCCTCCTCTTCTTCTTCTTCTTCTTCTTCTTTTTTTTACCTCTTCCTCTTCCTTCTCCTCCTCCTCCTCCCTCCTCTTCCTCCTCTTCCTCCTCTTCCTCTTCTCCTGCTTCTGCTCCTTTTCTCCTCCTCCTCTCCCTTCTTCCTCCCCCCTTCTCCTCTTCCTCCTCCTCCTTCCTCACAGTTGTATAGAGGAGGTGTCATATAAGAAATCACTTTATGAATACAATGCATCTTGATCAGGGTCATCCCTTGAATATTCTCATTCATTCTTTGACCTACCCCTTGCCTTACTTTTCTTAGTTTTGTGGTATACAATGATTTCTTGACTTGGAATTCTCCAGACCCAGCTTCATTCATTTTCCCTTTTCCCTTTGGTCTTACACCACCTCTTGGATGTATTCTTTTCCTGATATTGATTTTGTTGGACTATGACCCAGACTTTCTAAAAGATAATCTTTCTGAGCTGTCCATAAAATGTATTATACTTCATTTTGTTCATTTGTAACCACTTTAATATCACCCAGTGTGTTTACTTATGGATCAATAGGTACATTCTAGTTACCACAATTGAGGGAAAACATGCAACATTTTTTACTCTGGGTCTGGCTTACTTCACAATAATAATATTTTGCAAGTCTTTCCATTTCATTATGAATGGTACCATATAAGTATTTCTAATAGATGAGTAAAATTCCATTGTGTATATATAAAACATTTTCTTGACTCATTCATTCACTGCTGGACATCTGGGCTGATTCCATTTCCTAGCTATCATAAACAATGCTCCAATGAACATGAGTACATGAGTACTGGTGGCTTTACTGTGTAATCTTGTTTGTGATCTATTGAATAAATGCCCAGGAGTAGAATTTCTGGGTCATGGGGGAGTTCTATCTTCAGTTATGTGAGGAATCTCCATACTGCTTTCCAGAGTGGTCAATCAACCTTACCTTGCCACCAATAGTGTATTGGGGTTCCCTTTTGGCCACATCTTGGCCGGCATTTGTTGATGCCTGTTTTCTTTGATCTCTTGTACTTTGTTTTGCTTATATCATGCAAAGGAAAATATTTTGATCCCAAACCATCTCTGTGGATTCTCCACAAACTCCTAACAATAGACCCAATATTTGATATAGAGATTCAACTCACCCATAGATGTAAGTTAATCCCCTGAGATATGTGCAATCACCTCTAAGAATTTTTCATTTTGGACATATCTCAAAGGTTTGTGTAAAGATGGAGAGTAGTCAGTTAATTTTCACGAATGGTTTTAGAGTCTCCCTGAACCAATAGCTTTAAAATAACACCCTGACTTATCCAGTGGACAAAAATAGATGGCACTTTTCTATAGATCCAGTTTGTTGCTCATTTTCTCTATCCAGACCTCTCCTTTATTCATCAATAAATCCAGTTACTTTAGCAGAAACCAAGAGCTACAGTGTGAGTCAAGATAGAGTTTCTAGAGCTGAATTGTCTTTGTCACAGCCATGAAGAAAGGCCAGACCCTGCTGAGAGAAGGTGTTATCTGGGTTTGGGAAAAGGGCCAAGGGAAAAGCTTTGGAATAGTTCATGTATATTGGCCTAAACAGACACACTATGTATACTCTTTGGAATTACCTAGACAATCTATTTCCACAAGTAGTGGGGCTGAAGATAAATTTTAGTGCACATAGCTGTACAGGTTTTGTGTACAGGAAAATAATGCCTCTGTTGACTAAACTGTGTTCCATTTTCTTGTTCTTCCTATTGTGTTTTGTAATCATGAAAGAACATTTCCTGGTACCAGATAATGAAAGAAGAGTGGAAGGAAAACTGTGCTTCATGATGCTCCACACAATGTATGTGGGGATTCTCTGCTGAATTTAATCCAGCAATGAATCTTATTGCATAAAGATTTCCTGTTCTCACTTACATACCAGAGCAACTTAACTTTGACTCTCTTTCACTCTTCTCAGTGCTTTTGGTTGTTTAGTTCTTGATTTCATAAGAGGAAAAGATTATTTTCCTGACATATGATGAATTATCTTAGCAGGCACTGGTGGAGAAAAGATAAAATGAGGAGATAATTTGGAATATTTCCTTATCTTCCAAAAACATTTTCAATTTTATGGTATGAGATTCTACAAATATTGTGGCTCTCTGTATACATAACAACGTGTCATATTCTATTTACAGTCTTCCCTCCCTCCACAACAGATTTTTCTGTAATTTTCCATAATAACACATATTTAGCTTTGGTTTGACAATATTGAATTTAGCTAGGTGGCTATAGTTCATGCCTATAATCCTAACTACTCAGGAGTCTGAGATCTGAGGATCATGTTAGAAGCCAACCTAGGCAAAGAAGTTCATGAGAATCTTATGTATAATTAACTGCCAAAAGAAAAATCAAGTCTAAAGTGAAGCTGTGGGTCAAGTGGCAGAATGCTAGCCTTAAATACAAAAGCTCAGGGATACCACCCAGGCCCTGAGACCATTCCAGAGAAAGAACATTCTAATTTTAAATTCTAGAAGTTAATAATTCCTAAATTTTAAATTGTACATTGTTCTGAACAACATGATGATATCTCTGTATCCTGTGCTATCTACCAAGTATACAGTGTTTTCACACTGTATTATGCTACTTATGGTACTCACTGAGTGGATACCAGAGTGATTAAGTAATTAAGTCATTCTCCTCCCTTTACCTCAGCCCAGGGGAATTATATTATTTCCTTTAGACCTATAAAAGGAAGCGGTCTACAAAAAGATATTTTGAGAGAAACATCACATTTGCACTACGTTCATGAACGAATTTTGTTGTGATTGTTCTACATTATTATTGTTCTTAATCTCTTATGGTGCTTAAAATATAAATTATAGTCTTCAATAATTGAAGAGACATAAGAAATATAATATGTACATGGTCCAGTTCAATTTATGATTTCAGGCTTCAACTAAGAGTCTTGTAACATCTCTTTCAAATATAGAGTGGGCAATACTTTACAAAATAAAAGAAGGAAACTTTGCTACCTATTATTAAGTCATAAAGAAAAGGAATTTTGTTTCTTTACAGTTTTGTACGTATGGAGACTACAATCTATTTATATCAAAATAATATATCATTAAGGACTCAAGATTTGAACGTTTCTATAATACAAGTTTTCAAAATGACTGAAGGAGTATGTATACTTACAAATGAAGCTTTGAAATGGTTGAATTTTTCACATTAATTTACTAATAAATAAATTGAAAATTACGGTTTCTAAGAATAGTCCCAAAAATTTGATGCTGTCTATTCAGTAAAATTTCTCCTATAAAGGAGAAGAAAATCCATTATAACAAATATATTAGAATTATACTTTTTTTGTGTGTGCCAACCTTGGCGCTTGAACTCAAGGCCTGGGCACTGGCCCTCAGCTCATAAACTCAAGGCAAGTGCTCTACCACTTGAGCCACAGCGCCACTTCCAGTTTTCTAGTGGCTAATTGGAGATAATATTTGCTCAAGTCTATCATTCTAACATTTGAGCCACAGCCCCATTTCCAGGATTTGCTAATTCATTGGAGATAAGTTTTGTGGACTTCCATGCCTGGGCTGGCTTTAAACCTCAATCTTCAGATCTCAGCCTCCTGAGTAAACTAGGATTACAGGTATGAACCACAAGTGCTCAGCTGCAATTGCAGTTTATTTAGTAAATCACACGCTGCTCCCAATTACTTTTTAAATCTTAAATTCTGCAGAATTTAAGTTAACATTTAAGTTAATGTAAGTCTATTAGAAGGATTATGTTCGGTATATTTGTGAATAAATGCAAACTCTCCTATGCAAGCATTCTAAGATGAATAAATGCATGAATCTCAAGGCTTTTGTTCATTGGTTCTGAGCAAATAACCTTTGAGTATTTGCACTTGTTAAAATTTAGAGTTAGGTAGAAACTCATACTTGTGATAAATGAAGAGCAAATATATTTAACTATAAGATAAGTAAAATAGACATAATTCTATTGAAATATGAATTCTGGTCTGATGAATGAATAAGCCAGTTACTCCAGGATCTATATTGTAAAATGTGGTTTCACTCAGATATTTTCATGATTGTCTTTCTTTGTACACTAAGTGGAACAAATAGGCGAGACTAAGAATAGGCAACATTCACAATTAGGCCATAGCTGTTGAGTCTTAGGGTAATTTTGCAAAACTTGTCAGTTGTTTCAGGATGTCTGAGTGCATCTGTGTGTGTGTGTGCTTCTGTATCTTAATTCAAGGGATTGATTGAGACTGCTCACCTGTATTGTCAGTGTTTACCTATAAGCACAGATGGGTCATGAGGCCCACTGCAGCTGGTTTATTTGAATTGCATGCTTGGATTGCTAGCATGATGTACAAGCTTCAAACCTATGTTGCTCCACTAGATTCTATGAATATTTATAGATGGAAATCTAGTCCTTTCCTCTAAATACAGTACTCTAGTTATCATTTCAATACAATTGTAAGGAAGAATCAATAAAGTTAGGCTTTATGTAGCCAGTTATGTAACTCAGCAGATGGGAACACATAACAAGTTAACATTTGAAATATCTAGTTTATAGAGGAGTTACAACAGCTGCAGCAATAGAAGATGTTGTTTTTAAACTGACTTAATAAAGAAGTTGATATTTTTGCCAGCACCATTTACTGAAGAGGCTGTCTGTCTTCCATTCTATTGTTATAGCTCCCTTATCGAAGATTAGATGGCTATAGGTCTGTAGGTTCATTTCTGGGTTTTCAATTCTATTCCATTGGTCCTGAGGTCTGTTCTTATGCCAATACCAAGCTATTTTGATTACTATGGCTTTATAGTAGAGTTTGAGATTTGGTATTGATATTCCTCCAGCAGTGTTCTTTCCGTTGAGGAGCGTTTTTGCTATTCGGGGTCTTTTATTGTTCCATATGAATTTTTGGATTGCCTCTTCTATTTCCTTGAAGAATGAGGGTGGAATTTTGATAGGTATTGCGTTGAATTTGTAGATAGCCTTGGGAAGTATTGCCACTTTCACGATGTTAATCTTTCCAATCCAGGAGCATGGGAGGTTTTGCCATTTTTTAAGTTCTGTGTTGATTTCCTTTTTCAAGATTTTAAAGTTTTCATCATAGAGGTCCTTCACTTCTTTAGTTAAGTTAATTCCTAGGTATTTTATTTTTTGTGGGGCTATTACAAATGGAGTTGCTTTCGTAATTTCAGCCACACTTTTCTCATTGTTGGCATACAGAAAAGCCATTGATTTTTGGGGGTTAATTTTATAACCTGCTACTTTGCCGAAGTTTTGAATCAGCTTGAGTAATTTGGGAGTGGAGTCTATGGGATTCTTTAAATACAAGATCATGTCATCTGCAAAGAGGGAGAGTATTATTTCTTCTTTCCCTATTTGGATCCCCTTTATGTCTGCATCTTGTCTTATTGCTGTAGCTAGGCATTCTAATACTAGATTGAAGAGAAGTGGAGAGAGTGGGCATACTTGTCTTGTTGTAGAAAACTAAAGCTAGATCCTTATATATCACTCTGCACCAGAATCAACTCCAAATGGATCAAAGACCTTGAACTCAAAGCAGACACTCTGAAAACATTACAGGATGGAATAGGAGAAACCCTGGGTCTCCTTGGCTCAGGCCGAAATTTTCTGAATAGAGACCCGGAAACACAACAAATCAAAGAAAGGTTGGACAAATGGGATTGCATAAGGTTGCAGAGCTTCTGCAGGGCAAATGACATAGCTAGCAAGATCAATAGAAAGCCCACGGATTGGGAGAAGATCTTTACTAGCCATACAACGGACAAGGGTCTCATATCTAAAATATACTTGGAACTCAAAAAATTAAACCACCCAACAACAAATCCTCAAAGAAACAACTGCCCAATAAGTAAGTGGGCGAAAGACTTAAAGAGAAGCTTCTCTGAAGAAGAAAGAAGGATGGCCAATAGACACATGAAGAAATGTTCAACATCCCTAGCCATAAAAGAAATGCAAATCAAAACAACATTGAGATATCACCTCACTCCAGTTAGAACAGCAAAAATCAAGAACTCTAACAACAACAGATGCTGGAGGGGATGTGGACAGAAAGGAACCTTACTTCATTGTTGGTGGGAATGTAAACTTGTTCAACCACTTTGGAAAGCAGTATGGAGGTTCCTCAAAAGACTTCACATAGAACTCCCCTATGACCCAGCAATCCCACTTTTGGGCATTTACCCTAATGTTTACAAAAAAGACCACACTAAAGCTACCAGCACAACTATGTTTATTGCAGCATTATTTACCATATGTAAGATATGGAACCAACCCAGATGCTCCTCAGTAGATGAATGGATCAAGAAAATGTGGTATATATACACAATGGAATTCTATGCCTCCATCAGAAAGAATGACATTTCCCCATTTGTTAGGAAATGGAAAGGCTTGGAAAAAATTATATTAAGTGAAGTAAGCCAGGCCCAAAGAAACATAGGTCCCATGGTTTCCCTTATTTGCAATATCTAGTATAGGTATGAGTCAAGCGGAAAAAGTCAGATAATGTGATGTTAGGAAAACGAACCCTCAAATATGTATTTTATTGTGTTTGTTTCTTTCATGCATGTGTTTCTAACGCATTTATAAGATTATTTCTTTGTTGCTTTGTATGTCCCTCCCCCACAGTGTAACCCCCGCTTTCACTATATTTGATGTCAGTATAACATGTGGAGGAGACGGGGACAAACAAGTCGTTTAAGGATTCAGGTGGACCTGTTGCAACAATGAGAAGTACAAAATGTCATGTCAAAACCAGCTTTACAATGTCGGTGTGGGGGGGGGGAGGGGGGTATGATTGGTTGGGGTAGAGGGGGGAGGCTGGGAAGGGAGGTGAAGGGTAAACAAAGGAGGAGGCTGCAATGCTTGGTAAGAAATGTATGCATTATCCTGCCCATGTAATTGTAACCCCTCTGTACAGTATGTTCTCAAATAAAATAAAATAAAATTTTAAAAAAAAGAAGTTGATATTTTTAACATTCTACTGGTATGATAGTTTAGACTTTACAAAAATAATTAAAACTTTATCTCTAATAATACTTAATTTGTTTAATGATTTATAGTGTGTCAAATCCTCATTTAATTTTTCTTTCAGACATGATTTTGGAAAAGAAATTTAGGAAAATATCTATATTTAAATCTTTACACAAATAGTGTTAGCTTGGTTTATTGTCAGAATATTCTAGTAATTCTATAAAAAATCTTTTATTTAAGTTAATATAATTTTTCTGAATTTAACATTTAGCATTATCATTAAATAATTGCATGTGGATATTTTTATTCCAAATATTTATTAGTTATTAACATAGATTACATAGAAAAAAGGCTTACATGCTTAGAATATTTAGAAAGAGTTAATGCTTATCCATTGTAAAGTATAAATTTATTAAGCTACTAGCCTCTTAAAACAGGAAATAGAATTGAATAATGTATGCAATGGGTTTAAGTGTTTCTCTTGCAAGGATATCTTATAAAAGTAGTACAATAAAGCGTGTGCTTAATTTTAGTAAGTGTCAGTTACATAACACTAGATATTTTTCAAGATACAGTATGAGTCAAAAGAAGGGCCAGAAACTGATAAGGATACTCTTTCTTCTTTTTGAACTCTAACAAAACTAGTCTGAGCCAATTCTGCCTCCCAGTTACACATGTAACCTTTTGACATACACACAGACTTTAGTGTTAATTTCTGTTTTGGTTACTATAGTTAAACCAAGAACACCTTTTGTTCCATTTCCTGTTACTAGGTTGAAAAATCTTGAGTATAAACCAATTAGCATAGAATGAAATGTACCAATTATTGCTTATTGCACATTTTGCTGACAGATGGTGCATGTTTGTCATGCTTGTCCAGCCTGAGCCTCTTATATTACTTGAAGTAAAGAGAAACAACGTATTTAGAATTGCCAATGGATTTCCGACTTAGTACCTGAATTTATAGCTGCCTGTTACTTTTAAAAAGATGAATTTTTAAAACTTTCTCTAGACATTTCTTTTTTTTTCCATATCTTTTTAATTGTGAGAATACTGTACACAGGAGTTACAATTACATGGGCAGATAACAAGTACATTTCTTATCTAGCATTGTTGCCTTCTCCTTTGTTTCCCCTTCCCATCCGTTCTCATACTCTTCCCCTCCCCCCACTCCCCACCAAAGTTGTTAAGTTCGTTTTTCGACAGAACGACTTGTACATCTCATTGTTGCAATAGATCCACCTGTATCCCAAGTTAAACGATTTGTTATTTGTTTTTGTTTTTTGTTTTCCCTTCCCCTCCACAAATTATACCAACATCAAGAACAGTGAAAGTGTGGGTTATACTGTGGGGAAGGGACATACAAAGCAACATAGAAATCATCTTATAAATATGATAGAAACAATTGCATGAAAGAAAAAAAAAACAAAAAAAATTTGAATACTTACCTTGGGGTTCATTCTCCTAACATCAACTTATCTGCCCCTTTTTTAAATTGTGAATATACCATACAGAGGGGTTACAATTACATAGGCAAGGTAATGAGTACATTTCTTATCTAGCATTGTTGCCTCCTCCTTTGTTTCCCTTTCCCATCCCTTCCCATACTCCTCCCCTCTCACCACGCGGTCCTTACCCCCACCTCCCACCAAAGTTGTTAAGTTCATTTTTCGACATAACCACTTGTACATCTCATTGTTGCAATGGATCCACCTGTATCCCTATTTAAACAATATGTTTTTTCCCTTCCCCTCCACAAACTATACCAACATCAAATACAGTAAAAACAGGGGTTATACCGTGGGGGAGGGTCATACAAAGCAACAAAGAAATCATCTTATAAATATGTTAGAAACAATAGTAAGAAAAAAAATGAACATTTGAGTCCTTATCTTGGGGTTCATTTCACCTAACATCAACTTATCTGAAGGATCTTCAAAAGACTCCACATAGAGCTCCTCTATAACCCAGCAATCCCACTTTTGGGCATTTACCCAAATGATCACAAACAAGACCACACTAAAGCTACCAGCACAGCTATGTTTATTGCAGCATTATTTACCACAGCTAAGATATGGAACCAACCCAGATGTTCCTCAGTAGATAAGTGGATCAAGAAAATGTGGTATATATACACAATGGAATTCTATGCCTCCATCAGAAAGAATGACATTGTCTCATTTGTTAGGAAATGGAAAGGCTTGGAAAAAATTATATTAAGTGAAGTAAGCCAGGCCCAAAGAAACATAGGTCCAATGGTTTCCTTTATTTGCAATAACTAGTTGTGTCTGAGACAAGTAGACATTTCTTATGTACGATATTTTCATAATAAAAAAAGAAACTATTATGCCATGTAGATAAGAAAATCTAAAAAAAAAAAACAACCTTTCTCTAGACAAACATCTCAAATCAACTCAGGGCAAATGAGGAAGGGGAGGGTATGATTTGAATTAAATATATAATTTTCTTTCCCCATGTGATCCGATGTATGGTGTAAGCGCTCCAGAAATCCCAGAACGCCTGAGAAAGCACGGAGTTGACTAATATTAACTGTGTGGTATCTCAGGAACTCGAGTTCTGCCTATGTCAGCTCTTAATTAGAGCAGCTCCACACTGAGAAGGAGATTTGAAAACAATGGGACATCATTAGTGGACATTCATAGTACAATATTTTGCCAACCAACCAAATGTCTGTTTATGTGCCATCCAGAGTCCCATTAACAAAGAAAGCAATTTCTTAACTCCTTTGGCAGCCTGTAAAGTGAAACTTTTGCCACAGGAATGAGGTTATAAAAGGAAAGGGATTGTGCATGCATTTGCTCACACATCCACAATCTACTCATTATTGATGGATCTCTGATAGTCCGTTAGCCTGACATTGTATGTAGAAAGTCAATGTCAGATCATTTGAGGATTCAACCCCAGAATTAGCAATTTGAAGAATTCCAACTGTCTTGCTCAAGAAGGTAAGCATTTTAATATACCCAAATAGTTGGTTTGGAAAGATTTAAAATCATTTTCTAGGAAAAATTTCAACGTGAATGAATATGGAATAAAGTGATTGAACTAACTCCTATAGAAAAAATGCAATCCCTCATAACTGCAATCCCTTATCATTTTGATGGGATATCATCTTCCATATTTTATCTGCTAATTTTATCCCCAGAAATAAAGAGTAAACTGTCTAGTAGGCAATACGGCCTTTCATATGTGCAGAGATGTTGCAGATGTATGCAGATGTTGTTTATTGTATATGGGCAAATTGATCTTACTCTACTCAATGGATTGCACAGTAAAACTGAATGTAAAATTAATATCTTTATTTTACTGGATAGTTAACTCCACTGTGTTCTATCTAGTTAAAAACTAAACATAAATAAATGTATTTAATGATTTAACAAATTATTTTGAATTATGGAATATATATTAAGTTTTCTTTTTCTCTTTAAACTTTCTTTTCTAAAGATATGTTTAATATTAGATCCTTGTCCTGTCTCGTAAATCCTATTTGTTGCCTCAATTAGAACTCCAGATTTTCTTTCATAACACACAAGTGCACACAAACATACATGCATACACACAAACACATATCAATAGTGAACACCATATACTCACTGAGAAAATATTAGAGAGCATATATTTTGCATGTATTTTATTCTCTAAACCTACCAATTTTACAATCCTCTTGATACATATATGTTCCTGAAGATTCTTTTTCCAATCCTTTAGCCACCACCATTTTTAGTTGTAGTTGTTGATGGTCATAATTCTCTATTCTTTTTCAGAAAGAGTCCACCTACTGGGCTATCTCATCTACTTTATGCACTGTAATTCATCCTGTCCTAACTTTACCTATCCCTCATCCTCAGATTCACACAAGGGACTGCTTTGTTCTCAGTTAGTAGGGACATCTTTGGAAAGCAGAGTAACAAACATTATTTGTTACCATTGGGTTTCCTTGGAATATCATCACTCTTATTTATTTTGGCTATCCATTGAAAATGTCTAAATAAATACAGTATCCTTTACATCTATTAAATCCATCTGGGCTTCACAAAGCCATGTGACCTCTTTGTAAAGCAACAGAAATGTCACAGGGAGATTGCATTTTAGAGCAGCGAGTGCAGAGCCGATTTATGAATTAAGTGTACTGCCATGAATGAGCACTGATGAGAAAAAATGCTGTGTGTTAATTGTCAGGAGGGTCACTAAGGGATGAAAATAAATTCAGTTGGGTGCATCCGAGTAGCTGATACCATTGATATTCTGAAACCCCATCACATTAAAGAAAAATGCCATTTATTCATTCATATATCCATGCATTCAGTTTTCTTTTGTACTCACATTGGCTTTGAAATGTTTTGAGACAAGCACTTTAATGAAAAATGCAGTAACTAAGGAGTAAGAAAAACACAATGGTGATATTTAAAGCAAATTTCTATGCATTACTTATCATGATAATCCAGCCATCTAAGATGGTACTTAATATTACCATTGACCTTTATGGTCTTCTGGCTATTCTGGCTATTCAAGCCAGAAGAGCAGAGATTTGCAAGAACTAGAAAAGAACGTTGTATGTAGTTTTACATTTCTGGAATAAGGTGGCTTCAAGAAAGACTATTGACTCAATAACTAAGTACACATGCTATTACAGTGATGATCTGGACATATTAGATGAAAGCTTAATGCAAACTAGAAATTCCTTCCTCAGATTTGGCACTCTTCATGTCTCAGACTATCTTCAATCTACATCTTCATCTGTATTTCTCAAATTTCTCAAACGTATAAAACACAGTCATGTATTTTTGGTGGGTTTTCTCCTACTAATTAATTGTCCTGGAAAGACTACTAATTCTTCCTGCCTTCTTCACCTCTAATAAACTCCTATTGAGGCGACTCGAAGGGCACAAAGAAAATGTTTCTATCTGTGTTTTCATGCTAAGGATATCAGAATAGGTATCTATTACTTCTAGTATATAATTTGAAAAAGGTTTGGCTTATGTAATCTGCTTCTTGTACCAGATATGTCAAGCTATAAAAAAACACTAGAAAATATCTGAAAAACTATAATATCCCTTCTAATACAAAGCTGAATGAGGAAATAATAGCACTAGAAGGGACTGAGAAGGTGGCTCAGTGGTAGAGTGCTTGCCTTGCATGCATGAGGCTCTGGGTTCGATTCCTCAGCACCACATAAGCAGAAAAAGGCGGAAGTGGTGCTGTGGCTCAAGTGGTAGAGTGCTAGCATTGTGCTGAAGAGCTGAAGGATAATGCCCAGTCCCAGAGTTCAGACCTCACAACCAACCCCCCCCCCCAAATAAAAGAATTCTTTGCAGTGAAACTTTAGTATTACATGGAAGAATGAGAAAATACTCTGAGTTGAAGTATTTATCATCATTAATAGACTGATAGCTTTCCTTATTAAATATTGTCTATTTCAGGGAAATTTATGTTTTGGAGGAAAGATACTTAAGGAGATGAAATGGAGAAAACACATTTGAATTTCCCTTTTATTCTATATACTGGTGCAAACAGGAGGAATCATTGCTCCTTCAATATTCTGTCAATATTCTGTGATGCATGACATATTCAGAAAGCAAGTCTATGGAATTTAAAAGTGGTTTATGGTAAATGGCATGAAAGGCTAAGTTCTTTGTGTTGTCAGGTTCTTATTCTACCTCACTAAAGACAGGAAAAAATACAGCTTGTTACAAAATATCTTTGGAAATATATGCATTTAAATCATTGTGTTTCCTTTGAGTGTCATGTAAGTATACTTTCAGAATTTTAAATTCTCTAAATGTAAGGAGTGGTGCTTCCTTGCAAGTATTTAATGACTTAATCTCATTTTATTTTATTTTTGCAAATAATGGTCTTCTTATCATTTTCTGTCTTAACTCTTATTCATAGGAATTCAATCTTGATAACATGACATAACCTTGCCATACCCTTTTTCTGCTAGCTACCACAATCACAATGCATTTTAACATTTGCTGTTTCATTCCATGAATTTATGTCAGGGCCTTGCAATTCTTTCCCCTGACTTCTTGATCTGTAACAGCTCCCACGATTGTTGCCTCTGTTACTGTGTCAAAGCCTTTTCAAGGAACATAAATGCTACACACAATGATTTAGAAAACTAGTTCAGCTTCTCCATTAACTGATTTATGGACTAAAGACAGGAGAAGATAAAACATCTTTTCAATGCTGGTTCATTCTTTGCTTTGATTCACTATACAGACAAGAGTCTAGTCAAAAGAGAGAGAAAATAAGATATTCGCTGGTCTATGATTAGCAAATGTGCTTCCAATGACTTGAATTGCTTTTAATTCATTCTACTTTATAGCAAGCTTTTACAAGAGAGTTAAAATTAACCCTGAGATTTGGCTTTTTTTCCTGGAAACATTTGAAAGGTAGGATCATTATTTAAATTTTCCACCTTTCTCTCATTCTTGCATATTAGCTATTAAATAGATTTCCCTTAAAAATTTTGTAAACAAATATTAGCTACATGTGATTGATCCAAGATACTTATTTTAAGAAATAAAACATCACCTAATAAGAAATGGTTTTATAGAAATGTTCAAGCAATGTAGTTGTTTGTGGGGGGAAAAATTCAACAGTAGCACATCTTTTTTTTTTCAGGTTGAGGATATTAGGGATTTGCTTTAGTCTTGTATGATAAGACAGATGTACACTCAAATAACTGTCCTGAAGGAGGGGATCTAATACCCACAGATTCCACCAATAAGATATCACAGATTCCAGAGTATGCCACGCATGGAATGAGCTACACATGGAAAGCATTGTGAACATCAGGAGTTTCAGGCAGTGAAGTGGGGGTGGGGGTGAGTGAAGAGACTTTATTGTGCTTTCAGCTGGGAGAACTAGGTAAGCAAGAGCAGATAGCTAAGTAGGTTTAGGTTTAGATGATTTGAAATTTTTTGTTGGCCTCTGAAGAGTAGAGGTTATTTTTAATTGGATATTACCTGGCTATGCAATAGTTAGGGCAGGCACCCAAAGTCTGAGATCCTGAGAATGCAGGAGAAATTAGGCTATTAGAGGTATATTGGGTATGGTAGGTGTGTGTATCAAAGAAAAGTTCACAAGTACATGGTTTGTTACCTCTAGGAATTCAGTTTGAGAACAGCTGTTTTCCAGGTTCTGCCCTTCACCAAATGTCAAGCCCTCAAAAATACATATTCCTTACATTCTTTGAGCAGTAAACTGGTGAATCAAGGCAAATCTTATGTTGTCCAGTTTAAAGTAAGATATCTAAGACGGCATTGCTTAAACCACAAAATGTACTGCTAGTACGGAAATTACTATGAGTCCGCCATTTGTTTAAACAATTACAGTCCAGGATGTGGTGAACTGATAAAGCTCTTACACAGGAAGCATTGGCTTTCACCATAATGTGGTGAATGTAGCTTTTCTTCATTTATGAAAAATGACATAAAAGTTCAGAGATGGTTTGTCACCTACCAGAATCACTCAAGAAATAAATGGAAATTGAAACCCAGGAATATAATAAATATCATCGTTGCCACCCTAGCTTTTCTGACACCATTTGGGGTGCAGTGCCTGGGACTTGCTTATCAGGTTATTGACAATTCCAAGTGTGGAATGCGAAGTCTCCCATTCTGTGGATTAGAGAAGCTCAGCTCATTCCAAACATTTTCTTCACTGTATTTTTGTTTTTCTGAACAGGATCATTCTCTGTTTCTATTTTTTTTAATCAATCATTTTTTTTCTTTTCTTAGCCACTGTGCTAAGAATGAGTGGGAGCCATGAAGTAGGCGCAGCCGTGCAGTATGAGAACAGAGTGTCTGTACTCAGACAATGTTGCTCTTCAGAGATGGCAATATGCTGTGTGTGGTAAGGAGGAGAGCAGTGGGCGCAGATGGAAGGAATGGCTGTGAGAAGGGAGGCCCAGAGGTCAGGGGCAATGTGGGAAGGAAGAGGAGCTGACATCCCTTACATAAGCAGAGGATAGATAACAGGGGATCTGGAACATGGAGGCTGAGATCCCAAGCATTGCCAGGTCTATGGAAATGACTCAACAATAGCTATTTCGATTGCAACTAATGATTAATTTCTTAAACACATGTATCTCAACTTAGTGTCATCTTTTATGTTCATCATACTGGGTGAAAATGAAATTGTCACGAGGATATCTCGATCTCTCTGTAGTATAACTGTATTGATATCATCTATTTAGATCTCTCCATGGGTGTATAGATTTATCTATAGAGTTTTGGATAGATATTTAGATATAGAAATAGAATCTATATAGTCCCATGAGTCCTGATATATTATATATATATATATTTAAAATTATGAACAAAATTTCTAGAATTCCTCAGGGGAAAAGTGAAAAGGTACTAAGTAGAAACATGCTATTAAGATTTAAACATTTTAATACTACGGTTTGGTGTAAAGTGGAATTTAGCCATTTATTGACCCAAAAATGAAATATGTAATCTTTTACAGAATATATAATATCTAAAGATATTATATTTACAATAAAATGGAATGCTAGAGAAGAGTCATCTAAACAGAGCAGAAAGGGGAGAGGGGAATATGAAAGTAGTTAACACAAGAAGATAAAAGAAATTTACCTCTCTATTTGTTGTTGACTTGAACAGGAACTACATATATGTACTTTGTTAATCAGGAACTATGAAGCTTATTATTTTTAAAATCCTTTTACTTCAATGTAACAAAACACTTGTTGACTTTCTGCGCTGTAGGAATGAATTCCAATTAATGGTGTTGTCGTGTTAAATAAATGGTCACCATATGTTCTGGAGTTATATTGACATTCTGAAAAGGTATAGAGTGCCAGTGGCTCATAACGGTAATTCTAGCTACTCAGGAGGCTGAGCTCTGAGGATTACAGATTGAAGCCAGCCTGAGCAGGAAAGCCTGTGAGATATTTTATCTCCAATAAAACAGCCATATCCCCTCCCCCACAAACACACAAACCCAGAAGTGGGGCTGTGGCTCAAGTGACAGAGTTAGACAGAACCCTAGCTTTCAGCATAAATCTCAGGGACAGTGCCCAGGACCTGAGATCAAACCCCAGGACCAGTACAAAAAGAAGAAAAAGGGAAAGAGAGAAAGTGAGAAAAAGAGACAGAGACAGATGAAAGAGAGAGAAGAAGGGAGGGAGGGAGGGAGGTAGGGAGGGAGGAAGAAAGGTGTCAGTGACTCTTCCCCATTCCAATATTCCAGGTTCTCCTTCCCTCATGACCTGGGTCAGCTAACTACATATTGCAGATTATTTAACCAGAAGAAAATGAATGAATCAATTTAATGATGAGAAAAAATGTCATTAATTACTCTAGTATTTTTTTTTATCAATTTTTATTTGTACTTACCACTTGTGTTATCTTCTCTCTTCATAAAAGAATACATATTTTCTGTGAATATCTGTGCCAGTTGGATTTTCTTTGAAATGAAACTTATATTTTATACTTTTCACACCTATTTTTTTCTCAAATGAATAACATTGATATATAAAAACTAGAGAATAAGTCAGTTGATCAATCAAGTTTTGTGGATGGTAATTTGAAGGTCTCTCCATCAAATGAGGGTGCAACGTAGACTTCACCTGATGATGGTCAATCGTTCAAAATTGTTTATTATTTCCAACAGGATGTGAGTTTTCTATATAAATGTACATGTTTTCCATATAAATCTGTCCGTCTACACTAGCAGACTGATATAAATAACATACTGGAAGGCTTAAATGGCAGAAATGTATTTTGTCATAATTCTGCATGCTAGCAGTACAAAATCAAAATGTTATCAGGGCTAGTTTCTAGTATAACATTTCTTCTTACCAACAACTACGTGCACACTTTTTGCTGTATCTTTAGATGATTTTTTTCTCTTTTCCCTAATGTTTCAATCTCCTCGGAAAAAAAAACAACACTGGATTAAGCCCAATCCTTACTCCCATTAGCCAAATGTAGCCACAGAGAGGGATAGTCTTTGATATGCAAATTTAGAGAGTGCATGATTCAGTCTACAATACTAACATATAATTTGAAGATTAAATATTGAAACTTAGATTCAGTTGATTTAAAAAGTGTACCGCTGAAGGCATTATAAGTTAATTGTAACTTGTGGTGGTTACTTCAGGTTCTGAGAAGACTAGACCCAAAGTAAAACAGAAGAAAGTTGCTGACCTGGTATTACTATTGAAGCAGCAAGAGTTCTTATATTAGTTTAATTTATAAATTTGACAGAATAGGCTTCTTATGGTAGATTAATGAGTCAGAAAATAACATGAGCCTTGCTTTGCTTAGTGATCACATTAATGTAATTTTAAAACAGCAAATTAACTTACCCAGGGGTACTGACTTTGCATGAAATGAACATACTAAGCAAATTTACATTTAACCCTTAAACATGTTGTTGAAAATTAATTCTAAGACTTGTCATGGCATAAATTTGAAATCTGTTCTATTAATTGAAAATTAAATATAAATTTGATACTCATAATACTAATTCAAGTTTTTTCTCTAATATTTGTGAAGCTTTGTGAATATTTAATTAGCACCTGGCTTTTCTGAGAAATTCATAAATTTATGAGATATTGCCAAATTTTGCTTAATGTTATTTTACTTAGATAATTACTTTTATTTTATGATTTCAAGTGTTTTTTTGACTATATATCTAATGTATTTTAACACACTTGATTGATTTTTCCTCTTCTTGATCTTTATTGTAAATGGAGTAATTAAGTAGATAATTTCTCTAAGTTGAGATATGTAGCAATAAATTATTAATTTTCATTTCTAAATATCAAAAAATAAATATCATTTATTCTCCAGTTATATAACAAATTTCTGGTTCACCCATTTATGAGTTTTTCCAGGTGTAGACTACAATATATAAAATGAAATTGTATTTTCTTGTTCATATATTTTTTAACTTTTCCTTTTATTGTCTCGAGAAATATCTAGAAGTGTAATATGTGGATATTAAGTAAATTTATACTTAATTTTGTAATATATTTTCAAACAGATTTCAAAAATACCTTCACAATAGCAATCAATGATTACCAATTTATGTAATTTTTAAAAAATTAGTATTGTTACAAATTTAGATTTTCTAATGAATATCTGAATGGAACTGTGACTTTAATATTCATAAACCTGAATAATAGAGAGATTCAGCAATGTTTCATGTACTTACTAATTATTTCTATATCTCTTCTGTAAACACTTGAGATAATTTTATTACTTATTTGTTTTCATTATTTTTGCAAAGCTGTTGACTAATACATCCATTTTATATGTGATTTTTTTTACCATAATGGGAAAAACTTTAAAAATCCATATTTCTTTTTTTGGGGAGGTCCGGTCACGGGGCCTGACCTCTGGGCCTAAGCGCTACCCCTCAGCTCTTCAGCTCAAGGCTAGCGCTCTACCACTTGAGCCACAGTGCCACTTCCAGCTTTTTTCTTTTTGTTTATGTGGTGTTGAAGAATTGAACCCAGAGCCTCAGGCATGCAAGGCAAGCACTCTACCACTGAGTCACCTTCCCAGCCCCCAAAATCCATATTTCTTATATTTTGACAATCTTGAAAATATATAAAATGCTCTTGTTAGCTTTAAGATTTTTTTCCTGTACATTTTTAGTTTCTAAAGTGAAAATTATTTTTAATATCTCAGATTTTCTTTAAAGTAAGTATAAAGTATATTGAAGTAAGTATATTGAACATATTAAAGTAAGTATATTAAGTATTTTAAATATATTAAATTTGTCATCAATTTGTATACCCATGCTCTCTGTTTTTTACCATTTACATTGCATTTTTTAATCAAATACCAAGTTGCCTCTCTTCCAATCATGAACTACAGTTTGAATTTCAGCTTTAACTTAGACTTCATATCCTCACTATCTTTTATACAAATATGATACACTATTATGCTTTTGTGTGATCAGCATTTCTCCATTTGGATGATTGGATAAAGAGAAAACAACAGGAAGCTGTACATATATTTAAAAGTTTATAGGTATCTTACAACTGTTTTCTGGTTAATAGTAGTTCTCAACCATCGTCTCTAAGTAGAATCTAGAGAAAGTGCTCAGGGTCAAACGCTGCCTCCATACACTTAGCCTCAGAATGAACACTAAGGATGACACATTTGATTGAAATTACCATTTTATATCATAATTTAGCTGATATACTGTTCTTTAAAAATTTCATCAACTTTAAGCAATTGTTCTTTAGCTCCAAGAGCATGACTAAAACATTTCTTACAGAAGGGCATTTATTTTTTTTCAAGTATTAGTCCATTAATACAGTCAGAATTCCACCCTGCTATTATGCTCCAATGACCTGTGTTGCTATAAAGACAATGAAATTAAAATGATGGAGGAAAGAAGAGCTGTAATTTTATTTGAGTGTGTTCAAGGGTGCCTTTCTTGAATAATGTGCATTGCAGTTAGCAATATTCATGTGTATAATATATATGAACTATACAGGCACACAAATGTGTATAATATACATTCACACCATACATATATGCAAACATGTGAACACTATTCACACGATCACATACACACAAACATAGAGGAGTGTATGTGTAAAAAACTTCATATCCTCTAAATCTGTTTTCCTACCCTCAATCACTTTCTATATTTGAACAAAATGATTGGCTAAATTTAACTTTCAGGGCTTTTTCCTTGTAGATAGTCACTATGGTGAAAAATCTTAACTAATACAAAGAGTAGAAAAATCCTACTAATACACAGAGTAGAGTACATACTTAATAGTTGCTCTCATTTTTAGTGCAATGTAGAGTTCTGAGTGGAAGAATGCCTTCTAACATCCATTCCAACAGCAATATTGTGACTTCTTTGATGAACACCTACTTAAGTAGATTAAGGACAGAAACAAAGAATTCAGATGTCATGACCATTACCGCAACCCAGTTGAGATCTGTTGATGATGTGGATGAGGTTATTTGAGTCAGACAGTGAAAACTGGACCCACTCTTTAGATACAGTGAAGGTGAATAGGATTCACTGATGGGCTGGATGGGAGCTATGAGGAACACCTAACAATCCGGAGACTACAAACATTGGTGTTAACAACCAGAACATGGAAAAGTCGCTACTGAGACAGATGTGTCAGAAAGATGTGGACGTAAGTATAGTTTACAAGTAAAATTAAGAATTGGAAGTTCTCTTTTGGACATGTAGAATCTGAGATCTTAATTAGGTATTAAAATGAGTATATCTTATGATATGTGTGTGGGATTCTGAGATTGGGGTACAAAATGAAATCTGTGAGTCTTCAGCTTTTAGTTAAAGCTAATGGAAAGAATCACAGAAATGATCATAGCAAAGTAAGAAGGTCCAGGCAGTTAAATTTGGGATGCACCTGTTTTTGAAATTAAAGAGATAGAAGCAACCTACATGCAACTTACAATGAATATCCAAAGAGAGGGAAAGACATCTGAGTGGGTGTGGTGTCTTAGAACTCTTTCAATATAGTTTCCGACAAAGCATATGGCAGAAGTCTACTTCTGAAAGAGGCACAGACTAAATGTTTTAATCTTAGGTGCCATAAGGTCTGTTTACAGTCAATTAAGCAAACTTGTCTTTTGCCCAATCAGTAAATAGCAATATACAAAATAACCATTGACCATAGCTATATTATGATAAAAACTTTTTTTTTTTTTGCCAGTTTTGGGACCTGAAATCTGGGCCTGTCCCTCAGCTCTTCAGCTCAAGGATTCCACTCTAACACTTGAGCCATAGAACCACATCTGGCTTTTTCTGCTTATGTGGTGCTAAGGAATTGAACCTAGGGCCTCATGCATGCAAGGCAAGCGCTCTACCACTGAGTCTCCTTCCCAGCCCCAATAAAACTTATTTTTTTTTAAAAAAACTTATTTTAAAAGTAACAGGAAGATTTTATTTATGAACTATAGTGTGCCCATATCTGCTTATAGAATAGAATACCTCAAAAGAAGATGAGTGTTTCTGAACAACCCGAGAGAAACTTTGTTTAAAAATCATCTGTAATGAATTCTTTAAAGTACCTTTAAATAATGAAGATGCTACAAAGATAAAACCTCTTATGTCCCTATCTTGGGGTTAATTTTGTTTAAGATCAGGTTATATGGTCATATGTACATAGCTTTTGATTTCTTCTGCTTGTCCTAGACATATACTAGTTATTGCATATAAGGGAAACCATGAAACCTATGTTTCTTTGGGCCTGGCTTACTTCACGTAATATATTTTTTCCAAGTCTTTCCATTTCCTCACAAATGGGGTGGTGTCATTCTTTCTGATGGAGGCATAGAATATAAGTGTGTGTGTATGTGTGTGTGTGTGTGTGTGTGTGTGTGTGTGTGTGTGTATCACATTCTCTTGATCTATTCATCTACTGAGGGCATCTGGTTGGTTCCATATACCAGCTATAGTAAATAATGCTGCAACAAACATACTTTTGCTAGTAGATTTAGTATGGTCTTGTTTGTGATCATTTGGGTAAATGCCTAAAGGTGAGATTGCTGGGTCATAGGGGAGTTCTATGTGGAGTCTTTTGAGGAACCTCCATACTGTTTTCCATAGTGGTTGTACACTTTGTTTCTGTTCTTTTTAATGTATTTATAGTGTACTATTTGTTTTTTTTTTGTTTCATTGTAGTTCTTCCCCCATGGTACAATAATCCCTGTTGTCACTGTATTTGATTCTGGTGTCCTACATCTTGTATATATCTTTTTCTAATTTTGGGAGGGGAAGAGAAATAACAAAATGCTGAAATAAGGATTTAAGGTGACCCATTTAATAATGAGATGAACAAGACAGTATGTTGAAGACAAACTTTACAACTTTGCTTGTTGGGGGAGGGAGGGAGGAGTGAGGGAGGCTGGGAGGGAAGGGATGGTAGGGGAAAAGCAAAAGAAGGGGTAACAATGCTCGACAGGAAATGGACTCATTCCCTTGCTCATGTAACTGTAACCCCTCTGTACAGTATCTTTACAATAAAAACTATATATTTAGAAAAAATAATAAAGATGCTGGTAATATTTATCTAGTAAAACTATTCTCTTTCATTTTAATAGTCTTTATAATCATTACTATAATTTTTGAAAGCCAGTGAGAATCAGTGACGGGTACTTGAGAACTTACACATGAATTTTATTTAAGCAAGGAAAAGGATGAGTGGATTGTGCATTTGCTGGTGAGCATTGTATATTTTTTCTGCTTTTCATAGCCAAATTCTTTTAGTCATTTAACTATTTGTAACTTATTCAATGTTCTACTTGTTTTTTGTGACCTATACATATACATATGTGGTCAAAATCAGATATACTACAAAGAAAGAAATAAGGCAGGTAAAAAGTAGAAACAATTGCTAGACGTAATTAGGAGGAATTCTCATATCCCTGCTATTCCAGCCGTGGCTTCACCTATAAAATCTGAGTGCAGCATGGTTCTAGTGTTTAAAGAATGTCAGTCAACAAGATCATTTGAATCCCAACTATTTTGAGAGCAGTTATTTTTAGCAAAACCCAAGTGCTTACATAATTTCCTAATACAGTTCAAACCATTTCATAAAACTTAGCTAAGCACATCGCTTATTCTGATTTTCTAAGCTGTTGTCTTACTGCAATAGTTTATGAAGTTTTGAATGATATGCGTAAGGTTTTTCTTTGTAATTTTTATAATCTATTTTCTGGTGCTGTAACAACAGCAGACTGGGTAATGTATAAAGAGGAGAGATCTGCTTGCTCCACAGACTGAAAATCTCTATCTAATTTTCCTTGGCTCGACTTTGTATTTAGAAGATAGATGGATTGCAGATATCATCATGAATTTAGCTATGGTTGTCCTTATTTCTCCTTAATGCCTCTGAATCTTACGCTTTTGCCAGCTGACCTATGCATCCAACAAATATTAAATATATGGTTGCCTCCCATATTATTTTTTGGTAAATATTCTTAAGAGGAGCAGTTTCTGAACATTCTGAAAAGAGCCAAATGTAACATCAGACTCTAATTTCTATATATGTGTATTCACTTCTAAACAGAGTTCAAACCAATTTTTGAGAGCTTTTATACTCTTAACTACCAGCTTTCTAGAATCTGTTGAATATACAACATTGAGAAGTGACCTTTTCTTTTTATAACTCTGAGGCACTGACATTGGGAAAAGAAAAAAAGCCATGGTGTCAAATGATATCCTTAAGCCAAATCAGACCATTAGAAGATAATGGGGAGCTACAAGGCTCAGCCACATTAAAGTAGTATATTGGATATAGTTATGCCACTGAGAAAATGCACCACACTCAAACATCCTATGGCTTTAATTTTAAAATGTATCATGAAGAATCTCTGCATATCCTGATGAGTTTTCCAACTTCTAATGGTAAGTAT
Source organism: Dipodomys spectabilis (assembly GCF_019054845.1). NCBI lineage: Eukaryota > Metazoa > Chordata > Mammalia > Rodentia > Heteromyidae > Dipodomys > Dipodomys spectabilis. Next base: position 10,366,034 of record NW_024870686.1, on the reverse strand, counting down.
TGTAAAATGGACTATTTTTTTCTTCTAAGAAGCTCACAAGTATTTCAAGTTCAACTGTTCCTAAAATACTTATGTTTGTATCATGTGCTTATTTTCTTTGTTCTAGCATTTTTCATTTTCCTAATTCTAATTAATAATAATAACATTATATTATATTAGATAATAATACGTATATTATATAATACATTATAATATGTAATGTAATAATATAATAATTATTATTAACAATAATTTTGCTGGTACTTAGAGATTCACAATTGCATGAGATATTTGCTCGGCTTGTCCTGTATCACTTCAGTCATACTTGATATTTATATGTTATTTGGGAAATACAGTCTACCTTTAAACTTCGCTCCTCTGCATCTCAGCCTCTTGAGTTGCTAAGATTACTTTCATGACTACAGCCATTGGTGAGTGGCTTATATTGCATTAGTTTTAGTCACCATTTTATTCTAAGTATTTTACTTTAAATTTTTTGTTTAACTTTGAAGATTGGATAGCATTATAAAACAAACAAAAACTAAGCATGTACTATAAGACATTTTCATTAGTATTAGCAAGACAATAAATAAACTGATTTAATAGGAAAATATTTAGAAAAAAACTAAACAATAATCCATTCACCTAAACAAGTGTATTATATTCATATGGATTTTTCCATATAAGAACATGTTATACCATTAAAATTTCTCTCAAATTAATTAGCAGTCTAACTTTTGGGCATTTACTCAAATGATCACAATGAAGACCATGCTAAAGCTACCAGCACAACTATGTTTATCACAGCATTATTCACCATAGCTAAGATATGGAACCAACCCAGATGCCCTTCAGTAAATGAATGGATCAAGAAAATGTGTGGTTTGTATACATATATATATATATATATATATATATATATATGTATAAAATGGAATTCTATGCCTCCATCAGATTGGATCATTTTTAACTTTCATAATTTTAAGAATAATAATTAATATAATAATTAAGTTTTGTGAAAATGAAGTTTGAAGTCATGGGTTTTGCCTAATACTCTCCATTAAGGCACAGCACCAAATCAACTTTTTGTTGGTTATTTTGGAGACAGAATTTCAGCAACTTTTCTTCTCATGCTAGCCTTGAACTGAAATCCTCAGGATTTAAGCCTGCAGGGTAGCAAGAATTATAGTAACTTTCATCAACTTTAAAAAGTTCTCTTTGGCTGAGAATGCGAAGGAAAAACTGGGAGAGAGCCAGAATTGGGTGACATTCAAAAATAAATTTTGTAATTGAACCACTCTGGACATCATCTTTATAATAACAATAAATAGAAATTATACACAATAAATTAAAATAAAAAATAAAATTCTGTTTCATGAAATCGTACATAATAGTAAATGAAAATCTATTGTCTTTCTTATACATAGTAAAAGACAATTGTAATAAACAAGCTGTATCAAATAAAATGTTACCTGTCTCCTGAAAGACTCCCAAATTTAGTTGAAATTCTGTGACTATGGCATGTTAACACAAATAGCATTGTTATATAAAATGAGGTTAAGTATTTGTGAATATATTTTATTAGTTTTAGTGAATTTAATCATTTTTCTAGACCTTCAGTAATGACTATTTGCTAGACACTCTTTTCCTCTTTATTTCCAGATCAATTATGTTCTCTAAATTATTCATTGATTGTACAAAAGGAATGGGCATTCATAATTGTAAATGAGTTACATTTCCATTTGCATTTAGTGATCACATGTGCTATCAATTGTTAGTAGTTGGTCAAGCTTATCTCTGGGGCTGGTCATCTTGAGTTTTCTCTCTCACTAATTGGTTTTCCTCCTACTGACTTCCTTCCTACTTCCTCTCTACCTTAGTCTCAAATCTTACTGTGTAACACTATAATGTTTGAATCAAGAATGCATCAGAATACCTCAAACATATTCCAGTTTACAGTGTTGAGTTATTTGGAATTTTAATTTAACTCTGACTTTGATTCACTTGGATATTTATTTAATTTCTTCCAGATTTCTTATACAAATGATTGGACATCTTATCTGAACAACTTTTGCAATTAAACTTGCACTGGTAGAAAGATTAAATTAGTTCTAATCATAGGTAATTTATTTTAATTCCCAAGGAACTTTACTAATAGTCTTGGAACTATTATATTGTGCTTAGTTAATTACTTTTTAGTAAAAATGAGCAACATGGGGCACACATGGTAGTTTAGCAAATGAATACATTTGTCACCCAGATATTCTCATCTTGAGAAAAAAGTACTTTGTGTCTTGGTAATGCTGGTTGACCTCCTAATTGAGTTATCTTTAAAAACAAAGTTACCATTTGGTAACTTGGGTAACATTCTTTATTGACAACACAATACAACATACAAAGCTTATTCGTATTGAAAAAAAAGTTTATGTTTAAATATGTAAGCTCAAGTTTGCCACTGTAGATATTCAATTTGAGTTGAGTAATGAAACAAACCATAACAAAACCAACAAGGCTCCATGCAGAAGAAGATACATGTAGCCTAGAATCCTAGCAATGCTCCTTTGTAAGGCATATATGCTGAAAGGATTGTTTCCATCCCAAACCTGACATTTGGTTCTTAGAAGGTGTCCTCCCTCCCCCCTCTCTCCCCCATACCTCTCCCCCACTCTCCTCTCCTCTCTCTCTCACTCTCTCTTCCTCTCCCTCTCTTTCCCCCACTTCTCTCCTCTCCTCTCTCTGCCTCCACTTTTCTACTTTCTCTCTCCCTTCCTATCTCTCTCTGTGCCCTCCATTTTTTTCTTTTGTTCCCCAAAGAGGCACTAGTAAATTTTACCAACTCTGAGCTGTCCTAAATATCCTTATATGTTACAGTCTGAGACCTTTACAAATAGATTGGAAAGAAAGTTAAAAGATTTTAATTGTTCTCATAAGGAAGGCAATGGAAACACAGCATGAAAGTGTAGCTGTAAAGTCTCCAGTGAAGAGTTTTCTTAACAGTGAACTCAGGGCTTCACCCTCTTGCTTGGGTTTTACACTCAAGGCTGGTTTGCTACCATTTAAGCCACACCTCCACTTCTGACATGTTGCTCATTAATTGGAAGTATCCATGGATGTTTTGCCAGTTAATTTCAGATAAATCAAGGATATTTCTGTTCCCTCTGACTTTCAAACATGACCCTAAGAGCTCAGCTTCTTGAGTAGCTAGGAATTACAGGTATAAGCCACTAGAAACCAGTTACCAATTATTTCTTTTAAATTTCTAATTGTCACATAAGGACCATGCATATTTATGTGGGACTCTGTGTGTGTGTGTGTGTGTGTGTGTGTGTGTTGTTGTTGTTTAGATGCCTGTAGTTATTGTGTAATGATGAAATCGGGGTAATGAGAACCTTTATTATTTCAAACATTATTTCTTCATGAAAGGTGCATAAAATCTTTTCTTGCAGGAATTTTGAAATAGATGTACAGTATTCTTAACTGTGGGCATTCTACAATGCAGTCGGACACAAGAATATATTCTACCTTCATCACTGTAACATTGTGACAGTTCACTCTTCCTACTCATCCTTCTTCTCCCCCCATCTTTGTTATCTACTTTCTATTTTCTCCACTTCCATCAGATGAATTTTTCTCAGATTCTGTAGGCAGGAGTTAAGATCATGAGGTAAAGTCAGGTGTCTCCATGCTTAACTTGTTTTATTGGACATGAAATAAGTTTATCCATGTTGCCACAAAAGATGAGATTTCATCATTTATACATATTTGGATATTGTCCTATTGTGTCTTTTTTTTAATTGTTAAACTACCGTACAGAGGGCTTACAACTACATGGGCAAGGTAATGAGTACATTTCTTATCAAGCATTGTTGCCTCCTCCTTTGTTTATTACATTCTTTTTATCCATCTACTGGCAGACACTTCAGCTCCACTCTGTGTTTTTGGGCTACCATGAATATGGGAGTACTGATGTATCCAGCATACTTATCAAGTAATGGTAGATTTAATAAATAATGATAAACTTTTTCATCTCAATTAATTTCAACAGCCAATATTATATTAACAATAAGAAGTAGAGTTCATATATTAGGATAAGAATCTAGAGGATTTGTCTGCTCCAGCTGGCTCAGAATTAGTATTATCAGATCTAAGTCTCTGCCTTCCTAGTATTATAGCTATGGCTTGAACCACCTGCCTCATAATTGTTATAGAGTGAAGTAAATTTTGTTTCATTTTAGTTCATTCTGGTTTTGAAAATGATGTGATAGAAACTGATATAATTATTGTAATTCAGAACCTTATTTAGGACAAATGATGATATGTCTAATCTGAGTATGATTCCAATGGATTAGAAAGGCATAAGATTATGTAAAAAAATACCTAGATTCTGGAAAAAAAGGTTTTTATTAAAGATTTCTAGTACCTGATAAGATAATTTATTATCTTATATTTTCAGGGTTTTTTATTTCTCTTATATCCCTAAGTTATTCACTCAAAAACACTATGAGATGCTAAAGGGTTACAAACAAATGTGTAGTTTTAGGGAGCTCACATTCTCTTGTTCTAAAATAATAGCAATTCAGGGTTCAGAAAGGCAAATGGGATGTGATTTTTCAAATCATGTCTGTGATCTGAGAAAGAGTATGAAAACAAGAAGCCCAATGGCAAGTTAGTATTTAGAAATTTTGTTTGTTTGCAAAACTGGTTTTCTGCCATGTTCTATTTTAGAAGGTCTGTTTTATGGAAGTTCATGTGATCACTACAAGTAATCTGAAGACATCATTGGAAGAAACTTAAGCAATTAGGACTCTAACACAAGGCATTCATTTAGAAAACAAGTTCATAGTCATTTCTTAGGAAAATATAAGCATTTCCAATGATAAAATCATTTTTAAAATGAATGGATTTAATTAAGAAAATAATTGAAGCCAAAGTTTAGTTTACAGTAATTAATATTCTAAAATATATGATAAGTGTTCTTCATTTTGTCACATAATATTCTTGCTACTTGTTATCTAAGAAAACTGGACTTCACAAAAATTGAATTTTCTTCACATGGAAAATCCACATATAACAAACAAGATTTTATGAGTATGGAATTTCAACGTGATATTTTTCGTGCACAATTCTAGTAGCAAATGAATGTACAAAATTAGGACCTAACAAATAATCTTAAACTTATGTATTCCTTGCTTCTCTCCAAGCTTGTTTATGAGCGAATAGTAATATTCAGCCAGAGCTTCTTTGTGCTTTTGTCTCAAAGTGCATGAGATCTAAACATTACTTCTGCTCAACGTTTACACTTTACCACTTGAGAAAAACCTCCAATTTGAGAAGCATTGTTTCTAAATGAACTCTGAATATATTTCTTCAATGCTCTGCTCTGCTGGCCTCTGGGTAGTTTAAATTTTAGGCCCAGAAGAAATATGTCTTTTATGTTACAGTTAAGTATACATATGCTTAATATAGGATGATGTTTAGTTGTGGTAAGATCATTGCAATTTGAAAATACTTTAAAAAAACATGCATGTCTCCTACACTCCCCTGTATAAACATCATAACTTCATTTATTCTGAACCAAGCAATTTGAATATTTGCAGTTAAGCTAAATAGCTTCCTTTGTACAGACTAAGCTTCATTTTAAAGATCGAGGAATTGAATGTCTGAGAGATTAAGCTTACTGCCCAAGGTTATTGCTACAGAATGACTGACCTGGTATTAAATTCAGTTTTATCTGACTTCAAAGTACATGATATTGGGAAACATTTTTCTCAGCCATAATCATCCTTAAAGTGAATTCTCAATAGGTCTTTGAAATTTGACTTGATGGGAAAGAAAGGAGAATTTTGCTTTAAAATAACCCATCAAAATTCAATTTGGGGTATAAATGTAGCATAAGTTTTTAAAGACCATTATTAAGAAACATACATATGTAAATTAGTAACAATTTCAAAAATATTTGAATTGATTTGGCCTTTCCCTCCAGATGACAATATAAAAGAGCTATGGTAAGGACAGAGAAATAAAGACGGTATTTAGAATGTTCAACAGGGATCTTGGCAATTGTTGTCATTATTATTAGCTTACTATCTTACATAAACACTTATAAAAGCCTATGAATATGAATAATGGTATAACCATGAACTAGTTACTGCCAAGCAAAAACCATAGCATATACATATGTATTCTGTGCTGTTTCATGCTGTAAATAATGTGATTTCTGGATCTTCACACTGGCAGAATAGATGCTGCATGTGGGATAATTTGTCATGCAGGAAAAAGAGAAAAAAAACCACTATTATTAAACTATCAGTTCAATTTACTGCCATCTCTCTGCTTTAGAAAAATTAGAGAGAAAATTTCTGCTCATTAAACTTCTGAGCCACCATAGCAAATTCTAATGAGTTGCTTATTAAATTAGCAATTCTCCATAACTGGTAGGATTCATCAACTTCTTTTTCATTCTCAGTTTTCAGATTAATAACTAAAAGCCCAAATTGCTTGACATGGCTCTTCAATCAAACTTAGTGTTATTAAGAGAGTATAACCACTAAACCCATTTTATATAATCAAGTGAAGAGTGATATTCAGGAGATATTTCCTTTCCAGATATTTGTTTTCAGAGTTACAGATTCATTGATAGCTACAAAGAACCACATATCTTTTAATTGCTTACTTAACACATACTGAATATCTACTACATGTCAGAGTAAAATACCTCTGCTTTCAGAGGATGTTCCCTGAAATACACGGGGTAACATTAGCTACTGTGAAGACAAAACAATCTACAGATATGGTAAGAGGAGATGTCGATTGTTGAACACAGTTCCTTAGATTTTCTAGATAGAGAACTATCTCTTCAGTCACTTGAGTAGACATTTTAATGAAATGCTAAATTATGAAGCATCTGTAAAGAGACCATCCAGACAAAGAGAGGAAATGAAAGTTCTTATAACCAAAAGCTACTGGTAAGACAATATGGCAAAAGAGACAGGAAAATGGGATGAATTTTAAGAGATGGAATAAAAACAAACCAAAAAGGAACAATAGATATATCATAGAGAACTTTTTGGCTAACAAATCAGTAGTTTAGCTGAATTGTGACTGTAATAGGATGTCATGGAATGTTCTGATTTGAGTGGTTATATAATACAATCCCAATTGTGTGTGTGTTAATTGACTGTAAAATGTAGTATTGGAACCATATTACAAAGCTATTGCATCAGTCTAGTGGAAAATAATAGAAGCTTATTTCAAGTAACAACGTTATAGGATGTAAGAATGGCTCAGATTCTCATATCATATAATAAAAAGACAAACACGCATTACATATATACATATATGTACACACATATATACATGTATGAGTAGTGAAGGCAGAACATTGACTGATACATAGGGAATGCCATTTGGGAGAAGCCATCAATGACTCCATGATGTTTAGCTTGAGCAACTAAGTAATAGTGACATAATTATTTAAGACTCAGAAAACTGGGTTTGGTAGGTGGGAGATGAAGTAGTATTTTGGAAATACGCTTGAATTTTTTTAGTTATTAATGTAAAAATGTCGTATAGAACCCAGATATATCATTTTAGAGAATGAGATTGGTACTGGGCTGAGCTGGAGAGAGATATTTTATAGTTAGTATATGTGTACACCATTAACTAGAGACAAAGTATAGAAAGGTCATATTGGGTATCCAGAAAGGCAGTACATAAAGAGTTGGACTCATGACTATCAGAAAAAGAAAAATGGTAGATTACATAAGAAATAAAGATATAGTAGGAAGAGACACAAAAAGTAGTGTGAAAGCTCAGCCAAAAGTTAAAACTATGACTATTATATAATTCAGCAATCCCATTCTTGGCAATACATCTAAGGACAATGAAAAGTTAATAGCTGAAAGGATATTGGTATACTCATTTATTGAAATACTCCTCACATTAGCCAAGACATGAAATTCACTGAATTGTTCACAAAAGGATGGAGGAATAGCTAATGAGAATATGCTATGTTTGCATAATGGAATACTTTTTTATTCCAAAACTATGGAAATGCTATCATGTGTGATATTATAGATAAATCTCAAAGCAAGTAAAACAGAGCACAGAAAGACAATGCTATGTAAGCTCACTCATATACAGAATCTAAAAATGCTCATGTCAGAGAAATCAAGAATAATCATTAACAGAGAGGAAGGAAGAGTGGGAAACTGACAAAGCAATGAGCATTCAACTTGTTGGTTAAATAAGGGGAATAAGTTCTGATGTGGTATTGCAGAGTAGATTGATGAGGTTTAATCACATTTTATTTTAATTTTATTTATATGTTTAATAGATGTATCATTTAACATAATTTAAAGTACTTATATTATACATATTTATTATTTGTAATATCTAGAAGACTGTGAATGTTTAAAACACAATGAGGGCTGGGAAGGTGGCTCAGTGGTAGAAAGCTTGCCTTGCATGCTTGAGGCCCTGGGTTCAATTCAACACCATATAAGCAGAAAAAAAAAGCCAGAAGTGGTGCTTTGGCTTAAGTGGTAGAGTGCTAGCCTTGAGCTGAAGAGCTGAGGGACAGTGCCCAGGCCCAGAGTTCAGGCCCCACAACCGGACCCTCCAAAAATACAATGAAAGAGTAAATGTTTGAAATGATGGATAATTCAATATTGCAATCTGTTTATTACCCAATATATAGTATTGAAATATCACACTCTACTCCAGAAACTCATACATTTACTATGAGACAGGTAAAAAGTAAAACAAGGATGATATAAGCAAAAGATAGCTACAGGCAAATGTGGATCAAGATTCCTCTGTTAATTTGTTTTAAAAATGGTTGACTTTTCCACATATTTTTGAGTTTGTGAGAATGAGCATGGAAAGCCACAAACAAAGGCAGAAATGAGAGTAATTTGGCTATTTTGAGCAGCCTAACTCCTGAGTTTGCCTAGATTATACATTTCCCAAATATGTAACTATCACATTAATTGATTGATAACGATCCCTGTGTTTCTTTTTAGGAGTAAACTTCACTTCTGGAACACCTTGTCAATCTATGATGACTTTTTTAACTTAGCACTTATTGCATACAATATTTTACATATGGGTATAAAGTCAGCCATCACAATAAAATTACTACTTAGGGTATTACTCGTGTATTCAGATAAATAAAATGATGTCAATGAAAACTTCTGAGTACCAATCCAAAAGATACCCGGAATGCACATTGCAAAGCATGAATAATAAACTATTCACACACTGTTTTGTGGAACAGGGTTCTGTGACACATGATTATGCAAAAAACATTCAAGTATTTGTATTCAAGCTCAGAAAAGTTGAGCACAGGGGCAATAAATTTCCACAATTTTCTATTCTAACAAAAGAAAATTTCAAACTAATGAAAATTATAGACATATAAACAGTTAGATAGATAAATAGATAGAATATAAACAAGTCTTGAATTTATCTTGCTATTGCTATTCAGTACCAGGTTATTCGTTTAAGTTAGTACTGAGCCACAATTCCACTTCATGATTCTTGCTGGTTATTTGGGGATAAGAGTTTCAGGCACTTATCTGCCTGGACTGGCTTGGAATTGTGATCCTCAGATTGCAAATTCCTGAGGAGTTAGTATTATATGTCTATGCCACCACCTTCTGGCTCAGGATTCTTTTAGTGACGCATAGTTCTAGGGTGCTTGAGAACATCTCACTTCCAATTAAAGTCTGATTCTCCCAGGGTCAACATATTTTTCCTATTTAATTTCCTGAAGTTCTGTAATGTTTTGCTATTTTAATTTACTTTTTACCATTAAAACAAGTCTTTCAAGATTTTGAAATAAGTCTTGTATAGATCTGCCAGTATACTTTTGTACCTATCTTGGATAAGGACATGTGTAGTTGCTTGGATCATGTTACTTCTGTTTCTAGAAGTCTGATTCAATCAATCTCTCATTATATCTCATTTTTTTTCAATTAAAAGATGAGCTTTGTGGGTTTCTGAGTCATTATGGCCATCTGATTTAAAGCAGTTTCTGAAGCCAAAGCTTAGCTGTTATTTTGTGTGTGTGTGTGTGTGTGTGTGTGTGTGTGAATCAGATTAGGATATAATATGCTATGTAATGAGCAATCATATACATATAAATAAAAATATTTATTATAAATAGCTCCACATGATTATATATATAATTATATACAAACATATTGGTCAGAACATATGCAAAAGAAGTATCAAGTGCCAAATTTCTTTCTATGCCTCCATCAGAAAGAATGGCATTGCTTCCTTTGTTAGGAAATGGAAAGACTTGGAAAAAAATTATATTAAGTGAAGTAAGCCAGGCCCAAAGAAACATAGCATAGGTCCCATGGTTTCCCTTATTTACAATAACTAGTATCTGTCTGAGACAAGCAGAAACAGTCAGATAAGTTGTTAGGTGAAATGAACTCCAAGATAAGGACTCAAATGGTTTTTCTTTCTTGCTATTGTTTCTAACATATCTATAAGATGATTTCTTTGTTGCTTTGTATGTCCCTCCCCCACGGGTATAACCCCTGTTTTCACTGTATTTGATGTCGGTATAATTTGTGGAGAGGAATGGAAAAAACAAATCGTTTAAATAGGGATACAGGTGGACCCATTGCAACAATGAGATGTACAAGTCGTTATGTCGAAAACGAACTTTACAACTTTGGGGCTGGCGAGGGCAGGGAGCGGTCTGGGGATACAGGGGATGGGGAGCCGGGAGGGGGAGATGGGAAGGGATGATTAAGGGACACAAAGGAGGAGGCAACAATGCTTGATAAGAAATGGACTCATTACCTTGCTCAAGTAACTGTAACCCCTCTGTACAGTATTTTCACAATTAAAAAAAGATTTGTATTCAAACTGGAAATCATATTTGTATATTTTAATGATTTATACATCAATACAGTTTATAATTTTATTACAAATTGACTCAGTCAAATATTATAAATAGTCAAATTGAAAACTACAATCTGAATTTTAACTGTACCTACTCTAAGAACAAGAAAAATCTCTGTCTTTGCTAGAGACAAAGATTTACTCTTTACTTTTCAGAGTGTATTTCAATTTCCTTACACCAGTTAATAAAGTCAATATAGTAAGAGTTATGTTGTACTTTTTTGAGAATCCTTAATAATTTCACAGGGCAGCAAATTTCTATTATGCTATTGGGTGCTAAAAATCAAATACTATCCCATATCATGCTTTTAGGAAAAGGGTTACATCCACTGTGTGACTGCTGGAAAAGTAATTATTTGAATGTGAAATAATTATTAAATAAGAAGAGATCCTTTCAGTCCTATAACTGTTTATTTTTAAAAATTAAATATCAAATACTGAACATTTTGGTCTTTAACAAATGGAGACACTTCTATGAAACAGATCAAACATCCAACAAATACTGGAATACTTGATACATATTCGAAATTTCTTTTTGGGCAGTAAAAGAATAGGATGGATTGTTTGGATAGAAAAGTAGAATTTTATAGTTGAGATTTTGAAGGTATTCATGATATTATGATATTCAGCATGGTGAATGTTCAGAAGCATTTTGGAAATATTCTGCTTACTGGAAATGAGAAGGGAAAGGTATTTTCAGCCATGTTTTTGAAAGACTTACATGTGTATATGGAAGTTAATAGATGCTACTCATGAAACAAAGTGAGAAGAAATGTGATCTAATTACTGAATTCATCAAAATATTGTATAGTCAGCAGAATCAAGCCACATACATTTACTAATTACAGAGATTGTATCATACATATGCATTGTGTTCGCGTTTAACCTGGAGGTTAATATTCAAATATTTTGAGAATTAAGGAATTGATACATTTCTGAGATGTTAATGAGTAAATGGTATCATAACTAGGATATACCAGGGACTGTGTTGATTGTTTTAAGTGAATCATCTCATTCTGTTTTCTCAGACATGTCCTAGGTATGGTTTGTATCTTTTTGTAGCTTACAAGGAGTCTGTCTTCACTTATGGCACATGTAATAGATATGTGTATATTAAGTGAACCCAGAATTTGAATCCACATTTATATGATCCCCTCACTGAACATTAACCTGGCCTTTGTAAAATTGTCTATGACTTATATACAAGAAAAACAGGTGGTATTACTAAACCTTAGTCAATGATAATGATTATAAATAATTGGGAAATATTTCTAAAGCCTGCTGGTATTATTCCCACATCAAATGAGAAAATACAGTAAACTTATTTGCAACTATCATCTGATAATTTTAAAAGTTACTCTATTACATTAAATTCCCAAATTATTTGTCTCCAACACTACTTGTTCTTGCTTTCTAGACTTTAAAATTATATTTTAGGACAGTCCATATTTTTTATGTTAAACCCAGCGTATGTTATACAATATTAAATAGGATTTATCCCTAATGTAAGCTTTCAGTGCAGAGTAAAAGAGAGATTGAGTGAAGAGAAGGTCATGATTCTTGAAAATAAAAAACCACCTGAATGGAAGAGTTAGAAATGAACACCTTAAAAAGTAATTTAGAATCTAATATACAATAGCTCTCTGGTTCTTATTACAAATGAGAAGCAGCATTCTTTTCATTGTGTAATTATTTTTCCGTGGCTTTGTGAGGCTTTGACTTTTTGTTTCTTTTTTCAGCTCAGGGAGGCTAACACTTCAATGAACAGCTTGTTATCAGCTGGCTCTCGCTATCCACTGTGTGCAATTCCCAGCCCCATAGTCAGGGGAAAGTCTTTGCGATATGTGTAAACATCTTTCATCCTGATACAGCTTCAATGTGTTGGTCCCTAACGTTCTCATATTTAGTATTTAATTATCAGTTAATTAAATCACACAGTTTAGAGGGGCTTTAGTTCAAAGGAATATTAAACATCTGAGTCACTTTTACAAATGTGATACAATGTCAACACATATGTCATGAACACATTTAGATCGTAGAAAATAGAACTTTCATCATTCTGAAAAAAATATGAAACAGATCATATATGTATCAAATATAATATATATCAATATAACATATATCTCAAATAGAAATATATATCAATATAACATATATCTCAAATAGAAATATATATCAATATAATATATATCATTATATTTATAAGATATATATTATATATAATGATATATATGTATATCATATATATATAAACAGAAAATACTATTCATTTTCATAGGAGCTCTCCGAAGAATAGTGAAACAAATCTGGTGATCTGGTATTGTTTTTATCTTGGAAGTACAGATAAAAAGAAGTAATACTAACCAGTACAGTAAACATTTTCATTATCAATTTATAATATATTTTTCTTGTTTGGTGATATGTCCACTGTCATTTCTAAACTCCCTCTATTCTCACTATCTCTGTAGGTAAATGTCCACAAAATTTCAGTTGGAGCTTTTAGATGTTCAAATCTCCAAATATGTACAACTTTGCTTTGTGTGTGTTTTTAATTTTTGTAAATTATAATGAGTGAGATATATTTCATTTTTATCACTTTTATCTTTGAACTACAATGGAAATATTTATCCCTCTTACTGTAAATTAAGATCATTAAATCTGATTTTCAATAGAATTGTGCCATATGACAAAGTCAATATTTATTGTTTCAATGTGTTGAACTACTACATGCATTCCTGCTCCATAGGTCATATATAAACTATTACACACAACTTTAGGTTTAAAATAATTTTGGAATGTGACTGCTGATATTTATTACATGTGCATTTGATATACATATAATTTTTAATTTATATAGACTTGATAAATACAGTATTATATTGAAAGCTTTTTACAGTTCTAAATTTCTGCTTTATACAGATAACTCTTAAGAGTTACACATAAGCTCTGCATAAGAGTACAGATCCACAGTAATTCAGATCTATAATTAATATCATTATTACTACCATAAATATATATATATATATATATATATATGCTGTTATTTTCGGTTGACTTTTTTTTTGTCGGTCATAGGTTTTAAACTGGGCCTGGGTGCTGTCCCCTCAGTTCTTTAGCTCAAGGAGAGCACTCTACCACTTGAGCTACAGTGCCACTTCTGGTTTTCTGGTGGTTAATTGGAGATAAGAGTCTTGTGGACTTTCTTGCCCGGTCTGGTTTTGAACCATGATCCTCAGATCTCAGCTTCCTGAGTAGCTAGGATTACAGGCATGAGCCACCGGTACCAGGCTCAGTTGGCTTATTTTTATGACTAGACCTCTTTCATGAAACCATTGGCAGCCTAATTGATACGAACAATATCAATATTATGTGGATATTTGTCCTATGTTTTTTAAAAGCAAGATGAGTAGGGGCTGGGAAGGTGGCTCAGTGGTAGAGCGCTTGCCTTGCGTGCCTGAGGCCCTGAGTTCGATTCCTCAGCACCACATAAGCAAAAAGAAAAAAGCCGGAAGTGGCGCTGTGGCTCAAGTGGTAGGGCGCTAGCCTTGAGCTGAAGAGCTGAGGGACAGTGCCCAGGCCCAGAGTTCAGGCCCCACGACCGGACCCAAAAAAAAAAAAAAAAAAAGCAAGATGAGTAATTTTTTCTCTTAATCCTTAGTCCTAGATTGTGCAGATAGGTACAACAAAACATTTTTATTTGCAACAGCAGTGAAATTAGTTTTTTTTTAATTTTTCATAGTCAATATTGCATCATAATTGCAAGTTTGAGATTATTTTTTAAAGATTGTTATTAATGATTTTTTCCCAAAAATTTAAGCAAATATCCTGTTATCCTAAACACTTTTCTTAAATGAGAATAAGTGGAATAAACTGGTTTAAAAACTTTTATTTCATTACCCATGATTTTGTACAAAATCACATATAATTTATTCAACTAAAATACATCACATCTGCCTCTCCAATAGATGCTCCCATTTTCAATGTTATCCAGAAAAGCACAGTACTTGTCTCCAGGAAAATTTGACTGTATCAAAACACATCTTCCAATATCATATTTTTAAAATTTTAGACAATCTATTTTGCAGGTATCACACTTACTGTGACTAATGCCTAGAAGACAGTTGATCAGGCCAATTTAATGAATATAGACTGAAATGAATTCCAGAATGTCAATGATTTTCACCTACTATTAATGTGAAGTTGCAAAACATCCTAGATAAAGGGATCTCCACTTATATTAAAGCAGAGTCAGCATTTCAGAAAGTACATTTGTAATAATAGAATAAAAAGTAAAGCCGTTTTATGTTGTTGGTAATAAATTCCCAGTTGAAATACATCCATTGAGGTACTCTTGCCAGTGAGACTCAGGTACTCAGTGTTGAGAATGTTTCCTTTTGCCCTAACTCTTTAATATATATCAAGTGTTATATTTATTTTCCACCTAATTATTTCATTAAATTTAAAGACAGAAATTTCCCAAATATTTGGATTCTTTGCCTAATCAGCAATATTTTGTATTTGCAAACAACCTGTGAGGAGTTAGGATACTGATGTTACTGTCTGTGAATCTGAAAAGTAGTCTTTTCAATAGCATGATATATGTTGGATTTAGTGCTATGACTTGAAATTACTGGAGATTTAAAATATCCTCAGAATTGAGCTATGATTTAACATTATTGAGATTTAAATAAAATACTGTGTATAAAGAAGTAGAGCTTCATGACGGGTTAAATATATCTTAAAGATCCATTTTATAATACATACAATGTATAAAAGCTATAAGAAAGTATGATAAGATGGATTTAATGATAATCCCAGCTACTTAATAGGTTCAGGTGGATGAAGGTTTGAAGCCAGCCCTGACAAGGTTTGTGAGATCCTACCTCAAAAATAAAATGCAAACAGAAGGGCTAGAGACATGGCTCAAGCTGTAGAAGCTTGTCCTGGATTAAATCCACAGTCAAAAAAAGTCATAAAATAAATTTAAGCACTGTTTTTTTTGCTTTGTAATGAACACACAAAGTGTGTTACAATAGAGGATATCCAAATGGAATGAAGAATGAAGAACTTCAAAGCTATACATATAATTCAACCTGATTTTGGTAGAATAAGAACTTATACCAGTAATGTAGAACAAGTGTTAAATGCTCTGTAAATGGCTATAAAATATGCACCAACATGCATAAATTTAATGTATGGGGACAAGATTGAATTAGAGCTTTCATATTTTTCTCAGGGATAACAAGTATTTATAGAGTTATATTCTTGGAGTTCATTTCAATTAGCATCATGCTATGTGATCATATGTACATAGCTATTGAGCTATTGTGATCCTCTGCTATGATTATCCTAGATATATATTAATTATTTCAAATGAGGGAAACCAGGGAGCCTATGTTTCTTTGGGTCTGGCTTACTTCACAATACAATTTTTTTCCATCTTCCATTTCTTTACAAATGGGACAATTTCATTCTTTCTGATGGAAGCACAGAATTCCATTGTGTATATACTACATTTTCTTGATTCTTTCATCTACTGAGAGACATCTGGTATGTTGGCTGGGTAAATAATGCTGCAAGGAACATAGTTGTGCTGGTAGTATGGAAACAAGAGGGTTTTTTTGTTTGTTTGTTTTTATTGTTGTTTAAAATGTACTGTGTGAAATAATATTTTTTGTTTTTTCTTTCTTTTCCTTTGGTTTTCCTCCTGATGTCACATTTTTATTTTAGTACCCTGTGTCATACACACACACACACACACACACACACACATTTGGGTAAGAGACAGGGAATAACAAAATGGTGAGACAAGGACAAAGAGTGAATCAATCCAACAGCTATGTTGGAAATGAACTTTACACCTTGATGAGGTGGGGCAGTCAGGGAAGGGCAAGGAAATTGGGAGAAAAACAAGATAGGAGGTAACAATACATGACATGAAATGTACTAATTGCCTTACTTAGGTAACTGTGAGCCCTCTGTACGACAACTTTATAATAAAATTAAAATAAAAAGTTATATTTTGAATACTATAATAAAGTCTTTCAGAGCCATTACTAAGGGTAGTGTTTTATTTTTATTTTTTTAATTTTCAATGATTGTGTAAGGGGTTACAGTTTAGCAGTCCATTCATGTGTACTGTGCAGCTTGATTGAAATAATCTTCATCATTCCCTTCTTCCAACTCATCCCCATTAGTCACATCAAGATTCAAAGTGGTGCTTTAGTCTGTCCTGTCCAGTTGGTAATCTATACCTTTCCTATATGAATAAAATAATCACACTTTTCATATAAGCTTCCTAAGCATTAGCTATACTTAAGCAATAAGTACACATTGTTCAAAAAGAAACATACTCTTTATCTGACTTATATAACTATGATACCCCTATATGTCACCTTTACAATAACAATAAAAATGCAAAAATACATTTTTATTGACTCCATTAACCTCAATGTATGCTTCCATAGGCTAATCTTTTATCTTTTTATGGAATACTGAATGTATAGTTATTTAAAAATAGAACAAAGTATCATTTAACTGATTATACTAGTAAATCAGTGAAACTGTATGGTTTCAGTAAACATCAGAATATTTATTTACACACATAAGACTAGTAATTTATCATTATATGTAAATATTACTATAATATCTGTGTCTACTTGACTGTAGGATTGTATAATCTGAGAAACATAGCCCAAAATTACGACCTTCCTGGCATCTTTAAAGTTTTATACTTAGGTCTGGGAATATGCTGAGTGCTCTTGTTCTCCTCTGGAGGAAAAAACAACAACAACAAAAATACAAAAAGCAAAAAACAACCAAAGAAAATATATTGTAGGTTGTTCTGTGTTTCTTCTTCTGATATTTAGTATGAAATGAAATCAGAAGTTGAAGCTCCACACCACATCTTCCTCTTCAGGACTATTTTCCTTGGGGAATAAAAAATTGCCATAGTTAATCCCAAACTTCAATAGTAAAATTTAGGCACCAATTTTCCCCAAGGAAACTATAAAAGGAATCCCTAAATGTTGATATATATCTTAATAGGTATTTGTTTTATGTAATTAAACAACAAAGTAAAAATTACATAGTAATAAGATTACCCTATTACGTATAGTGTAGGCATTATATAATGTTTAAATCAGATTAAATATCAATCCATTTAAACATGTCTTATTTCTTTATTATGAGACATTCAAAATCATTTCTTCACCTGTTTGAAATGTAGAGCATGTAATTGCTAGCTATCGTTACTTGAAATGTACTGCCTGCTCAGAACTTCCTACTCCTCAGACTGTCGCTCAGTTCCCATTGATCCATGTTTTCACGTCGTTCATCTCACTCTCAGTAGCCTCTGAGAAACAACCTGGCACCCCAGCTTCTGTAAGGTCAATTGCGATTCCACATTGGAGTGTCTTCCTGGGCTTATATCAATTAATATTCTTTCTTTAGCCTCCCTTCGGTTGATTGACATTTAGATCGTTTCTATTTCTTGGCTCTTGTGAACCATATTGTGATAAACATGGGAGTGTAGGAACTGCTACGACATATTGATTTCACCTTTCTGTTTTAAACTAAATGGTAATATAAAAATTCATATTCTCTGTGATAACTGATAACAAGTCTATTTCTACCAACAGCAGGTAATGTGTAACTTGCAGACTCTGGGAAATAAGACCTGAACAATGTATTGAATTGTGTGGTGTGTGTGTGTGTGTGTGTGTGTGTGTGTGTGTGTGTGTGTGTGTGTGTGTGTGTGTGTGTCCGCGCAAGCACGCGCTGGCTCTGGGACTTGAACTCAGGGCATGGGCATTGTCTCTGATTTTTTTTTTTTCTGCTCAAGGCTATTGCTCTATCACTTGAGCCATAGCTCTACTTCCAGTTTTTGTGTTGGTTAATTGGAGGTAAGTGTCCTCAGATCTCAGCCTCTGTAGTAAGTAACTAGGATTAAAGATACGAGAAATTTTAATATTAAAAATATATAACAAAAACAAGTTTTACAATTATTATTGATGTGGTGTGTATGTATGTGCACATGTATGTATGTTTGTGTAATTGGGTCATCTTAAAGATATGTCAATAGCAAATTATGTTTGTCATGGCTGCTTCCTAAGAAAAATCTGCGATGATGCTTCTCTCTTGGCTCATTTGATCCTTTTCCACCTTGTAATTTTATTCTAAAATACATCATTAATCTTAATGAGTTACGTTTTTAAAGTTCATAAAAATTAATCATTTTAATACACCAATTTAGCCATGTAATTTAGCTATTAAAAAATCAATGGTCACATTCAGCCAGAATCTCATTGCTCTTAATTTTACTTTGTTATAAAAATACTTAAATAATATTAAGGATATACTGTTATTCAACTTAAAAGTTAAATTAATAGTTGCAGATGAGTTTTTAAATAATTGATTTAATTATAGGTGAAATATTTCCCTAATACTTTAGAGTATGGAAATTTATTAAAGAAAATATTTAATTTCAAAGTGCAAGACAGAAATAAAAAACAAATATATTAGGAAGGATATTTCAGATTAACATTTTAGTATGATTTTTCTTATTTTAATTTGGGTTTTTAATTTTTACCTCCCCCCCTGTAAAAAGTATTATAGCACATTTTGATATTTCTGTACTAGTTTATTTCCTTTCTCTCATCTAGTTATATATATGTATGCATATACACACACACACACACATATGAACACATTACCTTTAAGAACAAAGTTTAATTCTGTAAACAAAAATGTTCATTTTTAGGTGGTGCTATTCATACTAGCTTTTGGGATTTAATCCCTTTGCAAGAGATGATTAAGTTTTTAACTTCAAAAAATTGGTTATATTTGAAATTGCCCATCTTCAGCAAGCAAATGTTGGGTTAATAAATCATAGGAACTCTAAATACTTTTCAAATATTCATGGTTCTCTGGTGTGTTTCCTCTTATTTTCTCTTGCAGTTGTTTCAGTACATATTAAACATTTTATAGTATTTCTGTCATCTAAATATACCTTTGAAGCTATGAATCTTTTCAGATTTATTAGACTAAGAAAAAAACTAGAAGATTTTATTGAAAAAAATCATAGCATGACTTGGGTGGTGGGATTTTGGTATTACTGAGGTCAAGAGCATTGACCCATCCAACAACTTTGAGCGCTCTCTCAAGTATACTTTTCCTGTCTTATTGAACTGATTAAAGGGGTTTACTGTCATGCTTGCAAACGTTATGGCTTGATAATACTAGCCACAGTGCTAGCACAAATGCTTTTCCCTATTATACTTGTTATAAATCCAAGTAATTCCTCTTCTCCTTTAAGGAAACTGCCTTTTTTCTCTCAAAGAAAACAAACAGCATGTCTTACTAGTCTTTGTTCCAGTATGTGACATATTGATAAAATAAGTTTAGTCAACATAATGTTTTCCAAGTTTCATTTAATTTGCTGCAGATGGCAGGATTCCATTCTTTTTTGTGGATATAAAATAATTCATTGTGAGTATGTTCTATAATTAGTTTTTTCATTAATCTCTAGATGTGTATGCAGTCTGATTTTATGTCTTAGTTGTTGTTACAAAGGACTGTGGCTACCTCTTTTATTATACACCATTTCTTTCATAAAAATAAATGCTATATATGATATACTGTAATATATTATATATTATATATCATATATAAATATATGTGATATGCAATATCATATATAATTTAAATATAAAACATATTACATATTTAACAATGATTGCAGGAGTGGGATAGTGTGATCAGATTGTAATTCTACATATAATTTATTGTTTTTGAGAAACTCAGAGCTTATTGAAGACAGTCTTTGAAGTACTTCCTCAACTTCCTTGGTGCCAACATTATAATCTTTTACAAATACATCCAGCCTACTTTTAGTTTTGTGAGGTGCATCTACATTGTTTTTTAAATTGACTGTACTAATTTTCATTCCTCACAACCATGTATAATAGTTGCTTTTAACCTACATCCTCATCAGTCATCAGTATTTACTTTTTTATTTTTTTCAGCCTCCCTCCCTGTCTCTCTCCCTCCTTCCCTCTCTCCCTCCTTTCCTGCTTCTCTCCCTTCCTTCCTTCCTGCCTTCCTTCCTGCCTTCCTGCCTTACTGCTTTTCTTCCTTCCTGTCTATCTTTCTTTGCCAGTTCTGAGGCTTGACTTCAGGCTTTGACTCAGTTCTGTCCCTGAGATTTTTTGTTCTTATTGTTCAAGACTAGTGCTTTTCCACTTGAGCCACACCTCCACATCTGCCTTTTGGTAGTTAATGGGCAATAAAGGTCTCAGAGACTGGCTTTGATTGGTGGTCCTCAGATCTCAATCTCTTGAGTTGCTACTATTGGTAGCATGACACACATGTGCCCAGCACTTTTTCTTTTTTTAGTAATGAGGTCTAACTGAGATGAGAACATTTGGCTGAACTTTGAATTTATTGGACATTTGTTTTCTAGTTTTGAGATGTACACCTTTAGAGAATATTTTCATTTTTCAATTGGAATGTTTCTTTTCTGTTAGCATTTAAAAACGTATATTCTGTATATTAATCCTGTGACAGCTGACTACATAGAAAATATTTGAAGATTAAAAACATCCTGTTTAATAAGAATGCTGAGTTTATTGGAGAGACAAAATTAAACATTGATATAAACAAGGTTTGATATAAACTGGATGCTGAAGAGTCTAGTCTATAATCCTACATTCTCAGAGTCCTGAGACAAGGAGGTTTTAGGTTCAAAAGCCAGTCTGAACAGAAAAATCCAAGACACTCCATCTCCTCTTAACCAGCGGTGTGCTAGACTGGGATTGTGGTTCAAGTAGTAGAGTTGCAACTGTGATCAAGAAAGTTGGCAGTGTACAAGGCCCTGAGTTTCATCCCTGATTCAAAGAATAAACAGAAGATTAATAGATGTATTAGACATATTTCTTGTCTTGTTTCACATTCAATGATTTTGTTGAGGTTGCAGTAATGGTTACTGATGTAAAACCTACTGCAGAAAGAGCTTCATGATCGGAAGCAATTTGAATGCAGTGCTTGCATTTCCTGTGTAACATTTTATTTCCCATGACTAATCCATGTGTGTCCTATAATGAGAAGAAATCCATGTTCTATGAAAACAATTACACCTTACCAGTGAATATTTAGGTCATAGTACTAGTAGATCAAGAGGAAGAAATTACTTTCTGAAGATACATGAACAGTTTCCATATCCTAATTTCATACTTTGTCCAAAATTTCCACTTGTCCCATACTGTGTGATAGTGCTCCAAATCACCTTTGAGAAGGTCACAGATATTTAAAAGACAACATTTCCAGTTCTCTACAACATTTCTATGCTTTTTGTTTCATCTTCAACCCTTTTCCTGGCCTTGAGTTTTCCCTTGAAGTTAGACAATTTCCCATGGTCTACTGACAAATGTTTTATTAATCTTAGGCTTTATCAGTTCTCTCATAAAGTTTCTTGGGTAAATCCTTTGGTTTCTTAGGTAGGATGGAAGTGCAATTGTAATAGACAAGATTCCACACATGGTTCTCTGTTCCCATGTTGTTCATTCTCTAGCAGAGTCAGTGTCAAACAGCAGATGGGGATTCTCTTTAATTACGCTTTGGTGCTATGAATGGTTATCTGCTGCCTAGATCTGGAAGAACTGACAGTGATTACACAGTTTCATGCTACAATATAAGAGCAGGTGCAGCTGTAAATAGCCCCCCGAATAACAATTTCATTTAAATGGTATAACAGATTTCTGTAGGGCAAATTACTCCCACTGGTAAAGAGGTGTATTTTTGTATATGAAATAATTCACTAAATCTAGAATTTAATTATGCTAGCAATAACTAAAGCCCTTCTGTGCTAAAAATCCAAATACATTCGCCTCTTCTATCAAAATAACTACTGCAAAATAAATGAATTGTTATTACAAAGTTTCCTTATGGACCAAAAATGTAAATTATCTTTCATCATCTTGCTTCAGCAGGTCATGCATATTGGTTAGTGTTAATGGGATGAGAAACAAAAATAATTATTTTAATCATAGTGTGTAATTTGTATCTTTACAGCATCCTTAAATTTATATGCTAAAGCAGCTAAATAAATTAAAATATTTAGAGATTTTTGAGAAAGATGGAATTGAAGATTTTTTCAAGTGCCTCATATGAATAAAATATACTAAGGCTAACCATGAAAAGAATTATGCTCCAAATTGTGATTTTTGTTTCAGTTTGAAAATATGTTTGTGGCCAATAAAAACTGTTTTCACATATTAATTTAGAAGCTATACTTATTAACTACACAAATCCATACTTGAGAGAGCTGAAAATATGGAAAATATAGATTAATTTTGATTTGTTTCTTGCTAAATATCTTGTATGTAAGATTAAGTACTTGGAGATTTCCATTATTTCTCAAAGCAAAAATTTGTATAAAATGCTTATTGCAGGTTGATCATTAGCAGAATTTCTTTTTTAGACAAGTTTTCCCAAAAGTGAGATTCAGAATCTGAATTGATTTTGTTCTTAGCATGTAGAAATTTACAGCATGAAATTTACTTTCATTTAAAATGTAACATCCATTATTTACAAATTTTCTAGTCTTTGCATGGTAGTTAATGAACTATGTTTGAATATTTTGAAAAGCTTGTGAGTGTTTACACTTACATTATTTTAACATATTGTTTACTTCTGAATTGTTTGCATATTCTTGCCAATTAAATTTTTGTTTCTAACATCAGTACATGTATACTGCATTATGTAATAAAATGATTATCTCAATCAACACTTCCTTGTATTTATATTGATTGATTTTATTCATGTACGTAATTTTGTAAAATTCAGATCATCCTATACATTTCATTTTTACTGTATAATCATAAAAATGTTTTCTTTATTGAAGCATCTTAGTACAAAATAATGAAGTAATTATAATTGTTAAAAACTTAGTCATTTCAAATATCTATCATTCATTTTCATATTTTAAACACTGACTACTTAAGTTGTTTTAAAATTTCAGAGTTATCTATACTTTTACAAAACAAACAATACTATTTGCATCACAAAACAAAAATAGAAGTGATCTTTTTTCTTGTTTAAAATATATTCAAATTTTATACCCCAAAATAATCTATTATATGGATATTTAAGAGTAGTCAAGTGCCAAATGCCAGTGGTCATACCTGTAATCCTAACTACTCAGGAGGCTGAGATCAAAGATTGAGGTTTGAAGGTAGCCCAGATAGGAAAGTCTATGAGTTTCTTATTTCCATTTAATTACCAAAAATAAGATGAAGCAGAGAAGTAGCTCAACTGGTAGAGCCCTGGACCAAAACAACAACAAACTCAGGGACTATGCTTAATCCCCAGGACTGGCACACACATAAACATACACACACACAAAACAAAACAAAACAAAACAAAAAATGAAAAAAATCAAATATTGATGCTGCATGTGCAAAAATAAAATACTATATATCTTAAAACAAAAGTAAGCAAAAGAGAAAGAGCAAGATATAGAATGAAAGAAAAAAGAAAAGAGAGAAAACAGGCAAGCAGGCAAGAAAGAAAGAAAGCAAGGGAAAGAAAGAAAGAAAAGAAAGAATATATATGTATATAGAATCATTCTTTTTAACAAGGATACTCTAGATCATCATAATTATTCCATGAAATCAATGGGGAAATTTCGATATCAAAATTATTTTCTCTTGTTTAGTGAAGTTAAATGTCTTCATTGTACCTGAAAATTAGATTTAAAGGAAGAGGGAAACATGTGAATTGTGAATGACCTTCAAAACAGAGTATGAGACCCATCACATAGGTTTTTTGCAGGCTGCCCTTTGTCAAACTGTTAAAAAGAATAGCAGTAACAAATAAATCATCCTCTCAGCTCTCTCCTGAAAGATTTTATCCAGTTACAACAGAATTATTCCCATAGGTGGTGAGTGCTGAAATCCTTTGTTAGCAAAACCTCCACAGCTCCAAGAACAGCAGCCAACTTTCAAGGAAATCTGAAAGCTCCTGTAGGCACAAAGAAAGGGCCAAAATACTTGTGAATCTCTTGTAAGTTGAAAGAAACAGGGCATAACAAACTCTTACAAACATTTTTACCATGCTTTTTCAATGAGTATTTGAGTTTTGTTTTTGTTGTTATTGTTGTTCAAAATGTGGTTGTCTTGTGTTATATACTAAAACCAAACTGTGACTTAGAAAAAATTACTATAATAAACTGGGCCAAAAGATCATTGAAGAAGTCATAAAACAGAAAAAAATTATATTTAAAGAGAATGAATACATCCATGTTCTCATTTAGCTAGATACACAAGAAATTTAAAGAGCCTGAAAGAAATTGTACAGATATACTCATCATCAGAAAGAAACCTAATGCACACCTTTAGGAATGCTCTGTTATGTTTTATCGTCATCTCTTGGATTGTTACTACCACTGTTTCTGTATGTATTTTTAAAAATATCATAAAGAACAAAACTACAGCCATTGTATATAAGATAATACTCATTCAAAATTTATACACAGAAAACACCTTAGAATTCAAAAGATTTATACTGGTTAACACACTGAGATGTAGATCTGAGAATTCTAGTACCAGAACAGCTAGCTAATCTTAAATAAGGAAATCATTTAATAATTGCAGTTTGAGTTGTGCAGAAGAATGTTGATAATATTTCCTTTTCTATAAACCTTGAGAGATCTCAAGTTTGAATAAAGGAAAAAAATCACTTAAAGGTATGTTACTTCTTTACAGTGTTACTTGTAAAAAAATTAAACTAATCAAAGTTTCTGATTGCATTTGGAAATATAAAACTTTTGTATGTTTTTGTATATATGTGATGTGTGTGTATGTGTGTGTGTGTGTGTGTTTGTACAGCTAGTGCTAGGTACTGAACCTGTGGCCTTGCATATGCTAAGCAAAAGCACCACCAGCTGCATGTCCTATCTTGGGGGGAAAGCTTTGATCAGAGAAAATGTAAACCTTAAACATTAAGATTATTGTAGTGAATTTGGAAAGTTAAATATATACTCTGCTTCAACTTAATAGTAAAAAAAAGCCTTCATAATTATTTAAAAAAATATTTTCCAGAGTAAATACTTGGTAAAGTATTTAATTTTTACCTTTCTCAAATTCCCATTATACATCTCAATTCTAAAATTTAAAAAAACTGCTATGAAATTCTTAGTTTTTAAAGTACCATTTATATAATTGCTGCAACCTTAAATATGTCACTGGTTTCTTGACATTAAATGATGGATGGTCTGGGAATGTGGCTTAGTGGTAGAGTACTGGCCTAGCATGCATAATACCCTGGGTTCTATTCCTCAGTACCACATGAACAGAAAAAGCCAGAAGTGGCACTGTGGCTCAAGTAGTAGAGTTCTAGCCTTGAGTGAAAGAAGCTCAGGGACAGTGCCCAGGCACTGTGTTCAAGCCCAGGACTAGCAAAAACAAAAAGAATGGTATGTGCTAGATGTTTAAAAGATTATAATCATAAATTATTATTATTATTATTATTATTAATTAGGCTAGCACCTAAACATTTCTCTATAATATTTAAGGATGTTTTATACTTATGTGTTTTGTTGAGTTGTTTGGTATTCTGGTTTTATGACAACTCTTATCTGTCCTGCTTATAATCCCAAGCTCATAGTCATTTTTCTTCATAGGTTTGTAGACATTGCTTATTTTCCCATTTTATAGACTGATGTGGCACTGAATCTTATTGCATGAAATTCTCACCTCCTTTTTTCATGCAATGACAATTATGAATTCTAAACATAGATCCATTGATGTTGACTTCAAGGTCTGCCAGTTCATCTTAGGGAAAAAGAACTTTTAATCAAAGAGAGTCTGAACAGTTGTTCTTTTGAATCAGGCAGTATATAAACATTCAAACTCAGTATGCTAACTAGATTTAAAACTTGAATATGCAGAATGAAGTATTGTATATGATTCATCCTTGTTTTTTAAAAATATGTCATGGGGCTGGGAAGGTGGCTCAGTGGTAGACTGCTTGCCTTGTATGCATGAGACCCTGGTTTTGATTCCTCAGAATCACATAAGCAGAAAAAGCTGGAAGTGATGCTGTGGCTCAAATGGTAGAGAGCTAGCCTTGAGCTGAAGAGCTGAAAGACAGTGCCCAGGCCCAGAGTTCAGACCCCACGACCGACTAAATAAATAAATTAATTAATAAGTAATAAATAAATAAAGATACACCATGATTTTCCTTACAGTAGTTAATTAGTGGACACATACCAATATACAAGGGTTTCTAGTTCATATCTAATTAAATTTCTAGAGAGCACATATAATTTGTTTATAAATTAAAATTTATAAACAAATATGTGATGTTCTTACTCTTGGAGGATAAAGACATGGCTTTTAATACTTCTCCATACCACAATGAAGTATCATGCAATCTTATTCTTCAAAACAGCATCTTTTACATTCTAGTCACATTTTGTCTATATTTCCTGTTGGATTTTTACATTTTTTTTTTGTTAACACGGCTATACTCTGTGCCTTTCCTACCATGGATCTAAACTTTGAGGGGGAAAAAACCACTGGGAAGTTGTTGGGCCAAAGAGACTAAAGAACAAATAACTCTCTATAATTGAGAATTGTCACAAGCAGCATTGATGTTTTATTAAAACATTGTGCCCCCTCAAATATCATCTTGAATCTTTCCAGGCAAAGGTAATATCTGGGTTGATCTTATGACAGTATCTGCTACAGGCAAATCTGCAAGATAAATCTGTAAGATAAATTTTCTTACTCGCATGCTCTTAAAATAATACCTCTGACCAATCAATCAATGTTGATCAGCTGGTTGATATCTAACTTGATATGGAAAATTAGAAGCATAGACTATCACACATTATGTTAATTTATCCAATTGTAAAGTTTAATAATTACATACTTTAAATAGCTAAGCAAAATGATTTTTAAATATGAGGTCACAATCAATTGTCAAAGGTATATTTAGTATCATATCTATTCAAGGGAATGTATGTGAGCTTTCTGTAATCTCTATAAAATTCATGCCTCTATCTCCATTTCTGAAAGAAAATGGTCAAAATGACTGTTGTGTCTGCAGGAAAAACACAACATTTATTCCCAAAGTGGAAAATGGTCTTTGTGTTCAATGTGGCTATATCGTCAGGTTTCAGCAGCATTGTTTTATGAGGTTACAGAAATTGAATGGAAAGATATTAGTATAATTAATAACGCATTATGTTAGTACTTTTCACTGAGAAGTCACACTCTAGGAATAGGACATAGAAGAGAGAAAAGCTTAAAATGCTTTTATAATTAATAGAGAATAACAGTATTTCTTTGTGCAGATTATATTTTTGCTTGTGATTTATTTTTGAAATTATTCAGGTTATTATTACTGTGTAAACTGTAAATATTTATCAAAACTTCTGAGTTTGAGTATGAAGCATATAAATGACTCATGCTTAATTTTTGGTTTTCGTTTCTACCTTCTTAATCATAGCTTTTCTAATCCTTGCCTTACCACAGTCGGGCACCCTGAAGAGAAGTTTGCAGCAACAACAACAAAAAAAAAAAGCTGGAAAACAACTCCTTCTTCAGGAAACTTAATTGTGTTTATACTATCCTTTAATTATTCTTTTTCAATGAATTGCCTGGCACTTTGTTAAAATAAGTAGCACTGAGTATACAATACCTTTCATAGCAGGAGTTATCCAGTTATCAAATTAAATTCAAGTGATGTTGTGACATCTATTAATAAGAGAACGTTACTTTCACATTTGATAAAGAACTTTTATTACACAAAATTAGGGCAGTGAAGTTAAAGTCCAGTTATGAAATTACAGGGCACAGAAAGGCAGGAAAGGGCATAAAAGAAAATGTGCCAGCATGACTGTACCTTAGCTTCCTGCCCATGCACATTTTCAAATATTGGAGAAGTTGCAAAAGAAATGAGTTGCATAACTCCATGAATCAGCTGTTCGTGATTCTAAAGTACAGTGTAGAAGAACGAGGTCTTGTTGGAACCCACAGGAACAGAAGAGGAAAGGAAGATTCACTGCACAGTTGCTTCTCATGGTCAACACAAGACTACATCACACACTCATAAGCTAACCTCTTTCCTCTTCAGTGCAATTGTTCCTGGCTCTGTCCTGTTTACCATTACCAGTACTGTGATACTATGGTGTTAAGACCACAGGTTGACACTTGGGATTGAAATGAACCTTGGTTTTGCCATTTGCTTGCTGCCTGTGTGAACTCAGAGTAGGACGTTTAACCTGAGCTTTGGTTTCTATGGATTTAAAATGATGAAGAACAATATCTTCATCTGCGGGCTGTTTTGAAGATTTACATCATTGTAGCTTTAAATAACTTAGCAAAGTGTTTAGGAATGTTGAAAGATGCATATTTTTTGTCCTGTTTCCTCTTCTCCCCCCACTACCCCCAGAATGTAGCCCTGTTTAAATACACTACTTTGAGGTGTAAGCACTTTTTAATAGATTGTATCTACTCATGCTCATTTAGTGTCTAATTAATCTGATTATTGCTGTACTCCTAGGGTTCTTAGTGCAATACAAAAGTACATAAAGATATTTTAACTGCAATTATTTAGCATAATTATGTTACTTAACTTGTTGAAATTTAGGAATTTTAGAGACAAATGGTAAACAGAGTAATATTATAAAATACAACTAAAGCACTATTACATATAAATTGAAGACTATTTGTCATGACTGAGGGATGATCATCCAGTTATGCTAATGGAATATACTTAAGCAAGAATTTAAAAATTTACACACAAATGCCATATGAAATGGTAAATTATCAATACATTTAGAAACACAACTTATCGGTTTACTCTCTATAATACTTCACATATAGGGTGCAATATATTGCTTTTCCTTTATTAAAAAATTAGTTTACATTAATTTTACAGTGGCTCATTGTTGACTTTCCACACAGGTTTACAGTGCATTCCAAACTAATTCATGCCCTCTATCACTTTCCTGCTCTCTTTGCCTTTTTCCTAAAGCCATATAAACAAGTTCCATTGTTGAACTCTTGAAGACAGAAGACATAAAAATTACTCTAATGAAAGTGCCAAGTATAAGCAGCTTTCTATATCATCGCTAAACTTGAACCTCAGGGCTGATTATACAATTGAACAAAGACTTGTGTTTGTTTCATTAAACAAAACATGAGCAAAGTAATTGCTTCCAAAATATCATATTAAATTTGTCTGTAGTAAACTTACCTATGTTTTTTGAGACAAGATGGAAAGCTAATTTACAACAATGTGGTTACTGTACACCACATGACTATGTCACTGTACACTTCAAATCATCAAATCATATACATTAAAATTCAGCACTGTATAATTGTCAAGTTCCCTCAAAAGTAAGTCTAAAAACTAGAACACACAGGAGGCTGAGATCTGAGGATGATGGTTCAAAAACAGCCTGGGCAGGAAAGTCCTTGAAGCTCTTATCTCCAGTTACCCCGAAAACTGGAAGTGGTGTTGTGGCTCCAAGTGGTAGAGCACTAGCCTTGAGCTGAAGAGCTCAGAGTTAGTGCTCGGGCCCAGAGTTCAAGCCCTATGACAGACTAAATAAATAAATAAACAAAAATTTAAAATAATAAAAAGTAGAATACAATGTCACAGTCAATGTGATAATCACATTTCCACTCAAAACATCTTTCATAAATTTTCTTGTTCAGTCATTTTCCTATTCTATGTCAAAGTAATGCCTTTATGTTTCTTTATAACAGCCTAGGTTCACATAAGAATGTATTACGTTTGGAAAAAGCTGTTCTCTCTAAGACATAGAGGAAGAAGTAGTTAAAACTTTATTTAAAAATGCTATGAAAGGCCGGGCACTGTTGGCTCATGCCTGTAATCCTAGTTACTGGGAGGCTGAGTTCTGAGGATCGCGGTTCAAAGCCAGCCTAGGCAGGAAAGTCCGTGAGACTCTTATCTCCAATAAACCACTAGAAGACTGGAAGTGGCGCTGTGGCTCAAGCAGTAGAGGGCTCACCTTGAGCTGAAGAGCTGAGAGACAGTGAGTGCCCAGGCCCAAAATTCAAGCCCCATGATCACAAAAAAAAAAAAAAAAAAAAAAAAAAAATGCTATGAAGTTCAACACCCAGCAAAGAGTAAATTCTTGGTAGAATTAAAATCTTGATAGAATTTCGAGCTATCAATTTCATGTAGAAAAGCATCAGCCAGCCTAAATTATTATACTTTTTTCTTTTATTTCCCTTTGTTTGACCTCAGAGTTTGAAATGCTAGATATTACTGTAACAAGTATTTATGCACATGATCATGTATTAAAGTTATTAGAAAAAGGAATAAATTTTGGCTAACAGTCAAAATTCTTCTTGAAGGATATTTATTCCTTAATTTTAGGTTATCTTTAAGAGAGGAGACTTCCTAATAGGTAGGAACATCTTTTTTTAAATTACATTCTAATTATTTAATATCACCTATCAATCATCTGTCTATGTATCATCTATTTTCAACAACCAGAATTTTAGTTATACTATCCATGTTTTATTATTCATGAAATAAAATAATGCTGAAGCATAATGACACTCAAATGTTCAGTATGGATGATGCGTAAAAATATTGTGTTTTACTACTCTGGAATAGTTTTAGTTTGGTGTGTTTTTTTTTTTTTTTGAAACATTGTCTTGAAGCTAGCCTCGGCTAGCTTCAATCTTCAAGCCTCATTCATTGCCATTGCAGGTAGTTTTAGATTTTGGTGACTCTATGTGGAATAATCAGCACATAAATGCACAATATTGAATTCAGCATCATAATTGGAGACTTGCCTTTTTTACTATTGTTTGCTGGTCCAAAAATGGAATATACACATTTTATTAATATTTTTAAGGAATATCAGTTCAAATGTAGTTCTGGAAGTTTATAGGGTATGGTAAAGTGAGCTGTGGTAACAATGTAAGTCTAGCATGCTTGTGAGCTCTCACGCTGCTGATTATAGATTCCTAAACGTGCCAAACAATAATGAGATGAAGCTTTGAAGAGCATGTTATACACAGACATGTGTATTAGCATTTTGTCCATCCACATCTCAAGTGTCCAAGTTACTTTTCTGAGTGTATGATGGGCTTATCTATGAATTAGATGTAGAGTATAATCTTATGAAATATATGTCATATATACATGCACCTATATCATGCACTTGTGATATGTACATACAAATTTATACTTTATTCTTATAAAAGTTCTTAGTATGTATTTAAATAGACATATTAGTTCCTTTAAAAATTCAAACAGAAAGCCAGGCGCTGGTGGCTCACGCCTGTAATCCTAGCTACTCAGGAGGCTGAGATCTGAGGATAGCGGTTCAAAGCCAGCCCGAGCAGGAAAGACCATGAGACTCCTATCTCCAATAAACCACCAGAAAACCGGAAGTGGCGCTGTGGCTCAAGTGGTAGAACACTCGCCTTGAGCTGAAGAGCTGAGGGACAGCGCCCAGGCCCAGAGTTCAAGCCCCACGACCGACAAAAAAAAAAAAAAAAAATTCAAACAGAAGATTTACTCATCCCTGCTCCCAACCTTCAAATTATCTAAAGCCATATCAGACTTCATTTCTCTGAAGCATGCTTCAAGAATGAGTATTTGTACCTGAGTTCTGTTATTGTCTCTTCTGAGGAAGTATTATATATTAATCGGTTCTTCTTTAAAAGTAAAATCTTAGAAGCAAAAGACGTATTATTTCTCCATTAGGGTGTTGAGAAAGTAACTTTGAGCTCTTTTTGGTTCCAAATACTGATAAATACATTTTGGTTTATCTACCTTGAAGGCAACAACATCAGGCAGTTAGCTGTGTACTGATAAGATATAACACATATATTATTTCTGACTTGTTTCTGTTGCTTTCAACCTGTGGTTTGTGAAGCAGGCAAGGTATTGCTGGTTTGAAAGCATGCTAACTTTTCCTGATTTATCATTGCTAGTCATCGATGACCATCTTTGAATGAAAACTATTAATTCATTTGTAAAACAGACCTTCCAGGTGAGTTTTGCTATTAGACAAACCTCTGATTGTAGCTGATAGAAAGACCAGTGTGGACTTAAGCAACCACTGGAAGGCATTACTGACTTTGTACCTGGTTAGCACTGGTTTCAGGACAGGCAAACATTTCAGTAATGGCAGGCTTCATGGGGCTTGAATGCAACCAAGGTATTTGTTCAAAAACTTGAAAGGTAAGTGTTTGTTTGGCAGAAACATCAGAAGCCTGTTCTTCCTTACAGACACACACACAGGACTGAATACCTGGGAGGAATGGATTTGTGCTCAGTAGCTAGGATCAGACTTTTTTTTTAATTGTGAGAACACCGTACAGAGGATTTACAATTATATGGGCAAGATAACGAGTACATTTCTTATCAAGCATTGTTGCCTCCTCTTTGTTTCCCCTTCCCATCCCTTCCCATACTCCCCCAACCTCTGCCCACCCACCCTTCCCCCGCCCCCACCAAAGTTGTAAAGTTCGTTTTTTGACATAATGACTTGTACATCTCATTGTTGCAATGCGTCTACCTGTATCCTTATTTAAACGATTTGTTTTTGCCCTTCCCCTCCATAAATTATACCAACATTAAATACAGTGAAAGCAGGGGTTATACCGTGAGGGAGGGACATACAAAGCAACATAGAAATCATCTCTTATCCATACTCTTCCTCAGACCTTCCTGCTGAAAATGTCCCATGCTCCATTTCCTCCCCAAAGTTCTTGCACTTATATTACAGTATTTCCATTGGTGAAGCTTAACTCAGTAAAAATAGACAGTGCAATACCCATATTTTCAATTTAAGTAAAGGGACATAATATTTATTCCTGACTTTCTTTTATCTACATTCATTGGATTATTATTTAGTGACATCTCGTGGGGCTTGAACCCTGGGCCTGGGCACTGTCCCTCAGCTCTTCAGCTCAAGGCTAGTGCTCTATCACTAGACCCACAGTACCACTTCTGGTTTTCTGGTGGCTTATTGGAGATAAGAGTTTCACGGACTTTCCTGCCTGGGCTGGCTTTGAACCATGATCCTCAGATCTCATCCTTTTGAGTAGCTAGGATTACAGGGGTGAGCCATCGGCACTCAGCTTTATTTTTTAATCTTTAATGGCACATCATGATTCCTGCATAGACGAATAATGCAAGTTGGACATTCTCTGTTTGTATGTCTCTCCCCTCATCTCACTCTCTCTCTCTGTAATACATTCTATAAAGAGTAAATAATTGGTGCTTTGGTGCTGGTAGGTCATACTTGTAGCTACTCAGGAGACTGATTTGAGAATTATGGTTTGGCACGCTTATTTCCAATTAATCACTATGAAGCCAGAAGTGGAGCTGTGGATCAAGTGGTAGAATTCCAGCTTTCAGTGAAATACTAAGGGACAACCCCAACCCCTAGGCCCTGAACTGAAGCCCTAGTTCACACACACACACACACACAAACACACACACACACACACACACACACACATATAATACATATATGCATTTATTTATTTATATAGTATATACGTTTACATGCTATACATATATATGTATATGTATGTGTGTGTATATACACAAACACACACATATATATACATATATTTATCTATTTATATACTATATATGTATATATGCTATACATATATATGTCTATACATATGTGTGTGTATATACACACACACACACATATATATATATATATATAGAGAGAGAGAGAGAGCACAAACAAAATATGGAAACATCCAAGTAAAGATGCTTTGAGAAACACAAAGATAACTTTGTTTATCAAATTGTATTGGGAATGGCTAATTTAAATGGTTAATTTATTACTTATTATTTATTAATACTTATTATATGGTAGATATAGCAATAGGAGTGTTATACATCATTTTGTGCATGCCATTTATTCCTCTCCTATAAATTGGAAGTATAATTTATAGGTAGCTTGAGCAAGGTCACCGCCAGGTTGAGATCCAAAATGCAAGGACTCACTCCAGAGCCAGATCTTCTACATGGTGTCCAGGTCACAGGGGTTTGGATCCAAATGATAAATTTGTTTCTCAAAGCAAGCCATGCACTCTGGATATTTATTCATGGAATTCAAACTACTAATGAAAGAAGGCAATTTCCATGGCTATTAGATTTTTAATATCATATTTTCCTGAAACTAAGATGTACCATATACTAAAAGAAAGACATGTAAGAATTGATTGTTCTGAAATAAATTCTTTACCAAATTTAGTAACGCTACTTGATGATTTTAATAAGAATTTTAAGTTAATGCTTTTAAAACTTATCTTGAGGAAGATATGGTGATACCATGAATATTATATTTCTTTTCCTGCTCGCATTCATTTTCCTAAGTTGAATTCTCACATTTCTTTTCCAGATCCTAATATTCTCTGCTAAACACCATTTAACTTCATGCAATTAAATTAAGCAAATATTCAAATTTGTTTCACTTTTAACATACTCTTCTAAGCACAAGATGAATAAAATATGGTCCCTGGCTTCAAGCAATCTGATGTAATTATATTAGATATTTCCATGTACCTGAATCTGCCAGCTGTGATTATAAGAGACTCAGAGAGCAGAGCTCTCCTGTGTCATCCAACCTTCAAGTTTAAATAGTACTTAAACATTATTGTTTTGTAGAAGAATTCTGTAAGATTTCAGAATTGGAGAAAATAAGTCAAAAATTATAAAGTGCTCATTCTTCACTGTATATTTTAGTTTGAATGGATAGTGTTGAACTCTTTGGATTACTCTCACAGAACATTAATGACCTTTGATCGTGTGTCTAGCCTCTTGGGTTGCCTGACACAAAGGGTACGGGTTAAAAGGGGTGTTTTGTAACTTGGTATTCACGCAGCCGTGCTTGGAGTGTCTTTCCTACTTCTCTCTTCTCACTGAAAGATGTTTTCCTCTTTGAATTAGGAGTTGTGAATAAGGAGAAAAAGAGACTAGGTGTCTACAAATAACATTTTTTTCTAATTTGGGGAGGGGAAGGGAAATAACAAAATGCTGAAGCAAGGATACAGGTTGATCCATTGTAACAATGAGACATAGGAGACACTATGTTGAAAACCAACTTTACAAGGGGGGGGGGGGAGCGGGGCGGGGTAATATGGGAGGTGGGGAGGGAAGAGATGATAGGGTAGAAACAAAGGAAGGGGTAACAATGCTCCATAGGAAATGGACTCATTATCACACTCATGTAACTGTAACCCTTCTGTACAGTATCTTTACAATAAAAAATTAAAAAAATTAAAGTAGCTCACTTTAACAAGCACATATACGCTTCTCCATGCTTTTCTGAATTATTTAACTAGACAGCAAGGTTACCAAATCATCACTATTACAAATAAGAGATTTTAGCCGGGTACTGGTGGTTCATGCCTGTAATCCTAGTTACTCAGGAGGCTGAGCTCTGAAGATCACAGTTCAAAGCTAGCCCTGGCAGGAAAGGCCATGAGACTCTTATCTCCAATTAACCATCAGAAAAACCAAAAATGGCGCTGTGCCTCACGTGGTAAACCATAAACCTTGAGCTGAAGAGCTGAGAGACAGCTCCCAGGCCCAGAGTTCAAGCCCCATGACTGATAAAAATAAAAAAAGAAAGAAGAGATTTTATGTATTTTATAAATATTACTGTAATTGTTCTCAATTACTGACAGGAAACATGTACCAGGGATCCCATCCAGTAAATACCATGATGCAACTTATTAACAAACTGGCATTTGAAGAGGAATCACATGTATCTCACCAATTATATGGCATTAATAGGCAACATAACCTTACCCCCACATAATCTGCAGTTCAATATTATCTACACATATCCTATAAGAAAGCAGGATGGAAAGAAAATATTTAAATATGATAAAAGTGCAGATTATATGAAGTGAGTTTGCTTCTTCTTTTATATTTCTTACCAGACTTGTAAATAATTTGGTAACATATGAGCACACTTGTAACAAATAAATGAATAGTATACCAATCACTTCAATAATTCTTATCTATTTAAAGTTTGAAATTTTTAATCAATTATCAAGATAACATGTTTTTATTTTGGAATAAAGCAGAGAGAAATTGGTAACTGGCATCTTCACTTCTGCATATCACATTCAACAGTTAACAATAGTTGTTGCTCTAGTGTAACAAGTTGTGAACTTAACATTTTAACTTTCTTCTACCACATATACATGTGTGGTCCACTCTGTTTTCATGTTGATTCTATATCCACCATGTTCTCCAACATTGCCATTTCAGGAATTTAAACTTCATATAGTATGTCCTCAGTCACATGTCTCCAAATGCAAATTGTTTTTGCATACAAACCTCTTTTTGTTTATGGGTGCCTGTACCTAGGCTTGAATTTAGAACATCCACTCTGGGCTTTTTCCCTCAAGATTAGGGCTCTACTATTTGAGCCGCAGCCCTAGCTTCAGCTTTGTGCTGGTTAACTGGGAATAAAATGTTTCATGGATTTGACTGTTGGGGCTGGCTTCCAACAATGATTCTCAGATCTTAGCATCTTGAGTATACAGAATTACAGGTGGGAGCCACCAGCATCTGGATCTTAAGTAGTCAGAAAAGACCAATTATTAATGTGCTACCTTTAGATATATGTTTGTGTTTCAATGTTGGAAGTTCAAATGCAGTATTGTTTGTAAAGGAGATTTCTAATTCAGTAGATTATAAACATTAATCAAGTCTCACAAGCTAAATTTGCCTTCACATGCATTTTAATCACAAGACCAAAATAATTCTAAAACTACGCAATTGCTTTACCTAATTATGATCATATCTCTGCCATTGAATTTCTGTGTTTGATATTATGATGTATCCAAATATATATTCCTCATTTTACACTTAATTTTAACTCATTATGGTAATCTTTATGTAGTAAATATAATCTTGAAAAACTTGGAAAAAATAATATATTTTGGCAATATATATTCCTGGTACTTTCCACTTAGGAAACAAAAACTCCTCTTTTGATTAGTGCCTTTATTATAGGCATCTCTTTTTAATCCTTGCCATTCTTTGAGAAAGCCAGTCTTCTCTAATTGATGAGAATAGTCTACTCATTTTTCCTTCTGCCAAGAATATTGTTTCCTTGACTTTTCTTTGCTGAGAGATAAACTGAATGATCGATCTTCTTTTAGAAGATTACTCCAAACCCTCAAGTAAATGACTACTCTGCAGTCATTTTTAAAATTCCTATTACATTATCATCCCTTACATACACTGTAGTGTGTCTAAAAGTATCTTATAATTTTTGTCTCTGTTACCAGCACTTAAGTAAGTGAACATGAATATCATATGTAGTGACAATTCTGAGCTACATAAGGGATGACAGAATCTGATAGTTTAAACATCAGTTAATTCAAGTTGATGTAGCTACTAAAATTATTGTGAAAGACATAAAATACAATGACTGTGGTCTTCTCTTTGTTACTAAAAATATCTCTGAAATTTTAATTCATATCCATTCAGCTTTAAAAGAATCGTGCAAGAAGTCTACACTGATACATGTTTTGAAAACAAATAGAACTAAACTTTAAACTTCATTTAAATTCTAGCAGATAAGTAATGCCTGTGGTTATTTAACAGAAGACTATCCTATCATATGAAATGAAATGAATATTCAGGAAAAACATTTTGTACATTAGTCTCGTTAGCACAAATAGCTTTCAGTTAGGAAGTCTTTTTTTTAATACTTTTTTTTTTGTCAGTCCTGGGCCTGAACTCTGGGCCTGGGAGTGGTGTCTCAACTCTTCAGCTCAAGGTTCCATCACTTGAGCCACAAAGCCACTTCCGGCTGTTTCTGCTTATGTGGTGCTAAGGAATTGAACCCAGGACCTCATGCATGAAAGGCAAGCACTCTACTACTGAGCTACCTTCTCAGCCCAAGGAAGTCTTTTTTTGACATCTCAAAGCAGATGTAAAGATTTCCCATTCCTCTCTTCTTCCTTCTATGATCCTTCCCTCCTTCCTTTTCTCTCATTATCCTTTCTTTTATAAATGTTCCTTATACATCTGGTCTCATAAATGATCTTCTAGGAGTTGGGGACAATCTTTGCTCTTGCCGAAATTGGATTCTACTGATCTAGAGTATAATGAATAAAAATGTATATTTATTACTAGAATATGCTAAATGTAAAAATGTAATTACTATCATAATCTAGGAGCTGAAGGCATTTGAAGGTCACAAATACTGTAGGCAAGAATAATTAGCTTTCTTTCTTTCTTTTTTTTTTTTTTGCCTGTCATGGGGCCTGAACTCTGGGCCCAGACACTGTCCCTCAGCCCTTAAGCTCAAGGGAAGGGCCCTACTACTTGAGCCACAGCACCATTTCTGGCCTTTTCTACTTTGGTAGTGCTGAGGAATCGAACCCAGGACCTCATGCAGGCAAGGCAAGCACTCTACCACTAAGTCACCATCCCTGTACCCCCAATTAGCTTTCTTTTGATATCTAAGCCTATTATCAATTAATAAAATGTGATTAGAATAATAATGTCATGTCATTTTAAAAATAGTATTCTATATTTTACATTTTAATTATACTTGAATTTTCATTGATTCAACAATATGTCAACAAATACATGTATATAGTATATATAGACAGAGAGGAAAAAGAAATAGGCATACATATATATGTATATATACATATATATATCTGTATATCAAACTAATTGGAGACTTTGTTTTTATAAGATACAATGATGAATTATAAAATTTTAAAATGCAATATAGGACTGGGAATGTAGCTTAGTGGTAGAGTGCTTGTCTAGCACGCAGGAAGCCTTGGGTTTGATTCCCCAGCACCACATAAACAGAAAATGTCAGAAGTAGCACTGTGTCTCAAGTATTAGACTGCTAGCCTTGAGCAAAAGAAGCTCGGTGACAGTGCTTAACCTTGAGTTCAAGCCCCAGGACTGGCAAAAAAAATGCAATATTGTTGGTGATAGAGATATTGTTCAGAACACATCTTTCTCTTTTTGGTTCTCTTTGACTATATGATTTTTTTAAATGGAAGGAATATATCAGCTGGCATCTGCTAAGAATTTAAGCATAAACCGTCCTAAGAAAAAAGAAAAAAAATAGCACTTTCCCAAGCACATTTGAATATCTAATAATTATTATTGGTAGTAGTAAAAGAAGTAGCAGTGTTAACATGATTATTGTGATTTTAGTTAATATATAGCTCCATGGTTGATAGTTCAATATCCATTACAGTGGTTATTTAAAAAAATACTAAGGCATAGTAAATAAAAGAATCCCCATTTAAAATTAGCTGTTAAAAATCCTACTTATCTACACATACATATTTTCTGTTAAAACTTGAATATTGAGTATTTTCTGTTGAGAATCTAACCTTGATCTTTACTTGCTCTCAGTGCACATGGTAGCCCCACAAATGGCTGCCTTCCCATAGAGTGAGGAGTAAACATTCTTAGAGCTGTGGGGACAAACTCATCTCTCCTCTCTTTCTCACTGTAAAAGTAAGAGTATCAGATGGTGGAGGAAAAAAAAGGAAACACATAGGACCAATCCCTTGAAATTTTTTAATTATTATTGAAAATGGAGGAAATATCATATTCCTGCATATTAACAGGTGTGAACATCTGAAATTGTATATTAAGCTGAGCACCTACGGCTCAGGCTGTACTTCCAGCTACTCAGGAAGCTGAGAATTGATGTTCTCAGTTCAAAGCCAGCCCAGGTAGGAAATTGTATGAGATTGTTATCTCTGATTAACCACCAAAAACTTGGAAGTGGAACTGAGGCTCAACTGGTAGAATGCTAGCCTTTGAGCAAAAAAGGTTCAAGACAGCACTCAGGACCTAAATTCAAGCCCCAGTTCCAGTACCAAATACAAACACATAAAAAACACCAAAAGGATATTCCCTTCAGTTGGCTTCATGTTATGTTTCAGAAATATAAAAGGCTACTGTATACAATTTATTTTTCATTGAAATACAATAAATGTAGCTTTCAATATTCCTTTAATATTTTTATATGTCTTTTTAGTTAAAAATTGATGTTTTCCTTTAAAGAAAAACAGGAAATTAGAATACATTGACTATCAATTTTTGGACAAAATACTTCAGATGAATATTCAAATATTTTTTTCTAGAATTTTTTGGAGGAATAATGGTATTTATTTATTAAAGGTTAAAAATGGGCATCTATTAAGGAATATAGTTGTTACATTCAAAAAGAATACAGTTAATACAAAATTTATAGACAATTCTTTTCTATGTAAATACTATACTATACATGCTTATAATTTCAACACTTGAGAGTCAAAGCTTGAAGGAAGAGAATTTTGAGTTTGTGGCCATTCTGAAATGGTTATTTCAATGTATATTTTTTCATTTTTTTATTTTTATTTTTTGCGGGGGGTGCTTGAACTCAGGTCTTGGCACTGTCCCTGAGCTCTTATGCTCAATGCTAGCACTCTACCACTTTGAGTGGCAGTTCCAGATCCAGTAATCTGGTGGTTAATTAGAAATAAGAGTCTTATGGACTTTCCTGCCTGGGCTTTGAATTGCCATCCTCAGATCTCAGCCTCTTCAGTAGCCAGGATTACAAGTATGAGCCACCCCACACCCAGCTCAACACACATTTTCAAATGGCACATTAACTTATTTATGATGAGTTAAATTGTGGTTTGCATAGCTGTGTGTAGTTAAGAGAAAAAAATTCTGTAAATACATAAGAAAGGGGGTT
The DNA here is from genome assembly GCF_019054845.1 of Dipodomys spectabilis. NCBI lineage: Eukaryota > Metazoa > Chordata > Mammalia > Rodentia > Heteromyidae > Dipodomys > Dipodomys spectabilis. The sequence continues at coordinate 10,324,354 of NW_024870686.1, read as the reverse complement.
GACTCTGAAATATAGTGTAAATGTATGTGGAGCTGTAACAATGAAATTCTCTCCAGTATAATTATTATAAAGTAATAAAGTGATTAGAATGGTAACCAAAATAAGAGGATAACCATCCAATCTACCCAGAATTAAAAGGTCTTACACATTGTACATTCTCTTTTTTTTTGACAAAAATTGATCAAAGATATTTGCCAAATAGTGAGTTAAATTTTTGTAGGTCTTCTGAGATTTAAGAGTTACTCATATTGAAGTCCCACCCTTCAAACCTAAAATATTATTTTAGGAAGTGGTGCTGTGGCTCAAGGGGTAGAGCTCTCACCTTGAGCTGAAGAGCTGAGGGACAACGTCCAACCCCAGAGTTCAAGCCCCACGATCGACAAAAAAAAATACTAAAGGGCTGGGAAGATGGCTCAGTGGTAGAGCGCTTGCCTTGCAAGCCTGAGGCCCTGGGTTTGATTCCTCAGCACCATATAAGCAAAAAGAAAAAAGCCGGAAGTGGCGCTGTGGCTCAAGTGGTAGAGCACTAGCCTTGAGCTGAAGAGCTGAGGGACAGTGCCCAGGCCCAGAGTTCAGGCCCCACAACCGGACCCAAAAAAAAAAAAAAAAAAAAAATACTAAAATATTATTTTAAAATGTGTCCAGATAATAAGAAAATAACATGGTAAAATAAAGTCCCCAACTGATACCGTAATATTTTATAAATTCATAACTAATATTAAAGATTTTTAATCCAGTTCTTCATCTCTGATTGATTTTTTTATTCTCCTCATACATAGTACATATTTAAATGTGAGATTTAATGGGGTGATATTATTTATAGTAGTACGCTTTATGTGTTATTTTTATTGGCTATGTAGAAATAATAAATAGGTGCTAATTGTTCAGATTCATGAAACTGTCTTGCGTTAAAGATAGCTACAAACAGGAGATAAGCCTGCATTTATCAAATAAATTTGATTTCACAGTTTGTATTTCAAGAAAGGATATGAGAAATTCTGTATTATTTGTGCTAAATTTCTGTCCTTTAAATATTTCTCATCTTAAGTATGCCTAAAGAAAATAAGATTTATCAATAAAATAATATTACCTCTTTTATATTTCACATAAGCAGAATTTATTCTGATGTTAATAGATCTCTAATAATTAATGAGTTGTGCTAAATAGCACAGAGCAGAGACAGTTTCATTGGACCGCATTGCTGTCTGACTTCCTGCTCCCAAATCTCTTTTACCAGATAATTATTTCAGGCAGATCTGATAGATTTACTCTTCACTTCCAGATAGCCACAAAAGCTCCTTATTTAGAGAATTTCACTTTCAGTCTCTATTAAAGATATCTCTTTTTCCATCTCTCTGAGTATCCCATCCCTGGGAGCGGGGTGGAAGGGAAGCATTGGGGAGCTTCCTCCCACCACCTCCTGTCCTACTGTATAGCTCAAGTGTCCTCAGTTCAGTCGCAGATCCACTATTTTTGACATTATGAGAAAAAGAAAGTGAAAGAAAGAAGGAGAAAATGGGTTCAAGTATGACTGATTTAGTTCTACACTGCTTCCAAGTTGGGGGTCCCAGTTCAACTTCTGATGAGGTAGATTCATGGATTTTATCTGTCGTCCAAGAATTTCCACTTAGAGCTTCCTAAGCCAAGAAAGTTCGCTGACAGCTCTGTCCCACTATTTCTAGAATGTGGCTGTTTCCTGGTCTCCTAGAATCCTTCCTGCTGAGGACAAGTACTTTTGATCCTGAGGAAGGAACATGCTTTTACTTTCCTCTGCCATCCAATCTCTAGCCAGCCTTAGGTGTTGTTTCAGGGTGATAATCAGATCCCAGGATGAGCCAGCATTGTTGAACAGTTCCATTGTTTTGAGCAATTTCTGCCGCCTATCACCACACACATATCACACATATACAGGCTTGAAGCAAGAACCTGGCCAACTCAAATGCCATAGAACTACGTTGGCTCAGCTCACTTGAATTCTTACTTTAAAACAGGAAGAATTGAAATACCAATTTTAGGACTCCCTCTTCTAATGGGCTATAAGTAGATGGACAAGTACTATACCCAAAGAAATGGTATATTCTTTTTCTTCCTTCCTTCCCTTCTTTCCTTCCCTTCCTTCCTTCCTTTCCTTCCTAATTCCCTTCCCTTCCTTTCCTTCCTTCCTTTCCTTCCTTCCTTCCTTCCTTCCTAATTCCCTTCCCTTCCCTTCCTTTGCTTCCTTCCTTCTTTCGTTCCTTCCTTCCTTCCTTCGATCCTTCCTTCGTTCGTTCCTTCCTTCCTTCCTTCCTTCCTTCCTTCCTACTTCTTTCTTCTTTCCTCCTTATCTCTTTCCTGATCTGGGGGGTTACATATAAAATGGAGACAATTCACAAGGTTCTGTTTTAATATTCCGGTACACTAATATGATTGGCCTCCAGCAGAATAACACTGTGTCATTGTTTCCAAGTTTAACAAAACACATTCTGAAATTTAATTTACTACAATTCTGTGGAGAACCTAAATTAAATTAATTTTTATTTGTTTTGTTCAAAGCCTCTTTCTATGTCTAGCTATGATTGCAATTGGGGGCTGTTCTGGTGCCTCATTTATAGTTATTATACTCAAGTTTTTATATTATAATCTCTGGAGACAGCTTCAGAATTTCTGCAAAAGTAATATTTCTCATATTTTACTAGCCATGTTCAACTATTCTTTTTTCTATAACAAAAATGATTAATTTAATAGAATTTTGTAAAGACATTTCAGAATTTTTAGAAAAGGTAAGAGATATACATTGTGTAACGCTGAGCCATCCCATGTGTAAAAGCATTCAGAAGCTCTGTGTGAACTTATCTCCACAGCAACAGCTCAGATTTCCCATCTCTCAGGACTTTAGACAAGAACCTGAGGATGTCCCAACTGTTCACAAATGTGAAAATCTTGGCTCTGAGTGACAATGTTCAACTATTTTTATCTGAAAAGCTCCTTTGTCAAAGTAGAAAGCCGACAGACAGTTCATGTGACACTAAAGTTGTATAAAGGTATGCACTATTACAAGAGTTAAGGTTCACAATTATATGAATGAGGATACTTTTTTAAAAAAAGATGGTAGGGAAGAAACAAAGGAGGGTGTAACAATGTTCGATAGGAAACGTACTCATTAACTTACTCATGTAACTGTAACCCTTCTGTACAGAATCTTTACAATAAAAAGTATATATTAAAAATTGCAAAAAATGAATTATTTATTTTATTCCGAGAAATAAAGAGAAGCTCACCAACACTAACCTTATTAACTAGGTAAAAAATCTACTTGAAGTAAAACTGTTATGTTATGCTTTCTGTACTAAGCACTTGCATATCTTCATTTTATTTGGTATGTATTTTCTCAAGCTTTCTTGAATGGGAATGGTTCTTTTAGCAACCTGAATTTGTATTAAAAATGTATTTAACTTAAGAATCGTATACAAAAAGATTTTCTCAGAATTATTATTTAAAAAGAGTGTGAATACCTACCAGAATGCATTCATTCACACAACTAATTTAAATGGATGTATTGAAGTGATTTCCTGCTCTTTGATACACTACCATTAAAGAAAAACTATGAGCAATTTTGCTCAGATTGTTGTAATGAATAAAGAAAACATATATTTTTCTATCTCTAGAAATTAAAATTCTGATAAATTTATTTTTCAAAAAACTTGTCAATTCAAATGTTCACTTAGTATAAAAATATCCTATTTAGAGCAGATATAATATTAATTATATTCATTATAGTTAGAATTAGAAATCTGTATGTTTAAATACTCAGAGTGTGGAATTTAAGAATATAAAACTTTAGAAATACTAATCATTTAAAAGATACATATTTCTCAGATTCGATGTCTACATATAGACAGTGCAAAGTTTGGTATCACTGCACAAAACTAATCCGTATTGTCTTCTTTCCTATTTCTCTTCCTTCATGTTCAGCATGTATCTTTTGGCTTCAAGATCAAGGGTGGCTGCAGAAGCTTAACCATTAAGCTAGTATTTAAAACAAGAAGAATTGCATTTCTGAGCATTCAGAACACTTAGTCCCTAATATCAGGACGACAATGTTATCTTGAAAACATCCAGTATATATCGATTGGCAAAAGAAGTATATGACATAATTGGTCTTGACTGCACAAGATTCTTTACTTTTTTAAAATCTGTGGAATATTATAAAGGAATAAATTTATTAATATTAGCATGGTCTACCATTAGTATTTCTTTCCCTGGTACTTGCAATAGACTATTTCAGGATCCAGTTTGGAAAGATCTATTGACTTTGCTTGTGACTGAGAAAAGACACTGGAACAGATATACTTGGTGCTGAAAGGGTTTGCATACATGTAATTCTCGATTTGCAAGCAGCTTTCACCTGACATTGATTTTAGAATTCAAATCACAATCGAAAGCCCTTACTGCTCTGTGCATTAATTCGTCAATATCATCTGGCAGTGTATCCTGGCTGAAGTATTTTTGATTTACTCATCTTTTCGTTTGCATTTTTGTTGCTACTACTCTGTCTGTGTATATCCCAGGTCCATAAAATTAACACCATCATAAATCAAAATGGTCAGTAAATCACAGTATAAATAAAGAACAGCACAATGAAGAGTAAGATTCAATGGAATATCATAAGCTTTCATAGCTCTTGTGAACATACAGGTTGTGTAGTTGTATGTCTGTGCTACCATAATGGCTTTCCCTAACAATATGCCATTAACCGTGCAAATTGAGACAACGTTTATAAATATTGAGCACTGCATTTTATCCATTTGGTGAGTTATTTACGAGTGTGGAAAGAATTTCTAGAATAACACATATTATTCTAGAAAACTGTACCAAGGATTGTCTTCACACATAGCAGAGTTTTCTTTTAGAAAAATCGATTTCTTTTTCAAAGATACAGTAGAAAATAATACTCCTAATAGGAAAGGAAATAGATGACAAGTGACAAAAACCAGTAACAACAGGTTTCATCAGAGTGCTGGTAGGGAACTTGTGAAATAAGCCAAAAACATAAATAGACAAATTTCATGGTTGACAAGAAAAGGGATGTATCCGATTGATTTTTTTTTCAAATGCCACCAACGATGGCATTGAATGCCCATGGCCTATAATATGTTAAAGCAAAATCATGATTACATTTGTATGGTACCTAATACATCTTCATATTTCTCTCAAATTATTTATCAATGGATTTCTGCTTGGTAAAGGTAAGACAGATGGTAGAATGTTTGAGTTATTTGTCAATAATATGAGGACTTTAGGATTTCTTTAGGAGAATTATTAGTTGTCAATAATAGGTTTTATTATTGAGTCAGTAATTAATGTGGATGGATACTATGAGAAAGTTAATTTCCAGCCCCAGTGTGCATCTCTTCCTTATGTAAAGGAATGGTAGTCTAGTAGCTGGCCTTACTTGATTGGGGTCTGGATATTGTTCATCTGGCCATTATTTTGCATGATGTTTAGTATGACTGCTGGGGGAAAAGTATTCACCTCTGGAGTTAGAAGAGAATTCTGCAAGATAGCAAATCCTACCTGTGATATAATTTATTTTTTCAATTCGCTGTTTCAAGCACTTATTTGAACAATAAAAACGCAAACTTACCTAAGGTAAAATTGACACTTTAAGGCAGAAATAGCATTTTAAACATTGGTGTTAAGAGCTCAATGGCTTCTATAAAGCCTTAACTATGATGTTAAATAGTTTAATATTCTCAAAAGCAGAAAAATCTCAAGCATTGATATTTTTGTTCCTTTTATGGAAACATAAAGCAATAGTAGATTGTTACAGGGATTGAAAAGATTATTTAAAAAATGCTTTTCTTTACTAAATATTTTTACTAAATATTTTCTTTACTGTTGAATGAGGCAATTTTGTTGATGATTATTTCCCATAACTGCAAATAGGACATTTGTCTTGTACTTATTAGCCTTTTTGAATTTCATTTGAAAGTGTTCAATTCTGTTAGCTATATTTTATTAGCTTTTATGTTTTCTTTCTCTCTTTCATTCTCTCTCTTTTGTTGTATTCATTTCCTTTCTTTCTCTCTGTGGTATCTCAATGTTGTTTTGATTTGCATTTCTTTTATGGCTAGGAGGTTGAGCATTTCTTCATGTGTCTATTGGCCATCCTTCTTTCTTCTTCAGAGAAGTTTCTCTTCAAGTCATTAGCCCACTTATTTATTGGGCAGTTGTTTCTTTGAGGATTTGTTGTTGGGGGATTTAATTTTTTGAGTTCCAAGTATATTTTAGATATGAGACCCTTGTCTGTTGTATGGCTAGTGAAGATCTTCTTCCAATCTATGAGCTTTCTATTTATCTTGCTAGCTATGTCCTTTGCCATGCAGAAGCTCTGCAACTTCATGCAATCTCATTTGTCCAACCTTTCTTTGATTTGCTGTGTTTCCAGATCTCTATTCAGAAAATTCTGGCCTGTGCCAAGGAGACCTAGGGTTTCTCCTATTCCATCCTGTAATGTTTTCAGAGTGTCTGCTTTGAGTTCAAGGTCTTTGATCCATTTGGAGTTGATTCTGGTGCAGAGTGATATATAAGGATCTACCTTTAGTTTTCTACAAGTAGTTAACCAATTTTTGCCAGCACCATTTACTGAAGAGACTGTCTTTCTTCCATTCTATTTTTTAGCTCCCTTATCAAAGATTAGATGGCTATAGGTCTGTAGGTTCATTTCTTGGTTTTCAATTCTATTCCATTGGTCCTGAGGTCTGTTCTTGTGCCAGTACCAAGCTGTTTTGATTACTATGGCTTTATAGTAGAGTTTGAAATTTGGTATTGATATTCCTCCAGCAGTGTTTTTTCTGTTGAGGATCATTGTTTTCTAATATTACTCCATCTTTACCAGATTGCTTGCCTGAAATAGGCTGTTCTTAATTCACTAAATAAAACTTTTTATACTGTACTGTTTAGTTATATCTTTCTTTCTTTTATCCTTTAGTTTATGCCTTACTGATACTATTTATGGTTTTTGTATCCTTTGTCATATATATATATATATATATATGTATATATATATATATATATATATATATATTGATTTGGAGAAGGGAAGGGGAATAATAAATTGGTGAGACAAAGGACAAAGAGTGAACCAATGCAACAGCGATACTTACCAGACACTATGTTGGAAATGAACTTTACAATTTGCAGGGGGGGAGGGGAGGAGGGGGAGGAGGAGGGGTGGAGTAGGAGAGAATGAGAGAGGGGTTAGCACTGTTCAAAAAGAAATGCAGAAATGTACTCATTAGTTTACATATGTAACTATAATACAATGCACATAATATTTACAATAAAAAAGCTGTTTATCTATTCAACTTCAGTGTTTGTTAGTAAGTTGTAGGATTTAGTAATCTAATTAACTTAATTACTGATTATTTCTTAACATCCAGAATGAACTGCACTTATTGTAGCATTCATGTATTCAAGATATCTAATGACTTTCATCTCAGAGTTGAAAAATATGCAACATATCATATTTTAACTAGTATTTTCCTCATGGATATCAAATAGCCTAATTAGTTACTTGACTCCTCATTTTCTATTTTGTTAATTGTGTAGTTCTTTCTTGTTTTTTCATAATTCTTCTTTTATTAACTTATTAGCCTTTTCCTATTCATTTTCTTTTTAATTTTCCTCTTGTAGAAAGTATTTCACAGAAAACCTTTTTTTTTTTTTTTTCATTTTATAGAAAAGAAAGTCACAGACAAAAATGTGATTACTGAGGTCAGGCATAGCAATTATGCAAATATTCTTTAAGGAAAATCAGACAAATAAAAGCTATGTAAACAAATGAGTATTATTTGAGATTTACATTATACGCACTATACTATTTTTCTCTCCTTCCATTTTTGAACAAGGAACAGAGCCAATGTGAGACTCCTGACCAAGATACTTCAGCTTCAACCTTGATTCTAATCATTAAAAGATGGAGTTTTACAATAGCTCCTGAAGTAGTAACTTTGACTTAAATTATTTGAACAGTTACTATATCATTTTTCTGTTTCAAATATTTTAATTTTTATTATAATATGGCAAATTATTTCATAATAATTGTTTTGAAAAGGACTACTGAATATTGGAGCCATTTCAAAATCTTACCAAGTTTCCATTTATGTAAATAGTGTTAATGTACCTATGTGTGAGCTGGTGTTGTTTATAACTGATTTTTACAAAGTCAACTTTATGATAGCTTAAGCCTGAAGCTCAAACAATATCGCAAGTCTTCTGTTAATAAAAATTGAAGCCATCTCAATGCTGTTTGAACAGATTATTGAGAAAGATTAAATTTCTCATTTTCCTTTGGCTATGTGTATGAGTTTCAGTTCAGTCTGTATCATAGGAAAACATGGGAATAGATTTTATCATCTGTTTATAATTAAGTTCTCAAATTTACATGATCTAAATTGATAGAGGAAAATCTCATACAAATAACTAGGATGGCCATGAGAGAGGAGATACAAACCATAATGATATTTCACCATTTGTCTCCACGCATTATCCTGGTTAGGAATATGTCATAGTTGGCCCCACACACAAAGTGAAGGGAAGTTGCAAGAGCTCCAGTTACAATAGAGATGAGATATACTTGGGCTATCTCTGGAAAGAGGATGAGCTTTCAGAAAGTGTCTCAGATTGGAAGATAACAAACTGTCTTTGAATTCCAGAAAATTCCCTAGGTAAATGCTAAAAGTCCAGCATCAAGTGGTTGTGTAGTGATCCCCTTACCATCATTTTCTCCCATCTGGGATTCTGTAGTTTCATTTCCTTGAAGCCAGCCAGCCATGTTTGAAAATGTTAAGTGAAACATTGTAAATATAGAGGATATACCATAGAGGAATGAACATACAAAAGAAACAAAAAATATCACATAGTACATTAAAAACAACAACAAGAACAAAGGAAAACCTCTTGTGGCCATGTCTTGGAGTTCATTTCGTTTAACATCATCTTATATGGTCATATGTACATGGCTATTGAGCTATTCTGCTCATTTGCTGAGATTATTCTAGATGTATACTGATTACTGAAAATGGGACCTATGTTTCTTTGGGTCTGGCTTAGTTCACTTATGATGATTTTTTCCCAAGTCTTTCTATTTTCTTACAAGTGGGGTGATGTCATTCTTTCTGATGGAAGCATGGAATTCCAGTGTGTGTGTGTATGTGTGTGTGTGTGTGTGTGTGTGTGTGTGTGTGTGTGTATGAAAGAGAGAGAGAGAGAGAGAGAGATTTTCTTGATCTATTCATCTACTAAGAAGCATATATATATTTATTTGAATTAGAGAAGGAAAAGGGAACAACAGAATGGTGAGACAAAGGACAAGGGAGAGCCAATGCAACAGCGATATACACAAAACAATATGCTGGAAATGATCTGTACAACCAATTGGGGGATGAGTAGGAGAAAAATGAGGGAAGGTGTAACAATGTTTGACAAGAAATGTACTCATTACCTTACTTATGTAACTGAAACCCCACTGTAAATCACCTTGACAATAATTTTTAAAAAGAAAGAATAGAAAATGTAAACATAAAGGATTCATGTTTTAAAATGCACTGCGTTCTGAATAGGGAGATTAAATCTCTCACTGGCCTGCTCCATTCTTTCCAGAATGTGAAGCAGACCTTCTCTGTCCAGCTGATCCACACTGTGTATGCTTTCTACTCATTACCAGTCAATAGCTGTGGTCTCCTCTGATAGGAAGTTACCTCTTGTATCACCATTTGAGTTGAGTCCCTTCTTTTGCATAATGGTGTCCCTAACTCTTCAGAGTAGTGATGCCAGAAATTTACACATCCAAAAGATTTGTGAAGTCCTTCCTTTAAGGGAATAGATGACCAGACTGCATTTAATAATGAATGAAAAATATTTGTGATGTTTCATAAAGATTTGGGATCATTTTTTAATTGTGATCATCTATTATCCATGAAATTATAAAGAAAATTCATGTTAGTTTTGCTAGTGCCTTCATTTGTTAGTACATAAATTATCACAAATTCAGCCATGTGCAAAGGGTGTTAGATACCTACGAAGATCAAGGACCACTAACTGGTTTCACTGTTTCCTGACTGACTTTCATTTTCTTCATGTCTTGCTTTGAATCTAATATTCCCACAAAATTAGGTAGTGAATAGAGTCAGTTCTTGCTTAAAAGTTTGATTTCAGGGGCTGGGAATGTGGCTCAGTGGTAGAGTGCTTGCCTAGCATGCATGGTTTGATTTCTCAGTACCACAAATAAAGCCGAAGTGGCTCTTTTGGCTCCAGTAGCACTCTCGCTAGCCTTGAACAAAGAAGCTCAGGGACAATGCCCAGGCCCTGAGTTCAAGTCTAGAAAAACTAGATAGATAGATAGATAGATAGATAGATAGATAGATAGATAGATAGATAGATAGAAAAAAAAGTTTAATTTCGGACCATTTCCAGCATATTGTCTTATGAGTATCGCTGTTGCTCGGGTTCCACTTTTGACCTTTGTCTCAACATTTTGTGTTCCCCATCCTTCGCTAGTTCAGATAACACATGTGTATGTATGTGTATATATATATATATATATATATTATATATGGGCATAATATAATATAACATATATATATTATATATATATATATTTATATATATTATACCCAGGGTACCAAAATCAAATTCAGTGAGAACAGGGATAAACCATAGATGTAAAAAAGTACAGAAGAAACAAGAATTCACATAGTACATTGAGAACATCCACAACAAAGAAAAATCTCTTATGTCCAGTTCATGGAGTTCTGTCCAGTTCTTGGAGTTCATTTCACTTAGCATTATCTTATATGATATGTACATTGCTATTGAGCTATGATCTGTACAACTTGGGGGGGACTGGGGGGAGGGAAAGAGGGAAAAATATGAGGGAAGGGGTAACAAGCTACACAAGAAATGCAATCACTACTTATGTAACTGTAACCCCTCTGTACATCACGTTGACAATAAAGTTTTTAAATGCTAAAAAATGCTAAAAAATTAAAAAATAAAAATTGTGAACACTTGCAGAAAAGTTTATTTTTATAAAGGGCTATTAATTTCAAAATTAAAATAAATTTATAAGTATTTACTTTATTTTCAGCATGAGTATAAACATTAATAAGTTTGCGCATTTATTTTTCTTCTGCAAGTAAAGTATCTACCTCTGTATTTTGGCAGTGTCTGCATTTCTAGCACAGGATTTCTGCAAATAGTATTTTCAGGCTTTTTATATAAAATCATATGTTTTTGGAATTCCCCTTTACAAAAAATAAAATATTTTTAATAAGAAAATGTCATCTTCACTCTTAATATAAAATCATTCTTGGCAGTATTTTGATACTATTCCTTAGGTATAAATGAAACATTTATACCTAAGGAATAGTATTCCTTAGGTATAAATGAAACATTTGTACCTAAGGAATAGTATTCCTTAGGTATAAATGAAACATTTGTACCTAAGGAATAGTATTCAGTATTGCTCTTGTATATTTGAATTAATGTGTAGAAAATGGTAGGGGAAAAACAAAGGAAGAGGTAACAATGCTTGATAGGAAATATATTCACTACCTTGCTCATGTAACCATAAACCCTCTGTACAGTATTTTTACAATAAAAAACGTATATAAAAAGAAAAAATGACTAATGTAAATTGTGCATACTGAATATGCTCATGAAATATCCCTCTACTTATCCAAAGTTTCACTAATTAGTAATACCACTGAATGATAAGTTTTCAGTGTTATATTTTTGAACTCTGCTGATTTTTCTGAAATAAATAAATAAATAAGAGCATCAAGAGTGATTTGATTTATCCCCTTGGTAATTCTTAATAATTTTAAGAAGTAATCTATCCCTCTTGTTAAAGAATATGGTCCTTAAAAGCTTCTGCTCTTTGGCTTTATGAGTTCATTACTAATGGAAGGAGCTTGTGGAAAAGTCATTCTTAATGGCAGCTCTCAGATGGCTCTTAGGATGAATATATTAGTGCTTAAATATAACACAAATGGACTGTTACCTCCTGTGACTTTCAACAGAATTTCCTCTGATTACCGCTTTTCTAAGCTTTCATTAAAATTGATCCTATTTATTTTGGTGTAATATTCCTAAGGAGATTTTTTTGTGTTCAAGTATCATTATGTTTTATTTACTATATTATGTACCATTAACAGATAAGTTATAAGATCCCTTTAAAGGAATTGTATTCATTTTTTACAAAACCAACATTAATATGTGCCTAATATAATTTTTCTTATTCTAAATGTGAAACAAAGTAAGTTTTTTTTAATTTATGTAAAAAAAATGTAGTATAGATGAGGGGAAACGAGAGTTTCGCCAATAAACATTGAAGAGGAAGGAAGTACTGATCTTCTATATGACAAAGGGTAAGGGAGAGGATATTCCCAAGGCAGAAAAAGGATAGGAGGATATACTGGGGTCAGAAAATAGCAATGCTATTCAAATATGTAAAGATAAAAATATGCTAGGGGTTTATAATTCATCTTGCAAGAGGTAGAGAGGAAGGGAGATATTGATTAACTTTCAGAAAGTAATGGAACCAATTAATTTTAGACTTATAAAAATCATTCTGGCTTCAATCTAAAGGACTAGCTAGAAGATGGAAAATGATTGATCTGGAGAGACTAATGAGAATATGTTCTCCTATGTAAGAAAAGAATAATGAGAAACATAGACTCAGTGAGCCAGAAGGAAGAGAAATTGGTTCATTCTTTCAAAAAACATTTCAAACTCCTACTCTCGAACTGAAATGGTGATAGTTGGTGAAGTAAAATGTAATAACCATCAAGTAACTTGGTCTACTAAAATTAGCACACAAATTTCTGGAAAATGGTATTTGTGAGAAAGACAGAAGGGAGGGAGAAGGAGAAGGAGAGAGAGAGAGAGAGAGAGAGAGAGAGAGAGAGAGAGAGAGAGAGAGAGAGAAACAACATTATGACTTGATCAACTTGATCTGATAAATCAATTTGGAACTATGGGTTTAATTCAAAATGGAAATTTTACTTAAAAGTTTTAGTTGTTGACAACACAGTGTTGAGTGACTGTGGAACACTTATTTGAGAGGTTCAGGACTCTTCATTAGAAGAGATCTAACTCACTGGACAGATGTGTAACAAATTTGTATTCCCCTACCTATAAAATCAGGTACATAGCTATTGAGCCATTGTGATCCTCTCCTCAGAATATCCTCCTTTGTTCTCACTTTATGAATGTTTAGAGTGCTTTTTAATTAATCATGTCGAAGTGTGATTACTTACCTTTTGTGAACCATTGGATTTACTTGAAGATTTATAGATATAGTGTAGTTATTACATATGAGAGGAAACTATGCAGCCTGTGTTTTTTGGGTCTGTCTTTGTGCCCTTAATATAATTTTTTTCAAATTCTTTCCATTGCCTTATGAATGAGACAATGTCACTTTTTCTGATGGAAGCATAGAATTCTATTGTGTATATATACCATATTTTCTTGATCATTCATCCACTGAGGGGTATCTGAATTGATCAATAGCTATATGCATACATATGGCCATATAAAATGATACTTATTGAAGTGAACTCCAAGAAATGGAAACAAGAGGTTGTTTTTTTTAATTATTATTGTACTGTTTACAGTTCCTTTTATTTTCTTTTTTTCCACCATGGTTTATGCCTTTTTGTCATTGCTTCTGATTTCTGTCCCCTTTGTCTTGTATATAAGTAAATTTGATTTGGGGAGGGGATGGGGAAGCGCATAAAGGTGGGATGAAGCATGAACCAATTCAGCAGTGATACTCACTAGACAATATGTTGGAAATGAGCTATACAACATTGGAGGGAAAGGATTTGGGAGGGGGAAACCTGGGAGAAAATGAGGGAGGGATGCCACCGTTTAAGAAGAAATGCACACATTACATGAGTTATGTAACGGTAACCCCTCTGTACATCACCTTTAAAATGGATTGTTTTTTTTTTTTAATTTAATTTTATTTTATTTGAGAACATACTGTACAGAGGGGTTACAATTACATGGGCAGGATAATGCATACATTTCTTACCAAGCATTGCAGCCTCCTCCTTTGTTTACCCTTCACCTCCCTTCCCAGCCTCCCCCCTCCCTCCCACCCAATCATACCCCCCCCCCCACATTGTAAAGCTGGTTTTGACATGACATTTTGTACTTCTCATTATTGCAACAGGTCCACCTGAATCCTTAAACGACTTGTTTGTCCCCGTCTCCTCCACATGTTATACTGACATCAAATATAGTGAAAGCGGGGGTTACACTGTGGGGGAGGGACATACAAAGCAACAAAGAAATAATATTATAAATGCGTTAGAAACACATGCATGAAAGAAACAAAAACATTAAAATACATATTTGAGGTTTCGTTTTCCTAACATCACATTATCTGACTTTTTCCGCTTGACTCATACCTATACTAGATATTGCAAATAAGGGAAACCATGGGACCTATGTTTCTTTGGGCCTGGCTTACTTCACTTAATATAATTTTTTCCAAGCCTTTCCATTTCCTAACAAATAGGGAAATGTCATTCTTTCTGATGGAGGCATAGAATTCCATTGTGTATATATACCACATCTTCTTGATCCATTCATCTACTGAGGGGCATCTGGGTTGGTTCCATGTCTTAGCTATGGTAAATAATGCTGCAATAAACATAGTTGTGCTGGTAGCTTTAGTGTGGCCTTGTTTGTGATCATTTGGGTAGATGCCCAAAAGTGGGATTGTTGGGTCATTGGGGAGCTCTATGTGGAGTCTTTTGAGGAACCTCCATACTGCTTTCCAAAGTGGTTGAACAAGTTTACATTCCCACCAACAATGAAGTAAGGTTCCTTTCTGTCCACATCCCCTCCAGCATCTGTTGTTGTTAGAGTTCTTGATTTTTGCTGTTCTAACTGGAGTGAGGTGATATCTCAATGTTGTTTTGATTTGCATTTCTTTTATGGCTAGGGATGTTGAACATTTCTTCATGTGTCTATTGGCCATCCTCCTTTCTTCTTCAGAGAAGCTTCTCTTTAAGTCTTTCGCCCACTTACTTATTGGGCAGTTGTTTCTTTGAGGATTTGTTGTTGGGTGGTTTAATTTTTTGAGTTCCAAGTATATTTTAGATATGAGACCCTTGTCCGTTGTATGGCTAGTAAAGATCTTCTCCCAGTCCGTGGGCTTTCTATTGATCTTGCTAGCTATGTCATTTGCCCTGCAGAAGCTCTGCAACCTTATACAATCCCATTTGTCCAGCCTTTCTTTGATTTGTTGTGTTTCCGGGTCTCTATTCAGAAAATTTCGGCCTGAGCCAAGGAGACCCAGGGTTTCTCCTATTCCATCCTGTAATGTTTCCAGAGTGTCTGCTTTGAGTTCAAGGTCTTTGATCCATTTGGAGTTGATTCTGGTGCAGGGTGATATATAAGGATCTAGCTTTAGTTTTCTACATGTAGTTAACCAGTTTTGCCAGCACCATTTACTGAAGAGGCTGTCTGTCTTCCATTCTATTGTTTTAGCTCCCTTATCGAAGATTAGATGGCTATAGGTCTGTAGGTTCATTTCTGGGTTTTCAATTCTATTCCATTGGTCCTGAGGTCTGTTCTTATGCCAATACCAAGCTGTTTTGATTACTATGGCTTTATAGTAGAGTTTGAAATTTGGTACTGATATTCCTCCAGATGTGTTGTTTTTTAAGAAAGTACATTCAAAGCTATGTGAAATGATTCAAGGAAAAAAGGCTATGAAAAGCTTAAGAATAGAAGGATAGAACAAAACCCTTTGAGGAAGTGGACAAACATTTGAGACACGCACCCAAAGGTAGAATGAAAAAATATGTATCTTGAAACCAGAAAATATGGAAATATTTACAAAATAGTCAATAACATCATTTTGGGAATAATTAAACTTTAAATAACTGACCGATTACTAACAGAATATTTTCATGATTATTTTATCCTTTTTTATAATAATAATTTTTAGTTTTGTTATAAGGTTGTTACATCTTTTATTGTTTGATAGATGAAATTAAAGTATCTCAGTAGGAGCTACGCTAGCATTTTTGGTCATCTGTGAGTCAGTCTTGTTTGTCAAGACTGAAGTATCCTTCCATATTAAAGAGATTCTCAAATTAATTTTTGAGGAAAACTTTTCTTTCTGAGTTTCAGGTTATTAAACCAGCTATCAGGTAGAAATTTTCATTTGGATTCTGAAATGCCTCAGATTTATTCCTCTCATCTACATGTCTATTGACAGACATTCTTTCAAATGTAAAATGGGAAATCTGGTTAAATTTTCTATTCCTCCTTTCCGTCTTTTGCTCTCATGAACTTCATAACAATGTCTTGAATTCATTTACTTTATTTCATTCCTACTTTAACCACCTAGTCAGTTCACCAAAATTTGTGGTCCTTAATTCAGAAGGCCTCTGTCTTTCCAATTTCATAATTTATGAGTTATGGATTTATGTATTTAAAATAACATTTCTAAAGTGGGTGTGGAATTATGGCCCTCCTGCATTTAATGTATGCTACTCGCTCCTATTAAATCATTAATTCATCATAAAAACCCTATGATGTTATCTATCACAAAATCCCTACAATATTATCTATCACTAGAGTCTGCTGTACTGCCAACTTCCTCTCTTATTATATTTCTTCTCATCCTGTGCTTTCTAAAATATTAAATTTTCTCATGTCCTCAGACATTGCAAACATTATTTGCTCAGAATATGGGTCTGTTTAGACATTTTCTCTTCTGCCATCAAGAGATGCAAGATAAGAAGTTTCTTGGATGTTACTGAATTGTGCCTTCACAGCAGCCATTATGTCAACTCTCCTAACAAATCGCCAGCATTAAGATCCCGTGTTTACTTTAGTTTATTTTGTTACATATAATCTAAAATTAATCGAGGACAGGAGAATGTTTCTATTCTTCCTCTAATTTTCTCATTTTTATTATAGTAAGAAACACATAATCTTTGCTCTTTCTTTATTTTAGGAAAATATTAGATAAATGAGAAAAATTATCATATAAAATGAAGCACAATCAATTAAGTGCAATAAGAGTAGTATGATTACAAGACTAGTGGAATTAGTATTCATATAGGTATAAATACAAGAAAAACAAATAAATTAATAGAAAGAAAAAATAATTACTTTTTATCATTTAGAGCAGAGGGAGTTGAGGGGTCTATGACAAATATCTATTAAACAGCATAGAATTTCTTGATGGCTGAAACAGAGTAGCTAGAGGGAAAAGTTTGGTGTGAAAATCCATGCAAAGCTTGAGCTTCCAACATATAAAATTTCTACCTAACTTTTCAATATAATAAAAGTATTTCAATAGTAAACAATGAAATAACATTTAAATATAATACTCATAAAGCCTAGATAAAAATTTTCCCTCAACAGTCATTTAAATATCATGAGGTTATAGATTTATAACAAAAAGCCCTTGTGTACATATTTTTAATAAAACATGTTTATAATCCACAGGTGACCTCTATTCATAGCCTTACAACAATGCAATAGTTATTGTTTTCTGAACTATTCTGCAAGCAATTCTAAATTGAATTTGGCCTTAATAACCAAGAAAAGTGGTTTGACTTTTATTTTTTCCATATGGACCTGAGTGTTCTTGTTAGTATCTTTAGTATGTTATTCATTGTTCTAGTAAAATTGAACTCACTTTTAAGGTAGTATCTGGTTCTTTTCAACTAAGTAATGATTCAATCTGGTTTATTTAAAAAGCACAAATAATATCATTGAAATAATTTTCTGAGGCCATTTTTGCAATAACTCCATACCCTGTGGATTTAGAAAATGTTTAATCATTAACTGTTTGGAATTATTAAATGTACAAAACAAACAGGCAAATGCAAACTTTATTCCCTTAAAATTCAAACCATAATTCCTTAAGCAAGGAACAAAACCATTATTCTCCTTCACCATTCAATATGTTTCTATGGGCTGATACAGTCATCATGGAAAAAAAAAAAAAACATATCTTTCTATGTTAACTTGATAGAATTTACAGAAGCAGAATAAGATATGTTCAGTTTCAAAAATTCTTAAAATGTGGTATCTTGTAGAATAGCTATGCTACTTATTGTAAAATACAATATTCAAGCATATGTATCATTTTGTTTCATATAATTATATTTTTTTGTCAAAATATCTGGAAAATATATTTTTGTATGCTGGAAATATTGGATTTCAAATAGTGGCATAAAAACAGCATTCTTCTGGTCTGACAACAAACGTACTTACAATTAAAATTAAAGAAGTTTTGTTTCTGTTTTTATAAAGTAAATAATGAGAAAATATGGAGTACTTCTCCACAAGGCTAAAAGAATTCTATTTAAAGTCAGACTATTTGCAAACAGGGATAGTTTGATTTCTTCTTTCCCTAGGTAAACCCCTTTTATGTCTTTTTCTTGATATGGTAGGAATTCCAGAATTATATTGAAGAGGGTGGGGAGAGTGGACATTCTTTCCTTGTTCCTGATTGTTTTAAGGAATGTTTCTTCTGGGCTGGGAAGGTGGCTCAGTGGTAGAGCGCTTGCCTTGCATGCCTGAGGCCCTGGGTTCGATTTCTCAGCACCACATAAGCAAAAAGAAAAAAAAAGCCGGAAGTGGCACTGTGGCTTAAGTGGTAGAGTGCTAGCCTTGAGCTGAAGAGCTGAGGGACAGCGCTCAGGCCCAGAGTTCAGGCCCCACTCCAAAAAAAAGAATGTTTCTTCTATCCTAGCTTCTCCAAAGTTTGTTTGTTTGTTTGTTTTTCCTTGTTGGTCGTGGGGCTTGAACTCTGGGTCTGGACACTGTCCCTCAGCTCTTCAGCTCAAGGCTAGAGCTCGACTACTTGAGCCACAACACAAAGACTTCCTGTTTTCTCATGGTTAATTGGAGGTAAGAGTCTCATGGACTTTCCTGCATGGGCTGGCTCTGCACTGAGATCCTCAGATCTCAGCCTCCTGAGTAGGTAGGGTTACAGGTGTGAGCTACAGGCGCTTGGCTTCCAAAGCTTCAATATGAATGAATGTTGCATTTTTTCCAAGGCTTTTTCTGCAGATTCTATTGAGATGATAGTCCGATTCTTATTGTTGCCTATGTTGACATGGTGAATTACAAAAACAAAAACAAAAAAAATCAGACTATTAAATTTATTTATATAGACAGTAATCTTTTAAGGAATTATTATAAATATAATTACCACGCATATAATATGATTCCACCATTACCAATCATTCAATTATGTTCTGTTTGTTCAATTTTCTCAATCTTATGGAGCATTATTTGGAATTTTGAGAGGATTAAAAACATTGCATTCCTCTAGAATACTGGCCTGAAACCAAATATGAAGCCAGAAAAACAGATGGAACATGGAAATCACCATTGTTACTAATAAAGAAGAGAAAGGACATGGATTATTTTATGAGTCAAATGATCTGTCATTTCTCTCTTCAAGTCTCAGTGTTAGAACAGATTAATAGATTTACTAAAACAGATTAATAGATTAATTATAGTGTTCCAATCCAGCTTCTAGCATTCTAATCCAGTGGTGGCAATGTCACTACTCTGTCTCTCATTATTAAATTTAAATGAAAGGAAAATATTTAAGAGAAATGTAGTCCATTTTTTAAGATTCATCTCATTCATAATCAAGATTGGATCTATTGGAAACAATTTTCTGAGTTTAGATCAAACAACTGTTAACTAGTAATGGGTGTTCTTTCAAATAAATCAAATGATCTTAAGCACTGAATCTGCTTTTCATTTTTCTTCTTAATCAAGTTGTCCCATTTGCTTGCCCAGCTGTGCTCTACTGAGCTTTGCTTCCAGCTCAGCATTTTGCTTGTAATTTAGAGATTGTATTCCTTAAACTTTTCTGCCTGGACTCCCCTGGAATGGAAATCCTTAGTACTTCAGCCTCCAGGACTAGTGTTACAGGCATGAGCCAACAGCACTGGATGTCAAACATGATCTCATTTTAGTACAGTAGTTAAAGGAGCAAAATCAATTGGCCATGATGTCATCTACTATTAACAAGGGAAACTACAGAAATAAAGCTCATTATGATGTATGAGCTTAATGTTAAAGATTTCTCACATCCTCCAAACAGGTACTAGAAGCCTAAAATACCACAATAAGGATTTGTGAAATTAACCTCATTTTGAAAATGTCATTCCCCATTAAGATTATTAAAACCTTTAAGAGAAGTCAAAGGTATCCAGGTTAATATTTGAGTTTCTATTCAATTTCCTCAGGGTAAGATCTCAAGGCTAGAGAGAGCACAACAGAGATGTTCAGAGCTACAATTACTAGAAAAAAATTAAGTATACTATTGTGTGTGCAGGTGTTTTAGTTTTCTATCTATCTATCTATCTATCTATCTATCTATCTATCTATCTATCTATCTATCTCTATCTATGTCAGCTGACTTAGTGGATTAGATAACAGAAATGAAGGGATTCACTTCTGGATAATAGAAGACAAAAAAAATCAATATAGCACCAGAAAATAATTTGGTCTATAAGGGAGAATTGTTTCTGTCCCTTTCATGTAGATGTTTGCAGCAACAGTAATGTCCTTTAGCACTGAGGAGCATGTATTTGAAGCTTTCCTCATGTCCCCATTTCTGTGTCCTGACTTCTCCCATTTATAATGACAACAGTGAGATTAGGGATCCAGCACATTCCAGAATAAATTTAAACTAATTTAGCAAATTGTATCTGCAATAAGACTATTTCCAAATAGTTTCACATTCTAGAAGTTATAACTTCAACAGTTCATGTGGCAGAGACATAGTGGGGTGGGGGTTGGCATTATTTAACCTAGAATGCCTGGGAGCAAATATAAATTCTAAAGTCACTGTTATCTTGAGCAAGATGGAAGAACACAGGGATGTGTAAGAAAGTTTGGGAGTGGTAGAATATGGTGGGGACCTGGATAGTGAACAAATCATAATTCCCAATTAGATGACATTTTGTATTTCATGGACCCACATTTAGCATTTTAGAATAGAAGCTACTCTTCTTCAAATGCTTGAAATGCCAGAAGTGAGTATTCCTTTTTCTTTGTGACAAAATTGGGATTTTGATGGTGCCTCAGCTCTTTTCATTATTTCTTATTCATTTGTGCATTTCAATTCATTTTTAAATATTTCAGATTACCTTGAATCCCAGTTTGACCTTTAAGGTGATGTCACTACCAACACCTTTAATGTCATCATCAAACTTAATGAAACAACTTTTAATTCATTTATGTCACTAATGTTTGAGCTATATACTATGGGATATTGAGTTTAAACTTAGGGAAATATTCTAACATTGTTCACCTTCAAGCAATTGCCAGTTATTAACTGTTAAACAGCTCCTGAATATGTCTCATTAGTATTTTTTCTAGCATATTCTACCTAGCTCATGCTCATAAAAGAATAAAGACATAACATAGTTAAAATAATTTTTAAAAGAATAGCAGCAAAATATTTGTATTTATCGGGATTCATTCAAAAATTCCTATTTTCCTTGTAAAGGATTGAACTGGAGATGTAGCTCAGTGGTTGAGTACATGCCTAACTTACACCAGGCCCAAGGTTTGATCCCCAGCACCAAAAGAAAAAGAAATGAATGAGTAGAAATAAAAAAAACATATTTTCCCACCAAGTGGCCTTGTACCAGGAGAAGCTGTTCCTGTAAAATGTCACTAGATGATCCATGGAAAGAAAACATTAATCAATTATAAAGATTTCAAAATATGCAATTTAATCAAGACATATTGTAATATATTAAAGCAAGATTTCAATTCTACTGAAACAAAGAAACCAACATAATTTACCCTTAAATTACAGAGCACTGAATAAAGTGAATTCACACCCCCATGTGTTTCAATGCAACAATGTTATTGGTTTAACTGTGAAACACAAAGGGGACAATTTGTATATTTATTAAGAGGTGCTATAAAACTCATTTATAAACGTTTTATAAATACTAATAGATAATAAACCACAACAAAGAAGTTCATGGGAACAAACCTTGTATATTTCTATATATAGATATAGAATAAATCTTCCCACAAGGGAAGGTTTATTGCTAAATGATTGATGTTAAGTAGTTGATATGACCATGATATGGTTTTCTTAAAATTATTTTGCTTTTTTAAATTTTTAAAAAAATACTCCTGCAATCTCTGATATTTAAATATAAACAACACTATTATTTATCTTTATGCTACTTTTCTATTGTTTCTTTTATTTGAAACTTAACTAATTTTACCTTCTCAACTCCCTAGTAACTTCATTTTTCTGCAACAATTACTGCAGGAGAGACATTATTCTCTAAAAACATTCCTTTCTAGGAATTGAAAATATGATTAATGACAAAAATTTTAAGATTTCCAATAATGGTGGATATTTAATTTAGAGAGCAATTCCTTTGCTACTTTTGTTAAATCTGAGACTAGAAATGTCATAAATGCCCCTACATTAGCCCCACAGATGTTATGTATGCATATACAAACTAGAAAATTTTGAAGACATAATAATATTATACAAATATTTATTAAACATATAAAACGTGGCAAATATTCATTAAACATGTTAAAAAAATAAAAGTATAAACTGAGCTTATTTTATGTCCCAGACAATTCACTAGGACCTTATAGCTGAATTAGGGAGTATGCTAAATAATAGTAACATAGTCATAAAAAATGTAATAGCCAAACAGAATGATCTAATTCTTATCACCAAAAAGGCCAAAAATGAGTGGAGAGGGGACAGTGGACAAGTAGGCCTGTTGCCAAGGCAATCCAGAAGTTTAAATTATTTTGGTTTTGCCATAGTTTCATTGTCAAAGTTACTAAGATCTTTTCTGTGGGCAAAGTCTGGCTCCATTGGCATGACCACAGTTCAACTAGAAGGAAGGTACATAGTGAAAAGCAATATGCTTCTTTAAGGAAAGAATGTCAAAAAATCATAAACATCTTTTCTCTCCATACCTGCTTGGCCACAAGAAGCAACAAATAATCCAAGGTAATCACTAGTTGAGATCCTATTCAAAGGAAGGAAAGAATAGCATTTGGGTAAAAAAAAAAAAAAAAAAACAGAAAAGAAAAAATGAAGTGTTTGCCTAAAAAACACAGGAAGTGATATTTTTCCCTCCCATACATCTCCTGACTTCTTAAGGGAGACTTGAACTCAGAACCCTCTGACTCTTTGCAGGGATCATCAGCAGGATATGTGTAAGCTTCCTGGATGTTTTTACGTTATGCAAAGTGATACTCCTTTAAAAATATTATACTAATATAAAATAATAATTTTATATATAATATAAAATAAAATATAATAATTTTCAAGTACTATTTATGTGCTTTTTATTTTTTTTATTGTAAAAAAACTGTACAGAGAGGTTACAGTTACATGAGTAAGGTAATGAGTACATTACCTCCTATTTTGTTTTTCCCATACCATCCCTTCCTTCCCCACTTCCCCATCTCCTCCCCATACCATCCCACAAAGTTGTAAAATTCATTTTTAACAAAGTGGCTTGCACATCTCAGTGCTACAATGGGTCAACCTGTATCTTTATTTCACCATTTTGTTATTTCCCTTCCACTCCCCAAATTAGAAAAATGTATATACAAGGTGCTAGACACCGGAATCAAATACAGTGAAAACAGGGGTTATAGCAGGGGGGAAGAACATACAAAAGAAATGAAAAAAATCTCATACTACATTATAAATACATTCAAAACAACAGCAAGAAAGAAAAAAAAACACTTGTGTCCCTATCTTGGGGTTCATTTCAGTTAGCATCATTTTATATGGTCATATGCACAAAGCTTTTGACCTTTTCTGCTTGTCCTAGACATATACTGATTATTGCAGGTAAGGAAAACCATGGGACCTCTGTTTCTTTGGGCCTGGCTTACTTCACTTAAAATATTTTTTCCATTTCCTAACAAATGGGGTGATGTCATTCTTTCTGTTGGAGGCAGAGAATTCCATTATTATATATCACATTTTCTTGATCCATTCAGGTACTGAGAGTATCTCTCTGGTATGGTTCCATATCTTAGCTATGGTAAATAATGCTGCAATAAACATAGTTGTGCTGGTAGCTTTAGTATGGTCTTGTTTGTGATCATTTGGGTAAATGCCCAAAAGTGGGATTGCTGGGTCATAGGGGAGCTTTATGTGGGAGTTTTTGAGGAACCTTCATACTGCTTTCCAAAGTGGTTAAACAAGTTTACACTCCCACCAACAAAGCAGTATGCTTCCCTTTTGACCACATCCCCTCCAGCATCTGTTGTTATTAGACTTCTTGATTATATCCATTCTAACTAAGGTGAGATGGAATCTCTTAGTTGTTGTCTTGATTTGCATTTCTTTTCTGGTTAGAGAAGTTGAACAATTATTCATGTGTCTATTGACCATTCAGAAGTTTCTCTTTAAGTCTTTTTAGCCCATTTATTTATTGGGCAGTTTTTCTTTGAGGATTTGTTGTTGGGGATTTAATTTTTGGGGTTGTAAGTATATTTTAGATATCAGACCCTTGTCCATTGTATGGCTAGTAAAGATCTTCTCCCACACCTTGGCTTTCTGTTGATCTTGCTAGCTATGTCCTTTGCCATGCAGAAGCTCTGCAATTTCATGCAATCCCATTTATCCAACCTTTCTTTGATTTATTGTGTTTCAAATGGGTCTTCATTAAGAAAATTTAGGCCTGTGCTAAGGTGCCCTAGAGTTTCTCCTATACCTTTCTGCAATGTTTTTAAGATGTCTGCTTTGACTCTGAGGCCTTTTTTTCCATTTGGAGTTGATTCTGGTGCAGAGAGACAGATAAGGAACTAGCTTTAGTTTTCTACAAGTGATTAACCAATTTTGCCAGCACCATTTATTGAAAGGTTTTCCTTCTTCCATTCTATTTTTTAACTCACTTATCGAAAATTAGGTGACTATAGGTCTGTGGTTTCATTTCTGGGTCTTCAGTTCTATTCCATTGGTCCTTAGGTCTGTTCTTGTGCCAGTACCAAGCTGTTTTTTATTACTATGGTTTTGTAGTAGATTTGATATTGATATTCCTCCAGCACTGTTCTTTCTGCAAAGGATTGTTTTTGCTGTTCAGGGTCTTTTATTATTCCATGTGAAGTTTTGGGTTGCTTCTTCTATTTCATTGAAGAATGAGGTTGGAATATCGATAGGTATTGCATTGGATTTGTAGGTAGCCTTTGTAATTATTGCCATTTTCAGAGATTAATCTTTCCAATTCAGGAACATGGGAGGTTTTTCCACGTCCTTTGTTCTGCTTTTATTTCCTTTTTTCAGGTTTTTAAACTTTTCATCATAGAGGTCCTTCACTTCTTTAATTAAGTTAACTCTTAGGTATTTTATTTTTTGTGGGACTATTACAAAAGGAGTTGCTTTCCTGATTTTGGTTGCATTTTCTTGTTGTTGGCATACAGAAAAGCCATTGATTTTTGAGGTTTAATTATATACTCTGCTACTTTGCCAAAGTTTCAAATCAGCTCGAGTAATTTGGGAGTGGAGTCATGGGGTGCTTTAAATAAAAGATCAGGTCATCTTCAAAGAGGGAGAATTTTACTTCATCTTTCCCTATTTAGATACAATTTATGTTTGCATCTTGTCTTATTGCTCTTGCTAGGCATTCTAATAGTAAACTGAAGAGAAGTAAAGAGAGAGGACATCCTTGACTCATTCCTGAGTTTAGAGGAAATGGCTTTAGCTTTTGCTGGTTGTAGGTTTGTCATACACAGCCTTTATTATATTGAGGAATGTTCCATGGATTCCTAGTTTTTCCAGAGCCTTCATCATAAAGGGTGTTGGATCTTGTCAAATGCTTTTTCTGTATCTATTGTGATAACCATGTGGTTCTTATTCTTGCTCTTGTTGATGTGATGAGTTATATTAATTGATTTGCATATATTGAACCAGCTTTGCATCCCTGAAGTGAATCCTGTTTGATCATGGTATATGATTTTTTTGATGAGTTGTTGAAGTAGATTGTCCAAAATTTTGTGGAGAAGTTTTGCATCAATATTCATCAAAGAAATTGGTTTATTGTTCTTTCATGTTTGTTTTTTTATTGTAAAAATAGTGTACAGAGTGGTTACAGTTATATGAGTAATGTAAAGAGTACATTTCAAGCATTGTTACATCTTCCTTTGTTTTTCCCCTACCATCCCCTCCTTCCCCACCTCCATGATTCCCCCCCCCCCCACCAAGTTGTAAAGTTCCTTTTCAACATAGTGTCTTGTACATCTCATTGTTACAATGGGTCAACCTGTATCTTTATTTAAGCAATTTGTTATTTCCCTTCCCCTCCCCAAATTAGAACAATGTATATACAAGATACAGGGCACTGATGGTAAAATACAAGGAAAACAGAGATTATACCTTGGGGAAAGTACATAAAACAGAAATAAAACAATCTTATAGAATATTTCAGATATGTTAAAAACAATAGCAAGAAATAAAAGCAAGTTGTATCCCTATCTTGGGGTTCATTTCACTTAACATCATCTTATATGGTCATATGTTGCTTGTCCTAGAATTATACTTGTTATTGCAAATAAGGGAAAACATGGGACCTATTTTTCTTTGGGCCTGGCTCACATCACTTAATATATATTTTTTCCAAGTCTTTCTATTTCCTAATAAATGGGGTGATGTCATTTTTCTGATGGAGGCATAAAATTCCAAGATAGATAGATAGATAGATAGATAGATAGATAGATAGATAGATAGATCAATAGAGATCGAGATCTTGGAATTATACATATATATATATATATATATATATATATATATATATATATATATATCACATTTTCTTGATCCATTCATCTACTGAGGGACATCTAGATTGGTTCCATATCTTTGCTGTGGTGAATAATGCTGTGATAAAAATAGTTGTGCTGGTAGTTTTAATATAACTTTATTTGTGGTCATTGGGGTAAATGCCCAAAAGTGTGATTGCTGGGTAATAGGGGACCTCTATGTGTATTCTCTTGGATGAGTCCCTGCCTGGTTTTGGAATGAGGGATATGATGCCTTCACAGAAATAGTTTGGTAGTGAACTTTCACTTTCAATTTCATTGAAGAATTGGAGGAATATTGGTGTGAGTTCTGCTTTAAAGGCCTTGTAGAATTCAGCTGTACATCTATCAGGCCCTGGGCTTTTTTGTGTGTGTGTGGGAGTTCTCTTATTGCTATGTCTATTTCGATGCTTGATAGGGGTCTGTTAAATTGGTTGAAATCATCTTGGTTTAGTTTGGGCATGTCAATATTTGCTAGAAATTCATCCATTTCTACCAGATTCTTAAACTTATTAGCATAAAGTTTTGAGAAGTATTCGCTTATAATGTTCTGAATCATGGCTGTTTCAATTCTCATTTCTGAGTTTGTTTATTTGGATGTGTTCTCTTCTTTTTCTGATAAGATTTGCTTACGGTCTGTTAATTTTTTTGAGGAACCAACTCTTTGTTTTGTTGATTCTATTTTTTGGACTCTATTTCCTTTAAATCAGATTTAATTTTAATTATTTGTGTCCATCTATTGGATTGGAGTTTAGCTTGTTGCTCTTTTTTCAAGTAGCTTCAGGTGTCTCAATAAATTATTTGTTTCAGATCTCTTCAATTTGTTTTTTTGTTTGTTTGTTTGTTTTTGTTTTTGGTTGGTTGTGGGGCTTGAACTCTGGGCTTGGGCGCTGTCCCTGTGCTCTTCAGCTCAAGGCCAGCACTCTACCCCTTGAGCCACAGCACTACTTCTGGTTTTCTAGTGGTTTATTGGAGATAAGAGTCTCACGGATTTTCTTGCCTGTGTTGGCTTTGAACGACAATCCTCAGATCTCAGCCTCCTGAGTAGCTAGGATTACAGGCTTGCACCACTGGTGCCCGGCTCTGATTTGTTGATGTAGGAACTCAGAGCTATAATCTTGCTTCTGAATCCTGCCTTTGCTGTATCCAAGAGGACCTAGTGGTTTGTGTGTTCATTTTTGTTAAATATCATGAACATTGGAATTTCCTTTCTAATCTCTTTTATGACCCACTCTTGGTTCAACAGTGTCTTGTTAAGCCTCCATATGCTACAGGATTTTCTTTGGTGGCTTTTGGTGTTGAGTTCTAATTTTATTCCCTTTTCGTCTAAAAAATGCAGGGAATAATTTCAATGTTTCTGAAATTGGACAAATTTTCCCTATGATCTAGAATGTGGTCTACTTTGGAAAATGTTTTGTGTGCCGTGGAGAAGAATGTATATTCTGATGCTGCTGGGTGAAATATTTCATCGATATCTGTTAAGTCTACTGTCTACTTGATCTATTGTGCTTTCTATTTATTAATTATGTCTTGGTGCAAACTAATATGGCATGAATGGTGCATTCCAGCTAATTTGTTTTTGAGGTTTGACTTGAATTCTTAACTTTTATTGCTGTATTATCATTTTTGTAATCTTATGTCTATATATGGCATGAATGGTGCATTCCAGCTAATTTGTTTTTGAGGTTTGACTTGAATTCTTAACTTTTATTGGTTTATTATCATTTTTGTAATCTTATGTCTATACTCTTCATTTAAGAAAATCCTTTCAATAAAATGTTGGGCGGTTAAAAGTGATTGAAAGAGTTCTAAAAAAGACCCAACAAATCAAAGAAAGGTTGGACAAATGTGACTGCATGAAGTTGCAGAGCTTCTGCATGGCAAAGGACATAGCTAGCAAGATTAATAGAAAGCCCACGAATTGGGAGAAGATCTTCACTAGCCATACAACGGACCAGGGTCTCATATCTAAAATATACTTGGAACTCAAAAAATTAAATTCCCGAACAACAAATCCTCAAAGAAACAACTGCCCAATAACTAAGTGGGCTAAAGACTTAAAAAGAAATTTCTCTGAAGAAGAAAGAAGGATGGCCAATAGACACATGAAGAAATGTTCAACCTCCCTAGCCATAAAAGAAATGCAAATCAAAACAACATTGAGATACCACCTCACCCCAGTTAAAATGGCAAAAAGCAAGAACTCTAATAACAACAGATACTGGAGGGGATGTGGACAGAAGGGAACCTTACTTCATTGTTGGTGGGAGTGTAAACTTGTTCAACCACTTTGGAAAGCAGTATGGAGGTTCCTCAAAAGATTCCACATAGAGCTCCCCTATGACCCAGCAATCCCACTTTTGGGCATTTACCCAAATGTTTACAAACAAGACCACACTAAAGCTACCAGCACAACTATGTTTTTTTGCAGCATTATTTACTATAGCTAAGATCTGGAACCAACCCAGATGCCCCTTAGTAGATGAATGGATCAAAAAAATGTGGTATATATACACAATGGAATTCTATGCCTCAATCAGAAAGAATGACATTGCCACATTTATTAGGAAATGTAAAGACTTGGAAAAAATTATATTAAGTGAAGTAAGCCAGGCCCAAAGAAACATAGGTCCCATGGTTTCCCTTATTTGCAATATCTAGTATATGTCTGAGTCAAGCAGAAAACGTCAGATAAGGTGATGTTAGGGAAATGAACCCTAAGATATGTATTCAAATGTTTTTTTTTCTTTCATGCGATTGTTTCTAATGCATGTATAAGATTATTTATTTGTTGCTTTGTATGTCCCTCCCTCACAGTATAACCCCTGCTCTCACTGTATTTGATGTTGGTATAATTTGTGGAGGGGAAGGGGAAAAACAAGTCGTTTAGATAAGGATACTGATGGACCCTTTGCAACAATGAGAAGTACAAGTTGTCATGTCGAAATGAACTTTACAACTGTGGGGGGGGGGCAGGGAGGATTGGGGGGGAGGATGGGGAGGGATGGGAAGGGGAAACAAGGGAGGAGGCTACAATGCTTGATAAGAAATGTGCTCATTATCTTGCCCATCTAATTGTAACTCCTCTGTACAGTATTTTCACAATAAAAAATAAATAAAAATTTAAAATAGACCCAGTAAGCAGTTCCTTTTCTAAGTCTAGAAAGGATTTTCTCCCTGTAAATACAGAAAAGCTAAGACTTTTCTTTTTCAACCTGAGGCATATGCTTTTTATCAATTCTGCTATTATAATACCAAGTGGACTCAGAAGTTTTATGTTTTTAAATTTTTTGACAGTACTTGGGAATGAATTTAGGGTCTCAATATGCTGAGAAAAGTACTTTATCAGGTAGCTAAAGTTCCATTTATTTTATGTTGCTGCCTTTTAGGTCGAGTCTCGCTTTATGCCCAGGCTGGCTTGGCCTGCTATCCTCCTACTTACACTTCCCTAGTTTGTTGCCGATGACAGACACATACCATTGCATTCAGGAATTGATGAATTGGAGTCCCACAAGTTTTTGGCCATGGCTAACTATTGGATCAAACCATAATCCTCTATTTGCCTTCTAAAAACTTAGGCTCACAGGCCTGTGAGACTAAGTACACATGGAGTTTAAAATGTTCTAAGGAAAATTGCAAATAAGGGAAACCATGAGACTCATGTTTCTTTGGGCCTGGCTTACTTCACTTAATATATTTTTTTCCAGGTCTTTCCATTTCCTCACAAATGGGGCAATGTCATTCTTTCTTATCAGGCATAGCATTCCATTGTGTATATATACCACATTTTCTTGATCCATTCAACTACTGAGGGGCATCTGGGTTGGTTCCATATCTTAGCTATGATAAATAATGCTACAATAAACATAGTTGTTCTGGTAGCCTTAGTATGTTCTTGTTTGTGATTGTTTGGGTAAATGCCCAAAAGTGAGATTGCTAGGTCATAGGGAAGTTCTATGTGTAATCTTTTGAGGAACACCCATACTGCTTTCCAAAGTGGTTTAACAAGTACAGGTGTAGGACAAGCAGAAAAGGCAAAAGGCAAAAACCGAGCTTTACAACTTGGTGGGGGGGGGGTAGTTGTGGGGGTGGGAGTGAAGGGATGGTAGGGGGAAAACAAAGGAGGAGGCAACAATAGGAAATGTGCTCCTGTAATTGTAACCCCTCTGTACAGCATTTTTATAATAAAAAACATACAAAACATAAAATGTTCTAAGAAGAATGTTTGCAGCATTACCTGTTTTATTTCAACTCTTCACTCAGATAAATGAGATTTAAAAATGAAATGTCTTCTTCCAACTATTTAGAAATTAAAAAATAATAATTTCAATTTGTTAAAAATAGCAAAATGGATGGAGCCAGGCGCTTGTGGCTCATACCTATAATTCTAGCTACTCAGGAGGCTGAGATCTGTGGATTGCAGTTCAATGCCAGACTGGGCAGAACATATGTTTAAATGCATAATTGTGTTCAAAAATACAATTCCTGTGTCTTGATTTGATCACACTGTCTCATTACTCTCAAAAGTATAGCATATTATTTGTTATCTATAATTTACTATAAAACATAATTTTAATAATATGTTCTTGTTTTTATTAATAGATTATTTTGATTAACTAGAATACTTGTAAAAGAAAATTGTATTTATTCTAGCAATGTACTGAAGTTTTATGATTATAAGCCCTTGTTAAAGCAATTTACAAATTAACTTTCTAAGTACACATATAGATAAAATGTTACACACTTGTGCTCATAATTTTTTTCCACAAATATTCTCTTCCTAGAGAAAGGAAATTTAAAACATGCTTATCCCATTATTTTCATCCATGCATCTTTCTCTTTCCCATGTCCATTTATTCTCAATTTAGCTAAGTACTTCTTCAAGTCTCAATGAATATCTTTTTCCTATGACACACTCTCTGTCTTTCTCTGTATCTGTCTCTGTCTCTGTCTCTCTCTCTTTCTCTTTCCTCTCTCCCATAAATTATCCATTCCACTTCTTTTTCTCCAAACTCCAAGCACATTTGTGGCTAAGACTGAAAAATTTAGAAATAAGAAGCTTTGGATTCTTGCCAAAACACATTTCTGGAAGATGCCTCATAAAGCACTACATTTTAAAGTGAAGAGAAATCTCTGACCAAAGAGCATAGCTTAAATAAATCTTAGCTATAGCTAATGAGACCTAACAAAAGCGTAGTGAAAAGAAGCATGACAATGTAGAAGTTGAAATAATTCTACAAATAGTATATAATATAGCATATTAATATCTAATTCAGTTTTCCCCAAACACATAATGTGTATACCTACAAATAACAGAAATAAATAAATCTCTTTCAGTTATTTGATTAAAGAATGATGCTACGAATGAATGCAACATTTAAATATAGCACACATATGAATATATTATATAAATATACATACATATATGCATAGACACATTCATATATTTACTTGCTTGCTATTTAAAATGGCTTTGTGGAATAAATTGAAAGCTATGAGGAAAAATGCAGCTGATGTCCTCTTTTACTCAAAATTAGTATTAATCAAAGTGCTCTATTTCTTGAAATTGTTTCACATCAGAATTTTTTTCATTAATGTCTGAATTACTCCTTCTTTTATACTACATAGTATGGCAGTGCATCAAACTGTATTGAAGAAATATGAACAGTGGGTAAAGAGAAAATAAATGGCTTGTTTCCTTAGCTGGGTGATAAGAGAGCATAAACTAAGCATAATTGTGCTAGGTTTGCTATAATAAATCTCTATAATAAATCCCTTGGCAAGTGATCTGAAGTTATGCTGAGCTGCCAAAAGGAAAATTTCATAAAGCTTTAAAAACACAACAAATAAAAAAAAGTTAGCTTTTTCTATAAGTTGGATTATATAGTATTCTTTATTGCCAAGTGTCATTTTTGCCAACGTTTCAAAGAAGCATCTATAATGTCTGTGGGAACAATGTGTTAATAACTGAGATTACTTACAAAATGGCTGGACAAAAGCTGGTCAGGCATCTTTTAGATATTTTTGAAATAATGAATAAGACAGTTTCATTATATTAACTGTTTATATTAGATCACACTAATTATACATGACTTTTAACTAAAAACTAGACTTCCTTTATCATATGCACCTTCTTTTCAAAATATAAAACTAAAGTGATCAAACATATATGTGAGAAGATACGACTTTACGAAATATTTTAATCTGTACAGTTATTGCAGGTATTCTTTCTTTCTTTTTTTTTTCGGGGGGCGGGGTGCTCTTCAAGTGCCAGCCTCTTGAGTAGCTGGGATTGCAAAAGTGGTCCACCAGCCCCCATTTGTAATCCTCTTTGTGTTAGTTGACTTAAGTGTTTTTCAAACTTCATTTAGGACCCAGTACTAGATTATATTTTCCTCATGAATAGAATTGATCAGAATTTAATTCCAATGTAATACAATAATTGAATAGGTTAGAAGAGTATAGACTTTGATATAATGAAATGGAATGGAAAAGGCTCATGCATGTGTAACAATCTTAATACATGCATATGTATCATTCCTCAGTTGTGAAATAAAATGAAGTACTTCTCCTAAAATGTGATAAAAATACATTTGAAACATGGCTCTATGTTACCACTGTTGTTCCATAAACATTGTTTATTTTCTTGCTTAATATTTTTCTATTTGAAACCATCTCAAGTGGCAAAGCTGTTACCATTTGCTTTACTTGTGGTGATGGTAATTGCTTATGGCATGCCCAATGTCTTCTTGACTATACTTTTGAAAGAACTGCTTTGGACAAACCAGCTGTTTGGTCAATTAATGATTAAGGAATTGGGTAGCACTTAGAACTTAAAAAGGTTATTAGAGCTTTACCTAAAGATGTGAACAGTGAGTTTCTATATTGCAGACACAGAAGCTGACCACTGAAATCACTTAATTGATTATAGATATTTGGTTGTTTTATCTGGGTCTGATATGTTGAAAGCGATGAGTAGATTGGTTGATACTTAGCAGCTACTTTCCTACGTTAGGTTTCCTTTTGTTTACAGAGAAAGTTAGGTTCTAACTTGCTAGGTAGATACTCAACACAGGAAGATATCTTCAGGATGAATTAATTTAGCTCAGTGTTGTGGAATAAAATATCAACATGTGAATACAGATATGATTCCTATGGTATATGGCCTTAAATTTCATAGCAAAATACCTTTATAATGTTTATCTGCATATAAAGTAATAATATGTTTAATTCTACATCTTTTAGTTAATTATATCCTGTAGAGTTTATGAGGGTTCCCACCACTAACTTTCTCTTATCATACATTACCAGTCTTAAGTCTTATTTTTGCATCTGCAATTTCTTTTTCTCTTAGTCAAGTCTATGTTTTAAGCTTCAAGCATTTTCTAACTCTAACTACAAACCACTTGTAATATCAACTCAAAAATGAAGAAGAACTCAAGATATTCAGCTTGAAATCTCAATTTTAGAGAGATAAGCTACCAATTATTCAAAAATATTTGAAATATTCTCTAATAGACTATGCAGGAAAACAGAAAGCCAGAAATATTTTCAGATTTTAATTTTACAGAGTAAAAGCAATATATAACCACGTTTACTTTTTCAATTTATATATAGAGATGTTCATTTTCCCTTATAAATCATTTTTAGCCAGGTACTCTTGGCTCAAACCTGTAATCCTAGCTTCTCAGGAGACTGAGATATGGGAATTAAGGTTCAAAGCCAGCCCAGACAGGAAAGTTTGTGACAGTCTTATCTTCAATTAATCACCATAAAAACAGAAGGAGCTATGGTTCAAGTGGTGGAGTCTCAGAATTGATCAAAAGTGCAAGGCTCTGAGTTCAACCCCCACCAGACATTTTTTAGCTTACACATTTTTCTTGTAGGTTGGGAGGTAAAGCTTATGAGTGTAGGAATATTATATGCATGAATATATTCTGTATCCTTATAATGCCAAATACATAAGATGTATATTGAGTTATATTTTATTGCATGATACTTCTTAAAAGGTACTCATTCTTCATGGCTGTTTTGGAGATGTAATTTGTTTTTAGTTTTTAAAAAAAAGCCTAATTTTGCTACACTGTCCTTTAATTAGGTATTTGTTAAAATGGTTGAGATAGTTCTGTTAATATTTTTCTCTGTGTTGTCTTGCACAAAAAGATAAGCTGAGTTTGTAGCCATAGATTCTCTCACTGGTCAAAGATTTTTATATAAACATGATTGTTTCATACTAACTCACTAACTCTTTGAAGGTTTGCGGAAGGTCAAGAGCAGGAATGGAAAAATGGGGAAGAATGCACTTAATGAATTCTTTGTAGATCTTAGTCTTTCAAACATTTACTAACTTAACACTGAAAGAATGTGTCATAGAATGAAGCAAAGATACTGATTAAATCGTGGGACAGGGGGCCTGTGCTGTGGGTTTTTTCCTTTAATGATTGAGTCTTGCTTGCTGAGTCTACTTAATATCTTCACACAAAACAGAGACAGGATTTCCAGGAGAAATCATTCTCTAAATGATCCTAAACTATTAAATCATTCTCTAAAGGATCCTAAACTATTTACAGGTCCCCAAATGCATTTCGTCCTTTCACATTGGTTATCAATTGCTTCAAACCAGAAAGTCTTTTAATCCTTTGGAACTCCCTCATCCCTCCCACCCCACCCCCAGCTCAAATGCACACATCTCATTTATTAAGTAATCCAATCCATGCACTACACCAGCATATTGTTTTTTCTGCCTATACCAGAATGTTTTTGTCTTTAATTATCTGCCTGTCTCATCTGGCTCATCCTGAGTATTTTCAAGCCATGGACTCTGCCTCTATGGTCCACTAATGGAACAGCATGGGATATTTAGCCCTCTACTGGTTACTTGGAACATTCTTTTCCAGATTTCTATTTCCCCCTCCTTCTGATGTTCTCTCCAGGTAGAAAACAAAAAATTACCCTTTCAGATTTCTGACAATGCACTTGCTCATATCGACTTGTTTGATCGGAAGGATTAAGCTATGCATTTGCTACATAACTCGCTGCACATTTTCAAATGAGTTTTAATGACCTGTACTCAACCAAAGACAGGAATGGACTGACAGGGTTTGTATTGTAAGAGATTTTGGTTAAAAATTATAAACCTGCCAGTGTGTTAATAAAGCAAGCAAGAAATCATGTAGTAATTATAAAAGAAACAAATGAACAATTATCTACTTGCCTGGTATTTTCCCCCTGTGAATGTCTCACAATCCCAGGTGAATGCTATCAAGTCATTACCTCATTCATCTAGATAACTACTCCTAGAACAGATTATCATTTTGAAATACAATAAGATATATTCAAACTATCAGATTTGCGTTTTAAAATATTATAATCATCTATTCTAAGACAGATAACCAGATTTCCAGTTGTCCTAGAAAAGCATAACAAACGTCATTAAACTCCTGCTCAACCCATATTTCTCTTTGAATAATTTATAAAGCACATTTCTTAGAAACCATGAAAGCTGGGTAACTTGAATAAAGCATATATTATCTTTAAATCTTTGTTAATTGCAGAATGATTCAAGCATACGTGGTTGCGATTTTAAGCAAAACATCTGATCATTTGTCTTCCCTATAGCTAATTTCACATAGAATGACTACTTTTATGTTTGTGATTATTCTCTTTGAAAAATACTTGGTTTCTGATGATACTCAAGAGGTCTTTCAATTTCTTATAGTAGAATCTTGTAACTGTTTGGTTTTCTCTAGACCTAGTTTCATTGTTTAGACAAGGTTTTAAATGATCTTTTTAAAGCTTGTTAAAGTTATTATCTTTACCTTTTTTTCTTTACCAATTACTCTTACTCAAAGGTTATCTTTGCCTAGAGTGTAATTATAGAAAGTATGGTTTGCATATAATTTACCTCAACTAATTGAGTATACCTTTGAAAGTGTGGAGCTACTGTGACTTACAAGATTTGTGTTTAATAATTATGAGTGACAAAAAGTAACTTATCAGCCTCCCTTGTACAAGTGCCAAACAAAGCATTTATCCTTGCAAAACTGCTATTAAACATGTCTTATTCAAACTACCTCATTTTCATAGTTCCCAAGGAGTAGTTTTATAAATTATTCAAAGAGAAAATATTATGCTATGCTATTGAAATTTTATTAATAATCCACCTAAGAATGTTTCTAATCACACCATCAAAAATTCACCAGCTTCATTCTGTTCAATAAAATAAAAATAATAGATGAAATTCTATTTAAAAAAATATAAAATCACCATGCTGGAAAATCAATTTACATTTAAACACTAAATTTAGATTCTAGTTAAAACACCAGAAAACTTTTTCTGTGATCTCTCAGTAAGCTCCTCCAGGGTTATGTAGAAAATACACACTCGGTATTTCAATCTGAGCCTTCTAGCAGGTTCACTCTGCTCATCTGAGTGCAGGCCAGACAGGGCACACAGATGCTGCTCCCTTCCTCCCAGTAGGTGGTCTTGTGCCCTACTATCCTTCAATCAGACTCCATTCCCTAGATCAGAGAGGGGCTTTGAAATAATATTTTCAAAATCTTCTTGTTTCCTTTGAAATACAATCCCATCCAGAGAGAGAGAGAGAAAGAGAGAGACAGAGAGAGACAGAGAGAGAGAGAGAAAGAGAGAGTATAATTGGAATTCTTCCAATTCCTCTTTTCTTGGATGGCATCTCTAGTTTCTCACTATTCTAAGCTTTGTGCTATAAATCATAAATCCTCCTGTCCTATTTATAGGAAAAAGGAAAGAAAAAAGGCCTTGTTTTTTGCATATGAAAGTAGGCATTTTCTTAACTGTTTCCAAAAATCCCAAAATGAGAGCCAAATACTGCTTACAAAAAAGTATTTTATTGCTTATTAGTTTACCCTCTTGAAGAAATGGTTGATTTGCCATAGAGCATTAAGAATTAGTATTTTAAATCTCAAATGAGTTACTCAATTTACATAT
The DNA here is from genome assembly GCF_019054845.1 of Dipodomys spectabilis. Classification (NCBI taxonomy): domain Eukaryota; kingdom Metazoa; phylum Chordata; class Mammalia; order Rodentia; family Heteromyidae; genus Dipodomys; species Dipodomys spectabilis. The sequence goes on along the minus strand of NW_024870686.1, from coordinate 10,286,524 downwards.
TATGTTTGCATATATTATTCATAGTGTACATAGTTTCAATATTTGGTTCATGAAAACCATTTGTTTTTTCTTATTTGATGCCTTGTTAGTTAGCTAATATATTAATACACTTTTCTTTGCAGAATAGTCCACGGTTGAACCTAGGACTCTGTTCGTGCTAAGAAAATGCCCCATCAACCCAAGAACATATTTCAATAAATTTTCCTACAATAGATCTGAATTTTTTCCATTGTCTTGAAAGCCTAAGTGATCATGATACTTTAGTTAAATGTGGGATTATTTCTTTATGAATCATATTGCAAAATTAATTCAAATTTTCCTCTATTAGAGGAGTGGAGATTTTACAAACAAAATAATTTTCCCATTAACATTTTAAAGAGTTTATGAAAAGATATTCTTCAGCAAAGAATAAATAAATCACTTTGAATTAATGTATGGCATTTTAACTAATGCTAATTTTATTTATGACAGCATTAAGTTTTATAATGTTTTCCATAGATACCAATAAAATGAGTTTAAAGAAACTCCAAAGCTTCTTTCTCTGAAATATTTTTAAAGAACTGATAACTCTAAGTAGCATTTTTTCTTTACAGAAGTAGTCAATTCATTGCATATATGTACAGAAACACAGCTCCCTGAATAGTTATTCCATAGCTACTTGAAATGGCAAAAGTGACTTCATTAAAAATGATAGATTAGTGAATGGTTCAAATGTAAAGAAATTTGAAAACAAAATTGGAAGATTTCGCTTCCATCAGAAAGAACAACACTGCTCCATTTGTCAGGAAATGGAAAGACTTGGAAAAAATTTAGGTCCCATGGTTTCCCTTATTTGTGATAATTAGTATACATATATGATAATCTTATCAGATGAGCTGATAAGCTCAAAAGCCATATACACATGATCATATAAGATGATACTAAGTGCAATGAACCCCAGGGTAAGGACACAAGAGGTCTGTCTTTATTGTTACTGTTTTAAATCTACCATGTGATTTTATTTCTTGTTGTTGTTGTTTCCTTTGTATGTTCTTTCCCTTAGGGTATATCCGCTGTTGTCATTGTACTTGACTTTGAAACCCTGTGTCCTGGATATACATTTGTCTAATCTTGGAAGGGGAAGGGGAATAACAAACGCTGAAACAAGGACACAGGAAGACCCATTGAAACAAGGATACCCATAGGACAGTATATTGGAAATGATCTTTACAATTTGGGGTGGGGGGAGTGTGGGAGATGGGGGAGGGAAGGGATATTAAGACAACAAGAAGAGAAGGAATTACCATGATGGACAAGTAATGTACTCATTGCCTTACTCATGTAACTATAACCACTCTGTACAGCATCTTTACAATAAAATAAAATTTTTAAAAATTGGAAGATTCAGTGTTGATAAATAGCACAGCAAAATTATCACAGATTTTTAAGTGAGAGATACATTAAGAAAATAGAATAAAGAATTATATTAAGTGAAGTAAGCCAGGCCCAAAGAAGCATAGGTCCATTGTTTCCCTTATTTGCAATAACTAGTATATGTCTGAGTCAAGCAGAAAAGGCCAGAAAACTTGATGTTAGTTGAAATGAATTCAAATGTTTTTTTTTCATGCGATTGTTTCTAACATATTTATAAGATAATTTCTTTGTTGCTTTGTATGTCCCTCCCCCACGGTATAACCCCTGCTTACACTGTATTTGAGGTTAGTATAATTTGTGGAGGGGAAGGGAAAAAACAAATCCTTTAAATAGGGATACAGGTGGACCCATTGCAACAATGAGATGTACAAGTCGTTATGTCGAAAAACGAACTTTACAACTTTGGCAGGGGCGGAGGAAATGGGAGTGGATGGAAAGGGACGGAAAGGGTAGGAAACAAAGGAGGAGGCTACAATGCTTGATAAGAAATGTACTCATTATCTTGCCCATGTAATTGTAACCCCTCTGTACGGTATTTTCACAATAAAAAAAAAGAAAATAGAATAAAGAAAACAAACATACTACGGTTAATACTAATCTACATCTCCGTCCAGTTGATGGTTACCATTTTATTATTTTCAAACAAAAGATAACTTCTCATATGCTTTTCTAACTTATAGAAAACACCTATAGTCTTTGAATTGAGGCTCAAAGGACACAAGCAAATTTGTTCTTTACAGGAAGAACTGGTATGCATGCAGGATTAAATGCACTTTGTCACCTATGTTTGGATTAATTCCATGCACCTGACCTTGTATTGAATGATTCATCTTTACAAATGGGCTACTTGACAATGACATCCATGAGCTATTGTAGGTGTGTCCATGGACATTTAATCTCACATTGATTCTTCCTCCTAAGGAGACATATTCTGTATTTTATAATGCCCTGTAAGGAATTTTACAAGATAAGAATCTTTTTCCTTTTATGAAATCTTTTATTTTTTTAAATGCATGTCATCATCATCCCAATGAACTAATTGCCACCTTCCTGTGACCTCAGGTAGACCTGAGAATTCAACTGATGTGAAAAAATAACGTTCCCAGAAAGAATTGCACACAAATTTCATCTACCTATTATCTGGCATGGGAGCGCTCAAAAGAAAATAATGACCAGAATAAATAGCAAACCTTAGATTTCTTGCTTTAAGATGAGCCATCATAAGAAATTAAAGTGTATGGAGAAGCTAAAAAAGAAACTACAAAGATCTGTTACTGAAGTGTAAAGACTCATGAGTTCTGTAGGACAGAATTTATTCAGTTAAAATTCCTCTTGGAAGATCTTTTTTTTCTCTCCACATATAGGAAGAAGGTCTTTCACGTGGGACTTTATATCTTTTAATTTCAAAAGAAAAACAGAGGTTTAAGAAGCAAGAGATAATATGCAAGATAAGATTGACAGCTCTTCTAGGGACTGTTGCTCCAAGTAACCCTTACACAAATGTGACCTATGTTTGAGCTAAATACTCTTCCACCCTTCAAACCCATATTCTTACTGAAATACTAGCTCTTCCCGGCAGTCAGAAAAAAATCCTACTGAATATGGCTTTCTCATAGGATGTAGGCTAGTGACTTATACCTAATCTATATCAATGAATACTGAGATAAATAAAATTTCAACCATATAAATCTACATTATGAATATAGTACAACTTACAACTTATATCTTCAATTTACTTTTAACATTTGAGATTTTTCTGTGAATCATGAAATAAATCTGGCCTCTTAAACCTACAACACTCATTATTCAGGTATTGCAAGTCTGGTTCAAGACTGCCCCAATGAAGAAAACATCAAAATAGGGTAATCACAAAAATGTTTGTACCACACTATTTTTCTGTTATGTATGCAATGGTACTATGAATACAAAATTCTTAAACTTTAATTAAAAATACTCTAATGTTAACAATTATCTGGGCTATTGAAAGGGAAAAAATGACACTGATACAATTGTTTGATCTATTGTCACCACAAAAATTTAAGGTATAAAAAAGTGTAATATCTGCAGTGTGGAAGAAAAAATTATGTCTGGTCAGGTGTAGGTGGCTTACATCTATAATCCTAGCTACCCTGACGGTGAATAAATGGAAGATGTTAGCTCAAAGAAGACCCAGGCAGAAAAGGGGGCTGGACTTTTGGCCAAATTGGTAGAGCTCTATAGTGCCATTAAAAAAAAACTTTAATATGTGGTCCTGAGTCTATACACCAGTACCACAAAAATATGCATTTGTGTGTTTGTCTAAACACACACACAGACACACACACACACACACACACACACACACACACACACATATATGAGAAATCAGGTGGGCATTATTAAATAAATAAAATGTCACAACAGGCCAAAATCCTAATTAGAAGTTGATTGCCATAAGATTTCAGTCTTGAGTGGAATCTACATTTAGCAATGTGTAGGCAACCATTGAGATTTTAGAATTGTATTACTTAAAGGGAAAAAGACACATAATTCATTTAAATACAAAATAGCTCACAATAGCAATATATATTTGATCACTCCAAACTTACAAAACATATAAACATATAAATCAATAGCAGTGGAGAATCCCTCTATTATTATAGTGAAATTTAAGAATTATCATTTGTTCTGTTATTTTTCCTTAAATTTTAGGTTTCTAAGCCTGGTTCGTGTAAATTAAGCAAGGATTTCTCATATTACCTTGACATAGGAATGATCTCGTGGAAGTTTGAATCTTCTCTGTAATTTTCAAGGTTATTTAAAACTCTACAGCTTGAAAATAGACTGTGGTTAAAATCATATGTGTGTTGTCATCATTCCTTTTAATAGAAGCCTCACATGAAGCAATGTAAGTTGAAATATATTTGTAGAGAGCTACATTAATACAGTATTTTCATTCTATCATTAGAGTCTTTTATTATAATTATCTTCTTGTTGTGCTCAGAGAAATCAAGTGATAGAGGCATTAAGATGTGCTTTCCTAAGATAGCAATCAGCAACTCTGTAACCCTGATTCTCATTTTTATATCATGCCACATTTCAATTACTTATTAGAAATGTCCATAAAGCTGGACTCTTCTCTTATAGTGGGAACAACTGCTTTCTTTCCTAGGTATCCTGATTTGATCTATAACTAGAATTAAAATGTTTTAGTATGTATGCCCTGAAATATTCAGTAGTGTGGTGCAGATGTACTCCTAAGATTGGTCTCTGCACATGAATACACTGTGTATATATGCTTCCATCTGTTGGTGTTAGTGAAATGACACAGATGAGATCGAAAAACTTGTTAATTTGGATATGTCATCTTCCATTTATCTTTTCCTGACTGCATAGATCTCACAAGTTGAGATCAATAATACTTTCTCACTATTTTATAATTGTCACTTTATTTCTCTTCCCTGTGCATTTTGCTGGGACTCACAGTGTAGATAGTTAATTGAAATCATTGTCAATTTGGGCAGCGTTCAAGAGTACATGTGCTTTAAAGTGCTGCCAAATTCATGTGCATAAATGTTATGAGGAATCAATGTACTGCACGGCGTGGGAGATGCCAATGTCTGCCTAAAAGTGGATTATTTAAAATCAGGACATAACTACTATTGAAAGGAAATTCATTGTATGAATGGTCTGGTGATAAAGTCCATCATGAAAGTAAAAATATTTTCACTTAAATAAGGACAACCATGGGTCACTAATGGAAATAGTATATTAATGCTGGAAATTAGTCATCTGAAGCACAGCAAAAAAAAATTGGTACTAAAGGAGATAAAACATGTGATCTACTTCTTAATTTTTTGCTTTACATGTAAATAAATATATGCATAAATGTGTGTATTTATGTGTGCATGCGTATATGTGAATTTATATAAAGTGTATATAATGTACAATTACATATTCTTGAATATATTGAAAATGTACATATATAATGCACATCCACCAAAAGAAGTCCATTAGGTATAAGTTCTTATCTCTAATTTATAGATGGGTGAACAAAGCCAGATGGTTAATGTGTAGAGGAATCAGAATTTAAATACAGAGCTTGTGGATTATACAAAAGTGTTTTTGCATTTCAGTCTCCCTTCCTATCACTTTCTGACTATGGAAACAGAACAGTATTTTACAAGGAGCAATGTTTGCATTAGAGACTGAATTATTCTCGGCCTTCACCATTTAATGGGGAATTTACCTATGTCTCTAATACTAAGTAGCTTTTCAACTATAAAATTTACTATCATCGAGCAATAAACTACCCAAATCATTAATAACAATAATTCCAAGAAAGTCATCATTTTACAAATCTGTATTTAGCAATTACTGTAACTCAGATATTTTGTTGTAATCTATATCTATATGTATTCACACATATGCATGTATCATATAGGTGCATGTATATACACATACATATGTGGTAATAACATATCTAAGGACTCTCTATTAGGAATATAAATATAATGAATGAAAATAAACAAATGTAATTGTGATTTCTGTAAGAACTATGGTGAACAAAACAAAATGCTATTAGAAAGAAAACGGAATCATTTAGTTGAAGCGGTTATATAACTCCTGGCATTTAAAATACAATTAAAATGAGGGGAAGGCAGATGCTCAGATGTTGGGGAAAGTTCATAAATCACGAGAAGAAAATATGCATTAGAGACTGAATTATTTGTGGATTTTGTTCTTTGTGTAGCTCAGAAACTACAAGGCTAGTGTGAATTTATAGAAAGGAATATTGAACTGAAGGTGTTTATAAACCTTGAAAAGAATTCTATAGGAAACCATTAAAGGATATAGAACAAGAAAATGGCCCCATCCAATCTATGTTAAGCCAAATTAAATTCTTAAAGAATTAATTGGAAATCATTAAGATATTTTATGAAAGAGGGTACACAAAAGGAGTGTAGGTTAGCAGTGTTATAGGCATCATTATGCTATGAATTTAGCTAGTAAGAGAAAACTTGAAGAGAGATGCATTGCCAATGATGGTGCTGATAATGGTGAAACTGATTAAGATTTACTGAGAAATTAGAATTCATGTTAATGTAGAAGTTATATGACTTTTACCTGGCATACTATTTCTTAAAATAGACTAATTATTTGCCCAATAAATGGCATATGATGATTTCTATTATGATTTCTCTTTAACCAGGCATAGAAAATGAAATATTAGAATTAATCAAATATTTTTGTTTCCAGTACTGACAGCATTTGCTTGTTACTTTTGAATTTTGCATTTCTAGGAGTCATTTTTCAGGGCAAATGCCCAAATATTTTCCCAATCAATTTTTTGACAGATCAATAGGAACCAAAGTAAAACCTAAAGCAAGATGTGGAAAAGAAGGTATTGATCAAATTTACAAACTGAAATTATATTCAAAATTTTAACTTTCAGACTCAATGTAAGAGACTAAAGTTGGGACTGAAAGGAGAAAGTAAATAATAATAATTGCATGAATTAATACCTATGTGCTATAAAAAAGAATTTAAAATTTATAATTGTTTTGACTCTCATGCTCACTGTGTTGGAGTAGTTTATTTGTGATTCAATGTAGACCCTTGTCTAAAACAAGAGGGCAAGATAAGGTTGTATGTGGAAAGAGAGTATAAATTTCCTTTTTTTATTTTGTAAAATGAGAGTATTTGGTATCGAAAATTACATTAAAATGTATCTAAGCAAAATTTAGAAATACTTTTTCTTAGCTATTTCTTTTTATTTCTTAAAAGTTGATTTAACAGTATAGCCATAGCATGGTTTAATGCTGGACACAATGTTATGGATGTCATTTTCCATTACTAAAGATCACAACACAGTACAATGGTCCTTGTAGAGTACATGCTTAGAGTGACCTAACACCCATCACAAGAATAGGACTATCTCTTAATAATTAAAAGAACCACATACTTCAAGCCTTAAGGTACAAATAAGAAAACTCATAACTAATGTATTGTTACCCAACACTCCTGTGTGCCTGTGGCAGACATCAATAATTGATCTTTTCACGCTTTCCTGCTGAGACTATTCTAAGCCTCAAAATTCATCCCTTAAAAGAGAACACTGTAGGCTGTCTCTGATGATTGATTGAGGTTGGTGATGGAATTAAGGTAAATTTCATTCCTGTTCTTTAGTAGTTAATTTGATCTTTGGTCAATTCAGAAAATGACATATTTACATCATATTGATACATTTACTATATGTTTTATAAGATTAAACAATGAATCACAATGAGACAGTACTTTTAAGGGGAGAAAAGTGGTAGATATCTATTCAGGAAACAACCAATGTGATTTAGTTGGATGAATTGGTAAGGGAATTGAGTTATTTTTAGAATAATCTTTTTAAAAAACATAGTAACAGTGTGAGATATGTTGCTATGCAAGCCGAATTCAACAAGATCAGCAGGTCATACATAACTAAATTATTTCATGATATACTTTCTGAATGCTTACAGTGTAATCAACAATTGCAAGCTATTATATGGAGCACAAAGCAAAGATAGGACTTCTCAAGAGAAAGTAGAAACATCCCTTTATATAAAAGACTATAATAAATGACCAACTACTATTGTTGAAAAGGGTAAGTTGTACCTTCAAGCCAAAAGAAAAATGGACATTCATGTCACAGACTATAGAAGTTAATCAGACATTTATAAATTCTATTTGTCCTATGTCATAATGACTGTTCATAAATGTCTAGTAATTCATTAAAGGTCTAATTTGAAAGTAAAATATTAGCATGAGGTACCGGTGGCTCATGTCTACAATCCTAGCCACTCAGGAAGGAGGCTGAGATCTATGGATCATTGCAGCCAACCATGGCAGGAAAATGCATGAGACTTTTATCTCCAATTAACTGCAACAAAATAAAACAAAACAAAAAACCAAGCTGGAAGTAGATTGGTGGCTTAAGTGTTAGAATGTTAACCCTGTGCAAGAAAGCTTAGCTACCTGAGTTCAAGCCCCAGGAACAGTGCACGTGCACACACATGTGTGCAAGCATGTGCGCGCGCACGCACACACACACACACACACACACAGCATTAGCATGAATTAGTTGTACAAAAGGGTTTGTTTCATTATGGCATTTATGATATGAATACATCTTAATCAACCTAACCCTGTATAAACTGTTTCTTCTAAACTTCTCTCTCCTTTTTAACAGAATTTTTAGAGGTGTGGAGTTGGCTTAGGCTAGTTTCATAATTATATATAGTGAATTTCTGTAGTACCCCCCATAATCTTTCCACTCCGCTTCTCAGATTCTCCCTTTTACAGTCATGCTTTATTGTAATGTTTAGATTTCATGTATTAGTGAAAATGTCTCATGCTTGCCTTTCTAAGCTTAGCTTATCTTTTAAAATAACAGGATCTCTATTCCATCCATATTTAAGCAAAACACATAATTTCTTTTTTGTTTATGACCAAATAAAAAATGCAATATTTTCTTTTTTCAGTCATTGATTATTAGGTTCTCAGCCAGATTTTATACCTTGATTATTATAAACAGTGCTGTTATAAACAAAGATATACAAATAGTGTATATGTACATTCTTTTAAATATATGTCCAAGAGTGATATTACTGGATCATATATATGGTAGTTCAATTTTTAGCCTTTTGAGGAATGACCATTCTGAATTCCATGGTAACAGTATTAATTACAATCCTACCAAGAGTACATGAGGGTTCCTTTTCCGATATCTTCATCAGCATGTACTGTTTCTTTTCCTGATACTTTCATTAGTTGATGAGGATATGGGAAAAGGAACTGTCATTTACTGTTTGTACGAGTGTAATTAATACTGTTACGATGAAATTCTGAATGGCCATGTTATGGCCATTAAATGTATATTAAATACAAGAATGTCTGGGCCAGGGATGTTGACGATTTCTCCATTTAATGTACATTTGTACTTGTGAGAACTCTCTTCAATTCAAATTGTTCATTTTGCATTGGCTATTTGTTGTTTTATGTCATTATTTTTTGAGCTCTTTATATTTTGGATGTTAATTCTTCTATATATATATATATATGATTTATCATAAAAATACTGTACAGAGGGGTTACAGTTACATGAGTAAGGTAATGAGTACGATCCCTATAGAGCATTGTTAACCCCTCCTTGTTAACCTACAACTCTTTTCCTCCCCAACTTCCTAAGTCCTCCCTCCACCTGCACCAAGTTGTAAAATTCATTTTCAATACAGTCTTGTACATCTCAATGTTACAATGGCTCAACCTGTATCGTCATTTAAACATTTTGTTATCTCCCTTCCCCTCCCCAAATTATACAAATGTATATACAGGAAGCAGGGCACCAGAATCAAATACAGTGAAAACAGGGGTTACACCATGGGGGAAGAACATACAAAAGAAACAAAAAATCAGGTGACACATTATAGATATTGTTAAAAAAGATAGTGAGAAAGAAAAAAAACACACATGTCCCTATCATGGGGTTCATTTTGCTTAGAATCATCTTATATGGTCATATGTACATAACTTTTGACCTTTTCTGCTTGTCCAAGACATATACTAGTTATTCAAATAGGGGAAACCATGGGGCCTATGTTTCTTTGGTCCTGGCTTACTTCACTTAATATAATTTTTTCCAAGTTTTTCCATTTCCTAACAAATGGGGTGCTGTCACTCTTTCTGATGGAGGCATAGAATTCCATTGTGTGTGTGTGTGTGTGTGTGTGTGTGTGTGTGTGTGTGTGTGTGTGTGTGTGTGTGTGTATACCACATTTTCTTGATACATTCATCTACTGAGGGGTATCTGGGTTGGTTCCATATCTTAGCTATGGTAAATAATGCTGCAATAAACATAGTTGTGCTGGTAGCTTTAGTATGGGCTTGTTTGTAAACATTTGGGTAAATGCCCAAAAGTGGGATTGCTGGGTCATAGGGGAGCTCTATGTGGAGTCTTTTGAGGAAGCTCCATATTACTTTCCAAAGTGGTTGAACAAGTTTACACTCCTACCAACAATGCAGTAGGGTTCCCTTCTGTCCACATCCCCTACAGCATCTGTTGTTATTAGAGTTCTTAATTATAGCCATTCTAACTGGGGTGAGGTGGTATCTCAGTATTGTTTTGATTTGCATTTCTTTTATGGGTAGGGAGGTTGAGCATTTCTTCATGTGGCTATTGGCCATCCTTCTTTCTTCTTCAGATAAGTTTCTCTGTAAATCTTTTGCCCACTTATTTATTGGGCAGTTGTTTCTTTGAGGACTTGTTGGGGGATTTAATTTTTTGAGTTCCAGGTATATTTTAGATATGAGACCCTTATCCGTTGTATGCTAGTGAAGATGGGCATTCTATTGATCTTGCTAGCTATGTCCTTTGCCATGCAAAATCTCTGCGGTTTTATGCAATCCTATTTATCTAACCTTTCTTTGATTTGTTGTGTTTCTGTGTCTTTATTAAGAAAATTTTGGCCTGTGCCAAGGAGACCTAGGGTTTCTCCTATTCCTTCCTGTAATATTTTCAGGGTGTCTGCTTTGACTTCAAGGTCTTTGATCCATTTGGAATTGATTCTGGTGCAGGGTGATATATAAGGATCTAGCTTTAGTTTTCTATAGGTGTTTAACCAATTTTGCCAGCACCATTCACTGAAGAGGCTGTCTTTCTTCCATTCTATTTCTTTAGCTCCCTTATCGAACATTAGGTGGCTATGGGTCTCTGGTTTCATTTCTGGATCTTCAGTTATATTCCATTGGTCCTCAGGTCTGTTCTTTTGCCAGTACCAAGCTGTTTTGATTTTGAAGTTTGATTTTAGAGTTTGAAGTTTGATATTGATATTCTTCCAGCACTGTTTTCTCTGCCAAAGATTGTTTTTGCTATTCGGGGTCTTTTATTGCTCCATATGAAGTTTGGGTTTGTTCTTCTATTTCATTGAAGAATGAGGTTGCGATATTGATAAGTATTGCATTGAATTTGTAGATAGCCTTTGGAATATTTGCTATTTTCTCAAGGATAATCCTCCCAATCCAGGAGCAAGGGAGGTTTTTCTACTTCCTAAGTTCTGCTTTAATTTCCTTTCCAGTTTTTAAAGTTCTCATCATAGAGGTCCTTCACTTCCCATATTTTTAATTAAAAGCTATCTAAAATTAATGTGATGACTTTTTAAAAAATTGCTGAAATGCTGTTAATTTGAAGCAACTTGAAAGCAGAATATAAATATATCACTTCTAAATATGTTCCACTGCTATTTTCATTATTTTCTGTCAAATCTTACTCTTTGACAGATTTTAGTTCAGCATAGCTGAATATGAAATAAATGCCATCATATTCATATAGTTATTTTAAATGATTTTTGTGTTTTTGAGTTATGTGTGTGATAGATACTCCCTGACATTTTATTCTGTCCTTTTTTAACAGAAATATTCTGCATAGTCTTATTCTAGTGAAAGCTTTTAAATCAGTATTTCTGGTTATAAAATAAAATATTTGTTGTGGGCTATATGTAAATTTCTATGATTCTGCTTGTTATTATATCAGTGTTTTTAATCAAAATAAGGCCATTGTTTCTCCAATTATAATGATCTTCAAAAACAGGAAAAAAAATGTCTTTTCCCTTAGGTGACAGTATCTCATGGTCTGAGACTGTCTATGACCATCTTCTATGAGAGGCTGTCCTTTGTACCTAGCAGTAAAATCTATGTTCCTTTCCAGAATTTGCCCGTTTCTGAGGGCATGATTGAATTTTGTCTTTGTTGTTGTTTTTGTCAGTCATGGGGCCTGAACCCTGGGAATGGGTGCTGTCCCTCAGCTCTTCAGCTCAAGGCAAGTGCTCTACCACTTGAGCCACAGCACCACTTCCGGTTTTCTGAGTGATTTATTGAATATTAAAAGTCTCACAGACTTTCCTGCCTGGACTGGCTTTGAACCACGATCCTCAGATCTCAGCTTCCTGTGTAGCTAAGATTACAGGAGGGAGCCACTGGCACCAGGCTTGAATTTTGTCCTGTTTTATGTAATTCTACTTCCTTACTGATTCTACTTTTGCATGTCTAAAGATGATTATGATGTCCATTATTTTAAAAAATAACAAAAACATGACTAGTTTATCATCAACATTTCCTTAGAAATTAGTTTTCTTCCTGCTGTGATTCCTAGATCCATCTAAGGAGGCATTAACACTTTTGCTGAGAAACCATGACCAGGAAAAAACACAAAGTGTTTTGATTCTAGTGAGGGATTTTGAATGCCCAGAGTTGAGAGTTGTAAAACAAATACAGTCTAGTTTAAGAAGATATGAAATTATGCCATAGATTATAGGGAAAGAAAATATTCAGTGTATAGTGACTAGCTACAAAGATGTGTTGGGATTTGTTTAGAGTCTTGAAGGGAAGACCAGATTTAATATGACTCTTGTTTTAATTATTTAGCTTAAATTTGCTGTATAAATGATTAACCAAGTTTATCTAAATGTTGTATATGCATGTCAATTTTATGCAATGATCTAAGGAACAGTTCACTTGGAATCTATTCTTTGATAACATTGATATCATATAGTTTGCATTTGGGGCTAGTTTTAATCTGAAATAGAAAACAAATGGTAATATATTGACATTATAGTGTCTGAATGATACATAAATATTGTGATATAAGTCCTGGACAATTCCTCCATTTGCTCACTTTTAGGCAATGAGTAAGCCCCTCTACTATGCTCTATATAATGTGTTCCAAGTGGAAAAAAATGGCTCCTGCTGCTATTCTTAAAAGAAATATAAATTGTCCAAAAAAACACTTGAAAAGACATCTTTTCAAGATTCATTTTATTATTATTGACAAAGAAAAAAAACAAATTAAGGAACAATGTGTTGTTTCCTTATTTAATAATTTTTCAACCTACTATCTCACCTATCATCTCTGGAATAAATGTTTGGAAAATCCTACTCATACAGCCAAACATCTGTGGAGTAGAATATTTAATCAATTACTTTTCATAACAGGAAATAAATGAAAAGAGTCTACACACATATCAGAAAATCATTGTTTCTATATTATGATTTATTTCTAAATAATATATAAAATATATATTAGTCTTATATATAATATTAGCTAAACAACAAAAAAAAAAAAAACAGCCAGGTGCTGGTTGCTCAGGCCTGTAATCCTAGCTACTCTAGAGGCTGAGATCTGAGAAGTGAGGTTCAAATCCAGCCCAGGCAGGAAAAGTCCATGAGATTCATATCTCCAGTAAACTACCAGAAAACTGAAAGTGGTGCTGTGGTTCAAGTGGTAGAGCACTAGCCTTGAGCTGAAGAGCTGAGGAACAACACCCAGACCCAGAGTTCAAGCCCCATGACCAACCAAAATAAAAAACAAAAAAAAAGAAAAAAAATTTTATCATGAGTATATGCTGTATGGGCTATTTTATACAAAGTAGAAAAACAAAGGTCTTGGTGATCATTTAGGCATGTATTCAAAATATCAAGAAATTCATGAAAAAGTTTAAATTTTTAAATCATAATTGCTTGGATCTTATATTTATTAACAAATTATTAACCAATAAGTTTATAAAGTCTAAACAAAGCAGTGAGCCATACTATCAATAAGGTTTATATTTACATGTACTCTTTGAATTAGAAGTTGAGTGGGCAGAGCCCGATTTACAGTAGAGCACATGGGCAGCAAAGATGGCTCTGAGAGGGAGTAGAGTGGGCAGAGCCCACTGGTTACTGTTCAGTGTGTAACCAGCTTAGGTGCATCATAGGGTGTGACCTTGACAGTGATTGGTTCCTCTTCCTCCCCTGCCATGCCACCCGCTCCTTTTTGCTTTAAAAAGGGCTGCTCTGATAATAAACGAGTTTTCTTCTTGCTTGAAAAAAATTATATTTAATAATATAGTGTAGAACACTTTTGTCTCACAAAAGATATATGCCTGTAGAAATTCCCTGACACTGTCATCCTGTGTTTCAGCCCCAGTGTAGAATACCCTGGTGTTTTAACATCTATTCTTTTCTGCTGGTGATATCATCTCTAGATGTGGACAGTGGCTGCTAATGGGTGATACCTGCATCCATCGCTGCAGAATTGTGTGTGGATGATGGAATTTCACTTTTTTAAGAAATTCCCAGAGATTTGTCTCCTCCATACTTAAAAAGAGCAACCAGAACTACTTAAAACATATATGACAATATGTTGCTAAACTTACATGACCCCTTTCAAGCTTTTCAGTTCAAATGAAATATGCATTTTCCTCTGGGATTGCTTGTTCCCTAGCTGTTGTGAAACAAATCTATTAATGTAAAGACAAAACTACCTTAATCTTGCTACTAGTTTATAATTTCTTTTAAAAATAAATGATTTATGGTGTTGTTTGTGATCATTTGGTAAATGCCCAAAAGTGGGATTGCTAGGTCATAGGGGAACTCTATGTGGAGTCTTTTGAGAAACTTCCATACTGCTTTCCAAAGTGGTTGAACAAGTTTATGGCAGCATTATTTACCACAGCTAAGATATGGAACCAACCAAGATGCCCCTCAGTAGATGAATGGATCAAGAAAATGTGGTATATGTACACAATGGAATTCTATGCCTCCATCAGAAAGAATGACCTTGCCTCATTTGTTAGGAAATGGAAAGACTTGGAAAAATTATATTAAGTGAAGTAAGCCAGGCCCAAAGAAACAGGTCCCATGATTTCCCTTATTTGCACTAACTAGTGTATGTCTGAGACAAGCAGAAAATTTCAGATAAGTTGATATTAGGGGAAGGAACCCCAAGATAAGTATCAAATGCTTTTTTTTCATGAAATTGTTTCTAACATATTTATAAGATAATTTCTATGTTGCTATGTATGTCCCTCCCCCACGGTATAACCCCTGCTTTCCCTGTATTTGATGTTGTTATAATTTGTGGAGGGGAAGGGGAAAAACAAATTGTTTAACTAGGGATACAGTTGGGCCCATTGCAACAATGAGATGTACAAGTCGTTATGTCAAAAACAAACTTTACAACTTTGGTGAGAGGCTGGGAGGGGGGTGGAGGATTCTGTGGAGGGGGGTGGAGGGGGAGGGAGGATGGGAAGGGATGGGAAGGGGAAACAAAGGAGGAGGCTACAATGCTTGATAAGAAATGTACTCATTATCTTGCCCATGTACTTGGAACTCCTCTGTACGGTATTCGCACAATTAAAAATAAATAAATAAATAAATAAAATGATTCAAACATAGCTTCTTTGTTTATATGTAATTTTTTGTAGATTTTTTTTTGCCTGTCCTGCGGCTTGAACTCAGGTCCTTGTGTACTGTCTCTGAGCTTTTTATTCTCAGGGTTAGTGCTTTACCACTTGAGCCACAGTTCCACTTCTAGCTTATTTGTGCTTAATCGGAGATAAAAGTGTCATAGACTTCCTTTCTTGGGCTGGCTTCAAACATAATCTTCAGATTTCCACTGAGTAGCTAGGACTACAGCTGTAAGCCACCAGTGCCAAGCTCATATATAATTTTTAAAATATTATCTGGAGCTGGGACTGTAGCTTGGTGGTAGAGTGCTTGCCTAGCATTCATAAAGCCCTGGGTTTAATTCCTAAGTACCATATAAACAGAAAAAGCCAGAAGTGGCGCTTTGGCTCACATGGTAGAGTGCTGGCCTTGAGCAAAAGAAGCTCAAGAACAAGGCCCAGGCCCTGCATTCAAACCCCAAGACTGACAACAACAGCAATAAAAAGATTATCTGTAAAAATCTTGCAATGAAGGAAATCAGTGCTCATAGTTGTGAAAGAAGCAATATGTTTTGCATATTTACTCACTACATAAGTAAAAGACACAAATGAGACTCTTGGCAATCTTACTGTTACACATTTCAGTATTTGAGGCTAAGTCAACTTGTGAGAAAGAGAAATAATGAGAGTAAACATGACATAATCCCAGATCAATTTTCTTGGAAGTAGCATTTGTCTACTACAATCTTTTATGAATTATCTTTTACTTGAAATAACTAAATACTAATTTAGTACTGCAACTTTAAAACCCTTAAGGATCTTTTATGTTCTCTATCTAAGAGCTAGTATTGTGCATATTAAATAGATTGCTTAAAGAAATTCAGTATCAGCATTCTCAGTGAAGACAGTTTTTTTTAATTGACAGCAGTTGCACTGTGTTCATTTTTAAATGTTTTTCATATTCTAAAGAGTTAAAACTAAGAATATCTATAATAAACTGGTAAGGTCTACTTTTAGATTAACTGTGGAATATGTCATATTTTCAAAGGAAAATTGTGGACACATGTGATGTGCATTAATGTTCTAATTTGTGGATATGACTGATTAATTTTCTAATTTGTGGATATGACTGAGAGTTCATGCTTTTCCATGGATTGATGACAATTTTTGCCTGTTATTTCTTTTTTTGCTGGAAAACTGCATATTGCAAAACATTCATTAAAATTTTTGCTGCAGTTGCTAAGAAAATCCTAGTTTAGTTCATAAAAAAGAAAAATACAGCCAGTATTACAAAAAATTCTCTTACTTTCAATTGCCTTAAGCTTTAAATATCCAAAAATACCTATTTATAAAAATTTTAAATAGAATGTGTATTTGGCCCATCAGAGTATTAACCATCCTAGATAGAAATTCAGATGGGCTGTCCAATTGGATGATACATGGTCTTTCATTGAATAGTTTCAGATACAAAAGCCCGTATCTTCTCTTTTCTGTTTGTTCTGGAAGAGCCATGGTAGGTAGCATTGCACTATGTGGTAGGTAGAATGAGGTTAACACATAGTCTTCCTCTGCTGCCATACCTAATTGGCATGAGTCTCTAAAATACTTTTTTCAGAAGCCAGTCATAAAGGGATGCATCTGGGGCTATCAATCTATTAAAATGAAAGGCTTACAAATACTGCTGAGTATATTCTCACCCATCATTTTGACAGATACTAAGTGAGATAAAACCACAACCTGCCTGGAGAATTCAAAGTCCATCTATCTAGAAATGGCAGGTTTTATTCTTCTTCTTATTTAACACTATAAACTGATGAGCTGCAGGGCCCAGGGCTGCTTGTGTCATGAACAAGCATTTTCCATTCATTTTGAATAGCTCTGTGATTTTTTTCTCTTGCATCTGAGACAACCTAACATTATTTTTTTTTCCTTCAGTCAAGTTGATCTAGAATTTGAGACATCTGCTAGGTTAACTTGACAGAATTACATTTGTAAAAGCTGTGAAAATAACCAGACAATTTAATTTGCTTCTGAATAATGCTCTACCCTTGATTTCTCCATGAGCTCTTATAGAAAGGATCCTTTGTCTCATCCATTTTCTCCTGAAGGCATTCTTCCAAAGCCAACTCACAGACTATCAAAGGTAGAAGAATGTTTCTTAGAAGTTAAGCATTTTGCCATCTAGTTGATGGGAGGAAGGGAGATGGAGCTGCAAAAACACTGCAGATTTGCTCAAGGTCATCAGGATGCTGATTGATGAAGCTCTGTGGGAGCTGTGAGCACCACTGGACTTCAATCTACGTTCTATATGCCAGACGAACTGTGTCATTACAGTATTGCCTAAGGTTAATTTCTTTCCCCTTCAGATGCCTATCAAAATCTGGCAAATATGCCTGGGAGGTGGGGGGACAGCGGGGGTGTATTGTGTATAATGCTCAATAGGTATTTATATCTCTCTAGGTATACACACACACACACACACACACACACACACACACACACACACACAGGTGCTTGTATTTGTAGATACCTTGATTTTAGGAAATAAATAGTATAAATGAACTCTCAAATTTTATTGCTTTTATTTTAAATGATTTGTATTTAATCTTGACACAAATGCTTTAAATCAAAAGTAATGACAACACTAAAGAGTTTCAGGAGAAAATAGCCTACTGGGACCTTTGAAAGAGTAATTCTGATCTCAATTTCATTTATTATTGTTATTCATGTTAATAAAATTTTCAGGTAATAATAGGAAGCCATAGAGACACAATCAATGTCATTTGTATAACACAAATAGTGAAAATTAGATGACCCATTGTAATTTATTTTCAGAAAAGCCTTAAATATAAAACAAATAGAAATATTTTCATTACTCTTTGCTGAGTATCTGTTGAATTTTCAACAATGAAGTAAAATATAAATATGACATCCTTGTATTGTACAGTAGCAAGAACACACAACTTTTCCAAAAAGAAATGCTTTCATCAGATTAAGAGTCTAGCTTTCAAATCAGGAAACATGAAATGTGTCCACACACACAAACCCATGCATGCAAAAACAAGTGTATTCACAGACACAGTCATACAAACTTGATCTCCTTAACTTGAAATCTAACAAAGATCTATTTATAATACCTGGAAAATAACCAATAAATGCTTCCTACATCCATCTGGGAAAAAGTATCCAGAGTATTATATAACAAGATCATAATCATAAACTGCATTGTTTTCATTATAGTCATCAGGTTTTTATGTGATTTATAACCTACAAGATTTGTCATTTTAGTGTCCTGTTTGATCATCTCAATATACCTATGAGAATCTTTGGAAGAAGATACATATTGCTAGAATTAGGGGAATGCACAGCTAGGAAGGCAAATATTGATTACATAAATCCAGATTAGCTATTTTTCTACCACAGCACTGTTTCGATAGTATGCTCCTGATTCCATATCTTAGAGTTTATTTCGATTAACTTTATTTTATATGGTCATATGTACATAGCTATTGAGTTATTTTGATCCTCTGCTAGCACTATCTTAGACATATACTAATTTTTACAAATGAGGGTAGTCATGGAGTCTATTTTTCTTTGGGTCTGGCTTACTTCACTTATGATTTTTTCATTCTTTCTGATAGAAGCATAGAATTCCATTGTGTGTGTATGTATATATATATATATATATATATATATATATATATACATATATCATATTTCCTTGATCCATTCATATAGTGAAGGGCATCTGGGTTAGTTTTGTTTTTGTTTTTATATGCTGTGTCAAGTTATTTCTTTCTTCTTTTGTTTTTTTCTCTGCAATGGTTTATCATCTTTGTCACTGTTTTTGATTTTGGTACCCTGTGCCTTTTTTGTATGTTTATGTGATTTGGGGAAGGGATGGAGAATAACAAAATGATGAGACAAAGGACAAATGGTGAACCAATGCAACTGCAATACTTACAAGACACTATGTTGGAAATAAACTTTTTGACATGGTGGGGGACACAAGTTGGGAGGGAAAGTGGGAGAACAACAAAGGAGGTGGGTAACACTATTTGACAAGAAATATATTCATTACCTTACTTATGTGACTGTAATCCCTATGTACTTTAACTTTACAATGAAATAAAATTAAATTTAGAAAATGTATGCTCCTGAAATGAGTGGCAATATTCACAGTCTTGTAGACACCCACTTTCTTGGGATCTTACGTAAAAATCTGAAGGTAAAATCCAATCATCTGAGTTTCTCAATCATCTGTAAGCATTTCTGATCTACATTCAAGTCAGAATGCTGTTTTATCAAATAATAAACCTGTCATCCAGACACTGACTATTTACTCAAAGGAGTGACCACTTCAGTGTGATAAAAGCAGTATTCAATATGGCCCAACAGAGAGTTATTTTTCAACAGAAATATGATTTTCATCTTTATCATTTGTCCTTTGTTGCTCATTTTATTTTCCCTTCAAGACTTTGCAATGTTTTGGGAAGACACTTTCACTACCACAACCATACTCTCCAGATTGAAATCTATTATTACTACTGTGAGAATCAAAAGAAAACATATTGGAACTTTCTTGGAAAGTGGGTATATTTGTTTCTGGTTGTTGTTATAACAAATTGCCACCAATTTAGTGGTTCAAAACAACACAAATTTATTGTTTCACCACCCTGAAAATCAGTAGTCAAAAATCAATATGCCATCAGGTCTATGTTCCTACTGGAGGATACTCAGAGAGCCCTTCCTTTTCCTATCAGACATCTATGATTAATGTGCATTTCTTTGCAAGTGGCTTTTTCTCTGACCAACTTCAGACATTATTACCTCATCTTTGTTTCCTTCAATAAGACACTCTGACTAATTACTAATAATATTTAATCATATAGGTTAAGTTTCTTTGTCCATATAAGAAATTTACAGGTGTCTAAGAAAGGGGCACAGGTACCAATGGGAATGGGGAGCCTGTAATCATACCAGCATAGAAGTGATTGGTATTATCTGACAAAGATAATCAGTATTTTTGAAATTGATGTATAGAGGCATTAGAAACCAACAAACCAATCATGTGGTAGACAGATACATTCTTTGCTTTCATTGGGCTAAGATCCAAGGTGTGACCCTTATTTCATGGTAATCTAATGTTTTTTTTTTTCTGAAATAAATTTACAAACTCTAAACCTACCCTAATTAAATTATAAACCAGCTTAGTGGGAGATGCTAATAAATACTGAGTAAAATGTATTTAAATATCAATATAACTAAAGATTTTTCCCTAATTATTCCATAAAGGTGTCTGGGAATAAATACCTTGGGAAAGCAACACTTAATAACTATTAATTTTTGATTGTTAGAATGTTTTGGCTTGTTTTGTTTTTATTTATGGATGTTTATTACCTTTTTAGAATAAAATAGTGGGAAAATAGAGTGCAAAGCATCATTTTACTAGGAAGTATATATTATTAGCGAGGCACATGTCTGTAATCCTAGTTACTCAAGAGGATGTCTGAGGATCATGGTTTGTAATTAGACCAGGCAGGAAAGTATGAGATTATTATCTGCAATCAAGCATTAAAAGCTATTAGTAGAGGGGTTGCTCAAGTTGGAGAGCACTGGCATTGAGTGAAAATGCTAATGGACAGTGGCAAGGACCCAAGTTCAAGCCCTAGTACCAGATCAAGAAGTAAATATTGCTATTATTTATCATTAAGTATTTATTTAGAGGTATAATACATTCATAACTTAACTTCCTGACTTAACACTAAGAATCTAAAGCCTGAAGATATAGTCAGAATTAGATTCCAATTAAAAAATGGAAAAGAACTGATGAGTAGTAACCTTGCTAAATCAGCCTGATGGGATAACCAACATTTCCCTGACATTAAATTTTTACATGTTTGCGCTATCTTTTGTTAGAAGATTAAATGAACTGACAATATTTAAGACAGTCCTGTGTTGACCATTGTTCCAATAACTGCTCAGCAGTGCTGGCATCACAAGAAGAAAATTGTACACCTCAGCTGCTGCCCTCCCTGTGGCTATAATGAAGTCCCTGTAGTAAGCTAATTGTATCGACTTAGCAGGAAAGTAGAATTATAATTGACAATAGAAAGCCAAGCAAATTGCACTATCAGAAGAGACGTGCTGACTTAAGTTCCTTTGACATGAATGTCAAAAGTTCTTTTTTTATTAGCCAAAGTTTTTCATCAGTAAAGTACTCAAAATTATACCAGAGTGAGGGAAGGAATGGTAGAGAAGGTATGGGTAAGAATAGTGAGAGGGATGGCATTGATCAAGGTTTATTGTATTCATAAACTGCTTTGTTAAATGACAACTCCTTTGTACAACTACTTAGAGATAATAATAAAATAAATATGAAAAAGATATCATTTTGAATGAAAAGTTTGAATTGTATCACCTACCACCATCTATCCATAGTGGGAGGATGTAAGATATGTACATGGACTCCATCCATATCTATTCATGTGAGCACCTTCTGAGCTTCATGAGAAATTAAAGTGTGAAAGATAAATATTGAAATGCTGGCATCACAGATTTTGACACCCACTTATATATTGATACCCTTTTGAAGCTACTAAATTGTTATTGACACTGCTTTTTATATTTCTTAAAGTAAATGCTTATAGCTCACATAAAGGCAAACAATGTACATAAAGCTCTATAAATGAGTAATATATTAAATGATTTGTTTTATAGTGGATATAGTTTATTGAAGTTAAATGAAGTTTTTTTGTAATCTGCACAGTAGTCAGAAAAAAACAACATCCAAAGCTTCAATTTTACAGGGACATTATTTGATTTTTTTAAAAGTAATTTACTTTTTTTAATCATTTGTAGTCATTACATATTAAAAGTGAAAATAAAAGGCATTAAATAGTGCCTAGAAGACCTTTTTCTACTTGTCATTTTTTATTTCATGATTTGACCAAATTTCTTGGAATCACATTGTATCTGGAAATAATAAGTATACATTTGTGCGATGTGAAAGAATGCTACCCAAAACATTGCATGCATATAAATACAGTTTTCATTAGTATTATGTATTGTGTATATACAGACCTATGTATAGAAAAAATTATGTTCATTTTATATGTGTAGTATATTTTCATCCAGTTAGCCAGTGAATACTATTGTTAACTGTGCTGTTATAAACCTGACAATAAAAATGCTTCTTTGTCAAAATTACATTTCTTTGCATAAATACTCACATGTGGATTGCTGGACTACTCACTATTGTGCTCTCTCTGTCTCTATTTCTGTCTCTGTCTCTCTTCTGTCTCTGTTCTCTCTGTCTCTGTCCATCTCCTTCTCTCTCTCTTCTTCTTGTTCTTCTTCTTCCCTCCCTCTCTCCCTCTCTTTCTCTCCTTCCCCACACCCTCCTACCAGTCCTAGGTCTTGAATGCAGAGTCTGGGCTTTATCCTGGTCCTTGAGCTTCTTTCTCTCAATGTTAGTGCTCTTCCACTACCACTTGAGCCACAACTCTACTTCTAGCCTTCTACTTCTAGCTTTCTATTTCTTTTTTTGTTGTGTGTGTGGTTAATCGGAGATAAAAGTTTCACCAACTTCCCTGTCCAGGCTGGTTTTGCACTGTGATCCTCAGAGCTCAGCCTCCTGAGTAGGCAGGACTATAGGTATGGCTCAGAAACCAGGCCAAACTAGTTCTATTTTTAACTTTTGAAGAAACTTCCTTTGTGTCCTTTCTTTTTGTTTTCCTTTTATAACCTTTCTTGTTTTCTGTTTTTATTAAAAACTTCCCACCACTTGCTGTGGATGACAGTGCTTCACGCTTTAATCAGTTGACTTATTGTTTAATAATATTTCATATTCTGAGTCAGAGACTACTTTGATTAGGAATTAACAGTTTCTGTATCTCACTTTTCCATGAGGGCACATTTATAAAAACCTTTCGCATGTGCTGGCATTTTTAGTTCATGCGGTTCCTATGCTGATCGATGCTGTCTCCACAGCCTAGTAACAGGTATATAATTTATTAATTTGTGGAGGGGAAGGGGAAAAACAAATCGTTTAAATAGGGATAGAGGTGGATCCATTGCAACAATGAGATGTACAAGTTGTTATGTGGAAAAACGAACTTTACAACTTCGGTGGGGGTGGGAAGGGATTGGGTGGGGGGTGGGGAGGAATATGGGAAGGGATGGGAAGGGGAAACAAAGGAAGAGGCTACACTGCTTGATAAGAAATGTACTCATCATCTTGCCCATGTAATTGTAAGCCCTCTGTACAGTATTTTCACAATAAAAAATATGTAAAAGCCAAAAAATAAAAATAAAACCGTTGGTGTATACCAAAGAACTTTCCTCAAACTAGATTTGGGCTTTTGGTTCAAGGAATTTACCTTCTGTTTAATTAACCACTATTCTTAAAAAGAATACTATATTTCAATTTAGAAGCATAAGATAGAAATAACATTCCTTTAGAAACCCTGAATAATGTGAATTCATGACTTTCATGAAAAAATTGGTATGTGTAGTGATATTCAATACTATTAACCCTGCTTTAAGTTTTATGATATCACCACCCTGTATTCTGAACCTCAAATTAACATCAGGATGCCACAATGGTGGGATCCATGAAGTATACTAAAATTTTGACAAAAAAGCATTGGGTACAAATAATATTGAATTAGTGACAAAAACTTCCTCAAATCAATTTACAATAGAATGTATTTGATAAACTCAACCAAACTATTTGGTGGATTATATTAATACTTTCTTGAATAGATAAAAAAATGAATAGTTATTGTTAGTTCAGCATTATCGATGTATTATACTTATAAATCAATGACCTAAGCATTATAATATTAATAAAAACAAAGATAAAATAATCAAAGTTGATAAAAATGTTTGAAGTTAGCTTGCAGTAGATTGAATACATCTGTGTTATTGGTGTATAGAAAATCTAAAGTACACTGATATGAAACTGTAATTTTTCCCTAACTAAAATAACCTATGAAGCTAAAGTTAATAAAACTATAAACCAATTATAGGCATATACTTAAGTGAAGTGATACATACTACTAAATTAAAAAAAAAAAGTCTGCTTTGTTGAAATTATGAGGTAGCTCAAATCTGTAATCCTAGCTACTCAGGAAACGAAGATCCAGAGGATTCCAGTTCAAAGCCAAGTATAAAAGTCTTCTATACTTTATCTCCAAAATAACCAGCACAAACAGAACAGGAAGTGTGGATCAAGAGATCGAGCACCATCTAAGCAATTAAGCCAAGTATGTGTTGGGCTTTAAGTCAGAGCTCCAAAACTTCAAACAAAATAGCAAGAATTGAAGTGGAAAGGACTAGTGGTATGATGTCAAGTGGCAAAGCTCTTGTTTAGAAAGCTTGGGGCTCTGAATTCAAACTTCAGTACTACCAATAGATACTTTTGCTTTGCCTATAGAATTTGCTTAATATATGGATTCCTAAATTGTTTTTGTTTCCTGTTGGTGGCTCACTTTTTGTCATTGTTTTGAACTAAAACTCTTATGTAGGTCATTTTATTCTAACATCTATTTCATTTATTCTGTTGTTTTATGCAGCTTTTCATTATCTTATTTTATTATTTTATAAAAAGCCGTGACCCTGAGACATAATTCTTGGTTTACATTCTGTTCAAGTTGGATGCTGGGCTCAGTGGTTTATATCTGTCACCTTAGATGTTGGAATCACTTAGAATTAATATAAATCTCATGGAATAAGGAGACATTATATGACACACAAATAAAGTACTTTTTATGGACGGTTCATATTATTTTATGCTTGAGTTTAAAAATTGTTGTCAGAGTTGCAAAATGTGAGTGTTACAAAAATTATAGTTTACCTGGTTTTATACACTTTAGAAATAGACATTGGCATTTTGCAATTTGATGCTCCCATTGTGTGTTTTAAGAATTTGTGCAATATGACATAAAAATTACCACGCATCATTTGTATTTTAAGTAAGAAATTTCTTCCACTAGGCCTCCTTGTTCAGCCTTCAACTTTTCCTCTTCTTAACTTACATCTTACATTAGGCTTGAATTGATTATCTAAGAAAAAATGAAAAAGAAATTAAATCAAAAATTTTGTAGAAACATGATAGTATATAATGTATAAATATTTAATGAAATAACCAAAAGTGAGAGTATTTTCCCATATGACCGTTTTCATTCACATAAGTATGTCCCTTTGATGACAGTAATTAGACAGTCTGAGGTTGCTCCTGAAATACTTTGCCCAGCCTCACTTTGCATTCATGAGAACCTATTTGGATTTGTTTTTTGTCTGTGAAAATTAAAATGAAAGCAGCCATGTGGTCAACCTCAACCATTGCAGAATTGATTAAAAGTGATTTAAATGAGTTTGCTAGGATATTGATGGTGTGCTAGAATACAGAATTGACACTCCCATGAAACCTTTGCTTTGTTTGCGTTGAATCATCTATTTACTGCCAGTAAGCACTTAATTGATTTTTGAATATCAAAGTATATCTGGAAAATCTATGCAATTTTGTTAACATTTGAAATAATTTAAAAACACTAATTTCAATAATAACCTAATTTTCACTTGCAGGGAATGTATCGGACATATTTTCATAAAAGTACTACGAGAAATAAAAAAGCACCAAGAGCCCTTAACTACTGTAGTTGTTTTATTTATGCTGTGGCTCCATTTGCACTGTCTGACCTGTTGTAAATATTGAGACTCACGAGGAATACTGGCTTAATAACAGGGGAATCATGTGGTTATAATAGTCTAATTGCCCTTGATACAAACAGATAAAAATAACAGAGAGCAAGAACATCTGTTTTTTATATATATTTTATCATCATTTAAAGACATTACCAGTCAACAAATTAATTTATAAATCTAATGCATCTTGACAGATGTCACCTCTTTTATTGTTCTCTCACTTCCCTCCCACCACAAATCCGTCTCTCAGTTTTCTAATTTCATGAAGTACATATTGACTATTATCACTGCATTCTTCTGCTTTCCTTTGTCCATTCATCTGCCCCTCTCTCCTTTTGGCCCTCCCACCTTTCAAATACATTTCCTGGTATTATTTTGTTGGACTGTGAGTTCCTTTTTCTAAGGAAATATACTAAATTATTCCCTGCAAATACTGATTACTTGTATCTTTTTATTTGTCACTCATGGGGGCTGAACTCTGGGTCTGGGCACTGTCCCTCAGCTCTTCAGCTCAATATAAGTGCTCTACCTCTTGAGCAATAGTGTCACTTTTGGCTTTTTCTGCTTATATGGTGCTGAGGAATTGAACGCAGGGACTCATCCATCAAGGCAAGCACTCTACCACCTTCCCAGCCCACTGATTATTTCTAAGAAGGAAAAAAAGTAGAACAAGTAAAGAATGTTCACAGGGATACACAATGATATGAACTAAACCATATTAAGTACATTTTGAATATTTTGTATCTAAGTGGAGAAAATGACTATATAGACATAAGAATTTTTAATGTACATTAAATATTAAAGTTAAACTTTCAGACAATTTCTGGTTAACATCATGATTAAAATGTGATGTTTATAGTAAAGATGATCTAAGTTCAATATCTCTTAAATAGCGACTTTTCCAAAATACATTCATTTATTTTATTATTTCAAGCAGCCCTACATCCCTAAATTGAAATTGTCTTCTTTCCTGAATTGTTAGAATTGTCTTGTTTCCTGTATCCCTGTGTGGTAGAAACTATCTACATTAAAAACAAATGTAAATTTTTTGTTGCAAAATAAACTTATAATTCTATCAAACAGCTTTCAAATTTTTCCTTATCTCACTTTATTTTTATAGTATATGATATGCATATTAAATTGCTTAATCCAACAAAACCCAGTATGGGATATGTGATCTTTTTTGTGGTAAGGGAGTGTGTGAAATTAAGGCCCGTGTTCTTGTTTAGCTTGCTTTGCTGCTGGTCTAGCACTCTACCTTCTGTGCCACACTTCTAGCCCATGTTTTATGCTGGTTGTTTTGGAGGCTTGAGTCTTATAGACTTTTCTTTCTAGGCTGTCTTTGAACTTCAATCCTAGGATTAATAGCAGTGTGCCACAGGTATCTAGCCCAGAATATGTTTTAATAACACATTTTATTTTCTTCTCTCCTCTATTTTGTATTTTTAAATATATTTTTTATTGTAAAGATACTGTACAGAGGGGTTACAGTTACATGAGCAAGGTAATGAGTCCATTTCCTACTGAGCAATGTTACCCTCTCCTTTGTTTTTCCCCTACCATCCTTTTCCTCCCCAACTCCCCAACTCCTCCACCACATTTTACCATAGTGTCTTGTACATCTCATTGCTACAATGGGTCATTCTGTATCCTTATTTCAGCATTTTGTTATTTCCCTTCCCTTTCCCAAATTATGAAAAAGTATATACAAGATGCAGGGCACAGGAATCAAATACTGTGCAAACACAGGGTTATAACGTGGGTGAAGAACATACAAAAGAAACAAAAAACAATCACATAGTACATTGTAAGTTCACCAAAAACAACAGCAAGAAAGATAAAATTCTTGTGTCCCTATATTGGGTTTCATTTCACTTAGCATTATCTTATATGGTCATATATTAATCATCCACTTTTAGCATTTTAGTAGTCTCATGGACTTTTCTACCCCAAATGACTTTGAACCAAGATCTTTAAATCTCAGCCTACAATGTAGTAGGATTTCAGGAGTCACTGTTCCCAGTTTAGATTGTTGCTGTTTTTAAGACCAGAATCTCACTGGGTATGTGCGTTGTTGGGATTGCAGACTATATGATTCTTAAGGAAAGCATTTTCCCATTGAAATGATAGTGTTAATGTTCAACTTCTCCTTTGAAAGAGAGAAAGGCTGGTAAATATTGGTAAATTGCACTTGAATGTTCAGCCTCCTATAGCCTAATCAATCACGACATCCATTCTCTTTGAGTCCGGGATAAGCTCTTTCCATTTGTCTATTTAGGCCACTACAACAAATTGATTAAAACAGACATTGCAATGTAAACCAGTTGCTAACCCTGCCTAAATAGCTCTTTTAGCTTCTTTAAGGTATTTTTTTCTAAATTATCTTTTCTATGAAAAGATAATGGCTTACTACAATTTTCAAAAATTTTTAAGTTCTTTCATTATTTACTCTAATCTATTGATTAGAATAATTGATTTCCAGGAATAAAAGTTTTACTACTTTGTGTCCATATGTAAATTTAATTTTATTTCTATTATCATTTATCTTTGTTGTGTTTATTATGTTAGTAATATCTCTAGTTATTTTTCTGATTTTTATTATGTATAGCTTTATTTTTATTTTTTTATTTTTTGGGTCCGGTCGTGGGGCCTGATCTCCGGTCCTGGGCACTATCCCTTAGCTCTTCAGCTTAAGGCTAGCGCTCTACCCCTTGAGCCACAGCGCCACTTTTGCTTATGTGGTGCTGAGGAATCGAACCCAGGGCCTCATGCATGCAAGGCAAGCACTCTACCACTGAGCCACCTTCCCAGCCCTATGCATAGCTTTAATGCATGCAGTATCCTTGTATTCTATAACTTCTACTTTAAATATTTTAATTTTCTTTCATTAGAACACTTCCAAAATGATTTTCTTAGAACTCATATATGTACATGAGAAATCATAGCAGAAATTCCCAGTTAATTCTACAATCTATTGTAGAATTCAAAACTATTTTCATGGATGAGATGTTTCCTATTTTTAAAATAATTGCCTTGTGTCTTCTTTTCCCAGTGTTTGCCCATTTCACTGCGGTTGCTTTTCCTTCCAGGGATGAAGTATGCATTCTGTATTCATGATTTTTTAAGTATATACATCTTTCTCCAGGATATTTCCTCATACTAAGTTCATGACCAGTAGCAATGAAATGGAGTATACATGAATAAACCTTCAATCAATTAGACCTAGAGTGTTTCACAGCTAATTGTTCTTCAAATAGTATCAACAATCAGGAAAAAAAATACTAATTTTAAACCATAGCACATTCTCACACATAATATTTTCCCAGTCTCAGGGACCAACCAGGTTTATACAGTATGCTTTTCTTAGTCCTCACCCATGTGAGATACTCCAGAGGAGACCCACAAGAAAAAGTACCATGCTGTATATAGACTTAGATATATACAATGATGTCATTTGTGTTTCCTAAGCCTTAACTACAATTGTTAATCTAGAATCCTTATGAATCAGAAACAGAGGAAAACAGAATAATTTAACAAAGCTGAAAATAGCAATGTGAAGGTAAGAAGTAATTCTTAGAAATTCATTGTTTTCACAACGTGTGTTATCTAATGCTGATATTTTGATGTAATATCCCACAAGTTTCATTAACAGTAATTTAACAATCAATAAAATGTTTTAGTAATTGCCAGATTCAATTGCCTAATGTTATTTCATTTAATAGAAAAAAGTAGTACAACGTACAATATATGAGTAACTTTAGGTCACTGATTTTAGTGTGGAGTTAGAAAGAATGAGTAAGAAACAAGGTTTCTGATAAAGTCTTATGTTACACATCCGTGTATTTATATGCATTTTTATTTTTATTTTCTAAGTGCTTAAGCCTATTTTCACACATTTTTCATTTGCATTATGATGGAGAAAGTCACTTAGTAAATTATTCTGTATTTGTTATGATTTTGGTCACAATGGTTGTGTCTTATTTAGCAAAACAGAGTATAAATAAAAATATGATGAGTTGGGTTAATTTCTAAATATTTTCCAGATTCTCCCGTAGCTGAAAATGCACCTAAAAGTAATTATTCAACACAATATGAATAGCATAAAATGCCATATAGACTGTGCCCGCAGTACATGATGACATTATTACAGATAATAAAAGGAAGACCATTGAAATGTGTAAATTAACTTTCTTGAAACATGAAGAATGTATTCTTATTACATCATAAATAAAAGAAATACCCTGGGAAAAAGTCATAGATTTGTACCATAAATATTATTTAGATAATGGTAAATTCACTCACCAAACAGCATTTAGAAAGGATTGAGTTGCAAGTACACCATTTCATTCAGAGGGAGAAAGTTTTAACAACTTGTGATGATCTTAGTAGAACTTTCCCCTCATAGATAATGAATTCAAAGATTATTCCATTTAGGAATTAGTTTGAAAGAGTTTGCTACAAAGATTACAAGTTGTCCACCTCTAATTCCTTTTCTTTTTTTTTTCTTTTTTATTGTGAAAATACTGTACAGAGGGGTTACAATTACATGGGCAAGGTAAAGAATGCATTTCTTATCAAGCATTGTAGCTTCCTCCTTTGTTTCCCCTACCCATCTCTTCCCATCCTCCCCACTCCCCCCTACCTAATCCTCATTCCCCCCCCCACCAAAGTTGTAAAGGTCGTTTTTCGACATAACAACTTGTACATCTCATTGTTGCAATGGATCCACCTGTATCCCTATTTAAATGATTTGTGTTTTTCCCTTCCCTTCCACAAATTATACCAACCTCAAATACAGTGAAAGCAAGAACTCAGAGGGTCTCAGTATTCAATATTCTAGCACTCATTAATATTAATCTTTACTCAATTAAATAGGCTTCATTTTTCCGAGACTCTCAAACTAATTTTGAGTAGTGTAATGTTTATGCATGTTGATATTGTATTGAAATTCTAGAAGAAAATTGTGATGTGTCCAAGTCACGTAATCAGGAAAAATGTGAGACTGTGTCACAGCTAAGCAACAGATCATTGGGCCACTGTCAAAGGAAAGATAGAATTGGCACCAGATTAAATCTCTCTTCTTGAACCAGGTTTAGGCAGCTAGGTGAGAATAAGGTAGAGGTACAAAAATAGTCCTGGCTATGGTAAATAATGCTGCAATAAACATAGCTGTGCTGGTAGCTTTAGTATGGTCTTGTTTGTGATCATTTGGGTAAATGCCCAAAAGTGGGATTGCTGGGTCATAGGGGAGCTCTATGTGAAGTCTTTTGAGGACTCTCCATACTACTTTCCAAAGTGGTTGGACAAGTTTACACATATGGAACCAACCCAGATGCCCCTCAGTAGATGAATGGATCAAGAAAATGTGGTATATATACACAACGGAATTCTATACCTATATCAGAATAGCATTGTCTTATTTGTTAGGAAATGGAAAAACTTGGAAAAAATTATATTAAGTGAAGTAAGCCAGGCACAAAGAAACATAGGTCCCATGGTTTTCCTTATTTGAATAAGTAGTAGATGTGTAAGTCAAGCAGAAAAGGTCAGATAAGTTGATGTTAGGTGAAATGAACCCCAAGATAAGGATTCAAATGGTTATTCTTTCTTGTGATTGTTTCTAACATATTTATAAGATGATTTTTGTATTGCTCTTTATGTCCCTCCCCCCTGCTTTCACTGTATTTGATGTTGGTATAATTTGTGGAGGGGAAGGGAAAAAACAAATCATTTAAATATGGATATAGGTGGACCCATTACAACAAGTTGTTATGTCGAGAAACGAACTTTACAACTTTGGTAGGGAGCAGAACATGAGATGGGAAGGGATGGGAAGGGGAAACAAAGGAGGAGGCTACAATGCTTGATAAGAAATGTACTCATTACCTTGCCCATGTAATTGTAACCCTTCTGTATGGTATTTTCACAATAAAAAAAATGGGATAAAATGAAAAAAAATAGTCCTAGATTGGTAGAACTTGACACACAGTTGAGCCAACTGATAACCCCTGATTAGATTCATTGGTCAGCTTTGCCTTATCTCTGCTATTAAAATATATATGTATCTTTTCAAACAATATCTTCCTTCACGTGACATGCACTCAAGATTTCATAGATATCAATCTTCATCACAGGCAATGTAAGCAAAGGGTGTAAGAAAGTTAAATGTGTCACAGATTGATTCATCGGACAGTGACAGTGAAATAAAAGGGCATCTGCTGAAACTAAAAATGTTGGAATCTTTCATTTGCTTTCTTGCTTATTTAATAGATTGCTATTAAATATTTACAATGTTCAAGCACTGTCCAACGCTCAAAGGAGTAAACTATGCTCAGATAGTAAAACAAGAAATGTTTGTATGCAACAAAGACAAAATTTTACTGGATTCCTAAGTTTCAAATAAAATCGTGTTTATATGATTTCACGATTGGAAGAATAAGTGCTAAATATCTATCCAATTTATAGATGATAATGACATCTTTATTGTATTTATTTTATACCTAAAAGAATTAATTTTGTACAACCTGGGGAGGAAGGAGGAGAAGGCGAGGTGGGAATGAAGGGATGGTAGGGGAAAAATAAAGGAGGAGGTAACCATGCCGATAGGAAATGTACTTATTACCTTACTCATGTAACCCCTCTGTACAGTATTTTTACAATAAAAATATATACAAAAGAATTATTTTTAGAGGTAACATATAACAAAATTGAAGCTATGTGAGATCAGGCTCAGTTGAAATAGTTATAGTATTTCTATTTTACAATAGAAATATGTAAGCTGCTTTTAGTGTATTTGCTTAGTGTTTTGTGCCCTAAGTCCATACAATTCCAAAAGTTATTTATTGATTTATTTTTATTGTAAATGTGATGTACAAACGGGTTGTAGTAATGAGGACATTTCTTTCTAAATTGTATTATCACTTCTCTGGTTTTCTCCCGTTTTTTTTTTTTCCATCCTGACCCTCTTCCTCCACAAGTTGTATCGATAATTTTCAACATCATGTCTAGTATATGCTGCATTTGTTTACCCATTTCCCATCATTTTTGTGTTCCACCTTACCATCCCCAAATCAGATAAACTTACACAGAAGACAAAATATACAGTTAAAAAATAACAGCAACAAATTAGGAAAAAAGCAAAAGCAAAATAACAACATTCCCTTTTTTGGAGTTCATTTCCATAAACATGATTTTAGATGATGATATTCACATAGTGATATGCTCCTGAGAATGTCTTCCTTTGACCTCACTGCATGAATGTTTAAAGTCCTGTTTAATTTATCAATTCAAGTGTTCAAGTGTAATATTTTGTCTTTTACCAAGTCTTTCCAATAGAAATATTTTGTTTTTAATAAAGGATTATTTCTAACATTCTCTTTGTATGGTTTATAATTTTGAAATATTAGTTTAGAAACTTACACCTCGTTTTAATGCCTGTATCAGAAGCTGGAAAATCTTAGTCATGAAACACATACACAATATTTACTTAAGATAGATTGGCTTATTAAATCTGAATTAGATAATTCTGCCATGTATGGTTTCATGGAGTGCATTTTTGAATGAGGACACTTTGACTGCCCTCTGAGATGACCAAGGGAATATGAATCATTGTTTTCCAGCCTTCACATTTTCTAGCTATGGGAGGAGTGCATGCTCTTTTATTTGTGTTACTAGACTCAAAACAAGGAGCAATGAATCATGCATAGTGCTGCCACCACAACATTAGTATGTGCATCTGCTCATGTTGAAAACAATACTTCTTCCTCTGAAACTGGATGTTATCCAAGGCAGTTGCATTGATCTGTACCCTATTCCTTTCTAATCTGTTAAATTGCAATGATTTGCAAAGAGCAGTAGAATAAATAAATACCTATGGCTTTAAGGAAGTGTCTCCAGGTAACTGTTTCCAAGAGACTGCCAACTGGATTCCAAACATCAGGGACAGAAAATCAGTTCCTACATGAATTTCATTCAAGCTCATCTTTCTTAAGCATAGATAAATTAAAAGTGTTTTGTTTCGCATTAACTTAGCCAATGTATCCACGAATTTTACCCTCAAAACCCTCTCTAATAACATGCACAATTATTTTATTATTCAGATCTCGGGTCTTCCACCTTCTTGGCTTTATTCTAAATTTTGCGTCTCTGTCAAGATAGGTGTTGGAAAGGCTCCTTTGTATTTCTTTTCTTTTCTTTTTCTCCCTCCACCCCAATTCCTGGGGTTTAATTCTAGTCCTGGGAGCTGTCCATTTTCTCAAGGCCACCACTTAAGCCACAGTGCCATTTCCAGCTTTTTCTGTGATTAATTGGAGATAAGAGTCTCATGGAAATTTCTGCCCAGGCTGGCTTTGAACTGCGGTCCTCAGATCTCAAATCTTGAGATCTGAATAGTTAGGATTACAGTTGTGAGCCACTAGTGTCCAGCTAAGACCCCTTTTAAGATGGATGTTCTTCATAGAATAATGATAAATAATATTAGAATATTTATGATCCATGATCTAAGGATCTAAGGATAAGGTTTTGCTATACATACAGCTCTGGACCATACACTATACGTATAGCTTTGCAAGCTATCCTCTCTATTTTGAAATGATTTTCTTTCTTTCCATTTCATCTGGTTTGTCTGTTAGATTCCATTGTAAAGAATGGAACATTTTTATTTTTTTTTGGAATATGGTTTGTGTGTGTGTGTCTGTGTGTGTGTGCATGCGTGTGCACACGCGCATGCCCCTGCATGTGTTCTTGTGCACAGGCAGGCATGCTGACATGTGGGTTGCTCAAGTTCTTTTTTTAATTGTGAAAATACGTTACAGTGTTGCTGAAGTTCTATCAAATACTTCTTTATAATTTATTTTAATTTTTTAAAATTTATTGTAAAGGAAATAAACTGGGGTGCAGTTACATAAGTAAGGTAATGAGTGCGTTTCTTTTTAAATACTGTTACCCCTTCCTCATCCCCTCCCCCCAGCTGACTCCTACCCCCCCTCCCCCTACCCAAGTTGTAAAGTTCATTTCCAACTTAGTGTCTAGTGAGTATCATTGTTGCACTAGATCATCCATAGTCCTGCTGTTTCTGTGATTACTTTTCCCTTTCACAGATCAGATAAACATATATGAGACAAAGAAAAGTAAAAGAGAAACAGAAAGAAAAAATAGAAATAACTACATACAGGACATAACAAGGTATGCTTCATTATGTATGGGCCTATGCACTTAGCAATTGGGCTATTGTGATCCCCTGCTAAGAATATCATAGACATATTCTAGTTATTACAAATGAGGGGAAACCGTGCCACCTATATTTCTTTGGGCCTGGCTTGCTTCGATTAATCTAATTCTTTTTGTGAGTTTTACATTCCTAGTTCTGTTTTTCCTTGTCTGGAGGCCATAGAAATACTTTTACAAAGCCACCTGATTACCTGTCCAGAGAGGTATCCCTTTCTCTCTCTCTTGGAATCTTACAGCATGGATTACTCACATAGAGCTTAGCTAAATTGCTTGCTCTGCTGCTCTGGGACTGATAAGTCCCTAGAGTTCCATTAAAAGCATCTCCAGTCCTTCTTATATTCAATGAATGTGTCCTCTGTGTAAATCTCCTAGCCAAGTTCCTGTACCCAACTTCATTCTACAGTATAGGGAATGTACTTCCTCAGACCTGGGAGTTAGCCTATTTAATTCTCAGACAGCATAGTACAAGACCACTCTCATATTTTACTCAGAGAGTTTTCTCAAATTTAAACAGTTCCTACAAGCTTCAGGACTTTCTCTCTATGCAGATGCCACTTGTGCTATTTGTCAGATATTTTCTTTAAATTAGTTACTACATCTATAAGACTAATAATTTCAAATAAAAAATTTAGACTAATTCAGAAAAGTAGCAAACAGTTTCACCTGTCACAAGGTAACAGACAAAATAAATAAAATAAAGATAAAAAGTAATTGCTTTTTATTTAGGGAGATAGTGTTGGAAATTATTTGAATGGCTGTTTAATTATCTGTGTTGGGAAGGAAAAATTAGCAGTAGGTTTTCTGGCACACTAAAAGCCTAAGGAATTGGGAGCAAATGTAAAAAGAAGTCTATTTGTCTTTATAGGAATTAAAGCTGTATCATGTCATACTTATTCATGGTCTGGAACGATTGCATCTTTTATTTACAATAATTTACCTCCTGCCAGTAGTACAAATCTCACATTTGGTGATGCCAAGATTATATTTGTTTGCATATTTCTCCATGAATGCTAGATCTATAACTCCTGAAAATGTGATAATACATATATACACATATATACACATAGGTATGTACATATATTTATATATTTGATTGCAGTTGATATTTAGTGCACATATACATATAGATATATGTAGATATTTATGTCATTTATGTCTATATATTTGATTGCAGTTAGTATTTAGTGTATATTTTCTGAGAAATAATACATAGCAAATGTACCAATTTTCTTCAAAACTTCTGTTTAATATATTTTTATTAAAAATATGCTTTCAAACATAGGATGGCAAAGGTAAATCTCTATAAATCAATATATAATGTAGAAAAGTTGTCTGCATTACTCAATATAATAAGAAAACTCTGAAGAACAATTAAACGTTTAGGGGGGAAATATATGGAACAAAAATATTAATATTTAAGACTCAACAAAATCTGTCCTTTGATTATCATACTTAAATTCTTATTGAAAGAGACATACCTCAGAAATGATAAACATTTTTTCAACTAGATCTACTTAAACACCTTTCTGCAGGTAAAGTAACATCACTGGATAAGAGGTCTATAAGACACTGGTTTATCCATTTCGTGAAGTTCAGTAGCCACTTGTTCCTTTGATGGAGTTACAATATTTTACAGCCCAAATCCTTGTCTTCATATAACTTCTATTTTATTGGAAGAGACTGGAATTAAACATTTAGTGGTAGATAGAGAAAATCACTGTGAAGCACAATGTGAATCAGCAAGAGGGAAAAAGTTAAGAGGAGCACAGAACTATTTTATATTATGTGGTTGGAGAAACACTGGAGGGAAATCAGTGATGTTGAGTGAAGAGTAAATCTTTTTGTGCTCTATGGAACCCTGCTTCTCCTCACTTCTGGATCTCTCTTTGTATCATATTTCTTGGCCCCAGACATCTCTGGCTCTTTGTAACAACTAGAGCAAACATCCAAAAGTGTTCTTGCTCCCATGGATAGTTAGCTATCTACTGCCACAGAAACTCCTGGATTTACATAGTTTTCAGTAAGTCTCAATAGGCCACTCTGTGGAAAGCACAACTTTCACTGGTCTCTTTCTATTGCACCAGCCATCTCTTTGAATTAGTTTCAGTCAGATATTTTTATGATAATCCAACCATAAGACCTATCAGGAAATATCATCCATTCTAATAACTTGTCTTAGTTACACCTTTTTCAATTTATATTAATGAAAACAACATGTCTAAATTATGGACTGCTATTTGAGTTAAATATTATCTTCTTCTCTCTAATCATGTAAATATGGTTATTTGCCAAGTTATATTCATCCTACACCTTTATCCATTCATCCAGCCCACAGATATTTATATAATTATATAATGAAGCTCATGGATACAGAGTAAAACTGTACTAAATGACCCTTTGATGAATTCTGAAG
Organism: Dipodomys spectabilis; assembly: GCF_019054845.1. Lineage (NCBI taxonomy): Eukaryota > Metazoa > Chordata > Mammalia > Rodentia > Heteromyidae > Dipodomys > Dipodomys spectabilis. Next base: position 10,248,547 of record NW_024870686.1, on the reverse strand, counting down.
TGCTCTGTTTTCTGAAGTGCTCTGTTTTCTGAATTGTGAAAAATGAATTAATTTCACCTGAACTTTACCAAAAAGTCACCAAGGAAATGTTTAACAGAGACCACCCAGGCCCAAATGGTAGAGCCTATCAGGTTTAATTCAGGGTACAGGCGTATCCAATTAGGGCTTTTTAGGGAAAGGGGTGGGATTTTTTTCTTAGTTTTAATTTTATTGTGAAGATGCTGTACAAAGGGGTTACAGTTACATGAGTAAAGTAATTAGTACCTTTCTTGTCGAACATTGTTACCCCTCCTTTGTTTTTCTCCTACTAACCCTTCCCTCCTCCACCTCCTTCACCCCCTTCCCGTTGTAAAGTTCATTTCCAACATAGTGTCTTGTGAGTCTCATTGTTGCAATGGGTCATCCTGTGTCCTTATTTCAGCATTTTGTTATTCCCCTTCCAAATTATATAGATAACAATAACAACAATAATAATAGCTAGATAGATAGATACAAGATGCAGGGTACCTAAATCAAATACATTGACAACAGGGGATATACTATAGGGAAAGAACATACAAATGAAATAAAAGAAAATCACATAGTACATTAAAACACCAAGAAAGAAAAACCCCTTGTGTCCATATCTTACAGTTCATTTCACTTAGCATCATCTTATATGACCATATGAGCTTTTCTGCTCATCTGATAAGATTATCCTAGATGTATACTAATTAGTGGATTATAAGGGAAATCATGGGACCTATAAGGAGTTGTCAGTTGCACATCCGTTTCTCTTAGAGAGCCCCATTCTCTTGTACAGTCTCTAGGAAGATCTAATGAGATGAGTCAGATCCTGATCCAATGCTGATCACGAGATCTTCCTTAACCTGTTTCAGTTTGGGATGATTATTTAGAAGTTTACTTCCTCCTTCCTGCCTGTGAATGCTTTACTACTTCCCATTTCCACTCTGTGTTTAACTTGTTACAGAAAAAAAGGGGTACTTTTCATTTTTATCTCATCTACCAGTGAGAGAAGTATGAACAGAAGAATCATAGTCTAGGCAAACCCTAAGCAAAACTCAAGACTTTGGAGTGAAAAAAAACCCCAGAAAGGTCTCATGTTGTTGCTCAAGAATTCTTGCCTAGAAAGTGTGGGGTCCTGAGTTTAAAACAAAACAAATTTGATGATACAGTAAATAATACATTAATTTTGGAAATGTGACTAATATTGTCAATAAGAAAATTAAGATTCAAACCAGTAGGGTTTTCTAATTAGTTGTCAGTTTTAATCCATTATCTTTGTTCTTATTTACATGTGAGCTTAGTACTATAGGAAAAAAAAGATTTCATTATAAATAGAATAAAATATTTATTATAGGATAAAAGCCAATACCTCTTATTCTTTATAAGGTTTCCTTCCTTTCTGCTGTTCTGTAAACATATTTTCCTTTTGATCTTCAATGTTTCAAATAATATAGGCTTTCTTCTTTCAGGGTTAAGCTTTCCCGCTGTGTTTCTTGCAAATTTGTTTTTCCTTAAAGATTTTTCCTTTTCTCCCGCCGGGCCTGGACAGCAGAGATTGCCAACAGACCTCTATTGCTTGCAATCCTAGTTAAATGGTACTCCAAAACCATATTCGTTCTTTTAGTTCTTGGTGTTGATAACCTTTGAATGGGCAAGAGATTTCTCAACCTGCTTGAAATTGTTTTGTTGGCTAAGATTTTCCCTCCTATTCAATCTCATAAGAATCTCTGGGAACTGAATAATTTCGATATAAAGATGTTAAATCCAAGTTTGTTCCTAAATTAAAGTGAATCCTACAAATTTTCATCAAATTAAAATATGAATAAGAATATGCTATATAAACATGATTATTTTTAGAATATATAAGACATTTAAAACAAGAACAACTCCTGGGTCACTAAAATTCCTTTTTTTAATGCCTTCATATTTTGTACAACTGTTAGTGTGGGAATGTGTGCCCTTTTTAGTGCCTATTTGAGCTTCTCTTTTCTACCAGGCTAGGATAGAAATTTCTGTTTCCTATCTCAAGAGGCAGCCCATTAGATTCAGAATCTTTCATCATTTTTGCAACTTTTGCCAGGCTAAATTCTCCCCCATGCTATAAAACCTACTACAGCAGTTTCCACAATACAACTGGTAAAGAAAATACATCCTAAGTGGACATTTTTCTTCAATAGCAAATTTTGACTCCCGTTTATGTTGAAATGTGCCTTTGTGAATTAAGTATCATAGATAAGGAAAAGTTCAAATTGCCACAATAAGTATAAATATACTGTATTGTTTTCAGTCTCTCTCAGCATTAGTAGCTGTTTAGAGACTCATTTTCTTGGAGCTGAAAACCAAATACCTTTCTGGTATATAAAGTTCACACTCTATAATTCGGACACTTTGAGCTTTTTGTTTTGAAAATCATATTTCACTTGTGTCCTTAACAACTAATTCCATGGAATGTACTTATATAGCACTTAAGTATGGGATGACTCACTTAGGGGTAGAAGATAAATTTTTTAAATGAACATTTTTAGTATTTAAAGTGAAAAAGACACTTTAACAACCTACTTTTCAACTCCCATAGTGCCATTATATAAGCCAATGCAATATTTATTTGAGTTTTGAGAAAAGTGGAACACAGAAGGAGGCTAAGCTATTTGACCTGGGCTGAACGCTGTGGAGCAGTCATATAGGGATCAACTATCAGCATACAACTCTGAGATGGCACTTAGTCCCTTACCACTTCATCCTGTCAGAGCCTGTAACAGATACATACAGTGTTAAATCTGAAATGGTCAACATTTAACAAGCACTGGCACTAGCATGATTTACCACTTTTCCAAGAGTGTGAGCATTACCAGGAGTTTCAAGGTTTGGGAACTGGGATTAATTCTTTTTTAATTTTTATAGTCACAAGGATGATGCAGATTGCCATTTTAGCATACCAGATGCAAGCTTTATAATCTACAATCTAAGATGGTTCCCAAATTACTCATTTTACTGTCCAGGTAGAAGACATTTCTTTTGATTTCTCAAGTCAGAGAAGACAGGAGTGTGTAAAACAATAGATGTTCCATTGATATAGTTTTTCCTATCTCACCTTAGTTGAATGGGGGGGGTGACTTCATTGTTACAGTTACACCCACATTTTTTAATACTTTTTTTATTGTGAAAATACCATACAGAGGGGTTACAATTACATGAGCAAGGTAATAAGTACATTTCTCATCAAGCATTGTTGTCTCCTCCGTTGTTTTTCCCCTACCATCCCTTTCCATCTCCACGACTAGACTCCACTTCCCCCACATCTCATTGTTGCAGTGGGTCCACCTGTATCCCTATTTAAACAATTTGTTTTCTTCCCTCCTCCCCCATTATACCAACATCAAATACAGTGAAAACAGGGTTGTACCGTGGCAGGGGAAGAGGGGGACATACAAAGCAACAAAACAATCACCTTATAAATATGTTAGAAACAATAGTGAGAAAGAAAAAAACCACATTTGTCCTTATCTTGGGGTTCATTTCACCTAACATCTTCATATCTGACCTTTTCTGCTTGTCTCAGAAGAAAGAATCTTCAGTAAATGGTGCTGGCAAAATTGGTCAATCACTTGTAGAAAACTAAAGCTAGATCCTTATATATCACCCTGCACCAGAATCAACTCCAAATGGATCAAAGATACCCTGAAAATATTATACGAAGGAATAGGAGAAACTCTAGGTCTTCTTGGCACAGACCGAAATTTTCTTAATAGAGACCCACAAACACAATAAATCAAAGAAAGATTGGACAAATGGGATTGCATGAAGTTGCAGAGCTTCTGCATGGCAAAGGACATAGCTAGCAAGATCAATAGAAAGCTCATAGATTGGGAGAAGATCTTCACTAGCCATACAACTGACAAGGGTCTCATATCAAAAATATACCTGGAACTCAAAAAATTAAATTCCCCAACAACAAATTCTCAAAGAAACAACTGCCCAATAAATAAGTGGGCTAAAGACTTACAGAGAAACTTCTCTGAAGAGGAAAGAAGGATGGCCAATAGACACATGAAGAAATGCTCAACTTGTCTAGCCATCAAAGAAATGCAAATCAAAACTACACCCACATTTCTAAATGAATCTCACCCCTTCTGGTTCTCTCCCTGTACTTTGCCTCTTCCCAACACAATTTCAACCAGTTTCATAGTTACAAATAATCTATTTCTACAGTGTTCAATCTCTTTCATTCTCCTTGTTAACCCACCACTCCCAATAGTGCCTACCCCATGAAAGAGTCAATTGTATTTTAACTTTAAGGGATCAAGTTTTTTGTTGGACATATTCAAATAATTATTTGTTTCCTTCCAGCCGCTTTGCTTTGTATCCAATGTTATATAGCCAGTACAATGAATTTGTTTAATGTAATATTTTCAAATATTTCTATCAGTCATATCATTATTTATATAAAATTGGGAATTGTATTCAACTTTGGCATGAGACAGCAAATCAAGTGGTAAAATGGGAACTAGAGATAGCAGGCTTTTAGTGCCTATTAAGAGTTCTGTGGAAGATGTTCAGGAGAAGGCATAACTCTGCACTGCTGGTTTCTGAGCCAACACCTGTAAACTGAAACCAGAACCTAGTCATTTTCCATTGCTGATGCTGATGTGAATACACACTGTAGCAATTCTAGAGATAAATATCAAAGAATATGTGTATCATATTGCTACAACCCAATTCCATCCATGTTATCTCCTCTTGCTACAGTCCAGTTCATATTGAATTGATTTCATCTTCATAACATCCAAGTTTGGTCAACACAAGAATTTCTTCCTTACTAAGTTGACTCATTTCTTCCTATTACTCAATCTCTTGTCCTACAAATAGACTTGTATTAGCACCAATTTCATGCTCCAATATTTGATTCCATGGACTCAACACTATCATATATATATATATATATATATATATATATATATACACATGATGTATATATACATATAAATTTGATTCCATGGCCTCAACACTATTGTATATATGTATATATATATATGAGGTATCACACATATATATATATATCATATATATAGACAGAGAAAGAGACAGATTACCATAGTTACATATCTATATATATAGGATATTTCATCCCTCAAAACCTTGTCTATGATAGGAAGTCTAGTTTTTCCCATTTTCATTTTATATTTATTTGAAATAGAACTTCAAATGTTCATGTTTACTCTTCTTATTCAGATATCTTTCCTTTTGAAAGGTACTCTTACTTCTAGAGTTTCTAATTATTATCATCCTATGCTAATATTACATTGCATGTATAAAATATGTATTTTGTAATTGTATTTACCCTCTTAGTAGCCTGTATCTGCTTGATATATTGGTTATTCTCTCTTTTTCTTGATGTATTGTCCCTAAATATTTGAATTCATTAATATTCCAATTATGTTAAATACTCATCCTAAAGATGAGGATTTAACATAAAAATATTTGAGTACTGATATTACCTAGATTGTGATAATTAGCATTTCTCTGAGCACAGTGTTTTGGAATCTTGTTCCCTGCTGTTGGCCCTGCAAAATCAAGTGGTTTCTTTGGTCAACATTATTTCTCTTTCCTTCCATCCAGCTTAGTAAACTTGGCCAAAATTCACCAGGGCTAGATGCTTATTGAAGCCATTACAGATTAACTCATTCCCTTCTGTATTTTGTACACTATGTTATACAATGTACTGAAAACAATTACCAGATTAAAGAACTGATTTTCCAAGTCTTTGGAGGAAAAAGTTGAAAAATTCATGAAATATACTTCTGTTTGTCCATACATCTTTCCTTTAACCAAGTAATTTCTTGCTTAAAATTTTATTCACACTACTATGTTTTCAAAAGTATGTTTTGTTTTGCAGAGAAATTTTAAAGCCCACATTTAAACAAGTTCTTCTTTAAACTACCAGGGGTTACACTAGGGCATTTACATTAATGTAACTAATACTGATCACCCCCCACAGTCAAGAAGGTGGACAGATCAAGAAAGGCTTGGTTTCAGGCAGTAGACAATTCTAATGGTTGTTTTGTAGACATGACATGTGATATTAAGCTAAAATGGAGATGATCCTCAAAGTAACCCAGTATATATAGACCATCACAAATCAACAACATTCTAATCAAAGAGATGAATGCAATTGCAGAAGAAGAAAATAGAAATAAGCCAGAGTCCTCTTGTTATGATAATATTGTCTTTCAGAAAATTGTGATGAGTTCTTTCTCTTTTCTTTCTCTCTTTCTCTCCCTCTTTCTCATTTTGAGTTTATATATACACAAATAGTACAAACTCCAAGAAAATTTGAAATGTGAACTCACCTCCTCCTACACATTTTAGGTAAGGGATATTTAATCCCTATTTCTGTGTATTTGACATTTTAGAAGATGACAATAGCAATAGTAAAAACATACTTTGTTTATAGATTTTTGTATAATACCCAAGTAACCAGGATATTTTAGGATGAGGATAATATTTCAAAATAGATCAACAGTTAATGTTTTAAATAAAGGTAATAATAAACATTTTGAATTTAGGATATTTTACTTAATTACTTATTTAAAATTGTATGTTCCTACCACTGGTTCCTTCTACTGGTTTTACTCCAGGTAGTGAAGACATAGGTGAACTGGAAAAAACTCAGCTCTGTAAAAAGAAAAAGAAGAACCTTTTAAACAAATTCTAACTTCATTGTCTTTGTGTAGCTTGGTTTCCCTAAAGTATTTTGTAAAGGAGATACATAGGAGATACATATAGGAATAATATCAAGTGAAGTTTTATTTACAAAAATGCTATTAAATTCCTCGAGGAGATAAAACAGCCTTGATGCAATAATATTTTTTCTTGTTTTCTTGATTTACTATTCTTTAGCCCTGTGTTTTCCCATTTGCTTTTCAAAATTGTTAAGAGACAGATATATTTCCTGGACGACTTTATCTTACCAAGAAAAAAAAATGGCAATGTTATTATTGAAAGACTAGTTATTTTGTTTTTTTTTTTTTAATTGTGAGAATACTGTACAGAGGAGTTACAATTACATGGGCAAGATAACGAGTACATTTCTTATCAAGCATTGTTGCCTTCTCGTTGTTTCCCCTTCCCATCCCTTCCCATACTCTTCCCCTTTCCCACCCAATCCTCCCCGCACCCTCCACCAAAGTTGTTAAGTTCGTTTTTGACATGACGATTTGTACATCCCATTGTTGCAATGGGTCCACCTGTATCCTTAGTTAAATGATTTATTTTTTTCCCTTCCCCTCCATAAATTGTACCAATATCAAATACAGTGAAAGTATGGGTTATACTGTGGAGGAGGGACATACAAAGCATATAGAAATCATCTTATAAATATAATAGAAACAATTGCATGAAAGGAACAAAACAAAAAACTTGAATACTTATCTTGGAGTTCATTCCCCTAATATCAACTTATCTGACCTTTTCTGCTTGGCTCAGACATATACTAGTTATTGCAAATAAGGGAAACCATGGGACCTATGTTTCTTTACACCTTGCTTACTTCACTTAATATAATTTTTTCCAAGCCTTTCCATTTCCTAACAAATGGGGCAATGTCATTCTTTCTGATGGAGGCATAGAATTCCGTTGTGCATATATACCACATATTCTTGATCCCTTCATCTACTGAGGGGCATCTGGGTTGGTTCCATATCTTAGCTATGGTAAATAATGTTGCATTATTTACCATAGCTAAGATATGGAACCAGTTTTCTTTTAGTTGTATATAAAGTCATTACTAGATCATTATTTCTTTTTCTAAGGCATGTAACTCTCGTCCTTAACTCTAAATAGAATTTGTAGACATAGCATATTCTTTTAAAAGAAGTTTGTTTTAATATCAAATTAGACTGATGCGATTATCTGAAGATTGACAACAATGGTCGTATACATTTCTAGTGATCTTCTCAGAGGAAAGGTCTTCCCTTCTCTGAAGGGGAAGGTCTCACACTTGCCACTTCAGCACCTTCAGTTTTCTGTGCTATCTTGTTCTCCACAGACCTCTATGTTGTCTCCAAACCCTCATGATTTCCCCCTTTCTCCAGCCCTTCCTGTAAATTATGACTGTCCCTAGAATTCTTTTTTCTATATTATTTTGCTTTCTGATAATTTAGTCTGGAACTTCCTATGTATCCCTGGCTGGTGTGAAATTCACAATCCTCCTGCTTGTGCCTACCTAGTGTCTTGCTCTGGGATTACAGAGGTATGCAATTACCCCTGGCTCCATTTTCTCCACTTGTTACAATGGAGTCTCTGCTTTGTAAGCATAACTGCTTTCCAGGAGGAGTACAAAATATTTGCCAAATTCCTCACCTGAAGTGAATTGCTTGGCATGTTGGCATCAGTACATACCCTTATGTAACACCTAAAATATTACCTCCCCACTGAACTGGATTCAATTAGGGATTAAATATTGTAACTTATTTCAAATAAATAGTAATTGTTTGCTTAAACAATAATGATAATGATACAGGGAGTACTTCTGAGGAGAGGTATATTATGAAAAATTTATAGCTACCTATCTATTTATAGTTAATACTGATGATTCATTGAAAATACGATTTTTAACCATGCTTAACAACTGGCTCCCAAACATTCTGAAAAACTTGAAAATGGACATTTGTGAGCTAACATAATCTGATCTGGTTCACAACTGAAGATCAAAAAAAAAAAACAACCAAACTAAGAAAATAAAGCCCAGCCATGATACTTTAAATGACTATAAAAACCCCATTGTTTACGGGTAACTTAAACATTTCCATATTGTTGTATACATAGCTATTATCTTTTATTTTTTTGATAAATACCACATTGATAAACATAAAAAAGAAAAGAAATGTGTACTTAAGTATTTAATGATTTTTGAAAAATAGACATTTAGTCTAGGTGTTTGTATGATAGGTGTTTAGGTGTTTGTATATGTCCTAGGACTCTGTTATTTATGAATATGAAAATAAAAAGGAGTGATCAAAGTCATTGATGCTAGAAAAAAATAACAAAATTAAATATGATTTAACATATTTATCCATTTCATCATTTTGTCATATTAATATATTTTGCTTTAGGCTGAAAATATTAGAAGTAACTTAATTTTTTTATTTTTGGTATTGGGATTTTGAAGTCAGGGTCTTGGAAGCATTTATTTCATGTGGAATTAATTTTATCTGAATTTATATATCTAACATTACAAACAAAAACCAACTGTTAAAGTTGGTTTATTATTCAACATTTTATTCAAACTATCATTGGATCACTAAAATCACAACTTCATAGTCTTATCTTAAATATTTTATATTATAGAAAAATGTCTTAACTTTGTATTTATTACATGCAAGTTTGACCAAGCACAGTGAGAAATTATTAAAATTTTAAAATATCAAAAGAAATATTGAAAAGACAATCTTCATTTCCCAAGAACAGGATTTGACTTGGAGAAGACCTCTCTGTCCACATTATTATTAGATGTGCTTATAGTGCTCCAAAAGAAAGATCAATGTTCTTTACTTAAGTAATAAAGTGAGCATTTAGGTTTTCTTGTCTTTAACCAAAGTTGACCAGTGCTATCGGAGAAAGGAATCAAACATTACTAGTCCAGTATTAACCTATGGGCAATTTTAGCATTCACAATTTGCTTCAATTGCTTTTCTCCTTAGAAACATACACCTGCAGATACCAAAAGTCTTCTGTATTTTAAGCGATCAATTCCATATTAACTTTTGTAAATAAAATTTACTGTTATTACTGTTGAGATTATTTTTGTTGTTTTTTTAAATGAGGTGTTACTGTGTCACCTAGAATGTTGTTTCAAGTCTCGTGAGAGATAAGATCACAATAATGCATCACTGTAACTGGTACCATAGGAATTTTTAATTTGATACACATATGAAAATCAATCTAAGAAAAATAAAAAACAATCACTGTCCTACATAAACATCACATTTTCTAAAAACTAATTTCTGTGCTCAGTATGTAGATGTTATGTTGAAAATTGTATAAAATAATTTTATTTTAGAAAATCCATTGAATTTTCCCTTCCCATGTTTATAAATTATATGACAGTAAATGGCACATTTGGTTTCTGAAATTAGGTTGCAATCTAACCTTACCAAGAAATACCAGATTGGTACCTTTAAAACTGATTTCTCCTTATGTCATTATCAGAAAAATATAGTGATCATAATAGACTATATTTCTGTGTTCTTTTAGAATTCAATTTTATCCTAAGTAACTGAAATACAGTTTAAATAATGAATAATTTCTGAATAACAAATTTAACTAGGTAAACAACTCTAATTTAACTTTATCTACATAGGTTTGTGTTAGTACACTGATATTTTTATTGAAACATTGATACTAAGCACTTTATTCCTGTGGTTTTAGGGAGAGGTACAGAAAAGCCTTCTGATAAATTTGACCTCTGACTGTCACAAAATATGAATGAAACCTAATACAAGAGCTTAGAGCTGAGTGGATTAGTTGTTTTATAAAACACTGTCTACAGAGCTAACTGCCCAGAATATCTTGAGAGACGAGTTTCTTTTGGGATTGGGAAACCTCTCTGGAAATAACAAATTTCTTATAGATCAAACAATCAATTAAATAGCTCTCATAAGCAACATTGATTATAATGACTTGAGGGTGTTTGTGACATCTTAATTAGACAAGAATAAGTATTGAGCATTTTCTGGACATTATTTTAAATTACCTTATTCTTTATTAAAAAGAGTCATGAGTCTTATTTTTAATGTTTTCTTTCTCCCCCTCCCTCCCTCTTGTATTTTCTTCTTTTTACTCCTTTCTTTCCTTTCTACTTCCCTACTGCCCTTCCTCTACTCCTTCTTGTCTTCCTGCCTTCATTCTCTCTTCTCCTTCCTTGCCTCCCTTCCTTTTCCTTCCATTTTTCCTTATTTCTTTCCATTCCTTTTCCTTCCTCTTTCCTTCCCTTCCTCTTCCCTTCCCACTTTCTTTTTTCTTCTTTCTTCATTCCATCTTTCCCTCCCTTTTCTCCTTCCTTCCTTTCTTTCTTATTTTCCTTCCTTCTTTCACTCCCTTTCCTCCATTTTCTTCCCCTTCCTTCGTTACTTCCTTTCTTCCTCCATCCCCTCCTTCCTTCTCTCCTTTCTTGGTCCTTGCCTTCCTTCTGCCTTTCCCTCTTCCCTTCCATACTACATTCCACCTCTCTATCTCTTTTTTCCATTCTTGCTTTCTTTTCAGATGACACGAGAACAATATATCCTAGCAACACAACAAAACAACCTACCCAGAACCGAAAATGCACAACTTTATCCAGTGGGAATTTATGGATGGCGAAAGAGGTGCTTATACTTCTTTGTCCTTCTGCTGTTGGTTACCATGATAGTTAACTTAGCCATGACAATATGGATTTTGAAAGTTATGAATTTCACTGTGGTAAGTACCACCATGATTTTACATCTATTCGCTTTGGGTTCAGAGAATATCCACCTGTTCTTTTTAACATTTCAACTCAAATTTGATCATTACAATCTTTATCAATATGTGTCTTTAAATTTCCCAAAGAATTGTATTTTATTTTATGGTGAAATTTTATATGTTCAGCCATGACACACATGATATTACTACCTATTATTTAGGATGGAAGTTTACATTGATATAGCACAGCACTTTGATTCATTAGAAATGTAGAAGTTAATTAACCGGTAATCATCAGTCAGTGGTTGTTATAGCTGTAATTCTAAGAAATGACTTTTAAAAGATATTTCACATTAAAATTAATATTATAAATTACAAGAGACTTTGAGTTTTCCCATATAGATTACAACCACTTTAATGGTACTCACTTTATATATAATGTACTACATGATGGAATTTAAACTCCATGTCTTTTCTTGGGTTGCACCGATCAATAGCTATAACCATTGCTTCATGATACTACTATTCTTCCAGACCCCATATTAGTCAAGAGAAGATGAACCAAAGTCAATTTTATCAAAATAAATAATAGCAAAATGATACTGTAAATTATTGATGAATTTGGCTTCTGTCTATTGAATATGTGCAATAAACTTATAAACATGTCTTACTAGCAAAACCTCATTGTTTACTCACCATTTAGCTCCTTTTACATTTCTCCTTAATTGTTTTGCCTCTTCTAGTTTAGCCATTCTTCTGGTTTTCACTTGGATGCCATAGATAAAGTCATAGTCGGGCAGGTGTCTCTCACATGCTGGTCACAATGTTACTATTGTTCATTATCCACGGCATCCTCAGGAAGGATCCAAAGCTGGCTACTAAATTTCACAGATATTACTCTATTGGTCTTTTTTAAAAACTCTGCTGAGTATTGATTTAGCAACGATAGTTTATTTCAGAATTTAGTATGCCTACTTCTAACTTGAGATAAAGTATGAACAGGAGAATTGAGTCCAGTATATTGTTCCATTACAGGGCACTACACAAACGATGTCCATAAAGAACCTGAGAGCACCAGAATCAGACACTATGTTGAAAATGAACTTTACAACTTCAGGAGCTGGGGGTAGGGGAGGGAGGAGTAGGTGGGGAAGAAAGGGATCATAGGGAAAAAAACAAAAGAGGGGGTAACAATGCTGGATAGGAAATGTACTCACTACCTTACTCATGCAACTGTAACCCTTGTGTGCAGTAGCTTTACAATAAAATTTTTTTTTCAAAAGAACCGAGAGGGCATGTAGCTTGTCCTTCCATAGAGAAAAATCTGTCAATTGCAATAAAATAACATACTCAAGGGGAAAAAATGAGCTGAATTGTTTCCACCTTTCCTAATACAGTACAAATCTTGGAAGGTGTTTGTAAAGATTAATACAGAAAAAGAAGAGCAGGAGACTGTATATTCTGAAGTTTAGAAAAACATAATCATGGTCTATAGATAGATGTGGTAACAGGCTCATAGCTAAAGACAGATGAGACTATGATGTCTCGAGGTGGAGCTGGGATGTAGCAGGTAAATTATTGCTGAGAAGGCTACAATGCTTGATAAGAAATGGACTCATTATCTTGCCCATGTATTTGTAACCCCTCTGTACAGTATTTTCACAATAAAAAAAATAACTGTCAAAAGTAAAAAAATAAAAAAATAAAAACCCCATGCAGCCAGGTGCTGATGTAGGCTGAGATCTGAGGACCGTGGTTCAAAGCCATCCCGTGGAGGAAAGCTGTGAGACTCTTATCTCCAATTAGCCACAAAAAAAACCAGAAGTGGTTGTAGAGCACTAGCCTTGAGCTGAAAAGCTCAGAGACAATGCCAAGGCCCCCAAGAACAACCAAAAACAACAACAACAACAAAGAAAACAATCCCATGCAAATGCATGAGAAACCTCTTTTGTTCAAGAAATTGTTGACTGCATGTCCACTCTCATTCAGGAATTGCTTGGCTCTCCACTGGGCCCTCCATTCTGAATACTATGTCTATAGTATGTCTATTTTCCTTCATTACTTCAATGGTTCATTTAACACGTAGTGGAGGCAGACCTCATCCATCTGATAATTTTTTTTTTGCCACCTAAACTAGCACTTGCTGACAGCTGCTTTCTCAACTTCATTTGTTACTAAACAAATGTATAAATGAAACAAAAGACACAGAAGAAAGAAAAGTTTGCACAAACATGTTTAAATTTGAATGATTTCTTCTTCTGTCCAAAGACATTGTTTAACTCATCAAATTGGACACCACTCTCTCACTCCAGAAAGCTTTATTTGTATCCAGGGACCAAGATGTGGGAATGTTCAAGTTCAAGCTTGCAAGTTGTTCAAGCATATTTAAATTAATTAAGAAAATATACTAAGCACATAATTACATCACTGCATGACTCACACTCTAGGTGCCTTCCCCATGCTGAAGCCAAGGCCAGCTGAGCCACGGATGAGAAATAATTGAAGCTTTGCCTGTGTTCTCAGGGTTTTTATCACCCATTGAGCTATCTAATTTCAACCTCAGCTGGCCAAAATACAAATGTTAAGTCTTAGCGATAATGAAAAGGTATTGTTTCCATAGGAGTCCTGGTAGTCTTTGCATATTTCACTTGTGATAGTTTTTTTTTTTTAATTTTAAGATCATAACTTACTTTCTTATTATCAAAAGGAAAATTATATTTCCTTCAATCATGAAAAAACATTTTCATGTAACTAGAGTAAATGGAGAGATGATGCAATTATTGGATAACAATAATTGTATAATGTATTCCAATGTAGTCATTCATAATTGTCCAAAGCAATACAGTATTAAATAATTAGTTACACATTATTGAAGTTCTGAATACCACAGATTAAGTTGTTCATACTTGAAAAGTGTAAAATAATTTGTAATCCTCTTACATAAGAACAGAAAAAAAATCAGTTTTACATGTTCACTAGTCCGTTATGTTTGGATCTATCTCAAGAGTGAGTACCAAAGACCAGTTGCCACTCTCTAGCAAGAAGCAGAAAATGATGTGTGAATTGTTTGGGTAATACTATTGATCCGCACAAAATGTATTTTACTTTCATTAGAACTGTTGCCATCCAACACATCAAAATATGTGGTTGTTAACATCTTTTATTTGCTGAAACTGAGCATGTTATTGTCATCAAAATATTGTATTTTCAGCATGGCACAGATAGCTGCTGGCCTGTTTTCTGATTCTGCTTAAAGTCCAGCATTAAGGCAAGACTCTGTGATCAAGAGGGCTGATATGTCCTTATTAGCTTCTGTTTCTCATTTTGTGGAAAATAAAAACATTCTTCCTATTGAGATACCCAGTTGCAAAGAACCAAAGAAAAGGAAATGAGTTCATACTACATGGTGAAAGCCAGGATAGATATAAATAATAATTTCCTGGCTATGAGTTGATAAATACAAGAATAAGTTGAAGATGGTGAGTTTGAAATTTCATTCTCCCAAGATCAATAGGACTCAACTACTTGGTGCTTTGTTGTTGTTGTGTTGATTATCCTAAAATTTTTGTGGCTTAATACAAATGGATTAAACTAAAATGAGAGCTAAACTGGCTCAGGTCTTACAGTCTCAGCTACTTAGGAGGTTGAGATGTTGGGATCATAGGTGAAGGCCAGCCTAGGGAGAAAATAAACAAGTGAGACCTGTTCTTGATGAAGAGCCTGATATCCCAGCTACATGGAACTCTAACATAGTTAAAACATATCCAGGTATGTGCCTAGAAGGAAGTGAGCTGTGGTCTGAAAAATAATAAGCAGAAATCATGGCTGAAGGAGAGTATGTGGAGCAGCAGTAAGATTACCTGCCTAGCAATCAGAAAGTCCTGACTTGACCCTGCCTGGCCTCCAATAATGGACTAGCCTAGTAACACTATCAAATACAGACCTTCTCCTTAGGGACTACCCTTTCTAGGATTCAAATCTCATTGTAAATTAATTAGCTCTACACATTTATCCAGCAAGTTCTTATATTTATCAAATGAATTTATGGTACCTAGTATCTACAGATATTTATCAGTTTTAAGTAACCATCATCATCATAGTTTCTATATATTTATTTAGCAGTTCTGAAGTTTGAACCAAGGCCTTCAAAACTTTAGACTTTCATGCGACCACATGAGTTATGCTTCTTATCCTCTTTATGTTTTATTCAATACATTTTCATCTATATGAACAATGAAAGCAGGGTATACAAATTTGATAAACTAAATAAGTTATGAGAGTTACTAGAGAATTGCAGGACACAAAAGAGACAAACATAACTAGGGAATTAGAAATGTTATTTCAATATTTTTGATTAACATCCACTATGAAATCAATAATCAAGTGAAAATAATAATGATTCACTGTGATCTGAGAGCAAAAGGAAAAGAAATAGGCAACATGATCAAGAAAAATAAAACATTATAGCCGGTGCCTGTGGCTTACACAGATCTGAAGATCACAGTTCGAAGTCAGCCCAGACAGGAAAGTCCCTCAGACTCTTCTGTTTTGATTATTGTTATTGTACAGAGGGGTTACAGTTAAATAAGTCAGGTAATGAGTACATTTCTTTTTGGGCAGTGTTGCCTCTTCCCTTGTTTTCTCCTTGTTTTTCCCTCCCCCAAATCTCCTCACACCAGTTGCATAGTTCATTTTCACCGTAGTGTCTAGTGAGTAAAAGTCTCCAATAAAGTCTTGCTGTTTTCTCCAGGTTGTATAGGACCACCTTCCTCCTATTTAGACTTTCAGTGTTGCTGAAATGATAAGAGAGTACCACGTTTCCTGCTTCTTATTGGATAAGAATGAGAAAAAAATCTCCTGAATTTTTTTTCTTTCTTCTTTTTTGTTAGGGCTGTCCTCCAGTAGTGATCCATTTGGTCAGCATCTTTCCATGGATAGGATTGTAGGTGTGAGCCACTATATTTAATTCCATATCTTTCACTAGGGCTCAGTTTATGCACAAAATGTTGATTACATATCATATTATCCAATAAATCACCTGGAATGTAATGTGTGCTTCATTTCGACATGAATGGAGGACTAAATAGGAGAATATTGGTCCAAGGATAATCCTCAGAAAACAAGCATAAAGCCTTAGCTAGAGCAACTAAAGCATAATAAGCCTGGGTACATGTCCTAAATGGCAGAAAAGTGGTCCACACTTATGTGTAGAGTCCTGAGTTCAAACCCCAGTACTTCCTTAAAAATTGCAAAATTTCTTCAGATTATTTATACTGCTAAAAATAAGTAATCATAGTGGTAGCTGCCACTGGGTTTAACCTTTTGTATCCAAATTCTGGCAAATACATTTCTAGCTATTTTACCTAAGATGAGTTAACCTGTGGCTACGTTTCCTCTTTTATGACATGGGTGTAATATTATTTCCTATTTCATCAAGTTGTTGATTAAAGAACAAAAATGTAAAAAGTGAATCAGGTGCTGGTAGCTCACGTCTAGCTACTCAGGAGGCTGAGATCTGAGAATCGTGGTTCAAAGCTGGCCTGGTCATGAAAAGAGACCCTTATCTCCAAAAAACCATCAGAAAACCAGAAGCAGTGTAGTCCCTCAAGTGGTAGAGCACTCACCTTGAGCTGAAGAGCCAAGGGACAGCACCCAGGCCCAGAGTTCAAGCCCCATGACTGACCAAAAAAGAAAGAAAGAAAGAATGTTCTCCAAAAGTCTCTTGCATATAACAGTCTGCTATTTATTGTTACTTCTACTCGTTTTTTTTTTGTTGTTGTTGTTTTGCTGAGGCAACTTCACAGATATTTCATCTACCATGTGAATTAACCTGACTCTTCCTTTTGACATTATTCATGAAACAATCATGAACGCACAAGAGAATCTCAGAAATGCCTGTGAATGAATTAATAAGTAAATAAAAGAGGGAATTTATCTTGTCAATACCGAGAATGTGCTTAAAGATCAAGAGCACAAACTGGGGGCTGGCCTGACTCACACCAGGCTCCATGCCTGGCTGCTCAGCAGGTTCTTGTGGTGCCCTCACCTCATGTCTCTGGCTCTAGTGTCTTCGTGTGGAAAGTCTAAGGCTTACCTCAGGGGATTTTGGAAGCACTAAGTGAATGAAGCCTGGTAAAAACTCTGAAAATAGATTCAGAGAGCAAGCACTTTTGTATGCATTATTAGCCATTAATAATTAGAGCTATTTCAGCTGATAGATTTGGCCAAGGAACATGGCTTATTTCCTTGGGATGTTGTCAGATAATAAAGATTCTTAATGCAAACCTAATTTAATGCTGAAATATAACAAAATTTTAGGCTAAACAATGAGCCTGTAACTCCTAACTACTGAAAAGGGTAAGACCTGGAGCACACTGTTTCAAGACCCCCATCTACATTAACTAGAAGAATGCTGGATGGAGCCACAGTTCATGAAGTAACAGTGCCAATACTGAGCAAAAAAGCCAACCAAGAGCTGTAGGCCCTGAACTCAAGCTCCTGTATAGGAAACAAGTAAAAGAAATAGGTTAAAAGGATTAGGCTAGAGGCACACCTGAAGTGCTAAGCAATCATATAGCAATACATAAGCCTAAGTTTAAACCCACCGTATCACCAATAAAAAACAGTTAAAGAGGACCAGTACAGCTACCAAATATAGACACTGGGTAGAAGATATGAGACTGTTTATTTTTTTATATAAATACTGTTTGAAAGCAAACGTTCTGCATTCTTTCAATCAGAATTCATCTTCTTTCTGTAACATTTTGCAGTCTAACAGTTAAAAATTATTTGGAGAATACAGTAGGCTTTCTGTTCTTGATACCACATATTCTGAGATTACATTTTTCTTCTCATTTTTTTTTACTCTTTGTTATATTAAAATAGTTGTACACAAAGGAGATTTACTTTAACATGTCAGTTTGGGGGTAGAATGCCTCTTGATCAATGTCATCTGTTTTGTCATTCTCCCCCAATTATCCCAACCTCACCCATCCCATCAAGTTGTCTAGGTCCTTTTTCATGGACTACATTCACCATCCGTGCCCTCTCCATTCATCCTCCCCTTCTCCTTAACCATATCCTGTTTTCTTAGTGATCAGAGTATTAAATTATTTTCTGATATAGTCATTGTACCCTGAATTATTACATCAGAAAACTCTGAAGAATAACCTTTAGACTATATTTTAAAGGTGAAAACCAAGTTTCAGATCCCAGGGGAACCTAGTTGGCATGCAATATATTTGATAATATAATACATTTTACAGATCAGATCTTACTGAATTTCACAACAAAGGGATCACTGTATCCCCTGAAGATGAACATGCAGGGGATTGGGGAAATTAAGCTTCCCAAGATCACACTGATGAGCAAAGACACTAGATTTCCTGTTCTTTTTAGCACATTTTATGGTATTGTTATTAAAATCAGAGTTAGATTATTTCAATATGCTTTATTGAGTGGTTTAACTCCCTGTAAATCTGTCAGTACATATAATACAAATCTCTAAAAGGGTAAATATAATGTCACTGTTTGTGTGTGTGTGTGTGTGTCTGTCTGTCTGTCTGTCTTGGGGCTCAAACTCGGGTCTGTGTGTTCTCCCTGAGCTTCTTTTGCTCACTCTATGCTTGAGCCACAGGTCCACTACTGGCATTTTTGGTAGTTTGGTGGATTCTTACAGACTTTCCTGCCCAGGTTGGCTTCAAACAGTAATCCTCAGATCACTGAGGTTTATGGGCAAAAATCATCTCAATATTCCCAACTACTAATTAGATGGAAGAATATTCCATGGTGAGTACCTGAGTCGTGAAAGCTACTCTTGTAAATTGTAAGTGTTTGGAGTTTAGCAGAGGAAGATATTCCCCTCTTTCTCCTCTCCCATTCCCTCTCTCCCTTTCTCCCGCTCTCCCTCCCCCCCTCTCCCTCTCTCCCTTTCCCTCTCTTTCTCCTCTCTATCCCTGTCGCTCCTTCTCCCTCTCCCCCTCCCCTTCCTCTACCTTTCCCTTTCCCTCCCCCCCTCTCCCCTCTTGCTGTCTCTCTGTCTCTGTCTCTCTGTTTCTCTCGCTCTCTCTCACTCTCTCTCGCTCTCTTGGATGCTACCACTTAACTATTTCCCCCATGCTACCCTACAGCTCCACTTCCAATTTTATTTATTTTGTTGTTGTTTCTTTTTCATATGGTTACTTGGATATAAGCGTTTTATGCACTTTTCTGCCCTGGCTGGTTGAAAACCACAATCCTCATATCTCAACCTCTGGCTAGCTCTTGATGAGGCAATAGTCCTTATTAATGGCATCTTTAACCAAATAAATGATGGATTCTAAAAGTCTATTTTAGCCCTGTGATTATTATCAAGTCTTTGCATTATTTAAACTAATTGGCCATGATAACAGACCACTTTGAAAATGATTGAGGGTCATAGTTTTGGTCCATTCTTTGGACTGCCATCTTCACTTTCCCAATTCATTCCTCAGTACATGGACCGTGGCCCTCACCCCAGAGTGAGGTGGGCAGCGGCTTCTGGGGAGAAACTCCAACTCTGCGGGTGAGTGCCAGCAGCAGGGAGCTCTGCCGCCCCTGAGTGTGGTGTGAGTGGATTTATTACAGAGTCCATGATAGTGAATAATACAGTTAATGTTGCAAGACTGCTTCCATTATAACCCTCTGTTTGTACCTCCTCATAATTTCCTGACAAATTGTCCCTCTCAGATGAAATCTTTCATGCTTAGTTTTAGCCCAGCAGTACATTTTCTTTCTTTGACTTTATAAAGAAAAATTTAGTCATTTTCATCCAAGTTCAATCACCTACCAAGCGATCGTTCTTTTGAACTGATATAAACTATAAAAATGGAGGCAGAATGTAAGTCACAAACTGTTATATGCCATGTGACTAAAGAAGTTTATTAGGATACCATATATATGTATAAGTATATGTATTCATGTATATATGGCTATATATATACAAAAAGCAGAAAATTATTCATGGAGTTAAAAAGCTATAGATATTAAAAAAACCTTTCAGTGCTTATGTTTAATACATTATAAAAATATATCTGAGCTGGAAATGAGAGGAGAGAGAAGTCTAAAATGTTGCAATCATTTGATAGGTATATAGCTCATAGGCAGGTCATAAGAATCCAAATGTCATTGTAATTCATGAACTGTATGTATATCAATTCATCTACTTATTGCTACAAAAATAACATATGTTAGTTTCACTATTTTAGTGGGAATTTTTTGGAGAAAAGTTTTATTTTTGAAATTAAAATAAGGATACTTACTTTAAGAACGACTAATACTTTTATACTCTTGTGTATAAAGAAAAGTAATCACCTGCTTTTCAAAAACTGAGCCTAAAATTTATCATATTAGTTATTTCCAAGGTTATATATAATAAATTGGTCCTATTAGTCAATTCATATGTTCCTCTTTTGAATAATAATGGTTTAGAAACTCATCTCAGACCAAATAAATACTAGTACAGTTACATGGAAGCAGATTTGCTGTGAAGTGTTTTGTCCCTTCTGTTTTTTAAAATAAAAATATTTCTGGAAATGACCATTAAAAATTCCTTTTGGTTATTACTGTAATCCAGAAACTGTTTCTTTCAGCTAATGATTGGAGCGTCAGAGTAAGTTTGCTTTCATACCCATAAGCATGGGAAGAGTGCATGACACATCTCTTAGAGTGTCACACATCTCACACATCTCAACTTGGATTTTGTCTTTTTTTGGTTTTTTTTTTTGGGGGGGGGGCCCAGTCGTGGGGCCTGAACTCTGGGCCTGGGCGCTGTCCCTCAGCTCTTCAGCTCAAGGCTAGTGCTCTACCACTTGTGCCACAGCGGCACTTCCAGCTTTTTTTTTTTTTTTTTTGCTTATGTGGTGCTGAGGAATCGAGCCCAGGGCCTCAAGCATGCAAGGCAAGCGCTCTACCACTGAGCCACCTTCCCAGCCCTCAACTTGTTTTTTAAAGTTCAGTAATTGAATAATGCCATTTGAGAAGGGCATCTCTGTTTTCTTGCAAAACATTTTTTTTCACAGTCTAGAAATCTGGTTGTTTAGGAAAACTTAAAACTATCTCTTTTTGTTATTGTAAGCACTGATACCCTTGTCATCTTAACTTCCATCTCTCTTGCCTCTCTCTTTTCTTTTTATTTTTATTTTTTATTGTGAAAATACCATACAGAAGGGTTACAATTTCATGGGCAAGGTAACTTGCCTCTCTTTTTCTATATCTGTCTTTCTCTCTAGCAAACATATATCATATATTATACCCACAATTTATAATGTGTGTACCAGCCCTTGTTTTTATCCTTTTTAGTTATTCTAATACATATTTAAATAAAATAAGCTCTTGTCTCTGGGTTCAGAAAACTATTTGTTATAGTGGAATTAAAAAATATATATAGGGATCTTTAGACCTTCATATATTTTTTTTCTTTTTTCTGTATGTGTGTGATAAAGAGAGAGAGAAAGAGAAAGAGAGATAGAGAGAGAGAGAGAAAGAGAGAGAGAGAGTGAGAGAGAGAGAGACAGAGAGAGAGAGAGAGAGAGAGAGAGAGAGAGAGAGAGAGAGAGAGAGACCTGTGGGGCTTAAACTCATGGACTGGTCACTGACCCCGAGCTTTTTTACACAAGGCTAGCAATCTACCACTTTGAGCTACAGTGCAACTTCCTGCGTGGGCTAGTTGATCCTCAGATCTCAGTCTCCTTAGTAGGTAGGATTACATGTGTGAGCTACTGGCACCTCATATTCTGCTATATTCTTTTTCATTTGCTTGAACTCACATATGCTCTTTTGCATAAAATACACTTTTCAGAGAATGGCAGCATAGAGAAATGCCTGTCACTGAAACTAGAAGACTGAAATCAAAGAGAAAAACCAAAGAAATCTGGAGCTTTATGAGATTTTTTTCCATAAAGTAACAACAGCATAATCTGTGTTTAATAACCAGCAAGGTATCAATTTACAAAGTAATGTGAACTTCTGACTGCCTATCTGGTCAAGTGAGTAGGAAAAGTTAATTAATCTGAGCACTGTGTAGTTGCATTCAGACATGAAAAAGAGTTTCCAGTTCACTTTTCTGATATTACTAAATACATACATACATACATACATACACACATAAGGATATGTAAACCTATATATTTATTCACATACAATATGTATACACATACACTCACAAACACACCCAATTATGTCTATTTGACCCTCTCTTTGGACACCTGTAAAAAATATCACTATGCTTCCATTTAAATTTTCATAAAGAAAAGGTTAGTAACTATGAAATTGTTCTGCATTGGTGCCTGGTCTTCAAGACCATCCAATGGCTGATGATATTTGACATTTGTATGGCCAAAAGGGCTACTTTCAGCTTAAAGGACCAAGATATTCCTTTCAAACTGATTATCTAAACACAGTTTCAAACTGTTTCAAAATAAAAATTTGTCGGTGTTTAATGTAGGAAATTCTCTATGTTATTTAGTGATTTTTACCTGAAGACTTTGATATCTCCCATCACTCACTTCATAGACTTACAAACATAATAAAGAATAAAATGTATTCATATTTGAAGAAGATTCAAATATGTAGGCAGTACTAACCTGATGTACAACTACAAAATCAATGAAGAGTCTTTAAAATCAAAATGCACATGCATCACATGTGTGCTGAATATTTAAAACAAATACTCTAAACTCAAGAAATAAACAACAAAAAAACATAATAGGAAGGTCCTTAAAAATGACTATATTTAACAAGAAATTTATCTGCATATTTTCTCATTTTGCATGAAATGCAATTTCAAAAGTATAAGAATTTTCCAAAACATCCTGAAATTAAAAATGCATATATGCTGAATATTGTTATCACTTAAAATAATTTACGTGTACTTAAGTTGCTTGAATCTAGGAGGCTATTTATTCTTAGTCTCTTAAGAAAGTAGATTCTTTTGATCCTAACCACTAGCTAAGTGGTTAAATCCTTCTGTCTCAAAAAGAATAGAGAAGCCAGGTGCCGGTGGCTCATGCTTGTAATCCTAGCTACTCAGGAGGCTGAGATCTGAGGATTGTGGTTCAAATCCAGCTTGGGCAAGAAAGTCCCTGAAACTCTTATCTCCAATAAACCACCAGAAAACTGGAAGTGCCTTGTGGCTCAAGTAGTAGAGCTCTAGTTTTGAGCTGAAGAGCTTAGGGATAGTGCCCAGGCCCAGAGTTCAAGCCTCATGACTGACAAAAAAAAAAAAAAAAAAGAACTGAGATGATAATGCAGAACACTGTCAGCTGCTTATTGATAATAGTCATGAAATTATTACAATTAGAGGATTGCTTAAACCCTTAGAAAATTTTATACACCACCATCAATTGCATTGTTTAGATAAAAATTACCTATTATATATTTAGATATTACAAGCTTGGGAAATATTTCATCCTTAGTAGCAGAAGTATGCACATAATTGTGCTTCATCTTTTCTAGAAATGTACATCATTACTACCGTTAATGGTAAGGCTATACATTACTCTATTGAATTGTATAGATTATTAGTAGAAAATTCATAAGGAAATCCAGAGATTCATATCCTTTCTTATTAATTTATGTGTATTGCGGGGTGTGGGTTTGTGTGTTGTTTTGTCTGGTGGCATATTGTATGCTTCCCCAATAATCTTACAGGTGTATTAATTTGTCTTTTTAAAAATACATTTTTGTTTTGAAGTGGTAGGATTTGAATGCAAGGCCTCAATAATATTATGCAGGTATTTAAATAATTGAGCCATATAAACAATATCTTTATGCTTTAGTTATTTTCAAATAGAGCCTTGATTTTCTCCAAGCCTCAGGCTGGCTTCTTATATCTACTTTTTTTTATTATTTTATTTTTTTATTGTGAAAATACTGTACAGAGGGGTTACAATTACATGGGCAAGATAATGAGTACATTTCTTATCAAGCATTGTAGCCTCCTCCTTTGTTTCCCCTTCCCATCCCTTCCCATCCTCCCCCCGCCCCCCCAGCCCAATCCTTCCCCCCCCCCCCCCCCCCCCCCGCCCTCCCCACCAAAGTTGTAAAGTTCGTTTTCGACATAATGACTTGTACATCTCATTGTTGCAATGGGTCCACCTGTATCCCTATTTAAACGATTTGCTTTTCCCCTTCCCCTACACAAATTATACCAACATCAAATACTGTAAAAGCAGGGATTATACTGTGGGGGAGGGACATACATAGCAACAAAGAAATAATCTTATAAATGTGTTAGAAACAATCACATGAAAGAAAAAAAAACATTTGAATACATATCTTAGGGTTCATTTCCCTAACATCACCTTATCTGACCTTTTCTGCTTGACTCAGACATATACTAGATATTGCAAATAAGGGAAACCATGGGACCTATGTTTCTTTGCACCTGGCTTACTTCACTTAATATAATTTTTTCCAAGCCTTTCCATTTCCTAACAAATGGGGCA
Source organism: Dipodomys spectabilis (assembly GCF_019054845.1). Taxonomy (NCBI): domain Eukaryota; kingdom Metazoa; phylum Chordata; class Mammalia; order Rodentia; family Heteromyidae; genus Dipodomys; species Dipodomys spectabilis. Next base: position 10,223,642 of record NW_024870686.1, on the reverse strand, counting down.
ATGTCATTCTTTCTGATGGAGGCATAGAATTCCATTGTGTATATATACCACATTTTCTTGACCCTTCATCTACTGAGGGTCATCTGGGTTGGTTCCATATTTTAGCTATGGTAAATAATGCTGCAATAAACATAGTCGTGCTAGTTTGCTACAAATTTTTCTATGCTGTCCTCAAATCAGTTATTAGAGGTACCAGGCAATTCTTAAATGCCTTGTCATTTCTTAAATTTACCTTTTCTCAACTGTAAATCTTACAGACTCAAACATATCATTTTATTATTATATTGTGGGTAACATCTTACTTTATTTTAAGCCCACATGCACTTATTCTTAATACTCACATATATGACTGATGCTAATCAGAAGAAAAACTTTCTAACTCAAGTAATATATAACTGTCTTTGGTACATAGTAACACAATATTTATTGCTGTAGGAAGATATACTTTGGAATTTTTTTAATAAACATAGGACCAAAACCAGATAGTAAAGTGAATCCTTTACTTGAGATTATTGAAAAGAAATTACTTAAAATCTCCTCAAAGATCAGATTTTCCAATATAGTGCTTGGGTTGGCCTTACAAAGTTTACCCCTGGGCTTTTACTGTTTCTTGAACAACTTCTGGTGGAGCTGTTTTACTTTCCAGATCAGTTATTAAATTCAGCTGGGCAGTTTGTAAATTCTGAAGGCTTAGAAATTCCTGCAGAAAGCATTGCTAACTAATTAGAGTAGATGGTTAAGACACAAGCATAGTAGTAGTCCAATGTTCCTAGTTCATTGACTGTCCTGGACTTTTCTGAAGTATTTGCACATTAGTAACACTCTTTCAATCTCAGTTTCCTTTAATATAGTTGGAAATACAATAATTCTAGCATCATTAACCAGCTGGATGCAAAGGTGCAAGGAATTATTATCCAGCTATGAAAGGACTTTGATATAAAAGAAAGAATTCAATGTCAATAAAATGCTATCCACTCATTTACTCTACTCAAAAATAGTGTCTGTAATAATATGATTCGAAGGGAAACAAGTGAAAGTATTACCTTGTTATTTATTTACTCACATGCTTATATATGTATACAACCTCTGAGCCTCAAGAATTCTAGGCAAAGACTCTACTACTAAATTACATCCCTAATCTTTCTTCCTTTCTTCCTTTCTTTTTTCTCTCTATTTCTTTCTTTCTTTCTTTCTTTCTTTCTTTCTTTCTTTCTTTCTTTCTTTCTTTCTTTCTTTCTTTCTTTCTCTCTTTCCTTCCTTCCATTCTTCCATTCTTTCTTTCTTTCTTTCTCTCTTTCTTTCTCTCTTTCTTTCTCTCTTTCTCTCTTTCTTTCTCTCTTTCTTTCTTTGCCTGTTCCAGGTCTTGAACTGAAAATCTGGAAGCTGTCTTTCAACTATTGAGCTGAAGACTACTATTCCACACTAGAGCCATAACTCCACTTTATTTATTTATTTATTTATTCACTCATTCATTAATTCATTTTGGTGGTTAACTGGAGATAAGAGTCTCAAGTACTTTTCTATCTAAGCTGGCTTCCAACCATGAATCTTAGATTTCAGCCTCCTGAGTAATTAGAATTACAAGTGTGAGCCACCTGTGAGTGAGCCACCTAATTTTTGTTTATTTTTGAAAGATAGTATCACTATTTAGCCCAGACTGACCTTGAACCCCTCAACATTGATATGGCACTGGGATTACAGTCTTACACTACAACAACTAACCTATCTTTTTTTTTTTTAACTATTTGACTATCTCTGAAATACATTTACCTCTTCCTAAAGCCATACACATTTGCATGTGTGTGTCTCTTCCAATGACTAATTATTAGATATTGATATTTTTCAATATATAATAGTAATACATTTTACATTAATTTATTTTCAAATGATGTTTCATTTTCCTCTAATTACAATTACATTGAACTGCCTGACGCCATTGGCTGACTAATGTATCCTAGCTATTTAGAAAGCTGACATCCAAGGGTTTCAGTTCAAAGCAAGCCTAGGCAGAAAAATCTGTAAGATTCTTACTTCTAAAAAAACTACTCCACAAAAAACTAAAAATGGAGCAGTGGCTCAATGGGAGAGCACTAGCCTTGAGCAAAGAAGCTCAGGCCCTGAATTTAAGCCCGAGGAATGGAACAAAAAATAAATTACATTGAACTATTCAATGAATATTGGAAGGAAAGAAATTTTTGGTGACTAGTTGTTAGTTTTATTGTGATAGAAATCAGTGTAAAGTAAATTAATTGGCAATAGTTTATAGAATAGTTTTCCTACTTAACTTGAATAAATATGCCCTGACTAAATATTCTCAATTATTTTATAAAAATGTCAAAAGTCAACACACTTATAACAGAGGTTTCTATTTTATGACTGCATATATATTCGTTTCCTCCATGGTTACATTAGTTTTCTTCCTTTTTATGATAAATATATTTCTGCTTCTGATCAGGCTTATACACAAGCTCTGTTATTTTTCAAGAAGTTTATAAACAAAGTGTATTTATTTATTTGGGGGACCCTGCAAAATTGAATATAGGGCCTCTCGCTTGCAAGTTCAGAGCTCTACCATTGCAGACATGTCTCCTCCCTCCTTTTTTATCATTTTCAAAGCAGATAGGGTCTCACTTTATTCCCTGGACTGGATAAAACCATGCTTCTACTACTTATGCTTCTCTATGGGGATAAGAGTCACACTCCCCTGTGCCTACCCATTGTGCTTTCCCCATGGCTGAGACTGTCATAATATGGCATGATGCCTAGGTGTTGGATGAGATGGAGTCTCACAAATTTCCTTTTATCCAGGCTGGCTTCAAACCATGAGACCCTTTATGATCTCTGTCTTCCAAGTAGCTAGGTATGAGCCGCCATTACACCCAACCAAGAAGCTTAATAACCAAATTACTACTTCATTAAAGAATGTCATTAAGAGAATTTTTGGAAGGACCTAGAAAAAAGTGTTGAATGAATGAATGAATGAATGTCTTGTCACTCTCATTCTACCTCCTGGATTATTTCCTTTCTACCGAATGTGTAATTTTTCCCTCTTAGTTCTTATAAGCACATAAGTAATGATCAAAGCCTCAGATAAATCTGTGGTTGCAAAACAGGAACTGGAAAAAAATATCCAGTAATCAAAAGCCAAAAACAAAAGAGCCTTAATCTTTGGAAGACAATATTTTCTACAAAACATAAGGTAAAACCATCCACATTGTGCACAGAATTCCAGAGCAATCAGAAAATTCTTCTAATGACCAATGCAGAAGATACTTTCTTTTTTTTTCTTTTTTCTTTTTTTGGATCCAGTCGTGGAGCTTGAACTCTGGGCATGGGCGCTGTCCCTCAGCTCTTCAGCTCAAGGCTAGCGCTCTACCACTTGAGCCACAGCGCCACTTCCAGCTTTTTTCTTTTTGCTTATGTGGTGCTGAGGAATCGAACCCAGGGCCTCAGGCATGCAAGGCAAGCGCTCTACCACTGAGCCACCTTCCTAGCCCCCAGAAAATACTTTCAAAGTGATGAAATTCCGCAATTATATTTTCTATTGGTTATGCTTTTTTTTTTAATTGTGAAAATACCGTACAGAGGGGTTACAATTACATGGGCAAGATAATGAGTACATTTCTTATTAAGCATTGTTGCCTTCTCCTTTGTTTCGCCTTCCCATCCCTTCCCATCTCCCCCCTCTTCCTCCCCTCTCCTCCAACCCTCCCACCCCCCCTCCCCTGCCAAAGTTGTAAAGTTCGTTTTTGGGCATAACGATTTGTACATCTCATTGTTGCAATGGGTTCACCTGTATCCCTATTTAAACCATTTGTTTATTCCCTTCCCCTCCACAAATTATACCAACATCAAATACAGTGAAAGCAGGGGTTATACCGTGGGGTAGGGACATACAAAGCAACAAAAAAAATCATCTTATAAATATGTGAGAAACAATTGCATGAAAGCAAAAATATTTTTTTTAATTTTATTTTATTTTATTTGAGAACATACTGTACAGAGGGGTTACAATTACATGGGCAGGATAATGCATACATTTCTTACCAAGCATTGCAGCCTCCTCCTTTGTTTACCCTTCACCTCCCTTCCCAGCCTTCCCCCTCCCCCCCACCCAAACATACCCCCCCTTCCCCCCCCACCGACATTGTACAGCTGGTTTTGACATGACATTTTGTACTTCTCATTGTTGCAACAGGTCCACCTGAATCCTTAAACGACTTGTTTGTCCCCGTCTCCTCCACATGTTATACTGACATCAAATATAGTGAAAGCGGGGGTTACACTGTGGGGGAGGGACATACAAAGCAACAAAGAAATAATCTTATAAATGCGTTAGAAACACATGCATGAAAGAAACAAAAATATTAAAATACATATTTGAGGGTTCGTTTTCCTAACATCACATTCTCTGACTTTTTCCGCTTGACTCATACCTATACTAGATATTGCAAATAAGGGAAACCATGGGACCTATGTTTCTTTGGGCCTGGCTTACTTCACTTAATATAATTTTTTCCAAGCCTTTCCATTTCCTAACAAATGGGGAAATGTCATTCTTTCTGATGGAGGCATAGAATTCCATTGTGTATATATACCACATTTTCTTGATCCATTCATATACTGAGGGGCATCTGGGTTGGTACCATATCTTAGCTATGGTAAATAATGCTGCAATAAACATAGTTGTGCTGGTAGCTTTAGTGTGGCCTTGTTTGTGATCATTTGGGTAAATGCCCAAAAGTGGGATTGCTGGGTCATTGGGGAGCTCTATGTGGAGTCTTTTGAGGAACCTCCATACTGCTTTCCAAAGTGGTTGAACAAGTTTACATTCCCACCAACCATGAAGTAAGGTTCCTTTCTGTCCACATCCCCTCCAGCATCTGTTGTTGTTAGAGTTCTTGATTTTTGCTGTTCTAACTGGAGTGAGGTGATATCTCAATGTTGTTTTGATTTGCATTTCTTTTATGGCTAGGGATGTTGAACATTTCTTCATGTGTCTATTGGCCATCCTTCATTCTTCTTCAGAGAAGCTTCTCTTTAAGTCTTTCGCCCACTTACTTATTGGGCAGTTGTTTCTTTGAGGATTTGTTGTTGGGTGGTTTAATTTTTTGAGTTCCAAGTATATTTTAGATATGAGACCCTTGTCCGTTGTATGGCTAGTAAAGATCTTCTCCCAGTCCGTGGGCTTTCTATTGATCTTGCTAGCTATGTCATTTGCCCTGCAGAAGCTCTGCAACCTTATACAATCCCATTTGTCCAACCTTTCTTTGATTTGTTGTGTTTCCGGGTCTCTATTCAGAAAATTTCGGCCTGAGCCAAGGAGACCCAGGGTTTCTCCCATTCCATCCTGTAATGTTTTCAGAGTGTCTGCTTTGACTTCAAGGTCTTTGATCCATTTGGAGTTGATTCTGGTGCAGGGTGATATATAAGGATCTAGCTTTAGTTTTCTACATGTAGTTAACCAGTTTTGCCAGCACCATTTACTGAAGAGGCTGTCTGTCTTCCATTCTATTGTTTTAGCTCCCTTATCGAAGATTAGATGGCTATAGGTCTGTAGGTTCATTTCTGGGTTTTCAATTCTATTCCATTGGTCCTGAGGTCTGTTCTTATGCCAATACCAAGCTGTTTTGATTACTATGGCTTTAGAGTAGAGTTTGAAATTTGGTATTGATATTCCTCCAGCAGTGTTCTTTCCGTTGAGGAGCATTTTTGCTATTCGGGGTCTTTTATTGTTCCATATGAATTTTTGGATTGCCTCTTCTATTTCCTTGAAGAATGAGGGTGGAATTTGGATAGGTATTGCGTTGAATTTGTAGATAGCCTTGGGAAGTATTGCCATTTTCACAATGTTAATCTTTATAATCCAGGAGCATGGGAGGTTTTGCCATTTTTTAAGTTCTGTGTTGATTTCCTTTTTCAAGATTTTAAAGTTTTCATCATAGAGGTCCTTCACTTCTTTCGTTAAGTTAATTCCTAGGTATTTTATTTTTTGTGGGGCTATTACAAATGGAGTTGCTTTCCTAATTTCAGCCACACTTTTCTCATTGTTGGCATACAGAAAAGCCATTGATTTTTGGGGGTTAATTTTACAACCTGCTACTTTGCCAAAGTTTTGAATCAGCTTGAGTAATTTGGGCGTGGAGTCTATGGGATTCTTTAAATACAAGATCATGTCATCTGCAAAGAGGGAGAGTTTTATTTCTTCTTTCCCTATTTGGATCTCCTTTATGTCTGCATCTTGTCTTATTGCTGTAGCTAGGCATTCTAATACTAGATTGAAGAGAAGTGGAGAGAGTGGGCATCCTTGTCTTGTTCCTGAGTTAAGAGGAAATGGCTTTAGTTTTTCACCATTGAGTATAATGCTGGCTGTAGGTTTGTCATATACAGCTTTTATTGTATTGAGGAATGTTCCATGGATTCCTAATTTTTCCAAAACCTTCATCAGGAAGGGGTGTTGGATCTTGTCGAATGCTTTTTCTGCGTCTATTGAGACAACTATGTGGTTCTTATTCTTGCTCCTGTTGATGTGATGAATAATATTAATTGATTTGCGTATATTGAACCAGCTTTGCATCCCTGAAATGAATAATGTTTGATCGTGGTGTATGATTTTTTGGATGAATTGTTGAAGTCGGTTGGCCAAAATTTTGTTGAGAAGTTTTGCAATGTTCATCAAAGAAATGGGTCTATAGTTCTCTTTCTTTGATGAGTCCCTGCCTGGTTTTGGGATGAGGGTTATGATGGCTTCATAGAATGTGTTCGGTAGTGAGCTTTCTCTTTCAATTTCATTGAAGAGTTGGAGGAGAATTGGTGTGAGCTCTGCTTTGAAGGCCTTGTAAAATTCCTCTGTAAAACATCTGGTCCTGGACTTTTCTTAGCTGGGAGGTCTCTTATTGCTGTTTCTATTTCAATGCTTGATATGGGCCTGTTAAGATAGTTTAACTCATCTTGGTTTAGTTTTGGCATGTCAATATTTGCTAGGAAGAGGTCCATTTCTGTCAAGTTCTCAAACTTATTAGCATAAAGTTTTGAGAAGTATTCCCTTATATTGTTCTGAATCTTGCTTGTTTCCGTGGTGATGTTTCCATTCTCATGTCTGAGTTTATTAATTTGGGTGTGTTCTCTTCTTTTTCTGATAAGATTTGCTAAGGGTCTATCAATTTTGTTAAGTTTTTCGAAGAACCAACTCTTTGTTTTGTTGATTCTTTCTATGGTTTTTTTGGATTCTAATTCATTTAATTCTGCTTTAATTTTGATTATTTCTTTCCGTCTACTGGATTGGGGTTTTTCTTGCTGCTCTTTTTCAAGGAGGTTTAGATGTGTCATTAAATTGTTAGTTTCAGATCTCTCCAATTTGTTGATGTAGGAGCTCAGAGCTATAAACTTGCCTCTGAGTACTGCCTTTGCTGTGTCCCAGAGGAGCTGGTATTTTGTGTGTTCATTTTTGTTGAATAGCATGAACATTTGAATTTCCTTTCTAATCTCTTCCATGACCCACTCATGATTCAGCAGTGTGTTGTTCAGCCTCCATGTGATACCGGACTTTCTTTGGTGGCTTTTGGTGTTGAGTTCTAATTTTATTCCCTTGTGGTCAGAGAGAATGCAAGGTATAACTTCAATGTTTCTGAATTTAGACAAGTTTGCTTTGTGGCCTAAAATGTGGTCTATTTTAGAAAACGTTCCATATGATGCTGAGAAAAACGTGTATTCCGATGCTGCTGGGTGAAATATTCGGTAAATGTCTGTTAAGTCTAGTTGATCTATGCAGCTGTTTAGATCTGCGGTTTCTCTGTTGAGTTTTTGCCGAGTTGATCTATCTAGTGGGGAGAGTGGTGTGTTAAAATCCCCAACAATTAATGTCTTTGAATCTATATGGGATTTGAGGGAAAGTAGTGTTTCTTTGATAAATTTGGGTGCTCCATTGTTTGGCGAATAGATATTTAGAATTGTAATATCCTCCTGAAGGAGAGATCCTTTAATTAGTATGTAGCGACCTTCTTTATCTCTTTTCACGAATTTTAATTTGAAGTCTATTTTATCTGATATTAGGATTGCAACTCCCGCCTGTTTATGCGGTCCGTTTACTTGGTAGATTTTGTTCCAGCCTTTAACATTGAAAATGTGTTTGTTTTTACGGGCAAGATGTGACTCCTGCAGGCAGCAGATAGAAGGGTCTTGTTTTTTAATCCAACTAGACAGTCTATGTCGCTTAATTGGAGAGTTCAGTCCTTTAACATTAAGAGATAGGACTGAGAGGTATTTGGGAGTTCCTGCCATGTTATCTACCTTCTTGGGGGCTGTGAAAACTGGGTTCTTCCTATGGTTCTTGGATTCTCAGTTTGGGTGCAGTTTCTTGGCCTTTATTGCGGTCTTGTTGGTTTTCTATGTGTAGGACATCTTTAAGAATCTTTTGTAGGGCTGGTTTGGTGGAGATGTATTGTTTCAATTTTTCTTTGCTATGGAAGGTTTTTATTTGGCCTTCAGTTATAAAGGAGAGTTTAGCTGGGTACAGTATTCTTGGTTGATAGTTGTTTGTTTTTAGGGCATGGCATACATCATTCCAGGCTCTTCTTGCTTTGATTGTCTCTGCTGAGAAATCTGAGGTGTTTCTAATTGGTTTCCCTTTATAAGTGATTACCCTTTTCTCTCTGACAGCTTTAAGGATCTTTTCCTTGTTCTGAGTTGATCCTGTGTGGATTATAATGTGGCGGTGGGATGTCCTATTCTGGTCTGGTCTATTTGGGGTTCTAAAGGCTTCTTGTATCTGGACAGGCCTATCTTTTTGCATGTTTGGGAAGTTCTCTGCTAGGATCCTGTTAAACAAATTTCCTAGACCATTAACTTCTGTTTCTAGGTGCTCCTCTACACCCATTATCCTTAGATTAGGCCTTCTGATGGTGTCTTCCAGGTGTTGGATAGATCTATCATATTTCTTGGACTTGTCTTGGATGGTTGTATGTTCTTTCTCTATAATATCTAGGCTGTCTTCAATCCCTGAGATTCGATCTTCTGCATGGTCTAACCTGCTGTCAAGACTCTCTACTTTGTTTTTTATCTCTTTTCCTTCTAGTTGGTCGGCTTTGATGGCTTCAAGTTCTTTGTTGAAGCTCTGTTTTAGGTCTTGTATGAATTTCTTTACTTCCTTAATTTGGTGTTCAGTGTTTGTCCTCAAATCACTTAGTTGATTGGTTATGGTTTCTTTGGGCTCCCATTCCTTCTGTTGGGTTCCATTCAGCATTCCCTTTGTGGTCTCCCTGACTTCCTTCAGCTCTTTGTTAATGGATTCCATGAATGCCTTTAGTGATCTTTGTGTGTTCTCTACCTGGTCTCTCAATTCCTGTATTACTCTTTGATTAGCTTCCTCCCGTTCGTGGGATTCCTGCAGATCTCTTTGAGTGTTCTCAGCCTGCTCACACCATTCCTCCCTTTCTCTTTGAGTATTCTCAAGTTGTTCACGCAAATCCTGTATCAGTTTTTGAGTAGCTTCCTCACGCTTATGATATTCCTGTATAAACTTCTGGGATGCCTCCTCTCTCTCCCTATCACGCTCATACAGAGTCCTTTGTACGTTGTCAAACTTCTCATTTATCATGTTTGCCAGCAGTGTTTGTAGAGCTATTTGGGAACTCTCCTCTGGATTATTCATTATCTGTTCTAACCCCTGATTATCAAGATTGGGAATTGAGATACCCGAATTTGCCATTTTTCTTGTGTTTTTCCGGCTTACTCTGCCCATTTGAGATGAAGATAGCACCAGTTTTGTGCTAGAACACTATCTTAAGGCAACCATCAACCAAAGTTTGCATTTGTACAGTCAATAGTCTACAGATACAATCTAGTTCAACAGATACATCTATTTGACATCAAACAACTATATGTTAAAGGACTTCGAACCGCAGAGAAGAATTTGGAAAACCAGAAATTATTAGGGTTAGGGAGAGATGTGGGTAAAAAATAGGAATAGATTGGTGTGGGGAGGCACAGGGAGAGTTAACTATGTCCTAATCACAATGCAGGAAATAGGTTGGGTAGGATGCAAGTAGAGAGAGAGAGAAAAAGAAGAAAGGGAAAGGGGAATGAAAAGAGACCAGAAAAAAAAATAGAAACGTAAAAATTAATGTTATTTTAGAGATTAAAAGACCATCTATTTATAGAGGAATATGAATATGTTGAGAGAAAGGGAGGGACATAGAGGAGATGTGAAAAACTTTAAAAAAATGCTGAAAATATTATATAGGTATAAAGAGGTAGTACTGCTATTAATGAATTTAAGTCTCAGAGGTTTTGAATTGAGTAATAAGTTAGTGGATTGTGTGTACACAATGGGGGATAGGGTCTACTGGTTAACTATGGGTTTATCTGAGGATGTGCAGGACAAGAGTTAAGTCACATAAAGAAGAACAAAGAGGAAAAGATGGAAAGGATAGGGAAGTGAGAAGAAAAGATCAGAAGTTCAGTAGAGCTAGACAAAAAACAAAAAGATAATTAAGAATGAAATAAAAAGAGAAAGAAGACAAGAAAAGAAAGGAAAACACACATTCACGTATTCCTAAAATAAAAATTATAAGAGGAGAAAAAAAAAAGTTAATGGAAAACAATTATTTTTTCAGAAGAGGCAAAAATTAAAGATTAATAAAAGTTTTAGAAAAGCAAAAAAATTTTTTTATATATATAAGGTAACAAAAAACGAAAAGAAAACAAAACAAAAAAAAGAAAAAAAGAAAAGAAGAAGAAAAAAAAAAAGTTCTTTGATTTTTTTTTTTTTTTTTTGGGAGGGGTGGGAAGAGTCCTGTATCTCCCTTTTGTCTGTAACCAGAGTCTGGTTGGAGTCTCTGGTCAGCTTGAGGTCCTGTGGCTTGATTGGTTTCTTAAGTCAGTTTGTTGGAACAGGCAGAAAAATGCTCTGCTTTACCCAAGATTTTGAGATCCCCCTCCCAGGTTAGTTTACTGGGAGGGTGATCTGCTTTGAGAATCACAAAAGAGGGGGATGCAGTGATGAGGCTAGGTTCTGGGTAGAGTTGAGGCCTTTCAACAAACAGTAGCTTTTCCCTGGGGCTATTTTGTGAAAAAAACTCACAGCACCCAGCCTGGAGCCATTCTCAGGGTTTCTGTTTTTCAATTGATTGTGGTGGCTGCTAGAGGGAGGGGCAGCCTCTGGCTCTGGTTACCCGGTGAGGAGAGCCACTCCAATGGCTGGCGCCTGAGCTGGGTGACTTTTCCCCGGATGGAACTGAGTCTGTGAGGTCACTTCGCCGTTAAGTTCTTGTGACCTGCTAAATGACTAGTTTTATTCCAAGGCCTGACCTGGAGCTAGCCGCTCCTCCGAGCTTTGTCGGTATCCAAGATGGAGATCACCGGTGCTGGGGCGGGGGGGGGGGGGGGGGGGGGGGGGTGGCCTTCCCTCCACTGCTCCCTGAGAAGGAGTGAGGAAGTCGGGCTTCTACTCACACCGAGTCTTGGATCCCGGGTCGTCTCTGGTCTGCAAAGTGCAGGATGAAGTTGTCCGCTCCTTGTCGGTTCTTGCTGGTGTTGAGTAGAATCCGCTCGTCCGCTGCGTCTGGCTCCCTCGTCCCGGACTGTGTCTCAGGTGTGCCCCCGCGGCGGTGGTCGCTGCCGCGACCCTGGCCGCAGCAGCTGCTGGCAGGCGCTCAGATGTGTCTGCCTGGCTTCCCCTCTCTTGACTAACTCTCTGTCCTGTGATGGCACACTTGGTGTGATTCTCTGGCTTGGGACTGTTCACTGGAACTCTGAAACTGTTTTCTATGCAAGAGCTTGTTCAGATTCCAGCTTCTCCTCCGCCATCTTCCCGGAACTCGACAAAAATATTTTAATACTTATCTTGGGGTTCATTTCACCTAACATCAACTTATCTGACGTTTTCTGCTTGACTCAGACATATACTAGTTATTGCAAATAAGGGAAACCATGGGACCTATGTTTATTTGCACCTGGCTAACTTCACTTAATATAATTTTTTCCAAGCCTTTCCATTTCCTAACAAATGGGGCAATGTCATTCTTTCTGATGGAGGCATAGAATTCCATTGTGTATATATACCACATTTTCTTGACCCATTCATCTACTGAGGGTCATCTGGGTTGGTTCCATATCTTAGCTATGGTAAATAATGCTGCAATAAACATAGTTGTGCTGGTAGCTTTAGTGTGGTCTTATTTGTGATCATGCCCAAAAGTGGGATTGCTGGGTCATAGGGGAGCTCTATGTGGAATCTTTTGAAGAACTTCCATACTACTTTCCAAAGTGGTTGAACAACTTTACACTCCCACCAAGAATGCAGTAAGATTCCCTTCTGTCCACATCCCCTCCAGCATATGTTGTTATTAGAATTCTTGATTCTATCCATTTTAACTGGGGTGAGGTGGTATCTCAATGTTGTTTTCATTTGCCTTTCTTTTATAGCTAGAGAAGTTGAGCATTTCTTCATGAGTCTATTGACCATCCTTCTTTCCTTTTCAGAGAAGTTTCTTTTTAAGTCTTTAGCCCACGTATTTATTGGGCAGTTGTTTCTTTGAGGATTTGTTGTTGAAGGATTTTAATTTTTTGAGTTCCAGGTATATTTTAGATATGAGGCCCTTGTCCATTGTATGGCTAGTGAAGATCTTCTCCCAATCCGTGGGCTTTCTATTTATCTTGCTAGCTATGTCCTTTGCCTTGCAGAAGCTCTGCAATTTCATGCAATCCCATTTGTTCAACCTTTCTTTGATTTGTTGTCTCTATTAAGATAATTTTGGCCTGTGCCAAAAAGACCTAGGGTTTCTCCTATTCCATCCTGTAATGTTTTCAGATTGTCTTCTTTGACTCCGAGGTCTTTGATCCATTTGGAGTATTTAGATGGCATTTGCAAATGGCCAATTTTGGAAGTAAACAAGTAAAAAGATGATCATGAAAGGCAGTAAAGATATTGTTTTAAAACTGAGTAATCAAGCCCAAGCATCTACTTAATTTGATACAGCATATTATCCATCTTCAATGGAGCAAGTCAAAGCTTTGCAGTCAGCATTGGTAGTAGGGAGCATTCACTCTGGGATACAGAAAGAAATCAGACATGAGTAGACTTAAAATCAAATCCAAACCAAGTTTGTGTAAAGATCCAATAATACTTGCGAAGACAGATTGATTATATGGGACACATTTATTCAATTGTCTTTATACGTCTTCATTTATACATATATATGCAACCAATATATGTAATCATTTTAGATAATAGCAAGTTGATGACTCCATTCGTTACTGAAATAAATTTTTTAATGTGCTGATGAGCATGGGAAAATGTATGTTTAAAAAGAATGGAAGTCATGTAAATATATATATATCCCTAGAATAATTTACCAATATATAAGTGCTAATAATATAAAATGATACATAATATAAATCATTTAGCTCAATATGTGAACTAATTGATTCATAGCAAGAGCTTCATAGTAGAACTGAGCAAGCTCCAAATCAATAGAATCAACCATGAGGAGGGCAATCATGGCTGAGGGCAGATTTGGTACTGAGTGTATCCTGAGGAATTCAGAATCTCTGGTATTGAGGTGAATGCTTAGTAGGCACAGGAGTCTGAAAAAAGGGTGGAGGATTGTGGTGGAGATGAGGAAACAATTGCAGGCCTACTCTGGGATTCACTACAGGAGGCAGTTCAGTAGTACAGCATCAGTGAACTGCAGAGGTCCAAGAGGCAGAAAGATTCTCCAGTTCCCTTCTACACTACTGCCTGGAATTTCTTCGCTTAGAAGTTTATGAGCTTTCCTTCTAAAGACTTATTTGTTTTGGGAAGACTCACCAAATATACCATGTGATTAGATTAATTTACAGTTTAATATTTAAGGATTTCAATTACATTGGTAACAGTTTGTTGAGTATTTGATTGAAAACCCCAGAGAAAAAGTTACTGCCTTTCTTTTGTCCTAAAACTATTTCGAGAAAATGTCTTTAATTTTAGATTGTCCTTAATTCCCAACATTACATTAAATATTACTTGAAAGGACTTCTCCCAGTATATGATAGATGCCCAATAAATTGGTAAGTGATAGATGTCCAGTAAATTTCAGTGAAGTTTTCATTGAAGTGATATCTAATGAACAGGCATGCATCAATATCAATATCAACAAAGGTCACTTCTCCATTCAAAGTTCACAGAGGAGTGTTTTAATCCCCTTCTCATAGTATTTTAACTTGAAAATTTCATTATGTTTCATTGCTTCTCAGTAACTGAAATGCTTGCTAGCAATCACTTCTTGTTCAAGCAGTGATGACTAAGGAACATTAATAGGAATGCTTCTATTTTCTGTGATTGTGGTGCTTATATATTCACCATAATCTAAAAGGAAATGAAGCTGAATTGGAAAAAATGAAAGTGGTCTCTGACATTGTTAAAATGCTCATCATGAGCTTACACACACACACTGGTAAACAAAGTTACACACAGATATATAAACACACCATTGTGAGCACAGACTAGAAACAGAGAAATTATACTTAAACAATTCTACTTCCCATGACAACATCATATCCTTAGGAATACACCAGGTCCAACATTTTAAGAGACTTTCAGTTGGCATGGATTATAAAAAGTATTTCCCCAAATAGCCTTCATTTTTTACTTTAAAACCTTTATTTAAGTACTTCTATATGCCAAGAAATTGGTATATCCTTTAGGAGCCTGAGGAAAACAATTATGCATGGTAAAACATTCTAATGGTAGAACTTACCTTTAGATAAATTGTTTTTACCTTTAAATGTGGTCTATGTTTACATAGGATTATGATACCAAAGGAGTCTTCATAAAATCCGTAATTTTAGAATTGTTTTTCTCTCTTTACATTAATTTTAGCACAATTTTATTATTGTTTACTTACTCCAAAATACAGTTTTCTATTGAAACAGATTGTTATGTTTTTATATATTTCCTACAAAGAAAAATCATGAACTACAAAAAATAAATATTTAAAAAATGTTTTACCAAAACAATAGAAAGTTGAAAGGTATTTTGAGACTTACAGTTTATTTTATTGTATCTAAGCTTAAACTTTAAATTTGCTTATTGTAAATTGATAGTTACTCACACTACCATCCTCTCCTACTTTATCCTATTTTTAAAGTTTTCATTTTGAAATCATTAAAAACCCACAGGAAATTCCAAAACAATATCATATCATCATGTCCCCTTCACACAGACTCCCATGAAAATATTTTACATATATATATAACATTAGTATATAATTTTTTCTAACTTGTATTATTTAAATACTTATTATACATGACTGTATCCCCTAGTCCATTCTCCAAAATGCTTCTAGAAGTATCTTGAAATATTAGCACCACTAAAAACTCAACTTAGTGAAATTCTCAGTAGCCTTCAGAGGATAACATGATATCTGATAATAGAAAGATAATTAGTGTCATGCAATTCCAATACATTTTACACATCTTCATGAAAATTCTAAAGACTTGCATAACACATTTAGGAATTTTATGGTATCTTTCCTTCATGCTTAAGTATTATTTTGGGTTACATGAAATAATTTTAATTACAGTTCAAGTGGGATACAGGAGGACATGCATTAGAAAATGTCATTGCTAATCAAGTAATATTCATGATATGTTTCTCTACAAAATGAATTCTTATTGTCAGCCATTTCATTATTAGTAAGGCCAGTTATAATGATTTTATTAACATATTATTAGATGTATACTGCCATAGTTGCATGGTATTTTTAGGAGAAAGAAATCTAATTTTTATTCTATATATTGCTTGCAATTCAAAAAATGAGGGTAAATGCATAACTTTTCCCTTTTTTCTCAAGCACAGCTCTTGAAATCTTTACTACTCAAATTAAAATAATCAAAGTTACATAATTCTAATAGTGTTGAGCCCTAAATAAAATGCTTTATTCTGCTTTAGGTAAATAATGTTTCTTCAGTTGTATAGTTAATTCACAGGCAAAACACAGTTACAAATTATTAAACAAAATTTGTGTTGGTAGACTAACATATCAGACTATTGCTAAATAAAACTAGAGAATTCACAAGGAATTTTGAAAGAGATATGACATATTATTTTCACTTTCCTTTCATTTTAATTGTAAAGTCCCATAGATAAAATAATACATGAGTCATATTGAAATTAAAAACTAAATTCCTTCCCTCATATTTACAAGGAGAATATGGATCAAGATGTTTAGCCAAATATATACAATGTTAAAATGGCTATGAGTGGATCTGGGAATGTTGCTTAGTGGTAGAATGCTTAGCTAGCATGCATGAAGCCCTGGGTTTAATTCCTCAGAACCATAAACACAGAAAAATCCAGAAGTGGTGCTGTGGCTCAAGTGGTACAGTGCTATCCTTGAGCAAAAGAAGCTCAAGGACAGTGACCAGGCCCTAAGTTCAAGCCCCAAGCCTGGCAAAAATAAAATAAAATAACAATGGCTATCAGTATTAGTCTGAAATATTCAAGATTCACTGATATCCAGGGGATATTATTGTAAAAGCCACACACATTGTCCTTCAATCAGTTTACACTATGTGGGAGCAAACTTTTGAGATCTAACCTTCAAATACTCCCTTCTCCCATGGAAGATGATCTGTTTTAGATTAAGTCTTCTTTAACAGTCAAACGTTCTGGCTTTTTGTTTGGTTATTTCTGATGTTTGAAAAACTATCTTCATAATATGAGATGATCAATAAATATTGATTTGGTCAATGTATTATTGATGAGCCAAATGGAAGGCAAATAGTGCAAGATGATAGCTCTAAAACTAAGTATGTGGTCCCATTTAGAAATTTTGCAGTACAAGAAAAAAGGCACTCATCACAGATAGGAAAAAAATTCAAGACAGCAGTCAAGCTAGGTCTGTTTTAGTATCTGTTAGGTCAGTTTCAGTCTCCTCAGAACTTCGATTTGTAACTTTCATCTGACAGCTTAAGAATTTTCTGTTTAGGAGGGCCATTTGCTTGGTAGATTTTGTTCCAGCCCATCACTTTCAAAATGTGTTTGTTTTTGTGGCCAAGGTGTGACTTCTGAAGGCAGCAGATAGAAGGATCTTGCTTTTTAATCCAACTAGACAGTCTATGTCGCTTAATTGGAGAGTTCAGTCCATTAACGTTAAGAGATAGGACTGAGAGGTATTTGAGAGTTCCTGCCCTTTAATCCACCTTCTTGGGGGCTGCAGCAACTGGGTTCTTCCTATGGTTCTTGGATTCTCAGTTTGGGTGTGATTTCTTGGCCTTTATTGTGGTCTTGTTGGTTTTCTATGTGTAGGACATCTTTAAGTATCTTTCGAAGGGATGGTTTGGTGGAAATATATTGTTTCAATTTTTCTTTGCTATGGAAGGTTTTTATTTGACCTTCAGTTATGAAGGAGAGTTTAGCTGGGTACAGTATTCTTGGTTGATAGTTGTTTGTCTTTAGGGCATGGCATACATCATTCCAGGTCTTCTTGCTTTAATTGTCTCTGCTGAGAAATCTGAGGTGATTCTAATTGGTTTCCCTTTATAGGTGATTGATCTTTTCTCCTTGACAGCTTTAAGGATCTTTTCCTTGGTCTGAATTGATCCTGTGTGGATTATAAAGTGACGGTGGGATATCCTGCTCTGGTCTGTTCTATTTGGGGTTCTAAAAGCTTCTTGTATCTGAATAGGCCTATCTTGTTGCATGTTTGGGAAGTTCTCTGCTAGGATCCTGTTAAACAAATTTTCTGGTCCCAATGGGCTGTAGCTTTGCCACTGATTGACCAGAATCCTCAGGCATTTATTGGATGTGTTTGGCACATTTCACGTCTGTTGTATTCCCTTATTCAAATAGTCTGTGCAGTGCTTATGTTCTCCCTGCATTTGGGGAATATTAACCTCTCCCTCACACAATTACCATCAGGAAGCAAGCCTTGCTCATAGCACCGGAGTCTTCTCACTTTTTGCTGTTCTTCTGCTTTGTTGTTGCTTTCATTCTTGCTTGTATCAGCTCGCCTTACATACTAACATACAATCCTTTGGAAAGCATGTAGTTACATGCCGGCAAGAAAATCCAGGACTATGCAAGTCTGTCTTGCATCAAAATGATTCTAGCACTATTCTGAGAACTACTCAAGTTAATATAATAATGATGCTTATTCAGACATTAAAAATGCATTTAAATACTTTGTTTAAAATAATAGCCCACCATAAATTATAAAACTGTCACACAAAGGTAGAATATATATTAAATGAAATAAAGACAAATGTTTTCTATTGGACCTTCCAAGACTTTTATTTGATAAAATATATTTGAATAATTTTTATCTTAGCTATAAATTTAAATATAATATTTATCAGATGGTTTTTAAATTCACATGTTTTGGATGCATTCAAATACAATTCAGAAAAGAAAGTAATAAATTTTTATTTAGAGAAGAAAGTTTATTGGGTATGTTTGTTATGGGAACTGAAAACTATGTTAAATTGCAGATGAAACTGTGAAATAACTTCATCTGACATTTGAAGTAATCTAACAGTTGAAAAAGAAAAATTATAACCCTCAAATTTTTGCTAGTAAGTTGATTAAGTACATTTCTGTGCTATTTTGATAGTACTGTTATGTGATATAAAACCAACACACACACACACACACACACACACACACACATATTATGAGACACAAATGTCATGGCAGACAGAGCCTTCAACAGCTTTAAAGTACAGTTCTTGTTGGATTTTTTTCTTGAACTTGAAGGTGTTATCATTTCTAGGAATAGATAGGTAATGCCATTGCACTTCATGCTCACAAAGTTTAATAACCATTAGCTCTTTCGGTCTTCACTATGGTTCCTATTCAACAATGCTACAGTGCTAAAGCCGTAAGTCAATTCTATGTCTGTCTCTTTCACTTATGGACTCTGTGAAGTTGCTGTGGCAGTAACAGGTGGTTAATCTGTTGGTGTCTGTGTCTGTGGAGTCCATTCTCAACCCTCTGCCTACTAGAGAGTCCAAATAAATTTAATGCTTTTTAAAAGTAATCCAGCTTCTTCTTTGAAATTGCTTTCAGATTCAGGGAAAATATTTTCTTCTGCATCATCTAAGCACTTTCTGATTTTGAATGCTTTACTTTAGTAACAGGACTATGTGCCTATATATTTGGATTTATAAAATGGTATTCAAGTATATCTTCAGAAATTTCAGTATATTCTTCAAGTTTAAACTAAAAAAAACTATCTTTAACTATATGAAACTACTTGTACTGATTACTAAAGAAATTTTTGTTTTCAGTTATGCAAACACCAAAATAATTACTACTACACTTAACCTATCCTAACACTAGCAAGACAGGCTCTCTAGCATTTGAACCATCCCAGATGAATACAAAAGTATTCATCATTTTTGAGATGGGCTCTTACTTTATACTTTCTACTCTGGCTCTTCTGATGTGTAATCCTTCTCATGGTTCCCATGTTGCTGGGGATAACAAGCACAAACCACTCATTCAACTATCAGGTCACCAATTCAACACCATTGTCACCCATTGGTTGAGACAGAATTTAAACATTTCTTTTTGCCCTGGCTGGTCCTTCCACTTCTCCATCCCAATCTCTAGTAGCTAACATTACAGGATTGAGCCTCTATACCTGGCTTTATATCATGTATAATATGTAGCATTTTTATTGTGACAGATACTTTAATCAACAGAGACTGTTTTTATAGATGCTAATAAAATTTCATTTGTTTTTTTTGTCTGTTGTGGGGCTTGAACTCAAGCCCTGGGTACAGTCCTGAGCCACTTTGTGCTCAAAGCTAAAGCTCTACCACTAGAAGCATAGTGCCACTTCCAGTAAATTTTTATTTAAGGACCCAGACATAAACAAACAAATAAATAAGTAAATTGTTATTTAAGGGCTAAGATTATTGATTCTTACCAATTTGTATATGACAATGTCACTAAGGAAATTACAGGTTTTATTTGTTTTTTGTTTTTTGTGGGTTTTTTTGTCAGCTGGGGGTCTTGAGCTCTGGGCTTAAGCACTGTCTCTCAGCTCTTTGGTTCAAGGCTAGCGCTCTACCACTAGAGCCATAGCATACTTCCAATCTTCTGGTGGTTTATAGGAGATAGGAGTCTCATAGACGTTCTTGTCCAAGCTGGCTTTGAACTGCAATCCTCAGATCTCAGCCACCATAGCAGCTAGGATTACAGGCATGAGTCACTGGCTTGGACATTACAGTTTATAAGCCATTAAATTGCAGTTCTTAAAAATTCTGCATTATGTTGAGTCTTTTGAGGACCCTCCATACTACTTTCCAAAGTTGTTGAACAAGTTTACACTACCACCAATACAGTAGGGTTCCCTTATGGCCACATCCCCTCCAGCATCTGTTGTTATTAAGAGTTCTTGATTATAACCATTCTAACTAGGGGGTAAGATGGAATCTCAATGTTGTTTTGATTTGCATTTTTTATAGCTAGAGAGGATGAGCATTTTTGCATGTGTCTATTGGCCAATCTTATTTCCTCTTCAGAGAAGTTTCTCTGTAAGTCTTTAGCCCACATATTTATTAGGCAGTTATTTCTTTGAGGATTTGTTGATGGGGGATTTAATTTTTTCAGTTCTAAGAATATTTTAGATATGAGACCCTTATCTGTTGTATGGATGGTGAAGATCTTCTCCCAATCCATGAGCTTTCTATTGACTCTTGCTAACTATGTCCTTTGCCATGCAGAAGCTCTGCAACTTCATGCAATCCCATTTGTCCAACCTTTCTTTGATTTGTTGTGTTTCTGAGTCTTTATTAAGAAAATTTCAGCCAATGCCAAGTAGACCTAGGGTTTCTCTTATTCTGTCCTGTAATGTTTTCAGGGTGTCTACTTTGACTCCGAGGTCTTTGATCCAGTTGGAGTTGATTCTGGTGCAGGGTGATATATAAGGATCTAGCTTTAGTTTTCTACAAGTGATTAACTCTATGACCCAGCAATCCCACTTTTGGACGTTTATCCAAATGATCACAAACAAGACCATACTAAAGCTACCAGCACAGCTATGTTTATTGCAACATTATTTACCATAGCTAAGATATGGAACCAACCTAGATGCCCCTCAGTGGATGAATGGATCAAGAAAATGTGGTATATATACACAGTGGAATTTTATGCCTCCATCAGAAAGAATGACGTTGCTCCATTTGTTAGGAAATGAAAAGACTTGGAAAAAATTATATTAAGTGAAGTAAGCCTGCCCAAAGAAACATAAGTCCCATGGTTTCCTTTATTTGCATTAGCTAGTATATATCTGAGACAAGCAATAAAGGTCAGATAAGATGATGTTAAGCAAAATGAGCTCCAAGATAAGAAGTTCTAACTATTGTTTCTAACATATTTATAAGGTACCAAATGATTTTTTTGTTGCTTTTTTTGTTCCTCCCCCTTGGTATAGACCCTGATTTCACTGTATTTGATGTTGGTATAATTTGGGGAGGAAAGGGGAAAAAAAACATATTGTTTAAATAGGGATACAGGTTGACCCATTGCAACAATGAGATGTACAAGATGTTATGGTGAAAAACAAACTTTACAATTTAGGGGGGAAGATGGGAGGGAAAGGATGGTAGGGGATAAACAAAGGAAGAGGCAACAATGCTTGATAAGAAATGCACTTATTACCTTGTTCATGTGATTGTAACTCTTCTGTACAGTATTTTCACAATAATATAACACCATATAATCACCATAAAATAACACCATACTTTCAAAAAATTCTGCATTACTTATGTAACAGCAACCCTCTATACAGTATTTTTACAACAACAAAAAACATATATATGTATATCTATAAATGCTGGATATACTTTTTTGAAATTATAATTTGATTATGTTTAAGTACCTGTACAAAGAAGATACCATTCAACATATCTGGTTATAAGGATAAAGCATGTTTAATGATGTTGTACTTCTCTCTTTCCTAACCTAAATCCTTCCCATCAATCTTCTTAGTTTCATAAGATAGTCATTAGATGTCCTATGGCTGCATTTTTTCCTCCTCTTGCTTCTGTTATATTGATTTGAATGTTAGTAAAAAATGAATGTAACTAGTAGAAATTATATTATTTGAAAGAGGTGCAAAAAAGAAAGAAAAGAAAGAAAAGGAATCTTTATTATCTATGCCAGGAACCTTCTCCTTAACTCCATGTTGATCCTCTGTATCATCTTCATAACTGTTGGAGTTGCTTCAAATTTTTTTTAGGAAACTACTAGACTGTTAGAATTAATTGAACTGCTAGTGAAGTGTCCTGATCATCATTTTAGCACTATTACAATTCATTCTTGATAAAAAGTTTAACCTGTTGAATTTCAAAATCATATAACTACTTGTTTTAACATTTTTATTTGTTGTTATTGTAGAGGTGAGATGCATAAGAGCAATGTTTATGTAAGTCAGAGAAAGAGTATATTTCTTTTTGAACAATGTCATCCCTTCCCTAGCCCTCACCTGGTTTTGTCTTCCTATCTCACCCACAAGTTGTATAGGTCACCTTCAAGCATTTGATCATCCATTGTCCCATCATTTCTGTGTCCCCCTTATCCTCCCAATGACGGAAAAATGAACAAACAAGACAAAACCAAATGAAAACCAAAACAGCAAAAAAGAAAAAGAAAACAATTGTTTCCACTTCCTGGATTTCCTTTCACTAAATATTTTTATATGGTCAGATGAAAGAAGGTATTGCTTCTGTGTGATCCTCTCTTAATAATAATGGCCTTGGTTCTTATCTGGTGCAATTCTCAGTAGTTAACTTATAGGCTACACTTTCATCAAGTTCATTATACCTTCAGAGATTTCCTAGGAGTGCTTCTACATCAGTGTAATGAAATGATAGCTGCTAATGGGTGAGCATTCAAGACTCCTGTAAAAAATATGAATGCAAGGGATACAATGTGACCAAAAATTTAGATCCATTCAATTGAAATCTTTAACAAATAAAAGCATGATCAAAGAGATTCAGACAAGATTTTTCCAAAAACTAAAATTATTAAAATTTAAATTAGAAATTATAATGTAAACATTTGCATGCTGAAAGATTTGTAAATTAGTAATAAATTTATTTTGTTTATGAATGTATTTATTTTGCCAGTCATGGGGCTTGAACTCAGGGCCTGGGCTCTGTCCCTGAGCCTCTCTGTGCTCAAGGCTTGAGCCATTTGAGCCACAGTGCCACTTCTGGTTTTATCTGAGTAGTTTTTTTGGAGATAAGAGTCTCACAGACTTTCCTGCCTGGGCTGGCTTTGAGCTATGATCCTCAGATCTCAGCATCCTGAGTAGCTATGATTACAGACATGAGCCACCGATGCCCAGCTAGTGATAAGTTTTAAATCACAAATATTTTTAGTTTATTGATATTTGGGGACTGATTTGAGGAAAAAATATGTTATTTTTGTATTTTAGGTTAAGGAAATATGCATGTTAAATCCTGTATTTAGACATTATTGGAACAAACTATTTTATGAGAGTTCATATGATTATATATAAATTATAATGTTTAATATTATGACTATATTTAATATAAATATAATATGTTTAACATAAATGGACTTGATATATTATATAATGTGAACATATTTATTTTAGTATCTTTGTGATTAAGCATCTGGCAGATTAGATGTTTAAATATTTAAATTGTTTATTTGTTGAAATTCTAAAATTTAGTCATTACCCAATTCAATACAGGTAATTTTTCCTTAGCTACCATTTCTGAGAGGAAACAAAGGAAGAGGCAACAATGCTTGATAAGAAATATGTCTGAGTGAAGTAGAAAAGGTCAGATAAGGTAATGTTAGGGGAATGAACTCTAAGATATGTATTCAAATGTTGTTTTTTCTTTCATGTGATTGTTTCTAACACATTTATAAGATTATTTCTTTGTTGCTTTGTATGTCCCTCCCTCAAAGTATAACCCCTGCTTTCACTGTATTTCATGTAGGTATAATTTGTGGAGGGGAAGGGGAAAAACAAATCTTTTAAATAGGGATACAGGTGGACCCATTGCAACAATGAGATGTACAAGTTGTTATGTCCAAAACGAACTTTACAACTTTGGTGGGGAGGGGGGACAGGGAGCAGGGAAGATTGGGTGGGGATCAGGGAGAGGCTGGGAAGGGATGGGAAGGGGAAACAAAGGAGGAGGCTACAATGCTTGATAAGAAACGTATTCATTATCTTGCCCATGTAATTGTAACCCCTCTGTACAGTATCTTCACAATAAAAAAAGACAACTAGATACCATTTCAATATGCATTACAAATTTTAGAAATAAAAGTGCTCTAATATATTCAAATGTTATTTTTTTCTGTTTTGAAGGATTTTATTAACATGTATTCATTGTACAAGGGGAAGATTTAATTGGGATAGTTCTATACATATCTAAAATGGACTCTGATCAAACTTAACCAAGTCTATCTTTCACCCCATTCCTCCTTCTTAGAATATTTTTAGTATGTATTTTTTATTGTAAGGATACTGTACAGAGGGGTTACAGTTACATTTCCTATGAAGCATTGTTACCTCTTCCTTTGTTTTTCCCCTACCACCCCTTCCTTCCCACTTACCCAACCCCTACTTCCCTGCTACCCCCCCTCAAGTTATAAAGTTGGTTTTCAACATAGTGTCTTGTACTTCTCATTGTTACAATGGGTCAACCTGTATCCTTATTTCAGCATATATGAAGAAGCCAGGCCCAAAGAACCATAGGTCCCATGGTTTGCCTTATTTGCAATAACTAGTGTATGTCCAGGACAAGCAGAAAAGGTCAAAAGCTATGTGTATATGAACATATAAAATGGTGCTAAGCAAAATTAACCCCAAGATAGGGATATAGAGGTTTTCTTTC
This sequence comes from Dipodomys spectabilis, assembly GCF_019054845.1. NCBI lineage: Eukaryota > Metazoa > Chordata > Mammalia > Rodentia > Heteromyidae > Dipodomys > Dipodomys spectabilis. The sequence goes on along the minus strand of NW_024870686.1, from coordinate 10,198,775 downwards.
TTGCTGTTGTTTTTAATGTATTTATAATGTACTATGTGATTTTTTGTTTTTTTTTGGTATAACCCCTGTTTTCACTGTATTTGATTCCAGGGCCCTGCATCTTGTTTATAAATTTTTCTAATTTGATGCAGAGAAAGGAAATGTCAAATATTATTATTTATTTCAACAAATGTAAGATTAAGGTAATGCTCGAGGAAGACTTTGCTGAAGCAATTCAAAGAGAATAGTAGACATAAAGTGATTGCTGAGTTATGAGAAACATTCTTAACTCTCAGTTCCCATGAAACTATCATGTAAAGATTAGGACAGAATCACACTATTGGTAATATAAGTGTACTCACATTAAATATATCCATTGTCTACTCAAGTGCTCCATATGTAGGCATGATCATACAAAGAGTAAGCCTAGATAAAGCCTAATGCATAGGACTGGAGTTCACTACCACACTGATTGAAGCTGACAGCCCTATGCTGTTTGCAAAGAAAACTTCACAGGGAGTTTGGAACAGATGCTAAACAATATGGCACATTTGATTTCATGCTGCTCACGCATGCCAGCCCCTGGCACTCTTTATGAGGTCAGAGGATTAGTAAAATTGTAGTCAGCAGGAATACAGGGAAGATAAGGAGAAGATGCCAAGCAGGTGTGCTGGAATGAATTAGATATGGGCTTTCCCTAAATATGTCTAACTTGCCCTTCAGCATATGCTTATAAGGTTGTAGGGGACAAAAACTCAAGCCTGATTAATTCAATCCAAATAATGCAACTAGCTATATTCTGTACATATTGAACATGAAATGTAGATGTATGATAGACAGAATACTTCTGAACTTAACTTCAATGTTTCTTGAAAAACATAAGTCCTAATGATAATTCTTAAAAATTATGATGATGAGGTATATTCAAACATAAATATAAAACAGGAAAATGTGGAGAGAATTATATAGAATTAAAAGCACATATTCTTTGAAATCCATTGGAAAGTCCCCATTTCCAATACAATATAAACCATGCTTTAGACTAGCATTTTCTTTCCAATAATGCCATAGTCTGTGAAAAGAAGTAATGTCTGCCTTCCTATTATAATATGCCAGGGATTGTATTAACTCTGATTCTCATGTGAAATTTGTATATTCACTACTGAGGTTAAGGACAGCTCATATTAAGAAGGCAATGATAAAAATCAAGCTTCAAAAAATGAGAACTCAGCAATGTTAAAAATATATTCCTAAGTGTAGCCCTAGACTTGATTATGTTGTGCTCAGTAAAAAAATTAGTAAAGAATATTCTTTGCAGAAGTCCCTTCAATTACCAGGTTTCTTCTAATCAACATGTGTTCAACGGTAGAATTTTCTAGATACAGGTAACTTGAAGGAGTATGTGGGTTTGGATAGATGGGAATAGAGTGAATGATGGTTTGCATCAACATATATTGTGCTCACTGAGGAATACATCAAATTAAAATTCCTTTGTACCAATAAATATAATAATAAACGCATGATTAAAAATATGCAAATACAACAAAAATAATTTTAAAAAGAAGTTGCTAGACTCAGTTTGACTCACTAGCTTGTTGGATAGAGGTTTTTTTTCCTTTTACTTCATTCCTTATGTAGTTAGAAGATCAGTAGATAGGTAGGGAGAGAGATAGACATACAGCAGGTAGATAGATCAAGTGAGAATTAGATAGACAATAAATAGAACAGAACACTCCTTTATGAAATGACAAAATAGCTTTATCTTTGTAGATGAAGCCTGGAAATCTTACCAACTAATTCTTCTTGTTTCCATAATCAAGATATTCTTGTTATTTTGTGTTTCTGAAGTATATACACTAAAATAATAGCCTCCTCTCAAAAAAATTCTTCCTGATTCTATCTTCATAGTAAAAAATGAATCATTATTTTGAATGCAAATCAGAACATTTCCCTCAAAAAGCCATTTCTTTTTGTTGTCATTATTATGATATTTCCAATATGCAACTATTAATTGAGAGGTATAAACTAACATAATTTCCATGCAAAGATACTTACGATTATGAACAAGGTTATATACTTATTTAATCATTTCAAAGCTGATCTGAAGTTTCACTTTATTTACATATATTTCCATTCAGTTCTGATAGGTTTTTTTTTGGGTGGGGGTGGTTTAATCGTGGGACCTGAACTCTGGGCCTGGGCACTATCCCTCAGCCCTTCAGCTCAAGGCTAGCACTCTACCACTTGAGCCACAGTGCCACTTCTGGCTTTTTTCTTTTTGCTTATGTGTTGCTGAAGAATTGAACCCAGGGCCTCATGCATGCAAGGCAAGCTCTCTACCACTGAGCCACCTTCCCAGCCCCAGTTCTGATAGTTTTTATAACTTCATTATCACAAAGTAAAGAAATAAGCAACATTGAAATGCAAATTAATCTTAAATTAGTGAGCTTTTATAGAGAAGATTGAATGGGGTATTGAAACATTCATTCCAAATAGATGGGAAGCATATCTTTATTCTTATGCCAGTGAAGGTTATATGTAGGCAAATGACAACGAATTTAAACAGGTTAGAAGTTATCAGTTAAGACCTACTGATCAGCCAGAGCTCTTATTCCTATCCAGTAGAAAAATGTCCACCACCTTTGTAATGCCACCACCATTCCCATTGCTGGGTAGCCATACAGTCTACACTCCACCTCAACCCCTTATTGCTCCACACCCATGTGGGCCAAATGGGCCACCAAAGTCTACCCAATCCTGAATGATGTCAGAGGCAGTGGGGGCCCTGGCTCTACCACAACATGTGTGACCCTAATTATAACCAAATCATTTATAAGGAAACTACACTGTATCCCCTTCCCCAGCCTAGTTGAATACAAAGTCAGTATTGCATATTAAAATGCCACTCCAACACATAACTTCAGGAGAGAGCTGTTTACTATGAAAAGTGTAGGAATAACTGGTCCACCAGGCATATAAATCTCAATAAAGTCATGAACAATCTAAACAAAGAAGTTAACAAGATATTCCAATTAAATCCAGTGACTTTTTAGTGACAGATCTCAAAGAGAACACTGTTCATGAAATGTCCAGTAAAGAATTGAAAAGAATGGCCACAAGAAGGCTCAAAAGAATGCTAGGAATTAATGTGATTAGGAAGATGATATGCAAGAGGAAATCAGGAAAAATAGAAAAATCTTGCAAAAAGGATAAGGGAATGAGGAAATCGCTAGGTTCAATTACAAATACACAGCTGAACTTCCATCAGATTATTAGATCAAGTGGAGGAAAAAATATCTAAACTGTGTCAAGAAGTTCTTTGGTAATATCACAGAAGAATCAAATAATAATGATTATTATCCCCATCACATGAACAACGACACTAGAAGCACAGTTAAACAAATAAATATTTCTTCTTATTATCAGCCCAGAGAGAAGAAAAAGACAGGTATGGTAAGCCTATTCCGTAAAATAGAGCTGAAAATTTCCCTGGTCTTGGAGAAGACATAGATATCTAGGTAAAGGAGGTTCATATAGAAAGAGAATAAAAGAACTGTAAATTTGAAATTTAATCAAACTAGAAATACTGAAATAGATACATACAGCAAATTCTTTGAAAATATTGAAAATTATTGTTTTAAAATGGAGGAAAACAAATCACATATTACAAGAGAAAGGAAGGAAGAATCAGATAGCATGCCAAGCTCTACAGATATCCATGGAGAACTACTGAAATACCTGGAACAACTCTCTATATAGTGAAAAGAGACCAGTTACTCTCAAAATCCAATCTACCAAAACTCAAATTAAAATAGAATAAATTCCTATGACTTTTTAGGTAAGTAGGAGTGTACTTGGAAGATACCACCAAAATTGTTTTACAAAGACGATTTTACTAAAAATACATTATTAAATATTTAGAAAAGAAATAAACCAGGCTTGGGTGGCTCATACCTGCAATCCTACATACTCAGGAAGATGAGATCTGAGAAATGAGGTTCAAAGCCTTCCCAGGGAGGAAAGTTCATGAGACTTTATCTCAATTTAACTTCCAGAAAACAAAAATTGAAGCTGTGGCTCAAAGGGGTACAACCTTGAACAAAAGAGCTCAGGGATATTGCCCAAGTCTTGAGTTCAAGTTCTATAGCTGATCAAAAAAAAGCTTAAATAATAAGTCCCATAAAATAGAATAAACAACCATATTGTCTTTTAAGGTAGGATAATTAAGTTGAATGGAAATTAGAAAAAGCTAGTGTCAAAAATTATTAAAGTAAACCAATATTCGTCATGATTATATTCTCTAAAATCCTTAGCTAAATGTTAACAAATAGAGATTAGCACCATTTGCAAAGAATCATGCACCCTTTGGGTTCAGCAGACTTAAATTAGTTAAAATAATCTATCTGATTAAATGCATAAAATGGACGATCGCATAATCCTATTTATCAATAAAATATTTTACAAAATTTATGCATATTTATGTTTAGATATCTCAGAAAGTTAAAAATATTCTCAAATTGATCTAGAGTATCAACAACAAAATTATAGCCCACATCATATTTTATTGGTGAAAAAAATAATGATGCCTAGTCTGTTGACTCTTATACAGTAGGTACTGCATATATTAGACAAATATAAGCAGAGTGTAAGGAAATAAATATCGATTTTGAGACAATTGGATGTTTATAATGAAATTCCAAGAAAACAGCAAAAGGAAAGAAAATAGAGAAAAAGAATAAACAAGAAATAAAGAGAAAAAGAGAATGATAGAAGGAAGAAAGAACAGAAGGAAGGAAGGAAGGAAAGAAAGAAGAAAGAAAGAAAGAAAGAAAGAAAGAAAGAAAGAAAGAAAGAAAGAAAGAAAGAAAGAAAGAAAGAAAGAAAGAAAGAAAGAAAGAAAGAAAGAAAGAAAGAAAGAAAGAAAGAAAGAAAGAAAGAAAGAAAGAAAGAAAGAAAGAAAGAAAGAAGGAAAGGAAGGAAGGAAGGAAGGAAGGAAGGAAGGAAGGAAGGAAGGAAGGAAGGAAGGAAGAAAGAAAGAAAGAAAAGAGAGTGAGGGAGAATTGAGGGAGGGAGGGAAGGAAGGAGGGAGGAAGGGAGCGAGGGAGGAAGGAAAGAAAAGAAAGAAAGGAAGGAAGGAACGAACGAACGAAGGAAGAGGGGAGGGAGGGAAGAAAGAGAGAGAGAGAGAAAGAGAGAGAGAGAGAGAGAAGATAAAAGAAAAAATATCATTGATGCTGTAGCCCAGAGTGGTAGAGCACTAGTTCTTGGCAAAAGAGCTCAAGGACAGAGCCCAAGCTCTAAGTTCAAGCTCCATGACAACCACTACCAACAAAAATTACTCCTACAATGTATGGCTTGATAAGCTAGATTGTAGAATGCAAGATAAATATTACAGCCAGTCATGATGTAATTCTAACAAAGAAGAGGTTTCAGAATTTAAAAACATATGACAGTTATAATTGTCCCCAAAGGCTTACTTGGGCATAAATGTTCAAAATAAACATATGTAAAATTTTCTACGTAAAAGAATATGCTGATGAAATGAGATGAATAGATTTATAAAGGAAAGACATTTCATGTTTAGAGACTGGAAAATTTGCAAATTTGTCAATTCTCTTCAGATTAATAAATAGAACCATCAAAATTGCCTTCAAAATCACAGAGAGAAATTTTGGTATTGAGATTCTTTTGAAATTTATATAGAAATAGGAGGAATCTATAAAAGCTATGTCAATTTTGACAAAATAACAAAAGGGAGAAATCAGTCTTCCTTGTTTAAGATGTACATGTGCATAAATACACAGACAGACAGACAGACAGACAGACACACACACACACACACACACACACACACACACATACCAACTACAAATTGACAGAATATATAGTCCTTCCAGGGAAGGAAATATGCATAGAGAAAATAGGCCTTAAAAATAGTGACATTAAGCCCTGCTTTCACCGTATTTGATGTTGATATAATTTGTGGAGGGGAAGGAAAAAGCAAGCTGTTTAAATAGGGTTACAAGTGGACCCATTACAACAATGAGATGTACAAGTCGTTATGTGGTAAAACGAACTTTACAAATTCGGCAAGGTGGGGAGTGGGGGTAAGGGGCTGTAGGGTGGTAAGGGGTGTGGGGCTAGGGGGTGCAGAGGGAAAGGGATGTTATGGGGAAACAAAGGAGGAGGCTACAATGCTTGATAAGAAATGTACTCACTACCTTGCATATGTAATTGTAACCCCTCTGTATGGTATTTTCACAATCATAAAAAAAATAGTGACACTGCTATTAGATACAACAGAAATTCAAGTTAATGCAGGATTTAGATATCACTACATACCCATCAAAATAACTAAATAAAAAATCTATAAATGATTGGCAATGATACTAAGAAAATATATCACTTATGCATTTCTAATTCTTACCCTCAAATGAATTATATATTTTTATAAATTAATTATCTGACTAGCATGTGATGCAGTAACTCTACTACTAGGCATTTATCTTAATTGGAAGCAGCTTAAACACCTTTAGGTAGGTAAAGGCTTAAATAACTTGTGATACATCCATCATCTTAAAAAATACTATTTAGCAATAAAAGGGAAAATATAAATTTAAAGCCTTGATGTATATGATCAATGGGTGAGCTCACACTAGAACTTATACACACAAGTAAACTAAGATATATAGAGGCACATAAACATAAAAAGTACATTGTTATCCATGTACACTAGTGCACTTGATGTTCTTATATGTCAAGTCTAATGTTAATTAAGGAAAAAGAGAGGTAGTAGACTCTTCTGCTTAGTTAGGCATAGTGGCACGTTTTTGTATGCTCAGCACCCTGGAAGATGAAGCAGGAGGATGATTCATACAAAACCAGTTTATGCTACACTGAGTTTGAAGTTACAAAGCAAGAATCTGTCTTAAAACACAAGGAAAAATAAAGATATGAAGCAACAATTCATGTAATGTTAAAGAAAGACTGTAATTAGTAGTAAAATAAGAATATAAAACTTGTATATGTAATTACTTTGATTCTTTCAAAATCTTGATGATGTGAGTTTTCAGAGAAAAATACAGTTAAAAACTTATGTGTTGAATGGCAATGCTTTTGTGCAACTATTTATATAATAAGATATATTTTAAAATATAGCGCACTATGGAATGTGTTATGCTCAAAAAAGAAAAAATATCCTTTAAAAAGTCCTCTGTCAGAAGAATTTCATAAGATTTTCAAAATTTTTCAGAGTATTTCTGTTTCATGATTTTTCTAGAGTATGGAAGAAAGAAAACATCTTACATTATTTGGCACATAAAATTACCACACGTTTTCACAAGACAGAAATTCAATAATATCAAGTTAAACAGCCATTTTAACACTTTACTAAACTGATTACACATTATATCAGATGAGGATGATGATGATGTATTTACAAAGAATTTCATATAGATATAATTTATGGTCTTTCAAAGTATAGAAAGTATGTTCAAATTTGGTTAGTTAGGTGATATAAAGATTACTGTACTCCAATAAAGCAGATTATGTTACCTTTATGTCAACTGAGGCTCTTAAAACTCTTGCCAAAACACAATTTTAAGTCTGTGAGAGTCAAAAGTCTTTTTACTAGCTTCTGTGACTACTTCTTCAGGATGTTTTGTTTAATTCTCTTGTTTGATTTAGGCTCTCAAATGGTAACATCTCACAAGAAATTGAGGAGGCATAACTAAGATCCCTCATGGGTATGTACAGATATCTACTTCCACCAATTTCTGGGTAACTACTAATGGACTAGTCACAGAAGGAAGATCACAGAGCTGTGATTGATGGCTCTGGCATATTTTCCCTCTATTTTGTCTTTCCTTGGTCCTTAATAGCAACTAAGGAACTGTCTGATTATCTTAATGATGGAAGTGTTTCCACACCCTACTTCAAATTATAGTAGAATCAATACTCAACAATTTTTGCCCTGATTTATAAAAGTTTAATAGTAAACAAACATTAACAATATCATTACTTCTGGATGATACCTTATTTTTTTTTTACAGTAATTGATAGGAATAGTGCATTATTGGTAAAAGTAAGTTCTGGTGAAAACCAGAGCAGATATATTTTATAGTTTACCTTTTAGTATGACACCTAAATAAATTTTTGTGAAAACTACTGAAAAAATACTGAAAACTTCTCTTCAATATCTATGTTTATGTTAAGAAATGAGTGAGGCAGATAGGAAGATAGAAGCACCTGCATGAATATTTTATAATTCATTTTATTGTCCGTACTGTTTGAGTAGACTCTAAACTCTTGTTTAACTTAATTTAATTATTCATTCAACTTTCCAATTTTTGTGATTGCCCTTGTAGGTAATTTAGTGGGAAAAGAAGTCCCAGTATAATCACATAACCAGGAGCTGGTGCATCACATCTGTAATCTTAGCTATTCAGAATTCTGAAAGCTGAGGATCACCGTTCAAAGCCAGCCCAAGCAGGATAGTCCATGAGACTTATCTCCAAATACCCATCACAAAATTGGAAGTAGAGCTGTGACTCAAGTGATAGAGTGCTATCTGAACATAAAAGCTCAGTGACAAAGCTTAGGCAATGAGTTCTATCCCCAGGACCAGCACACACACACACACACACACACACACACACACACACACACACACACACACACACACACACACACACACACACACACAAACGTGCGCTCATCAAAAAAAGTAGTTCACAGTATTTTAAGAAATAAATTTTCAGACAGAGAACTTTCCATATTCTTAAATAAAAATGAACACCCTTATTGTGTTATTGTATTACTGGATCATAGGAACAGAAAGAAATTTGCTAAATGCCAAAGTAATGTCTTAAAATATATCCAAATCATTCATCTTTAATATGAATCCAAGTTAAGTATCTAACTGAAAAGCACCATATAATAGTTTGACAATAGTTCTTGAAAGACATATCACTCAGAGTCTATAGCCTGAAGTATGAATAACATTGTGAACATAAATTTTAATAAATATCTACAAATATTTTGACACAAATCATGTATCTCAAAGACAAAAATTACACTGACAGATATGAACATGTATATAATAATCTTGGCTATGTGATAGTTTATAGTATAATTATAAATTAGTGCATGTTAACAAGGTTAATTTTGTCTACATAATGAAAAAAAATGAGTACATAGCAATATTTAGTTGTATTAGATCTGTTGTAACATTAAAAGCAAATATACAATATAACTTGTGTGGTGTCTTCCTTCTGGAAAGGAGATGCCTGTGATATCTTTTCAGCTATTGAAATTTCCACCTGTGATAAAAATATAAAAATAGCTTTAGTATAAATGTGATTACTTACAGAAAAGTATTTGAAAAGAACATAACAGAAGCACAAACTCAAGTGAGTCAGAAAGTGTTGAAACCATCAGTTGCCTTGGATACTTGTTAATAGTCACAATGGCTTAGCAATTCTGTGTGATTGGTGTGGGGGGCATTCAAAGTAGTTTTAGTATAGTGGCTTCATGTAGCTCAGGTATTTGGTTCATAGGCCTCAGTTCAGGTTATAAGGGGATGTCTATTTACTCAAGAGAAAAGGAATGAGAATTACCATAAGAGGGAGCTATGGAAGGATCTTATGCCTAACAGACCTTCTAAAAGGTTCTTAAACTCAATGAAAAGTGAGACATATCAGGGTAGAAAATTTCTAAAGTTACTTAAATTACAAAGTTGTAAGTGCTAAATTTTAAATTTCAGTTATAATCTGATTATTACACAAGGAAGAATACATGACCAAGAATCACCAACAGAAAATAGTTATATTGATGAGTAATAAGTGATTACTTAATTGAAGATCACCATATATATTACTTTTGTGACTTTTATTTTTTTTGGTTAGTCATGGGGCTTGAACTTTGGCCCTGGGCGCTGTCCTTCAGCTCTTCAGCTCAAGGTGAGCACTCTACCACTTGAGCCACATCACCACTTCAGTATTCTGGTAGATAATTGGAGATAAGAGTCTCATGGATTTTCTGCCCTGGCTAGTTTTGAACTGCAATCCTCAGATCTCAACTTCCTGAGTAGCTAGGATTACAGGCATGAGTCACTGGTACCCAGTTTTTTTTGTGACATTCCTGATTTGTATTACAAATCCTTATATTACACAACTCATTATTGAGTTTTATCTTGCTTACATCAATAAGCATTTCAGTGTGGGCATTCCCAGGCCTGTTTTCCACTTCCAAATGGAACCAAAGTATCTAGATGGACTGAAAAAAAAGGACTAGCTAAGCTATTAGGCATGGGGCTAACAGGCTGTGGCCAGGCCTTAGCAACAACCCTTGATAAACACTTGATAATCCAGAAAGGTTCATGTGACAAAATAGTGCTTACATTGAAAACCCTAACTTTCTAGCTTCCTTGTTTTACTTCAAACATTCAGTTGTTGTTCCTAAGTTTTTATATGAATTGTAATTTCTCCAAATCATAAAAATTTTCATCATTAATCTATAAATAATATTATTGAGCCAGGCACTGGTGACTCACACCTGCAATCCTAGCTATGCAGGAGGCTGAGATCTGAAGACTGGAAACCAGCACAGGCAAAAAAGTCCATGAGACTATTATCTCCAATAAACTACTCAGAAAAAGACAAAAGTGGCACTGTGGCTCAAGTGGTGGAGCACTAGCCTAGAGCACAGAGAGGTTCAGGGACAGAGCGTAGGCCCTGAGTTCAAGCCCCAGAACTGGCAAAAAAAAAAAATCTATATATTATATTCTTGGACATAGACATAATGAGAGAATACCCTTTCCTGAAAAGTCAAATGAAATGAGCTTAATCCTCCAAGCTTTCTGAAATTTGGGAAAAGTAAGTGAGAATTATATTTTGTTGGGCTACCCTATTTTAATAATTTATATTCACTATCGAATTTTTGTCAATATAGTGATTTTTAATGTTTACTATCTTTAAATAGTTGTATAAAGTAGCTTCCCTTTAACAAAGCAACTTATGAATACAATGTATGTTGATCAATGGCACTCCTTTCAATATTCTTACCCATCATTCCCTTCCCCACTCTCTCACTCTTGTTAATTTTGTAGTATATATATTAGATTCATGACTTCATTTTCCCCTCTTCTCTTCTTCATTTATTTACCCCTTTCACTTTGACTTCACCTCACTCCTTTCCAGTATCCATTTCCCAGTAATTTATTTCACTGAACATTGATTTTGCCTTTGTAAGGATTTATGCCATTTGAGATCTCCTATAAATCAACCTTTTTTCATTTAACACATTTGTACACACTTGCATACCACCCAATGTATATTTTTTTGAGTTTGTAAGCAAAAATCTAGCTTCTACATATAAGGGAAAAATAATATCCTGTGTCTCTCGGGGGCCTGACTTACTTCATTTAACATATTTTTCTCCAAGTATTTCCATTTCTTTATAAATGATACAATATCATTCATTTAATGGATGAGTAAATTTCCACTCTGCCTATATAACAAATTTCTTGATCCATTCATCTATTGATTGGCATCTGGGATGATTCTCATTTTAGCTATGGTGAATAGTGCTGTGATAAACATGTTTATGTTGATGGCTTCACTGTATCCTAGCTTGTAATATTTTCAATAAATGCCCAGAAGTAGACTTGCTAGATCATAGGACAATTCTACATTTAATTTTTTCAGGAGCCTCCACATGGCTTTCCAGAGTAACACTTTTAATGATATTCTCTTCCCCAAATTCCTTAATGTTCATTTTTTAAATTTTAATATACCAACAATTCTGAAGTTATTTTTGCTAAAAGTACATACTTGTCACTTGGATTGCTGGATATCAAAAGGGCACCTCAATGCAGGATAAAGTCATTTATCACTCTTTTTGTTTTGTATCTCATTTGTCTTGGTCTTTTGGTCAGATTTCTGTTCAATTCTGCACGTAGACATGTTAAACGTTTATGAAATGCTCATATAAGGTCATTAACCCCCCCTTCTAGGATAAATAAGTATAACTAAGAGATTTTCAACACATTGCAAAATGCTAGCTTTTATAGAATCCTATTTCAAACTTATGACACCATGTCAGGAAGCCTTCAGTCATTTCTCTATGCCTTCCAGCACCAGTAGAGCCTTGGAGGCAGATCATCCCATAATGAGACTTCACTCCAAAGTTGGAGTGATTATTTCATGAGAATGGAAAAGGATCACATTTTATTCATAACAAAAATCCAAGGAATCAAATAGAGTTTATCTCTTGAGCAGCAGCAATTTTCTTGGTACCTATAAGACTGTGTGAGCAGAACTGAGACAAAGATCAATCATACTAGAGTTTGAGCAAGACTACTTGATTGCACACAATATTTTGCTATATAATCTTGGAGGTTATGTGAGTACCCATCTCCCAAGAAACTTGATCTCCCTTGTCTTCCATATGATCTCATGGAATATTAAACTCCTTTCATGCTTTCTATCATCAACTTTTCCTTTGATTCCTGGAATAAGTGGCTAGACCTGATTTATGATGACCCCTGGGATTGGGCCTAGGGCACAGCACTCTGGCAACATAAAATACAATTGGCCCAGCAAGGCTTGCATTACACATACTTCCTAAAGCATTACCATATAAGTATGAGTGACCTATAATTTAGTTATAATTTTTTAAATTTGTTTTAGACTATCTTTCCTTTATGTAATCCTACCTGACAGTGGTTGTGATTACAAAGTAACAGCTAATTGTAAGAAGTAGATAAATGGAGCCAGGCATGGTGGCACACACCTGAAATCCAAGCACTAGACACTAAGGAGGCACAAGCATTAGGATTGTTAGTTCAAGGACAGTCTAAACTACATTGGAAATTCCTAGGCAGACAATATCAAAAAAATTAAGTGAACTAAAACAAAACACCAACTTATAAAGGGAAATCTAAGGACCCTTATATTTTAGAGAAAAAAAAAGAATGGTCTAGAAAGCAGGCTTAAAGTATAACACAGATATCAATCCATTAACCATTAGTTTTTAAAAATAAGATAAAATATCTTACTGATTACATCACGAATGAATGAGATAGTAGAGACTGGCAGGGTCAAGATTTGCATAGCATTAGAAGCAACCAGAAAAATAAATCTAGCTTTCAGATTTCTTTCCATTAAAGGCTGAACTGTGTATTTAGAAAATTCCAGAAAGGAAAGTTTTCCAAAGAGTGGAGACGCTGTTATTTTGTCTTCTCTGGAAATACAAGTTAAAATGTTTGAAAGAAATGATAAAACAGAGTGATACTTGTCATAACACTAAAATGTGTGAAATCCAATTTCTAGAATAGTATTACGATTAAAACACTTGCTTTGTCAGTGCACTTGCTAAAATTGGAAAAACACAGGCAAGATTAGCACAGTCCTTGAGCAAATATGACATGCAAATCTCTGAGGATTTTAATGAAATAGTATTATGACAAGTCTAAGATTACTAATCCTCCCAGGTACCAGACAAATGACAATTCTCTCTAGGATTAAGATAGTATCAGCAGAGGACTCAAAAATGTTTGAATTTATCCTCTGCTCCTAAGTTTCACCCAGAGAAAATATGAGTGTCACAAGACAAGAGAGCAATGGTTTGAGATACTGAACATTTGAACTCAAAGGTATAGAATCTGAAACATATATATTGCTAATCAGCACATCTAGAACACAACAAAATAAGAAGAAAGGATGAACACTTTTATGTATTCAGATCATGTAAAATACTTTCCTTTGTCATCATTTGTCTCATATTCCTTGTTGATTGCCAATAGTAAAGACACTGTTAAATCATTGTGCTTGGTTTAACAGGGCTTGATACAGAATGTTCCATGTTTTTGTTTGGAAAGAATAGACAATTTTTGCAATTACATAAGGAAATTTTTGAGGTGGAATATGACAATAAAGAAGCAAATTTCATTTTCAGGGCCATTGTAATCTATCTTAAGTTAGGAGACAGTAGTTTGGATATTATAATCAGGGGAAATTACCACATCATGGACAACAAAGGCAAAAGCCATGTGCCTGGTCTCACAGATTCACTCACCTAAAATTGAGCATGTCACTGTGCTGATTGCGATATTTAGGTAGCACAGCACACAGTTTTCACATAACATGACTGTTTCACAGAGAAATAGAGCTTCAAAATGTGCACCAGTACTGTGGTCATCTCTTCCCACCTGGATGGCTCTGTTGGGCTCAGTGAGAGCTATTTCCAGGTATTTTTAACTCTACAAAATTTTTCACTTGAATAATTAGCCGTAATGCCTAATCACCTGTCGTGGATTGCAATTCATTCATCTTTGTCTATGAGTAAAGTCTTTGCTAGTTAATGAATACTTAGTATATAGACTAATACTTAGTATATAGACTAATGAGTACTTAGTATATAGACTAAGCTGCTAGAGTATCTAGACACTGTAAAAAAACAGTGACAGTATGATATAATTGAGGAATAAAAATTACAGAAGAAAGAAGAATGAAATTACTGGAATGATGGCCTTGAGTAGACAGTATGTTGCAAGACCTAGATAGACACAAGTAGATGCTTGACTTTAGTTGGAAACGTAAGTACAAGTGACTCATGTCTGTACACCTAGCTACTTAGGAGTCTGAGATAAAGTATTCCATATGGATTGGCGCCCAAGCAATGAGTCCTTGAGGATTCAGTCAATTCCATGGATTTGTATTCTATAGAATTTTACTACAAATGGAAAATAAATGTGGGAACCTAGCAGTATAAAGTTATGCTCAAGGATCATGAGAGAAGAATTGTTATACAGAAATCTATGCATAATTAGACATAGGTTGAAACGAAGGGCTTCTTTAAGAAGCAATCTACAGTTTGAGAAAACATGGGGAAAAAGTTTAAGAAAAAAAGAATAAAGTAAGACATTTACGAAGCAAAGAATGAAAGAATAGTTGGGTATTTTTCTACCTATGTTTGTGAAGAGATGCCCTTGACTTCTGTTCCTTTTCTCTTAGATTAAAAAGAAGCTGCCATTTCTAGTGTTAAAGCCTTGGTGATGTAACAATATTGGTCCCACCCTATCCTCTTAAAAAACATAAACTTGTGTTTTAGAGAAGTTTTAACATCAGCACCAATTCAGAACATTTGCCACCATTGTTGGACATACATTTACCTGACTCCACAGCTATGATTTGAATAGGGCTTGCTATGTTTCCAAGAGATTTGTGTTTGGAGAATTTGGTCATTAGTGTGGCGGATCTGAGTGTTGGAGGGACCTTTAAGAGCTGGACCTAGTGGGATATTATCAGGAGAGATCTTAGAAGGTGTTTTTCAGGGGATTCTGGTTCCTTTTCATGAGGGGTCCTTATAAAAGCCTGAACCTGGCTCCACTGTGTATATGATCTAGTTTTCCCCACTGTACCTCTCAAAGTGGTCATGCCTTTTTTCATTTCCACAAGCAATGGAACTGCTCTTCCATATTCTTAATCAAGAGTTCCTGCTGCTCTACATTCCACCCAGTCTTGTAGTGTTTTCTTTTCCCTATCATCTCCATTGTTGTTGTTTTTTTCTGAACATACTTTAAAATGAATGCTTTCAGTTCATCCCAACTCTCCTCCCCTCCCCCTGCATCTTTTTCTGAGCAATCTTGTATAAGATCCTTGAATTTAAAAAAAAGGCTAAAGAGAAAATTGGGTAAAAGTATATTAAGTCATGAATGTTGTGAAGCTAAGGAATTGTTACTAAAGCAGTAGTAGCAATGCCTCTAATTAGTTGAGTAAGTTAGAGTAGTTGAATAGAATGTTGGTATTTCTACTTATATTTTCTGTTTCTCTCTCCACATAATGCAGCTTGGATATATTAGTCTTGTCACAAAGAACATCAGAAAATGTAAATATGTTTGCTTAAGATGCTTAGAAATTTGTATTTAATATTTTTATTGTAACTATTTCAGTGTAGATTTAGCTAAGTAGAATCATTGGTTACTTGGTATGGTCACACAGATTCTTTTAGATTAGTTTAGTACATGATAAAGAATAGAAAGGGCGTAAAACAGTGTAAAGTTCTTATAAGGAGGTATCTAATAAAAAATAAGATAATTGTGTCATTTCTACCACCCAAACTCAATTTAGAATACTAATGGGGCAATAAAAATCACTAGTTTGTAAAACAACTCACAGTGTTAAGAAGCATAAAAATATAGGTAGTCAATTTCATCTCAATGAAGAATATTAACGTGCATTAATGAGCTCATAAAAATCAAACATTTACAACCAAAGTAATTCAGTATCTCAAAATTTGTTTTAATTTTTTTCTCTTTTCTTCTTATCAGCAACTTCAGATTTTTCTTTATGAAGGAGATTCAACAGTGGTGGGCCAGTGGAGATGCATATAAATAATTTGAAAAGAAGATATTCCATAGAATTGAGTAGTATAAGTTTACAATTTATTACTTAACTTATTCACTGGAGCAAAAAAAAAAAAGAAACAAAGAATGAACTATCAAGACAGACAATATTACATGAAATAGAATAAGTAGAATATGTTAAAATCATAAATTAGGGGAAGAAACTTTGTAAGCAGCAGTAGTTCCTGAGAGATTTCTCAGAGGGAACAGAATGTGTGTTTATGAGTCATTCCATAGGCAACATTTATACGTTTTAGAAAGCATATTAGGGGAAGAGGACAATTTAGTACTGAATAGATTGATTTTTGTCTCTTTCCAGCTCTAAGTAGAGGATTTAAGGAGCTGACATCTCAAGACAGTAAAATACAGACCAAAAAATGTGAATGGAAGAGCTCTGGGTTTTCCATCTCATTTCATCATTTAATTCTACAGGACTCTAAGAGTTTTCTAAACTTGTTACAGATCAATCTGAAACTGCTGATGTTAATATTCACCTTACCTAGTTGTTGTAATAATAATAATATCAACAATATATTTATTAGCACTGCTAAGAAATTCTACTTTACTAAAATAAATCATTCAGTTTGTCATACAAGGTTGGAGCTCTACTCTTATAGACTTTCATCATTTGAAATCTTTTTTTTTCTAAAATGACAACTTATTAAATAATTTCACAACCATGCTAGAGTAGAGAAAATAAAAAATATGTGTCTGAATACTTAATTCCTCTGGCATAGATTTTTGGCTTTTTTCATTATAAAGACAACCAAAAAATATCTTTTGTTACAGTGAATTTGACCTTTGCAAATTTATCTCACATAAATCGGAATGATGCTCTTGCAAGGTTAAAGCTGTCTGTGGCTTTAAATATATTTTAATATCTTTTTGGTAGCTAAAATCATTAGGATATAATAAAAGGTTTTGTCAAGGACACATAATTGATTTTGAGTATAAATCCAAATCTAACTGTAAATTAAAGTATTTTAGTTTCTGAATATAGTTTTTCTGTTCTTTAGATGAAAATGTCTGTAATATGTAATTTAGAAAAGTATTTTAATAGGTTATAGTCTAATTTTTCATGTAGGTCTACACAATATAATTTATCTTCTCCAATCCTGAGACTAATTCAAAGGCTCTTTATGAACAAAAAGTATGTCTAAACATTGAGGGAGAATTATGAGGACTATTACTGCACAAGGTACCCCTGATATTAATCAGCGAGATTTAGGAGCTATTGTTTTAACCATCTCTTCTGTGTGAACACATGAGCTAATCTGTATGTATAATAGGGCACAATGAAGAGCACATAGACTAAAGATTAATCCTTATTTTCTACATTAAATATGGCAAGATTTTTTAATGTGACTCAGTAAGTTAGAAGGTCACCTGTGCAGAATGAGTTTGAACAAGTACTTTGATTTGAAAACTGAAAACTGAAAGGATACATTATTTATTTTCTGTGTTAGTATGTTAGTATTAGTATTTTACTACTTCATTATTAAAAATGTAAAATAACTTTTTTTGTTAAGAGAATGTTTTTTTATTTTTGCATGTCAAGATTCCTTGTAGCACAAGCTCTTTATTAATACAAAAGCTATCTCCCTTTCAATTCATTTCAGCTGTTATATCACGTCATAACACAATAAGGCATGTACAGGCACACACACACACACACACACACACACACATACACACATACACACTGTGTGAACAGCCAAACTTACAGAATGTTTGACAATGAATACTGTATCAATGGGGATAGTATTCAAATATATTGTCATAAAAGCTGTTTCTACTTCTGCTATAATATAATGCAAGCATCAAATAAATATTTCTTTGTACATTTCACCATCATTTCTAAAAATCTAAGATAATTGAAAATGATAGTTCTAAGTTATTAATAATTAATTAATAATTATTATTGCTTAACATGTTCTTAGGTATATTTTTATTTCACTACTTGTAAATTGACTGTATTTTCTTTCCTAATATTCATTCTTATGTGGTGGTGAGGATCTACTTATATGTGTAATGTAAAATAACTTGATTGAACCTGGTAGCAATAGCAGATGAAAGGGGAATTTTATTTTCTGTCTTTAATTCTTTTGGACATAAAATTGCAATGTGAAAATGGTTATAATTTCAACTTATTATTTTGGTGAAGTAGAATTTTATCTTTTCCTATAATAAGACATACAGAGACTACTTCATAAACAATTATAATATATTTGAATATGTATGTCAACAGGTGTCAATTTTCTTATAGATTTTGATGAATTCCAAATTATTTCTATAATATTCAATGATCCCATTAGTTATTTATTTTAAATGAGAATTTCTCCTAGATTTCATTCATAATTAACATAAATCCATGAAATATGGAGTAGTGTTTATATATTTATAAAGCCTTTTTATAAAGCCTTTTTTTTTTTGCTAGTCCTGGGGCTTGAACTCAGGCCCTGGTCATCATCCCTGAGTTTCTTTTATTCCAGGCTAGTGCTCTACCACTTGATCCATAGCACTACTTCTGGCTTTTTGGGGGTGTTTTATTGGAGATAAAGAGTCTCATGGACTTTCCTTCTTGGTCTGGCTTCAAAATGCAATCCTCAACTCTCAGTCTACTGAATAACTAGCCTTGTAGACATGAACCACAGGTGCCCGGCTTATAAAGACCCATTGATTACAAGATTTCCATCAATTTCCAATAATTTTCATAGTTCTAAAAATTACAAGACAATTGACTTGATTTTGTTTAAAATAAAGGATGTTTTTAAATTTTTTTATCTTTATTTTTAGCACTGATGCCTTCATTTATTTTGTGTTTATCAAGAAATGATTATCATTTTTCTTTTTTTTTTATGATTATCATTTTTCATAGAATCGTAATGTCCTAAAATAGTACAAATTCACATTTATAGTTGAATATTATTTTCACTTATATAACTGAAGACATTTAACTTAAATTACTTTTCATGGTTATTTTTGTAATAAAAATAAAAAATAAGAAGAAATCTAGAATAATTCATTAGCAGATGCTTCCATTTGAGGAACTGTATGTTAGAAAATCAACTCCCTTCTATATGTCCCCATGTATTTGATATTGAACTTATTAATACTAGATTATATTGGTATGTGTGATTTTGCAAAAAAGTAGGCTACATCATCCAACTGTTTAACTCTCTGATAGAATCATAGGATTGACAAAAGAATAATTCATAAGCATACATTATTAATGTTTTGCAACCCTGCAAATTATCACCTCATGAAATGCCAATGGGTCTGGTGAATATGTAGAGCTTAATAACACTCTATGTCATAGACATCATACATTGTGAACTATTTAGTAGTTTCAAGAAGTAAGATTAACTTTGCATATTCTAGTTTGTGTTATATATTTTAAAAAGCACGAGCTACAAAAGACAGTTTTTTGAGTATAAGTACTCCAATAAAAAGGGTCGTATGTGTCTTGTTTTTTAAAAAAAGTATGAATAGCTAATTAAAGTGGTCACATAGCTATAATCACTAAAAGAGCATTTCCCCTTGTACTCTAATCAATGGCAGCAGTATCTTGCTTGTGTTCACAAACCAGTACAAGAACTGTGGACAAATAATCACTATTGAATTAATAAACATGCCTAGGATTTGAATCCTTAAAGATCAAATAAGCAATGAAATTGTCCATATTGATCAAAATAACTAAAGTATGAGTTGTTTTGACATCAACTGAAGGCTCAAGCAGATTATATTTTTTCTCAGAGTCCTGGTTCTAAGAAATTTTTTTTTTCTAGTTGTGGGGCCTGAACTCTAGGCCTGGGCATTGTCCCTCAGCTCTTCAGCTCAAAGCTAAAGCTCTACCACTTGAGCCATAACGCCACTTCTGGCTTTTTCTGCTTACATGGTGCTGAGGAATTGAACCCAGGGCCTCAAGCATGCAAGGCAAGCACTTTAACACTGAGACATCTTCCCAGCCTCAGGTCTAAGACTTTTTAACCAGCATTTTTTTTTTCTTTAGCTCTTCCTTTTTGTTGAGTGATTCGACTCTTGGCATTTACCATTTTACCATTATTAACAGAAAACTAATAGTAATAATTACGTCAAAAAGGAAACTAAAATTTTGTTCATTAATCCTATCAAGTTTTATTTGTTCAGCACATACTCTATGCCAGCCACTCTGCTGCACACTGCAGGGAGAAAGCTAGGGGCAAACATTGCTCATAAAATCACAAGAAGGTAGGTTTGCAGTTCCTACACATACTGCAAAGGAAGAATTTCTGGTATCCATGTGCATGTGAAAAGAACTTGAGAGCATCAATTGGTTAAAGTCAAATATAAGAACATGATGTTCAAACTCAGATCTTATAAATCAGTAAATTATAAATCAGAAAATATGAAAGACATATCAGCCAGACGTAGTTGTAGTAATAAATGTTATAATAATCAGTTCAGTAAAAACAAAAACAGAACAAAACAGCACAAAAAAACCTCAATGATTTAGTGGAAAAGAGTGAAATTTTATCCTTTGAGGTTTGGGCACCAAGTCCTTTGTCTATAAGACTTTTTACAATATCGCCTTCGTTTTTAGACATTGTTGATTTTGCCTATCAGAGAGCAAAGCCGAAAAGAAAAAGAAAGGAAGAAATCCTATATGACATTCAAAGAAGTATTTACTCATCATTTTTCCTAGTACTTGCATGATTCATTCGTACTCTTCTGTCCCTAACCCATTAAATGTTATTACTGTATATGATACTATATATAAATAAACTAGATATTTTCTAAATGGCAACCCAGTTTTCCCTGAGGCCTTTATTAAAATGCTACCTATTTCTTAACCTACAGTCATTTGGCACATAAGTCTATTTATTGTGTTTCCATTGATTTCTTAAAGTACGGTCATAAAGGCATGTAAATCTACGTATTTTGTTTCATTGACTATTGATTCCTTTATGATTCCACAATAGATTTATTGTATAAGCTTATGCTGTTTTATTTCTATCCTATGAAGAAACTCCCCCTTGGAGATTCCTTTTCACAGTGTTTTCTGAGTCTTGTATAATTTTTATAGATAAAATTTAGTATCTAGTTTTTACCTTAAATTGCTTTTTGGTATGTACTGAAATTGATTTTCATTCATTACATAAATTAGATAAATGTTTGCCTCAGCAATCCAATAGGTGAGGAGGAGACAAAATTAAGTAAAGACTGTGAAATGGTATTTTGGCTGTAAGCATCTTTGTCAGAAACGTGCATGGTCAGAATCTTTGATGTAGCACGTTTTCTTTTGACTCACTGGGGCAATGAAGTGACCCAAGTTGCTGATATTCATATCTGTTGTGAGACCACTGTGCTTCATTAAACAAAACGAAGTTTTCCTATCACTAAATCATCATTAGGCCCTTCATGAAGTGCATATTAGAAATTCTGCCATTATACCATGGCTCTTATTCTCGGACACAGATATCTAAGTCTAATAGAATCCACACAAATTTCAATTTAGGCTGTAAAGAGCTTTATATGAACATTCATGTGTTGTTGTTGTTGGTTGTTTTGTTTTGTTTTTTTGTCAGTCGTGGGGCTTGAACTCTGAGCTCGGGCGCTGTCCCTCAGCTCTTCAGCTCAAGGCGAGTGCTCTACCACTTGAACCACAGCACCACTTTTGATTTTCTGGTGTTAATTGGAGATAAGAGTCTCATGGACTTTACTGCCCAGGTTGGATCTGAACCGTGATCCTCAGATCTCAGCCTCCTGAGTGTTAGGTATTTAAATATGTAGGTTTAATTAGGTAGCTGGTAAAGAGAACACTACACTTTCAGTCAGGAAGAGAAGTTTATTTTACTGAACCCCACCCATCACCCCCCCCCTCCTGTCATGCAAGGTGGAGATCATGTGGCAGAAGGAAGGAGTAGGCTGAGCAGTGGGAAGGGTGGTAGCCCAGGATGTGACCTCCAGGTGTGCAGGTTACATAGCTGACACAGGTACTGGGCAGAGACCTAGTCAAGAGGAGGGAGGAGCCTGCTTTTCCTTCTCTGGGTGAATCTTACATTGAGTAGCTAGGGTTACAGGCCTGAGCCACCAGCACTGTGCTTGAACATTCATTTTTTTATTCACCTGTTTAAATGACACGGAGTTCAACTGCTTCATTATATGCTTACAGTAAGTTTGTTCTTGTAAGAAACGGTTGTAATTCCCAAAGTGGCTGCATCACTTCGCATCCTTACCAGAAATGAATGCTTTTCATATCCTCACCCATATCTATGATCACCAGTGTTTTGGAGTTAGGTCAATATTGTCATTTTAATTTCCCAAGGTCACACGATTAAAAATTATGTCCATAGAGTTACCACCTGTAAACTCTGTTTAGTGAACTGGATATCCAGATCTTTTGCCCAGCTCTGAATTAATTATGGAAATTTAAGCAGCCTTTAGTATTGTTGAAAACAGTACTTTGTTGGTTGAGTCTTTTGCAAATAGTTAGCAGCTAGTATTCATAGTTTAGTGATCTTGTTTTTAGTAAGATTTTCATATTGGCATCTATTAATTGCACCTGAGGAATTTCATTGTGAAATTTCCACATAGGAGTACAAAATACTCTCATCAAACTCTGCCCCCCCAAACACACCAGCTACTCTCCCTTACACCACCCTTCCTCCTTTTAAAACATCAAGCACATTGTTTTATCCTCACAGGAACATATATAGTATTTTACCATATTCATACCCTTATCTATTATACTCCTTATCTATCTCCACACTGCTACTGGTGCAGGAACTTGTTTTGCTATATGTGAGCTAGTTTTAATTTGGCTTCATAATATGAAAATGCAGTATTTTCAAACAAGAATAAAAATGTCAAGTACAAGAAAGGCCATCCATT
The DNA here is from genome assembly GCF_019054845.1 of Dipodomys spectabilis. Classification (NCBI taxonomy): domain Eukaryota; kingdom Metazoa; phylum Chordata; class Mammalia; order Rodentia; family Heteromyidae; genus Dipodomys; species Dipodomys spectabilis. The sequence goes on along the minus strand of NW_024870686.1, from coordinate 10,175,518 downwards.
TCTTAATTCACTGATATTTCTACTTGGTACCACTGCACCAGACATGTAATTGAATTTCATTGTTAACAATAGATTGCTGGCAGATTGCATATTCTGGAGTGTAAAATCCCCAAACCTCTCATCATGTAAATATTCATAAAATATAAACAGAACAGAAAAACTGAAGAACATGAAAAGAGCTTAATTTCATAGAGAATCTGTTTTTGTGTCTATCAGTTTTCAAATGCTTCACTTTTAGTTGAAAAGAAGGAGGCTTACTTATAGATCCCTAAAGTTTTAAAGGATATCTTGCTTTAAACATGAACAGTAAGATGGATAATTTTCTAAGTATGAAACAGATAACTAGTTTTGACCTTGGGGAACACTTAAAACAAGTACCCTCTGCTCTCCTGGTGAGCTTGGAGCAAAGCAGCTGTATTTTGCACACCACAATGAATCATAATGGGCCATGTGCTGCTATGAATATTCATAAAGCTACCCTATTCTGCATGCCTCTCGATGATTCCACTGGATATGGCTAGAGGGATTTGAAGTATTACTTTTGTGGTATCCTTGAAAAGAATACACACATCAGGAAAACAGAGCTGGCCTAGGTAATTCTGTCCTTAGTGTCTACTTCAGAGCTCTCCTCCCAACGATTTTGCCCTGTATCAATGCCACAGAAATCCATCATAGTGACAGAGATGTGAGGTTTAAACTTTATGTGAGTCTTAAAATAGGTTAAATTAAAATCTAAGTGGTCACCGCGATGTGGCTTTACTAACTGCCATGCTTCTTCAGACATAAAAAGAACTAGTCTGATTCCACACAATAGTAATGGTCAGAGAAAGTTGTGATTTCTGGATGATGCATTTAAATGAAATTATAGCTGTCTGTAAATGCTGCCAAATATACCATGGCATACTTGACAAGGCAGATGATTATAGTTCAACACACACATTTTCCTTCTATACTTTCAACTTCATGCCGTATGGCTCATTACCCTTCTGATCTTTTATATAAGACTGGGATGACTATAAAGAATATGCTACATTTCACGTCTTCTTTCTATTCCCTGGTGGGGATTGAAATGGCACAGACATAGCTTTCACCCAACATAAGCACTTGGGAGTTATTGAGAGTATCACTAGAGAGAGGATCATGATGGTTGACTCTGAACTGAACTGTACTCATTGTCAGAACAAGATGCTGGCAAAAAATTCTGTTGGAAATTTGATTTGTGTGTATCTTGACCTCATCCTACAGGGAAGGATGGATTAATGCGCATTCATAATGTCACCTCATCCTACAAGGGTTGATAGATATTTTTCTACTTCCTGCTTCAAAATTGTATGTGATGAATATATACAGTTTTATTTCATTTTCACATTTACTTTTCTTTAGACTGTAAAAGAATCATGGGTTACATGATGATATATGTAGCTTTTTTCTGTTATAAAATACATACAATGTTGCTCATATCTTCTTGTTCTGTTTGTGTACATTGTCATTAGATTTTGTGATGTTAATTATGATGAGGGAGATTATTTTTAGAATAAATCTTAGTCCGTCCTATCTGGCCCAATGCGCAGAACTGCCACTACATTATTCTCATTTTTCTTTTCAGACCTTAAAGGATTCAATGATCTTTTTGAAGGCTAGGGTATTTGAAAACGAGCATCTAATTAATTTCAGAAACTGTAGGAAAAAAATTTCCCTTCATGAGTAAGGAGTAGCTTCCTTCATAAAGACTCAAGCCAGATCTATTTGTAGAGCTGATGACGGGATTTCTTATGTCAACAGTTTCTCTTATGACGAGACAAGGGATGTGGGTGAGGAAGGAAATATAGATGCAAGGAACTGAACTAACTACAGAGTATTTAGCTTGAAGTGTTGATTCGGAAGACACACTGATGATATAAGTAGATCATTGAGTGGGTGGTAGTCATCGTGATGGAAAAGGCATTGTACCAGTAAGAATTGAAAGCATAACTTCACCAAAACTAAAAAAAATAAAATAAAATAAAAACACAAACGAGATGATACCATTCTAATTCCTTTCTCTGAATGCTTTGGATAGATAAATAGCAAAAGACTTTTATCTATCCTTTCCTGTGTGCTCTAGATTTTTCTGTAGGAGATACCAGGAAGTCTGTTGCTGTAGCCTCACATAGCATGATCTTTGATAGTGAGAAGACCTGAAACTGTTACTTAAATCGATGCAGTCAGTAAATTCTGTTGTGCAATGTTCTTCCTCCCTAAAGTCTTTGGGATTTTGTATATATTTTTATTGTAAAAATACTGTACATTGGGGTCACAGTTTCATGAGTTAGGTAATGAGTACATTTAAAGTCTTTGTTTTGACTGGGCAATAGGGACCTGCTGACAGGATTTATTGTGTGTAATAGGAATAGGTAAGAAGACATGAGGGGCAGAGATTGGTCCAGATACTTAGACCTGTTTATCTGTTATTTAACTTGAGTTTGTCTGGATGGCAAAAAAATAAGCAAAACAATAAATAACTCAATGAATAAATGAGCAAACAAATTGATCAGAAAGTTCTCAGCAGAATTAAGAGTGGCTAATAAATTCATGAAAAATGGGCAACATCTGTATGCATAAAGGAAAAGACATTGAGAATCCAGTTCGCTCCGTCAAAATGGCTACTAGAAAGAAAATATCAACAACAAATATTGGTGGATTGTCAAGGGAGAAAGAACCCTTTATATATTGTTGGTGGGAATATAAGTTAGTATAGCAACTATGAAAATAAGTGTGTTGTGCCTCAAGAACCTACAAATAGAACTATCATGTCATCTTTTTATACCCCTCTTGGATATATATCTACAGGCATGCACACCAACATACAAGAAAGGCGTTTGCGTACACATGTTCATAGAAGTACTAATTACAGTATCTGAGATATGGTACCTATCTCGTTGTCCAGTGAATAAAGAGAATTAAGCATATATATATTATATTTCAACCATAAAGAAGAATGTAATTGTGTCATCTGAAGGAGAATCAATATGACAGATCATCAAACTAAGGAAAATTCACACTCAGAAAGACAAATATAGTATGCAAAAAATATGAAGAAACTAGGCCCTAATATTGTAATATGTAATGAGTATAAAAGGGGAAGTTTTGCAGGTAACAGTGGGTAGAAAGGGGTTTAGAAGACATGGGATGAACATTATAAAAGAACTTGTATTTGTGTGTGTGTAAATAGAACAATGAAACCCACCAAAAACTGTTTAATTATCAGGGAAAGGGAAGATAGTTAAGAAAGTAGTATAGATAGGGTGAATTTGATCAAAGTATGTTTTATCACATTGATATCCTTTGGCACAATTAAGTTATACTATAAGATACTTTTTGAATACAAGAAAAAAGAAAATATACATTGAGTAAAAATTAATTAGCTATTGTCACTGATCTTTGGACCTACCTTAGTCATTTCTGTCCAGACAAATTTCAGAGAGAAATCTTCTTACAAAGTCATCTTTATACATTTAGATCCCACGTGTAATCTAGTAATGTAGGGAAGACACGGAGGTCAGAAAGTCAGTGAGCGCACTGGTAGAGTGCAGGTGAGTCATGTGTGTGCATTGATTTGGGTCACAGAGTCAAATCCACAGCTAGGGGATGATCAAAATGATCATTTGGCCACTTCTTTCTTTTAATACATTTTTATTGTAAAAATACTGTATAGAGGGGATACAGTTACATGAGCAAGGTAATGAGTACATTTCCTATCAAGCATTGTTGCCTCCTCCTTTGTTTTTCTTCTACCTTCCCTCTCACCTCTACAACTACACTTCTGAGTTCATTGAATCACAAGCTCACAGTTTATAGGTTTATAGGATCAGCAAGGGAACATCCAGAAAGTGCACAAGAACTGTAATCACACGAAGACAAGAATTCCAAAACCTATCAAGGAAATATAGTTGAGTCACTGTGTTGAGACTGTGCTCATCTCATTCACAACAATAGCCTATGTGCCAGATCATAATCCGGATGGTACATTTTCTCACATATTCTGTCATTGAGGAAAATAATATCATTATCATAGTTCCACAGTTCTACTCTTGGTTCTCTGAAGCCACAGCTCACAGTCTAGGATTAACAGAGAGCATGTGTGCAACACAGGGGTTTGGGGTTTTCTATTTGGTGAATGGAGCCCAGTGCTATGGCTGACTCCAGAGGACACAGGTACTTCTAATCATTAGTTAAGTTGATGTCTATAGCCATGCAGTGACTGCTTAACAATTTCCTTGGATCTGTCTTAAATTGACCCTCATTTTAGTCAGTTGCAGTGCTGTACTTGGCAACAGATTACTCCAGGGTGAACTCTGAATCCATATTTCAGCTACAGATGCATCTAGCATCCTGGTCCTTTCCTGGTGACAACTTCCTCCATCTACGTTCTAATCCTTGTTTACAATCTAGTTCCACAGAATTCTAATGTTCGTTTTAATTGTATGTGTTTGTTATTTTTTCTCTCCTTTGTTATTTATTCACTCCATTCATAAACTGTTATAGTATCTGAAAGGTAATTCAGTTCTATGAACATACATGTGTTGGGCTCCTGGGCCTTCAGCTGGTGTTAAGTCAATGTAAGCCTACTTCCAGTGCATGTCATCAAGGTGATTGTGATGGTTAGCTTCGTGTTACTGTGACAAAATACCTGGGAATATAAACTTGTAATTAGGAAAAATTTATTCTGGCTCATGAATCCAGAGGTATTAATCCCTGCTCCCTGGTTCTTTTGATTTGAGCCTGTAGCAGCACAATACATCATGGCAGGTGCTTTGTGATAGAGGAGGCTTCAATATGTCTGGGGAAAAAAAATCAAGAGGAAAATCTTGCTTTCACAATATCTCCTTTAAGATCCACAAATGATATCACTTCCTCCTGCTTTCAACTTCATAAAGGTTCCACAAATTAGCAGCACAACTTGCAATCCGAGTCTGTAACATATCGGAAGACATTCATGATTCAACCTCCTGAAATGAGTTACTTTTCTTAACATTTTTTATGCATTTTTCCCTTTGGCTGGCTGACTGAGCACAAGCATAGGGCTCTACAACATGTCTGGCTTGCTTTGGAAAACTGAAATTCTAATGTACAAAACAGAGCTCATTTTTAATAAAAGTATGTTTCCTGGAAAGCATGGTATTTCTAGGAAAATTGATGAAATGAATTACACATCCTTTCTACTATTTATGCTTAATTCCATCAATTCTGAAAGTCTAAAGCTTTCCCATAAAAATTAATATTTAGAAAACAACTACTTCTAATATTAGGACTAGTACAACTGCAGTAATAGATAAGAAATTTGAGATTTGTTTTAATAGCCTGTTATCAGTGAAATATTCTTTGTGCACTTGGAAACATAATAATCTGTATGGATGGTGGGTTTTTATCATGAATTCATACAGTTTTAATTTAAAGCAGTACATGTGCTGGTGCGGGACCTCCTGAGTCAGCTCAATGCAAACGAACGAAGGGAGCTTATATTTTCCTCTAAAATTACATCTAATATAAATCTTACATAAAGTAAAGGATTGCTTAAAGGCTTTTGAATTAATAAAAACGTCAAATAAAGTCATATATAATGGGTGTACAGAAGAAACACTAAGCCTTCATAGCAAAATGCACTTATATATTGAGATACCATTGTTATGCAAAACATCCTTCCAGAATATTTTTACATAATCAATCATCACTAATAATTTAGAATGTCCACATAATTTAAAAAGCATATATGCATTAACCCACCTGTTCTTTTATCATTGACTGATAAAGAATCTTAACAGCACACAATAATATATCAAAAGCTCTTTCTGCATGAAATATTATATCAAAGTTTGTCATAATGTATTATCAAATTGATATTGAAATAGCTTAACACTAAATATTAATAATATTGGTACATAAGATTTAATTGAAGTTAAAGCTGGATGCCAGTGGCTCATGCCTGTTATCCTAGCTACTTAAGAGGCTGAGATCTGAGGATCATGGTTCAAAGCCAGCCCTGACAAGAAAGTCCTTGAGACTTTTATCTCTAATCAACCACTCAGAAAACTGGAAGTGGCTCAAGTGGTAGAGTATTTGCCTTGAGCTAAAGAGCTGCGGAACAGCATTCAGACCCCTGTAAGTTAAGATTTTGTCTTAGTTGTTCTAGTAGCCTGTCCTATACTAAAACATTGCTCGATAGGAGCTGTACTCATTACCTTACTCATGTAACTGTAACCCCTTTGTATAGTATCTTTACAATAAAAATATATATTAAAAATGCATTACTGGACTGGAAAGGTGACTGAGTAGTAGAGTGCTCACCTTGCATGCACGAGGCCCTGGGTTCAATTCCTCAGCACCACATAAGCAGAAAAAGCCCGAAGTGGTGCTGTGGCTCAAGTGGTAGAGCGGTCTCCTTGAGCTGGAATGCTGAGGGACAGCGCCCAGGCCCAGAGTTCAGGCCCCACGACAGATCAAAAAAAAAATTTTTTTTGGAATAATTTTACTTGTCAGACTCCTGTAGCCCGTGCCTGTAATTTTAGGTACTCAATGGCTGAGATCTGAGGATCACAATTAAAAGCCAACTGAGCAGGAAAGTCTCTGAGGATTCTCTCTCTTATCTCCAATTAAATACCCCGAAGACAAAAGTGGAGCTGTGGTTGAAGTAGTAGAGTGTTAACCTTGAGCAATAGAGCTAGACACAGTACGTTGGCCCTGAGATTAAGTCCCAGGCCTCCAGGACCAGCACAAAGAGACAGACAGGCAGAGATAGAGAATAAGATATGTAATATACAGATATTTGTGTATATCTATCTATATAATCTAGCTATGATTTTGATAGAAATTTGACTAAATATAGGATATTGATTTATGGAGAATTTTCATGTTTACTATACTATTAAATCCATAAATACCATGAATTTGATTATGTAGAGTTTTCCTTGCTTTCTTTTGTTAATGCTTTTTATTTACTTATAAACAGGAATTGTATGTATTTTCTTACATTTACTACCAAGCTTACATTCTTTTTCTAGTAATTATAAATGAGGTTATTACCAAATTTTAGTAATAATAAATTCATTATTATTTAGAAACACAATTTTTAAATGTTTATTTTATAAACTACACATTTATTGCTGTCTATAGCACACTATATTATTATAATTCCTATGAATTTTAATTATTTTTCTTTGCTATATAGGCAATCATATATACAAAAATAAGTATTATTACTTCTTGATACAAAAAATAAGTGTTATTACTTCTTGACATCTACAGAAATTTTATTTCCTTTTAATTTGTTGTTGTTGTTGGTGGTGGTGGTGGTGATGGTCATGGGGCCTGAACTCTGGGCCAGGGTGCTGTCCCTCAGCTCTTCAGCTCAAGGCTAGCACACTACCACTTGAGCCACAGCGCCACTTCTGGCTTTTTCTGTTTATGTGGTGCTGAGGAATCGAACCCAGGGCCTCATGTGTGCAAGGCAAGCACTCTACCTTTGAGCCATCTTTCAGCCCCTTTCCTTTTGAATTTTGGGATTCCACTAATATGTTCACACACACACACACACACACACACACACACACACACACAAATTCATACTTGTTTACAGTACAAGAAATTGATCTATCTTTTTGATAAATGGCAAATCCATAAATGGTATCATTTATTAAAAGGTTCATCTCTACTCTTTATCATTTAAGGTGATAGATTATAATATTTATTGCATGTAGAATGAATATTATTTCTCATAAAGTTGGGTCTATTTTTGGTATTTATCTTTTATCTCATAAATATTTTTCTGTGTATCTATGAGCTAGAAATGTACTTCTTCATCAGAGGAGTTAGTTTTCTCTATGATGATTTTAAAAATCATAAATTGATAATTTATAATTTAATGTTTATTTTGTATAAGGTGATGTTGTGATTTATGAATACACTGAAATAATTAAGCCAACTTAGTTAGCATTCATATTCATAAATATTGAGCATGGTGTGATGATAACAATTTAAATTTTCCCTTTAATATATACAATGACTTCCTATTATCCACATTAACTAGACTGTGCATTCAATCCCCAAATATATTTGTCACAAATGAAATGTGTACCCTATGATCAATATCTCTTCATTTTTCTCTTTAGCTATTATATACACCATTCTCATTGTGGCTTTATTGTACTCTCTACACATAAGTTAGATTATGCCACATTTTGTTTCCATACCTGCCTTGTTTAATTTAGCATAATATTCTACAGTCTAATGTAACCTTAAATGAGAATATGAGGTTGGACATCCTTATTCCTTTCTCTATCTCAGGAAAGAGAGGTAGTTGTTATTATCAGATACAATGTCATCCGTTGGTGGTGTATAGATTCTGTTTATCAACTTAAAAGCCTATTTTCCTTTCCTGTTTTCTGAGTTATGATAATGCATGCACGTTACATTCTGTCAAATTTTTCTGCATCAATTCATATGATTATCTAATTTTTTTCTCTAGGTAATACTATGAGTTATATTGATATATTTTCTAATGCAGAGCAAGGCTTGCATCTATGGAAATAGCTCTATTTGGACATAATGCATGCCTAATTTTATGTTCTTAATTTTATTTGCTGACATTTTACTGTGCATGATTATGTCTATATTTATGAGATATGCTCAGTAGCTATTTTCTTTTCTGTACTATCTTTGTCTGACTTTGATTCCAGAGTAATATGAAAGTCATAGACTAAGTTAAAAATATTATTCTATTTCCAGGAAGAAATTATTTAATATTTATATTAGTTTTTGGAAAGTTCTCCAGTTATTATTGTTTATAAAATTTTAAGTATTAGAATTTCTTTAAGAGTTGTATCTTTATTCATAATATCTATCTCATATTAAGTATCATGTGATGCACATTTTAACTAAGTTTTCCCCATATAGAGAGGTTTTTTGTACTATAACTATTTCTGTTCTTTGATGTTGATAGGGGTAGTTGTTAGAACTGATATTAGACACTTGGGATTCTTTTCTGATTCTAACATTTTAGAGGTTTATAGATTTTATTGATATTTCCCAAACAGTATCTTCTACACATTTTGTTTATTATTATTATTTTCTTTTTTCTTGATTACGTTTTTACCTTTACCATCTGTGTTCCACACCATGGGTTTTTTTTTTTTTCAAAAAATATGTATATTCATTATTTCCTAGGTTCTTGAAGTGGAAATTTGGGTAATTTTTTTGATAATTTTCTTCTTTCCCAGAAATATTTAGCATGGAAAGTGTCCTCCACATTGGGATATGTTGTGTGTTCATTTTCATTCAGGTATACCTGGGATCACTCACTTGACCAGTGGATAATTTCATATTTGTTGCTCAGCCCCAAGTTTTCATGTATTTTCCTTTTATTCATTTGAAGTTTGTGCTAAAGTCTGATATTATAAAATCAGCTATTTGTTCTGTGGACAGTTAAAAAGAACATAGGACTATCAGTAATCATTTGTAAAACAAACAAAAAAAAAAACAAAAAATAAGCAAAAATTGACACAAATTAGGGAAGCAACAACTATTGTCAGAACCATAAGAGAGGTGAGCTCATGGGGGAACATGCTCTCCTCACAATTGGGAAGGAAAGTGGAAGATATAAACAATTCTAATGCAGTAAATTAGAAGTCTCTGTGCAAACAAGAGGATAGGACACCCTGAACTCTAAGTGATGAATTTCTAGAGGCTAATTAGTAAGCAGTTTTTTGAAAGGTAAAATCTGCAGGTGCCCATGACATATAGGTCCCATGTTTTCTTGAATTTTGTCTCTCAGGAGCTTCATCAGAGAACATATCAGAAAACAATTTTGTCATGTTTCCAGCAAGAGAAGTGGAAATGATTTGTTCTGAAATATATCTAAGCATTCTATTCTGAAAAAAATCTCTCAAAGAGATAATTATTCAAAAATTAATTAACCAGAAATGAGTTAACCATTGATGAACCTGCTGGTTTCTGTGACAATCCAACTATCCTGGAAAAAGAGATAGACTCAACTCCTGTCAACGCTCCTATTCTTCTAGAAGGAGGAATAATAATGACCAACTTCTGCCAACCCTGTCATCCTATTCTCCTAAAAGTGGGGGATACTTGTAAAATGTAGTTTCACTATACACTCAGAACAAATGATAGGACTACAGAAGTACCCACACTCACAACTTTATCACCTCATTCCTACAGGATTGTTTAACTACAGTATACTTAATCCACCTGTCATGTTTATTTCAAAATTAAAAACAAATTACAAGGTCTACTAATGGGCAAAATATAGCATCTAAAGACAACAAGCATCACAACTAGATTGCAAACTTGTTTGAATTATTGAATAAAATATTAAGACCACCATCACTAATATGCAAAAGGCAATAAAAGAAAAAACATCATGGAAAAGCTGAAAGTGTTATCAGATGGAAATATTAAGAAATAATAATTTAATAGTAAGGGAGACTGAAACCACTGTAAAATAAATGTTGAGTTATTCAGATAAGGTTATTCTAGAGTGAGCATCATTGAGAAATGAGCTAAGGACATACAAACCAACCTCATAAACTGAGATAAAAAGAAAAGTTGAGCATAATATCAAAGAAGATTAGAACATCTACAAAATAAAAATATGCATAATTAGAATTGCAAAAGAAGAACAAAAAAGGAGAGGAGCAGAAAACATGTTTGAAACAATAATGACAGAGAATTTCCCACAAATTACTGTCAGACACTATAAGATAGTTCTGAGAATTTCAGGGAACTTTAAGAATCCCAAAATTGATACCTATGTTTGTATTTTTAAATTATAGAAAATTTAAAATTTAAGATGTTTGTTATTTTTAAATAATAGAAAATTTAAGATAAAGAAAATATCCTTAAAGTAGTCAAAGGAAAAAAAGAGTTTACTTGTAGAGGAGATGCTAGAATTATGTCTAACTTAGGAAAAGCTATACATTTAAGAACAGAGTGAAACATTTAAATGAGAACAAAAGGAAAATAAAACTTATATTCCTCTACTCTGTGATATGTTTTCAAATGAGAAAGAGAAACTAAACTGAGATTAACACTGAATATACAGCCAATACAGATTTCCCTTATAAACACCACACACTCCCAAAATGCTAAGGTAAAAATTAAGTCCTTCTATATAGAATATATATAATATAATATAAAAATAATAGAAGTGCACCCCACCCCCTCATAGTTTCTTTAGATTTGAAGGTGAAATGAAGAAGATAAAGGGACTTTTACTGGTTTGGTTAAACTTTGGTTCTATGTTTAGACTTCTCTGATTCTATTGCAGCAAGAGAAGTTGTTCATTGAATAATAATAACGTCCAATCTGAAGTTGCTGGACTGTACCCAATGTCCTCAACCTTTGCTGCTGTGGATGAGAATTTGGGGACTCTCATGGCTCTCGTGGGAATGGCAGAGTGACTGTCTAAAGTACACTCTATGACTTTGGGGTCTAGAAGGGAAGCATTTGCTAGGATTTATTAAAAACATAATTATCAATGTTTTGCATTTTTATTGTTTTTTGTACGTTTTTTATTGTAAAAATGCTGTACAGAGGGGTTACAATTACATAAGCAAGGTAATGAGTACATTTCCTCTTGAGCATTGTTGCCTCCTCCTTTGTTTTCCCCCTACCATCCCTTCCCTCCCACCTCCACACCTACCCCCGCCATGCCGAACCCCCCCCCTCGTCCCAGCCAAAGTTGTAAAGTTTGTTTTCAACATAGTGTTTTGTACATCTCATCGCTACAATAGGTCAACCTGTATCCTTATTTAAGCATTTTTCCCTTCCCCTCCCCAAATAAGAGAAGTATCAAGATATACAAGATGCAGGGCACTGACATCAAATACAGTGAAAATAGGAGTTATACCATAGGGGAAGGAACATTTTCATCTTCTTCCTTATGTCTGGGAAGCAAATGGCAGAAGGAAAATCTTACAACTAACAGCTTTCTAGTTTCCAATATATTTTTAAACCTAAGAAGAGTTAATTAGCCTTCTTTCCACCTTTCTGATTATTGTGTTTGTTTTCACATAAGATCCAGAGATTTCATTTATATGTAGAAGGAAAAGTAGAGTAAAGGAAATCTAATCCACATTAACAAAAGCACTTTTTTTCTTCTTTATAAGATCATTAGATGTAAAATGTCAAAGGAATATTGAAATATTTTCTTTAAAGAACAAGCAATACCTGGAAAATGAAGGAATATTGATGCAGACAGAGTTTATGTCAGTGATATTTGAAAGTATTGCACTTTATATTAAAGCACTGTCTCCAATTTTAAAATGAAGAGTTTGGAAATGGCAAGGTCATTGAGAGTTGAGTGGTCAGTCTCCGGTACTAAAGAACTGCCTCCCCTGTCACACATCTAGCTAGTTTATTAGAAGGTTTCACCCATCATTTGCAATTCTGAGCATTGTCTCCTGCAGTCTGACACTTTATCTTGAATCCTAAGAGCATCATGCAGACCTAGGTAATTCTTCCAACTAAGTCCAGTATTATTTTCATTAGGTCCAAGTTGAACAATTGTTACTTACAGACTTTTTTTGGTGTGTCTAGTTTCTAAATACATCCACTGTCTTGGTTTACATTGCAATTTTCCTTATTTCAAATCAACGAGGAAACTTCTTACCCTAACTCTTAATCTGTTGTGGGTCAGTTTATCTATTAAATTGTTATTAAAAAGCGTTCAATTACTGAATTGCTATTATAAGTCCATACAATCTTCAGAACAATATTTATATTAAATGTATATTCATTTGTATACTTTCTTGCACACACAAGTATTTGTCAAACATATTTATGTCAGGTGATAAATAAGACAAAATAAGACAAAATACATTAATACCAATTATTTTAGTGAATCATATTATGAATACAAACTTGAAGAAAAGTCTGACACTATGTTCTAGAAATAAAAAAGTGAGTCCTGAGCTTGAGAGTCTCAGGGTACTAAGGTACAAATGTCAAAGCTATTGTTTAGGGATTCTTTATTTCATTGCTTGTGGTGTGTGTGTGTGTGAGTGTGTGTGTGTGTGTGTGTGTGTGTGTGTATTGGGGCTTGAACTCAGTTCCTGAAGCTGTCCCTGTACATTTTTGCTCAAGGTTGGCTCTCTACCACTTAAGTCACAACTTCACTTCCAGGATTCCCCCACACACACCTTGGTAATTAATCAGAGACAACAATCTCAAGGACTTTCCTTCCAGAACTAATTTCAAACCATGATCCTCAGGTCTCAGCTCTGTAAGTTGCTAAGGCTAAAAGGCATGAGCCACAGCTACTGGCTTTATTTTTAAAGTACAGTTGTTCTTGCACACACACATTCTTCTGATGTTTTAAAAATCGAGTCATACCCCAGCCTTGCTATTTGCTGGTTATTCTGGAGACATGGTTTCATGAACTTTTCTCCCATGATTGTCTTTTAACTATGATCTTCTGGATCTCCACCTTATGAGTAGCTGGTTATTGGTGTGAGTCAAGCTTGCTGTTCGGATGTTATTGGGATATAACCATATTATTTGAGACCAAATGGACACAATCTATTACAGTCAAAGTAAAAATGTATACCTAAGAACCTAATGTTACTCATAGCACATATCAAGCATATATGAAGATAAAATGAAACATATATTAACTTTTATTTTTTTCTGTTCTGTATTATTTACCTCTCCTCTTACATTAATTAGAATTTTCATTCAATTATTTCCTCTGACACTGATGAGTACAGCAAGATCAGATATATTCTTCATTTTCTTATTACATTTTCCCATCATTTTATTAATTGAAATTAACTATAACAGCCTTTGGCGGCAACTGGTTTCAGATTGAATCTCTAGGTTTTATCTGCAGAACAATAAGATTTATTCTCAGTAAAACAATAATAACTATAATAAAAGTAAAGTCTTTAGCAGAGCTAAACAAACCATATGACTTATTATCAATAACTACTAATTTCCTGTTATGATGGATATACAGATAATGGATCCCCTAAATATAATTTCTTTCTAAAATATGTGGTTTTTTCTTCCTAGAAAATTTAACTATCATAATTTGAGTCTGTAAATACATAATTAAGAAATCTAAAACCAACCTGTCTACGGACATTTACTTTACAAAATATGTGTAAGAAATATGACTGATGATAACTACATTCTGTTGAGCTTATTTACTAGTATAGTTCCATTTGTTCTTCCTGCATATTAATCAGTTAGATTTGTTTCTTAGTGATTAGACTTTTACAAACTTTTATCTACCTTATCAGCATGAAAAGCAAAATTTTACAATTGTTCTCTCAGGCTCTTCAGAGAAAATTATTCAGAACTGGCTCCTCAATACTCATAAATAAGGCAGGTGCTGGTGGCTCACGCCTGTAATCTTAGTTACTCAGGAGGCTGAGATCTGAGGATAGCAGTTCAAAGCCAGCCAGGGCAGAAAAGTCTGTGAGACTATTATCTCCAGTAAACCACTAGAAAACCAAAAGTGGCACTGTGGCTCAAATGGTAGAGTGCTCGTCTTGGGCTGCATAGCTGAGGGACAGCGCCCAAGCTCAGAGTTCAAGCCCCATGACTGACCAAAAAAACCCCCAAACAAATACTCATAAATTACATAATAGAAAAGGTTTGTTTATTATGTGTTGCCATTTAAGAAAATATTTTATGGCATAATGAATTGTTATTTATAATGCTCTCAAACTTTGTAGTAAGATATTTAATTTTATATTTAGATTTTATAAGGCAAACTATTTACAATACATAACTATAGTCATTTAGTTTTGCTTTTACAAGATAAAGGAATGAACTTTGAGGTAAGATTTTATTCAATGGTGTCCAATGTCCATAATTTTGTTTAACTCAAAGTTCTTTTGTTGTTGTTGTTGTTGTTGTTGCTTTGTTTTTGTCAGTTGTGGGGCATAGCCTGGTCTCTGTCCCTGAGCTCTTTTGCTCAAGGTTAGCACTATAACACTTTGAGACTCAGCACCACTTTCGGTTTTCTGGTGGTTAACTGGAGATAAAGCATTTCAAGAACATTCCTGCCAGGGTTGGCTTTGAATCACTGTCCTCAGATGTCAGCCTCTTGAGTAGCTAGCAATACAGGTGGGATCCACTAGTGACCCGGTTAAACACAGTTTTTACTTTAGTAGTATATGGAAAATATAGAATATATAAAATTTTAATGATACTTTGTAGTCAAACAGTAGTAAAAGTATTTTTCCCAGATTTTTATTAGCTTACATTAGTTATGCAAAAGGGAATTCTTTTATATTGCATTTCAATCAATCTCACTAGTAAGAATTTTAATATAGTATTACATAAACTCTAAACTCCAAAGAGTTGTTCTAAAATTGGAGTAAAGGTGAAGTGTGAATAAATAGGAGTATAAAAGTTGATCAGAAGGAAGCCAGGTTTGTAAAGAATTAAAACTAATATGATTTGATTACTGATTTGTTTCCACCATTTCCCTGGTAGACAAGAAGCTAGAGGAAACAGTTCGATGAAAAGACTTAACCCTAGAGGATCACTGGGGTCAGGAGGAAATAAACAATTTAAGCAAAAGGAATATCATGAAGATATTTAAGTCAATCATCAATTAGATGCAATAATGAAGGAACATAATGGAAATTTTGACCAAGTTATTGACTAATTTATGTCATATTTCTCTTTATCAATAAAATGCAAACTTATCTCAACACAGTGGGTTTGATGACATTTCTCTTTTTGTCATCAATATCTTGCAAAAACCTGAATTTTAATACTTCCCAAATCTATTTTAACACATTGCCACTGGAGGTATTGCTGATAAGCGCTAAGTAACTGATGTATCTGTATATCACTAGTGTTAGCACAGAACACAGGGTTAACATATCCTAAATGGAAAACTAATAAAATAACTCCACATTTAGATTCCAATTTTCTTTAGGTCCTGGGTAAACTGGAATTTACCCATTGATTGAAATCACTTAGTCTCAGGTTGCATTTAAAAATAACATATCAATATCTACTCTTTGTTTCATACTTACTATAATCAGAGAACCATAATTTATGACTCATTTAATAT
This sequence comes from Dipodomys spectabilis, assembly GCF_019054845.1. Classification (NCBI taxonomy): domain Eukaryota; kingdom Metazoa; phylum Chordata; class Mammalia; order Rodentia; family Heteromyidae; genus Dipodomys; species Dipodomys spectabilis. Next base: position 10,159,434 of record NW_024870686.1, on the reverse strand, counting down.
AGTTTGATTCATTTATAAATTATAGCTATGTCTTCATTTGTGAATGCATAAAGGTAACTGTTTATAAAAGGTAAGTGAGTTAAGATCAGATAGCTGTCATTTAATGAAACTATACCTTCCATTGCCTCTGGTAGCTGGATTTAGACCCCAAAAGAAATCTAGTATTATCTCATTTTAATATCCTTAATTACATAGGTAAAAGGCCATACTTCAAAATAAAGTCATATTGACACGTTCTGAATAGACATATCTGTGTAGTTCACTCATACTCAGTAGCTTAACCAGTTCATTTTGATCATACCACTCACGTGTCACCCTTTCCTACCCTCATTCCTCTCCCTCGGCCCTGCGTTGCTGCAATCTCCTTGAATTTCTGGAACATATCATAAGGATTTTAGCCTTTCAACTTTCCTGATTTTGCTTTGTAGCGTGCACTGAGGAGCCTGTCACCCCAACCCCAGGTGAAACTCCATGCTAAATGCTACAGCATTGTCAAACCCTCTTAACAGTGTATACTACATGTCGATCTTTCATAACACTTATTCACTTTCTAAACTAGAAGAAATTATTTGTAATGCATGTATTACTTATAGGCATCAGCCCACTGGAATTAAGGTATGAACTGGAGTCTCAGTCTAGATCCATTATAGATAGATCTATAATAATCACCGTCATTTCCTAACCAGCAAGACTCTTCCAGCAGTTTTATAATGGGCTACACACACACATTAGTGAACAAGTAATACCTTGAATCTCAGAAAGTATATTGTGAACTTCTAAATATTATGTCAAATTAGCAGATAGAATTTGGAGAATTTTTTTTTCCAGTCCTGGGCTCTGTCCTTGAGCCTCTCTGTGCTCAAGGCTAGCACTTTATCACTTAAGCTACAGCACCACTTCCAGCATGTAATGAGTAGTTTATTGGAGATAAAAGTCTCACAGACTTTCCTGCTCAGGCTGGCTTTGAACCTCAGTCTTCAGCTCTAAGCCTCCTGAACAGCTAGGATTAAGAACATGAGCCACCAATGCTCCAGTGGAGGATTTAATATGGACTTATTACTGAGTGAGGGAAATCAAAAAGAGAGAGCTTGCTTGCTGAGACTTTCTGAGCATACATGGTTATATGTGAGCTCCCAGATCCTTGCCTTTATTAATGTACTGGAATATTCATGAATAAGTTATAAATGAGATACTCCAACAAGAATAAATAATAAATAAGTTAGAGTGGCATAAATAAGTTTAATAGTGTTTGGCTGAATTTCCACCGACAACTATTTCATTTTTAATACATTTACTAAATTTTGATATATACTTGCAAAGATTTAAAGAAACAAATTTTGCATAAACTCTCTAAAGACCTAATGTCTTAACTAATAATTAAAAAGTATAATATAAATATATATAAATGTAAATGTATACTTTATATGCTTTAAGTGTTAGAGTATGAGACATAAATAAAAATGTCTATATTTTTATGTGATATTTTGTATAGCTATATAAGTATACACATATAGATATATATTTATTTATGTATTTATAACTAGATATTAACATATCTATATATTTGTATATATTTATATAAATAAATTGATATAGTTATATATGAGTATAATTATAAAATAAAACTTATGAATTTTACATAGTAATAGAGTATATAGATGAAAGAATTAGTTGCAACTAGAAAAAAAATCAAATTTAATTTTCCTTATGTGACTGAAGTAAATGGTACAATTGGACAATAGAATTACACATCAGTATAATTCACTGCAACATCTGGATTGAAAACTCGCTAAGAAATACCTACCAGTGTTACAATAATGAAATATATCACTGATATATCTATATGTATAGTTATAGTGGATTTGTGTTAATATATTAACGTTACATATTACATTTTTGCGTATGTATATAAATTAGTGTATAAATACAGTTAAATTTCATTTAACTGTCCTTTCACCACATTCAGTCTTCTTTGAATTTTTTCTACAGTTTAGTCCTTGTGATGTCTACCTTTTTCACAGGAAAAGTGAAAGCAAATAGCCTTCTGATTAGCAGCAAAAAAAAGCTTCATTCCCTCCACAAAGCCATAATAATAATAGCATAGAAACTTTCCCAAGTAATGAAGGGAGTCAATAAGGTGTCTAATCTGAAGAGAAGAGATGGTCCCTAAGGAAAGACAAGGCATAAGGAATAGGAAATTTCCTCATAAATGCCAGGAGAAAGTAAAGTTCTGTTGTCATCTGGAAAATTCAAAGATCTTACCTGATCCACCAGCTCTCCCATCTTTTCACGTGAAGAGTATTAATTATCATATGAGAAAAAATATCAAAGAGAACATAACTTGCACATTGCTTCTACTTTAACAGCGACAATGAATTTTCCTTTACAGTCTTCTTCATTCATTCTTTCCTACATGGTCTGTTTCCTAAAATAGAGTACTGAACCAGAATAGTAATTACCTTCTTTCAAATAATTACCTAATAAGGAACTATAAAAACTACCTGAAATACAACCTGAAATACAACTGGAAATATTTTTTATGTGATATCAGGTATCTTCCCTTCTCTACTCCTAACATCTCATCCGAAGTATATTTCAAATAATTTTGTCTCTCCCTTTGAATAATTAATTTCAGTCCAACATTTTGTACAATTCCTTTGCTTATACATTTTGTTATCTTCAATTTCTTCTATGAATGTAATGCTCTTTAGACTGTGTTCCACTTTATCCAGAGTCCAGTTCATATTAATTATTCATTTTGTGTTTGTGTTTCTCAGCTTAGGAACTTTCTAATATTAAACTAAGTAACACAGAAGTAACAAAACTCTGCTGTCAGTCATATGGTCCTTTTATCCTCACCTTCATCTTTCTCCTTTACACAACCAAAAGCGTCATAAGCACATTTTGTTCTCTACTATTGTTTTTATAATGCTCTACTTCTTGAACTCACTGTTTGACTTACACAGCCAGTGCCATGGTATATTTCTTTTCTGAAGGTCACTGTATTTTCTCAATCACCAACTCGATACTGACTAATGTTTCTTTTATTACCCTATAAAAATATCCTCCCTCACTCTGGAATCTACTCATAACTGCCTATTTGACTTTTTTCTCCCCACCACTCATTACTGTTTAATACACCATAAATCTTGTTTGCTGTTAGTTATAATGCGCTTCCTTTCTTTTCTGTTCATATATGAGTCCTTTTCATCTGAAATAGTACTACAACATTTTTTCATGGAATATAGTAGGTATTAAAAATGATGAAGGAGCGGATACTTCTTTATTAGAATTCCATTCTTCCTAGAAATTCTTTCATTTATTAAATCTAAACTTATATTAACCATATTTAGGTATATGTTTGATTTTAAATTTTTGAGTCTCTATTCTTAAAACTTAAGGCTGTGTTGGGAGGTGGTTGAGGGAAGGAATAGTGGGAAAACAAGGGAAGGGTAAAAATGATCGACAAATAATGTACTCATTGCCTTACTCATGTAACTGTAACCATTCTGTACAGCATCTTTCCAATAAAAATTAAAAGAAAGAAAGAAAGAAATAACTTAAGGCTAATGTCCAATAGTTAGAAAGTTCTGGCTAATGTTGTCCCTGAAATGATGGACTAAATCTTCTTAAACTATGAGCACAATAAATCTTTTTTACCTTTAAGTTGCTTTTGTCAAGTATTTTTTTCACAAAAGCACGAAAGTATCAAACAGCATCAACAAGAAAAGCATAGCTCCTAAAAGTTGAGATGTAAACAAAGATTTCCTTGTAAATGACAACAGAGTAGTTGTGAAAAGTAATGAAGAAAGAACTTTCCTGGACTTTGTTGCTAAAGACAGGTCATAAAGATGGCTATGCTTTTCTTTTGTTACATTTCAAGTATGTTTAGGAGAACTCTGAAAACACAAACAATAATAAATAATAAAAGGAGATGGTCGAACTAAGTAAAAAATATAAGGGACAAAAGTAGAATTATACAGGTCTAGGCTCATAAGACAGTCTACATAATTTGGCAGGCAATATAAAAGAATAATGAATATACCAGAAAGGATTGTTAATAGCAAATGAAGAAAATACAATTTCTAACAAATCATATTTGGTGTTTAGCCCAGTGAATTGTGAAGCAGAAAATAAGCCATATTTTCTTTTCTTTATTTTTTTATTTTTTTAATTTTATTTTATTGTAAAGATGCTGTACAGAAGGGTTACAGTGCCGGGCGCCGGTGGCTCTCGCCTGTAATCCTAGCTACTCAGGAGGCTGAGATCTGAGAATCGCGGTTCAAAGCCAGCCCGGGCAGGAGAGACCGTGAGACTCCTATCTCCAATAAACCACCAGAAAACCGGAAGTGGCGCTGTAGCTCAAGTGGTAGAGCGCTTGCCTTGAGCTGAAGAGCTGAGGGACAGCGCCCAGGCCCAGAGTTCAAGCCCCATGACCGACAAAAAAAAAAAAAGAAGGGTTACAGTTACATGAGTAAGGCACTGAGTACATTATTTGTCGATCATTGTTACCTTCCCTTGTGGTTGTCCCACTATCCCTGCCCTCCCCTCCACTCCTTCTCACCCCACCCCCATTTCCCACCCAAAGTTGTAAAGCTAGTTTTGAATGTACTGTCCTGTGGGTATCTTTGTTGCAATGGGTCATCCTGTGTCCTTGTTTCAGCGATTTGTTATACTACTTCCCCTCCCCTGATTAGACAAATGTATATACAAGCTGCAGGGTACCAAAATCAAGTACAATGACGTCAGGGGGGGAAACATACAAAGGAAATTAAAAAATCACATAGTACATTTAAAACAATAACAACCAAGACAGATCTCTTGTGCCCATATCTTGGGTTCATTGCACTTAGCATCATCTTTTATGGACATATATATGTACATAGATTTTGAGCTTTTTCAGCTCATCTGATAAGATTATCATATATGTATACTAATTATTGCAAATAAGGTAAACCATGGGACCTAAATTTCTTTGGGCCTGGCTTACTTCACTTTCCTAACAAATGAAGCAGTGTCATTCTTTCTGATGGAAGCATAGAATTCCATTTTATATATATATATATATATATATATATACATATATATGTATATATATATACATATATATATATATATATGAATACTATGTGAGATATATAGATATAGATCACATTTTCTTGATCCACTCAACTACTGAGGGGCATCTGGGTTGATTCCATATCTTAGCTATGGTGAATAATGCTGCAATAAACATAGTTGTGCTTGTAGCTTTAATATTGCCTTGTTTATTTTCATTTGGGTAAATGCACAGAAGTGGAATTGCTGGGTCATAGGGAAGCTCTATATGGAGTCTTTTGAGGAACCTCCATACTGCTTTCCAAAGTTGTTGGAACAAGTTTACACTCCTATCAACAGTGCAATAAGGTTCCCTTTTGGCCATATCCCCTCCAGCATCTGTTGTTATTAGATTTATTGATTATAGCTATTCTAACTAAGGTAACGTAGAATCTCAATGTTGTTTTGCATTTCTTTTATGGCCAGAGAACTTGAGCATTTCTTCATGTGTCTATTGGCCATTCTTATTTCCTCTTTAGAGAAATCCCTCTTTAAGTCTGTAATTGAATGAAGAATGAAGACAGTTCCTGCTTTCTATGGCTATGGAAACAAAGCAGTCATTTCAGCATGAAGGCTGGACTTTCAAGTGACTGAATTCAAAATTCAATATTCCTAGTAGCAGTAAATTCATAGCAACAACTCTTAAAAAAAAAGCCCAGTGGAAATTTAAGAGAAATACAAATCAAGCATGTATTACTCAAAAGCAAATGTATTTTGCATCATTATACTTAGGTTTAATATAGAAATGAGCATTTGGATATTTCTTTTCACCAAATATTGTAACTCTCATCAAATCAATCAATAGTTAAAATGGATAATTTCTGTAGCACAGAGTGAGGAAGGGAAAAAATTGATGGATGATACAAAGGTAATGAAAAAGCTTTGACTAACAACTAATATGCAGTGTGACAAAATAAAACTACACACAGGACATAAACTAAAACCACTGACAAATATTTGGAGAGAAATTGATGACAATTCTAAGCTCTGAGAGAGTTAGCAAAATTCTTTATTCAAAGAAAGGAACAAGATGAGTTGTATAATTCACATCTTCCCTCTGGTAGAATATTTTCTTAGCTAAGGACACAGATATGAATACCGATACTTTAGGTATTCCTCAGTCCTTCAAGTTATATAAATTTAAATAAATTTTCTTATTACATGCATTTATTAATATATAAAATGCTTTTATTATATGTTCCCAAAATTTAAGCTTTTTATGTCTATTTCTAGGTTTCTCAGGTTAACATTTCCTTAAAACATTCAATTAATACCAACATATTTGTGCCATTGGCTACGGCTGACTAAGTGTTAGTAGTGAGCATAAAGATATAGTGACTTTATTCCAAATCAATAGTTATACAGTATGCATTTGATACATCCAAAATATCTTCTTAAAAGCATTCTGATATAATGTTTTGAATCTCTGCAAAGCTTATGATTGGTAAATAAGAGTTGTCAATATATTTCTGCCTTTATCTTAACAGATAGCCAGACAGATATCTTTAACAGATTATTTGAACCATTGAAGGAAATTATTTGAATCTATGAGAACAATTGGTAATTTTTGATCAATATGACTATCAATGTCATTTTGAAAGTAACAGAGCTAAAACTTGTAGTGTATGTCTGAATAATAGAAGAAATGGGGCATAATTTTAGTTAACTACTTGAATCTATGCAATAAAAATGTCTTTGGCTATAATTCAAAAAACATTTGTTCTTTCATTATATTAGGAAAATGACATTAAAATCATAAAAAGTTATCATAACACATTTGACTTAACATTAGAGAATGTTCATGTATTTTTAATCTAAATTATCTCCATTGCTTTTCAAAATTCATTTGTCAATCCATGAGCAAAGAAGATTCATAGATTTGTCATAGTTAAGAAGAGAATATAGCCGGGTGCTGGTGGCTCACACCTGTAATCCTAGCAACTCAGGAGGCTGAGATCTGAGGATCGCGGTTCAAAGCCAGCCCAGGCAGGAGAGACTGTGAGACTCCTATCTCCAATAAACCACCAGAAAACCAGAAGTGGCGCTGTAGCTCAAGTGGTAGAGCGCTTGCCTTGAGCTGAAGAGCTGAGGGACAGCGCCCAGGCCCAGAGTTCAAGCCCTACGACCGACAAAAAAAAAAAGAAGAGAATATAAATGTTAATGATCTTAAGGATATATATCTGGCAGAGTATCAGGAACAAAATAGAGGGAGGGGATCAAAGACAATGATTGCTGTTTGTAAGATAATAGCCAGGTAGACAGGTGTTTCTTTCCACATTTGTTCACTCATCAATATCTCAGCAAAATTACTGATCACTGAAGGAATAACTGGGAGTGGAAGGGTGACTGGCAAGAGTATATCTGTACTAGATGAAGAAAATTACATTTTAAGTCTAACTACCTGAGGAATTTCTAATTTGAGTCTTCACACTTTATGTAATGAAAAGAGTATAAACATATGGCTCACTTCCTAGAGCTACCAAAGGAAGAAATTGGCTCTAGGCTTACTTTGGCAATTATGGCCAATTTCACTTGAAACTAGGTGACCGATGTCTTTGATCAGTACTAAAATTTGTTAACATGAGAATCTCTTCTTTTTTTTGGGGGGGGGGAAGGGGGTGTCCAGTCGTGGGGCCTGAACTCTGGGCCTGGGCACTGTCCCTCAGCTCTTCAGCTCAAGGCTAGCGCTCTACCACTTCAGCCACAGCGCCACTTCTGACTTTTTTCTTTTTGCTTATGTGGTGCTGAGGAATCGAACCTAGGGCCTCTGGCATGCAAGGCAAGCACTCTACCACTAAGCCACCTTCCCAGCCCCATACAATCTCTTCTACCTCTTTTGTTTCATCTCTCTTGCTAGTTCTCAAACTATAAGATAAACAGGGTACGCATGGAATAAAATGTTTCCCCAATGTCTTCCTCAGCCACTTCATTTTCTTTCTTTAGGAATTTCAGGGAGCAAACTAGATCCTAGAAAGAAATGTAATTATAAAGGAGTAACCTCCACATGGCTTCCATCTATACTGAATATTGTGGTGGCATAAAAAATGTCATAAAAGTGTTATGACATGTTTTAGAATAATACCTCATGCATAGCATTTCAAACCTCAGAAAACATAACTAATATTCTATTTCTTCTTCAATAAATTATGGCATGAATATTCTCTAATAAATCAAAGACAAAATTGAGACAGACAAACTAAATGTTGTGCGTTATGCTTACAAGCTAAAAAAAAACTGCCCCATACACTTTGAAATTCTGCCTACAATAAAACTTTTCTTTTGTAACATGAGAGTGCTTCTTTCAACAATGATGAAAAGACGTACTAGAAGAATGGAGTGGGGGCTGGAAATATGGATCAGTGGTATAGTGCTTGTCTTGTATGCATGAGGCCCTGGGTTCGATTCCTCAGCATCACATAAACAGAAAAGGCCGGAAGTGGTGCTGTGGTTCAAGTGGTAGAGTGCTAGCTTTGAGCTGAAGAGCTGAGGAACAGCGCCCAGGCCCAGAGTTCAGGCCCCACAATAGGCAAAAAACAACAAAAAAAAAAGAATGGAGTGGGACGTTATTAGGCATAATTTTCATACAGAAAGACATGCATTTTATTATCAGATTAAAGAATAAGTAAGGAATTAATACAATCCAAAATTTCACCAGTTTTATAGACAAGCAATATACAACAATGTGGGTAAAAATGACTGATTTTCTACCTCGTTTCTGAATACTTTCTGACTTACCCCTCTGTATTATTCATGTGCGCATAGCTACTCAGACTCCCTGTGAATCTAGGCCTCAGGAATATTATGGGCTCAGCATAATTCTCATTATTCTCTCATCTCTACAAGAAATCTTGGCAATGTTACTATTATTTTTAAAATAAAGATATCAGTGATTTAAAATAGGAAAACTATATGTTGACGTAGCACAGTAAATTTAAGCTAGTATAAAGTTACTGGTAATTTTTGTTATCTATTAACACACAGAACTCTAATTCAGTTCCTAGAGTTGTTATTTAGTAGAACAATCCAACCTTTATAGACCTTCTGGAAATAATGTTCCACATTCTAGTATAAAAGTGTGTCTGTGTCTATGTCTGTATGTGTATGTGTGTGTCTGTGTGTGTGTGAATTCTAGTATCTGATCTTTAGCTATTTGCTCTATACACACATTGGATATCTCCACAAGTATTATGAGAATAGTATAATTTATTGTTGCTAATCTGACATGCAAATTCTAGAGATATGTTAGATGGCATATTGGAAAGTTACTTGAAAACTATAAAATGTCAACAACAAAATAGGATGTCTACATTACCACAAGGAAGTAATAGTCCTGACTTGGATGCCCTATATTGAAGCAGGTTAGATGATACACCTAAGAGCAGCAGGGTATATAAAAGTATTTAAATCCTCACTTAAACCATTTTTAGAACAACAGTTTGTGCAATGCAGTAAAAAGCAAAGCTCTTGCATGATTTCAGTGCTGTCAAAGATTAGAAACAATTTATCTGAGTCTTTTTTTAAATTTAAAATATATTTCCATCCCTTCCCCAAGAAAATAGCTATGTATATTATGTTATATATAATCATATATACATATATATGATTCAGTTTCTATTTAAGGAGTTATTGAAAATGCTATGCCCAAGTCTTATTCAAAGAAACTAAAATTCCATAGATGAAATCAATCAATTTATTTATGGCAATTCTCTTATTGAGTATAATACAATTTCTGCTACTTTATAATTATTTTTAAGCTTCATAATGCTTTTCTCCTTCTTCACTGTTATCATGAGTTTGACAGTAAAGTTTTAATTCAAATTTGCATTAGTCATTGCAAATCTGTTTTCCTCCCTTTGCTAGAATTATCACATCAGCTTAAATGTTAGTTGCCATTTTCTTCTTTAAATTTTAAAGGCAGAAAAATTATAATATACTCATGATTATTTCTTAAACTTATATTGTAATAAACACTATAGTAATTTGCGCCTTAACTATTGTGTCAGTTTGTAACTAATATGTCTGTGTTTACATTTAAATGAATCATAAATGCTTGTGGGGCATTATTTAATGTTCTCTTAGTCATTAATATCAATGGAAGCAATGAATCAAGTATTATTTCTTTGAAGTTTATTGAAATTATTGAAAATTCTTTCGTGGGGCATTTAAAAATCAATATCTTATTAATTACAAAAGTAGAATAACTTTGTAAAATCTTCAAGTACCTCATTAAATATAATTTATCAAAATATTAGAGGAACTAAGAGCTAAATAAGGGTATTTCTAATTTTACATGTCTACTTTAGTCAGCAATTCCAGAAACAATAATTTCAAAGTAAGTTGCCAACTCAATTAAATCTTCTAGGTACAAATTAGGTAGTAAATTTCACAGAATTCTGTGGTAGCACTTGTTAATAAATACTAATATACTTCCATATTTTACTGACTGTGAGTAATTCCTTCCATTATCCAAAAGTAATCAGTAGTGCCATAGATTTGTGACATGATTGGCCAAACTACTAGTTATGCTTCATAGAAGACTACCTTATTGTATTTAAATGGAGCCCTTTTTTGAAATCCATGATTTGTTAGGACTCTTCAGGTATTTTCAGAGTTTATCATAATTAATGATAAACTATGGATGGCTATTAATTTGCCTAAATTTATCTTATGCATGTTAGAAAGCTCAACATAAGTTAAAACCTTCCAGGGACTTCCTGATGGCATAGAAAATTAGAATTTTTGCACACAACAATCTTGGAATCTTAAGTTGAATTCTCAGTTTTTATGTGGGCAGAGTTGTGGGAATCACCATTTTGTGTACATAAAGAACATTATGCCCCAAGCATGTGACATGTCAAAATCACATCTTTTAGGATTAAAAAAAAAACCCTGATAATGGAATAAGAGCACAAAGTCAATTTTGGTTTGTCACATTCTCCCTGTGGATGTGATGTGTTCATTTCTGTGTGCTATCTTATTTTTTTGTTCTTTCTTTTCATTTAATCTCCCAAAATTCAGTCAACTGTCATTTTATATGTAAATTTCAAAGTTTTGTGATATTAAAAATTACCTGATTAGGTCTTTCAATGGTTTTAATATATCTATTTAACGTTATTGGATATGAATTTGAAAATGCTTAGATCAAGAGCTAAACAAAGGAGGGGGTAAAAATGTTTGACAAATTTATTCATTACCTTACTTATGTAACTGTAACCCTCTGTACAGCATCTTTGCAATAAAATAAAATTTAAACATGAGTAAAATATCAAAAAAAGAATTACACAAGTGGAAAAGCATACTGGTGATATTTAGCATTCATTTATTTAATATATTCATATTGCAAAACTTCAAAAACTCTGGAAGCCTAGGTAATCAAAATCAAACAAATTCTCTTCTAGGAATTATATTCTAAAAGACGTTCCCATGAATGTATTTACAAGACATAATTTTGTGGTTTTGCATATTTTGATAGGATTGCTGAAGACATGTTATCAGGTGTATATAAAGGGAATGTGTTTTTTTTTAGTACTTTAGAGTAAAAAAAGAGAAAGTTGAGATGTAATGGGATTGTATTTAGAACAATTATCAATTTAAAATCTAAATGAACTGAACGCCAAGGAATTGATCATCAACATGGATTAGAGAAATCACTCAGCATCTCACTGTACATCCAAAGATCTCACACGTTTTAGAACTTTCAAAATACCCGTTTCCATTGGAACACAATCACTGTTCTTAACAGGAACTAAGAATTAATTTCACTTATAGTAGGAGTCTTAAAAGAAAAATCATCAACAAGAAGAAGAAAACCACTAGAATTTTTTTTCCTTAGTTTCCATTGGACACACCGGTATGGGGCGGATTACATTGTCGCATTTCTACAAATTCATAGGATGATCCAATCATACCCCTCATCACTCTCCTTTCCCGTTTGCCCCTTTGCTGAAACAATTTCAACAGGTTTCATAATTAGACTTTTATAATCCCAAACAATCTATTTAAACCTAACTCATCCTCTTTCATCCTCCTTGGTAGTGAAGATCCCCGCTTCTTCTTCTTCGAACTTCCCACCTACCCCGACCATCCTTTCCAAATCCCTGGCATAGCCTATTTCTGGAAGAGCCCATTTATCAATAGCTCTCACTGAGGTTGTACAGAAAGAGATAAAAGTAAAATCAAATTTAGTTAATAGTATAGACAAGCAAATATAAATAATTAAGCTTAAATGAAAGTTTATCTTTCAATTATAAAAGCTAACCTTATCTTTCCCGCAAAACAGAAAAATGTTCTGAGCTCCTTTGAATAATCTTTACCCTTTGTGGATTGAAATAATTGCAGTATTACCTAGGAGATTGTCAAAGCAATATCGTAACTATATTTCTGTGCTCTGCTGTTCTTGTCTGTGAGTCTATCTCTTGCTCTCTTATCAACTAGAGAAAAGGTATTGATAAGAATGTCAAGGTTAAAACTTTAATGAGAGGAGTCTGGTCCATTTTTGCACATTTATTGTTATAGAAAGCATAGCATGTCTTACAATTTTTATCTTTAAATTCTAGAGCAGAGGCTGATTTTTTGTAGTTTAAAGTAAGAACTTTACATATAAGTTGTAAATTGAATTTCATTTCTTACAGTTTTATTTGCTTACAAAATGCACCCATTTAAAGCCTGCTCCTTTAATCACTCAAAGCACAAAACCCATTTTGGTCTTTGTTACCTACATCCACCAAGTTTCATGATGTCAAATAATCTTCTAACATTTTAATTAAAATTGTGTCAGCCCTTTAGTTTCTGCTGAATATTAGTGTGCTTCTTGCTATGCAATGCAAGTGACCATTGAATACGCTAGTGTGAACTCTGTTCCACAGGTGTGTATAATTTGTGATTAAATGGAATAACTCCTAAAAAGGAGGCTGCATAAAAGGCTAGGTTGCTCATTAAGATGCTCACTGTTACGTATTTCTTCAGAGATAATGCAGACTGTGTGTTTCTACCTGATGACTAGGTAAATTATTTAAACAGAACAGCTGCAAGCACAAAGGCCTGGGAGCATTTATGCGGAGATTATTTATTTACACTGGGATACAATTCATTTTAATATGTCACTATATTTGCATCCATTTACTCATTCATATATACACATACCTAATGTACATGCACATATATGGCTGCTTAGTAGAGTCTGTGTTCAGATATGTTATCTTTAACCCATAAATAGATTTACCATTCTTCATTATTGTTTGATTTTTTTAAATAAAAGAATAAGACAAGGCTTGTCCATTAGTATCACACAGGATTTAGCACAGGTCTAGGAAAATAAAGCCCACAAGTATATATGGTCATTCAAATTCAGTTTACCTTAAAACACAATTTTTTTCCTGCTAATCAGTTCCTTTTTTAATTTTTTAATTTTTACTATCTTTAATAGTTGTGTGAATGAGTTGCCATTTAATAAGCAGTTTTTGAAAGATAATTCTAAGCTCCACTGGCTAGGTAACAATAAAGTACATATGGTCATTAGCCAAATACATGTGCACTTGCCTTTGAGAAGGGTGTGTTCTGCATTCTCCTCTCAGTCTTCTGATTTCATTCAGAGCAGTCTTGTGATTGAATACTTGCTATATTTCCCTCCCTTAGATTGCATGGGGATGTTCGTGTTTGTTTTGGATACAGCTCATTTCTACAAGTGTTAATTCAATGGAATTTGACTGCATTCTATTCTTGTTTCTATCACAAATTCCCTGGTATAATTAACTGACAGAGTAACACTTTATTTGGACTCAGTTTTGAGAGTTCGAGACCAAAATTGAAAGGAGGGGTGGTGTGTATTTGTGTTGTTCCTTTGACTAGGCAGCAGGTGATAGAACAAACTGGTCACTTCCTCATCCAGAGAACAAAAATAAAGACTTGAACCCATATTCCCATTCAGAGGAATGCTTCCCAATGATTTAAGGATCTCCCATTAGGCCACACCTTTTAAAGATTCCTTCACTTGCCAATAAAGTTCAATCCTTTGAAATGGATCTTTAGTAATATTCAATATCTAACCTGTAACAACAAGCACATGTTTCTGGATCATTACATAATGATTAGCATTGTATGAATTAATATATAATTTTAGAAATATAGAAAGTTCTGTTAAAATATTGTCAGCATACAAAATAAATATCTTGAGTGTATTATCTATGTACTAGACCTTTGATTGCATGGCAGGTATTAGAAATTTACAACATGGCCTCTGACCACACAAAGTTTAATGCTTGGAGGAGGTAATTTAGAAATATATAATTACTTGTAATTCTTGGGCTTGAAACAATATAGGCAAAAAGTACTGCATTCTTGATCTCCCTGTGGTTATGTCATTACAAACCTGATCTTGCTTTCAGCATAATTAAGCATTATGTGTAATGAACCAAGAGTTTTCTAAATTGTAGTAGACATGACCTTAAGAACTTTTCCTGAGTAACAGAAAGCTAATATGTGTATGCAAAAATCAACTGCCTCAAATGACAAATTTTATACAGAAACATATATTTATATTTTTCTGAGAGCACAAGTAGTCTGAAGGATGTGACTATGCTATGTCAAACTTGATGGGTTTTTTTAAAAGGTAAAGTGATGTGGAATCTACTATTAATTAAATATTTCTAATTTGAAATATAAATCAGAAAAGCAGTAAAAAATCAATTCAGTTGCTTCAGTAATCATTTTGTTAATTGAACAATGCAAGCATTTATAATCTCTAAGTTTCTTAGTTGCTTAAAATATATTTTCTGTGTTCTTAATTGTTTAGATGAACAAAGGAACTTTCTGACTTTTGCTTTTTGAACTGATATTAAAATTTTCAGAAAGAAGAAACCATTGAAGAAGAATTCAGCAACCCTGTTTAGTATGAGCTATTAAATAATTTAATAAGATTAAAATATTAAATAATGTAATTAATGATAATATGAATAAAATATTAATAAATAATTGAATAATATATTTTTAATTTAGAGGAAACAAAAGTCACTTTGAATAGAAATGTTTTTCCTATGAAAGCTAATTAGCATTAATTACATAAAATATCTGTTAGTGTCCAAAAGTATATTTTTCCTTATGCAAATTTTGATGTAAAATAATTCTACTTAGAAATCCACTTAGGTCATTGAAACTATACCCTTTCCTCTTTTTTCTTACAATATGCAAATAGAAGATATTTTGCTTTCATGGATCATCAAACTTACATATCTAAAACCTGGTTATCAAAGCAAGTATCTTCTGGTTAGTTCATTTCTTGTAATCTGTCCATCTCTGCTAAGCATTATAAACTCACTTTTAAAGATTTCTTTATGTCAAGCTGGTGTTGGTATCTCACATCTGTAATTTTACTCAGAAGGTTGACATCTGAGGATTGAGGTTCAAACCCAGCCTGGGAAGTAAAGTCTGTGAGACTCTTTTCTCCAATTAACCACCATAAAACTGGAAGTTGGAAGTTTTTTATGTGGCTTAGAGTCAGAGAGCTCTAACCTTTAACGAAGAGTTCTGGGACTGTGCACAGAACCTGAATTCAAGTCCCATGACAACAAAAAACAAAAACAAAATCTTTTGCTCCTCTAATACATTGAGTTATATAATACATATGAATATTTTCTACATTTGCAAATAGCATAGCAATCTTATCTAACTAGCAGTGTACTTTTCATAGCTAACTGTGTGGCAATACATGAATACTAATATAATTCATTTATACAAGACTCAAAATAACATTGAATTAAATAAAGGTCTCTTCAACTATTATTATTTGTATTTTCAGAATTGTAGTTAGCGCCCTATAGTTATTTGCATATAATAGCAGTTTTGTTTTAAATAAAAATATTTTATTAATATAATGAATGCAGAGTTGGTATTTGACAAATTTATACAGAACACAATGTAAAACCTGTCTCTGTCTCTAAATAAGATCATATAAAATAGTGTGTGAGACAGTTTTAAGAAAATTAATCATCATCACACTTTCTCATATTCTAAACGAGACATTCTCAATTACCAGAAGATATGTGTCTACACAGATCCAAAATGAAGGGAGAGAAATTAGTGATCAATATTCATACCCAAATCACATGTTTGAGCTCTTTTAATCTCATTTCTAGCTATGTAGGTTGAAGGAAAAGCAAAGGTCAGCTCTTATAATCACCTACTAGAGTGTTTATTGACAAAGTTTAATTTGAGAGTCCCTATTTTATGACCTGTTCTTTAAGCCTGTTTACATAATTTCTATAGACAGCTGCATAGATACATGTTAAAGCCAGGTGCCAGTGGCACATGCTTTTAATGCTAGCTATTGAGGAGACGGAGATCTGAGGGTCAGGGTTCAAAGCCAGCACAGGCAAAAAATCCCCATGAGACCCTTATCTTCACTTCACTCAAAAAAACTGGTGCTGTGTCTCAAGTGGTAGAGTGCTAACTTTGGGCACAAAGAAGACCAAGTTCAAGTCCCACAACCAACAAAAAATCAAAAACAAAACAAAAGAAAGAAAACATGTTGATTGTTTGAATTACAGGTTGAAGTTTACCACTCTATGTGTATAATAGTCAATTCAGCAAGTGAAAGAATCACTGAGTTGTGTTGAGGTAGGGCCTCATGCTTAGCCCTTTTTTTATGTTGAGAATAAGAGTAAGGATATCAGTGCTGCAAACTTAGTTGACAGATAAACACTGAAACACAACACATAAATTCATTATTAGATAATGTATGTGCTAAATGTATGAGTCATATATAAATAGGTATATGAAATAGAACAAATGTAGAAATATTTTTAAAGGTCAGAAAAATCTCAACTGGGAAAGCCTACCACTATAGTTTCAATGAATATTATGTCTAATCATGGAAGATAAGACAGAAAAGGAATCAACCAGAGGTGATTATATCTCATACTTGATACCAATTTGGATATTAGCTACCAATTTGGATAGTCGATCTTATCCTAAAGCAGCTCTGACATTTGAACACATCCTTTGATGCATGTAGAGCCACACACACACAAAAGTGAGTTTTGTGGCTCCCTTCGGGTCACTTCATTCTGATCACTCGCTTTCTATAGTCTACCTCAGTCCAGGATATCTAATTACCTCTGACGTTATTTTTCTTAAATTCTAAATTTTCATCTATTTTGTCTCTGCACCAAATAGGTTATTGAAATAGAAAAAGAAAGGTAAATTTTTATTAAAGTCAACCTACAAAATAGTACCTGCTTTATACCCTCTCCTTTATGCATATTATTTTATTCTTTTTATGGTCTTTTTAATTTTTTCCATATATATTGTATTGTAAAATACTGTACAGAGGGGTGACAGTTACATGAGTAGGGTAATGAGTACATTTCCTATCAAGCATTGTTACCTCTTCCTTTGCTTTCCCCATCATCCATTCCGTCTCGACCTTCCATACTCCTCCCTCCCGCACTCTGAAATTGTAAAGTTAGTTTTCAACATAGTGTCTTACATCTCATTGTTACAATGGATCAACCTGTATCCTTATTTAAGCATTTTGTTATATACTTTCCCCTCCCTAAAGTACAAAAATGTTCATGTAAGATGCAGGACCCCAGAATAAGATACAGTGAGAACAGGGGTTATACCATGGGGGAAGAACATACAAAAGAAACAAGAAAATCACATAGTTCATTATAAGTACTTTAAAAACAAGAAGAAGAAAGAAAAAAAATACTTGTCTCCCTGTCTTGGAGTTCATTTCACTTAACATCTTTTATATGGTCATATGTACATAACTTTTTACTTTTTCTGCTTGTCCTAGACATGTACTACTTACTGCATGGGACCTATGTTTCTTTGGGCCTGGCTTACTTCACTCAGTATAATTTTTTCCAAGTCTTTCCATTTCCTAAAAAATGGGGCAAAGTCATTCTTTCTGATGGAGTCATAGAATTTCATTATATATATTTATATATATAAATATACATACATATATACATACATATATTACATTTCCTTGATCCATTCATCTACTGAGGGGCATCTGGGTTGGTTCCATACCTTAGCTATGGTGAATAATGTGCGATAAACATAGTTGTGCTGGTAGATTTGGTATGACCTTGTTTGTGATCATTTGGGTAAATGTCCAACAGAGGGATTGCTGGGTCATAGGGGAGCTCTACGTGAAGTCTTTTGAGGAGCCTCCGTACTGCTTGCCAAAGTAGTTGAACAAGTTTACACTCCCACCAACAATGCAGTAGGGATCCCTTTTGCCACATCCCCTCCCAGCATCTGTTGTTACTAGATTTCTTCATTATAGCCATTCTAACTAGAGTGAGGTGGTATCTCAATGTTGTTTTGATTTGTATTTCTTTTATGGCTAGAGAGGTTGAGCATTTCTTCATGTGTCTATTGGCCATCCTTCTTCCCTCTTCAGAGAAGTCTCTAAGTCTTTAGCCCACTTATTAATCGGGCAGTTGTTTGAGACTTTATTGTTAGGGGATTTAATTTTTTGAGTTCTAAGTATATTTTAGATATGAAACCCTTGTCCATTGTATGCCTAGTGAAGAACTTCTCTGAGTCCACGAGCTTTCTACTGATCTTGCTAGCTGTGTCCTTTGCCACGCAGAAGCTCTGCAGTTTCATGCAATCCCATTTGTCCAACGTTTCTTTGATTGGTTGCGTTTCTGTGTCTCTATTAAGAAAATTTTGGCCTGTGTTAAGGTGCCCTAGATTTTCTCCTATTCCTTCCTGTAATGTTTTCAGGATGTCTGCTTTTATTTTGAGATCTTTGGTCCATTTGGAGTTGCTTCTGGTGCAAGGTGATATATAAGGATCAAGCTTTAGTTTTTTTTATAACTGATTAACCAATTTTTCCAGCACCATTTACTGAAAAGTCTGTCTTTCTTCCATTCTATTTGTTTGGCTCCTTTGTCAAAGATTAGGTTGCTATAGGCCTGTGGGTTCATTTCTGGGTCTTCAGTCCTATTCCATTGGTCCTCAGGTCTGTTGTTCTGCCAGCACCAAAGTGTTCTTATTACTATGGCTTTGTAGTAGAGTTTGAAATTTGGAATTGATATTCCTCCAGCACTGTTCTTTCTACTAAGGATTGTTTTTGTTATTCAGGGTCTTTTATTGTTCCATATGACTTTTTGGATTGCTTCTTCTATGAGGTTGGGATATTGATAGGTATTGCATTAAATTTGTAGATAGCCTTTGGCAGTATTGCCAGTATTGCCATTTTCACGATCTTATTCCTCCCAATCCAAGATCATGGGAGGTTCTTCCACTTCCTTTGTTCTGCTTTAACTTCCTTTTTCAGGTTTTTAAAGTTTTCATTATAGAGGTCTTTCACCTCTTTACTTAACTCCTAGGTATCTTATTTTTTTATGGGATTATTACAAAAGGGGTTGTTTTCCTAATTTCACCTGCACTCTTCCAGTTATTGGCACAAAGGATTTCTGAGGGTTAATTTTATACCCTGCTACTTTGTCAAAGTTTCCGATCAGCTCAAGTAACTTGGGAGTGGAGTCCATGGCTTTCCTTAAATACAAGATCATGTCATCTGCAAAGACAAGAGAGTAGTACTTCATCTTTCCCAATTTGGATCCCCTTTATGTTTGCATCTTGTCTTATTGCCCTAGGTAGGCATTCTAATACTAAGTTGAATAGGAGTGGAGGGAGCGGACATCTTTGTCTTATTACTGAATTTAGAAGAAATGGCTTTAACTTTTTACCATTAAGTATAATGCTGGTTGTAAGTTTGTCATACACAGCCTTACACATAGTGAGGATTGTTCCATGGATTCCTAGTTTTTCCAGAGCTTTCATCATAAAAGGGTGTAGTATCTTGTCAAATGTTTTTTGCTGCATCTATTGAGATAATCATGTGGTTCTTATCCTTGCTCTTGTTGATGTGATGAATCATATTAGTTGATTTGCATATATTGAACCAGCTTTCCATCCCTGAAATGAATTGTTTGATCATGGTGTATGATTTTTTTGATGAGTTGTTGAAGTCGATTGGCCAAAATTTTGCTATGAAGTTTTGCCTCGATGTTCATCAAAGAAATGGGTCTGTAGTTCTCTTTCTTTGATGAGCTCCTGCCTGGTTTTGGGAGGAGGGTTATGATGGTTTCATAGAAATAGTTTGGTAGTGAATTTTCGCTTTCAGTTTCATTGAAGAGTTGGAGGAGTGTTGGTGTGAGTTCTGCTTTGAAAGCTTTGTAGAATTTAGCAATAAATTCATCTTGTCCTGGGTTTTTCTTGGGTGGGAGACCTCTTACCGCTCTTTCTATTTCGATGCTTCATATGGGTCTGCTAAGTTGGTTTAAATCATCTTGATTTCGTTTGGGCATGTCAATATTTGCTGGAAATTCATCCATATTTTTCAGATTCTCAAATTTATTAGCATAAAGGTTTGAGAAGTATCCCTTATTATATATATCTTGGTTGTTTCTGTAGTGATGTTTCCATTCTCATCTCTGAGTTTATTTTGGTTTGTTCTCTTTTTTTTTATAAGATTTACTAAGAGTCTGTCAATTTTATTAATTTTTTCAAAGAACCAACGCTTTGTTTTGTTGATTCCTTGTATAGGTTTTTTATTACTTCAGTTCATTTAATTCTGATTTAATTTTAATTATGTTTCCATCTACTGGATTGGGGTTTAGCTTGATGCTCATTTTCAAGGTGCTTTAGGTGCCTCATAAAATTGTTGGTTTCAGATCTCTCTAATTTGTTAATATAGGAACTCAAAGGTATAAACTCAAAGGTGTACTGCCTTTGCTGTGTCCCAGAGGAGCTAGAAATTTATGTGTTCATTTTGTTAAATATCATGAACATTTGAATTTCCTTTCTAATCTTTTCCATGATCCACTGATGGTTCAACAGTATTTTGTTCAGCCTCCATGTGTTACAGGATTTCATTTTGTGGCTTCTGGTATTGAATTCTGTTTTTATTCCTTTGTGGTCTGAGAGTATGCAGGGCATAATTTCAATGTTTCTGAATTTGGACAAATTTGCTTTGTGACCTAAAATACGGTCTATTTTGGAGAATGGTCCATGTGCTGCTGACAAAAACATTTATTCTGATGCTGCTGGCTGAAATACCTGGTAGATTTCTATGATGTCTAGTTGATCTATGTAGTTGTTTAAGTCTGAGTTTTCTCTGTTGAGTTTTTGCTGGGTTGACCTATCCAGCAGAGATAGTGGTGTGTTAAAGTCCCCAAAAATAATGTCTTTGGATCAATGTGAGATTTTAGGGAAAGTAATGTTTCTTGGATAAAGTTGGGTGGCCCATTATTTGGTGAATAGATATTTAGCATTATAATATCCTCCTGAAGGAGAGATCCCTTAATTAGTATGTAATGACCTTCTCTCTAATTTTAATTTGAAGTTTATTTTATCTAATATTAGGATTGCAACTCCTGCCTGTTTATGAGGGACGTTTTCTTGGTCAATATTCATCCAGCCTTTCACATTCACAAAATATTTGTTTTTGTGAAGTCAGTAGATAGAAGGATCCAACTAGACAGTCTATGTTGCTTAATTGGAGAGTTAAGCCCATTAATATTGAGAGTTAAGACTGGGAGTTGTTTGGTAGTTCCTGGCATGTTAAATGCCTTCTTGATGGCTGTGCCAACTGGGTTCTTCCTATGCTTCTTGGATTCTCTTTTTGGGGGCTGTTTCTTGGTCTTTACTGTGGTCTTGTTGGTTTTCTATGCGTAGGTCATCTTTAAGTACCTTTTGTAGGGCTGGTTTGATAGAGATATATTGTTTCAATTTTTATTTGCTGTGGAAGATTTTTATTTGACCTTCTATTATGAAGGAGAGTTTTGCTGGTTACAGTATTCTTGGTTGATTGTTGTTATTCTTTAGGGCATGGCATACATCATTCCAGGCTCTTCTGGCTTTAATTGTCTCTGCTGAGAAATCTGAAGTTATTCTGATTGGTTTCCCTTTACAGATGATTGGTCTTCATATCTTCTTCTTAAATAACTATTCCTTCATTGCTTATATACTTACTATATTTATTCAAGATAAAAACATATAGGAGACAAGAAAGTACAGGAGAATCAAGAAGTTCCTTTTTTCCCCAATAATCAGAATTCAAACAATTGTTTAAAAAAATCTAATAATTATTACAAATATGAACCAATTGCACAACTCAGTGCAAATATTCTTATACCTAAATTAAAGACAACTGCTTAATTCCCATTAAAGAGAATAACCTGTTATCCTAAAAAATACTGAAACCATCTAAGTCATCTAAAAGCAAATTGCTTGTCAATTTTAATAGTTAATTTTCACCGGGTGCCAGTGGCTCATGCCTGTAATCCTAGCTACTTAGGAGGCTGAGATCTGAGTATTATGGTTCAAAGCCAGCCCGGGTAGGAATGTCCTTGAGACTCTTAACTCCAATAAATCACTCAGAAAACCAGAAGTGGTGCTGTGGCTCAAGTGGTAGAGCACTAGCCTTGAGCTGAAGAGCTCAGGGCAGTGCCCAGACCCAGAGTACAAGCCCCAGGACCAACAAAAATAAATAAATAAATAAATATTTAATTTTTATGGCTTTGTAGTCCCACAACTGAACCCAGTTAAGTGGGTGTTCAATGATTTGAGATCCACTCCAAAATGTCTTTTTGTCAGGTTTGGTTCAGGTTTTTCTTCATTGTTTTCAACAGTCTTGCTCATTTTGCCTAGTCTGGTATTAACTTGAATTAGCCTACCTCTACCTCACAATGGTTTGGGATTGAGATGTGCCATCACATTTAAGTAACAAATTATTTCTCATGCATACAGATGTGCATTACAATACAGTGAAATAACAGAACTGAAAATCAGTAATTTTAAGGCTCTGATATGATCTGTAATTTTAAGTCTCTGATACAGAATCTCACAGCAAATTAATTTTAACATTCTCATTACATTGATTTCAACCCTTTATCTGTTTTTTTTTTAATGTATAAATCACCAATAATGCAGGCAAGTATGATTCCTAACAAGGACATATTTAGATCAAATCAATCTACTGACTACATTTGATTTTCTGAAGATACTGTATTATTTACACAACCAGGTGTGCATACTGAGCTGTTGTAAAAGCAAGTATAAAGTGTAAAAATAATAAGGAGGCATTAAGTTTTACATATGCATTTTGTCTCGAATCTTAATGGAATATGTTCTGAAAAATAGTAGTGGAGATGGTATGTAAAAGAGTAACAACATATCTTAGCCTTAAAACAGAATTTAACATAAGGAATTAAGTAGTAACACGAGGGAAGATAAAGGCACAGAGATTTCACATCAGTAGGAAAATAATAATCATATTTAGAGCCAATGATGCAGGAAAAAGTTAGTGATAGCCAAGTACTGCCCCAAAGCTATCAGAGGGAAATGGTGACAAGGTTTAGGCAGCTGTTCATCAGGTTTGATCTTGAATCATAAGAGGGTGGCCATACTACCCAATTTGAAGACCAGGGGACTTAAATCCACACCGAGTTCACTCACATCTCATTTCTCCTGCCTAACTGCCTCACCTTGCTACTTTCAACTGGCCAGATCTAACTCAAGCAGGTGGGTATAAAAAGCCACACATTACAAGCTACCAGTGGCTAACAACTATAATCCTAGCTACTCAGGTGACTGAAATCTGAAGAACATGGTTCAAAGCCAGGTCAAGCAGGAAAGTCCATACAATTCATCTCCAACCACCAAGAAGCCAGAAGTGGATTTGGCTCCAGTGGTAGAGCACAGGCCTTGAGCAAAAAGCTCAGGGACAACACACAAGCCCTGTGTTCAAGCTCAAGGACTGGGGAAAAGAAAAAGAAAAAAAAATCCTACACATACTATACTTTTCAGATCTCAGTGTCTTCAGCTATGCACAGAACAGGGGTTGATCTGGGAATAAACCAGACAGTGACATGCATACTTTTCGGTACACTAACATAAATGGATTATTGGAAAATGTATCTGGCAAAACCTGCACTTCTTTTTATAATCACCCTTAAATATCTGCACAAATTCTCAGTAGTAACAAATCAGAAACATTCTTACTGACTATTGAAATAATAACATGGCTAATTTGAAACGACAACCTCATCTCTGGATTCCCTCACCTAATTTAAAATCTAAATGTCATTTTAATCATTTATCATTATTTTTGAGTATGAAAAGAACTCTTTAAGGTTATTTGAAACTCCTAACATTCTGTCTCATCTCTTTCAGAACTAATAAATACCAAAGAATACAGAATAGAAAATCTCTGTATAGGAGATGTGCTGTTAGTGAATTACTGTTAATATTTCATAGAAATTAATATTTCTTAGCATTCATTTATTTATTCATTTGTTATGCCATTACAAGGCCTTGAACTCAAGGCCTTGTACTCTTGGATTGATTTTCTAGGTAAAGGTTGGCAGTCTACCATTTGGGACACACCTCCATTTCCTCCTATTTCCTGGGTTATTAAGACTCAGGAGCCTCACAAATTTTTCTGTTTGGGCTGTCTTTGAACCACAGTTCCAAGATCTCTGCCTACTGAGTATCAAGGATTACAGGCTAGAGCCACCAGCTCCCTCCTTTCTTAGCATGTCTTAGTTTCATTCCTTAGTATAATATAATGCTAGAGATTTTCCAGCACCCAATTTTACACACACTGGGCACTATACAAACTTATGTGATTATAAAATATAAATTGTGCCAGGGTTTTCAGCTTAGTGTACATCTTAAATTGCCATGAGAGCAAGAGTTAAATTGAACTAGAGGTCAGCAACCCACCCTTGGCATCAGCCTTCCACAATACTCATATTATCTGCCCCCTCCTTCATGGGGCTCAGATGCATCATCTGCTAGCCTCCAGATCCATCTCCTCTGTCTTACACATTGAATGTCTCTGAATTTCATGTACTTAGACAGCTAAGGGCTGGAATATTTCAGTCTTTACATTCCCCTCAAAATACTTCTCTCAACTGAAATCTACACTCACTGGGATAAGCCTTTTGAAGTTGTGATGAATAAGAAGTGTATAACTGGCAATCATGTATATTCTATATACATGATTTTTACAAATGTATATAGTCCAAAGCTTAAGTAAAGAACATACCTTCAGTGAAATTAAAAACCAAAAACAATTATTCTCTGAACCCAAGGAATATAAACTTAATCATTTGAGAAAATATTGATTATGAAATGAAGTGTTATTTTTCCTATGGAGATTTAATAAGCCATAATTATAGCGCAGCAAAGAGATAATTGAAAAAAAGACATGCCAGAATTAAGTAAAGCATAGGAGTTCATATGTGTAAATCTTATATTCTTGTAATTTAGGCAAAAGAATCCTCAGTTTATGGCCATTCTAGCTACCTTGTGAAATTCTGAGTTAAAGATAAATATATAAATAAATATAAACCTAAATAAATACACATGAAGTTTTATGGTATACTCTGGTCACATAACAATATAATCCTCATGACAAAAGAAATAATAACATAATAAAATTATAATAATTTACTGTTTCTATCAGAAATATTTTCTTTCTATAACAGAAGATGAAGCATAATTCAACAATTCCCACTTTCATGTCTACTAATGAGAAATGCTAATATACTTTACTTACAAAACTTGTTCAAGACGCATGCGCATGCCTGTATTTTTATTATTCATGAATGGTGACTGGGGAGTGCTCAGTTGGAGAATTTCTAGTGTGGATGAGTACAATGTGAACCAATCCTCAGGACAGAAACAAAATGAATAAAATGACTGAAAAGTTGATAAATGAATACACAAAATCTGTTCTATCCAATCCATAAAATAATATTTTGCAATAAAAGAGTAATGCACAGAATTATGCTACATGAATGAATCCTCAAACAGAAAATAATATATTAAGTAAAACATACAGTCAGAAAGATCTTATTAATGTGACATCATTTATGTCAAATATACAGATTAAGAAAACACATAGTAACACAAGGAAAGTTAGCAGCTGTCTAAGGTTTATTGGAGTTGTTGACTGCAAGTAGATCAAAAGAAGGAATGATGACACTGACAAGTAATGGATACACTGTAAAGGATGAATTTTAAAATTCTATATCTGTATAGTCATTATTTTTAAGTATACTTCTAAAAAGGATAAATTACACAATTTAAAGAGGCAAATGATTGGCATATAAGATGAGGACTACCATATTTCACTATTTATTAAAACATTAAAATTTAAATAATATACAAATTAACTGAAAGTTATTAAACAAAAAGTATTTGGAAGCTGTCTTAGAAGGTTTAAAGCTAGTAAAAAGATACAATCTTCAGTCGGTGGCTGGTGGCTCATACCTATAATCCTAGCTACTCATCAAGATCTGAGGATTGTGGTTTGCAGCCAGCCCAGGCAGTAAAGTCCCTGAGATTGTTCAATTTTCTCCTAGAAAACTGGAAGTGGAGCTGTGGCTCAAAGTGGTAGAAAGCTGGACTAGAGCCATAAAGCTTAGGGACAGCACTCAGGCCCTGAGTTCCAGTTCCTTGACTGAAAAAAGAATAAAGGACAATTTTGTCTTCAAGTAGGCCCTCATGCATTCAAAAGAAGACATAAAATGTTGAAGTTTCAAGTCAAAATAATTTGAAAAATATTGCAAAATATCCCTTTAAAGCAAGGTTCATTTTAGCTTCTACAGAGAAAGAATATATATTGATAAATAATGATGAAATGATGTAACCCATGAAAAAAGATTATAAACCTCACTTTCATGTTTGCTTGAGCATTATGGAGCAAATGAACAGTGGAATGATGGACCTAGAAATATACCCAGGCAACAAAACCAGTAAGTACTTGCCCACTTTCAGAAAGTTAGGATCCATTAGTTGGATTCAAAACTAACAAAGATCTGTCTTTCACTTTCTTGCAGTCCACATAAGCTCTCCCTTGAGTTGATAACTGGAACCGTTAACTTATAGAGAGGGTGTGTGTGTGTGTGTGTGTGTGTGTGTGTGTGTGTGTGTGTATGATACAGTACAGAGGGGTTATAGTTACATGAGCAAGGTAAGGAGTCCACTTCCTATTGAGCATTGTTACCACTTCCTTTGTTTTTCCCCTACAATTCCTTATCTCCCCACCTCCACAATTCATCTCCCTCAACAAGATGTAAAATTCATTTCAAAATAGTGTCTTGTACATCTCATTGTTACAATGGTTAATCCTGTATCCTTATCTCAGCATTTTGTTATTTCCCTTCCCCTCCCCAAATTAGAAAAATGCATATACAAGATGCAGGACACTGGAATCAAATACAGTGACAACAGGGCCTAAACCATGGGGGAAGAACATACAAAAGAAACAAAAAAAACCACATAGTACATTGTAAGTATCTTAAAAAGAACAGCAAGGGGGTGGGGAGGATGGGATGGGAAGGCGAAACAAAGGAGGAGGCTACAATGCTTGATAAGAAATGTACTCATTATCTTGCTCATGTAATTGTAACCTCTCTGTACGGTATTTTCACAAAAAAAAAAAAATTCAAATTCCATCTCACCCCAGTTAGAATGGCTATAATCAAGAAATCTAGTAACAACAGA
Source organism: Dipodomys spectabilis (assembly GCF_019054845.1). Classification (NCBI taxonomy): domain Eukaryota; kingdom Metazoa; phylum Chordata; class Mammalia; order Rodentia; family Heteromyidae; genus Dipodomys; species Dipodomys spectabilis. The sequence goes on along the minus strand of NW_024870686.1, from coordinate 10,131,798 downwards.
TGCTGGAGGGGATGTGGCCAAAAGGGAACCATATTGCATTGTTGAGAGGGAGGTTCTTTTTTTTTATTTTTATTTATTTTTTATTGTGAAAATACTGTACAGACGGGTTACAATTAGATGGGCAAGATACTGAATACATTTCTTATCAAGCATTGTAGCCTCCTCCTTTGTTGCCCCTTCCCATCTCTTCCCAGCCTCCCCCACCCCCCCAACCTAATCCTCCCCCCCCCAACCAAAGTTGTAAAGTTCCTTTTCTACATGACAACTTGTACATCTCATTGTTGCAACAGGTCCACCTGTATCCTTAGTTAAACGACTTGTTTTTCCCCTTTCCCTCTGCAAATTATACCGACATCAAATACAGTGAAAGCAGGGGTTATACTGTGGGGGAGGGACATACAAAGCAACAAAGAAATCATCTTATAAATGCATTAGAAACAAATGAATGAAAGAAAAAAAAACATTTGAATACATATCTTAGGATTCATTTTCCTAACATCACCTTATCTGACGTTTTCTGCTTGACTCATACATATACTAGATATTGCAAATAAGGGAAACCATGGGACCTATGTTTCTTTGGGCTTGGCTTACTTCACTTAATATAATTTTTTCCAAGTCTTTCCATTTCCTAACAAATGGGGCAATGTCATTCTTTCTGATTGAGGCATAGAATTCCATTGTGTATATATACCACATTTTCTTAATCCATTCATCTACTGAGGGGAATCTGGGTTGGTTCCATATTTTAGCTATAGTAAATAATACTGCAAGAAACATAGTTGTGCTGGTAGCTTTAGTGTGGTCTTGTTTGTAAACATTTGGGTAAATGCCCAAAAGTGGGATTGCTGGATCATAAAGAAGCTCTATGTGGAGTCTTTCGAGGAACCTCCATACTACTTTCCAAAGTGGTTGAACAAGTTTACACTCCAACCAACAATGAAGTAAGGTTCCCTTCTGTCCACATCCCCTCCAGCATCTGTTGTTATTAGAGTTCTTGATTTTTGCCATTCTAACTGGGGTGAGGTGGTATCTTAATGTTGTTTTGATTTGCATTTCTTTTATGGCTAAGGAGGTTAACAGAAAGCAAGTCCACATTTCAAGGAAACTTCTCAGTTCTCCAGCTGCCAGCGAGAGAAGAGCAGCTAAGGGGAGGAAAAGGCAGAGCGAGATGTTATGATCATGAAGAGACAAATGTAGTGTTTTGCTTAGGGATGACAGTGTTAGATGAGGCACTTGGAAAAGAATTTGATGACCTGAATGTGAGATGAAAATGATAATGACAAGAAAGACAAATAAGGGTGAGATTTGTTCGTTTGACTAATGTATTTGAGTAGCAAATTCTTTTTTGTGTCTTTCCTGCATTTATCACAGAGAAATTGTGAACTTATTTTATAATAAAAATAAAATTATACTTGTCTCTGAAATGCAGAACTTACAGGTATATGTTATATGTGAGAATAAAAGCTACTGCTTTAATATGTATTATGTACAATAATTTTGAAGCTGAGATTTTTCATGAAATATGCTTGCTTTGGAAGCAGTTCTAGTAGCTCTAACATCTTTTATTAATTTTTTCTTACAACTTACTACTAAGAATTTCTATCTATCTATCTATCTATCTATCTATCTATCTATCTATCTATCTATCTATCTATCTATCTATCTATCTATCTATCTATCTATCTATTTATCCTCTTATCTGTCTGTCTGCCTGCCTGCCTGTCCATCCATCTGTCTGTCCATCTGTCTATCTATCTAGCTGTCTGTCTATCTAGCTAGCTAGCTAGCTACCTAGCTACCTACTTACCTACCTACCTGGCTATAGAAGGTTTTTAACAGGACTTAGAATTAATGATAACATTATTTGTACTTTAAAATATATGATTGTCTCATTTTCCCCATAAGAATAATGTTACCCTTATTACAGCAGGGATGATACTATTTGTATTTGTCTTTGGAAGAACACATTTTTTGTACTTTTACATTTCACTTTGAAAATGTTTATTCTATTGCAATGTGTTAGAAACATAAGAGGTTATTTATATTTTTAGTGCTTATAGAAGAGAGTATTTCAATTTAACATTTCTACAGTATTTCAATTTAACATTCCTACAGTAATCAAAAGCATAAAAGTAAATTTAGAAAACTTATAATTAGCTCTTTCTTCCAATTAAAGTAGATGCTACTCCTTTTAAGTCACATTTACCACTGTAGAAGGATGAAAGAATTTGCCTTATCGAAATAATTTTCTTTTTCCTATTCTTGAGAATGAGAATGAGAGAATTCTAACAAAACAATGGTAGTACATAAAGATGTCTATGAAGTTTGCAGTGAGTAGCTTTCCACTTATTAATTTCCTGATTGATTGATTGATTACCTGATCAATAGATTAGTTGATTGATTGGGACAAGGATAGTTTTATTATAATCAATGGAAATTACTGATTTTTTGTCTTTTTGTACATTTTTATTGTAAAAATACTGTACAGATGGGTTATAGTTACTTGAGTGAGGTAAAGGAAGTCATAAAGGTGAATCAAGAAAATAACAATACTAGAAATACCCTTGATTATAGATATGCTTTAAGTGTTATATAAAGAAAATCAAGATGAAATCAATGTGAAAACTGAGAATTCTATAGTGTGACTTTAATGACTTTAAAATAGTTTTAATGTTCATGAAAACAGATTTTTCAGGAGTTGTAGCAAAAGTTTATTTCTCATACCACACGAAGTTATCTTTAACTAAACTTACTTGCTTACAGAGACTATTTAATGATTCTAATGATAGTTGTTCCTGATATTTTATTCAGCAGACTTAGTCTCTCTTTGTCCCATGAGAATGTTAGAGTGAATTACACACTTTTGTGGACATCTGGATGCTTTAAAGACACGGTTTACTTTAAATTCCAAATTTGATAAATGCCAGATATTTCCTGAAGGTGTCTACCATCTGGGAGGAATCTTATTAGTTCTTTGAATATTTCAAATGTTTTCATGTGAAACAAAACAGCAAGAGGGATAATTTTATTGACTTTCATGGGGTAAAAATTATGCAGCTTCTTTTTAATGCTAACTTATGCATTTGTGTTTTACTGCTTAACCCCTGATGAATAATACATTCAAGTGTGTGAGGAGCAAAAATGCTTATGCGTATGCTCTGAAGTTTCTCATCTTGCAGGACCCCTCATAATACATTTGTATTGTGTTCTTGGTAAGACGAACAGAAGCAGAAACTTATTCTAATTGATTAAAATGTATAATCTGTACATCTGAGCTTATCATATAGTAAACATTAGGTAGATTTTTTTATACCAAGTAAGTAGAAAATAATGATATCTATCTGAAAAGCTACTATGCCGAATAGCATTTCCTGAGTCTTGAAACAAATGTTCTTTCTATACACAATAAAAACAAAATATTTAAATATATTCAAATGGACTATTCATTGAATTCGTATAGATCTAAATAGAAAACATAATTTAACTCAATACATTTTGAAATTTAACACTGTGTTTTCTTCCCCATAATTAATGGTGTCTTGCATTTTTACCTTATGTAAAGTATTATTCATTTCACCTTGTATACTAATTTATTTAAAAACACTTCTACCCCATATTGTATTAAAGAAATTAGAAAAGCTTTGTAAACTGCGTGAAAACTATATACCAGTTAGTAAGAAAAACAGCACACACACAAGAAGTATTGTGATTCTAAAATATTTGATGCTTTCTTTTTATTTGGGTGTGGCAATTTGAAGTCAGAACCTTAGCATCTGAATATACCATCAGTTAATTTTGTACTAGTTTTCAGATAGGGTCTCACATTTTTGTCCAGTGTAGGCTTAGATTGTGATCCTCCTTCCTCAACCTCCAGCCTCTCTGGAAATACAAGCATGAGTTAAATCTAAGAAAGCAAATCGCACAGTGATGGAAGATAATCTTTATACCTTCAAAGAACAAATGAGTACAACTCAAATTAACACAAGAATCAGATATGAGGTGAGACGATGCCATCACAAAAGCACATATCAGAGTAAGACATTTTACCATATTTTTTAAAAATATAGCAATATTTTACTTTACTGCCCAAATCTTGTTTAATAATTAATTATAATAAACTGCTTACTCAGTTTATTTTCATTAATTGAATTACCAACTATACTTTGGGTCTTTATATTATATATTCCTAATTAGTTCTAATCACCTAATTAATTTCTTAGTAGCTAATTTATTGGGCAATTAAACAACAAAAGAGAAGAGAAACATATTTACAGTAAAATGCTTACTAATGATTGCAGAAATTCACTTTAGATAATAAATAGTAAATATTGGCTAATTTCTTACCCTTTAACAAAAATACAATAAAATTTTTTCTAAAGATAATGAAACAGAAAAGAAGAAATAGAATAGAAATAAGAAATGCATAGAGATTGGAAAGAATCAGTGAAAGCAGATGTTCTTTCTTAGACAAAATTAATAAAATTTGTATTATTTTCAATATTGGCCAAGAAGCAATAGAGAAAAATAAATAAAACAGAATATCACAAACTGAAATGAGAAAATTTGTATGATCCTACAAATTAAAGGCACATAGCATGTTTAAGATTTCTATGCTAATTTATTAGTTTATATAAAATAAAGTACTTTGAATAACAAAATGCTTAGAAAAAAATGAAAAAAGAACCAAAAGATAAAAAATAATATACTATTCTAACCTTTTACAATAGACAATTGTATGAGTCTTCCAAATGTTTAAAGAATCATCTTTAACAGTTAATTCATATAGAGACAAATAGTTGTGGAAATAGTAGATGCTACAGTCTTAATATTATAAAAGGATTACAGAAAAATAACATTATAGGCAAAAATATATACAATTAGAAGTCAAATAAAGCAATATTATAAGTCCATTTAGCCTGAGTACATGACTCAATCACTCAAGTGCCTACCTAGGAAGCACAGGCCCTCTGTTCAAACTCCTATCATCCAAAGGAAACAAAATCTCTGTCAGTTGAGTCATGGTGTTAAGAGTGTGGTGAAATCATTAGTGAGTGAATAATGCTAAGCGCAGTAAGATTTTGTGCTTTATAATTCATAGATTGTTTGAAAAGCAGTCATTTGCCTTGGAAATAATAAAAATTTAAATAGAAGGAATTTAGAAAACACATTTTTGGGGGGAAACAGAATGCTATCCTAAAATACATAGCAAAAAATTTTAACAATTTGAATAAAACCTTATGAGAGGATGTATTCTTTCATTTAAAGTATATAATGTTGTAGGACTGTAGAAGATTCTCAAAGTAGGAAGGGCTTGGAATATGGCTCAGTATGTTATTTTTTTTCTAATATTCCATATCTACTTTTATCACATGAAGGGAAAACATGGAATAGGATGGACAAACAAATTTAAAACATGAAATTTGAGATTTGGAAGAAATATGAGAGAATAGTTTATAACATTGGAGAGGGAACAATTTTTAATCTAGGCTAAGAAGCCTGGCTAATTACATACAATAATCTATCATTATTATATAAAATAATTAGTAAATACAAGTGTACCTTATTATTATAATAGATATTATAATATGTATATCTATGTATATATACATATATATGTGTATATATGTATATATGTATATGTACATATATATGTATATATATGAGATGTATATGTATGTATGTATATATGTGTAATTAGCTAGGCTTCTTAGCCTAGATTAAAAATTGTTCCCTCTCCAATGTTATAAACTATTCTCTCATATCTCTCATATATATATATATATGTATAATATAATATAATATGCATTATTATAATAATAAGGTACACATGTATTTACTAACATATCATTAATTATTAATATATTATTATATATATTAATATATATAATTAATATAATATATTAATATAATATTATCATATAATATATTATATATAAATAGATGATATTTATTATTATAAGGTACATTTATTAATTAAGTATAATATATTTAAGTATATTTAAGTATAGTAAGTATAACTTATATATGATACATAGTATGGTATTTTAATAGTATAATTTTTAAAATTCTTCAATAGAGAACAAAATAGATAAACTTACTATATAGTTGGAAGATAAGAAAAAATGTTTACAATAGTAAAAATTGCAACAGAACAATCTCTATAATAAAAAACAAATAAGAAAATAATGAAGTTTAGTGAAACAATATGAAAATGATATAAAAAGGAATTTTATAAGAAGAAAAATCAAATGGTTAATGAAAATATGTTGCATATATCATTTCCAAAATTGACAGAGAAATGATGAGAGATGGGAATTTTCACCTGTACATCTGAAGCTGTTAGAAAGAGAAAATATTGTAATGTCAAAGAGGAAACAGGGCACTAGTGGGTCATGCCTGTGACCCTAGCTACTTGGAAGTTGTATATCACAAGTATCATGATTTTTAGGTCAGCATGGACCAAAATGGTTGAAAGATCCCTTCTAAGAAGAAAGTGTGTTTTCATAGCATGTGCCCATCATTCCAGATATGTAGAAATGATAAATAGGTAATGGTCAGGAAAGCCAGAAGAGAAACCAAATCACAACCCTATCTAAAAAATAACTAGGAAAAAAATGGGCTTGTGCAGTGGCTTAAGCAGGAGTGTGCCTTCCTAGTACAAAGCTTGGAATTCAAACATCAATATTAACAAAAAGAAAAAAATATCAAGGAGAAGGGATACAGTATTCAAGTCGTAATGCATTGATGCTGAGAATCAAAATAGGCAGTTCCATCCTATATGGAACTCCAAATGTAATCCTCAATAAAACAAAAAATAGCTCCTCTAGGCCTATAGGTTACAAAAAGAAAAATGACAGCAGGAAATACACCAAAATGGTAACATTATGTTTGTGTTTCAGGCAATGAGAAGCAATCAAGAGTTAATAAAGATGATAACATATAGATAAAAAAGAAAATATGTAAATGATGCAGATGAATTTCATAGTATCTAACTGCATTAAAAGCACAAAAATATGTGTACACAAAATATTGTATATAATAAACTATAAATAGGATATAACTAAAATTGTAAATACTTAAAGCTCACACACATACATTCAGTATTATGTCTTGAAAAGGCATATATAAAAAGAACAGCTGTTGAGTAGGTAAGAAAGAGTTAAAAACACAAATAAAGGTAAGAAATAATCATGAATGACAGTATGTCTGTATAGCTTCTCCAAAAGAGGAAAGTACAAAACCAAAGGGGGAATAGTTGCTTGTGGGTATGCTGGTTAAACATTTTCTGAAAAAGCAATAATTAAAGAAAGATGGAATCTTCCCAGTATAATCCACAAGGGAGAGATGTAGTTCTTGCCATGTGAATATCAGAACTGAATATTTCCATGGGAAATGTAGGAAAGAGTGAACTCTGTGCCATTAGCAAATAAGGCTTCAAAGACCTCAAGTTTCTGCTTCCAGCAGCTGCTGCAGTGCAATTGTGCAATAACAACTGGCTGAATAAAAGTGATGGAAGGATTAATATTTCTACCTTTGTTAGCCAGCTGTTAGAATGATAGTCGGTACAAAGCCTCATAGTATTAGACCTTCATTATCATTGAAAAATAGAATCAAATGTTATTTTTGGTGAAAATAATGAAAAGAACCATGTCATCTGGACACATACCCTTTGTTCTGATGGAGTGTCTTAGGCTTATTACCTATGGGTATAAAACAAAATGCCAAAGTGCCACTGGCAACTGATCCAAAATTATGCTGCACTTGAATGTAGTGTCTGAAAGTGTGAGATGTCACCTTCAGATTATAACCATAGGAACTTAGTCATAGCTGAACTCCAGTGTTTTATTTTTCCTTATTACATGGATGTTGATATCCAACATATATACATATAGAATTGCCAGTGAATAAAAAAATAGGAGACATTTGGCACCATATGTTAATTCGCATGTTTTTCATAGTGTCATTAGAGAAACTGTCCTCATTAAAGCCACATATGTCAACTGTCAATCACATTACCTTTTCGGATTCTTTAGTCCTATGGAAGCAGAAAGGCAATAGAATGCTGATTTTAAAAAGTTCATATAGATTATCACATTGTCTTTCTTTTACTCTAGGTTGTTACTTTGAAAGTGCCTTGGAGATGACATTCAAAATCAGAATCCACATATTAAGTTACATAAAATTATTGACAATTTATAGTTTATTTTTTTATTACCAGAAAACATTTAAATCTGACATTTGAATTCTCTGAGTTACTCCTTTCTATCCTTGGTCAAAATTCAGTCATTAGTTCTGTCATTTATTTTAAGTTTTAACAAGGATTTATTTCAGTAAAACAAGTTAAAATAGGGAGAAAAGGTGAAGAAAGAAACATTTCTTATTCCCCATGCAGGAAATGGGACTTTAATAGCCTCATTATGCTTTTTTCAGAAACTGTTTAATGAGCCAGTTTACTTGTCATTATTTCTTTACTGTTGTTATTTACTTTCCTTTATACCAAAAAAAAAAAAAAATACAGAATTGAAAAAGTTCCATTGTAAAATAGCTTCAAGCAGTGTGCCAGTGGCTCATACTTTCAACCCTGGCTACTCAGGAGGCTGAGATCTGAGGATCATGGTTCATAGCCAGCCCAGGCAGGAAAGCCCATGAGAGTCTTATCTCTAATTAACTACCAGAAAACCAGAAGTGGTTCTTTGGCTTAAGTGGTAGATTCCTAGCCTTGAGTTGAAGTCCTTAGGGACAGTGTCCAGGCCCAGAATTCAAGCCCCATGACCGAATAATTTTGACAACTTACATCTTACATTTTTTTACTATAGATAACTAGATAATCCTAAGATCCCTAAATACTCTCTTAAGTAGATAGTATCTATCTTTCTCTCCATCATCTATATATGAATTGTACTTTATTTGATATTTAAGTATAAACTATTCCATTTAGAAATTATGTATATCATGGTAAAGGTACATTGAGCTAAATGATGGACATCATTAGGACAAAAATATGCCAAAAAAGGCTAGGATATGTACACTGCATCAATTAGTTGAGTTAGTTCAAACAAAGAAAGAATGATTCCATGAAAGGAAATATATGTCCTTATGCTTCTATATGTTTCTATACTTGTAGTGGTGAGGGAGGATTCTGGGAGATTTGAGGTTATCCTCTCTATAGAAGGATAGAGCTTTGTTAGAGGAAGTTGCTCCTTAAATATCCATTCAAACTTTATATTGTAGTTTGAAAGTCTTACAGAAGCTATGTGGGGGGTATTTCTTTTATCATGCAAAGACCTGTTATACATAGGGATTACCATTTCACAATTCAGATAATGCATATATTTCTCTTTGGACAATGTCACTCTTCATTTGCTTTCCATTGAGATAAATGCTTATATCCTATATTAAGCCTTACTACATAGCTAAAAGATATATAGTATATATAGCTACTGCACATAGTAACAACTATTTACTATTTACTATCTATATACTGTATACAACATGGAATGGAATATTATATGCTATATACAAAACTTACTGCAAAACGGAGAGCTTCCACACCATTTACTAGGTAGCTTTCAAGAGTAATAGATCCAGAGAACAATGGAACAGAGTGGGGAAAACTGGGGCCCCTAAGTAAAACCTACAGAAATATGCCCCAAATGAGTTTCAACAATTTCAGTCTCAGTGAAGCAAGAATAGATGTTTCAAGAACTGTACCAAGGTGGTTTTGTTTTGTTTTGTTTTTGTTTTACCATAGAGTGTGTTTACCTGTAGGTACATTCTAGCTACCACAAATGAGGGAAACCATGCAACTTATGTTTCTCTGGGTCTGGATAACACTGCTTAATAATATTTTTCAAGTCTTTCCATTTTCTTATGAATAGTTCCATATCATTCTTTCTGTAGATGAATAGAATTCTATTGTGTATATATACCACTCAAGAACAAAGGAGGATGTTCTTTTTTTTTAATTTTTATTTATTTTTTATTGTGGAAAGTACTGTACAGAGGGGTTACAATTACATGGGCAAGATAATGAGTACATTTCTTATCAAGCATTGAACACAAAGGCCAAGTGTCTATGTGTATCTGAACACATAAAATAATATTTATCAAAAAATTCAGGAAATAAAAGCAGGAGGATTTTTTTTCTTTGTTGCTGTTTTGTCTTCTGTACATTTTGTCTTGTTTGTCCATTTATCTGTCTTTTAGGAGGTAAGGAGGGACACAGAAATGATGGGACAAAGGGGGAACAAAATGCAGAAGCAGTGCTTACTAGATGACATGGTGCTACATGACTTGCTTGGGGATGGGAGGGAAAACTAGGAAAGAGTGGTGAAAGAAAGGGTGACACTGTTCGAAAAGAAATGAACTTTATATTTGACTAATGTAACTGTAGCCCTTCTGTACATCAACTTTATAATAACCATAAAAATGCATACAAGAAAAAAATAAATTCTACCAGGACATTTAGGATCAACACAGACATGAAAATAACCTTGATCTAAATCTTACACCATTCCCAGCTAGATCAAAGTAGGGTCATGAGATTAAGTGTAAAATATCTCTAAACTGATTACATGTTGGATAAGGTGTTGAATATCTATACTTTGAGAGGCCACTAAACAGGAGAAAGTGGCAGCAATCGATTTAGTAATAGAAATATATTCTGCCAGTAAACATGAGGAAGTTAATATTATTTTTCAAATTTTAGATACATGAATATTAAATAATACATATTCTTCAGAAAAATATGATCTGTAAGTTCAGTTGTCATTTTGTTGACTCTAAAACAGATGATAAATTGTAATTACATGATGAAAGCATCAATATGTTTATAGGACCCACTAAAACTAGAAACTGTTCAAGAGCTCCACCAGCCCATGGAGCACATCCAGCTGGCCAGGCTAGATCAAAAGCACCCCTGGAAGGGATCTTAAACACCCAAGCCAGGAACAGCACTGTGGGTCACAACAGCCAACAGTGGAAGAAACTTGAACTGTATACTCCAGGCTGCGTAACTCAGGAGGAATACACAGCAGCACAGGTCCAACTGGCATGCCGCAGGCCAGGGACCGGGAGCAAGGACCAGGCCTGGGGATTGGGTGCCTGAGCAACACAACCAACTCCCCCCAAATGAAGTCAGAAGCTGAGAATATGCTACAGAGGTGGGGGGAAACAGGGAACTGCACCCCCTGGGAATCATGTTCATGACAGCAAAAGACCTGGGTGTCCAGGGCAAGAGAACCAGAAGCCCATACCCCACCAGAACCTGACCCATATATAACAGGCCGAGAATTGGACAACTCGGACCACCCGCACCTGATAATAATCAGGAGTTCAGGCTGGTAATGTGTGCATGAGACCCTGGATCTGATTCCTCAGCACCACATAAGCAGAAAGGGCCAGAAATGGTGCTGTGGCTCAAATGGTAGGGCGCTAGCCTTGAGCTGAAGAGCTAAGGGACAGCTCCCAGACCCAGAGCTAAGGCTCAAAGCCAACCAAAAAAAAGAGCCCATAGCAGACTCCAGCAACTAGGAAAGTACATCCAGCACACCCCATCTCACCAAGAGCACCTGTAGGAGTAAACAGAAGCAGTCTAGGCCACTCAGTCCTTCTAAAGGCGGGAACTGCCAGTGATCTAAAGCTGACCAGCTGAGAGCCCTACATGGGTCAGACAAGCAGTTGGAGGTTGGCCCCCAACAGAACCAAGACCAGGTACAGACTCTCTCCACCAACCCAGAAACAGGAACCAAGCAAAGACAGACACCTATTGACCAAAACAAAATTTCAGATTAGTCTCCAATAATCTCTGAATCCCCATGCAAAAAATTACAAAGAAAAAATACAAGGTTTATCAACACCAGGGTAACAAGCTACCCCCAAAAGCCAGCAGCCACCCAGGGGAGAGCCCCAGTGGGAGCAACGCAGGAATGGAAGACAAAAGCTACATCCAAGGGATGCTGGAGGCAATGTCTCAAGAATTAAAGTGAGAAATAGATCAGAAATTTAAAGAACACAGGGACAAACTATCAAAAGAGATGCAAGATCTCAAACAGGAGATGCACACAAAAATAGAGGCAGTACACACCTCACTAAGAGGTAAGATTAGTACTTTGAGAACCACATCAAATCCATAAATGAGTCCATTTCCCTCATGCAAACCACAATGAAAGCCATAGTTAAAAGAGTGAATGAAATGGAATTTAGAGTGTCAGATACAGAAGACAGAATATACCAACTGGACTAGAAAGTCACAGAAATGGAAAGATCACATAAATTATGCCAAAGGGAAATCCAAGAGCAAGCAGATAGTGCCAAGAAACTTAACCTTCATATAATTGGAGTGAAGGAAGATGACGAATATCAAAGCAAGGGAATGCAACACCTATTCAACAAGATTATCAATGAATTTCCCCCATTTTAAAAGAGAATATCTTACCTACAAAACAGAAGCATGTAGAACTCCTAACAAGCAGGATCCCAGGAGAAACATTTCTAGGCACATTATAGTAAAAATGATACATCTGAATAATAGGAAACAATCTTGCATACAGCAAGAGCGAAGAAGGAGCTATATTACAATGGGAAAATATTAGAATCATGCAGGTCTCTCCACACAGACACTGAATGCAAGAATGGCCTGGGAAAAGTACCATCTGAGCCCTGAGAACCAATAACTACCAGCCTAGACTGATATACCCATCAAAGCTAGCATTCACATTTGATGGAGAAACTAAAATTTTTAATAGTAAAGAAAAACTAAACAGATTCATAAGCAATAAGCCAGTATTATAAAGAATACTAAGAGAGGAAATACAACCTGAAGAAAGCAACCAGGAACTGGGACCTACACTAGACAGGTATAAATAGAAGTCTAACTTAGTAAGCACAAGAGGAAAGGAATGAAGAAAAACTTAGGAAAACAGGGAATGACAAGAACCACAATGCACCTCTCTATAATAACCTTAAATATTAATGGACTTAATTCACCAATCAAAAGAAAAAGAACTGCAGATTGGGTCAGAAAACATGACCCATCCATCTGTTCCCTTCAAGAGACTCACCTCTCAGCCAAACATACAAACAAACTCAGAATGAAGGGTTGGAAAAAGATCTACCAATCAAACGCCCCCAGTAAGAAAGCTGGAGTAGCTATCCTGATATCTGACAAAATAAACTTTTCATTAAAATCAATACAAAAAGACAAGGAAGATCACTACATATTAATACAGGGAACAATCCAAGAGGAGGATATTACCATTATCAACTTATACTCCCCAAACATTGGAGCACCCATAAATGTTAAGCAAATACTCTCAAACTTACAGAATAAAATAGATCAAAATACGATAATACTAGGAGACTTTAATACCCTACTCTCACCAAAGGACAGGTCTACCAACCAGAGGATTGGTGAAGAAGCTACCAAATTAAGTGAGGCCATAATTCAAGCAGAACTAATGGACATCTACCAAGAATTTCACCCCTAAAATGACACAGTACATGTTCTTCTCAGCAGCTCATGGAACTTTCTCCAAAATAGACCATATGATAGTTTATGCAAGGAACTTAAGCAAAAACAAGGGAATTGACATAATTCCCTGAATCACTGTGGAATCAAGCTAGCTCTCAAAAACAAAACATACCACAGAAATTACTCTAATACATGGAAATTGAACAGCATACTTCTAAGCAATGCCTGGATAACAGAAGAAATTAGAGAAGAAATTAAAAAGTTCCTATAATTCAATGAAAATGAAGACACATAACAAAGAAACTGTGGGACACAGCTAAAGCAGTCCTGAGGGGCAAATTTATAGCTGTCAGTACCCACATCAACAAAATAGCGATAGACCAAGTAAATAATCTTATGTTGCAATTAAAACAGCTAGAAAAACATGAAAAAATGGAACCTAAAGTTACTAGATGGAGCCAGAAATCAAATTAAGGGTGGAAATTAATGAGATAGAGAATAGGACAATTATGAATAAAATTAATAAAACAAAAAACTGAGTTTTTTTCAAAAAATAAATAAAATTGATGGACCTTTGGCAAGATTAATTAAGAAAAGAAGAGAAGAATCTCAAATTAACAAGATCAGGGATGCCATGGAAAAAAATCACAACAAATACCCAAGACATCCAAACAATTATGAAGAACTATTTTCAAAAGTTATACTCTCTAAAGAAAGAAAACCTAGCAGAATGGATGCATTTTTAGAGAAATACAAGTTACCCAATCTGAGCAAAGAAAAAATAAATTAAATAAGCCAATACCTTACAACGAGACACAGGAAGCAATCAGAAGTCTTCCAACAAGGAAAAGCCCAGGACCAGATAGATTCACAGTGGAATTCCATAAGACCTTTAAAGAAGAACTAATACCCATACTCTTCAAGCTCTTCAGAGAAGTAGAAAAAGAGGGAACTACCCCAAACACATTCTACAATGCCAATATCACACTCATTCCCAAACCAGGCAATGACCCAATGAAAAAAGAGAACTACAGACCAATCTCCTTGATGAACACAGATGCAAACATCCTCAACAAAAGTCTAGCTAACAGAATCCAGAAACACATTAAAAAAAAATACACTACAACCAGGTAGGCTTCATCCCAGAGATGGAGGGATGGTTTAACATACCTAAATCAATAAATGTAATCCAACACATCAACAGAGTCAAGATTCACATGATTATCTCCACTGATGCAGAAAAGGCTTTTGATAAGATACAACATTCATTCATGTTAAAAGCTAGACCAATAGCCAATATTATACTTAATGGGGAAAAACTACAACCAATTCTTCTAAAATCAGGAACAAGGGAAGGAAACCCACTGTCTCCACTCCTCTTCAATATAGTCCTGGAACCCTTAGCCAGGGCAAGAAGTTAAGAAAAAGACATTAAAGGGATCCACATAGGGAAGGAAGAACTTAAACTATCCCTTTTTGCAGATGACATGATACTATACTTTCATGATCCCAAAAACTCCATTCCCAAACTCTTAGAAATTAAAACCCACTTCGGCAAAGTAGAAGGATACAAAATCAACCCACAAAAATCAGTCACCTCCCTGTACACTGACAACGTACAAGCAGAGGGGGAAATAAAGGAAGCAACCCCATTCACAATAACTCCTCCCAAAATAAAATATTTAGGAATTAACCTAACCAAAGATGTAAAAGATCTATTTAATGAAAACTATAAAAAATTAAAGAAAGAAATTACAGAGGACACTAGGAAATGGAAAGACCTTTCATGCTCTTGGATAGGCAGACAATATAGTGAAAATGGCAATACTGACAAAATTAATACACAAATTTAATGCAATTCCTATTAAAATCCCAATGGTGTACATTTTTGAATTATAGAAAACAGTCCAATAATTCATATGGAACAACAAAAGACCTAGAATAGCCAAAACAATCCTAGGCAAAAAAGTCAACATGGGAGGGATTTCGATACAGGACTTCAAACTCTACTATAGAGCCATAATAATAAAGACAGCATGGTACTGGCACAAAAACAGATCTGAAGACCAATGGAATAGAATAGAAGATCCAGAAATAAAACCACATGCCTACAAACAGCTGATATTTGACAAAGGAGCCAAAGACATACAGTGGAAGAAACACAGCCTGTTCAACTATTGGTGCTGGGAAAACTGGGAGGCCACATGCAGTAAACCAAAAGTGGCCCCCAGCCTATCACCATGCACCAACATCAACTCAAAAGTGGATTAAAGACCTTAACATCAAACCTGAATCGCTGAAACTACTGCAGGACAGAGTAAGAGAGACACTTGAACTTATAGGCACAGGCAGGAACTTCCTAAACAGAATCCCAGGGTCACAACAAATTGGAGAAAAACTCGACAAATGGTACTACCTTAAAGTAAAATTTTCTGCACAGATAAAGTTATAGCAATCAAGCTAGAAAGACAAGCAACTAACTGGGAAAAAATATTTACCAGCAATATATCAGAAAAGGGGTTGATATCCAGTATATACAGGGAACTCAAGAAACTAATCCCTCCCAAATCTAAGAAACCAATTACTAAATGGGCAAGGGAACTAAAGAGAGAATTCTCAGAAGAAGAGATAAAAATGCCAAAGAAACACACGAGTGTTCACCATCCCTGGTTCTAAAGGAAATGCAAATAAAACCCTGAGATATCACCTTACCCCAGTCAGAATGTCCCACACCCTAAAGTCAGCCAACAACAAATGCTGGAGGGAATGTGTAGAAAGAGGAACCCTATTACACTGCTGGTGGGAATATTACACTTACACATCCACTTTGGAAAGCAGTCTGGAGGGTCCTCAGAAAGCTAAATATTGACCTTCCTTATGACCCAGCCACACCACTTCTAGGCATCTATCCTGAGCAACAGGAACCAGTATACAAGGACACACGCACCTCCATGTTTATTGCAGCACTGTTCACAATAGCCAGGATATGGAAAGAACCTAGATGTCTCACCACAGATGAATGGATCCAAAATTGTGGTATCTATACACAATGGAATATTATGCAGCCATTAGAAAGGACTAAATAATGGCATTTCCAGGGAAATGGATGGAGTTAGAAGGAATCATGTTGAGTGACGTAAGTCAAGACCAAAGAAACAAATGGCACATGGTCTCCCTGATAAGTGAGTGTTAAATCCAAAACATAAGGTGAAACGACAAAATTAATAAGGCTTAAGAAACAAAGGACTTCCACTCATCTGGTTGAATCACTACTAAATAACCCCATGCTGCTGATCACATATATGTTATTTATGTGCACACTGGAAGGAAACCAGGAGGACAACATAGAACTAGAGGGAATCAAGGAAAAACATACAACAGCGGGACCCATCAGCTGCACTGGAAATTGATCAAAACGAACTAAGCAACTCAATGGCAGCGATGGGAGGGAGGGAACAAGTGGGAAAGAGGGAACAGCTGATGCTATGCAAAACAAAAAAAAATGTACATATCACCCAATATCGAAGAAATAAGTGTATCGTCAAAGCTCATAGAACTCATAAATGTTATATATCATGATAGACAATTTGCCCCATGAAAGTTCGAATGTGTTTGTGACTTTAAGCATCACCATCCCACATTACTGTGAAATTTGGGAAATTATGAAATCACTTAATCACAATAAAGAATTTGGGGGAAAAAAAGTGCTAGTGCTCAACCACTTGAGCCACAGAGCCACTTATGGCTTTTTCTGGGTAGCTTATTGGCAATAAGATTCTCAAGGACTTTCCTGCCTGGACTGGCTTCAAACCACAGTCATCAGTCTCCTAAGTAGCTAGGAATCCAGAGGTGAACCACCAATGCCCAAAGATATTTTAGGAAAAAGATTTCTACTTGAAACAAATAAATTGATTTCAGAAGTACATTGATTTCCAAGTATCTAAGATCATGCCCAAATTCACATACCATTAAAATATTTTATTAGAATATTTTACATGAGGTTTTCTGATTCTATTATTTTCAAAAGATTTATCAATAATTTTTCATACTTTGAAATAAAAATTAACCAGTTTCTCAGGTAGATTCTTTATTTTATATAGTCACAAAAGTTTAGCCATATATTATATTTACATCTGTTGACGATAAAAATTAGCAATAGAATCACTGGTAATATAGTCAAATATCCATTACAAGGAATACTCAGAAAACAAAACAAATTGTTTTGAATTTATTGCTGTGATTTATTTGTAACCTCACAAATCAGAAAATACAAAATTCTATTTATGCTATTTATAAAAAGGACAAATTTAGAAATTTGATAGATGACTAAGTGATTGAAAAGTTATTTCATTATTGACAACTTTGTTCCTTAGTTGTGTTGCTTAATAGCTATGTGATATGGACACAACTTAAGTCTCTTTCTTCATGGGATACCTATTTCGAATGAAAATATTAATCTGACAGTGTTAGTATAATTGTGATGACAGGGGAGACCTAAGGGAGAAAAATATGAAGGAAAAAAATAGCATGATACATAAAAAAAAGACCCTGTTTAGATACTTTGGAATTCATTTTGATTAGCATCAATTTCTATATTCATATGTACATAGCTATTGAACTATTGTGATCCTTTGCGAGGACTATCCTAGACATACTAATTATTACAAATGAGGAAATCCATGGAGCCTATGTTTCTTTGGGGCTCATTTACTTCACTTGATACGATATTTTTCTAAGTCTTGCCATTTCCTTACAAATGAGGCAATGTAATTCTTGCTGACAGAAGCATAACATTTAATTGTGTATATAGATACCACATTTTCTTGATCCATTCATCTACTGAGGGATATGTGAACTGATTCAATATCTTAGCTATAGGAAGACAAATAGCAAAATGGGTAGACAAAGGACAAAGGATAAATCAATACAATAGCAATTCTCACAAGACACTATGTTGGAAATGAACTGTACAATTCAGTGGGGAGGTGAGGGGAGAGTAGGAAATGGGAGGAAATGTAAAAGGGTGACACTGTTTGACAAGAAATGTACTCATTACCTAACTTCTATAATCTCAGTACATCAACTTTACAATAAAATTAAATTAAATTAAAGACTAAACAATGAGATACTCTATAACCAAGCAATTCTACTCCTGGGCTTTTATCCAACAAGGCTAAGCTACCAGCACAGCCATGTTCATTGCAGCATTGTTTACCATAGCCAAGATATGGAATCAACTTTGATGCCCTCAGTGTATGATAGATCAAGAAAATGTGGTATATATACAGAATGGAATTCTACCCATCTATCAGAAAGACTGATATTATACCACTCATAAGGAAATGGAAAGAATTGGAAAAAATTATATTAAGTAAAGTAAGCCAGATCCCCAAAAATGTGGATTGCAGGGTTCTCTCTCATATATAGATAGATACATAGATAGAGAGATCAAGGATAGAGATATCTGAATATAGATATATAAATATATATTGATACATATGTGTGTATATACATATGTATTACTGTTGAAGTTCTGAGGAGAACTTTGATGTTCCTCAAAAAACAAAACTTAGAACTATGACCCCTATGACCAAGCAATCCAGTCCTGGGCATTTATCTAGCAGACTGCAAACAAGGCCACTCTAAAGCTATCAGCCCAAACATGTTCATTGAGCATTGTTTAAACTTAGCCAAGATATAGAATCAACCCAGAGGCTCCTCTATGGAAAAATGGATCCACAAAATGTTATACACAATGGTATGTTGCATTCTCCCTAGGTAACATTTTGATTTGTTATTTGTGTGTGTGTGTGTGTGTGTGTGTGTGTGTGTAGAGAGATTGATAGATTGATATAGATGAATTTTCTATGTACAAGACATCTATTAGTTCATATTTTTCCTCTTTAGTCTGTTATTTTTACTCAAAGTTCTAGGATTTCCAGTTAAATATTCATATTTTAAATTGATCATTTTATTGATGAATATGTTGATTTATTGATCAATGGCCTTAGGTAAAATGTATGTTCAGTTACTAAGATACTAGTTAAGGCTTCCCAATCATCCAATTGAAAAAGATCTCCTACTTTTTTTAATTAATAAGTTTTTTTTAATTGTGAAAATACCATACAGAGGGGTTACAATTACATGAGCAAGGTAATGAGTACATTTCTTATCAAGCATTGTTGCCTCCTCCTTTGTTTCCCCTTCCCATCCCTTCCCATCTCCCCACCCCCTGCTGCCCCCGCCTCCTTCTGCCCACCCCCCACCAAAGTTGTAAAGTTCGTTTTTAGACATAATGTTTTGTACATCTCATTGTTACAATGGGTCCACCTGAATCTCTATTTAAACAATTTGTTTTTCCCTTCCCTCCACAAATTATACGAACATCAAATACAGTGAAAACAGGGGTTATACTGTGTGGGAGGGACATACAAAGAAACAAAGAAATCATCTTATAAATATGTTAGAAACAATAGCAAGAAAGAAAAACCATGTGAGTCCTTATCTTGGGGTTCATTTCGCCTAACATCAACTTGTCTGACCGTTTCTGTTTGTCTCCGACATATACTAGTTAATTGCAAATAAGGGAAATCATGGGACCTATGTTTCTTTGGGCCTGGCTTACTTCACTTAATATAATTTTTTACAAGTCTTTCCATTTCCGAACAAATGGGGCAATGTCATTCTTTCTGATGGAGGCATAGAATTCCATTGTGTATATATACCACATTTTCTTGATCCATTCATCTACTGAGGGGTATCTGGGTTGGTTCCATATCTTAGCTATGGTAAATAATGCTGCAATAAACATAGTTGTGCTGGTAGCTTTAGTATGGGCTTGTTTGTAAACATTTGGGTAAATGCCCAAAAGTGGGATTGCTGGGTCATAGGGGAGCTCTATGTGGAGTCTTTTGAGGAACCTCCATATTACTTTCCAAAGTGGTTGAACAAGTTTACACTCCTACCAACAATGCAGTAGGGTTCCCTTCTGTCCACATCCCCTACAGCATCTGTTGTTATTAGAGTTCTTAATTATAGCCATTCTAACTGGGGTGAGGTGGTATCTCAGTATTGTTTTGATTTGCAATTCTTTTATGGGTAGGGAGGTTGAGCATTTCTTCATGTGGCTATTGGCCATTCTTCTTTCTTCTTCAGATAAGTTTCTCTGTAAATCTTTTGCCCACTTATTTATTGGGCAGTTGTTTCTTTGAGGACTTGTTGGGGGATTTAATTTTTTGAGTTCCAGGTATATTTTAGATATGAGGCCCTTGTCTGTTGTATGGCTAGTGAAGATCTTCTCCCAAAAAGATCTCTTAATATATGACAAGGCAAATTTTGCTTTTCTATTTTAATACTTTATTTTCCTACTTCCTTGGATATTTCCTCAAATGGATACATTGATATAAAAATCGTCTGAGTGGCCCAGAAATTCCAAAGAGAGTCTTAATTACTGTTAAATACTTTTGGTTATCTCATTTTATCATTGTCACAAGGCCACTGTACAGCAATCATTGGTTTATCGAAGGTCTATCATTTGGTTTCCCATTTTATCTGTTTCTCAAAACTATCAAGTAATATATATCATATGATTATACAGTTTTACAAATTAACAAGTTCAATCTCAGATTAAGTGACTATGTAAGATCTTAAAATGACACAACAACAAATGCAGAAAATAACCATCTAAGCCATTATCATAATCCTGTATGCCATTATATGTTGAAAAACAAATGAATATATCTGTCAGAGATGTCAAATTATCTTCACATGAAAACAGTATAGCTACTAGTCATAACAAGTCTAAAATTAAATTATGAATTCATTTGGAGTCAAGAAAATAGAGAACATACTGTGAGTTTTTAAGTACAAATAAAAATTTCATCCCCATTTTACTACTGATTGAAGATATAAATTATCTTGCTTTCCTGACATGGTTATAGCAAAACATCTGCTTCTGGCTTATAAACCAACAGAGTACATGCACACATTGGGGAAGAATAAAATGCACAATAAAGATTGAAGAGATTGACACCGTAAGTTAGATACAATAATAACATATTAGGATTCAAGGACAGGGTTAGGACAAATGTCTTATTTGTAGCAATAGAAATTCCATCATGCCAATTGAAATTGAAACACACATATCTTTTAGAAAATATTCAGCAAATAACTATTCATGTTGCATTCTGAAAAAAGTACAGAAGACTCAATCCAAATGTTTATATATTCCTTACAACAAATTTTGAAAACTAAAATATTATCATTTAACTTTATATATGAAATTTCTGTTGTCATTTGAATATTTGTCATTCTTACAATGCTCAAATATACAAATGCCAAAAATTGGTTTTAAGTATATGCCATTTGAGGATTTAAAATAATGTTACTATTTTTAGAAGATTGAGACAAAGTAGTTCTTAGATTTTTTTCAAAATAAGATTTAATTATATGTATGTATATATATATGAGCATATATATATATAGTTTTGGGGGAAATGGGTGGACCTGAATAAAATTATGTTAAGTGATAAGACTCAGAGAGACAGAGGATGAATGTTTTCTCTTAAATAAGATCTAAATTATAGATGCATATTCAAACATAGCAAGGGTCATGTGTATTTCATACAAAGGAATTAACTGTGTTGCAATGTTGTAACTTTTGAACAACATCACTGACTATTAGGAAGCAGGGAACATGTGTTGTCAGAAGGGGATGAGGTCAGAGGGACAGAGTGAAGACAAATGGAGAGAAGAAAGGTAGGCAAATGAAGTTCTAATGTGCAATGTATATGTGTAAAAATAGTGACCTAAATTGAGGAGGTTTTGGAGTTGGGAGAGATGGGGGAATGATGAATGGGGTGACACTAAGTAAGATTCCTTTTATTCACAAACTGACATGTTGAATGGAAACCTCTTTTATATACCTTTAAGGATAATTTTTAAAGGAAAAAAAGAGTAATTTGAATAAGACAAGCTTACACCTGGTAAATAATAATAAGTTGAATAGATAACAAATTTGATTTCAATTCAGGTAGCTTAGACGGATATGAAGAAACAGAAATTGTAACTGCTAACCTAGTACTACTATATTTGTTTACATAATAGTAAGGGATTATTATGAATTTTAATAACAATGTTAAATAACTTTATTAATAATAAGCAATGCAAGTAATAATGTTTTTAGCCAAGTAACAGTGGCTCATTCCTATAATCCTTGCTACCAAGGAGTCTGAGATCTGAGGACTGTATTTCAAAGCTAGCCCAGGCAGGAAAGTCCATGATACTTTTATCTCCAATTAAACACCGGAAAGCAGGATGCAGAAGTGTGGCTCAAGTAGCAAAGCACTAACCTTGAGCAAAATTGCTCAGGAATAGTGCTCAAGCCCTTGAATTCAAGCCTCAGGATTCACAATAAAAAATAATGTTAATAATGTTACTTATAGTGATTTTATTAAAAAAGTGTCATGCATCTATTTCATACCTATCATACAAATAATTATCATAACAAATAATTGTCACAATAATGAAGGCAATTTTATTTTTGTGAAAATGCAGCTGAACATATCTCCCCTGTTCTTATAAACAGCACTGAGTGAGTTTAGAATTCACTGTTGTTCTATCTCCTTATATGCCCAATCCTTAGCTCATGGACAGCCTCACAATAAAGCAAAAACAAACATACAAAATATCTTTTCTGGCATATAGTCAAGAATTAAAAGAAACCAGTATGCTGAATTTTAAAGAACAATATAGGAAAAACAATCATCACATTAGTCTACAGAAATTTTTTTCCAGTAAAAATAATCTAAAATCTTATGTTGTCATCTTCTTCTCTTTCCATTTTGACTTTTATTTGCTAAAATGGAATCTTTTACTGAGTTTTGTCAGTTATATTTCTGTATAACTATGCATGTATTTATAAGATACCTTTCCCCAGAAAACTATTCTTTAGAATGAGGCTTTATAATGGGTAAACACTTATGATTGATAGTAGTAGAAAATCAGCTTAAGTAAGAAGATGAAAATAAGACTGATGTTTATAATCAAAGTGTAAGCCGAATTTTTTTGTGGATACTAGCCCAAGCATTGGCATTCAATTTCTAAAAGCCAAAGTAAAAAAGGAGGTTTGATCATTTACCTGCATTTCAGGGGCCACAGGATAAAAATCACCATTCGCTCAAAATCAGTGCAACTATGAAATCACAGCATGCTTCAGTATTCAATACTAGGAATAGATAGAAATGTAGCCATGTTATTAACTCCACACTTTTATTTTGATAGCTAGACTCACTAGATTCCTGTTTAATGCCCTCAGTGAAAGTTAGAAAAGAGAGAAATGACAGAAACCTCAGTAAAATGCCACTGCAGAAGAAATATGACAGTGTCAAGGGGCAGAGTCAAGATTCACAGCACAAGCTAATTGAGAGGATTGACCCTGACCCTTCAAACAGATAAAACACGAGCAATGAAACTCTCGGGGCTGATTCAATATACAAAAACTGTCTAAAATATCAGCAGTGAATATTTTTAAAGCATTCATAACCAGGTGATCTTACTCATTAAATCGTTTCTGCAAAAGATGTTAAAACTCTGTGACAATTAATAGCTGAAGTTCATGTTATATAATTGCTGTAGGTGATGAGCCCTGGAACACAGATTTTGGATGGAACTTTCTGGCCAAGAGGATTTTGGGGATAAGGTCAATACCTGTGAAGAAAAGAAGTTACACTAGTTACTTGTGGTTAGACAATTGCCACAAAGATCCCACCTGTTCCTACGTCCACAAATACATAGGAAGCTGGAATACTGTTTCTCGGGGTAACAGCTGCTATATGGATACACTGATGTGTAACTGTATCTCATCTTAAGCTTGGGGCAGTTCCTGGAGAGGTCTCCAGCTAAGAATGCACCTCGTTGCAGATTATGATAATCAAATTCAATTTTATTTAGAATCGTTTAAGAAAGTAATGGTCTTATTTTGGACAATTATTCCTATGTCATGTTTTGATTAGAATTCAAAGCTGACATAGTGACTTCAAGGGTCTGTCCATAGTCATTTCATAATCATGTTCATACAATAAAAGGTTAATATTCAATTTTATGGGTGGGCATGGAGGAGGTATACATAAGTCTGTCAACCACAATACTTTCATTAATAAGTTGGTACAGAAAAACAATAATATATCAAGAACAGATTAACTCAAAAATTTATTGTCTCTAAATTCTGGAAATTGTCAATTATGTGTTACTTAATAAAAACATGAAGTGCATCATTATGGCATAAATAAGGCAGAGAATTCTCAATGAAGATACACAAGGATAAACCTGGAAATCACTGGATGAGCTCTTAAACATGTTAATGCCAGGTGGGCTACTGGAGAGACATTCATGAGCCCTTAAAAATTAGGTTGGAACAGACATCGTTACTTCACGTGTGATTCCTGGAAGGGCCTACTGAATGTGAAAAGACAGAGTCGGAAAAAGGAATACTAACAAAAGTCTCATATATGCAAGGGAGGAGACCAATGGTGTAACTCCTTTGAAGTACTAAGATTTTAAACACATAAATATCAGGAAGCTGAAACGTGTTCTCCAGAGCCATGAGGTCAGGAGGTGAAGATGTAAACAGACGGAGAAATGAAGGATGGGCATATATGTAGTCATAACACTCCAATGTACATTTGTGAAAGGGAACCAGGTAATTTGAAGGCATGGGTGGGGTTGGGAGAGATGAGAGAATGTTGGAAGGGATGATATTGATCAAGGCGTATAGTATTGGCAAGCTGACCTATTGAATTGTACCTTTCCATGTACCTTTCTCTACTTAAAGATATTAAAAGTAATTGTTTTAAACAGAGAATAAGAAATCTCAGAAGCCTCTGAAGGAGGTGACAAGAATTTTATCTGAATAAGGAAAAGGAGCAGATAGTGATTTAAACCTGGAATTCCCACATGAAAATAGTCTCCTGTGTTTCTCTTTTTTTCCACATACATTTCTTGTAGAATCTGAGGGAATTTCATTCCAGGACTCCTGTGGATATCACAGATGGCTCAAGTTACTCATTTTAAAAAAAAGGTCTTGTATTTACCTATAAACTATACACATCTGTTTATATACTTCTAATCATCTCCAGATTACTTGGAATCTTTAATATGGTGTAAATTCTAGGTAAAGGATTGTCCTACTGTATTGTTTAGAAAAATGTACATTCATTAAAAATAACAACAACAAAGAAAAATTTTTCTTCCCCCTATGGAATATCCCCTGTTGTCACTATATTTGATCTTAGTACTCTGCATCGTATATATACATTTATGTAGTTTGGGGAGGGAAGGGTGATACCAAAAGGCTGAAACAAGGATACAGGATGACCCATTGCAACAATGATACTCACAAGACACTATGTTGGAAGTGAACTTTACAACTTGGTGTGCGAGGAGTGGGAGAAATGGGGAAGGAAGGAATAGTAGGAGAAAAACAAAGGCAGGGGTAACAAAGCTTGACCAGAAATTTACTCATTACCTTTATACATGTAGCTGTAACCCTTCTGTACAACACTTTTACAATAAAATAAAATTTAAAGAGAAAAAATGCACTTTCCATACAAATGCTACTTTTTATACAAGTATATTTCTCTGCTATTGACTGAATCCGTGAATGTAAAGCTTACAGTAAAGAGAGACCTGATTGTACTTGAACTCACTCAGCACTGGAGATTCAAGCAACGGCAGATTCTTAGTCTCACAGACACATCTGATTTCATGTTTATTCACTTCTCACTGAAAGTGAAGTTTTCCAGGTCTTACTTTAGGGATGTTAGGTCCATTTCCCTGCCTCAAAACAGGCCAGATGTCTGCTGGAGAAACTATAATTTATTCAATTATTTATCTCCTCAGCTTCCTAAAACAACTTCACACAGCACCCCAATCTCACTGATTTAATTTATCTTCTCTCTATTTTTAGCACCCTAATTTGCTATTCTTTCAAGGCATTGTAGGAGGTGGAGGAAGATAAATCTAATCTCTTCCCACTTGATAGACAACAGAAGTTCAAGCATCTTCAAATGTTCCACAAGAAAAGTGACAGTTTTTTTTAAGGATTTCCCTCAGTATTTTCCTTCAGTCAGTATACTGCCATCTTCCTGATGTTAAGTACTAATGAGCTAAGAATCAGAGGTCAAAGAAAGAACAGTAATAAAGTGTATTTTCATCAAATAGTTAGAAGCATTCAGTCTTTTGTGTACCATTCAGGAGTTCTGCTTGGGATTGTTTGTTTTATTTTTTTCTAGTTTACTATGTTCAATGGAAACTATATCATCTTAATACATTTGTTCATATTTGGAATAGAGGTGCTTTTTAAAATTTTATCTTTACTGTTTTTTGTGGCTTTTTAGATGTTCTCCTTTGATACTTAGTTCAAAGTTATGAAGAGGTTGACAGAAATCATCTCATTAAATGTATTAAATTTTTATCCATTGTAGTGCTTAGTGGTGAAATTGGATGGTAAAAGTGGTCTCTAGAGAGATTTCAAGTATCGCTTTGCTTTTACTTCGAAGAAATTTAATTTTAGACAATGGCAGACCAAAAATTGTATTTTAAAAATATTGTCAGCCAGCCACAGTGGCTCATGATTGTCATCTCAGCTGCTCAATAGTGTGTCTGTTATCTTGTGATAGAATTTAGGACTCTATAAGAAAAATAACCTAAAGCAAAAGCAAACAAACAACCAAAAAAAAAAAAAAGCCCAGGAGTATGACTTAACTAGGAGAGGACTTTCCTAGCAAACCCAAGATCCTGAATTCAAACCCTAGTTCCACCAATATGTATATGTGTATGCATTTATATGTGTGTTTATGTATAGTTATATATTTTTATGGGTTTCTTATGCATATATATCAATATGTACATCTAACTATACATGAAGACTTTTATTTTGTTGTATCATAATATTTATTAATAATTTTATTTCCTGTCTCATTTTTATCTTTTGACTAAAAACATGAATTATCCAAGAGAAGCCACTATTTGACCATGAAGTTTTCCTCAGAGTGCCCATTATAACTGGAGTAGTATGGCTTGTTTTTATGAGGTCTAGTGATGTATAATGGGTATAGACAAACTTTATAATTATTTTAACAATCTGAAGTCTGTTAGAATCTTGTAAAAATGTTTCTTAACTATTCACAGACTAAAAGCATTTCAAAAGCAAAATAAAACTCTGGAAAAGCCAATTGATCAAATTTATTTTTAAGGAAACAATACCAATATGCATTTGTTCTGAACTCTGAGCTAATTTAATTCCATCCTTCTCTACTCCAAGAATTCCTTGGTAAATCTTTTTAAGTACATAATGTAATGCTTTTACATTCTGTCAGATCACCAGCATTTTTGCTTTATGGATAAAACTACATCTAGTACGTGTGTGTGTGTGTGTGTGCGCGCTCATGCACATGTGCACACAGGCACACAGTACACTCTAGCAGTGGGGCTAGGCTAACCGTGCCTTTTAATCTTCCTCAGGATTTTCTGTCTAGGCTGGATCTGAAAGTCAGTTCAGGAGATCCCAGTCTCTTAAATAGCTAGGATACAGGTATGAGTGATGACACTATATTTATCTTTATATTGATTGATATCTTGCTGTGATAAACAAGTGTTCTGATTACTGGATTCACTTGATGACAAAGCATTGATCTTAAAACAAGAAGCTGAAAGGGAACAGGTACCCTGTCTCATGCCTGCAGTCTTAGCTAATCAGAAGTCAGAGATTTGCAGAGCACAGTTCAAAGCCAACCCAGGGAGGAAAGACTGTGAGACTCTTATCTACAATTAAGCACAAAAAGCTGGAAGTGGGGTCTAAGTGGTAGAGCACAAGCTTGAGCAGAAAAGCTGAGGAATAGTGCCCCAGGCCTCGAGTTCAAGCTCTAGGACACTAGGACAGCTGTGTACATGTGCATGTGCACACACACACACACACACACACACCAGGAAAAAAGAAAAAGAAAAAAAGTTGAAAGGAGCCTTGCAGAATTTAAGGCTAACACATTACTTAAAATTGAAAGTAAGTTCTCTAGCAGTCAATAAGTAGAGGTCAAATATCATCATGATTATTTTTTTGTAATAATAAAATGCTCTTGTTCATTTAAAAATTCATATTTTTAAGGAGAATTCATTACTTCTTAATTTATTCATTAATAATATATTTTTATTTTTTTATTTTTTAGGGCTTAAATGGTTTGTAATTTAGATTTTATTGTGAAGGTGATGTACATAGGGGTTATAGTTACATAAGATAATGAGAAAATGTCTTGTCCAACTTCATACCTCCTACCTTATTTTTCTCCCATTTCCCCTCCCCGCTCAGCCCTACTCCCAAGTTGTACAGATCATTTCCAACATATTGCCTTGGGAATATCACTGTTGCCTTGGTTCCCCTTTGCCCAATAATGCATTTTTAAAGTAAAAATGTAATAGTATTTTTCAATCTCTACCCATAGTTAACCTTTACACAGATATTTTAACATAGAAAAAAGGGCCTTAATCGAAGAGCCTCTAATTTTGCAAGAAACTAAGTGACAACAATCAGTAACTACCTAATTCTCATCTGCCTGTGCTCCTTGACTTCTCTCTTCTTACATTTCACCTACTAGCATACCACATCTACCTACCTTAGGCTCGCCCAACCATCCCTGTATTTTTCATTACATTTCTAATACCAGTAAATAAGTTAGTTATGAGTCTAAAATTTCCTGGTCATACAACGGCCTTGTGCACTGGCCTATGTCCCTATCGATTAGCCATGTCAGGAAAAGGATAAAAATCAATGATATATCCGTTCTGTAGGAAGAATCATCATTCTATGGACAAAGAATATTCTTTAGAAAGACCTGAGTGGATTTATGTGTATGCATTTGCATACGCATAAATATGGATACAGATACATCACAGACCATAGTAGCATGTACTTTGTTAAATGAGCAGGCATGAAGATTCATCTCATTTGGTGACTACTTGTTTATACAATAATATATTGGATAATTTCTTCCTTCTTTTCACTTGGCTATCTGGTGCAATTTTTACTTTTGTTTTAAAACAACTGAAATTTGTCTTTTAGGTAAGTTTCTCAGAGTAACTCTCTCATGATCATCTCTTCCCACTGTAAATCTTAAGCAGATCCTTTCTTGAGACTCTTAATATTCCTCCTTCGATGACTTCCTCTAACACATAATGATTTTTATGTCATAAGAATTCAATTTACTAGTAAGCTTAGGAACTGCTAGATTAAACACAGTTAAAAATTTTAAAGCCACACAAATGAGGGGGTGGATTTTAAGAATCCTACAAATAGTATATTTCCCTAAAAGGGATATATAATTTCCAACTCATTTGACTATAGAAATGTCTAATTGGATTATTATTCTCAGAGATATCCTGTGAGACATATGAGGTATATTAAAATAATCTAAGCCTTACTGTTTCAGAGGTTGACAGCTGAAAAGCTCATTTCTCAATCATTTAAGAGTCAAAAATGGAAGATGAAAATGAAAGATTACACCTGTATTCTCAATGACATGACTGGTGTAGATGGGAAAATCCCAGTACAAGGCTGGGAAGAGCAAAAAGCACAACTTGCTATCAGAAAATTAACAAGTTATATGCCTCCATCAGAAAGAATGACATTGCCCCATTTGTTAGGAAATGGAAAAACTTGGAAAAAATTATATTAAGTGAAGTAAGCCAGGCCCAAAGAAACATAGGTCCCATGGTTTCCCTTATTTGCAATATCTAGTATATGTATGAGTCAAGCAGAAAAGGTCAGATAAGGTGATGTTAGGAAAATGAACCCTTAGATATGTATTTTAATTTTTTTTCTTTCATGCATTTGTTTCTAACGCACTTATAAGATTATCTCTTTGTTGCTTTGTATGTCCCTCTCCCACAGTATAACCCTTGCTTTCACTATATTTGATGTCAGTATAACTTGTGGAGGAGATGGGGAAAAACAAGTCGTTTAAGGATACAGGTGGACCTGTTGCAGCAATGAGAAGTACAAGTTGTCATGTGGAAAACGAGCTTTACAACGTTGGTGGGGGGGGGGGGAGGGGGGAGGATTGGGTGGGGGGAGGCAGAGGCTGGGAAGGGATGTGAAGGGTAAACAAAGGAGGAGGCTGCAATGCTTGGTAAGAAATGTATGCATTATCCTGCCCATGTAATTGTAACCCCTCTGTACAGTATGTTCACAAAAAAAATTTAAATTAAATTAAAAAAAAAGAAATTAAAAAAAAAGAAAATTAACAAGTTAAATATTTGGAGTTGTGGCTTGTTTTCCAAACCAGTTCAATTTCCAATTTCTCATCCCAATATCTCAAAATAAAAGAATAAAAGGTAGGAAAGAAGGAAGGAAGGAAGGGAGATATTAAATTGATGTGTTATCCCCTCCCTCATAGCAATGTTTGACAAGAAATGTACTCTCTCTATATGTAACTATAAGCCCTCTGTATATCACCTTGACTATAAAATTAAGGAAATTGATGTGTTGTTTGGTAAATGGCTTTTCTCCCAATGGAAAATAAGGAATTCAGGTGTTATTCACCCTGTTCTTCCATTCTTCATGAGAATTTTAGAGTTTAATTTCCACATATGATTGAGGAATAAAAATGCTGTTCACATGCCTCAAAAACTATAAATTGACCCACTCGTTTCTACTTATATTTCATAGTAGGAAACAATCTCAAAATCATATTTTTATTAAATATAATGTGAGAAGGGAACCAAGGCTCTTAATGATAGCTGTTTCTAAACCTTAATTGTTCACACTGAAGGGAAAGAACTAAGCCTTGCTCTTGCTCATGTACTTAGAAGAGTTTCTTTTTCCATCTGAAGAGGAAGGAGTAAAAGGAATTTTAGGAGAAAAATACATTCTCTTTTGCTAACTGTAGCAAAGCTAGCTCCAGGAAACTCCTGTTGGTGATACAAATGATTGTCCACTGGACATGCGGATGTGCATATCGGCTCTTTATGTTGGTAACCTATTAATACATTAAATGTTGAAGCAGATTAGTGAGCTGATCTGAAATTTAATCACAATATAAAATGCTGTTTCTATAAACAATGAATTCCTAAAATTAAAAGGGATTTTGATGATTATTATAAGGGGTACAGCATTGTTAGTTTTTATTTATTTTCCTATCATGATAAAAAAAATGATCTCATTAACTAAACCTAGTAAAATTCAATGAGTATATAGCTTAGTAAGCTTGTATACAAATCATAAAAGGTCTTCAGCTAAAACTTTTAAAATCCAGAGGAGAGTTTATAAAAGATTTGAAAATGATGTTTGTATTTTATGCACTCGGTTGAGAAAAATCAATACTTTAACCTTTTATAAAGGCTGAAAGATGTATTCTTAGTCATCTATCTCTTGAGGATGTAGGAGATTACATTCTTGTCACAACAAATCAGTTTTTGGATTTTAATTTGTGTTGGATTTATGTCTCCAGCTATATTTTGACCTCCTCAGCAGAATGTACCATGTTTAAACTTATTGACCATTGCTTTTGCAAGTGGATGCTTTCAAGTTGTATGCCAAATTTTGGAATAGCACTGGGACTACACTGATGAAAAAGATATGGCCCGTACTTCAAATCTATTTCAGTATATTGATTGAAATAGACCTGAATGAAAATATAAAACTAAATTACCATGCAAATAAAAGGATTTACATATATTTACTTACTTTTCTGATATATTCTTCTGATAACTATATTTTGTATGTTTAACAATTGATTATTATTAATATTTTACAGTTGTATGTCTAACAAGCTAATCAGAAAACTGAGGTCTGGGAGATCACAATTCAAAACCAGTCTCAGCAGAAAAGGCTGCAAAAAAGCAATTGCAAAATAACCACCAACATCTCAATGTGCACAAACATGATAGATGCAGGAAATAAATGCCAGGAATTGAGTACTCAAAATATGAGCACAGGATTAAATGAAGGAGGTTAGATGAATGAAGAGAGGAAGGAGGTAAAATACATTCACAACATTTCATACGTATTCTAAAAAAATTAAGAAAATTGAGGGAAGGGTTGGGAGGGATGGAGAATATGATGAAAAGGACACCATTGATCAAGATCCATTGTCTTCTACTCCGTTCTTGAATGGCAACCCCCTATACATCTAATTACTGATATACTTAAATTTTTAAAAAGCCACCAAAATGCTGGGCTGGAGACACACGTGTTAGAGTGCAAGCTGAACAATGCAATTAAGTACGGGGCCTGAGTTCCAAATCCCAATACCATAATAAAAAGAAAATTCATGGAAATTGTTATGTTATTTATGTATTTCCTCCAAAGACATATAGGGGTTGAGATAAATACTCAGGAAAAATGGAGAAAATACCATTTCCAAACAAAAATACTTTTCCAGGATCTTGACTTTTGTGCTTTGATTTAGAAAGAAATAGGAAATGATTTTAAGCTTTGAAATTACTGTAAAATTTGCTTTTGTTGTTGGGAAAAGCTTTAGATGAAATATGGAAAATGAGAAAGTGATAAAGACATGTTAAAAGCCTACTTCAAAACTGAGAACAAGCTTTTAAACTATGATCAAAAGGATTGTTTCTGTAGACTTAAGAGATATAATCTATGGCATGCAATAGTCAGTTGTTTATGGTGAGTAATTAACTTACAAAGTATTATATAAATAAGAAATATGGTTATGTTTGACCAGTCGTGGTAGGAGAAGGCTGAGGTAGATGACCAGTAGATAGAATCTGGCTGCTTGGCTGCGGGGCAAGCCGTGTTCTATGTTATCACAGAGAGGGAGCAGGAAGAGGTATGATTAAGCCTGAAAACTGACTACCCAAATATTTGTTAGGTGATATAAATTTTATTGATAGAAACTCCCCAATCCTAGTCATATGCCTCTAAAACCTTCCTTTTGTTCCAATAGGCATATTTTGAACTATTCAAAATATGAATGTAGTCTCCTGTAGCGTAAGTTCAGAGCTAGGTCAAATCAGCATCCATATTAGAATGGATGCAAAAAAGTAAATTTCTTTCAAAATTGAGGATATTTTCATATGGCTGATATACACCTTCATTAGTAGCATATCTTTGAGCACAAGAAAACAGTCAGTAATCTATACCATCTGACTACATGCACATAACCAAGGAACATTACATTCTGAGATGCAATTTTAGTAATCCAATTGCATATTTAAAAACAAGAAATAGCCTCTGTAAGATTCATGTTTATGGTAACTGTAAGAATCCTTCACAACCGTCCCAGGAGACCACACAGAGGCAGGCAGGCACAGGAGAAAGATTATTCTAAGGATAACAGGGGCCATATCTCACCAGGAGAGAGAGCACATGGCAGGTGACAGGCAGGTCTGGGTGGAAAGTGAATGCCGAAGTGAAGTAAGGATGTGCCTAGGTAGGTCTGAGTGGAGAGAGGGAGGGGCCAGCTGCAGCTACAAGGTAGGAACTGTAGGACAGGGACTAGCTCAGGTCTGGCTGGAGCTGAGGACCAGAGCTGCAGATAATACTAACACTAACATTTAATGCTGATAGAAAAGTTTTGCTGTTGAAAAGATCTTTTTTATATGTAAGTATAAATTACAATTCTTTTCTATCACAAAAAAATCATTATGCTTTGTTTTCATGTGTTATCAACTTCTAGCCTATGTGTTTACAAAATAATATTGGAATGAAGTTTGAGGAAATCCAATAATGTAAAAGAGAATATATTCTCATAACTGAGTTTGTTTTTGATCTACTTCCTTAAAATTTCATCATGTTTTAACTAGCAAGTACTTTCTTGAATTATTTATTAATGTATTAGACCATCCGGACCTCTAAATAAGATTTAACCTTATTTAATGTTTACTATTCAACAAAAGCACATTCTTTCCAAACACTATACCAAAGAAAAAGATGTTGTTTGTATAACTGTAGCATATATTTGTGTAAAATATATGTCTGAACTGGTGATGCCAATGATGGAAATAAGTAGTGTATAGTATGAATTATGCATCTACTTTACCTGACAAAAGCAAGCTAAAAATAAAAACACAAGGACAAATACAGTTTGAAATGTAGGATAGTAACCCAACTCATCTGTGTAAGAAAGTCCTCAGTAGATTAAATTCAAACCAAAGTTCGTACCTAGAATTGTTGCTCATTTCCTAAAGGATAAAGCAATATCTATATTGAATATTTTTCTTAGGCATTAGAATATTGGCAGATATTTATCAGCTTAAATATATTCTTCCAATATAATCACTTTGGTTGTACAAATTTCCCAATCATATAATCTGTTTACTCTTCTGATTGCATAATTCTTTTGCTTTCGCCTAACCCCCAATCACTTGGTAGCAAAATATGTAGTAAAGCAAAATTAATAATTATGCTGCAAATTTTCCAAAAGAGACAATTCATTGGTACTAAAATAATGTGATACAGTATTACTGGCATAGAAACAATAAATTTTAACATTAACGTGACATGAAAATATGTCTACTTATTCACCTACTTGGGGTTTGGTTTTGTTTTCAACTTTGTCTCTAGAATGCACTACTGATTAAATGACTTTAAAAAACACAGTAAAAATGGGTCTTAATTATCTAAGTTTCAGAAACAATAAATTGAGATCCTCTCCCATTGCTCCCTAAAATGAGTTTTGAATATGACATAGAAATAGATTTATTCTTAATCCATTTCACCAAGTTGACGAAAAGTATTTCATTTAATTCTGAGATTTACATAGTCATTAATGCAAAGTAGCCGTATATTTAGTCAAGGATGAACTACAGAGACAATAGTGGTTCCAAAGATTATATAATGGTGTGATCGTGTAATCATCTTAGTTTGTGTCTGTGACACAATGTCTATGATATTGTACAATGATGCAATAACCCCATGATGCATCTCTCCACTCTACTACATTAGACGCATGACATTATGTAAGTAATCCTTTTATAAAGTAATTTATAGTGACTTCGTGAACAAATTACTTACACTTGCACCAACAGAACAGCAAATGAGATGTGTGGGAGGAAGAGGACATGGGAAGCCTACCACACATTTTAATGACTAAATATAAAATCTCTATGTGGTAAATAAAAAGAGAGATAAATATAATAGCTGAAACTGTTAAAAATAAATTTGAAAAATACCAGTTTACTAAGACTCATCATAATTTGTTTCTATTAGGAAACTCTTAATAATAACGTTACTCATATATGGACTACAATGAATGATGTAATGGGAAAATATTCTCATTATATTCTAAGGAAATTTAAGAAATATAGAATTCATGTAGCTGCTTATTGTCAAAATCCACAATAAAGGCTAAAGACATTACACTGAATCTGGCTTCCATTGTAGGAATTATGCCAGGGGCAACAATGTGTCTTCTCTATATGCAGCCGTTTGGATGCCAGGCATTGTCAAATGCTGGAATGTTGACTTGAAAGAAATATGTGGAATTTTCCTCTTAGACTATGTTTTTCAAAATAATGTTATCTATCTCAGCTGGAATTTTAATAGGAAATGATAGCCTCTGGCATGTAGCTAGGGTTAATATTCTCTAAGCCTGTTAGGGTCAGATCCATTAGGCTTCTCAAGCAGGTGTTAAGATAAGCATTTTATTATAGAAAGTAAAGAAATAAAGTGAATGGTAGTCTTACAAAGATGGACCCAAATACATTAGTGTCAAGTAGTAACTTAGAATGTTTATAAGGTAGAAGACAAACAAATAAAAAATTATACTCTTATTTTTAACAGAAACCTTGCTTGCATTCCTTAGAGTTTATTTTGAAAAATATAATTTTATATGATCATATGCACATAGCTATTAAGTCCTTGAGATCCTTTCCTAAGAATATCCTTCTTTGGTCTCATTGTTTGAACGTTTAGATTCCTTTATAATTTATCATATCCAAATGTAATTGTAAAAGATATACTTTGTTCTTCATTAAAATCATACCACATAGACACATCCACAGAGGCAGACAGATGAATTTGTATAACAATGGCAGATAAAATAATATTTTTAGTGTATTAACCATAAATATAATTGTATATATTAAAAAATATTTCTCACAAATGTATTATTTACTTCAATAGTGTAAATTACTGACTATATTCACTTACCCAATCTTCTTAATATCTGAATCCTCATTTATAATTAGTTTTTAATCATTTTTTCACCTCAAAATTTTTGTAAATCACTCAATTTAAAGTAACAGAATATATATTCAGGAACATGTCTTTTTTCATTAAAAAGATTTACTACTAGAGAACAAAGTAATTTATCTCTGATTTAATTTAATCTCAAAGATACTAAGATACTGTAATGGATTTTTTCTTTACAGACAGCTTTAGGTTTACAGTAAGTAAAAGTACAGAGGTTTTTCAGTCTCTTTATTAGCATCTCTCATTAGTGTATTTGTTTTGCTTGGTAAGCCAACACTGAATCACAAGTAATAACTGAAGTCCATAGTTTAATTAAGGTTCACTCCAATTTGTGTACACCATGTGTTGGTTTTTGACCAAAGAATAATGGTACACACTGTTTGAGGAATAAGTGTGTGGCTTTACTGACAAGAGTTAAAGGAAGTTAGGAAAAGACCTTACTCCTAGTACCTAATTAACAAATCAATAATCATGGAGTTCCAAGATTTTTTTTTTTCTTTTGTCATTTGTGGGGCTTGGACTCAGGGTCTGGGGCACATCCCTGAGCGTCTTTATTCTCAAGGCTAGCTCTCTGACACTTCTGGTTTTTGAGTGGTGAATTGAAGATAAGAGTCTCCCTAGCATTTTTCTACCTGGGCTGGCTTCAAACTGCGATCTTCAGATCTCAGCCTCCTCTGTAGCTGGATTACAGGCATGAATTACTGGCACCAAAGGGAGTTACAAGATAATTGATCAAAGTTACACACTTCTATTTTTGTATTGTGAAAATACTGTTCTATGGAATTAATAGGTACTTTTTCCATTAATATCAGTATTAGGAAACATGGATATAATGGGTTTTATAATAAAATACAGTATGTAAAATAAAGAAAAACAGACTCAAATGTTTTCCAAATCAGTGAAGTTACTAGTGTTTATAACAATTTTTAAAAACAATTCTAGTTGGAATGTTTTATAAAAACAGAAAAAATCAATCTTCAAATCTCAAGTATCATATAGCTAGAAGACTATTTTCACCTTAAAGCTAGTTTGCAGGATCTTAAAAGATTTAGCTGAGACAAGCATTTCTGCATGATACTTTCCCCTTGATGTTCAGAAGGGTCTTCACACATTAAAATTGCAATAGACTTCTTTAACCTATGAGACTAAATGCTGTTATTTTACAAAAGCATATCAAATAGTCATAGGGGGCCTTACCACAACACTCATGCAATGTTTCAGTAGTTCCAGCCCAGAAAGACACGCTAAGGTAAACAATTAGTAGTATTTGATCCTATTGTTCAACAATTTTTTTCTAAATACACACACACACACACACACACACATACACATGAACACACTCTACCTTTTGTTTTATGACAAGAGTATAATGAAAAAATTAATATAATGTGATAAGGCCAAGTGTTTATTTCTCAAAAATATATTCACATTTCATTTAAAATGAACAAGTTCATAAATGTCTGTAGTTTGTTCTAAGGGATTACAGACCAGTCTTTTTCAGAATGCCATGATATAGTTCTGGTGAGAAAATGAGAAAAACAAAAGAAAATAATTTAAGCAATAATAGATACGTTAACTCATAGAAGATAATAAATACCAGTAAGACTGATGTCTTTCCTTATGTCACATAATGAAATGTCATTTTTGCTGGGCACCTGTGGCTCACTCCTGTAATCCTAGCTACTCAGGAGTCTGAGATCTGAGAATCACAGTTCAAAACCAGCCTGGGTAGGAAAGTAGGTGAGACTCTTATCTGCAATAAACCACTCAAGAAACCAGAAGTGGCTCTGTGGGTCAAGTGGTAGAGCACTTGCCTTGAGCTGAATAGCTGAGGAATAGTGCTGAGGCCCAGAGTTCAAACCCCACGACCAATAAAAAGAAAAAAAAAATGTAACTTTTGTTTTCTTTTACTATTGAGGAAGGGTGAGAAGGCCACCTTTCTATTTGACCAGTCATGCCATGTTTAAAACTTACTTCATATATTATTTATGTTGTAAATAAAATTAAGGATATATTATATTTATTTGACAAATTTGTATCATTAGCTCAATATCTGCAAAAGAGCTGTAAGAACTGAGCTATTGTTTACTGTCACATTAATTGCTTACTGCCTTATCTTTAGCTAGGCATGTAAATGTGTACATTTCACCTATGCTTAAATTACATGACATAATTAATATTCAATTCAGAGTAGTATCACCCATGATAGTTCTTTCACTCCATTTTCTGTTTTGAAAAAAACTCTTCTTGAGAAATGCATATTTAATCTAAATATTATTTACTAGATTAAATAGATAGAATTTTTCCATTGTTTTGTGATATATATATATATATATATATATATAAATGCTTTATTGATAACTAGCTTTTGCAATTTTATCATTTATCTGACAGGTTGCAGGGTACTTTTAATTGTTTGGTTATTTGTCATATGATTTATTAAATATATTCACTAGATAATTGTGACCCTATCTACCTTGTTAGCTTAATACATACACTTCAATTATTTTAATTCAAAATTCCCCATTTACTATGACGAAATGTTTTGAATAGCACAGTTGTTTTACCTATGCAATTCTTCCTCCAGCAAATCTGCAGCTTTCACAACCATTCATTTAATTCACAGGCTGTGAATTAAATGTACATCATCTTTAGCAAAGGAAGAAAATGTGCACAGTTCACAAATATTTAAATTACATGACATAATTAATACTGAATTCAGTCACACTAATATCCTCCATGACAGTTATTTTAGGTTATTTCCTATTTTTTTTAAATTCATTTTCTTTTTTAAAAAAGCTTTCCTTAGAAAATATTATATATATATATATATTTAACCTAAATATTATTTACTAGATTAAGTAGACTCTTAACATTGTTTTGTGATATGTATTTTTAGAAATAATGCTTCAAAGATAACTAACTTTTGCATTTTATCATTTATTTGACAAGTTGCAGGATACTTTTGATTGTTTTGTTATTTGTCATAGGATTTATTAAATACATTCACTGGATAATTGTGACCCTGTCTACCTTGTTAGGTTAATATATATACACATATGTCAGGGTTTTGTGAGTGTGTGTTTTTTCCAGTCTTGAGGCTTGATCTCAGGGCCTGAGCACTGTCCCTGACCTTTTGTTTTTGCTCAAGGCTAGCACTCTTCCACTGGAGGCACAGCACCGCTTCCAGCTTTTTCTGTTTATGTGGTGCTGAGGAATCAAACCTAGGGCTTCATGCATACTAGGCAAGCAGTCTACTGCGAACCCACATTCCCAACCAATTATTTTTAAATCATCAAATTTTCATTCCCAATGTTCCATGATACTAATAGTGATATACTGAGAGTTGCAACAAAAAGGAAATATGTTTCAGGGAATTGTATTACCAGAAAAAGAAATATTTTAGAAAGTAAATTTATTTTTTATTATGTTTTTAAAAAAATATTCACACACTGAAAGAATACCAATTTGAATAAAATATACAACATAAAATATTTATATTGTCATAATATATATGTATACATACATATATGTATATAAATATATGTGTACATATATTTATAATATGAATATATGTATGTATACATGCATATATGTATACATGTATATGTATATATGTATGTATACATGTATACATATATGTATACATATACGTGCATTTATTTATATACATATATGTATAAACATATATGTATGTATACATATAAATACATGTATATAGTATGAATATATACATAGATATGTATATAGTATGACAATAATATATAATTATATATTTATTAAAAACCCCTATCATAAAAAACAATAAAAATATATACATAAAAATTTTTGAGCAAACCATTGGAAAAGTTAAAAGGTAGAAAATTATGCTCTATATATAAATGCTATATTCTTACCAGAAAACTCTAAAAATATTTCTATACAAGTGAATTAGAAATCAAATTCCTCTCACAGTTGCTATCTGTGTAGAGTGTAGTAGCTACTAATATGTAAAAATAAGAAAACGGATTAAATTTACAATCAAGTACTATCTTATAGCAAGTACCACACTGAAAATACATTTATTTTAAAGTGATGTCTACTTATGTTTTGTTTGTTCTTTCACCTATTCTTAGAAAAAAGTAGCTTATTATCGAAGTATAAATATAATCAATATAAAATAAGTTGAAAAAGAAAATGCTTAGCTCCTTTAAAGATTTTCTCTCCTTTAATTAGAAGCTGAAAATTTAATTGAATTTTATTAATATACTATGCATTGAAGTATACATAGCAAGAAGAATGACAGAATGAGCTAGATACTGCATAATGCCTCCTTTATAAGGGCCTTAATCCCATTTACAAGAGAGTAATTCTCATATGAGCACTCACTAGCACATTGGCCATTAAGT
Organism: Dipodomys spectabilis; assembly: GCF_019054845.1. Lineage (NCBI taxonomy): Eukaryota > Metazoa > Chordata > Mammalia > Rodentia > Heteromyidae > Dipodomys > Dipodomys spectabilis. The sequence continues at coordinate 10,090,733 of NW_024870686.1, read as the reverse complement.
TTCCAAGTTTAAATTTAGGAAGGGACACACTAAAGCCACATATGAGATTACTGGATGATGAATATAAGCATCATAAAGGTTATATAATGATGATACATTATACATTATAATTGTTAAGGTGATAAATATTTGATATGGAATCTACTGTGCTTTAATGATAATACCTCTGAAAATAACATAATTGCTGTAATAATATGTGAAACAAAAATTAAACCATTTAAACAGGGTGTTAATAATTAAAACTCTTTAGTGTATGTACATAAATTAGCCACTATTTTAAGCTCTTTATATTCTTATGTAATCTTTGCAATAGAAATAGCTTCTGTTATTTTTTCCTTTTATAAAAGGCCAAATTTACAGCATAGAGATTAGTTAATTGGCTCAAACTTACAGATACATAGTGAAAGAAGATACGGATGGTGACAAAGTTAATGACATTTTGTCTTCTGTTGGCAATGGTATATGAATGAGAAGCGGAAGGTAGTAAATCAGGAAGCTCGAAGGGCTGTAACTCAAACCATTTCTTGACCCTCTTGAAGGAAGAAACCAAATACTCACCAGACTTAAAGCCAAAATATAAGGAGCCAGTTAATTATACACTGAATAAATATTGTAGATATTGAATGTATATAGAAAGGAAAATTTTAAATTCATTTGAGTCATATATGTGTTACAGAAGCTGGCACAAATAGAAGTTTTGCGGAGTGGGTTAGATTTACAATGCTATGTTCTAATAAGAATCCTATATTTCCATAAGGGAATTTTATCTACTCGAATAAAAATAAGCATTCCTCTATGAGTGTTTGTGTTGTAATGTGGTAAGTTATAAGAAGAAAATCACTGAGTCTAAGACTGAAAACATTGCAGAATTAAATAAGCATATGCCATATACAGTATCATTCTTCACTGTGGATATCAAGTGATCCTGTTGTTAAGCATTTTGAGATTAATACTAAAGTTAGAATCACATTTGTGTTAGAACTTTTTTCTTTTTCCACAGAAACACATTGGAAAAACTTGCAAAACAGTTTCTTCTAACATAAGGAATTACATACATGGATAGCCACCATGTGATTGTTAATCAAAAACTTCTGAGATAAAGAATTCAAGCTTAAGATCACACTATGTATTCTAATATTCTTGCTTTTTGCATTACTCAAAATCAGCCTTTACTTTATCTGTGTAATTGTTGCCTGGATCTTCCTTAGGTCTGGAAATTCTCTCACCTTCAAGTTCTCCATATACAAACTTGTATTTTCTAGTAACTTTTGTTAGCCTATCTTAGATTTTTATGTAACACCATATGTCAATCTTTGATTCATTCCTGTTTTTGCAGTCCTCTCCTGCTGTTTCCTTGTCACTGCCCAATATGATAATTAATGGACAGCCATTTAAGGAGCATCGTTTTTCAGATTTCTCATACTATGCCCATATGACCTTCTGTCATTTCTCATTTGTAGTCTCTCTTTGTGTTAATTCTGCCTGTTGCTGCTTCATAGATTATTATCTTGCCCTGAAATCACACTAATAAGAAGCCCATAAATGAGAAGCATGTCACTTAATGTCTTAGAAATAAATGAAGACATCGTCACAGAGGAAAACGGAGTGTTTTACTGTTCAAACAAATGTTTGTTTTCTATCAAAATAGATCTTCAATGCTGCTTGCAATTCTCGTATTTATGCATTTCGTTTTGGTTGGTCCCTTTATAGGGCATTTCCTGTGGCAGATTTAAACTTCTTCACTTGTCTCAAGAAACAAATTCTCTGCTTCTACATCAAGCTTAATTCAAGCACAATTTATTACTTTTTTCCTTTTATGAAAAGATTGAGATCTCACTCATTTTCAACCCATCTCTTCTCAATCTGCTTTCTGAAAAACATTCCCCACGATGATTATTTTCAACATTAACACCTTTATGCTGCATTATCTTTGTTTTTTGGAAGAAAAGGAATAGAAGTAGTTGCTATCATAGTTTTCATTTCCCTTTTATACTAAGCACAATCTACACATCTAGCCATTGCGGAAGGGTTTCTCTTTGCTTATGTACACATCATTCCACATGGTAGTTCCTGGTCTTCATGATAAGCTGAAATATAACATGAGCAATCATTATTCCTCTATCTGATTTTAAGAGATGTACTTATTGAAAGAGATATAGCTAACGTTTGCACAGATATCTCAAAGTAAGAAAAGTCTAGAGCTAAATAACTGCTGGAATTTCATCTAAATATTTCATCTAAAAAATCTTATATTCCTGATAGTTGTAAAGCTTGAATTAATCTTAAGTGTTCCTCTTTCCAATCATCAAGCCCATAAATTGCTCTTTCACCACACTGCTGATAGTTATTACTAACTGGTGGTTTATTACTGACTCTCTTGGCCATACCCAGAATTCAGCCAGATATTCCTTCTAAAAGTTTAATTCTAGTCATTTCAGGCTACTGAGCCATGTAAGTACTCTCTTCCTTTCTTCTCTTACAAACTGATTTAAGCCTGGAGTCCTTAAGATTCTTATTCATGGATTTTCTTTCTCTGCTCCAAACATATTCTCATGGTTCTTTTTTCTTCTTTCAGTATTCCAAAGTAGGAAACCTATACAATTAACCATATCCTATGTTGCCAACCAATATGTTCATTTTGTTCCACGCATGGAAGCTCTCTCCTGTTGAAAGGTCACATTTTCAAAACATTATCAAAGTCTCTTCTAGAGAAATGGTTTGATTTTGTGCTAGGTATGAATCTCCTTTCTTTAATACTAGATAGTGTTCTGCTTTTACTTGTTTTATTCTGTCTCTTGAATATTGTTTGCATATTTGTTATATTCTTCTCCATAGGTGGCTGTTTTCTAAAGGTTATATGTGCTTACTCATGGTTTGACTACTGGAACACCATGTATTCTTACACCAATCATCAATTAGTTGTTAAAATCATTATGTGAAATAGAAAATTTAAATATTGTAGAATTATCTGAGTATTTTCAGAATATTTAAATATTATAGAATTATTTGAGTTTTTCTAACAATCTGATTAGAACTCTTCAAGAAGCTGTTTTTCCAAGCAAGTGGAAAAAATGATGTCCTAATGAGCAACTAATAAATTAAGGAACTAAAGGATTTGTTCATAGGTAAATCATAGTCTCAAATAGAATTAGGAAGAAACATTGGTCCTGTTCTTCTGTCAGTTCATGTTACATAGAGCCCCCTGTATGTATTCAAAGTACTGCAGGTTCATTAAGTAAATTCAATCTCTCATTTTCCTTAAATCATCACTGATTTGAGCTCACTGTTTTCTCAAATTAGGCCTAAGAAAATTATGGCCATATATTCATTCTCTAATTAACCTAAAAGTGAACTATATTTCATTGCTTGTAGGATGGTATGGGAAATCTGAGAGTCACCAAGAAGGGAATCCGACTTGAAGGTATATCTGAGTTTCTCCTTCCATTGTATGTGAAAGAAATTCATTCCCGAAAGGTATGTGATACTGCCTTTGGCTTACTGTAAAAAATTATCTAGAGTTTGTGGTTTAGCTTAAAATAGGATAGAATCCCCTGAACTCTTCATGTTTTAATTTTCTTAAGCTAAAGACTTATTTAGAAAAATTCAAAAAATAAGACAATTATTGAAAACAATGGAAAGTTTAGTATCAAAATGAAAGATCAGAAATTTGACCAAAAGTCAAGGTAACTTTTATGAGTCCATGAAGTTTGCCCCTTTACTTTCACTGAAAATTAAAAGCAAAGTGCACAGTTATAGTACTTCCAAAGGGGCCATTTGAGGTATTTAGAATAAAAATATTGACAAGAATTAATGCTTTCAATTCAGTATACATTACATATTTTTCAGCTTCAGTGGACATGAGTTTGCTAAAAGACATGATATTTCTAATTTAAAAATTACATTTATTTATAGATTTACACCATTTGAATGAGGCAGAATATTTATATTTGAATGTACATATATGGATTTTGTGTGTATTTTATAATTTTATAGCATGTTAAAAACCAAGGTTATAAATTATTTAACATTTTGATAAAATTATTCCTTCAAAGATGGTAATACTATTTTCTGCTACATCAAAATCTTTTAAATCTAGTAGATATACTTCTTGGATATATATGTGGAATATACATGGCTATTTTATAGATATAAATTTATTAATATAGAAATAATGGGAAGTTTATTATATGGAAGTAATAATACAGTATCATTATTTCACAAACCAAAAATCTAATTTAGATTGAATCATATTTCAATATTACCAATATTATCCAATAGGTTCTACAGTAAACCATAATTTGATTAATGCCCTTCAATGCTATTTTTTTCACTTAATAGAAAAATAAAGAAAACATGATTGATTTCATAAAGCTTTAAATTAGGATCATTGCTTTAATGCATTTTTCATAATACATAAAAGGTCTTTTTCACTCCAGTAATGAATAACTTGCTTTGGTTCAACTTTACTTTCCATATTTATTTTGCCCAGCCATATGGATATCTGATCATACATAATTGAACTACAAAGTGATGAAATTGGGAAAATTATTTGGAAGAACACTTGCTTAGCAAGTACAAAATTCTGAGTTCAAAACTGAGTCCCATTAAAATAATAGTTTAGATTTTTGTAGGGTTTTCTAAATGAAAACTGAAAAATAGCATTCCTCCATATTATTCTGCTCATTTGGCAACAGGATAATGTTGACAGAATCAAATATTTGAATATGGAAATCAAGATTTTTTTAATTATTAGAAATGGGAAAGGTTTCACACCCAGAAACTTTTGAAATTTTATTAAAATTTACTAAATTATATTAAGCCCAGAGACAGGAAAATGATTTATCTGTAAAGTCATTTAGGTTAACTTGTGTTTCTTGAAACAGAACGTTAATAAAAACTATAGATCCCTCTAAGAGTGGGAGAGTCAAAATATATTTCCTAAGCTGGGGCAATCTTGAGGTTCTAGTAACAAGTGTCTACTGAGAGCATGGATGGTTGCCAAAAGCATCTGTGGCCAAAATAAGGTATTGATCACTAATTTTGCAAAGATAAAATATGAGGTGGTAGCAGCCAAGTTTTCCAGTCTTTTTACCTGGGGAAATTTCTCTCAAGTTCATAAGCATTTGTAAAACCTGCTGACTGTTTTGATTGAGATATACAAGCTCCCCAAATTGTTTGGTGCCAAAGTGTTTGTTGCTTTTCCTTTCCATCGCCTTCCTTAATTATTCTTTGTCTACCAGTGTCTAGAAACCAGGCAAAATACGAAAAGTGGAAAAATTGGTTTTCAGGGAGTTAACACGATTGAAGACCAGCAGTAGGAGACACATTTACTCCTAGAAGAATTTTCCTACATAGTCACTGCAACCAATCAATTTAATCATTAAATAAACAGAATTATCTATTTTTGTAAGCAATTTCCCTATTACCATTCATTCTTTTCTGAAGGTGTGCAGTTGTTTATTCTTGTCATGAAGCTTATTCCCTTTATGATTTCAAAAATCCAGCCAAAATTTGTCATTAAAAAGTAAGTTCATAGGTGGTTGTTGGAGGCTCATGCTTCACTACTCTGGAGACAGAGATTTGAGCATTTTCCATTCGAAAACTGCCAGCTCAAGAAAGCCTAAGAGACTATTGTCTTCAATGAACTTCCCAAATGCCAGAAATGAACTGTGATTAAACTATTAAAATACTAAACATAAAAAAAAAATTTAAAAAGCTCAGGGACAGAACTCAGGCCCTGAGTTCAAGCCCCAGGTTGATAAAATAATAATAATAATAATAATAATAATTGATAAAAATTTTCAAAATATTTAATTCTTAAAAACATAAAAATGTAATAGCCTGAGAAAAGAATTTTTAATTAAAAATTCAATTATACTTATCAAACTTTTTCTAAATTTTTATATGTTCAAATTTTTATGATACAATTCCAAGATTCCTATATAATGTAAATAAAATGTATTAACTTCAAAAAATACCTATGTTCAACCTACCTGATTAAAATACTACTTTATAAGACATTATTTGTGTATTTCCTTTCCATTCAAGCAGCCTATTAACTTCTCTATAGTTAGCCAATATTCCACTCAGAATTTTCCAATTTTGATTTACTTTCAGTTGATGTAGTTTTTAATAATTCATGTGAAAAAGTAAGAGAGTTTTATATTGGATAGAAAAATATGGCCTCCTCTTAGCATCTGCCTATTCATTTAATCAAATAATCGGTAGCCAAATCTATTCTACAGGCTGATTTTTCCCCTACTACCATCAAATATACTTATTTGGTTTTATTTGTTGTCCATATTAATATACTATCTCTTCCTTTATTTTCAAAACCTTTTCTAAGTGTTTCATCCAAACAGTACACAGAAAAAATAGTTGAGTCTATCATGGAAATATCTTGGAATGCAAAATCTTTCAAAATCAGTATTATTACTTTCACAAAGTAATTGCTGAACCTGTACCTGATAAACGTTTAGGGGTTTTGGATAGAAAACATATGAAGAATGTAGTGTTTAATTTACTCGATGTAATGATAATCTTACATAATGTGTTAATCTTACAGGAATAGTGTCTTAGGACAAACACTTTGAAAATCTTGGCATTTAGTAGTAAGACACCAAGATTATTAAGACATGTAATCCATCAGACTTTTATGAAATGTAATTGGAGTCCCAAGTACTAATGGGGCTCAATTACATCGATTTCACAGATAATTACTTGCAAAATTTGAATCATGTATTTGGAACCAAGCTAATTATTATCAAACGCTATATAAGACTAAGTGTCCTCTTGTTTGGATTTTGATTTTCTGTTTTAATATTCCTGAAAGTTGCTATCTGACCCAGAAAGAATCCTAGAATTCTGTGGACACCTGCGAAAATTTATCACAAAACAATTCTAGTTCCAACACCTGGATGGAAAGGTAGAATGGGAGCCAAGGTTTTGTTTTCACTCTTATGACCATTGACTTAAAAGCCATGGTGCTAGTTTAGATTCTGGTTAAAACCAGTTTTTCACTTGGTATATTTAAATCTCCTTCATCAAGTTGTGACACAAAACATAGGCCTGGATTAGCACAATAAATGTCCTTTCTGAATACACAGTACGCTAACATCTTGCTCTGTCTGTTTCAATTGTCATGCAAATCTCTACTGTGTAAGTTACTATCTCCCATATAAACCAGTTCATGAAAAAGGTGTCTGAAAGTTTCTGTAATTTGTCTACCACCATTATTTTTTCATTAATTTCCACATTTTGATGTTTTATAGAGGTGACATTTATGACAGTATAACGATGTCTTTTTAATTTATGCATAAAAACAAAAAAGCACTTCAAAATCTTACACTCAGAAACACGATCTTGTCCATTGTATATATCAATATATGATTATGCTTCTGCACAAATAAAAGAATAAAGGGAATAGAGAGGCATATTATTTATATATCTCATATAATGTAATAGATAAAAACCTAAAAAAAATTACGAAATTGCAAAAGTTAGATTCAAGTTCAGAATAAGAGTGTTCTGTGGAACTTTTCTTTGTCATTAGGAATAAGATACAAGTCTATACCATGGAGAAGCTGGTACATTAACTTCATGTTTTAATTTCAGACAGTATTTGTTAACTCCCTGCCGTGTAATTTGAGATGATTAGCTACTCTCCAAATTGTCCTCATTCCTCTTCAGCTTCAGTTTTTCCATAATTATATCATTTTAACTTTATCAAAGTTCATAATATTTATATTCAGTGGTGCACCTTTAATTTCTTTTTTTAAAATAAGTTTTTTATTGTGAAAATACTGTACAAGGGGTTACAGTTACATGAGCAAGGTAATGAGTACATTTCTTGTCAAGCATTGATGCCTTCTCATTTATTTTTCCCCTACCATCCCTTCCCTCCCATCTTGAACACTTTGGTTTTATTTCTTCAAATGGGTGGTGACTGGACTCAATTTTACAGAAACTCCATCCTTTGTTCACTATTCAAATCATCCCTTATTGTGTGTGTGTGTGTGTGTGTGTGTGTGTGTGTGTGTGTGTATGTGTGTGTGTGTGTGTGTGTTAAGCCACACTAGAGATTGGCAAGAAAAAGATGGATTGGTCTCTGCCTTCTAGGCATCTTGGTGCTCCTACATGACTGATCTAGATATACCTATGGGCTTTTCCGCCTTTGTAAAAAATCCATCTTGTATAACACGTTCCATTCTTTATGATTTTCCAGTGCTATCTGCTTGCCACTTCCTTTTTCTCTCTAAAAACAGATTAATTTAATCAATTAATACAAAATATTGACATTCTTTCTGACAACCTGAAAAATACTAAGACTTTGAATTTTGCAGTTTTGATGACAACCATCAGCATCTTCCATAACACTTACCAGACAGGATAAATCATCTGTCTTCTAGGAAGCTGTGTATAGAAACCAAGACATACTAGCAATGAATACAGAATTGATAGCACTTATTTTATGTTTAAACATTTTAAATGAGATACCGATGAAAACACATAGATAAATATATGAATATTTACATAAATGTAAGTTTGCTGGCTCACAGCCATCCTTGAATTCATCCAAGTATCATTTATACAAACATTAATCCACCCACACACTAACTGGTATACTTTTCAATAGCAAACACTAAACTTTATGAAAAAAGTTAAACATATTCCCAGGCACATAGAAATGAGTAAATATTACTTTGTAGTAATAGTTTGTAGATTTTCTAGTTTCTATTAGGTAACTCAGTAGCCCTAAATCCAATTTTCTAAACAGTTTATTGTAGCCACAATGTAATAATCTGTTTCACTGATGATCTTGGCATATCTTCTACTACTATAACAAAATGCCACAATTTAGATAAATTATAAACAATAGGATTTAATGTGGAACACAGTTTTATAGACTGAGAAGTCCAATTTCTGGGGTGATATTTGTTGAGAGCTTTCTTCTTGCTGCATTATATTGTGATGAAAAAAGTCACAGGAAAGAGAAACATTATGAGAGTATCAAACACTCTTTTTATAACAAACCTTTTTCTGCGATGATCACTTTATTGTGTTTGTGAATATAGTATAATCATTACATTGCCTCTTAATGATCCTGTCTCTTAACAGTGTTACAAAGGTAATTACACTTCAAGATGGAGGGGGGAATATCCCAACGCTGGCACATACTCTTCAGCAAGTCTATATTCTTATTTATGTGTGTAGGAAAGAAGAAAGTATAGGAGTGGTCGGACACATCAGACTATTTTAGAAATGAGAGAGGGAAATATTAACACTATCAATAACAGGAAAAATGGATAAAACTTAGAGGGACAGTATTTCTTGTACTTAAAAGGGGAAACTTCAACAAATGCAGCAATGGTACTGACTATCCACCATGTTGAAAATGAACTATACAGGATATTCCTGGGGAAGGGGAAACTCGGATAGTGTGAGGGGAAGATGATGTTGTCCAAAAAGTCATGTTCTGTTTACCTGACAAATGCAACGGTAGCCCTGCTGTATATCACCTTTATAATAACAATTAAAAATGTTAAAAGAGGAAACTTTAGAGATACTTCTGAAGGATTTTTAATTATTACACTGATGTCTTCTAGAAACGAAGTTATTTCTCTTACTGGTGTCTCTCAGACATTACAGAAACCTGAAAAGAAATTATGATTCTCTTACTTAGTTTCATAAATTCGTTCCAACAAACTTACCTGTAGTTGTTCACTTCTCTCCCTCTCCAGCAAAGCACACACATATGTGCCCCCAAGTACTGACTCAGACCTCAACCTGTTCCCAGAAGAGATGTGAGACACTGTTCTAGCACACACAGGACAAAAGGCAGCAGACCTGCGGCTGCTTCCTAGGGTAGTGTCAGACATCTCTGTAACCTCTATTAAGTCCCAAGGCCCAGAAGTGAAACCAGAAAGACACTCATAAGAGCATCTTTGCAGTTCTGTTATTATTAACATGCTGGGAAACTCACTAGACTGTCTCTAAAATATTCTTGTTGAAATCTATCCTGAGGAGTTTGTTGCTAAATAGCCACTTTAGCCCTCTAAGAATTTTTCGTGATTTGGAGAGAAGAAATTAAGCCACCTTATTCTCAACGACAAGGGTGGCGTGAAAGGATTGTTCATTTCTCACAATGATGCTGAAACAAATTACTGCCCAGTTTGTTTATCTTTTTTACACTAACCTCACATATTCACACAATTTACCCACTACATTGATTTCACAATGCTTTTATATGTTTGGTATACAGCCTAAAGAAAATTGTATGCTAGCTAATAGCAAATTAAATATATGTTAAATACACCTTCTGTATTAATTAATATGCATTAATTAGCTAATATGCATTCAATGTATGTGTGGTAAACTATTGCCCAGCATCAGTGATGGCACTCGTGTAGGAGTAGAGAAAATTGTTAAATAAATTGAACCTCAAATAACAAAGTGAAAAAAAATCTTGTTGACTTCTAGATATTAGGTACCCATGGACTTTTTTTTCCTGTTCTGAGGATTAAATCTGGAGGCCTGTACTCCCTAGAAGAATGCCCTACTCTTGAGCCATATTCCTAGCAATTTACATATTTTGTATAATTATGTTTTAGTTATTAAAAAAGCCTGGTTTCTCAACTGCCCAATAAATAAAAGGGCTAAAGACTTAAAGAGAAACTTCTCTGAAGAGGAAGGAAGGATGGCCAATAGACACATGAAGAAATGTTCAAGTTCTCTAGTCATAAAAGAAATTCAAATCAAAACAACATTGAGATATCCCCTCACCCCAGTTAGAATGGCTAACATCAAGAACTCTAATAACAACAGATGCTGGAGGGGATGTGGACAAAAGGGAACCTTACTGCGTTGTTGGTGGGAGTGTAAACTTGTTCAACCACTTTGGAAAGTAGTATGAAGGTTTCTCAAAAAGATTCCACATAGAGCTCCCCTATGACCCAGCAATCCCACTTTTGGGCATTTACCCAAATGATCACAAACAAGACCACACTAAAGCTACCAGCACAACTATGTTTATTGCAGCATTATTTACCATAGCTAAGATATGGAACCAACCCAGATGCCCCTCAGTAGATGACTAGATCAAGAAAATGTGGTATGTATACACAATGGAATACTATGCCTCCATCAGAAAGAATGACGTTGCCTCATTTGTTAGGAAATGGAAAGACTTGGAAAAAAAAAATATTAAGTGAAGTAAGCCAGGCCCAAAGAAACACAGGTCCCATGGTATCCCTTATTTGCAATAACTAGTATATGTCTGAGACAAGCAGAAAAGGTCAGATAAGTTGATGTTAGGTAAAATGAACCCCAAGATAAGTATTCAAATGTTTTTTTTTCTTTCATGCAATTGTTTCTAACATATTTATAAGATGATTTCTTTGTTGCTTTGTATGTCCCTCCCCCACAGTATAACCCCTGCTTTCACTGTATTTCATGTTGGTATAATTTGTGGAGGGGAAGGGCAAAAACACATCATTTAAATAGGAATACAGGTGGACCCATTGCAACAATGAGATGTACAAATCGCTATGTCGAAAAATGAATTTTACAACTTTGTGGGGGGAAAGTTGGGAAGGGATGGGAAGGGGAAACAAAGGAGGACCAACAATGCTTGATAAGAAATGTACTCATTATCTTGCCCATGTAATTGTAACCCCTCTGCATGGTATTTTCACAATTAAAAAAAAAAAAGATGAGAAGGAAAAAAAAATCTGAGTCTAAAATTCCAGTCAATAGTCACACACTGTTTGGATAATGAGAAGAAAAGCAAAGGTTTGCTTTTATATGCAGGTAAAGATTTAAAATACTAATGGACTAAAAAAAAGTCTGGTGTCTGCTTTCTCTGCACCCCCTTCCACTTTTCAGGCCGATTTCAAACTCTATTTTCCAACCACTCAGCTTCCTCTTCCTCCTAATAGCTCAGATTGCAGTGTTGGGCCACCATACTCATTCATGTTTAAACTTGTCATTACAACGTATTTACATTCAGAAAAAGATCTATATATCTAGAGCTAGTAACTTAATTGAGAGAATTGAGACACAAGTGGTGAATGCCTTCAAAGATTATAAATTAAATCCCTTCAAAGAATATAAATTACATCCCTACAAAAGCTCCTCCTCTGTCAGAGGAGATAACTAAAATTGTTTCTGAAACTGCACCGCATTTGCACTTGAAGTTGTTTTTATTAAGTTTTTTTTAATGTTTTAGTTTCTTGTTCTCAAAAATCATGCCTCAGAACTACTAATGGGAAGAATTTCAATGACAATAATTTGATTTGAAGTTGGGTACTCTAATCTAAATAATTTAGCCAGAAAATCTTGTCTTTGATCACGGCCTCTATGATAATGGTATAGTTGGGGGATGAGGGGACTATCAAAACAACCACAATCACAAATACCATGAATATTTCTCTAAAGGCTTTCTATCAAAACAAATTTACTCACCTTAAAGTTACATGTCTTATTATAATCATGATGTTTACCTCTTTCTGCTCTTTTACTGTGCTTCCTTTCACAGTTTCCTTTAATTAACATTGATATTAATTGGTAATTTTTCTCTCTCCATGGTAATATTTTTCTTTTAAGTGTTATACAGTCTCATACAAATAAACACTTGCTTGGAATTGGCATATCTGTTAAAAAATAAATGACTCATCATATATTTACTAATACTGATATCCTCAAAAACCCAGTGATCTGTACCTATCTGTCTGTCTGTCTATCTATCTATCTATCTATCTATAATAGTTTAATTAATTTTATTGGTAGGATAAGTTCTTTTACTCTTTGCACACCTACGTTTAGCATAAATCCTGGTCTATATTCTCTGTACAATGCAATTATGTCCATCATATTGCTGAAGTTTCCAGCCAACATGTCTTATGATCACCCTCTCTCCAATTGGTTATCTGTTTAGATTGTCACTCAAACATAGTTTGAAATAAAACATTAGACCCTATTGTTTAAAATTATGTAATCATTGTGAGACATTCTTTGTCCTGAACATCCACTCCTCTTCTTTCACAAACAACCCCCTAAATTCCTACTATTTGGATGTATATAAATTTCATACCAAATAAAGACATCAAACGTGAGGGAGAATGTCATTTAGACATGTCTGAGTTGTAAAACGTTTATTACAAACTTAAGATATCATAGGATGAGAATATAAATCAATTCCATTTTACACACCATTTTTCAATACCCAATATTGTATTGTGATCTGATCTCTCTTTCTCTCAATATCTTTAAAGAGTTGTACTGAAGAGCTGTCATTTAACAATGCAGATTATTAGTGCAATGAATCTTGGTCTATGTCTTCCCTTTCAACATTCTCACTTCCTGTTAAACTTACCCTGCCCTTACCTTTTAAAATTTTGTAGTATATACAATGAAATATTGACTGCATTGTCTCTCATCCTCTCCTCAGCTTCATATCCCCAATTACAAGTTCTCATTTCCTAGTGCTTATCGTATTGGGCTTTGACTTTGCCTTTCTATGAATTTCCACTGCTTGAGATCTCCATAGAGTCTACCATACTACATTTAATTAATTTGTAACCACTTGTAAACCACATAGCTTGTTTACTTATACCTACCACAAATGAGGAAAATTGTACAATCTTTGTTTCTCTAGGTCTGACTTACTTCATTTAATATAACTTTATTCCAAGTTTTAAACATTTTCTTATAAATGATACAATAACATTCTTTCTGATGGATGAGTGAAATTTCATTGTGTATATACCACATTTTCTTGCCATTCATCCCATGCCCCATTGAGGGGAATCTGGGCTGATTCCATACTTTGGCTTTAGTGAACATTGCTACAACAAACATTGTTGTGCAGGTGATTTTACTGTATGCAAATTTGTTTGGGTTTATCTTTTGATCAACAAAATACTGAACTAGCACACCAGAACAAAACATATCTGATGATACCAGATAGCAGAGATCATCAAGGAGGGACATTATTAATAGTATTCCAAATGATTAAAAAGTTGTTGCAGCAGCCAACACAAGCCACAAAGTTGAGCCCTATTTGAAGTGAAGGAAAGAACAATAAAGTTATGTTTTAAAGGGGTGTACAGGGGAGGAGTTTTTGTCTAAGATGTCACAGGACTATCATTCATTAGTGACAATAATTTTGTAAGCCCTTTGTGGTATTTTATACTTTACCAAAACACTTCTCTGAAAGGACTGAATTGGAATAAACAATGCTGTTTTTAAAGATTTAAATTAGATAACTTAGATTAACTTTATTTTAAATTTATAATTATTTGAAATTCCTAGATTGTTGTTACTGCTTGTTTATAACAGAAATTTGAATGGGTTTGAACAATATTTAAAAAACCAAGCTTATTGAATCTCCTGCACATGTCTACATACAAAAACTTTGAATCTCTTCTGTAATTTTTTTTTTTTGGTCGGTCATGGGACTTGAACTCTGGGCCTGGGTGCTGTCCCTGTATTCTTCGGCTCAAGGCGAGCACTCTACTGCTTGAGCCACAGTGCCACTTCTTGTTTTCTAGTGGTTTATTGGAGATAAGAGTCTCACAGACTTTCCTGCAGGGGCTGGCTTTGAACCGCAATCCTCAGATCTCAGCCTCCTGAGTAGCTAGGATTACAGGCGTGAGCCACGGGAGACCGGCTCTGTAATTTTAAATGTACACCTAAGTGTTAGAAATATTTAGTGTTGTAATCAAATCAATAAATGCAATACAATTAAAATGATATATGCAACATCTTTCAGGCTAATTTTTGCTTATCTTATTGAATTTATTATGTTAGTCTTATAAAAGTAATATTTGTAGATTAGGTGTTGACATTAATTGCCAAGTGAACATGGCTTAACAGTATGTTATAGTATATTAAAATAACCTACAGTTAAGATAAGATATATGTCCAATTGATTTTTTCTAGATGTTTTACAAAGAAAAGCAAATTAATTTAGGACACATTATTATTACACAATATCTTTGCTAGTTATCTCAATATTTAATGAATATTATGGTTTTTCTCTAATCTCTATAGTTTGTCATCCTTAAATTGTCATTTACTGATCATTTCATCTCAGTAAACAAACCACTGAATCTTTATTTAGGTTTATTTTCTATTTAAGGTACTATCTTAGTGCTAAAATATAATTACATTCTATCCATAATTAATGCTAAATAGGTGTGCTGTTTCTGGATTTGTAAAGAAATGCTTTCAATTTCCATTTCATTCAGTTAAAACAAATTCCAAGTTTATAACTGTACTCTGAAAGAATATTTATTAAATTCATTGGCAACTTTTCCAAGAATGGATATAAATATAAATAAGAATGTTACATTACCATGGCCTTTAATTAAAATAAAAGTAGGTCTGATATATGTTGCCATATGGCAATAGTTTTCTCTGCTATAGAATTAACTTCAGTATTTCATCTGTGAATGAGAATACCTTTGTATCCATAGGTAACCCAATGATTTCCTGATACCTTTAAATGTAACCATTGTTAAATACATAGCAGACATTATGTGTCATAATTTTATTATGGTGATTGAGACTAAGAGCATGTTCAGAAAATATTAAATGATAATTAATGTTCATCTATTATTCTGTTGCCTGTATAAACTTTTGTTATCTACAATAAATAAACTTCTATCTAACCTATATACATATGATATGGTATATTTAGTAAAGATAAAAATTGTTAATTCCTAAAAAACATTTAATCACTAACGGAATGAACATGAAGGCATTTGCTAAAATTGGCTATCCATTATTTGCACTGACAACTAAGAATACTGATGTTTCAGAATGTCAGAAGTGATGTACAATATTCTAGAATATACATATATAAATGAAGCAGTTAGTTAAATAATGTAAGTTTGTAAGTTCTATGAATGTATTCATTGTTCCTTGAAGCCATGTCTTACTTTCTGTATGAGTAAGGCATGTTAGAAAATGCCAAGTCTATAAATATCCAGCTTATGTTGTATACATGTTTAGGTATGTATACACTGTATGCACTATTTACTTTTATGTTGTTTTAGTTTGTTTTTTTTTTTTTACTAAGAGAAGGTCTCATCAGTTCAAGAGAATATTAAGTATATTAAACATTTTTTCAGCAGAAATTCTGATAAGCTATTATTTCTTTTCTTTTGGGAGAAATTAAATTACATTGTTTTCTCAATTTTAAGAAGTAGTTTTAATTTTATTAAAAGAAAAAATGATTATATAGAGTAATAGATTCTCTCCTCACCCACATTTTATCCCATGTGTGTACTTTTAACTTGTCATCTTAGAGAAAGAGAAGACGGTTTCAGAGTTCAACTTCACTGAACAAAGATACCCTTTATTTGTCAGTGATTTCTTTTAATTAATCCTTATAAAGAAGTTGACAGATATTTCTGTACAATTGGAGGAAAACATCAATGAACTTTAAATGAAAGGGAACTTTTGAAGAGATGGTTTTGGGAATATTCAAACAGCTACAAAATTATCTTTTTCCTTTGAAAATATTCAGTTGTCACTATGAGGTTAAAAATACCTGTGAATTCTAAATAGAGACAGACATGATATTAAATTAAAATTTAAAGCTGTGAGTTTGAACACTCCCAATTTCAAAAGTTTTCTTCTCCCCCTCCCCCAGGCTTCCAAGTTATTAGTCTTAATGTATTTTCCCTTTTCTGACTTTGAATCAAATGGATTTGGGGCAAAAATATTACATGGAATGGATATAGGCTTCAGATAAAGTACTTTAGGGGTTGGGATTTAGCTCAGTGGAAGAGCACTTGCCTGGCCTGTGCAAGGCCCTGAGTTCAGTCCTCAGCTCTGGGGAAAAAAAGAAAAGCTATAAAAGAACAGATAAAGTACTTTAAAGCAACGTAAATTTAGTTACCTTTATTTCTAGAAGAGTTAAAGTTAACCTAATTGATGTCTTGATTTTGAGTTATTTTTTCATCTATTTACTTTTTCTAGGAATTAGACTATTCAATGTACAATCTGCTAATCTACATAGAATTAATGTTGCCTGGGTTCATACGTAGATTGAAGAAGATCTTACAAGAACATATCTCTATACTTTTTCTAATATTTCCTACTATAATAATTTCTTCCTTATAAAACCATAAACACCTTCTTTATTTTTGTTTAAATAGTGCCAGATGTCTAATAAATGTGAAGACATGTTAAATACTTACCAAATATTTACTTATAATCCAAAATTTCATTTATTATGGTTTCTTCACTATTTCTTTTATAGTTAGTATAATCTTTCCTCTCATTAGAATACAAAGTTCTGCCTCATTACTTATCTAGAAAACATTTATTACAATATTTGATCAGTACTTTATTTTCCTTCTTTCTTTTTTTAATTGTGAAAATACTGTACAGAGGGGTTACAATTACATGGGCAAGATAATGAATACATTTCTTATCAAGCATTGCAGCCTCCTCCTTTGTTTCCCCTCCCCATCCCTTCCCATCCTCTCCCCGCACCCCCACCCCGAATCCTCCACCCCCCTCCCTGCGCCTCACAAAAGTTGTAAAGTTTATTTTCGACATAACGACTTGTACATCTCATTGTTGCAATGGGTCCACTTGTATCCCTATTTAAACGAGCTTTCTTAAGTGAGCACTTTCATTTTGGCAAACAATTGACTTCCTGAAATGTCAGACGAATGTTGCTGACATTTTTGGTTGACACTTTGCTACTCCTGTGTGGTTATTCTTTAGGCTCAGCTGTATGTGGTGAGTTCAAGGAAGTCTTGAACTTCCTGGTCTGAAGTATCACTTCCAGGAACCTATGATTTCTGCTCACAATACCTCACAATACTAGTTCTTCCAGGATAGCTCATGGGTAGTGCAGATCTATGCTTTTTGTCTCTGTCTTGGATTACAGACCCAATGAAAGATGGTTGCAGAATTCTGGATTTTTTTCTGTGGATAGCTCCTTTTGTTATGGGGAAAAGAGTCCACCATTCAGAGATAGCCTCATGTAAAAACATGACTTTACTGGGGAAGTGGATAGCTCACCGGTCCGGGACACAGCACAGGCTCTGGAGCTGAAACTGCAACCCCAAATGGCCTACAAGCTAGGGTTTTTAAAGACCATGTGGCCAAGCAGTTCTCAAATAATCCGTTACATCTCGATAAAAAGATGAAAATTGTGGCAAAACCTGTATATAACAAGGCATTTTTATAGAGCATTAGCAAAATAGAGGATATTATTAGCCAATAACTTTTGTAGCAGCACATTGGGAATGTCTATAGAAAGTGTATAAAGGTTAAGGAATTGTATCTATCTCCTAAAATATGTTTCACAAATTCAAAGTTACATATTATAGGGGAAACACACTAAATTTTCCAATGACGTCAATAGCATGACAATGCTAATTAGTTCAGAAGATATTGTTTCAACATTGACTTACCATTTTGTCAAAATAATTGATATAAGAGGAAAAAATAAGGGCATTAAAACAGAATAACAAATCACATTTCATTATTTATGGCATGAGGATATATGTGTTAAAAATTCAAGATAATTTTTTAACTCTTGTTGAGGATAGGTTTTATTAAAATATTGCTCAGAATTCTGTGACTTTCCTATATTTAGTCAAAATCAATAAAAAAACAATAAAAATAAAATGACACCATAGTATAGCCAAAAGAATCATTTATGATAGGGACATGCTAAGTTCACTTAGCTCCTGGCTTTTCTTTCATAATTTATCTAAACATTTTTTCATGAACTTTTACCTACTTTGTGTTTGAAAGTTAAGTGGTTTAGTTTCATCATACTTAAAGTAAAAATTTAAGCAGAATTTTTAGGACTCTTAAATCCTTAGACTTACTTTTTTTATTTTTTGCTCTAATATGCTTTTCTTTTTGTTTTATTTTATTTATTTTTTCCTGAGATACCACAAGGATTCTCCCTAGAAGTGATCAGGGAAAGGAGCTGAGAAATTGTGTGTCATTGAGATTCTACTTAGAGTACCATGGCTCATCCTGGGGCACTCAATGCCCACCAGGTTCAGGGCCTCTGATTGACAAAACTGCCCCTCTATT
Organism: Dipodomys spectabilis; assembly: GCF_019054845.1. Classification (NCBI taxonomy): domain Eukaryota; kingdom Metazoa; phylum Chordata; class Mammalia; order Rodentia; family Heteromyidae; genus Dipodomys; species Dipodomys spectabilis. Next base: position 10,071,659 of record NW_024870686.1, on the reverse strand, counting down.
CCATTCAAATTACTCTCTCCACCCAATCCAAAGGCTTGGTCTCTGTAGGTGTCCTACATCTAAATCTCTGCCATAATCACCTTTATGAGTTTCTCTTTTCACACAGTGAGCTTGCTTACTGAAATGTTCATGCAGTGGTCTCCCCACTACTGTTATATTCTACCTATGGAATAGAGCAGTATGCCATTGAATAATGAAGATGTGTGTCATAGGAAATTTTCTCATTCTACTAACATTTTAGATAATACATAAAAATATTAAAATGGCTGTGATATTAATGTACTCACTGAGAAAAACAAATGTAGATGCAAATACTGTTGACAAAATGTTTTTAGGTGGTATTTGTCTATAGTCACATGAAGACTGCCTCTCTTTAGCATAACTAGGATTGAATTCAGGGCCCCACACTTGCAATGCAGATTTTCTACCACTTGAGCCACACTTCCATCCCAGACTTCCTTCTGCCTTAACACTGTGTATTATTTTCATATTAATTCTATGTGAGGCTATGGCAAGAGAACTTGAAGATATCTGAATTCTCAAGTGTGAACTCTCAAATTCCAGCCGATATTTCATTTTGTTGTTCTTCCTAAAACTAACTGAATATATACTTAATCCAGACAAAGAATATCATGTCATATAAATCATGCAGCTTTATTTTGCTATGGGTCTGTCCAGCCCTATCTTTCATCTTTGTGAGACTTTTCCTTTCTCCTTTGTCCTCTTGAACTGAAGTGATTTACTTGGAGCTCCATAAACTGTTTTGGTAAGCATGGTTTGAAACCTGTCTTCTTTTGCTGGACAACTCTATGATAATCAATATCAGAGGAACGACAAAGTAGTAATCAAAAAAGCCACTTGTCTCATGTTGTGTCATTAGGTGTTTAGTTAGATTTTACCTGTTGCTACAGAAGTAGATCTGTCTAGCTGGGTGCCAGTGACTCATGCCTGTAATCCTAGCTGCTCAGGAGGCTGAGATATGAGGATTACAATTCAAAGGCAGACCAGGCAAAAAGTCTGTGAAACTCTTATCTCCAATAAACCACCAGAAAACCAGAAGTGGTGCTGGTGCTGTGGCTCAAGTGTAGAGCACTTGCCTTGAGCTGAAGAGCTGATGGATAGCTCCCAGGTCCAGAGTTCAAGTCTCAGAGTTCAAGTCCCACAATTGACAAAAAACAAAAAAGAAGTAGATATGTCTATTCAGACTTTCTAACAGTTATTAGGACCACAAGTTATTTTACAGTAAATAACAGCCAGCTTATATTATGAGAAAAATTATAGAACACTAGGACCAAACTATTCAGAACACACACTAAGTAAAACAGCTTAGGTTATATTTATTGTGCATACACTTCAGAAAAAAAGGTTTCCATGTTATATTGTGAGTTTAGAAGTGCTACAAGAGAATATCAAGCGGGTGATGGACAAGGTGAACCAGGCCAAGGATAATTACAAAACTGAGAGTGCAATCTTATCACTTTCTTTTTTGCTATTTCCAATTTGGTCAGTGCTAAAACAGAATAATATTTTACTAATGTGGATTAAATAGGCTTTCCAATTCTATTTGTACTCCAGCAAAAACATGGAGAACAATACAGAAAATGGTAAAATGCTCACTTCCTTTTCTTTTAGAAAAGTATTCTATGTCTCAGATCAATAACTTTTCTATAAATTCAAAATACTCTCAGGGATCAGTAGTTCACTGGTCTTGTTCACTTCGTTTTAATTAGCTCAGGAGTTTTGTATGGACTAGAGAGAAGTTGAAATTAAATATATGTTTATTCATAAACAGAGCCATTGTTTACACTCTTTGGAATTATTGGCATCATCATACCCAAAGTGGCACACTTCATCATGGTTAAAAGTCCAAGTCACAGGTGAAGATTCTGTGGTGTGATCTGTGAATGTCAATTTACTGAGTCTCTTCCAATGGAAAGAATGATTCTATGCTTTCCATTATTTCTAAAGATCTGTCTTGGAGAACACAGAATATTTCCTCCCTGGAATCACATTAGACTTGTTTACATAAATGAAATGAAAAACAACATTGACAATTGTCTGTTATTTGTGCTATGTAAAGAGTCTGGGTATAATTTAAGTGCATTTGTTTCTGCATATAGCATATTCATTTTTCATGGGATTTTTTTCTTAATTTGCATCTGATATATGTACTTAAAGTGCAGTTTGCCATATATTCTTTATTTTTTATTTCTTAAAAATGTCTTTCTTGCTGGGTGCTGGTAGCATATGCCTGTAATTCTAGCTACTCAGGAGGCTGAGATCTGAGGATAGCAGTTCAAAGCCAGCCTGGGCAGGAAAGTCCACCAGACTCTTATCTTCAACAGAAAACTGGAAGTGGTACTGTGGCTCAGGTGGTAGAGCACTTGCCTTGAGCTGAAGAGCTGAGGGACAGTGCTCAGGCCCAGAGTTCAAGCCCCATGACCGACAAAAGAAGGTCTCCCTTTAGGGTCCATTTAATTTTTTTAAAGACATCTTTAATTATTTTTAAGTCATTTCTGAAATATTTATGGGGTCAATATATTTTTGGTTACTTATCATGCTAATTCCCACAGGGAAAAGAAACTGACTTTTTTTTGTATTTTGAAACTAAAGAATCATGAGGATTTTCAAATTGTTTACATCTTATATAAGAATATATTCCACTAAATGTGTTTTATTCATTACTGCAAAATATTAATAATATTAACAACCTGCAGCAAGTAATATATATTGACTAATTACTATATGCAACAAGGTGTGTTGAGTTTTAAACAATTTATTGTAATCCTCAAAAGGAGAGGGTATATAGATTTTTATATTCTATCTAACAAATGGGGAAATTAAGGTATGAAACTGTTCCCTAACTTGTCTAGTCACTCAACAGTAAATGATAGAAACAGAATTTAATAGAAACAGGTCTAGCTGTCTTTATAATATTCTCTAGATTACATAAAAATAATACATGAGACACAAAATATCAAGTATTGATAAAAAGGTAAAATAATTAGGGCATTTATATATTTTGGCAGAAACATATAATAGGCCTCCTACTGTCAAAAGTAATGCCTTAAAAATTAAAAAGTATAATAGTGAGTGATCTAGCAATTCAACTCCTAAATATATTCCTCCAAATGGAAATCAATTATGTCAACAAAAATGTGAATGATCACAATAGCCCTATTCACAATAATTACAAGTTAAGAGCAATCCAAATATCCTTTAATGAATGGATAAGCTTTGGTGAATTCTTATGATATAATTTTATTCAGCTACAAAAAATAAATGAAGTTCAGACACACAGTGTATCATATTTTAAAATGATGAACTTAAGAATATTGTGAGAAATTAAATAGAGACTAAATGTCACATAGCTTATTACTCTGTCCTATCAAGTATCCACTGTAATATAATCTTCAATGAAAGAGAGAAAATTGGAGGCTACCAACAGCAAGGATTACAAGTGAGGAGTTGTTGATAAAAAGGTCCAACTTTAGTGTGGCCTTGTTTGTGATCATTTGGATAAATGCCAGGAGTGGGATTGCTGGATCATAGGGGAGTTCTATGTTTAGTCTTTTGAGGACTCTCCATACTGGTTTTCAGAGTGATTGAACCAGTTTACATTCCCACCAACAGTGTATCAGTGTTGTCTTCTGGCCACATCCTGCCAGAATCTGTTATTATTTGTTTTCTTGAGAATGATCATTCTAACTGGGGTGAGGTGGAATCTCACTGTAGTTTTGATTATGTTTTTTATGGCCAAGATATTTAATATTTCTTCAGATGTTTATTGGCAATTCTTATTTCCACTCCAGAGAAGTTGCTTTTTAATTCTTTAGCTCACTTACTAACAGGGTGGTTGTTTCTTTGAGGATTTGTTTTTGGTTTAATTTTTGAAGTTCTAGGTGTATTTTTGGTATGAGGCCCTTGGCTGTTGTATAGTTAGTGAAGATCTTCTCCCAATCTATGGGCTTTCTATTTATCTTGCTGGCTATGTACTTCGCCCTGCAGAAGCTCTGCAGTTTAATGTGATCCCATTTATCCAGGCTTTACTGGATTTTGTTGTGTTTCTGGATCTTTATTTAGGAAGTTTCGACCTATGGCAAGGAACCTTAGTATATCTCCTATCTCCTCCTGTAATACTTTCAAAGCTACACTAAAGCTAGAAGCAGAACTATGCTCATTGCAACATTTTTTACCATAGCTAAGATACGGAAACAACCCAGATGCCCCTCAGTAGACGAATGGATCAAGAAAATATGGTATATACACACAATGGAATTCTATGCTTCCATCAGAATGAATGACATCACCCCATTTGTAAGAAAATGAAAAGACTTGGGAAAAAAACCTAGTAAGTGAAGTAAGCCAAACCCAAAGAAACATAGACTCCATGGTTTCCCTCATTTGTAATAATTAGTATACGTTTAGGCTAGTCCTAGCAGAGGATCATAATAGCTCAATAGCCATGGACAAATGACCATATAAAATGATGCTAATCGAAATGAACTCCAAGATATAAAAACAAGAGATTTTGTTTTTTAATAGACAGTGCAAAATTATTTATTTCTTCTTTTGCTTTTTCCCCTTTGGTTTATTCCTTATTGTCATTGTTTTTTATTTTGGTACCCTGTGTCTTGTATATACATTTGTGCGAACTGGGAAAGGCAAGAATAACAAAATAGTGAGACAAAGGACACAGAGTGAACGAATGCAACAGCAGTAGTCACAAGAAACTATGTTGGAAATTAATTTTACAAATTGCAGGGAGGGAAGTGGAGTGGGAAATGGGAGAAAACAAGGAAGGGATAACAATGTTTGACAAGAAATATACTCATTACCTTACTTATGTAACTGTATCCCCTCTGATATCACCCTTACAATAAAATAAAATGGTACACCAACCAGGTGCCAGTGGCTCATGCCTTCATCCTCCATACTCAGGAGGCTGAGATCTAAGAATCTGGTGAAAGCCTGACCAGGTAGGAAATTCCGTGAGATTCTTATTTCTAATCAATCACAAATAAAGCCAAAATTGGAGCTGTTGTACAAGTTGCAGAGCAGTAGCCTTGAGTAAGAACACCTGAACAGTGTCCAGGCTCTGAGTTTAAGCCACAGGATCAGCATTAAAAATGGTATAATTTTTGATTGATAAAAAATTTCTGTAGCAATGTAGGGGTAAAAGTGGACAATATTGTTGACATATTTAATTGTGTACTTTAAAATCAGCAAAAAGATAAATGTTAGGTTATGAATATATACTGTAATAAAAAAAAATAAGACAAAGTGGGTTCCTGTGGCTTATGCCTGTAATTGTTACTACTCAGGAGGCTGAGAACTGAGGATCCCAGTTCCAAGTCAGCTGGGGTAGGAATATCTGTCAGACTGCTATCTCCAGTTAAATCAAAGAAAAAAATTTCAAGTGGATTAAGTGGGAAAGTGTTAGTCTTGAGCAAAAGGAGCTCAAGGCCAACACCTAGGTCCAGAGTTCAAGACCCAGGGCTGGAAAATAAACAACTCTACAAACAAAGGAAACAGAACAGAGCTTCTGAAAACATTTAAAAAAATTTTAATATCTTTCTTGTTAAGGTGATGAACAGGGGGTTGCAGTTACATAAGTAAGGTAATGAGTATATTTATTTTAAAACACTGTTTTACCTCTCCTTCATTTTCTCCCACTTACCCCTCCCTTCCGAAATGAAAATAGTATGTAGTCACATAATTAAGGGTATTCAACATTCTTGATTATATATTGAGATTTTGCAGGTTCCATGCCTTATCCAGGATCACACATCAGAACTAACAGTTCACACACACACACACACACACACACACATACACACAAACACACACACACACACTTACACTTGTTCTTGCCAGAAGGCATAATGTTTTTTTCTTCTCCAAAGTAGATGAAAGCACATGAACAAACGTCAACAAATCAGATATATTGTTACTGTTCACCAAAAACAGTAAATGTCATTATTCCCCTAGCTGATATGGCTAAATACTCAGACCCTTATGCTGCATTCTGTATTCCCAATCACCATGTATACAAGCTCAGCACACTAAATATCATCTCCTAATTGTGATTGACCTTACAAACCAGGAAAGCTGTTTCTATTTCTGTAGACTCTGTGTACTGTGAACTTTTTAGTCAGTGGACTTAATGGGGTCTGTGGTCTGGGTTAAAATTAGGATACCGGTGTTACTTCCAAAAATTATTAAAATATCATGACATAAATATTTTTAAATACTTTTTATTGTAAAAATACTGTACAGAGGGGTTACAGTTCCATGAGCAAGGTAATGAGTACACTTCCTATCAAGCCTTGTTACCTCCGCCTTTGTTTTTCCTCTACCCTCCCTCCTCTCCCACCTCCACAACAACACTCCCACCTCCTTCTCCACCCCCAACCCCCCAACCCCCCACCTAAATTGTAAAGTTCATTTTTCAACGTAGTCTTGTACATCTCATTGTTACAATTGTGGTAAAGATGCTGTACAGAGAGGTTACAGTTACATGAGTAAGGTAATGAGTACATTTCTTGTCGAGCATTGTTACCTCCTCCTTTGTTTTTCTCCTATCATCTCTACTCTCCCCCCCTCAAGCTCAAAAGTTCATTTCCATATATTGTCTTGTGAGTGTCACTGTTGCAATGGGCCATCCTGTGTCCTTGTCCATGATATAAATTTTTATTTTATTTTATTATTGGTATTATTGAGGTGCTGTACATTTTTGTTATTATTAAAGTGACATGTGAAGATGTTAAGTATAATATTGATATTATAAATACTAAACATTTTCTTTTCTATAAATATTAACATGAACTTGTCCAATGTAGATGAACTGATAAGAATATTACCATCTTGATGGCAATGGTCTGAAAAGTCATTATAAAACAGGACTAGAAAAGACACTAGAAAAGACACTTTCAAATAAGTTTGCTGGTTTTGAGACTAGAAGTCATGGATGGGTATCTAACAAGGAAATGAACTATGAATTGCAAATGTTTCTAACTGGATAGAGACCTATTGTCTAATATGCCTCTTCATGGAGCTTTATCCATTAATATTATTGAAGGGCAATGTCAAATTGAAGCACATTTCTGTAGAAAATAACCTCCACTTAAGTCTACCATGCAAAGCCCCAGTATAGTAGAGAAAAAAGACTAGTTTCCTTTATAACTTAATCTCTCAGTTTCTTAGACAATGCTTGTTTTAAAAACAGAATCAACAAAGATAAACCTCTTGTGTCCCTATCTGGGTTCATTTGACTTAGCATCAGGTTATATGGTCATATGTACATAGCTTTTGACCTCTGCTTGTCCTAGACATATACTAGTGATTGTAGATAAGGGAAATGATGGAACCTATGTTTCTTTGAGTCTGGCTTTCTTCAAATAATATAATATTTTCCAAGTCTTTCCATTTCCTAACAAATGGGGCAGTGTCATTCTTTCTGATGGAGGCATAGAATTCCATTGTGTTGTGTGTGTGTGTGTGTGTGTGTGTGTGTGTGTGTGTGTGTGTGTGTGTGTATCTCACATATATTGCATTTTCTTGATCCATTTATCTAAGGGACATCTGGCTTGGTTCCATATCTTAGCTTTGGTGAATAATACTGAGATAAACATAGTTGTGATGGTAATTTTAGTATGGCCTTGTTTGTGATCATTGGGTAAATGCCTAAAAGTGGGAGAGCTTTATGTGTAGTCTTTTGAGGAAACTCCATACTACTTTCCAGAGTTTACACTCCCACCAACAATGCAGTAGGGTTCCCTTTTGGCCACATCCCCGCCAGATTAGATTTCTTGATTATAGCCATTCTAACTGGGGTGAGGTGGAATCTCAATGTTGTTTTGATTTGTGTTTCTTTTATAGCTAGAGAAGTTAAGCATCTCTTCGTGCGTCTATTGGCCATTCTTATTTCCTCTTCTGAGAAGTCTGTCTTGGTAAGAAATGTATGCATTATCCTGCCCATGTAATTGTAACCCCTCTGTACAGTATGTTCTCAAATAAAATAAAATAAAATTTAAAAAAAAAAAAAAATAAAGACAGAGATCACTTCAAAAAAAAAAAAAAAAAAAAAAAAAAGATTTATTTTTATCTTGCCATTAGTTGGATAATAAATATAGTCAGAAAATTCTTATATACCTGTAATCTCATATTGTGGCTTCCTGCATACTTTTACAATTAAAGTCACTTTGCTCACTCTAGAATACCCACAAAATGCACAGGGTTGAACAGGACAAAGCAAATCACCTGGAGTCTGTGGTATGGTAGAGAGGATTATACTGTCCAAAAATCAGTAAAACTAAGTCATGTTACATGATTCATTTAGCCAGTGCTTCCATTGCCTCTCCCTATTTGTATTTTGCATATTATGTCCCTGATGCTTTTCCCTGCCATCAGCATATTGAACGTTTAGTGGTTTTTAGTTCATCAATTTCTTGGTAATCATTCACTTATTGATAGATTATCGTAAGAAGTTTACCTTTCAGTCATATTGAAAAGACAGATTTTATGAGCAAATATTCAGGTGTTACTGACTATACTCAGTGGAGTTCAAATGAGCCAAGTCAGTAAATGTGGGAGGAATAGGTTCCAGTAAAAGAAATAATGCAAAATTAGTAATATTTCATGAAATAATTCTTGTTAAAATAATGGGAAGGAAAACAAATAAACCCTTTCTCAGAATACATAGCATAAGATTTAAAATAATAATAATTTTGATAATTAGAAAATATCATTGAATTCTGCTCTGTTTCAATCACAGTCCTTAGTACCAGAGATATGGAAATGGATGGTATGAGACCCCCAGGAAGTTGCCACAAAATGAGCAAATGGAAGCTTCCATCTAGTTTCATTTGAGTCTCAACTGAGTACAGAGATCATTCAGAATAGGATATAAAACCACCAGAAGGGCTTTGCAAAAGAAATATTGGTTTCCCATATTTGCAATAGTTAGTATACAGCTAGGAAAATGTTATCAGATGAGCAGAAAAAGCTATATACATATAACCACATATGATGATGCTAAGTAAAATGAACCCCAAGATATGGACACAAGAGGTTTTTCTTTGTTGTTGTTGTTTTTAATGTACTATATAATTTTTTTGTTTCTTTTGTGTGTTCTTCCTCCCATGGTATATCCCTGCTGTCACTATATTTGATTTTGGTACCTTGCATCCTGTATATACATTTATCTAATTTGGAGAGGAGAAGGGGAATAACAAAATGCTGAAACAAGGATACAGGATGACCCATTGCAACAATGATATGCACAAGACAGTATGTTGGAAATGAATTTTACAACTCCCCCCCTCCCCCGAGGAGGGGCATGGAGAGGAATGAGGGAGGTGGGGAAGGGAAAGATTAGTGGAAGAACTACTAATGAGGGGGTAAGGATGATGGATGAGAAACTTACTCATTACCGTCCTCATGTAACGATAACACTCTGTACAGCATTTTTAGTATATATATATTTTTATTATAAAGATACTGTATAGAGGGGCTACATTTACATGAGTTAGGTAATGAGTACATTTCTTGTCAAGCATTGTTACCTCCCTTTGTTTTTCCCTTACCATCCCTTCCCTCCCCACGTCCCCAACTCCTCCCCCCACCAAGTTGTAAAGTTTGTTTTCAACAGAGTATCTTGTACATCTCATTTTTATAATAGGTCAATCTATATCCTTATTTCAGCATTTTGTTATTTCCCTTTCCCTCCCCAAATTAGAAAAATGCAGGGCACCAGAATCAAATACAGTGGAAACAGGGGTTATACCATGGGGCAAGAACATACCAAAGAAACAAAAAATCACATGTTACATCATAAATACATTAAAGACAACAGTAAGAAAGAAAAACCTCTTGTTTCCCTATCTTGGGGTATATGTTGTTTAGCATCATCTTATATGGTGATATTGTACGGCATCTTTAAAATAAAATAAAATTTAAAAAGAACATTGGAAAATAATTGATACTATTTCTAATGCCTACCCAAGGAAACAGCACTTGGTATTTTTTCTGCAAAAGAATATTTCAATTATTCAAGTACAGGTGGCTTGCCCTTGTAATCCTACCTACTTAGGAGGCTGAGATTTGAGGATCACAATTCAAAGCCAGCCCAGGCAGGAAAGTGTGTAAAACACATTTCTAATTAATCACCAAAAAACCAAAAGTGGAACTGTGGCTCAAGTAGTAGAATGTTAGCCTGGATATGGAAAAGCTCAGTTACATCAGCTAGACACTAGGATTTTGGTACCCTGGGTATTGTACATACATTTATCTGAATTAGAGAATGGAAGGGGACAATCACATGGTGAAATAAAGGACAAAGGGTGAACCAACAACAGTGATACTCACAAGACAAAATGTGGAAATGAACTTTACACTTAGGGTGGCACATTGCGGGGAGGGAAAATGGAAGAAAACTAGGGAGAGGGTAACAATGTTCGACAAGAAATGTACTCACTCGTTTACGTATGTAACTATAACCCCTCTGTCTATCACCTTGACTATATTTTTTAATACCTAGAAAATAAAAAAAAAACATTAGTCTACAAAAGTTTTTTTTTGTAAAAAAAAAAAAAAAAAAGCTAGTTGTGTGAAGTCAGGCCCTATTTGGCTTTGTCAATTGTTTCTAAGTTCCAACACAGTTTGAAATCGGACTCATGTCCAACTTACTATTCTATAGAATGAAATATTTATGCAAACCAACTGTCTCCTTCTTCTCTGCAGAATTAATAACTAGCTTAAAATTCTAAACAATCAACAATTGTTGGATCTGCTTGAAACTTCTAGCCAATTCTTCATCTGAAGTCAGAATTGATCCTCAATTGTGTTTAACAGTTTTCTTCTTTCAGTCAAATGTTTGATACACATACAACTTGAATAAACAAAAAGAAATCTTTACTTAAAACCTCAACATTAACATATGCAAAATAGCTGTGACAAAAACATAAATATATTAGTACATATTTAGGAAGAGATTTTGTTTAAAAAAGACAACTTGACGTTTTAGCCCAAAGGTGTTTCAAACAAATAGCATCTGGAAGGAAGAAGGCCATCTAAATGATTGTTAGAAATTTGGAAACATTTCTACTAAAAATAATTTCTTTGTGTGTATGTGTGTAAAGCACCAAAACAATTTTAACATCGATCACATTACTGAAATACTAGAGTGATTAAGTCACTATGTTTTGAGTTGACATTAAATATTAAGTATATGTTTTACTGTGCATCCCCAGAGAGGTTTTTCAATGCTCATTAGTTTCTATACTTAGTATTCAGGTCACAGTGGATATTTCCTGCTTTGCTTTCTTTTGTTAAGAATGAGTACTAGAGTTTGCTCAATACAACCTGATACAAAGCTTAAATATTTCTACCCACTTTTTTGTATTTTATCAATTGAAAATTCAAGATAGAATATACAAAAAATGTCAACATTAAATATAAGGGCTGAGCATAGTTTAGTAATGTAGTTAGCTATTTTGGCTGATTTTTAAAAAATGAAAATCAGGCCTGGCTCTGGTGACTCATGCCTATAATCCTAGATACTTAGGAGGCTGAGATCTGAGGATCATTGTTTGAAGCCAGCCAGGGTAAGAAAGTCCAGATTTGTATCTCTAATTAACCACCAGAAAAGCAGAAGAGAAGCTCTTGCTAAAAGTGTTAGATCACTAACCTTGTGCAAAAAAGCTCAGAGACAGTTCCCAGGACATGATTCTAAGCCCTATGACTCACGAAAAAAAAAAAGAAAGCAAGAAAGGAGGAAAGAAAGAAAGAGAGAGGGAGAGAAAGAAAGGGGGAAAGAGAAAGAAAAAAGGAGAAAGGAAGAAAGAGAAAGAAAAAAAGAGAGAAAGGAAGAAAGAGAAAAAGAAAGAGAAAGAAAGAGAGAGAGAAAGAAAGAAAGACAGAAAGAAAGACAGAAAGAAAGAGAGAAAGAAAGAAAGAAAGAAAGAAAGAAAGAAAGAAAGAAAGAAAGAGACAAAGACAGAAAGAAAGAAAGAAAGAAAGAAAGAAAGAAAGAAAGAAAGAAAGAAAGAAAGAAAGAAAGAAAGAGAGACAAAGACAGAAAGACAGACAGACAGAAAGAAAGAAAGAAAGAGAGAGAGAATAAAGAAAAAAATGAAAGATCAGAATTTGAATATTACACAGTTTAGAGGAAAATACAAGGAAATTGGACAGGAAATACTTTCTTTGCGTGATCTAGAAAAGAGCAGGATACCAAACTGGTTGTCCATGTGAAAACTGTGGGAGCTATAACATTCAGACTCATTGATCTTGGCAAATCCAACAGCATTCCCACTCAGATTACTTCCTATTAACATTTGTACATTCATAGAGAATGCCTAAGTTAACAGCTTGATGTCCTAACTCCCATCTTGCAGAATTTTCTTTGTTTTTTAAAAATATTTTTATTATCTTTAAGAAGTTGTACGAAGGAGTTGCTATTCACCAAAGCAGTGCATCTTTATAAAACAGTGCATCTTGAACAGTGCCGCCCCTGGCAATATTCTCACCTACCATTCCAAACCAGCCCCTTCTCTTTCTTGTCTTAATTTTAGATTATATATTGAATATTTTGCCATTTAACAAAGCAATTTATGTGTACCATGCATCTTTTATTTTTCCTTTGGTCAGTCATGAGACTTGAACTCAGAGCCTAGGCTTTTTGTATATTTTTAAATCTCAGTGTATAAACAATAAAAATATAATAACAATTAAGATATGTATTTAATAATTGAAATAAATAGCATACTATATTTTAATTAATTATGTAGATTCTGCCCATTACATTAAAGTTAAGATGCTGTATTTTAATATCTTATTGAACACACCAAAGTCAATTCAGAATGTTTAGAGAATGCAAATATAAATACATTATCTACTTAATAATTTTTATTCTTACAATTTTGCAAGCCCTAATAACACTTCTAAATCACACATACAAATCACTATAAAGAAAAATGTGTTCATTTCTACAATGACACTGAAAATCAAGACAATAATAAAATATATGGAGTTTATAAAGGAAAAATAGCCAATAAAGTTAAAATATTAATCCCAACTTTGATTGTTAGTTAAAAATATTTCCTGGAGGGGCTGGGAAGGTGGCTCAGTGGTAGAGCGCTTGCCTTGCATGCCTGAGGCCCTGGGTTCGATTCCTCAGCACCACATAAGCAAAAAGAAAAAACCCGGAAGTGGCGCTGTGGCTCAAGTGGTAGAGCACTAGTCTTGAGCTGAAGAGCTGAGGGACAGCGCCCAGGCCCAGAGTGCAGGCCTCTCCCCTAAAAAAGAAAAAATATATATATTTCCTGGAAAAATACAGTGGATTATTTCTGAGTAAAATAACTTTGTGCTAGGTTATTGAAGGCACAAGTACTAAATACCAATAACCTAACTAGATTTTAAACTGAATCTCAGAATTCACAAACAAATTGGTATGCAGCAAAACTAAAGATGGTGCAGATATCCATCATGAATCAAAAGAACACACACACACACACACACACACACACACACACACACAAAGTGAATATATAAGTAACTTTTACATGTATTAATTGCACAACTGACAGTATTATGCCTTCACTGTTTTTATTTTTGTCATTTTTACTTTTTTATCATTAAAGATTTCAAACATGATAATAAATATTACAACTGGAATTTTAGAAATTTGCAAAAGTACTATATGCATTTTATAATAGGTAAACAAAAGTAATTACTGCATCTATTATAAAAATATAATATATAACATAAATATATGATATACATGTACATGTTTGCCAAAAATGCATGTAAAAGCAAGCTTTTATTTTATTTTATTTTAAATTCATATGTATATTTTAATATTTTAAGTGGTATTTTGACCAAATTTGAATACACTGAATTTTATTTTTCCTAACAACAAATGCAAGAAAAATGAAAATGTTAAACTAATGTAAAAATAAAAGGAAGTGACAAGTTTTTGGTTTATTTATTGATAAGGTGTACAGAAGGCTTGCAGTTATGTAAATAAGGAAATGAGTACAATTCTTGTCAAACATGTTACCCACTTCCCTCGTTTTCTCCTACTTTCCCTCCCCCGCCCATTGCCTTCATCCCAAGCTGTAAAGTTCATATCCAACATGGTGTCTTGTGATTATCAGTGCTGCATAGTTTCACTCTTTGTCCTTTGTCTCTCCATTCTATGATTCCTGTTCTCACCTCCAAATAAACTTTATACAAAACAAAGGGTACCAAATAAAAAAAGAAAAAGTAAAAGAAAAATAAACTAGTGACAACATGTATTGGGGGAAGAAACCAAAGGAGGAACAAAAATGAAAGAAAACAGAAATAACTGCATACAGTACAGTAAACAAGCAAAAATAAATAAAACAAGAAACAAACCTTTTGTTTCATATCTTGTAGTTCATTTTGATTAGCATCATTTTATAAGGTCATATGCACATAGCTATTGATCTATTGTAATCCACTATTACAACTATCCTAGACATATACTAGTTATTGTAAATGAGGGAAAGAAAGGAGCCTATGTTTCTTTGGGTCTGGCTTACTGCACTTTATGATTTTTTGCGAGTCTTTCCATTTCCTTATGAATGGGGCGATGTCATTTGTGGGATGGAAGCATAGAATTCCATTGGGTATATATACCTCATTTTCTTGATTCATTCATCCACTGTTCAACATCTCTGGCCATAAAAGAAATGCAAATCAAAACAACATTGAGATTCCACCTCATCCCAGTTATAATGGACATTATCAAGAAATCTAATAGCAACAGATACTGGTGGGGATGTGGATATGGCCAATAGGTAACATTACTACACTGTTTGTGGTAGTGTAAACTTGTTCAACCACTCTGGAAAGCATTGTGGAGGTTCCTCCAAAGACTAAATATACAGTTCTCCTATGACTCAGCAATCCCACTTCTGGGCAATTACCCAAACGATCTAAAACAAGGCCACACTAAAGCTACTAGCACAACCATGTTCACTATAATATTAAATACTAGGGTAAAATATGGAATCAACCTAGATGCCCCTCAGGGCATTAATGGATCAAGGTGTTTTTGGTTGTTGTTGTTGTTTTATAACTATAATGACTCACTAAGGGATTAAATATACAGGTTTACATTCTCCAGATTTTAGTCTTCCAATTGGGAAAGTTCTGTGTTATTATTTTCTTATGTTATTTCAAACTTCTTTTGACTGGGATTCATTATTTTATATTTTTAATTCCAATTCTACACACCTGTTTTATGATATACCTTTCATGGTGATAAATAACATTTGTATTATATATTCAAGGTTCTCCCACCCTTCAAATTCAATTATAATACACAAGCAAAGACTATTAGGAATTATTTTGAGTACTAAGATATTATAAATTGTTTAGCATTAAATGTAGATAATAAAGTATATACATTTATATAGCTCTATTTTGGGGGTTCTCATTATTCTAGTTGGCAGAAATCACCAAGACAGATGTTAGATTTAAACTAATTACAAATTATACAAGATTTTACATTTAACTCTTTATTCCACATACTCAATAATTTCTCTAAGGCTGGTGGCCTCTTGTTTTGGACAAATAAAACCAGCCTTCTTTGTATAGATACGCATTGTGTAGAGCTAATTGGAAAATGTAGTGCAACTGAACAAAAGCTTATATAATGTTTCTCCTTCTTTCTTCCTTCCTTCCTTCCTTCCTTTCTTCTTTCCTTTCTTTTCTTTTCTCTCTCTCTTTCTCTCTTTCCTTCTTCCTTCCTTCCTTCCTTCCTTCCTTCCTTCCTTCCTTCCTTCCTTCCTTCCTTCCTTCCTTCTTTCTTTCTTTCTTTCTTTCTTTCTTTCTTTCTTTCTTTCTTTCTTTCTTTCTTTCTTTCTTTCTTTCTTTCTTTCTTTTCTTTCTCTTTCTGTTGTAGGGCTTGAATTCTGGGCCTGGGCACTCTCCTGGGCTCTTCAGCTCGAGGAGAATGCTCTATCACTTGAGCCACAGAGTCACTTCTGGTTTTCTGGTGATTAATTAGAGATAAGAGTCTCAAGGACTTTCCTTGCCTGGGTTGGTTTTGAACCACAATCCTTAGATCTCAGCCTCCTGCGTAGTTCGGATTACAGGCGAGAGCTACCCATGCCTGGCGGTTTATGTTTTAATACTTTAGTACGTACCAATGTATTTTCATTTTTTAGAGTGTTATCATTTTTAAGTTGCTAGTGGTTATAACTAGAGATGTTGTGTATTCAAAATTATGCATTTAGTGCATAATTTACATATACTAATAACCACAGAAAGAGCACTTTTTGTCACAGACCAAATTATATCAAAATCTACATCCTCCTCTTTCAATGAATTTATTTTGGGTCCTGCTTCACTTGTTTTGGGCATCAGTGAGGTATGATTGATTTGTTCCTTTGTTTATCAACAAGCTAGGAATAAATTTAGCTTCTAATTTCAATCGAGTTTTGTTCTTTTGCTTTTCTTATAGCACTATATATTCTAGTGGTCTTAAAACTCTGTTACCTTTTTAATATCCACTTTGCTTTACCCTGGCCAATATAAAATCTCAGAAGCAGAATAATTGATTGAGCAATTGGTGGAAATTGTAACTCCATCCTAAAGCAATTTCTCAATTTCAGAATGTGTTGATCATTCTGTTTTTCAGCCTGAGTAGTTTTTTCCACATTACATTTTGTCCAATTGTTTGACAAGTAAATTGAACAATAACTATAAACGTACACTTCACTCAAAGAGCTAATGTGTGGCATTAATCCAAATGAACAAGCTGAATGCATTATTATATTATTAATATGCATGGTAAAATTTCTAAGGGAATCAACTTATCATACACATTCAGAAAAATATTGATGATCTACATGACCTCAACTTGTAAATGAATATTTACAGCACTATCAATCTTTAATAACCAGATCATAACCTACCAAAATATTGTTTATCTTCAGAAACACTTTGAATGTATTCATATACATAACACTTTTTTACAATGGAACAATATTACTCTTTTCATTTTAAACCCTTTAAAGACATATAATAATTGTGTAAATATAATTGGTGTACGGTGTGATGATCTGATAATTGTATTCACTGTATAATGGTCAAATCAGGGTTTAGCTTTGCTGTCTCTAAACACTTATCATATCTCTGTGTTGGGAACCTTTGAACTTTTCCAATGGCTTATTAAAGGTAAAATAAATCACTGTGGACTGGTGCTTTAGAAGCCTAGAATGTATCCATCCTATTTAACTATATTTTGGTATCTATTATGGAATTCTCTTTTTTCCACTCCTTTCTATCCTCTACTGACAATTCTACTTTCTACTTTGTGAAACCAGAATTTGCAAGTTCCATATACAAATTGAAACATGCATTATTCGCTGTCTTTATCTGTGTCTGGTGGTTGTATACCATTTAGCTGTCTCTACAGAACAGCAAGGGAAAGAATATCACTGTTCCTAGACAAGATCTGGAAAAGCCTTAGAACTTACTGAGATTTCACATTACAAAATTTATATGTTTAAGCCTAAAAAATAATATTCTATCTTCTCAAACATTTCTATTGGTACATATATGTATACATATATATTATGTGTATGTTTCTAATAAAGGAAGTATATAGATTATCTGTGGTATAATTGAGAAACTCCATGATAAAGCAAAACTTGCAATGATATTATTTTTTTTAATTTTATTTTATTTTATTTGAGAACATACTGTACAGAGGGGTTACAATTACATGGGCAGGATAATGCATACACTTCTTACCAAGCATTGCAGCCTCCTCCTTTGTTTACCCTTCACCTCCCTTCCCAGCCTCCCCCCCCCCACCCAATCCTTCCTCCCCTCCTCCCCCCCACACCGACATTGTAAAGCTCATTTTTGACATGACATTTTGTACTTCTCATTGTTGCAACAGGTTCACCTGAATCCTTAAATGACTTGTTTGTCCCCATCTCCTCCACAAGTTATACTGACATCAAATATAGTGAAAGCAGGGGTTATACTGTGGGGGAGGGACATACAAAGCAACAAAGAAATAATCTTATAAATGAGTTAGAAACACATGCATGAGAGAAAAAAATTAAAATACATATTTAAGGGTTCGTTTTCCTAACATCACATTATCTGACCTTTTCCGCTTGACTCATACATATACTAGATATTGCAAATAAGGGAAACCATGGGACCTATGTTTCTTTGGGCCTGGCTTACTTCACTTAATATAATTTTTTCCAAGCCTTTCCATTTCCTAACAAATGGGGAAATGTCATTCTTTCTGATGGAGGCATAGAATTCCATTGTGTATATATACCACATTTTCTTGATCCATTCATCTACTGAGGGGCATCTGGGTTGGTTCCATATCTTAGCTATGGTAAATAATGCTGCAATAAACATAGTTGTGCTGGTAGATTTAGTGTGGTCTTGTTTGTAAACATTTGGGTAAATGCCCAAAAGTGGGATTGCTGGATCATAGGGGGGTTCTATGTGAAGTCTTTTGAGGAACCTCCATACTGCTTTCCAAAGTGGTTGAACAAGTTTACATTCCCACCAACAATGAAGTAAGGTTCCTTTCTGTCCACATCCCCTCCAGCATCTGTTGTTGTTAGAGTTCTTGATTTTTGCCATTCTAACTGGAGTGAGGTGATATCTCAATGTTGTTTTGATTTGCATTTCTTTTATGGCTAGGGATGTTGAACATTTCTTCATGTGTCTATTGGCCATCCTTCTTTCTTCTTCAGAGAAGTTTCTCTTTAAGTCTTTAGCCCACTTATTTATTGGGCAGTTGTTTCTTTGAGGATTTGTTGTTGGGTGGTTTAATTTTTTGAGTTCCAAGTATATTTTAGATATGAGACCCTTGTCCGTTGTATGGCTAGTAAAGACCTTCTCCCAATCTGTGGGCTTTCTATTGATCTTGCTAGCTATGTCATTTGCCCTGCAGAAACTCTGCAACTTTATGCAATCCCATTTGTCCAACCTTTCTTTGATTTGTTGTGTTTCCGGGTCTCTGTTCAGAAAATTTCGGCCTGAGCCAAGGAGACCTAGGGTTTCTCCTATTCCATCCTGTAATGTTTTCAGAGTGTCTGCTTTGAGTTCAAGGTCTTTGATCCATTTGGAGTTGATTCTGGTGCAGGATGATATATAAGGATCTAGCTTTAGTTTTCTACATGTAGTTAACCAATTTTGCCAGCACCATTTACTGAAGAGGCTGTCTTTCTTCCATTCTATTGTTTTAGCTCTCTTATCGAAGATTAGATGGCTATAGGTCTGTAGGTTCATTTCTGGGTTTTCAATTCTATTCCATTGGTCCTGAGGTCTGTTCTTATGCCAATACCAAGCTGTTTTGATTACTATGGCTTTATAGTAGAGTTTGAAATTTGGTATTGATATTCCTATGAATGTCATATTTCAAACCTATAAGTTAACTGTCAGTTCTCATAAATTACTAACATATATGAGAAAATCTTCTAGTACATTGATGCCAGAGTCACAATAATAGAACATGATGATACCTGAGTTCCTTAGTAACTGTTTTGTGTTTAAATTAAATAGATTTAAATGTCTAATGACTTTTAGACAGAAAGATAATTTTAAACTGGACATCACAAATCCATAGTAGAGTTTATAAATACAAGCAAGCTGGATATTTGGGGAGAGCCAAGATTCTTTACATTAGACCTCTTATGAATGGTAAGACATTGTGGTAGCAACTTCTGAGGGATCACTCCATCTTTATCCTCTTATACTAAGGACAACAGGTTTTCTGGGGTTTTTTTCTTCAGGACAGATTTAACAGGAAAGGAAATTCAGCCAATGACATGGCAAACATCCATGTGTCACATAGATTGAGACAGAGATTTCATGAGAAGGGAAATGAAATTTTAAGTAATTTTTATATTATTAATTTAAAGCATTTGTATTTGTCAAATTCTTTTTATGTTTAACTTTAAGTAGTTATGCAAAGGAGTTGTAATTTAACAAAGCAATTTATGAATATAATACATCTTGATCAATGCTATCCCTTTCAACATTCTCACCCATCCATCCCGAGCCTACCTCTTGCCTCACTCTTCTTAATTTTGTAAGATATGCATTGGATTCTTCACTGAATTCTACCCTCTTCTCCTCTACATTCATCTACCCCCTTACCCTTGAACCTACCCCACCTTTCTCAAGTACCCACTTCCCGGTGTTTACATTGTTGAATTTTCATTTTGCCTTTGTAAGGAATTACACTGAGTTCTCCCTTGAATCTACCAAATTTTAGTAAATACATTTACATACACTTGCCAACCACCCAACATACTGACTTAGCACTGACTTATAAGTCTATAAGCTAAATGTGGCTTCTACATATAGGGGAAAACATTCATTCTTTGTCTCATTGAGCCTGACTTACTTTATTTAACATTTGTTTCAGGTCTTTCCATTTCTTTACAAATGGTACAATACCGTATTCTGCTTTCTCTTCATATTAAATAACTCTTTCATCTTTTACAAATGGTACAGTATCATTCTTCCTAATGAATGAGTAACATTCCATTGTGTACATAAACTATATTTTCTTGTTCCATCAGTCCATTGAGGGGCATGTGAGCTAATAATGTTGGCTATGGTGAACAGTGCTGCAATAAACATGGTTGTGCTGGTGGCTTTATCTCTGGCCATAAAGGAAATGAAAATTAAAACAACAGTGAGATTCCATCTCATCCTTGTTAGAACAGTCTTCATAAAGAATCCTACAATAAAAATCTTGTTTCTATTTCTTGGAGTTCATTTTGGTAAGCATCATCACTTTATATTTCTTTTTTACTTTCTCCCCTCTCTGCCCTGCTTTGGTTTATTCCCTGTTTCACTGGTTTTGATTTTTGTACCTTTCATCTTGTGTATAAGTTCATCTGATTTGGGAAGGGAAGCAGAGTCTCAGAAAAGGTGGGACAAGGAATGAACCAATTCAACAGTGATACTGACACTACGTTAGAAATGAACTTGAAAAAAAATCATGTAAGTGAAGCAAGCTAGACCCAAAGAAATATAAGTCCCATGGTTTTGCTTATTTGCAATAACTAGTATATGTCTAGGATAATCTTATCAGATGATCAGAAAAGCTCAAAAGCTAAGTACATATGACCATATAAGATGATACTAGGTGAAATGAACCCCAAGATATGGACACAAGAGGTTTTTCTTTGTTGTTGTTGTTTTTAATGTACCATGCAATTTTTTTGTTTCTTTTGTATGTTCTTCCTCCCATGGTATATCCCTGTTGTCACTACATTTGATTTTGGTACCTTGCATCCTGTATATACGTTTATCTAATTGGGAGGGAGAGGATAACAAAACGCTGAAACAAGGACACAGGATGACCCATTGCAACAATGATACTCACCAGACACTATGTTGGAAATGACCTTTACAACTTTTGGGGAAGGGGAGGAATCGGGGAGGTGTCAGAGGGAAGGGATAGTAGGAGAAAAACAAAGGAGAAGGTAACAATGCTTGAAAGAAATGTACTCATTACCTTACTGATGTAAGTGTAACCTCTCTGTACAGCATCTTTAAAATAAAATAAAATTTTAAAAAAGAAACTGCACAACTTGAGGGGAAGGTGATTTGGTAGGGAGGAGGAGGAGAAAATGGTAACACTGGTCATTACTTTACTAATGTAACTGTAAGCACTCTGTACATGACCTTACTAATGTAACTGTAAACCCTCTATACATCACCTTTATAATTTAAATTTAAATTAAAAACAAAAAGAATCCTAAAAACAAAAGATGTCTGCAATGAATGCTGCAAAAATCAGAATGTAAATTTGTTCAACTACTCTTGAAAGCTCTGTGGAGGCTCCTCAAAAATTAAAAATAATAATAATAATAAGCATGGACCTACCCTGAGATTCAGCAATTCCACTCCTGCGCATTTATCCAAATTCCTTTTTTTTTTCAAAAAAAATGATGGGAAAAGAAACAAAATTTAGAGAACTATGAATCTAATGATTGGAATCAGAGTTTTTTGTTTGTTTGTTTGGTTGTTCATCGGACTTGAACTCTGGGCCCTGGTGCTCTCCCTTAGCTCAAAGCAATCGCTCTACCACTTGAGCCTCCAGTTTTCTGATGGTTCATTAGAGATAAGAATGTCATGGACTTTCTTGCCTGGGCTTACTTTGAACCACGATCCTCAGATCTCAGCCTCTTGAGTAGCTAGGATTAAAAACCTGAGGCACCAGCACCCGGCTGGATTCAGTTTTAACTACCTTTTTGCTTATTACTCTTCCTTCATTCATTTTCTGCTTTATTGTTTTTTGTGTACACAGAAATTTTGGCTCTCACCTCTGCTTAGAATGCCAGGCTCTCAATAGCCTTGGCTTAAGCATCAGGGCAATCAGTCCAAAGCAACTCACAACTTGATTGAATTGAAGGGAAATTTTTTTACATGAGAAAAATAAAACTTCACTAAAGCTAGAATTAGGGGGAAATATGTGTCTCAGAACATGTCTCTTTGCTTAATTTTTGTCATACAATGCAAATTTTATAACATAGCATGTTTATTTTGCCCTAAATGTCAAGAAAATGCAACGTAAAGTTCTAGTTTCAGTCCTAGGACCAAGCAAAGAGCTAAGTTCCTGGGCCTAATTATTTTTTATGTTTTAAAAGGCCTTGCTGCTTATAGATTTTAGTGCTCAATTTAATATTATTTAAGTTTGCAACACACTATCATTTTGTAAGAAACATTGTTTTAATAAAATCATAAATGTTTGATGTTTTGTTCATCTGTTTTCTATTCTGAATACATTTGTCCTTTTAACATTTTGGTGAAAAGCAGAACAATTGAGCAAAATGCTGCTAGCATATAAACTGACTTCAAAATTTGCAATGATACAGTAAATAAAGGCTTCACTTAATTCTCAAATATCAAGAATTCTGCAGCTTAATAGAAAAAGACATGCACACCAGTATTAATATTATGCTAATTTATTATATTTGATTTTATTTTTTTCTATTTTAATATAGATAACATGACTTATTAAAAATAAAAAGATTTATTATTTGTCATTTAAAAGTATTTTTAAAATAACAGATTATCATAAACACAGATACAGATTTCTTTCTTCATATACAAAAATACTTTACAATCCATTGTTAGTATCGATAAAACTAGGGACCAGTGACTGCTTTTTTCTTGTACCATTATGTCAATGTTTTGTTTTTAAATTTTAATTATATTGTCAAGATGATGTACAGAGTATATTTCTTGTCAAACATTGTTTTCAGTTTCATTCCACTTGTCATCCCTACCACAGCAAAAACTTAATTTCTCTCTGTGTGTCTCTTTCTGTCTCTTTCCTAAATATGCACAACTTTTATTTAATCAATTTTTTGATTATTCTGAATGTAGGCCCCTATTGCCACAGGTATTAAAATTTTCAAACACAGAACATTAAAATACTAAATATAATAATGTTTAAGAAATAAACAGTTGGGTTGAATGCTACTGGCTCATGCCTATCTTTCTAGCTACTTGGGAGGCTGAGAACTGGAATATCATTTTCAAAGTCAATCTCTCCACATATATATATATATATTATATATATTACACACATATTTTTTAATAAAAAGGAGAGTAAAAATAAAAACTGGGAGCCTGGTTGTAAAACAATACCTAATAAAGCAGAGCATGGGCAAGGTCCTGAGCTCAAACACCAATTTTGCTGAGCAAACCAAAAACCATAGAAGTAAACAATGGGACAAGACCAGAAAAAAAAATTAAAAACTACTAACAGTAGTATTAATATATTTGTCTAGACAGTTTGAAAGAAAAATAAACAGCAAATATTAGTTTATAAATTACTACAAGAAGAATTTTACACAAATTGATCTGATATCTAGATTTATCATAATAAAAATCTTCCTTACATTGAATTTTCTCATAAAAGTCCATATATAGTTAACATTGTACCTTACAAAATAATATTACATCGTAATAGCATAATCTTTTTTAATGTTAGGCATATAGTTATTTGCTATAATTTTTGAGTTCTGATACCATTAGAAATTCAGTCTAGATCAGAATTCAGCCACCTGGAACTTTGAGTAGGCTGCATTATTTTTTTTTTTACTATAATATGTCTGCTCAATGGTTCCTTTTTGTGTGTGTTTTTTTATTTGCTGGTCCTGAGGTCTTCAAATCAAGGCCTGGATGCTGTCCCTGAGCTTTTAAGTCTAAGGTTAGCATTAGCCTTAGCATTAGCTTTACTTCTTGCCTTTTTTGGTAGCTCATTGGAGGTAAGAGTCTCAAGGGCTTTCATGTTCAGTTTGGCTAAATCAGGATCCTTAGATGTCAGTCTTCTAAGTAGCTTGAATTATAAGTATGAGCCACTAGTGTTCGCCTTTTTTGATTCCTTTTGAACTACAATAACATGGTTGAATATTCTCTACCCAAACTCCATAGTCTATAAAGCCTACTATAGATACTGTCTCCCAATTTGTGGTAGCAGTAGGGTTTGAACTCAAGGCCTTGTATTTACTAGGCAGATGTTTTACCACATGAGCCACAGCTGCCCCTTATCTTCCTATTTTAATATCCTAGTATGGAGTTTCACCAAGAACACCAAATAGACTTCTATAAAATCCCACAGTCACATTATTGGTCATATATTGAAAGGAATGAAATGAGGGTGTTTAAGTAATCACCTCACTCCCATGTGTATTACAGTGAATACACTACAAGAAATGAAAACAGTATAGGTGTTCATCAACTTATCCATGGATAAAGAAAGCATGGAACATATAAATCATGGAGTGTTCCCAGCCAGGAAAACATTATGAATATGTCATTTGTGATCATATGAATCATTATGTTGAGGGAAATAAGTCAAACAGAGAAAAACAAGGAATGAATAACTCCACTCACATATTGAATACTGAGATAGATGGAAGAAAGATTATGAAAAGGGTGATTCAGTCCAGATCTATTGTGCTCATAAATTCACATGTTGAATTAAAACCCTTTATGCAAGAACTTGATGATGATGATGATGACTATGATGATGATGATGATGATGATATTGATCTCGGAAATTGACAATAGAATAGTGGTTACAAGAGGCCAAAGAGATCAGGAATGGGGAAAAATAGGGAAAGCTTGATTTTGGACATTAACTTACATTAGATAAAGTCAGGCAATAACTTCTTATTTTCTGTCACATACTAGCTTGGCTGTAGAGAACAATTATACACTGTTCATCTCAAAGAGATAAGAGAAAGAATTCTGAAAGTTTTATTACAAGCTAATAATAAATCACTGAGGAGAAAATTATGTATACACTGATTGAAGCCTCATATAAAGAATACAAATACAGAACAATCACACACTACGCCATTAATATGTACAATGTGTTTGTTTTTGTATCAGTTAAAAATAAATTTAGTTTAAATTATAGAAAATGAAGAACAGGACATTTCTAACTTACGTGCACATGAAAGAATCAAGTGGTTTTATAAACACTGTCTTCTAATGTAAATAGTGAGGCTGCTGAAGGTACACATATCCTAATTTGTAGATTTGTAGTTTTGCCATGAGCTTGGCATGCAAGCCAGAGGGAACAGTTGAAAATTATTACTTTTGAGAGAACTGCAATTTTTGTCTGATCTACAGATTCAGGCTCACTTCCAGATATAAACTATCCTGGCAGGAAACATTTCAGAAGTCGATCTCTAATCTCACATCTCAGTCAGGCAACTGGTGTCACATGCCCCACTTGTATTCAGAGCAATGCCATGGGCATCACTGGGGATATCATTAAAACCACGATTAATTTTTAAACATACAGAGTTAATTTAAAATTCGGTCTTAATTCTTTAACATATTTGAAGATTTTTAGTAAGAATGCACGATTTTAAGAGAAACAAAAAGATATATTCTTCCAAGAAGTACATACTAATAAAATGAACATAGATATTTCTAAAGTAAATAACGGAAAACATTTTCTTTCTTCCCTCTTTCCTCAAAATAGGGACTTCTTACAAAGTAAATATATCTTATTTGAGAAGTTTAATGCTCTTGTAAACAAGACCAGACCTCTGCTTCTTGAGACAGTATATATATATATATATATATATATATATATATATATATATATATATATATATACACATATATGTATATATATATATATACAGTACATATATATATACACAGTATATATATACATATATGTATATATATACAGTATATATATGTATATATATATACATACACATATGTATGTATATATATTAGCAAAATGCTGAAATTGCTAATAAAATGTGAGTCATGAGAGATGAACCTTTTTTTGTCTTCAAATATTTATCCCAGGTAGTTTTGATTTAACACATTCATTTGCTTGTACACTGTGCCTTTTTTTACAATTCAGAATCGATAGTTTTCCTTCTCTTTCAATACTGCTAATTTCAAACATGATAAAGTAGAACCAAGTTAAGAAATATTTTCTATGCTTAATGAACTCATATAATAAGACATTTATTTGATATGCAAATGTTATATCAGATTCTCCATTTATTTCATACACATTCATTATGATCTTTATCACAATCATTATAATCATTCCTATCACTGTAAAAGCATATGAAATTAAGGCTATGGTAGCCTATAATTTCAAAACATTTGCAAACCTTTCATTCACTTCTTACATTGCTTTTCACAGAAGCTTGTTTTCAATTATATAGAAATCAATTAGCATTTTATTATAAAAGAAGAAGAAAGGCTTTGTACTAAGTTTCGCCTGGGATATTTAAAAAATCATCATTGGAAATCCATTCTAGAACACTTTTATTATTTCGTTGATGCATACAAATAAGTTATTTACAAGAATTCTTTTATACTTGATTATTAAGAGAATATGAAGTATTCAACAAAGCCACCCAATGGGAGAAAATCGCTTGTGGTTCTATCCATTTGCATTAAATATATGCATTTCACAAAGCCCTCTGTAGATTTTCATATGCACTCTAATGTTTCTGTTTGTCAAAGTAAGATGAAGTCTGAAGACCTATTCTACTTAACGCACAGATGGACTGTTCCTCAGCAAACAGGTGCACCAGAGTCAGTCTCTTATTGGGCACCTTTGTTGGGTACAGACCAACAACATTCAAGGTGAACACAATTGGCTCCCTCAGGTTAGTTTGAGGTAAGGCTGGCTTGAAAAATTAATGAAAGAGCAGCTGAAGAATAAAAATGGCAACCTAGCCTGGAGTGGATCTACTAAGAGGAGAATATTTATCTAGTGTTCCAGATATTGCCTGAGGGAAAGAGTTGTCTCTGGAAATTTTCTACAACTGTCTAAAAGAACAATAGTTTCAGCCGGGCGCCAGTAGCTCATGCCTGTAATCCTAGCTACTCAGGAGGCTGAGATCTGAGGATCACAGTTCAAAGCAAGCCCGGGCAGGAAAGTCCATGAGACTCTTTATCTCCAATAAACCACTCGAAAACCAGAAGTGGCACTGTAGCTTAAACGGTAGAGCACTAGCCTTGAGCTGAAGAGCCACCACTGACCAACAAACAAACAAACAAAAACAAACAGTAGTCTCCCATTTACCTAGAAATTTGTTACTTTATGAAGGATAGTTTTCCCTTTCAGGACCATTATTTTAGAAGCATTGATTTTTAGCGTTTTAATTAAACTAATTTGTTATTATTAAGTTAATTGTACAAAGGGGTTACAATTCCATAAATCGGGTTCAAATACAAGCTTCTTGATTAATGTAACCTGTTCCTTTGTTTTTCCCCATACCTTTCCCCCAAACCTACCTTCAAGTTACATAGTTTAATTTTTAAATACTGTACATGGGCTATTATGATAACATTTACTTACCAGAAGCAATCATTTTGTAAGCCTCCCCTTAGAAGTTCCAAATAGAACACATGATCAATGGAGCAGATATCAGGGATGGTTTGCTAATGGAATGCCATGTGTAAAACTGATTATTAAGGCATTTTTCTGTATGTATGTATATATATATATATATATACTTACACACACACACACATATAAATTCAGCAGTGTAATCAGGATTAAGAGGGTCTCAAGAAAAGCACATTACTTCTTCCATGATTACAATATCATGTGAAATAAGGAGGCAAAGAGAAGAAAGATGTTCAAGTCATTCCACATTACCTGAAGATATTCCTAACAGTTGTTTCCATGATAAGTACTTCATAACACAGAGCCTGTGGTTCATGCCTTTAATCATAACTACTAAGGAGGCTAAGATCTGAGAATCAGTTTGAAGCCAGCCTGGGCAGAAGTGTCTGTGAGACTTTTATCTCCAATAAACTACTCAGAAAAAGCCTGAAGTGGTGCTGAGGCTCAAGTGGTAGAGTGCTAGCCTTGAGCACCAAAAGGCTCAGGGTCCAGGCCCTGAATTCAACCCCGAGAACCAGCAAAACAAACAAACAAAACAAAAACAAAAAAATAGTATTAGAGCAGAAATGCATAAAACTTGATTATGAGTAAATATTACCTCTGTGATGCACAAAATAGCATTCAGGTTAAATTACCAGAATTTGAGAAAGTCAGGCTAAAAGCTAAAGATAAATTCCATTTTTTATAATTAGCACTTCTAACTCTAAAATTTAAAAAAAAAGTTCTACTTAATTTATTTGTATTCTGAAGGAAATGAATTTTCAAATAATCTTTTTTATTAACCAAAGATTATTTTTTAATTACCTATTCTTAAGTGGGTCAAATGCTTAATGAAAGGAATGAAGTGGCTGCCTTGGGCACAGAGATGATGAATATAAATCAAATCATAATTTGATATTACTTGTTCCATGTAAATGGCTTTTTACTATGCTTGTTCTGAGCAAAAATGAAAAGCAGGAAAGAAGAAGAAAGAGCAAAAGAGAAAGAGATAGTTGCAAAAGCTTTGTACTTTCTCTGCGACCTCATCACAATTCTAGATGAATACATTTAACCAGGGCACATAATGTGGCAAATGTACTCAGCTCATTTCATCTGGTCAATGTACATTTATGGACCATACACTGTATTTTCAGGGTCTTCATGAAAAAAAAGGACATGATGACATACTATATTCTCAGGACAATTCAGTCAAATAGAGGGTACAAACACATGAATGATTAAAGAAGACACAAAACGCTTATGACAAGGTATAATACACACCAATACCAACTGGTAAGTCAAGTGGAGGGTGGAGTTCCCATCCTCTAGAATTTTAATTCTGGAGAAGAAGGAAGGCAGCACATGACTTTATGACAAGTCTTGAAAAATAACTACAATTTTACCAGATAATGAGAAGTGGATATGAATTGCAGGCATAGGAAAGAGAAGATGAGAATGACTATAAATGGTATACATTTAAGAAAGATGGAAGTCTAACTCCCATTTCCTGCATGGGGAGTAGGAAATCCTTTCTCCCTCCCTCCCTCCTTCCCCCATTTTACCACCTCCCTCTATTCCTATCCCCTTTGCTCTCTGACTTTTTCTTTCTCCCTTCACTAATCTGTAAAAAAGTAAACCTTACTAAAACTTGCAGATTGTCTCCTTTCAGGAGACTCTCCTCAAATACTTTTTACCATGGATCTTAAGGACTTGTGGTTTTATGTGGAAGTTGGAAAGCTGAAGGAAGCCCTTCACCATTCTCTGTTGGCTTAATTGGCAACCTGAGTCAGGAATTGGC
This sequence comes from Dipodomys spectabilis, assembly GCF_019054845.1. Classification (NCBI taxonomy): domain Eukaryota; kingdom Metazoa; phylum Chordata; class Mammalia; order Rodentia; family Heteromyidae; genus Dipodomys; species Dipodomys spectabilis. The sequence goes on along the minus strand of NW_024870686.1, from coordinate 10,041,936 downwards.
TCACAGGACAGCCAGCTTCCATGGAGATGCAAGTCTTTTCACCATAACAGATAACAAGGCCCAACTTTCTGCTCTAATGGCCTTCCCTGGATCTCTTTCTAAATGGAGCTGCATGGTAACTGGTGTTTCTAAATCAGTTACACAGATCAAAAGATTCCCATGTCTAACTTACAGTGAAAGGGTAAATTTGCCTTCTAGTCCTGATCATCAGGGCCCTGATCCTGATATGGCATCCTGTGGGTACAAGTTCTGCTCAATAAACTTCCCAGGTCTTCTCCCAAGTCAACCAAGGGAAATGACTTTCATTCCTTTTAAGTAGGGCCAACAGACCACTTTCATCTAAGAAGAAGTTACCAAAGATGGAAGGCCTTCTTTAATCACCCCCTTTTCAGATCCAAAGGAGCTAAAGTTGTTTAAGGGTAAAAGTTATATTATTTTTTAAATAAATATAGAAAAGGTAAGACTCAAGGTCGAACCAGGAAGCAATTAATAAAACAGTTCAGTTTCGCTTCATTTCAATTCTAACTTACAAGGTCTGGGAGACAGAAAAGGGGCTTGCTATCTAAAATTGCCCTCTCCTTTAAAATAGTAAAACTTGACAACTCTGGGTGAATGGTTGCAGACATCAAGGAGAGGCTAACCTTAAAAAAGGAAGCCCTATAACTCAGCTATTGTATTTGGATATTGTAGCTGGAGATGCAGACATATCTGCATCTCCATATTTTATATTAATAAGTAACACTGATGTTGACTACCCAGAATCTTTGACTAAAGAGCTTACTGCATCACCAGCAAGTATATTCCTCCAGCTCAGAAGGCAGCAGGGAATAGCTGTCATCGTTAGTATTTTTAATATATATTTTTTATTATAAAGATTCTGTACAGGAGGAGGCTACAATGCTTGATAAGAAATGTACTCATTATCTTGCCCATGTAATTGTAACCGCTCTGTCCAGTATTTTCACAAAAAAATTAAATAAAAATTAAAAAAAAATTCCAACATAAAAAAATAAAGATACTGGACGGAGGGGTTACAGTTGCATGAGTAAGGTAATGAGTACATTTCCTAAGGAGCATTGTTACCCCCTCCTTTGAATTTCCCTTATCATCTCTTCACTCCCCACCTCCCCGATTACTCCCTCCCCTTCCCCCCAAAGTTGCAAATTTTGTTTTCAACGTAGTGTCTTATATATCTTATTGTTACAATGGGTCAACCTGTATCCTTGTTTCAGCATTATGTTATTTCCTTCTTTCCTCAAATTAGAAAAAGGGATACACAAAATACAGTGCACCAGAATCAAATACAGTGAAAACAGGGGTTATACCAAGGGGGACAAACATACAAAAGAAACGAAAACATTACATAGTACATTATAAGTATTTTAAAAACAACAGCAACAAAGACAAAACCTCTTGTGTCCCTATCTTGGGGTTCATTTTGCTTAGCATCAGCTTATAAGATCATATGTACCTAGCTTTTGAACTTTTCTGCTTTTCCTAGACATATACAAGTTATTGTAAATAAGGAAACCATGGTACCTATATTTCTTTGGGCCTGACTTACTTCATTTAATGTTAATTTTTCCAAGTCTTTCCATTTCCTAACAAATGGGTGATGTCATTATATATATATACATATATATGTATGTGTATATATATATGTGTATATAATACATACATACATATATATATATATATATATATATATATATATATATATAATCTACTGAGGGGCACATGGTTTTGTTCCATGTCTTAGCTATGGTGAATAATGCTGTGATGAACATAGTTGTACAGGGAGCTTTAGTATAGTCTTGTTTGTGAGCATTTTGGTAAATACAAAGAAGTGGGATTCTTGGGTCATAGGAGGAGCTCTATGTGGAGTCTGAGGAATCTCCATACTGCTATCCAAAGTGCTTTAACAAGTTTATACTACCAGCAACAATGCAATAGAGTTCCCTTTTGGCCACATCCCCTCCAGCATCTGTTGTTGTTAGATTTCTTGATTATAGCCATTCTAACTGGGGTGAGGTGGTATCTCAATGTTGTTTTGATTTGCATTTCTTTTATGGCTAGAGAAGTTGAGCATTTCTTCATGTGTCTATTGGCCATACTTATTTCCTAAAGAAGTCTCTCTTTAAGTCCTTAGCCCACTTATTAACCAGGCAGTTCTTTGAGATTTTGTTGTTGAGGGATTTAATTTTTTGAGTTCTAAGTATATTTTAGATATGAGACCCTTGTTTATTGTATGCTAGTGAATATCTTCTCCAAATCCATGGGATTTCTATTGATCTTGCTAGCTATATCCTTTGCCAGGCAGAAGCTCTGCAGTTTCATGCAATCCCATTTGTCAACCTTTCTTTGATTTGTTGTGTTTCTCGGTCTCTATTAAGAAAATTTCGACCTGTGCCAAGGATCCCTAGAGTTTCTCCTATTCCTTTCTGTAATGTTTTCAGGATGTCTGCTTTGAATTTGAGGTCTTTGAGGCATTTGGAGTTGATTCTGCTGCAGGATGATATATAGGTTTTTGCTTCAGTTTACTACAGGTGTTTAACCAATTTCGCCAGCACCATTTAATAAAGAGGCTGTCTTTCTTCCATTCTAATTTTAGCTCCCTTATGGATGATTAGGTGGCTATAGGTCTGTGGATTCATTTCTGGAACTTCAGTTCTATTCTGTTGGTCCTCAAGTCTGTTCTGGTGCCAGTACCAAGCTGTTTTGATTACTATGGCTTTGTAGTAGAGTTTGAAATTTGGTACTTTCTGCTAAGGGTCTTTATTTTTCCATATGAATTTTTCAGTTGCTTCTATTTCTTAAAGAATGAGGTTGGGATATTGGTAGGTATTGCATTAAATTTGTAGATTGCCTTTGGCAGCATCGTCATTTACACGATGTTAATCCTCTCAATCCATGAGCATGGGAGGTTTTTCCACTTCCTTAGTTCTGCTTTAATTTCTTTTGTTGGGTTTTAAAAGTTTTCATCATAGAGATCCTTTGCTTCTTTAGTTAAGCTAACTCCTTAGTATTTTATTTCTTGTGGGGTTATTACAAAAAGAGTTACTTTCCTGATTTCAGCCATATTCTTCTTATTTGTGTACAGAATAGCCATTGATTTTTGAGGGTTAATTTTATACCCTGCTACTTTACCAAAGTTTCAAATCAGCTGGAATAACTTGGGAGTGGAGTCCATGGGGTTCTTTAAATACAAGATAATGTCATCTGCGAAGAGGGAGAATTTTACTTCATCTTTCCCTCTTTTCATCCCCTCTATGTTCACATTGTTCTTATTGGTGTAGTTAGGCATTCTAACACTAAATTGAAGAGAAATGAAGTGGACATCCTTGACTCATTCCTGAATTGAAAGGAAATGGTTTTAGCTTTTCACCATTAAGTATAATACTGGCTATAGGTTTGTCAAACATAGCCTTTATTATATTGAGGAATGTTCCATGGATTCCTGATTTTTCCAGATCTTTCATCATAAAAGGGTGTCAAATGCTTTTTCTGTATCTATTGAGATAATCATGTAGTTCTTATCCTTGCTCTTGTTGATGTGATGAATTATATTAATTGATTTGCATATATTGAACCAGCTTTGCATTATGTTGTATGACTTTTTTGAGGAGTTATTGAAGTCGATTGGCCAAATTTTATTGAGAAGTTTTGCATCAATGGTCATCAAAGAAATGGGTCTATAGTTCTCTTTCTTTGATGAGTCCCTGCCTGGTTTTGGGATGAGGATTATGATGGCTTCATAGAAAGTTTGGTAGTGAATTTTCACTTTTAATTTCATTGAAGAGTTGGAGTATTGGTGAGAGCTCTGCTTTGAAGGCCTTGTAGCATTCCGTTGTAAAATATCTGGTCCTGGGCTTTTCCTGGGTGGGTGGCCTCTTATTGTTGTTTCTATTTGATGCTTGATATGGGTTTGTTAAGTTGGTTTAAATCATCTTAGTTTAGTTTCTGCATGTCAATATTCGCTAGAAATTCATCCATTTCTCCCAGATTCTCAAGCTTATTAGCATAAAGTTTTGAGAAGTATTTTCTTACAATGTTCTGAATCTTGGTTGTTTCTGTGGTGATGTTTCCATTCTCATCTCTGATTTTGTTTATTTGGGTGTGTTCTCCTCTTTTCTGATAAGATTTGCTATGGGTCTGTAAATTTTGTTAATTTTTTTGAAGAACCAACTCTTTGTTTTGATGATTCCTTCAAGTTTTTTTGGACTCTAATTCATTTAATTCTGATTTAATTTTAATTATTTGTTTCTGTCTACTGGATTGGGGTTTAGCTTGCTCTTTTTCAAGGTGCCTCGTTAAATTATTGGTTTTAGGTCTCTCCAATTTGTTGATATAGGAACTCAAAGCTATAAACTTGCCTCTGAGTACAGCCTTTGCTGTGTCCCAGAGAAGCTGAGAGTTTGTGTGTTCATGTTTTGTTAAATATCATGAACATTTGAATTTCCTTTCTAATCTCTTCCATGACCCACTGGTGGTTCAACAGTGTGTTGTTCAGCCTCCATGTGTTACAGGATTTTCTTTGGTGGCTTTTGGTGTGGAATTCTAATTTTATTTCCCTTGTGGTCTGAAAGAATTCAGGGCATAATTTAATGTTTCTGAATGTGGACAAATTTGCTTTGTGACCTAAAAGTGGTCTATTTTGGAAAACGTTCCATGTGCTGCTGAGAACAATGTGTATTCTGATGCTGCTGGGTTAAATATTCTATAGATGTCTATTAAGTTTTGTTGTTCTATGCATTTGTTTAGATCTGAGATTTCTCTGTTGAATTTTTGCCAGGTTGATCTATCCAGCGGGGATAGGGATGTGTTAAAATCCCCAACAATTAATGTCTTTGGATCAATGTGAGATTTTAGGGAAAGTATTGTTTCTTGGATAAATTTGGGTATCCTCCTGAAGGAGAGATCACTTAATTAGTATTTAATGACCTTCTTTACCTCGTCTCTCTCATTTTAATTTGAAGTCTATTTTGTCTAATATTACAATTGCACTCTTGCCTGTTTATGGGAGCTGTTTCCTTGGTAGATTTTATTCCAGCCTTTCACTTTCAGAATATGTTTGTTTTTGTGGGCAAGGTGTGTCTCTTGAACGCAGAAGATAGAAGGATCGTGTTTTTTGATCCAACTAGACTATGTCGCTTAATTTGAGAGTTAAGTCCAATAATATTGAGAGTTAGGACTGAGAGGTGTTTGGTAGTTCCTGCCATGTTATCCACCTTCTTTGTATTTTGTGCCAACTGGGTTCTTCCTGTGATTCTTAGATTCTCTGTTTGGGAGCTGTTTCTTGGTCTTTGTTATGCTCGTGTTGGTTTTCTATGTATAAAACATGTTTAAGTATCTTTTATAGACTGGTTTGTTGGAGATATATTGTTTCAATTATTCTTTGCTGTGGAAGATTTTTATTTGTCCTTCCATTATGAAGAAGAGTTTAGCTGGGTACAGTATTCTTTGTTGATAGTTATTTGTCTTTAGTGTGTGGCATATTTCATTCCAGGCTCTTCTTTCTTTGTCTCTGCTGAGAAATCTGATGTTATTCTGATTGGTTTCCCATTATACCTAATTCATCTTTTCTCCCTTACAGCTTTAAGGATCCTTTCTTTGGTTAAATTGTATCCTGTGCAGATTACAATGTGATGGTGGGATGTCCTGTTCTTATCTGGTCTATTTTGGGTTCTAAAGGATTCTTGTATGTGAGTGGGCCTATCTTTTTGCATATTTGTGAAGTTCTCTGCTAGAATCATGTTAAATAAATTTCCTAGACCTTTCACTTCTGTCTCTAGACCCTTCTTTACACCCGTTAGCTTTAAATTAGGCCTTCTGACCTACAGACCTATAGCCATCTAATCTTCCATAAGGGAGCTAAAACAATAGAATAGAAGAAAGACAGCCTCTTCAGTAAATGGTGCTAGCAAAATTGGTTAACTACTTGTAGAAAACTAAAGCTAGATCCTTATATATCACCCTGCACCAGAATCAACTCCAAATGGATCAAAGACCTCGAAGTCAAAGCAGACACTCTGAAAACATTACAGGATGGAATAGGAGAAACCCTAGGTCTCCTTGGCTCAGGCCGAAATTTTCTTAATAGAGACCCGGAAACACAACAAATCAAAGAAAAATTGGACAAATGGGATTGCATAAAGTTGCAGAGCTTCTGCATGGCAAAGGACATAGCTAGCAAGATCAATAGAAAGCCCACGGATTGGGAGAAGATCTTTACTAGCCATACAACGGACAAGGGTCTCATATCTAAAATATACTTGGAACTCAAAAAATTAAACCCCCCAACAACAAATCCTCAAAGAAACAACTGCCCAATAAATAAGTGGGCGAAAGACTTAAAGAGAAACTTCTCTGAAGAAGAAAGATGGATGGCCAATAGACACAAGAAGAAATGCTCAACATCCCTAGCCATAAAAGAAATGCAAATCAAAACAACATTGAGATACCACCTCACTCCAGTTAGAATGGCAAAAATCAAGAACTCTAACAACAACAGATGCTGGAGGGGTATGGACAGAAGGGAACCTTACTTCATTGTTGGTGGGAGTGTAAACTTGTTCAACCACTTTGGAAAGCAGTATGGAGGTTCCTGAAAAGACTTCACATAGAGCTCCCCTATGATCCAGCAATCCCACTTTTGGGCATTTACCCAAATGTTTACAAACAAGACCACACTAAATCTACCAGCACAACTATGTTTATTGCAGCATTATTTACCATAGCTAAGATATGGAACCAACCCAGATGCCCCTCAGTAGATGAATGGATCAAGAAAATGTGGTATATATACACAATGGAATTCTATGCCTCCATCAGAAAGAATGGCATTGCTCCATTTGTTAGGAAATGGAAAAACTTGGAAAAAATTATATTAAGTGAAGTAAGCCAGGCCCAAAGAAACATAGGTCCCATGGTTTCCCTTATTTGCAATATCTAGTATATGTATGAGTCAAGCAGAAAAGGTCAGATAAGGTGATGTTAGGAAAATGAACCCTTAGATATGTATTTTAATGTTTTTTTTCTTTCATGCATTTGTTTCTAACGCATTTATAAGATTATCTCTTTATTGCTTTGTATGTCCCTCCCCCACAGTATAACCCCTGCTTTCACTATATTTGATGTCAGTATAACTTGTGGAGGAGATGGGGAAAAACAAGTCGTTTAAGGATACAGGTGGACCTCTTGCAACAATGAGAAGTACAAGTTGTCATGTGGAAAAAGAGCTTTACGATGTTGGTGCTGGGGAGGGGGGGGAGGGGAAGGGGGGAAGGTTTGGTTGGGGGGGTGGGGGAGAGGTTGGGAAGGGATGTGAAGGATAAACAAAGGAGGAGACTGCAATGCTTGATAAGAAATGTACGCATTATCCTGCCCATGTAATTGTAACCCCTCTATACAGTATGTTCACAAAAAAATAAAATAAAATAAAATAAAAAATAAGGCCTTCTGAAGGTGTCTTCCAAATTTGAATAGATTTATCACATCTCTTGGATTTGTCTTGAATAGTTGTCTGTTGTTTCTCTATAATGTACAGCCTGTCTTTAATCCCAGAGATTTGATCTTCTGCATGATATAACCTACTGTCAAGACTTTCTAATTCGGTTTTTATTTTCTTTCCTTCTAATTGGTCAAATTTGATGGCTTCAAATTCTTTGTTGGAGCTTTGTTTTAGATCTTGTATTGACTTTTTTACTTCCTTAATTTGGTTTTCAGTGTTGATTCTCAAATCCCTTAGTTGATTGGTTAGTTTCATTGGACTCCCTTTCCTTCTGTTGGGTTTCATTCAGTATTTCCTTTGTGGCCTGCATGGATTTCACCAGCTTTCTGTTTGTGAATTCCATGATTGCCTCTTTTAGTCTTTGATTATTCTCATCCTGCTCACAATATTCCTCTATTAATCTTTGATTAGCCTCCTCATGCTGGCAAAATTCTTGTATTAATTTTTGGCTAGCCTCATTACACTCATGCATTTCCTTATCCAGTTCACATATTTTCCTATCATGCTCACACAGACTCCTTTGCAAATCATTAATTTTTCCATTCATCATGTTTTCCAATATATTTTGTAAAACATTTTGGGAACCCTCCTCTGAATCCAGAGGAGGGTTAAGTTCTCTGCTGCCTGATTATTATGAGCAGGAGTTGATATCTGGACTTGTTCTTTTTTGGGGTTTCTCTGGCTTTTCTGCCCATTTGGGTATGAAAGCAAAATCCACACTAGAACACTATTTAAAGGAAAGCATCAACCAGAGCCCTGTATTTGCACAGATTGTTTGATGAAGTCAAAATGAATATAGATACAACGTAGTTCAACAAATACAATCTAGTTCAACAACACATAACTAAGGCTCAAGAGACTAAGAAAATCAAAGAAGGACTTAGAAGACCAGAAATTAATAAGTTTAGGGAGAATTGTGAGGAGAAAATAAGGTCAGAGAAATGTGGGGAGGGAAATGGAGAGAGAGACTATAGCCATGACCTAAATTCAGAGAGAGGAAAAGGATAGAAGGAAAGGAAAAGAGGGATACAGAAAAAGGAAAAATGAAAAATTAAAATTAAAAAATGAAACACAAAAATTTATGTAAGTATAAAGTAATAATACTATAATTTAAGGGGTTAAGGATGAAAGTTTGTGAATTGAGTAATCGATATCTGAATTAAGTATGCATGCAATGAAGGATAATGTCTAATAATCAAAGATAGGCATATATCTGGGGATGAACTGAACAGCAATTAAGTAAGGCAAAAAACAAAACAAAAAGGACCAAAAGGGAAAAGAATGAAAAGAGAATTAAAAAATAAAAATAAAATAAAAATGATGAAAAAAAGAAAAGAATTTTATGTTTAAAAAAAATTAAGTATAGAAAAGTTCTTCAATTTCTTTTTTGGGGGGAGAGGATCTTGTATCTCCCATGTGTCTGTAACCAGTCTCTTGGTGGAGTCTCTGGTTTGGTTATGCTGTTTGGTTTACCTGTGGCTTGAGTGGTTTCTTAAATCAGTTTGTTTGAGCAGGCAAAATGAGCTCTGCCTTACCAGGACTTAATGACCCTCCTCCCAGGCTAGTTCACTGGGAAGGTAATCTGCTGTGAGTATTACAAAAGAAGGAGATGGCTGTTTCCTCTAGCTTGGATTTGCTGTGAGGGGCCTAGGTTGTGAGTAGGGTTTAGGCCTGTTAGTAAACAGTAGCTTTTCCCTGAGGGGCTAGCTCCTGAGACACTCACAGAGCTCAGCCTGGAGCCATTCTCAGGATTTATGTGTACTGAGTTTCCAATTGTTTTTGTTTTACCCTCCTGCAGCTAGAGTTACTGTCTGTGCTTCAGAGGGGTGCCACCCTGCCCTGGGCAGAGTTTATTCTGCATGGGAAGGGCAAATTTCCCTTGGGTAGATTTAGTCCTGCTGGTCAGGTTCCTTTGACCTGTTCAATGGCTCCTATTGTCTTCTTCCAAGGCCTGAATAAAGTGTTTTTTGTCAGGAGTTCTTCTCTGGTTGTGGGGGAGGGGCTACCTTCCCACTGCTGCTCTGTGAGTTGGAGTGAGGATTTCTCATGGAGTACTCATGCCTTTCCCTTGGTTTCCAGGCCTCCCACAGTCTGCAACTGTCTGTGGTCAGTGGGATGATGATTTCTGCTCCTTGTCAGTTCTTGCAGGCAGTGAGTAGAATCCACTCACTCAATGCCTCTGACATCTTTGTCCTTGGCTCTGTCTGTTGATATGTTTGCTGCCACCACTGCAGACACTGCTGAGTGCTCGAATCTCCTTAACCAAGCTGCCTAAATTTTTCCTCTTTGGCCAAACTCTCTGTGCTATGATGGCACATTTGGTGTGACTCTCTAGCCTTGGATTTTTCACTGAACAATAAAACTGGTTTCTATGTGAAAGTTTGTTTAGCCCCCAGCTTCTCCTCTGATATCTTCTCCTCCATCTTTAGTCTTTAATTCCCATAATCCTGTATAGGATATAGGAAATTTCTTCTCCTTTCCCCCTCCTTTAACCTTGTTATACTGAAATGAACTCATGATAAGTCATTTAAAATAAACAAAAAAGGGAGGAAAAGATCAAGAGAAACATGGTAAATTTGAGTAATTTTTAAGAAAAGAGTTAATGTGAAATGGACCTATAAAAATAAATAGAATTGTACTATAACACATACTTTAAAATCATGAGTCTTTTCCAAGTTATTAAGACTGAGGAATCAATAAATATCTTACTTTCCATTGCATTAATTCAAGCATGCCATGCATTTTATCTTTAAAATATTTTAGAAAAACAACAATATATATAAAATTAATTTGAGGAGAAAATCGTTACTGTGATGTGAGCTTCTGATTTCTTTTAGGATAAACATAGAAATAAAAAGGGTTAATTTAATATATTTGTGAAATAGCTGACTAGATACTGATACATATCAGAGGACTTGAAGTAAACATAAGGTTGTGAGAAAATTATTGTCTGTTTAGAAGACTTACATGGATGTTCTATAAAATTAAGTAATGGTTAACCACCCCACACCACAAACACTGTTCAAAGTAAACCACTTAGAATATTCTTTCAGAATACCAAGTATGATGAAATCACATAAATGGTATCTTCTAAAATATGAGGGAAGAGCTTATGGTGGGCTATTATAAAGGTTTTTCCTCATGCAGGCAGGATCTGTCATTTATGTGATATGTGAATCACAGAAAATAACTTCACTTTCTGTGTCACAGTTTCTCCAATACTCTTCTTCAAAGAATAAATTAAATAAATTAAATAGGTACAATGCTCCAAACACAGGTTGGACACTGACTTATGCATTTGGTATCTATCAGTTTTCCACATAATAAGGCCATGACTTATATATTGCAATGGCCTTTTATAGATTGAGTAACTGAGGAACAAAAATGTAGAGTGAGCCACCAAGTCAATCAGTCAGTATTGGAGAAAATGAGGATTTGAATTCAAATAATTGGAATTACTCTTCTGTGTCACAACCACTCTTTGCCACTAAGCCTTCATTTAAGCTGCATCAGTAGATGAGCTCACACATAGACAATATTTAGTGTCTGACACTGATAAATTGCCAATAAATGTTTTCTTGTACTCAGGATACTGCTATTTCCATTAGAGCTAAATAGTTAAGCTGGAGGGAATGATTATCTGAAGCTAAATTACTTATATACTATAATACTTATGTTTTCCCCAAACATACCTAATTTAAGACATATCTTTGGACCAGTAACATTCTGGGTTTAATTGTCTATTTTACAACCGGTGTGGACTTCTACAATAAAAAATTCCTTGACAGAACAAAGTTTGTCTTCTTTGATTCTCTTTGATAAGCAGCAGGTAGCAGCGAGCTCAGCATTGTGTAGATAACTCGAGAAGTACTGATGATAAAGAAAGAGGAACACAATAGTAATTTAAAATTTTACTCATTTTTTACCACTTGCATAGCCAATCATGAAAAGTGTCAGATGGAAAAAACATGTTTATAACTTTCTAGTGCCATAAGCAAAGTCCAGTCTTGGCCTCAACATGATCTTTGTACTAAAGAATTGTAATGAGTGGATTCAAAACCAGCCCAGACAGAATAGTCCGTGAGACTCATGTCTAATTAACCAGTAAAATGCTTGATCTGAGCACCACCATAAGCAAAAAAGCCAACTAAGAATGCAGAATTATGAGGCAGACTCTAATACCGACACACAAAAATTTTAATATACATCCAGATATTATCTTTGTAAATTTGGGGACACAGAAAATCAAAATAAACCAGTAATATTAATAAAGCAAAATACAAATATCAGGGACTGTTATTTCCTTCTGTAAAAGCCTTTGGAGAAAAAGACAAAAAGAACACAATTTCAAGTTGATGTTTGGGAAATGAACCCTAAGATGTGTATTCAAATGTTTTCTTTTTCTTTCATGCTATTGTTTCTAACACATTTATAAGATGATTTCTTTGTTGCTTTGTATGTCCCTCCCCCACGGTCTAACCCCTGCTTTCACTGTATTTGATGTCGGTATAATTTGTGGAGGGGAAGGGGAAAAACAAATCGTTTAAATAAGGATACAGGTGGACCCATTGCAACAATGAGATGTACAAGTTGTTATGTTGAAAATGAACTTTACAACTTTGGTGGTGGGGGGAGGATTGGGTGGGGAGACAGGGGGAGGATGGGAAGGGCTGGGAAGGGGAAACAAAGGAGGAGGCTACAATGCTTGATAAGAAATGTACTCATTATCTTGCCCATGTAATTGTAACCCCTCTGTTCAGTATTTTCACACACACACAAAAAAAAAAAATGGAAAAAAATAAATAAAAAAAATAAAATCTCCAACTAAAAAAAAAACACAATTTCATTATGTAAGGACAATATCTCTTAAGTGTCAGTATTTTGGTAAGATATAGTTTCATAGTATTACTCCTACTTAGTTTATTATCAGAATTATCAATTGCTGATAAGTTGCTGACTTATGTGATTATAGCACCATCATAGAAATCATGAGTTGCCAATATTTTCCTTTTACATACTTTGCCACATAGGTGCCCTTAACTGAATACTTTGAATAGTTAACAGAGTACTGTGCAAAAAGTTCATGTGTTAAATTTAAGATATATATGAGGTAATACTAATCTCTAAAACTATCACTATGCTATACAATGTTACAATGTTAATGTGATGACAATGATGCTCTTCAGAGCATTATTTTCTTTACCACAAATACTTGCTGGGTTTTTTTTTTGTTCAGTTAGCTGATTACAGTTAAAAAATCACTATAGCATAATAATATAATTTTGTCCAAATAAATACAGTATAAAGAACTGCTTATTTCCTCTGATAGCTCTATGCTTATAGGTTTAGTAAGTATAGAGATTGCTGTTGCTCTCTTCATAAAATTTTAATCTGGATATAGCAATTTAATTCTGGGAGGAAATTTAGTGGAATAATTTAAAGAGAAGGGATGCATGCCAAGAGAGAACTTCAGCAAGATCCCTAAGGCTAGAGGAAAGGTGAATTAATAAATTTTAAACAAAGACACCCAGTGGGTAAACTCAATTCTCACCAAGTCTATTTAATAAATCAGAAAAAGTCTTTCTCTAATAAGTCAGATAAAATAAATTTTTTTTTGCCAGTCCTAAGGCTTGAACTTAAAGCCTAGGCACTCACTGAGTTGTTTTGCTCAATAATAGCATTCTACAGCTCCACTTTTGACTCTTTAGTGGTTAGTTAGAATAAGAGTCTCACAACTTTTTCTGTCTAGGCTTTCTTCAAACGATGAACTTCAGATCTCACCCTCCTGAATAGCTAAGATTAGTCATGTGTTAGGATTATAGGTTTGTGGCTCCAATGCCTGTCTGCACTTGCAGTCTTGAAAAACACTTTTCTTTCCTATTTGGATATTTAATATGGTAATTACTTTTACCCTTCTATTTTTCTTAAATTATATATGTATATATATATATATATATATATATATACACATACATATATCCATGTTCCTCTATTTTGCTAAATTTCATAGTTTATCTGGTAATTTAAATGAAATCATTTGTTATTTCAAATTTAAACAAAAATATATATGCATATATATGTGTGTATATATATATATATAATATTGAAAGTATAAATTTCAATTGCACCAATATATTTTAGCAAATATTTTATTTGTCAGTTGACTGAAATATGTTTTCATAATTCTCAATCATACACTCAAATGATATTATTTAATTAAGAACTTTAAAAGTATTCATGTTGAAATTTACCAGTAATTGAATCTAATCTTATATCTATAAATCTTTATATCTATAAAACATGCTGTTGGTATCAGAAATATATGTTCTTACTTAACTGTGTACAAACTGTGCATATACTGTGGGTATATAACTTGAAATAAATGATAGAGTTGGAGAACTTCAGATATTATAAGTAGATAAGTCTACTTATGGAGAAATGAAAGATACAAGTTTCTTAATTCAGAAACACTTTTCTTTCTTTTTTTCTGTCAGTTGTGGGGCTTGAATTCTGAGCCTGGGTGCTGTCCCTCAACTCTTCAGATCAAGGCTAACACTCTACCACTTGAACAACAGCACCACTTTTGGTTTTCTGGTGGTTTATTGGAGATAAGAGTCTCAAAGACTTTCCTTCCTAGTCTGGCTTTGAACTGTGATCCTCAGATCTCAGCTTTCTGAGTAGCTAGGATTATAGGCATGAGCCACTGGCACCAGAAACACCTTTTTTTTTTTTTTAAGGATCAATCTTTCTTTTTACAGGATTTATTATCTTTACATAGTAGTTGTACAAAAACAGTTGCCATTTAACAAAGCAGTTTATGAATTTAAAATATCTAGATCAATGTTAGCCCTTTCAACATTATCACCAATTCCTCCCCTACAGAAATAACATTTTTGATTTGCAGTAGAAAGAAGAGTAGTATGATTAGAGGCAAGGAGAGAATGAAATCAGGTATCATAGTTCTAGGCACTTGTGTTTCAACAGTGCAAATGTATTCTTAGCACTTTTAAATTACTTTTAAAAATCAAGTCTTTTCAGGTCCTAGTTTATACATATAAGCAAAATCCTCCTTTGAAAGTGTGTGAATGTGTGTGCATATGTATTTTTTTGCTTAGTTAGAAGTGACAGTTTAGTTACTGGTTTGTCCTTGTTTACAATGCATTAATTTACCTTTCATAGCCCTAGGGATCCTATTGAAGTTTCTTCTGATCTCTTTACATTATTCCACCTAAATTTCCTCTCAGAATTAAATTGCTATCTAGTCAAAAGGGCCTAAAATAGCTTTAGGAAAATGTCTACAAAGTCTCTTATGCATACTCAGATCACAAATTCCAAATGCTAATCTTAGAGGACTTGTTATATGGTTCAAATGTAAGACATTTGCATAATCACATGAGATAGTAGGGGTGAGAATGATACTGGTAGAACTTTATCTTATCTCACTATCTAGTAGATAAGTTTCAGTAGTTTTACTAATATTGTGTGTCTTGATTTCTGACACATCCCAACTTTTAGAAAGCCTCATCTTACACAATGAATGTTCAGTTAAAGTTGATTAGGTGAATGAAGGGACAATTGGTAAGTGATAATCTTACTTCAATCTTATATCAGCAAAATTTTTATTGTTATAATAATTATTGCTGTAATTTAATTATCTAAGGCAGGTAATAGTAAAAGTCTAATGTGAATAATCTTAGGGAAATAAATGTCCTTCAAGAAACTATTTGGCTCATATGAACTAGTAATACAATATTTAACCAGAGTTATATAAACTAAAAGAGCATTTTCAAGAAAAAACATAAATTCTACATATGAACTCACATTCTATAATTCACTTAGCATTTCCACCTGAAAGTAAAATAATGTATATTAGTTTTATTTACATAGACTTTGCAACTATTAATTATAGAGCAAATGATTTCTTGAGCAATTGATTAAGTAATTGGGTGTGTAACTAGATGCACATGTAATATGGAAATAGCACAGGAATCCTTTGTCTTGTGACCTGATCAAGTATAAGAAGGATAGAAAGAAAAGAAACAAAAAAACCCAACAAAGCAAAATAAGAAACAAAATAAATTATCCATGTGATATATACTTTCAACAATAAATGGTGATTAGAACAATAAATCTGTAGTTACAAAGATCGGAAATGGCTATTTTGTCATTATAGCTGAGGTGTTGATTTTATAATTTAAACTGAAAAAATCCTTACCCATTTGGATTATGCCTAAAATATTCGTGTCAGGGATATACATCTATATGTATATGTATATATGTGAACACACATACACACACACATATATGTAATACACACCCACATATATCATCTATCTATATATATATATATATATATGTCTATATACTCCTGAAAAAGAGAAGAAGAATGTACAGCTATATCTCTGGATGAAGTCAATCAGGAGAGTTGGAAATGTTTATGTCCGATAGTTTGTGTGAGCTTATAAAGAACAGAAACATTCTTACACTGTCAAGTGATTAATATGAGACCCATAAATCTTACTTATTTCTCAACTAAAGTTTAGAATGATTAAGCCATTAAGTAAATCACTAAAATAGACTTTAAGTAGCACCCAAATCTCTACAGTGTAATTTTATATTTGCTTTGCTTCTATTTTGATCTTCTGTTGGATTTACTTATTTTATACATGTTTCCCAGGACAGTCCGCTGGTCTTACAGTCTGACAGGAATGTGACAGTGAATGCAAGAAATCACATGGGGCAACTAACTGGACAGCTGACAGTAGGTGAGTGTTGTGAAAGAAGCTTGCTTTGGTTGTTTAAGTTGGAAAGATAAAAGCACGCAATTTCTCCAAAATATTGCTAGACCTCTCATTACACGCCAATCATCTCACACATTATTTGATGGATCATACGCCTAGCTATAGTCTCCTCTAATTAGTGGTTATTACTCTTGTCAATGTGTTATTAGGAGGCTGAATTACAATTGTTTTGCTGGATATTAATCCTGAAATATGAAAATACGCCATTTTCTTAATAGTTGTTTTATAAAACATGTGGAAGCATGGTATACAGACAAAAATGTCAAATGATATGACACCAGGAAGTTTATGCTTCCTATCCCTTAAGTGAATTATTTTCCAATAAACGTGTTAGAAGCTACCCAATTGTTGTAAATACTAGATCTTAATACTCGTCAGTTAATTGTGATGTTTTTTAATATCCATACATTATGGTTTCTAGGATTTGAGTACTATTTTAAAGCTAAAATTATAAAAGATGTTATTTTATCAAATATATTTTATTACTAAATATATTTTATTTTAGTGACATATCACAATGCAAGATATTATTTGTCAAAAATTTTATAGGAAAGCTGCAAAAATGTCCTAACTCTATACAATTATATGATGATTTGACATGCGTGTCAAAATTAAAATAATATTAGAATGTTATATTGTGTTGGTTCTGTGTTGAAATAACCTAATGCCCACACTGTATTAATTTGTATTAGAAAGAGATGAAAAGAAATAGCTTTCAATTGTGAGGAGTGAGTTATTCTTATGTAGATGAAAAATTAACCCTTACATCATTCCAAATGTGTTTTTAATATTTCAAAGTAAGTTACAGGAAATGGTAAAGTATGGCATTTAGAAAGATGAATATTTATGTTTACTTTCTAATAGATATCCAAAAGTTTTTAACATGCTATTCGCCCTAATGAGGTCAATAAAGGAAACATTGGCAAAATATTTTTCTTTTGCAAAAGTATATTTGTATTTTATTGATTTAATTAACTAAAACTTGTATCTAGATTTTTTCATTAATATCACAATAATACTTTGTGATAAGTAAAAACATATCAGTTATGAGAGCAAGCTACACGTAAATTGAATAGAACACATACAAAAAAATCCATTAGCAACATGCAGCATGACAAGTCATACCAGCCTTGCAAAGATGAGATTCTGAGCTTAAATTCCCATAGAGCCAAAAGTAAAAAGAGAGACAAAAAGAGGGAAGAGGGGATGGAGGGGAGAGGGGATGGAGGGAAGAGAAGGGAAGGAAAGGAAGTGAAAAGGGAAGGAAAGGGAAGGAAAAACGAAAGGAAAGGAAAGGAAAGGAAAACGGAAAGAGGAAAGGAAGCTCATTAGCCAGGCCCTGGTGGTTCACCCCTTTCATTCTTGTCACTCAGGAGACTGAAACCTGGAGGTTTTCATTTCAAGGCAACTCTACAAAATAAAGTCCATGAGACCCTAGCTTTAAAATAGCCAATATAAAGCACGGCAGTAGGCATAGCCTACTGAAATAGCCCCATCCAAGCAAGCAAGTCTAGCAAACAAGTTTAATAAGCATGAGGCCTTGACTTCCAATCCTGAAAAGAAGGAAATATATTTTTCAATGCAGATTTGATTCAGAAGCATCAGCCCTTCGACTTGAACGTTAATGACAATTTATGACTGCTACTTTAGAATTTCACAAACACCTAGAGGAATAGTCCTAAACTGGGAAGGTTTTTCCATGTGATTCTTTTCTTGAAGTTGAGAATTCTTAACATGGTAGAGCTTTCTTGCACATTGAATTATTCTTATTAAAATGTCATTAGTGGAAATGTCACCATGTAAAATAAGCACACAAGTCTATGTACTGAACTCCATTGTCAAATGCAATAGCTACATCATAATCCCTGCCTGTCACACAAAGGGGCAGTGGAATACAGGGAGTGTAATCACACTTCCATGAGTGCAACTACTACAAAGAGGATATTGTGACTGTGTTTTAGACATCATTTCAAATTGTTTGTAATGTGCCATTAGCATTTGATAAATGAAAGAAAAGAGGAAGAGTGAAAAAAGTTAAGCTTAATCTTTAAATGCAGCAAATTAATAAATTAATAATGCAGCCACTTATTTTCCTAGACAGAAATACATTCTGCCTAGTGTGACTTAAACTGAAAACTAATCCATTCCATGTTCAGTTGGAAAGTCTTTCTACTGCTTTATAATTGTAAGGAAACTTAGATCCCAAAGAAGTAGACTAAGGATAGAGATGGGGAGATCATGTGTTGGTATTTGAAGTCAAACCATATTGTGTTACCTAATATTTGAACAGACTCACAAAAGAATTCAACTCTTCGAGACTTAGTGTTCTAACAACATAGGGAAGAGTGCTATGAAATCAATGAGTGATTTTAGAGTCTACAATGGATAGGAAATATACACCTTGGAATCTTATTATTCTGATGATGTTGACTATAATTATAGGTGCTATTTAAGTTACAAATGCACTTTTATTATGTGATAATTTTCATGCTGATATTCTATTACATGTATTTGTGACAGGACTTAAGGTGGATATATTAAAATGATATATAAGATAGAAACAAAATACAAAATTATAGCATGTGTCGGGGCTGGGAAGGTGGCTCAGTGGTAGAGTGCTTGCCTTGCATGCATGAGGCCCTGGGTTCAATTCCTCAGCACCACATAAGCAAAAAGAAAAAAGCCAGAAGTGGCGCTGTGGCTCAAGTGGTAGAGCGCTGGCCTTGAGCTGAAGAGCTGAGGGACAGCGCCCAGGCCCAGAGGTCAGGCCCCACAACCGGACCCAAAAAAACCCAAAAATTATGACATGTGATTTTGATACATGGAACTTGAATCATAAAGGAAGAAATTTAGTTTACATAGCATTTGTGCTCATAATTGTACTCAAGCTAAATAGACTAGGATCCTTCATTATTAGTGACTAATTAAATGTGTATTTTCATAAAACAG
The DNA here is from genome assembly GCF_019054845.1 of Dipodomys spectabilis. Classification (NCBI taxonomy): domain Eukaryota; kingdom Metazoa; phylum Chordata; class Mammalia; order Rodentia; family Heteromyidae; genus Dipodomys; species Dipodomys spectabilis. Next base: position 10,022,676 of record NW_024870686.1, on the reverse strand, counting down.
CTATTTTAATAATTATTTCTGCTGCTTTTGTTTTCCCTGTCTTTTGTGTGTGTTTGTTTGGGGACATGATCTTGATTATAACACTTATGATTTGGCAGTACTTTAAAAGTATATTAACAGAAAACTGACAAATAGCTATGGAGAGTAATTGCAGTTGTTCTGCATTTTAAAAGTAAAACTGTTCTAATATTGACCAAATCTATCCATTAATGTGTGAAAAGTATAGTCGATTGCAGCATCAAAGCACACTTTGAACATTTTTAGATATTACTCCAGATTATAGTCTTTAATGTATTTCCAGGTATTTTTTCAAAATATTATTATTATTCTAGAGAATCTGCTAATCATAGCTATGTATTCTTTGTTATGATCACAATTAGCTGCCAAGTGCATATTCATTTCCCTCTCCCCTACTTTTTTCCTTTATAAGCCTATTTTCCTCCTCATTTGATTCAGAAAGATGTGCATAATCCAGGTACTAGGAAGATTCAATGTGCTAATCTATCCAGGCACACCCTGAGCATGTGAAATCAAACTATCTCTATTCCAGTGAATATTAGAAAACAACTTGAACAAATTACCACATCAAGTATCATCAAACTAAATTTAAGTATTTAACAATTGGGTACAAAAGCAATTTGATGAATATTTTTATGAAACTCTGAAATAACATGGTTTTGCCAGACTGTAAACAGATATATTTTTAAAGTTTGTATTATTAGTACATTTTTACCTCGAAAGTCATTCATCTTCAGTAGAGTACTTTATGAAAATACAATAATTTTGCTGGTTATAAAGATATATAATTAAGGAACAAATTATTTTTTGATCTTTTATATCTTTTCCTATTATACATTGTGAAAACAAATATGATCTTATAGAGCATAATTGGATTTATCTCTATAAAAAAGTACCTATTGTTTAACACAAACAGTTCTTGATGATATGATGTGCATTATGTTAAACACATCAACACTAAATGAAACACTGGGCCAGAGATACGCTGGCAAAAGACTAAAGAGCAAACTAGTTATAGAAAGCTATTGTGAGTAGGCAAAAAAACTCAGCAAGTTTATTGTTCCAACTTAATTCTGGGATAAATAGACAGTTGTACTAGCAGGAAATGATATGGGTTCTCTTAACTACTCATTAATTGTTACTAACTTTCACCTAATCTGAGATTTGAGAATCCAAAACATTAATAACTGTGGCTTTACCTTTTGATTTCAGTAACAATATGAAATGATGAGAAACTTATCATTCTGTTTAAAATCTGAAGACCCCAATTCCGTCTTAACTGAATCTTTACTCCTTCCTCCACCTCAGTACATCCCATCAAATCCACTATAGACTTACACGAACAAACATTTGCTTCTCTATTGTGTAAGAGCCAGGCAAGTCTTGAGAAGCCAAAACCAGTTCAGGCTTTAGAAAATATTTCTCATTTCCCAAACATAGAAGTGATTAAATATCAACTTTTGCTGGGCGCTGGTGGCTCACGCCTGTAATCCTAGCTACCCAGAAAGCTGAAATTTGAGGATCACAGTTCAAAGCCAGCCCAGGCAGGAAACTCTGTGAGACTTTTAGCTCCAATACACCACTTAGAAAACAGGAAGTTGTGCTGTGGCTCAATCAGTAGAATGCTCACCTTGAGCTGAAGAGCGCAGGGACAGCACTCCGGCCCAGAGTTCAAGTCCCATAACCCACCAAATTAAAAAAAAATCAACTTTTTTATTGACTATGGAATATTAAAACTATTTTCCAGTTACCCACTATAGCAAAACAATCATCTATTAAAGTGAGCAGTGAGTAACATTAAATTTTAAGCAAAATTTGGTTACAGTTAAGACATTGCTATACAATAATGAGCAGTAAGTGAGTTGGAAAACAATATGCAGTTTTTTAATGTTCCACAAATTTAAGTTAATCTTAGGTTTTTCAGTGTACAATACAAAATCTGCTTGCTAGTAAGGCTTTTTGATTATAATTAAATGTTAGAGATGTAATAGCAAACCAGATTTTAAAAATGTCAGGTCAATGACAAAATATGGGAATATAAAGACTTTTACATAGCAGTCTTATTGGGCTTCACAATGGTAATTTTATGAGGATAATAATATGACCTTTATAACATATAAAATGTTTTATTAAGCATTTTTACTTATATACCATGATTTTCTCAGAGTCTAATTTTAGGAAGAGGAAGGACTTGTCCTAACCATTATAGCATACTTTAATAGCACAGATACAGAAGCTAGCCAAATCCCAGCTATTACCTGCAGCAGGTTATCCCAGGAAGTTCTAGAGTTCCACGGAGCAATGCAAGAGTGAGTGTCCATCTCCAAGAGCAGATGTGAGAAGTCAGAAGGTGAAGGTTTTGGAATGTTCCCTGAAGCACAGTATGCATTATGTATAGGTTAGTGATTATCATTTTTATTAGATCTACATGTAGAGAACTATAGAGTTGAACAAGCCTCTGGGCTTGCCTTATCTTCGAAATGAGTCTGCTTGCTAAATTGCCTGTATGGACTTTCTCTAGTCCCAGTCTCAAAGTGGAAAACTACATTTTACCATTAATGGAGAAAGTCAATTGACTAATCTACTAATACGTTATTACATTCTCCATGTATTTCTAAAGGAATCACATAATATCTGTTTTTTTTCTGTCTTCATTGTCACCATTTAGGGTACTTTTATTTTAGTTTATTAACTTTTATTTCACATTGTCAAAGACAGAATGAAAGGCTTCATGCATACAAGGAAGTGCTCAACCACTGAGCCACCACCTAGCAGAGGTACTTAATCTTGCACTCAAATTTAAGATAAAGATAATAAAGTAGTAGTATAAAATCAGGGTCCTGGTTATGTACTTATTCTTTCATCAAACCCTGGCTTAACAACAAAGGAAAAACTCTTTAAGGAAATTAAATCCACAAAATAATTCAAGTTCAATCAGCTTGTTTTGTCAATACTAACCATTAACATGCTTTGTTCCTAAATGAATGGAAAATGTAGATGAGAGTTTCATAATAAATATTTAAAGACCCTTAAAATGACATGTAATCTTGTGTTAAAGCAATTACTATGAACACCTGGGAACTGCTTAATTGACTACAGATGGTGTAGGACATATTAAAATGTAGAAGGTTACAGATTATTCTTGTGTTGCAAATTTATGTTTTTTTGTCTTTGACTTCTTTTGTTTTAACTTAGGCAGTATTGTATTGGTCTGAGACAACTTAATAAAAATGGATAGTTTATGTAAAATATGCTACACATATCTTGAAGCTCAGGCTAAAAATACACTTTGGTTTAATGCTTACAGGTTCATTTTAAACAATTACTGTATTATTCAATTTGAGTTCATTATTAATCATTTAATTAATGACCTAATATCATTTAAATCAATATTAATTGGCTTATTCTTAATCAATTTGAGAACATACAAATGGAAGCAGATGCTTACGATATTCAGATGACACTCTTAGAACTGGAAACTTCAATTTGTGTAACACAGGTGTAATGAAAATCAGAAGGAACTATACTAATATGTATGTTTCAAAAGAATTATAGTATAGATGACTGACATTCCATTTTCTCCTCCTGAATCATTCCATTTTCTTTGTACTGAGTACTTTAAAAGTGGAAGAGTGAATTGTCTTGCATATTGAAACTCCCAATTATTTTTAGATGTGTAAGTACATAATCAAGAAATACTACTTTTTACTTCCTGAAAGACCTAGATCAAAAGATAACAATGGTGATTTGGGGATACTTTAACATTTAAGTAATCCATGCTCTTATCTAAGATTGATCATTACTGTTCTATTGGCCCACCTCTTCATGGCAGTGTTGAAGTTACCTTAAATGATTTTTTTCAAGGCCAAAAGTAACCTATCTGCTAATAGCATCAACCTTCAAATAACCAGAGATAAGAATGACATGATTGATTGATAGGAAATGTCTGAGGTTCTCTCTATCCAGAAGAAAATATGTCTCAAAATATGGTTTGTGGTCATAATGATTGTAGCTGCCCGAGAAACAAATTTAGTCTTGAGTATATAGAAATGAGAGTAGCAGGAGAATGCTAAATAGAGCTTTGATTAAAAGACTAATCATAAAAGTGATATATTTGAGCACTCCTAGGTCAGCAGTCTCCTTAAATCATTGTGAAAGGAAATAGTAGGGCTAGAGCAGTAGCTCTGTGTTCCAGAACTTACCTAAGTGCATGAGTGTTATGTCCTGAGCTCCTCAAAGAAAGAAGATAATAAAAGTTTTCTCAATACACAACTACCAAGAAATAATTATTTCTAAGACAACATTGTCAAGGAAATCATTAAAAAGATAATCATTTTGTAAATTCCCTGATTATATAAGTATGAATATTTTGTGTGTTTACATTTTAAGAAGATTGGAATGAAATCATAGTGGACATTATCACAAAAGCTTGTTAAAAGTTAAAATGTAAAAAACAATTAGAGAAGAGTAGCTTCGGACTCTAGGTATTTAACTATATCTTAAGCTCCATGACTTACCAGAAATTAATGGGTCCATAAGTTTATATACTGCTTATAAAACCTCAGGACTACAGATGTACTTGCAATTGTATGTAACTGACTCATTGGATGCAATTTTGTGTTCACATTAAGAATTTTGCCTGGAATTTCAGTTAATGGGGCATAATGTTCACAAATATAAGGTTATAAGGCTAATTATCAAAAAAAAAATCTAGAGGTAGAAAGCTTACTGCAACTTAAGGGTTTATATGTACACAGAAGATTGCTTACTGCAGGTTAGTGGATCTAGATGAAGCCATAACAAAGCCATATTTCCAGAAATAATACTAAATATCTAGTCATAGAGAAAAGAGATAAACAGGAGATACTACTTATGAATGTGTAGTGAATGAACTTCTTTCTCATAGGCTTCAGCTTGAATTTTGTGGCCATTTTAATAAATAATCTTAGAGAAAATCATAGTCAGATAATGTGTACATCACTAAGGATAGAAAATTATGAGCTGGAAGCTGGTGGCTTACACCTATAATCCCAGCTACTCAGGAGGCTGAGATCTGAGGATTGCAGTTCAAAGGCAGCACAGGCAGAAAGTCTGCGAGACTCTTATCTCCAAGTAAACACCAGAAAACTGAAAGTGGTGCTGTAGCTCGAAGTGGTTAGAGTGCTAGCCTTGAGCAAAAAGCTCAAGGTCAGCGTCCAGGACCTGAATTTAAGCCCCACAAATAGAAAAAATAAAAAGAAGATAGAGCAAGAAAGAGAGAGAGACAGACAGGCAGAGACACAGAAAGACACAGAGACAGAGAGAGACACAGAGACAGAGACAGAGAAAGACAGAGAGAGACACCGAAAGACTGAGACAGACAGAAAGAGAGACACAGAAAGAGAGACACAGAGAATTAAATATGAGAAAAAGAAAATTCTGTTTCTATTTATTAGACTTTTAAGAATATATACTTCTTAAAAAGGAAATAGTATACCAAAAAATCTAAGACATCCTAAGTTTTCTATCTACCCTTTATCATCAGTATTTTTTGTGGTGCTGGGGTTTAAATTCTGGCATATGCTGGTTTAAACTCAAGCATCGTAACAATGAGCTACATCCTTAATCCTTGATTTTTTTTTTCAGAAATAGTCTAACTAAACCAGGCTAGCTTCAAACTCACAATTTGTCTGCCTTAGCTCCCTGAGTGTTAGGATTACAAGTATGTGCCACTACACCTGGTTAATCAACATTGTTTGCTTGAAATATTTCACTAGCTTTAAAATTATTTGCAACCTAAATAGAATCTTTCCTAATATAGAATCTGTAGGTAATGGTGTCATACATTTTCCTGCAATCAAGAATTCCTGGTCCTACAAAATATGCTTTATGTATTGACCCATGAGGAAAAGCAAAAGTTGTTCTGCGTTCATGGCTCAGGTGGAAATGTCCCATTCTGGAGTCACATATTTGACGCCTTGTTTTCTAAATGTTTCCAAGGCCCATCCATCTAGTAGGTAATTAATATAGATCACCCCAATACAAAGCCCTGTTTTTTTGTCACTCATTTTTTTAAAAAGACATTCTGACTTTTCCACCTCAGGTAGGAGCTAGAACCAGATTTGCCTATTTTTAGGCTGACCATTGTGGGTAGAGTCTGCCTCAATTCCAACTTCCTTCCTTGGTGATGGAATCTAGCAGACTTTATTGCCTTGGATGGTCTGTTGTCAAAATCCTTCTAATCTCAGCCTTCTGGATAGTTTGGCATGAATGGCATATTCCACTGTGTCCGCCTCTATGTTGAGTCTTATGAACGCTTTTGCCATGGTTGCCTTTGAAACACAATCCTTTTTATTTAGCCTCTCAAGTAACTAAGACTTAGTCATGAGCCACTCATCCCCCAGTCTGTGAGCTACTTTTAACTGCATTCACAAATTCATTAGCAAAGTAATTCTCACAAATGTATTGTGAGCTAACATATCTTATGGATAAAGGTTCTACTATTATTTCCTTAAAAATCAAATTGTCAAATTAAAAGCTAAAAGACAGCAGAAATAAGAATAAGAATAATTCATAAACAAAGAATATCAACAATTCCATTAGCTCAGAAAACCAAACAAAGTTGCCATTCCATAAATTTACACAAAGGACCATCCTATGATCCAGGAATTCTACTTGTGGAGTTTGCCCAGGTTAAACAGAAACTTACATTTTTATGATATAGTTTATATAAATATTTACCCCAGTTCTATTCACAATTTACACACACACACACACACACACACACACACACACACACCACAAGAAAAAAAACAAAATCAGCTCACATATTCTTATCATGTGAACAGAAGTGAGTAGACGTGATCGAAGGTACACATGGTTGGTGGAACATTCATACAGAGAAATGTTACTCAACAATTAACTACAAGGATGAAAAAAGACAACAAAAAAATGACATGTTGCCAAATAAAGTAAAGCCTTTGACTCTCTACTATCAGCCATATTTATATGGTATTATCAAAAAGACAAAGCCACTCCTACGGCTTCACTTTGCTAGAGAAATCAAGACTGATGTGACATGGGTAACTATAAAGAAAGGTGAGCTGTGGAGATTCACAGGCTTAGTGCCTGATGCCCATCAATGCAGCTCTTGTGAAGGATGTGATTATAGCAGCAGAAGGACTTCAGGATTGAAAGATCATACCACCAGTCATGCATCCAGCGTGACTTAGGACACAAAGCTAATTCATAATCCCACTGAGACATGTCCAGTGACCTAAGGACTTCCCAGTAGTCTCAACCTCTAAAAGTCCCACCAATTCCACATTGCTATTCAGAGGAGCAGGCCTCCAACATATGAAACTGTGGGGAAAGAATGACAGGGGATATGTGGTGAAGATTTGTCCATATAGAGAGGGGAGCCTGCTGGATCTGCTCTCTATTGGCTGGTGATGGTGGTCACACAGTTACATAAATCTTTCATAATTCATAGAAGTCTCTATCAAAAGGCAGTATTGACAATATGGAAGTTTTTTTCTTATCCACAGGTGATGTTTTGCAGGAATACAAATGGATGTCTGAAACTAGAAAGAGCACTGAACCTTATAATGGAACAGTTATTCCTAAACATAAAAGTAACTGCTTTTTTTTTTTTACCATGTTAAGCACTTGATGTCTAGTGTGGTTTTGCCTTTTAAGTCATGACAGCTAACTTAGCATGCATTTCTTTTTCCTTCCCCATGATTTCAAGGAGGCAAGATTGATTTTTTTTTTTAGATCTTAATGGCCTCAGCTTACAATGTTTTTTACTCCCCTGATAAAGTTGAAAGCACACAATTTTTCACTTAAGGATCCAACATTCCCCTTTATGTAGGAAATGAAAGTGACCACGTTGATTTCAAATTGCTGGCATCATTATTAGTGTCCTTTAGGGCCATTATTAAGTGAAATAAAGGTTACTAGAAGGCAAGTATTATATTTATCCAAAAGACCTGCTGAGTAAGGAATAAGTAGATAGTATCTACAATGACACTTGCTAGATAAAGGAAAGGTTGACATTATGGGTGAAGCAGTGTGAGATTTCATCACATTGAATGGAAAAGCATGCATTTGAAAACTTAGGCATCGTAGACTTCTGAAAACCATGGAATATTTTTGTATCAAAGGGGGTTGGGGTAAATGAATCCAAAGAAAGTAAAATTGTTAACAAGTGATTACAACATGTTAACATGAACTACAAAATAATCATTTATGTAGCTGAAAATAAATTCAATAAACTAGCTTTCTATTATATAGCTCATTAATATCTGAATATTAGCACATTTTCCTTGCAACTTATATAACAGAAATACTGTCCTTAAGATATAGTGGGAAATCCAGATTGTACCCTTCTTATAACCTTACTTGTGAAATGTGTAATTTCATTATCTTGTTTTCCCCAAGATCTAATAAATATTTTATTTTAGCCTTCATTTTGATGATATAATTTTCAGACATTTGTCTCAATAACAATTTTATTTTCTTGAACAAGTTTACTTCTGATATGCAAAAGCTTCCACAATTTTTGTATTCTGATACTGGAATTTCTAGATGTTTATAATATTCTCAATAATTGTATTCTGTATGATTGCATTGCATGTATTTTAGTTATTTATTATTTTTGTGAGTCCTTGAACTCAGGGCCTGGACACTATCCCTGAGCTGTTTTGCTTAAGACAAGCACTTTTAACACTTGAGCCACAGCTCCCCTACTGGCTTTTTGGTGTTTGATTGGAGATAAGAGTCCACATACTTTCCTGCCTGGCCTGGCTTAAAACTGTAATAATCAGATCTCAGCCTTCTGAGTAGCTAGGGTAACAGGCAAGAACCACAGGCACCCAGCTCATTATCTGTATTTTAGGTAATAGCATTGCTTCCTCTTGAAACCAAATCCCTTCTCCTACTTATTCATGTGCAAACAGATCTTTTTTTTAATTTAATTTTATTGTCAAGGTGGATGTACAGAGGGGTTACAGTAACATATGTAAGATGAGTACATTTCTTGTCAAACATTGTTATCCCCTCAGATCTTGATAAATTACTTCAAGAAACATTCAATGAGTCTATTCTTTAGATAGATAAGGAATATAATAAAGGCTTAGGTGCTAATCAGGTTCGTATAATTACTATTTTAGAGGCGCGCGTGTGTGTGTGTGTGTGTGTGTGTGTGAGAGAGAGAGAGAGAGAGAGAGTGTGTGTGTGTGTGTGTGTGTGTGTGTGTGTGTGTGTGTGTGTGTGTGTAGATATTGGAGTTTAAACTCAGGGCATTGTACTCTCCTTGGCTTTCTCCCTGAGGGCTGTTGCTGTATACTTGACCCATGCCTCCATTCTGGTTAATTGGACACAAGACTATCTTGGCTCTGTCTATTCCTGCTGGCTCTTAATCTCAATCTTCAGATCCCAGCCTCCTGAGTAGCTAAGATTATAGGTTTGAGCCACAGGTTTACAATTTTTATTGAAGTAACCAAACTCTCCTCACTTATTGAAAATAAATTTAGATTCATTTAACTTACTTATTGATCTTAACATTGATAAATATGAATTGAACATAATTTTGAGATATCACTACCACTAAGGCTGGTCTCATGTTTTGTTCTGCATCTCTTTTATATGACTAATTTATATATTATAAATATGCAAACAAATCACAAACTATCCCTCGATTTTCTTTGCATATTTCTTTTTTTTCTCCTGTAAAATGCAGTCATCTGGTATTTTCTGTTTGCTTTCCTTTTTCTTATTTTGGCTGTCTGACTTACAAAGGTGTTTATTTCAAGCTCAATGTGAATGAATCTACAGCTGAATACTTAAAAAAGGTAACATTTCTGACTCAATGTATAGTATCAATAGGTAGTGTTCGCTAAGCTTCCCTTCAGTACCATATTCCATATTTGTAGAGAAGTTTTAGAACTTATTGCAACTCATTTTCCCGTCAAATAATCAGCTCTGTTTTCTGTTTCTCAACCATAATCAACTGATATTTCAACTAGTCTGTATTTTTTCTAGGTTGTAACGTTTTTGAGTGTAACTTTTTAGGATTGACTCTTCTTTTGGGTAAGATGGTTAAAAATGCAAATAAAAATTACCTACTTCATTCCGCTGTTGAAATCACGTTAATCATCAGTAGAAAGGGATAAATGTAAATAATGTATAACTACTCAAAACTTGAACATATTCCATTGACTAAATTTCATGGTTCTTAGGAATAAGTAGCTTCAAAGGAGAAGGCACTTCGCGTATAAAAGAAACTATTTCTCTAAAGCTGATATAGTGCCAAAGAAGTTCATTGTGTCGCTGGCAGCACACAGAAAATGATGAATAACAAAGTACCATTTCAAAATAAGCCAAAGATTTTTTTTTGGCATAGAAACATTTAATAGATTGAAGAACATGGCTGTAGAGTCAGGTATAAGTGAAAAGAACAAATATTTTTTAAATAAATTTGATGAGATTTTCAAGGGAAGAATAGGATGTGGCATTAGATGTAATTTAATGATAACTATAATCTTAAATGGGCTCTCTGGCCTCTTTCCATTTTCTCCTTTCTGTGCTTCTATCTCCTGGCTATTTTGTAGCTTTTATGGTAACATGTTAAAAGCTTCAGATTATCAATAGTCTGAACATATATATATATATGTACATATTTCATATATATTGGAATATTTTCTGTGTAGCTGGCATAATCAAAGTAGTTAAAATAAAGATACATATTAGCCTAATGGAGTTTTCACAGATATAATTCAAAAAGCACAAAGTTACATAATCTGCAGTAATTAGGGAACTGAGTGATATATAAAGTCATGAAAGGTATAATTAGAAAGTTTCAGTGCAATTCTGGCTCACTCTCCCTGCATCCCTATAGCCTCCTGAAATAAAGATTTTTCCAATATGTTGACCCCAAGTTCACACCCAATATATCTCCTCATATTAATTCTATCTGTTCATAAGTAAAATATTAGAACTTGGTAGAGTGTCACATTTGTTCCTTTTCTGTCCTTGGTATGTATATCTCCTAATAAATTTGTGTCTGGGTATATTAAATGCTTATCTACTCTGTCAGAAAACATAATTTCTGTATCTAAGTACTAGGTTTAAGTTAACAAGACAGCTGGGTCTATGTTAAGTAATTTTTCATGTAAATGCAATATGTCTGGACATTCTTTTAGAAAGTTCCTTTCAGTTTTGAGCCATCGGTAGCAGAGAAGTCTGAACAATTCACTTCACCATGTAAATTCAATATAACTGATAAATGTATACACTCCCAGCTTTCCTAGAGGAAAAGTATACTTACTAAGGAAAGTATATTTACCTTGGCCTGGGTTTCCTGGAAAGAGAGAAGGCGATTTCTAGGCGTAAGCAGTTTATAGGGAAATAGCTTGAAGATTTGCTCTTGTAAAGGATCTGAAAAGAAAGGACGGTACTGGGAAGACATTGAACTTGCACCCTGTAAGTTGTCCCCAGGGCAGGAAAGACTTGTTGCAACTAAAAGTTCAGCATCAGACCATATTGGCAAGGGAAACAAATAATCATCATAGCTGGGTGTCAGTGGCTCACACCTGTAATCCTGGCTATTCAGGAGACTGAGATCTGAGGATCATGGCTCAAATCTAGCCATGTGAGACTGTTATCCCCAATTAACCACCAAAAAAAACAAAAGCCAGAAGTGAGCTGTGGCTCAAGTGATAGAGCTTTGAGCAATAAAGCTGAACGACAGAACCCAAAACCTGAGTTCAAAAGTCAGAATCTGTAACCTACCCCCTTCCCCCCAAAAAACCTCATAATGAGGAACAGGATTCTAAAGCCAGAATACCTACATTTAATTCTTAGGCTGCCATTTACAGGCTGCAGGATTTGCACCATTACTTCACTCGCATGTACTATCAAATGGCTATAATATAGATGTTTTGATAATTAGATGAGTTCATTCAGGTGAAGATCTTAGTACATATTAAATAGTATGGAAGTAATAGCTGCTATCATGATTAATGTTAGTACTATTTATTTATCCATGGGAAACCTCAAAAGATAGATTTTACTCACAATTATCCACTTTTACCTTATATGGTGTGCATGATATGGTCGAAGGTAGACTTTAAATATAGCATCTTAAGTTTATTAGGAGTTATTCCTTGATTTATTGGCATAGTCAGGCACTTGTGTGGGTCACGACTTTCAAGAGACAGCTGCTGGGTGCTAAGCACAGTTAAATTACCCAGAGCATCTGGCCCCTTAACAAGTCACTGACAGGAGATTAAGGTTTTGTATTTAGTCCGTCTTAGATTTCTGACATTCCAGTGGCTCACTAATTCTCGCAAAAATATAGTATTCTAGATGTGACCTAATTTAAGAGGAACATAAAATGAATAGTGAATTTAATCCTTTTACTAATTTATTTCACTTTAATACTTACCAAAAATAGGTAGTAAATAGCAATCTGAACTTTGTAATGTACCTCTATATCAAATAAAATGATCAGTAAATATGAAGCAATTCTAATAGCATAATATTAGCAGAATAATCTAATTTAAATAAAAAACAAGCCTTTTATATATATATATATATATATATATATATATATATAATCAAAATACAAGTACAATAATTAATATAGTGTAGGCTTAGTATACTAGGAAAAAATCAAGAATAGTAAAACATGAAATAAGTCCAGAAAAAAATGACACTATAATTTCAGCTGAGATGGATGTGTTTTCAAATCACTAATAAAACAAACAAATGAGGTTCATTTTAGCAGTGAACAATTGAGAATCTAAAATTTAATTCTCCATTCATGAAAGAATAAACAAACCAAAGAATGGATATTTCATTTTTAACTTCAATGTATTAAACTTTGGGGAAATTAATCTATTAATTGAAGTTTCTGATTTTGGTTTGGGAAAACATTTCAGAATATATATACATATTTATATACAAATATACATATACATAGACACACATACATATATATGCACACATATATACTATGCTAAGAACTATGGTGAAAAGATTTATTGGTTTACATGTATATGTTAAAAATTTACTAATTGTCAGTGATAACAAAAATAACTCTTCATTGCATCAACTAAAGAACCATTATAAGAGTTGGGATAGTAAGAAACTTCCTAGGGAAAGTCATGGTACTTCAGTTTCTTAGCTCCTATTTTGGTATATAATCCCACTCAGATCCCATTGTCTTTATTGAAATTTAAACTGTGCTATCCTAAGGGACTAAACTTACATGATCTCCATAATAATTAGATCAATTGGCGTATATAAGAAAATGTGATGCTTACAAAGTAGAAGCCGTTCTATTATCTCTTCTCACTAGTATTTATGACAATAAATGTTGTTCATTACTTTTACTGATTTAAAAAGCACTTAGCCCTATCATATCTATGCTAGGAATAGATATACAATGAAAAAGCAATACAACAGTATTGCTTTCAGTGGCCATCAGAGTTGTTCATCTGTCAGTCAATCATAAAACTACATATATGTACATAAATGTACATATATGGTAAGCAAATAATTTTAAGATTGATAGTTTTCCAACATATGAATTCCCTGTTGAGAGCTATATTTTTCCCAGAATTAGACTAAGTGGACTTTGCAATACATGTACAAATACACATAACAGCACATACAGAGGTCATGCTTGTGTTTTATCTATATATCAAGTCTATAGAAGAAAATATTTGCATTTACTGGCTGTGTGGATATTAGATTTTATGCTATTTGCAGTAATGACCTCTCTTTTATTCTTGATTCTGGTGATTTGTGTCTTTTCTTTTATGTCTTTGTCTATCTTACAGATTTATCAATTTTTTTCTCCCAAAAAATCATTATCAATTTTTATTGATCTTTTTTCTGTACTCTTTCTTTGCTTTTATTTTCATTGATTCCTGGTCCTTCTGTTCAGAATTTCCTTCTTTTAACATTTTGGGGATTATTTTGCTTTTCTTTTTGATGTCTTGAGGTAAAAACTTATTCCAGTCCTTGCTTTGCTCCTTCAAGGAGGACATAGGTCTTACAAATTTCTCAGTTGTCATGTACTGACAACTTTGTAAGTCATCACACATTTTTGTCTTAAGTGTCTATTTTCATTTCCTTAGATATATTTTACATATTTTAACTTTTTCCATTGTGCATTTTAGAAATATGTTATATAAGAGATAGCCTGCTATCTCTCTACTATTAATTTCTATTTTGATTCCTGTTAGAAAACATTGTCTGCATAATTTTAATATCTTAAATCTATAAAGGTGTGTGTAAAAACCTAAGATATGATCCATATGATAGATTCTCAAAAACACTTGAAAAAAATATGCACCTGAATTCTATCTGGTGATGGCAGAGACATCCTATTTGATAACATTCTTTAGTTTTTCTATATCTTCGAGATATTCTGTTCCCTAGTTCTATGAATTGTTAAGAGTTTGGCATAGAAGTCTTCAATTATAACTTGTGGATTTGACCTATTTTGGAGGCTTTTTGTTTGTTGTATAGTTACTTACAATCTTTTGTCTTTATATGGGCTGTTTCTTTTATATTGTTGTTATAATGCTCCTTGCCCCTTTTATGTTCTTTGCGCTCAAGTCTTACATTTACACAGACAATGCTTATTTGGTTTTCATTATTCCTACTTTCAGAGTTATCTTTCATCTTTTCAATCTAGGTAATATACTTGTGGGTTTCTAAGAAACTTCCCTGTCAAATACTATTCTTATAAAGGTTTCTATTTCAAAACCAGCTCTAGCTCCAATATCTGAACCACCTCATTATTGGCTTCACTTGAGTTTTCCACTCAAGCTGTGATTTTCAAGATCACACCTCATGTGTCACATTATAGATATTAACTCACAAAACATCAATTTATTGAAATCTATTGCAGTAGGCAGTCAACCAGTATACATTCAGTTTGTAGAGGCCAGTTTTGTTAAGGAATGTGCATTCAATGAAAATTTAGTTTCTGGTCCTTGGAAAGTTTGTTTCTTTGTCCATATGACTTTGCTCAATCTCCTGCATGAGGACAACTGACATCTCTTAGGAAATAGTGGGTCCTTCAGTGTTCATAGATAAAGGGTTGGGATGCAAGCCCCATAGAAGTGATAGGTGGCTCACCCCACAAGTTTTACATCTGCCTTTGTCCCCCAGGCTTTCTACTGGGTCTAATTAGCAAAGGAAGGCTCAATGCAAGTTACCTTTTGCTTCCTGGAGGAAGATTAAGAAATACCACCTCTGGATTACCTTGTGTTGTGCTATGGAGATCTACAATACAATGAATTGACAACACAGACCTGACCTTCAAGAGGTAAAGAGAACAATATTGCAGACATAGAAGACATAATTAATGATCACTATCTTACACTGATATAGATCAAACAAAGGTCTCCCATTTCCTCACCTGGAGACTGAGACCCAGAACGAGTTGGAGAAGGCACACCTGTGTCCCACTGGATTGCAGAGAAATCATTGTGTCTCCTGCCTGTGCTATTCTAGACATGTGGCTATTAGCAAATTTGGACAATTGCTATGGAATTATTTGGGGAAGTTTGTAGGGGTTGACAGGCAAAACTGCTGGACTCTGACACTGTGGAGAATGATACTGGAAAAGCTGCACATGCTGCAAGAATCATGGATGAAGATATCCATGTTTCAGGAGTCAAGGAGCATGAAGAGCTGGCACAGTAGAGCAGCATACAAATGAACTTCATTGCTGCCGTGTCCCTGCATCGCCCTCTACCGACAAAATGTAAGAAACACTAGCTCTCTAACAAACCAAAGGATGAGATCCAAGTCCCTTTTCACAGATAGAATAATCATAATAATTATAATAATATTAATACAGTGCTAAAAATAATAACTTGAATAGTCAATATGTTCGCTTTGGGAACAACATCTATGGAGTTGGGTTTCTTTCAGTTCAAATCCAGGAAATATTGCCAAGTGCAATAAGGATTCAGCCAAGAAGGCCTGAATAACCAAACTCAGCTAACAGTCATTTTGTCACATAATTCTGAAGCAATTATCAATGATTAGAAAGGAACAATGTATGGAATACTGTAACCACAAAGGAAATATTTTTAAATGAAATAGAAATAAATAAGATTGGAAGATAATCATTTTAAAGTGTCCAAAAAAGGAATGATTAAGGGTCCATCAGGACTTGACCTTGATGATGTGAGAAAAGGTAATAATGGTCACAAAATTTACTGTTGATATTAAAAAAAACACTATCAAATATGAGAAACATCAGTTTGTTGCAGATAGCTCATGCCTATAACCCAACTACTGAGGAGCATGAGCTCTGTAGATCACTGAGCTAAGCAAGCCCAGGCTGGAAAATCATGAGACTCTCATCTCCAATTCACCAAAAAGCTTGGAGTAGAGCTGTGGGTCAAATGGTGGAGTTGCTACCCTTGGGCAAAAAACTTGGAGAAAGCAACCCTGCTCTGAGTTCAAACCCTTGGACCAGCACACACACACACACACACACACACACACACACACACACACACACACACACACACACACACACACACACCCCAAAACAAATGAACAAAACCTGAGAAACACTGTGAATATATAGTTTGATGGTACTGCAGTCATTTCATATTGAAGAAAAGAAATAAAGAGGATATTTTCTAGGATTAAATGCATGTTCCCTTTGTAATTACTTCCTAAGATATTATATCTAAATTGATTATGCTAAGTCTATTTTCCGGATTCTTATGTATTACACTCTTTTGTGAAAGTGTGGCATCACAGAAAAAATACAATTACTAATATAACTTTGACACGTTCTCACTTATTGGTGTTGATAGCATAGTGGTACATACCCATCTCAGAACTTTCTCCATACATATGCATCATATTTAATGAGAATAGTTTTATCTGAATACATTTACTAGTAAAGCTTCTCACTTCTATGTTGCTTGTATCCTCTGCAGCTAAATATGTTTCAACATTATAATTTAAATGTTCCCATAGTCTTCCATAACTTGGGTATTCCAAGCTCTGTCAAGACCTGTTCACACTGTACTTACTCCCTCACCTCTAGCCTATCTCATTAGTTTAACACTATGAGAAAGAGCCTTCTATATAATAATTGACATAACGACAGTATTATTTCCCAAGAGTAAATTTCTAGTCAATTATTAAATTGAGCTTTTACAATTATCTTACAGAAGAAAAAAAGTAACAATATAAGTACTTCTAAAGCATTACCAATTATCTTTTATAAAGTGAATAACAACCATCTTGTCAACAATGAGTGAAATTATCCAATTCCACTATAATTAGTTACAGAGACTTTGTTTTATAAAACAAACAAACAACACTTTGACAATTTGGTAGAAGTTGTATTTCATTGTTTCCTTGAATTTTTAAGTTGTTAATGGGGTTGAAGGAATTTATTTTACTATCAGCTCTTTGTATTCACTTTGTTTCTTCTTTTTGTCTCTCCATACTTATTTTAAACATCTGTCCATTGTGAATGGAGAACTTTCATCTCTATATGGAGCCCCAAGTGCCTGCCATTTAAATACTTTATGGTGTAAGATGTTTACTAGAAATCAATGCAATTAATGTTTTAAAATAAGTGAAATACACATTCAGAAATGTAATTAATCATGTTAATTATATGTATTGCCTTTAAATTATTTGCCCTCCCTGGAAATCAGCATGGGACTTTTGCATCCAAAACTTTCAGTAGAGCTGATTGGTTGACTGGCAAACTTCCATCTTAATGGAGTTCACTAAAGGGTTTTTATTATGCTAAGCTAAACATGGTTAGTAAGAAGTACATTGAATATGGGCATTTAAACCTTTGTAGTAAATGAAACTTGATTGGATTTAATCAGTTTCATTTTCTCTTTGTAGGAAAGAAACATTAACTGTGCGCCCCACTGTGTAGAAAGAGAGTTCAGTGTTCTCTACCTTATTCAGTGCAAAGGAAATTTCCCAGGAAAATGTCAGGCTCATCACCACCCCAGCCTGTTTACTTGGCTACATGGAACCTTCCCCAAACTGCATAGCAATGACTGCTTCTTAGGCAAGGAGAGATGAGGTTCAGATCACAGACTTAGTCCAAACTGTATGGATTTATAATCTAAAGCAGATGGCTGGGGTAGGTAAAAATTCACCGAAAAGTCCTTTCTGGAAATATGGGGTGATTTGTTAGTATTTATTTACAGTTGGTTCATCTACGTTTTGTTAAAGTATTTACTGTGATTCTACCATTCATTTGGAACTATCACCATAAATGCATTGTTTGTACTTCAGCACAGTAGCACTGCAAAAATGAAATCGAAATCTTAAATAGTTTAGTCCAATGTAAACTAAATCAGCATTTAAAATAATTTAAATACAAACATTGTAGTGCAGAGAAATTGTGAGTTTTGAATTGTTAGTTTTTCAATATAATTGCATCACAATAAATGAAATATGTAACTGAAAGAACTACTTAATTTAGTTTATTCTCAGCAAAGTCTGCCAGATCATTACACTTAAGTTTAGAAACTAAGTCAATCCCAGGGTAACTTAGTAGTCTTAAAAAAAAAATCAGAATAAAACTCAAACTAGTTTAGGCAAAAAGAAAAGTAGAAAATGGCTCCAGGAAGTGGAAGCAATTTATTTAATCCTAGCTCCAGACCTAGGCAAAATATTTATGAGACTCTCATCTGAAAAACAAAACAAAACTAACAAAGCTGAGCATAGTGGAATACACTTGTCTTTGCAGCTGCAAAAGGAAGTATACTAAAGCTACCAGCACAACTACATTTATTGCAGCATTATTTATCCTAGCTAAGATATGGATCCAAGCCAGATGCCTCTTAGTAGATGAATGGATCAAGAAAATGTAGTGTATATATACAATGAAATTCTATGCTTCCATCAGAAAGCATTTGTTAGGAAATGGAAAGACTTGGAAAATATCATATTGAGTGAAGTAAGCCAGACCCAAAGAAATGTAAGTCCTATGGTTTCCCTTATTCGCAATTATTAGTGTATGTCTAGGATAATCTTAGCAGATGAGCAGAATAGCTCAATAGCTTTTTGCTTTTGTGTTTTTCCCCCTATGGTTTGTTCTCTGTTGTCACTGTATTTTATTTTGGTATATATATTTGGTATATACATTTATCTGAATTAGGGAAGGAAAGGGGAACAACAAAAAGGTAAGACAAAGGACACAAGGGAAACCAATGCAACAGTGATACAAGACACTATGTTGGAAATGATCTGTACAAGTTGGTGGGAGTGGATTGGGAGGGGAAGGGAAAGTGTAAGTAAAATGAGGAAGAGGGTAACAAGTTCGACAAGAAATGTACTCACTACCTTACTTATGTAACTGCAACCAATCTGTTTATCACCTTGACAATAAAATTAAAATAATAAATAATAAATTAATAAATTGGGACCTGATTAGAAGGATCAGGCCCAAGCCTAAGTGATCCAAGCAAAAGTGAGGACCTATCTCAAGTTTAACCAGAACAAAAAAGGCTAGAGGCATAGATCAAGTGCAAAAGTACCTCTCTATCATTGAGATCTTGCATTTAAACCATATACTTCAAAAACAGAAGAATAGAAATATTAAAAAAGAATTTTTAGTAAAAGCAGGAATCATCATCTCTATACTTTGGTGCAGTAAATGTTTCTGTTGGTATTATTTCAAAATTAAGTTAAGCAACTGGTCACTCAGTTTAAATAGTGCTCAATGAAATGGCAGAAAGTCAAATCATGTCTATGTGTCCCATGCCATTTTAGATGATGTATTGTCTTGCTGTATCTAATACATTCTAAAATTCAAACACAAGGGCTGGAAAGGTTGCACAATAGTAAAGTCTTGACTTGCATGCATGAGGCCCTGGGTTCGATTCTCAGCACCACATAAGCAGAAAAGTGGCATTGTGGCTCAAGTGGTAGAGTGTTAGCCTTGAGCTGAATAGCTGAGGGACAGTGCCCAGTCCCAGAATTCAGACCCCATGACTGACAAAATAAAATAGATTCAAACACAAACCTTGAGGAAGGAAGGACTCAAACAAACTGCAAAACTGATAGAAGTAAAGCTGAAACAGATTATGTTGTTTACAGGAATAAAGGTCTTTACCTTCCTTTACAAAATAATTTGTAGTAAGGTTATAGGATGCAATAGGAAATCATCCAGAGTTGGGTATTATGTGTAATGAACTCGGTGAAATGTATGGAGAATTGAAAGTTTCATAACATAGCTACATTTCCATAATGACATTGTCATAAATTTCAAATGCTTTCAGATCTTAGCAATGAGGCTTATATATCTCTAATGAAACAATCTCAAAGCTGGACTTCAAAATGTTCGCACTCTCTTTGCTTACAATTTAATTTTTTTCAATAAATACTGTGGCTTCATGGCTTCCGTATTTGTTTCCTTTAACATTTTAAGGGAGTCATCTCCTGTGTTTTTATTGTACTAGGCATGCTGATTTAGTATATATGCATTATTTTATTCAGCAAGAGGTTAAGGTACTGCATAATTGGCTGGCTATATAGCACATAGCTATTGTTCTAAACAAATATTATGTTTGTATCTAAACCTTGAAGTTATAAATTATAATGCTTAAGCTTTCTTGCACTATAATGGAAACATAATAAACTATCTACTAAGCTTTCCTAATCTAAAATAGAAACATGAACTATCTATTGCAAATGGATGTCAATGAAATGAATGATATTTTAGATTTCACTGTAAAGATATATTATCTAATAGAACTGCACATTGCAAATTTTAAAAGATAAGTTATTAACAAAACAATTTTGAGTATGTAGATAACAAAATACTGAATCTGAAAGTGATAAATTGGATATAGTGTACATTTAATATTAGAAAAACCTGGGCCCTAAAGTCCAGTTTCTTCCCCATGTATGTAACTTGTTTAGCTAAAATAATAATAATCAAGCCAATTTTCTTAACCTAACCTAACCTCAAATTATTACTATATAAATTAGTGAAAAGTATCTTTAAGTGGTTTTATGAGAAAAAAAAAATGGGCTTGTCTCACTAGATCTCAAATTCTACCTGGTATAAATTTATCTCAATGTATCAAATAGGAAATTTAATTTTTGAAAAGAAATAAATAATAAAACTAATATTACAAGGATATTAATTTATTATGCTTTTCAGCTAAGTCATCAACTGAGTTTTAAAATTAGTTCTGAGGTATCTGGCAACTTAGATTTAGAACACTAAACAAAACCAAACAAACATTCTTTTATTTGATTTTGTAGTTCTCTCTGTCACACTGTAGAAACACACTAGCTCATTTAGGAAGAAAGCATTCTCATAAGCTCTGAACTGTAATTTAATCCTTGCCTGCGGAGCTTGGATGACATAATAATAGACAATGTTTTAGTCAAAATGAAAAAAGTAAAAGCTGAAGTATTTATCAATTGTATTTTATTATGTAATCACTGCATAGAAACTAAGAAACATCATTACATTTTAACTCTCTATAAAGCATTTTAGTGCATTGTTAGGAAACTGAGATCCAGGTACATAGCTTTCTTTATTTTCTTTCTTTCTTTCTTTTTTTTTTTTTTTTTTTGTCGGTTGTTGGGCCTAAACTCTGGGCCTGGGCACTGTCACTCAGCTCTTCAGCTCAAGGCTAGCACTCTACCACTGGAACCATAGCACCACCTTTTTCGACTTATGCCGTGCTGAGGAATTGAACCTAGGGCCTCATGCATGCTAGGCAAGCACTCTACCCCTAAGTCACCTTCCCAGCCCAATACATAGATTTCTGAGGATTTGACAATACACAAAAGCCCAGAGAACATTGCCAAATGACTAGTTAGCATGTGGAAGGAAAAATCTTTTTCAAGTGATGTTTTCTGTGAATCTTTGACAAGTGTCATTTTCCAAGTTCTTATGGAATAATTCTTTTTATAAAAATGCCTACTATAATAGCTACTTTGTGCATGGTTAATTAAAAGCTGATCTCTCTCTCTCTCTCTCTCTCTCTCTCTCTCTCTCTATATATATATATATATATATATATATAGGCACAACTTAAAGGCATAAACTAGTCAGAGTGCTACAGAGATAGAATCAATAGGAAAAAATAGACATCTATCTATCTAGGCTATTTGGCTTATGTAATTATAGAGAAGCAAGCTGGGAGCCTGGGATATTAAGAACCTGCTTGGGTCCAATTCTAAAAGCCTTTGAATAAAAGAAGCTGATGGTGTAACTCTCAGACAGGAGGCTTAGGCCTAGAATCTTGGAGAATGACTGGATTAAGTTCTGGACTCTGGAGACCAGAAAGCCCATAGTTCCATAGTAATGTCAGGAGAATAAAAAGAATTTACCTTCCAATTCTTCTTTGTTCTCTGTGGACCCCAGCAAATTGGCTGTTGCCAGCTTACACTAATGACCTATATCTTTCACTCTGTCTGCCTATTCATATGTCAATCAATCTGGAAACATACTCTCTCAAACAACCACAAAGAAGATTTCATCCACTCTTTTGATACTTTTAATGATGTCAAGGTGATATCTTTACCATAACAAGACCACAAAGGGAAATGGATAAAACTGACACTTCAGAGCAGGTCCAACTGGTTTTGCACCCTAGGTAAGCCTGAGATGTTCAATAATCTGTCTTTTAATTTAAGACAAACATATATTAAAATATAGTGTTGCATGTTCTGATTATTATGGAATTTGGTAAAAAAAATGGAAGTATGATTGATTTAAAACAAACAAACAAACGGATCTAGAAAGAAATAGTTTGAGCCCAAAGAACAAAATCTAAGTAACAGATAAAACAGAAAGAAGAGTATAAGTCAATACCTAGCAGTCCTGTCTGTCTCCTTTCTATCTTAATGCATCTTTATATACTATTCCCTTAAAGGGAAAATGTCATAAAGTTTTGAAGTTTCACCAAGATTAACTAATTCTATATCAATGTATGGAGTCATTATTCATCAATATGAAAGTTCCTACAGATTTCAAAGAATTGTAGTAGGTACTCTCTTTTCTGTGTGTATGTGTGTGTGTGTGAATGTGTGTGTGTGTGTGTGTGTGTGTGTGTGTGTGTGAGAGAGAGAGAGAGAGAGAGAGAGAGAGAGGGAGAGATAGACAGAGAGAGACAGAGAGAGAGTTAGTGATGAGGCTCTTCTCAGGGCTTGAGAGCACTGTCCCTGAGCTCTTTTTGCTCAAGGCTAGTGCTCTACCACTTTGAGCCACAGTGCCACTTCCGGTTTTCTGGCAGTTAATTGAAGATAAGAGTCTCATGGCCTCTCTTGCCCAGGCTTGTCTTCCAACCTTGATCTCAGCCTCCTGAGTAGCTAGGATTACAGGTGTTAGCCACCAGTACCAGGCTTCTTTCTTCCATATATTTTTGAATCTTATATTTTTGGGTAAATTCTTTTTTTCTCTCTATGGATAATTCTTGCACATTTAAAACTCTTTCCTCCCATTAATTCCTGACCACTAACTGATCTTCACCCTGTGCTTCTATGGCACTTTCTAATTTATCCCATCCAAATACTAATTCTTCTGAAACTGACTGATTTCTTCATCCCTAACTCCCTGACAGTGAGGGTAAAAGGTTTCTATTGATAAATGTCATCTAGGTGCTAGAGTTCCATGTCACCTACATGATTCTTGAACTAAGCATTCTCAGTATACCATCCAAGGAAACAGGCAAGCAGGCATTCTGAAATCTGGCATTGAATTCTCTGATCAAAGCCTTCTACTATAGGCATTTTACCTTCTCTCAATATACCTGACAAAATGTCTCTGAAAGATAAAATTTAGGAGGGCATTAACTTGCTCTAGGAAAGTCAGCATTTATAGAAATATGCATGAAAGAGATTTGCATAAGTTCATGTGAATGTTATGAATTGTTTAGAGGAAAATCAAGAAATTTGATCTGTATTAGGTATTAAAATGGAAAATATTGCACATTAGCCAAAGTTACTGTTTAGTTCATTTGGAACTTCCATAAAAGCACTAATTCATGACCTTAGATAAGAACAGATCTCAAAATCTACAAGGAAACCCAATGGACAGTAAAAGACAAATAATTACAGATGGACATGATTAATTATACAGCAATCTAATTATTCACAAAGTGAATACAAAGGAGGATAGCTATGTGCATAAGATCATATAAAATGATGCTTATCAAAATGAACTCCAAGAAATGGAAGTAAGAAAGTTATTTTTATTATACACTTTGCAGTTCTTTTTTTTTCTCTTTTCTTCTTTCATTTTTTCTTTGGTGTATACCCTTCTGTGGCTGTTTATCTTTTTATTTCTGTACCCTTTGTCTTGGATATACATTTATCTGATTTGGAGAAGAGAAAGGGAAACAGAAATGGTGGGACAAAAGGTGAACCAATTTAGCAGTGAAACCCATTAGACACTATGGTGGAAATGAATTACACAACCTTGGGGAGAATGAAGTTGGGAGGGGAAAATTTGGGAGACACTGAGGGAGTGACACTGTTCAAATGTACTCATTTCCTGACTCATGTAACTTAACCTACCTGTATATAGTCTTTACCATAAAACAAACAAACAAAAAAGAAATTTCCAACTCCCTTCTAGTATTAGAGTACCTATCATTTTTTAATACAAATAATGTCTATTAAATGTGTCTTTGCTGATTTCATCTCAATGAAAAGCCAAATAGGCAAAATATATCATTTGCAAATTTTGAGATTTCACATAAATGCATTATTTTCTTATGGGTTAAGATAGATTTTCTTAAGAAGCAGAAAGGTGAGTTTGTACGTACAGAAGAGCAGCTCAATACAAATTTTACATTAGAATAACGTGACAAAATACTTACAAGGTCTTTATATAAATGTATTGGAAATAAAACTGAAAATACTTAATCAAATATGTGCACATGTATCTCACTAAGTTAGCTTTATGTAAAATTGACATTATTGGTTTGCCTTTCATTAATGTGAGGTGTTAAAAATTTGTCTGAGTATAGATTTTTTAATCATTCTATTTTTTTTTTGTGGAACCTATTAGGAAACTAACCAGCAATAACATTTAGTTAGTTTTAGGTGCTTCAATAAATTGCCACAAATGATGTGCCTTAAATCAACAAAAAATAATTATGCAGTTTTGAGTCAGGGATCCCAAAAACTATCATGGGTTAAACTAAAGTATAGAGAGAATGGATATGATCCATTCTAAGAATCAGAGCAGTGACTCTGTACGCTTGCCTATTCTACTTTGCTTGGCTTATGGCGCCCTGCCATTCTCAAAACCAGTGACCAGCTTTGACTGAGTATCAATCCAACTATTCTAAAGCAGACACTTTTCAGACTGCACCTTCAGTGTTTAAGGACCCCTGTGATTATATAGGGTAAATTAGGCTATTTTCTGATTTTATGGTCATCAAATTAACAATCTTATCTCTATTTGCTATCATTGAAGCCAAACAAAGTCACAAAATTCTGAATATTAAGTAGAAGAATGAAGCATGGAAGGGATGAGAATGCAGAAAAGAATTCATTGCATACACAACACAATTGAGAAATGTAAGGGAAGGAGTGGGTTGACAGCTGGGGTAAAGATGTTGAAGTGGTATCACAGATCAAGATGCATTGTACACACAAACTGCCTTGTTAAATAGCAAAAAATTTAACACATAACCTAAAATTAAGATAAGTAAGGGAAGGGGTGAGTTGGGAGGGTGGGTGAGTATATTGAAGGGGTAACACCGTAGTCATAAACTGCTTTGGTAAATGGCAACTTCTTTGTACAAGTACTTAAAGGTAATAATAGTTTAAAATGCTGAATATGTGGGCATCTTTGAGTGGGGATATTAATCTGTCTACTATAACTGGGTTTATTAAAGTTGATCTTTAAGAAATATAGGATAATACTCACCAGTTTTCAAGTACAGACCCCTTCTCTTAATAAGAGCTCACTAGTCATATTTCTGATAATGTTAAAGTTATTACCATACATTGCAACAATGATAATCACAGGACACTATGTCAGAAATGAACTTTACAACTTCATGGGGGAGGAATGGGGGGAGGGAAGGGATAGTGGGAGAACAACAATGGAGTGGGTAACAATGCTCAATGAAAAATGAACGTTACTCATGTAAATGTAACTCCTCTGTGCAGCATCTTTACAATAAAATAAAATTTCAAAAAAGATTATTACCATAAACATTTCATAACTATAAGAAATGTAAGAAGCAAACATGATTTGCATACATTTAAATCAGCCATTTGAATATTTATTTTTTAATAATTTTTTATTGTGAAAATACTATACAGAAGGCTTCGAGTTACCTGAGCAAGGTAATGAGTACATTAATTTAATGACTTAAGACACATGCAGAAAGTCAAATCATCACCATTGCAGTCAAGGTAAAATTAAGAAGTACTTCACGCTCATTGGTAGCCAAATACAGACCCCAAGCTAGGCACTGGTGGCTCACATCTATAATCCTAGCTACTCAGGATGCTGAGATCTAAGGACCACAGTTCAAAGCCAGACTGGACAGGAAAAACTATGAGATTCTTATCTCCAATTAATTACCAGAAAAATCAGAAGTGGTGTGGCTCAAAATGGTGACATGCTAGTCTTGAGCCAAAGAGCTCAGGCTGGGAAGGGATGTGAAGGGTAAACAAAGGAGGAGGCTGCAATGCTTGGTAAGAAATGTACGCATTATCCTGCCCATGTAATTGTAACCCCTCTGTACAGTATGTTCACAAATAAAATTAAATTAAATTAAAAAAAAAAAAGAGCTCAGGCTCTGTGCCCATGCGCAGCTCAAGTCCTGTGACCAAAAACATAAATAAATAAATGAATGAATATCCAGGCCCCAAACCCTTGAATTGCGTATCATTCTCAACATTTATATTTTTACCTGTTTAGATGTAATCACACAATATCTGACATTTGAGTCTGTTTTCTTTAATGTAGCATAATGCATTTAAGTTCTCATTGTTACATGCAATTATAGTTTGAGAATTTTGTCAGTTAGTTTTTATCTATTAAATTTAGACTTTCTTATATATTTTGAAACTATTTCTGTATTCAAATGTAAATAAGGATTCTTATCCATGACTTGTCTTCTCATCTCACTAAAATGTACACTGAACATATTTTAATTTTGATAAATTTTTATTCACCATTATTTTAAATTTGGATATTATAAAGGTTATGATGCATTAAGTTCACAAAGATTTTCACCTATGTTCTAACCAAAATGTTCATAGTTTATAATTTATTTTATTTAATTTTATTTAATATAGATAGTATTTGCTACTGAAAGTCACTTCTATTTTAATTTACCGAGAGTACATCATATCAATATGTTTTGTTTTTAAATTACTTGTATCTGTGTAAAATGAATGTCTTTTTCTTTTCTTTTTTTTTTTTTTTGGTCGGTTGTGGGGCTAACTCGGCTTGGGGGCTGTCCCTGCTCTCTTCAGCTCAAGGTGAGCACTCTACCACTTAGCCACAGTGTCACTTCCGGTTTTCTGGTGGTTTACTGGAGATAAGAGTCTCATGGCCTTTCCAGCCCTGGCTGGCTTTGAACGGCGATCCTCAGATCTCAGCCCCCTGATAAAATGGATGTCTTATAGTTAGACAATTGGTCTTGTTTTCCTTCTGAACTGTCAGTATTTTATTTTTCTTTGTGGCTTGTGTTTTATAGACTGAGTTTACTTGTCTTGCTTCTGCAATGTCTCATCTGTTACCAAAGTTATTTAAAGAATTTTCCATTTTTTCAAGCTTTCCAATGATTTGTTCTTTTCCCCCCATACCCAAAACATTGAGCATACTGAGTACAGCTATATTAAGTAGATCAGTGTCTATTTCTGCACATGTAAACATTATGCCAGCAATGTTAGTTTTGATTCTCTTTTTTTTGATGATAAAAAGGCAAATTCAATTGGTTCTGAGTGATTCACTTTTGATGGACAATTATCCTCATTATGGCTTCTGTTTTCAGTTATTATTCATGCCCAGTAATCTTTCAAGGCTTTCTGTGATTTTACTTTTTTGTTACTGAATATATTTAGATTTCTTTAAATATTCTTGATGTTGATTAGGATTGCAATTAAGTTAATTGAATGTACATTGACCAATCTGAATCCTTGTACTTGAGTTTACTTTGACAGATCAGTGGTATTGTTAGCTCTCAAGCTAATCATTTCCTATTATGAATTTTGATTTGAGATTTTCCTAAGTGCTATACTGAAGCCTCATATATTATCAGGTTTACTTTCATACAATTTCAAATCTAGTAGACACTGTTCCCTGATTCCTTAAAGGAATGAGCAGCAGTAATAACATGGGTCGATGATTTACTTCTTAGAAAAATCCTATTCATTTCCTGTTGTCAAGTGTCTTAGAAACCATTCATTTTGTGCTTGTTATTACAAATGAGAGAGAAAAGCTGATTCCATCTTATGCAGAAGAATAAACATTTTCTTATGATATGTATTGTTATCTTTTTATTAGTCCCCAAAATGCCAAAATCCTTTAATCTCAGAGACCAAAGCAAAACTGTTTGTGTTTATATAGTCATCCATCCAATTTAACAGTTATATGAAAGTGTAATTAACATGGTAACAACATATTCTTCAAAATGAATAATAGCAAATCATAAAACAAGTTAGTCAAGGAATTTCCTTATTAAACTATAAGCAATTATAATTTGTCAGAATAACTTTATGCAAATGTAAAATAAACACATGCTCAATTTGATAAAAATACCAAAGGAGTTTGAGCACCTCATTATTATTTCCTCTCATTCATTTCGATAATAATGAAGTTTTAAAGTGGAATAAATTATATCATGAAATCAATCGAATAGCTTTATAAAGAAACATGCCATATTTCATTTGAGAAAAGAGAAGGTGATGAATTTTGCTTACATTTCTAAACAATGATAAAAAATATGCAAAGAACGTTTTTTTTTTCCCCTCTTAAGGGAAATGGCAAAGAAAGTCATTATGCAGGATTTGGAATTTCTCTCATGTTCTGCAGCTATCAGTTTACCTTATCATCAAAGAAATTTAATTTAAGAATAATAGATTAGAAAATTAAAAAATATTCTTTTAAAAAATCTTTGTCTGCCTGTAACTGGGCTTAAACGGGACTTGGGAGCTTAGATTTCTCATTGATGGCTGGCTCTATATCTATTGAGACACAATTCCACTTTTGCTTAGCTGGTTAATTGAAGCTAAAACTCTCTCATATTTGTCTGACTGGACTGGCTTTGAATATCAATTCTCAGTTCTCAGCCTCCTGATTAGCTAAGATTACAGGTATAAGAATAATGCAAAATTATCTTTTCACCTAATCATAATTTATATATTTAAAAAAACAGTGTCTGAATATATGGTGACAATTTTAAATGCTATAATATTCATTTCAGTATATCCAGACATCTGCATCACATACAATTTGTAGTTGATATAATTTATACATATATTTTATATATAATTAATATCTAAATAAATATGATTTTCAGTCAGTGTGGACAGTATCGAACCAGGAATTTGAATACAGATTTTTTTTGTCAGTCATGGGGCCTGAACTCTGGGCCTAGGCTCTATTCCTTAGCAATTCAGCTCAAGGCTAGCACTCTACCACTTGATCCAGCCTTTTCTGCTTATGTGGTGCTGAGGAATCGAACCCAGGGCCTCATGCATGCAAGGCAAGCACTCTACCACTGAGCCACATTCCCAGCCCTTGAATACAGATTCTTTCATTTCCTATGAAATTCTTCAGGTTGTTCTATACAATAATTTAATTTTGAAATGAAGATTTTAATCCTAATTCTAATGTAGACTCCTTGAAGGCTAACTACTGTTCTCTATTCTATTTGTTATCTCGAGTTTTGATCTGGACACTAGATTACTCTGGGCTGGAATATCATTAAGATAATACTAAGATCACCCTACGGACATCAATTTCATTTTTATCTAACTAGTCCAGAATTGGGTGAAATAATAGTAATATACACAGCCGGGAAAGTTTTGCAATAAAAGTTTAAATATATGCAATGAATTTGGAGTTATTTTGCTGGTAATATTTATGAAAGAATTCTGTGAGATAACAAAACCTCTTGATATCTGAATGTGACACTATTTCCTAAATTATACATAATACAGTATAAAAGTATTAGAGATATAGATAGAGAACTAATGTTCAACAATATGCCAATTATGTATGATTAAGAAAAAAATTCAGACTGGAAAAGAATTTTATGGTAATTATCAAGCTGAACACCATAGCAGTAGATTCAGCAGTATTGTACTCCTCTTTGCCATTATTTTTCTTTCAAATGTACATTTCAATTGATTTTGACCATAATAATTTTGTAATTTAAACACCATAAAATTGTTTCCTTTCTATGTATTATGGTCACTTGAAATTTCTGAATAAATGCTTTTGCTTCCCTTTTATGAGTGATTTAATTTTAAGCATTTCTACAGGTATAAAAATGTGCTGGGGGGGGAGGATTGGGTGGTGGGAGCGGGGGAGGGGGGAAGATGGGATGGGAAGGGGAAACAAAGGAGGAGGCTACAATGCTTGATAAGAAATGTACTCATTATCTTACCCATGTAATTGTAACCCCTCTGTACAGTATTTTCACAATAAAAAAATTCAGAAAGAATGTGCTCTACGTAACTATATTTTCACAAAGCCTAACAAAGAGAATGGACAGAAATGCTGTTTTCTTTCCTCTACTTCAAATAGTAGGATAGGACTTCGAATAGGAATCCTAAAGGACATGAACCCAGGAATTGTTATTAAGTGAACAACACCATAGATGTATACAAACCATGACAAACAGCAGATCTAGAGTTTGGTCAAAATGAAAATGCTTGCCTGATGTGAGTCATATCACTGGTCTTTTTCTCCTTTGCTGTTCCTACTCTTCTGTGGTAGAAATGCAATACTAAACCCTGGCAGGCTACGAAACCGCCCCAAACTACTGATGTGTTCTTTAGTCATATGTTCTTGGCTTACAGGTAGTGCTATATAAGCTGATGTGATGATTACAAATCCAGATGGCAATGACTCAGCCCATCAGAGGCACAATGGGTTGTGCTTGAATTCACAGCAATGTTCAGAGGTTGAGGCATCTGGGTAGCTTATCAAGAATTGAAATTATTTTGTACAACTACTTAAAGATATTTCAAAATATTATATACATAAATCAAGTGTATAACCTAATAAAATAGAAATGCAAAATGAAATAAATGGGTTTAAAGTTTATATCTATCTATCTATCTATCTATCTATATATATATATATATATATATGTAAATAGCAAGGTACTGTGTAACTAGCTGTGCAGGAAGCTGTGATCTGAGGATTGTGATTCAAACAATTTCTGATAGGAAAGTCAGTGAAACTCTTATCGCCAGTTAACTACCAAAAGGCCAGAAGTGGAGCTATGCCTCATGTGGTAGAGTTTTAGCCTTGAGCACATTCTCTAGGACAAAACCCATGTCCTGAGTTCAAGCACCAAGACTAACACAAATATCTATCTATCTATCTATCTATCTATCTATCTATCTATCTATCTATCTTTCTATCTATCTATCTATATTCTACAAATTATACATCTCTGAAACAGCTGGAGGTGTTTTCTAGTAGTTTAGTAATTGCCTAGCATGTTCAAGGCTCTTAAGTTTAATCTTTAATATCACAAAAATAAGCAAATAAAATAATTTAAAATGTAAAGTTTCAGATTAACACACTTAATTACAATTATGAAAGTCAAAGTAATATAGAACATAAAAAAAATACTCTCCTCTCTTATGTCTGTCTGCTATCTATTGTCTAGAAGGAAAATCTTTATGAGAAGCTGTCTTGGTCCCCATGGTGGGACTTGCAAACTGAGAGGAGTAAAAAAGATGAAGAGATGTGATTCTCCATCATTCTCAATTGTCCATTCTCACCATAAATCATACACCAGATACAAATTGAGAAAGAAATAATTCAGGGAAAATCTTGATTGCAGAGACATGCAGTATTTTCCTTTCCTTAGTGGATACTTTATTACATGCAATATGTATATTAGTTAACATTAATATACAACAGATGTACATTAGTATAAATTGAGAGATAGGTGGAAAACTTCACTGGTATGCAGTAGCTTTCCTTTGTTGAGTTTTACCTTGTGGAATTAGCACTAAGAATGCTAAAAGCACATGGCAGCCTCACAACTGACAAAAAAAGCACAAGGTTTTGTTGCATTAGAATATATATATATATATACATACATATGCATGTATATGATTATTAAATGAGAGAACAAAGCAGTAGAAGTACTTTGTGCATTTTTTTCTGTTAATCACTTTAGCTTATCACTTTGAACTCCTATTTGTTCTTAAGAAACCTAGCTCCTGTCTTTCCAGATAAGCTTTCTATCCCCTTTGCCAAATAGAAGTTTTGTTTCAACCCACTCCTCTGGTCTTTCATAGTAATATTTTCCATACCTGTGTCAGAGAACTGAAGTAAAATTATATATATATATATATATATATATATATGTTTTATTTCATCATCTTTTCAATTATTTGGAGAGAAAAGGTAAGAAATACACACATACTCTTTTAACTATTTTACCTCAGTGTTTTGTTTACTTTGTATGAGTTTGTAATACTCTCTGAAGGCATTTGATTTTAGCCCAAATGATTTCTTTTCAAATTTTCTTGTAATGACCATTTGCTGTAATTTTACAAATCTACTCAATATTTGGAAATAATTTTATGTTCCTGGAATTTTTAAAGAATCACTAGTTGACAACGGAATTTATGGTGGACATGTTTCTTCCTTCAGAAACTTCAGTTATGATATTCCTTATGCCATAGGCCATATATATGGATTGTCCATCATTTCTTAGAGCTTAGTGCTATTCAGTAATTGAGGAGTCATTTCTGTCTTTTTATTGTCAATGTGATGTACAGAGGGGTTTCAGTTATGTAAGGAATACATTTCATTTCTGTCTTGTCAGTGTTTGCTCCTTTTCTTTCCTTAATCAGCTTTAGCATGGTTGGATCTGTATGTGGCTCTATCCTTCCGATCTGGAGCTCACCTGAGTTTTCTGAGTTTGTGGGGTTTTATTTTTCTATGCATTTAAGAAGCTTTTAGTATTTTTTATTTAGATGTTTTCAGTACCTTTCATTCACACATCCACTCCTAGTACTCCCATAACATAAATGCTCATAGCTTTGATGGTGGTCTATTCCTCTTTGGGGTTTCATTCATTCCCTTTTTTTTCTATTATTCAGATTATACACACACACACACACACACACACACACATTTGATTTCACTGATTTCTTCCTGCAGTAGCTTAAAACTACATGTAGCCCTCTTTGTGATTTTTCTTACTTAGGTTAATATACTTCTAACTGTAGATTGTTTATTTCCTTCTTTGTTTCTATGTATTTATCTGTTTCTCACTTGAGATAAGCTTTTATTTAATCAGTTAAACATGGTTTCTTTTAATTTGGGAGATGTATTTATAATGATGACTTTGAAGTCTTTGGTGAGTATGACATTTGTGCATCTGTCTTCCTTTAATTACCTCTCACCACAACTTCAACATTATTTTTTTCTTGAACCAGACTTTGAATTCAGGGCTGCACACTCACTGTGATTTGCTTACTTTGGTGGTGCTGTAGCACTTGAGCCACATTTACAGCCCTATTTTGCTGGTTATCTTGGAGATGGAATCTTGTGGACTTTTCTGCTGGAGGATGGATTTAAATTGAAGTCCCCCAGTTCTTCTGAGTAGCTAAGATTGCAGACATGAACCACTGGCCTCTGGCTACAACTTTAACATTTTTGAAATTTTACTTTGGTTTGAATGTCCTTATCTCTATTGCAAATGAAAAATTTTGTGTTTTAGGCTCAGCCCCTTTCCCTGGACAAAATCACTATACTATAGCTTTAGATACAGAATCTTGAGAAGCATACAGCTCGTTGCTGCGTGAGTGAGATCTTGCTTAGGAACCTTGGAGTTTGGGCAAGGGTGAAGAAATAGCTTGCTTCTAGTTCTCACCAGCCATTCTGACATGGACTCTACATCCTAGGAAGGAGCCAAGGATGAGGCACTTTCCATCTATTATTGTTGTGTCCCTCCATAGCTATTTTAAAGTGACTGTCTTTATTTCTAAACATATGTTCTCCCTGTTTCTGTCACTCTGTCTATCTCTGTCTCTGACTCTGTCTCTCCCCTTCCTCCCCTTCTCTCTTTCTCCAGTACTAGGGTTTGACCTTAGCAACTACCACTTGAGTTATGCCTCCAGATTTATTATTTTTCTATTTATCTTAAGATTGACCATATTATATTGTGGTCAGAAATAAAGCCTTTTAATTTCCATGGCAT
Source organism: Dipodomys spectabilis (assembly GCF_019054845.1). Lineage (NCBI taxonomy): Eukaryota > Metazoa > Chordata > Mammalia > Rodentia > Heteromyidae > Dipodomys > Dipodomys spectabilis. The sequence goes on along the minus strand of NW_024870686.1, from coordinate 9,988,255 downwards.
AATGTATGCTTAGCTGGCTGTATATTTTGCACTGTGCCTAGAACCTTGAGATGAGGATAGAGCCTTCATCATCTGAGACTCTGATTGGTGAGAGGGGTAGAGCCCTTCTGCTGCCCCCTGCTGGAGGTCAGCACGAATGGAGAACAAAATCCCATTTGACTAAGACTCAAAGGCCTTAGAATTCTATTGCATTGTAACTATGGCATTCTTTCTGATTTAAGAACTTAAATATAAATTCACTATCTGAACATTTCATAGTCTTTTTGATGCTTCTTTGGTAACCTTGATCATATTTTTCAAAGCAGGTAATTCTCATGCAATCATAAAAATATGCATTGGTGATAACAAATCAATAGCAATACTGAGTTGCCTAACAATATACAATGATGGCTTACCTGACTTTATCACAATTATAATTGCTTAAGTTACTTACAATAAGTTAATTCTTCAATGCTGCCTTCACTGATTTCAAAAGCAAAAGAATGTTCATGCTAAAAATGTTTCAGTGAGTGATTACTGTAAAGAACGACATTTAGAATTATCAAGAAGAAGTGTAAACACATTACATGCTATTTTGCATGCAATATTGACATTTGTTTTAATGTCAATAAGTATTCCTCAAATATCCTTATTAAAATACCCTAAATGCTAGCATAAATACACTAAAAGTTACCAAGACATGCCCAAGCACAGTGCTTTTCCCAGTGCAGTGGGTGTCATTGATTCAAATGAGACTGAGCTTTTATGCTTCTCTGAAGAAATGGATTTTACATTGACTTAGCCCAACGAAATGTGACAGCAAGAACATGAAGAACAGATACACAATGCAAAGCAAGTTAGGTCTTCATCAATTCATCTTCAAAAAGTCCAGTGAGTACTACCTTGAATAACATCCCCAATAACTGAAAGTGTCTCTAATACACATTGTGGATTTTTACTTGAAGAAAAAGCAATATATATAAATGCAATTTTGCATGATTCTAATTTAAAATAATTATTTACTATCAATTCATTGCTAATTGCTGGCAATTTTGTTATCTGCAATTATGCTAATATAGTGATTAAAGTGTAGTCTGCAGTGTTAATTTCATATGTATTTTACAATTGGATGATTCTCTATGCATCAATTAATGGCTTAGATGCATCTCATTTTTTCTGGGGACAGGAAGACATAGTTTGTACTTTCCTTATGTTCATTTGGTCATTCAAATTTAGTGAATTAAGACTTCATCTCACTTTGCCATATGCAGACACCATCCTACCATGTATTAGTTTATGTGACACACATTATGGCATTTTGTTTCTATGAAAACACCAAGTGTTATGTAAGACAAATCTTGTTACTATATGTGAAAATGTAATGTATATATATATATATATATATATATATATATATATATATATGTATATATGCATGTGTGTGTATATACAAGTATATTTTTGTGTGTATATGTATATTTGTTTGTACAGTGATCTAATTCCCTTCAATGGCTTTCATCTTTAATATATTTTGTGGAGTAATTAAGCCTAGCAATTGAGTATATTTGAAGGAAGTAATGTAGTGTAAATGTTAAGATATGTTACAGATAAAATATCAATAATATCTTTCAGGGCATTGAGAATTAATGTATTCCTGAGTCCTTTGAAGATAAATTTAAACAGATATTTCACAACCCAGAGGAAATCATATTTATCAACATATTGGCTTTAAACGCAGCTTTTGGACATCACTCAGTTGGGTTATTTTGGTTGAAAGATTACAGATAAAATATATGAAGCTGCAGTTTGAAGAAAATACTTTAAAATCCTTTAAAATAATATTTACAAAATCAAATTTACTGACTATGATAAGGAATAGCAGATCTGCTTTAGTGAAGGGCAATTCCTTTGTATGGCTACTTAAACATGATAAAAATAATTCTTAAAAAGAGTAGCAGGTTTTTAATGGCTTCCTAGACATCATTAAAATCTATATAAAGAGAAATCTTTATTGAAACAAGAACAAAAAGATAAGCAAGTTTCTAAAAAGTGCAATTCATGCTATTGCTAACTTTCATCCCACAAGGACAAAATTAGTTCTGCTATTTAGTATAGTTTTACTGGAGATTTTCATGAATGTATTATTATAATACAGGAAAATACATTTTGTTTTCAGAAAATTGTTTTCCATCTTATCTGGGTTTTAAATATTGTTTCCACCTTTTTGCTGTTCCCCAGAAAATATATTAAAATGAATTAATTTTCACAGCCCCGTGGAATAAGATGTGAACTAGGGCTGAACTGGGCCTGACATCAAAAAAAGAGAAAAAAGCTTAGATCTAATGCTGTTCATCTTGTTAAAACAGCCACATAGGTGGGGTGATATGCACGTGTATACCAGTGTATTAACTGAAATATGGTAGATTCAAGGGAGAACTCAAATAATGTAACTCCTTAAAAAGACAAAGTCAGGGGTTGGGAATGTGGCTTAGTGGTAGAGTGTTTGCCTTGCATGCATGAGGCCCTGGGTTCGATTCCTCAGCACCACATAAGCAGAAAAGTCCAGAAGTAGCACTGTGGCTCAAGTGATAGAGCACTAGCTTTGATCTAAAGAGCTGAGGCCCAGAGTTCAGATCCCACGACCCCCCCCCCCCAAAAAAAGACAAAGTCAAAATTCAACAAAATAAACACCAGGAAGCATGTCCTAGGGAAAGGTGGGGTGGGTCCAAGGGGAAACTAGTGTACAAATGATGAGGAAAAAAGGTAGAGGGCAGTCAAGAATACAATGTATATCCTACAATTTTTTTAAAAACTTGTTTTTTATTATCTTTCACTTGTTGTTCAATAGACTTGCCATTTAACAAAGCAGTTTGAGAACACAATGCATCTTGATCAATGTCACTTCTTGCAACTTTCTCACCCATCCCTCCCCTCCTCCTACACATTCAATTCTTGATTATATTACCCATCCTTCTCTTTTTTTTTTATTTACCCCTTTTCCCTCGGTCCCACCCCACCCAACCACTTACAAGTACCCACTTCCTTGTGTTTTATTTTATTGAACTTTGTTTTTGGCTTTATAAGGAATTACAATATTTGAGTTCTGCCTTGGATCTACCATATTTCAGTTCACACATTGTTGTAAACAATTAAATACCACCCTCAACATATTTACTTATAGCTTTACAGGCTGATTCTAACCTCCACATAGGAGAACCCTACAAAATTGAAAGGAGTGACAGAAGAGGTGCATAGGTGAGGGATGAATGAAAAGGATAAAAAGTGTATCATGAATCGAGATGCATTGTATTCATAAACTGTCTTGTTAAATGGCAACTCCTTTGTACAACTATGTGAAGATAATTTTTTTTTAATTTTTTTATTGTAAAGATACTATACAGAGGGTTACAGTTACATGAGTAAGGTAATGAGTACACTTCCTATTGAGCATTGTTACCCCCTCCATTGTTTTCTCCCTACCATCCCTTCCCTCCCTACCTTCCCCAAGATTCTTTTTTTTTAATTGTGATTAAGTGATTACATAATTTCCCAAATTTCACAGTATTGTGAAATAATTATACTCATTTAAAGTCACAAGTTCATTCTAACTTTCCTGGAGCAAATTGTCTATCACGGTCTATAACATATAATGGTGTACACATATACACCATACATGTGATCAGCAGCATGGGGATATTTAGTAGTGGTTCGACCAGATGAGTGGAAGTTCTTTGTTTCTTAAGTTCTGTTAATTTTGTCATATCGCCTAACATTTTGGATTTAACATCCACTTATCAGGAAGACCATGTACCGTTTGACTCTTTGCTCTTGGCTTACCTCACTCAACATGATTTCTTCTAGCTCCATCCATTTCCCTGCAAATGCCATTATTTTGTCATTTCTAATGGCTGCATAATATTCCATTGTGTATAGATACCACAATTTTTGGATCCATTCATCTGTGGTGGGGCATCTGGGTTGTTTCCATATCCTAGCTATTGTGAACAGTGTTGCAATAAACATAGAGGTGCACGTGTCCTTGTATATTAGTTCCTGTTGTTCAGGGTAGATGCCTAGAAGTGGTATGACTGGGTCGTAAGGGAGGTCAATCTTTAGCTTTCTAAGGACCCTCCAGACTGCTTTCCAAAGTGGTTGTATAAGTGTACATTCCCACCAGCAGTGTAATAGGGTTCCTCTTTCTCCACATCCCCTCCAGCATTTGTCGTTGACTGATTTGTGGATGTAGGACATTCTGACTGGGGTAAGGTGGTATCTCAGGGTTGTCTTTATTTGCATTTCCTTCACCACCAGGGATGGTGAACATTTACTCATGTGTTTCTTTGCCATTTTTATTTCTTCATCTGAGAAGTCCCTCTTTAGTTCCCTTGCCCATTTAGTAATTGGTTGGTTAGGTTTGGGAGGGATTAGTTTCTTGAGTTCCCTGTATATACAGGATGTTAACCCCTTGTCTGATATATTGCTGGTAAATACTTTTTCCCAATTAGTTGGTTGTCTTTCTAGCTTGGTTGTGATAGATTTAGCTGTGCAGAAGCTTTTTATTTTAAGGTAGTCCCATTTGTCAAGTCTCTTTCCAATTTGTTGTGACCCTGGGACTCTGTTCAGGAAGTTCCTTCCTGTGCCTATTAGTTCAAGTGTCTCTCCTACTCTGTCCTGCAGTAGTTTCAGAGATTCAGGTTTAATGTTAAGGTCTTTAATCCATTTTGAGTTGATGTTGGTGCATGGTGATAGGCTGGGGTCCACTTTTAGTTTTCTGCATGTGGCCGCCCAGTTTTCCCAGCACCAGTGGTTGAAGAGGCTGTGTTTCTTCCAATGTATGTCTTTGGCTCCTTTGTCGAATATCAGCTGGCTGTAGGCCTGTGGATTTATTTCTGGATCTTCTATTCTATTCCATTGGTCTTTGGGTCTGTTTTTGTGCCAGTACCATGCTGTCTTTGTTATTATAGCTCTGTAGTAGAGTTTGAAGTTCGGCATGGATATCCCTCCCAGGTTGTCTTTATTCCCTAGAATTGTTTCGGCTATTCTAGGTCTTTTGTTGTTCTATATGAATTTTTGGACTGTTTTCTGTATTTCAGTGATGTACGTCATTGGGATTTTAATAGGAATTGCATTGAATTTGTATTTTAATTTTGGCAGTATTACCATTATGTGAAGATAATTTTTAAAAGTTTAAAAAAGAAAGAAAATTTACTCTCAGAAAACCAGATACCATTCTTAATCTAAGGGTATTTTGAAATCCAAAGATGATCTCAGGCTTTGAGTTCATTGAGTCATGTATCTTAAAAGCTGTGGTAATAGGCAAAGACAAATAAAATGATGTATACTCGTAATGTACCATGCATTGTATCTAAGTAGTCTTCTGAGTTAGACAGCTGAGAGTTTCTCCTTGTCTGAGCAGGAGAGGAGCTATTGACCTAAACATGAAATATGTCATGCCACAAGAAAGAAATTGATATTGTGGAAATATCAATTCCTTAGGCCTATGCACTGCTTAGAACTTTTTCTTCAAAAGAGTGACTTTTCTCTCTAATCATGCTTTTCAAATACAGGATCTGGCTTGGTCATTTGTGGATTTTTATTTCAATTTTTAACAATACAACATGCATAAATAAATTGACAAAAGTATTGTTTAAATTTTACAGGAAAACACTTCAAAAATAAAGCAATTGTAAGAGTGATAAGAAAATGATTATTCTAATTCATTGATATCAAAGGATTAAAAAATATCAGCATTAAAGAAAACCCTATGAGGGCTGGGAAGGTGGCTCAGTAGTAGAGCGCTTGCCTTGCATGCCTGAGGCCTTGGGTTCGATTCCTCAGCACCACATAAGCAAAAAGAAAAAAGTCGGAAGTGGCACTGTGGCTCAAGTGGTAACGCTCTAGCCTTGAGCTGAAGAGCTGAGGGACAGCGCCCAGGCCCAGAGTTCAGGCCCCACGACCAGACCTAAAAAAAAAAAAAAAAAAGAAAGAAAAAAGAAAAAGAAAACCCTATGGATTGTAGCCTAAATAAAGATCTATTCTGAATGGTACTTTACAAATACAAACTCTGGTTTATATTACAGGGAGGAAATGTGAAGATCATTCATTACCCAACTATCTGCTGAGAATCAGCAGCACCAGATATAGTTCCATGACTTCAGCTTGCAAGAGAGCAAAGCAGATCCTGTCTTTTCTTATGGATAGGCAGTTTTGTTTTGTTTTTTGTTTTGTTAAACCTAGTTGTAATGGGATAAGCTCAAACAATTAGAGATCACATTTACGCATACTGATAGCCTAGCAAATCTCTACCAAGTTAAGCCGGTTCTTGAAAAAGCTAACACCTTAAAATACAAATTCAGAAATAAAGCACACAGTCAAGATAACTAAAAACTACTCTATTCTATGTCCCTTTTTATTTATCACTAAAAGTATTGCATAATAAGGTTTGCTGGGCACAAGTTTTATGCTTAATTCTTTATTCTGTTCATAGGAGCAGATGCTGTAGAGGCTCAGTGTAAAAGGTTTGAAGTGAGAGCAAGCGAAGATGGCAGGGTGCTGTTTTCTGCGGATGAAGAAGAGATTACCATTGGAGCTGAGAAACTGAAGGTTACAGGTATTATGAATTGAGGTCTTAAGACATTATTTAATTAATGGAATAGTGTTTATTATGGAAAGAAAATACAGCTGCACAAAAAACTACTCTAGAGGTCATAGGTGTGTGTATGTGTGTGTGCATGCGTACATTCACTGGCCAATGCACACACGCACACACATGCACACATGCATGCACATATGAGACAGATATATTCATAGCTTTGTTTTCCACTTTATGTCTCAGACCTATACTCATGAGGGTATTTTAGTTTGATTAGGATTTCTCCAATATCTAATAACATATGGATCGAAGATTCACACAGGTTCTCAGATTCACACAGACATAATATAAACATGCGCATTTAAGTGCCTGCTAAGCCTTTAGAATGCCATGTGTTAGTTACCTGGAATACTTCTAAAATAAAGCAACGTAAAGACATCAAAGCCACATATAATTTAGAATTTCATATGCTTAGAAGAGAAAATCAAGTATGGCACAGCATGCGATTGAAGGGCAGAAAGATTGATAAGTAACCTCTCCTATACTTTAAAGCAAGGCTGGAGGCATTTGACAAATAACACTATAAAGAGACAGTGACTTGAGGGTGCTTCATATCAATTAGATAGCCGTGCTGACAAGACTTCAAAGTGACATGTGACACGAGAACTCCAAGAAGTCTATTCTAGAATTGTACAATTTTGGAAGAAAGTTTTCGATTTAAGTAATATCCTTAGGAATTAAAGTTAAATTGGATCCCTTCTAGATTTATACTTTATGAACAATGGCATTTCATAAATGGGCTTTTCTCTCAGGGTAACAGAAGTGCATGGGTTGTTTTAGACAATGGGTCTGTCTGTACATTTGAGGTATTTCATTTATGACTAAAATTTATTCCTGTAACAGGAATTTACCTCAGACATTAAAATATGTCTGGAATGCAGGTGGGTAGAAGTAAAATGTCAAACTCTTACCTGAACATCACCAAACTAAATACCGTGGCTATGATAAGCAACCATCTGCCCCAAATCTGTAATTGATGTGATCATAAATAATTTATTATATTAATATAACTATACTCACTGCCCTTGATATCTCTTTACTATATCAAGGAATGCATAAGAGTTCTACATGTATTTTATGCAAGTTCATTTTTAAAATTATGTTCAGTTTGTATTCCCTCCTATGGGCCAAAGATATTATTTAACATAATTATTTATTGAGCCCTAGTAAACAGATGATAAAAGATATAAACCTTTATACACAGAGGGCTTAAATTTAGTGTTTCCAGGCTGAATCTATCAAACAGAATCTGTACTTCATTTGTATTCAAAGTAGTACAGTAACTTAGGAAAGTGCAAGTATAAGTCAATTGATTCTAGAAGGTGAAAGACTTATAAGTCCTGCAGAATATCATCCTTGTTAAATAAAAAGTTTTAAGTTTCAATTAGACAACTTTACTCTGTGACAGGCTAGGGGACAAACAGCAAAATTTATGCAGAGAAAATAAAATAACAGCGTAATTTGGAACTGCAGTTTGTAAGAATACACAACTCAGTGTATGCTCTGGCCTTAGTGTCTGTTGGAAAGCCCAAACATCACACCTCTATGTCTTTTCTACTTAAATGATTAGATGGACAGACAAGTTTCAATCCATGTTTGACAACAGACAAAAGGATTTTTCTGAAAAGCTGTCCTTTAAATTAAACACCATGCTTCTGGGTTGGGATCAATATTTTCTGCTTTTTTTTTATTATTAGTTGCTCTTCTATTTCCTTGTTCTTGTCTGTTACATTAGCACACTGTGATGAGTCAACCTTGAAATCAGCTTATTAGGCAGGGCCATTGTTCCTCTGAGCTGTCCAAATGCTGAGAAAGTGGTATGGCTCAGGCAGCAGGATATCAGCTGCATTGACTGAATGAAATGTGTTTAGACTAGGTGCAGAGAAAAGTGATGCACCATCACTAAGTTTTCTGTAATGAAGCCTTCCAAGCCTATAGTATAGGGCAATCACTCAACCCACTTTTCCAGTTGCTTCATAAACTTCCTGAAGACAAAGATTGCAGATACACTAAACATAATTATTATCCCATATCCCCGTTAAAATTTTAGGCAAAAATTGACTTGAAGTTTTGAAATGGATAAACAATCATTTCTGCCATTGTCACAAAATAAGCCATTTCCACTGAGCACTTTGGTATAAATCTTCTCTATGACTTCTTTTTCTAAGCGCTCATGGAAATATTCCCAGTTTTTAACTCTGTGAATACAAAACTCAGTGGAAGTACAATTGTATGACAGGAATGAGGGATCAAGTCATAAGATAGGGCAGTTGAATTATACATACAAATGACACAAATCTGTTTGATGTTTTTGAAATTATTGATTGGGGAGCTGGGAAGGTGGCTCAGTGGTAGAGTGCTTGCCTTGCATGCTTGAGGCCCTGGGTTCGATTCCTCAGCACTACATAAGCAGAAAAAGCCAGAAGTAGCTCTGTGGCTCAAGTGGTAGAGTGCTAGACTTGAGCCGAACAGCTGAGGAACAGCATGCAGGCCCAGTTCAGGCTCCACAACCAGCAAAAAAAAATTATATGTATATACATATATATATAAATTGGATGCTACCATTCTATAAATCAATTGTTTGTTTCTTATACATCATGCTTGTGCCCTAAATTCATATTTGAAATATGTACTATCTCCAATAAATGGTAATATATTGCTACAGTTCTTACTTTATATTTGTAAAATAAGTATTGTGAGAAATAAGATATTAAACAATGTATGAAAAAAGAAATGAGTTGAAAATCAAAATATGTAAAGTAGGAATTGCATAATGAATATTAAGAGGAAGGTTGGGAAAATTCAGTCATAATATTCTATGTAAATGTGAAAATAAACAAAGAAAATTGAGGAGAGGAGTGGGGATGGGATAGATGGGGAGAATGATGAAAGGGGTAACGCTGTTCAAGATGCCTTGTTACTTATAAACGGATTTGTTGAATTTGAGACCCCTTTGTAAAACTACTTAAAGATTATAGTCAGGCACCATTGACTCAAGCCTGTAATCCTAGCTGAATATGCAGGAGGCTAAGATCTGAGGATCAAAGTCCAAAGTGAGACTCTGGTCTCCAATTAACCACTAAAATGCCAGAAGTGGCTCAAGTGGTACCTTGACCAAAAGAGCTCAGCTACAGTATCCAGGCCCTGAGTTCCAGCTCTACTACTTCCAGAAAAAAAAAAAAAATATATATATATATAAATAAGTATATATATATAAATATAAAATAACTGTAAGAGTATACTCCATTAGATGTTTCAATTTCTTCAACTATTTGTGAGCAAAGTAGTGATAGAAGATAGCAAGTAATACTAGCTTTATTTCCAAAATAGTCAAGTAATACACATTTTATTTTTATCTCATATAACATTGCATGTGAGTATACTCTGCAAATCACCAGGTAATATAGATAATTGCAGACTGATCCTGGAAATGGAGGTATAACTCAAGTGGTAGAACACCAATCTTGAGTAAAAAAGCTGAGAGGACAAACCCAGTAGCAGGACACACACACACACAGAGATAAGAAATCTTCAAAGGACAGGTTCTTGCCTTTTGTCACAGTATTGAAGCTGTCATAGAACATAGCTTCTGTGCTTCTTCAAAAAAGAAGTGAGAAAAGGGTAATAGGGAGCATAGTCTCATCACAACATGATTTCTTTGTTGCTTTGTATGTCCCTCCCCCACAGTATAACCTCTGCTTTTATTGTATTTGATGTTGGTATAATTTGTGGAGGGGAAGGGCAAAAACAAACCGTTTAAATGGGGATTCAGGTGGCCCCATTGCAACAATGAGATGTACAAGTCTTTATGTCGAAAAACGAACTTTACAAGTTTGGCTTGGAGGGTGCGAGGGGGGGAAGATGGGAAAGGATGAGAAGGGAAACAAAGGAGGAGGCAACAATGCTTGATACTCATTACCTTGCCCATGTAACCCCTCTGTACGGTATTTTCACAAAAAAAATTTTAAAAATATATTGAAATCTGGAAAAAAAAACATGTATCCATTGTATATCCAATTGCCTGTATTCATTGTATATCCAATTGCCCCAAACTTAGTCATGTGCCGGTGCATAGTTTGTTGCAAGTGTATCAAAGACATCCAAATTCCAACTTGGATTCATGTTCCTTGCTGAAACTGGGGATGATTGATACAGAAGTTATTTGTGTAATCACAAATGTCATTAGCTTTAGGGTATGAAGATAATTTCCATGGGAAAGAAGCATAAAATTAAATTTTAAACCAAATAGAGCAATTCTTCGTCATATGTTTGCATCATTATACTTTCTATTTTCAGCTTGTCAATGACTACCATCAATATAGGTTACTCTCTTCATAGAAGCTACTGAGAAATGTTTAGCTTTTGCCCACTAAAAAGAGAATTATTGAAAAGTTAAATCCTAGGTAATGGTAAGAGCCACACTAAACAAGTATATTGAGTTGGATGACCATGCAGCTATGATAGACTGAGACCAAGAGTTGAGAGGATGAGGGGTCAGCTGCACTATGAGTCTTAAAGAGATTCACGGTGTCCAAGTGAATCTCCCTACTGCTGGCTCTGCAACTGCTGTGCTTTCTGAAAGATGATTATGGACAATTCAACTCGCAAGTATCTAAGTCAGCACTTTCTTATTTGTAAAATATCGGGCTAACAAATGAAGATACTCACTAGATTTTCATTGCATTCGGGTCAGGTAACCTGTGTCTGACGTCATGTCTGTCACAGAGAAAATTGTCTATAGTGTTGGAAATATTCAGACTAAGGAAATATTCAAAGACATATAAGAATAAGCACATGTAACATCATCACAATAATTAATCAAATGAGATTAATAACATGCTGATATGTTTTTGTTATTGAATGATGACTATCATTTACATTAATCCATGTACCTATCACTACCTAGGGGTGTCTATTATCTTCATCTGGCAAACTGCCTCAGGTTAAGTGATTGACAGCAGGTGCACACAACTCTCAGTGGCAATTGATAAAGTAGATCTTCCCCTCCTCACCAGTCGTTTTCTCTAATTTCTACTGAATTTTTATCTATATCAGGACACCCCCATTTATATAACACATCCAGACCCTGAATAAGAATTTTTGTAACAATGAGAGCTTTCAGGATTTGATTTATCTACTAGGTTATTATTTCAAGCAAATTTATTTAATAGGCAGGAAATACAGGTGAAATGATATGAGCTCACTTAAATATTATATGTCTGATTGTTTTTAAAACTGAATTACTAAAAGCCTTTGGAGTAACCTCTCCATCTTGAAGTAGCTATGCCTATAAAAAGGTTGCCTGTGCTTAACAATGTCAAAGAAAGAGATTAATATAAATGTTGTTATGTATTCTTTGGGAAAACACAGATATTCATGTAGATCTTACAGGTAGATGTCTAATATACACTTATTTTGGGCAATACTGGAGTTTCAATCCAGCTCTTTCTAGGCTGCTGCTCTACCACTTGAGCCATAGCTCTGGGCACAGTTTCTGCTGGTTATTTTTAAGGAAGGGCCTTGGCTCTTGTCTGGATACCTACTGTAGCAGCAATCTGCCTACTACAGCCTTCCCATTGTTGCTGGGATCACAAGCACTACTAAGAGGCCCTTCATTCCTTCCATTCTTCCCAATCACAATCTCCCACACAGTGTACGTCACTGTTCCTGGACTCTAATATTCATTTCTACATCATGTCATTAAGTGTTGGCTTCTATGTTAAATGGTTTCAGTATTCTATTTTGTTACACCACAATATCTTATTAAATGGTTTATCATCAAGATGCATTGTAGTCATATACTGATATGTTAAATGGTAATTCTGCAACTACATGAAAATATAATTAAAAATAATTTATCATTGAACATTTTGTTTCTCTTTTGAACCTTCATTGTAATATCCTGAATTTCTTTGCAGTGACATTTCATGTGCATAACTCTCTTTCTTTAAAAATAAAGCTTGAGCCAGGCACTGGTGGTTCACGCCTGTAATCCTAGCTACTCAGGAGGCTGAGATCTCCTAGGCCTGATGGGGCTGGCTTTGAACCACGATCCTCATATCTCAGCCTCCTGAGTAGCTAGGATTACAGGTGTGAGCCACTGCTATCTGTGAGACTCTTATTTCCAATTAACACCAGAAAACCAGAAGTGGTGCTGTGGCTTAAGTGGTAGAGTGCTTGCGTTGAACTGAAGAACTCAGGGACATGCCCAGGCCCAAAGTTTAAGCCTCATGACTGACAACACCACCAACAATATAATAATAATAGTAATAATAATACCTGAAATTTAGATTTTTTTAATGAAAATATAAACCCTAGATAGTTGTCATTTTTTTATTGTGCATTCATCATCAGGGAATGAAAAATTTCATATTCCTGGATTGACATAGATCATTGAGTCTGATATACATGTCTTATAAATATATTACATCATATATATTTGAAACCTCAGATAGTCTTAAAAGGAAGAAAAAGCATTGAGTACTTCCACCTCTTATTTTATATACCAAGAACATTAAGAGTTCACATAAATGATTTATTAATGTCACCTTGCAAGTGAGACAAGTTGACCTGGATCTCGAACCTTCTATTATATCATGTGTTCTCTGTAATGTTACTCTGTTGGAAATGCTGCAGACTCTATCATACTTTGCATTGTGTATTGACTGAATACATATTGCTGCATAATAATTTAACTGAATAGACAAAATTACCTGAGCCTGATTCCTATTTTTTTATTTCACTTTGGCCACAAGAACAACAAAGTTCTTTCTAATTTGAAACAAGCAGGGAAATTTAGGAAGACAGAACACATTATTTTGAAACAATTATCTAAAACAATAGACTATTTCACAAAAAGGATTATATGTTTCTAATTTTAGTGAAAATGTTGTTTGGATAAATTCACAAATTCTTTAAAGTGAGCTTTCTCTAAATTCCCACAAAATGGACTATATTTGCTCCTAGAGGAAAATGCTGGAGGATAGCATTTTTATCTCAACCATCAAAATGGCATATTGACTTTTCTTGTGTACAGGGTATTTCAAAAGATTCAAATACAATTATATCTTAGTATTTCATTGAGGATCTCCTGGTTAGAGAAACTTTATTTTTCAAGGCTATTATACAGGTTTCTTTTATTCCAAGTTATCCAACTATTGTTTTATTCTTTTTTCTCTAATGCATTGTTTTCTTCTTATTGCTTTATAAAAGTTATTTTTTATATTGTGGGTGTTATCAGCTTTATGTGCTGCAGACTTTGATTTTTATATTTCAGTTTTTAATGATTCATTTCTCTCAAGAAAATGTTTCTAGTATTATTTTATATTTCATATTATAAGGCTTGTTATCTCACAATCATGGGTCTTAACCAAATTTACATATAGATATTTTGGGAGGACATATCCAGATGATTCTTTTATTATTGATATTCTCTTTCCCTCACTCCTTTCTTTATTGTATATTCAATTTACAAAGGCACTTCATTTGGTACTCCTATATATACATACAATATACTTTGATCAACTTATCTTCCTCTATTAATCTTTCTTATCTCCTTCTTTTCACTTTTCATAAGCCTCATCATCCATTTTCTTACATGCTTATAAAAAGCATTGATTACACAGCTCAGTATTCTAATCTCTAACCCTTTACTCACCCATTAATTTGTAGTAAAACTCTTTTAAAAATCGATGAATAATTAAGAAATATACAAATAAATTATTATTAACCACAAATACAGTGTAGTCCAATAGATACTCTTCTAGCCTGTTGAAACTTCTACATCCTTTATTATGTTCCCTTATCCCAACTTTCCTCCTGTCCAAGCCATTGGTTAATGGCATTTCTGCTCTGTTTTTTGACATTTTTCTATTTCATATATTTATATTTCATATATTAGTGAAATCATATTTTTCTTGGTTCTATTTCACATAATACATGTATTTCATTCTATCTATATTGTCAGAAATGGTAGAATTCCCTTTCAACTTAAGGCTTACTATGCCAGTTTCTCTTCAGGATATAATTTGGCATCAAAAAGCACACAGTCTGAGACAATTTTTAATTAAAAATTAAAAATTCATTTATAAATAAGATCATTTCAGGAATCTTGGTAGCTTATCCTCCATTCTCAAATTAACTACACACACACACACACACACACACACACACACACACACACACACATAAATGTAACATCAGACCATTAGAAAGAATACTTTGGCAGACCTTAGAATTCAATTTTAATTCAGGCTTCAAGCAGTTAGACACTAGCAATTGAGCTGCTCCTACAGTTAAGAACACTTCTAAATTAATATATAATGTAATCATATATATGTTTTAGTAAAAACAATAAATGGTTCATCTCATTGTGATTTCACCAATTTAGATTTTGGAGAAATCATTACCAATAAAAGAATAAAAGATTAAAATAAAAGAATAAAAGATTCACTAAGAATTGGAATGTATTCACTAATCATTGTAAAGTCAAATGTAGAGATTATAGAAAAAAAGAAATTTTTCTACCCCTTTTATCTATATGATTTTTCCCTCATCCTCATCTTTATTTAATTTTGACATTGAAAATGCTGCCTAACTTTTCGGTACACTGCCAAACAAAACATTTATCCCTGGAAGGATAAATTCTCATGTTCCATTAACCTTTTGTATCTTAGGCTCTGATAACTTTTTTTAAGTTTTTTTTTTAATTATGAAAATACCGTACAGAGGGGTTACAATTACATGAGCAAGGTAATGAGTACATTTCTTATCAAGCATTGTTGCCTCCTCCTTTGTTTCCCCTTCCCATCCCTGCCCTCCCATCTCCCCGCTTTCCCCTTCCCCCCACCGCCGAAGTTGTTAATTTCGTTTTTCGACATAACGTCTTGTACATCTCATTGTTGCAATGGGTCTATCTGCAGGTAGGCTCTGATAACTTATGGGGGGAAAAACTCTCCTTCGTATTTATTACACTTACTCAAGATAAGAGTTTTCAACTAGCAATGATCGCACCTCAGATAAACCTCAATGGCTACAATACTGAAACTGTGCAAAGCTAACTCTTCAACATAAGAGTCAAAAGTTTTCAGTCATGGCGAATTTTATGGAATATCTAAAAGCTAGCTGTTCTCATCCTGCAAACATCAATACCTACACTTAAAATATAATTTAGGTGTTTATAAACCTGTCTAGACAGAATTACATGTTACTCACTTTTAATTTATCTAACAAATTTTTACAGTTACTCTACAAATTTTAATTTTTACTTATTTTAAATATAATATTATTGTAAAGATGATAACTTATTTAAATATAAAATAATTAAACAAATGTAAACATGTTACATTAAACAATCATTTACAATATTAATAAGCATTATCTTATTCACGATATTTAAATGTACATGTTATAATAACAATTTGTATCTCAGCCTTTCTTGCTTTCTTTGATCACTTCTCCAGCAATTTCTGTTTTTATTTTCTTTAGCTTGTTTTGGGGGAGAAATTATTTTCATAAATATATGAATGCCAAGGATTAACAATGAGCAACCAGGTTTAATAACTACAGGATATATTTAGGGTATAGAGAAAATTACAACATTATGATAGCTACAGTTAATTTTAACAGTTTGTTTTTCATTTTGCTTCATTTTGTTTTCTTGTTAAGAATTTGTAAAATGTATGATTCTAGCTGATCTGGCTTTACATATAAAATCTACCTGGTTTCAAAAAAATAAAAAAACCCTTTTCAGAGTTCCAGTAAAGCATCATGTTTCATTTTTTTTCTGTTTGAAAGGCAAAATTATATGATGGACATCTAGTCCTTTGGACCTCTGAAAGGTGCTTATCTCATGTTTCCTGAACATAAAAATAATCAACACACAATTTTTTAAGAATGTATTAAATTATAGTAACTTTTAATTTATCTGGTAAGTCCCTTAGCTCCAAAATAATTAAATAAATTTGAACATTATACTACATTAAACAGTTACACATACTATTAAACATTATTATATCCAATATATTTAAATGTGCATGTCATAACAATAATTTGTAATATGACAATTTTGGATTTTTCATGTCCATAGTTTCCATGTTTTATGTAGTTCATCATGTAAGGATTATGACAACTTTTTTCCTAGAAAACTAGGTCTGTACTCTTTGTGCCAAAAATAACATTAACCAATTGTTACTATTACCAAATAACCTATTCTCAGCTAATTCTGAATATACTGAATTCAATTAGAATTTATTTGAATAATTAATTATTAGTATACAACTCCTTAAAAATTAAAAAAATATAGTTACATCTGAAATCTTAATATTGATTTGAAATTCAGAATTGACTCATTTTGTTTTCAATTTTCCAACCTATCACACCTAATAGTTTGACAGTCATGAAAATTCTCAATTCATGGGATATTTCTCTCACACTTTTGATATTTTCTGTTCTTCCAGTACATATATAATTTAGCTGAGCTTTTATCTCCCCTTACTGATATCTTTTTGGATTATCTTTGATAGTTATTAAGTTTTGCAAAACTGATCGCAATAAGGAAAATTAGTTTATCCATTGTCTAGAAACATATGTATTCAAATTGCCTATTTATGATATTATATTCAGCTTTCAGGTTAGCCACATAGGTAGTGTGACTTTTTAATATCATAAATAATTTTGTACATTGAAACATAAGAACTGAGACCTCTACAATATTTTAATCCTCACCAAAATATTAAATCTTTGATGGCATTCCATATTTGCTCTCAACCACCCATTATGAGCAAAGCTACTATGTGTGCCAATCTGTGCTTGAAAATATTGTCATTGTTCATTAATTATATTTCTCCCCATTGTTGAAGAAATTTTCATAACCATACAGTAGTCCAAATTGATTTTGAACTTTGCACATGGGTAACTAGCTTATCATGAAGTTTTATTTTCTTTTAAAATGTCAAAAGTCTCTATCCTTAAGATATGCAAATATATCCCTTAATACATTCCTTCAAAAGCCACCCCAAGAAAAATACAGAACTCCAATTTTACCAGAAAGTATTATTTTATTTTCAAAGACCTATCTCAAGGAAAATACAGAGATAAAATATCTCATAAAATATCAAAAGAGGAAACCTTTTAAAAATAATTCCTTTGCATTTGAGTAAACAATTAAAGAAATTAGCAGTGTTTGCCTCATGTAGCCCTTCAAGTTATAAAAGAGTCTCATTAAATCCAGTAAAAGGTCAAAAAATGCCAATAGCTTTTTGCTTATAAAGTAAAATCTGTATTCCTAAGAATTTACTATAGCAGAAACTTTTAAGATTTTTCCCATTGAAACATAATGTAGATGAAATTATGGTACACTACTTGGCAATACTTAATCCTCTTTTTTAAGATCAAGGTCTGAATTGCTGTTATTTAATGGAATCCTTGGATAGTCCTAATACTTTTCTCTCCTTGCCAATTATCATTAAGAAAGTTGAAGTGTTATCCCTTATTCCCTGCTAACAATTTCATCATAGCCTACTGAAAACTGTTATTATCTTTTAAAAAGAATCTTCTTATTTGGCTTTTGGAGAGGAAAAACAGTTTATTTTTCCCAGGAGTCTGGAAAATGAAATGGAGTGGAAGGTGAGATCAGGAGTCATTCAGCTCTCTGAGAAAGACATTGCAGTGCAACACCTCTTCAGGCAACTATGACCCCGTATGATTTCAACAATCATGAAATGAATTAAAATAGTTCATAACTTTAGATAGCACCTTGCCTCTAGAGAGGTCAAAGGAACCTGACATGTCCTCTGAAATTGGATGATCACTATAAAGCTGTCTGTGAAAGAACTGTTAAACTGTCTCTGATACCGGTCAGTAAATATCTGATTATAAGCTGTATTGGAGCTTGTGCTCCACATTTCATTCATGCCCTGCAATGTATAGAGAGGCAGAACTGAGTTTCTCAAGTATGGCAACCTATCT
Source organism: Dipodomys spectabilis (assembly GCF_019054845.1). Taxonomy (NCBI): domain Eukaryota; kingdom Metazoa; phylum Chordata; class Mammalia; order Rodentia; family Heteromyidae; genus Dipodomys; species Dipodomys spectabilis. Next base: position 9,969,657 of record NW_024870686.1, on the reverse strand, counting down.
GTCTCTGGGATCCATTACACCAGAAGATAAGGCAGAGAAGGGAAGGGGTTCTTTCTTCCAGAAGGTAGAAATGATCAGTTTGAAGTAATATTATCTTACTAAGATTTAACATTGTGATGCTTAGATTGACCCTTTTTGACTATTCACTATTTTATATTGTTTGTGCAATATTTCTCTTTCATTTTCTCTAGCGTTGTGTGCATTCTTCCCACTTGGGGAAGAATATTTGATGAATAACTATAGATATGAAAGCCAGTAGGCCTGTAGACTTGATTGCTCTAACTACCATATTCATGCTGCCCTCAGGCACCGAAGGAGCAGTATTTGGACATTCAGTGGAGACACCTCACATCAGGGCAGAACCATCTCGAGACCTCAGGTAGGTGCTGTTATACCTGTATAATCATGTATAATCATTTCCATGACTGTTGACCATAAATCATGTATGAAGAACTAAATATTTACAGTTATCTGCATTGGAATTGAGTTTCGTGCATCTATGGTACTCAGATATTTGACTGAGGGAAAGAAGATAACTTATTCTCTAAAATTCCTTAGTTTATCCTAGCATGTCAATAAGGAACATGAAAATAAATATTGTAAATAATACTGCAATGAACATAGTTGTACTGGTAGCTTTTGTGTGGCCTAGTTTGAGAACATTTGGATAAATTCTCAGCAGTGAGATGGCTGGGTCATAGAGGAGCTCTATGTGGAGTCTTTTGAGGAACCTCCATACTGCTTTTTAGAGTGGTTGAACCAGCTTACCTTCCCATCAACAATGTAGTAGTGTGCTCTTTTGGCCACATCCCTGCCAACATCTGTTATTTTTGTTTTCTTGATAATGGCCATTCTAACTGGGGTGAGGTGGAATCTCAATGTAGTTTTTGTTCTGCATTTCTTTTATGGCCAGCCATGCTGAGCATTTCTTCATGTGTCCATTGACAATTCTTTTTTTTTTTTAAATTTAATTTAATTTTATTTGTGAACATACTGTACAGAGGAGTTACAGTTACATGGGCAGGATAATGTGTACATTTCTTACCAAGCATTGCAGCCTCCTCCTTTGTTTATCCTTCACATCCCTTCCCAGCCTCCCCCCTCCCCCCCTAATCCCAATCCTTCTCCTTCCCCCCCCCCCCTGCACCAACGTTGTAAAGCTCGTTTTGGACATGACAACTTGTACTTCTCATTGTTGCAACAGGTCCACCTGTATCCTTAAACAACTAGTTTTTCCCCATCTCCTCCACAAGTTATACTGACATCAAATATAGTGAAAGCAGGGGTTATACTGTGGGGGAGGGACATACAAAGCAACAAAGAGATAATCTTATAAATGTGTTAGAAACACATGCATGAAAGAAAAAAAACATTAAAATACACATCTAAGGGTTCATTTTCCTGACATCACATTATCTGACCTTTTCCGCTTGACTCATACATATACTAGATATTACAAATAAGGGAAACCATGGGACCTACGTTTCTTTGGGCCTGGCTTACTTCACTTAATATAATTTTTTCCAAGTTTTTCCATTTCCTAACAAATGGGGCAATGTCATTCTTTCTGATGGAGGCATAGAATTCCATTGTGTATATATACCACATTTTCTTGATCCATTCATCTACTGAGGGGCATCTGGGTTGGTTCCATATCTTAGCTATGGTAAATAATGCTGCAATAAACATAGTTGTGCTGGTAGCTTTAGTGTGGTCTTGTTTGTAAACATTAGGGTAAATGCCCAAAAGTGGGATTGCTGGGTCATAGGGGAGCTCTATTTGAAGTCTTTTGAGGAACCTCCATACTGCTTTCCAAAGTGGTTGAAAAAGTTTACATTCCCACCAACAATGAAGTAAGGTTCCTTTCTGTCCACATCCCCTCCAGCATCTGTTGTTGTTAGAGTTCTTGATTTTTGCCGTTCTAACTGGTGTGAGGTGATATCTCAATGTTGTTTTGATTTGCATTTCTTTTATGGCTAGGGATGTTGAACATTTCTTCATATGTCTATTGGCCATCCTTCTTTCTTCTTCAGAGAAGTTTCTCTTTAAGTCTTTCGCCCACTTATTTATTGGGCAGTTGTTTCTTTGAGGATTTGTTGTTGGGGGGTTTAATTTTTTGAGTTCCAAGTATATTTTAGATATGAGACCCTTGTCCGTTGTATGGCTAGTAAAGATCTTCTCCCAATCCGTGGGCTTTCTATTGATCTTGCTAGCTATGTCATTTGCCCTGCAGAAGCTCTGCAACTTCATGCAATCCCATTTGTCCAACCTTTCTTTGATTTGTTGTGTTTCCGGGTCTCTATTCAGAAAATTTCGGCCTGAGCCAAGGAGACCTAGGGTTTCTCCTATTCCATCCTGTAATGTTTTCAGAGTGTCTGCTTTGAGTTCAAGGTCTTTGATCCATTTGGAGTTGATTCTGGTGCAGGGTGATATATAAGGATCTAGCTTAAGTTTTCTACATGTAGTTAACCAATTTTGCCAGCACCATTTACTGAAGAGGTTGTCTTTCTTCCATTCTATTGTTTTAGCTCCCTTATCGAAGATTAGATGGCTATAGGTCTGTGGGTTCATTTCTGGGTTTTCAATTCTATTCCATTGGTCCTGAGGTCTGTTCTTATGCCAATACCAAGCTGTTTTGATTACTATGGCTTTATAGTAGAGTTTGAAGTTTGGTATTGATATTCCTCCAGCAGTGTTCTTTCCATTCAGGAGCGTTTTTGCTATTCGGGGTCTTTTATTGTTCCATATGAATTTTTGGATTGCCTCTTCTATTTCCTTGAAGAATGAGGTTGGAATTTGGATAGGTATTGCGTTGAATTTGTAGATAGCCTTGGGAAGTATTGACATTTTCACGATGTTAATCTTTCCAATCCAGGAGCATGGGAGGTTTTGCCATTTTTTAAGTTCTGTGTTGATTTCCTTTTTCAAGATTTTAAAGTTTTCATCATAGAGGTCCTTCACTTCTTTAGTTAAGTTAATTTAGTTAAGTTAATAGGTATTTTATTTTTTGTGGGGCTATTACAAATGGAGTTGCTTTCCTAATTTCAGCCACACTTTTCTCATTGTTGGCATACAGAAAAGCCATTGATTTTTGGGGGTTAATTTTATAACCTGCTACTTTGCCAAAGTTTTGAATCAGCTTGAGTAATTTGGGAGTGGAGTCTATGGGATTCTTTAAATACAAGATCATGTCATCTGCAAAGAGGGAGAGTTTTATTTCTTCTTTCCCTATTTGGATCCCCTTTATGTCTGCATCTTGTCTTATTGCTGTAGCTAGGCATTCTAATACTAGGTTGAAGAGAAGTGGAGAGAGTGGGCATCCTTGTCTTGTTCCTGAGTTAAGAGGAAATGGCTTTAGTTTTTCACCATTGAGTATAATGCTGGCTGTAGGTTTGTCGTATACAGCCTTTATTGTATTGAGGAATGTTCCATGGATTCCTAATTTTTCCAAAACCTTCATCATAAAGGGGTGTTGGATCTTGTCGAATGCTTTTTCTGCATCTATTGAGATAACCATGTGGTTCTTATTCTTGCTCCTGTTGATGTGATGAATAATATTAATTGATTTGCGTATATTGAACCAGCTTTGCATCCCTGAAATGAATCCTGTTTGATCGTGGTGCCATTGACCATTCTTATTTCCTCTCCAGAGAAGTCTCTTTTTAATTCTTTAGCCCACTTATTAATGGTGTGTCTGTTTCTCTGGGAATTTGTATTGGGGAGTTAATATTTTGATCTTTAGGTATATTTTTGATATGAGACCCTTGTCTGTTGTATAGCTAATGAAGATCTTTTCCCAATCTGTGGGCTTTCTATTTATCTTGCTCACTATGTCCTTTGCCATGCAGAAGCTCTGCAGTTTAATGTGACCCGTTTAACCAGACTTTCTTTGTTGTGTTTCTGGATCTTTATTAAGGAAGGTTCTACCTGTGCCTAGGATCCCAAGCATATCCCCTATCCCTTCCTGTAATATTTTCAGGGTCTTTGCTTTACCCCAAGGTCTTTGATCCATTTGGAGTTGATTTTGGTGCAGTGTGATATATAAGGATCTAACTTCAATTTCCTACATGTGTGTAGCAATTCTGCCAGCACCATTTGTTGAAGAGACTGTTTTTTTCTCCATCTGATAATTTTGGCTCCCTTATGGAAGATTAGGTGGCCATAGGTCTGTGGGATCATGTCTGAGTCTTCAATTCTATTCCATTGGTCCTCTTGCCTGTTCACGTGCCAGTATCAAACTCTTTTTTTTGTAACTACAGCTTTATAATAGAGTTTGAAGTTTGATATTAATATTCCTCCAACACTATTCTACCTGTTTTTCTATTCGGCGTCTTCTATTGTTCCATATGAATTTTTGGATTGCTTCTATTTCATTAAAGAATGTTGTTGGGATATTGATAGGTATTGCATTGAATTTGCAGATAGCCTTGGGCAGTATTGCCATTTTCCAGCATTATTTACTATAGCTAAGATATGGAATCAACCCAGATGAATGGAATCAAGAAAATACGGTACATTTACACAATAGAACTTTATGCTTCTATCAGAAAGAACAACATCGCTCCTTTCATAAAGAAATGGAAAGGGCTGGGAAGGTGGCTCAGTGGTAGAGCGCTTGCCTTGCATGCCTGAGGCCCTGGGTTCGATTCCTCAGCGCCACATAAGCAAAAAAAGAAAAAAGCCAGAAGTGGTGCTGTGGCTCAAGTGGTGAGCGCTAGCCTTGAGCTGAAGAGCTGAGGGACAGCGCCCAGGCCCAGAGTTCAGCCCCCACAACCAGACTCCCCCCCCCAAAAAAAGAAAGAAAGAAATGGAAAGACTTAGGGGGGAAAAATAATATTAGATGAAGTAAGCCAGACCCAAAGAAACGTAGGCTCTAAGGTTTTCCTCATTTGTAATAATTAGTATAACCCTAAGTTAGTCCTGACAGAGAATCATAATAGCTCAATAATTATGAACATATGACTGTACAAAATGATGTTAACTGAACTGAATTTCAAGACATGGAAACAGTAGGCCTTTTTATTTTAGTTGTCAACCTTGATGTTGCCAATATATTGTATCTAATTCTTTTTTCTTATATTATTTCATTTTTATTTTTCCATTGGTTTATCTCTGGAAATCTCTGCCTTTGATTCTGGTTCCCTCCATCTTAAATATGCATTTATCTGATTGCGGGAAGGGACGGGAAATAACAAAATGCTGAAAGAAGTACAAAAGATAACCCAATGCAACAAGGATACTTGTAAGAAACTATGTGAGAAATGAACTTAACAACTTTGTAGGGGGTGGAGGGGGGAGGGAAGGGACAGTGGAAGAACAATGGAGTGGGTAACAATGTTCAGTGAGAAATGTACCTTATTCATGTAAATGTATAAAAATTTAAAAATGAATTAAAAATGAATAAATATGGCAGCTAGGAGTCATGAAGAAGAGCAAAGAAAAGGAGTTGTTGAGTAAATTTACAGGAAGAATGACAAAAATAAGGAAGCTGAGCCGGGCACTCAGCTTATTCAGGCGTATGCCTATAATCCTAACAATGCTTGAGAAGCTGAGATCTGAGAATCACCGTTTGAAGCAAGCCAAGTCAGAAAAGTACCCATGAGACTCTTAACTCCAATTAACCCCTCAAAATCTGAAAGTAGAACTGTAGCTCAATTGGTAGTGTGAGAGCCTTGAGCGCTAGTAGGCTCAGGACAGCACCCAGACCCTGAGTGCAAGCCTGAGGACTGAAAAAAAAATAGGGATAGGGGATCATCTGACATACCCTTATATATATGATGTACACGGGCATGAAGGAGGGGAGAAAAATTGGAAGAAGTTCACATGACCAAGAAGTGTTATATTCAGGGAAATTCAGAAGCAAACAAAATAATAATGAGAAAATGGCAGAACTTCATTGTCCTATGATTGGCATTTCAGTCTTATGGTAAAAATGAAATAAGATTATTTGTTTTTGCTCTATTTCAAAGAAGAAAAGATGTGTGTGTGTGTGTGTGTGTGTGCATTCTTCCTCACTAGAAAATTGAAAATTGTGAGGTATCCATATGATTGGGTAATACACCCAAAATAATCATGACAACTGTTATTTTAATATTTTAATAAGTTAATTTTAATTATATTTAAGTACTATACAAATTGTTTTTAATTGAACATAATGTCAACCTTTTATTACTCTCTTCCATGTCATCCAACTAAAACTTTTCAATTTAAATTTTGTCTGCTCCATAAATACTTTTAATTCAATAAATAAAGATTTGAAAATTAAAGTAATATACTTAATTCGTTTTAATGGATAATTTACACTATGATGTGTATTAATTGTAATATATTTAAAAGATAATAATGATACTAAAAATTGTCACATGTTAAAGATCATTATTAAGTTAGGTAACAGAGTCTGTCTCTGAAAACAGAAATTATGTATCTTTCTTAATTTATTTCTCCCTATTTTAATACACTAATACTAAAATAAAACAATGCTAAAATTTCCAAAAATGACTTCTTTTCTTATTGAATAGTCAGAAAAAATGCTCAAATGAAAATAAACAAAATTTATAAATTTTAATGAAGGAAAAGCATATTTTTACAATAATAAGATCCACAGTTCTTTATAGTTTCATGCTAAGATTTTTAAAAATATCTCTCAGTTTCTGAGTAGTTAAGAAAGATAGATTCAGTAAGCCAGGGAAAAATTCCAGGAATTGATGACTCTTTCCACTAAATCTGTGTATTTCTAATAAGGGCAAACAATGGTTATTCTATAGAATCACAATAGATATCAATAGTTATCTTTAGATATTAATGTTTGTGGAAGAAGATATGAAAACACTGTCTTATAATGTTCCGTAGTCTTGATTTTTGACCCTTTACAAGTCAGCATCTTCTGTGCATACATTTTATCCTTCTCTATCTAACAAGATTTTATGTGCTATTAAAATTGTCCCTTGCTCATCCTTAGTACCTTGAGAGCCAACAACAATGTACCTCTTATATAACAGTGTGAAAAACGTTGCTTAACATGAATCCCTGTAACGAAGAAAAATTACATAATGATAGTAACTATATGAACGCAATGTAATGAGTGGGTCAGCTTTAAGTAATATGGATAACACCAATGCAATTTCAAGGTTGTTTTAATGTAGATACCAGACACAGTAAGAAAATATTCTCACTCATATGAAGACTATAAAGATGAGCTCATAAATGTTGAGTGTAGAATGGTATCACAGAGGACGGGAAGAGGGCTGGGAAGTGGAGGTCAGTGAATTCAGGAGAAATTGCACTCGTAAGGATTAGTTATGAGTAATATGAGTAAAGTTTACTATGCTACAGTAAAAATATGAAAGTTAGGAGAAAAGAATTTAATTATTTTTACCAGAGATTCTTGGACTTGTTTTTGAGCTTCTATTCCATTTGTCTATGTCAATTTTTGTCTCTGTTCCAAACTGTTTTTCTATTTTGTAATTTACTTTTATTGTAAAGGTGACATACAGAGGAGTTACCATTACATAGGTTAGGTAATGAGTAATTTCTTTTTTTAACAGTATCATTTCTTCCTGTTTTTTCTCCCAGTTTTTGATAAGGTTTAATTTGAAATCATGGCATTGTGATTTCTTCATCACTGCTCAGGATTATGTTAGCTATTCTAGGCCCTTTATGTATTAATTTTAGACTTGACTTTTCCTGTAACTGTGAAGAATGTCATTGAAATTTTGACATGGATTGAATTAAATCTGCAACTCATTAAATCTGATCAAGTTTATAAACATTTTCACAAAATTGATTCTATCCAGTTTAGAACATGGTAGATATTTCCATCTTCTTGTATCTTACTCAGCTGACTTCTTTACTGCTTTATAGTTTTCATGATTAGATACAATTTACCTCCTAGGTTGAGTTTATTTCATATATCCCTTTTTTATTCTGCGATTTTGCTAAAACTGTGGATCAGATCCCAGTGGTTTGATAGAATCTTTAGTGTCTATTACATATAAAATCATATCAGCTGCAAAAAGATCATTTGATTTCCTTCTTTGTTAATTATATGTACTGTTGTTCTAGATAAGTATTCAACAACTATACTGGATAATAGTGTGGAGAAGGTAATCTTTGTCCTACTCCTTATATTAGAGGGAATGATCTCAGGTTTTCCTATTTAGTATTATGCTGGCCATGAGATTACATTCCATACTCTTTATTGTGTTAAGGGACATCCTTACATACCTAGTTTCATCAGTGCTTTTATTATAAAGGGTTTTGTTTTTATTTTGGTTACATACTTTTCCAGAATCTATTGAGATGATCCTTAATATTTGATGCAATAGATCAAGGAACACTGGTGTTAGTTTTTGTAAAAGAGACTGATAGAATGACATCAGTTATTTGCTATAGAAGAGTGTTAGAGTGGGTCCTGTTCCTCAGTATTTTTACTACCTGTTCACCTCATCAGTGGTAACCTTGAAAAACAGTTTTAATTTTGGAAACATTTAAATTTCCTTGGAAAATATTTCCTACTCCTCTGTTGTGGCCATAGATCATTTGACTACCATCAACTCAAAGATGATCTTCCCCTTATAACATTTTTTGTTTTCATTATTTTTATCCCTTCTCCATGTTAGGGCTTGAACTCAGGGCATGGGTACTGCCCCAGATCATTTTTTCTTGAAGTTAGAATTCTACCACTTGAGCCACAGCTACAATTCCAGCTTTTTTGTATTTAATTGAAGATATGAGTCCCAGACATTCCTGCCTGGGCTGGCTTTGACCTGCAATCCTCAGATCTCAGCCTCCTGAGTAGCTAAGATTATACAAATGAGCAACTGTCACTGAACTCTATAACCTGTCATATTTTTTTCACTTTGGGGTATGCCATGTAAATTGGAGTTCATTTTATTATATACTGGCTCTGTTTTTCCAACACTATTTGTAGAAAAAAAAAGACTTTGCTCTTCTCACTAGATAACATTATTACCTCTGACAAAATTTGGATGAACATATAAGTGAAAGACTATGAGATTTGTCCTTATTCAATTAATTTGTTGTTTTTGATTACTATAGTTCTGCTTTTAGTTCTTTAATAGTATTCTTTTCAAGATTGCTTTCAAGATTCTGAGATATTGGGTAAACAACTACCTAATTCCCCCATCCACCCTAATGTTACAGAAATTGTAAATAAATAAATCATTCCAATCCCCAATTCTTATTATTAGCATAAACATTTTAAATCATATGAAGTTTTAAAAATAGACATATTTTCAGTGTTGAAATTACCTTGTACTACATAATTGTAATCATATGGTTAACTCACTAGTAAAGAAAGACAAGTCCTCATAATATTTTATTGTGATTATACTCTATTTTCAAAGTACATTAGGAATATGGTATCATTTATTAGGAAACAAGCTCTAGAGTTTAACTGGCCTTATAATTTAAATTAGAATTCATATGTAGTTTCTTATTCAAAGTCCTACTTTTAATTCTTTCATTAGATTGGCATACATAACTATTGTCCATATTAATTAAGTTTCAGTTTCCCAGGATGCTGCTTGGGTCTAATTTGCATGACTGTACAGTGTGCAGTGAAACTTTCAATATAGCGAGAATGCTTTTCTATTATTTTGAAATTTATAAAAGAGTTCTACAACTACAATTTCTAAAAAGACCTAGGCAAATACTATTTATAAAAGTCAATGAAACATATATGTACTTAATCATGAACTCGTTTGATAAGTTGTTGTTTCATAATATGTGATGTTTACCATTATGTCAGATATTAAAAATTTTTAAGCTATCTGTTCTATATTGTTCTTTGGATACAGTATGACAAACCATAAATAAAATTATACTACAATGGAAAAATTGCTGTCTTATTGTCAAAATGCATTGTATTTAATCCTCTTGGCATTTTGATGGCTATGCAGGGCACATGTAAAAACACATGTATGCATTTGTGTGAAAGAGAGAGATAGAATATATTTTCAATGTTACAAATACTTGCAATCAGTCAGATATATTGCATCTGCTAATAGTCTCTATGAAAATTTGATATTCACATTCTCCATGTCAGTTTGAATTTTTTTTGGTCTCTTCATAGATTGCCTTCCTGTTATAATTTTGTCCCATAAAAATTAGTTCCTTTGCTCTGCTAGTCAGGAAATCTTATTAAATCATTCATAAGCTTGCTTTAATATTCCTGTTTATGAGAAAAGCTTGATGACTGCAATGTATTCATTTGAAAATAGAATTAAATCCAATTATTTTAACAAATGTTTATTGCCTATTTTCAACTGAACAGTCTGTAATTAATTAAAAATTCTTCTTATATATTACTTGTATGAATACTCTGCATACTTAGCAGAAGACAATGCTATATTTAATTACATCCCATTATTTCCTAATATGTATTACATTTATTTTTATCAAGACTAGCAGAATATACAATTGAAATGTATTTAATCCAGGGTCTCAATTACTCTAGCACTTGAGGAATTTAGCAATATATAAAACTGTCACAACTTTTCTAAGAATTTTACATCCCATCTCAGCCATAAATATGTTTAGAAATCTTATGTCTTAAGCCGAATAACTAATTGCAAAGGAATGAAAATATTCTTACAAATTCTAGTTTAGATTTGTTCTTCACCGTGCTGAATATCAGAAGCTTACCTAATCAACTTATTGTCATTGGTTTTTTTCCTTGTGCTGAGTTGCTGAGTGGTTATCCAAAGGTTTTATACCATAGCAAAGTATTTGAGGGTGGTATTTGTTCATTGGAAGCCTCCTATTTCCAAACTGGCATCTGCTATAAGGTTCATTCACCAAAGCTGACGAGTCTTACCTCTTTGGATAGCTTTCATCCTAAGTTATTTTGAGTCATTCCAGAGTTATTCCTGAGTTAGTCAAACCCACCCCCAAACTCCAACACGTAAGGAGTAAACATCCCACTTTTTAAGGTTTGACCTAAGAACACAAATAAATTATATGCAATTTTGTTGAGTTTTCTCCTCTCTCCACTACCATAAGAATCAAGAAAACAGTGCCTTTACAGGTTGAAATAAAGGTACTCACTCATCTCAAATTTCTTCTGAGGTTTTTGATAATATTAATAAATACTCTAGATATATCAAAATAATTAAGGCTTCTCAGGATGTCCATAACTTTAAGAAACTCAAAAGATTTACCTCCTTTTCCCATCATCCACCAATTATTACAAAAGGAACCATCAAATGAATAGGAAAACAGTGTCCTAAAATATGAATCACAGGCCAGGCGCCCATGGCTCAGGCCTGTAATCCTAGCTACTCAGGAGGCTGAGATGTGAGGATGGTGGTTCAGGAAAATCCCTGAGGCTTAATTCCAATTAACCACCAGAAAACTGGAAGTAGCTCTGTGGCTCCAGCGGTAGAAGGCTTGCTTTGAACTGAAGAGCTGAGGGACAGCACCTCAGCCCAGAGTTCCAGCTCCATAACAAAAAAACAAAACAAAACAAAAATTAAAAATCACAAAGGGAATAGTACTGGTTACAAATACACTACCCAAGAGGTATGCATTTGTGTATTAAGAAAATGTTTTATAACATTTCTGATGTGTTTAATCATTTTAATTTTAACATCCCCATTTTTTAAGTTTGTGTGTGATGTGCAGTTATTAACAGCATTTTTTTCATACTAAGTTTTAGGATTATGAGTGATTTTATTATAAAGTTTTGAAGTGTTGCAGAGAATGTGTTTAAAAAACATAAAGATATATCTGAAAAATAGATAATTTAGAACCCTGTCCACTTAAAAGACAATATGAGATGAGGTATCAAAGTCACTTTAGTATGTGAAAACTAAACAATTTGCATACTGAGTTTACGTTCTGAAGGAAAGATTCTCCCATTCCACACCACTTTCACAATTTATCTGCTTTAGAGGTACATGAACTTCAGAGTTGTATTTTATGTAGTTGTTTCTGTAAAACAACTATGCATATATTTATTGCTTCAAAAGAAATCAATTGTTGTGTTTAGGGCTTGAGAAGGTTAGTCATAATGTCATATTCTCAAAAGGAAAACAAGATTTGGTCACCATGATGGTGTTATCTAAGGAGACCAACTGGTGTATGCTGAATCTCATACCAGTACTATGTATTATTGTATTTCAGTTTCTGCATACTATCCCTCTTTCTATTCTTTGCTTAGATTGACATTATTCATTCTGTGCCCATTTTACTGAGGCAAGAGAGGACATTTCAAAATATGAAATGTGATATTTCTTTAATTAAAAATACAGATACTTTGAAATATTGTCAAGTTAAAAAATATTCACTGTGTGTTCTTGAAAACATATAATATTAATGATTTTCATTTAAGTTTTCCTCTTTGCATAGCTAGAGCTCTTTGGTGAAGAATATGTAAATACTAAATTGGACCAATTTATTTATTCCAACACCATCATTAATATTGATAATGTATAAAAGATTTAAACAAGTAAACTTATCTTGACCTACTTACCATAAGCAATATAAGGAAGACACCATACAAGTTGTTATTATATCATTATATTAATGGAAGTGAATAATTAATATGAACAAATGAGCATTGTAATAAGGAGCCACAAAGTGGACATGGCAATAAAAATCATTCTCAAATGTATTTTGGCTTGAAATTATTGCTAGGTATGGAAAGGATTTTTATGTATTCCTTCCTGTTTGGAATTTTAAGTGGTTGTTTCTGGTTGACTGATGCTGTGTTTTGGTTCATCATAATTTTTCTCATTTCTGTGAATGATATTTTCATTTTTCCATTAGACTTGAATCACCAACTAGATCCTTGATAATGGAAGCTCCTCGCGGGGTCCAGGTGAGCGCTGCTGCAGGTGACTTCAAGGCTACCTGCAGAAAAGAGCTCCATTTGCAGTCTACAGAAGGAGAGGTGAGTTCCTCTTGTCAACATATGTATACATGTGTGTGTGTGTGTGTGTATGTGTGTGTGTGTGTGTGTGTGTGTGTGTGTTTCCTGCCAAACCTAAACTACAGTTTGGTAGAAAATTCAATTATGTAAATACTAATAATTCTTGAATGTGAAGTGTAATCAATGTGAGGGTACTCTTTTGAATTAAAAACTGCATATATCTTTTTCTTAAAAGTATCAACCCATAGGACATTAGATGTGGGCAAATAAAGCTTTTTCGTTTCAAAATGTGCATATAAGTACAATTAACATCAACAAGGTAACATGAATGAAGGTAGTCTATTTTGTATGGCTTGCTTGGGATCTTCAAACAAGTTGTTAAAGGATGATCGATGGGTATAAATCAGATAGAAACAAAAGTTCAGATACTTAATTACAAACTGATGATTGTGCATGACAACAAAGTAAATACTGTAGATTTCATAAAGGTAGAAGAAAGGGTTTCAAAGTTTCCAGTATGAATAAAAGCCAGATGTGGTGGCCTAAACTGAATTGCCAGCTATTTTGGAGGCAGAGGTAAGATTGTAATGCAAACACAGGTAGGGCAAATCTGGAATATTTTAGCCAAATAAGTAATCAAATAAATAAAAATAAAAATGCTAAATTATAAAAGTCTGGGTGTGGATCAAATGTGTGAGTGCTTGTCTAGAAAGTTTGAGCCCTAAATTCATACCTTGGTAAAGACCTCCTTTCTCAATTTTTAAAACAATAATTGACATTTGAAGACATAGCTATGTTTAGCTGGGCTTGAATGCTATAGAAATTTGTATAAATTACATGGTACCATCATAAATAATTGAAATGTCTATATTTTATGTGTCAATTAAAAAATTAATCAAGGTCTAGGAATGTAGCTGCTCAGTGTCAAAAAACTTGCCTATCATGTGCAAAAGCATGGGTTCAGTCCTCATTACTGTAAAAAAAGAAAGTTCTTCTAAAAGTACTTTGAATGTTTAATTTATTGTTTCAGTAGGAATGGTATCTATATTAACTGAAAGAAAAGAAAGAACCCTATTTTTCTATTTGCCTTAATCTGAGAGTATCCTAAAGATATATATGCTAATAGTTGTCTTCTATGTTACTTTTTCCATCTTAGGAATCTTCTTTAATCTTTTGGCCTCTTCATCCATTTTTTTCCCCTGAATGCCTGCTTTAAATATCTCTTATGTTATGGTTCACTTCTCACCGAAATGAGATAGGCAAACCTTTATTTCATTTACGTATTTGCTGTATATCTTGTAATTGTGTTTCTACAGACTTACTCATTTTTCACGTCTAAAAAATTCCTAGCTATCTCTGCCAATTAATTTAACCCTCCTTCATCTCTTCCATAGTTCTATGGTCTTTTGCTGAAACTCTAAAGAAACGTTATACTTTCCCTTCTGTTTTTTTCTATTGTTACTGTAGACTTGATATACAGAAGGTTTACAGTTACATGAAACAGGTAGTGAGTAATGAGTTCAATTCTTTCTGAAATATGTCTTCCCTTCCCTTGCTTTCAGTTTTTTTCTCCATTCCCAACCCACAAAATTACAATTCGTTTTCCGTACTGTATCTAATAAGTACCACGGTTGTGTTTGTTCACCCTTGTTCCACCTGTTCTGTGCCCACTTACCCTCCCAAATACAGACAAACAAGCAAGACTAAAGGAAAAGGAAATAAATACAGCAACAATGGCAGCTAAAGAATGTCTCATTTCCTTCTCTTGAGGTTCATTTCATAGAATATTATTTTATACGATCATCTGTACATAGCTATCTATTTTCTTACTGTGTCTCAGTCTCTCCTTTCCAGTGTCCATTGCCCTGTCTCCCTCTGCCTCAGTCTACTTGTGTATTCAAGTATACATTCCCAGGATCCTTGCAGTAACTAATCTTCTACTTAATCTAAGCAATTGACTTTTAATTACAGTGATTATGTCTTTGTTTGTTTCTACAATTTTCATTTGTTCTTTTGCAAACCTGACTGGACATCTTGGTAGTTGTGGGTTTGTTTTAGTTTTTTATAAAATGTATTTATTTGTTTTTAATTTTACCTTAATTATTTTAAATCCGTCTACCTAATTAGTATTTTGGGTGGTATTTTTTTAACTACAACCACCAAAATCATTAAAGATGTAAGTTTGTTTGTATCTGTTCTCACTAGTTAGTTTCTTTTGTTCCTCCTTCACATGCTTATCTATGTTTTTTTGTGAGCTCTCTAAGGTCAAGTGGAGAATAATAATGGAAGGCTGTCTGAGAGGCTTTTAAGGTATACTTATGTAATGATTAATTACCAAAATCTTACATTTCTTCCATTAACTTGGCTGCTGAGTCAAGATAAATTTTACTTGTTTATTTTGCCTCCATATTATAAACAGACTTACTGGAAAGACCATACTAATGCCTTAGTGGCCAATACAGTGAAATTATTTAGAAAAATTGTCTTACAAAACTTTAACACTACATATTTTACTGTTACAAATTTTTTCCCAATACAGTTGCAGACTGTGATACTTTCTACACAAAAATAAAAATGTGTCTTAAATATCTGTTATGGTGTTAGAGTTGCTTTTTTTCATACTAATTATTCCATTCTAGTTATTTATAATGAGTGTTCTATAAAAATATTAGTGGTTATCAACCTCTTTTCTGCTCCCATTTATGAATCTTCTACATGTTCATTTCATAAATGTATTGGAAAAAATATTTAATTCAATTACAGCACATCATTTAATTGCCAATTGATGATAAAGTATAAATAAATGATTTGTATTTTTGTCTGAGGAAGTATGAAATGATATAAAAGAACTCTCCTTGCTACATTGACTGTGTCACAAAAAGTCATATTGATCATTTATCAAATAAGGTTGAAGAATATAAAGTCCTTAGCTTCTGCTTTTTAAGTAGTTCATATAAGAACAGAAATTGCCTTCAATTGTAAAAAATAGGGGGAAATGCAGAATAAACTGTACATATCATAGCAGAAAAGCAGAATAAACCTGACATAGATTGCATACTTTAGACAGTCCAAAGTCATTTCAAATAATGCTTAGAAGAATCTCAAACTTAGCTCTGAAGAAGCAAGAATTATTATAATTAATATATTACAAATTATATAACACATATACATACAATAATGCATATACATATCACATATATGTATGTCACATGTTTGCATCAAAAGTTCTCAGGAAGAATAGTTACAGGGCTGATTTCAGCAGAATCAAATGATGGATTCTTGGTAGAGAAAAGGGCGAACTCTGACTTAACAGCTTAGCATAATGGATTCTAATCACAGGGAAGTGTTTCAAATCAAGTGGATTATGTGGTCTATAAGACAATAGGGAATAGGCATATCAGGTTTAGAAATCAGAAAGTAGACAACATCATAGTAACCACCTTAACAGAATGGGAATGTGTGTTCAGGCCTTTCCATGCTACAGTAACCTAAGAGACTCTAGAAGGAATCTAGAGATAACAGCTCTTCTAACCTGACAATTAGTGTGTCTATCTTACACAGAGAAAAGAGCATTTTTAACTGTCTTGAAAGGCACCAAACAAATGCATGTTTTGACTGATAAAATCAATTTCATTCCCATGGTGAAGATATAGCTTGTGTCTCATCTGATTATATATGGAATTTAGATATTGTCATGTAGTTAAACATGTCTACAATTGTCCCTGAATGGATGAAGGGCTTAAGAGCAGTACTGTGACCACACTGAAACAGCCCCGTACACACCGTTCAAGACCAAGCTCTCCCAGGCCTACCGCATTCTTGAAGAGCTCCACAGTTGATTCATGATTTCTGAGACTGTCACCTGCAGGTCTTACTTGTCTAAAATATCCATCTCTGTAATTATTTTACATAAGCCACAGCAGTTTAAAGACAACTGGTTCTAAAAGCAGAAGAACTACATAAAATGTGATGTAAAAAGACCCAGAAAGCTGGGTGCCGTGGCACATGCCTGTAATCCTAGCTAATCAGGAAGCTGAGATCTGAGGGTCGCAGTTCAAAGCCAGCCCGGGCAGGAAAGCCTTGAGACTCTTATTTCCAATAAACCACACAGAAAATCGGAAGTGCCGCTGTGGCTCAAGTGGTAGAGAGCTAGCCTGGAGCTGAAGAGCTGAGGGACAGCGCCCAGGCCCAGAGTTCAAACCCCACAACTGACAAAACAAAAAACAAAAAACAGAAAACTGTGCCAGGATTTGTAACTCTTCCTTCTCTTTGGAACTTTTCTCATGCATCTCAAAAACATATGATCCCTGTCCCTGAAAATTCAGACTCTAGCATTGGGGATAATTGAAGCAATTCCCCAAATTAAAAGTTTTAACGAAGATAATAAGTCTGAGGGGAGAAAACAGATGGTCTAGGGAGAATGATGGGATGGAGGCTCTGGAAAGGAATCATGGGAGACTTCGATGTACATATTTAGTTGTAATCTACTGATACAATCTTTTGAAGTTCAGGAGAAAAATAAGTTAAATCTAAAATTAATTTTAAAAAATTTAAAAGTATGTATTTAGAGAAGTAGGTGTTGAAAACAGATACATCTCATGGAGTTTTCAAATCTGATTATATACAATGATTACTTCTTGCTAGTTGTGTTGATTACTTAATAAAACTATTAGACTGTGAGTACCAACACACACACATACACACACACACACACACACACCAAGATTTATTAAGAAAAAAACAGATTGTTTAAGCATGATTAAGAATTCCGGCTTCGAGACTATCAAAGTCATTAATTTTCCGTGTGCTTCAATGAGTAGGTTGGCCCCCAAAGCAGATTGTACAATATTCCATTTCAGATTGAGGGCTTTCTATCATAATGCACCGTATCTCAAAGGAGAAGACAGCCACAGTGTTTCTACTACACGGTAGGATTGTAATTTGTTTGGTCAACAAAGCATGGCCTCTAAACCAGCAGAATCACTTGTGGTGTATTCTTTCTTATCAGACCATGCTACCAAAGCTCAGGGGTGATGTAGAATGCTGACAGGAATTAAAATGTAATTTCTTTTCCCTCTAGATATTTCTAAATGCAGATACAATCCGGCTGGGAAATCTACCCATTGGCTCCTTTACATCTTCGCCCAGCTTCTCAAATTCTCGACAGACAGTGTACGAACTATGTGTCTGCCCCAATGGCAAACTGTACCTTTCTCCAGCCGGGGTTGGTTCTACTTGTCAGTCCAGCAGTAACATCTGCTTGTGGAGCTGAAGTGACTGATTTCTCCTCACACCAGAATAGCCTTTTGTTCCTGTCCGTCTGCTTCACAGTTCTGCTCGGTTTCCCTTGTGATCAATCCAGAGCTTCTTCAAATGGTCCACAGAGCAAACTTCTTCCAGCTGAGCAAGGATTCACAGACAGCTTTCTGTAGGACTCACTGAACTCTTCAGCATGGAGCAAGCGAGTGACGTAGCAGTGAAGATGTTTTCAAGCAAGAAAACTGGATCATAACTTTTGCTCAAAAGGGAGAATAACATAGGTGCCTTTGCTACATGAAGTGAAGCACAGAGTTTTTGATTTTCTTTCTTTCTTCCTTTTTTTTTTCTGGCAGAACCTGGATATGAACTGCACATGTATACATTACATTGATGAAATTCCCAGCACCCAATGGCAAGGTGAAATGGTTAACCCTGAAAAAAAAAAAAGAACTAATTCTACAGTCTGAAAGCACAATTTTTCCATTCATCTTTTTGGATGTAAACTTTTACCCTCTGAATTTTAAGATTTTGAAGCATTATGTAATGCTTGCTTTACTAAAAAATTAAATTCAATACATGGTTTTTAACAAAACAAAACAAAACAAAACAAGATGGAATCTCTCCCTGGGTTTTATTTCTTTAAAACTGATGTGTTGTTACTCTTTGTCTACTAAGTCAAAAATTTTGTACATTAGGTAATTTTGAAAGCATTCAGCAATATAATCTTTACAGAATGAACAAAATGCCATTATACTGTCATTTATCAGATCTGGATGGCCTTATATAGAATTTACTTGGCTATTGCATGTGGCATATTTGCTTTTATCAAAACATCTAATTAATTGCAATAGAAGATAAGATTAAGAAGGTGGTGGAGACCCATAGATCCTGTCCTTACAAATTCACAAGATATCCTTTTCATCTAGGTTTAAGTAGTAAAATTATTTTTGCTCCATTCACCCTATACTTGATTTACCTAAAGTTCCAGCATTTTCTAAATGAATAAATAGTGTGATTAGTAATGCTAAGAATGGATTCATTTTCCACTGGTTTAGCAACTTCAAAAGTTATCTACTTTTTAAAATTGGAGGTTGAGATTTTTAGAGATAAGAAAATGAATTAAAATCTAAACATTAAAACGATAAAATGTTAATTAAAACATTGAGAATATGTGCTTACTCTGCTCAGTTTCATACTTTAGGAAATTAGTTACAATTCTATTCAGCCATTAATATTTGTCCCTTTTATTAAACTATTCACATCTCCTGATATCAGAAATTCTTCACTGCATATTGTTTGTAAATTAGCTTCTAATTAATGACTCCAGAATATTGTAGATTTATTGCAGGATTCCTTAACTCCAATTTTTGAAATCTACAGACCCCAAGACTGTAAAATTATAAAATATTTCCTAACTTTGGAAGATGGCTTGATTAACTTTAAGGTAAGTCTGAATCTTCACATGTCAATCACTCTTCTAAATCTACACACTCTAGAGCAGTTTGTGGAAGTTCCACTTTGGGGGTTCTTGAGGGTAAACATTTTGCAGTGCAGATTTCTACTCCTGACAGTAAAATGGGACAAGAACTTGTTGAGGTGTTTGTTTAATGAAAGTGGGAAAACTGGATAATGCAAACAGCACAATGGACTATTTGGTCAGAAACATCTTGTTTAGTGAGTCCAGCATTTCTAAAACTTGGAAAGTTCTTCATCAGTGAACATATTCTGCTCTCAGCAGAAACATCGGAAATCTAGTTTACTTTTATTATTTTGGAAATAAAACTTTACTTCTTTTTTGGAGTTCTTCAGTAAATTACATTAATCAGTAAATTACATTAAAATTAAATTAAGACATATAATTGGGTAAAAATTATAGGTCAGATTTTACTTAAACTTAAAACACTAGAAATGATGAGATATGTGTATATTTTTTTCAAAAACTCACAAAACATCACATATGAAATTGTTTAAAAAGGGGGCTAATCATTGTAATATGTTTAAAATTGTGTTAATTTGCTACCTAATCAATTGGAATAATCAGGTGGAATAACCAATCTGTCAGTAACAGGAAGTAATATTTTAGAGGAGTAATTTGCCCTATCCCTCAAATTTTCTGCTACTCAAGAGGAACTAAGTTAGGAAATCAGACTATCTCCAGACATCAGTTAACAACACCAAAAAAAAAAAAAAACCTTCACAGACTTTAACAAATTATTGACTCAAATATCCTCCTGATACTTCTTTTGCTTTCAGGTACCTTAGTAATTATTATACATAGTAGAAGGAAACACTAGAAATCTAGATTACATAGCACACTCAATGAAGATGAGCTGAGTAAAGACAAGAAAGTATGTCAAAACAAATGCCAGTTGCAAGGCTGTCCAATTTTCAGTTCAAAAATATTCTGAGCTGGTGCTAGTGATTCATACTTGCACTCGCAGCCATTTGAGAGGCTTAGGCAAAGATAATCAGGATGTGAAACCAGTCCAGTTGGGATCTCTTCTCAACCAATAGCTACCTGTAATGACATTCACTTGTCATTTAAGCCATGTAGGAGGCTAAGGTCTAGAGGATCACATTTCCAGACCAGTCCAGGCAGAAAGTCCATGAGATTCCATCTTGATGGAAAAAGCTGATGTGTTTACATGGATCTGTCATGCTGGGTAGGGTAGGAGACAAACAATAAAGGAATACAGGTGGCTTTCTTAGTCAATATTAAATAATTGTTTTGAATTGCTTGACTGTGAGATTTCATTAGAATCTGTGTGTAGACCCAACATCCCTTGGTTTGCATTTCTGCTGTAGATTTATTTCTTAAAAGATTCATCCTAAAATTTGTTTTCCTAATAGAATAGCCTTAGATATTTCATGATCTATAGATCTCTGAAGTGGAGCCTGCCTAGGAAGACCACTTAATTCTATGGATATTTTCATACTATTCTTTATATGACAACATAGATTAAAACCTACACTGTAACTACACGGGTAAAAATTCAACTGTGAATTGTACTCAGAAAAATGATTACTTTAAATTGTAAATGCTGAATCACTATATTAACATCATACTCTGTCACATGTGAAGGCAGGCAGGCAGGAGACAGGCAGGCAAGGGAGGGAAAAGGATAAGCCTAGTATTCTTGTCATTCAAATTAGTCACCAAAAAGGAAAACCAAAATAAAATAAAATAGTCACCAGAAATAGATAAATCATGATGTATTTGAGTGCAGTTGTCTAAGGATTGTTTCTGTTTTTCCCTTAAAAAAAGAGACATAAATGGGACATTTTATGCTCTTCTCTTTCAGAGTGTTTCAATAAAACATTTTTATAAAACAACAAACAATTTAAATTTCCTGGTGTTTTGGCTCAATATCTCCTAAATTTCTGTGCTGTATCCATTAGTCTTGTTTGTCTTATTTTAATATGAACAAAATGCTTCATTATCTGGTACATAAATAGCTTACTAAGTATTTAGGGCACTGATACAATGCAATTTTGCTGTGATTTGGAAATGTTAGATTATAATATCCTAAATCTCAGACAATAGGGACTTGAATTCTAATTCTGGTTCTGACCTTAGATACTCATGTAAAGTTCCTTAAGAAGTGAATTTATTTTGGCAAGCTTATATCTCTGTGGAAAAGGTACATTGAACTATAAATTCACTTCAGTCACTTTTTTCTCCTAAATTTTACTTCTTACCTTCTCCTGTCACTTATATCTCTAAATTGCATTGACTTTTAAGAAAAGACTCAACTATCTTGAGTTTGGCAACCTCATTTGCAAGCTTTCGCAGCTTAAAAAGCTGTTCATAAATGCTGAAATAGAAATCTTCCAAGAATCCTAGCCATTCCTTTTCTGTATTCTCATTGTTGCTCTTACTATTTAATCCTTAAAATCCTTGTTAGTAGATTGTATTTGATTTAACAACTTCAATAATATGGTATCCAAAAGAAGGAAAAAGGATTGGGGTCCTAAATTCATAAAATTCATAAAATTATTTATGAATTTAATATAAATTCTTATCAAAAATAAGCAATCTATTGACTGTTCTATTATTATTTTACATATTCATTCCAAAAAGTACTGGTAACTTGAAAAGAAAGAAGGAAGGAAGGAAGGAAGGAAGGAAGGAAGGAAAGAAAGAAAGAAAGAAAAAGAAAATCAGGTTTTGATCAATGCCTAAGTTCTTATATCATTCCGAATTTCAACATATTCACACACCGTAATGTTTCATCTATCATCTTAATGACTCAGTAGGGACAGTATCTCATTTTCCAAACATGGCATTTTATATAATAAAACTCCATATAAATTTTGTCACAATAATTATGGAATAATCATGGAATTTCTGTCAGGCAGAGCCTGGAGAGTAATACCTATAAGCATAATATTTTTGTAGCAAATAATTTCAATATTACAATACTAAATTATTACAATAGCTAAATGTATTTAGTTGCCAGATTCTTTATACAACCATCAAAGTCAAACATATCTTTAAGTATTATATGAATGTGGTCTTGTCACCTTAGGCATGCTGATGCATTGGCTAAGTAGAACTAGTCATGTGACCACAATGTAGTCAATAAAAAAGAAATGATTTGCTCTATGTATTAGTATATGTTAAAGTAATGAGTACAGCAAAATACATTATTACAACATAAAATGATACTGTATTTTTGTTCTTTTAAAGTGATCATCAATTAATGAACAGCCTCACTGAACCCTATTATTGTTTTCACCTACAATTCAATAGTTGCTAAGCTGTCAATGACCAAAGACTGGGATTTCTATTGTATTTAAGTATACAACAGTGATGCTTGTTCTAATTTATTTACATAAATAGTGTAAAAGGATTCTTAAAATTATAACATGAAGTAGTAAACATCCTCCTTGCAGAATTCTGAGCTATGGCCATGACTGAACCTTATGTTGTAGGAGCACAAGCTCTGATGTATGAATTAATAAACAGTTCTGCTCATGTCCAATCAGTATATAAAGATACCTTCAAGCTAGGCGCTGATGGTTCATGCCTGTAATCCTAGCTACTCAGGAGGCTGAGATCTGAGGATTCCCATTTGAAGCCATCCCAGGCAGAAAAAGACCCAATGAGACTCTTTTCTCCAACTAACCACTCAAAAGCCAGTAGTGGTAGAGTGGCTCAAAGTGGTAGAGTGCTGGCCTTGAGCACAAAGAAGCTCAGGGACAAGAGCCCAAGCCCTGAGTTCAAGTCCCACCCCAACCAATTCCCCCCCCCAACAAAAAAGGAAGGAAGGAAGGAAGGAGAGAAAGAGAGAGAAAAAGAGCAAAGAAAGAAAGAAAGAAAGAAAGAAAGAAAGAAAGAAAGAAAGAAAGAAAGAAAGAAAGAAAGAAAGAAAGAAAGAAAGAAAGAAAGAAAGAAAGAAAGAAAGAAAGAAAAGAAAGAAAGAAAGAAAGAAACAGAAAGAAAGAAAGAAAGAAAAAAACATTTACAAAGTAGGCTCCTGATGTGTTAACTCAGCTGAGCCTAAACTTTCATTTGTTGCTAAAAATTCTTTAGGGAATATAATTAATTTGAAGTACTTATAGAACCAGAGGGCTATTTTTTAATGTTAATTAATGTAGCTATACTCTTAGAGGAAGTTAATGGAGAAAAAAAATAAAAGAAGTGAAGTATAATCAACTGGGACTTTCTGCTTTACGAATCGTAATATATCATTTGTTTAAATATTTACAAACAAAAGCCAAACAGGGTTAAAGACATTCAAGGACATTTACTAACAATGGAGAAAAGTAATTTAAAGTTTTAGTGTTTCCTTATTTATTATAATTCTTTAAATCAGGTCCACAATTCATTTATTTTGTTTTGTAACTTTCATGTAAATGTTTTCTTGTATATATAGATATATGAAAAATGGAACTATTTTCTTACACATACTATGCAATATGTTTGTAAAATTGCAATATTACCAAAATTACAAAAGCTGTGCTTTTGTACTTTATCTTGCTTTATGTAAAATCAACCTTTTTCTATTTAAATGGACTGTATGTCCTATAAATTGTAGATACCATATCTATTTAAAAATCAGTCTATTGTATCTTCTGTTGAAGTTGGGATAGATGGGGTGGGATATATTTCTTTGGTGAGAAAATATAGCAAAATTTGGAAGTGAGAAACTTTTTTTCCTTTCAGAAATAAGATATTTTAAAGCATGGAATGAGCTCATATCATTTAAAATCTTCCTGTAATTCTTGTATTTTGTCCTAATTTTGGTGCTACTGTGTAACCATAATTAAATACGATAGACAAAAAAAGAGGAACAGAACTCATATGCTCTCATTTTATTTATTTGTAGTAAAAAGTATTTAAAAAGGAGGGATATGAGTACTAGCATCAAATAGAAATGTTTCCCAATTATGCGTTATAAATCAATTTCTATCAAGATGTATGCTTATATAAACTTAAAAATATCTTTATATATAAAGATGCTTCTTTCATGAAAAACTAAGCATATTGTTCCAAAATATAAGACCAAGGAAAGTAAAGAATTTAAATTGATTTAAAAGTATTAATGATTACATTTTTACCAGATGATTTTTTTTTTGCCAATCATGGAGCCTAGGCACTGCCCCTGAGTTCTTTAGCTCAAGGCTAGCACTTCACCAGTTGAGCCACAGCACAACTTCTGGATTTTTCTGCTTATGTGGTGCTGAGGAATCAAACCCAGGGCCTCATGTATGCAAGGCAAGCACTCTACCACTGAGCCAACTTCCCAGCCCTTACCAGATAATTAATAATGTATCCATTCTAAAATTTCTCATTTTGATTTTTTTGGGACAAAAACAAAATTGTTTTATATGTATATATATACATATATATACACACACACATATAACATATGTGTGTACATACATATATATATATATATATATATATATAAACAAGAATCTTTACACCTATATAAGTAAAATCACACAAATAATCACCCAAGAGAATAGAAACACATACCTTGATGCTGGTCAGGTCTCATATACTTAACGTTGCTGTATTCTATAAAGAAATAGTATTGTTTGAAGCAATGGACATTATTACTATTTACTAATATAGTATTCCAGTCCAGTGCTATAGATACATTGAGAGTTTCAAAGAATAATACTATCTATTTAAAGTACCTTTAAAAAAAAAGCAGAGACTTTTCTTTTTTTCTTACCTTTCCACATATCTGTTTATATCTGGCCCATATACTTAAAACCAAACAAATAGGACATTTGCATTGAAATATAAATTCTAAGTAGAATAGAAATTAATGTTTTGAATTTCAAGACTTGCACTAAACTTTGAACAATTGTTGAATAGTTCTAATAAATTCGAAAACATGCATTTGTGTATTCTTTCTAAAAGATCTTCTAACTATCAATAGCCACATTGATTCCTAGTTTTAGGTAAACTATCTTTTATCTGAAATGCATGAGGAAAGAACAATTTTCTCTGTAGTCTTACTTAACACATTATGATCACATTTATGGTTGTGCCCATACCAACAAATTCTCAAATGCCAGTTGAGGATCTTACAATTCAATTTAATTCTGCTCTTGCTCGAATGAGCTGAGATCCAAAAAGATCAAGGCTAAGCCCTATATAGCTGCCCCCACCTCAGATCTGGGATTCACAAGGCGAACCTGGATGAGCTCCAAATCAGAGGGTCCCTTAACGACTTTCTTGAGTTGGACCATTTGCCAGAATTGTTCACACTCATTTGTTGAAAGGGATATTTTAAAGGGTAAAAAGAGACATCTAGGTCAAGAGGAACACAAGAAGAGGTTTTGAAGGGTCCTGAGCCTAGCACATGTGTGAGCCAGTCTCTCAGACAGGCTCAATAACCAGGAACCCTCAGAATCTCCATCTGGGGGGGGTTTATGGGAATCACATTGGCATGACCATATATTAATGCCATTTCTCTATTCTACCCTCTCCAGAGGGAAGAGCTGAAAGCCCCAAGCTTCTCATCATGGCTTTGCCTTTCTAGTGATCACAACTTATTTTAATGCCACTGAGAGTTACCTCCGCAGAGCAGAAGGCACCGCTATGGCTCAAAAATTACAAATATCTTAGGACTTCCATGCCAGGAACCAGTATGAAGACTATATATAGAGCACACTAGTTCCAAGCTCCCCAGATTATGATGCATTTCAAGCCTCTATGTTTAAGAATTGGATGTCGAGACTTATATAGAAACATTAGTGTATTAGATAATGTTTGTTGGAATTCATTATGAAGACAAATAATTCAAGGAAATATTACTTTACTATTTTCAGAACATAGATACATGTGCATATGATCATATAAAAGATACTTATGGAAATAAGCAGCAAGAAATGGAAGCAAAAACAACAGAGAAAATAGGGCCTCTGTAAACTATAAATTTCTTTTGAGCATCTCATCTTCTAACTACAAGGCTTAAGTTAACTCCTTGGTTCATGTCACAAATTTTAAAGAAAAACTTTTGTTTTTTCCATATTTTCCTTTCATTTTCAATAAGATCTACTACTGTCCATGAGAGATTTTATTGTAGGGGACAAATCTTGCTGTTATAGAATGCAATACTAAGTTTTTTAAATTAAATATATCTAGTTAAGAAACATTTCAACTAATAAAGAACTCACTTGAAACTGATGAAAAAAGTAAATTGAAACTTCGATTTTTACCATTAAAGAGATAACATTGGAACCAAGAATAGTAACGAATTATCTGTAATCCTGGCAAATCATGATTTGAGACACAGTTTTGACTATGTATTGAGACACTCCTTCAAGAATAAAAATTTTTAGGAGAGATAATCAATAAGGGTGATAACATCCTCAGAATTCAGAATTATAAGTAAAATTATTCTAAATAAAACTAAACTTTATTAAAATGGATTTTACTTATTAAATATTAACAGCTAAAGAAAATAAGAGATTAGAGTGCAGTGATACAGGAGAATTTACTCATAATTATAAAATGTTAAATGTGAATAACTTTCCCCATAAGTGTTCATGTCAAACATGAATAACTACAAAGCATTTATTAATTTGCTATTTTCCACTTTTCTTTCTTTTTTCTTATTTATTTATTTTATATTTTATTCGTGTAAGTATTTAAGTAGCCAAGGGGTTTCAATTCAACATGTCAGTTTATGAGTACAATGCTTCTTAATCAATGTAATTTTTCTTTCATCATTTTTTCTTATTAGACAATTTTATAGCTACTCTGAAACAGTATTTTTCCATAAATTTAGCTTTGTGAAATATTGCAGATGAAAACCACTTAAAATTAAAATACATGACAAATTTTCCACCTTCCTGCTGCTTTGACTCACTTGGAGATGTAAAATTTATTGGTCATTACAATTAAGAGTTTTATGGCATCATGGAAAGTGATTTGTTATTTGTCAAAATTAATGAAATATACAGCCTAAAACCAAAATAACCCAAATTCAAGAAACTGACTGCTTTGTTTTTACTTTGGGTCAACAGAATTACCTAATTAGATTTTATAGGTCACCTTGAATATATAGCTGATTTCATGACATTCAAGTACATTTTAGATGTATGAAAGTTTATCCCATAATATGAATTCAGTATTTAAAAGTAGGCTGAATATCCCGAAAAATAACTTTAATAAGTTCCAGCTTCAAAGAAATGCACAAACAGAAAAGGAATAAATTCATTAATAGTAGAAGCAGCAAAGTAGAATATTAATTAAACCAGTATACATTTCCTTCCATATTTTGTCATCTAAAATTTATGAATTATTCATTTTTTTCCTATCAGGAAATAATAAAATTCTTGCAAGTAAAACGGATTTTTTAAAATTGGTCCTGGGGCTTGAACTCTGGTCCGGGGTATTGTCTCTCAACTCTTCAGCCCAAGGCAAGGGCTCTATGCATTTGAGCCACAATGCCACTTCTGGTTTTCTGGTGGTTAAATGAAGATAAGAGTCTCATGGGTTTTCCTGCCCAGGCAAGCTTTGATGGCGATCATCAGATCTCAGCCTCCTGAGTAGCTAGGATTACAGGTGTGAGCCACCGGTGCCCAGCTAGATTTTATTTTTTTAAGATACATTAGTAAACTAAACATCAAAAACTGAGATTCTAGCCAAGCACCAATGGCTCATGGCTCTAATCCTAGCAATCCAGAGTCTAAAATCTGAGGATTATGGTTCTAAACCCATCCCAGGCAGGAAAGTCTCCGAGACTGTTGCCTCTAGTTAACCTCCAGAAGGGGAGCTATGGTACAAGTGGTAGTGTCAGTCTTGAGCAAAAATGCTCAGCAACAGTGACTATGCCCTTAGTTCAATCCCCAAGTCTGGTACAAATAAAGTAAAACAAAAACGAAACAGATTCTAGTTATTGAATATATCATTCAATACTATATATGAAATCATTAAGAGGTTTCAGTTATCTGTGGTTGAACATACATTTAACTTTGCAGGCTTTGTCTGATCAATTCAAGAGGGTTATCAAAAGAGACCAATGTACTAAGCATGATTCAAGCTTTATGAGTAGAAATGACATAATTCTTCACAGGGTCAGAGGTTCTGGAGTCAGGGATCAATTTTGTCAAATTTTCTATATTAGCAGTAGGCTGAATTGAAGGCTTTTCAACTTGAGACTCAGCTTATTGTATTTTCAAAAATGAGATGTACCTGACAAATATGTTTAAATGCATTAGTGCTACCTTAATTTCATTTAGACTTTTACACCTTTCTTTAGCTCTAGTGAGGAAGTAGAACAAATAGATCAGTGTGAAGAAATCAAAGAAATAAAGAGATAATCTACAGAGTATTATAGCTATATTAAGATCCAGCATGTAATTCAAAACCCATTTTATAATAGGTTAGGCATATATTAGTTTTACAATAAATTAAGACAATATTTTATTAATTTTGAAATTATAATTTCATCTACTTTGTTAAATTTGATTAATCTAGGTGTTATAGGTAAGAAATCTATTCAAAAAGCTAAGGCAAAGGATTTCTGTTACACATTTTGAGTTTGAGATGCACCCTTCATGTGCTCACTTCCTTAATAAATGGTATGGATCTCCTCCAAATGCAAGGTGTGATCCTGGGCACTGTTAAACGAGCAATGGCTAATAAGGTAGAAGTAGACAAGGCTTCAATTAACTTAAACTTGCTTAGCTACAAGGAATATGAAGACCATGAACACTTAGTTTAAAATAAACAATATAGTGAGTTTACAATGTGATCTCTGAAAGAATAAGCAAAGGGCTAGTTCATAGTGAGTTTCCTCAATACATCAAACACATTGAGAATGTTATTTCAATTCATGAAAGCATTAGGCTTTAATGTATTTTTTGGTATTCTGCTGCCTCATGCCCACAAAATCCCTCAAATAGCAGGTTGTTAATTAGAAACACGGTCACAGAGGTAGAAATTAGAATATTACATTAAATTTGACAACTTGTAACTGGAGAAATAAAAAAGTAAAAGTAAAATGCTTGTTTCATATGGTTGAGATGTAAATTTTTATCTTCATTTCAACCACTTTTACTTGAGATCTTATCTTTGTCCTTGAATAAAATTTGTTTAACAGAGATTATGATTTCCATTGCTTGTACATACTGGTTCAATATGAGAAACTGTACTGATTTTAGGGTAGGTACAATACATTACCCAGAACCTATAACAAAAAAAATACTATGAAATGCCTGTTTCTAGTGAATAAAATCCTTTAGAAGGACTCTGAGATGACAGTATTTTCATATTTTACAAAGAGTTTATATTTATTCTGAATTCTGGCTATATAAAATGCTTGAGACCATCAGTGTAATTTATGACATGTTACATTATGTTTGTTTTATCTTTTGTATTATGCTGATATCAGAGCTTGAACTCGGGGCCTTATGCTTTTGCTCAGAAATTTCTCTCAAGGCTGGTACTTTACCACATGAGCCATGCCTCAGGTCAACCTTTACACTGGTTAACTGGAGATAAGAATCTGAATGAGTTTTCTTCCTCAGCTGGCTTCGGCCAGGTGCTTCGAATCTTGAGTAGCTAGGATTACAGGCTGAGCCTCTACTGTTCAGAAAGTGATGCATTTTTCAGCAGTTTGTCCTATTGAATCAGCGTATTAAAATAAGTGAGCTATTGAATTTGTATCACAAAATATATGACAAGGCAAAAGTAGATTTTCCCCCCTTTTGGACAATCAGTTGATTCCATATTATTTCATTTGTATCCTACATTGAAATTTATTTGCAAGATTCTCCTGATGTATCAATATAATGATTTCCTTCTTAATAATCCTATAATGTTTGAATGATGAATTATTAGCCCTTGAATTGCTTTGGAGACATTATAAAAGCAGTTATCATAGATAAGCCAAATTCTGAAACTGTATCAGTTGTGTGTTCTGAGAGGAAGGTGAAGTCATTTTATAATTTATATAATTTCTTTAAATACCAAATTCTTATAGAATATAATCTGACAAATCTTCTTAACCAACTATGATGATTAGATTATATCGGCAGTATTCAGTGACTCCAATATCCAACTTTGAAAATATTTGATAAATTATATAGAACAATTTGGGAGCGATAACTTTCCAATTTGAAACTTCAGGTATATCATGACATATGCATGGTTAGGTCCATTTTTTAAATTTACCTTAGTGTTATATTCATGGATATCTTAGTATTGTTACCAAAGGAAGTTCAAGGTAATGAATACTTATTATTTAGAAAATGTAAAAGAAAAAAATGAACTGAAACAAGGATCATATCTAATATTAACAAGTTAGAAGTTACTGACATTTGTGTCATAGGAACTCTGACTTTTAAAGGTCAAGTCAGTTCAGGGCTGGGAAGATGGCTCAGTGGTAGAGTGCTTGCCTTGCAGGCATGAGGCCCTGGGTTTGATTCCTCAGCACCACATAAGCAGAAGAAGCAGGAAGTGGCAATGAGGGACTGCCCCCAGGCCCAGAGCTCAGGCCCCAGGACTGACAAAAAAAAAAAAAAAAAGGTTAAGTCAGTTCAGTTTGGATCTATACCTTTTATAAATGGAGACGTTAGATATAGACATTAGCCATTTCAGTATTAGACTTAACCACTAATTTATCACACTTGTTTAAAGAAAACTGACCTAAACCTTTTGCTTTTCCTGGATTGAATAAAATAAATAAATAATTACAAACGTCTCCTCACCTTCTTAAATGTCCCATTATTTTTATTCTAGAGAATAGGGTGTATTTTTTTTAATAATTTAAGTATATTATTTTATTAGTAATACATCTTTCTCTTAGCTTTTTGTAAACTTAAATTAAAATTTTAGTTCCTATTATATTTATATATGATTGCATTCTAATTTTCTTAGTTCTTCAAATTGTTAGATTAATGATACATATCATTAATGATACATACAAAAATCATTCACTTGAAAGACATATACAAGAAAAGTTAAAAGAACATTTGATAGAAACTATTTTTTAGTGTTTAGGTCTTTAATGCAATGTATTTACATATTTTTAAATTAAATACTGCTCTGAAAAGGTCAAAGAAAATTCACAATCTTCAACACTGTCTTAAGATTGTCAGCTATGGTGTCGGAAAAATTTGTTCAGTGCATGTAGAGGCAAAAATATTATATGGATGATCAAGAAATCGTGTTCATGCTATGCCATCTCTAATCCCTATACTCTGGACAACTGGATGATAAAAGAAAATTCTAAAAGTCTACTTACTGCAGAATAGAGATTGTTCATTGCCCATTAAAGACTGTGATCAAAGTTGTGATTGAATTTTAAAAGCCAGGTACTACTTTGGAAATTAAAGAGAAAATGGATAACTAAATGTAATAAATTGAAATAAATTCTCATTAAAATGAATAATTTAAATGCAAAACTTATTTTTAAATGCAATCTTCTCCATAATTCGAATTGTATAAATACCAACTAAGCATATTGATCATATATGTGTATATATACACATATATTCTCTTTAACATATAAAATTATTTTAAAATATATATAAATTATAAAAATTATATAAAATGTAAAGCAAATTCTGCAAGGCCAACTTCTCAGATTGTAGTGTTTAGATGAGTATACTTTTATATGATGCCAAAAAAGAAAAGTTTTTTCAAAAATCAATGAAATTTAAGTACATGGTTCAAAGTATAAACCGTTCCCTACTTACAAATGATGGCATTTTTCTGAGTATTATATCAAAGTTTTACTTCAGCTGATAATCATGCTCTGACTAAAAGTTATCATTAATATCTTTCTCCAAACATATTTCAAATAAATTTCTTTGGACTTCAGACACTTTCTTTATGAGGAATATATATATATATATATATATATATATATATATATATATATATATATATCTCGTAAGTTTTCAAACATTATCAATTGCAACACAGTACCCTGCCTTTTAAAATATAAAATCAATTTTTGTTAACACAAAATAGATAATAGAATAATTTTTAAGTAGAATTCTTTTAGTAATAGGGTGTTTTCCTTGGTTTTTTTTTTTTTTTTTGTCTTTGTTTTCTTTTGCTGGTGATGGTCTTGGGTTCGTTTTACTGGTGTTCTATTATTTCAGCCACATTTCCACTCTCAGTTTTTGTCCATCCTGGTTGGCTCTGAATTGTGATTCTCACATCTCAACTTCTTAAAGGAGCCACAAGCACCTAAGTTTTATTAATGCCTTATGCACAGAAAATTTGATGAGTTGATTTACTTTGATCTTAATATAGAGTAGCTCTATTCTTACCTGAATATTAGGCCGCTGGAATAAATGTAAGTAAAAGTTCAATTACAAAAATGACTGGTTAGGAATTACAGGCAAGGCTCCTTTGGGAGAGTAGCTAGCCAATGAGCAAAAGTGTCAGGTACCAAGTGCGAGTCTCGATTTGGAACCTAAAAATTATATACGATTTTAAATATATGAGAAACTTTAAAAATTAAATATAATTGCCCAACATTTATATAGCATGACACACATCTGGAGAATTAAAGAGAATTATACTAACCTTTCATAGAGAACAATTATATATTTTTATGATTCTAAACCTAGTTTGCAGAAGTATTGTGTATCTTTAAAATTTTAGTGTTATCATACTCACCAAGTAGCTCACTTGTGAGGTCGGGTATTTTACCAGAAATAAATTGTTAATGGTCTCCTTCATTCTCTGCTCTCAGATTTGCAAATTTATTCTTCTCTAGGATGACCACAACTGTCCTGGTGGAAGCTATATGAGCCATCTGCTGTTCTACTGTTATTTCCTAAAACAAAATAAAAGTGATCAAGAAAGCTAGTTTAAAAAATGTTCTGAAATCTCACTGTACTTTGTTTTGTTTTGTGTTTGCACCTCTTGTTTCATGCTTTGTGTGTTTTAAATAGCACTGGTGAATTTTTAAGTTTTTGCTTATTTAGAATACAACTCATGCTTTTTAAACCAATGCAAACTTTTATGTAAAATTTAAAACTTAATAATTGCCATATATTGAGAGTAACCAAAAATGAAATTGACAACAAAAATGTACTATTGAGAGAATATAATTCTTATCGGTTTAGCCAATCTCCTAATATGTGTTTAAAGTATATAGATATACCTTTCAAAATACAATCTTATACAGCTTAATTTTAATATATAATTTTAGTTAAATCATTGTATAAATAAACCATTAAAATTTCTATGCCCTGTATTATATCCTTTTACAAGTATGTTTATATTGGGATTATTATACATATGTATATTTACATGCAATGTATTACAAACTGTTTAATTATGATGTATACTATATTTTTAAGCAAATATTAATAAAATTATTTAATACAAATTGAAGTTCAATATGACATTTCTATCACCCATATACAAAAATTTTGATATTTTAACAATATGAAATTTAGGGAAAATTTGTTATTTGTAACAAAAACAATAATAAAGGATCAAAATATGTAACAGTGAATCCCAGACTGAAAAAGCCACTTAGAATTCATAGATTAGTTTTGTTTTAATATATAATTTTTAGTTTCCATTACTGACAATGTTGCACAAATATACATTACTTTCTTCTATTTTTATCTGTATGCAAGAGAAGGTGCTATCCATCTCTAGTCATACTGGGAATTTGTCGCACCCACCTTGACCAGCAAGGAAGACACGACCTGGGATTCTTCTCAAAGCAGTTTATTCAGGAACCTTGATTATTAGCTTCTCCCTCGCCCCACACCCACACTCCGGTTATAAGCCTCCTGGATGGCCAATCCCGAGGTGCCACGTGGCATATACCAATAGGGTCGCAAACACGGAAGTAAGCCAGTAGCCAAGCCATAGCCATATAAGGAGTTGTTTTTCACAGAGAGCACTCACCATCGGGAAGGCGGAAGGTGGAAGCCAGCGCCATCTTTGGTCTTGGCCATGCCATGCGGCCTCACCATCTTTGGTCGGCTCCCGCAGCTCTCCACAGCTCCCCCTTTTTGTTTTATTAAGCGACAGGTAAGAGTAGAGGTTGGGCCTCTGTCTAAAACATTAATGAGAGGACCTTGCACTGGTCTTCGCCTGAGGGGCGCGCCTTTCCCAGTGACGACCAGGCCCGTCCGATGCCTTTTTTGCAGAGGTGGGACCTTGGGCATCTACCCACTTGCAGCCCAACATGCTCTTCTTGGGCTCACACCAGGAAGTGATTTCCATGTGCAGTGCATTTGCCCAAGTGCAGTGTGTTTGCCTTACACCCTGTGCTATTCTTTTAACATGGCAAGCCACACGTGGGGGGACTGTCTGGCCTCAATGGCAGTGAAGGCCTGGACCACCATAGCCATACTCCTGCGCTGCGAGCTCCTAATCCGGCATATGCACCACAGGCACAGCAAGATCACCAAAGCCAGGATACCAATAAGGGAGCCTATTCCCGCCCACTCCTTCAAATGATCCACAGCTGTCAAAATCCAGGAGGAAACATCTTGTAACAGGGCATCATCCATCCGGGTGGAGTTTACCGCGACAATGGCCGATCGTAGCTGCAACATCAATTGGTCGAATTCTCCCGTCCAGTTGCCTAAAAGATAACTTGACAGTTGTTTAGACAAATTTGCTGCCTGAGTATAGCTATAATACTGAATAGCAGTAATACAAAGCCCTTCATATTTTTGAATACATCCCAGCTGAGCCAACTGCCACATGATATCAACCTATTCCTGCACAAGATCAATCCTTTGATTTAACAGCATCAGTCCTCCTTTTAATTGTGCAATGGCCACTTGTTGTAAATCCAGAGCTCTGGCTGTAGTAGCGGACAGGTTATTTAGAGTCTGAGCCATCTGCACAGTATGTGACATGGTGGCACCGGCAGCCGTCGCACCCGCAGCAGCCACGGCTATAGCAGCTACAATGGCCGCAGTGATGCCAAAATCTCTCTTATGCCTAAACAAGGTTACAGCTTGAGAAGCATCTACTGGCACAGGCACCCAACGCAGAATGCGTGTAACTATAGCTAACGGATACTGAGAACTCCAGCAGGTAGCATAATAGCAGGTTTCATTAGTGCAAGCACACACATCATCTGAACATATAGAGATGTTGTTAATTACCAAAAACACAAAAGGGGAAACCACACACACGGGGGTAGGCTGATAGCTAATTACCATACAATTTTTACTAAAATGACAATTGGCACCCACAGTACGGGCAGTAGTAGTCAAATTGCAAGTCATGTTTGCTATAAAAAAGTGACCCCCTTGTAGCATAACTATAGGTTCGGCCTGTAAGCAACTTCCATTAAGACCACATAACAGCCAATTATTAAAGGGATTAATTCCAGCCCTAAATTGTACACTAGCATCGGACAAGACACTAGGGGAGAATGAAAAACGCTCAGACTCATCAGCCCAAACAACTTGTCGTGATTGGCAACCTGTCCAAGGCCAAGCCTCTCCCATACGTCAGGCAAGCAAAAAGGGCTTGACCGGAAGTTCTTTCTACGTCCTCATTAAGCACAGGTTGGCTTAGCTTATGCTCTCCCTTTTTTATACGGCTCCTTTTCATCTGTTGAATAAGTGCTCTCACTTCTTCCTCCTCTAACTTGCTGGAACTTTCTATTTCTGATTTTAGCTCGGACAGATCTGGGTATAGTTGACCCCTTTTGCCCTGTCTACTGTCTCTGATCGCCTTCTCTGACCTCTCCTCCTGTAACTGCTCCAGTGCTGACTGTCCATTTTCTATAACCTCAGAGCAGCGCTGGTCCTCCAGGCAGCCCCTTATCAGTTTCCAAATGGTGTGGACTCCTGCCTTTAATGTGCCCTGTTCATAGGCAAAGTCCAAATCCCTCCCTTATTTTTCCCACGAAGCTACTGTAAGGCTCCCGGACACTATGAACCAAGGAGCTAAATGTTGCATTCTTTAAGGAAACTCTGTAAAATACCCTTCTTAAACTTTAGTCCTTTTGAGCGTAGGAGCTCATTCAGGGCCAGAAAAATTGGATGAGATGTCGCAGCGCCCATCTCAGTTATAAAAATTTTATCTTCTTTTACTCTTTTTTTATTTTACTTTTACTTTAGGCCTGTATTTCTTCCAGGGTTTCCGCTCTCTCTTTATCTACAGAGAAGAGCCCCGTATTATGCCCGCTTTAATCGCGGATTCCCACTTACCTGGGAACTTACCTGTGCACCACCCTGACTGCCAGGAGTTCTGGATCCCTTGTAGAGTTAGTTCCCCGTACGGGCCACCACTTGTCGCATCCACCTCGACCAGCAAGGAAGACACGACCCGGGATTCTTCTCAAAGCAGTTTATTCAGGAACCTTGATTATTAGCTTCTCCTTCGCCCCGCACCCGCACTCCGGTTATAAGCCTCCTGGATGGCCAATCCCGAGGTGCCACGTGGCATATACCAATAGGGTCGCAAACACGGAAGTAAGCCAGTAGCCAAGCCATAGCCGTATAAGGAGTTGTTTTTCACAGAGAGCACTCACCATCGGGAAGGCGGAAGGTGGAAGCCAGCGCCATCTTTGGTCTTGGCCGTGCCATGCGGCAGCGCCATCTTTGGTCGGCTCCCGCAGCTCTCCACAGGAATTGGTATTACATAATCCGTGTTTACAAACTTTTATTTCATTTAACACTAGTTTCCTAAAACATGAGTCAGAGTTGTAGGACAACAGAACAAAACATAATAAATTCACAACAATAAAAACTTTAGGAAGGACAAAAATTAAACCGGTTTCCTTTTTTAAAAAATTATTTATTTATTTATTTATTTATTCCTTCATTTATTATTGTAAAGGTGATGAACAGAGAGATTACAGTTATGTAAGTAAGGTAATGAATGCAAGCCTTTCATACTGAATAACATGAAGGTGAAGATCATTTGGTATTGACCACAAGTTTGCTATTCATCACATATGTCATGCTGGTATGTGCAAAATTATGTGCCACACCCAAATTGATACAGGTTTGGATAGTCTTCTCTTCCTTAATATGAATTACAGTGGCTCAAGCTACAAAAAAAGAAAGCTAATGAATTTGGATATACTCATAATTAGTCATAGAAAAAGAACTAGTAATGATATAATTCGATAGTAGCATAATTTGATGCTTCCCAGAAGGATGAGACTTACAGTAGATAATTGAACCACAGGTGGTAGCCAGTCTTCCACCTATTGTTTCTCTTCCACATATGTACTGTGACAAATGTATAAATTAGACTCTGTAAAAGATTAAAAGCCATAATTAATAACAAAATAAAACATTATAATGATATGCTATAAAAGGTTATATGAACTGACAATTTTTTTTTATTTCTGTGATGTTCCAGTTATAATTTTCATATCATACTTTGGCACTGAAGAAAGCAAAGCATCTAAGTTTATAAAGGATAACTACAACTTATTAAGGCCTTTTTATATAAAATAATATCCAGAGTGTCTTTATATATATTCATATATATACTCATTTACACATTTATATATATATAATGCATTAGTATTTTTATATATGACACACAATAAATAATATGTGTATTTGGGTTTTGAATTTTTCTAAAAACTTATTGGAAGGAAAATACAGAACGTGAAAAGGACTTTCTTTTAACAGGTAAGTGAGAGATCTTTTTTGGAGATAAGTAAAGCCAATCTATTTTTTTGATTATTCAAATCTTTGAATCTTCTTTATTTTTAAGAGTTAGTAACAAAACATATTAGTTACTTCTAAATCAAAATGGAATAAATTATTCCTTCTCAAAGTTATCAGAATCAGTTTTATTTAGAAAAATCTTTCCAGAATCTTTTAAAACAATTGGAGCTTATGACTGTTATGCCAAGTGTGGCAATACTCCTCAAATAAACAGAGAAGGAGTAACAAGTTTCCAAAGTCTAAGAAAAGCCTAGCACATTCATAAAGTGCACAGATTAAATTGACATGAAAATTTCTCACTAAATCACAGTTTACTTATTTTCCAGTCCTTGGGCTTAATTCTCAGGGCCTAGGTGTTGTCCCTGAACTTTTTCTTTTGCTCAAGGCTAGAGCTCTACCACTTGAACCACAGTTTCACTTCCAGTTTTTCAGTGGTTAATTGGAAACAATAGTCTCAGGGTTTTTCCTGTATTAGCTGCTTTGAAACCTGATCCTCTGATCTCAGCCTCTTGAGTAGCTAGGATTATAGGCTTGAGCCACTGGCATCTAGCTGAATCATGATTTTAAAAGATCAAAAAATCAATCCAACAATATAAAAGCTAAGGCACATTAAAAGTATGTGAATACATCTAATATTGTTACAAATAATACTTTAGATGAGAAACTCAATACCATGATATGAAAAATAATATAAATAAGAACTGTATTAAGGATTTAATGTTGGAGATATCAAAGTTCTTCAATACATGCAGGGAAAGAGTGATTTAGTATTGCTACAGCAGGGTATATTTCCACAGATGTATATCTGATGTGAAAAATGTTTCTTTGAGAATCAAAATCAACCAAAAGCAGTTTACTATGATGGAAAGCTATTTATATAACACAGAATCTTTAGGAAAGAAAAGTTTAATTTTCTAGATATACAAGAATGTCTAACCTAAATATCCAAGGGAAAAAGGCATCCATTTGTGCCAGTATTGTGAAGTTTTAGAATTCTCCTTAATTTCTTTCTCCTTATCTATCTTTCCAAATGATTATATGTGTTTGATATATGTGTGTGTGTTTGTGTGTGTATGTGTATACATAGAGATGTGTGTATACACATACACACGCTATACATATGCCTAGTGGTAGGTTCAGTAGTAGTTGAATATTTTGAAAATCTCCATTCAAAGTGTTCTTCAAGATTTTATAATGAATGGAGGAACAAAGGGTGAACAAATTGTACACAAATGTAGCAACAGTACTCACTGGACACTATATTGAAAATGAACTATACAACTTGTGTGTGGGGACTAGAGGGAAAATCTAGGAGGGAAGGAGGGAAGGGGTACTTTTCCAAAAAGAAATATACTTCATACCTGATGTATATAGTTGTAACCTCTCCATATACTAACTTTATAATAAGAGTAAATTTTTGACAAAAAAGATTTAATAATGACTGGGTGCTGAGAGCATTGTTCAACTGATATATGGTTTGCTTGGAAAGTACAAGTTCCAGAGTTCAAAACCCAGTACCAACCAAAAACAAAAGAAAGCAAAGTCAAATAAACACACAACGGAACACACAAAAAACACACTAAACACAAGGAAGCAACGACAAGATTCAGCAATGATTGTAAATAGAGAAACCAATTCATTGAAAGTGAATAAAGTTTTCATTTTGTATATAGGTGGATTGCTAGTTTGGGGGCTTGTATTCAAGGCCTGGGCATTGTCCTGAGGTTTGTTTACACAAGTCTAGTGCTCTATCACTTGAGCCACACCTCCATTTTCAGCTTTTTGGTGGTTGAGATAATATTCTCATGGACTTTCCTTCCCAGGCAGGCTCTGAACTATAATAATTAGATCTCAGCCTTCTGAATAGTTCATATTACAAGTGTTACCTAATGATGCCCAGCTGTTCTATTCTCTATTCTACTGTGAGCCACTATATGGCTCACAGTAATCCAAGCTTGCAATTCACATCTGTCTTATGTAACTGGCTTTGACACTCATATCCCTGAGTGCAAACACTGACCCCTAGAAAAACAGCCCTTCTCTTTTTTTTAATTCTTCATTTTAGTTATAACATAGACCACACGTCAAGGTGCACTTCTGTGATCAACTGTATAATGTATTTGAATAATATTTATAGTCTAAGAAGAATAATTGCATTGAGTTTTCCTCATAATTTATATATAAAACTGGTCTTTTCTAAATAAGAATTACTTAATTTTTCCATCTTTATTAAGAGTTCACCTGAAAATGATCATTTGTTTAATTTTCTTGCTATTGAGTTTATTTCAATTATTCTCTCTAGTTTGGAGATTTCTCTGTTTTGTAATTCTTAAAGGCAACAGGAGGCAGGAGGTCTTTGGATCCTAGGGGTGGGGGTCGCTGACAATGATTTCT
Organism: Dipodomys spectabilis; assembly: GCF_019054845.1. Taxonomy (NCBI): domain Eukaryota; kingdom Metazoa; phylum Chordata; class Mammalia; order Rodentia; family Heteromyidae; genus Dipodomys; species Dipodomys spectabilis. The sequence continues at coordinate 9,929,003 of NW_024870686.1, read as the reverse complement.
CTAAGAAATCCTTGGTAGTTCTTCTGTAACTCCTTGAGTTTTCAAATGAAGATTGCCTGACTTGAGTCTTTCCCTCTGGCTTATGGGAAGAACACTGATACTGTGTCATCCCAAAGTTGTAGGTATCCTAGGAAGGAAGAACAAAATGAGACAAGGGTAGGTTTAACTTGCTGTTTCTCAATGACATTAATTTCAACAAGAAGACAGAGCACTCATGGTCTACCTGTCTCTTAAGAGACACACCTCTTGACACTGTTATAATGACAACAGTTTTTCAAGCCATAGTAAAGTGTTAAAAGTCATAATCCCATGTAAAGCATATTCACACTCAAAGAATTATCTCTATGACTCCCAAAAGATTCAGTAAGAAGTGACAAATGGTTTACAGGAGATTCTAAAAGACAAATATACTTAACAGGAAAGTTGGAATGAGTTTTCTTAAGTCGTGATGAATACGTAAATGTCCAACAGACAATAATTAATTGCATTCCACTGGTCACAATGGATAGAAATTATTTCCATTATCATCAGTTTTCCACAGCTTAAAGATGTGTAAAAGAGGAGATTGCTTCATCTAGCTACAATGTCCTGACACCCACAAAAGACAAAAGTAAGGAACTTTTCCAAAGAGAAGAGCATATGGTCATGATACAGTTTGACATATAGACTTCCCTAAGCAGACCATTAGGTTGCTCATAAATAACTGATCATTTTATATGCTTGCTATGATGGAAAGTATCAATTAAGTCAGAACAAGAAACAACACTGGGCTAAAAGAGCTTTATCCTCTAACTGCCCTTTTATGTCCTCTTCCTGAGTAAGCTAATGCAGCACAATGGGGGAGGAGAAGAGGAAAATGGTGTACAATAGTAAGTCCATTGTAGCCTGTAAGAGGAGCTAGGAAAATAGCTACAAAGTGAAAGGGGGATTCAATTTTGAATGTAGTATGGATTGGATATTTTAACTTGAAAGCAAGACAATATTGCCCAATACTCACAAAAGAAAATGACTTTGTTATAGCATTTAGTTGCACTTTCTGAGATTTTTTTTTTCTTTCTTCCCTTGTTCCTTGATCAAGAGACTATTCATTGAGCTAGAGTCTCTTGCTTCAAGGCAGTTACCTTGGAAGGTCTACAGCATATTAGCTCTCACTGTTGGAAGTCTCTAGATGCTTCTTGAATTCTCCTTGGTTCCTTTAATCTTCCACTAACACTGTAAATACCACCTAATTAAACTCCTTTTTATTTCCGTGTGGAGCATGCCATCTGTCTCCTGATGTGACCCAGACGGCTGCATATGGGAACTGTCAAAAATATCATCCAGAGCCATTGAAAAGCTGATAGAATGTGATTGAAGCACTGGTCTGAGAAGAACAGCTTTCTTCTTCATTTCTATTAGGTCAACCTTGTTCAGTGAAAAGATCATTATATATATATATATATATATATATACACACATAGGTATATGTATATATATATATAGCATTTATAGCATTTAAAGATGTATACAGATTTTGTATAACTGTATTTTAATATTACAAAGCATATTAAGAATTCATATTAAGGATATATAATTATATCAGTAGCAATTATACTAACATTCATGTATTTAAAAAGTAATTAAATATAAGAAGTCCTCTATGAAACTGTATGTTGCAATTTTCATTTTTATATGCAGTGTTTTCCATTTAAAAATATACAAGGTAGACCTACAATGCGTAATATTTTGTTCATACTGTCCTATTGTCTTTATAAATGACTATTTTAACCCCAAATCCCTAATATAGCTATTTAGGTTACTTCTAGTTGAAGGAAAGATAACATTGGTATAATCAAAATCCTTAAAAATATTTCACCTTGCTCATCATTTTTGAATCCATTCTTTACTGAAGTCAGTGTATATTCTTAGAATACAACTGTATCAATTCATATTTCAGCAAATTGTATATGGGTACTGTTTTATCCATATTCTAAAACAGAGTAATCAATATATAGTTATCATTAATTATAAATTATTATGTTATAGATTGCATTATGAAATGTATAAAACAAGTATTGTATCACACCTTAATTGATCTTGTCCATACTTATTTTTCTTATCAATTAGACAAAAAAGCAACTCCTCAGTTTTTAATTTGAATTTGTAGATGACTAGGTGGTCAAATATTAATGATTGTATTTTCTTTTTTATTTATTTATTTATTTTATTTTATTTGTGAACATACTGTACAGAGGGGTTACAATTACATGGGCAGGATAATACGTACATTTCTTACCAAGCATTGCAGCCTCCTCCTTTGTTTACCCTTCACATTCCTTCGCAGCCTCCCCCCTCCCCCCCCCAGTCCCAATCCTTCCCCCCGCCCCACCCCCACCCCCACCCCCCCAACCCCGCACCGACGTTGTAAAGCTCGTTTTGGACATGACAACTTGTACTTCTCATTGTTGCAACAGGTAATGATTGTATTTTCGTCTTTAGTAACAACTTACTGAATGTGGTGCTGGTGGCTCAAGGTTGTAATAGCTAGGATTCAAAGTGAACTAGGGCATAAAAGTCCTTAAGATTTCTATGCCTAATTAACCACCAAAGAACTGGAAGTGGAGCTGTGGCTCAAATGGTAGAGTGTTAGCAATGAGCCAGAAAGCTCAAGAGTCCTGAGTACAACCCCATGAATTCTCTCATACAAAAAATAATAACTCGCTTATATTCAATACCAATATATTGGTATATAATCATTTTATTTCACAAATATTTTATGCAAAGAAAGTGTTAAAAACTTAGATGACAACTTTGCTCCATAAAAATTCGGCAATTTGCTTTGCTTTACTTTATTTTAAACTAATATCTTATAGTATTTTGTCATTTGAGAGGTTTTACTTAAATGTCCAAATTTAACCAAGGTTTTTTTATGATCCACGTGTTACCAATAAAATTTCCTAATAGTTTCTGAGCCAGTTTATCAAAATATTTACCTGTATTTTGATAGAAGTTTTATAATGGAAAATTTGTATTCAAAATTTTGATTCATTTCTATTTCTCTTTGATGTGGTATGATTTATTTTCTACAAGTAACTTACTAGACATTTATTATTGTGGTGATGCAATTGCTTTGAATCAAATATTATCAACATTTGTATCATCACTACAAATCCTAAGGCTTACCACAATTTGAGAGGTAGAAACTAAAGTAAACTTTGGTGTCTAACATGGACAGCCAATGACTTTAAACAGATTTCTGTAAGTGTTACATTCTGTAGATGTTTAAGGCAGGTAAGTTATATAAAGCCTTTGCAAAAATTTAGATTCTCATACGTATGTCATGATAAAAATTCTTTGTGGGGAAACAAAAATAATTCTCATAAACAGGGAATTGACAAGCCAAGTATTAAGTACATGCACAAACAATGTAAGAGTCTAAAAGTTATTTTGATTGTGGCTACAGGAATGTCTTCCCATGCAATAATTATACAAGAAAGGATAATATCTGACAGCATAAAGCATCAGAAATAACATGGGATTTTGGAAGTTGTTAAATTATACTAAGAAGAACAAAATAAAATCAAGTATACTGGGAAAAAATGTTTTTAATGCAAAGTGATATAGGAAATTTGCTTTCCTAATGACCCCGTAATTCTAATTCTAGGATCAATGAAAGCCATCAGGTTGTGTCCCAAAAATGAAAGCTTCACTAGTTGCTAAGAAGGTGGCCCAATTTGTGTTTTGCATGTATAAGTCATGCTCCCTGATATATACCTTCATGAAGACAACATGGATTTTATTATATTACCTTCCACAAACAAAATGTCTACGGAGATAATGCTGGGCATGGTGTCCTCCTACCACATATGGTCCAAATAAGCACATTTTGGCCCATAAAGGCTGCTTCAGGATAGCCATTTTCAAGATAGCCATTTGAGTACTGTGTTTGGTAACAAATCTGTTAAGACACGCACCATCCATCATAGGGAAATGAATGTATTAGGATCCACTTTCTCTAATAAGTCCTTGTGTACCCACTGCATTTGTTAATCCAAAATAAATTTCTGGAATCAAGAAAAAATTCAGATTAAAACAATATTTTGCTCCAATAAATTCTGTTAAATTTATTTTCTCTAATATTATTAGTGCATAAATACTGAGCAGAATGTTTTAATACAGCTTAATATTACATTTCACAAATTACTAATGAATATGGACCTGAGCATTTATGTGTACTAGAATTCACTGACTTGATGCTGATTCATTACAGAAAAAAATATTGTATATCCCTGATAAAACAAAATTAAATTTATAATGATTAAAAATCTGTAGCTGTTGAGAAGCATGCAAAAGTTACAGAGTTGTAAAGGAAATTCACAGGTGTCTCTTTATAGCATAGTCAAATAAAATGCTAGTAAACAGGGTATTTTCACAGTTGATTTTCTCCACTCCAGACAGGAAGAGCTGTCATTTGTAACAGACATATTTTCAGTCTGATGACCACATCTCAAAGGACAACAAGCTCCTTTTGAGCAACAAAATATATAGTATATTTTTTGGCATTGACTTTAAGATCAACAAATGTCTACTTTAAAACAATTTAAGTTATAATAAAATATACAAATTTATACTTTAACTGTGATAGCTGATCTGAATTCCTGAGTATTTTTTTTATTATCTTAGAGGTAGAAAAGTGATCTTCAAAATTATTCCTATATTCAGCTCCTGAACTACTTATCTAAAAAAATATTTTTAAAAATTCTGCCTTGTACTGTTATTCAATCATTTACTCTGGTGGCCGGAGACACAGAAGATTAACACTAAGTCCTTATTATTATTATTATTATTATTTTTGCCAGTCATGGGGCCTGAGCTCTGGGCCTGGGCACTGTCCCTCAGCTCTTCAGCTCAAGGCTAGCACTCTACCACTTGAGCCACAGCACCACTTCTGGCTTTTTCTGCTTATGTGGTGCTGAGGAATCGAACCCAGGGCCTCATGCATGCAAGGCAAGCACTCTACCACTGAGACACCTTCCCAGCCCAAGTCCTTATTTTTAAATAGAAGAAAAGGTATTTAAAGTTTTCTTCACAGTGGTTCCTTCATTTCTTTGGTTAAGCTAATTCCTAGGTAATTTTTTTTTGGGGGGGGAGGTGGGTATTACCACAGGAGTTGCTTTCCTTATTTCAGCCATGCTTTTCTCGTTATTGACATACAGAAAAGCCACTGTTTTTTTTTTTTAATTTTCTCTTCATCAGTGTATTTTTACTGTCAAGATGATATACATTGAGGTTACAGTTACATATAAGTAAGGTAGTAAGTACATTTCTTTCAAGCAGAAAAGGTCAGATAAGTTGATGTTAGGGAAATGAACCCTAAGATATGTATTCAAATGATGTTTTTTTCTTTCTTTTTTATTTTTTATTTATTTTTTAATTTTATTTTATTACACTATAGGAAAGGCGAGTGGCAGCTACAGGTATTGTGCACACCTGAGCTGTCAAAGTCTCTCCAAGTTGTTCTTGCATGCAGTTGGAGATCTGTTTTTTTCTTTCATGGGATTGTTTCTAACACATTTATAAGATTATTTCTTTGTTGCTTTGTATGTCCCTCCCCCACAGTATAACCCCTGCTTTCACTGTATTTGATGCCTGTATAATTCATGGAGGGGAAGGGATAAACCAAAACGTTTAAATAGGGATACAGGTGGACCCATTGCAACAATGAGATGTACAAGTCCTTATGTTGAAAAGGAACTTTACAACTTTGGTGTGGGGGTGGGGGAGGAAGCTGGGAAGGGATGGGAAGGGGAAACAAAGAAGGAGGCTACAATGCTTGCTAAGAAATGTACTCATTATCCTGCCCATGTAATTGTAACCCCTCTGTACAGTATTTTCACAAGTTAAAAAAATAAGCACATTTCTTGTCGAACTTGTTACCCTTGCCTTTATTTTTCTCCCTCTTTCCCTCTTCCCCAATCCTTCCTCCCAATTTGTACAAATCATTTCCAACATATTGTCTTGTGAATATTGCTGTTGCATTGTCCTTTGTCTCACCATTCTGTTGTTCCCCCTCCCTTCCCTAATTCAGATAAACCTATATATGTATATATATAGTACCAGAGTATCAAAATAAAATACAATGACAACAGGGGATAGGCCATAGAGGGAAAAACATACAAAGAAACAAGAAATCACATAGTAAATAAAAAACAATAACAACAAAGAAAAACTTTTTATGTCTATGTATTGGAGTTTTACTTAGCATCATCTTATATGGTCATATGTACATAACTATTGAGCTATTCTGCTCATCTGCTAAAATTATCCTAGACATACACTAATTATTGCAAATAAGGGAAAACATGGGATTTATGTTTCTTTAGGTCTGGTTACTTCACTTAATATTATTTCTCCCAACTGTTTCCATTTCCTTACAAATGGGTTGATGTCATTCTTTTTTTATGGAAGCATGGAATTCCATTATATATACATATATATGTGTGTGTGTGTGTATATATATATATATTTATATATCACATTTTCTTGATCCATTCATCTTCTGAGGGGCATCTGGGTTGGTTCCATGCCATTAATTTTTGAAGGTTAATATTATACCCTGCTACTTTTCCAAAGTTTTGGATCAGCTCAAGTAAATTAGGGTGTAATCTATGCTCCCCTAAGGCCCAGCAATCCCACTTTTGGGCATTTATCCAAACAATCACAAACAAAGCCATACTAAAGTTATCAGCTCAACTATGTTTATCACAGCATTATTCACCATAGTTAAGATATGGAACCAACCCTTCCTCTCAGTAGATTCATGGATCAAGAAAATGTGATTACACACACACACACACACACACACACACACACACACACACACACACACACATACACATACAATGGAATTCTATGCTTCCATCAGAATGACATCATCTCATTTGTTAGGAAATGGAAAAACTTGGAAAATATCATATTAAGTGAAGTAAGCCAGACCCAAAGAAACATAGATCCCATGGTTTCCCTTATTTTCAATAATTATTATACATCTAGGATAATTTTAGCAGATAAGCAGAATATTTCAATAGCTATGTACATATGACCACATAAGATGATGCTATATATGTGTGTTGAAGATTGTATCTTAGAAACATTTATTAAAATAAACCAATTTATTAAAAATAAATCAATTTATGTTTTCCTTTGAGACATTAAAAATCAGTGAACTATTCCTCAGAGAAATCTTTCTGTAATTAAAAATGATATTAGCTACAGAGTGTGAGCACAATTTTATGTCTAATAAGAGATCATGATACTGACAGGATCAACATTAAAAGAATCCCTTTCCCAAATCTCCATTCAGTTGTCCTCCATTCCTTCCTTAATACTTTTTTGCTGTAGAAGCTCTTTCCAGGTTCTAGTTAGGTAGCTGCAGGAAAACAAGGGCAAAGTTTCCTTCCAAAGAATAGGGTAAAAGGCAAAAATTGGACAACGAAGACCCTGCTTAGTGCACGAACTTCCTGACTACTGTCTTTATACATCCCTTTTCCTCCCTCAAAAACTCTCTGTGCTCTAAAACCCACTGAGACTGATATTTGAGAAAATGATTGTCTTTGCCTTCTACAGAAACAACTTTGAGCAAACCTATGTATTTTCACCAGTTTCTGTTTTTGGTAGAGTAGCAATATGAACCAGAGAGTCCAGTCATGGCATTTGTTAGCATCACCGTATACCCATTTGCAGAAAACAAAGTTATTATTAACAACAAGGAGGGAAGAGATGGTGATGAAGTACACGAAGTACAAGAATCACGACAAGAAATCTGAGAGTCCGATATGTTCTCAGCACATGGCCTACCTGTCACTATTATAATTCATTCTCTTCAATGCTGAACGCTTTAGTATAATTTATGTTTTAAAACAGTACTCAGATATAAATTCTGGCAGAAAGCATATTTTTCCATTTCCATGATGAAAAGACATGTTTATGGCTATATAAAATTAGGAGAATATCCCTGTTTATAAAAAAAAGATCATTAATAAGATATGCAAATGTCTCATTTACTTCAGGAATATTCATAAAAAGTAAACTATCGAGGGAAAATACAGCCACTATAAAGCATATAAACCACATTTTCAATCTTCTTTACAGTTAAGGAGACAGGGATGTTAGAAAATGACAATGAGAAGTCATTGGGGTAATTTATGTTGTTTGTTTTATTTTATATTTCTTAAAAAGCTGCTTGATTGTAAATGGAAACTTTTTGAAGCAGTTGATACTAAGGCTAAGAGTTTGAAGGTGTGAAGAGTTGCAAGTTCATGTGTTTTGAACTTACTCAATTCCATATTATGAATCATGTTATGTTAGTTTTATGCTGACAAAAGCACCTGCATGCTTTGAAATCCATTCTCAGGGACACAGAATATATAAGTCAGGAAATCAATTGTTTATCCTCCTTTTGATAGCCATAATTTCTTTTAGTTTTAAATATGTTTTTATTGTAAAAATACTGTACAGAGGGGTTACAGTTACATGAGCAAGCATTGTTACCTACTCCTTTGTTTTTCCCCTACCATCCCTTCCCTCCCACCTCCACAACTACACTCCCCCCATCCCTCCGCCTAAATTCTAAAGTTCATTTCCAACATAGTATCTTGTACATCTCATTGTTACAATGCGTCACCCTGTATCCCTATTTAAGCATTTTGTTTCGTCCCTTCCCCTCCCCAAATTAGATAAATGTATATACAAGACGCAGGGCACTGACATCAAATACAGTGAAAACAGGGGTTATACCATGGGGGAGAAACATACAAAGAAACAAAAAAAATCACATGGTACATTTTAAGTACGTTAGAAACAATAGCAAGAAAGAAAAAAACCATGTGTCCCTATCTTGGGGTTCATTTCACTTAACATCATCTTATCTGGCCATATGTACATAGCTTTTGACTTTTTTTGCTTGTCCTAGACATATACTAGTTATTGCAAAGAAGGGAAACCATGGGACCTATGTTTCTTTGGGCCTCGCTTACTTCACTTAATATAATTTTTCCAAGTCTTTCCATTTCCTAACAAATGGGACAATGACATTCTTTCTGATGGAAGCATAGAATTCCAATATATATATATATATATATATATATATATATATAATGTATATATGTATATATAATGTATATAATATATAATATAATATATTACATATATTGTATTTATAATATTATAATATATAATAATATATATTATATACATATATACATATTAAATATATATAATATTTTATATATTATATATGTGATATATAATATACATATGTACGTTATATATAATATATGTATATATTATATATATGCATATATACATTATATATATATATATCACATTTTTTTGAGCCATTCACTACTGGGGGGCATCTGGGTTAGTTCCATATCTTAGCTATGGTAAATAATGCTGCAATAAACATAGTTGTGCTGGAAGCTTTAGTATGGTCTTGTTTGTGATCATTTGGGTAAATGCCCAAAAGTGGGATTGCTGGGTCATAGGGGAGCTCTATGTGGAGTCTTTTGAGGAACCTCCATACAGCTTTCCAAAATGGTTGAACAAGCTTACACTCCCACCAACAATGCCATATCCCCTCCAGCATCTGTTGTTATTAAATTTCTTGATTATAGCCATTCTAACTGGGGTGAGGTGGAATCTCAATGTTGTTTTGATTTGCATTTCTTTTAGGGCTAGAGAGGTTGACCATTTCTTCATATGCCTATTGGCTATTCTTATTTCCTCTTCAGAGAAATTTCTCTTTAAGTCTTTACTTTAGTCCACTTATTTATCGGGTACTTGTTACTTTGAGGATTTGTTGTTGGGGGATTTAATTTTTGAGTTCCAAGTATATTTTAGATATGAGACTTTTATCCATTGTATTGATAGCCACAATTTCTAATTTGGGCATTTCACATACTAGACACCCACATTTACTATCAATCCTCTGAGCAGCCTTCCTTCAGGCTTAGAAGTGTTTCTATCATCTTGGGACAGAAAACGTACAAAGTAGTTGTTAATACTGGCAGCATTACTTCTAAGAACCAGGCCTAGTAACCCTCTACTGGGTAATCTGCAATAGAGAACTGGCACAGAATCAAATCTCTTTTCTATGCAGACTAGAGGATCAAGAGTAGATAAGACCAGATAGCCTCAGGCAATAAAGATTCTCAGTTGTTTTATGTGAAACTTACTTGACCCTGGCAATGACTCTGGTCCACTGCAGTTGATCAGCTGGGTTAATTGGACCTCCTCAGGGGGCAAGCTCAACTGAAACTTACTGAGCTGAAGAGAGCAAGCTTCTAGACAAAATCACTGGATCAGATGCATATCTGTGGGAGGATGGAATGTTAAAATAAGTAAGTTCTTCGGTATGTACTCAGGTACCAAAACTATATCTTATTCCAAAATGAAATAATGAAGTATTTGGAAGTGATTTGGTTTCTCAGAATATGTGACAATGTTTGTGGTTTTGAAGGTTCATATGGGTTGGAGAGTGTAGAATTTCCACAAAAAGCCAGGCTGAACATTTGACTATTTGTTTTATTTCAGTGAATAATAATTGTTTAAATCTTTTAATGAGGCTATCACTTTAATCATTATGACAATTGACATTCCATGAAAAAAGGTATCACTATTATAAAATTATTTTTTGTCAATTGTGGGGCCTGAACTCTGGCCCTGGGTACTGTTCCTCAGCCCTTCAGCTCAAGGCTAGCCCTCAATCACTTGAGCTACAGTGCCACTTCTTCTGCTTATATGGTGCTGAGGAATTGAACCCAGGACCTCATGCATGCAGAGCAAGCACTCTACCACTGAGCCACCTTCCCAGCCCCCACTTTAATGAATTTTTGTAGTGAGGGTCTAGAAGATATGATCCCCCCCAAAATGATGACCACTAATAGTATTATCATTTCAAAGTTATAGAATTCAGATTGGTATGTTTGAATCCTATAGTGTAAGCTTAATTCAGAGATAAGATGAATTTTACTCTACCTGACTTTTATCTAAATCTGATAATGGACTTTCCTTCATTTCTAAGGCTTAATTTTTATTAGCAAAACATAATGAGTAAGTTTCTGATTTGTTATGCTTAATTTATTCCAACTGTTTTAAAAATAGTGATGTCAATGGAGTAATTAGAGATTCTTAACAGGTCTCCCAACCCCAGTATCTGACTTTTATTTGCTTTTCATGAAACATGCTGCTAGGGTAATTTTTATAGGAGAATACTTAATAATTTTAGGCTTGTGTGACAATTAATAAGACAAAAATAAGCACATGAGAAAATATGATGAATAAATATTCTTGTCATGCTGATGCTTTTCAATAACAATGATTTGTCTTTTGTGATGCTCTTATCATTTCAAGTGTGTTTCTGATCTTCCAAAACTGCCTTTGCAGCAGATAATGCACAGATGGAGTTTAGCAACTCACTTCCACACCTTTCTAAGCAGCTGGATCATGCCCTAGGCCATAAATCTAGTTGTCAACTATTTAAGTACTTATTGAGAAACCCAAGGACTAAGCACTAAGTCAACTGTATCAATTTAGCTTTCAAATTAAGAAAAGCCAAAAGGAAATAAGGATGACATAGCTAACATTATTTTTAAGACAACCATGAAATGAAGCTCTTGGCCCTGTGACTAGGCTCAGAAAGCCAGATCTAATGGAAATCACTAAGTGGCCTAATGCAGTACAGGGTGATATCTATGAAAGGTCTATCATCAGCAAAGGGGACATAAAATCCTCCTCAAGTAGCTGACATACAATTCCTGGATGCTGATTTGCTGCAGAGATGGCCTGAAGAAAAGCATTCAAGAGACTACAGCTACTCATCACAAATTACTTTTTTCTAAAGTTAAAACTGTCAAAATTCTTTTCCCCCTTGAAGAAATATAAGTTACTGTGTGCTGAGAGAATTCACTAGAATCATTGAAAAGTTCCTTTGGGTTGGGGAAATACATCTTGTGGAAAGAGAGGACCAGCATCAATTACCCAGGTTTCTCTTGAATGGTGGCAAGACAACTTAGTAGGAAAGTGATTGATGGAACTACTTAACAGGTGTCATGCTGGGTGGGTAGTATCTATGGGACATGTCCATGGAGGAGAAAATAAAATCAATTCTGTAATGAAATATTTGACTGTAGTTGGCAAAAGATACATTCTAGAGATGGAGCTCTTCTGAAGAATTTACAAGTGGGGTGGGGGACTTGACATCCTAGACAAAACAGATAGAGGAGGGGACACAATTTACACTCTACTTTCTTAGACAGCTAACTTAAATCCTACCATCCGGATTTATCCAATAATCACTGTATGCAATACATTTTCACTCATTGTATGTAATAGATGTTTTCCCCAAATTATATCACTCAGTTCATTGCAATCCTAGAAATCCATTAATTTCGCATTGTGATATGAGTATGTCTGTGTGTAACCAGCTGTACAGAACACATTTTTATTTTGAAATATTGTAGATAGTTGTTGTTGTTGTGTGTATGTGTGTTTGCTGGTCCTGGGATCTTAACTCAGGGTCTGAGTGCTGTCCCTGAATGTGTTTGTTCAAAGCTAGCTCTCTACCACTTGAGCCACAGCTCCTATACTGACTTCTTTTGATAGTTAATTAGGGATGAGTCTCATGGGCTTCCTTGTCCAGACTGGCTTTGAACCTTCAGATCTCAGCCTCCTTAGTCAGAAGGATCACCACTAGTTCCCTTGTATTTGCCATAGTTGTCGTATTTTCTTCTTTAATAGACATAAGACCAGTCTATTAATCTCAAAAGGATTGTTAAATTTTACCTTTGCTAGGAATTTTTTTGAAGCCCAGCAAAGGCTTTCTCTTAGATTTTTTTTCTCACTAGAAGTACAATGGTGGGTTAGAATACTAAACTTAGCAAGGAACTGGAAGTCCAGAAGTTGGGCTACACTGCCAAGATCAATTAGCAGACTCTACCCAACCAGATAGTAAAGAGATTAAAGGAACCATAGAACAAAGTAAACATTTCATGGTCAAAATGAAGTGGGTTTTTGAACAGCCTATTCAACAAATGTTGTTTGCAAAACACCTGAAGAAAACTAAAGTTAGACCTGTTTTTGTTGGTGGTGGTCATGAGGCTTCAACTCTGGGCCTGGGCGCCATCCCTCAGCTCTTCAGCTCAAGGCCAGTGCTCTACCACTTGAGCCATAGCGCCACTTCCAGTTTTCTCGTGGTTTATTGGAGATGAGTCTCAAGGACTTTCCTGCCTGGGCTGGCTTTGAACCACGATCTTCAGAGTTCAGCCTTCTGAGTAGCTAGAATTACAGGTGTGAGCCACCACCGTCACTGGCTTAAAGTTAGATCCTTATATATCACCCTGCACAAGAATCAATTCCAAATGTATCAAAGACCTCAAGGTAAAAGCAGATAACCTGAAAATATTACAGGAAGGAATAGAAGAAATTCTAGGACTCCTTGGCACAGGTCGAAACATCCTTAATAAAGACCCAGAAACACAACAAATCAAAGAAAGATTGGACAAATGGGATTGCATGAAACTGCAGAGCTTCTGCATGTCAAAGGAAATGGCTAACAAGATAAAACAGACAAGGACCTCCTATCTAAAATATTAGAACTAAAAAAAAAAAAAACCCAAAACAAATCATCAACGAAACAACCACCCAATTAATAAGTGGGCTAAAGACTTAAATGGAGACTTCTCTGAAGAGAAAATAAGAATGGCCAATAGACGTATGAAGAAATGCTCAAATTCTTTGGCCATAAAAGAAATGCAGATCAAAACAACATTGAGATTAGTTAGAATAGCTATCATCAAGAAATCTAATAACAACAGATGCTGGAGGGGATATGACCAAAAGGGAATCCTACTGCATTGTTGGTGGGAGTGTAAACTTGTTCAACCACTTTGGAAAACAGTATGGAGATTCCTCAAAAAGACTACATATAGAGCTCCACTATGACCCAACAATCCCACTTCTGAGCATTTACCCAGATGATCACAGACAAGGCCATACTAAGGCTACCAACACAACTGTGTATATTGCAGCATTATTCACCATAGTTAAGATACGGAACCAACCCAGATGCACCTCAGTAGATGGATCAAGAAAATTCTATGCTTCCATCAGAAAGAATGACACACCCCATTAGTTAGGAAATATAAAGACTTGGAAAAATCATATTAAGTAAGCCAATCCAAAGAAATATAGGTCCCCATGGTTTCTCTTATTTGCAATAATTAGTATATATCTAGGATAATTTTATCAGATGAACAGAAAAGTTCAAAACTTATCTACATATGACCATGTAAGATGATGTTAAGCAAAATGAACCCCAAGATATTGTTGTTGTTTTTCATGTACTAAGTGAGATTTTTTTGGTTCTTTTGTTTGTTCTTTCCCCTGTGGTATATCCCCTTTTGTCACTGTATTTGATTTTGGTACCCTGCATCTTGTGTATATATATATATATAATTTGGAAAGGGGAAGTGGAATAACAAAATGCTGAAACAAGCTCACAGTATGACCCATTGCAACAATGAGACCCTCAAGACACTTTGTTGGAAATGACCTTTACAACTTCAGGGTGGAGCGGGGAGGAGCTGGGGAGGTGGGGGAGGGAAGGGATAGTGGGAGAAAAGCAAAGGAGGGGGTAACAATATTTGACAAGAATTGTATCATTACCTTACTCATGTAACTGGAAACCCTCTGTCCAGCATCTTTACAATAAAATAAAATTTTAAATGAACAGTTCTGTAAGAATCAATGTTCTATTATCTTCCATACTTACAAATGTAAAATAATAGACTAATATTAATTGGATTTAAATTCCTCTTTCCAAGAAATAACCACATCTATATTGAATAGCAGGATTACTTTTCTGACAAAAGACTGATATAATTTATTCATTGTTTTAATCATCATAACAATTTTTAAGAATTATTTAGATACAATAATTATTAACCTTCTATGCATTTTTAACATTAATTAAAAGTATCCCAGTCTTCAGTTTCTTTATTAATTTTGTCATTGCCATTTTTAGCTATTTATCTTTAATTTTTCCTAGGTTCTTAGGATTCTGAATCTTTAGCATTCAAGGCTTTATATTTTCCTTGAATACATTACACAAGCCCTTTGTAGATCTTTTCTAGTACTAATGTTTAGATGACAGAAAATATTTCCTTCCTACTATTTACCAAAATGAAAGCAAGAGAATTGTCCTTGATCCAATTCTCCAAGCACTCAAACGGTGATTTCCTGCTCTTCACAGTGGCTGCTGACACCTTGGGATTCTAAAACATGCATTGCTCTGCAGCACTCAAATGTGATTTCTAGCCCACTGTCATGTTTATGATTAGATACCCTTTAGTGTTGTTTCGCAACAGTCATCAACAAGAACTCTACCACATCTAACACTTGACAGAGATTTATTTATGGGAACTATATTCCCAAGATGGCAATAGCTATACACACCACATATTCATTCTCTCTCTCTCTCCCTCTCCCTCCCTCCATACTCTCTCTCCCTCCCTCTCCTTTCTCTCTCTCTCTCCCTACCACCCTCTCTCTTTTCTCTCTCTCTATCTCTCCATTCCCCCCTAGTAATCGTTGTTCCACTCTTATTTCCTTATAATTTGATAAACTGGTAATAAAGTCAGTAAAATGGTACTCCAGATGACATAAAAGCAAAAATTGCATTGTGGAAACAAAAAGCCAAGAAAACCCATTAAGAAATAGGAAACTCCAAGTTTGTAAAAGTATATACTCTTAGTGGACATACTCATATGACATGCTGTTTCAGAAAAGGACAGGAAATTCATAAATTGCTAAATACATCCTCATAACAGATCTATCAACCTCCACTCTAAATTTTCATCTTTTATTTTTTAAATTGTGTTATGAATTCAAGGAGAAGCTAGGAAAATACCTAATTACAGGTAATAAGTAAATCCATAGATAGATAGAGAGATACCCATATATATGGCTATAGAGAGAGAGTGCATGTATTAACAGAATTCAAATACATATATCCAGAATCTGACCACTTAAATTAATTCATAAGAAATATAAATCACATTTTGTTCTAGATACAGCTGTTCTGATTTGAGTTTTATGGCATGACAAACCACTTCTAGAGTACAAATAAGTCAGAAACAAAATTTTGAAATTACTGAAGCCCTATTTCAAGTTTATTATTCTAAAACATATTAAGGACTAATGCTAAAAGGAGGAATGAAGTAGAATGAGTACCGAACAATAATCTTTGAAATTTCTTCCAGTACTAATTTTACAAAATTAAGAGACAAGAGAAAGAGGTAATAAACATATCTAGCAGTGTAATAATGGGCACAATTCTAAACTGGTCTCCCAGATACCTTCCTGTTGGTACAAATTTCATTTATTGTCTTCTACCTGTGAATGTGGGAACAACTAGTGGACATGATGAGATTTTTTCTCTCATGATCTGGGAAAGATATAATGAATATTCCTAACCAATTGGCTCTTAAGTAGACCAGATTTTTAATCTGTTTTTCCACCTGGCTGAGATAGGACAGATAATTGAGGTGAGTGAGATGTATTCTCTTGATGGCCTGAGGGAAAACAAAGATCCATGGATGCACTGTACATAGGGTGGACCACATGGCAAGGATCACTTGTTGACAACACACTGGGCCCAAAACAAGAAAGCAAAATATAAAAATAAGAAAGAACATACTCATTCTATAACCTACAAGTCAATTTAACCAATTTGTAGTACATTTCTAAGCCCTCTTTATCTCAACTTTAATATTTATGAATAAAATTTATTTTGCTCATAGATCCTTTCACTGTTAATCATAACTATCAATCATTCTGTTATTTTCTGACATCAAAATGACACACATACCAATAAGAAGTTATTAGCATTAGGTTTTTTTCTGCTTATATTAAAAGGAAGGGAAACATGGTGAGCTCATATTTGAAGGAAATTTAAGGACTTTGACTTTCATAGTTAATATATTCTGTAAAGGAAATAATCAAATGAAAAGGAACTGGGATTTGGATCAGAACTTAGAGATGAAAATTCACTAAAAATGTGTATTCAGTTGAATATTTTAGTACCAAGGCAAAGTTAAAAATAAAAATTAGTCAAGCGCCATGACTAATATCTATCATCCTAACCACTCAGGAGGCTGAGATCTGATACTAGTGGTTTGAAGCCAGCTCAGGCAAGAAATTATGGAGGCTATTAACTTCAATTACACACACATACACACACATATACAACATGCACACATACACACATACACACACATACACACACACATATACAACATGCACACATATCGGAAATGTTGCTGCAGATCAAGAGGTTGAGTTCCACCTTGAAAAAATGCACTAAAGGACTAGGCTCTGAGTTCTAGCCCCAGGTACATGTTCAAATATATCATGTTCACAATTCTTTTGAGATCATGATGACCAACAAGCATCCAAACTCAAAGTTATGGGATACATATTTACTCTGAACTTCTAAATTATACCATTAAGACTTTATTTGGAGAATGATGTAGATCTGAAAAACCTTTCCTCTCTTCAAACTTTAACCATTTCCCTCTCACTCCCAGTGGCCTTTTTCTGCTTCTCTATGGTATCAAGGATGCTGCAAAATAATAGCCCTATGTGCTCACGAAGCATACCTGTAGTCTGAGCCTCTTTGACTCTGCTGCACCCTGTCCTGTTCTGCCTGCAGAATCACACTATCTAGGTTATTGCTTATACCAACACTTGCCTGTATGCTAGGTTTTATTTCTTGTCCTCAAGGACACTCCAGCAGTTTTCTTCTTTGTGTGTGATGAAGTATCCATTTGCTTTCCTCCTTTGCATTCTAATATGTTATAGTTTCTTACACAGAAATGTACACATAATAATCTCGACCCACCACCCCTCCATTACTGCCTTATTTTTCTGCTTCCATTGTCAGTAAAACTTGAAAGTGGTCTAAATCTCCCATTCAGTATTGAACAACTGCAATCACAGTTTTATTCCAACGCTTCCCTACAATCCTTTTCAAGGCCTCAGTGCCCTGCATTTTGTTAAATGTAATCATCAGTTTTCAGTTCAGGCGTGACCTCACAGAGCTTTTGAAATAGGGTCTTTGTGGTTCTCTTTAAACTCTGCCCTCAGTGGACGTCCTGGAACTGCTCTAGCTGGCCTCTCATGCTGCTTTCATTCCTAAATATCCCTTATATCCTGGTCTACTGGGATTCCAGTCTCTAGCTCCACCCTTCACTGGTGTTTCTCTATGATCTCCTTATCTTGGTCTCCTTTCTCCCAGCAGATAAATTCATCTAATCTCCTATCTTCTGTTCCTACATGCCTATCTCCTTTAAATGCCAGGTTGAAATAGTGAATCTCTTTCCTGTGGATGACTTAGTGGCATACCAAATTAAAATATTCAAAAATGAACGAATCATCTCCTCCCCTCCTCTGCTGCCATCCAGCCAAACCTGTCATATTTCCCCAGATAATTACAAAAATTGCCATGTCTGTGTCCTACCTGTCCCCATCTATTCTTTACCATTATCACAAAAGAGTCCTTTAAAAAGTGAGTCAAATCCTGCCAGCCTTTGAGAACAAGAGGAAAAGTAATCTTGTTAACTAACACAAAGCCTTACCCGGCTTGGCCCTAGCGGAACTACCAATATCGCCTGTGCCCTCTCCCCTGGCTTTTGGTACAATCCCACCCAGAACTGTTGCTGCCTTGACCTGAGCATGCTTTCTCTTGCTTCTAGAACGTCACAGTTCAAGTTCATTGGTCCAGAAAGGTTTTCTTTAATCACTTTCCTCATTGCCCAAAGGCTACCTGTCTGACTTTAGTATTTTCTGGACCTGACCATAGGGACCTATCTAGAAAACTCAATAAATACCAAGCTCTTTTCTCTGCTCCTTCTTAAATAGTTCCTCATCCTATCCACGGCACTCTTCTACTCAAATGTTCTGTACAGTTACTTCCCCACTTCATACTGAATCGATTTCCCTTTAGCTGAACCTGAGCTTCATGGAGACTATTCTCTTGCATTTTCCTCTCTGTGGCACCATCGGTGATGGGCTCAAATGCTCATTAAATAAACTAGCTTCACAAATACCAGCCATTAATAAATAAAAACTCCACAGTATAAACTTGATATGAATTTTTAGTAGATACATTATAATATATGTCTATCTAGTTTGCATTTCAATTTCCAGGATGGATTTTCTATAAGATAGAAAAAGATGGAAGCCCATATTTGAGAAGAATTCACAGCTAACAGAAATGATCTTTTTTTCCTCCCAGTATTTTGAAGAGTAAGGCAGTAGTTAGGTAATTGGCTAAATTGGATTTCAAATATACCTTCCTGATGCATTGTACTGCTAGACTGACACGTTGATTTGAAACCCCTTGTACAAACACTTCAAGATAATAAAAAAATAAAATGTTAAAAGATTTTAAAAAAATAAAGTACTTTCTAAATGAAACAGCCAACATAAACTGGAGATAAATGCAATAGATATAACCAGATTTTCAAAGCTTTGGAATGCGTAATGAAAAAGAAAAAAAAAAGGTGAAGTCTAAGGCATGGATAAAACAGCTGGATAGAAAATTCACTTTGATAGCAGGTTTGGATTTAAATCTCACCACTGCCACCTATAAACAGCAGACCCAAACAGGAAGCGGTAGACTCTCTAAGTCCCATTGTATTCATTTGTAGGGATTTTTCCTAATAGGCAGGAAGTGCTTAATGCCTACTAGCTTGTCTGTGTGTTTTTTGTAACATCTAATTTTATCGTTTTACCTAATTAAAAGAAAACATGTCTAGCCGCTAGTTGGCCTGGGTGTCTTACTTTATTTTCCGGACAAGATGCAAGGTTGTAACATGGAATTGTATTTCTTTTCAAAGATATCAGGCAAAATCTCTTATTCAACATTGTGCTAGCAAATATACATAAAAGTCATCTAATTATGATTACACAAAATCTTTCAAGATCTATAAGGAAAATCCTAATTTCGAATATTGTAGGGTAAGGTAATTTTAAAGATAAAGAACTGATTTAATAGGTAATAAGTATGTGTCAAAATATTTATGTTAGAATGTAAATACCAAGACATTCATTATAATAGAATACTTTCCTGGACAGCATAGCACAAAACAATAAGGGATATAGGTTTCCAACAGCATGGAATTGTTCATCTTCTGTAAGCTTTCTCTAAATGACAGTCCTCACTTTGTACAGTATTATACTAACAGAACCTCACTTTGTCTTACTCTACCTGTTCAAAAATGCACACTCTATTGACATGGCTCAACACCAATGGAGGACAGCCTGCATAGCCTTGTGGCTCAGAGGGCAGAGCTTTGGACAAGCCACCTCAATGCCAATGCTTCTTCATGGACTAGCTGCAAGTCCCCGGACAAATACTTGTTCTTGTTCTTTCAGTCATTCCTGGACAAAGTAAGAGGAACTGTAGAGTCTCCTTATGCCATTGTGAGAATAAATTAAATAAATAAACCTTTGAGTTTGGTAAGTACTTTTAACTTTGATATTAGCATCAAGTCTGTGCGGTGAAGTCTGGTTTCATGCACCTCTTGCATACTAAGAAATGTTATAGAATTATTTGCTTTGAAAAATATTAATACCTATTGTCTATCAATAGAGGAGAGGCAGAAATTGTAAAATTGTTGTACGGAGGGGTTATACTTACATGAGTAGGGTAATGAGTGTATTTCATAGCAAGCATTACTACCTCCTCCCTTATTTCCCCCCTACCATCACTTCTCTCCCAACCTCCCCAACTCCTCCCACCCCCCCCCCCATCCTGACATTGTAAAGTTCGTTTTCAATATAGTGTTCTGTACATCTCATTGTCACAATGGATCAGCCTGCATCCCCATTTAAGCGTTCCCCAATATCCTTTCCCCTCCCCAAATTACAAATATGTATATACAAGGTACAGAGCACAGGCATCAAATCCAGTGAAAACAGGAGTTATACCATGGGGGAAGAACAATAGAAACAAAAGAATCACATAGTGTATTGTAAGCACATTAAAAACACTAGCAAGAAAGAAAAAAATCTCTGTGTCTCTGTCTTGGGGTACATTTTGCTTAACATTATCTCATGTGGTGGTATGTATATAGTTTTTGACCTACTACTCTGCTTGTCCTACACATGTACTAGTCACTGCAAACAAGGGAAACCAGGGACCTATGTTTCTTTGGGCCTGGCTTACTTCACTTAATACGATTTTTTTCATGTCTTTCCATTTCCTAACAAAAGAGGCAATGCCATTTTTTCTGAAGGAGGCATAGAATTCATCTATATATATACACACATATATGTGTGTACACACACACACACACACACACACACACATATATATCTCACATTTTCTTGATCCATTCATCTACTGAGGGGCATCTGGGTTGGTTCCATATCTTAGCTATGGTAAATAATGTTGTGATAAATATAGTTGTGCTGGTAGTTTTTGTATGACTTTGTTTGTGCTCCTTTGGGTAAATATCCAAAAGTGGGATTGCTGGGTCATAAGGGAGCTCTATGTGGAGTTTTTTGAGGAACCTCCACACTGCTTTCCAGAGTGGATGGACAAGTTTATACTCCCACCAACAATGCAGTAGGATTCCCTTTTGGACACATCCCCTCCAGCATCTGTTGTTATTAGATTTTTTTATTATAGCCATTTTAGTTTGGGTGAAGTGGAATCTCAGCATTCTCATGATTTGCATTTTTTTTTATGGCTAGAGAAGTTGAGAATTTCTTCATGTAACTATTGGCCATTCTTATTTCCACTTCAGAGAAGTCTCTCTTTAAGTCTTTAGCCCATTTGTTATCTGGCAGTTGTTTCTTTGAGGATTTGTTATTGGAGGATTTGTTGTTGGGGGACTTAGTTTTTTGAGTTCTAAGTATATTTTAGATTTGAGACCCTTGTCTGTTGTATGGCTAGTGAAGATCTTCTCCCAATCCGTGAGCTTTCTATTGATCTTGCTAGCTATGTCCTTTGCCATGCAGAAGTTCTGAAGTTTCATGCAATCTCATTTGTCCAACCTTTCTTTGTGTTGTGTTTCTGGGTCTCTATTAAGAAAATTTCGGCCTGTGCCAAGGAAACCTAGAGTTTCTCCTGTTCCTTCCTGTAATGCTTTCATGGAGTCTGATTTTATTTCAAGGTCTTTGATCTATTTGGAGTTGATTCTGGTGCAGGGTGATATATAAGGATCTAATTTTAGTTTTCTACAAGTGTTTAACCAATTTTGCCAGCACCATTTACTGAAGAGGCTGTCTTTCTTCCATTCTATGTTTTAGTTCCCTTGTTAAAGATTAGGTAGCTATAGGTCTGTGGGTTCATTTCTGGGCCTTCAGTCCTACTCCATTGGTCCTCAGGTCTGTTCTTGTGCCAGTACCAAGCTGTTTTGATTACTATGGCTTTGTAGTACAGTTTGAATTTTGAATTGATAGTCTTCTAGCACTGCTCTTATTTTCAGCTTTTTCAGATTAACTCCATATAAAAGGCAGACATGAGTTGACTACATGAATGTGACATTTTCTAGAAGTGAAAAATTTTAACTCCAAATCAGATTCTTCATTCATAAAAGGAGTATTATAACAAACCAACATTACTGAGGTCTTTAAAATATACAATAA
Source organism: Dipodomys spectabilis (assembly GCF_019054845.1). Classification (NCBI taxonomy): domain Eukaryota; kingdom Metazoa; phylum Chordata; class Mammalia; order Rodentia; family Heteromyidae; genus Dipodomys; species Dipodomys spectabilis. The sequence continues at coordinate 9,906,308 of NW_024870686.1, read as the reverse complement.
GTATTCAATAGATTTCAACTAGCTATTATAAACAAAAAATGAAAGATTTTTCTGAGACTTCTCTGTGCATAATACCAATGTAAACACCTATCATATTATAAAGATTCGGTTAACAGACACTATATTTTAATCTTTTCCATTGCTATGAACTACTATGATTCTTCACAAGTGGACAATCATCAACTTAATTACTTTTTGAAAGATACTGCATTAACATAGAGCATTATACGTAGTATGTATTTATTTAAGTATACAGTTAAGGACTTATAGAATTAGATGCAACAAATATATAACATACATTATAAAGTTACAAAATATATGCAATTACTTATCCACTATGAAAATTAAGATGTGGATATATTCATTGTTGCAAAAATACTATTCCACTTTCCACTGATATATTTACATTTCCACTGATAAGTTAAATATACAAGAGTTTAGATGATTTTTATTTTTTCGTTGTTTTTATTTTAAGATTTGTTTGCTGTAAGATTTCAAATACATCATATAATACCTAACCTTTTATCTTCTGTGTATGGTATCTTGTTTAGCATGCTTGTGAGATTTCCATGCTATTTTGGCTATCATATTCATCTTTAACTTTTATTTTTTTATGTATTGATTTATTTTGGTGGTTTGAACTCTTGCCTTGTTTTTTTTTTTTTTTTTTTTTTTTTTTTTTTTTTTTTTTTGCTAATCTGAAATCTGGTCCCACAACCCTAACTCTTTTTGCTTTAGTTGTTTTAAAATAGAATTCCTCACTTTGGGCATAGGCAGTACCTGGACCATGATTCTCCAACCTATCATCCCAATTTATCTGGGATTGCAGGTATGAGTGTCCTTACCTAATCTGGATTTCATGTCCTTTCTCTTTATTATTCAGTTGCTTCTTTACTGTGCTATAGGGACTCTAACTAGATTGTGAATTTAATAAGAAAATAGTTCCTATTTTGGTTTGTTTTTGATATAGAGTCTCCCAATTAAGCCTAGACTGGCTTGGACTTTTGATAGACAAAAATGAAAAAAATTCAGATTCTGACCATTCCCATTTTCAAGCTCATGTTTCTTCCCAAAACAAGGAACACTGGCATAAATAGAGTGCATTTGCTATAGATTTTTATATTCTCAAATATTTAATGGACAACTCCCTTATGTCATAGAAGAAGCTCTATTCCTTTCAATATAGCCAAGAAAATAAGACCATGGTGTTAAATAAATCATGAAAAAACTGATGCCAGTTATTTTTTCACAAAAGAATTGTACTTTCCATACAGTATTGCAAGAAGATATTTAACAGCTTTTAATGAACATGTTTATTTATCAGATGCATTTTATAAATTATAATTATATATTTGACAAGAGTAGTTTTACCTAACAAAGATAATTATAAATTACAATGTAAGTGCATAGTTAATAAATTATTGAATAGTATGCACAGAAAATGTAATGATTACAGTTTATACACAATTTTGTTTATTATTTATACTTAGTGTCATGTACTTTCAGTAAGGATGTAGGGCATGCTCCATTCATGTGATAAAAAGCTCAAACTGTTAGAGAAACAAAGTGGTCCAAAACTGTCCTCATGTCCATAAAAGTATCTCTAAAATTTTTTCCCCATCCTTCAATATGTCCTTCCATAAAAACTTACCCTAAATAATTTATAAAGACATATAATTTAAATTCCAATTTTTGCATACCACAAAAAACTTTTATGAGTTTCTAATTAACCTTGAAGGAGCTGTTTATTATTTTTTGCTGAAATTCTCATATTGCTTTATAGAGGCTATATTTTACGAATTTGATCCCAAAATTCTGACAATGTTTTTCAAAATTGTCTTTTCTTTTCTTCCTTTCCCATTCTTTCCTTTTTTCTCTTTCCTATCATTTCATTCCTCTCCTCCTTTTTTCTTCCTTTATTCCTTGCTTTTCAAATGGACTATATTGAACTAGAGACCAATAGCTTACACACGTATTCTGAGCTACTCAGAAGGTTGAAATCAATAGGATTGTAGTTAGAGATCAGCCCAGACAGAAAAGTCAGGTAGACTCCATGTCTAGTCCTGCATTGCTGAATCCCTGTGTGAATCCCTGATTTTAAACTCCATAAAAACAAATAAAAACATAATTAAATAAATAAAAAGGAGAGGTACAGCATTTCATATGCAGTATAAGCTGACGAGTTTTTGAGGCAGTGCCTGAAAAAAATTTAGAACACCTGCCAGAAATGTAAAATTCAACAGTGACACAAATGGAGATTATAAACTGAAGTTAATTGTGTTAAATTATTTCATAGTAGGTACTTTTGTTATATATGCTGGGGGAAACAACTGATTTTCAGAATTTTCATGGCTTTGGAACTTCTGATAAGGAGACATGAAGCTGTATTATCTTCTTGAATTAAGGTTTCTTATTGAAATTGATGTCCAGATCCTACAAAAAAGAACTGATATCTACCCCACCATTTTCTTTGTTCTTCTAAATCACAGATGTGGATCAGATAATCACATTTTCCCTGCGTATTGGGAGACTCTTGATCCTCCCATTTGTCTCTCTAACCTCTGTTGGAGAGGCCTGATCTCAGGCCACAGGTGGTTGGACAGCTACCCCATGTTCAGGTTTACACAGAGATGTGTCAGTTCAGTACAGTGTGGGTTCAGTTCTACATTTCATTTCAAATATACCTCTGTCGCTGCTGCCATGGCAACAATCAATACATAGGAACATGCCAAAGAGTAGAACACAGACTATATCTAAGTTAATATTTGATGTAATTAATAAATGATGAATTCAAGTTTGAGGATTTCTCATAAGGTGGAATTGTTTCAAAAGGTGAACTGAAGAAAAAAGGCTTCTGACAGCTTCTGGGAAGAGAGGCAGGAAAAACATCAAAAAAAAATTTTAACATGAATAAGGAAAGAAAATATTTCCTGAACAACTACTCTGGATCAGGCAATATACTGGATAGGTAAAATCATTAGCACCTCAAAAACAATTTACTGGATATGCAAATTAATTAGCACCTTAAAACAATTTATGTGCAATATGAAAAGAAAGATAAAAATTGTGCTGATGAGAATATTTGTACCAGCATCGACAGATGTTGCAATGTATAGAAAGTGCCAACAGCTGCTCTTATACAATATAAACAGAATTAAGGAGTGACAGGTCTACATGTCTCCAATGTCAATGAAAACCTCAAGCTTTCTCTTTGTGCTTTTTTTTTTTTTTTTTTTTTTTTTTTTGTCAGTTATGGGGCTTGAACTCTGGGCCTGGGCGTTGTCTCTGAGCAATTCAGCTCAAAGCTGGCACTCTACCACTTGAGCCAGAGCGCCACTTCCTGCTTTTTCTGTTTATGTGGTGCTGAAGAATCAAACCCAGGGCCTCATGCATGCAAGCTAAGCACTGCACCACTGAGTCCCCTTCCCAGACCCTCTTCGTGCTTCTTCAAAGAAGTCAACACTTTCAAATAAAATTTTTTAGTGAAATAAAATGTCAAATGAGAAGGTTTGGGGTAAAGTTGTTAACACCAATAGACACTCACTTGCTGTGTATATTTGTGTGAGTGTGCAAAATCTTGTGTCAAAAAATGACGTCTTGATCCCTGTAGATATGTTATGTTATATTCTTTTTATTTTTATTTTTATTTATTGTAAAGATGCTATACAAAGGGGTTACAGTTACATGAGTTAGATACATTATCTTGGCAATAAAATTTATATTTAAAACAAACAAACAAACAAGAGGAACATACAATGGCTATTCTTCTGAAGAGTTCGGAGATCTGAATTCTGCCAGTAGATGAGTGAGAAGATACTACTCCCAGACTGACTGAAACTTTGGTACATGCCTTGGAGACCAAGAGTACAGCAATCAGCCAAGTCCCTTCCAAAATTGTGGTGACAGGTGTAGAAACCAACAAACTTTGAGATTATAGCTTTATGTCATTGACTCATGGAAGCAATTGAATAATAAAGAATTGAGTGGATTGACACATGAACAATGCATGTATACATTTATTATAATGATGGTTAACAATTGTGTACAGGTTGCTCGTGGCATTTTATGAATTATTAACATAGGCTGTTATTCCACAGAAGACCTCAGCATTTTAAAGTTTAATTTTCATAGTCTTGATAAATATGGGTTTAAAATTCTGCCACCAACCCAATTTCTTTTCTACGCCATGAGTTAAAAATTGACAGACTTTCAAAGAACTCTTTATTTTCAAAATCATGGTTTTTTTTCTACTAGAATCCTGAAAAAAGATCTACCTTAATTGGGAAAATCTTCTCCAGATTTTGCCATTGGTTTATGATTTTAACATACCTACTATGCCTAGAATCACTTTGAACTAAAAATGTCATAATCCTCAAACCCTCATTAATTCCATTTAGCAGCATTAATGATGATGGATGCCAATTTGTCATATTTCAATTTTTCTCAGTGTCAGCTCATCACCATATGAAGATTCATGGCTGGAATAGACTACCTATGTAACAGGGGTATACTTATTATAAAATTCTTAGTCCTGGCATATTCACTTTTAAGGGTGGGATCCACAGGAAATTCATCATCTCCAATGCTGTATTTCATGTTGTAAAGGGTTTGCACTCAAAAATGTCTATAAAGTATCTATTTTAAGCTATTCATAATACATAGTCATGAATTATCTACAATTTTTACTTCTGAATTTTCAGTGATCTGAAAATGTTAAATGGAAGATTTCAGAATTAAGTGATTCATGAGTAAAAAGTTGTGTACTGTTCTAGTATCATAATGGATTTTCATGATGTCTGTCTATTTGGGATACAGAATCATGTTCCATGTGCTGCAGACTATGTAGAGCCACCCTCACTATCAGACTACAGTGATTATGTTCAAGTAGCTCTTGTGCTATTAAATAACACCTGAAAAGAAGGCATAAGGTTAATGATGTTGGCCATTCAGATCGCCAAGGAGGAGCCGTGAAATGCTTTATTTAAGTGAAAATTGAATTTTTTATTGGAAAGAAATATAAATGCTATCTTGATGTGTGAAGATCTGAAGCAACAGTTTTGTTGACAAAACTGTGAAGGAAGAAAAAGGGAATGCATACTAGTTTATTGTTACACCTGAAACTTAAAAGAGCCAAGTACTGAGTTAAGATAAAAATAATGATAGGGTGCAATGCAATTCCCCATGGAATAGAAGCCCTGCTAAAAATTCTCACAGGTAGGGGGAAGTAATGTACACAATGGTGATTCAATGTCAAAGCCATTAGTTTAATATTAGTCTGCTCTAATATTCGGTGTGCATTCTGATACTTTAATATAGTGCTATTAATAACTTTTATATGGACCAGAACACAGCAGTAACTTTGTCACTTCTGCCTAACAAAACTTAATATCTTGTTAAAAAAACAAAACAGCAGTAGAGAAAAAAATCTACAAAACAGCACTACTAGTAGAAGAAGAAATGAAGAGATCAGAAATGTAATTTAGGCTACACTAGCAATGAAGCCAAAAGGCTTACATGAGATTAAGGAAAAGCCATAAGCATGTTTTCAGTTGGCAATTTGTCTATATTGGTAAATAGAATGTGGTTGTCAATAAAATTATCCATAATCTATATTTACATATTAATATTTATGTTTATATAAATATATGTTATATTTCTATACTTATTTCCTATGTGTTTATATGAACATATAAATATATATGAATAATTAAATTGGTTAAATTATCTTCAGAAACTAGGATTGTGTTTCTTTTTTTTTTTACATTTTTTAATTTTATTGTAAAGATGCTGTACTGAGGGGTAACAGTTACATGAGAAAGGTAATGAGTACATTTCTTGTCATTATATTACATTTCTTGTTATTACCCACTCTTTCATTTTTTTCTCCTACTATCCCTTCCATCCTCCTGGCCCCCGGCCCCCCAAGCTGTAAAGGTCATTTCCAACATGGTGTCTTGTGAGTCTCATTGTCGCAATGGGTCATCCTGTGCCCTTATTTCAGCATTTTGTAATTCCTCTTCCCCTCCCCAAATTAGATAAATGTATATACAAAATGCAGGGTACCAAAATCAAATACAGTGACAACAGGGGTACAACATAGGGGAAAGAACATACAAAAGAAACAAAAGAAAATCACATAGAACATTGAAAACAACAATAAAGAAAAAAACCTCTTGTCTATACATCATGGGGTTCATTTTGCTTAGCATCATCTTATATGGTCATATGTACATAGCGTTTGAACTTTCCTGCTCATCTGATAAGATTATCCTAGACATATACTAATTATTGCATTATAAGGGAAACCATAGGACCTATATTTTTAGGTCTGACTTATTTCACTTAATATGATTTTTTTCCTAGTCTTTCCATTTCTTAATAAATGAGGAGGTGCCATTCTTTCTATGAATAGAATTTCCACTGTATATCTATACCACATTTTCTTGATCCATTCATCTACTAAGGGACATCTGGGATGGTTCCATATCTTAGCTATGGTGAATAATTCTGTGATAAACAAAATTGTGCTGGTAGCTTTAGTATGGCCTTGTTTGTGATCATCCAGAAGTGGGATTGCTGGGTCAAAGGGGAGCTCTATGTGAAGTCTTTTGAGGAACCTCAATACTGCTTTCCAGAGTGGTTGACCAAGTTTACACTCCCACCAACAGTGCAGTAGGGTTCCCTTTTGTCCACATCCCCTCCAGCATCTGTTGTTATTACATCTCTTGGTTATAGCCATTTTAACTGGCATGAGGTGGACTCTCAATGTTGTTTTGATTTGCATTTCTTTTATGGCCAGAGAAATTGAGCATTTCTTAATGTATCTATTGGCCATTCTCTAGTTACTCTTCAGAAAAGTCTCTCTTTAAGTCTTTAGCCTACTTATTAATGTTTCTTTGAAGATGTGTTTTGGGAGGATTTAATTTTTTGAGATCTCAAACACAGATAGACATTGTCTCCCCTGAGGACTCTGAATTTAGCTAATATCCCATCTCAAATTCTAATCTGAAGTAAACCATTGAAGACTTGTCACTTTTGGTGTAGGATAGTCAAAATGATTGTGCTTTATTTGACCTTTGGGTATTTAGAAACACACCATTGAATTTAGTTTGTTATTCATATTTAATGTAATCAAAGACAATTAGTAAAATGTCTACTTCTCTGGACCAAGGCAAGATATAAATTTATCTGTGACTCTAACTTCTTTTAGTGGAGTATCTATTTACTCATTTTGATGTTTCATTGTTGTTGTTGTTGTTTTAGTAGGGTATTTACTACTTTACATATTAATTTTGTTTTGGACCTACTTACACAATTCTACCAGTAATTACTATTTCCATGTTTCTCATCATTCTCTTTTATATAATACATACTCTGATAGAATTATATATTTCAAAAAATTCTTTTAGAAAACATTTCAAAACAAATTTTCATATGCTTTACATTCTTCCTCTTTGGAGTTCCTTTTGGTAATCAATGAGATTGTGTTTTCCTTTCAAAATTAAAAAGTCAGCCAATAGAAACATGTACTTTCTTCACCTTTTGTATTTTCATATTGCATAAGGCTTGAGTTTATTCAATGAGACTGTGTGACAAACAGAACTTTCATTTCTTCCTACTTTAAGCAGTATTTGGAAGATACATACATTTCTATGAAATAATTCTAACACAACAACAGGAAACAAAAAACACACAAGAACAGTTTGCTGTTGCAGGAAATAATTCTACTAAGATGGTGATATTTCATATGATTTTCTATTTCTCTGTTATAACTAGTGTTCTGGATGGCAGCATTTCCTTAAATAAAATCTGGAAATAGAGTTAGAATTTGTATTTGAATATGAATTTTCATTTTAGAGAAATAAAAGGGGCATAAAGAAAGCAAAGAATTCCACATATAATGACCCCTTTTTATTTTTTTTTCCTTTTTTTAAAATCTACACTTTTAATAGCTTTTAATGGAGTATCTACTCTTTTGATGTCTTTTACTTACTATGTACTCCTTCTTTTCTCTAACTTTCTAATTTTCTCTAATTTTCTTTAACTTCTATTTACTACAGAAAAAATCCATGTGTTTACTTCACAGACCTTCATGTGGATAATTTTAGATTTCCTTATATTTTATCAATTTCATGGTTGTTATTTTAGAGAGAATTTTTATGAGGAGGTATTTACTTCTCATACAAACAGTGGAAGGTTAAACTATAATTTGACATATTAATTTTATTTTGAACCTATTTAAACCAGCCTACCCGTAATTGGAATTTTCATGCTTTTATCATTCTGTTTTCTCTATTACAATTTCTTCTGCTTTAAATAACATTTTGTAATTCCATTCTAATTATCTATAAACATTTTGAACTCATAGTATTATTATTATATTGATTACTAAACATGATATATAATTATATACCCATATATGCTCATCTATAATCCAAAACCTATTTCAATATAAATTTACAGAATATTAATTTATATATGTTAACTAAATTTAAAACAAACAAGGAAATCTGTATTTTTATCCAGCTAATGTTCATTTCTGACTTCTTTAGTCATACTGAGTCAGATTTTGCTTTTCTTCAACCCAATGTAATTATTTTATGTAATAACTTCTAATCAATATTCAGGTAATAATCACTTTATTACTCTTCTATTTGGTAATGTTCTGTCTGAAAGGATAATTTCTTGAAGATAGAAGCTTAGTTTAAGATCATCCATTATCATACCTATACATGTGCAGTTCACAATTACACAAATATATCATATTGCAGTTTCTCTGTTTACATTTAAGAATTTCTTTCATCTCAAGATTTTCACAGAATTACTAAAATGCGCTCAGTCAGAACCAGTTATCCAAGTTTGAGGTTTGCTTAACTTGTAGAATTTATATCTCCTAATAAATTTGGATTGTCTCCAGTTCTCTCATGTTTCTGTTTCTGCTTCATTATCTGTCTCTTTCTAGGAACATAATTACCAACGCTGTTTAGAATTTGTTGCAATGATCCCTGGGGCTCTCCTCATTTATTTTTAAATCTTTTTTTTCTGTTTCAAACTAAATAATGCCTATTGATACATACCCAAGCTCACTGATTATTTCCTATATCCTATCCATTCTTTGTATGTGTCTGTCAGTCTAAGATTTGTATTTGATACTTTAAACATGTTCTCCATTTTTCTGATGAGAGTTACCAGTTTATTTTATATTTTATTATGAGCATATCTTCCTTTTTGACCATAATTAAAGTGCATATTTTAGAGTCTATGTAAAACCATCAGCCACATGTCATCTATTCATTAACTTTTTGAACAAAATTGGGCCATATTTTCTTATTTCTCCATATGTATGAATAATTTTGCTGAGTACAATGTAAGTATGTTGGAGTGGACTAGAACATACTTACGGACTCAGTTACATTCTTTTGAAATATGATGGTATATTTGTCTCAGCAGACAATTAGCTCCATAAGACTAAAACAGCAATTGTGCTTTTTCACCTGCAGTGCTTAGAGGATGGATATCTCTCTTTCTTCAGAAGGATTTTGCTGTGCCCTGAACCTATGAGGTTTGGGGATCAGATTGATAACTTTAGCAGAGTTGACACTGGATTGTGAGTTTCCTTCTCTAGATCTCTCCTTTGCAATTTTTCTGCTGCCTGGGTTCCTTCTACTAGTTCTTCTGACATAAAAAGAGAGAGATTTTTTTTAATTGAAAGTCTAACTGATCAGAGATATACCATGGATAACGCCAGCTGCCCTTGGAAAGACAGAAATATTAAAACTTACTTGTGTACTGCTTATTTTCTCTAAATTTTTATTTACTACAAAAAATCTATTTGTTCTTATTTAGTTCACAGAGCTTTTATGTGGACAATTTTAGGTTTCCTTATTTATATTTTATCAGTTTCATAATTGTTATTTTAGAGAGGAGTTTTATTTCTGTGTGAGGCATTTACTTCTCCATACACACAGTGAAAGGTTAAACTATAATTTGAAATTAAATCAAATTTTATCTGCAAGTAGTTCATTTTGACCAATCTAATGCTTTTTTATTTTAATAAAAGCTTGTCAGGGAATACAAATTTCAGTCTCCTCATAATAGAAGTGATCTGTTTTATCTTTAAAAGTTTCTACATCTTTATGTGCAGGTATAAAACAAAAAATAAGTGTGTTGGATAAGAGACATGAGTAGATCCAATAGCAAAAAGGTTACAAAGCTGTAGTTGGTCATCGCTGCATAGCAATTATGATGGTCTTATTCTTGCTTGATAAACATTAGGGAGTATACATTTTTAGAGGTAATATTATTTATCATTCACCAACTCTGTTAACTAGATGATATATGGTATTGAAATCAGTATCTCGGGAGTGTCTATGTCCCCTGACATTCACACCAATTTTTCACTCAGCATATCTTTCCCACTTTTTAACATAACCTACAAGCTGCTTATCCCGGTAGACTGGGAATTAGGAGCTAATTTGTTTGGCACATTAGCAGAGGATGATTTCCCTGAAGAAGGACAAGCTCTAAGAATATCAAATTTCCCATGTACCACACATTTAGATATCAAGAAACTTCAGGCTGATAACATTCTACTCATGGGTTTCCAATTCACTGTTGCTCACCATCTCTTCAGCAAAAATCAGCAATGAGAAACAACTGTCACTTCTTGCTATGGACCACTTGTCAGCCGAAAAACTGGTTTCACCTCATTTTATTTCCTTCATTATGCATCCTTAATATGCCAATTATAATTTACTTGTAAAACAGTTCTTTTGTATATCTATTGAGGCATACATGCATAGCATTGTAATTAAGCTTTTGCTTCTTGGGTCTTTTCTCATATTCTTAGTTACTCTACATAGGAAAATATTTATTCGGTAATAATATGAAGGAGGAAAGAATGATCACTCAAAGAAATCCATACATTGCTATATGCTTTTTTACCATCTAAACACAGTTGATCTAGAAATTGAACATGAATATATTGCAAATTTAAAGACTACTGTGGGTTTTAGCTCTTAACACAAAGTCATTATCAGAATAAAGTTAGAAATATCTCACTTACAAATATTTGAATGGTTTTTGTTGGACCTATGGAAGTGGGTTAGTTAATAGGTTAGATTATTGACATAAAATTTTTGTCATTTTGGGGCGGGGAAGGTGGCTCAGTGGTAGAGCACTTGCCTTGCATGCATGAGGCCCTGGGTTCAATTCCTCAGCACCACATAAGCAAAAAAGAAAAAAGCCCAAAGTGGCGCTGTGGCTCAAGTGGTAAAGCGTTAGCCTTGAGCTGAAATGCTGAGGGATAGCGCCCAGGCCCAGAGTTCAGGCCCACAACTGGACCCAAAAAAAAAAAATTGTCATTTATAATGATGTCCTGCATTTAGAATTAAGGAGGGACATGTTGTTTTTGTAATAATCCAGTGATGCAGTAATCTTTTCTTTTTTAATTAAAAATTAATTTACCTCCTAATGAAGACAAATAAAACATCAAATCTAATTAAGATTTTGCAAAAGGTGGTATTAGCCTCAGTTAAGGACCCTAACTGACAACAAGCTTCATAAATGCTGAAGCTCATCTTGTTCTTTTTCCTAGAAGTTCCTAAGGGTAAAAACAGCTGTGGAACATTATTTCTTGTTTTCTTTAATTGCCTTTAATAGATGAGCTAGAAAAAGCATTATACATAATGCATCATAGTGCTTTGCATAAAGGTAAACAGAACAATGTGCCAGGTGACATGTTTATTGCAGTGTGTTTTAATAACTAGCTTTTAAAAAGTGTATTTTTTTTACTTCTCGCTATGTCACTCAGCTAGAAGAAAAGGAATTATAAAATTGGCTTGGAAAAATGAACTATAGAGGAATTTAATAGGGTATTGATGGTAATTATGACCCAATAACAAAGGAAATCAAGCCCCGGGAAACTGACTGTCTAAAAGTTACCTAAGTGTGGGGTAGATTAGAGAATAAAAGGTAGCATTATTTTGTGTAGCCCCTTTCTACAATTTCACCCTGTACTTTTGGATCTGGCCACCATTCTCTTTTTGAAAATATTATTCCAATTACCATATGATCTTGTGTGTATTTCCTCTGCTTATTCTGGTTTGCTTAGAATTCTATGCTTTGTTGTTTGTGCTAAGCATTTTCTGATTCCTTAAAATAGTTACTCAAGAATTCTCAGTTGTAACATCACTATGAACAATTTCCATCTAAATATTTTGAAGATAATGACAGGTGCGTGCGTGCGTGTGGGGGGGGGGGGGGGAGGACTTTTATCTAGTCCCGGGTGTGAACTCAGGCACCAGGCACAGTCTTCTAGCTTTTTTGCTAAAGGCTAGTGTGCTATCACTTGAGCCACTTCTGCTCTACTTCTGGCTTTTTGCTTTTTTACATTGGTCATGGGGCTTGAACTCTAGGCCTGGGCATGTCCTTCAGCTCTTCAGCTCAAGGCTAGCACTCTACCACTTGAGTCATACCATCACTTCCGATTTTCTGGTGGTTAATTGGAGATAAGAGTTTCACGGACTTTCCTGCCTGGGCTGGCTTTGAATCATGATCCTCAGATTGCAGCCTCCTGAGTAGCTAGGATTACAGACATGAGCCACTGGTGCCCTGCTGACTTCTGGCTCTTTGATGGTTAATTGTAACTCAAAGTCTGACAGACTTTTCCTGCTAAGGCTAGTCAAACCATAATTCTCACACCTCAGCTTCCTAAGTATTTAGGGTTATAGCCACTGGCACCTAGCTGTAAAGTAACTGTTTTATATCTTGATTTTGTTAATTGAAAATTCTTAAGGACAAGATCCATTAATACCATCTGCATGAATTAAGATAGTACCTCAAATTTACAGAATGGTTCAAGGAAGCTATGAACAAATCTTGTAACTATTGGAGTTATCTCTAGTTACCTGTAAGGTATGTTCCAAGACCTCTAATGAAATTCTAAAACTATTGTAGAGACCCTGTAAAATGCGAGGTTATTTTTTTCTCCCTCACAAAGATCACAATTGAGGGCTAGTCTGGCCCAAACATCCACAAGACTGGCTTTGCAACCAGTAGCTAGGCGCAGTGATTTATACACGAAGGAAGAGAATTAAAAGGAGTTTGGTTCCAAGCTAGCCAAGAAATAATACTAGCACCTGCCATAAAATCTCAGCTATAGTGAGGAGTGTAAATAGGATGATGGAAGCCCATATTTAGGTGTGCAAAAAAAAATTAAACTTGTCTCAAAATAACCAGTGCTAAAAAGGGCTGAAGTTTTAGCTTAGCAGTAGAGCACTTGCCTGTGAAGGGCGAAGCTTTGAATTTAAACCCTGTTACCCATACACACACACATACATATGATGAGTATCTATCTAGTTAGATAAATTTGTATTTATACATTATATTGTATGAAATATATATAATGCAATATATTTCAAATTATATCAAAGTATGTGTGTACTTTATTAATAGTGAAGTTTTTATTCTATAATAACTTCCTAAAATTTTCCAAGTTTGATGTGTTTCAGAAGATGATTTGAAACCATGAGCAAACCATAAATTCTTCCTCTACTTTAGGATTTTTTTTTTCTGTCAAGAATTTGGTCTTAGTGATGTGAAAGTAATATCAAAAATTAGTACCACAGAAGTAAGGTTATTGCTAAAACTAACCATGTGATTCTTACACCTTTGAAATGGGTTTGCAGGAGTAATGTGGGAGAGTTTTGGAGACACTGGAGATGGTAGGTAGAAAGGCTCTAGAATATTGAAAGCAGAGGTTAATGGCTGATTCTGGCCAGGGCTCAGTATCCCAGAACAGCAATGGAAATGTAGATAGTAAAGACTATACTCCTGAGGTTTAAGATAGCAGTGAGGAATCAGCTGATAGTTGGAGTAGAGGCCATTTGTGTTACATTCTGCCAAAGAATCTGTCTGTATTATGGCTGTGTGGTGAAACTTTATGAGAGACAGTGTTTGAAGGTAATGGATTAATTAGTTTGGCAAAGAAAAGTTTCAGGACACTAAAGCATTCAGGTGATGTCTTGGTTATTGCTGACTGTTTTTTAGCTGGATTTATAATGAGAACTGAGAGCAAAATACAGAGCAGATGGTTGGAAAAATGAAAAATCTGTCTCCAGACAAAAAGCAAGTTGCAACTTGTGTACAAGGATGGTGTCATTGTGAAAGAGATTAGTGCCATAAAAGAAGCCTTGGGGTTTGCGCCAGGATAATAGGGAAGTTGCCCTGAGGACATGCAGAAGTTGGTGTGAAGTCACCTGCAGTTGCAGAGAGAATGTAAGATGATAAACTCAGATGACAGGCTTACCCTTGAGGATAATGCTATAGGTCCTTGCTGCCCACACAGTTTTCCCTTAGTTTTTCTCAGGTTCAGTCACCTAGGACCTTAGGCTGCTGTAGCCATGGTCCTCAGGATTTTTCTACCACTGGCTAGAATCAGACCTTGGCACCATCCACATAATTCTAGTTTCACAGTTATGGAGAATTCTAAAGTCCCAGAGTCATAGAGACTCCTACCATGATTTCAGAGGAAGGCTGTGGAGGCCAGACAAAATATAGCAGAGCTTAAATGAACTACTGTACCTACTATTTCCAAAACATTAGCACAGGACTGGAAGTGAAACATATGCCCACTTTCAGTTAGTCCAAGACATACTCAATTTTGAACTCAACTTACTGGTACACATGATGGAGTAGAGAGAACAGGGGTTTAGCACCATGCACAGCTGGATTCCAATTCTAGCACTAGAGAGCTACTAATTTTTTTTAAATTCAGGTCACTTGACTCTTGAGTTTTAGTTTTCTCTCACAAAATGAGCATGTGTTGTAATTTATCCACACTGTAATCACCTTTGTAAGAATTAGATGAGATAGCATAAAAGCTGGAAGAAGTCATGGTACACAGAAGATCCTCAATAAGTTGTCAAATGACTTACTAAATCATTGTAATATGGTAGTGTGTTACTTAATTGAAAATGCATCATGATTACTTTTGCAATATAGTGAAATATATACTTATATACATTAAATTTATTTTTGATGTTAAATTTTATTTTTAATGCAATCCTAAAAAATGAATTCTCAAAAGAAAAGATGATGATTGGCATTTTTGCTATAGAATTAGGCAAATGTGGGTAGAACAAATGTCTTACTCAGAAATGAAGTTCTAATAATCTTAACTGTATGAGCAAACTTGATCTGAATTAAATTTTAAAACAATGCAAATTTTTAAAAAGTTCAACATACCAGAAACACTATAGTGATGGAATTCTAGAAATATAAAACAAATTTAAATCAATTATTTTTCTAAGCAAGGTTAAAATACATGTATCTATAAGCTATCTTTACTGGAACCAAGATTAGCATATTAGTGCATGACATAAGATAAAACTATATGATTGAGTCTGCACCAATTTTCAAAGACCTCTAGAATTGTACCTTTTGAAGGAAGAAAATAAAAGGCAATGTAAGCTCAGTTTTATCAATCTAATGTCCATTATCATGCAAATGTTCAACTGGTGTACCAGTGGCCCTGTTGATTGTTAAAATAAGGAAAGTTTCTATACAAGCTAAATACCTTCCAGTCAGAGTCAGCAAGCTCCTATACCTATGCTGCTCCACATTAGTTATTACTAACTAAACTCCATTAACTTCTCAAAAGTACCCTATTTCATTAGCTAAGCGAAAGTCAATGACTGACAATGCAGGAATTCAACATCCATCTTCCTTAGTAAATATATGCACTATACTGATTCTTTTTTATTTTATTTTATTTTATTTGAAAACATACTGTACAGAGGGGTTACAATTACATGGGCAGGAAAATGATAACATTTCTTACCAAGCATTGCAGCCTCCTCCTTTGTTTACCCTTCACCTCCCTTCCCAGCCTCCCCCCTCCCCCCCCACCCAATCATACCCCCCCTCCCTCCCCCCCACCGACATTGTAAAGCTGGTTTTGACATGACATTTTGTACTTCTCATTGTTGCAACAGGTCCACCTGAATCCTTAAACGACTTGTTTGTCCCCGTCTCCTCCACATGTTATACTGACATCAAATATAGTGAAAGCGGGGGTTACACTGTGGGGGAGGGACATACAAAGCAACAAAGAAATAATCTTATAAATGCGTTAGAAACACATGCATGAATGAAACAAAAACATTAAAATACATATTTGAGGGTTCGTTTTCCTAACATCACATTCTCTGACTTTTTCCGCTTGACTCATACCTATACTAGATATTGCAAATAAGGGAAACCATGGGACCTATGTTTCTTTGGGCCTGGCTTACTTCACTTAATATAATTTTTTCCAAGCCTTTCCATTTCCTAACAAATGGGGCAATGTCATTCTTTCTGATGGAGGCATAGAATTCCATTGTGTATATATACCACATCTTCTTGATCCATTCATCTACTGAGGGGCATCTGGGTTGGTTCCATATCTTAGCTTGGTAAATAATGCTGCAATAAACATAGTTGTGCTGGTAGCTTTAGTGTGGCCTTGTTTGTGGTCATTTGGGTAAATGCCCAAAAGTGGGATTGCTGGGTCATTGGGGAGCTCTATATGGAGTCTTTTGAGGAACCTCCATACTGCTTTCCAAAGTGGTTGAACAAGTTTACATTCCCACCATCAATGAAATAAGGTTCCTCTCTGTCCACATCCCCTCCAGCATCTGTTGTTGTTAGAGTTCTTGATTTTTGCTGTTCTAACTGGAGTGAGGTGATATCTCAATGTTGTTTTGATTTGTATTTCTTTTATGGCTAGGGATGTTGAACATTTCTTCATGTGTCTATTGGCCATCCTTCTTTCTGCTTCAGAGAAGCTTCTCTTTAGGTCTTTCGCCCACTTACTTATTGGGCAGTTGTTTCTTTGAGGATTTGTTGTTGGGTGGTTTAATTTTTTGAGTTCCAAGTATATTTTAGATATGAAACCCTTGTCCGTTGTATGGCTAGTAAAGATCTTCTCCCAATCCGTGGGCTTTCTATTGATCTTGCTAGCTATGTCATTTGCCCTGCAGAAGCTCTGCAACCTTATGCAATCCCATTTGTCCAACCTTTCTTTGATTTGTTGTGCTTCCGGGTCTCTATTCAGAAAATTTCGGCCTGAGCCGAGGAGACCCAGGGTTTCTCCTATTCCATCCTGTAATGTTTTCAGAGTGTCTGCTTTGAGTTCAAGGTCTTTGATCCATTTGGAGTTGATTCTGGTGCAGGGTGATATATAAGGATCTAGCTTTAGTTTTCTACATGTAGTTAACCAGTTTTGCCAGCACCATTTACTGAAGAGGCTGTCTGTCTTCCATTCTATTGTTTTAGCTCCCTTATCGAAGATTAGATGGCTATAGGTCTGTAGGTTCATTTCTGGGTTTTCAATTCTATTCCATTGGTCCTGAGGTCTGTTCTTATGCCAATACCAAGCTGTTTTGATTACTATGGCTTTATAGTAGAGTTTGAAATTTGGTATTGATATTCCTCCAGCAGTGTTCTTTCCGTTGAGGAGCGTTTTTGCTATTCGGGGTCTTTTATTGTTCCATATGAATTTTTGGATTGCCTCTTCTATTTCCTTGAAGAATGAGGGTGGAATTTTGATAGGTATTGCGTTGAATTTGTAGATAGCCTTGGGAAGAATTGACATTTTCACAATGTTAATCTTTCCAATCCAGGAGCATGGGAGGTTTTGCCATTTTTTAAGTTCTGTGTTGATTTCCTTTTTCAAGATTTTAAAGTTTTCATCATAGAGGTCCTTCACTTCTTTAGTTAAGTTAATTCCTAGGTATTTTATTTTTTGTGGGGCTATTACAAATGGAGTTGCTTTCCTAATTTCAGCCACACTTTTCTCATTGTTGGCATACAGAAAAGCCATGGATTTTTGGGGGTTAATTTTATAACCTGCTACTTTGCCAAAGTTTTGAATCAGCTTAAGTAATTTGGGAGTGGAGTCTATGGGATTCTTTAAATACAAGATCATGTCATCTGCAAAGAGAGTTTTATTTCTTCTTTCCCTATTTGGATCCCCTTTATGTCTGCATCTTGTCTTATTGCTGTAGCTAGGCATTCTAACACTAGATTGAAGAGAAGTGGAGAGAGTGGGCATCCTTGTCTTGTTCCTGAGTTAAGAGGAAATGGCTTTAGTTTTTCACCATTGAGTATAATGCTGGCTGTAGGTTTGTCATATACAGCCTTTATTGTACTGAGGAATGTTCCATGGATTCCTAATTTTTCCAAAACTTTCATCATAAAGGGGTGTTGGATCTTGTCGAATGCTTTTTCTGCGTCTATTGAGATAACCATGTGGTTCTTATTCTTGCTCCTGTTGATGTGATGAATAATATTAATTGATTTGCGTATATTGAACCAGCTTTGCATCCCTGAAATGAATCCTGTTTGATCGTGGTGTATGATTTTTTGGATGAATTGTTGAAGTCGGTTGGCCAAAATTTTGTTGAGAAGTTTTGCAATGTTCATCAAAGAAATGGGTCTATAGTTCTCTTTCTTTGATGAGTCCCTGCCTGGTTTTGGGATGAGGGTTATGATGGCTTCATAGAATGTGTTCGGTAGTGAGCTTTCTCTTTCAATTTCATTGAAGAGTTGGAGGAGAATTGGTGTGAGCTCTGCTTTGAGGGCCTTGTAAAATTCCGCTGTAAAACCATCTGGTCCTGGACTTTTCTTAGCTGGGAGGTCTCTTATTGCTGTTTCTATTTCAATGCTTGATATGGGCCTGTTAAGATAGTTTAACTCATCTTGGTTTAGTTTTGGCAGGTCAATATTTGCTAGGAAGAGGTCCATTTCTGTCAAGTTCTCAAACTTATTAGCATACAGTTTTGAGAAGTATTCCCTTATAATGTTCTGAATCTTGGTTGTTTCTGTGGTGATGTTTCCATTCTCATCTCTGAGTTTATTAATTTGGGTGTGTTCTCTTCTTTTTCTGATAAGATTTGCTAAGGGTCTGTCAATTTTGTTAAATTTTTCGAAGAACCAACTCTTTGTTTTGTTGATTCTTTCTATAGTTTTTTTGGATTCTAATTCATTTAATTCTGATTTAATTTTGATTATTTCTTTCCGTCTACTGGATTGGGGTTTATCTTGCTGCTCTTTTTCAAGGAGGTTTAGATGCGTCATTAAATTGCTAGTTTCAGATCTCTCCATTTGTTGATGTAGGAGCTCAGAGCTATAAACTTGCCTCTGAGTACTGCCTTTGCTGTGTCCCAGAGGAGCTGGTAATTTGTGTGTTCATTTTTGTTGAATAGCATGAACATTTGAATTTCCTTTCTAATCTCTTCCATGACCCACTCATGATTCAGCAGTGTGTTGTTCAGCCTCCATGTGATACCGGACTTTCTTTGGTGGCTTTTGGTGTTGAGTTCTAATTTTATTCCCTTGTGGTCAGAGAGAATGCAAGGTATAACTTCAATGTTTCTGAATTTAGACAAGTTTGCTTTGTGGCCTAAAATGTGGTCTATTTTAGAAAACGTTCCATGTGCTGCTGAGAAAAACGTGTATTCTGATGCTGCTGGGTGAAATGTTCGGTAAATGTCTGTTAAGTCTAGTTGATCTATGCAGCTGTTTAGATCTGTGGTTTCTCTGTTGAGTTTTTGCCGAGTTGATCTATCTAGTGGGGAGAGTGGTGTGTTAAAATCCCCAACTATTAATGTCTTTGGATCTATATGGGATTTGAGGGAAAGTAGTGTTTCTTTGATAAATTTGGGTGCTCCATTGTTTGGTGAATAGATATTTAGAGTTGTAATATCCTCCTGAAGGAGAGATCCTTTAATTAGTATGTAGTGACCTTCTTTATCTCTTTTCACGAATTTTAATTTGAAGTCTATTTTATCTGATATTAGGATTGCAACTCCCGCCTGTTTATGCGGTCCATTTGCTTGGTAGATTTTGTTCCAGCCTTTAACATTGAAAATGTGTTGTTTTTACGGGCAAGATGTGACTCCTGCAGGCAGCAGATAGAAGGGTCTTGTTTTTTAATCCAACTAGACAGTCTATGTCGCTTAATTGGAGAGTTCAGTCCGTTAACATTGAGAGATAGGACTGAGAGGTATTTGGGAGTTCCTGCCATGTTATCTACCTTTTTGGGGGCTGCGAAAACTGGGTTCTTCCTATGGTTCTTGGATTCTCAGTTTGGGTGCAGTTTCTTGGCCTTTATTGCGGTCTTGTTGGTTTTCTATGTGTAGGACATCTTTGAGAATCTTTTGTAGGGCTGGTTTGGTGGAGATGTATTGTTTCAATTTTTCTTTGCTATGGAAGGTTTTTATTTGGCCTTCAGTTATGAAGGAGAGTTTAGCTGGGTACAGTATTCTTGGTTGATAGTTGTTTTTTTTTAGGGCATGGCATACATCGTTCCAGGCTCTTCTTGCTTTGATTGTCTCTGCTGAGAAATCTGAGGTGATTCTAATTGGTTTCCCTTTATAAGTGATTACCCTTTTCTCTTTGACAGCTTTAAGGATCTTTTCCTTGTTCTGAGTTGATCCTGTGTGGATTATAATGTGGTGGTGGGATGTCCTATTCTGGTCTGGTCTATTTGGGGTTCTAAAGGCTTCTTGTATCTGGACAGGCCTATCTTTTTGCATGTTTGGGAAGTTCTCTGCTAGGATCCTGTTAAACAAATTTCCTAGACCATTAACTTCTGTTTCTAGGTGCTCCTCTACACCCATTATCCTTAGATTAGGCCTTCTGATGGTGTCTTCCAGGTGTTGGATAGATCTATCATATTTCTTGGACTTGTCTTGGATGGTTGTATGTTCTTTCTCTATAATATCTAGGCTGTCTTCAATCCCTGAGATTCGATCTTCTGCATGGTCTAACCTGCTGTCAAGACTCTCTACTTTGTTTTTTATCTCTTTTCCTTCTAGTTGGTCAGCTTTGATGGCTTCAAGTTCTTTGTTGAAGCTCTGTTTTAGGTCTTGTATGAATTTCTTTACTTCCTTAATTTGGTGTTCAGTGTTTGTCCTCAAATCACTTAGTTGATTGGTTATGGTTTCTTTGGGCTCCCATTCCTTCTGTTGGGTTCCATTCAGCATTCCCTTTGTGGTCTCCCTGACTTCCTTCAGCTCTTTGTTAATGGATTCCATGAATGCCTTTAGTGATCTTTGTGTGTTCTCTACCTGGTCTCTCAATTCCTGTATTACTCTTTGATTAGCTTCCTCCCGTTCGTGGGATTCCTGCAGATCTCTTTGAGTGTTCTCAGCCTGCTCACCCCATTCCTCCCTTTCTCTTTGAGTATTCTCAAGTTGTTCACGCAAATCCTGTATCAGTTTTTGAGTAGCTTCCTCACGCTTATGATATTCCTGTGTAAACTTCTGGGATGCCTCCTCTCTCTCCCTATCACGCTCATACAGAGTCCTTTGTACGTTGTCAAACTTCTCATTTATCATATTTGCCAGCAGTGTTTGTAGAGCTGTTTGGGAACTCTCCTCTGGATTATTCATTATCTGTTCTAACCCCTGATTATCAAGATTGGGAATTGAGATACCCGAATTTGCCATTTTTCTTGTGTTTTTCCGGCTTACTCTGCCCATTTGAGAAGAAGATAGCACCAGTTTTGTGCTAGAACACTATCTTAAGGCAACCATCAACCAAAGTTTGCATTTGTACAGTCAATAGTCTACAGATACAATCTAGTTCAACAGATACATCTATTCGACATCAAACAACTATATGTTAAAGGACTTCGAACCGCAGAGAAGAATTTGGAAAACCAGAAATTATTAGGGTTAGGGAGAGATGTGGGTAAAAAATAGGAATAGATTGGTGTGGGGAGGCACAGGGAGAGTTAACTATGTCCTAATCACAGTGCAGGAAATAGGTTGGGTAGGATGCAAGTAGAGAGAGAGAGAAAAAGAAGAAAGGGAAAGGGGAATGAAAAGAGACCAGAAAAAAAAATAGAAACGTAAAAATTAATGTTATTTTAGAGATTAAAAGACCATCTATTTATAGAGGAATATGAATATGTTGAGAGAAAGGGAGGGACATAGAGGAGATGTGGAAAACTTTAAAAAAATGCTTAAAATATTATGTAGGTATAAAGAGGTAGTACTGCTATTAATGAATTTAAGTCTCAGAGGTTTTGAATTGAGTAATAAGTTTGTGGATTAAGTGTGTACACAATGGGGGATAGGGTCTACTAGTTAACTACGAGTTTATCTGAGGATGTGCAGGACAAGAGTTAAGTCACATAAAGAAGAACAAAACAGGAAAATGTGGAAATGATAGGAAAGTGAGAAGAAAAGATCAGAAGTTCAGTAGAGCTAGACAAAAAACAAAAAGATAATTAAGAATGAAAGAAAAAGAGAAAGAAGACAAGAAAAGAAAGGAAAACACACATTCACGTATTTCTAAAATAAAAATTATAAGAGGAGAAAAGAAAAAAAAAAAAGTTAATGGAAAACAATTATTTTTTCAGAAGAGGCAAAAATTAAAGATTAATAAAAGTTTTAGAAAAGCAAAAAGAATTTTTTTATATATATAAGGTAACAAAAAACGAAGAAAAAAAAAACAAAACAAAAAAAAAGAAAAAAAGAAGAAGAAGAAGAAAAAAAAAAGGTCTTTGATTTTTTTTTTTGGGGGGGGGGGGGGAGGGGTGGGAAGAGTCCTGTATCTCCCTTTTGTCTGTAACCAGAGTGTGGTTGGAGTCTCTGGTCGGCTTGAGGTCCTGTGGCTTGATTGGTTTCTTAAGTCAGTTTGTTGGAACAGGCAGAAAAATGCTCTGCTTTACCCAAGATTTTGAGATTCCCCCTCCCAGGTTAGTTTACTGGGAGGGTGATCTGCTTTGAGAATCACAAAAGAGGAGGATGCAGTGATGAGGCTAGGTTCTGGGTAGAGTTGAGGCCTTTCAACAAACAGTAGCTTTTCCCTGGGGCTATTTTGTAAAAAAAACTCACAGCACCCAGCCTGGAGCCATTCTCAGGGTTTCTGTTTTTCAATTGATTCTGGAGGCTGCTAGAGGGAGGGGCAGCCTCTGGCTCTGGTTACCCGGTGAGGAGAGCCACTCCAATGGCTGGCGCCTGAGCTGGGTGACTTTTCCCTGGATGGAACTGAGTCTGTGAGGTCACTTCGCCGTTAAGTTCTTGTGACCTGCTAAATGACTCGTTTTATTCCAAGGCCTGAGCTGGAGCTAGCCGCTCCTCCGAGCTTTGTCGGTATCCAAGATGGAGATCACCGGTGCTGGGGGGGGGGGGAGGGGTGGCCTTCCCTCCTCTGCTCCCTGGGAAGGAGTGAGGAAGTGGGGCTACTCACGCCGAGTCTTGGATCCTGGGTCGTCTCTGGTCTGCAAAGTGCAGGATGAAGTTGTCCGCTCCTTGTCGGTTCTTGCTGGTGTTGAGTAGAATCCGCTCGCCCGCTGCGTCTGGCTCCTTCGTCCCGGACTCTCTGTGTGAGCGCTCAGGTATGGCCGTGGCTGCGGTCGCCGCTGCGACCCTGCCGCCGCAGCAGCAGCTGCTGGCAGCTGCTCAGATGTGTCTGCTTGGCTTCCCCTCTCTTGGCTAACTCTCTGTCCTGTGATGGCACACTTGGTGTGATTCTCTGGCTTGGGACTGTTCACTGGAACTCTGAAACTGTTTTCTATGCAAGAGCTTGTTCAGATTCCAGCTTCTCCTCCGCCATCTTCTCAATAAGATCTCCTATACTGATTCTTAAATCTCCACAGGTTTTCTTTTTTTCAACAACCATATTTCCAGAAGATTATATTAGCCAGATACCACTCTAGGCATTTGGTATGCATTGAATTAAGAAATACAAATAAGTAAAACTTATCCTTGTCTTCTTGAAATTTGGATAGGTGGATCAGTCTAAGCCACCATAAATAAGCTGTAAAATTAAAAGTCTTGTAAGTAGTAAACAAGGAACAAATGGGATACTAAGAATGAAACAGTTACATGGACATGTGTGGAGGGTTTAGATAAGCCACCATTAGACTATCAGCGAAGACTTGAGAAATAAAAGGCTACTAGTAAGACTGTAGTTAGGCAAGACAAGCATAGATCAATGTTACTGAGTCAATGTTACGGAGTCAAGAATGTAAAAATAGAGAAAAGTCAAAAGAAAGAAAAATTACTAATGGCATACAACTTCCAAACTTGTTGGCTTAGGACACTCGGTTGTATTACATTCTGTGTGAAATTTGTCATTTATCTATTCTCCTGGATCTCAAATGCCTCCTCTGAAAATTTCTTTTCATTGTACACAGCTTGAAACATAGTAGGTTATCATGCTTGTTTTGAATTTATAAGTGTATAACAGTGATTCCATTTATTGATTGCCACTGAAAAACGTTAAGTTGTTGGAACAAGGAAAGGAATTGGAAGGCTTAGCAAAACAAAGTAAATAGAGGGTATGATAAACCTAAGAAAACATTTTCCATTGAGGTTGCAACACAAATGCTTAGTTATATAGGGAACATGAAGGCACATAGAGGAGAGGTAAGGACCAGGATAGTTATAAATGGTGAGGAAGTTGCGAATTTTGCTGCTATTATCTGGTGACCAATAAGTCACCAGATGTTCTAGGCTCTGTGAATCAAAAGAAAAGTCACTAATTAGTAAAATCTTCTGATTCGTGTCTTTTTAATTTCTTCTAAACCCAGCTCATTCTGCAGTTAATTAGCAGTTTACAAAAAGGCATCCTTTCCCTGGAGAGCTAGGAACAGACAATGAAGAGCAACTCCCCTCTCCTGGTAGCTTCAGTCAAAGTTATCATCTATAGCAAGCTAGTGAGACACCAATAATTTATTGTCCAACTGTATGACTTCCAAAATGAGTGATTTGATTTTTTAAGTCAATTAAAAGAAAGTGAAATTAAGCAGTCCATGCAAAGTTTTTTCTTGCTGACAAAATAATAAGATGACAATGAAAATACTTTAAATAGTTACAGGAATGATACAAAATGATTACACTTCTGGCACGTGTATATGTAAGTTAACACATATGTAAGTATATTCACATATATGTATATATATATATGTATATCCAGAAGCATATATGTATGGCCTAGTACAGAGACTAGTTATCTCCTCTGGTCCTCTTCAACATCTTTTCAGGGAGCACTGATTATTAACTCATCAAAATTTAAAGTGAGAATAAGTTGCAAGCTTGATATTCCAAAAAAATTTTAATAACAGAAAAATATATACCATTTTTAAGAAGAAAAGGATTCAGAACATTAAATACAGGAGAAAATTGTAGAAATGCAGAAGAAAACTGTAGAAAAAGATGGTGCCAAGGATTATTTCAAGCTCAAATGTTGGTGTATGGAAGAACAGTTATCAAGACCTGTTAGTCCACAGCTTGGTTGTAACAGCAACTATCTATAAGGAGTTATGCAACCTTTAATCTTCTTTTTTAATGTGTTTTTATTGTAAAAATACTGTATAGAGCGGTTACAGTTACATAAGGCAAATGAATTCATTTCCTATTGAGCACTGTTACCTCCTCCTTTGCTTTTATCCTCTTTTACTAAGATAATTCTAATAAATTAGAGTACCTTGAAAACATATTATAAAAAATCAATTCAGATTAATGTGGCCATAGTTTCCCAGTTAGATTCATTACTTTCCTGGAATTCATATCTGTTTTTCTAATTCAATTTGATAAAAATCCAAACTAAGTTGTTACAACCAAAGGGACACTGAAAGTGCTGTAAATTATATTCCTTTCCTACAAAAGAGTTCAGAATAAAAAGTTTTATCTTCATTTTACTGATTGGCTAATTGCAAAACATTGGTAGATCATTAATTTCACAATGCAGATAATTCATTTTTCTCTTTCTTTCACCTTGTTCTATTGAGGTCTTTCTCTATCCCTTCCCTTTCCTTCTATATCTTCTTTGTCTTTTTTTTCCTCTCTCTCTTACCATGTCTCTGCTATTGTTTTTTTCTCCTCCATCATCTATAACTTCATTCATATCTGTAATTATTTTTATTTACTTTGTGTGACTCTTCTGTTTTTGTTTCCAGGTCTGTTTAGATCTGTTTCAGAACAGAAAAAGTAAAAAGAAACAACAAAGACAAAAAACTGTGTGCATAGGAGAATTACTCACAAAAGGAATTATTGCTTGACTAGCAGATGTTTTATTTTAGTAAAATTTTCTTTGTCTTAAATGGCCAGAATGCAAATCAACATAATAAAATGTTTGTGATTAAAATGTACAAAAATGTCACAATATTATCAACTATTCTTCCTTATCATACTTTTCAACATTTTTATTCAATTTTTCTTTCTATGGAGTTGCAAAAATGTGCATTTGAAATGGGCGCCAGTGGCTAACGGCTGTAATCCTAGCTACTTAGAAGGCTAAGATCTGAGGATCAAGGTTCAAAGCCAGCCTGGGCAGGAAAGTCTGTGAGATTCTTATCTCCAATAAACCACTAGAAAATTGGAAGTGGCTCTGTGGCTTAAGTGGTAGAGCACTCGGCTTGAGCTGAAGAGCTGAGGGACAGCGCCCAGGCCCAGAGTTCAAGCCCCACCACTGACAAAAAAAAAAATGTATTTGATATAGTATTCCTTTATCATGAATATGAGCAATCCACTTAGAAAACACTTATTTACTATTGTTTTTTTGACTATTTATTTACTATAATTTTAAAAGAAAAACTACAGTATCTGTAAAAAGTTGAATGAAATTATACAACCAAGAGAAGGAAAACAATAAAGGTATTAGTCACATCATAAACTTTATTATGCAATGTAACATCTCTGGATTTCACATTTATTATTTGTTAATATATTGTAGATTACAGATCATCACACTATATTTGGGTGTACATATTTATGTGTGAATAAATAAACGTGTGCATGTTAGTATATTTTTAATTTATGTTTGCCATTTATCGTTTAAAACTATACACAAAATTCAGCAAAAAGGCCAGTAAAAACAACTTCACATAAAATTTTATTTTAAGTAAACAAAGTATTTTCCAGAAATTCTGTGTGATTTCAACACTGAAAGGTGCTAGTTGTCTTTTGTTTGTCTATATAAATAAAATTCCAAACATATTTTATTTCCTGGTTGTCAAGTTTTCAATTCACCTGATTGACCTCTGAATTTCTATAATTTTGAAAAGTTTTCTCATGAAACATACAGTGCCCTCTGCACAGAATATATTGACTTCTCAGAGGATAAACTTGGATCCATTTATTGTTTAAAAAGAAAATCACCCTTGTTCGAAAAAAAATTAAATAAGAGGTGAAGAAATAGTCTTCAGAAAAATAAGAATATTTCATTAATCATTTTCAAACATGATGGATATATGCCACATCCCTCATGAGTGAGTTAAGCTCTTGGTTCAAAGCCATGTAGACAGCACCAGTTGTGCTGTGGAGATACCACAAACTTGTTTGGCCCATGTGCCATAGTGGAATAGAAGAATGGAGGAAAATCCTCACAAAACCCTTCTACCATCTTAGAGATTTGTAAGGCACGAAGCAGTTATCTCCTTGGCTACAGGCAGAAATTTTTGAATGCTTAGACAGAATGAAGAGTGCTTCCAGACATCACTTCAGACAAGCTGAACACTGAAGCATGGATTCATATTCATTTTCTTGCTGACGAAGTCATCAATGGCACAGGCCTTGCCAAAAGTGATCTCACTTACTTCAGGATAAAGTAAATGATAGGACATAAATTCCACTTTGAATGTATTGAAGAATTGTGGTTTTCGTTGACGTGAGCCTATCACTGTATAGTAAAGTCAACAGTGAAAGGCCCAATTGCATTTTCTGTTGCACATCTTTGTGAGTGAGGCATTTCACAGTATATTGTCATTAACACAAAGGGGCGAAAGAGATTGGACTTCAAAAACAACTTGAGCAATGTCATATCAGAGATCCTGTTAAAATATCAGAAGTATGTTTATGAAATTATATTAAAAAGTACTTTTTGTTCATTACATTTCTATTTGTTGGGAGTAATGATTAAATTTCACATAAAAAAAAAGACTCAGAAAACTTTGGGAAAAGCATTAATATGTAAGAAATACATTTCCAATTCAGTCAAGCATATTGCATAAATATAATGCAGTAAATATGCTATCATGCATCTTCAGCAAAAATTTCATATTCCTATAACATTTTATTAGCATTTATGCTTCTGAACATGTTTAAAAACTACTTTGAAAAGTTATGTCATATTCCAATGCATTTATGAATATGTATATATATACACACACAAATTGATGTATTTGTTGAGTATGCATATGTAGTTTTGAAAATTTAATATATTTATTTAAATGTATTCCCAATTTGTTTGTAACAGAGTACAATTAAATGAAAATTATATTTGTTAGAGACAATTGCTATTAAAATCTGCCACTCTCAATCTGCCAGAGATGTTTTTGTCTCTTCCTAATCCCTTTGCTCTACTGGAGAATTAAATTCTGAACATTGCTATATGAGTATTTCATTATAAATTGTAGTGACTTTATTTTAGAAAAGAAAAGAAAATGCAAAAAACCAAAGAGGTCAACACCAAAGTACTTAAAATATGTAATGTTGGAAAGATAAGATAGAATAATGCTGAGGGAAAGGAACTACAGAATCAGATGATAGAACCAGAATATTTTTGGATTGAGAGTCAAATAATTTAGGATGCACAAAACACTTAATATATGATACCAATTAAGCACATCATAAAAGTTCCTTAGCATACTCTTTTCATTGTTTGCACTACCATGATGATCATTATCATCCCTGAACATTGAAGACCTGAAATACAGGAGACATCAGAGAACAAGAGACTGAATTATAAGCAGATGCATCAGCTGATTCCTCTAACATTCATTTTTGTCTCCCCTTTGACATACTTTGAGACCTTGACATAAAAAGTAAATTTCTTTTAAACCATTGTTGGTTGCAGATAGATAAATTCTTGGAATATATGTCTCAGCAGGTCACTAAAAATTACCCTTTTCATGTAGATTATATTTTGGAAGCAACTGAACTTGTTTTGTAGCTGAGTCTTAAACATATAGCTACAGTGTACATTAAAACCACTGCTTTGTTCTGAGGCCCAAATTGTATAGTAGAGCAGAATAAAAGGAGTAAAAGTCAAGCACAGAAGAGCCATTATGATCCTCAGAAATAATTGAGATGTGTAAAGCACAGTAGTGAAAAACATATTTAGAGAATTTTATTTTTCTCATCACTTCCTATAGGGAAGAAGGTATCTGGGCTTTTGTAGCAGAACACAGAGACTATGTAATATCACTTATAGAGAATAGAAATGTATTACTCATAGCACTAGAGACTTAAGGACCAAAATGACTGTGATAGCATATTCAATGTATAGAAGAAAGACCTCATTCTGCTTGTAAGAGGGTATTTCCTTGCTGCTTCTCACATGATAGAATGAAGAACGGCTAAAAGAACATCCCATCAACCCTATGTTTGGTGTAAAATTCCTAACTCGGTTATCTCGTAGCTATTGATACTTAAGTTTTCACTATGAAAGGACAGCAAGTCATTTGCTAAGATTGTAACAGAAATGATGGCTGGATATGTTTTGGTGGAGACCGCATTGAATAATCTTTTAGGATTTTTTTTTTCAGTTTTAGTGCTTGAACTCAGAACCTGAATGCTGTGCCTGAAGTTGTTTTTTTTTTTTCTTTTTAAAGCCTGGTACTTTACCACTTTGAGCCACAGCACCACTTCCAGCTTTTAGTGAATTTGAAGACAATGGAGGTAAGAATTTTCCCTGATGAAGTGCTACTGATGTTGAAAATAAATTGTAAAAATGTAGGCTTAGGCAGTTAGAAATGAGGCAAGTGTTCTTTTCCTCCAGGAAATCTTATAGGTTTAACAAATTTCTTTTGTTTGTGAACAAATATGCTGCCTACCTCAATCGCTTCTTCCAGGGGCCACCAAAAACTGAAGTTAGAGACCAGGGAAACATTTTCTTTTCTATGGTGGGTTCAGTAAAAAATGGAATCAGATAAAGAATTGCCCATAGCTACCTAGACATTAATGTGCTTTAGAGAATTTAATGAGAGAGCTCACTTTCTGCTTCTAGTCAGCCCAATGCTTTGATGATTGTATCTTTTATTTTAACAAGGGAAACTATGTGATTGAACTGCTCTCATAAGGGAAAGAATCTGGGGCATAGAGAATAGGCCTTAGTCAGCATTTAACCACCCTGTAAATTTGATTCAGAGTTGTTCTCCAAGTTCTAAACCAATTTAGAAATAAGACAAAAGCAGAAGCATGTAGGAGCCAAAATAGCACTTTAATTAATGAGAAAGCAGACATTGGCAAGTAAAGCAAATGCTTGCAGGAAGCTGACTTCCTAAGACCATATGCCCTGAACCTAGCAGCTGATGCTCTTGTAGATGATTTGCATTTCCTTCCATGGGTAAAGGCCCACCTGGATGCATGCTTTCAGAAGAAAGCCCACTCTTAAGAGAGGAAGATTGTTGATTTACATCACTTCCTTCCTAAGCGAGTAATGGAGAAATGAAAAGAGGCCAGCATAATTGATGTAAGTAAATATGCCACAATATTAGGCTATGTCCCTGTATTTTGGTGGCATGCCTTTCCTTACAGAGACACTGATCTCAAAACAAAAACAAAGGAAGGAAAGAAAGAAGGGAGGGAGGGAAGGAAAGAAAGAAGGAAGAAAGGAGGGAAGGAAGGCAATAAAGAAGGAAGGATTACCTTATAATCCAAAACATTTATTTCTACACAGTAAATAATGCATTTATAAGACTTAAAATATTTCCAGATCAGTTAGTTGAGCTTAATTAACAACAAGACCTCTTGATTACAGCCCTTTGCAGATGCATGGATAATTTAGCTATGTATATGTACATATGCTCCATCCACCCAGGAGAAATCTACCACAGAGACAGACTTATTTCTGGCCATCAGCAGCTCTGCACATGGATAGGCAAACACACACTTTAATATACTTGGCACTCTTTTGGTTGTAATTAATTTTTCACTAAAATGATAGATTTATCTTTTGGTTTAATTGTTTTCTTGGCTTGTGAAGTCTTTCAGGAATAAGCAGGATAGTAACACAAGACATCTAAAAGTATTATCTATCCTGTATGACTGATTTGAGAATTGATTTGGACATGAGAAATGACGAGCAAATTAAATTGAGTTTACAGTCACATTTTGCCAGAGGCCAAGGAAAGAGAATTCTTTATACTAAAATGAGTGCTCTGGGGTCCATATTAGAAGTGGAATGGGATTAAGCCTGTCAAAAGCTGGGACATATATTCCCTACCTCTACTGGGGTATGAGTACCCCACTCGAGTGGAGACAATTCCACATACCATCTGTCATATGCACACGACTACCAATTTCTTTTATTAAAAGATAATGATCTCACTTCCACTCATTAAATATTCCACATTCACATAACAGCCAGAACAATTTTTCATATGTTTATTTGGGAGAAGGCTGACAGAGGCCATTCCTTTCCTTCCTCCTTTATTGCTCTTGAAAGTCTAATTTCCCCTGATGGAAATCAGTTTTTCCAATGAAAGAAAATAAGTAATTAAATATGTTCGGTACATTGTTAACTTATCTCATTGCCAACCATCTAAATAGCTGAATAATTACATAAAGACAACAGCAATAATATAGTAATATGAGTCGTAGAATATTAGGGGCATACTTGTCGCTACAGAAATGACCTGGTATTGATTTTTATATGGTTAGAGAATGGTAATATTGACTCATATTTATGACCCTGTGACTTTTTTCATTCCTGTTAAAACTGTCATGAGCAGTGTGCATGACAAGGCAAAGTCCGTCATTTTGAATTAGTAAACCAGGAGCAAGAATGTCTGTGAGGTCCCTACTATGTTAGCAACAAGATTACTCCTCATGTGTTAAAGACTTAGCGAACAGTTTATGATACTACTGAGGGGTGGTAGGACTTTTAAGAGGTGGGGGTTCAGTAGCAAGAAATTAGGTCACTGGTGTGTGTGTATGTGTGCGTGCACACACACACGCGTGCAGGTCATAGGGCACCCAGAACTGGGTACTATCCCTAAGCTTTATGGTTCAAGTCTAGCGCTCTACCACTTGTGTCACAGCTCCCTTTCTGGCTTTTTGGTAGTTAATTGGAGATAAGTTTCTCAATGACTTTGCTGCCCAGCTTCCTGAGTAGGTAGGATTACAGGCATGAGCCACTGGCACCCAGCTCTCTTGATTATCTTAAGGATTTCACTTTAAGACCTACTCAAGCCTGAGCTGTTATCCTCTTCACTGACTGAGGATATGTGATGTGCTGTACTGTGTTCAACATTGCCTGAGATAAAGTCTCTAGAAATTTGGTTCCAGGATGAACTGGAGTTGAACTCCCATGATCTCTTCCTTCTAAGTACCTAATATTACAGACTTGATTCACTGTGTATGACATATTCAATATTTATTATGTATTATCTACCTATGAAATAAACACATGTAATATAAAATGCCTTAGAATGCAGAATTCTTTTCATCTATATTCCATATAGCTGTACTATAATATATATATACACATATATATATGTATATATATATATGCTCACTATGTGGATTTAATAGCACACAAAGCATGCTGTTTATTATATAACAGTATGGGTATGTCAAATAATATAATACAAAATTTATAACTAATACATATCAAGATATATTGATTAAACCACTTTGTTAAATGGTTCCTCCTTTGAACAACCACTCAGAGCTAATTAAAAAATTTTTTAAAGTAACATTTAATATACTAATATTTCCACATTATATACAATTTTATATGTATACTGTACAATATACATTATATATTATAGAGTATGGTTACATGTAAATAATTGATACATAGTTAGGTTATAGAAAATATACTATAGTCTATAAAATATACTATTTCAGGCACAGAATATAAAAATTGATATCTATTATATATGTGTTTATGTTTATTTTTCTAGTGAATGCATGCTTATTATGAGAAAGAATGGCTTATGTACAGCACTTCTGACATGTAATGAAACATAATGGTATTTATATAAGGCAGACATCAATGTGATATATCTTCTTGTCTCAGGAGCATTAGGTATAGTCCTTTTCCAAAACTGCTTCAAAATGGATGAATAATGGAGGGAAGGAGGGTGAGCAAGTGTATACTAGATACAAAATGAACTATGTAACTTGTGGGTAAAGCCTGGAATGGGAAAATTTAAGGGAAAAAAAGGAAGAGGTGGAAATGACCAAGAAGCATTGTTCTCATGACGCAACTTTTGGAATTGTAATCTCTTTGTACAACCACTCAATAATAAAAATAAAACATGTAAGACATAATAGACTATTTTTCTTATTTATAACAATCTAGCACTGTTCCACATTTGGGAAGGCATTACCCTAGTGGGAATCAAAATCTTACCATCCTTTATGAATTGTCTACAATATATTGATAGTATATTTTGTTTGGATAGGGCATAATGAGCTAGCAATGAAGACATTATTGTCTAAAACATTCATGTTTAGACAATGCAATGCTTCCCTCATAGAATTTAGGCCTAATATATTCCAATAATGACATTCAAGATATGTCTGATTCATACTTGATAATGATTAAACTTTACCAGTTATATAATGTATTATCACACCTTATGGTTACTTTCTATTTTATGGCAAGCAATATTATTTTCATTAATGGTAGGAAGATAAATTTTCCTTATATAAAAGTAAAAAATAAAATAAAACATTCATGTTAGAAAATGGAACACTAAGGTAATAACATTAGAACAAGTGGGAAGATAGAGATTCGCCCTGGACTCAGTCTATAAACCAGCTTATTACTGTTGCTAAAATTCAAAGTCTTTGAAGTTAATCTTCCACCAATGGTTTGATTCTCTGACTATATTCTTCTGTCTGTCTGTGTGTATGTATGTATTTCTATGTCTATGTCTGTATTTATCTATGTGTCTGCCTCTCTACCTCTCTGTCTCTGCTTCTGTCTCTCTGCCTCTGTCTCTGTCTCTCTGTCTCTCTCTGTTCTGTCTGTCTCTGTCTCGTCTGTCTCTGTCTGTCTCTGTCTCTGTGTCTCTGTCTCCCTCTCTCTCTGTTTGTCTCTCTGTCTCTCTCTGTCTCTGTTTCTGTCTGTCTCTCTGTCTCTGTCTCTCTGTGTCTCTGTCTCTGTCTGTCTCTGTGTCTCTGTCTCTGTCTGTCTCTGTGTCTCTGTCTCTGTCTGTTTGTCTGTCTGTCTGTCTGTCTGTCTGTCTCTCTCTCTCTCTCTCTCTCTCTCTGTCCATGATTCAATTCATAGGCTCCCAGCACACTTAGGTCTTTATCAACAATATAGGGGAATTATCTGTGCTTGTTACTTCTTGACCTCATTCCTCAGGGAAGAAAACAGCACTGAATTCAACAATGTTTCTTTCCTCCAAGTCTATATAATTACCGTAGAAGGAATAATAGGTCCTGCTTCGGTGATAGTCACCTCCCTGAGTCGTCACTGATATGCCAAGGGGATGAAATACAAAGCCACTGCTGCTTGAGGAACAAAATGGAGCAGGTGTGAAATCACAAGCATTCAGTCTTTCAGGGTAACATTAGTGTGTGTTCCCTAGATGGAACACCCTAAATGAAATGCTTACCCTTTTGCAGTGTGCCAGGCCTCCTACTCTAGCAGATAAAGATAATAAATGATGACAAGTTTTAGGCAACACACTTTTTAATAGATTTCAATTTGTTCTGATTTTAGTGGCCTTATTGCTATGGTTCTCCATATGCTGTTTGACAGTGATGCATTGCTTTATTAAGACACTGGATTTTGTTACTTTCTTCTATCCAGTGTTAATAATCAGACTCCAATCAGATAACTGGCAATGAGGGCTTTGGTTACCCCTAAGATCTTCAACTTAAGTGTGATCTTTTCCAGATTTGGACTATAAACAAATGCCTCTTTGTTTTTCTTCAATATCCAGCAGTGATATTATTAGCTGCTTCTTCCAATCCTGACTTGTGATACAGATGAAATAATATAGTGCAGTGAAAAGTCTAAGGTCTAGCAATGATAACAACATTAGCAATCAACCTATTGTTCTTCCTTCCTTCCTTCCTTTCTTCCTTCCTTCCTTCCTTTCTTTCTTTCTTGCTTGCTTGCTTGCTTGCTTGCTTTTTTGCTTTCTTTCTTGCTTGCTTGCTTGCTTGATTTCTTCTTTCTTTCTTTCCTTCTTTCTTTTCTTTCTTTTTCTTTCTCTCCATTCTTCCCTTTTTTTTCCATGACTGTGTTTGAATTTGGTGCCTCCTATTTGCTATGCTATGTGACACTAAGCCAAGCCTCCACCCTATCTTTCACTCATTATTTAGAGGATAGAATCCTGCTTCCCACATAGGTGGCCCTGAGCCATGATCCTTTGTTACTAGGATCACAGCAATACACCACTACCTATAACTTCCTTCCAAGCTGGCTTGGTACCATAGTTCTCCTAATCTCAGCTTTCTATGTCTAGGATGATGGACATACTCCAATGTACGTCTCTATGAATTGAGAAGGGGTCTCAGGAACTTTTATGCTTCTACTGGCTTCAAATCACAATCCACCCATTCCTATTCCTCAAGTGTCTAAGGATACGGTTGTGAGCCACCAGTACTAGCTCCATCAGATTGGTTAATCTAATTGATAAATTTGCTAAAATAGTTAAGTTCAAGTTTACCTAAATTTCAAAATATGTGATAGCCATATTGGACACAAGGAGACAAGAAAAATAAGAAATATCAAAAAACACAGCTGAAGATTCAAATCCACAACATCCTCATTAATAGTCAAAAAGTTTTTGTATGACTCTATGTATACCACAACTATAGTTGCTCAAAAAAGGCCCAAGAGATTCAGAGGACTTCCCTGATGATAGGATTAAGCATCTGCTCCATTTCTCATCTCCAGTTGTATTGTGAGGGGGATTGTGCCTTCATCTCAATTTTCAAGTCTTTCTCAGTACTCCCAACTAAGTGATCTGTAAAATAAGCTTAACAATGTTGTTCTAGCCTATATATTCACACTTATATTACTTTGCACCAATAATTGCATATTCTAGATTAAAACATCATTCTAAGACTAGCTAAGCAATGCCAATTATTTTTAAATTTTCAGATAAAGAATAAAATTTAGCAATGTTTTCTTATTAAGTTTAAAAGAGAAATAGCCTCAACAACTGTAATTCATGAATATATTCTTAGCTACTCCAAAGGCTAAGATCTAAGGATCTCAATTTGAGGCCAGCCAGGGAAAGGAAATTTATGAGATACTTATCTCTAATTAATCACCAAAAAGCCAGAAAGAACTGTAGCTCAAATGATAAGAGTGTAGGTCAGAAAGAAAAGATTCTGAGGTTTAGCATCTAAGCCTTGAGTTTAAGCCTCAGGATCAGTACAGATAAAGAGAGAGAGAGAAAGAGAGGGGGGAAAGGAGGGAGGGAGGGAGAATTACTCATAAGTATTCTTTTTTGTTGTTGTTGTTAGTCATGGGGCTTGAACTCTGGGCCTGAGTTCTGTCCCTCAGCTCTTCAGCTCAAGGCTGCCTCTCTACTACTTGAGCTACTGCACCACTTCTGGTTTTCTGGTCGTTTATTGGAGATAAGAGTTTCACGGACTTTCCTGCCCGGGCTGGCTTTGAACCACGATCCTCAGATCTCAGACTCCTGAGTAGCTAGGATTATAGGCATGAGCCACTGGCACCCGACTCATAAATATTCTTATTATGCAATCATTTTGCTAACAGACTATCATGTCATTCTTACCATACATTTCAAAACTCATAACTTTTTAGTGTTCAGTAAATCACTGGAGCATGGGGAGGTGGGCATTAGACAGAGAATCTGACCAAAAACAATAGAATAAAAAAATTTCCATGTCTATGTATGTGTGAAGTATGAAAAAAAACATTTTGAGTAATGAGTAAGTAAGTACATTGAAAAACATCAGGAAGAACAGGAATGGAGAATGAGTTTCATCTAGAATGGAGTAGATTGCAAATGGAGACTGGAAAGAGAACAATGAAGTGTGTTGAGACTGATTTTGGAAGGGGAAGGGAGAAGGAAGGAGAGTCACAAAGAGGGTGAGTCTGAATGAGGTGCATTATCTGCATATATGGGCATGTGAATGGTAAGACAAAGGACAAAGGTGAACCAATGCAACAGAGCTACTCACAAGGCACTGTTGGAAATAAACTTTAGTACTTTGGAGGGTAGTTTGTGGAGAAGAGAAAGTGAGAGAAAAATGAGGAAGGGGGAACAATATTTGGCAAAAAATGTACTCACTAACATATGTAACTCTAACGCCTCCGTACATCACCTTGACAATAGAATTAAATTTTAAAAATTCCTGATTCATCTATTTGATGCTAATAAAAACATTATCAAGACGGTTATGAGTTTTAGATCTCCAATTATTCTAAAATAAAATTAGACCAGACTATAGATGACATTTGATTATAACAGTCAGACCATCTTTTCTGTGAAATGACAAATTCTCATTATTTTGGAACCTTTGATCAGATGATTTATTGGTATTTCAAAAGCATGATGTGTAAACACTTTCATACTTTCATGTTTCCATATAACTTTACATTACATTAAAAATGGTGAAGTGGATTTGATCTAAAGCTTGTGATTAGGAATCATGTAAAAAAAAAAGAAGATAGATTTGGGGATTTTTAATACCTAATTCCTCCTCCTTTTAGTGCAACTCCTCCCAGATGTTCTAGAACCATTAACCTGCCACTGAGTAGATTCCACAGACCAATCTTTACCTTCTGGGTCCATCCTCTCAACTCAAGTAGCTTTCTAATGCTGTGCCCTGCTGTATTTTTCTCAGATACTTCAAGGCCAATTTACATACCTCAGAAAGTGTCTTGTCTTTTAGTCAAGATTCATGGAGACACAATGACTTGATGCATTATAATTGATCTCACTAGATATAGTCCTAAAACACTAGTCAACGTCTTTGTGAAACAGAAAGCTGTTGGCTAGATTCATTGTGAAACACATTACAGGAAATTCTTTGGAAAACAATCATTACCATAAATGTTTATATCAAGCTGAAGTTTTGTCACCACTTTATGACCCACTTTACTATTTAGGCAAATCTGGATGAAAACCTATTTTGAAAGGCCTATTTTCCATCCATGTAATGCCTGACAGAGTTAAGTGCTTAGAAACACATTTCCTGTATTTGTGTCTAGAAATTATTTATAAGGTCCTCACTCTACACAAAATATACATTTTCCACTAGTGACTTAGATCTGAGGGCTAGAATACCATCAATCAATTACAAATTGTCCATATTATCACATTCAGATTGCTATAATCCCCCAAATGTTCTGAGAGCAAAAGGCTAGAAAGCATTTCTCTCTTTTCCAAGAGAAAATGTATATCCAGCAGTGTGTCTACCTCTGACGCCTAGACTTGATGTTGTGCAAAAGTGAATACAAGCCAGGTGCTGGTGGGTCATGCCTGTAAGCCTAGCTACTCAGGAAGCTGAGTTCTGTGGATCAAAGTTCAAAGCCAGCCCAGGCAGCAAAATCCAGGACAATGTTCTCTCCAATTAATCACCCAGAGAAAAAAGCCCAAAGTAGAGCTATGACTCAACTGGTAGAGGGCCCCCCATTGAAGGAAAAGCTGAAGGACAGTGCCCAGGTCTTGAGTTCAAGGGCCAACACACAAATACACACACATACACATACACATACACACACACACCTCGACAGTAGCTGAATTTTTGTATTTTTCATTGAAATCATTTCTTGTAGATAGTCAAATCCTACCTCATGAAATTGGACCATAGTGCTAATTTGTGCTGAGTCATTCATAGGCTCTCAAAGAAAAACCATCAACGTTGTACTGTGCTGGACTGCTGTCCCATCATGTTTGGCAGGATAAGAAGTTAAGTGAATGTTCACCTTATGAAGTCTTCAATGTGCAATAACATTGGGGGATTATAAGCCCAGCACAAGTCCAGGAGTACATGCATAGAGAAAACTAAGGTAATCAGAGAGATAATTTGTCTATGTCATTATTTGAAACAGTTGAGAGTTTTTCTTTGATTATCATAAAGTCTGCTAATAAGTTGGTGTCAATTTTATGTTGAAATTCTCAACACCTAAATTTTCAAGTTCTTGGGTGATTATTAATTTGTCTATACTGTAATACACTGGAAATGTTCTGCCTGTTCCATGCATAATTGCTATAATTACACTATTTAATTTTAACTATGCTTACTCAAAATCTGAGCACTGTAATAAAATCTTCAGATTCCTCTGTGATTTTAAATTTTTCCCTTTTTTTTTTTGGTCCAGTTGTGTGGCCTGAACTCTGGGCCTGGGCACTGTCCTTCAGCTCTTCAGCTCAAGGCTAGCGCTCTACCACTTGAGCCACAGCACCACTTCTGGCTTTTTCTGCTTATGTGGTGCTGAGGAATTGAACCCAGGGCCTCATGCATGCAAGGCAAGCACTCTACCACTGAGCCACCTTCCCAGCTCCATCACTTCTTTTTTAAACATATATTTCAGAGGAAAAAAATCAACACTTGTTTTTAAATTTTACATATGTAAGTAGATGTTACTTCTACTTTCTTTAAGATAATGGAACCATAAGAAGTATTCATTCTAGCTGGAACAAGAGGCTTTCAATACCCATATATGGTTTGAACACTAGTAACTACATTTTAAAGTTTCCAAAATCAATGTAAACCTTTTTCTTAATATATTTTCTTCTGGAAATCTACTATATAAACTTTTTCACCATCTAATGACTATATTATATATAGAGATAAATATATTACATATATTTAAATTATGTCATATATTATTATATTTTATATACATGTGCAGATATATGTGCCTCTCTTATAATGCCTGCTTTAGTTTATGATATTAATTGGTAGATTTGCTTGCTGCAAGGTTAGGCCAGCAAACTATCTCTTATTTTGAATCAAAATATCCTTAAATTAATATGGACTTTAATTAATGTATGTATTTGAAAGTATTTTCTAAGCTATATGCATTTTATAAATGTCTCTAAGCTTTATGATTCTGAAATCATTTTCTGGAACTAAGAAACAATAGCATCTACATGCCATTTGAAATTTCATTGATCATCCATATGCATTTCATCATTTTTTCTTTGAAATGAGATATTATATAATGTTTGATTGGTTAAACATCATCATATAAAGATGAAAAATAAGAAATATTCTTAGAGCCTGAAGATTTTTTATCAAGAGTACATTTTATCAATGCTTATCATGATTGTAATCATCCTTGGCATATTACAGTCATTTTCTAAAATGAGTTGCCTGAATTTTGACATTAAAGTATGAAAAACACAAGTACTTCCTTAACTTCTCAGTATTTTATCAGACATTATAGAAAAGGAAATAGAATGTCTGCC
The DNA here is from genome assembly GCF_019054845.1 of Dipodomys spectabilis. Classification (NCBI taxonomy): domain Eukaryota; kingdom Metazoa; phylum Chordata; class Mammalia; order Rodentia; family Heteromyidae; genus Dipodomys; species Dipodomys spectabilis. The sequence continues at coordinate 9,865,936 of NW_024870686.1, read as the reverse complement.
AAGGAGATATACTTTGCTTGAGAGGATAGGATAAATATTAGATGGATTAATACAACACATAAGAATATATCCTAAGTTATTTGTCATAAAGACAAGTGACTATTTCTATGGTGAAAGATATTTATGTCAGGGAATAAAGATACACCAAAAAGCCCAATTTTTCCAGGTTCAATAACAGCAATCTGAGGATTATTCTCAACATGTATTTTTGGGCCTACAGTAAATTTTTATTGTTATGGTGAAGTACAGAAAATAAATATCTTATTTTCTAGTAAAGGCCTTACTGGAAACCGTGACCCTCAGATCTCAGCCTCCTGAGTAGCTAGGATTACAGGTGTGAGCCATTAGCACCCAGCCCTACAGTAAAAATTGAACCAAAGAAATCTTTTACTAAAAAGGAGATTCCAATTACTTCATTATTGAGCTCTTAGAGCACCAGGTATAAATACGTTAGTATAGTGACATGACACTGGTTATAAAGAATTCCCTGTATATGAATGTGCATCAGTTAATGTTCAAAAAGAAAAATAATTTCAACAAAATCTAAGTTATTTAAGATTTTGTTTTGAATATAAGTAATATGAATATTTAGATGAATAATTTACCCCATCCCAGTTTTAATAATCTGTACATTGATTTATAGACCATTGAGAGGTAGAGAGAATGGTAGATATATATATAGAGAGAGAGAGAGAGAAATAATATTTTATTACAACAAAATTCAGTTTTTTCTTCACATTTTGGAATTTCTATCAGGTCTTTAGCATCAATCATAATTAGAATTAACATCTATTTAACTATGTACATTCTGATTATATTTACTTCCGAGACTATTTTCCTGAAGAAAAAAATTCTGAGAATCTCAATAACTTGTAAATTTCTAGCATTGTTCCTTCTGGTATAAATTGAAAATTTATATGCTTATTATTAATTTCACCACAAATGATTACAAATAAAAACCACAAAACATAAATTGTTGTGCTAACTTGTTTGCTTTTAAGTTTTTCAGATTGATTCAGTTACTTATCAAAAAAAACAGTATGAAAACTATTTTAAACCTGTTTCATTTTCTGAAGAGATGCATTTTTAATCGAGTGGAATTTTGAAGAGTGAAGGAAAGATTAGTATGTTTTGATTTTTTTTTACTGTACTTCTGGAAGATTCTAGAACACAATAAATATTACATTAACATGCATTAGTTGATTAGTTATTTGGTTGAACAATTATCCAATCTGCCTTTTATTACCTAGATAATATGTATGAAGGAGGATTCTGAATAAGCTTCATTTTGTACCTTTCAAACTGACACTTTGCAAATACTGGCAATCTCCTTGGTTTCTTTCATTCAGAGAACACAAATTTGTTCCTTTTCCTATGTCAACCTAGCCCTATGCTCATCATTTATAATTCCCTCTCCCACTGTTGGTTAAAACACACTAAATTGTCAAGTCTCCCATTCCTCATTCCCGGTGTTACTCTCCCTATTGATTTCATTCCAGTAAATGATAATTACACCCCACTTTCTCTACTGATGCAGTGTTCCATCCTCCATTAGCCCACATCTCTCCATTTCCACTCAGTCTCTTCCCAGTTGTCTGCCCTAACCTACTCATTTCTCTTCTTTTTTATTTTTATTCAATTAATACACGATTTTATCTCCGTTTTTTCCCAAGTTATCAAGAAATTGCAAAATTTGAGAATGAATGGATCCCTTTATACCTTCATATGATTATGGCACCATACTCATTGTGTCTTAAAAATGTTTGCTCCCTTGGCAGTATGTCACTACTCTCCAGGTCCTTAGCCACTTTTTTTCCCCATATTTTTACTACTCTACTTATCAGTAGAGTACATATTTTCGTCCACTCCTCTTATATTTTATACATTGTTGTCTGTCCCTGAGGTTCTGTTCTTATTACACTGGCTATGTAGGCTACATTACTGCCTTGGTAATCTTCTCTCTCTACCATCACGCTCTGAACTGCACGCTACCTCCTTGGAATCAAAATATCCTCCTGTAATATACCCATTGCAGAAAACACCAAGGTGGCTGCCACATCACCAAACCATATGTGCACATTACAGGCAGCATGTAGAAGAAAAAGAGCAGCATCTAATTTCTGTTGCAATACTGAGGCTGGAATTATATCAGGTCACCATACCATTTGGCAAAGGAGTCAAGCATGTAGTCCTTGAAAAAGAAAGCATTGTACTACAACAGAGCTACTGAAAAGAAGGGGACACTTTAGTTTTCGTAATGGCAATTTCTGTTTTAGTTATAATTAAGGTGCTCTGGCTCTAAATTTTAAAAGCCAGGGATTTATGTACATCTAAATCTGTCATTCTCATCTGAAGAAAAACAGCTACCTCAAGTTTCACTCAGATAAGACTTGTCCTTATTTTGAAAGGTTAGGCTGTAGACTGAAGAAGTTTGTATAAAACATATCTATTTTAAAAAACCCTACAAAATGTATTGAACCAGTAAAGCATTCATCATCATTATTTAATTCATTTTCATTCTTTGCTTTTACGCCTGAGAATATAAACTTCTAAGTGTTCTTTATTTCCCTGAAGTCCTCTATGCGATGACTTTAGTCCTTATTTTATATTCACTCTACTTCTCACACCTTAAAATCATCCTTACAAATGTTGAAAATGTATCCTCTGTGCTATTTTACACACACACACACACCCTCAATGTGGAGAATAGTATTGGTTTGGTTCTCAAGTGTCAGCCATTCTCTTTAGATTTAACCCAATAAACTTGAAAGCTATCTTGAGAGAAGCTTGACAGAAAGGAAGACATTCAGCATCCTTTCCAATATGCCACTGCCACCTGAGGAGACTATGACATTAGTGCAGAAATTCCCTTCCAAATAGACAGAGCCACAATATAGAGGAATGTTACAACATGCTACTGCCCTGTCATTGTTACCAGCCAAAGCTCTAAGACAGTGAAAAGGCATTCATTTCAAAATTGACTCTGCCTCTTTGCAAAACCTTATAGGTGGGGCAAGTTATTATTTTTCAAATACTTTACCCTTCTGAGAGGAACGTGTTTATGCATTCACCTGGGTAAGCACTGTCTCATTACTTCATTCTTGATTCCTACTCTCGAAGTAAATTTGTAAATAATATAAGCTTTCTTCAGCCTTTATCCTTAGATCAGCGTATTCATCAGATATTAAGTCACAAAACAGTTTTGAGAGCCTCAATCTTAATGCCCAAATTATGTAACTAAATACATTGCATCCACCACATCTAGTCTTTCTCATGTGATCCTTTTCTAAGTGGTTCTTCTTATTCTCTGTGCCTAACTTGAATCACACCCAGAACCATTTCTTAAATTCTACTCTTCTTCTTTTCAAACACAAATATTTTACTGTTGGAATGTATCTGGAATTAGTTATATTGCAGTCAAATTCACAGTCATTAGAATAAGTTCATAAGGGCACTAATACTTTTGTTAATTTTTCTATTATCTTTAAGTAGTTGTGCAAAGGATATGCCATTAAATGGAGCAGTTTCTGAATACAATCTATATTTATAGAGTCAACCCTTTCAACATTCTCATCCTTCTCCTACCTACCACTTACCTTACGCATCTTAATTTTATATGATATACATTCTTGACCGCATTCTTGTCCTCTTCTCCCTTAATCTTCTCCTTAATCTTAATGTAAATAGTGTTACTGGATCCTATTCCTAATGGAGTTATAGCAAAAATAATAATAATGACACATCCCTCAGTTGGCATTTTACTTCATTTAGTATCCACTAGAAGCATTTTGTTGTATTTTTTTCTCTACTGAGGATGCAACTATTATGAAATACTAAACTTATTTCATTATAATGTTCATGGTTACTGATGAATAGTAGTATGACATGCAAAATGCATTTCAAAGTTCTAAACAGATAGAAAATAAAGTTTAATGACCCAGTTACAATAGGTAGTTATTTATTGGTGACGTGACCTAGGATGTAGATTATTAATATCATAAGGAAAGTGCAAATTTGACTTACCCAATTTTTAATAATGATTGACACTTAGTTCATGACACCATAGTGAAATGAAGTTTAAATCACCATCTATTTTCTTTCAAAACCACAAATAAATGTTTATTTTCCCTAAAGTTGCTTCTCACTACCCTGTCAGTGTTCTCTATTTCTCTTTGACACACTTACTGAAATTTAAATATTTGAAAGTGGTCATTGCATTTTCATATAAAAATGTATGGAGTAAACCAATAAGAGTTTACATATGGCATTAAATTACACAATGTGTTCAGTTTTTCAAAACGTATGGGTTTTAGAATTTTTAAGAGATGGTAATAAATTTGATTTTTTTTCCTAAGGAGAGTATCCTGGACAATCTGTCTGCAGTTAAGTTTAGCTTAACAATCGTGGAAGCAGAAGAGCATCACTTAAGATAACACACTACTTTCAAATACCTCTAGGGTAAACAATGGTGCAATAGCCTTAAATAATATACTTTTTTAGAGCTACTAATAGAGTGAGAGACATACTTTTATTTCCAATGTTCTCCAAAGTAAAAAAGGGAGGGCAGCAGACTCTCCAGTGTGTGTGTGTGTGTGTGTGTGTGTGTGTGTGTGTGTGTGTGTGTGTGTACATTCTTGTGTGTGTGCTGTCATGTGAAAATAGTGAAAAGCAGTATAGTGAAAAACAGTAAACACGGTCTCCTTTCCTCAGAGGTACAGAGCTGTATTTCCTGCCACACATTTAGCATTAATAGGCTGAATATTATAATGCAATTATAGAGTAGTTGTCACAGGCCATTCACTGTCCTAAGCATTTCACAGGAATAGTCGTGTTTAATCCAGAACATAATCACGTAGGGAATAGAGCTCAGTCAAGAATGCTAACTTCTCCTAGATGTCCTCAGGCAGAATACTAGAAGGGTAACTTTCCTCTTTTCAGAGGTTAGAACTGATCTTGACCTCTTGTTTTCCTACGGTTCTATTTCATATATCTTGGATAGCCTCCATTTTTATCTCCCTGTTTGAGGTTCTATCCTTTTTCTACCACTATATTTCTTGCCTTTATTTCATATTGTCCTGTATTTTTTACATATAGCTCCTCTTGATTTTCTTGGAAGATTTGTCAAACAGCAGGCAGAATAAACAGGCAGAATGAACAAGGAGGAACCCTTGATCAGCCAATGGTGGTAGCTGGCCATCCAAAGGCCACCTCACAACACATTCTAGATTTCTCTGCCTTTTGGACACATAAATCTCTGCTGATTACTCATCAGAAAAATGTTCCTAGCTATTTCTTACTTTTAAATTATTATTTTAAGATCTAAATCTCCAGAAAGATAAAGCTAATTCAATCGGGATTGAATATTCTATATCTTTTAAGATATTTTGTTCTTTTGGTCTCAATGTTCATAACATTGAAGGATCTTAAATGTGAATTACCTGTCCTACAATTTGAAAAAGAATAATATTTAAATGTAACACAAGTGAAGTCCAAACAAATGTAGGAAATGATCGTCATTTTGGTTGTATTTGAATATATATAAAATAATTCATGTACTATAGACATGCATTGCTGTTTAGCAGTGAATCACAGCATGTGCTAGATGCATGTAGATTTATAGGAATAATCAAAGAAAGATCTCTTAATAAGCTCAGTCTTCTGTTCAGATAAAAAGACAGGTTCTCTTTGAAACTCTACAAAGGGCATATATTACCTATCTGAAGCACTATCTTACCTTATATAAGCAGAGTAAATGAACTAAGTCCATATAGTGATTAAATAATGAATAAAATTAGGCACATACTAAGTTTTCAAACTGAAAAATAATCTAAAAAACAAAAGGAAGAAAGAAATCAAGGAAAAGATAACATTTATTTCATACTGTTATCAAAATTCAGGGAGAAAATTAAGAACTTCAATAGTGGCAAGTATGGGGAGGCTCAGAATGCAGTGAACTTCTGAAGAAGAAAGTACTTAGGCATGACTATGCCTTTGAGGTGGGAATTTTCCAGTAGCCACTCCTCCAAATGTATAAGACCACCCTGCTGATATCCTCCAGTCTCAGGATTGCACAGCTGTGTTTACTAAAGGAACCTACTTCCATGGCTACTACAGGCCAGAAGATGAGCACACAGGGTTTCTGGGCCCAAGATGGAATCTTGTTAGAGCTCCTCATGTTTGTGCTGACCATTGTGCACCTCAATGTTGCATGCTTTCTCTTCAAATCTTCTCCTCCCATCTTTTTTACATAACAGATTTGCAACAAGGCCTTAACAAGAGGTACATCCATCAGGCCATACTTCTTCCTTTTTTTCTCTTCCACCAGTTTGTCTCAGCAAGTTTCTTCCAGTTCTGACTCTTTAGAATTTCTAGAGGACCTAAATTGACCAGAATCCAACATCAAACCAGAAAGGTTTCCTAGGAGTTCAAAATCCCTAGTAATATATGAAAACATTCCTGAGTGGAATTAATGCACACTTGCTGCTCAAGAAATAATTTATTCAAAACTTCAAAGTGTATGGAATAAATTATTTGAGAAAGATGAAGAAGCTTCATTCACTCACGTGGTAACTAGAGGTAATTGTGTGGATGAGGCAAGATTCAAATATTTGAATCATAACATTTGAACCATTCACTTTAACTCATCGGTGGACTCCACATAAGAACGTAGTCTGAGTATCTTTGCTAGGAACAGCTCAGTCACACAGGAGAAATAAAGAGGTAGCAACTAAAAGTTTTAACCTCTCTTCTTCTTCCACTCTCCCCTCCTTCTCCTCCTCTTTTTCCTCCTCCACCTTTCCCCCTCCCTCTCCCATATGATCTGAATGTTTTTGTATCCCTAAAATTCATATTTTAAAATCTTAACTGCTAAGATGACAGTGTTAGGAAACGTTCTTTGGGGAAGTTGGTGGACTGTGAAGGCAAAGCCATCAAGTTTTATTTAGTGTATTTATCAAAGACACCAAGACAGCTGTCTTGCCCCTCCCATCATATGAGCTGAGTGAGAAGGCATGGTTGGAGAATCAGGGAGTCCTCACCATACATTAAGTTTGCCACTGTCTTAATTCTGGATTATCCAGGCTCTGTAACTGAGGAAAATACATTTCTCTGTTTTACATCCTATTCAGTTTTTGATATTTTTTTATAGAAGCCCAGATGGAGTAAGACACATAGATAGGTCTTGTTGAAATCCTTTAAAAGCCACAGTAAAGAGAGTAGTTCTGATCACAACTATGATTGACAGTAATTGGAATACTGAGAGTATTGAAAGAATCTAAAATATGATGAACAAAAAGATTTTTTAGAACATGAAGATCACCATGTTCCACTTAAAACTTTAGGTAGTCTATTTTTATTAACGTTAATTTCTCTCTCTTCTTTAACTCAAAGGAAATCTGCCTGTTATATTCTGTATAGGCATAGCATTGGAAATATTTCCATTTTTCACTTTATGTCACTTGAAAATTCTGGAGGATTCTTTAAGAAGTATGAGATGATGTACTCGGTAAATAGATTCTAAAACTTAGGCGGAAAGTTATAAAAATTTATCAGTTTTAATATTTTTATTCAAAAATACATCACAGATCATTAGCGTGAATTAAAATTGGAATAATTTGACCATTTGAAATCCTTATAAGAATGAGTTCTTTATTCCTGGAGAAGAAAAATTTTACATAAATCTCAAGTAATTATGACAGTCATGACAGGAGTACCATTTTTTAGATGACACTGAACAAGTGGTCTCCAAAAATTATTGGCTGCATTTACACAGAGTAATCATCTAAATAATTTTTGCTTTTTTACTTCTGACAGTCACAAACAGAATTAAACTGACAGACTTTGAAGCATCAAATTAAAAATTAACTTTTTCATGTTGCATGAGACATTTGGAATAACTTTTTCATGCTACTCAAAGATGATGGGCACTGCAATAATTATACATGTCAAGATCGGAAAGAGAACATAGAGATAAGAATTATTACACCTTTGTTTATTGGGAACATTGCTCCTTTCCTGAGGGTTCTATTGATAACTATCCTTGAGTTTCTTCTGGTACCAAGCATTGTTGTAACTTTTAGCAGGTTCTATAATTCTAAAAATTTCCCACTGGTTTTCCTCTTTATACCTGGTTAATAGTCATCGGGTACAGGTCATATTAGAGCATGCACTGATGACTATGGGGAGGGACAAATTTTTTCATATATTATCATTTTTATATCTTTTAGTAATAGACACTGCTTTTAAATATAAGCTATTTCTAATACCTTACTATGAGTAAACCTATTGTGACACATAAAATACAAAAATCATACCTAACCATGATAATCAATTTAATGAATCTTAATCCAAGAAATTATAAGCACATATAAAAGGGCATTTTAATTATGGACCCTATTTTGTCATTAGTGTTGGTAAAACTCTACAGTTCACAGCTGTGCAAAATGATTCCACACAGAATTTTTAAAAGGAGAAGAATAAAATAACGGAAGAAGGTCCATAAATGGGTAATAAGATGCTGTTTCATAAGAGTAAGTTCTGATGTGATATGTCCTAGCAGGATTGATATAGTAAAAAAATTTGAACTGTACATCAAAAAGCTAGAAGAAAGTTTTGAATGCCTCTTTTATAAAGAAATGAGAAATATTTGAGAAGATAAATATGTTTAATCTGATTATACAGTGTACTGTGCCAACATAGAAAAACCATGTTACTCCAATAAATTAATAAAATCTTTGCTTTTATGTAACACTGACTAAGGATTAAAATCAATGTAATCCTAATAAACTTGTAAAAAAAATCTTTCAAACAGGATAAATAAAAATATCGGGAAAAGTTTTTTTAAAAACCTATTGTGAAAGAATAGCTTGTAAGACTTGAAAATAATCAGAAATGGAACATATATACCTTAATTTCATGTAAATTATTAAATTATAATGGCTTAGTAGAGTTATAGAAATTAGATGTAAAAATCTAATTGATGCCCTTGTTAAGAAAAATGAAAGGAGTATGTCTTTTCATTGCATCTGTCTTATACAGCAAGTGTGTGGTAGTCTGAACTTAAAAATGACTTCGTATTATCCTCTTTCCACAGATTCTTTCGTTGATTTTGTTTACTTTGTTCTTATTTCAGTAACATACACTAACAATAAAATACCCTACTGTCAAACTCAAGTTCTGTTTTAGCTTTTGGCAATTGACACTTGTGATTTTGGATTTCTATATTTTGAGACAAGTTGATAGCAGCCACTGTTAGCTTATTGCTTCTCACCTTCAGAAGCTATACAGTGGCCTCTTCCAGAATGTCAGATCTTGGAATCCTGTACTGTGTAGCCTTTTTTACTTTCTTCTTTTACTTGGTCCTAAATATTTAACTTCTCTGAGTCTTCATGCTTTAATAACTCATTTCTTTTTTAGCAATTAGTATTTTATTGTCTGTATATACCATAATTTATTATTTCTTCTTCTTGAGGGTTAATTTTATTACTTCTATTTACAGTATTATAGAGAAGTCATAGTAAATATCTACATGCAGGTTGTGCCATGATCTTGCTGTCACTCTTCTCAGTCAATACCAAGGATCATAATTTTGTGACTATATGATAAAAGTATGATTCATCTGTAACATATCATCATCTGTTTTCAAAACTAACATTTTCATTCCCATCAACAATTAAGGGGAGGTTCTTGCACACCTTGTCAGCATTTCACCAATGTCAGTGTGCTGGAATTCTGTCATTCAACCAAGTCTGTAGTGGTGCCTCTTTGCTGTTTTAATTTACATTTCTCTAATGGTGCATGGTGTGGAGTAGCTTTTTATTTGATTATTTGCTTTCTGTAACTCTTCTTTTATGAGGGATTTGCTAAGGTCTTTGGCCTGCTTCTAAATCAGATTCTTTGTCTTTGTACTGTTCATTTTTATTTTTAAATTCTGAATAGGATAATATGATATTGGAAAATTCTTTCACAAATATTTTCTCACAATTCTTGGCTTGTCTTTTCACTCTCTTCATGGTGTTTTTCAAAAAAAAATTAACCAAAGCTTTCCATTTATTAAAAGGTGACTTTTAAATTACTTCCTTAATGTTTCATTTAAAAATAATTCTCAAACCTTAACTCATCTACATTTTCTCCTATAAAAGCTTTATAATTTTCCATTTTGCAATTAGGTCTGTGACTCACTTTACAGTCCACACTGAGTTCATTGTTTTGGTGAAGGGTGTAATCTCTGCATACAGAGGGATTATCTTTTTAACCACTGGATGTTCAGTTCTTCAAGTACCATTTGTTGAAAGGAATGTCTTTGCTCCATTTTTGTTGTTTTCTCAGTTCCTTTGTCAGCAGTTGACTATATAGATTTACTTCTGGGATCTAATTTCTGTTGATTTGTCATTCTAATATTTTGAAACAACCATTCTTTTTATGATTACTGTACCTTTTAAGGAATACAGATGATAATAGGTTACAGATGAATCATACTTTTATCCTTGGTATTGACTCAGAAGAGTGACAACAAGATCATGGCACATCCTGCATATAGATATTTACTATGACTTTCTCTATAATACTGTAAATAGAAGTAATCAAATTGCACTTCCTAACACTATCTCTGATAACAGATTCAGTAATAGTTAACTGAAATGGCTTTCTTTGCTGAACATCTTATTGAATTTATCCTATTCACTTATTTTTATATTTTTAGAAGTACTTCAAATGCACATATGAAAATAGAACAATAAAACTTGTTGAACTTTTGTAAGATGGCGAAAGGAATATAAAGCAGAATGACAGAATGGTTGAGGTTAATGGAATACATTGTGTGCTTGTATGGGAATGCCACAATGAAATGTCTTTGTACAATTAGTATATGCTAATAAAACCAATTAAAAAAAGAAAAAAAGAACTATTCACTGAAGGTTAAAGTAAAACATCAAATTGCATATCCTAATATGAAAAAATTATAATTACTCTTTTTGATTGCATTTTTTAATTGTTTATTTCTAATTGCAGATCATTTGAAATAACTTCTTATGGAAAATAAATTAAAATTCTAGGTTATCCAAAAATAATTCTGAGCTTTGTTTATTTTTTTAATCTTCTGAGAGAAAAAGAACTGCATTTACTGTTTCAGTTCTTGTGTTAAAATTTCGAACTGTTTTAGTTTAGTTTGTTTTGGTTTTAAAAGTTCTTAGTTTTAAATGGTTAAAACAGGGATACAGGAGGACTCATTGCAACAATGAGATGTACAAGTCGTTATGTTGAACAAACTCTACAACTTTGGTAGGGGGGACAGGGGGGTTGAGGATAAGAAGGGATGGGAATGGGGAAAAAAGGAGGAGGCTACAATGCTTGATAAGAAATGTGCTCATTATCTTACCCATGTAATTGTAAACCCTCTGTAGAGTATTTTCACAATAAAAGATAAATAAAATAAAATAGAAAGAAATAAGAAGGAGGAGGAGGTTAGAGTATATTAGATTACAAGGAGAAAAAAAAGTTCTTAGTTTTACTGTTATGAGTTTCAAGATTTTATATCACTAGAAACACTTTAAAACATCATTCATGATACTATAAACTATTAGAGAAATACCTGCAAGCATACATTCAAACACATAAAATGTTAAAAATATGTAGTACTTACATTTAAAGTTGAAAGCAATATATTAAAATGTAGAGCTATTTATTCTTCCAAAAGATAGAAAAATATGAACAATATGTTTTGATAGGATAATTTTAAAAGTTATTGAAAGATTATACAGACTCAAAATTTTCAAAATGCCTTTTCCAAAATTATTTCAGACCTTGAGAGTTTGACTGTGCTTTCTCTGCTAGTGAGAAGGATAAATGTCTATAATTTCCCCAGGATGAGAACAAAGTCAAGTGAATTGTGTTTCATATAATTTTGCCCAAATAAAAATAAAGGCACATTAGCCTCTCAGTACATAAATTCCCAAAATATGGACTAATTTTTTAAAGATGGGTCTTCTATTATTACAAGTTATCAGGTAAATGACCGAATAGTTTCATGGGAAACTTACAATAACTTCTTAAGTTAGGTAAATAGTATGTAACTGAATAACTCTACTTTTAACATATTTGCAATTTAGAGAGTCAAGGCTCTATTCTCTGTCTAGCTAGATAACTAGCTAGCTAGAGTCCATGAGACTCTTATATCCAATTAACAAACAGAAAGCAAAAAGTGGAACTGTGGCTCAACTGGTAGAGATTCTTTCAGATAAATATTCAGGAGTGTAAATTGCTGTTTGAATGAGATGCACAATAAGTATATTTATATTTTAAAGAATCTTTCAAGATATTATACAAGACAACAATTTTTTCACTCACTTATGCAATGCATAAGAGACCAAGTTTCTCTGTACTTGCCTGCCTAGCAAAGTGCATCTTTTATTCAACTCCAACCACAAAAACACACAACTTCTTTCTTTATTATTTGCTAGTAAGTCTACAAAGATGGTAGCTAGTTGGAGAACAAAAATTTACAATTTCAGTCACCTCAAAACATGGTTACACAAGTTCAAGAACATAACTTTCCAAATAATAAGTTTGAGAATTTGGCAGAAATAGACCTTTTCCTAGCAAATATCAACATGCCTAATCTAAGCCAAGATGAATTAAACCATTTTAACAGGTCCATATCAAGCATTGAAATAGAAACAGCAATAAGAGACCTCCCATCTAAGAAAAGTCCAGGACCACATGGTTTTCAGCGGCATTCTACAAGGCCTTCAAAGCAGAGCTCAAACCAATACTCCTCCAACTCTTCAATGAAATTGAAAGAGAAACTTCACTACTGAACACATTCTATGAAGCTATCATAACCCTCATCCCAAAACCAGGTAGGGACTCATCAAAGAAAGAGAAGTATAGACCCATTTCTTTGATGAACATTGATAAAAAACTTCTCAACAAAATTTTGGCCAATTGACTTCAACAATTCATCCAAAAATTCATACACCATGATCAAACAGAACTCATTTCAGGGATGCAAAGCTGGTTCAATATACACAAATTAATTAATATAATTCATCACATCAACAGGAGCAAGGATAAGAACCACATGACAAGGGACGAAATTTTCTTAATAGAGACCCAGAAATACAACAAATCAAAGAAAGGTTGGAAAAATGGAATTGCATGAAATTGCAGAGCTTCTGCATGGCAAAGGACATAGCTAGCAAGATCAATAGAAAGCTCACGGATTGGGAGAAGATCTTCCCTAGCCATACAAGGGACAAGGGTCTAATATCTAAAATATACTTGGAACTCAAAAAATAAAATCCCCCAACAACCAGTCCTCAAAGAAACAACTGCCTAATAGATAAGTGGGCTAAAAACTTAAAAGAGAAACTTCTGTGAAGAAAAAATAAGAATGGCCATTAGGCACATGAAGAAATGCTCAACTTCTCTGGCCATAAAAGAAATGCAAATCAAAACAACATTGAGATACCACCTCACCCCAGTTAGAATGGCTATAATCAAGAATTCTAATAACAACAGATGTGGAGGGGGTGTGACCAAAAGGGAAGCTTCTGCATTGTTGGTAAACTTGTTCAATCACTTTGGAAAGCAGAATGGAGGATCCTCAAAAGACTCCACATAGAGCTCCCCAATGACCCAGTAATCTCACTTTTGGGCATTTACCCAAACGATCACAAACACGGCTATACTAAAGCTACCAGCACAACTATGTTTATTGCAGAATTATTTACCATAGCTAAGATATGGAATCAACCCAAATGCCCCTCAGTAGATGAATGGATCAAGAAAATGTGGTGTATATATACACAATGGAATTCTATGCTTCCATCAGAAAGAATGACATTGCCCCATTTGTTAGGAAATAGAAAGACTTGGAAAAAATTATATTAAGTGAAGTAAGCTAAGCCCAAAGAAACATAGATCCCATATTTTCCTTTATTGCAATAACTAGTATATGTCTGAGACAAGCAGAAAAGGTCGGATAAGTTGATGTTAGGTGAACCCCAAGATAAATATTCAAATGTTTTTGCTTTCATGCAATTGTTTCTAACATATTTATAAGATGATTTCTTTGTTGCTTTGTATGTACTTCCTCCGCAGTATAACCCCTGCTTTCACTGTATTTGATGTTGGTATAATTTGTGAAGGGGAAGGGAAAAAACAAATCGTTTCAATAGGGATACAGGTGGACTCATTGCAATAATGAGATGTACAAGTTGTTATGTCGAAAAACGAACTTCACAATTTGCGGGGAGGACGGTGGCGGGTGTTGGAGACGGGAAGGGATGGGAATGGGAAACAAAGGAGGAGGCAACAATGCTTGATGAGAAATATACTCATTATTTTGCCCATGTAATTGCAACCCCTCTTTACGGTATTTTTGCAACTAAAAAAAAAAAGAAATCCATTTAGTATATTTCCATTGTTCTTGTAATTTTATCTAGTGCTTTTTTCCTATTAGAAAAAAACAGGGTCCCTAGTTAGAAAAACAACATTGATTCCTATGAATTAAATATTAAATCCTAAGCACTTATTCTGTCTTTCTCCGTACATTTCTTTGTTGTAGTTTCATATTATAGGGTTGGTTTTATTTTAGAAAGTTTGGAGAGATTGCTAAGAGTTCTTACACAATGTGTCATTCAAAAAGAAACTATTAGACCAAAGAACTTTTGCTACTAAATATTTAAACTAGACAGCTTTAAAATTCAACTCACCACAAAAATTGTCATCATCCATAATATGTCTACACTGAACCGTTTTTACTCTAAGATTAGATTAGATAGAAAATAAAGGTGCAGGATCTTTCCTGAGGTTTTTTTTTTTTAAATCTTAGTTTGGAAACAAGAAAGATGGAAAAAAAAAGATGGAAAAAAATACTCAGAGAATAACTGTGTGGTGCACACTTTGCTGAGAAAATACACTATAACACATCCAAGTTTATAATCTAGGGAATCTTTTGGCAGAAGATGTACCTGAAGCAATTTGCTTTCTCTCTTCACAGTGGTTTTGTACTAAGGTAACATCACTTTAATTGGATACTTAGAGATTTGCTGTACTTGTGTAGACTTTTGCAGAAATTCCAGTTACCAAAAGAAAAAAAAAATGCACAATGAACAGCAGGCCCATTTAGTATGACAGAAAACAACTGAATGTTTACTTAATTCATTGTATTATCTTTGCACCTTCTGCAGCTCCTCAGAGTAAAAGCATTAGGCAATAGAAGTTTTGAGTCACCTCATGTAGCTATGTGCAGTGACCCATATGCACTCTTTCATTATTAACTCTAACTGAATGGTCCTTATTTTATGTTGTAAAACTGTAAATGTGTTTTAAAAGTTCTGCTTATGATAAACTAGTCAATGTGCCAGACACTGGTGGCTCCAGTCAATAATCCTAGCTACTTAGGAGGCTTAAATCTGAGGGTTGTGGTTTGAAGCCATGCAGGCAGGAAGTCTAAGATACTTATCTCCAATTGACCACCAAAAAACCAGAAATGGAGTGGTGGCTCAAGCGGTAGAGAACTAGCCTTGAGCAAGAAGGCTTAGGACACTATCTAGGCCTTAAGTGCAAGCTACTACTGTCACAAAATTATGGTAAATATGTCAGTTGATAAATATGTTAGTTAGTTTGATAGAATTATTTACCAACGCTTTTGGGTATCACAGTATACTCTGCAAATAAAACTTTAAATTGAAGAATGTGAAAGTACTGTTTTTGTTTACATTACAAACCTCACTATTATCCCAATTTTCCTTGAAAATTTACAATGGGAAATAAAAACAAACTAAATATCTTTTATAGGATTCTTAACACAATCATTTGAACTTCTGTTCACTGGATCAATGAATAGGTATGGGCTATTAAATAAGAATATGTAATGTAAAAGTAGTGTGGGTTCTGAGGATATGGAATTTAACAATCTAATTATATGTTAACATTGGGGGAAGGCATGCCATTGATAGATTCTTCAAGCATTAATTTGCAAAAATCAACAAAAATACAGATATTTATTCATAATATGATTTGATATGAAAACTTGTTAAAATATTCTTGTTAATAATATAATTTATTCTTTAGATTAATAATCAACAGGCATTATGTTAGCTGTTACACAAATGCAAATAGCTGTCTTTAGTGTTGAGATAAACATAATAACTAGATGAAATTATAAACCTAAATAAAATAATTTCATCTTATTTATCTATCTATTTATCTACTTATTTATTTTTGCTCTAAGAGAGTCATCTAAAATAGACAAGGGATATTGCTCCAAAATTAGGACAATTGCTGTCCTTGGGACTTCACAATAAATAATGCCTTAAGGATTTTGCCTGCTTACACAAAAAGAAGTTAAACATGAGGCCCAGTGTCTTCTAATGTTACTGATCTACAAGCTTTCTTGGTGTTCATAAACCATGATAGAAAATTCATTTCATGCTTGTCTACTCTGATAAAGCTCAGGACTGAATTGTTTGAAAATGCTGAAAGTAGAGGATGATTATAGGAAAACCTCCAAGTATGGGCAAGTGGCATGCAAGTAGAACTCCCAGAAACCCTAGTGCTAGTCTTCCTCATGTGACACACTGGCCAGAATGTTGTTATACAGGAAGAGAGCATAGAGTTCACCAATTGGAATGACTAACAAAAGAATAACAAATCTTGAAGCTGACATTATTAATAAAACATAGCAAGGAACTTTTTACAAATGCCTTTGAAAGTACATTTGAAAATGTATCATCAAATGTTTGAGTTCACCAATCTTTCATGGCTCTTCCAGGTCCCCAATGACTCCGGATAGAATTATTTATTTATTATCTATGCATGTTTCTAAAGCAAAAAAAGAATATTCAAAGTTAATCCTCTTTTTTTCTAAATGTTTATCTCTTAAGGATTGTTTCTCAACCTGGGGCTGGGGGAGGGGCTCTTCAGGAGTCAAAAAATTCGGCAGTATTTTTCTGATGTTGTTTGATTTTCTGAAAATGTTTTAGTGTACATTACTTATATAAAAGGGGTTTCATTTAGATATTTCCATACATGCATGTTATGTACACACTGTATACTGATTCTGAACTCCTTTACTTTCCCCTCTGCCTTTTCCTAGTTTTTACTGGGTTTCATTATGCTATTTTCACATCTGTATGTAGTAGACTTTGGTAATATTCATCCTTCATCAATCTCCGCTCCCTCATTCCGCTCCCTCCTGTTTAGTTTTCATCTCAGCACAAAAAATAATTTACAACTTAAAATAATGTCAGAGTATGTGTTTGGCCTAAAGCCCATATATGAGCAAAACCACATGCCATCTATTTCTTTCTGAGCTTGGCTTATTTTACTCCACATGATGATGACCTCCAGGTCCACCCATTTTCCTGAAAATGACCAAAATTTTCTTTTTCATCCTTTTTTCATAATTTTCATTTTTCTTAATGACTTAATGATACTTCGTAGTGTCATGTACTGCATTTCCATCATTCATGCATTGTTGGAGACCAAGGTTGATTCCATGGCTTGACCAATGTAAATATTACCATAATAAAGGTAAATGTATGGATAGGTTTCTTGTATGTTGACTTAAATTCCCTTGGATATATGTCCAAGAATGTCATGATTTTCAAAGTAACAACTCTGGTTACTTTCATGTTATCATTATTCCCTGATTTTTTTCCCCTTCAAATGACTCCAACCCTTGTTAACCTTCACTGAAATCAACTCTTTCCATTTCACCATTTAAATATGAATGTTCTTCATCTACCCATTCTTTAATTTTTATTCTTTTAATCTATACCCATATATTCTCCTATCAGTTTTTACTTAGATTGAAAGTATCTGAAAATTGGGAGAATTCATACCTTCCTAAATTCCAAAGTTTGATATAATTGCCTGGCATAATATAGGTTCTTAGTGCCTGTCCATAATATCAAATCAGTAAGAAAGCCATAACATTTAGTGATTAAGGTGGTTCACTTGAAAAAGTTTCTTCACATAGAGGGCTTGCTGTCGCTAATTTTAGAGGATCTCCTAAAGTTATACGGAGCTGATGACTTGGTGCTAATTCTCTTACCAGGTGGCATTTTACAGATACTTTTCTTAATAAGATACATTGTATTTTAAAAATAGGCATTTGACCTTACAAATTATGATAAAAACCAACCAAAAGATTACAACATAAAGCAAATGATTTTCTTACAAAGTGTGAGTCAGCTCCTCACTAAAGAAAATTGAAAATAAAATTTTCAGTTAAAATGCTTTTTGCATTACTGGAGATTGGCCTCAAGAACGCACACTTGTTAAGTATCCTCTTCCACACATCTATACCCTACACCATAAAATATAATTTAGAGTGACTCCAATGTAAATGCTACTATCGAACCGAATTTAAAGTTTACTGTGGCTTTTCACATAATTCCCCTGAGTAGTAATAACAAATGACTTAATCCATCTCCACTATTGTGTAAAGTAATTATGATTTTCTGACACATTCTGTCCTCCAACTCCCCACAAAATTGGAGCAGATAGTCATCACAGTATTTTAGTTTCTTTGTGTTAGCCCTGAAATAAGAAAACATATAATATTATAGCTCTAGATTTTTTAATCAGAATAATTTTTACATAAAATCAACTGTGTTAGTCATTGAAAAGCATAGGTCACTGGTTTAAAACATTTCTTACAGCAACTAATTGTTTATTTGACACAAGAAAATACACACACAGCATTAATATATATGAAATTAACAATGTTTCACAAGGGTACCCCAAATATTATTGTATGAAAATTTAAGAAAGTGGTAATAATTAATTGTGAAAATAAGCTTATTTGTCATTAATGGACTGGAAAATACAGCACATAAAAATAACAAATTAGCAGTATCTATCAATATTCCAACCTCATTCTTCAATGAAATAGAAGAAGCAACCCAAAAATTCATATGGAACAATAAAAGACCCCAAATAGAAAAAACATTCCTTAACAGAAAGAACAGTACTGGAGGAATATCAACACCAAATTTCAAACTCTACACCAAAGTCATCAAAATAGTTAGGTAAATCACACAAGAAAAGACGTGAGGACCAATGGAATAGACTGAAGACCCAGAAATGAGCTCACAGACCTAGAGCCACCTAATCTTCAATAGGGGAACTAAAAGAATAGAATGGAATAAAGATACCCTCTTCAGTAAATGGTGCTGGCAAAATTGATTAAACACCTGTAGAAAACTAACCCTAGATTGTTATCTATCACCCTGCACCAGAATCAACTCCAAATGGATCAAAGACCTCAAAGTCATAGCAAACACCCTGAAAACATTACAGGAAGGAATAGGAGAAACTCTAGGACTTCTTGGCACAGGCTGAAATTTTCTTACTATTGATCCAGAAACACAACAAATCAAGGAAAGACTGGACAAATGGGGTTGCATAAAACTGCAGAGCTTCTGCATGGCAAAGGACATAGCTAGCAAGATCAATAGAAAGTCCACGGATTGGGAGAAGATCTTCCCTAGCCATGCAATGGACAAGGGTCTCATATCTAAAATATACTTAGAACTCAAAAAATTAAATCTCCCAACAACAAATCCGCAAAGAAACAACTGCCCGATTAGTAAGTGGGCTAAAGACTTAAAAGAGAAACTTCTCTGAAGAAAAAATAAGAATGTCCATTAGACACATGAAGAAATGCTCATTGCTCCATTTGTTAGGAAATGGAAAGACTTGGAAAGAATTATATTAAGTGAAGTAAGCCAGGCCCAAAGAAACATAGCTCCCATGGTTCCGTTATTTGCAATAACTAGTATATGTCTAGGACAAGCAGAAAATGTCAAAAGCTATGTACATATGACCATATAGGATGATGCTAAGTGAAATGAACCCTAAGATACAGACACAAGTGGTTTTTTAGAGACACAAGTGGTTTTATCTTTCTTGCTGTGGTTTTTAATGTATTTATAAAGTATCATGTGCTTTTTGTTTCTTTTGTATGTTCTTCCCCCATCATACAACCCCTGTTTTCACTGTATTTGATTCTGGTGCCCTGAATCTTGTATATTTTTCTAATTTGGGGAAGGTAGGGGAAATAACAAAATGCTGAAATAAGGATACAGGTTGACCCATTGTAACAATGAGATGTGCAAGACACTATGTTGAAAACAAACTTTACAACTTTGGGGTAGTGGGGAGAGAGGAGTTGAGGGGGGGATGGGGAGGGAAGGGATGGTAGGGGAAAAACAAAGGAGGAGGTAACAAGGCTCCACAGGAAATGTACTCATTACCTTACCCATGTAACTGTAACACCTCTGTACAGCATTTTTACAATAAAAATATTTTAAAAAATAAAAAATTATGTGATAGAAATAAACGATAAATATATATATACATAAAATTCATATACAAAAATACATATATAAGTATATACATAAGTATACATATACATATGTATTTGCTATATTCTGTAGGAAAAGCAAGTAACATTATAAAATCCAATGGAGTTATATACTATTTTACTACTAATTGCATATAAGAAGAATATTTTAGCCCCAAGAATAAATGTCCCTCTTGAGGTTCTCTGGCTAGAAGTGAATATTTTATTCTGCAGTAAGGAGAGATAGAGTCACTGTCTGTATGGACATATATCCTTTGTTCTTCCCAGTGAATAGGCTTTTCTGGTTTTAAAGAACTTTGATCCTTTTTTAGTTTGTTTTCATTTGCTTGGATTTTGTTTGTTTGTTTGTCATAGCCATGACCAGATGCATCAAAGCAATTCTTGGTAGTTCCATTTTTTTTACAGCTCATTTTTAAGTACATATTACTGTAAGGTATAAGACATAATTTTTATTTTGATTTGAAGTCAGCAAAATTTAATTCTATAAAATTGAACACACAGTGGCATATGATGGTTGGGAGAATTTCCAAAGTCGAGTTTTCCAGTTGGTTTATTGCTATCCTTGTTTCTGTCTATTCATATAGTACCAGTAGCACATCCCTTAGGACATACTCCTCACAAAATAACCTGTGATCCAGCTCCTTTTTTGTTTCAAGGCTAGATGAATTGGTAAAGTGAATAGATTTTCTTGTAATCACTTCTACCCAGCTAGAAAAAAAACTATGTAAGAGATCCCTACATTTCATATAATCCAGACCAAATATATCCTCAAATGACATTCTCTTACCTAATGACAGGAAATTACTTCAGTCACCCCAAAAGTACCTAAACAGAGGGGCAATATGATGAGGAAAGTTGCCTGGAATAACCACTGGCTCTCTATTAGTTTTAATAAATTATTTAAGCTCATAAATTTTCAGAAACTTGTGACCTTGGAAATACATTTTTCAGCCACTGTGAATTTAGAAAGGTGACAGTATGTGAGAGTACATAATGGCTTAAATATCATGTTTCATAGAAAATGTATTAAAATATAATAAAAATATAAAAAGACCTGTATTTATTCAGGATTGATGATTTCAGTTTATGAGCACAGGAATAAGAACATGCATAATTTTCAATTACCTGCAGATTAACACCTATGTGGCAGATCTGAGGAGCACACAAGAATTGGAAATCCGCATCATTTCATTACACTTGATTGATTCATTGCCAACTTATTTGTCCTCACAAAACTTCATAACTTGCACACTTATTTAGGACATTCAATAAAATAATTACAATATTGTTGATTCCATTATTATGATTACTGATAAAAATTATGATCATATATATATATATATATAAAACTATATATATATATATATATATATTGCTATTGCCAAATCACTTATTAGGAAGTTTAGTTTTATAAGGAACCTTGTATTCTGGAAACATTCTTTTTATTTTATAATCTCAACCCTGTGAGGACATAGAGGATATAGAGGAGGAAATATAATCAATAACCTCTGGAACACTACCAAATCACGCTATGACAAGTAAAGAAAAGTATGGCTGTGTCATCTACAAAAGTCTTTTCTCTATCAAGTGAAAAGGCTTAGCAGCTACCAGGAAATCTAAGGTCTTAGGTGAAATCAAGCGCAATACATTACAGAGTTTATGGGCAATGTCCAGAGCAATTTTATTCTTTAGGAAACCTCTTGAATCTCAGTAAACAACACTTCAAATTGTGAAATCAATGCATGAATTCCAGCAAAAGTCTCTACCACAGGCTCTCTTAGAGTTTCGCCAAGTAAAAAAAATACGTTGTGCAAGGAGTAAAATGTTACAGGAAATGTCTTCTTGTAACATTCATGGCATAATTCTTTGAAATAACTGTATGATCATTGGAGACTACTCCAGGCATATAATTATATTTTGATAATGTTTTAATTGGGTTGTAATATTATATTTGCCTTTTGAATTATCTCGCTAATGCTGCATCATTCCTTTATATAAGACTTATTCCTCTGGAGTAAGTAAAATCATGACGGAGAACATGAACGATGTAAACATGGAGTCTCTAGATCAACCATTTGCTACAGTTTTCATTGGTGAAATTTTAGGGATATATTTCAGCTCATTTTTATAGAGGATATTAGTAATAACATGAATATCTAAGATATAGATATTAAACAATTAGAGATTCTGTCCCACAATCCCCAATTTTTCCATAATCATCAGATAACTGTTTTGAAAACTATTCCTTTTCAGGTCCTATTTGTTTCCAGTGGTGAGATTTTTCTACAAATTTGCTGGGAAGCTCATTTGGGGAAGATACTAGGATCTTTCCTTATTACACTATTATTCTATAATTGTACTGCATTTCTCTGTTAATCTGATTTCAAATTATTTCCATCTCTAGCAACCTGATCTAAAATACATGGTATCTTCTTCACCATGTCCATGCCTTGGTATGTTTGTTATTCCCATTTATTATATATCCCTCCAGGGGTATTTACAAAAATCTCATAAGCAACGGCCAATAGAGTTTTTCTAAACCAACACATTTTTCTACTAATAATGTCAGTTTCTTCAAGATTTCTTTATAATATTTCTCATAGAGATTTTGAATCTTTTATTAAATAAGGTTTAGGATCCATTCTTAAATGCATGCTGTTAATAAATTATCTCTATCTTTTTATTTTTATCTTTTTATTATCTTTTAACTAGGTGCAATTTGTATATGTGAAAGTAATTATATTAGTATTATAATCTATTGGCTGTTTGATCCTTTAGTAATTTTTCAGGCATTACTGGGGTTTCTTTTTTTAAGTTTTTATTTTATTGTAAAGTTGCTGTACAGAGCGTGAATACGATAAGAACATTTCATGTCAAACATTGTTCCCACTCCTTTCTCTTTCTCCCACGATCCCTTGTCTCCCCCACCCTTCCCCCAGAATCTGAAGTATTTTTATGTGTATATATATATATATATATATATATATATATATATTGTAAAAACTGTACATCAGGGTTACAGTTACATGAGTAAGGTAATGAGTACATTTCTTACTGAGTATTGTTACCCCCTCCTTCATTTTTCCCCTAACATGCCTTTCTTTCCTCCCCCCCTCACCCCGCAGTTGTAAAGTTCATATTCAACATAGTGTCTTGCACATCTCATTGTTACAATAAGTCAACCTGTATCCTTATTTCAGCATTTTGTTATTTTCCCTACCCTCCCCAAATTAGAAAAATGTATATACAAGATTCAGGACACTGGAATCAAATACAGTGAAAACAGGGGTTATATGATGGGGGAAGAACATACAAAAGAAACAAAAAAAATCACATGGTACACTATAAATACATTAAAACCACAGCAAGAAAGATAAAACCACGTGTGTCTGTATCTTGGGGTTCATTTCACTTAGCATCATCTTATATAGTCATATGTACATAGCTTTTGACATTTTCTGCTTGTCCTATACATATACTAGTTATTGCAAATAAGGGAAATCATGGGACCTATGTTCCTTTGGGTCTGGCTTACTTCCCTTAATATAATTTTTCCAAGTCTTTCCACCTCCTAACTAATGAGGTGATGTCATTCTTTCTGATGGAGGCATAGAATTCCATTTATATATATATACATATATATATAGAGAGAGAGATGTAGATATATAGATATATATAATATTTTCTTGATCCATTCATTTACTGAGGGGCATCTGGGTTGGGTCCATATTTTACCTATGGTAAATAATGCTGCGATAAACATAGTTGTGTGGTAGCTTTAGTATAGCTGTGTTTGTGATCGTTGGAGTAAATGCCCAAACGTGAGATTACTGGGTCATTGGGGAGCTCTATGTGGAATCTTTTGAGGATCCTCCATTCTGCTTTCCAAAGTGATTGAACAAGTTTACACTCCTACCAACAATGCAGAAGCTTCCCTTTTGGTCACATCCCTCCAGCATCTGTTGTTATTAGAGTTCTTGATTATAGCCATTATATGTGGAGTGAGGTAGAATCTCAATGTTGTTTTGATTTGCATTTCTTTTATGGCCAGAGAAGTTGAGCATTTCTTCATGTGCCTATGGCCATTCTTATTTTTTCTTCAGAGAGGTTTCTCTTTTAAGTCTTTAGCCCACTTACTAATCAGGCAGTTGTTTCTTTGAGGATTTGTTGTTGGGGGATTTTATTTTTTGAGTTCTAAGTATATTTTAGATATGAGACCCTTGTCCATTGTATGGCTAGTCCAGTGGGCTTTCTATTGATCTTGCTAGCTATGTCCTTTGCCATGCAGAAGCGCTGCAGTTTCATGCAATCTCATTTGTCCAACCTTCCTTTGATTTGTTGTGTTTCTGGATCAATAGTAAGAAAATCTTGGCCTGTGCCAAGGAGCCCTAGATTTTCTCCTGTTCCTTCCTGTAATGTTTTCAGGGTGTCTGCTTTGATTTGAGGTCTTTGATCCATTTGAAGTTGATTCTGGTGATAGATAACGATCTAGGGTTAGTTTTCTACAGGTGTTTAACCAATTTTGCCCGCACCATTTACTGAAGAGGCTGTCTTTCTTCCTTTCTACGTTTTAGCTCCCTTATGAAAATTAGGTGGCTTTAGGTGTGTGGGTTCATTTCTGGGTTTTCAATTCTATTCCATTGGTCTACAGGTCTGTTCTTGTTCCAGTATCTAGCTGTTTTGATGACTTTGGTGTAGAGTTTGAAATTTGGTATTGATATTCCTCCAGTACTGTTCTTTCTGTTAAGGAATGTTTTTGCTATTTGGGGTCTTTTATTGTTCCATATGAATTTTTAGGTTGCTTCTTCTATTTCTTTGAAGAATGAGGTTGGAATATTGACAGGTATCTCATCGAATTTGTAGATAGCCTTTGGCAGTATCTACATTTTCACGATGTTAATCCTCCCAATCCAGGAGCATGGGAGGTTTTCCACGTCCTTAGTTGTGCTTTAATTTCCTTATTTAGGATTGTAAAGTTTTCATCAGAGAGGTCCTTCACTTCTTTAGTTCACTCCTAGGTATTTTACTTTTTGTGGGGATATTACAAAAGGAGTTGCTTTCCTGATTTCAGCCATGCTCTTCTCATTGTTGGCTTACAAAAAAGCATTGATTTTTAGGGTTAATTTTATACCCTGCTACTTTGCCAAAGTTTCCAATAAGCTCAAGTAACTTGAAAGTGGAGTCCATGGGTTTCTTTAAATATAAGATCAAGTCAACTGCAAAGAGGGAGAGTTTTACTTCATCTTTTCCTATTTGGATCTCCTTTATGTTTTCATCTCGTCTTATTGCTGCAGCTAGACATTCTAATACTAAATTGAAGAGGAGTGTAGAGAGTGGACATCCTTGTCTCATTCTTGAGTTTAGTATTACTGGGGGTTCTAAGGATAAAAACTAATATAATATTTTGTGAATCTTATACAACTGAGTTCTTTCAGTCTATGGGTAAAATGCTACCTAATTTTGTGAGTTAGTTTAAAATGTTTGACCTTTACAGTTCCATCCCTGTTGTTTTATATTTATAAGTTTGAGCCAGGCACCAGTGGCTCACATCTGTAATCCTAGTTACTCAGGAGGCTGAGATCTGAGGGTCATGGTTCAAAGCCAGCCAGGGCATGAAAGTCCATGAGACTCTTTTTTTGAGATGTTTCTACATCTTGTTTTATTTTTTATATATTTTATTGTAAAAATACTGTACATAGGGGTCACAGTTACATGACTAAGGTAATGAGTACATTTCCTATCGACCATTGTTACCCCCTCCATGAGACTGTATCTCCAATAAACCACCAGAAAACCTAAAGTGGTGCCGTGGCTCAAGTGGTAGGGTGTCTCATCTTATATGTTGTTATGTACATTGGTATTGAGCTATTATATAGATCAATAGCATTATCCTAGACATATACTAATGATTACAAATGAGGGAAACCATGAACTTCAAGATATGGAAACAAGAGGTTTTTCTTTGTTGTTTTTTTAAAGTACTGTGTGAAGTTATGTCTTCTTTCTTTCTTTTTATTTTCCCCCTTTGGTGTATCCCCTGTTGTCACTGCATTTGATTTTGGTATCCTCTGTATCCTGTATATATGTTTATCTGATTTGGGGAAGGGAAAGGGAACAACAAAACGATGAGACAAAAGACAGAGGGTGAACCAATGCAGCAGCGATACTCACAAGACAACATGTTGGAAATGAACTGTACAACTTGAGGGGGGGAGTTGGAAGGAGGAAAAGTGGGAGAAAACAAAGGAGGGAGTAACAGTATTTGACAAGAAATGTTCTTATTACCTTATGTATGTAACTGTAACCCCTTTGTACATCATCTTGACAATTAAAATAAATAAAAACTTTACATGTTTACAATTCATATGTGCTAGATTTATAGATGGAGTAATTCTGCATAATTTTCAGAAACAATATCTTAAGCTATATCATTTGGGTTTTCTGGACATTTAGTGAAATGATCACATTTTATATTTCTCTTTTAGTACTAATGTGATCAGTTATATTATCTACCCAGTAAACATGTTAAATTCTCCATAATTTCTAGTATGAGCTCTCATTATCTACCTACTTAGTTTTTTGTCATGTTTAAGAAAAGAATCCTTTAATGTTAATTGAAAATAAAGTATTTACTTAGGCTCTAAATACTAATTGAAAATAGGACTTAATAACAGTCAAGAAAAGTGTGTTCTTTATGCATGTTTGATAGCAGCCTAAAATTGAATCTGACTGTTTCTGAATATACATATATACATGAACAAATATTTTTTATTTGTTTCAGATTTAAAAATTGGCTCCAAATTATATACTAGCTTTTGTGGGGGGGAGGAAGTCACATTATTTTTTCTAGCTTTCAAGGTTTGTATGCAATTAATGGTTGATATCTGAGGGTTATATGCAAAAAATTGTTGACGTTTTCTCATTTTTTTCTGGGGGTGTATGTGTTTTCATATCCTGTGCATGTCAAAATGTAGAAAAGCAATAATGTGCATATAAATTTCTGCCTTCAGAGTAAATATGATGACTAGGTGGATAAATTTGTTCTCACCAGAGCTGCTACTAAAGCATAATGTTATATAAGGTACATATGGAATCACATTAGAATGGCTATTCTAAGGAGCTTAGTCTAACTTGCCACTTTTCGTTAACTGTGCTAGTGTGGAATTGTACAACTAAATTTCAGATAATTCTACTGGATGCCAATGCCCTTTGTTGTTGCTGTTGTTGTTACTGTTTTTAAGTTAGGAATTTAGACATGTAACCTTAGCAGAAATTACAAATACAGTTTTCAAGGAGTATAATGATTATTTGGACACAATATATGCTGAAGTTAGAGTGTTATAAATGATCAAATGTGGTGTAGTATAAACACTGTCTTCAAATTCTATTCTAACCCAGGGAAGCCCTATCAACTCAAATAGATTCTTAAAAGCTTCATTATATGCAATATGATAATAATAATATCTGCATTACAGAAATCATTTGTCCCTATATGTTTTTATGAAAATGTGTAGTATGAGAGCAATATATTATTAGACAAATGAGGAATTGAACATAAATGTAATTGGAAAAATTCTTTTGGATATGGCAATACAAGGACTGAGTAAAGGAAATCTTCAGGGATGTTTATGCCCTATTTTGAGTTATTGGTATCTTTGGGCTTTGGGCTTTATTTTTTTTTCTTGCCTTTCAAATTCATAAGAATCCTGAAAATATACCATTTGCATCATTCTCAAAAGTGTTTTCCCTCATTAAAATAAGCTCCGTTCTTTTCACATGACCATTTGATGCAGTACTAAAATTTTCTTTTTGATGATGGTTAAATAGAGTCAAACTTAGCCAAAAGATGTGCCTATTACCATAGGACTCTAATCCCAAAATCTGAGCAACAAGATATGTAAATGACTAAAATAATTTAGACAAATGTATGGCACAGAAGTATTCAGATAGCTCTTCCTTAGAGTCAAATCTTGAAGTGGTGTCCCACTTCAAGAGCAATAACTTCATGAGCATGAGAAAACTACAAAAACTGCCTCATATTGCTGACCAAGTTCATCTTGATTCATGAAAATTATCATTTGATAGTCTATGCCTATATTGTCCTTACAGCATCATAATTGGATTGGTTAGTTCACCTAGTGTTATAGATTTAAAAATGTCTCTTGTTCATCTTCACTTGATATTTTAGCCAGAAATGTGACTCACATTTTCAGATCCCTTTTTCTTGACCATGTTTAGATGTGAATTTGGGTATACGTAGAGTTCTGAAGTTTATGGATTTTGTGTGCATGAGTGTCTGTGTGTGTGTGTGTGTGTGTGTGTGTGTGTGTGTGTGTGTATGTGTGTGTGTGTGTGTGTGTGTGTGTGCGTATGTGTTAGTGATTCTGGGATTGGACTAATGTCCTTGTGCTTGAGGCAGTGTTGTGCCACTTGAGCTATGGTTCCAACCCAAAGAAATTTAACATTAAAGAATCCTTCAAATTTTTCAGCCTTTAACAATGTCAGTATACCTAGTAATGAAGCAATGTATGGTCCTCTGTATAAAAGGTAACACTTTTTGTATATACAAGATCCAGGGCACTGACATCAAATATGAAAACAGGGGTTACACCATGGGGAGAGAACGTATTTGGGGAGGGGAAGGGAAATAACAAAATGCTGAAATAAGGATATAGGTTTCCCCATTGTAACAATGAGATGTACAAGACGCTATGTTGAAAATGAAATTTACAACTTCGGGGGGAGTGGGGAATTGGGGAGGTGGGGAAGAAAGGGATGCTAGGAGAAAACAAAGGAGGAGGTAACAATGCTCCACTAGAAATGTACTCATTACCTCACTTATGTAACTGTAACCCCTCTGTACACTATTTTTACAATTAAAAAAACACAAAATAAAAGATGCCACTTTTTAATGCAGACCACTGATATTGCTCTAATGTTGTGGAATTAGTTCAGGATAATAAATCACCAACTGTCAAATATTTATACAAATGTCCTTTGAATTTTTTCCCTGACACATTTCACCCCTAGATGCTCATCCTTTTCACTTTCAGTCTTCTTGTCTGAGCACTTACCTAATGGATTACCACTTAATTATTAACATCATTACAACTCAAATTTTGTTCGACAGCCTTGTGATCTTTCATTACAATTGTTCACAGTTGGTAATTACTGGGTTAATGTACTACTATATATATTTTTTAATTTGGGATATGTTCAGAAATTTGTATTATGATCAAGACAATATTTTATAATAATGTTTTCATCACCTTAAATATAATCACAAGCACATAGAAAAAGATTACAAGCTACTATATATTAATAATTTTAGTAATTTTGAAAACAATAATATATTAAAGTAACACAACAAACAATTATTTAAGCTTTTAATAGTTTAGTGTCATTGTAAGCATGGCCCCTAGCAATATATCATCAAAGATAAAATAATGTTAAAAATGCAATCAATATCCTAAATAACTTAAGAGACAGTGGCATTTTTCCTCTGGCTCTTAAATGTCCTTACAATGGTTTATATGCTTTGGTTGGTCTTGTATATTTGTAGTTGTATATTTGAAATGATGAAGTTGAGCTATAAAAATAAGCAATGCATAGCACTATAAATCTCTACTGGCTTACTTCTCCCCTCCTCAGTAATGTTTAACACCATTTTGCATCAAACTCATGCAATCCAGCTATTTCAATCATTCACCTTTTATAAAAATAAGATTGACTCATAAAATGACAGATGAGTTTTCCCACAGAGAGCAGATGTGGGCATACATTACATGACAGCCCATCTATGACCACCATATATCTCCATGGCTCATAATAACCATTGCTTCCATTAAAGAAATATTTACTAGTTGAAGACTTTTTTTTGTTTTTGCTAAGAATCCAGATCAGTATTTTTCAAAACTAAACTAATTACCACTTCTGAGAAAAGAGAGCAGCTAGAGGTTTACTGTTAGACTCCTTGAACACAGCCTGAACAGTGCCTAATTGATTACACTATATATTTTCTGTTTAGAATAAGCTTTTCTCAATGTAGGATTCACAATGACTGTCATCATTCTAGATTCCTGTGTGTCACAATTAGCCATTAAATTTTTAAATAAAAGATAATAAGTAATTGATAAGCATATTAAACATTTTTAAATAACTTTACCCAGAGTAGAAAATGGTAATGAGATATGCTGACATTTTGAAATAACTGATTATTGTCTTTTCAACATATTTCACTGAAATATATTGCCCTAGGCACCATTGCCTAGGGCATTCTACAAATTTGATGCAATGTCCATCAAAACAACAATGCCATTCTTAACTGAGATAGAGAAAACAATCCAAAAATACATATTAAAACACAAAAGAGCCCAAATCACAAAAGCAAAATCTTGGGCAAAAAAAAAACTAATAGTGAAGGAGATATAATAATTCCAAACTTCAAACTTTAATACAGAGCTATAGTAAGAAAAACAGCTTGACACTGGCAGAAAACCAGCCTGAGGAGCAATAGAACAGAATTGAGAGCCCAGAAATAAACCCACAGAGCTACAGCCATCTAGTAGTAGATAAGGGAACCAAAATTAAAAGATGGCCCAAAGACACTCTTCCAAACAAATGGGGGAAAACTGGATATTCACATGACGAAAACTTAAACTAGATTTCTATCCCTCACTCTGTCACCAATTATTCAAAATGGATCAAGGATTCCGTGTAAATCCTGAAACCTGGAAACTACTATGGGAAGAAGTGCAAGAACTGTTTGCACAGGTCAGAACTTTCTGAGTAAATTTCCAGTGTCTCAAATCAGAGAAATGACTAATGAGGTGCATCAAAATAAGAAATGTCTGCATGGCAAAGGACATGGTTACTAAGAAAGAGCGCCTGCAGAACAAGAGTTCTGTCTTCTCCGTGTCCCACAATAGCCTAATATCCAGAATATACAGAGAGCAAGAGAATAGACTCTCAAAGAATCAACAACCCAACTAAGAAATGGACAAATGGGCTAAATAGAGCCTTCTCAATGGAAGAAGTAAAAATCATCAATAGACACAGGAAGAAAGCTCAACATCTCTAGCTATAAGGAAATGCAAATCAAAACACTGAGATCTTGTCTCACCTCAGTTAGAATAGTCATCATCAAAAATACAAGCAAGCTCACGCCTGTAATCCTAGCTACTCAGGAAGCTGAGATCTGAGGATCTTGGTTCAAAGCCAG
This sequence comes from Dipodomys spectabilis, assembly GCF_019054845.1. Classification (NCBI taxonomy): domain Eukaryota; kingdom Metazoa; phylum Chordata; class Mammalia; order Rodentia; family Heteromyidae; genus Dipodomys; species Dipodomys spectabilis. The sequence goes on along the minus strand of NW_024870686.1, from coordinate 9,834,341 downwards.
CCCAAACAGGAATGTACTTGAGACTCTTATCTCCAATCAACCACCAGCAAACCAGAAGTGGTTCTGTGGCTCTAGTGGTAGAACGCTAGCCTTGAGCTGAAGGGCTGAGAGACAGCGCCCAGGCCCAGAGTTCAAGCCTCACAACTGACCAAAAAAAAAAAAAAAAAATACAAGCAACACCACAAGCTGGTGCGAATGAATACCAGGGAGGTGGTAGAAGAGGGCAAAGGAGCATTGTTGGTAGGAAAAGTAAACTTGTCCTACCACTCCAGAAAAGCGGTTTGGAGATTCTTCACAAAACTAACCATCTATTCCATTCTTTTTTTTTTCTGGTTGGTTGCCACAGTTGTGTTCTTTTTTAAAACTTAATTTATTGTTATTATAGAGGTGATATACAGTGTGGTTATATTTACATAAGTCAAGAAATGAGTGCATTTCCTTGTAGACAGTGCCATTTGTTCCCTCACTCTCTCCCAGTCCTTCTCTCCCATATCCACTCACCAGTTGTACAGTTCACGTTCATCAGTGTCCAGTGAGCTCAACTGTACTTTTTCACTTTATTCCTTTTAGTTCTGTGCCCACACACCCCTCCTGAAGATATACACATCAATACACCATACATAAGGTAAAGAAGACAGAATCATCAAAAACTACAAAAAAGTCTTCAGTTTCCATATCTTGGGCATTTATCCAAAAAACTTACAAATCAAGATACAGTAAAGTCATTTGCACTATCATGTTCATTGTTGTGCTATTCACCATAGCCAAGACAGGAAAACAGCTCACATGCCTCTCAACAGACAAATGAATGTATAGAACATATACAAAATGTAGTATACATTTTACTCATCCAGTAGGAAGAATGACATTACACCGAAAGTAAAGAGATGGATAGACATGAAAAATAATTGTGTTAAGGAAAGTCAGGCCTAGAAAGACAAAGACAACATATTTTTCTCTCATCTATGGAAGCAAGGTCTAATATATCAATACATAAACAAATACATATGGTGTCATATGCAAGTGTACATAAACATATTAACCAAAGCATGGTATTTGAAGATGATATTTAAAGTAGTTTAATTCTTCATGAAATCCCAGCCCCAGTACCCCCCACCCCCAAAAAAAACACACAAAAAGAATACCAGAAAATTTCTTGAGGGCAGAAAGGGAGTTTCTAGGGGACTGAATTAAATGGCTAAAGAGAGAAAGGGGGTGATAGTAATTATATTCAACACATATATTATGAAACTAGGAAAGCTGATGTGAGGGGTGGGCTGGGGGTGGAATAGAATGGGGAGGGGTAAGATTTATCCAGGTTGCATTTTCTTCCATTCCTCTTTTAATTTGTCTACCCCTCTCCTTCTGGATTTCCCCATGCAACATCTTTCAACTGCTAGTTTCCTGGTGTTTGCTTTCATAGATTATGAGTTAGTTTCTCCAGGGAATTACATAGTATGCTTCTACTTTAAATTTTAAAACTAATATTATCGAAGTATTTGCTGAAAAAAAAAACCTGATGACATTATAACCTTCATGCCAGAATTTTTTTTAAACTCTGGCACTTAGCATCCTGCCCATGAGTAACAAAAGGAGCAAAATCAATGAACTTCATTTCTGCATGTTCCTTATTTTCTATTTTCAAGCTTTTCATGTATAAATTCAAGCATTTCCTATTAATGCTTGTTCTACAAGTCTCTTTTATGGTATTTAGTACCATGGGGAACCATTTGGACTCGGTCAGACTTGTTTCTTCTATGGATTCCCTAGCATTTGTGCTAAACAGGGTCACTTCTTTTTTTTTTTTTAAGAGAAAGATGCCTTATGTTAGGAAGAAAAACTACAAAATGGACCTGCAGCTTTAAAAACCTCCGAAAGGTAGCTCTCAAATGTACAAGTTGCTAACAAGCATAAAAATGAAGGATCTGCGGGAAGGTCAGTTCCACTCTCTGCTTTTATCTGTTCAAGGAATAGTCCTGTGGGAACGCAGGGTATCTTAAAAAGACAGTCATATCTTTACAGCTTCAGGAACTAGGCTGGGAAGGGAAAGAACCAAGGAAACTCCACAGTGACATTAAATTCACACGAAAGCTGGATATAAAAAACAGCCTCTATGCTTCAGAAACCATGTAGTGCTTGAAAGTATGAAGATAGTGTTTATTTATGACAGAGGGGGGAAGGCAAATCCTTATTTAGAGGTCAGTAAAGAAAATCCGCTTGATGAATTGATTCATTACATATTTTATTTCAGATCTATTTAATAATCAAGAAGGGATTTCGCATAAGACCATCCAAAATGTGTGTGTGTGTGTGTGTATGTGTGTTACTCAGTGAGTCAAGATTAATTTTTATAAGAGATTTGATTTTTTTCATTTGTACAACAAGATTTGCTTTGCAATTGGGAAACTGTGAAACTTGTATTTGATCTTAGTGTAAACTTCCTGTCATGTCATTTTTTAAGTACTTGAGTTTTCCAAGAAGACAAAGGGGTTTTAGTATGGTGATGATTGGTCTCTGCTAAGAAGCCTCAGGATGGCAGGTGGTCACAGCAAACAGTAAGGCAAAATTAAAAGATTGACCAACTCAACCTGACTCCCCCACTTCCTGAGGGAAAAAAGAGGGAAGGTTAAATGGTTAAATCAATCCACATTGGAAGATTATTTTATTATGAAAATGCTATGGAACCTCCAGGAAAACCACAACCAATAGAATATGAAAAGCTCATAGGTAACAAACTTTCAGAGAGTCCCGAAGGTCTAGCACATCAAGAAGCCATTAGAAAGATGGTGCCCCTTGTGTCTACTGCAGTACTGCTTTATGAGTTAGAAGAAAGAAATAGCTCCACCTTTTGAAGTCAGAGAACTGACCTGCATTGTGGAGAAATTTAGTCACAATATCAGGATTTTTTGTTTGTTTGTTTTTACTTAATAGTCAAACTGTGTTGTTTATATGTGATTCCAAAATAGATGGTCAATTGATCTTAGATACCTTAATGTGAGAATTTTATTATCATAATGACAAGGAATGAAGCAGAAATAAACCAAAGTAGAAGTGCCTGGAAGTACATTGCGTTATTATTTATTTTAATCTTCCTACAGTTTCATTCCTCATCCAATAATTAAAAAAATAAGGAAATAGAAGCCAGCATAAAATAAATGGTAAAACCCCATTTCAAAACAAGAACAACAATTATAGCAAAAGAACCGTGTTATAATTTATCATTTATATTATATATTTATGAATTTCTACTTAATAATTTTGAAGTTTTTTTTTAAAATATACTTATGCCTAGAAAGGATGATTCGTGGTGAATTTAAGGAATTTTGCAGTCTGTGTCATACAACATGAAGGCACAAAATCTGTGTTCACAGTGCCACATCGCAAAAGGAGAAAAAAAACTCTCAGAAATAAGAGAATCATAGACAAGTTATAGGGTTCTGTGATTTCTCATTGTGAATCTCATTTATATACTTCACCAGCTAAATAATATACAGAGATTCTAGATTTAAAAAGATAATTTTGGCAAAAAAAATGTTGTGGAATCGGTCTACTTATATCTCCTATGGCTAATTCTGGTCTCAGATTGCAACAAGAAAATCCAGGATATGTAGTTAGTATATACTCAACTGTTTCCCTGAAGATAGAGCCTGGAGTAGGCTGAGCAGGTGAACAGACATACGGAGATGAGCCTTTCCTTACTTTGAAGAGTGGTTAACTTGAATTCTGATACTTTGTCAAAAAGAAATGGTTATATTTAGAATGTACGGAGACAGTAAAATGTGTCCACTAGTACACCCCCTGGTGGCCTAATACAGGTACTACAGGCCCTAAACAATTTCCATAATGAGAATTCAACACTTAGCCCAGGGGTGGCCAGTTGGTCAACATATTTGCAAAGTTTATAAGTACAAATCAATTAATTTGAGCTTCCTGTCAGTTTAATTGTAATTGCCTTCTCCAATGTTTTCCTTATTCTCATAACAAAGAAGAAAAGAAAAAAGGTTTTTAAGACAAATTGGTTATCCCTGGGGTGGGAGGAGGGGGGAATATGGTTTCACATGACAATGGGAAGTTAAGTTTGGATGGAGGATCCTCACTTTTATATTTAGTCTCTGTCAAAGTAAAAATTGGGAGTGAAGTAGTCTTCATTCAAGGCTGCTGCAATAGAAGAGATAAGCCAAAGCTCATTTTGAGTACAGACCCACTGAAATCAAAAGCTGAAGAGCTTGTAAAAACAGGAGGCATTTGGGAGTGGGTTAAATATAATCCATACATAGATGCTAATTGGTCTTGCCCTGGATAACAGTCTTTTTCATGTCTTTATGTCAGGAGATAATTTTGCAACTTAGTTAGATCCCCAAGAGAAGAAAGGCTAGGTCCCTGACAGAAAAACTGAGGATAGAGTTCTATTTTGATAGCAATTATGTTTCAAGGAAATGGTTTCATGTTTCTTGAGAAAGCCTGTCCTTGTTTAGAAAGCTAGAAAGATGCTTCTTAAAGGATTTACATCCCAAAGGGGCAGAGAAAGAATTTGAAGTTATATGTTTTATAAAATAAATTATCTCAGAAAAAAGAGGTTAGAAGACTATTTTTTTAAAAAGAAATTTACCTCATTTTTTATTATTATTTTTTAAACTGAAGGGAACATAATAAGATTGTCCTGGTCACCTGGTAGGACACAACTTAAATGATTCAAATCCATGACATGTTTGATATCATAAAAATGGAGAAAGTTGTATAAAACACCATACTTCAGTAAAACTCAAAATGCTTTCAATAGATTCATATTTGAACCCAGCATTGGTGACTCATACCTATAATCCTAACTTCTCAAGAGGCTGAGATCTGAAGATTGAGGTTCCAAGCCAGCCTGGGCAGAAAAGTCAAGACCTCTATCTCCAATTAACCACCAAAAAGCTGGAAGTGGAGCTGTTGCTCAAGTTGGTAGAGATCTACTTTTGAGCAAAACAAGTTTAGGGACAGCACACAAGCCCTAGGACTGGTGCACATGTACACAAGTGCACATGGGTACGTGTGTGATGACCAGTGTTCATGATATGGGATACAAATATGGATAAAATGTGGATCTCTTCACACTTCCAATTTAGGAGAAAAAGGAGGAATTAAGACTTAAGGGTGAATACAGTATAATCAGATACTTTATTTTTGAAAATTTACCCAAAGAATATTATCAAATGAGGGCAAAGATGTTAGAAACAGAAAGGGAAACAGGAACATCCCCTAAGAAGAAGGATGTGGAAGGTGGAAGGAAGAGAATCAAAATGACAATCCTTTATTGAGTTTTATCTTCTATACAAAGCATGGGAACCTGGTTTAAGATCTTCATAGAGACGTGGCTGTGTTACTGGTAATTGTTAATAATGTTGCTACGTTTCTGTTTTGATGTTATCACTGATGACTTTAGTTTCCCTGTAAGTGTAGGCAATTAATGTATTGACACAGGGATGAACTTTCTGTGATTTTGAACATTCTTTTCTGGTCAAAGAATGGATTAACATTCTTCATTCTAGGTTTCTATTAGTCATCTAAGGAGATTATAGCTTACTAAACATTCAAAAGAAATGTAGATGGTCGATATGTGCAATTTCTTTAAAGAGTTAATTTAACTATTGTTGCCTTCAAAGTAAGATTATTACCAATGGCTCAAGTTTGTAAGCCTAGCTACTCAAGAGGCTGGGATTTGAGAATCTCAGATCTAAGCCTGGCTAACAGGAAAGTGGACTCTTATCTCCAATTAATCACCAATAAACAAATAAATAACCCATTAGTTTAGCTGTGATTCAAGTGACAGTGCACTAGACTTGAGCAAAAAAGCTCAAACCCAGTCCCTGAGTTCAAGTCCCAGGCTGGACACACACACACACACACACACACACACACACACACACACACACACACACACACACACACAAAGATTAGTTACCAGTCAATATCTTTCCATTATTGCCAGTTTTAAATTATTTACCAGTCAATATCTTAGAATTTAAGATGCCAAGCAAAGGGAGAGGAAACAAGAGTTGCTTTGCCAAGCATAAATACCAATAGCTGGCCATGGTTATAATATCACATTTTATTCATATATATATATACTATTTAAATCTTTTTGGTGTTAACATGGGCTTGAGTGCTGGGTCTGGGTGCTGTCCTTGAGCTCTTCAGCTCAAGGCAAATGCTCTACCACTTGAGCCACAGTGCAACTTCTGGTTTAATGGTAGTTAATTGAGATAAGAGTCTCATGGGCTTTCCTATCCATGCTGGCTTTGAACCGCAATCCTCAGATCTCAGCCTCCTGAGTAGTTAGGATTACAGGCATGAGCTACCAGCGCCAGGCTACTTAAATCTTCTAATAATCTTTTCTTAGAGTTAGCCAGTGCCCCTGGCTTATTTTGAGATGTCTTCATTTCCTTGTCATCTTGTCTTCTATTTCCTGTCTCTTTTTTTCCCCCCTGAATAACTTCGATCCCTTTTAATCTTACAAAAGGTAGCAAAAGGCTTAAAATTCATTTTTCCCTGGCTGCTTCCTCCTGAAAATGGCCATCAACCCTGCCTAGTGTAAGAGACCAAGAATTATTTTGCTGTCTTAAGCCAAAGAGTGACGTGGGAAAAATTCAGTTGAGATGTCAGGATTGGGAGCAGAGGCTATCTGAACACGTGGGTGATTAGCTACTGGTGAGTTTCATGTGCTTCCTGCCACTGCCGCTGTATCTTCTGCCACCAAAGAAAGGAAAGAGCTGTGCAGGTCTTTGATAAGAGAGAAAGGGGCGAGAGGAAACAGCCTTGGCTTTCCCTCGTCATTTCTACACAAATCACAGAAACTTCAAGCAGACAAAGAAATGCAGTTCTAGTTTCAAAGAAGCATCATTCGCCAAGTGAAAGTTTTCAGTAGCTAATTTAGCAAAATAGAGGAACAGAAAGTGGAAAGAGCCTTCCCTTGACACTAGGACTGGAGGAAAAAAAGAGACTCCTAATTTGGTTTATTTTTAGATACCAGACAAGAAGTTCTGATTTGAAGGACTCTAAGAGCAAGAAAGAGATGGAAACAGGTTTGCATATGTGAGAATTTTGTCAAATAAAGTTTTGTTTTAATTATTATTATTTGTAAACTCAGAGGCTATTTTGACCATGCGTGTGTTTAGCAAGAAAAATAGGACTAACATTCTGAGTATGACTGCCTTCACTTGGGTTCTCAGTCTGGGTTCCCGGAACCCTGGTGTTCAATGGATGGTCTTGGGAGAACGGAGAGGAATTTAAAAGAAAAAGGATTCAGAGGTTCAGCACTACCCCACTGAAACTACACAGCACATTCATTTATTAAATATTCAGGACATCAGAGTGTTTTCTTGGCAAATAAAGAAAAATAAACAGGGGCTGGGAAGGTGGCTCAGTGTTAGAGCGCTTGCCTTGCATGCATGAGGCCCTGGGTTCAATTTCTCAGCACCACATACGCAAAAAGAAAAAAGCTGGAAGTGGCACTGTCGCTCAAGTGGTAGAGCACTAGCCTTGAGCTGAAGAGCTGAGGGACAGTGCCCAGGCCCAGAGTTCAGGCCCCACGACTGGACTCAAAAATAAATAAATAAATAACAAAACAAAAAATATTCAACAGAGAGTAAACAGGGGAAAATTAATCAGGCAATAAATGACAGATAGCTTTTTTTTTTGAAATGCTAGGATTCTAGATATAAGCCACTACACTAGCACATGGCTGTAAAGTAAACATCTATCACAAAACTAAGAAAAAAATCTTTTTCTCTCCATGATGTCAATTGACTGTCACAAATAGTTCTGCTAGCTACAGAATGAATTTAGTATGAAACAATGGTAACATACCTTACAAGAATGCAGATTACTACTTTCAGGTCTTCTTCTAAGAGAAATAGTACATTTGTATTTCAAAATCATGCATGCAACGTGTTGGTCCCTGGGGGGTGAGATGTCTTCAGCTGACTGCTCCTGTTTAAAAAAAAAAAAAATCACGTTCTTGTTCGAGTCAGATTCAATAATAAAATATATTCTTTTTCTAATACCTTTGTTCTGAAGTTTTCTGGTGATGGGATTTACCCCATGCCTCCTCTCTCCAAATTTCATTTCCAAAGAAAGAAAGAGAAAGAACAAATTAAGAAAATCCCAGAAGCAAAAATTCCCTCAATCTGGTCTCCTGTGTTTCTTCCTGGCATTTACTCAGTGAAAGAATCTTCTGACTCTCCACTGAAGTGAGGAGGAAATGGACCAAAGAAAAAGGAATAGAAAGAATATGAAGAGCTTCCCTTAACAATCCCGTCTACCCAGCATACTTTCTTCAGCTCATTCTGTTTGGTCCTCCACTTATATTTCTGCACCACCATCCAGAAAAAGCACACAATGTATCCTGAATCATTGCTTCTTTATTTCTGAAGAGCTCGTATCATGTAAACCTTCTGTGAAATACATTGGGTTTTTTTTTCTCTCTTTTGTTAATCTGCCTTGTGGACCTCGGCATTACTTTGCAGTGGGCAAAGAATAGATACTACTTTTGTCTTTTCACCGTTTGGGGAGACAATTCTGTTTTCAGTTGCATTTCTTCCACAACACCAAGTGAAGTCTTCCAAGGCAGAGTTCAATACAGAAGCAACCCTGACTTCTCCTGACTGGAGAAAAGTAGATGATTTTAACTTGGGTGTCAGCACAACCACCTCTCAATATGCTTTCTGACAACTAACTACTAGTACCATAGTTCAAGTAAAGTCCTTAAAATGAATCATTTATTCACATAATTCTGTTTATCAAGCTATGTATACAGAGTTTCCACCAACTGATGTTGGACTAGTAATTTTCTCTCATGACACGTTGACATTTAAGTCCTAATTTGGAACATAAACACAACACTAAAGGTAAACACAATTCTTCCAATCACTGCTAATTAACTCTACGCTGTCATTCTCAGCACATGATGAATTGCTGGAAGTATATCCTGAATTCCAATTAATTTCATGGCTAATTGTTGTGTAACTGTGTAAATTCTGGTTTTCCAGTAAATCCTTATGATTTATAAGACTAAAGGTGTCTCTTTCAAGTTAAAAGTCAAATAGGCAGTATCATGAAACCTTTTCTGAATGCCCCATTGCATACACAGCTGCCTTATTCTCCTTGATTGTGAAGGTGTATAATCAGAACTGCCATCAACTGCATGTGTTTGCAATAGTAGTGATGCTCTTAAGTAGGCACTGTTAATTTCATTTGATCACCTAGGTGCTCTAGATGTTAATGCCAGTCACATTGCCACCACTTAAAAGACATTTTAAACTCCATGGAAATCACCATAAGCTATTAACATTCTAGAATAAACTCACCTACTGACGAAGAATTGGCATTAATGAAGACCAAATTTTTTCAAGAGAAAAAAACATGGATAACATCACTCTTCCTTTAAAACTCTGAAATGTTGCAAAATCTCATTATAGGTTTGTGTGTGTGTCTGTGTATCATATGTATATATGTTTATATTACTTTATTATTACATATGTGTATATATTATTATTATATATTACATGCATATATAATATATACATATTATATACTATTATATTATTTTATATGTTATATATTCATTAATTAACTCTAAAGTAGGTAATTACAGTGAGAAACATGAAAGATCCCTGTGTCAAACCTTTTTGAGGTAAGTTGCAGAACATTTTTTCTTTTCTATTCTTTTCTTTGATTGTCAAGGTGATTTACAGAGGGGTTACAGTTACATAAGGTAATAAGTACATTTCTTGTTGAACATTTTTACTTCCTCCATCCATTTTCTCTCACTCTCCCTCTTCTCTCTCTCTCCCACTTGGATGGAGAATAGTTTTTCATAGGAGTTAAGAGAAGTAATGAATGAAAGTAAAATTTTAAAATCTGGTAAAAATTGCAGCTCCATTCTCAAATACTTGGAAAACCTATTCACACATGAGTAAAACCAATGAGTGAAAACAAGAAGTTAAGATTTCTTGTTCCCAATCTAGCAGCTAAGGTGTTTGGAGAGTTGTCAAGCAAGCAAAAAGCTGCACAATTTGAAAAATCAACAGCTTTTCCCACATCTGTCGGGGAGGGACAACCATAAAGATGCCAAAAATGGTGAGGGAAAAAGCTGGAGAGGCCAAAGGACTCAGCTGCTCCTGCAGTGAGACCCACAGCTGTTGTTTAGACAGTTAAGTCTAGACTGCTTTGGAAGAGTAGGTGGACAAGTCCAAAAGCCAAAACCTCTGGGTGGCCCCAGGTCACTCCCACACTTTGTAAGTGTTACTCCCAGAAGCTGAGTTTTTAATGTAAATAACACTGAGCATATCTATGACTTCCAGCCAGGGAGGGTTACAACAGGCATTTTGAAATACAGCAATGAATTGTTTTTCCCAATAAGGTCTACTCTCAGCAGCTTAAAGAATAAGGAAAATAGCCAAATCTAATCAAATTCTACTCATCCTATTCCAATAAATGAACAAGTGAAATCATGAGAAGAACTTGTAAAATCTACAGCACAAGGACTCAAACTTGATAACTGAAATCTACCCACAGCACTACAACATTTCTGCCTTCACCTTCCCACCTTCCCATCACGTCTGTTAAGCCTTATTTGCTGAAGCTTACAGTCTACATTCGATCACATTTGACTTTCAAGAGAACAAAGCACACTAAAAGACCAAGAAAACAACAACAAAAAGAAACAGAGAAACTCAAATATGGCAAAGAAGTTGGAATTATCAGGCTAAGAATTTAAAGCTGGTATGAACAGCATTCTAAGAAATCTAATAGAAAAATATTTTTTACGTGCAAAATTATGCAAATTGTGCAATTATGGAAATTATGCAAAATAACACTCTACTAACATGTCCCTGCAAGTGTAGGGAAATGACCAGGACTCAGAACATGAAGATACCAGTTGGTGAAAGATATAGAGGGCTAGGAACTCTCTCCATCCCAAGTGAGAGAGCAGGGTAGTACAGCCATTTTGTTCAGTCTAGCCTAACACATGGATTTGGAGTGATGATCAATGTAGAATAAGTTCATCAGTTATGATAAATTGACACCCTTCTTTGGGATTTTGGTAATACCACAGACAGAACCCTACCATGCACAACCAGCATGTGAAATTTCTATACCAGCTAAACAGTTTCCACTGGACTTGGAACTGCTAATCCTATCAGGATGCATTTGACTTCCGAAAGGTTCCAGTATTCCTCAGAGTAAAATATCAAAAACAAATACTGACCTAAGGAAAATGTATTGCAAAATATTAATAGAAACTATTTTGGAGCACTAATGTCAACAAATAATAAATTAGGCATAAAATTAATAATTGTAATTTTTGCCCTGAACATTTCTGTTTTGGTTTAGGAAAACAATACAATTTCAAGCTATGAGCCTTTAAGATTATGATTTTATCCATGCCAGTACAATTTTAACTTTCTTCATGTATTTGCTAACATGAAGAAATTACCTTGAACAAGTATATGTTTTCAGAAATGTTTGATCCGAAGCTTCTTAAAGGATTTGATTTCAGTCAGGCTGGATGATAAAAAAAAAAATCTCTGACTTTTAAAATAGAATATTAGAATTCTTTGATCCTCAGAGAATGGAATTTAATCAGATTGAGGCAAGATAGCTGTGATGGACATCTATTTATTTAAGAGCAATATGACTTTTGGTTTTGATAAGCGAAGTATCCTACTTTAATATTAAAGTTGACAACTGCAAGGACCTCACCTTTTAAGTTCAGAAGGTAAGACAATACATTTTAGAAAATGTGAAGAAGGTTTTAGTGTTTCACACCGGAAAGCAAGATTTAGGCCAGAATGGATATCAATAAGATTTCATTGTAGGTTGATTTGTGGATTTTAACGTTTGTTTACTAAGTACCTTAAGGCCTGACACTTTTGATCTTCAGGATTCTTGATTTTCCCCAATATGTTCAACAAGTAAACAAAAAACAAACAACAAAGAATAAGGGAGGGATGACAAGATATGCCTTACATTGGGAATTTATTTTTGACAACAGAGGTAAGATTTAATTTTTTTCCCATTAAAAAACTGTTGAGGGAGGGGAAGGGAAATAATGAAATGCTGAAATAAGGATACAGGTTGACCCGTTGTAGCAATGGATGGACAAGTCACTATGTTTAAAATGAACTTTACAATTGCAGGGGGGTGGGGGAGGGGGGCAGGGGGAAGTCCAGGAGGTAGTGAGAAAATGGATGGTAGGGGAAAAACAAAAGGGGGGTAACAATGCTTGATAGGAAATGGACTCATTACTTTGCTCATGTAACTGTAACCCCTCTGTATAGTACCCTTACAATAATATATATATTTATATATTTTTTAATAAAAAACTGTTGAAAAGAATCCAGAGATGATGGCGTGGGGGGAGGATGGGAAGGGATGGGAAGGGGGAACAAAGGAGGAGGCTACAATGCTTGATAAGAAATGCACTCATTATCTTGCCCATGTAATTGTAACCCCTCTGTACAGTATTTTCACAATAAAAAAAAAAAGAATCCAGAGATGATTCAGACTATTAGTAAAACTACAGCCAGATGTCAATAGCTCATGCCTGAAATCCTAGCTGCTCAGGAGGAAAAGACCTGAGGATTTTTGTTCTCTGTCAGCCCAGGCAGGAAAGTCTACAAAACCCTTATCCTCCAATTAACCCCAGAAGACCAAGCATGCACTGTGGCTCAAAGTGGTAGTGTGCTAGCCTCGAGTGAAAAAGCTCAGGGACAGAGACCAGGCCCTGAGTTCAAGCCCCCTGATGGTAAAGACCAAAACAAAACAAAAACTGCTGAGCAATTGTTGACTACTACCTTAATAACAAATATATATAAATTTGAAATCAAATGTCCTGCTTCTATAAACTAGCTCTTACACTAACCACAACGAATTGTCCCCAACATAATCAAGGACTTCAATGGAGATAAAATTTCTTGTAATATTGATTAATCACTTTAAAATTTAAGAGCAAATTAATTAACTCCCTTTTAGGTTAGGAAACATGAGCATATACACTTGATTTGCTTAAGATCACTGAATTATTTAGGAAGCCATAATAAGCTCAAAAATAAATGATTGATACTTTAATTCAAATTTTTATTATTTTATGAATAAAACTGGAAATGAAAAAGTATGAAGTAATGGTGAAACAATACAATATAGTAGTGCTTTGTTTTGTTACTAATTAGTTGTACAAAGGGGTTGCAAGTCAACATGTCAGGTTATGAATACTGAATCTTAGTGTTATCATTCTCTCTTCCATCTATCCCAACCCTACCCATCCACACAAGTTACCTGGTTTCCATGTTCAAATATGGACACTGAGTATCGTACTACATTCACCAGCTCTTGCTCCTGCTTTCTTTTTTTTTTTTTGGGGGGGGGGGAGTCTGGTCTTGGGGCCTGAACTCTGGGCCTGGGCGCTGTCCCTTAGCTCTTCAGCTCAAGGCTAGCGCTCTATCATTTGTGCCACAGCGCCACTTCCGGGTTTTTTTGGTTTTTTTTTTTGCTTATGTGGTGCTGAGGAATCGAACCCAGGGCCTCAGGCATGCAAGTCAAGCGCTCTACCATTGAGCCACCTTCCCAGCCCATCCTGCTTTCTTGTAATTATCACTAGACTGCTCTTTCTGATGTTTCTGTCTCCCAACTAAATATATTGTGCCTGTATTTCCTCACTGGAAGTCCATTAATGGAAATTTTCGTTTTCCACTAACATTCATCATAATAAAGTAATACAGTAGTCAAAATGGAGTGATACACTGGATGCTTTTACCATTTTTTTAAATCAAAAAGCAAGTCTGAAATAACTGCTACTATAAATGCTATACTATAATACAATAAGAGGCGGAAAGACTCAAATACAACATCTTAACAATTTCAAAAGATCTACAAATATGTTGAAGTAAGTACATTTAGCCAGTATACATGTAGCAACCAATAATTTAATAAAAATTAAAAATTCTGTTTCAAACAAGAATTTGTAAATATTTTAGGATTAATTTAGTACATGTGAAAAGTGTCTATGCAGAAAACTAGAAAATACATAATTTCGAAAGATCTAAATTAACATATACCAAAGTATTATGGGCTTAAACGATTCAGCAAATCTGAACCCTAGGAGACTGCAAGCATAGTAACAAGGCATTGTGTTTTATAGAGAACTTTTTCTACATAGCAACACACTATGCGATGGAGATAAAAGACTAGGCAATAGCTGAGGAGTGCAGTGCTTGCTTCATATGCCTGAGGCCCTGGATTCAATCCCCAGGATAAGTAATAAATGAGTGGTGTGATGATAGATATATACACAGACAGATAAAGAATATGCAGTATAGCCTCATGAGTATATGCACGAATAATATACTCATTTATTATCATTACAAAGTATCATGCATGCTCATAACTGTATATGCCATACTGTCATACAACTAGTTGGTCAATACATCCCTTTGCTCCTTTACTCAGCAGCACCAAGAATGCACAAAGAATACATTTTGCTCTTGTATTAAGATAGCACAGATATCACTAGGGAATAGGAATATTTCAGTTCCACTCTTATCCTATGACACCATTTGATATGGATTGTCTAACTTTGGTGGAAACATCTTTGCACACAGCAGTATATTTCTAATATTTGAAGCCAAAATACTAACAACTTATTTCTTAATGATGTGTTATCCACCAAACTTGGGAAAGGGTTCAAGTTCAAAGAGCCAGTGTTGTAGCACTGTGCTTATGCCATTACAAAAGGTTAAGAACTGATATCTGTAGCTTTGCTTATAAATGGAAGCTGACAGTAGCAGGGATATACAGGATGTATGGTGCAGAAAAATCAACCAGGTATCTATTACTCTCTCTTTCTTACTGCTAACTTTCAGTTAGCAATCTCCTTAACTAAAATTCCCAAATCTACCACCCAACTCTACTGCTGTATTTAACTGGCAATAACTTGGTTGTAATGTACATACAGTTTAATATAGGATAAAACTCATTTTCATACCTTTATACAGAGTGATAAGTAGAAAATCTAGAAGCGGTATAAGTTTGATTTTCCTGTTTATAACTACCAGTATAGGCAAGACTTAGGCTACTTGAGGAAAAAGCAACACATTGCTGATACTTCATATTATCTAATTTTCACTTCTAGATAGGAGTAAAGACTTAGCCATTTCTAACTGAAATATTAGAGGACTGCTGAGTTTCCAATGTTTCCCTAAATGAAACCAATAAGCCTAATCTCATCAAACTCTTCTGAAGTGCTTTGTCAACCTTCAAACTGCAGAGGAGGCTCAAATACAGGTTTAATTAGGATACTTTATTGAAGTTTTTCAGAGCAATCAACTTTCCTGTAGCTATTTGAGATAAGTGCTCGTCTCAAGTATATTTCTTATCTCAGAAGGCTTTAGTATATGCATAGACCCTGCAACTGAAATTTGGCAATGTAAAAATGTGAAATTATAATCCACTTTTCATTTGCAGTAATAGATTGCACTGTTTAATGTTTGCTTTGAAAGAAGAAATATAAAACAAAAGCATAGTATAAATGTAGGTGAAATGAAGTGCTTGAAGATGTCTTTTCCCTCAAAGAATCACAGATTAGAAGTCTGGTAACAAGTGATAGGTTGCGGGGGGGGGGGGGGGGGGGGAAGAGGGGGGGGAAAGGGAGCTGTTGTTCAACTGGTACTGAATTCCAGTTATGCAAAATGAAGGGTAGCTGTGGATATCTGCTGTTCAGAATAGTGCTTGCATGAAAAAAGCCATATTTCCAAAAGTGTTAGCAGGAAAGGTTTCATTTTGAATGTTCTTACTAAAGTTAGACAACTGAAGGACATATGGAATCTTCTTGATATTGTAGATACATTTATTATCTTGACTTTGTGGTGATAATTTCAAGGTTCTATGAATACATTTCAAATCAGCAAATTATATACAGTAAATATGTGAAGTTTCTTATATATTAATTATACTCCATGGAAACTACTGTACAGGGTAGAAAGTGTGGCTCAAGCAGTAGACAGTCCGCCTACTAGTTCCTGAGTTCAAACCACAATACCACAAAAATAATTGTAGATTTCAAATTATCGACATGGCAGGATTGCAAGTATTTGAGCTTTTGGCAAAGTGACACAAATCAAAGTTTTAAATTGAAAAAGTCTCAACCTATCCCTTTTAAATGAAGAAACTGACAATTTTGTGATTTATAAGTATTTAAGCTGTCACTGGCCACCTAGTGTCTTGCTAATGATTTTTTCCCCTTTAGATGACAAATCCAACTGATTAACTGTCCTAATTGCTACTGTTCACATCCAACCTTAGCAGGAGTCTGACTCATTTAGAAGATATTTTTAATGAGAAATTTGTTTGAGACTAAGATGCAGTCAGAAATTTCTTAGCAAATATATTCATAATACTTAAATATAGTTTGTGCCTTGGTTAAAAAGACAAACATAGATGTGCACAGTTGCTTATAAATAGTAAAAGTGTGTTAAAGCTTAGGAATAATGTCTAATATATAACATAATATTTTTAAAACAAATATTTTCCATAAAAAGCTGTAGCTATAACTGAAAGATTTATAGCTTTAAAGAAAAATTTGTTCTGGGCTCATAAAAATTGACCATCTAGAGGATTTAAATTATCTCTAGTACTACACTCCTAAAATACATCAAGTTTTGCAACATAATTTCTAAATACTGCATTGGTCATTTAAACGGGTATGTATTAGGAAAAGAAAACAAAAATAAGTACTGCATGTTTTTGCTTTACCTCTTCCAATTTTTATGTAAAAATAAAATAAATATATCACTATCACTTCTGCTAATGAAAAGATTTCAATACATAACATGCTTACTATATTTTTAAATTACACTAACCTACTTTATTGATTGACTTAAAATAATATTGGGTGGGTGTCTGTAGACAATACACCCGTAGGTAACTTTTATTCTAGTCAATAGTGAAAATAATTTCATAAGAAATATGTTTGCTAATTCTGTTATTTTAATGAAGTTCCTATTAAGAGATTTTCTATTTAAAAGCAGAGAAGCTTCTCAGAATAAAGAAGTAAAATGGGGAACCCAATTAAATGAGTATTGTAATAATTTATGTGATTATGACTGACCCATAGATTGAGTATAAAAACAAACAAAAGAAAGAACAAACCAAAACCAAAAAACATGAGCCCGACATCAATGACTCACATCTGTAATCCTAGTATTCAGGAGGTTGAGATCTGAGGATCTCGGGTTCGAAAACAGACCAGGCAGAAAAGTCCTCATGAGACTCTTACCTACAATTAACCATGCAAAAACTGGAAGTGGTTCTGTGGTTAAGATGGTAGAGTGCTAGCCTTGAGCACAATGAGGCTCAGAGACAGTGCCCAGACCCTGAGTTCAAGACATACAACCAATAAAAAAAAAGTTTTTACTTGTCTTTGAAAGAGGGTGAGTGGGAGAATTTCTGCTTCTAGGAAGATGTAGAGACATACATTTCTCTTTTCCAAATGCAAATTAAAAATTTTAAAGGTCAGATAATATTCTTGGATATTATGAAAAAGTAGAAAACTGAAAGTTGAGGACAAAATAAAGATGATCTAGTAAGCTTATTCTGCAGCCCATATGCAGTTTTGAGTTGTCTTTTTCTGAGGAAGCAGGAACTGTTATAGTATATAATTTATATGACTCAGGTGGGTGGTATGTGTTCCTGTGCAATAACAATACAGTTAAGGAAACCAACTAAATCATCTATATATTTCAATTTCACTATTTGTCAAATATCCAAACTATATCCTATCAGTATTTTTTTATTGTGAAAATACCATACAGAGGGGGTTACAATTACATGGGCAATATAATGAGTACATTTCTTTTTTTATTGTGAAAATACTGTACAGAGGGGTTACAATTACATGGGCAAGATAATGAATACATTTCTTATCAAGCATTGTTGGTTCCTCCTTTGTTTCCCCTTCCCATCCCTTCCCATCTCCCCCCCCCCCCACCAAAGTTGTAAAGTTCGCTTTTTGACATAATGACTTGTACATCTCATAATGCCTATCAGTATTTTTATACATCCATAAAAGTAGTTAAGGGAAGAGGACAATACTAACCAACCTTGTCTTTTCCTAATTAAGTGTGGAATGTCTTTCATAATAATCTTTGTTTTCCTTTCTTAAGGTTTCGTTAATAGCTTTCTCGTTGCAGGTTTTAAGACACTTAGGTTTGGACAGAAAGAATCTATTTAAAAGTGATGAGAGAAACATTTTCAGCCTTCCCATAGGTTGTTTTAAAGACTCCTTAAGTGATCATGAATCTGACAGCAGTTTCTTCTAAATGAGGAGAATTATTCTGAAGTCTAATGTGAAGGTTCACTTGTAAAAAGAGCCAGTATCTCACACATTTATTTCCAAAAGTTCTAGGCCACTTGTTGAGTTTTATTTGTTGTGTTTATATTTCAAATATATTCCACTGGGAATCAGAAGTACTTTAAGCAATATTTCATAAACACTTTTCAGAATGGATTTCTTGGCTACAAGACAATGAATAGTTCTGAAATCTTGGAGAATGCCGAAAAAAAGCAACGACTGGTGCTAAATTATTTCATGCAGTGAGTTTCTTTGTAAATCAGAACTCTAAAACTACCTACTAAGCTACATATCCGAAACTTTTTGTAAATTCAAATATCAGTTTGTTCATAAACTGCTTATACAGCCCAGACTAATGATTTGATATTGAAAAGAACAACTAAAATGCTAATATTGAAGTTTTAAAATTGTTTTCATTGAATTATCTGTGTCAGTTGAATGAATATTAAAGGAAGACCATCAAACTATCATGAATGCACAACGTATAATCATAGCTTCTGAAGAGGCTGAAATCTGAGGATCATAATACAAAACTACCAAGAAGAAAAGTATGAGATTCTTTTCTCCAATTAACCACGTAAAATATCAGAAAAGAAGCTGTGGCTCAGGTAGTAGAACACTAACCTGAATGAAAAAACTTAGGGACAGCGCCCAAGCTCTGAGCTCAAGTCCCAGTACTGCAAAAGAATTTTTGCACACATACACACACACACACACACACACACACAATCCAGATATTAATATACATATTTAATTTTACTACTGTTAGTGTTATTACTATTACTATATTAATAATGGTGGTCAAGCTGGGCACCAGTGCCTCATGCCTGTAATTGTAGCTACTTAGGAGGCTGAAATCTGAGGATCAGTGTTTGAAGCCAGTCCAGGCAGAAAAGTCCCCATGAGATTCGTATCTCCAATTAACCACTCAAAAACCAGAAATGGAGCTGTGGCTCAAAGTAGTAGAGTGCTAGCCTTGAGCAAAAGAGCCTAGAATCCCAGTTCAATCCTCACGACTGAAAAACAAAAAATGTAATCATACTGGAGATGACCTAGTCAACTCTAATGATGACAAAATTGGAATGCAAATCTGTGTGTCTCTTTTTGAATCCTAACTTCTAATGTTGTCATCCTAGTTTAATTAATCTTTCTATTCTTCTTTTATTACTGCTTACGTGGTACTGAACTGCCAAATATTATCAATAACAAAACAATGTTATGTCTTTTGCTTCTTCAACTTATTTCACTGACTGAATAGCAGGCAAACCTTTCCGGCATTTTAATGGATAAGATTTTCAGAGAATTCTTCATTTATTTCAGGCTGCTAGCAACTATTGTTTTATATGTTCATTTTTAAACCATGCTAACCATGTTTTCTGTGATATTACAATTCTCCTTGTATCTGTAATTTTGCCAGTGTCTTTCACACATTTTTTAACTTTCATATAAATATCATGTAGCTTTCAAGCATTAAAAGCTTGAGATTTTCCTTTCAGTCATTTTACTTAATTGTGGGATTTATGGAAAGAATTAAGTAAAAAATATTTTAATCAATATGTATAACATATGGATTCAACTTTGAATCAAATAGCTGAGTAAGATCTTTATGAATACAGAAATTTGATTAGAACATGTAAATTTTTCTTAATATTTTCAGATAAAATAAAAATGTTCCTTTCATCGAATTACTCAAACTTGGAAGTTAGTGAGAACCAAAAGCCTTTGTGAGTTGTTTTATTCCTTCTTCAATTTTATTTTAATAAGGAGAATATTTTCTAGGTGTGCCAGTCTTAGGGCTTAAACTCATGGCCTGAGAGCTGTTCCTGAGCTTCTTTTGCTCAAGGTTAGCACTCTACCACTTAAGACACAGCTTCACTTCCAACTTTTTGTTGTTGTTGTTGTTGTTGTTTTATTGAGGATAAGAGTGTCTCAAGGACTTTCCTGCCTAGGCTGGTTTTGACTTACAATCCTTAGATATCAGCCTCTTGTGTAGCTAGAATTATAGGCATACACCACCTGTGCCCAGATAAGGATAATTATTTTTAACAAAGGAAATAGAATCTAGATTTTCTAATAATACTAGCATGCACATATTACTTTGATTATTATGTCACATACTGCTAAAAACACAACTTCTACTTTAATAGCTATAAGGCAATAAATACCAAACAATTTATTGTTACATCAGTGAGAAATAATTTGTGAATTGTGGATATTTTAAAGTTCCTTTTAATTACTTAATGATAAATGGTGTTATTAAAATTTGTACTTCTATAAGAAGTATATAACCTTCTAATTTTATCCAAATGAAAGAAATACAAATGAATGCAATTTTCAAAGTATATGCATTATTCTTTTTTATAAAAATATATATATATGCATGTGCCAGTTATTTTTCATGTTTTTCTTTCTTTCTTGTGCTAGTCTTGGGACTTGACTTTAGGAGCTGGTTCTGTCCCTGAGAATTTTTGCACAAAGGTAGCGCTCTACCACTTGAGCCTCAGCTCCACCTCTGAATTTTGACAGTTAATTAGAGATAAGTGTCTCAAGAACTTTCCCACTCCAGCTGGCTTTCTATCACAATCCTCATGTCTCTGCCTCCTGAACTGCTAGGAATATGAGAGTGAGGTATCAATGTCCATCTTTCCTCTTCATATTTTTGTTGATGCTTTTTGGACACAGCATCTCAAAACCACAGTTAAAATTGATTTGGAACTATAATGAAGCTGCTGTCATATATCTAAAGCTATTTTTTAAATAAAAACTTGGACAGTAAAAAGATAAATTCAATTTGAATTTCACAAACACAAAAGAAGGGATGAAGGGTAATTTGGGCTGTGACTAATATTGATTAAATAGAATAGTACCAAAATGAGAAAACGTTTTTATTACTTAGGACTATCTTCACCAAAGCAGTAGACCTAAGTAATAAAAAGGGATACATAGTCTGCTACAAAAATAATATCAATATGTGGCACATATTTCTAAAACTGAAATATATCCAAATTGAGAAGAACTTGAGTTAGACTTGAAAACTTCCTCCTACCTCTGTTTCCTCTCTTCCCTGTGTCACAGAATGGCTGCCAATGGTCTGCTAATGCTATAAACTTTCTTAGGTAATTCCAAGAAGTCAAATGTTTATCTCTAAATATCATTTTACTTAAAATCAGTACCGCTTGAGCCTAAAGAACAATACATATTTTCTATGCATATCTCATTAACTTTAATGGCATCATGAATGTGTCCTTGAGAAACAAAAAAGCCAGCATGAATACCTCAAAGTGCTATGTTGACGGCCTTGAAAGATAGATTTGCAGCTAGATTCACTTCTACATTACATAGTCTTCATGGAAATGGGCAAAGACATGATCAACCATCTAAAAATTCTGACCAGGCACAGTGGTTCACATCTGTAATACTAAATCTCTGGGAGGTGAAGAACAGGAAGACTTTGATTAGAGGCCAGCCTGTGTAAATATTTGTGAGACTCCATCACAGCAAGTAAGCTAGCTGGTCGTGGTGGAATATGACTGTACTGGGAAGATCAAGTCTGAATCTAGCCAGGGCCAAACTACAAGAACTTACCTGAAAAATAACTAAAGCACAAAGAGCTGAAGGCATAGATGATGTGGTAAAGCAATTGACCAATGAATGTAGGGCCCTGAGTCAGTCTCAGTACTGCCACATGAACTCAGAGAGACAAGAGAGAGAAAAAGAGAGAGAGAGAAAGAAAGAGAGAGAGAGAGGAAGGAAGGAAGGAAGGAAGGAAGGAAGGAAGGAAGGAAGGAAGAAAGGAAGGAAGGAAGGAAGGAAGGAAGAAAGGAAGGAAGGAAGGAAGGAAGGAAGGTAAAAAGGAAGGCATCCCAAATTAGCAAGTGATAATTGCAGCATGTTTTTAATATTAGCATATCCTATCATTTCTGTAGTAGAAAGCCTGAGATACAAGAATTAGAATTCTAAAAGTTTTATTCTCTAAAATTAACAAGAAATAAATATTACAGGGGTGTGTCTCAAGAGGAAAATAATATATTAGGGTTAGGGGCTTGCCCAAAATAAGGGGTCAAAGCTTGGGTTTGATCCCCAGCACGAAAGGAAGATTTTAATATAACTTTAACTTTTAAAAAATCCAACATGAATTGAACAAGGATTCTAATGAAGCCAGAAATTTAGCATAGCTGGCAGAACTATTTACAACATGAATTAAGCTTGTTTTAGCATAAGGAGCTTCGCATAGAAGCTAACTTTTTGGAGCTCCAGAAACTCAAAACATAAATGACATTAATTTAATAGTGTTCCTGTTTTGGAATATATGTAACCCCATCCCAGACTTCTAATTTCATTCCACATTGTTTGGGATGTTTCAATTAACTTTATTAAGCAACAAAACAGCCAATCCATTGACCACACACAATGTTCATCTGTTGCTCCAAGCAATTTAAATTTCTTCATCGCAAGATGTAGATTTGATCATTGCTCCAACACTGAAGAACAAAACAAAGTAGAAGAAGAAAGTGCTGCTGGTACAGACAAACAGATGCTGGCTGCAGATTTCCAATTAGATAATAACAGATATATGGGTATGTATATTCTTAGGATGTGAAAAGTGATTGAAATATTTTGAGAATTAATTTCTAAACTTCTGCAAGAATTTGTATTTTATACCTAAATTAACACTCTCTCCTACATTTTTATTCCTTGTGTTATTAACAATCTTTTCTAATTAATGTCTGAAATAAACAAGAAACTATATCAGAAGCATTATATATACTCTCTTGTTATAGATAATCTAACTCTTGTTTTAATAGCAGGAAACTGACACTCATCGGGAGAAAGATAATTATTCACAATCAATAAAGCTAAGAAAAGGCAAAGTCTACATTTAATCTCAGGAATATAAAATTATATTCTGCTTGGTGAATGCCACCACAATCTTTCTCTGTGTTTATACACTTTCTTTTTCTTCTTCCTATATTTAGGTTAAAAAACAAAAACAAAAAATTAGCTGCTTATATTAAGGTGTCCACATACTAGCATTGTTTTAGAAGTGGAGCTCTAGATGTATTTTATCTGGCAAAAAAGAGGCAAACATTTATGCATAAATCTCACAACGTAGCATCTTTCCCGATTTGGAGAATAAAAATATTTAGAAAAGGAAAAATAACTTACTGAGAAAGTGGAGAGTAGTGCTAACAATTAGCATTTGACAACCTTGTATGCATTTTAAGAGGAAGGAATACATTAGAGACTGTATTGGTCAACTTTGCCTCACTGCAGCAAACGCTGGAGATGATCAATTCATGAAGAGGAAGGGGCGATTGGCCCACAGTTCTGTAAGTTTCCATCGATCGTTAGTTGACCCTGTTACATTTGGACCTGTGGAGCAGCGCCATCATGGCCAGGGTGCTGTAAACATGTCAATCTCCTGCATTCCAGAACGCAGAAAAGAAGAAAAGGAACAAGGATGGATACCTTGCTATCTCTTTCAATGGGCACACCCCAATTACCTGAAGACCCTTCAATATACCCTAACCCCTAAAGGCTTTACAACCTCCCAGTAGTGACAGATTAAAAACCAAACCTTTAACATATGAGCTTTGAAAGGATACTTCAGACCCAAACTCTAGCAGAGACTCGTAAGAAAAAGATCAAGAAAACAAAATCAACTTTGAACTCTCCTGGTACCTGTGGCTGGTTATTTTGTGTTTTGTGTTTCCCTTGTCAGATTCATGCTCAAGACTTTTTTTTCTTCCTATGCCACTGAGTTCCCATCTCTACAAGTTTCTATGTTCCTGTCAAGCTTTTCTGTTTGGTTTTAATCACAGGAAGTTCTGACAGGTAGTTTGGTGTTTGACCACTGCACCGTCAGTGCCAGATGCTACATCGCCCCATTTTTTTTTGATCAGAGAATTCTCTCCAAACATCTACCCACCTCAGGCTTACACAGCTGTTTCCCTTGCTTGCAATTTTAAATTGATGTATGGGAAGCCTACCTACTCACTTTGATAGCCTTCGAAAGTTACTTTCTACCCTGTCTACAACTTTGTGAAAAATCAATTTATCAAAATTTTCCTCTCTGCAATGTTTCGTCTTTTTTATTTCTAGCTAGAACATTGACTAATACTGTAATTGACTTTTGAGGAGCTTTAGCAAACAAGGTTTTTCACCTCTCGTCACAGCAAAATAAGATTGTATGATTGAGCTGCTCATAGATTTGAGGAGAGAAGAAATAGCCTTTTTTGCTGGGGGTAATGGACCACTGGTAATTCCGTGGCATGTGGTGGCATCATGATAAGTCAAATTATCCCTACTGGCACATGGCATGAGGGATGTTGCACAGATGGAGGTCAAGTGGCTAAAGCACTAGTAACTATGGTAACGATCATGATTATAAGATTGTGGAATCCGTTGCCTCTTTCTGACTAGACTAGAAAGCATAAACAATGAAAGGGACAAACTGAAGATTCCTAACATTCAAAAAAATCTTTAGGGCCTTTTAAATGGGCTTTACTCTCCAGCAGTTGGAGCAAATATGTGCTTTAAATGACTAAAATGTAGCATCATTAGGTATGAAGACTAGAAATCATTTTATGCTAAGCTAAAATCACTAACAAAAAGGCAGGTAATCTCTGAAACACAGGAGAGACCTCTGAGCACAGGCAAATAATGCTCAAAATATTTGAACACAAAATGCCCCTGAATGCACCTGGCCAGCAAAGTTATCCTTTTGACATATGAACACTACCAACACCACACTACCACCACCACTACCAATAGAGCCAGCCTTTCCTTGCATAAAAGATCAATGCTCTGATGATTGGTTCTTGCATTAATCAGATGTTTCATATCCTGTATTTTGATGCATTGCTATCTGATTTTCACCAATCCTGGAGCAAATGACCCTTCTAGGGTGAACCAGTGTGCAGAGATGGCAAACAACTCCACTAGAAACATATTAATTTGTTTTACTCAGATTTCAGTGCTTGAACTGAGGTCCTTTGCACCTGCTTAGCTAGCTTAATCGCAGCTGGTATTCTAACATTTCAGCCAGGCCTAGTTTTTTGCTGATTAATTAGAGATGGAGTCTCCAGGATTTTGTTTTTATAACTGAAACTGGCTTCTCTGATCCTCCAGGCTTCGGCTTCCTTAGAAGCTAGGATTGTTGACGTCAGCTACAAGAACCTAGCTCAATTAGGAGCATTAATTTCAAGTACAAAACAACAGTGCAGAGCCCACACCAAATAACTCCTTTACTAGACATGCAGCATCCTGGGTAATATCCACCTGCCTTGAGCCAGGTGCCAGAATGGCCCTTCTACTACACAGCCCACTAACATTTTCATATCAATGAATCTTAAGCCTACTAATTTGGACTTACATGGTCCTTTACAAGGAAACTTCTATAAAGGTTCTTTCCCAAAGCTCCCTCTTTCACTCTGCAGTGACTAGCCAGGTTGTTTCTCTGTCGCCATGTGAAGTTCTATTATACCAATTAAAACCTGCAGATATGCAGGTCAGGTGAGAGTGTTGATGTGTCTGACAAAGATCACGTGAGTGCTGTTAGCCTAATACTTGCTGAATTAGGTGAGTTGGAGAGACCGCGATCTAAAGGGAGGGCTAATTCATCATGAAGAAACAAAGTAAAAATAGATTGGCAAAATCATCATATTTAATAAACTCCAGTGGAAAATTCTAAGGTTAATAGAAAACTCAGTCAAGTAAAAGTACAGGCTGATGATATATTTTTCATCATTATTATTTTTTATTTTATAACCAAATAATGGGAATAGATATACTCAGTTACTTATAGGATTCCTACATAATTATGATACTTGACTCCTGTCAGCACAGTAAATAAAATACCAAATCAGTCTCAAACAGATGTAGTGAGTAGAGCCAACCACAGATATTTTGTGATGTGAACCTCACTTAATTGCCTCTTGGCCGGTGCAAATGAGAATTATCATGGAGGATGATCATAGAGCACCACAATCTCATTGGATGGTAATGACAGTTATTGGAGATGGAAATATTTCCAGAGTTAATCAGCATATAGCGCAGAGTCTTTCTTATTCTCACTCCTATGAGTAAGATGAACATTGCAAGCATTTTTGCTTCATCAGCAGGAATGCTAATATACTCTTCCTCTCCTGACATAATATGTCATAATAAAGTCAAAAAGTGACCTGATCATGCTGATATCTCATTACTGATACTTTATATTGATGATAGTGTTGTAATTGAGTCTCATCGTAATAAATTAATAAGACTTCAAAATGTTTTCATGAAATAAATGAATACAAGAGGATGGATTACTGATAGCAGCATTTCAGGGTCTTGTCACATCAAGGATATTTCTATGTGTTTATAATGGAGAGAACATCTCAGAATTATCTTCTGACAAATGGAATTTGCCATACCTAACTGCTCACTGTGAAGAAAAAAGCTAGTACTTAATGAAATTTGCAAGGGAGGCAGGAGGTTTAAACAATGTGAGGCATATTTATGTATGTGCTTTTCTAGAGAAATTATAAATATGACAGTTTTGAACAGTGTCCAGAATAAGAATTTACTCTTCAATAAGGAAAATATGATATGAAATTTGGATTCAATCGTCAGACCCAACAATAGAAGAAGTGTTTATAGTGGGCAGAAACCTTTATCCATTTCTAATACTTCTGCATTTGAAAAAATAAACATCCTATCACCTGGCACTGTTCCCAACTACAAGCAGAAAGGTTGACCATGAGATAAAAGGAAAGCATGCATCTCTACATGCACATTTTCAACAGGGTGTTAGCTGAGTCACTAAATCGTAAAATTGCAGGAGTCTGGGAGTATGCAACTGTGTAATGGAAAGGATTGATGAAACTGGACCTGAGCTAGTCTGAAATTGGAGTACACAGAAGAATGGCAGAGGAATCTGACTCAGATCCATATATTTTCACTGCTTTGCCACCTCTTTCAAGCCTAAATCCTCCATTAGTATGATTGTATGAGGACACTTTCAAGAGTGAAAAGCAGTGCGGCTAATAATTATTAGTGCTACTACTAATTAAGATGATGTAGATGAGGAAATGTTCTGGGAAAAGCATGATCCATTATGACCCTGCTAATAAGCATTTGACAGTGGAAGCATTGGGAGAAAGGAAATGAATTGGGTTTACAGACTCATTCACACCATGTTTGAAAGATAGTTGGAACTGGAAAATTGTTAGTTAGACTATAAGGAAGACAGGAATGAAGTTGAGGTGCGATCCTGTAAAAGTATGCCTTCACTTGGCTGTTTGGGAAGTGGAAGTTTATCACTTCATCTAAGAGGGGAGAAGTACTGAGAACCCTTTGCTGGATAATGATTTGACAAAATAATCAGGAAAAAGGAAATGAAAAACTAGAAGATGGGTAAGACATGGGCCTCTACAAACAGGCAAAGGATGTAAAAACTGTTTGATCTCTATGAATGCTGACCAAAGAGCTGTTGTATGGATGAGGCTCTCAAAATAAGAAATAGTATGTAGACTCCTGTGGATATCACCCATCCAGGTGCTTTACTCAGTGACCCCCTTTGTAATGTGACCATGACAGTAGCATTAAGGGCAATGTATGAAATTGTACCAGAGATATTTCCTCATTCAGCATAATTTGGCTAGTGCTTTGTGGTCAGTTTGCCAAAAGCCTGTGCCAATGTTTCACTTCTAATTTGATTTCATTCCCTAGGGGTACTCACGGGCCACCTGCTGACAGGTTGAAAGCATAGATCCTTTATATCATGGAGGTATATTTTCAGGGAGGTCTTGTTACAATGAGAATCAATGTTCAAATACCAGTGGCTTGTTTTAACAACAACAGCAGCATCAATTATTTTTTTGTCTCATGGCAGGGGTTGACTTCAGGCTTCTAGTTTATTATGCTAATCTAAATTCAAAGTGTAGGAACTACTCCAATTCAATGTGTCCTGCATTACTGGAGAGAAAAAAATAATACTGAGTCAAATTATAAAATATACCATTATCTCTGGTCCATATGTAAGTGATATGGGTTACATTCACTCATTATATTTTAATTATAGCAATCCATACTACAAAGCTATAGTAAAGCCAAGTATGTGTGTCTGTATGTCTGTGTTGGGTGTGTGTGTGTGTGTGTATTACTTACTAGAAGGTTGAGAAAATCAAATAATCAAGGTATACTAGAGAATGACCCTCTTAAATAAAGAATCAATATTCTTCCACAAAATAAAAGAAAATGCTCTCCTCCATATACACATAAGAATAAAATATACCTCTCTCTCTCTATATATATATATTTTTTTTGGGGGGGGGGTTCCGGTCATGGGGCCTGAACTCTGGGCCTGGCTCTGTCCCTCAGCTCTTCAGCTCAAGGCTAGCACTCTACCACGTGAGCCACAGTGCCACTTCCAGCTTTTTTTTTCTTGCTTATGTGGTGCTGAGGAATCAAACCCAGGGCCTCATGCATGCAAGGCAAGCGCTCTACCACTAAGCCACCTTCCTAGCCCTGTACCAATATATTTTGAGTATATGTTTACGAGCATTACCCTCAATTCTATTGCTAAGCCTAAGTATATGGGAAATTTTTAATTCTTAATTAATTATCATGATATTCCATGCAAAATAAAATTTGGTTAAAAGAAATATGTTGCAGCAATATAAAGATGAAAATGGATTTTAACACATGGTACTTAATTTTACTACATCTTCTAACACTACAGAATATTTGAAAGAATATTGAATACTCTAAAAGATTGGAATATCAGAGATGGGGAGAATAATGAAGGGAATGACATTGATCAAGATGCTTTCTACTCATAAACTGACACATTGAACTGAAATCTCTTCGAACAACTTCTTAAAGATAATAAAACAAATTTAGAAAGATAAAAAAGGAAGATGTAGTAAATGCCTTAAGTCATAGCCCAGAATATGGTACAATCTCTATCATGGATATAATGCACATGTTTAAAGGCCAAAGAATAGAAATAGAATTGATTTATTTTACTATGTGAATATATAATTTATTTTAGTTCAATTTTGCTCTCCATCACCACTATGAAAGGCTCCCAGGATATTTAGATTTCTGTGCTCAAAAAAGGGAATAGTCCAACCACCAAACCCCAGCAGGGTTCTATTTAATTGAAAGCTGGGACTCTACATTGTCCAATTTGTGCTTTGTCCTATTTATTTTTATCCCAAGGATGGAGATAATTTCATTGTATTATCTGAAGTGACTGATCCTGGTTTCCAAGAGGAAAATGCCCTGCTGTACCACAAGGAGAAAGGACAATAACCGAGACCCGGAGGATCATGGCTAATGAAGGAATCCCTTAGCTCTGCCTTGACCAATGGTCCAGGAAAATTCAAAGCTCTACTTCCTGTAGCAGGACATGAGATAAATACAGTAATGGCATTCAAACAGGATTCAGCAAAAGGTTGAAAGCAGAAATCATAGTGGAAGATGGCACTTGTGATGACCAACATTAACACTGGCCTCATAAGAAAAGTGAAATGTAGTGAGAAGACTGTATGTTTTTTTTTCTTTCATTGTTGTGCCTTACAGGTTTCATTAAAAGGTACTAAGAATTTTAAGTTCAATGTTAGCTTGTATTTCTTTTGTATTAGAGATGCATATTATTCACCTGAGGAAGTGTTAAAAATCGATACCAAGAGGAAACAAGATAAATTGCACTGTGCATTTCTATATACCCCTTCCAATATGTTATCCCTTCCTTTCAACCCTATTCGGTATTAGATACTAATTGTATGGACTGCATTAATTTACACAGTAATATATTTGAGGAAGTAAGCATAAAATGTAAGAATCTGTATTGCATGTCAATATTTACCAGCTAATATCTAACACAAAAAGAGATATGGGCTAGTTTAATATGTAAAAATGACTTGACAAATTGATATTGTTCAATTTCTGTCATGGGCATTGTTGACAAAATGCTCTTAAATAGCTGAAAACTTGGCTTTGGATAAACAGTTGAGCACATTTGCCAATGTCAAATGTCCAAATTTCTAGCAACTGAAGAATAATGTTAAGAATGTGTATAAATGACTCCTGGGCCAAAGTGAAGAAGCACCATACTGTTCCAGCCATTTAAAAAATTAGAAAGACTGTAATGTTCATAGGTTTAGTCCACTAAATAGATTCATCTCTAAACAGTATAATTCAAACAGGTGTGACTGAGATTTACATAGATGAAACAGATGCAAAAGTTAATTCTATTTTTCATTTCAGATAGAGCTTTAAACACAATTCAGTATCATCTCTATGATGATATTTTAAATGTTCACTGGGATAAATGATGCCAGCTATCTAGTAACTCATTGTTTATTGGTAAGGCTGGGAAGATGTTTCCAGAAATGACTATTATCCAAACCAATAGTCTAAGTTACATGTGCCCTTACCAGTATGAGCAGGTAACCTCTAATCCATTAAGGCAGAGAAAGCAGGAATCCAAGCTTTCCTCTGGAACATTTCATTGGAGCATCCACCATCTTTTGCCTTTGGACATCATTCAGGTCACCAGATTCTTTGGCCTTGTGTAAGTTCTCTGGAACTCACTATCCTCCTCTCCTCAGCACTTGGATGCTCAGGCTCTTGACCTGTAACTGAAAGTTACATCAATGGTTTCCATGGTTTTCAGACATTCAGGCTAGTTTTGAACCACATTATCTACTTCTCTATTCATCCAGCTTGCAAATGGAAGATTCTGGGACCTTTCAGCATCCATTTTAATCATTAATTCTCTTCTATGGTTTTATCTACACCTATTGGTTTTGTGTCACTGAATAAGTTGGATTAACATATGATCTTTTTGCTTACCAGAGTAACAACCATTGTTCTGGATTGTTAGAAGTTAATTGATTTTCTTAAACTTTGAGGAACATGAAGTAGAACTTGCTAACTATGTATAATTAACATGCAGCCTAAATGATGATAAATAAATCTGTCTTCTTTGACATCTCTGAGATTATGACAAGATGCATAGTAACTGTAGGTAACTGAAGTTGGGAAGTTTTAGTCTTATTAAACAAGAGAGACTATACAGATTGAAGAATTTAGGGGTGGGAGTAATAGTGCAAAAAATGCATTCAAGGGAAAGAGATTTTTTTTGGTCTGTCTTGGGGTTTGAACTCTGGGCCTGGGTGCCATCCCTCAGCTTTTCAGCTCAAGACAAGTGCTCTACCACTTGAGCCACAGTGCCACTTCTGGTTTTCTACTGGTTTATTGGAGATAAGAGTCTCACAGACTTTCCTGCCCAGCCTGGCTTTGAACCATGATCCTCAGATCTCAGCCTCCTAAGTAGCTAGGATTAGAGGCTTGAGCCATAGCACCCAGTGGAAAAGAGATTTCTTGAAGTGAATAGGACAATGTTTACAAAGTAGGCTAAAGTGTGTCTGTTGCGAATAGCCAGCATCAAAAAGCTAGGAGAAAAAATAAATTTGTGTATTTTTATCATAAAGCAAAAATAAATGACCAAAAAATAAGTACATTTCTCTTCATTTAGATATTACACACGTATGTATTAAAACATGTTATGGCATCCAATAATTATGCTTATTGTTTATATTCTTATAGTTAGATAAAACAATTTAACTATTTTTAGAATGCTATGAGAAACAGAAATTAAATCTCTAAGACTTTCATCAAGTTATAAAAGTTGTAAAACACAACTGGTCATCAAAAGACCATAATTTTGTCAATGGTGCAGTAAAGATGTTACACTCATTTCTTTCTTCTTTTTTATGGTCAGTTATGGGGCTTGAACTCTGAGCCTGGGCACTGTCCCTTAGCTCTTCAACTCAAGGCGCTCAAGCACTCTACCACTTGAGCCACAGAGTCACTTCCATTACAATCATTTCTGACATGACTTATGTTTATAAATAAGGAGTAATCTTATAAGAAAAGCAAACTGAAAATAAGTAGATGTGTGAATATTTGTTAGACAACATAGGTAAGAAAGTTTCTTTTTTCTTTTACACCTAAGCAATTAGCTCCCAGGTACTGAACACACATCAAGTAATTTGACACAAAATGAGTAGAGTCCTACTTCCTCAAAGGTCTGCAGCCAAAGGTCAAACAGTTTCATTCATTCTCTTTCACAATGATAAAAGGTATTTTTAGAATTGTGCATGTGTTTGGATCACTTAAAAATAAAAATAAAGATTCACATACATTATATTCTTTATTCACCCGTTTCCTTCCACAATAAAATCCTTAATCACTACCTAACGTTGCAACTCTAGTTCTTTCTTGTGTCTCTTTGAGATGTATTGAATTTCCCTCCAAATGCATAGAAGTGACTTTCTCAGAGATTGGCAAACCATTCCTTTAGAATGCAATATTCAGGAAGAATAAGACTCCAAGTCTTTGTATGAGGATATAACTTCCATACTGACCATCTAGTAGACACAGCTGGAATAATTTTACTTAGATCAATTCTGATTTCCTTTTCACTTCCTTGATTTCCCACATTCTCCTTACAACTCTCTTGGTTCCAGTTTCTGTCTTCAACATCCATTGCCCAAGGTCCAAATTGAAGTTGACTTCAGTTGGCCCCACTTTGCTGTTTTGATAATATTAATGTTTGAAATTCATCTTCACCATTAACATTCATGTTCAGCTTTAATCTTGATAAGAAACAAGAAAAATTTTAACTAGAATGACTGATTTATCAATTGTCCCATTTTAATTCAAAACACTGAGAAATGGATGGAATTTCCAATGTCACTTTGTAGAAATATTTTACATCTGTGACTGACTGACTTTTCAGTATTTGCCCATCTACAAGTTCTATTTCAAATTTCTGCAAACACTAGTGAAGCGGAGTAAGTCTTCATATTAATATAGGTCACTTGTGTTTTTCAATTTAAAATTTTCTTTGCTTAGTAGATTTTATATTAATTTATGCTCCAGGTACTGTTTCCTAAAATGTCCCCAATTATTCTTGGTACTAATTTTTATTATTTGCATGCTTTTAAATGCTTTTTAAAATACTTTATATAGTGTTAATACAAGAATGATAGTTTTGATGTAGCCAAATTCATCAATCATTTGCTTTTTAATTTATGCTGTTTCTTGCAAAAGAAGTCTTTTTGCTCTTGGCTAAAGAATATGCTAAGTTTTCTCTCTCTCTCTCATCTCTCTTTATCTCTATCTCTTTCTGTGTATATGTGTGTGTGTGTGTGTGTATGTGTGTGTGTGTCTTCTGTGTGTGTTTGGCTAAATATTTGCCTCATGGCTAAGAGCAAATCAATGGTCTGCCATTTAATGTCTGCTAAAACTCCAAAATAATTAAGATGGGCAGCCAATTGTTGTTGGATACAATAGATGGATGGCTCAGGGGGAAAATATACATATATAAGCATGAATCATCCACAGAAGTCTTACAAGCTTGAAGCATTAAGTTAATTTATTTTCAGAGAAATAAAAGTTGTAACTTTCAATCAAATAAGGAAATTATAGGGAAAATGACAAAACTATTATTTATTTCCAACAACAACAAATATATATATATATATATATATCAATTTTATTTGACTTAAAACACCCAACTAAATTCTTTAAAACAATAGCTTAGCTCTATACCCATGTACCTTCAGCAATCAACGTAACTAAACATTAAAATGACATTAAAATTTGCTTTATTTATTTATTTATATTTTATATCTATAAGTATTTGTACAAAGGAGTTGCCATGAAGCAATGCAGTTTATGAGTACAATGCATCTTGATCAATGTTACCCCTTTTAACCATCTCACTCTGCAGTAGAAAGACTCTTACTCAGGCAGGCAAGCCTGCCTATTTATCCAGAGTTTCAAAGCCCACAGCAACAAAGTTGTTAGCAAAGAAGCAACTTCATTGAGAAAGTTCCTACACTGACAGTCAGGGCTGCAGCATAGACTCAGGAGCTGATCCTGCAACTCCAAATGGCCCACAAGCTAGGGTGTTTAAAGACAAATACATGCAGTCAAGCCTGGTCACACACAGGTGAACAATGGGTTCACAACACACACAAAGGATTACATAGTTATGTTAAGCCACACGCAGGTGACTAATGGAGTTAGTCTGTCTTATAGTAGTTGTTTAAACTATCCTATCATTTTGGTTTGAATTGCCATGTGAATTTGGCAGGCAAAAGGTGGGGAGAAGGCAGGGTTTCTCCTGTAAGCAGATGGAATCCCTAGTTGAGCAAGATTACAACTTAACTGCTTTATTGGCCAGTCTTTAACTGAACAATCAAGGTTGTTAAGGGGAGCGGGACCAGATGCATTTTTTTCATTCTGGGAACTAGGCCCATCAAGTCTAAAATCCCTAAAACAAAGGCAAAGCTCAAAATGGAATCATACCAGCTTGGGACCCTTCTCAGCGTCCACTTCAATCCCCCCTTTGACTTGCTCCTGAGTTGACTCAGTTCCCCCATAGGGACAGAATTGTATTGAGTCCTAATTACCATTAATTTTATGGTCCCAATTCTCTTCTGCATGAATGACATTAATGCATTTATAACACAAGGGCCAACCAGTAACATCAGGAGGATAAGAACCAGGGGGGCAGCAACAGCTGAAATCAGGGTCGTCATCCATGGAGACCAACAGTTAATGTCAGAAGCAAGAGGAGAACTACACCAGCCAGGGCAGTTATTAGGGCTGTCGCCCATGGGGACCATGAGAAGAGAAGCTGATAGCATGATTCAGTCCCTCAGACTCTTCTAACCAAGGCCAAACTTGCCCTACTAATTCTAAGTTGAATTGTGTAAATGCAACAATTTTCTCTTAATGCCATACAAAGGCTGCCTTGTTTCATGAGAAGGAAGTCCAGTCCCCGGTGATTTCAGAGAACTACCTCTGCCAACAAGGCTACGTGGCTGCTCTAACTAAACCAGAATCTACATTGAAGTAGGCCCATCCTTTCTCCCCACCATACAGATAGACATAAAGAATGTTCCACATAAGTGCACCAACCCTGACTCTATGTATATCACAGCTAACTTAATTTTATACCAGCTTTAATCATAAGCTCCAATTTTAAGACACATGCATACCATTTGCTACATACTTAAACTTTCTGGGGTTTGTCTTCTTCCCTTTTTCACTGACACAAACATTTTAAGACAATCCTTACTTTTTAATCCTTTCTTATCTAGAGGAGACCTTCCCCCCACTGCCTCCCAGGCTTTCCTTACTACCCTCTTCTTTCCCTGAATTTCTTTACAGCTTGAATTTAAAACTGCCCATTTTTTCCCCTTTGGCTTGTGGGACCAGGTTATCTCAGAACAGCCTCAAGGCACCACTGGGTTGGAGAAGCTTGCTAGATTTTAAGGCTAAGAGCAGGGCTGGGTCTCATTCCTTTTACTACCTCCATTAATAAAAATCTCTCCTTTACAGCCATTATTAGTAGCTGCCTGAAAGAAAACACAAGGTAGAAGGAGATGTAAGGGGTATGATATTCTAGACTCACCCACATCCAGTAAGACAGGAGGTACTCTGGTGAGGTTACTGTACTTTAACACACCCAGGAGGAAGCAGGTTATTACCATACCAGACCCAAACTAGGCTGTGATTATAGAGTGAATTTCAAGTCCCTATGCCCTAAGGCAAACCAGTGATGTTGTTCTTGCCCCCAATATCCACTGTGGGAATAGAGAGGGTTACTGGATATCACCAAAAGAATGCCCCACAAGATCTTAGTTTTAGCAGACTCAAAGCAGCTTTCCACAGGGAAATAGTCTCAAGTGATAGACTCAGGTAGGAGTTCAGTCTACTTTTTCCACAGTGGAGGTGGTCTAGTTGACAGTGTAGATTTCCTCCAGGTGAGTGTCAGGCTATAGAAGCAGCAGGGTCTCTCAGTGGCTCCAAGGGACTATCACACCTCATGCTGGGCTGCAAATTCCTACACAGACTGGTTAAGGATACATTACATAGGCTTGGCAAGCTGTGGCCCCATTGGTTTTTAGGACCATTTAGACAATAGCCCAAGACAATTTACCATGATGACAACTTTTTACTAACCAGATATTTTTGTAAACAGAAATAGAAGGCTTAATCTTGTAATCATCTCCGACAGGTGCAGTGTCCACACTTACACACCTGTTATCACTATTCTTTATGCCTTGATCTTAAAAGGGGGTTGGGTGAAGCTCTATCTTCTGTAATTTCTTCAAGCTGACTTCAGGGGCATTGATCCTATCTTGCCAGGAACCTATAACCTTAGCCTATATTACAAAGAGGTTACCAGGTTTAGATGTCATTAAGAACAATATTTTTAACTTTTGACAAATGCACAGACCTTTTCTCCGGCTACAGCATTGTAGCTTTAGCACTGTGGTTTGCAAAACCATTTTTCTGGATGGCTTATGAATGTGATATCTAGTGGCCCTAAGTTATCTGTGCCTAAGTTACCTGTGCAGGCCTTAAGGCAGATATCAATAGGGACACATTCTCAGGTTTATAAATTTTTTTCCTGAAAATGTGAATTTTTTATAGCTGGTATCAGTTCAAATGTTACTGCCAATTAGGGCTTTTGGCATATACGGGGGTTGGGATCTAAACTATCCCCCACATTTTAGAACCTTAGCTTTTTACTACTATCACAGAGGACTGGCAAGTTCCTGTCCCTAACAAGGTAGATAGTCATAGACATTAGGCATGCTTACAAACTATCTTCCTATGACCTCCTGGCTCTGACCAATTTTTGAAGGGCCATGCACAAATGACTCAAGAATCTGACATTATTTCTGCTATCCAAGCAGTGGCTTACTGCCTCTAGATGCTCCACTATTGCTTTTGTCCAAGGAGTGTCTTCTCCTCCACATTGGGATAAATGCCTCATTGGCATTTCCCTTAGTTGCTCCTTGGACTTGAACTTGGGGCCTGAGTGCTGTCCCTCACCACTCCAGCTCAAGGCTAGCACTCTGCCACTTCAAGTCCCAAAGCAACTCTGCTTGCTCTTTCAGCACTCTGCTGGCTGATTAGAGGTGACAGGCTCACAAGGACTTTTTTCTTCACAGGCTGGCTTCGAACCAGTTTGCAGATCAATGAATCTTTACAAATGGCCATTTTACTTCAATTAAAAGCAACAAGGTGGTCAACATAGAAGTAGCTTTTAAGCATGCTCTTATTGCAACTTATTAAGAGCCAAAGTTACATCTGACAAACTGACAAGAATCCTCACTTCCTTTGGGGGGCCTGCTAGGAACTGTTACCAAAACCTATAAGGGCAAACTGAAAGCAATTATTTTGGTAATCCTAATTTTTTTTCATTTTTGCACTATGAGGAAGATATTAGTAACAACTTTATTTTTAAACTTTATATCCAGAAATCCATTCCTAATTTTTAAGCCTCTTATTAATCTGTTTTAATATTTTATACTTTAGTTTTCAGTCGCATTTTGAAAAACCCCTTGAAATTTTGAGGCTAGGTGTCACTCATTGCCTCTTCACTGCTTGATTTAAAACAGATACACATTAAAAACTTTTGAACTCAAATGACAATTTTTCCTTAATGCAAGAATTACAATGACCACCACTGTACCAAGAAACTAGACTTAACACCTTTATGCCTTAAAAAAACAAACAAAACATATGCAATTGCAGAATACCATTGAGAGCAAATCATGTTATACTGATAAACTTTTTTAAACTCCCTTTTTAAGGCCTTAAATTTTAATACATTCAAGGGGAAGTTTTAGCAATACCAATCAGATCATCACATCACTCATTTTTACCATTATGTTTCCAGAGTGTATCTGTAAGGAAAAGGGACAGGACAAAGATGGGCCATTCAGCCCCTCCTATGGAATGGGCATGCACCCAATCCAACTCTTTAGGGTTAGATGAACTGCCTATGGGACAGCTTGCCCTCTTCCACCATGTGTGGACTCCCCCCAGGGCCTGTCTCACCACGCGTGACCAGCTGAGCTGCATTTCTGCCCGTTAACCCTTTACCTCTAAAGATAGGTCGTCTGTTGGCCTCTAAGTTTTCCCTTTCATCTTCTCTTGGTTCTTTTTTTATTATTATTGTGAAAATACTGTACAGAGGAGTTACAATTACATGGGCAAGATAATGAGTACATTTCTTATCAAGCATTGTAGCCTCCTGCTTTGTTTCCCCTTCCCATCCTCCCCCCGCCCTCCCACCCAGTCCTCCCGGGCCCACCAAAGTTGTAAAGTTTATTTTCGACATAATGACTTGTATATCTCATTGTTGCAATAGGTCCACCTGTATCCCTATTTAAATGATTAGGTTTTCCCCTTCCCCTCCACAAATTATACTGACATCAAATACAGTGAAAGCAGGAGTTATACTGTGGGGGAGGGACATACAAAGCAAAAAAGGAATAATCTTATAAATGTGTTAGAAACAATCGCATGAAAGAAAAAGACATTTGAATATATATCTTAGGGTTCATTTCCCTAACATCACCTTATCTGACCTTTTCTGCTTGACTCAGACATATACTAGATATTGCAAATAAGGGAAACCATGGGACCTATGTTTCTTTGGGCATGGCTTACTTCACTTAATATATTGTTTTCCAAGGCTTTCCATTTCCTAACAAATGGGGCAATGTCATTCTTTCTGATGGAGGCATAGAATTCCATCGTGTATATATACACACAAGATGCAAACATAAAGGGGATCCAAATAGAGAAAGAAGAAGTAAAACTCTCCCTCTTTGCAGATGACATGATCTTGTATTTAAGGAATCCCATAGACTCCACTCACAAATTACTCAAGCTGATTCAAAACTTTGGCAAAGTAGCAGGGTATAAAATTAACCCTCAAAAATCAATGGCTTTTCTGTATGCCAACAATGAGAAAAGTGTGGCTGAAATTAGGAAAGCAACATCTTTTGTAATAGCCTCACAAAAAATAAAATACCTAGGAATTAACTTAACCAAAGAAGTGAAGGACCTCTATGATGAAAACTTTAAAAACTTGAAAAAGGAAATCAAAACAGAACTTAGAAAGTGGCAAAAAACTCCCATGCTCCTGGATTGGAAAGATCAACATAGTGAAAATGCAATACTTCCCAAGGCTATCTACAAATTCAATGCGATACCTATCAAAATTCCAACCTCATTCTTCAAGGAAATAGAAGAGGTAATCCAAAAATTCATATGGAACAATAAAAGACCCAGAATACCAAAAATGATCCTCAACAGAAAGAACACTGCTGGAGAAATATCAATACCAAATTTCAAACTCTACTATAAAGCCATAGTAATCAAAACAGCTTGGTACTGGCAAAAGAACAGACCTCAGGACCAATGGAATAGAATTGAAAACCCAGAAATGCACCTACAGACCTATAGCCATCTAATCTTCAATAAGGGAACTAAAAAAATAGAATGAAGAAAGACAGCCTCTTCAGTAAATGGTGCTGGCAAAATTGGTTAACTACTTGTAGAAAACTAAAGCTAGATCCTTATATATCACCCTGCACCAGAATCAACTCCAAATGGATCAAAGACCTCGAAGTCAAAGCAGATGCTTTGAAAACATTACAGGATGGAATAGGAGAAACCCTAGGTCTTGTTGGCACAGGCTAAAATTTCCTTAATAGAGACCTAGAAACACAACAAATAAAAGAAACGTTGGACAAATGGGATTGCATGAAATTGCAGAGCTTCTGCATGGCAAAGGACATAGCTATCAAGATCAATAGAAAGCCCACGGATTGGGAGAAGATCTTCACTAGCCATACAATGGACAAGGGTCTCATATCTAAAATATACCTTGAACTCAAGAAGTTAAATCCTCCAACAACAAATCTTCTCTTGGTTCTTGAATGAAATGCACAGTTTTAGACAGACAGAACAAGTCTTTGACAGTGTTAAACAAACTTTTTCATTTGAATTTCTAATATTTAATCCCCAAATTTTAGCCAGGAGAACTAAATCCCAAACAGCCAATGTCCTTTTGTTAAGTCAGATAACTTGATTACAGTGTAAACAACCTTATGCATTTTAAAATGCTAGATTGTAAAATACCAAATTTTCTAATTTCCAAATTAAAGAATCCTTCAAAAGCCTTTTAAAACAACGTGAAGATTCTTTACAATTTTTGGTAATATCCCAACCTCATAACCTTTTGAATTTTAAACCTAAACTCACCCAATTGTTACAACATGCTGACAATTTTTATCTTGAACATGTTCACACACATACAAAACACACATTCACATGGTTATTTTTTTTATTATTGTGAAAATACCATAGAGAGGGGTTACAATTACATGGGCAAGGTAATTTTTCTTATCAAGCATTGTTGCCTCCTCCTTTGTTTCCCCTTCCCATCCCTTCCCATTTCTCTCCCCCCCCCCCCCCCACACACACAGCCTTCTACACCCCGCCCCGCCCCTCTCTAGCAGTCTCCACAAGGAGAAAATGCAGCCTGAGGCTTGAAGAAAACCAAACTAGTCCAGCAACCTTCCAAGCCCCACAGGTAGGGGGGACATAGCAGGTCTGTGACCAAGCCCAGCTGGAGGCTGGAGTTTTTATTATTCCTCCAGATATGTTCAAATAAATAACAAAAACACAAATAAACACAAAAACCAAGCATTCACATTTAAAATGGGCACCAATTCTAAAACAGAACAAGACAAAACAACCACTGAAGGCTGAGTTGAGGGCTAATAGGCCCCCAGTTCATCCCTACCAGAACTCTGTGCAGCTCCTACTCAGCAAGCTGAATCCAGAGTCTGCTGAGTGAGCCTGCCACTCTCACCCAGAACTTCCCTACCTCAGAAAACATAGAACAGAAAACACACTAAAGTAAACAAGACAGACAACTGGCCACAAAGACAAAATCAGATCTCAGTGAATGGGGCAACATCTCACCTCCATTCACGAGTAGGACTCAAATCCACTTACCAGGGGACCTGAACCCCCTCTACTCACCTCCGGAGGATTTTTCTTTAGATTCCTGCAAATGTTGACCCAGGGGCCTTCCAAGGCAGAGGAGAATTCCCTGTCATCTTGAAGCAAGGGAAATAAGTCGCTAGAAGCCATCCCATCAGACTGGCAGGTTCTTCCCCATGCTCAGACTCTCTGGGCCAAGGCCTGAGGCTGAGATCTAACTGGGGACACTTGCAGGTGGTCAGTAGCAGTTTCATAACTGACAAAGAAGCAAGTTACAAAAGCAGAACTAGCAGTTGTTTTCTGGAAGTCTTTAAAATGAAGAAGGACAAGGTCTAGGGGTGTCCCAGGAGTGGACTCACTTTGTTCCATATTTTTCCTGTAAAGTAAATTACAAACATGGCAAGCACAATGAGACACAGACAGACAGGATTATACATAGAATGAGGAGGGATCCCCAAACAAAAAGTTACTTTTTCTCTGAACCTATTTTCTCAGCAAGCAAGCCCCCATCCAACTAGGACTGTTAGGACTGGTGGAATTGAAAGGTTCAGGCATCCCTGGACCCCCTCAGCTGTAGAGGACTCTGTTGCATCCAGCCTGACCCTACATTTGGCCTCACTCTGCACCTTCTCTACCTAGGTCAACCGAGCTTACCTCAAGGCTTTTCTCTTCTCTCTGACAGCCCAGTGCCAGCACACTGTCCTCCTGGCTGGGAACTTCAATCCACCTCAGGTTGGATTGGTTAAGAGCTCTATTTAGGATGAGCCCCCATTAAATGTAGTAGGAAGACCCCTACTCAGGCAGGCAAGCCTGCCTATTCATCCAGAGAATCATAGCCCACCACAACAAAGTTGTTAGCAAAGAAGCAACTTTCATTGAGAAAGTTCCAATGATGGTCAGGGCTGCAGCATAGACTCCAGAGCTGATACTGCAACCCCAAATGGCCCACACGCTAGGGTTTTTAAAGGCAAAATCCATGCAGTCAAGCCTGGTCACACACAAGTGACCAATGGATTCACAATACATACAAAGGATTGCATAGTCATGTTAGGCCACACACAGGTGGCCAATGGAGTTAGTCTTTCTTATAGTTGTTTAAACTATCCTATCGTTTTGGTTGGAATTGACATTCGAATTTGGCGGGCACAAGGTGGGGAGAAGGTAGGGTTTCTCCCATAAGCAGGTGGTGCCCTAGTTGAGCAAGATCACGTTACCTGCTTTATTGGCCAGTCTTTAACTGAACAATCAAGGGTGGGTTAGGTTGTTAAGGGGAGGGGGACCAGATGCATTTTTTTCTTCATTCCAGGAAGTAGGCACATCAAGTCTAAAATCCCTAAAACAAAGGCAAAGCTCAAAATGGAATCATACTTGCTTGGGCTCCATCTCAGAGTCCACTTCAATTCATTCTTCCCAACTCAGCCCTTCTCCCACTGTTTTTAATTTTACAGGATATGCATTGAATTTTTGCCAGCATTCTCCACATTTTTCTTTTCCACCTTGCTCCTGTTTCTCCTCTACTTTCAAAGTAACATGCTTTAACATCTACTCTTTGATCTTTACTCCTGAACATTTTCTCCCAAAGTAATTGTACAAATTCAATATAATTCTTATTAAAATTAGAACAGATACACATTTGTATATATGGGTTTTTTCTCTTTTCCTCCCTATTTTATTATTTTTTAATTATATTTATAGTAGGAGGACCCCTACTCAGGCAGGCAAGCCCACCTAGTTGTCCGGGG
Source organism: Dipodomys spectabilis (assembly GCF_019054845.1). Taxonomy (NCBI): domain Eukaryota; kingdom Metazoa; phylum Chordata; class Mammalia; order Rodentia; family Heteromyidae; genus Dipodomys; species Dipodomys spectabilis. The sequence goes on along the minus strand of NW_024870686.1, from coordinate 9,791,321 downwards.
TTACAGAGCCCACTGCGACAAAGTTGTTGACAAGGAAGAAACTTTAGTGAGAATGTTCTTACACTGATCGGTCAGGGTCACAGCACAGGCTCTGGAGCTGATACTGTGACCCCAAGCAGCCCCCATTCTTTGGTTTTTAAAGGCAAAATCCATGAGGCCAAGTCTGGTCATGCACAAGTGACCAATGGGATTGTAACACACACAAAGGATTGTACAGTCATACCAGACCACACATAGGTGGCTAATAAGGTTAAAGTATGTAATGGCTGTTTAAACCAGCCTATCATCTTGGTTAAAACGGTATGCAAATTTAGTAAGATAAGGTAAGGCAAGGTCTACCTTTTGGTGGGCAAAAGGTAGAGTTTACCATAACCATGCACAAAAGGCAGGATTTATCATAAGTAAGTGGTGTCCCCAGTTGGAGCCAGATTACAACCTATCTGTTTTATGGGTCAGTCTAACTCAACAATATATGGTGGGTTAGGTGGTTAAGGGAAGGGGGACAAGATGCATTTTTTTTTTCATTCTGGGAACTAGGCCCATCAAATCTAAAATCCCTAAAACAAAGGCAAAGCTCAAAATGGAATCATACCAGCTTGGACCCCATCTCAGGGTCCACTGCAATATTGTGAAGGTGATGTACAGAGGGATTACCATTAGATACTTAAGGTAGAGAGTACATTTCTTGTTGAGCATTGTTACCCACTCCCTTGTTTTCTTCCCATGTTCCCTCCAGTTCCAACATATTTTCTTGGGAGTATCAATGTTGCATTGGTTTACCCTTTGTCCTTTCTCTCACCATTTTGTTGTTCCCCTTCCCTTCCCTAATTCAGATCAACATATATACAAGACGCAGGGTAGCAAAATCAAATATAATAACAACAAGGGATAAACCACAAGGAAAATAAAAGAAGGAAAGAAAAAATAAATAAGTTCATATACTACATTAAAATCAGCAATAACAAAGAAAAACCTCTTGTTTCCATTTCTTGGAGTTCATTTTATTTAGCATCATCTTCACATATATGTGGTTTAATAAGAAAATTCTAAAAATACTGTGAAACACACAAGTAAGCTATTAAAGATCAAACATTCCCATCATTTGTAACACTTAACCCCAGTGGTTTCCACTAAGAAAACATTGTAAGGATGATTTTGAGTCAGACTTTCTAGATAGTTTTTTATTGCTTTACATATATATACATATATGAATATTTCTCTCCTTATATATATTTTATACATATAATATATATAAGGAGAGAAATAGGAGGGGAGAAAATTGACAACATTTTATATATTATATGAAAATATCATTTCACCAGTGTATTTAGTAACATGCTGTTCATGATCACTAAGAATGTAAATTTTCACAAAATGTGCCAAGAAACAAGGACAAGAATTGTTGTTGTATTCTTGGAGGATTCCATAAAAGGAAGTTAAGACTTATGTTTGTAAAGTTTCTCAAAATAGGTCAATATAGTCTTAGTTCCAGCTCAGTCTTACTTTTATTCAATGAAGTAATTTAGCCCAATTTTTTCCCAAAAATCTTACCTGCTTATTTCTATTCCAAAGACAAACTACATCATGGATTTGTCAACTCCGAACAATGTATATGACTGCAGGATTCATGATACAGTGCATTCCTTCTATTTCTTTAACAACAGAAGTCCAATAATTGAAAATAGAACTGGCAGCTAACACAGGAGTGTGAAATCCATGTTGGCATCAACAGGAGAGTTTTTCATATTTCTCTTTAGTCACACTCTCAGTTTTTCCTCTCACTTCCCGGGTGTAAAATATTCTTTTCTCTTTTTTTTTTCCTTTAACAGGTGTTACAAAGAGTCAATTTTCATGCTATGTTCCTTGTTGAATTTTTGAAAAATGTTTTAACCTTAACAGCAATTCTGAGAAAAGAATTCTGTGGGGGAACTAAATGTTATTTTATATCAGTCACTTAGGCATCTTACGTGATGTCCCATCTTGTTCCATCAGTAGAGGTATTCAACATCAAAAATGGAAGGGGCCATATAGTCTAACAAAGTCTGCTGTTGAATATACCATTTTCACATCATTTACTGTCTTCACCAGTACCTGAAGTAGCACTCCACATTTTCATAAACACAGTACTCTGCTCAAAACAGGGTTAAATCAGACTGACTAGGACTGCTCTGGGTTCCTCATGAATCCATTCATCTATGTAAGAAATATTATGTAGAATAATAATACCTTGGGTATACAAATAATACCTTGGATAATAGGGGAATTTCATTGGAAGAAACTATGTATCAAATTCAATGAATGACTCTTAGAACCACAGTGACTAGCAAGGCTGTCTTTTCTTTACTCTTACATACAAATGTTTTGAATTTTATGTGATGTACATATGAGTTTATTAACTATTTTTGGAAGAGTGAGTTTACAAAATTGACCTTTGTTTTTCATAAATATTTATACAGACAAAAGTTTATGGACTTTAGGTGATTTAGAATTTAGGTTAATAAAATATGATCACAGTAAGAAAAAATAATCATTAGATTGCAAAATAAAAATTGATTGAATAATTGAAAAAATATAATCTAGATGAGCGTATTAACATTTGTATTCATTATTGTAGAAGCTACCAGCACAACTATGTTTATCGCAGCATTATTCACCATAGCTAAGATATGGAACCAACACAGATGCCACTCAGTAGATGAATAGATCATGAAATTGTGATATATATATATGATATATATATATATATATATATGTGGAATTCTATGCTTTCATCAAAAAGAATGACATTGCCCCATCTGTTAGAAAATGGAAAGATTTGGGGGAAAAATCTTATTAAGTGAAGTAAGCCACACCCAAAGAAACATAGGTCCCATGGTTTCCTTATTTGTAATAATTAGTATATATCTAGGATAATCTTATCAAATGAGCAGAATAGCTCAATAGCTATGCACATATGACTATACAAGATGATTGTAAGTGAAATGAACTCCAAGACATGGACACAAGGGAATGTTGGAAATGATCTGTACAACTTGGGGATGGGCAGGGTGGGGAGGCAAGAAAGTAGAAGAAAATAAGGGAAGTGGTAACAAGTTTGACAAGGAATGTACTTATTACCTTACTTATGTAACTGTAACCCCCTATACATCACCTTGACAATAAAAATTAATAAAATAAAATTAAAATTTTAAACAAAAATTTATATGAAACATAAGATACAATTAGTATTATCTTGTGTGTGTGTGTATGTGTGTGTGTGTGTGTGTGTGTGTGTGTGTGTATGTGATTGGTAGAGGAGGTAGGGGAAGGTGTCCTGGACCTTGAACTTTGGTCCTGGATGTTGTCCCTGGGCATTTTAGCTCAAGGCTTGCACTTTACCACTTGAACCACAGCTCCACTGGAAAGATTAATTGGAGATAAGCATTTCACAGATTTTTCTACCCAGGCTGGCTTTGAGCCAAAATACACAGATCTCAGCCTCCTGAGTTACTAGGATTATGGATGTAAGCCACCAGAACCCATCTAATATTATCACTTTCGAGTCAAGATCTTATTATGTAGCCCAGGCTTGCCTTGAACTTTTTTTTATCCTGCTACTGCCTTCTATGTGCAGGAAAAAAGTTCAATTTTAGCCCCATGCTGGGCTAAAATTACCTTCCTTTGTAAATGTCAGTATCATCTATATTGAAAACATCAGAAAAATATATAAGAAAATAGTACCTGCTAACTGATAGCTCAAAGAGCTAGTTGCAGACTACAAGTAAGGAACTTCCTGAAGAATCTTAGCACCCTTTGTGATGAATTCAAGGTAGGCTAACTTTCTGCAAATACGACAAAAATCACATTTGTAAAGTAGTTAATTCCTATTGTTTCTGATATTTTCTCCAAACTTTGTCTATGGCCTCAAAAGTATGGAAGATGCAGATATACTTCATGATTTCTGACTAAGTACCTTTTCCATTTTCCCCACACAAAGTACTCTCTTTTCTTGGTTATTTGTTTTCTTTTGGACAATCTTGTTTTCCTTCCTCTTGTGTATCAGAATTGTGGAGTATTTTAAATCAGGACAAAATTTGCTATGTGGAATATAGCCACATGCACACTCATAATCAAAGAACAATTTACCCATCATTATGGTGATTTCTTCCAATTAAATTTAGTAGCAAGGCACGTGGTTCAAAGATCCCTTCTTAGCTAGTCACACGTAATGAATCAGTGTCAGAAATTTATGATTAGCATAATGATAACATGCTTATTCATCAATTAAACGGAATCAAACTTAGTAAACAAAATCAAAGAACTAAGACATGTTTCTGATAATTTAGCCTATATAGCTGATCCCAATCCAAGGTTTCATGCTGCTATCATCATGGGTAATCTTCTGTTCTTTTGGTCCTCTAAATTGCACATGGCAAAATAAATAAATAAATAAAACAAAAAACCAAGTGTTTTACTATGGTTCCTGCTTATATATTGGTGTAGAAGTTTAGTTTGCTGCTATGTTTACTGTTGTGTCCCACTAATCCTACTTCTTCTGTGTCTCTGAAGCATAGCTTCCCCTCCCTCTACACAATCCTAGCTGGTTATCATCTCCAAAGGATGTAACTCCTCTACAAGACCCACCTGGTGGTTGAGATCCAACTCTCTCAGTAGTCATCATCAAAAGAAAGTAAGGATAAGAATCACCTGACCTAAGACTACATCCCATACTATAAAGAAGTAGTCAGACAGACTTGACTTCCCATTCTCTGAAAGATTTCAAGATGTCGTTATTGATAGGTAGCAGTTAGCCATGAATGATGGATAATCAATGTAAAAGTGGCCTGAGTTCAAGCCCTATGACCAGTAAAAAAGAGATAGATAGAACATTAGGCTGTTAAATACTTAAATTGCTTAGTATCCAAACGGAAGCTATGAAGTAACTGAAAAAAAATCACAAAATTTATTTCAAAACGGTATAAAAGTCCATACAATATTTTCCTTTCCACTAATATGTATTTTGAACAAATCCATTGTTTGCAAAAGTAGAGTTATGAATGGAGAAGAAAAATTAAGTCAATATATGGCAAAAATTCAATACATCACAGTAATCATACATGTAAAAACAGAGCAAATTAATTTCTTCTGGCACAATCTTCATTTCCCTACTATATTCATTCCCTTCTGTATTCCCTACTGTATTCATGCCCTGTCCTGTGATGTTTTTTTCCATTGTAAACCTTTAAGGAACAAAATAATAATTTTTGGTGTCAGACACACTTAATTCGTTTGATCATTGTGTTCATTATATTTACATCACAGTGATTAAAATATTTGAGCATAACTCGAAGGCGGAAAGACATGTTTTACTTTGTGAAAACAAAGACTTCAATCCTCAGTACTTGGCTCCAGTATTTCTGGAGCCCACAGTGACGAGACTGCAGAAGACTGTTCACATCATGGCAGACAGAAAGGAGAAAGGGTAGGAACCAGGGACCAAGAGTAACTTCCAAGACGATTTCACTTCTTAGTTTCTCGAATCTCCCCAAAATAGTGCTGTACACTGGAGACCAAGCATTCTACACAGCAGCCTATATTCAATCTACAGCCATCATATTATATTTGTTTTGTTATCTACAAAGAAGAACAATAATATGAGTATGATGGAACATGCTCAAAACTATGAAAAGGAAAGGAAAGAAATAATTAGAGTTGAAACACGTGATTAAAAACAAAATAGTCTGCTGTCATGATTGATTCTTACAAACATCTATCTATCTATCTATCTATCTATCTATCTATCTATCTATCTATCTATCTATCTATCTATCTATCTATCTAAACAGGCTATATATTGTTCTTTTTAAAGAATATATCCAATATATTTTTGCCTAACTATCTGATAACATATTTTATATATGAAAAAATTACACATTAATGATATCAGTAGATTTTCCTTGGGTTAAAAAGACACAAATTATTCCACATATTTTGATAGATGTCTTGTGTATTGAGAGATGTGAAAGGGCAGCATTAGGAACCAAGTTGCTTTTTATATATTTAAACAAATGCTCCCTCATATGCTGAATTGATATGAAAATATAAATTGTTACCACAGTTATATAATCAGAATACTACTCAGCAAGTAAAAAGAAAATACTGCTGAAATATTGAATTTACAAAGCATAATAAATGATATCTGATGATTCAAGAGCATTATTACTATTGTCACTGTTTTATTCATTCACAGTTAAGGAGCAAAGAAACTCACTTAAAATTAAATTATGTCCATACTACTAATAGTCATGGTTTTCTAATGTGTTGGAAAACACTTAATGGAAATAGAGAAATGGAAACTTTCTCCCAAGATAGAAATTTTCTTTCTTTTTTTTTGGTGGGGGGGTCCCATCGTGGGGCCTGAACTGTGGGCCTGGGCGCTATCCCTCAGCTCTTCAGCTCAAGGCTAGTGCTCTACCACTTGAGCCACAGTGCCACTTCCGGCTTTTTTCTTTTTGCTTATATGGTGCTGAGGAATTGAACCCAGGGCCTCAGGCATGCAAGGCAAGCGCTCTACCACTGAGCAGCCTTCCCAGCCCTCAAGATAGAAATTTTCTATGCATTATTGGGATGACAGTCTCATAGTAATTATATGTATTGACACTCTAAACACACACAAAATATTATTCCATAAACCACTTTGAAAAACTGGCTACTCCTAGTTATTTTCTCAACAGTAATATATATGTTTATAATATATAATATATATATATATTCACTAAAAAAATCTAAAAAAATTAGAAGAATCTGGGCACCAGAGGCTCACATGTGTAATCTTAGCTACTCAGGACACTAAGATATGAAGTTAGCAATTCAAAGCCAGCCTGGGTATGAAAGTCCATGAATATCTTACCTCCAACTAAACATCGAACAGCCAAAATGGAGTGGTAGGCTCAAAGTGACAACCACCAGCCTTGAACACAGAAGCTCAGGGAAAGGGCCCAGGCCCTGAGTTCAAACCCCAGTACACACACACACACACACACACACACACATACACACACACACACACACACACACACACATACAATGTTAGAAGAAAACAAAATACTACAACAATAGTATTGATAGATTAATTTTAGTGTACTTAAAGAACAAAGCTTTGTATAATAAGAAGAATAAGTGGTATATATATACAATAACAAGGATGAATTCTTCAATGATAATTCTGAGTAAAAGGTGTCATGTAGAATCAAAATCACACAACATAGGTAGCAAAGAAACACTTACTATATATGAAAATATATCAAGTTATCAAGTTGGTATACATAATAAAGAGCCACGAAATCAATTGGTGCTATATCAGGATGGTTCAAATACATCATTCTAGCTACTCTGAGGCTGAGATATGAGGAGTGCAGTTTGAAGCTGTCTTAGGCAGGAAAGTTGTGTCTTAAAGTATGTGGTGGAGTCCAAACCTTGAGCAAAATGACTAAGGGACCATGCTCAGGCCCTGAGTTCAAACTCCACTACTGACACAAAAACAAACAAACAAAGAGCCAAGAAGTACAATGCATTGAAGAAAGTGGAGAAGTAATGACTGTAGGTAAGGGAGATTCTCAGGTGCTGAGTCAGAGGGCACTTTGATTAGCATGCAGATCACTCAAGTGAAGTAATTATGTGGAAACCTGTCAAGTTCCATTAAAAATGTATATGTACTTGTACTCTAATGTTTAAAAAATAACTGAGATATCAAAAATTGAACGTGAAGAAATATTCAATATCCTAAATCAAAAAGAATAACACTAACTTGCTAATTTGTTCCATCATCTTCCTCAATTTTTCTAGGCAATTTGGTTCTAGAAAAGGATTTCTGAGGCCAGGATTTGATGACATAGATAATTGTTTTCACTCTCATCATAATTAAAATATAATTTTATCTAATTAAGTAACATCTGTAGGCCTCAGGATCAGCATCTATAAAATAATGGCATTACATTAAATAATCTTGGTAACCGTGTCCATCACAAAAAATTCTTTGACTATGTTGTGCATGATAATCTCTTAAAAGAGTTTGATTTCTTAATGAAATAAAAATATAGAATGGAAGTATAATTTTAAATGCATCAATTGGGTTGTAAACAATTCTTCAATATTTACCAGAAGGGAAGACCAGTTTGTCAAATTATTCATCTATTTGGTGCTGTCAGTAACTAAGGTTTTTATTTTTATTTATTTGTTGGTTTGTTTGGCAGTAGTGGAACTTGAATTCTGGGCTTGGGCACTGTCCCTGTGCTCTTCAGCTCAAGGCTAGCGCTCAACCACTTGAGCCACAGCTCTGCTTCTAGTTTTCTGGTGGTTTATTGGAGATAAGAGTCTCATGTACTTTCCTGCCTGGGCTGGCTCTGAATCATGATCCTCAGATCTCACCCTCCTGAGTAGCTAGGATTACAGGCATGAGCCATCAGTGTCCGGCTAAGGTTTTTATTTTTTAAGGTTTTACTTGTTGTACATGAAGTCTACTGAAGATCAAAGGAAATCTCAAATATTGCTTAATGCCAGGAACATTTAGGTAGGCTGTCTGTCTAAATTTCAATGCGTTTTCATTTTATAAGGTTTAAAATATTTACATAAGGCTCCGGTTTAGGGGAACAATTATCCCATTTTCATTTTTATGATTCTGAAATGCCACATTAACTGCATGCACATTGATTCAGATAATAAAATGACAATCAGTATTCAATGAATTGGATAATTTTCTTACAAACGTGACAGTCTAGTATCTATCTACTTTTATCTTCATGTTTTTATTTCAGCTCTCCCAGGATACCTTTCTTTCACAAACCATTAAGTTTCTCAGTGTGCAGAAGCTTTTAGATTATTTAGCTTATCATTATAAAACAGTCTGCTCAGTAAGATCTCTAGAAAAGGTAGGCCACTTCAGAAACAATTTTTATTTAGTCCTCTTTTTATAGCTGTACAATTGAATCTATTATATTGACAACATATGAGCAAATGTTTCAGAAAATTTTTCCAGGCATCATGACTTTTAATTTTTGTTTCCATTCCCAAATAAATAGATTTACATTGTGTGTTTCTCCTCATTGCCAAAAGCCAAACAAAATAATAAAAATCCCCATACTAAAGCCAGTAAATGTCAGTAAAACTGTAACCATTGTGGAATGAGAACTATTAAAATCTGCAGCAGCCATCCATTTTTTTTTTTTGCTTTGAATACTAGAAGCCATCTTTTTAAGTATGGTGATATGCCTGAGTAGGTGACATGGTAAAGACAACTCATGTGCAATTCCTTCCCATGTTCCTTATCATAGCTTCAATTTCAAAGATTCCAGAAGCATTTGGGATAGCCATCTACCAAAATTCCATGACTAGAAACCTCAATGTACACACACTTAAGTCCATCCCCCCTTCCAACCATATTCACTTCAGATGTCGAAGATCTCAGTTTTCCTAGGCTTACTATCCATATGAAAAGACTGAGCCGTAGTATCACTTATGCCAATAATGCAGAAACCTAGCATCCTTAGCTCAGCATATCCAGGGCTTCCGTTCATCAATGTGATATTTGCACACTATCATCTGTCTTCCCATAATGCACCTCTGAGGATGTATTGTAATCTTGTCTCTGCCTAAGACCTCACAGCACAATGAAAAGTTCATTGTGCTGGTATGTTTAATATACACTTTCTATTTATTTACAATGGAATTAGCATTTTGAACTGTACTCCTTCCTATAACAATCTTTCTTTAGAGCAGAGAGGAGTGATATTTTTGGGTATATTTAAGTGTATATGAGAATCTATGTATCAGCATACACACTTGTATATTATTGAGATAAACTATATGATTTAATGGTATACAATTTAAAGGTATACAATTTAATTCACAAAATTGCACATGTATTACCAATCTAACTAGAGAGGAGAGGAGAGAAAGAGGACAGGAGGGAGAAGAGAGAAGGAACAGGAGAAAAGGTATAGGAAAAGGAGGGAAGGAAGATGAGAGAGAGGAAGAAAATAAAATGTTATCTGTTTTGTAGCATGAAACAGTGCATCATTCCTTTTTATGTCTGAATAAGTCGTTGTAATATACAAACCCATCTTGTAATTTATTCATCAAGATATTCGATATAGATATTTGATTCACTTTCTTTTTATGACTATTATGCAAAATGTCATTGTAAACATTTCCATATTAGTTTTTGTTTAAAATGCACTTTTTTTTTTTTTTTTTTTTTGGTCAGTCGTGGGGCTTGAACTCTGGGCCTGGGCGCTGTCCCTCAGCTCTTCAGCTCAAGGCGAGCTCTCTACCACTTGAGCTACAGCACCACTTCCGGTTTTCTGATGGTTTATTGGAGATAGGAGTCTCACAGTCTTTCCTGCCCGGGCTGGTTTGAACTGCGATCCTCAGATCTCAGCCTCCTGAGTAGCTAGGATTACAGGTGTGAGCCACCAGCGCCCGGCTTCAAAATGCACTTTCTTATATTGGGAATAAATCTAAAAGTACAGGCCTTAACGAATACTATTTAATAATATTCTTTCAATTTAGTACTTTTTAATAGTATTTCAAATGCTGTGTACAATTTCTTCAGACAATCCTAAACTGTCTTCCAAAATGGACAAATTATTTTACATTCCCACCAGCAACACTAGAGGATTTCAATTTTCTTACATCCTTACTGACATTTCCTATCATTCATCTTTTTTGTTATGGTATTTCTGGTGGGTGTGAAATAGGTATCTCATCAAGGATTTTAATGAAATTCCTATAATGATCAACTTATTTAATCATTTACTAATCACTATTTTCCTATTATTAAACTTATTTTTATTCTTAAGTAGTTGTACAAATAGGTTTCAATTCCATAAATCAGGTAATGATTACAATGGGTGTTGATTGTTCTTTCATTGTTCTCCCTTATTTTCCCTCCTTCATTTATTGAACACTTTTATGTTTTCTTTTCAAAAATAATAGCACAAATGCTGTGTTCATTTTTTTTATTTTTAATTGTGAGAATACCATACAGAGGAGTTACAATTACATGGGCAAGATAACGAGTACATTTCTTATCAAACATTGTTGCCTGCCTCCTCGTTGTTTCCCCTTCCCATCCCTTCCCATACTTCTTCCCTCCCCACATTGATCCTCCCTGTACCCCCCACCAAGGTTGTTAACTTTGTTTTTCGACATAACGACATATATCTCATTGTTGCAATGGGTCCACCTGTACCCCTATTTAAACGATTTGTTTTTTGCCCTTCCCCTCCACAAATTATACCAACATCAAATACAGTGAAAGTATGGGTTATACAGTGGGGGAGGGACATACAAAGCAACATAGAAGTCATCTTATAAATATGATAGAAACAACTTCATGAAAGAAAAAAAACAAAAAAAAATTTGAATACTTATCTTGGGGTTCATTCCCCTAACATGAACTTAACTATTTAATTGTGTTATTTTGATTTTAAAGTGTATTTGTACATTTTTCATTTTGCACTTAATCATATACACAATTTTTCTGTGTTTTTCCAATTCTCTGTATTGTTTTTCATTTTAATAATACTCTTTAAGGTACAGTTTTCTAAGAACTTTTCAAACTGTAATTTATATATTTTTCCCTTAATTGCTTGCTCTTTTTATAATCAATAGTAAACTATTCGTTAAACCAAGGTTACAAAGAAGCACATATACAATTTTTACTCTTCAATCTCTTACATAAAAATTTTGGTCATTTTAAAGTTAACTTTGATTCATAGTGTAAAGAATAGATCATATTTTTCTATTTTTGTCATTGTCAACTTGGAAAGGAAGAAAAGGTTTCTTAGTCACTGATCCACTTTAAATTTAATAATAACAACACAAAATGCTGAAGATTCTAACTTTATTTTTTAAGAAAAAGTTAACAGTCGTGTACTTTCCTATGATCTGCAGTGTCTTCCTTTCCAGTTATTACTGACACCTTTCATTAATAATTGATACTTTACATACTTTCAGGGGATTATACAACCAAATTCTACATTTCAAATTTAATGCGAGTTGAACAAGGTTTTTACCAAACAATATTGAAACACCTACACCTTCTCCCAGCTAGAGAACAGAAACACCTTTGAAGTCCATCTGATTCTAATCTAACCATCTAATAGTTTATTCTTCAAAAAGAAGCAAGAATGATTACCTATAAACTCACAAGAAATCAATTGCTCCACTGCTTGAAACATGCCAATGACCTCCTGAAAAACTTTTTCCTGCTGGATGCGGGTAGCTTTCCTCTGTATGCCTGGCTACTCAGAAGGTTGAGATCTGGTGAGTGTAGTTTGCAGCCAGCCTTAGGGAAGTCTATGGGAATCATTTGAAGAATAACTTTTCATTATTCATAAATATGCTTAGTTCAATATTCTGAATATGCCCAGGACCTGAGTTCAAGCCTGGCACGTGTGCACACACACACACACACACACACACACACACACACACACACCACATTTTTGCCTCCAATGGTAAGTATAGTAACGTTCCAAAGTATTTGGGTTGTCACATAGGGCAAGAGTGGGGTACAGGAAATAGAGGAAGATGGCAGAGGAGAAGCTGGAGACAAGGCAAGCTCTCCTGTAGAAACCAGTGTTAGTATTCCACTGGAAAATCTAAGGCTAGAGAGTCACATCAAGTGTGTCATAGTACAGAAAGTCTGGCCAAAGAGGAAAAACTCAGGCAGCTTAAACATAGAAATTTGAGCATCCCCGGTTCACGGTGGTAGTGGTGGCAATGGCTGCTACCGCTGGCTGCCATATCAGAGAGAGCCCTGGACAAAGGTGCCAGAAACGTGCATGAGCAGATTCTACTCACCGCCAGCAAGAACTGACAAGGAGCAGAAATCTTCGTCTGGCTGACACAGACAGTCACAGACTGTGGACACCGAACCTGGAAACAAAAGGAAAGCTGTAAGTACGCCCAAGACACCTTCACTCCTTCTCATGGAGCAGCGATGGGAAGGTTGGCCCGCCCCCACCACTGGTGAAGAGCTCCATCTTTGGTACTGACACAGACCCAGCTAGAGCAGCTAGTCTAACTCAGACCATAAGAGAAAACAATAGAAGCCATTCAACAGGTCAAAGGGATCTGAGCAGTGGCAGGGCTCGGGTCCACCCCTGGGAAAAGCTGCCACTCCCAAGCAGAGGCAACTCCGTGGGCAGGGCAGACTCTCCTTAGTGGGTAAACAGAACCAGAGGCTACCCTACCCAACTGTAGCAATGGCAGCCACTGGAGCCCAAGAGCAATTGGAAAATTGTTACACATAAATCCTGAGATTGGCTCCAGGCTGGGCTGATTAAGTCTCTCAGGAGCTAGCCCATCAGGGTAAAGATACTGTTTGCTGACAGGCCACAGGCCTACCTACAACTTAGCACCCCTCACAGCAACTCCAAGCTAGAGGAAATAGCCACCTAGCTCTTTTGTGATTCTCAACATAGATCACCCGCCCACTGAAGGAGGCTGGGAGGAGGGACATAAACTCCAGGTTAAGACAGAGCTTCCTTCAGCCTTCTCAAACAAACTGATTTAAGAAACCAACAAAGCCAAAGGACAACCAAACACCACAAGCAAACCAGAGACTGCACCTCCAAGGGACTAGTTATGGACACAAGAGAGACACAAGATCTTCCCCCCTTCAAAAAAAAAAATGAAGAATTTTTTTTCTACATATTTTTAAACTGTTGTTTATTTTTTATTTTAATTTTTGTTTTGTTTTTTTTTGTTGTTGTTTCTTTTTTTTTGGCTTTTTTATATTCTCATTATACTCTTTTCCCTTTTGGTCCTTTTTGTTTTGGGTTTTGTTTCTTTTTTTTTTTTTTTTTTGCCTTACTTAATTTCTGTTCTGTTCATCCCCAGATATATACCAGTCTTCGATTATCAGAACTTATCCTTTATTTTGTGCATACTTAATTCAGATATTGATTACTCAATTCACAAACTCCCAAATTTAACTCCATTAATTGTAGAATGCTTTATACTTATATAATTTTTAAGTGTTCCATTATAATGTTTTTTCCTTTGTATCTCTCTTTTCCTTCTATCCCTGGCCTTTCTCTGAATCACTCTCTCACTTTCCCTCCCTATGTTCCTCCAAACTTAATTTCTCCTCACAATTCTCCCTAAACTTATTAATGTCTGGTCTGCTGATCCCTTCTTTGGTTTTTCTTAGTCCATCGATCCCTAGCTGTTTGTTGTTGAACTAGATTATATCTGTACCCATTTTGACTGGCTCAAACATTCTATACAACTTACAGGGCTCTGGTTGATGCTTGCCTTAAAATAATGTTCTAGCTAAGAATCGATTTTGCTATCATACCCAAATAAGCAGAACAAGCAGAAACACAAGAAAAATGGCAAATCCAGGTATTTCAACTCCTGCTCATAACAATCAATCAACAGAGAAGTCAATGAATAGCCCAGAGGAGAGTTCCCAAGATGCTCTACAAAAACTACTGGTAAACATGCTGAATGAAAAGTTTGAAAGACTGCAAAGGTCTCAGCATAAGTGTGATAGAGAAATGGAGGCATTCATGGAATCCACAAACAGACAACTGGAAGAATCCAGGGAGCCCACAAAGAGAATGCTGAATAAAGCCCAACAGAAGTAAAGGGAGGCCAACAAAACCATAACCCATCAACTAAGGGATTTGAGAATGAACACTGAAAAACACATTAGGGATGTAAAGAAATCCATACAAGATCTAAATCAAAGCTCTAACAAAAATTTGAAGGAAAAGAAATAAAAAACCTATTAGAAGGAAAAGAAATAAAAAACAAAGTAGAAAACCTTGACACTAAGTTAGACCAAGTAGAAGATCCAATCTCAGGGATTGAAGACAGTTTAGATATTATAGAGAAAGAACATACAACTATTCAAGACAAATAGATCTATCGATCTATTCAACATTTAGAGGACACCATCAGAAGGCCTAATTTGAAGATAATGGGTGTAGAGTTCCACCTAGAGACAGAAATTAATGGTCTAGGAAATTTATTTAACAGGATCCTAGCAAAGAACTTCACAAACATGCAAAAAGATAGGCCTATTCAGATACAAGAACCCTTTAGAACCCCAAATAGACCAGACCAGAACAGGACATCACACCATCCCATAGTAATCACAACAGGATCAATTCAGACCAAGGAAAGGATCCTTAAAGCTGTCAAGGAGAAAAGATGTATCACCTATAAAGAGAAACCAATCAAAATAACTTCAGATTTCTCAGCAGAGACAATTAAAGCAAGAAGAGCCAGGAATCATATACACCAGGCCCTAAAGACAAACAACTATCAACCAAGAATACTGTACAGGAAAACTCTCCTTCATAACAGAAGTTCTAATAAAAACCTTCCACAGCAATGGAACCTTGAAACAATATATCTCCACCAAACCAGCCCAACAAAAGATGCTTAAAGATGCTCAATCAACAAGAGCAAAATAAAGGCCAAGAAACAGCTCCCCAAAAAGAATCCAAGAATCATAGGAAGAACTCAGCTGGCACAGACCCCAAGAAGTTAGGGGAAAACAAATGAGGGGGTAACAATGGTTGACAGGAAATGGACTCATTATTTTGCTTGTGTAACTGTAACCCCTCTGTACAGTATCTTTAAAATAAAAAGTATGTATTTTTTTAAAAAAGGAAAAAAAAAGAATTGGGTAGTCCTATTGGTATCTAGAAGAAAGAAGCTGTATGTATGCTAAACATCCCACAATTTATAGTCCTTCCAGTGAGAACAAAAATAAAGTTAATCTATAGATTAATCTATGAATCTAAAGAGTAAGCCATTTCTAATCTTTAAATTGCTGCATGAGTAAGCACCAATGGCTTATGCCTGTAATCCTAGCTACTCAGGAGGCTGAGATCTTAGGATGGCCATTCAAAGCCAGCCCGGGAAAGAAAGTCCATGAGCCTTTTTTCTCCAACTAACCATCAGAAAACTAGAAATGGCGCTGTGGTTCAAGTGGTAGAGCCCTAACCTTGAGCTGAAGTGCTCAGGGACAGCAATCAGGCCCAGAGTTCAAGCCCCATGACCAATCCCCCCCCCAAAAAAATTGTTGTACAAAGGAGTTTCCCTTCAACATTTCAATGTATGTGTATAAGGCATATTACATGCAGGGGTAATCAAAGGATGACACATTACATAAAAAATGTTTTTCCCCAACAATAATTACAGAGGTTAAGAAGGCTTCAGAATTTGGAACTTAAGATGAAGTTAAGTAGAGTTCAGGTTAATGGGAATTAATCCACATTCATTAGTGACCATTGCTGGAACTCACACTCTATTGAGAATGGTTCCAATGCTGAACTCAGGCTCAACAGGAAAGAGTGATCTATGAGACTTGAAGGAATAAAAGTGTCAGCAGCTATCCTGGTATTTATCACTATTGTCATCAAGAGTATCTTAGGGATCAAATTATAACAGAAAAGCACAGATGACTCTTGACTTACTGAACTTACACCACTGAACAGTCCTTCATAGCCCTCGTCAAGATGAGAGCATGACAGCATGGTTTACTGTAGACTTTGGATTGTTTTCCTCCTGATCCAAGCAGACTGCAAGCTGTGATTTACGGATATTGCCCATCATTTCAAGGCTGTACTGTATTTCTCTAATATGCAAACTGTGAAGTGCAATGTCTATAGAGTAAATATGGCATTCACACTAGTGTAAAATAAAAAAAAAAATCTTCAAGCAGAATGACATAAGAATGTCAAATAATAAAGTCTGAAAATCCAAGGCTACATTTAGGGGAGACCATAATTGGGTAAAAGAAACTGTGGGGCACTAAGTAATATTTACTCTTTTTTTCTAAAACTTATATAATAATGGCAATAGGAGAAGATGAACTTTTGTAAGAAAATCAATGGAGAATTGATCAAATTACCAGTGAGTGAAAAAAGAAAGAGTTAGTTAGCTAGCAGAAGTGTAGCTTTTCAGAGATGATGTCTATACAATGCATACCCCTTGGGAGACTTATGACTTGGAGTTCTTAGGGGAATGGGTTTTAGTGTGAGCTAGGCTTCTTGCCCATGTCATTGAAATGTAGCTGTGTGACAAAGAGCCCGGTCAACATCATTTTCCTCTTCTCAATCTCTCAAACAGGAAAACATAGTGTAAATTTTTGTTTAATTGCAAGAAAATATCTCCCCTGAGACATCCTTACCCTTCAGGTGAGAGCTGAATTTACTAGATAAGTCATCATCAAGTCTTACCACCCTTCTTAAGCTGTTTACAAGTTGCTATGCGCTGATTCCATTACATAACGAAATAAAGAGGAAGGATTTGATTAGCAGTTAAAATGTCAGTTGGGCTGAAAACTCAGTGGGTGGAAAACTTGAGAGCCACTTAAGATTTTTTAAAGCTGAGCAGACAAAGCCAATGGAATAAATAGATTTTTCTTCTATGTATCAAATTAGCTTTGCTACCTGTCACAAGCAAAATGATATTAGAAGAGATTATTCCAGTATGAGTTGTTCCTAATATTGACATGTCTGCATAACATATGACCCACTGTAGAGGTGATTGGTTGACACAGTAAGTACCTCATATCCTTGTTTTAAAAACTCGTAAAGGACTTCTGCATTTTTGTTCACAGGGATGCGGTAGGTCTCATATCACTGACAAATTAATATTTTATCAGCACCCACCAAACAATAAGAGCAATGCCTTTGGTGGAATTCATTTATGATAGGAGTAATATTACTTTTCTGGACACAAGGATAATGAGGTTACTCCTGACATAGAGGCTTTCCTGTGGTATTATTAGTTGTTTGCAAGCCTTCCTGTAAACTAGATTAGATTTACACATCTTCCTATCATACAGACGATTGCTTCTGAGCCCTTGGGACCCCTATCAGTGAGCCCTTTGTTCCATCCCTGCATTTTGTGTATTTTCAAGGTAGATTTCCTTATATAGAGGAGGAATTCACTTGGCATTTGGAAGTTAAAATTTTAATTCACAAATATAAAAGGAAGAAGTCTAACATTACTAATACCCTTCTCTCTCATCTGCATATAATACACAGAATTATCAAGACATATGAGGCCATTTTTAAAAATATAAACCATTAAAGTTATATATATGGACAAAATACCTTAAGAAACAATACTGTCAGCAAAGAATTGAAAGAACAATCATATGTATAAATAATTTCCCCATGGAATGATTTATCTTTGTATTATTTACTCTCTGATCTACTAGTTAATATATATTATTTCATAGGAACAATGTATTAAGAGCTACCTACCTCAGCATAATTTCACACTATTTTATTTAGTAATATTTATGTCTCAAGGCAATATAAGGTGTGTTGGATTTAAAACACACAATAAAATGCAATAAATAATATTAAAGACTCACATGAAACTTTATAAAAGATTTAATAAAAGTGAGAGAAGCAAAAACTTATATAAAAGACCAAAATTTCAGTTAACATTATGATTTAGTTACAATTCAAAGGTAATGGGAGAACTCTTCCCTAAAAGAATTCAGAATGACATGTGCAATTCCTCTGGCTAATTTGCAAATGCATAGGTTCATTTTATACCTAACTAGTTAAAAGTAGGTAAAATAAATTTAATTATAAAGTTCTTGAATTGTGTTTTAGCTTAATGGTATATTCCCCAAAAGAAGTAAGCACTATTTTACATCTTATTTGTGATTATCACCAATCATTAACATTGGCAACAAACTCATTACAGACAATAATGACATGGCAACAATTGACACCGATATTTCAGTGGCTTATATTAGCATTTGCTACTCGTGCTATGTGAACATTGAAAGTTGTCTTGATTTCACTCCTGTCAGTATTAGTTCAGGATGAAACCACTTCCACCATATGAGACAACACAGGTCTTGCAGAAAAGAAAGATAAGTAAGGAAATCACTGGAAAAAGATAAGGCATCAGAACTGGCACAAAGTCAAATCCTCTACGGAAATCAAAGCCTATAGGGAATTCAGGCCCAGAGTCTCACACCTGTAATTCTATCTACTCAGAAGGCTGAGATCTGAGGATCCTAGATGGAAGCCAGTCTGAGTAGACAAGTCCTCGAGAGTCTTGTTTCCAAATAATCAGCTAAAAGCTGGAAGTAGCTCAAGTGATAGGGAACCAACTTTGAGAGAAAAAGCCAAGCAAGAGCAATTCATAATTCAAAGCACAACACACATACATACATACATACATACACACATATATACGGAGAGAGAAAGTGATAGAGAGAAGCTATAGGAAGTAAAATAACTATAAATCAGTCTCCCTTAACATATTAATGTAATCTTTACTTGACACCCTAATCTGATAGAGGAGACAAGGAATTTGGACAGAGACATTAAGAGTGCCATAGGTTAATTGGTTCTTTATTCTTTATCTACTCTGGTCAATCTCCTAGATAATTAAGTTGTCCTATTATTTATTGCATCTGTATTCTATTGAATCCATCATCTCCTGAGCTTATGCAGTTTCATTTTAACTCAGCATTGTATCTTGTTTATGTCCTCAAAGAAGGGTGATTTACTGCACTGTTCTCCTTGGGCCATCTGCTATGCTATACCTTCTCAGTAAGAACAAGAATTGCTTTCTGGAATAGAAGTGTTAATATCCCACACGTGTTATGGTTTTCTCTATTTAAGAAACACATTTTCTGGAACAAATATCTAATAAGAAGCAAGAAGAAGCAGTAATAAGAAATACCTAATAGTAATAAGAATAGTAATAGGAAATAGCTAATAGTAATAAGAAATGGCTAATATAAGAAATACCTAATAAGAAGTAATAAGAAGTAGCTAATAATAAATAATGGGTAGATTTACAGTTGTGAGTGCATTCCGTGCCTGTAATCCCAGAGGATCTCACTTGGAGCTCAAGCATATTAACTTGATTCTTGAGGCCATGTCTGAATCAACTTTTTTGATCCCTCGTCTCCATTCGGTAATTTCATTTTAAACGTATTTGTGAATCTACTTTGACTGGGATCATCCATGCTCTAGTGGTATGAAATAAAACCAGTACTGTCTCCCATCTTCGTGTTCTTTGACTGGTGGCAAAGTGCCGGAATATGCTAAAATAGTCAAACGAGAAGCTCTATTATAATTAGATTCACATTTCAGAAAATACACTCCAATAAGAATGCAAAGCAACATGATGGGCGAACTGATTGAAATGGCTAGCAGACTTACTTCTTTATCAAATATTTTCATCTCTCCCATTGTTTGGAACCCAATGGACATTCGCCCAGGATTTTAAGGCACATCATAAGTACTTATGAGCCCACCAAAAAATGCCTACCTCATTTCTTTATGGGCACTCTCATCACGCGCTTATCTTCATGAGAGATCAACCCACAGTCCCGGTGGTGCCATCAGAAACCTTCCCAGAGATTTTCTATCCATATTTTCCTCTTCCACAGTTACAATGCAATCAAATATACTTCAAAATTGTCATGTAACTAGAAGAGGTATCTTATTTACTAATGTGTTTTTCATCACCTTATATAAACAGCCCCAACCCTTTGAATTTCTACATTATTTTCCTTTAGAAAATCAAATAACTCAGGGGCTAGGTAAATGCCAGTGAGTTCTACTTAATTAAAAACAAGTCCTCACAAGGGTCTCATATCTAAAATATACTTGGAACTCAAAAAATTAAACCACCCAACAACAAATCCTCAAAGAAACAACTGCCCAATAAGTAAGTGGGCAAAAGACTTAAAGAGAAGCTTCTCTGAAGAAGAAAGAAGGATGGCCAATAGACACATGAAGAAATGCTCAACATCCCTAGCCATAAAAGAAATGCAAATCAAAACAACATTGAGATATCACCTCACTCCAGTTAGAACAGCAAAAATCAAGAACTCTAACAACAACAGATGCTGGAGGGGATGTGGACAGAAAGGAACCTTACTTCATTGTTGGTGGGAATGTAAACTTGTTCAACCACTTTGGAAAGCAGTATGGAGGTTCCTCAAAAGACTCCACATAGAGCTCCCCAACGACCCAGCAATCCCACTTTTGGGCATTTACCCAAATGATCACAAACAAGGCCACACTAAAGCTACCAGCACAACTATGTTTATTGCAGCATTATTTACCATAGCTAAGACATGGAACCAACCCAGATGCCCCTCAGTAGATGAATGGATCAAGAAGATGTGGTATATATACACAATGGAATTCTATGCCTCCATCAGAAAGAATGACATTGCCCCATTTGTTAAGAAATGGAAAGGCTTGGAAAAAATTATATTAAGTGAAGTAAGCCAGGCCCAAAGAAACATAGGTCCCATGGTTTCCCTTATTTGCAATATCTAGTATAGGTATGAGTCAAGCAGAAAAAGTCAGATAATGTGATGTTAGGAAAACAAAACCTCAAATATGTATTTTAATGTTTTTGTTTCTTTCATGCATGTGTTTCTAATGCATTTATAAGATTATTTCTTTGTTGCTTTGTGTGTCCCTCCCCCACAGTGTAACCCCTGCTCTCACTATATTTGATGTCAGTATAACTTGTGGAGGAGACGGGGACAAACAAGTCGTTTAAGGATTCAGGTGGACCTGTTGCAACAATGAGAAGTACAAAATGTCATGTCAAAACCAGCTTTACAATGTCGGTGGGGGGGGGGGAGGGGGGGTATGATTGGGTGGGAGGGAGGGGGGAGGCTGGGAAGGGAGGTGAAGGGTAAACAAAGGAGGAGGATGCAATGCTTGGTAAGAAATGTATGCATTATCCTGCCCATGTAATTGTAACCCCTCTGTACAGTATGTTCTCAAATAAAATAAAATAAAATTTAAAAAAAAAAAAAAAAAAAAAAAACAAGTCCTCAGCAAAATCAACACTATGCTGAGACACAAGGAGACTTAGCTAGGACAGCACTTGCCTACGACTTACTGCATTGGGTCTGTCTGACTTCTGTCTACATGGTAGGACATTGTGGTTATTTATGGGACAAATCAGTCAACAAACTACATGTTTCCTAACTGATACAGACAAAATCAACCCATAGAAATGAAATGAAAATGGTTCTTAAACAATTCACAATCATAAATATTACCTCATTTTATTATATGAATGAGGCAAACAATTTACTATTTTATTTGCAACTGGTTAGAAATTATTATCGTAGTAAACTTTATGTAGAGTCACCCCTCATTTAAAGATGGATACATGTTTTGAGTAATGCATTTCTAATCATTTCAATCATTGTCTCAACATCATAAAGTATATTTACATATCTAGAAGTACAGGCCATCATTCTATGTGATAAAGGCACTTAGTAACCACAAAATATATCAACTACTGCTAGTATAGCAAAGCACATGTTATACAGTATTTTTATAAGGCACACATTTTGGGGGGGGGTCTGGTCGTGGGCCTGAACTCTGGGCCTGGGTGCTGTCCCTCAGCTCTTCAGCTCAAGGCTAGCGCTCTACCACTTGAGCCACAGTGCCACTTCTGGCTTTTTTCTTTTTGCTTATGTGGTGCTGAGGAATCGAACTCAGGGCCTCAGGCATGCAAGGCAAGCGCTCTACCACTGAGACACCTTCCCAGCCCCCGAAGGCACACATTCTGAACAGAAAAATAGTCTACAAAGTTTATAAACCAATATCATAGGTTTTTATTATAAATAGTATCATATAATGAACAAAAATGCATCGCTATGCTATTACCACATGAACAGAGAAGTTGGTTTCTTTTTTTCTTTAAAATTTTTTGTTATCTTTAAGTAGTTGTGCAAAGGAGATGTCATTTAACAAAACAGTTTATAAATATAAACATCTAGATCAGTGTTTCCCTCTTTACCCCTTGCCCTCACTTTTGAACACCCTTTTCCTTACTTTTCTTATTTTTGTAGTATATAAAATGATTTAGTTTAAAAATTACATATTTTTTTATTATGAAGGTGATGTACAGAGGTGATGTGGTTACATGAATCGGGTAATGAGTACACTTCCTTTTGAACAGTGTCACCCCTCCCACACATTCTCCCATTTTTCCTTCCTGATCCCCTCCTGCCCCCCACATTGTATAGTTTACTTCCAACATAATGTCTAGTGAGTATCACTGCTGAATTAGTTCACCCTTTGTCACACTGTTTCTGTGTTTCTCTTCGCCCTCCCCACATCAACTAAACTTATATATAACACAGAAGGTACAACTTATTGCAGCATAGTTTACCATAGCAAAGATACGGAAGCAACCCAGATGCCTTTCAGTGGATGAATGAATCAAGAAAATGTAATATATATACAAAATGGAATTTTCCAGTTAAAAAATGAAAATAAAGGATATTGCACCATTTGTAAGGAAATGAAAAGACTTGGAATTATGTTAAGCAAAGTAAGCCAGACCCAAAGAAGCAGAGGTGACATGGCTTCCCTCATCTGTGGTAATTAGAATGCGCTCATAAATCTACAAGTAAATACACTGGATGGTAAAAGACAAAAAATGCACTGGGATATGATAAATTAGACAGTTCTTAGAGACATTTATACAGTGAGATCAAAAGAGGATATTCTTAGCTCAAGAGCCATGAGCATATGATCATATATAACATTAATTCAAATGAACCCCAAGAAATGGAAACAAGAGTTGACTTTTGGTTTGCTTCTTTCTGTTTTCATTTTCTGTACCTTTTGTCTTATTTGAAAATTGATTTCTTTACTTCTCCATCAACGCAAACAGATAACTCACTGCACAGGGACTATGGCAGCAGAAAACAACTGGAAGTCTCCACCTGAATGTAATCTGATGGCACCAATGCAATGTACAGGGTAAATGTTAGCCCAAAATGTCAATATATAGGGCATGATGATTTAATTGCTAATTAAGAGAGAAAGAGGTTGACAGACACTTGCTGGGTTTCAGGCTCTAACTGATCCTCTTTCTTCTCAACCATATTGTTATTTCCATTGTACAAATTAGGCCCAACATGGTTGACTAACTTGCCCAAGCCTACATAGTCTACCATGAGACAGAATATTTATTTGGATGACCAGAGATTATGACCCATGCTCCATCCCACTACACCAGATTCATTTCTTAAATTTCCCAGATGTAGAAATGTTTTTACATTGCTCAACACCAACTTAGAAGTTAACTAGAGCTCTACAGAGAAGCATATATCTTGCTCCTTCAGTGGGAAAACAAACCTTTCTGTTGCTTGCAGCATTATTCACCAGGGCTAAGAAATGAAACCAACTCAGATGCCCCTCAGTAGATGAATAGATCAAGAAAATATCATATATATATATATATATATATATATATATATATATATATGGAATTCTATGCCTCCATCAGAAAAAATTGTTGAAAGCTTGACAATAAAGACTAACTTTACAGGTGCTCAAGTAAAGTTAACCATTAACAGAAAGTAGGTATAATGTAAGTGAAGGAAATCCTTTTGTGTGAATATATTTTCAGAGACCGTAAGGAAGAAAAAACAATCATTGCTTACTAGATACTTGCTCAAGCTGAATACTTTTCAGTAATAAGGAAATACATCACATTTGGCAGGCAATACTATCAATACACTTTGTGAGACATCTGTAGACAGCTTTCACTATGTTCTGGGAAAGTGATAAAATACACTTAACTCAATCAAAGTAAACACCAAGCTGTGCTTGTGAGTCTCAGAATTTCTAAGAATCCAAACATAATTGAATTCTTACTGCTGTATTTTTCAAATAAAAAGGACCAAGTTATTAACAAAGGTGTTTGGTTATGGAAGTTAAACCTGAGGTTGTGAATATCATGCTGAATTCATTTTAACAAGCAACCAAAAACTGTTATTGAATCGCAAATCAACAGACAAGGGTAACCACATATCAGAACAGTTTTCACTTTGTTTTTCCTCAGTAATGTGCTTTTGGTGCTTTGTTGTAGCTGTTATTTTTGCCCTTGCTATCAAGTAAAATATTGTCCTTATATTATTTTCTTATCCATTTGAAGCTTAATGTGTTGCTACATTTACAATTTACTACTTGGACTTTTATCATCCTTAGCCAATGGCCCCTCCCCTCTCATAATTTCTTTCAATTATTTCAAAATGGTATCAGAGTGAAAAATCATAATCTCTTCATCCATGAAATGTCCCCAATTCTAATTTCAATACTTACTGAGACTGATATGATGGAGGAAGTAAGGATGGAATAAAATATTTGACTTGGATTGTATAAAAGGGATAATGAATGATTTTAAGATATCAATGTAACTGTGCTTTCTGTGCATAAGACTTCCCTGGCAACTAACTAGCTATTTGAGCTTCTGTAACTCTGCTTCTGCTGCTTTCCGAACAATGCATGCCCTAACCCAGCTGAGCCCTTGCGACCCTTTCTTCTATTCCCCAAGCTCCAGCCAGAAAAACTTTGGCCAGAAATTCAAACTTAAGGTGTGAATTTCTTGTAACAATCATTGGCTAAAACCAACACCTTTTCCCCGCCCTAGCCAAAAATGCTTAGAAGCCAATGTGGGCTGGCATTCGGGGCTGTTTCCTGGGATTCCCAACTCCAGGTGCCCTTCTGGTTCATGAGTACTTGTTGTTCACTAAAACCCTTTACTTTTTCACTGCCAGTACACTGTAGGACAAGACCACAGCTATTACTAGACTTTTTTGGTAAACTTTCATGGAGATAGTTCTTCAGATTCAAAACTTCTTTTTAAAAATTTCTTATTTTATTGTAAAGATGCTGTACAGAGGGGTTACAGTTACATGAGTAAGCTAATCAGCATTACACTTTTTTGAATTTTTGTCGATTGTGGGGCTTGAACTCAGGATCTGGGCAGTGTCTCTGAGCCTCTTTGTTCTCAAGGCCAGTGCTCTACCAGATGAGCCACAACTCTATTTCCATTTGTTTTCCAGTGGTTAATTGGAATTAAGAGTCTCATGGGGACTTTTCTGCCTGAGCCAGCCTCCAACGGTGATCCTCAGATCTCAGCCTCCTGAGTAGCTAGGATTACAGGCATGAGCTACAGGCACTAAGCTTGTTTTTATTTATAAACAATGGTTTTTTTAATCTCTCTTTTTCATAAGATGTGAAAAATTACATTGTGTGCAGTCTCCTGAGATTAACATGCTTTACTTATAGTTATAATACTCACTTGCATTATATATGAGATCCCATCATGTGAATACACTCCACACTATTTTGTGAGTGCTTGCTGCTGGATATAGTGTCGTTTTTCCTTTTATTTTCTTTATGAACAACACTGTTATGAAATTCCTAAGACATGTCTCCTGGTAAGCATATGTGTTCATATAAGGCTTTTGCCTAGGAGTAGAATAATTACTGATTTTCAAAGTATAAGACTATTTAACTTTAAAAGATAATGCCAATGTATTTTTCCAAAATGTTTATACAAGTTTACACTCCAACTAACAATATGCAAATGTCCCCCTTGATTCATATTCTTGTTTACAGTTGGTATTGCCAAATGCCTTCTATATGCAGTCATTTCTTTTGAGTGTATCACAAAGCAAATTCCTGAGTCTCAGTGAAGCTTGGAGTTTAACAGATATTCAAATAATTTCCCAAAGTGCTTCTTGAATCTTACAGCTGCACCATTAGCTCATTTTAACTTACCATTATTATTTAACATACAAGAATTCATTCTATGTAACCTACAATCTTATTTTAAAAGGACCATCTGCATCTACATCCTAAGTCCAAGGGTGTGGGAATACATAGTTCATTTGGTCCTTCAGGACTTACCTGCCTTCTGGAGTAGCCACAGATTTCTCCTGTCACCTGACTTAGCACTTCTTCTCCTGTGTCCCATCTTTCTGATCTGTTGCTATTATAGCTCCTCCCATACCCTCATCTACATGGCTTGATGTTAATGGAGTTTTCTTTTGCTGCCCCCTTAAGCAAGCTCTAGAAGACAGAATCTGAAAATTGATGTGTTTTATTCACCAAGTTCATTTCTCTGAACTTCCTACTTAAACCTCACAACAGTGGAGTCAGCATTCATGTGGCTTCCCATTTTATGACTTTCTGGTACCCACTTTAGGCCTTTCTTAGCAAATTCTTAGCATTCCAAAAATGCTTCAATCACTTATTTAAGGCAATAATTTCTCAAACTTTTAAAATTCATGGACATTTTTGATGAGCATGAAAGTACACACACATACACACACACACACACACACACACACACACACACACACATTCTAAGAGCAGGCAGCACACTCTCCATTACAAATCATTGTATTACCTTTAGGTCACAAAAGTGTGATTTTTGTTTTCTATATTTTTAATCATTACAAAAAAGAAAAAAAAATGGAAGTGGTGCAGAGAAGTTGGGGGGGTGAGGAGGGAGGAGATGGTAAGAGAAAAACAAAAGCTAGAGGTAACAAAGCTAGATAGGAAATATACTCATTACTTTACTAATGTAACTGTCACCTTTCTGTACAGTATTTTTATAATAAATATATATACAAAAATTAAAATAAAAGGCATAAAAGCAAAAAAAAAAAAAAACCAAAGAAAAAACCCCTGTGTTCTCAAAGAGCAAAGAATATTAGTAAGTATAGTACTTCAGCAACATTGAACACAGGAGACTGATCCTGTTTTGAATAGACAATCTTGAGATCTCCAGTTTGGCAAAAAAACAGAGCAGACCAGAAAAGCAGGGGCCTTGATTTGAGTTGAAGACGTTATTGCATACTATTATAACAAGTCACTAAAAGTCCTCTAGAATTAAACTTATCTGTGAGTCACGAAAAGATTTGCTTCAATATAATGGGAGCTTTCAGCAGAGGGAAAACACATACATATATAGAGAATATTTAATAAATGTTGGTGTGTGTTAGAAAACTTAACTATTTATGGAATTTTAATGGACAGGGAAAATGTTTTTCTTCACTTCGCAGATCTCTATGCCATTCCCCTGGCTACATTTATGTTTATTTATATGTTTAAGAGAATATAGCTCAAAGGTAGCACTAACCTAGCATATGCAAAACCTTCGATTTAATTTCCTGACAAACATTAACTTGATCTCTCAATCTTTCTTTTAATGACTTATTGAATGATATAATCTATCTACTAATTTAACCGATCATGGTTTACCTTGTGTATTTGGTCAACTGATTTCTAGGAATTATATGTGATATTTCAGACACAGACATTCCTGATTTGTATAAATTAGGACATCTGCTTCACATATAATGTACATTGTGACTGGAAATTTTATCTATTGTTTCTTTCTGTGGCTAATCAGATGTCTACAGTAAACACAGGAAAATAGAAGTTTGTTGTGGTGCTGTCTAGATTTTTTTTTCCCAGCAAACTAGTTGTATATTTCTAAGAAGTATTTCTTTCAAGTTATTGCAACTTACAACACCATTAATTCTTTGATTTCTTTATTTAAAGATTTTGCTATTGTTTTAGTAGTTGTGCAAAGGAGTTGCTATTCAACAAAGCAGTTTATGACTATGGTGCATCTTGAACATCATCACCTCTTTCCACATTCTCACTCACCCCTTCCAACCCACTTTTTCCCTCACTTTTCTTTATTTTGTAGCTTTTATGTTGAAATTCTTGCCATTCAACAAAGCAGTTTTTATGTACAATGCGTCTTGATCTCTGTCATTCCTTCAACATTTTCACCCCTTTCCTTATTTTCCTTAATTTTGTGGTAATTACAATGAATATTTGACTTTATTCTCCTCCCTTCTGCCTTCATTGATCTACCCCTCTCTCAACTCCACTCCCCTTCTTGCATGTACACATTTTCTAGTACTTATTTTGTTAGGCTTTGACTTAGTCTTTCTAAAGAATTCTACTATTTGAGCTCTCCATATCATCTATCATTCTTCAGTTTGCCTATTTGTTACAACTTGCATACCACCGCAGTGTGTTTACTTATAGAATTATAGCCAGAAATGAGGAAATCAACACAGTCTTTGTTTCTCTATTTTCAAATAAGCAACAACCCCAATAATAAATGAGCTAAAGACTAAGAGATTTATCAGAAGAATAAACAAAAATGACTAATAGACACATTAAAAATGTTCAACATCTCTGTTCTTAAATGAAGTGTAAATCAAAACAACACTGATATTCCCCCTCACCACAGTTATAATGGCCATTAACCTGAAAACTAACAATAAAGAATGCTGGCAAGGAACTCTTTTTCACTCTTGGTGGGAATGTAAGCTTGTTCAACCACTCTGGAAAACTGAAAACTAAATATAGAACTACCCTATAACCCAGCAATTCTACTCCTGGGCATTTGGCACAAATAAGGCTAGATTAAAGCCACCAGCAAAGCCATGTTCATTGCAGCACTATTTACCATAGCCAAGATATAGAATAAGCCTATGCCTTTCAATGGATGAATAGATTAAGGAAATGTGGTATATATACCAATGGAATTTTAGTCATCCATTAGAAAGAATGATATACCATTTATAAGGAAATGGAAAGTCTTGAAAAATATACTGGGTGAAATAAGACATTTACTCATGATTATCTTATGGAAAACAGGCTTCTGAAAGAACTATCTAATTGAAAATAACTATATACAT
Source organism: Dipodomys spectabilis (assembly GCF_019054845.1). Lineage (NCBI taxonomy): Eukaryota > Metazoa > Chordata > Mammalia > Rodentia > Heteromyidae > Dipodomys > Dipodomys spectabilis. The sequence continues at coordinate 9,761,761 of NW_024870686.1, read as the reverse complement.
GTACAACACTATTGATCAACTAGATTCAAGGCAACTGATTAAAAAAGGGGGAGAGGTCTTGAGAATGTGGCTTAGTATTAAAGTGCTTGCCTAGCATGAAGCCCTAGGTTTGATTCCTCAGTACCACATAAACAGCAAAAGCTGAAGTGGCACTGTGGCTCAAGTGGTAGAGTGCTAGTCTTGAGAAAAAAAAAAAAAGCTCAAGTTTAATGCCCAGGCCCTGAGTTCAAACCCCAGAACTGGCAAAAAAAAAAAAAAGGGGGGGTGGGGTGGGGAAGGACTTGCTCATGAAGACTCAGTAACTCATGACGCCATTCCCCTAAGTAAGAAAGAAGCTGTTCTATATAGTCATTTTAATGTCATCAACATTATGGGGGCTTGTTCAACCTAGCATCGAAATGCAGTATCATTATTTAACAGTTATTAATATATTTATCTAAAACTAGGATCTTTCCTTTTCAGTCATTATTTTAGTATATTATTGCTACTATGTCCTTATTGAACTATCCTCAGGATCTATAACAGAGATATCGTTGTGTACTTCAAATTACAATAGAATAGAATGAATAGAGTAGAATGAAGTAACTAGGAAGAGTGTATTTCCAAAAGAAAAAAAAGTGAAATTAAAATAGGTTGAAAGAAGGTGAACATTATTAACTATAGCCAAAATATAGAAGCTTCTTAAATGACTATTGACATATAAATGTCAAACATATTGTTTAAACACACATAATGGAATATTATTCAGCCTTTAGAAATCATAAACACTTGTACACACACATATACTTCAGATAATAATATAGACAGCCAGATGGATAAACAGACAGATCAGATAGATAGATAGATAGATAGATAGATAGATAGATAGATAGATAGACAGACAGACAGACAATACCACATTGTCCAACCTGGAGAGACACATAATACATGGTATTATTTGCTGATTAAATATATTAAAAATAATAAGAATTTTGTTTTATTCATCTATAAAACTATAATACATGTTCAAAATCAGATTTTGCCTCATGAATTTTAGGTTTAACATTTCATTAATCTGTATCTTCTTCTGTTAAGGGCTCTATTTTGCTAGTTTCTAGGCAGTCAATATTCATTTTAATATAAAAATAGCACTAGGATCTAGTGGCTCATGTTTGTGATTCTAGGCATTCAGTAGATCTGAGGATTGTAATTTGAAGCCAGCATAGGCAGGAAAGTCCATGAAATGCTTATCTCCAAAGCCAGAAATGATATGGCTCAAATTGTAGAGCACTAGCCTTGAGCAAAATAATCTCAGGGACAGAACCCAGGCTCTGAGTTCAAAGCCCAGCTCCATCACACACATACTATAATAACAATAATAATAAGGAATAAAACTGAATGATAAAAAGTATTTAAGAAGTTCTTAGTATCTATTTACTGTTGCAAGGAAAAGAAGTTCACAGAAGTGAAAAATCTACAGCTGCAATTGACCTGGAAAAGTAGGATGATATAAATATTCAGTATAATCAGAATGCCTTCTCATTGTCAGCTTCATATACAGCAATGATTAAGAAAGACAGGCCACATTGAGAATATTCAGAGGATTCGGTGAGTAGGATGAAGCAATTGCTTCTAAATCTTGACATTATGACAATAAGTAGAAAATAAAATTAGTGAGAATAGCCACCACAGTGATTTTACTTTGTGAGGAATGTTTTCTCTCATTCATGGAAGTTAGATCTAAATTATAAATATATGTAAACATATACATGGTCGTATGCAAATGCAGGGGAGGATTCCAATGGTGTAACTCCTTTGAACAACTAACAGTTTAATGAAATGAATATCAGGAAGTGGAAGCTTGTGTTGTCAAGAAGATGTAAGAGGAGAGGGTGTAGACGAATGGAGAGAGGAAGATTGGGCAAATGTAGTCATAATAGTCAATGTATATATGCAAAAATGGAACTAGAAATTTTGAGGAGATGAATAGGAGTGAGAGAAGTAGAGACTGATAAAGTAAGTGATCAAGATGCATTCTACTCATAAACTGACATGTTGACATGAAATCATCCCTTAACTATTTAAAGATAATAAAAATATAAAATTTGATCCCACAATAATTTTAACTTTGTCATTTTATCACTAGTGTCTAAAGGATTTCAGAAACTACAGATATCTAAATAGCTTATTAGATCTATTATAATTTTAGTTTAAATATCTTTTATCAATCACATAATGTTTATCAATACCTCACTGCAAAATTTGTCTATTTCTTTAAAAAAAACTATGAACAGCAAGCCTATTCAGTTAAATTTTTCCATATTACAAGAATAATATTTCAAAAAATAGATATTTCTGTTCTTATGGAAGCAAACATGTTATTTCAGCTTTTGAAGTGAGACATTTTGTATATTTAAGCTCAGTAAGAATCATTTTTGACTTGTGATATGTTGTCAGTAGAATAAAATATAAAAGCTGATTTGATTTCTTTTCATTCGTGTCCCAAGCACTCTTGTATTATATATCAAGTTTTCTCAGAATGTGGCTGAACCTGAAATTATGGCTCTTTCAGCCTCTCCTGAGATATAAAAAAAGCAGTTTTATGAGTTGGAAGTCACTAAAATACACGTATTTCTCTCTAGAGTATTTGGTATACCAGAGACATGTTTGAACCCAGCACACGTTTTTAAAAGGTGTTAAAGTGGTAGTCAGTGCAGTCTGTGAGGACACTGTATGCAGGAATGAAGTGAAATGAGTCAGCCACAGAAAGACAAGGGCCACATGTTCCATTTATATATGAAGGTTAAAGAACATGGATCTCATAGAAACAGAGTGTAGAGTGCATTGCTTCTCAGAGCCTGGAAATAGTGAGATAAAGGAAAAGATGAAGAGAGAATACTTAAGGATACAAGATCACTGAATGGAGGAAATAACTTCAACGTTGTACAGCACAAGACACTCTTAGCTGTAGTCTTAGCTGATGGAGACAGGTGGGATAATTAACTTAAGTAAATTGACTTACAATACAGATTTAATAAGTGGATATCTTATTGTTGATATGCTGATCAATTAATAATAAACTGGCTAGTTTATAACTCAATTTCTACCTTTAAAGAGCTCCTAAAGCATCTGTGAGGAAAGGAGCTGAGACTGTAGGCTGGTAGGAGAATGCAGAAACAGGCAATGAGTAGTTACAAGAGATTCAAGGCCCATCATCAAAAGAGTCAGAAAATATTCTACACTGAGGAACTAGATTCATTGAGAGTGGCCATATGTCGATGCATTCAAACACCATGTTATGGAATATGGGAGGCACAGAAGGGAACAGAGTTGAGAAGATCATGGTTTGAATGTATTTTAATTGAGTATCTGGATGAATTTTAAAGAGACACATAGGAAAATGAGGCAAAAAATAGTCATTAAGGTGTGTGAGAGATAGTAAAGACAAGATTAAAGAAATAGTAGACAAAAAAAAGAAATGGGAGACGGACAAAGGGTCAAATATTAGGAAGGGTTAGGAAGGGATTGTTGACTGAGTAGAAAATTCAATATAAAAGAAGCAAGAGTAAAAATAACACATAATATGACTAGCAATAAAATAAAGTAAGAATATTTATGAATAACAGATTTGACACTAAAAAGAAAGACTAAACATAGTGGGATCATTTTTCACATTTTTTTGGAAATGTATAAATGGAGGCATACAGGAGGAAGGAAGGAAGGAATAGGAGGGAGGGAAAAGAAACGAGGGATGAAAACAGAAATGGAAATAATAGGTTTGGCTTACTGGTGTGAATTTAAGGTCAGCACCTTTAGTTAAGATCATGACAATATGTGTGACAGCATGTAGACTGCGAGAAATGTTTTTCCATGTAGACAGGGGCAGTAAAAGGGACAGAACATAGAGAAGAAGAAGAAAATCAGAGAGCTATGGTAATGACCACCTTTTTCTTTCTGTGTTATCTCAATAAAGGAATTAGGAAAAGATTAGTAAGCAACAGTAATATTCTCACAGCTACAATTCATTCATTGAAAGGGAAGAAAACATCATACATTTTTGAAGCAGGGAGGTATTTAAATTGATGAATTAGTTTACAAAATTCATATACTTTGTGAAAGTTCCCATTCTAGGTCTTCTGGAATGATGACCATTCTAGTGGTGACTTCAAGGCTAACATTAGAGCTGTAACAAAATGCTGAAACAAGGACACAGGATGACCCATTGCAACAATGATACCCACAGATCATCATATTGGAAATAAACTTTACAACTTGGGGAGGGGGGAGTGAAAGAAGTGGGTGAGGGGAAGGGTAGAAGGAGAACCACAAAGGAGGGGATAACAATGCTCGACAAGAAATGGACTCATTGCCTTACTCATGTAACTGTAACCTTTCTGTACAGCATCTTTACAATAAAATAAATTTTTTAAAAAGAAAGAAAGTGGGAATTACTGAAGTTTCTTCCCAGATGATACTATGGAAAGGTACATAATATTGTGATCATGAATTAGAAAATTGGGCCAATTGCTGATGTCAACCTATGCCTGCATTGTGTTGGACAAAGAGCACTGGACCACAAGTTGAAGTAACCTTCTCACCTCCAGATCCTATTTATTAGCAGAAATTGCTTCACTTAGGCCACAGAATGGGGTCTCCATCATTCTTCCCTACTCTTGTTCAAGTGCATGTAATGGACAAATCATTTTACATAAAAAATTCTACTTACAAAAGAGCTGGTTACTTTATTTTAGGTTGCCTCTCCTCTACATAGTGTGTAATGGTATTTAAGAAAGTCAGTCTGAAAAGTGTCATTCTATGTTCATCAAAATGACATAATCTTTCAATGACATCAATATTGAAGTTCATCCATTAAAGATACTCTTTAAACATTGTAGACATTATAAAATACCATTATAGTTTTAGGGAAAGAAAGAAGATTTTGAGAATAATTCCAAACTGTTATTTATTAATTTCCATAGAATGGGAAATATTATTCAATGTATTTTTAGTATAAACATAACAAAGAGCTTTGTTTCTACTTCCTTGTTGGTCTAGTAAAAGAATATTTAAGTATACTTTTAGCCAAAGAGAAAGTAGAAATAAAGGAGGTTAATGACAAGGTAAGTTGAAGAAGGGATTAGTTAATAATCAAGTCCTCTCAAGGAACTAATCAGAAATTTAAGGAAACATACACAGATGATCCACAACTATGACTCCACTGAAATATTTACTTGAAGGTTGTACAAATGTTCTACACACTCAGTAGAGGACATACTTAGAATTGTGACCTGTGATGTTTCCTTGGGCTAGCTGCAAGACATACAAAAACTCTTGTAATACTAAACAGGGGCACAGGTCCAGAGTTGTCAACTGAATTTTCATTAGGGCAAACGACTTGATATCCTGCTTGATCCTGCATTGCAAAACTATGCTGTTTAACATATTAGGTGCCTTAAATGCATATTTACTAAGATATTTTGAATTTACTGTGTGTTTATCAAAACCTAAATCCATCATAAGCATCTGGAGAGATCTTCACATCAAAGGGAGCAAAAATTCACAACTGATGGTGCAAATAATATTGAGTGGATAGTTTTAAGTATGTGTAAATGGAGTGAGATTGCAAATATTGGTCATTTGGGAGGGCATTACATTGTATTTTCTTTTCCTTTGTCAGTGAGAGTAAGACAGGAATTCTGCCTCCTGATTCACACTTCTAACCCCTGGGTCTATTGGCTACTCTTGAGTTAGAGCCTCATTTTGATGTCCAGGCTGCCCAGACCAACCTTCCTAGTTGTGTTTCCCCATGTCACTTGGGATAACAAGGGAAGCTACTGTGCCAACATTGATTCTCCTGCACCTTGGATAATCGACATATAACACCTCTCCCAGTCATTGATCAAGATATAGTTTCCCAGACTTATTTTTGCCTTGGCTGGCCTTGAACCTTTATCTTCTTATTTCTACTTCTCAAATAACTAAAATCAAGGGCTTAAGCCACCCTGCCCGCTGGCAGAAATTTTGACAGCAAGTAGGATCCTCCCTTGGAAGTACTGCAAACGTATTGAATGATAAACCTATTTTTAGATTCCAACTATTTGTATATGAAAATATGACCAGTTATAGTTATAGTTGTTAATATGTTTTGGTATAAGAATAGTCACAGAGGTTCATGTCTGTAATCCTAGCTACTCAGGAGAGGGAGATTAAGGAAAACTGAAGTTGGAGGCAAGACTTGAAAGAAAATTATTGAGACCTCCACAACTTAAAAAAGTAGGCAGGTATGGTGGCTCACACCTGTAATTCCAGCTAAGCAGGAAGTGTAGGAGAGAAGATCACAGCTTGAGATGTGCCTAAACAAAATTTTTTTTCTGGAGAATAATGAAAACAAAGATTAGATTTGTAGCTTGTTAGGAAAGTGAAAGCTCTTGAGTTCAACAGAGTATTTTAATGTTAACAATCTCATAGCAACATTACCTAAAACAGGAATAAATAGAATTAATATTTAGATTTAATGTAATAAGTTTATATTAGCCATATATGACAAAAAATTGAAGTTTCTAGAACATCTGATGTATGATTATGTAATTAAATAAGTTATTCAAAATTTACTTATAAGTCTTTCCAAAATCAATAAATCTGAGATTCCAAAGGCCAAGCATATTTTAAATACTTTCAATGTGCCCACTACTAAGAAACTTTTTTAACATTTAAATGTCATGTTCTCAGTCTGCAAGTCAGCTTAATGTGGCATATGAGCTATTATTTGATAAAATTTGTCAAAGGATTTTATATGAGATTCTTTTCAGATTGTCAAAACTCTTAAGGAGCCAACAAGCGAGCTTCTTAAAATAAAATGAAAATGCATTTTAAATTTGTTGTGTCAATAAAATGCAACATTGCAGGGATGGAAACCAAATATTCAGGATTTAAATAACTGGATATATACTAAAGTGTAACAGCAAAAGCATTCAGGTATTTAAAGTAGAAAAACTATTTCCTTCTTATAGTAAACTTTCAGTTAATTCTTACTCAAGCATCGTGTATAAATTAACCATTCTAAATATTGTGAAAATCACAGCCTGAATCATCTCGTGAATAAAACATAATATTGTTTTGTGTTGGCAAAGAAAATGTTAAAACAGCGCCTGCTGCCTGATGTTTACTAAGGGTTTTATTTCAGAGAATAAACATTAAAAAATGTTTATTTCATTGGCTGTGTATATAAAAACAGGCACCGCATGGTTCCAGAGAAAGTATGATTATGCCATATTTCCAACAAAAACAATTTTGTTTAATAGTGTTACATTTATTTTCATGGTCTCTTTGTGTCATCTCCATGGAAGAAGTGGCATTAACATTGTAAAGTTTCCTAGATTTTGTTTTTAATACACATTTAAAAGGTACAGATAAAAATTATTCTGATTTAGTCCAAAGAAACATGTTATAACATTTCAAAGGATATGTCTTTGGGAATAGCAATGTAAAGAGCTCCTTAGGCATGTAGAAAAATCAGGAAACATTTATTCAAAAGAATCTTCTAAATCTTGGAAAAGCAGTGGAAATCTGTGGTCCTCCAGCTCTAGGTGATTGCCATTAGCTCAGGCTAACACAACTCCCCTCCCAGACAGCTGGGATTGAAAGAATTGAGCTTTTTCCTCTTAAATCCAGATTGTCAACTGTCTGTTTTCAGACCATTGAAACAGCCTGTGCCAGACCATTGAAAAAGCCTCAAATTATTGCCTTATATTAAAGACTTAACTAACTTGTTTTTGCCTTTTTTATTTTGTCATTTCTTTTAAACAGTCTCCCCTACAAGGATACAGAAATAAACGAACAGAGTCAAGCAGCATCCACTTTCTTTTTACTGACAATGAGCTACCAGGTCACAACTTCACCCATACTACAAGACCTTTTCTTTCTTTCCCTACTTAAAACTGAAGCTCATGTCAATACCCAGGAAGAAAAAGCATCAACCTCCTTGTCTTTCTAGTATGCCTACACTAAATAAATCACTTTCTTGCTATTCATGATTACTTCTTACATTTGATTTTGGAGATAAAGAATAGATTTTTTTGGTTGAGACTCCCTGAAGTGAGACCTCCATCTAAAGTTCACTTAAGTAAAAATAGGGTAAACATGAAGAGATCTATGTATTCATATAGTGGGAAAAATGATGAAAATCAACAAACAAGAAGAAAATTTTAAGGCAAAAAGAAGAAAATAATTTATTGTAACTAAGTTACAGCAATAACTTGTCATTTCAACACACATAAGTTTATAGGTAAATAAGTTCAAACTAGTCAGAAAAAATGGAGTCCAAAATTTGAATATTCACATTACTCAATAAAATATATTACCACACAGAAACACTATGTCCAGCAAACCACCATGTGTATGTGTGTGTGTGTGTGTGTGTGTGTGTGTGTGTGTGTGTGTATTGCTTTTGGGACTTGAGCTCATAGCCTTTTATTCTCATTTGGCTATCTTATTCAAGGCTAGAACTCTAATACTTGAATCATACCTCCACATCCAGCTTTTCCTGGTTAATTGAAGATAGGAGTTTTAAGGATTTTCCTGCTGTGGTTGGCTTCAAACCTCCTTCATCAAAGTTGCTAGGATTACAGGCATCAGCCGCTAGCACCTGGCTTCAATTTGCCTTTTGTTTGTTTGATCTGTGTATATATATGTGATATATGTTTAAAGTGCTATAAGGTGATATATGTATATATAAGTATATATCATATGTGCATATATCATATATGTATGTATATACATATATGCATTGTTATTATAATGCATACATATATATGCATTATTTCCTAACAGGGTGAATTTGTAATGTGTATTGAAAATACCATTTGCACACACACACACATACATGCAAAAAGAATATTTGTGACTTTTTTTCAGGAGCTAAGAAGTTAATAAAGTTCCTGAAACTTTAGAGTAGTATTTATTTTATTTGGATGTATTGAGAGTGTATTGGTCTTAGAAAGATATAATCTTTATTTAGTAGATCGCACCATATACTATAGTATACTATCAATTCAAAGACATTATTAGCTATCAAAGAAAAGCAAAGATGGTGAATGGTGCCCAATACAATGAAAGCTAAAATCTACTTATGGTAATATTACACCAGGAAGAAAGCCCACTAACACGTGAAGGAGAGAGTCTTGACAGCTCAATAATCTATTCCAATTTCCATTATAACAATGAATATTTCTATCAAGTTCTAAATAACATTTTCTTTTCTTTCAGAATATGCATTGAATTGTGGAGGACCTATAGGAGTAACTGTGTTATTCAACTATTTCAAAATGTCTATTAAAAATCTTTGGGACACATTATTTTTTTACTTTAAAATGGTAATATTCACCGGGTGCCAGTGGCTCACGCCTGTAATCCTAGCTACTCAGGGGGCTGAGGATTGCAGTTCAAAGCCAGCCTAGGCAGGAACGTCCATGAGACACTTATCTCCAATTAACCACCAGAAAACCAGAAGTGCTACTATGGCTCAAGTGGTAGAGAGCTTGCCTTGAGCTGAAAAGCTCAGGGACAGCACCCAGCCCGAGTCCAAGCCTCATGACACTAGTACAAGTTAGTCTGTATTTCCAAACCTGGTATAATTCTAAAGTTTCCAGCTAATATTCAAAGAAGTAATTCAATGCATTATAGATTTGTTCTAAAACACTATCATTTTCTACCATGGAATATAGAACAGTTCAGTTATTGATGCTTATTTGCCAATGTTTCATGATTATATTCTGGTCATTTTTCCTTGAGATTTTCTTTATTTTTGAGTCATTGGAATCATAAATGTAGTTTTGATCATTGATCTTATGTTGAAAATATGTTCTGACAGTATGATTAGTTCGCTTTTGGTAATAATTTTTCCTTTATTAAAGATGATTTTTACCAGGCACTGGTCCCTCATGTCTGTAATCCTAGCTGCTCAAGAAGCTGAGATCTGAGGATTGCAGTTACAAGGCAGCTTGGGCAGAAAAGGCCCTAAGTTTAAGCCCCGGTATAAGCACAAAAAGAAAACAAACCAAAAATCCTAGAATGATGGGTTTATTGTCTTAATGCTTGCTTTGGCAAAATATCCAAGATAATATAATTATAAGAAGTAAAAATAACTTTGGCTCAGAGCAAAGAGACAAATGACACATGCTCTCCTGATAACTGGATGTTAAATCCAAAATGTAAGGAGATACAACAAAGTAAACAAGACTCAAGAAACAAATTCGAAACAAACTCAAGAAACAAACTCATCTGGTCGAATCATTACTAAATGACTCATGCTGCTGACCATAGATATGGTATATATGTGCACATCAGAGGGAAACTAGGAGGAAGACACAGAAACAGAGGGCCACAGGGGAAAACATACAACAGTAGGACCCATCAGTTGCTGGACAACAATCCAAACGAACTAAGCAACTCAATGGCAGCGATGGGAGGGTGGGAATGAGTGGGAAAGAGGTAATAGCTGATACTACGCAAAAGGAAAGAAATGCACATATAACCCAAAGTGGAAGAGATAACTGTATTGTCAAAACTCATAGAACTCATAAGCTTTATGGACCATGACAAAGACAATCTGCCCCATGAAGGTTAGAATGTGTTTGTGACTTTAAGTATCACTATCCCACAATACTGTGAAATTTATGTAATCACTTCATCACAATAAAAAATATTGCTAAAAATAACTTTGACTCCTATTTTTTGGAGTTTTCAGTCCATGGGCAGTTTCGAAGACATTTGAGTGACAAACTATCGGAATTTAGCAATACTCAAACTTTGTACTGCTTCACCAAGGACATTCCTCAGTAAAGACTGCATTTATTACTTTCCTACAAGAGCAGAGCATGCTATTCAGGAGGTGGAGGCAGCTTAGGTAATTAATGAGATCCTATCCAAAGCCAAAATACAAACAAACAGAAGAGATGGTGGCTCTTATGGTAGAGCATTTGGGTAGCAAGGGTCAAAGCTCTGAGTTCAGTCTCAATAGCAGTTGATCACAAGATACATCAGTTTTTTTTAATAGTTTTAAAGTACTATTATACATTTTAAAAATTAAACTGATATTTTATGCTAAGAATCTGTGCTTTTTCTGCAGCAAACACATTTCTATATTTTTAAATGTTTCGATTCTATCTAATACCATCCTTAGTTCTAATATGGTTTGGTCCAAAGAAGTCAAGAAACTATTGAGTTGACATATTTAAATTATTTTAGCGTTTTTAATGTTCCAATGTAAATCATTCAAAGCCTGATGTAGTGAACAGATTCTACTTCTAAAGGAAATATTTGCTCCCTGCAATTTCCTCCTGTCAACTTGCTTCTTTTCACACAGACAGTTCATTTCCACTTATCTCTGTGAGAGCTCCATTGTCTTTAATGACTCCACATTTTCAAAAGTCAAAAGAGAGAAAATGTGTGTCATTAATTGATGAAAATGAAGACTGTTTTCCAGTGAGACAATTCTCAAGTCTAATGCAGCAAGTAGAGAGCAGTTGCTATTAGGATGGGGAAATCAAGACCCTAACTTCCTGTTTTGGAGGGAGTATACTTCTTAGTGGGTCATAAGTGGGAAGTGGCTAGAACTTTTTCCCTATTCATAATTTACATCAGTCACTTTTTTTTGAGCATGCAGTAAGAATGGGTATTAAAATCATCACAACAAAATAAGGGAGAAACGTTTACCTTCATTGAAGATATTCCATTCAAGCTAAAAGAAAATCTTGAAAGCAGCCATGGAAACAAAGTCAGGGCCTTAAATCTTTAAATATAGAAGTTGCCACTTATAAGGTAATTCTATTTACTAACACACTGTGTGGCAGTATAGTAGAGAGAGAGAGAGAGAGAAACTATACTGCCACACATGCACACAACACATATATACACATATGTATATAATAATGTGTCAGTGCAGTCACACACACACACACACACACACGCACACACACACACACACACACACACACACACATATCCTCAATGTCTCTCTATTTTTCTGTTTAGTTATTTAAATAAAAGGTGAGTCATGCTACCATTTCCTTTGCTTCCCGAACGCCCCCCTGACTTTCAGAACTATCCTTGGGATGCTAAGATATCAGAGAGGTGCCAGAAAGCAGAGGTGAACTTGGCTCCAATGGTGTCCTTTCTTTTTTCTTCTAGCAGTCGACTACAGTTCTTTCTGAAATTGCAGAAACCTCTCAAGCATATAATTTGTGTCTTCCAATGAGTTTGAACTTCATGCTTGAAGTGATGCACAAATAAGTGATTCAGTTCATGCACCTGTATCTGGCTTTCTTCCAGACATAATGAAATGGGTAACTACTTCAGAATTTCCCTAATAAGTATTGCAAGAAGACATCAGAAATGCACTGATTGGCATATCTGGGCAGGAAAAGGAACACTGAGCTTCCAGGAGTGCTGTGATAGGCATCTGGTTTCCGCCCTTGAGAGAGAAATTAAGCTTTCCCCAGCTCCCATGGCCAAGCCCTTTGACTTCAATGATGTACAATTTTCTCATTACAAACACTATTGTACCCATAGGAATTCCTGTCAGCGTTCTAATTATTTTCTCAGTTTGAAATAAGACCTTGTCTTTAATAAGAGAGAGAGGTTCTGTCATACGATTGTTCAGCATCAATACAAGAGCACAGAGAAAGAGTGCCCAGAGGGGGCAGCCACAAGGACTCCAGAAAGGGAGAAGGTGCTTTTGAAAATAAATGCAAATCATCCCTCACTGATTATCACAATATAATAATTGCATTGCAGTGAAGTATGTAAGTCTTTGGCCAGAGAGAGCTACAAAGTAAAAGCCAAGCAAAACATTGCTTTAGCCTCCTCTTTTTGATAAGAATATTTCTATAATGATTTTGATGAGGTTACATAATCAATCCCTGGGCTGTGGAGATGATTTAGAGTTTGTTGGAGTTTTGGTTTTCTGTTTCCTGTTTTTAAGTCCTCATGGAAACTTGATAAACAAATAGCAGACAACTTTTCCATCCTGAAACATTCTGCCTCCTAGAACCTGTTCAAATAACAGAAATGTTTCTGTTTGCACCATGTACTTTGTTAATCACAGGAGATGTGTAGCTATCAAACATTCCAAATGTTATTGGTGAAGCTGAGTAACTAAATGTTTCCTTTATTAAATTTAAATAGTCATATGTAACTAGCAGTTGCATACTGGACAACAGAATTTAGTGGATCAAAGGATGAAACTGTCCTTGTGAGTAAATGGTTTGCTTCTGAAGTTTATTGTTATCATTATTATTATTATTATTTGTGCTGAAGACCTAACTTAGGGCTTTGCATTTGTTATTTACTAGGCAAGCACTCTTCCACTGAGAAAAATCCCATCGCCAAAGATTTTTAAGTGAAAAGAACAAACTCTGAAATAGAAGAAGCTAAGCAAATGCTAGTTAGACCCACATTAGAACATTCCAATGTCAAGACATTCGAAAGAGGGAGAAGTTGGAAATACAGCAGAATGGAAGGGCTAACAACTGATAAATAACATGAAGGCTATCTCTTTCATTATACGTAAAGGAGAAGACAAACAGGTGTGTAGGAATAGCAGTTATTTTGTAGATTACATGATAGAACATTAGATTTTGGGAAGTCTTCAATTTTTCTGCATACTAGAAAGAATATTTATCTGCCTAGAGAGTAGAGGAAGGGATAGGAGTGGAGGGCTCTGAATCATTTCCAGATGATGTTTGTCTCTTCCTACCCAATCTTACCTTAGTTCCAGGCTGGGTTATCCATTTGCCCACATGCATTTCATTACAAGGCCTGATACCAGAAGCACATAAAGACCAACTGGCCTAAAACAATGTCCCTGAAGAAAATCAATTCCTAGTGGATTTCCTTCCATTTATGTCTTCAGGGGAAATGTATACTTGGGTAAGGATAGAACGTGGAACAAGGACAAGAATTCATTTGCTTCATGCTAAGACCAATTAGGTTATTTGATTAAATATTTAAAAATATTACCACAAAATGCAAATCAGGAGGGAAGAAGGAAACATTTCTGATCATGGTGGTCCCTACAATTTTCAGACCTAAAATGTGAACTTGCATTTAACCCGTAAACTCAGACAAAAATGTAGTGCTGCTGAAACATTTTTTTAAAAATATTTTACTAGTTGACACTTTATAATCACAAACAATTCTTACTAGATTACCTTTACTCATGAGTAAAATTGTTCAACAGAATTAAAGCTGAAGGATGGAAGAGGGGGAGGGAAAGAGGAAGGAAGGACGATCGAACACATCTTTTTTTTTCTTTTTTTTTATTGTGAAAATACTGTACAGAGGGGTTACAATTACATGGACAAGGTAATGAGTACATTTCTTATCAAGCATTGTAGCCTCCTCCTTTGTTTCCCCTTCCCATCCCTTCCCATCCTCCCCCCCCCCCATCCTCCACGCCTCCCCCCCACCCCCCCACCCCCGCACCAAAGTTGTAAAGTTCGTTTTCGACATAACGACTTGTACATCTCATTGTTGCAATAAGTCCACCTGTATCCCTATTTAAACGATTTGTTTTTCCCCTTCCCCTCCAAAAACTATACTGACATCAAATACAGTGAAAACGGGGGTTATACTGTGGGGGAGGGACATACAAAGCAACCAAGAAATAATCTTATAAATGAGTTAGAAAAAATCGCATGAAAGATAACAAACATTTGAATACATATCTTAGGGTTCAAACACATCATTATATCCAATGTACCTTATGTAAAAAATTGAACTGCATAACTTGAGGGTAGTGATGGGGAAGGAAAATGAGTGAAAATAATGAAACAGGTAAATCTGATTGGGATGCATTGTGCTTATAATTTGATTTTTGGAATTGAAACCTCTGTGTACAACTATTTAATATATTGAGAGAGAAAAAGAGAGAGAAAGAGAGAGAAAAATGAGAATTAACCAGAGCTTAGCATGTTCCTCCTTAACTCTACAATAGCTCTGGCACTGATTTAAAATTTCTCTATTTTTGTAAATGAATTCTTTTTCATAACACAGAAATTTAGGATAAATTTATCCAAAAGCTTTATTTATTTATTTTTACATGGACACTTCTGGGGCTTGAATTGAGGGTCTCCTGCTTGATAAGTTGGCACTACATCATGTGAGCCATGGACTTTGGTCTGTTTTCCACTGATTATTTTTAATATAGTGCCTCCCTCCCCACGCTCACATGTATCTCTGCTGTGATCCACCTACTTAGGTTTCTTGTTACAGAAATCACAGGCATACACCACCAGGCCCAGCTTCCCTTTACCGCATCGGAGTCTTACCAACTTTACTGCCTTGGTCTGACTGGAGCTTTGATCATCCCAATTGCAGCCTCCCATGTATCTTGGGCTGAAAGGGGTATACTGCGAATCAGAAGGGGTTTTGCAAACTTTATGCAAATTGTCCTGCACAGGCTGGCCAGGAACCATAATCCTTCCAATCTCAGCCTACCAGGCAGGCTTACAGGTGTGAGCCACGGACACCCAGCTCCAAAAAGTATTATTTTAATAAAATATCAGTTTTGGTTAAGAAACCCTTGTGGAGCCCTACTGCATTGTTGGTGGGAGTGTAAACTTGTTCAATCACTCTGGAAAGTAGTATGGAGGTTCCTCAAAAGACTCCACATAGAGCTCCCCAATGACCCAGCAATCCCACTTTTGGGCATTTACCCAAATAATCACAAACAAGACCATAATAAAGCTACCAGCACAACTATGTTTATTGCAGCATTATTCACCATAGCTAAGATATGGAACCAACCCAGATGCCTCTCAGTAGATAAATGGACTAAGAAAATGTGGTATATATACACAATGGAATTCTATGCCTCCATCAGAAAGAATGGCATCGCCCCATATGTTAAGAAATCGAAAGACTTGGAAAAAATTATATTAAGTGAAGTAAGCCAGGCCCAAAGAAACATAGGTCCTATGGTTTCCCTTATTTGCAATAACTAATAAATGTCTGGGGCAAGCAGAAAATGTCAAAAGCTATGTACATATGACCAGATAAGGTGAGAAGAGAAATGAACCCCAAGATAAGAACACAAGCAGTTTTTTTCTTTCTTGCTATTGTTCCTAACGTATTTATAATGTATCATGTGATTTTTTTTTTGTTTCTTTGTACGTTCTTCCCCCAAAGTATAACCCCTGTTTTCACTGTTTTCACTGTATTTGATGTCAGTGCCCTGCATCTTGTATATACATTTTCTAGCTTGGGGAGGGGAAGGGAAAAAACAAAACGCCTAAATAGGGTTACAGGTTGACCCATTGTAACAATGAGATGTACAAGATTCTATGTTGAAAAACGAACTTTACAATTTAAGCCTGGAGGGGGGAGTGGGAAGGAGGGGCGAGAGTGTAGTTGTGGAGGTGGGAGGGAAGGGATGGTAGGGGGAAAAAGGAGGAGGTAACAATGCTTGATAGGAAATATACTCATTACTTTGCTCATGTAACTGTAACCCCTCTGTACAGTATTTTTACAATAAAAATATATTAAAAATCCCCCCAATAAAGAAAAAAAGAAACCCAACATGGATTCTTTGACCATTTTATCAGAGTACAAAGTTAGAATTTTACACCAAATAGGCACTTCAATCTCTGGATACATTTCTGTCATAGTATTTCTAAATAAATTGATGTATAAAGTCATCCCCATGAGGTACTTTGTTTGGTAAATTTCCTCCTTTTCTTCCTCTTCTTCCAGATGAATAAAGCAAAGGTCCTTTAAAACAAAAAAGAGAAACCCTTGTGCTAAATACTCAGTAAATTGAAAATACCTTTTCCCTTAGAGTCAAAGTATCTTTGACACAAAGAAATGGCCTTGAAAATTGTTCTCAAGAATACTCTAAAAGATAAATCATGAAATATTCCTTGGTTGTCTATGTACACTTTTTCATATTTTAAACCTGATTGATGATGAACATGCTAACAAAATTGCTATCCTGAAGAAATATAGTATTAAGTTTGAAATTTACTATCAATATTGTATAGTGGTGGCTTCAACATGGCTTTTGTCACAATCTTATTAGCCCATGACAGAGGTATTCTCTTCTATAAGGACTTTGCTGAGTATGATATGCTGAGCTATGACCAGAACTTAAGCTCATGCATCTCCTTAATCAGTTTTTTCTCAGGCAAACTTTATACAGCAATGTGTATAAAACTTGCGCTAATCATGACTATTTCTGGAGTGATGTTGATATTTAATTATTCTAATTAATTATAAATTGATTATTATTTGTAAATTGTTTTATAATTGCCACATTCACAATGTTTTAGTTCCATAATTCTCAGCTGGCTATTTGGGCCATTATCTAAAGGGCCTCCAATGAATATTGTTATACACCAGATCAGCGTATTTAGTTTGTAAATATTTGTTATTCCCCTAATGATATCCTCCTATTCATAATGGTTTACTTCCAAAATACAATGCTATATAAATTTGCTAACTACTTACTTGTTGCCTTGCAAGATTTAACAAATAAAAATATTGAATAGAATATATACAAATGTTGTTTGCCTGAAATTCAAATTAATTCATTAATTTAAATTCAAATAAATTAAATAAGCATTATGTGTTTAATCTGTCACGCTAATTATTTTGTCATTTTCATTAGTAGCATGCATGACTTTAATATTAGGAATCCTTTGTCTGAAGAATTGATTTATTATACCTTTTTGTCACATTAAGTTTCTGGGCTCACCCGTGACAGAAATATACAGGAGAGATCTCACATATAGAAACATGAAAAGAAAGTTTTTTTCTCCATTCTTCAAAGTGAGACGTCATACTGTTTCTAAGATTTTGCTGTTTACAACAAAATATTTCCCCCCACATCTGTGAGGCTATCCTTGAAGATTTTATCAGGCACTGGCTCAGATATCTTAAGGAAATCAAATAGTTAATTCTATTACATGTCCATTTGGGCAGAAATTTTTTTTATAGTACTGACTTTTTTTTTAATTTAATTTAATTTTATTTGTGAACATACTGTACAGAGGAGTTACAGTTACATGGGCAGAGTTATTTCTGATTCTTTTATTTTAAGATGATTGGAAGAGAATGACCTGTATACATGTCTTTGACCAACAGGAGGAAAAAAGGAAGCAATGTACCATAAATTCTAATCACTTTCACTTTTCCAAAGTACAATGAAAATCTACCTATCAGAGAAAATAAATGGACCCAGTAATTTATTTAACTATGCTTCATCAGGGAGTTATACTGATACATAACCAGTATAATACAGTGCATATAGCATCTAATATCATATTTATATACTTGTCTATGTGATTTTGTATTCATTTTCTGTATGTAAATTCTGCCTAAATGTAAATTAATGATTAAATTTATATATAATAGTAGAGTAGTATGATATATATTATATATGGTATATAATATATACTATATGTACTTATATATTATACATATTAGTTTATAATATATAGTAATATATGCTACTTAATTATAATATATAATAGCATATATGTTAACATATATATATACTAACATTCATATATGGATGCAAATATACATAGACAGATTCTGTAAAAACCATAATGAAATTAGTGTTTATATCATACAATTGTAAAATGTTATACCTTATTCATACTTTTAAAATTGGTTAGTGTAAATCAGTTTAAATTCTTGACTCCTTAGTTTATGTGGTCAAAGACACATGAGAAAGTGAGATCACCAAGAATATCAAGGTAAAGATGATACCAACAAACTGAGATTCCAGCTATGGAATTAACATTAAAAGAAACACTAAAAGAAATCGTGACAATGATGTGCACAGAAATAATTTCACTCAGTTGTGGGTCACCTTGATCAGTAGCTTTTGCTATCTAGTTGGATACTTTGATCTAATTCTTTGGCAGTTTTTAGAGAGCCCAAGGTGGGATCAATTGTAAAAGAATTTCCAATATTTCCTAGAAAGTGAAAAAAACATGGCTAGAGAGAAACACAAAAACCAACAGAGTAATGCCAGGGAGGGAAAATCACTTCCTGTGGCAGCTGTCAAACTGGGCAAGCACAGTCTGGGTAGAAGAATCACGGATAAGTAGATTCAAATGTGAAAGAGGCAGGAATGGGCAGAAGGTCCATGAATTCATGTGACATCAGCACCTTCCAGAAATATAAAATGATAATGCGGGGGTTAGTACAAGATATGTTGTATTCATACTAGTGTGTTAAATAGCAACTCCTTCCTACAACTACTTAAAGATAATAATACAAACAAAATAAAAACAAGAGTAAAGAATATAATTCATAGACCCAGACTCATGTAAATTATCCCAGTTACATTTCTAGATACAGCTCCAGAACATTCTACTTCTGGATACATTTCCACTCATTTTAAAGATGCATACTTTATTTTTTTTATTGTGAAAATACTGTACAGAGGAGTTACAATTACATGGGCAAGATAATGAGTACATTTCTTATCAAACATTGTAGCCTCCTCCTTTGTTTCCCCTTCTCGTTCCTTCCCATTCTCCCTCCGCCCCACCCCCCCACCCCGCACGAAAGTTGTAAAGTTCGTTTTCGACATAACGACTTGTACATCTCATTGTTGCAATGGGTCCACCTGTATCCCTATTTAAACGATTTGTTTTTCCCCTTCCCCTCCACAAATTATACCGATTGTTATCATTATTGTTATTATTGTGGTGGTGGTGATGGTGGTGGTGGTTATGGGGCTTGACCCCAGTGCATGGGTGCTGTCCCTGAGCTCTTTTTTTTCTTTTTTTTTTTCTTTTTTTTTTACTCAAGGTTAGCTCTCTCTACCACTTTGAGCTACAGCCCCACTTCCAGTTTTCTGGTTGTTAATTAGAGATAAGGATGTCACAGACCTTCCTGCCCAATCTGGTCTCAAACCATGATCCTTAGATCTCAGCCTCCTGAGAAGCTAGGATTTCAGGCATAAGCCACCAATACCCAGCTGACACAAACTTTAAAAAGTGATTTACTTCTTTAAATTTTGCTTCACCCAGCGTACTTAGTACATTAAGTAAATGTTAGAGATAGGATTAATATTAATATTTGGATTCTCACTACATAATATTTCTGCTTGTAGAGATTGTGACTATTTATATTGCAGCAATACTTCACATAAAAACTTTAATACATTATTTCTGGGTTTTGTCTACATACATAAAATCTACTTGAAAAATACAGAATTGAAAAATCACCTAAGCCAAGCACAATAAACCAAATCATATAAACCAATAAGCTGATAATAAATTTTAAAATAACATATGTTTTTATCTAGAATGGCTCATTTCCACATGTTACATTGATAAATGTTGACATTACTTGAAAGAAGAATTTACAATCCTTTATAAACACTTTATGCAGCTCAATGAAAATATCTGTATTACCTAAACAAAATATAATGTGCATGGAGTCATTCGGCTGTTTCAGAAATGTGAGTAAAGCAGGTGATGTGCAAAAAGTGTTCAATAAAATGAAGATAGAAAGATGGATGGGCTACTGTCGGGCCTGAAATATATTTCATCCCATCAGTGATGTTCTTGCTGCTTCTAATTCTAGTTTTAATTATTGGTTGCAATTCAAAACATAAAAGTCATGAAATGAGAAGAATTTTGAGGTTCTAGGAATTGGATGCTTGATATGCACATGAAACCTGGCTTCATTTGGCAACAGAAAGCCATCAACCACATGCTGAATGATGATGGCTCTCGTAAGGCCACGCAGCACTCTCTGTTATAAGAGGAAGCATCTGCTCACTTTACCGGGCAGAAAAGCTTTGGAGCTTTGCCATTGACCTATTTATAAATACATAGGTACATTTGTAAATATATTTATACTCCTCATTAGAGTAAGTTTGGTTCCACGAGCTATTTGGAAAGAATATAAAGTTTAGGCCAATGTTTTGTAAAAGTAAAATTTCTTTCTAGAAATTTATGCTTTAGAAGAATAATATTTTTTTCACTTTCCCCAAATTATCAAATTACAGTATCATTTGTCTTTAAAACCATTTTAATACCATTTTGATTTAAAAAAATCAGTTTCAAGTCAATGTGGAACTAGTGCTTGTATAGGGAATGAAATGCTTGCAAGAATAATATAAATAATACTACTGAATGTTTTGAGGACATGGAGCATGGTAGATACTGACTGAACTCCTTATACTGCTTGTTTTTATTGTACAGGCAATGTACAGAAGGGTTATAATTACGTTAATCCAGTAATGAGTACATTTCTTTTTTTAACAGTCTCACCCCTTCCCTTGTTTTTGCCATTTTTCGATCTCTACTCCCCTCCCCCACAAATTGTATAGTTCATTTCCAACTTAGTGTCTATTCAGTATCATTGCTGAATTTGTTCACCCTTTGTCCAAACAAAGGACACAGAAATCATAAACAGCAACAAAAGGGAAAAAAACAAAGAGGAAAAAAGAAAAGAAGAAAAAAAGAACTGCAAGTAGTACAATTAAAAAAAAACTCATTTCCATTTCTTGGAGTTTATATCAATAAGTAACATTTTATATGATTATATGCACATAGCTATTGAGCCCTTGTCATCCTGTCCTAAGAATAAAGTTTAGAGTTCTGTTTAATTAATCATGTTCAAGTGTAATTTTTTGTCTTTTACTATCCATTGGGTTTACTTTTATATTTTTAGGCATCTTAATTTTTACATATGAGGGAAAACATGCAACCTCCTGGGTCTAGGTTACTTTCTAAATTGTTTACCATAGCTAACATATGAAATCAACCCAGATGCCCCTCATTGGACGAATGGGTAAAGAAAAGGGGGTATATATACACAATGGAATTCTATGCTTCCATCAGAAGCAATGACATTGTCTAATTCATCAGGACACGGAAAGACTTGGAAAACATTATATGAGATGAAATAAGCCAGACCAGAAGAAACATATGCTGCATGGTTTCAAGTTTATTTAAGCCTCAAAATGAGTATATAAAATGAGCATTGATATTCTCATTGCACAAGTGGGAAAAGCAAGGTTTAAAGACATTATTCAGCTTGCTTTCTGGCACTTTCTGGTGGTATGTGGCAAAACCTAGAGCTGATCCTGTTCAAGGTCCTCTATAAGCCAGCATCATTGAACATTAAACACGTGCTATTATCATATTGAATGAGTTGTGCTCATGTTTTTCTTCATTTCTTTTCTCTTGTCTCATCCATGGTGTACATTTACACTAGCAATCTAAAGAATTGTTACAGACAGTCATTTCATCTGCTTTTGGAAGGGCAAGCTGGCAGAACCCATTTTTTATTCACACAATTTTTCTCTAAACTCACTTGTGACACCGGTAATAATCCCCAGATGGAAGTCATTAAAATTTAATTTGTATGCATATGTGACATCTTGCTTTTCAAAATCTTTTTGACTTTACACTTTCCATTACTGAAACTAATTGATATATATGAGAAATAACTAATTAAAATGAGTGTAACACAGTTTTATCAAATATAAAACATGCTATAAAATGCTAATAAAACCATAAAAGTATAAAAAAAATCTGTCAATTACAAAAATGACTTCAGATGGGGAAGCAAATATAACCTATCCTTTGCAAGATCCAAATAAATGACTTCTTTGGCATCTAAAATGTTTTCCCTTAATATTTAATAAAGTCTCAATAATAATTGTCATCTTTTCCTCATAATGCTAGCCAAGGTGAAATGTTGAAGAGGATCTTTCTAGTGATAAATTTGATTTTTTTTTTAAAAAAAAAGCTTCCAAATAACTGTTTCCCAAGAACATAGCTTGGTCATAATTAAATACGTGTAAATCACTGCTAGGCTTGGCAAATCCTATGAGAGTGGAAGTTTCTTTCTTATCTTTGATGGGGACTGGGAAAGAGGTTGTGGGCAAGAGAAAATGTTTTACAGTGAGTAAAGTTGGGTAGAACTGGAGATGCTGGATGGCTGTAAAGAGGAGTCCATCTCAGGAAGTCCTACTCATAACTGCAAAGACCAGGACATACTAGTTTGGGGTAGACATCAAAGAATTGAGAAGTCACTTTTCTTGTTTCTATAAATCTCCCTCAAGGGAAGATTTAAGCGTCAGTTCTCAAACACTAACATGAATACTGGACAGAATGAGTTGAACTATAGTATGGACCTCTAAACTTCCTTTCTACGTTTTTCATTCCATTTTTTTATTTATTTGCTCACTCTTCAACAGATGTCTATTGAATGTATACTTTCTGACAAACAAATCATACTTTTATGATTCCAAGAAGGAAACCCATCCTCTCCATGCTTCCTGCTCTCATGGAGCTTTCTTGTCAAATCTAAGACACAAGTATTTTACATATATTTCTTTAAATAAGGATTATAGCGCAAGAGTGATGAGTTCAAAGTATGCCACCATCAATTTCTGAACTAGAGACCCGATCCAGCCGAAAGATCATGGTTCCATGCATACTAAACTCAGGAGTCAGCAAGTTGTTCCAAAATATGGAACACTCACAGGAATTCTGCGATTATAGGGAATATAATTTTGAGGAGATTTTTCTCAGTGGCACTAATGCATAGATGAAGTGATGTGGCCACAAATTCTTCTAGCTAAGTTGGTCTTGGGCAAGATTCCTAGCTGAAAGTAAACAAAATTTGATCGCGAACCATTCTAGTCTCAAATAGGATAAATTAGCATTGCTAGGGAAGAAATTAGCATTGCTAGGTATGCCTTTGAGAAGAGATTTTTTTTTTCTAAAATTCAGACTAAAATCAGTTTTTACTGAGTATCTTGTGGAGCTCACTGACAGTAGGGTTCAAGAGTCAATGGAAGAGAAGCAGACATGGAAAGAATGTAAAACTTCTATGGGAAACATGACCAAAAATGTATTACATACAGCTTCTTCACTGAGAGAGCCGGGAAATAAGAATATGGCTAAAATATAAGCATCTTTTAGAAACTATGATAGAGTTTAAAAATTTGGCACCAGCATCTGGAAGCTTCAATGATGCCTACCATTAATAGAAAATTCTATTAATACTGGTATCTGCCAGCAAATTTCTTCATTAAAAGTAAATCATTTTGTATTGGCTTGTAAAATCATTACACAGATTTGTTTTGTAGGTTCATGTCAAGTCTGGGATTATTGCACAAATTGGTAAATGCTAACATTGCTTTACCAAATGTCCAGATGAGAAATATGCATAAATAGGAGTTGGGGAAGTGGGGAGGGAAGGGATGGTAGGGGAAAAGCAAAGAAAGAAGTAACAATGCTCAATAGGAAATGTACTCATTACCTTACTCATGTAACTAACCCCTCTGTACTGTATCTTTACAACTATATGTATATATATATATATATATATATATATATATGCACAAACAAATATTACAAATTAAGGAGAGTCCAAACTTTCTTGTCATGATGAAAACCAAACAGGATAGATGAAGGAACTCTGTAGAGGAGTAAAATAATGATTTGAAGAGTTTAGCATCATCCAGTTTTTACTTTCTTAACCTTCTTTTACTTTTTCTTCTTTTCTTTATTATCTTTAAGTATTTTTACAAAGGAGTTGCCATTTATCAAAGCAGTTTATGAGTACAGTGTATCTTGATCAATGTCATCCCTTTCAACATTCTGACCCATCCCTTCCCTACTCACCTCTGTTTTACTCTTCTTAATTTTCTAGGATATGCATTGGATTCTTGACTGCATTCTCCCTTCATTTTCCTCCTTATTCATCTACCCCTTTCCCCTTGACCCCACATCACCGGTTCCAGGACCCATTTCTGGTGTTTATTTTGCTTTACTTTGACTTTACCTTCTATGGAACTACACTGAATTCCCCCTTTGAATCTACCATATTTCAAATGATACATTTGTATACATATTTACTTATAAATTCATGTTAAATTTACCTTCTATATATAAGGGAAAACATACATCCTTTGTTTCTCTGGGCCTAGCTTCGCATAACATAAAGTTTTTCTAGATTTTTCCATACCATTTTTCTAATGAATGAGTAAAATTCTGTTGTTTATATATACCACATTTTCTTGATCCATTCATCCTTTGAGGGGCATGTGGGCAGATTCCCTATCTTGGCTACAGTAATAGTGATAAAAATGAACATCATTGTACTGGTGGCTTTCCTGTATACTGGTTTGTAAACTTTTGGGTAAATATCTAAAAGTGGAATTTCTGGATCATAGTGTATCTCTATCTTTCAATCTTTGATGAACTTCCACATGGCTTTCCAGAGTGGTTAAACAAGTTAATACTCCCACCAGCAGTGTATAAATGTCTCATAAAAATTTGTTATTGTTTGTTTCGTTGGTAATAGCCATTCTGACTGAGGTGAGGTGGACACTCAATGTTGTTCTGATTTACATTTTCTTTTTTTGTTTGTTTGTTTTATAATAAATTTTTTTATTGTGAAAATACCACACAGAGGGGTTACAATTACACGAGCAAGGTAATGAGTACATTTCTTACCAAGCATTGTTGCCTCTTCTTTTTGTTTTTCCCCATCATCCCATCTCGCCCATCTCCACAACTACACTCCCCACTGCCCCCACCCTCCACCAAAGTTTTAAAGTTCATCTTTCAGGATAGTGTCTTGTACATCTCATTGTTGATTTACATTTTCTTTATGGCCAGATATATTGAGCATTTCTTCATTGGTCTACAAGCCAGTTTTACTTCTTCTTCTGAGAAGGCTCTTTTTAACTCATTAGCTCACTTATTAATTGGGTTGTTGGTTTTTGAGGATTTACTTTTTTAACTTCTCTGTATATTCTGGATATTAGGCTATATTGGAATTCCTGGCAAGAGCAATAAGGCAAAAGAAAAGCATAAAGAGAAAAGCAATAAAGGCAAGAGAAAAATATAAATAGGGACAGAAGTAAAACTACCCCTTTTTGTAGATTACATGATCCTGCACTTAAAGCATTTAAAACATTCCTCTACCAAGCTACTAGAACAATTTCAAAACTTTGGTGAATTAGCAGGGAATAAAATCAACCCACAAAAATCAGTAAGTTTTTTATTCACTAACAACGAGAAGATTGAGACAAATGGGAAAAGCCATTACATTTGTAATAATCCCCCCTAAAAAAGCCCTAGGAATTAACCAAAGATGTAAAGGACCTCTGTAGTGAAAACTTTATAACTATTATTATTATTATTATTATTATTAGTTGGTCACTGGGCTTGAACTCTGGGACTGGGCACTGACCTTCAACTCTTCAGGTCAAGGTTAGCACTCTACCATTTGAGCCACAGCACCACTTCCAGTTTTCATAGTGTTTTATTGGAGATAAGAGTCTCATGGACTTTTCCTGCCCAGGCTAGCTTTGAACCACAATCCTCAGATCTCAGCCTCCTGGGTAGCTAGGATTACAGGCATGAGCCACCAGAACCTGTCTAAAATTTTAAAGAAGGAAATTGAAGAAGTCTTAAGGAAATGAGAAGATCTCCCATGCTCCTAGCCTGGGAAAAATAACATCATAAAAATGGAAATACTGCCCAAAGCAATCTACAAATTCAATGCAAAAAAACATCAAAATCCCAACGTCATTCTTCAGTGGCTTTAACATCAGACTACATATGATTTATTGGCCCAAGATCAGCAGGTAAAGAAAGAGAAAACATAAACTGGGCTGATGAATGGACTCCATTAGGGAGCTATTCATAATACAAGGTTTAGCTTTTCATTAAGCCCCAACATAGTAAAAACTAAGGATAAAATTCAAATACAGAAGAAAATATTGAAATGTAGAAAAGAAGAAAATACTGAAATGTAAAAAGTCCTAGTGCTTACTGATCAGAAAGTAAATTTTAACTTTTGTCTAAGCTTCAGACAAATAAAAGCATAAAGAATTTTGTCAAGACTTTACTTATGTTTTATATAGCTAGCAAATATTTTCTTCACTATGCCAATTTTTACTATTCATCTTGTTAGATGATCCTTCCATCTGGTCTTTTGGTGCAACCGTAACCATGCATCTTGTCCATACCCAAGTACCTAATCCACTGGACATAGAGCTTTAAGTGGTTCTCACAATTCAAAGAGATATAAAAGTTTGCAAGCTTTGAAAATCCAAGGCTCATTTTATTCATGTTCCACCGAGGCCACCTTCAAAAGAAATTGCTATGTGCTTCCTACTCTCTGTAGATTTCCAGACTGAGTTCAAAAACATCAGTGAAATACAGTTTATAACCTCAGCTCTATTTCAGTTTCTTTCCTCTAGAAACACATCCTTTAAGGAAATCTGCCTTGACCATTAAAATCTACCTTGGGTAAGTGTCTTAGGCCTTTAAACCTAGATAATTGAGAGGCTAACGTTGGGAAGATCTCATTCTAGGACAGCCCAGTTAGAAAAGTTCACACAATTCCTTCTCTAGGGAAGAAACTGGGCATGATAGCCTGAGGTTATTATCTCAGTGATGGAAGGAAGAAACAAAAAAAAGGAGGATTGGTCCATGTATATTCCTTGGCAGGAAGTGAAACTCTTTATATAACCATGCAAAACTAGGCCCCAGTGGCTCATTCTTATAATCTTAGCTTCCCCATGGTTGAGACATGAGGATCGTGATTTGAACTAGTCTAGGTAGGAAAGTACATGAGACTCATATCTCCAACTAGCCACCAAAAAAACATAAGTGGAACTGTGGCTCAATTAGTAGAGCCCTAGAGCACAAAAACTCATGGACAGCACCCAAGCCTGGCCTTTAAGCAGAAGAACTGGTACAATAAATGAACAAACAAAGAAACAAAGAACTATGCAGAAAAGTCTTTGCTCAGCAGTACAATATCTGTTCCTGAATTCAAACTCTAATTGGGTCAAAACAAGAAAAATATTCCTTGGGTTAAATTTTAAGTATCTAACCAGAGGTTAAACATTGAACTTCATTTCCTCCTGTCTCTCTAATATACTCTTGTGTATGCTAAAACCATCACTCAGAATATATATATAATATAATATGTATAACCTGTCATATATTATATATAATATATATTAGGGATATTATTTTGGGAGTAAGGAAAAGGGTCTTATCATTTCAATTTCTTCAGTGAGTAAAGCTTACTCTCAGCAGTGTGGGACCATCAATTGTCAATCAATTCACTGACCTCAAGACAGAAAAGAGAGGCAGAGACAGGGTAAAATGTTTTCTTTGCTTGAGCTAAGACACTCATCTTTTCATGTCTAGAAATCTTAGTTCAAACTTGCTCCACTTCCCCTCATAACTTACCAGCCCTTTGTACTGAAACACATTCCTCCACCACTGACTTTAATTTAACCTAGACGATGGCAGATACTGAGATGATTTTTCATCTATAAACAGTATGAATCAATTCCAGCAATATGCTCTGAAACAAGGAAAATTAGTTTTAAAAACAGACAAGACTTATTTCTGTTTATAGCTTGCTGTCACAGATACAAGAGTGATATTCAACCACCCCTTCCTCAAATCCTTTTTGACAAAACCAATATTTATTCCCATTTCCCCTATATTAGATTGTGTACAATCAAAGATTATTTTTTTACTATCAGAGATTTACATTATAGTAATTGTAGTAAACATATTTCTGCATATCAGTGATGTGGCTACTTTTCCCGTTTTGAAGAAGGAGCTAGAGAGGTAAATAGAGGTATCATATTCAATAAATTTAAGATACTATACACTTTAAATTGACTAATTAATTTTGTACATCAATAAACATCAAACAAAAGAAACAGGGCTTTCTTTCTTTACAGTAAAATACAACACTGATTTCATATATTCTAATTAAAAATGAGAAAAAAGATATGTTATGATCAATGGAATGAATATGCTTTTCTTACAAATCGTATTTGTGAGAAAAGTGACTTGCTCAAGGTTAAATACCTAGGCAAATCCATAGAAATTTCAAATGGAAAGTTGTGTAGTGAGAGACAAGTCAGAATACTATAGATGGAGACAGTGGGCCGTTTTCCAAAACAGATGCCTGAAAAAGCTATTTATCTTCCAGAATTTACCACAGTTCTAGGTCTACCATCTGCCATAACAACTCAAAATTTTTATTTTTATTTTTATTTTTTTGGTGTCCCAGAGTTGACTGGCAAGTATTTACAGATTTGTATAACCAAAACACAGAAGAGATTTTCTAGGCCAATTTATTAATTTGTCATGAGAAATATATCTGCCAAGACTTTCCAATTGAGTGAGCCAGACTAATTTACTTTTCTCATAAGCAAGTTTTATAGGAAGACAAATTTTCAGGAAGTCACTTGTGAGTAAGTGTTATGAGAAGATTTGTGTACCATCAAACTTCATATATAAATATCCAGAGTGACAGAATGTGAGTATATTTAAGATAGAGCCTATAAAATGGGGCTTAAATGAGGGTTTCAGAGTGGGTCCTAATTCAATCTGACTAATGTCATTATGAGCAAGAAATTTGCACAAGTAGATACTAGAGATTGTTCATATTCTATCATTTATAAGACCAGAAGGGGTTCAGAAGAAACAAAGCCCACTTCCACTGGCATTTTGATCTTGAATTTCCAGCTTCCAGAACTTGAAGAAAAAAAATATATTTGCTGTTTGAGCAACCCAGGGTGTGGAATGTTTTGTTTGAGCAGCCCAGCAAACTAATACAGCACCAGAAAAAAAGGAGATAATTAGATGAATAACCAACATTTTAATGCCTCTGCACATGGGTGAATTATCTGCTCCTCAGACCAAACATGGGATCTTTCTCATCGGAAAGGTGACTGATTACTTTTGGAAGAAATTATCTGACTGGGACTACATGTAAGAATCCCTTTAAAAAATAGACATAAAACATGAATGATGTTTCCAGAAGGCTGAACCATATGCTCTGTAACAACATTCATTCCAACTTGTAAAATCTTATGAAACTTCTAGGAAGAAATTTTTGTTTATTTTTTAATGATCCACAATGTCTGTTTCAACTTGGTTTTGCTTTGATGTTTCTTCTCTTCTATTCAATCTAAAATAAACTCTCTAAAAATGTCTATGAGTCAATATAAGTATCATAAATGCAGTGTGTTCATTGTGTCTTCAGAGAAAGAACTAATATTTAAAAGGATCATAAAGCTGGTTGCTGGCTGTTCATGCTTATAATTCTAGCTACTTCAGAAGCAGATCTGATCACTGTTCAAGACCAGCCCCAGCAAAAAAAAGAAGTCCTATCTCCATTTAACCAGAAAAAATAGGTGGACTGGAAGCATGGATTAAGTGGTAGAGAACCAATAATAAGCAAACAAAAAAAGCCAAATGAGAGTGAAAAGACTTGAGCTCAAGCCCTACTACCAAAAAAATAAATGAATAAATAAATAGAAAATAAATAATAAAAAGTTTCCTAAAGAATAATCTTGAGGAAGGAATAAGATTTTCATTGGTAGAAGCAAGTTATTTTAAACTGAAGGAAATTTATAAACAAAATCAAAAATGAAGTAGTAAACAAATGACTGAACATAATTTTCCTGAATTTAACAGTATAAATAAAAAGAGTAGAGAGAATAAACTCTGAAGTAAAGACATATTTTACAGTTATTGAACTGAAGGGACTAGATAATACATGATAGGTAAGCAAACAACTACAAATAAATAAATAAATTGTATCTTTGGGAAGAAAATAAAGGGAAAGAAGAAAATGGTATATTAAAATGTCACTCATTGATATATCAGTCTTCATGCAATAGAAATACACTGACTGATAAATGCAACAATTTACAAGATTCTCAAAGATATGCTAAGTGGAAGAAGCCATTCTCCGATCATTGCCTACTGGCCAGTTCTTTGTACTTGGCATTTTGGAGAAGATAAACTATAAGGATCGAGCACAAGTCGATTTAGAAGTTTAGATTTAAAAATGGGGAAACAATGTGTAAAAGAGATCTGCGGATTATTCTACATCCTAAATATGATGGTATTTATATAAATTATCATAGTAATATGTCTTTATCCATGTTTTTTCTTTCTACATTTTCACTTACATGAGATTATGGTCTGAAATATTAAATGAATAATTTCACAAATAATTCATCATTACCACATATTGTTATAACGGCTATTTTTAACTTTTGCTTCTAATCTCCAATAATGTCTAATGTCTAATTTATAAACTGTGCAACTGGAATATATGGCATTTTGGTTATACTCTAAGGTTTGCTAAGATATTACATTTTCCTTTTCAATTTTAACACATAATTACCCAAAACATGAATTAGGAAGGAAAGTGATATTAATTTGCATAATTTTTTAATAATTTACTAGTTCTGTATAACAAAAGAGGAAGAAAGAAACCAAAAACAAGTCAGAAGTTAACATTGGGATATTGATAAGTATTTTTTGTAGTAGTAGAATAAGTAATAGGGGTAGTCAACTAGAAGATTTCATTGAGTACATGAGAAAGATAACTACATTCTTGCCTACCAGAAAGTGCTCCACAAATCAGATGGAAATATGGCCCTAAAGTCTAAAAGAACATTAAAAAGAAAGAGAGAGAGAACTCTTCTGAGGCCAAACCACCCCAAAAACTGCTCAATCTCTACTACAAAAGAAAAGTCAAGTTGACAGGCACAGATATTTGAATCCATCTTCTTAGAAGTGCTGATTTTATCTATCATCTTGGAAAAGGTCACTCAGCAGGGACCATAAAGAAACAGAACGAAGAAACCCAGAGGTGAATTTTATAGATAAGAAGAGCTACTAATGAATCCTCTTATAAGCAGTGACCAAACACAGGGCTCCTCTCAAGGCTCTTTTAATATTCATTTGACATTAAGTATTACTTTAATGCCCCAATAATTTTAAAACACTGTATATATCCATTTTAAGTTGTATACAGATGTGAGCATTTACGCAGTAAGTGCTACATAGCTACATAGCAATCCTACAATGTATCAGATAGTGCTAGAAGATAGAATGTTGCTATTTCTGCCTGAGAGACAAGCCTAGAATTTTATTAAATGCTAGGTGTAGGAATAGAACAAATTATCTGGGTTTTCAAGGTGCTTGCTCATTCTTGCAGTGAATCGAGGTGATAAATTGAAGTACAGAGTGCGGGTATGAAGGATGTAGAGTGTAATGTCTGGTAGATTGGATTTTTAGGCAGATGAAACTGTAGACTCTTTTACTATGATACAATATTTTTTCTCAGAAAATATGCCTGAAACTTCACTAATGTTTCATTACTCTTTTTATAAATAACCTCTAAAAGTGCCTTGATTCCTGTAATATGATTCTTTGCCTGAATTTTCTTCTATTTTTTCCAATTTCTCCTTTGCTGGGCTGCACTGGTGTGGCTCTAAAGTCAGGTTGAATATCCCTTCCTAACCCATGAGACTTTCAAGAGTGGCTCTGTATGAGAACCCTTCTAAACTTACTTTTATAGTTGTCTTCCTTGTCAATGCATTTTTGTGGGAATCACCAGACAATTGAGGAAAGTCCTTCTCCTAGGGTTGGGAATTCTGATTAAAGACTCACATATTACATCCTGAAGGCAACTTTGAGACAACATAAACTATAGGAAAACAATTTTACTTACACCTTTGTATTCCTGTTTATAGAAACATAAGAAGCTTTATGAAATTGAGGCCCCTTAACTGTAAATGTCCAAAAGTAAAAGATTTACTGGTGGGGATTCTTCTAATTATAATTCTAATTTGTATCATGCCAGATATCAGATGGACAGACTCCCCACAGCAATTGCTCTTTCCTCTTGATTTTGTAGATTTATTTACTCAACCTTCATTTTGCCATTCTTCTAACCAAGGAGTATGGAACTCAAAGCAAAATGAAAAAGAATTCATTTTCCAGATTCCTTTGAACCAAGAGTTCTGGAAGCAAATGAGATCTGCCAATCATAGGCGTGAGCATGAGATTTGTAAAGCAAAACTGAGGCAGTAGCCATTTTCCTGTCACTCTGTGTCTACTTCTGCTTGGAAGCACATGATGAAAATATACCTTTCTCTAAAGCCATGGAGCAGATTCCTTTCCTAGGTTTGTCCGGCTAGTAATCACTAGCCACAAGTGGCTAATGAACACCGGAAATGACGCTAAACCAAATGGAGATGCTCTCTCTGTATGTGTAATACTCACAGTAGTTCTTGCATCTTTTCCCTCTACATCATTCCCTCATAAGTTAATACATTTACTGTATATGGATTGCATTTTGAAATGCTCTGTTTTTGTAAAATAAAATACCCAAATTCACTTTACCTCTTTGGCCTTAACATTTGACAGTTGGAAATGCATTACATTTGATATTGCAAATGTGCCTTACGTTGTGCTGCAGTGGGAGAGCACTGTTAGAGCTTAATGTGTAGATCAAACAGTGTGTGGTTCTCTATCCATCTTCTTGGTCTCTGAACAGCAGCTTTTTCATGGGCTGTTCTGAAGTTGTGGGAGTAGGTTTTTGATTCTAGCTGTTTCCATGGAAACCTCAGAAGTAGCTCTTCTGATGTTCTGATTCTAGCATTCGCCCCTGTGGGACCTACTCTCAGTCCCTTGTTTCAGCCTTTGTCCTTGGGAAATAGTCACTTCTGTGCACTATATTTTTCTTGAAGATCTTAATGTGTTTGCTGTTACTTGCATTGAATCTTAACTGATATAAAGAGAAACATCCAACAGTTGAAGTATTTTCTGGAATGGAAAACAGTTTAGTGTTTTGCTTTTTGCATATTTCACAGAAAAAAAAAAACCTGTTCTAATGACAAGCCCTCTGACACTGTGTAAGTGGACCTAGTATGTGAACCCAGTATCGGTACTGATACAAGTATTTTCATATTCCAAACAGAACAAATCTTGAAAACACCACGACTGATCTTTGCGAGTAACGGTATTTTTACAAAAACATAACTTAAAAAAAAAAAAGACAGCAATAAAGGAAGAAGAAAATGAGCTGGCCTCAATCTGTGATGGACTCCTCTTTGGTCAACTTTGATTTCTATGATAAGGGACTACAAAATTACTTGACATTTTTTCTCATTTTCTTCATATCTTAAGGGCATCAAAATCATGACTTTCCTTCTTGGGTTTCTCTGCTTCAGTTGAGAAAGTGATTCACCCCTCAGCCTGGTGATCAGTTGGATTACTTTGTTTTATATAGAGGCTGTTGCCTATTTCCCAGATGGGCTTCTCCATGCAGTTCTACTCAGCAGTCAGAGATGATATCAGAGAATAAGAAAATTACTACCCTCCCAGATGGCTTTGCAGTCATATGAAATGTGTGTGTCATCCCCAGCTGTACAAGGCTGTGGACATAAATTAATAAGGCTCCAACATCTACTCATCACACTGGAAAAGCACTCAAGTTGTTAAAAGTGAAATCCAGTACAGTACTCATCCGTGTGCAAGCAAGCATGTTCATGCACACATACAGAAGGTATTTCTTTAAGATGAGTTAAATTTTTCACTAATCTTATGTTGTGTTTAACAGTGCACAAAAAGATATTTCAAGCAATATTTTGGAGACAGAGACCAGAGATTGCTGAATAAGACACTTAGGAGTTATGCCTCTTTGCAATTCGGCTACTTGTGTGTGTTGGCCTGGCATCAAGTTCAGTAATGCTTGGATAACAGCTAATGGACTACTTAAGCACAGAAAAAATAATAACTTAGAGCTGTCAGGCACCAGTGAATCATATCTTTAACCCTAGCTACATAAGATACTGATATCCAGAAGACTATGGTTCAAAACCAATGTGGGCAGAAAAGTCTACTAGATTACATTTCCAAAATAACCATCTCCAATATAGTGTCATTGTTGCAATGGGTCATCCTGTGTGCTGAAACTTCAAGGGTGGAGGAGGAGTAAGGGAGATGGGGGAGGGAAGAGATAGTGGGAGGGGGTAACAATGCTCCACAAGGAATGTATTCATTACCTTACTCATGTAACTGTAACCCCTCTGTACAGCATCTTTACAATAAAACAAAATGTAAAAAATAACTGTCAAAGATCAGGGCTGGAAGTTAACTCAAGTGATAAGGAACACCAGAGCAAGAAAGCTGAGCAAGAGTGAGGGCCAGAGTTAAAGTCCATCAGTTGATGGAAGCAGAGTTTCAGCCTTCCCGGGACTTTGAGGACTGGGATCAGCCTTCATTTAGCCTGGGAAGCTCTTGAGTAACTTGATCAATCTAGAGATGTATGTATTTTGGTATTAAATCTTTCCTAGAAATGCAATTGCATCTGAAACAAAAGCACAGATTTGCTTTCAGCAGGGAAATAAAGGAATTAGAAGAAGGGGGGAAATGATGGAATCTAAAAATGATGTAATAAGAATTAAGGAAGAAACATTCTAGTAGAGGAACCAAGAAGAAAGAAGCAGAGCAAGAAGAATAAGACCGAATGGAAAATGTAAAAGGATGGAAGGAAATTTGTAAAGAATTAATTTTTTTCAAATATATTGCTCACAATTTGTGTTACTTTTCACTATGAACTTGTATAAACTAGTATGAAGTGAAACTACAAGGGTTTAAGCCTACTTGCTGTACCTATGTGAAGCATGGACTACTTACAAGGAAGTATGAGAAGATGGATTGATGATGAGAAGATGTCCTTGACCTAGACAGGCACAGTACTAACAGGGAGAAAAACTCAAGAAATTCGACTAAGAGTCTGTTTTCTACTGCCCATGACTGAGGAGTACATACTAAGCCTAAGAAGAAAATACAACACAGGAAAATCTTACAAATTTCAAAAATTCAAATAAAAATTCTCAATTGGTTTCATGTTCTTTGTTCTTTCATAAATACCTTGAGATCGTAAGGACTGTGCGATATCACAGGTACAACTTTGCAGACTCTGCCACTTACATTACTACCCTGATCAGTTGAATTCCTCTTGTAAATAATTACTTCTATGTCTTTACTTGGTCTCATCCATCACACTTGCCTTTAAAGAAAGAAAAGTACTAAAATAAATGTACCAGTGTTTCCTCCAAAATCACTGGGTTTTGCTGGGGGAAAAAAAATCTGAACTTATGTTTTAAGAGCACAAAACCTACCACATTCCAATCTCATTAAAGATATAAATTTCCCATAAATGCTAATTTGTGTCTTCATTTCTTTCCTAAAATGTCACAACACTACTAAATGCCTTACACCCAGCTGATGAGTATATCTCATAGGCAAGGAGAACTACCTAGTAAGTACTCTTTCTGTGTCGTATCACTGTATCAGCAACCTACTAAATCCAACAATCCCCTTTTCTCTGTACTTAAGGAAGGTAAGTCTCTCATCTAAACCTCTGCAGTCCATCTGCATTTACCTATCCTACAGCCTTAATGTCTTTCACTCTAGGTCATTCATATCAGTGCAGAAATGTGCTCTTGGAGAACTTTCCTCATTTATTTTTGGAAGTGCTGGGGTTTGAACTCAGGGTCTGGACACTGTCCCTGAGCCTCTTTGTGTGCAAGGCTAGCACTCTACCACTTGAACCACAGCACCACTTCTGGTTTTTGAGTGGTTAATAGGAGATGAGTTTCACCAGGACTGCTTGGGCTGCCTTTGAACCTTGATGCTCAGATCTCAGCCTCCTGAGTAGCTTGGATTACAGGCACGAGCCTGTACCTGCATCTTTCCTCATTTTTAAAACAAAATTTTACAACTACACACCATGGAGATGGGAGGGCAGGGATGGTAGGGGAAAAACAAAGGAGGAGACAACAATGCTTGATAAGAAATGTTTTTATTACTTTGCTAAGGTAACTGTAACCCCTCCTCTGTACAGTATTCTCACAATAAAAAAAACTTATTTTAAAAAACCAAATGGAAAAAATAAATAAAAATTTGAAAAAGACAAACCTCTTCTTTGTACCAATCCAATTCCACTCTCTCAAAACTCTTGAAGAAGTTCAATTGGACAATAAATTTCTGTACCAATTTACAAGCAAGACGACGTCTATCACTACCAGAAAAGTTCTTGTCATTTGTCACTCCTGCTTGTAGCTGGGTACTTGTTATAAGTAAACTATACCTATCTTATCTTAATTAATTAATAATTAATTAGTTGCTCACAAGCTCAATTAATAAATAGGACCCAGCTGTTCATCAATATTTTAAAACAATATCTGTTTCTGTAACCTTGCATGATACACTCACTTCAGCATATTTTCCCCAGGTGTTCATTGATTTGTGCTGTGCCATGCTACTCAATGCTAAGTATTGGTATTCTTTGTGGGCCTGCCTTGTACCTTCTCCTTTAATGGTAAGATTTTCCTTGGTGAGGCTTTTTATTTCCATAGCTTTAAAAAGAACTTTCTAATTAGGAGAGGGTGTTAGGGAGAAGGAAAATGGCAGTAAAATGAAGGAGGGGATAACAATATTGGACAAGAAATGTACCCATTATTTTATATATGTAACTGTCACCCCTCTGTACAGCATCTTGACAATAAAATTAAATTTAGACAAAAAAGAATACACACCAAAAAGTATGTTGAGTATGGTCTACATATGAAAAATACCTAGGAGATTTTACAATGCCCATGACTAAGGTCTTGAAATGGGCTGCATGTGAGAATCTGCATATGTGTGGAGGGAAACTGTGTTGACGAGGAGAGGCTACTTCTTTTTATTATCAAGGTAATGTACAGAGGAGTGTACATGCATAAGGTAGTGGAGATGCTGCATCTTGACATTCTTTGCTTTTTTGTCTATGTATATTAAATATTACACTTTCTCTCTCCACTCATTTGCCTTCCCCCAACACACATGTTGCTTGACCTCCCTGATTCCCAACCACAAGTATTTCACCTTCCTGGTATTTATTTTGCTAATATATGGGTTCATTGTTTGAAGGAGTGATACCATTGTGAATCTCCCCCTGATTACACCATAGATGATACGTTTATGTATACACGCACATGACCTCATATATGTCTTCATATATGTTTACAAAGGTAGAACACCCCCTCTTATTTCTGGGATGGAGTCAGAAGTCAGAAGCAATGCTCTGAGCAAGGGAACTCTAACGTGTGTTTTTTACTGCAACTTTTTCTCAGTTCCCCATGTTTCCTTTCCCTTGCATGCTATACTCAATCTACCATCATCATTCAATTCTTCCATACTCATGTGCCTCAAATGTTTGGACAGTGTTTCCACTTTTCTGCTACTACAGCAGCTAGTAGGGCAGCCGCTCTTTTGCTATTCTTTTCTCTTCTTCAAATAGTGTGCTTTTTATAAAGTTAAGACATGGCTCTACATCCATTTTTTTCCTCACAATGGTCAAGAAGGTATTTAAATATTGAGAATAAAATAAAACCCACTTTCTATAACCAGCAAGTCCTAACCCACGCTTTCTAACTGATAGCATCCCACTGTGGGTTGAGCTCATAATATTAGCTCTTTCGATATTCAAACTCATTCTGAGTAAAGAATATTTTTTAAGTTTCTCTACCACCCCTGCTTTTTTTATGCTCTAAATGCCGACAATAAAACAAGGTATTTAGGAGACAGCAGCTGTAACCGTGACCTTGGACATATAAGAAATGAAAGGATCTAGAATACATAGCAAATAATTGGGCTTGGATAAAAAGGATCGTTTCAGTTGTAGCCTGAAGAATTTTTTTAAGTACAGGTACTCATGGCTCATTACATTGATCCTGAAGTTAGCAGAATAACGACATCTGCTTTATGTGAGGAAGTACAGTGCTTGGGCAAGACTAAGAGGAGGAAAGTCTTTGAGCTAAGAAAACAAACTTCAGTGATTATTTTTAACTAATTGTTATTGAATTTGAGCAATTAAGCTATCTAGAAAAACACAGTGTGAGCATCAATGATGCTTGTCAGGTTGCAGTTGGTAATAATGATATATAATATGCCTGTCAGCCATGTATCATGGTTTTCCATAGTTCTGATCAGATCTCAGGGACAAATATTGGAAAATCAGCTCATCATCCCTATTGCTATCCATGAAAGAGAACTGTAGTTTTTCCTAAGCACAACACGGTTCTCTTGGTAGCTATCCCTCTAGCCAGGGCTTCTGACATTTTTCTTCTTTGGTGCCCTCTTTCCAGGAAAGTAGAGATATTGAAAACAGAGCTCTGCTCCACATTTTGTCTTTTGAACCCTTTGCTCTATTCCATGCTGGTCACCATCCTCTTTGCCAGTGAAATAAATGTTCTCCACAATGTCAAAGAGATGTTTCACTGCTTTGCTTGCACACTTGGATTTTTAAAGCAATGTCTGGCCTTCATACCCGGTATTTTTATGTCATTGATGGGAATCTGGTCACAGAGTTTTGATAATTTGTATGTTCATTTTTGCCTTTTTATGTTTTGGTCTAGAAGTACTGGGATTGAACTCATGCTTGCTAGGTAAATGCTTTGTCGCCTAAGGCACAGTAACAATACATTTTGCTTTAAGTTTGTTACTCAAATAGATTTCTATGCCTTTGTCTGGACCAGCTTCCTACCAAGATCCTCCTACTTCTACCTCCTGAGTAGCTGGAATTATAGGAATCCTCCACACTACATCCAGACAGACACAGTTTTAATAGTACTTCCAGGGAAGTCTAGGGAAACCTATATGGAAAACTATTGTTCAAAGAATTGTTATCCCAACAGAGGGTAGCTATATTTAATTACTCTAGGAAAAAGTTTACAACAGGACCCTGTAGATGACAAGAAAGTTAATGGAAACAAACTTAAACCAGACTCTGTTGATTATAAATGAATATTGCTTACTGCAAACCCAAAATGTAGTACATCTAAACAAAGTCCCTAATTTGATGGTAAAATAACTTGTATGTTTCTTCTATATAATTACATATAATGAAAGACCAATTATGATATGAAGACATTCTGGGGAGAGAAGAGAAAAACCTGAAGTAGAATGCTTCAAAGCCCAATCAAATACTACATTTTTGGGAAAATAAAAAGAATATTTTATCCAAACATTCTAATTACTCCATTTTTGTCAGCAAAATGAATGTTACCAGTGAAATGGAGCAAACTGCTCCATAGAAGTTCTGAAAAATACATAAACAAAAGCACTGTTAATGCTTTTGACAGCAGGAGATTCAGTTTGTTTTTCTCACTCTTAGCCACAACACAGATAAGTTGTATGAACCAACTAGAAAAAATGGA
The DNA here is from genome assembly GCF_019054845.1 of Dipodomys spectabilis. Lineage (NCBI taxonomy): Eukaryota > Metazoa > Chordata > Mammalia > Rodentia > Heteromyidae > Dipodomys > Dipodomys spectabilis. The sequence continues at coordinate 9,721,677 of NW_024870686.1, read as the reverse complement.
GACAATAGTCACAGATATTCTTCACTTTAATGTTGTTACTCAACTCTTACAATTTTTGACAATCAGAAACTTGAATTTTTATCTTCTGTAATACATGATAAGGTGGAAGTACTATAAGACCTTTCTGCCTCCTCCAAGCATCCTTCTGACTATTGGCTGTCTCTTTCTTCACTTCCACCTGCAGGATGCAGTGTTACCTCTGTAGTTTTCATTTCCAGGTTCTTTACTCCTAAATGCTTGGTTTCCTTTTGTGTGTGTGCATACCAATACAGGAACTTGAACTCAGGGTCTCTCCTTTCGCTCAAGGCTAGCACTTTACCACTTGAGTACACTCTACCATTTGAGGGCTGACAATGAACCTCTCTCAGATATTAACCTCCTACATAGCTAGGATTACAGGCCTGAAACTCTGCTTTGCATAATCAGCAAAGACTTAGGATTGCTGGAAGTGTGTTCAACATGATATGACACAACAACAGTGTGTCTCCATGGTTACCAGAATATTTCCCTATCTCACATGGAAGTTGCATAGGTAGCATATGTTTGTATGTAGTGTGTATTATGTGTGTGCTTTGGGTTTTGTTTGATTTTGTTTTCTTTTTTATAGTCCGAAGTCCAGAAATCATAGCCGCAGTTCCACATGCACCAACATACATAAATGTACTTAAATCCTGAATACTGTTATGAAGTAAGCTAAGCTCGTAGCTCAATAAAACAGAGGGAGAAAACAACAGATCAATGCTACTCTACCCTTCCCAAAATAGAAGAGATGAAAGAGAAAAAATAATGAAACCTAAAAATTTAAGTGTTTTGGACATGGCAAAGAAACAATATTTTAAATTATCATAAATTAGAAAGAAATTAGAACTTTATTCTAAGAAATATACACATAGTAATATTCCAGAGAAAATCCTTAACTAGAAATAGCCCCAGAAATGACAAGGACAAATAAGGGCTTAACACAACTGTACTAAATATGTTGAATGAGTGAAGATTTACTTGAAAATACATACAAGATCAGAGAAATGAGAAAAAAAACAAGACCTAATGTAATTTTTGAGGAGGGGGTGCACTCAGGGCCTGGGTGCTATTGGTGACCTTTTTTTGCTCAAAGCAAGAATTGTACCACTTGAGTCACAGCTCCATTTCTGGCTTTTTGTTGTTTGAGTGTTATGGACTTTCTTGCAGAAGCTGGCTTTAGATCACAATCCTCAGACCTCATTCTCCTGATTAGCTAGGATTACAGGTGTAAGCCACTGGCACCAGGCTTAACTGATACTTTCTTTTAGATGAAAGAAAATATGGTATCTAAAACAAAAATTTTACTGCTACAGAAATAAATCTAGTCTCTTTATTTCTATACCTTAAAAACTAGACTTTAGTTTTATTGTTTTGTTTCTGACAAAGTTGATTCCTAAAATCAGTTATTCCATCTTTAGCTGTAAAATCTTTCTAAATGGTATATGTATATTTTCATAGCATAGTTATTACCAGAATATCAGCACAATATTAAATAAAAATATGTAGTGTCTAGTTTAAATGAAGGGTATCAGTGTATGTCCTCTGGCAAAAAGATTACATGTGTACCCTCAACTCAGATCTCATGTTCCCCTTAATCTCCCCTCATCTTTCTATTCAAATTGACCAGTTTTAGTTTAAAGAAATGTTTTTTTAAATAAGTTTTTTATTGTGAAACTACTGTACAGAGGGGTGACAGTTACCTGAGCAAGGTAATGAGTACATTTCTTATCAAACCTTGTTGCCTCCTCATTGTTTTTCCCCTACCATCCCTTCCCTCCCATCTCCACGACTACACTCTCCTCCCCCCCACCCACAGCCTAAATTGTAAAGTTCGTTTTCAACATAGTGTTTTGTATATCTCATTGTTACAATGGATCAACCTGTATCCCTATTTAAACATTTTGTTTTTTTTCCCTTCCCCTCCCCAAATTATACTGACATCAAATACAGTGAAAACGGGGAGGAACATAAAAAGCAACAAAAAAAAAAAATCACATGGTACCTTATAAATACATTAGACACAAGAAAGAATAAACAACTTGTGTCCAGATCTTGGGGTTCATTTAACTTCATCTGGTCATATGTACATAGCTTTTTTTTTTTAATTTATTGTGAAAATACTGTACAGAGGGGTTACAATTACATGGGCAAGATAATGAGTACATTTCTTATCAAGCATTGTTGCCTCCTCCTTTCTTTCCCCTTCTCATCCTTTCCCATCCCCCCCCCACCCTCAGCCAAAGTTGTAAAGTTCATTTTCCTTTTTCTTTTTTTTTTTTTGGGGGGGGGTCCGGTTGTGGGGCCTGAACTCTGGGCCTGGGCGCTGTCCCTCAGCTCTTCAGCTCAAGGCTAGCACTCTACCACTTGAGCCACAGCACCACTTCCGGCTTTTTTTTCTGCTCACGTGGTGCTGAGAAATCGAACCCAGGGCCTCATGCATGCAAGGCAAGCACTCTACCACTGAGCCACCTTCCCAGCCCCTAAAGTTCGTTTTTCGACATAACGTCTTGTACATCTCATTGTTGCAATGGGTCCACCTGTATCCTGATTTAAACAATTTGTGTAGATAGCTTTTGACCTTTTCTACTTGTCTCAGACATATACTAGTTATTGCAAATAAGGGGAACCATGGGACCTATGTTTCTTTGGGCCTGGCTTACTTCACTTAAATCCCCCAACAACAAATCCTCAACGAAACAACTGCCCCATAAATAAGTGGGCTAAAGAATTAAAGAAACTTCTCTGAAGAGGGAAGAAAGATGGCCAATAGACACATGAAGAAATGTTCAACCTCTCTAGCCATAAAAGAAATGCAAATCAAAACAACATTGAGATACCACCTCACCCCAGTTAGAATGGCTATAATCCAGAATTCTAGTAACAACAGATGCTCGAGGGAAAGTGGCCAGAAGGGAACTCTACTGCATTGTTGGTGGGAGTGTAAACTTGTTCAACCACTTTGGAAAGCAGTATGGAGGCTGCTCAAAAGACTCCACATATTGCTCCCCACTTTTGGGCATTTACCCAAATGATCACAAACAATACCATACTAAAGCTACCATCACAACTATGTTTATTGCAGCATTATTTACCATACCTAAGATATGGAACCAACCCAGATGCCCCTCAGTAGATGAATGGATCAAGAAAATGTATGCCAGGCACTGGTGTCTCACGCCCGTAATCCTAGCTACTCAGGAGGCTGAGATCTGAGGATTGCGGTTCAAAGCCAGCCGGAGCAGGAAAGTTCGTGAGACTCTTATCTCCAATAAATCACTAGAAAACCAGAAGTGGTGCTGTAGCTCAAGAGGTAGAGTGCTAGCCTGGATCTGAAGAGCTGAGGGACAGAGTCCAAGCCCAGAGTTCAAGCCCCACGACCAACAAAAAAAAATAAAAGAAAGAAAGAAAATGTGGTATATATACACAATGGAATGCCTCCATCAGAAAGAATGACATCATCCCATTTGTTAGGAAATGGAAAGACTAAGAAATGTTTTTTGAAATTTGTTTTATCTTAAGATTTCAGTTGTTTTTAGCTAGACATTTGATCTTGTGAATGTATTTTTTTCCTACTCGCAGAACTGAATCCTTCCAGGTGGACCCATTGCAACAATGAGATGTACAAGTCATTATGTCGAAAACGAAATTTACAACTTTGGTGGGGGGTGGGGAGGATTGAGGGGGAGGATGGGATGGGAAGGGGAAACAAAGGAGGAGGCTACAATGCTTGATAAGAAATGTACTCATCATCTTGTCCATGTAATTGTAACCCCTCTGTACAGTATTTTCACAATAAAAAAAAATCCAAAAAAAAAAAAGAACTGAATCCTGACAGTTTGATAAAATCATCACTTGCCATTTCCCTGTCCCTGTCCCAGTCCCAGCTGGTTCTATCAAACATGTATAGTAGTTGTGTTGCTGGCTGTCTATTTTGTAGCAAATTTATTTTTTACATTGACCTTTGAACTCAATGATTTGGAGAATGTAAGCATTGCTTCACAGTGGCCATGTTAGCCTATTTTTTTTTGAGTAAATACAATGCCATCTTTAAAAAACTTTCATGAAGTCATGAAAATAAATGAATGCGTTTCTCTGAATGAAATGAGGTGTATATTTACAAAAACAAACTCATGGAGTAGAAAGAGATGTGCCTGTTCTTAGACAAAGTCTACATGATGAGCATACCAAACTTGACCAGACTGACAGTTCTACTGAGCTACATAGGGAAATTGGAAGTATACTAATTATATTTCCCAATTTTCATCATTTTGCTTTTATTCTTACCTGCCACCCATGAGAAGAATGGGAGGGGGAATATCCTTGCAAGAGCTCAGTCTATACCAGTCCTTAAAAGTGACTTGGTACAGAAGAGTTCCTTTCCATCACTTTGAACATGGCAGTCTAATAATGCTAAGGTAAAGACAGTTTTTTTCATTCCCTTATGTGTTCTGAGGTGACAACTCTAAGTAAAAGAATCTTCAGAGATGACAGGTTCTGCCTATCTTAGTACCTGTAAATAATAATACCTAACCATGTGTAGGACCATGTCCATTTTTTTTTTTTTTTTTTGGTCGTGGCCCTTGAACTCTGGGCTGGGGAGCTGTCCCTCAGCTCTTCAGCTCAAGGTGAGTGCTCTACTTCTTAAGCCACAGCGCCACTTCCAGTTTTCTAGTGGTTTATTGGAGAGGAGAGTCTCACAGACTTTCCTGCCCCGGTTGCCTTTGAACCGTGATCCTCAGATCTCAGCCTCCTGAGTAGCTAGGATTACAGGCATGAGCCACTGGTGCCAGTGCAGTTTGTGACTTTGTTTTGCAAAACAAAGCATATTTTTCACCAAAAGAAGCAAGTTTATGTTTAAAAATGTTTTTTTTTACATCCCTTTTGGGCTAAAGAAAAAAAATAATTAAAGTCATTTTGTTTGTGCATTTTTTGTCTAGTTATTTTTGGTTGAACTCAGGGCCTCATGCTTGGTAGGAAGATACTCTACCACTTGAACTAAGCCCCTCAGATCTTTTTAGCCATTCTTGTTTTTCCAGATAGGAACTTGCATTCATGCTCAAGTCAATTTGGAACACTAATCACCTATTTGTACTTTTCACAAAGCTGGAATGACATAGGTGTCACTGAATTCAGCGTGTGTGTGTGTGTGTGTGTGTGTGTGTGTGTGTGTGTGTGTGTGTGTGTGCCAGTCCTGAGGCTTGAACTTAGGGCCTGGGCACTGTCCATTAGATTTCTTTTGCTCAAACTTAATTAATGTTCCACCACTGGAGCCATAGCTCCACTTACACTGGTGCCTGTCTTCATTCACCTTCTGAGGTGAGTTGTCACAGTTAGGTCCAGATTGGTCTTCAATAGCTATTCTCCTGATCTCTGCTTTCCCTGTAGTTAGGCTCATGATCAATGAGCCAATAGCATCCAGCTTAAGGAAGAAAAGAATAAAGGACAAAGGAAGATTAACTGATTTATTATATAAATTCAGCATAATTAGAAAACACTGCATCCTATTTGTTCAGATCTGAAAATATGCAAGACTTTCCATTTGACCTTCTAATGCAAATATCCTGGAAGCTTTGAATAAAATAAGTACACAAAACAAAAAGGAATTTACTGGCAACATGAGATGGGAGAAAATAAGAGATAGATTATAAACCTGTAATTGTATATTACTTAGCAACAGGTCTGATACATAAAATCTAGAAGCTAGGTCAGTGTCAAATAGAAAAGAAGGCAGTATTAATCCATTAGGTGTCCAATGAAAGTATGTTTTCTAATTTGTGACAAGGGCATTGTAATGGCTCTTTAACAAAACTATGAGTCATTTTCTGCAAAAGAAACAGAAAAAGAAGGCGCAGGAGGAGGACAAGAAGAAGGAAGAAAAAGCTCAATATCTATGTGATATGATCATATAAAATAATATTTATCAAAACGAACTCCAAAACATTTAAACAAGACATTTTTTTTCTTTCTTTGTCTCTGTTTCAGTTTTCTTTATCTTTTGTCTTGTTCATTAATTTATCTGTTTTTGGGAGGGTAAGGGGGGGGACACAGAAAGGGTGGGACAAAGGATGAACAAATGCAGCAGTGGTCCTCAATAAACAGTATGTTTAAAATGAACTATACAACTTGTGGGTGGGTACTGGAGGGAAAAACTTGGAGAAAGTGAGGCAAGGGGTAACACTGTTCAAAAAGAAATGTACTCATTACCTGACATAATTGCAATCCTTAGATATAATCACCTCTACAATAACTATCTCTCTCTATATATACATATATATTAAAAAGAAGAAGAGAAAGAAGGAGGAGGAGAAGAAGAAGGAGGAAGAAGGGAGAAAAGGAAGAGGAGGAGGAGAGGAAGAGGGGGTAGGGGAAGAGGAGAAAGAGAGAGAGAGAGAGAGAAAGGTTGCCTACATCCTTTGGCCACAATGGACACTGGAGCAAACTGGTAAAAGTACCTGCATATCTGCATAGGCTTATGGCCACTGGATAGTCAGCCTCCTCGTCCAACCATACAAACGCAAAAAAGCACATCAAAAACAAATATAAAATAACAGATTCTTACAAGTTGTCAGAAAAGTAATAACATGTAGGCAGGGCCTTAGTTAAGACAGCAAGCACTGAGAATTTTTATTCAAAGTTCTCTCATAATATATTCTATCTCATATCTACTAAATGGTGTACTAAAGCTTTAAAAACAGTTTTGTTCTAATAGGATAATTGGGGGAAAGTATTTTGTAAGTATTCCATAAATGCATGTGAATCAGAGTAAGTCCCAAAGAAACACTTCTAGAATGAAGAACACATTGTATGTGACATTAAAAACCTTGGAGGGAAAAGACAAAACAATTCTCAATTTCTGAATGCAAGTGCTTACTTATATGTTAGCCTTTTGAGATGCTTGATATCTGTAAGAATATGAAATTATACTATAACAACCCTGATAGGTAGGCCTGTAATGTTCATCAAGAATAAGAAGTGAGCATTTAATTTGAGCTTGGTCCATCAGCATATAGAGCTACATGATACTGATTTTTGAATATGGATTTGATATGACAACTTTTTCAATAATCTTTCTCACAATAGGGACCCACGCACTAAATCTCAACAAAAATCCACATCTACTCTGACTGAACCTTACAATTTCACCTCATGACCCTTCTGTATTTTCAGAGAAATCTTAAAAATACACAAGTTTAGTTTTATCATTTTCGTTTTCGTATTATAATAATATAATCCTCGTGCTTTAGGGTCAATCACATAATTAGCTTCACTTAGTAGATCATATTGATGTATTTATTATTTTGCAGTAGTTTAGATTTAGAGCAGCATGCTGTGGAGATGTCTTTTTTCGGATTCAGCCTTTATTATTTTTCGGGCAGGGCCTTACTTTTCTTACCCAGGCATACTTGCGCCATGATCTTCTTGCTTCATACTTCCTTTGTAACTTGGATGACAGGAGAATGCTACCATGGCCAACTTGTTTTCATTGTGAAGAGGTCTCATTATTTCTTTGTGTAGGCCATTCTTGACCTATGATTCTCCAGATTTACACCCTCCAAATGGTTAGGAGGACAGGTGTAAGCCACCACATCCAGAATTTTGTAGGTCTCTTTTGCCAACTAACATAGATGAATTTTAGCTGTTCTTGTACCTTAAGTTCTGAACAGTATTCTGATTTTTTTTAAATCACTGCTACTTTTAAAAAAAGTACTTTCAAAAGGACTATCAATGTCAAATAATTTTAATTCTAAACTTGCTCTATTCTTGCCCAGTAGTTAGCTGTACTTTCTTCTTATTTTATTATTAATCATTGTAGTTTAATGAGGATTTCTAGGGCATTTTCATTCCAAAGCATATGTTAAGCAGCGCTGACCTAAATGACTTTGCGATAAGGTCAATGGGTAGTGGTAACTCTGAGATTCTGAGATTTCCCCTGTGGGATTATAACAAGCTGAAAGAGTCTCTAGCTCCACATAGAAAATATTAAAGAATTTCTAGGAGCTTAGACATAGGATGATAAATATCTTCTTTTTCCCCAGAATTCTGTGGGACTGGACAGAGAGACACTTACTAACCCAGAGAAGGTTGTCTTTGACATTTGCAAGGTCTATGGTTCTGGTCCTGGTAGTCTTAAATCATGAACCCCAAAATAAATAAATAAATAAAAATAGGGTTATTTCAGACATAATTGGTTGAGGTCAAAATAAAATATAGCAGCTGTTATTCTAATATGACTGGTGTTCTTTATTTCTTTTTTCTTTTTATTTTATTGTCAAGGTGATGTACAGAGGAGTTACAGATACATAAGTAAGGTAGTGATTACATTTCTTGTCTAACTTGTTACCCACTCCCCCATTTTCTCCCTCCTTCTTTCCCTCCAATCTCCCCTGCAAGTTGTACAGATGATTTCCAAGATATTGTCTTGTGAATATTGCTGTTGACTGATATTCTTATAAGGAGAGAAGAGTAGAGTCACAGAGACACATAGATGTGAAAATATAAACACACAAAGGAAATAGACCATAAAACAAGAAATGTTGCTACTCAGGAAGCTGAAATCTGAGGATTGAGGTTCCAAGCCAGCCCAAGCAGGAAAATCTATGAAATGCTTATCTCAGATTAACCATTAGAAAAACTGGAAGTGATGCTATGGCTCAAAGTGGTAGAGCACTAGCCTTGAGCAAAAGAGCTTAGGGCCAACATCCATGACCCTGAATTCAAGTCCCAAGACCAACAAGAAAGAAAGGAAGGAAGGAAGGAAGGAAGGAAAGAAAGAAAGAAACAGAGAGAGAGAGGAAGGAAGGAGGGAGGGAGGGAAGGAAGGAAGGAAGGAAGGAAGGAAGGAAGGAAGGAAGGAAGGAAGGAAGGAAGGAAGGAAGGAAGGAAGGAAGGAAGGAAGGAAAGAAGGGAGGGAGGGAGAAAGGGAGGGAGGGAGGGAAGGGAGGAAGGGAGGAAGGGAGGGAGGGAGGAAGGAAGGAAGGAAGGAAGGAAGGAAGGAAGGAAGGAAGGAAGGAAGGAAGGAAGGAAGAAAGGAAGGAAGGAAAGGAAGGGAAGGAAGGGAAGGGAAGGGAAGGGAAGGAAAGGAAAGGAAAAAAGGAAAGGAAAGGAAATCAAGATTGGAGTGATGCAAATAAGCCAAGACATGACAAAGGGTGTGAACAATGCAACAGGAACTTGAAGAAACAGGGAAAGGATTTTCCTGTGACGTATGAAGAGAGAATGGCCTTAATAATATTGTATTTGTGGACTTCTAGTCCCTAGAACGATGAAGCGGTGAGTTCTGGGGCATGGTACATAGTCTGTGGGGCTTTATTACAGGCACCTTAACAAATTAATGAACTCATTCAATGGCCATTTCTCATGGCTTCTATTGTTTTCTCTAGATTCTTATTTCAAATTGATATGATTTTTCTTTCTGCCTGAAGGATGCTCTTTAAAATTTTCCTGGTGTTGTTCTACTGATGATGAATCTTTTCCACTTTTGTGGTTCTGGAAAATATCTTTATTTTGCTTCTTTTTTAAAAGTTATTTTTGCTGCAGGTAGAATTTTAGATTGATAGTTTTGTTTCGTGTTTTTTTTTCAGTATTTCAAGATGTACTCAACTCTTCCCAATTGCATTTTTTAGTTTCTGAGTTCAAAAATGCTGGTACATTCTACCTGGGAACCACTAGCTCATGCCTGTAATCCTAACTACTCAGGAGAGTGATATCTGAGGGTTTAGGTTCAAAACCAATCTTAACAAGAAAGGCTATGAGATTCTTATTTCCAATAAGCAACCAAAAAAGCTGAAAGTGGATTTGTGGCTGAAGTGGTAGGGCACTAGCCTTGAACACAAAAGATCAGGGACAGCAACTAGGCCCTGACTTCACATCCCAGGACCAGTACAAAAAAAATAAGAATAAAATAAAACCTGGTACATTTCTAAGTCTGTCTTCTGTATATAATCTTCCATTGGTATTTTCTTTAAAGAAAATTCTAATTATTGATTTGAGTTTATTTGATTTTATATGCCTTTTAATCACTTTTTTTGTTTTCTGGTACTTGGATTTTTTTGAAGCTGTTTTTGTGAGTTTTTATTTTCAACAAATTCATAAGAGTTTCAGCCATTCCTCCTTCAAATATATTTTCTATACACCACTCTTCTTTTGAGGAATCCAATTTTGTGTGCACCAGACTTCTTCTCTATTTATTAAATTATTCTGTTCCCATTTTTAAGTCCTAATCTAGTGAATTTTTTGTCCCACTTTGTTTCACTAAATCACTTTTTGCCTTCAATTTTTAATAGGCACATATTGTGAATTTTAATTTGTCAAATGTTAGATATTTTTGCATTCCTATATATTATTTGGCTTTGTAATGGGTACATTTAAGTTAATTGGAAATTTTTAATAAATGTGCATCTTATTTTTTATATTTTGTATAAATAACTGAGCAGATCTCAACCTAATGATAATTATTCTTCACTACTTAGCCTTGTAAACATAAAATAAAGAAAACATAGCAAGTGGAGCTCTGACTCAAAAGTGGTAGAGCACTAGCCTTGAGCAACAACAGCTGAGGGACAGTACCCAGGCCCTGAGTACAAGCCTCATGACCAAAAAAAAAAAAAATAGCCTCCATAATTTTGTGTTCAGCATATATATTTACAAATACTAGATTTGCAAAACTATGAAAAAGGTAATTTGAGAATTAGAAATAAATTCCAAGATGATCAGATTCTAGAAATAGCAGACCAAAATAATAGTTATTTAAATAATTTGATATTTGTTTGTTTGTGTTAGTACTGTGCTTTGAACTCAGGGACTTAAGGTTGCTAACCAAGCTGTAAGTAAGAGCTTGTAAGAAAGTAAACACCAAGTAAGCAAGCACTAAAAACTGTACCACTTAAGCCACATTCCCTTATCTTTTTTGCTTAGATTCTTTTTCACATAGGATCTCTCTTTGTGCCCAGGACTGGCCTAAAATCACAATTCTACATAGCTTGTATAAAATTCATGTATTACCATTCTCAGCTTGTATATTTAAGATTTTGTAACTTTTTTCCCCTGCCTTACTAATTTTTTGAGGACCTGAACTCAAATCTCAGTACTTCAAAATATAAAGGCTCAAGGAAATGTGGGAAAGTGGTTACAAAACTAATAGGGATTTTCTCAGGTGTATCCTTGTGCAAAGGAAATAGGATTGCTCCTGATAATATGCAAATCCCTTAGGCATTAAAGATATCTAGGAATAGCTGGGAACATAAAGTATTGCCAAGAAAACTGATCCATAAACCAGTCATAGCTACATGCACATGTAATGCAGCATTCTGGAGATAGAAGCAGGAGGATTGTGAGTTTCCAACCAGCCTGGGTCACATAGCAAGACCTTGCCTCAAATGAATTAATTGACTAATTACTTCATAGGGTCATTGTATATTTCTCTCCTTTATATAGTACTTTTTTCCAGATATTAATAATATGTTACAATTAATTGACAGTATGGTAACATATTTGCTTAACATTAATGACTAAAATATTTCTTTGAAAATATGAAATAGAGAACTGGGGGGGTGTCTTGTGTATGTCTGCATCTGTGTGTCTGTGTCTGTGTCTGTGTCTGTGTCCGTGTCTGTGTGGTATGTATGTGAGAAAGGGATCTGAGCTTAAACTCCAAGTCTGGGCACTGTTCCTGAGATTTTTACTAAAGGCTGCCACTCTACCACTTTAGCCACAGCTTCATTTCTGGCTTTTTGGTGGTTAATTGGAGACTAGAGTACCAAGGACTCTCTTTCTTGGGCTGGCTTTGACTTTAAATCCTTAGGTCACAGCCTCCTTAGTTGCCAGAATTACAGATGTTAACTTCTGGCACCTGAAAATTGAGGAAATTTTGACCAATGAATTATTGCATTTCACATATCTTAAAGTACAAATTCCTTCAAATAGAAGATTGGTAATTTTTTAAGGATTTTATGAATGGGATTGCAACACTAAATCCCATTTTATAAATGGGATTGCAACAATAAGCATATCATCTCAAATAAAGGTGCAACTTAAGACCACTTAACAACAAAATCCACTTGTCTTTTGTCATGACAAAAATGGAATCCAGTAACAATGTCTCTGGGACCCAGGCTCCTCCATCCATTTCTGTTAACCCTGCTCTAAGAAGACCCCTGCAGATCTCATGCATGGATACTACTGTCTTTGTTTTTCTTGCATATCTGTTCAGCCTGAGCATTCCAAAGCTTCCTCTATGAATCTGATATAGTAATGTTCTGCAGTCAGTAAAAAAATAATAATAAAATACAACAGTATTTAAATTTTGCTGTTGATATATGTCATCTCATTCATTTATAATGTTCCTAGAGTTGATAAATATCTGATGGATAAAGTGTTCTCTCAGTGGGTCATGTAGTCTGAGTCAGTTATAGTCTGGATTGATGTTTCATTACAAATACACTTATCTTTTGTCCAAAAGGGTCAGAGTTAAGTCAGTATAATGTTATATTCTTGTAGAATATAAGATGCATAATTTTATTCATTTATGATACACTTATACACGGAAAATCAGAATATATAGATCCCAGAATATATTTTTAGTTTTTAAGTGATCTTTAAGTTGTTGTACACAGAGTTTCATTTCAACATGTCAGCTTCTGAGAGCAATGCATCATAATCAGTGCCACCCTGGCTATCATTCTCCCCATCTCACCATCTCACCCATCAAGTTACCAGTTCCATTTCCACATGTGTACATTAAATATTACAATTACCCTTCCACTTTTCCTCCAATCATTTATCTTCTTCTTCCATTTGACCTTACCCCAACTCTGGGCAAAACATGCTTCAGCTTCTTGGTACCTTTCTGGGAAAAGAATATTATCATTTACTGGAAAATGGATGGATCTGGAAAAAAATGTGTGAAATGAATAATTAAGGCTCAGAAAGACAAAAGGTATGTGCTTTCTCTCATGCATAGAATTTAGATGTAAACTTTATACTTACATAAAACTTATGCAGGGCCATATGAATACATACATGAGAAAATTGACTGAAGTGTGGCATATGCAGGAAGGATTTCAATGATGTAGCCCTTTGAACAACTCACTTACAGTTTAACACAAAATGAATACATAACCCAGAATGTTTTTCATCTAGAGCATAAAGAAGAGAGCTGTTAAAGAGCAAGAACATGTTAGTTATATAGTGGAGAAGTGGATCAAGAAGAATGCCAAGTTTGAAGGATGAGCTGTGGAAAGGCTTGCTGACTTAAGAGAAAGCTGCAGGCATTCTGACATACATGTGGCAGTGCAGGAATCACAATCACCTAGGATGGGAATAAAATGGAGAAAAACAAAAACAAAAACAGATCATTACCCATTTTATGCCACCATGGGATTCTGTTGACACATGTTAATTTTCAGGGCCTGTGGTGCATATAAATGGGAAGGTCTGCTAGGCGATAGAATATGTGGATTATAATTCAGAATATAGAAGATTCCTTAACCCATCCCAGGTGTAAACTCCTCCACACTTAACATAAAAACACCAAGTTCAGTATAGAAATACATAAAATAATCTATTTCTGGCTAAGTCTCTATTGCAAAGGAATAGTCCCTCACTGACTTGTCAATATTGCACTTTCTTTGGCAGCTCATATTCTCTCTAAAATCACTAAGTAAATTTCTCTATTGTAACATTTTCCTTTGGTTTTGTCCATCATCAGAGATTTCTTTTCTTATACTTTATTAATGTTCTTGAATACACTCTGATTTTCAAATAAAGAAGAATATTCTCATTCAATAACTTGTTTAGACAGGATAAAAAAAATCAGAGGGCGGATACTGGCATTTAACAGTCTGAAATGTCAGATGCCCTTGATAAAAGATGGAGCTAAAATCCCTCTGGGAGTTCTTTAGGAAAATGATAACCATTTGAGATAGCAAGATGATTTAATGCATTGTTAATGTATTTAGCTGATGTGAAACTGATCCCACTTCTTTAATGTGACTCTTCAGTCACTCAGTATCCCAGTATTAGGAAAACCTCTGCAAATATGAATCACTTTACTCTGAAGAGCTCTTGATATCATAACAAGTTAATCTGATGAGGATTGAGTTGATCATTTTAGTGGAGCCCACAAACCATATCACGTGTCTTTAACTCACATATGCCTTTTGAGCTCTACAATATCAGATGAACATAGTAATGTCCCTTGCCTTCATTGGATACAGCCTGCAACAAACCCAGATTGATCTGATGAGTTCTTAAATAGTTTCATAATCTGGCCCTACTCAGAGATAGATTTACCGTGAAGATGTAATTGTGCTTGGCATTCAGGGGCACTCACTAGCAAAGTTTTTGCAAAGGACCTAGAAAGACCCTAAAACTTCCTTTACACTTCATGGATAGGTGTATGATGCACATTAAAAATGGAGATATGTAAGGGGATCCAAATAGGGAAAGATGAAGTAAAACTCTCCTTCTTTGTGGATAGCATTATCTTGTATTTAAAGAACCCCATAGACTCCACTCCCAAGTTACTCAAGGCTGATCCAAGATTTTGGCAACGTACAGGGTATAATATTAACCCTCAAAAATCAATGGCTTTTCTGTATGCCAATAATGAGAAGAATGCATCTGAAATCAGGAAAGCAACTCCTTTTGTAATAGCTCCCCAACTAGGAATTAACTTAACCAAAGAAGTGAAGAACCTCTGTGATGAAAATTTAAAAACCTGAAAAAGAAAATTAAAGAAGCAATAGGTAAGTAGAAAAATCTCCCATGTTCCTGGATTGGGAGAATTAACATAGTGAAAATGGCAATGCTGCCAAAGGCTATCTACAAATTCAACTCAATACCCACCAATATCCCAACTTCATTCTTTAAGGAAATAGAGGAAGCAATCCAAAAATTCATATGGAACAATAAAAGACCCCAAATAGCAAAAACAATTCTTAGAAGAAAGAACAGTGCTGGAGGAATAACCATACCAAACTTCAAACTCTATAAACAAATCAGTGTGGTACTGGCACAAGAACAGACCTGAGGACCGATGGAATAGAATTGAAGACCAAGAAATGAACCTGAAGACCTATAACCACCTAATCTTGGATAAGAGAGCAAAAAAAACAGGATGGAAGAAAGACATACTCTTCAGTAAATGGGGCTGGCAAAATTGGTTAAACACCTGTAGAAAACTAAAGGTAAATCCTTATATATCACCCTGCACCGGAATCAGTTCCAAGCTGATCAAAGACCTCAAAGTCAATGCAGACACCCTGAAAACATTATAGGAAGGAATAGGAGAAACTCTAGGGCTCCTTGGCACAGGCCGAAATTTTCTTAATAAATACCCAGAAACACAACAAATCAAAGAAAGGTTGGACAAATGGGATTGAAGAGCTTCTGCATGGCAAAAGACATAGCTAGCAAGATCAATAGAAAGCCTACAGATGGGAGAAGATATTCACTAGCCATTCAACAGACAAGGGTCTCATATCTAAAATATATTTTGAACTCAAAATATTAAAAGTTTTGGTGAAGGATTTTATACTGCTGAAAATAAATTGATAATCAGATTATTTATTTCTAATGATCCCCTAGTCTAACTTAGCAATAAGGTTATATAGGTATATACAGGTATATATGTGTGTGGGTGTGGGTGTATGTGTGCATGTGTGTGTGTGTGCCAGAGTTGTATCTTTCCTTTCTATAAACACAAATTCTTCAAATCTATTATCCTATGATCAATCTAGTATAATGTATGCATTGAAAGCATATAGGGGAAACTGTGTCAGAGAGGTGTGCCTAGTACTATATAATAAAAATATTATATTATTCCTCTGTATTTTCATTCATTTTCCTGACTAGTTATATGCTTCCATTTTACTATATTATGAATGGCATACCATTCTAAGACTCATGTGCTAAAATCCTACTCTCTAAAGATTTGGTGTGAAGAGGAGGCACCATTTGGACATAATTAGTCAAAAGAGTGGATCATTCAAATATGGATTTAGTGTCCTTATTAAATATTCCCTAAAGGACTTGAGGGATCCTTCTGCCATCTTTGGACATGGCTAATAGGAATCATAAAATGGCCATCATTAGACACTGAATCTTCCAGTAATTTAGTTTTAGACTTCCCAGTCTCTATAACTAGGTAAAATAAACCTCTGCTGTTCAGAAATACCAGTTTATAGCATTTTGTTAATAGCCTAACCTTTTCTTTTGCAACTGAAATAACATACAAACAATATTGTCAAATCAAACACCTACAACTTTTACCTCACTAACAATGAAAATTTTAAATATAAACATATCAGACAGACACCAAGCAGAAAGAAAGGACCTTATATAGAATTCCTCAGAGATATGTACAAGACACTATATTGAAAACAAACTTTACAACTTTGGTGGGGAGGGAAGAGTTGGGGACGTGAGGAAGAAAGGGATGGTAGGGAAAAAACAAAGGAGGAGGTAATAATACTCGATAGGAAATGGACTCATTACCTTGAACATATAACTGTAACCCCTCT
Organism: Dipodomys spectabilis; assembly: GCF_019054845.1. Taxonomy (NCBI): domain Eukaryota; kingdom Metazoa; phylum Chordata; class Mammalia; order Rodentia; family Heteromyidae; genus Dipodomys; species Dipodomys spectabilis. Next base: position 9,705,136 of record NW_024870686.1, on the reverse strand, counting down.
CTACAGTATCTTTACAATAAAAATATATTTTTTAAAAAGAATTCCTCAAAGATTTTCTTATCTTTAGTTAACAAAGAATATTTCTAAAGTCTGCAGCCACATCCTTCCAGAGGAAGGCCATTTCGGTCCTCACACTATTTATATGGAAAGTTAAATAGATCCTGTGATGTTTCCTGGGAAATCAATAAAATTCAAATTTACTTCCTAAATGGTTTCCATAAAGAGACTCTCCTTGTATAAAATGATGAAAGCCCTTTATTTTTCCCCTTTTAGTAATTTCTTTTTAATCATGTACTTCCAGTGTTTGGGTTTTGCTGGCTTCTCTGTCCCAATACAAATTGCTTTTGGCTCACAAAAAAAAAAAATCCACCATGGGCATAAGTATCATCTGAGACTTATCCGTTGTGAATAGTTTCCATGATTATTTAGTAATAAACCAATAATTGTTTTCTAACAACTTATAATGAACTAGTACTTTAGAGAGCTAACTTATCCAAAACCCTAGATACTGGAGGCTTGAATTCTGCCAAACACTTTGTTCCAAATGCTCATTGTGGACTATAAGGACAAAGTGAGTTTACCTGTACCATCTTCCTTTATAAATGTGTTAATGCAAGTTTCTGCTCAGTCCCTCTACATAATATAGTGTTTTTGTTTTTCTCTGAGTGACTTTGTGAGTCGTGCCATTGGGACTCCTAGAAGATAGAGAGAATTTTCATCAAAATCTAAAGAGGCCTACTAGACTTCCAATGAGTGTGCTTCTGCTGGCAGAGTTTATGAGAAACTATTTCTCAAGGGGATGTCCTTAGTTACTTCAGTTCACATAATTCCCAGGAGTTTCACAGACTAAGCCAAGCCTCCACTTTAAACTGACTATGTCAGCCAGCCTCTGCTTGTGCTCCAGAGCCTGCTGTTCTATGATAATCATGTCATCAATGCAGTACCCTAAGTCTCTTCAGTGATTATCAAGCTCAAGTCCTACCTCATTAAATTGTGGCCATATGGCTGAGAATTCAAATTCCCCATTTCAAAGCAGTGAATATATGTTGACGTCCATTACACAAGACTGCAAATTCTACTGGCCAGACTCCAAGTCTGGGATTGAAACAAATGTTGCATCTAGATAAATAATACCATCCCTGTTCCTCTTAGCCTGTACTTCCAATGTTGTCTCTATTGTATCAGATATAGCTGAAACAATTTATGGAATCATTTCATCCAAGCCTCAGTTATATGGTAGTAACCTTTAAAAGTGCTTTTGATAAGTCCTGCTAAATAGGGCTATTGAAGGAGAAAGCAAGAAATCAAAACTCTCACATCTGTTCCTTAGCGAGAACAAAAATCCCTTGTTTCTCCCCTGAAATTCTATATCATTTAGTTTGTTACTAGGGAAGACTTGGTTCTAAAGGTTCATTATCCTTTATCACACTCAATTGTAATTGAGTAAGATATCCCTCCTATAAACATACCCTGGTTGAGCAAAGAACACATCCCAAGTGTGTATTCCTTAACAGAGAGGAGGTAGACGGGAGGGGGGGGGGCTAATGTGCAGAAATCATAACTGCATCCCTGTTTGTATTCTCTTAAACTCTAAGTCTAACCTTATCAGCTTCATCTCCCTGCCATTCAGAGAAAATCTTCCACTGCAATTACTTTATAAAAGGCACACAAATCCAGCATTTTAAGAAAATTTGCTTTCCTAGACCAGACCACCTAACCTAACCATGAAGTCTAGGATTCTTTCCAGAACTAACACAAGTAGAGCAGGACCTGTCAGGCAATCATCCTCAGATTTTTGTGGTTTAACCTTTCACTGAAGGAATAAACTCCTCCAGAACAGATAAACAGAGCCAATATTTCATAGCTCTTTAAGAAATAAAAGGGAGCCTGGGGAAACTGTTATCACCATCCACTCCCTTTAGTCATTGTGGCTTATTGTCAGTTATATGATTATCCATATGACTTTGCTAATTAAAGTTTGCAGACATTTGGGGATCAGCCAGCAATTCAGATAACTTCAATTCAATATCATATAATATCAACACTTCTCTGGTTGCCATTTCTGTAAGACCATGACAATAACTATTCTCCAGGTTTTTCTGACATTTTGGTTTTAAGCATCCTCATGCTTGAATATGCACTAAAATATCTACCGGAATTGCCATACTTGTCTACAACTGGTCTTCATCTACTTTTCTCTGTTTCAAGTAACCAACGGCCACATTGAATTCCTTGGAAAGTGAGGGTGTTACCTTTGTTATGGAGTCATAAGAAGCTCTACAGTACTGAAAACCTGATATTATTGTTTTTATTTTTACTGTTATCTCCTTTTCTTTTAGAATTTTAATAATGACTAGGAAATTAAAATTGTAATTAGTTTACTCACTTTCTTGCCATCCTCAATCTATTCACTGAGCTCTTTCCTCAGATGTAGATTTATTTCCTACAAATTCTATTGATAACCATTATCCCAATAATTTGCCTTGGATTTTCACCATTTCACTGAAAGACAGGTGATCAACCAATTTGGCTAAATCGTTGTAATATTTTTCCCATCTCCTCTTTCTTTTGCCATTTTAATAGTAACTATAAAATGTGTCAAACCAATTGTGATTTTTTTATTTTGAAATATAAAACAATTCAATGAACCAATCTGAAAGAACATGGAAAGTTGTGTTACCAAAGAGGATCTGAAAGTAGCAATTTTTCCACCATAAATCCTTAATAATTTTAAAAAAATTAAAGTAGTCATGAGACTCATCTAAAGCAGAGAAAGCTACTGGTAATCCAATACAAATCCCCACCTGTGTTCTGGGGACCTATCAATATGCTCACTAAGTGGAGGACAAAGTCACACTCCAAACACAGAACAAGGCAATCTTGCCATTACTTTCCATTTTGTACTCAAAAGGGAAATTAACTTACAACTATAACTATGAATGTACTACTGTACATTAACTGTTATAGCTATAGTATTTAATATGATATTTTCTCTAGAGTCATGCCTCATAAAGGTATAATTACTATATTTGTTGACCACAAGCAATCCTAGAGAACCAAAGAAGGGCATTTCAAAGATAGTAACTAGTAGCAAAGACCATTGTTCCCTTGCCAAGAATTCTACCATTAACAAGTAGACATTGGAATTGATGAAGTCACCTTCTTTCTCTCTCCAAAGCATCTGTCTGACCTTGAACAGGGACAGAATTTGTGGCAGAACTCCTGTTCATCATTTATTTCCTAGTGTGTACATCTACATTTCCATCTTAGATTCTTTATCAAAAACATAATGGCACCAAATTATCTTTTAAGTTTTCCCGAAGAAGACTAATCTCTGTTCTCTGCTATCTGCAAGCAGAGAGAGATGTCAGTTGCATTTCCATTATTCTCTTTGTACTACAGCACTTTATCTGATCATCTCCATGCTCCATTGCCAAGTATAGATTTCATCTTGTACTCACACGTGTTTGCTTAATTATGCCTGAGGTTGCTGGCTTCTTTTCCTGGGGCAAATCCCTATGCTTTCAGATTCTCATTTTCTTTCTATTACTGATTCAAACTTTCTCTCATTTTGCTGTCTCGTGTACAGATGTATTTTTCTCTGGAATTTCACTGGTTTTGTAAATTCCTTTAAATGTCATTTGTGATTGAGACATCCAGCTGAGTGCCTAGAATTTGTTGTGACCTTTTCTAGGCAACTTAGATTGATAACTACATCAGTACTGCAAAAGCTATCATTGTGAATATTATAGTCACTTGCTTATTGTTATATAATTACCAGATAGTAGAGTCTAAGCTCATAGCTCACTGTGTCTTCTCTACTTGTGTTAGGTCTGGAAAGAATCCTAGACTTCATGGTTAGGTTAGGTGGTCTGGTCTAGAAAAGCAAATTTTCTTAAAATACTGGATTTGGGTGCCTTTTATAAAGTAAATGCAGTGAAAGATTTTCTCTGAATGGCAGGAAGATGAAGCTGATAAGGTTAGACTTAGAGTTTAAGAGAATACAAACAAGGATACAGTTATGATTTCTGCACATTAGCCCCCCCATCTACATCTTCTCTGTTAAGGAATACACACTTGGGACGTGTTCTTTGCTCAACTAGGGTATGTTTATAGGAGGGATATCTTACTCAGTTACAATTGAGTGTGATAAAGGATAATGAACCTTTAGAACCAAGTCTTCCCTAGTAACAAACTAAATGATATAGAATTTCAGGTGATTCTTTCAGGACCCAAATATGTATTGACTCGGGTTGGTTTTCTGGTTTTCTCAGAATGCTTAATTTAACTAGGGCTTGCTTTTCTACTAAATGATATGCAAATTCATGGAAAGTCATACATTGTTAATTTTAACATCCTTCTATACAATGACTATCTCTCATTCAGACTAAAAATTTATCAATAATACCTGTCGAATAAATAGGTGAAATGAAGGAATTATATAATAAGAGTATGGGCTACATTTCCTGCATATATTCTACTCTCTGGATTAAGAATAGTATGTAAATGTATTTATCAATACTTGATGGCTAATGATTTGTACAGTTGTAATATTTATTGAAGATCAGGTTATTTCAGTAAAGATCAGCCAGAATTAAAAGATTATAGAAGTTTCATTTCTCTCCTATATAAATCGCGAAGCTAATAGGCCACATCAAATCTACTAAGTTTTCCAGAGGTCAAAGACACAGATCTCCATCCTCACTACAGAGCATAGAAATTCTGTATGTGGGTTGGTCAGGGTTCCAGAAGAAATTGCCATCTCTAACCAGCATTAAAAACAAAATCAAAATGCACACAAAGTTTTACTTTCAACAAGCAACATAGAGCTTGCATACATCAACTCTTTTCAAATTCTACTGACAAATCATAGCTGAATGATCACATGAAAAACTGAAAAAGGCAGCCCCTGGCCTTCTAGGTGATGATGTAATAGAGTAAATCTACTATTATATGAAGACTAGGCTAAGTTTGACTATGATATGGTAACAGCCAATACATAACTCTCAGTGGGTTCAAAGAATGGAGTATCATTACATAACCAGTCTTTCTAACTATTGCAAACCAACTAAGAGCTCTGGCTGATATTTTTCTTTTTTTTTTTTTTGGTCCAGTCGTGGGGCCTGAACTCTGGGCCTGGGCGCTGTCCCTCAGCTCTTCAGCTCAAGGCTAGCGCTCTACCACTTGAGCCACAGCGCCACTCCTGGCTTTTTTTTTTTCTTTTTTATTTTTTTTAAATTTAATTTAATTTTATTTGTGAACATACTGAACAGAGGAGTTACAGTTACATGGGCAGGATAATGCGTACATTTCTTACCACGCATTGCAGCCTCTTCCTTTGTTTATCCTTCACATCCCTTCCCAGCCTCCCCCCTCCCCACCAATCCCAATCCTTCTCCTTCCCCCCCCCCCCCCCCCCCCCCCCCGCACCAACGTTGTAAAGCTCCTTTTGGACATGACAACTTGTACTTCTCATTGTTGCAACAGGTCCACCTGTATCCTTAAACAACTGGTTTTTCACCATCTCCTCCACAAGTTATACTGACATCAAATATAGTGAAAGCAGGGGTTATACTCTGGAGGAGGGACATACAAAGCAACAAAGAGATAATCTTATAAATGTGTTAGAAACACATGCACGAAAGAAAAAAAACATTAAAATACACATTTAAGGGTTCATTTTCCTGACATCACATTATCTGACCTTTTCCGCTTGACTCATACATATACTAGATATTACAAATAAGGGAAACCATGGGACCTACGTTTCTTTGGGCCTGGCTTACTTCACTTAATATAATTTTTTCCAAGTTTTTCCATTTCCTAACAAATGGGGAAATGTCATTCTTTCTGATGGAGGCATAGAATTCCATTGTGTATATATACCACATTTTCTTGATCCATTCATCTACTGAGGAGCATCTGGGTTGGTTCCATATCTTAGCTATGGTAAATAATGCTGCAATAAACATAGTTGTGCTGCTAGCTTTAGTGTGGTCTTGTTTGTAAACATTAGGGTAAATGCCCAAAAGTGGGATTGCTGGGTCATAGGGGAGCTCTATGTGAAGTCTTTTGAGGAACCTCCATACTGCTTTCCAAAGTGGTTGAACAAGTTTACATTCCCACCAACAATGAAGTAAGGTTCCTTTCTGTCCACATCCCCTCCAGCATCTGTTGTTGTTAGCGTTCTTGATTTTTGCTGTTCTAACTGGAGTGAGGTGATATCTCAATGTTGTTTTGATTTGCATTTCTTTTATGGCTAGGGATGTTGAACATTTCTTCATGTGTCTATTGGCCATCCTTCTTTCTTCTTCAGAGAAGCTTCTCTTTAAGTCTTTCGCCCACTTACTTATTGGGCAGTTGTTTCTTTGAGGATTTGTTGTTGGGTGGTTTAATTTTTTGAGTTCCAAGTATATTTTAGATATGAGACCCTTGTGTGTTGTATGGCTAGTAAAGATCTTCTCCCAGTCCGTGGGCTTTCTATTGATCTTGCTAGCTATGTCATTTGCCCTGCAGAAGCTCTGCAACCTTATACAATCCCATTTGTCCAACCTTTCTTTGATTTGTTGTGTTTCCGGGTCTCTATTCAGAAAATTTCGGCCTGAGCCAAGGAGACCCAGGGTTTCTCCTATTCCATCCTGTAATGTTTTCAGAGTGTCTGCTTTGAGTTCAAGGTCTTTGATAGATTTGGAGTTGATTCTGGTGCAGGGTGATATATAAGGATCTAGCTTTAGTTTTCTACATGTAGTTAACCAGTTTTGCCAGCACCATTTACTGAAGAGGCTGTCTGTCTTCCATTCTATTGTTTTAGCTCCCTTATCGAAGATTAGATGGCTATAGGTCTGTAGGTTCATTTCTGGGTTTTCAATTCTATTCCATTGGTCCTGAGGTCTGTTCTTATGCCAATACCAAGCTGTTTCGATTACTATGGCTTTATAGTAGAGTTTGAAATTTGGTATTGATATTCCTCCAGCAGTGTTCTTTCCGTTGAGGAGCGTTTTTGCTATTCGGGGTCTTTTATTGTTCCATATGAATTTTTGGATTGCCTCTTCTATATCCTTGAAGAATGAGGGTGGAATTTTGATAGGTATTGTGTTGAATTTGTAGATAGCCTTGGGAAGTATTGCCATTTTCACGATGTTAATCTTTCCAATCCAGGAGCATGGGAAGTTTTGCCATTTTTTAAGTTCTGTGTTGATTTCCTTTTTCAAGATTTTAAAGTTTTCATCATAGAGGTCCTTCACTTCTATGGTTAAGTTAATTCCGAGGTATTTTATTTTTGTGGGGCTATTACAAGTGGAGTTGCTTTCCTAATTTCAGCCACACTTTTCTCATTGTTGGCATACAGAAAAGCCATTGATTTTTGGGGGTTAATTTTATAACCTGCTACTTTGCCAAAGTTTTGAATCAGCTTGAGTAATTTGGGAGTGGAGTCTATGGGATTCTTTAAATACAAGATCATGTCATCTGCAAAGAGGGAGAGTTTTATTTCTTCTTTCCCTATTTGGATCCCCTTTATGTCTGCATCTTGTCTTATTGCTGTAGCTAGGCATTCTAATACTAGATTGAAGAGAAGTGGAGAGAGTGGGCATCCTTGTCTTGTTCCTGAGTTAAGAGGAAATGGCTTTAGTTTTTCACCATTCAGTATAATGCTGGCTGTAGGTTTGTCATATACAGCCTTTATCGTATTGAGGAATGTTCCATGGATTCCTAATTTTTCCAAAACCTTCATCATAAAGGGGTGTTGGATCTTGTCGAATGCTTTTTCTGCGTCTATTGAGATAACCGTGTGGTTCTTATTCTTGCTCCTGTTGATGTGATGAGTAATATTAATTGATTTGCGTATATTGAACCAGCTTTGCATCCCTGAAATGAATCCTGTTTGATCGTGGTGTATGATTTTTTGGATGAATTGTTGAAGTCGATTGGCCAAAATTTTGTTGAGAAGTTTTGCATCAATGTTCATCAAAGAAATGGGTCTATAGTTCTCTTTCTTTGATGAGTCCCTGCCTGGTTTTGGGATGAGGGTTATGATGGCTTCATAGAATGTGTTCGGTAGTGAGCTTTCTCTTTCAATTTCATTGAAGAGTTGGAGGAGTATTGGTGTGAGCTCTGCTTTGAAGGCCTTGTAAAATTCCGCTGTAAAACCATCTGGTCCTGGACTTTTCTTAGCTGGGAGGTCTCTTATTGCTGTTTCTATTTCAATGCTTGATATGGGCCTGTTAAGCTGGTTTAACTCATCTTGGTTTAGTTTTGGCATGTCAATATTTGCTAGGAAAAGGTCCATTTCTGCCAAGTTCTCAAACTTATTAGCATAAAGTTTTGAGAAGTATTCCCTTATAATGTTCTGAATCTTGGTTGTTTCCGTGGTGATGTTTCCATTCTCATCTCTGAGTTTATTAATTTGGGTGTGTTCTCTTCTTTTTCTGATAAGATTTGCTAAGGGTCTGTCAATTTTGTTAAGTTTTTCGAAGAACCAACTCTTTGTTTTGTTGATTCTTTCTATAGTTTTTTTGGATTCTAATTCATTTAATTCTGATTTAATTTTGATTATTTCTTTCCGTCTACTGGATTGGGGTTTATCTTGCTGCTCTTTTTCAAGGAGGTTTAGATGTGTCATTAAATTGCTAGTTTCAGATCTCTCCAATTTGTTGATGTAGGAGCTCAGAGCTATAAACTTGCCTCTGAGTACTGCCTTTGCTGTGTCCCAGAGGAGCTGGTAATTTGTGTGTTCATTTTTGTTGAATAGCATGAACATTTGAATTTCCTTTCTAATCTCTTCCATGACCCACTCTTGATTCAGCAGTATGTTGTTCAGCCTCCATGTGATACTGCACTTTCTTTGGTGGCTTTTGGTGTTGAGTTCTAATTTTATTCCCTTGTGGTCAGAGAGAATGCAAGGTATAACTTCAATGTTTCTGAATTTAGACAAGTTTGCTTTGTGGCCTAAAATGTGGTCTATTTTAGAAAACGTTCCATGTGCTGCTGAGAAAAACGTGTATTCTCATGCTGCTGGGTGAAATGTTCGGTAGATGTCTGTTAAGTCTAGTTGAACTATGCAGCTGTTTAGATCTGCGGTTTCTCTGTTGAGTTTTTGCCGAGTTGATCTATCTAGTGGGGAGAGTGGTGTGTTAAAATCCCCAACAATTAATGTCTTTGGATCTATATGGGATTTGAGGGAAAGTAGTGTTTCTTTGATAAATTTGGGTGCTCCATTGTTTGGCGAATAGATATTTAGAATTGTAATATCCTCCTGAAGGAGAGATCCTTTAATTAGTATGTAGCGACCTTCTTTATCTCTTCTCACGAATTTTAATTTGAAGTCTATTTTATCTGATATTAAGATTGCAACTCCCGCCTGTTTATGGGGGCCGTTTGCTTGGTAGATTTTGTTCCAGCCTTTAACATTGAAAATGTGTTTGTTTTTACAGCAAGATGTGACTCCTGAAGGCAGCAGATAGAAGGGTCTTGATTTTTAATCCAACTAGACAGTCTATGTCGCTTAATTGGAGAGTTCAGTCCGTTAACGTTAAGAGATAAGACTGAGAGATATTTGGGAGTTCCTGCCATGTTATCCAGCTTCTTGGGGTCTGCGAAAACTGGGTTCTTCCTATGGTTCTTGGATTCTCAGTTTGGGTGCAGTTTCTTGGCCTTTGTTGCGGTCTTGTTGGTTTTCTATGTGTAGGACATCTTTAAGAATCTTTTGTAGGGCTGGTTTGGTGGAGATGTATTGTTTCAATTTTTCTTTGCTATGGAAGGTTTTTATTTGGCCTTCAGTTATGAAGGAGAGTTTAGCTGGGTACAGTATTCTTGGTTGATAGTTGTTTGTTTTTAGGGCATGGCATACATCATTCCAGGCTCTTCTTGCTTTGATTGTCTCTGCTGAGAAATCTGAGGTGATTCTAATTGGTTTCCCTTTATAGGTGATTACCCTTTTCTCCTTGACAGCTTTAAGGATCTTTTCCTTGGTCTGAGTTGATCCTGTATGGATTATAATGTGACGGTGGATGTCCTATTCTGGTCTGGTCTATTTGGGGTTCTAAAATCTTCTTGTATCTGAATAGGCCTATCTTTTTGTATGTTTGGGAAGTTCTCTGCTAGGATCCTGTTAAACAAATTTCCTAGACCATTAACTTCTGTTTCTAGGTGCTCCTCTACACCCATTATCCTTAGATTAGGCCTTCTGATGGTGTCTTCCAGGTGTTGGATAGATCTATCATACTTCTTGGACTTGTCTTGGATGGTTGTATGTTCTTTCTCTATAATATCTAGGCTGTCTTCAATCCCTGAGATTCGATCTTCTGCATGGTCTAACCTGCTGTCAAGACTCTCTACTTTGTTTTTTATCTCTTTTCCTTCTAATTGGTCAGCTTTGATGGCTTCAAGTTCTTTGTTGAAGCTCTGTTTTAGGTCTTGTATGAATTTCTTTACTTCCTTAATTTGGTGTTCAGTGTTTGTTCTCAAATCACTTAGTTATTGGTTATGGTTTCTTTGGACTCCCATTCCTTCTGTTGGGTTCCATTCAGCATTTCCTTTGTGGTCTCCCTGACTTCCTTCAGCTCTTTGTTAATGGATTCCATAAATGCCTTTAGTGATCTTTGTGTGTTCTCTACCTGGTCTCTCAATTCCTGAATTACTCTTTGATTAGCTTCCTCCCGTTTGTGGGATTCCTGCAGTTCTCTTTCCTCCCGTTAGTGGGATTCCTGCAGTTCTCTTTGAGTGTTCTCAGCCTGCTCACGCCATTCCTCCCTTTCTCTTTGAGTATTCTCAAGTTGTTCACGCAAATCCTCTATCAGTTTTTGAGTAGCTTCCTCACGCTTATGATATTCCTGTATAAACTTCTGGGATGCCTCCTCTCTCTCCCTATCACGCTCATACAGAGTCCTTTGTAAGTTGTCAAACTTCTCATTTATCATGTTTGCCACCAGTGTTTGTAGAGCTATTTGGGAACTCTCCTCTGGATTGTTCATTATCTGAGCTGACCCCTGATTATCAAGATTGGGAATTGAGATACCCGGATTTGCCATTTTTCTTGTGTTTTTCCGGCTTACTCTGCCCATTTGAGATGAAAATAGCACCAGTTTTGTGCTAGAACACTATCTTAAGGCAACCATCAACCAACGTTTGCATTTATACAGTCAATAGTCTACAGATACAATCTAGTTCAACAGATACATCTATTCAACATCAAACAACTATATGTTAATGGGCTTCGAACCGCAGAGAAGAATTTGGAAAACCAGAAATTTTTAGGGTTAGGGAGAGATGTGGGTAAAAATTAGGAATAGATTGGTGTGGGGAGGCACAGGGAGAGTTAACTATGTCCTAATCTCAATGCAGGAAATAGGTTGGGTAGGATGCAAGTAGAGAGGGAGAGAAAAAGAAGAAAGGGAAAGGGAAATGAAAAGAGACCAGAAAAAAAATTAGAAACGTAAAAATTAATATAGTTATGGAGATTCAAAGACCATCTATTTAGGGAGGAATGTGGATATAATGAGAAAACAGGAGGGAGATAAAGGAGATGTGAAAAACTTAAAAAATGCTTAAAATATTATATAGGTATAAAGAGGTAGTACTGCTATTAAGGAATTTAAGTCTCAGAGGTTTTGGATTGAGTAATAAATTTGTGGATTAAGTGTGTACACAATGGGGGATAGGGTCTACTAGTTAACTATGGGTTTATCTGAGGATGTGCAGGACAAGAGTTAAGTCACATACAGAAGAACAAAAGAAAGGAAAAGGTGAAAAGGATAAGAAAGGGAGAAAAAAAAAGATCAGAAGTTCAATAGAGCTAGACAAAAAACAAAAAGATAATTAAGAAAGAAAGAAAAAGAGAGAGAAGACAAGAAAAGAAAGGAAAACGTACATTCACGTATTCCTAAAATAAGAATTATAAGAGGGAAAAAAAAGTTACTGGAAAACAATTATTTTTTCAAAAAAGGCAAAAATTAAAGATTAATAAAAGTTTTAGAAAAGGAAAAAAAAATTTATATATATAAGGTACCAAAAAAAAAAAAAAGAAAAGAAAAAAGAAAAGAAGAAAAAAAAGTTCTTTGATTTTTTGGGGAGGGGTGGGAAGAATCCTGTATCTCCCTTTTGTCTGTACCCAGCCTCTTGTTGGAGTCTCTGGTCAGCTTGAGGTCCTGTGGCTTGATTGGTTTCTTGAGTCAGTTTGTTCAAACAGGCAGAAAAATGCTCTGCTTTACCCAAGATTTTGAGATCCCCCTCCCAGGTTAGTTTAATGGGAGGGTGATCTGCTTTGAGAATCACAAAAGAGGGGTGATGAGGCTAGGTTCTGGTAGAGTTGAGGCCTTTCAACAAACAGTAGCTTTTCCCTGGGGCTATTTTGTGAAAAATTCACAGAGCCCACCCTGGAGCCATTTCTGTTTTTCAATTGATTGTGGAGGCTGCTAGAGGGAGGGGCAGCCTCTGGCTCTGGTTACCCAGTGAGGAAAGCCACTCCAATGGCTGGTGCCTGAGCTGGGTGACTTTTCCCTGGATGGAGCTGAGTCTGGCAGGTCACTTTGCCGTTAAGTTCTTGTGACCTGTTATATGACTCGTTTTATTCCAAGGCCTGAGTTGGAGCTAGCAGCTCCTCCGAGCTTTGTCGGTATCCAAGATGGAGATCACCAGTGCTGGGGGGGGAGGGGTGGCCTTCCCTCCTCTGCTCCTGGAGAAGGAGTGAGGATGTCGGGCTTCTACTCACGCCAAATCTTGGATCCTGGGTCGTCTCTGGTCTGCAAACTGCAGGATGAAGATGTCCGCTCCTTGTCAGTTCTTGCTGGTGTTGAGTAGAATCCTCTCACCCGCTGCGTCTGGCTCCTTCGTCCCGGACTCTCTGTGTGAGCGCTCAGGTATGGCCGCGGCTGCGGTCACCGCCGCGACCCTGCCGCCGCCGCCGCGGGCTGGCTTTTTTCTTTTTGCTTGTGTGGTGCTGAGGAATCGAACCCAGGGCCTCAGGCATGCAAGGCAAGCGCTCTACCACTGAGCCACCTTCCCAGCCCTGGCTGATATTTTTCTTACTCTTATATTCTGGCCACATTCTAGATCTATGCAAATGCAATGTCAGAAGCAGAAGTAAAAATATTTTATATAAATAGTACGTATACACACATGTATATGTATATCTGTGCATGTGACTCCTATGTCCTAACAGGGAATTCATTACCAAAGAAAAGTATTGGGCAGAACTTTTTAATACGAAAGATGTAAACCAACAATACACCATAAATGTGTGACTCATTATACCAAGAATATAGACAACTGCCAGTGTTCGAGGAGCAGAAGCAATGCTTATCACACTCTAAGTAAAGTAGTAAAGGATGGATTTGGTTTATACAAAATATGAGTCAATACTAGACTATCAGCCTGAAGCCTATTCACTGGGGAACAAATCTCCCCATTACAAACCACATTGCTTAGATAGATTGACAATATTCAAGTCAGTGGTGGGCACTTATTGACCTAAATCAATCATCATGTTATCCACCTAAACATAGTGATAGATTTAGAAATATATGTGTATATAAAACATAAATTATTCTAGTTAACATAACATCCAGAATTTTAATTTTAAAGTTAGGGGACAAGGAGTAAATCTCTCTGAGTGAACAAGAAAAATATATCCATTTTACAAGGAATCACTCACATATGAAAACTATATTTTTGACATTGTTCAGTTAATAAATTTATTAAATCATACTTGATGTTGTATTATTTAATGTAATTTATACAGGATATTCAACTACCTGCAAAAAATACCCATAAATAATCCTGTGGTCTATTAAGACTTTAGAACACTTGCCTTAGGATAACCACAAGAAAGCAAGGGTTCAGGATGTGTCTTAGAAACTCAGTTGAAAAGAACTTGATGATATAAGCTAGTAACCTACTGTTGACCTGTGGTTCTGAGCTTGCCAACTTTTCCTACAGAACTACCTGCCTCTGGCAATGGCAAAAGAAAATCTTTGATGCCCTTAAGATCATCTGAAATCATGACAGGAGAAGCAATAAAACATAGAGGGAAAAAAGGAACTGAAAAAATTCCACAGGGTTTGCAGATAATTTAACCCTATACTACATATAGTCTGCCAACAAAAATAGAAGACATAAAAATCTACCAAGTTAACTAACTTGATAAATGTTAGGCAACCAGTACTTATTTTTGTTAATGACTTTCAGTTTGAGTGGAAGCCTTGGAAAAGCAAAGTCGCCCAATGAAAAAAAGCAGAAGATCAGAGAACACTACATTTCAATTCTAGGAACTGGAGAAAATTTGAAGAAGAATTTAGGGCTTGTAGGCATGATGAAATTTGGAAGAAAAGTTTAGATACTTCAAGATTAAAATCAAATCCACAAAATAAGTCGAGATGACATTGCACACTATGCTAACATAAGTAGTGTGATTTTACTTTCAGCATATCATTCTACAGAATCAGTGTAAAAATTCACTGTCACTTGACCCACAGAGGAGCCTTAAAATTGGTGGTGATCATTAACAAACCTAAACACATCTGCAGTGAGTACACATTGGTTAGAAGACATGGCCCAATAAGTATGCTTTAAATGAGCCGGCCTCAGAGTCAACAACTTTAAATTCTACTCCAAATGTTCTGATAATTAGCAAAGAGAGACTGGCTAAGTCTAATGGGGTGGGGGTGGGGCTAGTATTTGATTGCCTTTGGCTCATTGCATCAATGAAAAGAAAGAAGTAATGAACTTAAAATATTAACTCATTCCTTTAATATTCATCCTTGCTACTTAATATTTATTCCTTCAATATTTACCTAATTTCTGCTCCAGTTACTCTGCTAGCCTGTGGTAAAACACTAGTATGTATTTGTATATGGTTCTCCAACTTCCAAATTCTTTCTGACATGCTCAATTTCCTAATAAATTTCCCATGCAGGAGTACTGCAAGTGGATATGATGACCATGTCACTAATGAAGAAATGAGTAAAAAGATAGGGCAATGGCTAATGCTGACCAATGTTCTATAATTAGCAAATTAATTAATAAAAATTAGGACTTAAGATTCTTTATATCGTAACAGGATATTTGGACTGTGTGTATTTTATATTTACCTCCCCAAATAATTAAACTTTATAAAGAATAAATAAACTATCTAAAGACAATAATAAGTGATAAAGAAAATACATATCCCAATACACCAAAATGAAGACATTCTGGAGAAATAAAACTATTCAGATGGACAAGTTTGCAGCACGTAGACACTGGCATTTTTATGAAGGAATAATATCCCAGATCTGACTCAAGTAAAGCACAGTCATAAATTACAGTGCCCGAACTTCAGTGAGTTTTAAAAAAAAATACATCACCAACCAAAGATTGATCCCCAAGGCTCACAAGCCCTGTTCACAACACAGAAGAGTGAGTCGAGAGACAAATGGCTCAGAGACAGGAGGCCCTTAAAGGTGAAGAGCAGCGACAAGTAAAGTGCCCTGGGAATTGATGGGAAGACCACTGTGGTTTCTTTGCTTTGCTTTTCTTTGCTTTGTTTTTCTATTTTAATTTCCCAGGCTGGAACAGGAGCAAACCCTAAAAGCAGTGAAGCTTATAAATGCTAAGAGAGAAAAAAGGAGATTATATAGGAAAACATAAGTGAGTTCAGAATAACATTGAGAGAACTGGAGTCCAGAGAAATTATTTACTAATCTAAAACCATATAAGCAAATTAATATGAAATAATAAGACTAGAAATAAAAATACTATGACAAGTAACACACAGCAATGATAAAAAGAATCTGTAACTCTTAAGGTTTGCACATGCCCAAGGATACCACATAATCTGCACAATTGGGCACTGGATCCCTGCCTAAACGGAGTAGCATGGCACATCTATCTTTAGTATCTCAGTTGCAGAATGAAAATGAGGTGGTCTGCAACTCTCGCATTGTTCCACAAATTCTTTCTTTTATATGTTTGCCTGGTTGTATTTTCTCCTTCATCTCCTTGATCAATACACTTCTATTTTCCTTAATTATATCATTTGCTATGAGTTTTTGATCCTCTTTCACATATAAAATAACCTTTTTTTTTTCTTTCATACAAGTCAACCTAAGGGAATGACAACCCACCAGATTCAACAGCTTTTTCTTGTAGGTGATAATGTCGGTATCAATTTTCTATAAATCTAGAAGATGGTTTGGTCATATCAAGCTCTGAAACTTTTGAATATCTGCATGTCATTCCATATACAGTATGTGACTCTGGCCTAGTCCTGCCAGGCATTAACAAGGGAACACTTATAACCTGGGTGACTAATCCAGTTTATTGTGTGTGATAGTCCAGTTCTCACTGCTCGGCCATAAACCTGAGAGAAAAACAATTGACTGGGAGAAGTATTAATTTTTGCTCACAATTTCAAAGTCTTAGCCCCTGTGCTATGTGCTACACATTATGGTAGCAGGAGAGTGTGACACAGCCAAGTGGCTCACCTCGAGATAGCACTAGGAGGCAGAGGTAGATTGATGAGAAGTCCCAGGGACAAAATACACCCTCAAAAGCACTCCAAACTCAACCACCACTCAAAATAGTGCCACCAGCTGTGGACCATGACTTCAGGCCATGAGCCTATGGAGAACATTATATATTCTGACCATAACGCTGGCATACTTGCATTTATCCCAAATGTCCACAATATAAATGCTATATGTCTACATTTCTTAGCTCTAATGAATACTATTTTTGCACTTGTACTTGATAAGGGGAATTAACATTTCAACCTGAATTAGAAATGTTAGATTTAATAGCTTCCCCAGGATTATACTACTGGCTATAACTCCGAAATTCCCTTACAATTTACCATGGGACTCATTATCATCACTCTATACCTAATCTCAGCTCTGTGCCAAAGCTATTTCTGGTTTTCTTTCTTTAAGAATCATATTTTGTCCCTTGTAATGAGGACAGTGAGACCTGGGGACGGCCTGGACAGGAGTAGGAATTCAAAGGCCCTGAGACAGTAAAGACTCTGGTTTATCTCTAGAGCAGTGGCATCGCTAAAGATGATCTATTAGGTGAAAGACAGGCCAGAAGTGGAAGGGTTTTGAGGGGCTCATAGAATAGCATCACTGGAAATCTTAGTGAAGAGCTTGTTTAGCTACTGTGTCAGCCTGTCCTCCACTGTCTCCCCTGCCTTCCAACTCCACAAATACTCCCACCAGGGGTGCTAGGTCTGGCGAGATGTAAACCACTTCATAACAATAGAAAGAAAGATGAGCAAGAAAAAGCCTGCTCTGTTGAAAAGACAACCACAACCCAGCTCACATGGCCAAGAGCTCCCAAGACCAAATCATGGACTTCCTTTGTCCAAGGAACCTGCAAATATAAAATTTATGCACAGTATTGATTTCTTAGAACCTTGACAACTAAGTGAGTTTTATTTTTTAAAATATCATATTAACCACAGAAAATCTATCTTCAGGCCATCTGTATCCTATATCAGTGAATTGGCAATTTGCATCCTGGGCCAAATTCTAATGTGTAATACCAAATCATATCCATTCCAAATACATCTCATGATGATCTTATGTTCTTTGTTATTTTGTAGAATATAACATTTCTCCAAGTTTTCAATAAAAAAAGGAAACTGAGTCATGGGAATTTGTTGAAAGACCAGCAGGAAGTCTTGAATCATAGATTATCAGCTATCTAATTTCACTTTAATCTCTACAAAAATGTTTGAAAAATTGGACTCCTACTAACAGTGATTATAATAGTCTGTAAGTGTACTCAATGTCAAAACAAAAATATTGGCTATTATACCTTATCAACCTGTCAAAATGAAATTAAGACATATGACATCAAATATATATCTAAGATCTATGTTCATAATGACATAATAATTCATTGTAAGTTGTAATAATCAAGTGAAAGGAATGCTTTAAAGTCACTGA
This sequence comes from Dipodomys spectabilis, assembly GCF_019054845.1. Classification (NCBI taxonomy): domain Eukaryota; kingdom Metazoa; phylum Chordata; class Mammalia; order Rodentia; family Heteromyidae; genus Dipodomys; species Dipodomys spectabilis. The sequence continues at coordinate 9,687,218 of NW_024870686.1, read as the reverse complement.
TCTTGCTACACAGAAAGAATAGGCCTTGAGTAAACAAAATTCTATGACTTTATTATAAATATTAACATTGTTTGTGATCTTAGCTGTTTTGATTATTTTGGAGGGTCTGAAATATAGCTCCACTAATTAGTGTATGAGTAAGAATCAACTCAATGAGGAATGGATTTTTGTTTATTAGGCTTTTATTTTTAAGCCCCGCTTCCTTCATGTTTAGATGCTCAATAAGTCAAAAATGTTTAGATATACAAGTTTGTTCTTTTACTATAAAATAAAGATCCATAAAAAATAGACAATGAAAGTAAATAAGTTTAAAGAATAAGAAAAATAATCCCAATAACTTTTCAGAGTCAGATTTCAAATATTAGCAATCATCATCATCATGATATACAGTGCAAATTTATAATTCAAATGAAATTAGTTTGAATTAAGGAAAATCAGTGTTTGTAATTTTTTTCTAGGTATCAGTCCTGAGGCTTGAATTCGGGGACTGTATGCTGTCCCTAAGCATTTTTGCTCAAGGATAGCCTCTACCACTTAAGCCAGAGCTCTCCTTCTGGCTTTTTTGGTGATTGATTGAAGAAAAAGAGTCTTCTGAACTTTCCTGTCTAGGCTGGCTTCAAATCATGACCCTTAGATGTCAGCCTTCTGAGTAGGTAGAATTACAGGTATGAGACACTCACTTCTAGCTCAAAAATCAAATTTTAAGCCACAAAAATCATATTGTCATCCCAGCTACCTGGGAGGCTGACATTGGGAAAATCACAGTTTTAGGCCAACCTAAAGAAATCTATTTTCAGAACCCCACGTTAACCAATAAACACTTCATAGTGGTGTGCACCTATCAGCCTACCTGTACAGGAAGTCTAAATAAAAGGATAGTGGTCTATGCACCCCACAAAAGCAAGAGTCTATTCTAAAAGTCTTTAAAATGAAAAAATAAAGAAGACTGAAATATGGCTTACATGGTAGAGCATCCGCTTATCATGCAAAAGGCCCTGAATTTAAAATGTAGCCTTTGCAAAGAATAACAAAAAGAAAAGGAAAAATAAATACAATTTTGAACTCAATATTATATTGGAAATATGCTACTTGTAGGCTAAACACAAAGTTTCTAGATACTACTGATCTTACTATTTATTCCCTTTTATGTCATTGGGCTGAAAAAATAGTATTAACAGTAGATTGTTTTGTATCTAGTCCTTCCATTATATGTACAGAAAAATAAAAGAAAACTTTCATACCTAAAACTGTTTAACACCTGGTGTCATTACTCTGAATGAAGGCTGTATTTCCCAAAGGGCACCCAGTTAGATGTGATGTTTGGTCAGTTTCTAACCATTGGGAGTCATCCTCAGTGATTTGGGCTCTGTATTTTAGTAAGTAAGCCTCCCATTTCACATCATGGGTGAAAAGGAAGGTAGGCGAATGACTTTTCAAGTCATTCTTAGGTGATAAGCTGTTCCTGTCACTTATGCCACAGAACGTGAAGCCAGTCCAATAACTAGATCATTCAATTTCAGTGTAATAACCAACACTTTCTAACTTCAATGGAATGTGTAGTCTATGAAATAGGAAACAAGGATATATTCAACCTTCTTCCCTTCCCTGACTTCCTTAGATTTGATAAATGAGGAGAGGGTAAGAAAGGGCAGAGAAAAATGATGGATAATCTACACCAATGCTCAGCTCACCTGTAGTCTCTACTAACTGCATTTGCATCTCCTATCTAATCAAGTTGAACACACTTTCTCAAATCCTGGGTACCTGCTGATGGCTCTAGTTGTGTTTTGCTTCTTTTTTTCCTATTTCTACTGGGCATGATGCCACTCTAAGCTTTGCTCTTGTAGGTAAAGCAAAGCAAGTACATTCACTGTATTTCACGTTGGCTTTTATGTTCCTTTCACATGGTTCTTTTCTATACATGGAGATACCATTGTGCTCTTTGCTCTGACAAGCCCTGCATTTACAGAAAACTTACTTTTCCCCCTCTGCCATCAGAAAAACCAACCAGTCTTTGTCTCATCCAATGAGGTTTTTGAAGCGTGAGCGTAACCTCAGTTCACTTGTGTCCTGCATGGTACACGAACTAGACACATCAAACTTTCTCAGTGGCCTCAAATCTCTTCGCTGGGCTTAAAGGGTCTCAGACTCAGAGCACTTCTATTTTTCCAAAGGTTTCCTCAGACCTCTGTTCTTTCCTCCAGACTGGTCTGCAAGCTGTCATCCATAATGACAAAGGCAGTTTGGAAATTTTCTTTTGAAGTCATACAGGGGCTTGTGTGTCTCTTCTTAAAATGCAGCAGCAAATGCCTAGAGACAGACCTGAAGTCAAGACCAAAGCTGCTTTGGCTCATCCTTCCTTCATGCAAATAACTTCTTTTCTCCTATTGCTCCTATTATTGTGGTAATTTTCTCAATTCAATTTATTCATCTTGCTTTTACTTTTACAGCAGTGAAACATGTGCCTAGCTGGGCACAAAGCATGAGAGATAGCACAATACCCAGCACAGAAAACTCTGCTCAAAACATACTAGTTCCTATTTTCATTACAAATTACATTCACTTTGTGTGTGTGTGTGTGTGTGTGTGTGTGTGTGTGTGTGTGTGTGTGTACAAGTGCCAGTCCTGGGAGTTGAAATCAGGGCCTGGGAGCTATCACTGAGCTTTTGTACTCAAAGACTTCTCCTACCTGGTCTGGCTTTGAACCACAATCTCAGCCTCTTAAATAGCTAAGATTACAAAAGTGAGCAATGAGCACCTGGCATGCATGCACTTTTGACCATGATATTTGCTGTAAAAATAACATTATTTGTATACATACATTTGTATAAGATTATTTGTATACATATATGTATAAGTATATATGCACATGTTTATTATATATATAGTATTTTATATATACACTATCATATATAATATATAATAAGTTATATATAAATATATGTGTGTATACATATATATATATATATACATATATATATATATATATATACATACATACACACAGAGTGTGTTTCTGGTGTGCATTTGTTTGTATGCTGGTACTGAGGCTTGAACTCAGGGCCTCGTACTCTTGCTAGTCTTTTTCACTCAAGGCTGGTGCTCTATCATTTGAGCCCTCTATTCCATGTATTTCTAGTTTTTACTACTACAAAGTAATTTGGAAATACAAGCCATGCAAAAGCTATAAAATAGAAAAATACTATAGACAGGAGACTCTTGTCGATTCCTAAATCAGAATTCTTTACTTCCCTCTGGTGGTCATTGCCTTAATATAAAAATGGCTAAAGGAAACAAGTTCAAATAATATATCATAGTATAATAGTCTAAACAAAAAATTTATATCATAATCATTCAAAAATTCTTATTGAGCAATCTGTATTAATAGAGGAATTATTAGACATCTATAATTATATCTTTCCCCTTGATTATGAGAAACTAAGTCAAATGACTGCCACAAAAAAACCTCTTATGCTTATTAAAATAATCATCTAGGAGTGTTTTTTGTGTGATGACTCTGGGACTTGAATTCAGGGCCTGAGAACTCCTCCAGGGTTTCTATGCTTAAGGATACCACTCTGCCACTTGAGCCACAGCTCCACTTCTGTCTTTTTAGTGGTTATTGGAGATAAGAGTATCAAGAACATTCCTGCCCAGGCTACCTTTGAACAACAACCTTCAGATCTCAGCCTCCTGAATAGCTAGAATTACAGGCATGAGCCACGGGTACCCAGCTTAGGAATTTATTCTGTTTTGAATTAAGGAGTTGGAAACTTTCACATCATGGTGTTGTTTATGGACTTCCTTGATTATATTTTGGAGAAATACTAGCACAGATCAATGCTTTTGCAGCTTGCTTTATACATCTGACCAAAGTTTTGTGGCTGTTTCTGATCTATATGATAACTTTACTTTTCATCTTCCCTCAGGTTTATATCTAGCCCAAATTCTAACACTATAGGGATTCTAAAGTTTTCATAATATTTTAAGGTACTTTCAGTATACAAATGAACTTTAAAGGTCAGGTTCTTTGGAAGACTGATGGTCTACCCATTGTCTGGAGATAAGTTAGACAAAAATGATGGTCTGACTTTACTTACCCTACTGAAATCCCACAAAATTATGTTTCATGTTCAAAATCACCTTAAAGTCTTTCAAAATTTTGCTCACATACAAGTCCTATAATGTATCTATGTTCACAGTCTCTACTTCGCTGGCTTACTCTGTGGTCTGCACTAGTTTTATCTGGAAGACTCTAGTCCATGAAGAATTAATTGGAAAGTTACTATAGGCACACCAACCTATATACCTATGCTGAAACACTATGTCTAGCTTCCTACTCAACGCTCACTTTTGAAGTACAAGACGGTGGATGCGTGATGATCATTTGTTGATGTATATTTTGCATGTAGCATCTTTGAAGCATCTCTATAACATTTTAAACCACCCATTGCATTAAGAAGCAATGTCACTACTGGTTCCCTTTGAATGGGAGCTGTTCGTACTGAATCATGCATAATTCATAGTATGCAGCAGAAGTGACATGATATGATTTCCAAAGCTGAGTTATTTTTTTAAGGTTTTGTTTCTACTGGCTCAATGGAGCACTCAAGCTTGGCTCCATGAGCCACCAAGGAGAGCTTCTTGACACACTATTTGGGGAGAAATGCAGGACACCCAAGAAAGGATGAGAGGATGCTCTGGTTGAAAGGTCCTGTTACTGCATGTGTTCACATTACCTGTTGTACATCAAAGCTGCCTTGAGCTCTATTTACTTTGGACTCAAATGGCTTATCTCCATATCATGATGTCCCTAGCTGTTGGGCATCATTAGAGAATGTGTACTAGATAACCTACTCAGGATTTATCTCAGTGTATTTTCTGAGATTGCTTTCTTTTTAAATCAGGAAGTATAGCTTTCAAATATTTTCAAATTACTAGCCATTTCAAATATGGCTAATTACTAGCAATTATTTCTCAACCACAGCAACTACAACTACAACAGCAACAAGACTCTGGTGCAAAACATTGGTCAGAGGTTTTTATCACACTCGATAAGAAACCTCCAGAAATTTAAACGAGAACATTTGAAAGCTGACATTCCTTCTTGTAGTTTATTTAATGCCAAATGTATCCTTATCTAGAAAGGATTAGAGACTACAAGGAACGTTTTTGCTTGATATTTTTGACATGCATTATTCATTAAGTCATTTGCTCTTCTATGCATTTAACAAATCACTAAAGAAAGTGTCTTTGGAGAATTACCATAACTAAACATCTATTTTTAAGAGAATGGAGAGAATTTCAGAAGAATTATTAGAAACATTTCCTCTTCTGATATCCCACTCTAAAATTAGGAAGTTGAAACTGGGAAATTAATTTGGAAAAAAAGCATGCCAATTTTTAAAATTATATGATCTTTAAGTAGTTTAACAGAGGAGTTGTCTACCTTTTAACGAATTAGTTTATAAATTCAGTATCTTGATCTGTATGACCCTTTTCATCTTTTTTCCCATCCCATCAAATCAATCCTCCTTCTCAATTTTCTTAGTTTCATAGGACATGCATCAAATATTATACCACATTCTCCACTTCCCTTCCTGCCATCCTCCATTTGCACAATTATATTCATTGCTATACTACATTCCATAGCCAATGTATGAAAACAGCACAGACACTTATTCAATTAATAGATTAAGAAAACGTGGAATATCCATACAATGGAATTTTACTCATCCATTAGAAAGTATGATATTACATCATTGGCAAAGAATTGGATGGACCTGGGAACACTATGTGGAGTGAAGTAAGTTAGTCACAGAGAGACAAAGGTTGTAGGTTCTCCCTCATATGTGAACTAACTTATGAATGTACAAATAAACATATATAGGGTTGTATGCAAGTGCACACAATATGTTATGCAAAGTATGGTATTTGCAGGTAGGTATTCAAATGGTATAATTCAATAGGAAAAACAAATCACAGTTCAACAAAATGAATGACAATTTTGCTTTATACCTAAAAAGAATAGAATGATGGGACACACAAATTTTTGATGCCCTAAAGTTATGAGAAAAAAAATATTCTAAACCAAATTTGAGAGTTAAACCAGTGGTTCCAAATGTCAAAAATTAAGATTATATACATTCTTATCTTTCTTAAGAAATGCACATAATCATGCACATTATTAAGATTATGTTCATTCTATCTGTCTTGTGCTAATGAACAAGAAAAGTAGTGTATTGAAGTAGTGTATTTACTGGTCTGTTATGATTGAAAACAGCTTTCCTCTGTCTAACCAAATGCTTTATTGTTTTTATCATCCATACATCAAGCAAACCTTTCTTTAAGATATATATTTGTTGCCATCATAAGCCTGTGTCAAGAACTAATATAAAAGCATCCATAACAAACCTGGCTCATAAAAACAGTACTTCTTTGGAGGCTGGTATAAACAGCTTTACAATGGAACCAGAAATTTCATGCACACTGCTGAGAGAGCAGAGGCTGACAGATCAACTGAGTGCCTTCACATGGAGCCAATCAATACATCAAGCCACAGGCCAGACCACAGCATGCAAGCATAGGTTTTGTGTGTGTGTGTGTGTGTGTGTGTGTGTGTGTGTGTGTGTGTGTGTGTGTAGAAATGCATTAGCCCAGTCCTTCAGATTTCCCTTTAATGTATTATTACTGGCCCACTATGAACATAATCATGCAAAACAAACATTTCTAATATTTGAATATTCTTAAGCAGAAATTGAGTATATAAATCAGACAAGGACACAGACTAACAACTGTTACTAAGTGCCACCTATGTGTTGTGTCAATTCTGAGTTCACTAATTTGGATAAATCCCAATCAATTCTGAAAAAACTCTATTTTTCAGCTGAGGCCCTACAGAGATCTCAAGTGGTTTGCCCTTGATCATGTATCAATGAGGTGAGTCAATACACAACATGGCATTGTCCCTGGGTCTTTCAGAGCTCTGTGTCCGGTTAAGTTACAAAATGATTTAACACAGTAAAACTTTCCTTCCCACCAACAAAAATGTGGCAAGAAAATTTGAAGAGTGAGTTCCGGGAAGATGGCGGAGGAGAAGCTGGAATCTGAACAAGCCCTTGCATAGAAAACAGTTTCAGAGTTCCAGTGAACAGTCCCAAGCCAGAGAATCACACCAAGTGTGCCATCACAGGACAGAGAGTGAGTCAAGAGAGGGGAAGCCAAGCAGACACATCTGAGCGCCTGCCAGCAGCTGCTGCTGCGGCGGCAGGGTCGTGGTGGTGACTATCGCCGCGGGGGCACACCTGAGACACAGTCCGGGACGAAGGAGCCAGACACAGCGGACGAGCGGATTCTACTCAACACCAGCAAGAACCGACAAGGAGCGGACAACTTCATCCTGCACTTTGCAGACCAGAGACGACCCAGGATCCAAGACTCGGCGTGAGTAGAAGCCCGACTTCCTCACTCCTTCTCAGGGAGCAGAGGAGGGAAGGCCACCCCTCCCCCCCAGCACCGGTGATCTCCATCTTGGATACCGACAAAGCTCGGAAGAGCGGCTAGCTCCAGCTCAGGCCTTGGAATAAAACGAGTCATTTAGCAGGTCACAAGAACTTAATGGCGAAGTGACCTCACAGACTCAGTTCCATCCAGGGAAAAGTCATCCAGCTCAGGCGCCAGCCATTGGAGTGGCTCTCCTCACCGGGTAACCAGAGCCAGAGGCTGCCCCTCCCTCTAGCAGCCACCACAATCAATTGAAAAACAGAAACCCAGAGAATGGCTCCAGGCTGGGTGCTGTGAGGTTTTTTTTCACAAAATAGTCCCAGGGAAAAGCTACAGTTTGTTGAAAGGCCTCAACTCTACCCAGAACCTAGCCTCATCACTGCATCCCCCTCTTTTGTGATTCTCAAAGCAGATCACCCTCCCAGTAAACTAACCTGGGAGGGGGATCTCAAAATCTTGGGTAAAGCAGAGCATTTTTCTGCCTGTTCCAACAAACTGACTTAAGAAACCAAACAAGCCACAGGACCTCAAGCCGACCAGAGACTCCAACCAGACTCTGGTTATAGACAAAAGGGAGATACAGGACTCTTCCCACCCCTCCCAAAAAAAAAAAAAACCAAAGAACTTTTTTTTTCTTCTTCTTCTTCTTTTCTTTTTTTCTTTTTTTTTGTTTTGTTTTGTTTTTTGTTTTTTGTTACCTTATATATATAAAAAAACTTTTTTCCTTTTCTAAAACTTTTATTAATCTTTAATTTTTGCCTCTTCTGAAAAAATAATTGTTTTCCAGTAACTTTTTTTTTTCTCCTCTTATAATTTTTATTTTAGGAATACGTAAATGTGTGTTTTCCTTTCCTTTCTTGTCTTCTTTCTCTTTTTCTTTCATCTTAATTATCTTTTTGTTTTTTGTCTAGCTCTACGAACTTCTGATCTTTTCTTCTCACTTTCCTATCCTTTCCACCTTTTCCTCTTTTGTTCTTCTTTATGTGAATTAACTCTTGTCCTGCACATCCTCAGATAAACCCGTGGTTAACTAGTAGACCCTATCCCCCTTTGTGTACACACTTAATCCACAAACTTATTACTCAATTCAAAACCTCTGAGACTTAAATTCATTAATAGCAGTACTACCTCTTTATACCTATATAATATTTTAAGCATTTTTTTAAAGTTTTTCACATCTCCTCTATGTCCCTCCCTTTCTCTCAACATATTCACATTCCTCTCTAAATAGATGGTCTTTTAATCTCTAAAATAACATTAATTTTTACGTTTCTATATTATTTTCTGGTCTATTTTCATTCCCCTTTCCCTTTCTTCTTTTTCTCTCTCTCTTTACTTGCATCCTACCCAACCTATTTCCTGCATTGTGATTAGGACATAGTTAACTCTCCCTGTGCCTCCCCACACCAATCTATTCCTATTTTTTACCCACATCTCTCCCTAACCCTAATAATTTCTGGTTTTCCAAATTCTTCTCTGTGGTTCGAAGTCTTTTAACATATAGTTGTTTGATGTCAAATAGATGTATCTGTTGAACTAGATTGTATCTGTAGACTATTGACTGTACAAATGCAAACTTTGGTTGATGGTTGCCTTAAGATAGTGTTCTAGCACAAAACTGGTGCTATCTTCATCTCAAATGGGCAGAGTAAGCCGGAAAAACACAAGAAAAATGGCAAATTCGGGTATCTCAATTCCCAATCTTGATAATCAGGGGTTAGAACAGATAATGAATAATCCAGAGGAGAGCTCCCAAATAGCTCTACAAACACTGCTGGCAAACATGATAAATGAGAAGTTTGACAACGTACAAAGGACTCTGTATGAGCGTGATAGGGAGAGAGAGGAGGCATCCCAGAAGTTTATACAGGAATATCATAAGCGTGAGGAAGTTACTCAAAAACTGATACAGGATTTGCGTGAACAACTTGAGAATACTCAAAGAGAAAAGGAGGAATGGCGTGAGCAGGCTGAGAACACTCAAAGAGATCTGCAGGAATCCCACGAACGGGAGGAAGCTAATCAAAGAGTAATACAGGAATTGAGAGACCAGGTAGAGAACACACAAAGATCACTAAAGGCATTCATGGAATCCATTAACGAAGAGCTGAAGGAAGTCAGGGAGACCACAAAGGGAATGCTGAATGGAACCCAACAGAAGGAATGGGAGCCCAAAGAAACCATAACCAATCAACTAAGTGATTTGAGGACAAACACTGAACACCAAATTAAGGAAGTAAAGAAATTCATACAAGACCTAAAACAGAGCTTCAACAAAGAACTTGAAGCCATCAAAGCTGACCAACTAGAAGGAAAAGAGATAAAAAACAAAGTAGAGAGTCTTGACAGCAGGTTAGACCATGCAGAAGATCGAATCTCAGGGATTGAAGACAGCCTAGATATTATAGAGAAAGAACATACAACCATCCAAGACAAGTCCAAGAAATATGATAGATCTATCCAACACCTGGAAGACACCATCAGAAGGCCTAATCTAAGGATAATGGGTGTAGAGGAGCACCTAGAAACAGAAGTTAATGGTCTAGGAAATTTGTTTAACAGGATCCTAGCAGAGAACTTCCCAAACATGCAAAAAGATAGGCCTGTCCAGATACAAGAAGCCTTTAGAACCCCAAATAGACCAGACCAGAATAGGACATCCCACCACCACATTATAATCCACACAGGATCAACTCAGACCAGGGAAAAGATCCTTAAAGCTGTCAAGGAGAAAAGGGTAATCACCTATAAAGGGAAACCAATTAGAATCACCTCAGATTTCTCAGCAGAGACAATCAAAGCAAGAAGAGCCTGGAATGATGTATGCCATGCCCTAAAAACAAACAACTATCAACCAAGAATACTGTACCCAGCTAAACTCTCCTTCATAACTGAAGGCCAAATAAAAACCTTCCATAGCAAAGAAAAATTGAAACAATACATCTCCACCAAACCAGCCCTACAAAAGATTCTTAAAGATGTCCTACACATAGAAAACCAACAAGACCGCAATAAAGGCCAAGAAACTGCACCCAAACTGAGAATCCAAGAACCATAGGAAGAACCCAGTTTTCGCAGCCCCCAAGAAGGTAGATAACATGGCAGGAACTCCCAAATACCTCTCAGTCCTATCTCTTAATGTTAACGGACTGAACTCTCCAATTAAGCGACATAGACTGTCTAGTTGGGTTAAAAAACAAGACCCTTCTATCTGCTGCCTTCAGGAGTCACATCTTGCCCGTAGAAACAAACACATTTTCAATGTTAAAGGCTGGAACAAAATCTACCAAAGCAAATGGACCCCATAGACAGGCGGGAGTTGCAATCCTAATATCAGATAAAATAGACTTCAAATTAAAATTCATGAGAAGAGATAAAGAAGGTCGCTACATACTAATTAAAGGATCTCTCCTTCAGGAGGATATTACAATTCTAAATATCTATTCGCCAAACAATGGAGCACCCAAATTTATCAAAGAAACACTACTTTCCCTCAAATCCCATATAGATCCAAAGACATTAATTGTTGGGGATTTTAACACACCACTCTCCCCACTAGATAGATCAACTCGGCAAAAAGCTCAACAGAGAAACCGCAGATCTAAACAGCTGCATAGACCAACTAGACTTAACAGACATCTACCGAACATTTCACCCAGCAGTATCAGAACACAAGTTTTTCTCAGCAGCACATGGAACATTTTCTAAAATAGACCACATTTTAGGCCACAAAGCAAACTTGTCTAAATTCAGAAAACATTGAAGTTATACCTTGCATTCTCTCTGACCACAAGGGAATAAAATTAGAACTCAACACCAAAAGCCACCAAACAAAGTCCGGTATCACATGGAGGCTGAACAACACACTGCTGAATCATGAGTGGGTCATGGAAGAGATTAGAAAGGAAATTCAAATGATCATGCTATTCAACAAAAATGAACACACAAAATACCAGCTCCTCTGGGACACAGCAAAGGCAGTACTCAGAGGCAAGTTTATAGCTCTGAGCTCCTACATCAACAAATTGGAGAGATCTGAAACTAACAATTTAATGACACATCTAAACCTCCTTGAAAAAGAGCAGCAAGATAAACCCCAATCCAGTAGACGGAAAGAAATAATCAAAATTAAATCAGAATTAAATGAATTAGAATCCAAAAAAACTATAGAAAGAATCAACAAAACTAAGAGTTGGTTCTTCGAAAAAATTAACAAAATTGACAGACCCTTAGCAAATCTTATCAGAAAAAGAAGAGAACACACCCAAATTAATAAACTCAGAGATGAGAATGGAAACATCACCACGGAAACAACCAAGATTCAGAACATTATAAGGGAATACTTCTCAAAACTTTATGCTAATAAGTTTGAGAACTTGACAGAAATGGACCTCTTCCTAGCAAATATTGACATGCCAAAACTAAACCAAGATGAGTTAAACTATCTTAACAGACCCATATCAAGCATTAAAATAGAAACAGCAATAAGAGACCTCCCAGCTAAGAAAAGTCCAGGACCAGATGGTTTTACAGCGGAATTTTACAAGGCCTTCAAAGCAGAGCTCACACCAATTCTCCTCCAACTCTTCAATGAAATTGAAAGAGAAAGCTCACTACCGAACACATTCTATGAAGCCATCATAACCCTCATCCCAAAACCAGGCAGGGACTCATCAAAGAAAGAGAACTATAGACCCATTTCTTTGATGAACATTGATGCAAAACTTCTCAACAAAATTTTGGCCAACCGACTTCAACAACTCATCCAAAATATCATACACCATGATCAAACAGGATTCATTTCAGGGATGCAAAGCTGGTTTAATATACGCAAATCAATTAATATTATTCATCATATCAACAGGAGCAAGAATAAGAACCACATGGTTATCTCAATAGACGCAGAAGAAGCATTCCACTCGCAGAAGAAGATCCAACACCCCTTTATGATGAAGGTTTTGGAAAAATTAGGAATCCATGGAACATTCCTCAATATGATGAAGGCTGTATATGACAAACCTACAGCCAGCATTATACTCAATGGTGAAAAACTAAAGCCATTTCCTCTTAACTCAGGACCAAGACAAGGATGCCCACTCTCCCCACTTCTCTTCAATCTAGTATTAGAATGCCTAGCTACAGCAATAAGACAAGATGCAGACATAAAGGGGATCCAAATAGGGAAAGAAGAAATAAAACTCTCCCTCTTTGCAGATGACATGATCTTGTATTTAAAGAATCCCATAGACTCCACTCCCAAATTACTCAAGCTGATTCAAAACTTTGGCAAAGTAGCAGGTTATAAAATTAACCCCCAAAAATCAATGGCTTTTCTGTATGCCAACAATGAGAAAAGTGTGGCTGAAATTAGGAAAGCAACTCCATTTGTAATAGCCCCACAAAAAATAAAATACCTAGGAATTAACTTAACTAAAGAAGTGAAGGACCTCTATGATGAAAACTTTAAAATCTTGAAAAAGGAAATCAACACAGAACTTAAAAAATGGCAAAACTTCCCATGCTCCTGGATTGGAAAGATTAACATCGTGAAAATGGCAATACTTCCCAAGGCTATCTACAAATTCAACACAATACCTATCAAAATTCCACCCTCATTCTTCATTGAAAGAGAAGAGGCAATCCAAAAATTCATATGGAACAATAAAAGACCCCGAATAGCAAAAACGCTCCTCAACGGAAAGAACTCTGCTGGAGGAATATCAACACCAAATTTCAAACTCTACTATAAAGCCATAGTAATCAAAACAGCTTGGTATCGGCATAAGAACAGACCTCAGGACCAATGGAATAGAATTGAAAACCCAGAAATGAACCTACAGACCTATAGCCATCTAATCTTCGATAAGGGAGCTAAAACAATAGAATGGAAGACAGACAGCCTCTTCAGTAAATGGTGCTGGCAAAACTAGTTAACTACTTGTAGAAAACTAAAGCTAGATCCTTATATATCACCCTGCACCAGAATCAACTCCAAATGGATCAAAGACCTTGAACTCAAAGCAGACACTCTGAAAACATTACAGGATGGAATAGGAGAAACCCTGGGTCTCCTTGGCTCAGGCCGAAATTTTCTGAATAGAGACCCGGAAACACAACAAATCAAAGAAAGGTTGGACAAATGGGATTGCATAAGGTTGCAGAGCTTCTGCAGGGCAAAGGACATAGCTAGCAAGATCAATAGAAAGCCCACGGATTGGGAGAAGATCTTTACTAGCCATACAACGGACAAGGGTCTCATATCTAAAATATACTTGGAACTCAAAAAATTAAACCACCCAACAACAAATCCTCAAAGAAACAACTGCCCAATAAGTAAGTGGGCGAAAGACTTAAAGAGTAATTTCTCTGAAGAAGAAAGAAGGATGGCCAATAGCCACATGAAGAAATGTTCAACATCCCTAGCCATAAAAGAAATGCAAATCAAAACAACATTGAGATATCACCTCACTCCAGTTAGAACAGCAAAAATCAAGAACTCTAACAACAACAGATGCTGGAGGGGATGTAGACAGAAAGGAACCTTACTTCATTGTTGGTGGGAATGTAAACTTGTTCAACCACTTTGGAAAGCAGTATGGAGGTTCCTCAAAAGACTCCACATAGAACTCCCCTATGACCCAGCAATCCCACTTTTGGGCATTTACCCTAATGTTTACAAAAAAGACCACACTAAAGCTAGCAGCACAACTATGTTTATTGCAGCATTATTTACCATAGTTAAGATATGGAACCAACCCAGATGCCCCTCAGTAGATGAATGGATCAAGAAAATGTGGTATATATACACAATGAAATTCTATGCCTCCATCAGAAAGAATGACATTTCCCCATTTGTTAGGAAATGGAAAGGCTTGGAAAAAATTATATTAAGTGAAGTAAGCCAGGCCCAAAGAAACGTAGGTCCCATGGTTTCCCTTATTTGCTATATCTAGTATAGGTATGAGTCAAGCGGAAAAAGTCAGAGAATGTGATGTTAGGAAAACGAACCCTCAAATATGTATTTTAATGTTTTTGTTTCTTTCATGCATGTGTTTCTAACGCATTTATAAGATTATTTCTTTGTTGCTTTGTATGTCCCTCCCCCACAGTGTAACACCCCCCCCCCCCCCCCCCCCCCCCCCGCTTTCACTATATTTGATGTCAATATAACATGTGGAGGAGATGGGGACAAACAAGTCGTTTAAGGATTCAGGTGGACCTGTTGCAACAATGAGAAGTACAAAATGTCATGTCAAAACCAGCTTTACAATGTCGGTGGGGGGGGGGTATGATTGGGTGGAGAGGAGGGGGGAGGCTGGGAAGGGAAGTGAAGGGTAAACAAAGGAGGAGGCTGCAATGCTTGGTAAGAAATGTATGCATTATCCTGCCCATGTAATTGTAACCCCTCTGTACAGTATGTTCTCAAATAAAATAAAATAAAATTTAAAAAAATAAAAAAAAAAAAAGAAAATTTGAAGAATCTGGGCTGGGAAGGTGGCTCAGTGATAGAGTGCTTGCCTCCCATGCATGAAGTCCTGGGTTGGATTCCTCACACCACCTAAGCAGAAAAAGCCGGAAGTGGTGCTGTGACTCAAGTGGTAGAGCATTAGCCTTGAGCTGAAGAGCTGAGGGACAGTGCCCAGGCCCAGGGTTCAGACCCCACGACCAACAAAAAAAAAAAAAGAAAGAAAGAAAGAAATCTTTGAAAAATCTTTTAAATACTATAATTTATTTGATTTAAGTGATTTTTGTTTATTTAAATGAACTTTATTTAAATTGTTTCATTTATTTAATTTAAATACTATATTTTATATATATGGTTTATTTCATATTTAAAGTTTAGATTTGTATCTTTCTGATCATAATTTCCATGGCCACCAGTATTCTTAATTAGTTATTGTTATTTTATGCTATTTTTCATACTCAACCACTTCCATTAATTCACTGATTTTTTTTGTGTTTAGAAACTCTGCCTATCTGATCTACTTCTGATATACAACAAAATTCTACCTCAACCCTTTACATTTCTCTCTCCAATTTCTCAACTTCCTTTCCCCATTAGACTTCTGTCAATCCGTTTCACAAATATTTATCCTGTCTAAATCTAGTTGGCTGATTTGTCTCAACAATGAAAGGGTTACTAAAAATATTCTCACTACTAGACATATTTGTGCCTCGATAAGTATATAACCACTTTTATCACTGAAAAACATGAAAGCAGAGAAGGAGACATTATGACAGACGCAAGTCCAGATGACACAAAGTAAGGACACAATCTCTGGCTTCTGACTTTTAAGATGGAGGAAAGAGGCCAAGAGCCAAAGAGTCTGGGTAGCTTTAAGAACAGAACTATAAAAGGCAAAGAAATGGATTATCCAATGTAATCATAAGTATCTATTTTTCTTTTAGAATTAAATTTTAATTTATATTTGATTTTTTTGCTCTTATGACAAAGTTCCACATTTCTAATGACTAGAATAACAAAAACTTTATTATCTTTGAATTCTAAGGCCAGAAGTTTGACACCAAGTTCACTGGGCTAAAATGGAAAGATTACAGCAGGGCTGCATTCCTTTCTATAAGCTGTATGGGAGAATCCATTCCAATTACACTAGACTCACCTAAATAATCTCAAACAACCTCTCACTGAAATAGCCTTGATCACATCTGGACATCTTTGAGAACATTATTCTGCCACTACCACATCTTCATCTCTCTTTTGAATTTCTTACAAAAACAAAACTCTCAAGATACAAATACCCAAACATCCACCTAATATCTCTGAAGAACCATTTTCAAATGCATCTAAGGAACTATTTATGATGTTCATTGAAGCATAATGCAAAATATAAAGCACTTCAGGGTCAGCTAGACATCATGACTCTCATTTGTAATCTTACCTACTCAGGAACTAGAGAGCAAAAAGATTGTGGTTCAAAGCCAGCCATGGCAAAAAGTTCACAAGATCTCAACTCAAACAGTAAAAATAAATAAATAAATAATAAAAATAAACAAAAAGCTGATATGTTGGAGACTTTGTCATCTCAGCTTTATAGGAAGTGTAACCAGGAGGATTGTGGTTCAGTTTAGCCCAGGGATAAATGGAAAACCCTATGTAAAGAAAAACTAAAGCAAAAAGGATTGGGGAAATGGCTCCAGTGATAGAGCACCTACTTAGCAAGTACAAAGCTGAGTTCAAATCCCAGAACCAAATAAGAAACAAAAGAATAAAGACTTAACTGTCTCTTCAAAACATGAAGCATGTTGCCTCTATAGAGAAGTAAAAATAAACAAAGTCAAGTGCTGGTAGCTCCTGCCTATAATTCTAGTTTCTCAATAGGCCGAGGTATGAGGATCCAGGCTAAAAGCCAGTTCAGACATACAAAAACCATGATACCCTTATCTCCAACTAATTACCAAAAAGTGGGGAATGGAGCTGTGGCTCAAAGTGATAGAGCAAAAGGCTAAGCTCAGGGACAGTACTTAAGGCCCTGAGTTCAAGCCCCAGGACTGGGATAAAAACAAGCAAGCAAACAAATGTTCTTTTAAATCTATTTATAACCAAAAAAGTATATTTTATCTGAAACTAACCACTATAATATTTTAATAATTGTTGCTCTTTGAATAATATAATTATACATTCTTTTAATTGACATCTGTAAATGCCTTTGTTATCTAAAACAAATTCAAGTCTTACTTTTCCACCCAGTCACACCATCTCTGCCTTTTCATTGGAATTGTTTATGTCATTCATATTTAAAGTTATCCAAGATATGGCTACATTTACATCTAATATCCTTTTTTCTTATGTTTTTTTCTCTCTATTCTTGCACTACCTTGTGTTTTAGCAAATTAACATTTTTAATATTAATATTTGAATTTTAATATTTTTTCCTTTTTAAATTATTTATTCATTAGTTCTCTAAGCCTTACAACAGACATCTTAACTCATTAGAATCCACTGTAGGTTTCTGCAAGATTAATTTCCATTTAGATACAGAAATACTATTCCTTTTTTTCAGGGGGGGTGTTCCGGTCATAGGACCTGAACTCTGGGCCTGGGCGCTGTCCCTCAGCTCTTCAGCTCAAGGCTAGCACTCTACCACTTGAGCCACAGCACCACTTCGGCTTTTTTCTTTTTGCTTATGTAGTGCTGAGGAATCGAACCCAGGGCCTCATGCATGCACAAGCACTCTACCACTGAGCCACCTTCCCAGCCCCCAGAAGTATTATTCTTTTACAGCTTCATTCTTTTCCACAGGCACTTCTGTGGTGTGATTGTACATATCATATTTAAATATAATACACATCCAAATCAATTGCTATAATTATTGACTTACACTATTTTCTTTCAAAGAAGCAGAGGAGAGCAAATATGTATCCTCAGCATTTATTCGTTGCTTGTTGATTTTCTAAGAAACTCTATCGGGTTATGCTCATTGTCCCTGTGGATCTGAGTAACACCTGGTATCAGAACCCTTGTGAAATTTTGTAGCTATCCACTTCTTTTACCCTATTATTAGGAAGTATAGAACACTTTTTATGTTACAGACCAAGTAATTCAATTACACAAATTGCTCTCTGCCACCTATTTTTAAATCAGTGAAGAGAAGAAATAAACTCCTTAAACATTCTCTAATCTTTGAAAACTACATTATTGCTTTCATAAACCTCGAACCATAAATATCTGTGGCTTAGCAGTGAGGAATTTGTATTTGATTCTCAATTAGAAGTGATTAAAGAGATAAAGATTCAAAAGAACAGTCCCTTCCATTTCTCCTCAAAGCACAAAAGAATTACAAATTAAATTTATTAATGAGTTAATGAGTCATGCACACTAATAATAATGCTTCCAAAACAACTCCTAGATTCTGAAATCTTAACAATTTTAAGTATGTTTTAAAGTCAAATTCGTAAATTGACAATGTTGTACCAGTAGATTGTGATGACATACTAAGAAAGATTCCACACCCAGTTTCTTGGCTTCTTTAACAAAAAATTTAAATAAACTTACATACAATACACAGGGTACCAAAATCAAATACAGTGACAACAAGGGATAAGCCATAGGGGAAAAAAAGAAAAAATGCAAGTAAAAAGAAATAATTTCACATAGTGCATAACAACAACAAAGAAAAACCTCTTGTTTCCATATCATCGGTTCATTTCACTTAGCATCATCTTATATGGTCATATGATCTATAGCTATTGAGCTATTGTAATCCTCTTCTAGCACTATTCTAGATATATACTAATTATTACAAATGAGGGAAACCACAGAGCCTATGTTTCTTTGGGTCTGGCTTACTCCATTTAATATGATCTTTTCCAAGTCTTTCCATTTCCTTACAAATGGAGTGATGTCATTCTCTCTGATGGAGGAATAGAATTCCATTGTGTATATATACCACATTTTCTTGATCCTTGTTGTTACTGTATATGATTTTGATATCCCGTGTATTGTATATATGTTTATCTGAATGAGGGAAGGGAAGAGGAACAACAAAATGGTGAGACAAAGGACAAAGTATGAATCAATGTAACAGCAATACTCACAAGACAACATGTTGGAAACAAACTTTACAACTTGGGGGGGAGCATTATGGGGTTGGAAAGTGGGAGAAAAATGAGGGAGGAGGTAACAATGTTTGACAAGAAATGTACTCACTACCTTACATATGTAACCTCCCTATATATCACCTTGACAATAAAAATAAATTTTAAAAAATAAATTTAGTTATTATTGAAGAGATGAGAAAACCATACACTCAACTTGTCAATGTACAATTGTGCCATGAATTTTATGATTTCAATGTCACAAAGATTATTATGCATCTCCTCAGTTTTTTCCCTAATTTTTTTAACTAGAATGTAAAATCAGAAAGTAGATCTCAAAGAACAAAGCATTTATGGAAAGGTAAAAAGAAGTTTTACCTGAAATAAGCACAACTTTTCATTTTACAACCATGGTATCAAAAGAGACTTACACCTTGACCTTGCATTAGAAAAAAGGCGGTATGCAGTGTGATTTTTTTAAAAAAAAGTCATTGAAGGATTTGGCAGACTTGTAGGTTCAGGGTCCAAAGGTAAAGATGCAAAAGCAAAAGTTTAAAAATAAAATAAAATTCTCATCAAGTCACAGTGACTCCTTCCCTCTGGCAAAATCACTGCCTCCCAGAAATAAAATGTCACATCCCCATCTTTTCAAGTGAGACCCTCTGATGTTTCCTTTCCAAGGCCCTGGGGCCAGACCCAAAGCTATCCTGCTCTTAATCAGGTTACAATGAATATTCAACCCACATAAGGGTGAAATGTAGCTCTAAGTTTTAACTCTTAAGTTTAAAAGAGTGGGAGGAGACTACACTGGTAGGCTTCAAAACAAAGATGTGAAAATTATGAAAAGAGGAAAATATGCATTTAAAATATCAGAAAAAAATAAAATGAATTCCTTTTACTTTTGGTATTTTCTCATCTAAATCTGAAAGAAATCTGACAGTTTGTCTAATTAAACATTCCAGTCCTAGAAAACTGAATACTTTCTAAATATATTGTCTAAAATTTTTTCCATCTATATTTCTGTAGAATAATAGACTAAAAGAAAAAAATGGATGGAGAGGGCTAATACAATTGAAAGAATAGAGACTAAATTTTAAGTAAAGCAAATATATTAAAAATAGAAGGATAAATTTAAATATAGCTTGCTTCGTGATTGTGTCCCATTGTGATTTAAAAAAATTAAAACCTGAAGTACCATTTTTTAGGTCCCTATTGTTGCTTATTAAAAGGTTTATGAACTGGAAAAAATCATACTACTTTAGAAAGAACTAATTGAGATATGTAAAATATATTGTATTATGTTTATGACATGGAAATCATGTATAGAAGTAGAACATTTCCTTAATGAAATGATTAGTCTTCAATGTCTCTAAAAAACTGGATAATGGTGAATGTTTATCTCTGACTTGAAAATGAAGAAGGTTGATAAAGGACTTGAAACAGATTCAACAATCTAGATGGCACACAGCCATATTCACTACACAGGAAGATTATTCAGCTTAAATAAAGAAAAAAGAGTCTTCAAATGCACAAAGAGCTTTATACAGAGGATAAATGAGTGGGTTCTTTATTATCTGGGAAACAACAGAACAGACATTTACAAGGGAATGAAAGACATGGGGACAGAGACTTTCTTAGAAGTGTTTCTTCAAAGGCTCTCTCTCTCTACCTCCCATCATTAGTACATTTTGGGAATCTGAATATAAACATGCTACAAGACCTGTTACACTCATGTAAGAAGAAGTATTATATTACCATCTACCCTTATAAAACCTACATGTCCAAATATTGCTTTTCCCTGCATATACCTAAAATCTTATTGTAATTCCTCTTCCAGAATTCTCATTTGCACATAATCAAGGAAAAGTGAAGACAGAAAGGAAAAACTTTAAAAAATGTGACTCTTGTACCTGCAGGTAAGTATATCTGTCTGCCTGTAGTTGACTCTTGAAAGTATTTTCATTTGGAAAAATCAATAGGAACTTACATCTTCAAAATCTAATTTGGCAGGGCCTACAACATCTTAGATGTTCAATAAATATCAAATGAAGTCAGGGGTGAGACAGGATTTATTTCTTATTTTGAATGTGTATTCAAAGGCATCATTAGCAACAAGAAGTCTGAAAATAACATAGGCCTAGCTGCTCATTAAGATTCATAATAAAAACTGATTGGTTAAAAAACAAGGAGACATTGAATATTAGAGAGATGGATAGCACTCTCTGATTTACCCCTTGATGTGAAAGCAATGGGATAATAACCTGACCACTTCCTTATCATCATTGCCTCATAGGATTGTTCCTTTGTTCGTGTGTATGTGTGTGTGTGTGTGTGCGCGCGCGCACGCGTGTGTGTGTACCAGTACTGGAGCTTGATCTCAGGGCCTAGACAATAACCTTTAGCTTTTTCACTCAAGGATGGCACTCTAACATCTGAGCCACCCCTTACTTCCAGCTTTTTGCTGGTTAAACATAAAAATCTCACAGATTTTCCTGCCTGAGATGGCTTCGAATTGCAACCCTCAGCTTCCTAAGTAGCAAGGATTACAGGCATGAGCCACCTACGCTTACCTTGGTTTTGTTCGGATTCTTTTTTTTAAAAAAATATTTTGATTTTTAAATCATTGTTGTATAATTAATAATTATATTGTTATATAACTAATAATTTACTTTTCTATTTTCCAAGTCTATATTTGCATGCACTAATATAATATGCATGACTACAGTGAATGATATTTGACTTTTGACTAACTTTTGAGAACAAAATCAACATAACCTCTCTATGCCCAGCAATTCAGGTTTCTGAAACTATCACGTTATGATGCCCAATAATTTAAGCAGTTCTCTCTGACAGGCCTGAAGAAAAATGGACTAGGGATATAAGAAACTTGGTATAGTCATTTGATTTGTTGACTATTTCTCATGGCAATTTAATTTCACTTTGCAACCACAACACTAAACTATATCACTGTTGTTCATAATGCATATGGCCTGTGTACATTCTAAATATCTGTAGAATAACAATAGGATTAGAATTTAATTAGCCTAGATTCTTACTTTAATGGTTGCTTGATAAGTAACTACTAGATTCCCACAGCTTCATTATCAGTGTTATCAAGAGATACTATGTGGGATCATCTTAAAGTAACATACTCATATGTCTGGGCACCTGATCTTACCTCTGAATGATTGGTGCTCATGCTAAGAGTTGTTAAGTTCTATGAAAAACACTTGTGCTTTCTATATGAAAGAATTTTCTGAGGGATTACACAGATTTTCTTCCTTCAAGTTAGCATCATTAAGAAGTATATAACACTAAGTCATAATTGTACATTCAAAGGCAAGTTGAACATGATTTAATATAGGGATAATAAAAGAAGACACAGGAGACGGGAGGAAGATGGCAGAGGAAAAGCTGGGGCTAAACAAGTTCTCACATAGAAACCAGTTTTAGTGTTCCATGGAAAAGTCCAAGGCTAGAGAGTCACACCAAGTGTGCCATCATAGTTACAGAGAGTTTGGCCAGAGATGAAAAATCCAGGCAGCTTGATTAAGGAGACAGATTCGAGTACTCACCAGTGTCTGTTGCAGTGGCAGTGGCAGCTGCTGCTGAGGCTGGCATATCAACAGAGAGAGCCTGAGACAAAGACACCAGAGGTGGTGTGCGAGCAGTTTCTATTCACTTCCAGCAAGAACTGACAAGGAGCTGAAATCTTCACCCTGAGACTGTGGATGGACCAGAAATCAAGGGAAAGGTATGAGTACACCACAAGACTTCACTCCTTCTCACAGAGCAGTGGTGGTAAGGTAGCCCCACCCCTAGCACTGGAGAAGAACTCCATCTTTGATACTGACAAAGCTGGGCTAGAGCAGCTAGCAAATAACTCAGGCCTTGGAAGAAAATAATAGGATCCATTCAACAGGTCAAAGGAACCTGACCTGCAGAGCTCAGCACCACCCAGGGGAAAGTTGTCCTTCCTAGGCAGAGAAAGCTCCACCCATGGAGGAGTGACTTTCTTCTTTGAATAAACAGAGCCAGAAGTTATCCCACCCCCATTGCAGCACAGACAGCAGACCTAGCTGCAAGAGGTTAAAAGAAAAACAATTTGAAACTTGGTAAACGTAAATCCTGAGAATGGCTCCAGGTTGGGCTGGGTGAGTATCTCAGGAGCTAGTCCTGCAGGGAAAAGCTACTGATTTCTGACAGGCCTCAAACCTACCCACAACCTAGCCCCATCACAGCAACTCCAAGCTTAATGAAACAGCCATCTCCCTCTTTCATGATGCTCAAAGCAGATCACCCTCCCACTGAACTGGACTAGAAGGAGGGTCATAAAGTTTCCGGTAAGGCAAAGCTTCATTTTGCTTATGCAAACTGATTTAAGAAACCAGTAAAGCCACAGGAAAAGCAAACACCATAAGCAAACCAGACACAGGAGAGACACACCACCACCACCACCACCACCCAAATAAAATTGAAGAACTCTTTTCCCTATATAATTTTTTAATTCTTTTCTTTTTTTTCATCATTTTTATTTTAGGTTTTTTTTGTAATTATCTTTTTACTCTTTTCCTTTTTGGTCCTTTTTGTTTTTTTGTTTTATTTAACTGCTGTTTTGTTAATGCCAAATATATACCTATCTTTGATTATTAGCCCTTATCCTTCATTGTGTACTACTTTATTCAGATATAGATTACTCAATTCACAAAGTTTCAGCCTTAACTTCCTTAATTGTATTTTATTTCTTTATACTTATATAATTTTAAGTGCTTAATTTTTACTTTTTGTTTTACTTTTCTATTTCCTTTTGGTGTATCTTGCCTCTCTTTTCCTTCTATTCTTCCTCTCTCTGCATTTAGGTCTTGGTTATATTCCATCTCACCCTTTTCTTCCCCACATTCCTCTAATCTTATTTTCTCCTCACAATTCCCCCTAAACCTATTAATTTCTAGTCTGCTGACTTGTTCATTGATTTTCTTAGTCCATTGGTCCCTAGTTGTTTGTTGTTGAACTAGATTGTAACTGTATTCATTTTGACTGCATCAAACAATATGTGTGAGTACAGGGTTCTGCTTGCCTTAAAATAGTTTTCTAGTATGGATTGGTTTTGTTTTCATACCCAAATGGGCAGAACCGCCCAGAGAAACACAAGAAAAATGTCAAGTCCAGGTATCTCAACTCCCACTCATGATAACCAGGCAACAGAGCACTTAATAATCCAGAGGAGAGTTTCCAAAATGCTCTATAAAAACTACTGGTAAACATGTGGAATGGATAGATTGAAAGCCTACAAAGGACTCTGTGTGATCATGAGAGGGAAATGCTTGAGCATGATGAAGCTAACCAAAGATTAATATAGAAATTTCACAAGCATGAGGAGGCTAATCAAAGATTAATTGAGCAATTGTACAAGTGGAATTAGAATTAAAAAAGATTAATAGAGGCATTCATGGAATCCACAAACAGAATGCTGAAGGAATCCATAGAGGCCACAAAGGGAATGATGAATAAAGCCCAACAGGAGGAAAGGGAGTTCAATGAAGTTATAATCAATCAAATAAAGGATTTGAGAATGAACACTGAAAACCAAATTAAGGTGGTAATGAAGTCCATACAAGATTTAAAACAAACCTGCAGCAAAGAGTTTGAAGCCATCAAATCTGACCAGTTAGAAGAAAAGGAAATAACAAACAAAGCAGAAAGTCTTGACAGTAGGTTACACCATACAGAATATGGAATCTCTGGAATTGAAGACAGCCCAGACATTATAGATTAAGAACAGAAAAGTATTCAAGACTAATCCAAGAAATATGATAGATCTAGTCAACATTTTGAAAAAACCTTCAGAATGTCTAATTTAAAGCTAATGGGTGTAGAAGAGGGCTTAGACACAAAACCAAAAGGTCTAGAAATTTATTGAACAGGATCCTAGCAGAGGACTTCCCAAACATGGACAAAGCTAGGCCTGTTCAGATCCAAGAAGCCTTTAGAAACCCAAAGGAACTGGACCATTGTAATCAGCACAGGATCAATTCAGACAAAGGGAAGAATCATTAAAGCTGTCAGAGAGAAAAGATCAATTACCTGTAAAGGGAACCAATCAGAATAACTTCAGATTTCTCAGCAGAGACCATGAAAGTAATAAGAATGATGTGTGCCAAGCCCCAAAGACAAACAACTATCAACCAAGAATAGTGTACCCAACTAAATCTCCTTCATAATGGAAGAACATATGGAAACTTTCCACAGCAAAGAAAAATTGAAGCAATATATCTCCACCAAACATCATTAACGATGTCCTACAAATAGAAAAACAACAAAGACCAAGAAATAGTCCAAAAAAGAGAATCCAAGAATCATAGGAAGAACCCAGTTGGCACAGCCACCAAGGAGGATAACATGCCAGGAACTACCAAACACCTCACAGTCCTAACTCTCAATACTAATGTACTTAACTCTCCAATTAAGTGACATAGATTGTCTAGTTGGATCAAAAGCAAAATCTTTCTATCTTCTTCCTTCAAGAGACACACCTTGCCCACAAAAAACAAAGATATTCTGAAAGTGAAAGCCTGGAAGAATATCTACCAAGAAAATGGGCCTATAAACAGGCAGGAGTTGCAATCCTAATATTAGATAAAATAGACTTCAAATTAAAATTAGCAAGAAGAGATAAAGAAGGTCATTAAAAACTAATTAAAGGATCTCTCCTTCAGGAGGATATTATAATTCTAAATATCTATTCACCAAATAAAAGAGCACCCAAATTTATCAAAGAAAAACTACTTTCCCTAAAATCACACATAGATCCAAAGACATCATTTGTTGGGGACTTTAATACAATACTGGCCTTGCTCGATAGATCAACACGGCAAAAACTCAACAGAAAAACCTCAGAACTAAACAACTGAATAGATAACTAGACTTCACAGACATCTACCGAATATTTCACCCAACAGAATCAGAGTACACGTTCTTCTCAGCAGAATATAGAACATTCTCCAAAATAAATCATATTTTAGGCCACAAAGCAAATTTGTCCAAATTCAGAAATATTAAAATTATGCCCTGCCTTCTCTCAGACCACAAGGGAATAAAATTAGAATTCAACACAAAAGACAACAAAGAAAATCTTGTAACACATGGAGACTGAACAACACACTGTTGAATCACCAGTGGATCAGGGAAGAGATTAAAAAAGAAATTCAAATGTTCATGAAATTTAACAAAAATGAACACACAAATTACCAGCTCCTCTGGGACACAGCAAAGGCAGTACTCAGCGGCAATTTTATAGCTATGAGTTCCTACATCAACAAATTAGAGAGCTCTGAAACCAACAATTTAATGAGACATCTGAACCTCCTTAAAAAAGGGCAGCAAGCTAAACCCCAATCCAGTAGATGGAATGAAATAATTAAACTTAAACCAGAATTAAATGAATTAGAATCCAAAAAATACCATAGAAAGAATCAACAATACAAAGAGTTGATTCTTCAAAAAAATTAACAAAATTGACAGACTGTTAGCAAATCTTATCAGAAAAAGAAGAGAAGACACCCAAATAAACAACTCAAACATGATAATGGAAACGTCACCACAGAAACAATCTAGATTCAGAACATTAAAAGGGAATACTTCTCAAACCTTTATGCTAATAAGTTTGAGAATCTGGAAGACATGGACATATTTCTAGCAAATATCAACGTGCCCAAACTAAACCAAGATGAGTTAAACCAAATTAACAGACCCATATCAAATATCAAAATAGAAACCGGAATAAGAGATCTCCCACCCAAGAAAAGCCCAGGACTGGATGGATTTACAGCTGAATTCTACAAGACCTTCAAAGAAGAACTCACACCAATACTCCTCCAACTCTTCAATGAAATTTAAAGTGAAAGTTCACTACCAAACTCTTTCTATGAAGCCATCATAACCCTCATCCCAAAACCAAGCAGGGACTCCTCAAAGAAAGAGAACTATAGACCCATTTCTTTGATGAACATCAATGCAAAATTTCTCAACAAAATTTTGGCTAATCGACTTCAACTCATCCAAAAAAATCATACACCTCGATCAAACAGGATTCATTTCAGGGATGCAAAGCTAGTTCAATATACGCAAATCAATTAATATCATATCATATCATATCCATCATATCAACAAGAGCAAGGATAAGAATCACATGATTATCTCAATAGATGCATAAAAAGCATTAGACAAGATCTAACACCACTTTATGGTGAAAGCTCTGTAAAACTAGGAATCCATGGAACATTCCTCAATATAATAAAGGCTGTATATAACAAACCTACAGCCAGCATTATACTTAAAGGCAAAAAGCTAAAGCCATTTCCTCTAAACTCAGGAATGAGACAAGGATGTCCCCTCTCTCCACTTCTCTTCAATCTAGTATTAGAATGCCTAGCTATAGCAATAAGACAAGATGCAAACATAAAGGGGATCCAAACTGGAAAAGTAAAACTCTCCCTCTTTGAAGATGGCAAGATCTCATATTTAAAGAACCCATGGACTCCACTCCCAAGTTACTCAAGCTGATCCAAAACTTAGGCAAATTAGCAGGGTATAATATTAACCCTCAAAAATCAATGACTTTTCTGTATGCCAATAATGAGAAGAGTGGGACTAAAATCAGGAAAGCAACTCTACAATAGCCCAACAACAACAACAAAAAATACCTAGGAGTTAACAAAAGAAATGAAGGACCTATATGATGAAAATTTAAAAACCTGAAAAAGAAAATTAAAGCAGAACTAAGGAAGTAGAAAAACCTACAAATTCAATGCAATAGCTATCTATCACTATCCCAACCTCAGTCTTCAATGAAATAGAAGAAGCAATCCAAAAATTCATATGGAACAATAAAAGACCCTGAATAACAAAAACAATCCTTAGCAGAAAGAACAGTGCTGGAGGAATATCAATGTTAAATTTCAAACTCTACTACAAAGCCATAGTAATCAAAACAGCTTGATACTGGAACAAGAGCAGACATGAGTACCAATGAAATAGAACTGAAGACCCAGAAATGAATCCACAGAACTATAGCCACCTAATCTTCAATAAGGGAGCAAAAAATAAATAAATAAAATAACCAGAATGGAAGAAAGACAGCCTCTTCAATAAATGGTGCTGGCAAAATTGGTTAAACACCTCTAGAAATGCTAATCAAAACAACATTGAGATTCCACCTCACCCCCCATAGAATGTCAATAATCAAGAAATCTAGTAACAACAGATGCTGGAGGGGATGGTCCAAAAGGGAGCAGCTACACAGTTGGTGGGAGTGTAAACTTGTTCAACAATTCTGGAAAGAAGTACAGAGGTTCCTCAAAAGACTCCACATAGAGCTGCCCTATCAATCCCACTTCTAGGCGTTTATCCAAACAATCACAAACAAGACCATACTAAAGCTACCAGCACAACTATGTTTATTGCAGCATTATTTACTATAGCTAATATATGGAACCAACCCAGATGCCCCTCAGTAGATGAATGGATCAAGAAAATGTGGTATATAAAGAATAACATCGCCTCATTTGTTAGGAAATGGAAAGACTTGGAAAAAATTATATTAAGTGAAGTAAGCCAGGCCCAAGGAAACATAGGTCCCCTGGTTTCCCTTATTTGCAATAACTAGTATATGTCTAGGACAAGCAGAAAAGGTCAAAAGCTATGTACATATGACCATATAAGATGATGTTAAGCCAAATCAACCCCAAGATAAGTTTTATCTTGCTTGCTGTTGTTTTTAACAGACTTTTAAGGTACTAGGTGATTTTTTTGTTTCTTTAATATGTTCTTCCCCCATGGTATAACCCCTTGTTTTCACTGTATTTGATTCTGGTGCCCTGCATCTTGTATACATTTTTCTAATTTAGGGAGGGGAAGGGAAATAACAAAATGCTGAAATAAGGATACGGGTTTACCCACTGTAGCAATGAAATGTGTAAGACTCCATGTTGATCGGGGCACCAGTGGCTCATCCATGTAATCCTATCTACTTAGGAGGCTGAGATCTGAGGATCACAGTTCAAAGCCAGGCTAGGCAGGAAAGTCGGCGAGACTCTTATTTCCAATAAAATACCGGAAAACAGGAAGTGGCACTGTGACGCAAATGGTAGAGCACTAGCCTTGAGCTGAAGAGCTGAAGGACAGCCTTCAAGAGGCCCAGAGTTCAAGCCCCACGATCACCACCACCAACAACAACAACAAAAGACACTATGTTAAAAATGAACTTTGCAGCTTCTTCTTTTTTGGAGGGTGGGGGGAGTTGGTGAGGTGGGGGGGAAGGGACAGTGGGGGGAAAACAAAGGAGGAGGTAACAATGCTCCATAGGAAATGTACTCATTACCTTACTCATATAACTGTAACCCCTTTGTACAGTATCTTTACAATATAAAGTATATACAATTTAACAATATAAAAAGAAAAAAAGAATACAGATATCTTTGAGTATTTTTGAGCAATAACTATTCTTTCCTGGCATATAACATTGACCATTAAGAAGTCAACATTCTAAATGGTCACTATCTAATAAATGGCACTCAATATGCTCTTTTCTGGGGAAATATGAAGAAAAATAGATTCTTTTATACTCTAAGTATTATATCACTTTAATTGCATATGATGAATTGCAACCAAAATTTAACAACTGTATCTTTCCAATGCAATTGATTTAACACAAACCAATTACACACACCCATTTCCAGTTTTCTAAAATACTTTGTATAGAATACCTTAAATGACTATATGTGTGATTTAAGAATTCAGTCATATTGTAAAACAGCAGCAGAGAGAGAACTCTAAAGTATTTCTAGTTTGTTTTGTTATTGTATGGGGTTGTTGTTTTTTTTTTAACTTAGACCAGACTCGGGGCACACTCTTGTAATCCCAGCATTCAGGATCTTGAAGAAGGAGGCTCATCATGATGAAAAAAATAGCAAAATAACAACACAACAACAAAAGGATACGAATATTTTGCAAAGATAGCAATAGTCTAAGATTTAGTCCATAATTTAGTGTTTGACTGCCACCTACTGGGACCTTCAAAGTCTTTTTCTCTTCCATTTCCAAATGATCAGTATACCTAATTTTCCTTTAATTGGATAAATTTTGAGAAGAAAGACCTTCTTAATATATTCTTTTGTTTCACTTAAGGACTGCTTTTAAGAATAGCTAAACAATCACTGTTAAATGTTTGTATGTGTCTTTGGTGAAACTTCATTTAATCCCTTGTAAAACTAAGGGCTAATAATTTGTATTTACATGGAAGATACTTAGTAACTTCTTTTTGGACTACAGTACATATTAAAAGATATTTATAAATTCATCATAATGTGATGGCTTATTCTTATTAGTGCTGAAAACTTAATTTCAACAAAATTCCTGAATACTTTTACAAGGTATTAAATGGTGGTGAATGAAGTGAGTATGAGGTGTATGTCAAGGATCCAAAGGTGAATGAGAGAACATTTTCTTGGATATGTAATCATGTTTCTTAAGCCTGAAGTTTCCAATAAGTTTTTAGTAAATCTAGCCTATTAGGACTTCTCTCACCATCTTCTAATTCTAATGTAAGTAACAACTATTTCTCTATAATTCTCTATAATTCCAGCTGCAAGCTTTTTCTCATCTTCTCTACTTCCAGATAAGATTTATTAAGATAGCCATAGAATTTATCCAGCTTAGCAACAGCATTCATCCCGAGTCAAAAAAAAAAATAATATAGCAAAACTGCTTCAAAGTACTTCCTATACATATATACATGCGAGGAAAAATTATATTCATATCTTCACATAATTTTAAAGTGTTTTTTTCTTTCAAAAATCTTCTTTAAAATGTTCTTTATCTTAGAAAACTTTCCTTCACTAGTTATGTGGTTTAGGTCTCTGCTGCAAATGAAATATATCTTTTTACTTTCAATAAGATTATCAAAGAAACTATAAATTTAGTATAAAAGATCTCATTGATGGATAATAATGGGAAAGCAATGACAAATTTTTAAAAAATCCTACTAAAAGCAAGTTGACAGATTAGTTATTCTCATCTATACATTTCATCTTTCTCCATTAGTTGAAATATAGATTTTAACTTAGCATTCGATATGCACTATCACATAAACATCATTCAATAAATTCAAGGGCCTCTAGCCCAGAAACATATTTAGAGTGAAGTAAAAATCAAATTGAGAAGCACCTTAAAACGCTACACAATTTTATATAAAATTGTAAACATTAAACAAAGATCATAGAAAAATAGAGCTCACACCCTGAATATTTGGTTTAACATGCAGTCACACTCTACAGAATATACTTTTTAAAAGCAGTAAGTGAGCAATCACCCAGAGAAGCCTCAAATAGCAACTCAGGTTGATAGATGGAGCTTCCTGAGTTGAGTTTCTGGTAGTGAAGCTCATGTAGCCACAATGGAAAACATTTCTTGCCAGTACTGTTAAAAAAAAAAAAATCCCATTAAGACAAGCACCAGTGGCTCACACCAGTAATCATAACTACTTAGAACACTGAAATCTGAGGATTGTGGTTCAAAGCCATCTGGACAAGAAAGTTTAAGAGATTTATCTCCAATTATCCAAAAAAAATAGAAGTAGAGCTGTGGATCAAGTGGTAAAGCACCAGCCTTAAGCCAGAAAGCTCTAAGAGAGTGTGTCCAGGCCCTGAGTTCAAGCCCCAGGACTGGTACTCACACACTTACACACACTCACATACACATATCCCGTTAACACACAAATCCTAAAGAAGTGTGTTATCCTCCAAGTTTCCATTTCCATTCCAATAGCAAAAAAAAAAAAAAAAAACCTAGAATGGCATCTGAAAATCAGAGGAAGGCCAATCATTTGTGAATAAGAAAATAGCCTTAATAACATGTCCATAGCTCACTGATCTGCAGCAAGATGAAGAATACAACCCAGGATCAGAGAAGAATTTGTGTGAAGGGAGATACAAAGAGATTTTGAAGAACTGGATGCCAGACATCCTCCTTGCACACAGATATCCCTTTTCCAACCTGTTTAACTACCATCTGTTGGGGCAGAAGAGAGATTGCAGCAAAACTCAACTCTAGGAAGAGCATTATTTGGACAATCTGGAAGCTGAATTATACAGAGGATAATTCAGTGAACAGAATGTTCACTGAGGATGTCCTTGAATAATGCTTGGTGATGAAACTGAGAAAATGTTGAGAAAAAAACGCTGCGAAAATGTACTGTAGTATTTCAACTTGATAAGATACACGCTTACTGCAGAGGATAGAGACTTAACATGACATTGTCTCAGGTCCAGACTAACTTCAGGAGCAAGGAGACTTCATTTAATATAAAGTGTTTGGATGAGCATTTTCATGGCCCAAGGTTGAGGATCATAATGAAAACTACCTAGATGTGTTTACACAGGTGAAGAAAACAATAGGTCGAGAGACCTGCTCTAGCACTGTGATACGTATATCCTACCATATAAAAGCAAAGAAACAGAGAAAAGTAGGAACACTTTCTGTAGGATGTAGTTTTACAGTTACAATCCTAAGTCATGCATTCATTCATACATACATACATTCATTTGTTTATTTGTTTAACCATTTCAATAGATGACCTTTGTTGAATGTCTTCAACTCCCAGCATGTCATGGGATGCTAACTGCATAGGGCATGGGCTAGAATTTAGTTTTAATATGTACTTCCTGTGTAGCTCTGATGTCAGTCTACCAAACAGCAATGAGAAGTTGGGATCCTGCGTCCAGAAGGGATTCTGAGAAGAGTGAATGAAAATGGAAGAAAAGTTTAGCTTTAATGAAGAACCCAGTTTTGCGTCTCTTTCACACTCAATGGTTAGCCAAAGGTAGCTAATGATAGTGCCACTTTGTGTGCAAAAATGCAATCCCCTTGCCTATTATGTGAATTGAATTCTGTCTCCCTAAATTCAGGTTTCCTAGTTCTAACATGTGACCTTATTTGAAGACAGATTTGTTACACAAGTACTTAGTTAAGATGATGTAATACTGGGGTCAGTTAGGTCCACTTTCAATATGACTGGTGTCCTTGATAATTAAAAATTATATATTGCAAAAGAAGAGACATAAAACTATCAGGAAAAAACGCTAGGTGAACAGTACCATAGAGACTGAGGCAATATATCTACAAGAAAGGGAATGCCAAGGGTTGCCAGCAAGTGTCTGATGGAACAGAATCCCCCTCATAGCTGCCAGAAGAAATCCATACTGCCAACACTAACACCTTGACCTTGGGTTTCTGTCATCCAGTACTAGGAGATAATACATTTCTGCTTCTTATGATACTCAATTTGCAGTATGCAGCTATGGCAGCTGCGATACATTCTTATGCCCAGTGATCATACCAATGTGCCTTAATGCATTGACAGCTAACTGGTAGGGGAGAAAGTAAGCATGAAGCAAGAGAAGAGAGCTTTATAGTTACATATATCTGGAGTTTATTATAACTTGTGTCTAGAATGGTTTTTATAGGCTGTTATGATAAAGTCTTAGTCCTCTAGTAAGAGATTTTAGACCTTGGAGCCAGCCACTCATACTTGTAATTCTAGCTACTCGAGAATTTAGGATCTGAAGATCACAGTTCAAAGCTAGCCCTGGCAGGAAAGTTGATGAGGCTCTTATTTCTGATAAAGTACCAAAAAATGGAACTGGAGCCATGGCTCAAGTGGTAGAATTCTAACCTTGAGCAAAAGAAGCTGAAGGAGTGTGTCTAGGCCCTAAGTGCAAGTCCCTAGATTACCACATAAAAAGAGAGAGGAAGGGAGGGAGGGAGGGAGAGAGAGAAAGACAGAGACAGACAGACAGAGAGAGAGAGAGAGATTTTAAGTGACTGGGGGCATGTCCTTGAAGATTAATATGAGTATGACACTCCAACCCCTTCCTCTTTTTCTGTCCTTTCTCATCCTTGCAAATGAGTTGAATGGACTTTCTTCCATCACATATTTCCACCATGACACACTGCCTTTCCACAGTCTCAAAATCAATGGGTCACCCAGCCACAGGCTCAACCCTAAAACCATGACCCCAACTATACCTTTCTACCATAAAAGTTAATTACCACGGTCACTTTGTGGTCAGAATGGAAAGTTAACACCATGTTTGATGATCTGGACGTTTTAATTACTAAATTAATACCAAGTATACATGTTTTAAGTGAGCCATGTTCTTAAGCAAAAGTAAGATCCTCGTATATTCCAGAGTTTTCATCAGCAGAATCTAATCCCACTAGGGAAATGGCTAAGAAACAATCAGAGAAAAAAAAAAATGAAGTGACAAGATTACAATCACATATGCAGTGTTATATAAGTTCCATGCATCCAGGCTATAAACATTGTGTTCAAGCTGCAAAAGAATTTCAAATATAGCAAACAATCCTCTCAATACATCACATTATTATCTAGTATTTTTTAAATTTAAAATATTTCCTTTTTTCTTGTTCAGTAAATTCCCTAGTATCTTCTTCCTGAGGCTTTCTCTCTTGCCCATATCTAATGATTCTGCTATATTGTTTGCTGGATTAATTTGTCACTGTGGGAGGTTTTTTAAAAAATAGATAAAACAGGTTCATCTTCCTATATGCCAGCTTATATGCAATGCAGCCTTTTAGTTCTGCAGATTGAGAAACAAAGCTTCTTTATATTTTTTAATCTGCCCACCTAGTAAATATCAACTGGCCTTGTGACTTTCTTTGACCAATAGAACGTGCTAGAAAACATTTTCAGTCCCAAGCCTAGGCCTCAACATGGTTTTCTCTCTTGAAATTGGACCTTTGTTGTAGGAGTAAGCCCTGATCGATGGTGCATTAAAAACAATGAGTCAGGCAGACTACCAGCTGGCAACCCTGACCCAAATTGATGCCACCCTTTTATGAGCAGAACTACCCCAAACAGAGAAATTCACCCCCAAATTCCAACATCCAGGCCTCTGAAATAGGTGACATTCTAGATAAGCCACTAAACTTTTGATGATATAGTCCCTCATAAAGTTATTTGATACAGTCTCCAAACTTTGCAACCAATGTCTATCTTATGATGTTCATAATTTTACTTTGGCCAACTTCATAAGCTATTTGGTAACTACATATTTTATAGTGTATCATCCCTCCATTCAGAGGGATATATAAGCATATTGCATGTCCATTCATTGGTCTTGTACTTAATGATCACAATGAAGAAGTACAAATAGCATACTTTCTAAATAACAATTCTGGATAGGGTACTCACACAAGCCTCTTGTTTCCAGATAAGATGATGTTAAGCAAAATGAACTCCAAGATAGGGACACAAGTGGTTTTTTTCTTTCTTGCTATTGTTTCTAATGTATTTATAAGGTACCATGTGATTTTTTTGTTGCTTTGTATGTCCCTCCCCCACAGTATAACCCCTGCTTTCACTGTATTTGATGTCAGTATAATTTGTGGAGGGGAAGGGAAAAAAACAAAATGCTTAAATAGGGATACAGGTTGACCCATTGTAACAATGAGATGTACAAGACACTGTTGAACAAGAAACTTTACAATTTAGGCATTGGGGGTGGGGGCTTGCGGGGGGGGGGGGGGGTGTAATTGTGGAAGTGGGAGGGAAGAGATGGTAGGGAAAAAACAAAGGAGGAGACAACAATGCTTGATAAGAAATGTACTCATTACCTTGCTCATGTAACTGTAACCCCACTGTACAGGTTTTTTTACAATAAAATAACAAAAATAAAAAAGAATAACTCTAGAAATTAGGCAGGAAAAGTAAGTAGACAGTCTAGCCATTTGCAGCATTTTTTATTGCTCAAAAGACACTGTAACTCTTTGTTTCCTTTAGATAAAATTTTATGACTTCCTCATATCATATTTGTTGCTATTATATTTTAACTTATAAGTTCAAGTGAATGTTATAAATATTACTAAGTAAAATGATACAGTAATAATATTACATAATTCTTTTATTCTCAAAAGCATCTGTTAATCTGTCAAGCCACATCTCTAAATTCTTTACACTTTTGAAACATAATATTTACATCATAAAGCTGAAAACAACTCACCCCAGCTTCTACAACCCACTGTGAAACTCAGACAGTACCAAGTGTGATGTGGAAATAATAATTATTCCTTGCTACATGCTCAGCAGATGGCAATGCCTCAAGATGGGAAATTATCAAGTAAACACCCCGTGACTCTGAAATCTTGTCTTTTAAGATCAGATTTACACAAAAAATGATGTGGTTGTTCTAGCAATAAAGTTTATCTATTTGAGGGAATTACCTAATCCTTGCACTTATCCTTAGACTTCAACTCCTGCTTCAATACCTTTCCTTCTACCATCCCTCTAGATATGACTTAATTTCCCACTAAATCAAATCATCATCATCATCATCATCATCATCATCATCATCAGAAAGTTTCTGGAAAGTCTCAACATCACATTTAATATCTTCTACCTGTGCACAAAACCTTTTCCTTGTCCTCTTTCTATTAATATAAATGAACACGTATCCAAACCCGGCTCCTCTAGCTACTCCTACATATCTTTCCATGTGAATTTCCTTAATAGTTTTCTTTATAGCTAGCTCTGCATCTTCAAATTTTCCTACATAAATACAGAGGAAAAATTTGATAGGTCATGGTTCCAAAGTACAACTTACCAACTGTAACCCACAGATCAATAGCAGCTTGCCCAGGATGCAAATTCTCAGGTCCTGTATCTGACAATGAGTCAAAACTCTCACTATGGACCTAGTCATGTGTATCTTCACAAGACCTCCAAGTGATTCTAATACATGCCAATATTAGAGAACTACCATCCTAGAAACCAATCTCCAGGAACAAGTGTTCTCTCTCTCTGTCTCTCTGTCTCTGTGTGTGTGTCTCTCTCTGTCTCTCTGTCTCTCTCTGTCACTCTCTCTCTCTCTCACACACACACACACAGACACACACACACATCTTGCCTATTAGTATATGCTCATGCTTTGTTCTTTCCTATCTTTACATTAAATAGGGGCCTCTTTTTGGTCCCATGTAATTCTTTTTCTATAGCACCGCCAACTTTTGTTCTTTTCATAGAACGATTTTCTTAAAATTATTACTTACACATACAGCATTGTTTTTTTTTCTTTATTTGCTCCTACTAAACTCAATCCATCAAGAGTTTTATCAACCTCCTTGAGATAAAATTACATTGACCAAGAACTCCAACAACCACTATGTGACTAAAGTTAATTTAATACTCAAAGTCCTCTTCTTGTTTGGACTACAGCAGCATATTCTTCCTCATTGAAACATTTTCCCCCACTTTGTTTACAAGACACTTCTGGTTTTGTCATATCTCAAAGTAATAGTGTCTGTCTTTAAACACATAATCACTTTCAAGTGATCATATTGGAATTACAAACTTGAATAATAGTTTTTAAAATGGTTAATACATTGTACAGCATTCATTGGAAAAATTGAATATGTTTTATCATCATAGAAATAGAAAGAATAGCCAGGCACCAGTGGCTCACGCCTGTAATCCTAGCTACTCAGGAGGCTGAGATCTGAGGATCACAATTCAAAGCCAGACAGGGAAGGAATATCCATGAGACTCATCTCCAATTAGCCACCAGAAAACCAGAGTGGCACTGTGGTTCAAGTGCTAGAGCACTTGCCTTAAGCTGAAAAGCTAAGAGACAGTGACCAGGCCCAGAGTGCAAGTCCCATGACCAGAAAAAATAAAAATAAAAAGAATATAGTTTTTTTTACCCTGAGACTTTTTAGAAAAGGGAGGGTAAAATGCAAATGATGGTATATTTGAAATCACTAAAGAAATATTTTCTTTATGTTTTAGAAGACAAACATGTTTCCTAAAGATCTTCCAAATTTATCTTTATTTATCCCCTAAAAGACATATTTTGCTGGACATCAGTGGCTCATGCCTTCTAAACCTAGTACTCAAATAGATAAGATCCAAAAATGCTGATTCAAATCTAACCTGAGCAGAAAAGTACAATAGATTACATCTCCAAAAAGTAATCGGCAAACTAGAGTCAGACTGGAGTCATGACTCAAGTGGTAGAGCACTAATTAAGCAAGAGCCTAAGTTCTCCTATTACTGCCAAAAATAAAAACAATAAATGGAATATTTTATATTTCATTTTAATTTATACATAAAATCCCTCATAAAAAATGTTCATGGGTTTGATTTCTGCAGCAGGATGTTGACACTCAAAACTAATATATCACTTGTTCAAATATTTTCCATTGAGCTCTAAATTTATTTTAATTACATTTTTGACAGAATCCAAGAACTTCATTAACTTCATTGACAAGGAGGAATTAATCCTTGTTAAATGAAGTAAATTTTCTGAAGTTCAGAGGCATTGTGCTCAAGATTTTCTAAATGAACATTTTTGTCCCATATCTCTTCAAATGCAATTGTCCTGGTTCTATGAGTGCAATCTTACATAACTTTGGGGGGGAATGTCAAAGTATTAGGCTATATACGTAATACTAATAATGTGTTGGTACCTGTGACTAAGTGCATTGTTTAAATATTACCCACAATGCATTCTCTGGAAATTAATATAAATCTAATACGTACATAGAAGAAACTAGTGAGCATTTGTATACATTGTTGATGGTTAAGAGACACAGGAACCCTGCATGAAAATGCAAATAAATGTAGGTTTAATCTTTCTAGAAACATCAGAAAAGTTAACAAAAATATTTCCAGAAATTGAATTATTTTTATTAAGAATAAAATTTGCCCCTAGTGTATCTACCTCCTATTCGGAGAAATATCATTGATCTGTCAGAATTAGTATGGAATTCCCTCCTGAAATCACATAAAATCTGTAGTTAAGAAACAGAGAAAATAGCAACTTTTTTAAAGATAATAAAAAAATGAAGAAAAAAATAAAAAGACACAGAGAATCACTAAATACCTCCTTATTATGAGAATGAGAAAAATCCCAGGTGCATCACACAGATCATTATGTCTTTGACAAGTCTTTAACATTTCAAGGCAGATGAACAGATAAAGCTTGGAGCCTTACAATGCGTTTAGCTCTTGGCAGTACTAAAGAACTTGATTATTTCTTTTCTATGGGTCTCTTGCATTGCATTTATGAGGCTCTTCCTGGGGAAGCTGTATTTGGGGACAAAAAACATTGAGAGAATTAAAAAAATTCTATTTCTTTGATTAAAGAATTCAAATTGTAACAAATTTGTTATCACAACACTCAAACGTGCCCATGATATCCCAATGAAGACAAATCATCTCATTCCACAAGCTACCAAATGTATGTTGAGAGAGTCACAAAAATCTTGTAATGGGATGATGGTGATCACATTGTTATTTCAAATGAGCCTTTACTTAATTTTTAGTTTTTAATTTTTATTGTAAAGGTGATATGCAGAGAGGTTTCTCTTTGAATAGTGTCATCCCCTCCTTCATTTTCTCCCATTTTTTCCCTCCAGATATCCTTCCCCCATCCAAATTGTATAGTACATTTCCAACATAAAGTATCACTGCTGATTTGGTCCACCCTTTGTCCCACCATTTCTTTTTTTTTTTAATTGTGAACATACTGTACAGAGGTGTTACAATTACATGGGCAAGATAATGAGTATATTTCTTATCAAGCATTGCAGCCTCCTCCTTTGTTTCCCCTTCACATCCCTTCCTAGCCTCCCCCCCCCCCCCGCCCCCCACCCAATCCTTTCCCCCACCCCCCAACCCAATCCTCCCCCAGACCCCCCAACTAATCCTTCCCCCTCCCTCACCCCCCCCCCCCCCCCCGCACCAAAGTTGTAAAGTTCGTTTTCCACATGACAACTTGTACTTCTCATTGTTGCAACGGGTCCACCTGTATCCTTATTTAAACGACTTGTTTTTCCCCTTCCCCTCCACAAATTATACCGACATCAAATACAGTGAAAGCAGGGGTTATACTGTGGGGGAGGGACATACAAAGCAACAAAGAGATAATCTTATAAATGCGTTAGAAACAAATGCATGAAAGAAAAACACGTTTAAATACATATCTAAGGGTTCATTTTCCTAACATCACATTATCTGACCTTTTCTGCTTGACTCATACATATACTAGATATTGCAAATAAGGGAAATCATGGGACCTATGTTTCTTTGGGCTTGGCTTACTTCACTTAATATAATTTTTTCCAAGCCTTTCCATTTCCTAACAAACTTTTTCCCACCATTTCTGTGTTCCCCTTCCCCTCCCCAAATCAGATACATTTACTTACAAGACAAGAAGCACATGTTGTCCCTCATTTGTAATCATTACAATGTGCCTGTAAATCTACAGATAAGCCCAATAGATAGTAAAAGACAAAAAATTACATTTGGCCATAATTAAAAAGGACTCTAAACATTCATGCAGCGAGACCAAAAGAGGTATTATTAGGAGAGAATGACAGGGCTCAAAATCTCTGCATATGATCATATAAAACAATGCTTATCGAAATGAAAACCAAGAAATGGAACCAAGAGGGTTATTATTATACTGCTTGTGAGTTTTTTCTGTTTTCCCCCTTTTGTCGCTAATTTTAATTTCACATGACTTTTTAAAAATAACTAGAGTTTTTTACACTCCTGTTGTGAGTCGGAGTAGTCCTGAAGATAGGCAGGAAGAATATGAGAAAGGAGAGAAGCATGACCCATCAAACTAAGGAACATTTTGAGACAGATATACTTGAGAAAAAGAAGATTATATCAGACTGAAATTCTAGACATTCGGTGCAATAAAATTTACATTTTCTAGAGAGAGGCATTGAGGGAGATATTATGATATAGTATATGATTTTAGAGACTGTTCTTGAGATCAAAATTAGTCTGGGGGAAGAAAGAAGGAAGCCATATTGGAAAAAAAGAAGACACTGGGGTACAATGCAGGATAGGCACTGGTACCCGCGGAGAAATCTGGACTTGACATTGTTGTCAGTCCTGACTTGAGAGATGGGGCTGACAGTTTATGACACTCTGTGGAAAGCACTCATAAGTTAGGACAGCAAATTTGTCCTGCATTTCAGATCTGTAAAACACATTACCATGTTCATTACTCTATAGCTGAAACTTAACAAGTATTTGCCCAAGAACACTTATGTTACTAATTTGAATGCCATTTTTATCGCAAACTTGAACAGAAAAAAGGAGACATTTTATCCGGGTATGAATGCATGATTCCTGGACTCGAAGAGTAACAAGATTCACTGTGGGACAGAATAGTTTTTCTCTCTCTCACCACTTATTCCCTCTATGCGACCATAGAGTGATTGACACTATAACTAAACTCCAAAACACAAGTTGCTGTCTTAAAAGTATAATAAAAAGATGACTTGAAAAAGAGGTAGGGGCAGATGTAATCATCAAGGATGCTAAGGGAAAAGACACTTGTCCTATTTTACTAAGAGCAGTGGTAAATTTTTGAGACCTCAGAACTCACATTCACCAACTAGGTATTTGATGATTTTATTCTGAGCATAACCTTATTATATAAATGGTATCTTTAAAAATAAATCTCCCAGTGGTATAAAAGATGGATTGAAGTAGACAGAATGAAGGTAGAGAAACTATTAGGATATTAGGGTGGGATTCACATACCTTGATGAGGAAGATGGTGACAGATAAGAAGGTATGCTGGAATAAATAAATCAGAATGACCTTTAGTTAAATGAGTGCAAGAAAGGGAGAAGTCAAAGAGGACCTAAATTTTCATCCAATAGAGGTAAGGATGAGAGGAACACCCGTTTCCAAGGTATGATCTATGTTCTATGGCTATTTTCAGATACACTGCAATGTGTATCTGAGAGCTATCACTTCAAATGTTAACTTGACATCAAAGAGGATGCAGGAGAGAACAGGACTTTCTGAGAGATTTTAATACAATCATATTGAACGAGTTCAAGGTTTTAAAGGCATATTCCAAATGACTTGATTTTGCCAGCTCATATTTTTAAAAAGGATAAATGGACCCCTGAAGATATCAATATGAAATAATACTTTTTTTTCTATTGCTTGTGTTTGAATTCAAAACTGTCAATTTGTTTGAAGCTGTTTTCAGTTGATTGATTGTTGTCTTTAAGTAGTTGCACAAAGGGGTTTCAATTCAACTTATGGGTTTATGAGTACAGTTCATCTTGATCAATGTTAGCCCAACTATCATATACTCCATTTCTCCAAATCCTGCCCTTCACCAAAGAATCTTCCATATCTTCATCTACCACTTGAATCACATCTCTGATTCTGTTATTTTAGAGATAGTGTTTCATAAAGTTTTCTGCCTTAACTGGCTTTGTATTGCAATCCTATACAATTCTATGGATCTCTGCCTAGAATGACAGGTGTAAGCCATCAGCATCTTACTAGAATAACACTGTTTGATAAGGTATGTATCCAAGCTAATTATAATTTTTCACTCTGTAAATTTTAACTGACATCTTAATTAATTGTGAGCTAATCATTACTTCACATTCACATCAGCCATATTTTGCTGTAATTTTACTCTCAGATGTAGTAAATCTGAATGAATGTAAAATATAATTGTGATTCCATTACAAAGTAGATATATAAGATTTTTAAGCTTTATCAATTGAAAATTTCAATGTCAATTTAACTAAATTTATTTTATTGGTGGTACAGAAATTGTTCTCACCATGTCTTTTGCAAAAATGCAATGATAAATGTGTTAAATGGAATGAGTTCAATTATTACAATTCAATCTTTTGGGGAATGATATTTGTATCTAATACTGACCACAGGCACTAATCAAAGTTCATATTTTATACTATTCTTGTAAAACTAATATTTTGAAATTATTTAAGGGCAGAGATTAGGCAAAGCATGGTAGTTCATGTCCATAATCACAGCTACTTAGAAGGCACAGAGTGAAAAGATTGCAATTTGAGATCAGCCTAGGCCAAAGGTTATTGAGACACACATCTCACCACACGAGCTAGACAGTCACATAGACTGTAAACCCAGCTACACAAAAAATACATGCAGGAAGAACTATAAATTTATCTACATAAATAGTATATAAAATGTCTATACCTATAAATATAGAGCATATACATGTCTATCTCATATATTATCTATATATATACACATGTGTATACATAATGATTCTCAATTAAATATATTTACAGTGCAGGAAAAACTAAAATATCATATTAGAAGTCAAGATGGTGGCCTAATTTGGGGACCAAAGTAGGGATTATATTTTGGAGCCATTACAAAGGTTTCTACGGTTGTCAGCACCCTGCCTTTATCTTCGGCATTGGTGATGTGTATGTTCAGCTTGGGAGAATTTGCCCAGCTGTTAATTTATATTTATGTGAAAATTGTTCATTCTTCACAAAGAAAAAAGTCCTGAGAAAAATTATTTCCAAATTCAGAAGTTCACTTTAATTTTGGCAACACAGTCTTTTAAGTTACATGTTTCTTCCTAATGCTGAATAAAAAGGAATTGTTAAAAATAGTTCAGGTTCATGAAGCATAAATCTTCTGCAGTGTTTCATATGGAATGCCAAAATTTATGTTACCTCATACAACAGACTTCTAATAACTCTCTTCCCTTAGTTAAAAATCCAAAAGTTCAAAGGTACATGTTGCTAATGAACAAATAAAAAACAAAGAAAATAATTCCATGCTGCATGGACTTTCCTTGGCCTTCATCTATATCTCATTCATAAAAGGTCTTTTACTCTGGGAAGTATGCCAATTCCAAATAAATAAGGATGGGCCTGCCATCAGCTGGGTGCCAGTGGCTCATGCCTGTATTCCTAGCTATTCAGGAGGCTGAACTCTGAGGATTATGGTTCAAAAGCTACCAGGGCAGGAAATTCTGTGAGATTCTTAACTCCAATTAACCACCAAAAAGCCAGAAGTGGGGCTGTGGCTAAGATGGTAAAGTGCTAACCTCAGAGACAGAGCCCAAGTCCTGAGTTTAAGTCCTGAGACCAGTACTAAATAAACAAATACTACTTTAAAAAAATTTAACTTAGATGCTGCATTCATATTAGAAATTTTGATCTGGATTTTTTTTCATTGCATGGAATGCTGGAAAGCCTTCTCTAAAGAAATTCAGGTCGTAAGCAGAGTAAAGTTCCCTGAAGAAATAGAAATAAAAATCTTCAACAGCCAAATTCTGTCAAAGAATAATGCTGCTAAGCAGTCCATAGGCAACCTGAAGGTTGGAACTTACCAGATTAACTCTGGTCCCTCAAAGGGTCACACATTTCTGATGCTACTCATGAAGTGAAGTGAGAGCTATTAGGCTTCAGGGAAAAGAGTTGGGCACATTGGGACCTAATACTTGTCTCTGAAGCAAGACCAAAGACTGAATTCTGCTCTGAGCAAAGAAAATCAATGTGAAAAGCAGCCTCTTTCTTTTTTTTTATATCCCATGGGTAATGATAAAATGTTGAGTGAAGGAAATGATGAAAACCTTTCTAGGTTATTAAACTGCTTATATATTGTCCTTGAAACATGGAGCCCAAAGTCAGTTATTTCTGTTGAACACAAAATAAAAATCTGGGCTCCATGGAACATTCAGAATTTTTTTTAAAAAAAAGATAATGATGAGCAATCCAGTCCTTGAGTATATGCCAAGACAGTTATGGGAAGAAATCAGACCCTGTCCATCTGAAGTATTCAAACCATAATGAAACCAATCC
The DNA here is from genome assembly GCF_019054845.1 of Dipodomys spectabilis. Taxonomy (NCBI): domain Eukaryota; kingdom Metazoa; phylum Chordata; class Mammalia; order Rodentia; family Heteromyidae; genus Dipodomys; species Dipodomys spectabilis. The sequence continues at coordinate 9,642,449 of NW_024870686.1, read as the reverse complement.
ACTACCTAACAGCCCAGCACTGCAGGGAAGGGAAACTTATTGCACATTACAGGGTAAGCCACAGCTACAGGAGTCAATCAAAGAATAAATGCCACAACTTTTCTCTTTTTTTGTCCAATAAGCATAGCATTCCGTGAAAAGATTTACATAAAGCAGAAATAGAAGCCCATTTCCATGAAATAAAACTCTAGAATGAAGAAAAGGAACCTGTACTCTCTGTATCTTCCTGTCCATAAGGAAAGTACACTTTATTTTGCTTTATGTGTGCTAGAAAAAGGAAAACCCAGAAAATATTAGATGCTTGTTTGGTTAAAGTAAAGTGCATGTAATTTTTCCAGGAAAGTACTCTCAGCCACTGTAATTGCTTTAATTTCTCTAATGGGTAAATATATCCCCACACCTCATGTGGGAGGACATTTAATCACCATTGATAGCCTTACAATAAATGGAGTTTTATTCAAGTTAGGACAACAAATATCTCCAAAATCAAATGTCCTTTCTAAATCTTTAATAGTTCTTTAGCTCACTAATTAGGTTTTCTTATCCATGGACCTAGTTAATATTTGTTTAGTCTTACCCACATTTTATCATTTATGTTGGTGGTCATTTTGCTTCTCATAGATATCATTCCCATAGATATGATTTTCCATCTTAACCACATCCTTTAGCATTTTTTTCCCTAACTATTCTATTAGTAATACACTTTCTTGAGTTTTCTCTGTTTGCCACTATCTTTATTTCACCCTTGTTCTTCAAATATTTTCGCTTAGTCTACCATTTTAGATTGCTAGCAGTTTTCTCTATATACTGTAAGCTTATTATTCCCCAGTATTCTGGCTTCCTTGGTAGTTCTTAAAAAAAGAATCAATCTACCTGCTATTTATTTATGTGCAACGTATCCTCCACTCTGACAACCTTTAAGACTTTGACTCTTTATTGCAATACCTGTAATATAAAGATTTACTTTCATTTACATTTTAGATTATATATACATTATAATCTCATAGTTGCAGATAATCATCTGTGCTCATTTGTTTACATTTTATGTGCTATTTATCTTTTTCTATAGTAGTTTTCATTCTATCATTTTTCTCAGAGAATTCAGAGTATAACATAGTAGACTGTCTCTATCATCTATTATCCTGTATACCAATAGGAAATAAAGAATCAAATGACACACACTAATTAGAAAAATAGATAGGTTGGTTATATAATATCATTAAAGGCTGAACAGGATTAGATATGCAGCTCAATGGTAGAATGTTTGTTTAATATACACAAGACTTCAGTATGAATAGACAAAATAGAAGATCGATGATACATACATATATATGTAATAAGACCTCAATGTATTTTTAAATAAGTGCAAAATACAAATTAGGGGAAGAATATGTAAAGCAGAACTATAACTTGAATAAGAACAATAAGTGAACATGTATGGAAAAAGATACTAAGGAAAGAATTTGATTTGCATCAGACTCAAGGCTACATTACAACATCTGAAAGACAATGAAGGAAAAGAATAACTGGGAAATTAAACAGTAAGCTAAGTCATGGCTAGACTGTGGAGATTACAATCACTATGGAATCTCAGTGGATGTCAGACACATTGGTATGGCTAGACCACACCTAATCCCACCCCTTGCTCCTTCTTCCTATTTCCACTAAGTATGTAGGAGATAAATGCTGACTTTCTTAGCAACACACTTTGATGAAGTCAGGTGAAAAAAGTGCCTAACAATGACTCTGAAGTGGGAAAACTCTGGGAATTTTCAAGCAAATTCTTTACTTCCTGGGAAGAGAGGAAATGGAAATGACAGTCCTACCTTTCTGTCTTTCATTTCCTTCTTCAGATGAAAGAATTGGTGTAAGGAGGACAATTTTATGGAGAAGATAATAAGATAATATACCTAACTATTATTTAAAAGTTGCCAGATCTGGTCAGAGCACTTAAGGCTCACTCCTGGAATCCTAATTACTCAGAAAGCTGAGATCTGAAAATCTTGGTTTGAAGCCAGCCCAGGTAAAAGAGTCCATGAGACTCTTATCTGTACTTTACTATCAAAATGTCAGAAGTAGAGCTGTGGCTCAAAGAGTAGAGCACCAACCTTGAACAAAAAAGCTAAATGACAATACCCAGACCCTGACTTCAAGAACTAGTCCCAACAAGTTACCAAATCCTACCCAGATGGTATGGAAGTGCCAAATATTTTTAACCAAATAAATAGAATTTTTTAGAATTATTAATCTGGCTGGGCGCCGGTGGCTCAGGTCTATAATCCTAGCTATTCAGGAGGCTAAGATCTGAGGATAACGGTTCAAAGCCAGTCCGAGCAGGAAAGTCCGTGAGACTCTTATCTCCAATAAAACACTAGAAAACCAGAAGTGGCGCTCTGGCTCAAGTGGTAGAGCACTCGCCTTGAGCTGAAAAGCGCAAGGACAGAGCCCAAGCCCAGAGCTCAAGCCCCATGACCAACAACAACAACAACAAAAAGAATGATTAATCTGGTCATGGCAAAGGCATGAATTACCAAGTCTGACTTCTGTTTAGAGCAAAAAAAAGTAATGGTGTTTGTAAGTGAATAGCCTTAAATAATGTGGTAAATATGTGTTTCTATTGGAGCCAAAGAAATTTGTTAATTGCATACAAAAGGTATACCTATCATTATAGTTGACTGTGAAAAATGTCAAACTCTCCCACGTTTAAGTGCAAGTGAATGGGTAAGCTAAATAGGATATATGTCCACCTAATGTCCTGCTTCTCAGCTCTATTAAGTTATAAACTATTGATGTATTCACTAACGTAGAGAGATTTCAAAATAACTATATTAAACCAAAGAAGGTAGACCAAGAGAATGCACCGGCTTTAGTCCATAGATACATTAAGTTCTATCCAACAGAAGCAAAGAATGGCAAATAGAACATTTTGCAGTGAGAAAGGGCATGAGGAAATTGGGCAGAAGGATTACATGATGGTATATGAAAATGGGGGTGATGGATAGGGTGGTCATCTTGACAGTAATAATGATTTCCTGAACACATATGTGTCCCGAGTTATCAATGTGTATATTGAAAACGCAATATATTGTATACCTTCATCAATATGAGTTTATATTTGTTCTATAACAGCAACTTTAGAGTATTGCACAGGTTTGTTTTTTTATATCACCTTCATTCCTTAACATATTTCCAGTTAGACCCAAGCCATCACTTAATTCAGTTTTCATAGGTATTTCCTTGTCTCTGGGGTTTGTTCCCTGATGCATACATTGGAGTTGACCCATTTCCTGCTTTATTTTTCTCATGACCTCTTTTATGCCCTTTCTTTCCAAGTTATTTTGATTTCTCCATGTCTCAGCAAGAAGGAAAAGGAAAGTTTATAAAACTATGTGAAAATACATGTCATTGGCTTAGCAGTCATGCCTAAATGGAGTTCCCTAGTCTGGTGACCCTTATGGACAGTAGAATGTAACAGTGAATAGCCCAGACCCTCAATGAGTGATGGTAGTCATTCATTTAATGTACTCTCCTATTTTGAATGTAAGTGATGAAGGTAGGATTATAACAATTGTTTAGAAAAGTGCAGAAATAAATGAGAAAAGTTTGGTCAGGTAAAAGAATATCCTAGTCTCTATAATGCTTACATGCTATTTTTCTTGTAATTCTTTCTGTATCAGGAAGATCATTCAAAAAGCATTATTATGTATTACTTAAATTGTCTTAATATTTAAGGCAATCTGATAGCTTTTGGAGATACATACATGCCAGTTTTCAAGAATAGATAGATAGATAGATAGATAGATAGATAGATAGATAGATAGATAGATAGATAGATAGATAGATATCCTCCCTCAATCCCTCTCTCCTTCTGTCTCTCCTTCTCTCTCTCTCTGTCCTTCCCTCTTTTTCCCTCTCACACACACAATCTTACAAACTAATTAAAGAGTATTTCTCATGGGCTTTAGGGTCTATAAGCTTTACAACTACACTTAAAGAAAAATAAAGTTATCTCCTTTGTGAATATAAGGAATTGAGGCACCTAGACACTCAGTAATTTTTCTAAAGGTCACTAGCAAGACCTTCCACTATGAGTTATTTACTATAATTATAAGAAAGAGGGGAGTCTGGAAGAAGATGGTAGAGGAGAAGCTGGAGGCTAAACAAGCTCTCTCATAGAAAGCAGTTTTAGTGTTCTAGTGAACAGTCCTAGGCTAGAGAATCACACCAAGTGTGCCATCACAGGACAGAGTGTTTGGCCAGAGAGGAAAAATCCAGGCAGCTTGGTCAAGGAGACAGATCTGAGCACTTGCCCATATCTGTGGCTGCCGCAGCTGCCATATCAACAGAGAGAGCCCAGGACAAAGGTGCCAGAAGAGGCATGTGAGCAGATTCTGCTCACCACCAGCAAGAACTGACAAGGAGCAGATATCTTCATCCTGTTGATTGCAGACCAAGGAAGGTCCAGAAACCAAGAGGCTAGAATGAGTTACACCCAAGACAACCTCACTCCTTCTCATGGAGCAGGGGTAGGAAGGTAGCCCCTCCCCCACCACCGGAGAAATATTCCATCTTTGATACTGACAAAGGCCTAGCCAAGCAGCTAGCTCCAACTCAGGCCTTGGAAGAAAACAATAGGAGCCATTCTCCAGGTCACAGGAACCTGACCTGACCTGCCAGGCTCAGCTCCACCCTGGGGAAAGTTGCCCTTCACAGGCAGAGAAAGATCTGCCCTCAGAGGGGTGACGTTCTTCACTGGGTAAACAGAGCCAGAGGCTACCCCTCCCCACTGCAGCCTAGACAGCAGGATGGGGTAAAAGACAGACAATTGAAACTCAGTAAACATAAATCCTGAGGATTGCTCCAGGCAGGGCTCTGTGAGTGTCTCAGGATCTAGCCCCTTAGGGAGAGGCTACTGATTGCTATTAGACCTCAACCCTACCTAGAACCTAGCCCCATCACAGCAACTCCAAACTAGAGGAAACAACCATCTCCCTCTTTTGTGATACTCAAAGCAGATCTCTCTCCCACTGAACTAGCCTGGGAGGAGGATCACAAAGTCCTGGGCAAGGCAGAGCATTTTTCAGCCTGCTCAAACAAACTGACTTAAGAAACCAATCAAACCACAAGAAAACCAAACACCACAAGCAAACCAGAGACTCCACCAAGAGACTTGTTATGGACACAGGGGAGATACAAGATCTCCTTCCCCCTCCGCCCCCCCGCAAAAAAATAAGTAAATAAAACCAAATAACTCATTTTCTACCTAATTATTTTAATTAAAAAATTGTTTTCTATTTTTTTCTTTCATAATTTTTATTTTAGGGGTGTGTGTGTGTGTGTGTGTGTGTGTGTGTGTGTGTGTGTGTGTGTGTGTGTGTGTGTGTTTATTGCTTTTAACCTTTTGGTCTGTGTGTGTGTGTGTGTGTGTGTGTGTGTGTGTGTGTGTGTGTGACTTAATTGCTGTCCTGTCGATTATTGGACCTTATCCTTCACTGTGTACATACTTAATTCAATTGATTACTCAATTCACAACCTCTTAGTCTTAACTTCTTTAATAGCAGTATAATTTCTTTATACCTATATAATTTTTTAGTATTTCATTTTAAAATTTTTTTAGTTTTTCATTTTTCCTTTTTATCTCTCTCCTCTCATCCTATCCTTTTCTTCTCTCAATTTCTTTATACTTAGATAATTTTAAGTGTTTCATTTTTTGAATGAAAATTTTTGTTTTTTCATTTTTTCTTGTTTCTTTATCTCCTTTCATTCTGTTCTATCCATTTCCTCTCTGAGATTCAGACTTGGTTATATTCACTCTTTCCTTTTACCTCTCCACATCCCTCTAATCCTATTTCTCCCCACAATTCTCCTTAAACCTATTAATTTCTGGCCTACTGAATCCCTCTTTGATGTTCTTAGCCCATTAATCCATAGTTGTTTCATGTTGAATAGATTGTATCTGTTGAACTAGATTGTATCTACAGCCATTTTGACTGTGCAACTCAGGGCTTTGGTTGATGTTTGCCTTAAAATAGTGTTCTATTGCGAAATCAGTGTTACTTTCATACCAAATGGGCAGAACAAGCTGGAGAAACACAAGAATAATGGCAAGTCCAGGTACCTCAACTCCCACTCATAATAATCAAATCACAGAATAGTTAATGAATAATCCAGAGGTGAGTTCCAAAAAGCTCTACAAACACTACTGATAAACATGGTGAATGAAAAGATTGAAAGCCTTCAAAGGACTCAGGGTGAGCATGATAGGGAACAAGATAAGGCTAACCAAAGATTAATACAGGAACTTCGAGAGCATGATGAGGCTAACAAAAAATTAAAACAGAAGTCTCGTGAGTGTGAGGAAGCTAATCAAAGATTAATACAGGAATTGTGTGAGCAGGCTGAAAACAGACAAAGACTAATACAGAATTGCATGAGTGCAAGGAAGCAAATCAAAGAGTAATGCAGGAATTGTGTGAGCGGGATGAGAATACATAAAGATCAATAGAGGCATTCAGGCAATCCATAAACAGGCAGCTAAAGGAATCCAGGGAGACCACAAAGGGAATACTGAATGGAGCCCATCAGAAGAAAAGGGAGTCCAATGAAACCATAACCAATCAACTAAGGGATTTGAGAAGAAACACCAAAAACCAAATTAAGAAAGTAAAGAAATCCATAAAAGATCTAAAACAAAGCTCCAACAAAGAATCTGAAGCCAACAAAGGTGACCAATTAGAAGGAAAGGAAATAAAAAACAAAATAGAAAGTCTTGGTAGTAGGTTAGACCATGCAGAAGATGGAATCTTGGAGATTGAAGACAGCCTAGACATTATAAAGAACATACAACTTTCCAAGACAAATCCAAGAAATAGGATAGATATATCCTACATTTAGAAGACACCCTGAGAAGGCCTAATCTGAGGAAAATGGGTGTAGAGAAGCACCTAGAGAGAGAAATTAATTGTCTAGGAAATTTATTTAACAGGATCTTAGCAGAGAACTTCCCAAACATACAAAAAGATAGGCCTATTCAGACACAAGAAGCTTTTAGAACCCCAAAGAGACTAGACCAAAATAGGGCATCTCACTGTCACATTATAATCCACACAGGATCAATTCAGAACAAGGAAAAGATCCTTAAAGCTATCAAGGAGAAAAGATCAATCACCTATAAAGAGAAACCAATTAGAATAACCTCAGAATTCTCAGCAGAGACAATTAAAGCAAGAAGAGCCTGGAATGATGTATGCCATGCACTAAGGACAAACAATGATCAACAAAGAATACTGTAACCAGCTAAACTCTCCTTCATAATCGAAGGCCAAATACAAACCATAGCAAAGAAAAAATGAAGCAATACATCTCCACCAAACCAGCCCTACAGAAGATACTTGAAGATGTCCTAAGCATAGAAAACCAACAGGACCACAATAAAGGCCAAGATACCACTCCCAAACTGAGAATCCAAGAACCATAGGAAGAGCCCAGTTGTCACAGCCTCCAAAAAGGTAGGTAACATGGCAGGAATTACCAAACACCTCTCAGTCCTAACTATCAACATTAATGAACTTAACTCTCCAATTAAGGGACAGACTGTCTACTTGAATTAAAAAGCAAAATCCTTCTATCTACTGCCTTCAAGAGTCACATCTTGCTCAGAAAAAACAAACATATTCTGAAAGTGAAAGGCTGAAACAAAATCTACCAAGCAAACAGCGTGCATAAACAGGCGGGAGTTGCAATCCTAATATCAGATAAAATAGACTTCAAATTAAAATAAGTGAGAAGAGATAAAGAAGTTCGCTACATACTAATTAAGGGATCTCTCCTTCAGGAGGATATTACAATTCTAAATATGTATTCACCAAACAATGGAGCACCCAAATTCATCCAAGAAACACTACTTTCCTCAACTCACATAGACTCAAAGACATTAATTTTGGGGAACTTTAACAACCACTATCCCCACTAGATAGGTCAACTCAGCAAAAACTCAACAGAGAAACCGCAGATCTAAACAACTGCATAGATCAACTAGATTTAACAGACACCTACCGAATATTTCACCCAGCAGCATCAGAATACACATTTTTCTCAGCAGCACATGGAACATTTTCTAAAATACACCACATTTTAGGTCACCAAGCAAACGTGTCCAAATTCAGAAACATTGAAGTTATACCTTGCATTCTCTCTGACCACAAGGGAATAAAATTAGAACTCAATACCAAAAGCTACCAAAGAAAGTCCGGTATCACATGGAGGCTGAACAACACACTGCTGAATCATGAGTGGGTCATGGAAGAGATTAGAAAGGAAATTCAAATGTTCATGCTATTCAACAAAAATGAGCACACAAATTACCAGCTCCTCTGGGACACAGCAAAGGCAGTACTCTGAGGCAAGTTTATAGCTCTGAGTTCCTACACCAACAAATTGGAGAGATCTGAAACCAACAATTTAATCAGACATCTGAACCTCCCTGAAAAAGAGCAGCAAGCTAAACCCCAGTCCAGTAGACGGAAATAATTAATTAAAATTAAATCAGAATTAAATGACTTAGAATCCAAAAAAAAAACAAAAACAAAAAACATAGAATCATCCAAAGAGCTGATTCTTCAAAAAATTAACAAAATTGACAGACTGTTAGCAAATCTTATCAGAAAAAGAAGAGTACACACCCAAATAAACTCAGAGATGAAAAGGAAATATCATCACAGAAACAAAAAACTAAGATTGAGAACATTATAAGGGAATACTTCTCAAACTTTTATGCTAATAAGCTTGAGAATCTGGAAGAAATGGACGATTTCCTAGCAAATATCATGCAGAAACTAAAGCAAGATGAGTTAAACCAACTTAACAGACCAATATCAAGCATCAGAATAGAAACAGCAATAAGAGATCTTTCTTCTAATAAGAGTCCAGGACTGGATGGATTTATAGCTGAATTCTACAAGAACTTCAAAGAAGAACACACACCAATACTCCTCCAACTCTTCAATGAAATTAAAAGAGAAAGTTCACTACCAAACTCTTTCTATGAAGCCATCATAAACCTCATCCCAAAACCAGGCAAGGACTCAACAAAGAAAGAGAAGTATAGACCCATTTCTTTGATGAACATCGATGCAAAACTTCTCAACAAAATTTTGGCCAATACACTTCAACAATTCATCCAAAAAATCATACACCATGATCAAACAGGATTCATTTCAGGGATGCAAAGCTGGTTCAATACATGCAAATCAATTAATATAATTCATCACATCAACAAGAGCAAGGATATGAACCACATGGTTATCTCAATAGATGCAGAAAAAGCATTTGACAAGATCCAACACTCCATTATGGTGAAGGCTCTGGAAAATCTAGGAATCCATGGAACTTTCCTCAATTCAATAAAGGATATATATGGCAAACTACAGCCAGCATGTGGGGCATGTGGGCAGCAAAGATGGCACTGAGAGGGAGTTGAGTGGGCAGAGCCCTATTTGTTTACAATCAGTCTGTAAACAGCTCCTGGAAGTTTAGGTGCATGATAGGGTGTGACCTTTGCAGTGATTGGTTGGTTTCTTTTCCTCCCCATGCCACCAGGTCTCTTTTGATTTAAAAAGTGCTTGCTGTGTGTTAATAAACAAGTTCCTGCTTGACTTGACTTCCCGCTGCATCTGATTGTCTCCCTGGCTAAGGGAGGCATCTGAGTGTCTCCCGGATTAAGGGAGGCTGGGGAACTGTCAAGCAGCGCACTTACCTCTCCTCGGACCCAGTCTGTCTCTCGTGGGACAGGCGAAGACCTGCATTATAATTAATGGCAAAAAACTAAAGCCATTTCCTCTAAACTCAGGAATGAGACAAGGATGGCCACTCTCTCCACTTCTCTTCAATTTAGTATTAGCTAAAGCAATAAGACAAGATGCAAACATAAAGGGGATCAGATAAGGAAAGATGAAGTAAGACTCTCCCTCTTTGCAGATGACATGATCTTGTATTTAAAGAATCCCATGGACTCCACGTCCAAATTACTCAAGCTGATTTTGGCATAGTAGCAGGTTATAAAATAAACCCTCAAAAATTAAAGGCTTTTCTATATACCAACAGTGAAGAAGAGAGCAGCTGAAATCAGGAAAGCAACTCTATTTGTAATAGCCCCACAAAAAATAAAATACCTAGGAGTTAGCTTCACTAAAGAAGTGAAAGACCTCTATGATGAAAGCTTTAAAAACCTGAAAAAGGAAATCAAAACAGAACTTAGAAAGTAGCAAAAACCTGCCATTCTCCTGGATCGGAAGGATCAACATAGTGAAAATGGCAATCCTTCCAAAGGCTATCTACAAATTCAATATGATACCAATATTCTAACCGCATTCTTCAATGAAATAGAAAAAGCAATCCAAAAATTCCTATGGAACAATAAAATAGCAAAAATAATCCTTAACAGAAAGAGTAGTGCTGGAGGAATATCAATACCAAATTTCAAACTGTACTACAAAGCCATAGTAATCAAAACAGCTTGGTATTGGCACAAGAACAGATCTGAGAACCAATGGAACAGAAGTGAAAACCCAGAAATGGACCCACAGACTTATACCCACATAATCTTTGATAAAGGGGCTAAAAAAATAGGAAAAAAGACAGCCTCTACAGTAAATGGTGCTGGTAAAATTGGTTAATCACCTGTAGAAAACTAAAGCTAGGTCCTTTTTTTTTTAAGTGTAATTTTATTTATTTATTTTTTATAGTTTTTTTATTTTGAAAATGCTGTACAAAGGGCTTAAAATTACATGGGCAAGATAATGAGTACATTTCTTTTTTCCAATTTTATTTTATTTTTTTGTGAACATACGGTACACAGGGGTTACAATTACATGGGCAAGATAATGAGTACATTTCTTATCAAGCATTGCAGCCTCCTCCTTTGTTTGCCCTTCACATCCCTTCTGAGCCTCCTCCTGTCCCCCCACCCAACCCTACCCCCCCCACCAAAGTTGTAAAGTTCGTTTCAACATGACAACTTGTACTTCTCATTGTTGCAACAGGTCCACCTGTATCCTTAAACGACTTGTTTTTCCCCTTCTCCTCCACAAATTATTCCAACATCAAATATAGTGAAAGCAGGGGTTATACTGTGGGGGAGGGACATACAAAGCAACATAAAAGCGTTAGAAACAAATGCATGAAAGAAAAAAAAACATTTAAATACATATCTAAGGGTTCATTTTCCTAACATCACATTATCTGACCTTTTCTGCTTGACTCATACATATACTAGATATTGCAAATAAGGGAAACCATGGGACTTATGATTCTTTGGGCTTGGCTTACTTCACTTAATATAATTTTTTCCAAGCCTTTCCATTTCCTAACAAATGGGGCAATGTCATTCTTTCTGATGGAGGCATAGAATTCCATTGTGTATATATACCACATTTTCTTGATCCATTCATCTACTGAGGGGCATCTGGGTTGGTTCCATATCTTAGCTATGGTAAATAATGCTGCAATAAACAAAGCTGTGCTGGTAGCTTTAGTGTGGTCTTGTTTGTAAACATTTGGGTAAATGCCCAAAAGTGGGATTGCTGGGTCATAGAGGAGCTCTATGTGAAGTCTTTTGAGGAACCTCCATACTGCTTTCCAAAGTGGTTGAACAAGAGTACACTCCCACCAACAATGAAGAAAGGTTTCCTTCTGTCCACATCCCTCCAGCATCTGGTGTTATTATAGTTCTTGATTTTTGCCATTCTAACTGGGGTGAGGTGGTACCTCAATGCTGTTTTGATTTGCATTTTTTATGGCTAGGGAGGTTGAGCATTTCTTCCTGTGTCTATTGGCCATCCTTCTTTCTTCTTCATAGAAGTTTCTCTGTAAGTCTTTAGCCCACTTATTTATTGGGCAGTTGTTTCTTTGAGGATTTGTTGTTGGGGGATTTAATTTTTTGAGTTCCAAGTATATTTTAGATATGAGACCCTTGTCCGTTGTATGGCTAGTGAAGATCTTCTCCCAATCCGTGGGCTTTCTATTGATCTTGCTACCTATCTCCTTTGCCATGCAGAAGCTCTGCAGTTTCATGCAATCCCATTTGTCCAAACTTTCTTTGATTTGTTGTGTTTCTGGGTCTCTATTAAGAAAATTTCGGCCTGGGCCAAGGAGGCCTAGAGTTTCTCCTATTCCATCCTGTAATGTTTTCAGAGTGTCTGCTTTGACTCCGAGGTCTTTAATCCATTTGGAGTTGATTCTGATGCAGGGTGATATATAAGGATCTAGCTTTAGTTTTCTACATGTAGTTAACCAATTTTGCCAGCATCATTTACTGAAGAGGCTGTCTTTCTTCCATTCTATGTTTTTAGCTCCCTTATCGAAGATTAGATGGCTATAGGTCTGTAGGTTCATTTCTGGGTTTTCAATTCTATTCCATTGGTCCTGAGGTCTGTTCTTATGCCAGTACCATACTGTTTTGATTACTATGGCTTTATAGTAGAGTTTGAAATTTGGTATTAATATTCCTCCAGCAGTATTCTTTCGGTTGAGGAGCATTTTTGCTATTCTGGGTCTTTTATTGTTCCATATGAATTTTTGGATTGCCTCTTCTATTTTCTTGAAGAATGAGGTTAGAATTTTGATAGGTATCGCATTGAATTGGGAAGTATTGCCATTTTCACAATGTTAATCTTTCCAATCCAGGAGCATGGGAGGTTTTGCCATTTTCTAAGTTCTGTTTTGATTTCCTTTTTCAAGTTTTTAAAGTTTTCATCATAGAGGTCCTTCACTTCTTTGGTTAAGTTAATTCCTAGGTATTTTATTTTTTGTGGGGCTATTACAAATGGAGTTGCTTTCCTAATTTCAGCCACACTTTTCTCATTGTTGGCATACAGAAAAGCCATTGATTTTGGGGGGTTAATTTTATAACCTGCTACTTTGCCAAAGTTTTGAATCAGCTTGAGTAATTTGGGAGTGGAGTCTATGGGATTCTTTAAATATAAGATCATGTCATCTGCAAAGAGGGAGAGTTTTATTTCTTTTTCCCTATTTGGATCCCCTTTATGTTTGCATCTTGTCTTATTGTTGTAGCTAGGCATTCTAATACTAGATTGAAGAGAAGTGGAGAGAGTGGACATCCTTGTCTTGTTCCTGAGTTAAGAGGAAATGGCTTTAGTTTTTCACCATTAAGTATAATGCTGGCTGTAGGTTTGTCATATACAGCCTTTATTGTATTGAGGAATGTTCCATGGATTCTTAATTTTTCCAAAACCTTCATTATAAAGGGGTGTTGGATCTTGTCGATGCTTTTTCTGCATCTATTGAGATAACCATGTGGTTCTTATCCTTGCTCCTGTTGATGTGATGAATAATATTAATTGATTTGCGTATATTGAACCAGCTTTGCATCCCTGAAATGAATCCTGTTTGATCATGGTGTATGATTTTTTGGATGAATTGTTGAAGTCGATTGGCCAAAATTTTGATGAGACGTTTTGCATCAATGTTCATCAAAGAAATGGGTCTATAGTTCTCTTTCTTTGATGAGTCCTTGCCTGGTTTTGGGATGAGGGTTATGATGGCTTCATAGAATGTGTTCGGTAGTGAGCTTTCTCTTTCAATTTCATTGAAGAGTTGGAGGAGTATTGGTGTGAGCTCTGCTTTGAAGGCCTTGTAGAATTCCGCCGTAAAACCATCTGGTCCTGGACTTTTCTTAGCTGGGAGGTCTCTTATTGATGTTTCTATTTCAATTCTTGATATGGGCCTGTTAAGATGGTTTAACTCATCTTGGTTTAGCTTTGGCATGTCAATATTTGCTAGGAAAAGGTCCATTTCTGCCAAGTTCTCAAACTTATTAGCATAAAGTTTTGAAAACTATTCTCTTATAATGTTCTGAATCTTGGTTGTTTCCATGGTGATGTTTCTATTCTCATCTCTGAGTTTATTTATTTGGGTGTGTTCTCTTCTTTTTCTGATAAGATTTGCTAAGGGTCTGTCAATTTTGTTAATTTTTTCGAAGAACCAACTCTTAGTTTTGTTGATTCTTTCTATAGTTTTTTTTGGATTCTAATTCATTTAATTCTGATTTAATTTTAATTATTTCTTTCCGTCTACTGGATTGGGGTTTATCTTGCTGCTCTTTTTCCAGCAGGTTTAGATGTGTCATTAAATTGTTGGTTTCAGATATCTCCAATTTGTTGGTGTAGGAGCTCAGAGCTATAAACTTACCTCTGAGTACTCCTGTGCCCCAGAGGAGCTGGTAATTTGTGTGCTCATTTTTGTTGAATAGCATGAACATTTGAATTTCCTTTCTAATCTCTTCCATGACCCACTCATGATTCAGCAGTGTGTTGTTCAGCCTCCATGTGTTACCGGACTTTCTTTGGTGGCTTTTGGTGTTGAGTTCTAGTTTTATTCCCTTGTGGTCAGAGAGAATGCAAGGTATAACTTCAATGTTTCTGAATTTGGACAAGTTTGCTTTGTGGCCTAAAATGTGGTCTATTTTAGAAAATGTTCCATGTGCTGCTGAGAAAAATGTGTATTCTGATGCTGCTGGGTGAAATACTTGGTAGATGTCTGTTAAATCTAGTTGATCTATGCAGTTGTTTAGATCTGCGGTTTCTCTGTTGAGCTTTTGCCGAGTTCATCTATCTAGTGGGGAGAGTGGTGTGTTAAAATACCCAACAATTAATGTCTTTGGATCTATGTGGGATTTGAGGGAAAATAGTGTTTCTTGGATAAATTTGGGTGCCCCATTGTTTGGCGAATAGATATTTAGAATTGTAATATCCTCCTGAAGGAGAGATCCCTTAATTAGTATGTAGTTCCCTTCTTTATCTCTTCTCACGAATTTTAATTTGAAGTCTATTTTATCTGATATTAGGATTGCAACTCCCGCCTCTTTATGGGGGCCGTTTGCTTGGTAGATTTTGCTCCAGCCTTTAACATTGAAAAATGTGTTTGTTTTTACGGGCAAGATGTGACTCCTGAAGGCAGCAGATAGAAGGTTCTTGTTTTTTAATCCAACTAGACAGTCTATGTCGCTTAATTGGATAGTTAAGCCTGTTAATGTTGATATATAGGACTGAGAGGTATTTGGGAGTTCCTGCCATGTTACCCACCTTCTAGGAGGCTGCGAAAACTGGGTTCTTCCTATGGTTCTTGGATTCTCAGTTTGGGTGCAGTTTCTTGGCCTTTATTGTGGTCTTGTTGGTTTTCTATGTGTAGGACATCTTTAAGAATCTTTTGTAGGGCTGGTTTGGTGGAGATGTATTGTTTCAATTTTTCTTTGCTATGGAAGGTTTTTATTTGGCCTTCAGTTATGAAGGAGTGTTTAGCTGGGTACAGAATTCTTGGTTGATAGTTGTTTGTTTTTAGGGCATGGCATACATTATTCCAGGCTCTTCTTGCTTTGATTGTCTCTGCTGAGAAATCTGAGGTGATTCTAATTGGTTTCCCTTTATAGGTGATTATTCTTTTCTCCTTCACAGCTTTAAGGATCTTTTCCTTGTTCTGAGTTGATCCTGTGTGGATTATAATGTGATGGTGGGATGTCCTATTCTGGTCTGGTATATTTGGAGTTCTAAAAGTAAACCTAGATCCTTACATATCACCCAGCACCTGAAACAACTCCAAATGGATCAAAGACCTTGGAGTCAAAGCAGATACTCTGAAAACATTACAGGATGAAATAGGAGAAACCTTAGGTCTCCTTGGCACTGGCCTAAATTTTCTTAATAGAGACCCAGAAACACAACAAATCAAAGAAACATTGGACAAATGGGATTTCATGAAGCTGCAGAGCTTCTGCATGGCAAAGGATATAGCTAGCAAGATCTATAGAAAGCCCATGTACTGGGAAAAGATTTTCACTAGCCATACAATGGATAAGGGTCTCATATCTAAAACATACTTGGAACTTAAAAAATTAAATCCCCCAACAACAAATCCCCAAAGAAACAACTGCCCATTAAATAAGTGGGCTAAAGACTTACAGAGAAACTTGTCTGAAAAGGAAATAAGAATGCCCAATAAACACATGAAGAAATGCTCAACCTCTGTAGCCATAAAAGAAATGCAACTCAAAACAACGTTGAGATTACACTTCACCCCAGTTAAAATGGCTATCATCAAGAACTCTAATAACAACAGATGCTGGAGGGGATGTGGCCAGAATGGAACCCTAGTGCATTGTTGGTGGGAGTGTAAACTTGTTCAACTACTTTGGAAAGAAGTATGGAGGTTCCTCAAAAGGCTGCACATAGAGCTCCCCTATGACCCAGCAATCCCACTTTGGGGTATTTACGCAAATGATCACAAACAAGACCATAGTAAAGCTACCAGCACAACCATGTTTATTACAGAATTATTTACCATAGGTAAGAAATGGAACCGACCCAGATGCCCCTCAGTAGATGAATGGATCAAGAAAATGTGGAATAATATAGTGGAATATTTTATAATGGAATTCTATGCCTCCATCAGAAAGAATGGCATCACCTCATTTGTTAGGAAATGGAAAGACTTGGAAAAAATATATTAAGTGAAGTAAGCCAGGCCCAAAGAAACATAGGTCCCATGGTTTCCCTTATTTGCAATAACTAGTATAAGTCTGGGACAAGTAGAAAAAGTCAAAAGCTATGTACATATGAATAGATAAGACAATGTTAAGAGAAATGAACCCCTAGATAGGGGCACAAGTGTTTTTTCTTTCTTGCTTGCTATTGTTTCTAACGTATTTATAATGTTCCACGTGATATTTTTTGTTTCTTTGTATGTTCCTCCCCCACAGTATAACCCTTGTTTTCACTGTATTTGATGTTGGTGCCCTGCATCTTGTATATACACTCCTCTAATTTGGAGAGGGGAAGGGAAAAAACAAAATGCTTAAATAGGGATACAAGTTAACCCATTGTAACAATGAGCTGTACAAGACACTATCTTGAAAAAGGAACTTTATAAGTTAGTTGGAGGGGGGGATTGGAGGGGGGACAGAGGGGAGTGTAGTTGTGGAGGTGGGAGCGAAGGGATTGTAGGGGATAAACAAAGGAGGAGGTAAGAATACTTGATAGGAAATGTACTCATTACCTTCTCATGTAACTGTAACCCCTCTGTATACTATTTTTACAATAAAAAACCTATTTAAAAAAAGAAAGAGGTTTCATCATGTCAAAAGTAAACATGTAATCTGAGGGGACCTAAGGCTAGACCACTTAATATTACATTTTTACTGGGAACTTAAGGAGTATTGTTCTACTAAAAACACTAGAATCAAAGTACTACAAAGTATTATGAAAAGAAATACAGAAAAAAACATCATCAAGGTATCAAAAAAAAAAAAAAAGAAGAAGAAGAAAAAGAGAAATGCGTCTGGTCAGGCGTCAGTGGCTCTTGCCCTTAATCCTAGCTACTCAGGAGTCTCAAATCTGAGGATCACGATTTGAAACCAGCCCAGGCAGAAAAGTCCATGAGATTCTTATCTCCAGTTGACCCTCAGAAAACTGGACGTCATGCTGGAGTTCAAAACAGTCAAGTGCTAGACTTGAGTGCAAAGGCTCAGAGATAGTGCCCAGACCCCGAATTCAAGCCCCATGACTGACATAATTTTAAACGTGTGCAAATAGAAAAGCAAAACAAATGGCTCCGAATCATTTTCACTATTCAGAAAAATCGCACTTGGCACTTAAAACTGCAACAGTTATAAAGTAATAGATGCACAAAATTAGAAATTCAACCCATGTAGACACATTCGTCTTCATATTCAATCATATAAGTTAAATAGATGTTCAACCATCACTAACCCTTGGTTTCAGAGTAAACTGTGTAAAACCATTAAAATGCCACCATGTACGTGATAGTATCAGTCACTGGGACAAAGTACCCGACCCAGGCAATTTCAAGGAAACAAGCTTTATTTTAGCTCACAGTTCCAGAGGTTTCAGGGCATGTCCGCTTGGTCCCATGCTGAGGCAGACCATCAGGGAGGGGAGTTATATGGAGGGAAAGGTTCTTTATCTCATGGCTTAGGGTAGCAAAGAGTGAACCAGGAAGGGGCCAGGGTCTCCCACGATGCTGCCCAGTGACCTTCCACCTCCAGTGGATTCCCACAAGTAAATATTTCATTGCTTTAAATACTACCTAGTATTTTGTTGTATGAGTATATCATGATGTATGATATACTGATATCACATAAGGATACGTTGATTTTATACTAATTTAGTTACTCATAAGACTTGAGTCATTTTTGTTCATGTTTATTCTGCTCTGAAATGATGCTTTTGTCATTAGTGACAACCTACAGAACATCCAGCAGATGGCGATATAACAACATTCTCGGAAACCAAACAGAAAAACTACATGCTGACCTGCTCAAAGTCTGAGGGAAATAAAAACTATTTCAGAAATGCCGTTCTTTCAGGATTTATGGATAATTTCAGACAAAATAGCATACTTTTATATGTGCTTCGGTAGCTGAAAACGTTATCCAGTAACAGTTTTTAAAAGCTTATTAGTAGGTACAAGCCACTTCCACATACAATACCCCAGCTCATCCTCTCAGGGACCCTAGAAGGTAAGACAGTCAAAATCACCCTTACTCTGTAAACAAAAATTAAGCTCTCATGCTTTGCAAAGCCTTAGTTTAGACTGGATTCAAATATAGCTCTTCTGCCTCCAAACTATAGAGCTCTCTTTAACCCACAATGGTCCATTGTATTAGGCAAATTAGTAGCACACTCTTTTTATTTGCTGGTGAAGAAACCAGCTTTTCTTCCAGTCTTAGACTAGACAAAATTAGACAACACATCTATTGAATCCATTCTTACAGAATAGATTGGAAATTTTAAGGCTCCAGGAAAGGCGCCAGGCCACTGTCATGTTAAGATTGTGTTGAGTTGGGCTTCACAGCCTCCATTACTCTACCTGGGGTGGAATCGTCACTGTCCACAGCCCCCAACTGCTAAAACTCACATAGTCCTGATAAGAGTTGGCCAGAGCCAATAGCTAAGTCTTAATGTAGGAAGGCAGACAACTGATTCAAAGTTAATATGCTTTCTAATCCGTTCATTAACTCCCAAGGGCCAGAAATAACATGGAAAGCTAAATGGTAACACCAATAATACACTAACATAAGGAAATAATGGCCTATCCTTACATAACCATAAACTAACCCAAAATAATTGTATTTTTAACCCAGAATAATTTTATTTTTTATTGTAAAGATAATATACAGAGGGGTTACAGTTACATGAGTAAGGTAATGAGTACAATTCCTGTGGAGCATTGTTACTCCCTCCTTTGTTTTTCCTATCCCTTCCCTCCCCACCTCCCCAGCTCCTTCCTACCCACCCCCTGCCACCCTCCCAACCCCCCCAACCCCGCCCAAGTTGTAAAGTTCGTTTTCAACATAGTATCTTGTACATCTCATTGTTACCAAGAATCAACCAGTATCCTTGTTTCAGCATTTTGTTATTTCCCTTCTCCTCCCCAAATTAAAAAATGTATATACAGGATTCAGGGCACTAGAATCAAATATAGTGACAACAAGTAACCCAGAATAATTTTAACACAAGCTTGAAACAGAGATTTTTTTTTCAGTTGCACCAATATTCTTCTCAAAATTATCTCTTTCCTGGAAATAATAGATATTAATGCATCTTACTTAAGAATAAAAGCCATAACTAATTTCAGGTTTTCCATTAGAGAGAAAAAGCTATCCCTGAGTAAAAGCCACAATGATCATCTGTGTAAGAGGAGATTAGACTGAGCCTCTTTCATAACTAATTTTATTGAACTTTAGAAAAAAAATCTAAGATGCCTCAATAGATGAGAAAATCACTTTGTAATTAGGTTTTAAATTCATTCAATAAGAATTGTCATACCATGTTCTTTGACCTAGGATAGAAAAGACCAAGCAATAGCATGAAGCATAAATCTCAATTGTCATTCTCTTTATTACCCTCTCCCTAGTTATATGCACTTAGATTTTTTTTAAAGTTTATTTTATTGTAAAGATGCTGTACAGAGGGGTTAGAGTTACATGCATGAGGTAATGAGTACATTTCTCATTAAGCATTGTTACCCCCTCCTTTGTTTTTCTTCTACTATCCCCTCCCTCCCTCACCTCATCTACCCCTCTCCAAAATTGTAAAGTTCATTCCCAACATACTGTCTTGTGAGTATCATTGTTGCAATAGGTCATCCTGTGTTCTTAAATCGCCCAACAACAAACCCTCAAAGAAACAACTGCCCCATTAATAAGTGGGCTAAAGATTTAAAGAAAGACTTCTCCATTTAGATTTGTAACATTTTCAATAGTAGCTAAGGCATGGAGATGAAACTAATCAGCTCTACCACCTCCTTACCAAAAAAGGTGATACATTATAAGACACAGAAGATGCTTTTCTTGTTCAGAAAGTAGAGGATATTCTTAATGTTTAACTTATGACTGACTGCAACACTGGACTTACTTCTTTTGTCTTTAGTACAATGTTGTTGGAATTATGTTGGATTTATGTCTCCAAATTTCAAAGATGCTCAATGGTTAAAATGCAAACTCAACATAACGACTTGTACATCTCATTGTTGCAACTTTGATGGGGGGTGGGAGGAGAATGATTGGGTGAGGGGGTGGGAGGGAGGATGGGAAGGGATGGGAAGGGGAAACAAAGGAGGAGGCTACAATGCTTGATAAGAAATGTACTCATTATCTTGCCCATGTAATTGTAGCCCCTCTGTTCAGTATTTTCACAATAAAAAAGAAAAAGTTATAAAATGCAAACTCAAAGTTTCCACAAGAGGGCACAGTTCCTAAATGTTAACCTCTAAAAGAAATCCCATTATTCTGAAATGCATTAGACTTCCAAACTTACACTTGAAAGCTCACTATTGTATTCCATATACCCAATAACTATATATGGTTTGTATAGTGATCAGTTATTTGGTTCATTTTTATGTGGACAAAATATTTTATTTTACCACAAGTTCCAGTTTATGCTTCTCATGGAAATGATGTTCCTGCAAACAGGTGTTTCTTGATTAACGAAGAACTTAGAGGAGAAAACACAGGTTCTGGAACATAATGACTTAGGTTTGACTCCCAGCTTATTAAATTTATCCCTGAATAAACTGGAAACTTGCAAATGCTCCATCTAGAAAAAGATAATCACTAAACATTCCTCATGTAGTTGCTTTATTAACTTCAATGATGTACATAAATGCTAAATGTAATAAGATTTTAAGTAGCTATAGCCTCAGGCTTAGACACATCCTTAAGTGTCAATAAATGGGTAATGTCTTCATTTCATAATGATTTTCATTTGTAATCTGAAATAATATTTCTGTAAGGAATTAGCCTTTTAGGCCCTTTTGTTGAAATAAGCAAATCATTGAAAATGTTATCTTTAGAAATTTATAAAAATCTATATCATGTCTAGTTAAATATTTTTTGAATGCCAGCATCTGCATTCTGGAAGCTTAAGAAGGAATAGAAAACAGAATAGAGAATAATGCCTACTCTGACAGAAAACAGTAAAAACTTGCACTGTAATACCCAATGAGGTGATATATAGGTTGGCCCAGAAGCCTCCATAAGAGGTAATATTTACATTCAAGCCTAAATGTTGCAGTAGAGACAACCTTGCTAGGAGTATGACCATGTAATTCTCTTAAATTGACTGAAAGCCATTAAGGAAAGCTGGAAAGAAAAGTAAAATGAATGACTAACTGTGCAGTGAAAGCAATAAGACCAGACCATGTAGGGCAATGATCCTGCAAGATCCTGAAGATATTAAAGCAGCTTAGAATTTCTTGCCAGATGAACAGTCTCAGGGGATTTAAGCTGAAGAATGGCTTGTGTTATTTCATGTGTATTTCAGATGGATAAACATGACACAAACAATAAATGATGGATAGCTTTCCTTAATTAAATTGCTTAATAATTCCCAAACTAGAGCTTGTTTATAGCCAAGGCCATTCTACTTTCTGAACACTTAGGAATAAATATTTAATCCTGCAGTTTCAACAAAATTTAACAGTTACTTATAAGGGAATATTCTCCAGAGCACAACAAAAACACGGAAATTATTCTCCAATAGAATATATTATTCTTCCATGAAGGAATATATATCTTTCGAAAGCACAAATGCTTTATTTACTCAGCATTTTAAATTAAAATTAATGCTGAACAAGACAAGTTAATAACAATGGTTTTCTTTTTTACTCTAAATTTTGTTGTAAAGGGAAAGGGTTGTAAAGAAGGGGTTACAGTTACATCAGTCAGGTAATGAGTACATTTCTTTTTGAACAGTATGATCCCCCTCCCTCATTTTCTCCCACTTTTTCACCTCCCCTCAATTGTAAAATTCATTTCCAACATAGTGCCTAGCGAGTATGACTGTTGAATTGGTTCACCCTTTATCCCACATTTTCTAGGATTCTCCTTCCTTTCACCAATTCAGATAAACTTATATACAAGACAAAGGGTACAGAAATCAAAAACAATGACATCAGGGAATAAACCAAAGAAAAAAAGAGAAAAAAAACGAAATAATTGAAAACAGTACAAAAAACTTTTGTTTCCATTTCTTGCAGTTTATGTCGATAAACATCATTTTATATGGTCATGTACACATAGCCATTGAGATATTGAGATGCTCTCCTAAGAATATCGTAGACATATTCTAGTTATTACCAGTGAGAGAAACCAAGCAGCCTGTGTTTCTTTGGTTCTGGCCTACTTTGCTTAATATGATTTTGTCCAAGTCTTTCCATTTCCTTATGAATGGGGTAATGAAAACGAAGAATAACAGATGCTGGGGGGGAATGTGGCCAAAATTGAACGCTACTACACTGTTAATGGGAATGTTGACTTGTTCAACCACTTTGGAAAGTAGTATGGAGGTTCCTCAAAAGACTAAACATAGAGCTCTCCTATGACCCAGCAATCCACTCCTGGGCATTTACCCAAATGATTGCACACCAGCCCACTCTAAACCACCAGTACAGCCATGTTCATTGCAGCATTATTTGCCATAGCTAAGATATGGAGTCAACCCAGATGCCCCTCAGTGGATGAATGGATCAAGAAAATGTGGTATAGATACACAACAGAATTTTATGCTTCTATCAGAAAAAATGACATTGACCCAATCATATAGAATATATTTTTTTTCCTCCTGTCTCAAAAATAACAGAAACTTTTTTTTGTTTTTTTGTTTTATTTTTTTTTAATTTTATTGTGAAAATACTATACAGAGGGGTTACAATTACATGGACAGGTAATGAGTACATTTCTTATCAAGCATTGTTGCCTCCTCCTTTGTTTCCCCTTCCCATCCCTTCCCATCTCCTCCCCTTCCCCCTTCCCCCCCTCCACTCCCCCTACTCCTGACCAAAATTGTAAAGTTCCAACAGAAACTATTTTTTACAAGTATATACCATCCCTTCCAGAAGATGGAGCTGTTGTTTTGAAGCTTTTGCTCAGCTGCTTTAATCAAAAGTAATGTGACAAAGGACTTATCAATAAGTGTGAACCAGAGGGTTATTTGCCTCTGAACTGTGGCAATTACAAAGCTAGTGAGTTTTCACTATTACCTTTTTCCCTTTTCTTCTATTGGAACACTAATGACTACTCAGCTGAAGGGAATACCACAAGATGCAATAGGTTCAGCTCCCTCCATTAGAGGGAGATAAAGTCACATAGGTCACGAAACACTAACACCTGTACTTGGCTATTCCTTTGTTCCTCATTAATTCCCTTTAATACTGTAGGGATCTCAAAGATCCTGGACTTATCTAATAGACTAGAGAGCTCCACTAATGGTCTAATGGGGAAAGGAAGAAATTAATTGGAGGAAAGAACAAATAAGACATTGGGTTAGGAAGATATTCAGCTGAGATTCATAATCAGAGATGATAGCCCATACTAGCCTGGGCTGAATGTCTGGCCTGTGGCAGATGTTGAGTACCTGAATATGGCATGGGTGAACAGATGTGGAGATGATTGTTAAATAAATCAAAACTTAAGTCTTTAGCTCTCTAGTTATAAACTTGTCAAGGACGGGAAGATGAACTATTCAGATTCAACTGATGATCCTTCCTCCAACTACCACTTATAAAATAGCTTCCAGAACATAGCCAATCACGAAACAATTGGAAAATATACCATAAAAGTTTGTCTTTTTAAAAATCGATTGGTCTAAATGTATGGTGCCCTGGAAAACAAAACGAGTCAGAAAGTGAAGAAAGACCGTTAATTTTTTTAAATGTATGGGTATGTGACTAGAACACTTTAAAGATATTTTCAACCCTTTTGTTAATAGTGAAACTACAGTTATTGGAAAAAGGTAACTGGCAGTTTGTGAATGTATGTTAATTACAATATTCATTTACTTAATTATCTGACTCCCAAACACCTATTCTGAATCTAGATTTTACAGTACTGTAAGGTCAGCTTCCCAGACTACCACAAGATGGCAGCATCTTATTAAAATAACTAGAGGCTTGTCCAAATTCTCTTTGCAAAAGACTTTGCCCAGTAAATCATACAGAATTCACATGCCTGAGGTATGATCTCTATTTGGACTTTTTTTTTTAGTTGTACTGGGATTTGATCACTTAAAGTGTTGGGTTTGCTAGGCAAGTATTCCATTACTGAGTACCAGCCATATAATCTGCATTGAAATGAAAACTGGTTTCTACCTCACTAACATGGTTGCTTTCAGCCCCTTTCACACCTGTGTGAATGGTTCATCTAAATTCAACTAACATTTGATCTAAATGTTCTCAGATTCATCCAGTTCCGGGTTCAATTTCCTTTGTGTTCTTCTCTTTGCAATAAAACCTGTATATGCAGCAAGGCCCGGTGGCACACCACTGTAATCCCCACTTGGGAAGTGGAGGCAGGAAAGATGGCACATTATAGGCCAGTTTAGAAAATACAATGAATTGAAGGCCAGCCTAGCTACCTGGAGCAGGTCCAGGTCAAGGTTCTATTTCTCCTCAGTTACTCAGGATGATTTAAGGTTTCCTGGAAGTCTAAAAATTTTGTCACGGAACTTATCATAGGACACCATACAAATATGTATTTGAACATCTGAGCCTTGTAATCTAGCTACTTAATCTGAATTTAAGTTTGCTAATTAGTAAGATGGGATAGTATCAAAATTGAAAGAGTTATGGTGAATACCTCATATAAAACAATTCTGTCTGATACAAGAGAAGTAAAATGTTAGCTGTTCTTAGGAATGCTTCTCCCCTTTTGCCATTAATTCACCTGTTACACTGCAATCTCTATTTATTCTTCAGGAATCACCTAGCATTTTTCTGTTAAAGAATTCCTCAAGTCCCATAATCAAATCTAGCTGTCCATGTTCCTTGCTCTATCCCAACACTGTAGAAATTTGTTCCAAGGTTACTGTTTGGTATTCTTGCTTTTCTGCACACCATCTTTCAATAGACTTTTTACTTTGCAAGAAATGCAATTTGATTACCTTTAACTTCCCAGTGGAGACTATAAGGCATGGCACCTAATAGACTCTTGGCAAAAGTTAAAGTGTTGCATGAATGGATGTAGCTGACCTAACCTTCCCCATGTTTCCATCCCCTGGTTCTCACAGTCTTTTCTAAGCAGATTGCAAAATCAACCCACTCTGCTCTGTTTTCCCAGGACAGTGGGAGGAACTGCTTATCCAGGCCTTTGATTTCAGGCCAGAAGGAATTACTATTAGGAGGATCACCCTGCTGCCAAGAGTAAACCTTTTACTCTATTTATTTTCTTATTTCCCTTTGCACACTCATTGGTCTTAGCCATGCTTCTGCACTCCTTAAATGCTCTTGCCAAAGATCAACAAGGAAGACACAAAATCGGAAATAGCCTTGCTGAATTTCTGATATTTCAAATAATTAAATGTTATATGCTTTTATTAAGATTTTACAGTTAAATAACAGATGTGCCTGGTCAGTAAAACAATTCTACTACTTGAATAAAGCCTATTTCCCCCATTTTACAAAAAAAAAAACAAACACAGAAGTTGTTTGGCACTTTGGAGCCCAAAGGACACATAATTTGACTATTGTGTCTTGTTTGGGGTTTTGCCCTTTGTAAAAGTTTTTGTGGAACTTTTGTGTTTTGCCTGATAAATTCAATCATTTACCTGATAAAGAAGTACACTTGCAACTTCCTGTGTTCAAATAGGATCTTTAATCATTCTTTTCAGACATAATTGTAGTATTAGTTACCTCCTTTGCCTCATTTCTGTGTTGAATTATTTCTATTATTTGCTGAACTACGGTATATTTGGCCAAAATTTAACAATGGTTTGGAATACTGTATAGGATTCATAGTAATCTTATATCTAAAAGGCTTGAAAAAAGAATTCATATAATTTTTTCCCTTCCCCATTGTAACAATGAGATGTACAAGATGTTATGTCGAAAATGAACTTTACAACTTTGGTGCGGGGTGGGGGGGCGGAGGGGGGAAAGGGGGGTAGATGGGAAGAGATGGAAAGGGGAAACAAAGGAGGAGGCAACAATGCTTGATAAGAAATGCACTCATTACCTTGCTCATGTAATTGTAACCCCTCTGTACAGTATTTTCACAAAAAAATAATAAATAATAAAAAAGAATTCATTCAGGAAAGCTTTAATTGGAGTTTTAAGAGCATCATAATAAAATATAATAATAAATTACATTCAGTACATAAAGTACTATTATTATGTAGCAATTTTTGACTAGATATTTTCCTTTCTGTAGAGAAGGATGCATACTAATGAAGTCCAGTCAAAAATCCAAGTATCAGCTTCTAGAATTTTCAAAAGCCTACTGATTATCACTAATGAGTAATAATTTAGCCTTTTAAAAATTGAGTTCTGAACTCAAAAACTAAGCATCAAGTGTTTTGGGAATATGTCAACATTAACCCATATATGGCCAGGCCAGCACATTCCATTGCTCATTATAATCGCAAGTAATTTGCATGGAGAAGATTTGATAAAGGACCAACTTCATCTTCAAATATAGGCTGAAGTTCTGGAACATTCTCTAAGGATTTCAGGTTCCTTCTGTGAGTGATGTTTAACAATTTAAGCAGGTAAACACAGTATTATCTTTCCCTCTCTCCTCTTTGTTTCTTCCTCTTCCATTCTCAATAGCTATTTCTCCTTTTATGTATCTTATGATTTAAGGTTACTAATATATAATTATGTAGGAAAAGCAACCTATTTCACGGTAATTGGCTTTAACTGGTATTACTCCAAATTACGCTGCTCCATAATACATAAGGACTGTAATTGGATAGAACTTAACTGAAAGAGACACAAAAAATGAGGTCAATAAATGTCAGTCTCAGTTAGTTTCCCAGAATGCTTCATGCTCCAGCCATCTGGTGTTGATGTGACACTCACACATGCTAAGATCACTGCTATTATCTTTTATGTAATAAAAATGGCATATGCTAAACATGCTAAAAATAAATGGAAAGGATTATTTAACAGATAGTGTCCTTGAATAAACCTTAGTATACATCTATAGAGTACCCATTACTTGCCTATTAATACAACTTTGTAAGATTTTTCACAATATAATTTTTTTTACAAAAGGGCCAAAAATGTACACCGAGATGTCAAAGAAAACTTGAGAAGGTCACGTTAGAAGAAATTTATGCCTGAGGATGACTTGATGGCTTGATGGCAAGTTAGTCAAAATCAATTTCAAATATCACATCTTGATTCAAGAATGTGTTTCAAATGCCTAGAAACTGGATCAAAGGAAAAATTTTAATGAAAGTATCTTTTATTAAAATGTAAATATCTCTAGTCATAATCTCCTTTTTTTTTCCTCTTGGTCCCTCAGAGATGTAGAAGTTCTTGGAAACATGATCTTCAAATTCATGTTTCCACAGTGGCAAGCTATGAACACTATTACTAGCTAAGGGACAAGAATGTGCCAATGTAGTTTGTGTAATATTAGTGTGCTAGAATACTGAGCCTGCCAATGCTATTATCCTACTGGTATGAGTAATATTGAACAATTAAGATCATATCGCTTCAACTTGCATACAAAGTGGTTCCATCTCAAAATCATTCAGATGATAATGGATAATCTGACATCAAGAATGGGAATAAATCAATTGATTACTAAACAATCTATACTCATTTTATGATTTACCATTCACAATTCTTGACTATCTTTAATATATAGTTAATTGAAACCTCATAATACTGAACAATTATCTGATGCTAACAGAGAACAGATTATATTCAGATCTTATGCAATTTATGGAACATGTGATATTTATTACTGCTTGGCTCACTGTTTCCATAATTCTTCCAATTTTTTTTAAAACTGAAATTGTTTAGTGAGCAAGAAGAGGCCTCATTTTATAATCAAAGTTTCCAGTGCACAATAATAAAAATCAGTGATGTAATTGTATAAATATTTCTATTGCTTAGCAATGAGAAAGAACATGCAAACCAGATAAATACCAACTAAAATACACTCAGGAAAATTATCACAAATTTTTAAATCAATTCTAAATCCACTGGTTTTTTTCATCAACAATTAGAATACCATTTCTACACATTTTGATGATGGCATACTTTGTATTATATCCATATTATTCAATATTACTTGGAAATTATTGGATTGATACATTAATAACTATAATTTATAATAATCAAAATATTGACACATTTTATATTTTTTAAATTCCATATGGATAATTAGCAATAAAATAACTAAGTTTTGAAATTAGGCTTACCATTGATATATATAAAACACACATAGGATTTCTTTATTTTATTGTAAAAGTGATATACAGAAGGGTTACAGTTACGTAAGTGAAGTAGTGAGTACATTTCTTTTCAAATAGTGTTACCTAGTTTACTCCTGATTTGTCCTCCCCCCCCACTACCTTTCCCCCAAGTTGTAAAGTTCATTTCCAACATAGTGTCTAGTAAGTATCATTGTTGTATTTCACTCTTTGTCCACTGTTTTTGTGGTTTCACCTTTCCTTCTGCAAATCAGATAATCTTATATACAAAACCAAGGGTACTGAAATCAGAAACAGTGACCACAGTGAACAAACCAGAGGAGAAAAAAACAAAAGACAAAAGAAATAACTGCAAACATTACATTAAAAATTAAAAAAAAAAACCCTCTCGTTTCCATACCCTGGAATTCATTTTGACAACATCATTTTTAATATTTTTTATTTTAAAGATACTGTACAGATGAGCTACAGTTACATGAGTAAGGTAATGAGTACATTTCCTATCAAGGATTTTTACCCCCTCCTTTATTTCTCCCCTACCATCCCTTCCCTCTTCACCTCCCCAACTCCTCCCTCCCCCCACCCTCAAAGTTGTAAAGTTCGTTTGCAACACAGTGTCTTGTACATCTTATTGTTCCAATGGGTCAACCTGTATCCTTATTTCAGCATTTTGTTATTTTTCTTCCCCTCCCCAAATTAGAAAAATGTACATATAAATGCAGGGCACCAGAAGCAAATACAGTGAGAACAGGGGTTATACCATAGTGGGAAGAACATACAAAAGAAACAAAAAAAAGTCACATAGTACATTAAAAACAACAGCAACAAAAAACAAAACTTCTTGTGTCCATATCTTGGGGTTCATTTTGCTTAGCATCATCTTATATGGTCATATGTATATAGCTTTTGACCTTTTCTGCTTGTCTGATAGGATTATCCTAGATGTATACTAGTTATTGCAAATAAGGGAGGGAGAACATGGAACCTGTTTCTTTGGGTCTGGCTTACTTCACTTAATATAATATATTCCAAGTCTTTCCATTTCCCAACAAATGGGGCAGTGTCATTCTTTCTGATGGAGGTATAAAATTCTTATTTTATATATATATGTATTATATATATCACATTTTCTTGATCCATTCATCTACTGAGGGGGATAAAAATAGCATCATTTTATATGGTCATATGAACATAGCTATTGAGCATTGTGATCCTCTGCTAGACATATATTAGTTATTACAAATGAGGGAAACCATGGGACCTATGTTTCTTTGGGTTGGATTACTTCACTTATAATTTTTTTCCAAGTCTGTCCATTTCCTTACAAGTGGGATGATGACATCCTTTCTAATGGAAGCATAGCATTCCGTTGTGTATATATACCACATTTTCTTGATCCATTCATCTACTTAAGGGCATCTGGGTCGATTCCATATTTTAGTTATGGTAAAAATTGCCACAATGAACATAGTTGTACTGGTAGCTTTAGTGTGGCCTTGTTCATGGTCATTTGGATAAATGCCCAGGATGGGGATTGCTGTGTCATAGGGATACTCTATGTCTAGTCTTTTGATGAACCTCCATACTGCTTTCCAGACTAGTTGAACCAATATACAGTGTAGTAGCAATAGCATTCTCTTTTAGTCACATTTCCACCAGCATCTGTTATGTTTTGTATTCTTGATTTTTGGGGTGAGGTGGAATCTCAATGTAGTTTTGATTCTCATTACTTTTGTGGCCAGAGATGTTGAACCTTTTTTCATGTATCTATTGGCCATTCTTATTTCCTTCTCAGAGAAGTCTCTTTTTAATTCTTTAGCCCATTTATTAATGATGTGCTTGTTTCTTCGAGGATTTGCTTTTGGAGGATTTAATTTTTTGAGCTCTAGGTATATTTTTGTTATGAGGCCCTTGTCTGTTGTATAGCTAGTGAAGATTTTCTCCTAATCAGCGGGCTTTCTATTGATCTTTCTAGCTATGTCCTTTGCCCTGCAGAAGCTCTACAGTTGAATGAAATCTTATTTATCCAGCTTTTCTTTGATTTGTTGTGTTTCTGGACCTTTATTTCGGAAGCTTCAACCTATGCCAAGGAGCCCTAGTACTTTTCTTATACCTTCCTGTAATATTTTCAGGGTATATGATCTTAATTGAGGTCTTTGATACATTTGGAATTGATTCTGGTGAAGGGTGATATATAAGAATCTAATTTCGGTTTTCCACATGTGTATAGCCAATTCTGCCAGCACCATTTGTTGAAGAGGCTGTCTTTCTTCTATCTAGTATTGGACTCCTTTATCAAAGATTAAGTGGCCATAGGTCTGTGGGTTCATTTCTGGGTCTTCAGTTCTATTCCACTGGTTGTCAAGTCTATTCACACACAGAGAAGGATTCAAAACCCAATTTCTTTGTAAGAATTTAATATAGCCAGTCACCAGTGGCTCATACCTGTAATCTTAGCTACTCAGCAGTCTGAGATCTAAGGATCGTGGTTCAAAGCCTGCCTAGGCAGAAAAGTCCCCATGAGACTTATCTGTAACAAGCCTTACTCAAAAACTGGAAGTGGAGCTGTGGCCCAAGTGGTTGAGTGCTAGCCCTGAACCCAGAGAGGATCAGGGACAAAGCTCAGGCCCTGAGTTCAAGCCCCAAAACTGACAAAAAAAAATTAAGATAAAAATAATTACTTTCCTGATCTCTACTTTTCTCCCTTCTGTTGTCAGAGGAGGAAATAAATCCATGTTATAAATTCCTCCTGTAGACATATCTGTTCTTTTTCAAAATCATATTTCCATTTATTAATTATAGAAATAATTTGTGGATAGTTCATTTGATACAGAATAATTTATTTACTTAAACTACAGTTTTAGTGCTTCTTCTCTGCAATAGTTATTTTGCTGCTTGCCGATGTATTCCTGATAACTGTTGTAAGTTTATCTAACTGATTTAAACTACACATTTGTGTTCAATTAATGATGGTATCGCTTTACTCTGTGCCAAGGAAATTATTAACTCTATCTCTTCCATATCTGTCACATTTAGATTCATTATTACATCATTAGAGTTGACAATACTTATATTCTGTTGTGTCTAGTTAATCTCCAGAATGGATCAATTGTAAGGCTAACAAACATAGTTAAATATTTTACTATGGGTAATAGCATTCACTCCAGGTCCATCTATAAAGGCCTGCTTTTGAGCCCTCTGTGTCATGCTCAATTTCTATTTTACACTTTGCATTTTCCAGATTTTCTTTCTTGCTGAATAAATGTCCATCTAGTATGTCCATTTACTGCAACTTTGGGTTTCATATGTTGCTTCTTGAATTTCATGGCTTTCTCTTGTTTTGTTCAAAAGTTTTCACATAACTTCAGAGACAACATGTATGGAATGCAAAAGTTGTAAATATACACATTTCTGAAAATGGTTTTATTCTACTTTCACAACTGATTTGACTTTTGGCTGGGTATAGGAATCTGGGCTGGAAATAACTTTCCACTGAGAATTTTAAGTGATTATTGTCATTTAAAAATCATAATTAGTGAAGAGAAATATGATAGTGCCCAATTTGTGTTCCTTTCAACTGTACGTTCCTCTTCACTAGGGAAACTTAATAGAGCACTATTTCATTGTTCTTTACTCTTCTCAAAATTGTTAATACAATTTTGTAATCCTTATCTGAAATGTTTGGGGCCAGAGATTTCAGATTTTGAATTTTTAATACTGGAATTACAATTTTTCATTTTCATAATTAAAAATCCCTGGGAAACAAAGTCTAAACACAAAATAGGTTTACATCTTCTGTATATCTAATTCAATAGCCTGAAGATGATTTGGGAACACTATTTTTAATGTGGTTTTTTTTTTTGGCGATGAAATACCACATGAGGTTCATGGTGGAATTTTCCAAATGTGACATCGTGTAGATGTGCATAAAGGTTAGGATTTTATCTCAGATTTTCACATTAGGGATCCTCGACCTATAGTTTGAAGTTGTTATAACTTAAAAACTTGTGTCTGCCTAAATTAACGTGTGGTATTCATAACTCCTCAGGAGTTATGAAGTTAGGAGGAGGGAATTTGGGGACACAGAGGTAATTTTAGAGCTGTGAAAAATAAACATTGTTTATGATATCTAGTCTATGGTATTCTGTCATAGAAGACTGAACTCAGGTAGTCTCCTATCTTTGCTGTCCATAGTTTCACCCACTGCTTTGTCCTGAAGTCCAGGCATTTTCTTTGGTATATTTCCAAAACATTTCTCTTATTCTGCAAAATATATTTTGGTTATCCAAGAGGTTTTTTTTTAAATTTCCTGGCTATGCATTCCTCCACAAAAAATAACACAAGTGCATATATGAGTTCATATGCATTGATTTTAAAATATATGCATTGGGTTATTAATTTTACCTCATTTAATTATACTTCAGTAAAGCTTATTCTCTATCTACACTATTAATAACTCACTTTATCCTTAGTCTTAACTATTTTTCATAGTGATATCTTTGCTTCTATCCCTGTCAATCTGAAATTATTCTAGCACCCAGTAATAAACAGCCTCCAGTACAGGACTCAGAACATATAAACTTCCTCTTAAACATATAGCAGGATTTGAACACTATGGCATAAGTTTATTATCTTTGAAGTTATTCTTCTTATGTTTTATTTTTGGTTGGTCATGCAGCTTGAACTCAGGACCTAGGTGCTATCCTTGAGCTTTTTTGCTTAAAGTTGGTACTCTACCACTTGAGCCACACTCCATTTTCTGCTTTGTGTTGGTTAGTTAATTGGACATAAGAGGCTCATGGATTTACTCCTCAGAACCTTCTGATGAGTTAGGATTACAGGTATGAGCCACTGACACCCAGATTTTTATAGGTTTTCTAAAATGCCAAGCTTTCTCCTACCTTGAGACTTTCTGTTACATCTTCCTATAACATGTCTCTTTCACATCTGCTCTCCTGCTTCTTCAAATGTATATCCCATCTCTTCAAGAAGTCCTTATCTTACCTTATAACTAATATGAAGATCTTTAGATACTGAAGTTTCTTTCTGTTATAGCTCTGAAATCACTATATAAAGTAATCTCATTTTGTTTTCTGGCTCCCCAAAGCAGAAGAGAGCATCTTGATTGGCAGCATTTATATTTTTATTGACACTTCTGTAACAGTTTGTAATATGTGTATGTCTACGTTTCCTCGATATTATCTGTATTAAACAACAGATTAAGTAATTTTGATCATTAAAAGGAGGGCACAGGAATGGAGGGAGGAGCAGTGAGCAACTTCAGTCATTTAATTCAATATACATTATGTAAAAATTGAACTACATAAATCAAAGGTGGGGGTAGGAGAGGAAAAACAATGGAGGAGAAGGATGGTAGGGGTGACATTGGTCAAGATGCTTTGTACCCTGAAGCCTGATTAGTGGAATTTAAACCCCTTTGTCCAAATAAATAAAAAGTGAATACATAAAAGACCTAGATAGCACACAAGTCGTTTTGGAGTTGGAAACCTTTTTTTTTTTTTTTGAGAAGCTGTGTGTCACCACATACTTTGTGATCATTGCTAAATAAGCTTCTCAGTTTCAATAGTCTATTTGGCAAAAGCAAGGGTTAATATTGGCTGTAGAAGAGATTATTTGACAAAATGATGTAAATATTTTCTCAAATACACACATGGTAAGTGCTCCATGCTTTACATTTTCTTTCTTTCTATCTTCATGTATTTACCCCAAGAATATTAGGGCATGTGCTTCTTTCTGCTATCTTCTTTGCTTTTCTCCTTTTCTTATTTGTAATTTGAACTCAGGGTCTTGCACTTACTTGACTTTCTTGTTCCTAGCTGGCATTCTAACACTTGAACCGTATCTCCAGCTCTGTGTTTTGCAAGTTACTTGGAAATGGAGTCACAGACTTTTCTGCCTAGATGGCTTCAAACCAGAGTCCTCTAGGTCTCAGCCTCATGAGTATCTAGGATTACAGATGTGAGCTGCCAGCACCAGGATTCTGCTTTATTCTACTCAAGAATTCCAAATCCCCGTGGATCCTCATAGTGAAGAAAACAAATAATTCTCCAAGAGCCTCCACTCTACTTTGAATCAACACTGTTAGGATGTTTTGGTCTGTGTCAAGGATATTTGTCCCCCATTGTCTTCACAGGTTTAGCCATATGGCAGCCTTATGACAATGTTCAGTCTCTTCTAAGTTTGTGCTGCATTCTATCCCCATTTGTAGTGCACATTCCCCATAGGGCACAGCTGTTATTTTCTGGGTGAGTTCCTGTCTATCATTTTTCCACATTGTGTTTATTGCATAGAACATCACAGAATTCCCAAGGGTCTTCACACTTATTCCACAGAGTGGAACAAGACTGTCATCTCCTGAATTTATTTCACTCGTCAGTCTATTAACTTTTTCTTTAAATGGCATCATATGGAATGATGTTGAAGCTCTTAAATCTTACCCCATGGTCAAATAATGTCATGTTACTATTGTAATTTTGAAGATGATGGTTTAACCTTAACTCAAAATTTATGTGATCCTTGGTACATTTCAGACAAAAAAGAGAGATTTTACTAATATCTCATCCTATGTACTTTCTCATGATTTTAAAGGTGAAATCATTTTAATAGCAGAGAATATGCACAACTCGCATCCACAAATTTGAATAATATTGGATGCTAACCATCATGCAATGCATGCTTACATTCCTCCCCACTCAATTAGAAATGAAGTTTTCAAATTGCTAACATCTGGGCTCTATGTGTGCATACTTATACCATCTGATGGATGTTATTTCCTTGTGGAATAAAAAGATTACGTAATATTCTAGAGAGGCAAGTTTGGCCCACACAGCCACAAATCTATAACAAAATGAAAGGAACAAATTGGTCAGCTAATTCCAAATCTGTATTTATTAACACACAAGTAGTAAATGTAATAATAGTAAGTGTGTAACCACTGCAACAAATCTAAACCTAATTCTTAAGTGCAATCATACTTTACTTTCATTACAATTTATATTTTGGCAGTGTGGTTCATGTATCTTGACTATATTGAAAATTCAGAGTATTCATTTATTGAAGTAATTTTATGTTCCAAGTAGATTACTTTCATTCAATGTCTTAGAGGAGAATATTTTTGCAGAAGGCATTTGACTCACATCTTGAGAGGATAGGAACGCCGTGTTATTCAGTTTTCCACAAAATCAAATTTTGTCATAATTAGTACGTGTGGATTGAACTCACCTTCATAATATTTTGTGGCTTTCATTCTCCACTGCCTCCCATAAAGTGTTAATAGATAAAACCGTTAGAATGTGTTTACATAAACTTGGATAGCTTTGGAAAGTAAATGCATTGACTTTTGAAATGTGTTTAACCTTGATTGTTCTAATATCCATAACACCTTGCATTTTCCCTTATGATGGCTTGATTTTCCTCTTTCTATTCTGATCAACCTCACTTTTATCTCATGTGGTGGTGCTAAGACCATAACAAATCTCCAAAGATAATTAATGAATGGGAGGTTTGCCTGGCTAGCGGTTCATTCTGTTCTTCCAGCCCTCAGGCAAAAGAAATGACATTTGCTTCCCCATATGAGTGTGACCCATAAACTCATTGCACCTTTGTGGCTGTCCCTTCCTACCAGTATATTGTAAAGTGAGAGTGGTCAGCTTATAATGACACAATTAAAAATGCACACCACAAAGGGGCAAATAGATTCCTACGCCCCCAGTTGACAAAGTTGTCTTCACTAGAACAACCAGTTAGGGCTTTGTGTGAGATAAAGAATTTTTTTCCTCCTGGGCCTTGTATTATTCTTTATTTGTTGATGTTTTATTAATTAGTGTTACCTTAACTAACACAGAAGGAAGAAAAGTACTTAGGGTTAAAAAAATCTTCTCATCATTCTTGTAAACATTGTTGTTATACCATCGACATGAGGTTGGAAAACTTTGGAAGACAGATTAAGAACATAGAAAGATAGATAGATAGATAGATAGATAGATAGATAGATAGATAGATAGATAGATAGATAGATAGATAGATAATTCTTGGTTAGATACATGGTTATATTTCTCTAAAGAATCTTGACTAAACAAACAGCCAAAATAGTAACCAATTACATACATTTGTAATCACATGAAAATAAATTAATCATAAAACTGAAGGTAGAAAATGATTTGCTAACATTTCTGGATGTAAAGGGGGAATTATATAAATCATTTAAGCAGCTTAATATGAGGAAATAAATAGCTCAAAGTCCAAACAATGTAAGTTTTAAAATGTCCAAACTGTCACATAAACATTGAGAACCATTTCAAATGGACCTTAGGAACCCCAGAGAAAAAGAAAAAAAGAAAAGAAAAAGCTAATGTATCTCAAGGACTTTATATACCCTTTATGTAGTATCAGAAAAAAACTTTCATATGTTATAGAAGAATTGAAAAACTTAGATCACTGAGGATTTAGTGGAGGACTTAATTCATCTGTCTTGTGTTTTTCCCAATAAATCTATGGTTCAAAAACACACTCGGACTTTAAGGAATTTCTTTTGCATAACATAAAGCAGAAATACATCAATTCATGAATAAACCATGAGATTCTGCGTATGGTGAAGTTCCTCAGTTGCTCCTACTTTCTTAGTAGGTAGAATGTCATACAGAGGAAACCTTAAACTAGGCAACAGTGGTTCATTTCTTTAATACTAGCCACTTGGGAAACAGAAATTAGGAAGATCAAAGCCATCCCAGTTATAACAGTAGAAAAGATACTGACTTAGGTGGCCAAGAGTGGCCATATTTCATCTACAAGAAGCATCTAATCTAGGTGGATTCAGGGTCTATTAAGCACAAGGGCCTGAATTCAAATCTCAGTACCACCAAGACAACGTAAGAGGGGAGTTCTTAAAAAAAATACTGGCAATACTTCTTTAGGGAAATACTGATTGATTGATTGATTGATTATACTAGGGTTTGAACTCAGGGCTTTCCCCTCTTGCTCAACCTGTTCACAACTGGCACTCTACTACTCCAGCAACATCTCCTGTCCTGCATTTTGCTGGTTAACTGAGATGGGAGTTTCCGGAACTTTTCTATACCAGGCTAATTTTGAACTGTGATCCTCCAGGTTTCAGACTCTGGAATAGCTATATTACAGGTGTGAATTACAGCACCCAGTTATTTGTGGGAAGTTTTTGTTGTCAATACCTCAGGAAGAAAAATGCATTTTTCTACATTAATTCTAAGATGATCACTCTCCAAATTTTAATATCTGAAATAATTATTGGGATATTACATGTTTACTGGATACATCTATTTTCAAATACCTTTGTCTAAAGGTTCTGACTCAGTGGATCACCATCAGGTATGATGTGGGCATGCAACAAACACTACATGGCATTAATATAGAAGGTGAAAGGGTTAATACTTTGAGAAAATCAGTTAACTTCTCTGCCTTCTTTATGACAAAGTTTTCTGTCTGGTTGTATCGTTTTGTTTATGCTATGTAACAAAACACAAACATCTCTATGTCATATAAAAACAAGCATTTCTTGCTGGTAGGTAAGAAAACATGTTCTATGTAGCCCTGGATATAAAGGCTGGCTTTGCTTGTATCTCAGAGGTGAGCCGTCTGCTCTTCTCCTGCAGGCTGGCTGCAACTGGGGCACTTCTTTTCCTTCAGCACACTAGCTGTGAGTTATTGCCATGGTGATGGTGGAGCTGCAGGAAAGCAAGTGGGAACACCATAGGTCTCCAGAGCCCTAAGCTCAGAACAGACATGCTATCGTTTCTACCTAACCCTACTAAGCAAAGCAAACCACCGAGTTGAACTCAGAGTTAAAGGCTAGACAAATACTTTCTGTTCCTTTAGTGGAAGGAACTGCAAAGTAAATAAGAAAGGGTTTGGATACAGAGCAAGGCTAATAGCTATCTTCCTTTAAATATTTGAACCCCATGCATCATTAATTCAGCCTGCTTTTGTTTCATTGGTGGAATTTTACATTATAAAAAAATTGACATTTATTTCAATAAATACGTGATGCCAATATTGTAAGCTTCTATGCATATGATGTGTAAATATTTCACAGAAGTCACTTCTGAAATGGACATGAATCAGTTCTGGAAGTTACTATTCTCAATATAAATGCAAAGAGTTAACAAATAGATGACTTTTTTATGTTGGCCCATGTCATGGGAGAACACAGAGGAACTCGCTATAATAAATATACAACTCTCTTTCACAAACTCACATGCTCTCAGACATTTGCAAAAATAGAAACTGCTGTTGATAAATACTCCAACTTGGAATGCTGAAGAGACATCCTGCTTAGAATTTCTTCTTGCAAAATCCTTACTAACCTAAAGTTTAAGGATGTACAGAGGAAGAATCTCAAAAACACTAACCTGATTGCTGTGCTAAAAATAATGGTAATCACTTTAAAAACATGTTCACTGCTAGTAAGAATAAAGTATCATGCACTCATTATAATAATTACTATTAAAGTAATGCTTTTATTATTATGACTATTATTAGTATTAGTATTTTAACCTGGCTGGAATTTAGGCCCAAGGAGGCTGGGCACACTGGCTCACACCAGTAGCTCCAAATACTTAGGAGGCAGAAATTAGAAGGATCACAGTTTGAGGTCAATCTGTGCAAAAAATTAATGACTCCATTTCAACCACTAAGTGGGACTGGTAGCATTTTCTTGCCATTCACCTCTGTAAGATGGCAAAAAAGCAAGAGCCTACTTGAAATATAATTTAGGAATAAATGTTTAGGGGATTCAGTGGTAGAGCATCTGCCTAGCAAGCACAAAGTCCTGGAGTTCAAATATCAGTACAGGGAAAAGAAAGCCAA
Organism: Dipodomys spectabilis; assembly: GCF_019054845.1. Taxonomy (NCBI): domain Eukaryota; kingdom Metazoa; phylum Chordata; class Mammalia; order Rodentia; family Heteromyidae; genus Dipodomys; species Dipodomys spectabilis. Next base: position 9,602,841 of record NW_024870686.1, on the reverse strand, counting down.
AGGTATATTTCAGGGTGCCTATTTTTTAAGTTAATTTTATATTATAGTCTCAGCCACTTGACACAAAATGTACATTGCTAGAAAGGTTCTTCTCATATTTAATGATGAATTAACTAAAGCATGTCTTTGAATCCAAAATTAAAACCACAAGCTACCTGCCAAATCATTGTGCTTTTTCCTTCTTCTGATTTTGAAAGACTTAAAAATTGTTACTTTTTATTATTGTTATAAGTGTAGTAAGATTAGATATTAAGACTTTTAGATTCTGTTTTGGATTTGCTAGTTTATGGATTCTTTATTTATTTTACTTACTTTGGATTGTATTGTATTCATAGATATTTTAAAGTCATAATAAATGTTTTATGCATTCAAAAAATCATTACTTTTTGAGACGTTCTATTCAATTTAGAAGTGCTGTATGTGTTGTTAAAGTTATTTTTATGAGATAGCATTTAAGATTGTAGTACAAGATAGATACAGTTTGGAAAGTAGAAAACCTTCAAGGACATGAGTGGGTTGATCAGACAGCTTCTACGATTTGATTCTTTTTATTTATTTACTTATTTTTGGTAGGTCGTAGGACTGAATTCTGGGCCTGGGTACTGTCTCTCAGCTATTCAGCTCAAGGCTAGTGCTCTACCACTTGAGTCACAGTGCCACTTCCAGCATTTTTCTGTTTATGTGGTGCTGAGGAATCGAACCCAGGACCTCATGCACGCAAGGCAAGTACTCTATCTCTGAGCCACCTTCCCAGCTCACTATGATTTGATTCTTAAATGTCCCCCACAGACACGTGTTTTTTAAAAGCCCAGTCCTCAGCTTTGCACTATTGGGAGGGTAGTAAACTTAAAAGGCATGGCCTAGTGATAGATCTCTGGTCATCGAGTGTGTGTCCTTGAAGGCAGTATTGGCAACTCAAGCACAGGAAACTACTGTTTCCTCTCTGTCATTCCCAGCCCTGAGGTGAACACTGCGGCTCCGCTATGCACTCCTGCCATAATGGACTGCCACAGGCTCAAAGTAACAAACTCAGTGGGGCATGGACTGAAACCTTGAAAACTGCCATCCAAAAAAACCTTCTTACTTTGTAAGCTACTATTTCTCAAACATTTGTTAGTGTTACAGAATGCTAACACAGCACAAATAAGAGAGACATGAAACCATCACACAGTCTTTTCCTCTATACAGTCCCCTCTGAAAAAAATGCTATTAGTTTAGGCCGTGTACCACGGCCTTTGATACCCTGGAGGTAAATTTACAATGTGAATGTCTCCACTGGTTGTGTTACTAAGCCATACACAAAAAGGTTCAATGGGAATGAGAGAGCTTCTTGCTCAGTTCTACTTAAATAGAACCCCACCTTCCTCTTTGGCATACACTGTGTGCACAATAAGCAATTGAAGAAATACATTTAAAATTTTAGATACTTTTGTTTTTACAAATTATCTATAAGGAGTGGAACTTACAAGATTCCCTTTACCCAGCTGAAGTTCTCATTTAGATGTGCTATTTGATTACGTTAAAGTTGGCTAGATATAAGATCTAAAGCTCCCCCAATAGGATTTGTATTTAATCCAAACAACAATGAATGGATACTCCTAATCCAACCTTTCCTCCACCGAATCTTGTTTTCAGATTTCATGTTATATAATGACTGATCAAAAACAATCAAAACCATCTCGTCCCTGATTAGTTACAATGTTTTCTCAAGTTCTACACATACTCTATCCACACATGCATGTGCACAATGAAGTTTAAGGGCACGCATATCCTGCTACTGACAGCTCATTACAGCAATATCAAGCATTCCACAGAACGTTTTCATAAACATAGGTTATGGAAGATGTCAACTGTCCTAAAAATTCCTTAGTCTTTCTAAACTATACCTCAAAACATCAAAACACCTCTCCCAGAAAAAGCAGCTACAATGGCACCTCAAAGTATAATCGCCTTGCACTATGTTTTGCCCTCAATTCATCAGCCTAAGGGTAAGGATTTACTTTTCTTTCCCCATTGTCTTTAAGGGCACTGGAGCCCCACAGTGTTAAGTGAATCAATGGCCTGCAAAGTCTCTGGAGCCTTCTCCAAGTTCTACCCATGTCTCATTTCTTACTCGATGAAAAAGAAGACCATACAAGTTGGGCTTTCCTATTTACTTTGATTTCTCAACGTATGAGAAGAAAAAGCAATAAAATTCCTTAGAAAGAATTTATATCTTCTTTCTCTGTTCTGTTTGTCTCTAAGTAGTTCCAAGCCCAATGTATCGTTTACCAATGAAACACATAAACTTCTTTTTTTAACCTTAATTAATCTTAACTAAAATATTAGTTCATTAAGATTAAAAAAAAAAACCAAACTCGATACAACCATGATTCCTTTGAACCACTCTGACATGATTTTTAGTGGGAGAAACTGCTGGAAATCGTGCTGGAATTGTCTTAATGCTAAGACAATGTCGACCCATTTTTAATTTGCTTATTTCTTTAACAACAACCAAAAATGTGTACTGATTTAGATAGGGAATTTGATCCATGAAGGAAATGTACATAGATGCTGCGGGAGAATTGAGCCAGGCACTTGGATTAGCAAAATCTAGACAATCTGTAGTGTGGGAAAACTAACAAGCAAAGAAAAACACATGCTCCAAATACTTTGCATATTTAAAAGCCAGTTGTTGACTGTGAAAGAACTCAGTCCTGGTACACTTCCAGACCTCTCCACTTCCCATTTCTGCAGGAAAAAAAAAAAAAGCAATTGCTGAATTTTTAAAACTCTGGTGCTATGTGTTTTTCTATCATCTGGAATTACAATCTTTTTCTTACCTCTTTAGCATCAGAATCTGAATTGACAGGTTACTACGATCACGTAGCTTCTGTAGTGTATTTTTATGTGTTCACTTCCTTGAACCTTTCCATTTAGCATCTTAAATTACAATATGCTTATATTTTCCTTATCATGCCAAATTATTTACTTTGGAGAGCTGACTGGTCTTGTTCATTTTGCTTGGTCACGTACAATTGTCTTTACAGAGGGGAGAGACAGGAGTACAAGGCCATCAAGGGCATTCACCACCAACTCTGGACTTTGTTCCCCAAGATCCACTATCTCTTCTCCTTTGCTCTGTATGGCTTCACCAAAGGACCCTTTGCTTTCCCATTTCAATTTATCTTAGTGGAGAACACCAGAAAAAAAGAATAAAGAGAGCATGGAGAGTGAGGCCTGGTATTCACACAGTCTCCTTTCTCCCTCTCCAGAGGATGGTTTTTGGACATTGTCTACATCCTGTATGCAAAGTAGTCATAACTAATGTCGCTCAGGTTGCCTTTGTCCTCTCTTTCTCTGTCACTTTGGTTTCTCTCGGTCTCCATCAGTCTCTCTAAGTCACTCTAGGAAGAACCTTGAAAGTTTTGGGAATCCTTGCACCACCTCTTTTAGTTTCCTTTCATCTGACTTGTTCCTTTGAAAGTGGTCTTTTGCTAACCTGGCCCTTGGTCTCTCAATGTGAATATGTGGTGTCTTTCCTGCCATGATGCACACAGATACATACAGTTCTTCGATGACCTCTTCCCTAGCTCCTTAACTACCACTACTCCCCTAACTTTACCAATCAATATGCCACCATCTGAGATAATCTGTGTATGCACGTATCCACCACTTAATTGGCATAAATATTCTACTTTGTATGCACATTGCATATAGTACATAAGCAACAGCAAAACTATTTTTACATTTCTGAAATTAAGCTTATTGTTCAATCCTAAGTAGAAAGAGCTCCTCTAGAGAGAGTGCTTTCTATCATTGGTAGTGGTTAAAGGTATATCAGAATTCTCTGATGGCATTTTTTTTAATGGACAAGTTATTTTGGGAAATTTTAATACTCTAAGCTGACTTTTAACTGATTATTTTTTAATCACATACATTTGAACCATTGTCATTGATATATGTGTTGACTGGTTGTAGTAGAATAGGAAAAAAAAATGATGTATTTTTTGATATTGTAACCCAAATAGTGACCAAAACTTCTTTCCAATTCAAATGTCCTCATTGCAAAAAGAGCTAAACATTTTATTTTTGAATATTCCTTGACAATAAGAACTATGAAGACACCGGAATAAGCATGAGATATCTTATTTTAGGTTCTAACTGCGCCTGGAACTAGTTGAACAACATTGGTTATTTCTTCCCTCTAGGCCTTAGTTACGGCCAAGTAAACAAACAAGCAAATCCATCTTCCTGGTTTACTTCACTTTCTGCATCCATTTGAAAAGAAATGATTATGACACAAAAAGGTATAAATAATAATGTAAATAGCCATGAACTCTATTCAATGTGATGAATACATGATCAGAAACCTGTGTACCTTTTCTAAATCCACTCTCCATCTCCTTCATCGACTTACCCTACAATGACTGATTTGAGTCATTTCTTTACCACGTCCTTTACCATGAGTCATGTTCTTTACCATGTATGTATCCCAAACCCTACGTGAATTCTAGTTCTTAAACTTTACATGAGTCATAATATATGGGACCTTCTCACCATAAACTTTGTGATATTCATATAGGCATCTACATGCCTGCTTGATAACTCATTTTCCACTGATACTATTTAACTTTGGGTCGATAAGGCACAACTCATCCACTCACTTTCCCATAGAAAGCATTTCATTTTCCAGTTGACTGCTATAACATACCACGCTACAGCCCTGCTTTTTTTTCCTGTTTCCTAAGTCTTTAGGATATATACATCTATGTAAAGCAGTGACATTTCCTAGGACAAATATTATGTTCATCTCAAATCTGCCAGGTTTTTAACAAACTGTTCGCCATTGCAATTTAAAAAATTTCTATTTCCCAACTACTGAAGGGAAATTCTGTTGTTCTGTACCCTCACTTGCATTCATTATTGTTTAACTGTTCAGAGTTTTCTCAGTTTGAGGTTGAGAAATGGAATGTCTTTGGGATTTATTTGTGTTGAACAGATTTTCATGCATTTATTGGCCGTTTCTGTTTCTTCTGTGAAAAACTAAGTTCTCTCTATTTTTCTACTCAGTTATTTTCTTTTCTTTATGATTTGTAGCTTGAAATTTTTATTTGGAGCACTGACTCGCTTAATTTTTTGCATACCAAATACCTTCCCACAGACTATCCTATTCTTTTTGCATATTATTGCTGTTGGCTACATCGACAATTTTAACTTTAACTTAGTGCAATGTGTTAATCATTTCCTTTAGCCTTTGTACTTTGTCTTTTTAAAGAAATTCTTCTCCTCATCCCAGATATCTAAATAGTCCCTTTCTAAAAATTCTAAATGCCTAAATTTTCTCTTTATGTTTTTTAATAACTCTATTTTATTATTATTGTAGAGGTTATGCACAGAGAGGTTACAGTTATGTCTGTAAGGTAATGAGTACATTTCTTTTTGAACCATGTCACCCCTTCCCTCACCCTCTCCCAGGTTTTTCCTCCCATCCTCATCCACAAATTGTTTAGGCCCAGTGTGTAGTGAGTACCACTGCTATATTGCAAAGAAACATAGGTTGCATGGTTTCCCTCATTTGTGGTAACTAGAATGTGCCTACAAATCTACAAGTAAACACCCAGTGTTAAAAATAAGGGGCTGGGAAGGTGGCTCAGTGGTAGAGTGCTTGCCTTGCATGCCTGAGGCCCTGGGTTCGATTCCTCAGCACCACATAAGCAAAAAGAAAAAAGCTGGAAGTAGCGCTGTGGCTCACGTGGTAGAGCGCTAGCCTTGAGCTGAAGAGCTGAGGGACAGTGCCCAGGCCCAGAGTTCAGGCCCCACGACCGGACCCAAAAAAATTAAAAAATAAATACACTAGGACATGATAAGTTATACTCTCCAGATAGTCACACGGTGAGAAGAAAAGAGCAAATCACAAAGGTTCAAGAGTTAGGTGCATACGATCATATAGGGGGAACCAATGCAACAGTGATACAAGACAATATGTTAGAACTTATCTGTACAAATTAGGGGAGGGGAGGAGGGTAAGCGGAGAAATATGAGAGAGGAGGTACAAGTTCAACAAGAACGCACTTACTACCTTACTTATGTACATCACCTTGACAATAAAATCAAGATATTTTACAAAATGAACTCCAAGAAATAGAAACAAGAGACTAAATTTGCTTATTCCTTTAGTTTGAATCTTTGGTTTGTTTACTGACACTAACTTGGTCACCCATAAGTTCTCTTCGTAAGTCTAAATCAAATTTCATGGACTTCTCTCCCTGCAAAGGGTATACTCGGTTCCTATCTTTGTTCCCTACTGTCTTTTTACATAAACTTTTATAAATTTTAACACTTGATAGGACGAATGTAACCACTTGGCTCTTCTTTTTCAGATATTTTTGCTTTTTGAGGAGGTCTATAGTCTTAGATATTTATTAGAATCAGAACCATGATTACAAATCAAACTTCATCAATATTTTTCATTCTAATCTGTACTCACCTTTTTCAATTAAGTTCACCTTCAAATTTAATTACATAGTGAAGAAGACAGCCTCTCGGTAGGGACAATGGCAGTTTTTGATGGTTACTAAGTCTGAGTGGACAAACGCTTTTTTTCCTTCTTCCTGTCTATGTTAATAGTAATAATCAAACTTTACATGGAACAGTTCTGAAATATGTTCTGCTCAGCTTCTGCTGATGTAGATACTCACCGCATCTTCTTAACACACCAGATTCTCTATAGTCAATAATAATGTGTCCTGTCACTATCTCAACTATGTCAATTGTAAACAAATGTGAAATAATTGTACATATTTCTCTGAGAAATCATCCCTCCACATATCAACCTCCCTAGTTTTCCTTCTCAGCTTTCTACCTGATTTTGAAAGCTGTGCTTATCTGGCTGATAATATAAGCAGACAAAGTTTGCTGACTACTTAAATTTCAAGTTCCCTTCCTGATATAGAATCATTTGCTCCTGTCCCTGTCCCATTTGTATCTCAGTGAGATCTTGTATCTATTTCTTACCAGTGGAATAAAGGTGAATGTGATCATATATATGCACATGTGTCTGTGTGCATGTATATATTCACTATTATATGTATATACGTGTGAATCATTTGTGTATATATACTATATACATATATACATTTAAGCTTCAGTATGTGAGATTCTTTGCTCTCTGTTGCTATGAGAAACTCGATTAGAGGGTTGTCTTGAAACTGACAGATGGCAGGTTTACCAGAGGAACTACAGGTTCACTAAAGCCTGGGATTATGCATCACGGATTAGAGTAGCATCACCTAACTCATTCTTGACTATAATATGAGGTAAAAGGCAATCTTTTTTGTTATCAGTCTTCTGAGATTTAGGAGCTATTTGTAATAAGTCAGTTTCCTGATCTACTTTATATCATTACACTCCTGTTAAACAGATATATAGTAAGTCATCCAAATTAATTGTCTTCATTGGTTTCTTCATGATAAACATCTCCATTCAGGAACTTTAATAGTGATGATACCCTTTCTATTATTTTTATATTATTTTAGCTTTCAAATGTTCATACCATTAGCAAAATCCCTTCAAACTAGACATTTAACTCTGAACATATTTCATGTCTGAGGAAGCTAAATATGGATCTTGAGGTACTTTTTACTGTATGTGGACATCTAAGAGAGTGAATTAGTTATTTATATTAACTTTGTCCAGAGTCATCAATAGAATTAAATTATTGCTCAATATGGTGGTAAATGGAGTCAATTTCATTATTTTAAGTGGTACCTAAAATGCTTTTAAGTCTTCAATCATTTATTATCTTCAGGTATTAGAAGATGCATGTGCTAGCTTTTTTCTACAACTCTTTTCAGAAGAGAAGGAAATGTGTGAAATTAGTTTTATAATGCCTAGTTCAATAACATTATTGTATTTTAAGTATCTAGACAAAAATTAATTTCTCCATTAGATAAACACATAAAAACATATTCAGCTTTATTCCATAATTAGAAATTTATCTGATTTTTTTAAAAGACAATTTCTCAAAATTCATAATCTAGTGCCGTAAGATATTGATATAGCACATTCCCCTAGGAATATCTAATAATTTAAAAAGTAAATTGACTTTTTGACCAATCCTGGTCAAGGTGACAATGCATGTGGTACCTCACAAGATTCAAGAGAAACTGATTCTCTCTTCCTCATAACATAGTATCCAGATTAGACACTGTGTCATCCAATCCAATGTGGGTTCTATTTTACAATATCAGAATGAATATCCAAAGCATTGATTCTCATGATACTTTGTAAATAAACTTACAAATGTGGAGCATATAATAGTTACTTAGAAATAATGTTTTAAGGGATGATGGCTCAAGCCTATAATCCTAGTTACATGGGAGATGGAGATCAGAAAAATCTCAGTTCAAGGCCAGCCCAGACATAAAAGATATCTTGCATCTTGAACAGAATTAATCCTAAACATGAAACCCCATTGTTGTGGTAGATCCAACATTGGCTATGGCTGACCTGGCATCAATGCCCAAGGCCCTTCGATGCTCAGCATATCTGTGGTACAGATTCCTTATTCCTAGGTAGAAGAAGACATCCCTCCACCTCCAGTGGATGAGTCATGAGTACTGTCGACCAATTCTAGGTGTTTCATTCACCTTGCGAAGTTGTTGGAGCTAAGCCAGGAATACTTGATGTAGCATCTGGATGTAGCCCTATTGTAGCCATGATTTATTGAGGTGCTGTGGTCATATTGTAAGTATATTTGGTAAAACACAAAGAGAATGGGGAAGAATATCTAAAGCTGCTTGATAGAATTTCTTAATCATTCTTAGCTCTTCTTAGTAAGTCAGTCAGAAAAGACTGAACCAAATTAGCTTAATGCACCAGTACTATATATATGTATATATGTATATATACATACGTATATATAGAGAGTTTTCTTGTTGTTGTCGTTGTCGTCATCATCTCTGTCTTCTTTAGTTTCTGTCTTGTTTGTTCATTTATCTATTTGTGGAGAGTGTAAGGGGAAGCACAGAAATGGAGGGACAAGGGTGAACAAATACATCTGTGGTACTCACTAGACACAATGTTGAAAATGAACTACACAACTTGTGGGTGCAAGTGGAGAGAAAGTGGGTGTGGAGAGAAAGACTGGGAGAAAGCCAAGGAAGGGTTGACACTGTCCTAAAACAAATGTTTTCCTTATCTGACTTATGAATCTGTAACTCCTCTGTACCTCACCTTTATGATAAAAAAGAAAAGTAATATTCAGAAGATAAAATTTAGAACAAACATGCATTAGCATATTTAGTTATATGGTATATTATTAATAAGTTTAATTTGATGATTTAATAGTTAAAATAGATGGCACATTTTGTAAGGGCTTTTTTGTTACTGTACTTTCTGTATCTAAAAAAACACCCCTTGTTTTCTTGTGTCTATTTTAGACAATTAGAGTTAAAAGAAGAATTTTTCATTCATTCTTCTTACATTGAGCTTTCTAAACATGGCCCCCAAAAGACATAATGAATAAAATTTAGGCTCTTTTCACTGATAATGGCTCCATTCTGCCTGATGACATTCAAACCAATGCATTTGTCATTTGTCCCTTCTTTTCTATACAGAGATTAGCCCCTTTTGCCTGAGGAAGCCAGATAGCATTAAGGATGAAATGATAAATGGATGTCCAGCAAAGAAGAGAGGGGGATTTTTAAAGACACAGGGAGCAACAATTGACATGATGTAGAAAACCCTAGGATGTAGTTAACTCTAAACGCAATAAATTTTTATGTAATTATCCTGTGGTTTTGCCCAGAAGATTTAGAGAGGATCACTAGAACAGCATGCTTTCTTCCAGCCTTTTGACTCAGGGGGACTCAACAACCCTGTACCAAGTAGAGAATTCTCCAGTGGCCTCACTCACCAACAAAAACCAAAGACAAAACAATAGGTTTATTATACTTGACACTCTTTAGAGCAAGGGTTCTGTGTAGTAGTGTCATCTTTGCCTTCCTATCACAGAGAAGAGAATTAAGTTTCAGACCTCTCAAAATGATTATTTACCAAATAAAAAATGATGTTCTTTTAGGTGTGCTGATGACTGCAGTTTGTATTCTGGTATACTCTCAGTTGTGAAATCCTGTGATTTTTCTATCACACTGTACATTGCATTCTAAATTACATTGACAGCTGGTGGCTGCCAAAGAGGTTTTCCATTTTCAAGGAAAAAGGATTACTTTAATCCACATACAAAATAAAATAACATAATTTCATTAACATCTAGTCATTCCTTGGCCATAATGGTAATGGGCATAATTCTGCTTAACCAGCGTCAAATACAGAAAATGTTGTGGCCAGCTTAAACCTTCCTAAAGGAGCAATAAGACAATGTATGCATGTAATCCATTTATAAGAAGAAAAATGACCCAGGGGCAGTAATGTTATTTTCTATTAAGGTAATCTTGAAAGTGGATGGAAACCAGTTAGACAGTAATTTAATATAAGCACAACACAGAACTCAGAAATGAACAGATTTATTCCCGTACTGAAGAAGAGTTAATTGGTACCTTAAGCTTGATCTGAGAAAATGATTTCCAAAGCCTGGAATATAGTAATCTCATAAACTTGACTTCAAAGAATATTGAGAAGTACTTTCCAAAGCAAAGATAAATGGCATAGTTCTTTAGTAATCACAGAAGTTTTTAGAGAATCATAATTTTTATAAAATAAGAAGATTGAGTAAGTTTAAGGAAACTTTTCTTTAACCAAATATGGGCACATCATCATAATATTTGATTCTAGATATGTTCCAAGAAGAGTTTTTGCTTTACTTTTTATATTATTACCTATTAATATTTATTGTTTTATAATAAAACAAATGGTGGTCTTTATAAATGTAATACCTAGAAAACAACTCATTCATTTGATGGTCAAAATGTCTTCTCAGCCTATATTCTAGACAAAAGCTCTTATCTAGAGTATCAATTATCGGTATCCCATTCCAGTTTCTCCATTTGTAGCTCAGCATAGGAAGAATAGAAAGAAAGAGCAGCAAGCAAGGAAACTGGGGACTAAAAATGCATAAGAAAACTAGTCAAATTCTGGCTAAAAGAATATTAACACTGGTCTATAAGAATTCAAATTAACCGACAAATCTGATTCCCACCCCCAGTTCTGTTTGTTTTAGATATTTTTCAGATACAGTCTTGCACAGCAAGTAACATGATTTTTAATAGTGACTTCATAAAATGAAGGAGCTTATTAAATATTTAAGTTTAACCAATCAAAAATACCTTGTGCCAAGCCAGTGGCTCATGCCTCTAATCCTAGCCACTCAGGAGGCTGAGGTCTAAGGATCACAGTTTGAAGCCAGCTCAAGTAGAAAAGTTTGTCAAGCCTCTCATCTCCAATTAGTTACCAAAAAAAAAAAAAAAAACCCAACTTGGAGCTATGGCTCAAGTGATAGAGTGCTAGCCTTAAGCACAAAAGCTCAGGAACAGTGTACAGGCCCTGATTTCATGCCCTAGCACAAAAAACAACTAGCTTCTGCTTTTCTGCTTTAGTAGATGAATGTCTTTAGTCTTAGTGTGCCATGTTATATCTCTTAAGTGTCCACAAAAGCCTATGTTTTATGTGTTTGATCCCTAGTGTGTTACTATTGGGAGGTAGTAGTCCCTTAAATATGGTACTTAGGGAGAGGCTTTGAAGTCATCCAAGTCATGCTCTTGAAAGGGATTGTGGGATCCTGGTCTCAGGCTCTGAGAGGAGCTGTTCTCCTCCACCAAGTGCTTGTGCTATGATGTGCTGCCTATAACAGGCCTGAAGTAAGGACCGGTCAATTTCCAACTGAAGCCTCAAAAACCATGAGCCAGAACAAAACTGGTTTCTTTATAAGTTGGTTGTCTCATACTTTTTTTTTTTGTGCAATAACAGCAAACTGACTTCCAGAATGAAAGATTGAATATTAGCTGTTTTCAAATCCAGAGAACAAATATTCTTTCAAATGATGTTCATTCTTAGTAGTTAAACCTTGTGTTAAAGTTGCTTCTTGTTCTGTGGGTCATCTTGCCTTGTGATCTTGATTTCCTGAATAAAAACTAACAGGGCGTCTCCTCAGTTGACTATGTTTTGATTCATTCCTGATCCTTCCCTTAAGCAATTTATGAATCTCTGGAAACTAAATAACTTCCACTGAAGTCAAAGCTGAGTGGTTGTTGTTGTTGTTGTTGTTGTTTTCTGTCATGGGGCTTGAACTCTCAGCTCCAGGCTAGCGCCACTTCCGGTTTTCTGGTGGTTTATTGGAGATAAGAGTCTCAGGGACTTTGCTGCCCAGGCTGGCTTTGAATCACGATCCTCAGCTCTCAGCCTCCTGAGTTGCTAGGTTAACAGGCGTGAGCCACCTGCATCCGGCAAAGCTGAGCTTTTTTCAATGTAGACGTATTTAGTGGTTATAAATAGTTGACAACAATGTGTAAGGTTGCTATACCAATGTTACCTATTTTCTTGAAAATTTAGGATGTATGTAAATAGGTTTAGAAGCTTTAGTGTAAAAATATTAAAACTTTCACTTTAAAAAGCTTAAATATATTTTTATAATGCATGATTCAATTAGACAGATACCTGTATAGCAAGCTATGAGACTTGTCTATGAAGCTATCTTTTGGCATTGACCCAGGTATCCCATGCTTCTGTATTTGAAGCTTTTTCTTCTTTCCACTATATCTTGGCAATGATTAACATCTCTTTCCTTGGTTTTCATTGTCAACATGTTTTTCCAGATTAAATATCCTGTCCTAGTGTGTTCATTTTTCACTTGCTTGGAATAAATCCGCTTTCTACATGCTTTTCAAAGGTACTTCTATTTAATTACTCTTTGAACAGGGTTGTGCCACAGAATTAAATATGACATAATTTACTCCTGGGGAAATTCACAGTACACTTACTAGGTATAAAAGTAAGGATGGGAAGACTATTAAGTGCCTACTAATTATCTAACTAAACCTTGTAATCACAGACTGCCTATCAGAGAAGGCAACTATATTCTAGACTTAAAGAATAAGAGTTAGGAAATTAAGACAAGATGTTTTGGTAGCATTACCATAAAAGTTGCTTCCAAAACTTTACTCTCTTTCCACTTATTTCAACAGTACAGGATGCTTTGAAAGTGACAAGAACTAAAATAAGTCAAGGCAGGAATTGAATCTACGCCACATTAGAAGAATTTTTATGATAAGTAGAGCATATATTCTATATATCAAAAATTATAGAATGATGCTAGCATACATTGATTGTGCACCCATCCCCTCAACATGCACTGGAGATAGGATCCTTTAGAACTAATGAAGTTAAATTAAGCTCAACAGGATAGGCTTTAATGCGGCATATTATCATCAGAGATAGTGGAAATGTAAAGACAGACACATGTACAGGGGAAGAGATTACATGAAAATGAAGTCACTGTCTGTAGATGTACCTTAACAAAGGAATATCCAAATTGTCAGGCTACCAGGAGGTAGGACAGGCCTGGAACAGATCTTCATCACAATCCTTAGAAGAAATAAATCTCTGCCAATTGCTTCATCTCAGATTTCTCAGCCACAGGAGCTGTAAGAAAATAGATTTATACTGTTAAGCCATCCAGTAGGTGGTACTTTGTTACAGCAGATCGTGGGAGCTATTACAGATGTTAAACAGAAATGCGAAATGAATTTCTCCTGGAAAATGTAGCTTATAGACAATTAAATGCAACCATAATATTTGGAATCCACAGATGAGTTTGTATATGCTTTTGGGGGAAATACCACGTGCAAATAACCACAGGTAAAGAGATCACCCACAAAACACTGCACTTAATCAAGCAGAGTGCTTCTAAACAGAGTGAGCTCTCCTCTTACTGTGAGACATCTCAAGGCAGAGACATCTGTCCATCCACATACATTCCTACTGAAAGGATTCTTGTATCATAAGGTGGGAGATCATACTGCAAGTGATGTTTTTTGCTGATTTTCATTTCTGAAAAGGGAGAAAAGAGTTCAGAGGAAACAAATACACCACGGGAAAACTTCAGAGAAACAAAAGAGCCACATTATGGCTTTCCTATTTCATCATATTCTTCATTCTGTAAACTTCAGTAAAGTATATAGCAAATCCTCTCTTGATGCATGAATACACCCACTGCTGATTGCAAATACAAAACCTGGGTCCACACATGGAGAATGGATTCATTGTCTGTCAACAGCATTCTTGGATTGGAAAGAGTCTCTTGGGAATTCATTACTGAGGACAAGTCCCACCCCTTCAATACTGCTGCTGGGCACACTCAGGATTGTCAGAGGAGACATTGCTAGGGAGAGCATTGGATCTACTCAGCTTCAAACCCGCACGTGTGCTGCACCAGGTAAAACTTTTCATTTACCTTTTATTTTTCCTACCAGACATTAACTGCATGCTGTATCCTAACTCTATTATATAAGAAAGTTGCATGTTAAAGTCTTTCTGAAAACATTTGTTTTATTCATGAAAATATAATTCTAGATGTACAGAAAATGTCTATAAAATGTGTGTCCACACTTACACATTCACACACACACATCAGGTAAAGAAATACCATCAGGTAAAGAGATAATCCACAAAACACTGCACTAGATAGATAGATAGATAGATAGATAGATAGATAGATAGATAGATAGATAGATAGATAGATAGATAGCAGATAGACAGACAGACACTGTCATAGTGTCACTATCTAACATTGTTCACCTACATATGTGTGATACTTTTATCATGAAAATGGTATTTTTGATTTTTAGTCTTTGTAATACTCTTGTCAAATAATTGCTTGGGAAGATGATTTTTGTTTTTAGTTCCCATGAAAATATTTGGTTCAACTTAAAACAGATGATACAATTTGGAGTTTTCATTTGTTTCTATCACTATTATCTATTAAATAATTCCAGTTCACATGCTTTAAGATTTATTATTCATTCTGGACTAGTCTTTATATATGTTTATAGTTATATAAATCTGAAAAAATAATTTTATGTGGTACTTTCTGTCATAAACATTTTCCTAGGATATGATAAAAATAATTCACTGGGTAGGCCATCTGGCAATTAACTAATGTTTTTCTCTGACAATTAACTAATGTACTAAAAAACTCAAGCAATCTCAGAGAAATATGTTATCAAGGCTATCTAAATATATCGCTTTCTTACAATTCAGAATTGCTTCAACATAAAGGTGACAAATTATATGATTGGTTTCCTTTGAAGCTGGTTTTTAATTGAATGAATAGACAGTGTGTTTTTCATTATAGCAAACTATAACACTAATGGATAGGCTAATGTTTTCTTCCTTCAAGTAATTGTACAGATATCCTAATTTAAAATCACTCCGATCTTCTCAGCTAGTTGTTTTCAAATGGGGCAAAGGTCTTGATCGCTTATACAAGGGAGATTGCAATTGTCAATATAATTTAAAACACAAAGATTTTCCACTTGAAGCAATTAAAATTTACTAGGCATCATTTGCTTTTAAAAATTATATTCAATATATTATTTATTAGAATTTATAAAAAAGGTAATGTTGCTGAAATTAATCTTATAAACTCTAAAATAATTTTATATTATTTCATTTCTATTGACTGAACAACTCTTTTCATATAACGTAAGATATTATAAATAAAACACTAACGTAAAAATGCAATGATTCATATTAATCAAACTGGCTAAGTTTCCATTTGCTTTTACAAGAAAGGAAATGGTACTACAAACTAATTTCACAATACTAATTGTTGTATTATTCAATTCAATTGTTTCTCCTCTATTTCTATATCCTGTAGTAAATTCTAAATGTTAAAAATAATCTAATGTTTCTCATTAATCAGTTTGTCAAAATCAGTTAATTATACATATGAATTATTGTTTTACTGCTGCCCATACTTATAATGAATAATACTTAGCATATGAAATGTTATAATAAACTCATAATGGATATGATGTTAATTTTTATGGATGATAAATGTCATGAATAATGCTGATGAAGTAATAAATGAAAGATAACATTGAAATAGATCACAATGAAATAGTATCCTCATGCTTTGTTGGAAAAAAAAACAAATTCAACTAAATTTGTTCCTAGAATACATTTTATTACTATGCATTTATTCATTTCTATAATACATTTTACTAATAAGCACTTAATATTTGTGGATCATATATTAAAATTTTCCAGAATAAGATGTATTTGCATTTTATTAGACAAAAATGCACACTATTTGAAAAATTAAATGTATTATCTTTATATTAAATTTTCCATTCTTTCTTCTGTTACTTTAGCAGATAGATTACGTACTGTATTGCTACTTTAAAACCATAAGAAATCTTGTTTTCTGATACCTTTAAAACAAAAATAAACCTAACATCACAGTATTATTATATGGACTGGAAAATAGTCTGATAATAGAGAGAATATTGTATTATCTACAAATAATTTTGAAAATATAGGAAGAATTTTGAACTCAGTGTGACAAAATTTGCCACACCCAAGACTAAGTGTTAACAATGAACAGATAGAATCATTCTTGTTATACCCATAGACCTCAACCTGCCATAATTCCCATATTATTTTGACATAATCGAGACACAATGTCATTTCACTCATGAATATTTTAGTCTGCGGTTTTAAAAATTAAGCTCTCTTCTTTAAGACAATGTAATGACACAATTACTGAAAAAATAAATGTCCTTGACTTTACCACAACACAAAACATTAAGTGAACAACTCCCTTATCATCGTGTCCATTTCTTTTAAAGAGTTTATTTCAATTAGAATCCAAATTAGAATCTCACATGTTAAACTCCCATATGCAATTGGATCCCTTTTTAAAAACTCTTTTAATGTATCATTTCTCTTCCTATCCTACATTTTTCCCCTTTGTCATTTTATCGGGAAGAAAAAATAAAAGAATTTGGCTTTTGTCTTAGGCAATTTCCCTGTCTAGAAGCTTCTGATTGTAGTACAACAGTGTAATTTAAAATGTTTCCCTGCTTTCTAAATTGATATTCAGTGCTAGAGAATTGCTTAGATATAGGTTCTATTTTTGGCTAACAGCTTTCAGAGCTGGCTCTGTGTTCTGCCATCAGGAGGCACTTAACGTGTGGTTGTTTCTTTTTATGGGATGTCAAATGCCTTGGGAATTCAATGTTATGTATTTTCATTTGATACACAGAAACATAGTTAATTCTGAAAAACAATGGGCACATTGGAATAGCATAAGGAAAGTGTCAAAAAATGCAACCTAAGTACTGCTTTTGCATTAGTTCACTGGCAAAAAAAAAAAAAAATCACCAAGAGTTTTATTTTTCCTTATGTTTGATTTTTGCTATAACTTGAAATTATAGGTAGAAAAATTAAATGTCCTATATTTCTTAGAAGATGAACACACTCAAGCCATGCTTCTGTCCCCTTCCTCTGTTCTCTTCTTTGTCCTATTATACTAGTTCTGCCTTGGTTTCAATCCCAGTGGCCAAGTTGCTGTCTCCTTTCCCAAGGGCACATTGTTCACACAATTATTCCAACAGGTGTCCTCTAATAAAGAATAAGGTGGGTATAGCCAGGATGCATTTAGCAATTCTAAAATAGGATATCGAGTCTGAACATACTTTTGTTTCATTTCTAGAAATCTGACAAAGATAACTTTCATTTTAAAATAGTTGTTTTTTTTAAAATTATCTCAATGTTCTATTATTTCTGTGCTCCAATGAACAGAAGAATATTTTAAATCTGAACTTTCTCAGTTGAGAATTTAAGCTCAAAAGTACAAGACTGCATCTATTCATGAGGATTTGAGCTTGAGAGCTAAGCAGAAATCCAATTATGAGGACTCAAATAAGAGGGGCAAGACCTAGAGCATGGCTGCTTTATTGGTGGACTGACTGAGAATTATAATAGACCTGTTTGACACAATTGCCCTTGGAATAATATTATATGGGAAGGGAGAGAAAGGTATCCTTTGGCAGGCTCCACGTAACAATGTGTGGATAGATTGAATGAAAGCACACACTGACTTTCAAAATGTGTATGAGAACTAAAATTCTCATGTAGAAGTTTGGAAGTTGTGAATAAGCAAAAAGTAAAAGGTAAATAATGTTGAAAAGCATTATTTATAAAGGCAGTATTATTAGATTTCTTGATTATAGCATTCTAACTGGGGTGAGATGGAAGCTCAATGTTGTTTTGATATGCATTTCTTTTATGGCTAGAGAAGTTGAGCATTTTTTATGGGTCTATTGGCCATTCTTATTTCTTCTTCAGAGAAGTCTCTCTTTAAGTCTTTAACTCACTTATTAATGGGACTGTTGTTTCTTTGAGGATGTGTGGTTTGGGATTTAATTTTTTGAGTTCTAAGTATAGTTTAGATATGAGACTCTTGTCCATTGTATGGCTAGTGAAGATCTTCTTCCAATCCGTGGGCTTTTTATTGATCTTGCTATCTCTGTCCCTTGCCATGCAAAAGCTCTTCAATCCCATTTGTCCAACCTTTCTTTGATTTGTTGTGTTTCTGGGTCTTTATTAAGAAAATTTCAGCCTGAGCCAAGGAACCCTAGAGTTTCTCCTATTCCTTCCTGTACTGGGGGGAAGGGAGTTGAGGAGGTGGGAGGGAAGGGATAGTAGGGGAAAAACAAAGGAGGGAGTAACAATGCCCAATAGGAAATGTACTCATTACCTTACTTATGTAATTGTAACCCCTCTGTACAGTATCTTTACAATAAAAAATATTTTCAAAAAAAGCCAGATCATGAAGCAATTACCAAAATGACTGAATAAAGTTAATAAAAAGCAGTATTATATGAATTGCATATACTCCATTAGCATAGTTGCTAAATGACTTCAAGCTCTTCAGAGACACATATAAACAAAGAAAGATCCTTTTCATTAGGTGCTTATAAATGTACATATTATAGTCATCACATGAAAATAAAATGAAGGCGGAAGAACTTTACTTTGGGGATGGCAACTCAATTGTCATATAATAAAATAAGCTGACTAAATATTAATAACTCTTCAACTTTCTTGCATATGGAGAATATCAATGTATAGGGAAATTATTTGGATTAGAAGTAAGCTATAGGATGACTATGACAAATTTTCATATCACCACTTTTTCTTTATTTCTATTAGGTTCATAGTACATTCTGATTTGAGGGGAAATGATGACTACTTGAAGAGGATCCTGCTAGTAATTTTCAGAAATTGTAAAAGGTCTTGGCATCATTTTAAAGTTTCCTAGCAAAGAAGGTTCAGCTTAAGATCTAAAGTGTCAAATAATATGAATGAACTGGATTTCTTTCATGACAATATTGACTACTGAAATTCTTTGAGAAATTTTAGTTACCTTAGGCCATAAATTCATGAACTAGTTTCTTCTTGTTAATGTTTCAATCATTAAACTCTAAACAATGCCTAGAGTGTTTTTAAAGACTATCAGAGAAATATTTAATCTCTTTACAAAGCACTCATTGATCATTCCATTAAGAAATAATTTGTATTACATGATATATGGGTATCCTTGTCAGAATTTTGGAACAAATTTTATGAGAAGCATATTTTTCTACTCCTTTCTAATGACAAAGTTTAGGACTGTTGACATACTGACATCTGTGTAGTTTCTCTAAGTAACAAAACTAGGCAGTACCTCCACTTGTAGGAGACTTGTTTGGTAAGAGTCAAGGAGAGGACACTTCATTGGACTAGAATTTTCATTAAGTGCATGCATACTTCAAATGCATGCAGTGAAAATGTGAGATTCTCGTTCTTCTCAGCTATACATGTCAGCTATTGTATAAGGACTTTCACAATGCTTTTTCTTTCTGAAGAACTGTGATGGCTCTTCACAGGTTTTTGCACTTTGCTATTTAAAACCAGGTTGTCAATTCCTACAAAAAAAAGGAAATCTATTTTTATTGAGGTTATTTTATATAAAATTTGGAAAGATTACTTCTGGTTACAATGGTGTTGAGTCTTACACACATATATGCATCCACACATATATGCATCCATTTATTGAGATCTTTGTTATTGTCTCTGAAAGGTTCTCAAAGGGGTGGGATGGAGTCCAGGGGAAAACGGGTAGATAAATAAAGAGGGGAAGTATGCAGTCAAGAATCAATGAGATGTACAAGACGTTATATCGAAAAACGAACTTTACAACTTTGGCGGGGTGGGGGATGGGGGAATGGGAGGGCAGGGATGGGAAGGGGAAACAAAGGCAGAGGCAACAATGCTTGATAAGAAATGTGCTCACTATCTTGCTCATGTAATTGTAACCCCTCTGTATGGTATTTTCACAATAAAAAAAAACTTGCTAATTAAAAAAAAAGAATTCAATGTATGTCCTACAAAATTAAGAAGAGTGAGGGAAGGGCTAAGTAGGGGAGGAATGAATGGGAATGTTGAAAGTAGTGGCACTGATCAAGATGCATTGTGTTCAAAAACTGCTTCATTCAACAGCAGCTCCTTTAGATAATGACTTAAAGATAGTAAAAAATAAAATTTAAACAAAATCAGGGGAAATAACTTCTATAATTTCTGTAGTCTAGTCCTACATTTATCTTCTTACCATATTCTTTCTTCATGACTATTTCAATAGACACAGCAAGAAAGTTATTTTCCACATTCCCCCATCTTGTCCACATTTCCGCTAAAAATTATATATATTAGAAAGAGCCACCTGAGCCAAACATCCCACTTTGGTTATCAATAACAAAATTTATCCCATAGATATTGATTTGTTACCATGTTTTCTCTCTCTGTTCAAATTTTGTTCTGTTTATGTTTCTATAGGAGTGGATTTTTAAGTGTGTGAATGTGTATGTGTTAATTCTCCTGTAGTTTGAAAGAAACAGATGGTCACTTTATGATAATTTTACCAAGTTCATAAACATAACAAATTACCACAATAGTCAACTATTCTAAAAGAGCATCTGGAATCTTTTACTGGTTATTCTTGTACCTAATTTAGCCACAAAGTTCTTTCTTCAAAGTGAATACTTGTTAATTTATGTAAACAATGGAGTGGACCTGAGCTTTAGCCTTTGTCTGAGTTGCCCCAGCAGGGAAAAGAAGGGACTAGCTCCTCCCAGCTCTTCTCTGCCTGCCCAGAACAGAGCAGTCTTAAAAAGGGCTGATTTAACAGCAAGCTCCAAAGGCAACTTATGTATTTACAGAAGTATCATGAATGAAAAGATGCTGGCTACATTTTTCTCCTTTAATACTTCTCTGAATTCCTTTTATTTAATAATTTAGCAATTCTAATTATACATACAAATTTAAACTTTCAACCCAAAAACTAGACTGAATAACTTTTGCTTTGAATGAGAAAAGCCAAAGTGTGTAATACAGTTCATTTATACAAAAGGCAGTCCACCACATGCTGACCAAAATTAGTCATTGAACCCTTGATACTGCTTATCTTTTTTCTGGAGAAACTAATTATTTTAATTTCTGATAACTTATGCAAGTCTGCATTCCATGAAAAGTTGGCTAAACTTAGTCGCCTTGTGTTCTCTTAAGCTATATATGATGCAGTTTCAAACCCTGCATGTAACAATTTAAATTAAAAATAGAGCAGAATGTGTCTACAACTTTTTGCAATTTACTCAGTCTTATAGGCCTATGAAATGTATTTTAAGTGGAGACTTGTAGAGAATGTACTGTTGACTATGAATAAAATTGTCTTCATTAGATGTTTGCACTCTTCATCTGTCATATAATACCACCTTCCACTGCGTGTCTCACATGGTTTGTGTACCCTGGCAGTTGCAATCAACCTTATTGCCCTTCTACACACACCAACATAAAACACAGAATACACAATCAGCATGTAATATACATATGTGTGTATGTTAAATAATAATTATTTAACTGAGGAGTCAAATATCCATTTATCATGATGCTGAGACATATGATCTAAGAAATGGAGTGATGTCCTAGACAAGCTGATCCACTGGTATCAGCATGACATTAGGTGAAGTACTCAAAGTGTCATTCTGAACAAAGATTTGATGACTAATTGAATGATGAAATGAGAGAAGCCAAACAGACCTCTTCTTACCCAAGACCTAGTCAATTCCAATTCCATTCTTCTACTTCCATAATTATCGAACAATTATCATAGAAATGTGAGATTAACTGTAAGTTAAAAATGCATTCATATTTCATGTGAGGGATTTTAATAAATCAAGATTAGAAGTCAATAATCTACCTTAGAACTCACATCAATAAATATGATAAACTAGGTGCCAGTGGTACACATCCATAAATCTTATCTATGTGAGAGGATTGTTGGAAGTCAGCGTGGGCAAACAAATTCAAGAGACTTTAATCTCCATATCTACCATATGATCATACAGTAGATATGGAGTCATATGGTAGAACACCAGCTGTGATCAAAAAAGCTGAGAACATAAAGCCTTGAGTTTAAGCTCCGATATATATACTAACTGACAAAACAAATAAGAACTTTTGACTCTAATATTACAATATAGCAGAATTCAAACAAAACACAGAGTTCAGAATTCTGACATTCTTCTGACCCATACCCCAGTTCATTTAACACCATGGAATAACTTTACAATTCTAAAATAATTTTGTCTCTGAAAATTTTCATTACTAAGACATTGGCTTAGTCAATGGTTTGATAAGAAAAAAGGATGCATCTCAAAGTTTTAACACAACAATGATTTGTATGAATGTTATAATCTCATAATATGCTTAGTTCCATGAGGTCAGGCTTTTGAAGGAGTCTAGAAATGCCTAGAAAAATTTATGAAGGAAATAAAACTTTCATTTGGAAGACTCCCATATCTGTTCCAGTACGCATCTCTGTTGTCTTTTCTGCCTGCTTTCAAAATTCATGTTCTCATTCAAACACAAGTACTCCTGAAACTCCAACTTCTCTTTCAATAACTTCCTAAAAATTAAGATTACCTTGTCTGTGAAAGTATCACTTTAAAAAGATCTCTAGGAAAATCCTAGGTGCCAGTGGTTCATGACTATTATCCTAGATACTCCAGATGCTGAGATTTGAGGATTGAGGTTCAAAGCCAACCTGGGCAGACAAACCAAGGAGACTCATCTCAAATTAACAGCAAAAAGCCAAAGGTAGAGGAATGGTTTAAAGGGTAGAGCACCAGCTATGAGTGAAAAAGCTGAACAAGAACACTAGGTCTTAAGTTCAAGCCCTAATACCCTCATCCCTGCTCCTCGCGAAACACAAAGATCTCTAGGAAAGTATAATTAAAATGTTTGAACAGACTGAAGGAGGTCCACAGACCCTTTATGGGAGCAATTGAAATAATTGACACTGGATATTGAGTGTTGAAAAATCACAGATTCTGAGAACCTCTAGCAACAAAAGCCTCCTTTCTTTCCTTTAACCAACTCCAACCTCACAATCCTACTTATTCCAGAAGGCAAAGCAATAATTAAATAGTCCATGGTTTGCTTTCTTTTCTTTCTTTCTTTTTCTCCCTTCAGTCCTGTGGCTTGAACTCTGAGCCTGGATGCAGTCTTTGGGCTCTTCAGCTCAAGGAGAGCACTCTACCACTTGAGATACAGAACCACTTCAGTCTTTCTGGTGGTTAATTGAAGTTAAGAGTCTCACACACTTTCCTGCCCCAGTTGGCTTTGAACCACAATCCTTAGATCTCAGCCTCCTGAGTAGCTACGATTACAGGAGTGAGCCACCGGTGCCCGGCTTTGCGTTATTTTCTGTACAGAGAAAAATGTTGCGGCTGACACAGCCACCCAGTAATTGACTAAAATTGGAATACTACTCATACTAATTCATTGATTATTTTATTTCTCTCTATATCAATTTAACATTTAATCTCCACCATAGAGATGATATTCAAAGTGAGCATTAGTTGTAGATACATTAACAATAGCTAATTCTATGAATTTTTAAACCTATCAAATGTAGTTACAAAAAGTGACTATATTTACATGTAGAGATTGCATGGATAAAAAAGAAAAGATTTCTTGATACTTTGTTTTTATTTAGAAATTAAAGTCCAAATGAGATAATGTGATCATAGCTTTCATATGAGATTGATTAAAAATATTTTATTTAGATTGAGTTAACATTTGTGAGTCTACCAAAAAATATGTGATGTTCTATTTAAAGATCTTCTTTATGATATTGCAATGCAATAAACTAGGGGCAATTTTTGGCACTGTGTTAAGGATACATAGTTTCACAATTAGTAATCTTTCTTTATTTGAGAGTATGTTTGTTTGAATATGTATCTCTAATAGTTACCAGTCTATCTTGTACCTAGATTTCTTTAACACAGTAACAGTCAAAGCTATTCCAAAAATTCACTGTATACTTTTTTTTCCCATATTTGCTTTTTTTTGGGGGGAGGGTCCAGTCGTGGAGCCTGAACTCTGAGCCTGGGCACTGTCCCTCAGCTCTTCAGCTCAAGGCTAGCGCTCTACCACTTGAGCCACAGTGCCAATTCCGGCTTTTTTCTTTTTGCTTATGTAGTGCTGAGGAATCAAACCCAGGGCCTCATGCATGCAAGGCAAGCGCTCTACCATTGAGCCAACTTCCCAGTCCCCATATTTGCATTTTTTTAACTGATGATAACCTGGTTTTAGCACGTCAAGGTTTTTTCTTGGTTGGTCATGGTACTTGAACTCTGGACTTGGGCACTGTCGCTCAGCTCTTCAGCTCAAGGTTAGTGCTCTACCACTTGAGCCACTGGGCCACTTCTGGTTTTCTGAGTGGTTTATTGGAGTTAAGAGTTTCCTGTCTGGGCTGGCTTTGAACCCTAATCCTCAGATGTCAGCCTCCTGAGTAGCTAGGCTTATAGGTGTGAGCCACCGGCACCCAGGGCAAGGTAAATTTTAAATATTAATGTTTATTTGAAAATCATCACATTTTTTGACCAGCATAGTTTTGACAGCAAAAGTAGAACGTTTTGATGAATTTCTTCTTATTTGGAATTCTGAGTAGACACTGAAAGATACATTATTTCTATTTTCCTAATTATTATTTCCATTATACAAATGTGCTATTTTCATTGATATTGAGGTGATATTTAATATATTTCCATGAAAATGACCAAAGTTAGACCTCTTAGGAGAATTATCATATGACATAGAGAACACTACTACTTTTCAAAAAAGAATATCCTTGTGATTTTAGTTGGCAAAAAAATTAAAGAAATACATTTCAAAACAACTAAATATGCCTTTGTTTCTGGAAGAGAGGCATGGAGCATCTTTTGCTATTTTTTCTTGGTGACCTTAATGCTTCTGAGCATGGTAAAACAATAATGAATATAATCTTATATGTGGTTCCAAGGCATTCCACTCAGATAGAGAATATCTATAATGTTATCCCATATTTTCCCACAGCAAATGGTCTTTACAGAGATAGATATGACCTTCCTTGGCCTCCACCATGCAGGGTCTCCACAACTGATATCTTCTTATCTCAATGATCAAATTTCTAGGAAGCAGTGACCACATGTCTGATATCAACTCTCAAACCTTATCTATAGATTTTAAATTTTTTTATTGTGAAAATAATGTACAGAGGAGTTACAATTACATGGGCAAGATAATGAGTACATTTCTTATCAAGCATTGTAGCCTCCTCCTTTGTTTCCCCTTCCCATCCCTTCCCATCCTCCCTTCCGCCCCCCCACCCAATCCTCCCCAGCCTCACCCCCACCTCCGCACCAAAGTTGTAAAGTTCATTTTTGACATAACTACTTGTACATCTCATTGCTGCAATGGGTCCACTTGTATCCCTATTTAAACGATTTGTTTTTCCCCTTCCCCTCCACAAATTATACCAACATCAAATACAGTGAAAGCAGGGGTTATACTGTGGGGGAGGGACAAATAAAGCAACAAAGAAATAATCTTATAAATGCATTAGAAACAATCGCATGAAAGAAAAAAAACTTTTGAATACATATCTTAGGGTTCATTTCCCTAACATCACCTTATCTGACCTTTTCTGCTTGACTCAGAAATATACTAGATATTGCAAATAAGGGAAACCATGGGGCACAACATAGTCGTGCTGGTAGCTTTAGTGTGGTCTTGTTTGTAAACATTTGGGTAAATGCCCAAAAGTTGGATTGCTGGGTCATAGGGGAGTTCTATGTGGAGTCTTTTAAGGAACTTCCATACAGCTTTCCAAAGTGGTTGAACAAGTTTACACTCCCACCAACAATGCAGTAAGGTTCCCTTCTGTCCACATCCCCTCCAGCATCTGTTATTACTAGAGTTCTTGATTTTAGCCATTCTAACTAGGGTGAGGTGGTATCTCAATGCTGTTTTGATTTGCATTTCTTTTATAGCTCGAGAGGTTGAGCATTTCTTCATGTGTCTATTGGCCATCCTTCTTTCCTCATCAGAGAAGTTTCTCTTTAAGTCTTTAGCCCACATGTTTATTGAGCAGTTGTTTCTTTGAAGATTTGTTATAGGGGGATTTAATTTTTTGAGTTCCAGGTATATTTTAGGTATATATTTTGTCTGTTGTATGGCTAGTGAAGATTTCTCCCAATCCGTGGGCTTTCTATTAATCTTTCATTTAGCCAATTTCTAAGGACAACTCTTCTCCTGAGAATTCTACCTGATTGAACATAGGTGATATAGCTGTACAATGGCTGGAAAAGAGATAGGGACTATTTTATAACTTTTAACATGGAACATATTCACACATATATAAAATATTCATCTACATTTATATATGCATTTATATATCTATATATAAATATATATGTATATTTAAATATATTTATAGATGTATTTATATTTATGTGTATACATTTACATATAGATGTATATATAAAAATTTATATATACAAATATAAAAATTTATGTATAGTTACATATAAAATATATAAGTATATGTACATAAATTTAATACATATATATTCATCTGCTACATAATGCTCTTTCCATCATCCCTGGTCAATATATGATAGTGATTTAATAAGATTATATCTCCATTAACAACATAGCCATCTTTGCTCATTATGTTTTATAATATTCACACATTATAAGACATTTCTCTGAATATATGGTTAAGTGATGAGCATACAAATACATCCGAATTTTAAGAACATGTCTTTCAAACTTTAGGAAGTTTGACATAATATTTTAAAATAATAATGTTCATTGATAAAAATTTCAAAAGAGCCTAGAAATTAGAAAAGATAAATCACCATAATCCTCTGGTACACAGATAACAGAATCTCTATCCATACTTTTTGTGTAGTTTGTCATTTTCTTCAAAACCTATTTTTCTAATACAATTTTCACAGATGTAAATATTTTATCCCAATTTTTAAAATATTTCATTATTTATCTTAATAGATTTCAAAATTAAAAAAAAACTATACCTAATGTTTGTTAGAAAGATAAAAAATCAACCCCAGAAGTATATGAAGAGCTTTTTAAATCTGTGAGGGAAAAAAAATTGACTATTCTACCTCACACTGGGCAGACAAGATGAATAGAAAAATTCACAAAAAATGTACATATAATTGCCATGCAAAAAAATAGACAAAATAACTAAAATAAAGTCAGTGCATATCAGAGATAAAATCTTTATCTTGCTAACAAATGGGGCAGTGTCCTTTTGGGAAAAAAAATCATATTAAGTGAAGTAAGCCAGGCCCAAAGAAACATAGGTCCCATAGTTTCCCTTATTTTCAATAACTAGTATATGTCTAGGACAAACAGAAAAGGTCAAAAGCTATGTACAGATGATCATATAAGATGATGCTAAGCAAAATGAACCCCAAAACAGGGACACAAGAGGTTTAATCTTTGTTGCGTTTGTTTTTAATGTACTTATAATGTACTGTGTGATTTTTGTTTGCTTTTGTATGTTCTACCCCATGGTAAAATCCCTTTTGTCACTGCATTTGATTCCGGTGCCCTGCATCTTGTACATACATTTTTCTAATTTGGGAAGGAGAAGGGACATAACAAAATGCTGAAATAAGGATACAGACTGACCCATTGTAACAACGAGATGTACAAGACACTACGTTGAAAATGAACTTTACAGTTTGGGGTGGGAGTGGGGAGAGAGGAGTTGGGGAGGAAAGGAGGGAAGGGACGGTAGGGGAAAACAAAGGGGGGGGGTAATAATGCTTGATAGGACGTGTACTCATTTCATAACTCGTATAGCTGTAACCCCTTTGTACAGTATCTTTACAATTAAAAAATTTCCATCTTGCTAACCACCATTTCAAGGGGATTGGGCATTGCAAACCAGCTCAACACAGTGTGCATGCAACACTGGCACTTTCAGGGATCACGTGTCATCTACCCAGAAAGCACCTCACACGAAGTGGTCAGAGATGTCTGGTGAAAATTCCCCAGAAAAAAATAAGAGTGTTCTTTCCCTTCTCTGTTGTGATAGTGAAAATCCCTGGGCTTCTTGCAAACCATCTTAGAAAGATTCAGGGTTTGTTGTGGTTGTTTCTCAATTAGCATTTTCTATAAATAAAGTAATACATAAATCTCCATACTCTCACAGCTTTACAGAAGCATTCAGAGGCATGTGGGGCTAAGAATGATTAAGTTTTAGAAATTTGACAACAGCCTATTGTTTAGAAAGAGGAAGGATAAGCTAATGAAGAATATGGATCATGTGGTGAAAAACTTGGCACGCATTGGCTTGGGTATTTGACTTCTCACTGTGCTAGCAACCCATAATTGTTATCAGATTCTGTTTTATGTTGAGTAGATATGGCCCAGAACTGTGAAAAATATCTGTTTTTATAGAAATTGGAGGGCAATCTAACTTCATCCGTCACCTGCTCAGTGTAATCTCTTTGGTTAGCCAGGAGATCCTCTCTTTTCTCATTTATCCCACCCCAAATCTGTGCTTAGTCACCAAATAAAATAGCTGTTCTAAATTCAGGGCAGAAGAGTACTATGATTTCTCCCAGCCCCTGTACTTCTAGTTAATAAGTATCACTTAACTGTGAATTAGAAATCTGTATCTGTAGTTTTTATGAAAGTGGCTACTGAGATTGACCAGGTAAATGATACTAGGATTTTTATTTGAGCTTTTATTATATTTTTTGTCATTTTATGGAATATACTTGTATTTAATTGCTGTATTAACTAGTAATATGGGGGGACCAAAATATGTTGTGCTTGTATCTTATATATATGTAATAAAGTTAATTGATACTTGATGATATTATTTTGGATGAATAAAACAATTAGAATTTCCTAGTGACCTTGAGGTTTTTATTTTTGCCTTTTCTGTCTTTCTCTCTCAACTACTGTGGAATAAATATATTTGCCTAGTTTCCATACTCAAAATTCATTATAATAATTTGCCCCTTTCTACTAAATCATATCTATTTCCTGAATTCTCTAGGTAATCTAGTAGCCAGTAAGCTTGTACCTTTGTATCTTTTTTCCTGTTCTAGACGATTGATCACCAAAGTTTTGTCTATTCTGTTACTCTCAATTTCTTCTTATCTTTCATCTATGTTTTCTACTATTATCTAAATAACTTCCCTCAAACTCGTCAGCTGGGTTGCATGATAAACTATTGCATGCAAACTATCTTTGGTTATTAGAAGAACTGAGATTTGAACCAAAGACTAATTTTAAAACTAAGGTGGATTTATATAACTAAGATCAAAGGTTTTGTTTTAGTCTATACACTGTGAGAGTAATGTTATCAGTGCAGATTCGATAGTTCGCCTAGAATGGTTATATAGAATATAACCATGGGAGGAAAGCCCATCACTAACAGGAAAGCCAGAGGAAATGATTATACAATGTAGGATTTGGCATAAGTGTCATGCTACAGTAGTTAGAAAGGATGAGTCTGAGAGTTACATACTGATAGATACTTGGAAAGATCAACTGGGACATAATTTCACTTGTTCAATTGTTTTATATCAAATAGTTACATTTAATCCAAGACTTCATTTTCCTTCCTAGGTAACTAGGACCAACTGATTAAAGAATTGGAATTGCACTTAATAAAATTGCTGGATTTAAAATATTGATTACCTGCCATTTCACTTCTCAAAACCAAACTTTATTTGGGCCATTCAAAACCTTAACTCTATGATTAGAAAACACATCAATGCTTTGGATGCAATATAGCTCTTAAAAATACTCATTACCTCACTCACGTAACTGTAACCCCTCTGTACAGCATCTTTACAATAAAATATAAAAGAGAATTGTGCATGTATGCATGTCTCTTCTACGTGTATCGTTTTGTTTAGCAGGAGTTTGTTTGGAAAGTGTCTGTGATATCTAAAAACAAACTTCCAGATGGAGGAAGTGAAAATAGACACATGTTCCAGCTGGTCTTAATCTCTCTTTTCTTGGCCTTTGTTAAAATGAAAACCTAGCCTTTAAAAGATAGTGTTGTCACTCATTTCAAATGCAGAGGATTCACAGAGTAGCTACTCACAATTTTTTTTGCATATTTTTATTGTTATTGTAAAGGTGAGATACAGAGGAGTTACAGTTATACATGTCAGATAAGGAGTACATTTCTTTTTAAACAATATTACCCCTTTCCTAGCTCTCTCAGTTTTTTGTTCCCAACAACACCCACAAATTTCATAGTTAATTTTTATCACAGTTGAGTACTAGACTAGTGAGTATCCCTGCTGCATTTTTCACCCTTTGTCCCACCATTTCTGTGCTCTCTCTCCCTTATCCTCCCAATGACAGATAAAGGAACCAATGAGACAAAAGGAAAACAAAAATAGCAAGAAAAAAAGGAAAAAATATTGCTTCCATGTCGTAGAGTTCAGCTCAATAAAGATTATTTTATATGATCAGTGCACATAGTTATTGAACTCTGGTGATCCTCTCCTAAGAATATCTTCTTTTGGTTTCACTCTGTGTATTCACAAAGTTTATCTCCTTTAATAGAAGTTGGGTCTGTGCATATACATGTGTGTAGTGGATATAGGCCACCTTCTGTGGGTATGCAAACATGTGAGTGTGGATCTGTATAAACTATTTCCCAGAAAGCTTATTCTGTACATGGAATACACAGCTTCTTGCTAAACACTCACTGCTTAAAGTTCTAGAACAACTCCTCCATGTCTGTGTGTTGGTACTAGTAAGTCACTTGTAGGGACACTGATCTTTTTTGTTTTGGAAGATTTCTAGTACCTTCGAGTGACCAAAAACCACACATAGAGCATTTCTTATAGCATGGCTCCTTAACACTACCTACTAAGACACCTCAGACTCAATATAGCCTTTTAGTGATAACTCATTTTGCATCTTGTCTGTGTCCTTGTCACAATCCTGGTTGTGACATTGTTTTGTGTAGGTTTATAAAACAACACTATTGAGAAAAACATGAGTCCATGGGATCTCTATGAATTATATATTACAACTGCACCCGGAAAGAAAATAATCTATAAATAATAAGTTTATTCAGAAGTTTTATTGATGTTGTGATTATGCTTTCCCCCAAGAGGACAAACTCCTTTCATTTTAATATCTGCCAATGACACTGGGATGTGAGCCTGTGAGTCTGCCATCTTATCCTTGCAGATTCTCTTTTTAGTCTGATTTACTTCCTTTTTGAGCAACATTCATCTCTTACTTTCTTCTTCCTTGCTGTTCATGCTACACTTCAGAGCACTATCTTCCCATTTGTGAATATATTAAACCTGCTTGTAAATTGGCTTACCTGCATGTAGCACTGGTCTTTAATACACTATATATTACATGTTCTAGAAGGGCTTTGGCACAATACTTATTGCCAGGGTCCTTACTTAGAACAATTGAGTCAGAATATCTACCATTAAGACCCTGAACAACAGTGTACTTGGGAAATAGTTCAGATAACTATAATAACAGCCATGATCGAGAGTCATTGCCTTAAATAACTATCCACTAGGATTCTAGAGTGATTTCATCAAAATGAAATACCCAGCATTTCATTCCTCTGCTTTCTTCTCTGCTTTATGGTTTCAATTATATTTTCCCCAAAATAACCATCAGCACCTCAGAATGTGACTGTATTTGGAAACAAGGTCTTTACAGAGGTAATCAAGTTAAATGAAATCCCTGGGGTAGACTCTATCTAATCTTTTAAGACTAGTGAAAACTGGACAGAAACATGAAGGCAGAGAAATACAATATGCTCTTGAAGGCATACTGATTTCTATAAGCCAAAGAATAGCAGTGGTTGCCAACAAACCATCCGATGTCAGATGGAGGCATAAAACAGATTCTCCCTATTAGCCCTCCAATGGAAGCCATCCTGCCCATACCTTCTTCTTACCTTTATCTCAAACTTGCAGCCTGCAAGGCTACAATATGGTACATTCCTATTATTTGAGCCACTAATTTGTGGCACTTTGTCGCAATAAGTCTAGAAACTAATATTCACTCCTGACTTAAAAAGTAAAATTTAAGCTTCCTAGGTAGCTACCTTATGATTTTTTTCCATGCTATGTCTCATTTCTCCATTCCGTATATTCCTGAACATAAAGACTTAGCTCAAGTGTCATCTGGCCTTGAATCAATTCTTTTACACATGCTAAGATCTTCAACTACATGCAGAGTACTTTTTAATCACTGCAGATCACATTGTAGTGTACATATTTATTTATATTTTTGTGTTTGAAAAAGAATTAAGTCCCTTGGAGACAGTGCTAGGTCTTAGTCAATAAAGGCTCATGTTTATAAAACAGTAGTTCTTCAATCATCCCTTTATTGAATGAAAAGAATGATTTATTTCCTACAGCTTCAAGAAAATATTGGATCGATTAGTGGAAATCCCTTGGAGTCAAAGTTGCTCGAGAGACTTCCCTGCCTTTGTCCCTCAGCCATGCTACAGTAAATACACTGACAATACATGGCGGTTTCTAATCAAGAATCCTTGCACCTGTAAAGCATTACTTCTGCTTTCTCAAAAACTAGGTCTTCACTCTTTGCTATTTTGCAATGTGGTTTTTTTTTATTGTCCCAAGTTATCACAATAATACAAGATCTTCAAATAAGGTCTCAGGTTTCAAGAAGCATCCACTGAAGGAAAGAGAGTAGGGAAGAAGGGAAAGAGGAAGGAAGAAAGGAAGGAAGTGAACTTGAACTTTCTAGACAGGAAGTTGGAAATGTAGACAAGAAAGATAAAGATGGAAACAGGCAAAGGTCAAGTCATATCAAGCTTTGCCATGGAAGAGTTTTAAATTATATTCTAACTGATTAGAAGTAACTGCATAGATTTTACTAAAGCCTCTGATGTACATCACTGATAGAATACATTGTCTACCATGGCTAGAGTGTGTAAATGAAAGCAAGAAAACCTGTTACACTTATGATGCAATACTTTGCATAAGCTTAAAATAGCTTAGATTAGATTAATCACATGGTGGTTTAAATGGAGTGGACTGGATCAATGTTAGTAGAAGAAAATACAGGGTTAACATCAAATGAAGGAAAGCAATACTGTTTGGGGCAAGATTTTTGCCTTGACCCAATAGATGATATGGAGAATAACTTCATTTACTGAAATGGTGAAAGCTAGAATAGAGGCAGGTTTGTAAGGAATAGCAATGTGTTGTGTTTGAAAGGAATTCACTTTTAAATGTCTATCCCAAGGCAAATGGATTCAGTTTCCCCCTAAATGATGTCATATATACATTATACATGCACATATATTTGTATATGAGACATATGAGTGTATGTGTCTGTGTGTGTATATATATATATACATATATATATATGTATATAGACAGATAGATGAAACTCATAAATATTGAACAAAAAGAAGCTTCAGGATTAAAATGGGGGGAAAAAACTAGAGATGAGGGGTGAAGAAATTTGATGCAGACCAATTCTTTCTCCTTCTTTCCCATCATCTTGGAAGTGGATTAATGAAAGCCAGAGCACTCCTTTGGCACTAGTGGGGAAGTTTAATCTATGCAAGACCCAGTCAAAGCTTACGAATCCTCACCCACTCTCACCCTTCATCACAATAAAGGCAAGCTAATCTGACATTTTCAAATCCTGTCTTCAGTTCTTAACACAGCCTGATTATGCTCTAACAATCTTTTCATAACCACTTGGCATATGTAAGAAGGGTGTCCATCCTTACTCTCCAGGAGAAATAGTTAATTCACCCCTACTATGAATTTATGCAAGCCCTTCAAGGATTCACATAAATTATATGACCTATTTAGAGAAGCATGGCTTGTCCCCACCACTTTTCCATGAGTGTTACTCATCAGTGTTGGCATGTGAAGTAAATTTTGCATGGGGGTTTTCTCAGCAGGATGACAACAATAATTGGCTGAACAACAGAACATCTAGGCAATAGTCACCACCCTGGGGGTCTTGCTTCACTTGCTCTGGCTTGCTAACTGGCTGTGTTCCCTAGCAAGTGTGAGCTCTGCCTTACACTGCTTTGAGCTTCATTTTTGCTACAAAGATTTCACTCACCTAAATCAGAAGCTGATCATTGATATAGGAGTATACAGTGGATCCTCTTTAAGTGGCCCCTGGTCATATATCTTGGACCACATCTAACCAGGGATATCAGATTGATCTGTCCAAATTGGCTGTGACTTATGTTAGGCTCAGTGGAATAATTCTTAGCCTGCCTTTAACTGCATGTGCCAACTAGGTATTATGAGCCACCATTATAGAGTACTCAGGTGAAACACTGATACTTAGTGAGTAGTTGGGCTCCCTGGGTGATGCTGTCATTAAGCACTTGCTATGAGGCATATCAAGGACAAAAATTAAAAAGGCAACTTAAGACTCCCAAAGATAGTTTGCTACTGCAGTGCCTGGTTTGTTTCCCACAAAAGAATCTGGGATGTTGTGGTATAATCTTGGTCTCTAGTTCCTGACATAGAGCCCTTAACACCCTATATATAGAGAGAGGCACTGGAAGAATCTTCTGTTTGGATAAGTAAGCTTTGAGTCCTGGTTCATGACAAAGTGTTGCTTAGACATTCCTAATTTCCTGAATGACAGGAGCACTTCTTCCTCTGAGGAGATGACTCAATAGACTACTTGCACAGGGCGCTAACCTTGTCCTAAAAGGCTGGGAACTTTCAGCCCTACCCCTTCACCCATGGGGAGAGGATCAAGGCCAAACATGAGTCACTGACTCCCTCAGCAGGCACAAAGTCATAAGAATGCCAGTATCGTTTTGGGGACATTGAGGCAACATACTAGTCTTACAAGATATACTGAATTTTATTTTTAGTGGTGTTATTCATCAATTGGCCCACTTGTAGTAGGATTCCTTATAAGACAGGGCTCTAGAATTTTCTCAGATGGCAATACAAGAAGCATTCCAAGTAATGCCCCTCCCACCCTTAGGAATGTTTTCATCCTAGAGGCTTTAGTAATCTTCCCAGCTCCTAAAATCTTCAAAGCATCATAGTGGCCATAAATTCTCATGGATGTGTGATGTAAGAAACGACCCTATGTCAAGTGATGGCTGAAAATTGAGCCCTTCTAAGAACAGAGGTCTTCACAGGCCTGTGACCTATGACCCTGCGTACCCGGATGTGGGTCAGGGAAGCAATGTCCTTGAAAGCTCAGCACAGCCACAAAGCCTCACTCCTAAATCAGCAAAGTTCTGTACAGGATAGAGCTGGGTTTGATCACTGCAGTTTCTAGCCCAAGGGGGAGAGGGCCTTCTTCTGTTTCTGCAGTAAATACGGTATTAGAGAAAAACCACTTCTTTCTTGAATCCCCTTACTACCTACAGATTCTTAGGGATTGACTAAGTAAACACTATGAGGAATTTCTATATTGCTCAAATAGTGTAAAATCTTATACATGATACAGCTTACTGGAGAGTTGTTCTTTTCACCTGTTAATCCGGCATCCTTAATAAAGAACCAGAGCCAAAGGTCACCACATTTGGCTGAACTTTAAGCAGTTGTTTTAGCTCTGGAGTCTCTCCCTAGCCTAAAATTGGCTCCATTTCTACATTTTCTTGCAGTCCCTTAAGCCATTGCCAACAGTTTAACCATCTGGTTCAGCCAATGATAGCAATAACAAATATTCATCCAACGTTTTTCTCTTTGAGAAAAATAACTATGGGAATTTCAGACATTAAAATTCAGCTTATAAATGTCAGAGAATACATTAGACATAACACAAAGCCGTGCTCTCTTTTGGAGTTTTATTCCTATTATTGTCCAAGCCACGCATTTCACTTCTTAAAGTAGTCAGTGCTGGTGTCTTCAACAAAGCACTCAGTAAGACGTTCCCTGTCCATGCCAGTCAGTATAAGGCTACTGACCTCATCAGGCACCCCAATGGCTCACATAAACAGCTTGAAACTTAGTTAACTGAAATATGATACATTTCAGTTATCCGAGAAAAAACAAACATCAAGAATAAAGTCAAATCCATTTTTGGTGGAGCCTTGACATGTGAAAATCTTCAGGCCCCATCTGTGTACATGACACCTGAGCTAGTTGACACCCAGCCCATTGGTGGAAATCCTCACCTCAGCCCCATCCCCTAAATTATAATAAAAGCCAAGTCAGTCTCTTTTCCTTACTTTCCAACTAATTCTGATTTCTGAAAGTTTGTCCTGCCTCATCACCCTCAATCCTCCTATTACATGGGTAATAAAACTTTTTGTACCCTCTGAGTGTGTTGTAGTATTGTTGACCTTAACATCCAAAACAAATTTTGAATGAGATGGCATACACGTTTCCTTAAACCTCAACTAATATGTCATCAAACGGTGTTCTTATCAAAACCAGGCCTTTTGATTAGTTAAACTACTGTAGAGAATTTTACAATTTTCACTGTCTGCTGTAACTATTTCAAAAGTATTATTGACCAAGTATAGGAGCTCAGTCTTCTTTTTCTTGTTTCTCATAACTATTTATGCATGTATCTTGCCTCTGGTTCTTCTACAGCATATGGGGGGTAAGCCCATATTCACCAACTTCCTTATAGCATACTTAGCTCTGTTGCTGTAAAAGAAGCTAAGTTACTATATTAGGTTTCATCATGAAATACACCAGCATGTTTTAAAAGTTAGAGGTATTTTGAGCTGGGTGTACCAAACATTCCTAAACAGCTCTGAGACTGGAATTTGAATGACTCAGATGTTCAGGACAGAACCTCCTTTTCTCTTAATCTGACACATCACTTACTTTTGCTCCAAGAGTATACTAACTGTTGAATACATAGATTTGCTTCTGAGTACAGAATTTTATACAGATATAAAAGCAAAATAAATGCATATTTTACATAATTATACCCATAATAAATTAAATTAATATTTAAATTCATATGTGTCATGTTTATATACCAATTATACCAAGCTGCAGACATATTTTTTGCACATTGGGGAAAGAGGTTGTTTCTTACCATGTGATCTGATAGACTTGCCACAGATACAAGGAGTTTAGAGAAAGGATATACATTTCATTTATTCATGACCAAAAAATGTTTATATTTAAGTATAAGCATCAAGAATCTTTAATCCATTACAGAATTTCAGAAAGCCATCAATTATCTCTAACATAAAATGATTCAGGTAACTTTTCAGTCCAAAAATATGGGTTATATAAAAATCTTGTACTCTTAAAAATGAACGCTAGTCAGACACTGGTGACTCACATGTCCAAATCTGGATATATGGCTGAGATTGGGAGGATTGTGGTTTAAGGCCAGCTGAGGAAGAAAAGTTCATGGGAACCCTTTTCAAGAAATATCTGAACTCAGTGGCTCATGCCTATCATGTAAGCTATGTAGTAGGCTGCAAACAGAAGGGATGTGGTACCAGGCCAGCCTGGGGAGAAAAGTCTGTGAGACTCTTATCTTACTGAGAGGACTGGGCATGGTAGTGTGTACTTGTCATTTTAGTCATGACAGAAATTAAATTAATTAATTAACTAATAATAACAGGAGAATCACTATCTAGGCATCTACTCAGGAAAGAAAGCAATATGTATTTCAAAACATAGCTAGTGTGCAGTAAAGAGCTTGAAGGTGTGACAAAGTATAGATTGCATGCCTACAAAGCATAGGCCCTGGATTCAAACCTTAGTATAGTTTAAAAATTATATGTTAATTAGCTACATATTTCCTAGAAAGATGGATTATAAAAAAGCCTTTATACTTATGTGTTACTAAGGACAAGAATGTAATATGCATAACTACTAAAAGAAAATCCATCAATGAAGAGGTAAAGAAGAAAAATGACAAAAAAAATCTATTCAAGGGAAAATACTTATAGATGTAAGAATATACTAGGTTATTTTCTTTTAGTGGAGTTTAATACATTATATTCCATTGCTTGGAAACTCTTTTCTTCCTAAGTACTTAGAACTATGGATATGATAAAACACAGAATATCTCTGAGTTGCTCATGAAGAGCAGGAAAGAAAACCATAGCAAATTTCAGACAAATATTTATCTCAATTAGAATTTCTAGGGCTTTCGGGCTCTACAATTCTGGTTAGTCAGTGTTTAAAAGATTTAAGAATGCAAAGAATGTGAAGCTTCAGAGTAGGTTAAATAGTATACCAAATCACATAATCATCCCCACTAAGAAAAGTTTTCAACAAAATTCAAGATATTTCTATGAACTGAACAATAAAAGACATTCAGCTGGCATAGTGGCTCATATCTGTAATCTCAGTGACTTGGGAGGCAGAAATAGAAGATCTCAAGCATAGTATTACATGTCTGTAACCCAATTAGATGAGAAGTGGAAGAGGATTCTATTCTGCACCCAGGCCAAGGCAAGTGGTGTGAAACACTATTTGAGAAATAAATAAAAAGGAGGCTTTAGGGGCATGTTCAGTAGGAGTCTCTGGGTTCAAATCTCATATTAAAAAAAATTCAAAGCTAGGTATGTCTGTAATCCTAGTGCTCTGATCTGGAGGTTTAAATGGGAGGATCTTTCAAGTACAGCCTAGGCTACATAGTGAAAACCTGTATAAAGAAAGAAAGAGATGGGCGGAAGGAAGGAAGGAAGGAAAGAAGGAAGGAAGGAAAGAAGGAAGGAAAGAAGGAAGAGAGAGAGAGAGAGACAGAGAGAACCAATTCAATAAACAAGAATTGCACAGAACTTCCTCCACATAAAAAATGTGCCAGTAGCGGCTGGGAAGGTGGCTCAGTGGTAGAGTGCTTGCCTCACATGCACTCACATGCATGAGGCCCTGGGTTCGATTCCTCAGTACCACATAAGCAGAGAAAGCTGTAAGTGGCTCTGTGGTTCACGTGGTAGAGCACTAGCCTTGAGCTGAAGAGCCGAGGGACAGCACCCAGGCCCAGAGTTCAAGACCCACAACCAACAACAACAAAAAAATCTATATAAAAATGTGTCACTAGAAAACTCAAAGTGAAAAATGAAAAGCTCTTCTATGATAAAATGGCCATATCCTGCATTTATTACTTTGGTTTGTAATAGTATTGGAATCTACAGAAAAGACAATTAGGCTAGGAACAAAGGTATCCTAATTAGAGACAAATATGTAAAATGATCTCTTGGAAGTTGACATAATCTCATATCTCTAGTCTCTTCTAAAGATTCAATGTTGAAAACTGTTGAGCTAATAAATCAACTCAGCAAATTTGCATGACACATGAGTAACTGCATTTCCATGCTGAAGAAATGAATAATCCCAAAAGAAAATTTAACATCCATTAAAGTAGTACTCAACATAATAAAATACATATAAGTAAATTCAACCAAGAAGTAACAACACTTACACACTGGAAGGATAAAATATCAGTGAGATAAATTACAGACAAATATTTAAAACAGTTTGATTGAAAGACCTCACTGGTAGCATCCAGCTATAATTCCCAGCTATTCATGGGGGTAGAGTTAGGAAAACTATGATCTATGATTAGTCTGGGTAAAAGTATGAGATCCTTGAGATCCAATCTGAACAAACAAGGAGCAGAAGGATTGGAGGTATGGCTCAAAGAGTAGTCTAGCAAGTGGGAGGCTCTGAGTTCAAACCTCAGTATCACAGAAGAACAACAAAAAATAGAACAAAAGGAAATGCAAATGTCCACCAAGGGATGAATGGACAAAGATAATCTGTACATACATTAAAATATTTAGTCAATAAAATGACTGAGGCCCTTATGCAACAACATGGATGAACCTTGAAAACTTTATTCAGTAAAATAAGTCCAGATGAAAAGAGACAAGCATCATATGCTTCCAGTTAAAAGAAATACTTAGAACAAGTACATATATAATAACAGAAAGTATATCAGAGGTTAGCAGAGACTGAGGCAGGGGAGAGAAGGAAGAGTTATTGCTTAATGGGTTTAGAATTTCTGTTTGAGGTGATGAAAAGTTCTGGAAACAGTGGTGATAGTTGCACAACATAGCAAATATAACATCACAGAATGGCACTGTTAGCAAGGGTCACAATAATTTTATATCGTACTACCTGACCACAAAAAAGCAAGGTGAAGAAGATGCTTATATTAGCTAGGTTTTCATCACTGTGTCAGCATATCTAAAATTACACAACTTGAAAAAATAGTTCATTTTGGCCCACAGTTATGAAGGTTTAAGTTCATGGTTGGTTGAGGTATTATTTTGGGGCCTAGGGTGGCATAGGACATCATGGCTGGAGTACTTGACTATAAAGCAGTAAGGAAGGGGCTATGTCCCAATATCCCCTTCAAAACCACACCCCCAATAACCTAACTTTCCTCCCTCTTCACCCCATCCACTAAAGATTCCATCCCCTCTCAAATTCACCACAGATTATCTACTAAGCCTTTCACACACAGGCCTTTGAAGAACATTTACACAAAGTATGGCAATAGTGCATGGTAATCTGACTTTTGTGTTTGTATTTACAATGAAAAGCATCAAACTAATATATAAGAAACTATAAAAAGGAAACCATATGGGTGATAGTGTATAGGTAATATTCCTCTTCAACCTCTGTACGATAATAAAGCTTTACTGATTAAAACATATATACATAATTCTATCCTGCCTGGTGAATAATCACTTCCTAATTCTTTGACTTTCCTCCATCTGCTCTCTCATCCCAGAAGAACGTTCCAGCAAGTGTTCAATGATCTGTCCAGTGAAAATTTAACAGTGACAAGTAGGGATATGATGGCTGAAGTTATTCTTCTCATATCCTTTTGGGGTCTTTTTGATCATGTAAATGTATATTTAGGACAATATTTGAAATCTAAAATAATAACTGAAGAATGCACCTGCAGAAAGCAGTTAAGAGCATTTACACAAGTGTAGGCCACAGTGACACAAAGAATAGCAGAGCTCAAGAAATGGCAAGGCCCATCAAGAAGCTTGAACTTACCAGAAGAATAAAGAAATTAAAGAACTTGTGCATAACACTAATTCAAATAACCATTCAAATAAGGTTGTTGCCTTTTTTATTTTTATTTATTTTATTTTTTAAAGTTTAACAGTGGTCTTATTGATGTAAAAACACATTTCTAAACAAAACTCTCATGAAGTAATTTATAGTTTTTAATATGGCATATAATTTTAGTTAACACTATTAGCTTATAGACTTCTTTTTCTATTCTAACTTTTAATTTTAAGCAGTTGCATGAAGGAGTTGACATTCAACAAAATAGTATGCAAATTTAATAAAACTTGATCAATGTTTAGGTTTCACTTTTTACTATTTTTAAATAGTTGTACAAAAGGGTTTCATTTCAACATGTCAGTTTATAAGTACAATGCATCTTGTTCTACATTAATAGAATCACTCAAGCAGTTTTATTTGGACAAGAACATTTTACATGAAAAAGGTCACTTGCTTATTTCTAACATCATTCTTGGTCCATACAAAATTATCAATATAGGCAGATGGCCATGGGCAGCCAACAAGGAGCACAGAAGCATACATGTCTATCCTATCTTGTACCAAATGATTCATTAGACCTTATAAGGTCCATGTGCTGAGCATCTCCCATTCCTGTTAGAAAAACAACTCCAATAATAGTATGGAGAATGGTCTGAAGAGGGAACAAAGTATAAATAGGAGAGCAGAGATGATTAAGAGTAGTAAAGATGAAAATAAGTCCAGTCAGATATTAAAGAAGCGCAAGCTAATGGCCTGGTTGGAAAATGGCCCACACTTGAGCTGGAACAAAGATGACTAAGATTTCCGGCTTGATTGACTGAAAGGTTGTAACATGACCTTTAACGGGAGAATTCTAAATGGAAAATTATTCCAAATTTTGAATATATAACATATAAATATGTTTAAAGGCCAAAGATTAAAGCATGACATAATGCAGAATTCAAATAAAAACATTATGCAAATGGTAATTTCCACTTATTTAGGAATTACATACTAAGAGGAAATTTTACAGGAAAAAGATCATCTTTATGCATAAAGGTTTCAACTCCACATTAAAATCAAAATAATACACACTCTTGTATTAATTTTAACAACAAGTTTCTTTCTGTTAATTTAATTTTATTGTAAAGATGCTGTACAGAGGGGTTACAGTTATATGAGTAAGGCAATGAGTACATTTCTTTTTTTTTTTTTGGCGGGGGGGGGGGGGGGGGGGGCTGGTCGTGGGGCCTGAACTCTAAGCTTGGGTGCTGTCAGTCAGTTCTTCAGCTCAAGCTAGCGCTCTACCACTTGAGCCACAATGCCACTTCCGGCTTTTTTTTTCCTACTTATGTGGTGCTGAAGAGTCGAACCCAGGGCCTCATGCATGCAAGGCAAGCGCTCTACCACTGAGCCACCTTTCCAGCTCTGAGTATATTTCTTGTCGAGCATTGTTACCCCTTCCCTTGTTGTTCTCCCACTATCCTTTCCCTCCCCAACCTCCCCCATACCTCTGCTCCCCACCCAAAGTTGTAAAGTTCCTTTCCAATATACAGTCTTGTTGGTATCACTGTTGCAGTGGGTCATCCTGTGTCTTTGTTTCAATGTTTTGTTATTTCCCTTCCCCTCCTCAAATTAGGCAAATGTATATACAAGATGCAAGGTACCAAAATCAAATACAGTGACAACAGGGGATATGCCATAGGGGGAAGAAGAAAGGAAACAAAAAATAATCACATAGTACATTAAAAACAACAATATGTCCACTTAACCACCAGAAAACTGAAGTGGTATTCTGTCATTAGCCTAGCTCTGAGCAAAAGAGCTCAGAGAAAGTGCCCAGGCCCTGAGTTCTAGCCCAACCCCCAGGGCTGAAAAGATGTTTACACATATATATATGTAAACACACATATAGAGAGAGACACATACAAAGAATCACAAACAAATTTGTTTCACTTGTTAGACATAGACAAAATGACCCTCAGGTAATGTCATAAATTCTAGGATATCAGGTGACATAGAGAAAATGATTTATAATATTTTCCTTCTTAAATATGTTCTCAAAATGCCATAGTATTCCTGGAGGAATAATACTATTTCCTTAGAGTGGGCATTAAGACGAACAATAGACATTCTACAGTATATCTTCCTCAGAAAGGTTTTCTGCCCTCCACCTCCAGTCTCACACCCCTCCTCCAGCCCCTCAGCTAAATTTTTGAAGTAGACTTATTCATATATTTCATTTCTTCTTACTTTATACTTCTTCCTCAATTTACTTTATCTTCATGTCTATAAGTGGAATTATCATTAAATTTATCAGTGCCCAATGTATTACTAAACCATTTTTATGTGTCGATCTGTCACATCATCATGCATATACAAGCCATTTAGATATTCTTTTTTTGACTGCCAAACCATTACACATTTCTGGGGTTTTTTTTTGTCTTTATGTTTTTTTGTTTTTGGGTTTTTTATGTTTTGCTGCTCCTGGAGCTTGAATTCAGGGCCTGAGCACAGTCTCTGAGCCTCTCTGTGCTCAAGGTTAGTGGTCTACCACTTGAGCCACAGCACCACTCCTGGCTTTTTTGAGAAGTTGGAGATAAGAATCTCATGGGCACTTTTCTGCCTGGGCTGGCTTCAAACCATGATTCTCAGATCTCATCTTCCTGAGTAGCTAGGATTACAGTTGTGAGCCACTGGTGCCAAGCTCTCTCTATTTTTGTTGGGGAGTGGCTTTTTTGTGTGTGCGTGTGGCAGTACTGGTTATTGAACTGAAGGCATTGTGTTTGCTAGGCAGGTGCTCTACCACTTGAGTCACATGCCCATCTCTTCACATGGGTTATTTTTGAAGTAGGTCACATTTATACCTAGTTTGGCCAGAACTGTGAGGTCAGGTACATGGGACATGCCACCATGTCCACACATGGGTTGAGATGGAGTCTTGCAAACTCTTGGGTCTCAAACTGCCATTCTCCAATCTCTCTTCCCCAAATAGCTAGGATTTCAGGCTTACACCATAATGCCCAGCCTATGGTATTATGCAAGCTCATTATTCTTCTCCTACCCTTTAATTGTTGGCATTCCCTATCCTGATTAACTCAGCTCTTCTCTGTGGCCTTCCAGAATTGCTGAAAACACACATGACTTTAATTTCCAACTATTTGCCTGGTGGGGAAAGATTTCCCTGCCTGCCTCCTTATTTCATTTCATTAAACCTTTCCTCAAACTCTCAATACATGAATCTCAAATATACCTTAAGATACTCACACCCAAAAAAATTACACTGTTGATCATTACCATTACACATAGGCGCTTTTCTAGTGTACTCATCTATTTATTTATTTATTTGGAGACATGTTATCTCTATATAGTCCAGACTGAGATTAAGCTATTCATCTTCTCACCTCAGTTTCCTAAGTCCTGGAATGACATGCCTATTTCATTTTGATTGGCAGGATTTCCTATTTTATTGAAATTATCAT
Source organism: Dipodomys spectabilis (assembly GCF_019054845.1). Classification (NCBI taxonomy): domain Eukaryota; kingdom Metazoa; phylum Chordata; class Mammalia; order Rodentia; family Heteromyidae; genus Dipodomys; species Dipodomys spectabilis. The sequence goes on along the minus strand of NW_024870686.1, from coordinate 9,558,044 downwards.
TCATCCAGGTACACAAGTTAGAACCTTAATGAACACTGTTGACAGTTACCTTTTATTAAGTTCCGATAATCATTTCATCACCAAGACAGGAAATTATTATTTCCTGAGAATCTGTTGCATAGTGGAACTTCATTCCATGTGTTTTGACAACACTCTGGTCCAAGCCATCAATTTCACTCTTCTGTTTTCATGTATTGTAAACGCTTTATAACTATTCCAGCTACAGCACTGCCTTCTGTTATCTAAAATGAACAAAAAGTATTTGAAAGTTCCCAATACCTCAAATCTGCACAGGAAGTATAATCAGGCCTTACAATAGTTTCTAGGTTGACTACAGGGATGATGGCGATCGCTCAAATACACAACAGGAATATCTGTGCACATCACAATTTATTGTTAACAATCACCACCTCTAGTTTAGTCCAGTAAGAGGCTTGAGAAGTGGTGGAGTAAATGGTGAATCAGGAGCTCTATTTCCAACTTGCTTACATCTTCTGCTTTGTATCTGACCTTTCAAAACCGGAGTATCCAGTTGGAATTTTCTCAGTCAGTCTTTTCCAGATTAATTTAGGATCATCTGAAAGCCTAGGGAGGGCCTGATGAGCTTCTCTAACATGGGTGAGAAAGTCTGTGGTATGAAGATGTTCATCTATTTTCTCTTGGAGTAGAAGTGTTTCCAGTAAAGTCTTCTTTTGTCTTATGAAGACAGATTGAGCCAGCTCTGCTCTTTTGCTGCTGCAATGGGGGCACTGAGAAGGAATGTGTTCCTTAACTGCTGCTATTTGTTTTAGAGTTTCTTTTGTGTTTTGAAAATAGATTCTGTTCCAAAGTTCATCCGGTACAGTACAACTTCCGGTGTCAACCTCTGTAGTCTCTGCATCCAATGTAACGGACAGCTTCTGATGCCTGCTACTTTTCTTCGCTTTTGAGTCCACTCTATGATGAAGCAGGTTAACCTTGTTAGTACAAAAAGACTGAAGGGCATTTAATTCTTCATCAGATACCCGTGTGACTTTAGTTTGAAGTTTACTAACAGGTTGGCAGCGTCCAGAGTTTGTTTCTTTGCCCTTGAGGTGGTTGATCCATCTTTGACTCAACCTGTTTTCATTATTTTGGGGAGCTGAGAGCTCTGATTGCTCATCTCCTTCTTCCAAGCTGGTAGACAGCTCTTCACTTTCTAGTTCAGAGGCAATGGACCAAAGTTGTCCCCCACCAGAGATGAGTGAACTGGGGGGTGGCTGTCCCCCGTGGGAGCTGAGTGAACTAGAAGATTGCTGTCCCCCACAGGAGCTGAGTGAACTGGGGGACTGCTGTCCTCCACAGGAGCTGAGCGAACTGGGCGACTGCTGTTCTCCATGGGAGCTGAGTGAACTAGGGGACTGCTGTCCTCCACAGGAGCTGAGTGAACTAGGAGACTGCTGTCCCCCATAGGAGCTGAGTGAACTAGGGGACTGCTGTCCTCCATAGGAGCTGAGTGAACTAGGGGACTGCTGTCCTCCACAAGAGGCAAGTGAACTGGACACAGGCTGTCCCCCACAGGAGCTGAGTGAACTGGGGGATTGCTGTCCTCCACAGGAGCTGAGCGAACTGGGTGACTGCTGTCCTCCACAGGAGCTGAGTGAACTGGGGAACTGCTGTCCTCCACAGGAGCTGAGTGAACTGGACACAGGCTGTCCTCCACAAGAGCTGAGTGAACTGGGAGACTGCTGTCCTCCACAGGAGCTGGGCAAACTAGGGGACTGCTGTCCCCCACAAGAGCCAAGTGAACAGGACACAGGCTGTCCTCCACAAGAGCCGAGTGAACTGGACACAGGCTGTCCTCCACAAGAGCTGGGTGAACTAGGATACTGCTGTTCCCCAAAGGAGCTGAGTGAACTGGGGGGTTGTTGTCCCCCACGGGAGCTGGGTGAACTGGGAGGTGGTTGTCCTCTACAGGAGCTGAGTGAACTAGGATACTGCTGTCCTCCACAAGAGCTGGGTGAACTGGGAGGTGATTGTCCTTCACAGGAGCTGGGTGAACTGGGAGATTGCTGTCCCCCACAGGAGCTGGGTGAACTAGGGGATTGCTGTTCCCCACGGGAGCTGAGTGAACTGGGGGAATGCTGTCCCGCACGGGAGCTGGGTGAACTGGGGGACTGCTGTCCCGCACGGGAGCTGGGTGAACTGGGGGGTGGCTGTCCCGCACGGGAGCTGGGTGAACTGGGGGACTGCTGTCCCGCACGGGAGCTGGGTGAACTGGGGGGTGGCTGTCCCGCACGGGAGCTGGGTGAACTGGGGGACTGCTGTCCCGCACGGGAGCTGGGTGAACTGGGGGACTGCTGTCCCGCACGGGAGCTGGGTGAACCGGCATTCGGTACCTCACCCGTCCGGGACCCGCAAGCCTCCAGGGAAGGCTGTGCCATACCACTGCGTCCCTTCGTTCTTCTTTTGAATGCCTGGGCTTCGGGGCCGACAGGTGACCGCCGCAGAGCTTCAGACGCAGCTCCTCATCTGGCTGTAGCCGGGAGTGGGCTCCGGAACCGGTGAGCGGAAGTCCACTAACTCACGTCGTCCCCGCGCCGACGGTTCCGGGAGCGGCTCTTCCGGTGACGCCACCCGGCTGCCGTGGAAACGGCGTCCGAGCATGCGCAGTGCTCCGCCCAGCGCCCCGCCCCTTCCTCCGCTGGGCGGGCACGGGCTCGGCCTTCCCGCACGGCTCGCCGGGCCTGGCGCCTGGGCCTGCAGCTGCTGCTGCTCCCCCGTGCCGTATCGCGACCCTGGGCGTCTCCTGAGCGCCACCTCCCCTCCCCGCCTCGGTCTGCAGGTCTGCAGGATGAGTGCTGGGCCTGCGTCGCCTTTCCCCTATGGAAGAGCTTCCAGCCGCCTCTCCCCCACGCTGCGCAGCCTGACTCAGGGCTGTGTCGTGATAAGGCCACGCCCACCTGCGGCGGACGAGCCCAGGCGGTGGGCCTGTCCCGCAACCTGCTGAGTGAGCCGGCTGGCCCGGAAACCCTCATAAGCACCGCCTCGCCCAGGCCCAGTGCCGTTTGTGGAATAAGGACTGCCAGCTCCTGAATTCTCAAACTTAGACTGTTGTTACTCATGATGTATTCCTCTATAACCAGCGTCAGACAAATGGCTGAATAAGTGTGTGTGTGTGCATGTATATATATATATATATATATATATATATATATACCATTTATATGAGTGTATATACACACACATATGGTAGAATTCTGACAATTATTTTCAGAAAAACATAAAACCCAACTTCTGGACGTGGCGTGTTTCTAGGTTTTAAGAAATAATACCGCAATTTGGGTTTTAGTCAATATCTGATGTAATTTCAAAAGCATGATGGCCTTTCTCAGACACCTACTCCTCCGCTTGAAAAGGGACATGGTTCAGATCAATACAGAGTTAGTATTCCCTAAATATTCACTCTAGCGTCAAATGTCCAAAGGAATCTCTCCAATCAGAGCCAGCTACTCAATGAAGATAAGATTCCAACTTTTTTTTTATTCAACCTAAATTTTATTTTCTCATGTAATATTATTCTTTATAAAGAAGTAGTAAAGGAAGTGGTGCTGTGGCTCAAGTGGTTGAGTGCTAGCCTTGAGCAAAAGAGCTGAGGCTCAGTGCCCAGGCCATGAGTGCAAGCCCCATGACCACCACCTACAACAACAAAAAATTTATGAATTAAAGTAGTAGACAATTGTAGGTAGTTTCAAGTAATTGCTAAGTGGTAGATTTTCTCTCGTGATTTTTATTTTAAACCTCTTGAACACATCTTCACAAATAAAATTTATAACTGCATTTCTCCCATAATTTGGAATAACAGAACTATCTTTTAAAGTACATTTATATCTTTTAAAACGATAAGTATCTGGAGTTATTTTTCTTTTGCTTTTATAATGGTGTCATAAACTGCTCTTGATTTTAAAAAAATTAACTTTATCCTAGGAGCCGGTGAAGTTTGTGTAGAAAATTGTATATTTAATCAATTTATTTGTAATAAGTAGCAAAATCCAGAAGGTAGTTTAATATTAATAGCAGCATTATCTAAGAAAGAAAAAAAAGTAGCTTGACAGTATTAATCATCATCAAGCAATATTCTTGAACAAAGAAGGTCAAGTTTGACTTTAATCATAGAAAGTATATATTCAGCTCTCTCACAAGTTTAGAAATGACTTTACTTAAAATCCATTTTCTTTGTATTTATTTTCCATTGGTGAAAGATTGTATTTACTTATTGTTTTCCTTGTGAGAATCACCATTACTGTGAATGCGCACAGATCATGCACTAATGGCAAAAGCATACTCTATATTACTTAGAGATTGTTAAAAAGACTGTTAAAAGCATAAACTTTCATACTGCTTTTTAAAATTAGATGTTTCAAGTAAGAGAAAAAATAGAAAATCATAATGGGAGGGAGAATAATAATTTCATATTTAGTCTCAAAATCTTTCTATACTATATTGATAGATAAAGATCACACTTTCCATGAGCTATTCTAAAAGCAAATCTTATCAAGATTTGCAGGAAAAAATAATACAGTATGACATTTTCTGCATTTTATGGCTTCAATCAGGAAAATCAAATTTACTAAAAAAAATTACTATTTGTCCCAGAAAAACTCAATAGCAACTTTCTAGTGTCTATTATAACTTTGTTACAGAATGCTACAACCTTAATTTTGTAAATAATTATGAATTTGGGGACAGTTACTGCAAAATTATACAAACAACATTTAAATGTGAAAAGAAAATGTTGCATTTTTATTTTCATTATTAATAGAATCTTCCTTACTAAGTCTCGTCCATTTGAGGAACTATGAAAAAATCACTTTTTAATCAATAATATTCTAGCTCAGTTTTATTTTGGTAAATATTTTATTAATGATGAAATTTTATCTCCCTGAGTCTTTCCTTCCCTCTTCTTTCAAGATACTACATTGGTAAAAGAAAAACCTAAACAGTATTGTATTCAGTCTAATACTATTCTAATAAGAATAATGATACTATTAGAAAATGTAGTTGTGAAATTGGCTTCTTCTATTTAATTATGAATTGGCTTCCTCAGTAACAAAGTATCTAACATGTTGAGTATTTGCTCTACCATTGAGCTGTACCCCTAAACCCTCTTTCTAAGTCTTCTTATGTCTTGTTGCTTGTTTTCTCTAATTCCCATGGCTAATACTTCTAACAAATTATGAACTAGCAATGGAGTTAGTAATCTAATCTTTAAAAATTGGGCGTTTCTCTTTATCTCATTTATAGAACAGATGAAATCTTTCTCATATTTTGGAAATGTTCTGAACATAGAAAAACAAGAATTCAGCTGTTATGCATTAGATAAAATTGCTTTATAAAATGTTATTATTGCAAAGTTTTCTGTAGGTAAGGAGATAGCTGATAGATAGAGCAGAGATGATTCTGAAAACTTTATGAATTACTAGAGATACAGCTCTCAAATTAAAAACTTTAAATAACATCATCTATGGTCTTTCAATATTAAAAGAGCATCACTCAATATACCCTGGTTTACTTTTTTTTTTTTTTTTGGTACCTGTCTTGGAACTTGAACAGGGCCTGGGCATTGTCACTGAGTTTTTGCGCTTACAGCTAACACTACTTAAGCCACAGCTCACTTCTGGCATTTTTTGGTGGCTAATTGGAGATGAAAGTGTTATGGGCTTTCCAGCCTGGGCTGGCTTCTAACATAGATGCTTAGATTGCAGCCTCCTAAATAGCTAGAATGATATGTGTGAGTTATTGGTGCTGGGCCTAGGTTTACATTTTTTTTTTAGGTTTACATTTTTTTAAGTCTAAATAAAATAAAATCCTCAAAATGCATTTTCTTAGTGTTAAGTAATTTCTTTGTGATGGCTGCTTATATTTTAAAAATAATCTTAGACAAATTGAATTTTATATTACATTTTTATAACTATATACATATACATTTTTATAAAATATAGTATAACATAACTATTACAATGTATATACTGTTACAATATATACTAGACACTCAAAGCTGGAATCTAGGAGTTCTAAGCCTCTCACTTTTAACTCAACATAAGTTTTAGAAATAATAACATTGAATATAATTTCAGATACCTTTATTTTAAAAGAAAACGTCACAGAAATCAAGGGATTGGCAGGCTATTTCTTCTGAAAACTGCCAAGGACAGATTTCCATCCAAGTCTTTTTCTTCACTTGTAATTGGCTATCTTTGTGATAGGTACAAATTCCCCCTTTAAAAATACATATATAGGACATTAGCCATATTAGATTAAGACCCTACCTAATGATCTCACTGAAATTTGATTATCCCTTTAAAGACTCTGCCTCCAAATATGGTCACATTCTGAAGTACTAGAGGTTAGGACTGGAAGCACAAGAATTTAGGTGGAGGCGGAGAATACAATCTAACCCACAAGATGTGGTTTGTACAAAAGCCAGATTAAAGGCTAATTACACAGTCTGCTTCTGGGCTAGACTCTTAGTATGAAAACCACTAGTGATCTGCTAAGTGGGAAGAACAGAGTCATTGTGCATGGGGACCATCTGCTTAGTGAGGATCACCTTTGTCTTCGATGAAGGTCCATGTGGGCTTCATGTGTACAGTTAGATACCCCAACTCTGGCACAAATTTAATGCCCTAGCTTATAGAGTTGATTAGCTATATGTCAGGTTTTCATAAGTTATTTCAAGAAAGTAAAGTTTTAATTTGAAAATAAGCAATTTTTCTTTTTTCAGGTATTTTGATTTATATATTTCAGGATTTTTAATCATTTAGGTATTAAGCAATAATTTCTCATTGTTTCTCAAGAGTATCTGTGAACTGCAAAACAAGGGTACATCATACTTTCTTAGGTTTCTTAAGGTTTTTTCTTGTATCTTTTTCTTTTCTGTTCTATTATCTCCTTTTCTTTTCATTTTGATTGCTTTTTCTTTCTTTTTTTCTCCCTCTTCCCTACACTTGTTCCTTACCTCCCTATTCACCTCCCTCCTCCTCCTTTACCTCTTCTTCCGTCCTCAATCTCTCTCTTTCTCTTTCTTTTTTCTTTTTTTCCTTTCCTCTATCTCTCTGTCTCTGTCTGTTTCTCCCCTGTCCCACTTCCCACCTCTCATTTCTTTTGAGGCAGCCCAAGCTGGCCTTGAACTTGCAGTCCTACTGTTTCAGTTGACAAGTATTGGTATTACAGATGAGTGCTATCATACTTGGCTTGCCCAGTTATTCTTGAAATATGTCCAATATATTTAAGGGCAGCAATAAAATTTAGCAACAAATCGTGTTAAATATGAATTTGAATTGCATAATCTGTTTTACATAATATCTAGGGTTCTGTCACAGGCCCAATCAATATGTACTTAAGTTATTTTCCTTTCTTTGTAGTTCAAATTCAGAATGATTGCAGAGTCTTTATGCAGTGTAAAGGTATCTGGGTCCATGAGCCTTTGGCAATACTGTTGAAGACTGACTTTAAAGTCTAGAAAATTAATATAAATGAAGATCTAAATATAATGCATTTCCCACCAGAGCATGGAAGGTATATAAAATTAATATGAATTTGAGTTTGTATTTTTATGTTTGTGAGGAAGTCTAGTATTCTACAGCTCTATGGACAAGGATGATGGGTTTGTAATTTACAGTGGTTTTCCTGGAAACTAGTATGTGGAATTATTTTTTTACTACACAAGATGTTGCAATACATTTTACTGTAATGGTTTTACTTACAACAGAAGATTTTACTGTACAATGAATATTCACATGATCACATAGGTTTGAATGATAGAAATTCCAAATGATTTCCTTTAATATGACTCTTTTATGCAATTATTTCATTAAATTGTTCAAAGTAAATCAGAAAATTGTATCATCATGCTTGGGAACACAGCTAATTCAATAAATTGAGTTCATAGAGCACCCTTATTTTATCTCTGTATTTTAGATAGGCATTTTCCATAAACAAACTGTATCACTGAAGAATGTAAAGCTGTTTCTTTAGAGCCTCCCATACTTAATGTGAAAGCTGTCAACCCAGAGGGCTGAAACAGAGCAAGATTATGAAACCTGAGTGAATAGCTCATTCTTCCCATCCATGCCCTGGCTGCATGCTGCCATGTGGCCCAACACTGAGAGGTATGCACTGTGATAGCTAATGAAGCACTTCCTTCATATCCAGCTGACCAGAACTCTGATTCGAAGCCTGCATTTTATGCTACTGAAATCTCACAATGTCAGGCTTTGTATTCGCTCACACAAGCTGTTTCTTGTTCCTTTGATGGCTAAATTTCATGAATCAGACTTGAGAGACCCCCTTTACTAAGAGTGTGGTGCTAAATTATTAAACCAATTTCTGCTATTTTGTGCATTTATTTTGTTTTGACTATCTCTTTTTAACTACAGTATCCTTCTCCCCTCCCCCATAAAAAATAACAAGAACATTTTGTTTTTAAAGCTACTTAGAAATGAAAAACTTGTAAAAGATATTGGCCCTCATGAAGTCATTCCTGCATGTCAAATATACATTATGAATGTATATATGTACATATGTTTGTATATCCATATATATATGCATATATACATATATGTTTGTATATATAGAATGACGACCAAGAAGAATCTTCATCCAATGAAGAGAATATCATTAAATGGACAAAAATAATAAGTGTGGCCCACTTGTTATGATTTTTTTTATGTGTTATTCTCAATGATGTTGGGTGATTTGACCCTTCCTTCTGTTAACTAGTATTAGAAATCTGGCCAAGTGGCCTCATGAACAATCCATAGCCATTCTCAGGAAGTTTCATAAAACATGAACCTCCATGAATCTGAATATACATGTGAAAGGTTTAAAGGTTCCTCAAAATCTGTGAATTCTAAAACAGATAAAATTATGATCTCATACTCCTCAAACTTGAGTTGTGATCATCAAGTTTTTCATTTTCAGTAACAGAGATAGCAGCAGCATCTCAGGGAACTGTTGAGAATTAAGTAAAATAACACAGATACGACTTAACCTGCAATACCGGCTATTTGGGTAGTTACTGTCATTATTACAATTCCACAAGTGACTTAAATAAGACCCTGAGCACAGAGATTCTACTAATACAATGTGTTTTTTATTTGGGAGACTTCAAAAACAGCCCCAAATAGATGATAAACAGAAATTGTTTCTCACACTTTACAGACAAGTCAGTCCATAATGAAAGCACCACTACTCAGTGTCTGCTGAGAGCCTACTTTCTGTGTCCCAGATGGAGCTGTCACCCTGTGGCCTCTACTGGTAGGAAAGGAAAGACAGCTCCATGGGGCTTGTGTAAAAGGGCACTAATCCAATCACAAGGCTTCCACCCTCATGACAAATGCCCCCACCACCAGATACCATCACATGTGGGTAAGGATTTAATATATAAATATAAATAAGCAAATATATTTAATAGATAGATACTTAAATCTTTAGTGTTTACCCTTCTGACTCCTAGGATTCACATTTGTCTTTCACCTCCTCTATAAAATTTATTTGAAGCATTACTAAAGTTACGCACATAAAATAGGTTGAACAGAAAGTTGGGGGTCAGTTTACACCTGTAATCCTAGCTACTCAAGGCTGAGATCTGAGGATCATGGTTCAAAGCCAGCCCAGGCAGAAAAGTCTGTGAGACTCTTATCTCCAATCAACCACCAGAAAACTGGAAGTGGTGTTGTGGCTCAAGTGGTAGAGCTCTTGCCTTGAGCTGAAGAGCTTAGGGACAGCACCCAAGCCCAGAGTTCAAGCCCCACAACCGATTTAAAAAAAATGTAGAACAACGAAGCACAAGCTTACTTCTTCAAATTAAAAAATGAGGTGATTAAAACTTAGGAACTCATTGAGTCCTATTATCTTAACATTTCTACCATCTGGATATAGATTCTGATTTTCTGTTTCCTTAATTTTAGTGAATATCAAAACTTCTGGACAAAAGTATGTAAGTACTAGAAAAGTCAATGTTATAATGCCAGTTTTTGTTCAAATTAGCAGAGACAACCTCTATCTTTTCTTTGCAAACATGTAATGTGCCAAATTTGTAAATTCTAACTGTAAATATATATCCCCAAATAGAGGTTTTTGTTTTTTGGTTTTTTTTGGCAGTTCTGGGATTTGAACACAGGACTTTGTGCTTGCTAGACATGGGCTGGTCGGCTGAACCATAACTCAGGGTCTGTTTTGCACTGATTTTGTTGTTGTTGTTTGTTTGTTTGTTTTTAAATTGGGTCTCACTTGCTACCATGCTCAGCTGTTTTCATTGACAAAGTCTCAAAGGCACTCCTGACTGGACAAGTCTTGAATTGTGATTCTCTCCATCTCAGGCTCCCAACTAATTTAAGATTATAGGCATGAGCCACTGGTACTTAGATACAACTTTATATTTGACTTTTCTCTTTAGATTCTTAGGTAAAAATTTGTTCTATTAAATTTTCTAATTCTTCACTAATGAAAATGCTGTGAGTGAAAAAAGCCATAATCTATAATAATATAGTCATATATGCAAAATAGTATAATATTTTATATAATTATAATCATAACATTAATATCATTGTTGCCTTTGTATGTGATCTATGTTTTCAATAGGCGCAGATAATATTTTCAATAGGTACTTCATACTACATATTAAGTTATTTTAAAATGTGTCTAATCAAAGGTCTAAAATATGATACTAGCTCTCCTCTTAGTTCCTTAATGAGTGTTTCACTGTATTGTTTAGAAATATGTTTAAAAAGCAAAGTTTAATTTCAGAGGAGAAATGTTTGTATCACAAGTTAAAACTAAAAATATGGTTCTGCCAACCTTTGAAAGATTAGGTATAGCTGTTATTTTTTCATATTTTCAACCTGAGAACATTAAAGTATTTCACTATGTTATAGGAAGAATCTAAGTAAGCATTTACATAATACTGAATAAATATATCCAAACAAGATAATTAATCTAAGTAAGGACAAATTCTATGTGTGAGATTTGCAGCATGCTGTTTTGTCAATCTATTGATCAGTTTAAGTCTTGATCTGAAATTTCATCTTGATTGGTCTCTCAACATTCGTACTATTTTTCTGACCTCCTGGGTGTGATTTTCCCGGCTTCCTTCACATACCAGAGTATCTCACAATGCACATTGTCCTCCGTCACTTCTAGTATGGTCTGTTGATGAGTCAAAATCATGTTTTATACTCCCAGAACAAAATAACATCGAAAGGACTGTCCAGCATCATACCTCCACCTAAGAGTATTCAATAAAAGATTATACATATCTAAACTTTGAACTTTCAGAAAAATAATTTGATTTTCTACTATTTTTTTCCTACTTGTTGTAAGTATGTAAAGATACCGATGCTACAGAAGCTTGGGAATGAGCAGTCTTTGCTAGTGATTGAAGAGCAGCAGACATTGGGTAATTAGGATATGGTCAAATGGTGGTGAAGTACTAATGCACATACACCCCAGCAAGCCAAAGCTCCTGAATACTGGGAGTCATCCATGGCCCTCCTTCTACCTCACCATCTACAGCTGGTCAATTCAAGATTGCAATACTCCACCTCCCTGAAGAAGCTGCTTCTCTTAAGCCTTTTCTCAAATCTAGGATAGGATACCACCATCACTTGCTGGGCCTAATGCATCTATCTTCAAGGTGGCTTCTGAACTTGTTGTCTTCTTACATTCTTCAATTTCATTCTTTCTTAGACTCAACTCTTTCCCAGTAGTTTTTCACACACACACACACATCCAGAGGAGAGAAAGCACAACCCAGACTGTGACCCTTCATGTTTTCTGTTTTTGCTTCTAATCATTTTGTCTGCTATTAAGCCTTTTTCTGAATGAGTGCACACACACACACACACACACACACACACACACACACACACACACACACACCCACCATCCAGGCTAACACTATTACTAAAGTTTTATGTGAAAATACTTGAGGAAGAAAGAGAGAGGAGATTGTTTAAGCCGCTGAAAATTCCCTTGAGAAACAGAATGACGTGGAGAATTCCACAGCAGCTTTTCCCTGCCTTCTTCCCAGTCCTCCCAGCTGACTTCCCACCCTTCAAGTCCTAAGTTACTTGGTGTTCCTCCTGAGAAGCCTGTCCTTAGACCCCTGCTTCTCACACTCTTCTCCCCAGAATATGCATATACCATTAACGACATCATAAAGAATTCATACTTGTGAATACTTTGTGTATACTTTGTCATAACTGGTAGATCGGAAAATCCCACGACAGCTGGAAAGTATCCACCTTCTCCCCTATTGTGTATTTTAATAACATACTAAAGGGCTAATACATTTTGAAAGTGAAGAATTAATCAAATGAGTTGAGAGTGGAAAGTAATGAGTGAATCAAATGGATTGAGAGTCTAGCAACATCTCTGCAATAGAGCAATATCTATGTGTCCTTTGAAGTTGCATCTAAAAATCAGATACATGTTTTCCTAACCTTCACACTGCCATCACAGTGGGGCAGGTTCTAGAAGCAGTGGACCATCCTGCTGGTCCTCATTCAGAAAAGAACAGACCTGGTGAGTGTTCAGCTTTTGTCGTCATCTGCTCCTAGGCCCCAGCATGTAGCTTGGCCTAAGGGTCAGCCTCAGTTGGTACGTCCCTTTGACCTTGGACAAAAGCCCCTGGAAAGAAGATTACAGGAAGCAGGCATTGTGTAAGGAAGCAAGACACTTGGCCCCTATGCTAGAACTCTAATTTTAGTGTGCATTAGGATCACTTTTAACATTTCAATGGTCAGGTGATACACAAACCCAATTAAAGTAAAACCATGAGACATTGGATCCACACATAGTGTTTTCTAGAATTCTCCTGGTGATTCCTAGCCTGTTAGAGATTCTGCACTTTCGGTCCATGTTACCAGAAGTTCAGGACAAAACATTAGCTTCTTCTATGAGTAAGTCCTTTAGGGGTGTACTTACACAGTCATGATCAGCACACCTAAGTTAGACTTGAAGCACAGGAGATCCTATGCATGTTGAAGTTGACACATGAGAGCAACATCACATTACTACCTTACTCCTGGCCACTGTCTTTTACTTTTTTTCTTTTATTCTTTTTTTTTTTTTTTGTCCACCTATCCCTCTCCTCTATCTATGCTCTTGCCTTTCAGAACTACATTTGGCTGACATGTCACTCTTCTGCTTTCATAGTTAACTGCTTTTTAATACAAATTATTAGAAATGTTCAGAAAATTCGGAGGAAAAATAGGACCAGAAACCTATATATGCGCTACAAATATTTAACAAAAATAAATTCATTAACCTTTAGATTCTTGATTACTAAAAAAGAAAAACAAAAAACAAAAACACAATACAATTTGTTATAAAAGACTAAAATTAAAGCCACCTGTTTGTTCCCGCCCTGTTTAATTCTATCTTGTCTCTCTCCATTCGAGGTGTTCATATATTAACATTGGCATGAATATAGTGTCTCCTTCCCAAAACCTTTTTTTGTTCATGAGGAACCCTATAGCAAATAAAGCACTCAGTGATACCTTAGTGTATAGACAGGAAATATGCATAATAAATAAGAAAATTACATTGGAAGATGGCAAGTAATGTAGGGAAAAATGAGCCTACAGAGTATAAGAAAAGAGTGCTATAATGTTAAATACAGAGAAAGCCTCTGAAGAATTGACATTGGAAGGAAGATGCAGAGGAAAGGATGAAATGAGCCAAGAGGTTATTAACAAAAAGTGTTTCAGACTAAGAAGGCAGCAAGAGCAAATGCCTCCCTTTGCCTGCATGTCCTGCATGGGTAAAGAATTACAAGGGCACTTGGGGCAGATGATAATTTAAATAATTTAAATAATAATTCCTTCAAATTAGAGGATAAGAACACAGAACTGTTGAGAACTCAAACATGAAGGGCCTGTGGGCTATTGTAAACCCTTTGGATTTTTCCCTAAGCTAAATCAATAGCTATTGGGACATTGGAACATATGTGGGAGTTTGGGTTTTGTTTTTGTTTTTTTCTGATAGCGCATACTTTTTTGTATGTTTTTTATTTTAAAAATACTGTACAGAGGGGATATAGTTACATGAGCAAGGTAATGAGGACATTTCCTATCGAGCATTGTTGCCTCCTCCTTTGTTTTTCCCCTACCATTCCTTCCCTCCCCCGCTTCTGCAACTACTCCCGCCACTCCAAGTTGTAAAGTTCGTTTTCCACATAGTGTCTTGTACATCTCATTGTTACAATGGGTCGACCCTTTTAAGCATTAAGCAACCCTATTTAAGCATTTTGTTTTTTCCCTTCCCACCCCAAATTAGAGAAGTGCATATACAAGATGCAGGGCACCAAAATCAAATACAGTGAAAACAGGAGTTATACCATGGGGGAGGAACATACAAAGAAACAATATGTTGTAACAAGCTATCACTGTCTTCTCCAGTAGACTTTGGGTCAGGGATGGGGAAATGAGATAAGGGCTAAGCACAATGCTGTAAGAAGGAGTCCAAGCAAGAGAGAACGGTTTCTTGATCCAGAAAGTCCCAGTGGACTTGGTCAGAAACGGTCGTATTTTAGCTGCAGGCATGACACAAGAAATAAAGCACAACGCCCTGAGTTCAAAGAATAAAAAGGAGAAGTGGCCCTATTTGGAGATGTGAGTTTTATTCATGTGAAGGGCTTTAGTGACCTTCATAAGAGTAGCTTTGAAGTTTTAGAGATCAAAGACTGCTGGGATTTTATATTAAAGCCAATCAGAAGAGAAAGAAGAGACAGCGAGTGTGGTTAACTTAAAAAATATTTGCTGCAAAGGGAATACAAAATGAAGAAACTGCTGGAGAGAAATACACTTACTCTGAGGGAAAAGCCATCTGTGCATATGCTGACGAGAAATGCAATAAAATGGGACCTTATAAAGACCCAACATGGAGGGATGGATGAAGAACAGACATGGAGGAACTGGACCTTAGAGAGGAGTTCAGAAAATATATCTAAGTAATTTGAAGAAAGGAGGTATAGGGTACACAAACACTGAAAATATGTTGATAATGTGATAATTATAAAAGGTCACTTTAAGTGTGTTAATATTATTTAGATATGTTAACTATGGCAATAATGAGACTAAGATTATATATACTAGTATCACAAGTTTTTAGTTTAACATTCCTATTACTAATTCTGTGGCTAAATAAGAATGTTACATTTCTTAAAATATAATACTTTTCCATAAAAATGAATCATTTCTTCCAAAATACCAAAGGGAAATAGGACACATGATAAATTGATAGATTAATACTCTCTAGAATAAAGTTACCATTTGACTCTCAGGTGCTTTTTATGATCAGTTTATAACATTTATGCTTTGAACTGTTTCCAGTGAATGGAACCTTAAGTGTTACAATTTTTTACAAGAATAAAGACACATAGTTACAATTTTCTTATACTTTCAAAATATGACAAAACAGAATACCTCAAAAGCATTTATTTTGTTTTTTCACTTTTTCCACTGTTAATAAATCTTAAAATCTAATAATTTATAAACATTTCTGCTGATGGTATAGGACAATGTTCTTTAATAAGTAGTTTATATAAACTACTCAACTCTGAAAATAAATAAGTACCCACTGACAAAATTTAAGTGTCAAGCTGGTAATTCTATCATAAGGCTATAAAATGTTGTGAATGCTAGAATTTCTAGTTTTTGTTGGCTCTCTGCCTTGGATGTTTGTATCAAATTATTAAAAGTATAAATGCAGTTTACACAATTTATTAAAAGCATTGATGGCTCACACCTGTAATCCTAGCTACTCAGAGGCTGAGTTCTGAAGACCAATGTTTGAAACCAGCCCTGGGGGAAAGAAATTATGTCTAATTAACGCCAGAGAACTGGAAGTGGAGCTGTGGCTCATAACCATAGACCACTAGCCTTGAGAAAAAAATGCTCAGGCACAGCACCTAGACTCTGAGTTCAAGCCCTATGACCAACAAGAACAAATTCAAATTACTGGCAAATTCAGCTTTTATTTTTTTCTCAACCAAATCCAATAAATGGATCAATATACATCCTTTACAGTTATCTTATTCTGAATTCCAATTTGTATATAGACAAGTATCCAGACAGCTAGGTGTGCACATATACAACCTTGTGTTTGCCTTGCCAGGGATTTTTCACTTGGATGAAATAAAATATTATGACCTCAACCATTTCTCTCTGAAATTTCCTTCAAAACAGAACTTATTACACCTTCATTGGCATTCTAGAAATTTCATGCTTGGAAGCAATGGACCTTATCTTTAGCCTTAATTTTAAAATTCAAGTCAACCTTTAGGATCTTAATAAGAACATGCAAAAACCTGGCCTCTGGGGTACTAATATCTGTATATTATGTTGTCAGGGTGATGGCCAATCACTTAGGCCAGATTCTGGAGGCTTAAGGATGAAGATACATCACTTGTTTGTTTGTTTGTTTGTTTAATCTTAGCACCTTATACATATAGTAAGCACTATAATCATTTCCCAAATGAACATAGATGCTTCTATTTGTTCCTATACATTTGAAAGGCCAGCCAGACAGTCATCATTGCAAACAACAAGGATAACAATAAAGGGTAACTCAATGCTAGACTGTCTCTTTAAGCTCAATCTTTTTTCATATGATCTTTGAAAATCCAAATGTATTACATCTCTGAATTGCTTTTGTCTATTTTGGCAGTAGTATCTCTAGAGTTCTTCTGGAGATTAGTTTTGTGTGACCTTCTATTCCTGAAACCACTCAGGCCCATTTCAATCAACCTGTTCATTTCCAGATGTTTTTCCTACCACATCCTTTAACATCATTTAAATTTTAATTCCTCTGCTATTTAATGTATAAACCTTTTCTTTTAGGACTATTTGTGTCACATACTTGAGTTATGTGTGTTAGTTACAGGGCAATGATTCTATGTGATTTCATTAGGATGTTTCATGGAAATTTAAAAGCACACATGGTGGAAAAGTAGTTGTAGGGTTGAGGTATTTAAACTTGCTTACCTCATCTAATGTTTTATGAGAGTGTTTTGAAACAATTTTCAACTCAAATGGAAGTACCTTCTTATATCATTTGTGACTTTCCATGGGATGATGACCTCTTAAAGAGAAAATATTTAAGTATTAAATTAAGTATTAAGTGTCTTGTAAAGAAAAAAATCTCACCTGCTGCTCAATGTCTTCTCTCCCCCTTCTGTTGTAAATTTACCATCTCACCAAGACTGATAATTCAAATTAATTTGTATTTAAGATGTTATTTCCTTCCTGTGCTAATACTGCTAAATTTTGCCCTCCCTAGAGTAAGAAAACAAGTGATCTTTATAAGTGGTAACTCACTTCCTGTTTTTTTAATGGAGTTATAACTAAGTTGAGGAAAGAAGTTTAAAAATAATGTTTCTTATACTTTACAAATTTGAGGAATGAAATATTTTTTTTATAAAGAGAAGATTTGTGCCATAGAAATCCAGTAATAGCTGGGCCCCGGTGGCTCATACCAATAATCCTAGTTACTCAGGAGGCTGTGATCTGAGGATTGCAGTTAGAAACCAGCCCAGGCAGGAAAGTTTGTGAGACTCTTATCTAGAATTAATCACAGAAAAAGAAGTGGTGCTGTACCTGATAATTGTCTTTCCATGGGGATATAAATACACACACACACACACACACACACACACACACACACACACACGTTTATATTGTGAAGAAGAAGGATTGGGGCTGGGAAGGTGGCTCAGTGGTAGAGCGGCCCTGGGTTCGATTCCTCAGCACCATATAAGCAGGGAAAAAAAAGCCGGAAGTGGCGCTGTGGCTCAAGTGGTAGAGTGCTAGCCTTGAGCCGAAGAGCTGAGAGACAGCGCCCAGGCCCAGAGTTCAGGCCCCCGACCGGACCCCCGCCCCCCAAAAAAAGAAGGATTGAATTTCTGTTTGTGGAAATAAATATTTTCCATGACTCAGCTAATTAACAACAGCTTATGTTGTCTTGCTGTTTATTATTATATCATCACATTTTTTTCTTTTTTTTTTCTTTTTTTTTTTTGCGGGGGGGACCGGTCATGGGGCCTGAACTCTGGGCCTGGGCACTGTCCCTCAGCTCTTCAGCTCAAGGCTAGCGCTCTACCACTTGAGCCACAGCGCCACTCCCGACTTTTTTCTTTTTGCATATGTGGTGCTGAGGAATCAAACCCAGGGCCTCATGCATGCAAGGCAAGCGCTCTACCACTGAGCCACCTTCCCAGCCCCATCACATTTTTTTCTGAGTTCTGTGTTCTTATGTTGTCAATGAAACCCAGGGTATTGATAAATCAATATGAGAGTAGATGGCCTAAGAATAATTTCTTGAACCTCCATTACAAATTTTTATTGTTATCTTCTTTTGTTTTCAAAAGTGACATTATCTTATTATGGTCATTAAGAAGAGCATTTACTCAAATGATGACCTAGGATGACAGGTTTTATAGTGAAATCATTGACAAAAAGACTCATTTTAACTTTTAAATATATAGTAAGAGAGATTTTTGATGAGGGTTCTCAGTAAGGTTTAAGTTCAAGGTAATAAATTTTCTCTTACAGAGTCTGTACAAATGTCATGCTATATAATGCTGCAGTGTTTTAGTTTTGTTCATAAAGCCATTGAAAGTCCAAATAACTGATAATATAATCAATCTATAATCAGTGGTAGCTACTAAGACTCCATGGAGGATTACAAAAACCTGTTTAATTGTTTACTGTTAAGTTCTAAATTGAAAATACTGTTAGTCCATAATGTATATAACTGGTTATGGTACAATTTTCTTGATCATCCGCATTCTGTCAAATATGTAAACTTTTCTTTATCATTTCATAGAAGCCATCAAATGCAATAAAACAATGGATTTTAAGAACTTACACATCAGGGGTATTTAGCATGTGATTGCAATTAAGTTAAAAACATGTTTTTTTATGTACAACTCAATTCAAGAAGAAAGAACTCCAAAGACTTCTTCATTCAAGGATACATTGCATGTCTATTTCAGGAAATGTAGAATTATTTTAACAATATACAGCATTCTAAAGACTCTTGCCAAGTTATGACAGAAACCATGATGGATGAGTAAAATATGGAAAATGGGAAGTCTAAATCTGGGACACACTATTCCACAGTGACTAGGGCCATTTACTAACATGTCAACTCTATTTTGTGCATGGTCTGTTTTCTAATATGCTCACTTTCATGATCCAAAGGCAGTATAGATTGGAAAGATACTATATTGGAAAAACCAGAAGAGGAGAGGCGCTGGCATTTTCTTAGTTTGCATAAAGACAAGGACATATTGGTGAATCATGGATAAAACACAATCTTTAAATGAGATGTCTGGAAAGTGATTTCAGTTTGCACCTTAAATATACATTTGTAAGACTTTGCAGCAAAATAGGCTTTTTAAAAGTTGATTCCAATATTAAGGATGTAATTCAATCCTGCTATGGCTTTTAATAGTAATCCAAAATATTCCATCATTTTAAAATAGACTTTCAAGACAGAGATTCATAAACATTTTACATTGCCACTGATTAAAAGAAAACAAATTCTCAAATTCCTGGTCTATGTTTAATGTTTGGGCATCAAGTTGCAAAATAATTTCAGCCCATAAAATTCTTTGAGTATTTAGAATTTATGATGGTCTGTGATTATTGCTGAAACAAAGATTAATGACCAATATGAGAAAACCATTACATCTGACAAGCTGACTATGGTCCCTATAAATAGTGTATGGTTTACAGAATCTTTAAAACTATTTTTGACTTTATAGTAGATAAGAATTCTAAGATATCATAAAGATTGTTTTCTTAATCCCCTTCTTCATTTTCTTCACCCTATCTTGAGAGCCAATGCACACATCTAATGACTGTGAGCTGTTGTGCTTGGCCAAGATTCCATTGTGCCTACAAGCAATTAAGCAACTTAAAATAGAAAAAATAATAAACGGTTAATTATTTAATGTACTTAATAGTTTGTGGTATGTTATATATATATATATATATATATATATATATATAAAATATGGAAACACCAGATTTTATTATTTTGCTACCCAAAATAATAAAATGACTCTAAAGATGTTTGGCCTCATAGGTAGATGGTATTAGGTAAATAAAGAAGTTTTTTTGGCAAATATGATTTTATTTATCTTAAAAAAGTTAGTACTATGGATTAAATTCTGGAGAATTTTAATCTCCATTTTCCAAATTTGATATCGTACCATTATTGGTAGCATTGTTTGCTGACTGATGTTATATATGCCACTAAACTAGAATGGACAAGGAATACTAAGCAAAGACCAACAGTATCAACAGAGAATCAATTTACAATAGACTCTCTTAAGAGCAGAGCATAAGAAAAGTAAAAACTTGTCCTGATCCAATCTTGATCAACTGATTCAATATTTACCATACACACACACACACACACACACACACACACACACACACACACACACACACACACACACACACACACACACCAAAAAATAATAATAATGGTGAACTTGGGCAAGCAGTGATACCTTAGGGAAAGCATGCTCTTCTTCATGACATTCATGAAGTTGAAGCGTTCTCAGTTCTTTCTTTTGTAGATCTGCCTGTATTTACCTTTCATTTGAAAACATTCTACTCTCACTTAACTAAGACATCCACAAAATTTTGTTCCTCCTCAATCCACTTTTAAAATGTAACACATGGTCTTCCAAGAACAGATCTATCTTATTTCTAAATCTTGTGGTTTAAATTTAGCTACATAAGCATTTTAATAGAAAAGTTTTTATAAAGTTCCTACGCTGTGTCAATATTGTCCTAGCACTGAGGATATAATAATAAACAAAGACAACATTCCAGCCCCTATGAACAGAGTGTTTTACTTAATCCATAAGGGCAGGAGATGTTACTGAGCCTCACATCTGTGTGACTATCATCCCCTGAATTTGGTGTGTGACTATGTGGTAATTGTTCATAAATAGGTTAAATTCCTCATTTAGGTAGCATTACTGAACAAAGAGAGTTGAAGTGTGTTGTCCCGAGTCATTTTTCCAGAAGAAATAAAGTTTATTTCAAAAACGGACAAATATTTTTAACTATTTTAATGGGAACCTGCCTGGTTCAGAAGAATGCACTTACCAGACTTAACTTATTCTTAATGACTCCATTTCATCATCTTGAACATAGACTATTGGGCTGGGCTGAAGTTCTGTGATTATTCTCAGGAGCATGAATCATGCACATAGCATGCAATCACTGAGCTGCCCCAGCTGCTATGCTTTCAGTTCTTCTGTCTGTTTCTTGTAATCTCTTCCCTTACTGTCTGATTTTAGATACTCCCTTTTCTGCACTTTCCACCAAGGTTCATTTTCTCATGCCGAAGTATTGTGTTTAATCTACTATGTAAAAAGTATTCATACAACCAAACGTATTATTTAGTGTATGTATGTACATGTGTATTATATGTATACGTTTCAATATTCATGTCATGTCACAAGACAAGCAAAGTCACTATTGCTGGCCTCTGGATTGCAAATTGTTGTTTGTCACGTAAATGGCAAATTTAGTAAATGATTTCCTGTTGTGTGTATGCATGAAAGAAAAAGAAAGAGTCACATCATTATGGCCAAGAAGAGTTTGTCCACATGTAAATTTAGCTTGTCATTAGAAGCAGCAATGGAATATGTGATAGTAAAAGGAAAATATCACTATTTCGTAGATACATAAAAATATTTGACCACTATATTGAAATAAACTGCTTTAATTAACAGACCACATATCTAGAGAAAAAACTTTAAGGAATCAATTATAAGCTTTTAGAGTTCATATATAATTAATTGTACTTAATATTAAATTATAAGTACATAAATATTATTTCTTCATATTAACAACAAACAATTGAAATACTTCATTAAATTAAAAACATTTGGTTGCTCAAAAAAGCCCTCAAGAAAATGAAAGCCACAGGCTATGAGAAAATATTTTCAAAATGTGTAATGATGGAGGACTTATATCCAGATATACTAGTGTTCTTATAACTCAATAAATAGACATAAAATAGACAAGTAAAAAAAAATAAGAAGATTCAAATGACACTCACTAAAGAATATTCATACATGTCAAATACAGAAAAAGATTCTCAACATTATCAGGAGTATGAAATTAAAAGCACAATTAACACTGTACATCATCTATGATGACTAAAATTTGAAAGTTTGACTATAATTGCCACTCACGGTGGTAAGCATGCTTGTAAACATAGCTACCAGGAAGCAGGAGGATCTCAAGTTTAAGTCCAGCCTGTAAAGAGTTCTTATTTCAAAACAAAATATAAATAAATGAATAAAGAAATAAATGGAGTATGGCTTAAGTGATAGTGTACTAGCCTGGCCAAATGTAAGCCCTAGGTCTCTGAGTTTGATCCCCAGTAGTGAAAGAAAAAAAAATTCTAATATTACCAACTGGTTTAAGATGCCATGCAAATGGGCTTTAAGACTGTTGTTGAGTATGAAAAGTAGTTGAGACATATTTGGAGTGGTTTGACAGTTTTTAATATAATATAAATATTCACTATGTGACTGAGGAATTTCATGTCTAGATATTGACCTCAAAGAACAAAATCATGTCACAGAGAGACCTGTACATGAATATCTGTGCCAGATTCATTTGTTATCCTAGCTAGGAGCAGTTAGAATGTCTACCAGTCATGAATGGCTAACAAATTATGGTAAACCCATACAGATGTAGTATTACCCAATAACAACAACAAAAATAAAACAATAAAAAAATTATGCTAGCCGGGAGCCGGTAGCTCATGCTTGTAATCCTAGCTACTTAGGAGGCTGAGATCTGAGGATCACGGTTCAAAGCCAGCCTGGCTAGGAAAGTCTGTGAGACTCTTATCTCCAATAAACCGCTAAAACAACGGAAGTGGTGCTGTGGCTCAAGCAGTAGAGCACTCGCCTTGAGCTGAAGAGCACAGGGACAGTGCCCAAGCCCCATTATCCTGAATTTAAAAAGTTAAATCCAAAAGGAAGCATAATAATGATACTTATGAGAAATTCTACAAGAATTGAAAGTACAGTGACAGAAAAATCAGTGACCACCGGCATTAAAATTGAAGAGGACTGACACAGAAAGTCCAAGGAAAAGTTCTGGTGTGAAGATGTTTGATAGGATGACTTTGTCATTGTCACAGTATTTATTTACTTACCAATCATCATCCAATTGCATATTTAACAGTAGTTCCTTTCATTGTATATAAATTATAACCTAATGAAGCAAATTTAGAAATAGAAAAACCCTGTTAGGTTGTTCACATGACATCATGGAACTGTGACCTATAGCTCTCAAAGAGAATTGTGATATCACCTGTTTTTGTATGACTAGCTAATTGTCTAGCTGATTGTTTTGCATGACTAATTGATATTTGTTGTCACTTTCTTTTTTGCTTCTTTCAATGCATCTTGATCAATGTCACCTTTTTCTTCATTCTTCCCCGATATCCTCCTCCCATCCCTATCTTCAAGTTCGGTAGTCCAGTTTTGCATAATGTACATTGAATATAATGGTGTATTTTCTCACTCTTCCTCCCTCTACTTGTGTGTCCCCCACATTGCCCTCCCTGCCAACATATTTCCACCTCCTAGCCTCCATTTTGATAAACAGTACATTACTAGTTCAAAGGAGTTACACGTTTGGATTCCTCCCCTAAATATACCATCCTTTAGTCAGTTCGTTTGTGTGTATATGTATAAAATGCTGTTTATGTTATCATGCATGTTTGTCTTCCACATATGAGAGAAAACATGTGCCATTTGTCTCTCTGAGACAACTGGATGGCAGAGAGAGAGAACTATTTCTTTAATCAGTAGTTTACTTACATATAGTCTGGCAATTGTAAATGAAGAATTGAAGACAGTGGCCTGAAACCGGAAATTTACCTCTAACTTATTTCTTTTTTAATATTATTATTATTATGAAAATACCATACAAACGGGTTACAATTACATGGGCAAGATAGTGAGTATATTTCTTATCAAGCATTGTTGCCTCCTCCTTTGTTTCCCCATACCATCCCTTCCCCTCTCCACCCCTCTCAACCCTCCACCCCCTACCCCTCCCAGGGTATAAGCCCTGCTTTCACTGTATTTGATGCTGATATAATTTGTGGAGGGGAAGGGAAAAAACAAACTGTTTAAATAGGGTTACATGTGGACCCATTACAACAATGAGATTTATAAGACGTTATGTCAAAAAACCACTTATTTCTTGAATGACCTTGGACAAGATACATAAAGTTATTGTTTGTATCTAAAAGGTCCCCCGTGACCTGTATCCCAGCCAGTTCTTTGATAAGTTTTAGAACTCCGGGAAGGTGAGACTTATTAGAAGGAAGTTACATCCATATCTCCTTAAAGGGAATCTTGAGCCCCAGTCCTTTCCTGTCTTCTTTGCTTCCCAGCCACCTTGTAATGACCAGCCACCTTTGTCACCTGATCCTGTGATGATACACTGTGCCACCACAGTACCAAATGGGACAGGGCCAACTAAACATGGACTGAACCCTTGGAAACCATGAGCCAAAATACTTCTTTCCTTGGGACAGGGCCAACTAAACATGGACTGAACCCTTGGAAACCATGAGCCAAAATACTTCTTTCCTCCCCATACACAGATAACCTCAAATATTTTGTTGCAGAGATGTACTACAACTCACAGTGACCCATGATACATATTCTGTATGTGAAATGGGGATATTTGTTGCACTCTGCCCCTGATTTATTAAGAGGATTATTAAGTAGAAGAATGATAAAACATAGCCATACCCACCAGTATGCCACACATGCATACAGTTAAAACAAAGCTCCTCATTTAACTAATAGCTCACCAAAAGCAAAGTGACCACCCAGAGCAAGAATAGATATATGATATCCCATTGATTTCAAAGTCCCTATCAGAGGCTGTTGACATCTGCAACATGGCCTCACCACATCTGCAAATCCTAATGCTTCAGGTGCTGTTATCTTCTTCAATTCAATTATATGCCTGCACCATATGAAGGTATTTACCTTCACATAAATTCTATGAACATGGGCTTCTCTAGGTTGCTGAGCCCACCAGATTTCAACAAACCCCCTCCTCAGCTGGGAGCACTAATACTCAGGTGACTCCATTAATATCTCTGCTCCTACTTTCCAGTATTTAAGAAGGTCCATAGCTTTGAAACTCATGAGATTTCATAAAGATTTAAGCTTGATCACATAGTCATTTAATAGTAATGATTTTATTATTATGTCACCGTTTTTGTGACTTTGAATTAAAGTCACTGATTGCCTATGCTTTATCCAGAGCTTGGAATATGGTAAGCATTTGCACATTAGCTCTTCCTCCTGTCAGTGTTAGTATGCTTGTTCTTGTTGGTTTCATCTATGCTTGTTCTTGGGCCAGCTGTGTCTCTGGCTCACAGGCTAGTTGAGCTTTTTCACTGAAACCTGGACTCAAGAGAAGCTAATTCGTTGGGAAAAACAAAACAAAATTTGTGCTGTTTGGGGTTTTTTTGTTGTTTTTTGTTGTTGTTGTTGTTTTACAAAAAGGAGCTGTGTAAGTTCTTCAGCTTGCATTTCAAGCATATTTAGAGTTTATTATGCTACAAAGAATGACAAAAGAGCAACTGGGAGATTCAATGTCACCATTCATAGACACTTTGTGTGATGCTCTTAGAATGGTAATGTCTTACACCCATCAGGAGTACCACATGACCACAGTTCATTATGGAGAAATGGAAAAGCAGGACGATAATGCAACTACAAAACACAAGTACAAAAAAATGATTCTTGATAACCTGATGGAAAAACAGCAAATTTAGTTTTATTGGGTTCATTTTCTTGATCTGAAATTAATTCAGAACTTTTCTAGCCTGAGTTTATGTTCATCTATTGCAGACTTTTGGGTTTTCTTTTTGGTTAATTTGCTGATAATTATTTTAAACTTCAATGTGCTTAAAATAGAAGCTTCAAGATTCTGAAATATGCAATCTTAATTTCACCATTCACAGTTTTTATAGGTCCTGTTGTAATAGATTGGCTCCTTTACAAGAAAGATGGTAATAATTTGGGAGTTTTTACAATTCCCAACTGAAAAATTCCCTCATCCTTAACAGTGCATGCTAATAATGCATCCAAAAATATAGTAACATTTGCAACAGATTCTTGGATGTACTGAGATGGTTGATGGTTTCTGAAGTACATATGGTCTAGTACTATAGAGCTACAAAATGTTAAAAGGAAGAACATGGAAGATCCTCTAAATGAATGATTTATTTCATCATGTCCTATGCTATGCAATATCCTGTCAAAGAAAAAAAGAAAAAAAACCTCCTGGGACTAGGTCATTGCACAAGGCAAGATCCATGATTTTGAAATAAAAAGCCTTGGGGGCAGTAGAAGTAAAGTAACCCGGTTTCAAGTCCTGCTTGTAATTCAGTGTCCTATAGGGGTGAGAGTTGGAGCCTCAGGTTGTCCGTTTCTAAAAGAGGAGTTGAGAGCTGGACTCCCGGGGCTCATGCCTCTAATCCTATCTACTCAGGAGGCTGAGTTCTGAGGATCCTCCTTCAAAGTCAGGCTGGGCAGAAAGTCCCTGTGAGACTTTTATCTCCAATTAACCACTCAAAAACCATAAATGGCACTGTGGCTTATATGAGAGAACACAATCTTTGAGCAAAAGAGGCCCAGAGACAGCGCCCAGGTCCTGAGCACAAGTTCAAGCCCAACAACCAACAAAATAAAATTAAATAGAAATAAATAAATAAAACAGATGAGAATAATTGGCTTTTGGCTTTGATTGTTAAGGAGAAGGTCCAATTAAACATCAAGAAGCCTCTTCCTTTAGATTTTCATTACTCCTTTATAGTTGCAACTCTAAAAAGGACATAAATGTTTTACCTATCACTCTAGGCCACATTAAAACAAATCTTTGAGTTCCTTAATTCAGCTCCATGGAGCCTCCTGACTCTTACTTGTTATCTGTGGAAACAAATTCTCCTCTCATCCAAGATAGATACCAAATATACTTCTTATTCGTTAATTGTGACCTGTGTCTTATTTAGCTTGTTATCATTGATGTACCATGAGGAAGATGTTGTTTGCCATTCTCTTTTGATTTTCATTAGTTAGTGGCAAAACAAATGTTCTTCAACACTGAACTATAAAATACCTGGGAGCCAGGCCCACACTTGTTCCTGTATAAGACGGACAATATTTAGACATTGGATCATCTAAGAGCTCACAAACTTATTGTTCAACAGTAATGCTATTCTGCACCTCCACCAATGAGCAGATTTTGTCTGGTACCATTAGGCCATAAAAGAACTATAAAGGATGCCAAAATGTATCAGAGAAGCGCTGTTAGAAACATCCTTGTGTCTAAATTACAGATGTGACAAATAAAAAAAAAAGGAAAGGAGACATAGTCAGAATTTCATAAACTTAGATTTGTAATTGTAATAAAGGAGATTTTTATTTATTTTTTTGATGATTTCTTTTTTTAATTTTAATTTTATTTTTTGTGAACATACTGTACAGAGGGGTTACAATTACATGGGCAAGATAATGTGTACATTTCTTATCAAGTATTGCAGCCTCCTCCTTTGTTTACCCTTCACATCCCTTCCCAGCCTCCCTGCCTCCACACCAACATTGTAAAGTTCGTTTTCAACATGACAACTTGTACTTCTCATTGTTGCAACAGGTCCACCTGTATCCTTAAACGACTTGTTTTTCCCCATCTCCTCCACAAATTATACCGACATCAAATATAATGAAAGCAGGGGTTATATTGAGGGAGAGGGACATACAAAGCAACAAAGAAATAATCTTATAAATGAGTTAGAAAAAAATGCATGAAAGAAAAAAACATTAAAATATATATCTAAGGGTTCATTTTCCTAACATCACATTATCTGACCTTTTCTGCTTGACTCATACATATACTAAATATTGCAAATAAGGGAAACCATGGGACCTATGTTTCTTTGGGCTTGGCTTACTTCACTTAATATAATTTTTTCCAAGTCTTTCCATTTCCTAACAAATGGGGAAATGTCATTCTTTCTGATGGAGGCATAGAATTCCATTGTGTATATATACCACATTTTCTTGATCCATTCATCTACTGAAGGGCATCTGGGTTGGTTCCATATCTTAGCTATGGTAAATAATGCTGCAATAAACATAGTTGTGCTGGTAGCTTTAGTGTGGTCTTGTTTGTAAACATTTGGGTAAATGCCCAAAAGTGGGATTGCTGGGTCATAAAGGAGATTTTTAGTATTACTTTTTAAAATGCATGATCTTTGTTCTTGGTCCTCATCACCTAATAATTGTTCAGCGCTCCAGAATTCAACTTCTTCATCCAGAAAAAGTGAACTAATACAACATCTCCAGAAAATGGTGAATGAGTGTAAATGAAAGTTACAGCATGC
Organism: Dipodomys spectabilis; assembly: GCF_019054845.1. NCBI lineage: Eukaryota > Metazoa > Chordata > Mammalia > Rodentia > Heteromyidae > Dipodomys > Dipodomys spectabilis. Next base: position 9,529,556 of record NW_024870686.1, on the reverse strand, counting down.
TCTATGGCAGTTGCAAGTAGTATTTTATCTTTTCCACTCTTTTCAAAGAGGAAACTAAGGCCTAAAGAAGTTTCTTTGTCTGAAACCACAAAGTACCATCAAAGCTTCACAGTATCTTCCCTTTGCTTTAGTACATATATACACAAGACTTCAAATATATTTTGTTTTTCTATTATTGATATATTTTCTACTTGCTATGAGAAATTTACTAGTAGAGAGCACTGAGAAATACCAGCAAAAGCTCCTTCTACTCAAAGAGTTACATTAGATTTATTTTTCAGTGTTTCTGGAAATACATTGATTGTGGGTTTGTATTTTTCCTTTGCGATGGTTTTATTGCTTTGAACTAATACGAATTTGTGCTCTAATCTCATCCTTATTGATGGTATTTTGCATTTCAAGTAATCGCATACTCCAAGTCTACGTAGCAGTTACTTTACAAGTTATTTACAAGGTAAAAATATTTCAATTCTTTATTGTAATAGAGTAAAACCTTTTGAATAGAAATAGCTGAGAATTGTTGAGTCTTAAGAAATAGATAGGCACATGGTTCCCATATATCACCTAACACCACATCTCATCCCTTTGCTCATCTTTGTACTCAGAGACTATGTAACCTGTCTCTGTTTCCCACTCTCAAGATCCACTTAGTGTTTTAATGCACAGTTCGGGGTCCAAGAGTCCTTTTCACTACCTATTATACTTGTTGTTTTCTGTATATTTATTTATTTTTAAGTTTCACTATCTCTATTTTTTAACTTTTATTGTAAAGATGATTTCAGTAAGTTACAGTTAAGTCAGGTATTGAGTACATTTCTGTTTGAGCAATGTTACTTCCTCCCTAATTTTCTCCCAGTTTTCCCTCCAGACCCCCCTCTTCCATCAAGTTATATAGTTCATTTTCAACACAGTGTCCAGTGAATATCACTGCTGAATTAGTTCCCCCTTTGTCCAGCATTTCTGTGCTTTCCTTTTCCTTCTTCAAATGATAAACTTACATAAAGAACCAAAGATACAGAAATCAAAAGGAGTGACAAAAGGAGAAAAACAGGAAAAAAAAAAAACACAAAAAGTAAAATAAAAGCCTATTGTTTCCATTTCTTGGAGTTCATTTTGATAAACATTGTTTTATATGATTATATGCATATCGCTATTGAACCTTTTTGATCCTCTCTAGTTTTGGTCTCACTGTGTGAATGTTTAGAGTCCTATTTAATATATCATGCCCATGTGTAACTTTTTCTCTTTTACTCTCCATTGGGTTTACTTGTAGATTAATAGGCACATTCTAATTATAAATGAGGGAAACCATGCAGTCTATGTGTCTTTGGGTCCAGCTTTCTTCATGTAATATAATTTTTCCAAAGTTTTCCATTTCCTCACGAATGGGGCGATATCATTCTTTCTGATGAAAGCATAGACTTCCATTGTGTATAAATACCACATTTTCTTGACCCATTCATCCACCAAGGGACATCTGTATTGATTCCATATCTTAGCTATAGTGAACAATGTTTCTCTGCACATTTTTAAATCCATAAAAATATCAGTTACTTAATTGTTACTTCCTGTAACTTTAAATTGTTTATTAGTAGAAGCCCTGTAATTCTTTTTATTAGAGTCCAGGTTTCCCAAAAGGAAAAATTATATTTTCTTCCTTTGTTTTCCCAGCTTTTAATATTATACCTAGTAATGTTTTTCATATATTCATTTTAGAGGGCTCTGAAAGTGTGTGCATATTTCCAAATTTTTATATAAGGTTATGCTATCAGAAATAACTTTCAATGTAATTTATAAATAATTGGTATTTCACATACTTCTTCCTTCTATTCACTTCTATGTTTTGCAATTTAAGTCATTGGAAAACTTCAGGTTATGAAGTGGTGCTGTGGTTCAAGTGATAGAGCGCTTGCCTTGAACTGAAGAGCGCAGGGACAGTGCCTAGGGCAAGAGTTCAAGCCCCATGACCGACAAAAAAAATGGGGGGAAACTTCAGGTTAGTGTGAAGAGGAGCTTTGTACATGGTCAAGATAAGTTGTGTAGTGATAGAAGGATGAGGGTCAGCAAGAAGAGAAGTTATGCACAGATGTGTAACACTAGCTGTTTATGAGATGCAGAACTGAATAGCCTCACACGTTCCATTCCTATCTGTCAACATTCACAAGCTAGTTAAATTCTCTCAGCCTTCATTATCTTGTCTTTCCAAGAGCATGTTAATAGATCCTCCCTACTTAGATTGTTGATAGATTTAAGCAGTGGTCTTGTACCCCCGCCATAGACAATGAGCCACTCAGTGCCCACATAGAGACATGTTTAAATTATGTTTTCTTCCTTTTAAGAGTTGAAGCACATGAATATTTCCAAGGAAAGGGAGCAGATGGAGAAGGACATTGAAGAACAGACAGCAAATAGCTTGACAGAATCTGGGGGGCGGAGTAGGAAGGAGGAACCCCTAAAGTAGGGCTTGAATTCAGGGCCTAATTGCTGTCCCTGAGCATTTTTGCTCAAAGCTAGGGCTCTTCCATGTGAGCCACAGTCCCACTCCCAGGTTTTTGCTGGTTAATTGGAGATGAGTCTTTTAGACTTTCCTGCACTTCTGATATTGAACAGGATCCTCAGATCTCAGACACCTGAGTACCTAGGATTACAAGCTTGAGCTACCAGCACTCATACCAGAATCTTATGCTAAGACTCCTCCTCTCCCCCACCCAGTGCTTCCTTTTAGCTGTCACGTTCTCCAGGCATTTCAGGGCTCATAGCCTTAGGGCAAAAAACAGAAGAGAAAGCCTTCTGAATTTGTAACAATCCTTTTATAATTCTAATTAAACCTTAATGAATTCAAAGCATTGATTAACATCCTAGGGAAAGTTTGCTTCTTATTCTATCTATTCAATAGGGTATTTGGGTGCTAACAGCCTTAGGCAAAGAGCTTAGAAGACAGGTGAGAAAGCTTTCTGAATTCTTAAAACCTTTTACAACTCCAATTAGGCTTTAATGAATCCAAAGCATTGATTAGAATCCTAGAGAAAGTAACTTTAGGTAGACTTGAGCTGCTGCCTAAGGATGTGTGTGTGAGTGGGCACGTGGCAGTTCTGGTTTGACTGGGGGACCTGGAAGTTGTCCTTGAGCTTTTCTGCTGAAGACTAGCACTCTACCACTTGAATCTCGGCTTCACTTCATCCACTTCAGCCTTTAGATGGCTAATTGGAAATCAGAGTCACACAGAATTTCCTCCCTGGCTGGCTTCAAACTGCAATTCTCAGATCTCAGCCTTCTGAGTTGCTAGGATTATAGGCTTGAGCCACTGGTGCCCAGGTACCTGAGACTTTTTTTTTCTGGTCTGTCATGGGGCTTGAACTCAGGGCCTAGGCATTGTCCCAAAGCTCAAGCCCAACACTCTACCACTTTGAGCCACAGCACTACTTCCAGTGTTCTGGTAGTTAATTGGAGATAAGAGTCTCATGGATTTTGCTGCCTGGGCTGGATTTGAACTGCTGTCGGGTCTCAGACTCCTGAGTATACCTGAGACTTAAGACTCTCTTTGAGCTGGAGAAGGGAGCCTCACAAAGTAGATGAGTGACTGTACTAGACATATAAGTTTAAGTTAACTGGATGTATTTTTTTATTTTTATATTTTTTGTCAGTCATGGGGCTTGAACTCTGGGCCTGAGTGTGGTCCCTCAGCTCTTCAGCTCAAGGCTAGCGCTCTACCACTTGAGCCACAGCGCCACTTCCTGGATATATTTTTTAAAGCAGAAAATGTATGTAGTTCAAGTGGTTGTAGGGTTGACTATTAAGCTTAAAGTCAAATTCAAAAAGTGAAAGAATTATGGTGCATTTTTATTTCTTTTTTGAATATATAAGCGTTTCTAAAAATAATGTAGAATGTTTTGATTCATCTTGATTAGAGATCACTGAGCTGAGGATGACCGATATTTTCATTGTACATAGCACAATATTTACTAAGAATAAAGAATAAAATTATATTCCTCATTTTATTTGACTCTTCCTTTTTTTTCTTTTTCAGTCCTGGGGCTTAAACTCAGGGCCTGGGGTCTGTCCCTGAGCCTTTTTATGCTCAAGGTTAGCACTCTACCACTGGAGCCATAGCACCACTTCTGGCTTTTTCTGAGTAGTTCTTATTTTATTTTAATTTATTGTCAAGGTGATGTACAGAGGGGTTACAGTTACATACGTAAGGTAGTGAGCACATTTCTTGTCTAACTTGTTACCGTCCATCATTTTTCTCCCTCTTTTCCTCCTCCTAACCCCCTTTTGCTGTACAAATAATTTCCAACATATTGTCTTGTGAGTATCACTGATGCATAGATTCCCCCTTTGTCCTTTGTCTCACCATTTTGTTGTTCTCCTTCCCTTCCTAATTCAGATAAACATATATACAATATTCAGGTACCAAAACTAAATACAGTGACAACAGAAGATAAACCATAGGGGGGAAAATACAAAAGAAAAATGAAAATGTGGCAAATATATATGTATATATATATATATATATATATATATATGTATGTAATGGAATTCTATGCTTCCATCAGAAAGAATGACACCACCTCATTTGTAAGGAAATAGAAGGACTTGGAAAAAAATATTAACTGAAGTAAGCCAGACACAAAGAAACAGGTCCCTTGATTTCCCTTATTTGTAATGATTAGTTTATATCTAGGATAATCTTGGCAGATGAGCAGAATAGCTCAATAGCTAGGTACATATGACCATATAAGATGATGCTAAGCAAAATGAACTCTAAGACATGGGCACAAGAGGTTTTTCTTTGTTGTTGTTATTCTCAATATAATATGTGATTTATTGAAGATAAGAGTATCATGCACTTTCCTGCCTGGGCTGGCTTTTGAATTGTGATCCTCAGATCTCTACCTCCTGAGTATATAGAATTACAGGCATGAGCACTGGCACCTGGCTTCCACAGGTATCTCATTCATTAAAAAAGGGATAATTTATCAAACTCCCCATTATTATTACTACTATTATTTACAGACATTGAGGTGATAGTATGAACTTTTACTTTAAATATAACTCAAGGTAAAATGGTGGATCCTGCACTGATTGGATGACTTACAGCATAGGTGTGTTTCTCACAGTTCTGAAGGTTGGAAAGGCTGATCTCCAAGTGCTGAACAATTTAGCTCTTGGCAAAGAATCTTTTGATTTGCCATTTTCTTGTTATGTCTTCACATGGTGGAAGAGAGTACTGATTAGGCCCTCTTGTTATGAGGACACTAGTCCAATGTGAAAGCCTCATTTTCCTAACGTTATTTAAACCTAGACTAGTTATCATCAAAGACACCATCCTTAAATACCATCTCGTAGAAGTTTCAGGCTACAACATATACATTTTTGAGGGGCCACAATTCAGTCATAGCAAATGCCACAATACCCATATATAAAGTTACTTTTAACCAAGTAAGCTACATTTTGTGATTCCAACATTCAGTGTTATAATAGTTCAGATATATAACTATATTTTGTTTGTATTTTAAAAAGATCTCAAGAGAGCACACTTTTCCTTTTAATTCAAATATGAGAACTAATATAAAATTGGAACAATATGTCATCTGATTTACTACATTTTAGGTCAAGTGGTGAAAGAACTATTCAGACAACCTGCCAGGTTTTGTTAGGTTACACCCCGAGCTTCACAGTTTAAGACAAATGCAGGCTGAAATTTTGATTCATGCACATGTGGTCTGGCTCAAGACTCAGCTTCACATATCTAGAAACACCCACCCACACACTTAACACACACACACACACACACACACACACACACACACACACAATCACACACAACCAAGAAACAAAGAAATGTCTTCAAAGAAAGAAAGCAAAAAGTAAACCCAAAAAAAACAAAACAAAACAAAAATCAGAAACTGAGTAGCTTGTCCTACAAATTTCCTCCATCCCTTGGAGAAGAAACTTGGTATTTCCTTTGTGGTTTTCATTTCAAGGCATTTTTTAAAAATTAAGTAGTAAGTTCTTTCTGCATTATCTCATAAGATTATTTCCTCTTTTTTTAAAAAAAAAATGGATGTGTTAATAGATGCACTAAGGAAACCAGAGGTTCAGTAGGCAAGTAGCAGACAGAACTGGAGAAATAATATAGGAGGAGACCATGATATGAAAAGAGAAAAATTATGTACTGGCTCAGTCACAGATGAGGGTTTTTTTTCCAATTTTTAACTTTTTCTTTCCATCTCTCACATTTTATTCATGCCCTAAGACTTCCAGACAATCATTACCGCCTCTCAACTTCCATACACAGAGGAGCCTCCCGTTCTGATTGCCATTTGCTCTATCTACCACTCCTCCTGCTGTATAGCTCAGGCTAATCTACGCTCCAGTCCTTTCCACTATAGGTACAGATCTAATTAAACAAATACTTAAGTGTAATAAACTGATAATCTGTCATCCCCTTTATTCCAAATTTCTGAGCTGTGTTTTTAGGAATAAGAAAGATAGGATTTTTAACTCATAATATGAAAGTAATTTTTGTTTCAACTTAGTAAGCAGGAGACTAGCAAATATTTGTGCTGGAAGAAAAACTAGAATTTGTGATGTACTTGTTGATTCCTGTGACTTAGTAGTCTCATCTTTTGGGCAAAGTAAGTTGTTTTCTTTTTCTTATTCATTTGTTTTCTTCTACCTGAAGCTCTTTAGGTTGCAGGAAACAAGTTTCTATACTACAGGAATGACAGGATATTCACATAGTCATTACCTTATAATCTCCTGAAATATAAGAGAATAGAGAGAAAAAAATACTGTATCTCAGTATGAGTTCTGGATCACCTGAGAAAGTTATTTACAGAAAAGCAGACATTAGAGGATGAGCCTTTGGATAACAAAGATTTGGGAAGAAATCTTTAAATGATCGTCACTTAAAATGGAAAATAAAATCATGCCAAATACCACGTAAGTCTAAATGTTCACAAAAATGGTCAGATGAATGACAGGGACCTGTCATCCTTATGAGGCTGAAATCTAAAGATCAAGATTCAAAGCCAGCCAGGGCAGAAAAGTCCACAAGACTCTTTTTTTAATTGTAAAGGTGATGTGCAGAGGGGTTACAGTTACATAAATCAGGTAATAAGTACATTTATTTTTTAACAGTGTCACCTCTTCCCTCATTTTTTCCCAGTTTTTCTCTCCCAAACCCCCTCTCCCAAAAACAAATAGTTCTTTTTTAACATAGAGTTTAGTGAGTATCACAGCTGTGTTTGTTCACCCTTTGTCCAACCATTTCTTTTTTTTTTTTGTCCATTTCTATACTTCCCTTTCCCTTCTCCAAAAGGTAAGTTTACATACAAGACAAAAGACACAGACACAATAAAAAAAAGCAACAAAAGGAAAAGAGCAGAAAATACACAAAAAATAAAATAAAAAATCCTATTGTTTTCATTTCTTGGTGGTCAATAATTTTATATGATCATATGTACATAACTATTGAGCCTTTTGGATCTTCTCTTAAGAATATCCTCCTTTGGTCTCACTGTATGAATGTTTAGAGTCCTGTTTAATTTATTATGTCCACATGGAGTTTTGTATTTACTTATAGATTTATAGGCACACTCTAATTAGTACAAATTAGGGAAACCATGGAACCTATGTGTCTTTGGGTCTGGCTTAGTTCACTTAATATAATTTTTCCAAGTTTTTCCATTTTCCTTATGAATGAGACAATGTCATGCTTTCTGATGAAAGCATCAAATTCCATCATACACACACACACACACACACACACACACACACACACACATACATTTTTTGATCCATTTATCCACTGAGGGGCATCTGTGCTGGTTCCATATCTTTGCTATAGTAAATAATGCTGCAGTGAACTTGGTTGTGCTGGTAGCCTTAGTGTGGCCTGGTTTGTGGTCAATTGGGTAAATATCCAGGAATGGGATTGCTAGGTAAAAGGGAAGCTCTATGTTTAGTCTGTAGAGGAACTTCCATACTGCTTTCCAGAGTGGTTGAACACTCTGTTGTTCATTCATGTAGTAGCATTCCCTTTTGGCCACATCTCTGCTAACATCTGTTATTGTTAATTTTCTTGATAATGGCCATTCTAACCAGGATGAGGTGAAATCTCAATGTTGTTTTGATTTGCATTATTTTTATGGCTCAGGATGTTGAACATTTCTTCATGTGTCTATTGGCCAGTCTTGCTACTTCTAAGAAGTCTCTCTAAGTCTTTAGCCCATTTATTAATTGCATTGTTACTTCTTTGAGAGTTTCTAAGTATATTTGATACATGAGATCCTTTGCTGATGCATACCTAGTACAGATCTTCTCCCATTCTGTGGGATTTTTATTTATCTTGCTAGCTATGTCCTTTGTCAAGCAGAAACTTTTCAGTTTGATGCAACCCCATTTATCTAATCTTTCTTTGTTTTCTAATAATCACCACTAGCCTTGAGGAAAAAAATTCAGTGACAGCATCAAGATCCTGAATTCAAGCCCCAACACACACACACACACACACACACACACACACACACACACACACACAGAATCAAATTATAAATTAATTGTTACAATATTTTTTAACATCTCTAGCAATAAGTTCCTTGTACATCATAGGTGCCCAAAATTTTGTTGCTTCACTTGTTTTTTCTTATTTAGAATTATAGAAAATAGTTTGAAGACAACAAAACTACTTGACTCATTTTATTATTTTTTTCCTAAGTCACTCCTTTTGTTTCTATATCTTAAATATTCCTTGCTGTTGAGAAATAAGTGCTATTATCTTCCCTAATTTCCCATCCAGATGAGAAGGGTATTTAGACATATATTAAAACAATTATGAGTATTCATGGTGGTAACTGAACAATCTTATTTATTTCGGAACTTTAATATCATCATGCTGATTTTACCATTGCTGAGCCCAAGGAAAACAGACTATCACCCAAGGAATTCTTGTCTCCAAGTTCAGTGGCCTATTGCTCAAATTGACTTGACTTAGTCAGTTGCTTTTGTTCTAAACCTTAAAATCAAATATCTGTGGCTTTGGTAGCTCACACCTTTTACTTGAGACCCAAAATATTATTTTAACTCATTAAACAACTTGCAGCTCAGCAAGGTCCCAAACAAAAAAAGCTACTGTATTTCTGTGACTCATTTGTCTACATAATAACTTGGCAACTCTAGACAACACTCTATTGGCCTACTAGTAACTAATACAAGCAGAGGAAATTATGCTGTATTTTATTCCATGCTAGGATTATTTTTATAGTGAAATTCTATCGTCCAACATAAAGATAGAAGAAACTTAATAGGACACGTGTTTTACAAACTCTTTCAAACTATTTTTCTAACATTTTAAAATCTTGGCAAAGTTTTTCCTGCTTTCTGTCCAATACATTTTTTTTTTCTCCAAATTACAATAACAAGAATGGTTTCATGAAAACTTGATTTTCAAGTTTTAAGTTTTTTTTTATTTTGTTACTAAGTGGAAACTTGATCATTGAAGTGCGTGAAGGAAAACTGTGTTTTATTCTGTCCTAGAAAATAATTATGGCCACGCAGTAGCAATAAGACTTGACAAATCTCAAAGAAAACATGCAAAACTATGGTAGAGAAAATCATGAGGCTTTATTGAAAACTGCAAAGCTAAATTTATCAAAAAAAAAACTATACATTATGTCCAGGAATATATAGTTTTTATTATTAAAATGCTAGTTATTTAGTTACCTGCCTACTAAGCAATAAAAAGAAAACCAAGTGACTCAAAATAATTAAATAATTATACTAAGAGAAAAAGGCCTAAAAAACAAAACCACACATCCATGTGATTTCATGTCCAAACACCTGAAGAAAATATAAACAAATCTACAGAGAGCAGTGGTTGATGGGGAGCAGACGGGCAGACAGGAACAGGAGGGTGGGTGACAAACAGATAGGAAGAAAATATATTCTGTTGGTGATGTTATCTATGATGTGATCACAGATAGATGCATTTGACCAACTCCAATCAAATTGCTCACTTTAAATTCGTTGAATTTACAACATACCACTGAGGGGTCAATGAAACAATTAAAATACAAATAAGAACTGGTAGAAATAATCAATGCATAAAGAAATCAAGAGGTAAACTAAAAGGTAAAAATAAAGAAATTGGCAAGAGGACCTATAATTTAAAAAATTAAAATATGCACTGCTTTCAGATGAGGGTAATGTGAAAGCAGCATCGTTTTGTTTTTTTTCAAACTACAAAAGGTAGTAACTGAGTGTATGCTCCAGGGGAGAATGTCCTCTTTATCTGGTTAAACAGGAAGCGGAGTTCTATAAAGAATCACACATGTAGGTGTATCTGCAGATCTGTCATTTCTGTCACTAATCCATAGACACTATCTATTTAAAACAATAGTATCATAGATACAAATTTTAAATGTATGATTAAGAATAACATCACAGTCCATGTTTAAGTACAATACCAGTGGAAAAGCATGCTAGTGGTGGCTATCTGAGGTTAGCTGAATCAGGAAATTTCAGAACCACTGAAGTTCACATGTGTCTCACACTCCTCTACCTAAAGTCAGTACTTATATACTAGATGCTATCCCATCTCTCCTTGCCAAGAAATTGCTCCAACATTCCTTTCCCTGTTCTCTTCCTTTCAACATCCTTCACCCTTTAGAAAACGTTCATTTAAAAAATGTACAGACATCCTATATTCTTCCATTCAATGGATGTATCTCATGGCCACCATTCCATTTATTTACTCCTCTTTCAGAGGCTTGACTCTATTTGTGTGTCTACATTCTGTCCTAGAATGCTATTTTAAGACATGCTAATCTGACTTTTGTCCATATGATTCTCTGAACTTGTCATGATCAACAGTGGCTTTTGTTTGTCAAATCTAATGGTCAATTAGCTCTTTGTCTCTGACTTGCTCTAATTAACATTCACTCTTTTTGGGATCTCATCCAGTCGTATACTTTAAATTCCATATAGTCACAGTTAAGTCTTCCAAATACATTTCTTAAGCCAAGCTCTCCCTTGTAAATTCCAATTCATACATCCAATACAACCCTTAGCATTGCTCTTAAGACTGTCTTACAGACATCCTCAGTGTAGTATATCCTAAACTAAAATTCTAGTCTGCCTCACAGACAGACTGGCTTTACCTCCAGTTTTCAGTTTGTGGCAATTTCATCCTCTGCCCAATGGTCTCCCTAAATTTCGCCGCTCTTCTACTCAAAACCACACTAGGCTTTCAGGTTTCCAGGAATCAAAGCAAAATGCATAGAAGACACTCTCTGATACATTCCTTATCACCAACCTGAGAGTACTTTTTAGATCTCTATCCTTTTTCCATTGCATCCACACCAATTCTCTTGATATGTCTGGAATGGTCAACTTCAACAGCAAAGGTTATCCTTATCTATTCTGAACAAGCAAAGAGATTTTTCAGCTTCTGAAACCATGTGTTCTCTAGTGTCTCTAGTTATATTCATCTTTCCCTTACAATGAAAATTGTTTCATTGAAAACTGGTGTAAATAAAATAAATTTAGCAAATAGAAAAACCCGCATCTAGATGCATCAAAATACTTTTTTCACACCAAGTCTTGGACTAGAATAATTTCCAGTGACAAAATATTACCTCAAAACCTTGTCAACTTGCTTTTTATTGCTTTGCCTTACATGTAGTAACTCTAGTAAATTATAAGCAAAGCTGTGAAAGTTTTGGAAGATGAAGTGTCATGGACAAGTTATTATTTCTACGTTTATTAGGAACTTTTAGAATGTGTAGGCCCTTTTAAATTGCTTTAGAGGCATTGTTTAGTATTGATTTCAAGGTTATTACAAAACTGTTACAAAACTATTCCTTCATGAAAATGGGAAGAAAAAGCCTCAGACTTCTCACAAAAGTACAAAGGGTGATTTTAGTTCCTGAGTTAATGAGGATTGTTACCCAATTCAAAGAGGAGGAAATCACTGTTTTCAAAAGATAGATCTGCTTTGCCTAATCAAAGGTTACTGTCTACTAGACCCATTGACCAATTATGTAGATGTTCAGATTCAACTTTCCTAAAAATTAGTGAGGAGGAGCCAGTAGAAAAACTATGATAGTCAATTAGCTAACCTTATCATATCAAATATTTAGATAATAGTAAAGAACATTTATCTACAATGGCTTTTCTGTATGCCAACAATGAGAAAAGTGTGGCTGAAATTAGGAAAGCAACTCCATTTGTAATAGCCCCACAAAAAATAAAATACCTAGGAATTAACTTAACTAAAGAAGTGAAGGACCTCTATGATGAAAACTTTAAAATCTTGAAAAAGGAAATCAACACAGAACTTAAAAAATGGCAAAACCTCCCATGCTCCTGGATTGGAAAGATTAACATCGTGAAAATGGCAATACTTCCCAAGGCTATCTTCAAATTCAACGCAATACCTATCAAAATTCCACCCTCATTCTTCAAGGAAATAGAAGAGGCAATACAAAAATTCATATGGAACAATAAAAGACGCCGAATAGCAAAAACGCTCCTCAACGGAAAGAACACTGCTGGAGGAATATCAATACCAAATTTCAAACTCTACTATAAAGCCATAGTAATCAAAACAGCTTGGTATTGGCATAAGAACAGACCTCAGGACCAATGGAATAGAATTGAAAACCCAGAAATGAACCTACAGACCTATAGCCATCTAATCTTCGATAAGGGAGCTAAAACAATAGAATGGAAGACAGACAGCCTCTTCAGTAAATGGTGCTGGCAAAACTGGTTAACTACATGTAGAAAACTAAAGCTAGATCCTTATATATCACCCTGCACCAGAATCAACTCCAAATGGATCAGACCTTGAACTCAAAGCAGACACTCTGAAAACATTACAGGATGGAATAGGAGAAACCCTGGGTCTCCTTGGCTCAGGCCGAAATTTTCTGAATAGAGACCCGGAAACACAACAAATCAAAGAAAGGTTGGACAAATGGGATTGCATAAGGTTGCAGAGCTTCTGCAGGGCAAATGACATAGCTAGCAAGATCAATAGAAAGCCCACTGATTGGGAGAAGATCTTTACTAGCCATACAACGGACAAGGGTCTCATATCTAAAATATACTTGGAACTCAAAAAATTAAACCACCCAACAACAAATCCTCAAAGAAACAACTGCCCAATAAGTAAGTGGGCGAAAGACTTAAAGAGAAGCTTCTCTGAAGAAGAAAGAAGGATGGCCAATAGACACATGAAGAAATGTTCAACATCCCTAGCCATAAAAGAAATGCAAATCAAAACAACATTGAGATATCACCTCACTCCAGTTAGAACAGCAAAAATCAAGAACTCTAACAACAACAGATGCTGGAGGGGATGTGGACAGAAAGGAACCTTACTTCATTGTTGGTGGGAATGTAAACTTGTTCAACCACTTTGGAAAGCAGTATGGAGGTTCCTCAAAAGACTTCACATAGAACTCCCCTATGACCCAGCAATCCCACTTTTGGGCATTTACCCAAATGTTTACAAAAAAGACCACACTAAAGCTACCAGCACAACTATGTTTATTGCAGCATTATTTACCATAGCTAAGATATGGAACCAACCCAGATGCCCCTCAGTAGATGAATGGATCAAGAAAATGTGGTATATATACACAATGGAATTCTATGCCTCCATCAGAAAGAATGACATTTCCCCATTTGTTAAGAAATGGAAAGGCTTGGAAAAAATTATATTAAGCCAGGCCCAAAGAAACATAGGTCCCATGGTTTCCCTTATTTGCAATATCTAGTATAGGTATGAGTCAAGCGGAAAAAGTCAGAGAATGTGATGTTAGGAAAACGAACCCTCAAATATGTATTTTAATGTTTTTGTTTCTTTCATGCATGTGTTTCTAACGCATTTATAAGATTATTTCTTTGTTGCTTTGTATGTCCCTCCCCCACAGTGTAACCCCCGCTTTCACTATATTTGATGTCAGTATAACATGTGGAGGAGACGGGGCCAAACAAGTCGTTTAAGGATTCAGGTGGACCTGTTGCAACAATGAGAAGTACAAAATGTCATGTCAAAACCAGCTTTACAATGTCGGTGTGGGGGGGGGTATGATAGGGTGGGGGGGAGGAGGGAGGCTGGGAAGGGAGGTGAAGGGTAAACAAAGGAGGAGGCTGCAATGCTTGGTAAGAAATGTATGCATTATCCTGCCCATATAATTGTAACCCCTCTGTACTGTATGTTCTCAAATAAAATAAAATAAAATTTAAAAAAAAAAAAAGAACATTTATCTTAAACTTTAAATCCTTCCTCTATTCTTTTTCTTCCCAAAACAACACATGATTGCACATCAACATAATTGTTGTTTCATCGACAGCTAGATAGACAAATTCTAAACATGTCATTCAAAGGAGAGATATAAATTATAAAGATAATAAAGAGTAGAAATATTTCTACTGCCAGGTACCAGTGGCTCACGCCTATAATCCTAGCTACTCAGGAAGCTAAGATCTGAGAATCATAAGCTCAGGCAAGAAAGACCATGAGACTCTTATCGCCAATTAATCAGCAAAACTTTAGAAGTGGAAATACAACTCAAGTGGTAGACCACTTGCATTGAGCCAAAAAGCTCAGGAATATTGTCTAAGGCTCTAAGTTCAAGCTCTAGTACTGGCACAATAATAGTTCTATCTACCAATAAATACTACCCTGCCAAAAGATATAAAGGCTTTCCATAGATCAACTGCTTTAATTTGGAAAATGTCTAGTTAGAGGCTAAGCTTCAAATCTTACACAGGTTAAGTAACTTTCACAAAGTGACACAGTTTGGTTTTGGAGTCAGACTCCTATCCTAGAACCCTTTCTTTAACTGTTTCTATTCTGTATTTTATTAGCTAATCTAGCCTAACATCCTAGGCAAACATTTTTAAGAGAAGGTTTTAGATTTACAAACAGAGGAAGAAGAAGACAAATAACTTAAACCCCTTCTCTGTGCCTGACACAAGGTTAAGTATTTGGGATGTCATCTCATTTTTATCTTTATACACATATTTGGTAAGGCCTGGATGAGTGTATAAGTTCTGAGCTTTGTTGGGATCTGGCAACTGAAGATGAAAACAAGAAATGAGAATGATTAAAGATTTAGGAAGTCATATTTCCAGTTAAAAAGAACACTGGTTTGTTTGTTTAGAGAAGAGAAAGTTTAAGAAAAACTTGCCAGTATATTTTATAAATGTATGTGAACAGTTTTTCTTGTTTCTTTGGGCCAATGTCAACAGAAACAAAGCTAATTATCTGCTGGTAGAAGTGGGTGGAAGTTATTGAGTGCAGTGAGCAGCCAATGGAGCAGGACTGGAGGGAGAGACAGGAATAAATATATACACAGGGCATGGTAGAAAGATAGTTATATCATTTCTCATTTCATTTTGCTCCAGCATTTTCCTTAGAGAAATAAATATAAATATGAGTGTATGCACACATTAATCTTCTGTCTACTTTGAGTGATGTGCAATTTTCTCCACTCTTAAGGATGAACCTAAAACTCGGAGAATTTAAGAAGTCTTCCCATTTTCACACAGCAATTAAATGAATTAAATTAATAAATTAAAATGAAAAGACCTTATGGGAGGCTGATTACAGAAGGCCAAATAAAGCAGAAAACATAGATGAACTGGAGTTGACTATATTCCATCACCTGACAGAAAATTAACAACTAACATTTTATCTGCAAAATACAAATGAAAATGCATGCAAATCACTGCAGGCAGGAAAGTCTATGAGACTCATCTTCAATTGACTTGCAAAAAAAAAACCAAAAGTGAAGGTTTGGTTCAAGTGGTAGAGCACCCTCCTTAAGCAAAAATACTAAGGGACAGTGACCTGACCCTGATTTCAAGCCTCAATATTGGCACACACATGCACTCACACATGCACACGCACACACATGCACTCACACATGGACACACACACACACAAAATTACTAGGAACACACAATTACTGGGAATAATGCCATGGGAATAATTAATCTACCAACAATTCTCACTTTTTAAGCTAGCACAGTTGTCACATAAATTTTTTAGATTGTTTCAACCAATTAGGATTTTGTTCGTTTGGTTTTGTGGGAATTTTTTTGTGTTTTCTTGTTATGTTTTACTTGCTATTTGTTGGTTTTGGTTTTGAAGTCAAGATCTTGTTAGGTCGCCTGGACTAGCTTTGAACTTAATGATTCCTTTGCTCTGCCTTCCCAACATGTTTTCATTTGAATACTTTCCTTATTCAAATTCATATGTAACAGTAATTATTCTTGCAATTTGACATATCTCTAAAATCAAGCTTCATGTTAATTTTGACAGATTTTTAGCTAAAAGAACCACTTGCTATGATCTCATACTTTATTGAATTATCACTTATTACATTCTCTGAAAGTATATAAATGATAACCATCATGATCACAAAGGATCTACCCATTTGTTCTAAAACTTAAAGCTGACAACAATGACAATAACTTACAACTTCAGAAAAGAGGACAGATGTTAGGGAAAACAAGTTTAATAGTTCTCATACCTCTTCATATGTTATCATTTATCACATGGAAAGTAGAATTATTCTTGCACATAGAATTATTGAAAAGTTCTGTAAATTTGCAATTTTTTCATAGACCCCCCCCCCAGTTAGGTTCATCTTATCATGCATCAGGGAGGCAAAATGAATAGCAATAAAATACACTGATTGGAAATATAATCGAAGGGAGACATTACTGAGCTGTCTCAGCAAAACTGAGATAATTAAACTCAGAGTTGCTGTTTCCCGCTTCACTGGTGTAAACAATGAGGCTTTCCCAGTGCTTCAGCCACAACCTAGATGTCCCAAAGCCACACCACTCTTCCTTCCCTCAACTTTCCCTAAGGAAAATTCTGGATCATAAAGGAATAAGCATTGGAATGAGTTCTTTTCCTGAATTCACTTGGGCTTCTTCTGCCTTTGCATTTGTGACATCTCATTATAAGACAAGCTAACATCTATTATTAATTGATGTACTAATTAAAGCCATGCTTGCAGTTTCCATTAGCTTATTCTCTAAATTCTCCAGAGTTGGCTGTCTGGTTTTAATCAAAACCAAATGGGAGTCCAAGTTCCCAGCCTGGAGCAGCTAGGAGGAAGTTACTCAGTGGAGGCACAAGAAAGCAGCAAAGATAAACAGAGGAGAGTTCACAAAATGTGTGTCCGACGAAGGATACAGATACTGTGAGCCGCTTTAAAGATGTGATTCAGGGACTCTGTCAGGCTAGACAGAGGCCGGTTGAATGTGTTTAATGTCAGCAGGACTCTAATATGATCAAGATGGAGTCTGTCTTCTGCTTCTGCAACCCTGGATTTGTGTAACTCTGGAGGATTCTGACTAGAGGTAAAGCTGTATGTGCTGTAGTATAAGCTATTTTGATTCTGGTAAGAAATCTAGGAGGGGAGTACAGGGAACTTGAAGAAAACATCCTATTTACTGCATTCTAGGGAATTTACTCAGACTTTTCTCAGGCACAGAACAGAAGGCTCCAGCATTTTGAATTTTAAGTTATGTTAGGGGGAAAAAACACCTCGTTTTAAAATTTAGAATGATTACAGTATTAAATTTCTCAGTTCATCTTGCTGTTTTGGAAGGAGGCTTGGAAATAAATGCTAGCAGAGATACTTTTATAGACATTTAATATAGTAGAAGGTGGCAGGAGAGCAATATTCTTTTCTCTCTCTCTCTTTTTTTTTCATAAGCAAAGCTCTAGGACTTAATGAGTCTCTAGCTAATCACCTCAAGAGCTTTGACAAACTCACTTTGGTTCTGTGTAAAATCAGAGCTCCTTATTCCAGGCAGCTCTCTCTCCCCCCTCCCAGCCTCTTCTTGCAGTTTTTCTCACATGCAAACTTCTCAGAGGCAGGAAATACTTTCCAGGCAATCTAGGCCTGGTTGTGGAGGCCCCTTTTGCAAAACATCAGTCTGAATTTAGTAGACAGAAGTCACTAGGAACGCCTTCGACAGGATCCGGCTTGAGCCTAGGAGGCTTGTTCCAGCTGCGGAGAGTGTTTTTGTTAGGATCACACACTGTACAACTGCTTAGAATAGAGCCACGATCTCAACCACGAAATGTGAACTTACATTTTGGAGAAGCTAACTCACGGGATGGACTTCTTTCCTAGCCAAACTTTGGGACCGGGTTATGCCTTGGTGGTGCAGCTCTTCCTTGTCTAGGTAAGATTGTCTTTATGCTTTGAGGGATCTTTGAAGAGGCAGAGGGTGAGAAATGTCAGCATAGTTGAGCCCTGAAATCAGAAAGTGGGAAAGGCTTTAAGTAAGGAGAAAACTTGTGAGTCAAAATAGTTTTAGCCAAATGTCATTCCTAAAATAGGCTCCATATAGGTTTTTGCTGTTTTCTTCCATAACGTAGGATAACAAGCTGTTCCTCTTTTTAAATCTTTCACTTACTTATTAATAGATCTGTAAGAACTGTTTGCCTATCCCACAGCATAATATGAATTGCATGTATCTTCTCACTTATGAGGTGTCTGGGAACTCTTCCTTCCTCTTCTTTTGAAAGCAGGAAGAATGTAGAGTCCTAGTGACATTTTCTTAATAATTCTCCAAAGATTATTTTATGTCCCATATGAATGGATGAAGATTGGATTCTTCAATATTATTTCAAGGCAGTATGAACCACAATGTCAAGTTGCTGCTCATCTTCAAAGTATCACTTTAAACTGTAGACACATGAAATCTCAGAAATCAGTTCCAACCTGGAGTATTTAATTTCACTTTCAGATATTTCAATCCGAGAATTGGATTTGAGAATTGGATATAATTTAGATTAAATTTCCTAGATTTCCTGCATAGATTCTATTTGTATGTTTTGAATAATTGAAGTAAATTTCAATGAAAAGGGTACTTGTTGTTATTTTTAAGGCAGCCAAACCCAGGGCAATCTTACAAAAACTAGCCATACAACTATACTTTCTGTAATCATAAAATTATATTTCTACCAGCCTATGATCTCTGTAATATGTTTGGATGTATAATATATGAGCAAAGAAATTTAATAATGTTTTAATAGTATGGATTTATACTATCAACTATGCTGTTATACTTCTGAATATTTAGGATGAAAGTCATTATCTTTTAGAAATAATAGGATTGGTAGGTACATAAAGGGAGCAAATATTCATACATATTTCAAAAAGTAAACTTACATAATGAAGGCTTGAGGAGCTATTTTCACTGTTGGATCATCTGAAATCAAGCATAGGTTTTAAGCTGTTATATAGTACACGTTGATTATTTGGTGTGCTATCTAATTCATTCTTAATTTCTATATTAGAATAACTTGTACTGATGAAATTTAATTACTCAGTAATAACTTCATTAAGACTTTTAGGAATTAGGAAAGTCATATTTAAAGTGTTAAAAATGAGACTCTGGACACCAGGTGGAAAAAAACTCAGGAGCAGAGTGATTACCTATCATATATGAGGACTTAGAGCCATCTTAAGTACCAAAACAAATTTTGATATGTCTAAATTGAGATTCAATAAAATTCCTGTATGGAATGTCAGGGAAGGAAAAGATCTAAGTGATCACCTCTTCTGACATTGCCTGGAGGTGACCAAGAGGGAGGCAGAGGGATGACACTTGAAAATGACCTGTTCAAAGTCACTCCATGAACTAGGAGAAAGGATGTCATTGGTACCACAGCACCTTGTGGTATATCTCTTTGTAGCACAGCATCTTGAGCTCATCATAATTATTCCTAATAAAGCATGATCATGTCCAGTGGGTGGCAACCCAGAAGACATAGAATTGGAGTTCCTTGAAAAGATAAAAGAATCAAATTCACTAATCAATGCAATTTCCTCAAATGCAAATAGTTTTTATTTATTTATTTATTAGGTCTTCAGCAAACAATGTAAAGTAATAACTTGTCTTATGGCTATTTTGTCACATTTCATATTTAGGAATAAGCATAAGTTTATTATTATGTGACCTTTTCTCTGGTGTGTTATTTAAAATTGGGCCTTTAAAAGAACTTATCTGTTTTATATCTCTATATTGTGATGATTTTTAAAATAATTATCCCATTCAGTGAATTTCAGAAGATCTTTTATGACTCCCATTGTCGTTTCTTTAAGAATTTTATGTATATGCAAGATGCAAGGCACCGACATCAAGTACAGCGAAAACAGGAGTTGTACCATGGGGGAAGAACATAAGAAACCAAAAAAAATCACATAGTACATTTTAATACCTTAAAACAATAATAAGAAAGTGTCCTGCATCTTGTATATACATTTTTCTAATTTGGGGAGGGGAAGGGAAATAACAAAATGCTGAAATAAGGATACAGGTTGACCCATTGTAACAATGAGATGTACAAGACACTATGTTGAAACAAACTTTACAACTTGGGGTGGGGGGGAGAGAAGGTGGGGAAGGTAAGGATGGTCGGGGGGGGGGGGGAAAACAAAGGAGGAGGTAACAATCCTCCATAGGAAATGTACTCATTACCTTACTCATGTAAGTGCAATCCCTCTATACAGTATTTCTACAATAAAAAAAATTTAAGGACCCATTATCTATTATGGATCTATAATCTAAACTAAATATCACTGCCTGTTGCCAATTTTATCTGTATTTGTGTCAATAAGAAGTATGTAAAGGGACATATGAAAACTTTCTAGACCAAAAAAACCCAGATCATTTTTTTTCATTTACAGCTATGTTCATTCTTCCAGTAGATATCTCTACCCCAAATCTTTTAACAAAATCTTTCCGTTGTAGAATACAGAACATTTTGCAGTGAAGCATAAAATAGGAGCATTGGCTGAAACATTTGTATTCTATCCCATCATATCTGTTGCTGTATATATTGAAACACTGCACTTTCTAAGCAATGGCCTGACTCCGAATGTTTGTCTATTCCATGTTTGATAGAATAGAATTCTTTAGAATGTGTCATGATGCTTGGCTTTGTGTTGTGTTGTGCTGTATTTAGTTCTTTGCATTTTCATGAACATAATTGAATTTCCTGCTGTTGTTACCACTTCAAAGATATGCAACACTCCATGTAGTTAATCACTACAGTCCTTTGATGGAATGCAGCAGAAGCAGAGTGAAGCAATAAGTCTACGCATTCGCTACCTCTTTTCAAACTTATCAGTATTGTATAACTTGCTTCAAGTTTTTAAGATACTATTTAATCTTATTTACTGAGGATTAATTCCTATAATTTTAAAATAAACTTAAAATAGGTCTTCTATTTGGAAGATGACTGAATCGATATTAATTTGTAACAACTCATTAGAAGTCCCAGTATCAAGGATTTCAGGATCAGAACCTAGAAATGCCAATGACAGTACATGGGGCTGTCCCTTAAAATCTCAGTGCAAGCAACACAGGTCTACAGACAAGTGGGACTTTGGTGGATTTTATGTGATATAGAATTTACCTTTGATTCTGTTTCAGCATTAAACTTGTGGTTAAATAAAAGTTTTGTGACTATATAGGTCCAGATTTAAAGAAGGTAAACAGAAAATAGCGTTGTGGAGCTCTTGTAATCTAATTTTAAATGGCATTACTAATTTTGACCCTATGGATTATAAACAACATAAATGAATTCTATTTGGGATGCAAAAATATCTGTAAGGTAGCATACACAGTATTATGTATGAACTTGCGGTTTAAGTAGGATTGATGAATGGGGAAGAAAAAGACAGTTGTTTGAATGAGTGAATAGACTATGCTCATATTACATTGAAATATTGAAGGGTTTTAGTAATGTAATTCACATAAATCAAAGAGAAAAATCAGTGCTAATAATGGAAATGATATAGATATAAAGAGGAAGACCAAAGAAAAATTTAGGAAATTTAATTAGTGTTTCATTTTATTCCTGGCAATTCACAAAATACCTAGCATATTAAGACTTGTCAATATCTGATTGTCAATAAGTGTTTGTGAAATTAATGTTAGGAAAAGAGAAAAGAAAGGGGAAAGAAAGCAGGGTTGAAGAATGATATTATGTGGGAGTTGGACTTTTTATTTTTATTTTGCAGACATCCTGTAATAATAGAATAATAAGCATTGAAGAGGAAGAAAAATAGAGGGTTGGCTAAAGTCATCAGAAGCTGGGCTCAGAGGTTTATAACACTCTTAGAAGATGACATTGCAGTTTACTAGGAACCAGAAACGTGAGCTTCCAGAAATGGTTTGAAATTAAAAGTTGCCTGAAGCCAGTGGGAACAAAACACTAGTGTTTTTTTTTTTTAATCCATAGGCAGGGATACACTGAATAATATCATGGGCAGAGTTGGAATATTGGCTGTGATTTCAGTTGTACCACTGATGCTCCTTGGTTTGAATCATTGCTTTTTCTTTTATTTTGGTCTAATCACATGTATATTGAAATAAGATGGCAGGCAAAGGATAGTTCTAGCTCATACTCAGCCATTGATTCTTTAGCTACAATCAGTCAGAGTCAAAGATAAGTCAAAGGACTCCAAGGAGTCCCTTTTATGATATCATCATCATCACCATCCCCATTTCTGTACCTATGATGTCACTTAGTATGGAATGAATGTTTGCAATGTGCCTTGGATGAAGTGATCTACATATAATAACTCTTTAGTATTATGTTAACTTGGTATTGTTATTTTCACAACAATTCTTCTGTTATTTTCATTACAAATATGAGAAAGCTGAGGCACCCATGGAGTTTAGGCAAACAACTCAAATAAAAATAGTTCTTCAGCTGGTTACCAGTGGCTGATACCTGTAATCCTAACTACTCAGGAGGTTGAGATCTGAGGATCATGATTCACAGCCAGCTTAGGTAGAAATATAGAAACATACATGAGACATCTCCATCTAATAAGGGAAAGGATAGGGGGAGGACAAGGATTTCAAATAGATACCAATCTCACATACAAGAAATATATGATCATAATCCCTGCCCACCAAAATGCATTTGACAGTGAACTGCTTGCCTAATCCAGCCAGTATTTATACTTATAAAATTAGAACAATGACACTACCTGTCTCATAGGGTAATTGTGAGTTTTATTACTAATATAGGTATTATAACACACCAAATATAGGACCTGGTACATTTGCCATGCATAAATACAAACATTTTTACTATTGCTGTTATCATATCATCAGAAGTTTCTAGTGCCCTTAACCGTACTTGCATAAGTAGAAAATGCCTATAAATAAAAACAAGGTCAAGTATATAGATAATATTACAGATAGTAACCACGGAAGACAATAGTAGATATCAAAGGCATTGAACACTGGTAGGACACTGAACTAAGTTCACAGCTTCCAGTTCCTGATTTCAGTGAAAGAAGTTGTGCATATGGAATGACCAAAAGCTGAGCTCTCTTGTCATGTTGCTACCCAAGCACCTCTATTGATGTCACCATACCTCCTATTTACACTTAGCGATTGCTGTATCCACTGTGAGAGTGTTCTTAGAAATGATAGCAAAGCTAAAAATAAAGTGACCACTTAACCAAAGCCACATCGCACTATGATGATGATAAAGTAGTATAATCCATGGCCCTTGTGGAACAGAAATACCTTTTGCATAATGAAGCAAACCACATTCCTATATACTATATTGTTATCCAAAAGAAGGGAAACAGCTGATATCTGAATATGAAATTTAACTCAATCTTATTTCCTGTTGCATGAAAAATTCTCACAGAAAGAAATGTAGAAAAAGAACAATACGCTGCATTGGTTATCGTAGGTAATGATTATTTATTAATGGATATATTTGAACTCTTCTAAAATACAGTGTCCCAAGCAATAGAATAGAGTGTTATTACTGAAAAAATTGAGAAAACCAAAGAAAGTACAGGTGTATAGAAACTACAGCAACTGCGAGTTGTGTTGGTTCAGGAACCTGTTGGAAATCACATATCCCCAGAAATGATTGCAGAAAATATAGTATTATGAAATGCCCCTGATTTCCTCAAATTACACCTGGGGAGTTTAAGAGAACATGAAGAGGAGCTGCAAAACGGACTGACTTGAACTTTAAAATAGGTGGAAAGTCAGATATTGCCAGATCTGAACTCCTCCCTACAAGAAAATGAGGTACTACTCAGGAATCTGGAGATAAAAATAGGGCACAACTAGAATAATAGCTTGTAATTTTGCAAAACCCTTCTATTTTCTGATGAGGAAACTTCTGGGAGAGTGAAAGGGTTAATTCCCCAATTTACCTAATTCCCAGAGTAGTTCTATTCTAGAAGCAGGAACTCAGAGAAAGCTTTCCAATTCCAGTGGAAGCTGTAAAGTATGTAAGACACTGAGAGAATAGTTTTAATTCAGGGAATTCTTCACTTTTCTTTTGTAACCCAAAATGTATGGATGTCATTTGAATGTATTTTTCAGAAAAAGTGACAAACCATACTTTTTCTATTTGATTCACCATAGCTTATTTTGTAACTTGTTGAAGTTTTTTTTCCTGTGTGTTTCATATTCTATGGGCTCTCTTCAGACTGAAAACTTAATTCTGAGGTATTTTCTGGAAATTTTTTTTTCATCAAAAATTTTCTTCCTTCAATTTTTCTCTGAATTGTCCTTGAAAACTGCAGTTTCCCTCCGTGGAGACAATTTTTAAGTTATAAATAATTCTCTAGGATTTGATGTTGCTTGCACTATCTTTTTCAGTGATGTTTTCCATAATAGTAAGAATCTGAAATTAGGAAGAAAAGAATGGTTTTTCCATCCAGTAGAAAACCATATTTAAGGTTCCATTATATTTGGACATTTGGAGAATCAGAAAATTTACTACAGAGGACCTGAAATTATTATTCATAGGTTTCCTCTTTTGGAATATCTACTTAACCTATCCATATTCCTAACACTATTTACTCAAAAGGAAGGAAGAAGAAAGGGAGAGAAAGAGAGAGGGAAAGAAGGGAGAAAGGAAGGAAGGAAGGAAGGAAGGAAGGAAGGAAGGAAGGAAGGAAGGAAGGAAGGAAGGAAGGAAGGAAGGAAGGAAGGAAGGAAGGGTAAGTTGATAACTCCCCCACTTGGTAGCAAACTTTTCATGACATTAGTACCTATCAGTGGTGTTATGGTCATGATAAGACTTAGTATTTTTATTAATATGAGTTTCTCCCATAAAATTGCTACAATCCAAGAATAATGATAGGCTATATTATTTACTTTTTTTGTTGTTGGTTTTGGGGCTTGAACTCTGGGCCTGGGCGCTGTCCCTCAGCTCTTCAGCTCAAGGCTAGTGCTCTATCACTTGAGCCACAGCGCCACTTCCAGTTTTCTAGTAGTTTATTGGAGACAAGAGCCTCACGGACTTTCCTGCCCGGGCTGGCTTTGAACTGTGATCCTCAGATCTCAGCCTCCTGAGTAGCTAAGATTACAGGCATCAGCCACTGGCACCCATCATTATATTATTTACTTTTATAATTCTGATGTTTAGAAGAATATCTTCAACACATTGTATATTTTTTGATTGTTTTATTGTGATTATGATTTGACTACTGTTCTATAGTAATACACACTTGATTTCAGCCACAGATTTCATTTTTGCCTTTTTTCTCCCAAACTGCAGCATAACAATAGCTCTTTTTTAAAAATTGGCAGGACACATTATAGTGTATATATTTATTTCAAGAGCAAGTACAGCAGGAGCAGGTGGTTCACACCTATAATCCTAACTACTCAAGAGGCTGAGATCTGAGGAAGGCAGTTCAAAGTCAGCCAGGCAGGAAAGTCCAGGAGACTCATATCTGCAATTAACCAACAGGAAGTGGCATTGTGGCTCTTGTGGTGGAGCACTCCCCTTGAGCTGAAGAGCTGAGGGACAGCGCCCAGACCTAGAGTTCAAGCCCATGGCCAACTAAATAAAAACAAAAATAAAAAACAGAAGCAAGTACAAAGTAGAACATAATCATTTGATATTTCATAGAGGTCAAATCGGGGGGAGCAGTGGTCTCGAACTCTGTTCCTCAGCATTTTTGCTCAAGAATAGTAATCTATCACTTGAACACAAGTGTTTTTGTTTTGTGTTCGTGTGTGATTAATTGGAGATAAGAGTCTCACCCAGATAGGTTTCAGAGATCCTCTGACTCAGCCTCTTGAGTAGATAGGATTATAGGCGTGTGCCAACTGGGCCCAGCAGAGGTCAATGAACTCTAATTACTGTGTTTACATGTAATGATATTCTGTTTTTTAAATTACATTAAAAAATTTTAGGGTGTGGTATTACAAAATTAACTTGAAGACTAAATCTGAAGTCACTTTGGGTCTATACATCCTATGTCCTTAAATCACAGAAAGCAAGTTTGAATATTTCCTACATACTCTTTAGAAACATTGCATGACTCCAAATGCATACTGTCTTTAGTGGTGTTGATACAGTGAAGTTTGGACACACACATTTTAGAAGTGAAATTTCTCCATGGAAATTCACTTCATAAAATCAACACCCTGGAATGACCTACACTTTTCCAAATCCTCTATCCAGATCCTAGCAGCTGAGCTCATTTTGAATGAAACTGCATGAAAAGGATTAGGAAATAAATGTAATTTTAAAAAATGACCAGTCATATGAGGTATAATTTTAAAAGAAGAATTCTTTGTAAGGATTTGTCTTTCAGGGTGGATTTTAGTCAATTCAGGTTATTTAGAAAATAAGGAAAGTGTGCTTTCATTCTATTGTCAATAATCTAATGATTTTTTTGTGAATCATTAAATCTTTATTCTTCCAAATTAAAATTTAAACAGGAAGTATGGCAGGAAAGTTTGTGGAGATAAAATAGTTTTGTTTTGATGTTATTGTCAGTCTTTCACACCACAGGATATGGAATGGGTATTCAAAATGTAATAATAATTAGGAAACGTTTTGTCTTAAAGAATTTTGTCTTAAAAATTATTTGGAAAGTTCCAATGAACCAAAATTAGAAATAATGGCCACATGTCAATGGCTCAAGCCTATACTATTAGCTACAGAGGAGGCTGAGATCTAAGGATGGAAGACAGCCTGGGCAGAAAAGTCCACGAGATTCTTATCTCCAATTAAGAACCCAAAACCAGAAGTGTCAGGTGGTAAAGTGCTAGTTTTGAGAAAAACAAAAATCAAAAAAAGCTCAAGGATAGCAACCCAGCCCTATATTGCAGTGTGCGCGTGCGCGAACACACACACACACACACACACACACACACACACACACACACACACACACACACACACACACACACACAAAAGAAAGAAGGGGAGAGTGGGAGGGAGAGAGGCAGGCTTGAGAGGGGGGAGGGAGAGAAGGAGGGAGGGAGGGAGGGAAGGTGGGAGGGAGGAAGGGGGGAGGGAAGGAAGGAGGGAGGGAGAGCAACATTAAACAGTGTCTAGTTGCAATCTCTTTTCAGTTAGTTTGTCTTAGAACTTTTTGAATTATCTTTCTTTGTCATGATAAAAATACTGACCTACTTGTTGAGTGAAATAAGTTAATATTATTTTAAGGCCTCAAGGACACAATGGTATATTCTTTTCCTCAAGAAGTTAATAAAATTGTATTTCTTTTTAGTAAAAGAAATGAAAGCAGAATTCTGCCTTAACTTAAATGTAAATGTGGCTTAGGAACTACAGAGTAATACTATTTGGCATTTCTTAAGTTAGCTTGCTTTTTCTACACTGGATAAAAATAAAGGAAAGAAAGCATCTAAAACAGAACCACCCTATTATAACCCAGATTTGCCCATGAAAGAAGAAATTTTCTGGCCTGCCTCTGTGTGTTTTTTCCACTTTCCTAAACCTCCCACACTATAATGACTTATGCATGGAATTCAGAGACTTTATATTTTCTTTTGAGTGCACGCTGAATTCCAACATGGAAAATGTGAACACTGGCCATTTTCAAAGATGGCCACAGACCTCTCAAGGAACCAAATATTATCCAGAAAGATATTTGGTCAGGCAGGGGTACCAACATTCTGGTACATTCCTTAACGTCTCTAATCTTTATAGAGTGAGAATATTTACCTTTCAGGCATGTGTTTAGTCAGAATAGCCTGATATTTTTGGTGAGGACTTAGATTTCTTTTCAATAGACTGAAATGACCTCAGTCTGGTAGAGCAGTTCATCTTGCCTATGGCTGAAATCAACCAGCCAGTCCACATTGTGTTCTGGCATCCCTGGGAAGACTGAAGCCTGAAGGCTCTTTGAGAGGTTCCCTTACATTCTGGTAATTTGCTTCCATTGTGTAACAACATTTGGTTTAGACAATTTTTTATCAGGTTTAATATAACTAATGTCCCGAAACTAAAGATTTGAGTAATTCAAGGCAAAGGGAAATTTACCTGGGAAGCATTTACATTCTGAGATTTTTCTCATCTACTTAAATGTTTATGGGCAAATTGAACCCAAGTACACAAACCGAAATTTTTTTAAAAAATAATTAAAAATGAAACGAGTGTTTAAAGATCAGTCCTAGATCTTAACATGCTCATGCCTTTTTGTGGGGGGTGTACTTGAATTCTTGAATGAGGGATTTAGAATTTATACACACATGTATGTGTGCAAATGGATGAAAGTAGACCCTCATAATTCCATGGAGATTATGAACTTTGTAAGCCTAGGCTTCAGAAAAAAGACTGACTGTGGATACAGACTCACACCTTAGATATATTACTTTAGAGAAATCTTCTAGTTATTTTTCAGTCTTTAGCAATACTAGCATGCTAACTAGTAGAAATAACAGGATGCATGAGCAGGTGAATCCATCCTAATGTATTGCAAATGGAATGTAGGCATTCTTATCCATGAATGGCATGTAAATAGTAACTGAACTGGATTATTCCTAGTTTCTTAGTCACTTCCAGATTAAATACATCCTTCTCATTCTGGATTGATATTACTTCTTTCACACACTAATACACTTACTGTGTCTGCAATCCAGGTTTTCTACATACAGTTTTCTCATGCTGCTATTTGAACCAACATTCAGGAGATTTTTGTTAATGATTTGTATTCACAAAAGTAAATCTGGAAAGGGCACAAGCCAGAGCAACAAGTTTCTTCTAGTGATTTGTATTCAGAATTGCAATCCAAATACTTTCTTACTGAAGCTGTTTGGTGTTTATATTATCTACACCTTTAGTCTTTAATGGTCTAATACAAAGTTGTTCTCTATTAGACTGCTAATTTCCTATATTAGACTGCTTCTTAAAATAACAACATTATTAAAGCTATTAAGTAGAAGTTTTCTAAAGTCTTTTCTCTCTGCCTTCATAGTACAGTTTAGATGATCTGTTTTCCAAGATGTAGTTTGATCTTAGAAATATATCCATAATTATATTTTTTAAATCTTTTAATAGGTGGTGAAATGACAAAACTCATTGTTTGTGAATTTGAAATAATCTTTCCTCAAGTCCCATCTCCTTTCACCTCATATGGAATATATCTCTCTGTCTGTTGTTAAACTACAATGACATGTCTGTAGCTATCAGAAAGAGAAGCTGGGAAGAGCATGTGACCCAAGAGTCAGGACAGCCTTTGAATTCTGATGATTATAACACAGCATGTCATCATGGACTTGTAGCCGAAAGCTTGCAGGAAAGTATGGAAAAAGATGCAACTCTAAATGTGGACTGCAAAGAGAAGCGTGCTTCACTACCGGATTGCTGTCATGGACCAGAGTTGAGAGATTTTTCTGGGAGGCCAATAGGTCATGTTTCAAAGGAGGTGGATGAAAATGACAATCCTGAAGTTGAAGATGAGTTTCTTTCTCTGGAGGCCAGCACAGAAACACTGGTACATATTTCGGATGAGGATACAGATTCTGATCCGTACCTTACAGGTGATAAAGACATATTAACAACTAAAGAGCATAAAATAATAAGCCAAGACAGTGTCGATGGAGCAGGCTCCTTAAGAAAGACACTGCCTATTATGGAAAGTAAGCAAGGCTCCTATAACTCTTGGGGAACAGCTAGGGAATCTGACTTAGCACTGGTGGATGAAAGTGGAGAAAAAAGAAATGTTGATACTGTAAGTAAAAGCCTGGAGCTTTGTAATAATATAAGCATAAATAAAACAAAAGATGCACCCAAAGGTTCTTCGCCTGTGAAAGCAAACATACCAGAGAAACAAATGCTTAATTCTGCTGTGGTTGCACAGCAACGAAGGAAACCTGATTTCCCTAAGGACGAACATGAAAGAAACAGCTGCCACAAAGTACAAAATGAGTCCTTAGCCAGCCCTTGTGCAGAGGGTGGCCTGTCGTTATTAAAAGCAGATTGTGGAACCTACCTTCGGCAGCCTCCTTCCCGCCCTGGAGAACTGTCCACTGAAAATGGCCTAGAGAACAGTGGTTTCTCTGAACATCAAAACAAAAGTCCCCCAGAGGTCAGCAAGGAAGATAGCATGCTATGTTTACACTTGAGGAACTCTCTGACCACCCAGGAGCCCACAGAGAGCCAAGTCAGACTACGCAAGAAAAAGGTAAGACACCATGTGCCTGCTTCAGCTGGCTCCACCATTCACAATGCTACGATCCTTACTTTTCGTCACTCAGAGTATTGTTTGATGAAAAAGGTAAGTAGGTACTTCTTTTGTCCTACAATGACACTGCAAAGTTTGAAGGCTATTTGGTGAAAACATCAAAATATAAGCATTCTCTCTCACTAGCTACACACTTTCAGGATCATTTGGGGACTTTGTTCCAATGGGATGAGAGTTGGCATTGCTTTCTTTACTTGGAGTTTAACAGCCACCAGAAAGCTCATTGTTATATGCTTCAAGGCCTTCTGAAGAGAGATCTCTAATTTTTAGAGAAAAAAAATCATGATATTTTAAATTGACTATCCTTTATTTGACCTGTTTTGTTTTCCCTTTAAAATATACATTGTATCATAATAAAAGTGATATAAACCAGGCCTTCATGGCTCAGGCCTATAATCCTAGCTACTTAGGCGGTTGAGATCTGAGGATCACAGTTCAAAACCAGCCCAGGCAGAACAGTCCATGAAACTCTTATCTCCAATGAACCACTAGAAAACTGAAAGTGGAGTTGTGGTTCAAAGCACTAATCTTGAGCAAAAGAGCTCAGGGACAACAGCCAACGCCTTTGAGTTCAAGCCCCATGATCACCACCACCAACAACAACAATAACAAAAAGGTATTAGTCACATGTTAAAAGCAACCACCATAAATATTCAAAAGCAACAGTATTTCCTCTCCTTAATTTATGATAGCATTTTAAATGCTATCCTGATATATTACCAATCTGTTTCTTTCCACAGTACTTCTTTAATATTTGACAAAATAACTGAAATTAATTTTTTATGCCATTCTCCCTTACTAATTATGGAATTGCAATGTTCCTGAAAAAAAAAAACTTTCCAAATGTGAGGAGCAAACATTGGGATGACACTACTTGGATTGTGATTAACCTATTGAGATCTCAACCGGAATGTTAGGATTTCTCCAAAATTTTTCAAATGATACAGTGATAGACAATACTGATAGAAATCCAAGCAAACTTTCTTCTGCTAAACAAACCAATGGCAATTGAGTTTGAGGAAATCCTACAAGAAACCAGACAATTTGTACAATAATTAAAACATACTTTCTTGCCTCTCTGGATATAATCTTAGCCCACAATTGTAATTCTACTAAACAAAACACAATTGTTTTAGTTCTGTTTAACAGGGTTATCTATCTACAATGAAAGAAAAAAGAAAGAAAATTCTCTTTGTGGTGAAAAAAATATTAGTTTCCTTAAACTATAGCTTTGCTAACTGATCAGTAATGCATCATGAGTTACTTTAAGAGAACTCAAAATCTATTACAAAGATTGGTGTACTCCAGCTATATAGTAATGACATGTTCTGTGCTTCTAGAAAATGCTCTTCCTGATCTAAGTTGTGTTAAAATGTTGATGCTGTGTGGCAATTGAATGTATAGGTCATCTTTTCAAAACTTTTATGTATCCTATCAAATATATTGGAGAAGGTACAGTAGTGACATGAGAAAGTATCAACTGATCTATGACAGAGCCCCCTTAAAATAAGGCAAATACTGTCCAACTGCTAACAAAAACATTAAACATTCCTGAAACATATGCTCACCACTTGGACATTTATATCAATACTAAGAATGCTGGGAAGAATTTACTCTCAGACTATGTTACTATAGCATGTTCCATCCTTAGAGCTGTAATTATATCTCATTTACAAGTTCTAACTTAAATATTCTATTTCAAGCAGTTGATCATTCTAAAGTGTTGTGGCATTGTCTAGTAGAATATTTACTTTGACTCTAAAACCCATTTGGGATGTATAGAATGAACAGATTAAGTCAAAAGGTTTATATTTATAATATACTCTACAAAGTACAGTTATTGGAGTATTTTTACCTGATTCATTGTCAAATAAGTGCTTAAAGAAACAAACCTTTAAATAGGTGGCTAGGCCTTTTAATACTTTGTCCAGTGATAATAAAAACATTTGTTTAAAAAAATTACAGAGCTAATGGCTCACATCTGTAATTCGAACTACTCAAAAGGCTGAAATCTCAAGAATCACGGTTTGAAATCTGTCATGCAGAAAAATCCTTGAAACTCCTATCTCCAAAATAATCAGAAAAAAGCTACACTTTGAGCATGGCTCAAAAAATAGAACACTAGCCAAGCAAACAAACTGAACAAGAGCACAAAGCTCTGAGATCAAGTTCTAGTACTGGGAATAAAAAGACACACATAAACACAGATCGTCAAATTGCATGTAACTAAAAAAGAAATAGCCCCAATTTAAATTCATTATGTGTTTAGTTATTTATTTATTGTATGGAAGGCTATGCAGTATATTGAAAGATAATTATGTTATAGTATATCTGAGAAAACCAACATGCACAACATATTCAAGCTTTATATGAAATATATATGTATGTACTTAAAAATGATAAAAACCTAAACAGGAGAATATAACAACTCATCTTTCTTTCTTTCTTTCTTTCTTTCTTTCTTTCTTTCTTTCTTTCTTTCTTTCTTTCTTTCTTTCTTTCTTTTTTGATCGGTCATGGGGCTGCCCTTGGGTGCTATCCCTGCGCTCATCAGCTCAAGGCGAGCACTCTACTGCTTGAGCCACAGCACCACTTCCGGTTTTCTGGTGGTTAATTGGAGATAAAAGTCTCACAGACTTTTCTGCCCAGGCTGGCTTTGAACCGTGACCCTCAGATCTCAGCCTCTTCAGTAGCTAGGATTACAGGCGTGAGCCACCCGCACCCAGCAAGAACTCATCTTTCTATATGATGGAGTAATAATATGCAAAATTCTGCCTGAATAAGTATAGCACTTTGAATAAGTATAATTAAAACTGTAGAATGAAGAAAACATTACATTTTATCCTATTTTTTTATTAAAGAGAATAAAAAATCACATAATAAAGTATAAAATAATACTAGAAATATAACTACTTGAAATATTTTCTGCATGCAGAAAACAATCTTTTATTATTTGATGAAATTAATGCAAATATTTATAAGGCTTCTAAAAGGTCCATAAGAGTTGCAATCAGCTACTTGATTTCTAATGTCAGAAAAACTGATTTAGAAGAGGGACACAGGAGCCACGTTTTCATGCCTACCGCGCATGAGGTAACAGATGCTGAAAATGTTTGCTTAATTGTGTCTTTAAACCATGTGTTGGCCATGGTGACAGCTCTGAGCTGAAAGCTTGGAAAGGTAAAATAAAATATAAGCTACCATGGTTTTAGTTAAAGATTAGTCAGGTCTTCCACTGATGGTTATGTTGCTGAACCAAATTCTTCATTGCATTTCTGAGTATGAGATTCTTTTGTCAGGATATAATCAAGGATCCAAAATTTAAAGAAAAAAAATAATGAAACTAAGATAAAGCTTCTCAGAATCATCTCCAGGTCTGCCAGAAATAGTGCCTGTAATCCAAGCAGTTGAAAAGTAGAAGCAGGAAAAGGGTGAGTTCTAGGGCCAGCATGGGGTTACATAGCAAGAAGATCTTGCCTCAGAAGACAGTGGGAAAAAATTGATACTCAGAATGCATTGAAAAAGATATTGAATGATTGAATGCAATCTAGAGAGGTATCATTGAATTTTAGATACATCTTACCTTTCCTTAAAACTCCATACATTTAAACAAACATTCATTGCTAGAAATGACTTATTATTATCTTGGTATCTAAAATATTTTTAACAATCCAGCACAGCTTTCCATGCATTTTTTTAGAAGTCTCAGTTGGAGAGGACTATGTCTTTAGTATAGCTTAGCCTTGACATTTTGAACTAATAATTCCTTTAAATGTGATTAAACAGGTCATGAAATTGAAGTCACTAAAATCAAAGTAAACCAAATGAATCACAAGAAGTCATTAGTGAATGAACTATCAGGTCATGAACTGTCAGCTCATGTCACTCTAAACCATATGGGAATGATGAGCATGCTCTTAGGGCTTTGGCTGTGTCCCGGGGTTAAGACAGCTGGTTAAAAGCAATTCTCCCAGAAAGATTCCAAAAGAGTCTGGAGGAGGGAGACAGTCTAAGAAGTGGTCTCTTTAAACCAAAAGAGATGTCAAGATGGAAAATATGTAGGGACAGACTTGAGGTTAGGCTTTTTGAAAGAGCTAGTGTATTTGTCATTGATGGTGGTTTGCTAATTAAAGAGAGACTAAAATTCAATCTTCTGGAAAGAATATTTCTTTAAATATTCTCCAAATTTTTAAATAACCACAATAATTATGAATATAGACATACATTTTTGCAGACATGAAACCAGAAATAAATCATATTACAAAGCCAAATAAACTCACAAAGATATTTCAAAAATAACGTGAACTTTGAGAAGACACCTAATTCCATATCCTTTTTCTCCCTTTTCCTCCTCCAACATCCCTCCTCCCTCCTCCCATCTCCCACTTGCCTTTTCTTTCCTCTTCCTTCTTCTGGAACTGGTGTTTGAACTCATAAACTACTCTTGCCACGTAAGCATTCTACCACTTGAGCCACACCTCCAGCCATTTTTATTTTAGTTATTTTTCAAATTCATCTCACATTTTTGGCCAGGCTAGCCTGAACCATAATAGCCTGAACTGGAATCCTCACAATCTCATACTCCCAGGTAGCTGGAATTATAAACATGAGCTACCACCCTGATCCCTAGAAAATTATTGTGTATATTGAAGTAATATTGACCAAATTTCTTACAGAAAAATATCCAGAAACAAAACATTACACTATATATACTGTGCTTGAAATATCTAGAAGATGTAATATATGAATTAACTAAGAACAACAACAATCAAATGTTTTCTTCTTATCCTAGAGTTGGTAAAAGCATGTCCACCCACAAATGACACTCTCTTGTTTCCTGAATGTCTACCTACATATGAACCTTGTACCAAGAGAAAGGTAACACTTTACATTAGGTAAAGTAGTAAATTATGCAAAAATTGGAATAGACCAAAGCAGGAGAGGGCTTCAATACAAAAGAAATAAAGGCTGAGCAAGAAATAAGACTCCAAATGATAACTAGGCTGAGGCCCAAGCTGATACACAAGAAAATGTTGAATGAAACCAAGAACCAGGGAAAGAATTAAGAGTTGGGAATAAGACAAAAGGGAAAGAAAACAAAAACAAAAACAAAAACCAGCAACAGTGGCTACTAAAGAATGTCTCATTTCCTTTTCTTGGAGTTCATATCATAAAATATTTTTTTTTGCTTTTGAAATTCTTTTTTAATAAGTTTTTTTTATTGTGAAAATACTGTACAGAGGGGTTACAGTTACATGAGCAAGGTAAATGAACACATTTCTTATCCAGCATTGTTGACTCCTCCTTTGTTTTTCCCCTACCATCCCTGCCCAGCCACCTCCACTACACTCCCCCCTCCCGCCTAGATTGTCAAGTTCGTTTTTCTTCTGCATCTCATTGTTGCAATGGGTCCACCTGTATCCCTATTTAAACATTTGTTTTTCCCCTTCCCCTCCCCAAGTTATACCAACATCAAATACAGTGAAAACAGGGGTTATATCATGGAGGAGGGACATACGAAGCAACAAAAAAAAATCACATGGTACCTCATAAATACGTTAGAAACAATAGCAAGAAAGAAAAAATCACTTGTGTCCCTATCTTGGGGTTCAGTTTGTTTGCATTTGGGAGGGTCAGGGTGGAACAAGGTGGAACAAGGATGAACAAATACAACAGTGATACTCACTAGACACCACGTGGGAAATGAATAGGAGGAGAGTGACGGAAGGGAGACATGGTTCCAAAAGAATTGTACTGATTGTACCTGATTTTATGTAACTGTAACCCCTCTGTGTATCAACTATACAAATACAATTTAAAAAAATGTTTTCTAAGGCATAAAAAAAAGAGTTGGGAATAAGTCATGTATTATTTGACAAAGAAGGAAAAAATGGAATGCACATAACCCTGCAGAGAAATTCAAAATAACAGTGTGATTTTATACTAAGGCCACACTGGCTTTAAAGACACAAATCTGTGGAGCAGACTGCATTTCCTAACTCTATTTTTATTTTAAGTTTTGCTGCCCTTAATTCAAGAATTAAAGTTAGCAACAGAGAGGTATTAGTAGGTGAGCAATTGGGTATAGATGGATGGCACATTCCTGTTCCGATTCTTCACCGGGGGTTGTGTCCCAGGTGAAGCTAATACCTTTGTCTAAGTCGTTTATATTGTGTTTGTGATACCATGTGAAACTATCAAGTGGCTGTAGCCCATTGAAACTGGCTTCTACTGTAGAAACAACCAGAATGTCAAAAATCGTATTTGCCAATAATTGGCAATCGAATAGTCTACCTCATCACAAACAAAAATTCTCCTACAACTAAGTAGGAATGCAAAAACATTTAACTATGTGATGCCATGTCTGGTGAAATGAATCCAAATAAATGCTGAACATTTTCTTTTGAGGAAGGTGGTACTGGATTTGAACTCAGGGACTTGTGCTTGCTAAGCAATTGCTCTACCACATGAACCATGTCACCAATCCAGTGAGTGCCTGGGAGTGACAGAAAATATTTCTCTTTTTCTATTTTTAAGTTTTTACTTTTAATTATTGATTTTTAGCAAAGCTGGTGAGAAGACTTTTCAATATCCCACACCAGCTTGAGCCAGGTAAGAAAGGTCCTTATATTAAGAAACTATACTTGCTTCAATCCCTCTCTATATTTCAAACAAGGCTCCTGATTAATGGACATTTAGGCTGGCATTAAGAAGAAGGGCGAGTTCTCAAAAAGAGGAAAAAAGTAGGACAAAGGAGGAAAAGAAGAAGAAAGAGAAGGAAAAGAGAAAGACACACAGAAGGGTAGACTAAAATATAATATTGAAAGAAACATTCGTTAATCGCAAAGGAAAGAAATAAAAGTCTTTGACACAAGGTAGCTTCCTAGCAGGCTGGAATCAGATTCTGTTTCCACCTGGTGATATGGTGATCCTGAGCAAAAGTCTTATAAGAAGACAAGAAACGTGAACCTGACTCCAACAAGCATAGAGCAGGTACAAATAAATAATTGTCATTTTATATCAGGTTCTCTCATGATGAGAGCCAATCCTTACAGCTTGATCTGTACCAGAGTAAAAGCAAGCTAGAATAAACTCATACTCAAGCTACTCAAATAAGGAAGGACCTCCTCTGATTTCCTCAGCCAAGTTAATTATACTATTCTTTCTATACCAATTGATGAGGACAGCTATTCATCCAACCTAGCTTAGAACCTGAAAAGAAATTCTTGAGTATCTTTATATGTGAAGGATTTGTTTAAGAAAATAGGATGTGCAGAGCCAAAGTTATCAAGATACTGAAGAAATTAAGTCATGCAACCAAAATCATCCACCAAATATCCCATATTTTATTCAGTTTGTTCATTATCCTATTCTTTGTGTGAATTCAATGCTAAAACAGAGCATAAAAAATAGGGGGAAAGGATTCAGGTAAAAATCTAGATTTATAAGTCAACCTTGATGTCTACAATCCTTTGTCATTACAATGGTTTGTACAAAACAGCCAATTAGTTGTAAATGACTAGTGCTATGTCAGTCTATAGGCTGTAAGCAGTATTTAAATGTACTCATTTTCCTCCAGAAAGGAGTGGAGAGGGTGTTGTAGGGAAGGAAGAATGTAGAATGGCACATTTCCCTTAACCTTTAATTGAGTGTATAATTAATATATATATAATATATATTACATGCGAATGCAAAATACAACATATTATGTGTAAGTACAATGTATGGGGTCAAACATAAATACATAATCAAGAATATTAGGAGGCCACTGGTCAAGAAATTCTGTAGCTTTTCTCAGTGCCACTTGAAGTAAATTGAGGATAGAGTAAAAGGAAAATGGCATGAATAACAGAGTAAGAAAATGAAACAAAATGATTAGGAAAATTTGTTGAGATTATAAGACAATATTAAACTTCTTTTCAATTACTATTTTGAATAACACATAAAGTTAACTTATTTGCTGCCAAGTGTCCTGTGTGGCTCTGTGTATGTACATTTGTGTGTGTGCATGTGTGTGTGTGTGAATTAAAGCAATTATACCTGAATATTTCCTGTTATAGTTATTATTAGGAGGAAAATGGTTATGCTGTATAATAAGCCTCGGATCCAATCAGTAACTTGGGACCAAATTGCAAATTTACATTAACAATATTACCAGATCCATTAGTACATTTACCTTAATGCAACAGCAGCTTTATTGGAGCAAGAATTAAGACTTTCATGGTGTTAGTTTAAATGAATGGTTATTTCAAAGCCAGTATTGCATGGCAGGCTACGGTAATAGTAGAACTGATTTAGTTTCTTCCTCGTGGATTTCTGTTACTATAAACCAAGACCAATTTATTAATCTTTTAATACCAAGGAAACCACCATAGCTTTTGGCTGCCTCCCTGGAAGAAATGCCAATATCCACAAAAGCTGGGATTACTTGAATAACCTGTGCAGCAGAGCCCTGCCCCTATTATCTGGGCACCAGATACAACAGTGCCAACAGAATCTATTCATTTTCTGGCTCATGTTCTTTGAAGTAGCAGGCTTGCCTCCGCTGCCAACAGGATCTCTAACACAGAGATAATTTCCTAACTGTAAAGAAAATTAGAGTGCTCTTTTAAAGATAACCTCACCATTTTCCAAAGAAATCTAAGCAAATAGAAAATCCATTCTCACTCTTTTTTTCAGTTCTATTTCTATATTGGCCTACAAATAAAACTGGTGATTAATGACCTGCTTCAGTTTTTAGGTTCCATTTCTTGAGCCAGTGAAACTTCAAAAGGGTCGACTGCTTCTTCTGATGTCCACTGAAAATTCACTCCGAGGTTTAAAATGTTGAAATAGCATCACTATTTGGTCTAGAAAATGAATGGCTTGGTCTGAGCTTGATTTTCTAGCCAGGGGAGCAAGCTGTGAATAGGGAAATGAGTCCGGCTCAACTTGGGGAATGTAATTTAACCTCTGTGAGTTTCACATGTCTTTGAAAAATGGGAAGAACAGTGTGTACATCCCAAGATGACTATGCTACTAAATGAGACTGAAAACATGATTAAATAGCGATATAGTATGAATTATAATAATCTAAGTTTTCTGTAACCAAAAGTGTTGATTAAGGATCTGACAAAAACAACAGATAAACTGGAAGTCTCTATCTGAGAATAAGACACATTCTAGTGGAATCTATATTTCCAGCATATCTATTGAGCCAGCCAATAACACCTTCAGCTGGAAATCTCTAGAATGATGCATGGCCCCAGATAAGCTTCCACAATGTCTTCATGGATAATGGAACATCGTGATTAAGCCAATGGCTGGCTTTCTCTCACATGCAGCTTTTTGTGTGACTTTTTTTCGTAAGTTACTTAATCTCTCTGCACCTCAGTTTTTCATAAGTATAATGAAATTCCTCATTCTTTTATACGGAAGAGTTACATATACAGAATGATTGTTTCCTGTAATTAAGGATTTTGAAGGGGAAAAAAAAGGTTATTTAAAGCATGAGAGGTAAAAAGCCAAAAGACTAATTTTTTATTTCCTGAACACACAATTAATTCTATTTGTGATGTTTCATATTGCTTTCACTCCTTGGATGAATATATAATTGAATTTGTTTGTTTTAGAGTTTTGGAAGAGGCACACAAAGATATTTTAGTTAACAATGACATGGACAAAAAAATGTACTTTCTAGTATATCTAGTATATCATGAAAGGTGAATTTTTTTGTTTTTAACTAAGTTTTTTATTGTGAAAATACTGTACAGAGGAGTTACAACCACATGAACAAGGTAATGAGTACATTTCTTATCAAGCTTTGTTGCCTCCTCCTTTGTTTTTCCCTACCATCCCTTCCCTCCCATCTCCACAACTACATTAAATCCTCCCACCCCAGCCCTACCCCCCACCTAAATTGTAAAGTTCGTTTTTCGACGTAGCATCTTGTACATCTCATTGTTGCAATGGGTCAACTTGTATCTCTATTTAAACAATTATGAAAGGTGAATTTTAAAGTTTCATCTTAGCCTGTGAGAAGCTGTTTTTTAATTGTAATGAACTCCTGATTTGAATGGATTTGAACTCCTAACGGATGATCTTGTGTGCAAACAACGGCAATCAATGGCTGCCTTCCTCATCTTCTGTTATTAGGGATAAACACTGAGTGTGGGAAGATTAACACTGAAGCTCACTATGCTGAAGAAGAGGCTGAGTTTACAACATTATTATCTGAATTTTATTTAGATTAAATGCCAGTTTATGATTTATGAATTTATTTATGATTCTGAGTGGGTTTCTTAAGAATATTATGAAGTTTTTGAAGCCCAAGCCTTGAGCAAAATACTAAGGATAAAATAAACATTTTAAATAATTGCTAGATATATAAATTTGTATTCAAGTATTGAATCCAGAGATTCAATAAAGTTTTCTTTTAATTAGACTTTTTTGAAACTTATAATCGAGGATGTAAGGAGACAGAGGAAGTGGGCTAATTGTTCCATGTAACTATCTTTCCAAAGGAGATGAAAGAACAAACAAGAATCAGGCTCATTTGAGAGCAATAGGCCAGTTCCCCCTCTCAAAGGCACAGGAAAGTGAGAAACTGAGTCAATATGGCTAATCAGGGCCGACATTAGAAATGAAGTGCCTCGCTCTTAGGTTCAGAGTAGCTATTTCCTATCATGTGCGTTTACCTTTGTATAAAATTCTTGAAAAGATCTCTTACACCATCTTTTCATTGTTACGAAAGGATAATGTGACATTTAATGGATTGCCTCATGGCCACTTACTCAAAAAACAAGAAACTGTTCATTGACTGGACCATTGCAGGCAGAATCTTGCAAGCACATAGGAGATTAAAAAGAATTTGCTTTTCAGAGGTTTATGGAATGTTCCAGCTGGAAGAAACTTTAAAGATCCTTGCATTTGACTTTAAGGCGAATAATGTGTGTGTTGACAAGACCACGGAGCTGTAATTTAGAGCGTTCATGGTGGTATGTCATGTAACCAACGTAAAGTTGCTGCTCCACAGAGAAGATGCTGAGTTGCATATTATAGAAAAGCTATAATTTAAAAGTAATCAGAAAGAATTGGCCAACATCAAAATGTAACACAAACCTAATATTAAGGGGATTTTTGAACGATGAAAGGAAATGTTTTATCCCTCTATTTCAGACATTTGTCCACTCCTGTTCCTGCCTTCCCCCACCAAAAAAATAAAAAGCAGTCTTGAGAAGTTCACCACCACTTCAGGTACACACTGACAAAAATTAAGACAACATTTTAAAAACTGAAGTTAGAGTTTAAAATGGTGTTTATTTTCCTCAGAGTCTCCTGATTTCTGGTTTTGTAATAAAATGTCACTGCCTTTGGAGGCATGACTTTTCATTCATTCAATTCAATCATTCCTTACGTTCTCTCAGTGATCAACATAGACTTTCTATCATAAACATTATCTCTCTCCACTTAGAAGTTACAAAGTGCTTTCTCTCAGATGTCCGCAGTGTTTGGATTGAGGCATGATAAATTTTAAACAAGCTGAAAAGTATTTCAAACAAGGTCCACATTGTGCACAGTCATTAAGGAGGTACAAGGGAAAGGAAGGTAGCCAAGGGATTTTAGGGTAATCGTCATGTGTATACGTCAATGATCACATAGAGCACTGAATTTTTATACTTAGAATTCTGTCTAGACTAGAAACAAAACACATGCTAAGAAGTCAAGGACTCTATGTTGGGGAAACAAAAATAGAAAGGAATCTATTTTTGTCATTCAATACTGTATAGTTATTGTAATCTTAAATTTCTACCCTTGACCACTGAGACCATTTATTTTCTAACACAAGAATAAGTGAGCAATCATTGCTTTGCTTGTATCTAGTCAGCTGTTGGTGAAATTTCATGTTTAACTGATACATAAATCTTTCCATTTTGTTCAGGAAGATCAGATTTGCTCTGGAGATCTCAGTGGATGAGTCATTATATTGAGAAGAAAGGGTCATTATTATGAACTTCTGACCAGTATTTATGCCTCCAGCTTTTGTTTTTAAAACAGACAGCTATAAGGCATTAATCTGCACAGATTGTCCATAAGGCAAAAGTTGTGTTTTGCTTGTCATCAGGCAAAACTTGGTGCACATAAAGTTACTTGAGGTAAGGGACAATTAAGTGGAGCATTAAAGACTAAAAGAAAGAACATTGTATGTTACTATTTATTGTGAAGCTCTATTGAAGTCATTCTTATGATGAGAATGACATCAAATAGTGTTAAAATAGCCATACTCCAGTTTCCTTTAGAGCAAGAGGATGTAATAAGAAAAGTAAAATCAATCTGTATGCAAGAGAATGCATGTAACCGAAATGTGTGAGTAGGACCCAGGTACCCCTGCTACAACCAAAAGTGGTCACAAAGCCATGTTTCAAACACCAAAGAGATGTACCCAACCCGCTTAAGGTGAACGATAATCTTGTCTGGAGATGTTTATTGTTTATCCACATTTTAAAACCTGGGGATTTGAAAATGCTGCGTCCAGTATTTTCAAATAGTTGTTAACATTTCAAACATGTATGAAGTACTAAATTGCAGATTAATTATTAGCACACAAGCAAATAGTTACCATTGAAGTTGCTGACCAGGCCACTTTGAGGTTCCTGGTAGACTTTCTTCTCCGTATCCATCGTGATGCATATTCTTGTTGTAGTTGGTAGGGACTGTTGCTAGTCTTAGGGATGGTTATGCTCATGCTGATATATTTTCACCTCCTCCTAATACTGCAGCCTGTAGTTTTTTTTTCTTTCTGCACAGAATTCCATGGTCACTTCAATAACATCCTTCTTCATTCCTAACCCTTTCATCCCAGGATGTTATAGAGGTTTTTGAAGC
The DNA here is from genome assembly GCF_019054845.1 of Dipodomys spectabilis. Classification (NCBI taxonomy): domain Eukaryota; kingdom Metazoa; phylum Chordata; class Mammalia; order Rodentia; family Heteromyidae; genus Dipodomys; species Dipodomys spectabilis. Next base: position 9,486,132 of record NW_024870686.1, on the reverse strand, counting down.
AATGAGTGTTATAGAATTAACAGTGAGTAACATCTACTAGCTAGGAGTACACCCAAGTTTCTCCTTCCACTCAAGAAGGAGTTGAAAAAACAGTCCTTTGATTTCGAAGCGATATAAACTAAAGTGCGTGCGTAGCTTTCAAAGCAAAAGAAAAACAGACCAGATGTAAAAGACTTGTTTCAGAAATTCAAAATGTTTGCCAAGGACTGGAAATTTAGCTCAGTGTTAGAGTACATACTTCGCATCCAAGAAGCCCTGTGTCCAAATCCCCAAACCAAAGTAATTTTTAAAGTTGATTTAGAATGGCTATTGAGTCACATCGACCTGTAGATAGCCATCCATAACTGTGGCGAGTCAAGGTCAGAAGAAGTTCATCCGAAAGACTTAAAGATTTAAAACGTATCTTTACAAACCTCATAGAAATCTACCTATGAGTTAAGCTGATTGAAAAATTGTTAAAGCAGTAACCCTTAGTCCCCAGTAAATCTCTCACATTCTTTCCTGTGTCCTCAAATGTCTTCTTAAGCTTCAGTTCCCAAAGCACCATCTTCACTGACCTTCCAGCTTCTCCTTGCGACCCTGTCCCACACTGTAGCCCAAGAACCTTCATTCCTCCTCCTTCTGTAACTACCCATTCCAACCTGCAGACATGGCTTTCCTGGGTCATCACAGTCCCCCAGTCTGGGGCCTGCTTCCCCCTGCTGTCTCTGTCTTCTCATCGCTATATTTAATCCTGGTTAAAATGTTAAGCGTCACCATCTCTACTGTAAGGGAATCCTGTGAAATGGCCTCCATGGCCCTGTTCTCCAGCTGCCTGCAAGCTCCTAAAGTCTCCTTTTAAGTTCCTGAAGCTGCTTTGTTGATATCTTCCCTGAAGATATCCTCACAGGTGAAGGAAGTCAAATTTTTTAAAAGGTTAATATTATTTTCTTCTTGTTTGAGAGTGATATAGAGGATCTGATTGGGAGGTGTTATCAGCTCATTAAAGACTGTACTTCCTTGTATAGCCTCAATAATTAACATGAAGAATAGGAGCTGCCTTGCAGATGGATAGAAGGGTGAATGGAAAGAGATGGATAATGAATAGATGGATTGATCAATAACAGAACAAGGATAAATTCACAGATGAATAGATAGTGAATAAGTGAAGGATGGATGATGAATAATGGTAGACTGATAGATGGATGGATAATAGATAAATGGATGGATAGATGGATGAATGAATGGATAAATGGCTGGATAATGGATGAATGAGTATATGGATGGATGGATATAACTAAACAGATGGGTATATGGCTGGTAAATGGATAGATTAATGGATGGATTCTATATTTCTTTGGCTATGATTGACCATGGACATATCTCTACTTTTAATACGTTAGTGTTGGAAAAAACATAATGTCATTTGTGGTACACCTGTAAAAACTGAGAAAAAATTTACATTTCTAATTCCCTTGATTCTGGTGTTCTATTCCTTTTCTATAATTTCACATCCATACAGGGATTCATCTATAAGACAATTATAATTATTTAAATAAATGCATACTTATATTAATATATTCAATCATCCATTTGTTTTAGCAATCTACCTTTTGACCATTTTGTTAGTTGTTAGATGTTCAAAGATATGAAAACTGCTCTATTCTTCTTCAAGAAGCCCAAATCACTTGTAGGTAAAACATTTCCCACCCTCATCTTTAAGATACGGTGGCTACATCCTGGGCCATTTGGACTAATATGGTGTTGATACTTGATGTAACGATTTCTCTGGTCATTCCAATATTTCAAACTCTAAATTTCCCACCGAGGTAAGAAGTTACATGATGACTCATATATTACCTTTGTTAAAAGTAATTATATTGTGGCTGTGAGTGCAAAAATGAAAATATCTCTTCTAAAACTAAACTTAGTAGCACAAGAAAATTCTGCTGTAATTATTATAATACTTTCACTATGTTGTCAATTTTCCTAATAATCTGAAAAACCTCAAGTTTTGAGAGATTAAACTTTAGATAACTGGTACAATGCTTTAAAACATTATGAAATTAAAGCTATTACATGTTTCTTCCTATTTGCCAAAACCATGGAAAATCTAATATTCACAGAGCAATAACTAGTACTAATTAGAATTGTGAAGCAATACTAAAATAATTTCTTATTCCCTTTAAAGTTCCAAATATGTAAAGTGCCTTTTGTTCTGAAGCAGATGTTTTCCCCATCACAATTCACCTTAAAGCTTCTTGTTGCTTCCAGACAAGAACTGATTACACATTTGTGAATCAATCCTGTGGGAGTATAGTGTATACTGGATTGAAGGGCATGATAGGAATCTAGGTTTATTCTGTTTGGGGGTCTGCATTATTTCATTCATTCTAGTGCCTTTTCCCAATCACTTTGTCTATGGTCTCTTTCACATTATAGGGTGTGGGTAAGACACTGGGGTTTGACTTAGGGCTTCATCCTTGCTAGACAGCGAGTCAATCATGTAAGATAGATCCCTAGCCATTTTTGCTTTGTTATATCCCAGAAAAGATCTCATATCTTTTGCCCAGATCAGTCTCAGATGTTATACGTCTCACATAGTGGGATTACAAGAGTGAACCTCTATGCCTAACTTACTGATAATGACCAAGTCTCACCAACTTTTTTTCCTGAACTGGCCTGATCCCAAGTTTCTGTTTTCTGAGAAACAGAGATTATAAGCGTAAATTACCAAGGCTGGGCCACAAACGGAGCTCCTGCTACCACATCGGAATACTTATCAATTGTCATGGTTGTACTTGTAACCTCAAATACCTCATAGTACATTCTTCTAAGCATTTGAGTACCAACCTTTGGTTTACCTTCTTCACAATCACCTCACAGTAGAAACATTCCAAGCAGTCTACCCATTCCTGAAAGATTTTGTGGTAATGGTTATGTTCTTCTTTTCAGTGTGAAACTATTATTGTTTATAATACTTATTTTCTATGGTTGCTACTTACAAGAGGATCTTTTATTCACTCTCTTACCACATGGCTCCTGGGCACAAGCTAAGAATAACAGGAAATTCATTATCCCTTGAGCCTTCAAAATAAGAAGGCTAAAAATTATTGAAGTATCTGTATATCTGAGAAAGTATCTTTTTTAAAATGATTCTTATTACTTTCAACTTTTGGTATAAAACTTATTAAAGGAAGAAAGGAAATCATCTCCAAAGATTTAGAAATATCTTCCTATTTTGGACAGTACTGGGTTTGAAAGCAGAGCCTTCTGGTTACTAGGAAGGTGCTCTACTACTCGAGTCATGCCCTTAGTCCTCTTGCTTTATTTTTTGAATAGTAGATGCCAGCATTGGCCTGGACTTCAGTCCTCCTATTTATGTTTCTCAGTAGGTAAGGTGACCAGCACATGCCACTACTGCCAGTGTGGAAAGATGAGATTTCACAAACCTTTGCCTGGGATTGGCTTTGATTGGTGATCCTTCTGATCTTCACCCATTAGGTAGCTAGGAATGATTATAGCAATAATTGTAGCAATTATAGCCTCCATGCCTGGCTGAAATTCATTACATTTTTAAACTGAGACTATACTTTAATATTTTTGTGTCCAAAATTACTTTTTATCATATCACTATTAAACTATGTTCTCATTCAATTATTAATGCCAATACGATGCCTTTGTATACAATCACAGGAAAGTTATTGGCCAAATAAAGATAAGAAAAAAATAGAGAATTAATTTCTGTTAAAGTCTATTCAGATTACTGTAACAAAAGACTACAGACTGCATAGCTTATCAAGAACAGGGCTTTATTTCTCACAGTTCCTGGTGACTGGAGAGTTGAAGTCGGAGATGACAGAGGTTCTGGGGGATGAACCAATGGGTGTTGAAGTCGGAGATGACAGAGGTTCTGGGGGATGAACCAATGGGTGTTGTGAGCTCTGAGAAAGAATCCATCTCCTGAGCTACATCCCAAAACCTTTTCTCCCCCTTTTCACTTAGTGACTTCTATTCAGAAACTCAGCAAATAGTCTTGATTGATAATCTATAGTTCTAAGTAAAATAAAATATTTTATCAAAAGTAAAAAGCAAGAAGAGAAGGAGAGGAGGGAAAGGAGGAGGAGGAGGAAAGAGGCAGAGTAGAAAAGGGGAGGAGGAGAAAGATAAGGAGGGAAGAAGGGAAAGAGGAAGAAAGAAGGAAGGAGGGAAGAAAAGGAGACAAGAAAGGGAGGAGGAAGAAGAGGAGGAGAAAAAGAAGAAAGTAGAAGGAAAAAAGACAGCAAAATTAAGGACTTTGTACTTAGCACTGTGCACTAACACACTCTTTAAAACCATTCAGGATTATAACTCCAAGTAATCATTTAATAGTTTCTGTGTTTTTTATGATTAAGGAGCCTCTGCTTCTGGAAGTAACATTTGAATCACCCTGATTTGGCAAACAGAGTGGTTTTGTTTAAGATGCTAGCATTCCTTGCCGATTACAGCCAAAGATGGTTCTTCCGGATAAAGCATGACCCAGTAGAACAGTCGGAGGCTCAGCTATGTCCCGGGAGAGTATTGCTAACCACTTCTGAGAACATGGGCCAAGTCTCACAGTGTGTAAAGAATTCTCCACGATTAACAGTCATTTGTCCAAGATTTAATGATTTTCCCAAGCAAGAAGATGAGTCAATTTCATACCGTTTGTTGTAAGTTATAGAAAACTAAACATGGGATGTAAACATAAATATTTCTGCATGTTTTCTACCTTTCTAATTGCTCTGATTCCTCTCTTCCAAGAAAATGGGAATCATTTCCTTCACTCCCCATGTGTGCACACATGCACTTGTGTACAAGCATGTGTGTGTGTGCAGACACCCATGGAGTCAATAGTGAGAAAGTACTAGTCTCTTCTGGAAAGCCAACTGGGATTCCGAAGGTGAGGGATACTGCTCCTACTCGCTCAGTCCTTCCTTGGGAAAGTTAAAAATAAGTCCCGCTGGGGGAAAAAAAATAAGTTGGCATTTGTTATTTGAGAAAATCGCTTTATTCCAGGAACTGCCTCATGTCGCAGAAATTTATTTACCATCTGTGTGGACTTTAACATTTTTCCATCTTAACTGATACACCACTGAAATAGAAACAGACTTTGGATGTGTAGGTTTTCCACCGGCCTCAAGCTTGAAAGCGTGTTAGCTAAGAAGCTTTGGGGATTTTTGTGATTCCCAAAGTGAGAAAGACTCAACGCCACCTTTCAGCCTTGAGATCATCCAGAGAAGAAGCTGGGGCTGATGTCATTTAGTGAAGCTGGGAGTGGCTCTGTGTGGGGGTGGCGGGGAATAAGTGAGGACCTGCCAGGAGGCATTCCAAGGTCTCTGCTTCTGAAAGACATTTTTTCTTTCCTTTCCTTTCCATCTTATTTTTACAAAGATCTTCTATCTTCAAGGGATACTGCAGTGATTTGCCATACCTGTTTATTGTGAAACCAAACTAACATGCCCATCAACTCACATGGTTACCATCATTCATAAGATGAGAACACGTAGCCCCTCCCTCTCAGCATATTTCAAGGACACAATACACAGTGTCATAAGCCAGGTCTTAGTAGGGTACTTATCTTGACTAATGAAAGCCTGTTCTTTATCTTCTTGGCTCCCCTCTCCCAGTCCTTGGTAGCCAGAATTCTGTCCCCTACTCCAGTGAGTTTGACTACTGTAAGCTGCACAGAGCAGTGACATTGGACAGGACAATGTTGTCTTTCTGTATGTGGCTTATTTTACTCAGCATAATTTCTTCTGGCTTTCCTTATATTGTGGCAAAGGCCAAGACTTCCTTCTTTCTAAATGTTAAATATATTTCTAAGTGCCGAATACATGTATATACATTCAATCTCTGTAGCAATAGATTCAACTGAAGACCAAAAATAAAGTCCAGACTATGCCCCTGTAATGAATACACACAGACCTTGTAGCAACTGTTTGCATTTTCATTGTGATGAGGTTATAAGTAATATAGAGATGGTTAAATACATATTAAAGAATATGTATGGGTTATATGCGAATTTTAGTAGGAACTTGAACATTCATAGAGTTGGGTCTTAGAGCTGGTCCTCTAGAGTTTATTTCCTTACTTTGGCTACATGAATATTACTGTAGATTCTCCTTTGAAATAAACATAATTTCCTATTGAATCTATACCCTGTTGTAGACTAGCAAGAACATAGGATTGTCTGTTTTGACATTTTAAGGAATCGCTATACAGTTGTACTAACTTCCAGTTATGGAAAAGGTTCCTTTTTTCCACACTAACCAATACTCATTTTCTCCTGTCTCTTCTTTATTTTTGTTTTCTGAACTGGAGTTTGAAATTAAAGCTTTGCACTTGCTAGGCAGGTACTCTATCACTTGAGGCACATTAGCATTCCTATTTGCTTTATTTATTTTGCAGGCAGTATCTTGCACTTTTTGCTAGAGACCACCCTTAAATCTCAGTTCTTTTGATTTCTGCCTCCTGAGTAGCTGGAATTATAGGCAAGAATCGCCATACAGAGACTTTTGCTGTCTCCTCTTATTAGGTATATGTAGGCAAATATTCCAAATCTGTCATAGTCACCTAGCACATTATGCTTTAAAATAAAATGAAATTAATATCCTTGTGGGCAATAAGTTACTTTTTCTCCAAGTGCTTTAACTTCTGCAGTCAGATAAGACAAGAGTTCATTTTTTCATGTCCAGCTGTATCAAAGGATTATTTTATTCTGATGTTTTATTAAATTCTTCCACAAGAGGAAGTAATTTGTTCAGTGAAGGGGGGAAATGAAATTGAATGGGTGGCTAAGCACAAGAGAATTTATTGTTAGGCAGTATTTTATATAAACTTCAGAGAAATCAACGGAAATCCAATTGCCATATTTTGTACAAAATAAGCTGCCCCACCCCCATGCTCCCTGCGATATTAAGTAAGCTATGACATTATTTGGGAGGATAGAAATCAAGTCTGCTTATTCATTTAATTATCTTCAAAACTGATGCCATTCCTTCAGGAAAGCTCAGAAGCCTTGATATTTGTGTAAACTTTCAATAAAACAATGTCATATTTTTTCTGGACATGTGTTTTTAAAAACAGAAGGTCAAATCAGGTTAAATTATGTAAGTTTCATATTTCAATAATATTTTCTTTTTTATTATTATCTTTAGTTGTACACAGAAGTTTCAATTCAATATATGCACTTTTTAAGTTCAATATTTTCAAACCCTTATTTATTGCAAATGATTATGCTATTCTTAATATGCAATCATAGATGTCCATACAATTTTCAGAATATGAAAAAATATACAACCTATCTATAATTATCCTTTGCCAATATTTGTAGTAATTTCTGTCCCTTGAACACTGACTTAATGTCAGTATGATGCCTAACTTTTTATGGGCAATCTTTCATTTTTATGGTCATAATGTATAAATTGGGTTCAAATTAGTAGATGAAAAAATGAGGTTCTGGCAAATGAGTAACATACTTCAAGTCTCAGAGAAATCAACTGTTGGAGGTATTATTCAGAGCTCATGGGCTCAGGACTCCAAAGCCCATTATTCCAGCCATGCAACATAGGAACATAAAGAATTGGGCTTTAATATTAGTCAGATGAGACAAAGAGGAGACAACTCAACTGAACACCTGAAATAAAAGAAGTGTTTTATTACTCACAGACTCCAGAGAAAAGAGGGTAGCACTCTTACATGCCCAGCATAAGCAGAATAATGCAGAATAATCAATGCTGGCAGTATAATTCAGCAGCAGAGGTTGACCAGTTGGTGGACAAAAAGAGACAGAGGAAACTGGAGTCTTGTGTCCCTAAAGTCCTTACTAAGTTGCAAGTTCTCCCAAAATACATCCCTTGGGATTCTCTAATTAATAGGCTAGCAAATGGTCATGAGCTCTGTAGAATCTGGTGTCAAGTTCATGTATGATGTGGGGTCAATGTGGTGACTCAAGTAGGTTCTGTATGACAGTCACATACTCTAAACTCAGAAGTTCTCATTCCTAATTATATACCTTAAATCACTGTTGAGGGTGGCTGTCTGGAACAGGATATAGAATATTAATTACATGAATGTTCCTAACAGTTAATAAAAACAATCTAAACATAATGCAAATTATCACTGGCAAGAGACAGACGAATACATTTAGCACATTTCAATGGTATAGCATATAGGCATACAATTGATGAGGCACTTCCATTCATGACTAGATATTTTAAAAATAAGTTTGTCATACTGAAGCAGAGGAGTTACAAAACACAACACAGAGCAGTATCACACATTTGTAGTATCACACATCAGAACTGATGGAACAAGTTGAACATCTGTTTGTTTTAAAAGCAAGGAAAGAACTCGTGAAAATGTTTCCGAGTATGATCCCTCAGGATGGGGTGGGGATGAGTTAAGAGAGGGATATGTAGATAGATGGAGAGGACCATGTGAGCAATACAGATAATGAGTCATGCACTAGTTCCAGAGATGAATGGGGATACACAGGAGAATATAGTAGCACTGCATTTCATTATTTACACACTTGAGACATATGCTGGATGTACCAAAAAATCCAACAAACACTTGCTGTAACAGATGTGATTGTGTTTAACCATAAAGATATGAAAGAATTTTTATCACTGTGCTTCAGTGTTGTTATTTTTGAGATTTGTTTTCCCTCATTAGGTTGTAAACTGCTCAAAGGGAAGGGTTATTTCGAATTGTAAGGCACACTTGGTCAATGTTGCCCAGGAATATACTGTAGGAGAGGAAAGGGAGAGACTATACTGTTTTATGCTTTTTAATGTATTGTTTTTATGAGTTCAGATTATACCTAACCCTGTACATTTTACCTCATAACACAGCCTAGGAACTCATGGATTTAGGATATCGTTTTGTTCAATTTTTCTTAGTGCCTTCCATGAAATTCAACATCAGTTCCATAGGTTCTCCCAAAGCTTCAGCCCCCTTGCAATGTTTACTCACTTGTAGACTAGAACTCAAATCTCCTTTGACTCAGAAAAAGCTTTTCTCCATGTTCAAATTTCCTTTCCTTTTATATTAGTTTTTTCTTATTTATTTAATTCATAGGACTGCAAACAAAGAATTGGCTCAGTTGTCATTTTTCTCCGAGCTCTTCTGAGCTCTTTCATGTCCCCACAAATAGAACTGCCACTCCAACCCCAGATGGACCCCTTTCCCTAATAGATAACTCTCCAGGGAAGGTTGATAATTCCAGTCTTTAAAGACATAGGTCCTGGGAATCCAGCATAATGTCAGCCTCCTGTTTCCTCATCAGAGAATAATAAGCCAAAAATAATAACCCTGAGTGGCTATTAGAACACTGTTGCTTCCTCGTGATCAGAAAGTGACCAGTCCTAACGTGGAGACAATCAAACACCAAGGCTCTGGGGCTTCTAGTCTTTACCAAGTGTAGCAGCCCACTTCCCCAGGTTTAACTCAAAGGTAAATATAGCCTTTCATAAGTAAGAAAATACCAGCAGGAAGCCAGGAATAGTACTTCATACCTGCAATCTCAGCACTCAGAGATTAAGTCAGGAGGATTATCAGTTCTAACAGCCAGCCTGGGCTTCATAGCAAGTTCAAGGCTAGCCTACTGAGAACTTGTTTCAAAACAAAATAAAGTAAAACAAATTAAAAGAAAACATCAATAGGAAAGAAACAAAACCTAATAAATATCTATTTAATCTGAATATGTATTCAATTACTTTTTTCTGCCTAGAATAGACAAAGAAGCTAATCTCTGTCTGAACAAATCATATTTTTAAGATTATTGGCTTTCCCTGATTACTGGTAACTTAGAGCAGAAGTCAGAATCAACCCAAGTAGTTGGAATCTGAAACTTTGAGTCCTAAGGAAAGCCCTATTTTTTTAAACTAATAAGTTTTTTTATTGTGAAAATACCATACAGAGGGGTTACAATGACATGAGCAAGGTAATGAGAACATTCTATTATTAACTTTAATGGTTCACAGAAGTTTCAGTGTAACCTGTCATCGTGGCCAGTGTCACCCCTTTCCTCATCCTTTCTCATCTCTCCCAACCCCACTAATTCCCACAAGTTACTTGGTTCCTTGAGTGTGTACCTTGAGTATGATGACCGCAATTCTAAACATCATCTTGACACACGCATAACAAACCTGATGCATACTCTCCCACACCATGTTAACATCCTAGATAACAGTCTTTTCCAAGTTCTTTGAATACTGGCAACTAGACAAAGAACAGCTTCTGGGCCCTTGATTTTCTAAAACTGCATGTGAAGCTGTGTTGGGTAGTAAAAATATTCCAACGCAAACTTGCCAGGTGCATATGGTCTGTGATGACAAAGGGAAAGAAGCTCCTTCTCAGTTGTTTCCATTCTTAGCACTAATGTTGCCTATGCATCTCAATGACCAACGAGAAAGTCTTAAGGTCTTGAGGGCCCCGGAAACAGCCCCAGATAGAGAGTGAGCTTCAACATTTTATAAACTTGCTGTGACCACAGCCCTGCAAATTTCTCCTACTTTCAAAGAACTTAGATGTCAAGAACAGATGTTTTTGCAAGGAGACAAGTTATCAAGAGCAAGAAAAATAATGTTATTCCTCTCTGTCCAGGGTAGATTGCCAACTAGTCTATAACAGTGAGGTGGACTTAGTGTGTTTCTAATATTCTTGGCATAGATGGTATATGTTACTACAGATTATAGGATGAAACAGTGGTGAATAATTGTTGTTTTTCATAAAAACTTTTGTTGAATACATTTGAGTTGAATCTGTAAGGACTAAGTTGAAAATATACTTACTGAGTTTGAGGAGGTCTGTGTATTCCACAGCCTTGTCAGCTTGGCAAGAGTTGAAACTGAACTGTAAATCTCAGGTACTCCATCTTTCCTCATAATCTGGCTTTACCCTTTGTAATACAGATGGGTCTATGAAGGAAGATCTTAGCACTTTCATTCCCTTCCATTACTGCCAATGCAAAACAAGCTAGTTTGTGCAGGGTCACGTATCACACCGATTTTATTGCTGCTAAACACACAGAACCATCACTTGGTGATGGGCAGCATCGTTGGTAGTTGACTTAGATATAAATAAGGGAAACCTTATACACTGGCAGAAAAAGCACTGATGTCATAAAGTGTAATGAGGCTCCTACCAGCTCAGCCATTCCCAGCTGTGCAGCTGCTGCCTAATCTGTGGAAAGAGGTCCTCAGTACACCATTTCACAGGAGAATGGCAGAGAGATGAAGAAGGTGAGAGAAATCTACACCAAATATAATTTGATAATTGAGAAAAGCAAAAACAGCTACTGATTTTATTATTAAAGCTGAACCAAATTAGGATTGGTGAAGTGGTCCATGTGGTAGAGCACTTTCTTAAGCAAATGCAAGGGCCTGAGTTTAAACCCCAGTGATTCCAATGAAAAAATTAGTAATGATAACCGTACAACAATCTCATTGGATTCAAACTGATGACCGTATGCTGATAATCACCTAAGAATGAAAACGTGCCCTTACCTGAGTGGAAATGCCAGGATAGGCAGAGAGAGGCCAAAAAAGTTCAGGTTTGTAAAATGAGCAGAGGCAGCAAATTCCTGTTCATGGGTTTAAATGTTGAGTTGAGAAACCTTGTGTAGATTGGGGGCTGCAGTTTCACAGAGAGTTGGGAAAATCAACCCAAGAAGCATTGACCTGGCCCCTGAATGGGGGTTTGTGTCTTTTTTATCATTATTTCTACAAATATATTTATACCCAAAGACCTGTGTTTTCTTCCCACAGAAACTATGAAATATAAACTACCGTACTTGCTCAAAATCAAGGCGGCTGGCTTCAGAATTAGCACTCCTTTCTAAAATCTTTATTTTATTGTAGAGGTGAAGTACAGAGGGGTTACAGTTACCTAGGTAAGGTAATGAGTATATTTCTCTTTGAACAGTGTTATCTCCTTCCTCATTTTCACCCATTCCTCTGCCCCAACCTCAATACCCCCAAGTTGAAAAGTTCATTTTCAATATAGTGTCTGGTGAATATCACTGTTGCATTGATTCACGCTTTATCCCACCATTTCTATGATTCCCTTCCCCTCCCCAAATTAGATAAATTTATATTCAAGACAAATAAAAAACAGTAACAATAAGAATAAACCAAAGGAATAAAAAAGAAGAAAAAGAAAAAAGAAATAATTGCAAACAGTACACACAGAAAGTGAACTAAAAAAAACCTTTTGTTTCCATTTCTTGTAATTCGTTTTTATAAACAGCACTTTATGCAGTCATATGCACATAGCTATTGAGCTATTGTGATCCTCTGTTGAGAATATCCAAGCTAGGTGCTGGTGGCTCACGCCTGTAATCCTAGCTACTCAGGAGGCTGAGATCTGAGGATCATGGTTCAAAGCCAGCCCCAGCAGGAAAGACCATGAGACTCTTATCTCCCATAAACCACTCAGAAAACCAGAAGTGGCACTGTGGCTCAAGTGGTAGAGCGCTCGCCTTGAGCTGAATAGCTTAGGAACAGTACCCAGGCCCAGAGTTCAAGCCCCACAACCAACAATAACAACAAAAGAATATCCAAAACTTAAAGAAAGACTTTGAAGAAGTAAGAATGGCCAAGAGACACATGAAGAAATGTTCAACATCTCTGACCGTGAAAAAAATGCAAATCAAAACAAAAATGAGATTCCACTTCACCCCAGTTAGAATGTTTATTTAGGGCTGGGAAATTGGCTCAGTGGTAGAGCGCTTGTCTTGCATGCCTGAGGCCCTGGGTTCAATTCCTCAGCACCACATAAGCAAAAAGAAAAAATCCGGAAGTGGCGCTGTGGCTCAAGTGGTAGGGCACTAGCCTTGAGCTGAAGAGCTGAGGGACAGTGCTCAGGCCCAGAGTTCAGGCCCCACAACTGGACTAAAAAAAATTTAAAAAAAAAAAAAGAATGTTTATTTATCTTTTGAGGAGACTCCATACTGCTTTCCAGAGTTGTTAAACAAGTTTACATTTCCACCAACAGTGTAGCAGAGTTCCCTTTAGGCCATACCCTACTAGCATTTGTTATTGTTAGTTTTTGTTTTTGTGTTTTTGATAATGGCTGTTCTAACTAGGTTGAGGTAATATCTCAATGTTGTTCTTACTTCTGGTAAGTCTCTAAGTCTTTATCCCACTTATTAATTGGGTTGTTGTTTCTTTGAGAGTTTATTTTTGGGTGGTTTAATTTCTTGAACTCTAAGTATATTTTAGATATAAGGCCTTGTCTGATGCATAGCTGTTAAAAATCTTCTCCCATTCTGTGGGCTTTCTATTTATTTTGTTAGTTCGTTCTATGCCATGCAGAAACTCTTCAGTTTGATGAAATCCATTTATCCAGGTTTTCTTTGATTTGTTGTAATTCTGGACCTTTACTTAGAAAGTTTCTATTTGTGCCAAGCACTCCTGGTGTTTCTCCTACCTCTTCCTGAAATATTTTCTTAGTATCTCGCCTTACATTGAGATTTTTGATCCATTTACAATTGATTCTGATGAAGGATAATATATAATGATCCAGCTTCAGTTTTCTGCATGTGGATACCCAATTTTGCCTGCCATTTGAGACCAAAGGACAATGGAGGGGATCACTTAGGCCCAATAGCTATTTATTGAAATAAACTCCAGAAAATGGAAACAAGAGGATTTTTTTCTTTGTTACTGTTTTTGTATTCTTTTCCTTTTGTCTTGTTCATTCATTTATCTGTCTTTGGGAGGGAAGAGGAAGGACAGAAATAGAGGAGTAAAAGGGGAACAAATACAGCAATGGTGTGTACTATGTAGAAAATTAACTCTACCACTTGTGGGTGGGGACTGGAGAGGGAAACTGGGAGATAATGAGGGAAGAGGTAACATTGTTCAAAAAGAAATGCATTCTTCATATGACTTATCTAACCTTTACCCTCTGTATGTACAGAACCTTTACAATAACGGTACTTAAAAAAAAAAAGGAGTTAGACAGACAGCTCTCAGGATCTTCCCAGCCCCGAACCTAGTATTTACCTAAGGCATTGAACACAGGACTCAGCTTCATAAGAAGGGAATGTGAAGTAATTTTGACTGAATTGAAAAATAGACAGGTTCAGGAATAGGCCGAATTGGGGGAGCCCTTCCTTACACAGATACCAAAGCAATAGCGATCTAGTAGAGCTGGTGCTCCGCGGGCCATCCTCCTACTCAACAATTTATAAAAAGGGCTGTGCATGAAACTCTTTTTATAGCGTATGCTCTGTGTATTTGTGTCCCTTCAGTTTTATTATGCTTATTCACAGGAAACAGTTTTTTCCATAACATTGTCTTTATTTTTTGTTTCTAAAATAGAATCAAAGGGGTGACTATTTAGACCGGATGGGAAAAGGAAATCATCCCAGCAACCCTTCAGAAATGTGACTGTGCTAGGAAGTCCAGAGTGTCTGCACACAGCACATTGAGAGGAGGGAGAAAGGAGAGAGGAAGAAAGAGGAAGGGAGGGTTAGAGACAGAGGAAGGGTGAGAAAGGGAGGCAGGGAGGCCTCTGCCCCCCCCCCCAGCCCTACCCCCTACCCTGGCAGAAGAACACAGCCCTGGTCCAACCCACAGGAGATTGTACTGTCTTCTCCAAATCAGAATCTGAAAAGCTCAGTAATTAGTCTCAAAGGAGACCTTGGTTATTATGCATCTGTGAGAAGGGGATATTTTACAACTTATTTATTGACGTATTCATCAAAAAAAAAAAAAATCAGGAAGAAATCCAGGACTTGTAAACCTTTTTGGAAAGACCACCTTCAGACATTGGGAAAGAATCAGAGAAATTCAATGCACTGCTTCCCATTCCAGAGTAAAAGGAAAAGAAAGGAGGGAGAGGAACAGAATGAAAGAGGGGGAGGGAAAGGAAGAAATCTGAAAAACAGACTTCACAAAGAGAAGAAATATAAAAGAACTTTGAAGGGAAACTACTCTTTAGAGAACTTGTAGAAATGCTACTTTTGGAAAAATCAAACTATAGTGTGTGTTTAAAACTTGCATTATAGGAAAGAATCATTAGACCTTGGATGGATACAAGAAGTAAATTGATATCCATGATGAAATTGGATTCAAAGCTTTAGCCAGTTAAAGCTAGTTGGGTTTTGTCTACAAAAGAATACTATATACCCAAAGAAGGATTGATGTTTTTTGTGTTTTCTTTTCTTTTCTTTTCTTTTCTTTTTGGTTGTTTTGGGGTTTTTTTGAGGGGAGGGAGTTATTTGTTTGTTTGTTTTATGAGACAAACTCTCACTGATTAGCCCAGGCTTGCCTCAATCATCTGATTTTCCTGCATAAACCTCACAAATGCTGGAATTACAGCCATGGACCACCATGCCCAGTTCAAGGACTATGCATTTACAGTCTATGGAAAATCATCTCCCAGCATAAGTATACTGTTTAAGTAAATTATTTACCAATAGTTATAAGCATGCTCTTTTTTTCTGGGTTTTTTATTCTTCTAATGAAGAACTAGAACATAGAGAGTAAAAGGAGGAATTCAGCTCATATTTCCAAAGGTCATTCAAAGTACTTTCAACTCCTGACATAGGAAGTGCCAGCAACATTTGTAACATCATAACAATTGTTGTGATTTGGTATCAGATGACTATTTTCATGTATTGTGTAGTACAGTCTCTGTGTTAAGAGAGAACAAAGTATTCTCTTGGAGTTGTTTCAAATGCCCACTTTGCACTTCAAAACAAGAGGATCCTTTAATGGACTCAATCTGTGTTAGAACACTTTGTTGACTATATCTTATTAAGGTTCCAAAAAAAGAAAAACTTTAGAACCTCACTTACTAGAAATAACAGGGCAATGGAAGTTAAAAGTCATACCTTCTACAACGTAATTTCCTCACTTTGGTCCTGGGAAAATCACTGCATCTTTCAGATCTCATATCTCTAATCTGTAAAGCAAAATGATAGATTAGCTGATGGTTAAAAGTTCCATCTCTGGAATTTTCAAAAATGCTCCATGAATTTAACCAAATAATAGAAGCAAGCATATAATGCACAAATGTTAGCTAGCTTTAAAAACCTTAACTCTGATGGAGGCATAGAATTCCATTCAGAAAGAATGACATTGCCCCATTTGTTAGGAAATGGAAAGACTTGGAAAAAATTATATTAAGTGAAGTAAGCCAAGCCCAAAGAAACATAGGTCCCATGGTTTCCCTTATTTGCAATATCTAGTATATGTATGAGTCAAGCAGAAAAGGTCAGATAAGGTGATGTTAGGAAAATGAACCCTAAGATATGTATTTAAATGTTTTTTTCTTTCATGCATTTGTTTCTAATGCATTTATAAGATTATTTCTTTGTTGCTTTGTATGTCCCTCCCCCACAGTATAACCCCTGCTTTCACTATATTTGATGTCAGTATAACTTGTGGAGGAGATGGGGAAAAACCAGTCGTTTAAGGATTCAGGTGGACCTGTTGCAACAATGAGAAGTACAAGTTGTCATGTCCAAAACGAGCTTTACAACGTCGGTGCGGGGGGGGGGGGGGGGGGTGAAGGGGGGGAAGGAGAAGGATTGGGATTGGGGGGGGAGGGGGGAGGCTGGGAAGGGAGGTGAAGGGTAAACAAAGGAGGAGGCTGCAATGCTTGATAAGAAATGTATGCATTATCCTGCCTATGTAATTGTAATCCCTCTGTACAGTATGTTCACAAATAAAATTAAATTAAATTTAAAAAAAATATTGTGGAAAAGATGAGAAATAATAGTTTCAACATTGTACTATATAGTGAAGAGGCAAGACATAAAAGTTTAGGAAACTTGTAACATTCTTCCTCCTAGGCAAGCAAAAATGATTTATTAGGGTAGAAGGAGGCAGAGCTAGTACTAAAATGTACCATTAAACCAAACCACCCAACTCTAAACAAGATCTATGCAAACCTTGCTTTTATTTTCTTCCCTCTAGAAAACTGTGCATGCTTTATTTTTTAAAATAAATTTAGTATGTTTTATATCAGTTATGTAACTAAAGTTACTGAACTCAATCTCTTACTACTCTTTTTCTCTTGTACATGATATATTTATAAAGCATTTTTCTACTTCATCTTATATCTTCACTGTTAACTTTATATCTCTTGATTTCACTTCTAAGAATTTTCTACTCATTAATACAGTAATATAGAATGGGCAAATAAAATATGCTCTAATACATAATAACATTTACCTGAAAGAAGTATATTTTAGATGATTCAACAAAATAGGCATAGGACATAGATACAGTTTTTAAATAATCTTGTCTTCATCTTTACACAACTTGAACAGTACTAGATTCAGGGAAATGTCACAGTACTAAAAGGACAGATACATTAAAAATAATTGTAAGCCGGGAGCCAGTGGCTCACGTCTATAATCCTAGCTACTCAGGAGGCTGCGATCTGAGGATCATGGTTCAAAGCCAGCCCTGGCAGGAAAGTCTGTGAGACTCTTATCTCCAATAAACCACTAGAAAACTGGAAGTGGCGCTGTGGCTCAAGCAGTAGAGCGCTCGCCTTGAGCTGAAGAGTATAGGGACAGTGCCCAAGCCTAGAGTTCAAACCCCATGACTGACCAAAAAATAAAAATAATAATTCTAAGTAAAACCAAATAGACAGCCGGGCGCTGGTGGCTCACGCCTGTAATCCTAGCTACTCAGGAGGCTGAGATCTGAGGATTGCGGTTCAAAGCCAGCCCGGGCAGGAGAGACTGTGAGACTCCTATCTCCAATAAACCATCAGAAAACCGGAAGTGGCGCTGTAGCTCAAGTGGTAGAGCGCTCGCCTTGAGCTGAAGAGCTGAGGGACAGCGCCCAGGCCCAGAGTTCAAGCCCCATGACCGACAAAAAAAAAAAAAAAAAAAAAAAAAAAAAAACCAAATAGACATTCACAGAAATAAAAATATATCAAAAGTGGAGATTATGAATCAATTTTTAAGGTTAATGGAGATTGCATAACCCATAATTATTATAAAATTGAACAATATTTTCAATTATGACAACTACAAATAAGTGGCTCAGCCTGTGAAAGCCACTGACACATTCATGTTGTCTTCATGTTCCGCATGCCTAAAATAGCATGGAAATAGCACCATAGTAGGAGCTTAACCACTATCAGGAGACACCATGTTTACAATTTACTCCAGCTTACAAACCTGTGGATCTACAAGGCTCACTATTAATTGGGCGATCTCTCATAGGTCCAAGACTAAATGAAAGAAATAAAGTACATGATTCCTGTTTTCAAAGGCAATATACACAGAACAGAAGATGTTTATATATGAATTAATTGACAGGTATATCTCTCAGTTTAATGCTGCATATGAAAGGAAAAAATTGAGGAATAAATAAAAGGCCTGTGTAGACAGAAATAGCAGAAAACAGCATTAAATAACTGTCATTGGATGGAAAACAAAAGTTTAGAAAATACATATAGATATCCAGAAAAGCTTTTCCAATGTCCTTTCATTTAGTTGTTTTCTCTGTTATTACTGTGTATTTGGTTGATAACACAAACATTTTAATACATGTTCCTTTTCTTTTTGGCTATACTCAGGCTTGCTAAGCAAGTATCACCTGAGTCATATCGCAGATTTTTTTTCTTTGATTTCGTTATTTTTCAGATAGGGTCTAAGAGTTTACCTGGGACAAGCCTCAGACTGTGAACCTCTGTCCTAAGCCTCCCATGATGCTGGGATTGTAGGCTCACGCCACCACACCTAGTGTGCTTTTTTGTTTTGTGTTTTTTGTTTTTTTCAGAAAAGGTCTCCCTAACTTTTTGCCTTGGGTAGCTTTAAACCACAATCCTTTTGATCTCTACCTCCCAAATGTCTAGGATCACAAGTTAAATTAGAATCTAAGCAGCTAGTAATGTTGTTACTGTTAAGAAGATGTTTGCCAATTATTTGTGGAAGAAGCTCTTCTTCAGAATGTTAGGAAGTGATAGAGCCTTGGCTTATGGCAGGTCCTGAGTTCCACCACTCTCAATGCAAAAGAAAAAAAGAGAGACATGTAGAGTCAAATAATCTTGGACGTAAATTTGAGGATTTGGATCAAATCACTTTTTTGTTTTTTAATTTTATTTTATTGTAAAAATGTTGTACAGAGGGGTTACAGTTACATGAGTAAAGCAATGAGTACATTTCTTACCGAGCATTGTTACCCCCTCCCTTTGGCATCAGTTTTCTTAACAGTGGAAAAAGGAGAAAACTCCCTTTTTTATAAGCTTGGCCTTCTGACAGGAACTTCTGTGACAGTATGTACCCTTAAAACATGTACGCAATTGCTCTCATTTATATCTTGGGGAATCTCAAATCTTGTAGATAGTGAATTCTAAAATAAACTTTTTAATAAAAATCAACCAGAGAATTTCTTATAAACTGTAAGATCCTGGGCCTATCCCTTAGAAATTATGGTCCCAGCTTGTCTTGAGAGAGATCCAGAAATAGACTGTTTTTCCTAACTTCCCCACCCTGGGTATACAATTAAGTTTACAAATAGGCCAGAGACCATACTTTGTAAATATTAACTCTGAGTATTTAACAAAGGCTATCATCCTTCTTACTAAAAAACAATTAAGCTTTGTACATAATACTAAGCAGCCTTAAATGTGTAGGTTCATAGACTTTTTCATAGACTGCTTGACCATCGTGCCTCTTTATATATATATATATATATATATATATATATATATGTAATTATTTTAATTATAAATCTTTTATATTATAAATGTAGATAATATAGTAACTACAGCAGAGATCCCTTACAAAATTGTTAGGAATCTGTGAAGAAACTGTGAAGAAACTCTAATATTTTTTCTCTAATTTAATATTTCAATGTTAGAGAAAACTGTTGTATTATTGGAGAAGAAAGAAGTAACATTTTTAAGCACAAAACACACACACTCTCCCTCTCTCACTCACCTATAGACTTCATTGACCTCTGAAATCGTTACCATTTATGTATCTGTAGGTGGGGTCTTGTTCCAATACTGCAATTTTACAAATATTAAGAAAATTTTCCTTCTCAGCAGGGCACCAGTAGCTCATTCCTTCAATCCTGGCTACTCAGGAGGCTGAGATCTGAGGATCATGGTTCAAAGCTAGCCCAAGCAGGAAAGTCCATGAGACTCTTATCTCCAATTAACCACCAGAAAACTGGAAGTGGCGCTGTGGCTCAAGTGGTAGAGTGCTCAACTTGAGCTGAAGAGCTCAGGGACAGCACCCAGGCCCAGAGTTCAAACCCCACAACCTAAAAAAAAAAAAAAGTTCCTTCTTTTCCATTTCACATGCATTAGACAGTCTTGTTCTAACTCCTGTCTGCCGTACAATGTTACTACAAATCTATCATTCATCTTTGATTTCTCAAGAAGTTGGTGGAAACAATCTTTTATGAAAATACTGGATTTCATACTTGTCTTTTTTGCATTCTAAATATAATTTTTTGGAAGATAATAACTTCCTTTTTTAAATAGATATCTCAACCAACAGAATAGAAACTGCCCCCAACCACTTCTTGACTTTCTCATATTACACGCTAGTTTGCTTTACAAGATTTTTCTTAAAAATACTCATAAAACTATGACCTTGTATAAGTTTCCCAAGGGATATGGTTCTCAGCATTTTGTTGGACAAACATTTGTTTTTTGTAACTACGTGAACAAGTCAAACTGCACGTAGTCCAAAAAATAGTTTTGCCTTTTTCACCACACTCTTTCTTTTCTTTTTTTTTTTTTTAATGTCCTAAGCAAGGGATCTTACTGCCCTGGTAATGAAAACATTTTAATTTTAACATTTACCCATGAGAAGGACTTTGAGCTTTGACACATCCAATGAAAGAATTTAGCATTCTGAGAATGCATTTGCAGTATGTCCTCAGTTTTAGTTGTCAACTGAATGAATGGACCTGAAGCAGACAATCATGTTTCACAAATTTGGAACATACTTTTTGTTTAAGTTGTTAAGTACAAGTCAATAACTTTCATACCATAGTATATATTTTAGTAGGTCTTATAGTAGTTATCTTTTGTTATTATATTCAAATATGATAATATTCCTACAATGGTAACTAAGTGTAGTACCCTGAGCTCCAACTAATATTATAAAAAACAATAAAAAGAAAACTAAGCAGAACTAGTGACATTTCTATACATTCTTTTAAGGTGAGTCATGAAACTCCCAATGACATATTGCTTCCTTGAGGCAGATAAACAAATTGATTGTTCAACTGAGTCTAAACTCAGTTGACTGAGAGCTGGAGGCATTGCCCAAGTGGTAGAACACTAGCTATTAGCCAGACTTAGCAAAGATTTCCATCTGATAAAAAAATACCCTGCGTACTTTTCCCTATTAGAAACGATCTAAGAAACATCTGCCTTTCCACACTTTATTAAATTCACACAGTATTAATGAAGAAAATCTGGAAGATTTATGAGTGATTTATGGCCTTACTAATCTTTCTGATAAAATGAATTTTCTGTTTTCTAGGTACCTTCACATACTTTATGACATTCCTCACTTTGATAAATAGTACACCTTGTTAAAAATACTATATATTTTGATCCTGATGAAGGTATTATGTGACCCATTGTAACTTGGGCCAGTCAGTTACTTACCTATCTCATGTCTTCTAGACAATGTGAATTAAATTGTGACAGAATTTTTGTGAAGGAAGAGAAGAGATGACCATGAACTCCTTCTGAGAAATGCACAAAGGAGAAAGGGAAAGCTACAATTATTTCATTAGGATGACTCATTCTATGGATATGCTCTTCTGGAAATCCCATCAGTGCAGCTGTGGAGATAGCTGAGTCAATTCAGCCAATGACAGAAGGTGTTAGCAGAGAAACCTGCCAGGCCAAGAGCCATAATGCATACATAGCATATACAAGTATGTGTTTAGACTAGCCTCGAGGCTGGGAATTTCAGCAGATGAGACCAACATAGTTTGGGTTCTGATATGTGGTATTATCAGCACTCTCAGATTTCAGTGATCATTTCTTCTAGACATGAGATACTGGGAAAAACACATCTTAAATCTTAATCTGAGATCACTGTAATATACTGAGGCAGCTTGAGATGGAGGACAAAGATAAACATTCAATTAGCCAATGTATTTTCTTCTAACAATTACTTGATTGTTATGTGTGCCTAATGCTCCCGTAAATAATTGAAAGCTAAAATCCTTATGAATTAGGGCAATCAAGGCACCAATTTGACCTGAGGACTTCTGGACACTTTGATCTCAGGTAGAAGCTGCTACTGTCTCTTCCCTAGCTTAGGATACTTTATACCAATGGATTGTCATGTATCTTCACTGTGTAATATTCCATTCACAGAATACTCTTCTGGATACAGAGGTCAGTCCAGTTACAGGAATGCACAGAGAGAAGCAAAATTGAACTCATGTTATAATTCATTTTTAAATGGACTAGCTTAACTTTTAGTATATATACTTATAGCTCCATTCATGAAAAAAAATGTTTACTTTTCCTTTTTTACTAGGGTTTATACTGAACTGGGCTTCAGGCTTGTTATATTGGGACTCTACCATTTGAGCTGCCCTTCCACCCATTTTGCTCTTGTCATTTTGAGATAGGATCTCACTTTTAAAAAATATTTTTTCTTGTAAAGATACTATACAGAGGGGTTGCAATTATATGAGCAAGGTAATAAGTATATTTCCTATTGAGCATTGTTATCTGCTCCTTTGTATTTTCCCTACTATCCCTTCACTCCCCACTTGCCCAACACCTCAACCCCATGCCCCAAAGTTGTAAAGTTCGTTTTCAGCATAGTGTTTTGTACTTCTCACTGTTGCAATGGGTCAACCTGTATCCTGTTTCAGCCTTTTGTTATTTCCCTTCCCCTCCCCAAATCAGAAAAATGTATATACAAGATGCAGGACACCAAATCAAATACAGTGACAAAAAAATCTCACTATTTATCCAAGCAAATCTAGATTGCAATCTTCCTTCCTATGGTAGCTGGGCTGGGCAGGATGCCCAGCTTTTTCTGTTGAAATGGAGTCTCTCTGGTGAAATGGAGTCTCTGTAACTTTGTTTTTGGCCTGGGATGGCCTCAAACTGAGATCCTCCCAATCTGCCTCCTGAGTAGCTTGGATTGCAGGTGTGAGTTATTTTCTTCTAGTCCCATTTAAGCAGTGATCCAATTTTGAGTCCGTATTACATCATATCGCAATCTGTCATTTCTAACATGTAAAGGTGTAGGCAGGATTCACTTCCCCTGTGTTAGATTCCTGAATTCTTCCTTATGTAATGGAATACACACAAAGTCTAGTCCATAGTAGACAAAAGTGTAAAAAGTGTATTTCTCAGATATAATAGATCAACATGTGAAAACTGCCCATCTTAGATTAACTACAACAGGCACTAACCCCATCTCCTCTAGGAAAGAGCCAGGCATCCCTGGATAGCTGATGCTGAGTATATTTCCTCATGAATTCCAAAATGAGTCTTTGTTCTTTCTGTTACAAGGGTAGAGGTCACCTCCACTTCTCTATGCCATAAGCATCATTGGAGCAAAGCCATGTGTCCATATTCACATGTCCAAAGACTATTATTTACTCCAACCCAAAGGTATACTTATCTTTCTACATAAAAAGAGTCTTTGTCAAGTCCACTGAACTCTGATTCTAGGTCATTTCACAATGACCACAATGCTGGGATGATTTTTCTTAATTACTTGTATAAGGTTAACCTCTGGAATGGCTGTGGCTTCTGAAGTACAACATGCTCATTAAATTGACTTCATCAGTAATTCATGACATGTCTACAAACTGGCATCAGTTGACTGAGTTTATTGAGATCTCTTAATAAAATGGATCATGTGGCCTGTGGGAAGTGCAATTAACTTACAACTTCCTGTAGTTAAAAGGAAATGACCAAAATAAATAGGAAAAGCAGTGATATTTCCTTTATTGCCAAACCTACTACTGTTCATTTGTTGTAGTACATGAGCAACTGCATTATTTGCAACATATGTTCTTTTGTTGCTTTTATGGGTCCATATTGGGGCTTGAATGCTGGTCCCAGGGCCCATCCATTAGCTTTTTCATTTGAGGCTGGTAATCTACCACTTGACCCACAGCTCTACTACTGGTTTTTTGTTGGTTAATCAGAAATAAGAGTCTTTCAGATTTGCCTGCCCTGATTGACTTCCAACCTTGAATCTCAGACATCAGACTCCTCAGTAGCAAGGATGACCAGCATGAGGTACTGGCCCCCAGGCACTTGACTAAAGATGTTCCTAAAATAAGTTGTTCTTGCAATCCAGTGAGAAACTTAACATTGAATAGTATTACAGAAAAGAGTAAGATTCATTTTCAGAATGACAATATAGACACGACTTCTGAAAGAAATCCTAGGAAATATGAGACAGAAGCTATTCTTTCTGCCCAGGGAAATCCCATGACTGTTGTTGGGGAATTACATTCCAGGGTTTCATGATTCATAACCAGCCTTTTTCCCTGTGAGAATATGTGGTTACTCATAGTGACACACAAGGGCTGAGCAGTGGTGGAGGACGTGAGCCACCTGGGAGAGAGGCCTTCGGTCCCAGCTGTAATCACAATGCTACTCCAGTCAATGTCAATGAGTAATGTTTGCCAAGATGGGTTTTGTTTCTGAAGTTGTACTTTTCACAAGAGTAAAGATAGTAACATTCAATTATCCGTGCTGTCAAATGTTGACACCCAGAATCTTCCAGAAACATCGCTGCTCTAAGAACAAATATTAGAGGATCATTTTCCACAGGGTGCATTCTAAAACCTGACTAACACATATATGAAAATGTTAAACCTGGGCTGGGAAGTGCTTGCCTTGCATGCCTGAGGCCCTGGGTTCCATTCCTCAGCACCACATAAGCAAAAAGAAAAAAGCCGGAAGTGGCTCTGTGGCTCAACTGGTAGAGCACTAGCCTTGAGCTGAAGAGCTGTGGGACAGCGCTCAGGCCCAGAGTTCAGGCCCCATGAACGGACCGAAAAAATAAAAGAAAAAAGAAAAGAAAAGAAAAAGAAAATGTTAAACCTACAAGCAATGTAGTTCCGCATTTAAGATTAGTTTGCCTGTTATTCTCAAAGGGTGAGGACAACCAATTTAGTTGGACAAGGAACAAAGATATATTAAGAATAAAAAAGTAAATAAAAATAAAAGCTGAACAAAAGTAACCATGTCTTCCACTTTAGCATGAAAACACATACTAGACAATGTTTCTGTATTTACTTTTAATCTTGGCCTATTCCTTGCATAAGCAAAACTGACAAATCTTGGAGAAAATTTTTGGTTGTCATTTTCATCTCCTAAATAATTAAAGATATAATATCCAGTGTCTAGTATCCTTTTACTTTTTCTTATTTATTTATTTATGACAGTCTTGGAGCTTGAACTCCGAGCTTCTCTGTGTTGAAGACTAGTACTCTACTACTTGAGCCACAGCACTATTTTGGGCTTTTCGTAAGTAGTTTATTGGAGACAAGAGTCGCATGGAATTTCCTACCCATGTTGGTTTCAAATTGCAATCCTCCCATGTCAGCCGCCTGAATAGCTAGAATTACAGGCGTAAACCATCAGTGCCCAGATATCCTTTCATTTTCTAAAAGAGTTTTGAAACATAGGTAAGAGATAAGGCAATGGAATCAGAGAATCAAGTAAAAAAATCTTGTTTCCATCACTTAATATCTGGTCATGAACAATAGAAAATATGTGGCAAACATTTTAACAACCACACATTCACAGATCTTTATGCCAAATAGATCTTATTCAATGTCACACAAAGAGTAAATAGCATAAATCATATGCCTTAATAAGAAAATAACCAAGCAAGATTATACATACCTGTAATCCTAGCTACTCAGGAAGCAAAGCAGGAGGATAGAGAGTCTGACGCCAACCTAAGCAAAGGTTTCAGCAAGACTAAGCCCCTGTCCCAAAAATGTGATAGGATTCCATCCATAGAACTGAGCACGGGAGGAAGAGAGATGGGGGAGGAGGACAGGAATGAAGGAGCGAAGGAAGGACAGAGGAAGGGAATGAGTGAGGGAGGCACATAGAAGGGTCTTAGGAAATTAACATCAAATGCACAAAATAATTTAGGGAATCAAAACATATATTTTGCCAATATTAGAAACATATTTTACCAATATTAGAAAGGAAAACTTCCAAGTTGATTCTTTGAAATATATACAAAATGAGCTGTTTTCTTCTAAAGATAAGCTTTTGGGAAACAACTACCCTTCCTGCTAATTAAGGTACTACTATGGTCTGTTTAATAGAATGCAACTTCAGATAAGTGGTTTAAGATCACAAGACACATTTCAATTAAATTCTGATTTTTTTCCTTTTGCCTCCTTTTCTTTCCGAAATATACACAATGCCAAGTGTTTCCAACTCCAGAGTGTGATGATTTAAAACTTAGTCATGATTAAATAGCATGCTTAGATTCATGGTCTCCAATGTTTTTTTTTCCCCGTTGAGAAAGTTTTGTGGAAATGAAAAACCAAAATAAGAAATAAATGGTGTTTTTGTAAGCCTCACTATTAGAAAAGGCAGAGAAAATAAAAGAATCAATTTACTTAAATTCCCAAAGTAATATAGAATGCATGAGAGTAAATTTTGTTATAATATTGCTAAACTATGTTATATATATTAAATATCATAGTCTTAGGGGTTTGGTCTGAGTGGCCCTTCAGAGCAAAACAAGCAAGATAGAAATTTTATTGATAGGGCAACTGTTAGTTTCTGTCATTATTTTAATGCTCTTCTATACCCAATTATAGAGCATTGTCTCATATTATTGTTATAAGGGAATACAATCATGAGAAACAGAGAAGCCCCATTTTGAGAGGACGAATTAGAAGTCTTTATTGGAAAGCCAGTGACTATAAATGGACTCCTGTCACAAAGACCCGCAGCTCCTTGAATACACTTAACACTGTTAGAAAACTGAACTATGAGAGCAGGAGAGGAAAGAAAGAGTAGAAAAACATCACCAACAAACCAGATCATCTCCAATGAAGAGTTGAAATGGGACACTATGGTGACTGGAAAAAAGCCAGGGGACAAGGGACAGGAGACACGAGGCATAGCAAAACAGTGCCTGAGCCACTCCGGGCCTAAAGAGTGTCAGGGGCAGGGGGCAGGGTCACAGGAAACTTGAAAGTCTCCTAAGTTCAAGGCACAGGACTGACAGGTCCAGTAACCTATGATCCAAGTCCCTGGCCCTGCCTCTATAAATTCAGACACACCCATTACCTGGGAGGTGGGACTTCACCTTTCTCCATCATGAAGATGGAGATGTCAGTTAAGCCCAATTCCCTATCCACCATGAGGCCAAGATGGTATCAGCTAGATCCAATCTCCCCATTTCATTATTTTTTATACTGTTCAGAAAAAATAACACAAACTTTTCACTGAACATTGCAAGGCTAATTTGCCATTGGTATTCTTTCTGTTTTAACTTTTAGAAAGCATACCAAATTTTTTGTTTTAATGCAATATTTTTCTATTAATTTTCTTACCACGGCCCTTCAGATAGTGACCATGTTTATGAGATTCAGTCAACAGACCAGTATTTTACTGCATAACCACAGGACTACCACAGAAAGACGTAAAACATCCCTCTTTTTTCTGATTCTTTAAGTCTCGGCTGAGATGAAGTCTGGTGAATATAGACACAAGTCTGAGATGTGTATGACTTTGCCTTCTCTGTAGATAGGCTTAACTAAGTTCAGCTACTTGAGGAAACTTTCAGGTGCTGAGTATGCAAATTCCTCAGATTTTTATGCAACCACTAACCGGGGAAAGAAGCTGTCTGGGTTATTTTTGTGTCATTTGCCTCTATTTGACAGTAGTTGCATCTCAGGTGGAATGGTCTCACTCACGAAAGAGTCCTCTATATCATTACATCGAGTTAAGTCTGTGGTCACTGGAATATCACAGAAGTTCATTCGGCCCTTACTCATTACTGCGGCTTGTGTGGAATTAGCCAGGTGCTCTGCTCATTCTTCTTGTTTTAGGTGATCGCCTTAGTCCCTGCTGGTTTCTTACTTTGTGTCTGTGTTTGTATCTTGGCTCTGTATCTTGGAACTCAAGCTGGTGTGCCACTCTTGGGTTACAAGACTTGAGAAGTTCTTATCTACAACTAGATCCAGGTTTTCCTTGCTGATATTCCCCTTGTTTTTGTTAGTGTTTTCAGTTTTCTAGTCCCTCAGTGTTTACCCTCTTGTCACTCCTCCAAAATAATTCTGCCTTCTATAACTGTTCCTGGCTAAAATGTGATGAATGCAGCAAACTCTGGCAAATTGCTCACTGAGGTTTAGACAGAACAGAAAGATACCAAGAGTTTGCAATAAGATCAAACCGTAGAATGAACTGTTTTCCTCCCTCCTTCTCTTTCTCTTTCCCTCCCTCCTTTTGTCTTTTCTTTCTCTTCTGTGCTATCATTCTTCTTCATCGTTTCTTCTTCATCCTTCAGATATGGAGTTTGAAGTAGTTATTATTTTTTCTGTCTTTTATTTAAGTTCCTTTCTTCCTTCTATAGGTTACAGTATTACTTTGGTGGGTTTTTTTTTTTTCATGTAAAATCTCATTTATGACATCACTGCCTTATTGGGCTTTTATTATGAATGGCTACTTTGAAATATTCCTAGATTACATAGAAAGAAAACTGGATATTTTATCTCAGAAAAAGAACAATATTTCTTTAATTTCACCAAAGTTCTGAATTCATGAAAGCAATCCTCTCTGCTTTATACAAGTACCTGGGATTACAGGTATAAACCACCATGTCCAGCACATAATTTATCTTTTTTTTTTGCCAGTCTTAGACTTGAACTCTGGGCCATGTGCTCTTGGGTAGGGTATTTCATGAACAAAACCCACTGCAGAGAGATAGCTAATAATGAATAGGACTGCTGGCAGTTAAAAACCAAGCATAAAACAAGCTACTATCTGACAATAAAAATACTTTTGAATTCTCAGCTATCAAAGAAGCACATTAGACAGACAGCATACTCAGCTCTCATTGTCTATTAAAATCTTCTGGGAAACTTTACAAACTACAGGGCAACAACCCACAGAGAGATGTTGACCTAATTTCACTGGAATGAGGTGTGAGCATAAAATATTTTGTTTGTTTAAATCTTTCTAGATCTCTCTAATGAGCAACCAAAATTGGAAATAATTGGCTTAGAGAAAAGCATTGAAGTTCAATTTGCTTTGAAAACTAATTGTATGTTAGTATATACTCCCTGTGGATTAAATGGGATTCACCCTTCCTGGGTCCTTTATAAGATTTTAAAAAGTAATCAATTACCTGGACAGTTTAAAAATCCTATCAGGCACACATTTTGTCTAAAGCAGGTATAGCTCTTCTTGGGAGCTGTGCCAGTATCAAAAGGCTTTTGGAAATCTCAGCCAGCTTTCTAAAACTGTTATTTGAATCAGTTTGTGTTACATTTAAAATCCAATGGTGTTTGCTGGCAGGAAAATTCATAGATTGGAGTTGAAAACACATCCTCTGCACCCAGACATGCATCCCAGGATGCTGCAGACATGATCACACAGAGGTCCCCAGGAGCCAGTTACCAGAGCAATGAAACAATATTATTTGCTATACATAAGCATGCAGACGGATCTTGTAAGCCTCAGGCATAGCCATCATATGAGGTCATGTGTGCTGATGTGAGTTGTTGAAAGAAACAAACACAGATTTAATCATGGGAGAGGAGACTTTATTACTAAATGTAAAAAAATGATTCATATGTAAGATAGAGCTCTGTGTTTTAACTGTAAAGCTAAGAGGTCCTCTTTTGACTTTGAAAGCCGCTCATCAATCAGAATACTCACCAGCAAGTTCTGGAAATGTAAGAAATCGGCATAGACCCCAAACCAGGCTATAGGCCCTTTATCTCACATTCTATTACTACTTTGCCTTGATTCATATATTCACTCAAGAGAAAATTTTACCTGCTTAGTTCTCAACTTGACAATTTATAAAACAGTAGTAAGGCACAGATAAAGACCAAAGGAGAAAAAAATGCAGGAACTATATAAATATTAAGGAAAAGCCTTCAAAAAGTTCATCAGATTTAGGGAAATCTTTGGAAAGGTAACTGAAAACTAATATTTACAATGTGCGACCATGGTGAAAGCAATGTATTAGAAGGAAAAATATTTTTGAAAACAATTTTCTATTTGCTATCCCTACAAGAATAGGTGAAAAAATAAAGATGAAGTCCAGAAGAGAAGAGAGATTATGTTGATAAGAATTAGACAGGATGCCATACCTAATCTTTTTTTTTTTTGAGGGGGGGTCGGGTCATGGGGCCTGAACTCTGGGCCTGGGCGCTGTCCCTCAGCTATTCAGCTCAAGGCTAGCGCTCTACCACTTGAGCCACAGCACCACTTCCAGCTTTTTTCTTTTTGCTTATGTGGTGCTGAGGAATCGAACCCAGGGCCTCAGGCATGCAAGGGAAGAGCTCTACCACTGAGCCACTTTTCCAGCTCCTCATACCTAATCTTTAAAATTTGTTTAGCATTCTTTTCAAGATGATCAATAAAAAAATCAAGTGCTGTAGCTAGGGTTGCAGCTCATGGAAGACCCTTCAAGGCCTTCAGTTCAACAAAAAAATTAACTTGAGAAGAGGAAGAAAAGCCAAAATAATAAATTATATGCCAAAAATAATAAATTATATGCCTTTAAATTAAAATCTATTCACTTACATATTTTTGCATAGAAAACTCTCAGTGATATATATATATATATATATCTGTCTATCTATAGATAGACAGATATAGATATAGATTTATCTCATATCTCACTTGGAGCTTGAACTCTGGGCCTGAGCACTGTCCCTCAGCTCTTCAGCTCAAGGTCATCCCTCTACCACTTGAGCCACAGCTCCACTTCTGGTTTTCTGGTGGTTAATCGGAGATAAGAGTCTCACAGACTTTCCTGCCCAGACTGGTTTTAAGCCACAATCCTCAGATCTCAGCCTCCTGAGTAGCTAGGATTACAGGCTTAAGTCACCAGTGCCTGGCTCTTAGTGATTTTTTTAGTAATATCTAGGTCTAATTGTATCCCCTAAATCTATAAAGATACAGAAAAAATTACTTTTTTTTTTTTTAGAAAAAATTACTTTTTAAAATTTATAAACATTCAGTAACGAAATTCTCTCTCTCTCTCTCTCTCTCTCTCTCTCTCACACACACACACACACACACACACACACACACACACACTCACATAATTAATGAACCACTTTAGCATCAAGCATTTTTTATATAGTGCTAGTTCTTCAAAGATAAATGCAATAGAGCAGAGTACTGGGAAATTAGAATTTCCTCCTCTGCCCATGTGTTTTTTGCATTATTGAGCTGTGATATGTTAAGTATAGAGAAGTTTTTTAGTTACTCCTAAGAAGTAAGCTCAATTTCCCGGACAATGGCCTTATTTATATGTGTGTGTATGTGTGTATAAACATATTTAAGCTTTAAATATGTTTATGAGAGAATCTAGAAAAGTGAAAATGATGACTAGGACAGATTCTGTTTTGTTTTGTTTTTTAATTTTTTAATTTCTGCCAGTCCTAGGGCTTGAACTCAGTGCCTGGGAACTGTCCCTGAGCTTCTTGTGCTCAAGGCTAGCACTCTACCACTTGAGCAGTTGTTGTTTTGATGTACTAATACAGAGACTTCCGGCCTTAACTCTTGATAGGTAATTGAATACTGGATGGTAAAATGAGATATGACGAAAAGTATTTAAATTCCTGGACTAACACAATAGGACAAAGCATGCAGAAGGAACTGTCTTTTTTTCCCATTTATTTCTGTAGGACTCAAAATTAAAAAAAGCATCTTTAAATAAGTGATAGAATGAAGCAACAAGATACTTGGATTCTGTCCCCTGTCTCTGTTCAGTATTTGGAGATAGTGGTACTTGTTAATCTCTGTTTTCTCTCTGTGCTCAGTTACATAATTAATAATTAAGGAAACTGTACTGAAGCTCTAAAATTCATTTTTAGTCACCGTCTTCTAATCAGAAAATATCTGTATTCGTTTCCTATGGCCATTGTAACAAAGTATCACAAACTGAATGGTTTCAAACCACAGGAATTTGGTCTCCCATAGTTCTGAAGAAGTACAGAATCAGTGTGTCAGAAAGGCCTGGCTCACTGCAAAGGCTCTAGGGAAAACTCCTTGCCTCCCCTCCCCACCCCCCAGCCTCTGCTGGGTGCCAGAAATCTGTAGTGTCCTGTGGCTTATCGGTTTGCCATTCCAGTCTCTGGTTCTGTCATCACCTAGTTTTCCCCATGCTATGTCTCTGTCTAGATTTCCCTCTGTCCTTCATTGGACTAATCCAGCCCTAATCTTCTGTGACTTTATCTCAAGTTCATTATATCTGCCAAGACCTTATTTACAGAAAGGCCAAATTCACAGGTAAAAAACATTCAAACTTGAGCATA
This sequence comes from Dipodomys spectabilis, assembly GCF_019054845.1. Taxonomy (NCBI): domain Eukaryota; kingdom Metazoa; phylum Chordata; class Mammalia; order Rodentia; family Heteromyidae; genus Dipodomys; species Dipodomys spectabilis. The sequence continues at coordinate 9,453,652 of NW_024870686.1, read as the reverse complement.
GTTTTTTTGTTTTGTTTTGTTTTGTTTTGTTTTAAGGAGCAAAATTCAACCCATAAAAGAATATATCAACCTCTCCAGAGAAAGGTTTCCCTCCATTTTCCTGGGCCCCCAGCCCCATCAAGAGCTTGGAGCAGCAGGGCAGCTTCATCCTGGCTGGCTGGAGGTGTGGGCCGCCACAGAGGGTGTCCGCTGCTGTGTAGCCAGGAAGTCTCTTCAGGCATCACAGCCCTTCCTGGACAAGAGATTGTGGCAGCTGGGCTTAATGTGTCCCTTGTTTTCTTCTCCTTGGAGACCCATGCTGTCCACAGTCCCCTGCAGTTCAGAGGGACCCCAGGGCCAGGCAGTGCTACCTCATCTGTGTCCAGCAGCATGACGCGGTGGCCTGTCACTTCACCCACATTCTCCCCTGTGCACCCCAGAAACCTCACAGCCCTGGGAGCTGCTGCAGGACTCCCGGTGACTGCCAGTCGTGACCATACCCTGAGACCGCTCCATCTGGAGCCGTCTTGCTTGCTCTTTACCCTGCAAGGCCACTCAGGGGCCATCACGACTGTGGACATAAACCAGACCGTGATGCTGGCCAGAGGAGGACAAGTTGGGGCCATCTGCCTGTGGGGCGTGCTGACCAGCCGCCGGGTCAGCCATATGTGTGCTCACCGTGGGAATGTCACCTCCCTCCTTTGTACTACCTCCTGAGTCATCAGCAAGTGGCCTGGACGACCTCATCCTCCTGTGAGACTGCAGCACAAGAATCTAGCTCTAATCCATTTGGGGGCAGTGGTACAGGAGTGGGTGTCAGCGCAGACTAGCTACTGGTGACCCATGGCCAAGGCTGTGTCTCCTTTGGGGACCTAAACGATGGGTACCTATGACAGGCAGTCTACCTGGGAGAGAACAATGAGGCCCAGCCTCATTGTCCAGCCAGGTGCTGGACAGTGCTGTCATTGTCTGCAACTCTGTGCTGAAGAAGCTAGACTGAAGGCAGGCAAGTAGCTGGGACCTCTTAGAGAAACAGCGTAGGGGCCAACACACTGGACATATGCTTAACATCTTAGTGCAGCTGCCTCTCTGAACGGTCCTGCCTCCTGACTGTAATAGTAAAGGCTATGTTTAAGTGTAAGATAATGACAGCATTTACTCACTGATCTATATTTTATGGCAGTGTGTTTATATGCCCAACAAGCAATGTCAACATTGTAGTATAAACTCAAGAAATGTATGAATCCATACTGGTTGAAGCCAGGCACTGGTGGTAGACCTATAAACTTAGTTATTCAGAATGCTAGAATCTGAGAAGTCTGTTTCAAAGCCCTGGAAAAATCCATGAGACTTATCTTCAATTAGTTACCACCATCACCACCAACAACAACAAAAGCCAGAAGTAGAGGTATGGCTCAAGTGGTAGACTGCCAGCCTTGAGCAAAAACAGTTCAGGGACAGCACTTAGGCCTTGAGTTCAAGTGCCAAGTCTGGAAAAATAACAACAACAACAAAAAAAACTTGGTTGATTTATTTTCTTTTATAATTTCAAAATCTCCTTGTGTGCCTCATGAGTTTCCTTAATTTCCCAAAATTTGCTCATTTGCCTCCCACCTTAATACTTTCCTCCCACAGGAGAAAGCTCACTTTATTTCTTCTTAACCCAACCTCTGTCCTACAGCTACATAGAGCTAACTTAATTTTAAAAAGTTCTTCTATGGAAAGGTGACAGCCACCATCTCCAAATGTGTCTTCCCAACCATGTCTATCAAACCTTTCTGGACTTCAGAACACCTTCACACAGTTTCCGCAGCAAATTTTGCCATGTTAATCGAAGAGAAAAATAACCAAGGATCACGTAATCGCTTCAAACTCTGGTCCCCTCTCCACCAGTGTGCGAGCTTTTCCTACATTTTTTTTCAGTTTTAATGAAATCCTCTTTCCTTTAGTAGACGTCATCTTTGGTACCTTCCATCCACACCCCATTCCTTCTCCATGAGAAGGAAAGTTCCAAAGTTTCCAGGCTGTCACTAACTTTTCCCTCCAAGCTGGTAGTCCCCTTCAATTTGGGGGATTTGGTCCCTTCATCTTTGAAAGAGGGGGTAAATGGAGATTTGAGGGAGTTGCAGGGGAGAAGTGAAGGAAAAGAGAAGAAAGGGGAAAGGAGAGGTAGGGGCAGAGAGGGGAGGAGAACCTGCAGTGTTCTTGGACATTTTTGTCTCTTCTCAACTCAACTTCTTGGACAGCCAGTCTCATCTGAGAGTCTTCATTTTTTCACCTCTTGTTCACAGACCAGGTGACTCTAACTCCATCTCTCTATTGGAAGGATTGGTAAAAATGCCAGACTCCTCTCTTTGTTGCCAAAATTAAAGAACAGTTGAGTCTTCAGCTCAGTTGCCTTTGCACTGAGATGTTTTACCCTCTTCCTCACCAATATCACAGGAGTGAGATTTTTTCCTACCCCAAAAAGCAAAATTCAACTTTAAATTTGGTTTAGACCTTTGCCTTCCTTAGTGAAAAGAATTTTAGGTACTTCTTAATAACATGTCATAGGATGTGAATTGCATGACCCATATGAGTTGTAATTTTTGCAACAGTAAAATGAGAATTACAATATTCATATGAATGTGCATTAGAATGCATTAGGTCATTTAATAATCAATGATTCATTAAATTATGGTTGTTAATTATTCATTTTTCTTAGGTTTGGGGTTTGTTCCAATACTAGGTCACAATTTCAGTGTTTACTACATTTTTTTAGTTTATTGCCCATAAGCATTCACTTATGGTCAAGGATACAGTAAGTGTCTACCTGCAGCAAAGGCCATTAACTATAACATAACACTGACTTGATATAAGTATATATGTGAAAATATATTCATTTTGGTCAAATGTAGTAGTCTGGAAATCGCATGATTATAGAGCTCAAGTTTGATTTGCTCCATCACTTTTAAATGTCCACCAAAGAAGGCTTTCCTTGTTGTATTCAACAAGGAAATGTGATTAGAAGGCAGAAAACCACTGATAAATATGGCTAAATACCGGAGCTGTGATAAAATGTTTACACGTAAATTTCTAAGATTTAATAGAAAAAAATTCCTTTCTTTAGGCTTATATTCTTAATTAACTTTTGTGGGAAGCCATTACTCTGTCCCAAATTATTTAACAATTCTGGTAAGTTTTAGGAGACCATCAAGTTATATAACCTCCTTTTCTCATCTCTTCTCCCTCTGTTTTCCTCCCACAATTCCTTCCCTTGTGCCTTTGGTATGGATAAATCTGTCTGGTCAAGCTTTATCCCCATGAGTACAGTCATCCATTATTCTTTTCCCCTGACATGCCCAAACAATAGTTAGGGGAATGGATGCTTGGAAGTGGAAGGGTGAAAGCCTGGGGAATACAGGCAAACACCAAATATGAGAAGGATCTCTTTGAAAGTCACATGGAGAAGAGCTTTAATGAGTACAGTAAGAATTGGAAGGAATCCTAGAAAGGCAAATGCAGGTAACTTTTTAAAATAAGGAGAAAAGATTTAAAGAATTATGCAATGAAACAATAAACCCCAAATCTTCATTATGAGGTAAGAAGTGTATTGGGGGAGGGGGAATGGAAGGAGCGCTGATGCGAGAGGTTAGAAAACTTGTGTCTAAATCTCTTTTCTCCCTGATAAGCTCATTATTCTATCCGTATACAGACAAGGGCACTCTACATGGATTGGATTCTTTCTGGAAGTTTAAATGCTGTCATCCTCAGAAAGCAAGCAGCATAGAATGAGAAAATGTAGCACAGAGACTAAGAACAGGTTCCTTTCAACACAGGGAATCTGAGAAATTTGATATGAGATATAAAAACAAGGTATTTATTACATAAATATGTAAATATTCTGGTAATTATAAAAGATAATGTTATACAGTTATCACCTCAACATACCTACTACCACTGTTTACAAAACGGTGTCTTTATATATCAATATGTAATCTAAATTCTGCTATGAGAAAACAAGGGAGAAAGACAATGACTTGTTGAGTTACTACTGCTAGTCAGCTTTGATGGATGATGTTTATAACCATAATGCATTTGACTTCTCTGTGAGGAAACAAATTGACTTATCTAGCATCAGTTCCTTAGAACATCTATATATACAGCTTCTCACATCTGTCCAGGACAAAAATCAGGAGAGAAATAAAAAACGAAATGAGGGAAGGAAAGGAGGGAAGGTGAAGAATAAGGTTGAGTTTTCTTTTTGGAGGGAGGATACATTGATATTATTTCATATGCAGTTTAAACTACAGTCAGTTTGATCATGCTAGTGTGGTATATTGTTGTTAGGACAGGACCCAACTCTTCAATTATTTCAGCAAAATGCAGCAGTTTCACTCATCAGGCATGCTCAGCCATCCCCATGACTTCTCCCACAAGCACAGACCTTCTGCCTCCCAGGGATTTCTTGAAATGAAACTGATTGAGAAATGGCACCATTCTGTCACCATGCATGATTCTGAAAATGCCAAATTCAGTGTCAGTGCTATCATTCCCTCTTCTGTTTGTTTTCCACGTTTCCCCTTCTGTCTGAATAAAATGGCTTAATCCCATAGATTTTGAGGGTTCCAAGTGACATTCCTTCTACATTCCACACATCTCCATCCCTTTTTCTAACAAATCTTCTAAGGCTGTCTGTGTTCCTGGCAATGTATCAATACTAGCATGTGGTTGACTCTTTAGAGGGTTTTTCTCTTCCTTCCTGTGCTCAAGAGGAGCCTGGGAGTTTGTGGGAAAGAGTCTTGACTGCAGCATCTGTGGTGCTGGTGGCGCTTGCGCACTTCCCCAACAGATGGTGATCCTTCCTCCACTGCACATCATGTTCTAGGAACACTGAAAGAGAAGCATATCCTGAATACTTAGAGGGCTTTTAAAACAGTGTTCCCAGAAAAAAAATCCCAGAATTCTCAGCACTCATCCCCTGACACAAGTTAGCAATTAATATATATTTTCATATTTATAGACACTTATAGCCCATATGCATTGGCTCATTGTGTTTCTAAGTACAGAGGTTGTGGTAAACATACACTTTAAATAGCTCAGTTTTAATCACAAGCACATGAAATATCTAAACGAAAATAATGGACATCTGATTTTTTTTTAACGTTACTGATAGCCTTTTCTTTGCAGGTAGGACAATGAATTGTGTTGTTTCAGCTTTTAAAATTCATGAGGACAGTCTGCCAAGACAATATTGCTATGCTTTTATTTTCAATAATGTAAGGAAATATCATCTTACAATTCTATTAAATAGAGTGAAGACATTTCTTAAGATTACTTGATTTGCTTTCTATTTTTATAGCTGTAGTAAAATTCGCATTTGGGTCATATTTTGCTGAACACATAACAGAATCTTAAAAATAATGAGATCATAACTCTAATTTTCTTCTTGGATGAGTTTTCTAAATCTGCAATGGATCAACACTTTCAGTCCACAAGGAGGCATTTACTAGAAAAATATTCAGTCCTTTCTTTAACTTCCTTTCAGTAGAAGAACATGTACTTCAAATTATTTTCTTAGTAACAGGTTCTGCTGAAAGATATATTGGGCCTCATATGTTTGACCTTTCAGTCATCAGCCAACATCTGCGGTTGAATAAAATTTAAATAACATTTTATCAAATAAAATAATGGCACTCACCAAAGCAAAAGTTGTATAGAATTGCCATTTCTGATTCACTAATCATAGAAGGTTTAGAAAATGCCTAACAATTTTAATTTATGTTGAACTAGGTTCTCATTAATTCTCTGTTCCATAGTAGGACTAGGACAGTAAAGCTAGCAAAGGCCTCTGCTCATTGGTTGATGTAACCTGTATATTTCTGCCAGTCACTTAAGTAGCACATTTAATTCATGTGGAAACAAAGAGAATATTATGTACTATGGGTCTCATGCAGCCGTGTAACTGTGTGAAGCAGTAGGGACAGAAGGAGGAAAAAACATTTTACTGTTCCACCTTCAATATACTTCTACAAAATGCTTATGTATTCCTTATAAAAGTAGAAATATTATAATGGAAAGTAATAGTTGATAGGTAATGAGGAAAAAAGTAGAAAGACATAGCATGCAAATATGAGTGGCTGGACAGATGTCTGTACATCAACTCATTTCAGCATTCTTTACCTACAGGTCACATAAGCAGACATTATTCAACTTTTGATGGAGGTTTTTCCCCCAATAAACACATCATAAGTTGGAAATGCCTTAAATTGAAAATGTTGTAAGTTACAAATACATTTAATCTACCTGTTATGGGTTGAACAAGAAATATTCCCAGCAAGTTTGTGAATAAACTTGGTCCCAGATGGTCTCAATATTTAAAGAACCTTGAGGTTTGGCAGATGGGACCTAGCTGGAGGAGGGTGGTTACCGGTGGTGTGTCCTTTGGAGCCGTATCTTGTCTGGGCCCAATCTGCTTCCTTACCACCTTAATGTGAGCTGTTCTTCTATATACACTACCATGATGGAGTAAAACCTCTGGAACTGTGAGACAAAATGTCTTTCCTCCCTTAAGTTGTTCTATTAGATATTTTGTCACAGCAATAAATAATGTGACCAGCACACCACTTAAGTAACCAAACTTCACTTATCATTCAGCATCCTGACAGAGTATCACATAACCTAGTGCTGGCATGGGAAATGAAAATTGGAAGTACATAGTTCCTATTGAATATATATATATATATATATATATATATACATATATATATATTCACATCATTATAAAGTTGAAAACCCTTTGTACTTTTGGGGACTGTATCTGTATCTTTCACCGTGTTTTGATGGTCCACAACTGAGCCATAACCCCAGATTTTTTTTTATTGATGTATCTTGTGCTGTTAGATTCCCACCACAGCATTCAGGTTGACAGCCTTTCCAATCTTACTCAGCTGAAGTTTAATTGATGCATTCTCTAGTAAGCTGAATCCATGCCATCTGAGCTATATCATGCCATCCATCATTCATTCATTTTCTTTCTTGTTGGTTTTGCTTTGTTTTAATAGCGCTGTAGCTGTAGATGCACTCCATGTGGTCTTAGTTTGTTGTTGCCTATCAATCTATCAGATCTAATATAAACTTTTTTAAAAGAAAGTATTTGCTTTGTCTTTATGTGGATAACACAGTGTTGTTGACATGTGTGTGTGTGTGTGTGTGTGTGTAATTGCTCCATAAGGGAAAAATTTAAATTTTCGGCCTCCCTAAAATCTGGCCTAAAGCAAAAGAGATGAGTCCAACTTTTCCAAAGTTAAAATGCATCTATTAAGAAGAAAACATCTATTTGTTAACTACTATATATAATAAATATATAGTTTCCTAGGATATAATTTAACCTTCCCTCTAGTTAACTTCTTCAGTCAAAACATAGGAAACCAAATATGTCTTGATATTATTAATCTTAAACCATTTCTATTTTCAATAAGGAAAGGCTATACAATGTCTCAAGTCTTTTGCCATTCAAAATTACTACTTTATGGTCTATTTCATAATTTCACCATGAAAATAACAAAATTTTGTCACTAAACAATATTTACTCTACCACAGGATTCTGAGAAGAACTGTATCGTATAGTTTTAAATTGCATCTCTTGAAAATATATAGTTATCTTTAAGTATTGGTTCCACCCCCATTAAACATTATATGTATTCATTTCACATCATTATATGTAGAAACATGAATCTCAAGACTCATGTTAAAATTCTATTTAGTATTCTTAAATTCTCTAACTCATATGATTAAGAGCCAAAAACATACTGTTCATTATAGGAAATTTCTCAGGAGACTCATATATTAGTTCATTTAAATAGTTTAAAAAAATTTAAATTAAAAGCCATAGAAACATGTGAATGTCTTTCATGGGCACATAGATTTTATGGAAAACAAGCAAGACACAGATATAGGTAAGAAAATTTTCTCTCTTGTGTATTAGAGAAATTCCGTAGGCATAAAATTCTAGCCAATGGTCCTTACCACGTTGGAAAAGAAAAAAATATTGTTTTGTTCCTTATGTATAAGAGAAAGGCAAACAAATGTATCCTAATGCTTTCAGGGAATTGGAGGCTGGATGACCTCAATATTTGGGGAGTAAAAAGGCTGTTTTTCAAATGTCCTTTGTGCTCAAAAATATTATACCACAAAGATGTTTTTGAGTTTTTACTAAGTCCTATAAGGATACAAACAACAGTAAAAACATGCTATTGCCAAAATTTTTCTCATCCAAGTATCCTGTAAAGTTCTTTTTTGTTAAAAAAAAAAAAACAAGTCCTCATATACTGGTTTATATATTCTGTAGAAATTCTTACTTTAGAGATTGTACGATGTTAAATACTGATTAAAGGCTGGAGTTTGGAAGAAAATTCATTTTTAGTTAATCAAAAATATTTTTGATTTCTTCTCTGTGCATTGATATCACCAGGTACTTCTGAGGTCAGAGAAGCTCAAATCCTTATGACTTCTCATATGAACTTTACAAACTTGCTAGGAGGTAATATATACAGGAAAAGCCTTTTTACTCCCAAAGCAGCTATGCTGGCTGGTTTGTTTTTATTAGTAATTGTCAAAAAAAATAGATAGATGAAAGAAGCAATTACACTAAATATAAGTAACATATATCTTAGAATTTAATTGCCATGGATTTTTGGAAGCTATAAATTGTGTTGTTTTCATGGTTAGTAAGTTAGACAAATGAAGAGAAGAGAGGAGAAAGCAATATAAAATTCAATGCATATAGAAAGAAATATAGAATTCAAGGCATATCCTACAAGATTAGGAAAAGTAAGGCTAGAGGCAAGTTGGGAGAGATGGGGGTGAGAAAGTTGAAAGGGGTGACACTAATCAAGATGCATTGCATTCATGAACTTCTTTGTTAGATGGCAACTCCCTTGTTCAACCACTTAAAGATAGTAAAATATTTTTAAAAGGTTATTTTAACAAGGAATTACAATAGTATTAAGACATTTAATTTTTTAAATCAGAAATATAAGTAGTTAACAGTTCATACTAAAAAGATATTGCCAGTTTTCTTAGATAGTCTGTAAGGGTTTACAGAAAATAAGTGAGTTTGGACCAATGTCAAGAAATGTTTGTATGTAAGCAGGGTGTAGCAATCTTTCTACCATGTGGAGCTTAGTCATTCATATAGTTTGAAATCAAGCATGTTAGTTATATTTACCATATCATTTGTAAAACTGAATTACTTTGTAGGTCAAACATGGTCACATATTGTCAGTTTCTTATGGTCCCAATAACTGTAACCTATTGTCTTCCTTCTTTCTTCTTTCTTTCTCTTGTGAAAATACTGTGAGATCCTTGGAGAATAACATAATTCAAAGATATCCAGGATTAATGGAAGGACTCCAGAAAATGAAAATGATGAGAGGCTAGGGAAGAACATGGGGTCAATCAATGGTCCAGGCACTAGAATGAAAGCAAATGGTACTGCCTGTTGAGAAGACTCTTTCTTCAATTGTATGACTAGCCAAAAAGTACATCAAGTTGTTCCTTACTGCTCACAAATAAGAAATTGCTTTGAAGGATTAGGCAAAGCCTAACTTTTGGCATCATTTTTCAGAGAAAATTTTGAGAAAATACACAAGAACTTTTAGTCAGATTTCATAAAGCAGAAAAACATACTACTTTCTTATAAAATATTTTCCTATATCTAAAGATGTAGGCTGGGAAGGTGGTTCGTGGTAGAGTGCTTGCCTCGCATGCATGAGGCCCTGGGTTCGATTCTTCAGCACCACATAAGCAGAAAAAGCCGGAAGTGGCACTGTCGCTCTAGTGGTAGAGCACTAGCCTTGAGCTGAAGAACTGAGGGACAGTGCCCAGGCCCAGAGTTCAGTCCCCACAACCAGCCAAAATAAAATGTTGTAAATGGTTCTATAATTCTTATCTGTTAGCTAGAGATTAAAATATCAAAAAGTTCTCTTCAGCTATTGTCAAGTTTTATTAACAAATGGGTATTCATCCAGATAAATTCTTATACTTCTGTATGCTTAAATATATAAATAAATGGTTTTGCATAGGACCCATGGTTTCCCTTATTTGCAATATCTAGTATGTGTCTGAGTCAAGCAGAAAAGCTCAGATAAGGTTATGTTAGGGAAATGAACCCTAAGATATGTATTCAAATGTTTTTTTTTCTTTCATGCAATTGTTTCTAACACATTTATAAGATTATTTATTTGTTGCTTTGTATGTCCCTCCTCCACGGTATAACCCCTGCTTTCATTGTATTTGATGTTATAATTTGTGGAGGGGAAAGGGAAAAGCAAATCGTTTAAATAGGGATACAGGTGGACCCATTGCAACAATGAGATGTACAAGTCGTTATGTTGAAAACGAACTTTACAACTTTGGGGGGGGGGTAGAAGGAGGGGCAGCGAGGAGGATTGGGTGGGGGGGGTAGGGGGAGGATAGGAAGGGATGGGAAGGGGAAACAAAGGAGGAGGCTACAATGCTTGATAAGAAATGTACTCATTATCTTGCCCATGTAATTGTAGCCCCTCTACACAGTATTTTCACAATAAAAAAAGAAAAATAAATGAATAAATAAATAAATGGTTTTGTTTGGGCATGTACATCTCTGTACTGTGTGTGTGTGTGTGTGTGTGTGTGTGTGTGTGTGTGTGTGTGTGTGTGTGTGATACATAAAGTGTTCTGTGACACAGAATATTGTCCTCCATCTTTCTCCTCTCCATAAATCCTATTGGAGCACTTCTTTAAGAGTGGCTGAGTCCCAGGTTTGGTTGAGCAGACATGTCCTGCACAGGAATACAAAACTAAAGCAATGAGTTAGGGTTGATGGGCAGTCTCCTGTGTTTTACTCATCAAGTAGTGAACCCAAGCATAGGGGCACAACCACCCTAAAAGACTTTTTTTCAACATCCATTGAAGCTCTATGTATGTCCTCATTACTGAATCCATGTGAATAAACCTGCTCTATTACACAAGGCCACTAGTTGAAGGATGAGTAGCATTAGAACAGATTGAAACAGTTTTCTTTCATTAACTGTTTAGGTTATTTCCTGTTCTTTAGCCATTAGAAAAAAAATTACTTCATTGAATAGTACTACATGAATTACTTTTACATATGCATAAGTAATTTCTGAGCATAGGTGTCTGAAATTAGAATTGGCATGTTGACCAAGTTGTCCAAGATACTCCAAATCACACTCTAAAGAGAAAGCAACTTACAAGTTTAATATTGCTAACTTTCCATGTGCTCAGGTGTTTACTTTTTTATTTTTGACAATCTGGTAGACAAAAGTATCATAATTCTCTTTCTTTAGTTAATTGGTACAGAGGGGTTACAGTTACATGAGTAAGGTAATGAGTACATTTCCTTTCGAGCATTGTTACCCCTTCCTTTGTTGTTCCCCTAACGTCCCTTCCCCCCCACCTCCCCAACTCCTTCCTGCCCCTCCCACCTGAAGTTGTAAAGTTCATTTGCAACATAGTGTCTTTTTTGTATTTTTTATTGTAAAAATACTGTACAGAGGGGTTCAGTTACATGAGCAAGGTAATGAGTACATTTCCTATCAAACATTGTTGCCTCCTCCTTTGTTTTTCCCTTACCATCCCTTCCCTCCCACCTCCACAACTACCCGCTCCCTTTCAACATAGTGCCTTGTATATCTCATTGTTCCAATGGGTCAACCTGTATCCTTGTTTCAGCATTTTGATATTTCCCTTCCCCTCCCCAAATTAGAAAAATGTATATACAAAGTGCAGGGCATCGGAATCAAATACAGTGACAACAGGGATTGTACCATGGGAAAAAAATATACAAAAGAAACAAAAAAAATCACATAGTACATTAAAAACAACAGCAACAAAGATAAAACCTCTTGTGTCTCTATCTTGAGGTTCATTTTGTTTAACATCATCTTATATGGTCATATCTACATAGCTTTGGACCTCTTCTACTTGTCTGGTAAGATTATCCTAGATGTATACTAGTTATTGCAAAAAGGGGAAATCATGGGACCTATGTTTCTTTGGGTCTGGATTACTTCACTTAATATAATTTTTTCCAAGTCTTTCCATTATCTAACAAATGGGGCAATGTCATTCTTTCTGATGGAGGCATAGAATTCCATTGTGTATATAGACCACATTTTCTTTCTTTTTTTTTTTTTTGCCGGTCATGGGGCCTGAACTCTGGGCCTGGGTGCTGTCCCTCAGCTCTTCAGCTCAAGGCTAGCACTCTACCACTGGAGCCACAGTGCCACTTCCGGCTCTTTCTGTTTATGTGGTGCTGAGGAATCGAACCCAGGGCCTCATGCTTGCAAGGCATGCACTCTACCGCTGAGCTACCTTCCCAGCCCTAGACCACATTTTCTTGATCCATTCATCTACTGAGGGGCATCTGGGTTGGTTCCATATCTTAGCTATGGTAAATAATACTGCGATAAGCATAGTTGTATTGGTAGCTTTAGTATGGCCTTGTTTGTGATCATTTGAGTGTATGCCCAAAAGTGGGATTGCTGGGTCATAAGGGAGCTCTATGTGGAGTCTTTTGAGGAACCTCCATTCTGCTTTCCAAAGTGGTCGAACAAGTTTAACTTCCACCAACAATGCAGTAGGGTTCCCTTCTCTCCACATCCCCTCCAGCATCTGTTGTTATTAGAGTTCTTGATTATGGCCATTCTAACTGGGATGAGCTGGAATCTCAATGTTGTTTTGATTTGCATTTCTTTTATGGCTAGAGAAGCTGAGCATTTCTTCATATGTCTATAAGCCATTCTAATTTTCTCTTCAAGTTAAGTCTCTCTTTAAGTCTATAGCACACTTATTAATGGGATGTTGTTTCTTTGAAGATTTGTTTTCGGTGAATTTAATTTAGCATATTTTAGATATGAGGCCCTTGTCTGTTGTATGGCTAGTGAAGATCTTTTCCCAGTTCGTGGGCTTTCTATTGTCTTGCTTGCTAGCTCTGCAGTTTCATGCAATCTTATTTGTCCAATCTTTCTTTGATTTGTTGTGTTTTTGGGTCTTTACTAAGAAAATTTTGGCCTGTGCTAAGAAGCTCTAGAGTCTCTCCTATTCCTTCCTGTAATGTTTTCAAGGTGTCTGCTTTGACTTCAAGTTCTTCGATACATTTGGAGTTGTTTCGGGTACAGGGTGTTATATAAGGATCTAGCTTTAGTTTTCTATATCACCTAGATAGTCTTAGAGTCTTTGTTGCTACTGTGGCTTGGAATGGGGGTCTGTTTTATTTTTACATGACTAATAGCAATTTGCATTGAAGTATTCTTGTGTTTACATTTACTAAAACATTGAACCTATGTAGTGTAATCCACTGTCAGGTTGTCCTCTGGGATAGCCAAGGCCACGTTCTCTTCCTTTGCAGGGCAACCATCTGCATCTTGCTGTTGCATTGGTGGAGACATCAGGTGCAATGTTACCTAAACTATGTGAAGGCGAGTACACTAACTTTTCCTTTGTTTTATGCAGGTTTTTTCAATGTCTCAGCATTATTTCTGGTGCCTGTAATCAGTACCTGGCATTTTTATTAGGATGAAAATACTTTCATCTTTGTTAGCTTCAAGAATATTTTTAAGTTTATTTTCTTTTTTTGGTCATAAGCAGGTGATATTGAATGGATTTGAAATGTTATAAATCCCCTGCTTGACATTGATTTGTTGTATTTTTTTTCTTTAATCCATTAGTATGGAGATTAATGGCTTTCTTGTTGTGGAATTACTCTGGGTGAAAATCCAATTCCTGTTGTCCTAATTTTCTCAGAAACTGTCAAAGGGTTTCTGTGTAATTTATGGCAATATTCTGCAACCCTAGCTATGCCATGAATACAGCCAAGATCTTTAAAGATCAGAATGGCTTCTCCTTACCTATACCCACTTCATCAGTTTATCAAATGAGGTTTAACATGTGGATGTTTCAAAGCTATACACCTACACCCGTAATTTATAACTGCTCATGTGTGAGTCCAAGATTCCCACAGTGGAATCCCCAGCAGCAAGAGTGATGGCAGCATGCCTTGCAAAGTTATTAACATGACAAGTGTTTCGGGGCTGGGATGTAGCTCAGTGGCAAAGCACTTGCCTAGCAAGTGCAACATCCTGGGTTCGATCCCCAGTACCAAAAAAGAAAAGACAAAAAAATACAGTTAAAATTACAAATGTTTCATCTCATCACAGACTTACTGACTAAGCAGCCCTTCCAAGATTCTGGTGCATGGTAACTTTTAAAAATTCTCTAGTGCAATTATATCAAGGGTCAGAAGAAAGGAAGAAAGAAGTAAAGACTAAATCATTAACCCAGACCATTTTATTAATTGTGATGTTTTCAATATGCAGATTAATAACAATAAGATGGTCCCTCAGCATACGAGTCAGTCTATTCGTTTGTTGCCACATAGGATTCATTCCATTTCTCCAAGTACATATAAATTATATGGGAAATATATCCTTTTGATCATTTTTAGAGTTGAAAGAAATGCTTGTTAACCTAAAAGTGAACAAGGTGACTGAATAAGAGGTAAAGGAGATGTGAATTTTCCAAGTCTGAAAATTCCAAGTTTGTATCCTTAGGAAAAACAACTTAATGTCTACAGTAACTTCTCTCCTTAGGAAAGAAATGAGAGAGTTAGAATGGACAATTTATGCCTATAAAATGTGAGTACTTTTCCCTCATGTCAAAAACTCACAGACTCCTCTCTCATGATAAAAGATGCACAAAGGCCACTAACTTATTCATGAAAGATTTAGTACAAAATATTCGTAATGTAACTGATCTTAATATTCTAAAGATGTCAGGAAAGCAGCTTCAGGATTTTTTTAAATTTTATTGCTCAAGAGAAATCAGAATGGCATCTCTTTTCATCCGTGAGTATAACATAAGACAAAAAACTGAAAGAAAAGAAAACAGAAAATCTCATTCACAGAGTTATGAACTAAAAGGCCAATTATGGACATTCATTTAAGAAAGCCACCCTACAAAATTCCTGCCCTTCACAATGGTATGCACTTGGAAGCCAAGAGTTTCCAACACTTACCCGGGTGGGGTGAAGTATGGTAAGCCCAAGGAACACTGTCATGTGAATTAAAACAGAGTTGCTAGATAAAACACAGGGCACCTAGCAACACCAGCTTCCAGAGAAACAACAAAAAATGTTTTCAGATTAATATGTTCATGGCAATGGCGATGACTACTTATACTAATAAATAATTTTAAATAAAACTGAACACTCAGATTTTATTTTCTAAAGCTGGTCATGCTACTTGCAAAAGAAACCAAAAGTTCTTGCTCACAAGTACTGTGCTTGCTACACAGGATTTTTTATTTAGGTAGTTTTATAGTTTGATTAATATGTTAGGAGTATAGTAGATTGCCCCTTATATAGTATATTGTGTGGTATAAATATATAACTATATAATACATTATATAGTTATAACAGTGGTTGGACTCTAAATTGTTGACATTTAGGAAAATATCAAGAAAAGTGATGACAGGTGAAACTAGAAAAATAGACAGAAGTTAGGTTATATAGGACCTGTGTATATGTGTGTATATATATATGTGTGTGTGTATGTGTGCATGCACATGTGTTTGTCTCTGTCTGTCTGTCTGTCTCTGTATGTGTGTGTATGTGTGTGTATGTGTGTGTGTGTGTGTGTATGTGTTTCCCATTCTCTCTCCCCTCTCTCATACTGGAGCTTGAACTAGGGCTTTATGCTTGCTCAGTGTGTTTACCTGTTTGGCCCTCTGCCACCTGAATATTCTTTCAGTTCGGCCTTTAATTAGTTAATTTATAGATGGATTCTTCTACCTAAGCTGGCTTCAAACTTCAATCCTCCAGATCTCAGCCTCTTGAGTAGCTAGGATTACACGCATGAGACTGCTTCCAGGACCATACAGAACTTTATTTTTCCCCTTTAAGTGAGATCCTTTCATGCAATGTATCTTTCTTTGTTGACCCTTGGAAATATCTTCAATATTCTTAAAAATAGTTAATGAGATTAGAGTGTAAATGATGTTTCTTATATTTTTGATCCCAGAAAAAAAATCCTATCTCCTTTAAAACTTGAGCCAAAGCAAAGAGTTACTGGAAGTTGTCTGGAAAGAGAGAGAGAGAATAAGAAGTTGACTTTACGTTCTCTAATGTATTTAGTGGTCTTGAATGTCAGTCTGAAACTCTAGCCTTTTAAAAGAAAGGCTGGTTTCAGAATGCTTACCAACATTATTTAGGCAAAAATTATTTCCTAGCCCCCAAATTGGAGCTTAAAATATAGGAAGGAAATTTATCTTAGCTATTTCTGGGATGGAGAGGACTGGATGTCCCTGCCATTTGCCCTACTTCATACATGCCACTTGAGAGCACTTCTAAGGATTGGCTAGACATCTAAATGTCCTTTGAAACTGTTTAGGGTCTGTATAGGCAACTTAACAAAAGTTCCAGCTAAGAACTGCTCCATTTTAAGCCTAAATGGAGTTTAAAAATCAAGCAAAGGAAAAACCAACTATCATCACACGTCTTATAAATGAAAGTAGATTATTAAGTAAATTGCGATGGCTACTACCCATAATATTAGGCCATGATCACTGGTTATAATTACATATTAATTAGAAGATTCTTTGCAGCTACTTTAAATAGCAATGCTATTAATCTTCTCTATCATCTAATTTTATGATATTGGCATGGCTATCGTGAAGATATTTATTAAAGAAATGTATAATAATTTATATAAATATTATTAAATATAAATATTATTAAGGAATTTGGGGGCAATTAAATGTATCTGGGAAATAGATGATAGCTGCTGGTCTGTTTTAGTTCCTCCCTGTCTACTGAATTTTCACACTGAAAAATAGCGAATAAAAATTACAGCTTTCATATTTAACTTGCCTGGAAATTCTGACATGGGATTACAACATTATCTTCAGCTTCTGACTGTCAATTCAGATGAAAATCTTCACTGCTTTCTAAAGAAAAAATAAGTAAAGATTTAATAACTGTGTCGTTCTTTAGACAGGATATTATTTTAAGAAAGTCTAGGGAGAGGAATTTATTGTCAAATGAATGTATAACATTAATATGAGATTGCAGACTAGTCCAGCTGGCTATAGATCAAATGATTCATGGTGAAACTGAGCCAAGGCCTTTGCTAAAAGGTCCCTTTCTTTCAAGGGCAAGCAAAGAGTATTACCAGCCCAGAATATCCAGGAAGATGCATTTGGAATTAAAGTCAGTATTGGGGCCAGAACGTTGAATTAAGGATCAGGAAGTCTTGGTTCTATTCCTGGCCTGGACTTGAATTTATTATGGCTATCTATGCAATGCCACAGCTCAGGGACAAGCAGAGCATTCAAGCAATACTATACGTGCCCAGCCAAAAATCCACTGTTTGAAAGCAAGTAGTCTTTTCCTGGTGGATTTGTTCTCTTCCACATGCTTGCCGTTAGAAGAACAAAGTCAGTCTGGGACTAGAAGAGGCATCTTCTTACCTCTTTTCAGCGGACTCATAATTCTCCAGTCTACAGAATGTCTAGGAATTTGCATACACATCCCTCACGTAGTATGTTTGCTAAAACAGCCATCAGAAAAGAAAGCACATTGGGTTTATCTTCTACTGATGAAAGGAAAGAAGGGTTGTGAAGTCTTACCAGTTCAGTACACATGGGGCTAGGCACCACAGGCTCACCCCTGTAATCGTAGCTACTCAGGAGGCTGAGATCTGATTCTGAAATTAGAAGCTACTGGGCAGGAAAGTCCATTAGATTCTTATCTCCCATTTACCACCAAAAAGCTAGAAGTACAGCTGTGGCTCAAGTAATAGAATACTAGCCTCAAGCAAAAAAAGCGAAGGGCCAGCACTCAGGTCCTGAGTTCAAGACAGACAGACAGACAGACAGAAAAGATGGGCCCAGGAAGCTGTGTTTATCCCTCTTCCCAAATTTACCAGCACAAAACTCTTCATTGCCAAGATTAACTAGCTCTTCAGAGAAAATACGGATCATCTCTTCTGTTTTCAAGTGACCTCCAAATACTTGAGCCATACTAAGTTTTGGACAACAAATCAAATAGAAGTGTCTATCCTAAGCTGCTTAGGCTCTGATGACTTTCCATAAATTGGAACTCTCTTACACAGCAGCTACACACATTATCTGCACCTTGACAAGAGCTGGTTGCAGTGTCAAGGCAAGAGAACGTTTCCGTGCTTTTACTCCACAGGACATACGCACTACTCGGGGACAGGAGACAGGCATCACTCAAGCTCAGCTCACAATCAACTGAATGTTTCTCCCTCATTAAAAGCACAGGTGTTGGCTTTCCCATGAACAATAATAACCCATATGTTTTCTAACCGACACCAGATTTTTAGGCGGCATTAAAGAGGGCATACAGAACATGGCAGGGACTGACTGCCTACTCTGCCCTGATCAGAGAACACATGCACTCATTTATTTCATTCTGAACAACAACTATCAACTGAGCCATGGACAGAACTAGGTCATATTCAGAGAAAACAGAACTAGTAAGGATTTGAAAATACGTTACATGACAAATGATTGAAGGAACTGAAGGCTGAGGCGAAGCCCCATAGTGAAGTGTGTGTTTAGCATGGACACAGGCCTAGGTTTGTTTCTCATTATGAAAAAGGGACTGAGAAAATTTCACCAAAGAAAGAGGGAAGGAAGGAAGGAGGGAGGGAAGAAGGAAAGAATCATCTAAATAAGCATAACATGGTTGTTCAAATATTTAAAGTTCAGTTTTGTAGGATACATATTATTTATTTTTTCTAGACCTGGAAGTGTAACTGACAACTAGAGGAATTTTACTTCATCATATTCAAAAAATTACAGCTATACATTCACAATATAGAATAAGGTTTTATTTGTTTGTTTAGTGGAAGAAATAGGTTGCATTTTAGAGGCTGATGTACATCGTACAAAGTATAACCATGCAAATGTACTTTGACTGACTTAGGTAAGCATTTAAACAACTAGATTTCTTACCGTTAATTCTTGTGATCATTGGGGTTCTTAAAACATAGTTCTTGCCTGGTACTGGTGGCTCATGCCTGTAATCCTAGCTACTCAGAAGGCTGAGATTTGAGGCTTGTGGTTCAAAGCCAGCCTGGGCAGGAAAGAGTCCATGAGACTCTTGCCTCCCATAAACCACCAGAAAACTGGAAGTGGCGCTGTGGCTTAAGTGGTAGAGCACTAGCCTTGAGCTGAAGAGCTGAGGGACCGCTCCCAGGCCCAGAGTTCAAAAGTCCCAAGTCCAACAAAGAAAAAAAAATAGTTCTCTAGGCCAGATATCGATGGCTCTCATCAGTAATAATAGCTATTCAGGAGGCTGAGATCTGAAGAGCTTGATTTGAAGCCAGCCTGGGCAGAAAAATCCAGGACATTCTTGTCTCCAATTAACCAGCAAAAAGCTGGAAGTGGAGATGTAGTTCAAGTGGTAGAGCACCAGCCTTGAACAATAAAACAAAAAAATCCTCTGTTAACAGAATAGAAACAAGATTATAAGTGTTGAGCAAGATTATACAAGTCGAGGAAAAAACAAATGATGGTCCCCGTGGGTTTTTTCATTTAAAATGCTAATTATAAGAAGAAAAGCAAGAGAATGCTGGAAAATAACCTGGACAGGGAGTGAAAGATCCAGGCAGGCTCAGAGCACTGCAATTCTGCTTCTGTATTTCCATATCCTTCATAGTTAACTGAGGTATCCAAGAGAAAAACTGAGTAATTGAAAGAAATCTTTCTATTTAAGCAACAATATATGAATATAAAAATGTTTATTAAGGAACTTCACAAACAGTTCAAGGAAAACTAATAAAGAATCCTGCAGAAGATAGCACACCATATTTAAATACATAGTATACTTACCTAAACCTACAACAAGAGCAAATGCTAAGAAAAATGAATTTTAAATAAATTACGTGCCTGGGGCTGGGAAGGTGGCTCAGTGGTAGAGCGCTTGCCTTGCATGCTCGAGGCCCTGGGTTCGATTCTTCAGCACCACATAAGCAAAAAGAAAAAAACCGGAAGTGGCGCTGTGGCTCAAGTGGTAGAGCATTAGCCTTGAGCTGAAGAGCTGAGGGACAGTGCCCAGGCCCAGAGTTCAGGCCCCACGACCGGACCCTAAATAAATAAATTAATTAATAACGTGCCTTATTTCAGTTTTCCTCTATTGACTAAGCCATAATAACAACTAATGGTTTAATGAACCGTGCTTATATTCAAGTCAGACTGTAAGAATGAATCTGTATCTTACTCTATTGCTTCCCCTAACATAGAGCTGCCTACATCGGCTCTCAAAAGCCACTTCATTGTGAACTTCCTTCAACTCTGCGTTCTGTACTTTCTTGCTGGCTTGAAGTCCTCCAAACGCAACAAATCGGGACTCTGTTTTAATTTAGAAGTCCATTTACTAAACATACACCTACCTACTCCTGTCTACCCATGATTTACCTCTAAGAAATATGTTTTCTAAATAATTCTCTCTTCTTTTCTACTTCAATCTCAAAATATATAGGCCCTGGCTATAAATTTGTTAATTTTTTTTTCAGAATAGCTATGTGATACATCTAGCTCAGACTTAGCAAAAAAAAAAAAAAAAAAAACTACTAGCATTAGAATAATAATCTTAGAATAAAGAGTGTGTGTTCATCCTGGGAATAAAAAAAAAAAGATCATATAAAATGATGCTTATTAAAACAAAAAAAAGAGTGTGTGTTCATTGTCCTAGATATTAGTTAGGTTTAAGGTACCAAACATTCTTGATAATAAGTATTTAGAAATCTAAAAGTTTCACAACTATAGTAAACCACTGCTTTACTTGCATCCTGCAATGACTACCATTGTACAAAGAGGAGTAACTCTGATCAAGACTTACACATGGATGCACTGTACACAGAGATGGACATGTTAAATTGAAAACACTTGTATGACTATTTGAAGATAGTAATATGCAGTAATAAATACATAACCAGAAAAATCAGACTCTAATATATTAAAGATGACCTTACCAAATGTCAAATGGCATGCAACTACAGAAGGAATAAAAATATAAAACTGCATTAGTTTTTTTTAATTACAAAAAAGAGTGAACTTTACCTCTTGAGAATGACCTTTAAATCAGAAGTTGCTTTGGCTCCTATCTGCATCTAGCCTCTTTCTAGACAACTATTTGTTCCCTATCCTCCCCCACAACCACTTCCCCTTTTTCACTCTCCAAATCTACTCACTGATGTTCATTGGCCAAGTTCATTGCCACCTGAGGGTCATTGTATCACTACCTCAGTCTACTTAGAACACCATGTTTCCCGTTCACCTCCATCCTATACTTCTTCCTCTTGATCATTCTCTTTATCCTTTTCTCCTCCTTTTCTCCCCTCTCATCCTCTCTCCCTATTGCCCTATCTTTTCTTTTTTTTGAGTCATAAGACCTGAGCTGCTTTTGTTTAAGGCTAGCATTATAGCACTTTTAACTACAGGTCCACTTCCAGTTTTCTGGTAGTTATTAAGATAAGAGAGTCTCATGGAGTTGCCTGCCTGAACTGCCTTGGAACTGTGATCCTCAGATCTCAGCCTCTCAAATAGCCAGGATTAAAGGCCTGAGCCACCGGTGCCGATTCCTAATGCCCTCTCCTCATCCCTAGCATTTCCCTTGGTTATGGTTTGCCTCTTGTTTCTGTTGAAGCTCTTTCCTGACTACCTTTCCTAAGTAGGACATAATTCTTGCAGGCATTTTTACCTCATTTCCTGTTTGTTTGTTTGTTTTTCCTTTTCACACTTGTTCTCATTGGAAGCTAGCTTATTTATGAACTTGTTAACTTCCGTAGTCTATCTTCCTGTAGTTGATGTGGTTGACTATATTATTCAATAAAAACAGAAGGTGTCCCTATGGATATTTAGTCCCTTTAACCAGGCTTGTACTACACGTCTATCACAGAAGTAAAGAAGGAAGGAAAGTTATAAGAGAAGAAAAGTTAGTTCATTGGGCTTGAAGATGTTTTGTTACTCAAATACTGACTTCATGACTACATGATTTTGTTCCTTTAAAAGTACTATTTCATGGGGGAAAAAGTTTTTAAAATTATTTATTTTATGGACCATAGTAAAACTAAATCTCCACTGTGAAAATCATCCTGTCCAAAGCCAGCAAATACATTGCTGTGTTTAGACATGAGCTACTTGCTCGAGTTTAACTGTGGGTATACTAAAGTTTAGAACTTTAAAATACTAAAACTAGCTTTGAAAATGAAGATACTGATCTTTGCCCAAAACGTCATTTCTGAAGGTTTTAGGAATATGTAACAAACTAAACACTGGACACTTGAGGCTGACTGAAGCAGATATTGGTAAGGAAGCATCCATGGACAGGAAGGAAGGGAGGGAGGGAGGGAGGGAAGAAAGGAAGGAAGGGAAGGAGGGAGGTGAGGAGGGAGTGAGGTGAGGAAGGAGGGAGGGGGGGAGAGAGGGAGGGGAGGAGGGAGGGAGGGAGGAAGAGGCTTCTTTCTATAAAAGAATATCATAGAACAAGGCTATTTGGTTTGATCCTTTTGGAAGAGAAATGAAATAATTTTATACTCAGCCAATGGATTTGAAAATATTTTTAAATCACAGTCTCAGCATTCCGTTACTTCAAATGGTTTCTGAAAATATTTCTGATACATCCAGAATAGCTGCAGGACATACTGCCCTAACAAGTATTAACTTAGTAGCTGAAAATACATCAAGCTATATTTTTAAGGCTTCGAAACTCTTATTTTACTGGCTATTGACTTTATTATGATTATTCATGAAGATATATTGTGAGTAAAGGTTATAACTTGATTCTATGTTAGCCAGGTAGAGAAACATAATCTTATCCTTGAGGACAATACAGATAAGAAATTAAAGACAAACTCAGAAATCCACATGTGGAGATGGAGTGGCAAAGATCACCATCTTGCCAAATTGATCTTTGGTTTCAAAGAGCAGGAAATTCCTTGGGCAAATTTATTGGAATTATAATTAGAATGACTCACTTAATTTTTCCATTTTGGGAGGATTTAAAAGAGAATAACAGGGAATAATCTTAACTATCTCTAGGAATTTTTCATATTTTAAGCTGGATTTTTACTATAAGTAACACTCTTTTTAAGAATAATATCGTTGCCAGGTGCCTATGGCTTATGCTTGTAATCCTAGCTACTCAGGAAGCTGAGATATGAGGATCTCAGTTCAAAACCAGCCCAGGAAAGGAAAATCTGTGACACTACTATCCACAATATATCATCAAAAAACTAGAAATGGTGCTGTACCTCAAAATGACAGAGCACTACGGGCTGGGAAGGTGGCTCAGTGGTAGAGCGCTTGCCTTGCATGCACGAGGCCCTGGGTTCGATTCCCCAGTACCACGTAAGCAAAAAGAAAAAAGCCAGAGTGGTGCTGTGGCTCAAGTGGTAGAGCGCTAGCGTTGAGCTGAAGAGCTGAGGGACAGTGCCCAGGCCCAGAGTTCAGGCCCCACGACCGGACCCAAAAACAAAACAAAACAAAAAAAATGATAGAGCACTAGCCTTGAGCACAAAAGTTCAGGGACAGTGCTCACGCCCTGAAACCAGTACTGGCACAAAAAAATGTTTTGCATATAGGTGTAGATTTAAACATGGAGGTATTGAGGAACATAATATATGGAGAGGTCCAGATTTGTTTGTTTGTAAATATCATGGAGACTTTTGAGCACAATATTACTTTTTCAAAACAAAAGTTAATGCTTCTCTGCCAAAGATTCATTTATTAGTTCAGACAGAAGTGACAGTGAGAAGTCATGATAATTGCATGGTATTCGGAAAGAAGGACTTATCAGACAAATTATTTTTATTGAAGGTCAGTCTGTCTTTGTAGAAAGAGAAGGAACTTTTTCCATTTGAATTGAGCTACTAAACCAAATACAAATTCAGCTATGAAAATAAATTTTCTTTTTTTTTTTTTTTTTTTTTTGGGTCCGGTCATGGGGCCTGAACTCTGGGCCTGGGCGCTGTCCCTCAGCTCTTCAGCTCAAGGCTAGCGCTCTACCACTTGAGCCACAGCACCACTTCCGGCTTTTTTCTTTTTGCTTATGTGGTGCTGAGGAATTGAACCCAGGGCCTCATGCATGCAAGGCAAGCGCTCTACCACTGAGCCACCTTCCCAGCTGAAAATAAATTTTCTAATATTAACAAGCAAATGATTCGTTCATCAAAATAGTCTGTTAAACTAGTTATTTGATATTTGAATAAAAATGCCTCCACTATTTTTATTTATTTATTTATTTATTTTATTGTGAAAATACTGTACAGAGGGGTTACACTTACATGGGCAAGATAATGATTACATTTCTTATCAACCATTGTAGCCTCCTCTTTTGTTTCCCCTTCCCATCCCTTCCCTTCCTCCCCCGCCCCCCCAATCCTCCCCGCCCCCCCCACCAAAATTGTAAAGTTCGTTTTCAACATAACGACTTGTACTTATTGTTGCAATGGGTCCACCTGTATCCCTATTTAATCGACTTGTTTTTCCCCTTCCCCTCCACAAATTATACCGACATCAAATATAGTGAAAGCAGGGGTTATACTGTGGGGGAGGGACATATAAAGCAACAAAGAAATAATCTTATAAATGCATTAGAAACAATCGCATGAAAGAAAAAAAAACTTTTGAATACATATCTTAGAGTTCATTTCCCTAACATCACCTTATCTGACCTTTTCTGCTTGACTCAGACATATACTAGATATTGCAAATAAGGGAAACCATGGGACCTATGTTTCTTTGGACCTGGCTTACTTCACTTAATATAATTTTTTCCAAGTCTTTCCATTTCCTAACAAATGGAGCAATGTCATTCTTTCTGATGGAGGCATAGAATTCCATTGTGTATATATACCATATTTTCTTAATCCACTCATCTACTAAGAGAAAATGCCTCTACTATTATCAATCTGTTCTGTTTAAATATAAAGACCCTTGATTACTTAAATTGGGCCACAAGGTTATCCCGGCTCTTTGCCTTGGGAGTGCTTCTTTTTTTTTTTTTTTTTTTTTATTGTAAAGCTACTATACAGAGGGTTACAGTTACATGAATGAGGTAATGAGTACACTTCCTCTTGAACATTGTTACCCCCTCCATTGTTTTCCCCCTACCATCCCCTCCCTCCCTCCCTTCCCCGAGGTTCTTTTTTTTTTTTTTTGATTGTGATTAAATGATTACATAATTTCAAAGTCACAAGTTCATTCTAACTTCCCTGGAGCAAATTGTCTACCACAGTCTGTAATATATAACAGTGTTCACATGTTATATACCATATTTGTGATCAGCAGCATGGGGATATTTAGTAGTGGTTCAACCAGATGAGCAGGAGTTCTTTGTTTCTTAAGTCCTGTTAGTTTTGTCGTATCACCTAACCTTTTGGATTTAGCATCCACTTATCAGGGAGACCATGTACCGTTTGTCTCTTCGTTCTTGGCTTACCTCGCTCAACATGATTCCTTCTAGCTCCAGGGAGTGCTTCTTAATAGTGACTGGAGAATTTAAAATAAATGAAAAGAAATTCCAAAAACAAGATGAAAGTATGACTCAGGCATTTATCACGCTCATCCTATGACTAAGGCCCCAACCTTCGATCATTATGTAGATAGTAAGATTCCATCAGACATGCTTTTCCACTGAGGGTCCTTTTAAAGCTGAAGACACCCAGGTAAATATTCCCAGAGAGATGGGAGGTTGGAAGTTTGAGTCACAAATGATGATTGGCCTCAAATCAAGTGACCCTGACTCCATGGCATCTCTCAATCTGTTTGCCTCTATGAAACACTACATGTGTTTTCCATGGTCTTTCATTCTTTCCTCCATCAAATATCCTATCCAGGCTGATCCCTTGGGCAACACAGGGAATTTTTAAATTCCCCAACATGAATTTAATTTGAACATATAGAAAAGTTAAGAGTTGTGTTCAAATAACCTGACCAGATCAATGAGAAACTTCATCTTCACTCCTATAAGCCAAAGTATTCACAAAAATATATGTTTATGTAGCACTGAATATTCAGGATAAGTAAGTCTAGTAATTTCCATAAATACAATTGTTTCATATGCTTTTCAAAAGAAAAGTATGTGGGCAAGACCATACAAAAGAAACAAAAAAAATCACATAGTACATTAAAAACAACAGCAACAAAGAAAACATCTCTTGTGTCCATATCTTGGGGTTCATTTCACTTAGCATCATCTTTTTTTAACTTTATTTTATTGTTAAGATGCTGTACAGAGGGGTTATAGTTACATGAATAAGGCAATGAGTACATTACTTGTCGATCATTGCTACCCCTTCCCTTCCTTCCCTTTTTGTTATAGTGAAAATACTGTACAGAGGGGTTACAATTACATGGGCAAGGTAATGAGTACATTTCTTATCAAGCATTGTAGCCTCCTCCTTTGTTTCCCCTTCCCATCCTCCCCCTGCCCCCCACCTAATCTTCCCTGCTCCCCCTTACCCCCTCCCCCGCCCCACACCAAAGTTGTTATGGTCATATGTCCATAGCTTTTGACCTTTTCTGTTTGTATGGTAAGATTATCTTAGATGTATACGCGTTATTGCAAATGAGGGAAACCATGAGGCCTATGTTTCTTTGGGTCTGCCTTAACTTCACTTAATATAATTTTTCTACATTTCTATAACCTCTATTGTCACTGTATTTGATTCTGGTGCCCTGCATCTTGTATATACATTTTTTTTTAATTTGGGGAGGGGAAGGGAAATGACAAAATGCTGAAACAAGGATACAAGTTAACCCATTATAGCAATGAGACATACAGGATAGTATGTTGAAAATGAACTTTACAGTTTCAGAGGTGCAGAAAGAAGAGTTTGCAAGGGAAGGGATGGTAGGGGAAAAACAAAGGAGGAGGTGACAATGCTCAATAGGAAACGCACTCATCATCTCACTCATGTAATTGTAACCACTCTGTATTGTACCTTTACAATAAAAAATATTTAAAAGAAGTATGTGGAAGAAAACTAAGCTTTGAGGGAAATATGGACAATGGTATAGGCTAGAACAGCTTAGCCATCAAGGGAAACAACCCACAGTACAAACCAAAACTTCCTTGTTTTATTCTCCTCATAGTGTTGATGTTAATTCAGAAATACTCAAAAAAAATTGCTTAGGCACATCTTTAAATGTCTGACCACAGACAATTATTAGTGGCTTGTAAATAATCAATTTTTACTCTGAAAAAAAATCAGTATATAGATTTCCCCAGAAAAATTCATTGGAAAGTAGGGAGTATGTATCAGTATTCATTGTTGTTATTTTTCCTTCTGAAATACTTAATATTTATGTGAAATGCTTTGTTGGCACTAGACCAGTACCTTCCCAATGAAGAGCTTGTTGATGATACAGACTAGGACTTCCCTTCCTGCCTGAATAGAACACTGCTTGTTATGCATTAGCCTTGTCCGATTGTCCAACAGGGAACTTTTTATTCTTTCTAACAAATGGTCTTTCAAAATGAGTAACAACATGTTCTGTTCCTCAGGAAAGAAGAGAAGATCGAGATAAGGCCCGGCTGGACTCCATGGTGCTGCTAATTATGAAACTAGACCAACTTGACCAGGACATTGAAAATGCCCTCAGCACCAGCTCTTCTCCTTCTAGCACACCAACGAACCTGCGGCGCCATGTTCCTGTGAGTTTACCACCTGCCACTGCTTTCCTATGAGAGTGCTGTCTCTTAACGTCAGACTGTCCCTCTCACAAGCCAAACATCCGTGTAGACTAGATACATCTATTATTATGCAAATGTCCCATGAAGATCATGCTATTTGATACAAATATGAAAAGATAATGCCTCTAGAATTATCTATTGTCCTATTTAATGTAGAGAGACCATTGGAAAGTTAATCTACATGGTTACCCCTGTTCTTTGATACAAATCAAAGTTAATAATTATTTCATGGTGACTAGTGATTACCCTGGTATTTGATACAATATACTTGAGTGATACAAAACAAGATATGAACCATGAAATAAGAAATTTACCTTGGGAAATTATGCTTATGATTAAAATTTGCTGTAGTTTTTTCTTGTCAATCTTCAATGAGGTGATATGAACTCCGTAGAAAATGCTTTGTATATCTTGTTTAATGTTACTTCTACATAAGTACATTGTGCCCAGTTAGTTCTAGGCCATACATTTATACTACATGAAGACAATGTTTAATAAGTATTTTCTACATAGATGCATGGATGGATGGATATATATGAATGGATGGATAAGACGATGGTTGAACTAACCCAGAATTCTACAACAAATAATGTAAACAAGATTAACTTGAGAAAATACTAAAAATAGAATGAAAAAAGAGACAGAAGGATTGCATAAATATATTAATTTGCATACAAAACCTTGGATACTTACTGAAATGCCACTATTCTGTGTCTAGTTCTTTTTTTTTTTAATTTTATTTTATTTTATTTGAGAACATACTGTACAGAGGGGTTACACTTACATGGGCAGGATAATGCATACATTTCTTACCAAGCATTGCAGCCTCCTCCTTTGTTTACCCTTCACCTCCCTTCCCAGCCTCCCCCCTCCCCCCCACCCAATCATACCCCCCCCACACACACACACATCGACATTGTAAAGCTGGTTTTGACATGACATTTTGTACTTCTCATTGTTGCAACAGGTCCACCTGAATCCTTAAACGACTTGTTTGTCCCCATCTCCTCCACATGTTATACTGACACCAAATATAGTGAAAGCGGGGGTTACACTGTGGGGGAGGGACATACAAAGCAACAAAGAAATAATCTTATAAATGCGTTAGAAACACATGCATGAAAGAAACAAAAACATTAAAATACATATTTGAGGGTTCGTTTTCCTAACATCACATTCTCTGACTTTTTCCGCTTGACTCATACCTATACTAGATATTGCAAATAAGGGAAACCATGGGACCTATGTTTCTTTGGGCCTGGCTTACTTCACTTAATATAATTTTTTCCAAGCCTTTCCATTTCCTAACAAATGGGGAAATGTCATTCTTTCTGATGGAGGCATAGAATTCCATTGTGTATATATACCACATTTTCTTGATCCATTCATCTACTGAGGGGCATCTGGGTTGGTTCCATATCTTAGCTATGGTAAATAATGCTGCAATAAACATAGTTGTGCTGGTAGCTTTAGTGTGGTCTTTTTTGTAAACATTAGGGTAAATGCCCAAAAGTGGGATTGCTGGGTCATAGGGGAGTTCTATGTGAAATCTTTTGAGGAACCTTCATACTGCTTTCCAAAGTGGTTGAACAAGTTTACATTCCCACCAACAATGAAGTAAGGTTCCTTTCTGTCCACATCCCCTCCAGCACCTGTTGTTGTTAGAGTTCTTGATTTTTGCTGTTCTAACTGGAGTGAGGTGATATCTCAATGTTGTTTTGATTTGCATTTCTTTTATGGCTTGGGATGTTGAACATTTCTTCATGTGTCTATTGGCCATCCTTCTTTCTTCTTCAGAGAAGCTTCTCTTTAAGTCTTTCGCCCACTTACTTATTGGGCAGTTGTTTCTTTGAGGATTTGTTGTTGGGTGGTTTAATTTTTTGAGTTCCAAGTATATTTTAGATATGAGACCCTTGTGTATTGTATGGCTAGTAAAGATCTTCTCCCAATCCGTGGGCTTTCTATTGATCTTGCTAGCTATGTCATTTGCCCTGCAGAAGCTCTGCAACCTTATCCAATCCCATTTGTCTAACCTTTCTTTGATTTGTTGTGTTTCCGGGTCTCTATTCAGAAAATTTCGTCCTGAGCCAAGGAGACCTAGGGTTTCTCCTATTCCATCCTGTAATGTTTTCAGAGTGTCTGCTTTGAGTTCAAGGTCCTTGATCCATTTGGAGTTGATTCTGGTGCAGGGTGATAGATAAGGATCTAGCTTTAGTTTTCTACATGTAGTTAACCAATTTTGCCAGCACCATTTACTGAAGAGGCTGTCTGTCGTCCATTCTATTGTTTTAGCTCCCTTATCGAAGATTAGATGGCTATAGGTCTGTAGGTTCATTTCTGGGTTTTCAATTCTATTCCATTGGTCCTGAGGTCTGTTCTTATGCCAATACCAAGCTGTTTTGATTACTATTTGAAATTTGGTATTGATATTCCTCCAGCAGTGTTCTTTCCGTTGAGAAGCGTTTTTGCTATTCGGGGTCTTTTATTGTTCCATATGAATTTTTGGATTGCCTCTTCTATTTCCTTGAAGAATGAGGGTGGAATTTTGATAGGTATTGCGTTGAATTTGTAGATAGCCTTGGGAAGTATTGCCATTTTCACAATGTTAATCTTTCCAATCCAGGAGCATGGGAGGTTTTGCCATTTTTTAAGTTCTGTGTTGATTTCCTTTTTCAAGATTTTAAAGTTTTCATCATAGAGGTCCTTCACTTCTTTAGTTAAGTTAATTCCTAGGTATTTTATTTTTTGTGGGGCTATTACAAATGGAGTTGCTTTCCTAATTTCAGCCACACTTTTCTCATTGTTGGCATACAGAAAAGCCATTGATTTTTGGGGGTTAATTTTATAACCTGCTGTGTCTAGTTCTTTAGTTAGTATGGTTCTACCTTGATTTTCAAGTAAATAGATCAAAATGAGACCTTACTTTATTATATTATGGGTATTATTCTAAATGCTTGGCATATTTTACTGTATTCCATTGTTCAGAATGAGTAAAGGAGTAAAAGAATAGAGAAGTGAATAATTGCATGTGACTGAACTAATATACAGAAAACCCCAGCAAGTTTTCATCCAAAACTCTATCATTAAACCACTACATCATACTGCATTCTCTAGCTGACTGTGAAGATAACTTGCAAATTTAAGCAATAAAGAAATCTAATTCAAAATGAATAAATATGTAACTAAAATACTTCAATCTTGAAATTCAATAGAAATGAAATTTTCTTTTTTTGTAACATGAATAATTTTTTTTCTTACCCTTCAGGATTCATTGCAGATATTTTCTTTCTAGTGAATCATTCCTAAATATCTACCTAGACGGATTCAGTCACTCCTTCCTTGGTGCTGCCTGAGTGTCTTCCACATAATTTAGATTCAGCTAGCAAGACAGACATTCAGATGGGAGAGATGCAAAGCCATCTCCTAAAGTCCAGTAGGATGGGATACTTGGATTGTTCTTACATATGAGGAGTATATAAACGATTCTTTTGAAAAACCTTCAAGTCAGGAATCACTATATTTTTCCTCATTTGTATTTTTGCACACGTATATTTTTATTGTGTTTAAATTGTTGAACAAAGAGATTTCAGTTCAATCTGTCAGTGTATGGGTACAATGCATCTTGATCAGTGTGTGGGTACAATGCATCTTGATCAGTGTGTGGGTACAATGCATCTTGATCAGTGTATGGGTACAATGCATCTTGATCAGCGTCCCCTCTTTCATCATCCCCTCCTACCTGTCCCAACCCTACAAAGCTTGAGAGCTTCCTTCTTCCATTTCTAACATATGTACATTGAGGGTTACATCTGTATTTTCAATTGAAGCTATTTACTTTTTCTGCTTTATCATTCATGTAGATACAGAATATATATTTTTTTGTAATTTTCTAGTATAAATTGTTCTTCCTTCCTGTCTTTCACGTCTCTTTTCCTCTATATATTCAATTTTCCTCAATCCTGTGTGTTTAGGAGAAACACACAGACCAGATTTCTGCCCAATACAACTCTATGGTTTTATCTCATCTCAAAACCAAGATATTCCTTATCATCTGCTTTGTCATGAAGCAGTAAGGAAAAACTAAAACCTGAGCTAACATACACGATGATGTGTCTTCATTGACAAGCTCTGCCTCCACTTCCATTGTAAACTGGACTTTTTAATTACACACATTGTCTCATAGAATCTCACCATAATTTTTGAGTTTATAAATAAGTTTCCATTTCTAAGCTCTGAGTTTAATATATACTTGAGGTAGGCAAAATAAAACAATGCAAATATTATAAACTTTGCTGGCTGCAGATTTGATTCAAATGCCAGGGTTCTTTTTATATGGCTGGTTAAGAACATAAGAAAATTATTTAGCTTTTTAACCAGATTTATGTAAAACAAGAGTAGTATTGTCTTGTAGAGGCACGTAAAAGAAAGAATGTACATAGGTGGTTTATCACACATCTGGCCCAGAACGTGTATTTGGTCGTTAATTCTCTTCCCTCCCTCTCTGTACTCACATCAAGCTCTGGAATAAAGATGAAAAGATAAGTCCCACAACCCTCAAAACTTCTTTTTTGGTTTTTGTGTTTTTTTCTAGGTCACCCCTTGGGCTTCCCTTCTGTGTCTTGGTGTTTAAAGCTAATTTTAACTTTCTCTCTCATCATCAAGTTTTTCTCCACAGGCACTTTCCATTCGTCTGGATAACTGTGCCATGGAATAAGAGGATTATAATGTCCTGATTAGCGCCTTGATCATGCCTCAAGGAACCCTGTCTCAGATTCAGGGGAGACACTGCCCTCCCCCACCCTACACAACTTCCTGGTCCACTGTGACTAGTGTTTGGCAGAAAGTCCTGGATAGATAGTGAAGCACTCTCATTCTTCAGTTTAAGAAGAATTATAAGGAAAAAAACAGAATTCTTTTCATACATGATAACACACATGGAAAAAGAAAGGTTAGAGTATTTGAGAGTGAATTTAGTATGAATTTTACACATAATAGGGAAAGGGAAAGTTTAAAATGAGACTGTGTAATAATGTTTGAGAAGACATGTACTCATTACCTTACTTACTCATTACCTTACTTACTTACCTTACCTTTCTTACTGTAATCCCTCACTACAGCATCTCTACAATAAAATAAACTTAGAAAAATAAAACGAGACTGTGCAGATAGAGCTTACAAATTGGCTCCATTTATGGTAGATTTCCCAGTCCATAAGACATGATTTTCTCCTTTGTAATCTCAACACTTCTCTTAGTCCAAGCACCCACCACTTGTCAGTTTGGTGGGTCTTGGGGCTGGCTAATGATAGCTAATCTCACACCATGAGTGGCAGAGGACTGGGAAGTTGGCAGGGTGGCGGGGGGGGGGGGTGGAGGGGAGTAGGTAGGGAGAGTCATTAATATGTAACATGCATTAAATTTTCAGGAGGAGCAGAGGGGATGTCCTGGGGGTTTGAACTCAGTTTTCTTACTAAGCAAAAACTATGCTATCACATGAGCACACTCCCAGCTTTTTTGTTTTAGTTATTCTTCAGATAGGGTCTCATGATTTTTGGCTGGTCTGAGACTATAATTATCTACTTACACCTCCTGAGTGATTGGGATTACAGGCACAAGTCACCATGCCTGGCTTTAGTGAGTGTATGTATGTATGTATATAATTTAGATACATATATCGAGATAGATATAGACTATTTATATAGTCTATATATACTCACTATACAGAAGTGTGTGTATGTATTAAACTACCTATGTACATTCTTTCTTATACATGCCTCCGCAAGATAATACTTTTCTTGTTTTATAAAACATACACACATATGCACATACACATATTCCATTACTTGTCTTCTTGACAATCCTGTAATAAGAAGCCTGAGATTCAGAAATGATCACTTACGTAGTGACACAGAATGGTACTGATCTGCCAAAAGTTACATAGCAAACTGAGATTCACTTCCCACTTCATCAGAAAAGCCCATGTCATTCTGCTGCATTATAAGCCAACCCAGAATGTAAGTTTTGCATTTGCAGTGGAATCATTGCCAAGGCTCTCTGGAAGTCAACACAGTATTTTGAGTTTATGTTCCTAATTGTTTTGAATCAATGTATAAGCAAAGAAATATTTATAATCTCAGGATATTTTATCTATGCTGAAGGGAAGATTAAAACACATGTAGATGTTGACCACTAACTTTGTTGAACCTTTTTCACTACTCTTTGGTCTCCTTGAATTGTCCAGGTGACTATTCAAAACTTTTATTCTTGTCTTAAAATCCCTTCCCACTTTAGCATGTACCTCTTAGCAAACGTCCGTTTGCTAAGTAGACATGGCTGTCAGTGTCTCTTTAGTAAAAGACATCATGTTCTTGCCGTTTAATGTTTTATTTTATAGGCTAAGTCTCTACTTGCATCCCTTCTTACTGCTGGTTTTGCTTCACCAATGATTCATCTGCCCTCATAGACTCAAATTCTATTGCTCTATTCCTATAAGTTCCTATTCTTTGGGGTTTTTTTTTTCTTTTTTAACATATAGGCAGCCTAAGGAAAGGAAAGGAAATATACATTCTCCTCTTCCCCAAAAACTAGGCA
Organism: Dipodomys spectabilis; assembly: GCF_019054845.1. Lineage (NCBI taxonomy): Eukaryota > Metazoa > Chordata > Mammalia > Rodentia > Heteromyidae > Dipodomys > Dipodomys spectabilis. The sequence continues at coordinate 9,419,317 of NW_024870686.1, read as the reverse complement.
TGCCAGATTTTCTTCCAAAATGATACTTTCCTGAGAGCCTGGCCCCTAGCTGGCATCTTGGATCCTATTCTTTCCCTTTTGAGCATATATACATGCTTCGATGTCTCTACCATGTACCTATTCAATAAATAAACCCTTCCTATGCTTAAGACTTCTCTGTTAGTGTGCAAGAACAAGAGAGGTGGATAATAAGAGAATCCATGGCTGCTTTCCATTTAGAAGGTTTAAAACAAAGTTTTTCTCCCAATTACAAAGAGCCCTTCACTTGTTCCTTTTTGACCCACACTTCTATTGCATCTTCACTTAATTGTTGACCACTATTCCATCATTTTGTACTACCTGCCTCTTATCTGACAGATGGCTTAGTAACTTCATTATCTTCACTGTAGCACTGGACAATACCGAATACAGTCATGTCTTCAATAACTTTTACCACTTCTTGACTTCTGGTTCCTCTTTTGTTTTTCCACCTCAGAAATTACAGTCTATATACTCATGTTTCTCTTCCTACATTTACCCCTTAAATCTTATATCCAGATTCTAACTCAGTTTTCCCTTCTGTAAGACTAATTTCCTTGGGAAATATCACAGCTTCCCTAGCTTCTTTCAAAAGGGAATCACCAATGAAATCTTATTTCATAGAGTCTTAGGATCCATTGGATCTCAAGCAGCCCATTCATTTGTGCTTTGATTGAACTGTACAAGCAGTGCTGTTATAGCACATAGCACAAAGATTTTCTGCTACAAGAACTCTTCTGAAATCTATATGTTCCCATTGCCTGACACACTTGGGGAACTGAGTACCAGTGATGACTGGAGCTTTGTGGGAAGAAGATACATAAAATGAACTGCACAAAGCAGGTAACAGGGAAAGTATTAGGTATCAGAGTAATGCAATTCAGGAAAGTAATTCAGTTTTTATTTAGTACATAGGAGCAGTGGACAGGGAAAGAGGGAATGGATCTAGATCTAGATAGAGCCCAGATGTTATTTCTTAAACAAAGGTGAAAAGAGAAATAATGACATTTGTACTAAGCTATGCATAGGTAGCCCTATTCAGTTACTTATGTAGGTTTGGTTTTGGCCCTCTGTGTGCTGATTATTTCATAAAGTTGAGCTTTTAAGTCAAAAAGGTCTGTTTGTTGTTTGGTTTTGTTTTTTTATGGAGGGGTTGTTGTGGGTTTTTGTTTGTTTGTTTGTTTGCTGGTCCTGGAGCTTGAATTTAAGGATGAGGTGCTGTCTCTGAGCTTCTTTTGTTTGAAGCTAATACTATACCACTTGAGCCACAAGTCTACTTCTGGCTTTTCTTGGTAGTTTATTTGAGAAAAACTGCCAGGGCTGGCTTTAAGCTGTGATCCTCACATCTGGGCCACCCAAGTAACTAGGATTATAGGTGTAAGCCACTGGGAGCCAGCAGAGATGGATTCTTAAACTAGAATTATTCCAGTTTCTGTGTTTATTTGTGATAACATCCACTTATCTTTTCAATTTAAAACTATGTACTGTATTCCATGAAATACTTCAGTTAAGGATTAGTGTTACAAAATGAACTTGAAAACTATAAATTTGAAGTCACTTTGTCTCTACACATCCAACAAGACCTGTGTGTTAATATCAGTTCTGTCGGATAAAGATTTTAGAGTGTGATTTGGAAATGTCACTTGCCTTAAGTCTGGGATTTGTCACTTGGCAAGTGATGATAGCATTATTTTTCACACAGAGTTGGTGAACATTGAGGAAAATAATGCTGCCAAGTGAAAAGTAAAATTAAGAAATTGGGCCTGGCTTGCTTCACTTAATATAATTTTCCCTAGACTTTCAATTTCCTAACAAATGGGGCGGTGTCATTCTTTCTGATGGAGGCATAGAATTCCATTGTGTATATATACCATATTTTCTTGATCCATTCATCCAGTGAGGGGCATCTGGGTTCGTTCCATATCTTAGCTATGGTAAATAATGCTGTAATAAACACAGTTGTGCTGGTAGCTTTAGTATGGTCTTGTTTGTAATCATTTGGGTAAATGTCCAAAAGCGGGATTGCTGGGTCATAGGGGAGCTCTATGTGGAATGTGGAGTCTTTTGAAGAACCTCCATACTTCTTTCCAAAGTGGTTGAACAAGTTTACACTCCCACCAAAAATGAAGTAAGGTTCCCTTCTGACCACATCCCCTCCAGCCTCTGTTGTTAGAGTTCTTGATTATAGCCATTCTAACTACGATGAGGTGGAATCTCGAGGTTGTTTTGATTTGCATTTCTTTTTTGGCTAGAGAGGTTGAGCATTTCTTCATGTGTCTACTGGCCATCCTTCTTTCTTCTTCAGAGAAGTTTCTCTTTAAGTCTTTAGCCCACTTATTTATCGAGCAGTTGTTTCTTTGAGGATTTGTAGTTGGGGTATTTAATTTTTTGAGTTCCAAGTATGTTTTAGGTATGAGACCCTTGTCAGTTGTATGGCTAGTGAAGAACTTCTCCCAATCCGTGGGATTTCTATTAATCTTGCTACCTATGTCCTTTGCCATGCAGAAGCTCTGCAGCTTCATGCAATCCCATTTGTCCAACCTTTCTTTGATTTGTTGTGTTTCTGGGTCTCCATTAAGAAATTTTCAGCCTGTGCCAAGGAGACCTAGGGTTTCTCCTATTCAATCCTGTAATATTTTCAGGGTATCTGCTTTGATTCCAAGGACTTTGATCCATTTGGAGTTGATTCTGGTGCAGGGTGATAGATAAGGATCTAGCTTTAGTTTTCTACAAGTAGTTAACCTATTTTTCCAGCATCATTTACTGAAGAGGCTGTCTTTCTTTCATCCTAGTTTTTTAGCTCCCTTATCAAAGATTAGGTGGCTATAGGTCTGTGGGTTCATTTCTGGGTTTTCAATTCTATTCTATTGGTCCTGAGGTCTCTTCTTGTGCCAGTACCAAGCTGTTTTGATTACTGTGGCTTTGAGTGGAGTTTGAAATTTGGTATTGATAGTCCTCCAGCAGTGTTCTTTCTGTTAAGGATTGTGTTTGCTATTCGGAGTCTTTTATTGTTCCATATGAATTTTCGGATTGCTTCTTCTATTTGATTGAAGAATGAGGTTGGAATATTGATACATATCACATTGAATTTGTAGATAGCATTGGAAAGTATTGCCATTTTCACAATGTTAATCCTCCCCATCCAGGAGCATGGGATGTTTTTTCCACTTCTTAAGTTCTGCTTTGACTTCCTTTTTCAGGTTTTCAAAGTTTTCATCATAGAGGTCCTTCATTTCATTAGTTAAGTTAACTCCTAGGTATTTTTTGTGGGGCTATTAGAAAAGGAGTTGCTTTCCTGATTTCAGCCATGCTCTTCTCATTGTTGAAATATAAAAAATCCATTGATTTTTGAGGGTTAACTTTGTACCCTGTTACTTTGACAAAGTTTCAAATTAGTTCAAGTAATTTAGGAGTGGAGTCATGGGATTCTTTAAATACAAGATCATGTCATCTGCAAAGAGGGAGAGTTTTACTTCATCTTTCCCTATTTGGATCCCCTTCATGTTTGCATCTTGTCTTATTTATGTAGGTAGGCATTCTAATACTAAATTAAAAAGAAGTTGAGAGAGTGGACATCCTTGTCTCAATCCTGAGTTTAGAGGAAATGGCTTTAGTTTTTTCCATTAAGTATAATGCTGGCTGTAGGTTTGTCATAGTATCCTTTACTCTTGACTTCTACTCTTTTATCCTTCTATTCTTGCCTTTCTCCTTCTCCCATCTCTCCTTGATATAGCTAGGTCTCCTGTAATTCAAAGAGAGCATTTGTTAAATCCAATGCACAATCTGCAGAGATTAGAATAATTGCACACACTCAACAGATACCTTGTTACTTAGGAGTAACTAAAACAATGTGGTATTTAAAACAATCAGCTGGGCACAAGTAGCTCACATCTGTAATCCTAGCTATGCAGGAAGTTGAGAGGAAGATCACAGTTCAAAGCCAGCCCAGTCTTATGGACTTCAAGGAAAGTCCATAAGAACTCAGAAATGGAGCTGTAGCTCAAGTGGTAGAGCTCTAGCCTTGAATGAAAAAAAAAAAAACTACAGCATCCAGACCCTGAATACAAGCCCCAGGATATACTATGAAGGCATACACACATGCGCGCGCGCGTGCGCACACACACACACACACACACACACACACACACACACATCATCTTTATAATGACTAATATTCAATTGAAATTATTGTATGCCAACCACATGTACTTTGAGTTCCATTTGTTTAATATTCATAAAATTCCATTAATGCGTAATGTCATTATCCCCACTTTCAAATAAGGGAATTGAGTTGCATATGATCCAACACGATTCTTGTCTCATAGTTGTAAAGACATAGATAGAAACTTGAGCTGAATGATTCAAGGCCACTGTGGTAGGTGTGACCATGGAAGTCTAGTGTAATGAGAGAAGAGCAGGGTGAGGAAAAATAAAGACTTCCTCATTATTTGATGTGTGCAATGACCCAGTGAGAAAAATCTGAGAGGTACTTAGTTGCATGTGGGATGTTAAGCTAATTGCTTAGGGTTATCTATAGGCTTCTACTTCCCAACACTTAGTGTAGTGCCCTAGCTAGCTCCCATTATTGACCTTTATTATTCACATTAAGATGTTATTTTTTTTTAAAAGTAATATATTACCTCTGACTTGCATATCTAAAGATCCTTAGCAGAGTGTAACTGTTACTATAAAATAGGAAGGACTATGAGCATCATGTTGAGTGAACAACTCTTTATTGTGTCTGTGTGTGTTGACAGAGGAAGAGATGGAAAGGAGAGCAGGAAAGTGGGCATGCAGGAGGTGATCGCAGCTCCTTCCTTCATACCAATACATTTATTTTTAACAGGATCTGGAATCAGGATCTGAAAGTGGTGCAGATACCATTTCAGTACACCAGACCCAAGTAAACTTGCCTCCTAACACTGAGTTGATGGATACAACATCTTCTACTCCAGTGTCCAGTTCTGGAACCAAACCCAAGGCAATGGTAAGTTGCAAACGATAATGGTCAGTTTCAAAATGCATGTGCTGGTGAAGATCAGGTAAGAGTTGATTTTCCATGCATACAACGTGGAAGAGGTACTCTTGGAATCTTGGCTATTGGCTTGATGACTTTGATTTACATACCACCTTTCAAAACACATATTGTTTGATGTTTTATAATATACTTTGCAAAGCCAGGCCATGAATCTTAATGGATGCAAAATATGGCCATTAAATTTTGTTACTGAATACTTGCAGCTTCAAAAAATATGATTCGAAGAATACAGATCTGCAGATGCCTTTTCTATTATGAACTTGATCATATTGTTTACCAGTTGGAAAAAGTCTCCAAACCTCAGTGATACATAGATGATAGTATGTAAATAGACATAAATTTAATCCCCTCTTATTTATATCTAGAATATTTTTATGATAAACATCCTTTGAGAGTTTGTTACATGCCATGACTTATGCTAGACAAAAAGATTTGGAGATTGCAACAACGATATGTACAAGACCTATGCTGAAAAACGAATTTTAAAATTTAAGCAGGGGAGGGTTGAGGGGTGGGGGGAATGCACGGGAAGGGAGGGTGGGGGGCCTTGGCCGGGGGCTAGTTAAGGAGGTGGGAGGGACAGGATGGTAGGGGAAAAACAAAGAGTAGGCAACAATGCTGGATAAGAAACGTACTCATTACCTTGCTGATGTAACTGTAACCATCTCTGTACAGTGTTTTCTTTTTTTTTTCTTTTTTTTGAGGGGGAAGGGGAAATCCAGTCGTGGGGCCTGAACTCTGGGCCTGGGCACTATCCCTCAGCTCTTCAGCTCAAGGCTAGCAGTCTACCAGTTGAGCCACAGCGCCACTTCCAGCTTTTTTCTTTTTGCTTATGTGGTGTTGAGGAATCGAACCCAGGGCCTCATGTATGCAAGGCAAGTGCTCTACCACTGAGCCACCTTCCCAGCCCCTGTACAGTATTTTCACAATAAAAACCTATTTTTAAAAAGATTTGGGGAGAAAAAAAATCTAGTCTCTGTCTTTTACTAGCTTGAACTCTAGTCAGGGGAAGGTCTACATGTAAACAAGGGAGATAGATAGATAGATAGATAGATAGATAGATAGATAGATAGATAGATAGATAGATAGATAGATAGATAGATAGATAGATAGATAGATAACCTAAATTTTTGTGGTATTAAATGGCATAGCAATATACAATGCTTACTGAAATGAGTAAGTACTAAGGAAGAGGCACTGTGGCTCAAAGTGATAGATTTCTAGGCTTGAGCAAAAGAGAGTAAGAACTGAATAAGTGTAAGCTATTGTCACTATCATGATGACCTCTCATAGATATTACAATGCTACTAAAACAAATAAAAAGGATAGTTATCATGTGGAATAATTTAACAGGGTGAATTTTGGATAAAAGACGTTTTCTTTTAACTTAAAAGTGAACTGCAACAGGAAAGTAGTATTTGACTTTAAAAGGTAGTATTTATGGAGGAAGTAATTACTACTTCAAATATCTAAAGTCCAAGCAGTTCCAAAATAACCTTTCCTAGTTTAGTGCAAATCACAGTGTCGTATTATTTTTTTAAGGCCCCTGTTAGTTTAACACAGAGAAACAGGTTTGGATTGCTGGTTTGCCTGCTTTTAAAATAAAAGATAGTTCTAAAATAGGATTCAAAAGAGAATACTCTCAATTTAAAACACAGTAAATCACTGTGACCAAAGGGTAAATGAAAATGCATCATTGAAATAACAAGTATGACAGATTTTAATATTTACATAAGATTTATTATTTATATTATCTGTATTTGATTATTTATATCTAGAGCATTTTGATGATAACATCTATTGAACAAAAAAGTGGACAAAAAAGACTTGGAGTGGAATAATTCTAGACTCTATTTTTAACCAGTTTATACTGTAGCAGAGAGAGGTCCACATTTAGACAATGGACTGAGATGCTGCCTTACTCTAGTACCAACACCTTCTTTTACTGTACTAGGTATTGAACTCAAGGTCTTACTATGCTTTTTTCAGATAGGGGCTCATACTTCTTGAGGTCATCCTTGAACCATAATCCTTCTCCATCTACTTTTCATGCAGCTGGGATTACAGGCATGCACTATTATGCACAGTCCTTCTCTCACAAGTTTTATCTTAAGTATTTCAAGAATCACTGGACTATTGGATTTTTTTAAATACTAAGGACAAATGAGATAGTTTCTTTTTTAGGAATTTTTGCTTTAGTTCACTTTTGAAAGCACCTGCTAGTTTACTACAGAGTTATTTTTAACCTTGATATTAACTTTATGTTCAACTTTTCTTTAGAATAATTACCAATACATTCAGTTGGAATATGCAGTATGTGAGCAATTCATAATTCATTATGATGTATGCAGCTTTGTCTGTGAAGCTCCCAGAGTCTTTCAGTTCTCTCATGTTTATAAGCCCGACCCACTTAGTTATGCACCTATTTGTGTGTGTGTTTAACTACTTTTAATAAAGTTTGTGATAAGAACAGTCATTTTTATGTCAAGTATGAAAGTTTATGGTTTTATATTTTAATACGTTTTTATTGTAAAAATACTGGATGTACAGAGGGGTTACAGTTACATGAGCAAGGTAATGAGTACATTTCTTATGAAGCATTGTTGTCTTTTTTGTTTTTTTCCCCTACCATCCCTTCCCACCTCCACAACTACACTCTCCCCTTACCCCCCACCCCTTCACCTAAATTGTAAAGTTTGTTTTCAACATACTGTCTTGTACATCTCATTGTTACAATGGTCAATCTGTATCCCTATTTAAGCATTTTGAAGATTTTTTTCCCAGAACTTTAACCCATTGGAGTAATCCAAGATTTCCTTGCTCAAATATATCTTTTTTGTCACATCAATTGATCAAATTATTCATGCATAAGTCATAATTAAGATATATTTTAATTATTGAAGAGAAGAATTACTTGTTATGGAATCCTTATTTCTGGAAAGGGATGTGAAGCTGTGTGGGTATATCTAACTTATCTGTTAGCAGAGTCTAGCTTCACGGTCATGCTACTGCTCATTAGTAAGCAAGTAAGAAAAATATAAATGAACTCCACAGGGACTAGTCCACTTAATACAACCAAGAATAGCCTATCAATCTTGACTAATGCCAAAGTTAGAGTTAAATATCATGGCATATAACTCTATCCAGTGACTAAGCTATAACTTAAAATTCTCAGCTAGCTATGGAAAGTACCCAAAATGGACACTCCATTGGCAAAGACAGATTTTTTGAGAAAAATTCTTAAAGAAAAATGTGCAATGAATAATAGACGTTTGAAAAATAGAAAACTAGTAACCTACAGGGCTCTATTGTTTTATAGTGAATCTAATTTTCAATTTTAATATTAAGTAGAAAACATGACATTGTAAGATGATTCATTTGACACTTGTTTCTCTGTTGAGCTAACAGAGGCATTTAAACAAGAAACATGACACAATGATTTTCAGGAAACCTTTGATAATATTGACTAGCTGCCACAAAATGTTTGTGCAAGGTTTGTAGATTTCTGTCTATTTGCCACTAGAACTTCTTTTACATTTACTACTAGAAAGAGATCAATGAATAATCTCTGGTTTTTTCACTGTGGGCATCATGTATGAGATGCCTCCAGCTTTGTTCTTTTTGCTCAGAGTTGTTTTGACTACTGGGTCTTTTTGAAATTCCATATGAGATTTTATTATTTTTTCTATTTCCATGAAGAATGTCACTGTTCATTTGATGAGTATTACATTGAATCTATAGGTCACTTTAGATATGACTACCATTTTAACAATACAGTCTTCCAGCCCATGAGCATGTTGTCTTTCTGTTTTTCTGCGTTTGACCTCTATAATTCTTCAATTGTTTCATAACTTTCACTTCTTCAATTAAATTTATTCCTTAATACTTTGCTTCTATGTATGTCTATAACTGTATTGGATGGGATTGCTTTTTCCGGCCATTTATTGTTACTGGCACATAAAAAAATTGCTACTGAGTATATGTTGATGCATTCAGCAACTTTACTAAATGCATATACCATTTTTTTTAGTTGAAACTCTAGTGTTTTCTACACAGAGGATCATGTTGTTTGAGAAAAGAGATGGTTTGACTTTGCCTATTTTGAACTGGGTGTCCTTTATTTCTTTCTCTTGACTCGTTGCTCCAGTTAAGATCTCTAATGAGTTGAATAAGAGTTGTAGATGTGAATATTCTTTTCCAGTTCCAGATCTTAGAGGGAATGCCCTCAGCTCTTTCAGTTGAGCCAGAAGAGTTTTTGTTGTTGTTGTTTTTCTTAAGGATAGTTGTAAGAGCAGTCACTTAGTCACTTTAATTGTACATTTATGAAGAAAGAGACTGAGCCTCGGATAACGAGGACAAGGACATCTTTTATTTGTAAAATAGGTAACGAGAGGAACAAAGCCATCTACTATTCTACTGTACAGAAGACCTAAAGATATCATCATAAAAGGATGCAATTTTAATTTAGTGGAATCTCTAGCTCTGTTCCACGCCCAGAAACTCCTGTATTTAATTGGTGATACAGAGAATTTTAATCACAGTAATAGAAACTGTAATAACTTGAGCAATTTGGGACAGAGCAGCTTCAAGTATGTGCTCAACAACCTAAAGGGACCTTGAAATATATTGGCATGCGTATTGGGAGACATTACCTACTACAATTCAAAAAATTATCTTTTAATCAAGGACATCAATAATTGGCCTTCAATATTTGTAATTGCTATAGGGTAAAAGGCTAGATTTGGCATATACCAGCTCAAGATAACACAGTAGGTTTCACAGTTTCACAGATTGAATACACTGCCAGGTCTTTGATTATTATTACAGAAAGAGACAACATGAATAGAAGAGATGACCATCAGCTCAAGAAGTGGCAGGAACCAAGGGCAAACAGATGACCCCAAGCAGTATAGTTAATTCATTTCACCAGTAGCTCAAAACAAATGCCAAGATTCCAAAATGATCCCTCAAGGAATGTATCCACTCCTGTGATTCTAAGATCATTTCTAGGTGATTTGAAAAAAAAGTCATATTCCAATGCCATCAACAATCTAATATTTTAGTTGCTTTTACTGACAATTTCAAAAATCCTCTAATCCTTCTAAGCTATTGTTGAAGGGGGGAAAAATTCTCTCATTATGATCCAGAGCTTCCTGTTAACATTGAGGTCAAGTGGATGAAGCCCCTACATACAATCTATTCATTTCCCTTTCCAGGCTTGACAGAAAATGAAGCAATTTTTCTGCTTTGGAAGGCTTCTTCAGTAATATTCACCCTGAAAGTTCTAAATGCTTCAAGGTGCAGAAAATTAGAGACTGATTGCACAGTAATTTTGACAAATTTTAATGAATTTTATTAAAGTTTAGGTCATTTTAGAAAATAGTGTCTTAACCCCAACACTTGGGAGACTGAGAGAGGAAGCCAGTGAGTTTGAGACCAGCCTAGGATGTTTAATTACCCCTTGTTTCAAAAACAAACTAGGTAAATAAATAAAAACAATGCCATATTTCCTCTTTGTTGTTTGTTGTTGTTGTTGTTTGCTTTTGCTTTCTTTTTTGCTGGTTGTGGGTCTGAACACAGGGCCTGGCACTGTCCCTGAGCCTCTTCATGCTCAAGGCTAACACTCTACTACTTTGAGCCACAGCACCACTTCCAGTTTTCCGGCAGTTAATTGAAGAGGCTGCAATGCTTGGTAAGAAATGTATGCATTTTCCTGCCCATGTAATTGTAACCCCTCTGTACAGTATGTTCTCAATTAAAATAAAATAAAATTAAAAAAAAAAAAAAGATAAGAGTCTCACAGAATTTCCTGCCTGAGCTGGCTTCAACCACAATCCTCAGATCTCAGACTCCTGAATAGCTAGGAGTACAGGTGTGAGCTACCAGCACCCAGCCTTATTTCCTTTTTTAATTAAAAAATATCTTACCTAATATGCATGTTCTTTAAATAACAGATTCATATTTGGGGTATTTTGCTCAGAAAAATCATGAGTTGCATGAGATGCATTTCAATGCATCTGTGTATGCACATTCCATTTTTGTGTATATACATATACATTCCTTGAGATTATTAAGGGATTATAAAACAGTTTCTAGGAGGTGAAGGGTAAACAAAGGAGGAGGCTGCAATGCTTGGTAAGAAATGTATGCATTATCCTGACCATGTAATTGTAACCCCTCTGTACAGTATGTTCTCAAATAAAATAAAATAAAATTAAAAAAAAAAAAAACAGTTTCTAATCTAAAATTCATGATTGGATGTAGAAGAATCCTTGAACCTTTGCCTTTACACATTTGCAATTACACATTTCTAGGTAAACTGTCCATAGCTTTGTGGGATTCTACCAACAATCCTAAAGTAGCCTATGTTTGAGTTCTTCTGAGTCAGTCTCTTACCCAGGGAATAGATCAGTTTTGCACATCCTAACATCTTTGCTACAAATAACAAATGCATTGAGACACATTGACAGAGATGACATCCCTTGGGCTTTTTGTGAATGAAGCATCTCACTGTCATCAATCAGGCTGTACTTCATGCAGATGTGGAAACCATTTGCATGCCATTCACTTCAATTGTCTTTTACCAACATACAGATAAACATTACAGTGACCCAAACCAGAAAAGAATAGCAGCCAGGGATTCCTAATAATACTTTCAATGGAAACCAAGTTTTATTTGGAAATGCAATCACCTCTCTTCTATGGATGATCATACTTCTATACAATGAATGACTGCATTGATGGTAGGTGCTGGAATCCAAATAAGATCATTTTAATGTATCATTTAAAACACAATTTATTTTAATAATAACTGTAACTTTTTGATCAGGTAATTACAAAATACATTTTGTATTTTGTATTTATGATTATCAGATGCATTATTGTCAAAGTGATGTACAGAGGGGTTACAGTTACATAAGTAAGGTAATAAGTACATTTCTTGCTGAACTTGTTACCCCCTTCCTTATTTTTCCCCACTTTCTCTCCCTCCCAATCCTCCCGAGTTGTACAGATCATTTGCAACGTATTGTCTCGTGAGTATTGCTGTTGCATGGGTTCTCCCCTTGTATTTTGTCTCACCATTCTGTTGTACCCTTTCCTTCCTTAATTCAGATAAATGTATATACAATACCCAGGGTACCAAAATCAAATACAGTGACAACAGTAGGAGGAAGAACACACAAAAGAAACAAGAAATCATATAGTACGTTAAAAACAACAACAAAGAAAAACCTCTTGTGTCCATGTCTTGGAGTTCATTTCACTTAGCATCATCTTATATGGTCATAGGTCCCATGATTTCCCTTATTTGCAATAATTAGTATACATTTAGGATCATCTTAGCAGATGAACAGATACATTTTTAAGGCAGGTCATTTTCTCTTATGGTGTCCACTATTTAAATCAAATAGAGACTGTGCCAAACCCTAGTATAATCAAACTGTGGATATCTGCTCACCTGCCAGTACCTTTCAAAATTAGAGAAGATAGAGAAACTGTTCCAAGCCAGAGGAACACAAGCTTAACAGGAAAGCTATATGCCATGTGGAAGCCTGTGGGACAGGGGATGTTGAGGCAGAGTTACAGAGCCCAAAGCTGTGCTAACAGTGCAGCACAGTGATCATTCTAGTTTTATAGGGAACCATGAGTTTCCTAATACCATGGAAACACTTGGAACTATCCTTGCCACCTTTGAGTGAATCTGAAATCATTCTAAATTTTTATTTTATTTTGTAACATAGTTATTCTAAAATTTAAAAAACACAATAAAACCAAATAGAGGTTTTATTTTTCAAATATCCAATGTAAATACCTCTTTTATTGAAGGCTAGAGGGGAAAAAACAATAGCAAAAACTCACTAGAAACAGAAATGTCATCATGTCACATATTATATCATTAGAAAAGAACACAGGCAGTATAGATAAGGAGAAAATGACACAGATTTTAAAAAAACAGCTTAGTTCATGTCGTGAAACATAAAAAAGTTGAGTTAGTACAGTTGATAATTAATAAATTTAAAAAGAGAACTCGTGGTCTTAGAAAAATGCTTTTCAGTCAAATACCAGGGGGCCACACCTGTAATCCGAGCTACTCAGGAGGCTGAGATCTGAGGATCACAGTTCAAACCCAGCCCTGGAAGGAAAGTCCCCATGAGAGTGAGACTCTTATCTCCAATTAACCACTCAAAAACTGGAAATAGAGCTGTGGCTCAATATGGTAAAGCTCTAGCCTTGAGCCAAAGAACTCAAGGATAGCACCCAGGCCCTGAGTTCAAGCCCCATGACAAACTACAGCAACAAAAACATGCCTTTCATTGTAATGCTTTTCAATGTAGCAATTTTGGATTAATATAGCTGCATAGTAACACTAAGGTAGGTGTAGGTAATATTTGAAGAACTATTTGCCTTTGTGTTCAGTAAGATCTTCATAGTTCATGAGGAAGAAAAATAAGGCACGTTTTAAAGCTTAATTTTAAAAGGAAAACAGAGCAACCAGAAAACTGGAAAAATGTTTTGAAAAATAAAATTCACTCAGTGATGATTATAATAAGGTTTTTTCTTTAGAATTCCTTTATAAAAGCATAAAAGGTTCCATTCATAGATTTTAGATTTTGAAATAATAAATATGTAATTTATTGATTTTGACTTTGAAAAATAGAAACATTTTCCACTGGTACTCACTTTGATATTGAAAAAAAATAAAAATTCTTTCATGGTTTTGTGGGGTTTTAGATATTAACATCTGGTTGTAATTCACATACACGTTAGCTTGTGACAGTCTGGTTTGGGATGCCTATTTGATCTCCATAGGACATCCTCAAGTGTACCTGGGGGCATTAAATTCAGGAGATTCATTTTGTTAAAATATAACTCTAACTTGTACCCACATACACTCATTCCTGGTATTATACTGATGTACATTCGAGAGTGGCAAATGTGTCTTGCCTCCTTTTTGTGCTTATAATACACCTGGTTAACTAGGTGTCTGGAGCAGAAACCATAAAATGACAAGATTGAAACTCATACAATGATGGACTGCCTTGAATAGATTCCATTAAGACAAGAAACAATATTCAAAAAGTGTGTCTACCACCTAAGATTTGGTTGTATGAATCGTTCTTTGTATGTTATCATTATAATGAGAAAAAAGTTAACTTTTTCCATGTGCCAATATGACTCCTCAAGTCCAGTTCACAGCTTCATCCAAAAGAAATAACAACTTCCAGTTATTTTTGTGCAGTATAAAATGGCAAGCCAATAACATGCCACATTACAGCAACCAAGAATAAAATTCATAACGCTTTGCTATAATAATAACCAGGAGAAGCCATTTTTACAGTCATCTCTTTCTTCATTGCAAACTTAGCTGTTCCAAAGCCCTAATTATATTTGCAATAGGTTTCCTTATTTTTCTCTACTTTCGTGATTAATAACAGATTGGTAATTAATTCTACCCTTGGTTTTTGAGGGCCTTTGGACTCACTCCTTGAAGACAGTGAAAGCCAGTTGAAACGTTCAACCAAGAATTCTGGTGTTCTAATATTCATTAGCTGTTTACACAGAAGCCCTTCTTCACTACAGCTTGGAGCTGGGTCTATCACATACTGTATTTTTAAGTGGAAAAGCACTAATCTCAAACAATCATTTGGGGATTCTGAAAATCACACGTTTTTGTATTTGGAGCTATCATCTCCAAAAAAAAAAAGTTACGATTCTTAGTACGTAGTGAGTACTTTCTGTGAAAATTTCTTCTAAATCAGTAATTCATCCACCACTACTTCTAAATGCCTCTCTCCTCTGCTGACTGAGACAAAGTGGTATGAACCAGATGGATCTCTGGGTTAGTAGTTCTTTCAAAAAATTCTGTTGATGTTCATGAAGTCAACTCTTAATTATTTCTCCTGTTTTGTGTAGTTTTTGCCGTTGTTATGGTGTCTCAATAGGAAGAACCATTTCTTCATATAAATATAGTAATTTACAGAATAGGCATTTACCAAGGGAGTCATAATGTGAATACAACAAATAAGCAATAATAACCAAATCAGTTGGTGCTATTCACTCTATATACCCAGAAGCACCTTCTTTTACCTGCCTTAGCCAGATTTATTTTTATCCCGTGTATCTATGGTACAACATAGAGCACAAATTTTATTTAAGCCCACATGAAAGCAATTGTAAGAGAGAGAAAAATGTTGAGGAATTGTGTGAGTTCAGGCAGCCTCTTTATTTCCAAGGTTACCCACTTATAGCGCATTCCTTTACAGCTGGGCCACTGCATTCATGCCCAAGGCTTCCTCATCACTGAATCTTGAGTCCTGGGGGATAGTAACACACAGTAGAGTGAGGGAAAAAGAAACAGCAGACAAGATGAAAGGGATTGGACTCAACCTTGGTCTATGGTGCTGCTAGCAGGGATGGCAAGGTTTTGAGGAGAGGCCAATCCAGTAATTCAAAACATTGGATTGTAGATCATGTGACACATCTTCATGCTTTGTCTCTTTGGTAGAATAAAGTTGGAGATTTAAAGAACTTTAATTATGACTATTTAGACCTTACAATCAGCAAAAATATGCTTTTTTGATAAATTCTTTATTGTGAAAATGCTGTACATAAGGGTTACAGTTACATGGGCAAGGTAATGAGTACATTTCTTATCAAGCATTGTTGACTCCTCCTTTGTTTTTCCCCTACCATCCCTTCCCTCCCATCTCCACAACTACACTCCCCCCCATCCCTCATCCCCACTCCCCACCCCCGCCTAAATTGTAAAGTTCATTTTTCAACATAGTGTCTCGTACATCTCATTGCTTCAATGGGGCAACCTGTATCCCTATTTAAACATTTTGTTTAAAAGTTTGCTTTTAAAATACCTCCCAAGCCAATGTCAGTTGTTCTTGCCTGTAATCCTAACCACTCAGGAGGCTGTGATCTAAGGATCTTGGTTCAAAGCCAGCTGAGTTAGATAAATCCAGAAGACTCTTACCTCTAATTAACCAGCTAAAGTCTGGAAGTAGAGATGTAGTTCAAGTGTTAGAACACTACCTTTGAGCACGAAAGCCAAACAAGGGCATGAGCCCCTGAGTTAAAGACCCAGTACAGTACACACACACACACACACACACACACACACACACACACACACACAAGTATTTAATTTGACATGTTGGGGATACATCAAAAAGATGTGAGCAGTCTTCCACTTATAATGCATCTGTAGCTTTCCTTTCTACATTACACCCAAATGATTTGCATAGGTAGATAGATAGATACATAGATAGATACATAGATACATAGATAGATAAATAGCTATGTAAAGTAGGTAGTATGAAGGAAAGTCAGCATAGATTTTTGTCTGGAGTTCTAATATTTCTCACATAGTTCTACAGAATAAAATTGCATATTTATCTAAAGGTCATTAATAATGTTATCAGCCATCTATAAGTCTACTTCATTGCTCTATTGTGTCTTTATTGAATCTAGAATCAGACTCCAGGATTAAGAATTGCCCCAGATGGTAAAGATGGTGAGAGTGGATGGTAATAGAGAGTCCTGAGAGGAGCATGAATGGATGCAAGAAAGGCAGAACTGAGAACCAGTTAGAGTGACGTTGAGCTGTAAGGCAGTGGCAACTGCAGCCTCCACTGATTCTGTGTGGAGCTAGCTTGTGTGGCTCCTTATGGTTGTTCCAAATTGAGACAATGGGCAAGTTTCTTCCCCAAACTTACCAGTCATTGACCTTTGCCTGTCCATAGAAAGTTGTGTAACCTTGATGAGGTAGTTTCTTGTTGTCAAGGACATTTCCCAACAAGACAAGTAGCTGCGATAATTGGCAGCAGCAGGGAAGACAGCTCATTGGCCCTGAGGATGGAATTGGGGGTAGCTCAGCAATCTCTGTGGCCTTCACTCTCATTGGCTAGCTAGCTGTATACACTGACACAAGTAGCAGGTAGCCAAATGTGTGGTTGTGAATTTGATATTCAATGAATACCAAAATAGGATTCTTAGCTACTAGGAAAAATGAAATATAATCTTAAATGATGACAAAGAATTTCCCAGGTAGGGGCTGGGAAGATGGCTCTGTAGTAGAGTGCTTGTCTTGCATGCATAAGGCCCTGGGTTCGATTCCTCAGCACCACATAAGCAGAAAAAGAAATGGCACTGTGGTAGAGCGCTAGCCTTGAGATGAAGAGCTGAGGGACAGCACCTGTGCCCAGAGTTCAGGCCCCATGACCCTCAGGAAAAAAAAAGTATTTCTCAGGTAAAGAAAAGGAGAGATGAATAGCAGGCAAAAATATGTAAGAACACAAAAGTCTTTACAAGGAATTCTGGGTAATTTGAGTAAAATAAAGCACACATAACTCCAACTGGCAAAATATATGGCTACAATCACCTAAAGGTCAAGTTTGTGGAGAACTTTCAATGTTCAGACAACAAAAATTTGCTTTCTGAGTAAGGTGAGGTTGCCTTTTAAGTAAGAAAATAAAATGATCTGTTTTTAAAAAACTAAAATTTTAAAGGTAATGCAGAAATGAGTTCCCAGTGGAAGGGACATAAGAAACACCAAAGGAAGATAGAAAGAAGGGGTACACTTTTTTGTAAGAACTCAGTTCAGAGACATGACAGCCATAAAGAGGGCACTGACAGGGGACAGGGAAAATACAGAGTTAGATGCCCTGTGAGAGGTCAGCCTGATAAGGGTTGAAAATTGACCTTTTGCAAAGGATGAAAGGGAAGAATTAAAGGTAGATGCAAGATTTAGAGCTTGAAAAATGAAGAGAGAAATAGGGTGAGTCATTGACAAAAACAGTGAATAAAAGTACAGAAACAAACGGGATGCCAGTGGCTCACACCTGTAATTTTAGGTACTGAGAGACTGAGATCCAAGGATCACAATTCAAAGCCAGCCCAGGAAGAAAAGTTCTCATGAGACTCTTATCTCCAATTAACCACTCAAAAAACAGGAAGTGGAGCTATGGCTCAATTCTTTTATGTTGCTCTAATTTTTGCCTCAACATGTGTGTGTGCTATCAATGAAATGCAATCACAAAGAAAACTTACTATTTTTTTATATATTTATCACTGTGAGCAGCCTACATCATGTGTTTAGACCCTTCCTGCATAGACAAACCTCAGGACTCTGACAGAAACTAAAATATGTCCATTCAGTCCAAAGTTGCATAACCACCTTTCAGTTCTTTCAATGAACCCACTGACAGCTAAATTTATAGTTGCAAAATGTGAAGGAAGAACAGAGTTTCTTTCAAAGCATGAATTCAGGTGACTTGTGACATTATTCAATGGCTCGTATGTTGGCTTACAATTGTGCCTATTCGCCTATTGCAAATAATTTGAATACAAAAAAAAAAAAACTGATGATGAGAGTTTTAAAACATCATGGTATTTTTTGCAAGAGTAATAAATCCAACTGTTTATCGATTTCTCCAGGCTGGAATCTGTTTGTAGTAATAGGAATCGGATAAAAGGCCCTGAACATGCCAATCATTAAGCTGTATCCAGAGCCCCTGTTTTGTTAAGATAGAACTTGAATATGTATTCCAGGTTGGCCTTGAACCATCATCTTCCTACTAGCCTTCCAAGTACTGGGATTACAAGTGTTTGCTGCTTTGCCTCACTTGACTTGGTTTTTATTTATGTTCTATCTGACATCCTTTTTGGTCAGTTATGGAACCTGATTTCTTTTTTAGCTCTAAAAAGTGTTAGTGAAACTTCCTGGCATGCTTGGTCACTTTCTTCAACACTCAGATGAGGAAGAGGTTGATTGGCAAGAGAGGGGCCTGAGATCTAGGAGCTTTTCAACACTTTCTGGGCTGTATTTCAGGAATAAGCATACTTAATTAGTCTTAAATGTTCAGCTCAGATAACAGAGAAGGAAATCAGGTCAGACTGACTCCAGGAGGTAGAGAAGCCATGTGCTTAGAGGAGTTATATACATAGTAAGAATAGAGTCCAAGGATAGTTATCTACTTATATTCACATAGAGGTGAAAGTCATTTTTTCTTAAATTTTTTGAAACAGTGGAGTACAGAATGTAATTTTTTCTTACAAAGTACCTGTAAAGACTTTAATTTAAATGTCTTCAAACCAGAAAACAATGACTAAATAGTTGATGGCATTTTAAATTTCAAATTGGTCCAGTATTTTTCATTACCATTAACACCAAGTATATATTGTTTATTTTAGTTATTCCTAGCATATTTCTAAGTTAAGAAGAGTAACATCATTGCTTTTTTAATTGGCATAAGAATATTGTTAGAATAGATTGTCTGTTATTCTATTTTTATATAAATTATGAGACATTTTAAGTAATGGACTATAAGCTCCTCAGTGAATATTTTCAATTATATTAAAGTTTTTTAAATTAGGGACATAAGATATTCTATTCATCTTTCAGTCTCATAGGAGACCTTAAAAATTGTTCAAAGTAAAAGAAATTTATACTTTCCTTGGTTTGACTTAAAATAGGTTTAGGGTAAGAACACATAAGTCCAAAAGATTAACAAATAAATTATTCATGTGTGTGTGTGTGTGTGTGTGAGAGAGAGATAGAGAGAGAGAGAGAGAGAGAGAGAGAGAGAGAGAGAGAGAGAGATCTCCACTGGAGAATCTGTTTTGATTTTTAAACTTTTTTTATATACAGAAGTATTTTACAGTGCACAAAAATTTCTTCCAACACTTATATGTTCTGGGTAAGAATTCTAATGCATTAATTTCTTTCCTAGATCTCCTAGATCTCAAGTTTGATGACTACATATATGTGTGTGTGTGTGTGTGTGTGTGTGTGTGTGTGTGTGTGTGTATGTATATATATAGATTCTTGATTTCCAAAGAGAATTAATACAGCACATGGTTAGAACTCTATATCTTTACTTAAGTGTTAGGGTTTTCAAAGGACCTTGTTCTCCCAAGAGAAAATAGTACAGGCATATTCTAACAATGACTAATTCATTTTCTGAATAAACACATCTAACACCTTGAAAATACAATCTCCAGGTTAATCAAGATTCATCAAAAATAATATCAGCATGCTAATTTGCAATAAAAAGCACATTAATTACTCTGTTTGGCTCTTTGCTTCTTGTTTTTCTTTCAGAATGCTGCCATCTTCTGGTCAAATATTATCCTTTCACACACAAGAAAGGAGTCACCAGTAGGAGGCAAATTAACTTTATATAAATTCACCTTTTCTCATTAATAATGGCCTATTTAAAATTTGTGTCGACAATACAACCTAGACAGTCTGAAATGTATCAGCTATAATCTTTTAATTTTCAATAATTGCTCTTCTTGAATGCTTTTTTTTGTTGGTGGTCATGGGGCTTGTATACAGATCCTGGGCATTCTCCCTGAGCTTTATTGCTCAAAACTATTGCTCTATCACCTTGAGCCACAGACCCATGGACCTTCTTGCCCTGGCTGGCTTCAAATGGCAATCCTCAGCTCTCAGTCTCTTGAGTCACTAGGATCATAGCATGAGCACCCAGCTTGAATGTTTATTTTTATAGTAATTACTAACAATCCTTATGCCATACTTGCAGACAAAATAGAGTTCTGTGACTAACTTCTCCTTTCCATCACAGAGTTTTTTGTTTTATAATTTCTTGCAGGATTATTTAGTAAAGGGGATAGCCTTTAAAGGGTTAGCTTTGCTCTCCCCAATATGTTTTCTTTCATTTAAATACTGAACAAAATGAAAATTCTTGTCCTGTGCCAGACTCTATGCCAAGCCAGGAAAATGCAAACATAAGCAAGATAATCTCTCCAGACTTGAAAACACACGTGTGACTTACTGGATTCTTTAGCCTAGTGCTAGAATCCTCCATTATGCCATACTATCCCTAACTTACTCTATACAAAACATTTTTGGGGTGTTTTTGTTTGGTTGTTTAATATATTTTTATTGTAAAGATACTGTACAGAGGGGTGACAGTTACATGAGTAAGGTCATGAGTGCATTTCTTATTGAGCATTAGTACCCCCCCACCTTTGCTTTCCCCCTACCATCCCTTCCCTCTCCACTTCCTCCCTCCCCTCCCCAATTTATAAAGTTTGTTTTCATCCCTTCCCTCTCTACTTCCTCCCTCCCCTCCCCAATTTATAAAGTTTGTTTTCAACATATTGTCTTGTATGTTTCATTGCTACAATGGGTCAATCTTGTTTCAGCATTTTGTTATTTCCCTTCCCCTTCCCAAATTAAAAAATGTATATCCAAGCTGCATGGCACCAGAATCAAATACAATGAAAGCAGGGGTCATACCGTGGGGGAGAACATACAAAAGAAACAAAAAAATCACATAATACATTAAAAACAACAGCGACAAAGATAAAATCTCTGTGTCTCTACCTTAAGGTTCATTTCGCTTAGCATCATCTTATATGATCATATGTATACAGCTTTGGACCTTTTTTTATTTTAATTTTAATTTTTTGTGAACATACTGTACAGAGGGGTTACAATTACATGGGCAAGATAATGAGTACATTTCTTATCAAGCATTGCAGCCTCCTCCTTTTTTTCCCTTCACATCTCTTCCCAGCCTTCTCCCGCCCCCCCCCCAATCCCCCACCCACCCACCAAAGTTGTAAAGTTCGTTTTCGACATGACAACTTGTACTTCTCATAGTTGCAACGGGTCCACCTGTATCCTTAAACGACTTGTTTTCCCCATCTCCTCCACAAATTATACCGACATCAACTATAGTGAAAACAGGGGTTATACTGTGGGGGAGAGACATACAAAGCAACAAAAAATAATCTTATAAATGCATTAGAAACAAATGCATGAAAGAAAAAACATTTAAATACATATCTAAGGGTTCATTTTCCTAACATCACATTATCTGATCTTTTCTGCTTGACTCATACATATACTAGATATTGCAAATAAGGGAAACCATGGGACCTATGTTTCTTTGGGCTTGGCTTACTTCACTTAATATAATTTTTTCCAAGTCTTTCCATTTCCTAACAAATGGGGCAATGTCATTCTTTTTGATGGAGGCATAGAATTCCGTTGTGTATATATAACACATTTTCTTGATCCATTCATCTACTGAGGGGCATCTGGGTTGGTTCCATATCTTAGCTATGGTAAATAGTGCAGCAATAAACATAGTTGTGCTGGTAGCGTTAGTGTGGTCTTGTTTGTAAACGTAGCTTTGGACCTTTTCTGCTTGTCTGGTAAGATTATCCTAGAAGCAATCCAAAAATTCACATGGAACAATAAAAGACCCTGAATAGAAAAATGATCCTTAACAGAAAGAATAGTGCTGGAGGAATATCTATACCAAATTTCAAACTCTACTACGAAGCCATAGTAATCAAAACAGCTTGGTACTGGCACAAGAACAGACCTGAGGACCAATGGAATAGAACTGAAGATCCAGAAATGAACCCACAGACCTATAGCCATCTAATCTTTGATAAGGGAGCTTAGAGTGGAAGAAAGACAGCCTCTTCCATAAATGGTGCTGGCAAAACTGGTTAAACACTTGTAGAAAACTAAAGCTAGATCCGTATATCACCCTGCACCAGAATCAACTCCAAATGGATCAAAGACCTCAAAGTAAAAGCAGACACCCTGAAAACATTACAGGAAGGAATAGGAGAAACTCTAGGTCTCCTTGGCACAGGCCGAAATATTCTGAATAAAGACCCAGAAACACAACAAATCAAAGAAACATTGAACAAATGAGATTTCATGAAGCTGCAGCGCTTCTGCATGGCAATAGACATAGCTAACAACATCAATAGCAAGCCCATGGATTGGGAGAAGATCTTCACCCAAAACATTTTAATTTACCAAAACCAAATCCAAGTCACAATGCACGATTATGAGGTGAATCTTTTAAAACTCACTGCATTTGGTAAAGCAATGATTTCTATACAATTTTCCTTTTCCCTCTTTGTCATCATGTTTATAATCTTCCACAAGTATAATTCTCACCAAATAACCCTGATGTCAGACACAGTCATCAATATTTAACAGGTGAAGAATGTTGACACAGTGAGACCCACAGACATGACGCAAGGCCACTCAACAAGCTGATGGTTAAACATTGGCTAAGAGTTGGAACCAGAAAGAAAGAAAGAAAGAGAAAGAAAGACAGACAGAAAGCAAGAAAGACAGACAGACAGACAGAAAGAAAGAAAGAAAGAAAGAAAGAAAGAAAGAAAGAAAGAAAGAAAGAAAGAAAGAAAGAAAGAAAGAAAGAGAAAGAAAGAAAGACAGAAAGCAAGAAAGACAGACAGAAAGAAAAAAAGAGAAAGAAAGAAAGACAGAAAGAAAGAAAGACAGACAGAAAGAAAGAAAGAAAGAGAGAGAGAGAGAGAGAGAGAGAAAGAAAGAAAGAAAGAAAGACAGAAAGCAAGAAAGACAGACAGACAGAAAGAAAGAAAGAGAAAGAAAGAAAGACAGAAAGCAAGAAAGACAGACAGAAAGAAAGAAAGAAAGAGAGAGAGAGAGAGAGAGAGAAAGAAAGAAAGAAAGACAGAAAGCAAGAAAGACAGACAGACAGACAGACAGAAAGAAAGAAAGAAAGAAAGAAAGAGAAAGAAAGAAAGAAAGAAAGAAAGAGAAAGAAAGACAGACAGACAGAAAGCAAGAAAGACAGACAGACAGACAGAAAGAAGGAAAGAAAGACAGAAAGCAAGAAAGACAGACAGACAGACAGAAAGAAGGAAAGAAAGAAAGACAGAAAGAAAGAAAGAAAGAAAGAAAGAAAGAAAGAAAGAAAGAAAGAAAGAAAGAAAAGAAAGAAGGAAGGAAGGAAGGAAGGAAGGAAGGAAGGAAGGAAGGAAGGAAGGAAGGAAGGAAAGAAAGAAAGAAAGAGAAAGAAAGAAAGACAGACAGAAAGCAAGAAAGACAGACACAGACAGACAGAAAGAAAGAAAGAAAGAAAGAAAGAAAGAAAGAAAGAAAGAAAGAAAGAAAGAAAGAAAGAAGGAAGGAAGGAAGGAAGGAAGGAAGGAAGGAAGGAAGGAAGGAAGGAAGGAAAGAAAGAAAGAAAGAAAGAAAGAAAGAAAGAAAGAAAGAAAGAAAGAAAGAAAGAGAAAGAAAGAAAGAAGGAAAGAAAGAAAGAAGGAAAGAAAGAAAGAAAGACAGACAGAAAGCAAGAAAGACAGAAAGAAAGAAAGAAAGAAAGAAAGAAAGAAAGAAAGAAAGAAAGAAAGAAAGAAAGAAAAGAAAGAAAGAAAGAAAGAGAAAGAAAGAAAGACAGAAAGCAAGAAAGACAGACAGACAGACAGAAAAGAAAGAAAGAAAGAAAGAAAGAAAGAAAGAAAGAAAGAAAGAAAGAAAGAAAGAAAGAAAGAAAGGAAAGAAAGAAAGAAAGAAAGAGAAAGAAAGAAAGAGAAAGAAAGAAAGAAAGAGAAAAGAAGAGAGAAAGGAAAAGAAAAGAAGGGAGAGAAAGAGAGAAAAAGAATGAAAGAATAAGAGAGAAAGGGAGAGAGAAAAGAAAGAAAAAAGAGAGAAGAAAGGAAGGAAAGAAGGAAGGAAGGAAGGAAGAAAAAGAAAGAAAGAAAGAAAGAAAATGGAAGGGGAGGAAAGGAAAAAGAGGAAGACAATTGTCCTGATCTTTAAAGTTTTTACTCTCTTTTTATTAGCTATGAATCCATAAAACTAATCACTCCTCCCAAACACTTGCCTTACTTCTTACCTCATCTAACCCCCTGCTTATAACACTGTGCTGCAACTACATATACTTCACTTCCCATATTCAAACACTGCAAATAAAGAGTGGGTCGTGAGCCAGGAGAATATCCTAGATGTTCATGATGTCAGAAGCCAGCTAAGCTCTCAAGAAGAAAGCTTTTTTGTTGTTGTTGTATCTCTTGTATGTTCTTCCCCCACGGTATAACCCCTGTTTTCACTGTATTTGACTTCAGTGCCCTGCATCTTGAATATACATTTTTCTAATTTGGGGGAGAGGAAAGAAAATAACAAAATGCTGAAACAAGAACACAGGTTGACCCATTGTAACAATGAGATGTACAAGACACTATGTTGAAAAGGAATTTTACAACTTGGGGAGTTGGGGAGTTGGAGAGGGAAGGGATGTTAGGGGAAACAAAGGAGGAGGTAACAATGCTCAATAGGAAATGTACTCATTATCTTACTCATGAACTGTAACCCCTCTGTACACTATTTTTACAATAAAAAACATTAAAAAACTCAAAAATGAAGGAAGCTTAGCATTAGTGAATCTTGAAGTACCCCCTACTCTTTCTCCCATTATGAAAAGAAAACAAGTAAATGATTGTGTTTTTGTTTTCTCGTTTTTCAGTATTTTACTAAGCCATTTATTCAATGGTTAAAATTTTTAAAGGAACTCACAATGATTCGGTGAGTTTGTCGAGGTAAACAGGATGATCAATGCACAGTGAACACTCTACCTACAATGGCCACCTTATTAATGCAGTAGATATGCTCTTTGAACGCAACACATAAAATAATCTTGATCAATTGTAGTGTAAATAACATATTTGCATGTTGCTTCACTCCTGTGAAAAATTGTTCTTTAGGCTGAATCACATTCTGGAATTTTCTGAACTATGGCATAATAGGATGAGACAATATGTCATTGAAAAAGGGACCAGACCAAGACAATTGGGTTAACTGAGAGAATATCAACAAGTCAGAAAGAACATCTTGTCCTGCATGTCATAACCAAATAGAGAGTAATTTATAGAGTCAAATGCTCAGCAAGATGGAAATACTTCCACCTCAGGGGAAGCTGAAAAATGAAGGAGCCTTTTGATCATCAGGCAAACACCACAACATGTGATTATATTCAAAATGACACTAATGAATGTGGTCTTTATCTGGGAAGATGGGATTATGGAAAATGATTAATAATTCTGTCACCCCCTCTTTTCATCCATCCTAATAATTGTCATTAACTTTGGGCTACAGCTGTCTTTGAAACTCTCAGTAGCTTTGCCCTGAGCCCACCCATAGTGACAGCTTGAGTCATCTCAACTCATTAGAATCTTCCAAAGGATATAAATTACCATTTACAAATATAAATTCCTAGAAAGTTTTGTTTCTCTGACTCCGTGATAGCTTACCCTATAAGCCTCTTGCTATTTGAATAAAAGTTTTGAGCTAAACAGATTTCACAGGACTATTTCCTTTAAAACGGAATGTCTTGTGTACGTCTTTAGCTTTTCCTTCTATCAATGGGGCATTTCTTTCTATTCAAGAAGATGAAGAAATACTTCAGCACTTAGTCAACATATGACAGAAAGTTCATGAACTGTGCTTTAGAGTTTTAGCCACTGAGATGTCAGCAAGTAAGCCCTAGTATTTCACCAGTAATGAACACAAACACTTTATGGGGAGCGGTTTCTGCCTTGAACTGGCGTCCTGAAGAAATGATGTCCTTCCACGTCACCGAAGAGGAATGTGTTTGGACATTTTCCTGGTATGCTGATGAACTGACCACCAACCCTCAAACAATGCTGCTGCTTGTGTACAACATGGTTGTAAACAGGCTTCTCATGGAAACGATGATTTATATTGATTGCCGTTTTCTCTATAAATGTTTAATCTCTATTAACAATTATTAAGGGAAGCCTGACTTGAAGTATTTCTGAAACTGTAAATCTCCAACAAAGATCAATTCTCTTTATTTAGTCTAACTTTTCCCAGGCAGTTAAAGTCTTGTTTCTCATTAGCAAAGCCATTTACATACACACATTTTTAAAAAGAAATAGCAAATGATAACAGGGTGTGGTTCTTTCCTGGAAAGTAAAATATCAGATCAAAGGAATGCTCTCTTAAGCTATTTTAGTAAATTTGTGATCTACTTATATCAATGTCTGATCAAAGCATTTTCAAGAGACCTGGCTCTTAGAATGTACCATTATGATGCAGCAGCTTTGTTTGGTTCATTTATGCTGTACCTACTCAGTCATGATGCTGTTTCTAAGTATCAATATTGCCTTTTGGATTTTTGTTGCTTTAGTATGCTTTCATTCAAGGTTTTTCTGGTGGTATTAGAATTGGAACAAAAGGCTTCACACTTCCTTATCTAGCTTGCATAGCTGGCACTCTACCTCTTGAACCACACCTCCACCCATGATTTTATTTTGGTGGTTATTTGGAGATATTCTTACTGATCCTCCAGACTTCAGTTTCCTGAGTAGCTATACTTACAGGTGTGGCCACTAGCACCCTGGTTGCCTTCTGGTTATTTGCATTTTAGTTAATTGCATAATTACTAAGAAACCACTGTAAGCAAAATGCTGTACAAGATACCAGAAGTACAACAGCCTTCCTATATGGGACAGAGTGAAACAGAGACAGATGAATGAATAACCATTTTCAGAAAACTTTGGTGGGGGAGGGTGAAGAGGGGCAAATAATTGAACTGTTGGAATCAGGGGAAGGTGATAAACAGATGCAGGGGCATCAGATTCAAATCTAGTTAGAGTTAGTTCCCATGTGTCTCCTATTCAGAGAGAGAGAGAGAGAGAGAGAGAGAGGAGAGAGGACAAGATAATATGTAGACTTGGAGAAAATCTCTTAAATGGGGACAGAATATGTAGAATATCTCTAGAGAAAACTGCTTTGAAGGCTACTACAGAACAATAACACCTGACTTGAGGTAATAAGAATGAAAAGGAGAAGGGGGGCATGGATTCGAGACACATTAAGATTTGTGGCTTTTTTTTTTTGGTCAGTTGTGGGGGCTGAACTCTGGGCCTGGGCACTGTTCCTCAGCTCTTCAGCACAAGGCTACCACTTGAGCCACAGTACCACTTCTGGCTTTTTTCTGCTTATGTAACGCTGAGGAATCGAACCCAAGGACTCATGCATGTAAGACAAGCACTCTACCTCTGAGCCAACTTTTGAGATGTACAAGTCATTATGTCAAAAATGAACTTTACAACTTTGTGCGGGGGGGAGGAGGATTGGGTGGGGGAGTGGGGGGAGGATGGGAAGGGATGGGAAGGGGAAACAAAGGAGGAAGCTACAATGCTTGATAAAAAATGTACTCATTATCTTGCCCATGTAATTGTAACCCCTCTGTACAGTATTTTTACAATAAAAAAGACACACTAAGAAATAAAAAGTAATTTGTTGACGTAAGAAGTAACAGAGAAAGAACTAAGATTAATACAGAGCAGCTAGAAGATGAGAATAACTTGGGCATTCATTTTCCCTTATTCTGAAATAAATCCCCACTTAAGGCTTCTCTCAAAACACAACACTACGTTACCATGGTGTATCCAGGTCATCCTCAGCAGCGGAGTACACAACCCATATCAGATATACAAGCATACTACAGTCCCCAGGCCAGTGTGGGAATGTGTGTGTCAGTGTCAGCAGTGGGGAGGCTGGCATATTCTGGTCTTTAAGTAATCAAACCAAACCTGGAATATCAGGAGTTTGGGGGAATCACAATTACAGCAGTCATCTCTTTTGGATTGAAGTTAGGGTAACAAGGATCTGAGCCTTTTTCTAAGAATATCTAATGATATAGGTAAGAGATGAACAGGTGAGTAAGGGAACAAGCACATGAAATTTTCAAAAACATTGTTTGAGCTCTGGTTTTAGCCACATTTGAAACCATTCCTCTAATGGAACTTTTCAATTATGTACTTCAATATGGTTAGTCATTTGTAAGGGCAAAAATTCTAGTCATACAGAAGTCAAGGACAATGAGGAAGCAGTTTAAATATACATAAGTCTGAGATCTAAGGAGATATCTCACCTCTGCGATGTGGTCTTCCAATAGACATGAGCTGAGAACCCAGTTCATGGACAAAAAAAATCATTCAACTCCAACACCACCAAAAGTCTTCCAACAAATGACTGCTGAGCCAGGTGCCAGTGGCTCATGCCTGTAATCCTTTAGCTACTCAGGAGGCTGAGATCTGAGGATCATGGTTCAAAGCCAGCTCAGACAGGAAAGTCTATGAGACTCTTATCTCCAATTAACCACCAGAAAACTGGAAGTGGCACTGTGGCTCAAAGAGGTAGAGCTCTCTCCTTGAGCTGAAAAGCGCAAGAACAGCACCCAGGCCCAGAGTTCAAGCCCCATGACCAACAACAACAACAAAAAGCCTACTGAACACTTACACTATGTCAAATGGAACAAAGCTGACAATGACAACAATAATAAAAACAGTAAGTTTGTCATTTTAGAATTTATTATTCTCAAATATCTTGAAGGAAAAGAAAAAAAGTAAGGTGCACAAAGGATTTAACAATAATATATTCTAGGAAGAATGGTAAGATGTAGACTTGCAGAAAATAAAAAGCCAAACTAGTTGGAAATGATAACACAAGCTGTGTACTCACCTGAAAAAGCACATCACAGATGTGTTGGGAAAGGCTTCAAGAAGGCCACTGAGCCAAATGATAAGGAGGAGGGACCACGCCATCCAAGGCATTCATATCTATATCTTCTGAGGGAGACGAGGAGCCAAGAGAGGGTTCTGAGTAGTTCTACCACCTGGTCTTGCTTGGGCTTCCAGTGGACCACAATTGAGCCGGTATGGGGAGGAATTTGTAAACCTAAGGAGTGGGGTGAAGAATGAGTGGGAGATCAGTATGGAGGCCAGAGATAATGGTAGTTGAGCCAGGGTTATAGCTGTAGCAGTGGTAAAATGCTCATAATTTAGGAATACTTAAATCCAAGAAAACAGAAATTCAAGTGGGTTAAATGTAGTATATCAGAGAAAGAAAGAAAGAAAGAAAGAAAGGAAGGAAGGAAGGAAGGAAGGAAGGAAGGAAGGAAGGAAGGAAGGAAGGAAGGAAGGAAGGAAGGAAGGAAGGAAGAAAATGAGTCAATCTTGACTTCAGGGCTTTTGCCTGAACTCCCAGAGGAAGGAGAGAATCCTTCCAAAGAAACTGGTCTAGAGTAGTGTGAAAGTCATGAGAGCATTACCTCAGAAAGCAAAAGAATATTCTAAAGAGGCATGATTGAAGCTGATTTAAATTTAACTGTCTACCCTATGCACACACAATGAGAGACAGAGCAGCATTGTCTACACAGAACAAGTTTCCTTGAACTCTAGGCACCATGGATTATTGAGGACACAAATGTGGTCATGAATGGTGAACAAGGAGACTATAGCATCGCCCCACATCCCCATCCTCTAAGCAGGACAATAGAGTGGTTGAGCAGGAAGAAAACTCTATAATTAGGTTAAAAAAATTTTCATTCTACAAACCATAAACCATCAATAGCCAGTACCTCCCATCCCTTCTGTAATAGATTAGAGTTGATATGTTTGTACCAGTCAACCAGTCTTCATACTTTTAGGACTGATATGTGCTTACTCAGTGCACAAAGTATAGCTTGAATGGAAAATTATCTCTGGGAAATTATCACTGATCAAACACGAACATTTTATAAAAAATTTTTTCCATATAAGACAAAACATGCCTTATAGCTTCTTCACCTGGTTAGTGTCCCACAGTATCAAGTTCACATCCTTCATGATTTCCCAGAAGCAAATAAAACTGTCCCTTATTGTAGGCCTGAAGGAAATACGAAGTTAACACTTGAATCAGCCAGAGATCCCCTAACCACAAAGGAGACCATGCCAGGAAAAAAGAGATGCCACATGAACTTGAATTTGATGCAATGGAAAATATGCTACTGCCAGGGATAGATAGAGGTCTTTGATGGCTCTTTGTCACTGCAGGACATTAATCTCTGCTCTTAAGTGGGGATCAAAGTCCTATCTTTTTGAAAACCCCTGATTATGTCTTTCAACAAAAAAGGTCAGTTTCTTTTCCACTTTGAATGATATATTACTAAGATATACTCAGACAACACAGACCCTTCAAACCGGGTCAGGATTTGGTCCTTGCCGTGTTATACAGAATGGCTTCCATTCCAGAAACCATTTCTAACTTCAGATTAGTGGATACTGTTCCAAATCCCATAGTTTTGTTTATGCCCAGAATTAAGAGAGAATGTGTGCTTATTACTTATAAAACTTCTCTCTAAACTGTTAAGCTTCTCAGGGCTCTTGCCCCAATCATACCATTCATTTCATCATTCCCATTTGTAAATCTAACTTGATTAGTCTCTTTTTTGTGGGTTTTCCCAACTCTCTTTTATTTATTTGTATTTTTTTAATTATCTTTAAGTAGCTGTACAAAGGAGTTGCTATTTAGCAAAGCAATTTATGAATGCAGTGAGTCTTGATCAAAGTCGCCACTTCTAAAACTCTGACCCATCCTTCCCTTATCTACCCCTATTCTCACTCTTCTTAATTTTGTAGGATATGCATTGAATTCTTAACGACATTCTCTCCCTCTTCTCTTCCTAAAACTTCCTAGCCTGCCCTCTCTGCCTTGGAGAGACAAGATAGTCTTCAAGGCTGTTACATGTAATTTTGTGTTGTCCAAGGAAGATAAGGAAAACACAAGAAAGTAAAAAGAAAATCAAAGTGCATGACATGTCTCCTGCATACTCCATTAACTAAAAATCATGACCTCAAAAGCTCTAGGAAAGATTCAGTGTGCTAGACTGCACAGAACACAAACCATTCTCACAAGCTAAAGAAGTACGACTATTTTTTGTTCTGTTTTGTTTGGGTCTTGTTTTGCTTTACTTTTTGGCTTTCATAAAGAAATAATGTTGCACCTTAAAACAATTCATGAGAAGATCCTTGGTAGACAGAAGCTGGTTATCCTTTCACTGAGATGGCAAGCTAACATGTAGATAGCCTCAAGCAAGAACAAGATTCTGAAGGCAATGCAAGGTCATTAAGCGCAATGTAGAATCTTACCAGTGATTGTCTGCACCATGTTTCCTAGCAGGTCCATAGTCTGGACTAAGGCGCATGCTACATCCTAACTCACAAACATGGCAGGCTACCTTTTCCATATAGGCCTGAGCAGACCAGCCGTGCAAGGTCCACAGCCTAACAGGATTATCATTGGTGTAAAGGAGACAGGACACACCACAGCCTGGACACGGGACCAAGTCACAAAACTGGAGTCTCAAAGTAAGAAGAATGGGAGAAAAACAAACAGAAGTAGAGGTACAGAATAAAAGAAATGTAATTTCATTCAGACTCAATTCTACTTTTCAGTAGTAAATGAGACACTCATCTGAGGGGAGCGAGAAGAGAAAGGAAAAGGAAAAAGAAGCCAGGTTTGAGGCTAGACGATTGCACAAATAGCCATGAGGAAGAGAGGGAAAGTGCACCCCATGCAAATGAGGTAGGAAAGATGAGTCCCGTTGCAATGCACCAATGAATGTGCTAGCTGCCTTGCCAGAGCTGAGTGCATAGAAAGGGATGAACTGCTTCCAGATGGCCTCTGACTCAGAGAGGGAACAGAGACAATAGATCCTCCCTGTATTCAAGCCTGGGCTTCCAGTTTGGACAGGGTCTTGAGAGAGTTCCCCCATCTTCCCCAAAAAAAAGCAGAAATAGAAATTCTTGACCTGAAATTCACCACCTCCCTAGATAAAAAGATTTCTAATTTCCTTTCAATTCCTTGTCTTCTTATCTAAGCTTCAGGAAGTACACCATAGTGACAAATGGGCTCTGTCCTCTTTAGTTGACTCTGTGTAGGACTTTATCTCCCTTCACCTAGAACACCACTCATGAGATGGGTAGCCAAACCTCCCACTCGCCCACAAAAACATCTCCTATAGACTACAGACTTTGTGGGGCCAGCGGTCATGTCGGCTACCTCACCCTTCAGACTTACCAAGAATGTAATAGAGGCTCAATAGATTTGTGTTGCATGAATTAAAACCCAGTGAGAGCTATTTAAGTAGATAAACATAGAGATGCTCTAGCCAAGGCAGTATGAAACCCAACCATTCCGATTGCCTTTTTCATTTCTGGAGTCTCTCTTGGACAGATAGATCCAACAGCTGGTTCAACAGCTAGTTGAGCCAGCCAGATAACTGTCTCCTCTACAGGTCTAGAATTCAAAGGTCTCTCTGAAGTGTAGAAAGTGTAGAAATTCAGCTGGTTAGGCCCAAATTTCCCTTACTGAAGGATTACTTTCCCTACTTGACCTGGTATTTTAGAGGCCTGTTCTTTAAACCTTCCTTCTGGTATATTCCCCCTCTCTTTGCAGGAGATGAAAGTGTTTTTCCAGACAGGCCTGCTGCGAGTGACTTCATGGAAATGAATACTCTGAGTCCCTTCTGTGCCTCTCACATGGGGAACTCCTCATATTTATTTATTTTTAAGAATAGAGCTGGGAGGTTGACATTTCCATTAACAGTCAAGTGATTTTTAAAAAAAAAAAATAAAACCCCTACTCCTCAGTGAGACATGCCTCACATTCTGGTCTCCCCACTTCAGGCAGTTATGTGCTACTAAATATGCGGTGGAAATGACACATGTCTGGAACCTGTGACGCCCACGCCACGGTACACAATGGTGGTGTTGTATGTGGTTAACCGAGGAAGGCAGACTCCAGGATCTCCCTCTCCAAGAAAATAGGCGACATTTTATGCCCCTGGCATTTGTCCACCCAGTGGATTCAGACGTTCTTACCTTTGAACACCTGTCCTAGGTTGCGGTCACAGAATCATTCCACTATCCAACAGTTTCCAGACTATCATCTTATCTTGAAGTCATCTGAGGTCACTAATTCCAGCTCACAGGGGGCAACTGTGAAGTTTTGTGACTCTAACGACAATGGACAAGCTCCTTATATACAATTTTAAGAATCACCAGGCCACGTGGACATTTGACTGACTGCATTCTACAGCCTGGTACACGTCTACTCCAAAGGGCAGATATTATCACTCTGACTCCTTCATGTATTTTTTCTCAAAAATTTTATCAGCAAAAGATTCCTACACGGCACTCTCTTGACCTCTGTAAAGAGTAGTAACAGGATAGAGGTTGTGAAATAGAAATTGAAAAGAAAATTGGATTGTTAAGGATAGAGAGTAATGGAATGCAGATTGAATCGAATATAAATTAAGTATCAGAATGGGAAGACATTTGTCCCAGTTGAAGAAAGTGTTGAAAGTCTTTTGGGCACAGATTTTTCCATCTAGTTCCAAAAATGCCATGAGTTTAATCCTTGGCAAAATAGGAGGGTTAAGAGACAGAAGAAATCTTTTCATTTGACCAACTTATAATTACTTCTTGTTATTTTAAAGATTTACCAGATAAGCAAATAGAAATAGGAGACCGTTTTCTCTTAAAATATAAATTTTTTTTTTAATTAGGAGAAAGTGTTTGATTTTGATTGACATAGGAAAGTCATCAAAGTAGCCTCTTCTACGCGATAATTTAAACATCACCTTGTACAATAGAGACTCTGATTTAAGTGGATTGGTTTGTATGTCAGTACATAGGGCCACCAAACAGAAGGAATGATAGAAGTAGTATCTTCCAAAGACATAGATACTTAAAAATAATGTTTGTCTATGCTGGGAGCTAACAAGGTAAACAAGTGTGAAAAGGACTCTGTGCAGAGTTCATTGTGTCATCTGAGAATCTGGACCACAAATCACCTTACTGTTTTCTCACTTCCCTCAAACATCTATTTCTCTTCCCTTTGCCCTGTCTCTTTCCACTAAAGCTGGAGTTTGGCACTATCTTATCCGAGGTATGGATTGAAAGATCTGAGGAAAGAGAAAGGAATGAAAGTATAAATGTAATCAAAATACATACAAGCATGCATACCGGTGTACACACACATGCGCATACTTCCCTACTAGCCCTCGGGCCATAAGTAACAAAGAAAGCATTGTAGGAATTCCTTTCATTTTTTCAAAGGGATTTTAGAGCACAGAAAAGAGTTAAAGGAGTGTGTACCTTTGTACCTGGTGTCCTTTAGCCAAGTAAAGCAAAACCACCCAAGCATGCAGCTTTGTTCTTGATCAAGTTATCCTTTTGGTGCCAAATTATAAAGAGATCCAAATGCAATCCAATTTTGCAATCAACAAATACTGAGAGACGTTTGAACATGGTTGGCAAGGTTGGATTTTGCTGGCTCTGCTACAGTGCTGTTGGAAAAACAAATTGTATATGGTTTTGCATGGTGGTGGAATGTTTTGCTTTGTGCTTTTCATTTCATAGAGAAGACATGAAAATACTTTCACCAAGAACTGTAGATTCTCTATCACAGCAAAAATGTTTTATATTAATTAATTCTTCACTTCTCCCATGGTTTTGGTGATAGGAATGATAGCTCTTAGTTTCCACTTCTGTCACCAGTTTGATGATATTGGGCTAGAGGATTATATGAATTCCAGTGTTGTTAGTCTCTAAAATAAAAATAACTATACATATAGTTCTCATTGTCATGAAGTTTATGAGAAAGAGTAAATTTAAAGGCTGGGAATGTGGCTTAGTGGTAGAGTGCTTCTCTAGCATGCATGAAATCCTGGGTTTAATCCCTCAGTACCACATAAACAGAAAAGGCTGGAAGTGGTACTGTGGTTCAAGTGGTAGAGTGTTAGCCTTGAGCAAAAGAAGCTAGGGGCAGTGCCCAGGACCTGAGTTCAAGCCCCAGGACTCACACACACACACAAGTAAATATAAATGCTTAGCACTACTTTTACTAGATGATATTCCAAGTCCCTACATTATTAATGGTTTGCGGATACAACACAAAACCAGATAGAAAGCAGAGACATGGCCCTCAAGAAGCAAATTTTCAAACTACAAAGAAGTCCAAAGTAAAATACTACATTACAGGTTAGTTCCCTGGGCTGTTATGTGTAGATCTTAACAGAATCAAGATTTTGCAATTATTTATGAAAGTGTCTGGTTAATGTCTAAGTTTACCAGTGAAGTGTGGGCTTTGTGGGGCCAGAAACCAACTGTACTCCACGCCTTGAATCACATAGACCTGGCATGCAACATCATTGAATTAAGAATTGACAGCCTTTGGATAAGAATAGAGTAGAAGGATGTAATGGCAAAGCAGAGATTGGAGAGTAAGTCCTCTGGTAGGACAATCTAGACAGGCCTCTCTCAGATACTGGAATGCTTAAGTGATGAGAAGAAGCCAGCCTTGCCAATGAAAAGAGCCAGGAAAAGAGAACTCTAGCTAGACAGGAACTATCCAGGGCAAAGGCCCTGAGACAGGAAAGACACTGGAATGCTTATGGGACAGAAAGCAGCCAGTGTGGTCCACACATGGTGAGAAGCAGCTGGCTCACACAAGATCTAGAGGCAGAAGTTATGGTTAGTGAGAGTTGTATATGAAAGATAACCAAGTTCCTTTTTCCTTCCTCCACACCGATCTTTGTGTATGGTTTTCTTTGTGTAACAAGATTATCATCGATTTAAAATTCAGGCAAAGACAGGAAGCACAGGTTGTGGAAACAGAAGTAGAAGATATGTTGAAAAGGTTGAACAAGATCAGAGTTTATCTGACCCATGAAATTATTACCACTATTAAGCATGAGGCTGTA
Source organism: Dipodomys spectabilis (assembly GCF_019054845.1). Lineage (NCBI taxonomy): Eukaryota > Metazoa > Chordata > Mammalia > Rodentia > Heteromyidae > Dipodomys > Dipodomys spectabilis. Next base: position 9,382,867 of record NW_024870686.1, on the reverse strand, counting down.
CACTTTACAACGCACTCAGACACATCAGTACCAGGACAAGGGTCCCTAATTTCACAGCTTGTGGCTTCCACTTGGTGGATGTCAAGGAAATGTTTCCATGTCAGATTTTATTATGCCCTCACACATGGACTCTTTCTAACTTCCAGAAAGTCTTAGAAGCCTTCCTGCCCAGCTTCCACAGCCCATAAAGGATCACCAAGTTTATCTTCTCTGCCCATTTTATCCCAGCTTCCCAGACTCTGTATTGCTCGTGCATGTGGACTTGCCAGCCGATTCACATAGTCACTGTTTAATTCTATCCTCCTACAGAGTAGGAAGTTAGAAAGTTCTGTTTTCTCAGAAGCATAATGGTTGACATTTATTGTGTTCGGTTGCTCTTTGTCTCTGAGGTTAGATTTATTTCTTTGGTCTTAGGAAATTCTCTTCTCCTTCCCTTTTCCTGTCTTGACCATGGCAAACCTTGGCAGAAATCTAGGCTAGCTTGGTCTATCATTCAAATTATTACCAAACTCCGCATGCTGTGGTTTATTATCACTGATATATGTGCTCAATGAAAGACATTAGACAAGAGCATCTTTGTGTTTTGTTTTGAACACCAAGTTTGATTCTACACTTACCTATTCTACCAGAGGGAACATTCAACTTGGGTAAAGAAAATTTGTCCCAAAGGTCCCTAAATATCTTATCTCATACTAGCTGCTAAATATACAAAATAATAATATATAAGATGTGTTTTACACATACGCTAATTCTTTAAAATGATACCTGAAATAAAATGACAATGAGAACTTGTGCTATAATGTTAAAAAGAAGAAAAATGTAATGTTACTGGAAAACAATTATCAGAGAAATAAGGAGACAAACCAAACAGTTGGCATTGCATTTATATCTGAGTAGTGAGACTATAGATTTTCTTATTTATTTTCCTCATAATTTTCTTATCTTTTCCTTATATTTTTTCATTAGCATCAATTAGTTGTACAAGGAGGTTTTATTTTGACACATCCATCTATGTGTACAAAGTACACTGGCCAGACCACCCCCCGCCCATCGCTCTTCCTCATTCCCCTTCCCCCTCTATGCAAACCAAATCATAACAAGCTTCATTGTTTCATTGTTAAACCTCTACATAAAATATTTTGACCATTCACCTTCCTTTATCCTTTCCATTTGCCCCTCCCCCTCCTAGTACCAACCTACCTAAACAAGAGCTGATTTACATTCCTGTCACCTTTTAGTGTATGCTCATTGTTTAAAGGGGTTTCCCTATGGTATTTTATACATACATAGACAGTACTTGAATTAGATTCACCCACTCATGTACGCTCACTTTTCCCATCCCTACCACTCTGTATTATTCAAGAGCGTTCAGCAAGTTTTGTTCTTTCTTCTTCCTTCATAGAATAAATTAATTTCAATATTGTTTCCCTCTCTAGCACTCTTTCTTCGCCGAATTCCCTCAAACAGTCCCACACTTATAAACATATGAACTTATATGTGCATATATATGTATAATTTTATATATGAATATATGTATGTGTATATTTAAATGAAAGTGTGCATATTTACCCCTATTATCTAGCATCCATATATGACAGTAAACATGTGACCTTTATCCTTTTGAATCTGACTTACTTCACTTAACGTGATGATCTCCAGTTCCATCCATTTCCTCAAAAATAACATAATTTAATCCCTGTTATGACGGAACATTCAACTGTGTATATAATGCACCATGTTCTCTTGACCCATTCATTAGTTGTAGGCCATCTGTGCTATACCCATAAGTTGTCTATTGTGAATAATGTTCCAATAAATATGTATGAGCAAATGCCTTTTGTATCCTGACTTACATTAGGATATATACCCAATCATCACTGGGTAGTCACTGGACTATAAGGTAGTTGCTGGACATAGGGTAGTTCTTTTGCCAATCTTTTGAGGAATTTCCATTCTGATTTCTATAGTGATTACATACTACTTTAAACTCCCACCAACAGTGTAGAAGAATTCTCTTTTCCCTGAATCTTCACTAGCATTTGTTGTTTATTTCTTGGTGAGGTAAAATCATTTGGATTTGCATTCTTTTTATGGTCACAGATATTGATCTTTATGTATCTACTCATCATTTATACTTATTTTGAGAATTGTCTTGTTGGTTCATTTGTCCATTTGTAACTTGGGTTGTTGGTTCTATGGAAGTTTAGTATTTTTAAGTTCCTGGTATATTCTATTTGTTCCTTGTCAAATGATAGCTAGAGCAATTGTCTCCCATTCTGTAGGCTGCCTCTTCAGTCTGCTGGCTATCATCTTTGCTATGAAGAAGCTTTTTAGTTTGATGAAATCCCATTTGTCAATTTTTTTTTTTTTTGGTCCGGTCGTGGGTCCTGAACTCTGGGCCTGGGCGCTGTCCCTCAGCTCTTCAGCTCAAGGCTAGCGCTCTACCACTTGAGCCACAGCGCCACTTCCGGCTTTTTTCTTTTTTCTTATATGGTGCTGAGGAATCGAACCCAGGGCCTCAGGCATGCAAGGCAAGCACTCTACCACTGAGCCACCTTCCCAGCCCCCCATTTGTCAATTTTTGCTCTTATTTGCTGGAGTCATAGTCAGAAAGTTACTGCCCACGCAATATATCCTAGTATTTTCCTTATTCTTTGTAGTAGTTTCAGCATTTGTATTACATTTTTTGGTCTATTTGGATTTGACTTTGGTATAGGTTGAGGAATAGACAGTTTCAATCTCTTTCATGTAGATAACCCATTTATTCTGCACCATTTGTTGAGGAAACTGTCTTTTTTCTAGTAATTGTTTTTTGCTTCTTTGTCAAAAATCAAGTTGTAGCTGTGTGAGTTTATTTTTGGTCTTCAACTCGATTTTGTTGGTCTGAATTTCTGTCTCTGTGCCAGTACCATGCTGTTTTCATTACTATGGCTCTGTAGTACACTTTGAAATCTAATGTTGCAATTCATCCAGCTTTGCTTTATTTTTGCTCAAGATTGATTTTGCTAATCAGATTCTTATATACTTTCATATGAACATTAGGATTGATTTTTCTATTTCCATGAAGAATACCATTGGAATTTTGATTGGAATTGCATTGGATCTACAGATTGCATTTAGTAGTATAGCAATTTCCAGGACATTAATTCTGCCTCATCAGTGAGAATGGGAGGTCTTTACAACTTCCGTTGTCTTCTTCAATTTTCTTTTTCAGGGTTTATTTTATCTTATTGTAAAGATTATTTTATTGTAAAGATGCTGTACAGAAGGGTTACAGGTACATAAGTAAGGTAAAGAGTACATTTCTTTTCAAGCATTGTTAATCCCTCCTTTGTTGTTTTCCCACTATCCCTTCCCTCCCCCACCTCCCTCATTTCTTCTCCCTAAACCCCTGAAGTTATAAAGTTCATTTCCACCATAGTTTCTTCAGGGTTTTATAGTCGAGAGGGTTTCCCATTGTAGAGATCTTCACCTTCTCTGGTTATTTCTAAGTAGTTTTGAAGCTATATTGTGAATGAAATTGTTTTCCTGATTTCTTTCCCAGTTTGTTCATTGGTGTGCAGAAAAGCTACTGATTTTTTGTATGCTTATTTCTTATCCTGCTACTTTGCCAAAAGTGTTCATTAGGAATTTAGGGCTAAGTTTTTCTTAGGGTCCTTTAAGTATAGAATTGATCATCTGTAAATAGGAATTATTTGACTTCTTTCCCTATTTGTATCCCTTTCATTTCTGTCTCTTATTACTCCAGCTTGGAATTCCAGCATTCTGTTTAGTAAAAGTGGATTGGATAGCCTTGTATCATTCTTGACTTTCAAGAAAACAACTTTAATTTTTCCACATTGACTGTGATATTTTCTATAGGTTGTTATATGTAGCCCTTATTACATTGAAGAACATTTCTTGTATTCTTACTTTTTTGAGATCTTTTATCAAAAAACTCATAAAAGACTGTCATAATTGAAATTTTTCTGCATCAATATGATTTTTGTCTATAATTCAGTGTGTGTACTAATTTAAATATGTTGAACCAACCTCACATATATATGTGTATATATATATATATATATATATAGAGAGAGAGAGAGAGAGAGAGAATGAACCTAACTTTACCATGGTGTACAATCATTTTGATGCATTGTTGAATTAGCTTGAAGTATTTTACTAAGAATTTTTGTCTATGTTCTTCGAAGAGTTGGTCTATAATTCTCTTTTGTTGTTATTGTGTTGTTATTGTTGTTGTGATGTTTACCAGTTTTTTCTATTTTTAGCATTTTTTTAAAAAAATTTATTTTTTTATTGTGAAAATACTGTACAGAGGGGTTACAATTACATGGGCAAGATAATGAGTACATTTCTTATCAAGCATTGTAGCCTCCTCCTTTGTTTCCCCTTCCCATCCCTTCCCATCCTCTCCCCACCTCCTACCCCATCCTCCCCGCTACTCCCCCCCACCCCCACACTAAAGTTGTAATGTTCATTTTTCGACCTAATGCCTTGTACATCTCATTGTTGCAATGGGTCCACCTGTATCCCTATTTAAATGATTTGTTTTTCCCCTTCCCCTCCACAAATTATACTGACATCAAATACAGTGAAAGCAGGGGTTATTTGAAATGAGTGTAAGGCTGGCTTCATAGAATGAACTTGGTAGTATTTCTTCCCTATTTTAATGAAAATCTTGAGATACATTAGTGTTAGTTTATTCTTTAAAGTTCTGGAAGAATTCATCATGAATCAGTCAAGTCTTAGGAGACTACTACTGCTTCAATCTCAATTATTTTTAGAGATATATTTAAGTGGTTTGTATCTTCTTAGTTCTATTTTGATAGGTCAGTCAAGGACATCTAGAAATGTATCTATTTCTTTTAAACTTTTCATGTTACTTGAATGTAAGTTTTTCAAATATTTCTTTTCTCAGTCTTCTGGGTTTTATTGGTATTCGTTCTGATATCCTCACTTTTATCTCTAATTTTATTTGCATGGGTCTGTTTAGTTCTTTTTCTTAGTCAGATTGGCTAAGGGTTTTACAATCTTATTTATCTTTACAAAAATTCAACATTTTGTTCATTTGGTTCTTTGAATAGATTTTTTCTAGTTATTGTTGTTTTGTTGCCTTTATATCATTGATTTGTCTTAATATAATTATTTTTTGCCACTGATAAGTTTTGATATAACATTCTTATTTTTCTAGGAGCATAGAGTGAATCATTAGAAAATGTATTTAAGAGTTCTTTTTTATATAGACACCCATAGCTCTCTATTTTCCTCCTAGAATTGTTGCTATATTCCAACGGTATTCTTATTTTCATAGCATTCCAGGAACTTTCAGATTTTCCTCTTCATATCTGAGACAATGATCCAATCATCATTGAAAAATGTATCATTTATTTTCCATTAGTTTGAGATATTTTGTGTCTTTTTTGCTGGGTTCCATTGTAGTCTGATAAATTACAGGAAATTGTTTCAGTTTTCTTATATTTGCTAAGACTTGCTTTATGTCCTCAAATATGATCTATTTTCTAGGAAGTTTTATGAGATTTTAAGAAAAACATTTCTTATGCAGCCATTGGATGAGCTGTAGATATCTGTCAAGTTCATTTGGTTTTTAGTGTCATTTAATTCTGAAATTTCTTTGTTGATTTTTTGGTCTGGATGGCCTATTGATGAAAATGGGGTATTAAACTTGCACACTATCACTATGTTGGATTTATCTGTGCTTTTAAATGCAGGTGTGTTTGATTAGTGAACTTGGATGCACTGACACTCATAGATGTTAGCAATTGTTATTTTCTCTTCATTAATTGTTGCTTTTATTAAAAGGAAGTGACTTCTGTCTCTCCTGACTCATTTTGGTTTGAAGCCTACTTTGTCAATAAATAATTTTCAATGTATGACTATTTATGTAATCAGAACACTACTGTGTTTATAAAAGAAAATAAGCCACACTATTCCACAAAAAGCACAGAAAAATTATTATCCTTCTAATTCTCAATGATATCCACATACACCTTAGAATTTACTGGAATGCCAATGCTCAAGACAAACCCTCATCAGTGTAATCAGAAATAAAAACCAAGGCTTCAGCAATTTTTTTAATCCAGATGACATCTATGTGCAATCAAGGTTGAGAACTATTGTTAGATTATTAGATCACTGTTTCACACTGGAATCTACCTACAATTAAAAATCCCCTGGTAAGCTCTAATCAGATTAACACGTGGTCCTTAACACCAGGGACTGGTATGGATTTGTAGTGGGTCCGGCACTAATATGTTTTAAATTGCTTGTAAGTGATTCTGTTGTACACACAAATATATTGAGTATTCAGTCTGCACAGGGTTCTGTGCTCAATATATTATGTGTATTATCTCATTAGTTTTCAAAACAACCCAACAAGGTGGGTACTATTATGACACAAGAAGAAGTTAGCATTTGGAAATAAATCATTTATGGCAACCAGCTGGCTTGAACTCAGACAAACTGTTTCCTGTAGATTTATTCAAAGACAAAATTTTCTCTAAGTTCTAAGGGAATGTTTTCTAAGTACTCTAAAATTCTTTAAATACTCTTTTAAAATGTTGCTGTAGCATCTCTTTATAAATCTGTCAATTAGCAATTGTCCTATTCCTGCCAAGGTCCCTCTGATATGAATACATCTGAAATATTCCAGGCATTTCTTTATATTCATTCGAAATACTATTAGAACTTAAATAATTCACTGCTTGTTCAATGCCACAATGCTGCTTTGTTACTTAACTTTAGGATTCTGCCCACCTTTTTTCCTGAAATTGTGGCATAGCTTTTATTTTATTCAGTTTCATATTATTTTATTTACATCATGTTTTGATAATTCCTGGTTAAGCGTACGTTGAACACCCCTGACAGAATTTTGCAGAAGTCTTTGGAAAATTGAAAGAACTCACAGAAACAGTTTTAGGGTCTCTATTGCAGACAACCTTCAACATCAGTGCATTTGCTGAGGTTCCTCACTGATCTTTTATTTAGATGGAGCAAACTTCATATCCAGACACAGGTGCATTTTACCAACAGAAGGAGTTCCTTTTTATTTATAGATTGAATTCAAAGTATTTGAAGTAAGAATCATCTCTCCATATTTGCAGAGCATTGCCTGAGTGCACCATTACCCTATAAATCCATATCGATAGGAAACCTGACACTTCAATTGCCAAGAACGCCAATCAGCTTATGAGGCATGTTTAGTTAGAGACCAAGGAAAAAAAAAACAATGAACAAATACTGTGCAACAAAAGCAATTTGTAACTACTTTGCATAACAAAATAGGAATTACCTTTCATATAACTTACCAAACAGATAACTTCCAGCAGGTCCTCACCAATATTACAATTCAATATGTGGTTAATTTCAATAACTTTGCAGTGAGTACCTACCTAAAGAAGAAAAAGAAACAAAATGATCTTCTTAGTGTCTAGGAGGGAGGAAGGAAAATCATTCTTCCCACCACTTCTTTTCTATTTCTTTCTCTTGATTAGGCCCTCTCTTAGCAGGAAGTTTATGTTGTACTTTTTAGGTTGCCCTGTAACCCTAATGCTTTTGCTAAAATTATGTGGAAAAAGAAATTAACAGCTAAAGGGAGGAGGGAAAGTGGGAGAAAAGTGAGGGAGTGGGAACAAGTTGGACAAGAAATAAACTCACTAACCTTACTTATGTAACTATAACCCCTCTGTACATCACCTTGAAAATAAAATTAACAAATTAAAAATATTAACAGATAAAATGGAAGTATATTTTAATATATATTTTTGTAAATATCTCAATTCCATTTTTTTCATCTATTCTGGGACAGAAGAAAACCTAGAAGGCTATTTATTAATCTGGTTAAACACGAAAGAAAGAAAAACCTTATCTAGAATCAAGTACTTTTTGGGTTAAATGAAAGTCAAAGACGATGCATTCCTCCCATTCTCCTACGTAAGCTACAGATCATATACTTGTACCCTCTGCATTTGCACTAATTTGGAGGTACAAACAAATGGCTATTTTGAAATCAAAGTCAGATTCGATCTGTCTTAAAGCTTTTCAGTTGTTTATTTATAAATGAAAATATCTAACTGAATGTATTTTCATACATATACGGAATGGGAAAAAAGACTTATTTTTTATATTACTAGGTTAATTTGATTAGCAATTTGGAATTTCTAATTTATAACTGTTTGTTCCAAAAAGAAGGATGAACACTTACAATAAAGAAAAATATTAGAGCCAGATGAGCCTTTCAAATTTGACTGTTTTTATAAAGATCTCATCTTTTTTAAGATAATAGCTAATTTTAAACAATTGTCTTTCATTTAAAATCTAAAATAGAATAATTTATACACGATATATATAGTATTCTTACAAAATGTGAATCAAAACAAAAGTGTTACTTCTAGATTCTTCTCGATTTTTCTAAATGTTTATATAGCAGAAGAATTAATAAATATCTAATATGTTATTAATTTTGAGTATTTAGATATGATTGATAACAGTAGATATTTTTCACCACTGCAACATTTTCACAAGAGGCGGACATACCTACTGAAAATATACTTTAACTAGCACAATTATCAAGAAAGATAATTCTGAAAATGACTAGTGACCCATGAGTGGAGAATCAAACCATTCTCTTGTAACTTTATTCAGAATTTCACAATTCTTGCTAAACCATAAGCAAAGTGCCAAAAGCAATAAAACAGCAGAAACCCAGTAAGAATGTGCCAGAGTTCAGGGAACAATTGCTCCAGGCTTACCTTCATGACCTTTAATCTGTTTGGGTCATCAGTGGTTTCTCTACAGAGCACCCACAAAGTGACAGGGCTCAGGTCTCACATAGTTCTTGTGTAAACCTGTGTCATAACAATAGAAGTCAAACTTCACAGTTGTGTTAAATAGTTGGGGTAAATTTACCAGACAACAAACAAACTTGTTTCTCTGGCATGGTGCATTTCATGCAAGCAGATGTCAGATCATGAATTTGGTTGTAATCACCAGCCCATAATGGACTCTTACTGGGTTTTTCTGATATTTTTCTGAATGCTTTCTGTGAGAAGATCATCAAAAATTTTATAAACAACCATCAAGAGTGATATAGAAATAGAAAGAGCACTAATCAGGAAGTTAAGAGACATTCAGGTTCATGTTATTGATGAACCATTTCTTAGCTTCAGAAATGAAGTTTGAAGAATCGTTGATTGAGGCCTATAATGGGGGTCAACATCAGAGACTATCAAGAGTTCAGTTCCTTACTTCCAAAAGCTCTGAAATTAACAGAGAAAGTAATACAGCTTACTATTTGATCTGAAAGTGTTACACAAGCATTTAGAAAACTTCTCAGAGGAAAGGAAAAGTTGATCCCATTTGGCAGCATGCAAGCAAAAAAGATTACAGAGGCTCCAGTCAGCACCATAAGGATAATTGGCATGTAATTTGGGAGGGTGAAAATATGCCAAAAGGGAAGGAAAGACAATTTGGTTAATTTCTTTAAAAATTAGGCCAATTGTGAAAGGCTTTGAATATCTTGCTAAGGAATTTGACCAAGTCAGGCACTTTGGGACTGAATTTCTTCATTTTTTAATCAGAGGAGTTGAACTAGACAATTTCTGAGTTCATGATCAGGCCTAAAAATCTAAATAAGATTACATTAAAAGTTCAAGGGGAATTGTTTGTATGAAATCTGGCCAGAAGATATTCATTCCCATAAAGATAATGCCAAGTCAGTGGGTATTCTTCCAACTGCAGAAAATGACTTCCTTTGTATTTACATAAAAGAAGAACAGGGCAGTCTTGCCTTTGCAATCTTATTCTTCTCAGTGTAAAGTTGGAAATAGGTAGTACAGACAATGATTGTAAAAGGAAACAATCCATATGATGCAAATAGCTGCATGTTGCTGTCTTGTTCAGAGTAGCCATTAATAATTAATCTTGTTATTTTTGCAAAAAAGGTACCTAAATAAACATTTTAGAATAATTTTTAATTAACCAATGCCATTTTGAATTATAGATGCCAAAGGGCCATTTTTCAGAGCTTCAAGTTGAATCACTTAAAACTTTGTTCTAGAATGATAATACTACAGAGTGAATTGTCCCTCCCACACATACCTCTCCTCTATTTGTATTTTGAAGGGTCCTCTATCCCCCTCAAATGACTGGATTTGAAATATGAGCATTATTAAGGTTACATAAAGTCATAGGATGGAACCCTGATTTGGTTGGTTTTGAGTCCATAGGAAGAGACACCAGAGAGTCCACTGACTCCATCTCTGAGCCTACATTCTGGGTAACGCATGTAAGGACACATGCAGAGATAGACTTCTGCTTGCCAAAGAAAAGGCTTTCATGGGAACTGAGCCTTACTAGATCTTCATCTAAGACTTCTCAGCCTCCAGAACGGTGAGAAATCAATTCCTAGTATACAAGGTCCCCAATCCATGGTATTTTGTTATATTAGCCCTGGCTGATGAACACAAGCAATAACAACATAATTACTTGGTCTGAGGACAAACTTTTAAGTCTATCAAGTTCAAGTATCAACGTCTATTAAAAATAAAATTATAGCTGGGCACTGGTGGCTCACACCTGTAATCCTAGCTACTCAAGACGCTGAGATCTGAGAATCATGGTGAAAGCAAGCCAAGGCAGGACTCTGATCTCCAATTAACCACCAGAAAATTGGGATTGGCTCTTAGTTCAGTGTGGTCGAGTGTTAGCCCTGAGTGAAAGAGATCAGGGACAGCACATAGGCCCCAAGTTCAAGCTCCACCACTGGAAAAAAATTAAATTAAATTAAAATATTAAAACATTTATGCTATTAGTTATTTTTGTGATTTTGGAGGTCTAGAAAAATTGTACAATAAAGTAATAACTATAACTACAACTCTACCAAGGATATCTTGTTATTTCATTCTGTATGAGAACATCTGTTGATCTAAAGTTTTTTATTTTCCGCATACCCGAACTTTGCCAGTGAGCTAAGCATTTATGTAGTTCGAAAGAAACAAAATAAAACAAATGAAATGGTCTATGACCTTATTGTACAAAAGATTTTCAAACCAAATGAGCTCAACTTAGATTTTAACTCCTAAGAGGGTTCTTTATATACTCATTTAAAAAGAAACACATTCTGATTATTATTTTGTCGTTCATTCAGTGTGACTCTTTTCAGTTGGCATGTCCTGTGCTACACTGAGGAAACAGATCTCAAGGCAAGGAAGATAGGCTTATTCTCTGTTTTCAGTAACGTGGAAGCCAAGCCTTTAAGACAACAAAACTATCCAGTGATTCAGATGATAACGTATGTTAAGGAATACAGATTATTGTGGGTGCTGTGAAAAGAACCTTTAACTAGAAACTGGGGTGAAGAAACTAGAAACTGGGCTTCCTAGAAAACATTTTGCTTCAGCAAAATTAAAAGGAAGTTGGCATATGGAAGGTACCAGTAGCTTTGTCAAATGAAGGAATGTTAATCAATAGGAATTAGCCAAACAAAGACATAAGGAATGAGTTTTCAGGTAATGTAAATGAACATCCTGGTTAAAGGTCTCAAATGAAAGAGCACAGCTGATTGCAGAAGCATAATGTGATTCAGTATGTCTAACAGCTTACAGGTAGAGAAGCGTGTGCTGGTAGCCCAGCAAGAGAATCCCTCTAATCTTTTTCACTTTCAGCCACCTTCAAATACATCATGAACTCTAAGCCTCTGACTTCCCTAGTGCAGAGCATTAGAAGGCAGACAATGCTGAAGAAAAGTCGTGTTTTAAGAAAGCACATAGTAAAAGATTATAAAAATCCTCATTCGATACAAGAATGAAGCTCAAAAGAAATTCTATATAAGTACATAAGAAAATAAATTTTTCAGAGAATTTAGAGTTAGTCCACTTTCTATGACTATGACAAAAGACCTGAGATAATCAACTTAAAGGAGGATAATTTCAGTCCAAATGGTGGTTGCAGTGATGGCTTTTGCACCTTGGGCAGCACATCCTGGCTGAACTGTACAGCCAAGAGAGCGTCCGCTTATGGTGGCCTGGCAAAGACATAGGTATCCCAATCTCCTCTCCAACAGCATGGTCCCAGTGACCTCTCCTCCTTGTACAATGCTCCACATCCTAGCAGGTCAGATGATATCACAGGCTAATGACAAAGCCTTTAATCCATGCACCTGTAGGGGACCTTTGTCCAAACCAAAGCAACCTGAAACTCCTGACTGACATGTCCATCTTCCTTTCCTCTTCCTGGGAGTGATTTTGGCATTCTTACCCTGGCTCAGGGCAGTGCCATGTGCAGACACCTTTAAGGTAAAGTCAGACCTGTGCTGGAAACAGAAGACAAGTAGGTAGAGTAACATCAACTGAGATATGAAAACTGTGTCATATCTTTTCATTTTTTTTTGCAACTAGAACTTTTAGACTCCTTTTATTTTTTTGAGTATTTTTTATTATCTTTAAGTAGTTGTACAAAGGAGTTGCCACTCAACAAAGCATTCATGAATAGAGTACAGCTTGATCAACGTCACCTCTTTCAACATTCTCACCCCTCAAACTACCTCTTCCCTCACTTTTCCTATTTTTAAGGTGATGTATTGAGCTTCTTTTGCCATTTAACGAAACAGCTTACATATACAATGCATCTTGATCTATGTCATCTCTTGACATTTTCAACCCCTCCCTTCCCATATTTTTGTTTTTTTATGATATATATAAAAAGAATTCTTCAAGTGCATTATTTAGCGAGAGTTTTTAATACTAGGACTAGTCACTTAAAACAAGTGCCTTCAAATATTCATTTAGACAAAGAATCTTCAAGCCATCTATAGCAGACACTACAAAAACCAGTCACTAGCAATCAGCAAAAATATGGTGACCATCCTCTCCCCACAGCCAACTCCCTGAGTTGCCTGTGTCTTCCTCAGTACCCTCCTCTCCTGAGCAACTTCCAATCATTTCCCTAATTAATCATAAATAAGCTTTTGCACAAGCTGTTACCTGGGAAGCCAGGTGTAGATGAATTTTTAAGGTGCCTAATTTTCATGTAAAATTGATTTGTTGTCTATTTTCATTTTGCTAAGAAAGATTTTTTTTAAAAAAAATCAGGGTGCTGGTGGCTCATATTTGTAATCCTAGTTACTCAGGAGGCTGAAATCTGAGAATAACAGTTTTGAAGCCAACCCAGGCAGAAAAGTCCAGGAGACTTTTATCTACAATTAACCATCAAAAACCCAGATGTAGAGGTGTAGCTCAATTTGGTAGAGTGCCAGCCTTGAGCAAAAAAGCTCAGTGATAGCGTGACAACCTGAATTTAAGCCCTAATACACACACACACACACACACATACACACACACACACACTCTCACACACACACACAGACACACACACACACAAAATAAAAGGTTTTTTTGTTTGTGGTTATATGTATGTATGTATTTTAATAAATATATTATTTATAAGTATATGGAGCCACTTGGTCTCAGATGGAAATCACACTACACAAGTCACAAAAATAATTATAATACATTTATTGATTACTTTCCATGTGCCAAAGACAATACAGATATCTTAGGAACATTTAGAACTGACTAGAAAGTAATGATGGAAAGTATTCATCTTACTCGATCATTTTCTGTATTCTTTTTTTTCCCCTACAAGTCATGTCTGGCAAATGTGAATGAGTAGATTTATTCTACTCATGAAAATAAATTGAATTTAAAAGAAGGAAAGTAAAATCAAATCACTCTAATATAAACTATTACAGCTAGTTTTGTTTTGACTTTCTTTTGAGAAATGTGGGAGAATATAAACATCTAGGCATTTCCTATTTTTCCATGTCAGGCACTGGCAAACTTTTTCTGTCAAGAATCAAATAACAAATACTACAGAGACTGTGAGACATTGGATCTCTGTTCCAAGTATTCAAGCCTATAATTGTAGTGGGTGATATTTAAACATGTAACTGTGTTCCAGGAAAGCTTTAATTGCATATTTTCATTTCAACTTCATATAATTTTCATTATTCACCATATATTCTTTCTCTTCTTTTTTTTTGAAAAATCCTCCTATATGTATATCTGCATTTCAATGGTTTGTCCCAATACTGGGGAAGGGAAGGTGGATTTAGTTTGTCAACATACTTGCAATCCTTTTCTAAATAACTATTTTCAGACAAATGAATATTCAATGACAACATCACATATCATCACTGGATGGCAGATTTGGTACTCATCCCCAAGTCCATTTCTTAGTTTTTAATCTCAATTTTTTAAATTCTTTGTGCTTCAGTTTTATTATATATAGAAATAGTGGTAGTAATAGTAACATCTTCTCCAGTGCTTAATTATAGTGATAAATGTATTAATACAGATAAAACAGTTTAAACTGGTCTAGAATATAATGAATACTATATAGCTGTCTATTAAATAAACGGCCTCATTAAGTCAAAGACATTAGAAACCTCTGCTTTACAAAGAAGGTATTAGAAGCTGTATTAGTCTGGCTTCTGTTGCTATGACAATACCTGAGGATAGGTAAATTACAAAAATAGAAGTATGTTTGGACTCATAGTTCTGGAGACTGGGAACTCTAAGAATATGGTGCTAATGTCTATTCGGCTTCTGGTGAATGCCTCTTGCCTCCTCGATTCATTACAGAAGGTGGAGAGCATTGGAAACATCTGAAAGAGAAAGGCTTCACTAGAGACAGCCTTGCTTTATAACGACCTGTGTTCATCTTAGCTAGTCCAGTTGCCAGAGCAGCTCAGTTCTATGAGAGGCACTCATGTCTCCTACTGACCTTATCACCACTATCTCTCAACACTACTTCTTTAGGAATTAAGGTTCAAAGATACAAACTTTGGGGGGGACAAAGTCAAACCTACAGGAGAAAGCAAATGACATTATTCATGAAAACTGTTCGTGAATTTGTCCATTTCAGAGCACTAAATCAAAATTAAACATCTTTATCAAAATCTACTTTTTGCTTCATGAAACTTACTACTGGATTTCAGTGCTTAAAAATATAGTCATCTTCATGGGACAACAGTTTCCAAAGAAGGTGACAAAAATAAGTATTAAGCTTCAAAACAGCTAACGGGGCTCTTCTGTATGCCTTATGAGTGGTAAAATCATTAAATCCCACAGCCTTCCAAGCTCACCGTTCTAACATGGACAGATCTCATTTAGACAGACTTTCTGCTATTTTTCAATAGTTACATTTCATCCTTTCTAGGCCATCCAATTTTAGAAAGGAGATACACTTGTGAAAAATTATATACTTATGAAAAATTCAATCAAGAGCAATAAATGATAAAGGACAAAATATAAAACTATGGATACCATGAAGAAGGCTAGGAATTTTAGTTGGTGGAGTTAGAAAATCTACCATCAGGGTACATTCTGAGGGGAACCTTAAATTAGAGGTCTGAAAATGTGAAGAGCAGGTACTAGTGCATAGGATTTTTGCCTTCTAAGCATCTCTCCCAGAAGCAGATTCAACCTCTGGCTATTCTTATCAAGATAGCTTAGAAGTTTTCAGACCCATCAAACAAGATACCTAATTTCAGTTTCCAGTCACAGAGTGAAGGATATAATTGTCACCATGCCTACAGCCAAGTGCCTCTCTGGGTGCAGCCAGTTTCTGAGATTAATTGAGAAACCACAGAAAGGCCCAGAAGAGGCAATGAAGGCAGATCATTCCATGTCCACCTTCAAATTTCAAATTTCTAATGTACCAATTATGCTCTGTCTTCCTCTTCATAACTCTTAGCACCAGCTACCTGCCTTTCCTCTATAATCTGCTTTGCATTGCCTAATCTAATCTTTCACAAATTTACTAAGAGTTGATCATGTTCCTTCCATCTCCTTACGTCACCAAACACCTTCACCATCAAATCCAGATGGTTTACACCAATTTTCTTTTTCAATATGTACTCTACTGAAACTGGAGTTTGAATTCAGGGCCCCTCATACTTGCTAGGCAGGTACTCTGTCCTGAGATAGATCTACACTCCTACATTTTGTTTGTATGATCAAAATACATGTTCATGGTTCGATGCACAATTTAATGTGCCAATGTGTATACCAAAATAAACAGGCTTCTTTCTATTCCATCCCTTCCTTCTCTTAACCTCTCTCAAGGCAGTCATTTCAAACCTTTGACTACTGCGGTTACTACTTACTTCTATAATTCTAAATAATATGTGTACTTGATACTTCTTGATTTTTTTCCACTTTTAATTATTAAGCTATCAAGATATAGTTCCCCCCTCCTCTTTCTCTCTCTCTCTCTCTCTCTCTCTCTCTCTCTCTCTCACACACACACACACACACACACACACACACACACACACACACACACACACACAGCCATACTATTATAGTTTAATTACCTTCCCTTACTTGAAACATTCCCTTTGCTACCTCCTCTATGGAGAAAAGGGGATGTATTTTTTGCATTCCTTTTCACTAGCTCATGTCCAAACTTAGCCAGAACTGTGAAAATTCTCTTAGTACATAGATGAATTCAAACTGATAACCTACCCTTATTTTAGCCTTACTTTTTTTTCTTGAAGATACATTCACAGAGGATTATTATTTTGTAAGCATTGAAGCAGGTACTTTCTGGCTGTGAAAAGTCAAGGAGTTTTCCAACCTTCACATGATCTCATTTCTCCTGTGGAAGCTCATCCTGCCCGGGGTTCTGCCCACCGTCAAGGGTCTAGAGCTGCTTGATGAATCCAGAAAGCAAACAAACTTCTGTCACCTCTGTAAGGATAGCTGTGGAAAGGAAGTCAACTGGCTGCCCAGCATGGGCTTGGGGGTCTGGGAACCTAACTGTACATGTGAAGTTATCCCCATGTTCCATTCCTACCATCCAGAGTAACTGATGCCACCAATTCCTGAACACAGTCAAGATTTTCCTCGCTCAATTAACCTGCTTTCCACTCACTGACTTACCTCCCTACAAAGGCTGATAAATCAGCTTTTTACATCCTGTAATATAGCTCTCAATATGCATGACAGGTTCATCTACTTTCTCAACAGAAAAATGCTATTAATAAAGCTTTCTATCAACTTCCTCACTACATAAACATTTATTATAATTGCACATCATGTTTTAGAGAGGGCTCTGTGATAAATAAATGTGCTTGTTTCATCTTATTAAACCAGAAGTATCTAAATTTTTTTATCAAAAACTATGTCCTTCATTCGTATTGTCCACATTCTCACAGTGGTCTTCAAAAAAGTCTTCATCTTTCTTAAGGACTCTTTCAACTATCTCTTAAGTGGTTTCCTGTCCAATCTATCATCCCAAAGTCTACTTCCAACACATTTTCAAGGTCATCCATTCACAATGCAAATCTGCTTTTACACCATTGGCCACAGAGTGAACTTTAAGCTTCAGCAATATGGAACCACTTATGCCCAACCTTCACACACATGTATAGCACCTGTGCAATGCGCTCTCTCTCCCTACTCCTTGCCTTTTCCTCTCTGTCCAGACTCATTTACCCAGTACTCTTGCAATTAAAGGTTTCCCTACAAAACATTGTTTTTTCTAGCTTCCTTCTTCCTGGAGGGCTGGAGAGATCTATCTTGTATTATTATACAAAGCACCGTGTACATTACATACTGGAATGAGCTTCAAATGCTCTGTGTCTATGTAGAACAAGGACTGTGGCTTTGTCACCTTTCTCAATTTTCTTTATGTCCTAGACCTTCTGAAAGTATCCATGGAAACTTCAACCACTTCTCTTTATTTCCTTTTCTCTCTACATTCTGGTAGTTGGGATTCTAGCCTTCAAAGTTAATTCAGTGAAGAGTCAAATCCACACAATAAGGGTAGTTTAGAATGGACTGCATACAGCGGAGAGATTAAATTTCCACACATGCCTGCCAAGCGCTCATGACAAGTTGTGTATGTGTGTGTGTGTGTGTCTGTCTGTCTGTCTGTCTATCTGTCTGTCTGTCCAGCCTTCTGTTCTCTGTCTCAAAACGCCTGCAAATGGCCAAGCTCTAGGTCAGATTTTCCTTAGAAACATAGACACAGCTTCCCTTATCACCATCCCATGGAAGCATGGTTTTTGTTTTCTCATTAAGCAAGAGAGACAAATGGACTTCCAAGACGATTTTTAATCTATGTAGAAAATATTAAAAAGCGGTATTTTTAGGTTTTTCCTATGTATTCATATATTCTTAGCCCTCAGGGAGATTTAGAAAAAAATCTTGTTAGAAATGCCTTCTTCAGTGGGAAAAATAAATGTGAGAACTGATCCATGGACTATGAAACAAAAAAAAAGTTGTGAAATAAGGGCTTTGCGTGACGAAAGTAAAGACTGGCTGTCCTTTTGTCACGCACCTCCTGGCCAGATCCCAGTCATAGCCCAGATAATAAAACGACCGGAAAGTCTCATTACTTAAGAAGGATGGAGCCCAAATTGCCATCTCTTCTTAATGTACCTGTGGCTCATGTTATAAAGACAACCTGAGGTGCATTTGAAAGAGGTTTTGTAAACAGAGTTGACATTCCAACAGTCATACGTCTTGTTGTCTATGAGAAAATGATGTCCCAGACTGACGCGTGGACTTGAAAGTGAGCACGTAGCCCACAAATTCAACTCGCCCCCAAGCCATTAATGCCTCTCACTGGAAAATCTTAAGCCAGGATTCTGAACAATTGTTCTGCCCTCCAAACTAGCAGACTTGAAATGTGGTTCTAAACGCTAGCGGAGTTGACAAAACCTCTTCTAATAATCTTGTGAATACCTACGCATAATGAAGTATATAGACTCAAAATGTACCCAAGCTTTAGAGACATATTCTCTAAGAGTAACACCATAAAACTCCAAAGTGTAATGTTCAAGATATCAATTCTAATATTCAAAGTATTTTTAAAAGGTACTATTTCTGAAGAATTTTTGTCATATCTGAGATTGTTGCAAGGCTTTTTCCTAATGTATTGACAGCTACCCAGCTTCTGTTCCTTGAACCAGAAAATTCTCTGTACAATAATTCCAAAGAATAAATTTCAGTGGTTCTCCACTATTTCCATGAATAACACCTTCATCACCATCATTAAAGGTTTGCACTGTTTTTTCAAGCTAAGATTAAAACCTGTTATTGTTACCCTAAATCATCACTGAATTCAAAAATGTGAGTAAAAACTTTACTTCATGGGCAGCGTGATAGCTCAAGCCTGTATTTCTTCAAAACATATTACTATGCTCATTTTCAAAAATAAGTGGGGAAAGAAGGCTCTAAAATTCCATTCCTACTTTACTTTCGAGCTACCCGATACTCTTCACCTTCTCAGCCTACTAGAATATTTTTTAATTATTTCCCAGTATCCATTCATTATCCACTTTGATGAAATAATTGAAAAATTAGAATTACACTAAACTTTGGTTAAGTGTGTGCACATCATTCACGTCTTTTCTTCCACCACAAAGAAGCCATCTCTAATTGCAATGTGAAACTCATTGCTGTGGTTATAATGGTCGTTCTCTTAGTTCTGGGACACATGAAAAGAAAATCTACCTACATAGTTTTGCCACATATTTCTCTCCTAACAGGCTAATATATCTTCTGTTATTATTACTTGTTGTTGGAGAACAGCAAAAAGGGCCAGTGACTAGCTTTACATCATGAATTACTTTATTAGTAACTATTTCTACCCGTTTTTTACCAGCTTTTTACTATAACTCTTCAGTTAACATTGCCTTGTGAAAACATGGGAGAACACATTCCTCTACTCTGAATGCTACTTTTTTCCATAACTTCCTCTCTAGATTGATATACTTTAAAGATAGAACCTAAAGTTAATGAATCTTTGTGTTTTCCTCAGCACAAAAACGGAGACTTTTGATATAAGTACTGAGCACACATTGAATGAGAGAATAATGATAAAATGAATTATTGGTAGGGCACTAATATAAGTTCAGAAAATAGCAGGCCAAAAGAAATCCTAAAATACGGGCTTGCTAGTTTCTTAAAGAAAACAGGCATAATGAGGAGATATGATAGCTTACTACTGAAGCAACTCAATATTCATTTTAAATTTGGACCCCTAAGTACCTCCAAATTATATGACATGTTGAGTTAGATTCAACTAGTATAGATTTATCTTGGGCCCAATGTCCAAAAATAAGTTTGCCTGTGAAAATTCAGGATGGTGCATCAATATAATGAATCATAATGAATTCTAAAACTGTGTTCAGTACTCTAAAAGTAACTTTTACTAAGAAGAAATTTAGTGTAGGAAAAGGACACAAAGTTTGGATCAAATGTGACTTATTTTTTTGTTTCTTTATTTACTAACAGCTTGGGTGTGTTATGGGGAAATGGGGTGTGCACACGCATGCAAGTGTGCATGTGCCAGTAATAGGACTTAAACTCAGAGCTTTAAGCTGTCCCTTAGGTTTTTCATTCCATGCTGGCACTCTAACACTTGAGCAACACCTCCACTTCTGGCTTTCTGCTGGTTATTTGGAGATAAGATTCTCTTTGATTTGTCTGCCTGTGCTATCTGAGATCCTCAGTGTCCTGAGTAGCTAGGATTGCAGGCATGAGCCGCCAGCACCTGGCTTAATAGCTTGACCACTTATAATCTTTTGCTCTCTTATTTTTTACTCAAAAATAGGAAGAACAATATAATTACTGCCTTGTAGATAAGTTAACATACCGATTAAGGTTATGTATCTAAACTATCCAACCTTCTGTATCTTTCATGGCAGACACAGTGAACTTCTTCCTATCTTTAACTTTAATCTAAGCATAATTAATCTTCAACTGCACAGAGAAGGTATTAATGCTTTTTTCCCAGTTCAGTGGCTATAACTGGTTGGGAACACCAAATTACACAATCCAAGGCGTTAGGAAATACTTCAGGGTAGGACATGACATTCCTGTTTTAGGCAATGAATCTTTGCTTTCTACTCAGAATAGTTATTTGGTGTGCATCTACACTTGTGGCTGCAAACAGCATGAATTAGCTGGTCGATTGTGGAGGAGGGGAATGTCCTGTCTCTAAAATAGATCAAACCATGAAGAAGTCATACATCCACTCTTTGGTATAGCTTCCAAACACAGAACAGTAAGTGTGTTCTGTGGAAATATCAGCGATACACAGCAAGCAAGCTTGCTTTTGGATAAAGGATAGACAATGAAGATTAAGGAGAAAATTAAATCTGTTCCAAGCAGGCAAAGTAAAATAAATTATTGTTTGGTTTCCCATAGTCATAATATAAACAATCCTAAAGCCCAGCAACTGCAGCTGACTAGTCTTGTCATTGATTCATGCTGTATTAGAGTTCTCTAAGGAAACAGAACCAATAGGGAATAAGCAGAAGAGGGAGAGAAAAAAATCTTTTAAAGAATCAACTCATGCAATTGTTGAACTGACAAATCTGAATATAAGGCAAATAGGCTAGAAATGAAGGTCAGAGTTGATAACAAGGTTTTGAAACTGTGTTGGACAGAGACTGAAAATTCAAGCAGAACTTTTTTTTTTTGGTCAATCTACCACTTGAGCCACAGCACCACTTCCGGCCTTTTTTGCTTATGTAGTGCTGAGGAATCGAACCCAGGGCCTCATGCATGCAAGGCAAGCACTCTATCACTGAGCCACCTTCCCAGCCCCGTCAAGCAGAACTTCTATGCCATGGCCCTGAAGCAGAATTTTTTCTTCAGGAAAAAAAACTAAGACTTCTTGAACCTAAGGCTTTAACTCTTTTTGTGTGTGTGCTAGTACTGGGTCTTGAACACTTGTTTTTTGGGATTTTGTTGCTTATGGCTGGCAGTCTACCACCTGAACCAAACCACCAGTCCAGCATCTTTCTGGTTAACTGGAGATGAGTCTGGTGGACTTTTCTTCCCTGGCTTGCTTCAAATACACACACACACACACACACACACACACACACAATTGTAAAAATACTGTACAGAGGGGTTACAGTTACATGGGTAAGGTAATGAGTACATTTTCTAACAAACATTATTACTTTCTTTTTTTCCCCCTCTACCATCCCTTCCTTCCCTACCTCCCAACTCCTCCCTTCCTCCCTCCCCACCCCCGAAGTTTTAGAGTTCTCTTCCACCATGGTGTCTTGTACATATCATTGTTACAATAGATCAACCTTTATCCTTATTTCAGCATTTTATTATTTCCCTTCTCCTCCCCAAATAAGAAAAATGTATGTACAAGATGCAGGGCACCAGAATCAAATACAGTGAAAACAGCAGTTATATCATGGGGAAAGACCATACGAAAAAATTTTAAAAAATCACATAATACATTATAAATACAGTTAAAACAATAGCAAGAAAGATAAAACCATTTGTGTCCCTATCTTGGGGTTCATTTCACTTAGCATCATCTTATAAGATCATACGTACATTGTTGGTGGGAGTGTAAACTTGTTCAACCACTTTGGAAAGCAGTATGCAAGTTCCTCAAAAGACTCCACATAGAGCTCCCCTATGACCCAACAATCTCACTTTTGGGCATTTACCCAAATGATCACAAACAAGACCACACTAAAGCTACCAGCACAGCTATGTTTATTGCAGCATTATTTACCATAGCTAAGATATGAAACCAACCCAGATGCCCCTCGGTGGATGAATGGATCAAGAAAATGTGAGATAGATGTGTGTGTGTGTGTGTGTGTGTGTGTGTGTGTGTGTGTGTGTGTGTGTGTGCATGTGAATTCTATGCCTCCATCAGAAAGAATGACACTGCCTCATTTGTTAGGAAATGGAAAGACTTGGAAAAAAATTATATTAAGTGAAGTAAGCCAAGCCCAAAGAAATATAGGTCCCATGGCTTCCCTTATTTGCAATAACTAGTATATGTTTAGGACAAGCAAAAGCTCCAAATCTTGATCTTCAAACTTCAGCCTCCTGAATGGCTAAGATTACAGGTGTGAGCCGCTAGTGCCCAGCCTAAGGCTTTACTCTTAAGGTTTTCAGTTCTGCTGATTCAATTGTTAATCATATTTATAAAATACCTTCAATAAATATCTAGATGAAATTTTACCAAACAACTGGGCATGATAGCTGTAACAAGATAATGTATAAAAATTAACAATTTTGCATCTCGTTCTTTGCTATTCCAATCATATAGAATTTTTTAGTTTTCTTCCACATTTTCAACATATTTCTAAGCATTCTCTCTGAAGATTGAAGTGACATTTTCTTAGTATAAGCATTAGTTTGTAAATAAGGTAGCTCATTTTATCCACCATGTGTTATATTGCATTTTATTGAACAGAGGAAAAAAAATAGGCTTCAAATTTGTTTTGTCATGTTCGGTACTTCAAGATCAGAAATGGTTATGATTTCAAAATTATCAGATTAAAAGCAAATAGTAATTGAAACATGCAAAATCTGTCCTCTTGATCAACACATTCAATTTAAGCAGTATCTTTAAGAGTATCCTTAATCCAAAAATCCCAGAGCTAAAACACTCCAAAACTTGAAACTTCTTTGGTATCAACTTGAGGCCACAAGGGGAAAAGTTAACACCTGACTTCATGTGTCAGGTCACAGTCAAAATATAGGCACAGTAAAAATGTTGTGTACATAAGATAAGGTTGAAACATATGTCCAGACTTGGTCCCTATTCCCAAGATACCCCTAAATACAAGGTATTTCTATCTCATACACATGGGTGTATGTGTGTGTGCATATACATATCTATACATATATTACATTTCATTTTTTCCTTATTTCACTTATTGAAAGATTCACCAGCTGACAATTTGACTGATTTTGTGTTTATATTTGACTACAGAAAGTGATGGAGAACTTTTGATCCTTCACATTTTGGGTATAGACTATTAAGGGGACCTATTCTTTCCTGGGGCTCCAACCCCAGAACTGCACATGCTTAGCAAGTGCCATGTATCAGTAGGTGCATATCAGAAAAATGAGCTTGCCTACTTTGCTCACTGGAATCACCATCTTGGATGCCCAACTCCAAGGTTTTCCAAGATGCCTTACCATATTACGCAGCTGTGGCAACCTCAGGTACCCAGCAGTATCTCCCAAATCAGAACTAGCTGTGCTGCTGTAATCCAGCAGGTCAGATCTTGACACCTGGTTAGCAGCAGCATCATTACCCAGGAACTTTCAGAACTGAAAAGTTACTGGTTCCATCCCTAGTGAGTCAGATACTATGCATAGGGCCTGATTACCTGTTCTTAACATGCTCTCCAGGTGATTCTGAGATCCCATGCTAGTGATCAAGAACTCTTCAACGTTTCAGGTATAGCACATAGGCACATGCTGAGTGACTCAGACAGCTTCATGTCAGTTCCATTGTTTTCATTCCTACCTTTGGACAGGTCCCAACTTTGAGGAAGATAATACACTTCCCAGTGGTTCTGTTTTATTTATATATATATATATATATATATATATATATATATATATATATATAAAACACATATATACACATATCTGTGTATATACACATATATATGTATATATATACACACACAGAAAGCTTTCTAATTTTTGAGGGGACTCTTTTCGTTTCCTTTCTTTCTTTTTTTGATCTTCTGTTAAGCAGTTTCTTTTGTAGAGTATTGCGCTTATAAGTTGGAGAAATTATTTTAACAACTGCAACAAAACCTAAACAAGCACTTTTGCTGAAAAGTGGTCCTTAGTTCAAAATTGTTTCTCAAATCCACCGAGCATGATGTTTCCTCCCATCTGTATCTCAATGTGTCTATTTTGACCCTGGATATATCACTAACTTTTAAAAATGATTGTCTTTAAGTAGTTGTACAGAGGGGTTTCAATTCACATGCCAATTTATGCATTTTGATCCGTTTCATCCCTGCCGTCATTCTACCAACATCTATCCCAGCCCTGCCCATCCCAAACAAGTTACCTGGTTTCCTTTTCACAAATGTACATGAATATGATGACTCTCTCCACGCACCATTCCTCTCTCCATTCATTTTCCCTGCACCTCGCAAGCCATCCCCCTAACAAAACATATTTTAGCTTCCTGGTACTCATTTTGCTAAACTGACAATTAATTGTTTAAATGTGTTACACCATTGGAATCTACCCCTGTACATATTATACTTTATTGATTTGTAGATTTACCAGTAACACGATCAATGATTTTTGTCAGAACCATGAGAAATCCTAAAACACAGATAGATTTCAACACTGCATGTGAAACAGGAATAATTCTCACAACTTCATGTCTCTACAGAGGAAAGTTTAACTTTCCAATAACTATAGATGTTATGGATTTTAACCTATTCTGAAGCAAGAACAAATATTTTACTTTGGTAAATCTTTGACAGATTGATTAGAGAATTTATGGGACCAAAATACTGAGTTGGGGAGAACTTTTAAACTTGGAACGTTTATGACAATAACAGCAACAATAGCCTTCCTAACATACTAATATTTGGAGGAATCAAATAGTCATCATTTTACAGGAGAGGAAAAACTCATATCCATTGGACCTACCAGAGAGAAAGAGAGAGAGAGAGAGAGAGAGAGAGAGGGAGGGAGGGAGGGAGGGAGGGAGGGAGAGGGAGGGAATATAAGTAGGATCAGATACAAGTCGGTATTTAAAAATTGAAATCACTATTGTTAAATTAATGAATTCAGGAAAGAAGAAAGGAATAAATACAAACCCCAAGCCAGAAAAGAAGCACTTCTTTATCGCTTGTCAAGAGAACCCTATACTAATAAATCTGAAGAGAATCTGGACTCACAGTCCCTTTGTGCAGTTCATAAAAACTAGAGACTGTTTTCTTAAGGGGAACATGTACATATGCAGAATTTAACTTGGCATGCAGTTTTAGGTTTCAACACCTAGGGGTCCCTGTGTAAAGAAAATACCACCTATGGTATTTTAAAGAAAATACCACCTATGGTATTTTCCATTTTCCAGTTTAGTTTTGAAGAAATAAACTTTTCAACTTAAATCTGAAATTATCTTATTCTTGAGAAGTGTTCCAAAGATTAGGAGCAACAACATTTCTTCACTTCAAAACAAGTAACAATAACAGAGCATCTCTATTCTTTATCATACTAGAAACCAAGTGTATGTTTTGTTTTTTTTTCATATTTTTTATTGCAAAGATGCTTATAGAGGGGTTATGGTTACATGAGTAACATAATGAGTACATTTCCTATCAAGCATTGTTACCCCCCTCCTTTGTTTTTCCCTTCCCTTTCCACCTCCCCAACACCTACCTTCCCCACCCCAAAGTTGTAACGTTTGTTTCCAACATAATGTCTTCTACATCTCAGCGTCTCATCCTTACAATGGACCAACCTATCTCCTTATTTCAGCATTTTGTTATTTCCCTTCTCTTCCCCAAATTAGAAAAATGTATATACAAGATGCAGGGCACCAGAATCAAATACAGTGAAAATACAGGTTATACCATGGGGGAAGAACATACAAAAGAAATAAAAAAAAAAAAAATCACATAGTACATTAAGAACAAAGCCACAAAGGAAAAAAATCTCTTGTGTCCTTATCTTGGGATACATTTTGCTTAACATCATGTTTTGTTTTGTTTTCTAAGTAGCATGTAGCTATCAACATCCAACTTAGCATACTCAACAGTACTCTATTGTGTGGTGATGGTAATTCCTAGTTATATCACCGCTTAAAGGAGAAAATGGCCAACTGAAATGAGGAAATTAAAAAGTTGATGCTACGATTCTTGAACACTTGCTATTTGCCTGCTAATGACTCATCACTTATCATATCACCCGTTCTTTGGAAATACTTTAGAAGATAATCAGCACATACTATATATATCTTACTATGTGCATCCAGCATCCATCCCTTTGTATAGTTAATTCTAACTTTAAAAGCTATTATTTTTTATTGATGGATTTATATTATTTTATTTATTGATTAGCATGAAAGAAGGTTTCACTGTACAGTAGGGGTTTGATTGTGACATTTCCACATGTGTTAATGATGTATAACAAAGCCAGGTGTTGGTGCCTCATGCCTGCAATCATAGCTACACAGGAGGCTAAGCATTGTGTTTCAAAGCCAGCCTGGACAGGAAATTTTTTTTCTATTTTCTTATTGGCCAGGGGGGACTGAACTCAGGGCCTAAGGACTGTCCCTGAGCTCTTTTGCTTAAGGGTTAGCACAAAACCACTTTAAGCCGCAGTGTCACTTCCTGTTTTTCTGGTGATTAATTAGAGCTAAAAGTCTCATGGACTTTCCTGCCCAGACTGGCTTTGAACCACAATTCTCAGATCTCATTTTCCTGAGTAAGCTAGGATTACTACGATTTGGCAAGCAAGAGAATGGTTCAGTTGATTTATCCTTGGTTAATAACTGATTCATACTCTTTTGTTTAAAAATATTTACTGAGCTCCTCCAACTCATATAGAAATTTCCTGGTCCTGTTACCAAATAGACATATTCTTTATGGAGCACTTTCAGTATAAAAATGTAAACAAACAAACATCAGTTAGTTGAGTTGCCCGATTAACCTACAAACATTTTGTCAGAAAAAAAAATTGAAATGATGAAGGTCAAAGTGTAAATGTTCATACTATTATCTACTATTGGCTTTCACATATAAATGATTAAGGCTATTCATTATTCCCCTAGTATTTCAAGAATTGAGTAAGTTGAGGTTTCTGGTGTCCTATAGATGGAAGAAACCTTTGGGGACTACCTGCTAGTGTGTGGGGGTTCATGAAATAGAATAGTCAAGGTCAGGAATCATGGCTATTCCTTGGTATCTTCACAAAAAGGAGGTGGTGGTGAAGCATAATTCCCACTAAATATTGATTTGCTTGATTGGCATCCAAATGCAGTTATTTTTATAGTGTGCAATAAGACTGAGTACAAAGGGGACAATTTTCTTTATAGCCAAGGCTGCAATATGACTTTCTATTCTTTCCTAACAAAATCAATCAACAACCTTATAGTACAGCAGCCTTTGACTTCAGGATCTGAGTTCAGATGAAATGCCAATTATTAACAGTTATTTCTTGTGAAAACTACATTTTTTGCAAAACCATGAATTTTTAGCCTTTCTAACAAACATCATCTCACTTTTATTGTGCATTAGCCTGTGATAGGATAAAATTATCATCTCAGTGTCCAAGTGATTAACATAAAATCAACTGTCAGAGCAAAACTAACGTTTAGTCCAGGTTCTCCACCAAGCCATCCATGAAGGTATGTTGGCCCAATTTTTACGAAAACCTAAAATTAAGTTCTCTGGGTTATATTATATGTCTAATAACAATGAACTGTTCCAACATGTGGAAGGGGAACAATGTTGATTGGAGGAAACAATAAATGAACCATAATTAATATTAGGGGAAAGCATTTATCTTCATAGAATCTATATTCTTAGCAGTGCAAATAACAAACTTAAGCTGCCAATGACTCATGCCTGTAATCCTAGCTATTCAAGAGGCTGCGACCTGACAAATCATGGTTCAAGCTACCTCAGACAGAAAAGTCTAAGCAAAAACCCATCTTCTAAGTATGGCTCAAGTGGCAAAGCACCAGCCATAAACAAGCAAGCCTATTGAATGTGTATGGCTCTGAGATCAAGCCTTGGTACTGATAAAAATAAACAAACAAAATAATGAAGATAACTTCTTTACAGAACTCACACTTTATTAATTCAATAATGAAGTTAACATGTTTTCCTTTGTTTCTCTGAATCTATTTTTGTAAATGTTAGCAATGTTGTCTTTCTAATCTTGTTTTTCCAGAGCTGATAGAAAAGGCATTCTATAGGCTCAATTACAAATGTTCATATTATAACAAGTATACTATCTTAATTCCTTAATTTTGTCTCAACTTCTCAGATCTCTGATATACACATAGTAAAACTGAAGAAATGGACAGGCATCAAAACTGGCTTTCTTATTTTTCCATCTATTTACAATTTTTAATGCTAACTTGATTATGAAATCAAATAAAGCCAATATAAATAATCATAACATCCAAATCTTCTGGAATATTCTATTAATCTGCATTATGATCTTTGAAAATATTGGACCAATTATTTTACATATCTGTGACTGAGTCCCTCAATTGTAAATTAGGTGATTCATTATTCTGAAGTGAAAGAGTAATTTAATTTGAAAATGATCTAATTGAATCAGAAATTACTTAAACTCAGAAATCATATTGCCAATGCCTAATACAAGTTTATGTAAATAATATTCACATTCTGTCCTCTGCCATGTAGACGGCATTTAACAGTTTATATGATCTAGATTTTAGAAAAACAATTGTTTTGTGACATACCAGAATTCAGTTTTATATAAAGGCCTTGCTAAGTAAGTATTTAATATATTTTCATTCAATTTCGATTTCTGTATCAGGAAAGAAGAGCCACTTTTCCCTTTGCCTGTGGCCAGAGACCATTGGTTTTTTTATTTGTATTTTTCCTTTTATCCCTATTAACTATTAGTAAATCACTTGCTTCCGTTTAGTAATGTTTAAATCTTAATTGTATTCAGATTATGAAAATTTGACAATACTCTAAATGTCTTGATTTTGTTGCATAACATTATCAGTTGATATTTGGATGATATAGTCCTTGGTATTTAAAAAAAAAAAAACAAAAAAACTTTTGTTGCCAGTCCTGGGCCTTGAACTCTGGGCTTGAGTGCTATCCTTCAGCTTTTATTGCTAAAGGCTAGTACCACTTGAGTCGAAGCTCTACTTCCAGATTTTGGGTGGTTATTGGGCAATAAGAGTCTCCCAGATTTTTCTGCTACAGGCTCACTTCAAACCTTGATCCTTGGATCTCA
This sequence comes from Dipodomys spectabilis, assembly GCF_019054845.1. Lineage (NCBI taxonomy): Eukaryota > Metazoa > Chordata > Mammalia > Rodentia > Heteromyidae > Dipodomys > Dipodomys spectabilis. The sequence goes on along the minus strand of NW_024870686.1, from coordinate 9,353,069 downwards.
GCCTCCTGAGTACCTAGGAATAGAAGCATGAACCACTGGCACCTTACTTATTTTTTTTATATTAGTGTCATCACAACCTTGAAAGTACTGTTGTTATTGTCATGTACAGTTAAAGAAGATGAGGTTGTAGCCAAAAGCATGAGGCTCGTAAGTAACAGAGATGGCAGCTAACTCAATCTTCTCATTTTCCAGCTCTTTTTCTACTACAAAAGAGGTCCCATGTTAAAACACACAGAATAGTTGTGAGGGCCAGTGTAACTGCTTGACTACTCCATGTCCATGTCCATAATATCTCAGTGGCTATAAATTTAAAAGTAAGGCACATGCTAATCTTGTGCTGGGAGGAATTTATATAATTTGAAAGTTAAGAAAATCTGGCCAGGTAGAATGACGCAAGCTTGTAGTCTTCAGTGTTTAGGAGGCAAGGATCAGGAGGTGACAGTTTGCAGCCAGCATAAAATTTCACAAGACTCCATCTCCTTTAATGGTTGGGCATGGTGGTCAAGTCAATTATCCCAGCTACTGGGAAAGCACAATGGCTGGGGGTAACGGGGGGTCCCTCTGTCCTTCTCACTGATGTAGGGAATACAACTAGGAGAATGATAGGCCAGCCAGGGCCAAAATATTGAAGTCAGAAAAAGGGAAAGGAATGTGGCTTAAGTGGTAAAACACTTGCCTAAAACAAGTGAGGCCCAGAGGTTAAAAAAAGGTCTTCTGCTGCAATTGTTGCTTTTCCTAGTTTGAAACATTAAAATATGCTATTCAATATGGGAAAATGTATTGTTACATTGTAATTTCTATCATTGTAAACCTACCTTCAGTCTGAATAATCACCTCTACTATCTCCTATCCAAACAACTTCATTTTAGAAGCTAGGGATATGTGAGAAAAACTAAGCTCTATTAAAGGTTAAGCATCACATGGTAATCACCATAAATGATAGCTACAATTATGACTTGGTACCTTCACTAGTGAGTCTAACACAGTCCTCATGAGAAAAGGAAGACCTGGTTGCTTTCTCACACATTCATATTTTCAGCCACTATTTCACGTCCATCTGGCTGAAACAGCCCTTGACTCTTCTCTTTCTTTCAGTGACCCTTCCAATCCATGTATCAGTACCTTCTGCTCACACTGCTTGCAAAACATCACCTGACATATTCCCTTTTCCTTGTCCCTGGCCAGATGATTGATGTTGGTCTACCACAAACTAGACTGGACTGATAGTTGTTCTCCAATATTCCAGATGACCTCCTGCCCCCTCCTCCTCTCCTGCCCCCACATTCTACTTTCTGTGCACAGTAATCTTTTAATCAGTGAGACATCCTGCCCACTTAAAACCTCCCAGCTGCTTCCCATTCTTCCAAAGGTTTCCACATGCAGTCTTGTCTGTGCTGCTGCCCTCTTCTCCCTCTATCCTCCTCCTGTCCCTTTCATTCTGCACAGTGGCTGTGTTCTTGTCTCTGGACCAGGGACATATCTGATTCCTTTATTTATCCTAAGAGCTCCTAGTTTACTGCTCCCACTGTTTCTCAGCCTGTGTACAATGTAGTCTCCTCCTGACATTGGTCACAATGCAACTGCTGCAAATGCAAGAGAGCCTGCCTTCCATTATTTTCCTGTCAAAGCCTTCTCCCAACCATTCTCCAAACCCTCTCATACTCCACCATATGGCTTTAGTCGATCACCTTCCTAACCAGCATCCAAAAATGACACTAACTGATTTATTTCCATGTGGTTAACACTGCTACTGGAAAATAAGCTTCATGAGACAAGGGGCGTTAGGAGGTCTGTTCACTGTTTTCACAGTACTTGAATAGTGTTTGGCACACAAGGAAGACTCTTAGAAATATTCTGTGTCTAACTGATTTGTTGTGAACTTTCATTGTAAATTTCCTACTATGAGACATTTAACATGAACACATTTGAAGAAGAATCTGATCAAAGGAGGAGGAGTCACTCTGAGCCTTTTAGTGCTTCTCATTTAATTTAAGCTGTTGTAAACTTCATCTGATATATTCTAAATAAAGGCATGTATGAACACTTCAGTTGCAAACCGAACAGTTATTTTTCCACAACAGCTCAGACTCCCACCCTGAGTTATCTTTGTGATGTTCATTATATTATACATCACAAAGAAAAATAATGTTGGTGGAAAAAAGATGCTGAAAAGAATTTACTCATGCATATGATAATAAGGACACAAGGGACATATTTTTTGAAGTTGTATAAGAAGTAGTGACAAGTGCTTTATGAAAAATACTATAACAGGAAAAATCCATAAGACTTATCTCCAATTAAGTACCAAAAAAGCCAGAAGTGGAAGAGCACTAGCCTTAAGCAGGGAAAGTGCATAGGCCCTGAGTTCAAGCCCCAGTACTAGCACACACAAAAAAAGAAAGAAGCTTCAAGGCAGAGTATTTCAGAATCCAAGAATCACTGTTACACATTCATTTCAACATAAACTCAGAAAAAATAGAGCATACATTGCTTTTAAATTTATTGTTCCAAACAACTACCTTAAAATATGAACTAAGCTGGGTTAATTGATGGGTCAATCAAGCAACCTATAATTTGCTTTTCAGGAAAAAGGCAAAACCAAGAAATTAGCTTGCCGTATGTATTTAGTGTTTCTAGCAACTTCCAGGAAGCTTATTCTCCAACTTCAGGTATATTGTTTGAAACTAGGAGGTTAGAGTGCAGCTCAGATGATTTAGGGCTGGAGGCAGTACAAGGGCCAAAGTCTCTAAGGAAAGATCGCCTTGTGTTCATTCTCTCTACATAGGACAAGAAAATATGCTCATCTACTTTATTGTGATTTTCAAAAATGGTTGGAATAAGTTGTTTTTTTTAAAGTAGCAACAAGCAAAGAGTAAAAAATGAATGCACTGGACATTCTGTTCTATATGACTAGACTTTATGTGATTTAGAGGTCAGTAAAAATGTTGAAGCTAATTCATCAGTTTTATAAGTCATTGTTTTATGATCGCTAAGTCAGCTTAACATGGTTGGCATCTTCGTGCTCACAAGTTGTGCACATTGGACTGTGGCTCCATCCTCAACCTGTGAGGTCCAGAAGCACATTTGCAGGGAGGAGTGAGGTGTGGAACAGCTAACACCAGAGCCACGGAAGACAAGCAGCAAAGGCATCGTGCCAGGAGACCGTAGTCCCCTGGTGTGTAAAAATCATTAGGCTTCTGGAGTCAGAAATTTCACAAGATAAACTGTATTTTTACCTATAATATGAAACATCTTGAGTCTCAGTGTTGAGGTAAACTTCAGAGTTTCTTTTGATGGATCTATCTGTATTGTTCCTTAATTACACAAGAGATTTCCACCTTCATTGATAGAAAGTCTATTTAGCATGGACAGGATTGTACATTCCATGGCTAAAGCACTCCCCCACTCACCAAAGGGGGAAAAGTAGAATTTAAATTTTAAAACAGTATAGGATGAGCAGAATACCACCTCATTTTCATTTTTCCTTTTAAACAACTACTGAGATTAAGTGGCTTTTGAACTTTGTTTTGTTTTGTGTTCTCTGTTTTGTTTTATTTTAGATAGGAACTTTCTATGTAGCCTAGGCTGCCTTGATTTTACGTCCTCCTGCCTCAGCCTCTTCACTGTTGACATAACACGTATGCAACACAACACGTGGCTTCTTTTTTGTTTCTCCTTCTTGATTCTCCATAGCAAGTGCTATTTTAACAACTGCTATGTGAACAAAATGATATGTATTTTCATAAAAACCAATTGTCAGCTTTGAAGATTTTCATTCTCAGCCTCTTCTGGAATGTTGACTTTCAACGTGCCAAACTTACTGAAATAATCTTTAGCTTAGAATTTGTTCTCTATATACTTGAGTTCAGGGTGCATGGCCTCAGTATCTGGATCACCAGGCAGACCTGTAAACCTCATCTTTATTCAAAACTGTATTTCAGAATTTGGGTCGACCAGAGATGCAAATGTCATTTGATTCATCCTCTTTTGTTTATAAATACTTAAAGCTAAGAGCAAAACCTGTCCATCATTTAAAAGACATAAGGAATCAAATGCCAGGCTTTGCCCTGATCAGATTTCCATGTCACCTCAGGATCACTCACTCTGCTTTTGGAGAGAATCATGCAATAGAAAACCCTCGGTGGATTGGGGGGGGGGAGGGGCGGGGAGGCTGGGAAGGGGTGGGAAGGGGAAACAAAGGAGGAGGCTACAATGCTTGATAAGAAATGCACTCATTATCTTGCCCATGTAATTGTAACCCCTCTGTACAGTATTTTCACAATAAAAAATAAATAAAAATTAAAAAAAAAGAAAACCCAAGGTGGCCATTCTTGTTTAACATAGGACAAAAGTTTAAGATTAAATTAGACTTCAGTCTTACTTATAAAGCATCAATCCAGATAATTTCTCTCACCAATTAGAGAATCTGTTTACTAAGAAGTGAGGCAAATTCTGGGCCCAGGGGGACATAGCTCCAAGCAAATCATAAATGAATGAACAAACATTTCTCCTCTTGGCTTAGATATTCTTGATGCTGACTGTTTTTTACTGGCTTGAACTCGGGACCTGAGCATCTTTGTGCTCAAGGGTAGCACTGTACCACTTGAGCCACAGCGCCACTTCCAGCTTGTTCTGAGTACTTTATCGAAGTTAAGAACTTTCCAGGGACTTTCCTGCCTGGGCGGGCTTTGAACCATGATGCTAAGATCTCAGCCTCCTGAGTATCTAGGATTATAGGCATAAGCCACCAACACCCAGCTTTGATACTGATTTTAAACTTTTTTTGGACATATTCTTTGCCTGATCTTTATTATTCCTTTTCATGAAAGTTTATTGTTATTATTATAAAGGTGATGTACAGAGCTGTCCCCGTTGTTTGTCAGTAAAGAGTATGTTTCTTTTTGGACATTGTCACCTTATTTAATTTTGTGCCTATTTATGATGCTTTATAAACCTAATTTCAAGTGTGTAAACAATTTTTAAAATTTTTTTGGGGTCTGGTCATGGGGCCTGAACTCTGGGCCTGGGTGCTGTCCCTCAGCTCTTCAGCTCAAGGCTAGTGCTCTACCACTTGAGCCACAGCACCACTTCCGGCTTTTTTTTTCTTTTTGCTTATGTAGTGCTGAGGAATCGAACCCAGGGCCTCATGCATTCAAGGCAAGCACTCTACCACTGAGCCACCTTCCCAGCCCCAAGTGTGTAAACATTTTTTAGAAGGAGAAAACCCTACCTATAGGCAAACTTGCTTCCAACCTCATAGCATTCCTCTTGAGAGGGAAGGCATTTTTAATCATTGTGTTCTTCCCAGAGTGCCATGAGAGTCCTGAAGTTAGGTAAGCAAGCAAGACAAAAATGAAAACACAAGTTGTAGGAATAACAGTATAAAATCTGCATATGATCCTATCACATGACTAGACAATCCTGTCATACCTTCCCTCTGAGTGTTTTCTATTTCACACCCATAATCTATAGCCTCCAAACTGATGTAGACCATTGAGAGCCACAGCACAGGAATTACCCACATTAGCAATTAACAGTTTAAAACCTGCTGGCCCATGTCGGTAATTAACCTACAATATAATTAATTATGAATATTTAATTAATATTTTGTATAATTAACATTTGCTCCGAGCTGATAGAACACATTGTCTTAAAAGAAACACACCCAGGCATTGGTGATTCATACCTGTAATCCTAGCTACTCAGGAGGATGAGATCTGAGCAGACCTGAGGTTCAAAGCCACCTCAGGCACAAAAGTCCATGAGACTCTTATCTGCTATCAACCACTCAAAAAATGGAAGTAGCACTGTGGCTTAAGTGGTAGAGTACCAGCCTTGAGCACAAAGAAGCTCAGGGATAGCATTTAGGCCCTGAGTTCAAGCCTTACAACCCCCCCACAAAAAAAATCACAGATTTAATGAATTTGAGGTAGACTTCTGTGGTCAGTGAAAATTTCATGATCTTGAATTCAGTATATGATCATCAATCAAAAATATATATACATAGTTGGGAAAAGTTTTCTTCTATCAAGTTTTGCTGAGTTCTTCTAGTATAGCAATTGGCAAAAAAAAAATCTGTCACATCTTAAAGACTTTGGGCAACAAATCCATGTTCCCATTTAATACCTGGACATTAAATCTATATTTCACATGTCTGTGTAATTATCAGTCAATAAACATTACTTTCCACATGAATGATAGTACATTTCTATAGGAAAGAGAAAATACATACAAAGCTTCTGTCCTTAACGATGTTGGAGTCTAGTTTGGGAAAATAAAACATAAAATTATAGTTATATATATAAAAAGTTATAATATAAAAAGATATTAGCAGCATATCAGATAAATCTATGCAGGTAATGGAAGTATTTCTAGTCATAGATCAGATCAGACATCAACATATACCCCTAAAACAAAGTCACCCCAAAATATGGGTAGAAAAATGATCCTTTCTAAAAGTCCTTTCTTCTAGGTCCTTTGAGTCATATTTTAATATTTTAACATTTCTATTGTTTTTAAATATATTTTGTTTTTCAGTATATTTTTGTGTTATTTTTATATACTTACTGTTTATTGTTATTGTAAAAATGATGTACAGAGGGGTTACAGTTACATAAGTCAAGTAATGAGTACATTTCTTTTTGAACAGTATCACTTCTTTCTTCCTTTTCTACCAGTTTTTCCCTCTTGACTCCTCTCCTCAAGTTGTACAGTTCATTTTCAACATCGTGTCTAGTGAGTAACACTGCTGCATTTATTCACCCTTTGTGCCTCCATTCCTGTGCTCTCCCTTACCCTCCCCAAAAATGAGCCATAATTTTTATGGGGGAAAACAGAACTAGATATGAATAGAATCATAGGTTGAAATAGAGATAGGTTGAACCCATCTAGGGAAGACTAGGGATTCCATTACCACATAGGCTTGAACCAACAACGGGATGCATTCTAACATTCTTCCATTCATTGTACCAAGAGTATCATTTCCTCTGGCTGTATATCTTGAAATTAAAAAAAAAATTAGGGAACTTCTGTGATACTAGCAACAGTCACAAATCCAGACCCACAATTGTTTGTTTGAATAATCACTCTGGAGAGAGAACATGAGGAGATGATGTTTGGTTTATCTCCCCTAATCATGAGGCAGAAACTTGTTCCTTCCTATTTTTCCAGAGATGAATTTTCTTCCCTTAATATTGGTTCATAGAATGAATTAGATGGACCGATTTCTGCAACAAGGACAAAGTGAATAAATATCTTCACTGCCTCCCTCCTACTCACTCTTCAACTTGCTCACCACATTTCTTCCTCTCCTCTTGCTGAATTTTTCAGCCGCTTCCATATTGCTAGACCAAGTGACCGCATCTTCCTTCTCACCTCTCACCACTGACTCTATTGACTGTCCATCTCATATCAGAAGTGTCTTCTCTTTTCCTATCTACATCCATCCTTTCTGTATTCTTTTACTCCAGCCCCACCATTCTAGTTTTGTGTTCCAAAGAAGCCAAGACGCCTCGCCTTGAGCTTCTTGAAATGAGCCCCACTCTATGTAACACTCTTCCATCCATATTTCACCTAGTTAATTTCTAGGTGTTAGATTAACCAACTTGCGAGGAAAGCTAGGTGAGGTCACCCTTGTTGAACTTTTCCTTTTAGCACCGTCCACAATATTGGTTATTTGTTGGATGATTCGTTTAATATTGTCTTTATCACTGTACTGTGAGTTCCATGGCAGAGTTGTATCAACCCTTATTCAAAATGAATACCCTGATGCCTGTCACAGTGTACAGTTTGTATGGTGATTGTATGATAGAGAAAGCATGGTAAGAAGTAGAAAATGATTGATGCTTAACAGTAAGGGTTCAAAACATCAGTAAAATAAAATTACATTTCTTTTAAGTAGAGCAGTTTTGAATATTAGCCTTGACAACGGTCTTTGGTCAGATCTCATTTGCTGCCATCATTCTTCAATGCCTGCTCTATATTACCTACTATTACAAGCTAGCTGTCTCTGTTTTTCCTGGGTGATCACAAAACCATCTGCACCACCTTATTTCATAGCACTTAATCAAACCAGACCTATGAGTTCTTGTTCAGAGCAATAGCACTACCACCACTTGAAAATTTGTAGAAGATATAAATTCTTAAGCTCTAGGATACGCCAACTGGATCATGGAATCAGAAAATCCTGGGAGTTGAGGGATTATAATGAATATGACATTTTAAGAACCACTTCCAGAATGGAAAAGCCGAAGAACCCCAGTTCTATCATTTTGTTATTGAAGATAATTTGTTACTTAAGATAATTAGCAGGCTCTCTTGGTAATCCCAATGGAGAAGAGATATCAGAACCCATGGTTGCTTGTCTAATTAATTAATTGGCTCCAGTTGGGGTGAGGAAATATTATATGCATGGTCAAATGTGTAATAGCCGCTATATTGTATGGAAAGGAGATAGTCTAAGAAATCCCTCTCCTAGTTGATACTGGAAACCTCAGATAGTACCCCACACTCATACACAGGAATACATTTGCTTATAAATGACCAATGTCTGGTTAGGGATACAAAGTGGACACACTGGGCAAAGATGATGAGTCCTGCTCCTATATAGGTTGAAGCAGGAGGTGTAAGAGTTCGTGTTGCTCAATGCAGAACACAATTGTCTAGAATTTATCAACTGCTTCTTGCTGGGATTTTTCCATTTAATACTTTCAAATAGAAGTTGACCACTGGTAATTGAAAGCCATGGTAAACAAAGCCCCAGATAAAGGGGACTCCTCTACTTTTCTGAAATGTTCTGTGCATGTCACAAACTCGTGAGTAGAAGTCAGCTGATATGTAGAGGCCTGCTTTAAAACATTGCAAGTCCAAAACGAGCTTTACAACGTTGGTGGGGGGGGGGGGGGTGGAAGGGGGGAAAGGGGGGAAGGAGAAGGATTGGGATTGGGGGGGGAGGGGGGAGGCTGGGAAGGGATGTGAAGGGTAAACAAAGGAGGAGGCTGCAATGCTTGGTAAGAAATGTACGCATTATCCTGCCCATGTAACTGTAACTCCTCTGTACAGTATGTTCACAAATAAAATTAAATTAAATTTAAAAAAAAAAAAAAAACATTGCAAGTCATTGTGAAGTAAAAAGCTGAATCTTCTTGCTATCAAATGTTTCTCAGGTTCTCAGTCAGTGGTTTCCTTTTCTCAGATCCTGTATTTCATAATTTTTTTTTAACCTTCCTTTTTCCATGTAATCCTGTCTTCGGATGTATCAAATAATCGGTTGCTAGAGCCATTTTTTACTTTAATTTGTAAGAAATATAAGGCACTACTTATTTTAAAGGGGAATGCAAGAAAACATTCTTTCCTTTTAGTATCCACTTGTCATGAAAAATTTTCAGTCTCAGTTTTCACCCATGATAGTGTCAAAAGTTCTTTTTTCATAAACTCCTAAATGTCTCCAGCATTTTCCAAAACTTTCAGCAGCTGTTTGTCTTCATATGAAAGATTAATTGTTTACTAAGAAAGATTCTCTGACAGCCTGCTTCGTTTATGTCTCCACCTTATGATGAAGCTTCAGAAACCACCCACTCCTCAGCCCCCTTTTATGTGGTAAACAACTTCATGGCCCTCTGAGATTTTTCTCTGTGTGTGCACAGAAGTATTGTCCCAAAACATGTTTAAGTGTTTAAGAACGGTTGTAGTTTTATTTCACAATTTACTATGATTATGGGAAGCAAGAGAAAAACATCAATGCATTACACTATGCCTTCTTGCCATATATGAAGCCTTCCAACAACTTCCTCACAGCCTGGCTCTGATTTGAAAAGCAAAAGCTCATGACCCTCATTTCTGCCTCCATCCCAGATTCCCAGAGCTCTAAACAAACCACACCAACAAGAAACTCAGCATTGAGCAACTTGTGAAATTTGTCTTGGTCTTATTTCCTTTCTCCTCAATTGTTTCAGAGAGTAACTGCCGTCAGTTGAAGACTTCTACAAAGAAATTTTGTCTTTCAGAATCCTCATTCTGAATGTTTTTGTTATATCTCTGTTTTCTATATGGTTAATTTATGTCCCTGTATAACTCCAAGAAATTCAAACTATTCCTTAGTACTGTATTTAAACAAGTCAACCCATTATTTGGATTATCTGAGAGAAAGCAAGGGATCATCACCATAGTATTGTCAAAGGTACTTCATGTTACAATATTCATCCTAAAAATAAAAACACACTACACCCACCAACAAAACACCTTTGATATTCCCTAAGGAAAACACAATTGCAGTTGTATTTTGATTGCTTTAAATTCTGAATTTTTAAGTTTAGTGAAGACTATACATGTATATAGTATACAAAGAATATAATCTAAAACCATTATAATAATAATAATAACCTTCTACTTTCATTTCATAAGCAAAAGTATATAATTTATAGTTGGTGTGTTAAGGGCTCACTTAAATATTAACATAGAAAAAGAAAAGGGTCGGCTGGGGAGGTGGCTCAGTGGAAGAGCGCTTGCCTTACATGCATGAGGCCCTGGGTTCAATTCCTCAGCACCACATAAGCAAAAAAAGAAAAAAGCCAGAAGTGGCGCTGTGGCTCAAGTGGTAGAGTGCTAGCCTTGAGCTGAAGAGCTGAGGGACAGCACCCAGGCCCAGAGTTCAGGCCCCACAACCTGACCCCCCCCCCAAAAAAAAGAAAGAAAAAGAAAAGGAAAATAAACCTATGTTATACTGATAAAGTTAAGAATATTTTTTAAATCTTTTATTTCATGGTTGGTAGGCAAGCACTTACCACTTGAGCTATACACTACCAGTTCATTCACTCATAGTTTTCAGATAGGGTCTTGTAGTTTTTCTGGGTCTGTCTTTCTCAATTATCCTACCTCAATCACCAGAGTAGCTGGGATAAAGTCATCATGTCTGCCGTTATGTCTGCCATTACTCTTGAAGAATGTTAAGGAACATGTCCTTTGCCTAATCATCAGTGATACCGCTAAGAAAAATCTTGAACTTGTTTTTAGAGGTATTTCTGAGAATTGCCTTGTTAGAAATGAGCCACAGCATTAATAAATTTTCAAACAGTAAATATGACTAGATTTCACTGTAAAGCAAGATTTTTAATATATATTTTTATTGTAAAGATACTGTATAGAGGGGTTACTGTTTCATGAATAAGGTAAAGAGTCCATTCATACGAGCACTGTTACTCCCTTCTTTGTTTTTCCCCTACCATCCCTTCCCTCCTCACCTCCCCAACTCCTCCACCCACAAAGCTGTAAAGTTCATTTTCAACATAGTGTCTTGTACATCTCATTGTTACAATGGGTCAACCTGAGATGTTTCAAAGAAAAAATATCCAGCCTATTAGTCAAAATCTGCATTAACTACTCTTGATTCATAGATCTACCCCTATTATACTTAATGGCATCTTCTGTATGTTTATAACTCATCTAAAACATTACAGATATTAAGATATCAAGATATACTAGCTATCTCACAGGACATAAAGACAACTCTCCAGATAGATTTACCTAGCATGGCTCTGGAGAAATGTTTTTCAAATACTATCACCATTTAATGAAATGCCTACTAAAATGACATATAAGACTTGTAGGTTGACTATGAGAACGAACTAAAACAGTATAAGTAAATACCCAAGAACAATAAGGTATCCATTCTGCTGTATTGCTTGTTTTCTCTCTCTCTCTCTCTCTCTCTCTCTCTATATATATATATATATATATATGTATATATATATATATATTACTGCATATGTTATGAATAAACATGACTGACTATGTATACTCATATCAGTATTTGTTAAAAACTCTGCTTCTTAAGGGTAGGAAGCAAATCTTACTATGCTATACATAGTCCCTGTTTTCATTTAACGATAAATGTAGCTCAATCATTATAAATTAGTAAAAGATGGCTATCAACCAAAGCATAAGGCTTCATTGTCAGAAATAATGAAAGAGAATTAGAACAGTAAAGAATGAACAGTTCAATGTTGTTGTTTTTTTCCCACTTGATTTACCACAAAAGAAAATGTTATCTAATTTTAGCAAAAAATTGTTATTCTTTATATTAGGGATAAGTTAATTATTTGAATCTTAAACTACCACTAAAAAAGCTTTAAAACACCTAACTTACTAAGGAATAAGATAAATTTTAGTTTGATCATAGCTCAGTAGATGTATATAAAAGATAATCTTAAGAAAACTGTGGTCTAAAATATTTAAGCCTATTTGGGTTTTTACACTTGATGTGTAGTCTCTTCATTCTCAGTATCAATACTAAATTAATGCTCAGTGCAGTAGCTCAAGCCAGTAATCCGAGTTACTTAGGAAGTAGAGACTGGGGGATTGTGGTTCAAGACCAGGCTAAGCATAAAATTTCATGAGACTCCTACATAATTAATGGCTGTTATCTTCAATAACTCAGGGAAGCATAACTAGGATTGCAGCCCAGGTTGGCCTGGGCATAAAGGGAGAGGCCACCTTGAAAATCATGAATGTAAAACAGAAAGATGGCTGGCAGCCTGGGTCAGGTAGTAGAGTACCTGCCTTTCAAGCTCAAGGTTCCGTGTTCAAAACCCAGGATTGCCCCACCCCATCAAATTCTTAAACTGGGTCTAATTATGTATTAAAATACCAGATGCATATAAAATCTATGCTTATATTAAAATTCAATGTTGTAATTGTATCCAACCAAATAAAGTTTACTAGGGATAAAAATAGGTTAAAACACTGTAGGTCTTATCTCAATGTGCTTGCATATTAAGTAGAGCAGAAAGGTTTCAAACACAGCCCTAAAACAAGTAAGAAGATCATTTGTTTATTTTAGTAATATGGATATAGATATGTTTCAAGACTAAAACCATCAAGGCTATTCAACCAATGTTATGAGTCAAAATAGCAGTCAATATCTTAAATGGTTTGATAAATAAATAAAAACACTTAATAAAAACAATTTTGATTTCCATCTTTATAAAAAGTAAATTTTATTACAGTTCTTGAAACCAAAGTACATGTTCAATATGCATTTGAATAGCAATTTTTCTGGCCTACTCCATATGTCTTTAATTTACTAGTTCTCAAGACTCATTCAGTAGAGAATCATGAAAAAGCATCACTTATTAATGAAATTTTGACCCAAATACTAAAGAAATATTTATAGGAATTAAAAATAGACTTAATGGTAATTGTTGTATTTTTACTGAAGTCCTGTAAAAGAAGCTTAATATGGGTCACCTCTCTCACTTGGATTTATGTGAATTCAGTGTGAATCGTTTCCAGGAGAGGTTATAAATAACTAATTTTGAAGTAAAGGTGTTTCTTATTTTAAACAATAATAGAAATTTAGCTGAGGGCATGGCTTATGTGGTAGTACACTTGCTTAGCAAGAGTATCACATGGTGGACCTACACCAAATCCTGTTAACTGAGCTATGCCAAGTTCTGAAAGAAAAAACACCATATTTTCTCTCACATGCAGAAGCTAGGCCTAAAATACATGGGGATATGATAAATTATACAAGACTCTAGGCATTTATACACAGTGAGACCAAAGGAGGATACTCTTAGGAGAGGAACACAAAAACAAAATGCTACCTGCATCTGATCATACAAAATAATATGTATGGAAACGAACTCCAGGAAATGAGAACAAGAGATTTTTAATCTGTTGCTGTTTGTGTTTTATTTTGTTCTTCTCTTGTTTGTTCATTTATCAATCTTTGGGAGGGTTAGGAAGGACACAGAAATGGAGCAAGAAAAAATGAACAAATGCAGCAGTGGTACTCACTGGACTCTATGTTCAAAATGAACCATACAACTTGTGAGTGGGGATGGGTGGGAAAAACTGGGAGAGTGTGTGGGAAGGGGCGATATTCCTTCCATTCTCAAGTTCTTCCTGCCCTTGTAAATGCAGATCCTGATTCAAAGTCTTTTTTTTTAACCTGGATTCCAGTGGCTCATGCCTATAATCAGCCAGGAGGCTGAGATCTGAGCTTCATGGTTTGAAGCCAGAGTAGGCAGAAAAGTCCATAAGATTCTTATTTCTAATTAACCATTAAAACGCCAGAAGTAGAACTGAAGCCCAAGTGGTAGAGCACTAGTTTTGAGCACAAAACTCAGGAACAGTGACCAAGCCATGAGTTCAAGCCATAGGACTGACACCAAAAAAAAAAGTCTTTTTTTAATACATTAGTCCTCCTTTATCTGAAGGGGCTATGTTCCAAGACCTGTCATTGGAGTCCTCAAACCATGGAAATTATATGTAAATAGGTTTATATATATATAGATATATATATATATTCTTATGACAGCATAATATATTAATTGGAAAAGTAGACATAGAAAGGAAAGAAAAACTAACAATAGATTGGAGAACTTTCTTAAGCATATAATACATTCTTATGGTAAACTTGAGCTGCCTCACATAGATTTCTTTTCCTTAAATTGAGAGCATTCACCCTTTCGGTTAGAGAAAGCATGAATGGCACATTCAAATTGCCAGAAGCACTATTGGTACCTTGGAAGCAACATTACATAGGGTAAGGGTTGCTTTTAAAGGCAAGTGTGACACAGCTGATAGCTGGAACAGCCAGATAGGGTGCATATGTATACACTGGGCAATGGGGCCGCTCACATCATAGGTGGGATGAGTTGGTATGGATAAAGATGGCACAGGATTTCACTCCTACCCAGCACGGTCCCTAACATAAACTCATGAATCTCTTATTTCTGGAATTTTCCATTTAATATTTTATACTATGGTCAACTTTGGGTAACTGAAACTTTAGAAGGTAAAATCACCTGTAATAAAGGAATTGCTATACTCTCCCTCTTTGGGGCTCATCCCATCACCTTTAATCCAGGCCATCTCTTCTCACTCTCCCTCCATATACCCAGAAAAACATGGCGGTTAGTGCCTCAGGGATCTGGTATGTGGTCATTTCACCTTAGCTTCTCCTCTTTGGATTCTAATACACTTTCTTCCCTCTCATTTCCTATATTCTACCCAGATTTGTATAAATATTTGTTGAAAATACATTCTGTAAAATGTTTACTTAGTGATGAAGTCAAAATCTTATTTGCTGTGAAAATCATGTGTAAATTCCGTTTAACCATGCCCTGTCTATATAGTCTTTACTTTTATGCTTAGTGTGCAAATTGTATTCAATCTGGACATTATTTTCTTACTTCCAAAGTAGCAATCCTCCTGTCTTTGCTTATTACCAATGTGGCTTACTGTTATTTTTAATCTCATCTTCCTTATTTTTTGTGATTGTAACCCTTTTAACCATTATCCTAAGTTGAAAATATGTCCGTGCCTTAAATTACATATCACAGAAGACTCAGAATGCATTGTCCATTTTGCGATGGAATTTTCTGGTACTAAGATTGGCATTCAGGATACATCAGTAGTTCTTAAGACTTTCCTATTCATTATTGAGTGGAAATTGAGTTGGAGTCCATACCTTGGGAGCTGAAGAGATAAATCCTAGAATACATATCCTACTACCAAAAGCAATTAACTGGAAGGCCCCAACATACGTTCATCTCAAAATTACCCATCATTTCCTTACATGTTAGAGGCCATCAATATTTTAGTGATTAATAATACATATAATATGTATATATTATATAGTATCTATATGTAATATATTAATATAATGGTGTATTATTTTATAAACAACATCTAATATATACATATTATATTATATTCTATATGTATTAATATTAATATAGCTAATAAATTTATATTATGTGTTAATATATTTATTAATTATTAATTAATTAAATTCATTAATATAAAATATTTTATGAAATATACATGTATAATATGCATATATAATAATATAATCATAACTGCATATATTATATAGATTAGCAATGGTAACAAAGACAGGAATCTACTCAGGCATCTATGTTCAAAGAAGTGAGCATTGTAAAAGATCTCAATGTTAGTAACTAGCCACAATTTTTAAAATACCAATTGTTTTGTCATTATTTGATTAGTATTCTCATTTCAGGAAGTTCTTATGGAGTTTTTTTTTCAGTTCCTACCTTTCTTTCTTTCTTTCTTTGTTTTTCTTTCTTTGTTTGTTTTTCTTTCTTTTCTTTCTTTCTTTTCTTTCTTTCTTTTTTTCTTTCTTTCTTTCTTTCTTAGATTCCAGTCACTGTAGTAGATTCTGTCTACTCTCAGGACTCAAGTGATAAACTTCATTAGACCAGGAAACATTAGAAAACTTTCACATTCCAGCAGAATAAAATCTATATTGTGACTTATTCCAAGATCATGGACATTATTGTTTCTGAACACATAGATATATATTTCACATCAAATTTGTCAGTGACTACTACCACCATGAATGTCTACAACAAAAATATTCCTGGGTCCCAGCCAAGAACCCACTTACATGAAGCAATATTTGATAAGAATAAATTCCAGTTCACTGAACAAAGTTACAGTTTGTCATAATGTGTATATCATTGTGATATATGTGTATATCATTTAAGTAGTTTTAATCTTTATTCTTTTTACTATTTTCATATATTAGTATGCATTCTGAGAGTCTATTAGAAACTCTGGTCTATCAAAGATTTGTAAGTTGTATATTTTGAAACTATGAGAATATCAGTAGATTTTTGATAATACAATCAACATACAGGTATAGGATTATGAAAATAGCTTTAGGTTTCTTGAAGATAATTGATGATAATTAATATAACCAAGATGGATATGAGTGAAATGTTTTAGCATTCAGCTTTTTAAGAGCATAAATAAAAATATACAAAACATAAACATGGTATCTAATTTACACATATAAATATATATGGTATTGAGAATGCCAGAACAAAGTTAATGTCTTAAAGTAAAAGGAATAAAGTATACTCTTGCTAATTCTTCTTTGAATTAAAACATTTTTTAAAGATAAGTAGAGGAGCCAAATTCAAGTGGCTATGGCCTGTGATCTTGGCTACTCAGGAGGCTGAGATCTGAGGATTGTGGTTCAAAGCCAGATCAGGCAGGAAAGTTCTTCAGATTCTCATCTCTAGTTAACCACCCAAAAAAAAAAAAAAACCCAAAAAAACAAAAGTGGAGCTGTGGCTTCAAGGACAGTACATAGTACCAAAATTTTTCTTCATTTAAAAAATGAGAAAAATACAATCTTTAGTCTATCATAGCTCTACATTCTCTTAAGAGACTGATCTTCAAATGGCCTTCCTGGTAGTGGCAATCTACTGTGCTAATGCCAAAGAAATAAAAGGAAAATATTTTATACAAATGAGGAAAAAAGGTTATTAATAAAAAAAAATACTATAGAAGAAAAGTCAGGTCTTTTTAACCTAAAGTCATAGAGAATAAATTGGGTATGTTAGAATGTGTCAAATGTCATTTTCACTAAAGTGGATTCTGATATTACACCTCTTACTTATGCTGCTATTTATGTTAGAAGCTTTTGTGTGGTTGCTGTAAATTCCTCAAAGGTGTCAGGTCAAGTTCCTCCTGAAAGTGCAGAAAGCCTCCTAAGCAGCAGATCAAAAGCATCAACACATGTCTATAACATCTTACAAGTCATGTCAAAGTCAGCATTTCCCCAACCATATTTCATTGCCCAAAACACAGACATTCACATAGGCTCAGCTCCCACACACAGCTTCAAGAGACCTCATTAAGAGAAAGCAAATTGCTTCCTCCTCTTTTACTAAAGGTTTTTCTTTATGAGGAATTGTTAAAACTTCATGTAAAAGACTTGGACAGATAAACTTCAAGAAAAAAATCTATGGTTGATAGGTTAGGTGTGCTTGGAAGGGGTAGAAATGGTTGTATCATTTGATTATCACAGAAAAGAATAGCAAGTGTCTATGAATGATTTTTTTCTCCTCTCATTTGGAAGTTATTAGTAGACTTCCCTTTGTTCCATTGAGAAACAAGAGAAGAAAATATGAAGTTACAGCAAACCCATATGGCCAGCAGGAAAGTCCTATTTAATTGCTTTATTGCCAGAAATGTTAAATCACTTCCTGAGGATGCAGTTCAAGTGAAACATATGGCAGCTATTAGCCAAAGCCCCTAACAAATTCAAAAATATGCGTTCTGTGGGAGTTTTCTCATACGCAATGAGACTTACTATTTAAACTATACCTGTAAACATGCAGTTAGTATGCTAATTCCAAATATTAGATAGACACCTTCTTAATATTGATGTGGACAAATGACTTGCATGGGAAGTGTCTTTCTAATGGAGAGCTACTTCATTTCCATTTGAATTGTTCCTATTATCTACTACTTACTCCTTTCTCCAAAGGCCACTTAAGAAATGATCAAGCAAATCCAGGCCACAGAACTGTCCTTTGTCCTCTCATGTAACTGTGTGAACTAGATTGTGAATCTCACAAAAATACTTACCTAAGGGTTTTGTAATTAGGATAATGTGAGGGCCTGTAATTAAGAATCAACAAATCTTTCTAATTAACTGAAAATTAAACATCAGCAGTTTCTACTTGCTTTAGTACCATTCCTTCCTGGAAAATTTGACAAATGTGATCAATTTATTCATAAATCATTTTCTAGAGAAATAATTTACTTTCAAATAAAATCATCCAGGAGCTAGCTAGCTGTTTGTACTACGTCGTCTTTATTTTTTATTTTACTTTTTGGAAAGTATGAGGAACAACAGACTGAAAGGGGGTCATCTCTAGGGTAGGAATGATCTATGTTGTCTTACTATAAAAAAAGACATTTAAAAAAATCCTAAGCACAATAAACTTTGACTATCTTTTCACCACAGAATATTATTCCATTACTGAATGGAAGTGAGATTCCATAGTACAAAGACTTGTACAGAACGCAGTGCCATCATAAAGCAATTGTGAAATATTGGCATTGGGTATATGAAAGCTAAAATATTTTATTTTTGCTTCATAACCCAACTCACTGATCACATTTTTACCAAATAATATAAATGCTAGGGTATTTTTATAATCATATATAAAATTATTTTTATAATCATATATTATATGTAAAAGGCCTGTCTTCATTAATAGTCAACTTGTAATTTGGAACATGATGTTAAAGGAAGTCAGAGATGACTTACACAATTTCTAACTGTCTGAAACAAATATTTATGCATAAATATTTTGTTATCCGAGTCAATGTCTTGTCATGGAATCCCTTCAAACCAGTTTCCTCCTTCATTCCAGGGCGCTCGGATCAGTGTAAACTCAGAAGTCAACACACCAGTGGGTGTATCTTGGCTTCCATTACTGGCTGTGTGACTATGTAAAAATGACAGTAATTTCCAGGAGTTTCCAGGATTGTTGTGAGGACTGAGTGAATTTAGGCAGACAAAAGTTTAAAACTGTGTGTTATATTTACAAAGCACTGAGTTTAAATTGTGTGAAGAACTTCCTGCATGAACAATCTTTAATTTCCTATCATCTACCTTAACTTTGTCCATCATTGAAAGTGATTTTTCTTTTCTCTCTTTTTTTCTTTGTGCCAGTCCCAGGGCTTGAACTCAGGACCTAAGTGCCGCCCGTAGGCTTTTTTGTTCAATGCTAGCACTCTATCACTTGAGCCACAGCTCAACTTCTGGGTTTTTTTGTGGTTAATTTGAGTTAAGAGTCTCACAGACTTTCCTGCCCAGGCTAGCTTTGAACTGCTGCCCTCAGATCTCAGCCTGCTGAAGTAGTTAGGATTACAGACATGAGTCATCTGTGCCTGGCCTGAAAGTAATTCTTAACGATTTTGTGATCTGTTTACTTTTTCCCCAAACAGAAACCAGTTTAAAACTTTTGATCAAAGATAAATTTGAGAGATAGACTTAATATTTAGCAATATTTAGACAGACTTAATTATTTAGCAATAAATATATTTAATTCCACTTTAAAATACTCTTTAAAAGAGATACATAGTAACAAATATCACCAAAACTATACAATAGTTTTTTATAAGAGGAGCAATAGCGTTCCCATTATATTGAATCAGAGAAGTTCTAGATGGTTTAGAAGGTCTAGATGCTGGAAGTCTGTGCCAACTATTCAATGCTTGCTCTTTAAACCTGATCTTCCACATTGACATTTAATAAAGTGACACGGATACAACTTCCATATAGGATGTAGAGTTGATGTTCACACCCAAAGAGCAAGTGCTGAACAACTAGATATGGACTGAGATTATGTAACAATCTTTTAGTTTAGATTAGTCATTCTAGAACAAATCCCTCCTGTACATTTTATCCATTGGGTCATCTTTATTTACCTTATTTTTAAAATTACATCAATCTCCTAACTCCTTAAATTCTAAGGGTGATCATCTTAGCAGTAATCATCTTGTAAAAGTATAAGCACCTGAATATTCCAAGTTTTGGGAAATGAAAATAGACGCTATTTTCTTAAGTATTTAATCCACAGTATTAATGTGCTTAGAGTGAGCTCTCTCCCCTCTTTCTCTCTCTCTCTCTCTCTCTCTCTCTCTCTCTCACACACACACACACACATGCATATACACACACAACATCACGCACTTCTCTCTCAAACATATGCACACTCATGCACATATATACTCATATACCCATATATACACATTCACAGTCACCCACTTAGGCACGCTTCTTTTCTTTTCTTGCCCTGACTCTGTAGATTTTGTTCTTAAAACTGGGGGAAGGCATCACTATCAGACCTATGTATGTACATATAGATAGGTAGATAGATAGATAGAAAGAAAGATAGAGATACATATAAATCTATATATACATATAGATAAGGATATATCTATATGTCTGTACCTATGGGTAGAATTTTGTATAAATCCTAAGATTATACAAATGTCCACTACAAGTTAATGTCTCTATGGATAGCTTCACTTCATATAGAAATAAAAATTCCATAATTTGTTTCAGGGTATCTTTAAAGAATAGCACTAGACACACTTTGAAGTTTTTTTGAAACATCTCATTCTGATGCCTTTTTTGAAATTAGTGATGGTAATAACAGTGGCAAAGTGGAACTTTTAACCCTTTATATAAGTAAATTAACCCATTTAGTCAATGCCCCTAGATGTAAATGGTAAGGACAGTTAGCTTTACCATGAAGACGCCACATGCTTTATAGGAGACTCCATTTATTTCTGTCAGCAGCCATGTGATTATCCTTTCTTTATAGGGGAAAAGTCTGATCCTTGAGATGTAAATGCACACTGAAAATAAGCAGCAGGACAGAGATGCACAGAAACAGAACAGATAACTTATTTTTTCAGCCTTCCAAAATTAGGAGAAATATGCCACTTGACACAGTGTTAACTTCACTGCCAATGTCTTTTAGACAATATGGATGTAGTTTAGGTAAGTCTGTCGTCTATGCTTACAAAATGCTGCCTAACTATTGCAGCCACATGAAATGCCTTCATGCCACGATGCTAATCTTTTCATCATCAGGATCTATTTGCTTTTCACCACCACAATGTTTCTTTTAATGTTTCTTCTAATAAGACCATAATTTTCTTCTTTCCTTTTTTTTTTCAGGCTGTTCCAAGTTTTTCAAATAAGGAAAAGGCTGGTGAGTTGATACTTTGGTGGTGTTTTCTCTTATCTATTTTAGTATGAATTTCAATTTTTAGACACTTCTTTAATATACACAAATGTGTTAATCTCTTCTATGTCTGTGAAGATGTTATTCTTGAATTCCTCAAAATAAATCTGCCATGCTTAAAAGTTATGCAAACAATATCCAGTTTTGTTGCACAACATTGTATTGTATAGAATCAGGCTCAGCTCACTGCAGCCACAATTCGTTTCTTAAAGAAGAGAAATCAATGTTGGTCAATATGGTAAGGAATGGTCTTTGGAAATTGGTTGTGAGTAGTTATCAAGATTTTTTTAATTCCTAAATAATTAGGTGATCGCTTCAATAGATGTACTTGATGTTAAAAGTTGATACAACACTGTGAAAAATAATTATGAAGCAACATGAATAACTGTATTGAGGAAAAAATTGTAGTATATTTCCCCTGCTCTATTCTATGATTTAACTATTGAAGAGAATTATGAGAAAATGGGGAAAGACTGATGAGAAAAGTAGAGCCTGAAAGATGAGACTTGGATTGGTGGAATTGTGTGCTTTTTAAGAATCTTTTGATCTCTGTCAATATTTTTTATGTGCTCAGTATAATGGAAATAAAACAAAGCAAAATAAGCAAAGCCAATAGGTCCCATGGTTTCCTTTATTTGCAATTACTAGTATATGTCTGAGACACGCAGAAATGGTCAGATAAGTTGATGTTAGGTGAAATGAACCCCAAGATAAGGATTCAAATGTGTTTTATTTCATGTGATTGTTTCTAACACATTTATAATATTATTGCTTTGTTGCTTTGTATGTCCCTCCCCCACGATATAACCCCTGCTTTCACTGTATTTGATGTCGGTATAATTTGTGGAGGGGAAGGTAAAAAACAAATTGTTTAAATAGGGATACAGGTGGACCCATTGCAACAATGAGATGTACCAGTCGTTATGCCGAAAACTTTACAACTTGGGGGGGGGGGGAAGTGGGGCGTGGAGGGGGGGAATGGCGGGAAGATACTTTGCGGGGGGAGAAGCGGGGCGTGGAGGAGGGGGAATGGCGGGAAGATAGGAAGGGATGGGAAGGGGCAACAAAGGAGGAGGCTACAATGCTTGCTAAGAAATGTACTCATTACCTTGCCCATGTAATTGTAACCCCTCTGTACGGTATTTTCACAATTAAAAAAATTAAAACCATATTGAATATGTACTACCAAAGGTGAAGCCCTCTACTTGGTTCACAGATATTTGTGATGCTGAAGAGCAGTAGTGAAGGGGAAAGGGTCATCCACAAGAAGAGATCATTATTTCAAGCACCTTTACTCTAAAACATTTGTTTGTCTGATAGTATTTTTATGCTAAGGATATTCATTATTTATTTATTCACTTATACAGGTAAATAGATTTCATACAAAACATTTTACTTGCATGAAATACTAAATTTGCCTCTTATGGTTAGTCTATCTGACTTATTCATTCTAAGAATAGTGAAAAGCCTGCAGAATAAGAGAAAAATATTGAGCTGGCCTTATGGGTGAACGCAGAGGGAAATTTGTTGTGTTTAGCAATGCTCTAGCATTATATGGATGAACTACAAAGAAGAAGTAAATTTAAATTCCAGTTGCAAAGTACCAAAATCTTCACATAAATTAGTTTGGATGTCCAGTTAAAAAGGGAAGAAATCAATGGTTTAGTAGGCATGTGCATCTCAAAGAGAAATTTAGGTCCTGCTTTATCTTAGGTTGTGACATTTTCTGTAGTCACCCAGATTAGCTGAAACTTAAACAAAGTATGTAACAGGCCAAAGTTTTCATTTTATCCCAGAAGGTCAGCAAATTCTTTCAGACCCTCAGGAGAGCATTTGGATGTAAACTGCTGGCTGGTGGGGAGGAAGAAGGAATGTCCTTATTTAGGGAGTGAGAGGCAAAAAGCTGTCTTCCTTCCACTTAGTAGCTTCAGAGGAATAGGAAGAAACACTTCATTTGGGGGTTTCATAATGCTTTCAAAATATCATGACAACAAAAGTCTGATTAAGCAAAGAGTGTAAGTAGAAATACTTCTCATAACCCTGGAAACTTTCCACAACAACAAAAGAAAACATGAACATAACTTCACTTGTTAGTTAACAACATATTTTGGCCCTTATGATGTTCATAAGGCACAAATTAGAATGTTGGCAGATTGAGTGATAGTACACACCTATAATCCCAGCAGGTAAGTCTGGGGCAGGAAGACAGCATGTTTGTAGGCAGCCTGGGCTTAAGAGCAAGGGTCTCTCAAACAAACAAACAAACAAAGTGGATAGATCCAATTCATTTAGGATTTGGGGAAATTGTGTAAAGAGGGAGACCAATTAACTGTAATATATGACCTGCCCATGCCCCAGGGCCAGCAATGACCAACCGAGATACTTAATTACCCAAGTTGGACTGATTGAAAAATAACCTAGCTCTCTTGCATATCAAAATATTAGGATCTTTAGAAGGTACTCCAGATAGAATTTTGATTTAAGTTCCTAGACAAGCTCTGCACTTGAGAGTACATAAAAATTGAATTATAAATAAAAGAGAAAATTTATTGTTAAAGTGAGTGTATTTGCCTATCAACTCAACTGCTATGCTTGAATATTTAGCAAAAATAATGGTACTGTTTGACAGTTCTAAAGAGAAGATGATTTATTTCAAAAGTTGCAAGCACCATAGCAGGGAAAGCAAACTATTTTTTAATATTTCTAGGCCTTACATTGCTGGATTTAAAGCATTAAAAAACATAGTATTTTAGGTAGGAGTGTAAATCTTCTTGTTGCCAGCTCTATGAGTTGTATGTTTCGGTTTCTTTGGAGCAGAAGGACAGCCATGAAGGCAGAAAGCCCACTCACTTCTCAGGGAGTAATTGAGCTCATAAATAGGATTAAGCTTCATACTCACCCCGAGGCCTGTCATTTTTTTTTCTTTCTGCCTAAATGAATGTAACCTATTGTTCCTTAATAAGAAAGTCTATTTTTAATCTGGTTGACCTCTCATCCAAGCCAACTGGAACCAACTCTATTAGGTTTTTTGAAGCTCTAAATAAAAAAGAAAATCACTTGGGGACATTCCGGTCATCATTCTTGCGCTGCAGTTGCCTGATTGGCCTCCAAGGAACTTCAGTAGACTCCTTCTATTCTCATCCATGTTGTTGTGTTAGATCACAGCCTAGTGGGAACAACTCTTCTGTACATCTCCTACCTCGAGAGGACCAAACACTCCAGGAGGAAACACAGGCTGAAACAGCCCGCCCCCCCCCCCATCCCCATGGAGTCATTCTCCAAATACATACTAAACAGCAATATGTTCTACACAGATCTCCAGGTTCTTTGAAGAAAGTATGGTGATAAAGCCTGGTCTCTGTCCTAAACTGAACTCAAACTCCAGAAAAATCCCCCTAAAGGCAGCAAGTGAGAATCTTTTCTCTCTTCTCAGTTGAAATTTTTTTTTGGGGGGGTGCGGGGTGTCCGGTCGTGGGGCCTGAACTCTGGGCCTGGGTGCTATCCCTCAGCTCTTCAGCTCAAGGCTAGCCCTCTACCACTTGAGCCACAGTGACACTTCCGGCTTTTTTCTTTTTGCTTATGTGGTGCTGAGGAATCGAACCCAGGGCCTCATGCATGCAAGGCAAGCGCTCTACCACTGAGCCACCTTCCCAGCCCTTCAGTTGAAATTTTTTTAGCCTACCTTATTCAAAAGCTTCCTAGAAAAAAATAATCCTAATAAGTTTTGTTTTTGGGAAAGCTTCATAATGTGCATTTTTAGGTTCTGAAAAGAAGTCTAATCAATTTATGTTTTTAATAATTGGAATTAATCATACAAGTACCAAATATATAATTAGATAATGTGTATAATGTTTTCGTAAAATATCTAGTAGTCATTGGAGTCTGTATGCTTTCAATGAGACATAGAGGGAGAGGGAGAAAGAAAGAGAGACAGAGACAGAGACATAGACAGAGAGACAGAGACAGACAGAGAAATTGGTCATTGGTTTATGCTTATTCTATAGGATATCTGATTCCTGTAGGGAAAAGAAGGGGAGGGCCAGGGAGGGGAAGGAGAAGGAAGGAAGGAAAGAAAGGAAGGAAGGAGAAAGGAAGAAGGAAGGAAGAAAGGAAGGAAGGAAGGAAGGAAGGAAGGAAGGAAGGAAGGAAGGAAGGAAGGAAGGAAGGAAGGAAGGAAGGAAGAATTGATTTATGGTTTATTCTCCAAAACATCAGCTTCCTATAGCCTTGAGTAAGTTATGTAACTTCTTCCTTCCTCTTCTTTAGAGTATAAACAATCTGCCACCATTTTTTGAAAGGTAATGAATAGACCCTACTACAAAATGGTCGCTGTGTCTTGTGATAGTTCTTTGCACCTGGAGCCACTATGTGTGCAGGTCACATAGATACTAGCTGTGTCACTCCTGTCCGTGTGTGTTCAGCGATTCTAAATGCTTCCTCAGGGCACCAACTAACAGGCAAACATCAGTCTGTGTGGAAGAGAGATCAAGTTCTTCCTGATTCTTCTGTAGTAGATAACTGAGGCAAAGGTTAGCTATCACAGTATAGTATAGTTGATCTCACTTTAACACTCATTAGTCTTTTTTTCCTGGAGATTAAAATTCTCTCTGGTGAACAGGGAATATTCGATCTTCACAAAGGATTAATCCTTGAGAAATACAGACTACGTATCTCATTTTCCCATGGCCCTATTAGCACCCTTACCCCAGGACCTGGGGTAACTGGATGCTGCCTACCCAACAGCCCAGGGCCTCACTGAGCTGTGCAGAAACCTCATCTCCCTCACCTTGTGCACAGGGCCCTGTCAACATTGTCTCCTCTCACCCACCCCCTCCATCCCTCCAGCCATTGCTTTTGCTCAGTCTACTTTCCACTGGACTTTCACAACTCTGCCCGGAACAGGTTTCTCTACTTTATGCTATCATTAAACCCATCTACTCTACCAGAATTAATCCTATCAGAGTTATCTTGGAAAAGCATAACCGGATCATCTCAACTGCTTCCCCATTTTCTCTGTATCCCTATTGTCTATAAGATAAAATCGAATTTCCTTGCCTGACATACCTATCTGTAACCTCAATACACGTAACTTATTGCACTGTGTTTGTTTCCTCCTCAGATTCACCCTCTACCTCACCCCCCCACCTTTATGCCTTCCTCAGTCAGGCAATGAGAGAGCAACAGTCTGAGAGTAGAGATGGTGAGTCAGAGGTGGGTACTTCATTCCCTCAGCTACCCAGTCACAACACATGTCTTTTAGGTTGGGTGGCCTTTTCTTCCATGTAAGTTTGCAAGTTCATTTTCTCTCTTGTCTTAGCCCCCCCCCCCCCCAACACACTTTTATAAAATCCTGTCAGTAAACTCCCCTTAGTCTATACAGTGTGGCATCTGTCTGCTGCTAGAATCCTCACTGGTATGGTCACCAGTATTTTCTTTTCTTTCTATCCCTTTATTGGTGGGTTCATCAGTGGGTCCAATTATTTACCCCACATCAAAACATAGATCTTCTATTTCTGAATCTTTCTACTTCTGCCTAGATCTGGGGCATGCATTTGTATTCTAAAAATATACAGAGGACAAGTAGAGATAGAGGTAGAGACACAGAAAGCTAACTAATTCAGAAAAATAAACCATGATGATTATTGTGTTTTACTTCTTCCTAAATAGAAAATATTTATATTGAATCCTATGATACCATGATGATTTAAAATGCATTTTCTGTTCTAATAGAAGATAGTAGCTTAGAAAATTAGCACTGCATTTTCAGTCACTAAAATATGACTGTGAATATATTTAAAAAGTAGTAATATAGAGTAATGTGAAATCTTATTCAAAATGAAGTCAGAGTATCTTGTAAATATGGTCAGTTTTTTATTAGGCAGAAATGACTGGCATTTTTTGTTTTAAAAACTCTGTTTCCAATGGCAATATCATCTCTTTAATGAATTCTTTCCCAGGCAGAATTAGTCTCTGAGTAAAAACTCTGTTTCCAAGTTCAGTGTTGTTATCTTGTTTAGATGTGCAGACCATTGCTTGAAGAAAAATATTACTTTTGTATGTTCTGCAGCAAAAAAAGCTACAACCATGTTACAAATGGTCTGTAAATATGTTTTAATCAAAGCTTTATAACCACAAAGATGCTTTGGTTTCAATATTAATGATTTAGAGTTACCATAGTTCTGAAGCTTTATATTTAACCCTGCATCCTTCTCTCTCCATTATCCCTAGTTCACTTTACAACTGCTAACTATCTCAGTCAAGTAATTAATTAACAGTGCTATTTGGAGACCAATCCCAAATACACGTGAAAAGATCCCATTTTTTAATGGCTTAGAATCGGGTTTTGGTTGCATTCCTTGGACATTTTTCCTAGAATGTTTGTTCTCCTGCCTTGAGGTTATTTGGTTGGCTATAAAATGTTTTAAAAATCAAGATAATGAGTAATTCCAGCCTGAAACATTTATAAAAGATACCTTTCAGAGGCATAGAAAAGAGTCATAGTCTCTCCAGACTTTGTGTTGTGACCAGCAAAAGACAGAAAATGGAAATCAAACACCTCTTTGTGACAAACGTGAGGAAAAATCTAGGTCTTCATCATTTCATTCCCTGCTCCCTGTAAACACACTAAATAACAAAGCCCAGACTTGCTCTTCTTGGTATTAATTTTCTTGACTGTCTTTGATCACTGAGAAGAGAAATGGCTAAAAACTAAAATGGAAAGACTATTCCTTTTCATCTTTTCTTATCATCACTGCTTGGCTCAGAGATTTATTGGTGTGATCTATTTTACTCTCAACTATGTTCCAATACATACAGATCCAAAAAGATTTGATGGGAAAAGATAGGACTATCCTATTTGAGAATTACTTGAAACAAATATCCCTATTTCATGTCTCCCTTTTGGTACAGATACCATCCATTTCATTGCTCTTTTACTTACTCATCTATGAATATCTTGAAAGACAGAATTGTATTTTACTGATGATTCTTGTCTCTTAGATGAATAGTTTAATATTTGGTAAATAAATATTTTAGGCTGGAGGACTGGCTCATTGATAGAGTGCCTGCCTAGCTTGCATGAGGTCCTAAATTCAAACCTCAGTACTGTCAAAGGAGCAGAAAAAAAATTTAAGTAAGCTAATAGTTTTTAAATAAATTAAAAACCAGAAAATGCTTCCCTATATTTGGGTGATGCTCTCAAGCCAAATGTTAAATCTTCTCACTGACTTTTAAGTGAGGGTCATATAACTACAACATCTCCAGACTTTTCTAGAGTTCCACAGGATCTGAGAATTATCATTATCTAGCTAGGCTGGGCTATAGCTAACATTGCCTATTTTTTATTCTCTTTTACACTCAGAAAATTACTTTTTCTATTTTTATAAATACACACTTCCTTCATTTTGTTTTCAAAGTATTATGGCCTCTATTTGCCTGTATATTTTTATGAGGCAAGAATTTAGGGTATGCCCACACATGACTTCTCTGTTTTCTGAAACCTAATGTAAACCAAGCCACAAAACGTCTGTGGTTGACTTGGCTGTTGAGAGGAAAGACATTAACTTTCAGGTATCAGAGATCCATGGCAAATATAAACAAGCTATTCTTAACTTTCAAGTATCAAAGATCGATGACAAATATAAACAAGTTATTCTTAAGTGTCAAAAATCTTGTGTTGGAAGATTTGAAAATAATTTTCTAAATGTCCATTCATTTTTATTTTTAATGAATTGATTGCTAATTAAGTGAAACAAATTTACTATTTTCCCAGAACCAATAAAACATTTCTTCCTTTGTCAGTTATATTTTAACCAACATTGGTACAAGAAAATTCCTCATAACCAGTGTCAACTCAAATGTTACATCCTACCCTCGGAGTTTTCTTCCCAGGTCTCTTCTGGAAATGAAAATAGTAACTCACTGGTCTTTTTCTTATGATATTCAGTGCTTCCTATGATGAATTGTGTTCACAAATGATCTTTACCAAACCATGAGTTCCTTCCAGTTAAAACCTCACATTGATGGATAATCTTATCAACTTGATTCAACTGATAAATGCTAAGGAAATTCGTGAAACCCACAAAGGCATTTGCAGAGACAACTAGATGCTGAGAGCTCTCACTTAACCAAAATTTGAGTAGACTCTTGGGAGATGGTAGATCTGTAGAATGTGGAGCTTACTGGAGAAGGCAGGGGAGGGGTATGTCTTTGAAGGGTGTGCCTTGTCCTGGTCCCTTCCTGCCTCCCCTTTTTAGCTTCTAGGCTACCATGAATTGTGAAATTTCTGTCACATCTACCCACCACCATCTCTTGCCTCTCCTCAGGCCCCAAATAATCCTGGAAGAAAACTTCTGACACCATGTGCCAAAATAAGTACACTCTCCTTTTAGATTGTTTCTCTCAGGTTATTTGTCCCAGTTATTTAAGGAACAATTAACATTAATATGCATGAGAAAAGTCTTATGCCAATCTTGCTGTTGCATGCAGGCAATGAGGAAAATGTGTCAGGTTATTTCCAGGGGAGAGTGGATCATGGATTAAAGAAACTATTTTGCCCTAATTACTGTAATTAGGTAGAAAAGATTTCACAGAATTACTTAAGCAAATGGTGATCCAAGTTAATATGAGTAGTTGTTAATACAGAATGATATGATATGATCCACTTATCCACCCTTTTGGTTATAAAAAAACTTATACCTATAATATTAGCTATTCAGGACACTGAGATCTGAGGATTGCAGTTTCAAGCCAGCCAGAGCAAGAATCAGTGAAGATTATCTCCAATTCACCCCCAGAAAACCAGATGTAGCGCTGTGACACAAGCATTAACCTTGAGCAAAAAAGCTCAAGGACAGCAGTCAAGGTCCTGAGTTCAAGACCCATGATGGACTAATTAATTAGTTAACCATAAGTTTCCCATACCCATGGTTTCCAAGTGCTCATGTTACAAATCTCTTCTTAATACAAATGACAAGACCATCCTTGTTTACGGATTTGAGGAAATAGATAGGTGGACATTAACATGGTAGCTCATTGCTCTCTTTTTTAATAATCCTAGGTCTTTATGTCTCCAGTCTATGTTTGCTAAGTGTTCTCACCATTGTGATGTGATTTCCTGAAAAGTCAACCTATTCCCAGCACTTTGGGAACTCCAGCCTTCTCGCATATGTTTTAGTTCATTTGTGTCAATGAATGGTTGAATGGGTGCTAACCGTAAGCATTGATTCTGTGCCTGCACGTTTCTAAGCACTTTATAGATATAAATGTATTTCATCTATACTCTGGGGTATGGCTTCTATGGATGTAACAGACATATAGAATCTGAGGCTGAGTGAGAATTCCTAAACCAGCCACCTGAGAGTCAGGGCAGGATTCAAGCAGTGCAGGCTAGTGTGTATCCTCTTAGTCTCTATGCAACATGTATTGGTCAAGGCAGATGAATCAACTTTTCCACAATCTAGTCTTGCTTCTCATCCTCCTTTAACAAGTACCTTTAATTAGTACCTGTAGCCATTCCTCCTGTATTTGCTTTCTACATAATTTGACTTTAATAAACTCCTTTAATAAACTCTATCCCCCTCCCCAAATATTTATCTGTGACACACATATCATTCTGTATTAACAACTACTCATATTAACTTCAGAAAATGAAACAAGATAGTGCATATAAGCCCGGACATTTGCATTCTTAATCCTAAAAGGACCCTCATTGCCTTTAAGTATTTTTTTCTGTCTCATATTTTTTACCTCCCAACAGCCTTGTCAGGATTTTTTGGTGAAAAAAACAAATCACTTAACACCATTTGGGGCACCTAAAAGGAACTTGTGAATCAATAGGCTCTTTTATATAGCGATTTTAAGTTTAAAACACGGAGTGGGAAGCACAGTTCAAACTGTGATATTCTGGTAACAGCAAAACAAAACAAGTAGCCAGAAGAGTGATGACCTGTGGTTTGCAGGAAGACAGAAAAGAACAGAGTGGGGGGGGGGGGGGGGTTTAGAGCAATGGCACTATTCTGTATGGTACCCTAATGGTGGTCAGTATGGAGTCCCAGATTGCTTCTTTCACTTAGTGATGTTCATTTAAAGCGTCTCCATGTCTTTCTTATGGCTTGGTAGATCATTTCTTTCCAATGCATTTCTTTTCCATCATATAAATACATTAGTCTTTTTCTATGTTCTAAGATAACCCATGGATGCCTAAAACCATAAATAGTACAGAATCCCATGGATACTGAAGTCTTTTCTACACATGGAGTAGCCAGTAACAGTGGGTAGTGTATCCAGCATGAAAACCTGGACTAAAGGAGGATTCACATTCCAGGCAGGAGATGTCCCAACATCTACTCATAATGGTACACAACTTAAAATCATCAATAGCTTATTTCTGAACTATTGTATTTAATATTTCCAGAGCACACAGATCTAAAACCATGAAAAGCAAAACCCTGGTGAAGGGGAGACTCCTCTCCCATGAAGTTAGAGGGATTTATTTAATGCTTCTTCAAGTTGTTTTTTTTTTTTTTTTTCAAAAAACTTCCAATATGGTAAAAAACCTCTTACAAATTTCACACTGTTTTGTTACCCCTTACCCTTCTTCTTTGTGGAAAGTCACTTTCTTTCAGCCATCCGCTTTGTTAAATTTCCTCTCTGTGGCATTTTTTCAAGTTCACAAAAAGAAATTATTACTAAATATGTTCCCAAAAACTAGTGTATTTCCCCTTTATTATTTTATATAATACTCACTATACCAGAAGCACATGAATCTCTCTTTCCAAAGCTGTTTTCTCTACTTTTCCATGTCTTACGTTTTACCCCACTTCCTAGTATACTCATAAAAGTACAACAAAAAAATTAGTTTTTAAAGAAGGAATTTACATATACATATGTGATATATGGTCACATATTTTTGTGATCTTTTTAAAATTAATTCATCTGGGACCTCTGGTAACTACCTTTCAGCTACCACCAAAGCAGCAATGACAGAGACTCACACTTGAGCTATATGAAACAAGACCATCTGAATGACTCAACAAAGGAAGAAAGACATTACTTACTTTGTAAATTTAGTAATGCAAGGAGCTGCTTTAGCACAATAGCAAAGCTTTTGTTACTTTGTAATATTTGTAAACACCAATTTTAGGGCCTTTAAAGAGTCACCTCACTGTGACTTGTGACCCTGACTCTAAGTTGGAACTCATCATTGTGCAGCTAATCAGAGGCCCTTTTCCCAGACGCTCTCTGACAACTGAGAATAAACAGATCATGGAGCCCCTGGTCCTCACTTACAGGGAGCACCCTTGCCTGGCTGTGGTACAGACATGAGGACCGTGGACTGAAGACGTTCAGGAAGTCTATCCAAATGGAGATGCGCCTACATCCATGCAAATAAATACCTTCAGGCGTCCCCAAAACATTCCCATTGGGAATAGACTCCAGATTTCCACAAACAGATCACAGATACACAGACGTCTTCCTGAAGAAAACAATGTCTACGATGTCCGCAAAGAAGCCTTAGTTCCATTACAGCGAGTAGTTAGCAAGACACTCAACTTGTATTTTTTTTTTCTGGTAGAACAGGAATGAGCCAGGCCAGTAGCTCTGACCCACTGAAAGAATTCCACATCTGGAAATTCTTTGCTTCACCTGTGGTAGGTCTTCAGCCTCTTGCTCTTTCTCTACCATTTTCTGTGACTTTAGCTTACCTCCATTTTATTTTCTTTTGTAAAATCATTTAACTTTATGGTTCCACATTTGGTTTGGTTTTCATTTTATTTGACTTGTTTTTTTTTTTAGAAAAAGGAATGAATACAAGGGATTATTACCTCATAATATCTTGTGATCCCTTCCTATTTAATGTCTCTGTAAGTGATACAATGGCAGGATATATACATCTGATAAACTCTATGGAATTATATTTTAGAAATACCTTAGGCAGTGCGTTGGCTTTTATTTTAATACTTTGATATTGGTTTTCATTTTACAATTCAACAGGGTTGTATTTACCACTAAATAGTAGTACAAAGGGGTTTCAACATGTCAGTTTGTGAGTACAATACATCTTGATCAGTGTCACCTCTTTTGTTATTTTTATTTTCTCATTGCAAATACTAGTAAACATAATGGAGCACATGGTTATGTACTGATATCATAGTCCTTATAAATATCCTACAGAGAATAATGAAGAAAATAATGAAGATCTCACTGAGTCTCACCCCCCATGATGCTTAGATAAGGTATATTGCATTGAAATTTAGGCTTTGTTTCCTCTCTGTCTTTACCCTTTCTCTTGGGAACATACTCAACTTATGTGCATCTGCACAATCTCCAACTCTAGCCTTAGAGGCAGATTGCACCTCGTTTCCAGCTGCCCCCTAAAACTAGGTTGTAGAAATTTCCTATTTCTCACATCCTTACACCCACTGCCTCAGTATCTTTATCACAATCATCACTTTTTCCTGAAATTTCCTTTGGTGCCACCTGCAGATTTCCATAGTTGCATTCTCTTTGAATCCTTTCAGAACCTCCAGAAATGAGAAATCAGCACTTTTTCTTGAGCTCTCAAATACTGTATCTTATTTTATTGTCATTAGTAGGACTTATTTTCTCTATAAAAAAATCCAGACCTGATTTATGTTTGGATGTCTTGTACATAATAATTATCTGGTTGAAAGAATGACAACTTTCACTGAGAATAAAGGTATACCTTTAATGCAATGTCAGTTAAGGTATATCTTGAAATTTAGTAGACTATTTTCAAAGTCAGATTCCTGGAAGCCTCTACACCTCTCTCTCTTTCTTTCTCTCTCTCTCTCTTTCTCTCTCTCCCTCTCCCTCTTTTGCTCATGCTCGCTTGCTCACTCTCACTCTCTCTCTGTCTTCTAATTCTTCCTCTCTTCATGAGAAACTGGAGGGCCAGAGTTAAAGGGAGAAAGCTCAGAGAAATTAGCACTGCTATGTGCAGCCTTTTCCTACCTCCCTGGTTTGGATGTCCCCGGATTTCCTTTTTCTGGATCTTGAGAGCATGCCCTTTGAGCATGTGACAGAGCCTGCTGAGCAAGATAAGTGCTAACTGTTAGGCAGTAAAACTCTTAAGACACTCTGGACTTTCGCTGAGGGAAAGGTCACGGAGCTGGAGTTGTCCTGATAGAATAAGGAAAGGAAAAAGGAAAAAAACAAAAAAGGAAAACCTTGAAAACTGGAAAGGAAGGACAGAGGCATCTCCAGCACAAAATCAGGGCAGAGGGAAGTACAAGGCTCAGTGACGCAATCATGCAGCCAGCCAGCTGAGGCCCAGGGCTTGTGTTTGCAAGGAGAGAAGACAGCGGAAAATGGGATGGTTCCAAGCTCCAACAGGCCTTGGAGAATGAGTCTAGTTTTTACTAAGAATGATAAATCGTATTAAATTAGTCAGTATAATTTCTCTGGCTGCAAAGATCTAAACATTCCTTTTCTTAACTCTGTATTCAGTAGTAAAAAAAAAAAAAAATCAGAAGACAGGAACAGTACTTTTAAAATGATATGCTACAATATCAGAAAGCATTTCATGACCATTATAATCATGATTGATGTGATTATATATGTATGCCAGTTCTGGGGCTTGAACTCGGGGCCTTAGCTTTTTTACTCAAGGTTTGCACTCTACCACTTGAGCTACAGTTCTACTTCTGACCTTTTGCTGGTTTACTGGAGATAAGAGTGTCATGGATTTTCTTGGCCAGGCTGACTACCCTGAGATCCTCAGATCTCAGTCTCCTGAGTAGCTAGGATCATAGGTGTGAGCTGATGGTGCCTGACTTTTAACAGGTAGAAGAAATGTGGGGGTTTTTTGTGTTTTTTTTTTTTAATTTATTGTGAAGATACTGTACAGAGGGGTTACAATTACATGGTCAAGACAATGAGTACATTTCTCATCAAGCATTGTTGCCTCCTCCTTTGTTTCCCCTTCTCATCCCATCCTCCCCCATGGTTTGGTTTTTTTTTAATGAGTTATACATTTGCTTTTGGCATTAAGTTTCAAAACTTACACTTTACTTGCTTATGATAATAAATAAGAAATGCCAACTTTAAGATAAAGAAAACAGGAATTTAAAAAAACAACGAAAACAGCTGCTTCTAAACATGTCTAATTTCAACTGATTTCTGAACAAATAATACACCTAAGAAATGTTAACCATTTCCTTAAAAAATTAGCTACACAGAAAGGAAGTCTGATTTTAAATAATCCTGTTTTACACTAAAATGGCAAAGTAGTCTCTTCTGTTTCCTGCCACCATATATCCTCTGTTTTTCTTTGAATAGTTTGGTCTTCAATGTACTTGCATCGTTGGCAATCTAGTCTTAGTGCCAGATGTAAAGCACTCATTGTGCGTGAAATTGCAAAAGCAAAAACACTTCCATTTCCTTTGCAGAGTATTCTTTCACTTTCCAATTAGAACATTACCAGTGTTGCTTTTCCATGCAAATAAAAAATACAAAACAAACCAACTAACCCCACAAGGAACATCTGTTTGATTCGGAGTGTGGTAGTCAGCTTTTCTGTTACCATACCAAAATCCCTGCAATAATTAACTTCTAGAAAGCGGAAAGGTTTGTTTTGGAGGTTCTGGCATAGGCTCAGTGGGTTCTGTTGCCCTGGATCTGTGGTAACACATCATGGCTAGGGGCACATGGTAACGACATGATCACCTACATCCAAAACCAAGAAGCTAAGGAGGAAGAGGGAACTGGGCTTCACAATCCCTTTCAAGAGCACACTTTGGATAGGCCTCACCTATGAAAGGCTCCACCATCTCCCAAGAGTGACACCTGGGAGACCATGCTTTTAACACATGGTCTTTAAAAGACATTCAGCATGCAAACCAAGGCACAGAGGCTTATGAAAAATCTCACAAAATGTTGGCCCTTTCCTCTCCATCTGGAGCTACTCAAACAACCATTGTCTCTCAATGTTTTTTAAAGAAATTTTATTAACATATAGTTATTGTACTGATTTCTACTTCTTCTTCACCACCCTTGGATTGCTCCTTCTCTTACCTGAGCAGATGAGTAGACAGGCAAAGGCTGGAGAGCCCAAAGGGCTGAACCCCAGAGACCTGCAAAACTCACTCTGTCTGAGATCACAGTCCTTACATCCCATTATCCAATTTCTGTGTGTTGTTTTTCTTTAGTTTATTTTTCTGGATGGGAAGGGGATGGGGGAGTGTGTGTGTGTGTCTGTGTGTCTGTGTGTCTGTGTGTCTGCTTCTGTATCCACAGGATCCCCTTATGCCCAAAACCTAAATTACCCTGAAAGCAGATTTTCACAAAAACATTCTAGAAGTTGGTATAGTCACTATTTTGGGAGTCTTGTCTCAAGGCATATCATTTATTAATTAAAAAGTACAATCAATAGATAATATTAACCTAGAGAAAGACTTCAATTTTAGGTTATCTCTGAATAAATGCACTTGAGTATCTAATATTAATGAACATTGCTTTTTTTACAATAAAAAATATATATGGAAAAAAGAAAATTGCTTTTGATTTTATTGTTAATCTAGGCTTCCTATTTGAGGTGACAGAAAATTGTCATAACCCAAACAGGTCTGTTAAAACCTGGTCCTTGTGTGGACATTTGTGCAAGGAGCAAAGTAAAAAACAAACACGCGAGCTTTGTGTTTGCTGCTCAGAAAGAAGTCTTATAATTCATAATCAGCTAGTCTTTGATCACTTTTATCCCAATCTTAATAATGAGATACAGAAAGTAGTATGAACTGGGGAATAAGCATAATTTCACGGCAATTCAAGTACCCATAATATTCTCTAAATCTGAATGTGCAGAGAACTTACATCACTGTACTCTATATCATAATTCTGCCCTGCTTTAATAAATAAAACACAAATTTTATACTGTGGGGAAAAACAGGATAGGGAAATAAAAGGATAAAAAGAAGAAAAAAAGAAATGAAGCATCAGAGAAATGGAATTTTCTTCCTCTTACATTTTCACCAAATTTATTCCACCATTAGATATTCTATTCCATTTTTTTCTTCAATACTAAGGTTTTGAACTCAGAGTTTGTACTTTAACACTTGAGCCCCTTAGGCTTTTAATTCTAACAGCTTTTTCCAAGGTTTGCCTCAACATTGATCCTCCTATCACTGGAATTACAGACATGAGCCAGCACATCTAACGAGATATTCTATTCTTGTTAAGTCAGTATAAGGTGTGAATATATTATTTCTTTTCCATTTTCTTACAGTGAGATATCGTTGGTATTTTTTCTATAGAAATTAGCCTTCGTGAAAGAAGAGAAAGTCTGAAATTATGATAACAGAAAGAATTCTGGGGGTGTCACTACTTCCTATTTTCCCTTGGTCACAAATATTTATCAGAGTTTATCCCAAGAGATTCCCCAACTCAATCAGTGTAATCCTTAGGATTCTACATGTAGAAACAGACCGAGATAGAAACTTTCCATTTGTCAGAGCAAATGTGGTAAGGATGGTCATATTAGATATTCTACAATAAAAACAACAACTCATATAACCTACATGCTAGGTATGAGTTGTTGGAATAAACAGAAACTATTTAGACATTTCTTAGGGCTGCAGAGTCTTCCTTCTACAAATTCTCCTTGTAGTAATTATTGAATATCAGCATAATAGAGAATTCCTTTTGTGGAGTTACAGGCCTTCAGGCAGCTTTATGGTGCTGTGGTAGGTACTGCCATTCACTAACTTTATGTCAGGCTACAAGAAGTGGATCACAAGTAGAGTCTAACCAAATAGGGCTTTAATAAATGTCTTCCCATGTCAAATCTGAGATCTTGGCATAAGCATTGACTCCTAATACACTTTCCACTTCCCATCATTATTTCACAGACACCTACCAGCATCTTGAGCAGTCCTAAGGTTCTCAATGGATTCAGAGAAAGCTTAAATAAGTTGCATAAGCAAATGAGAGTGGCCTTAACACCACAGTGGGTTGATTCTATGTATGCTGGAAAACAATATGTCCCTATTACTAAATCAGGAAGGATGGGACCCAGAACCACCATAAAACTGAAGATAGCTGGTAGCTAAAAGTCTGCAATACAATATCAAAGCAAGACAATTGTTGTAAATGGAAAATATTAGAAACCTACTTCAGCCAGATTCTCTTGTTTAATGTGTAGATGGGAAGCTTTGCTCTCCAGAGATCTAGAGACGTTTGCACAGCTTTCCTTGGCCAATGGCTGAAATTAGCTTTCTTCCACAAAGGAAGGACTGCAGAGCTGTCAGAACAGTGTTAGTGTCCTCATGTCTTGTATAACTCCCAGTGGGTTTTGAAAAACCAACAGACTCCATATCTTTCCACTTTAATTATCACCAACTGTCCTCACTTCTTCCTGACACAGAGGACTGGGGTTATTTCAAATTTGTGGACACCCAGTGTGAGGAATTATTTTGTAAATAGTAGATTGCAAAAAGCACTCTCCTGTGTGTGGCATTTTCAATGACCTGGGTATTCGAGAGATTTTTTTATGTCATACTCAAATAAGTGACTGACATGCATGAAAAAGCCTCACAACAAAAATTCAATGAGTTTTCAGAAATAAGGAATCAAGTTTCCAGTCTTAATTTGGAATATGATAAAAAGCAACAATAGGGGCTGGGAAGGTGGCTCAGTGGTAGAGTGCTTGCCTCACATGCATGAGGCCCTGGGTTCAATTCCTCAGCACCATATAAGCAGAAAAAGCCGGAAGTAGTGCTGTGGCTCAAGTGGTAGAGTGCTAGCCTTGAGCTGAAGAGCTGAGGGACAGTGCCCAGGCCCAGAGTTCAAGCCCCATGACCAGCAAAAAAAAAAGAAGCAATAATAAATTCATACCTTGCTTGAAAACATTCCTCTAGCTAGGTCTGTTAGTTGACAACTATAATTTCAACACCTGGGAAGCTGAGACTAAAGGATCAAGATTTTGGGGCCATCCTGGACAACATAGGAGACCCTCACTCATAATCATAACAAACACAAACAAGATCAATAACAAAACACACTTTTCTATAATCTCACTTCCCACATAGTCTATCAATAAAAGTTATGTTTATAAACTGTTTTTATATAAAAAGCTCTTGTTAAGATCATTCTACCCAATTGGGCCTATGCTAAGAATAAGTTGGAGTTTTCCTACTCACTGAGATGAGCTACAATGAAAAGCCAAGAATACTGTCCTGAGAAGAATGACTCAAAGGAGAAAGAGAACTGTTCTGGAACATATCGGGGATGAGACCATAGCTCTGTTTGACTGTGTGTTGAGCTTGGCCTTGATTCCTCTTGGTTCATTGCCCTTTAGTTTCCCCATAATTAGGATCACTGAAAACCAATCTGGACATTCAGGCTTCCTCCACTTTGGGTAAGGTTGATAATTTTATTTCACTAAGATTAAGAAACTTGGGACCACAACTTAGTGTCAACTGGGCTAGATGTCACTTAGGAGTCATTATGAATGTTAATGTAAGGCCAGTCAAGTTAACTGGGAAGCTAATGGGATCCAGAGGTAAACAGCACTAGGTAAAAATCCTAGATCAGCCCCCTGCTAACTGACCTTTTTCAAATATCTTCTCCCGGAGCTTCACACTCTTCAACTCCAAAGAAGAAATGGTTGCACCTACAGGGGACTGCTGTGATGAGATATGGGCTTTTACACACTCTACAGGAGGAAGTGCTATTTCTCCTTTGCTGTTCCTCTTCCTTTTTATGTGTGGGGGAAGAAGAGCTTCCCACTCTCATTCACTTTGCACAGGTCAGCAATCACTGCTGACTTTCATGCTGGGAAGGAATGAGTGTCCCTGACCTTGCCTTAGTCCTAGACAGGACTTCTAGGCAAGCTAAGTGCAAAAAATGAATCAGGAATCCAGATTACATTTTACCTTGTTCCCACAACATTGTGGAGGTGCACCTGCCATGAAACTTGCCACACTGTTAAGTTATTAGTGGTCAATATGATCTTATCTTGAGAACAGAGTTGATGGAGATTCATCTTGAAGTTCTCCATGCTCTGCATAATGTGTAGTTCAGGACACTAATCATGCTATAGGTAGTTTATGCTGTGCTTCAGCAAGTGGTCTTTCTCAATTTGATCAAAACATGAGTCATCACTGCTTTAAAGTCCCCAGTCCACTTTAAAGCACAATATACACACAAACCCACATGCTAACATGGAGAGATTTGGGGTATTTTGCTTTTATAACGGAACCAGGTTATTAGGCAATCTATTTTCATGGGCTTTTCTGTTTCTGTTGTTTTCATGCTGGGGATTGAACCCAGGTCCTTGCCAATGATAGGCACATGATCTATCGTTAACTCCATCCTGTGATTTGGGTGCAGTTTTCCAATGGCAAATATCACTTGGAATTCTCCCAGACACAAAGATCTGTGTTATTCAGTGGTTAATATTTGCTGCCTTCTTGTCTATGCCAGGCCCTACGAGAAGGTAAAGAAACATATTCTTAATTGAGGAGAGCCTAAGTTCTATATACTATTTGAGTTTAATTTCCCAAGGATTCACATATTGTAGGCCACCCAATCTTAAGATTTTTCAGCTTCCCAAATAGTAGTTAAATAAATGTTTTTATAAGGATCCTGGCCTCAAATATTTCATTGTAGTGCCCCAAAACAGACTAATGCAGCATACTTAGCAACTTTAACAATTTGAGAATAACACAACTTAGAACATATGGACTATTAAAAAGCAAGGTTACTAGTGTGTTACAATTCATGAACACAGCCTCACAATCTTCATAATCTTTCTGTATAATTAGCTTTTCAAAGATATGGGAAAGTGAATTCATGTTGTAGACATTAAAAGACTCAGGAGATCAGTGTGGGCAGAAAATGACCTCATGAATAAAATATAATTAAAGTAATAATTAGCATTTACATGATTCCTTGCCATTTACAAAGTGCTTTTGCAGGGTTATCTCATCTTGCAAAGGTTATAAACTGGCCCTTTGATGCTATCTCATGCCAATATTAAGCTTTACTGCCAAACCTTGAAAGTTATGAGCTGGGATTTGGGAGACAGTGAGAAAAGAAAGGATTAATAATGATTCAAAGGCAGAAAAATCTGCCAAGCTCATTGGCACAGAAATAGATTTATCTGGCATTTTAGAAACTCAGGAACATATCTTGTAAAAAGCAATTGGCCCATATTTTTATTTTCAAAAATGTTCCAAGAGTGCTCATTATTTCTGAAAAATTTGGGGGAAAGGAGTGAGTTCCTGATATATAATAATAATAATAATGAGGAGGAGGAGGAGGAAGATGAACATTTACTTACTTAAAATATAAGGAGTCCTCAAACCAGGAGGTAGTCAAAAGTTATGTGGAGGTAAAACCTAGGATTATTTGAATCAGCCCCTAACATATAAGTAGGGAACTGCGAAGAGCTGATTAATAATATGTTTTAAACTCCGATGTCTGTTTCTTAGAATCCAGTGTGATGTGTGTGTGTTGGTGGTGGGGGTGGCTTATCACAGCTCTGTCTTTGCCCCATCCACAGGACTAAAAATTGAGCTTTCATGGGAGCCAGGTGCACAAACCTGTTATCCTAGCTACTCAGGAGGTTGAGATCTGAGGATCCCAGCTTGAAACCTCCTAAACTGGAACAATCCGTAAAACTCTTTATCTCCAAATGACCAGAAACAGAAAAAAAAAAATCCAGAAGTGCAGCTGTGGCTCAAATGGTAGAGCATCAACCTTGAACAGGGGGGGAAAACGAGACACAGTGTTCCCTAACCCTGAATTCGAGCCCCCAGAACTAATCCCAAACAATCAAATATACATGAAAATAAAGCTGAACTCCCAAGCAAGTGAGCTAAACCCAGGGTTGGAGCTAGATAGCACAGCACTGCGGAGGAGGAGAGTTAACCTTGAACCGTGGAGACCGCCTTCTCTACCTGCCAGGCCCCCCGAGGGGGGGGGGGGGGCAGAGAGGTGTCCTTTCCTACCACAGCCCAGCCTGTACCAAGTCAACGCATCCAGATCGCCCAGGCTGCAGCTGGAGAGCCGGGCTCGCCGGGCGGCGGGCTGGTCCTAAGCCCTTCCAGATGTGGCGTCGGCGCGCGCCTGGCGGCGGTCCAGGAGGCCGCCTGCAGTGGGCGCTTCCCGGGGCCGCAGCGCCAGCCGCAATGCCGGCATCCTGAAGGCGCGCGCCGCGTCTCCGCTCCCCCAGGGGGGGCGATCCGCGCGTCCCGCTCCGCCACCGCGGGCGCCCGGACCAGGACAGCTCCGGCCGGGGAGCCGCAGGATGGTGGCCGCGCCCGTGCGGCGCTGAAGGCACCCCCGCGGCTGCATGGGGGACCCCGAGGCCCACGTGATGGCCCGGCCCCTGCGGGCCCCTCTCCGGAGGTCCTTCAGCGACCACATCAGAGACTCCACGGCCAGAGCCCTGGATGTAATTTGGAAAAACACCAGGGACCGGCGGCTGGCAGGTGAGGGGGGCGCGGAGGAGGGGCAGGCGGAGACAAGAGGTGCTAAAAAGAAAATGCTGGGCACCGACCCGGTTATTAACTGCGATAGTCATGAAGGATCTCATCAGCCGGGGCTGACGGTGGTGGCTTCGTGTTCCATCACTGCCCCTGGGTCGTGGTGCCGGAGGCGGGAATGGAAGGGTGTTTGTTTGTTTGTTTCCAGTGATACCTCTCTAGTGATTGGTCTGATTATTTCTAGATGAGGATTTATGTGGTTTCTTGCTTAACCTTGAAAAGCAAAGCAAAGTCCTTTGGAGTGTCAGGAGATCCCTGGCCATGGCAAATGGCAGCCCTGCGCGTCTGTAGGGCTGTGGAGGGGTCATCTGTGAATCTGGTCTGGTCTGAGGTGGCCCCAAGGGATATTTGCAGGACCAGGGCCTGGCAGGGCTCTGGGTCACTGGGGTAGTCTTGCTGCCCAGTAAGAGAGCCTCCTGGTATTTCCACGGACAGCCTACAGCTGCCCAGAGTTCCAAGAGGCAGACATTTGAAATAGAATAAAACATACATGCAGTGGTTACAGTTCAACTGTGGTAGGTTCATGTGACAGTGCCCAAATGGCAGACCCAGTTTGAAAGAGTACAGCAAGGACTTCTGCCTCACTATAGGTAGGAAGAATATTCATAAGCTGATGCAAACATCATCTCAGGAGGTAGACAGACTGAATCCAGGCAGGGCTTTGTCACACCCGAGCTTGCAATTTCCAGGCCGTCCACATGCCTGGGTCAAATATTATGTTTTCTTAACATTTTTTGGTTAACCCAGTTATTGTTTTATACATATATATATATATATATATATATATAATGCTGAGTGGAGTTTTGAATTGTTGACAGTATTAGAAGTGGTCTCCAAGGGTCGGCAAGAATTCTAGGCTCTGTTCTTAATAAAAGGTCATTGGTCTTTCACACCATTTTCCTGACATGACTTGAAGATGGAATTTAGGGTGTGTGGTTGTGCTGAAGATTAGGGAGATAATACAGTTTCATACCATCACAAGCATGAAAATCTTTGACTGTTAAAACTAAACAATACCGCCCATAATAAGAGGAGAGTAAACAATGTCTAGCGGAACCATAAAGCTAAAGAAAGATAGCAAAATATTTTAAACTTAACCATTTTATTATTGCTTTGGAGTAAAACTATAATACATTAACGAGTATATTATTATGCCGTGATAGTTTACAATTGACTAGAAGAAGCTTAAGTGATAACATACAGAGCTATATAAGATGCCCAATTGTAACTGGATGACTCTTAAAAAAAACAAAAAGATTATTCTAGCATTTTTTTTAACTTTGTGCTGGACTTTGAACACAGAGCCTGGGGCTTGTGTGCTTACTGGACTTGATTCCTAGGCTGTTGCGCTAACCCCTTAGACAAGCTTCTAGCCTGGTATTTTGCTGATTATTTTTGGAGATAAAATCTCATGGATTTTTCTACTCAGGCTGACTTTGGACTCCAGTACTCTGAAGTAGCTGACATGCCAGGTGTGAACCAATGGTTCCCAGCATTTCATCCTTTTTTAAGAAACAAGAAAGCCATGCACTGGTGGCTCACACCTGTAATCCTAGCTACTCAGGAAGCTGAAATCTGAGGATCACAGTTCAAAGCCAGCCTAGGCATGAAAGTTCATGAGATTCTTATGGCCAATAAACTATTCAGAAAACAGGAAGTGGCACTATGGCTCAAGTAGTAGAGTGTTGGTCTTGAGCTGAAGAGCTAAGGGACCGCACCCAGGCCCAGAGTT
This sequence comes from Dipodomys spectabilis, assembly GCF_019054845.1. Lineage (NCBI taxonomy): Eukaryota > Metazoa > Chordata > Mammalia > Rodentia > Heteromyidae > Dipodomys > Dipodomys spectabilis. The sequence goes on along the minus strand of NW_024870686.1, from coordinate 9,308,241 downwards.
CAAGCCCCACGACCAGCAACAACAAAAGAAGCAGGAGATTCCTTCATTATTGTCTTAGTTGATAAATCCATTGCCACACATGGAAAGATTTTATTAATGACAACACAAAAGCTTGTTATGATTTTGTTTTATTTGAGAGTGAGACCAATTGAAACATTACTTTTTTCCCCAGAATTCCTCTTTAATGTCCATAAAATCAGGAGCTTTGATGGCTGCTGACCCGTGAGAATGGGTCTTATTTAATATTTTTAATATACACATATATGTACATGATATATTTGGAGTCAGTTATTTGCAACAGCAAATACCAAGTCATTAATTTAAAATACTTTAATAAAAATCATTACTTATAATGGATCTAAAAAAGAATTATACTTTAATAAAAATCATTACTTATAACGGATCTAAAAAAGAATTAGCAGGGCACTAGTGGTGCACCGAGATCTGAGAATTGTGGTTGAAAGCCAGCTAGACAGGAAAGTACATGAGGTTCTTATCTCCAATTAATCAGAAAAGAAACCAGAGTACTAGAGCAGTAATCTTGAGAGAAAAGGCTAAAGGTCAGTGCCTAGGCCCTGAGTTTAAGCCCACATGTACCAGTCCACATGTGCACACTCACATACACGCACACAAAAGCATTTCCACAAGGCTAGTAGCAGATAGTAGTTTAGCCGTTCCAGCTGCTTAGACAGAGGGAGTTCTTAAGGTTGCCCAGGTTTTCCAAGAGGACCATCAACCCCACAGGAGATTTCTTTAGTGTGGAATCTGGGAAGTGTGTTTGAAAAGGAAGGACTTTGGTGGACTGGGAATGTGGCTCAAGTTATAGCAAACACCAGGCCTAGTTCAACAACTCCCAGACTGTGGCTACACTGACAGATTACTGAGGCCAGGACCCTACTGTGTCCTCTTGAGCCCTTGGCTCATGGCCGACGCACAATTCATGTTTGTAAAACGGAGATTGATCTGGTGAATGTCCAAACCTTAAGAGCACATCCTCCCACCCCTTCCCTCCAGCTCCTCTGCGCTCAGCCCTCTCACTGGCCAAACACTAAATAACAGCTGCTTGTTATGCACAAGTCACTGCTCTAAACAGCACACTATCCCACTTAGACTCGGCTTGCAAAAGGGAAGAAAAGAGACAATGCAAACCTTTCTCTTCACACTGAAAAGAATGACAGGACAGGTAAAAGGGGGTTAGACTCTGGAGGAAGCTCCGTCTGTGGTGATGACTGCTTTCATGATTTTCATCAAAATTCTCAAAACTTCATCAGAGATTTTCGTTTATTCTACCTGGACAAAGTGTTTCATCGTGGAACGAAGTTTGAAATTCCTTCCTTTCTTAAGTTCCTCCTCCTCCTTCTTCTTTTCCTCCCCTCTCTCTCTCTTTCTCTCTCTCTTTCTCTCTCTCTTGCTCTCTCTCTTTTTCTCTCTCTTTCGTTCATCCCCATCTCTCTTTCACAATTTAATAATTCTTTATTCTTCAACCCCAAAAGATGTACAAAAACCATCATTTACCTTGCCATCTCGTATATAAAACAGAAATTCTGTCTGTACTTTTTAAAGATGCACAGTCTTAAATAAATCAAATACAGAATTGACACTAGGAAAAGATCATCAAATTGTGAGGAATGACAGACAGAACAGATTGTGTTTTGTGGAGAGGACAGTACTGAGGTTTGAACTTATATATAGCTTATATAATTATGTATTGTCTATATATGTTCCTATATATCCCATATTATAATAGCCTTATATTTTCTTGTATAAAGCTATAGCCTTATGTTTGTTACATAGGTGCTTTGCCACTGAAGCCATACCCCCAACCCTTTCTGATGTAGTTATTTTTTTTTTCAAATAAGGTCAGGACTATGCCTAGCCAACTTGGACTGCGATCCTTCTATTTATGCTTCCCACATAGCTGGGATGACACATGTATGCCTCCATAACCAGATTTTTATAGATTGAGATTAGGTTTTCTAAACATTTGTTTGGTGGGCAGTGCTAGGCTAGATACTCCTGCTCTCAGACTCCCAAATAGCTAGGATTCCAGTTGTGAGCCATTGTGTCCATCTGTTTTCTCTTTAAATCTACTTTCTCTGCCCAGTCACAATCCCCAGAGGTTTTTCTTATCCATGTCCTTTCCATGACCAGTATCCAGAAAATGGCACCAAGGGCTGAGAGTTGGACCTTAGAGGATAACCAAGGCTGATCAACAGGACAGACAGACCTATCTGGATGAACAGGTGTATGTCTCACATCTGTTTCAGGTCTTTATAGTCGAACACTAAGAACATCTTGACTTCTGCTGCCTGCCTTCCTCCCATTTGATACAGACATCTGGGCATCAGGGTACATTTCATTCCTGAAAAAAAATTGCCCCTTAATTCTTTCAAAGAGGTCATCTTAGACTTGTGTGTATGTTGTGTGTATGTGCACATGCCTCACGTGCACATGAGTGCATGTGTTGTTGGTCTCTTAATATTCTGCTGAAGCCTGTAGATTCTTTTCAGGATAATGCTTTTAAATGCGCACATAAAACATACAGAACTGTAAAGAAACCCAATTATGGTTTTAAAAATAGCTATGCAAATCTTCAGACTACAAGGAATGGATGGATTTCATAATAAAATAATGCTATTAGAATATAGGCAATTAAGTATAAGTAAAGGATATTCTGAAGGTAACCAGCGTCCAGACTGTTGCTTAACTAGAGGATGAACATTTACCTGATCTATGTGTGGAACTGGTCTTTTATTTTCATGCCACCAGCCATTAAAAAGTGAAAATCCTGGGAAGGATAGGTCATCAGTATGGATGTTTGACAGAGGAATGACTGCAATGGGGATTTGCTCAGTGATTGACCAGTGAGGTCCTGTGAACATCTGTGGTTAGAAAAATGGCAATTATGTGTGATGCCGAGTGGGCTGGATAATGACCATAACTACAGTGTAGGGTGGATGTAAATGATATTTTATAATACCTACGACAGCTGCAGTGCAATATAGAAAAGCCTGGCTTCTGTTTGTGATAAAGTCCAAGGACAGCTAATACTGTCACCGTGGGCAGGACAGTTCTCCAATGTTCATAAGGGAGGAAATGAATATTCAGTTCGAGTTTTGTGAAGTTCACTTTTTTATCCACATTTATAACTTCTCTCCCTTCCCAGTCTACCTACACATTATACACTTGAAGATCTTGTTTAGTATTGATTGTGCCTTTCAATTCCTTTGAATGATGTATTTCTCTTGAAGTGCTGGGCTTTTCTCTCTGAAATTCACTGGAATGTGTATTTGACAATGCTCCACAGATAAGTTAGGACTGAGGCACCAAGAAGACAGTGCTAAGGAAAAATAAAATAAATTAACTTAAGAAAGAAGCTGAAAGCGAGACAAACTGAGACTACACGTATCTAGTCATGTTTTCTGTTTAGCCGGAAGAATAAATAAGTTGAAAAGACAAATTAAATAATAGTTTCTAAAGCCTAATACGATGAAAAAATACATGCAGTATAAAACATGCTGATGGGATAAAGAATGGATTTCCTCTATTAAGAACAAGTAACGTACAAGGGGAACCATCCAGACACTTCAGCCTGTCTGAGACACGTGACACATGGCATAGGACTACCTCCATAGATTAACACTGAAGGGTGGGGGGGAGGGGGTCACCTGAATTATTTATGAGGAAAGCAAGAGATGTAGACAATCTTCAATTTAGGTGAGACTCAATACACATAAAGGAAATTCATCGACCATGCACATTAGCTTGGATACCTCTTGGATGTTTTGTATGTTCATTATCTTTTAGAAAAATAGGTTTTTTACTGTTCAGCTGACCAGGCCTCCAGTTCACTAGCAAAATGAGTATTTGACAAGCTTTGCAGTATACTGGGTCTCGGCTCAATGGGGCATCAAGGAGTCTGGCCCACTTCCAAGGAAGGGCAACCACAAACATTGACTCTTGTGAACTGCTTTGTGTTCATTTGGTTCCCAGTGAAAAGCAAGTAAGGGCATATGTAATGCCTTTAAACCAAGAGTGAGGTATGCCTCAAAATATGCAGGCTTTCTCCAGTAAACAAAGACAGCTCTAATCTAGATTTAAAGAGAGACAGCCATTAGGGACGCTTCATGAGCCACTGTGATGAGAGCATGTATCTACTGAATTAAATTTTACTACTTCAATCCACAAGGGAACATGTTGAATGTCAAGGCCAGCTTTGAGAAAGAACTCATAATAAAGTGGCTGAGATTGTGAGCTGTGACCTCAGAAAGCCTGGGTTTGGATCTTGGTTCTTGCATTGAGTAACCTTGGACATGTCAGTCTCTTCCTCACCAATATAAAAAGAATGATCACAAGGACTACACCCAAAAAGGTTTTCAACACTATGGAACGTGCCTAAGAGGGCCTTGTAAGTAGTAAACATAGTATAGTAAAACTGCCTCAGTTCTGGGAAATAGCTCTGCTGACTACTCAGTGTGACTGTGAAGATTTCTTAATTCTCTTTTACATCATTTTGGCATGGAATACAGTGCCATGTTACTTAAAATAACGAATTTGTATTTCATAAAATATTGATGGATATCAGAAAAATAAAATATAAGTATGTAGCTCAAGCTATACATCAAGCATACCATCAGTTGGGGGAGTTATAACCATATTTCTCTTTTCTTTATGCCTTACTTCCTAAGAAATTTTACTTGATTAGCATATCAGCACACTAATTTGCCAGGGCTTTGGAGCAAGAGCAGCTCAACTAGTAAGTTAAAACAAAAAGGAAAGGAAAGGAAAAAAAGAGAAAAGAGGGAAGGAGAGGAGAGAGGAGAAGGAGGAAAGAGTAGGGAAGATAGAAGGAAGAGAGGGGAGGAGAGGAAAGGAGAGGAGGAGGGGGAAGGGAGTGGAAAGGAGGGGAGAGCAGAAGAGAGAAGAGAAGAAAAGGGAAAAGGAAAAAGGAGGGGAAGAGGAGAGGAAAGGAAGGGGAGGGGAAAATAAAAAGTCAACGTTCCATGGCAAATTTACTTATTTTTGTACTTCTGGGGAGAAGCAAGTATGTAAAGGAGATTATTTTTGCACAGATCTTGATGAACCCCAAAGGGAAATTATCGGAATAACTGTTTCTAAGCCCTGATGAGGGAATCAGTTCTTGCCGATGAGTTTGTCACGCTAGACATGTAATCTCTGAACATCTTCCCCAGCGAGTTGGAACCTGCATTGAAAATTGCTGTATGGATGAAGCCAAACATGGAAAAGAGCAGGCCTGGGGTTGCAGGCACGTGGCTGAGCCCTGGTATGGGAAAAAGTATGCTGAATGTCAAGGCTGCCACTTAAAAGAGATGTTTCCCACACCTTCCTTACTGGAGCAAACCTTCTCAAACTTGCTTCATTGAAGGTAGCATGCATGAGTGGTCTTCACATTTTGCCAAAGGTATTTGGCATTCTTATGTGTCCAAAGTCGAAGTCAGTTTTATAGGAGAGACATATTTATTGATTTGTCACGCGTCTGCCTAAGCAGCTGAAGCTGTACCACCACATAGCAAATCTGAATTGTAAAGGACATTCCTCTGGAAGTTCCTTATTCGAAACGAATTATTCAGGCATAGATTGAAGTTCAGCTTGAATGTTTTGCAGTGTTGCAGCTATGTATGCACTTTTAAAATAACCTGTCATTCTCAGAGAGAGGATATGTTCTCTTCATGGCCTGTGGAGGAGCACTGTGTGTCATGATGACCTTTTTGTATTCTTCCCCTGTGACTTACGGACAGCCATTGCTATTTCTCCAGAACTTACTGGGAACTGTTGATAATGACTTAACATGGAGAAGAAAAAGGTATTCATACCTCATTTTTTACCCTTTCAAAAAATTATCCTTAAATAGCTGTACAAAAGGACATCAATTCAACAAATCAGTTTATAAGTACAGTGCATCTAGGACAAAGTCAGGTCTTCCATCATTCCCCACCCCAGTCATACTGTCAAGTGAAAATAGTTCCATTTATACATACGTACATTGACTACATGACAGTATTTGTACACCCTTTCTCTCTCCATTCATCTGCCTATTCATACCTCTTAACAATCAGACTCATGATGGCAATACAACTGTTACTGTTCTTAGGTTCAACCAATGACCAGGCAAATGCTTTTTTCATAGCATAAATTCAATATGGTCCTACTGTTATTTGCATGCATTCTTCATGGATGGCTACTAAGTACCAGAGCCTGTGATGAAGGATCTAAGTTTTTTTTTCATCCTAATTCCAAAGCCATCCTGAGAAGTAGGTACCAATGTTTTTAGTCCACTTAAACTAAAGTTGTTGTTGTTGTTGTGTCTGTGTATTACTTTAAAAATCCATTAGGAAGTTTCACGGTCAAAGTTCAGAATCTTCCAAATCTGCCGATCATCATAAGTTAGTCCATAAATATTTATTGAGCATCTGTGAGATGCTAACTATTAAGCTTGACATGAATGCAGTCCTTGCTCACCTGCCAGAGGAATGCCACCTACATGCTACCTTTGGCATCAAGGAGCACCAGCCGGGGTCAGGTGAGCTTCAGCTGCCTGAGTTAGAATTAAGCATGGTTTAGGGCACTGAGCAGGCTCTGAAACTCATCACCAATAGGATCCTAAAGGCAGCAAGCCTTGTGGTGGACGAAGGCATGCGTTAATAAGGAACAAAGCCAAAAGGTCCATCTGTGTTTTGTTTTGTTTTGCAGGCAGAGGGATGGGGTGAGTTCCAGACCTGTGACTTGACCTCAGGGCCCAGGCACTATCCCTGAGCTACTTTGCTCAAGGCTAGCACTCTACCATTTGAGCCACAGCTCCACTTCCAGCCTTTTTTTTTTTTTTTTTGGTAGTTACTTGGAAATAAGAGTCTCATGAACTTTCCTGCTTAGGCTGGCTTCTAACTACCATCCTTAGACCTCAACGTCCTAAGCAGTTAAGATTATGGTGGCATGCGCCAGGTTTTTAAAAATGTATTCAATGTATTTAGTACACTTATTGCATAAGCTTCACCTTGCAAACTACTGACCATAAAGAGAGGAACCATGAGAGGAAGGGTCCAAAATGAGTATAAAGGTTGAGAAACACCATTTAAACTGACCTGCAGATCATCCTTCATGCATGATGTAACACATAGACATTCATAAATAAGAAAGAAGACCTAAGTGCTCCATAGACCTAAGGGGAATTCTCTACAAACAGAGGGCAGACAAGTTAGTGCATCTGCTCTAATGCCTGGCTGTCCTCCTCTTCATAAGACAAAAGCTTGATATTTCCAAAGGACTGTGAAAGTCATATCTGTACTCATCCTTTTGTAAGACAAGATGCTTTCAAAGTTGGGATGAACTAAAGCTACTCTCTAAAGTAGGTCAATAGCCAACATAGGATGCTCTTAGCTGATTTAGAAATCAGAGTGAACTAAAATTAGGAGCTATGCTTTAAATATTGCACTTTACAAGACATTTTTCTCTCAGCTCTTAACATACAAGGGCTTTTGAGCTAAAATAGATCGTCGTCAGTCATTTGAGATTACAGGAATTTCCTACAGAGTCAAACTTGAAATCAGAACTCCTTTTCATTTCTGCTAATAACTTTAAGAAAGATATTTTTATTTTGCATAGTGTATTCCAAAGATACTCATTCCTTATGATATCTTAGTTAGTAGAGAAGCTGAAATGTGGAAAGAAAAAGATATTGATGTTTTAAAACTGAGGATTCTATCTCCAATAGTGAACATAGAAAAAGTATTTTTAAAAAAAGTATAAAAGCTTGTTCCTTACCTTCTCAGGATGCACAGAGTTCGTGCTATACTGTGAATGCTTGCTTCTTCTATTTTCCCCCTAATGCCACTCAATTGCTAAAGACATGCTGCCTTTCAACAAATAAAACTTCTATTTTATCACTTAAATTAAGCACACTTACCTATAGCCTTGTTTTTCTTTAGGGGGGTAGGTACATTCACAAAATTAAGTGTAAGGAAATGTTCAGCAGATCACACAGTCTGAATACAAACGACAATAACATGGGACTGACCAAGAGCTTCTTATCTACGGAGTTGTGTGGCACATGAACTGCAATATAGAATTTTCTTTATTTTTCTTTCTTATTTTTTTATTGCACTGACTCAAAAATGTATGTGGCAAGTATAGAAATAAGGCAAGTTTGTATGTGTATCTATGGGTGTATAAATAAGGCAGGTTTATGTGAGCGTATTATGTGTTGTATATGTGTCTATGAGGACTTGAGCATGGTAGCCAAAAAGTAGAGAGGAGAACCTTTTCATGATTTGCCAAGACATGAGCTACGATTCCCCATTATTGTACAGTAAAAATATCTTAGTGTTGAACTCAGCATAGTTACAGAGGGATGTCAGTTTTGATCCTGTGTAGTGGGAATCTCTGATCCAACGATCATTCCAATCAAGTGAAACACTCATAAAACCAAACTAATAACTTCTCAACAAGGAAAATAGCCAACATGGAATGCAAAATAATAGCATATTATGACTTGCTGATGTCCTGGATGATGATTCCTGAAGATCTTCATATCACAAAATAATCATTCCCTCTGTTGGTCCCCTATTTTTTCTGAGGCTTTATTGTTAACACAATCACACCTAGGCAATTACACACACAGTTTTGAACACATACACACTCACATACATATGCTCACACACACATACTTCAGGAATCACATAGCTTAAAGGATTCTCTTGTCATAAAAGATTGAAGGTTCTGATTTATAGGATTCTGGTGCAAAAGTCACAGCATCTGGTGTTGACAACCTGCAGTGGGGGGCAGGGGAATGGCATAGTTTATGGTGTCTAGACTTTGTTTTATCTTGTAAATTTTTGGTGACATATTTAGCCTTTTGTAGACAACTCTCAAATTACTGACTCAGCAGTCAGTGTGGTTCAGTTTATCATGATCCTTCATCTTTAATCTGGTCTTGAATAGCAGGATGTTGTAGGTCCAGATTGAAGTGTGACCTTTGAATGTTTTCCATTCATGCTTGATTACTATATCCTAGAGGTCTAGACAGTGTTATTGGTTTCTTACCAACATAAACATCTGGCAACAAAAAAAAAAGGACTAAACTAGATGAGTAAGAGCATTCCTGATCTACTCTTACAATACACAATTTTTAAGTAAAACTTTTTAAAATGAAGTTCACCTCAGGTCTAAACAGATACTATGAGTATGCTGTCAGGCATTGCTTTTCAGCTCTGATAAGACCGACTTTGGATTCTCAATTTTTCCCTAATGAAAACAAGTTTGAACATGTAATTTCAGAAGGCAACAGACACATCTTTCCTTTGTGCTATTACAAGAAGCTAGAATTTCATTTAGTGAATTCCAGCCAAATGAAATTAGCACGTGCATGTTGACTCATGTGTAACTCATGCTGGACAAATGAGATGACAAGCCAGTGAGGAAAGGGTAGAAAGGGGAAGAGACCTTTCCCACAGCAAGTGTGGGGATTCGTTAGCAGACCTTCTAAATTAGTGCCAAGCTTCCCACGATTTTATTTTATGTGTGTTAATTTTTACATTCTAATATCTTTATTGATTTGGAACTGTGTAGACAGCTTATTTAAGAGTCCCAACTCTCCCATAGTATTATTTTACTACTGAATCCAAAGGAGAAAAGTGAAACTCTGTCCCTATGTTGGAGCTAGAGATCATATCCAAACAAATACCACTCAAAATGCCCATGGCTAGGGGCACCAAGCAGAAGGTGACTGAAAATAAGTCACAAAAAGTGCATCATTTACTCATATCGTTAGCTGGTAACATATATATACATTATTTCAAAACACTAGGCATTTAACATTTAGAACATTGTAAATTTATGAAATATATATTCAGTAGCTCCTTCTGATTTGTGACCAATGGTTTATCCAATCATGTTGCTTCTCTCTTTTTTCCTTCTGTTTTTTTTTCTCTCATGAAATAAAGCTAAAGTTTCTCTTCAGTCTTTCAATGATTGTGTGTATAAATTGATGACTTGAGCTCTAGCTCAAGACTGTGTTTCGAGCAAAGCTCCCTGGCACCACACAATTGTCACACAACTCCTTTGCAACCATTTAAGACAATAAGAACAATCCCAGGTCGGCCACGCTGTGCGTACCTCAAGGCCTAGTTGGTATATCGAAGACAAGGGTTCATAGGGCTGGAAAATGGAAGAAGATAAACATCTAAGTTTTTAAGAAAAAGAAGAAATAAACAAATGAGAAAAGATAGTCTGGGAAGGGCCTGAACAGAAGAAGTGCAGGCCAACCACCACCTGCTATCTTGGAGACTCTGATGAATAGGTCAAAACTAGGCACCCACCTTCTGAACCACCACCACACACATTCCAAGCTCCCATTGTTGAGAGGCTGGTTCACAGAAAGTGTTTGTATTTCTGTAACCCCTAAGTGAGACTCTCACTCGGCTGCATGAAGTGTTTGCCCAGTGAACCTTGGTGGCCCTCCACCCTCCCTACCACCTACCCACGTAGACCCTCCTCCCCCCTCTCAAACTTCTTCTGGAACTGCCAACCATCGTTCATGTCACCCAGTGTGTACTTAAAATGAGATATTGAATTTAATAAGCTCCTTATGTATAATTTGTCCCTGAGTGTGACTGCTTTCTTTGAAATAGTTTAATGAATTACTTAAATACCATTATTCCACCTCTCCCCAGTCTCAAAATACAACGTGTGTTATTTTTTAATCACAATAACTGACATAATGTCTCTGTTTTTAAATAGAGCTTAGGAAAATGGCATCTGACAACTTTTATTACTTAAGGGGGAAAAAAGAAAGCTGTACAAATTGAGAGTTCTAAGGGTCAAAAGCCAAGTGCTTTTAATGACTTTTGAAGAGTGTGCAGTCTTTGTTCACTTTGAAGACTGAAGTACTGGCTAATTGCTTTTGTAAAATGGAGATGTTGTTGCTATAGCTAATGGCCCATGCAGTCATGCCTTGGGACACGAGACCCCAGTGTCTCCAGACACCTCAATTGTTGTTTTCATAACATAACTCAATAGGGTTTGGGTAACATTTCGAATTATCTTTTCCACCTCAGTATCTTTTCTCCAAAACATATCTCTAGAAGGTTATTTATTGACTAATCACAAGTTTGCTTTTACAAAACATTTTAGACATATGAAATACTTAACTCTCAGATGCTAACTTAAGTAATAAAACATTTCAGTGACTATAAAGTCCCCTGTGAACCCCTTCCTGGATCACATTTCCCTCCCTCCCTCCATCCCAACTCCCCCTGAAATTCTTCAGTCTTGAACTTGGTCTTTAGTCATTTTCAAAGTAGTTTTATCTCATCACATTCTAAAGTATCCCAAAACATTATTAATTGTTTATTTGCAATTGTTTAAAAGTTTTAATTGATATCATAGTGCTAATGTTTATGTAGAACTCCTTTCTGCTCAAAAGTATATTTTTTGAGATTTTGATATGTTAAGCATAATTTGTTCATTTTTATTTTTATTGTAGATATATGCCATAATTTACTTATTCTCCTATTGGGGAGCACTTAGACTGTTTCTAACTGCATGCTGGTACAAGCATATGCTATCATAAATATTATTGTTTATATCTCCATACTCACATGTATAGCAGTTTCTAGATATTAATTCATCAAAGCATGGAATTTCATAGTCTATGCTATGCGAATACTTCACCATATATTACATAGTTCCTAAGGATAGTTAAAAACATCCACTATAGAAAAGGAATTCTTTCTTTTAAAAAAAATTAACAGCTTTATGATTTACCAGGTTTTTCTAAATCAAATGGTTGTACAAAGGGATTACAAGTTAACATATCCATTATGGGTCCAGCGCTTCTTGCTCAGAGTCACCTCTTCCATTATTCTTTCCTATCCCATCTATCCCTTCTCCTCATTTTCCATGTGCATATATCAAGTGTGTTGACTGTACTTCTCCCACTTGGAAAAGGAAACTTTTGAAAGATAAAAATACTTGAAAGCACAAAAAGTGAATGAAATAGATAAGAAAAAATGTCAACGAAGTCAAATATATATGGCCATATCTATATGTGAACATATACACATTATATAACATATATACATGAACATATGTATCTATGCACACAGCTTTACATATGTGTCATATAAATATATCATGAAAAGTGCTTTTGAAAGCATTAGACAAATGAGGTTTTGAATCAAGGTTTTTGATAAACAATGTCTTTCTCATGTGCCATAGTTTTCTATTCAGATCAAGTGGAAATATGACTAACTATCTGGCTAAAGGAGATAATAAATCTAATGAGTATTCAAGCCTGTTCTGGGCATGTACTTAGATATAAATTGTAAATGAAGCAGTTGACGAGAATAGAACATAAAAGAAGAGTCTATTTAGAAATTAGAAGCAGTAAAAAATAAAGTTATTCAGAGATAACAGCCCCACAGTAACTTACACTAAGAATTAATGATAAGAAAACAGCCAAGCCCTTTTGGTTCTCGCCTGTAATCCTAACTACTCAGGAGGTTGAGATCTGAGGATCGAGGTTCAAAGCCAGCCCAGGCAAGAAAGTCTGTGAGACTCTTATCTCCAATTAGCCAACAGAAAACCAGAAGTGGTGTGTGGCTCAAGTGGTAGAGTGCTTGCCTTGAGCTGACTTGCTGAGGGACAGTGCTTAGGTCCACAGTTCATGCCCAGGTCCAGGTCCAGGACTGACAAGAAGAAAAATAAAAAAAAAGAAAACTTAAGCATCTCTTTCCAGCCATAAAAATTAAAAACAAACAAAAAAGAAAAAACAAAAACCTTGCAGGCTTCCATGGAGACCAAGGAACCACAGATCAATTGCACCATTGGGGGCCAACTATTTTGAATGGCATTGAAAAGTAACTATTTCTACCATGTCTGGTATACACCTGTAATGTACCTTAATCCCAGCACTCCAGAGATGAGTTCAAGGCTAGCCTGGATTGCATAGTGAGTTTTGAGACATGCTTGGCCATATAGAGAGATGTTATCTCAAAAATAGACAACCAAAAGAAGGAAAGAAATAAAAGGTAAAATACAGTTTTCTAAAATAGTAAATACATTTTCATTGGCTGGAGGATTTCACTTGTTTTAAAAATGGACAGACTATATTTGTGCATTCTATTCTATTACATGTGCAATCAATTACACTTTGTCTTTTTCAAAGATTTTAAGATATTTTAGCTGCACATATTTATTGGTTACAAGAAGGCATTTGCATACCTTTATACTTGCATACAAATATACCTTGACCATATCCAAGTTCCATGTTTCCAATCGTCTTCTTCCAAACCCTTCTTGATCCCTTGTGATGTCTCTCATCCTTAAAATGTATTTTGTAAGCAAAGGCTTGAGGTGTAGCCCAGTGGTACAGCACATGCTTAACATGCAGGAGGGAATGGATCAAGAAAATATGGTATATATACACAATGGAATTCTATGCCTCCATCAGAAAGAATGACATTGCCCCATTTGTTAGGAAATGGAAAGACTTGGAAAAAATTATATTAAGTGAAGTAAGCAAGGCCCAAAGAAATGTAGGTCCCATGGTTTCCCTTATTTGCAATATCTAGTATATGTCTGGGTCAAACAGAAAAGGTTAGATAAGGTGATGTTAGGGAAATGAACCCTAAGATATGTATTCAAATGTTTTTTTTCTTTCATGGGATTGTTTCTAACACACTTATAAGATTATTTCTTTGTTGCTTTGTATGTCCCTCCCCCACGGTGTAACTCCTGCTTTCACTGTATTAGATGTTGGTATAATTTGTGGAGGGGAAGGGAAAAAACAAATTGTTTAAATAGGGATACAGATGGACCCATTGCAACACTGCGATGTACAAGTCGTTATGTCAAAAACGAACTTTACAACTATGGTTGGGGGGGAGGGGAAAGAAGACTGGGTGAGGGGGGAAGGGAGAGGAGGATTGGGTGGGGGACAGGGGGGAGGATGGGAAGGGATGGGAAGGGGAAACAAAGGAGGAGGCGACAATGCTTGATAAGAAATGTACTCATTATCTTGCCCATGTAATTGTAACCCCTCTGTACAGTATTTTCACAATAAAAAAAAAATTCCAAAAAAAAAAAAAAAAAACATGCAGGAGGCCCTGGCTAAACCCCAGCAATATACAGTACACTAAACAGTGTGTTCTGTAAGTAGAATGTCACACACTTAAATGGTAGATATTAAAACTTCAGCCTCTACTGAGAATGATACATTGCTAACAGTAGTTACTTGATTTTGAGCTCAATCTGGTGAATATGGACACAGTGGCCTCTCACTTATTCAGTCATCCATCTATTTACTTATCTTTCTTTTTTATCAGATTGATACGTTGAGAACAAAGTATTCCATTATGTTAAGAATATCTCTGATGTCATCTTAAAACTGGAGGCTAGGTCAACGCCTCATAGTTTCCTGGCCATACTGGTGAACTTCCAGGTGGTTTTGTTAAAACATTTCTTTTCACTTTACTAAATTGGACAATTTTTATTTTAGAATGCGAAGTCCAGAAAGCCATAATCCATACTTTTCAAGATATGGGGGAATTTTATTCATAATCACATGATGTCAACTTTCCTTCTAATTTTCATGTCTTATCATTTTTTGTAAAACATGTTCTCCACAAGTATTTACATTCTTTTCCCCCTTTTCAAGATATAATTCTCTTTTCTTTCAAGTTTACTAATTTCATTTAGAATTTCTTCCTAATAAACATTATTTCATTATAATTTCTTTAATCATAGAGCACTGTCGAAATTATTTTTGGTACATATGCCATAATTTGAATTTTAGAGTGAACTTCTACCCTTACAATAGTAGCAGCTGTTACCCCAAGAGAGAGAGGTCCTAGAAGAAAACAGAAGGAAAGGTTTGATAAGACTTGGAAATAATATAAGATTGAACTTTTGCCTCTTTACCCTAATTTTAAATAGACACCTAACATTCAATGCTAGGCTCTGCTCAGAGCTTTTCTTGCATTGTTATTTAATGCTTCATAACCTTACAAAATAGAAGGTTACTTCTTTGTGTTACAGATGAAGAAATACATCCAGAAATGTTAAGTATCTTGCTTTTAAGCGTAACACTTTTAACACCTCTGAAATTGAACTCTTGGACTTTCCTGCTTCATGTCTTTTTTCAAATCAGTTCATGGTAGTCACCTTCGGTTTTCTCTTTTGTCATACCTCAATTCAGTCAGTCCTCCCTGAAAAGGTGTCTAGAATCCGCCACATGTCACTGCCTTTACAGCTATCATGTTGAACCAAGCCACCCATGTGCTGTGTTTTTATAAAAATCACCTCCTAACCAGACACCCTGCTCCCACCCATGTCTTCCTCCTGTAATTTATTCCAAACATAGCAACCACAGAGATGTTTATAAATGTAAATTATGTCTTCTGGCTCCTCAATTCAAAATCTTACAGTTATTTTTCTCTCACAATAAACACCCTTCTATAGCCAAGAAGTCCACCTGACCCAGGCCCATCTCTCCTGCTGTTTTCTTCATTCTTTCCTTACCTCACTGAATGTACCACTAGCTGCTTTGGCAACTGCAGTTCCCTCACCAGGAAAAAAAAATCCTTTCCCCAGATGGTCACTGACTGTCTTCATTGCTTCATTCAGATCTCTGCTAAAATGTTATCTCTATGAGAGCCCATTCGACGACACTATCAAAATTGAATTGGCCTGTCAGTCAATTGTTTATTTTCTCTTCTTCTAGAAAGTAAGTTCTATAAGCCAGGATTGTAGAATTGTGGATCTCAATACTTAGAGCAGCACCTGACCTATGAAAATTTATGGGATGGTTTAATCAATGGACAATTATGCAAAGCAACACACATTGGTATCACCAAGTGAAGAAATGCATGTATCAGAATTGTATATTAAAATACACGAGATCCCTATCTTTATGCAGAATAATGTGGCTCATGTCTGTAATCCTAGCTATTGAGGATCTGAAGATGGTGGTTCAAAGCCAGCTCAGGCAGGAAAGTCCATGAGATTTTCATTTCCAATTAGCCACCAAAAAATCCAGAAGTAGAGCTGTGGCTCAAGTGGTAGAGAGCTCTTTTTGGGAAAAAGTAGCTCAGCGCTCAGGCTCTGAGTTCAAGCCCCTATACTAGAGCCAATGGGGGAAAAATTATTGGGAAGTAGGGGGGGGCAGACAAAACACTAAAAATAATTAGAACATATTTGAATCAGTTACATTTCCCTTGTAAATCACAAATATTGTTTTCTCTTTTTTCTAGATTCCTTTTTCCTTTTGTTTTTATGTTTTTGTTTTTTCCAAGATTGGGACTTGAACTCAGTGTCTGCCACTTTTATTCATTGACGGTCTCTCTGATGGTCACATGTCCTGAGTCATGCATCAAACTTCTTAAAGGGTTGCTTATTTGGTTTTTGTCATATATACATATATACATAATATACATATATGCATAATATGTATATATACATATATAGAGAGAAACAGAGTCAAACTACCATATATGCAAACATGATAGTTATAGCTTTATCAATGCAACCTTGGTTGTTTCCCTCCCTTCTTCCCTTTCCCCCTTCCTTCCTTCCTTTTTTCCCCTTTGTTCCTATCTTATTCCATCCTCACCTTCAAACTCTATTTCACACAATCTCCTAGAGCCTTTCTGATAAACATTGGGTATCTTGAAACACCCTATTAAAATTGAGACTTTCAAGGCTAACTTCATTCTCATTCTGTGTAGATGACTACACAGTGCATCCCTCAATGCAACCGATGCATCCCTCATAACCAGGTGAGCCACCAAATCCTGCTAATTCTACCTTCTCTGTTTCTGCGTCTGCGTCTTTCTTTCCAGCTCTGCATCTACTCAATAGCTCAGTCCACCAAATTCCCTCCCAGACCAAGTCAAGAACTTCTAAACTTGTCTCTGACCCCAGCTTCTGCCACTTCAATACATCATCGTGCCATTGCCATCTTAAATTTGCCATTGGATTTGCTGGAAAACTTCCAGCTTATGCAGTTTTGAGGCATGTCAAATCCAGACGTCTCTCCCTGTTGTAAAGGTTCCCTTTTGCCATAACTGGCTCTCCACCCCGCTCAGCTCCTGTGTTCCTCCCACCTTCATAGTTGAATCTTAGTCCCTAACAATCCTTGTCATCTCTGCTTTCCATTTCTTTTGCTTTTATAAGTTAGAACTAGGTCAACTTTTATGAATGCCTATTTTAGGTCTTATAGCACTAATTTTCT
Organism: Dipodomys spectabilis; assembly: GCF_019054845.1. Classification (NCBI taxonomy): domain Eukaryota; kingdom Metazoa; phylum Chordata; class Mammalia; order Rodentia; family Heteromyidae; genus Dipodomys; species Dipodomys spectabilis. Next base: position 9,290,996 of record NW_024870686.1, on the reverse strand, counting down.
TTTAAAGACCTATAATTAATTATGTGCTTCTTTTTATTTGCCATTGTTTGATATGTTCGTTCTCTCCACCCAATTAGATAGGAATCTACTTGAACAGAAAAAATAATAGCATCTCTTGTACTTGTATACAGTTCTGGTATGCAACCACATAGCATACCAGAACTTTTTTTTTCAGGCTCATAATACACACCAGTTGAAATAGGCCAACATTCCCATCACATTCTCATAAGAAACAAGTCTCTATGCCCACTTACGTAGGATGTGTGTGAAAGACAAAGTCCATGTGATGGTTCTGGAGAAATTGTGTAATTTTTTGGTTAATCCTTTTTTAAGTCATAAAAATAGTGAAGTCTACGCCACGGCTAGGTGTGGGTTTTCATGAAGCTAATGAACTTTCTGGGCTCTTTCATTTGCAAACCAAGACGTCTCCAATATCCTAAGGAAACCTAGCCTGCTGTTCACGTTTTTTTAATAAAGTTTAGATATTCCAACTTCGTTCAAATCAGATAATCGTGGACAATTATGATTCACAACACTAAATAGTCTGTGATCACTCTGTATGTCATGGATGGTATTGGAATGGCCTTTCCCAGACATGGTTTTTCAAGCTAGATAGCACTGGAGTGACTTGGCATTTCATAATTGCAACATTCAGGTGTTCTGTATTTGTGTGTAACTGGTTTTTCTGTTTGCTCATTTGAAAAATGAAATGAGAACTGATAGGACTTTGTGCAGACAGGAAATTAAATAGTATAAAAAGATAAAAACTCATTTGCTCTAGTCAAAAGTTACATAACTGTTAAGAGTTTAAATGTGGATGGATCTCAGCTCCAAAGTCCCTGATATTCCAGTGATCTTATAGGGCTAAAGTGAAAACCAGGAAGTAGATAGATGAAGTCATTTAGAAGTCAACCAACATGCAAATTCCCTCCCATTTTAATATTTTTTTCCTTAACATATTTTTGTATAAAGGGTAAAAAAAAAATCTTACTGCTTTCCCATTCTCCTCTGGTTTCTTCTTGATCTGTTCTTTTAAGAAATGCAGAGCCAGGTGCCAGTGGCTCACGCCTGTAATCCTAGCTACTCAGTAGGCTGAGATCTGAGGATCACAGTTCAAAGCTAGCCCGAGGAAGCTAAGTCCACGAGACTCTTATCTCCAATTAAGCACCTGTAAACCAGAAGTGGCACTGTGGCTCAAGTGACAGAGTGCTAGCCTTGAGCTGAAGAGCTGAGGGACAGCACCCAGGCCCAGAGTTAAAGCCCCATGACCAAAAAATAAAGAGAGAGAGAGAGAGAGAGAGAGAGATGCAGAGTAAGCTTACAGTTCTTCTGTGAAGCTGAGAATTTATTATTTGTCAGTCCCTAAGGAAAAATGTGAAGGAGGAGAATTGGAAAGATCTGAAGATTCTGAGCATGACACCGAGACTGTTTATCTTCAGGTACTGGAATGTTTTGCTTCTGTCCCCCTTGCTCTTCTGATGTGCGGGTAATTCGACTTGAGACAGCAGCCTCTTTAAACAGTGTGAGTGAACTGAAACTCACAGTGCGTTAGGAATTGTGGCTCCCTGTCACTTAGCCTAGGAGAAGTCTTCTGTTAGTAGGAACATCTTTTATTTCATGCTGACTCTTGATTATTTCCTTTTTATGTTTCCTTAAACAGTTGTATAGCTTTAAAACAGCCTTTTCGTTGTTTTGGCAACATGCATACAAAGCTTGCCACTCACTAAATACATCACAAGCTTAAGGGAAGGCACAGAGGGAATGAAGGAAAGAGGGAGAGAGAGAAAAGGAGAGAGAGAGAGAGAGAACAAGCAGAGACAGACACAGAGACAGAGGGAGAGGGAGAGGGAGAGAGATAGATTGATGTTAAGTTCTCAGATAGTCAAGCAAGTACAGCTGGTTAGGATTAGAGCAGTCTACCTTCAGCATACATTCCCACAGTCTCTACTGTGTTTTTTTTCCTTACAAAATTGGCATCATATCCTGAATTATCCTCTGTGTGTATGTTTGTGGTATTGGGGTTTGAACTCGGGACCTCATGCTCACTCAGCTTGCTTACTCTGCTGGAGTTCTATCACTTGAGCCACACCTCAAGTCTAGTTTTCTGCTTGTTATTTTGGAGATAGAGTCTCATAGATTTTTCTGCCCAGGCTAGTTTCAAATTGAGACCTCTCTATATCCAGCCTCCTGAGTAGTTAGGCTTATATGCATGAGCTACTGATATCTAACATGAGTTATCATTTTTTATATAATCAACATGCTCCATTTAAGTATTTTTAATGCTGACTATCACAGACATTTCATTACTCAGGAATAACCAAAACATATATTCTGATGATAACTGAAACATATAAAATAGATACTCTCAGAAACATCCCTCCAGTAACTCTAATGTATGGATTTGTTCAGGGAGCATGCCCAAATTCCTAAGTGTATGTGATCCTTGGAACTGGATAACAAAAGATTCTAATAAAGTATTTGGTTTGTGACACAAAACATGACCAATGTTGACAACTATTTTATGATATTCAGATTGTGGTGAATGCAATCAAAGTTTAGTATAGAATTAAAACCTCATTGTATCTTCCACTCCACCCCAGACAAGTACCCAGATTACACATAATGAGGAGAGCCAGATATTTCCCATTGTGTTTAAACAATGTGCTTTACTCTGCATACTTATCAGTACATTACCAGTAGTCATGATTTACCATCAGTCAGCTGTGAACATCTTCAAATAGCCTGCCTTCACCTCTTGACTATTTTCTTAAATCAGTAAGGAGCCATTTTTCTTGCAGAAATTTTGTCTAAGACCTTCTTGACTGCTTAGGAAATTCTAAAATGTGAATTAGACAGTAATAAAAGCAAGTGATCACTCCTAAGCCTATGTTAGGACTGTGGGGTTAGTTTAGGGGCCCACACATTTAGGTCATCCATCCAGCTGGAAATCATGAGTCAAGAGGTCAAGCATATTCTCCACTTTAGATGCAAACAAGCTCTGTGAGCAAGCTAATAACTTAAAAATTCTTTTTTTTTTTTTTTTTTTTTTGGTCCGGTTGTGGGGCCTGAACTCTGGGCCTGGGTACTGTCCCTCAGCTCTCCAGCTCAAGGCTAGCTGTACCACAGTACCACTTCCGGCTTTTTTGTTTTGCTTATGTGGTGCTGAGGAATCGAACCCAGGGCCTCATGCATGCAATGCAAGCGCTCTACCACTGAGCCACCTTCCCAGCCCCCTTAAAAATTCTTTATGTTCTTCAGAAACATGAAGATTCAGGCTTAAATTCTCTGAAAATCTTTCCAACTCAAATACCTATAAGCGATGTAGGATATAGGCCAATATCTCAAGACAGGTAATAAGTGACAAATAGTGAGTACTTCTTGTATCTTATGCTCTCTGTCAAGTGCCCCAAAGATGATCCTGGGTGACAACCATACTGTGGACTATAACAAAAAAATCGCCCCTAGAGTTGGCTGGGAACTGATCATTTACTCATTTATTCATCCATTCACTCATCTATCTAAAAGGTCTTTATTGAGTATTTATCAACTCACTTCCTATGAAGAGTCAAAGATGGACAGGACTCATCCTTGCCTGTAATAGAATTAATAATGTCGTTTATTAAGTTCCTCTTATATAGCAGCTACTGCCACAGATGTTTCATATATTTATCACTAATTCTCACAAATGCATTGAAGTGTGGGTCCCCTTGTCTCTTTATAATTTTTAACACAACTAATATTCAGATACCTATTAGATAACTTATACAAGCTCATTTAGTAATATCAGAATTTGATTCTAGGTCATCCATCTTCCAGGGACTACACATTTAGCCAACACTAAGTACTATTGTTTAAATGTCTAAATGATTATGCAATCTCTAAATATTTTGTTAAAAGCAAAATGCTTTATATATGACATCCCAGTACATGAAATCACCGGAAGGAATACAATACCTTATTTAGAACTACCATCTCTGAATAATCATAAACCTATATCCCTTCCTCTAATCCCAGAGATAATGGTTTTTATCCATTCAGTAGCTTCTTTGAGTTTCTGGCATACACGGACAGAAATGGATTAGGAGATAGCCAGTGGAATTCCATTCCCAAAGACAGGACTGGTAACATAACTTCATGACTGAAAAGGTATGGAAGGCATTGATTACACACTTAGTCAATATAGTGATAAAACATGAAAAGAAATACAAGATAGTCACTATGCTTTCACTTATGGCTAATGCATTTTAAGATGGCCAGTGGAAGTCTGAAACCAGAAATAGTTCCAAACCCAACATAGAAAACACGGTGATACTGCAACGGTTGATCTGATAAGCTAGATGTCAAGTGGCTGAATGACTAACAGAGGGCAGTGTATATGTGGTGCAAATACTGAATCAAGGGATAATGCAAATCCCAGGAGACAGAGGACAAGACAGTATAAGACCTCATGGCCAGAATGGCAAACTATTCAAAACATATGTATATTTTATTTCTGGAATTTTCATGTGCTTTTTAACCACAGTGGGCCATAGGTAACTGAAACCACAGAAAGCAAAATCATAGATAAGAGGATGACTATGGCTTACAAGATTTTTTTTCCATCTTCATTCCAATCAAACTTGTTTCTGCTCTTCAACCGTGTAGAAAAATATGAGGAGGTCTACATAAAACACAGAAATCTGATTAAGCTTTTCCTTATAGGCTAAAAACAAGAAAAGACATCTGTTCTTGAATTGGATAGGTAAGAGTTTCTTGTATTGTGTTCACACATCTTATTAAGGCCTAGGACTAGGGTGATAGTTAGTTAGTTAGTTAGCTAGTTATAATTTGGGGAGTAAGAAGTTGGAGAGGAGTGATTTACAAGTAGGCAACCACAACAAGCCAAAGAAATGAATATATCTGTGATTCCAAACTGGTCTCCTGAATGTTTGGCAAACTGTCTTTATCCTGGAGTTGCTATGTCTTCAAATACTTTTGGAGAAAAGGATTTTCCAAATTAAATGCCATATTCACCTAAATGTGACAGTGATTACTCTAGCTAACATCTGAACTGTGATGAAGGCCAGATGTTATAACTTAGCAGTGTTTTTGTTGCTCATAAGCATCTACTGCCTTTGTTGTTGTTGTCCTCCTCAGACTTTAGCTTATTAATACATAAAGGTTATTAGAGCTGGGTGGAAAATAAAATTAGCATAATGACATTGACCTTGAGTAACCCACTGCTTGCTTTTCCTAAGGACACTCTCAGGTCAACCTGGGAGGTTCTGTCCATAGGAAGCAGGCTCCAAGGCCTGCTCAGATAAGGCCATTTCCCTCTGGTTACTATTCTCAGCTACAAGAAGTCTTCTCAAGCTTGGCATGAAATCAAAAGGAAACAGGAAAAGGAATACGATTAATAATAAATGTTCTATAGCTTTCTTGGTGTTTTTTTATTTTAATTTTAATATACATATATACTTATATGCACACATATGCATTTCTACACACCACAAATACACATTTTTCTAGAAGAGAAAAAGCATCACACACATAAGAACAAGCACATTGGAGCAGATCTTTGTCTCAGTGATTTATCCAAGGACGGTTGGAAAGGTCCTTGTTACTCTTTGACATCAGTGCCAAGAAGTTAAGAAAATTCCAAGAACAATTTCTTATCTCAAAATCCATTTTGAGTCTATGTCCATTGATTTTTCTAAAGTGTTGGAATAACTGGTTTTATTTTTAGCTGATTAGAATCTTTTTAAAAAAAAAAAAATTCTAGGGGCTGGGAAGGTGGCTCAGTGGTAGAGCGCTTGCCTTGCATGCATGAGGCCCTGGGTTCGATTCCTCAGTACCACATAAAGCAAAAAGAAAAAAGCCGGAAGTGGCGCTGTGGCTCAAGTGGTAGAGCGCTAGCCTTGAACTGAAGAGCTGAGGGACAGCACCCAGGCCCAGAGTTCAGGCCCCACAGCCGGACCCAAAAAAAAAAAAAAAAAAAATTCTAGGGTTTGAACCCAGGGCATCAGGAGCTCATTTGGTTTGCGTGCCTAGCCGACACACTACCACATAAATCATCCCCTCCATTTGGCATTTTGCTAGTTAATAGGAAATTGAGTCTTACATATTGTTCTGGCTCCATGAGGATCCATAATCATCTGGATCTCAGCCTCCTTAGTAGCTATGATTATAGGCATTAACAGTTGGTGTAAGTAAGTCTGGAAGCAACTTATTAGAAGTAAGGATACAGATCAAGAAACTTTGTTCCATTTCTTCTTGTAAAACATACAGTGGCACAGTTCTTTGTAGCATCACATAAAATATTCCTCACTTTTCTGTGTAATAAACCATCAAATATTTGTAAGCAAGCAAAGAAAAAAACACATCCTTCTATCTGCAGCTTCTTCATTATTTCAAGGTTTTCTTGCTAGAAGATGTCAAGAGCTCTATACAGTCATTTATAGATACTTCCTAAATCATTAATCATCTTCATTAGCAAATAAGATACATGTGCTCTGAGCAAGGTAGGGCAGAGGAGGATTCCTTTCCATTATTATAATCAATGTGACAATATCGTCACAATCTACCATTGCAATGTATTTATTCTTTGTCTAGTTATCACTTGGACCACATGCATGGTTCATATTAAGTGTATGATTACATATAAGCAAGAGATCTTTTAATATGAGCAAGAATCCCTGACTATGCTTTTCTACAACACAAGATTCTGTTTTAGTTTTCAGTCTAAATATAGGCTTGACCTTTATCCTCATTTAACCTATTTTTGTTCATTTTACAAACTCTTCTCCCTACCCACTTTTGCAGCCAATTGAGATAATTCTGAGTCTTTATCTCTTCATATATTAGTTCTTTATGTGATGCCCGTAAATTTTTTTTGTCAGTCATAGGGTTTGAACTTTGGGGCTGGGCGCTGTCTCTTAGCTCTTCAGCTCAAGGCTAGTGTTCTACCACTTGAGCCACAGTGCCACTTCTAGTTTTCTGGTGGTTAATTGGGGATAAGAGTCTCACAGACTTTCCTGCCCAGGCTGGCTTTGAATGGTGATCCTGATTCCTGATCTCAGCTCCTGAGTAGCTAGGATTACAGGCATGAGCCACCAGTGCCCAGTGCCCATAGATTTTTATACGCATGCTATTTGGGACTTTTAATTTTAAAAAATGCTGCATTTAAAGATGGGCTACAAATAACTAAAATATATAACTTTTAAAAGACTGCATATGTAAGCCAAGCAAAGTAGCATAGGTCTTTAAGTTCAGTACTTAGGAGGCAAGTAAGCATGCAAGTTCAAGAATAGAGATATAGCTTGGTGGTAGAGTACCTGCCTAGCATGCATAAGACCCTAAGTTCAATAACAGCGCTGCGTATTTATAATATTTAAAACTATGTTTCCCAAATCTTGCCTATAGAAAGGTATCAGTTAAGGATGACTTGGCAGCAAATGAGGAAAAAAATCAGAGCCATTGTTAGACTGAATTATGACTCCCCTAAAGTGTATATGGTGAAATTCTAACCCCCTGAAGTGATTGAGTGAGGAGATGCAGAACCTATCAAGTAACTGAGGTTAAAATAGATCATAGGAATGTGGATCCTACCCAATAAGCTCAGTACCCTTACAAGGAGAGAAAGAGATTTCAGGAAAATACAGAGCAAAGGCCACATGAGAAGACAGTAAAAAGGTAGCCATCTGCAGGCCAGGAAAGGAGATACCTCATTAGAAATCAACGGCCACCTTGATCAGAAGCTAGGCTATTCAGCTGTAACACTATAAGGAAATAAACTTTAGTTGTGCTACTTAGCCTGTGATATTCTGTCATAGCAGCAGAGCTGATGAGTGTAGCAATGCATTGAATTTCCATGGTGTTACATTTCTTCAATGTAAAGTCCTCTCCTTTATTTTATTCCTCTTGCTTTTTCTTATTAATACATCCTCACTTTTAGGAAATTATGTTGATAATAGATTGACATCAACAATGAGAACCCAACAGACAGGACACCTCTCCATTCTCTGAAGACTGTTGTTGCTCAAATAGAATGAGGAGATGACAGTGGTACAAAGTCTCAGAGCAAGTCAAAGGAGAGGCCTCCAGCTGGCCTTGGAGGATCCTGGTGGGTAAATGTATTTCAGGGAGAGTGGATGGCATGTAGGAAGTCAAGAAAGGGCCAAGGGTGTGGAGGAAGTGACCACCTTCGTACAGGTTTGTCATTTGAAAGTAATTGCCTGAAAAGGAAAAACAATATTAAATAGGGATGGTCTTGGATGGGGGGAAGAATTATTTTGGAGTAGGTTTGGGGTTTGGTTTGTTGTTATTTTTATTACTTTGGTTTGGGGTGTCTTTTAATTTAGATACAGGAGACATAAAAGCATATGTTTAAACCGAGCAGAAGCTGAAGTAAAAGAAAGAGAAAAGCGGAGGTTGGAAAGGCAAGAAGGAATGAGGAAATTTCTAAGGCAAGGACTAAGTAAGAAGGAGATGTTAGGCGGAGTCTTATGAGGAAGCAAACCCTCCTGGAGACACAGAAACCCAGAAGAGACAGGAGAGGGGGAGGGGAATGGATAAAGGGTGGCTGAAAAGCTGAGGTAGAAAGCCAGCTTTCTGTGATGGTAACACACAACTGAGATAAAGTTACTTATAAAGAAGCAGAGGTTATTATGACTTACAGCTTCGAAGGTTTCAATCCATGACTGGTTGGTCCATCATGATGAGAGCATGTTACAGAGAGAGCTCATTATCTAGAAGTATCTGAGAAACAAAGAGAGAGAAAGAAGAGGAGTATGGGTCCCAATATCCTCTTTAAGGACATGCTTCCAGTTACCTAAATTCTTTCCATGAATCCCCACTTCTTAAATGTTCCAATACTTCTCCCACAGTGCCATGGCCTGGCAACTAAGCTGTTGATAGATGCGCCTTTGGGGAATGTTTATTCCAATCAAAGCACTGAGATACAGTGCAGTGGGGACAACATGGAAATACTCAATGCAGTGGGGACAATATTAAAAGTGACCAGAAGGAACTACCCTACATGTTGAGGATATCAGGGAGTATGTGGAGTTGTCAAGGCACAGAGAACTGGAGCAAGTAAGCACTAGACAGCATACTGTAAGATGTGCTTCACAGAGCCTCCTGAGCACCTGTCTGTGCAAATGTCCACTGATGATGGCTTTCCAGGAGCCACAGTGCCTAACAATTGGCATTTTTCTTTGTGACTAAAGATTATGGGGAACAGATGTAAAACTGAGGTACTTATTTATGTCTCATTTACTGGATGCACTGTAAACAACATCGAACTGAAATAAATGCAGACCAGAAACTGCTTTTTTTCTTAGTTTTGAGAAGTCTCAAGTAAGTACTATGGGATTCTCTACAGTAGTAATAAAATATAAAGTGATCTGGTTAGAAAATTATTCTAAAGCCTATATGAGACCAGAATCTATAATTGTCCTTGAAGATAAAGCAGGTTTATTCTTTGCACTTGTTTGCTTATACTTTTAACACATCTTCAAAAGCAGCACTGGTACTCTATCAACACAATTCAGGGCAGTGAGGCCATTGAGAATATGCTCGATAAGATAGATCTGTGTCCTTGTTCTATCACTTACAAGATGAGCATAGTACCTAGCCTCTCTGTAATCTAATGTTCTCATCTGTGGAATGAAGATGTTCTGAATACATCTCTTTCATAAGGTTACTGTTGAACATTAAATGAATCACGAACAAAGCATTTAGAAAGCTTATATTGGAAATGCTAAATAATATTAGCAATAAGTAGAACAGCCTATCGTGTTTGATGGTGCTGGGTTATCTGTAGTTGAGTCTGTATAACAAGCTAAGCTAGCTTTGTAAATTGTAATTTTGACCTAGTAACAACTGTGCCAGATTGCACAAGTGGACGATAATGTTTGGTACTGCCGGAAATTTTCACTGTTCATGGAACAATTAGAACTGACTTCTACTTGGCATCCCACCAAAAATTAAAAAAAAAATCATGGCCCTTCTTCCAATAATATATTTGCCTTTTATCGCTAATATTTTTAGTGGCCATAGGTTAAATATATAGAAAAAAACAGCCTTTCTTTCTTGGGTAGTAGGTGAAGCTCTTTGTATCTACACAGTATGCTTGTTAACAGAGGAGTCTGTTTTGGCCTGTAGTTAAGAGACACTTAGTCTGCGTTTCATGCATTACAAGTTTTGCAATCCAAGGTCACTTCTAGGTGGAGTTCTGCCCTGACAACAAAACAGGAATGAACAATATTTATGATCTAAATGATGAGACACACTGACCTTAGGATACTGCTCTATTCACTCAACAAATACTATAAATATGTCTCAGGCGCTGCGCTATTTCCTGCGGACACAGCCCTACTCTCTAAACTATCTCCCAATATTTAAGTAAGACCTCAGATGAGTGTGATAAAGTGAAGCACTGGAATGCAAATGGGTATTGAGTAATGGAATGTGGCCACAAAAAATAAATAAGAAACGTACACCTCTGTGGGTACCTTTATTATGAGCATGGTTAGAAGCCAGACTGTCATGCTTTTCCCTCTGGGAGTTCTTTTGGTCAACAGGATTTCTGGGTATGGGAGAGAAGTATGTGGGAATAGAAGTTAATAGGTGATTACAACCGAACACACTGGTTTGGAGAAACATGCAAGACAATAAGAACAGGGAAAAGAGGTACTCAGCTTGGCATTCTATACAGGGAAGGTGTCTGAGTCAATCAGGTAAAGAAGGTAAAGAACTGATTTTCAAGTAGCTGGAAAGAAATCCAGCTTGGTGTGTGCAGTGGATAGTAGAAGATTGCCGAGAAGCTTTGAATGTCAGACCAACAGGCAGGGAGGGACCTACGCTCTAGGCGATGGAGAGTCATACAGAATCACTCTGTACATTAAGATCAAAGGTTAGGAGAGCCTGAGTGAAGGAAGTATCCTAAGCTAAACAGTAGCAAAGGACTGGAGAAATGTTCAGAAAGCAAAATAAATAGTACTTCAGGGGACTCACAGGTTGTGTGGATTGTAAGAAAGGCAGAAGGCTAGGTTATTAACTTGGGTCCTACCTTGGATTCTGAGAGCAGTGATTATTTGTGAGCTGAGGAATTCCAGAAGGGAAGCAGATTAGGGAGGAAATGGTGAGTATGTAGTGCCTATGGCCATTCACGTAGGCAGGATGGATGAGCATGTGCAAAATGTATCTAAGCTGGAGAGAGAGGGGAGGGCAGAAGATACTCAGTTTAAGTGTCAGCAAATAAATCAATCAGATCATGGGAAGAAAGGGATGAAGGGAAGGAGGGAAGGAGGAAAGAAGGAAAGAAAAGAAGGAAGGAAGGAAGGAAGGAAGGAAGGAAAGAAGAGAAGGAAAAAGGAGGGAGGGAGGAAAGAGAGAGGGAAAAGAAGAGAAGGAGGGAGGGAGGGAGAAAGAGAAAAAAAGAAAAACAGACCAACACTTTTTTTTTTGGTGGGGGGGGGCGGGGTAGAGGTGAAAATACAGATGTAGCCAGTAGCTTCAAGTCATTCACATGTAATGACCCTTCTAATTTTCCTCATAATAAAGAATACAGATTCATCTGTTAGGGGAAGGTAAAATTTAAGTACTCTAAACAGTTTTTAGGATAGAAGAGGAGGAGGAGGAGGGAGAGGAGAGGGAGGAGGGGGAGGAAGAGGAGGGGAAGGAAGAGGAGGAGGGGGAGGAAGAGGAAGGGGAGGAAGAGGAGGAGGGGGAGGAAGAGGAGGAAGAGGAGGAGGAGGAGGAGAGGAGGAGGAGGGGGAGGAAGAGGAGGGAAGAGGAGGAGGAGGAGGAGAGGAGGAGGAGGAAGAAGACAGAGGAGGAGGAGGAGGAGGAAGAGGAGAAGGAGGACAAAGAGGGGAGGAGGAAGAATTCAGATGCATATCAGAAAAAAAAGGTGCAATTAGTAGTAAGCAAATCAAATCTTTGTCATTGTTGCACACTCTATTCAAACCCTAAAATTCTAACTGTGGGTCTCAATTAGTAAACACTTCTGAAAACTTGTTTGGGGATGTTCTCTCTCTAACATCAGGAACTCTCACTCAGGAGTTCAGTTCTCCCCTATTCATCTACATATTAATCATCAAATCATCGCTAAGCTACAAAAACATTGGCAATCTTTGGATTTAACTCGTCCCAAATGGAAACACAGAACAGTAGTGGAGAGAAATAGAGATATGCTCTATTTTTTCTTTTTCTCCTTCTTTCTTTCTTCCTTCCTTTCATTCTTTCAGCCTCTCTCTTTCATTCCTTTTCTTTCTTTCCCTTTCCTTTCTTTAATCCTGATGCTTAGCACCCATTTCTGTAAAACATCTCAACAATCTGTCTATTTGTCAGGAACAGTTTCCAAAAGATGATAGACCCCAGGCTTCCACAAACCATTGCTTTATTTGGGTCTGAGTCATAAGGAATTCAGAATTTTGATGCTGTAGGAAAGATGCCTTTCCAAAAGGCACTAGCAAAGGAACAGAATGTGTTTGAGGACTCAGCAGACAAGATGAACAACCCTCCACGTGAGCGCAAGTTTGCCTTACTCAGCAGATATGAAGGGTAATTACCCCTGGGTCAGGGCACACACAGTTTTCAACTTGTAAAAGTTAGCCTCTTGGTTAAAAGATTTGAATCCCACTGGTTTAGATAATCCCCCACCCGTGGATAATCCCCCACATCGCCTTTGAATGGTTTCAACTGACTTCTTCAAGAAAACCCCTGTCAGAGGCCCTAACAGTGAGCCAAATGGACAGATCTGAGTTTTTCCCATTTTAATGAAGCATGGTAAATGACCAAAAGGCAAACTGCTAAAAGAGAAAATGAAAGGTACCCAAGGTCTGGATATCCCAAACTGGTTAATTGGCCCCTGAAAGATAGTGGGTGTGCTAATGCCTCCAGCTTTCTAACAACCCAGCAGGATCCCCCATGAAAAATACCCCCAACAACTAGGGGTCACCATAGAAGAGAGATTTGTTCTGTCCTTTGTCTCCACTGAAAACACAGATAGCTTTTCCTCAGCATTATTTTGTCATATAGAGGGGTAAAATTGGGGACTAGGGCAAAGGAAAGAAAAAGGCTTTCCTCTTGTGTTCTCTGCTACGTTCAGAGATTCTTTCCAAGCTATTAATTCTGAAGATACCTTCTTTTTTTGATCTATCACTAAGTTTGGTCTAGAATAGTAAATACATTTTTTAAAAAGTATGGTGAGATGGAAAACCAAAAAGGCAGAAAAGGAAATCAGAAGAAAAAATGTGCCTGAAATGAGGTTAAAAATCTTAGCACAGGAAAACTTGGATGGGGACTTGTGGGAGAATACCTCCCATAAGTTCACAGTAAAGGTGCTTATAATTTGTGTTTGCGTAATAATACCATCTGAGGTGGCTTTGTCTTAACTCTTTATTGAAAGTCCTCCAGACTTTAGATAATTTCTAAATGTCTGCTTTTGTTTGACTAAAGAGAAGTTCAAAGTGTGCCTACAGGTATATTATAAATCCACCATTTGACTTCCCAAAACCCCAAATGATAGACACTTTTCAAGTAGACCATGGGTCCGTGCAAGAAGGGACTATGTTTGTAGAGAGACTTCAAGAGTGAAAAGCTTTGCTACTCATCTATTTTTCTTCCCAGCTGTCTCCTGTTCTTTCTTCAGATATCTTCCTCTTTTTGGACAGCCCCTTCTTTGACCTTCTGTGTTCTCTCCTTCTCAACCTCCTGAATCTGATTAGAAGAGAGAGCCTAATACTATCCAAACACTGTTCATAGTTTAGTACTTGACATTCTGAACCACATTTACCTGCAGACAATGTCAACAGCTCGATCTTTGTTGGTTACACATAGCACCAGAAATACTTCAGACTTTACATATTTGAGCATTTTTACCTGCCAGAGCTAAGATATTTTCAAGTAAAAAAGAATATTTTGCTGGGTGCCAGTGGCTCACATCTGTAATCCTAGATACTCAGGAAGCTGAGATCTGAGGATCAAGGTTCAAAGCCAGCCTGGGCAGGAAAGTCTGTGAGACTCTTATCTCCAATTAACCACCAGAAAACAGGAAGTGGCACTGTGGCTCAAGTGGTAGAGCACTAGCCTTGAGCTGAAGAGCTGAGGGACAATGCTCAGGCCCAGAGTTCAAGCCCCACGTCCTACAAATAATAATAATAATAGTAATAATAACATCTCTGCATTTCCACTTAAAGATATACATACATATGTATGTTACATATTCAAATTCTATATACTATACATTTATATTCTATATACTATATATGTATGCTATATATAACATACATATATTGCTAACTGATTATTGCATCCTCTCTATCACAGTTAAAAGGACATGTGTGTGCGCACGCACACACACGAACTCAGGGGCTTGATCTCAGGGCCGAGATGCTGTCCCCTAACTTATTTTTCTCAAGGCTAGCACTTTACCACATGAGCCATAGCTCTAACTTCTGACCTTTTACTGGTTTTTGGAGATAAGTGTCTTGTGGACTTTTCTGCCTGGGCTGGTTTTGAACCACACTCAGATGTCAGCCTCTTAAGTAGCTAGGATTACAAGTGTGAGCCACTGGCTCCTACCTAAAAAGATCTTGAGACTAGATAAGCCATGTAACTTACCACATTTTGCCAGCAAAGGTCATTTTTACACTGTGTGACTAGCAGTCCTTTCTTTACTTTTGAATGTGGCTTAAGCCTCTTCCATGGCTTAGAGGACACTGTCATGGGAAAAGAACAGGTCTATTCCAGTACTATTCTCTACTCCAAGAGCCACCCTGATCTCGTCACATCTCTCTGTAGGGTGAAACTTCCATAGTAGGCCAAAGTTTGCTCCTTTTCAAGTTTCCATAAAGGGCGAAGAAGAAAGGTCTTCCTAATTGCATTCCCCTGTGTCTACTGTGCATTTGAAGATTAAGATTATTTATATATGGAGTGCACCTCAGCCTCGCAGAGGCCTCTTCACAGGCAGAGGCTGAAGGGTGTGCTAGTGTTTATCACTGGCACCAGGACAAGCATTACAGAAATGCGAGCTCCTGGCTTCCCTCCGAAACTCTGCTTTCTCTCTCCACTGACTTCAAGTCACCTTGTCAATCCTTCTGTTGTTTGCGGAATGCACTCCTCGCTTGGTTCCAATTCTGCAGGGGTCAATATTTTCACACTTCTGGAAAGCTGCATTTCGAAGACTTCACCTCCTTTTGAAGTTGGAGAACATGGCACACAGCCTAAGATTATTTATCAGGATTGTTTCCCTCTTGAAGTCTCTGCCCATGTATGAGTGTGCGGTGTATATGTCTGAGCTGGTTAATTGTTTCGCTGGTTGCTTAGAGCACGGTAAAATGTTGGCCTGGATCCTAGATTCCATCTCTGAACATTACACACTAAAGCAGGCAGCTCTGCAGCTACACAGATGCAGTGGATACACTGAGCCACTCCTTTGGCAGTTATGTTCCTGTGACCATTAGGAGGGGATGGAATGACAGACCCTAGTCTGGTCTTGCCCTGCCTGCCTCACCCTAAATGACACAACGTAAGGCCCTTGTGTTAGTGACCCCGAGAGTCTCTTGATTGCCCACACACATCCTATACCAATTCTGATCTCTGTGTCTTTACTTACCCAGCATCCCCATCCTGGAATGTTCACCCCACTCTTCTCTGATGATCTAATGCTTTGCAATCTTTGGTTTCATCTTTATTCATGGAAGCTTTGCCTGCTATTTGCCGCCAGGATGCACTCTGTAGTTGTTTCTTTTCAATGAGCACTAGGTAAAGCTTATTTCTAGCTGTTCCGTATAGAGGAGGGGAGAGAAACCCCAGATCAACTCAAAGTCCTTTACCCAATCTACTTTTTTGTTAAGGTGTAATTATTTCTCTGTTATTCTTAAAGACTCTTAATTTCGACTGGACTCAGAAGGAGATCTCCAAGGTCTGAGAGGACAGCCATCTTCTCTTGGCAATCTGTACATGGCATTTTATCTTTGGCTTCCTTCATTCTCTTAGCCAAAGCTTAGCACATATTCTTTAGCTCCTTCCTCATTTTTATTAGTGCATTGTTTCTTAAGAACAATATGATGGCATTTTTGTTGCAGGACACGTGGAATAACTAAAGACCGGATCTTGGGTACTTTCATCCTAGAATTTTTACCTTCTTTGTTCATGGATTTTCTAACAACATATCAGCAGACATTACCTCCTTTAGAGAGACTAAAATGGTTGTGGACTCTAATAGATCTTTTGGATCCCAAACAGCAAGGCAGAGTAGTATTAGTATCTTCCTCTCCTTTATTTTACAATAACAAAGTTGAGGATACTCAAGATTGGCTTCCACAAGGGAACCCCAAAGAGATTTGTTCTTTCTCTCCCCATTTCCATCTGTGGTGTGTAACAGGAATGCGCCTATTCCATAGAGCAAGCAAACTCAGCATGGGTCAGCAGACCAGTGCTATGGCGAAACACGGTTCGTTGTTCCCACCACTGATTCAGACCACAAGTTCTTCACTCAGCGCATCAGTGGCAACTTCTGTGGACATAGACAACTCATAGAAAGTATGCCATGTACTTTCATGAGTTTCTCACACCCAGTGGCTCAGAGGATATTTCAGCTTCACTTTGATGTATGTGCTCTCTCAGGAAGCACCCTAATAAAGAGCCCAATCTACTTCTCACCTGAAGTACGAAGAGGAAAACCCAGGGCATTGCATTCAGAATCTGATTTCCAGATCCTATCACACTGCCTGCTTGTTTCAGCTTTCCAGGGAGAATGTATCCTCTGGAGCCATCCTCTGTCTTCATTTCACCTCCACCACCTTGCCACACACACACACACACACACACACACACACACACATACACACACACCATCTGGCACAATATAATTCACACAGTAGGCCTAACAAATGCTTGTTCGATTCTGATTCTTCCAGAATTTGTTCACACCCCTCCTAGAAACAAACTTCAAAGTACTTGTACATCCTCTGAGAGAAATGGTTGTTACCACTTGAGACTGACCCCAGGGGCTCACTGTGCTATAGTTGCATATAGCATCTGCTTGCTCAAGGACTCCCAGCCATAAGAAAATGTGGAAGCTGAAATCTAGTCTGTCCTCTGAACTCCAGGTCTCAGAGGAAAGTCGATACACCCTGAGAAAGGGAAAGCTTTTCCTCTTTTGTTAAGCGTACTGATACCTCATAAGACAGGGGTCTCTGAAAGAGGGTACCTTCTTTCTTAGAGAAAAAGAGACAGACAGATAGACAGACAGACAGACAGATAGACAGCTAGATAAACAGACAGATAGGTATGAAGGTCCCATGTGGATTAGCATAAGTTCAAATAGCTCAAAAGTTCACATACAAATGTAATTTTGCTCAGAAAAACTGATCTGATCAAAGTTACTTTGCAAAGCTGAGACATTTTAGTTCTGTATTATCACAGGGTCTATATAATGCTGAAATATTTTGTATTTTCTTTAAAATAATATATGCTTTATTACTATAAATACACATGTTGAAATATGCATAGGTATACACACAAGCGCAAGCGCGCGCGCGCACACACACACACACACACACACACACGGAACTTGATTTTGAGTAAAAGTGAAGACAAATGCAAGCTGAAATGTTTAAATGCATACATCTACTGATATTTACTCACTCCAAAGGATGTCAGAATGTTATTTCTATCTGTTCTTTCTTCTTTTCCATGTATATAAAAGCACTACTTTTAAATGACCAGGAAGAAATCATTTATAACAGAAGAAGAGATCATTTATAACACGGGAAGCATGTTATACAGTCTTACTCTAAGACTTGTACGCTCTACTCTACAGACACTGTAATTATTTCTCCATTGTTGTCAGGAAGACCAAGATCCTAAGAAGCCTGAGTAAGAGGAAAGCTTTACATTCTCCTGTCATGCGCAGTCTCCCCTGAAACATTGTGCGTGGGTTTTTCCACACATAGCTGGTCCTTAGAAAAGAGAAGAAAACAGCTGAAGAGATAGTGGGACTTCTGTAGGAGCATACATTCAATATAGTAAAAGCTTAGAATTGAAAAGGTCTTGAAGCTACCAAAGCTACCAGAGAAAATTGCAGTTTGGAAAGGTTCAATCATTTGTAGTTCTTTTTTCTTTGACTGTTTTGTTCTTTTTGTTGTTGTTGTTGTTGTTTGTCATTGTGGGGCTTGAAAGTGGGGCTCTACCACTTTGAGCCACAGCACCACTTCTGGTTGTCTGGTGGTTATCTGGAGATAAGAGTCTCACAGACTTTCCTTCTTAGGCTGGCTTTGAATCATGATCCTCAGATCTTAACCTCCTGAGTTGCTAGGATTACAGGCGTGAGCTACCAGCAACTGGTTATAGTTCATTTCTTGTTTTACAGGACCATCTATGTCTCCTCTCTTTCCAGATTCCTAGAAGAAATATCTTGCTGTAGCTTAGCTTATCTATTAGCTACCTTTTATTCCATATAGCCGTCATTTGTATTTTCAGACCATCTCCAAAGCAAAAACAGTAAGCTTGTCAATCTTAGAGTTGGAACAGGAATACCGACAGAGGTCCTGCCTTTACATTAGTGTGTTTAGAAATTTCAGGGTACAATTTACAAAGAGAATCTCATCTTCTACTAGTTAGAGAAAAATGCCATTGATGTCAATCAACTCAAATAAGATTGTTTAAAAAAAATTAAACTAATAAATCCAATCCTGGAAATCAATTGAGTAAGAGCTTGGGGAAAATGAAGAGATTCAAACAAATTATATCCAAAGAGAAATTTAAAATTTTTTTGTCTAATAATATTTTTATACCACCCGAAAATGTACATATATTTATCATTAACATCCTTTTAATTCTCGAATAAGTTAATGAATTTTTCTGTTCTAGTCTTAGATGTTGGACTTGTCATTAATAAATTATTTAGAATCTCAAAAATATATTCCTTTCTAACTTTAAAAATTGGTTAACATCTTAATTGTAGCTTAAAATTGCCTTCTGTCTTCTGCTTCTTCCTGTTTCCTATTATTTTGTATAATAAGTTGCAAAGATTCTATTCTTCAAACTATCCTTTGGAAAACTGATATGGCTATTTATAATACTTCCCTTCCATTTTGCTTTAATGGTTACTTGTAAAGCTGTTTGATGTTAAAGCTGAATGTGTATATGGTAATTTGTCCAAACTATAGTGTGGCCTGGTGGGTGAAGGATGTCCATCTACCTCCTTTTCTTAGAAAGATTCAGGGAGAGTTAGTTATCTTTCACCTAAAAGAAAAAAACAAATTTCTACTTTTCCTGGGGATTAATAATAAACCCGTGGATGAATTAGTGCGCCATTTTAGTTTAAGAGTACCTTTCTCTCCATGTCTCATCTGTTTCCAGTGCACAAGGAAATTGATACAAATTTACAAATTAGCCCAGGATAGCTATTCTCACACAGAGAACTAGAATATCATACACTGCCAGGCCCTGGTGACTCACACCTGTAATCAAAGCTACTCAGGAGGCTAAGATTTGAGGATCATGGTTTAAACCCAGCCGGGTCAGGAAAGTCCAGAAGATTCTTACTGCCAATTAACCACCTAAAAACTGGAAGTGGAGTTGTGGCTCAAAGTGGTAAATGCTAGCCTTAAGCAAAAAAAAGCTCAGGGACAGTACCCAGGCCCTGAGATCAAGCCCCCATGACCAATCTCCCTCCCCCCCAAAAAAAAATCACACAATGAAATAATTATCATCCTAGAAGATGAAGAAAGATAAGGATTAAAGATACTGAATATATGAATTTCCTCCCACTTTAAGCTTTAAAAATAATATAAAGGATTATCTCCACATCTCCCTCGTCTCTCCCAGCTTCAGTTAGACACAACCTTTAACTGTTTTTATCTCATCTTGTAAACATAGACAAAGTCCAGGGTTGTTCTCACCCTACCAAATGTGCTCTATAGTCAAAAAAGACACTAGGTAGCTCATTTTCGTCTGTCAAATTGAAATAAAAGATAATTATACCTCTTCCTTTAACAGCTTCCCTCCCAGCTTTTTATTACTTATATAGACATACTTATAAAATGCAAGCATATCCAAACATGATTTCATTATTAAATAGCTAGATGAGACTATCATAATTTAAAAAACTATCAAAAGATAGCAACTATGAAAACTAAGCTGTTGATAAACAAAAATGAAACGAGCAAGGTTTAACAGACTCAGGGCTACAGGTCCCAGAAGTCAGTATTAATTATCCATATGGTTACTAAGGATCTCAAAATACTTTGTGGTTTGGCGTCTTTTTTTTGTCTTTTTATGGTTTTTTGTATGGAAGTGGGAAATGAACCCAGGGCCTTAAACTAGCTAGGTAAGCACTTTGCCACTTGAGCTACATCCCCAGTTCTTGTATTATTCTAGCATCATATGATTTATAAATCAGTTGTTTCCATTTTGTTCTTTATAAAGATCTTCTGCCAAAACAATCCCAACAAAATTCAACTTTTCAGTACTTGTGACTCTTACTTGACTTAATATAGCTTCCAAAATTTAACCATATAATCCTCAAATGTTCATTGGACAAATATAACTTGCACATTTATTTTGCTTTATATTTTTGCTTTTATTTTATTTTATGTAAGCATATTTAGAGAAAGAATGAAGCGAAAGAGTTCATAGCAAATATTTCCAGGGCTAAACTTCTTCACTCCAAGATGGTAATGCTAATAAGTAATTCCTTTATACTTAAGATCTTCTGCGGATTTCGTACAGAAAGAACTTGTCTTCATAAGCTATGTCCTTTATCTTAATTACACAGCCAAAATAAAAGCTTAGTTAAGGCTGATTTCAGAATGATA
Organism: Dipodomys spectabilis; assembly: GCF_019054845.1. NCBI lineage: Eukaryota > Metazoa > Chordata > Mammalia > Rodentia > Heteromyidae > Dipodomys > Dipodomys spectabilis. The sequence goes on along the minus strand of NW_024870686.1, from coordinate 9,270,186 downwards.
ATAAGAATTAGACTGTGGTTTTTATGTAAACAGGAAGTAGGCTTTAAATAAATCCATACTAAATTACCTAGCTGCTTACTAAATATTTTATTGAAATCTTCATCTGACTTCAACGAATGGCTGGGAGCCAGGATCTAGTTCAGACATAATTACATGCTGTTATCAACTTTTTTAAGTACAAATAAGTTGTTTGAAAAATAGCTACCACATTGTCTAAGGTTTCTAGCTTGACTTGCACATATCTCATTATTTTAAAACTTAATTGCTCTTGTTGAAAGACCAGATCTTGAAGAAGTGTGTAATGGGGAGTGTCTTCAAGGACACAACACATGCCTAGCGCAGAATAGGCCCTGAGTTCAAACCCTGGGACCACACCAAAAGAGTCTGTGGTATAAAAACAAGGGAAGAAAGATTTGCAGATTCACTCCTGCCTCTCAGCCAGCTGTTTAAACCTGCAGTGCTCACCTTACCTGGGCCACAGGACACTTGTATATAAGAGACAGCAGCAGTGGAGCAGTAGCCACCCAAGAGTGGTAGGGGATGGATATTGGGGGATGGGGAAGGGAGGGAGCTCAGGTGGAATAGAAGTTTTGTGTTGAGGACCAGTGATGATTATTTATTTCCTGAATTTGAGTGAATTGTCCACATTTCTGATGATGTTGATATTGCAAAGCAACAGATTTACATGGTAATGATCAAATCTTCTTTTTACTTATGTGTATTTCTAAGAAATACACAAATATCAGAGGCAATTTGTCTGGTACGAGACCTGCATGCAGGTTGGCCCCTCCCCTGCACTGCTCCCATGTCCTTTTATTCCTTTCCTGGAACCTGTCTGTCTCTACTGTGTCATGCAGCTCTGGTCTGACTGTCATCAACAGATCCTAGTGAAGGGTTTTTGTGTCTTTAAGCCTCATTTCTTTGTCTTTTTCCTATTCTGCTCCCAACACTTGCTGAGTTCTAGTGTTTACTCTGTAGTATCAGTCTATATTTGATTCTATTCCATTGAAATAAAAGATATATTGTATATACTGCTGAGGAACTGTCTTGCAAGGTAAGGCTTTCCCCTTTACTATAAGCCTACAAATAAAAACTTATTCTATCCTTCAAATAATATTAAAGAGGGAATAAATGAGGAAAAAGAAAGAAAACATTTACTTATATAGCTTGAGATATTTTTTTCTCCAGTCCTCGGGCTTGAAATCAGGGCTTGGACTCTGTCCTTGAGTCTGTGCTCAAGGCTAGCACTCTACTACTTGAGCCCCAGCACCACTTCCAGCTTTTTTGTAGTACTGAGGAATCGAACCCAGGGCTTCATGCATGCTAGGCAAGCACTTTACCACAAAGCCACATTCCACCCAGTATTACGACTTTTGAGCAGCTTAATGTTATATTATCCTCAAAGATAAACCCATAGAATCCAATGGACTGAAATCACATTCTAAGTTCAAGACTATTGCTCTAAGGATTTCTGACATAGTTATATTTATTTAACACTAAATAGCTAAAGGAAGAAGAATAATTCAAGTGTATCCAACTATCAAAGCATGTATTAATAAAATGTTCAGATGCCAAGCCAAATTGTTCCTCTTTCCTTTATGTACCACATCTTCTGGTAGAAGAGTGTAGGACTTCATTTAAACTTCCTGTGAAGTATATCCTCATTCTGTGTAAATTCTTCTCAATGGACTATATTTCATGATTAAAACAAAATATTAAAAATAATATCCAGCTTTAGAATATTTTATGAGGAAAAAAATTAACTATTAGGAAAAATGTTAAGAATGAACTGAAATTTCTTTCACTTAAAAATGTGAATGTGGGCTGGGAAGGTGGCTCAGTGGTAGAGTGCTTGCTTAACATGCATGAGGTCCTGGGTTTGATAAGGTCCTGGGTTCATAAGCAGGAAAAAAAAAAGCCAGAAGTGGCGCTGTGGCTCAAGTGGTAGAACTCTAACTGTGAGCAAAATAAGCTCAGAGACAGTATCCAGACTCTGAGTTCAAGATACAGTATTGAGAAGAAGGAAGGAAGGAAGGAAGGGCGGGAGGGAGGGAGGGGGGGAGGGAGGGAGGGAGGGAGGGAAGGAAGGAAGGAAGGAGACAGACAGAGATAGAGACAGAGAGGGAGGGAAGGAAGGGAAGGGAAGGAAAGAAGAAAGGAAGGAAGGATACCATGAATATAAAAATAAAGAATAACTGTCATGAAATGAGAGTGATGATGTCCCAGGTTGTAAGATACATGTCCATAGATGTAAACTATTTGTTTAGAGTCATCTAAAGTGTGAATAAATACTAGAATTTTGATGCTTCATTTTGTCCAGTATGTACTTCTTATATATATACTTCTTATATATATGTACTTCTTCAATGATGTCTCATTGAAGAAAAGCAAACAGTAGAACTTTATTTTCTTTATTAAAAATAAAAAAAGAAGAAGGCTTAGTCCTTCACAGGATGAGAGAAAAGGAAGCACATGGCTGTTTCTAAGAATTCAGTCTGTTGCAATATGATAGGTGACGCACGTAACCACTTGTGTTTGGATTGAAAATTCCAGAAATGATGAGGTAAACATGAGTCTCTCCAAGCTGTCAAGGCAACAGTAAGGTCACCTGAAATGAGCATAGGGAGTAGACGCATCCCTTCAGCTAAGGCTCTCACTAAGACTATATAGTTGGATCATTGATTCGAATGGCAAGGATTAAGATTGGCTGCCTGTTTTCAAGCTTTTCCTTACATCACCCTAAACGTTAGAATCTTTCCTGAAGGCACTGTTCCTGATCCCTTTCCACTCATGATACTGTTTTGATACGGACCCCATACTGCCTCTGGAGAACAAGCATCTTCTTATCTCAGAGGATGGGTACCAACTCACTGACCAAAGAACTTCAAATCCATGATTGGCTATTGATATAATCACAGAGTGACCAAATTGGGTATGTCAAGAATCTAGGGATGCTTAGCTACTTGTATTTTCTGGAGAAATCAACAGCGAGACATAGCAGTCAATAAAAATACTCAAAATATAACTAAGTGTATCTACATATAAGAACTGATAGCACAGTGCTTATACTTCTGTAGAGAACTTGAAGGGTAAACATCAAAAATCATCTTTTAACAATAATTAAAGAGAACAACCCAAAAATGGGGAGAAGGAATAAGAGGGACTGATAGAGGTGATGAGTTTGATTGGGTATTTATTTATTTTGAGATGAGGGCCTCACTTTGTTACTCAAGTTCCTCTTGAACTTCTTGCCTCCAGCTTTAGCCTCCCAAGTCTGAGGTTAGAGGCATGTGCAAGCCCAATAAATCTGCCTTGATCCAAGGATCCTTTACATTCTAGGAAAGTAACTCTCCTACTAAGCTAGACTCCCAGCTGCCAATAATCTGGCCAACTGAGCTCAATGAAGTCTGCTGTAGCTCTGTTACCCCATCTGTTAAATCCGAGGGTTGGACCAGATAGTTCTTACAGGGTCTCCTTGTTCCAATGATATCTGACTTCAAGTATACATGGTTATAACCAATTATGGACAAATAAAAGTGAAAGAAAATTTTCAGTCCCTTTTTGAAGTTATCTTTAAGTAGTTGCACAAAGGGGTTTTGATTCAACACGTCAGTTTATGTGTGAGTGTATCTTGATAGCCATTGTTTTCTACATTTTCCAAATTACCTACAAGAGGGATATATTCTTATCACATCTTAAGTAGTAATCACTTACCTGTTTGTTCAAAATAGATAGGCGTTGGGACTCAGAGTCATATCATCAAACAAGATCATGGAAAAGCATGAAGGTGAAATACTTGACTCAAGTACATAACAGTCATCAGTGATATATTTAGGATCTTGACCAGATTCATTTGGTTCCAAGACAATGCTTTGCATCTGCAAAGCACTCAACATAAAATGCCCATTATCTCCATCCGCTAACGAGAACTTTTAAACACTTATTTTTCTCATATTCCCATAAGGAACTTAAAAGGCACTGAGACATAGCAGTAAAACTAAGAATTGCAAGAACTTTAAGGCCAGGCACTTTGTAAAGCATGCCATTACTGCAACAGACTGGTCCCATTTTTCCACTGGGATGAGTGCCCAGGGCCAGGATTCCACAGCCTTCTTTTCTCTCCTGGCAGCCAGCCATGCGTGCTTGTGATGCAGTGACCTGCCATTCCCTTCACACCACAAGCAAAGTGGCAAATGGCTAAAATGCTATCATATCATGTTTCCCTTCGTAATAGAAAGAAATCCTGAAAATCCCCATGCCTGAAAGTCCATTTCTGGAGCAAAACCCCTTTTCTATCAAGTCCATTTAGACAACTAGCTTCTCTCTTGTCATCTCCCCACGCATCAAACCGAAAAGTGGTATCACCTCCCCTAGATCCACTGTCACTTGATCTCACTCTATCATTTACTTATTAATTTACCAGGATCATGACAATAACTTTGGATGGAGGAAAAGTACCATCAACTTTCAAAACATTGGTTTTCTCGGGGCCTTGGTTAGGATTCCCAGAGTGTTTTTGAAGTCCTGGATGTAACCTTCTCTGTTCACACCAGCAGAGACTGAACACAGAATTTGTGGAGATAGCCAATAATCACGATTTACTGGCTAAGGGTGTAAGAAATGCTTTATTGGCTGGTATTAGTGAAACATCAAAGTCCTTTCTTAGAAAGGAGTGCCATTTCCCGCCTGTTTGGTGTGCATGAAATCAGTGAACCTAATAAAGTAGAAAAGGCTCATTAGGAAAAGAAACAAGTTCCCCTACTCCTTCATGAGCAGGCAGCCACCATCACAGTAGAGATCAAAGCCTTTGTCGGTGGTGTGTGTACATCTGTTTTCTTTTTACCCAACGTGTTATTTGCTTAGTTGTTTGACAACATCAAAGCTTTTGGCCATCAGGTTCTCTGGTCCACATGGAGCCAAATTCATTTTCCTAATCCATCTGGTCTAAGATGTAAACATTTTTGATAGCTGCAGGTCACCAATTTGAGTGAAATGAACTCTCAAATTTAACATGAGTTTTTAAAGAGTCAGGTTCTCTTGGTCAGTCCTGAGGTGGAGAGCTTCCTAGATTCTGGTAAAGTCACCTGTTTTCCTAGAGGAAATGTCATATGAAACTGGCAATCCCTGAATGAGAAGAATTCAGTTCTCTTTCTTCCTCTCCCTCTACATCCACCTGTTCCTTCTCTTCCTTTACTACTGAGTAATATATTATCCTATTCATTTTTTTATTCTCATCACACAGAGGCATGTATTTTCATCACCCCCCCAAAGAGAACCTTAACCCAACAGCAACACTTTCCATATCCCTAAATCACACCCCAACATGGTCTGAGGCAGCCACAAATCTACTATTCAGTTCTGTGTGTTTGCCTATTGTGGATATTTTACGTTAATGGAATCATACAGAATAGCTGGCTTCTTTCACTTGATAGAAGTTTTAAAGGTTCGTAACATTGTTGCATATGTCAATATTTTCTTTGCGTTGCCACAATATATTCCATTTTACCACGAACTACATTTATCTACATATCAGCTGATGAGCATTTTGGGTTGTTTCTACTTTGTGCCTAGTATGAGTAATAATGCCAGGAGCATAGGAAATACAATTTCAGTGTTCTTTAATCTATACTTAAGGATGAAATTTCTGGATCATGGGGTAAATTCTGTGTTCCAAGGGATTGCTGAACTATTTTAAAAGGCAGTCACCATATTTTACATTCTTACCAGCAGTATACCAGGGCTCTACTTCTTCACCCACAGCCAGGAGCTGGTGGATCAGGCCTGTAATCCCAGCTACTCAGGAGGCTGAAATCTAAGGATGATGGCTCAATGCCAGCAGGGGCAGGAAAGTCTGTGAAAGTCTTATTTCCAGTTAACCACCATAAAACCAGAAGTGCCACTGTGACCCAAAGTGGTAAAGCACTAGCTTTGAGTGAAAGAGCACAGGAACAGCTTTTAGGCCCTGAGTTCAAGCCCCATCACTGACAAAAAAAAAAAAAATTAAAATCTGCCTCACCCACACTTAAAGTCATCTTAGTAGATATAAAGTAGGATCTATTTGTGGTTTTGATTTGTGCATCTTCTTGATTTATACTATTTTATATTTATTGACCATTTGAATGTCTAGCCTGACTCCCTGTCTATTTTTTATTGATTTTTCCATCTTTTTATAATTGAGTTATACATGTTCTACATGTTCTGGATACAAATCCTTTGTCAAATTTTGCAACATTTCTTCCCTTTTAATCTTATTTAGATGTTCCCTAGTAATTGTGTATTTCCTGTTTTTAAAACCAGGAAATCTTTTTAAAGGAGTCACAAACTACAATAAAGAGAAAATAAAGCAAGTTCAAAACACCTTCTTTGTCAAATATGAAATGCCCTCCCCCAAACAAACATAATAATACCTGAACAAGAGCTTCTTAGTAAGTTCAGTCACTGTACACACTTTAGTTTTGCCCCAACATTATTTACATTCATATATGATTTGTCATTTACCCTCCTATCTAAAATCTCTTGCAATTTTCCTAACAGACATTTCTGGGAAATACTAATTTCTCCATTATCCCATTTATTAGTAAAAATGGAACTGAGAATACCAGAGGATGGGGAAGCCATTCAGTAAGCTATGTTGTTATACTGAAGACTAAGTTTGGACAAAAGGTTATATAAGTGGCAGGTTATATAAGTGGCAACATATTCAAGCCAAAGTTTATGTCATTTAATGCAAAACATCAACTAGTTAAATACATGATTTTTAAAATAATTTTCTGCTAGTATGAGATATGAAATTTAAAACAATTGCCAGTGTTACAATAAACTGACCAGAGTTATTACTACATGGTCTTAGACATACAAAAAACTATCTTTGTCATGTCTTGTACACTATAAATATATCCTCCCAGAATGGTACATTGACATTAAAGAACTCCGTATGGCCTTGAACCTGTGCCTCGAGTTATTATATGCCAGTAATAGTGCATATTGTGTTATTAACTTACCATGTGATGCTGGGAAAATCATAAGCTTTCTGCACCCAGCTCCATCAGATAGTAGATCTACTAAGATTCTTTATCTTGGTCTCTCAGATCCATAGGAGTTTCCTGAATGATCTCTGATAATATTAAGTAACTAATCTGATATAAAAATTGTAATTCTGGAATCTGAACAAGAGAAGTGAGAAAGATGAGCCACTGACACATTTCCTTTTGGCTAATCATTAGTTGAGATAACCTGTATTACTATGACATGTCATCTTTATTAATATTATTAATAAAGTGAACAGACAATTTAGAATAAGCTGAGTCATCACTTCTTCCTCCACTCTCTATACAGAATAATGATGAACAGTTTATAATTTATGCTCACAGTTGTTAGTGGAGATTAACCCACCACCACCATATTAGTTCATGGTCATAGTTTCTTCTGAACCGAATGCTTTTAATTGAACAACTTGAGGGAAGCTTAGAACCAACCAAACCTATACTAAAACAATGCATAGAAGTAGACCAAAATATTTTTTTAGACCACACTCCTAAGCATTTCTCAAGGCTATTTAGAGTCCATGTATCTCAGTTGTATGAGCAACAGAAAACCAGAATCTGCTCCAATCCCTATGTGCATAAAAATGTTTTCTAAAACAATTCAAATCACATGTTCTGGTAACACAGAATATTGTGGTGAAAATCACTGTGAAAAATGAAGAATTGCTGCATCTTTACGACTACAGAAGATGCATTAGTATCTCCCCAAAAATATCTGGAAAGAAAAGTTTATTGAGCATCTGTAATCCTAGCTACTCAGGAAACTGTGATCTAAGGATCACAAACCCAGCCTGGGAGGAAAGTCTGTGAGACTCTTATCTCCAATTGACCACCAAAAAGCTAGAGGAGAAGCTATGGCTGAAGTGGTAGAGCACTATCCTTGAGCAGAAAACAAATAGGGACAGACCATTAGCCCTCTTTCCCCCAGAAGGAAAGTTCACACTTCTAGTTTGATTTCTGAGCCTGACTATGTAGCCAACCTTAGAAAAAAGATAAATGCTACATCAATTTAGTCCAGCTGCCAGTGCCCATTAATATCAATGACATATGTAATTGCTTATGACCTTCATTATCACATGTCTCCACCTGAAATACTACTTTGAATATTCTTTATTCAGAAAGCATATGTGAAATTACTACAGAAAATTCAAAATATAAACCCAAAGCTATATCAGTAAACAGAGTCACATTTGAATGGGTTGATCAGCTTTTGGAAAAGAAAATATCTATTTTGGAAGTGTTCTACTTTGTTCCACAGTGGTAAATTGGAAATACCTACACAGGGAGAAGGGAGCAAGGGAGATGTTTGTCCTCTCTGGTTGTAGGTGCCAGAAGGTTTTTCACATTGTTTTCCTTGAACTCTGACAAATCTCCTGACTGAACTGGAGAATTTCCAAACATAAATGTGATGATCACATAGGTTAAAGAGCTTTAAGAATGAAGGCTCTTGAAGGTATTTGGGGGCTACTTCAGCAATCCAAGGGAAATTTGCTCTCAGTCAAGAGCCACTTTTAGAAGGTATAGTTCTTTCTAAAAGAGCAGAACCCCCACCTTTGCTTAAGACTGCACTAGGATATAGGAGGAACAGACATTTCCGCTGTGTGCAATAGGCTTTAATCAGTTGCCCTGAAGTGGTCCTACAAGAATTCTTTGAGCTGGCCTTTCATTTCCTAGTATAGATAGGAAAACTCATTGAAAACCTAGAAAATTAAAAGTGGCTTCAGCCCCTAATCCAAGAACTGATCTCTTTTATTCAGTACCAACAAAATTCATAAAGAAGCTTCTAATTTTCTGCATATATTTTTCTTTATTGGCATATATTCTTTACTAGCATCTATTAGTTGCACAAAGGGGTTTGATGGTGATATATCAATCTATCTATCTATCTATATCTATCTATATATAGATATATAAAAAAATGTGTTGTGAACAGTGTTACCACTCTGTTACTCTTTGTGTCCTTGTCAGTTAACTTACTTGATTCAGAGAACTGTTGTAGGATGAGTAGCTTGTTGGACTTGGGAGTAGTAGCTACAGAGAATCTGTAGACTTTCTCTCTTGTAGCTATTGCCCAAAGCTAGCCTTAACTGTGTGCGTTCCTCCTAAAAAGGAAAGTGAATGGTTTTTGAGGAAGTTGTTTTTGGAGGAAGGAAGTGGGAAGTACAGGAAAAACAAATCAGAACCTTCTCAAAATAGAATGGACCCTTTGACCACCTCTCTAAGCTCTCTTACACAGCCAAGTGGACAGGGATTCACGCGTGTTTAAACCTGTCTCAGCCTGTCCTTGCTCATAAACAACTATGAATATTTTTCTGAATTAATATCCCAGGCATTTGTTGCTGTCAGATGCTGCTCGACAAGATCTTCATAAACAAAGGAGTCTGCACCATTTGTTCTCACTCTGCAAAGAATCTCATCTCCTCACATCCAAGAAACAAAACAAAACAAAACACATACCCCCCAAAAAGAATAAAGTTTCATGAGCAGGCATTTTATGGTCAACTTCTTCTAGTCAGGAAGACTACAATCTATGCACAGATAACTGATCCACCAAAAAACAGTCTCTGCTTTAGTTTAAAAGCTTCAACAACCAAGGCCTTCACTAATTTTTATAGAAGTTTGTTTGTTTTGGTTTTTAAAATACACAATACTTCATGAATTTGTGGGCCATCCTTCCTCAAGGTCCATGCTAACTTTTCTGTATCGTTCCAATTTTAATATATGTGTTGCCAAAGTGAACACTTTTTATAGAAGTTTGATGATTGCTTACAAAACAAATAATTTTTATTTGATTGGCTTTATTCTCACAGAAGAATTTCAACACCCTAAAAAAGGTATATGAGCAATTATTCGTCTATTTACTTGTACCTAAATAATTTCTTATAGGCAAAAGATCCCAAATGTTTTTTAATTGCTCTTGCTTGTCATATCTTTTATTCATTTCATGATTTTATTTTACACCCTCAGTCAGAAGCTGTAAGAATTCCAAAACTTACAAAATTTGATCTTGATGATTTAAGGTAAAATAGCTGTTTCCAAAAAGAAACAGCTTCTTACACATATTCTAAGTCTATTTTCATTTTTATTAAGGTTGGTTTCAGACATTCTTTGCATTTTTAGGAAGTCTTTTGACTCCTTTCTGTTGTAATGTGTAAAGCAAAACTTTCCACCTTTTACTGAAACATGTTAACCACTGAAAAATTCAAAACAGTATAAAAGTAGGAATAGTGGAATTTAGTTTTAATAAAGATCTTAAAGCTAAAATAAATTCTCCAAATTATATTTTACTTTCGTATATATATGAAATATATATATTGCTAACAGACCAATAAAAATGGACTGCTCTTTATTTATTAGACATTGACATTCCAATGGTCTTAGCTGATCCAGTAATTCTTTTTAAAAGTTTTCCGTGCAGAAAAATGTGTACAAAATTGTTCTTCTATACCAATTTGTTTGTAGCTTGTTTTGGAGCACCAACTTAAACCATAATTCATTTTATATGGTCTCTTTTGACATATTTAAGGAATATCATTGGTGGTCAGTTGTTCCATGTTTGTAATCCTTGTTCCATTTCAAAATAATAGCATAGCAATGGTCCAAAATAAACATCATAAAAAGCAAGGGTTCCCAGAGGTAAACAGATTATTTGTGCTATTTAAAGAGCAAGATACTGTTGTTTAAAAAGAGCATAGCTAGATTGCATACAAAGATACTGCACAAGATATTTGGCACCAACTGAGGAAATTAGGGTAGGGGACAGAGGAAGTTCTAATATGATGAGCCTTCTGGCTCTGAGTTCTAGTTATGGGACTCGTACTGAGTGTTCTGCTCTATACAATATCTTCTGCTTATCTGTCATTTGCCTATCTGTCCTTCTATCTATCTGAAAATTTCACATTATCCTTTAACAAATCTACAATTATCTCTCCATTTTTTTTTTTGCAAAAGAAGAACTTGAGACACAAACACTTAAGAAGATTACAGAAGCTCATACAATGATTATTGATAGGTTAAGGATTTTAACTAGGTCTGGTTGTAAATCCTGAGCTTCTCTTCTTATAATGGAGAAAGAAGAGTTGAAACATGGTAAACAAAATAAAATGGAAGAGCAACAAAGTCTGAGGAAACATGCAACAGAAGGCATCGAATTAAGTGTTCTGAAATCATGAAGAGGTGCTTAAGGTAGAGAGGCATAGTTGAAAGTTTACCAAATAAAATCTGGAACTTCTGATGGTCCAGATCTCCAGGAAAAATCCAATACGAAGTACTAGAAGCAGTATCTCATGCCTGTAATTCTAGCTAATCAGTAGGCAAAAATCAGGAATCTCATGTTTCTAGGCTAGCCTAAAGCACAAGAGTTAACAAGACTTCCCTCTTCCATCTCAACAGAAAAAACAAATGGGCAAGGTAGTTCACATCTGGTGATCCTAGCCCAGTGGAATATATAAATAGGAGGATCATGGTCTAGGCAAGCCCAGATAAGACACAAGACCTTATCTCTAAAATAACAGAGCAACAATGGCTTCTGGCATGGGTCAAGCAGTAGAGCACCAGCCCATCAAGTATAAAGCTCTGAGTTCAAACCCTAGTAGTGGCAGAAACAGAAGAAGGAGATAAAGTTTAATATCTTTCATGGCAGTTAAAGGATTTGTCTAACCTCTACTAGAAATAATAGCAACCAAATACTGATTTGAAAAGAAGTTTTCCTGTCTCAAAAACTTCCAGCATATTAGCTCAAAAATAATCTAAACTAACCATGTTTTCAGATTTAATTTTCCGGCCATAACCAGAAGAGATTTAAGATGTATGCTTACTCTCTTTATTATTATTATTATTATTATTATAACAAGAGTAGGTAACTATGAGTCTTCAAAATGATATATGTTTTTGAGAATAGCCCTCAATTTCTGGCTGTCACCTCAATTTTATTCTGTAATTTATTCTGCTACATTGTATTATGAACACCAAAAGTTACCAGGTAAACATTCATTAATGAAAACCAATAAAAACCTTCTTAGAAATCAGAAAGGCAACTTTCTTTGCTGTAGGGGAATAGCCAAATTTAATTTCTCCCTTGGCAGTATGTGCCTTGACCTAAAGCAAACCAAAGCAGTTTTTCACAGTGAATAAAATGGGCTGCTAAGTGGGGACTCTGGTTGCCAGCGAGAGATGAGGCCTCTTCCCAGTTTAGATGTCTGCATTTGGAGAAGCTGCCAGTAGCAGTTGTCCAAACATCCCCCATGGAGAGACTGAGGGGTGGGTAACACAGCAGGATGTGTTTAGTTTCTAGCAGATACTTGAAAAAAAGAGATGATCTTAGACCTGAAAAAAAAAACTGCAGAGTTTAAAGTGGCTAAGAACAGAACACTCAAAAGATGGTCCCTTTTAACCTTCTAGCCTTTCCTTGGCAGAAAACTACAACATGCAGTTTAAAATACAATCACCTACCACTCCCGCACGTGGGGCTGGGCTTCATCACTCAGCCCATGACCTGTCTTGCTGACAATCTCCTCTGTGACTGCCTGGCTGTCAACTGAGCCTCCAACTGAAAACACTGTCACCTTTTCCTACCCATGTGAACAGTCCCTATATTACACACCTTGTGTCTCAGGTCATATGTTAATGCTGTAGTAAATCAAAGGTAAATTATACGTACTTAGTTCCTAAAGGGATGATCTATAGGTTCACTTTGAATATAGAAAAATAAGATAGGTTGTGCATGCCCTTGTTTCTCTTCTCCATAGAAACTCTGTATTTATATTTTTAAAAATGGTAGGAAAATTAATGAGCTGTGTGTGATCCCAAATAGTATTTTCAAAAGTTGGGGGAGCTGTAGCCTGTGAGCATGCTTTAAATCTAGTCTTGTATGGCTCAAAACTGTAGAATACATGCAGACATTCCTGTGTAATTCTACCTAACTCCATTTGCTACATAAGTCATGGTACTCAGATGTTCATCCTCATGCAAATCACTCTATCCTTTGTTGAGAATTCAAATTCCATTTTACCTGTGCTGAAAAACCAGCCTTCTCCAATAAGGAAGGCCTCACATTCCCCTACAGCCCTCAACTACTTGCATGATTATATTGTGATAGAATACACATCGCATATTCACCCTCTTAACCATTTTGGAATGTACAGTTCAGAGGCATCTGGTATGTATTTACAACACTGTACAACCATTGCCTTTATCTAGTTCCAGAACATGATCATCATCACAAAAAGTACTCCCTATTCCTGGCCTTTATCTGGCCCCTATGAGCCCTAATCCACTTTCTGTGTCTATCTATTACCTCTTGTGGATCTTTCCTATATAATTTTCCAGCATATGGCCATTATGTGTAATCCCTTTTACTTAGCATAATCTTAAATAATCTGTGTTGTAGCTTGTATGAGTACTCTGTTCCCTCTTACCACTGAGTAATATTCCATTGTTTGGACACAGTACGCTTCATTTATCCATCCTTCAATGGAGGCACATTTGCAAAGTTTCCACCTGATAGCTATACTTAAATAGTGCTACTATGAACATTTTTATTACAAATTTTTCTTTGAATATCCTCTTAAATGTTCTTTTGGATATGCATAATAGAATTGTTGGGTTATATGGTAATTAACTGCTGAATTTATTAAACTGCCAGCCAGATCATTTTGGTTTTATTGTGGTGTGTGTGTGTGTGTGTGTGTGTGTGTGTGGTCTATTTGTTTTTTGGCAATGCTGGGTATTGAGCCCAGGGTCTTGTACTTGCTAACCAAACCTTAACTCTGCCATCCTGCTTTAAGACACTTCATCATTTTTACGTTACCACTACATATAAGTTAATTTATACATCCTTATCAGTACTTGTGATTTTCCTTCATTATCATTATATTACTGTTACATCATCATTATCTTCACTGAATCTATCCTAGGCATGAAATAGTTTGTCATTGAATGTTTTTGGTTGTTTCATGCCAGTACTTGTGCTTGAACTCGGGGCCTGTGCTCTCACTCGGCTTTCTTGCTCATAGCTAGACCTCTACTCCTCATACTACACCTCCTTCCTGCTCTTTCCTGATTAATTGGAGACAGAGGAAACATCTTGCAGACCTTTCTGATGGGGCTGGCTTTGAACTGTGATCCTCAGATCTCAGCCTCATGAGTAAGTAGAAGTTAACAGGCATGAAAAGACATTTAGAAAATGATCCAATAGTTCTACTCTATACTGAGAATGTAGAGCATGTAGAATGAAGGCTACAAAGGACAGGAATTGGAGGCTGTTCAGTGCACTACAGCAACTCTATGCTTAGAAGGTATTAACACTCAATCATTATTCATTGAGTGAATGAATGAATGACTGAACAAACAAATGAAGAGGTATAGGTGATATGTGCACTCTTCCAAGAGAGTTGCTTGACTGATCGGATGCCATGTCCACTTTGCAGGCTGGGTGTGGCGATGTCTGACTCTTATCAGAGTCATCTCACTGAGGCCCATCTGTTGTCACTCATTCCTTATCACCAGCAGCCAAATCACTTGTCTGCCCCCATCCTTTGTACCCATCCTGGAACCCAGCAGGGATAAATCAGTAAAGCTGCAAGTGCATGAAGATAATTCCCCCCTCCCCCAGAAGTGGCAATTGGTATGTCTTCTTACACCTTTCCCCAACAGGAGTCTTTCCATGTTCCTGAAGAAAAACACACCTCCTGGGAAAGGGTGTGCCTGGCCAGACCATTGCATGCGGTCTCTAACATCCCCCCCCCAGAAAGAAGGGCTCTTCAGTGACACTTGACAATATGCTAGTTATCAGGATGATAAGAGAAGCCTGAGGCACAATAATCAACCCAGCCACAGCTAGTTTTCCACCTTGCAGAGATGTGGATCCGCCCAAGCAAGGCATATGGGATTGCTACTTTGGATGCCTGCCAGCAGGGTTCTGGAAATTAAAAGATCACCTTTCCTAGAACCATTAAGACAACCACTCAATAGATTGTAAATAGATCATTTAAGGAGGCCCTCCATGGACCTGCTTCCATCTCTCTCTTCGTTCTGAGGATTTCCCAGCCAGTCTCCTCACTTTTCTTTAACATATCGCATTTTTAAAAAACGTTTTATTGTAAAGGTGGTGTACAGAAGGGTTATAACTACTTAAGTCAGGTATTGAGTACCTTGCTCTTTGAATAGTGTCACCTCTTCCCTTGTGTCCTCCCAGCTTTTTCCCTTCCTGAACCTGCCCCCTGACAATTTATGAAGTTCATTTTCAACATAATGTCTCATGAGTAGCATTGGCTACATTAGTTCACCCTTTGTCCCACCATTTCTGTGCTTCCTTTTCCCCTTCCCAAAGCAGTTAAATTTACATGCAAGACAAAAGTTACAGAAATCAGAAACAGCAACAAAAGGGAAAAACCGAAAGAAAAAAAAACCCTCTTCTTCCCATTTCTTGGTCCTCACTTTGAATATCAATCTGCAAGTGGCTTTGAGTGATCTTTGTTATTCATTAAGAATAGAAAAGGATGCCAGATGATATTTTGATTCAGAAAACAGCATTTCATTAAAAAAAAAAAAACATATTGTGTAATACATTATGTTATCAAAGTTTCACTGAATATTGTACTGGAATTTTATTGAACAATGAGAGTCTTCCTTCAGCCAAAGTTAAATCTCTAAGGTGCAATTTCTTCAGGGAGTTGGTGGCTCATAGCAGTAATCCTAGCTACTCAGGAGGCTGAGATCTGAGGATTGCAGTTAGAAGCCAGCCTAGACAGGAAAGTTTGTGAGACTTTTATCTCCAATTAACTACAAAAAGCCACAAGTGAAGCTGTGGCTCAAGTAGTAGAACAAAAAAGCTCAGGGACATCACCCAGGCCCTGACTTCAAGCCCAGGACTCTGTGTGTGTGTGTGTGTGTGTGTGTGTGTGTGTGTGTGTGTACTAACATATTAACTGAAGTAGGGTCTATGCAGGGTAGCATTCTAATGGTGTAACTCCCTTAAATAACTACATACCAGGAAGCTGAAACTTGAGGTGTCATGGCGGGGAGGGGAAGGGGGCATCAAAGGAAGGGAGGTAGACAAAAGAAGAGAGGAGGGAAAGGAAATGCATTCATAATTTCCCAATGTGTGTGTGTGTGTGTGTGTGTGTGTGTGTGTGTGTGTGTGTGTGTGTGTGTGTGTGAATTGAAAATAAATCAATAAAAACTCATATTTGGGGGAAAGATTTAAAAAATATCAAAGATTCAAGGTGCATTGTACACAAACTTTTGTTACATGGCAAAAACTCAATACATAATCTAAAATTAAGATAAGTAAGGGAAGGGGTGAGGTGAGAGGGCTGGGTGAGAATGTTGAAAGGGGTGACATTGATCAAGATGCACTGTATTCATAAACTGCCTTGGTAAATGACAACTCCTTTGTACAACTAGTTAAAGATAAGAAAAACACTCAAAGAATGCCAAAGGTGAAATTTCCCCATCAATGAGGATTTAAGAAGAGAAAGGGAGACTACCAGGGGTTACTCTTCCCTGGAGATGGTGGCTCCTCAACTTGCATACTTGATTTGTGGGAGAAAGCAACTTATTTATTTGTTGTTTAATATCATGTCCTTTAAAGTTAGTATGCCTTTGGATTTAATCTTAATAATTTTCCTCTGTCTTCACAAGATTCCACAACGTGCATATTTTCAAAAAATCTGAAAATAATCTGGCATTTAGAGAGAGAAACTTCTTCAATCTATATAGATCACATAGAAAGCTACATTGCTATCTCTATAGAGTTCAAGAATTCAGGTATACTATAGGTGTGAATGATTATACTATACTATACTATACTATTCTATACTATACTATACTATAGTGTTCGTGCAGAAGACTGCATACCAGCATACCGCTGCATGTGCATGTTTAAGTATGGTATGAACATTTGTGGGCATGTGCATGCACACGCAGTACAACTCTGTGATTGTATAATACAGTGGCTTGATCCTTTCAGTATAGACTGAACAACATACAGCCAATAACAATTTCTGAGGATAGCTCTGTTTCCTCAGGGCTTGTAAATTCATCATCAGTACAGATTTAATATTAGTATTATTCATGCCAAATTTTTATTAGAAGACTTTGACCTTGTCTCTAAGTGTAACTAAATAGAAAACAATAAATTAATTTTCATGTTCTATCCTCACATTAAACATTGCTACGTGAGATTTGAAAAGTCAGATAGAATCATAGTATTTTGGATTCTATGCAATAGCAGGGAAAAAAATGCACGTGAAAAATTTTACAGTACCCTTGAATAACGTCAACTTTGATATATCAAATGAAAATGAGTGATGAGCTAAAACTAGAAACAAACATTTAGTCAAATGGAAAACATTTCTGGACTTCTGCTTTTCAAACCTGACAGCCTCCCAAGCTGTTATATGGTGATATTGAAAATGCTTCACGTATCACAGAGATAACACAAGGATTAAAGGCATGGTTGAAGCTCTTGGAACTATTCTAAGAAAGCCACTTGAAAAATAACACAGGCACTGGCAATAATCCTGTGCAGTTCATTGTTCCAAACACAAGAACATTCCCACTCATTTCATCTTTCTCTTATATTCTCTTAACATTTAACCAGCACATTATAATTAACATTTTCAAAATCATTCTAATTCATTTGGTGATCATTCTCAAGCTAATCATTCCAATCTGTGGCAAAATGTCAAGAGAGTACCAAAATCTCATACACCAAGACAAGCAGAAAATGTGATGTTAGGATATGATCAAGCACGAGTTTATTTATTCATTGATATTGAGTCTTGTGCTAGGTGCAGAAGATGCAGCAGGGCACAGGGCAGACAGCAGGCCTGAGCTCCTGGTGTCTACAATGCAGCAGAAGCAGCAAGATGTGAAGAATAATTAGGGTGCTGCTGAACTGAGGTTATGACCTAATTTAGTCTGGGGAGTATCAGAGGAACAGGGACATAGCGGAGAGGTGGAGGCAGTTGTGGATTTTGGGAGAAACACCATGGCTAGTTCTCCTTCTTCAATGCTATTTATGTTGTTGTTTAATAGGAACGGAGGTCTTTGTAATATTAGCTGAATGTTCCTTGGGATGTTTACATTACAACTTATTTTAGTTGGAGTTAATGGTCATCCTTGGTCTGTAGGAATGGTGCCAGCTGTTTGTATAAATAAATATTTGTCTTATCTGTGAAGGACATGGCTATGATTTCCTTCACTTCGTCACTAACCACCTTTTAGTTCGGCAACAGTCAGACGTGAGTTCTGTTACAATTTCATTTTTAAATGTTGACATATAAATTACAAAGGATTGGATAATTTATCTGCTAGGACTTGATATAGATTTGGAAAACAGCCCCACTTCTCAATTTGGGAATTTCTTTAGTTTTCACTTTAATTCCAACCTATTTTGTATTTAAAGCATTTTAATTCCAGTGTATTGTAACCCTATTTAATTATAGGGAAAGAAAAAAGTAAGAAACTAGCTTTTTACCCTCCCAAATCATAGTATTTTAGTGATTAATAATTATATTTACTAATTCTATTATGCCCAACAGAGCTAAGAAACATGATTGATTAGTACTTTTTAGCAACTAGTATCCTGGCTCCCAAGGAATTGTAGAAATAGAACAATACTCTTCTTTAAAGTTTCCTGCAGGAGATATTCTTCCCTTTCTCTTCCTCTTCCATTTTTTTATCTTGGCAGTTACAAGTCTGAAAGAATTGGAAAACTAAAATTCTGTTCCTTTGAAATTTGCATTCTATTCCTACAAATGAAATGACCCAGAACAAATAGATCATTTAAGGTTTATATAAAGAATTTCAAACCAGAAAAGATACAGGAAAACTAGAAGTAAGACAAATGCTTTAGGTAGTTTTCATTCTGAAGATACTAGAGGCAAATAAATAAATAAAATTTCTTCAAAGGATCTCAGAATATGTCCTTATCACTTTACATAAAGTGGAAAACCAATATGGTTCTACTGAACAAAACAAGTAAACACCATTGTCCTTACAATACCACAATTGCAATTTCCTTCTCCAAAAAATCAGAGAAGGCTGTTCTAAAACTGATTTAACATAGCAAATGAATTTACCAAAGGGGGAAAAAGAGCTTTGGAATATGGATAGCTAAGAAAGATCAAACCCTATTGTTTCTATTTACCTTATTTCCTAAATTTATAATTTATTAGTAGGCTTAGTGTACTTTGATTTATTTCTTCTTCTGAAGTTTTACCTCCAATAAATATTGGAATCCTTGTTGTGGTAGTTCAGTGTTCTAACCTTTGACCTTCTCCTTTGATTTTTTTTTTAAATCTTCCTAAAGCAATATTTTAAAATACTCAAATTTCTTACCTCAAAAGAACAGAAAAGAAGTACTGGAATATCCTGAGTTTTGTTAAGTATTTTGAAAAGGAAGTAAAGGCAAAAAAGTAGAAAGAAATCAGTAATGACAGATGAAAAACAAGTCTACAATTCCTTCCAACCCTTGCTCCTATAGCTATAATTGCCCAAACAAGCAAAAGAAAAAGCATGCTTCTCCTCCCCAATACCCCACATTAACCAGAACCTTAGCGACGAGAATCTGAGCATCTAAAACCCACAGTTGTTTTGATTTTAGTGTCATTCTCGCAGTTAATATTTACGAATTTTGTTATATTTTTATAAATTTTAAAATTACAGAATATACTACAGGTATATAAAACAGTAGTAATTAAGACCACATGGATTCCCAAAAATCTTGAGATGATTCCTTGTAGATATGTCTGCTCTGTATCTAGAAAGATGAGTAGACTGTATACATAGAAACGCATTTGCATATGTTTATATATCAGATATCTATTATCTGGGGAGACAATAGCCCTCACCTCTTCCAAAAGAGTTTTTTCAAGAGAGTCATTATCTGGAATGTATTGGCTTCAGAAAAATAAAGTTATGAAAGCTATCAATGACCCTTAATATTCTTTTTATTTTGATAACTTTTATTATTTTTGAAAAGTACCATTTGTGTACTACAATTAATACACATATCATAAATAACAGTTTGTACAACATAAGCCGTAAACAGTAAACTTGGACAAATTTTAAATTTTTCTTTCTTCATAGTAGCTTTTTCTGACATCCTTCTGTATTTTAAGGAAACCCTTAGAAAGCATTTATTAGGCATGCTAAGAGGCATGCCATTTTAATTTTAGCTCTAAATTACTATCCCAAAGCCTAACTCATGATTGATTTGAAAATTGGTCATTGAAGAAAAATAATCAAAATTTAACAATTTAACAGAAGAGGAACTTATGACCTACAAACTGCACTAAAGAAAATTTCACTGGGCATGGTAGCAAACACCTATAAACACTTGAGGGGCTGAGACAAAAGGATTATGAGCAACAGGCCAACATGATTACATATGAGTTCAAGGGAAAAAGGGAAATGCTAACTCAAAAAAAAAAAAAAAAAAAAAATCTGGAATGGAGCTCAGTATTAAATCAATTGCCTAAAATGTGCAAGGTCCCGAGGTTGATTCCCCAGCACCAAATTCCTGAGCACCAAACTGAGAAAGGGTTTGAGAGAAAGAGGAGAATATACTATTAAAAAAAATAAAATGTAATAGTTCATACTGAAAAGAAAAGGTGATTCACTTGCCTGTAAACCTAAATGCTCAAGAGGCTGGGATCTGAGGATCACAGTTCAAAGCCAGCCTGGGCAGGACATTCATGAGGTACTGTGGCTCAAAGTGTTAGAGCTCTAGCCTTAAGGAAAAAAGCTCAGCACCTAGGCCCTAAGTTCAAGCCCCACAACCAACAAAGAAAAAACAAGAAAAAAGAAAAGAAAAGAAAAAGAAAGAAAGAAAGAAAGAAAGAAAGAAAGAAAGAAAGAAAGAAAGAAAGAAAGAAAGGAAGGAAAGGTGATTGGCAAATCCTGAAATTTTGTATTTATCTTCCCAGTGTCCTGTGTAAAACACAGACAAGGAGGCACTAGGCTATATTTCAAAATTCAGTACTGCTCTGTCAAATACTCATGGATAATAAAGCATAAATAAGCTTCATGAAATTCAAGCTCATGTCTCTATTTAATAATAAAATTCTTGCCGGGCACCTAGGGCTCACAACTGTAATCCTAGCTACTCAGGAGGCTCACAGTTCAAAGTCATCCAGGGCAAGAAGTCCATGAGACTCTTATCTCCAAATAACCACCAGAAAACCAGAAGTGGCTCTGTGGCTCAAATGGTTGAGCCCTTGCCTTGAGCTGAAGAGCTGAGGGACAGTGCCCAGGCCCAGAGTTCAAGCCCCACAACCAACCAAATCAATCAATCAATCAATCAATACGATAAATTTCTTGAATTCCATAAACAAATATATGTATAGACTCATTAAAAACCTGTCTTTATTTCAAAGATTTTTGATAGTTCAAAACAACACCAAATCAGCCACAAAGAGGTCATAGGAATGTAACTGTTGTCTGAGACATCTTTCTTTTAACAATTGATTTCACAGGGTAAAAATGAGGGAAATTCTGTATGAGATTACTCTGGTAGAAGGAAACAAGTAACTTTCTGCTGGGAAGATGGCTCAGTGGTAGAGTGCTTGCCTTGCATGCATAAGGCCCTGGGTTCAATTCCTCAGCACCACATAAGCAGAAAAAGCCAGAAGTGGCACTGTGGTAGAGCGCCAGCCTTGAGCTAAAGAGCTGAGGGACAACGCCCAGGTCCAGAGTTCAAGCTCCATGACTGGGGAAAAAAAAAGTCATTACTTACATAGGTCTCCACACTTTTTTAAATTGAATACATACAATGAAATATTTTCAAGTACACACTCACAATCTCCCCTCAATAGGCTGGTTTGGTAAGTGATACACACTTTGGGGATTGAACTGAGAATCAAAATTAATATTAATATTAACCTAAATATTTGAAGAGCAAAATTTGACTCTTCTTTAGTCAAGAAACAAAATAAAAATAGAACTTAATCCTATTTTTTCCAATAAAGCATCTTGCAGTCACTGAAGTACTATAACCCACTTTTCAAAATTCCTGACTTAAAGTAAGTACTAGATATTCAATGAAGTGCAAAGGATGTATATTAGCCAGTACTGCAGACCATATTTTGTTATCTAAAATTAAAACATGCAATGCGGTCTCTATTTGTTTTCCTCCCTAGTGTGAGCACTGAAACATGTCACTTTGTCTGTAACAGTTTCATTTAAACATGTGGTCACAAAAGGCCTCATGGTAAAGCAGGCTAGTTTTAGGCCTATAATCAAGAAGGTGTTATGAAGCAAGCCAATTAGTGTCATAGTTACAGTTAATGGTGCAAAATGCAAAACCCAATCTTATAGTAACTGGTTACAAAGCATTCTCTCCACTTAGTCATATGTAAAGGCAATGAAGGAATCTGACCACAAGCATTCTCATAAATTTTTAAATACAGTTCCCTGGCTGAGTTAATAAATGAATAGAATGGTTCAGAGTTTCCAGCCAGAGTGTGACAAGTAATTGGTAAGATTGGTCAAAAAACACCTAGTGACTATTTAAAAAGGGGTTAAATTTTCAGATCATTAAAGGGAAGCGCTTTATTTGCCAATGATTTATTTTATTTGTAAAGTATCCTACTCCTAATGAAATGAAATAGCCATGACTTTAGCTCATTAAAATATTTTATTACTTCTAAGAGCTGTGTGTATATATGTAAGTGTGTGTCTATGTGTGTTTGGAATGTGTAAAAGCTGAAATTGCTCTGAAATCATTTTTATTTATTTCTATGTAAAAAGCTTCTTTAAAAAAATATGGAATTTGAGCTTTACCCTATCAATACTTGTCAACAGAAAGCTAACACTAACTTTAAAGTGTATTTAACCCTCACCTTGATCTTACCTCAACCTTACCTTGATCTTCAGATAGCTGAAAGTGAGTGGGCTTCAGAAAGACATATACTCTGTCAGTGTTTGGTACTGTCCCCAGTCCCCACATACATATAGCACACACCTAGCAGAGCTTATCCATCAGTGAATTTAGTTAGACCAATCCTTAAGAGTTTGCCAGCCTGAAAGAAGATTCCCAAATTTTTAGTTTGTCAATAATATTTTCCTTAATAGTTCTTTTCTCCCCTGAATATGTTGTGCGTATACGTGTACCAGTATTGGAGCTTGAACTTGAGGCCTGAGTGCTGTCTCTGAGCATTTTCCCACTCAAAGCTAGAATCCTACCACAACTCCACTTATAACTTTTTGGTAGTAATTAAAGTTAAGAGTCCCATGGATTTTGAACCTTAATTCTCAGTCTTCAGTCTCCTGAATAGCTAGGGTTTACAGGCATGAGCCACCAGCACCTGACATGCCTGTCACAGTAGGCATGTCACAATGGCTTCATTGAATCCAAAATACATCAGTGACATAAGGAGTTATTAATGCAATGCTTATATGCACAATTTGTACTGGTGTCTCCCATTACAAGTCAGAGTAGTTATGGAGGTATCCAAACCATCAGCAACTGCTGAAGTGAAGAGTAGTAAAATTAGTATAAACCATCAGAACTACTTCCTTATTGTTTTATTTCCTACCCCTTCCATTTTTTTTCCTCAAAAGGTTTGTTTTCTGTGAATTCTACTGCAAAGCTATTTTGAACAAATTTCTTTCCTCTTCTATCTATAGGCTAATTATTTTCCTTAAGAAGCAGGAGACTGTATTTATAACTAAAGGAAAGGAGAGATATTCTTACAAGAAAATTGGCAAGAAGATAGGATGGGAAGCCACTCCATCTATCAAACTTCTTTTGTCTAAACTCAGCATATTCATTCTATAAACAGGACCAGACACAACTTTCAACTTTTTTTTCAACATTTTCCTATTCATAGAGTATTAAATCTCTGTGCTACTCACTTTCACATTGTGCCCATGACAAAGTATGTGAGAGAAACAGTTTAAAGGAGGAAAGATTTATTTGGGGTTATGTTTTTAGGGATTTCAGTCTATCCTGACCTCAGGGAGGTTATGGCAAAGTTGTCGGAGCATCATACATCATGGTTGCCAGGAAGTAAACATAGAAAACCTGACACAGAGAACGGAAGGGGACAAGGTATATTCACCAAGTACCAGTGAAACTGCGTCCTCCAGCTAGACCCCACTTCCTGAAGTTTCCAGAACTTTCCATATTAGTGTCACAAGCTAGAGACCAAGCTTCATATACATGAGTTTTGGGGAAGGACACTTCATAGCCAAATGAACAGACTTCATTTCACTTTTAGTAATTGTTCATGGTCAGAAATACTGACACCTTGAGAATCCCCAAGCCAATGGCAAGAATCTAAACACTTCTAATTCTTAATTTCCTACTGGAATTTCCTATTCAATATTTTTGCTGAGTGATTCACATATTAGTTTTTAGGAAAGAAATCAGCCTAATAAAATTTTTTAAAGAATTAAGCATGATGATTCTTGACACTTGTTGCTGATTCTCCTCATGCTTTACCATTCATAGTGAAAAGCATTGAAAGTTTCTGAGTAATTGAACAGTATAGAAATGAACGTGACCTTCTATAAAGTCAACTGTAAGTTTAAGGAAGGGCTAACATTCAGCTGAATACTCAGAAGAAAGGGTTTACAACTGATTCCTACTTTTCCTGCTCATTGATTTTCATGTCAAGTTGGCTAAAACTAAAATCTCAAGCTCACCTTGAAATAAGAAGAAGTGAATGTGCTGTAGAGGGAAAGCATCACTTCTAACGGTAAAGTCATGCTGTGGGAAGTAAAATAAATGTTACATGAATGAATGAGGAAATTAGAGAAATGTTGAAGAAGTCCAGGGAAAAGAAAAGGAATCACCTATGGAATATGTACAGGTGAAAAATGAAATAAAAAGTCATTTTAGCTAGCCTGCTAAAATAAAAATCCAGGTCAACTGGCTTAAGTGACCAGGAAGACAGATTTTACAAACAAAACTCAAGATAGGTCATAGATACTCAGTAGTGAGAGGTTTGGTATTGTAAAAATATAGATTGTCTATAGTCAAACATTTGGAGTCTCCAAAAGTCTCAGAGCTGTAAATTACTTTCTCTTCTTAATTAGAAAACTCTAGTATGTTTAAAAAACTAGAACTGTGATGGTGGGTTTTTTTTTTTTTTTTTTTTGTCATTGTGGGCTTGAACTCTGGGCCTGGGTTCTGTCCCTCAGCTCTTCAGCTCAAGGCAAGTGCTCTACCACCTGAGCCACAGCGCCACTTC
Organism: Dipodomys spectabilis; assembly: GCF_019054845.1. Taxonomy (NCBI): domain Eukaryota; kingdom Metazoa; phylum Chordata; class Mammalia; order Rodentia; family Heteromyidae; genus Dipodomys; species Dipodomys spectabilis. Next base: position 9,244,940 of record NW_024870686.1, on the reverse strand, counting down.
CAGTTTTCTGGTGGTTTATTGCACATAAGAGTCTCACAGACTTTCCTTCCTGGGCTGGCTTTGAACCATGTTCCTCAGATCTCAGCCTCCTGAGTAGCTAGGATTACAGGCGTGAGCCACCGGCGCCCAGCTATGATGGTGGATTTTTATTCTGACATTAGGACTTAAGAACTTTCGTTCCTTGGTATTTTCTCTGCTGTAATTTATGGTTCATGCAGTTGCTAAATATTGCCTCCCTTAATTTATTTTCTAAAGAAAGTAAGTCATTATTACCACAAGACATAAGATGACTATGAAGTTCTTGCTTTTATTCATTCATTTTATCTTTTTATGACAGCTCTGGACTTGAACTTGGGGCCTTACCTTTTGTTTTATTCAAGGATATCACTCTACCACTTGAGCTTCTAGCTTTTTGGTGGTTAATTACAGATGAGAGTCTCATAAACTTTTCTACCTGAGCTGGTTTCAAACAGTGATCAGATCTCAGCCTCCTGAGTTGCCAGGATTCTAGTCATGAGCCAGTGGAGCCCAGCTTTATTCATCCTTTTATCTCATTTTGTATTTTATAACCAAATGGTGTTTACAATGTAAATCAATAAACATTTGTTATTTTATTATTTTTGTCATTATTTTATGTTACTTGATTTTTTATTATGACTGTGGAAGAAAGTCTTTAGCCTAAAAGCTTGACACAAAATATTTTATAATTTTATTTTTCATCTCAGTTATTTTGAAACAGATGCCTACTTTGAACACTCCAAAAATGCAATTCTGAGTGGTTCCCAAAACTTGGCTGCAGTCCCAAACAAATCAGAAACAGGTTGTTAGAAATTTTTTTTCTTTTTTCTTTTTTCTCAACTGCCAGTTTAAAGAGTAGGAGGAGGGAAAATCCAAAAATAAAGTGCTGCTCTGTTTCCCAACAACTACCCACATGAAACCCAATGGATTCAATCATCTCAATCTACTTCATCTCCCATTTGTGCTTTATAATTATAGTTGAGGCTGTAAATGGAGATCTAGGGCCAAACCTCAGTTCCTTGTTATATATCCATCAAAATTGAAACCAATCTCATAGACAGTGTTCATGTCCAAAGCTCCATTTACAAGAGAAAACATCAGTGTTTAAGTCTACTTTTATTATAAATGTGAGTTCTTAAGCCAAAACACCTGGTTATGAATATTGGTTCTGTTACTCTGTTAGCTGAATAACGTAAAGGAAGTTATTTAACCGTTTGGCCTCCTCATTTTCTCATCTGTAAAAATGTGAGTGGCAATAGTATGTATCATACTGGGTTGTTATGAACATGAAATAAGATAACACAATTAAAACGCTTACAACATTGCCTGATACTAGGGCTTGAACTCAGGGTCTTGAATCTTCTTTGCTTTTTGGCTCAAGCCTGCCACTCTACCACTTGAGCCATACCTTGAGTTCCTGGAGATAAGCATCTCACAGATTTTTCTGCCCAGATTGGCTTCAAATCAACAATCATCAGGTCTCAGCTTTCTGAGTAACTAGAATTATAGGTGTGAGCCACCAGTACTGTACATGTTCTCTCAAAATCTTTTATTATCACTGATTTAAAAACAGTGGTAATGCTTATAATATTTAGTGAAATTGAGCATCATAGCATGCTACAGAAGTTTCTGTTGTGGAGTAGAAAGAGTATGACTTAGAGACTAGAAATTAATTTTAAACTCAGCTCTAAAATGCTCCAAAACTTATTAACTCTGGCTGTGTCTAATTGTTCCTAAACACTTAGAAATAATTTGTTCCTCTCATTGTCATAGGTTGCAGACAATGAGAACTATTTAGAATCATAAAAATATTTTAATATAAAATAAGAATGCATTTGAATATAAATCAGATATAATTAATCAAAGGATACACACAATCCATTGAAGAGGCTGAGGCGGTCTAAGTGCAGTCCAGGAGAGTAGAAAGAATAGTTTCCAGAAGAAAGTGATGTGCCAGAGCTATTCTAAGCAATGAGAAGGATTTGCTAATCAGTATACTCAGAAACCTCAGAAAATGCATGCATGGAGATCCGTGAATAAAATGAGATTATATGGGCAAGTCCATTTTCAACTTTTAAGTCAATATTAGGTGTCAGTGAGACCACATTTGGTCTTGAGAATGTCCTATCAAGAAATTCTATATATTTATAGGTTGATGAGCAAATTGAGGTTGTTTATAAACTACGATTTATGTTATTTACATCATAAACATATTGTTTTATTGTCTTATCACACTGAGAGAAATGAACACCATTTTCTATTTTAAAGAACAGGGGGGGAGTGGAATGGGAGAAACAAAGGAGGAGGCAACAATGCTTGATAAGAAATGTACTCATTACCTTGCTCATGTAATTGCAACCCCTCTGTACAGTATTTTCACAATAAAAAAGACACTTATTAATTTAAAAAAAAGAATAGCCAATCTTTCCAGGCACTGGTGGCTCATGCCTGTGATCCTAGCTACTCAGGAATCTAAGATCTGAGGATCACCACTATAAGAAGCCTGGGCAAGAAAGTCCATGAGATTTTTATCTCCAATAAACCACCTAAGAACTGGGAGTAGAACTATGGCCCAAAGTGGTAGAACACTAGCCTTGAGCAAAAAAAAATTCAGGAAACAGTGCACAAGCCCTGAGTTCAAGCCAAACCAAAAAACTAAAATAAATAAAATAGATAACCTCAAATTCTCCAAACCAAAGCATAATCCAGGAGAAAAATATAAATTCACTATCATTAAAACAGACTTTCAGGGTTTTGTTTTGTTTTGCTTTGTTTTCATTTAAACTGATTGTATAGAAGAAGCACTTGGAACAACAACACGTAAGCTTACTTTCCCTTCAGAATACTGTTGTGGGATGACTATCACCACTGAGCAGGTCAGGGGTTTTTAATAAATTGGAAGAGGACACATCAAAACCCAGCCCCCCATCATCTCCACTTCACCTTTTACATAATACCAATTCATAGAAATTGGTAGAGTTTTGAAATGGACAATTATTCATATCAGGTTGGAATGGACATCTTCTGCTTTGTCCTCTTGGCCAACACATAATTTAAAATGATCACGTAACTTAAAAATTATTGTTTCCCAGATTGGACTTCTGATTGTCTCTCTTCTGAAATCAATCTTTGCTTGCAGATTTCAACTTTAACTTAATCCTTTTACTTGAAATAACATAAATACTTTGTTCTTTACAGATAAATCATCCATCTCAAGCCAGGGCCAATCAGAAATAAGTTGAAACTAATATTTCTTTGTCATTAGAGCTTCTCCTTTCTCCAGAGCATCTTTTGACTTTCCTTGAAGTCAAAAACAGACTATTTTGCCATTTATCGTATGCAGATTATCATGGTTCTCACTATATTTTTTACTCAAAATGCTGGTTTTATGATTTATCCCTGAAAAGCTCATATTCTGAATTTTTTAGCCACAAATTTACTTAGTCAGTAATAATCCTTATTTTCTCTTAAAAAAAAAAAAAAGCTTAAATAGGGAATAAAATTAGCATCACTGATTGCTATAGAGATATTGAGATAGCTATTGAGAAATATGTTAATATACTTTTACCAAAATTTAAGTAAGCTGAACATTTGAAGTGAAGGATCTTGAAGCCTCCTAAAATGCTGAAGATAGTTCAGTGGTAGTTTAGGCTAAACAGCCTTTGAACACCCAGGTTGGAAGCTATTCACAGTCCTAGACAGAAAGTATAAAATAGGCAAAAACACACATCATATCACCCATTAAAAAAAGAAGTCCAACCAGAGGTCAGTGGCTAATCCCTGTAATCCTCACTGCTTTGGAGGCAAGAATGGGAGGGTGGCAGTTCAAGGCCAATCCAGGCAGAAAAATTCTTGAGATTCTAGGTGCAGTGGTGTCTCCCTAGCATCCCAAACTATATCAGAAGCTAAGATTGGGAAAATAACTTTACCAGGCCAGCCCAGGCAAAATAAATAAATAAATAAAAATACTCCATTTCCACAGAAGAAAGGTGCACACAGTAGCACTTGCTTGTGATCCCAGGGATGATGAAATCTAAAAGTAGATTGCGGCCCAGACATACATCTTGGCAGGAAGCAAGATCCTATCCTAAATAATCAGTGAAAAACATCTGGAGGCTCAGAAGTAACCCAATAGCCTAGTAAGTGGGAGACCCTGGGTTCAAATCCCAAAAGCACTCAAAACAAAAAAAAAGGCAACCACGTACAAATTATTATCCAGGAGCTTTGACTCACATAACATATTTTAAGGCAACATAATATAAATTGAGTAAGCTGATCATGATATTGTACACCTGTAATTCCAGCTACTCAGGACGCAAAGGTAGGAAGATTGCCGTCTGAAGCCAACTGGGATTGTGAAATCTAATTAAAGTTATGACCTGTAGCCCAAACACTTCTAGCACTAGAAATCATTTTATCTCACTACAAGCCATGGTTTTGATTGATTGGTTTTGCAGAAGTAAAGATATTTTGATGTTATAGATACAATGCATGCACTATATGTCATGACTTGTCTGAGGAAGTACATACTTTTAGCTTAAAAATATTCAAAATATGGCCTCTGTGAAGGTAAAAGATATATTTGAAGTCTTAAAAATTGTGAAAGCTATAATAATCTGAATTCTATCTGATATAAGGACTTGTTTGCTCAGCCCAAAAGATGTGATCAACATTTCAATGGGAAAAGAAATTGGTTTAGGAATCAGAACAAATAGAAGTTCTGAAAGAACTTACAAAGAGACCATCTAAAAAAATGTAGAATTTCAGAACCAGAGAGGTTCTGAAGCCATTGCAAGAATCATAGACAGGCATGGGTCCTAGAACACATGATAAATAATAGTTTCATTGCTAAAGTAATGGCCTGAGAGGCTGCAGCGGCACACAGTTGTTGGTGTGTGGTTACCGTGGTGCATGCTGGGACGAGAAAAATAAGGGCAATGTAGCAAACTAAGTCTGCTGTGTTTTGTTTGATAGGAGAGAGCAATTATTTCAAAAATAATACAAAAATACAAAAGTTACAGTTAGAAAATACAAAAGAACAGTAATCCAAACATCCATGCTTCTTGTATCCAGTACTGACACATATGTGCATTTTATATTTGTGTATTATTATTATTACTACTTCATGAGAAAATAGAACACTGTGCCTGGTGCAGTGGCACATGACTGAAAATCCCGGCACTCAGGAAGCTGAGGCAAAAGGATCTGGAATTCAAGGCCAGACTCCTGTCTTACAAGCAAGTCTCTGTCTTAAAAAGAGATAGAGAGACAAGAATGAAATACTGTGGCAAAAACTGAAACCCCTTTTAAATACCACTGTTGAACTCTCCTTACTCTATCCAGAGGTAACCATTCCCCTTAGTTGTTTATTTCTTCATCTAGTCTATATTTCTGTGTATGTATATGTGTGCATGTACACATATGTGTATATTATCAATTCAGATAGTGTAGTATTAGCTGTTATATGTGTTAAGTTACATAAGTGTCATATTTATTATTATTATTTGTTTACTTTTTGGTGATCTTGGGGCTCAAGTTCTAGGTCTTGGTATTGTCTCTGAGCTCTTTTTTTGCTCAAGGCTAGTGCTCTACTACTTTAGCCACAGCTCTACTTTGGCTTTTTCTGTGATTAATTACAGATAAGAATTTCACAGGCTTTCCTGACCAGGCTTTTCCTGACTACATCCTCAGATCTCAACCTCCTCAGCACCTGGCTAGTGGCATGTATTTTATAAAGCTGAATTTACTTACTAAAAGGAACTACCTTTTATTCTTACATTGTTCCTTAATATCTTTTATTTTGTTAAATGATAGTAACAATAAGTGGAAGTTAAAATGTCATTACTGGGCCAAGTTAAAAGAAGGCAGGCACATATTCTTTCAATGATCTCCTTGCCTATTTTTAAATTATCTTTGTAATCTGTGCAAAAGGCAGTAACACCGTTCAACTACAATGTCCCTGTATAGATGGGCATGTTATTTGAAAATGTGACATGAACTCTAAAGGAATGTGCTAGAACATAATCTCCTGAGTTAGTATGAAACGTGTTGCCATTTGGTTTCTACCTGTTGCTTCTATCCCACATGTTGAGGTTACACATGCAAAAAAAAAAAAAAAGATTCAGGGGCTGGGAAGGTGGCTCAGTGGTAGAGCGCTTGCCTTGCATGCATGAGGCCCTGGGTTCGATTCCTCAGCACCACGTAAGCCAAAAAAAAAAAAAAAAGCTGGAAGTGGCGCTGTGGCTCAAATGGTAGAGTCCTTGCCTTGAGCTGAAGAGCTGAGGGACAGCACCCAGACCCAGAGTTCAGGCCCTACAACCGGACCCAAAAAAGAAAAAAAGATTCAGTTCTCTTTCTTCATAGGACTTGACACCATAAAGAAACTACAGAATTTGCTTAGCATATTTTTTGTGTGTTTAGGCATCCTCAGATCCATTCATTATATTTCATATAAATTAGATCTAAGCAATAAAGAGCTATACTCCCAGCCTGATCATTCACCATCGATTAGAGCTTCCCTCCCTCTCCCACTCCCCCGCCCCTTGCTATGGAGACTCAATAATGCCATGGCCACAACAAGAACACATCTGACTGCCCTCTTTAATTGCTGACAAAGCATATTAGTCAATCTGGACAGACATTCCAGGGTATCTGCGGAAGATTAAACCTATGTGCAAAATTGATGATACACATGAAATTAGAATGCAAAGCCTAGGACTTTCCAACTACTCTTTTCCAGGGTGATAAAATATGATAGTAATGGACTTGTCCATATAAATGAGAATCGGTCCTATCAGATGTTTTTATTTGGATGCAAGTTGATTTTCCTACTTTTGCTTTCATATCCCTGAAAAAGAGGTAGGTACTTCCAGATCACAACACTCTCACTAATGAAGGAGTTAAATATTAGGTTTTTTTTCTTGCTTTCTTTTTTTTTGAAGAATCCCCAGAATAGAGACCTTGTGCTGTTGCCAGTAGTACTGGCCTCTGCCTGTGGCAGCCTGCCAAATCAGGTGTGTTGACTCAGACCCAAAACAGCCTTTGCAAACATTTTTTGGAGGGTGTCCAGTTCTAAGGCACACAGCTCATGAGGGCCTGCTTTTCCTTCAGGACTGTCTGATGCCATCGGGAAAAGCATTCCTTACAAAAATGCTAAGTATGATTTTTGTTTAATAGTCCAAAGAGATCAGTTACGACGCGTGCAGAGGAAGAGAGATGATTCATAGCTCCCTGCTCAGCTCCCAAGGAAGTTTCTGAAGCTGACATTGAGTCACTCCAAATCGGTTGTTGGCATGAGTGCCTTCGAAAGCTCCTCTGATTGCAAAAGCAGCCCTCTCACTTTTCCTGAGAACAGTGATGGAGGTCCCCTCCCCCGCATCCCACCGGGATACCAAGGTTCCCTGGAAAAATAAGTCTGATAAATATTTGGAACACAGGTATGTTTTCTTAGCCGGAGATTTAAGTTCTCATTTCTCCTTGGCTAACGAATGCAGATTTTTATGAGCTAAGAAGATTACTTTTATTCTGAGACCAAATGCTGGCCCCTTCTCTTGTAAATATGATTTGTATTCCATTTAGTATACATTTAAGCCTGCATTTTTTAAATGCTGTGATAACCAGTAGTTTTATAAACCTGTGCATGAAGCATACTCGTAGATTTTAGGGATGTCTGATATCACCTTCAAATGACTCAAATAGATGCTCATTTTATACAATGATTTATCTCAAACAACTTGTTGGTTGCAATCCAATGAGTGCTAAGAGATTTCTTACCCCCTGCCCCAGGAACACTACAGCAATGACAATGTGCCCACATTCTTTTCAGAGATTTCACAGAAGATACCTACCACAAGTTTAGCATGCAAAGAGGATGAATCACCCGCTTAACCTTGAGTGTACTCACTTCCTTTAGTTCTGGCCAAAGGTTTTTGGAAGATACTCTTATGAACTTCCGTTGTTGGTGTAAGCAGTAGAAAAAGAGAAGGCAACAGCCAGGATTGGTTACCACAACAGAAAGAAAAACGAATGCTTTTTGAACCATTGAATCAATTAGGAAGTGGTGGGAGTAGGTAGGGGATTTCAGCCATAACTGTTAGATTATCTGTGCTTAAAGCAGAAATAACATTAAACTATCAGGAGTTATGGTAGGTTCCAGTGCCTTTTAACTTGGAAAATAACATATAAAAGACAAAAAAAAGAAAAAGCAAAGAGAAGAAAGTTCTAGGCACTAACAGCTCTGACCTATAATCCTAGCTACTCAGGAGGCTGAGATCTGAGTATCACATCACAGCCAGCTTGTGCAGGAAAGCCTGAGAGATTCTTATCTCCAATTAACCACCAAAAAGATAGAAGTGAAGCTATGGCTCCAGTGGTAAAGTGCTAGACTTAAGCAGAAAGGTTAAGAACTATTGCCCAAGTCCTGAGTTCAAGCCCAATCTAGGCACAAAAACAAGAAAAAACAAAAAATTTAAATGGGTTTCTGCTTCCCTAAAAAAAACAAAACGAAACAAGAAGGTTCTCTAAGATCTCAGCTTAGTCTAATCTAAAATGTTATCCCTAATGATCTCTTTGCAAAGGACTCAAGCTAATGAGAGGGAAGACATGATCTTCTGAGAAGTCAAAGTCTTGCAACAGGAAAATAATGTAAGAGCTGTCACAAAGAAATCCCTATTCACTTGTGGAATGAGTGCCAGCTGATAGGTGTTCTTGTTCTGAACTGGAGGGGTGACTCCTCAAGAGCCACCTCTCCAGTTTGAATTGAGTTGGATTGGAACAGATGGAAAGAAGGGAAATGGTGACATGAAAGAACAGTTCTTCAACAAGGGATGCTTTATCGGGCAGCTGATTGTATTGGTTTGCTCCATGTGCCACAATAAAATACCACAGGCTAGCTAGGTAAAGGAAACAGAAATTGATTTTGTCATTCTTCTGAGACAAAAAATCCAAAAGTAAGGTGCCACTGGTTATCACTAGATTCTAAAGAAACCTATTCTTTCCTGGGCTTGCAAACAACCATCTCCTCAGTGCTTTGTTCTAACATGTTGTCTCTGTCTGGATGTGAGTCCTGTATTTGATTATGTCTCTACCCTAATAGCCTTCTTTAAAGATTTTGTTCCCAAACACATTTGCACTTTGACCATTGAGAGTTAGGTGAGAAAAGAAGCACAACTCTAATGAATCTTTCAATTCAGAGGCCCCTCCAACTTAGAGGAACTCTTATGAGCGTCAGGAAGAGAAATAAGGTTCTAATTAAGAAACACTTCTATATAAGCATGCCCAGAAATTGTCAGTAAGACCTAAGACATGACTCTTCAAATCTCTAGCAATTTGTTGACGTCTTTTCTTATTCTAAATCACTGTTCACTTTCATATATAATATTGTGTTCATAAAACAAAATTGTATGACATGAGATCTTACAACCCAGTTCCACCCTAATATACAAGAACACTAAGAAGAGTCTCCTGAAAGTGCAGTAATCCATCCTCCATGATCCACAGTTTAACTTTCCATGTTTGTAGTTGCTCAACATAACAGCAGTCTGAAAACATTAAGGTGAGAGTTCTCAAGAAAGTCATTAATTGTGTGCCTTTCAAAGTAAAGTAATTTTAAAAAAATCAGTCTGTCATTCTGACCATCCCTTTGTCTAGCATTTCCACATCATGTACACTACTTGCCCATTAGTCACTTAGAAGCCACTGGATTATCAAGTGGACTTTCAGGGTGTTACAGCACTTACTTTAGTAACTTTCATTTTAATTAATAATGGCCCCAAAGTGTTCAATGTAATGAGACTGATAGTTTTATTACAGTTGAACATTATAATTGTTCTATTTTATTGTTAGTTACTATTGTTAATCTCTTACCCCCATGAATTACAAGTTAAATTTTATCATAGATATGGCTGTATAGACACAATATGTGTATGATATAATCCATGATTTCAGCTATCCCATAGGAGTCCTACTACCTTCCTGATATGCAGAACTACTGGAAAGTATTCTAATAGAAAAGAGGAAGAACTAAAACAGTCATTTGAAAACAAACAGGACCATAGGCCTTATTACTACCAAATCCTCTGTTTTACCTGTGAAGAAACTGAGGTCCAGTGAAGAAAATGGCAGCACCAGTGGGTGGTTATCATTGGACAGAGAGTAGAGGACCCAATCCCTGCTCAAACCTTCTGAAATACGCTGGTGAGGGAAAGTATGGGAGATATCTCATTGGTGGCAGACACTAGTGTCTCACATCTCTAATCCTCCTGATCCTTCCATCAGAGAATCAAAGTTCCAAATCAGCCTACAGAAAAATCTGAGACTCTGTATCAGTAGAAGCTGGATGTGGTGATGGGAAATCATCATCTCACCTCTGATAGCAAGCCTAAAACAGGTAGCTTTAAGTGTGCATAGGTAGGAAGTGAGACTCTATAACCAATGCAGGAGAGGAAAAAATAAAGGAAAAGGAAGGAGTAAGGGCTGCAGGGATAACTTAGCCATAGAACACATGCATGGCATGGGTGAGGTCCTGAGTTGAAACCTCAGTACTAAAAAATATATATATTGGGCTATATATTGCTTGCCTGCAGAAATGATATTTGGGATAGTATTTAGTTGCATATTTGCTATTGAAAAATATTGTTGAACTGACTTTCTTTCTATATTTTTAAGTGACCATTAGAAAATATAAAAGATAAAGATGGTTTCACCCTATTTTTACTGGATGATGTTGTTCCAAATCCTCTAATGTATCTGTCCTGGGCCAAGTGCTGCCTCTTACCCTGCAGATATTTCATCAATTTGTAGAGAAACACAGGTCCAAAAGATGGGAATCCCATCTTTTGTCTACATGCTAATTATATTCCTTTTGGGGGTCCGAATACTTCATTACTGTTGCATTGACCGATGAGGACTTCAATTTCCTTCCTGGAAAGCCTTCAGTTAAATGGAAAAATATACTTGCTTGTTTGTTTGTGAGGGGTGGGGTGTTTTTTACTTGTTTGTTTGTTTTGGGGAGTATTTTTTGGCTGGAATTCAATTGGTGCAGGGACTATGAGATTTTTTTTGGATTTAAAACAAATGACTTATAAACAAACTAAACGAATCTGTATTTAACCTGGGAAGAAATTATTTTAGCCTCTATTGTTAGATGACCTTTACATAAAAGCTTCATAGAAAACATTGAAACCACTTACAATTATTTTAGGATGGAAAACTATATTTATGTATTGAAGTGACCTTGTCAGTTGAAATCTAATGTATATTAAAGATCTCTCTCTCTCTTGGCCATGCACTGGTGGCTCATGCCTGTAATCCTAGCTACTCAGGAGGCTGAAATGTGAGGATCAAAGCTAGCCAAGGCAGGAAAGTTCATGAGACTCATCTCCAACTAACCACCAGAAAATTAGAAGTGGTGCTGTGGCTCAAGTGGTAGAGCGCTCACCTTGAGCTGAAGAGTGCCTAAGCCTAGAGTTCAAGCTCCACAACCAACAAAAATAAACAAATAAATGAATAAATAAATAAATATCTCTCATTGTTTGACAAAAGTTTTAGTCCAGAGAAGCCATTTGTATTTTTAAAAGACCTACTTCATAAAAATATATATTTCATCAAAATATAGAATATAACATTTAAAATGAGCACTCTTACACTCACAATCCATTTTAAGAAACAAAATGTCCCCAACATCTTAAAATAATCACTAGTCTACATTTTGTGTTTTTCATTTCTTTCAGTTTAGTTAGGATTTTACTATGAAGAGGTATTTAAAAAGCTGAGTTAGGCATTTAAAACTGACTTTTTACATAGTCCTGCTTAAAATAATTATCCAGGAATCTGTATAGTGACCTAAACTCCCAAAGCAACCATTCTGTTTTTATAAGTACTTTTCCATTAGGGAGAAGGAGGGAGGAAAAAAAAGCAAGAGAAAAAAGTATTAACTTATTCACTGTCTTTTTATATAAGAAAGTGACACCATATATAAAAAACAACTACTCAGGCTGGAGCTAGAAGGTGAAGGCCAAAGGAAAAAACCAACGAGGAGCCACTGGAAATTGCATCAAAAAGTCTGTCACATAATAAATTCCCTGCAAATGTTAGTGGCTCCCTTGAAGAGCCAGTAATGTTGAATGCTTCAAATAGTCCCAGCTGATTTTGATTCATTTCCTCTTTGATAGTAAAAAAATCCAGAATCTCCCATTCCCCTCCCCCATCTCTGTATGCTTCCAAATTCCCTCTACATTTTTGTAGAATGCAAAATCTAACGTCCCTTTTGTTTTTAATGAAGTGATTTTTCTTTTTACCTCTTCTGTGGTATCTCTTCAGTCCTCTGTGATCTTCCCTCTCATCTTGGAATGCACTCAGAGAACCATGAGGTGTGCTTTCCTTCAATAGTTTACATCAGTCATTGTTAGTGACATGCTCTTTGCCAGAGTCAGAACTGAAATCTGAGTACAGAGGATGAATAGGACATGACTCTCAACCCCCCCCCCCCCCAAGGGGGAGGATATGCCATATGCTAGTGAGAAAGGCAGAAGGCTAAAATGATCTCCTATTCAACAATTATTTGCCAGATGCTGGTGGTTCAGGCCTATAATCCTAGCTACTCAGGAGGCTGAGCTCTGAGGAACAACAGTTCAAAGCCAGCCCCCAACAGGAAAGTCCATGAAACTCTTATCTCCCATTAACCACCAGAAAACCGAAAAGTAGAACTGTGGCTGAAAGTGGTAGGGTGCTAGCCTTGAGCAAAATTGCTCAGGTCCTGAGTTCAAGCCCCACACCAAACAAACAAACAAACAAAAAACTATTGAGCACCTATCGTGTGCCCAATATTCATATACTTCAGGGACACATTAATGACCAACAGACTGAATGTCTGTTGTTGTACAGTTGACATTCTACTGGAGAGAGGATAACAATGCAGAAAATAAGTAAGTGGATGATACTTTTTGCATTATTATGTTGGAAATAGTAAGCACTCTGAGAAGAGAAGTAAAGCAGGAAAGGGGAACAGAGCTGATAGAGTCAAAGGGTAATAGAATGACATTTGAAGTAAGGTGCTGGGGAAGGCCTCTCTGGGAACCTAACAGTCAAGTAAAGTGTGACAGTGTGACAGGTAGCAGCCATGTAGCTGTAGAAATAGGAGCCCTCTCAAGAGGGGAAACAATAAGAGTAACAGCCTTGAAGTGAAAGCCAGCCTCCAGTCCCTATTCTTTTTTTCCCTTCTGGTTCCCTGTTAATAAACATCAAGAAGGCCAATATAGAGAGAGCTAGGGAATGGTTGTAGGACAATGAGAGCCTAAGAGAAAGCAAGGGAAGGGTCATAGGAGAAAAGGCCAGAGAAAACATGAAAGGGAAGACGTGGTGGGGTACTGCTAAGACTTCAGATTTGACTCTTGAGTAAGATAATAGAAAGTGTAGAGGTAACTTTCAATAGGATCACTCTGATTACCAAATCAATAACAGATTCAAGAGGAAGAAGAGTAAAAGTCAAAGGGCTGGGAAGTAGCTTCATAGAAGAGCTTTTGCCTCACAAGGGCAAGGTTCTGCGTTTGATCCCCAGCACCTCTCCCCACACCCACAAAATAAAGAATACAAGCCAGGAAAATATTGCAATAATCAAGGCAAGGATGATATTGGCAGGGACTAGGATTGTATCAGTGGAGGTAGTGAGAAATGGTTTTATTATGGATCCATACTGAAGGCAAGACAACTGGATTTGCTGATTGTGTGATGCATGAGAATTGGAGAAAGAAAGAAATCAAGAATGGTTAAATAGTCTTTTGTGGGGGAGGTTGAAGGGAATTGTCAAGAAGAAAGATAAAGAAAACTGGAGACACGGGTTTTGAGAGGTAGATCAGGAGCTTATTATTGGCACAACACTTAAGTTTTAAGCACCTATTACACAACCAAGTGAAGATACATTTTTGGATTAGCTGGTCTAGAATTCAGGGGAGAAGTTTAGGCTAGAGATATAAACATAGGAGTCATTATCATATAGGTGGTAATGAAAGGGATGAGGTCATCAAAGTTACAGTTTAATTAGAGAAGAAGTAAAAGATATCTGAGCCCACAGGCGTTCTGACATTAAAAGTCTAGAGGATGAAATCCAGGAGGAAATCCAGGTGATGGGGGAAGGGAAAGTAGTTTTTCAAAGAGGAATGAAAGTAATTCACTTTGTCAAGAAGACAGACTAAAGGACATCCATTCGATTTTGCCGAAAGAGTCAACTTCTAGATGAGAGCCCTCTGGATGAGACCTTTTAGAGGAGACACTGAAGCTAAAGCCTACTTGATTTCAGTTCAAGAAAGCAGAGATAGAGGGAAATTGAACACCGTGAGTATCCTGTCAGGGACTCTGAGGACTTTCATTGTAAAAAGGAAACAAATGGATAAATTGGAATAGCAGAAGGAGGGAGTAGATTCAAGACAGAGTTGTTATGCCAATCGGTGCAACTTAGTAGAAACAGAAAATTGGGTGACACCAGAGTCAGAGAGACAGGCTGGGGTCTCCAACTATTTAAGGTGTAGTGGGATTTAGTCTTGGTTTATACCTCAGCAAGTGATTAAATGAGATAAGAACAACATGGCAAATATACCTATGACTAAGAAAGAAAACTATTATGGAGACATATTTCCCTCTCTCTGCCCCATTCCTCACAAAACACACACACATACACATACATGTGCACACATATAATATACATACATAATTTTAATTGTTCAAATTATGTATACCACTACAAAAAGTCCAAGTAGACATTAAGCATATATATGCTTCGGCTACAATGGGCTCATACTGCTAAGCAATTTGAAAACAATTCTTCAACAGAAAAAAAAAGAGACAACATTCTTTATTAGGGGCCAAATGATTAAACTGATTTAGTGACCAATCCTACAACATTAAGAAACTCTTAAATCCAACTTGACACATTTCAGGGACAGTTACTGCCAGAATTCTGTCCTTTTCCTTTTGTCACACAGGGTCCCCAAAAAGGACTTAGTTTGAAATTCAGAAATAAATATAGTTATCAATTAGATATAGATCTACATATAATTAACTACTGTTTTTGAGCATCTCCATGGTGTCAGACTACTTGGCCCCATGACATTTCTTTATTAAGGAGATCTTTTTTATCATTTTAAAGTGAGGTCCCATGACTATAAGTAATGAGCCTTTGTGGAAATTCCTGGGGCTCACTATTATAGAACACATGCAATGTGTGCCTTGAAAGACAAAGGTAACTTCAATTTGGATCCTGAAAGCCACATAAAACTTTTACAGTCCAGTCATGCTAGAGAAGACGTTAAAAGGCTGGTCTACATTATTGAACATTTGTAAAAGAGTAAGCCATTTATTTGGTTAGTTAATCGTTAGTAGTCATTAAAGAGTTTTCAAATTTAGTTTATTTATGTTTCCTCTGTAAAATTGAGCGATATTATTTTCTTTTTGTAAAGACTTGCATCAGATAATTGTTTATCGTTAAAGAATTCTACAGGGACATATTACGTAAAAAGGTAGATTTTTCTTTGGTTCTTCTTATCTAAAATAAATGATTTTCCTTTGCAAGACCACTATTTAAGTATACATATTGGTTCAAAGGATGGGTGGAAGATGAACAGGTGAATAGTGAATGGAACAAAGATGAATGGATAACAGATAAATCTTCATACAGAGTTTCCCCAAGGTCATTTAAAGAATGAGTAACAAACTTCAAAAAAGTGCTGAAATTTAAGTTCATTCTTCAAAAATAATGAAAAAAGAAATAAAAGAAAAGGAAAAACTTTGTTCAGGCTAGTTAGCTATTGTTAATTCACAATACTTCATTTTTTAATCTGTTCTAAAGTATTCAAGTCCAAATACTTTCTATAGGAAAACAACTTTTCATGCTAGCTCAGACACTCAAAAACACAAAAACAGTGTAGGAATTCTTTTTTTTTAACCAGTTCTGGGGCTTGAACTCAGAGTCTGGGCACTGTCCCTGAGCTTCTTTTGCTCAAGGTTAGCACTCTACCACTTGAGCCACAGGACCACTTCTGGCTTTTTCTGTGTATGTGGTACTGAGGAATTAAGCCCAGGGCTTCATGCATGGTAGGCAAGCACTCTACCACTAAGCCACATTCCCAGCCTTTAGGAACATTTTTACAAAAAGAAAGTGAATGAGTGTTTTAAGCTCAGTATCTACAGACATGTTGTCAAAGTCAGCTTCCTGTCTAGATTCAAAGGGTTTGATATTCTTAAGTATATCACAACTTGTTGGCATGACCCTGGCTATGAAACCACAGGCACATAGAAATTCACTTCATTATGTTTCACTGTCCTTGTGTATCTTTCAATCTCTGCCCACCAAAATGTTTTTAACTGTTTTATTTCAGATACTCATTAATATGCCTGGGCATAGCAGAAACTCTTCTTTTTCTTTTCTTTATCTTTTTTTACAAAAAAAAAATCTGTGGATACATAGGACTATATACAAAGGCCCCAAAAAATCAGATCATGCAAAATTTAGGAAAAGCTGGCTGAAATCTTTAATCTTCTAGTGAATTGTATCCTGCCAGCCAACTTCCTGATTTTGGTAATGCACATTAGGAGAAGCTGAGATGGATACAACTCCTTGTGACTCTGTAATCATTCTGAAACTATAAAAATTGAATATGTGTTTAAAACATTAAGTAAATGGGAACACAGGAGATGCTTGCTGTCAAAGATAAAGCCCTTGAAACATAACTCTGAAATGTTTCAAGTAAACAAAGTGGACTTTATGATTTAATATTTGGTTCAAACATGTGCCTCTATTTTTATACATTAATAAGTTCTAAAAATGCAGTTCCATATGTACCTCAATTTCAGTAAATTTAACTGCTTTCTTCTCTGTGGGGTGTGTGTGTGTGTGTGTGTGTGTGTGTGTGTGTGTGTGTGTGTGTGTGTGTGTGTGTGACTTGAACCCAGGATCTGGGCACTGATCCTGAGCTTTTATGTTAAGGCTAGCACTCTACACTTGAGTCACAACTTCACTTCTGGCTTTTGGTATTAAATTGGAGATAAGAGTCTCATAGACTTTCTTGTCCAGGCTGGCTTTGAGCCATGATTTTCAGATTTCAGCCTCCTGAGTAGCTAGTATTATAGGCATGAGCCACCAGTATTTAACTAATAGCTTTCTTCTTAATCCAGTAGGAAGAAAGAAGGAAAGAGAGAGAGGGACAGAGAGAGAGAAGGAAGGAAGGAAGGAAGGAAGGAAGGAAGAAAGAAAGAAAGAAAGAAAGAAAGAAAGAAAGAAAGAAAGAAAGAAAGAAAGAAAGAAAGAAAGAAAGAAAGAAAGAAAAGGAAGGAGGGAGGGAGGGAGAGGGAAGGAGGAAGGGAGGGAGGGAAGGAAGGAGGAAGGGAGAGAGGGAGGAAATAAAGTATAGAAGCCCTCAGAGTTAGGAGTCCCAACTAATGTGAAAGGAGAACACAAAGAATGTTGAAATTCCCACATGATCTCCCATGTGATCTCATGGGAATCTGGAGTGAGTCCAGAAGAGATTCACCCCCATCCACTTGCAAAAAGCCAAACTTCTGATGAGAATATTTCAAAAGAGAACTCAAATGTTTGTTGTTTTCAAGGTATTTGAGACAATTCCTTCAAGTACTTTTGGGAAAAAAAACATTTTTAAAGAAAAATGCATATTCACTCTGAGTTCTTGATTTCAAACAGTTATAACTGTACTGGGAGTCATTTCCATGAGCCAGGGAACCAGGAACGTATTTTATACATTCCAATGACTCTATTGTTACCAAGTGAGGATCGGAAACCGGAAAAGCAGCAAAGCTGGAGAAAGTTGGAGAAGCAACAGAAATTAAATGGAGATGAGATATGCAGGATGAGAGCAATCTAGGGTTTGATAAAAATGAATCTTGTAGGATCTGGAAGATTCTGGAAAGTAATTCCTATGTTCCTTTTGATATGAGATTTGGAAGCTCCTGTTAATGCTACTGAGGAATAGAGTATCTGTTTTCTGGTATTTCAAACAGAAACAGTCGTGAAAATTCGTATCAGTAAAGAGCCCGATTCTGGCAAAGACAATTCCCTGGTCTGCCACTGACTAGCCATGTGAATTAGGAAGTCTTTTAAAATAAGCTGAGTCTACCTCGCATCATTTGTAAGAGGGAATTATAATAGTTAATATTTATTAGGGGTTACTGTGCTGCAAGCCCTCATCTGAATTCCTTGTGTGTATTGCCTTCACTGAATTTAACACCATTTCACAATATAAACAACAGTGTTTGCTGGAGTTCTGATACTTACTTTCACAGGAAATGCATGACTGAGAGGAATAAATGAGCTACAAAGTGTAGCTCAGCCCCCAGCTCCCTATGTCTGTATATTCTAGGTATTGAAGTAACCATCCATTTCCTATTCTTCTGGGTTTTTAATATTAAAAAGTTTTCATGGCAGAGGTATTGGTTCTGAGGCAGGGGCTGGGCGAGGGGACTCCATGTGAGGTTGGAAGTCTGCTATGGACATCTATGTATAAGCATCTTTACAGAGCTAGAACTGAACTCTTAATGTACATAATTACCACTTAACTCCTCAGACTCTATAAATTGGTTATAAAAATAACTACTCCCAAATGATGCCTATAAAAATGCATTATTTTCAAAATAATGGCGCCACATCGGTGAAGCACAATTATTGTTCTTTGGGGGCTCTTGTTATGAGGATCAACTTCTTTATTTGTATAGTGACTGATGTGAGACTTAGCTCTGAGTTCAAAAAGTAACCCTGAGCTCAGCTCTACCATGATCCTAAACCTGCTTGCCCCAAAGATAAGAGTTTTTGTACTGCAGAAGTAGAGTTCTTTGGAATTCACTTGGTCCAAAATTCTTCCTCCTTTCTCCTCAACAGGTCTTTACCTGGAGCATCACCTGGGAAGCACAGACTTCCACAAAACACTTGAATTTCAGCATAGTCTTTAGCTGTCCCCGTTACAAAGCCTTGATTGTATGTTACATGCCAAAACTTATACAGAAATCTGCTTTCTTCTGGATATAAGCTACTTTCACAAGAAAGTAGAGGATCTACGTAGCTCAGGAAACTCTTTCAGTCCCTCCTAACTTCACATCAATGAAACTATATATATATATATACATATATATATGTATATATATACATACATATATACAACATATGTGTATATATATATATATATATATGTCTTCTGAATAGAAAGTAAGAATACATGTAGCAAACTGTACCATTCCTAAAAGTTTCACTTAGCCTTGAATAAAAACTCTTGACATTTTATTGTGGGAAATGATCTTTATGTGGAGCTACCCCTTTCTGTCTTGTCCAAATCCCTCATTATAACTAAAGAGAAAGGGAGGCCCCCTCTTTCCATAGAAGAATTTTCAATTCTGGATATTCTTAGTAATTTCTATTCTTCCCCGGTCTTCAACAATGTCTGAGCTGGCTACCCACAGCATGTTCTAATAACCAGTAAATAGAAGTGAAATTAATATCCTCAATAAACATGAAATTAGTTGTGTTCATTAGATCACAGATTACAAAGCATTAGGGATGCTTAGCCAGGAAATGGTCTTCTCTGAATTTTAATCCTTTTGAAGAATGTGTGACAGGCTAAAACCTCCAGGCAAAAAACTGTTGCCTGACTGATATTAACCCTTGCTTCCCTTTCATCCTACAGCATACCACTACTCTAGCATCAGATGTCTGGAAAATCATGTTAGCTCATTTTTTCTGCGACATATGGAATTATATACCCCAGGAGGTCTGAAATCAATACTGCATGCTTATTTATATCTTACTAGCTCTCAGCTCACAAGACTTCTATTACATTCTAATTACCATGAAAAATCATTTCACGAATTTTCTTCTCAGTGACTGTGACTGAGTTTTTGATTTTGGTTTTGTTTCCTGGTCCTGAGGTTTGAACTCAGGGCCTGGGCACTGTCCCTGAGCATCTTTGAGCTCAAGATGAGCACTCTACCACTTGAGCCACAGTGCCACTTCTGGCCTTTTCTGAGTAGTTTTATTGAAGATAAATGTCTCATGGACTTTCCTGCCCAGATTGACTTCGAACCACAATCCTCAGAACTCAGCCTCCTGAGTAGCTAGGATTACATGTGTGAGCCACTGGCGCCCAGCTGTGACTACATATTGAAGGAGATATTCTGTTGTGTTTTTCTCATCACATCTAATCCTATAAGAACTCTTTAACATGGACGTAGTGGTACACGCTAATAATCCCAGCAAGCAGGATGTAGAAACAGGAAAATCTGGAGTTCCAGAACAGCCTGGGCTATAATGAGATCCTGTTTTAAAAAAAAGAAATCTTTAAAGAACTTTTTGGATCTTCAAATATGAAAAACCTTTATATTACAATGAATAAAAATTATAATTACTATACTAAATATACCTGAAATCATTTATGAAAATCACATTTCATTAATCATCTAATTTTTGGGCTTATGAGACCTAAAGTAGGAAATGTTCCCCTGTGTTCTTAATCTTTTGGGAAATCTAATGAAAGAGAATAACACACTAGGAAAAAACAAAACCACCTGCTACAGGCCACCTCTTTCAAATGAGGTCCCATAAATTAAGACTTGGCCAAAATCACAGCAAAGTTTCTTGGATCCAAGTGTGAACTGAACCCTAGGTCCTTGAATTTCTCCTCTACACCAGGCAGTACTCCAAGATCTTTTATGCATATTTGTTATGAAATCCTACAATGTAGCGATTGTTTCTTCACTTTAAGAAGGTACTCAATTCAAAGGGATTAAGTCATTTTCTCTAATTCCCATAGATAGTACAACATCAGAACCCAAAATTAAACACTTGTATATTCCAACTCCAAACAAAAAGAATTGCATTCAACTGCCTCTTCTTGGTTCTTAGACATTAAAATATAATCAGTCTAAGATTAGTTATCTCACTGGATATGATTGATTTATCTGTGAGAAATAAATAAACCAATCAAAATTTAAGCATGGGAAGTGATGATGAGGTCTGACCTTGAGTGACATTGCAGTAAACCCCCCAGATTTCCAAGTACCACACACCAGACTTCCTTTGGATCCATAACCCAGTGAAGATAGTAATAAATGCCTCTGTACTATTTCTGGATGAACAATAAACTTCACAGAAAAGTCTAAATCTCATTTCCTGTACCCCTGACCTCCTCTATACTGCAAAGAGCAATATGTGTTGGCTCTAATATTATGAATAATAAATTAGATTCTTCAATCCAATGGGAATCACCACAGAATCACACCATCAGGAAAAACAGAGGTCTGTCTCATCATTGAGTTCATTTCCTGAATGCTGCTGGGGCTTTTGTAGCTGCCTAGGGAAAACAGATAGAACCCAAAAAAATAAGTAAATAAATAATGCCCATAGATAATTGGTTTGGTGTGGACTTCACTTTGAATTTTTAAAGCCAATGTAAAATGGCCAGTTGTTTATCTCTCTTTATTCCAAGAGGAAGATCAAAAGGAAGCTTATCTGGATTGGAGAGAGTTTATTTCCATCCCAGAACAAAAGGCAAAAGATAGTGCAGTCTTTTCCTTTTCTTGGAATTCCTGTGCTTTCCACTCCCTTTCCTGATTGGCAATAATATCCTGACCATCAATCTATGTATTTTTAAGCACAAAAATCAATTTCTGGAACATGACTCATTTAATTCACACAGGAAAAATGGAAATAGCATGAAGTTGCTATCAAGGGTAAAAGAGATTTCCAATGCCCTGTTTGACTTTCCTTTCCACCTGATATTTTGATCAACTGAGGGGCATCCTGGACAGGAGCTAGAAGCAACCCTAGAGCTAATAATTTCATCTAGAAATATCACTAGCCAGCCGGGCGCTGGTGGCTCACGCCTGTAATCCTAGCTACTCAGGAGGCTGAGATCTGAGGATCGCGGTTCAAAGCCAGCCCGGGCAGGAGAGAGACCGTGAGACTCTTATCTCCAATAAACCACCAGAAAACCGGAAGTGGCGCTGTGGCTCAAGTGGTAGAGCGCTCGCCTTGAGCTGAAGAGCTGAGGGACAGCGCCCAGGCCCAGAGTTCAGGCCCCACGACCGACAAAAAAATAAAAAAAATAAAAAAAAAAGAAATATCACTAGCCCTTACATAATTAAAATTTGAAAAACTCATCCAATGTTCCAATTCATACACATCTTAAGTAAGAAGTCATTGTAATCTGAAGATCACCTATGTTGCTTTGCTTATTGAGAAAAAGTTTTAAAGATACATATTTGTATCTCAGAAATAGTTTCATAAGAAAGAGAAAGATGTGTGAAAATAGAATACCCTATAACTTGAGAAGATTGCTAGGATTGGGGGAAGTAGGGGAGAAGAATGGAAGGGGAGACATTAATCAATATGCATTATACTTATAAACTACCTTGCTGAACTGAAGCCCCTTTGTACAACCACTTAACTATAAAAAGAGACAGAAAAATAAATATTAGAGAATGAGTAGACCATGGAAATATTACTAGAGATATTGGCACTATGGCTCCAAGATCCATAGGAACCAACCTCTAGCCTGATACTATCGAAAGCTTAAATCTCCCTTATAACACAAAAATGAAGAGAAAGTAGATTTGTTAGTTAAAAAGAAAAAAATAAATCCTTAAGTATACTAAGTAAATGTATCATCATAGAAAATTAAATTGTCCTGTTGAGTTGTTCTAGCAGTGCTTGGCTCTTGTTTAAATCATGATTTAGGGAAATGACAAATATAAGTTATACTTTCCAGTCAAAGTAACTTGTGGCTAAAATGTTCTCTGCTGTTGAGGCCAATTTCAGAACATATTACTGGGCTAAATTGATACTATTATCAATTTAGTGATTATGTGACTCCTCTAGGAGTTAATGGCAATCATTATCAGAAATTTATTTTTAGAGCTATCCTGGTAACATCACCCGTAGCAAATATAAAGCAATGGTGGTCTTAGAATTTCTACCCAAATTTCAAGGAACTTCAATGAACACACAAATAGCTACAAATAGCAGCTTAGCCACCCACTAGATAAAATACGTCTTCCCCCTCTGAAAAGCCATTCACTTTTAATCCATAATCTCAGGCAAACAAAAGTAAAGACTTCAATTAAAACTAGGAGGTGCTATGGTCCAGGTCAAATTTACAATTCTGTATATTCAGAGTCTCTTACTAAATAACCTTCAAATCCCTAATCTAAAGGTTAAATCTTGGGCCTTTCAGGAAATGTCTTGACCAATTAGACTTAAGAGCATAGGAAATGTTAAGACAAAAGGAGGATTTATCAGAGTCACCTTTGGTTGGCTTTTGTACCTGTTACCTTCTTAGCCAGCTTTCTAACTATTTTCTGGATTATCTTCTTGCCGAATGTTTACCCAAGAACATACACAGACTTCTTCCACTAGGAAAGATCTTTTGTTCATTTCCTCTCATCCTACAGTTGAGCTCCCATAGAGCCTTCCTCTTACTCATTCAGAATTCAATCCATTTTCAGGGTTGTGTGGGCCTTTGAAAGGAGATGAACTGGACAAAATTTCTCCTTCTTCTTCCTTTGTTTTCATCAAATTGGAGTGGGTTCACGTTTCCAGGAGCCCTGCCCCCCTTTTTCTGCCAGGTCTTGCCAGTGGCCTCTGAAGTCACCTGCCAGGCCCACCTGGGTCCCATCTTCTGCAGTCTCTCTCTCCACAGTGTTAGATGGAGTGTCTTAGAAGGATTTTAAATATCAATATACATAATCAAAGAGATCCTGGAGAAAAATGACTCAGCAGTTTAAATAAATTGGCCCATTAAACCAGTTTTAGTATGATGACTGAAAGAGCAAAGCATTTAGACACATGGACGCTAGTTTATCATGTATAGTCTTGAGGAAAAGTAGAGAAGGCCTGCATGCAAGCAATGTCAGATGCAATGGGAGAGCCATGCAGAATGGAATGAATGCGCTGGGTTTAATAACTCATCATCAACTTAGAAAAGACAGTAATGTAAAGGAGTAAGTGGTCAAAAAAATGCTGGGATCTCAAACCTATGAATTTGGTTGGCTCCATGACCAAAAGGATATATAGAAACAAAAGAGGACTTTAGGCCATTTAACACTAAGACACTGAAATGAAACCCTTTTCCAGTGCTACTTTTAAGGATTTAGCCTTGACATATTAGTGACCTAGCATTGGGTTATACCACTAGGGGGAGGAATAATTGTGGAGTTGAACTCCTTCCTTGGTTGGCCTTCTTGGACTCATCTAGCCCTCTAAGGGACATGAGCTAGAAAGCCACTATCTAAGTGTGTGCTCAAGGAAAGTGGACCCATTCAGTCCACTCATAGCAATCCCACAAGACTAAGTGAAAAGAGAATATTTGCCACTTGTGTGTGGTCAGCGCATTTCGCCAGAGTTGGGGAATACAAGAAGGTATAGAGGCCACTGTTTTCATTGGAACTTAACTACTTTAGCAATCCACTTTAGTAAGTGTTGGTAAAGCAGAAGTTGTTTAAAGGTTCAAGGATCTTGGCCAGATCTCTGTTTCCAAAAGAGCCATGGCAAACAGAAACCTTGGCCATGTATCCACCTTCATCCCTGACAGGTTGTGAGATTTCAGCAGGACATACAAGGAAAGACCACTAATGGGTTGTTGAAACTCAGGACTGAGAAACTTTGAGACAAGGTCAAATATATTTGCAAATATATTTGCAAATACAATGTGACATGCAGCAAACCACTTCAAGTTTTTTGCTGCTAATTTTTGCCTTACTAATCCATCCTGCTTATCTTTGTTCTATTTTCTTTCATAAATGTAACATCTTGAATCCCGATGGGACTACAGTACAGTCTAGCTAGATCTGCAATTAGACATCTAGAGAAATTTGAATTCTAAATTAAAAGTGTGTTTTTTAAGTCCAAACTAAATGTGTTATTTAAAAAAAATTACTTGATGTGTATTTAAGATTTAAATGTTGCTAGGCATTTTGCATCGTATCTGGCAATGTTCGTATAGAATGAAAACCACTCACAGATGCATCTGAATGCATTCTCCAGTCTCCTTGATCCTGAGGGTACTCTACTAATCTTCCATCTGTGACTTCATGGCTGTCTGTGACTGTGTTCTTACACCTCTACAATACAGAAAAAAACCACCAGAAACTGAAAACTCACCAGAGATTGAAAATCTCCAGACTCGCTGTCTGTGTCGAATCAGATTCCATTTCATCACTACCACAATTGTGTGAACCTAGTAGAGTTTCAGGCTCTTCCACTGAATTATCCAAGCAAACAAACTTCAGTCTTAGTCAACAGTTTCTAGATAGAATATATGCAGAAGCTCTGAAAGGAGGATTAAAGGAGAATTATAGAGATAGAAAGGTCTGTCTCCTGATGGAAAAATAGGAATATCTCAGCAGGTTTAGGCCTTGCTAGCTCTGTAGAGATTAATTTTATCAATCAAGTATGTAAGCCACAGGAAGATTTCAGGCACATTGCTCTATAGCAGCCCAAATGTCTTGAATGAATTAAATGTAATCTCTCCATTTTGGACCATGAGCATCATCTTGATGTCACCAGCTTCTTGTCCTCAGACAGCCTCCTACAGACAGCTAGCTATCCCACCTACCCTCTGCATAACTACTCCCAGACTCTTCTCAGTCTATCCCAAGCCCATAGGGACAGAGCCATCCAGACTAGTACTAGTTGATCCAGCTGAATTAGTCCCTCTTCCTGCCACTCTTCCTTCCTCTCAGTGTCTGGTAGCCCTGGCATAACAAAAGTCCCACTAACCTCCAAAAGCATTTATTGGTCCCAGGAACTTTCTGAAAGGCCTTTTAGATAGTATCAAATAGTTAATTATATTCCTTTCTCCTAAATTTGATCGCCTAACATGCAGTTCACCAAATAGTCTAGTGCTAGATGCATACAAAATATATTATGACTATATGGGCTAAAAGTTCGTGTTACATTGCAATTTTAAATTAGGTTAAAAAGTGTGATTATGTTATAGGAGGAGGGAGGCTAGCTAACTAACCTATGCAACAACTATCAGCCATCCATGTAGTACCACAAAACTGTTATAAAATTTAATATGTTTTGAGATCAATTTGTATTTTATTCATCCTAAAGTCTCCACATATACAGAAATAACAGTGTCTGTATTTCAATGAACTATTTTACCTTTCCACCTATAAATGAGTATTGATTTATGGGCCTTTTACAAGAAGCACAAGGCTCTGGATATAGGATCCAGTCTGCAGGTTAGCAGCACTGCGCTGATTTTCATTTCTGTCACACCTGGAAGGGATTCCCACTAGTGAGAGCACTCCCTAAGGGATGTGATCAAAATACATAAGCAGTCCCTCTCAAGAGCAAGGCACAGAAGTATGAATGAGGATCAGAATCAGGGACGAGGCAACTACAAGATGCCAAAAGTAGGTGTATTGCAATTCAGGCATGAGCCTAGGCAGAAAGAGAGACCCTATCCTAAAAAATCCCCATTGAGAAACAGGGCTTGGGGTGTGGCTCAGGGGTAGTATGACAGCCTAGCAAGCCTGAAGCCTAGAGTTCAAACCCCAATACGCCCCAAAACAAACAAGCAAACAATGGAAAAGCATCAGGGACTAGGACTAACCTCTGAAAAGGCCCCACAGATGAGGCTACAAGACCACCACAAATCACCTCCATTCAAAACTATACCAAGCTAGCATGTTCAATAAATGTTTCATCCAGATGTCTCTGCTGCTCCATGTGCACAAAGGCAGTATCTTTGAGTGAGAAAGGAGATTGGTTTGAATTAGGTGTTTGATTTGGTTTGGTTTTGGGAGATAGGGCAATGGGGCTTAAAATCAGGTCCTGGCTGCTATCTCTTAGCTTTTTCACTCAAGGCTAGTGTTCTGCCACTTGACCCACAGGTCCACTTCCATCTTTTTGATGGTTAGTTGGTGATAAGAATCTCATGAACTTTCCTTCCCAAGCTGGCTTTGAACCTCCATCATAAGTATCAGCCTCCTGAGTAGCTAAGATTAAAGGTATGAGCTACCAGCACCTGGCTTAAGAATAACATCCTGAATCCATCATGATCACCACTTCATCATCACACAGCAATTTCACACACACACACACACACACAAACACACACACACATGTTGTAAGGTGAGGATAATCAATATCTGCTCCTCTTTTTCCAGCTAACCCCCAGTGAAAACCCTCTCTTCTGACAGAGAGTGAGTGTGCATTAAGCTGCCTGTGGTTTCAAAACCAATGCCAAGTCAGAGACAGAGAGGAAAGAAGAAAGAAAGAAAGTAAGGAGACATCCCGGAGATCAGGAAAAAATGGAGATAAGATAGGATTGCCTAGAATTTCAGCTGCCAAATCCAGGAGGGAAGCACCCCCAGAACCCCATGTAGAGATGATGAAAAACATTTCAAGGTTTCAAATCAAGTTGGGACAAGTACCACAGTACTTTCTGACTCAAAGAGTATTCAGTCTACTCATCATAGTCATTCTTTATGACTCAAAGGTTTATGGCTTCAAGCTAGCATTACAATGTTTGTGATGTTCCACCTTCATTTTTTGGGTAGGTTTTCACTCCTCTTTCCTTTCTTCCTTTTTACTATTCGCTCTTCACACAGCAATTGGGGAAACAATTCAAGGGCTATGCACCAATGAACCCATCAGGGGTTCTGGAGCAAGAAGCCCCTTGCCACATACTTGCTGGAGAAGATGGTGAACATGTATGGGCTCTGTTCCATAGGACTCATGCCAGCTCACCCAGGAAAATTATTAGATGATGGGGCATGGGGGTGTGGGGGGGAAAGCCCCTGTCTGGGTTTATTATTGAGGCAGTACACCCATAGGTTGCACAATAAATAAACAAAAGAGGGGTGTTGAATGAGGTAGAGCCTCCAGCAAGGGAGAGAGTTCTTGGCTTCATGTTGGGGCACAGAGCAAAGAGAACTAAGTCCTTTATCCACCCAGCAAAGAACCTGGAAGCAATCCTTTAATGAAGGGCAGCACCCTGTCATCATTGAAGTGACCCCGTCCTGGTCCTGTGGGCTGGCTAGCACCGCAGCCGAACAAGGAGATGGCATGAAATGCCCAGTTCCTTCCCGTGGTAGATTGACTTAGGAGATTTTGTCCTTTGATGGGAACTGTGAGCTCAAAACTTCAGGGAGTGAAAATGCCTCTTACAGTTTCTTGGGTTCCTGCCATAGTACTGGTATTTGATTTAGGAGGGAAGTCAGCCCCATATGGGTTGATAACAAAACACTCTCCACTTTGGAATCATTGAACGGAATTCTAATCTGAAGCCAAAAAAATCCTATCTCTGCCAGCTTCGCTAATTACATAAATTACCTCGCTAGATTCTGCAGCTGTTTGTATGGATGTAGCTCTGGTTCCCAGAGTGCCACCAATCAACACAGGGGTCAGGGTACTTGTGCCTGATCTGCTATTCAGACAGTTCACTTAGGCCTGTCGTCCTATTTCTGTTGGGTTCTTCTGGCAGCCTGAGCTATTGAACTCTTTCATAACATGAAGCCAAATTGCTGTCCTATGATAAAGATTATCCAAAGAAATGAGAGAAAGACAGAGTGTGTATGTGTTTTCCTTATAAATAATAACTATAATAACTGGGAGCCAGTGGCTCATGCTTGTAATCCTGACTACTCAAGAGGCTAGAATCTGAGGATGAGTTTCACAGCCAGCCCAGGCAGGAAAGTCTTACCTTCAGCTGGCTAGAAAAAATCCAAAAATGAAGCTATAGCTCAAGTGTCCTTTGAGCAAAAATGTTAAGGGACTAGGCCCAGCCCCTGAGCTCAAGCTCCAGAACAAAACAGAAGAAGAATAATTATAATAATAAAGATAAAAAAAATTCTTGAGAATCTTACTGAAAGAAAAACAGTTCTGAAGCTATATTCCCCTTTCTTTCAGATGTCTCAATGTTCATTATGGAAAAGTGACCAAACTTCACAGACAATCCCACTCCCAAAATCCTATTTGACTTGGAGAAGGACCGTTAGAAATTATGGGATATATTTCTCCTCTTATCTCTCTCAGAGTCTAACAACCCTTCCATGACCACTTTCACTGAGAATAAAGAAGTGGGCAAAGTTACAGTTGAATACCTTGTATTTTCCCCCCAGTGTACAAATTAGTTCTGCACAACTGTTTCTAAATTAAATTGAAAACAGGTCACTCCCAAGGAGAAGAAATGCATTGTGGCAAACTGCTTCTTTTGTTTACTACATTCTTTTTAATAGAAAGAAGAACAAGTTTAACTAAATGTGGCAATACTGCATTTAACAAAACTAGACTCCCAATTTACCACTTCTCTATGTTGTGGGGTAGTTGTATGGGGACCCTAGAGACTTACTATGATTAAAACTATAAAGGATTTTTCTTTCTGACATGCAGATGAACCAATAAAAATGTGACCTTTTGGCATGTACATATGTATATAAAAAAGATATCTTGACTTTCTTTCAGTGAAATATTTGAAGGCTTTAGAATGTTAAACAAAGCCCAGCTGGATTGTCTGCGCAAGTTCCAAACTCTGAACTGTTCCCATGATATCTAGTTTCAAAGAATTCTACTTCTGTAAACTAGTGAGTGAACTAACCGCATGGCTATAAAAACTTTTAAAACTTTTATTTTCTTTAAAAAGCATTATGTGTGATTTTTTTTCATGTGTGTGGGGAGAAATAGAAATTGGGTTGGTTGAAAAGAAATATAACTGTGAATACAAACACAATAAAAATTATCCAAGTTAATTATCCATTTGGGGTATGAAAATTATGCCAGTGATCTCCAAGAACATGCTTTTAGATCAAATATAAATATAAATCCTATTCTTGAGCCCAGGATAGAGTTATTGAGAATTTCCAGATTACCAGTGCCCTAACTGTGAACTTACTACTTTGAAAGGGACAGACACTTTGACTCTTCTGCGTTCATCTTCTTAGTTTGAACCCAGTTAGCCAACCCAATAAATAGCCACATGATGAATACTGATGCTTTGTTTTTGTTTTACATGTCAAATTACATTTTCGGTGGTTTTGTTGTTATTGTTGTTGTTTGTTTTGCTAGCCCTGAGGCTTGAACTCAGGGCCTGGGCACTATACCTGAGCCTTTGTGCTCTATTACCTGAGCTACAAACTCCATTTCTGACTTTTTGATGCTTAGTTGGAGAAAAGGGTCTCATGGACTTTCCTGCCCAGGCTAGCTTTGAACCACAATCCTCAGGGTAGATAGGATTACAGATGTGAATTAGTTTTAAATCACTGCCCTGCCTTTCTTTTTTCTCTCATTTTAAATTTTATTACTCTGCTTATTCACACTATTTCCTTCAGAACTATCTATTAGCAGACTGTCTCTTGTGAAAAATAATGTACTTTTTTGTGGGGGGGAGGGAGTGGTCCTGAGGCTTGAACTTTGAGCCTGGGCACTGTTCCTGGGCTTCTTTTGTTCAACGCTAGTGCCTTGCCACTTGAGCCACAGTGTCACTTCCACATTTTTCTTAGTAGTTTATTAGAGATGAGAGTCTCATGGACTTTCCTGCCAGGTCTGGTTTCAAACCACAAATGTCAGATCTCAGCCTCCTGAGTAGTTAGGATTACAGAGGTGAGCTACCTGAATGTGGCTCCAAATGTGCTTCTTGATGGTGAATTTTCTTCAGCTAGGCTCCTTGCAGATTCAATTTCACTTCTCATTTCAAACCTTCTTTCAACCCACTTCTTCATGTTGCATTTAAGTTTTTTTGTTTTTTGTTTTCCTTTTTACTATAGATTTTTTAAAGTTTTTAATATCTTAGAGGCTTCAGACTTGATCTTTAATACCAAAAAGGGGAAAAGATAGTCTCAATGAGACTGATTTTGTTTTGTAAGAAGTAAGCACCCAGCCTCAGATGACATAGTTAATTAAGTTTGCAAGGTCAATGTGACACATAAGACAAGTTCCAAAGAGACCCTGGTAAATCAGTCTCAAGTGAAGAGAATCCACGCAATTATTTACACTTCCTGCCTAAGAATTATCATCCAGTCTTTGTAGTTAATCCTGGAATTATAGCTGAACCTTCATACTTGGAGAAAAAAAAAGAGTGACTGTGTGTGTGTGTGTGTGTGTGTGTGTGTGTGTGTGTGTTCTTTTACAAAGGCAATATAAACCAACTCTCCTTTTTGTCCTGAATGCATTCTCTAAATTGAATTCTGTAAGTTCCCCTCTTTAAAGGGGAGAGCATCAGGTTGTATCTTAGAATCCAGGCACTTGCTGGATCCTACCTAGGAATGCTCAAGGAAGCTTGTAGCAGCCAAACCTTGACTGCTTTTAACCGCCCTCTTTAGCCAGATCAGATACAAGGACACATGAACTTCCCATAACCTTTAGTTCTAGAGTTTATAAATATAAAAACCCACCCTTTCCTTCTCCTAACCAACAACTATGAATAAGCCCTGGAAGGAAGGGATGGGAACTGTATGAAGACTCAGCCCACCAAGGACTCCAGTCAAGAATTTCCGAGGGAAAAATATCTAATGGGTTTCTCTAGGCTGTGGTGATTTTCCTCAGGGCGTCTCACATGGTGGAACAATGAGAGGCAAGGTTACAGCTGATATATTAAAAGCCTCTGGCACATCCAGGACACTCTAACCTTATAACCTTGCAATCATTTGACACCGCAGGAACAAATTCGGAACAAGACTGTCTTCCGTAGACATTTCCATTTGCATCAATGGTGGGATAGTTGTAGGATGCAACTTGCAAAAAAGAGATAATAGTTAACCATAATCTGTCTAGTATTATTAATCAAAGCTAATTTCCAATACAACAGGACTGTAATTTAGAGCCTTTCATCCTTCCTTCCTTCTTTTCTTCCTTTCTTCTTTTTCTCTTATTCTCTGTGTGTGTGTGTGTGTGTGTGTGTGTGTGTGTGTGTGTGTGTGTGTGTGTGTGTGTATGTGTGTTGTCCTAATACTGGGGCTTGAATTCAGGGCATCATACTCTCCCTTAGCTTTTTCTCTCAAGGCTAATGCTATACCACTTGAACCACACTTCCAATTCTAGCTTTTTGCTGGTTAATTGGAGATAAGATTTTTCTGCCCAGGTTGGCTTCAAACTTCCACCCTCAGACTTCAGGCTCCTGAGAAGTGATAGGAGCCATCAGTGCTTGACTTTTTTTTAATGTATTGTTTTATTTGATTTTATCTTATTGGCAGTACCAAGGTTTTATTTCAAAGACTTGTGCTTCCTAGGCCAGCATTCTACCACCCGAGCCATGCTGACAGTCTTAGAGATTATTAAGTGCCATGCTCTAGCCACATTTTTGCTAGGTAGTTTCATGGATATTCCTTGCTGATTGAGCAAATTCATAAGAAAACATTCTCCTCAAGTCACAAAAGGAAGGATGCAACATTCAGAATAAAATTATAGAGTGTATCACCTTTAAAGATATCTAAAAGCTCAGAGCTCAGAATAAAAAAGGAAATAAGAATTGTCTATTTAAAAATATTTCGCTTTTGGGCTGGGATGTAGCTCAGTGGCAAAGCGCTTACCTAGCAAGTGCAACGTCCTGGGTTCGATCCCCAGTACCAAAAAAGAAAAGTCGAAAAAAATACAGTTGAAAAAAAAGTATTTTGCTTTTATAAAACAAAATCTAGTTAGATTTCATTAATCTCCATTTACTTAAACATAATTAACTTTTATCAGAGCACGGTGGCTCATACCTGTAATCTTAACTAGGCAAGAGGCTGAGATCTGAGGATTACAGTTCAAAGCCAGTGGGGACAGAAAAGCCTAGAAGACTCTTATCTCCCAAACCAGAAAACCAGATGTGATGCTGTGGCTCAAAGTGGTAGAGAACTAGCCTTGAGCAAAAGAATGCTCAGGGACAGTACCCAGGTCCTGAGTTCAAGCCCCACACTGACAAAAAAATTAATTTTTTTGTGCATGTATGTGCCAGGCTTAAACTTAGGGCCTGGGTGCCATCCCTGAGCTTTTGTGCTCAAGGCTAGCACTCAATCACTTGAGCCACAACTCTGGGTCTAGCTTCTTTTGGTACTTAATTGGTAGACTTTCCTGCCAGGGCTGGCTTCAAACTGCTGTCCTCAGGTCTCAGCCTCCTGAGTGGCTAGAATTACAGGTGTGATCCACTGGTGCCCAGTAAAAAAGATTTCACTTTTATAAAACCATAGCTAGTTAGATTTCAGATTCCATTTTATGGGTTATGGGGATACAGTGAATACATTTAATTAAATTTTCTACCATCCTGCAGCACTGGCTTCTTTCATTTCTCATGCAAACTGTTAAATAAGATCTTTATTTTGTTTTCATCAATAAGTAATACTTATTTTATTTGGCAGGGATATAGTAACCTCCATGAGATCTGTTCTTTGGGGCTAGATGTGAATATATTTATTCATAATACACAGACAGACAGACATCAATTTCTTTTTATTTTAAAATATTTTAACAGATGATAAATATAGATAGTATAATTTCTAAAATATAGTATAGTATAAAATAAAAAGTAAAGATTTTCCCAAACCCTTCTTGAAATGGATTGTTGGTATATTTATTGGTATTGCATTTAGATTCACAGATTAATGAGGGCAGAAAACATCTGTAAATGCAGTTTGCCTATCTGTAAATGCAGTTTGCTTTACCTATGCCAAAATCATATATTTTCCAGTTCTCCTTCTGCTTTTCTTTTTATATTCTCAAATACACTTTCTTCACACAGCTATCCTCAGACTTTCATCTATGTTTTAGAAGGACTTACATTCTCTTGACTCTCATTCATTGCTCCCAGATACTTCATCATCATATAGTTCCAATACCCATCAATTTCTATTATTAGGACCTTACCTCTCCTGCTTCATCATTAGATTCCTCTAACCCAAAATATTTAACAAAAAACCTTGACTACAATCAGACTACTGTGTTGCACTTCTTGAACAATTGAGACTCAATACTACTTATAAAGGTTCATGTTAAGGTTATTCTTTTTTGAATGAAAAAGTTCTTTGTTGCAATACTGTTCTGGACATGAATGTTTATAGGAAAGCATCTTAAGAAATCACATCCTTCAATGAGACCTTTAGCTGGAACCCTTTATCTGAACTTTTTGTTTCACACACATTAAGCTGTTGCTAAAAAGCATAGGTCCTTTAAAGTTCAGGGGGAAAGTGTTTATAAAGATCTAAGACAGAGTTAAAGACAAAGTATAGCCAGAGGCCTGGTTTCCTGAGAAGGGGAAGGAGTTCCCCACTAATCTGTCATGCTTCTGTCTAAAGGGATATTAAAGCCATCCCAGGCTCCTGTGTTTACAGCCAGTCATGGTCTCACAATATCTGTCTGTGCCAGCGAGTCACATGATTAAGGTTCCACTCCTTGCTCCCCATAGCTCCTTGTTAACTGTAATGGAGTGAGTAATTAGAATATTGGTGTCAAAGGCAAAAAGAGACACTGAACCCCTTATTGTTAGTTACCATCTTCCCAATCAGTGCCTGATGTGATTAAGAGGAAAAAAATATTTAAAGATGTAATTGAACTGGCTAGGAAAGCCACTGAGTTATTCTCTATCGGTTCTGTTTGGTTTTGTCTCATTCATTACATTATATGAGTTCTAAATGAAAACACTCCATAAACTTTTGCTAATTAAAAAAAATAGTGTTGAAAACAGGTAGATATAGTTGGATGCTTTGGTGTACAATTATAGTTCCAGCTACATGAGAGGCAGAGACAGGAGAATCACTTGAACCTAGTTGTTCAGGGCCAGCCTGGTCAATGGAGCATGGCCTTGCCTCTTAAAAATTGTTAATACATTGTTAATAAATAGATGTAACATAAAAAGTTATTTTACTTCATGAGAAGTCATCACTCTGTGTGTGTGCACGCGCGTGCACGCATATGCCAGTCCTGGGGCTTGATCTCAGACCCTAGGCTCTGTCTCTGAGCTTCTTTTAAAGCTAAAGGCTAGAGCTCTACCACTTAAACCACAGCTGTGCTCCACATCCAGCCTTTTGGGTGGAAACAAGAGTCTCACAGACGTTTCCCTCCTGGGCTGGCTTTAAATTCCATCCTCAGATCTCAACCTCTTGAGTAATTAGATTTACAGGCATGAGCCACCGGCACCCAGTTTTATTTCTTTTAAGCTACCCAAGAGTTGGAGAAATACTGTTGTTTATTTCTCCCCTGAACCTATCTCTTTTTTACCTATATTATGCCAAAGTACTGAAGACATTCAGGTGGTGCTGATTTTATGGCCAATACAAGGCCTTTCAAAGTCAATTGATTGACTTAATATTGGCCCAGAGTTGAGAGATCATGAGAGATAACTTGGGAAGAGTTTGTTAAAGATTTAGTATGGTTCTCAGAAAGAAGGAAGCATCCATTCTGTACATTGAAAGTAATA
This sequence comes from Dipodomys spectabilis, assembly GCF_019054845.1. Classification (NCBI taxonomy): domain Eukaryota; kingdom Metazoa; phylum Chordata; class Mammalia; order Rodentia; family Heteromyidae; genus Dipodomys; species Dipodomys spectabilis. The sequence continues at coordinate 9,209,541 of NW_024870686.1, read as the reverse complement.
CACTTAGTTAAGCAAGGCTTCCTAAGCCAAGTGTCTGATGACTTAAGGGACTGTTAGTATATGAAACTTTTTGTCAAGTCCAAACCACTTGTTTCATTCCAGCCCCCTAATCCATGGGAACTGAAGTGTGTTCATATCTCAGTCCTTCTAAGGACATACAGATGCTCTTCAAACTGGCATTTAGACTGGTAAAGGACACAGTATCTCTCTGCCTTTCTGAAGATGAAGGAAAGGCAATCCACTGAAAAATAGAGAAATAGCTAAGGAATAGTTATGTGGTCGGTGGCTGTCCAGAAGTGAAGATGCAGATGGAAAGAACCATATCAGATTTTGTAGACTGAGATGAGGAGCAGATACACAGAATGCAAATAATGTGTTATTTTGCCCAGATATTGAGTGGGACACTGCCTTAGTAAAGGGCTAGGGAGCAAGAAAAGAAGTTGAGACATATCATTTTCCCTAGGAAAGAAGATTGTGTCAGAGCAAGTTCTAGAAGTAGGACATGAAGCTCTCATTAATGTTCAGAATATTAGTGAAGCTGAAGAATCTGTGAAGAATTTCTGTGAAGAATCTTAGTAGAATCAAAGGAAAATAATAGAATTCATAGACAGTTTGAGCAAGAAATTAAGAACAAAGGCTTGATTGTAGGGCAGAACTTGAACTAGAAAGTGCACAGAATGAGCTTGGGAAATTGACTAGTTAGTTACATCAGATTAACAGGGCTGAGATTGGGTCTCTGTGTTGTGAGATCCAAGATTTGTCTAATCAATACCACAAAAAGATATTTCTAATTAGTATCATAAGAACATTGTCACCCTATTCTTTAGGTTGTGCTTACTCTGGCAACACATATACTAAAATTGGAAAGAGAGCCTTTAGGTGAAGCTTTCAGAAACCAAACAGAACAACAACAGAACAATTTAAGCTTTACTACTAAGGAAATAAAGCAGCTGTGAAAAAATTAACTTTCGTGATTTTAAGCTCCTGGTATAGAATAATCTGGGTCCCTACCGTGTTAGTACAGAGAAGCACTAAATTGATTTTGAAAAGAGGAAAAAGAAATACACACACACACACACACACACACACACACACACACACACACACACACACACACACACACATTTAAAGATGCTGGCAGCGGCTCCATTGGGTTTCTTTTGCTGTTGTTTTTCAGTATTTTTGCTGGAGATGTATTTAGGTCAGAGTTTTGGGTTAGATCCCTCACTTTCCCAGGAGACCAGCAGTATTATTTTCACTTCTGAGAAAAAAAGAAAAAAGAAAATCTAAATGATACAATAGATATGCTCAGCTCTTGTGACAGTCTGTCAAGGAAAAAAGAAAAGTTTTAATCTAAGCTATGGTTCTAATGCAGCTAGGCACACTATTAGACCAAGCAAAGAAAGAAAACTACATAAATGCCATCTGATAAATTTTCAACACTCTAGAAGACACTAACAGAAGCTTTTGTCTTTATCTTGCCCCAATTTAGATTGGCCAGCCTGGAAAGATTTAAAAATGCATTAATCACATTCCTTTATTCTTTCTAAATTTCATGCAGATTTCAAAGTATTATTTAGAAGCAGGGAAATACCCAGGGTCGGTCAAATTGAAAGCCGCCAGGACGGTCCTATGGCCTTGAGACTCAAGTTCCTTGTTTACTTTTCCCTCTCATTCTCTGTAGTGAAAAATCATTATAAACCTTTCCATAATGATAACTTGGATTTCATCCTCCCAACAGGAAACATTCTTACTACATCATAAGAAATAGGTAGAGGGGCTGGGAAGGCGGCTCAGTGGTAGAGCTCTTGCCTTGCATGCCTGAGGCTCTGGGTTCTATTCCTCAACACCACATAAGCAAAAAGAAAAAAGCTGGAAGTGGTGTTGTGGCTCAAGTGGCAGAGCGCTAGCCTTGAGTTGAAGAGCTGAGGGACAGCAACCAGGCCCAGAGTTCAGGCCCCACGACCGGACCCCCCCCCTCAAAAAAAGAAAAGAAAAGAAAAGAAATAGATAGAAAGATACCTAGACAGATAGATAGATGCATACATACATACATACATACATAGATGGAACTTCATATTGGAATTGGCTGGCTTAACTATGGAGCGTAAGAAGTCCCATAATGTACCATTTGCAATCTGGAGAACAAGGAAAGCAGACTGATAGTCTAACTCAGTTCAAGTTCATAGGCCTCTAAAGAGGGAGAGCTAAGGCTGAAGGCCTGAGAAACAGGCCTCTGCGCCTACTACTGTAGTCCCAGAATCCCATGGACAGGGAACTTGAAGTTCTCATGTCAAGGACAGGAAAGGATGAATATTCCTACCCTCCAAAAGAAGGCAAATTTGCCTGTCCTCTGCACCTTTGTTCTTACCTGGATCCTTAAATGATTGAAGAGTGTCCAGTTTCATTGAGGGAGGTTTAGAATTTCTCCATTGCCTTAAATTATCTTTTTTTTTTAATGGTTTATGACCTCTCTCTTTTTAATTAAAACTTTATATTCCTGATATGTAAGTAACTATCTTAATTTTCTTTTCTTTAGTCTAATTCCCCAGCATATCTTCTTCTTTGTAACTTTTACTTTCAACCTTTCCATATGACAATATTTTTGATGTAGCTCAAAATATTATAAAAATATTATTTTTATTAAAGAGTAATTCCTCTAGAGAATTCAGTTATGAAATGTAGTGCGGTTGTATTTTATTTATATTTTTATTTATTACATTTATTTTATAACCTTCCACATTTTTGTTTTTTTTGCCTTGTTCTTTGGCTTTGTTATATTTGTTCTGTTAACTATCAACATCATGATAGTGATCAGGATGGAAATATTTGTTTATTGAACACCAGAATAGGGAAAAGAAGTTCCATATAGTCCTTTCTCTACAAATTAAGCCTCAAATGTCAGTCTTTCACAATTCATGAGTCTTCTTCCCAGATCTTTCTGAATGGGGGGGGGGGGAGTGCATGTGTGCGTGCATGTGCATGTGCACATGTGTGTGTGTATGTGCATACATGTGCATGCACACTGCTAATAGGGATGGAGCTCAGGGCCTGGGCACTGTCCCTTAGCTTTTTCAATCAAGGCTCGCATTCTACTGTTTGAGCCAAGCTCCACTCCCAGCCTTTTGGTGGCTAATTGAAGGTAAGAGCCTCATGAACATTCCTGGCTGGCTTTAATTTACATTCTTAGATCTTAGCCACTTCAGTAGCTAGGATTTTAGGCATAAGCCACCAGGGTGCAGCCAGATCTATTTTTAAAAATGTTTAATTTGTTGCCTTGCAGTTTTCCCTAAATACAGCTTGATTCAACTGAATCAATAAGAGGTAATTGAGTAAGTTAGTTACGCGTGAAGAGATACCCTTGCCGGTCTGCTGGGGCTCCACTGTCTTGCTGACTGTTAAAGTAAGTTAATAACCTGGAACAGCGTGGGGGTTTCCAGAAAGGACAGGGTAGTGGTCCAACACGTTGTAATTAGCAGCCAGAAGAGGGAATCGTTTATTATTTTCATTATTTTTTTCAAGCAATTCCCCAAACTTACCTTGCAGCATTTTCACTTTTTCAGCATAAAGAAAGAGACACACAATCCTTATCCATGTTGAAATACACTCAGGAGCAACCTTTGTCTGATGTTTGAAATTATACTGGGCAATTATTGTAAGATGCTCCAGACTGACACCTGAATATTGATGCTCCAAGTCAGGGCTTAAGGTAACTATGAAAAGCTCAACATAGCTTTTGCCTACCAAGTAAATGGCTGAACATAGCCGCTGTTAACCTTGTACTGAGTTCTTGAAAAACATATAGATCTTCCCATATTTGTTTGTTTGTTAGGATATATTAAACTTGTGCAAGTCAAAGAAATGTACTCTTTATTTGACTTATAAAACTGCAACCTCTCTGTATATCACCTTTACATTAACAATTTTAAAAATGCAAAACAGAAAAAGGAAGAAAATAGCAAAAAGAAAACTTAGCAGGTGATTGGGAAGAATCTTTACATACAAACACGTAGAGCAAGAAATCTGACAGAATAAGGGGTCTGGGATTTAAAATGTAGCTATTGGGACACCAGCAGGAAAATATCTTTTTAATTTCTTGGCTTGCATAATTTAATTAAAAAATAATTTTTGTTAGATTAAAAAGTGAAGAATACATATGACAGAAAATTAAAACCTTAACTGGCATGAAAAAGTACCTAATTACTAACCATTAATTTGTCTTCCTATTGAGACACATATACCAAACAAATAATAAACCATCCAACATTTTTGATCTATAAGAAAAAAACAAAATAAAAAAAATTTTAAAGCAATGTATCTAGGCCTTTAATTTAGCTCTGCTAGTTTTCTGGCACCAGGTTCCTGTGGAAATCTCACTGTAAGCAGGGCATCTTTTTGATAGAATCATGTTTGAGTACACTGTGAAATTTATCATTAAAAATAAAGCAAGAAAGGCTGCCTGTGGGTCACACTTGTAATCCTATCTATTCAGGAGGCTAAGACATGAGAATGGAATTTCAAAGCCAGCCAGGTAAGTAAAGTCCATGAAACTCTCATCTCTATCTAGCAAATAGCTGATAGAGGTATGGCTCAAGTACTAGAGCACCAGCCTTGAGGAAAAAAACTAAGAGATAACACAGGATTCTAGATATTGCATACAGTGAGATAAAAGAAAGGATAGTCTCAGGAGAGAATCACAAAGGTGCAATTCCTAAGCGCCTCTTCCTATTTATATAAAATAATATACTGAAAAAGCTAAGAGAAAGTGTCTTGGCCCTTGAGTTTAAGCCCCAGGACTAGTACCAAAAAAAAAAAAAAAAAAAAAAGGACTCTAAGATGTTGTTTGTTAATTGGTGTGTGTCTTAGCATTTTTGGCTTCAAGATCATACAGAGAATACTACTTAAGTATATTTCTAGTCAATCATTAAAAAAGAACAAGTAAAATATCATTGTCCATCATCTATCTACTACTCAAAAAGAACTATTAAAACTGAGGCTAATAGATGAGACAAAGAATCAAAGCCCTTATATTGCTTAATTCAGTGAGAAAAGCAGCCTAATTGGTTTCTTGGACTCAAGTGATCACCTTTTTTATTTTTTATATTTTATATTCTACTTGCTTGGTCTTCAGGTAGTCAGAAGACACATGAAAATACTGAAGTGATCACTGGCAAAGATGAAATTCAGGGGTGTGTTAGGGGGAATGATTATGTGCCCACACTCCTGGATATCAGGTCTGTCTTCTCTGTATGTTAAGTAACGTCTGTGCTAATCCCTTGCCTGTTCCTTCAAGTGAACTAGACTTCCTAAGAAAATTCTACTGTAAAAATGATAAATATCTCAGGAAAGCATTGCAATGGGAAATTCACTTCTACCAAGCTCCTTGTCACAAACTTCTCTGTCTTGCTCTCCACCCAAGAGCTTTTCTCCTTAAGACAAATCTTCATGTTTTTGTTCCACCGAATATAAGGCCTTTCGTAGAGTTTAATCAATATTCATTTGAATGATGAAAGCACTATGTTCATATGTGGAAATTAAGGGATTATCTAAAAAGAAAATATCTGTCATAAATTTATCATATTTATGAAGAAACAGACTTCTTATTAAATTCAGTAGAATTCTGAATTTGAATTGTTCAAAAGTGTAATGGTAAAAGATCAAACTGAACAAAACAGTCACTCCAGGTAAAATTACAAAGGGCTCGATTTATTCCACTGCTTACATATTTTGCTCCTTCTCTTTTTCTACATCCTCTACTCTTGAATATGGATTACAAAAGCTTCCAAAAGGCCAAATAGTAGTTAGGGTAAAGAAATGGGAAGAAAATAGACTAGGGGTCACTGAAGCTTGAAAGTAAATGAGTGTTTTAAAGAGACACATTCAGTTACAAATAGAATTACATTCCTTAATTGAAAACTGTTTAACATTATTTTCAGGCCTTTTTTCTTTGTCATATTCCTTCGAGTATTACAAATCAAAATTATTTTCCCTACTAATTTCACAATGTTCCATTGAACACTAATTATATTACAACATTTTCCAAGCTCAGTCTTTTGGTTCCCAGGAGAGACAAAGAAGTTTCCAGAGCCATTGCTTGGCTCCTATCACTAAGGCAGAGGTTTGAACTCACTGCCCCAAGTTGAAATTACTTGAAATGTGGTTAGAATTTTTAAATTCGCTTCCAGCTTCTAAAAATTGGAAACTTTGTTACAAAATATACAAACAGGGCTGATCCTGTAGCCTAGTGGTAGAGATCTTGCCAGGACTATGAAAGGCCATAGTTTTGATTCCCAGTACCCCTTCCTCCCCAAAAACAAAACAAACAAAAAGAGAAATGACAAAATGGGAAGGGAGGAGAGGGGTTAAAAAAAAAGTCAAACCCAACACATTGAGGTTGTTGGGTTTACAAGCATTGTAACTGACAGCCCCTCTACAGGGGTTCTATCTCCCCATTCTCACTATCCCATTTGGCTGGTTTACTCACTAACGTTATGTGCCTGAGCCACTGTAGATATTTGAAGTTTTTGCTTATGTATTCGTTTGCTTATTTGTTTTAACGCATTATGATGGGGCCAGGGGAAGTACAGAAGATGGGGAAAAGCAAGATGGTGTGTTATGACAATAATAATATCTAATTCCAATGGTTAGAATATGAACCAAAAGAGCATTAAATAGGTTGCCTTCTCTGTCACTCCTTCCTGTCTCATGTTTTAATAGTCAGCTATGGGAATTTTCTTTCTTTGGCAATACCAAGGTTGGATATGGGGGGGGGGGGGGGGGGATTAACTAGAGAGGGGCTGAGATGCCACTGTGAGTAACTTCCGGGTAGCTGATACCCAGCTGAGGAAGTGAGCGGTCCAGTCCTGGGTCAAGTCATTTTGATTAGTTTTGTTTTTACTCTGCCATTGAGAACAAATACTTGGTGAACCTAGCACAAAATCAAACATCGTTTTGATAGATTCTTTTTCTCACATATTGAAACCTTTCAGAGGACTCTGATTGCTGGAGAGAAAATGAAATACAATACAATGGTAATGTGTCTGAGTTCTGAGTTTTAATATCAAGAGTACAGTTCAGGTGGATCGGGTGAAAAATGTACTGTAAAGTCAGCTCCTTATGACACTAATGAAAGCTAAGGTGATGAGCTAAAGCTTAAATTGACTTTGGTGATCCTCTTCCATCTAGTAAATGTCACTATTTAGCCACACTCTTACTAACTTTTCCATTCCTTTTTTCCTGCACCTTGTAAAGGCTTCTTCACAAAGGTTAAAGTCAAGTTCTTGCTTTTGCTAGAAAAGTACCTCTTGAACCACAGCTCTAGTCTTTTTAGTTGGGATCTTGCTATCTATCTCCTGAGAAGCTGAGATTATAGTCATGTACCACCATAGCTGGCACTCCTCCTGGATCTTTGTTAAATAGGAATTTCATGTTCTTGTTTGAGGTGCCCATTTAATGAGACAATTAGGTCTTCAGCAGTGCAGCATCCCTACCCATGGATTCCATCAACCACTGATGAAAATATTTAGGGAAAAATTGTATCTGTGCTGGAACATGTACGGACTTTTGTTATTGTTCCCTACACTATCCAGTGTAACACCTATTCGCCTAGCATTTATACTGAATTCTTACCATAATTAATCTAGAGATGGATTCAAGTATGTGGAAGAATGTATATAGGTCATAGGCAAATATTATGCCATTTTGTATAAGACACTTGGGCATTTTAGTACTTGAGGAAGTAGGGAAGGGGTCCTGGAACCAATCCCTGGAGGACGGCTATATATATTAGTAGTAAGAGCCACCACTCCATTGCATTCTTATTATGTCCTCAGTGCTTACATGCAATATTATTATCCATGCCACATAAAAACCCCATGAGATGTAACATTATACTTCATATATATATATATATGTATATATATATATGTATATATATATATATATATGTACACACACACACATACACACACACTCACACACACACATACTGGGGCTTGAATTCACCCTTAGCTTTTTCACTCAAGGTTGATGCTCTACCACTGATTAGGCTATGATTCTAATCTGAGCTGCAGCTCTACTTCTGACTTTATGGTGATTGGTTGGAGATAAGAGTTTCACAAATTGCCTAGGCTGGCTTTGAATCAAGATTCCTGGATCTCAGTCTCCTGCACAGCTAAGATTATAGGCATAAACCACTGATGCCTGGCTTAGACCTCCTTTTTGGAAGATGAAGAAGCAGAATTTTTCAGGATCTAAATGACCTATTCATCACAAAACTAGTAAGGGTCCGGCTCCAAAAATCTTACTTTCAATTATTACACTAGGAAAGAATTAAAACTATGAAAATTAGAGTCTGGTCTTAGTCACAGGCTTTGTCAGTAGACAAAAGAATAGAAAACATTCAGTGAAAGCCAAATGCAAACCAGAATATCACAAAGAGAAATGTTACATTATGAGCAAGCCACACAGCACAATGAGGAAGATCCAGGAAAATCAGCATCAATAATCAAGAAGAGGATTGAGGTGTGAAGGTTAACATTTATTCTGAAAGGATGAACACTGTATGGGAGGTCAGGGTGTTATCAGGGATGCTGATTCCAAAACACCTAATTCAGTTACAGTCAACCATAAATGTTCATGTAAAATAGAAGCATTAACCATTCATTTTTTTTCTTTTCTTTTTGACAGTCCTAGGATTTGAACTCAGGGCCTGAACACTGTCCCAGAGCCTTTCTGTACTCAAGGCTAGCTGTCTACCACTTGAGCCACAGAGCTACTTCTGGCTTTTTCTGGTTATGTGGTACTAGGAATCAAACCTAGGGCTTCATGCATGCTAGGCAAGAACTCTACCACTAAGCCACATTCCCAACAATTTATTCTAAAAATCGGTATACTCTGGGAGAGATGCTCAGAAGTATCGATGGACTTTCTTTTTAGTTTGAACTTAGAGCCTCTAGTTCTTTTTTATATACTCTTCTTGCACCTCCAGTCAGACTATAAACTGTCATCAGGCAGGGGCCTGGCATGCATGCCTTTGATTACCCTTATGTCCCCAGTAGTAGCTGAATGGGGAAAAACTCTGGGGAGACAGAATCTTTTGAGTGGTACTCATGCTCTCCAAAGTTGAATTCTGGGTAAATTAAGAAGCCAGTGCCAGAGTTAGAGATTTTATTTTGAAAACCGGCTGCCAGTGGCTCATGCCTGTAATCCTAGCTACTCAGGAGGCTGAGAGCTGAGAATCATAGTTCAAAGCCAGCCTGAGCAGGAAAGCCTGTGAGACTCTTATCTCCAATAAACGGCCAGAAAACTGGAAGTGGCACTGTGGTTCAAGTGGTAGAGCATTTGCATTGAGCTGAAGAGCTCAGGGGCAGCACCCAAGCACAGAGTTCAAGATCCAAGGCAAACAACAACACCACCAACAAAATGGAGGTGAGAAGAGGCTTGTTCTTATGATCTGAAACTCAGGTGATGAAATCGATATATGTTAAGCTAAAAGAGAGACTAAATTCCAATTCTACCCTCCTCTTTTCTACCCCCTTAACTACTTTATATCTCACGTCTAGCATTTATTTTGTTTGTTGGGAAGCTTTCTTTAGTAGAAAGCACTCTTCAGGACAGAAGGGCTCCTGGTGTCTTCTGCATGTTGCTGTATCAAAGAAAAACATCAGAAAGCAGTAAACTCGCTCTTCCAAACAGAATAACTGAGTTTATGTCAGTAATTTTCCTTATCCAGAGATAGTAAATGTTCATGAAATTCTGGCCTGAATTTTTTTTTAAAGACATGATCGTGATTGTATTCTATTGTGATCTTCAAAAAAGGGCCTTCTTATGATGATAGGAGCTTTCAAACCACGCAGTGTCACTCACCTGAGGGCTGTGGAAAAACCAAACCTCAGAATCTCATCAGAGACTCTAAACCTGCAGTCTGGGACCCAGCCCGACCGTGGTGGAGCACTAACAGCTCCCGAGATGGGCTGGATTGCAGTCCAAAGGCCGGTGAGGGCGCCCTCCGCCTCACGCTACACACCCACGGGCTTCAGCCAGGACGGAGGAACGTCCCCCACACAAGGACTTTCCTTCCCCATTCCACCCATCAGGAGACACCCATCCATGCCCCATCTCCTTAGCGCAAATTTCTGCAAAGCCCGCCGGAAAAAAAGGCGAACACACAGAGGGCAGAGCATGTCCAGGGCCACCAAGTACGAGGGAACGTGCGGGGTGTTCCAGGCTCCAGCCAAGACTTCTCCACTAAGTAAACTCTAGCTTTTCGCCTTTGCCCCCGAGGCCAATGGTAGGCGACTTGTAGGCGCTACCCGCTGCAGACTTAAAGGCTGGGAGGAAACATTCCAGTCTGGGGCGGAGGGGGCGAGGGGCGGGTCCAGGGAGGGGCGAGAAGGGCTGTGGGCGGGGTCTCGTGGTGGGCGGGTCTCGTGGTGGGCGGGGCCTGGCGGCGCCCTGCGGCGGCCCACACCCCTGCGGCGAGGAGTGGGCGGCCGGAGCTTGGGCGCCAGGCGGAGCCCGAGGAGCGTCCAGGTCTGCGGCCCGGTGCCCCGCCCCCGCCGTGGAACCCGCCGTGGAAGGAGGCGGTGCCGCCAGGTGTGGTCCCACCCCTCGGGGCGGGCCCCGCGGGAGGGCGCGGCCGGCGGGGCGCGCGGCTGGCAGTGCGCTCGGGCTGCCGGTACGAGCGAGCGCGCTCTTCTCCGACCGCCAGCCATGGCCGAGCAGTGCCGGAGCGCCTCGCCCGGCTCCCGGAGCGCTCGCCCTTCTCGATCGCCGTGAACACTCGCGTTCTGCCCGGACCTGCGGCCAGGGGCACGGGGCGGGTGAGCGAGGATGCGCTGAGTACCACGAGGGCGCGTGTCCCGGGTGCCGCCACCGTGGGACCTGGCACGGGATCCAAGCTGCTGCGGGCTGCCTCGACTTCCCGTCGGTGCCCCTGCCGCTGTGCCCCGCACTTGATGTGCAGGGACCAGCCGGGCACCATGATCCTCACACGTAAGCGTGCAGGCGGGCCTGGGGGGCGCGGGGGGGGGGTTCGCCCCCGCGGAGTCGGTGTCCCCCCGCCTGGCCCAGTCGGTGCCTGTCGTCCGGAGCTTTTGAATGGCTTGATGAGAAGTGTGTGTGTGTGTGTGTGTGTGTGTGTGTGTGTGTGTGTGTAAGAACTTGGGAAGGAGATTGGATTTCGGATCTTGTCCATTGGCCATGCGTTGCCGGAGTCGGGGGGGGGGCCTGCCAGGGCCCGGCGGGGGGACCCCCCGAGATGGGAGGGCTCTGCTGTTCTCGTTCTAAATCCGCCCGGCTGGCTGGCCTCTGGCCCCCCGGGGGCACAGCGTGACTCCCTGGCTACCTTGCTTTCCTGAGGGGGTCGTCCTCGGCTCGGTGCCCTGCTGTCTGCAAGGAGGAGACTCCTTAGGGGACATTGTAGACTCCGGTGGCACTGCTTGAAAGTTTATTCACACGCACACACACACACACACACACACACACACACACACACACACACACGAAGTTTAAGCGGGGCTTGCTTGCTTGCTTGCTTTTTCTGTCTAGATCTAGAGCTGCGCAGTCTCCGAGTCTGGTCCGGGGAAGTCTGGGTTTGATGGTTTCTGGAGAGGGTGAAGGTCCTCCTCTAGGCCGCGTCCCGGCTCCGGCGGGGGCTGCGGGAGGGCTGACTGGGAAGGCTGAACTTTCCCACCGCCCGCTGGGTCATTGGACCCTATTCCGGCAAAATCCCACAAGATGCCCACGCCCTTGGCCAGGCTAGATCGTGGGCCGCGGAGAGGAAGGAAGCCGGCTTCCCGACACGAGGTGTGTGTGTGTGTGTGTGTGTGTGTGTGTGTGTGTGTGTGTGTGTGTGTGTGTGTGTGTGTGTGTGTGTGTGTGTGTGTGTGTGTGTGTGTGTGTGTGTGTGTGTGTGTGTGTGTGTGTGTGTGTTCAGATCGAGGCGACAGCCTCTTGGGGGTGTGTGTGTGTGTGTGTTCAGATCGAGGCGACAGCCTCTTGTGTGTGTGTGTGTGTGTGTGTGTGTGTTCAGATCGAGGCGACAGCCTCTTGGAACCGTGCCCCGCTCTGTGTCCCTGTCCCCAAGTCCAGCGTCAGGGAACCCAACCTTTCATCTTTCGGGAGTTAATTCCGGCCGCAGCAAATCCACCCCGCGTGTGGAACTGTCTGCATCGCCGACTGGCCGCGGGAATCCTGGGTCTTGAACCTGACAGATAGATGGGCGACCCTAAGTAGTGACACTACTTTAGTGTGGGTCCGCCCTCCACCCCGCTAGGATAAAGACCGTTATTGACACGCGTGGAGGTTGTCAGGATGCCAGGACCTGGTGCTGTTTGTAAGGTGTCTGATGCTGACCCGCCAACATGGTCACGAATCGGCTCCTTCTTAGGAGACAGAGGTTGTTGTAAGCGGTGGCTGGTGATTCAGAGGAGGGCAGCAGCTATCCCTTACCATACTTGTGACGCATTTGGTTAGAAAAAAAAGTCACAGCTCTGGAGAGGGCAGAATACTGAGTCTCAAGTTACTTTTTATTTTATTTTTTTCCTCCAAAATTCTGCTGGCCGATGGAGGATGAAGGAAAATAATAGCCCAGCAGAATGCAGGGCCCAGAATGTACGTCTATCAGCGGCTCCAAGAGGTTGACTAATTCAGCATCCATCTGGACTGCAGGCTGGTCCTCTGCGGAGATAATTTGCAAATCATAGGGGTGGGATGAATGGAGGCACCCAGTGCCCACTTGGCAGGCGGATTGCGGCAGATGGTCAGAGGGGTGTCCTGCAAGGCAGCAGCTCCCACCCCCCAATAGAAGCACTAAAGTCCTAAGGAACGAATGTCAAATGGGTAGCAGATGTGCATCCAACAGCTATTTCGAGCTTTTTCTCAGAAAGTGCTGGCAGTTGCCTGTCCTCACGTTTATTGTAGTGTGCCAGATTCACAGTGCAGTCCAAGCCTGGGCACAGAATTTTTTCATTAGCATGACTGTTCAGAACGTTTGAGATGAAGTACAGCACGCTGACTTTCTTTCCCAGCTGTTTTTTTTTTTCTTCATGTTTGCTTTTGGCAAAACCTGACTTTATTTTCATTTAAGCTGCATGATCCTTGGTCTTTAATGATGTAGGAGCTCAAGTAGGCTGACCAATTTGTTGTCCTGGTGCCACGAAATCAGAATAAGTAGCCTCCAACTTGAATTTCTCCCTAGAATGCATGAGCAAAGCATATTTGGTGACACGTGTTTTAATTTCCTAATCATAAATCATATTAGAAACACCACTCACTCTTTGAAAAAGAATGAATAGATGAAACAGACAATTCAAAATTGATTGTTGGAGTTTTCAGGTTTTAATATACTGGGTGAATCAAAGGCTTTCTCTATTATTCTAGCGCAAAGACAATTGGCCTTTGAACCCTAAAGCTTTTGTTTGTTGTTCTGTGTTGTAGTTCAGAGAACAAAGACCAAGCAAAGTTTAAGGGTACTTTTACTTAAAAAGTGGTGTTTGTGGGTGCTTTTGAAAATAGACCTAATATTGATGTGTTGATGTATTGCGATTAAATAAACTATTGGTGTTAAATAATATGTTTTGTGCAGGTCCTGGAGCTTGAGGGCCTGGGTGCTGTCACTTAGATTTTTTTGTTAGCACTCTATCACTTGAGCCCCCAGTTAAACTTTTGGCTTTTTTGGTGATTAATTGGGATAAGAGTGTCATGGACTTTTCTGCCTCAGTGGCTTCAAACTGTGATAGTCAGATCTCGGCACCCTAAGTAGCTAGGATTACAAGCAGAAGCCACCAGAGCCCAGCTAGATATTTTCTTTAAATAAGTCACTATATAAATCCAAAAATAAAAAATACGAAAATAAGCACTTAGGTTTCCTTGGGTGTCCCTATGGTGATTTTAAGCCATGATGCAGTGTTTAGATGTGAGTGGTATTTTTATGACTTAGATGTGAAAATATTTAGGGAAGGGTTCAGGAGAATGGGGACATCCAAAGTACAGTGAGCAAAGTGAATAGAACTTCTTTGAAGAGGGCCTTGTTCTAGACAGGATGGTCCTGTACTGTAAACACAAGTTTCTCATGCCTAATTCTCCTTCCTAGCAACAGGAAGACGGAAATGAGGCCATACAAAAAAAAAAAAAAAAAAAGATCCAGAAGGGCTCCAGACAATGCTTGATCCACCCTGCTATTCACCCTGTCCAGTCAGAAGACCTGCAAAAGTAAAAATAGCTTCAGATGTTTCCTTTTCCTCCCTGGATATTACCAAATCAGTAAAAAACTTAACTCAGTGCTTTGGAACATCAGAGCAAACCCTGACCCCATGGTGTGACTGGCATTCAGACTCACATTGTGCCAAACCTATCCTTGAGATTATAAAGCAGACCCAGAAAGAAAGATGATTTTCATCTTCAATATTTGCAGCCCAGTGATTTAAGAGTGATATGAGTTAGGAACCAAGAGAATTGCTTTAATTTGTAAGCTCACTTGCACCTCTTGAATCTCTTAAGTACCTTTTTTCTTTTCTTTTTTTAATTAGGGCCTGCTTCTCAAACTCCTAGTTTGGAAGCTTTAATGCAAAGGGGGGGAAAAAAAAGTCTATGCAGTATTCAAGGCATTACAAGAAAGAGTTCCTTTCCTGGGTGGGGGGGTGGAAGGGGTCAAGGTCAAATCTAAAAAGCCAGCTACTCTGTCCTAAGGAATATATCCCCAAGTTCCTCTTCTGGACTGTGAAAAGAGAAGGAAGGTGCCTTTCTGGAACAGATTTTCACAGCCATCTCTATTTCTGGCTCTTGGGCCATGGAGGAATGGAAACTTGAGCATTATTCCTCTTCTACGCAGAGCAGGGCTATAGGGTAAAAAAGATGGTTTACAGGAATTGATTACTACTGAGAATAAGCATGCCTGGGTGTTTTCTCCAATTACAACAGTCCTCCTTTTTCCTGAAGGAACACATTCAAGAATCCCAGTGCAGACCTGAATCCACACACAGTACCAAATCTTACCAGCACAATATTTTTCTTAAACATACATATTAATGAAAAAGTTTTATAAATTACACACCATGAGAGATAAATAACATAATAAAATAGGACATTATGACTCGGTAATAAAAGTTCAGTCTTATAAATTCTCACTTTCTGGAATTTTCCATTTACAATGTTCAGATCTCACTTGAGGGTGGATAACTAAAACTGGGAAGGGGGGGTGTCTCTTGTAGAGAGATTCCGTTAAAGTGGAAGGGGTGTGGTTCCAAGTGATAAGGGCTGGCCCTGACTGTCAGCCCTTTCCCAGCTGTGAGCCCCAGTTACTGTTAAAAGATTATCTTGATCAATGATAAGGGGTAGGAAATCTCCAGGGAAACTTTAATTAGGAATTCTTCCTTACCATCTCAATTAGTGGCAGACAGGAAGAAAGCCCTGCAAATGTAGCCAGTGTAGTTTTAGAGACCCCTCAAGTAGTCAGACTTTTCTAGAATGATCCATTGCAGTTGTAGAGGGTGTGATCATAGATTGCTATAAGGTAAGGTTTGAGAATGACTTGGGCAGTGGTTTTGGCCTTCTGTTTCCAAGGCCTGGTGAATGGAGACATCACCTCTGCCTTTAACTTTTGGGTAAGGGATTCAAGATACCGTTTTTTCTCAAAGTCTTATATGTATTGATTACACTGGATTGCACACTTTGTCTTCAGTGAAAGCATTCTAGAAGGCTTTGAAAATAACATGAGTGGTACTTTGAAAAATGCCTGTTTATTGGGAAATGAAGATCTTGGGCACCCCAGGGAAACAGACCTCTGCTCAAGGTGTATCTTGCTCTTCATCGTAGTGGGGTGGTTTCTCTTCTGTGACTAGATTTCATTTCCTAGTGGACCTTGGGCCCTTTGTCCCTTACTCTTGACTCTCCTAGTTGGCCTTTTCATGTCTGCCCTTCCCCCACCAGGAGAAAAATTAAAGCTAATTATTGAAGTCAGAGGTCTGTGGAGCTGAATCCTCAGATGCCTTTGTCACCTCCCATCCACATTTTGTTCTGTCGCCTGCCCACCTTTGAGGGCCCTGCAAAGGACTAGAGGTCGCTTCCTACTCTTGTCACCGAGGCGCCTTCCTCCTCCTGCTGGAGTCTCCAAAGGATGTCTTAGGGACAGAAGTTTTCCACACCCTGAGCCACTTCCCTGGCTCGTAGCACTTAGGAAGCTGGAGATGAAGAGATGTGGCTGTCTTACTGTCACCTTGAGTACTTTGTTAGCTCAGTGACCAAGTAGATAGAAGCTGTCGAAATCCCCAAACTGTCTTTTGTGTCCTGAATTTTGAGAAACAGTGCCCACCCAGAGCCTTTTCCAAGCTTTATAGTTTGGAAAAGGGATTTTATATAATGCTTATTATACATTTGTAAAAGTCATTGTGTGGGAAATTCCAGAGCTTTGCAAAGGAAGCTTGGGAAAACAGTGTCTCTTCCCTGCTGTGGGGCAGCTTGGATGCTGGAGGGCCTAGTCCAAGGTCATTGTGAGCTGAATGGAGTCTCAGACCACTTCCTGCCAGCCTGTTTAAACAAGGAGTGGAGAGCAACTAAAGGAGGATCTTTCCTAGGGAAGGGCTTGTCGGAAATTAAGCAGATGAATTAAATAGATGTTAAATTTCAACCACTAATTAGAATTAGGTTCTGTGGGCCTGGGGACTCTGGGTGTCCTGAGCTTATTAGTTCATCTAGAAGATAGGAAGTCATGGTTTTTGTTGAAACATTTCTTAGACACCGAACTAATTGTGTGGGGCTGGGGATATAGTAGAGTTCATAGGTTTGAACTCCACTCCACCTCAAACAAAACAAAGAAATGGACACATCAAATTGGTTAGTATTCTTGTTAGACATAAGGAGGGATCAGTGGCTTACACCTTTAAACAGAATCCCACGTTTTTATTTCTACCAGTCTTTACTAAAACAATATTTCCTTTTTTGATTGCCCTCTGTCAGAAGGAACTAAAACATGGTTGAACAGGATTTGTTGTTTTAAATTGTTTTGAATGCTTTGCCATCATTTTTATTTTGAATCCAATGTTTTCAGAATACCACAATTTGCTCAAGATCTTTATTTTTCCTGTGTTTAGCACCATAGGACTGAGGGTGAAATCCAAGGCCCAGCTGGCTTTATGAGAATAAACGTTGCTAAAATAGATGTGTAGGGGAGGGTCAGGGAAGACTATGTGTGTGCCAGCCTCATGTTAAGGATAGGGGTTATTCTAGGTTTGTAGTTTGCCTTTGATAAATTGTAAAGGAAATGGATTGTATAATCTTAAAACATCTGCTGCCCTTTACTAAAGAAAAACTCAGGAAAACAAGGGCCCTTAAAAATGTACCACTTAGATCATTTCTTTTCTTGGATCTTAAACCATGCAGTTGTTGTCTTTAAAACACTAGTACTGTGTGGCTGCCCGTGCCTCACACCTATAATCCTAACTACTTAGGAAGCTGATATCTGAGGATAACTAGTTCGAAGCTAGCCCAGGCAGAAAAGTCCCATGAAACTCTTATCTCCAATAGCCCACTGAAAAACCAGAAGTGGAGCTATGGCTCAAAGTGGTAGAGTGCTAGCCTTGAGCAAAAAAGTTCAGGGACAGCACTCAGGCCCTGAGTTCAAGCCCCTCAACCAACAAAAACAAAACAAAACAACAACAAAAAGTAGCATTGAGATTCCAAACAATTTTTTTCTTAGTGTGTAATTTGGAGTGTATGAATATTTGATACAGAATTCTAGCTCTGTGTATGTGTGTGCATGTGTGTATGTGTGTATGTATATACCAAAGGTGTTTGTCCTATCTCAGACTGAGATGAAATGGAGGTGATGATACAGTACCCATTTTTTCAATAGATTATTCATGTTTCAGTTGGACCTCTGGAGGAAGTAGATGCCAGTTTTTGATTAGTTGGGAGATGTTTTCTATGCTTAGAAATCAATGGCTCAGCATGGAGTCTCGAGTGCCTGACTGATAGGCCTGTCACTCATGAACTTATATTCATATGCTACTGAGTAGGAGAAGAATACTTCCTTATGATGTGTGCTATTTGCCTTTTCATGGGTTATATGTTAAGAGCAGTACTTTGCAAACCCTTGTACAAAGTGATCCCCCAAGGGAATTACAATTGATTTAATTTCTTCATTACTAAAGTGTCACTTCAAGTGCTTTTAATCCCTAGCACAGCCTTGCCGAGTGTTTCTACCAAGGTTTCTTTCCTTCTTTCACAGCAAAACCATTTATTAAGTTGTCATGCGTCATAAGGTTAAAAAAAAGAGTTCTCCCCTTTATTGTTTCTAGGAATGTTCTTTACTAGAAAGCAAGCATATCTGTCTTCAGTCTTCAAGCAGGAAGGGAGAAAGTAGGTGCATCAGATTTCTATTTCTTACTAGTACTGAGAAACTAGTCTGGTGATTTAAAAGTGAGGGCATATGATTTGATTACCGCTGCTGCAGTCAGGACTAGAGCTGGATGGCTTAGGAAGCTGGATAGCTCTGGAACCTTCCTGGAGTATATGGCCGATCCAAACTCTGGACCAGCTTTCTCACTTCCCCAGGCCTTGCTGCTGGCGACTCCAGCTGGTAGAAGAAAACCCACAAACATAAAGACCATTAAGAAAACAAACAAACAAAAAACCCAGTTTCCTATGCACAGAAATACTTTCCTGTGAACATTTAGTATGAGGGCTATGGGTATATACATTAGCAAATATATTTTAGTTTTATGTTCTCTGTGATAATACAGCCTTCATGAGATGATGAAATTGGTCTATTAAAAAGCAAATGGTATATTTTAATAATAATTTTGATAAATTTGTAGCATTGGGAAACAACTCAAAAGCAGTTTGTAATGATGTGATATTTTCAGGGAAAAAGAATGTGTCCGTCTAATTCATGAGGAATCTAGAATATTAACTGAAAGACCAGAACCTGTTCTAGAGGATATCCTCTTGGAAGGATAAAGGAAATAGGAGTCAGAAACTTCGGGAGCAGCAAAATATAACACTACATCCCTTACTGTGTGGCCAGACACTTCAGTTTTACAGAAACATACATGCACACCTGTATTTACTGGAACGTGTACTTATCTGTTTGCATACAATTATGTGTGTACCAGGGTACAACACAAAATGTATTTTTTGTATGTCCTGGTTGGAAAAATTAAGATAATTTTACCAGAATGGAAATCAGATTAGTGTTGTTGTTGTTTTGTAATACTTGAGTTGAGTACTCTGCCACAAAGTAATATAGGTACTGGGGATAGATGACAGAATAAAATAGAAAATCCTGCCCTTTGAGAGCTCCCAGTGAGGACGCATAGAAAATAAATGATAAATGTGGGGACAGAAGGGGGGTAGAGATGGGAGAGGCTAGTTTGGGCAGTCAGAGGCAATTTATGTAGTCAAGAGCAGGGATACAGGAACTCCTGTTGGGGACACAAGAACCCTTGTTAAGACCTTGGCTTTCCCCCATGAAATGGGGCTTGTTGGTGCTGCCTGGACCAGCACTCTTAGTACCTAACAGACACATGGGCCTTAGAATAGCTAACAGGAAAGGAATTCATTCCTGAGGACAGAGGATTGTACTGGACTGTGAATTACCTTTCCACTTGACTTCCTCTTAGGACAGGAACTTGGGTCTTTGATTGTTGCTGAGTGCAGCTGGCAGTACTCCTAGTTCAATAAATAGTGAGTGAAGGGAAAAATGAAGGCCAATGGACTTCCATAAATTTATGGCCACATTAGAACATACCTCGATGAATATTGGTGAATCCCACATGGCCTAAAAATCATGAAAGAGTAGTTGACCTTGCTCTCCCAGAAGCTTTGGAACTTTTTAATCTTCAGAATATATGCAGAAGATTTTTTTTTTTTGAGGAGGGAGGCAACTGAGTATAGGAATTCTGCGAGACGCTGTCAGAACTTTTTCTGTGATTAGATAACATTGGCATTTAATAAATATCAAACATGTATTCAGCTGTCTGACTTAGCTCTAGTAGGAATTCATTTTGCATAGTTAACTCCTGATAACTAGTCTTCGGCGGTTGTGTGTTTAACATTTGTTTTCATAAATGTCAAGAGAAAGGGATTCAAGTCATAGATAGAAGAAAGGTAAATATTAATAGAAAAAAATATTAGTGGCTTTTCTTCCTTTTCCTTCTTCGGGAACATATATGTGTGTAGTTCCAATATGCAAAGAGTCTTTGGCTTGCACAAATGGGTGAAGTAGGGATTTGTTGAAGGCAGGAGAGAGAGAGTGTGGGGTACTCTGGGAACTTCAGAGCTTGTGTTCGGAGGCCTGCCTTCCAAGAGCTAAAGGGACTGGCAGAGAGGCCAAGTCAGGAGGCCTGTGGGATTTCACTGGAGGGTGAGGTGGTGGATTGCATCTCAAAAAGCAATCTGAATTGTGACTGAAATGAAGTAGGTGGTTGATAAAATCAATGTGGTTCAGAGATCCTTTTGGACCAGGTAGGATTTGTTAGGATGAAGAACTATACCGGTGTTCAATTAGGACTATTGGGATAATCTACAGAAAGAATCCAGAACAAAAGTAAAACTGGGTATGTTTTATGACCACATTGATATTACTTAGGGTAAATGTAAGCTTTTACATAGTACCCTATCAGTGTTCTCCTTTGTTGAATAAATCAGAATACCTGCAAGTGAGTGCTTCCTGGCTTATAAAGCTCCCTTCCAGGCTTTTTGGCTCCTAATATCCTCTTGCCTTACTTTAAGCATGATTTGCTTATCCAGAACTGTCCCATGAAACCCACCCACAGGTAAAGATGAGCTGGTATTAAAGTCATTGTGTCCACCTGCAGGATAGCCCTTCAGACTTGCCTAGATTGTAGAGAATCAATGAGCAATCTTCCATCTAGATGTAGGAATCTGTAAGGAACTTTTGTTTGGATCAGAAAGCCCTGACTGACTGCTTGCCTAGAGCGAAGGCAGCACTCTGTAGCAGGGAAAGCACCAACTTTTCCATGAGCCTTTACCCATAATTTTGTCAGGAAATCCAAGGGATAAGGCAGGTGCCCAAATGTTTGCAGTATTACTGTGATTCTATATATTGCATTTAAGAAACAAATGCAACTTACGTTTGCATTTGTCCTAATTTGCTGGGTGTGTTGGGGAAGAAGGAAAGAATATGAGAGCTTCCACTATGACCCTTCAGCAGATAAAAAGAGGAAGGAACACTATCCCACTTAGACCCAATCAGTAGGATCAACTGAGCCCAGCAGAATGCTGATGGGTTTAGGGGGTTTCTGCCGACTTAAAGGGATAACTGGAAATGGGGACATCTCATCATATCAGGAAATGTGTACCTATGGCCTAATGGTTTCCAGCCATGCACAGAGTCTCCTGGTCCTTATTAAGCTAACAGTGCAGAACCGCTTTGTGAATTGACCAAGGACTAAAGCTGCTTCCAATAAAAATTTCCTGTTTCCTCCTTAACACATTTGTCTGTTGCTTGCTTAGCAAAAGCCCAGGTATAAAAGACTCATTGTGTTTCCATTGTATTTGTCTATTTAGATGGCATTTTTGCCCAGTGGGGAATATTTATTTATTTATTTTAAATATCCTCCTCTTTGTTTTCACACCACCACTCACATATCCTCAAGGAAAAAAATCATACCCTGGCCACCAGAAGTCCCCAGAACTAGCCTAGGCAGATATTAAGGTGACTAAAGTGTTAGGTGAATGTTTTTCTTTACTAGTTTAAATTTTGTTTCTTGCTAAAGGAATGAACCTGCCTTACAGGAAGAGAGTTGGCAATTCTGTAAGTCTTCATTCTCTCTCCCAACGTAGCATGGGTCAGTAGAAAGTTTATTTTGTGGTGTTTGTTTTTTTCTGACAGTCAGGGGCCTCATGGCTCACTTCAGGCACAGCTCCAGCTCCACATCTGGTTTTTTAGTGGTTAATTGGAAGTAAGATTCTCACAGATTTTTCCTACCGAGGCTAGCTTTGAACCTGGGATCCAGGTAGCAAGGATTACAGGCATGAGTCACTGGCACCTGGCTCTTAGCATCATTTTATCTGGGGGATGGTATAAACCTGAATTAAATGAACTGCCTGACACTCAGTGCTCAGATCAGGCTTTGCACAGACTCAGAAGATGGAGGCTTTCGGATTGACCTTGATCTTGAAGGAATGGGAGGGTATTTTAGGCAGAGAAAGGGAGAGGGGCCGGAGATCGGCACCAAGTTTACTTTGACCAGACTGAGGGAGAACTGGAAACTGAAACATTAGCTAAGATGCCATGTGGAGAGCTTTGAAAACTACTCTTGAGTTGTCTAGACTGATGATGTAGGCAGTGTGGGGGACAGATGGCATCTAAACTGTAACTCAGGAATTTTGGTGAACCCGGGTTATAGATACTCTGGAAAGAGGAGGAATTTTAGTTTGAAAATGAAAGAAAGTAATGGCTTGAATTGGGGAGTAAAACTTCAAACACATTCTTTACCTGACTTGGCTGTAGACCAGGTTCACTTCATCTTACAAATCATGTTTTTTAAGTATTTATATTTGATGGTTAGTACCTCCTTGTATTAATTGGAACATGTAGGGGTGAGATCTATAACTATTCCATTTAAAAGAAAAAAAACCCACTGTGACAGCACCCCCCATCCCCCCAGTTTTCTAGTTCAGACTTTTTTTTTGCCTATACTGGAGACTGAACTCAGGGCCTTACGTCTTGACTTTTCCCCTCAAGGATGAGGCTCTACCATTTGAACCATACCTCCTCCTCCAGCTTTTTACTGCTTAAATGGAGTCATATTTGTCTTCCCAGGCTGTTTTTGAATCTTGATTTCAGCCTCCTGAAATAGATAGGATTACAGGCATTAGCCACCAGAGCATGGCTCTAATTCAGATTTCTACCAAATTAAGTTTTCATTTATCATGCAGTGAATGGATATTGATAATGCAAAATAGTTATAACAGCCCTGGCTGTATACCATGGTTCTAAGTATGAAAAAATGATCATTTTAGGATGAAGAAAAGGAAGGGTAAAATTATTGAAACTCTAAGGTTCTTAAAAGTAGATTGTGCTTGATAAGAAATGTACTCATTACCTTGCCCATGTAATTGTAACCTCCTCTGTATGGTATTTTCATAGTTAAAAAAAAAAAAGGTAGATTGCTTTTGGGCCATTGTTTCAGTTTTTAATTGAATTATCTACTAAAGAAAAACCCTTTGCCTGTTTACATAATTTTCTAGCCAAGCAGTTATAACACTGACTGCTGCGTCTAGATTCACTTTGGGATACGTAAGAGCATTGGATTTACTTAACGGTAGAAAATAAGCACAAGTATCTAATTAAGGCTTTTATATGTGCACTGACCTGGTATCAAGTTTCAATATAGTTAAAAAAAAGATTGATATTGAGAAATTCTGGTTCCTTACCACTTGCCAAATAAACTATTAAAATAGCAAACATATTTATAAACTATTTTTCGACTATCTTGTCCAATGTCTAATAATCTGTTCAGTGACAGTAACTCTGAAGGTTAGGTACCAGAAGTAGTGAGTTATCTAAGATAAATATTTTTAAAAGGTACGCCCCTTTTTATTCTTTCCATACCTCTCTTTGTGGAGAGTATGGACACTGAGAGAAAAAGTATTCACTTTAAAAAATGAAATGTTGGGCCTGGGGATGTGGCTTAGTGGTAGAGTGCTTGCCTAGCATTCATGAAGCCCTAGGTTCCATTCCTCCATACCACATAAACAGAAGAAAAAAAAACAAACAAACAGAAGTAGGACTGTGGCTCAAGTGGTAGAGTGCTAGCCTTGAGCAAAAGAAGCTAAGGGACAGTGCCCAGGCCCTGAGTTCAAGCCCCAGGACTGGCAAAAAGAAAAAAATAAGAAAAAAAAACGTTGAACTTTCCTTTTTTTTTTTTCCTCCTCACAATATAATTTCCTAGAAAGTATTTTTTATAATTTGAAACTTCTCTAATTCCTTACAGAGACAAGGTTATGTATAAATACATAAATAATACAAAATGTTAAGCTTAGGCTGGGTGCTGGTGGTTCATGTCTGTAATCCTAACTAACTTGGGAGGCTGAAAGAGGGAGTATCCGCCAGCCCAGGCAAAAATAAATAAATAAATAAATAATGTTAAGACCCCTTCTTGACTAGCACCAACAGCTGGATGTGGTGACAAGTGCCATCTAGTTTTGTGGGAAGTATAAATGGGCAGATTGAAGTCTAGATGTGTGCCCAAGCAGGAATTGAGACCCTATTTCAAAAATAACCAATAGGGACAAAAGCTGGCTAAAGTAATACAACACCTACTTAGCGAGGATAAGGCACTGAGTTCAAAACTCCAGTTCCACCAAAAAAGAAAAAAAAAAAGATTAAGTTTCAGTGGTCACATGGAACCATTCTACATATTGGTTTAGTTGATGCAAACATTGAAGTCTTTTCTAATCTGTGTCCCTCCAGTCCTGAATCTTGTCTTTTTAATACTGCTGCTTTCATCGATATACTGGAAAGACACATGAAAGTAAGCTTTGCCGTGCCAATTATTTTCACTCTAGTGCCATAATTGTTTTATAGTTTGGATATTAACCAGCATGGAAAATGTGGTGGTTGTTTTACTCCTCAATGTACTCAATATTCAGATACTCCTACTTATTTTGGTAGATTTGAATTTTCTTGATTACCTTTTGAAAAGACCAAGGAACTCATGAAAAAAAAATAGGCAAAAAAAAAGAAAAAAAAACCCCAAAACCAGAATGCTTGGGAACCATAAAGTTAGTAAGCAAAAATAAGATGTGTGTACTTCTCTCAATGACCATCGGTCTCCTTTGTGGCTCAGAAGAGAAAGAAGCTTAATGAAGATTTGAATCTGGGATGAATTAAGCAGTGTGCGGAGACCCGTTACAAAGGAGTGAATAGCCTTACGTAACTAAGTACTCTTAATGGCATGAGGAGAGTGGGAAGAGGAGTTGAAAGGAATATTCTTTGTGCAAACAGAGAAACTAATTAATGTACCCTGGACCTCCTGTGTGAGTCAGTTTTAACAGGATTGTAAATGCTTGCTTGAGTGAGTTTTAACACCACATGTCAGTTGCTCTTGGCCTTTCTGTTTATCAATACTATCTACAAGATGTTTAACCACAGGGAAGGAAGAGCTTGATTAGGCCTTGCAACTTGCCAAGGCTGTGGGATTTGCTTTGGGATGCCCTCCTGACGGGCAGCCTGGGCCTCTGGGCCTCTCTCCTCTAGAACTAATACCGGTCTACCTAAAGTCACTTTGCAGTAATATCTGGCCCAGCCCCTGAGTGTCACATGGTTTATAACTGTGCCCCAGTAAGTCCTTCTCTAGGTTGAGGATGTATTCGGTGGATTTTTGATGAAGTTAAAAGTAATAGAGCAGCCAGGCCAGCAGCCATCCAGGCTTGAAATTTTTTATTGGGCCCCTTTTCAACTTTCTCATTCTGTCTTTTTGTGTTGCTTTTGTTTTGTTTTGTTTTGCTAGTTCTGGAGTTTGAACTTAGGGCCTGAGTGCTCTTTTTGAGTCATTTCCACTCAAGGCTAGCACTCTACCATAAATCTACTTCCGGTTTTTTTTGTGTGTGTGTGTAATTTATTGGAGATAATCTCACAGACTTTTCTGTCTGGGCTGGCTTCAAACTGAGATTCTCAGATCTCAGCCTCCTGAGTAGCTAGTATTACTGCTCTGGTTTTATAATCACCTGTAACCCGAGCACTATAGAAGTAGCAATTTAATTTACTCTTAGGGTCCCATTTTCATGTGGGGGGCTTTCCCCCTTTTTTTCTTTTTTCTTTCCACAGTGTTGGGGATTGAACCCAGGGCCTTGAATATACAAAGCAAGTGCTCTATCATGGGGCTACATGTTCATCCCTGTGTTTTCTCTAAAGGGTAGACAGCTAATTATATAATTATATGAAAAGATTTATAAAAATTTAAAGCATTTGAATTATGAGAGGTTTTGTGTTGGTCTGCATAGCCAAACAGACTTGCTTATCTACTAAAATCAACTTATCAAGGAAATAGCAACATGTGAAGAGTCAAATACGTGTCTAACCGTTTTGCCTTTCTTCTGTTCTATTGTAGAAATTGAGGCCAAGGAAGCTTGCGACTGGCTTCGAGCAACTGGTTTTCCCCAGTATGCACAGCTTTATGAAGGTAAGCCAGGAATACTGTCTTTATTTAAATTGACATAATTTTTGGTTTATAGTTATTGATCTATGAATTATTTTCAGACATTTTGTTCTTTAAACATTTCACTTTCAAAAATGATGTAGTAGTGAGTACTGAAAGACCCCTTCCTCCCCCACCACTGAGAAGAAAAGCTAGATCAGGAACCAGTGGCTTACTGTGATCCTAGCTACTCAGAAGTCTGAGATCTTAAGGATCATAATTCAAAGTCAGCCCAGGCAGGAAAGTGCAGGAAGCTCAGTGAAACACCAAACAGTGGGAAGTAGAGCACCAGCCTTGAGTGAAAAAGCTAAGGAACAGTACCTGGACCCTGAGTTCAAACCTTACTACCGTCTCTCTCTCTCTCTCTCTCTCTCTCTCTCTCTCTCTCTCTCTCTCTCTCTCACACACACACACACACACACACACACACACACACGCTATTGGCAGTCAAACTGATTGGTGGATATTCAATTGTTTGTATAAACTGTGCTGTTTTGAAGAGTTTTGTACTTGTCTTGGGCAGTACATGTATAGTAATTTATCTTTTATGTATACATGGGAATTAGTTACTAGGTAGTAAAAAATATACCTTCTGTTGATTATGCAAATTATTCTAGGGTGCTCATATAGATTTTTACTCTTACCAATAAAGATGTGTCCATATACACTTAATACTTGATATAGTCAGACTTTAATTTTTGCCAGTGAAATATGGTATAGGATGATGCTTAGCTTTTTATTTTTACTTCCATTATCTTAATCTCTACTGACAATAGATGATTATGTCATTTGGCTGTCTGTTTTTCTCTTTTGGTAAATGTCTCAGAGCTATTGCCCTAAGTTGATCATTGTTTTAAAATGATTTCTAAGAGCTCTTTAATTTAATCTACATTGTGATGCTTTGTTGGTCATGACTTGCAGATCTCTCTTCTGAATATTAGTTGTTTGTAAATCAGTTTTCCATCCCTTAATTAAGAAAAATAAAACTTAAAAATAGAATCAGCATCTGGGCTGAATTTATTCTGTCTGATGGCTCTCTGATAATCTCATTAATGCCCTGGATATGTAAGGGGGGTGCAGGGTTACTGGGAACTGAGGTGCTAGGACTAGAGAAGGAAGAACTTCCTTGTCTACCTCATACTCTGAGCCTTTTCAGGATTCCTGGGTTCCTGGCATGTGCTCTGCACATGCTCAGATGAACAAGCCATTCATTGAAATGGGTGATTTATTGTGCTCTACATGAAGTCATTTAAAAACGATCACAGAATTGAACCAGTAAATTCCATTTGGTAGATAATTTTCAAACAAATCTAGGTGAAGAGTGATTCTTTTTAAATTTCTAATACCCAGTCTTCCTTCCGGTTACAAAGACTGATATTTTTTGCAATGAAGATAACAGAGTTTGAATGTAGTGTTAAAATCTAAAATATCTTACTATTACACCATTTCACAAAATACCTCCAAATTATTTTTTGTTCTTTTTTAAGAAGATATCTGTTCTTTTTTTTTTTTTTTAATTTTGTAAAGGTGATGAGCTGGGGGGGTACGGTTACATAGGTTAGACAATAAGTACATTTGTTTTTAATCATCATTATCCCATCCTTCTTACCCCTCCTTATCCTCCCTCCTCCCCTCCCCCCATCCCAAGTTGTAATGTTCATAGCATATATAATGTCAAGTGAGTATCAATGTTGCTGTGGATCATCCATTGTCCTGCTGTTTCTGTGATTCCCTTTCCCTTCCACATATTGCAATGGCGATTATGCAAAACAAGGTACAAAAGGCTCAGAAAAATGAAGAAAGAAAGAAAAAATAGAAAAAAAAGAACAAACTATATATAGGATCTAATGAGAACCTTGTTTCCATAAGTTGGAGTTCATGTTAATATGCTTCATTATATATAGCCCTTGCACTAAGCATTTGGGTTCTTAGGATCCCCTGTTAAGAATAAGAAGATATCTGTTTAATACCTAGTAGTGTTGCTTATCTTTCCTTGTGAGGGAATTTTTGACCTGTGAAAAGATTTGGCAGGAGGAGGGAAATAGCACTCAATTAAATTTCCAATTCACAGCTCTCCTGGAAATAGGAAGAAATAATTATATTTGCAGTAACACTACAGTTTCTGTCTTTGTGTTCTGTTTAAAATTAAATTTCCTTCATTTACATCCATGTTTTGGTGTTAGTTTGCTGTGGAGCGGCACCTTTTTGTGACACCTCTGTTTGTTCAAGCTCAGTTCTCTTATCTTGTTTCTTCACAGCTGTAAAATGCAGCATGAAAGACATTTAGGGGATCTTTTGTGTTTCCAAGTTCTTTGAAGCATCAGCTCACCTGTGAGGAGTACATTACATTGTCCCAGGTTGTCATTCTCCTTGCCATCCTGCCATCGGGAGCTGGGAGAGCATAGACACTCCACATACCAATCCACACATTCCTCCACTTCCTGTTGAGCTTTAATTTAGTACTTGACAATTTTTGCTTCTTGTTTTTTTTTTTTTTTTTGGTCCTAAGGCTTGAACTCTTGGGCCTAGGTGCTGTCTCTCGGCTCTTCAGCTCAAGGCTAGCACTCTACCACATGAGCCACAGTACACTTCTGGCTTTTTCTGTTTATGTGGTGCTAAGGAATCGAACCCAGGGCCTCAAGCATGCAAGGCAAACACTACCACTGAGCCACCTTCCCAGCCCATCTGCTTCCTGCTTTTAAACCAAGCTGGAAGTTGGGTTCGAAAAGCTTCTCCACATCAATAAGCTTTCCTCTTAGAAACCTATTTTCAGAAGAAAAAAAAATCTATGCAAATAAGAGAAATTACTGATGTAATTCTTGACATTTCTCACACTTAGTCACTTATCACCTTCTTTAAAAAACAGGATTGTAGTTAATATGGGTCCAAAAAATAATCATAAGCACAACTATCGGTATACTAAGTTATAACTTGCTAAGAGAACACAGTTGCTTTGTCACATATACCTAACAAGCATATGAGCTTTTTAATTTGTGTTTTGGATTTAATGTTTCTCTAAGTATTAAAAACATGTTATTTAATATCAGTTGTTATGTAATTCACATGTCTGTTAGTGACTAGGAAATGTTGGTCTTCTATTTTCTAATTTACATTTCACCATACATTCACCATAAAATTCCTTTTTTTTTTTTTTTGTCGGTCATGGGGCTTGAACTCTGGGCTTGGACACTGTCCCTGCGCTCTTTAGCTCAAGGCAAACGCTCTACCGCTTGAGCCACAGCACCACTTCCATCCTTTTTTATGTCCACTATGACAGGCACTAGTCATTTGCTTAAGAGACCTAATCTATATGTTAATGAAGAAATACAATCTTGTGATACTGAATTCTGTATATTTCTTCATCTGTCTTTGGACCGAAGCTATTTTATTGGTTTGCCCTTGCTATTCACAAAACAACCTCAGTATTCCAACTTTTGACTTAAAAAAATAGCTTACCATTAATAATTAATTTTGATTGTTTTCAGCATTATTTTTTAAAGTATTTTAAACTACCATCTCTAAAAAACAAATGAGTAGGGATAAGAAATTCCATCTTTTCTGTAAAACCAGTGGGTATGTCAGCAACTAGTAAAATCATGTTTACTTGACTTAATTCAAGAACAAGATCGTTACTAGTTACCTTTGTTACAGTTAGTCAACTCTGTTGCTATCCCATTAGCTACTGAAGGGCATTGTTTAAATGATGGAAGTCCTTCAGTAATGACTTTTTGTCCTTCTTTGACTTTCTTTCACTTTACTTTGATCCTCAGAGTTGCAGGCAGTCTGATACTGTACATGCCTTCAAGTGGGAAGGCCTATTATTTACCCTGATAGCTGAAATGCCTTTATCCAGTGGAATTTCAGGTCTTTTGTACGATCCCACAATGGTACTGTTGGTCTTTCTCCTCCCAGCTCATCTTGGATATCTTTTATCTGTGAGGAATCTTTTTTTTTTTTTTTCAATGCAGAGATTTTTTTTTTTTTATTTCAAGACCTGAAACCCAAGAAGTAAATTTTTAAAATTATCTTTCAGTATACATTTACTTACCAAACAGGTTTTAATTTAAATAACTTCAAATATAATTATATGTTTAGTTATTTTTTATTGATACTTGATAATTGCCCATATTTACAAAGCACAATTTCCCATTCTAGTACCTGTTTATTGTGAGTAGTGATCAGAACAGGACAATTGGCATATCTCAAAACCTTCTCTACTAGCCATTTTGAAAGAATATGATTGTTTTTACCATCGGTAATATAGTGTGCTATTGACATTAGAAATTATCCCTCAGCAATTCTGTACCCAAACCCCTTCTTCACCTTTCCATCCCCTCCCAAACGCTCATAGGCTGTGGAGGTCACTCTTTGATGTCTCTGGAGTCTTTTTAAGACAGCATGAAGAAGGAAATGATTCCTTTGAGTTGAGTATTTTCTTCTTCTCTATTTCCCTCCTTTCTGGTTCTTTTTTTTTTTTACCAATAATTGTGCATCTAGCCCTTTGTTTTAAGCAGAATTACATAGATTCCTTAAGAAACCATATTGAAGGGCTAATTTTGCTTGAAAATAGCGTATCTTGAGTTCTGTTTAGCTCTTGGTATCATAAAGATGGGTTTTGTCCCACTGACAACCACCTCCATTGATCTCTAGATCTTTCCTTGGCTAAGTTGCACTTTTTCCATTGTCTCTTCCCTTGTTACTTGTTTACAAAGGTACGTGTTTAAAAATTAAAAGCGACATTTTAAAAGGAAGCTCTTTGATCGATTTATTTTGGCTTAAATTGTAATTTATAGCAAGTATTTATACTTTGTGGGCTCTTTTAGATATGGAATTATCTTGAGAAGCTGCTTTGTTCTCCAGAAGAATGTTATATAGAATGGGGGGTCTGTCCTTCATGCAAGGATACTACGTTGTTTTGAGAGTTCTTTTCCCCTATATACTGAGTTGAAC
The DNA here is from genome assembly GCF_019054845.1 of Dipodomys spectabilis. Classification (NCBI taxonomy): domain Eukaryota; kingdom Metazoa; phylum Chordata; class Mammalia; order Rodentia; family Heteromyidae; genus Dipodomys; species Dipodomys spectabilis. Next base: position 9,178,426 of record NW_024870686.1, on the reverse strand, counting down.
CTTGGTGCTCAATAAATTTTTCCATTTTTTTTTTTTAACAGATCTCCTGTTTCCCATTGATATTACCTTGGTCAAAAGAGAGCATGATTTTCTGGACAGAGATGCCATTGAGGCTCTATGCAGGTAATAGACATGTTCTGTTTTCATTTTCTTTTAAGAATAGGGTACTCATCACTAAGGTTTGGTAGTGATCTTGATGTATGTGTGTGTGCCCAGCTTGAACTCAGGGCCTGAGTGCTGACTCTGTGCTTTTTTTGCTCAAGGCTAGCACTCTGCCATTTGAGTCACAGCTCCATTTCAGGCTTTTGGCTGGTTAATGAAAGATAAGAGTCTAATGAACTTTTCTACTTTAGCTGGCAAACAGTGATCCTCAGATCTCAACATTCTGAGATACTAGGATTAAATGCATGAGCTACAGGAGACAAGCCAGATTGGATCTTTGATTAGCAAATGGCATGCTGACTTCCTTTGCTTTAGATTATAGGCCTTTTCATTGAAAATAACCCAGGATGCTGTTATATAATACTACCATTAAAATAGTACTCATACTGACATAAGACATATTCAATACCATTCCAGATTTGACACCATAACTGTATGGCTATAGAAACAGGGAAGGTTTTTTTCGGTATGGAAACTGGGAATAGTGTTTTTAAAGAGCTAATATAATTGAGTATACAGTTCCAAGCATGTAACCCAAAGAGCGTAAAAGCTGCTGTTGAAAAAGAGCAGAGGGATGGTGTTATTGACATTGTGGAGCCAGGACTATCCTCTGAATCACAGGAAAGCTCCTCAGAACCTGGAGCTTCCTCAGGTTTTGTAAGGGTAGGATTAAGTAGGCTGTAAAATAACTCATCATAGTCTTTAACATACCAGGAGACAGGTAGTAAAGGAACACTGATGTGAACTGTGAATAAAACTGTCAGAAATCTTCGTCCACGTGCTGGTGTCTCTTCAATCTGAGTAGTTGTGGGATTAATGAAGTGGAAGCAATAAAATCTGAGACCAGCAATGATGGGACCCTGATAATCCTTTTAAACCCTGCATGATGTTTTTATTCCTCTTCATTCGGCCTTTATAATTTTCTCCAAACCTAAATAAAACTCCTTACATCTGAGTTCAAGGGGGAAAGAAGAGGTATAAATTATCCATACACCAAGGTTATATAGATAGGGAAATAATGTAAAGCCCCTTTAATTTCACTATTTATTTTAACTTAGGAAAAAAATATCATTAAAGTGCAATAATATCCAGTATTTCATTTTTCTTTGTAAGCAAAGAATTCAGTAGAAGCTCTGAGAGCACTCTTTCTTTTTTTTTCTTTTCTTTTGGCCTTACTTCTGTAATACAGTGTTATCAGAAGCAGCTAACTCAAGCAGTAGTTTTAGAGAAAACATGGATTGTTCCTTTAGAATGGTATATGGAAAAGATTAGATTGCATGGTTTTTACTATGGAAAACAATGCATTGTTAACCACAGAAACTTTTCTAGTCCAGTTAAATAACTAATTAGAAGTATCCAGGATATGGACACATTTTTCTGAAAGAAACTTAGTTTTGAGTCCTACACAGAAATGAATAATCGCATCATGGATGAAAAAATACCCCAGTGCAGTTTAGGGAAAAGACGCCTGCATCTGGAATATGAACTACTGCAGACATTTTTTAGATGTTTTCATGCTTAACTCTAGGGCAGAATTAATTTATTTTCAATTCATCACTGGTGATAGTGCATACGAATGAGATCACTCATAAGACGCATCTTCGAAACTATCTAAGCATTGCGTCAGTTCATCTGTTTCACACATTTTAAGCCACGTAGGGAGTGAGTCTTCATGGCAGTAGCAACAGCTTAGGAATTTCTGGGTCAGAAAAATAGCACTGCAGCAGAGCATTCAAATTCTTGGCTTTGTTAATACCAGTTTGGAGTCTAGTTTTCCTTTTATTGAAGGAAAGAGCCTCTTGTGCATTTTGTGACTTATACTTGCGTTGAGTACACTGGAGAAGCGACCGCCTATTCAAGAGGATAAATCTGTGCGTTGAGATCCTTTATATAATACAAAATAAAAGCAACTTGATCTACATACTCTTCAGCTAGGCATGTATTCTGGTTGGACTCAAGTTTGTCATGCATAAGAGAACACATCCCAGATTAGCCTTGGGAAGGAAATGATGCACTGTTGGATGGATGTCAAGTGCTTTAAAAATCCAATGATCAGACCCAGCTTTGTAGGAAGGCTTGGAGTTGGGTTTTCTTTTTTAAAAAGAAACATTTCAAAACTTACATTAATAGTAGTCAATGTTTTTGTAATGGCAAACCCATGGTCCCTTCTCCAGGTGTTCACATAAAGAGACAAAGGGCTGGGATATAGCTCAGTGGCAAAGCACTTGCCCAGCAAGTGCAACGTACTGGGTTCAATCCCCAACACCAAAAAAAAAAAAAAAAAGATAAGAATAAGAATGACAAAGTTCATTTGATAAGCAACTGAGAGACAAACAGATCTCAAAAAAAAAAAAAAAAGTGGAAACCACACACAGTGGATTTCTAGGTCTTTCCTTGGAAGCATATTACAAGTTCCTCAAAGTCTGTAATGTAGTTGAGAGGCTTGGTTCTCCAATTATGTGATTTTTACCTCACTTGCTAGTTCTACTTATTCCAAATACCTGCATAACTCAGTGGTAGAGTGCTTGCTTTGCATACATAGGCCCTGGATTCAATCCCCAGCACTGCAAAGAAAGCTAAAAGCAAAAAAAAAACAAAACAAAAAACCCCAAGTTTATCCCTGTGCATTTCTAAGAGAACAAATAGCAATGCTGTAGTATAGTGTGAAATTTCGCCTTGTGAATTGTGGAGTTCTTTCTCTACTAATGGATGTTTTGCTGACATTCATCTTTTTGTGTTGAATTATTTCGAACAATGGATTTTTATAGCAATTTTTTATTGTGATTAAGTGATTACATAAATTTTACAGTATTGTGAGATAGTGATACTTAGTTATAGTCAGAAACACATTCTAACTTTTATGGGGCAAATTGTCGAACAATTGATTTTAAACATATATGCTACTACGGTCAAAGAAACTTAGTGTATAGATTTACCAAGTCTCAAATATTTCTCTTACCAACCTCACTCCTTCTCCTTTCTCCTGGGCCATATTTTATACACAGGTGTTACAAGGGAGCCTGGCATTACCCTAGCACTCTCTTTTATTAAAAATACTAATATTCCTCCTGTAATCCCCACTACTCAGGTTGCTGAGATCTGAGGATCTCCATTCAAAGCCAGCCCAAGTAAGAAAGTTTATGAGACTCTTATCTATAATTAATCACTAAAGAAGCCAGAAGTAGAGCTGTGCCTCCTAGCCTTGAGCAAAAAAGCTCAAAGAAAGTGCCCAGGCCCTGAGTTCAAGCCCCAAGACCAGCACCAAAACAACAACACAACTTAAAAAACAAAACAAAAAAACACTCATATTCCTAAAACATTTGCAGGTCGTGCAACTCCTTTGATCCAAATCTGGAAGGAGTTGCCGTCTCGTAACATTTTTCTGCTTAGGGCAGCAGCAGACTTGTAGATAGACTGGGCTTTTATTTTACTTTTTAGACAACAATGATACTGTCTAAAATACAAAACTTGATAATGACCAAGAATTACAATTACTAAGTCTGCACTTGGTTTTAAAATATGCTGACTTCAAACAGAACAGAAATGGCAGCATGTTTAAAGGGAAACAAGTAATTTTGTTCCTTTATTTGTGATGCTGGGCTTTGAACTCAACTTTGCACTTACTAGGCAAGCACTCTACCACCTAAGCCACACTCCCAATCCCTTACAGATTTTCTTTTGGGGTTATTTTTCAGATAAGCATCTTGTGGAATTTTTTTCTCCCAGGCTGGCCTTAGACCACAAGTTCGTTCCTCTTAGCTCTGCCTCCCACATTGTTGGGATTATAAGCATGTAGCACTATGCCTAGCAGCAAGTAATTTCTTGAAGCATTTATAGTAATTCCCAAAAGATACTTTTTTTTGTTCATTTTTTTATTGTAAAAATACTGTACAAAGGGGTTACAATTACGTGAGCAAGGTAATGAGTCCATTTCCTATTGAGCATTGTTGCCTCCTCCTTTGTTTTCCCCCTACCATCCCTTCCCACCCACCTCCACAACTACCTCCCCCCCCAACCTATCTTGAGAATTGGAATGATTTTTTTTTTAAGTTTTTACTTGAAAAGTTTCCTTTTTTTCCTTCTACTTTTCTACTTTTTCCTGTTTTTACTTTGAATACAACAAGGCTGAAAACAAAAGTTCTTGAATTCCATGTTGTTAGCCCATCCTGGGCTCCCTCCCTCTTCAGAACAGGGTATCTGTTGCCCAGGAGATAAGGCCCACACATTCCTGTGGAGCTGAGCCCTGGGAAGGAGGGCTCTTTGATGCTTCTGGACAGATGGCTGATGATACCAATGCTTCAACAACCACTTAAACAATCCTACTAAGGATTTCTGCTGTCCCCATATTTTGTTATTACTACTTGTTTTAGAAATTAATGCAGAAGTGTAGTGATTTGAGTAGAGACACCATATTTGAATCTGATGTTCGAGGGCTAGATTTATGATCATTCCAAGCCCCATATCCTCACTTACAAAGGAAAATAAATCAAATTATCTACATCATAGAGTTGTGAGAATGGAGAGATGGAAATACTTGACATTGTGCTCCATTCGTCTAGCTAGAAGTATGTTTTAAAAGTTTTAATTGGGAAGTGGTGCTGTGGGTCAAGTGGTAGAGTTCTCACCTTGAGCTGAAGAGCTCAGGGACAGTGCCCAGGCCCAGAGTTCAAGCCCCATGACCAACAACAACAACAAAAAAACAGGTCTCTGTGGCTCACGCCTGAAATCCTACCTACTCAAGAGGCTGAGATCTGAGGATTGTACTTCAAAGCCGGACTGGACAAGGAAAGTCCATGAAGCTCTTATTTCCAATTAATCACAGAAAAAGCCAGAAGATCTGTGGCTCAAATGGTAGAGCATTAGCCTCAAGCAAAAGAAGCTCAGAGATAGTGCCTAAAGCCTGAGTTCAAGCCCCAGGACCAGAACAAAAAAAATTCAGTTAATACAATAATTGCACATATTTATGGGGTACAATTTGATGTTTCAACACATGCATGTAACCTTATAATGAACAAACACCAGTAATTAGCATATCCATCACCTGGAGCATTTATTATATATTTTTTGTTTTTTATTGTGCCAGTCCTGGGACTTGAGCTCAAGGCCTGGGTACTGTCCCTGAGCTTTTTTGCTCAAGGCTCATATTCTACCCCTTTAGCCACTGCTCCACTTCCAGCTTTCTAGAAGTTAATTGGAGATAAAGAGCCTTAATCTCATAGACTTCCTTGCCTGGCTGGCTTTGACTCTCCATTCTCATATCTCAGCCTCCTCAAAGGCTAGGATTATCAGTGTGAGCCACTGGTGAGCTGGCTTATTTCTTTTATTGAGAATATTTAAAATCCTTCCATCTAGCTACTTTAAATTGCATCATAACTTAATATTAACTATAGCTACCCTACTTAGTCTGCCATAGAATGCTTGGATTTACCCTTTGTCTGTTTTTGTGCCTAGTAACTCACCTCTGCAATCCTTCTTTCCATCTTCCTTTCTGAGCTCTGGTAACTACTAAGTCCATGTCTTTGCTAGTTAGAACTACTGGCTCTCTATAAGAAAAGCAGATCCTGTCAGTAGGCATTCTCTGGAGTCCAAGAGAGACAAAAACCACAGAGAAAACCCAGAGGATAACTAGGATTGAAAGGTTGTTGGCCTGGTGTTACTGACATAAAAAGATAAAATTGAGCTTTGTTAAACAAGCCTCCTGGGTCTTTGTTGTTGTTGCTGTTTTTAAATCAAATCTAGAATTATGTGATATAAACCCTTTTCAACCCCTTAGGCCTCCATGCTTAGTAAATTTGGTTATAAACACCATTCAACCATTAACGCTCAAATAGAGTCAAGTAGGTATTTGATTACAGGTTTGATTAATGAATCCCAGACCTGAGACTAACTGTAACCATTCCGGAGTCTTTAAATCTTGAAAATATGGGAGAACTAAAACACTGTCGGTGGAAGCCATTGAAGTAATTGATTGATGTCCCTTAGAGAGGGACCTTTCATTGCCCTTAATTTCTAAGTCTGCAGACTTGTTCTTGGTTATTTGTTTTCTTTCCCTCCCCAGTTACAGAGAGAATTTTTCTGAACATAGATGCTCTGCGTTATCTCTGTTTATTCTCTAAACAGGCACTCACATAATCTAGGAAATCAAAGGCAAGCTTATCAAGCCAGCAGAAATACTTTCTATCCTGCGGCATCCAAGTTTTCTGTCAGACCAGTTGCAAGGACAGAATCAGGAAGATAAAGCCTGAAGAAGAGAATATGTGATCAGTTTGAATTGAGTGAATTAAATCCACATCCTATGAAAACATAAGAATTGTAATTTTAGGAAAAAGAGTGAGGAGATTTGAGACAGTAAAACAGACACATTAAAAGTTTATTGGCATTGATCAAGATGCATTGTACTCAAACATACTGAAACCCCTTTAAATTGAAAATTGGTTGAATTAAAACCCTTTGTACAACTAATTAAAGATAATAATAATATTTTTTTAAAAGATCCTTGGCCACCCGTCACTGATGGCTCAACATATAGTCCTAGCTACTCTGAAACCTGACTATTGTAACTCAAAGCCATGGGGAACAAAGTCCTTGAAGCTTTTGATCTCCAATTAATTAGCCAGCAAAGGCTGGAAGTAAAGCTGTGGCTCAAGTGAAAGAGTCAAAAAGCTAAGGGATATAGCACTCAGGCCCTGAGTTCAACCTCAAGTACCAACATACACACACAAAGTTCATTGGAAGAAAGCTCAGTGGTAATTATCATGATGATGTTAGAAAGTTCTGGAGCCCACTGGGCTATCATTCTTGAGCCATTTAGCCTGGCATATTTAGAAAGTCTTTTTGTAATCCTTTCATTATTTCATCATGATTTTTTAAGTATTTCACTTCAGTAAAACCAAATATTTCCCCAGATTTTGTTTGCTTATTATTTTGTGGCGTTAGAGATCAAACTCAGGGCCTTCCTCATGCTGGCCAAGTGCCCTACCGCTGAATTCCACCCCAGCCTTATTCTCCTGATTTTAGCTTCGTATTGTCTTTTGGTAGTAGGAAAGTTCACAATTATACTACAACTTCTGTCCCAAAGAACAGCCAATCTTTAACTCAATAAGCTTTTGATTTCCTGAAGTTATACTATACAAATTACTTTTTACATAATCATCTTTTGCAATTGCTGTCAGTATAACAAATGCAATTCTCTCGTGAGCAGGAAGATATATAAAAGGTTGGATGTCAGCTGGGCTCTGTGGCTCCAGCCTGTAATACTAGCTGCTTAAGAGGTTCTGTTCAAGAGGAATCACAATTTAAAGTTAGCCTTGATGTAAACATTTGCAACATTCCATCTCAACCAATGGCTGGTGAAGTGGCGTATATACCTGTATTCCCAGTTAGACAGCTGGTGCAGTGTCACATGTCTGTGACCCCCAATAATACTGGGAAACAAAAGTAGGAGGACTACAGTCTAGTCTGGCCCAGGCATTGAGACTCTACCTGGAAAATAATCAGCATAGAGGAGCTGAAGGTATAGCTCCAGTGATACAGGGCCTGCCTAACAAATGTAAGGTCCTGAGTTCAATCCCCAGGACTACCAAAAAAAAAAAAAAAAGAAGAAGAAGAATTTAAAGGTAAAAAAAACCGATTGAATGCCAAAGACAACTCAGGTTTCCTCTCCATAGAGAAAAGTTAAATTTTAAATGACTGCCTAAAATAATTTTAAGGCAGATAACAATTATCAGAGATGACTAAGGCTTGTTTTATATGAGATAGAATATACTGTTTATATTGCCAGCATTTCTACTTGGTTCCTTATTGTTCTTGTCTCTGTAAAAGGAGATGAGCAGACCATTATTTCTTGGCAAAGAACAAATACCTGATGGCTCAGTCTAGAAGTGCATGGAAGCATACATTTTCTCACTGAGGTGTTTATTCCATGGTGAATTTGGGGCACCTGACTAATGCCACTGCAACATGAAATAATAAAAAACTCACATTTAAATGAAAAGCTTAAGCAATAGAAAGATATTTTTTTAAACAATTTACTGTGTGTGTGCACGCATGGGTAAATGCTTGTGTACACCAATCCTGCAGTTTGAACTCAGGGCCTCTGCACTTTTGTACTCAAGGCTAGCACTCTACCATTTAAGCCACAGCTCCACTTCCACCTTTTGGGGTGGTTAATTGTGTGAATGAGAATCTCACAAGCTTTCCTGCTTGGGCTGGTTTCAAACTGCAATCCTCAAATCTCAGCCTTCTGAGTGGTACCTGGCTTATGATTTCCTTTTTAAGGAATTTTTTTCTAATCAGCTATATTTATTATTAATGAGTTTAAAGAAACTCATGTCAATTTGGAAATAATATTGATCCTCCCATCAAGGTTTTCTTTTTAATGTTAATGTTATTTCTTTGCTTTATAGGCGTCTAAATACATTAAACAAGTGTGCAGTGATGAAGCTAGAAATTAGCCCTCATCGGAAGAGAGTGAGTATATATGAATATTTAGTATGGAGGGTAGTGGACAAGTAGACAAACCTGAAACCAAATACGTTTTGTAGCAGATTTTGTTTTCCAGACTTAGTTTCTCATTTCAGACACACTTCTGTTTAATGTTAAAATCCAGTCAGGTTTGTTAAATACTATGTGACTTTATATAATTAATCCAGTAATGAATGCAGCCAGCCAATAGATTATTTTATCTACTGTTTTTGACCTGAAGAAATCATCTATTATTGTTTTTCCTAATAATCTCAATGCCTAGTGTAAAATAAAAGGATGACTTAATGAATCCCAGTGCATTTTACATTGTTATCCCCAGCCATATAGGGAAACAAGAGAGAAAACTGAGCTAGCTATCATTCTTTAGGCACTCTTCTGTTTTCCCAGATAGGACATGAACAACATTTCAGAGCTGTCAAGATAAAAGCAAAGAAGGCTGGCTTGGAAGATATTGAAGCATAATAAGAGATTTGGAGGGAGGAAAAGAACTAGGGGAGGAAGAGGACAGGACAGGACATCCCACACATTGCAGCCAGGATGATACATAGCTGAATGGGGTGATGGTGTTTTCTTCTGCCCTTTTATGAGATCTAGGAGAAGAGATAGGTGAAGTTGTAGGAGTGAGGATCACAAATTAGGATAAACCAATATAATCAGTCAAAGAACATAGTAAAGATGGCTCAGGGTTCAAATTTTAATTATACTAGAGTCCTTAGCCTGCCAAAAGTCACCTTCACTTAGCTAAGCCTCTTAAGCAAATGAACTAGTCAATCCTTCATGCTCTCTATTCATTGTCCTGTGAATCTGAGGTGAGAGGATATTTTCCACGCTAGTGACAAAGTTACCTATCACAGTGCATACATAGTGTCTTTTGATGTTTTGCCTGAAAGGCCAGATTTCTTTAGTTTGTGACCAGATCCCTGGGTCTTGCCTATAAATCAAGCATAATCAGTAATGGTGGTACCTTAGTATTTTAATAAATGCTCCACACAAAGCTTTTGTTCAATTGCCTGGAGCATGTCTGGGGTTGAAACTGCCCAGAACAATCCTGGAGTCCACTTGGCTCCCATAGGGGGAGGGGAAGAAAAAGAACAGGTAAAAGGCGATGCAGGATTGAACTGAAGACATGGGATGGCTCACCTTGATTGGTCTCTGTTTGTTTAATAGGAGAAGCTAGCAGGAGATTTTTGACGGTGGCTAGGTATTGCCACTGTGATTACTGTGTGAAAAACCATCTTTTTATTTTAAATTGCAAAAAAAAAAAAAAAGGAATATAAACACATTCTATCAACAGACACCAGAGCTGGAGGCAGCCGAAAGGGAGTCCCACTGCAGCTGACTCCAGTTCAAAATATTTTGCATGCCTGGAATTTTCACCCATGTCAGAAGTTTCCTCTGAGCCATTAGTGGACAGCCTATAGACACAGAGTTTCTATAAAATAGCTCTTGCTTCGCTGGTAATACTTGATAGGGCTGTCAAACTCTTTAAATAAACCTTTGAAAGTAAAAAAAAAAATGGAGGGAGAAATGGACACCTAGAAGTATCGTCTCCTGGCCCTTAACACATCCCCTACCTCCTGCTGTCTGCTGGTCCCAGCGTTTGAATGGCTCTCTTGTGTTGTTGCAGAGTGAGGATTCAGATGAGGATGAACCCTGTGCAATAAGTGGCAAGTGGATGTTCCAGAGGGATAGCAAGAGGTGGTCCAGGCTTGAAGAATTCGATGTCTTTTCTCCAAAGCAAGACCCAATCCCTGGGTCCCCAGATGACTCCCACCTGAAGAACGCTGCAAGCCACGAGAGCATGCTGACAGACCTTAGCGAGCACCAGGAGGTGTCTTCTCTCCGCAGCCTCAGCAGCACCAGCAGTGTCCCCACCCACGTGCCCCACGGCGGGGACGCTGTGACACCCCGGACTAACTCCGTCATCAGCGTCTGTTCCTCTGGCCACTTTATGGGTAATGATGACTCTTTCTGCAGCCTCCCCTCTCCCAAGGAACTCTCCAGCTTCAGCTTTAGCATGAAAGGCCATGAGAAAAACACTAAGTCCAAGACCAGAAGCCTGCTGAAACGGATGGAGAGCTTGAAGCTCAGGGGCTCCTCCCACCACAGCAAGCATAAGGCGCCCTCCAAGCTGGGGCTGATCATCAGCGGGCCCATTCTGCAAGAGGGTATGGATGAGGAGAAGCTGAAGCAGCTGAACTGCGTGGAGATCTCAGCCCTCAATGGCAACCACATCAACGTCCCCATGGTACGAAAGAGGAGCGTGTCCAACTCCACACACACCAGTAGTAGCAGCAGCCAGTCGGAGACAAGCAGTGCTGTCAGCACGCCCAGCCCTGTCACCAGAACCAGGAGCCTCAGCACCTGTAACAAGCGGGTGGGCATGTACCTCGAAGGCTTTGATCCTTTCAATCAGTCCACATTCAACAACGTGGTGGAGCAGAACTTTAAGAACCGAGAGAGCTACCCAGAAGACACAGTGTTCTACATTCCTGAAGATCACAAACCTGGCACCTTCCCCAAAGCCCTCTCCAATGGCAGTTTCTGTTCCTCAGCAAATGACAGCTCTGTGAACTGGAGGACAGGAAGCTTCCATGGCCCTGGCCATATCAGCCTAAGAAGGGAAAACAGCAACGACAGCCCTAAGGAACTGAAGAGACGCAATTCCTCCAGCTCCGTGAGCAGCCGCCTGAGCATCTACGACAACGTGCCAGGCTCCATCCTGTATTCCAGCTCAGGGGATCTGGCTGACCTGGAGAATGAGGACATCTTCCCCGAGCTAGATGACATCCTGTATCATGTAAAGGGGATGCAACGGATAGTCAACCAGTGGTCAGAAAAGTTTTCTGATGAGGGAGACTCAGACTCAGCCCTGGATTCTGTCTCTCCTTGTCCATCATCTCCAAAGCAGATCCACCTGGATGTGGACAACGACCGAACAACACCTAGTGACCTGGACAGCACAGGCAACTCCCTGAATGAACCTGAAGAGCCAGCTGACATCCCGGAAAGAAGAGACTCTGGGGTCGGGGCTTCCCTGACCAGGTGTAACAGGTACGATCCGTCCTGCTCCCCCAACGCTGGTGGGTGTGAGGTCAGAAAGGAATGGTTTCTCTTATAAGTAGGATGAAGTCTGGCATTCATAGCCAGGTAGATTCCTATCAGACAGGAAATTGTGCCATCAGAAAGAGAGGGCATGGTTTCATGGACATGGACGTCGGGTTGAGGAAGATGAGAAAAGCTCAGATGGAAAGTAATGGGAGCTGCAAGTATGCACACGTGAGTGGTCTTAATGCCATTGACCTGCCTACTTTGGAATGGTTAAAATGGTCTGTTTGCCATTACGCGTAGTGAGCCCTCCTTATCCACATTTTCTGTATTTGAAGACCTAACCACATAGTCTGAGAAAAAGTCTGCACTGTAGATGCATATAGATGTTTGTTTTCTTGTCATTATTCCCTAGAACCTACAGTATAGCAGTTAATTATTCTCAACATTCACGTTGTTTTAGGCATTATAAATAAACCAGAAGGAATGTGAGAAGATGTGCATGGAAATGTGCAAATCCTCTCTAAGGGACTTGAGCATCCTAGGATTTGGGTATCTGTCCTTGATTCAACTCTACCTCCAACCTCCATGCATATGAAGCCACTGTCTTTTTTTCTGGAAAAGGGGGTAGGGTGTGGAGCTTGAGATAGAATCTGCATCCTGTTGGTTCCTAAGATGGCAAAGAACAGCCTGCAGCTGAGTTTTTGCATCTGCTTTCTAAGAAGCCTTTGCTGTGTTCTCTTCCAGGCACAGACTGAGATGGCACAGTTTCCAGAGCTCTCATCGGCCAAGTCTAAACTCTGTATCTCTGCAGATTAACTGCCAATCTGTAGCCCAAATGAACCTATTGCAGAAATACTCACTTCTGAAGCTAACGGCCCTGCTGGAGAAGTACACGCCTTCCAACAAGCATGGTTTCAGCTGGTAAGCATAGAAATTACTCTGAAGATAGTAACAGAAGATAATGTGGGTCCACTCCTTGAGAACATCCCTTCACTGAGCACATGACGACAGTGTCCTTTATTATGTCTTTAGTCTGCAATCTCATGGAGTCTGTATTCTTGAGGCCACATTTAATACTACTGAAGCCTGTGGAGGTTTGGGGGGGACTGCCAGCAGGGTAGGTTGATTGAGTTTCGAGCTCTTTGAATGACAACATTTTCAGTCATGGGGGAGGAAAGGATGCATCATTCATACCACAGTGTGGTCATCTTTGTAGTCATTGGAATCGTCTGCAGTAGGTCAGTATGTATGTGGTGTCAGATCATATTTATAGAAAGAAGGAAGGAAAAAATAAGGACAATGTTATGGGTTTGTTTATGTTTGAAATTCTTAGTATATCACCCAGTCATATTTATACATGGTTTTAGGAATCTTTTTGTTATTGTTGTTGTTATTAAATTGTTGGAGATTGAACTCAGGGCTTTGTGCATACTGAGCATATTCTCTACCACCAAGCTGCATCCTTGGTCCAATGGTTCATTTTTGACATGAACATTTGTGGCCTCGTTCAGAAATCTTCCTATATACTAAAAAGAGTTTATAGTATTATTTTCCCCTAGCAAAGATGCTCAAAGACTGAATATTAAGTTGAAGTAATTCATTAGAAAATATTACAGACCAATATCTTAAGGTGACAATTATTGGATGCATTTGTCCTAATTCCTTTAAAAAATAAATCCAACATGGAGCACTTACAAGTAAGATGTAGACTATTGACTAGATGAGTCGTGAGTGTGAAAGATGTGAGAGACCAAAGACTGTCTCTGGATGGATACTCAGTGTATTTTTCAGTATCACCTGGGTGTCCATCAAAGTGTTCACTTGCCAGTTGTTAAGTATACAGAAGCAACCCTATTCACTAGAGCACTCTAGCAGACAAGTAGCTGGTCGAACAGTCTCCCAGCTCCTCCTAACTTGGATACTTACGGAGTGTATGTACAGCATCAAAGCACCTCTGGAGCAAAGGCGGTTATTATGTGAGTTTAAGTACAGAAGTTGTTTGTTCGGAATGACAGAAATAAGTATTGACTGGTTTAGCTCCAGATGCTTCAAATTCTCGTGGAAGAGCGTAATGTGTTCTTTCCACATTCCGCAAGCTGGGCTTTTACCCTTCCCCCCCCCCCCCACAAAGCAAGTATTATGCACACTTCCAGCCATAATACTGTATGTTTAACTGTATGGAAATACACATTTGGTTGTGCTCTTTGGCTTTACCTTTCCTCGAGCTATAAACAGGAATATGATGTGGCCGTGGGTAACACTCCAAAGTTAAGGCAGTCAGTCAGCTTCTGTGCTAAAGAGTAATATTTTCCCTACTGGCTATTTAAAACTGAATAGTTTAGATTCTCGTTTCTAAGGTGTCTACCCCTTTCCCACCAAAGCCTCAAGAATCTAAAAAGTCCATAATATTTCTTGAGTTCTGGTCAGTTTTTCCAGTGAGTCAAAGCAAATGTAAAAGCCTAGCATTGTGGGATCTACCACACAGTGGGGAGAAATTCTGCCCTCGGTTCCTTTCCTGTTTGCCTTGCCCTTTCTTGTCTCACTCCCAGGGGTCATTTGTAGAGCTCAGATGTCTGTTTGACAGCCTTAAATGCACGACATGGGTTTCCTGCTGTTGGATATACTGCTGGGGGGAGGGGGGTTGCTTTCAGGACTCCAGGGAGCCTGGGGAGGCTCACAAAACCCCCATTGTTCCTTTTTGTATCTTCTCTCAGAAACCTTAAGATGTTATGTTCTCTGGGGTCATCAGCAGGCGAATTTATTTTGACTTCAAATTGAGCACTGTTAAGCTCTGGAGTTGATTCTCATTATATAAGACCAATATTGTACATTTGCTGATTTCTCACACAGCCTTAAGAAGGGTCTTTTGAGCCTGATCTCATCTTTGCCCTTTGAGAACAAAATGGGAACTTGTTTTTCAAAAATTGTATCAGCAGAGACTAAAGTATTACATGTTTTCTGCTTCGGTTAAATCTTGTGCCATCTTATGATGATTGAGATCCATCAACTCCCTTAGTTAAAGGAACCAAGTTCCCAACATTAGCAGGGGAAGGTTGTTTCCCAACTTAGGAAGGTTGTTTCCCAACTTAGAAAATGTGACCTGTCCTTAACACTGGGCTGTTTTTTTCGTGATTGGTGCTCTACCACTTGGGCCATGCCTCCAGTCTGATTTTTTTCTGGTTAATTGGAGATTGACTCTCAAGGGCTTTTCTGCCTGGGCCGGCTTCAAGCCTGGATCCTCAAATGTCAGCCTTCTGAATATCTAGGATGACAGGCATGAGCCACCAGCAATATAGCTCTTACAAGACCTAGCACAGCCCTGTCCTGCAGAATTGTTAGTAGAGACAAAAATGGACACACATGGCTAGTCGGTGCTGAAATGATCATTTAAATTTAAACAGCCAATGGTGTTAGCACAGAACTAGGGCACACAGGATTTGCCTGGAGTCAGAAGAAGTATGGACAGACAATTCAACATTCCACCATGTCCTTTAAAACAGGGCCGTGCCCAAGTTTATGAAGAGGATCAAAGTTCCGGACTACAAGGATCGGAGCGTGTTCGGGGTCCCTCTGACAGTGAGCGTGCAGCGCACGGGACAGCCCTTGCCACAGAGCATTCAGCAGGCCATGCGGTACCTGCGCAATCATTGTCTGGACCAGGTGAGGGCTGCTGCCTGCGCGTCCCATGCTGCGTGCTCGCTACTTGTTCTCATTTTGTAGTGAGGATGTTGGCTTCCATCCTGACACCTAATATTTTCCCTCCAAAAGGTTGGACTCTTCAGGAAGTCGGGTGTCAAATCTCGGATTCAGGCTCTGCGCCAGATGAACGAAAGTGCCGTGGACTGTGTCAATTATGAAGGACAGTCAGCTTACGATGTGGCCGACATGCTGAAGCAGTATTTTCGAGATCTTCCCGAGCCTCTCATGACCAACAAGCTCTCTGAAACCTTTTTACAGATCTACCAATGTAAGTGTTTGGAATCTTATTAAGAGGGCTAGTGGCTGAGAAATGTGGGACCAACCAAGGCTTTTGGCATCCTTCCATGTCATTTGTTGGACAAGAGACCTTCATGGCAACCTTGAAAACATAGGTCATTCGTTAGTCTCCTTGTTTATATACTTGTGAATAATTTGAATAATTCAAAAACAATTTTGCCTTAATATCAGTCTGAGTTATGGGGAAGTTGTACATTTTTACAATCTGACCTATCTCCTCTTAGTTGTTTCTACTGCAGTGTTATTTCACATGCTTAGTTAAAAAACAAAAATAAGTACCAAGATCTCTTTTTCTCTCTCTTCCTCCCACTCCCTTTCTTTCTCTTTCCATCTCCCCCTTTGTCTATAGAAATTTCAGTTGCTCCACATCTAACAGTTGTTATATTTAAAATTTCACAGGTGTCTGTGTGTTTCATCTCACTGTAAAATGAATAAATAATTTTTTTTCTGTTATTCATCGAAGTCCCTGCCAGGAATACTTGAGAAAACAATATCCATGCCCTTCTCACTTTTAAGCAAAGCTTAAAGCAAACAGTTGTTGAAATTAATGATCAAGATCAGGATTATAGCTTTTACAGCCTGGTGTTTTTCTTGGCTCACATTGGTATTACAGCAATGTGATTTAAAAGCAGCTTCTCTCAGTGATGAAGTTGTCTTTAGAACTGGCACATTGGGCTCTGTTTTATGAGAAATGGAGCTGCTCTGGATTATTTCATTTTTTTTGTTTCATCCTTTCATATTTTATGAAAACACAGATCACATTTTCCCCACCAAAGTATTTGTTATGTATTGTAACCATGGAGCTGTTGAATCAGTTTGTCTTATAGTACTGCATTTGAATGACTTGCTTTTTCCAGCAAATGCTTCTTTAAAAGTTTGCCTACTAAAGGAGACCTAAAGGAAACCAAGGTTGGAGTTGGGTTCCACATTTTCTAAGCGAAGATTATTTGATGGATTTCCCTTTTTGTATATTTTCGTATGTATAGACATTTCTCTATTAGCCTCTTGATATACTTTCTGAAACGCAAGAAACTACTAGTTTAATATGTCTGGTTTGAATTGGCTGGATATTTTAACAGCATTTTCCATTTCAAGGATGAACAAATCAGTCAATTATGACAGTCCTTAGAGATTCTGTTTTTATCATTTCATACATATCTCAAACTTTTCATTGAAACTATAAACAAAAGTTAGTTTCAGTCATTGAGGTGGCTAATGGGAAATTTTTTAAATGCTTAGAAGAAACATTTGTTCTGTAAACTAGAAGAACACAGAACTGGATTCTGAGGTGGATTTAGGAGTGTATTAGTGTAGTGTTGCGGGTGTTTAAAAATGTTTAACATGTCCGTGAGACAGGAAATACTTGAGGGTAGTGACGGTGGTGGCAGCCCATAATTTCTCCCTTATTAACCTCTAGTATACTTTCTGCAAGTGCTTGTTCAGTGTTTGATGCTGATGTTTGCTTTGGGACGGGTTCTCGCCATCCACATGGAAATTCACTGAACTGAGGAGGAAATGCTTGTACC
Organism: Dipodomys spectabilis; assembly: GCF_019054845.1. NCBI lineage: Eukaryota > Metazoa > Chordata > Mammalia > Rodentia > Heteromyidae > Dipodomys > Dipodomys spectabilis. Next base: position 9,161,207 of record NW_024870686.1, on the reverse strand, counting down.
CTGCAGATGTGCCCAAGGATCAGCGCCTCCAAGCCATCAAGGCCGCCATTATGCTCCTGCCTGACGAGAACAGGGAAGTTCTCCAGACTCTTCTTTACTTCTTGAGCGATGTCACAGCAGCGGTAAAAGAAAACCAGATGACACCCACCAACCTGGCTGTGTGCTTAGCGCCTTCCCTTTTCCATCTCAACACCCTGAAGAGGGAGAATTCTTCTCCAAGGTAGGGCCATAGGGTGGGAATGCAGGAAGCCTCTTAACGCTGCCATGGCCCACTTTCCTTTCCTTTCCTTTTATTTTTTTAATTTTTCTTTTTGCCAGTCCTTGGGCTTGAACTTAGGGCCTAGGCACTGTCCCTGAGATTCTTTTGCTCAAGGCTAGCGCTCTACCACTTGAGCCACAGAGCTACTTCTGGCTTTATCTGTTTATGTGGTACTGAAAATTCGAACCCAGGGCTTCATACCTGCTAGATAAGCACTCTTACCACTATTCCCACACTCCATTCCCACCCGCTTTTCTTAAGTATGATCTTCTAGACAACCTGGATCAACCAGGTTTTGAGAGCAAGTCCTCTGGGCTTCATACCTTGCCATGGCCAATGTTGACTCTGAGCGAGTCTTAACAGTGTCATCGCACATTCTGCCAGCCAAGAACTATGCAGAGTTATTGATGTAGATAATATTGGTTGCCTCGGCCTCTGTGTGTGTCCGTAAAGCCAAACTCTTAGGCTGTGCCCCAAATTAAAATAGCCAGGTCCAAAAACTGAACAATGGCCATGTGCCAGTGGCTCACACCTATAATCCAAGCTATTCAGGAGGCTGAGATCTGAAGACCAGAGTTCAAAGCCAGCCCAGTCATGAGAGTCCATGTGAAGCCCTCACCTCTGGTGAACCACGGAAGAGCTGGACATAGACCTATGGCTCAAGTGGTAGAGCACGGTCTTTGAGCAAAACAGTTCAGGGACAGCTCCCAGGACCTGAGTTCAAGCCACAGTACCAGCACACACACACAGAAAAGGAAAACCCTGAAAGCTGGTGACAAGCCTCCATGATACTCATATACTCTGGCCACAGCCATTGGTTAGCAGCCTTTCTGCTTAGAACACATATGTACCTCACGGGCGTGGCCACGGAGAAAATCAGGGAATCAGAAACCTAGTGAACACTGCAGTTTGCCAGACACTCTCTGTCAGACACAAGACGCTTCTGTTTCCATTAATCATCTCATTTTATAACATAACTAATCATCTCATTTCCATTAGTCATGTCATTTCCTAACAATCGTAGAAGGTGGACCTCCTTCATTCACATGAGGAAAGTGATGGTTGAAGGTGGTTAGTTAGTTCAGTAACTTACCTGTGCCTGACAGGAAGAAAGAGAGCCAAGGTTGCACTTTTGTGTACAAGGCAACTAACTGGACCTAACCTTTCATCTTAAACCCATCCAGTGGATGGTTTTACTTCATCACTAAAGAATCCTAAAAAGTATTTCTCGCCAGGCACTGGTGGCTCATGCCTGTGAAATCTAGCTACTCAGGAGGCTGAGATCTGAGGAGCATGGTTCAGAGCCAGCCTGGGCAAGAAAATCCGTGAGACTCTTATCTCCAGTTAACCACCAGAAAACCAGAAGTGGTGTTGTGACTCAAAGTAGTAGAGAGCTAGCCTTGAGCAGAAAAAGCACAAGGACAGCACCCAGGCTCTGAATTCAAGCCCCAGGACTACCACCACCAACAAAAGTATTTTCCCACTAGAAACAAGGGATCTAGTTGTGCTAGTTGAAATCACCTTTGTTTCTGAAAGCCAGGTAGTGCTTAAATATCCTGAGCTAACGGTTTGCTGGAGCATTCCAACTTTAATGAGAGACAGAACTAGAGAAGAAAGTAAAAAGATGAAGTAAGTCTAGGACAACCCCTCTAGGAAACAGTAGTTTTATCCCACACCGATGGGTGGGGGCTCTGTTTATTTAACCATTAAGGATAGTAACACCACTTACCCAACTCCCAGGGGCTCCTAGCCTTGTTCTCCACCATGGGCAAGGCCTCTTAAAGGAACCTGTCACTGAAGACAGAAACCTCTTAAAATGGTTTTAGATCCCTCGGCTTTCATTAAAATTGTGTCTCTAATGGTTTTGAAGTATTGTTGATAAAATTCTGAGAAACACTGGTCAACTCTTTAACAAATGGGCTCCAGAGAAATTATTTTTTTCTTCTTTGAATTGGCTTCAGTGATACATTTGATTAAGAATATATGAATGAGCTAGGCGCTGGTGGCTCACACCTATAATCCTAGCTACTCAGGAGGCTGAGGTCTGAGGATCGTAGTTCAAAGCCAGCCCAGGCAAGGAAAGTCTGTGAGACTCTTATTTCCAATTAACCACCAGAAAACCTGAAGTGGTGCTAATGGCCCTAGTGGTAGAGTGCTCACCTTAAGCTAAAGAGCTCAAGGAGAGTGTCCAAGCTTGGATTTCAAGCCCCATGACCGACAACAACAACAAAAAGAATATATAAATGCTTGACTCATTCCCCTCTCTTATGTTTCTTCTACCTAGGGGCAATGCAGACACATTGGTTTAGGATATAGTAAATGTTTGATTCATCCTCATCTTATTTTTATTTCTTCTACTTAGGGTAATGCAAAGAAAACAGAGTTTGGGCAAACCAGATCAGAAAGATTTGAATGAAAACTTAGCTGCCACTCAAGGGCTGGCCCATATGATTGCTGAGTGCAAGAAGCTCTTCCAGGTAAGGAATCAGGAAGCTTGGCAGCTGGGCTAAGTATGATGTGAATGGGGCTCCTCTTTGAGCCCCTCTCCTATGGAGAGTCTAACTATTTGGACAACTTTCCTATCACTTGAAAATAAATTACTGTGCTTACTTAAAAAAAGATAATATGAATGGAGACAAATTGTAGACTTGGTACTTGTTTTTCTTATCTTTTCTATAGTTAGAGGTTTATACATACTTAGAGAAATGATGTGTGTATGTCTTTTAGTTATACACTCAACAGTTAGTGATATCAATGATCCCCTAAGTTAAACTTCTTTAATTGGTTCTAATATACACTCTGTATATTAGAACCGTTCCTGGATCACTGTTCATCCTATTTTAGTTCTTATCTTTCTACTCTTAACTATGCAAAGAATACTGTTTGTGAAAGTAGTCTGTCTTTACCCTCATGATGTGACCAGCCCACCATCTGTTGGGAATAAGGATCGTATTTCCTGCCCTGTCCTTTGCCTGTCCTGCCTTAAGGATCTAGGCCATTGCTTCTGTCCCCCGATTTTGCTGATGGCCTCTGTGGAGTCACTGCCTTTTTGCCTTTCATGGTCTTCCCAGGTTCCTGAGGAAATGAGCCGATGTCGCAATTCCTACACTGAACAAGAGCTGAAGCCCCTTACACTGGAGGCGTTAGGACACCTGAGTAATGAGTCAGCTGACTACAAGCACTTCATTCAGGACTGTGTAGATGGTCTGTTTAAGGAGGTCAAAGAGAAGTTTAAAGGCTGGGTCAGCTACTCTACTTCGGAGCAGGCTGAGCTGTCCTATAAGAAGGTGAGTCCTGGTGGACTTTTGATGGTCAGGATTTGGAGTCATCAGAGAGAAGACTTCCTAGCTATAATCTCTGTGGATTTACCCAGATTTGTCCTTGGGAACTGGGCAGCCAGCTGATTCAAGTTCCTCTGGTCAAAGTGGAGACCAATCACAGGCTGGCTTACACTCATTAGTACTTGAGAAGATTTTAATCAATTTTAAAGGAAATATTTTGTTCCCCTCAGAAACACATTAGAATTCCCTGGCATGTTTACTAAATAGTACTAGGCTTTCAAATCCATCCTAGGACAGGCTTAGATTTTTCCATAATTTGATGAAAATCCCTTTGTGCTCCCCATCTGCTCTGATTCCCCTTATTTTGGGCATCCTATATGACTTAACATGATAGGTCCACAGAATGATTTGTTGAACATCTTTAGCACCTTAAAAAGTGTAGCCAGGCACCAGTGGCTCACACCTGTAATCCTAGCTACTCAGAAGGCTAAGATCTTGGGATCAAAGTTTGAAGCCAGTTTGGGCTAATAAATCCAAGCCTTATCTTCAATTAACCAGCAAAAAGCCAAAATTCAAGGTATGAATTTAGTAGTAAAGTTCTATCGTTAAGCAAAAAAGCCGAGCAAGAGCTCAAGGCCCTGAGTTCAAGCCTCAGTATTATCCTAAAAAATAGACAAGCAGTAGTCCTATGATTATGACAGGATTTGAGGGTGCAAGTAAAATAACTGACTTTATCACAGTTACATCAATCCAGGTCATGGTCTGGACCTGGATATTGTGTGCTGGTATTGTTTGCTCTCTGGCCTGCTCTTGAATTTACTAAGCGATACTGGCCTACCAGTGGCCTAGATGAATTAGCTTCTGAACCTGAGGCCTTCTCTTCTACTCCCAGTTTGCCTTCAGGGTCAAAAGGTGTGCATGGTTCGTGTGAGAACTGAACAAGTGTGTCCTCTTTTTCAGGTGAGTGAGGGACCCCCTTTGAGGCTTTGGAGATCAACCATTGAAGTCCCTGCTACACCAGATGAAATCTTAAAGCGACTACTGAAAGAGCAGCACCTCTGGGATGTTGACTTGTTGGACTCAAAAGTGATTGAAATCCTAGACAGCCAGACTGAAATTTATCAGTATGTCCAAAACAGCATGGCACCCCACCCTGCTCGGGACTATGTTGTATTGAGGTAAGATCTTCCAGGTGCATTACTGTGGAACAGGCAACTGAATGTCAGAAACGAGCCAAGATGGCACTAAATCTCCCAAGATAGTTACATTATTTAACATTAAATACAGGTCTCCACAACAATGATGACTCCTCCTTAAACATATAATATCTGCATTTATGCCAGTGAGGTATTTGACTGAAAATGGTTTGAGCTCTTTTGGAACTGAACTCAGTTACCAAGACACATCAAATGAATATGCTTCTCGGTATAATAGATTTCTGCTCCCTTTTAGGATACATTTTTTTTTTTTTTTTGGTTAGAAATGGACAGTGAATGAATAAGCCAGGAAATAGCATTTGAGTCCCAAGAGAGATGTGGTTAAGTCTGACTCGCATGGAATCGTAAGTTCGCTGGAGACTTACTGAAAGAATTCCAGTGATCTTTAAGGAAATGTCACATCGTGTGTCCCAATCCTTTTCAGATTGGGACACATTCTGAAACTTTCATGAAATGTGAAAAGGATGTTTAGCAACACTTAAAATTGGTTCTTTCCTAAAAGAGGACTGTCTGAGGATTTACCTCAGCAGAAGTAGCTGTTGTTTGTCTTGTAGTCCAGGTGAAGTGGTTCTCATTTCTCCTGTTATCAGGCATGGGTCATGGAGCAACTGAGCCTGGCCACTCACAGTCTCCTCCACGAGTAGGATACCATTTCCAACTTAGTTTTCAGGAAGTCCCATTTGTTTGTTTTGCTCTCTGATTTTGTCTCTAGAACCTGGAGGACTAATTTACCCAAGGGAGCCTGTGCCCTCCTGCTCACCTCTGTGGATCACGACCGGGCACCTGTGGTAGGTGTGAGGGTCAATGTGCTTCTATCCCGATATTTGATTGAACCCTGCGGGCCAGGAAAATCCAAACTCACCTACATGTGCAGAGCTGATTTAAGGTATGTTCTGGTTCTGACTTTCTAACATGAGAGGAGTCTTTAAGAAGGTTCCTATTTTCAGCCTGGTGGAAGGAAGAGATTGAGTGTATTGGTGATTGAGTGAGCAGTAGTACTTACAAAGCAGCAGTTTCCTTTGGGCTAGTCTCTGAGGATCACTCCCTCATCTGGATTGCTTAGAAAATATACGACTAAAGCAATGCCAAACTTAGTGATTCTCGCATGAATTTGATACTCCAAGGAATGGCATAGTTTATGGATCAGAACCAACTACCGGAAGTTTCTCATTTTATATTCAAAGGTGTGTGAATAGTATGGCGTGCACTTGGACTTGATAGTGATTGGTTACGATGACATCCTCTGCCATAAATGTGTATAAATTCATGGCAGAAAACGATTAGAAGGCAGCAATACAGATTTTAGAAAATGAGCTTCTAAAGCCCTCTTTCTAGATATTCTTTCATGGTAAATCAGTTCTCCTGTGAAATCTTTATGTATCTAGTTCTTCATTTGTCCCTGTGACCTGTTTCTGTGACATATGACAATACTAACACTTGCTCTGAGCAGTTTCAGTGAATATCTTGCTTAATATATTGTTCCTTGGGAGACCTCTGGTGCCAAGTGTAATGACATGCAAAGGGCTCACCAGAGGATAAAAAATTGCAGCCTCTTACTTAGCATGCTTTGCTTATTATAAAATATAAGTGAGAATATGTGAAAGGCCCTGGCTTTGATCCCAGCAGTGCAAGAAAAGAAAGAGAAATGAAGCGATGGAGGGAGGGAGGGAGGGGAAGAAGTATATACAGGAGTGTCTTTACCTACCTTCCATCACTTACCAATTTTTCCTTCTTGTGACAGGGGCCACATGCCAGAGTGGTACACAAAATCTTTTGGACATTTGTGTGCAGCTGAAGTGGTAAAGATTCGAGACTCCTTCAGTAATCCAAACACTGACACCAAGGACACCAAATCCAGGTGATTACCAAAGCAAAACAACTGTGCCCACCACCTGGGTGATTGTGTCTAGAACCTTGCCAGTCCTTGGAAGAGGTCATCTGTTGTGTGATCCTGAAACAAATGCAACTTGGGGGTGTTGAGACGTGAACTCTAGTGATTTGATACATTTTTTTAAAGCTGCTTCCTGTTTGTTTAAGGTCTGTATTATAGACCTTGACTGGAATATATGACTGTGCAAAAAAAAAATGTACTTGTGTTCTTATTCACATTGCTTCCGAGAAGCAAACTCTTTAAATAGATTATGGAAGATAATGAAGAGACTTAGTTCTCTAGTGATGCCGCTGTATGTGTACTATGTCATGGATGGGCGGTTTGTGGAGGAATTGATGATTCCACTTTAAGAGTTGGTACTCCCACAGGTGTTTTCACTGAGAGGAGCAAGGACAGGTTTGCACAGAGGAGAGTGAATGTGTGTCTGTTGCTAGTTGAGTGGCATAGATGGAAACGCTGGAATGCAGTGTCTGGCACACTGAGATGGCTTCAAGAAAGACGTTGATGCACCAGGTTTGGTCCAACCTGGATTAGCTGACTACCCCTGGGATCGTAACTAGAAAGGTGACCCAATTCCCTTGTCCATTTTTCTATTCAGGTTTTTTTAGCATGTTTCTTCTCCACCAGCTTCTTGTTTCCCTTATTATAGATTTTTTTCCCCTGACATTCATTTTAATGCAACTGGGATTTAGACCTAATTGCAAAAAGTAATATAGTTTGAACTAGTAAGATTAGCTCAGGAATAAATATCCCAGTTCCCTTATGGGCTCTAAAGAAGTTTTGTTTTGTTTCTTTTTGGTGGTTTTGTTTTGTTTTGTTTATTTGTTGGACTTTCGTTTTGTCTCAGTACTGGAGCTTGAATGCAGGGTCTGAGCATACTTCCTTAGCTTTTTCACTCAAGATTGGTATTCCACCTCTTGAGCCACACCTTCACTTCCAGCTTTTTGTTGGTTCATTGAAGATAAGAGTCTCACAGAATATCCTGCCTGGGTTGGCTTTGAAGTGCAATCCTTCAGATCTCAGCTTCCTGAGTAGCTAGGATTACAGGTGTGAGCTAACAATGTCTGGCAAGGTGATTTTGTTTTAAGTGAGATACAAATACTGATTGATCCTCTTAACATTTAACCCTAAATTAAGCATCAAAATTTTTTAACCTGATACAGTTCCTCACATTGTCAACATAATAGAAACTGTATGTCCCTAAGAAATTCCTGTAAATTTAACTGAAACACAAAATGCCTGTTTTTTGTTTTGTTTTGTTTAGATAGGAGGGAATTATTAAAAAGCATTCCAAAGCAGAACATATTTATAAATTGGGTTTGGCTTTTTCTCCAAATAGGTTTTCTGTGTTTGTTTTTTTTCTTTTCCCCCATATTTCTTTCTCTTTTCCCTTAGAATACCCTTAAAATATATTTTAGTAGCACTGAAAATAGTATCCATAGTGGAGGGAATGGGGTTGTTTTAAAGAAAAAAAAACAGCAGTTGTTTGGGAAGGGTAGTCTTTATACAGGTTTTACTGTAATGGCAAAGATAGACAGTATTAGTAAATTTATTTTGTATGGATCAAAGGTGAATTATGTATGAGAGAAGGATTTTTATTTTGTTACGATTTTAGTTACCATTGTCAGTGTTATTTCAAAAGGTTCTTTGAAGAATTTGGGGGACGGGGATCAGATTAGAGATTTAAAAGTTTTGAGTATTTTGACTATCAATCAGTGTTGCTTGTAAAGCTATTCCTGCCATGTATATTCAAGTCTGACAGCTTCCTGATTTGTAAGATTGTGTGTTGTATATATATACCATTCTATTAAGATACATGTACACATGTCTGTCCACTGTGCTTTCAGACATAGATAAAGCATGAGAAAGATTATTATTTAAAACATACTTGTATTTATACCTCAGATATTCTTTTGGGTTTTGTACCTCAAGGCTCCCTTTCCCCCATTGTAAATACACTTTACAAGAATACAGTCTAAATGAAAATAAATATAAAAGGAAGAGGTTTATAGTTTGCTCTATATCTGTACAGAATATAACCCAGTAAGTGCACTATTAAATGTTTAAGGGAAAAGTCTGGCCTTCTTTCCTTTGTATTGCATCTTTGTCCTATCCTCAGAAGCACAGATTGTAAAGAATAACAAAGTGAGTGCCATCTGAAATCAAATGAGAGGTTTATTTTCTGAAGGAAAACCTGGATTGTGAATCGCTTCCAAGGCCAAACTGCAAGCCAGCTGCTCACAAACAGGAAACCCTGGTGAGGATTCAGGAAGCATGGAGACTGCAGGCCACTGTCCAGTGAGGAAACACTCCTGAGAAAACTACAAGAATAAACAATAGCAAGGAAAGATGCTTCTATGCAAAGTCAAGGTCACTCATTCATTCCATGAAAGGTCTCTCCCACATTTAACTTCCCTATTGAAAAGATGTCTTATATCTGCAAGGAAAAGAATTCGAAGGATGTAAAGGATGTGAACACTTTCAACAGCTCTGCTGATGTCACCTGAAGCCGTGATTACCCAAATTTATCCTTGTGACTTGTTGCCTAGATTGTAAGCTCTCTGAGGGCAGGCGCGTCTCCTGCACAAATTTATAATCCTCTACAGCAGCTTTCCGTGTTTTGTACTTGTACACACCTAATAAATTTATTATTTGTTCAAGTATGTTGACTGAATTCCCTTCTATTATTTCAAAAAGAGAATCTTAAGTTGTCATCTGTCTTAAACCCTTCCCTGGCATATGGCTGCCCACTTTGAGATTACAGAGGTTTGAAACTGAAAGATGACAGACTTTTCTAAATTAAAGTTTTTTTTTTTTCTGATTCTTTTTCCTGTTCCTCACCTTCCACTTCCCCTTTCCCTGAGATCTAGGGATGAAATGATCGGATGATAGCGTTTCCACTGAGCTATATCCCTAGTCCCTTTGGGATTTTTAAAAAATTATTATTAACCTTTTGTTTTCCATGAGATCGGATATAAAAGTTAACAAGAGACTTGTTTCACCAATATTTATTCGTAGAAAGTAGGGGACATGCCAGTCTTATAATGTTTTTAAAGGCACAACAAAGGCTTTGATGTATTTATTTTTATTTGTCTCAGCCCCCACATTGGGTTTAAGATCAAAATGTCTCTGGCAAGAATATCACAGACTTGTCTGAAGTCCTGAATCTCTTAAGTTACTAATAGGTTTACACACATAGACCCTCGGGGGGTGCAGGAGCCTCACAGACACCCATGTGGACTTAAGTTGCTTTTGACACAGTGCATTTGCTTACTCTCTTAGTGAGCTATTCAGCACCAGCTCTGTGCCTTCCAAAGTGCTCAGCCAGCGCTGAAAGGGAGCCTGAGCAAGGCTAGTAATGCCTTGCCTGCCCTTGTATCATTTACCTGCACCAACTTATTCCACTAGAAATAATGGTAGGTAGTGAGCTCTGAGATGGGTTACCATAAGGGGAGCAGAGATCTTCAGTAAACAAAGCTCAATGGAAGATTGTTTTTCACTCAAAAGTACCTCACCTACCCATTGGTGCACGGAATTAAACGTTTTGCAAGGCAAAACTATGAAGACAAGTGGAATTTTGGAGATGTAAAATCTAAGGAAAAATGAAAGGAGCTAATGATCCTTTTGAGTGTAGAGGTGTGTGGATATTATAGTTACACACTTGTGTCCACACGACCCTTCATGCACTTACTTAAGCCTCACATGTACCCTGTGAAGTACAATGTCACCAGTCTATGTGCAAGGTATAGCTACAGAGATGAGTGACACACTGAAGTCCCCTGGCCCAGAAAATCTAGAACTGTCATTCCAGCTCAGATGCATCACCTCAGATCTTTTCCTAAGTGGGAGGCAAAATTCTCAGAGCCAATCAGAATGGCAAAGAACAAGGAAAATGACCTGTAGCAAGTTGTAGTCTATGTCCCAGTATTGAAATGACGAAAAAGGAATTAAGAAGTTTTGTTTCAGATTGTTGGTGAAGTCATATTTGTGCTGTCCAGCAAATCAAATAATTTAAAATAGATAAAGATTCCACTTATTGTGAAACAGAAGAATATGATTTTGCCCCATTGCAAGAATGATTAGACATGTAGTCTGATTATAAACCATTAGTCTTATTCATTACTCACTACTAGTACTACTACTACTATTATATAAGACTGTGATCTTATTCACTACTCTTATGTCCTGAATACTAAGGCACATTAACTTACAGGCTTCTTAGCCTGCAGCCTATTCTGCTTTTGATGTTCTCTGTAATACTCTCCACTTCCCACCACAAAGAATATCATGAAATGCTATTGTTCTTTGTAAAGATACTTGAAAAAGCAAGGGCTATGTCTAAAGATGAAGCAGAATAGCACCCAAACGCTTTACCTCATCTGCCTGTTAGAGCATCCATCAATGATTATAAAACAAAAATCCTAAACAGTGAGATCACAGCACACATGTCATGTTGGTGTTCCATCAGGATGAAATTTGCCCAAGGAATTTAAATTCCATTTGCCCAAGGAATGCAAATTACGAAAGACCTCAAAGAGCCCGGTGGCAGGAGAAGCTCAGGTAGGTCTGTGCAGTTGCAAGACATTTAGGCCCATTCTTGAGGCGATGATCAGTCCTTTGCAAGCAGGGAATTTGCAAAATCATGTTAGCAGCTGTAGCTTAGGATAATTACCCATGTGAATATACACAGTTCCCACAAGAACAGCCAGCTGGCCTGTCTAGACCCAAAGCTGTGTTGATATCTTCCACCTAAACATCTCTGAAAAAGTTGTTCATCTTACTTGATTTTTTGAAAAAGATTGTTTTAGGGCTAGAGCTGTTCTTTCTGAAAGCAGCCTCTTACTTCCTTTTTTCCTATTCAGATAGAAAGGATCTCAAGAAAGGAAAGGATTTACTCTTCTTACCAACCTGAGAAAGGATTTTATCCAGTACAGTGAAGAGTGACTCACTCCTGTAAAAATAATGTGATTCCTAAGAAGATTGGTCCAAAATGTTTTTTAGGTTGGTACTTTACGTGTTTGTTGTTTTTGTTTTTGTTTGACTTTGTTGCTGTCCTAGGAATGGAACTCAGAGCCTCATGGACATAATGCTAGGTAAGTGCTCTAACATTATTAGAGCCCTGGTTATAGGATTTTTTTAAAGTACAAATGCTTTTGACCTAAGTCTGAATGAGCTTGTCAAAAGTTTCAATCAGACCAGATGTTTTCTATAAAATACCGGGCAATGGAATAAATGTTTTACATACAGTTAAAAAATCTCATTTAATATATATTTAAACATATAACTGAGTCATATGACTATTCACACAAAATATACTAACTAAAGTATGGCATACGCATAGAAGGATCCCAGTGGTGTAATTCCTTTGAACAGCTAACTTAAAATGACTACCATGAAAGCTAGAACATAATATGTTGTGGCGTTGGGGATGAGAGCAAGGAGAGACGGAAGAAGGGAGACAGGAGGGTGATCTAAGACAATGACAATATTTAATGCACATATGTAAAAGTGGATGGGTGGGTTTGGGAGAGATGGAGGAGGAGAAAGATGAAAAAATGACATCAAGATACATTGTACTCACAAACTGACATTTTGAATTGAGGCTCCTTTGGACAACCACCTAAAGACACAGATATATCTAGATAGATAGATATAGATGTAATTTAAATCTCAAAGCAGTCCTTTGAAGTTCTTTTAGCCCCGCCCCTTTTTTTTTCAGCTGTGGGGCTTAAACTCAGGTCCTGGGCACTATCCCTTAGCGTTTGTGCTTAGCACTTTGAACCACAGCTCCACTTCCAATTTCCTGGTGGTCAATTGGAGATAAAAGTCCCATGGATTTTTCTGCCTGTGCTGGCTTTGAACCATGATCCTCACATCTCAGCCACTGAGGCATGAGCCACCAGTACCTGCTTTAATCCTGTTTTTGTAGATTTAAAAAAAAAAAAAAAAAAAGATTATTTACTTATTCTGTGGTTGCACTTAGAATTTTCTACCTTGGAGGAAATATTCTGTATCTTTCCTGTCTAACATGATAATGGCCACCACATCCAGCAATTGTGCGTACCAATATGGTCAGTGTAACAAGGCCTAAATGCTTTATTTCATGTGATTTTCACTAATTTATAGAGCCATGTGCCTATAGCTCAAGCCTGTAATCCTAGCTACTCAGGAGGCTGGAATCTGAAGCATAATTCAAGGTCAGTCTGAACAAGAAAAGTCCTTAAGATTCCATCTCCAAAAATAACCAATGAAAAACTGGACTGGAAGCATGGCTCAAGCAAAGCAAAGCAAACAAACTGAGACAGAAGGAGTCGCTGAGTTCAAACCCTGGTACCAGCAAATAAGTAAATCAGCAAATAAATGAACTGAAATAGATTTGCATATGGATGGTGGCTCTTGAACTGATTAGTGCAAAGTTTTCATGGATCTAAGATTTTTTGTCAAGTGATCCAAATCCCTGGCTCTCTCTGTTCTAACTATAATAATCCTTTAAAAAATGATTCTCAAAAATCCAACTGGTCACATTTCAGATCAGAAACATCCACAAGCCACAGGCTAACACATTTCCCCCAGACTAGTACCATTTACCTTGTCCCCAAATGGCACTGGAAGATTTTCCTGCTAGATCTGCACATCTCCAAATCAGAGACAAAGATGAAGTTGATCTGGCAGTGTGTTGCTCTGGAAGTAGCGCCTGTGCTCCCTTATCTGTTGTGGTTTGGATGTTTACTTAATTGCTAAGGGAGGGTGAACAGGACAGTAGATGCTTTTAGAGAACAGCATCTGAGGAAAGCCCCACCACACTGGTGTGCACAAAGGAGGAAGGCATTTGCTAAGGATCGTGGAGCATTACAAAAGCGATGTTGATGTTCTTCAGACTTTCACCCCACCACCTCATCTAGAGTGTTCATCTCAAACATGAGGAACCACAGCTGCTTATGGAGCCCTGAATCCACTGGTGCCTTAATCTTGACTTTCCAGTCTCCAGAACTATGAGGAATCAATATTCAGTTTTATCAACTTAAGAAAAAGAAGATGTCGTTGATCTGAAAGACTGCATAATAATCCAGAATATTCTCCCTGACTTGCTGTGAGCAAAGCAATCCTTGTTGTCGTTGAAGGACAAACCACCATTGTCCTTCATGAAACGGTGCCCATAGGCTCAGTTGTCTGGTAATGGGCTTTCTTTCACGCTGATGAGACTGGCCATTTGACAGAAGCTGAAATGAGTTCTTGATCCAAGTGCTAGAATTTGGATCTTACATGCCTTCTAAAGACCTATGTTAAAGCATTGGTCCTCAGAGTCACATGATAGCAGGTGTTGGAAACGTTAAGGGCTGGGAGGTATGAAGTAATTGGGAGTGAGTCCATGAAGAGATTTGTGAGACTCTGGTTGCTTCCTTTTTATCTTCCACAGTCCAGCCATGAGGGGACCGCTTTGCTCTACCACTCACTCCTGCCAAGATGTGCTAGTACAGGCCCAGAGCAACAAGACCAACAGCTCATGGATGGAAACTTTGAAAATGATTAGCAAAAATGAAACTTCCCTCTTTATGATTGTCTTGCGTATTCTGTCATAGTAATGGAGAACTGATGTGCAAGTTTCTTCTCTTCCCCCACTCCTCCTCCTCCTCCTCTTTCCTTTTTTTTTTTTAACTGCTACTGGAGCTTAAATTCTGGGCCTTGGGCTCTCATTTGGCTTTTTCACTTGAGGCTGGTACTCTACCACTTGAGCTACATCTCCACTTCCACATGCCAGACCAAGTCTGTTGACAAAGATGTCTGTGCTCAAAAATCAACAGTAATAATCACACACAAGTCACAAATACATCTTCCCATTTTCTAGCTTATCCCTGGCAAAGGACTCTTCATTATCCTCTTTAAATCTTTCAAAGATTTATCATATTAAATCATATAACAGTGAGAAGATTTTTTTTCAGGGATTATACATATTTTTAAAAACTGTTAATCAAAGTTGAGAGCCTCTTAAGAGGAAGTGTGAAATAACTTCCATTGGTACAGGATTTAAGTGTTCTCAATGCAAAACAACTTTCTAGACAAGTGGCTCATGCTTGTAATCTAAGCCTCCGCAAGATCGAAGTTCAAGGCCAGCCCAGGGAGAAAAGTTTGCTAGACTCCATCTCCAAAATAATCAGCAAAACATAGCTTTCAATGTAAGGCTGCCCACGGTCTCTAAACCAATAAGATAATGTCTCAAGCACTTGGCACAGTAATTAACAGGCAATAAGGGATTTAACATCTGCCACCCTCCCCCCCAGAAGCCAGTTTTCCTGACTTCCTCGACTAGCAAATAGGATGCATTTTTTTTTCCAGTAACAAAGAAAAACCAAGCTTTTCTTGTTGCAATGTTTCAAAATGTAAATATACAAATAGATCTCTAATAGCATTCCAGGGACACAGGAAATTCAAAGTTCACACACTCTATAAAGATTACTAAAGCAAGAAGAACAAAAAAAGAAAAGAGAAAAAGAAAAAAAAGGCCCTTCCGGGACCGTGGGAGATGATCCAAAAAACTGGAGAATTTCACCCTAGGATCCCACAAGCCCACAGTGCTTAAAATGGCATATGTTTTCCACAACCAAAAATAAAAGGAAAAGATGCTAAATTTCCAAAGACAAACGAGCTGGCTAATAAGGTAGGCTGGATGAGAATAGAATTGTTCATGTGTTGCTTAGTTGTGATTATTGTTATTAAGGATTTTCTGTTTGGTTTTTGGCACTTTAATGTCACAACACTCGTGGACAGGCCCAGTCTCTGCCTATCTCACTGTTGTTTTTCTCCCTAACTGGAAACTTGCAACAGTATCACACACAAACTCTCATTTTGAAGGAAAAGTTTCAAGGGATAGTTCAACCTGATTCTTGGCTGTGTTTCATTGGTTCAGGGGCCATTTAAATATCAGAAATGCATTTTGGGTGATTTTTGAGTAACACCAATTTTATGAACTTAACCTCATTCATTTGATTTTCCTCACTTTTTACTCTTCACTGATTCTAAATCCATTTAATTTAAAGAAAAGATCAAATAAGAGAAAAATCAGGACAAAGAAAAACAATGCCTCCACATAAAACAAAACTATCATTTGGGCAAGAAAAGAAGCAAAGTAGAAAAGAGGCTATGCAATAGAAAACGAACTTATTACCTGATGTATGTAAAGCTACCCCACTGTATATCATCTCTAAAACAGTAAAATAATTTATAAAAAAACTGTAAAAAAAATCTATACCAAAAATAAACGGCACCCATATGAAATATAAATATTAATCAAGCTTGGGTGTCCAGACCTCCACGTACAAGATGATTAGGGCTGTCTGCTTTCTTTTCCTGATACAGCATCTGCAATTGAGCAACATTGGCCCTAGATTTCCACTTAGCAGTCAATTCACTGAATACACATTTGTTGACTATCTACATCTACCGATAAAAAGGCCCCCCAATGAAAGTCAGCCCTCTTGACTCAGGTGCTGGAGAGTCTTTCTGAGGAGACAGAAGAAACACACTTGAATGAAATGTTGTGGAAGACCCACCGACATCCAGGGGAGATGACATTTGAGCTGTATGGTGAGGATGGCAGGTGGACAGGGATTTCAGGTAGGGTTAATGCTAGAGAGAGAGAGAGAGCCTGGAGTGGTGAAAGAACAAGATGTGTAGGCCTGGCTGGAGGGAGGTGTTCTGGAACAAAGTGCAGGAGCCTAGAAAAGCAGTCACCAATGAGACTGAAAAGGTGCTTGCTTATCATCTCAAGGGACTGGAAAAGGACCTGAGGTGAAGGCAAGCTTTGAAGGAGAGGGGTAGTATGGAAGCTGGAAAAAAAGCACCCAAGTGACCACGTAGGGGATGGGGATAATCAATACTCAGGGACAAAACTAGCATGTGCAAGGCCCTAGGATTAATCTCCAGCAATCTCCCCCCTCACACAAACAGACAGACAGACAGACACGCACACACACACACACACACACACACACCATGAATGCCAGAGCAAGAGAATGCCTTGGGGAGGAAAGGAGAAAGGCCCAGGAACAGAAATAATTAGGGGGTAGAATCACCTAGGAATGAGTGACTAGAGGGAGGGCCTGCTCCCCATAGCTCCTCAGCCTGGCTGGAGGGTGACATCACTGACTGAGATAAGCAGACCAGGAGGAAAAGTGGGGTTTAGATGAGGGAGGGAAGGAACTCGGAGTTAGATTGTAAGCTGACATCTAAGAAGCTGCAGCATGGGCCACGGAAATAAGGGACAAGAGTCCCTGAATGCAGCCAGGTCTAAGGCATGAGTGGAAGGGTAAATGGCCACTGTAGCCATGGCCCAAAGGGAGACAAACTGGCCCTGAGAAGGACAAGGAGGCTCCCCTTGGGCTGTCCCAGACCTGAATTCTGGCTATGCGTCTACAGGTTACCTGCGCAAACACTCAAGGGTCATCGATAGTGAGGTGAGTTGGCTGATAACTATCAGGAACCTAAGGGTTTTGTTTATTCTTAACTTGATATTTTAGGCTCCTGAATTCCCTTTGGTGGTTGAATGCAAGGAATTTCCTTTATTAATCGCTTCTGTGAAAGGACTGAAGACTTCATGGAGAAATAGGAGAAAGAATGGAAGGGTGCTGGTAGCTCAGGCTTACTGATGCTAAACCTCAAAAGTCAGCCTGGGCAGAAAAGTTTGTGAAACTCTTGTCTCCAATTACCCACACAAAAGCTACATGTGGAGGTGTAGCTCAAGAGCTAGAGCTCCAGCCTTGAGCAAAAAAGCCAAATGACAATGTGAGGCTCTGAGTTCAACATAATTCCTGATTCACAAGGTTAGCAAGCATTTAGCAAAGTAAAGAACTGGCTGATTCATTCTGTATCTTCAAAATGGGGAGGCAAAACCAAGACTAGACGAGAGGAGACAACTTCAAGTTGTACTGCAGCACAGCAAGACTGATGAACTAACTCAAACACCCGTTAGTTGATTTTGTAAGGAAGAGCACCCCCTTCTTACTGTGGTGTCACTGGCAAGGCTGAGATTATAAGAAGCCCCAGTAGGCAGTGACATATAGATTTTGATAAAGCATAAGGAAACAGATTTAGAATGGCTTTACTGGGATACTGTAATAGACACCCATTCGTTTTCACAACATGAAGATTCTGGGGATTGAAAACAAACAAGGGAAAATTCGATATCCTGGGTTGTGAAGGCTGAGCACTTTACACCAAGTATTCAGCCCTTCTTCACCATCCTTGTTAGTGAGTCAGGCACCACCCAGCAGGGCCACAGGCATCCCCTGTGGTGAGCCGGGAAAGCCTAACATGCCTGAACACTTTAGTGAAAGAGGTGAGTGGAAAAGTTTAAAGCCTGCCTACCTAACTCCAAATCATCCTTCAAGAGAAAGTTGCTCTAAGAAGCCCCTCAGGGGATGGACTCTGTTTTCTTGTATTGTATTATAATTGTCTAGGTTTGCCTTTTGTTTTGTTTTGATTCGTTTTGGTTCAGGTCTGGGTTTGGAAAGGAAAACATTCCTTGATTCCTTTCCCTGTTCTCAACACCAAACACAGGACCTGGCATACTTTCAGAGCTCTGTACAATGCAAGGATGAGAACCCAGACAACTGGCTTTACAATGAGAAGGGTCTTTGAAGACAGAAGACATTATTTTGTACCATGAAAGTTCCACCTCTGGGCTAAGGAAAAGACTAAGGGAGGAGGGCCAGCATGATTTGGGTTCTTCTGGGTACAGGAACCCCTTTCCTGAGGCAGGGAGTAATTGAGTTCATTTCATATAAATCACTCGGGACTGGCTGATTTATACTAAGTGCAAGTGTACTTTGGCACACAATCTTACAAGTTGGAACGTCCAAGAACAGGACACTGCATCAGCTTGGTAAGAGTCTCCTGCTGCTTCAACTCATGGTGGAAAACAGAGAGATACACAGATGGGATCAGAGGAGGAAAAGGACTGGACTTTGGCAGTAGGTAAGCCATTCCTGTGAGAAAGGTAGGAAACAGTTCATTGAGGCCTCCACACCACCCACCTCAACTTCCACTGCCCTCACCGCCCAGTGCTGCAGCTTTGAGGAAGTACAGTTCCAATGCGCAAATACTCTTTTAAAAATTAATAGCATGCATTAATTGTATATAACAATATTCTCTGATCATATTGATCCATTACCCTCACTTGTCCCCATCTTCTACCCCTGCTGGTCCCCTTCCTATCCCCAAATAATCTTTTCTTTCAATCCTTCCTTCCTTCCTTCCTTCCTTCCTCTCTCTTTCTTTCTTTCTTTTCTTTTTCTTCTTTCTTTCTTTCTTCCTTCCTTCCTCTCTCTCTCTCTCTCTCTCTCTCTCTCTCTCTCTCTCTCTCTCTCTCTCTTTCTTTCTTTCTTTCTGTCAGTCCTGGGGCTTGAACTCAGGGCATTCCCAGCTAGTCCTCTTCTATTTTTATGTCTTCTTTTAAGCCTAGATTTTGCATATGAGATGACATGAAGTATTTGTCTTTCTTCAGGGCACCAGTGGCTCACGCCTGCAATCCTAGCAATTCAGGAGGTTAAGATACCAATATTGTGGTTTGAAGCCAATCCAGGAAGAAAGACCATGAGACTCTTATCTGCAATTAACCACTAGAAAACTGGAGCTGTGGGTCAAAGTGGTAGAGTGCTAGCTAGGCTTGAGCAAAGAGAGCTAGGAATAGTGCCCAGGCCCTGAATTCAAGCCACATGAATGACCCAAAAAGTAAAATTATAAAAAAAAGAATTGTCTTTCTGAGTCTGTCTTATTTGTATTAAAATAATGATCTCCAGTTTTATTCACTTTCCTACAAATAATCAAATTTAACTTTGTCTAAATAACTCTCCACTGTGTATATATCCCACAGTTTCTTCATCCATTCAGGTCTTGGGTACCTTCAAGAAATGTGTGTGGGGTGTCTCTACTGTATGCTGACTTTGATTTGTTTAAGTGTGTAGTAGGAGTGGTGTGGCAGGGTTTTATGTTAGTTCTATTTGTTCTTTTTTTTTTTGAGGAAACTTATCCTGAGTTCCATAGTGGCTGTACTAATTTACATTCCTACTAACAGAATACAAGGATTCCCTTCCTCTACACCTTCCATAGTTTGTGGTTTGTTTTCTTGATGATAACCACTCTGATTGGGATGAGGTGAAATCTCAATGCCATTTTGATTTACATTTCCCTGACAGCTAAAGTTGTTGAATTAAAAAAAAAAATTACTCATTAGCCATGTGTGCTTCTTTTGAAAAGTTAGTTATTTGGTTCATTTATCCATTTATTGACTGGGTTATTTCTACTTTGGGGCTTAAATGTTAATGTTATGTTATTAATATACTATAGATATTAATGCCTTGTCAGATGAATATCTGGCAAAAATGTTCTCCTTTTCTGTAGGCTGTCTCTTCCCTCTGTTAATTTTTTTTATTTTGCTGTGAGGAAGCTTTTTAATGTGATGGTCACATGGTACTACTATTTTTTTTTTTACTAGAGCTATTAGAGCCTTAATTCAGGGAGTCAGCCTCTGTCTTTAAAGGGAACTCAACTCAACTGCATTGAGATCTTTATCCATTCCGCATTAGTTTCTGTACAGAAGAAGAGATTGTTTCAGTCTTCCATATATGGATATCCAGTTTTCCCAGCACCATTTGCTAAAGAAGGCATTTCTCTTTTATTCAATGGATGTCTTTGCCACCTCCATTGAGAATCAGATAGCTGTGGGTTTATTTCTGGGTCTTCTATTCTGTTTTCTTGGTCTACATGTTTATTTTTGTGTTAATACCCTGCTGGTTTTGCTACTATGTCTCTCAGGTATTGTAATACCTCTAGTATGGCTATTTTGCTCAGGACTGCCTTGTCTACTCACAATCTTTTCTGTTTCCTATATGATATTTGGGATTGGCTTCCCTTTTCCCCTTAGTTTTGTGAATAATGTCATTGGAATTTTGATGGGGATTGCATTGGATAGAATTGAATACTGCAGCTACATAGATTGCTTTTAGTAATATGGTTATTTTCATGATATTAATCCTGTCCATTCATGATCATGGGTGGTCTTTCCATCTTCTGGCCAACACATAAACTTTTGAGGCATACACTCAAACCATAGCAGTGGGCCTTCCTGCAATACCCCAGGAAGCACAATGCCTGCTATAAGCAAGGCTAGTGATAGGGTAGCCCGATGAATACCAGATGTGGTTCTTGCTGACCGGAGGCCTCTGTCTAGTTAGAAAAACAAAATCAAACAGTGCACACAAGCCAGTCCTGATGACCCAGTGATTGTCTTCTTCATGGGAAGTCTAGGGAATAGAGGGAGGTAGATTCTGAACATCTTTCTCCTCATTTTCTATTTGGCTCCTGCAAGACAGGAAACCTATACAAACATTTATCCCAGAGATAAGACTAGAGGAGCCTGAAGGAAAGTCTAAATTAGGGAAAAGACTATTAAGGGCACTTGCATTGGCCTTCCTCAACTCTTTTTTAATTTCTTTTTCTTCTGGCAAACAGCAGGAAGAGCGAACTTCACTTCTAAATGCTTGTGAAGTGTGCTCCTCCAGGTTATAGTTAAGATCTCATTTCTCCATAGCTTTATTTGAGCTCTAGGTAATTGCTCTCCAAGTTTTAGCTTCCAATTACTCTGACAATTCTTTGGGATTTTTGTTTATCCCAAAGAATTATGCTTGTTATTATGCTTATTATTCCCAAAGAATTTTGCTTATCCTAGGTCCTAGTAAAAACATGATATCTTAGCTACTCAAATCACTCACCTCTCCTTTAAAACCTGACACGCACCTGGAGGTGAAACTCAGTGGTAAAGCATTTGCCTACCATGTGGGAAGCCTTGGGCTCAATGCCCAGGCCTACAAATAAGTAAGGAACAAGTAGCAACATCTTAAGATAGTTATTTCAACTGTGTGTGGTAGCTCACACCTGCAATTCATGCTACTTAGGGGAATAGAGATTAGGAGGATC
Source organism: Dipodomys spectabilis (assembly GCF_019054845.1). Taxonomy (NCBI): domain Eukaryota; kingdom Metazoa; phylum Chordata; class Mammalia; order Rodentia; family Heteromyidae; genus Dipodomys; species Dipodomys spectabilis. The sequence goes on along the minus strand of NW_024870686.1, from coordinate 9,139,589 downwards.
AAGGTTTGAGGCCTACACGGGCAAAAAGCTGATAAATTCCCATCTCAACAAATAAATTAAGGTGTTGATGCAAGCTGGACAGGAGCCTTGGGTAGGAGGATTTCAGTTTCAGAATGAATGGGCAAAAAAGCACGAGTTCCTATTTGAAGAATAATTAAAGTGAAAAGAAAAGAGATGTGTTGGAAGAGGTAGAATGTTTGTCTAGCAGCATAAGGCCCTGAGTTCAAGCCCCACTACTGGAAGAAAATAAAAGCAAAGCAAAGCAAAGCAAAACAAAACAACAGAAAACTTTTTTGAGTTTAAAATGGTCAGATATCAGTCCATATTAGGTGGTTAGCCTATTGCATTCAAGTTCATCACCTCTGTCTCTTTCCCTACCCTTCTTCACGCTTCTACCCCCTCATCTCTACCCAATGCCTTACCTCTGGGACAAGGAATGAGAATAGAGAAGAAGGTATATTTGGTTGCAGTAAGGTGGGGGGGAAAATAACCACCTGTAACTAAAGTTGAAGGACTGAGGCTTAGATTCCAGTTGCCACATAGAACTTGAGGGCCAGGAGACACGGGGGAAAGCTGCCTCCCAGGGGAGTCTGGGATCCCATCCCGAGGGTTCTCTGTGCTGGATGACTCCCTGTCTCAAGTCTTCATCAGGCGTATGCTGACTGGCTCCCATTTGACTTGGTCTTTTCCTTTCCTTCCATTTTTAAAAATAACACGTATCAATTATATATACTAGTGCGATTCCATTATTATATGAGTATGTCATTGCTACACAGGAGTGTAGCAGGCATTAAGCATATCCAATCACTATAGTCCAATCACCATTGTCCCCTCCTCTTCCTGTCCACGACATTGACTGAACTCTAGTAATTACTATGTCATTTTTTTGGTGCTGGTCCTAGGGCTTGAACTTGAGGCCCGGGCACTGTCTTTGAGCTTTGTTTCTTTCCATTTTTTTTTTCTCAAAGTCACTGCCCGATCAATTGAACCATAGCTCTACTTCTGACTTTTGGTGTTTCATTGGAGGTAAGAGTCCCACAAAGTTTCCTGCCCAGGTTGGCTTCAAACCAGGATCCCCAGAATTCAGCCTCCCGGGTCGGTAGCAGCACAGATGTGTGCCGGGGCACTATTCTACTTTTAAGTCAACTTAAAAAAAATTCCACATATCAGAGGCAAGGACAATATTTCTGTGTCTAGCATATTTCTCTTAACATGATGTCTTACAGCTCCATTTATGGTTTGACAAAGGACAGAATTTCATTCCTCTTTATGGCTGAGTAATACACATTGTGTGTGTGTGTGTGTGTGTGTGTGTGTGTGTGTGTGTGTGTGTACATTTTCTTTCTCTCTTTCTTTCCTCCCTTCCTTCCCCCTCCCCTCCCACTTTCCCTCCCTCCCTCCCTTCTTCCCTCCCACCCTTCTTCCTTCCTCTCTTCCTTCCTTCCTTCCCTCCCTCCTTCCTTCCCTCCTTCCTTCTTGGCTTGCACGTTGTCCCTTAACTTTTTCACTCAAGGTTAGTGCTCTATCACATGATCCACAGCTGGCTTTTAGGAGGTTAAATTGGAGATAAATTCTTACAATCTTTCTTACCTGGAGAGGCTTCAAAAATGATTCTCAGATCTCAGCCTTCTGAGTAGCTAGGATTACAGACATAAGCTGAACCCAGCCTATCTGACCATTCCTGAGCATTATCTTTCGGCATCTGGTTTTCCAGGTGTACCTTGCTGTTTAGAAACCTTCAAAGCCCAGGGCTGAGTGTAGGGGCTAAGGGAGGGGAGAGAGGAGTTGATTTCAGTCCACCTGCCCCTTGTCCCCTGCAAAGATTTCAAGGCCACATTGCAGAGATTGAGAGCTACATCAATCCATGTCTGGGCGGAGCTGAGAAGTGAGCAGTGCATATGTTTACGGGGTGGAGGGTGACAGTTGATATCCCATATGCCATTAATAGTTGATATTCCAGAACAAGCCTCACTGTGGGTAGATAGCACTAAGCATGGCTAGTTAGAACGAGTGGATTATGATTAATGAGAAAACGAAGTGGGATCAGAGTTCTAGGACTCTAGTTCCTTAACCTGCCGAGCCTCTATTTCCATGTCAAGAAATGGAAAATAGAACTCTATTGCCTAGACAAGGAAATCAGATGAGAATATGAGTTTGCAGGTATGCTCTTCTATACCAAGGACTTAGGAGAAATACAAGATTTTGACTGCAAATGTGAGCATTGCTGGAATTTTTTTGTGGGCTGGGTGGTGGACATATGCTTTGAAAGTCTTCCCAAATGAAATCACCTCTAGCCCTCTCTGTAGAATAAAGTTCTCACTTGTTCATGGCTTGGGTGGACCCCGACTATTTCCTGCAAAAATTCCTGGCTTGGTTCTCTCTTTTTTTTTATGGAAGTCCCTCCTTCTCCACAACAGCCTAATATTTCTAAAGTGTGTGGACCACCCCTTTAATGAAAGGGACAAAATACTGTCTGTGTAAGCCCTGAAATGGGTGAGAAAGAGGTCTCTAAGAGGGCTCTTCCCAAAATGATTCAGTCCTTTCTCTCTTTATGGGACTTTAAATTCTTTCTCTGGATACAGTCCGACATCAGCAAAGTAAATACCGGGTCACTTATGACTTGGGTTCCAAATGAAAATACAGAGTTGTGTTTTCATGAGAGAAGTTCTAAGAGTCAAGCAGGAAGCAGTTCATTAAGCATTTGGTTTGGATTTGCTGCTGTGGCCATTTGTGGAGCTGGGGGCCTCTCTACCTCCTGGGTTTCCCTTAAGAAAGTTCTAGTCAGAAACCCAAAGCCGGTACTTATCAAGGTATCAGAAAGCGTTGCCCACCCCTTTGGAGTCTCTCCTCCTACAAGTTTGCTTTCAGAAGTGACATTGTCCCCCTCCCCCCTTCATACCACACACACACACACACACACACACACACACACACACACACACACACACACGCCATTCTAAAGTCTGCCTTGCCTTGTATTCCATTACTTCTGAGACCTCGCCTACTCTGATGTCCTCCCTCCTTCTGATTTGTGTGTGGTTTGGTTATTTGTTTTTTTTAATCCTTTCAAGAAATTTTAAAGCCAAGCCATGACAAGCAACGTGTGTAAAATATTCATGTCATAAATTGGCCAGGCTCTTTGACTTGTCTTCTTCTATCGGCCCTTTCTCTCTCTTTACAGTTTCAGGCCTCAATATCCTGACCAAGTCATAATGTCGGTTCAATGCATAGCTCTCAATGACCAGAGCTCACACACAGCTTCACGTAAGTGAAAGGGTATTGGATGTTTGTTGAATGAGTAACAGAGAAGATCTGCAAAGAGAGGAAACTTGTTTTTTACCCTTAGAATGTAGAGATTTCCTTTCCTTCATTATCTGAGTTCCCAGTTTCCTGAGCCCAGTTACCGATGGCATCTTGCTTTTCCTTGGAAGCTGCCTCTATTTGGGCACTGATGGGAGGGAGTGAGCTTCTTGGACTTGTTTTACTCTCCTTGGGGGGAGGGGGGTTGGGGGAGCCAAGGTTGGTGGACATTTTTAAGGGGCCACACAGCAAATTTTTCTTTTTTGCAAGAAATAGGGTTTTTTGCATCCATATGGTCTCTATTGAGTGTCCAGCCATTCTCATTCTGTGTTTGCAAACCTTCCTGCACTCTAAATTCTGATTTTGTTTAGTGACAGGATTGCACTCTGTAGCTCAGGCTGGCCTCAAATTTACAATCCTCCTAACTTCAGCTTCCTGAGGGTTGGGAATATAGGTACGTTCCCCCATACCCAGCTGCTAGAATATATTTGTAATCTCCAAATTAATACTTGAGGTGCCTTTGTAGTGCTTAGTGCAGAGCAGGATGGAGATCTCCTTGGTGACAAATGACACTCATGTCTCCAGGGATGGTGGTCAGGGAGAGAGCACTGTTCTTTCTGTTTCAACTCTCATACTGCAGAGTGCCATTTTCATGACCTACTTAGTTTGTTGTTGTTGTTTTGCATTTAAAACTATCTGGGGCTGTTTAAATATTCCCCATGCTTCTAAAATGTTCTCTAAAATCTGTAAGGAAAAGAAGACTGGGAAAGAATCTCAGGGCTAAAGCACTTGCAGTAGAAAAGCTTCCTTTAGGCATTTGTGGCTGCTGGCAGTCAGAGAGTTCCCTGTTAATAAAGCCACAACACGTGTTAACAAGGTGTCTTTAAACAGAAACATGCATAAAATATAGGTATGTATTGGTTGGTCAGTTGGTTGGCAAAAAGGTGGTGACCACAGGCCCAAAGGATGATACTTATATTTTCCTTGGGAACAATGGTTGTTGCTAATTCAGTATTTTTTTTTTTTTTTTGGTCCAGTTGTGGGGCCTGAACTCTGGGCCTGGGCACTGTCCCTCAGCTCTTCAGCTCAAGGCTAGCACTCACCACTTGAGCCACAGCGCCACTTCCGGCTTTTTTCTTTTTGCTTATGTGGTGCTGAGGAATCAAACCCAGGGCCTCAGGCATGCAAGGCAAGCGCTCTACCACTGAGCCACCTTCCCAGCCCCTAATTCAGTATTTGTTAATACATGGTGACTTCTCAGGACAAAAACACCTTGAGTAACAAGAACTGGCTGGATTAAACTCTAGGTATAGTGGAAAGCAACTGTAAACTGTATGTAAATGAGGATGGCAAAAGTCTAATAAAACTTTATTTGTGGATTCTGAAACTTAAGCATCATGTAATTTTTATGTATTACAAATGATTTTTATTTTGATTTCATCATTGCATCCCCTACACACGCAAATCATTTAAAAATTAACTACTAAGTTTGACTCATTGGCCGTATTATAACTACTGATTGGAGTCATGTGCCAGGGGCTCACACCTATTATCCTAGCTACTCAGGAGGCTGAGAGCTGAAGGATTGAGGTTTGAAGCCAGCCTGGGCAAAAAAAAAAGCCTGACAGACTCCATCTTCATTGAACAGCCAAAAGCCAGGCTGGAGGAATGGTAAAAGTGGCAGAGCACCAAACAAGAAAGCAAGCCAAGGGAAATAAAGACACTGAATTCAAACTCTAGCACTGCCAAAAAAACAAACAAGCAAACAAGCAAAATAAAATAAAACAACAAATGAAATAGAACAATAATGGGCTAGATTAGTCATCCGGCCCATGGTTTGTCAAGCTCTACTATTTTGCCTCTTATCAATACATACCACTTTTAGGTCCATAGTCCTAGCTATTCAGGAAGCTGAGATCTGAGAATCAAGAGTTTGAAGCCAGCCTAAGAGGACAAATTCAAAACCTCTTATCCCCAACTAACCTGCAAAAAGCTAGAAGTAGAAATGGCTCAAATGGTAGAGCATCAGCCTTGTGCAGAAAAGCTAAAGAAGAGTGCAAGGCTCTGAGTTCAAGACCTAATACACGCGTGCACGCACGTGCGCACACACACACACGTGCACACACACACACAAAACCAGCCCTGTGGTCATGCTATCCTCATCAAACATTTTGAACTGCATATCACTGTAGGTGTACAGTTTTCATACAAATAGCAATGCAGTAGGTTTGCTTACATCATTCAGTCATCGTACTTCCTTGGCTGTGATGTCATGAGAGGTATGATATCAATGGTGATGGGAATTCCTTAGTTCTATTATAATCTTATGGGATCACAGTTACATGTGTGAACTGCTGTTGATGAAAACACCTCCCCTTATGACACACGTGACCCTGTCAAACAAAAGGAAACCAGCAAACCTTCCAGGGCTACAGTGCAGGTTAGCCTGACCAACAAGGAAGAATTCTCCAGATGAGAGAGAAACACCTTTCAGGTCTACCTGGCCCAAAGAAGCACTGTGACACTATCTACCCAATATCCTTGGATATTGTGCAAGCCTATTGTCCAAGCCCCAAAGGAAAACAAGCAGACGCTAACAAATCTAACTCCTTTCTACCCACCTTACCATTTTCAGGGGGCTGGGTTGCTGTGCAATTGAACTGAAAGCAAAACAATGCAAGCACTACGCATGCACACACACACACACACACACACACACACACACACACACACCAATAGTGGCCCATTTCTATTGTTGCTGTTACTATCTTTAAGTAGTTGTTCAGAGTAGTTCTCCTGTTTCTGTCTGGCTCAAAACACAGTTTTGAGGTGCTCAGGGAATCCTCCCTCCTCAGTTCTTCTCCCCCCCTTCTTCTCCCTCCTTCCCTGGCCTTCTCTTGTTTAGACCTAGGGGACAATGTTCAGGCCAGGGACAGGAACGTGCTGGTGAGAAGCTTCTCAGATGTCACTGCTTACAAAAGAGGGAGGAAAACAGAAAACTGTTTATTATCCTGACCTAAAAGATAACATCTCTTTGGCCCCTCCTGCTCCATTGCTTAAGTTTGGCAAATAGTTTTTCCCCCCCTCTAACACATTTGCGGATTACTTCCAGTTAAAAAACAAGATGAATATTATAGGTGATCATGTGAATTTTCCCATCTGTAAAATCCGATGGGTGTTGCGGGTAAAAGGCAGGAAAAGTGTCTTGCTATTCCGTGTCGGTAAGCACTGCTGTCTGTTTGCTTACATTGCCCTCTCTGAGAACGCATCAATCAGGGGCGGCAAAACCACCACCGGAGAACGTGGCACTGAACAGACGCGGACTTGGGGCGGAAACGCAGCTTCTGGAAGGCACAGGCTGAGATCTCGGCGCGGGAGGCCACCCGGGAGCTTCCAAGGCAGATCGGAATCGAGAGGGAGTTACCCAAGGTCCGGGACGCAGCGCGAGCCGGCACGTCCCGCACGGCGAAAGGAGAAGGAATTCTACGCACGTGGATGTGCCCGCTGCAGCCCCGGGCCCCCCAGCGCGGGGCGCCCTCAGCCCGGGAAGGGGCGGGGCCGCGCGGAGGTGCGCCCCGGGCCCCTCTCCAATCCCGGGGCGCGCAGCGAGCGCGCAGTCACGTAGCCCCGAGCCCAAGGCGCTCCAGGGCGGCGGGACGCGCAATCCCGGCGATTAATGAGCTAGGCGGGAGCCAGCTTTACCTCTCCTTACCTTATCTGCAACTTGCTAGACATGGAAAGGACGCGGGAATCTGGTCCATTTGTGCAAATCACAGGTGTTACTGAGAGGCTGCCCGGGGCGCGGAGCCTGAATTTCAACCTTGTCGGGCAGATCAGGGCTCAGAGGCTTCCCACCCCGGCCCCATCCCACCAGCCCTGCCTCCATGCATGTGCTCTGTGTGTGTTTGTGTGTGTGTGTGTGTGTGTGTGTGTGTTGGGGGGGAGGGTGTCTGTGAGACTCTTACCTCCAATAAATTGCCTCCCTCCCCCAAAGCTAGAAGTGGAGCTGTGACTCAAGTGGTAAAGCACTAGCTTTGACCAAAAGAAACCCAGGGACAGCACCCAAACCCTTATTCAAGCCCCAAGACTGGCACCAAAAATAAATCAACAGATCAAGTCCCAAAGCTGATTTGTATCCCATTCCCAGCGAGAGACTCCAGCAAACTTTACACAGTCACCTCCAGGCCTGCCAGCCTCCACTCAGTGGCAAGAATGCACTCGGACTTTAGGAATTTTTTTTTCTTTTTTGCCAGTTCTGAGGCTTAAACCCAGGGCCCGGGCACTGTTCCTTGAGCTTCTTTTTGCTCAAGGCTAGCACTCTACCACGTGAGCCACAGCACCACTTCCAGCCTGCTCTGTGTATGTGGTACTGACTAATCAAACCCAGGACTTCATGCATGCTAGGCAAGCACTCTACCACTGAGCCACATTCCCAGCCCCAGACTTTGGGAATATTTTGAGGACACAGCTTCCATCCCAATGGGTGGGTGTTTTTCAGACTTCTGGCCACAACATTCAGCCTTGCAGAGGACAGATCAAAAGCACAGTATGTGAAAAAGTCACTGCTGAATTCAGCAGGTTGGGAACAGGGTTGTGTGGGGATCCCCCAATTCTCCATACATCATAGTGCGGTGGCAGGGGTGCAGGCCACGTGTGTCTCGGGAGCCCTGGGTGGAGAAATCACTATCCTTCTAGTTAAAGCTAAGGCTCATTAATTAGGAGCCTGTTTATAATCAGGCCACAAACCTTTCCAGACTCACCGCTACTCCCTGCTCCCTATCATGGCCCAGCATAGGGCACCCAGGGGCCACTTCCTAGATTTCCCCTTCACAGCTCTACACAAAAGCCACTACCTCCACCATCCCTTCCTTGGTGCTTTCTCCAAGTACTTAGAAGCACCCTTGGAGGGAGCAGCAGTCATACTATTGTTTGAGCTCAGTTTTCCCCATCTAATCCCAGTCCCTGGAAAACAGGAACTGAGTCTTATTATTGCAATGTTTAGCTGATGTGTAAAGAGCACTTTGAGTTGCAGGAGGCTGGGAATAGACTTAAGAGAGGAAGGGGAAGACAGACAATAAACAAGACAGACAAGTAAGGGACCTAGCATATAATGGTTCGCCACAGTGGAGAACAATGTAACAGAAGAGGGATGGGGGTGGGGCATAGCAGCGAATGGAATGAGGTATGGAGTGGGGGGGGGGGGGTACAGAAAAGATGATCCAGCTATCAGCCCCAAGGCAGTGAGGGGGAGCACTGTGGATTATTGGGGGGTGGTGACAACTGGTCTGATTCTGGATATATTTTAAAGAGAAAGCTGATAGGTTTGCTGATGGGCTGGAGGTGATATGTGGGAAGAAGAAAAGGAGTCAGGGATGCCTTCCAAGTTTTTGGCCTAAGTACCTGAAAGGATTGTGTGGCCATTGGTGGAGACATAGAAGGCTGCAAGGGAGGTGAGTTTGGGGGGGCACATTCTGCCTGGGAAGGCCACTCTGTGGCTGCAGTGGGGGGGGGGGGGAGGGAAGGGGGAAACTAGTGATTGATATGAGACTTTCAGGCACATTCAGGAAATGCTTAGTGGCTACACTGAAGAATTGAGCAAATCCATCAGTCAAAGAACAAGCCTATGAGTTGGAAATCTGGTGTTGCCTAAAACAGACCTTCACATCAATGATATGAGCTTAGGAACTGAATCGAAGATACAGAATTTCGGAACCTCTTAGCTGAGATTTATGCTGCATACGTGTGTTTAATGGAAGTGGTTTTTCCTCATAATGTCACAGGTTTGACACTGATTATTTCCAGGAAGGACATAGGGTCAAAGGGCCTTAGCTATGGAGATGTCCCTTGGTTCTGACCCACACAGCTTCTTTGATAGTCTGGAATTATATAGAGGCTTATTTCCATCCATTGTGTCTATGAGCTAGAATGGATTTCTCCAATTTTGTGTAGATGATATGTGTCTTCCTTCCTTCCTTCCTTCCTTCCTTCCTTCCTTCCTTCCTTCCTTCCTTCCTTCCTTCCTTCCTTCCTTCCTTCCTTCCTTCCTTCTTTCCTTCTTTCTGTAGTAATTGGTGATTGGAACTCCTTAAGAATATCTTTGTTTTAGACTGGTATATGATACATACCTCTAATTCTAACCCAGGAAAGGCTGAAGACCAAGTCAAGTGCTGGTGGCTCATGCCTATAATCAGGAGGCACAGATCTGAGGATCATAGTTTTGAAGCCAGCCTGGGCTGGAAAGTCCATGAGACTCTTATCTCCCGTTAAGCACCAAAAAAAGGCTCAAATGGCAGAGTGCTAGCCTACCACTCAGTGTCCAGCCTTCGTGTTCAAGCCCCAGGACCAGCACCAAAAAGAAGGAGCCCTCCTTTAGCTCATCTAAAATTAGAAGAATGAGGGCGGGCCTCATACAATCTGCTGAAGGCCTTGAGAGATAAGACTGAGGCACAGGAAGAGGAAGTTCTGTTTTCAGATCGCCTGCAGACTCAGGCCTGCAGTATCAACTCTCGCCAAATTTTCATCCTGCCGGCCTGTCTTGCAGATTTTGGAATTGCCAGACCCCTCAATCGTATAAGCAGATTCCTTATCATAACCCTGGCTAACGCTGTAGGAAGGACCCAGTGGGGGTGTACAGGTGATGAACATTAGGCTCTGGGGTACTTGGACTGTTTTTGTGAGCACTTACCAGACTGAGAGGGGCCAGACCAGTTGTTCCTTTCGCAGACATGGAATTCATAGCATTGCTTGGGAAGCATTGCATTTCCTGACACTTTTTGTTTAGGAGTGGACAATTCTTAAAGCACCAGAAGGCAACACCAAAACTAAGTTCTTAGAATGTTCTGTTTTCTGCAGTGAGCTGTGTCACACAGGGTTCTTATAGGGGAAGTGTCTTCACCACATGTAGGCAGTGCATTGCTGAAGAGATCCAGCTGCTGTCTCTTGGACAGTCCACTTGGACCCGCCCACACAGTGTCCCTGTCTGTTCAGAGAGTTAAGCCGAGGTGGCCTTTCTCTTCTGTCACAGCCACAGAAGCAGATGGAGAATACTTACTTGTGTTTTCTGGCGAGTCTTTGCCGTTCAGAGGAGAAGGACATGAACAATCTCAATTTTTTGCCTGTCTAATAGGAACTTGTGTCTCTGGACATCCCTTATGAGTTATAAAACAAAAGGCATTTTTTTCCCCTACAAAACAAAGGAGCTGATACTATACATTGTTGAGAAAGTTGAAGGGAAGTAGTTGAAGATTTAAGGTTTGGGCTATTTACATCATTCACTGTCTCCGCTTACTGGTGATTTTAAACAGCATGGTTTTAATGGGACCTTTCTGACTGTGGTCCTGTTTCCTTGTCCCACTAGCTACTGGCTCAGTGGGGGTGGGGTAAGGGGGTGAAAACCAAGGGGTTTAGCAAACCCAAGGATACAGAAAGCAGTGCCTGGGCACCATCCCTTAACTTTTTCATTCTTGAGTGGTGCTCTACCACTTGAGCCACAGCTCCACTTCTGGCTTGATGGTGATTAGCAATAAGAGTTTCACGGACTGCCTTCAAACGATGATTCTCACATCTCAGCCTCCTGATTAGCTAGGATTACAGGTGTGAGCCATTACTGCCCAGAAGATTCACATTACTTAAAAATGTGAGACATGTCCTTGTGAGGGTAAATCAAGATGTACTTGTTAAAGTTTACATGGGCTCTATATTTTAGGGGACAAACTATATCCAAGATCATGTACACGTTCCAAAGGGAAGACAAGGCAGAAGATGAAGGTGTGTAAGTCAGGATAAATGGCACTTAAAAAATTGAGAAACTAAGGTGAAGTCCATGTGTTGTGGTCATCAGAGGATTCTGCTAAGATGCTGTGGACTTTCTAAAAGCAGGGTATCAATTTGCCTTCACTCATTTGGGAGCCAATCTGAAAGGGGAAGGTGTAATAACTTCCAAGACTGGTGGATGGGTGATGATCATGGAAGACCTGTTATATTGCTTTTGGGGGAAGGGGTGGTCAGTACCAGGGTTTGAGTTTGGGGCCTCATGCTGGAGACGTGGTCCTACTATTGCCAAAAAAGGGGAAAAAAAGCAAGAAAGAAATCAGGGCCTTTAGCTTGTCAAGCAGACACATTATCACCCCCAAAGCCCTTTTTGCTTTAGTTATTTATTGACCAGAGATACTCATCTTTCCACCTTCCTCATGTAGAACTGGGATCACAGGTAGGTGACTACATGCCCAGCTGTTAATTGAGATCGATTCTTGATTACTTTATGTCTGAGCTGGCTTTGAATGTTAATCTCCCCAGTATCAGCCTCTCCCAAACCTGGAATAACAGGTGTGAACCCCTGAACCCAGCCAGAACTGTTGCTCTTGATATAGAGACGAGAAAGAAATCTATGTTCCCTTTCCCTTCTCACCGATACTGTACCTTCAATTGTCTTTGGGGACAGGAGAAAAAAAGCTAGGGCAGGAGTCTTTCTAATCAGGTTTGCTAACATTCTTACTATGATATCATATATGTATGTATGCATATATAAATATATGTATATATAATTATTGAGAATAGGGTCATTTTTTTTTTTATTTTGGTCATGAGTCTTGAACTCAGGGCCTTGGGTACTGTCCCTGAGCTTTTCTGCACAAGGCCAGAGCTCTCACTTTGAGCCATAGCTCCACTTCTGCTTTTCTGGTAGTTATTTGGAGATAAGAGTCTCACAGACTTTCCTACTTGGTCTGGCTTTGAATCTCAATCCTCAGATGTCAGGCTCCTGAGTAACTAGGATTACAGGGCAGGCATGAGCCACCAGCCCACGGCTTAGGGTCAATCTTAAATTGGAGAGTGAGGGGAAATAGGACATGCCACCAAGTCCTGCAGTATGTAGGGGAGCTTAGCTAGACCTAGAAATGAACCTGAGCTCAACCAATCTGAGCAAAGGGGTGGGGCCTGCCACATGAGGGTAAATGTGGGGCAGTATGTGTGCTCTGTGTGTTTGCTTGCTTGCCAGATTTTTGAGATTACTTGTGTGCTATTACTTTTATTTCAAAATCACCTTATGCAAACACAGAAGTAAATTTTGCCTTGCTGAGACAATTCTTGTATCTATAGTTTGTGACTCTAATGGTTCTTGGAGAGCATATTTCTAACATAGTATAAAAGCAAAACTATTTAGCATGTTAGTTTAGTGACAGAACAGAGTGTTAGTAGCTCAGGTCTATAATCCAAACTACTCACAGGGCTGAGATCTGGTAATTAGCAGAGTGTCTATTTAATTTTTTAGCCTAGTCAACATTACGAAGAGCTATATGAAAATCATTTTTAAGCTCATTCCTATAATCCTAACTATTCAGGAGGTTGAGATCTGAGGATCTTGGCTCAACACCAGACCAGCCAGACAAATCCAAGAAACTCTTATCTTCAATTAACCAGCAAAAAGCCAGAAGTGGAAGTGTCGCTCAAATGGTAAAGCACTAGCCTTGAGTAAAAAAAAGCAAGTGAGAGCGTAAGTACCTGATTTCAAGTGAGTGGCACACACTCACGTGCAACATACACGCACGTGTACACACACACGTTTTTATAAATCTATGGTTTTGAAGTTTAAGTATTTGAACAAAATGTGTTTTGTGCCCAAAATGTTCTGCACACTCTTTTAATTGATTTATTATGGATATTATTGTAATTTGGGGGTATTCCTTATGAAATGGAAAATTAAATTTGAACTTTTTAGCCAGGCTCAGTGGCTCAAACCAGTAATCCTAGCTACTTGGCAGATGGAGATTAGGAAATCGTGGTTCAAGCCCAGCCAGGACAACAAGGAAATTCAATGACTAGGCAAAGTTGTGCACACCTGTAATCCCAGCTAAGGAGAAGCACAATGGTTAACTATTATGGTGCAGGCCTGTTATCCCCAGTGACACGGTGAAGCATAAGTAGGACTTTTTAGCCTAGACTGGCCTAGGCATAAATGAAGACTTCTTCTCTGAAATTACCAATTCAAAAATGGTCTTGGAAGCATGGCTCAAGTGGTAGAGTGCCTTTTTAGCAAACACAAGGCCCTGAGTTCAATCCCAAGTAGCATACAAATTTTTTAGCCTTTAATTCATACTCACATGACAGTAAAGTTAAACAGCATCAGAGATACACACACACACACACACACACACACACACACACACACTTTCATGCACTGTGGTTTTATATGTTCTTGAGAGGGTCTTGGAGTACATCCCCAGTGAACAGGGGTTGGGGAAAAGTGTCAATCTGAAAAATAAAAAAAATGATTTGACATCTTCATTTTTAAGAGCTGAGATCAAAATGTACCAAGACCTCTGATTTTCATTCAGCCTAAGAGAACTCCCAAGTGGTTCCCAAACAAGAGACATTTTCTTCTCATTGTTCTTTCTACTAAAAGCCAAGTCTCCACTAATAGAAAAACTACACAATTGAAAGAGTATAATAACTGATGTGCCTTTGTGGTTTTAGTTCTTTTTTTTTTATTAGTCATGGGGCTTGAACTCTGGGCCTGGGCACTGTGTCTCAGCTTTTCAGCTCAGGGCGAGTACTCTACCACTTGAGCCACAGTGCCATTTCTGGTTAATTGGAGGTAAGAGTCTCATGGACTTTCCTGCCCTGGCTGGCTTTGAACCACGGTCCTCAGATCTCAGCCTCCTGAGTAGCTGGGATTACAGGTGTGAGCCATTGGCACCCAGTTTGCAGCTTTGATTCTTGACTATTTATTTAGTCAGTTAGTGAATTAGTTAGCTATGTGGATCTGAGTCTTGAGCTCAGGGCCTGGGTACTGTCCTTTAGTTCTTTTACTCAAGTCTAGTGCTCTATCACTTGAGCCATAGCTCTACTTCTGGCTTTAGTGGTGGTTAATTGGAGTTGAGAGTTTCACAAACTTTCCTGCCCCCAACTGGCTTTGAACCTTGATCCTCAGATCTCACCCTTAGCTAGGATTACAGGAGTTACCATTGATGCCCTGGGCTTTTCGTTCCTGACTGAACTGTGAGGCAGTGGTGAATCCATCCCATTTTGATGGAAGAAAGCCTCAGAAGAGCTAGGAACCTTGCCTGGAGCTATTTCCATCAGATCAGAACACACTGGACCATTATCAGAAAGGTTTAGGTCCCTAACAGTACTTTCACCTAAAATATCAGCACAGCTGTGGTTAAGTATGGCTTTGATTGGTTGGCCTCCAAAAACTGCCTTCCAATGCTATTTTTCTGGGCTGAGGACAATAACACACACACACACATACACACACACTACCAAATTTCCTGCAAACCTGTAAGCCAGCTGGGCCTCTCTTTAAACTTCTTGCAATCATTCCTCTTCCTAAGGAAAAGGTTTTTGCTTTCCCCCCCCCCCCCCCCCTTATGTGTTTGGTCTGGCATTCTTTTGTGAGTATGGAACTGATTACTAAATAGGGTCAAACAGCTTGAGTCAGGGCTTCCTGTGTGAATGCGGGCAGGGCTCATTTCCAGCCTTTCGTTTGATATGTTATCTGGGGCGGCTGTGCCCGCTGTTGAAGTTTCAGATGGCTTCCTTCAATTTCCTGCATTGTTGTAATGGTGAATGTGTGTGCACATGTGCTCCTGTTGGACAGAGAGAAGAGTGGAGGCAGGGCGGGGAGGTTTCTCCAGGAACTGACATTGATTTTCGTGAGAGATTTTTTCAGTCATACAGCACACGAAAAAAATCATATGCATGAATGAGAAGGACACCAGTGAGCAAAAATGAGGGCCATGGCTTGTCTGTCACTAATTATCTGCATAGTTTTTGGAATATTATTTCATTTTCAGGCCCAATTCTACTTCCATATAAGGCTCCTTCTAGCTCTACAACTTTAACATTTTGGCTTCTATTCAAAGCTTCTTTTTTTTTTTTTTTGCCAGTCCTGGGGCTTGAACTCAGGGCCTGGGCACTGTCCCCGAGCTTCTTTTGCTCAATGCTAGCACTCTATCACTTGAGCCGCAGCGCCACATCTGGCTTTTTCTACTTATATGGCACAGGGGAATCAAACCCAAGGCTTCAAGAATGCAAGGCAAGCACTCCACCATTAAGCTACGTTCACTTCTTATGCTTTGCTGTTCCAAAATATGTTCTTTTCTTCCTTCTGATTTTACCTTTCCCAGCTTTCTTAGTCTTCTTACAGTTCAATTATGTCTATATCTTAGCGTCCCACACTGAGGTCGTACAAAAGTTCCTTCTCCACTAGCTCCTTTAAGTCAGTTCCCATTGTCTCTGTGTAAATATCACAAAGGGTCAGCCTTATCTGCAAAAGAAGGTCCAGAATGTGTTCACTTCCTGTTTTGCTCATGGAGGAGTTAGGGCTGAGATTGGATTTCCTCAGCAAACCTTCCTAAGTCTATAAGATGACCCAGAGGTGCTGGGCTGGCATCCACTTCTCTTGCTCAGTTCTATTTTTATTAAATTCAATTAACTTACTATATGTAGAAGAATGGCATATTTTACTCATCTGCTTTTATTTCTGAATATTAATATTTAATTTGGAACCAGAACATGAAATTTCTCATTTTACCCAGAGGGCTTCCTCAAATTCTCCACAAGTGGGTTTAGCGCCACCTAGTGACCAAATGGGTTGATGCCGCCGCTGTCTGATGAGTACAAGGCTTCATGGAGAAAACTTTCTCTTGGCTATCAACTACAAGCAAACAGGGATTTGAACAAAATTCTAGGACACATTCACAATGAATTACTTAGTATCGAGAAATTTTGTTATAAATATACAAATTTGATTAAGTTACAAAATCCCCAAGATTATAACAAGTGAAGATTTATGGGTGTGTGAACCTGAGATATGAGTAATGTTTGGTTTTTAACTTTTCAATGAGTTTTCTGTTCTGATTGTTATCAGTTGGTAATTTATGCTGCTGTGCAAAGCATGAGTAAGTTACTTAGTTTTTATATCAGCCTCAGTTTCTCTTTTTTTAATAGGTAAAAGATAAAGTCCAAGAACCTACCCACCCTTTGAAAAGCATCGACAAATGTCTGGCAATAGTGGCTTATGCCTGGAATCTTGCCTACTAAGAAGGCTGAGCTCTGAGGATCAAGGTTCAAGGTGAGCCTGGGCAAAAATGTCCTCCAGACTCTTGCCTCCAGTTAAGCAGCAAAAAGCTGGAAATGGAAGCATGACTCAAGTAGTAGAGTGCTAGTCATGAGCAGAATACTAGCACACACATACAAAGAGAAATATTAATAGAGAGGTGGCTATAAGTACATTGTATGCATGTTCGGAAATGTCATAATGAAACCTTTCATTTTGTAAAATTAACATATGGCAAACTTTTTTAAAAGAGGTCTATTAAGAATTTCTATGCTGAAAAACATTTACTTAGGAAATCCTATTTCCTGATTCACTGATTCCTACCATTTTTGTAACATTTTTATATGTCCAGTACTACCCTAACTCAATTAATTTTTCCCAGAAATCCTATAAAAACAGGTGCATATGGCAGTTTCATTTTATATGTGAAGATCTTAGCTAGTAGTTTAGCAAGCCTCTTTTCTATAGTGCAAATTCCAGAGTCTTCTGAGATCTTATGTTTCCCCTCAGTAAACTGTGATTGCCTCCAGGAGAACTATTTCTCAGAACTTCAGCTGATCCTGACTCAGCCAGCTGGCTGACCCAGAATCCTTCTTTTTATTGGTAACCTTGGGTCACCACCCCAAGCATCTCTCCCTGGATTAGGTGCTTGTGTCAGATCCTAAGAGGGCCATAGTAAGACATAAAGGAGCTGGGTGCTGGTGGCTCACGCCTGTAATCCTAGCTACTCTGGAGGCTGAGATCTGAGGATTGCAGTTCAAAGCCAGCCCAGCCAGAAAAGTTTGTGAGACTCTTTTCTCCAATGAACCACCAGAAAACCACAAGTGGAACTGTGGCTTAAGGTGATAGAGTGCTAGCCTTAAATAAAAGAGCTCAGGGACAACAGCCAGGCCCTGAGTTCAAGGCCCATGAGGGAAAGGACAACTTCTGTGTACACTTGGACTTTACTTATGAGCCCTGCATAGAAAAGAAGGCTAGAAGGAAAGGTAGAGGGTGAGGAGATTACATTGGAGTTGTAGGGTCACATGTTTTTCTTCAGTTTTCTACTTTTTTTGCTTTTCTGTGATATGATTATATTAGTTGTCAAAAGAAGTAGATTCTCCTTTTTAAATATTAATTTAAAAGTTCTTTTCCCAAATGGAAATAGGCCAATCCACTCAGAGCATTATCCTCAATATCACTACCTTTTCGATGGTTATCACTTATCAGTTGTTTTATGATTGTATCAGAGATGGTGAAGCAGGACTGTAATCCAGCTACTGGGATGATAGGGACAGGAGGTCAGAAATTGGAGGACAGTCTAGGCAAAGGTAGCCAGACCCTCTCACATAAACAAAATTTTAAGAAAGGGAGTGGGCTAGGGACAGCACTCAAGTGGTACAGCTCTGGTTTAGCAAGAGGTCTCACACACACACATACACACATTCGAAAATAAACTGCATGTTGGAAATGAACTGTACAACTTGGGGGGTTGGGAGGAGGGGACGTGGGAGGAAAATGAGGACAGGTAACAAGATTGACAAGAAATGTACTCACTGCCTTACATATTTAACTGTAACCCCTCTGTGCATCACCTTGACAACTGAAAAAAGAAAAAAAAATAAATGGTACTGCTGGGTAGTTTTCTCTCGCTTTCTCTTCTTTTTATTTTATTTTATTTTATTTTTGTCGGTCGTGGGGCTTGAACTGGGCCTGGGCGCTGTCCCTCAGCTCTTCAGCTCAAGGCGAGCGCTCTACCACTTGAGCTACAGCGCCACTTCCGGTTTTTTTTTTCTGGTGGTTTATTGGAGATAGGAGTCTCACGGTCTCTCCTGCCCGGGCTGGCTTTGAACCGCAATCCTCAGATCTCAGCCTCCTGAGTAGCTAGGATTACAGGCATGAGCCACCAGCGCCCGGCTCTCTTCTTTTTAGTACCAGTGCTAAGGCTTGGTCTCAGGGCCTTATCTTCATGGGCAGCTTTTTTGCTTATGGTTGGAGCTCTATTACTTGAGCCACACCTCTACTTCCAGCTTTTATTTTTTTGTTGGTTAGAGATAAGAGTCTCTTCGATTTCAACTAGGATCCTCAGATCTTAGCTTCCTAAATAGCCAGGATTTATAGGCATGAACATCTGGAGCCCAGCTAGGTACATTTTGTACATAAATACACACACATAAATAAAAATATACATGTATTTATACATTATATAGCATGTCTTATAAGCAGTATCTATATGTGTTTACAGTTGAATCGCCATAAACACTACAGCAGCTATTCTTATGCTGTTTTCAAAGTTGAGGAACCCAAGGCTTAGAGAAACCTAGTGATTTATCCAAGACCATATTGAGTGGGGAATGCATGTGATTTCACATTGCCCTCTCTGTTAAATTGGTAATGCCTTAATTTCTGTGGAATGCTTTCACCAAAATCCTCTCAGTTTATCAACTGACTACGATCATTCAATCATCACGCCTCCATTTCTATTTTTGGGACACTCAGAAATTTTGCTGCTCTAGGAAGAGCATACAAAGAATGGCAGAAATAGTAGCTGACTGAATCTACAGTCTCTGCTGGTGCTCCTGGGACCATCTTCTAACCTGAGTTCATTAGCACACTCTCATATGGCCTGTACTGAGTGCTGACTCCTGGATTTCAGCCCTTGAATTCCACCTTGTAATATGTGACCCATAGAAAACAGCCGAGATGATAACATTCATTACTGAGCCTAGCACTTGAAAAGCTTCATGGTTCCCATCCTGCTTGCTTGCTTTTGGATGACCTTCTCTGGAGGAAACCAACTACTTTGTCATCAGAACCTTTCAGCTGTTGCATACGGAGATCAGCACAAGGAACCAAGGCCATCAGTCTTGCTGATGAGTCAATTTTAGAAGCAGATCCTCTAGCCCCAGTCAGGCCCTCAGATGACAGGAGTCTCATGACATGTTGACTGCACCCTCATGGAGACTGAGTCAGATTCACCCAGCAGAACCGCAGCATTCCTAACCCAAAGAAACACAAAGAACAAAGAGGTGAGCCTGTTCAAAAAGAAATGTATACATTACCTGACTAACAGAACTGCAGTCCCTCTGTACATTACCTTTACAAGAAAAATTTTTTAAAAAGTAAAAAATAAATTTAAATAAGAGTTTAAGTAAATTTTAAATAATAGAAACAAATGACAAATGCTTGCTTCTTTAGCCATAGGTTTGTGGGAGTAGTTACACCGTGACAGAAAACCTGATGGCCGTTTTAGATAACTAGTTCACAGGACTTCAGACAGACAGGAATTCAGCTTGCTGGTCTTTACCTGAAGAACTACATGAGAGAAGGTTCATCTGCATTGGGTTTATCTTAGATGATGACCTGCCAGACTTGACATTGATACTTTAGGGGGTTGAAACATGGGGAGACTTTGAGAAGGATGAGAGAATTTTACATGTGGGAGGAATGTATAAGTACTTGTGGCTAGAAGTAGAGATTGTAATGGTTTAAAATATCCACAGATAAACTAGGAGTTGGTGGCTTATGCCTGCAATCCTAGCTACTCAGGAGACTGAGATCTGAGGATCCCAGTTTGAAGCCTGCCCCAGCAGGTAAGTTCATGAGACTCATAGCCAGAAGTGGAGCTGTGGCTCACATGGTAGAGTGCTGGCCTTGAGCAAAAGAAGCTCAGGGACCATGCCCAGGCTCTGAGTTCACGCCCCAGGAATGGCACACACACACACACACACACACACACACACACACACGTATGTATGCATGTGTGTGTATACATATCCATAGATGAATAACATTCTTGTCCAAAGATAGAGCCTAAATCTCCTCCTCTTGAGTGTGGGTTGGACTTTGTGGCTTACTTCTAATGAACAGAATAAAGAAGGGACAGGGTGGGTGAGTTTGGGGCTTGCTCTTGTCCTTAAATTGCTGCTGTAGGAACATTATGAGCTGTCTCATGCATCTCAAAGAGACTCATATGGTGAGGAACTGAGGCCTTCTAACAGTGACCAAGCGCCAGGCTCAATCAGGCCTTCAGAGGATCTAAGCCCCAACAACTTGACTAACCCTCCCCCACCCCCAGGCCTAGAGCCAGAAGCTCCCAGCTAAACCACTTTCAGATGGGTGATTCTCAGAAACTGTCAGAAAATAAATACTTTTGGTAGCAATAGATGATTAACATGGCACTGCAGAAAAATTACCTGGTAATATTGTTATATCTGGATTTGCCTTTATTTTTCCTCCTATATATCCAACATTAGCCCAGAAATTCCTTTTCTCTTATTCGTTCAAATAACAAGTTTCTGGATAGCCATTCTATGACTTAGACTGTTCTGGGTGTTCAGATAATGTAAATATGGATGAAGTGCATATAGCTCTTGTCATGTGAGGTTTGTTTATGGAGTATAAAATAATCAGAAAAGAGTAATATTCTATATATTACAATACCAACTAATTAATGTCCATATAAATTAAACTGTTATTCTTTTGCTTTTGTCTTTTCAATTTAACCCTTTCCCCTGGATGTTTTTCTAAGTTTTAAGTACATTTTATCAAAGTATACACAAAAGTACATGCACGAAGTTGACTCCTGAACTCACAATGGTATGCTTACATGACCACCATCAGTTTGAGAGGTAGTACATTGTTCAAGGAGCCAATATTCTGACTTTTATCACTGACTGCTATATTTGTCACTTTCTAAAATTTGTGAATGTGAAGGCTGGGATGTAGCTTAGTGGCAAAGCACTTGCCTAGCAAGTGCAACATCATAGGTTGATTCCTAGTACCAAAAAAAAAGACAAAAAAGAAACACAGTAAAACATGTGAATGTGAACATAATTCAATGAGCTTAAGCTGGCTACTTTCACCCAAAGAATGTTTGTGAGCTTTATTCTTTAAAAAAAATTATCTTTAAGTAGTTGTACAAAGGAGTTGCTGATCAACAAAGCACTATGAATACAATATATTTTGATCAATGTCACCCCCCCTTTTTTTCTGTCGGTTGTGGGGTTTGAACTCTGGGCCTGGGCGCTGTCCCTCAGCTCTTCAGCTCAGGGCGAGCACTCTATCACTTGAGCCACAGCACCACTTCTGGTTTTCTGGTGGTTAATTGGAGAGAAGAGTCTCATGGACTTTCCTGCCTGGACTGGCTTTGAACCCTAATCCTCAGATCTCAGCCTCCTGAGTAGCTGGGATTACAAGCGTGAGCCACCAGCACCCAGCAATGTCACCCCTTCAACATTCTCGCCCATCCCTCCTCTATTCGTGCCTTTCCTCTCTCTTCTTAGTATTCCGGGTGACAGTAAATTAATGAAGCTCTTCTACATTAAACTATATGAATAGACTTAAGTTATTTGTCCTTGCAACTACTGATAGCTAATGTGGATTATTTCCAGGCATGGGCTGGCTATAATAACAGTGCCACTGAGATCACTCATGTCCATATCTTCTGGTCACATGACTCCCTTTATCTGTTCCAGCACCTGGTAGTGGAATTCCCCATTATAGGTGCTGTTGGGGGAGTAATTGAGCCAGAGCACTTTGTCCTTTTCTGTGTCTTTTGCCAGGTGCCTGCAGTACATCCTATGAAAGCTTGTCACATCTGCGACATTTGATAATGTTTGTACTTGACAATCCTGAGTATTTCAGATTTAATGTTTACCTCAGCTTTCTCTGTGTTTACAAACCCTCACAGAAATCGAAAGAGAGAGATGCGAAGGATGAAACCAGTGACAAAGTAGCGAAGCTGGCTTATGAATAGACCATGCTCACACAACATAAATGTTTGTATTGACATTGGAGGGGGGCACATACAAGTGATAAAACTCCAAGTACACACTCCAGATGGACAAAATACTCCTCAGCTTTCAGTTCAAGTTTTACACTCCTTCCTCAAAATGTCATGGGTCATCCGCATTTAAACATGGGTCCTCTGTACAATCAAGCTCTTTGTCTTTAGCTCCTTGGGGGAGAAGGAAGTAGAGAAAGAGTGGAGGGAGGGGTGGAAGCTGCCTTGTGTACTGGATTGTTTTTTTCCTTATGATGGAAACGGGCTCCCCTAAGGCCCATTCTTCCTTGTCCACCACTCCCTGGACTTTCCTGTTTTCGCCGTTTTTCCCCTCTCCTCTTGCCTCCAGCTCCAGTTTTCATTCTTTGAGTTCTGTTGTTTGGGTGATCTGTGTGGGAGTCTAGGCCATGTATTTGGGGTTGGGCGGTGATGGTGTTTGGGGCCATGTTGAACCCTGCAGAAGGAGGGAAAGAATATAAAACAGATGTTTTTCCTTGATGTGGCCTTAGTGGGGCCCTACGACAAGACAGTTGCTTGCTTCTTCCTCCTGATATTTACCAAGCTTTTATGATACAGGCTACAAAGATGCCTTCTCATGCAGATTACTTTCTGAAGTGTCCCTTATATTGTAAGGGACAAGGCACTATGTGGATACATGGTTGTGTATGTGTGTGTGTGTGTGTTTGTATGTGTGTGTGTGTGTGAGAGAGAGAGAGAGAAAGAGAGAGGAAGGGGGGAGAGGGACGAATGGGAGTGAATAATCACAATATTCTCTGTTGAGTTTGACTGTGTACTGCCTAAGAATTGTGTTATTTGAAAGAAGCTGAATTTATTGATTTTCTGTAACAAGAAGGAGACCATAACTTCTAAGTAGTGTCGCAAAAATAATAGCTTGGCTGAGTGCAATCAGAGTCTCAATATTACCCTGGATGCAAGTGATAAGTCTTGATGACTGTTTCTTTGGTTCATGTATTTCCTGGAGCTGGCAATTGGGTTATTTTTGTTTAGTTCTATTATTACTTAACAAAGGCACAGGGAAGTACTTTGGCTGCAATTGTCAAGCAAAAGAGAAAGAATTCATTCCTTCAAGGAAAAGGTTATGTGGAAGTTGTCAAGCAAATGACAAAAAAATATATGCATGATGCCAGGAATTTGTGAAGGAAGAGCTAGTTAGAGTAAGCAAGTAGCCAAATAATAGCGTCAAAGGGAGTAGGTCTCCACTGTCTATATCGGATATACTCCAAATGGAACAAGCACTCTCTGATTATTATTAACAAATGCCCTCCCAAAGAGGCCCCAACCGAACACCATGTGCACATGTCCTGGTCCATTCTGGCACCATCAGATTCCCCTTATCCATAGAAGACCTGAAAGATGGTAACGCAGGGGATGGGTCATCTCCCCACTCAAGGTAACTGGGGCCTTTAGTTTAGACATCAAGGTCTCCAAATTTCCAAGGAATTACTTCAGGGGAAGATGGTCACTTCTAATAAAAGCCTCTTTCTTTTCACAATAAAAATCTCTTTTTTCCTCTACTGTACTTGGCCTGTTTATTTTCTTTTTCCCCATCATTAAGACAGTAGTCTAGGTTTAGGGACTGAAGTCATTGCTGCACCATACCACCTGTACCCCACTACAACCAGTAATAGATTCTTCCACATGATGGCCAGATAATAACTGCCCCAAAAGACTCTGCCACAAACACAGTCTCATACAAAGGCCCTTAGGATCTTGACAAAAACACTTCTATCAAGATATAAGCATTTTTCAATGGTTCAACCACACCACCACCATCGTTGTTTTTAATCATTGTGGCCAAGGATATTTGTAAATGTGTGTGTGTGTGTGTGTGTGTGTGTGTGTGTGTGTGTGTGTGTGTTGGTTCTGAGGCCTTAACTCAGGGCCCGGGCTGTTTAGCTTGAGGTTAGCACTATACCACTTGAGCCACAGCTCCACCACTGTGTATGTTTGGTGGCTCTTTGGAGATAAGAATCTCAGGGACCTTCCTGTCCCAGCTGGCTTTGAACCATGGTCCTCAGTCCTCAGATCTCATTCTCCTGCATAGTCAGGATTACAGGTGTGAACCACTGACAGTTCAGCTGTTTCAAAATAATTTTTTTGTAAGCTTTCTCATTTCACCTTTAAGAACTTCTCATTCAACCTCTTAAAAAAATTTAAAAATCGAGTAGCTTACTAGGGCCTGTATATTTCTACTTCAGTGCTATTCTATTCTGAAGTAAAATTAATTATTTAATTCCAGAATCTGTTGTTTTGTGTTGAGGAAGTACTGAGAGTGAGGATGACAAAGTTTTGCAAAAGATTAAGTTGCCCTGAGTCTGAGATCCGAGCCTGAAAGTGAATCTCCAGAGACATAAACTGGAAAAGACTATGGGTCAATCCCAAACATTGATTCTGATTCTGGGGTTCTGGATTCTGGGCATGAGGTTGATATGATGGATCCAGAGACCATATATGGAAGTACTAGACCAATAAGATTGTGCAAAAACTTCCAGAAATGAAATGACCAAGTCTATTCAGGGACCGTTAAGGTGTTTTATGCATACACTGTCAAGTATGTGTTGAGAGTTTGGTGCAGTGAAGAATGAGGAGCTCATCTCTACCAAGGGACCTGAGGTGCCCAGACAAGAGGTGAGACTCAGAAAGCCAGAGCTCCCAGTATGACTGGACATTGGAATGGCCTGACTCACTAGACATGAACCAGCAGCTTCTGAGAGGATCCTGTTCATTGATCCTGCTCATTAAAAGTTCTGAGAATATGTCTTTTTCTTGTTCATGTATTTCATCTTTATTTTTGATCACATGATCACTTTTCATATATAAATTTGGGATACAATGTGATGTGTAATGCCTAGGGGGCATACCTGCAATCCTAGCTGAAATATGAAGATCATTCTTCAAAACTAGCTTGGGTGGAAAACGTCCATGAGACTTTTATCTCCAGTTAACCAGCAAAAAGCCAGAAATGGAGGTGTGGCTCCCAGGGTAAAGCACCAATCTCTAGCAAAAAAAAGCTAAAGGAAAGGGCCAGGTTTTGAATCCAAGCCTCAGTACTTTTGAATTCAAACAAAACAATGTGCATGCATTTAACAGTGATGTGTGCATCATATACCAATCAAATGAGGATAATAGGCCTTATCTTGGTGGTGAGAACATACAAAATCCTCTCTTCTACATGGTTTTGAAATATACATTGTTATTTCTCATTGTAGCTAGGGCCAAGAACCATTTCTACGTGGAAAAGGGAGTCTCAGAATGGTTTTCAAAACAGGTGACTCTGTCAGCCATACAAAGCTGCAGTGGATACTGTTGCATAAGAGGCAACCAGAGTTCAACTGAGAGGAGAATTCTGGGAAATTCTTTTGCAGTGGAATGAACATAGATCTAAAGCTAGGCTTCAGGGAAGAAGAACAGAGTATTCTCAAGACCTTGGGCTTCTGGGAGCAGCATGGGACCACAGATGGCGAATCCTCAGGACAACCAGGAGACAGCGCCGGGAAGGGATAAGGGCTGACAATCAGTGGGCATTTTCTCAGGTTGCCTAGGCCTACCTCTGACCCAGCCCTAATCTAGACCTAACATTGTTAATGTAGTTCCCACTTGGATATGCTACTGGAAGAATGCTTTTGTGTCATTTAGAGTTCAGAGAAGGGAAGGTGTGGCTCAATGGCAGAGCACCAGCCTTGAACAGAAAAGCTAAGGGAGAGCTTGAGACTCTGAGTTCAAGTCTCAGTACCAGAATTAAATAAACAAATAAATAAATAACTTCTGAATCTGAATTCATTTTATTTAAATTTTGTTGTAAGTCATGGAGATTGAACTCAGGTCCTGAGTGTGTCTCTGAACTCTTTTGCTCAAGGCTAGCACTCTACCACTTCAAGCTACAGCTCTGCTTCCAGTTTTCTGTGGTTAACTGGATGTAAGAAGTCTCAGAGACTTCCCTGCCCTGACTGGCTTTGAACTATGAGCCTCAGATCTCAGCTTCTTGAGTGGCTAAGACTACAGGTAGGAGCCACCAACCCCTGGCCAGCATTTGACACTTTAATGGGAACTTCTATAGTCTTTCAATTTGAAGTTTGTTTTTCCTAGCTAACTTAGAAGTAAAATAGTTTTTTTTCTTTTGCCACCTAGAAAGGAAAAGAACAAATGCCACAAAGCTGGGAGGTTTTTTTTTTTTGCCAATACTTCTTGTCCTGTTTGCTTCTGAAAGTGTACCTTCTGAGCCATACATCTGGATAGGGATCACAGTTAAGGATGCGACAGGGACACTTGACAGCTGTTTCTTTCCTTAAGGCTTTGAATGGCCAGACCAGGTTGTGTCTTATTTGATTAACTCGACTGTGATTATTAATCTGATTTTACAGGTGAAGAAATTGTATAGAAGAGAAGATGGAGGTTCTGGAGGGCTGGAGGGTTCAAGCAATTTAGTTAAGCTAGTAAGTATTCTATTTATAGGAGTTAGAAACAGATGCTGGGAGTGGGGGAGAGGTAGTATCAGTTCAGGATTTCTCACCCAAAGTGCTTTGAAACAAAACTGCTTCATATTTTAGAATTTGGAATGTTGCATATGCACAATGAGATATTTCAGGATAGGACCCAAGCTGAAACTTGAAATTTATTCACATTTTTTACACACCTTATACCACTATAGATTTTTATATGAAGACAATTTTATATGTTGTGCTGTATAGCTTAAATGTATTTTATAACTTCTATATATTTAAAATAATTCGGAGCACAAAACAAAGTTTCTTGATGTGAAGTTTTCCATTTATGGTATCATGCCAATACTCAAGAGGTTTCAGATTTGGGCTGGGAAGGTGGCTCAGTGGTAGAGTGCTTGTCTAGCATGCATGAAGCTCTGGGTTCAATTCCTCAGAACCACATAAACAGGAGAAGCTGGAAGTGGTGCTGTGGCTCAAGTGGTAGAGTGCTAGCCCTTAGCACAGAGAAGCTCAGGTACAGAGCCCAGGTTCTGAGTTCAAACCCCAGGATCGCAAAAAAAAAAAAAAAAAATTTAAGAAGTTTCAGATTTGATGGACTTTCAGGTTTTGGGTTTTAGGGTTCAGTACTCAATCTGGATTCTAAATAAAGTGAGCCATTTGTTTTCGTTGCCTGTCTCCTGGTCTGAGTTTACCACAGCCTGGGGGCTTTGTCCTCAGGCCAAATGGACCAAAAAGCCTGGGGGGAATCCCTCTCACCTGTTAGAAAGGAGTACCTTTAAAACCAGACAGTGAAGACAAAACAGTGCTTGGTTTTTCCATTCCAAAACTCCTGTCCATGTGGAAGCCAAAGTGTGGTTCTTTTTGCACCTCGACTTGCTAAGTGTGGGAAAGGGGAAGGTACAGTGCCAGATCAGTCACTTCTGGTGATCTCAGGAGGTGGTTTGGGACTGCAAGCATACTACTTGGCCCTCCCAAGGCTAGATGTGGGCCAACATGGAACATTGCCCGAGCTGAGAACTTACTTTCACCCATCAACTACTTAGTGAGAGAATACCATGGGCCAAACATCATTCTGTGTGTGGAGCATGAAACTGTGAACTAGAAAAAACATCCCTGTCCTCAGGAAGCCCTTTCTCTTTAAGGAAAGCAGAAAGTAACAGAGACAGGCAAATCTATAGTGCTTACACAGAAAAATACAGGGAATGAGAATAGGAATGTGGGCAAGGAAGAACGCAACATGCAATTTTGAAAGACTTGATCAGGGAGACCACTTTGAGAAGGAGACATTTAGGAAAAGAGGAGAATAATGCTTTTATTTTAAGGAGAAAGCAATTCTAGTAAGGGATCAGAAAATGCAGTTTCTGGAGTGTAAGGTGTTTGAGGAGCAGTGGAGAGACTAGAGCTGAGAAACAAAGAAATATGAGACAAGATTAATGGCCAGAGCTGTAGGCTTTGGAAGGCCAGGCCAATTGTTTTCTCACAGCAGGCAGGTGAGAGAGGTCACCCTGTCCAAGCTCTAGGGATGACATACCCACCATCTGACACTTCCTGTACAGACTACACCTTCCTATGGACCAGAACGTAGATTCCACAGGAAGGTACCATGACAGGGCAATTGGCTAGTACTGGGCTGTGGGAGGGAAGATCCTTGGCTAGTTAGCCAGGGCCCACTAATTCAGCCCATAATTCCTTTTCTGTTTGCCACACTGCACATGTATAATATATTAACTTGTTCAAACCCTCCATATTTCAATAACTGATATCTTTACATAGTAAATTAGCAATCAAATGTTCTGCTATCAGTCTTTTTTATTTTATTTTTTACCAGGGCTGAGAATCGAACCCGGGGCCTTGCGCGCACCAGGCGGGCGCCCTTCCGCTGGGCTAAACCCCCAGCCCCTGCTATCAGTCTTTTACTGTCTCTGAATATATCAATCCTCCCAAATGATTTGTCTTCATGGGTTCCTCCACAGCTAACTTTCTTTCCTACTTTCCCTTAAGTGGCATTCTACTACTAATGGAATTCTGAGTCTGCTAGTGCGAATGAGAAGCTATATCAAGTTGATTGGAAAGACTCTTCTGTTGTTTGCACAGCTGTATTTGTCTGAATCATCTCCTGTTTACTCATGGGTTGGTCAGCATGTGCTTAAAAACCTATGAATATGGGGCTCTGCTTCACTAGTAGGTTCTGAAACAGCATTTAATTGGACTTCTAAGAAATTCTGCAGCTGGCTTTCATTGTCCGGAAGAGGGCGATGTTGCTCCATATTGCATTAGGCATCTCCTGCCAACAGCTTCTCTTCTATGAACAGCTCAGCCTTTTCTACAGCCAGGGGGAAACTGAGAATCTACTTTCCCCCCCTTCTCTCCTTTTCTTTTCGCTGGGTCTCTATCCATATTCTAGCTAATTCCATCTTCATTTTGGGCGTTATTTCTATTTCTAAACCCACTGTCCCAGCTCTTCCTTTATCTCCTGGCCTCTACTGCCAATACTTTGAAATCTCAGACCTGCCCTTTCCTTCCCTCCGTAGGTCAGATTCTCTTCTAGCCAGAAGGATAGTTTTGGAGCATCTGCTCAGTAATCTTCAAAGGCTCTCTAGAAATCAAGAAATAAACACATAAGACTAGGATAGACCCTAAACCATTCCCTTTGTTCATGTGGCATTCAAGACCCACAAAAATCAAACTATAACCTGTCCCCTGGCTTTTTCATTTAAGACTGGAGCCTACCACTTGATCCATAGCTCAAGCTGCTTAAGTGGAGATAAGAATCCCACAGCTTCTCCTGCCTGAGCTGGCTTCAAACTGCAATCCTTAGAGCTCAGCTTCCTGAGTAGCTAGGCTTACAGGTGTGAGCCACCAGCACCTGGCAAGTTCAATTGATACTTAAATATTTCAAAATGGAAGATGAGTGCAAAGGACAGCTTCTACAGACCAGAACTGTAATGGGGGGGGGGGTGTTAAAACTGGGAAACTTCTGTGAAAGACCACAAAGCCCAAAATTAAAGGTATCCCCGATCCTTCCTTCCTCCCTCCCTTCCTCCCTTGTTCTCTTCCTTCCTTCCTTCCTTCCTTCTTCTCTCTTCTCTTTCTTACCTACCCCTCTTTTCTGAGGCACAGTCTCTGTGTAGCCTATGCTGGCCTTGAACTTCTCATCCTTCTGTTTCAGCCTCCAAAGAACTGAAATTACATATGCAGCTGATTGGCTCTTGATGAAATGGCAGTACGCCGTGTATTTTTCATTTGTGATCATTTTTTGGTGGTGCAAATAGTGGGAGGCCAAACCAATGCTTTGAGAGACAGAGTTGCTTCTGACATCGCAAGTGAGGGGCTGTCAGCTGCAGAGTGGCAGGGCATCCTGTGTTACTAGATCGCATCTCTTTGGAGCTGGCACAGCAGAGCTGGGCTCAGGGCCTCTCACCACACCACATCCCTATGTGGAGAGCAATCTGACA
Organism: Dipodomys spectabilis; assembly: GCF_019054845.1. Taxonomy (NCBI): domain Eukaryota; kingdom Metazoa; phylum Chordata; class Mammalia; order Rodentia; family Heteromyidae; genus Dipodomys; species Dipodomys spectabilis. The sequence continues at coordinate 9,109,550 of NW_024870686.1, read as the reverse complement.
ATCTGCAGATGGGGGTAGGTCAAAGGTGATTATATTCCTAGCAACGTGAAAGAAGGGCGGTCTTCCAACATTAAGCATCATGTTTTCAAACACACCCACTTTGGGATAGTCTATACATCTTTATTTGTCATAAAGCATGTCTTTTTAAAAGTCAATACAATTCTTTAACTCACTAAAGAGACACTGCTATTAAATGGTTAATTTGGTTTTCTTTGGAAAAACACAAGTCAAGTTCAAACCAGTCCAGTTCTGTTGAAGTGTAAGGAAAGTTGGCCTTTGTGAACTGAATTAACACTTGTTCTGTAACACTCAGCATGAAGGAAAGCACGCAGTTCTGTTCATCCAAGACCATTTTTAGAAAGTACATCACTATATAACCTAAGCAGAAACATATCACAAGCAAACAGATTGTACCAGTTTTAATAATACTTACTACAAAAAAGGATTCTGTTACTGGTTCACTCACTCAAATAAAAGACCTTCAAGTTATTCCAAGAGTCAAGACATTTTACATGCTTTTGAGAGTATTGCTAGATTCCACTAGGAAAAACTATAATAACTGTATATTATAGAAAAGAGGATTTTTTTTTACATTTTTGACACAAATACACCACCAAAAAGAGACATTACAAAATCTGACAATCACCTTTAAATGACCCTGAAAAAAGTCTCTTCAATGAAACATATTTCTATGGTAATTGTTAATTTTATGTTTTCTTGAGTGCACAAGAAAGCTACTTTTTCTTGGTCGGTAATGACAGCAAACACCAGATGTCTGGGAATATATATTTAAATACATACATATTTAAAAGTATCTTATAAAAAATGAGACAATTTCACATACATATTCAGAATGTCTCACAAATTCCACTCCTGTGGATATTAAGTTCTGCCAGTATTTTGTAGAAATAAGCAGAGTAGAACCACAAGTCTTTACTAATCGAGTGCTACTCTATACATTAATAGAAATCAAAGTGGAAGTGACATAAAACTCATATTTAAAAAGGCTTATCCTTCATTTAGACTCCCTCCTGAGTGAACATAAATTAATTTCAGTTTGTTCAGTCAATTCATCATTCAGTTACACTGGGGACAGATGAACTTCAATATCTTCCTTTTATATTATGGTAATATCTATAGACAGTAGATATCCCATGTGGAGAAAATATATTGTTTCATGTGAATTAGTTGATTAGGCTGGACTTAGATCGATCTCCCCAGCTCTAATTGAAAGAAAGATCAAGTATGTACTTATTTTTCCAGCTGAGAATCCAATTGGCCACTTGGCTCTCATAGTGGTCCCTCAGATTGGCCAGAGAGATGCCATTAGAGTTCTGATTTCTTCCAGATAAAGCAATTCATTATCCATGTAATATCAATTTCAAAAGACCATCATCAAGAAATGAGAACATCGACTACAACCAAAATGATTCATAGTCCTATTAGTGAGTCCCCAACTATGGGTGCCCTGATTAATTAAAAAAAAAGACAACTTACAGTATTTCCTCTTTGATTAGTTTTCTTATGTTTTTGTCTAGTTCTCATGCCAAATGCATTTTCTGTATTGTCATTTCAACCCTAGGCTGGTGAGAGTTCTTTTAAACATTCTCAAGTAACATGGGCTACAGATATTGAGTTTATTGTACTTTCAAAGCAGCAATCATAATTCTGCTGTAAGTCAGGACTAGAAAGAAGGGAGCGTTCTATTTCGGGGTCCACTGATGGTCTTCCTGAGACTGTCATTGGATGGAATAGGCTTATATGAATATAATAAGCCTTCTATGGAAAAGGCTTATACACATGGCATTTTTATATCCAAGTATATATCCATGAGGTGGGTTAATTACTTGACATTATATAAGTTCTAATAACACTGTTTAAAATAGCAGATTGCAGAACAGGAAACACTGATGCAATCTCAGGAAATGAGGCTGAGGGAAATGTGTCTATTTATGAAGGGTGTGAATGCCATTCACTTGATAGGGCAGTACACATTATTTTCTGAAATTCTACAGAGCACTTGTACTAGAGGATGCCAATATGTCTAGGACAAGTTCGGTGAAACCTAGATTTGCACTGGGTGTCAGTGGTTCATGCCTGTAATCCTAGCTACTCAGGAGGCTGAGATCTGAGGATTGCGGTTCAAAGCCAGCCCAGGTAGGGAAGTCTGTGCGACTCTTATCTCCAATAAACCACTAGAAAATTGGAAGTGGCGCTGTGGCTCAAGCAGTAGAGTACTCGCCGTGAGCTGAAGAGTGCAGGGACAGAGCCCAAGCCGAGAGTTCAAGCCTCATGACTGACCCCTCCCCTCCAAAAAATTAGATTTGCTTAAGACAGACCATGAATATGTGAATATGCACTGTTACTCTTACAGGGTATTTTATATATTGGATTTCTCAAACTCAACAATATGATAGGGTAACAGGCATATAACCAATATGAAAAATACCCCAAACTGATATGTCATTTAATTCTAGTATTCAGTGTACAGTGAAGACTTCAGACAATTCATGGTCTTCTGTCTTCTGTATCTAGCACACCACAGGGCTCTATGGACAAATAGAATGAACTATTTGAATAGTGTTTAATTCTCTCAGTTACAAAATGAGAAAACAGCTACACAAATTTTAAAAGGATTAAAGCGTTGAAGAAAAGTGATTATAGGGTATTTGCCTCTAACAGCTCCTTTGTATTCAAATCAAATCGAGATAGATTTATAGATATAAAAAATAAAAAAAGGTAGGGGAAATAGGCAAGGGACTACTATCTAATTATTGTCTCACTGTGTGATTTTTACTTAATCTGTGCAAAAGGAACAACCAGACCAAACCTTGAAAGAATCTTAAAACCTGCTAAGCACAGTGACAGGGTCACAGCGGGGGAAAAAGTATGGTATTATGGTTATAGACTCAGGCTTGTCTGAATCTCAGCTCTGCCTCTGACTAATGTGTGATGCCTACTAAGGCAATTTATTTCTACCTCGATTTTCCTCATCAGCAGAATGGGAACACAAGTATATTTCTCTCTGAGAGCTGTGTGAAGGATTACAAATAAAATAATAAATGTTGGATTTTATATAGTAGAAAAATGAAAGGCAAAGTTTGTGTTCATTTATTTTCTAAGCTGCAGTTTCATAGCTGTGGTTGGACTCTATTTTAACCTTCTTCCCCAACTGGTGCTCACAGTTATTAGAAAATTTATTTTTTGTATGCCAGTTCTAGAGCATGAACTCAGGGCCTGGGAGCTGACCCTGAGTTATTTTTGCTCAAGGCTATCACCTTATCACTTGACCCACAGCTCTACTTCCTGTTTTTTTTTGTTGGTTAATTGGAGATAAGAGTTTCATGGACTTTTCTGCCTGGGCTGGCTTTGATTTGTGATTTTCAAATCCCAGTCTCCTGAGTAGCTAGGATTATAAATGTGAGCCACCCGAGCCCAGCTCCACAACTCAGTTTTAAGGAGTATCCTCTTCTACCCAGGTCAACTACTCAGCTAAACTTACTATTCTCTCAATCCATATATTTAAAAAGAATCGTCCGGTGCTAATTCTTTTATAACCAATAACTTGCAAATGCATGAACATTCCTGGCTGATTTATATCTGGGTTATTTTCTGTCTTTACCTCCAATTTTCACCAGTTCAATTGAAGGTCAGTTAAAATACACAGGGATTCTTGGCATCTAGAATTCGGAAGATACATAAAGATGAGCTAGAAACAAGAATGAATGCTATACTGCAGCTCACAGGAATGGGTGATGTAAAAGGAGGGGCAACCAATATGGCAGTCTCAATATAATATTCTAAGGTACTTCAGCAACTAGTTTGTTAAGTCCTATGATGTGCTGATGTATTTCATCATTGCTGATACTGAAGGTGAACCTATCATTGGGCTTTTAGTACATTTTTAGTATGTTTTGATTGCATTCTTTGTCCTGTTTTTTGTTTGTTGGCTGGTGGGTTGGTTTTGTTTTGTGTGTGTTAGGGATTGAACTAAGGAGCTTGTGCCTGTTGGATAAGCACTCTACCACTTGCAGGAAGCCCAGCCCTTTTAGTTTAGCTTCCCTCCCCTACCCCCTGCCCCCAGATAGTAGCTCACATTTTTTTTTTTTTTTCTCAGCCTTGGCCTGTAATCTTCCTGTCTCTGCCACCTGAGTAGCTGGGGCTATAGATAAAAGACTCTTTGCCCATGGTAGTGCATTTCTCCCCAAATTGTTCTTCATATAAGCCAGTGAAACATTGAGATATCAGCAAATGTTTTTGAGGATTCTCCAATAATCCCCCAAACCTTTCCCTTTGCCTTCCACATCAGACTGTAGGACTCACTGTTGATTCCAATCTAAAAGAAGGAACTACAAAGATGCTATTTAACACCATATTAACAATGAAGTAAAATTTAAATTACTTCCAATAGATCAGTAAAATCTGTAAACAAGCCAATTAAGACTAATGGAACCTTCACAAATAAATTGTCTATATATATACTCATTTATGACTTACATTTTCCTTTGAGGACAACTCTAAAAATGAGTAAGCTTTTTAAGTGATCAAGATGTCTACATTAGTTCAGCTGTTCAAAGGCTTTGTTTTTAATCCAAAGGCAAAAGTTAAATGAAAGAGTGCTTTTCACAAGGCTATCCCTCAGAGGATAGTGACCATAGGGTTTAATGTTTGTTATACAAAATAAGATCTAATGTATATAATTTTATGCTGTACACTTAAAGATCAAAAGACTGCTATTACTAGTGGTATTTTAGTTACAGCTCTGTCAAAATTACATGAAACTATCTCCCACGTCTTTTACAAAGTGGGCTGTGTGTGTGTGTGTGTGTGTTGCTCATACAGACGAGCTCCAGAACTATTCTGGCATGACTTATGAACTGAATTCCATGTCATGACCTTTACATTGTAGGCTACTATCAGGCACAGATGACCTCAAGCACATAATTCTAGCAGAAAGCCTAGAATTAAAGAGTGAGAATAAATTTCAGAGAGAAGTAAAGCAGTCTATCCATAATAAAAAAAGGCCATTAGAGATTTTTTTCCACAAGGACAAAAACCACTTACACTCATGACTTAATGTCCTAATTTGATAAATCGATGACAAACTAAATTAAAATTTATTTTAAACTCTAGGTTTACTTGTGTTTCCATTGTTTCTCTAATGCAAAATGTGCATTGAACAACACAAATCTTAATGTAACATTTCCACCAGACAACTTGGTCTACCAAACCAGGAATGACCCAATCTTAGGTCGAAGCCAAATGAGTTTTAAATGCCAGCATTTTCCAGTTATACTTTGATATAGAAGACTTCAAGTTCTTCAAAACAACACCATGAATTTAAGTACACAGTACAATCAATGAAGAAACGAGTACCCCCCTTTTAATATCCATTACTCCATTATTTTTGTTGTGTTGTTGAAAAACAAAACAAAAATCAGGCTTCTTTTTGGATTGCAGGGGTCCATAAACTAAAGTCTTTAAAAAAAAAATTCTACTCATTAAGGAACTGTCTTGGACCATATTCTTAGTCAACTCATTTATCTTCTTAAATCTCTCATTTTAGCTTAATTTATGTCTTAGGATTCAAGCTATAGATTTAAGCAGATGCATGAGTAAATTGAAATACAGTAATTACACAATGCCTAAGCTCTTCATTTCTCTATAAAGTGATAGCAGTTAATTTTGTACACAGAAAAGTAATGCCTAGATACTAGTTTTAAAATGAATTTTAAAACAAGAAATCTCACTCATATATCTCCAACAAATATCTACCTGGCATTTTGCCAACATATTAATCCCCAGAGCAAAAGAAAACAGTGCTCCAATTAGACTCTTCAACATATTCTTTCAATTCATATGAAAAGCACAATTCTAGATGATCGTATTTAATCTTGATGTTACCTTAACTGGCCACTCTCTTTTTTTCCTCAGATGTTTGAAAAATGCCACCAGAATACTAACAATAACTTCCCATACCCGTGGACTGCGCTCTCTACCTGCTATATGGTGTTTTTATTCTAAGTAACTAGTGGTGCTGGGGAATCAAAGTCTAGGCCTTAAGCATGCTAAGCATGTGCTCTGCCTCTGAGTTACACCACCAGATCCTGCTAATAGTTCCTTTAAAAATCTCTTGAGCAACACTGGGTATAACTCATGCAGAACTCAGCATGAAGGAAGTTGATTTGGAATTTTGGCAAGTGCCATAACACTTTCTGTATCTCTCCGTTGTCTTCCATTTGTTGGAAGACTTAAGTAGAAGCTTCATGATGAAATAGGCCATCATGTGATCCAACATTTTATACATCTGAGCATCAGGATATGTTTCCTTGTTTTCTCGCATGTAGATGTAGAACATTACCCTTTTACTTTATATAAAAATACTACTTGAAAGGTCTATTAACAGCAGAATCCTAAAGGATTAAAGTATAATACTGAAAAAACTATATATATATGTATATATATGTATTCTTATAAGAGTTTCATCCTTGGGGCTGGGAATAAAACTTAAATTACTGAAGGGTATTTTCTATTGCCTTTTCAGATCTTTGTATTGACAATATCTTGCACTAAATGCTTTATGTGCTATACAGGGATTTAACTATTATAAAATTCAGGTAACCATACCAATGCTACAGGGAAGCTCATGGTTGATCTTTTGAAAAAGTTGCCCGAAATGGTCCATTTAATCACAACTTTCCTTTTTCTCTGCGATGATACACCAGTTGCCATGATCATTCCCAGAGCTCAGAATACTGAGCTCCCTTGCGTTCTTCAGCAGCAGGTCAGAAAGCTCACCCTCTCGAAACACATGGTAGTAGCGCATAAAGGCCTTGGAATCCAGCAGGTCAGGCTGTTCATCAACGGGTACTGGGCCATCTGGGTTGGAATCTGTGGAGCTGACTGCAGAAATCCTTTTCAATATTTGACTGGCAGAAGGGACACTTTCTTCTAAGTTCCCTGCATCCATACAATTCTCACTGTAAGTGTTGGTTAGAAAATCCCCCCCTCCATTTCGCTTACTTTCTCCTCCACGGTCTCCCTGGAAGTGCATCGGAGTGCTTGGTGTTCTCGGCCACGCCAACAGTTTTTGAGAAGAATTCTCCACAAATACTTCCTCATCCAAGTTTGGCCCTTTGGCTGGAAATGGCTCTCGGGGATCCAAATCTAAACTTGAGTGTCTAGAAGGCTGGATAGATATAGTATTCCTGGTCCAGCCATCTGCTGTTCTCAATGGTCTCCCTCTTTCAACCTGCTTCCTCAGAGTCGATTCATCCAAAGACCTGGAGAAAAACCAGGAACGGAAAGACTTTCCTAATGTGTTATAGAAGCCATTTTCCTGCTCCCCTTCCTTTGATGTATTTCCACAGCAGGCTCTGGAGATGACAGACCCATAGTCCATGCTGTGGGATCGTTTGGAGTCACAGCGCTCCTTGAAACAAACAGAACATGTACCCTCAGGATGGCAGGCCTGGCTGCTTTCTGGATGTCCACACTGCTGATTTTTCCCAGACGGTCTGGATTCTGAGAAGAGCCGGGAACAGAAGGCCCTATTCCATGGAACAAGCACGTCTTGCTTTTCAAAGTGGCGATTCTTTTGTTCCATTGCCCAGACATAAATCATCAGCTGACCTCCTGGGACTAAGACCCTGGCCATTTCTTTGATTGCTCTGATTCTTCTTTGTTTTGTGGAAAAATGATGTATGACTGCAAAAAAGAAAGAAAGAAAGAAAGAAACTAGATCTTAATGTGAATACACACACAGAAACACACACATTTATATACTAGTGTTTCATGGATCAATGATGAATTTTATTTCATTTTATTTATTTATTTTGTCCATTGTGGGGCCTGAACTCTGGGCCTGGGTGCTGTACCTCAGCTCTTCAGCTCAAAGCTAGCACTCTACCATTTGAACCACAGCACCACTTCCAGCCTTTTCTGCTTGTGTGGTGCTGAGGAATTGATCCTAGGGCTTCATGCTAGGTTAGCACTCTACCACTGAGCTACTTTCCCAGCCCAACAATGATGAAATTTTGACAGAGCAAAACCTCCTTCTATACTGCCAGGCAGGTGGGAGGAACAACATAGGTCGACTTTTAGGAAAGAATACGATTTTTTGGCTTCATTTTCCTTACTTATTAGACAGCTGATCTTGGATAAATTATTTAAGTTGTATAAATTTTAACTTTCTTGGTTATAGTAAGAAACCTAGAATAAGTAATCTGTGAGGGCTTGCCCCATTCCAAACTCCTGTGAATCCTGTTAAGCAAAAGGAAGACAAGCATGAGTCACTAAAACTTAAAACATACTGACTAAGGTCAGTATGTGTTTCCCAGTAGGATTTTATGAAAGAATTCAGTTTATGCACACATATGTAAATAACACAATGAAATCCTTATGTATAATTAAATTATGCTAATATAAAACCCACCAATTGGTGGGTTTGTTTGGGCAGTTATAGGACTTGAGCTCAGGGCCTGGATACTGTTTATAAGCTCTTTTGCTCAAGGTTAGTACCCTATGAGTTTGAGCTACAGCTCTACTTACAGTTTTTGAGTGGCAAATTGGAGATAAGAGTCTCACAGGACTTTTCTGCCCAGGCTGGCTTCAAACCAAGATCCTCAGATCTCAGCCTTCTGAGTACCTAGAAGCTAGGATTGTAAGCCTGAGCCATTAATGCCTGGCATAATTGGTGCTTTTTATAGAAACTAAAGATGAACACCACCAATCATTAGTGTTAATAAAGCAAATAGAAGTAGAGGTAATGTTAAAAATGTTTTTTTTTTCTGATTAGATAATTAAAGAATGAGTCTGTAGAAGTTCAAATGATGATGTGTTTAAATGTTAATATAATTGTGGTCTGTGTGTGTGTGTGTGTGTGTGTGTGTGTGCGTGCGCGCATGTATGTGCTGGTCCTGGGACTTGAACTAAAGATGAAGGTGCTGTCCTTCAGCTTTTTTGCTTAAGACTAGTGCTCTACCACTTGAGCTTTACTTCAGGCTTTTCTTTTTATGGTTAATTGGATAAGAGTCTCAAGGACTTTTCTTGAACCAGGATTCTAAGATCTCAGTCCCTTGCACAACGAAGATTACAGATCTGAGCCACCAGTGCCCATCTGTAATTGTGTATATTAAAAAAATATATATTTATAGGTCATCATTTTACTTCAAATGTCTATAAAGTTGCAGTGAGATTCAAGTAAGACTGCTTTTATAGTTGTGTGTTTTTAGGTATGTATATAATTAAACATATATAATACTATATGATATATATTTATATAATTTTATTGATTTATTGATCTGGGAATCAAACCTAGGGTCTTGTGCCTGCTAAGCAAATGCTCTACTACTGATCTACATCCCCTGCCTTGTTGGATATATTATTAATCCAACAGTGTATAGAAATGGCTAGTCTTTTAGTTCCCAGAAGTTTAATTCCAGTACTGTGTCAAGAGAAAACATGAAATTGTTTGTCCAAACAGAGGCTACTACATATTTCAGGGAAGAAACTGGTCCCAAGCAAAACTGAGCAAATCTGGCTGTTTAAGAATAAGTGAAGAAGAGAATTCAACAGGAACGCTTTACATTACTATATATTAGGTTTGCATTCCTATCAACATTGTACAAACCATGCTATCTTTATTATGCAGCAGTGTGGGAAAGCTAGAGACAGGAAGGTAAGCAGGGATTGAAGAACAAGCCACCACTGGCATATTTAACCTCTGATTTATCAGGAATTAACCTTGTGATCTTTGACCAATCACTCCATCTTCCTAGGAAGATTGCAACCCCCGTTCATAGAATTCATGCATCGGTCGCTGATCTAGATTAGGCATGAAGTGAGGATTGAGACAGAACCAACACAATACTGATGTTCTATTACCAAGTGCTTTGAGGGTCATTAACTTGTTCTTAAACCACTCTAGAACAACATCTTTCTTTTTCTCCTCCTCCTCCTCCATCCCTCCTCCTCCTCCTCCTCCTCCATCCCTCCTCCTCCATCTCCTCCTCCTCCTCCTCTCTCCTTCTTCTTCTTCTTCTTCTTCTCCTCCTCCTCCTCCTCCTCCTCCTCCTCCTCCTCCTCCTCCTCCTCCTTCTTCTCCTTCTCCTTCTCTTTGTCCTTCTCCTCTTCCTCCTCCTCCTTGTTCTCTTCCTCCTCCTCTTCTTCCTTCTCCTTCTCTCCTTCCTCCTTTTCCCCATTTCTTCATCTGAGACAGAGACAATGTTATGCAGTCCAAACTAGTCTTGAACTCTCAACCATCTTGCCTGTTTCCTGCACATTAGACTTATATTCCTACCTTTCTTCAAAATCTAAGGACTATACGCACACAACCCCAGGTCTGACTCTAGTTATATACTTTTCTGACTTTACCAGATTTCAACTTCTTTAGGTGGGATAAGCAAATCCAAATATCTTTCAATGGAGACTGAAAGCACTATGTAATGTTGTCTAGTTCAACAACGACCCTTCTTTGTTATGGTTGAGTGCCCCTAAAATATAGACCCAAGCCTTATCCCCAAACAAGGTGGGTAATGATTTTAGGAAGCAGGAACAGATTTGCTACTGCACAAAGACACAGCAACAGGGGAGAAAGTAGCAGATGTCTGCAAGCCTTCTCAAGCATCTCACCCTGTTGATAAACTCAATCTTAGACTTTCCAGCCTCTAGAACCATGAGAAATAAATGTCTACTGCCCAATTCCCCCAGTCTGAGATTTTTGTTATAGCGGCCTGAAGAGATTAAGAATGCCTCTTACCATGCTTACAATGAAAACAGATGTCCTAGTTTAAAGTGCACAGAACTAAGATGTCATAAGGCAGGTTTCCATGAACACCAGTTCTTGCCAGTCCTAACCAATTCAAGGTTATGGCATCCAGGCTTGCACCTCTTCAGAAGGCAAATATATAATTCCCATCTCATTGAAAAAAATGTTCTCTCATCTATTTCACAAAAAACAACTCATATTATATATGAATAATAGTTTTATGTAAGATAACTTTGCTTTGGTAAAGCTTTGTATACTCAGAGTAGCTTCTTAAAGTAATTTGCTTTGCAAAATTTAGGATTCCCTTAAATACAAATTTCCTACCTAACTTAAATAAGACTAACATAATAGGTATCTAGAATACATATATTGGGTAAAATAAGCCATAGGTGCATGGATTTTTAGGGGGATACATGTGTGTTTTCCAGGCATACTTTTTTTGAGAAATATGATGAACACATTTCTTATACTCATGAACAGTCTCGGACAAAAAAGGGCAGAACAGCATTATAAGAACAAAACACTCTTGTCAGGAACTGGTGGCTCACACCTGTAATCCTAGCTACTCAGGAGACTGATACCTGAGGATTGTGGCTCAAGGCCAGCCAGGCAGGAAAGTCCATGAGACTCATAGCTTCAAATAATTACCACAAAGTCAGAAATAGAGCTGTGGCTCCAAGTGGTAGCACACTAGCCTTAAACACAAAAGCTCAGGAACAGTTCCCAGGCCTTGAGTTTAAGCCCTAAGAACAGTATACATAAAAACAAACAGAAAACCAAAAACCCACACTGCACTCTAAAACTAGGTGTGATCCGAAGTGTTCCAGGAACTTGAGTGCCAGTGAGCGGCACACTGATCCAGGTGACAAGTTCATTACTTCTCAAATTCTCTGTTAGTATAGGGTACGATAGTGTCCTAGAAAAGTTAATATAACACCTAAAACCTTCATGTTGAAAGAATCAGATTTATTTAGTCTAACCAAGCACTATCTTCAGTGAGTAAGATTACTCTAGCACCGTTTTCCCCCTTATAAATAAAAGGAATAGGAATGAATCATCAAAAAGAATACAATAACAGTTTGAAGGCTTAAATAAATTAAACAATTATTTACATCAAAAGAGCATTTGAGATTAGTCAAGTAACTCAAACAGCTGAAGTATTTTCTTTTTCTAGTATTAGATAAAACAAATCACATAGACCTGTTTACAACAGAATGGATGTTGAATTATGAGAGTGGCTTGAACCATGTAAGTTATTCTCGTATTAAAGTGTGAATGTGTGACTAACTGTCTTACCTCCTATGGAGATGACAGCATCGAAGCCCTGGTCCCTAAAGGGGAGATTAAGGTTGTCACATACCATGACTTCACTTCCTCCATTCCGGGCAATCTCTACCAAGGGCTTACAGTAGTCACAGCCCAGGATATGTATCTGGCTGTTTACTTTAAGATATTTTCCAGTTCCACAGCCTATAAGAGAAAAACCTGTGTTACATGTTATTCTTTATTATTTTTATTTTTGCCAAGTCCTGGGGCTTGAAATCAGGGCCTGGGCACTGCCCCTGAGCTTTTTTTGCTAAAGGCTATCAGTCTACTATTTGAGCCACAGCTCCCTTTTCAGCTTTTTGGTGGTTTATTGGAGATAAGAGTCTCAGTCTTTTTTGCCCAGGCTGGCTTTGATCTATGATCTGCAGATCTCAGTCTCCTGAGTAGCAAGCATTTCAGAATCTAGAACATGTTATTCTTTTTTTTTAAAGTTCCTTTATTTTTTTTATTGTGAAAATACTGTATAGAGGGGTTACAATTACATGGGCAAGATAGTGAGTACATTTCTTATCAAGCATTGTAGCCTCCTCCTTTGTTTACCCTTCCCATCCCTTCCCAGCCTCCCCCTGCCCCCCCCACCTATTCCTCCCCCCCCGCCTCCCCCCCCCCCCCCCCCCCCCCCCCCCGCCACCAAAGTTGTAAAGTTCGTTTTCGACATGACAACTTGTACTTCTCATTGTTGCAACGGGTCTGCCTGTATCCTTATTTAAACGACTTGTTTTTCCCCATCTCCTCCACAAATTATACCGACATCAAATACAGTGAAAGCAGGGATTATATTGTGGGGGAGGGACATACAAAGCAACAAAGAAATAATCTTATAAATGCTTTAGAAACAAATGCATGAAAGAAAAAAAACATTTAAATACATATCTTAAGGTTCATTTTCCTAACATCACCTTATCTGACCTTTTCTGGTTGACTCATATATATACTAGATATTGCAAATAAGGGAAAACATGGGACCTATGTTTCTTTGGGCCTGGCTTACTTCACTTAACATGATTTTTTCCAAGTCTTTCCATTTCCTAACAAATGGGGCAATGTCATTCTTTCTGATGGAGGCATAGAATTCCATTGTGTATATATACCACATTTTCTTGATCCATTCATCTACTGAAGGGCATCTGGGTTGGTTCCATATCTTAACTATGGTAAATAATGCTGCAATAAACATAGTCGTGCTGGTAGCTTTAGTGTGGTCTTGTTTGTAAACATTTGGGTAAATGCCCAAAAGTAGGATTGCTGGGTCATAGGGGAGCTCTATGTGGAGTCTTTTGAGGAACCTCCATACTACTTTCCAAAGTGGTTGAACAAGTTTACACTCCCACCAACAATGCAATAAGGTTCCCTTCTGTCCACATCCTCTCCAGCATCTGTTGTTATTAGAGTTCTTGATTTTTGCCATTCTAGCTGGGGTGAGGTGGTATCTCAATGTTAGAACATGTTATTCTTAATGGAAGACAGAAAATAGTTTTGTCTTACAACAATCAATATAAGTCTTATATTAAATAACCAAGACAGTATACAACTGTGAAGGTATTCCCAAAAGCAGAGGAAAGGCTTTCAGAAAATTCTATATACTTTTGTATATAAGGGAACAGAGAATGAGAAAAAGAAAGAATGTGATATAGTCTGTTTCAGTGCTGGGGTTTGAACCAGGACCCTTCCATTTGAGTTACAACTCCTGCCTGAGATTATGTAGTGAATCCTCGTATACTTGCACAACTAAAACACACTAGCTAGTGCACTGAGAAGAATGACCTGGAACGAGGCACAGACATGTGACCACTTTGCTGTCACAGATGTATTTCCTTGTGTATGACTGTGTGTTAAGCCTGCTGCTCTCCTGACATCTTCAAAGGTTCTGACCACTTGCTGACAAACTTCTGCCAATGACATTCCAATACTATAACTAATTTGTGCAATAAAATCTTGTGTTTGTCCTAAAAGTTGATGGCTTTTAAGTTTTTAAAAAAACTTGAATGTGAATGAAAATACAAAATCTCACATCTTTTAACCTTATCTACTGTGAGTGCTAAATTGTAAATGACATCTACTGACTCTGTTCTAATGAAGAACTTAACAAAAAGACTTTTTTTTCAAGCCTTACAACTGACAAAAAAAACCTATTTTTGACATTGTTGTCTAGTGGCAAAGAGCAAATCATTCAGGATTTGTACAACCCAAAGATTTAAATCAATAGATATAACTAAAAGTGTGCTAAAGAGTTCGTAACCTGATAAATAACCATTTTGAAACATCTAGCATCCCTATCTATGTCTTTCTGTCTGTCTGTCTATCTATCTATCTATTTATCTATCATCATCATCATAATACCATGTGTGATGGCATGTTCCTGGAGTCACAACTACTTAGAGGCTGAAGCAGAAAGTTCACTTGAGCCCATGAATTTAAGACTAGCCTTGGCACCATGTTGATACCTCTCTCAAAAGAATATATATATGCATAGATACATATATTCTATGATAGATATGGAATCTGATTCACTTCTACAATGTTTAAAAGTCATTAGCACTAAAAAAAAGTCATGAGCTCTGATATCTGTATTTACTGGCATGACTAACCTATAGATTTTTCTGAGAAAAATATTACCAATATCCAAAGGCAATTGTTTGCTTCTAAAAGACATATGACAGCCTTTAGCCACTCATTCTTAATAGGTGTTTTTCAGAATTATGAGACACAAAACCAAAATGCCAGCTGAGACGATGAAGAGTTTATGGTGCAAGTCACTAATATGAATGTTCTCCCCAAAGTCTGTAGAAACAGCTGCATTTGGGGGTGGGGGTCGGTCATGGGGCTGGAACTCTGGGCCTGAGCACTGTCCCTGAGCTCTTCAGCTCAAAGCAAGCAATCTACCACTTGAGCCACAGTGCCACTTCCAGTTTTGGGGTGGTTAATTGGAGATAAGAGTCTCACAGAGACTTTTCTTCCAGGGTTGGCTTTGAACCGGGATCCTCAGATCTCAGCCAGGATTACAGGTGTGAGCCACCGGAGCCTGGAACTGCGTTTTCAAAATTAGGAGAGCTTTGCTAAGATAAAACCTTTCTTGAAAGAGCATTCCCTGTTTCTATGGGGAAGGATAAATGTTATATATTTTATATACATTTCTTGACTACAAAGATGAGGAAATATATTTTAGTCTGCAGACATGAGGCTTGCTCTCTGCCTTCCTCCTCTCCCCCTCTAGTGGGTGTTCTAATTTTATTTCCGCATTGAAGGAATGATCACTACCAAATGATTTAGCCAGTTAAAAATACACACTGAAAACAAACACACTGAGCCTTAAAAAGTGGAATCTTAGTTATTGAGAAATTAATTTGTTGTATTATGTACACAAAGATAACGTTTTCAGCACAACTGAACATTCTGTCTGGGATCAGATGCATAAAGAATCTTAGCAAATAACATTCTAGGTCTGTACATTCTCCTAATTTCTAAACTGATTCCAAAGAAAGGCTTCAAAGCATCCAATGCCCTCCCTGTGACACCTAATGGATTTAAAATTGACAATCCCATTTCAGGTAAAGGTGCTGTTGTAATTGTACAGGTCACTGTTAACATCATTTTTCTTCTTTGAATCACTGTAGTTCTTTTTTTTTTTTTCCTGCTACTTTTCCTGTTCCCTTAGTCCCTCTTAAGGCTTGGTTTCCATCCTAAAGCCATTATCACATACCTCGGCAAATAAGCATGGTTGGAGCATGACTGATATGATATGATAGCATTTCAGACAATTGTAAGTTTCCTTACTAAATTAGTAAAACTGCCTAGAGAAGTCCTGTCTGGGTAACTAGAACTTGGTTACTTCTTGATATTTTTTAATCACTAGCATGTTTTATTAGTAGTTAGCCATAATTCATTATAAACTGCTAAGCAGTCAAATGAAAAGTACAACTGTGATTTTAACTAAGCAGGCCACCTAGAAACATTTCCTCAGGGAGATATCATACTGGACTTAACTGACCAGTTTAGAAAAGCAAAACAACTACTCTCCAACAAATGTCCTCTAGGGAGAAAAGATGTTTTTTTCTCTTTTTCCTCTTGTTCTAGACTGGAAAAAAGCGTTTTAACTATCTTATTCTGTTCTCCCTGAAAACGACACCTTTTGTACCTCAATTACCTATAGTGTTAGCTACTCTTGGGAAAAGGAACCGAAAAGATCAGTTTCTAACGGAAGTTTTCTTTAGCCCAATATCCAGTGGCCTACAGATGTCACCCAGTTAAAAGCAGACCACTGGAACATTAAAACTTCCCCAGCATCCTCCTACCTCATATGCTTTCTCTAAAGTCCTTATAAAATACGGTGCCTGCAACCCCTAGAGAGATGACCTTTTTTGGGACAAAAGTTCCCATTTTCCAACTTGCTGGCATGTTGCCAATAAACTTCTTCCCTTTCTAATAAATCTGTCTCTATTTATTGGTTTTGTCACATGGTAGTGGAAATAGTCTAGTTACAATATTACTAATGTATCTTTTTCTCTACCCATTCTTTTGGACTTCTTTCCTTTTCATTTATTTTTAAATTTTAATCTTATTTTTAAAAAAGTATCCTGCCTTGGGCAGGAGTCAAGCATTGTTAGATTATTTTTAAATACTGTTGAGTTGCTTCTAGTATTAATGGTAAATCTATACTGCAATCTTTGATTATTTTGTTGTTGTTACTGTTGTTGTTCAGTACTGGGGCTTGAACTCAGGGCCTGGGTGGTGTCCCGTAGCTTTCTGGTGCAAGGTTAGTGCTCTATCTCTTGAGCCACTGCAGTTCTTCCAGCTTTTTTGGTGGTTATTTAGAGAAAAGAATCTCACAGACTTTCCTGCTTGGGCTGGCTTTCAGTCAGATCCTCAGTCTCAGCCTTCTAAGTAGCTAGGATAACAGGTGTGAGACCAGCACTCGGCCTATTACACCCTTTGGATATAATGAGATATAGGAGCTGAGGGAAGATCTGACTCCCTGATTGACACCTAGTTAGATTCTTCCTAGAGGCCCTAAGGGCTTTGATCAAAGGACTGTCAGATAGGCGGCTGGACTGTCCTCACTCTAGTACAGGCTGCTTGAACACCTTGAGGACACTAAACAACAACCACAGCTTGCTACAGAAATACAACTTCAGCTGGCTGCTGAAGGTGCTGCCCCAGCAAACAGCTTACACTGTTCTTTTTGCCAGCACAAGCTTCAGTGAAGTTTAGGAGACTGAGACCACTTAAATCCAGGTCATAGGGAAGGCATTTCCTCTGATGGCACAGCAGAAGGCCAGTGACTGATGCAAACACAGTCCTCATTTATATATTGACATATCTACTGATGTAAGGGAGTGTGCTCTGATTGGTGGCAACACAACTCTTCATTTGCATAAACTACCCTGATTGGTGCAGAGACCTTCATCATACCACCTTTCTAGCTATATAGACAAGCTGTTTTGCTTATTTTGAGGATCAGCCAAAAGACATCTCTTTGATGTTGCCACATTAGGCCTAATAAGGCTTCTCCCTACTGGTTTTCTTGTCTACTTTTGATTTTCCTCATTGAGCTGGTAATGCAAGGGGGAGGGGGTGGGCAGCAATGGTGGCAGGAGCAGCAAGAGCACCCAGACAGGAGCAGAGGAGCTGGCATCAGCAGCTGATAGGTGCTGGCAGTGTCAGGAGAAGCAGCAGAACTGGCAGCAGAAGCTGAGACCATGGAGCTGGTGGTGGTGGGAACTGGAATGTGTTTGCTGTTGTCAAGTTCCATGGATCCCTTGACACCTAAGACATGGGAGTTGTAGAACTTGTTCCTGCAGGGCTAACACCAGAGGGTTTGAGGTACTGCTACTGGCTGTCTCTGCAGCACTGTTAAGGGTTAAAACATAAAAATAAAAAAGACAACAAATGGGAGAAGAATTTGAGATCACTGGAAGTTTCTGCTCACCTATTCACCATTTCTTCCAGGCAGAGGTGAGTTCCCAGTAGACCTACTGGGGCTGCATGTCTCAGATTGAGCCCCAATTCCTGGGAGCAACTTCTCTGCTTCTGTGAGTTCAAATCTTTTTAGATCTCACATATAAGTGAATCACATAGTATTTATGTTTTAACAGGCTGCTGGTATCTTGATTTTTTTTAAGTACCATTATATATTTAGCTAGGTTTAGCTAGACTTTCTCCATTTTATTGAGCCAAAGTTATCAATACAGTCTATCCTCATTATGTATTTGCTATCAACCCTAAGTCGAAGTAACCCAAGTCTCAGTATTTGCATCTCATTCTGAGATGCCTCACGTAGCGTTCTTTTCTCAGCTCTCATGTATGTCAAGAAAAATAATCAAAGTGAAGCATTTGCTTCTGGGCAATGAAGTGAGTTGAGACCTTCTTATGGCAGATGTCAGGCTCATCATAGATGAACTTTTTTTTTTTTTTGGTCAGTCTCAGGGATTGAACTCTGGGTCTGGGCACTGTCTCTGAGCTCTTCAGTTTAAGGCGAACACTGTACCACTTGAACCACAGCATCACTTCTGGTTTTCCAGTTGTTAATTGGAGGTAAGAGTCTCACGGGCTTTCTGATCTCACCTCCTGAGTAGCTAGGATTACAGGCATGGGCCAACAAATGAACTTTGAGCTGAATTGTCTGAGCACCAACCCAAATATATGATGACTTGGTGAGCGGAGTCAATTGTAGTTTTCTGGAACTGAGACTTAATCAGCCTTTGTAACAGTTTGTGGAAATATCCTCCCCTTTTGCCTCTCTAAACTGCCCAGAGATTGAGACTGAGCCCAATTCTTTGCTTCAAATCCCTGAAACATCAGTCATAATCCTGACAAACAAGTAGTATAGTCAACACCCTCACTGTAGTTAAGCTATCAAAATAGCCATTGTTTTATGGAACAGAGCACATTCTCAAAGCTACTTAAATGTACTGTCTCCTGGATTTCAATCCCAGTAAGCATCCCAAAATACAGGTTTTTATTCTCAACTAGGTTGGTTATAATCTCAGTCAACACTGTAAAAAAACAAGTATTCTTTTCCGCAATATATTTGGTGTCACTCTTTTTTGTTGTTGTTGTTGGTGGTGGACGTGGGTGCTGAACTCTGGGCCTGGGTGCGGTTCCTCAGCTCTTCAGCTCAAGGCTAGTACCCTACCACTTGAACCACAGCACTAGTTCTAGCTTTTTTCTGCTTCTGTGGTGCTGAGGAATCGAACCCAGAGCCTCATGCATGCGAGGCAAGCACTCTACCACTAGGCCACCTTCCCATCCCTCTTTTTTTTGTTTGCATTTTTAATGGTGATTTTGCTTTTTAAAATGGTCCTTAAGCATTTTAGCACCTGAACTAAAGGCTGTAGCATTGCTAAGGACAAAATACATGAACGATGAGCTTTGTTCTAGCATGAGTTACAGTGTGTTGGCCATGAGTTTAACATTGACAGTCAACAATACATAGCAAATAAGAGGTCTTTAAACAGAAGAACAATGAGACAGGTTACATATTGATAGGTTGACAAAGACATATGACCAAACACAGAAACCTGTCCTATAATTCTCACCAGGATAATTACCTCATATATTGTTAATTCAATGTTTACTACCATTTTATAAATCACAGGTCCAATGAGTGATGACAATAAGTTCTAGATTCTCTTAGGAGTCTCTGTGTGGGTTTGTGCACTAAATAAAGAGACCCTTGTTCTTAAGAATGTTTTAGAAATGACCAAATTTTCACATAGTCCTTCACTAATGTCATGTTCTTACAATTCAATCTTTGCTTCGTTTGGAAGTTATTTCTGTGTAAGATGTGACAAAAACTAGCTCTGTTATTCTATGTGCTTTTATCCCCTAGCTATGTACTGAGTTCTTTTTCTCTTTACTAGTTTAAGATACTGCTGCCTTATATAGGTTATGAGAAGAAAGAGTTCACTGCATCTTCTTGAAGTCAGCTGCTGCCCCCTCCCAATTTTGTGGTGATAGGGACCAAACTGACAGCTCCTCTGAAGTATGTGCTTCGCCACTAAACCACAGCTCCAAAGCCTAAAGCCAAGCTTATTTTTAGAATCTGGCATGATAAAGATATTTCTCAGACTTCTAATTTCAATGTGACATATATCACTCCAAACTTCCTCCCTGTTCATACCATTCCGAACAAATTCAAAGCTCTGGACTTCCCTTGACCTTTCTCTTTCTCTCTTTCTCTTCTTCCCCTTCTTCTTCCCCCTACAAACACACCAGTATTAAGAGTGATGTCACACTAGGTTAGTTTTCACCTACAGACTTTTGATTCTTATGGGCACGGTCAAAATATAATTTGATGCAAAGCAGTTTTAGGGTAGGCATGCCTGAAAGGCAATCCAAATTTCCCCTAAATCTGAGTCTTAGATCTACTGAGCTAAAGTCCTCCAGACGAATGAATTATTATAAATTTTTTATCTAATTATGTTAATGTTCTAATAGTGCAATGTGTATATATAAGGGATGGAACCCATGGGATTAGTAAGAGGAGGATATAGGACTTCTTCCACAATCCCAAATTATGGCTCCCATTTAGATTGCATGAGGACCATTCAAAGTGACCCACCAGTACAAAACCATCAGTGTCACCATCATTTCTATCCTGACTTGATCAATGTTAGATCAACTTTGGTGGAAGATGTGCACAAAAATCTAGAAGAGATCCTCACTGTCTGAATGTAGGTGTGAGGATGCTCTTGGCCAGCTGATTTGAGGCTATACATTTCTTTTATAAAGTGAATAGTCTAAATGTTAAGGACACAATTTCAGACTTCTTGTTGAGAGAGAGAGAGAGAAAGAAAGAGAGAGATGTAGAAAGAGGATATTTCATTTCATTTTTGCCACCTATGGCAAAAGCTTGGCTTACCAATGTCAGCGACGAGGCTGCCTGGCTTCTGGTCCTGGAGAAACTGGCGGACTCGTGGCCAGGCTTTGCTCTGCAGATCACTAAAATACGGGGCTGTGCTCTCATATACATCATGTACATGCTGCTTCTCCAGCCTAGCAGCTTCAGGATCCATCCTGGGGAAGGTAGACCAACCCAAGGCAAGTAGGTCACAGAATGCACCAGATCTGGCTGCAGGGGGCACAGACTTCTTAAAGTTGGCCCTACAGCTTGTGTTATTCTTACGTGTTTTTTTAAGTCCACAACAGAACCTCACTGTTAGCCCACTGACTGCCCAAAGACTTACAAATATAGAGTTGTTATCTGCTAATCTTCAGCAAAGATTATGGTTTAAGAATAGCCCTAAATCATCTTAACTTTCTAGACAAGATCAATTCTTTATTTTGGAAGCACAGCTATTATTCTTACCAAATGTCTCTCCTTGGAGAAAACTGTTCTATCTGATCGGTACAGTCTGACATATTTCTACTTAAGTTGAAACAGTTTATATGATACTCTCAACTGGAACTTACAAAGCAGACATATGGTTAGCTGTCCATTTTAAATAGTCAAACACTGCATGCTTTTCTTTTAAGCCAAAATCTCAGTAGATTGAAGTCTTTAAATATCCTTCCCAAGGAATCAGTCGGGCTATATAATTCAGAGAACCCTACAACAAATACATTTTTACTTTATTGTACTTGCAGTATGACATTTTTGAAACTCTGTAGGTTTAAATTTCCTACAACAGGGGCTGGGAAGGTGGCTCAGTGGAGGAGGGCTTGCCTTGCATGCATGAGGCACTGGGTTTGATTCCTCAGCATCACATAAGCAGAAAAAGCCACAAGTGGCGCTGTGGCTCAAGCGGTAGAACGCTAACCTTGAGCTGAGGGATAGTACCCAGGCCCAGAGTTCTGGCCCCATGACTGGAGAAAAAAATTAAAAAAAAATTCCTATAACATTTCATGCGTACTATAGAAACAAATTCTTTATGTGTTCAGTAGCCTGATTAATCTTATAAGACTACTACTAACAAAATGGCGACACAGGGCGAGAGGGAAATTATCCAGGCTGCTATCAAAGTATAGGCTTGTAAAATACTCTGGATTTTTAAAAAAGGTCAGCAGTCAAAGCCTCATATTGTGTTTCTCCCTTGACATCCAAAATGCACACAACATATCACTGTTTTGAGAAATTCTACAGAAGTCTCATATGACTTTGTTTTTGAGACATTTTTGATGTCATTGTATAGATTAGGCTGGCCTTGTAGTATCCAAGGACTCTTGATCTTCCAGTCTCTAAGTGGAATTATAGGCATGCACCACTCTTCTTGTTTATCTATTTTCTCCTTCCTTCCTGTTCCTTTCCTTCCCTTTTCTTCCTTTCTCCCTTCCTCTTCTTTTCATTTTCCTTTCTTCCTGCTCCTTTTCTTTTCTTCTTCCTTCCTTCCTTCTTTCCTATTCTGGGGTTTGAACTCAAGGCCTGGGTACTCTCCCTGAACTATTTGCACAAGGCTAGCACTTTACCACTTGAGCCACAGTTCTACTTTCAGTTTTGGGGGGAGTTAATTGGAAATAAGTCTCATGGACTTTCCTGCCAGGGATAGCTTTGAACCATGATCCTCAAATCTTAGACTCCTGTGTAGATAGAATTATAGGTATGAGCCACCAATACCAACTAATTTTCTAAGTTTGTTTTTCCTAAAAGTTATTGGGCCTATGACAATCTTTTCTTTCTTTAATACCATTTGCTTTCCCAGAAAATACTATTCTACATTAGACATATTTGAAATTTTTACTTTAATGATCTCTACTCAACAAACTCTCCAAAACAAAAGAGTATTTTCTCTGAGTATCCTGTTGATGCAAATGAAAAGTACAAGATGACTAGAAAGATGGAAACATAATAGAGTTGCTCGTTGCTGATTATCTGAAAGGAACTGCTTTGGGGTCCCTTGCTTACATCCCAGCAACCCT
The DNA here is from genome assembly GCF_019054845.1 of Dipodomys spectabilis. Classification (NCBI taxonomy): domain Eukaryota; kingdom Metazoa; phylum Chordata; class Mammalia; order Rodentia; family Heteromyidae; genus Dipodomys; species Dipodomys spectabilis. The sequence continues at coordinate 9,086,602 of NW_024870686.1, read as the reverse complement.
GATTGAACCCAGGGTGAAAACTGGGGCAACAAAGAACCAGTCCACAGCTAGCCCTTATAACCTTGAACATCTCAACCAAGTGACTTAAAGCACAGATAACTGCAGGTAGCTGGGTGCAGTCACTTGGAGTTTGTGCTTGGGAGCCCATTTTAGGCCATGCACATATAGGTGAAGCAAGAGAAAATAGTGCTGCAAGATGAAAATAGCAATTGGGGAGAAAAGCATGAAAGATTGTGTTGTTCTATAAAACCATGAAAGTGGGAAAGACAGAGGGTGCTTGTTGCTCTGTGTGGATTAGACAGAGCGTCAGACTCAGTCAACTCTAAGAAATCCACTCATTTGACAGTACTGGCCTTAGTTATGATATACTTCATTTTCTAACCTTGAATCTCAGTTGCATTTTTTTTAGCTTTAACATATTCTTCACTTGAACTCTTTCTGTTTCTCAAAACCACATCCTTCTAGAGGCAGGCAAATTGCTTCTTTCAGAAAAGAACATTTTGAAACAATTATTTTACACTCCAATTAATTAGTGCTCAAGAGTGCAGACATACAGCATTTTTACCTTTATTGCTACTAGTCAAGCAGTCTATAACACTTAAGATGTAACCTTGAAACAAGTAAGAATTAAATGCTACCAATCCAAAGCAATTGTAAATACAAACAAAATTAAGCAGAGAAAAAAGCAACTAACTTTGCAGGGGAGACTGTGCTCATGAAAGGGAGACCCACGACATTAAATTATCTGTTTGCTTTCTGCTCACAAGCATGAAGCCAGGCATTGGTGGTTCATGTCCCTAATCCAAGCTACCAAGGAGGACTGCAGGTCAAAGCCAGTCCAGGCAGAAAAGTCTATGAGATTCCATCACCAATTATCCATCCAAATATCAGAAAAGAGACATGGTTCAAGTGGTAGAGTGCCAGATGCAAAAAAGAAATCTTAGCAAGAGTGCAAGGTTTAGCTCCATTAGCATCGTAAAGAAAAGAATGGAAAAAAAGAGAGAAAAAGAAAAAGAAAGAAAACCAGGCATGTGAAAAATGAGAGAGAATAGCTAGTTTAAATGCACTAAGGCATAAATTTGCTTGAGGAATGATAGCCCAGGCATGCCTTACTAGTGAGTCATGGGAGAAGAAAAAATAATGTGTAAGGTGGGGGGGGGGGGGAAGGGAGAGAGAGATAGGGAACCCGAAAGAGAGAGAGAAGTCATGTCAGGTATGCATTAAAAATCAGAAAAACGAGTCTGGATTTTATGCTAAGTGCTGGGGGAAGGTGGTTTTAAGTTGGTGGGCATGGGGAAGGCAACATGATTGAATTTACAATAAAAATTGTTGATCTAGGCATATCGAGCTCTAGGTAGATAATGTATGTATTGTTTTAATTTGTACAGCTCAGTTCAAGGCTCACCGTCCCCCCAACATCTTGGGTTCCCAAATGGGCATGTGACTCAAGCTTGCTGTTCATGCATGGTATAGCCCTCATTGCTGGACAGTCATCTGTCAAGGATGGGCAGGTGATGGAAGTTGAGCTCAGCAGAGTCCTCTGAGACATCTCAGTGTGATAAACAAGACATGGCAACACAGAGCTGGAAAGAGGTAAAGGCCAACTGTTGGCAGCATCATGCCTACCAGATGGAAAGGACCTGAGTCCAGGTACACAGAATGCGACCGGGCAAAGCCAGCAGGGGTGAGAGAGAAAAGGAGAGAAAAATGAGCAGCTAGGATACTTGTATACCACCTTTTAGACACAGAACAATAAATGAATAATCAAACAACAAACTCCATCTCATTGAGCAATAGTTCTTTTTGAATTCTATTTTCAACAGTTTAGTGTAATTATGATCAACATGTTACAACCTACTCATAATTGAAGTGCAGATGTTTGGACATATGTAGACACCCAGGAAATCACCAATTCCATAAAAACAATGAACATATTCATCACCCCAAATCTTCCTCCTATCCCCATCTGTCTTCACCCTGAGCAATTTTTCCTAATGCAACACTTCTGGTCAAAAACAGAAAGGTGGGTGTTTAGGCTGGGAAGGTGGCTTAGTGGTAGAGTGCTTGCCTAGCATACATGAAGCGCTGGGTTTGATTCCTTAGTACCACATAAACAGAAAAAGCCAGAAGTGGTACTGTGGCCCAAGCAATAGAGTGCTAGCCTTGAGCAAAAAAAGAAGCTCAAGGACAGTGCTCAAGCCTTGAGTTCAAGCCCCAGGTCTAACAAAAAGAAAAAAGAAGGAAAGAAAGAAAGGAAGAAAGGAAGGAAGGAAGGAAGGAAGGAAGAAAGGAAGGGTGTACATTGTGACCATTCAGACATTCAACAGTTACAATTTTACGGGCAACTTTGAATGTATGGCGTGCCTACAAATTAAATAAAATGAAAAAAGAGGTCTTTTTCCAGGTCTATAATGCCCTAATGATTTTTGTGAAGTACACACATACTCACATACGTGTGTGAGGAGTAAGGATATTCAGAGGAGCTATAAAAGCTCCCAGGGGAAGTTTTGCTACTGTGTCCATCAAGGTGAAGAGAGACACTGCATTTGATCCACAGAGATATAAGGAACTCCAAGAAGGCTTTGATTTGTCCCCAAGGGTAGCCTCTGTCCCCCAGAAATAATATAGCATTTACTTCATTCCTGGTTTGTTGATGATAATTTGTCATTTTCCCTCCATAAATCCATTAACAGCAGCTAAGAACCTCTAGTTCTTGCTAGTGCATAAATATACTTTTAATAGTTCCTCTCCCTGTAGGAAAGTTTTAGCAGGTCTTCTGTTGCCTAAAGGATAAACTTGGGGGGGGGGCGGGGGGGGGGGAAGGAGAAGGATTGGGATTGGGGGGGAGGGGGGAGGCTGGGAAGAGATGTGAAGGGTAAACAAAAGAAGGAGGCTGCAATGCTTGGTAAGAAATGTACGCATTATCCTGCCCATGTAACTGTAACTCCTCTGTACAGTATGTTCACAAATAAAATTAAATTAAATTTAAAAAAAAAAAAAAAGGATAAACTTAGGTTCTTCAAAGGTCTTAGATTCTTCCAAAGGTCAGCTTGACCCCAGTCTACTTTTCCAGCTTTATGCACTGTGGGCTCCATGACTGTAATAATCTCAGAGACACTCAAAGAAATCTCTGCTCTGGTGTGGATGTGGTTTGAGTGTGCCACCCAAGGCTCATAGGCTGGAAATTTGGTCTCAGTGTGGTGAGCAACATTGAAGTGGTGAGGCAGGAACTTTATGTACCTCGCTTGGTAGTTAGTTCACGGATATCACCCTTGAGAGGAATAAATGCTGGTTTCCTGAGTGAGTTAGTTCTTGCAAGAGTTGTTATAAAAAGAATAAGCATGACCCTTCTATTCCTCTGGCTTCCTGCCTTCCCATGTGACTGTGACTGTCTTCCCCTCAGGTGCAGGCTCCTGTCATAGGTCGTTTGCTATGTGGTGATTCACAGGCAGGCTGTCAGCAGGGGCCCAACTAATACAGCTACTCAACCCAAAAATACCAGCTAAATAAATTCTCCCTTATACACTTCTAGCCTCTGGTACTTTTTGTTTTGTGTTGTTTTTTAATCAGTCATGGGGCTTGAACTCAGGGCCTGGGCACTATCCCTGAGCTCTCTCTCTCTCTTTTTTTTTTGTTGTCGGTCATGGGGACTGAACTCTGGGCCTGGGCAATGTCCCTCAGCTCTTCAGTTCAAGGCAAGTGCTCTACCACTTAAGCTACAGTACCATTTCCAGCTTTTTCTGCTTATGTGGTACTAAGGAATTGGACCTAGGGCCTCATACATGCAAGGCAAGCATTCTACCACAGAGTTACCTTCTCATCCCCCACTGAGCTCTTTTTACTCAAGGCTAGTGCTCTACCACTTAAAGCCACAGCTTTGCTTTTGGTTTTTGAGTGGTTAATTGGAGATTAACAGGGACTTTCCTTCCCCAGGCTGGTTTTGAACCATGATCCTCGAATCTTAGCCTTTTGAGTAGCTAGGATTACAATTGTAAATTACCAACACCAGGATCACATGGAAGAGAGAGAGAGAGAGAGAGAAAGAGAGAGAGAGTGTGTGTGTGTATGTGTACTGGGACTTGAACTCAGAGCCTTGATTCTTGCTTGCTTTTTCACTCAAAGCTATTCCTCACTTTTGGCTTTTTGGTGATTAACTGGAGAGATTGAGTCTCTTTGCCAGACACCGGTGGCTCACGCCTGTAATCCTAGCTACTCGGGAGGCTAAGATCTGTGGATCACGGTTCAAAGCCAGCCAGGGAGGAAACTCTGTGAGACTCTTATCTTCAGTAAGTCACTAGAAAACCGGAAGTGGTGCTGTGGCTCAAGCAGTAGAACACTCACCTTGAGCTGAAGAGAGCAGGGAAAGCGCCCAGGCCCAGAGTTCAAGCTCCATGACCGACAGAAAAAAAAAAAGAGTCTTTTCAATTTGTCTATTGGTCTGGTTTTAGATTGTGATTCTTATATCTTAGCCTCCTAAGTAGCTAGGATTTCAGGTATGAGCCACCAGTGCCAGTCTCTGGCCCCAGGTATTTTGTAGAGCAACAGAAAATAGAATAACATGTTTACTCATTTCTTTCCTGTGGATATTGGACAAAGTTCCTTAGTTCTTTGGCAAAGGCAGCAATCTGTTCTTTGTCATCTGCAATGTCCTCTTATTGTCCTCTAGCAAAATCTTATGTGGCCTTCACAGGTTAGCACTGCATTGTCCTCCTCCAAAAAGGCTTCCTGAATAACTATAGATAGAAATAACTGTTCCCAGTGCTTCTATACATTGAAAATTGCTCATCTCCAGCACTCTTAGGTCATTTCTCCGAATATCATTGTGCACTTCCACTTCTGTGTATACTCTCAACTAGAGTATAAGCCCTTGGAGAATAGGTAGTGAAATTTGATATATGTATAATCTGTCTGTGTATGTCTCTCTCTCTCTCTTTCTCTCTCTCTATATATATATCTTATCTACCTATCTATGTGATCCATATGCACGTGATATATATTATACTGCTGAAGACCGAGCATTATTCAGTGATTAACTGAGTAAGCAAAAGTATCAATGGGCTATTTCTTTAACTCCTTCTTGAAGACAGCAGTATTTTACTAGGCAAGCTGGTCCTCAACTCTTCAGTCATAAATTGTGAACACTGGTTTCATAACCAGTTGGCACTCAGAGAAATGCAAGGCAATGACTGAGTTCCCCTGGCTATGTCTTATGTTTATGCTCCCTTTTCCTAGCAGAGGCCCATTTTATAGACATTCTCTAGGCAATAAATGTCACATTTTTATACAATAGGACACACATATTATAAATTGCTCTTCTTTTGTAAATGAAACAAAAGACACAATATTTTTAAAAAGATATTGTATAAAACTCTATTTTAAATTTCAAAGATATGCCCAATCTGTAATTCCAAGGTGAAAATAAAAGTTGATTATTATAAGACTTTATTGTAAGACTAAATTGTAAAGTAGCCTTTGTGGAAACAAGAGAAGATCGGAAGGATGAATATGTTTAAAGTATTGTTACATCACATATCAAAATGTCATAATGAAAGCTCATTATTTATACAATTATCATACACTAATTTTAAAGACTAGCTAGCTTTGTGCTTCTTAGAACCTGGCACTTCAAACTTATCCACACATTATTCTGAAAAACCATTGTTTAAAAATGAGTTTATACCTTAGAAAAGCATCTTAAAATACTAAATGCAATTGTATGTTTTTACTTATCCTGTGCAATGATTTGCAAATAATTTATCTACCTGGTGCAAAGAAAACAAATTCCAACTTTATATTACACTGTCATAAATGACAAATTTTAGGAATTGGGACTAATTAGGTTTAGAAGATCATATTGCCAAAAACTCTTTGTGTATTTAGATTGCAGAAATAGCTGAAAGCTACTAACCTGAGTCATCTTGTGATTACATGAAAATTACTTCTTGTCTTTGTAAATCATGGCAGCTTCCACCCTCAGAGAGTGACAGTTATTTCTCACGACTCCTAGTGTGTACTGTCAATGAGAAGTAGGAGCGAAATCAAATAGCACCATCCTTCACATGACGAACACTCTGTAGGAATCTTTAAAGGGAATTCAGGCCCTAGAAGGAAATAAAAACAAATACTAAATGTCATGTTACATAAAAAAAAAAATACTGAATCTGCCATAGCCAGGGTGACCTCCTGAACTACACATAAATTACCCAAAAAGGAAGGACTAGAAGAACAGTTAAGATGCAGAATGGATCACAATTCCAATAGTGATTTATAAATCAATTCTTATGATTTCAGTAAAACACACAATTCCTTCTCCTCAAATTACATTGAATGGTTTCACCTTGTTCCTGGAAAAATTGTAAGCATGGCTTAATTAAGTATATATGATTGAAGACAATATTACTAAATTAAATTAATGCATTGTGATATAGGTGGACTCTTCAATATTCAGATTATCACTACATGTTACTCACATTTTTTTCTTTTTCATTTTATCATGAAATGAATTTTAAAAAATGTACCTCGAACTTCTAGAGCTCATGCCTATAATCCTAGCTACTCAGGAGGCTGAGATCTGAGGATTGCACTTTGAAGCCAGCCAAGGCAGGAAAGTCAGTTGAGACTCTGATCTCCAATTAACCACCAGAAAACCAGAAGTAGCACTGTGGCTCAAGTGGTAGAGCGCTAGCCTTGAGCTGAAGAGCTCAGGGACAGCACCCAGGCCCAGAGTTCAGGCCCCACGACTGTCAAAAACAAAACAAAACAAACAAAAAACCTTCTAGAGCAGCGTAAGGAAGGAAAAGCGTTCCCAAAGGGGTTGACAACTAAACGGAAGCTCAGAAAATGAGTAAGATCACTGCTAAAGATGATGATCATAGGCACAGGAAACAGCATATACAAAAGCAAGAAATAAAATCAATGATAACCTCTTTGATGAGCTTCAAGTGAACTAATAATCATAATTACTTACTATGGGCCAGGCTCTGTTGGAAGCCTTTACCATATATTAAGTAGCTGAATTTTTCCAAAAACTATATGAAAGAGGAACCATCATTTCTCCCATTTTTCAGAAAGGGAAGCAGAAGCCCAGAGAACATAGTGACCAATGAACACAGCTAGTGAATGGTAGAGTCTGGATCTGAACACCTTGACTCCAGAGTTCCCAGCCCTCCTCCTCTCTAACTGGTGGGGAGGAAAGGAGGGAGATAGCAAAAGAAAAGTCTGCAGTACTAGTAGTAGTCAGATAATGCAGTCTTGGTTTGCCATCCTAAGGTGCCCAGTTCTTCTTTTGAATACAGTGGGGATCTACTGAATGTTTTAACAATGAGCAATGGCAAAGTATGACTTGGGTTTTAGAAATCTCCTCTGGCAATAGGATAGCTGAGCATTGCCTGGATGGGTCCAGGTGGAAACGGAGAAACACATTAGACAAAGAATGGAATCCAGGATCCTAAGGAAGGGGCAAATTGATAGGATATGGTAACCAACAATGAAGAATTTAGGAAACAAACAGGCTGAAGATGAAGCTGTGGTAATAATAGGGCTGACAGTAACTGTTACCACCACCATACTAAAGTAAGGTAGAAGACAGAATGTGCAAGATAAACAGATGAAAAGTTTGGTAGCCATCATATCAAAACTGTCGGGTGCTGGTGGCTCACGCCTGTAATCCTAGCTACCCAGGAGGCTGAGATCTGAGGATCAAGGTTCAAAGTTTGGGCAGGAAAGTCTGTGAGAATCTTATGTCCAATTAGTCACCAAAGAGCCAGAAAGTAGAGCTGTCCCTCAAGTGATAGAGCACTAGCCTTGAGCACAGAAACTCAAGGACAGTGCCTAGGACTTGAGTTCAAGCTGTAGAACCAACACACACACACACACACACACACACACACACACACACACACACACACACATGCACACACACACAAAAGAGAAACAAAACAAAACAGATAAGCCCTTATTTCAAAATACCTGTGAACATATAAAAAACCTGTATTTACAGATTTCTGCCACTGCGGGAGATAGGATAAAAAGGAAATACAAGTTAACAGGTTTTCAGATGCTTAGGTGATTGGCAACACATTATGCTTTATATTAGGATATAGGTTATTTACAAATATTTTTATGTTTTGTGATTGACTGCAACACCTTTCAGAAAGGAACAATGTCTCTTATGAGCGCCACCATCTTTATTTGGCATTGTAACATATATATTCAATGAACTATCAGATAACTAGGTGAAGAAAAGAAAGGGAAGATGAAAGCAATGACAATGGGACTGATCATCATGGAGAACACAGAGGAGGTGAGGGCTCAGGTTTGGATATGTTTGTGTAGTATTTGAAGGACACATAAATAAGAGCACCCTGAGAACAGACTGGATCAGAGATCACACAAAAATCATCACCCTAGCACTTGGTGGTTATGCTATCATAATTAAATTGGATTCAAATATTGACTGTGGCACCCTACAACATCCTTTCATTGGAAACTGTAAGGAGAGCACAAGAAGAGGGGAATGGGATTCTCCACTATCTAGACTCCAGTCTAATAGAGAGTAATACAGAATAAAGTCAGAGAGATAATAGGAGAGAGCAAGCATGTAACCAATGGACAGAAAAGGGCAGACAGCAAGCAATATTCTCTTTGGCAGTTTGAAGTCACACTTTGTGACTCCTAAATAATGAGACAAGCAAAACAGGCCCATTAATATTCTCCATTCTACACAGAACTCCTCAATGATCTGCCAGGGAGATCACAGTGGAAATGAACAGGAAGAGAACAACTGGCATTCGTAATTGAAATCCTATGAGCAAAACAAACTCAGGACTTCAAAGCAACAGAGCACTGAGCGAATGGCTCTGAGAATTCCATGGCTCTGAGAGAGACTGTAAGTAAACAATATTGTAAACAATTGTGTGAACAATAAGTGGAAAGAAAATAGACAACAAGAGGGAGCAGATTTTTTTAAGGGAGAGAGACTTAATACACCCTAAGATCAGTTTGCTTTTCTTGAAAAATTTCACAAATGTATTTCATGCTGGAGAAGGATATGATCCCCAAAATTGAAATGGATCTGATACTATGTGGATGGGAAACTGAGTGTGTGTGTGTGTGTGTGTGTGTGTGTGTGTGTGTGTGTGTGTGTGTGTGTGTGTGTGTGTGTGTGTGTGTGTGTGTGTCTGCACATGCCCGTACGCATGTGCAGGTCTGTTTTTAAAGAAGAATGACATAAAAATAAAAAAACAAAACCCCGCAACGTAATATTGATCACCAGTTCACTACCAGTATCCTCCACAGGCAATCACTAGGCTGTTTTTGTTGTAACTGTATGTCATTTTGATTTGGTAGTAGAGAGGATGTTAAAAAACCATGAAAATCAAATATGAGATTTAAGGAAATGAAAATACAGCACCTGGCTTCCCCTAGGCATTCGCTGCTGGTGTCAATTTAACAAAACTAGTTCTACGTCTGTGATGAGATAAAAGGAATAGGCTATCTGAACAGCTGCTAGCAAGGAGAACACTCTGACATTCTAAAAGGCAATATCAGAGGAGGAGCAAAACATTCATTATCCCTCCACTTTCCTCTCAGGAAGGACAGCGAAGGATAGGGGGAGGAATCCCCTAGTCATTGTGCCAGCAAACAGCTGTTCCAGAAAGGGCTTTTCAGTAAAGGTCACTGTGCTCAACGAAACTATAAACGGAGTAATGATTTACTAAGGAAGAAATTAAGGAGGAAATATGAAGATGAATGATACATTAGTGTCTTTCATAAAATATATTTGTATGCTGAGTGTTGGTGGCTCACACCTGTAATCCTAGCTACTTAGGAGGCTGAAACCTGAGGTTCAAGATTTTAAGCCAGCCTGGCTGGACAAATCCAAGAGACTCTTATCTCAAATTAACCAGAAAAAAAAACAGAAGTAGAGTATTGCTCAAGTGGTAGAACAAAAAAAAATCCAAGTGAGAGCCCAAGGCTCTGAGTAGTATTGACATGAAATATATAAACAAATATAAATATGTAATACATATACATTTACATTTATATTTACTGATCCCAAGATAGGCACTGCAGAGATTTGTTGCTGAAAGAAATAGCCTGATGATGTATTTGAGATTCAGGAAGAGGCCATATGTGTACATAGTATAAATGTGGACAGTCTGGTATATCACCCAATGGTGTTATAGTATGATTTGCTCCTCTTCTGTGTCTCTCCTTCTTCTATTTACTTCCTCAGCCTGGGGTCTTGTTCTTATTTTTGTGGGTTTTACAATACAGAAAGAAAAACACCAAAGGTGCAGAATAAGAAAGAATAGCTCTCTTCATCTTCATTTGAAAGCTAGGATAGATAGATGGTGATAGATGATAGATGATAGATAGATAGATAGATAGATAGACAGATAGATAGAATCAGATTAGATGAGTGTAGATGGTTTAAAGCCTGTCAGAATTGCACAGACAAAGGGACAAGTTGGAAGGCCATGATTTCAAAGGAGAACCTTTTAAAACGGAATAAAGTTTAGCTTTATGAAAACTGATCACACTATAAATTGATGAAAGCATTGTCACAAAACAATACAAGAATAAAGAAGTGAGTCTGAGGAAGAATCTTACTACTGTGATCTTCAAATACCCTAGGCTTTCTGCCTTCTTCAAAGCTCCAGGTCCCGATGTTCATCTTCTGCCTCACCATCCTGAAGATCCTCCCCTTGCTTTCAAGAATCTCCCAAGTATCTTGGTACGCCATATAAACATCCCTATGATCTGACACCAACCAGCCTCAGACAGTGGGAGTCATGGCCTAACAGGAAATAATGTTGTTACCAAATAACTGTCTCTTCACTTCAGCCTCTCCCTTCTGCCCACAGCTTTGGTGTGAGGGTGGGGACTCTACAAACATTTCTTCCCTGCCAGGTGACTCTGTCACAATCAAAGCCATATGGAGCCTAGAGGGCAAAAGGCACAGAAGCAACCAGCCCCTGTTGGTTTCCTGTTCCTGCCAGTTGCCCAGCAACAGCCCTTCCTTGTAGCAGTGTTTGATTCTAGAGTAGTGGATGAGTTCCAGCTTTTTGCATTTGCTCTCCCAGAATCAACCTCTTTGCTCTCATAGGAGGGCTGGCACCAGCCAACCAGGATCCCTCCCAAGAGATCTATGTCTTAGGCCACAGGCTCCCCATTCTAAGATCTGCAAGTACAGCACCAGCAGGCCCAGGCTCCTCCCTGGAGAGGTCTCATGACTCATGATGTCCCTCCAACATCCCAAAGTCTGACTTTCCTCAGAGCCTCTGGGTGCTGATCAGTCCAGCTGCTTCCTGCAGTTACTCTTGCTTCCCAACCTATTTATGTTGCTTTGTCCTAATCTAAGCCTCAAATAGCTATTTAACCAATTCCTTATATCAGATTCTCTCTGTTTACATAACTAGTACAAATTCCATCTCCCTGAATAAGCTCTGGATACTACTGAAAGCAAAGAAGAATTTTGCTTCAATATTATATATTCATCTACAGCATAATGAGTCCTACCAAAACCCCTTTAATAATGGGGGAAAAGAGGAAGCAGGAAATAGGAAGGAGGGGTGAAATTGTCCAAAGTTCATTGCATGCATATGTGGAGTTAACACAATGAACTCCCTCATGCTATCAAAATAAAAATAAAGGAAAAGAAGTCTCCCCTTCAGCATGCTGAAACAGTTACTTACTTCCTGTATCTTTCAACCATAAGCACTATAAGCACCATGACATTTAGTATCCTGTTATTTTGTTGGTGCATATATATATATATATACACATCTATATAGAGAGATATAGATATATCTACATTTTTACCCACCCAGCACATGGAACAGAGTTTGGCCATAGCAAATGCTCAATCATATTCACCAATAAATGAATAGGACATGTTTAGCTTAAAGCTTTAAAAGAATTATTATGAAACTATACATAGCATGAAGGTAAGTAGCTGAACTGCACAAAAGTTTTCAAAATGTCTTAGCAAAAGCCATTTTCTGATCTTTATTTTTCCATTTTTTGTTCAATAACTTTTGTCAGTGGGAATTTCTTTGTATTTTTCTTTTTCATTAAGGTCTATTATCAATACTACCAATCAATAGTAAATCTCAACCACATACTGATGATTGTGCTAGATGCTCTAATAAATAAGTTCGTCGTAAATTTAGCCAATAAACAATTTGAAAATAAACACATACATACATACAAACACACACAATCACACAATTTCCAAAGTATAACTCACAACATTTCAGTACGATGGAAAGCTGCTATGCTAGGATGACCCAGAGGTGGTAAGGCCAGGTTTGTGGCTCACCTGTGATGTTGGGAAAGTCATCGAGCCTTCCTAGGTTATCTGCTACTTCACCTTCTTACAAATAAAGAAGTACAGGTAATTTCTTAAGGGCCTGTCCTCTTCTGTGTCTGTGTGTCTGTGTGCGCGTGCGTGTTACTAGGCTTGAATTTCGAGCCACTTACTCTCAGTCATTTCTCTTATTTACTTTGCTTGAAGCTAGAATTCAACCACTTGAATCACACCTCCACTTCTGGTATGGAACATAAAAGACTCTTGGATTTGCCTGCCTAGGTTGTCCTTGAACCACAATCCTCAGATCTCAGCCTAGTAGTTTGGATTACAGGTGTGAGCTACCAGTGCCTGCCTCCTTTCTCATTGTAAACATGGATTTTTCATGTTCTTTAACATCCCATGTGTACAAAACAACTTATAAATATTGATAGCCAATACACAGACTCCAATTTCTTTACCTCACAACCCACTTCTCCACACAGACCTAGGGACTGAGAACAGGCAAAGCAAAGTGACTGACAGGATGTAAGCAGTCCAATAAAAAAGCCTCCATGCAAATTCTGATTTCCACTGGTAAAAGAAACTATAATTTTCTGCATCAAAAAAATTTAAACCTGTCTGGATATTTGTAAGATCATAGTCTGTAGAGTGGTATCAATAGTGACAGCTGCATTAACCATCAAACACAATGGAGTACATGAAAAGCTCAGTCCCGGACAGGGAGTCATCTCATTGACACATAAAAGGATCAGACAGGCAGGAGGCAGCTGCACAAGATTGGAGCGCATGCTCCCTAAGGGGAGCTCTGAAGCCAAGGCCAGGCTGTGAACGTGAACTGAAAGCATGGGACAGTAAGAGGTGGACTGTAATTGCCAGAAAGGTATTCTCATTATCATCACGTTGCCAATGGAGAATAAACTGTAAAATAAAGTCTGCCAAGGCTTGAGGATATAGCCCAGTAGAAGAAAGCCACAGGATCAATTCCTTGCAAGAAAGGAAGAAAGGAAGAAGAGGAAGGAAGAGGAGGAAGGAAAAGGAAGGAAGGAAGGTAACCTCATTCTTACCAAAGGCCAAATCCCAGAGAAAAGTCATGGACTTGAACAAACATTTACAGTCCCTTGCTATGAACATCTTTCACAATATGATTCATATTTTATTTTGAACTTAAATAGTATATATTACCTTTTGAGCAGCTATATAATAGGGCAATTCAGTCTATGCACAAACAATAACGACATTACAACAACACTACAGGCATAGGCTCATTACTACACTAATATTGGCAATTACATTATGTGATCCCTAATGTTCTGAAAAATATATTTAATGATTTCTTGTGAAAAAAATATATATTTTTTGTTGGTCATGGGGCTTGAACTCTGGGCCTGGGTGCTGTCCCTCAGCTCTTCAGCTCAAGACTAGTGCTCTACCACTTGAGCCACAGCACCACTTCCAGTTTCCTGAGTGATTTATTGGAGATAAGAGTCTCACGGACTTTTCCTGCTCGGGCTGGCTTTGAACCACGATCCTCAGATCTCAGCCTCCTGAGCAGCTAGGATTACAGATGTGAGCCACTGGCGCCTGATGTGAAAAATATTTTTTAATAATTCTCCTGGCTTTCTAAATGGAACGGTGATTGAAATTCCAGTAGGAAAGTGAATAGCTACTTAAAAAGAAACATGGAAAATGAAGGAGGTTTGCCATTTTCAAAGAGCAGCTTTAATTAGAAAGGATGTCTATAGTTATAGTACAGTGATGAGGAAAAGTTCCAAACAATCTGAATGGAGAGAAAGGGAGCTGATCAAATGCTAATAGGAATAAATAACTCTTTTTAATGGCACCTTTAACATACACAAATGCACATACATGTAAACACATGTGCACCCACACATAAACTCCAGGTAAAACAACAGTTGTCACCTTCCCTCTAACTCCACTGAGGTCTAATGGGTTGGGACTCTATGTGGAAGCTATATAGTAGAATTAAGAATAGGAGACTCAAGGTTCCAGACTGATAAACATTCCTACAATGTTCAGTGAATAGTTATTTATTTATTTATGTTTAATTTTATTGTCAAGGTGATGTGCAGCGGGGCTACAGCTACATATGTAAGGTAGTGAGTACATTTCTTATCCAACTTGTTATCCCTTCCCTCATTTTTCTCTCAGTTTCCCTTTCCTCTAGAACCTCCCCTCCCCCGAAAGTTGTACAGTTCATGTCCAACATACTGTCTTTTGAGTATCGCTGTTCCCTTGGTTCACATTTTGTCCTTTGTTTCACCATTTTGTTGTTCCTGTTCCCTATCCTAATTCAGATAAATGTATCTGCAATACCCAGGGTACCAAAATCAAATACACTAGCCACAGGGTATAAACCATAGGGGGAAAAAAACACAAAAGAAAAAAGAAATCACATAGTACATTAAAAACAAAAATCACAAAGAAAAAACATGTTGTTCCATGTCTTGGAGTTCATTTAGCTTAGCAGCATCTTATATAGTCATGTATAAAGCTATTGAGCTATTCTGCTTTCTGCTAAAATTATCCTAGGCATACACTAATTATTACAAGTGAGGGAAACCATGGGATCTATGTTTCTTTGGGTCTGACTTCCTTCACTCAATATGATTTTTCCCAAGCCTTTCCATTCCCTATGAATGGGGCAATGCCATTCTTTCTGATGGAAGCATAGAATTCCATTGTGTATAAATACCACAGTTTCTTGATCCATTCATCTACTGAGGGACATCTGGGTTGGATCCATTTCTTAGGTATGGTAAATCATGCTGCAATAAACATGGTTGTGCTGGTAGCTTTAGTATGGCCCTGTTTGTGGTCATTTGGGTAAAAGTCCAGGAGTAGGATTGCTGGGTGGGTCAATGGGAGCTCTATGTGTAGTCTTTTAAGAACCTCCTTAACACTGCTTAACCTGCTTTCTAGAATGGTTGAACACATTGACACTGCCACCAACAGTGTAATAGAATTCCCTTTTGGCCACATCCCCACCAGCATCTGTGGTTATTAAATTTCTTGATAATGGCCATTCTAACTGGGGTGAGGTAGAATCTCAATGTTGTTTGATTTGCATTTCTTTTATGGCCATAGATATTGAGTATTTCTTCATGTAGCTATTAGCCATTCTTATTTCCTCTTCAGAGAAGTCTTTAGCCCACTTATTAATGGATGGTTGTTTCTTTGAGGATTTATTTCGGGGGGGGGTTAATTTTTTGAGTTCTACGTATATTTTAGATATGAGGCCCTTTCTCTGTTGTATAGCTAATGAAGATCTTCTCCCAATGTGTGGGCTTTCTATTGATCTTGCTAATTATGTCCTTTGCCATGCAGATCTGTAGTTTCATGCAATCCCATTTGTCTAATCTTTCTATGATTTGTTGTGTTTCTGGGTCTTTATTAAGACAATTTTGACCTTTGCCAAGGTGCCCTCATGTTTCTTCCTTCCTGTAATGTTTTCAGGGTGTCTGCTTTACCTTGAGGTCTTTTTATCCATTTGGAATTGATTTTGGTACAGCTGATATATAAGGATCTAACTTTAGTTTTCTATGGGCATTTAACCAGTTTTGCCATCCTATTCTTCCATCCTATTTTTTTGGCTCCCTTATCAAAGATAAGGTGGCCATAGGTCTGCAAGTTCATATCTAGGTCTTCAGAACTATTCTATTGGTCCTCAGGCCTGTTCTAGTGCTAGTATCAAGCTGTTTTCATTACTATAGCTTTGTAATAGAGTTTAAAGTTTGGTATTGATATTCCTCCAGCATTGTTCTTTCTGCTAAGGATTGTTTTTGCTAGTCAGGGTCTTTTATTATTCCATATGAATCTTTGGTTTGCTTCCTTCATTAAAGAAAGATGTTGGGATAATGACAGGTATTGCACTGAATTTGTATATAGCCTTTGGTAAGTATTGCCATTTTCATGATGTTAATTCTCTCAATCCAGGAGCATGGGAGGTTTTTCCACTTCCTTAGTTCTGCTTTAATTTTCTTTTACAGGTTTTTAAAGTTTCCATCACAGAGGTCCTTCACTTCTTTGGTTAAGTTACTGCCTAGGTATTTTATTGGGCTATTACAAAAGAAGTTGCTTTTTTGATTTGCACTCTTCTCATTATTGGCATACAGAAAAGCCATTAATTTTTGAGGGTTAATTTCATATCCTGATTCTTTGCCAAACTTTCTGATCAGCTTGAGTAACTTGGGAATGGAGTCCGTGTGTTTCTTTAATTATAGGATTATGTCATCTGCAAAGAGGGAGAGTTTTACTTCATCTTTCCCTATTTGGATCCCCTTTATATTTGCATCTTGCCTTATTGCTCTAGCAAGGCATTCTAATACTATATCAAAGAGGAGTGGAGAGAGCGGACATCCTTGTCTCATTCCTGAATTTAGAGAAAATGGCTTTAGCTTTTCACCATTAAGTAAAGCCATTAAATGGCTTTAGCTTTTTGCTATTGTTTGCCAGTCGTGGGGCTTGAACTCAGGACCTGGGCACTATCCTTGAGTCTCTCTGTGCCACTTCCAGCTTTTTATGAGTTATTGGAGATAGGAGCTTCACAGACTTTTCTACCTGGGCTGGCTTCGAACCACAATCCTCAGATCTCAGCCTACTGTGTAGCTAGGATTATAGGCATGAGCCACCAGTGCCTGGCTCAATGACTTTTTACTTGGCCTTCATCTGTTTTAAGGGTAGGATCTTGGTATCTGCATAGGGTTCACTCCAACCCCCCACCCCATCTTTGGATATCAAAGTCTACAGGATGCTCAAATCATTTATATAATGTGCATGACTCTCCTATACACTTTAATCATCACCAGGATATTTATAATGCCTAATAACAATGCGAATGCCATGTCAATAATTGTTATACTGTATTATTTAAGGAATATTTGTACCAAAATTAAACTGCCTGTGTTGAAAAGTTCTAACTACCAGCAGCCCCTTGAATTAAATAAAAGCAAGAATGGTTGGCATCCTCACTTCCAGTTTATATCTCTGTGCTGAGTCTTTCACCTTGTAGCCAGGGAAGATGGGATTTATTGATGACAGGTTTTCAAAAAGAAATGGAGAAAACTCCCCCAAATTGGTGGGACAGACCACCCACAACACAACAATGACCTGTTTAACCTGCGCAGATTGGTTTCCTTAGTGAAGACAAGGATAATAATTTCTTCAGAAGTCCTCCCCAAACTAGGACTGAGATAAAGACCAACCAGGCCAAACCCGTGGCTGGGACTATTTACGCATACCTTTTACCTCCTGCCCTATTTCTTTGTCTGTTTAAACTGAAAGCTCATGCCTGTATCATGAAAAATGGCTGAAGATGGGCTGAAATGCTTTCTTCCTGCAGCTGCCCTTATTTCATAATAAATCTTTCTCTGCTTTTATCACTACTCAGCTCTTTATGTGGCATGTTGGAACAAACAGAAAAATCTACCATGTGAACCCCTGGGAGTCTGGGCCTGGGACCTAAAACTCTGGTTTTGTAATGATAAAGAAAAAGGTCTATACATGTCTTGGATAGACAATATTTTTTTCATCTACTTTTGGTACTTGACTGGCTGCATCTATGGATGCAGGAGCCTTGGATACTGAAAAACAATTGTACTTCTCAATCTTCATTCAGTCCTGCCTTGTTGTCAGCACTTCTTGCTTTTTATGTTGTCCCTCGTGAACTCCTTCACTCCCTAGCTTGTTGCCTTTGTCTGCTTTGGGCTCAAAACACATAACAGCATCTGCTGGGATCCTATCTAAAATATAAAGAAAAAGACTTTCAGGTGAGCAGAGATGTCACCTTTGGTGGCATCTGTATTGACTGCTCACAAGTTGCCTTGACTCTGGATTGTCATAGGGATGCAGGGACAGGTTGGCTGGACCTGTGACCTGTGTCAAGTCCTTGGGTGCTGGCCCTCTGACGGCCAGCCTTCCAGGCTGATTCCAGTATTCTCATTCACTTCCATGCTACTTCTCACCTTCATACCCAGCCCTTCCAAAGCTGGTCTTTTACTTTGCTCCACTGTCTGCAGCAATCTACACCTACTTCGTACCTGCGGAAACCAGTGTGAGGCACGCGCTGAATGTTTACATCACACAGAGAGACTTTCAGTTCTGAGTAAATGCTGCAATTATGCAAGCTGCACAGACTAGGAAAGACGCCAGTTGAAAGAATGGGTCTCATTTGCAGGCAGCTTGCATTGTGTTTTATAAGAATGTGTTTGACATTTTAAGCTTTCCTGTGACTGTAAATTGCACTTCTCCTAGCAGCAGGAGTTATTAAGTCTGTGCTCAGAATAAACCAGACTGTTTTGGAAAGTTTAATATTTTTTTTCTTTTTCTATGTTCCATTTTATGATTGCATTTGTTTCCTCAAAGAGAAACCCACGTATTAGAATACAGTTTATTATTTCAAATTTATAATGACAAATTATTTTATTTTTTTAAACCCTCAATGGGTTCCGTCATAGTCTACTTTAAAAACTAAAAACAAATTAAATAAGAAGATAGAATTCTGGCTCTAAATTAATTTTTTTAATGAATAAACATTCAACCTGAAATTCTTGGGGCGTACAAAAAATCATTTGGAACATAGATACATTCACAGCAGCTAGAATACCATCTGTTTTGTTACTTGCACAATTGTTTAATTTACTGCTGAGAGAGTGGCATCTAAGGCTTTCAAATTTGAGCTTCCCCAACCCCATGCCAATAATGTGGAGATGTGAAGCAATATTTTTAATAATAGAATAAATTATTGTAAAACTAGCTTTAAACTAACAGAAATAATATAATAATGATGAGAGTCTTTCAAAGTTTGTTTAGAAATGCCTTATAGTCTTTCTACAGCCTTATAGTCCTTTAAATTGTTAGAAAATGAGTCATTGTTAGCTGACACATGAAAAAAGAAAATCAGACCTGAAAAAAGAAAATGGAACCAGATTGGTGGCTCATGCTACTCAGGAGGTTGAGATCTGATGAGGATCATGGCTTGAAGCCAGCTTGGGCAGGAAACTCTAACGTCCAATTAATCACTAAAAAGCTGGAAATGGAGGTGTGCCTCAAGTAGTATAGTGCTAGCCTTGAGCAAAAAAAGCTCAGGGGTAGCACTCAGGCTCTGAACATAAACTTCAGTACCAGCACCAAAAAAAGCCAAAAATAAACAAAAAAAGGCAAATGAATGTAAAATCAAAGTGGATATAATTGGCATTATTTATAAATTATATAGATTCAATAAGAATCAATGAGTATGAGAATCAGTCAAAACCAATGAGAATTAATTAATATATGAAAGTTAAGTGACTAATTTCTTTAGGACAAAGGACTGTAATCCATGTTTTTTTGTTTTTTACTCGATAAGACTATATCTACTTATCCAACAGAAAAAGGGGTGGTCTTCAGGCACATTCTTAACTAAAATAGATGTTACACAAAGAACCCAGTAATTGGTATAAATGTTTCAGTGATTCGTATTTACATGCAGTAAAAGTTTCCAAGTCAAATTTCAATTTTTTATTATTCAACAAGTCTTCCATTTCCTGCTTTAATGGATGGATCATAATACATCGAGCAGTGGGAATAATTCAAAGCTCAACACTACGGTGTTGGTAACTTGACAATATAGTTGGCAAGGTGAGTTTTGCTGATGGCAAAACACAGCCACAGTATGAAATAGTCGGCTTCAGCACTATCAGTATTAGATTTCTAGGACCTTCGTGTTTCGAAGATTACTTTTATCCTTACAGAATATACTACACATAAAGCCAATACAACATCTCACTGAGAATAAAAGCTTCTGTGAGCTCTGCCAATATAATTTTAACAGCCCATATTTTAACTTGTTAAAAATAGTTTGTAAAATGGATGGACAAACTCCCAGACAAGAGATTATCAATTGCTTTGGCTGAGAAAAAGATCTTTGTAAGTACCTACTTCAACATTCTGCTCACAAGTTTCAACATGAGAGTCTATACAACTTTTTTTTTTAACAGAATGGTACATGTATGATCTAGCCTCTTTCTATGCTTATGTAGCAATAATAATATTCTTTCTTAGGAAAATGACAAAATAGGGCAGAAACAGGGCTATAGTTCAGCCAGATAGATGCAGAACCTGAAGAGCTTTCTGCAGAAGAAAGCTGCACTGAGAATATAATCCAGTTCTGCAGTAGGTAAAGTAGTAGGTTTAGAGGGGACATGACACCAGATAGTTTTGAAGCTTCAGGACTGGTATTTCCTCCCATTTGGGGGCCTTTACTTCCATAAAGGGATAGGCTAAAATGAGATCAGATGAAGTAATGTGTTGGACATTGGCATTGTGATATCCACACCTATAGCCAAAGGTAGAATACTTTTCTCTACCCAGAAGGTCCACCTTCTTTCATCTATCTTCTTTCTTTCTTTTGTCTATCTTCTTTCATTTCAATTCCAATTTCAGTAAAGAGTTCTGTTCTGCTTTTCTGAGGAATTTCATAGTTCCCTATGAAGACTTTAAAGATCCTGGCCATATAGATTATTCTGTCATTCAGTCTTCCATTCCCCGCCCCATCCCCCCCCCCCCCCCCCGTGTCTCCCCCCCCACCGCAGCTGCTCTGCTGATTCTTTGTATTGCTAAAGTCTGCATTCAGATCTAAAATTCTCAGTAACATTCCCTATCCCCAGAAGCATCTATGATTAATAAATCATGGTAATTGTGACAGAAAAATATCTTTGTGTGTGTGTGTGTGTGTGTGTGTGTGTGTGTGTGTGTGTGTGTGTGTGTGTAACATTTGAGAGCATGGGGTACTCTTTTCAGTGGGTATTTTCTTTAGATTAGCTGTATCAACTGCTTTGCTGTTGTTCTGTTTTGTTTTCTGATGAATTCTACAAAGGAAGAGCTGGACTCCAGCTACCTTGAAGCATTAATGTTAAAGATTATGATCAGAAAGATCTCATCGAAGAGAATGTTTCCTTTCCCCTCTATTTTTAATCTCTCCATATAAAAATTAATGCCGTGAGTATATATCAAAATAATTGAAAGCCCTGAGAAGCTCAGACAGGAAATTTATAAGTTTGAGGCCCTGAGTTCAAACCCACTAAAAACAAGGGAACAAAAACACCACATGAAGCCGGGCGCTGGTGGCTCACGCCTGTAATCCTAGCTACTCAGGAGGCTGAGATCTCCGGATCATGGTTCAAAGCCAGCCTGGGCAGGAAAGACTGTGAGACTCCTATCTCCAATAAACCACCAGAAAACCGGAAGTGGCGCTGTAGCTCAAGTGGTAGAGCACTCGCCTTGAGCTGAAGAGCTGAAGGACAGTGCCCAGGCCCAGAGTTCAAGCCCCACGACCGACAAAAAAACAAAAAACAAAAAAACACCACATGAATTGAAATCAGAGCTATTTGTATGCCCAATTTCATGAATTCGTACTACAGCCAAAAGATGGAAATCAATGGTGTGTCCAACCCCAGAGGAATGCACATACAAAAATATGGCATATTCATACAATAGAGTGTTAGTCACCTTATGCAGGCATTAATGTGGTGTCTGGAACATCATAAATGAATTGTGAAGACATTATGCTGAATGAATTATGTCACAATATGGCATCACAATATGAAATCACATAAGATTCAATCATATAAGATTCTCTGAAGAGTTAAATTCTTTTGTCAAGAAGGTACAATAGTGGTTGGCAGATACCTCAAAAGTGGTTAAAATTTCCTACTTTATATTTTACCACATTTTTTTAAAGGAAAAATCAATGATTTTTAAAATGGTTCTTTCCCCGAAAGCTCAGAATTCAGTGCTGACTATAATGATAGCCCGGTGACTGGCTGGTTTGTTTACTAGCTAAGTTATCTGTGCACTTATATTTTTCCTGAAACTTTCCTTGCTCTGTAACTTCCGAAGTGCTCTTTTTAAAGACTGTAAAATTAGAGTACACTTGAACTTATACCACTGATTTTAGACCCTGGCACTTAACCAGACTCCTTTTTTTTTTTGCAAACCAGGAAAGCAGATATGATTGGATTTCCTCTATTACTAAGTAATAAATTATGGGTTTATTTGTACTTAGGAACTACATGAATACATCTAGGAGTAGTCCATTATGGAATAAAATCCTCTTGGTTTTGCCTCTGGCACTTGAAGTTAGAAAAAGGGAGGAATGAAGGCGAAACAAATGGCAAAACAGTAGATTTGTTTTCATCTACACACATCAAAGGCTGTAGGTAGGAAGACTGAGTCTAAGACCTCAGGCAAAAAATGTGAGACCTTACCTAAAAAGTAACTGAAGCCCAAAAGGGTTGATGTTGTGACTCAAGTGGTATAGTACCTACCTACCAAGCACAAGGCTCTGAAGTCAGCTTAAGAAAATATATGCAATAGATTGACAAATTAGAAACCTATAAACTACATTTCCCAGAATGTCCAGTGTCTAATTATCTGGGATGGAGAGCACTTTGTAGCAGCAACTCTGATCACTAGGACACAGTCAGATGGTGAGTTCTTGATGTTAGCAGCATTCCTATAGTGGTGGCTCTGTTTTCTTCTGATCCACCTCTAGCCTGTGGCAGTGATGGCATCAATCTGTTGCCAGTTCTATGGAACTGCTTGGGGTCATCTCCCTGGGCTCAAAAGAGACAAATTCCTCCCCTTGCAGGGCAACTTTCCTTCCTAACCTTCTGGTGAACATCTAACCTAAGTTCCTTTCTGCTCAGAGCTACGAGACCAGTTTTCTGGGTGACACATGAAAGAGAAGGGAGAGATGAAAGCATCTGACATGCCAAGATGATAAAGAAGGCCTTGGGAACGCTGTGAATGGGAAAGACTGTGTGTCCTTCTGACATAGAGTTACACACAGGAGAACCAAGTCATAGGCTCAATCATCAAGGAGACTAAAACCTAATCATAAAGGCTGACAATGGCTTATGGGCACCCCCAAAGAGAGAAGGGACAGAGAGAAACAAAATGCATAAAGGCACATGTGCGGGGGAAAAACACCACTTAAGATGCATTTACTCAAATGGTCAACTGAGAGTCAACTAGGCAGCAACATCTCTGGAGATCTGGCCAATCAACATACTTCTTTCCACCTCCCATTGGACCCATCTTTCATGACTGAGGCAGTATATAGCTTTACACACATTGTTCAGTTGCTCCTCACACTCACCTGGGGGGAATCATGGTCCCCATTCCACAGATGAAAAAGCGGCTTTCAGGTGGGCATCACTCCAAGTGATCTTGTTCAAGCTCAAAATGACTTTTCTCCATGTAAGAGATACCCAAAATGAATGACATTAAGGCCTCTAGCAAGTTCCTTGGCAATGTCTTCTATTAGGCCAAGGACATTCAACTGGCCATGTTAGCATCACTATTCTTTGAACCAGAATCAGGCTCAATAATGAACTTCTTCCGTCTTTAGTCCATCCTCCAGTCATATCCATATTTTTATGTCTCTCTTTACAGAGCATTGTCCAATTTATCTATGAGTTTTAAAAAAGTTCTCACGGACAAGGACTGACAGTCTAGTTTCAACAATTCATTATACCATGGGCTTCTCTGAGGGACGGCTTTCACTCAACTCCCATGAAAAAATGTAAACTGGACCGTCAACATGAAACAAAAACAAGGATTTAGTTGCATTTTTTTTCTCTCAATGTTAAGATCTAGTGTCTTGCCAAGCAGGTCTAGCATGTGCTTCAAAGGTCAGAGCTTGGTTCTTTAAAGGAGTACATATATATATATATATACATATATGTGTATATATATGTTTATATACATATATGTATAGATAATACATTCTTTGATGAGAAATAAAATGCATTTTAAGTATTTGCATATCTATCAATAATAACACTTATGATAACAACCTCTTCTTATGGTCCTTTCAATCCCAAATAAAATATGGCTTATGAAAACAGATTTAAGATTTCCGGGGAATTCCCTCTTCAATTGAAGGCACTGTTAGGTCACTTAACTATACAGACAAAGCACTGTCCATGTCACATCCTCCTGGTAAGGAAAATGTTATTAATACCATGGTGCATTAGCTATGTTAAGATACACACACTAAAGGCCAAACTAGATCCAAAGCACACCATTACAGTAGTTGAATCTTTCTAGCAATATTACTGGTTTTGAGTTAGGAAAAGCTTCCTTAGAGTGCTTGCTTTTCAAACCTAACCAAACGGACGGAGCAGTTTCCTCAGTGACCAAATACTTCTTAAAGGTCTCCTTTAAAGTTCCATGCCAACAAAGGCATCAGAGGGCTGACTGGCTTCCTCTCCAGCCACCCTCCCCTGGGAGCATCTCCAAGGCACCCTAAGGAACCCGCACAACACCACTGTTGTTTTACATTGCAGGCATCACAAACAGAAAACCTAGAACTCTCCTTTCACTAAACTTCCAAACAGATGAATCATGCATGACATTGGAGGACGGAGGATTCGATTTGCCCACAAGTCACAGGAATAGCAGTGGTTTTAGCTGCTGAACTAAAGGGTTAAATACCAACCGCTACCTGCCCTAATGCCAATAACTTTAGCCTCAAAACGACATCGATTATATCTCAACTCCTTTCCCCTACAAAATTCCCAATGTACATTTAAATGCATGCACGCCCACCGACCCAAAGCTTTGCACGCAGATGTCTGACCATCTTTCTATATAAAAGCACGGTGTGTTTATATACTCACAAACAACTCAATTCCTATAAAGAATTGTTTTTAAAAACCCCACAGAGCATGTCCTCTGCAAATCCTGCTAGGCTGTTTTAGCTTTCCTTCCTAGAATTTTATATTCTCATCATCAGCTTTGAAAACTTTTATGGCTTCAAGTTATCTTAGGACTCCGCCTCCCGTTAGTTCAAAAAAAATAATCATTTCCCAAGTGATGTCTGTTAAGGGGAAAGCCACACGTGCACGCTACCCGAATACAAATCCGCGGCACCTCTGCGCCGCAGCACGCTCAGCCTCCATCCAGCCCTGAGCTAGGATGTCAGGGCTCGCCCCCCAAGCCCGTCCCGCAGCCCCCAGCCCGCCCCCATCTCAGGATGGGCTCCCCAGCTTTGATCTGAAGTTTGCAAGGTAAACAAGTCACCCAGAGCGACGAGAACATTCCGCCGGCCGGGGAAGGACGGGCACTCACCCAGGCAGCAGCCCCCCCCACCGGCCGCGGGCCCGGAGCGCGCGCCGGGCGACCTGTCGCGCCCTGTCCTCGCTGCCGGTGCAGAGCCAGCAGAACTAGGGCGGACTCGACGCTGGCCGCCGCCGCTCCCCGCTGCAGCCCATCCTCGGCACTCGGGTCGCCGCGCTTTCCTCCGGGAACCCGGGCGGGAAGCCGTGCACAGCCTCGGAGTTGCGGTGCTGCCTGGAACTGGAGGTGGAAGAAGCTCTTTGGCACCAGAGCCCGGGGGTCGGGGACGTGGGCTGTATGAGATGGAACTTCCACCCTTTCGACCTATTTTGGAACGTGAGAGTGGAAGGAGCGAGGTGGGGGGGGCGGTGGGGGGAGTAGACAGAGCGCGCGGGGTGCGGGGGCGCGCGCGGCCTTGGGGAGCGCGCGCGCACGCGGCCGGGCGGGAGTGCGGCCGGCGGCCGAGAAGTTGGAGCGCGGCCGGGAGGCCTCGGGCGCCGATCCTCGCCAGGGTACCGACCTCCCGCCACCTCCCGCCACCTCCCGGCCCCTGCCACCACCTGAGTCCAGGCTCCGACCGAGCCTAGACGCCGCGCGCCCTGCGCTGGCAGTGCCACAATGGGGGCTCCCGACCCGCCCCCGATCCCGGTCCCAAAGGCCACCCTCGCCTCCTGGACACGCCCTCACCTCTCCCGAAACCGAGGCCCCGAGGGCGGGTAGACTCAGCGGGGTGGCGCAGGGTGCGGAGGAGATCACTTCCCCGGCCTCCTCCTCCTGGATCGCCCCTCCCGAACGTGCCAGAGAAGTGGAGCGTGGGGATGGAGGTGACCTTCCTGCCTCCTCCCCTCTCCTTCTCCCCCGTCCTGCGCACCTGGTCGGCAACACCATGATGCCCTCTCTCGTCCTTTGATCCTTGCAGCCAGCCACCTACCTATAGCATCAGCCAGCGGAACTGACTCCACTGGGGTACCTGAGTGCTTGGGATACCCCAAGATCTCATCCTGGGGCCACCCCAAGATCTCACTCCAGGATCCAGGATGTCTGCTGGCTGGGAATCTTCACCAAATTAACAGCATGGTTCACTCTCAAGAGTTTTGTGAGAACGAGCCCCCCCTCTTGGGTAGGTAGCAAGTAGCAAGAGGATAGGATGGGACTTAGACGTTTTTGCCTAACATGAGACTCACCCCAGTCATGACGAGTAATAAATAGGATTAGCTGCTTTCTCTCAGGCCCTTAGCTAATAATCTTAACCTCTGTCAGTAAACAGCGTCAAGAATCTACGTGCTTTTTTAAAATGCATGGTCTCAACAGAGAAAAGACAGCCCGTGCTGTAGCTGTTCCAGTGCCCTTTGTCTACTGTTCCTAGGACGGGGGTCATCATATCTGACTTCTTAGTTTTGCAGCCAGGGTCTTGTGCGTCTCGCATAGACACTGGTCTAGTTAGGGTGTTAATGAAAAAGGCTGAAGAAAATCAGCTTGTGGAATCATGTTCTAGTAATGCTTCGTATATTAGGATGGAGTCAGGAGGAATTTTGGCTGGGGCCTCTATCACTGTGCCAAACATAAGCAAATAAGCATTTCCTTATTTCTTTACTCTGTAAATGTGTAAAAAAAAAAAAAAGCCAGATTTTCCATGTTCTTCAGTTGAATGCCATTTCACAGAAAGACCATTGACTATTCGTTTTAGTCTCCATTCAAGAGACCTACAAGTGTAACTGTCCAGATAGTATTAGGTATTGTAGTGTTCCTTGTCTCCTCTAACAGTCCCAGACAAAGCACACCTAAATAGCACCGTGCCTGGCACAATGCCTAATAAATAGCTGTCGAGTGAATGAGATCTCAACAATGTGACAGGAAAGTGGCCTGATCTAAATTTTGCAGGTAAATATGGAAAAACTCAGTGACAGGTGACTTAAGCAGGAAAGCATCCTAAAGTTGCGGTGGAAGGAACAGGGCTTGGGTATGAATAATTAGCAAAAGGATGGGAGTGAGAGAGTGTGTCTGATGTGATTTTGAGATTCATAGTTGCTAGGTACTTAATCTGGTATAAGGAATAGGTCCCTAAAGTAAAAGAGGCTGGGCACAGTGGTTCACGCCTGAACCCTAGCTACTTGAGAGGACTATGGTTCAAGGCTAGCTTCCACAAAATGTTTGAAAGACCCTATCTCAGCTAATAAACGCTGGGTGAGGTGGCCTGTTAAGCAGAAAACATAAATAGGAGGCTCACAGGCCAGATAAGTGAGACCCTATTCAAAGGAAACTAAAGCAAAAAGGGATGAAGGTGTAACTCAAGTGGTAGAGCTAATACCTGACAAGTGCTCTGCATTCAAACCTCAATACTGCATAAATACATAAATAAATAACCAACAAATGTGATGATATTTTCATGTGTTTTCTGGCAGCTCACAAACTGGTTGAAACAGGTCTATGGAATACAGAGTGTGGGTTTAAGTGACCAGTGCCTTGTTCCGGAGTAGGAAGGAAAGGAGGTTATTCCGGTTGATAAGAAGCAAGTACTTTCTGGCCATCAGCAGAATTTGTGCAATGGCTGTAGAAATGAAAAGAAGAGTGTGCTAAAAAGAAAATTTTTCAAGCAGATAAATACAGCTGTACTTAAAAAAAAAACCAATTTATGTTCTTTCTGTGCTAGAGGATCACAGCCACAGAGAGAAGAGACAGACAAAATAGGAATGCTTAAATGTTGACAGTTACCAAAGATGGATGAGGGTCCATGGAGGGCTATTGTATCAT
This sequence comes from Dipodomys spectabilis, assembly GCF_019054845.1. Classification (NCBI taxonomy): domain Eukaryota; kingdom Metazoa; phylum Chordata; class Mammalia; order Rodentia; family Heteromyidae; genus Dipodomys; species Dipodomys spectabilis. The sequence continues at coordinate 9,058,416 of NW_024870686.1, read as the reverse complement.
TGTGTCATTGCTTGTGATGATGGATACATTTTTATGAAAAAGATTTTAAAGAATTTTTACTCTTGGGTAACTGTAAACAATCCTGCAGAATTTCCTAGCTTGGATTGTTAGAGTATGTATATAAAAACGGAAGGAAAAAGAAAATGATATAAAGATGCCAGTGGATCCTGCACATAACATTGTTATTAATAAGTAAAGACTATATAAACAGATTTTCTCTTAGAATGAATTATGATGTGTGTTGGCCATAATGTTTCCTATTTCTTTCTAGACTTGAACTTGACTTCATGTTCTATTGCTTTCTCAACCAAATTCCTTTATTAGGACACTAAATAATTGTATATGATATACTATATATATAATGACTCGTGTTTATGATACATTATTATGTTCATTATTATTACATTGTTTAATTAGCTCATTTTTATTTGGATTAATTGACTCTTTGGGTCTGCCACCTACTTCATGGTAGCAGATAGCAGTGCCAGGATCCTCTAAGCTTTGCTGGCTTCTCTTTACTGAGAAGTCAGCCACAGTGAACTGGACTATCCATTACATGACTAATTCAATCAAGGGTTGGTATTTACCAAAAGGAACCATCTAGCTTGCCCTGTGGCACAGGAGGCAATCACCCTGGAAGTTTACCACAAAGGTGTGCGCTATATTGGAGTGTGACAATGAAAATGGTCAGGCTTCTTTTCTATGGCAACCTCCAAAACAAGGCCGAGATTTAAACTTCATCATGGAATGGGCCAGAGCCTGTGCTCTTAACCATTTTGTTCTCTGCCTCAGGAAGAGCAGAGGCAAAGTTAAACTGAGACTTGTGTGTGACTAGGTCACACTGCAGTAAACCATGGGTGCCTTGGCAATGGAAGGGCTAGCCCTCTTGTGCTTCCGGGGAAAGCTGCTTCCTCCTAGATGGCTGTTCACCTTGTGGAGCTATTGCTTGTTCTTCCTTCCTTCCTCATGTGGCTTAATAATGAAGTAATATCAGTGCAGATAGCCTGTTTCTATTCTTTATGACTTGCACTGACCCAACCATATAATCTGTTGATAGCCCATAATACTGTCAGAACAGGAAATAGAGCTGTGATTGTGGCTTCATGGATTCATTCTTTGTAGTAGTTGATCTCTCTCTTTCTCCCTCTCTCCCTCTCTCTTCTTCTCCCTCTCCCGCTCTTTCTCTTCCTCCTTTTTCTCCCTCTCTTTCTCCCTCCTCTCTCTCTCTCTCTCTCTCCTTTCCTTTCTTTTTCTTTTGATGAGGGACTCTATTAGAGATGAAGCTGGGGCTTCCCCATTGCTAGACAAATGCTGTGCCATTTAATCCATAACTTCAGTCCATTTTTTTTTGCTTGAGTCTATTTTTCAGATAGGATCTCCTTTGTTGTTAGGACTAAGATCCTTCTACCTATAACCACTCCCATTAGCAGATGACATTCGTGAACTATCATGTCTGGTATATTAATTGAGATGGGATCTCAATAACTTTTTGCCTGGCTTGGAGTTGAACTATAATCTTCCCAATTTCTACCTCATGATAGCTGTGATTACAGGTATGCTCTACCATTCCTAACTGCTTTCCTTCATAAAAACAGAAAGCATAGCTTCTTCTTAGAGATGTTATTTTTTAAAAAATCCTGCAAATCAAGTAATGTATTCCAATTGACTTTTTAAAATTAGTAAGCTAAATATGTATCCACAAACTTTTCTTTCTGAATCATTATGAAAAATTTTATCCAGGATTTAGCAACTATTGCACTGTTACAGTACCTAAACTGCTTTCACTGAGAAGTACTAACTGCTTGCTTGGGCCCTAGAATGAACTAAAGGCAGGAATAAGCTTGGCATCTCCACATCCATTTTCATATCTTTTTTCATTTGTGAGTCATTGCCTGTGTAGCTACCTGGGAATCCAGGAAGGACAAGACTAATCAATAACATCTTTACAAAGAATAATGGAGGAAACTTCTAGGAAGGACAGGAATAGCAAAGCCTCCCAAGACAGACAACCCACCAAGCCACGAGGACTAACTTAACCTGACCTGATTTCTCCAATTCTCCCTTTAAATGTTAGAAAGGACAACAACTTCCCTGGAACACCTCCAGGGAAGAGTCTGAGGATAAAGGCCAACCAGGTTACATCAGTGATTGGAACAGGTTAACTATGTATATTCTCCCTCTCCGCCTAATTCTTTGCCTATTTATACCTGAAGCTCCTGTCTGCATCCCCAGAAGATGGCTGAAGGTGGGCTTCTTGTGGCTGCCCATACTATCTGATAAACCTCCTTTCTCTGCCTCATAGCTTTGTCATTTGGGGGTGAATGGTTAGGCCTGACAGATGGATGTACTGGGATTGGGCTCATAACCTAGAACTCTTCCTTCACCATTATTTTAAAGCATTGATATAATGAAAACATGGAATACAAATGTAATCAATAAACATTAAAGCTAACTTATTTTATTGCCTTTCTGCATCAGATTCATGACCACTTCTTCAGACATGGCGAATTCCATCTAGGGAAGCAGCACCCCACATGCCTGAGTCCAGTAAAGATCTTGAAATTTCTGCATTCGTTGGAGCTGTAAGTGCCACACCTCCAGCTTCTTGAAGTATAGCATTTGTGCAAGGAATTTATGCAAGTTCTTGTCCTAAAGCTCTCCACCATTACTAATGGGGTTCTTCCTCACTACCTGTTTGCATAGATTGCCATAAGCCCTAAACATGGGCTAAATGGTGTGTAAGTCACCATTTAATCATTTTTCTTTGACAGCCTACTGTATTCAAGGCCCTGGTCTAATAACTAGCTACTAGCCTCTTTGGATGCTTTTCTATTATTAATATGATGGAGACTTAAAAAAAAACTAAAGTTACATTATTTAGACACAATCTTTGCCTTTCAGAGCTACTGCCCATTCTTGAGTAAATTTAGCTAGATACCATAATGGTACTTGAGGAAGTGGAACCTCTCACTAGGTGGAATGGCAGGAAGAAACTGGGGTGTCCTGAACCTCCCTCCCCCCACTGTTCTCCCTCCCCAGAGCAGATAGACAAAGCTCAACCTTCAGGGCCTCCTACTTTTAAAGGGTTCCTCACAACAGAACTGGTCGAACCAGTCTGTGGATCAAAGCGTTCTCTTCTGTTTATAATGTGAATCAGCACAAGTTAGAAATCCAAGCGCTGACCAGACATGACCTTGGCATTTGGGAGTGTGCCCTCTACCTGAGCCCTTCACTTCTTTCATTTCCAGAGAGTCTGTGGCTGCTACCTTGACCCAAAGGAACTGGTGTTCCCCACACCTTTGAAAGCTGGAAGGCCTGCTGCTGTGAGCAGTGGGGTTTTCCAGTGGGGAGGATAAACGGATTTCTTATCTGACAAGGTTTTGTAAGCCAAGAAGAGAAACAACCTGTTGCCTCTCTGCCTTCCTGAATTATATGAAACAGAGACCCATCAAGCCTCAGCATCTCTGAGGCACCTGTCCTGATCCCCTGCTTTTTCCTCTCCTCTCACAGTCTTTCCCTGGACAACTTCATCCACTGCAAAGTGAGATTGTGCAAATGCCTCAAAACTCTGTATCTTGGAAGTAGACCAACAAACCTACAGACCCACAGTGCCAAAGCCTTGTGAGACATCTCTATCAGGGCGACTCAGTGCATTGGAAACTGAACTCCAGTGCTCTCTGTGGACCGAACCCAGAGAACAGCCGTTGCCTCTCTTCTATGAATCTGTGTTCTCCAAGTTACCAGCACATTGCTTCTCTTTGCTCTTTATATTCCACTGGTAGCCACTGAGACAGGACAGATGGATGAGGTGACAAGGAATTAAAAATTAAAACAAATAATAACAAAAAGGGTAAAGTCAGGAATTAAACCAGATCCAGGAAGTCAAACTGAAAACTCAGGGCAGCAAGCTATCCTCCCAATTATCTCCCTAGAGAGAAAAAATAAAGGGCATGTCTGATGTCTGGCAGTAAGTTCCAAAACTCACACAATTATTGTCCGGTGTTTGGTTAAGCCTACACCATTTTTCTCCATGCTTCTCAATAGTGAACAGGACCTGTTGACTATGTTTTGGATGCTATTCTAACCCATTGTGTTGGTTTGGAAACAGCAAAATGTCTAGGGGTTATGGGATACTGTGACCAGGATCTAGCCAAGAAATTAAAGAATTACAACAGATAACCACTCTTCTGAATGTCCATCATCTCCTGTAAAAAAAGAGAGAGTTGTTTTTCTTTGTTGTTTCTCCCTACATTATCCTGATGACATACTAAAATAAGTCTTTGCTAAACTACTTTGGGAGACTCTCCTTTTGTGAAACACCTATTGGTCTGTGACCTTTGTGTATATACTTTCTGCTGTAACTGGGACAACAGACAGATGCACATTACCACACCCAGCCTTTTTCAGTTGAGATAGACTCTTGAAAACTCTTTTGTTCCTGTGCTGGTTTGAAACTGCTTTGATTCTGATCTCCTCCTCTCACAAGGTTGGAATAACAGTATCAGGATACCATATTAGTTGAGATGAGTCTTACAAATGTTTTGCCAGGACTAGCTTCGAACCTCTGTCTTCCCAAACTCTACCTCCCAAGTAGCTAGGTTTACAAGTGTGACAAGTGGTTTACTGGTTCCTGGCTCAAAATGTTGTTGTATTTTTTTTGGAGTGGATTTCTTTTTCTTTCTTTCTTTTCTTTTCTCCTTTTTTTAATATATGCATCCTAATTCAGGAGGAGAGAAGCAAGAAAAAGAGCAAGACGGGTAAATAAATCCTTCTACAGATGTTTGGATTTTTTTAAAAAAAAATTTGGAGTCTTTGCATATACATAAGGAGATATGTTGGGGTTGGAACCCAAGTCTAATCATTAACCTCATTTATATTTGAAACTCACCTTGTATACATAGCCTGAAGTTAATTTTACACAGTATCTTCAGTGCACCTGTGGGGTTCTTTGTGTTTTACTTTATTGTTATTATTAAGGTGATGTACAGAGAGGTTACAATTACAAGAGTCAGGTAATGAGTACATTTCCCTTCCTATAGTGTCTTCCTACCATTACTCTCTCCTAGGCCTTAACTCACACCTCCACCCATAGTTCACTTTCACCAGTGTCCAGTGAGTTCCACTGGAGCACTTTTTTTTTTTTAACCTTTTTTCCCCTCAAGTGGATATCAAGTCTGTAATTTGCCTGGCAACTGAGATTCTAAGGAATTCCTCTCTTCCTGCCCTTTCCTTTTCTTTAACAACACCATCACCTGCCAATTTTATCTCTGTGATGATTTTATTTACCTACTTTACTCACTTGTTTCTACCTCATTTGTGTATGTTCCATTACTTCTCAGCTAAGTGATTATAGCATTTGCTTACTATTTTTAATATATAGCTTATTGTAAAGATACTGTACAGAGGGGTTACAGTTACATGAGTAAGATAATGAGTACATTTTCTATGCTTAATCTTACATCTCAATTTTTAAAGCTATTTTTTCCCACAAAACCTTTTAGTCTTTATTTTCTTGATTTCATCTGTCTTGAGAATCTAGTTGTTCTTTATTTTTATCCATTTTTTAATCACCCCTAAAAGCATTCATTCATGCCTAAAAGCATTCATTCACTTATTTATTCTTTCATTGAACAAATAATCATTGGACATCTATGTGCCAGGGACTGTAGTAGGAAAACAATGGAGAGCAAAATATATAAAATCCTTCTGGCTATGGTGCTCATAGAGCATTGGAATAATAAACAAGAACACACAGATCCCAATGGAAATGTGTGGCCTTAAGCTGAAACAAATACCTTGAAGGGGAGATTGGCCTGTCATCTAATGAGGAGACAGCTGATGCTTCTCTCTGTGTTCTCCAAGTGCAACCTACATCTGTGCCTGTGGAGATATTAGGAAGTTTGGTTGAAGGAACATATTCCTCTACTCTGACGTAGAAGTGCCTGCCTCACCTTTTTCTATACAGCACAATATTCAATAAAATCTATAGCAGGTCAGTTCTCAAATGCAGAGCCCAGCACTCCACCACTGAAGCTGTTAGTTTGTGTTCCCCTCACTACCACGGAACAACTATCCCCAAATCTACCCTGTTTTCTTTGCCAGCATGACCCCATGGGATGCTCTTTGTCCCAGTTTCATCATTGAGGACATTCTTCATGGTAAAAAGTTCTGTTGTTCCCTTCAATAAATTGCTGTTATCACCAACACCAGCCCATGATCCCTCTTCCTCAAAGTTCACAATGTTGTTGATGTAGAACAACCTTTTTTTTAATATGGAAAATGGGTCAACTTTCAGCTGTCCTCTGTGTCATTCACCCTCTTCCTGTCCATCTCTGAAGCTGTTTGGTAATCACTTTGACATTCTTTCTCTCCTATTTTCTGTCATGCTGCTTTTCCATCATCTACTTTTTTGTGGTCCTGCAATTTCTGGAATAGGCTTTTTGTTAAAATCATGAATGACACATCTCTCTTGCTTTATGTTAGCTCTATTTTGTTTCAGAGCCATTGCATAATTCTTTCAAGCAGCACACAGAGAGACAGAATTTTTGGCCTGCTTTGTATGTGTTTTATTTGTAGCTTAGAAGGAACAAGGCATGGGAAAGGTGACCTTAAGTGACATAATAGGGAAAGAATGACTGCAGAAAAATAAATTCCTCCAGTAGAGAATGTGCTATATAAATAATGGAGTGTTTACACAGAGAAAAATAGAGAGCCATGATTGTGCAGATAATTTAGTGACCTGGAAATATACCACAATGTTAAGTGAAAAGGATTTTGGTTCAAGACTTGAAAATATTGTATGTTTCCATGTATATATAAGAAAAATTCTGGACAAGTACACCAAACTATTACTAGCAGTTTTCTCTGAGTGATAAAATTTTTGTATTCTTTCCATATTTTTTGTTGTTGTTGTCAGTCGTGGGGATTGAACTCTGGACTTGGGTGCTGTCCCCAGCTCTTCAGCTCAAGGCGAGTGCTCTACCACTTAAGCCACAGTGCCACTTCTGGTTTTCTGAGTGGTTTATTGGAAATAAGAGTCTCACGGACTTTCCTGACTGGACTGGCTTTGAATGTGATTCTCAGTCTTCTGAGTAGCTAGGATTACAGGCATGTGCCACCAGCACCTGTCTTCTTGCTGTATTTTTAAGGGAAGAAGGACTAATCATAGTTTTGGAGCAAAACATACTCCAGATTTATAAGCAATAACTCTTTCCTCATGGAGTTGCCTAACACTGCATTCCTTCTGTGACTCGTCAAGCATGTGAGAAGCAGTGTCAACATGTCATCTTGTTCCTTTTTATTATCTTAGACTCTCAAGGGCCACAGCATTTTTTGAAGTACATCAGTCACAATTACCCCAGCATTCTCTGTGAGGAGCTACTTATGGCAATGCGGATGTTATCAACCACATATGTACCATCAGGATTATAACAGCTTTACATCCTGTTTTCTAAGTAAAGTCACTTCACTTGGAAAACATCCTCACTAAAGATATTGATTATCTGTTGGTAATGGTAATATTGGATCTATAGCAAAGTCAGCCATTTGTGTGTATATGTGTGTGTGTGTATGTGCACTTGCTTATGTGTTCAAAAGTGTATAAGCACGTGCTGTACTCAGAGACTCTATTCTGAGGGAAAACTGAAGAGAATTTTGAGAAAGTAGGTCTTCTCCCCACCCCCCCCCCCCGCAAAGATATTTTTAGAATTTTTAAGGGTATAACTTTTGAAAAAGTTAGAATAAGTTAATATCCCAGACTAGATACTAATGTGTGCTAATGGAAGTTAGCTCACACAATATGGTTCCAGAAAACTGTATAATAAAAACATTTTGTTAGAGAATGGATCTATGGTCATTGAAGTGTGTCTTCTGAGAATACATTAGGCAAAATTCCTCCACTACAGTCACGCCAGAGTTCTAGAAATCAACACTCTATGACCTTCAGTTCAGGTTTGACCTCTGGGTCTCAAGTTATTTCTCTGAAAAGTGAGAGATGAGTTAGATAATCACGGAGGTCTCTCACAGGTCTTAAGAGTTAAAAGCATTTTGGCTGGGCTTGGTAAGTTATAAAACCATTTTTTAAAGGAGGAGAGTTGGTACTTCTGTGTGTGTGTGTGTGTGTGTGTGTGTGTGTGTGTGTGTGTGTGTGTGTAGTACTAGAGGTTGAACTCAGGACCTCATGCTGTAGTTGACCCCCTTGAACTATGTCCTTGGCACTTTTGTTTATGAGATAGAGTCTCATTAGTAACTTTGCCCAATCTTGCCTCACTTCCTTAGTATTTGAGTGTACCATATGAATACTTCACTCTACCAAATAGCTCCTTAGTATTTGGTGCATATATGTGCGCCAAGTCCAACTCCATTCCTTCATCATACTGATTTTAAAGTTTCTGCTGGCCAATGTGAATTCAGAGGACTAGACGTTGAGCTAATAATCAGTAGTACTTTCTGGTTAATTAATTTGAGGAATTTTGGAGGCTCCAGAGGGCAGACTTGGACAGAGAATGTAAATTATCAGGAAAGACATTTAGACTCAAGAAGACAGAGATATTTAAAGCTCCAAGTGTCTGGTAGTGGGGACGCCATTAAGAGATATGACTCTAAGTCTCTTGGATGAGCAGAGCCTATTCACATTGTTGATATTTTCAAAGAGAATCTATCCATCAGAGAGGAGCTCATATGAGAGACCTCCATGTCCTTTCTGGGGCTTATTATGATTTGAATATGAAATGTCCCACACTGGCTAATGTATTAAAGGTACAGTTAGCTGCTAATGGGTTTTGGGGAAATAATTTGGTCTGGAGAGCGATACCTTAATCAACAGATTAATCTCTTGATAGATTCATCATATGACAGCATTATTAGGAGGCGGTTAGAAGTCAGAGCTGGAGCCTAGTTTCAGGAAGTAGGTCCTTGGTCTCCGTTTTTCCATAGACCCTTTCTATGAGGGCTGTACTCTATTTCCCATCAGCTATGATGTGAACTGCTCTACTCCACTGCTTCCTGGCCATAATGGATTAACACCTCTGAAACTGTGAACCATATTAGATAACTTTTCCCTTTAAGTTGTTTATTTTAGGTGTTTACTTGTGGGGACCAAAAAAAAAATAGCTTCACGAATGCAGCTGAGTTTCTTTGATGTGATACTGACAAAGGACATTGATAGATGCACTTCAGTATTTGGACAGAGAAGAAGTCTGATGATTTCACAATGTGACTTTTGAAGCTCTTGTTTTGTTTTCTTGCCCCTAGTGTCATTATCTTCTATGGTGCCAAAGAAACTAGTTATATTTGTAAACAGTAATCAGGTAGATGCTAAATAGAAAAAAGTTGCCAAGATTGGGTTTGTCTCATTATTTAAGGGATTCTGTTGATTCTACATCAAGAATTCTTCCTTGAAAAGCATAAAGAACCTTGTACACACAGAATCAGGGGGAAACAGAATCCTAGTTTTAGCATTAGACTGTGTTTATACCTATTGATCTGGAAGTTGTACACCTTTTTTCTCATTTAACATGAAAAAAGGAAATTAAATAAGCAAATAAAGATAACCAGTAAGAAAATGATTAAAGGCATGAAAATTCACGGAGCAAATAAAGCACTCAGAAAAGGCCAGATAAAATTTTTTTCCCAAAAGGAAAAGAAATAGCCATCAGACAAGACAAATAACAAGACAGAAGTGAATAACATCTTTTAAGGAAGACTTCAGGTGAAATGGCAGAGGTTAAAGTAAGTGTCAGTAAGAAAACAATAAACTAGACATTTTTTACATTGAAGGAGAGAACTCATCCATTAATTTGGCTTTTCCATTCTCCACAGAAAAAAAACTTTGTTACATTTGTGACCCTGGCCATGTACAGACAGGTATAAAGTCATATAGGTAGCCTTCCCTCAGGAGCTCAAGTTTTTCCCAACATTAATCAAACTAGTATAACCAGATGTGAGCAATTCAAGAAAAATGCCAAGTACTAGTTTCATGTTTCCAAACTGAATACACTTCAGAAGAAGACTGTTCCATACCTTGATCCAAGATATGTTCATACCAAAGAAAAGATGTGGTATGTAGAAACAAAAACAAATATTTTCAAAATTTCAATTATGTCTAAATTTGTAAACCACCATAAGTGTACAAATGAGTATATTTTAGCTTCAGTTTCAAAGAAAATCTGGAGTGACTTGGGGGTCTAGAGTTTTACTCACTGGTTATCATGTTCAACTGTTGATAAAAACCTTACATTAGAAATTATTTGTAATTGTTCCATGTATTGATTCAGGACCCAAGTACATGTAGATAAGAAAGGAGAGAAACAAAGTCTCACAAAGATATTTCAGATTCCTACTCATGAGTAAGAGTGAAAAAAAATACCTAGGAGCAAAAGAACACTATTTGCTTCTCAGGAGATTAATTTTTAATGCTGCTGGCCAATTATTCTAAGCCAAGAAAGAGCAAAGCGAAGGTTCCTTAGGGAAGTCTTGTCTTTATGAGAAAATAATATGTAAGTCATATCATGTTAATAAAACAATTATGTGTGCAAACCAAGTTTAAGAGAGGGAAAGAATACTCTGGTTTCTTTTCAGATCGTATAAATGTTTCTCCTCTTACTAAAGAGAGGGAAAGAGTGCATGCAAAAACAAATCTTTACTCTCAGAACATCTGAAGAGTCCTAACTGGGTGACAGAGGGATTAAAAACCCACAATTGTACCTCACAAACATGTTGTTTCTCCTTCCTATTTGTCTCTATTTAGTATTTTTAAATCAAAATTGGGATTACATTATATTTAATTTTATTTCAAGCTGTATCTTTGGGCAAAATAGCATGTCATTAAATAGTCTAAAATCATTGGCTTTAATATCATCACAATATTTAATTAAAAAATGTCTATCATGTGCCAGATGGTAGACAAAATTCAACAATGCACTAGCTCATGCAATCCTCAGGAAAGTCCAAGGCAGAATTAGTGTTATTGTTATCCTTTATAATTTTTTTACAACTTGAGAAACTAAGGTTAATGTAAGTTTTAGCAACTTGCTCAAAGCTATGAATAAAAAATGACTGAGCTATGATTTGAAAAGCATTGTGTTTCATTCTAATGTCAATATCCTTAAGGATTATAATAAACCATCTCTATATGAAAAAGGTAAATAGACAAAAACTTAAGTTATTGGGAGATAGAAGAACTTCCTTCAGAGGCATATTGAAAAATCACCAGAAAGCAAAATATACTATCAGCTTCTTTAGTTTTCTTTTCACAGCTCTGATTTGTGTACAGCTGTATATTTGTCTCTGTACTTCAAACTATAAATGTTCTGAATTTTGCACATATGCCACAACAAAGTATCATTTCTCTCAATTCATGTAGGCCTTGGTCCTTCTGCAAAGTGAAAGATACTTCAGTCTACCTTACAGCATTTCTTGCTTGCAAAATATGTAACAGCGATTATGTTCAATGCATCAATACTTCTGTGCTAAATATTTAAATATTAAGCAATAAATAGTCATTCAAAGTGAACTAGCATTTTAGATGATCTTGTCCTAGTGACAGAAATAATACTGTGATCAATAAATCAGGTTCACTTAGCTCCTCTGTACATGAGTCTCCATGGCCTGGGATATTGGGATGCTAGACAGGCCACTTTGACCATATCTACACAATTTGTGTGGCCAAGATACTGTGAGAAGGAATAGAATGTGTTCTTCCAATTCTGGCCATCACTTCCCACAGACTTTCTGTAGTAGGAACTTAATTCCCTCTGCATTTCTGTGTCTTTGTGTTTATGTCTGTGTCTGTCTGTCTTGTGTCTGTGTCTCTGTCTCTCTGTTTCTGTCTGTCTCTCTCTCTCTCCCCCTGAACACAGATTTAGAAAAGAAAACTGAATTACTAGGTTTATAGACCTATAAACTCTATGTGAAAAACTACCTACTGAAAATGAAATTTGTCAATGATGTGAGGTATTGCAATCTAGGATTTGTTTGTTACAGCAACTAGCACCGTGTATGTTTGCTATGTATGAAGTTTTAGCTATGAATTAAGCACTTCACCAACACACATCTACTGCCATATTCCTTTTGCTTCTACAATCCCTTCAACCAAAGGATTGCAGTACAAATGCTCTTTGTGTGAAGGTTTCATACCACAGGTAGATTATCTTGTTTCACTCTGACCAGGCACAGAATGTTATTCCCTTATTACACTTTCATGTTGAGAGTTGGTTACTATTGTGTCTCTGATGTGGAATGACAGGCATTTGTGAGCAATCAATAATACTCAACTTACTGAACAAATGAATAAATGAATGGATACACTTTATTTCTCTCACAGGTTGATGAATTCCTTGTGTGAACGATCATGTCTCATTCATCTTTATACTTCCAACAGCAGGCACATAATTTGGCACAAGATAGACACTCAAACAATATTTGTGCAAGGACTAATGTGCTATTGGTGGTGATGGAGGGTTTTTTGGTTTTGTTTTATTTTAAATGATAGATGTTCATCACGGTTTTGTGATTCTTCAAGTATTTATAAACTACCACAGATGAAAAATTTATCTTTAAATTTGAGCTAAATTTATTTTGTAGCAATTTCATGTCTTCTATGATTCTTATTCGCCCGACAGCTACAGCACTTTGGAACAGGAAGAAACTATTTCTGTCAGCTTGATGTATTTACAGAAGGGATGATCATAATTCAACAGCTCTAAACCGATACTGCTGCATTATTTCTGGAAGGATAGGGTCTTATACAATATATTACATATAGTTCTTTGCCATTCTGCTTTCTATAATGAGTCACAAATTTATGCTTGTATGTAAGTAGAAAAACAGTATATAATTATTTAGGAAGAAATTCTGGAGCTGACAATGTTAATTAACTCTATTTTACTGGATTAATTTTAATCCTATAAGTAGAAAAGTAAATATAAAATACTTATCTATTATTTGTAACATGGAAGCAGGTATAGTGGTAAAATATTACCTAGTGAATTAATTAAGTATACACTCACTACCCAAAGTATAAATCTGATTTCAGAAAACATACCTTAGCATAAAAATATTCACCTTGCTGTTTTCGCCAGATGGCCCCAAATTAGGTCCTGAAACGTAAAATATTTTTTTGGACAATGTCACTTCTTCCCTTGGTCTCCTCCAGTTTTTCCTTCCCATCCCTACCTACAAGTCATATAGTTCATTTTCAACATAGTGTCTAGTAAGTACCACTGCTGCAGTTGGTTCAGCCTCTGTCCCTCCATTTCTGTGTTTCTATGATTTATTAATCTTTCTTTAAAGACAATCATGGAAAACAGCTAATTATGAAGGAAGCCATTCCCAAATAAGCAGCATCCTTACCCATCCTGGTGTCCCTGGCTCTCTCAGTTCACAGGCACAGAGTAGTGGTCAGTTCATATCAGTTCATAAAGACGCACAGTGTGTTCTGATTACTTACATTGGTTGCCTTGGGAGCCAAACGAAAGGGAACATCTGATGAATCAAAGCGCAATGGAACAAGGTCTGGAGACGGCTTAGGTGGATTTTTATTTCCACCTCACTGTTCTTATCAACCAGTTTCCACCCAATACCTAAAATATTGAAAAGCTTAATGTTCTAGCCTAAATTCAATGTTCTAAGAGCTTTCCAGCCCGAGGAAAGTAAAATATTTAAGTCTACTGCTCTATGGTTCCAGGAATTTCACAGAACTTTTGTCAAATGATTTCCAGCAAGGACATATTAAAATCTATTTATCTCATCTGTCTGAGAAGACCTTGAAATGAAAACTAGTCATTGGAGAGATTCATCCTGAGCTTTTAATTTCTGACATTTGGAGCACTTATATGCCACAGAGATGGAAGTTAGCTATTGATTCAAGGGATTGACAGTTCTTGGCAGGACTTGGTGCATGTAAGCCAGACATTGCAATGGATTTAAAAATTAACTTTACCGCTTCATCTGCTCTTCTACCCCTAGATCTGGGAAAAACACTCAATGAAGAATCAAATGAGGAGATGATATTTAAAAGCTGTCCCCACCTATTATAGTTCCAAGTGAAAGTTTCGCTTGATAAGCCATATTCAGCCATCACTCTGCACACCTCTGGCTCATCAGCAATTACCCCAAACGTTGCTGTCTTTCTTTCATGTCAGATCTCTTTCAACACTCTCTTTGAACTTGGGGCTTCTGCCATGTCTATTTTCTTAACCCCAATAAAGCAAAGCACAATGCTTTACACATAGTAGAAAAAAGTTGTTGATCTAGAATTTGGAGTCTACTGAAGTTGTTTACAACTTTGAAAAGATACTAATGCACTTAGGTTTTTTGTCTGTGGAAGCAAACTGAAGCTCTTCAAGTACCAATACATGGATTATTTTCCCCTAAACTATTTTGTTTTCTCATTAGGAAAACAAAGTGTCCTTGGAGACTCGTTTGATCAATTCTAAACATGGCCTCATCTTCAGGGATCTCTACTATGCTTCTTAAGCATCAGCTTACCCAAATTAAAATACTTCTCTCTGGGTTCAGGATCTACACATTTTGGATCAAGGGACATGAACTGATAACATTGTCTCAGTAAGGAAACTCAGCCTGGGTAAAATGTTCTTTGGCCCATTACTCAAATTCTACATGTGAACACAGGCCTAATAGGATATAAACAATAGGGTCATAGAGTTTGGACAGTGAAGTCTTACATTGTCTAGGATATTACACTGTAATGCACTTTCATTAAAAAACTAAACTAAAGACTGGATTAAGACAGGCCCTAGTAGCTCATGTCTGTAATCCCAGCTACTGAGTAAGGAGGGCTGAAGATCAAGATTTGAAGTCATCTGGGACAGAATAATCCCTGAGACACTTATCTACAAGTAACCATCAGAAAGCTGGAAGTGGAGTTGTGGCTCAAGTGGTAGAGTGCCAGTCTTATGTAGAAAAAGCCCAGCAAGAGCCAGAGGCCCTGGGTTCAAGCACACACACACACACACACACACACACACACACACACACACACATGCACACATGCACACACGCACACACAGAGGTAGATTAAGTGAGGATTGTGCTAGTCAGCAGTTTGATAGCAAAAAATCCTGTTATTGGTCTTTCCTTCCTTCCTTCCTTCCTTCCTTCCTTCCTTCCTTCCTTCCTTCCTTCCTTCCTTCCTTCCTTCCTTCCTTCCTTCCTTCTTTCCTTCCTTCCTTCCATAGGAAACAAGTAATAAGACTTAACTGTGCAAGGAACATTCTGGGTCCTAGCCTTCTTGTTGCTTTGATGCAATTTTGTCATTAGCAAATGATATAGTATTCCTGGTTGGTACATCTGACCAAGATTTCTATTAAGTTAATAGAAGAAATTAAATCAAGATAATTGAAAAGACTTGTAATCCTTTTAATGCAGTCATTCATTTGTAAATGTAATTACAGTGACAAGCTTAGGGTCTGAGTCATTCTTACCTGACAGTGAAGTTTTTCCTTAGGCAGTGTCCTCCCCTGGGGAATGAGAAGCCATCAATAGGGCTCTCAGGTTTAGACTGCAGCAAAGTGGATGCTGTAGAAGCAGGTTAATACCTACAGGTGTACATTAGCTGTAAGAACTGAAGAGACAATCTTACCTTCTCACGCCTCATACTCTCTGCAATTGGATAAGCTGATAAACATTGATAAGTAAGAGAGTTCCCAAGTGACAAACAAAACAAATTCATATAAGTCAGTAGCCCACTGAGGCTAGAGAGAACATCTTAGAAAGGATACCTTGTGATGAGAGGTCTTAGAGGAAGGCGGGAAAAATGGTTTTCATGGTGGACGATAAAGAAAGGTTTTCATGGTGGCTCTAAAGAAAGGGCTTTCCCTATTGGATATCGATCTGTCCAAAAATTCCATGTGATAGTTTTAAAAATTTTCTACCAGGTAGAAATTAGTTTACATGGAAACATTTTAAGTGCAGAGAGCTCTGAGAGTCTGTAGTCACTGACGCATCAGTGGGACTTATTCTAATCACTTTAATTTCTCCATATAATGAGGTTTCGGAGTCAGGAAGAGCTTGTGGGAGGTAGTCTAAATGCATTATATTTCTCATCTTTCATGTAGACACTAAATTTTTAGTCCAGGAAATCAATAAATGGATATATTATTTTAGATTATGAAATTAACTACCAGAAGCACTGTCAACTGGGAGCTGGTAATACTGATTATTTCAGAGGATGGAGCCAGATGAGGACATTCTAGCTTCCCATTTCAGAGGCTTCTAAATGGTTTGATTAAAAAAAAAACTTCTACTAGATGCATGCAAAAGAACTAGGCTAAAGTTATTTTAAAAAGTCATTCTTGTCAATAATAGACTATTTAAATAGAATGCAGTACACCATGAAATATACAGTCGTTGGAAAGGGTAAGGTGAGACAGACTTCCCTGTTCTGATGAGGAAGGCTAAATGGGGAAACGGATGAAAAATAGCAGCACATTTGGATCCTATCTAATTTGTGTTGAGAATAAGACATGTATCTATGTAGAGTGACTTACCTTTAGGTTTGTCAGAATAGTTTGATTTGTGCTCATTATCCAGGTGCAACTATGACATGTACCTCTTTTATTTAAGAAAATTATGTGTATTACTTAATGAATTATCTTTCGTTGCCAGTACTGGGGCTTGGACTGAGGGTCTGGGTGCTGTCCTTAAGCTTTTTAGCTCAAGGATAGCACTCTACCTCTTAAGCCACAGCTCCACTATTGAGTTTTTGGTGGTTAAATTAGAGATAAGAGTCTCACAGATTTTCTTGCTTGGGCTACCTTTGTGACCCATGGCCCTCAGATCCCAGCCTCCTAAGTAGCTGGGATTATTGATGTGATATATTAATTTTTATTTATTTATCACTAAATTTATTTTCTTGGCTTTAAATAGTTGTATAAAGGTGTTTAAATTCAACATGGCAGTTTATAAGTACAGTGCATCTTGATTGGTGTCACTTGAGAAACTTTCCCAGTTTGGAAAATAAGTTCCTGGTGATTTGACTCTACCTTGATGGATGTAGAAAACAACTTGTGAGGATCCATGCTAACCTCAATTTCCTTTTTTTTAAAACTGTGTATCTTTCTGAAATTTATAGTGCATATACATTCGTTTTATCCTTTTTGAATTTGTTTAGAAAAGGATTCATAAATAACTCAGAAATACATTTTATTCAGGCTAATATGAAATCTTGGATCTCTGGTGTCTTTGAGTGGATGGGACTTTTTCACCACCAATAGCTACCATTTTCCAAGTTTTGCCTGTAATCCTAGCTACACAAGAGGAGATGAGATCTGAGGATTGCAACTCTAAGCCTGCTGGGGCAGGAAAGTCTGTAAGACTTTTATCTCCAATTAACCAGCAAAAAATTGAAAGTGATGCTTTGGTTCAAGTGGTAGAATACCAGTCTTGAGCTTTTAAAAAGCTAAGGGTATGAAAGGGAATGTGGAGATGTGCTCTGGCTGCTTTAGAAAAAAGCAAATTCATACTGTGAGACTCCGTGGAAAGGATCAAACATGGCCGAGAACAACCCTCCTTAAGACCACTAAGTGAAGGGGATAACGAGGAGATGACACTCATAAAGGAAGAGGGGAATTTTAGTTTGCAGCAACAAATAAGCTGAATTCTACCAACAATAAAGCATGAGCACTGTAGTGCATTTTCCCCAAGCCTCCAGCAAAGAACTGACTTTGACCAACACCTTGTCCATTCATTGAACACATAATGGAAATGTAGTTTTCTTTGATTTTTGTATGTGTCTTGTTTTGAGGGATACATTCAAATATCACTTCGGTGATCCATTCCTCATCTCCCTGAGGCAATCATACTTGCTGTGATTTAAATTTTCCATTGTACTTTGTACTTAGAGCCTTTATGTCCCATGTCATAGTATATAACATTTACACTTCATTTCCTTTTTCCCAGTTGTGAGCTACTTTGGGGAAATACTTGATTTATCTTGACATCCTTCATGACAGAGGTGAACTTCAGGCTCGGCATTCTGAGGTCTCTGGACATACTCATTTTCTCCTTACAAAGGGTAAGATTAGTCTACCTTGAATCCAAAGACTTGTTTGTTGTTGTCATTTTCCCCTGTGTATTTAATTTTCAATTCTTTTTCCAATTGTGATGTTAGCAGAAGTAGAGGAAGCAGGTAACTGGGAAAAGGAATTTTGAAGTAATCCCAAATAAGGAGAATGAAGGAGGAACTGATATGTGAAGGAAAGTTTCTGACATCAAAAAATCTAGCCATTCCTGTCCCTTTCAGAAATGCCACCTACTCTAGTATTGTTCTCTCTTTCATACTCTAACCCTACTGCCCATTTTGTGTCCATCCTTCAGCGTCCTTAGTAGATTCTAGTTTGCAGTGCCAATGCCATTTCAAGGGAACAGAACAGTCACACTATTAAAATAATTCTCTTGCTCCTTTGTTTTTCTATTCTGTGGACTTGTTTTAAACAACTGTCTAGTGCAGAAGGTGATGGTTCTTACCAAATACCCATCGAGTTCTCTACCTGCCCTAGCTTCTCCTACAGTTACATCAGGCAGTGGTTTTTATTCTATCCATAAAAATACAGGGTGTTGGGGCCGGGAAGGTGGCTCAGTGGTAGAGCGCTTGCCTTGCATGCCTGAGGCCCTGGGTTCGATTCCTCAGCACCACATAAGCAAAAAGAAAAAAGCCAGAAGTGGCGCCGTGGCTCAAATGGAAGAGCGCTAGCCTTGAGCTGAAGAGCTGAGGCACAGCGCCCAGGCCCAGAGTTCAGGCCCCATGACTGGACACAAAAAAATAAAAAATAAAAATAAAAATACAGGGGGAAATGCAACATATTACCCTACATTCTGATCCCCATTCTCCTTGTATATTCTGTTTTCCTGTCAAGGTGACTTGTGAGACCTCATGATCCAAATGGCATCACTTCAACATGGAGAAAAGCCAGCTGATTACCTGACTTTGTACGAAACTGTTATTGATTTAAACCCACTGAGATTTTAGGGTTTAGTCATTCATGTAGTAGAGCCAAGTCAGTCTAAGCTTAGTATGAGTTATGCATTGAAAACTTGAAAATAGTCCATGAAAACTCACTATTGCAACTATGGAAGTAAAATTAGAAGGTTAATTTGAAAGAAGTCATTCAAGAATCTCCAGTCTTTTCCAAGGGAAGTTCTGTTGTTAAAATTTAAATGCAACAGATGCTTAAGATGATAATTAAAGTAATCGGAAGGAAATACATTTCCCACGCACAGATATAAATTTCTCCAAAAACTGGGTTGTACCACTTCCAATATTCTCTCAAAACTCTTAATTATAGAGATTACTAGCTCAAGGAACAGGAGGTTAAACATCTGCTTCCTAAAATGAAGCCAAAAGCTCAAAAGCAAACAGGCTGAATCATATTAAAAGTAAAGTCTGAGAGGCTAAAATTAAACATCGCCACCCACATCTCCCACTTCTAATCAAAGTGTTATGTGTCAATGACTTGGTGAAGAGGACCCAGCAGAGTGGTGAGTATTCTTGGGAGAGGCCTCCATGGTTTTCTGTGGCTACTCTCACTGACTTATTCTCCCTTCTTTCATACACACTGGTGTTTCTGCCTATGTGAACAGACAGCGTGTAGTAGTTTCAAACCTGTGCCCCTAAGTACTGAGGCAAAGCCAGCATTTTCTACGCTCAGATGGAGGGATGGGTGTGCCTTGCTCTCCAGTCTTTTTCTCACTGTGTTCCTCCACGTCATGTCCAAAACATCAGGATTTATTTGTGCAGTAATAAAAGAAATAAAATGTGTATGGCCCTGCAGATGAGTTACAGATCACAGGAGTTTCTGACTCGTCTTGACTATTAGCTGACATAGAAGACTAAATATAAATAGGAGGGGCCAGTGGTGGAGAATGATAGGATAAGGACCATGAGGATGATAATGGCCCTTCTCAGACTGGCCTTGGGGTTAGGATATGATGGTGATATGTGGTTGGCCCCACAAGGATCCACTGGGCTGTTTCATTTGTCTTTAGTCATATTTTTTAAATCATTTTTTATTGTCAAGGTGTTGTATAGAGGGGTTTCAGTGACATAAGTAAGGTAATGAGTACATTTCTTTTTGGACAATGTCACTCCTTCTTAGTCAACTGTTTTTTTTTTTGACACATCAGTAGATTTGATTGTCATTGTGAAATCTGAGAAGTACCCTGGTGTCTAGCCTGCTTTTTATGTCTATATCCTCGATCTGTGCAGAAGGATTAAACATTTTCCAATAAAGTTTAAATTATAACTCCCGTCTTCCTTGTATTCTTTCTCTACAGTTTAAAATGTTTACTTTGTTGTTATTATAGAGGTGATGTACAGAGGGGTTATATGAGTCAGATGATGAGTACGTTTCCTTTTGTACTCGGTCATCTAGTCCTTCATTCTCTCGCAATCCCTCCTTCCCTTCTCCATCCACAGGTTGTATAGTTCACTTTCATCAATGTTCAGTGTGTTTCACTGATGCATTTTTTCACACTTTTTCCTCAAGTTCTGTGCCCTCCTCCATACCTTCCCCCATACCCTCCCAAAGATATACATGTGAATACATCATAAATAAGGTAAAGAAGGCAATCATCAGAAATAGAGAAAAAAATTTAAAGTGTTTTGTTTCCATATCTTAGTAGTTTCTTCGAGTACACACACGCACGCGCTCGCGCGCGCACACACACACACACACTTAAATATAAACACAAAGAGACACTTAGGCATTGTACCTTCGTGATTCTCTCTTGAGACTGTTCTCTTTTGGTCTCATGTATGTGAATATCTAGAATTCTGTGTAATTTGTCATATCCCGGTATGTTTTAGATCTGACTTTCACATACCAGAGAGAACATGCTTCATTTACCTCTCTGATCTTGGCTTACTTCACTTAGCATGATTTGTTCTAATTCCATCCATTTCCCTGCAAATGACACATAATCTTCATTCTTAATAGATAACTCATATTTTATAGGACTAGTGTCCTAATCTATTCAACCATTCTCCCTTTACAGAAGACATGGTGGCTATTTTCAGATGTGTTGCTTTACTTTAAATAACTGGACATATGCTTGATATGAATCCTTGTAGATGAGGTAAAGGGGTCCTATGTTGTTATTTTCCAATGGGATTGATATATCTATGCAAATAGCATGTTAATAGATATATAACATACATCTTATACAAACATATGTATCTATTAACATAGATATATATGTGATAGCTTTCTTTTTAAAAATGTTTCAGCTATTGAAACTAATATCAGCAATGTGCAAAAGTGTCATACAACCAAGTTTCACTTCATTATTCATTAGTAGAGGGGATTATGATATTTTAATTTTGATAAATCTGAGGAGTGATGATTTTATTATTCTTCCAATTTCTATTTCTTTGGCTAATAACAATGAACATCTCAGACAAAATGATTCCCTGTCAGATTTTATAAGAACTAAACTGAGTGCCAGTAGTTCTTATAGTCCTAGCTACTCAGGGGGCTGATGTCTGAGGATTGTGGTTTAAAGCCAGCCTGAGCAGAAAAAAAATCTAGTCTCTTATCTCTAATGAAATACAAAAAAATTTGAAGTAGAATTGTGACTCAAATGATAAGAGTGCCAGCCTTGAGCAAAAAATTTAAAAAAATCCAAATAAGAATGAGGCCCTAAATTCAAGCCCCAGTACCAGCATACACACACACACACACACACACACACACACACAGAGAACTAAACTAATCATATCCCTCACCTTCTTGCTCTCTAATGAGGATTCATTTGCTCTTTGTCCTCCATGTTTATGTGATACATCCCCTGTCTCCCTGGAAAAAAAGATTCAATGAAACTCTGACCTTTTCTAAATTCATTTCATTGGGGCTAAATGTGGGATAATTAAAACTGATTATTGTCTCATCTCGAGAGATAATGACAAGAGAAGGGTTGTCAAGGTCTTCCTTCTAAATGTTGCAGTAGTTTTTATTTTCTTTGAGGAATGTACATTGAATATGTTTAGCCATGGAATATAATTTGATTGAAAATCAAATTATAGTGTACCATCATTTCATTCTGTTTTTGAGGGTTGGTCTGTGAGTTTTGATATTATTTAACTATGTCTTGCTAAGTGAATGAGAGAGACAAATGAACTCTTACTTTATCTGGGCAAGCAGCTTTCTCTGAGAGTAATTCAATCTCAGGGAGAATCCTTTATTTCTGATAATGTGTTATGATACAGTTATCGAAAAGATATCAGTGGTCCTTTTTTTTTTTTATTATCCAGGAGCAGTGACCGAGATCAGTGTAAGGAAGGCAGTATGAAGAGATTGTGTTGATCAGAGTTATCCACAGAATCGAGACATACTAGGGTATCTATTTAACTAGCAAGCCATCATGAGATTTTTGTCTTCAAGAACTGTCTGCCGTGGGGTTTCTCTAGTCAACTCCGAAACTGAAAATTCAGGTAAGAGTTAATATTATCATCTTTAGTCTGAAGCCTGGAAATGCAGGCAGATTTTCTATATTGAAGTCTGGAATCAATATTCTTTCCCTGGCAAACCTCCAGCTTGGTCTTAAGGCTTTGGACTAATTGGAATGACCTTAAATGACTTCAAAATGACACAGGAGTGGTGTGTGTGTGTGTGTGTGTGTGTGTGTGTGTGTGTGTGTGTGTGTGTGTGTGTGTGTGTGTGTGTGTGTGTGTGTGTGTGTAACATGTAATGTAAGATAGGAGTCCTGCTAGAAGGCACCCTAATGTCTCATCATATCCAGCACATTCACCATTGTAGTAACAAGCTGAGCCTATGCACACTGCCCTCTTTAGGAAAGGGATAGGAAAATACATAGATAATGCATGAGTCTCCTCTCCTCCAGCTTCCTTCTTTTCTTTCACTATCCACTTAACCCAATAAATTGACCTCTTTTCCTCCTTTTAAAGTACCTGGTGTTTAAAGCACTCAACTAAAATAGGTTAAACCATTTCTCCTTGACATAATTCTAATGAATGGAAAAAGCCATGCTGAAACATGTGAACAAATTTTAAGTAAACTTTGCACCTGATTTCTGGCCTTAGCATTGCATTAAATATGTTCTCAATATCTAGTTCTATTTCACTTATATAACTAAAATATAACTTATTGAGGTAAAATTCACATTTTTCTTATTTATTTATTGTGTTGGGCTTGGGGCTTGAACTCAGAGCCTGAAGTCTATCCCTGAGCTTTTTTTTTTTCCCTCA
Source organism: Dipodomys spectabilis (assembly GCF_019054845.1). Lineage (NCBI taxonomy): Eukaryota > Metazoa > Chordata > Mammalia > Rodentia > Heteromyidae > Dipodomys > Dipodomys spectabilis. The sequence goes on along the minus strand of NW_024870686.1, from coordinate 9,035,195 downwards.
AAGCTAGCCACAGCTCCATTTCTGGCTTTTTGGTGGTTACTTGAAGATCAGAGTTTTGGAGACTTTCCTGACTGGGGTGGCTTTAAGCCATCATAATCCTCAGATCTCAGCTTCCTGAGTAGCTAGGATTACAAGAATGAGCCACTGATGCCCAGCTTAAGCTGCATTTTAGCTCCAGTAATTGGCGGAGGCATTGTGGAGGTAAAATAAGAGCCATGACTTTGAGGTGAGAGTTAGCCCAATTGATCCCTGGGGAAGAATGTCCTCAGAGGACAACAGGTAGGAGATCTGAGAGGCTAAGAAACACAGTACATACAGCCTGGATGCCTTGGATCATATGACAAATGTACTTTTTCCTCCTAGGGAAATTGGGGTCTATTGGAAGTGACTTTTTGAAACAGCAACAATATCTGTATGTAAAGTATATGGCATGATGTTTTGAGATATATACATGTACATACCTATTTACAATATAATATGTATAATTATGCATTATACATATGTGATACACATACACATATATACACATGTATGTGATGTGTGTATATATATGTGTGTGGAGTATATACACACACATGCCTACACAGCATTATTATTACCAGGGTCATCTTCTTACATAGTTACTTTACTTTCTGTGGTAATAATGCCTTTATGTCGTCATCTTGCTCCAACTGTGAGTAAGAAAGTTGGGCAAAAACATGAATCCATGAGTTCAAATCCTGCTACTGGTTCATTAAATAAAAATTAAATACAAACTAAAAATAAAGTCCAGGATTTAGGCATCACTGAGCCTTTATAATGAAGACTCTTTCTCAGTTTCAGCTTTTTCTGTTTGAAACCTAGAAGCATTTAGCTTTTCCATTCCTGCAGGGCCCTACACTTCTAGACTATTCTCTTTCATTCCTTTTTAAAAATTGGCAATTTATGCCAGGCGCCGATGTCTCACACCTGTAATCCTAGCTACTCAGGAGGCTGAGCTCTGAGGATCACAGTTCAAAGCCAGCCGGGGCAGTAAAGTCCATGAGACTCTTATCTCCAGTTAACCACCAGAAAACTGTAAGCGGAGCTTGAGCTCAAGTGGTAGAGCACTCACCTTGAGCTGAAGAGTGCAAGGACAGCGCCCAGGCCCAGAGTTCAAGCCCCACGACTGACCAAAAAGAAAAATGAGCAAATCACCTCTTTCTTCTACTGTGATGCTCATTGCAGCCTGTAACAAGCAACAGTTGGTGCTAACAATGTGGTTTTCCAAATCTCAGCCTCAGTGGGCTGGTAGACTGTTCCCAAGTCATCACAGGCAGCGCCTGTGATGTTTTGGGCCTGCGTGACAGGAATCTCTAGCCTGGCAGCCTCTCTTCTCAGGTCTTCACCTCATGCTGTCTAAACTCCAAGTCAAACTTTTTGGTTTCTGTCAATGCATTAGAAGATGCCAATTTCCATATTCATTTTGGAAGGATAGCTGTCACAACACACCAACCCTCAAATTGGGTTGTTTCATAGGAGTCTATTTCTTGCTCATATGAAATGCCTGAGAGATGAAGAGAAGGAGCGAGGATTTAGATTAGAGTTGGGACTTGCTTCAAAAAGAAGTAAAGGAAATTTTCAATCCTACTCACATTTTTGCATTTTTGAAAAAAGACAACTTTAATATGTTGATGGTTTCTCTTTTATGATTTATGTTTAATCCAAAACTCAGAAATTACTTCTAAATATAAGCCTTTGCTACACGAGCTCCGTCCCATTCCTTTCCATCATTAGTGTAATGAGATAACTCATCAATACTGGGAAGGATCGCTGATTATAATTTAAGTAAGGAACACAGTACAGCATTATTAAATTCACCCCTGCTGGTCTGAAGCTGTTGCATTCATTCAATGGGCTTGGGAGGCAAAGAGAGCTACATTGTAATCTCAGTCCTTTACCATTCCTGCCTTCATAGACTTCCTGGACATCTATGAATGGTCTACCTATACAGCAAAGAGCAGCTCACGTCTGTAATCCTAGCTATTCTGGAAGCTGAGATCTGAGGATCACGGTTCAAAGCCACCCCAGGCAGAAAAGTCTATGAGACTCTTATCTCTAAATAACCACCAGAAAACTAGACGTGGGCTGTGGCTCAAAGTGGTAGAGTGTTAACCTTGAGCTGAAGAACCCAGGGACAGCGCCCAGGCTCTGAGTTCAAGCTTGAGGACGAAAAGAAAAGAAAAGAAAAAAGAAAAGGCACACATGATGTGGTGTTTGGTGTGTAAACAAGCTACCAAAGTGAATATTTTTCCTTAGCATCTATTGTAAACACAGATGGTATAAATTAGCTCTTGCTCCTTAGGTCTTAAACAAAAAAGAATTACAAAGTCTCTATCAGACTGGTATCTGTGAACTTCTATACTCTGTAACATAAGTTATTATATATGTAAAAATAAAGCATAGATAGATGTTGAATGCATTTGCATCTCGGATGTTTTCAAATGAGTTGAAATTTCTGTCTGAAGGTTGACATGACATCTAATGAGATGCAGTGTCTGCCGCCGCTGGTAAAGGAGCAGGGATAGAAAAGACCCCATGGAAGAGAGTATTTCCCCTAAGGTTATTCATAGATGGGGAATTATCAGATCTTCGCTAAGTTCCTCTGAACACAAAGTTAGTCATTGACAGGAAAGTAATTCTTAACATATTACTTATTCAAGTGATTTTTTAAGTTCCTATTAAAGAAAATATTAATAAGAGAATTACTGGGACTGGGAAGGTGGCTCAGTGGTAGAGTGTTTGTCTTGCATGCATAAGGCCCTGGGTTCGATTCCTCAGCACCACATAAGCAGAAAAAGCTGGAAGTGGCACTGTGGCTCAAGTGGTAGAGCACTGGCTTTGAGCTGAAGCACCCAGGCCCCACGACTGGCAAAAAAAAAAAAAAAGAAGAGGATTACTTTTATGCTGTCAGATATAATTTCTTCAAACTTATTCTGTTAATGATCCTAAAAGATAACCAACTTTCAAATATTAATTTCATTTTATAATTATTTATAAATGAATTTGTAGGTTTTGTTTACTTTATAATGAGCAGATATTGAGCTTAGCCATGACAATTTAACTTGGAATAAGCTGAGAGGTGTCATCTAGGAATGATTATTTTGCCAGAAAAAAATGTGTTGATATTTCTATACTAAAAAGAGCTTATTTCCTTTTTTAATGTTAATGAAAAGTCCTACAAGCTTTATATTTATGGTTATCATTATCACTTTTTAGAAATAATTAGGTTGTATATCTACATTTTGGCAAAATAATAATCACTAGTAGTGACTGCTGATACTTAGACTCATGTGTTTGATTGACTGCATTTGGTCATTGAGATGTGCCAGATTGTTGCCTGGTGTCCAAAGACCATTAATAGAGTTTCTCTAGTGCCCAGAGTATTATACTATCATTATGGAGAGTTTTGATGTTACCTCTGTGTAACACAGAATGAGGCTATTTGAGAGTAATTTTAAGGTTATCTTTAGATGTTCTAAAAGCATCCTATAATTTTACAGATGAAAGCACCCAAGCTTAAAAAAGTGAGATAAATAGTTCAAAGTTACAACTAATGGAACAGCTAGATCCATATTTCAAGCATTGGACTCTGATTTTTAAGTGCTCTACATGAACAGTATGGCCAGGTTTCTTCATCAGGAACTCCGAGTAAGGGCTGTCCAGGGCATCATTAAATGAAGAAAGAATTCAACTCTGCAATTCAAAGAGAATAAGAAAAATATCAATTAGCAATTTTAAGGAGAATATGAAAAATGTATCGACTTGCATTTCATAACCAACTTTATTGATTAAATTTGCAAGCATTACATCCTGAACCATTCTGTTAGAAATGTTTTTACAGGCGGGGATTATATTTTTCAAATAGCTTCATTTCATAACTGTGTTACAGAACACTGGCTCTAACAACTATCTGTTAAAATAGTGCTGTGATCCTTTCTTGTGTTCTGTTTTGTTGACTGGTTGGCTGGTTGATAGGCTGTTTTGGTTGTGATTTATTTATTCTCTTGTTTATGCTACCTAGGACACGGTGGATTTGTTGATGATACTAATTAAATTTACACATTTAGTTTTCCTTAATTACTCATTCTCGACCTTGACATTGAACTTCTCATTATAGGCTTGAGCTATGAAGTAGCCTTGCTAATTTTTGTATATTAAGTGAGTCCACTTAGCATTTAGAACTTACGTAGGTTTAGATCACTTTAGACATTTTATGTTAGACTGTACAAAAGCTTGACAAAAATAACCAGGATTCAGGAGAGATTTTTATAGAGCAAAAATAATGAGCTTGGTTCTCTGACTCACAGGTCCTGCAGATGAATCCCACTGTGGGTCAGCTGGAGAGGAAGAGAGGCATGCAAAGTTCTCTTGCCTAGTGGTTGGCCTCTTTCTTTCATAAATCCCTAGAGCCTCCTGTGTATCTGGAGGGTAGGAGATGGCTGAGCTGCACTCCAGGCCCATTGCTTTGCCTTCCCAGGAAAATCACTGTTCAAAAAGGATGGAGCGCAGAGTTTCAAGGGTCCCACGTGCCTGTTCACCAGAACAGCTCCCTGGCAAAACCAGACTTCATCTCCTCTTCCCCTCCTGCAGTTAGGAAGGTCTTTCCCTAGCTCATGACATTGGTAAGATCATGTGATGATTGTTCCAGACAACAGAGAAGATGAGTTTTAATTTGTTTATTTATATGGCCAATTACTATTTCTTTCATTTAGGGGTAGGATCAAGTTTTTAAATCAAAGTAGGATGACCTAAGGAAACCAAAGGCCCAAAAGCAGGGACATTCTCAAGATTCATAAGTAGCTTATGGGTTTGCATTTCTCCATTTTTAATTTATTTTTTCTATATGACGTGGTTATATTAACTGTTCAACAAATGGTCACCCATTTAATTTGATTTGGTTGAGCTAACCTATTCATCTAGGTACACAAAGTTTATTTATTTCTCCTTTGTCAGTCATTTGCAGAGTAAGACTTGTACATAGGCAACAATAAAGCACTCTGAAATATTTTCTAGTCATGTCTGAACATAACATATTTTAAAATTAGATTAAGAATTACACTTACCTCAAAGCATATTAGCTTATAGGAAAGAGTAGAATGGCAGAGATATCACATACTGATATTACCTCATGCCTTTGGGAGTTTTTACCCAGTTGCAATGAGGGTTGATGAAGCCAAGCAGGTAGCAATATTGGAAGGAGTCGGTAATATCAGTGAATTTTCTTACCAAGGAAGAACAATTATTGAAAAAAGGATATTCGTTGACAACTCTTATGACTTCAGCCATCCCATTACAAATAACCTGATGTAAATAATGAACCCTAACTATAACACAGAGCATGGAAAAGATGTGAGTGGGGGTGAGAAGCCTGCTTTCTTGCGTTGGCCCTCACCAGCCTGCAGTGTGATCTTGGGAGAAGAGCCCACCTTTCTCTGGTCTGTTGGCAAATGGTGAATGAAATCTGAACAAGCTTCTGTCTGGCTGTTTTCACACTCCAGGATTTCTACCCTAAGAGCACTCAGATTCAACAAGACAGAGATTGAAGCTGAGTATGGTGGTATACAACTATAATCCTAGCACTTAGGAGGCTGAGACAAGAGGATTGTGAGCCGAAGCCAGCCTGGCCTACATAGTGCCCCCCAAAATAAAAGAGAGATATTTGATCCCATCCAAAGCCAAGATTTAACTAGTTAAACCCCTTTTTCCTATTACATAGCCATTACCGTGGTATTCTTTTAAAAACTGACCATTAAACTTTAAAATGGTAAGAAAGGAAAAATGAAAACAAAGACCAGGTTGAAAGGACAAAGTAAAGGCTGTCAAATGTTCTCTTTTAAATTTTCAAAACACTATCTTTAAGTAGCTGTACAAAAGAGTTTCAATTCACCATGCCATTTCTTCTTCTTCATAAAAACAATGAGAAAACTGGCAAAATGATCAGAATTGACTTGCAGGAACTTTGGTGGCTTTTATTCAAGAAAAATGGCTGTATATGATTCAAAGCAGTAAGCTTGATAACATTTGAACATAACCATCCTCGTCTTCAGCTTTGCAGTAACTTTGCAAACCATTGTCCACATCCACCACCCCAACCCTCCTAGGACAGTGGTGAATCTATTCCCCACAGGACCAGTACCACAGCTTAGCTTGTACTGGGTGGTAAACAAAGAGGCAGTCCGAAGATTGTTCACTAACTCTGGCACCCACAACATGTCACAGATCTGTGAGAAGCCTGTCATTTTATCTGAGACAGTCTCCCACCTAATTGTGAAACTTGCTAGTGATGATCAGAGCCCTGGATTCAGGTCACAGGCTCAAGCCCTGTGCTAGTGTAACAGACACAAAGGGTGGGCAGAGTGAAGGAATATAGTCTACATTACATTGACCTCAAGGAGGTCCAAAGCTGAGGCATGAGGGTCTCTTTTCCCTAGGGGCATAAGTAGGAAGATGCAGTACTAAATGAGCCTGTGTTAAGGTACGCTACACTAGCAATTCTCCCCTAAGAAGTAGGTGACTGTGTTAGTTTTCTTTGTCACTGTGACAAAACACCAGAAGAAAACAATTTAAAGGAGAAAAGATTTATCTTGACTCATTGTTTTAGAAGTCTCAGTCCATAGCCCACTGGCTTCATTTCTACCTGTGGCAAAGCAGAAACATCATGGCGGCAAGCCATAGTGAAGGAAAGCTACTCACCTCAAGGTAGCCAGGAAGCAGAGCGAAGTACAGGAAGTGGCCCACAATGTGCATACAGCCATCCACTGCCTCCAACTAGGTAGGTGCTACCTTCCACCACCTCTCCCTAGTCTGTTCAATTTATGAATCCAACAGTAAATTAAACTTCTGAAGAGACTTTAACCAAGGGAACACCAGAAGGAAAGCCTTTGTAAATAAAGACATTTGAGACAGAAGGGATACTGGGAACCGATTCTAGGCACTAATGCCCAGGTGGTATAATCTTTGTTTCCGAGGTTGGTGAGCATATCCTAAATTTTGAGATAGAATTTCTGAGAAGTATTTTTTAATATAGTCTTTCAACAAACATTTGTTGAATGCTCACAGTATACAAGGCAAAAGGCAAGCACACATTAATAAAGTTCATTCTTTGTCCTTAACGAACTCAGTTTAACAAGTACTATTTATTAAAACGCAAGTACCAGGATAAAGGTTAGAACAAAATGTTACAGGAGTATGAAGAATGGACTGATTGCTTGTGATTCCATAAGCCTTGAAGTCTTCACAGAGGAAGAGATTTTGAAATGATTAAATGGACAGGGAAAGCCTACTGTTCACATGTCAAGATGTTCAAATTTTTCTGTACTTATTTTCATTTGCCCTATATGTGAGAACGCTTCTGTTGCCAATGTGCCTATAAATTAGGTGTTAATTAATGAAGTGAAAATTATGAAGGGAAGAGGTGCAGATTTTATTTTGGAATGACATTATGGAAGTGAGAACGTTCCTGAAATCAAGTTACATAAGTGAAGCAGTCCTTTTAATTTGCAAGGGAATTGGGGATGTTATTTAAATATGTTAAGAACAATTGAATACTGGAAACTTACAAGGCTATGTAATTTTCTGTTTGGATGAGGCATATTTAGCACCATACATTTCAAACTTTTTTTCCCAAGCAGGTGTTTCAACACGTGAGCCACACTCTTAGCCACTCTAATTCTCTGTTTTAATATTAGTTTCCTCGATATTAATACTATTCCAGTCTGTATAATGTAGTATATTCCCATTGTTCCTCCAACTTGATACTCTGCCTTGTTTTCTATTCTTGCTTTTCAAATATATACTTTCATCAGGTAGAATGTACATATTTGCACAAATCTTAAATGTACTTAAGTTAATAAACATCTTATATTTTAACAGATGGACACTTTTAGTTAACTAGTTTTTGGATAAAAGTAAAGGAAATTTCCAGAGCTTCAGAAAGAGATTCTTTCTTACCCTCCTGCCTAAGTTCAAGCTCCATATAAGTGGAACCATATAGGACATAGTTGTTTAGACGAGATGTTTTCCCTCAGTATTTTTGTCTCTGAGATTAAACCATGTCACACATTTTAATCAATGTGTTATTAGATTCAATTTATGAATATACCAAAGCCTATATTTTTCTATTGATGGGTAGGTTGTCAGTTTGAGATATGTAGGATAAATCATATGTGGTCTTCCTTTGATACCAGTGTAGGATTGGTACATGACCCCTTGCAAATACCAGAATCTGTGAGTGTTCTAATCCTTTATGCAAAATAGGGTAGTGTTAGCACAGAACCTATGTATGTCATCCCATATAGTTTATATTATCTTTAGATGATTTATATGGCTAAGACAATGCCAAAACTTTGCAAATCATTTTTGTGTTGTATTGTTTAGGGAATAATGCCCAGAAATACATACATACATATATATATATATATATATATATATATATATATATATATATATATATATCCCTGTTTAATACACGTGTATTTTTCCTCAAATATTTTCAATGTGAAGTTGGTTGAATTCACAGATGTGGGACCAAAATTGTGGGGGTCCACTAAACATCTCTGTGGTGAGTATAGGAACTCATATTTCTAGGGCCATAGGAGTGGAATTACTGAGTCATAGAACAGGCATATCAGTAAATTATTGCCAGCTTTTCAAAGTGGAGCCATTTAAGCCAAGGTAAGAGAGCCTCAGTATCATGAGCCTCCTTAAAGTAAGACATTCTGGAAGATGTAAATACCTCATTTGTTTATAATTTGCATTTCCCTGGTAACTAATGACCTTGCAAACCATCTCCTATGCAATAAGCCATTCAAACACTTCTCTGTGAAGTGCTATTTAAATCTGTTTATTTTCAGAAGTTAGGTTGGTCTTTTCTCATAACTGTAGGATTTCTATTCTATTCATGAGTCCTTTGACAGACATATGTATAGCAAATACTTTTTCACAGTCTTTGATACACCTTCTACTCTTTTAATGGTATGTGTGCATTGAATACATTCTTAACTTTAATGATGTTCAGATTTACTCATCTTTTCTTGGGTGATTAGTGCCCTTCTTCCCAAGGGGAAATTTTCTATGAAATAAAAACAAAAATATTAACATTCCTCATAGAATTTTCAGCACTCCACAGGTATATATTTTGATGCTTACTTTGGTAGTTACTGTTACAGGGATTGTGGTAGTAGGATACCCCATAAATTAATAATCTCTAAAAACAAATGCCAAAACACCAATGTGGGAAGACAACATTTTTTCTGAGACAGAGCCTCATTCTATATCCCAGTCTAGCCTAGAACTTGCTGGGGTGGATACTTGCAAAAATCCAGATCACTGGATATATGTACTGAATTCTCTGGAAGCTTGACTTGAGTGGTAATGGTTCAGGAAACACCATCATCTTCATTTTTGCTTTTAAAATCCTAATTAAAGTTGGATCTTCAGTTATCCAGTATGTATTAGACTGTTCCCTCCCGTTCCTAGCACATCTCATTCTGTTCTACTTGGAAGAGGAATAAAGTTCAAACAGCAGGAAGCATAATAATGCTGTATTTCTAGCAATTAGGACTCCGTAGGGGCTCTAACATAATGATCACAGTGGACTTAAAGTGGGGACCAGGTGAATTGCTCTTCCTCAGCACAAAGGGATACACTGGCTTCCAAGGAGGCAGACCTGATGGTTTTTTCCCCTTACTTACACTTTTTGTAAAACTTCACAACTAATTGTCAACCAATATCCTCACCATAGCAATAGTGAGACTCTGAAGACAAACAATCAGAGTCAGAGAAATTATGCATTATTCATTTAACAACAGCAACAACAAAAACCTCTTAATTATTTCTGGCATAATGTGCTAGACTTGTCAATGCTGCCAAGTTATTTCTGTTCTTAATTCTTTCCCAAAGGGTTATACTTATTTCTTTTTTTAACATTGTATCAGACAGATGCCCTACTTAAAGAATATTTCTCAGTAGTCTTAAAGCTGGAACACACTATATTTAAAAAAAGAAAGAACTTGTTAGAAGTTTGAGTTTTTCAATCAAAAGGAAAAAAAAGAATGGGGAGAGAGACGGTCACACACACAGACACAGAGAATATTATAATAAGAAATCCAGGGATAGACTATGCAATACAATACTGGTGAAACAATATGTTTTCAAGAAAATTACAGGTGTGATAATACTTTCTCTAGCATATACTGAAAAAGTACTGATCTTCTGATAATCTAGGATTGCCAAGATCTTGTGGTAGTAAGGTATTAGACAATCAGTGCCTATCATCCTGAGCATTTCTCTAGGTGAGGGTATGTAGGCTAATGGAGAAGCGCTGGGTCTTGCTCAAAATATGTCTTTATCAACTCTAAGTATTTTGACCTGGTTTTAGGTGTCATCTTTTAGGGATCCCTAATTAAATTTCCAAGTATGTAGACTGTCCCTACCAGATATTTTGAGTGTTCAATAGTGAAGATGGAGGTGCCCAGTGTGAGTGGAAAGGGCAAACTTGCCTTATTTCGACATGCAACTGATGATGCTTGTTCTGTATCATTAGTTCTCTAGAGGTGCTACAGAAATATGAGGAAAGTATCCTTATCTTAGGTGAATGAGAAAGTTATCCTGCTTACAAATGAAAAGTTCCAAAGGTCCCTTTCAAACATCTTCTGTCTTGTTTGAAACTTTCTTTGTCAGAATTGATGTTCTGGCATTATGGTTTTTAACTCCTTAAAATCCTCTGAGTTTATTAATTCTTCTGTTTCTTCTTTGGTATTATTTACACAGTTGTCAGCTGCTATTCTTCCATGATGCTGATTTTCCCACCCTGTTGGGTGATTGTTGGTTTAGTTCAATGTATATTTATTTTAATGTTGGTTTAGTTCAATGTTATATTTATTTTAAGGTGATGGAAGTGGAGGTAGGAGAGAAAAGAAGACTTGATCCTGGGTTGATGGCTGGTGGTATCAATTGGTACCCATATGTTCATCAAACTCTTCTTTCTACTTTACAAATTTGATCATGTGTGTTCTAACATTTTCATTGTTCTTTTGACTATCTATTACGGTGTGGGCATTCTTCATGCCACCTGTCTTAATGTAAAGTAAGACTGACCATTCTGAATAAGAAAAAAATTCTACCTGCACTTTCTTTATAGCTCTACCTCAGTGACTACCACAAAGGGATATTCTTATTTACAATTATACCGTGCTTTGATCAGTGATACACCATAAATACAACAGTCCCATAAGATTATAATCGAGCATGTGCCAATGCAGGGGTTTGAATTCAGGATCTAGGCACTGTCTCTGAGCTTTATTGCTCAAGGCTAATGTTCTATATAGCTCCATTTTTTGGTGGTCAATTAGAGATAACAGTCTTACAGACTTTCCTGCCCAGGATGGCTTTAAACAGCTAACTACTTAAGATATTTTTTAAATCAACTAACGACAATCAAGCTGTCATGATATTGTAGAACAACTAATTATTTGTGTGTTTGTAGTGATGCTGGTATAAGTAAAACTCCTGCATACCCAGTGTGATGAAAACATATCAACACAATCATAAATAGTGCACAATAGTTGATAATAATCCTACACAACATTAATGATTTATTTATTTGCTATACTGTAGGTTTACGATCATTTTGAGTGGTATCCTATGTATTAAAAATCAAGTTTGCTGTAAGAGAGCACAGTGTCTCATATATCTTGTGTTTATGAAGTATCCTGATTGAGACACTTTCTCATGTGTTGGATTTAATCTCCTGTTTGTGTAATCATATTTGCATAATGATCAAATTGACTAAGCATACACTTTTCAGAACATATCCCCATTGTCAAGTGATGAGTGACTCCAGTTATTGAATGACTGATATAAAGCAGACAAGAAGAAAAGAGACTTGTTGCTGTTTTTCTCCTCATAGTATTAAGAATAACCAAGACAGCGCCTTCTTGTGTATTTTAACTCTAGCAAACACAGACATTCTTAATGATTGATAGCAGATCACCAATGATACACATGATTATGGCTTTTAATGGACAGAATAGGAAGTGGTAGATAGAACTTTATGAAGGAATATGCTGTTCTGAAAGGAAGAAAGTGTTCTCTGTTCTATTGATTGTGAGGCTCACAGGCAGCTCACCTTCTGAGAAGATATTCAGCTCTTTTTAAAGAAACTACTTGGAAGAAATTTGAGAGGCTTTAACAGCTTTTTAACTCTGTATAGTATTTGATACATACAAAGGTAGTGTAAACAAAGATTGAAACAGTCTCTATATTTTACAAACATCTATCAATATTTCTGGATTCCACATATCATCCTAAATAAAAGCTTTGCACCCTGGCTCTCTTCCTAATATATTTTCAATAAAGTGCTGAGGCCACCACCTTGGCAGAAGTTCAAGTGGAATTTTATTGCATATTTTATTCTTATTTTGACTTTTGGACGCCTCACAGTCTCTACTATTCTGACTCTTCCTTCATATGCTTCTTTGTGCATTTCCATTATTCATTTCCCCCTTAAACTCTGACATCTCCTAGGTTGATGCCCCAAAGGTCTTGCCTTCTTTTAATGTTCTTTCTGGAGAACCCAAAGACTTATAAAAGTTAACTTCTTTGAGAAATAATGAAGCTTAAGATGTTGTGTTCTATCAGTCCAATGGGGGAAAGAGGACTTCCAAAAATACAATAGAATAATGCTCAAAAAGCTTCTTTAGTGGATTAAATTCAGATAATAAAGAACCACTCCAATAAAGATTATTCTCTATAACAGATAGTATTCTATTAGTATTCTCTCAATTGGTTTTCATCCATTTTAACTTGATCAGATGTGTGTGTTAAGATCATGACGATCTTAACAACAGGCAGAAATGGACATCATAGGTAGATTAGCATTAGTTATGCAGTGTCTTGTTCCCCATCTCTGCAAGGTTAACCACCATCACACTAAAATATTTCTTAAACTTCTATAACTTTTTCCATTATTATCAGCCAAGTCTTGGAAGAGGTAAGAAAACACCGCAATTCATCTGTCTTTCCTGGGAGATAAAACCTCTGGAGTAGAAAATTATTTATCTCCCTGTGAATCTCCAACTACATTTTGGTCTCCCTATAAAACCCCTTTCAGTGAAACAGAAGTTTGGTGCCATTGGTGTATTATAAAGAGCAATCTGAACATCTGAGTGCACACTCTGCTTCCTCTTCATAGCTAAGTAAACTTGGACAAGCCTTTTGGGCTCCAGGGACCCATTAACTAATATCTCCAGTAATTTCAGTAGTAACTAGACGAAGTACGCTTTCCAATTTGCAACTTTAGAGGTTGTTCAGATGGACTCAAGCAGTGCTTAAAAATTCTGCACTTTCCAAAGGTAGCCTCGTTGGCATACATCATGATGAGTTCATTAACCTTGCACATATCATTTCAGTGCCTATGATACCTGAGAGATGGAAGCAAATTAAACAAAATGAATTCCTAGATTTCTGCCTGGAAGGCCTTTTCTGGATTGTAATTCAGGGAATGCATGTCTAAGTAGAGAAGTTCAGTCCTATGGCGCTGAGGGGAAGGAAGCGGAGATGGCTGAAATTTGCAAGAAATCTGGAGAAGTTACAGTAGCAGGAGCTACTGGAATTGTAAAGGGATGCTCAGAATCAGAATATCATGTTGAACAGCAAAGCATTAAAAGAAAACTCCAAAAAAGCCACATCTTGTGAGAGATGAACCAGCTCTACATTGTTTTAAACTCACTCTAACACAACATTAAAAATAAGTCCTAAAAGGATCAACTTGGCTCACAAAAACCATCTTCTTGCTAACTGAATGTTAAATACTGCTTTAAAAAATAATTTGCAGGGCTGGGAAGGTGGCTCAGTGGTAGAGTGCTTGCCTTGCATGCATGGGCCCTGTGTTCGATTCCTCAGCACCACATAAGCAAAAAGAAAAAAGCCGGAAGTGGCGCTGTGGCTCAAGTGGTAGAGCGCTAGCCTTGAGCTGAAGAGCTGAGGGACAGCGCCCAGGCCCAGAGTTCAGGCCCCCACAACTGGACCACAAAAAAAAAAAATTTGCAATGTCCGGTAAGCTGGAGAAGATTTATTTAAAAAAAATTTTCCCCCACGTCTGTTGTGAGTAATCTGAGAGATCACTCCTCTCTGTTTCACACACAACATTTTTTTTTTGTTTTTCTTTTAAATTTTTTTTTTTGTGTTGTGAAAATACCGTGCAGAGGGGTTACAATTACATGAGCAAGGGAATGAGTACATTTCTTACCAAGCATTGTTGCCTCCTCCTTTGTTTCCCCTACCATCCCTGCCCTCCCATCTTTACCCCCCCTCACACCGCCAAAGTTGTAAAATTCATTTTTTGACATAATGTCTTGTACATCTCATTGTTGCAATGGGTCCACCTGTATCCCTGTTTAAACTATTTGTTTTTTCCCTTCCCCTCCACAAATTATACCATCATCAAATGCAGTGAAAACAGGGGTTATACTGTGGGGGAGGGACATACAAAGCAACAAAGATCATCTTATAAATATGTTAGAAACAATAGCAAGAAAGAAAAAACATTTGAAATGAACCCCTTACTTGGGGTTCATTTCACCTAACATCAACTTATCTAACCGTTTCTGCTTGTCTCAAACATACACTAGTTATTGCAAATAAGGGAAACCATGGGACCTATGTTTCTTTGGGCCTGGCTTACTTCACTTAATATAATTTTTTCCAAGTCTTTCCATTTCCTAACAAATGGGGCAATGTCATTCTAGAGCTCCTCTATGACCCAGCAATCTCACTTTTGGGCATTTACCTAAATGATCACAAACAAGACCATACTAAAGCTACCAGGACAACTATGTTTATTGCAGCATTATTTACCATAGCTAAGATATGAAACCAACCCAGATGCCCCTCAGTAGATGAATGGATCAAGAAAATGTGGTATGTATACACAGAGCATTTTATGGAGGTTAATGTGACCAATTCCCACACTCACTCAAGAGCATAACTATGAAGAAACAGACTCACAAAGGTTAAGCCATAGATTCAAGGTCACCTGGCTAGAGTCAATATTCAACATCAGTCTGGCTGACTCTCAAAGCCTAGGCTCTCTACCCAATGAATCCCACAGAGATAGTGTTGTTTCTCAAACAGAACCCAGTATATTGAGGAGGAACATGAAGCATAATTTAAATAAACTTGACTCTAAGTTCTCATGAGTCCCTTAAAGCATTTTAAAACTTCGTTTGTGTGTGTGTTGTAAAACACAAACTCATAGAAATGAGCTAAAATTTCCATACTTTTCTATTTTATCAAATCATTTTTACAAAATTAATTTAAAAACATTAAAAATAATAAATATATAACTTATGCATTATACATTTAAATTTTATAAAATTTATTTTATGTCCTTATTGCCATGATTGTAAACGCTATCGACTTTTATGGTCAATTGATGCCTTCTCTGAGAGCACTTTTGTCCTCTCTTTCTGAGTCTGTCTCTCTCTATGTGTGTCTCTCTTTCTTTCTGATTAAGATTACAGGCATGTGTCACCATGCCCAGCTTGTTACCACTCTCTCAGGTACAGTAACCCCCCCATGCCCATTTTCTTGCCTGTGGGTTGACTATAATAACAAGATGACACTTTCTAAAGCATTAAAAAGATTTAAGATGCTACATGTAAAGTAACATAACTACTCTGGTATATAGTAAGCCCTTCAGCAAGTGGAGTTTTTGTTGGTTTTGTTTTTTGAGACAAGATCTCATGAGTTCAAGAATGGCCAAGAACTCATGACCCTTCTTCCTCTACTTCCTCAGTAAAATGTCCGTACTTTAACAGATTCCATAAAAAGGAAACTACACTTTGGTCCATAAATTAGAAATGGCATACTATCAAAACTGTTTCCAAAAGCACAGTAGGCAGTCTGAACTGAGCTGGTAGTGCTAATGGTTCTGAAAGGTCTTACCATGGTCGACCTTCAAATAATAACCTATCACCTCATATATAATGCAAGAACCTTATAAGAGTACCATTCATTTTCTTTCTATTATACTGTCTATAACTATTGTTGTATGTTTTTTGTCCCATGCATACACCTCTATGATGGGACTTTCAGGAATCATGAAACAGCTGAGGAATCTTCTCAGTTTCTCTAGCTAAACATATAATTTGGGGAATGTGCTGAATTGTCTCTTGGTACACTAATTACAAGTTTTTGGGGGGAGGAATTTAAGTGAGACTCAAAATCTGAGCAATTGTTTCCTCTTTCACTATCTTGAAAAGAAGAGAATAATTTGGGAAGACTAGCAACTGAAGAAAATAAAAGACAGGCAGCTTCAGTTATAATATAGAAAAAAACAAAATAGCAAGAAAATCTCCCTTGGAGTCTCTTGTTAAAGAACAGACCTGGGTGAAGAAGAAAGGCTGAGTTGGAGAAAACAGTTTGTTAGCTCTTAGACTTTTTCCTTTTCTCTCCACTCTAATCAATTGGGGAGCAGGTGCCCATGTAGGAAGAGGTCTGCAAAATGCATTAAAACCTGGACCAATAACCAAAGTCAACATAGCACGTTAGAAGGGCTAAAGTCAGTAGGTGCCATGGCTCATGCTTGTAATACTAGCTACTCAGGAGACTGAGATCTGAGGATTGCAGTTTGAAGCCAGCCTGCACAAGAAAGTCCATAAGACTCTTATCTCCAATGAACTACCCCCCAAAAAGCCAGAAGTGGAGCTGTACCTCAAATGGTAGTGTGATAGCCTTGAGCAAAACAAGCTCAGCGACAGTGCTCTGAGTTCACACACACACACACACACACACACACACGGAACCTCCAACTGAACTAAGAAGAGCTTTTCTTTTCCTTTCAGAACATTAGTTACTGAGAGCAAAAGCTGAAAAGTCACAAAGGTATGTAGGTTTATTAGTAGAAAAACTTTGGGGAAGACCCAGCAATCTCTAGCTTTTCAAAAGCAGACTACCATTAGAAAAGATTACCAATAGCAGTTTTCCAGATTTCAACCCATGGAATGTGCATTTAACAATAGGAATGGAAAACTAAGTTAGATTGAATTGAAAAAGATGTAAACTTATATACTTGGAATCACTGTAGTCTTATATAGAACACATTAAAAAATATATGAATGAAAGAAAACGTTTGGCCATCAGAATAAGTACATACTTTAAAACTGTAAACTATGTTGAAAACGAACTTTACAACTTTGGTGGGGAGGGGTGGGGGGGGTTGAGCAGTTGGGGAGGTGGGGAGGGAAGGGATGGTAGGGGAAAAACAAAGGAGGAGGCATCAATGCTCAATAGGAAATGTATTCATTACCTTACTCACATAACTGTAACTCCTGTACAGTATTTTTACAATAAAAATACATTAAAAAATTTACTTAGTGGTTCACTAATCTTTATTATTCTAGACTCATGGAATAAAGCCTTAGAATTTTAACTCAGTTAAAATCACGTATGTGTAGCTACTCTGCTTCCATAAGAAAATTTTTCTGCAAAGCTAACGTTCTGAAAGAACTTGTAAAGTGACTATTAACAAGTTTTGAAAAGCCATTCATTTAAAAAAAGTTATCATCTCGGGCTGGGAAGGTGGCTCAGTGGTAGAGTGCTTGCCTTGCATGCACGAGGCCCTGGGTTCAATTCCTCAGCACCACATAAGCAAAAAAGAAAAAAGCCGGAAGTGGAGCTGTGGCTCAAGTGGTAGAGCACTAGCCTTGAGCTGAAAAGCTGAGGGACAGCGCCCAGGCCCAGAGTTCAGCCCCGTGACTGGACCACCAAAAAAAAAAAAGTTATCATCTGGAAGAGATATCAGAATTCAGTAGGACTGATTGAGTGATTGGTCCTCAGACAGTGGACTTAGAGGCTTAGGGATTTAGAGGCTTCTTTTGTTCAAAGCAATGGCTTTTCATTTGCACCAATAGATGGCCGATGGGTAAATGAAGACAGGTCAAAATTCAGAATTTCTGTCTTCATTTTACATGTGTTCCCTTTTCCTACCTTGAATTTTGCGTTAAGTTCCTACTGGACTCTGCAAAAATCTATGTTATCCATTTATGGAATCTTCATCTAAAATTAGTAATCCTCTGTACCAACGTTAAAACATAAGGGTAACTAAGATATTTTCAAGTATGTCATAATGGACGATTGTCAACTGGTAGCTTTTACAATGTCTACTTATATGACTTGTTACTACAGACCTCTGGAGTACTACCCAGAAATCTCTAGTCATTGCCATAAACCTAGGGGAAGACTCGGCCACTGACCTAACTTTACCTTATCTTTCTGTCTCATTTTTTGAGTCCTCTGTCCTGGATTCCAGAAACAAGTCTATTTGATAAACTTATCAGGCAATAGTAACTTTCCTATCACTGATGAGACTTCCTCATGGCATCTGTGAGTACTGATCAGCTAGAACACAATTTGACCAAGGACCAAGTTTATTTGACTCTGCTTGCTTCTAGCCTCTTATATTTGCATTATATATGCATTATTATATATACATGTGTATATCTATATGTGCATAATCCTACATGTATATTTACATATATATTTGTATATATAGATAGATTTCCCATACATAGGTCTGTACTTCCCATATAGATTTCCTTCCTTCCCCATCTCTCTCTCTCTCCCTCTCTCTCTCTCTCTCACTCTCTCTCTCCCTCCTCCAGCTCTCTGAAGGTATTGCCAAAACCCTGAAGACAATGCTGAGATCACTGGATCCCCTTATATTGCCTTTCAGGTTCTGTTTCCTAGGGTTAGAAGCTCTATTTACTTCTTCTTCTTTGTGTTCTCCCTTAACAGTTCTCATTTCTTCCAGGGCCACTGAAGCAACACTTTAGATTGCAGGAGTCACACATTCTTACAAAGCTGGACTTGATTTTTTCTTTTTTCAGTTTAGGGCTTTTGTATTTCTTCCAGCTGGAATGGGGTATATGTTTGTTGCCTCCAATTCCTGATAGGTCACTGCTGAGCTCTGCACCTGAGAAGTACTCCTGTGTTGTCCACCATGACATTGTCTAGATTTCTTTTTACTTCCCTGGCAACAGCTTGTTAATCGCCCTCCTGAGGTTTTCTAACTGGTCCAATATGAAAACTCTACCCTTTTATATATTACGCTATGAAGTTGATTATGATTCATGTTACAAAGACTCATAATAACAAGTAATCAAAAACAAATACACAAATAATAAGTAAATTGCGTGTTTTTATATTCCCTCATTTTCCTTTGTAACAACAGCATTCCACACCCGCCATGTGTCTCCATGACCCAAAAACAGTCATAAAGAGTGAAACATATTGGAACTATGATTTTGATGTTAAAGTATTTTGAAAATTTTAGTCTCAATCACTAAGTCCTCAAAAATGACTAAAGTGATCACTCTTTTGAATTTCCTTGGACAGTGGAATTTAACTACTTGTTCTCTTAATGAATAGCATATAAAAGTGATTATGGGGTGTGACAGGATTCCCATGACAATTCTTCATAGGGAAAGTTGAAGAAGGTTTGTGTTAGGAGATTAATCATACCAAAGCCATTCTTCTGTGTACTCTAAACTGCTCAGAGTTTCAGAGGAAGGATTTCAAACTCATATATTTTATTAATACAGTAAGGCTCACCCACAAAATAGGCTGTGCTTTGTTGCACAGTTTAGCACTATCAATGTTTTCTTGTCTGTGGCATGTGGACCATAAGCTCTGACCAAATGTCACGTTAGTAAGTGCTAGAGTCAGCCAGCTCACCTCAGTTAAACACGGAAAAGGTCGCATTTTTTTCTTCTTCTTCAAAGAATCCCTTCTCAGGACTGGCTACAGAATTTGAGTAGCCCAGAGCACAGAAAATGCTTACCAATTATTTTTGAAAAATTGTTAGAAATTTCAAAACAATGACAGCAAAGCTTTAAGTGAAAAAAACCAAGGCCCTTTGGAGCAACTGTGAAGAATGCAAACCCAAGAGGGTAGCCGCTCCCTGGTCTCTTTCTCCCTGCCCTCCGTCTCTGGCCAGTTCTATACCCCATGAAGGCCGCCATGTCTTCTTCCTGCTCTTCCTTTGAAACAGTGTAGAAGTGGCTTCCCTTTCTCCTATAGCAATATCTTCCTGACTTCTCATTTCTTCCAGGTGACAGAAAAAGAAAGTCTTATTTCACTAATAGATTTGATGATAAAAGTTGACCTTTTTTCCTGACTAACTAGAATTATCAGCCTATAAGAAGCATTGTATTCATAAACTGCTTTGTTAAATGTCAACTCCCTTGAACAACTACTTAAAGATCACTTTTTTTTTTTAAATAAAGAGAATACCTCTTGTATTATTTCAAAGAGAAAAACTTCTGCATGGGATGTATCACACTGAATAGCTTTTTGGTATTCTTCCATAAAATGTTTAGAACTCTAGGGAAGTATATAAATATAATCACACATTTATCTTGGGCCAAATCTGGGGTCTGATTATTTAATAACAAGAAGAACAGATTTATTATTTATAGAAAGACAAGACCTTTTTCTTTCAAATATATTGACAATTTAAGACTCTTAACAATAATATGAGAACCAGGCCCATTACAAAACTGTGGTATGGTAGAAACAAAATAGTCATGATGTAGGGACTTACTTCTCAGATAGAGTATAACGCCACATTTCCCTAATATGCCCTGCAGATTGCTAATGTTATATGAAGAAAAGACTGTATGAAAAGCCAACAGAAATACATTTTGAATCATTATAAAAGCCCTTCTGAAGCAGTTCCCAAGGAGAGTGTAGATGTCTTGTAATTTTTTTTAACATAATGAAAAGCCACCATCTACTTACCTATCTTTGTGTAATTCGATTTCTTTCTCTTTTTTATTTGTTTGGATTTTTGTTTCTTTTATTTGTGTGAAAATACTAATGTTTGAAATTAAGATCTTGTGCTTGGGAAACAAGTGCTATACCATTTGAGCCATACTCCCAACTCTTTTTTTAAATTATTTTTCAGAGAGGGTTTTGTACTTTTTATCTAGGCTGGCCTCAGATTAATCCTTCTACCTACACTTTCAGCATTGGGTTTACAGGCATGAGCCACAGCATTCAACTGATGGAAAGCAGCTTTGAGAATTTAATTTGTAAGAGTGATTAAAATCCTCTACAACTGATATGGAATGAACATTCTTTGGCAATCACTGATTTAACAAATCTATGAAGGCCACAGGTAGGGAATTAGCATGGTTGATTCCCTTCAAGATCCTGTGTTCTGTGTAGTTGACATGCTAAAAATTTAAATAATAGAACTATAACACTTGAAGTGACTTATTAATATCTGTTTAGTCAGGAAATTGGTATATAACATGCAACTGAGCATTTGACCCCAGAATCCAATATAGCCCTCAAAAGGTGCTGACCAAGAATGGAAAATGCTATGAAGATTTATAGCACTTTAAAATGTTTTCTCAAATCTGAAAGACAAATCTTTCATAGGATCCTTGGGATTTTTGTTTATTTTACAAATGAAACAACAAATTTGCCTTCTCTACAGTCCGCCATCTGTTCTCATAAAAGAGATAAATCTTCCTCTGTACATCAAAGCTGGCCGAACAATCATACCAAGAAGCTAAGGTGCTGAACGCAATTTCCTTTGTGAGGCATCGTTGCTGAGTGAGCCCCTCTGAATACTGTCAAATTGCAACAAAACCTGTGCATGTTGCAAATCTCACTAGGTTCGTTCTACCGACAATTGTGGTAGGAGCTTAGCTTTAAAAGAAATTTATGAATGTTCTATTAACAAGCTATTGGAGGCAGCTGGATTAAAAAGAAAGAAAGCCGACTTCCAGTTTTTGTTAACTTCTGATCAGATTCTGAATAACATGTGATTCTTAATAGAGAAACGTAAACTTGTCATTGAGCAATTATTTCATCTCAGATGTTTAGAGAACAATTCTTAATTGATGGATCATAGCATGTATTAATTTTTTTTTTTTTTTGCTTATGTGGTGCTGAGGAATCGAACCCAGGGCCTCATGCATGCAAGGCAAGTGCTCTACCACTGAGCCACCTTCCCAGCCCTCATGTATTAATATTAAAAGAAGTTTTTCATAAAGAAAGCACGGATTGAGACTGCATGTAGTGGACACTACTGAAAGCTGACATAGAGAAATAGAAATTCATGGCAAAATGGGCTATACCAAGGAGACTGCTTAAGTGAGAGTTGGGGGAAGGGATACATTTGGAGAAAGGTCAGTTTATAATGGCAGCACTTGAGGGATACGTAGAGATAATTAAAGCCCCCAGCAGGTGGACTGTGCTGTATGTAGGCTGTGTGAAAACATGGTCACTCAGGTAGTCACAGCAGACACAAGATGACAAGGGTAATAGCTTCTTCTAGCAGCTGGAGAGCCTAATTCATATCAGAGAGCAGTGGGCCATCCCTTGGGGACAGTAATGGGGTAAAAGCAAACATGGACATAGCTCACCACACAAGAGAAAGAAAGAAGTTGAGGTTGGCTGCTGGGCAACAATACCCAGAGCATCTCATTCTGGAAGACACAGAAGAAGTGAAAACTCATTTATTTTAGTCTTCTGAAGAGGGTGCTGATCACCACGATGCATCCACATATGGGTACAACCATAGCCAGCAAGAGAGTAAGAATAGGGTCAGAGTACCACAATCCCCTTTGAGAGCACACCTCCAGTGACCTAAAGACCTCCCACAAAGTCCCACCTTTAAAGGTTATATCACCTTTTAATAGCACCACTGTGGGACCAATACTATAATCTATGGACCTTTGGGGGACATTCAAATGTGGATAAAATGCCTGTAATCCAAGCTATCCAGGAGGCAGGGTCCGGACAACCACAAGTTTAAGGCCAGCCAGGGCAAAGTTAGTGAGATCCTATCTCAAAAATCAGATAGAAACACAAAGGTTCAAGTGGTTCAATTCCTCATACTACTTTCACCGTGATATGTCAGAATTGTCTTTACCTACTAATCAAAAGCTGCTAATTACCTATAGCCCTTTGTATAGAATTGACATTTGTTTATATAAAGGAATATATATGTATGTGCATAG
Source organism: Dipodomys spectabilis (assembly GCF_019054845.1). Lineage (NCBI taxonomy): Eukaryota > Metazoa > Chordata > Mammalia > Rodentia > Heteromyidae > Dipodomys > Dipodomys spectabilis. The sequence continues at coordinate 9,012,141 of NW_024870686.1, read as the reverse complement.
AACAATACTGGAGGATAGTACACACATGCATATAACATATTTACTATACTTCATTGACATAAATATATTGTGTGTAAAGTATATAATTATATAAAGTATATCATATAAAGTATATATGAGTATATAATTTTTTTCTCCCCAAATAGTTAACCCAGCACCATTTACCAAGTAACTGGTTTCCTATCAACTTAATATAGTGTGTTAATAAAAATCTCCAATATCTATTCTATTCTGCACATGTCAGTGCATGTGTCACATTGTGTTAACTTTGTCCATCTATAACATGATGCAAATCTAAAAGTTCAATTCCTTCCTACAACAGTCACAGACCTTTGAACATATTTTAAATGTAACCTACTTCTTCAGGTAAAATTTAGAATATTTTTGACATGTTTTTACAAATTGAGTTTAAAATTAGATTAGTATTACATTCGTAAATTATTTAAGGAGATTTTAAGAACCTTAAATGTACAAATTAAGCTTTATGAAAATTTTATAGCTTATTTATTCTAAAGAACAAAACTTCAAGGAACACAAAATGCAAAGTGCTTCTGCTTGGGGAGGATGTGTTGTTTTTTAGAAAAAACTTGCATGACCTTTCAATGAGGTTTTCACTATGTCTCTTTTTAAAAAATACTTTTATGGCTGGGTGCCAGGGGCTCACACCTGTAATTCTAGCTACGCAGGAGGCTGAGCTCTGAGAATAATAGTTCAAAACCAGCCCAGGCAAGAAAGTCTGTGAAACTCTTATTTCCAGTGGCTCAAAATGACAGAGCACTAGCCTTGAGCAAAAAAGCTTAAGCATCCAGGCCCATTGACTGACAAAAAGAACACACACACACACACACACAATCTTTAAGTAGTTGTACAAAAGAAGTCACCATTCAACAAAGCAAAGTAGTTTTTGAATCTTGATCAATGTCACTTTTTTCAACATTCTCACTCATCCTTCCCAACTCATCATGGTTTTTTTTAATTTGGTAGGATATATATGTGTGTGTGTGTGTCTGTGTGTGTGTGTGTGTCTGGGTGTGTGTGTGTGTGTGGAAGAAATATATATATAAATATAATATAAATAATATAATATAAAATAAATAATAAATAAATATATATATATATTTCTTCCACACTTCTTTTCTTCATTTATCTGACCTCTTCCCCTTGACTCCACCTGACCTTTTCAAGTACCCATGTTCTGGTGTTTATTTTACTGAATTATGATTTTGCATTTTTAAGTAATTATACTGTTTGAATTTCTATTAGATTAAAAAAAAGTAAGATGCCTATTTTTGGTATTGTAAGCAATGCAGATTCTGTCATGATAAGTTCTGAAAATATAACTTTACTTGTGTATCTATGATTTCTATTTATTTCTAATGCATGTCTAAGTTTCTAACAAATTATTATCAAAGCTGGGTGCTTTGATAATCATTTTTTTTTTTTGAACCATTGCTGAATTCCAGAGGGCAAAGTGCCTACCTTTGGGAACCGGGCTCCCCCTGCTGGTAGTTTTAATGCCTTTTAATAGTCTGTTCTCAGAGCATTTTAAAACCAATTATGTTCTGTAAGATCTTGGATTCAAGAAAATAAAGATCATGCTCAATGACATAGGATATTGATGGTATGGATAAGACTTTTTATTGATATAAAACTTGTAAGACTACATAATTAATTCTAATGTAGGAAAACCAGGAACAAAAAGAAAGCACCAGGCTTTGAACGGTGTTCTTGGTAAATATTTTAACAATCAGCTCTCTGAAAAGCATTGATTTAGCAATTGCCAATTTCCCTGGGGGTTAAATACTTCCACTGTGGTTCACTGCAATCTACAAGGATGAAGTCACTGTTGTGGAGTTGGGAAAGAGGCACATAATTGGCTCCACAAGCCAGGTCCAATGCATAGGTGTAGGAGTGGGAAAGCTTAAGCTGCATTTTTCATCTGCATAGCCTTAGGAAAGGTCATAGTTCATAGTAGGAGAGTCAAGTACTTTAAAGTTGAGTAGGTCCATAGTTAATCCATCTCCTTAGCTTCCCAACTTTGAGCACTGTGTCCTTTGAATCTAAGTGTATGGAATCTAAATATATGGAACACTAAAAACCTAACCACAGTTCTTTGTATATTCTGGATACATTATCAGTTCATTTTAGAGCTGCTAAGGCTACCTTGCAGCATTATTTTTTAAAATTAAGATATTGTTATACATCATCTCAGGAGAACATATATTTCTAGCAAATGATAAGTTGACTGTTCAAATACATGCAGAGGAGGCAGCACTGCAAAAATTACAACACAAGCAGGCACAGGGATTGGAGGAGGAAACGAGGGAGAAAAATGAGGGAGGGGTTACCAAGTTCAACAAGGAATATACTCACTACCTTACTTAGTAACTATAACCCCTCTGTACATCACCTTTAAGGATAAGCAGACACAGGATGTTCTTGGTGTACTAGAGCTGTCCTACTGAGGTCATTTGTGTCCTCTACCCTCAGAGTTTATACTGAGGAAGAGCAACCTGGATGGATGCAGCAAGCTACTTGCACAGAGATGGTCTTTGCTCGTGGATTGCTCTGAATGGGCTCCAAGCTAGAGCTCTACCACACTAAAATTTCCACTGTGCTCCTACTGATGATTGGAAAAATCGCAAGCACAATCTACATTTTGGGGAAACAAATGACAGGAATTTAATCAAAAATCACCTCTGTGTTTAAAGAGGTAAGTCCTACATTCAAGATTAGATAAGGAGAGGAAGCTGAACCAGGAAAGTGTCTAAATGTTAAGCATGAGATTTAATGCCATTCCTCCGTTCCTCTCATGGCTCAAAGTCTTGACACTTCCCATGTCTGGGATGTTTTGGAGCATGTGTAGGGTGAGGATGGGTGCTGGAATTACATTCTCCTGCATCCTCTCTGATTCCTTCTCCCTCATTGATTTTCATTCATCCCCTAACTACTTCCAGCTATCACATAACTGCTGCTGATCTCTCTGCCTTCCTGTGCTGTTCATGAAACTCTAAATCAGCTCTTTGTCATTCCCAAACGTCACTCTGATGCATTTATTCTAACAGCTTAAGAATCTCATGGACTTTCCTGCCCTGGCTAACTTTGAACAGCAATCCTCAGATCCCAGCCTCCTGAGTAGCTAGGATTACAGGCGTGAGCCATTGGTGTCCAGCTATAGCATTACCTTTAAAAACCTGAAAGACACATGGAAATGTTTTTTAAAATATGTTTTTATTGTAAAAAATACTGGACAGAGGGGTTACAGCTACATGAATAAGGTAATAAGTACACTTCCTATCGAACATTGTTACCTCCTCCTTTGTTTTCCCCTACCATGCCTTCCCTCCCACCTCCCCAACTGCTCCCTCACCCCTCCAAGTTGTAAAGATAATTTTCAACATAGTGTCTTGTACATATCCTTGTTACAATGGGTCAACTTGTATCCTTATTTCAGCATTTTGTTATTTCCCTTCCCCTCCCCAAATTAGAAAAATCTATATACAAGATGCAGGGCACTGACATCAAATACAGTGAAAACAGGGGTTATGCCATGAGGAAGAACATACAAGAGAAACAAAAAAAAATCACATAGTACATTATAAATACGTTAAAAACAATAGCAAGAAAGAAAAAAGCCACTTGTGTCCTTATCTTGGGGTTCATTTCACTTAACATCATCTTATATGGCATATGTACATAGCTTTTGACCTTTTCTGCTTGTCCTAGACTTATACTAATTATTGCAAATAAGGGAAACCATGGGACCTCTGTTTCTTTGGGCCTGGCTTACTTCCCTTAATATAATTTTTTCAAGTCTTTCCATTTCTTAACAAATGGGGCAATGTCATTCTTTCTGACGGAGGCATAGAATTACATTGTATAAATATACAACATTTTCTTGATCCATTCATCTATTGAGGTGCATCTGGGTTGGTTCTATATCTTAGCTATGGTAAATAATGCTATGGTAAACATAGCTGTGCTGATAGGCTTTGTTTGTGATCATTTGGGTAAATTCCCTGGAAATGTTTTTTAACTCAAGACAATTCTCTCCCTAAGAAGTATCCCTCTGTTTTGACCAGTGATACAAATAGAAATCACCATTAGAAAACATCACACATGTTTTCCCCCATGTTGATTTACATACACTCTTGGGAGCAAGTGACTATTATCAGCACTTTATAGATGAAGAAGCTAGACCATATGTAGATTAACAAGCCTATTGAACCCCATTGGTAGGTGACACATCTGGATTGGAGATGCATATCTACTGACACCAAAGCCTTAGCTTGTGCTGAGGGCAGAGTTTGCTAAGCAAAGTGTTTGTTCAATACTATTAGCAAGGTTCTGGGTTTTGCCCCCCAGTACTGTATAAAAATATATAGCTTGGGGTTGGGAAGGTGGCTCAGTGGTAGAGCGCTTGCCTTGCATGCATGAGGCCCTGGGTTCGATTCCTCAGCACCACATAAGCAGGAAAAAAAAGCCAGAAGTGGCGCTGTGGCTCAAGTGGTATATATATATATATATATATATATATATATATATATATATATATATATATATATATATATATAACTAAATAAGCACTGATGTCTCATACCTATAATCCTAGTTACTCAGGAAGGTGAGATCTGAGGATCTTGGGTCCAAACTTACCTGTCTGTAGGACTCTTATCTCGACTAACCACCAAAAGGCCAGAGATGGAGCTGTGGTTCAAGTAATTGAAGCTTGTCTTGAACAAAAAAAGGTAAGAGACAGTACTTAGGCCCTGTGTTCACAGGGCACACATACACAATAATAACTAAATGAATACATAGAGACTTAACTACTAGTCTGCCTTATCTTTCCATTTCTGATAGAGAAAACCAGGACTATGGCATGCATGGAAAATGAGAGACACAGATAAAGAAGAGAGGGGATTCCGGTCAGAAGGAAAGACTCCTGAGTGAGAGCTAACACAGGCATGAAGTGATAACTGAGGGCGGGCATAGCCATGCTGAAGAACCTTGACTATTTGGTGTGGAGAAAAGTGAGAATCAGAAGTGGGTTTGAGTTTTCTAGTCTGAGTGAGAAGTGTCATTAACTCATCTAACCAGTAGCTATTATCACGTCAGACATCACACATGTCCAGCATTGTGTCGAGGATTTGGAAGAGAAGAAGCAATGACTCAATGAAGAATGAGAAGATGAAGTGTGTACATCACAACGAGGAGGTTGCAGTAAAGAGCCACTTTACAGGGTGATGTCCAGCAGGTAGCAGGAAATACCAGAGTCATTGGCTTGAAAGGCAAAGGTGCTTGGGGAACACCAGGGGGCAGCACGTGCTCACTTAAAGTGAAGCTAAGGTTCAGGGAAGACCAAGTAAATCTTTATGTTTGCATCTGAAACAGATTAAAATACCATTTTCTTGGTAAGTACTTAATCTCAGGAGTCCTGTCATCTCAGTCAATGGTGGTTTAAGCACAATCATTGGCCTCTCTTTTGTTTCTTTTAGCAGAAGTACATATGCTAACATCACTTTGCTTTTACATAATGCAATCCACCAAAAATCTTGAAGAATTACAATTAGGAAGAGAGTCTTCCAGATGAACACACGTTTCTAACATTATTAGAGTGTGCTTTACCATGCTTACCGTTTATGGGTTAACTACTCAGGAGACCAGGGAGGGAAAATACTGCAGCTGAGAATTTGGAAGTTGTGCTACTGCTGCATGTTATATTCTGTCATCAGCATGTTATAGTCTTGTGTGTTTCACGTGGGTCTCTTTTCATATTTATCATCATCCTTGTACTGTACTTTTTGTCCCATGTCACCTGACATTGGGTGCATGAATAACCCTTTGCGCTCAGGCTGAAGCTTCTTTCACTCACTATTTCTTCCCTACCTTCTTCCCTGCCCACGCATTACACTCATGTGTCTCCTGTAACACCACAGCATGCTCTTTTGTTATTAAGGAAGGGGAGCTCAATGCTGAACCAGCCCAGTAGAGGAAAACTCAAATAGGAAGACCCACGTTCCTTCACTCCTCCAAACTGCAAGTGTCAGACTTTAGAAAGATGCAATTGGTAGTTAATGCAGGCTAATACTGTGGATGGTTTATGATCCCATGCTTTGCATTTTGCCATGGAGAGTTAGCGATAGTTGCTTAATCGGTGACGTATGTTTAATTTCCAACTGTGAAACAGTTCTTTTCAATGAATCCATTTATTATCTTTATAGATAATTTCAGGTTATTGAAATTCTTTAGATATTCATCCACATTCAGCCACCCCAAAAAGTACTATAAAATTTTTTAAAAAATAAATAAGCTGGATGCCAGTGGTTTACACTTGTAATCCAATATACTCACAAGGCTGAGAGACCTAGAAAATTTTGGTTCAAAGCCAATTAGGCAGAAAAGTTTCCAAGATTTCACCTCCAACTAACTGCAAAAAATCTAGCCTGGAGGCATTGCTCCAGTGGTAGAGCACAAGCCATGAGTGATCAAGCTGAGCAAGAACATGAAGTTCTGAGTTCAAGTCCTGCTTCTGGCATAAAATAAAATGAAATAAAGATCTAGATATTAGTGGTTCATGCCTTTAATCTAGCTACTCAACAGGCTGATAGCTAGAATATCATAGTTCAAAGCCAATTCCAGACAGACTTTGGAAACTCCATCTCCAAAGCAAAACCAGCCAGATTGAAGGTGTAGATAAAATGATAGAGAGATAGCCAAGCATGTTGAAGGGGCACAAGGCCCTGAGTTGAAACCTCAGTACTGGCAAAAATAAATAGGAAAGAAAAGCTGTGATATGGTACATGCCTATAACCTTCTACAGCTACATCATGAGTCCTTGTCTCTACCTTGCCTGACCCTGAAATAAAATACTAGACTAGAGGCATGAGTCAGTTGATAGAGTGCTTGCTTAGCAATTGTGAGGCCCTGAGTTCAAGCTGAAAGTACTACCACCAAAAGCCAGTTTATTATTTAAGCATTATGACTCGGACCTGTAATTCTATCTACTTGGGAAATAGAGATAAAAGGATCTTAGTCTGAGGCAAGTCCAGGAAGAGAGTCAGCCAGATCTTATCTTAAAGAATAAACCAGGCATGGTGACATATACTTGTAATCTCCAGCTGTTTGGGAGTGGAGTCGGGGTGTGTGTGTGTGAAACTGGTCCTGAGTCCAAAGCACAAGACTAAACTAATAACTAAAGCAAAAAAGGCTGTGGTCATGTTTACTTGGTAGAGTACTTGTCCAGTAAGCATAAGACCTTAGGAAAAACCTCATTACTACTCTCTTCGCCAATTAGAAGCTTACACTACAAATTATCCATCCATAAAACAAATTCCTATTTCTGGGATTTGGTTGAATTTAAGAAGGCAGAAAAACAACACATTAGAAAACTGGCACATAAAGGAGAGACAATGCATGCACAACCATCAGGGAAACATCAGATGTACATGTATAGGAGGCAGGTTTACCAAAACATTGTGAAAGACAAAGACAAAGACAAAGAGAGCTTAAGGAACTACTGCAGATTAGAGATGTGACAATGAAACATGATGCATCATCCTGAATTGGATCCTGAAATAAGAAAAGAAGTTGCTATTAAAAAAAAGTTGATTGGGGCATGATGGTATATATAGGAAGAACTGCATGTTCAAAGCCAGTCTGGTTTACATAACAAGACCCTATCTCAAAGCAACATTGACATGATTGGAAACAGTTAAATATGGATTATACATTAAATTATCACATAAATGCTACATTTCTGGAATATGATTATTGTGCCACAATTATGTAAAAAATATTTTTAGGAGATACAGGTAGATAGACGTATTTAAGGGAGAATGAGATTCAGGAGTCAAAATAATAGAAATCCATGAGATCATGGAATGACTTATGAGCCTCTCAGTTGGTATCAAGTATCCAGAGAATATACTCCAAACTTCTCTTCCATTTTAATGAGCTTGTCTGTGGAGTCTGTTTTTACATTTTGTGTTGTGGTTGGTCATGGTAGTTGAACTCAGAGCCTGGATTCTGTCCCTGAGCTTTTTCATTCTAGGCAAGAGCTCTACCACTTTAAGCCACAGCTTAACTTCTGGTTTTTAGGTGGTTAATTAGAGGTAAGAATCTCATGACCTTTCCTGCATGGCTGGCTTTGAACCACAATCAAATCTCAGCTTCCTTATTAGCTAGAATTTCAGGTCTGAGCCACCAGTGCCCGGGTGTTTGCACTTTTTAAAAATAGTTTTTATTTTTATTTTGCCAGTCCTGAAGCTTGAACTCAGGGCCTGGGCTCTGTCCCTGAGCCTCTTTGTGCTCTAGGCTGGCTACTGCTCTACCACTTGAGCCACAGCACCACTCTGACTTTCTCTGAGTTGTTTGTTGGAGATAAGAGTCTCATGGACTTTCCTGCCCAGGCGGCTTTAAACTACAGTCCTCAGATCTCAGCCTCCTGAGTAGCTAGGATTACAAGCATGAGCCACCGGTGCCTGGCTGTTTCAACTTTTAAACAAGCAATCAGATGAATTCTCAACTCTCATTGCAAGAGAAGTGTTCAAGCAAAATGAAAACCATAGTGAAACCAATAGCAATGTTTATAAGAAGTGAGGTTACACTGCTTTAACGGGCTGCTTTAGAGAAGGGATGGACCTGAGACTTGAGAAACCTCAATCTTTATGTTGGTGTAAAGGGGATATTGGTTTGAATCTTCCCCTCTTTTCCACTTTGAGTTTGTATCCTCTCTGTGATTGCATTGCCCTTCTTGTATAACAGAAATCATTCTCTGCATGCCATTACCCATCACCTCCTAAGAAAAGCCAATGGGGTGGGAGAAGAGAGTTAGCAATCACAAGAAGGTTAAAACGCTGTGTGACTCTTGGTACCCCCGATTGGTTTGAAGTGTAACCTGGTAATGTGTTTGGCAGCCTTTCCAATCTTTTTTTTTATAACTAGGCAGGGATATATGTAACTGATATAGGTGGCTGGTTACCTCAGTTTTCAAGATCGGTGTGTTATTAGGCATATGCCAGTCACACCCTTGTACACCCTTGGTTCATTGATAATGAAGTCTATTTTTGTTATTAAGTAATCAACCAAATACACAGGTTCTTCTCTTCTCCTTAAATAGTCCATTTCTTCAGTAGCCCCTTTCCTAGGGTGTCCTTGAACATTTGGAGCCCAAGATAGCCCTGAAATGGACCTGATGAGAACCACTTTTATCTCTACTCTGCTGTCTGCTCTGACCTTTGAAGATCCATGGACAAGTTAAACAGGGTGGAAGATACCATTGACATAGCTCCATTATGGTTTCCCATCTTGGCTCTTCATCTGTAAACTAAACTTCCAGCCTTTTGCTGGAGACACCATCATATGTAGAAAAGAAGATAGATTTGGATTCAGCCAACTTCAGTTTAAAATCTAAGTTAAAGGTTATTCTTTCATATATAAAAGAGCATCAAAAATTATATTTATTTTGTTAATTTTCTCTGAGGCCTTGAGCCAGCCTAAGTATACTGAAGGAAATAATTGGGCAATTATGCACTTTAAAAAAATACTTCTGGCTATTTGCTGGTGGCTTACACCTATTAGCTTAGTTACTCAGGAGGCTGAGATCTGAGGATTGTGCTTCAAAGCCAACCTGTCAGGAAAGTCCATAAGACTTTTATCTCCAATAAATTATTCAGAAAAAGCCTGAAGTGGTGCTGTGGCTCAAGTGGTAGAGCACCATCCCTGAGCACAAAAAGACTCAGGGACAGAGTCCAGGCCCTGAGTTCAAGCCCCAGGACCAGAAGAAAAAAAAATAAGAAGAAAAGAATTAATAATTGAAAAAATATTTCTGACTGTTCAAATACATGCCCTTATCTGAACACTCTCAAAGAATCCATCTGCCTAGGGAAGGAAGATTAAAATTTCTATAAAAGGAACATAAGACAAAATTAACAACAAAACGACAAACAATATTCAGCTTCTGGCATTTGAACTATGGTTTATGTTAAATGAAGTAAAACATCTAGAACTTTGAAGAAGTGGTTTAAATGCAGCAAAGCAGAAGGCTTTCCCTCTAGGCGCTTGCCACAACAAAAAAAGAATTAGCTAACTTTGTTCTCTTACATTAGGATGGAGACTTAAACCATAGAATTTTACATAAGGGGCCAATAGAGGAGGAGAATAAGGGCGAATCTGCTCTTTTCCCATCTCTCAGGCAATGATGTAAAGGAATGAGGAATGAGAGAGAAGAGAATAAGATAGCCAGATAGATGTGCTGGGTTTCTTCCCTCTGAAATTAGTGATACACGTTGAATTCATTATCTTGTTTTGTTTATTTAGGCCTCAGGGAGCAGAATACTTTCTCAGCAGCCACATAGCAAGCAAGAAGCAGCCTATCTTGCTCAGGAGAGTGATACCTTAGAATTTAGCTCCCCAGACTTCATCCTCACCAAACAGTCCATTCTCAACAGATAAGAACATGGTGTTGAGGGTCTGTGGGGTTTTCAGATGAGGCAAGATGACTTGCAGCAGATGCTAAAGGTAAACCATTTGTCCATGTCTACCACCTGGAAAATAAAATAGAGACTCAGGGGTCAGCAGGCTGGACCTACATAGCTCAGGAGAGTTGACAAGCACTTCTCGGAAGCAGTGCCATTCAAAATGACCCAAGAGTTCATTCAACCAGAAGAGAAGAGTTGAAAACAGTTGATCAAGCAACATCACCCAACTATGGCCCAAATGCAACCCAGGACCTAAGTCCCCTTCCCTACCAGACTCTAAAGTTTGCATAGCCAATCCTATGAAGAAAAATGTGAAGTTTCTATACAAATTCACTATCTTAGGGACAAAGTAGCCTGGGGCATAATCAGAGAGGGAAAATAATTTCTATTCAAATGAGATACTTTTCTGTTTTGGTCGGGGGGGGGGGGGGGGGGGGGGGATCTGGTTGTGGGGCCTGAACTCTGGGCCTGGGCGCTGTCCCTCAGCTCTTCAGCTCAAGGCTAGTGCTCTACCACTTGAGCCACAACACCACTTCTGGCTTTTTTCTTTTTGCTTATGCGGTGCTGAGGAATCAAACCCAGGGCCTCATGCATGCAAGGCAAGCGCTCTACCACTGAACTATCTTCCCAGCCCCGAGATACTTTTCTTATATTCCCAAAAGGCAGGATTTTATTTGGGGGTTTATATTCAGTGGGCCACATTAGATATTTAACTCTTTAGTTTTATCCCATAGTGAATAGAAGAAGAACAGGAAAGACTGAGAGAATTGTTCCCGCTTGCTCACTGAGTTCTCACAATCAGTACATTGCCTGTTCACACGATACTTTTAGACCCAATTCAGTCCTGAGACTTCCACCAAAATAAGCAGCTGAGAAACTGAGAACAAGGCCTGAACACAGCCAAGTCATGTTCCGAGAGTAGCTATTAACAGCCCATCTGTCACTGTCTTCTACCAACTGTGCAAATGCCTCTGGTGGCCCGGGACTGGAGACTCTAGGAAGACCAGTGGGTTCCACAGTCTTCTCTTTTGATCACTCCCAGTAAAGGAGCCTCTTTTCTGCTCTATTAGGGCATGGTGTTAAGAGCATGGGGTTCCATGAACAGGAGAGAACATTTTAAGGGAGTTTTACTTCTGCTGGTCTACAAAGGCTTTCTATAACTTTGGCTCTGGTGAAACTGTATGTGATAGCTCATTTCTTTGTTGTCCCAGGAACTGAAACCAGGGGTGATTTCATGTATCACACTGAAGGAGACTCCTACTTTTACAAAAATGTCTTGTGTTCAATTGAATTCTCAGCACTTAGATAAAGGGAAGAAAACAAAACATAACACAGTGCAAAAAAACAAAAAAACAAAAAAACATGTGTCTGGGACTAAATGTGTTCTTTATACCACCTGGAGCAATATCATGAAATATCAATGATTCAGTGCATGAGCTACCCTGCCAAAGCAATGCCTTTAACTGTGCTTGGAAAACAATTTGTGTTTAATTTTAAATGAAACTGATTGGAAGTGTGTATGTTTTATTTACCAACCAGGCCAAATTGCTCACCAGTGTGGGTTATGTTTTGCAGGTGTTAAAGCCACTATCAAAACATCTCTGATTCCAAAAGGGAAAATAGGAATTTTCCTACTGGCAGCTCTCATCCTGGTTAATTAGATGGTATTAGGAAGAAAAAGAGTTGGCTATGCTAGTTCGAAAAAAGTGTTATTAGAGATGGCACTATATCCTAAGAGAAACCACTTAATATCCTGCATTCCAGTCTCTAATACACCATCTGGAAAGTGGCTTCAGAGGGAAAATTGAAGGAAACTAATAGGAATCTTTCAAAATGCCTCATTGAATTCATTAACAAAGGCAAAAATCTTGATGAAAAATTATCTTTCAAGTGTCATTTATGAATAGTAATTTGAAAGACGACAAATATAGATGATGAAGTCATATGATTATGTATCTTACTAGAATCCACCATCACATCTGTCCTATTGGAAATCAGCTAACTTCTCAGAGACTAGTTTTCATTTTTGTAAAACAGGGAGAATATTGTAATGAAAAAAAGTTAAAAAGGCTTTGAAATGAAGAACTAAAAATTACCCATCACGCCAGGCACCAATGGCTCACACCTGTAATCCTAGCCACTCAGGAGGCTGAGATCTGAGGATCTCGGTTCAAAGCCAGCTTGGTCAGAAAAGTCCATGAGACTCTTATTTCCAATAAGCTACTCAGAAGAAACCAGAAATGGTGCTGTGTCTCAAGTGGTAGAACACTAGCCTTGAACACAAAAAGGCTCAGGGACAGCACCCAGGCACGGAGTTCAAGCCCCAGGACCAGAAAAAAAAATAATAAATTACCTGTCACAAATGGTGATGTCAGTTTTAGGTAAAGCACTGGTACAGCATGCAAGAAATCCTAGGTTTGATACCTAGCACTACAAGGAAAAAAGAATACTGAAACCAAAATCTACACCTATCAGAATAGTTAAAATCCAGAACACCAAATGTTAACAAGGATAAGGAAAAAATAGGAATCTTCATTTATTGAAGAATTGTACAACCACTTTGGAAAACTTCTTACAAACTTGAACATATTCTTATATTATGTAGTATTCTATCCTAAGGGTTTGAAAACTTAATGTCTAGTATACATGCATGGAAATGTCACAATGAAATTCATCCATTACAAGTAATGTATATCAGGAAAAAGACATCTTTAAGAAAATACAAAATTCTTGCCTTCAGGAAAAAAAGAAATTTTAATGCCCACAGAAAATCTGTACACAGAAGTTTATAGTAGCTTTATTCATAATTCAATTAAACTTTGAAAACAGCCATGTGCCAGTGGCTCATCCCTGTAATCTTAGCTACTTAGGAGACTGAGATTTGGGGATCTCAGTTTGAAGCCACCCTGGGCAGGAAAGTCCATAAGACTTTTATCTGCAATAAACTACTCAGAAAAAGCCGGAAGTGAGACTTTGACTCAAGTGGTAGAGTACTAGTCTTGAGCAAAAGAAGTTCAGGGACAGAGCCCAGGCCATGAATTCAAGCTCCAGGACCAGTAAAAAAACAAAACCTTGAAAGCATTCAAAATGCCCTTTGGTAAATGAACTGTGACAACCCGGACAATGGAATATCATTCAGTGCTAAGGAGAAATGAGATATCAAGCCGTGACAAAATATAAGAAACATTAAATGCATATTACTAAGTAAAAGGAGACAGTTGGAAAATTTTGCATATTGATTGATATCAACTGTGTGACACTCTGAAAAAGGCAAAGTGGTAGAGAGAGAAGAAAGGTTCGTGGTTTCTAGGACGTGGAAATAGGTAGTTATGGATAAGGCAGCAGACATATCTAAGACAGAAAAAAAGAACTGTTCTGCATACTAACTATTACAAGGATAGGTACCATGATGCACAGCGCCGAGCAAAGGCTGGTACACAGGAGGGTTGGCAGTGGAATGTCAATATTGGTTCATCATCTGTACCAAATGTACTACTTAGGTTGTAGATGCTGATGATTGGAAAGGCTGTGCAAGAGTTCAGGTTGAGGGTCTATGGGAAATCTTTATATACTCTCCTTCGTTTAGGTGTGGACTTAAAATTGCTCTAAAAAAAATAAAGACTTTAAAAAAACCTAGCTATCAGTTCCTATGTTGTTGTTGTTTTTTTTCTGACTTAATAAGGAGAGTTCTAGTTACTTATTTTGATTTAAGGAGATGAGACAGGATAGGGGTGAGCAGAGAGCTGGGGTACATAAATGTGAAGTGAGAAATTCTTAGAATCTCTAGAGTCTATGGCCATACTACCCTGAACGCGCCTCATCTCGTCTGATCTCGGAAGCTAAGCAGGGTTGGGGCCTGGTTAGTACTTGGATGGGAGAATCTCTAGAAATTCCCCCAAATGTCCCTTTTGTAGTTGTCACCTCCATTCTTCTGGTTGTCTGCACCCTGCTGATGACTGATTTTAACCAATCCCTGAAGTATGTGTGGTCTTGCCCACCTGTGACCCTGGGTACCCTCTTGAGTGTTTGCCCCTAATTTTCAGCTCATAAATATTATTGTCATTTCATGTATCAGATTAAAAATCTGGGAATGAGCACCCAGCACATTCACAGTATGGCTTGAGTGAAATAGACCTATCATTCAAACACCAATTAGCTTAGTCACACCCAAGAGAGAATGGCCTTAAAACCCTCTCCAGAGAATAAAAGAGACACTACCCTAAACCACAGGGTTCTTGAGTTCTTCACTTAAGCCTGATGTCATTTTTGACAGTGTACTTTGCATTTTGAGTGAAGTCTGCTGCTTTGCCAACACACGCCTGTTGGGTCAATTGTTTGATCAAGATGCCAGACCAGAGCACTGGTATCATTTTTTGTTTTTTTTTGTTTTTGTTTTTGAAACATCAGTTAAAGAAACTTTTATTGTGATAACCTTGTTTCAAAAAGCTCCTCGTGTCTTCTACCAATTAGATTAGGCTGAAGAAAGATCGAATTGCTTAAGAAATGGTTTTTAAAAATAAATAAAAGTGAACACACCTGGTTTTTACTTACATCCTGCCAGATGCTACAAACTGCCCGGTAAAAAAAAAATGTGCTGTCCCCACCAAGATTACTTTAGGCATTATTTGGCCCATTAGAAAGTAAACTCGAGTGGAGCCATTTTTGACTTAGAAGAACAATAATATGGTAACATATTGTGAACATTCTCCATTTTTCCTTTAGAAATAAATGTCTTTGGATGTTTTAGAAGTAGAAGGGTGGAAGCCAAGGGATGAAAGTTTCTCAGGGCTAAATTCATTTCTGATTTTGCTAATAGAGTTGTTTACCATCTTCTGTTTGAGAGAAAGCATTTTTATCATGTAGAAGCTTATAAAAGAAGAAGCTTAAGCCTTGGACTCATAATTTGAATATAGAGTTCTGACTCATAATTTGGATATAGAGTTCTGTAGTCTTATCTAGGGTTTTGGGGTTTTTTTTGGTTTGGTTCTTATGAGAAAATAAATAGGTTTTTGAACATTCACCTGACAACAATTACGTGTTACCAAAACATCTTATCAAGTTAACTATCATGCAAAGTAACCTAAAAACCACATGTAGTTAAAAGACAAGAAAGACAGGTTAGCATAAATACAGTATGTTTTGGTACCTCCATGATTTAGATGGAAAGTTAGGGCTGCACATTCTTTCCAAAAGAAAACCATCTGAAGAAAATGTATTTCATTCAAATTTTAAATATGTGGCTATAAATAAATAATAATAAGTAATAAACTATTCTCTCAACCCATAAAAATGCCTATGAAAGGTTGTGATGTACTTGCTTATCATTTCTGGGTCATATTTATAGACCTATTTGTTTTCCATCTAAATGGAAAATATATAGCACCCTATGCCTTGCTGATCTCTGAGCGGAGGTCAGTGACCTAGAACCTATTTCTCTTAATGTATCTGCTGGGTACTTAAACATCAATCACAAATACAGTCCTGCAGACTTTCTCCCTGCCCTACCACTAAGCAACTTATTCACTGCCTTTTGTGTGACAAATGCATTCCATAGCTAAAACGATTTAGCATTAAACAGACAAGGTTCTTGTTAAGACATTGGATATGATTGGATGTGAAATTCACTTTCATGACTCTAAAGATTCAATGTTCTTTTATAAACCCCTTATTTTAAAATTCTAAACCCTTCAAGAGTTTTGACGATCCTGTCCTTATATTCTGTTATAGTTTGTCTGGAGCAACGCCCTTTCATATGGCTTCAGAGTTTTACACTGCTAGAATATTAGTGTAACTGTTGTTTACTGTTTACTTAATACCTCCAATATTTTGTTTCATTTGCAAAAATCTCCTCCTACTGCAAATCTGGTTATTTATATCTTACTCATCCTTTCTCTAAGCTGCAATTAATAGTATTTTCTCTGTGAAGACTCTTCAGACTATTAACCTCTGGCTAGATATAATCTCTCCTATCCATCTTCATTCTAACAGCTTAGGAGAGACTATCATACTCAATTCACATTTGTCATTTGTATGTAACTCCAATCCTTATTCCCTCTAATAGTAACCACCGCCTCTATCACTGTTTGAAGTCTCACCATATGACAATCTCTGGCTAGCCAGTGCTATTTATTCCGTTCAATATGATATCTATCTTAAAAAGGAGCAATTTGAAGACTTAAAGAACTTAAAGGACTAGTCCAAGATCACAGGACTAACAAGTAGCAATGCCTTAAGGATTCAACTCCATTTCCATTCTTGTAGCTAATTCTCTTTTACTTGATGTTCTTTAAAAGAAAAATAGAACTGGGCGCTGGTGGCTCACACCTGTAATCCTCGCTACTCAGGAGGTTGAGATCTGAAGATCACAGTTCAAAGCCGGTCCAGGTAGGAAAGTCTGTGAGACTCTTATCTCCAATTAACCACCAGGAAACCAGAAGTAGCACTGTGGCTCAAGTGGTAGAGGGCTAGCCTTGAGCTGAAGAGCTGAGGGACAGTGCCTAAGCCCAGAGTTCAAGCCCCATGACTGACAAAAAAAAAAGAAAAAAGAAAAATAGAGAGGAAAGGAGCTTCATTGTCCAAAAAGTAAAGTTCTAATTACCTGGATTTTGGAACTGTAACCACTCTGTACAGCACCTTTTTAACAATTAAGAAATTAAAGAAAGAAAAATGGAGGAAACATATTTACAGAACACCTACACTATATTTGACATGGGAAAAGATTTTGTGTGTTTGTATATTTTATCTCATTTATCTCTCAGTGAGATGAAGTATTTTGCAACTAAGAAGAACCCATGTTTATTACAAATAATTTTTGAAAGGGAACTGATGGTAGTCAGACATTTATTGTAGATATAGCTAGTAAAAGATGGATAACCAGAATATATAAATATGTCTCACAGTCAATAAGGCAAGTAATCACTCCCCTATGGAAAGGTTGGCAAAAGAGATGAACCACAAACTCGGGGAAGCAGAAACTTGAATGGCCAACAATATTTGAAATGATGGCTCAGCCTTGCTAACATTCAGGAGAATATGAAGTAAAATAGTGAAATGCCATGTCACGTCCTTCAAAATGACAAAAAAATTAAAATGCTTGACTATTGCAAATGTTGGAGTAATGACTTCATATACTGGAAGCTGGAAATGAGGCTGGCAGAGCCATTTTGGAAAGAAAATTTTATAATGCCTGTGTGAACTAGCAATTTCACTTACAAGTATTCATGCTGCACAGACTGCCCCATGATCAATATAGATGCATTTACTTCAGCACAATTTAGGAAATGAATATACGATGATATTGTAATAATGGAATATTTTTACTGGGTTAAATGAATAAACTATAAGCATCAAAAATTGATAAATCTTGATGAAATAATGTTACATGGTACACTCTATGAATCAGAAAGAAGGGTATCCCTAGACAGCCAAGGCCCCCCACAGAGCCAAGAGAAATAAATTTCTGCTATGTTTTTTAGAAAAGAATAATTTCAGCCGTGTACCAGTGGCTCACGCCTGTAATCCTAGCTACTCAGGAGGCTGAGATCTGAGAATCACAGTTCAAAGCCAGCCTGGGCAGGAAAGTCTGTGAGACTCTTATTTCCAATAAAACTACTAGAAAACCGGAAGTGGCGCTGTGGCTCAAGTGGTAGAGCGCTCACCTTGGGCTGAAGAGTGGAGGGACAGTGCCCAGGCCCAGAGTTCAAGCCCCACGACCGACCAAAAAAAAAAAAAAAAAGAAGAATTTCATGGATCAAAGACTTCGATATAAAGCCAGATACCATGAAAACACTACAGGAAGAGTTAGGGGAACCACTAGGGCTCCTAGGCACAGGTTGAAACTTCCTAAGTAAAGATCCAGAATAAAAACAAATGAAAGAATGGATAAATGTGATGGCATCAAGTTGAAGAGTTTCTGCATGGCAAAGAACATAGCTAGCAAGATAAATAGAAAGCCCAGAGAGGGAGAAGATCTTTACTAGCCATGCACCAGACAAGAGTCTCATATCTAAAATATACTTAGAGCTCAACAAATAAAACCTCCCAAAAAATAAACACTCCAAGAAAGAACGAACCAATTAGTAAACAGGCTAAAGAGAGACTTCTCACTCAAGAATCAGTCAAACATTAGAATATAAGATCCACATGAACAAATTTCTTATCTTTTTATTTACCATTTTCTTCTCAGTCTAGATTTAACTGGACCTCACAGCCAGTAGAGGCTGAATAAATGTAAAGTTCTCAAATTAAAAATGAGACTTCTCAGAAGAAGAAATAAGAATAGCCAATAGACACATAAAGAAACATCTCTAGCCATAAAGGAAATGCAAATCAAAACAACATTGGGGATCTACATCACCCTAGTTAGAATGGCCATTATCAAGAAAACTAACAGTTACAGATGCTGGTGGGGATGTGGCCAAAGGGAGCTCTATTGTTGGTGGGAATGTAAACTTGTTCAACTACTATGGAAAGTAGTGTGGATGTTCCTCAAGACTAAACATAGAGTTTCCCTATTACCCATCAATTCACTCTTTACCCTCTATCCAATAGAACACAAACAAGGCAACACTAAGCTACCAGCACAACTATGTGCACTGCAGCATTGTTTACGATAGCCAAGATATGGAATCAACCCAGATGCTCCTCAATGGACAAATGGATCATATGCACAATGGTATATATACACAATGGGGTCATAAACAGTTGTATATGTACACAATGGAATTCTACTCATCCATCAGAAAGAATGATATTGTACTATTAATAAGGAAATTGAAAGACTTGGAAAAAATTAGCTTAAGTGAAATAAGCCAGATCCAAAAAAAACATAGGCTGAATGCTTTCTCTCGTTTGTAGTAACTACAAAGTGCCTAAAAATCTACACATAAACACACTGGATGGTATAAGACAAATATACACTTGGATATGATAAATTATACAGGACTCTAGACATTCACAAAGTCATATCAAAGGAGGATATTCTTAGGAGAGGACTACAAGGGCACAATAGCTATGTGCATATGATCATATAAAATAATATTTATCCAGAGGAACTCCAAGAAAGGGAAACAAGAGATTTTTCCCTTTGTTGCTGTTTTTGTTTTCTGTACCTTTTGTCTTATTTGTAAGTTTACTTGTTTTTTGGAGGGTATGGGGGAGCACAGAAATGGTGGGACAAAGGATAAACAAATGCAGCAGTGATACTCACTAGACACTAGGTTGCAAATGACCTATACAACTTGTAGGGGGGAGGAGGAAAACACTGGGAGAAAGTGAAGGAAAGAGTGACACTACTCAAAAAGAAATGCACTCATACCTGACTTATGTAACAGTAACCCTTCTATATATCACTTTTTACAATAACAATAAAAATAAAACCTAAAAACAAGAAACATTTAAACTGTATGCTACTTAAGTAAAATTTAAAAAAATACATGAAAACGCCAAATCTTGTTTGTTAGCAACATATATTAAATGCCTGTGTAGACTATATGTACTAAAAGTACTAAACTATGTTAGAAGTGGAATTGCTAGGTCAAATAGGCAATATAAAATTTCTCTCCCCAACGAAATGGCCTCTATCTAAAATTTCTTATTACTTTAGCATTTCCTACCTGGGCTAGATTTGAACCGTGATCTTCAGATCTCAGCCTTCTAAGTAGCTAGGATTACAGGTGTGAGCCACCAACACCAAGCTTAAGACTTTAAATTTCTTTTTTCTTTTTTTCTTTTTTTTTGGTCAGTCGTGGAACCTGAACTGGGCCTGGGCGCTGTCCCTTAGTTCTTCAGCTCAAGGCTAGGGCTCTACCACTTGAGCCAAGCACCACTTCCAGCTTTTTCTGCTTATGTGGTGCTGAGGACGCAAACCTAGGACCTCATGTGTGCAAGGCAAACACTATCACTGAGCCACCTTCCCAGCCCGAAGACTTTAAATTTCTTAACCTTCCCCATATAATGTAGCCTAACCAAAGCAGTGACAGACCTTCCATTGTCTTTGTCACATTCTATTGATTAAAACAATGTCACTGGTGGGCCAGGATCTGGTCCAGTTTTTTATAGAGTCCTGATCAAGTAATTGGCCAGAGAAACAAGGACCATATCAGAAAGTTTATTCAAAAGCAAAAGTATATCATGAAGGGAGATAATGGGCTCAAATGAAAAGTTTGAGTGCTCTGTGGTTTGGATTATTTCCTCTTTATTTTCCAACTGTGGGTTTCTGGACATTTCCTAATAGGAGTGATTAATTTCCGATTTCACTAAGTCTAAGTTATAGAACTCAAGTTATACTACACATATTCTAAATGTTCATTCCCAGCTTTTAATCAGATGCATGAAGTGCAAGTGAAATTCATGAGCAGTTAATTGAGCAAACACCTAAAAGGGTGCTTGGAGTAATAGGTGAGCAAGACTATGCTTGGGTTAGGGACTGGGATAGAACCAGTCTTCTCCCCTTCCCCTACACATAAAGATGTAAATCACCACAAGAACTAAGGTGATAACTACAAAATGGGCTTTCCAAGGATAATTTACTTCACACCTGTCTTTGCTCAGCTCTGTCCTTCATGTTCTAGTTCCCTGGATCAGAAAAAAATCTCAGCATCTGTGGCTCCAGGATAAGGGATTGTCTAAGAAGGTGTATAATTAAGAACAACTTCAGGGCATATCTACCACCAGGATACAGCCTTGACTTTATGTAAAAATATCTACACTCCTTACCTCCCCCCTAAAAAAAAAACCCCTGAATTCAAATTTTAACATCATTCATCCTATCTTCATGCTAAATAAATAGATACATGTTGTTATTTGGGAGGGGGTTGTATTTTAGAAATTAAATAGTTCAAAATGTAAACCACAAGAAATTTTAGAATTGAAAAGGCCAGAAAAAGAAGAGGATAATGCAAGGAGGGACCATATTGTCTGCACATCTGATTTTTTTTTTTTTTAGGATCCCAGAGGAGCATCTCCATTACTTTTTGGCCTGTTTTAAAAATGAATGGGTCTGTGGATCTAATATCTGCCCTTCATGCCCAATTAATAAAATGCATCTGTGTTGTGTTTTCATTTGATGAAACAGGAGACCAGTTCACCCCGCTCCTAACTGTTGATGTGAGACGTGCCTGGCCTCTTATCACATGGCTATCTAAAAGCCACCGCAAATCCCAGACAGCAGAACGCAGACCCATTATACATGTTACTGGCCCACATTCCTGAGAAGAAGAAAATGAACCCCATCCCCAGTAACTTTTTGACTAGGTGAAAAGAAATGGGTGGCAAACGCTTCATCAAAGCACTTCAGTCTATAGTTCAAACTCTAAAAAATGCATTTACTTCACCAGGAGTTAGCAAAGCATAACAAGTTTTAACAAGATCTGAACAGACTGGAAGTTTGAATTATGTAAACATATTTTGGTGCCAAGAGAAAACACTGAAGAGAAGTTTAAACAATTCAAAGGATAGAGGGTCTGAGCAAATCTTTAGACAAAGAAAAAGCCCTTTCCAGAAGGTCATGTGATAATGAAAATTCTGATACTTGATTAATGCTCTCTTCCTCAACCCCCTACTTACTGTATTTTATTCGTTCTTAATTCAGTTTTTGTTTTATCTCCTTAAAATAAAACCTAATAAAAACAGAGAAATTGAATGTCTCATGTCAGCTTTCCCTGTGATAATTCAAGGGATCAAAGTCTTCTGTTTCTGGCCACAAATTGGCCCCAGAGAAAATTATACCCTGTTGGTTTAATATTGAATAGTATAAGATAGTATAAGGATTTAATCTGAACAAGGAATGTAGTTCTTACAAAAGAAAGAGTGGCAAAAGAGTATCAGGGGAACAGGAATGGGACTATATAAAAGAAACTGTACCTCCCTATTTGAGATTACAGGGTTTGTGAACTTATAGTGCATCCATGAGCCTCCCTGCTTTGGCCTACGTGTGGAATATATATTTCTCCAGCTGGCAGCTTTACACACAAGTATTGCCCTCAAATCACTGTATAAGTGATCTCTTACTCTGTGCCACCTTATGTCAAAACATAGTAGTGGCCAGGCACCAATGGTACATGCCTATAATCTTAGCACTCCAGAAGACTGAGGTCTAAGGACCATAGTTTGAAGCTCACTTGAGCAGAAAAGTGTATGAGATTCTTATCTCCAGTTAACTAGCAAACATCCAGAAGTGGATCCTTGGTAGTTACCTAAGACATAGGTAAAATGGAGAAGGAAAAAGGAAAAATAAGACATAGCTACATCTGAATAAAGTAGCTCCTGTTTTTAAAAGCTGAATATCAAAAGTATTTGACTGGATTGACTTAATATAGTTTGGGGAAGTTTAAAGTCCTCCATTATGCTGGAAGCAATTACCAAGTTAGACTTTAGGCTAAAGATAGTATTAGAGATATTTAATAATCACTAAAGTAATATAAATTGATGTACAGATTTAAAAATTTAAATATGCTCTCATATTCTCTACACAACTGAAAATTAAAGAATCCATAAGTTTTGTAAAACTTTTTTGCCAAGTGATTGTGATATAAATTCATCAAGTTATTCTATTAATTTCCAAACCATTTGGTTTATAAAAGCTGTTTCTATGATACATTCTTACCCCGTCTGAACTTTCCTTTAATATTGCTGCCACCTCCCCCCACACCCCAACATCAAAGTTCCTTTGCAAGTTTCCCAGTGAATCAATCCCAAAAAGGTGATCTGTGGCAGTGTCTGAGGTGTACAGTCTCTTCGTCTCATTCACAATGCTCACCGCTGCTCTCTGACCACCACTCCTTGCCATGTTTCCAAGCCCTCACACGCAGAACAAGGATCCTTGGAGCTGGAGCCTCCGTGGAGCCTATCCTGAGATATGTGAACCCCAGTTTGAGAGGAAGATGGAAGGGGGAGAGAAGGTGAAGTGGAGGATTATCCATTCTGGTCCACAGAAGCCCTTATCTTCTGTCTGTCTCACACAGACTTAGCAGGTGGATATGGTTGCTTCAGATCCTGGATAGATCCATCATGGCTCACCCTATGGAAAAGAAGCTCAATCACCGAGCAGGATAAACAGAGTAAAGAAAACAGGAGGATACAGGTGGACCCATTGCAACAATGAGATGTACAAGATGTGATGTCGAAAATCGAACTTTACAACTTTGGCTGGGGGGGTGGTGGTGAGTGAGGAGGAGATGGAAAGGGATGGGAAGGGGAAACAAAGGAGGAGGCTACAATGCTTGATAAGAAATGTACTCATTACCTTGCCCATGTAATTGTAACCCCTCTGTACGGTATTTTCACAATAAAAAAATAAAGAAAGAAAACAGGAGGAGTACACAGAAGAAGAAAATATAAATGGCAGTTACTGATGGGCTTGGCAAGTGCCTTAGAGTGGACAAGAGACAGAATGAGTTTGGCTGTTTCTTCCTCAAGAAGAAGCAAGTTGGTATGAAGGGGGATGAGGAAAATAGCATGCCTCTCCCTGCTTTGCAGCTCATCATCGGTGGGTGAATCACCAGAAGAAAGTGCTTATAGTTACTTATTGATGTGCTCTTCATCTTCCTGTTAAAATGGTCCTAGGTAGGCTTGGTATGTCTCTAGGTGGTGAAGTGCTTGCCTATCATAACCAATGTTCTGGTTTAATCATCTACACTGTGGGGAAAAAGTCCTAGGTAGAGTCCTTCAAAGTGCTTTGGTGTGGCTACCGAAGCTATGTATAAGATGTTGAAAAAGCTCTCCCAAAGCATCTAGAGGGTGCTATCTATAGCTAAAGGGATTATAGGCCTATCCGACCACTATTTTCACTTTTTTTAGGTACCCTTATTCAAGATAATGTACTTATATACATAGTATTCATGTACTGTGTATTATGTATTATGGTTCCATTTCCCCTACTAGTTACTAATTGTAATGTTGTGGTTTAGCAATACACATACATACACACGTGTGTGTGTTTGTATGCACACAACTCCTAAAGCCTCTGAACTCTACCAAGTGTTAGATGTCATTTTTGTGGGCCACTGAGATAACTAATGCTTAGGGTCTCCTTGAAACCAGATCCAAATATTGGAGCTGCTTGCCAGGGGATGCAATCATGTGATGAAAAGTTTGGAACCTTCAAATTTACTATCTCAGAGGGAAGAGGAGGTGATGATTGAGTTGATCATGTATGGCCAATGTTTAAATTAATCATATCTGCTTAATGCACCCTCCATAAAATCCCAAAAGGGGCTTATCTCAGTAAAAGAGCACTTGCTTGGAAAATGAAATGCCCTGAGTTCTACTCTCAGCTCTGAAAAAAAAAATACCTAAAGGACCAGATTATAGAGCTTCTAGGTTTCTAACAAGAGTGCACCCAAGTACCAGGAGTGTGATGCATCCCAGACTCTGAGAGTTCCAAACAACTATGCTTAGAACCCTTCTAAATCTAGCCCCCTGTGTGTCATCATCTGTATTGAATTAGTGATTTAGTAATAGCCATTTTCCTGGGTTCTATGAGCTGCTCTGGGAAAGTTTCAAATACAAGAAGAGAACATGTGCACCTCCAATTTACACTGGAACAAAAGCGTGGGTTCCCTAGGACGTACCATTCAGGATTGACACATGAATGGGGAAAAAGGAAGCCTTTTAGGATTAAGCCCTTAACCTGTGGGGTTTACTTTAATTCAGGTTAGTGTTGGAAGAGAATGAACTGGTAAGATACCCAGCTGGTATCCAGAAGAAAAACACCTACATAACTGGTATAAAAAGTAAAGTATTTGGGAATATGTAGAAAAAAAGAATCTGGATTTTCTTACTCATTTAGGCAAAGGCATAAAATATAATTCTGGCCAATAAAGGTAAGAAGGAAAGTTCTGTAGAATGATGCTTTGTTTCAGAAATACATGGAAAAGAAACAGTGCAGGAGTTTGTAGATAACTTTGGTATTTTTGTAGAAAATAACTTCTGTAGATAGACAAACCGATCAAGAAAATGTGGTATATATACACAATGGAATTCTATGCTTCCATCAGAAAGAATGGCATTGGCCTATTCACAAGGAAATAGAAAGACTTGGAAAAAACTCTATTAAGCGAAGTAAGCCAGACCCAAAGAAACGCAGGCTGCATGATTTCTCTTATTTGTAATAATTAGAATGTGCATATAAATCTACAAGTCAACCCAAAGGATTGTAGAAGAGAAAAAAATACACTTGGACATGATTAATTAAATAGGACTCTAAACATTTACACAGTGAGACCAAAGGAGGATATTCTTAGGAGAAGATCACAAATGTTCAATAGCTATGTGCATATGATCATAAAATGATACTTATCAAAATGAACTCCAAGAAATGGAAACAAGAGGGTTTTTATTATATTGTTTGTGGTTCTTTATTTTCTTGTTTCTTTTGGCTTCTTCCCTTTTGTTGCTGTTTTTTATTTCTGTACCTTTTGTCTTGTATATAAGTTTATCTGACTTGGGAAGGGGAAGCACAGAAATGGTGAGTCAAAGAGTGATACTCATTAGACACGGTTGGAAATTAACTATACAACTTAGGGGGAGGGGAGTTGGGAGGGGAAAGACTGGGAGAAATGAGGGAGGGGGTGACTGTTCAAAAAGAAATGTACTCATTACCTTACTTATGTAACTGTAACTGCTCTGTACATCATCTTTACAATAAAAAAACAGCATCTTTTCCTCTAGATGTTATGGTTTTTGAGCATGTTACATGGAATTATAGCCACCATTTACCCACCTAAAAAAATAAAACCAAAACCCATGAAGCACAAAATCACACAGAATGGATAATAAACACACCAAGAATGGAATCAAATTCTCTTGAACAGTTTTTATTTAGAATGCATTTGCAAAATCTCTAAACCAGCTGGTTTACAGTCTTGTTACTTGTATCTTAAAATCAGGTGCCAATATTAATTAACTAGAATGAATAAAATTGAAGGTACTTTTTACTTTCAATTGACATCACATTCAACAACACAGCTTACTGTTTATAAGAAGCTACTGAAGTTTTCACATATGACTGATAAGAATGTACAGTGGGAACAATAAAAGACCCCGAATAGCAAAAACACTCCTCAATGGAAAGAACACGGCTGGAGGAATATCAATACCAAACTTCAAACTCTACTATAAAGCCATAGTAATCAAAACAGCTTGGTATTGGCATAAGAACAGACCTCAGGACCAATGGAATAGAATTGAAAACCCAGAAATGAACCTACAGACCTATAGCCATCTAATCTTCGATAAGGGAGCTAAAACAATAGAATGGAAGAAAGACAACCTCTTCAGTAAATAGTGCTGGCAAAATTGGTTAACTACATGTAGAAAACTTAAGCTAGATCCTTATATATCACCCTGCACCAGAATCAACTCCAAATGGATCAAAGACCTTGAACTCAAAGCAGACACTCTGAAAACATTACAGGATGGAATAGGAGAAACCCTAGGTCTCCTTGGCTCAGGCCGAAATTTTCTGAATAGAGACCCGGAAACACAACAAATCAAAGAAAGGTTGGACAAATGGGATTGCATAAAGTTGCAGAGCTTCTGCAGGGCAAAAGACATAGCTAGCAAGATCAATAGAAAGCCCACGGATTGGGAGAAGATCTTTACTAGCCATACAACAGACAAGGGTCTCATATCTAAAATATACTTGGAACTCAAAAAATTAAACCTCCCAACAACAAATCCTCAAAGAAACAACTGCCCAATAAATAAGTGGGCGAAAGACTTAAAGAGAAACTTCTCTGAAGAAGAAAGAAGGATGGCCAATAGACACATGAAGAAATGTTCAACATCCCTAGCCATAAAAGAAATGCAAATCAAAACAACATTGAGATATCACCTCACCCCAGTTAGAACGGCAAAAATCAAGAACTCTAACAACAACAGATGCTGGAGGGGATGTGGACAGAAAGGAACCTTACTTCATTGTTGGTGGGAATGTAAACTTGTTCAACCACTTTGGAAAGCAGTATGGAGGTTCCTCAAAAGACTTCACATAGAACTCCCCTATGACCCAGCAATCCCACTTTTGGGCATTTACCCAAATGATCACAAACAAGACCACACTAAAGCTACCAGCACAACTATGTTTATTGCAGCATTATTTACCATAGCTAAGATCTGAAACCAACCCAGATGCCCCTCAGTAGATGAATGGATCAAGAAAATGTGGTATATATACACAATGGAATTCTATGCCTCCATCAGAAAGAATGACATTTCCTCATTTGTTAGGAAATGGAAAGGCTTGGAAAAAATTATATTAAGTGAAGTAAGCCAGGCCCAAAGAAACATAGGTCCCATGGTTTCCCTTATTTGCAATATCTAGTATATGTATGAGTCAAGCGGAAAAGGTCAGATAATGTGATGTCAGGAAAATGAATCCTTAGATGTGTATTTTATTGTTTTTTTCTTTCATGCATGTGTTTCTAACGCATTTATAAGATTATCTCTTTGTTGCTTTGTATATCCCTCCCCCACAGTATAACCCCTGCTTTCACTATATTTGATGTCAGTATAACTTGTGGAGGAGAGGGGGAAAAACCAGTTGTTTAAGGATACAGGTGGACCTGTTGCAACAATGAGAAGTACAACTAGCTTTACAATGTCGGTGCGGGGGGGGGGGGGGGGGGAGGAGAAGGATTGGGATTGGGGGGGAGGGGGGAGGCTGGGAAGGGATGTGAAGGGTAAACAAAGGACGAGGCTGCAATGCTTGGTAAGAAATGTACGCATTATCCTGCCCACGTAATTGTAACTCCTCTGTACAGTATGTTCACAAATAAAATAAAATTAAATTAAAAAAAAAAAGAATGTACAGTGAAAAACACACCTCTTACTAAAGCCGAACATAATTATATTCTGACCAGTGATATGATGATAAAGATATAACATCCTCCAAGTACAATGCTGATAGTTTTGTTTATATTAACAAGAACACAAATGTGAAGCCAGAGATTTATTTTGGAACTTCATTCACTTGTCAGTTATGTGAGCGATTTTTTACTAATTGAATAATAGTTTTTCAAATACTGAAAAACATTTTCTCAATATTTATGCTAATTAAAATGCAATGGTTACAGATATACATCTGTACTTTACATTATTAATATTTTTATCTCTATCAGCTAGGGAGTTATTTTTTTCTCATGATGCATGGTCCCAGGGGAGAAGGTAATGAGATATCCCCTCTTGAAGAGGAAATGACCTGGTTTTAAACAAGTTGGGAAAAGGTACAATGAGCAGCTATCTATGATAGAATCTCTCTATGGAAGGGAAATAAATCCTGGCCAATACCTAGAAGCATCTAGTGAAAAATCCTTCATGATGATGATCTCTTCTACACTAAAAAAAAAACTGTGTGGTAAGTTCATACTACATTAACATTTAGGAAAGCCTCTAGAAATCACTGAAGACATGTCAAGGGATATAACATGTTTTCAGGGATGACACAGAGTGTGGGAAAACCTGGTGGGATTATCACAGTCCAAAGCAGGACAGACTACTTCAACAACTGCCTTAACCCACCATTATCTCTTTCTATAATATATTCTGATTTTAGATTTAAGTTATTCTAGAGATACTGATGTTATCATCCAAAATGTACTGTATCACAAAAGCATTCTGCCCTGGCCCAGGTTTTTCTTGAATACATAAACTTGTTCTCTGCTGAGTGTTTTGGCTTTGCTTCCTTATGGTGCTGAGAACAGAGGCACACGCCACAATCATTAAAACAATGCAGGACGTTCTGTAATGTTAAATCAATGAGCCAACTACATTTTAAACAGGGTGTGCAGGAAGTTTTGGAAGGTCATATTTAAAGGACACTTAAATCAAGTAAGTAGAAATAGAGTCAAGTTGTCAAGAGTTCAAGTAGAACTATAACAAAGTATTTGGAAGTTTGCCTCTTTTATTTTTTTTACTAAGAGGGAGATAATCAGTATTCATCCTTTAACCTTTCCTTAATGATTTAACTACCAAGAATCCCTTTTAAGAACTTGATCACCCTTTGACCTTATGTTTTAGAAGATCTTAATTTATTTATTAAAAATGTTACATGGTTGCCAACAAGAACATATCCCTAGCATGAGATAACCAGCTACCAAATGGATATAAAAATTATACCCAAAGGAAAAAGACGACCATTTTAGTTATCCTTTGCTAACTAAGTAAAATATGATTTAGAAGTCTGATGCAGAACTGCGAGTATTCTGCACCATTACCAACTTCAGTGCTTCTGGAATATTCAAGATGTGACCGGTGAGCCACCGCTCTTTGACATTCCACCAATGACATTAAGAGGACAGTAGTAGTTTATATGCAGCCAGCACTGAGTAATTCTGGATAAACTAATTAATATTTAATCTTTTAAAACTCTCCTACTGGCATCTTTTAGCCCTTTTCCCTGACCTGAAACACAGTTAGAGACTTATCATGAAAGCTAAATGGCTATTTCCCATTACACAAAGTTTCATATTCAATTTGGGAGTTGGCTGCTCTAAGAAAGATACTCCTCCATCATCTGATATCACTTAGTACACAGAGCAAGGGCAGAGGAAGAAACAAACAAATCTTAGCCTATCTAATAGAAGAATGGGGTAAAGGTCAAAGTGATTGCCTAAAGTAAGGAATAAGATGATATGCCAGACTTCAATTACTCATATTAGCCATCTTTCTCTTTGAAATGTCACTTCTATTATCATTGAGAGATTATGAAAGACTTTCTAAATTCTTGCAGGGAAATCAAATTGTATATTGTGTCTCTTACTTCTATGTAGAAATGTACCCTGGAGATTGTCCAGCACCCAGTCACACCTTCTGACTCCCAGATCAGGGCTCTGTCCACCATCATCACACTGTCAAACATGCAATTAAGTATTCTTTAATATTGTTATAAGTTGAATTATGCATTCCCCCTTTATAAGAAGGAAAGAGCCATGTAAAGACAGAGGCAGCCTTGAGCATTGTCACCGTCAGCCAATGAATGCAAAGACTCAGCAGTGACCACCGGAAGGTAGAAAGATCTACTCAGCCTCAGAAGAAGCACTTTCCTGGCTGACATCTTGACCTTGGACTTCTGGCCTCTAGCACCCTAAGAGAATAGATTTGTGTTATTTTAAGCCGTTCAGTTTTAGGCATGTAGCTTTCTCTATCCTGCCATTAAAGAGCTTCCTCTTGGGAGAGAATATCCTTGGCATGATCTCAAGTTCCACTAGGTCACCCTTTTTCCTCCATGAGTCTCAAACTTTTGTACATGATACTCCTTGCTCTTCACAGGAGATGTCCAGAGTCAACCCAGAAATACCAAGGTTACCAGAATAGATGCAGACTGAGCAACATACTTCAGAAAGGAGGAAACATAAAAATCACCTTCTCACCATAATGCTAAACAACAACAACACAGTTTCTTCTAAGAGATGGTCTATAAGTATTTCCTGCTAGTCTACAAAACAAATATTTCTTGGCTAAGACCAAGAAAACATCTTCTACTTGTGCTTTGCAGAAATATAGGCCATGAAATATTCTTTAAAAGAGTAATTTGGTACGCTGATAAGGTTAGGAAGCAATAGCAATCTCTTTTGCTGGGACATCTACTACATTCAATCGTCCATTGCCTTCTCTCAGAAATATTGACACTAAAATATACCTAAGTACAGTCAGTTGATTTTATATTTCCTCAAACTACTTGATATAGCTGTTAATCTTTCTTTTTCTAGTGATTTATTGGAGATAAGAGTCTCATGGAGTTTCCTGCCTGGGCTGGCTTTGAACCATGATCCTCAGATTTCAGCCTCTTGAGTAACTAGGATTACAGGCATGAGCCACCGGTGCCTGGCTAAACTCTTTTTCTTATAGCAATCATTCATTCCTAGGAATATAGCTTGAGAAACAATGAGCTGTGCTATTCCTGTGTATTACCAAGTACACTCTAGCTGATTGCTATATGAGAAATTATGAACTATTTGCAGTGTAAGGTTGACTAACCCAAAAGTATACATCCATGAAAGAGATATGGAGAGACTTCCTGACCCACTGAGCACAAGGCATAAGGCCTCTGGCATAGAGAACTCTTTAAGAAAAGGAATGGTTACCAAGTAAGGTTGCACTTCAGGCCTTAAATTGGTCCAGGCAAATTAAAGTCTCTGATGCTTCATGTGCCTTTGCTTCATAATTGCCTACATAAAAATAAAAAAAGAAACTCTAAGAATGCCATTAAACAGGATAGAACTCAGTTTCTCTCCCAAGCAATAAGACAATAGGCATACACTCTGGAAATGATCTTGTGGTTATGTTGCATGAGGTTCCTTCTCAGTCATTTCTCTGTCATCCATAGGGGTCTTCTGCCTTGTCCAGGCAGCAGAAGAGCTAGAAGAATGACCATAAGCCAGTTTAGAGTTGCTTACTTTCTATTGGGCCAGTATTTAGTCACATTGGCTGTCTTTAGCTCCTGGGGAACTTGAGAAAGGCAGGCTATTCCAGATAGTCAGGTGACTCAGCTAACTGTCAAGGGTTTCATTATCGTAAAAGAGGAAAAATAGTTTTAGTACAGCTAGCACTTTCTGCCAACCTCTCTCTCTCTGTCTTTTGCGACTCTCTCTTGGTCTCTTGTGTCTCACTCTGTTACTTTCTCTCTCACCTTCCCTTTCCCTTTTACTCTTCTCAGTCTCTCAATTTTAAATGTACAAACTCAGAGCTTTATTACCTAGTATTAATAGCTGATGCGCAGTAATGCAGATGTCTTTAAGGTATCAGAGTAGCTTATGTTAGAGGTGCTTTGAGAAAATTAAAAAATTTTTAGAAAAAAAAGCAACATTAGAATATTTGGGTCGCAAGGGCTCCCGTATTCTTTGTAAGGAAGTGATACATTGAATTTCTTTCCCTGTGCCGTCCCAGAAGACAAGACTAAGAGTAATGTGAGGGCGATGCCAAGAGAGATCTGAGCAGATGTGGGAAGGTTGGAAAAAACTGCCAACTACCCAGCCTTCCCCACCCCTGGAAAACAAGAGAACTCCAGGTGAGGGGGTGGGCTGGGGACTGGCTCTACCTGCCTCAAAGCACCTTCAGGGTTTGGTTTCTTTCCAAGAAAGGAAATGAGGAAAGTAAACACTTTATTGGAAGAAGAATTTGAAAAAGAAAATCTGTACTTGGATTGTTTGGGAGAGAGAAACAAAGTAGAGGATGGTTTGAGAAATGTGAGCAAGTTGGTTTGTGACTATCAGTTCCACACATTCCTCTTAATAGCCGGATCTTTCTACTCCAAGGCTTGTCAACACTTCAGCCAGCAGTGGAAGTTTCCAAGGAACCATCTTTGGTGTTTGGTACACTTGTTCAGGGCCAACTGTGTGCCCTTGCAGCCTGCTGGTTTTGGAATCCTTCTTACAGAAGTGCACTCCTAGAACAAAGGGGCCCTGTTTCTCCCTTCCATGTTCTGACAGAAACTCTGCCTGTGGAGATTCTGTGGAGTCCATGGGAGACCAAGGTCTTGTTTTCTTTGTTTTGTATGAGTGTGTGTGCCAATCCTGGGTCTTGAACTCGGAGCTTGGGTGGTGTCCCTTAGCTTCTTTTTTTTTTTTTCTTCTTGCCAGTCCTGGAGCTTGAACTCTGGCTCTGAGCACCGTCTCTGAGCTGCTTTTGCTCAAGGCTATACCATTTGACCCACACAAGCCACGCTTGAGCCACTGGCATTGGCAATTTCCATTTATTTATTTATTTATTCATTCATTCATTTACATGTGCTCATACTGGAGCTTGAACTCAAGGCCTGGGCTCTGTCTCTTCATTTTTTCACTTAAGGCTAGTGTTCTATCACTTGAGTCACAGCTCCACTTCTGGCTTTTTGGTGGTAAATTTAAAGATTAAACATCGATCCTCAGATCTCAGCCTCCAGAGTATCTAGGATTACAGGTGTGAGCTACTGGCTTGTTTATTGTGGTGTTGAAGATCAAACTGAACCTAGTGCTGGATAAGTACTAGGTTCTGAGCAACATCCTCTCAGTCTTTTGTCATTTAGCTTAGTTTAGAAAATATGTGGTTGAAAGTAACACTCACTTACAAAAGGGGTCTGTTCAGCCCACCGAGTTGTTTACTCATTACTCCAAATTGCATGAGGCATTAACCTGCTCTGGTAAAGCAAAAAGCACAGGATATAATCACTAAAAAACCATTTTTAACATCAATTATCAGCTACATTTCCAGAGTCTACAAGTTTGAATCTGTTAAACTGTCTTAATAAGAGGGGTACAATAATAGAAAAACCAGATTACATCCAAAGAAATTAATTTTAATAAGATGGAAAAAATATTGGCAAAGTTTGAACTTCTGTTAAAGCCTAAGCAAACATTAGAATAAATAATTAATAAGTTTTAATACTTTATTAAGGTACCGATTTTAAAAATATATTCAATATGTACAAAAATATAAACAAAAAATAAACCAATATAATTTCATATTCAGAAATATTAGTAACGCAGTGTACTACAATATTAATTAGTTACTTTATATGATGCCCTATTTTAGGTAAGTAGTGTTTAGTGACTTAGTACACTATGAACTGATAGCACATTCAAGCCTATTTTGGCACATTTGAATCTTTTCTATCAACCAGATAGATGATGATACATACATTGTGTAAGATACCTGGATGAGGAAGGAAGGGACACAAAACTAGCCAGGTATTGTTGCCACAGTGAGAGAATAATCTAGAGAGAGGAGACAACTCAAGCCCACAAATATATATACACGTATATAACATATATATTATAAATCACTGTTTCTTGCAGCCCGTACTAAAATATGCCTCTAAGAAGTCACTGTAAACCCCTTTTCTGCTGTCCTACACGTGCCTAGAATTATACCATATAATTTATATGATGTCCACTAACATGACATGAAACTTCTAATACGGCATATGAGGAAACTGAGGGAAAGTAAAGGGTAAGTCAAGGTCAAAGTCAGAGCTAAAAAGCTAGAATCCAGGTTTCAGACTCCACTAAATCCTTTCTCTTTGCACTATAAGACACACTTTGAACTGGGTATAGCATCCTATAATTCCTCAGGAGATGGATATCAATTCATGGCCAGTTTCGACTAACTTAGAACAAGATCCTCTCTGAAGAACAAACTAAAAGCCAAAGGCCAGCAAAAAAGCTCAAATGGTAAAGTGCTTGCCTACCAAGTGCAAGATCCTGAGTTCGATCCCCAGTATGGTTAAAAGAAAAATAAAAGACACTTTGTATACATTATGATGGCTTAGGTTTTATTTTCTGCTTCAGATAATTACAGTCTTACAGAGTTAATATATAAGCTGGAACTGCCAGGTTATGTGAGTTTATGATAGCATAGTCAGGGGCTATAAAATCACCAAAGACCTGGTGATAGCAAAGTCTAGAGACAGTTTAAGGTCATGAAAAGCTATGTAATTTGGTGACAGCATGGGGACCACAGTGAGAGGCAACCAAGAGAAGAGAAGGTCAATGGGAGTCAGGCAGAAAGGGTAGAGATGACAATTCATGTACTTTTACAATTGTAGGAGGGCACAGGGTGAAATCATCGCTCTGTGGACAGGTTTCTTCTGTAAAATAGAGATGGTTATCATCTAGCACTGTCTAAATATGTACACATGTTTCTCTGTCATGGAAACTTCAGCTCTCTTCCTACTTTCTAACTCCTCTACCCTTGTCCAAAGAAGAATAAGTGGTTTTCTGGTTGGTGAGAGCATGAGGCTGTCCAGTGGGCTGTACCTTACCTGTGATCAGAATTTCTGTGTGGTGAAACAGTGAATGGCTCTCGTGTTGATTACTTTGCCCATGAGGGAAGCTATTGAGTTTGAGTTGGGCTTGAAGAAGAAAAAGATACAAATAGTTTCTTCTCTACTTAGTTTCCCAAGGAAGTAAAGGAGCTTTGGTGAGGCTCACTGTTTTGCTGTAAGATCTTCTTATATCCTCTCTGATGCATTATAGAACATAAGGGGACTTCCTGATAATTTCATAGACTTTAGCTCCCTTCCTTACACCTTATTTCCATAACTTTTGCCTTGCTGAAAGTCTTGTATTGGGGAAAATTGAGTCCTTCCACAATTGTAAATAAAACAATATCCTATTTTCCCAACTGACTGTTGTACTTTATGTATTCTGTGTACTTCATGTGTTCCCTTGGTTATAATCTCCAAAGAAGAGGGAGAAGGGAATAAATAGGGGTGAAGAAGGAAAGACACAGGATTAAGAAGAA
Source organism: Dipodomys spectabilis (assembly GCF_019054845.1). Classification (NCBI taxonomy): domain Eukaryota; kingdom Metazoa; phylum Chordata; class Mammalia; order Rodentia; family Heteromyidae; genus Dipodomys; species Dipodomys spectabilis. The sequence goes on along the minus strand of NW_024870686.1, from coordinate 8,976,445 downwards.
ACACCAGAAAGGAAAGCAGTAGCATGAAGGGAAAAGGAAGCAGTAGGGCAGGATGCCCACTCACTAGTTTAGGAAAGACAGATTTCTAAGTGGTTGATGTCTGCAGGGATTCGAAGGGAGAGAAGGGGAAGAATGGCAAAGCTTCCTGGTTCCATTATTATTTTTGTTGTTGTCATTCCACGCCCAAGCAGGAGAAAATTTTGAATGTTCAATTTAATCCTAGAAACGATTCCTGAATCCTTTCTGCTCTTGATATTGTGGGAATAAGAGTTGGGCTTGAAGAAGAAAGAGATAAATTAGCTTCTCTCTAGTAAGTTTCCCCGACAACTAAAGTACAGAATACTTTTCGATGGAAGTTTAGTAGAGTAATTCACTTCTTCAAATTTACTGCAAACTCTACAAAATATCAAATGACAAATTGACTCATAAGAGCTCTTAAAAGTGAGAACTGGGTGTCTTCCAAGGGGTTATATAAGACAATAGCATTTATAAAAATAAGCTTCTTTTGTAGTGTTTCTTGATTCTAGAAGCTTTGGTACCCTTCTCACCTCTGATAGCTTAAAAAAAAAACCTTGCAGAGATACTAAAAAGCCAACAAATGCCTATTTAAGCAAAAGCAGTTCCTTCCTAAAGCCCATGATCCAATAGAGACCTGCTCTTTTCAAATCTTCTTGTAGATAACAAAAAGCAAACGTTTAAAATAATTATAAACAAAAGAACATGTAAGAGATTTCCAGAAGCACACACTTTTAAAAATAGATCTGAGAAAACAGTATTCTGTTTGTTAGATTTATTTCCATCTAAGAACATAATTCTTTAAACCAGCATGAGCCTGGTAATGCTTTTGTAATGTTCTTTCTCACTGCTCAATAGCAACTTTGCTGCCTTCTGCCTGTATTTTATTATGCTTCTGGATGAATATTGTGTGTGTGTGTGTGTGTGTGTGTGTGTGAGTGTGTGTGTGTGAGTGTGTATACCATCCTGGGCCTTGAACTCAGGACCTGGGTGCTCTCTGTGAGCTTTCTTGTCCATGGTCAGCCTCTGCTACTTGAGCTACAGCTTTATCTCTGATTTTCTATAGTTTATTTTTATTTTTTTTTTTTATTTTTTGGGTCCGGTCGTGGGACTTGAACTCTGGGCCTGGGCGCTGTCCCTCAGCTCTTCAGCTCAAGGCTAGCGCTCTACCACTTGAGCCACTGCGCCACTTCCGGCTTTTTACTTTTTGCTTATGTGGTGCTGAGGAATCGAACCCAGGGCCTCATGCATGCAAGGCAAGCGCTCTACCACTGAGCCACCTTCTCAGCCCCTTTCTATAGTTTATTGGAGATAAGAATATTAGGAGCTTTTCCTTCTCCGGGCTGGTTTCAAACCAAGGCTTCAGATCTCACCTCTTGAGTGGCTAAGATTATAGGCAGGAGCCACTGGAGCCAAGCTTAAGTTTTCTTCTTTATTACAGAAAATATCTCTAAACTTCTACAGGAATGTCATTCACGTATTTTTGTTGATTTGAATGATTTTCTTATGGAAATTGAAAGACTGACTAGCAATTTTCCAAACATCTCCATGTTCTGTTGGCTGTCGCCCAGTCAAGTCTTCAAGAAAAAATTAAAACTCAAGAGCTAAGGGATTATGAGTGGGAATTTACTATAGACAAAAAGATACAAAGAAAATTCTACTGCTGAGTTTTTGACAGTGGGCTCCAGAATATACTGCACTCATTTATTTCCCATCCTTGACTCTTCTTAGAAGTAAGGCTCCTAAAAATAATAATGAAAAATAATGAACAAACTCTAAACGCTTAATGAAATGACCCTAACTTACACATATGGGCGAGCAAACAATAAATACACAGAGAAAGGGACTAAGTGAGTTGTAATGGAATCCAATAGATCATATAAATTTTACAAAGTATTCCTTTATTGGCTTCCATGGCAGAGATAATTGGGAGCATTTTAGCATTTGTTAAAGGAAGAGAGTAGCCAGTTGTGTTCCTTTCCATACCAGGAACAAGTCCAGAGTGAATTTTCTGTGGATTTTCCTGGGTACCAACTCATGGTGCTTAGGACACTGTAGCCTTGTTTCTTACAGGGAAGAAAGAGGGCACAAAACTGGAGAAGACCCACGTCTGCTGCCATGAAAACCCACCTGTGGTTCAGAGAGTGTGTCTACCCTGACCAGGTCAGACTCTGCTGAACTCTGATTATGCCTTTAGAAAATAGGATAGAAGGCTGAGAGATTTAGGTTACAGTTTGCCTGGCTGCCTTCCAAGGTACCATGCCCAGCTTCGTGAGCAAGTAAAGGTGCCAAATGTTTTCCAGCTGCCTTAGGAAAATATGTCTTTATTTTGCTTCTCACTAGGCCACCTCTTATTTTGGTAGGGGGGAGGGAAAGGCAGCTACCAAGCAGTTTCATCATCCTTGAAGTCTGAACTGAGCCTTCTCCTAGTCTACCCAGCTCACTCATACCAGCTGATTGTCACTGCCCCTGATTAGAAGGAAATAGCACACTGCTTAACCTGGTATTTAGCCCACTCTCATCTGTGTATTTAAGCCTATAATTTCACTTCCATCTTTATGGACTCCTTCATTAGTGAAGGAGTCTTCCTGGAGATTATATTTCATGTCTTGTGCTTCAATCCCCCTACAAGTTGGATTTTTCTATTATTGGCCTAGATTTCTTTACTTTCCATAATCCTTATCCTGCTAATTTTGTTACGAGTGGGCTTGAATTGTATCCAGTTCTTGTCTAGAGTCACAATGAAAGATGTGATCTAAGAAACAAACATGTGCAGCAAAGCAGTGAAGTTTGTTCAAAGGAAAAGTCAATGTCAAGGGAAACAGAGGGCTCCAGACAAGCAGCTCAAAGCGCTCCCATCCAGGGTTATTTTCTAGGGATGGTTTTGAGGCCATCCCCTATGAGAAGTAACTAAGCTAATTAGGGCTTGAATGACAGGTATGGTTATGTAGCAAGCTATATTATATGTGTGCTGAATGCTCATCCCCAGATGTTTAAGTGGAAACATGAGATACAAGTCATCTACTTGAGCTGTTCAGTGGAGGAGTGACACTTCAAATTACTTGAGCACGCAAGCAAGACTGTGCATGCCTTGAGGACTGTTTAAAGCCAGTCATTTGTATTTTTAAAGATTTTTTTAAATTTTAATTTTATTGTCAAGGTGATGTACAAAGGGGTTACAGCTACATACATAAGGTAGTGAGCACATTGCTTGTCCCTTTCTATGCAAGATGCAGGGTGACTACACAAACTGCCAGACCATCCTCTAAATCTCCCAGTATGGGGTATTTCTGGGTAAACTGGGGAGTGGTTCCAGTCTATACCTGTCCTGTTGTCCTAGTTTCTGATCACATCTTCCCTGTCTGCCCCAGTTCCCTCTATCAGTTCCAACTGCCCACTGCTTAGTTTTTGCATAAATCGCTAGCTGATCCATCTTTAGTTTGCTGGGTATCAGGGACTTTTTCCTTTGTATATCACCTATGTTTCTTTGGAGGACTAGCAGTTTTTAAGAGCTCTCTTGTTGGCTCCTATCTCTGGGTACCATTCCCCCTCCCCCAAATAGCTGATTCTTAACTTGATTGCTTATTCTAAAATCTGGCCTCATCCTGACCCTGAGGATCTAATTGACTCTTTAATCGTTTATTTTTCCACTCTGGCTCATTTCACTGCCATCTAAACTCTGGTTCAAGAAGATTAAATCTGACAACTGAAAAGAAAGCTTAAAAACTCATTAATTGGCTTTCTCTTTGCAACTGTGTGGCCTTTTGTCTGCCTCTTCTAAAATTAATATTGCTTCTCATGAATTTAATGTGCTATATATATACATGTGTTTATGTTTGATGTTCATAAATCTTACAGCACTTACTATTTTTACATGACACTGGGAGATAAATCTTGAGATCTTTCTAATAACTGGTAAATTATTAGCTGACAACTGAGCTCTGCGTAGAATTCTGATTCTTTAATTTGCTAATAGCCTATCATAAGAACATAGGATTTGAACTTGAGCATAACAGGATTAATTCATCTGGGAACTCTGCTATGAATAGTTCCCGCAAACAGCATCCAGCAAGAACACGAAACTGTCCTTAATCAGCTTTAAAAATAACAATATCCCAGAGTGCTAGCAGCAACTTGTGCCCCTATTACTCATACATTTGTCCAGGTTTTTTATGAGTCTATTTGTGTTTCCTAAGAGAACCACTTCAACTGTGCTCTATTTGTGAAAAAAAAACACACACACACACACAGAGAGAAATAGGTACAGAGAGTGATAGAACAAGAGGAAATTATATTCTTTCTGCTAACAAAATGAAATAAAGGTATGTTTTGAGGTGGAAAAGCAGATGTAAATCTAATTTTGAAACATCTGTTATTTGCTTGGTATCTTTTGTGTGGCATGATGCAAAGGAAACAGACTTCAAACTCAGACATATCTACGTATAAGTTGCAGCTCTGTATTGTCTTCAAGCCCACTCTAAACTTCAGCTTCTTCATGTATAAAAAAATCATTCTAAAGGCTTATTGTTAGAATTGAAAGTAATAGGAGATCATGTGGTACTTAGTAGATGATAAGTCTATGGAGGAAGTAACAATAGTAATGATAGTTTAGTCTATACCATTTGGAAATATTCTTTTAATTATAAAAAAGACATATGAGTTGTGGGTTGGTGGCTTATTATTAATCCTAGCTATTCAGGAGGATGATACCTGAGAATTACAGTTTGAAGCCATCCCGGGAAGAAAAGTCTGTGAAACTTATCTCCAGTTAACCAGCAAAAGGCCAGACATGGAGGTTTGGCTCAAGTGGTAGAGTACTAGCTTTGAGTGGAAATGCTGAGAGTATGAGACTCTGAGTTCAAGCCCTGGTACTGGCATGTGCACACACACACACACACACACACACACACACACACCAAACTTGTCAGGAAGGAGGGAACTAAAGTAACACATGTTTCGTTTAGTCTTGGTAATATATAAGCAGCTCTATGCCAAGGCTCATAGTCTCCACCTGAGGTATCTAATGGTATAGCCATGTTGTCACTTATATTTAAAATAGCAAATTAAAAATTCAATTCCTCACTTGCATTTAACCACAGAGTCAATGCTCAAAAGCCACATGTGGTCAAGGGCTACATTGAATATAGCATATAGAGAATATTTTCATCATTGCTAAATTTGTGTTGAAAAATGTTTGGACTAGTCCCAGAGCCTCTGTGGGCTTTGCTGATACTGTCACAAAGCACCTACCTAAGGTTAGGAGATCCTCAACAGGGCTTGGAGATAAACATTTCCTATGCCTGATCCCTTCCCCTACCATGTCAATCAGTCTCTCTGCTCTTGTACCCTTATTTCACAAAGCAGTAAGGTATAGATCCATTTTTATGTCTTACTTCATGATATCTGTTCATTAAGTGCAGTTCTGATCTTCACCCATCTGATGCAGATGCAATGAGGCACATCTATAACCCCAGGTATTTTGAAGATGGAGAAAGATTATTGTTGGAAACCAGCCTGGGTAGAAGAGAGGGTCACAGTACATGCCTGTAACCCAGCTATGTTGGGAGACATAGGTAGAAGGATCATAGTCCAAAGTTAACAGCAAACAAGAAATGCAAGACCTTACCTGAAAAGTAACATAGATGCTAAAAGAGCTAGAGGCATGGCTCCAGTAGTACAGCAAACAAGGCCCTAAGTTCAACCTCAGTGCCTAAAAGAAAAAAATGATAAATAGGAAGGAAGGAAAGGAAAACTATTTTAACTGTTGGAAGAATAATATAAAACTTTCTGCAGGAATAATTGAGGTTTCAAATAAAAATGTCCGAAAGTCTCTTGCTATAGAATTTCAGGAGGAAAATCCCTGGTACCAGATTTCTGTAGTGTAGATTTTCTGTACTGTGTCATTTCAAAATGTGTATGTTAACCTAACCTCTTAGGTAACAGAATTAAAAAGTGCCCCTGTGAGGGCACACAGAAGGCCCATCATGAGGGTCAGGCTCTCACCAGATACCCAAGTCTGCCAGAGCCTTGATCTGGGACTTCTCAGTCTCTGAAAGTGTGAATAATAATTTCTATTGCTTGTAAACCACTCAGGCAGAGCAGTAAGGCACTTGCCCATAGGCATGAGGCCCTGAGTCTACTAGGTAGTTGAGTATTTCCCAGTTCCTTGTGACTCTGTTCTGGTTGTACCCAACTGGGTAGATTAGAACATGAACTATCTCTTAGAAGGATCATATTTTTAGAGATCAACAGATATGGCAATAGTGTATTAGCCTGGAAGTTTTAATTTTTTCAGAACATACTGTATGTCACATAAAACTAGTGTATCCCACACCATAGTGTGACCTATATAACAAAACTTCAAGTTCTGCTGTGAGGTTGACCATTTAGTCGTGTTTGATTCAAATGTGTCAAGGTGTTAACTGACTGGGAGCAGTACAGAGGTCAGAACTGCTTGCTCGGATCCTGTCAGGAAATTATTTTGCCTCACTGAAGTTGCTAAGCTTTCCATGTTCCTATTGCTGTAAGAGAGAAGATCTAATTTTGAGTGTGAGAGAGAAATGCAAGGTCGGTCACATAATAAAGAAAGGAGACATTTCCATTGTGTTGCAGACATTTAACTGGAATCCTTTGAGAGATGCAGACTCTTTAAATATAGCAGGCAAAGGCTGTAGCTAAAACAAGCACTTGGAGCGTGCATAACAAAAGAGATTTTTTTTTCTACATTCAAGGTGTTAAATGACAACCTTGTATAAAGTAGCCTAAGTCTAGAATCACACAGATAACACATTTAAAAAGAAATCAACATCCCGCGCACGTTGCTTGGCCTTCGGAGCCTTGTTCGTCCAGCGCGGCCCTTCGTATCGCCTCGCTTGTCGGTCGGAGGAGTCACTACCCCCACTGCAGCCTCCCTCCAAGAAATCCCAGACACCACCACCCCGCAGTCACCACCATGCCAAAGAATAAAGGTAAAGGAGGTAAAAATAGACGTAGAGGTAAGAATGAAAATGAATCTGAGAAAAGAGAGCTGGTCTTCAAGGAAGATGGACAAGAATACGCTCAGGTGATCAAAATGTTGGGAAATGGACGATTAGAAGCAATGTGTTTTGATGGTGTAAAGAGGTTATGTCATATTAGAGGGAAATTGAGAAAAAAGGTTTGGATAAATACCTCAGACATCATATTGGTTGGTCTCCGTGACTATCAGGATAACAAAGCCGATGTAATTTTAAAATACAATGCAGATGAAGCAAGAAGTCTGAAGGCATATGGCGAGCTACCGGAACATGCTAAAATCAATGAAACTGATACCTTTGGACCTGGGGATGATGATGAAATTCAGTTTGATGACATTGGGGACGATGATGAAGATATTGATGATATCTAGTTTGACTCAGCATCTTACATTCCAGTTTTTCTGATTTGTCCTGCAGTTTGAAATCCGGCAGTAACTCTTAAAGAAGATTCAAAACTTAATAGCATGATTGTAATTTGTTAAGGCAGATAGCCTTGTTACTAAGGTTCTTTAAAAACTGTTAACATTATGTTAAGACCACACTTAATTTAAAAGTTAAAAAAAAAAGCATTACTGCTTTTACTACTTTGATTACATCCAGTAAGTAAATTGATGTCTTGAATAAAAAAAAAAAAAAAAAAGAAATCAACATGATTTGGTGGTTTATCTAATGTGAAAATTCTTATCAGACTCAAATGAAAATTCTATAGTTGGGAGGAAAAGGTTATAATCCTATTGTATATTAAAGATGGAAAGCAATTAAATTAGTAAAATGTTATAATTAAATGTATAGGATCTATATATAATTAATATAATAGGATGTATATATACAATTAAATATATAGGATCTATAATGTGAATTTTTTGTTTTTCCAAATTACTTATTTCCTTAGAATCTTGTTAAAATTCATCTCTTATACAAAGATAGATGAAAATATTTTATTTCCGCCATTCTATCCATCAAGACATATATGGATTGGCTAGATCCCACTGATACTTGGATTTGGGATTGTAAACTAAATTGCAATATGAGAAAGACATTGTACTGTTACTGGTGGCTGGAGCGGCCTAGGTTGCCTGGAATCTGGATCAAAAAATTGATCCAAGCTGGGTGCTAGTGGCTCATAGTTATAGTGGCTAAGTTCAAAACCAGCTGGAGCAGAAAAATCTGGAAGACTCATCTCCAACTAACCAATAAAAAGATTGGAAGTGGAGGTGTGGCTCAAGTGGTAGACCACCAGCTGTGAGGGAAAAATCCCAAAGAAAGTAAAAGGGCCAGTGTTCAAGCCTCAGTACTGGTACAAAAATATAAAAATGGATCCAAGAGACAAAGAAGGAGTCACAACTCAGTAAAGCTCATTGAAAGCACAGTATAGTAGAAAGTACAGTAAGGAAGATGGCAGTAGTTAAGATTCCAGTTGATAAGTTTGGTTCATTTTTTATTCTCTAGGGATGGTTTTCTGGACATATACTATGAAGATTAATTAATTAGGGATTGATTGATCTATCTGGGTATGTAATTCAAGCTATACTGTATATGTGCTGAATGCTTATCCCGAGGTTTTTAATTAAATGCATGAGATGAATTGCATATTAATATATTGCATATTAATTGCATATATTAATTAACATCGATAGGCTGTTAAATGAGGAAAATACCTGTAAGACTAGCTGAGAACACAGGGAATGTTGCCCATCCCATGAAGACTGATAAGAACCAGATTTCTCCTTTTCACTTTTTACTTTTTAGCGTAATGTGATTGATCAAAAACTTCTGTGACAACCATAAAATATAAGAGGTGTTTCTGGGCAGTTCAGAAGTGGTTCAGTTCACATCTGTCTTGTTTGTCCTAGTTTCCAATCACATCTTCCCTGTTTGTCTCAGTATCTGATACTGGGACATGTTTTATTTACTCTGATTTGCTTTAACAAGACCTTCACTTCAGCTAACAGAACACATCAGTTATTGGATGGACACAGATTGGAACAAGAATTTCCACAAGTTACTGGTAGAGAGAAAAATGGATGGACTTACCCAGAAAGATTCTCACCCACATAAAAACATCTTAGTTTCCCATAAAGGAGGTAGATACTATCATAAAGCAAGCCTGTTTTATGGAAAGCCACATCGTCAGGCAGTGAACTCTCAATAAGCCATGTCTGCAAAAAATTCCTTCATTGTGATCCATTATTGAGGAGCCTTGTTTTTATATTTTTGCTTCACCTCAACATCATAGTAAGCATCAGCACTGATTTCTTGCTACTGCTGCAGCTGCTTCCTCCTCCTCCTCCTCCTCCTCCTCCTCCTCCTCCTCCTCCTCCTCCTCTTCCTCCTCCCTCCCTCCCTCCCTCCCTCCCTCCCTGCCCTCCTCCTCCTCCTCCTCCTCCTCCTCCTCCTCCTCCTCCTCCTCCTCCTCCTCCTCCTCCTCCTCCTCCTCCTCCTCCTCCTCTTCTTTGTTGGTCATGGGGCTTGAACTCAGGGCCTGAGAGCTATCCCTGAGTGGTTTTACCACTCTTGAACCATGGCTCCACTTGTGGTTTTTAAGTAGTTAATTGGAGATAAGAGTCTTACAGCCTTCCTGCCCAGGCCAGCTTCTAACCGCAATCCTCATCTTCCTAGTTACTCTTCATAGTTAATTGCCATTCCTCCAACCCCTTGTCAAATCACATTTTCAAAATTTATTCTCTTTGTCCTATTCAGTCTATGTGTTCAAGTCCAATTTGCTTCATAGGATCTTTCTTCCCTTGTGATTGCTCCTGTGTTGTGTAAAATTCATATTAAATAAATGTTTTTTTCTCCTGTTAATCTGTCTTATATCAATTTAGTTCTCAGGACCAGCTGAAAAACCTGTAGGTAGAAATAAAATGTTGCCTTCCCTATAGTTCTCAGCATAAAATATCTGTGAATTTACAAGTTTGACATGCCATATATATTTTTAAGTACATATAAAAGATATATCACTATTTGGATTTTTTAAAAAGTTCAAACAGGAACTACTTACATTCATCTCATATAAATATACACTGGGAAAAGTTCAAATAAAATAAAGAACATGACTACCTGCCGTGATCTCTGATATCTAATCTGTTTGAGTTCCTCTTTGTTCTTTTTAAAATTTTTTTCTATTATTATAAAGATGCTGTGCATAGGGGTTACAGTTACACGAGTAAGGCAATGTCGAGCATTGTTACTCCCTCCCAAGTTCTCCTACTCCTCTTTGTTCTTGAACAGAGAGTGGTTTATCTTTCAGCTGCCTCAGTTTCTTCTAAAAATGAGAAAAATCAAAATTACCAAGCCAGTTAGTGGCTAATAGCCTTCCATGCTGGAGTGATGTCTTATAAAGGCTTGGTGAATAATAGCTTGTCTGAAAATCTTATTCAGTAAGTTGACGTGTTTCTAGGAAATATTTTTAACATTGCATTAGTTATTCCAATCATTTAGCTCTCTTTTCCCTTCCCCACCCAGATCAAACACAATTAAACAAACACAATGTGAGCTTTCATTGTGTTGGCAAGGATAATTATAAATGTGTGTGTGTATGTTTATTTAAGTAATTTTAAACTAACCTAAGTGAGCTGAGTAAAGTAAGTGTGTGCTATGATTCCCAGGAATATTAAGAAGCTAAATATTGGAATTAGCTCTGGCAGTGAGTTAAGAAAGAACTGGCTCACATCTCTTGCATAAGATTTATCTAAGAGAGTATATTGGTGCTTACACATTTACAGTTATCTATAACATCGGGGGAAAAGCAAAGTACCCTGTTGATATTTGCTTAGGCCTTCTCAATTGCCACAGGAACTTTTCTAATGCTTGATAAGAAATGTACTCATTATCTTGCCCATGTAATTGTAACCCCTCTGTACAGTATTTTCACAATAAAAAAAATCTAACAAAAATAGTAGCCTTCTGATTCTAAAATGAATAAAGAAAGGAAAGGGGGAAAACCTGATTTTTTCCCCAGTATTTACCATCAGAACACATTTAGAAGTAAAGCAAAAGAATGATATGATGAGATTTGTAGTAAATAAATTAGGAGTTAAGTATTTACATTTTTCTTATATAAACAATAGCTAGACTTAGCAGTTTTCTGATAAAACTTGACTTTCCAAGTCCGTATTCAACTCATAGGTATTATAGATTTGTCCTACACCTTATAAAATAGTTCCTCTAACTTTAAAGCAGAATCATTATTCTAATCATTTTACATTGTTAAAGTGGTTTCAATTGAATATGATTTTCAGATATATTGACAAAAACATAAATGAAAGTCAGATATTACATAGACAGCCTTTTCTCTTACATAAGATTATAGCATGCTTTGTTCTCATTATAATGTGAATGTGTGTATTACAGAGGTTTTGGTTTTGTTTTTTTTTTTTTTTTGGTTGGTCGTGGGGCTTGAACTGGGGAGAAGGGCGGGGAGCTCTATCACTTGAGCTACATCACCACTTCTGGTTTTCTGGTGGTTAATTGGAGATAAGAGTCTCACGGACTTTCCTGCTTGGGCTGGCTTTGAACCATGATCCTCAGATTTCAGCCTCCTGAGTACCTAGGATTACAGGTGTGAGCCATCAGCGCCCGGCCTGTATTAATAGTTTTATGAATATGTTTTTTCATGAACTATAATTTTAGGGTCCTACAAGCAGCATGTGTACATATACAAATATTCTCACTTGCTAGAGGATTTAAGAAAATAATTTCTCTGACTTTATTTTCTCTATTAGAAAATGAACAGTAGCATCTCCCTTTTAGGGTGTTATGAGAATGCAGGCCTATTTATTCATTTTTATTCCTCTATCTTTAGATAGAGTCTTGCTTTATAGCTCAGACTGACATGGGGCTAATAATCTTCCTGTCTCTGCCTTCAGTGTGCTGGAATTATTCACTGCCAAGCCCAGCCCAAGGATTTAGATCTAAATAACCAATTTTGTTAAGTGTTTACTATATAACTAGTATGATCTCAGCACCTTAATCTGGAAAATAAACCCTATTTATTTAATCATTATAGCCACTCTACTAGGTGGATACTACTATTATTCCTTCTTTCTGAATGAGAACACTTCAGAATAAATCATTTATCCTATAAGTTATACAAGAAGATATGACATGAAGTTGCTGGGAATTTAACTCCAAAATCTTAATGAATATGTGATAATAAATACATAACCCTAGCAAACCATGTGCCCATATGAAGCTGGGCTAGAAGTCATTACATCTACCTCTCCTCTTTCTAGAAAGAAAATTATGCAGTAAGGTAACATATGCTCCATGAATTCTAGATACCTACTGATCCAGAATGTAGCTATAGATACCATTAACCACTTGCTTTGCAATTTTAGCAGCTTGAGGTAGTGGGAATTAAAAGCAGACTTAGTGATCTATTAAAAACTAGAATAATTAAGATAAACCTGAAACTTCTAGATCAAGAAAGCACAAGCTTTATGGTAGTTTTTCGGGGAAAAGAAAGTCTGTAAATGTATTTGACTGATATTAAACAAGCCATGGAGTCCTGGCTGTTTTAAGGTAAGGATTGGTCAGAGCCATAAAGCTGTACTAGAAACATTCTGTAAAGGCATTCACAACACATATAAACTTCCAGCCGCAGTACCAGGCATTGATCAAATATCTGGTGATTTGTAACATTCTGATTTGCATGTAAACTGTTGAAAACCTAAGGTTGGAATGAGGAATAGACCTTTCCTTCAGATCTTAGATGAGGGAGAGATTTAGAGAAAGCTGTACTAAGTTCAGGATAATTCCTAAAGTCAAAACCCAGAAGGTGCTCTACATACCTCAGATATGAAATATGATTGAAGGTTATCAAGGCAGCCAGTCCAGCTACATCCTGTTACCAAAGTGTAGTATGCAGCAGCAATGGACAAAGTCACTTATACATAGCGCCAACATAGAAATTTGCTTAAGTATGGTGAATCACATACAATCAAAGCTATTACAGCTCAGATAAATTAATAAATTAATTAGTGTTATCATTAAGTAATTGTACAAAGTAGTTGCCATTTAACAAAGAAGTCAATGAATACAATGTATTTTTATAAATGTCACTCCTTTCAACATTCTTACCCACCTTGCCCTCACTCTTCTTAATTTGGTAGGATATACATTGGATTCTTGTCAGCATGTCCCTCTTCTCTTTATTCATCTATTCCTTTCCCTTTGACCCCAGCCCACTCCTTTCAAGTGCTCACTTCTTCATGTTTTATTGTGCTGAATTTTGATTTTGGCTTTCTAAGGAATTACACGACTTGAGTTCTCCCTTAAATCTACGAATATTTCAGTTAATATATTTGCATACACTTGCATACCACCCTAACGTGTTTGTAAGCTAAATCTAGCTTCTATATATAAGGGGAAACATGGATCCTTTGTTTTTCTGGGCATGACTTACTTCACTTAGCATAATTTTTCCAAGTCTTTCATTTCTTTACAAATGGTACATTATCATTCTTTATAATAGATGAGTGAAATTCCATTGGGGTATATATACCACATTTTCTTGATTCATTTGTTCATATAAGGGGCATAATTTTATTATCTTTAAGTAGTTGTACAAAGGGATTACCATTCAACCTATCAGTATATTAGTATAATGTGTCTTGATGGATTTCACCCCTTTCATTATTTCTCCCCATTCTCAACTCAAACCCTCCCCTCAATTTTCCTAGTTTCATAGGATAAGCATTGAATCATATGACTGCATTCTCTGCAGCTCTTCTTGAAGATGAAAAAAAGATGCTACTCTGCCACCATTAGTTTTTTAGATCTAAATATCTTGAAGCAGTATCAAAGCAGAGATTTACTACTTAGGGTAGAGTATTTTTACATTTATTTTAGTATTTACCTTCAAAATTCCAAACATATCCACTGATAATTAATACTCCTTAATAAGTAGCCACAGTAACTAAGAATTTTACCAAATGGAACACAGCAACACTATTTCAACATGAGAATCCTCTTTTAGAGTGAGACTAACATCTCATTACATACTACTATGATTACCCTGAGCCCCAAACTTGGTTCTTGTCAAGATTTCTGTGCATGTCTATCAGGAAATAAATCATGTCCATAAATAATTAAAATGACAGTATTATGTATATATGAATTATATATATATATATATATATATATATATATATATATACTGAACTTTTTCACTGAGAAACCTCATTAAATGTTCTGAAATTTTTTAAAGATCAGGATTAAATATTCTATGGGTAAAGCTTACTCGAAGAAATGAAAAAGTCATGTCTTCATATTTCATGTGATTAATGTTTAAATCTTGCTGTTTTTATGATGGCTTCAATCTATCATCATCTCATATTCTAATGTGTTCCAGGCCTTCAGGGTGAAGTCTGTTGCTAAAGAAATCAAATATAAGTCCATATTTCAAAAGTTTTCGTGATCTTTTATGTTTCACATTCTTCCCAGAGTTTTTCTGAGTTTGAGATCTTTATCATTTTAACCACATAATTTAGTCAACAAAGATCTTTAAGAAGTAGAAATGTCAACTTTGGATTACACCCTAAGCATTTTCAATCTTATCAGAAATGTCATTTTACCTTTATCTTCTTGTTTTTGCGTGCTTGTGTTATTTTATCATCCAACAGGTGTGCTATTTGCCTTTTTAAATTTTGTTTTATGAAATTCTTGACACATGTCCAACTTGTGAAACTTTGGGTAGGGTTAGGTAATTTAACTAACAAAACAACTGAGTTACACAAAGTAACATTATACTAAATAGACTGGAAGCACAAGAAGGCAGATCCATTTTCCAGTGGATTCTTTATATTCAGTAGGCCGCAAGGGCACAGCAGACAACCTGATAGATGGAATCATGGTCAGTATTTTATGGGTCAATGTAGCTGGGTTAACAAATACCTAGATAGCTGATAAAGTATTAGGTGTATACAGGAAGGTGTTTCTAGAAGGGACCAGCATTGGATCAGTAGGCTTGATGAAAGAACTAAGATAAACAGGACAGATAAAGTGAAAAAACCAGAACACATAAGACAGGTGGAAAATGAACCAGCCCGAACTCCTTTTAAGTGCCCTTTTCATGGTTATCACAGCAGTTCTGTGGTTATCTTCATCCTACAAATAGAGACAGGGGAGATAGATAACTGGTTCCCAAGGCAATATTTCCCAGCCTGCTTAACAGTGTATGGATATTACTTATATCTCACTTATCTGATTAAAAAAACAGGACAGCATTCAACACATGAGCAGTGTAACTTACATTACATAACCTAGACCTGCTAGTCAAGCACTAATTAACTTAGTCACTCCTAATAGATGTCCTCCCTAGAGAATAAGAGAGGAAACCAAATGGCTCTTGAGCTGTTTAGTTCAAACCTGCCACCCCATTGACAGCATACTTTGGCTCTGAACAGATTTTGCTGCTTTATTATACCCTCCTTGCCTCTCAGATCCATTTCTTGATGGCAACTCCAACTAGGCCCTAAACAGGCCCCTGGCCCACTGGTAACAGATTGAATAAATAAGTTCTACCTTGCCAGGCACAGTGCACACACCTATAATCCTAGATACTCAGGAGGCTGAGATCTGAGGATCACGGCTCAAAGCCAGCCCAGGCAGGAAAGTCCCTCACACTCTTATCTCCAATTAACCACCAGAAAACTGGATGTGGTGCTGTGGCTCAAGTGGTAGAGTGCTTGCCTTAAGTTGAAGAGCTCAGGGACAGCACCCAGGCTCAGAGTTCAAACCCCAGGACAGACAAGAAGAAGGAGAAAGAAGGAGAAGAGGAGGAGGAGGAGGAGAAGGAGGAGGAGGAGGCAGCTCTACCTTCAACAATGCAGATGATAGGAGTACAACAGAACAAAAGGGAGAAAGGAGTGAATTCTCTCTGTAAGCTGAAGCATCATTGTCTCCCACCCTTGGACATACTATCTCCTCCAGAGATAGTATTCTGGATTTCAGAATTTGCACCCTTCCTCTCAGGCCTACAGCTTAAGACTAGGAGTCACAACCGTTATCTCCCCTACTTCCCAGACCTTCAGACTGAGACTGAATCTCCACTCCACAAGCTCTCCCACTTCCTCTGGCTTGCAGATGCCCAACTGTGGGACTTCTCAGCTTACACAAGCACATGAGGCAATTCCCATAATAAATCTCCTCTTGTATATCTCTATGTAGTTTATGTAGTTTCTTTGCAGTATCCTGACATAAGAAGGGCATTATTATCAACTGGTATATTAAATATTTGTAAAGGCCACTTCTCATCTTGTTTCTAGATGAAAAGTAATGTAAATAGAAGTTCCTCAGTGAATCTTCTCCCTATAAGAGTTTGCACACCACTTTGGACACAAGCACCTTTGAAGGTATAAAGTTAGAGAATGTTAAAACTAGAGCTCCTCCAAGCCCATTGCTGTTACAATTATTGAAATGAAAAAGGCAAGATTTGTTCAGTTGTTCACATAATTTTTTTCTGTCTCCTCTATAAGACATTGCAATTTAATATTCTTTTTCAGTTACTCTTCTACACTAGCCAATAATTTTGTTGTATACAATTACAGAATTGGCTTGTCCTGGCTGAGAGTTTGTGCTTTGCCTATGATAGATCTTTTCTAGCATACAATAGCAATACATCTCAGTTTGTAAAACACATTACTGAAACAGACCTCAAGTCCTCAGAAAGGTTAGGATATGCACCTACCAAAACAAAGTAACTGCTTTTATATAACAAAGACTCACTAACTTACATTGCCTTTACAAATGATGTGATTTAGTCATGATTAAGATAATCTTCAAATACATTTTGCCAAATGAATAGAAACTTTAAAATTATTCTTTCATGTTTATGAAAAATATAATTTATTTTGAACAAGCACTTTTTTTTTCTTGAATTCAGGGCCTGGGCACTACCCTTGAGCATCTTTTACTCAAGGCTAGCACTCTACCACTTGAGCCACAGTACTACTTCTGGCTTTTTTTAATTTATGTAATACTAAGAAACTGAACCCAGGGCTTCATGCATGCTAGGCAAGCATTCTACCAATAAGCCACATTCCCTGCCACTTTTTGTTGTATGGCTTTAGCAACAGTGGCTATTTCTTTTTGGGGGGGGAGGGTCCGGTCGTGGGGCCTGAACTCTGGGCCTGGGCACTGTCCCTCAGCTCTTCAGCTCAAGGCTAGCGCTCTAGCGCTTGAGTTACTGCGCCACTTCCGGGTTTTTTCTTTTTGCTTATGTGGTGCTGAGGAATCGAACCCAGGGCCTCTGGCATGCAAGGCATGCGCTCTACCACTGAGCCACCTTCCCAGCCCCATCAGTGGCTATTTCTTCAGAAACAAGACTTGAGGAGATTTGTCAATGTAAGTATCAAGCAAAAGTTATGTTTGAACTTATGGGTCTTTTCCTTGACGCGTAGCATCATGAAGGCACATCAAGGCTGAGAAAATACCAGAATGACTTTCCATGTGCATAATACACAATATCAAGTCAGCCATTGCCTCTATTTTTTCTGGAAATAAGTGTGGATTCATAAAAATAGAGAATTAGAAAGAGATAGACAGTCCTTTAATATGTTAATACTAGCCACTCTAAGACCTTAAGTCCTTAAGTGTAGTTGGCTATTGAATTCTAGGTTTGACAGCATTGATTGGTGGGTTCTGTACTTCCTGTGCAAGAACGCCCATTACCAGAGAGATGCCGGGCCTGTTCCACATGCCTCTTCCATGAACTTTTTGTTCATGTTCACAACAAATCATCTGCAGCTCTCGGGAATTGAACTATTAGCTTCTGAAACCACCAGAAAATCCCCTCCGATCAGTGTGTTTTTGTGGTTGAAAGCAAAACAATAAGTGCACCAAGATCTTTTAATAAATGATGGATTCCTCTAGATTTCTTTTTTGATTAGGATTGAGTTTCTATACTTTAGTCAAACTTGGAGCAGTCCAGTATTGAGAAAGTTTTTAGGTATTGGTACTCCGTGCGCACGTGCGTGCGTGCGTGCGTGTGTGTGTGTGTGTGTGTGTGTGTGTGCTGGTTCTTGGGCTTGAACTAAGGGCCTGGACACAGCTCAAGGGTAGTGCTCTGCCACTTGAGCCACAGATCTACTTGCAGCTTTTTTGGTGCTTAATTGGAGATGAGAGTCTCATAAGCTTTCCTGCCCAAGCTGGCTTAGAACTCTAGTCCTCAGATCTCAGCCTCCTGAGTAGCTAGGATTACAGGTGTGGGCCACTGTCATCCAGCTATATGTTGGTATGTTTTAAACATATAAGGAAGTGGACTATTGTGGAGGACACTTTCATATAAATAAATATTATACCTCCTACCTCAGAGTCACTATCGTTACCCTTTTGCTATCTTTGCTTTTATGTGTTATATATACACATACACCACACATACACATGCTTTTTCAGTTTAGATTGATAGTTCCATAATTATTCTTTCGTAAGTGGTTCCTGAATGGTGCTTTTAATTTTTTATTCTATTATTTCCTCAACACATGCCAACTATCATTCTTCTAAAAAAAAAATCTTTCATTTAGTAACTTATGGTTACTCAAAAATACAGAGGAAGTGCTTTTATTTTCATTACGAAATTTCAAAGAGCTTGTCATATAACTTTGAATGGTAGCTCCATGTTTCCTCTTTCCCATTCTGTCTTTCTCCCACCTTTCTTTCCTCCATTTTCTTTCCCTCCCTTCTAATCTTTCTTTCCTTCTCTTTAACTTTCTCTTTTTCGAATGACTAGACCCAGGTAATAAACTATAATCATTATGTTTTCAGTTTCAAGTAGGCCTAAATTTGTGTAGTTTGGAGGCCCTTCAAACTGGTTGTTTTTGTTGTTGTTGTTGTGGTGGTGGTGGTGGTGGTGGTTCTTCTACTTTCTATTTTTAAATAATTTCAAACTTTCGACAAAGTTACAAGAATAATACAAAAGGCTTCCTTGTTTCCTTTGTTATTCTCTTTGTTATTTTTTATTTCCTTTTTGCTGAGATACTTGAATACATTGTGGTCATGATGTCTATTAATACTAAACACCTTAGCATGCATTTTTAAACACCAAAACACTCTCTCATAAAACCATGGAACACACAACAAATCTGAAGACAGTGACAATGCTGTTATCATTTCCAGTTGTTTCATTCATTTCATCACTCAGAAAGGAATTTCTAATTTAGTTCTTGGTGGCAAGATGGTAACAAGGAATGCTCCAATATAAAGGCTAAAAATGAAGTATGTGTTTCCTACCAAATGTTAGAACTCTAGCAACTTTCTCTAGGATTTTTTCCCATCAAATATTCTTGGGTTAAAGTCTTGATGAAAAAGATTACTGATAGAAATTAGCCAGTTCATTACTTTTGCTTTTGTCTGGCAAATGCATTGCTTTTCTATATATATCTTTAACCACCATAAGATAAACTTTAAAAAAAAGAGTTAAAAGAAAGCCCTTGAGCACACACAGGGCCTTGCTGCCTTTCAAACTGCTTTTACTATACTTACTGATCTTCAGAGTTAAAAACTTAATGAGAGCTTATATGGAAACTTTTCAACTATTGTACATGTGCTCCAGACCTTGGTCTGTGCAGAGCCTAGCTGTTTTCACAAGACTGGAAATGTTGGTATTAGAAATCTTCAAAAAAGCTTTTAGTTTTCCCAGTCCTACAAAAACATAAATATTAGGAATACTCCTCCCTATGTCTCCTAATGGCAGTTTTATTATTCTGTTTTGCAATTCTCACATACTATTTTTGTGACACTCATTTTTAATTTTTAATTTTATTTTTATAGTACTGGTGATCAAACAAACGTGAGGCTTTGAATGTTTTAGGCAAGAGCTTTGACACTGAGCTACCCACCAACAGTCCTAAAAGCAAAAGTTTGTAGAAGTCAAGATCTAATTTGAACTATTATACTGTTTAACTACTTACCAACATATTCTTGTGAAATCAGATTCTAACTAATAGACATTCCTTGACTGTATATGAAACATGGTGATTGGCTTCAATGAAAGCAATCATTTTACTTATGAGGAAAATAGTTACTGGCCACAGACCTAGAGCTATTCCACTTAAAGCCCCTCACATGATATTAAACAATTGCTATGAAATAAGCATTCACTTGGCATTTAATATTTAAAGATTTGTTATTTTATGTCTAAAAATGTTTTGCCTTCTAGTTTTGGTTGCTACAACTGGAATATACTAGAACTTTGGACTATTTCTCCTTTCTTTGTAGTGTTCCCTTCTTCATGCCCTTTCCCAAAGATCCTAAACATAATGACATCATCTCAGTTCTCAATGTATAATAAGACACTGCTTTGCCAACTTCTTTCTTTGCTCTCATGAAATGTGTCCTTTAGCAGCATGTGTCCAAGAGAGTCTAAGTCTTTCTCTCCATTGATAATTAGGACCCTAACCTCCAGTTCCAATAGAGATGGAGAGATCCATTTGCTTGATGTCTGTACTACTTTAATAGTCTTGCTTTTAGCCTTCTGGCTCACAGATCCTTATACATTTTATAGCCTTTTCCCTATCTCAACATAGTCAGCTAGTTATTTCTAGATATAGGTGGTATAAAGAATTCAAATTATTTTCCTTTATAAACACTTTAAATATGCCTTTTGAACACATGCAAAAACATAGTCATAATACTTTACACATTGAGTAAATATTTCCTCATATGTGTTAGCATTTATATTACTCAGCAATATAATTTTTTTGCATTCCAGGAATAAGAAAAATAGTTGGAGACTCTATTTAAAAAGCTTTGTTAGGGCTGGGAATCTGGCCTAGTGGTAGAGTGCTTGCCTAGAATGTATGAAGCCCTAGGTTTAATTCGTCAGTACCACATACAAAGAAAAAGCTGGAAGTGGTGCTGTGGCTCAAGAGCTCTAGCTTTGAGCTGAAGAGCTCAGGGATAGTGCCCAGGCCTGGAGTTCAAGCCCTACGACAGACAGAAAAAAAAAAAAAAAAAAAAAGCATTTTCCACGTTTTACCAAAGCTTTGTTAAACTAGTGTTGTGACTCCCACTTGTAATCCCAGAAAGCAGAGAGGTTCAAGTGTTCAATTATGGCTCAAGTGGAAGAGTTCTAGCTAGGAAGAAAGCAGCAGAAATTAGGAGGATCATGGTTCTGGTTCAAAGCCAGCTAGGGTGAAAGATCATAAAATGATCCTCATCTCAACCAGTAAAATAAATAGGAGATACTGAGTCCAGGCCAACCCAGGCAAAAATGCAAGACCCTATTGGGAATATAACTGAAAGCAAAAAAAGCTGAGGCATAGATCTTGTGGTAGATCCTAGCAAATGTAAGGAAGGCCCTAAGTTCTTTATACACTGTTTGCTTGTGTTTTTTTTTAAATCAACTGCAAAGGCTAATTAAGAAAACATTCTATGCAAACCCTAACAAATCAAATCATTGCTAAACGACAATTCAAATCTCAAAAAAATGTATTTATGTTGATAGTAGTCCCTTAGATCCCAAGCTTTTTTACAGTCCTTGCTAAGAGCTCAGAAGAGGGTGATGTATAAGCAGCATGACCCCGGAGACTACAGAGAAGATCCATCTTCTCCCATCTGCACAGCAAGGCCCTGGGCATGCTGCCCTGCACGTACTCTAGCTTTCACTTCTTCTCCACTTCCCGGATGAACTAATAATTATTTTTACTTATTTGTGAAAGTCTATCTCCAAAAAGAATTTGAGGCAGCTGGCAAAACTGATTAATGGCCATTGGAAAGACACAGTCCAGGGCCAAAGACAGGTTTTATCTGGAAGAAAGCTTTTCCATACTAAACAAAACAGTTGATCAATGCCAGGAGTGAGCTAAGAATTTGCGCAGCAGACTCACTAATGCTTATTATGTACTTTTTAAGTCCTACAAATATGAATACACTGAAAAAGCAACATAATACAGCAGGTAACATTAATCTAGACCATTTGAGATTGTAAAAATGTTGTTGACAGCTTCAAAGATAATGGATACCATTCTAACAAAATACACAAAGTTTGTCCTTGAATAAGAGCCACCTTCGCCCAAATAGAAATTTAGTTCAATTACAAAGAAAGTTTTCCTATAAAAGAAATGTGAGATTGACTGATAAGCTTCCCCTCCGTCCCCCCCCCCCCACCGCCCCCAGCCATCAGCTTAAAGAATTATTGTGCTAGGAAGATTTTCTTTTTTTTGTCGGTCGTGGGGCTTGAACTCAGGGCTTGGGCGCTATCCCTCAGCTCTTCAGCTCAAGGCTAGCACTCTACCACTTGAGCCACAGTGCCACTTCTGGTTTTCTAGTGGTTTACTGGAGATAAGAGTCTCACGGAGTTTCCTATCTGGCCTGGCTTTGAACCATGATCCTTAGATCTCAGCCTCCTGAGTAGCTAGGATTAAAGGTGTGAGCCTCTGGCACGGGGCAGGAAGATGCTTTTTAAACATGTTTATAAACAGGCAAGGAGATCCCAGAACAACACCTACATCTTTGAGATAAGAGTGTATTTCTTAACATGGAATCTTAAGAGGACCTTGAGCTATTTCAAAAATTTCAAAGCAAAGTATTTTAAACTATATCCAATTCTGTCCAGTCTAGTTCAGGCTCCACAATTTAGTTGCGCTCTCTCTCTCTCTTCCCACCTTCCTTCTTACCTTCCTTTTTCTCTTTCTTTTCTCTTTCCTCCTTCCTTTCTCCCTTTCTTTCTCTTTCTTTTCCTTTTTTTCCTCCCTCTCTCTCTCCTCTCCCCTTCCTCTCCTTCCCCTTCTTTTCCCTTCCCTTTCTTCAGACCCATAAACATGCAAAAATAATAATGATAAATTTTTTTAAAAGACAGAAAAGCGATAATCACCCAAAGTGAATTTTACGAGAAAGTGCACGCCCAAGGGTATATATAATTGAGGGCTAGATGCCTAGTCTAAGGGTCAATGATTTTTAAAGGATTTCTTAGAACCTCAACCAAGGTGCTGCACAGATAGACAAGGGTCAACATTTGACACCATGGGGAGGCCAGCAAGTAAACAATTACTCTTTAAGCTCAACCAGAATACTTCACTTTCATAAGTTTCTTAGGTTGGCATTTTGCATGTTTTGCTTAAAGAAAAATGTATAATCTAGTCTGTTCTGACATGTTCTTTCGATGTTTGCACTGATTGAATTTGGAAGTACAATTATTAATATTAGCACAGATAATAGAAAGCTATGCAATCACATCAGAAATGTCAGAACCAACTACTGTTGTGACAATGCAAGCATCATACCAGAGCTCCTGAGGATACTCGCTCTGCATTCATCCCTCTTCATGTTGCCGAGAGAGTCGCAGAGACAAAATGTGTGATGTAGTAGTTCTGGGTGGGGCCCGCTGCTGTACAAGGCAGTGGGACTTGACATAAATATAAACAAACGTGACTTAAAATTACTATGAAGAAAGACAAAAAGGCCGGGTTTTTTTTAACATTCAGAATTAATTTGCTTCACCTAGGGATTCCCTCCCGCTTACTATCTTTTTAGCCATATTAAACTTAAAATTCACGTTTCATCTAATCATCAGTAACGGCAAATCTGTTTTGAGTTTGTGGATCTCAGATTATGGACAATGGTTGTTCAGAGTCTAAAGGATGGCAAGCTAGATTGTTCAGATCTATATTCCTAGCATTTGGAAGGCAGAGGCAGAAAGATCTCAAGTTTGAGGCTAGCGTGAGCTATATAATGAATCTGAGATTAGTCTGTAATGAAGCGTAGGACCTTGTTTCTCAACAAAACAGTACAACAATAAAAAGAATCAAAAGGTCATGAAAACCCAATAACCCTGCAAAGGTTCTGTTTTGGACACTTCACTACATGACTACAAAAAGCTAAACAACATCTTATTGAAAGGGTACTTAGAGCTCCTGGACAGTACCTCAGCCTAACAAGTTGACAGCAGATGCAAAAGAGACATTGTTTCAAAACATAGTGTCTCTGTTCCTCTCTAGCCCCTTCTGTTAACCTTCTCAGGACCCTGGGGCAAGGATTTTCAGAGGAGGGTTGATTAGAAATTAACAACCGATCAGAATATATGGGATCTGACCAAAACTTAATTATAATAGGAGCAGCCAATCAGAGCACAGGGAATAAAAACTTCTAAACTCTAATAACAACAGATACTGGAGGGGATGTGGACAGAAGGGAACCCCACTGCATTGTTGATGGGAGTGTAAACTTGTTCAATCACTTTGGAAAGCAGTATGGAGGTTCCTCAAAATACTCCACACAGAGCTCTCCTATGACCCAGCAGTCCCACTTTTGGGCATTTACCCAAATGATCACAAACAAGGCCACACTAAAGCTACCAGCACAACTATGTTTATTGCAGCATTATTTACCATAGTTAAGATATGGAACCAACCCAGATGCCCCTCAGAAGATGAATGGATCAAAAAAATGTGGAATTCTATGCCTCCATCAGAAAGAATGACATTGCCCCATTTGTTAGGAAATGGAAAGACTTGGAAAAAATTATATTAAGTGAAGTAAGCCAGACCCAAAGAAACTTAGGTCCCATGGTTTCCCTTATTTGCAATAACTAGTATATGTCTGAGTCAAGCAGAAAAGGTCAAATAAGTTGATGTTAGGGAAATGAATCCTAAGATATGTATTCAAATGTTTTTTTTCTTTCAGGTGATTGTTTCTAACATATTTAGAAGATTATTTTTTGTTGCTTTGTATGTCCCTCCCCCATGGTATAACCTCTGCTTTCACTGTATTTGAGGTTGGTATAATTTGTGGAGGGGAAGGGAAAAAAAAAAACAAATCATTTAAATAGGGATACAGGTGGACCCATTGCAAGAATGAGATGTACAAGTCGTTATGTGGAAAAACGAACTTTACAACTTTGGTGGGGAGAGGGGAGTAGGATTGGGTGGGGGGGCAGGTGGAGGATGGGAAGGGGAAACAAAGGAGGAGGCTACAATGCTTGATAAGAAATGCACTCATTATCTTGCCCATGTAATTGTAACCCCTCTGTACAGTATTTTCACAATAAAAAAATTTTTTTAAAAACTCCTAAACTCAGAACTACCAACACAGATCTCTCTCTCTCTCTCTCTCTTTCTCTCTCTCTCTCTCTCTCTCTCTCTCTCTCTCTCTCTCTCTCTCTCTCCCATATATATACTCAGACAGAGCAGCAGCCAGCAGTAGAAGCTGGTAGTGGAGTTCTAACACTGGCAGGCATTGTCTGCATTTGCAATACTAAGCAGGTGTTGCAACATGAAACAGATGTTGTCTGCTAGAGGACTGCAAATCTATGGTTTCTATCAGCTCCTCAGCCAGAGGGGTATGATGAAGAGCTGTGTGGGGTCTGCCCACTTCAAATTGCAGAGCAGAAGAAACCCCAAATGACTTTAAAAGTCAGATTGATTTAAAAATGATTAACATCACTAAAATTACTTAAATCATTAAAATGATCTATCTATAATTAAAAATTATTCAGATATTATTTGAAAATTACTAAGCTAAAAATGCAACCGTCACAACAGGAAAGAATCTTTACCAACTATACATCTACCCAGGACCTACTAGTCAGTATGTATAAAGGGCTCAAGAAATTAAATCCCAGCCCCAAGTCAGTAACTTAATTAAAAAATAGGCAAAAGTGCTAAAGACTTCTCAGAAGAATAATCAAGAATGGCAAATAAACAGACAAGGAAACACTCAATATCCCTGGTCATAATGGAAAAGTAAATCAAAACAACATTGAGATTACATCTCAACCCATCACATTGTCTGAGGTCTCCCTTACCTGTATATTTTACCTTTAATATACTTCACTGCTTTGCTAAGTAGACCTTGTCCCTGGGATCAATTCTTTGATCTCAACTCCAGATAAGGACTGGATATTTTGGGTACTCTCAGCTTCTGTCACTATTCTTAACATGCGTACATGCATACATGCATACACACATGCATAAAAATGTTGGGTTCTTTTCAATCAAAGAATTTTTAGGGTTTACGAATCATTTACATAGCCTCTGTGCATTTATAATTTATTTTATAGTTATATCTGTAAGTTCTAATATCTATATATACATATAAATCGTTTGATCATTTTTATTTCTAGTTCCACTGATTGGGACTAGAGATTATGATCTGTATGATTTCTATTGCAAAGCACATTTTTATAAGGTTCAGTGTATTTCTTGTTTTTACTAATAATAAACAGAGACTTCCTCTACTTTTCAACTTGCCATACCATGTATGAGTGACCATGCTTCTCCTAGTGTAGGTTACAACTAAGTTCTTGCCTCAGATCTTTAGCTGCGATAAGTTGTTGTCCATTCAAATTTCTGATACACTCAAACAAAACAAAAACAATTTGTTTTCTACTTTCAATTGCTGATTCTCTGTAACTGTGAACAAATGAGTAAACAGAAGACATTTCCAGCAGTCTTCCTTCCCTATTCTTATATAGCTCCTGACACATGACAACAGCAGGAGACTGAGAAGTGATCATTAAGCCTGCTTCCTCTTCTTCCTTGACACACAGTCGCTCCCCATCCTTGCAGGATTGTAATGAGAGGAAAGTGAGGAGAAGTAATGTAGCACTCTGACCAACAAGAACTTCGATCTATGCTCTTTTACTACATCTGTTTACTAGGTGTTGATGCTCAGAACAATTTTGGAAGCCATCTATTTAAGAAGCCAGAGCCTCTGGTAGCCTGGATTCCAGAATGACAGAAAAGGAGGGCCAGCCTACATCTTTATTACCATCCTCGGATCTAATTTGAGCTATTTTGTGAAGGAGAAAAAAATTTCTATTTATTTAAATGTTGAGGTTTATTATTTCCACAGCAAACATACTTAAACCAATATATTAACACAAGAAGTTCCTTCTTCTACATCTTTCGCAGTCATTTTCGGAAGGTGTTTCGCTGCAGGTTGGCAAAGGGAGACACTGGAGATGGAATGAAACCTTTAGGTAGGATGGGAATATTTAGGCTACTCCCATAACTCTACACTAAAACAAGGGAGACAAAGTTCTGCGTTCGTGTTTTTACATTGTTTTCAGTTTTACCAGATGCACAGTCAAGACATACACTTTTATTGTAATCGAGATAATTTCTGCTTCAGGAAGTGGAGATGAGGTAATGAGGCAAAGATTGCCTTGGCACATTTTATCATTGTAACTTTACTTTGAAGTTGGCAATGGGATCTCTTTCCTCATATTGTGTTGTGTTTTCTACCAGTCCCAAGTTCTAGGAGAATGCAAGTATTTTCATTATTTAACAATAGAACAAACATCTCCCAGAGTATGTGGCCTAATGCGTTCCATGTCCCTGAACCTCCTCTTTGATCTCCAGGGGTCAGGCCTTGAAGAAATAAATGGGTCAAATAAAATGAAAAGAGGGACAATATTAGCCTTTAACTATAAACAGCAAAGCCAGGTACAGTGGATAGCACCTGTAATCCTAGCTACTCAGGAGGCTGAGATCTAGGGACTACAATTCAAAACCAGTCAGGGCAGGAAAGTTTATTGAATTGAAGTCTCTTATCTTCAATTAACTGGCAAAAATCCAGAAATGGAGCTGTGGCTCAAGTGGTAAAGCACTAGCCTTGAGCAAAAAGTATCAGGGACAGCATCCAGGCCCTCAGTTCAAGCCCCAGGACCAACACACACACCAAACACACACACACACACACACACACACACACACACACACAAACACACACCAATGCCCCCCCCAAAACAGCCAATAGTGGTCCCCAAAAAACAGCCAATAGTGGAAATTATCTTTTCAATGAATGAAATATTGTTTAGAATGTTTATGCTATCTAATATCTAATAATAGCAGTAACAATACATTACATATGAGTAATAATGGACACTTTACAAACAGCATTGTCACAAATTATCTCACTGGTTGAAAAACCAATGATGTATTAAGAAAAATACAAAGGAAGATGCAAAAAAAAGAAAAAAAGAAAAAAAATTAAAGTAAAGCAGGAAAAAAAGAGAAACTTAGATTAATGGGAAAAAACATTCTGTTTTACGTTAAATGGATTCTTGAAAAAATATGAAGTCTCTTGTCATTTTTAGTCAAGTCATATAATTAGATACATCTAGATATATATTAAATGTATGCATTTATCTAAATATATATTATATATATTTAAATTCTTTTTAGCCTTTAGGTGTTTCAAGTGCTTTTAGACAAGCATGCTTATTTTGCTACTGTTTTATTTTAGCATGTACTCCAGAACACAACCATTTAATGATATAAACAAGTAGTGGGAAGTGTTTTACTAAGAAACCACTCAAGAGCTGGCTTGCATTGGGCAGAATCATTTAGGTTTGCTTCCTGTGCAATAATTCCAAAGCTACAATACTGTATTATTAATTGGCTTGAATCTTGTCAGGCATAACTGTGTAGTATGTTCACGAAGTTCAGAGTATTCTGTTAGGACATATATTCACCCCACTCTCCAAAGTTTCAATGTAATAAAAAAGGATTAAAAGCAAATTAAAGGCCACAGAACAGACGTATATAGATGATTATGTATTTATATAATACATAAATAATATTATAAAGAATTGTGCAATGGTGAGGGAAACTAATCTGGTCTTACCAGGGGCAGGTTTAATGGAAGACAGTGACTTTAAAACCTAGATGTTTAATGTCAATATAAACATTTTCTCTGCAGTAACACAAACGGCATAAAAGTAACTCAAGCCTACATAATTTACAAGTGAATCTTTCAGGCCTAATTAAGTTCTGCAATTAAGTTCAGCCATAATAAATCATTATGTCCAAAGATTTCCAACCGATGGAATCCTTCAAGAAAACTTATGAAGATTAGTAGGTCTTTAGCCAGATCATTTTTTTTTGGACTTCAAAAGATTTCTAGACATGATTTTAAAGCCAAAGCTTAATGAATAAATGGGAATCAAAGACAGGCTTCAAACAAAGCAAAATTGCAGCAAAAGTAACATTACAGATCCACAGGATGTATGCTCATAAGATGAGTAGTTTGTTACTATAGATATCTGCAGGAGGAAGCTATTGTGAAGGGCTGAACTCTGCAGCCCTTTCCTATTCCCATCAGTTAGCATACCATCCTTTGGCTCCTGCTCTGCATGTGGATGTTATGTAACATAAACATGTTTATGTAAGGAGACTGGAGCTAGATGGTGACCAATGCCTTTAGAAGGTGCATTTTTAGACTTCTGTGCTAAATACTGTGTCAATAAATTTGTACAATCATTTATAAGGAACGGAAAGCAGCATGCAAACACATTACGGCTATGGACTTATTTCATGTTCTTTAACTGTAGTTACTTCCTATCACAAAGCTCTATCTGTATTACAATTAATCCTTATTGTATATACTTGTAGGACACCTGGTTGATTTTTGTCTGAAACAAAATTATCTATACTTGTATTAAAGGCCTCACTTACTTCTTCATTAGCATTGTACTTAAAAATTATTGTCCCAAGAAGCCTCTTCTTCTTCTTCTTCTTTTTTTTTTTTTGGTTGGTTGGTTGTGGGGCCTGGGTGCTGTCCCTCAGCTGTTTAGCTCAAGGCTAGCGCTCTACCACTTGAACCACAGCGCCACTTGCAGTTTTCTGGTTGTTTATTGGAGATAAGTCTCACTGACTTTCCTTCTTGGAGCTGGCTTTGAACGGTGATCCTCAGATCTCATCCTCCTGAGTAGTTAGGAACTCAGGTGTGAGCCACTGGCACCTAGCAAGAATTCTCTTTTTTCTAATTCCTTTTCCCCAGAAATGATCCCATATTTGGATTGTTATTAGAAACCTTGGTTCTAGATTTGAATCCAGATACTCCTTCTGCTGAGCTTTGTAACTTGGTATAAGTTATAGTTTCCTCATTTGTAAAATGTAGGTAACAGTACCTATCTCAAAAAGTGTTGAATTAGTAATCCATTGCAACTGGCTGCTAACAATGGCCTCTCATTTATAGTTTTACTATAAGGATAGTTATGATCAAAAGAAAATATCCAAAGCAGACTGCTGCACTGGGTGTTTTTTTGTTAGTAAGTTTTCTAGTATATGTACTTTCTCACTATTAACCGTCTTGACACTGATGAAAACAATGCTTTCTAAAAGTATATATTATTATATATTATATATTACCTATGATGCATCTATTCAAATAGTAAAAATGTCACAGAGTTGCTGAAGATATGCCAGGTAAAATTGTACTCTGTGGATGGGGCACTGGTAGCTCACACCTATCATCCTAGCTACTCAGGAGGCTGAGATCTGAGTATCATGGTTCAAAGCCAGCAGGGCAGGAATATATAAAAAAAAGACAAAACCATGTGAGAAGAAGACAGTATTAAGGATTCTCTATACTTAACTGACACGGGGGAATTTACCAGATTGCCATTTAGGAATTTCCCAGAGGAACTGGCTTATTTGCTATTGGTCACTAGGGCTAGTAATTCCATTTCAATTACTAGTTTATTTTTACTGATCTCTTGACTATAGTTATTATTGTTTCGCTCCTTGAACCCACGCTAGAGGGCTTCCTTTCACAGTGACCCAAGTGACTACAGCTTTCATTTGTAGCAGATGAGCACCCAGGAAAACATGTTTCTGTGTAGAGTCCCAGAGTCCCTATCTCATTGTTTATTCAACACATTATTTTTTCAGTATTGGTATTTGAACCCAGGATTTTCCAGTTGCAAAGCAGGTGCTCTATCATGTAAGCCATGCCCCAGCACTTCTTTGCTTTTGTTATTTTTCAAATAGGGTCTCACTTTCTAGGCTTAAGATGGACCAGAACTGTAGTCCTCTCTATCACATCTTCCTTTGGAGTAGGATTACAGGTGTGAGTCACCACCCCAGGCTTCCTTTCAAGTTGTTATGTTGTTTTTTTAAATTTTGTTAGTACTCGAAATAGGGGCTTGAACTCGGGATTGTCTCTTATATTATTCTACTCAAGGCTATATTTGAGTATATATATGAGCTTTACTTATACTGGGATCCATTTCTGGTTAACTGAAAATTGGAGTCTCATGGACTTTTCTGCCTGACCTGTCTTCTAATCGTGATCTCAGTCTGCTGAGTAGCTAAGCTTATAGGTGTAAACTACTGATGCCTGCTTCAAATTCTTTTCTTTCTTTCTTCTTTTAAAAAATTTTAATGCACTACTGTTGTGTGTTCTAGATACTGAATATACAATAGTGAGTAAAGTGAATAAAATCCCTTATATCTTTTGGGGAAGACAAATAATAAATAAGACCAATAAAATATATCATATTTCAGGGAGAGATGTGAAAGATTAAATAAATGCAAAAACAAAGGAAGCCAGTCACTGAAGAGGACATGACATTTGTGCCAAAGACAATAAAAAGGGAGGAGGGTAGCCTTGACTGTTACTAGAAGGTCGGTGCAGATAATTATTCTCTAACCTTAAGCCTAGCAAGAGAAGAATTCAGGCAAGATCAAAAGTAGTGAGAGTGATACGAAAATTCCTTAGAAAAGGAATACACTTCCAATAGACTGATGCAATTATCAATTTGAAGTGGCAATGATGATTATTTTCTTCTGAGACACAAGTTAATACTGAAGTGTAAGTGGCTTGGAACAATAAATCCCTTCCCAGGACCAGCTCACAGAGTAGAATTACTGTCCCAAGGGGAGTGGGAAGTTCACTGAATTACGTCTGACCTCTAGGCCATGGTTAACTTAGACTCTGCGGGTAAACTGAATATCTGTAATTTTAGGACCTACCACTTGACCCACTTTAGGCTGGAATGAAGCCCATTACTAATCTTTAGGTAGGTGGAGTACTCACAAAACCCACTATGATCTTAAACCACAAAAGCTGGTTGAAAAGTTTAATTAAGAATACATTCTCTCTAAGACTTTCTGATCTCAGCCTTCATTTTACATTCCCTTTGTATTTCACCCTCACCTATGGCTAGCTGCTTCCTATTGTAATATCTGAGTTGCTATTCCCTGGCATAACGTTCTTCCTATTGTCTGGCCTCAGTCTCTCCTGCTGTTGGAAATTTACACTCTCCCTTGAGCCCCCTTTTCCCTGGGGAAAGAATATCCATGGGAATTAAAATGTGAAATCAGAAAACAGAACAAAATTATTGATAAAGGGCAAAACCTCCCGGTAAAGAAAAACCCCAGACAAAGGCTGACCAGGGGTCAGCCTTTGCCCCTTCTGCATCCTTGCTAAAAAGCAAAAGAACATCTCTCCCTCATTCAAGTTTACCAAGCTGGCACCTTTGCAGAAGGCTACTGACCACCTTGAGGCTTATCACCAGCTGCATTGAGTTGCTATATTAGTCAGGAGCTTATAATAAAAATAATTTCTGTAACGAGTGTCAATAACATTGATAGCATTGGTCATGCTGACCTAGTCAGGATTATGTTTTGCTTATGCTCCTGTGACTCAAGGCTATGTTTTTGCTATTTTGCTTCTGTAACCTTGCTTGCTTGCCTCAGTAATAAGATCTTAAGCCCACCAATTGAAGACCACCACCGAGTGGTCCCATTGTGGGTGGCCTATTGCAAATTACTGTGTATGATATTTAGGAGGAGGCAACAATGCTTGATAAGAAATGTACTCATTACCTTGCTCATGTAACTGTAATCCCTCTGTACATATTGTCACAATTAAAAAAAGAACAAATGAATTTAAAAGCCATATAACCATAACCAAACCTGCCTTGCATGGCTCGTCTATGTAACTCTATGTAATCTACCCCTTTAAAACCCATCCTACCCTGAACTCAGGGCCATTCTCCTACCTTCCTGGTGGTAGGAAGCAGTCCCCACAAGGTGGTAATAAAGTTCCTAGCTCCTTTAACTGGGTGTCTTGGAGTCTCTTTTGGATCGGGGATGCAATACTATCATTGAGGATGTCTATGAAACAGCATCCAGGAAAGGGGGTCATAACAAACACAGACTTGAAGGACCCGTGTGTCTGGAGAGGAGTGAAGAATGGAGAGCTGAGAGTTTGGGATTGTAGTACTCAATTATTCTCAACAAGAGCCCAGGCAAGATGTAAAGCATATGCTTACGAAGAGAGTTAGGATTATATTCTCTAGAGAGTGTGAGTCTTCTCAAAAAGGAGATCTACCCTCAACCTTTGGAAGTCTGAGGCTTTATATTGGTTGTAAGGGGTAATTTTCTTTGAATTACTCCCTCTTCTTCATGTCTTCAGGCATGTCCTTTCCCTGTGATTTGTTTGTTGGGCTTGAACTCCAGGCCTCTTGCTCTTGCTTAGCTCATTTCTTCCTTCCTTCCCTCCTTTCTTCCTTCCTTCCTCCTCAAAGATGGAACTCTATCACTTGAGCCATGTCTCTACTTTTCTGCTAGTTAATTGGAGATCAGAGTCTCTTGGATTTGACTGCCCAGGCTGGCTTTGAACCTGGATCCTCAGATCTCAGTCTTCTGTGTAGCTAAGATCACAGATGAGTTTTTGGTCCATAAGAGCATTCCAATGTTTTCAAATCTTCACATTGGTGTCAAAATTCCCAAAAGTTTTTTTTTTCTTAAATAATAATGCTGGGGATTGGGGGGAGGGGGCCAGACAAATGGAGAGAGGATCGTCAGGCAAATATTGTCATAGTAGTAACTGCTATTAATAGTACCTCTATTCAGATTTCTAATGCTTTGTTTTTAAAATTAGTATGACATTTTTTTCTGAGTATGACTTCATACCTATTTCCACTTGCAAAATTATCTTTTGCTTAAATAATACAAAAATCAATTACCTTAATTTCAAGCCAAGACAAACAAGAAAGTTTGGACCAAGGTGATAATGGAGGAAGGCGCCATCATCTGGCAGGCCAGATGGAAACAATGAAGGGGAGACTGTATGAAGACTGTGACAAAGTAGCTCATAAACAACAAATCTATTTCTCACAGTTCTTGATGCTGTGAGTCTGTAGTCAAGGTGCCAGCATGTTCAGGCTCTGATAAGCACTGCCAACTTCTTGTGATAGCCTCATATGACAAAAGTACTAATCCCATTCATGGGCCTCTACTCTAATGACCCAAATGCGTCTCCAAAAAGTCCACCTCTTAATACTCTTGCACAGAAGATTAGTTTTCAACCTATGAATTTTGGTTGAGTTCACCGTTGAGGAGGAATGGGGAAAATCAATTGTCCTGGTATGTTATGAATGGAATCTGTCACGAAAAGTCACAGAGAATATTAGATGATATTTTGAATTTATGGATGGGTTCACTCAACAAGTAACTATTACCTTCTCAATGCCGAAGTACTAGGCACGCTAGTAAACAGGTTAGACAGAAATCCCAAATTTCAAAGATCTTACATTCTAGTGGGCAGCGACCAATGTATGTGCATGTGTATGTGTGTGCTTCAGATGGTAATAAGTGCTAAAGAAGGGGGCAAAGGAGAATAGGGAGTGCAGAAAAAATCCACATATTCTTAGACTTTGTTTACTGATGTAGGAGGTTTCTTTCTATTTTACAGCTTGACTCTGGGAAATGAATTCTTTTTGCCAATTTGACTATGAAGAGAATATGGATTGTATACTTAATATGGAATGAATGAAACATTCTGTCTGGTGTCCTTCGGAAGGCTCCTGAGCAATTTGAGTGTTCTTTACAGGGACAATAGATTATTTTAGCAATAAGTGGTGAGTTAGGTTTGGGCAGTAGCTATTGCAAACAACTGGATTTAGACATCTACTTGGGATTAATTCTATTTAACCTACTCAAGTTGTCCTCATTAGGGCTTTTCTCTTAGCACACTATTAGAGCAATCATATACTGTATTTTTAGTGTCTTATATAAACTTCCCTACAAATGCCCATGTTATATAATCAGCCTACCTCCCTTTCCCCCCCCCTACCCAGGGACTTTCCTCCAATTTCTAATTTTCATGGCAGTGATGAAGAGATATGTGTGAGGTAGGGGATTCCTAGCTAGTGTACATATATATGGACCAGGGATTGACTCCACCTCCTACAAACAGGGCTGAATGTGCACACAAAGTGTGTTTCTTGACACGGTCCTCTTCCATTCTTAGCCTCTACTGTCTACTGTTAACATTTAGACCAGGTGTGGCATTGCAGCTCCTGAGCCTTGGAAACTCTGCTGTCCTCTTACTGTGTTCAAACAAATTGTTATGGCTGATTTCAGTTCCCTGTTTTTACAGGTGGCAAAGGAGACCTAGGGAAAATAGCTGACTTCCCTAGGCACAGAGGTAGGAATATGATCAGCACCAGATTCTTCTCAGATCTGTTTACTCCTAGATTGATGAAATGAGAATGTGGTCTCCAAAACTCCTTCCATCTGTACATCAGGAACACAAGTGCTGATTAGATGACAATTTATGAATTACTGATTTCAATGCATGGAACACAGTGGTATCATCAACCTGATAGAATCAGGAAGAAAACACATTTTGCTTGGCTCTTCATTTATCTATCTATACCTAGTATATATCATCTATTTATCTATTATTTATTTGTGCTAGGGATTAAATACATGTACCTTACAATCATGCTCTAGGACTGAGCAATACCTCTAGTCTCTGCTTTGGTGCTTAAAGCTTAGATTTCATCTCTCTTTTAATGTTACAAATGTGAAAGAAGTGATAAATTCACCCAACAAAAACAAGAGGTTCAAATACACAACTTCAGCTGACTTATGTACAAGAAAAGCACTGTTATGTTATTCTGAAACAGGAGTTTACCTAACTATATCAGGAAAAGTCTCATGGTGAGGCCGTGGGCGGGAGGGATAAGCAGAGAATGATGGTGATAAGCATTTTCCAAATTAGGAAACAGATACGCTTTTCTTCTTACTCTCTTACATAACTGATCTATTTTAGAAGACAACACTAAGAAACTGAAATGAAATACAAATCTCATTATTTTACTACTTTGTTAGCAAAGAATGACACAAGCAAGTAATGCTGAAGGGGAGAAAAGAGAGAGTTCTTGAAACCATTCAATTTCTCCCAAGCCAGGGGCTGGCTGGCTTTGTTATAGGTCTCCTGTCTTTCTTCTCACAGCCTGCTAGATGAGTCAGAGACCAAAGTCTAAATTTCAGAAAATGAATGAAGATACTAATTTCTCTCTCCTTTGACTTTTAAAAGCAATTGTATCAAAGAACACATCCCTTTTTGGAGGCTCAGGATGACAGAAGAGTGACCTGTCACAGGGCCAGTGACTGCATTGCTTGGACTTCCTGATCCAGAGGGAAGCTGTGCAGCATACAAAGGCCACAGTGGCAGTACAGCCTCTTACATAAATAAGTTACATAAATGGGAACAAGTTATGTAAATGTATAAACCAGCAAACACGAATTATCACCATTCACAAATGCCAAGGAGAACAGGGCAAGATTCCTCCTACAGTCCCATCCCTCCCCCTCACATTATCATAATTGTGACATTTTATTTCATGTCACAATCAGATGTGGTTATTTGTCCTATTTATTAGGGAAAGCCAATCCAAAGGACAAATTATCCTTCCCATTATTTTCTAATACATTTGGGGGGAAATGCCGCAATCACCTGATTTAAACTATATTTGCAAATAAACTTTTGAATGTTCATCAACTATTATACCCCTGTATAATCATGAGCACACTTCTGAACTATTTTCTCCTGGACATTGTGTAAGCTGTACAGAACAAAATGCATTATAAAAGTGAATGTGCATGTGTAATGTGGATAATTGTTATAGTGGCTATGACTTTTCAAGTCTCAAGTGAGTATGTGGGTTTCTGATTAAAATCACTTCTGGTGGTTGAAATGTAGGCTAGATGAGGTTTCAGGTTTTGCTCATGAATCCATCCCAATGCTCTCCATTCCACTTCTTGGATCTGTCTGCAATTTGCTTCAGGGACTTGTGAAAGAACGAATCTATCTCTGCACCTTATGAGAACAGGAGCCTAAGTTTGTTCCCTCTCCCCCACAGCCCTCTATCTCTTCTGAAGTTATTTTTTTTTTTCATTTTGTAGTAGAAACACATGTAACTCAAAATGAGTATTGCCTTTTCTGTATGAACAGGGATATCAATTGGTAGCCAATTTCAGATGGAGCACGCAGGATGACATTCCACTTAATGACTTTGACAATATTTTATTACATTGCCACTGACATAGTATCATACTAGTATAAGGTTATAGGATCTTAAAACCTCTAAACAATCTTGGCTGTGTGATTTTGTACAAATAACTTTCCCTTGCTGGTTCCATTTGAAAAAGAACCAGCAGTTCTAAATCATTTCTTACATGAACAATCCAGTACCCTATAATCAAATCGACATTTTAAGTGAGAACTTTAACTCGCTAGAGTCAAATTTAAAGAAAAGATTTCATATATATATATATAAAGCAGACCATTCCCTCCCTCCCTCGCCCTCCCTCCCCCCACTGCCTTCAGCCAAACCACAAACCACAGACCCTTTTGGGGGTCCTGTAGTGTCCTGTCCTGTGAAAACCGTTCTGGTCTGGATGCCGGGCAGTGCTGGCAGTGGTGGGGAGGACCTGAGGAACTTGGGAGGCTCTTCTCTGGACAAGTTTTTGTCAGGCACCAGTAAAACCTCCCGTGCCCGCCGGGGGGGGGAGAGTCACCTGGGACACGTGGGCTTTTGTGCGTGTCTGCGGGCGGGGAGGGAGTCGTGGGGGTGTCTGTAAAGTTGGTCTACGGCGGATCCGAGGCACCGAGGCACCCGACAGGGCACGCCGGGTCCCTCTGCGGCTAGGTGCCCATCCAGAGCTCACCTGATCGCGGAGACACTGCACCCGGAGGATCCCACCCTCCGGAGCAGGGGACCCGGCCCCACCCAGGTGCACTGGCACGGCGGGGGGGCAATGAGGCCCTCAGCCCTACAAGGCCCGCCACACCCCAGGATCCCCGTCTGGTAGAGGTCTGAGGGGGTGTGAGGCCACGGAGGGAGGGCGGTGCCCAGCGAACGGGAGACCGGGCAGATGGGGTTCTGGGCTCCCAGGGCTTTGTTCAGTGACAAGCCTTGCCCTCCTTTCCAGAGAAGCCAATTAGATCCCCGCTGGGGGATCATCTGACCCCCGCGTCTCTTGCCAGGAGGGGCTCGGAAGGGGCGGGGCCCGGCGGTCCACTTCCCTGGAACTGGGCCGCGGGCGGCGTCGGAGGAGTCCCGGGGCGCGGTTGCGGGCTCAGGCCCCGCCCCTCGCCGCCGAGCCCCGCCCCTCGCCAGGCCCCGCCCCCGGGGCTTCCCGGGCGCGCGCCGCCCCGCCATGTCTGCGCGCCACGCCCCCCTGCTCGCCGGCCGCGTGCAGAGCCGCGCGCCCCGGAGGCTCCGGGACTGTGGCGGCGGCGGCGGCGACGGCAGGCGGCAGCGGAGCAGTGCTCCGCGGACCATGTCTTCTTCGGCCGTGGCGGCGAGGGGTTCCCCGGGAAGGAGTCAGCAGATGGCCCCCGGGCCACGGAGCCGGGGCCGGTTGTGGGAAGTGGGCGGCGGCGGCGGCGGCGACGACCGGCTGGAGCGCGCGGCCGCCGAGCCGGGGCGCTGGGAGCTGCTGCTCCGCCGCGGCGAGCTGCTGGCGCTGGAGGGCCACCTGAAGGGAGCGCTGGAGGCGTACGCGGCGGCGCTGCGCCGCGGGGCCCCGGCCAGGCCCGAGTGCCTCGGCGCCCTGGTGGACTGCCTGGTCTTCCACTACCGGCTCCGCCACGGGCTGGGCTGGAGCGCCGCCCCGGCCGCGGGCGCCGGCGGGCTGCTCAGCTGCCTGGGCTGCCGCGGCTTCCTCAGCGAGCCGGTGACCGTGCCCTGTGGCCACAGCTACTGCCGCCGCTGCCTGCGGAGAGAGCTGCGCGCCCGCTGCCGCCTGTGCCGGGACCGGCTGCCGCCCGCCGCCGCCCCGAGCGCTCCGGATGCCGCGAGCACCCCCGGCCCGCGGCCGCCGCCTCTGGCCGCCGCCGCCATCGCCGCGTCCGACTTCCGAACCAGCGTCGTCCTCAACCACCTGGCCGAGAAGTGGTTCCCGGGCCAGCGCGAGCGGGCGCGGGCGGCCGGCCGCCTCGGGGAGCTGCTGCACCAGGGACGTTACCGGGAGGCCCTGGCCGCCGCCTGCGAGGCGCTACGAGCAGGTGACGCGGGGCGCGGCGCGGGCCCGAACCACGACCCCACCCTCCGTGTCCCCGACGGCCCGGTCACCCGGCGCCGCTCGGCTTCCCCGGGGCCACGCGGGTGTCGGGGACCTCCGTGAGATCGGGTTCTTGGGATGCGGTGTGCGGGGTGGGGTGAGGGTGTGGGGGGGAGATGCGGGAAGGGGCGGCGCCGTGGGGTTCTGCGGTCACAATGGGGATCGCCCCGGGAGCGGGCTGTGACGCGGCGCGGGGAGGGGCGCACGGACTCGGGGTTCCCTCGGCCGCGGTTGACGGGCGCGTGCGCGCGCACCGGGCGCGCAGCGAG
The DNA here is from genome assembly GCF_019054845.1 of Dipodomys spectabilis. NCBI lineage: Eukaryota > Metazoa > Chordata > Mammalia > Rodentia > Heteromyidae > Dipodomys > Dipodomys spectabilis. The sequence continues at coordinate 8,937,055 of NW_024870686.1, read as the reverse complement.
TGACCCGGTGCGAGGCCGGCGGGCGCGGGACGGGTGGGGAGCGGGTCAGTCCGCGCGCGTTCTGTAACTGACCTCCCCCCACCCCCCCCCTCTCCGATCCGGCCGGGTTCGCCGCGGAGGACCACAGCCCGGGCAGGGGAAGACTCCCCCCAACCCACTTGGGCGGACCGCGTCTACCTTCATCTCGCCCGAAAGTCACCCGGGCAATTGGAAGCCGCGGGAGGGCAGAATTGCATAAGCTGGGGTGGGGGGGCGTTGTGTAACGGGTGACGTCCGGTGGGCGTGGCGGGAGATCGGCGCGGGCACCCGGCACCGGAGGGAGGCCCCGTCGGCCACCCTGCTTCCCGGAGGTGTGGGAACTGGCCGGAGGGTGGGGGGCAGATGCTACCTGGCAGATGACTTCAGTATTGGTTCCTTTTCAGAAGTTTCAGCCTGCCAGTTTGGAACAATAACTTTATACAAGACTTGGGAGCTCACTTTTGAATGCGCCGTAGGTTTGTCGGGATGTAAAGGTATCTGGTCCAGAGTGTTTGCTACGCTGTTGTTGTGCCTAAGGATTCATGATCATCAAGTCTTACCAGCAGCATTTTTTTTCCTGCTTATGTGGTGCTGAGGAATTGAACCCAGGGCCTCATGCATGCAAGGCAAGCACTCTACCACTGAGCCACCTTCCCAGCCCGATCATCAAGTCTTAAGAGAAGCTTTTGTAGGTCTTTCGTCTGTTTCTTCCTCTTCGAGAAGAGGCAGCTTTGGCCTGCTATAACCCCAGGTTAACAATTTTCCTAAGTTGGATGGGATTGTCAAAGAAGAGTGATGTCAAACTTAGGCAAATAAAGAGTTGTGCTTTAAATCAGGGGACTTTTGCCACCACCACCCCCGCCCCCAGGACCTTATCTAGTGCAACTTTTTGAGGCTTTTTGGTTGCCCCACTTCATGGGGGCTGTGCTAAGGTCCAGACATGTAGTGGCCCTATTGGGGATGCTGCTAAGCATTCCACAGTGCACCGGACAAGTCAGTTGCTTATCAGAATTATCAGGCCCCAAATGTCCATAGCGTTATTGTTGATAACCCTTAACATTTTATTAATAAGCCTTGTGTTAAGGGTATTTAAAGTTGTGTTTTTGCTGTGAAATAGTTCTTGTGAGACTACTGCTGAAGAATGCCTAAACTGAATACTAAGTTTAGGTAATACGTTTGTCAGCTACTGAAATTCATAGTGTCATCTTGTGGGTCTTTCACTCACATTCATTTAATAATAAGTTCCAAGCAGAAATCTGGTATATTTTCAATTTAATACTTTTTGAGAAATAATGATAAAAATGAATTCGGAAGGAAAACTAGTTGGGACTAGAGCTGTGGCACAAATAACTCTAGCTCTCTAAAAGTGAAGAAGATGGACTTGTCTGTAGCAACCATCCTGTGACTGCCATGTCTCCTCCTAGTGAGGAAACTGGAGCTAGACAGCAGTGCCTTCTTCACAGTCACTTAGCTGTCACCTTTTACAGACAACTGTGTTTCCTTCTGTATGTTGATCCATTGTCTACTGTTCATCCTGCCTTCGTAGCTTATAACAAAATAAAACTTAATGACAGAATAAAAACTTACTCTATTTGGCAGTTACTTTTACTATGCAGTTACTCGATCTTAGATGATTCACAATAATTTGGGTCCTAGGCCATGGGAGAGCAGTGAGCAAGCACATTTGAGTAGTTAAGGCCTAACAATATTCAATGAAAATATTTTAAGATTGTAGGAGGGATTTTATTAACAAAGTCTGAGAGATTAACTCTATTCTGTTCTATTTGCATAGATTACACATGGAGATTCTGCCCACTAACCTACTTAATCCTGCTCTTGCAGAACTAGAAGTCAAGTCTTTTCACTTCGTTGCCTTATTTTTTTCCTGATTTGTAATTCTTTTAAAAATGAATTCCAGGGGCATGAGAAGGTGGCTCAGTGGTAGAGAGCTTGCCTTGCATGCATGAGGCCCTGGGTTCAATTCCTCAGCACCACATATGCAGAAAAAGCTGGAAATGGCACTGTGGCTCAAGTGGTAGAGCACTAGCTTTGAGCTGAAGAGCTGAGGGACAGCCCAGGCCCAGAGTTCAAGCCCCACAACCGATTCCCCCCCCCCCTCCAAATTCCAAACTTGGCACAGGTGGCTCATGCCTGTAATCCTAAATACTCAGGAGGCTGAGATCTGAGGATTGAGGTTCAAAGCCAGCTCAGGCAGGAAAGTCTATGAGACTCATCTCCAATAAACCACTCAGAAAACCAGAAGTGGCACTGTGGCTCAAGTGGTAGAGCACTTGCCTTGAGCTGAAGAGCTGAGGGAAAGCATTCAGGCCCAGAGTTCAAGCCCTGTGACTGACAAAAAAAAAAAAAATCCATACTTGGAGTAGGTCTCCAAGTATAGATAGCACTACTGAGGGTAACTATTTTTTACCTTTGCATTCTTCTTTTGAAGTAAAAATATCTTAGCACTGAACAGTGCTGGTAAAGGGCAGATTTTGTGTTTCATAATTTATGGGCATAACTAGGGATGGGGGTAATGCTAAATGATGGAGTATTTGCCTAGCATACATACACAAAGCCGTAGGTTCGATTGTCTGTGCTGCAGAAACAAACCAACCCTACAGTTATTGGCAAAAGAGTCATAAATTTATTTGTACAATTATTAGCTCGTTTGCAGTAGATATTTGAAGTGTGTTTATATAATTGTACAATTGTAGTTATTGAAGATGTCATTGATAATGAAAAGATCTCACTGTTAATTTCTTCCTACATTTCTTGTGGGGAAGAAAAAAACCAATATTATTAAATAGAAAAAAAAATCTAGTCTACAGTTAGCCCACATAGATCCAAACTTATCCCTGCTAATAGAAAAGGAAAGCTAGAAAACCTTTGCCAAAATGAGGAGTTTCCCATTGGATTACGTAAGTTTCTGTTGCATTAAAATATATTTAGATAACATTTAATCCATTGATCCTTTGGCATTAACTCTCATGTTTCATAAAGTTATGAAATACTTTTTGGTATCCAAGGATATTATGTAAAAGTTTTTTCTGCATTGAATCTTTATCCTGTAGTCTGTTGAAATAATCCCACTATGTAATACTGGCTTTTTGTTCTTAATGAAGTTTTACACTGCTTACCTTGCATATTCACCTTATTCTGCCAAAGAACACAACGGAACAGTATAATTTACAGTTAGAATTGTTTGGAAAAGAATGTCCTAGAGAGAATGTTTTTGTCTTCAACATTAGTAATCAACTGTTCCCCAGTGCTTTTGCATTCTTTGAGTCATTTCATCCCCTCAGAGAATCCTGCTGGGTACTGTTAAGTTGAAGGAAACTAAGGCAACTAGAGATACAGATGCCGAGTGCAGTGAAAGCTCTGGGAGCCTCGAGCAGAATCTGGGTATGAATCCCAGTATAGTCCTCCACTATTTTTGACCTTGGGCATGTTACCTAACTGCTGCTGTGGATTCCTTATCGGAAAAGTGAGCATAGTCTCTGCTTTTATGTTGCTTGTGAGAATTAAATGAGGCAGAAAAGTAAAATGATTCTAAAGGCGCCTCCTTCAGAATAAGTTCACAGAAAATACTAAAATATTTTAAAATGTGGTCTACCTGGAAAATGACTTAGCTGAAATTGCCTTCTAACCTTACGAGTTAAGTCCTCTATTTCTACTGATTTCTCTAACGGTTACATCTTCATTCTAGTTCACACACGTTAGTGGTAACATGTTGGCCTAGGTTAATAAAGTGTAAGTACTGCAGTTACAGTTACACAAAGACGAAGGTGTAACACAATCGTCCACATCTGTAATCCCAGCTACTGGCTGGCCACTTGCTGGGAGAATAAGAGGGTCTTAGTTTGAGGTCAGCCTAGCAAAGAGACCTCATCTCAATCAGTAATCAGATACGTGTGTCTGTGATCTCAGCTATGAGTGAGGCACTGGTTAGGAGGGTTAAATCAGACCAGGCTCCCCAAAATAAAGCAATAAAGGTCTGGGAGCTTGGGTCAGTTGGTAGAGTGCTTAGCAAGTGCAAGGCCCTGAATTCAAACCTCAGTAATTAAAAAAAAATTTTTTTAAAAGGACAATCATAAGAACCATAGGTAAATGGAATATTGAATACCTTTAAGGAGAATATGATGGGTTTTAATATCTTTAGCAACTGAACTAGGTTAAGATAACATTTGGATTTAATTAATAACCGATCTATGTCCGTACTGTGCAAAGGACTTCAAACATTGGCCATTGATGCATTGTAGCTGACAAAATGTTTTCACTTCTATCATCCTAATTGATCCTTACAAAAGTTTGTGTGGAACAGAAAGGCAAGAATCAGTATTCCTAATTCACAGATTGAGAAGTGGTTGACTTTCTAAATAATCGAGTTAAAGCTAAAAGAAAATAGGTACGTGGTTATCACTTCTGGGATAGATTTTTTAAAATATCACACATTCTTACTATATAGTTAACAAATACATGAATACCTATAAAACAGCCAGGGCAAGTTCTAGAACTACAGAAGTGAGCAAAATAAGATCTCTTGACAGTTTTTTTTTTATTATTTTCTTTTATAACAATTTGATACTTTAAAATCTCCAAAGCTTAATTAACTTTTAACTGAGTGTATGTAGCATATTACTGATTCATTTCCTTAACTTATAAGGCACTTAAATGATCCTTGCAGTACCTCAAGTTTACTAAAAAGACTAGCTTTAGTAGCACATGCTTACTGATGTATGGAAAACACTGGGCCATATAACTGGTCTTATGAAGTGCCGGGTTTTAAATAATTTCCAGCATTTTTTTTCCATCAGGTAATGCCAAATACACCAAAACTTAGAGTTTTAGTTATTTGTATATTAATCTTTTGTTTATTGAGAAATATTCAAGTAAACATTTAGATAATTAGATAAATTTGTCTATTTTTCAAAATTAGAGTTATGTTTTATTATAAAAGATGAATGATCTCAGAGAACTCTAAAATGTAAGACAAAAGCTTCTATTCAGTTTTTGGCTTTTTTTTTTTTTTTGCTTTTGCTTTCCCTCTGAATCCTTGTAGTGTGTGGTATGTCTTTCGGTTTCTACTAATCCTAAAAGATATTCCTCATCTAGGTTAAAATTTATGCAGGTAAATGATGGGGTAGTCCATGCTCTGCCTTGCACACTGCTATGTTGTTATAAACAACTGCTCTTACTGACTGGGCCTTTATGTGCCAGGATGTGTGTTCACTCTTGTTTCCATAGCTGTAAGATATATTTTATAGATGAAGAGACTGAGATGCAGAGTTAAATAAACTGCTCCAAGCAGGATGTGTGTGTTCTGAACCCAAATATTTTAACTCAGAGTTTCAAATCTTCATCACTATGCCAAACTATCATTCTTTTACATTATTAATGAATCATTAATAGTATCAATAACATGAAATAAACATCTTTCACCTTAACTGATGATCCAAGTTCTGTACTGAACTGAAGTGAGAGGAACCAAGCAATGATACTGTGGTTGGCTATGCAGAATTTTGCTATTTTGATTTATAAGTTACAAGCACACTCAGAAGAAAACCAGTAATCATAGGTATTTTATGTGTATGCACAATCTAAATCCTAATAGTCATGTCATCGATAGGGATGCATTCTTCAAAACATCAAAAGACTTTCATGATTGTGGTATAGCCTACAAGACATGGCTGTATTATAGTATGTTGGGATTAGCATCAGACATGGTTTCTCAATGACATCGTGCAATGCACTACTATCTAGATTTTTTCCATGACTGTATAATGTTGAAACAAATGCATGTTAAGACAGTTTTTTAATTTTTTTCTACTAAACAAAAATAGTTGAAGTGTACTATCAAGTTTTTATAAAAGGAAAAAAAGCAAAATATCTTGAAAACTATATAACTTCATTTTTTCAATTCTACAGAAAATAGAAAAACATAGGTAAAAAGATATATGGATAAATATTATTCTTTTTAACAGAAATTAGAATTGCAGAATAAGGTCTTTTTAAGTAGCTTATGCATACAGGAAAATATTCTGTAGCCTTTAAAAGTCATGTGAACTTAGGCACTGGTGGCTCATGCATGTAATCCTACCTACTCTGGAAGCTGATATCTGAGGATCAAGATTTGAAGCCAGCCAGGGCAGGAAGGTCCATTAGAAGTGAAGCTGTGGCTCAAGTGATAGTCTTGAGTGAAAATGCTCAAGGACTGAACCACACACACAAATCACATGAATTTAATTTTTAATTACTTGGAGAATAAAACAAGTTATAAGTAGTAGATATAGCTATATTTTATAAAATTTCACATAATGTAATCTATATATCCCTGAAAAAAAGGTACAGGTTGTATACTGCTAAATGGATTTTATGAAAGGCCATTGGTTTGGATAACTTCCTGAACTGTGTGCCCTGGCAACCAAACCAACTCAGAATAGAGTAACTTGTGCTAAGTACCAAATAATAACACTGGATTAAGTGGTTAGCTTTCCAAAAATGATTCTTTTCAATCTGACTCAGCATCCTAAAGAAATACCCTGTTTTAACCCTGACAGGAAAGTAACTGTGTAACAGTGTGCTTTTCATCCCCTATCTTTCCTCTGCCATTTTTTTAAATCTGTGAAGCCAAACTGCTTATTCTTCAGAACACTTAATGCCTTTTGTAGAATTACATGTTGCTTGCCAAGAATTGCAAATAAAAGCCAATTGAATCTTTAATTTTTTTTTTCACAGTAACAACACTGGGGTGTGTGTGTGTGTGTGTGTGTGTGTGTGTGTATGTGTGTTTGTAAAAAGAAGTGCATTTTTTTTGTTGTTGTTTTTTTCCAGAAACTATGTAGCCTAGGCTGGCTGACTTATGATTCTCTTTAGCCTCCTGTGGGGATTGTAGGTATGTGCCATTATACCTGGTTTCACTTTTATGAGTAAATATTTTAGAATTTTGTAGTCTTGACACAATTTCTTAAAGATGAGCTAAAGTATCAACTTTTAAGACTCATATTACTCAAGACATGGTCTTCTAATTGACTGGCCCAAAGATGGAAAACCATCACTAGAAATCTAGTTCCAGCCCATAAAATCTCCTGCATATCAAGACTACTTTCTTTTCTTGCCCAATGAGTTAGAGAATAGAACTGGCCTAAGAGAAGATGTAATGGAAGCATGAATGATGAGCTTATAGAGTTCAGCTTTTAATGTTTTCCATGCTTCAGAGAACATTTTTAGAGCCAGTATCTGCAGGCACAAGCATAAGAATAGAAGATTTAAAAAACTACTCTGAAATGCTCAGTGTCTACTGTGAAGAAATAGTCACAACTTAAGCAGGCATTGCCTTCTCTATACAAGCCTGTTCTGAGTACTGAGTATTCATGAATTTAGTTTCTTGAACAGCCTTGTGAGATAGACAAGTATGAGCACATTGTAGAGGTAAACATAAAAATGCTGAAGTTTGGGCTGGGAAGGTGGCTCAGTGGTAGAGCGCTTGCCTTGCATGCCTGAGGCCCTGGGTTCGATTCCTCAGCACCACATAAGCAAAAAGAAAAAAAAAGCCGGAAGTGGCGCTGTGGCTCAAATGGTAGAGTGCTAGCTTTGAGCTGAAGAGCTGAGGGACAGCGCCCAGGCCCAGAGTTCAGGCCCACGATCGGACCCCCCCCCCCAAAAAAAAAAAAAGCTGAAGTTTGAATTTTGAATCCACCTTGAATTTTGAATACACCACTTAACTAGTTAATCCTGGGCAAGTTGCTTGGACTGTCAGTGCTTAATTTCCTTATCCATGAAAATGTGAACAATGCTGGTTGTACATAGGAAAGCTGTAAATCATTTAGAACAGTATCTTGATATTTCTTAAATTTGCTAAGAACTCCTCCCCTCCCCCCCGTTTTATAAGTAAGGAAACACCTAGATGATTTATTGTCTTTCTCACCTTCAGTTAGTGGAGGACCTAGAAATTGAAACCAGGTAGTTTGATTTTTAAGGCTCAGGCAATCCACCCTTAAGATGTGTCAAGAGGGAGGCAAAGGAAAATATTTTGGGGAGATGGGTGAGCTGAATCTTGTGTGATAGAAGAGCCCCTGCACTGGGCAAGGAACCATGAGGGCTGTGAGCAAGGAAGGAGACATGGTATCAGTGTTACTGAGACTTGAAGTGGGAGGTTCATAATGATAAGGAAGTAAGACTACAGAGAGACAGACATGAAGGAACTTTCTGTTCTTCAGATATCTATCTGGTGGATGGTGACCACGTAAGTAGACTGGAGGCAGGAGAAAGCAAGCTATTGTAGTACACCAAAGAGATTCTGGGAGTTGGTTAGAAAGATGAAGTCAATTTGAAAAATACCATAGTAGGTGAAACACAAAGTTAATTATTTGGGAAGTCAGCTGTGTCGAATAGTGGAATACTTTTGTTTTTATGGGGGAGGGGAGGGATGGAAAACATGCTGAATTTATGAAAGTATAAGCAGGCAGTTAGAAATTTGAGGACTCTGAGAAATTAAGACAAGGATAAAAAGGAGAAAATGATGGAAAGGGTGACTGTACATAGGTGCACTGCATGCATGAATCAACATGCTCAGTTGAAACCTCTGTACGTTAAAGATAATTTTTAAAAAGACTGAAAATAAAGATTGGGCTTTCCATCCTGACAGGAAACTAGACCTATCATTGGTCCTGGTAGAAAGGAAACAAGACTACAGATAATGATTTGGAATGAGACTATAAAGTTGTTTTCCTCTATACAGTTGACACAACTATGCCATCTTTGTATTTGTCAGCAAATTCCAAGTGTGTGAGGTACCAGGCACTTGCTAGGCACTGTAGGTACCTATCATAGTGAACAGTGAACCTGTTGTGTTGGGGTGTGAAATGATTTGTTCACTCCATTGTCCTCAAGTTCAGATTGAGAACAGATAGTGAATGTTTGCTCATTCATACGTGAGCTAATGATGCTGCCAATGTGGATTGCTGGTTTTAGTTTACTTTCTTGAAAGTTCACAGGAAGGGCAACCACTATGATTACTCAAAACACCTCAATTGATGTATTAGCACTTTTTTAGAATAAGGATTCAAAGTAAATAAATTGGATAGGCCTAATCTCTTCAAAAAGTGATGAAGTGTGAACCTTTTTCCCCTAGTAGAATTGCTCAGAGTAATTATTCCATTTACATTTGAAATTTTCAACAAGCATACCTACAAAGAGTTGAGCAAGAAATCTGGTTCTCTGTTTCTTTCTTCTTAGAGAAACCTCTTTCCTTTCTTCAGTAATGCACAGACTTTTAGGATGCTCTTTGGGAGGGTTTCAGTAGTTTGAATGGTTCTGTGTAAAGAGGAGACACTTTGGTCAGAGTGGAAAAGAACATTTTTTTGATTGACACATAGTTATACATATTTTAGGGTAACACTGAAACTGTGATACATGTATACATTTGTAATGATTGAATCAGGATAATTAGCATCTATTTCATAGTTTATCAGATGTTTTTCAAAGATAACTCCCAGGTCGTCTTCAATACTGCTCTAAAGAACCTGTGTAAAGATTAAGTAGGAAAGGGGCCTGGGAAGGTGGCTCAGTGGTAGAGCGCTTGCCTTGAGCTGAAGAGCTGAGGGACAGCGCCCAGGCCCAGAGTTCAGGCCCCATGACCAGACCCCCCCACCCCCCCCAAAAAAAAAGATTTGCATCCTTGTGGTAACTGATGATTAAAGATCAGTAGACTAAGCATATTAAATTCCTCATGCCATTGAACAGTAATTTGGTTTCTCAAGTACAGGTGTAGAGGATGGCAAAATAAATAATAAAGCATTTTTTCCAAGACATTTAAGGGACAAACACTAAAAATTAGATCTCTTGAAGCTGATTCTCAGTTAGGTACCAGTGACCCATACTTGTAATCCTCACTACTCAAGAGACTGAGAGCTGAGGATCGCACTTTGAAGCCATCTAGGTCAGAAAGTCTGAGACCCTTCCAATTAACCACTAAAAAGCTGGAAGTGGCTCAAGTGGTAGAGTGCCAGCCTGGAGTGAAAAGCCAAGGGATAGTGTCCTGAGTTCAAGTCCCAGTACTGGTACCTCCTCCCTCCCAGAAAAGAAAGCTGATTCTGATCAACCCTTTTCCTGAAGGATCATGTCTCATAAGAGTGAATCCTCATCAGACCCTGTGACTGTGGGACTGTATTCACAGTAGGGCTCATTTTTGTAAAGGAAGATTTAGACATTAAGGTATAAAAAGCAGCTCTTCTAAACATGTAAGACATATAATCAAAAAAGTTATAGTCTACTCTTTCTGTAAAAAAATACTTTCTTAGAAGTAGTTACACATGTATTTTTCAGTATTTGCTGCTGTTTGGCAGTATACTGAGGGTTTTTTAAATCAAGACCTTGGCACTTACGAGGTAAGTATTCCATACTTGAGCCATGGGTCTAGCCATCGGTAGTCTCTAAAATATTCCTAGGCTTTGACAACACTTCAAAGCATGATATGACATGAAAATGAGCTGTGCCTATAGTTGGTTTATAAACTCTAGTTTGGTAGTTATTGACTGGAAGCACAAGTCATTTCTTAAAGTAATATAGTATTTTGTGGATTATATAATCTTTCTAAAATAACTGTATCCTTCTAAAATATTTATTTCAGAGCCCAATGACCTGACTCTAAAAATTTACAGAGCAGAATCCTATGCTGGCCTCCAGGAGTTTAAGGCAGCCATAGAAGACTTAAATGGGGTTCTCTTTCAACTTCCAAATTGGCCTGAGGTAAAATTACTATTGTACATTTGCATAAATTTTAAAGTGTCAACGAGGGGCACTTCTGTTATGCTTATTAATTTTAGCAAAATTGTTGTTGCCTACGAATAATAATAATCTAGAAATCTAGGTTCAAAATTTGGAGTAAATTATATTATCTGAAAAAGTATTCAATTATATAAAAACCTTTGTTTCATATCTAAAGAACATTCATGCAACAGGAAAAACAATGGTTTTTTTTGTTTTTTGGTTTTTTTTTGTCGGTCGTGGGGCTTGAACTCTGGGCTTGGGTGCTGTCCCTGTGCTTTTCAGCTCAAGGCGAGTGCTCTACCGCTTGAGTCACAGTGCCACTTCCGGTTTTTTAAAGATAAGAGTCTCATGGACTTTCCAGCCTGGGCTGGCTTTGAACTGTGATCCTCAGATCTCAGCCTCCTGAGTAGCTAGGATTACAGGTGTGAGCCACTGGTACCCGGCTTAGGAAAAACAATGTTACACCAATTTTTCCAAGGAAGTACAGCTAGCATGTGAGTCTTTTAATTCTTGCATGGGGAGCAACAATTGCTTTCTCCTTTTTTTCGTTTCTCCCTCATTTAACCTGTTATATTAAAATAAGTACATGCAAAAACTTAAAAAAATAAGAATATAGCTTGTTATGAGGATGGATAGACTCAAATTGAAGATTTTGTTAAATGGAAAGAGCTTAGGTCCTTGAGTCTGGGAAAATTGAATTCAATGACAATGGAGTGATTAGACAATGAATTTATATAGAGAAGCAGACAAATGAGGTCATCTTACACATAGGGTTTTTAAAAGACTTGAGGAATGTATATAACAGGTAACCAGTTACATAGATACACAGGTAATTAATTCTTTAATTATGAAATTGGTCTATCTCCTATACATTTAAGCTGGAGGTAATTTTTTATATGACCTTTTTTCTCTTCCATTCAAAACTGACTTTGAAGACAGTGTAGTAAGAATGCTTTAAAAAGTATACACAGGAAAATGACAACTACTCCCTGATGACATGATTGGTTAGTACAAAGCAAATATATATTATAAATAAAAGTGCATTGGTTGTATGAATAGCTGTAAGACTGCTTAAAAGAAAGGAACCCTCTGGACTTGACTGAAGTAAAAATGGAAACATGATTTTCTTTTTTTTGTTGTGAAAATACTGTACAGAGGGGTTACAATTACATGGGCAAGATAATGAGTACATTTCTTATCAAGCATTGTCGCCTCCTCCTTTGTTTCCCCTTCCCATCCCTTCTCATCCTCTCTCCCTCCCCCCCCCCACCTCCTCACCGCCTACCCCCTCCCCCCCCCCCCCCACCAAAGTTGTAAAGTTCATTTTTGACATAAGGACTTGTACATCTCATTTTTGCAATGGGTCCACCTGTATCTCTATTGGAAACATGATTTTCTTCAGTCACTTTAATATCTAAAATTGACTAGCACAGTGCTTAAGCCCTTTTAATGTTATTTAATACTGATAATTGTATGGCTTGTAAAACCACCTTATTTTAATTACATAAGCAAGACACTTTTAAAGCTTACCAGTTAACACTTTGGATAGACCATCCTGCAAATGGAACTTTTTGATTTATCAATGGTAACTTGTGTCAGAAAACTTGACCTTAATTTTGAAGGAGGAAAAACACAAAATAGGATTTGTGAGAAGGGACACGTCTCTGAATACTTCTTAAGAAGTATTAGAGGCAAAAATATGTTTTTTAGTATCATGGAGAACATTTGCCATATTGCCCTGATTCTAAGATGAATTTTTGTTCACATATAATTTTTTTTTTTAAATCTTAATGCATCTTAAAGAAAGGAAATTTTATGTAGCATTTCCTCTTTCTCCTCAAATAGTACTTTGTAAACAAATAATCTTTGAATCAATAATTTCTCAAAATTGAGGGAACACGTATTACTGTTTTTGACAACTTCTGGCATCAATTTTGCATTAGTACTTTGGCTTTTTCAAAGTCATATAATTTCAGAACCATGTTTCCAAACAAACTTTGTTCTTTCCCTTGATTGTGATTTTCGTTAAAAGCAATTCTGTAAGTAAAGGTTTTTATGTGTTTTTGTTGAAGGTCTACTTCAGGAAAGGGAAAATACTCCAGGATGCTGGCTTTTTAGGTGATGCCTTACAACTCTTTCTTCAGTGCTTAGCCCTTGATGAAGATTTTGCACCTGCAAAGCTACAAGTAGAAAAGGTAATCGGTTTACCAATAGTTCAAGGCAGGACTAAGACAACATTTTTTTTTAAAATGAAACTTGGAATAAGAATGTAAGAAGTGAATAAGCTTTAATTAAAGAGCAAGTAGTTTTTAGTTTGATTCATGTGCTTACTGCATTCTTAATGAAACCAGAACATTTCATTCAGACATACTAATGCACTATCTTTGCTTAGTTAATTTAGATAAACCCTGATATAGGTTGAATCTCAAAAATCTGAAATACTCAAAAAATCCCAGACTATTTGAGTGTGACATCTTTCCATAAGTGGAAAATTTCATACCTGACTCATGTGAATGCATCTATCTATCTATCTATCTATCTATCTATCTATCTATCTATCTATCTATCTATCTATCTATCTGGTATATGTGAAACACAAAGGAGTTTTTATTTAGACTTGGATGCTATCTCCATGATATCTCATTATATGTATGTATATACTGCAAAAATTTTCAAAACACTTCTGGTCCCAAGTATTTTTTCTCCAGGTATTTAGAAAAATGTTGGTATGTGTTTTATTTAATCAGACTCAGACTGATGATCACTAATTAAACATGGTGGTCACAATGTTCATACTCTGGGCTCTCTATTGATCTGCTTTTTGCTTTTTACTTCATGACTAAATTTTGCTTACTTTCCATAGTAGTCAATGTTATTACCCCATCCAGCTTCTATTGCCTTATTTTTCTCAGTACTCTAGATATCCTATCAGTAGTTTTATTCTGTGAGGTGCTAGTAGTTGTTAATTAAAAAGGCAGAGATGAAGGGAATGAGAGGGAAGAGAGGAGAGTTGCCTGATGAAATTACTTCAGAGGAAATACTGTGTTACATCAGATTTATTTAGAATTTTTCATATGCCATCATGAAAAAATAACATGTAGTTCTAGTTACATTTACTCACTGAACATCTGGAAAGAGTAGGGAATATACTTTTATATGCTGAATGGATGGATCAACTTTGTGTATTTGAGAAGTATAGTTGAGAAATAACCTCCATATTTCAATTTTAAGAGATGCTCTACTATATATACACATACATAAAGTATATTTGGAAAAGAAGAAAATCAGCCAGGCACTGTGGCTCACACCTGTAATCCTAGCTACTTAGGAGTCTGAGATCTGAGGATCACAATTCAAAGCCAGCCAAGACAGAAAAGTCTGTGAGACTCTTACCTCCAATAAAGCCAGAAGTTGGCAGTGTGGCTCAGGTGATAGAGTGCTAGCCTTGAGCAAAAAGAAGCTCAGAGACAGTGCCTAGGCTCAGAATTCAAGCTCCAGTACAGGAAAACACACACAGACACAGACACACACACACCAGCCTCCCCTTCATTTTCATTAACCTTTTCTGTTACTATGAGAGTTTTAAATTTATTCATTATTGTAAGCACCCAGAAAATTTGACTCTCCTGCGTTTTAAGGGCTCCCAGTTTAACTCCTGTTTGTTGGAGAGTAGCTACCATTTGTTGCTTAAAACCAGGTACGAGGCAATAGGTACTGCCCACACAGGTTACTTGTTCAATGAGAAGTTTAGTGTAAATATAATACAAGGAATTTTAGAATTTTGTAAAGTTCAAGTTCTTAAGTTTCATGTAAATATTCCCAAACTCCAAGCACAACCTGAAAGTATACACTGATATATGAATTATTTTGACAGTAAGGGCTTACTAATATTCAGAAGTAAATACTCCTCTTAAGCTTTCTTTCTTCATAATCCTGTGTTAAAAACTAGCTTTTACTTTGTATACTTGGTCTCAGGTACTCTATGCTTCCTTTCATTCTTTTTTTTTTTTGTCGGTCATGGGACTTGAACTCAGGGCCTAGGTACTGTCCTTCAGCTCTTCAGCTTAAGGCTAGCACTCTACTGCTGAGCCACAGTGCTACTTCCAGCTTTTTCTGCTTATGTAGTACTGAGGAATCGAACCCAGGGCCTCATGCATGCTAGCCAAGCACTGAGCCACCTTCCCAGCCCTCTGTGTTTCCTATCAAAGTTTGGAATCCCTCTTTTTCTAGAAGTGATAGGTTTCTGTTGAAGCAAACTTCAATGGGTATAAGGCTTTTTACTATACTATATTAACCTGTTTATTTCTTGTTTATTAAAAAATGCCTGCTTTAGACTTCCTGAAAATTCTTAATTATTAAGTAAAATTATATCACTATTCTTAACCTGATATTATTTGTGTCCTATTGTTTTTATATTTCTAACAGATTTTATGTGATTTATTATTGCCTGAAAACTTAAAAGAAGGCCTGAAAGAATCTTCCTGGAGTTCTTTATCATGGATTAAAAATAGACCTTCTAATTTTTCTTCAGTAATTCAAGCATCTCACTCTCCTAGTGACATTAGCTTAAAACAGGTAAGCTCTTTTGTTTTTCTATAAATGAAGATGTTTATTCTCCTAGTTTCAAGCAATAGAAGCTATTTAAGCTCTTCTTGTCTAGTTGTCTTAATAGGATTTTGTCTGTAGTGGAACTTTCTCTCTTGGGTTGGAGGGGGGTTTGACTAGGATTTGACCTCAGGGTCTCACACTCTCAGCTTTTTCCTGCATAGCTGGCTCTTTACTACTTGGCCATACTTCCACTTCTATAACGAACTTCATATGTATTTACCCATTAATTACAATTTTAGATCACTTAGCTGCCATAAAAATTTCATTCTCTTAGAATATGTAAATTATTTTATTTATTATAGTTCATTCTGTGTATACATGGCTGTACTTTCATAACTGCTTTAAACATCATCTATAGCATAAGTCAGCCTGATATCTAGGGTTATATAAATGCTAGTAAAAATAATTTACTTGTCAGGGTTATGGAATTAAATGTGAGTGTTCTTATATAAACATTCAACTGAATACAAGGAATTGAAGTTTAATTTCAGTTTGATTCTTAGTGAAAAGAATGAAGGATAGTAAAGAAATAATTATATTTTCTCATTGTGTTTGTATAGAATGAAGAACCAGAGGATCCTTCAGAGACTGTCAAAGGAAGCTTAAATCGTACTCAGTCCGTACAGGCTATAAATTTAACAGAAATGCCTGTTAGAGGGGATGGTTTGAAAAGGGTGTCCTCAGAACCTTTACTTTCTGCCCAGGAAAAAGGTGTGCTACTGAAAAGGAAGTTGTCCCTCTTAGAACAGGATGTGATAATAAATGAAGATGGAAAAAATAAGCTCAAAAAACAAGGAGGTAAAAATTTTCACTTAAATTTCCTTTAATTAAACTTAACTATTTGAAATGGCCTTTAAACTCTTTCCTAAAAAAGCTAACTCATTCTGTTTATTTGAATAGAAGCTCCCAATGAAGTCTGTATGTTTGCATTAGCTTATAGTGACATCCCTGAAGAATTAATAGATGCCTCAGATTTTGAGTGCTCTCTCTGCATGAGGTAAGTGTATACCCTTTCCTAGAAGAATTGTATATTAATGTAAATATAGTACAGTGTTGATGAAGGTAATGATAGACAATATAAAGTAACAATACTGGAATAAATATCAGAAGATAAGAGCTTTAGTTCTAGGCTTAACCATTAATGCCTTGGGCAAATAATTGAGTCTCTGAGCCTCCATTTTCCTTGTTTAAAAAGTGGTGTCCGTATTTGCATAGTATCTTGGGGAATTAAGAACATACAATGGCTTAAGTATAAAAAGAATCCAGGAAGTTGTAAGGACCTATGAAATGAATAGATGCTATTATTGAAACTTGGATAGATGCAGGATTTTAGACTTAGATAATAATTCTAATTACAAATTTTACATACACATGAATGACTCTATCTTGTTTGCATTTTAAATTAACTATGAAATCTTTTTAAAGTAACTTTAGAAAAGTATTCTGTTATGCAGAATTACCTTTGATGCTTTTACTGGAATTTTGATCGGAGCCTCAATTCTTGTATCTCTGCAAGAGTTATGAAAGTTAGATAAGAAAAATAGTGAAAGCAGTGCCAATGTTTATTAAGAAAAGTAGGATTACATTACACATGTGTGAGAGAGTACAGGTTAAGGAATACCCAACTTCTCAGAGGCCCAGCCTTTATATTGGTATAAGAGAAAACTTGGGATTTCTTCCTCTTCTCTGCTTCTTAGTGCATTTCTTCTCCTTTAATTGACATTTCCCTTATTAGATAACAAATTATTCTGTGTATGCCATTACCCACCACCCCTAAGAAAAGCCCATAAGGCTTTTGGATAGAGGATGGGTGGATATCTGCAATTACAAAGTTAAAATGACATGCTAATGACCCAGAGGTAACTTTTAGTCACTCCAGCCGATTTGAGCTAAAGCCTGGTAGTGGCAGCCTTTCCATTCTGTTTTATAACTAAGCAGGGTGAAATATGGAAATTTTGTATAGCTGCTTCTTGTATGTAGCCTTCAAGATCAATATGTGTTAGGCATGTACCAATCACTACCTGTACTTCCAGTGTACTTCCTTGGTTTATCCTCTATGTCTACTACCACTACAAAGCAATTCTAAAAGAGTAAATATTCTAAACTCTAAAAGAGCATTTACATGAAGTGGTAGAATTAAAGCTTCATGAAGAGTCTGGAGGTTTGGTTCTAACGGTCACACTAGGCTAGAAGAAACTCACTATATTCCTGAGCAATTCTTTTAATTCTGAGCCTGGGTTTCTTAATCTGTGAAATGAGATTAGACCAAACAAATTCTAAAGTACCTATAAATCTAATAATATTTCTAAGGAAAGCAGAAATACTATGTTTCAGGAAATAATTAACAAGTAAACCAGTTTTTCCGCATTGTGATTCACATCTAATATTAAGCCTAAGAGCTCTTTAGAATTCATTGGTAATATTTATTTTGTTTTTGCCAGTCCTGGGGCTTGAATTCAGGGCCTGGGCACTGTCCCTGAGCTTCATTTGCTAAAGGCTAACACTCTACCACTTGAACCACAACGCACTTCCAGCTTTTTCTGTTTATGTGGTACTGAGGAATCGAACCCAGGGTTTCATGCATGCTAGGCAAGCATTCTACCACGAGGCTACATTCCCAGACCCTTTATTTTGCTTTTAAGACATTATCTTACTGTGTACCCCAGACTAGCCTTCAATTCATGGCCCTTCTGCTTCTACCTCCCAAATGCTGAGATTATAGATGTGTGATACCACACCTGCCTGGATTCCTATTATAAATAAATTTATTTAGTAAAACTTTTGTACTACTAAGAGCCATTTTTAAGTTGATAAAATGGCAATCTAGAGGCTAAACAAAAGCTAGCAGTTATTAGAGACACTTTTCTTTGTTTATTTTTGCACTAAGCCTTTGAAATCTGTGGTTTTTTTGTTATTTTTTTTTACATTGGTTATGTGTCTCAGTTTGGATTGGCCATCCTATCCAGTGGTGTTTGTATTAGTGAGGCTCTAGGCCTGAGCAAGGTACCTTTGTTGATAGAGAACTTCACATTGGTTCAGCAGAGAATAGTTAGTTGTATCACTGCCACTTCTCTCCTTTTTCATCCACCACTGTTCCTCTTCTAAGTAGAGATTTTATGTAACAGTTCCATTGTTAATTGAAGCTTTTCCAGTGTATAGTTTAATGTGAAAACTAACATGTATTTTGATTTCAGGTTGTTTTTTGAGCCAGTAACAACCCCTTGTGGACATTCATTCTGTAAGAATTGTCTTGAGCGATGTTTAGATCATGCACCATATTGTCCACTTTGTAAAGAAAGCTTAAAAGAGGTAAATATTTGTATTAAGTATCTGCTTATTTGGTTCAAGTTCATTCAAGCATGGTGTGGTTTCTGTCCAGCTATCGATTTAATGATTATCATGTTTAAAATGAGTTACATACATTCAGTAATACTGGAGAAAAGTGGTGGGTTCTAGATACTAAACACCTTCTACTTTGCAGGGAAGGAGGGAGGGAGGGAGAGAGAAAGAGAGAGAGAGACAGACAGACAAAGAGAGAGAGAGTCAGTTACTTGTTCAGGGATAGGTTCAGGTTTAATGATGACCCTGTTTGGACAACCATACTGTACTGCCATTGGCCCTCAATACCAAGCAAGATGTGAGACCTGTTCCAGCTTCCTTAACATCTCAACAAACTGTCTCGTCAAACCCCCTGCTCTAATAAAAATGCTTTATTTTGTATGGAACCAACTAGCCACATGTGACTTTAAGCACATAATTTGCGGCTTAGTGTGACTGAGGAAATGTGATTTAATTTTGTTAACTTTAATTTAGGAGCCACCATTTACTACTCTGTTCAGTGTAGCTCTAGAAAGTGGTAGGCTAGAAAGAAGAAAGGGGTCACAGCTTCCCATATTCCTTATCTTTTTTTTTTTTTTTGGGGGTCCGGTCGTGGAGCCTGAACTCTGGGCCTGGGCGCTGTCCCTCAGCTCTTCAGCTCAAGGCTAGCGCTCTACCACTTGAGCTACAGCGCCACTTCCGGCTTTTTTCTTTTTGCTTATGTGGTGCTGAGGAATCGAACCCAGGGCCTCAGGCATGCAAGGCAAGCGCTCTACCATTGAGCCACCTTCCCAGCCCCATATTCCTTATCTTGAAGTCAGTGATCAGTACTAATAGGGAATCTGAGGACAGTACCCCTTCAGTCATACCTGGAGATGATCCACATGTAGCTCCAGCCTTGTGATACTGAGTGGCAGCTTCAACATAGTTTTGTCTGTGGCAATTGACAGCATTGTTTAAAGAAAGAAGGGCTTGGCCGGGTGCCGATTGTTCACTCCTATACTCTTAGCTACTCAGGAGGCTGAGAGCTGAGGATCAAGGTTCAAGGCCAGCCCGGGCAGGAAAGTCTATGAGATGCTTACCTCCAATAAGCCACCAGAAAACCGGAAGTGGTGCTGTGGCTGAGCTGAGGGACAGCGCCCAGGCCCATGACCAACAGAAAACAAAACAAAACAAAAAAAGGGCTTTTCGAATGTAAATAAAAAAACATTTTGAATATTCCGTTATTTCCTATAGAGAAAACACAGCTCTATAACTAACATAATAACATTTAATATTGTTATATTTGATATATGATATGCCAACCTGATGTGTAAAACAAAATCATTTTCAAAATGTTTTCAATGTCAGGAAACCTAACATAACACTACTCTTAAGGAGATTGTCAATGACATTTTTCACCGAGTATTATAAACATTATTTTTCCACCTTTTTTAGATAACTCTATAGTGTACTTATGATTTTGTTCCAGATTAACTATTAACTACATTCTTTCATTTAGAGATACTTTTTCTTAAAAAACAGTTGAAGAAAAGCATACTAAGTATTATTTGAAAATAGAACATAGAATATATTGCATTTAGTTAGTGGGTTTAAGAATGCTTATCCCATTTTTAACATGGAAGAGATCCTATATAATACCATTTGTAAAATCAGAATCAACTATATGCAATATATGTTGCACATATAAGTATTGTATGTATATGTATTAATATATAATATATAAATACATATTAGTTTATATTTTATCTATATACTTACATATATTAATATTGTATATATTATATATCATACAACTTTAAAATAATGTTCGATGTACTCAACAGTTTTGCATTGTTTCTACTTTTTTATTTAAATGTATTTTAAAGATGATTTTTTAGAACAGAATAATAATAATTCTCTGTTACTGAGTGTATAAGTTTTCTTTTCTTTATTGTCGGTTGTGGGGTTTTAACTCTGGGCCTCTGCACTGTCCCTTAAGCTCTTCAGCTCAAGGCTAGTGCTCTACCACTTTTTTTTTTCTTTTTGTCGGTCCTAGGGCTTGAACTCTGGGCCTGGGCGCTGTCCCTGCGCTCTTCAGCACAAGGCTAGCGCTCTACCACCTGAGCCACAGTGCCACTTCCGGATTTTGGTGGTTTATTGGAGACAAGAGTCATGGACTTACTTGCCTGGGCTGGCTTTGAACTGTGATCCTCAGATCTCAGCCTCCTGATTAGCTAGGATTATAGGCTTGAGCCACTGGCACCCAGCTTAGTGCTCTACCACTTTGAGCCACAGCACTACTTCCAGTTTTCTGGTAGTTAATTGTAGATAAGATGGACTTTTCTGCCTGGGCTGGCTTTGGACCATGATCCTCAGAGCTCAGCCTCCTGAGTAGTTAGGATTACGGGTGTAAGCCACCAATGCCTGGATCTTCTTCTCTTATTTTTTTTTTTTTATAAAAAATATTTAAAGCTTTTGTGCACAACACTTTAGTGTTTGTAACCATTCCCTAATTTTTTTACTATTTCCTTAATTAACTTTCTGGAAGATAAATTACTAGATCAAAGGTTGTATATATCTGAGGCTCTTAAAGTAACTTCCCAGATTGCTTTGCCTCCTACAGATGTTACGCAGATTTAGACTCCTATCAGTAATGTAAAAATTTAGGTCATGCTTCGTCGATTTTAATTACATGGGTATTACATTTTATTTTAAAAAGGTAAGAGGACTGCTTTTTATAATGTCCGTAAGTTGGCTAATCTTACGATAAACTGTTGTATACATATTATCTGCTCAAGGTTGTATTTTATAGACCAGTAGTTCTTAAAATATGTTCTCCTGGCCATCTGAGCATCAGTGTTGCCTAAGAACTTGTCAGATCTCTCTCCAGATCCACTAAATGAGAAGCTCAGGGAGTGGAGTTCAGTAATTCATATTTTAGCAAGCCTTGAATCATTCAGGTTTGAAAAACACTTGGATAACCACTTTTCCTAACGTTCGCATTCCCTAAACCCTTCATTGTATATTGACAAAACACTTATTTTTTTGTTGGCTTCTACAGATTAAAGGATGGCTTCTCTGTGTTCTATGATTTTTATTTTCCCAAGACTTTCCTTATTATTGTATTTAACAAATGTGTATTAGGCGTCTAGGTACATACTCTGACCTAGTCATGACTATAAGCAGATTTTAGTTTAATTACATATAATATATCCATATAGTACTACACAAGGGATAGTGTCTTTTCTGTGATAAAATGGTAAAATATGGAGTAACTAAAAAAAAAGGGCTCTATGAAAAAAGTAAAATTGGAGCCAGACCTTGGAGGATAGATATGTGTTGCCTAGGCATGAGTATCAGCTGAAATAGAGAATGACACAAAAATGCACATGTATAGCAATTTTATCAGAGTACTTAGGGGGAGTAGCACTAACTGGTCATCTTATGTAGAGTCCTGATGGATCATACAAGAGAAGCAATAGCAGTATTTTCATAAAGCCTAAGTGATAGTAGCATTGGAAGGAAAACCTAAAAGGAAAATTACCTTTAAAAACAAAACAAAACAAAAAACTGAGTATGGTGACATATAGCTGCTAAGGCTTAGCCAGCTGAGCCAGGAGGATCCCAAGTTCCAAACAAACAAAAATTTATAGACTTTGCCTTTGAAAAATAGGAGCCAAACAACACATTGCCTTGATTTTCTTAAATAAAGCAAATGCATTATTTTCTTCATCCTTATTCTTTTGTCTCTCTGTTACAATGATAATCTTAATCCCTTGAGCTATCAAGTGGAAATTGTCCTTCGTTGTGGGAGATGACAGGTGCAGGACTGACTGTTACCACTGAAGGATTTGTGGTAATAGCAAAAAAGAAGTATCACATATAAGGCCCTGCTCAAGTTGTAAACATGTGTCTTTACTGTTCTGAAACAGAACCTCAGACAGGTTTACGTCTATATCATCATCTATTGTAATAACCCCCTTCATTAATTAAATTTATTTAGAATCAACTGTTCAAGTATGTCATAAAGGCTTAAGTATATCAGTTAAACTGTTTTACCTGTTTTATACTATAGGAAAACTTCTACTGGAATGTAAAATAATATTGTCTTTTAGTATCTAGCAGATAGGAGGTACTGTGTCACACAACTGTTGGAAGAATTAATAGTGAAGTATCTGCCTGATGAACTGTCTGAGAGAAAAAAAATATATGATGAAGAAACTGCTGAACTCTCACAGTAAGTTTCTTCTCATAAAAAACTAATCAAATTATGAAATATTACCATTGAAAATAGTGAAGAGAAACTTTCTCACTAAGCTGAACCTGTCACCTCAATAATCTAGTGAATTTTAAATACTACTGGTTAGCTTTTCCTGTCCTCAACAGACATGTCCTTAAACATGTTCGTATTACCAAAGTTCAGTAGGTAGTTTCCAGGTGATCTCTGGGGAGTTACTGACTTAGCTCCCTGGGCCAAAACTGTATTTAAAGCAGAGGATGAATTTTCTGCAGTGACCTTAGGGAATAGAATAAGAGTAGAGAGGTGGAACAGAAAGTATGGATGATGACAACAGCTCTTCTGTGTGTCATGGCAGAGCAGAAAGAAGGTTGAGAGCAAACCACCTATTTTATTTTAGCAAGTGATTTTTAGCCAACTGGAGATTTGGAAGGGAGCTGAAGACTGAAATTGTGAAGAATGACCTCAGTTAAGATCCTGCCTGGTAGCAAAACTGAGTTAGTGTAACACAAACAGACAGACATGACTGGATTTAGTAGAAATAACACTTACAGGGACCAATGCTGATCATGGTGGGTCTGTTTTCCTGACTTCGCTTGTCCTGAACTCTTTCTTTGTGCTTTCCTACTCTTCTTTAAATGTCCTTCTCTCTTTCAACAATCACATGGATCTTGGAATTTCTTTCACAGGTTTACGTTTCTTAACACTTTTACTGAAAATGCTGAAGAATAACAATCTTACTTGTTTCTGTTTAGTGACTTTTTGCTCCTATTATTAAAAAAATTTGAACATCTTGTATTTCTCTAAGAAAGAAATTGTAGATTAATCTTCCATGTGTAATCATGAAATGTCTTCAGAAGACTAGTGGCCTTCCAGAGAAAAAAGATTTTTATTTTCCTTTAATGGAATTGCTGGTGATTTGTCTTCCCACAGAATTGATCATTCTGTGGTTTTATTATAGAAAATCTTCTGGCGTGAGGTCCAGATCCTTTGTGACCCACGCTGAAAAAGCTAGATGTAAGAAAGCTGAAGGTATATTTAAGAATCTGAAATAAAATAATATAACCAGGTATAGTAATGCTCTAGAAATGGCAAAAGTGAGGAGAAGTGAAGTCCTATCACATAGGGAGCCTAGAATGATGGAAAGAAATGAGAGAACGCTGCTGCTTCTTAATGGGGGCATTTTTAAGCATGTATCTTAAACATGTTTGTATTAATATTTGCTAAGTAATTAATAGTTGTTTGCAGAAAAACTGGAAAATGAGAATGCTTTCATATATAACCCAAGTGGCATTTTGGCACATATCCTTTCTCCAGGTTTGGATGAATACATTTTAAAACAAAAATGCCATCCTACTGATAGTATTATTTCATTACCTTCTCTTCCCTTTACTACCCAGTTTTTCTAAATCAGTGTCATGCATGTCTTTCAGAGGAAAGCAAACATATTCCATTGTAGGTCATATTCCTCTTTTTGTTTCAAAGTTTTGGCTACTAAAATTATTGCTACATTGCGATGTACGGTTCTTGGACATTAATTTCTAAAAAGAAGCCAATTGGTTCCAAGTACATGAATATTTCCTACCCCCAACATAAGAGTCGTGATATATAGAGCCAATTACATGTACTTTCTTCAGACTGTCCCCACATACCCTTGCCAGAACTGGGCCCTGCCTTTATCATTCTCTTACCATCTCCCCATCTGGCAGTGAGAAGTATCGCATCATTTTAGTTATCTGGAAAAAAATGTTTCTTAATGCCTGAGAATTTTTGTCCATTGCAGGAACTCATGTTTGTCCTTACTGTTATTTAAGAGTAAGATATCACTATTATGAGGATGAGGTATTAATTCTGTCTTATTTTTTTAATATAAACTTCCTTATATAACTAATTGATGCTAATAAAAAGATTAAATGAAAAAATATTAATTACATAATAATTTCTTTTTTTATAATTTATTATGGTAACTTGGTACCTGAAAATGCAAGCCTTTTAAATGAGGATCACAAGCAAATTTTAGTATTAGTATTGCATCAGTGTGAACTTAATGAAGAAGATTCTTGTTCATGAAGAAGAGTCATTTTATGAGAATTGATTTTTCTTTTTACATTAACATCACAACTATGAACTTTTCTTATTTTTGTTGGATGCTTTGATCTATAGCAGTGAAATTTCTTTTCCTTCAGCTTGACCAAGAATGTTCCAATATTTGTTTGTACTATGGCCTACCCCACTGTGCCTTGCCCTCTTCATGTATTTGAGCCGAGATACAGGTTGATGATTCGAAGAAGTATACAGACTGGAACCAAGCAATTTGGGATGTGTGTCAGTGATACACAAAATGGGTATGTTTTTTGTATACTTAAATAACATTTATATAAGAACTTGCTTTAAATAGGGAAAGTTGCATGCTTGTACTTTGATACTAATCAGACTTGTTTTTCTTTTAGTTTTGCAGATTATGGATGCATGTTACAAATTAGAAATGTTCATTTCCTTCCTGATGGAAGGTCAGTGGTTGATACAGTTGGAGGAAAGCGTTTTAGAGTTTTAAAAAGAGGAATGAAAGATGGATATTGCACTGCAGACATTGAGTATCTGGAAGATGTTAAGGTATTGGAAGTGTTCACCTATTCTGGCTGTGGTTTTCCAGGGGCTGGTCCATGGATATGGGCTGGTATCTCCTAGGTTTATGAACCAATTCTTCCTATCAGAGACTCTTATCGTTACCACTTAGGAAACTTCACTCCAGTTACCTTCCACCTTATTTTTGAATCAGCTTAACTTGAGAGACTAGACCCTATAGCCATTCATTTTTAGAAGGTACCAGCCTAGACTACATTAGGATAGTAGTCACTTAATGCAACTGACTTAGATGAACTTCTAGTTCACCTAATATTGCTCATCTCTGCCTTATGTTATTTATTTATAATCAAAGCTGGTTTAATTAGTAGACTGTAATCTGAAGTACAGGTAACACAAAATACTTTAAGAATTGTTCTGTATATTAAGATTGTTTCTATGCCAAAATTAATTTTAGTGGATGCTGTGTTAAAATTATAGAGTATCGTAGATCAAGCCTGTCAGTGTGCATATGTGTTGATAATATCTTTGCTGAGCAGGGTTTTGGTGAGAATTGAAAAGGGTTGGTTAGGTGTGGCCCTTTTGATGTTTCCATCACCTACTTACCAACTAGTTAGTTGAAGTTCAGAAAGAAGATTGTGATATTTAAATTTCAAATCGAAGGCAATTTTTTTGTGAAAGTCATTATAAAAACATCACTCTTTAATTATCACTTGTTTATTGATATATTTAGGTTCTTTGTTTCACTTAACATTTGTTGAACATTGGTATTAGGTATTCTCACAAACATTAGCTCATTGAATTCACACAGTGCCAAATCAGCAGATGAGGAAAATACAATCTAGAGGTATTAATTTGCCTAAGATTTTGTGTAGTATAATAAAGATGGTTTTGAGCCAACTCTCAAACTTGTAGGTTCTGTGCTATATCCCTATATTAGGTTGCCACTATATTTAGTGGTATGATATTACCTGTCCTGTCTTATAAAGATGACACTGGAATAATTTACTCTGCAATAGGATAAAAGTATGAATTGAAATTTTTAGTTGATTGGTACAATCTTTGCATTGGTACAATCTAAGCATTCTTGGTTAGAGGAATAATTGCTAAAGGAAATGTTGCATTGTAGAACTAAGAACCCTATTCTAATTTAGGTAAGTTTTCATTGTCATGAATTGGATGTGGTGGCAAAATCCCTTGAGTATGTAGCTAAATGTATATAAATATCCCAGACAATAGAGTAGCAGATTGAAAGCAGTTCTCTTTGTTTTAAAAGCAGTTCTCTTTGTAGTTTTAGGAATATCTAGTATTTTTTTTTTCTTATAATTGAATCATCTACAATGATTTTCTTTTCTGGAAAAGCTTCTCGTGTTTTTTATATGAAAGCCTTTTTTATCATTATTGCCGTTTTATATTCGGTGATTGCTAATGGAATTTCAAATTCTGTTTTATTGTTGGAGTAAAGTTTTAAATCTTAAAAAATGTGATTTTAGCCTGGTGCCAGTGGCTCACACCTGTAATACTAGCTCCTCGGGAGGCTAAGATCTAAGGATCAAGGTTCAAAGCCAGCCCAGGCAGGAAAGTCCTTTATCTCCAATTAACCACCAGAAAACCAGAAGTGGTATTGTGGCTCAAGTGGTAGAGCGCTCGCCTTGAACTGAAGAGCTCAAGGATAGCACCTAGGCCCAGAGTTGAAGCCCCACTACTAACAACAACAAAAAAATTGCTTTTAAAATTTCTGTTTCTCTGCTGGCTCTGTTTCTTCCTGAGACTTAAAATTCTTATCATGTCTTTTTTTTTTTTAATTGTGAAAATACCGTATAGAGGGGTTACAATTACATGGGCAAGATAATGAGTACATTTCTTATCAAGTATTGTTGCCTCCTCCTTTGTTTCCCCTTCCCATCCCTTCCCATCTCCCACACTACCCCCCCCAAAGTTGTAAAGTTCGTTTTTCATCATAACGACTTATAAATCTCATTATTGCAATGGGTCCACCTGTATCCCTATTTAAACGATTTGTTTTTCCCTATTTAAATGATTTGTTTTTTCCCTTCCCCTCCACAAATTATACCAACATCAAATACAGTGAAAGCAGGGGTTATACCGTGGGAGAGGGACACACAAAGCCACAAAGAAATCATCTTATACATAAAAACAATCACATGAAAGAAAAAAACATTTGAATACTTATCTTGGGGTTCATTTCACCAAACATCAACTTATCTGACCTTTTCCTTTTCTGCTTGACTCAGACATATACTAGTTATTGCAAATAAGGGAAACCATGGGACCTAGGTTTCTTTGGGCCTGGCTTACTTCACTTAATATAATTTTTCCAAATCTTTCCATTTCCTAACAAATGGGGCAATGTCATTCTTTCTGATGGAGGCATAGTATTCCATTGTGTATATATATATACCACATTTTCTTGATCCATTCATCTACTGAGGAGCAGCTGGGTTGGTTCCATATCTTAGCTATGGTAAATAATGCTGCAATAAACATAGTTGTGCTGGTAGCTTTAGTATGGTCTTGTTTGTGATCATTTGAGTAAATGCCCAAAAGTGGGATTGCTGGGTCATAGGGGAGCTCTATGTGGAGTCTTTTGAGGAACCTCCATACTACTTTCCAAAGTGGTTGGACAAGTTTACACTCCACCAACAATGCAGTAAGGTTCCCTTCTGAATCATGAATTTTATAAGGATGTATAAAAACAGATTTAACAAGTTACAAGTTTGAAGTGTGTTGTTCATATCAAATCCCATGTATTTTAGCTGGTGATTAAATCTTGCATAGACATTCCATGACCAGAAGTCTTCAGTTGTTTTATAGCTTTCCACTGTCTTTTAAAATTTTTTTCTTTTGATAAAATACATATAGCAAAATTTACTGTTTTAAAAAATTTCAAATGTACAGTTCAGTGGGTGGGGGTTGTTTGTGTTTGTTTTTGGTATCCATGGCTTGAACTCAGAGGGCCTTGAACTCTTATTCTGCTTTTTGTACTCAAAGCTGGCACTCACCCTTTGAACCACACCTCTTTTCTTTCTTTCTTTTTTTTATTATTGATTCATTTATTAATTTTGCTGATGAATTAGAGACAAGAGGCTCATAGACCTTTCTGCCCAGGCTAGGTTTGAATTGAGATCCTCAGATTGCTACTCTTCCTGAGTAGGATCACCTGTATGTGCCACTGGTGTCAGGCACCTTGGGTTATTAAATAATGTAAAATGAAAATGCTTTGAAATTTTTTTTCACTTTTTCTAAATGTAAAATATGTGTTCTTTTGTCTCTTTGTGATATAGTCTTAACCTTTAACTTTATAAGATCTATTCAGTTACTTTGCTGTTTTTGTATTAGTCATCCTTGAAGTATGCAAGGCTGAGTCAGCCTGCTATTTGCTCAGATGAGTTAATGTGATGTGCACTACCTGGGACATAGCAAATGGTACATAAGTGTTTTGTGTTGAAAGAATCGATATTTAGATGGATGACTTAGCTATTCCACATGTGTTCTGTGAGACTCCTATATCTTGGAAGAGAAGACAAATGTATTTAACTTCTCCTGTAGGAGAAGTTGAACATCAAGTAATATATTCTCCATCTTATGATTTACTGTCTTTTATCCCAAGTTATTTGCTGGTTTTTGTGTTTTGGCCCAATTCCCTTGTAAAAATAGTAATTTATGTGTATCCTTCTCCTGTATCTAGTTTCTGTATATGGTTTGCACTCTCCCCTTCATTTTCTCCTTTTATTTGTGGCAGCTGTCTTTTTCTGGTTAGTGTGTGTGTGTGTATGTATGCTCGTGTGCACATGTGCACGCGTGCGTGAGCGCACACACACATACACTTTAAAAAACCGAAGGAACCCAAATTTGTGTAAACCTTTGAACCAGAACTCACTCTCCTCCCTTGGAAACTGTCAATCGGTTCTGTGATATACGATATTGCTAAGTGAGCAGGGTTTGGTAGAAGTCAGACATTGCTTTTTTTCAGATGGTTCCATTAGCACTTCGTAAGGTAGAAATATATGATTTTACAGCCTGAGAACAGTATTCTGATAATCCAGCCCTGAAATAGGTATTCCCTTGTTTTTTTCTTTCCTTTTTAAAAGAGCTTTTGAGACTTTTTTAAAAATGTAGCCAAGATATTCTTGAACTCTTTATTCTTTTACCTCAGCCTTTTGAATGCTGGGATTGCAGGTATATTCCATCACATCTAGCTCCTCTGTTTTTTGATAACTTTTGCATTTCTACAGGGTTGGTGAAATACGCAAATTAAATACTGACATCTTATTAATTGTTGTTTTTCTAGGTTGAGAATGGAGATGAGATAAAGACCCTGCGAGAGCTTCATGATTTGGTGTACTTTCAAGCCTGTAGCTGGTTTCAGAATTTAAGAGACAGATTTCGAAGCCAAATCCTTCAGCACTTTGGATCAATGCCTGAGAGAGAGGAAAACCTTCAGGTAGGATGACTATATTGCTTTTAAAAGTTTCACTTTTGTGTAAGCTTGGATTAAGAACTTCTACATTTTCTTCTTTCATTTTCCTTTGTATAATATTTCCTTTGACCCTGTTTTTAAACCATAGCGATATTCTCTGAGCAGCAGTACACACTACAGTTTACATACATAAGGCAGAGGATGGAAGTAGCTTCCATCTGCGGTGCTTATGAAAGGGAGACAAGAAAGGGGAAAGTTCTTCCCTGAGGCTTTTCTGAAGAAGAGATAAAGGATTAAAAATGAGATGTTGCTATCTGTAAAACTGATTGAGGCAACTAAAAACAAAAACATTGACCACACATACAGGAATGAAGGGTCTACTGTAGATTGTAGAGTTTATATAGCAGTTGGAGACCTGGAAGAGTGGAGGTCAGGGGCACCGCACCACAAAGCACATGTGGAGCATATGGTGTCCAAGAATTCTCCAGAAAGCAGCTGCCCACACTTTGGATCAGTATCTAGAGAATGACCACCTCTTTTCCAGTCTCTGTACCACACCAAGAATGCATCTCTTTGACTAAGCCTAACCTGGAGACACAGGGAGGAAGAGATTCTGGGAAATGTAGTTTTTGATGTCTGGAATGCTAAGGACTGGTAGGGATGATTACTTGAAAATGGACACTATACGGATGTAGAAATTAAATTTGGATCTAGAGGGAGCTTATTGAATTCAGTACTGTTCTCTATTGTCATTCTGAGGCTTCATGTTCAGGTCCAGTAAAAATAATTCACTGAACAGTAAAGGCAGCTTATAAATCCTTTTATGTAAATTCGTATCTTTGCATTGGCATTAGTCAGCCCTTGCAACACCAGACAAAAGTATTTACTGGAGATGTGTTTATGTTTCCAACTAAACTGAAAGCCATGACTTTTTTCTTTTCTCTTTTTTTTTTGTAGGATCTCACAGAATTTTTTTGATATTAAAAAAAATTTAGGTGTCCACAACTTTAAAGTTAAATAATAAAGGAAACTGTTCAGTCAGGGACAATTTTGCTCCCAAGGGACATTTGACACTATCTGGAGATACTTCTATCACAGCTGGGGTGATGCCATTGGCATCTAATGAATAGAGATGCTGCTAAATGTACTACTATGAACAGAACAGCCTCTCAACACAAAGGATTGTCTGCTTCAAATGTCAGTGGCCTGAGGCGGAGAAACCATGCCCTAAGGCAGTGCAATAGAGAGGAACAAGTACTGACTGTGGAGTCACAGACACGTAGCTTATATTTGTCAGCTTCAGCTTCCCTATTTATGTCTGGTGTAATAATAGCCTGCCTTACATGATTGTTAAGGGAATTTGAGACAGCACTTGGCATGTAGTACAGTGCTCAGTATAAGTAGCTCTTTAGTGGTTTGTTATTGTTACATAAATAGTAGGTTTTTGTTTTTTGTTTTAACTTGTAGGCAACCCCTAATGGACCTGCTTGGTGTTGGTGGCTTCTTGCTGTTCTTCCCGTAGACCCTCGATATCAGCTGTCAGTGTTGTCAATGAAGTCTTTGGAGGAGCGGTTGACGAAGATACAGCATATACTGACCTATTTTTCTAGAGACCAATCGAAGTAACTGTGCTTGGATCTTAAAGTTACTCTGATCTGGCTGTGTTGATGGCCAGATTATCCGCTGCCTTTGCACATCCAGTGCTGGTTTAAGAAATGTAATGAAATGGTTTTTTGTTTCCTTCAACCTCCTGAATCTTGGATCTGCAAATGAATACCTTCAACTAGGATTTAGACCACTAATAACTTGCACAGTAAAACACACACTGAATGTGTGTCAAACCTCTACATTGTGATGAAGTTGCACTATGTATCATACTCTTAAAATGAACTAAATGCTTTGTGTATGTATGTAGTGTGTGTGTGTGTATGTGTGGTTGTGTGTGTGTGTATGCGTGTGCACGTGTGCGTTCACATGTGTGAGTAGTATGTGTGCTTTTTCTCTGGCTTTAAAATTTTAAAAGAAAAAAAAAAAGCCATAGAGAGCAGAACTTGCTGAGGGCCATTTATTGCCCATGTTTACAACAGTAGCGATACAAGTTTTTGCAAATTGAATTTGCCTCAGATTTATCTGTCCTAATGCTTTTATTTGCACAAGTATGTAAAATATGGTACCGAGTGTCATTTTTTTGTTGGAAATACTGCTCTTGCTGAACTGTCTTGACCATTGACTATGACACAGTTTCTTGTTTATGTAAATACTTGCATCCCAGTGCTCCGCAGACATTGGATGCAAAAACCTAGAGCCAGTTTTCAGGAACAATTGCAAACCTGACATGGTACTGTGCATCTATTCATATAACACTTAAAACTGTGAAAATATGGTTTACATTAATTGTACATAAAGGTAAGTGGAGAACTTGATTCAGTAGCAGTTAGCTTGTACATTTGTAGGGGCTTCTCGCATTAACTGCCCATCTATGTAATTTATAGTTTGACATAATGTGTTTGTTTAAAAAAATTACATAGTATAAACTCACTAAGGATCTGAGGGAAGAAAAGAAGCTTAATGTAGAACTAAGCTCTTACAGTTTGTTTTATTTTATTAATTCTGGTCTTGGTGCAGATGTTAGTTATGCCTTATTCATATCACAATTAGGTCACCATGCTGTGGCATGGTATGTACTCATGCTGCCCTAGATACTTTTGTAATTATTTGTTGCAAACTTGTGACTCTCCCTATTAACTTTCTTTTATGTAAGTACTTTGTAAAAGTTTCTTAAAATTTTTGCTTTTGCTTATTTAATTTTGAATAAAAGCTAAATTCATAATTTTTTTCTTAAATTTTAGATCGGTTTCAAAAAAGACTATTAAATGCTTACTATGAAGGTAACTAGAATAAATGAAGAGTTTACCTATGTATTCCTCAAAATGTATCAGGTAGCAAAAAGAGTTACATGGTGTTGTATCCAGATCTTCAATGTATAATGGATGTGTGTGTACACTTGAATGCAGATTAAGTGCTTTCAGTGTATACATACACACACTGGTGTGTATGCTTACCATTTGATCCTAATTTTGTGGAAACCTTTGATAGTTCTTACCTGCATGTTTTTTGAGTGAATTTTTGGAATTTTTTCCCACTGTGCATTCCATACACTTCATCAAAAAAAATAGCAAAAGGACCAATTTTTTGTTTCTCCTATCACCTTCTAAAGTGCCTAAGTCCTGTTGTGAATTTGGCATTTCAAGCCAAAGTAGTTATTTCCTATTCATTATACACTTGTGTACATGTCCAGTTCTTCTTGCTAAGAGCCAACTCAGGAGAACTCTGAACTCCATAATCTGTTTTCTTTATACTTCACTAGCAACACTTAAGGAGTGACTGAAACAAATACATAAACCATCTCCTGAGTGGCAGAACTGCAGTCTAGCAGTACTAGCAGTTTTAAGTAGGCATAGGCTGACCACTAAACATAGGGAAATAAGGACCAGCTTAAAAAAATAAGTGAAGTTGGGTGCCAGTGGCTCACATCTACAATCTTAGCTACTCAGGAAGCTGAGATTTGAGGATTGAGGTTGAAAGCCAGCACTGGCAGAAAAGCCTATGAGACTCTAGTCTTCAATTAGCTACTAAAGAAAATCCAAAAGTGGAGCTGTGGCTCAAGTGGTAGAGTGCTAACCCTGAACACAAATGCTCAGGGACAGTGCCCATCCCCTAAGTTCAAGCTCAGGATGGGCAAACACACCCACAACCAAAAACGAGATTAAGCTGGCTAAATTGAGCAAGTATCTGACGTCCTTTCCTCCTTTAAAACAACAGGAAAGAAGGTGAAATCTCATTCATCGTGAAAACAGAATGCCTTTGAGGAATAGGTGAAATATGGACATGATTTTGCAGAAATGGAAGACTACAGAAAAGTCTCCACAATCTCTACTTAGAACAGCTAGATCCTTCTGGATTTTTCTAGCTCTACTTGGTCTGGCAATAGGTAGCAAGAACAGGTGTTCTTAGACTACAGTGTGGAATTTAGGCCTTGGACCACAGAATATCCATAAACTTCTTATGGCTACAGAGCCTCAGAAGAATGAGGAGCCCTCGTGCAAGAAGCCACTGATGTGCCTTCTATGGGAGACTGTTCAGTGTTCCCCATGATCAGCACTGTTTGAGGATGTTGTAATCTCCTAATGATCTGAGGGTCAAAAATGCTCCTCAGTCAGTCCTGGTTACTATTAGAAGCTGAATTAATGAATTCATCAGGTCTGTAGTTGAGCAAGCCAAAGGATTGGGAGTAATAAAGAATGAAGGAGGTAGAGGATTAAGAACTCAGCCCAGAATATAACACCAAGGGCTGAAAAACAACGAGAAAAACTGAGTCATGGAAAATAAACATTCACATTTTTAATGTCCAGCTAATAAAAGTTCTTGTGTCATGCAGAAGGGAAGAAATAAATAATACAAGTAATTTTCTCTCAGTCAAGACTAATAAAATATTCTAAGTGTGTTCTTGGGGACCAGAAACATCCATTTTAAAGAGAAAATGTAAGGCAAGCTTCAGTCAAAATGACAGTTCTCTGGTATTAATCAGCAAAGACAGACTGAATAATACGAATTTAAAGATACTATTTCTTCCTAATCTAATATTTAAATGCCAACATTTACAAATTGTTAAACATTTGTGTATGTGTGTCAGTATTAGGGCTTAAACTCATAGCCTGGGCGCTGTCCCTTAGCCTTTTACACCCAAGTGTGGCCCTCTACCACATAGGCTACAATTCTACTTCCTGCTTTTTTTGAATAATGGGAGATAAAAGTCTCATGGATTTTCTTTCCCAGGCTGGCTTTGAACTTCTGCCTTCAGATCTTAGCCTCCTGAGTAACTATTAGCATTACAGGCATGAGCCACTATTTTCTGACATAAATATTTTTTTAAAAGATACTTAAAATAAAGCTTAATAAATGAGTTCATTTGGTGATAGGTCTCTTAATAGCTTTTAGATACTTACCAATATTAAATCATCCTTAAAAGTATTTTTAGGAAGTAGTCATGTCACATAAATAGGATTTTTAAAAGAATATATGCTTAATGGGGTAGACAGCATATTCAGCCCTCAGAAAAAATTCGTGCAAATATAGTATCCTTATTTAGGGGAGGAGACAAACACTGAGTTTTAAATAAATTGTCTACAAGTTACACAACTACTGTGATGGGACTGGCTCTGAACCTGGATGATTTTGTGGCACTTTATTGTCAAATAAAATGGAGGGTGTGAGATTGGTTTTGATACACCAGGCTTTATATGTCATGAATGTACTTTAAGCTGAGGAATTGCAACATATGTATTCTTTTGTTTGTTTGTTTTTTGGTGCTGGTAGGGCCTGAACTCAGGGCTTGGGTGCTTTTTTGCTCAAGGCTAGCACTTTACCATTTGAGCCACAGCTCTACTTCCAGCTTGTTGGTGACTAATTGGAGATGAGAGTCTGGGCTTACCTGCCCAGCCTGATTTCAAACCTCTATCCTCAGATCTTAGCCTCCTGAGTAGCTAGGATTATAGATGTGAGCCATTGGTTTCTGGCCAACATACGAATTTTTTTGTTTTGTGTATCATTTTTCTTTAAAATTTTTATTACATTTTATTGTATAGATGATGTACAGAAGTAAGGTGTTGAGTACATTTCTTATCAAACATTGTTAACCCTTGCCTCTTTTTTCTTTTGTCAGTTATGAGGGCTGAACTCTGGGCCTGGGCACTGTCCCTCAGTTCTTCAGTTCAAGGCTAGTGCCCTACCAGTTGAGCCACAGCACCACTTCCGGCTTTTTTCTGCTTATGTGGTGCTGAGGAATCGAACCCAGGGCCTCATGCATTTGAGGCAAGCGCTCTACCACTGAGCCCCCTTCCCAGCCCCCCTGCCTCTTTTTTCTACTTCCCTTCCCCCCTCTAAGTTGTTAAGTTCATTTCCAACATAGTGTCTTGTGAGTATCACTGTTGCATTGGTTTACCCTTTGTCCTTTGTCACACCAGTTTTTCATTCCCCTTCTCTTCCCCAAATCAGATAAACAATACAAGACACAGGGTACCAAAATCAAAAACAGTAACAACAGGGGATAAACCAAAGGGGTGGGGGGGAGAAAAAAGAAATAACTTCACATGGTACATTAACAACAACAACAACAACAAAACCCTCTTGTTTCCATTTCTTGGAGTTCATTTCGATTAGCATCATTTTATGTGATCATATGTACATAACTATTGATCTATTGTGATCCTCTGCTAGAACTATCCTAGACATACACTAATTATTACAAATGAGGGAAACCATAGAGCCTGTTTCTTTGGGTCTGGCTTATTTCACTTAATATGATTTTTCCCAAGTCTAGCCATTTCTTTATGAATGAAACGGTATCATAATAGAAGCATAGAATTCCATTGTGTATATACTACATTTTCTTGTTCCATTCATCTACTGAGGGGCATGTGGAAGATCTTCATTAGCTATACAACAGACAAGGGCCTCATATCTAAAATATCCCTAAAGCTCAAAAACTTAAACCCCCCACCCAAAACTAATTCTCAAACAACCACCCCATTAATAAGTGGGCTAAAGAATTTTAAAAAAGACTTCTCTGGAGAGGAAATAAGAATGACCAATAGACACATGAAAAAATGTTAATATCTCTGGCCACAAAAGAAATGCAAATCAAAACTACATTGCAATTCCACCTCACCCCACTTAGAATGGCCATTATCAAGAAAATAAATAACAGATTCTGGAGGGGATGTGGCCAAAAGGGAACTCTACTACACTGTTGGAATGTAAACTTGTTCGACCACTCTGGTAAGCAGTATGGAGGTTCCTCAAAAGACTAAAACATAGAGCTCCCCTATGATCCAGCAGTCGCCCTCCTGGGTATTTGCCCAAACGATCACAAGGCCACACTAAAACTACCAGTACAACTATGTTCATTGCAGCATTATTTACCATAGCATATGACCTTTTAAGTACTTACTGTAAGAAACTCAGGGCTCAATACTGTACTTTGGAGAGCAGTGTTACTCAGGAGGCTAAGAAAAAGATAGAGATTTGAAACCATTTGGGGAAGAAAGTCCTGCAGCCACCATCTCCAAAATAGCCAGCAAAAAGCTATGTTGGAGGTATGGCTCAGGTGGTAGAATATCAGCTGAGCAACATCAGCTGAGCAGGCAAGAGGCCCCAGCACCAACAAAAACATTAAAGAGAAGAGTATGTAGAAACATGTAATTCAGAATTGTGATTACTGTGGGTATGTGTAGAAGTAAAGATTTGAAGATAGGCAAAAATGAAAGTGATAGGATTGAAGAACATTTTTGTGTAGAAATCCTATTTGCTTCTACAAGAATCTTAAGTGAATCCATTATACAGTCCCATCTGTGATTGTGATAGAAGATCCTTTATATGTTATAGTTACACTGAAAAATATTATATCTCCAGCATAAAAACTTGATGGTCTAAAGCTGGAAACAGTAGGATGGTGTTAAAAAAAAGAAATATATATATATATATATATATATGTATATATATATATGTATATATATATGCATATATATATATGTATATATATATATATATATATGTATATATATATATGTATATATATATGCATATATATATATGTATATATATATATATATATATATATATATATGAGGGCTGGGAAGGTGGCTCAGTGGTAGAGCGCTTGCCTTGTATGCATGAGGCCCTGGGTTTGATTCCTCAGCTCCACATAAGCAGAAAAAAAAGCCGGAAGTGGCGCTGTGGCTCAAGTGGTACAGTGCTAGCCTTGAGCTGAAGAGCTGAGGGACAGTGCCCAGGCCCAGAGTTCAGGCCCCACAACCATACCAAAAAATTAAAAAAAAAAAAAATATATATATATATATATATATACACATGAGAACTAATGATAGGAGAAAGAGTATTAGATTGTTGGAATAGTCTCACGTTTTGGAATAGGGATAGTGTAGAAGATAAAATGAACTGTGGAGGCATGTGTCTTTATAATCAAAAGATGATGAGGACCTTAGATACCATACAATGTTCATTATCTCTGAGCATATTACTTAATCTGACTGTGGAGGCAGCGAAAGAATGAAGTTTTAATCTTAAGTCCCTTATTAGTTATTTGGGCCTCAGTTTCTTTTTGGGAACTGAAGACAATGTAGAAAAATATGCAACTGAATAGTAGGTACTCAAACAAGAGACAGACATTATCACTAGAAATTTGAAACAGTGAAGTTGTTAAGAAGGAATTCTTAAGTGATTAGCCAAGTGTGCTCTCAGAGAAGAGGAACACAAAAGCACTGAAAGTGGAGAATGTTCTATACTATACAACTTGAGATTTTTAATCCTGTACAATAACAAATTCTGATCTGTCCTTGCCTAATGGTACGACTCTCTTTAGCATTCACTGGATACATCAAGGACTGCTCAAAGAACAGAAAACAAGAAAGCCAGGAAAGTTTCAATAGTCATTATGTAGCACAGTCACAACTCTTGTTAAACAGACAAGTGTGAGATTTGTGGTTGCCTGAAGAGGTTAGCTACAAATCTTTAGCCTGCAGCGATTGTTGAAGTATGGGTAGATGAAATGAAATAACTTATATCTAAGTGTTGAATTAGAGGAATGAGAAAATGTGAGACTTTGCAGAATTCAGGTTTGCTTGTCATTTCATGTCTCAACTTGTCTAGAAATCTATATTCAGAATATATAGCAGCAATGTCAACACTATTGTTTTAATCAGAACTAGAATGTAAAACAATCTTTTTGCCACATGAAAGCTCTTATGTAGGGTAAACTTGGTTTATATGAAGATATGCAACTAAATTTTTACATTATTAGGAGATATGGCAGAATAATTAATTGAATTGTTTTTATTCTCTTTATATACCCACTATTCAAATTATTTCAAGCTGGCATTGGTATAACTATACTTCTAAGAACCCAGGTTGAAAGTCAGCCCAGACAGACAAATCTGAGAGGTTTATCTTTAATTAACAAGCCAAAAGCCAAAAAGAGGTGTTGTTCAAGTGGTAGAACACGAGCTATGAATGGAAAAACAGAGTGAAAATACAAGGCCCAAAGTTCAAGCCAAAAAGAGAAGCATTTTGAGAATGTATTTTGAGAATGAGTGGTGGGTTTCTGAGGTACAGCTCTTTAAGTTTGAGAAAGTAGGCAATCCTTATACTGCTCAATGGAATTTCTTGATCAGTTAGCAAGATCTTGAGTGACAGGTAGCTTTCTGATACAACTAAGAAGATGGAGACCCCAAACGATAGTATCCCAGATTCTTTTACTTCCACATAGCCAAAGAATGGAAATGGCAATGTGCCAGACTTGTAAAGAGACTTTGTGTGTTGGGATAATGAATAATCAAACATAACCAGACTTAATTTTTTTAAAGGCCTTTTGTATAGTGCTAGTGATTGAACCTAGGGCTTCACACATACTAGGAAATTGTCTTACTACTGAGCTACACCTTTAGGCTCCAAAACTTGGCACATGCATGCATGTGTGTATGTGTTGATCCTGGGGTTTGAACTCAGGACCTAGGCTCTATAAATGAGCTTTTTTCCCCTCAAGGCTAGTACTATGTCACTTAAGCCACAGCTCCACTTCTGCCTTTTTGGTGGAAAAGTGTTATAGACTTTTCTCTCTGGGCTGGCCTCAGATCTCATTGATCCTCAGATCTCAGCCTCCTCAGTAGCTAGGACTACAGGTGTGAGCCACTAGCACTCTGCTTAGACTTATGATTTTTAAAAATCTAGAGCTCTTGTACAGGTTTGTTGTAGTAGAGGAGATGTTTTTAAAAACTGCTAACAATCTTCCCAGAATGTATATTCTATAATCAGAATTAAGTAAAGAAAGGCAACATTTCTTGCACATTTAAACTAGTAAACTGAGACTCTTACGTATTAGGTACCTGTGTGGGAATTAAGAGAAACAAACAAATGGCCATGGAAAAGGAAAGTTGATGACCTGTTCAAGAAATTCAACCCAATTCACTGAAATACAGAAAAGGAAAAAGAAATCAAAGAATTCCAAATCCATGTGACCATTAATTATAAGAGAAAAAGAAAAAAAAAAGCTAATTTGCCAAAGAAGATAAAGAACAATGGCAAGCAATGGCAAGCACTTATCAAAAGAGGAGGACATTTAAAAAATTATCTCTAAGAAGTTATACAAAAGAGCCTCAATTCAACCTGTCAGTTTATGAGTACAACGGATCTTGATCAGTGTCACCCTCAACGGACATTTTTCAAAGGCAGAAATATTTTCGAGTTGAGATGATACACTGCAGAACTTGCCACCCTCCATAGGGAAATGTCAGCAGAGAAAGCCGCTTGGGAGATTCCTCTCTCTGCTTGTTTTTTTCTTAGAGGACTCTGGAAGATAATGAAGAGTTGCTAAGACATACATCCTGCCAGGAATCCTTGGGAATGGTTCATTGTGTATCTTCCCATTATGACTGGACAAAGGCATTGGCTCTAAAATAAAAGCAAATAGCTGGCTAGAATCAAGGTTTTTATACTACTTTTTCTTGGTTCTAGAAGCTGTCAGCTGTAAGCTAACATGAATTACATCAAGGACTGGGGCAAGTACCTGGATAAAGCTTAACTGCAGTTGTTCTCACATTATTCACATTCTGTATCTATTACTAGCGAAACAAACACTATTTTATATCAACCAAACTCTGTGCTGGAGACCCTGGAAAAATCAAAGGTACAAATTAGACCTAAGCGCTTATCCCATAAGTGGAAAATAAAATGTTTTTTTAATTCTAATTTTTAATATTCTCTTTCAGGAATCTCAATCACATGGGTTAGGCTTCCACCTAACCCAAACAACAGGGATTTCCAGAACTTCATTTCTAACCCAGAACTTTTCCCTAAGTATCAGAACCATATTTTTCTTCTGAGTAGATCCAGCTGAAAGTTACACAGATCTCTCAAATTCAACACATCTAAAAATACATGGCTTTAAAACGCGTCGACTTTCCTAGATTAATAGCATCCCCATCCACCTGGAAATTTTGTAGTTTTTCCATTTATCATTTTATTAATACCATGTTTATCTTCTTCCTAAATTGTTTTACCTCTTCCCTTTTCTCACCATCTCATATTTTCCCCTTATTTAGTTAGATATATGAGTTATACCCTGACACAGATGTAACCTGAAGGGTACAAATTTTGTCAAAGGATAGGTAGGTGGGCGTGGGTAGTTGTTTTTTGTTGTTGTTGTTTTGTTTTGTCGGTTATGGGCTTGAACTCTGGGCCTGGGCACCGTTCTTTAGCTCTTCAGCTCAAGGCTAGTGTTCTACCACTTGAGCCACACCACCACTTCCTGCTTTTTCTGCTTATGTGGTGCTGTATGAAAGGCCTTATGTATGCAAGGCAAGCACTCTACCACTGAACCACCATCCCAGCCCAGGGCATGGGTAGTTTTAAGGAAATTTATTTTCATGTCTTCAATTTTCACAGGAGATTTTACCTAGAATTGACCCAATCAAGTCTCTACCTGTGAAGAAGGGCAAAGTGTTCAGGACCCTTTGTCTTAGAATAGATTATCTCTCTCTTTTCAAAAGAACATCTATAACCCATCCATTTCAAGCCATCTCAGCAATTTGAAATGTTGGTGTTGAGAAAACAGAATGACTCTCATACCTAGATTTAAAAGGTACTTTGCAAATCAGATGATTCCAATCTATACTCCCTACAGGATGGAAACTGGTCTAACTTGTCAGCTTATACATCATTAAAATTATATTTGATGATATAATACTATTGACTTAGGCCTTGTAACTCAGAAGTGGTACTAAGAATTAAGTGGCATTGTATTAAAACTCCTCCCATTCCCATGTACTTATACTCAGACTTGAAATCACTTGTAAATATTCTTAATGTTTAACGCTTTAAATTGAAAAATAAGAATATAAATAGTGAACCCTGTGTCATCCAATAAATAAATAATTTGTCCTTGGACACATGAACTAATTAGAAATAAACTATTTCATTAGTGATTTCCCAATAAATGTTTAGCTTTTATGTCGAAGTTATCAAAACTTATAGTGTATTTAAAGAACTTTGATCAGTTCTAGGTTAATAATTGCATTGTGTGCATTTAATCCAGAGTAGAGTTTTAATACTTTGTTTTATTGCCTAGGAAGTAAAAGAAAATTTATTAATTATAAATATAAATTTTATATGCACATTCCTGTTGTAAAGAAACATCATGAATAATAACAGAATTTTAAGTATAAAAATTATGACCAAACTATCCTT
The DNA here is from genome assembly GCF_019054845.1 of Dipodomys spectabilis. Classification (NCBI taxonomy): domain Eukaryota; kingdom Metazoa; phylum Chordata; class Mammalia; order Rodentia; family Heteromyidae; genus Dipodomys; species Dipodomys spectabilis. The sequence continues at coordinate 8,894,786 of NW_024870686.1, read as the reverse complement.
TGAAGGGGGATGGATAGAATTGTAAGTTAAAAGATGAACACATACTATTTATTTTATTTTAAAAATGGATACAAGTAAGAATCAAATTGATATCCTATGTATTCATGTGGGTACAACTAAAAATAGTGTACCATCTTATTTTAAAATATTTTACAGTAAGCTGACAAGTACATATTGTGCTATTTGAATTTCTGGTAAAAATATGAAAGAAGGAACATAGTTTTAAAAACTAAGAAGTCTTAGCCAGGCAGGGTGGCACATAACTGTAATTCCAGGACTTGGGGGGTGGGGGAGGGCTGAGACAGGAGGATGGAGAGTTCAAGGCTAGCGGGGCTATATAGGGAGCCCCTTTGTCAAAAACCAAAACTAAACAAATTATTTTAGGAAACTGAAAAGCAAAAATGCTTGATGAATATTTTTTAGACAATCTTCTCTTCCAAAGGATTTGGACAGTCCCATCTTTGACCCTCCTTTCCCCACCCCTACCCCTGAATAACCTTTCCGTACCCTTGATCTAACCATATATAAAACCTCACTACTTGAAAACCTTTGGTAGCTCCTGTCAAAGACAGGATGAAACCACAACTCTTCAACTCCAACTTCAGCTTGCAGTTCTGAACTATCCTAAAACACAGTCCCAAGAGATTCCTCACTTTAGCCTTTGAGTTGGTTCTGTGGCTTGAAAGTCATGTTTCCTTCCTAAATGATGAAATTCTATTTATCCTCAACGACTGAATTAAATATACTTCTTCTGTCAAATAAATTCTCACCTCTCAAACAGCATGAACTCTCTTTCTACTTTGTTTCTTAGCACTTGTTTACCTGGATTATAGCATCCAGTGTAACACTCATTAGTGTTATGGTTTGGATCTTAAATACTCCCCACAGACCCAAGATACTAAAAGTTTGGTCATAGACCAGCCTGTGGTCTTATTGGAAGGTCATTGAGCCTTGAGGAGGCGGGGCCCAATGAGAGGAAGTTAGGTTATTGAGGGCATGCCCTTAAAGGGACATTGTGACCCAGCCTATTCCTCTCTCTTCTCTTGCTTTCCCGTCACCATGGGGTGAGCCTTTTTCCTCTGCCATGATGTTTCCTTCCACCATGATGTTCAGCCACCACAAGCCCAAAGCAACACCAACACCAGGATTATGGGCCGAATCCTTTTGAAAGGATAAACCAATATAAACCCTTCTTCCTTGTAAGATGATTTATCTCGATTTTACCCCAGTGATGAAAATGTAATACAAATATTATAATTCTCTTTACATGTTTTATCTTATTCCCTGAAATTCCATAGAGGGTATTCCTATTCCTTCATGTAGTTTCAGTTCGCAGAAGCCAAATTAAAAAGAGCAAACCTCAAAAAACAAAACAAAACAAAAAACAGAGCCATAGTTAAAATGTTAAATCAGGGAAATTTCTTACACTATATGCATAGTATATCTTTATATTCTTCAACATGTCATTATTAGTGAGTGCACAACAAATGTTTCACATCCCATAATTATACACCTGTCTCATTGGTGTTAGATTACTCCATGGAAGTAAGCTATGTCAGACTATTTACACTGAACATTTGTTATATGTTTATTGTCCAGTTTTTAAATACGTGTTCAAGGTTTCTATTTGTATTTGAGTCATTTGTTTTCTTACTATTGAGCTATAAGAGATGATTGTTGTTGTTGCTTATGTTGTTGCTTTTTAATTTAATTCCAGCCCTGGGGCTTGAACTGAGCACAGTTCCTTGAGCATTTTTTTTTATATATATTTTATTTTATTTGTGAACATACTGTACAGAGGGGTTACAATTACATGGGCAGGATAATGCGTACATTTCTTACCAAGCATTGCAGCCTCCTCCTTTGTTTACCCTTCACATCCCTTCCCAGCCTCCCCCCTCGCCCCCCACCCAATCCTCCCCCCCCCCCCCGCCCCCGTACCAACGTTGTCCCCCAACAACAAATCCTCAAAGAAACAACTGCCCAATAAACAAGTGGGCGAAAGACTTAAAGAGAAACTTCTCTGAAGAAGAAAGAAGGATGGCCAATAGACACATGAAGAAATGCTCAACATCCCTAGCCATAAAAGAAATGCAAATCAAAACAACATTGAGGTACCACCTCACTCCAGTTAGAATGGTAAAAATCAAGAACTCTAACAACAACAGATGCTGGAGGGGATGTGGACAGAAGGGAACCTTACTTCATTGTTGGTGGGAGTGTAAACTTGTTCAACCACTTTGGAAAGCAGTATGGAGGTTCCTCAAAAGACTCCACATAGAGCTCCCCTATGACCCAGCAATCCCACTTTTGGGCATTTACCCAAATGTTTACAAACAAGACCACACTAAAGCTACCAGCACAACTATGTTTATTGCAGCATTATTTACCATAGCTAAGATCTGAAACCAACCCAGATGATCCTCAGTAGATGAATGGATCAAGAAAATGTGATATATATATACACAATGGAATTCTATGCCTCCATCAGAAAGAATGACATTGCCCCATTTGTTCGGAAATGGAAAGAGTTGAAAAAAATTATATTAAACGAAGTAAGCCAGGCCCAAAGAAACATAGGCCCCATGGTTTCCCTTATTTGCAATATCTAGTATATGTATGAGTCAAGATGAAAAGGTCAGATAATGTGATGTTAGGAAAATGAACCCTTAGATATGTATTTTAACTTTTTTTCTTTCATGCATGTGTTTCTAACGCACTTATAAGATTATTTCTTTGTTGCTTTGTATGTCCCTCCCCCACGGTATAACCTCTGCTTTCACTATATTTGATGTCAGTATAACTTGTGGAGGAGATGGGGAAAAACAGGTCGTTTAAGGATACAGGTGGACCTGTTGCAACAATGAGGAGTACAAGTTGTCATGTCCTTGAGCATTTTTAACTCAAGGCTAGTGTTCTACCACCAGAGCCACAGCTCCATTTCAGGGTTTTCGGTGATTAATTGGAGATATGAGCTACATATACTTTCCTGCCAGGGCTGGCTTTGAACAACTAGATTTCAGCCTCTTCACTAGCTGGGAGTACGGGCATGAGCCACTGACATCTGGCTTGAGAGTCCTTTAAATATCCCAGAGATAACTCCTTTAGAAACTACGAATCTTGCCTTTTATTTTTTGATAGTGCCTTTAAAAGAACAAATGCTTAATATTCTGGTGAAGTTCAGTTCCTCATTGCTTTGTTTCTTTTGTATTACAGAGGAAATGAGACATTTCCTTTTCTTACATTATCTATTATTTCATACAGGTTTTTTCCCCTACATACACGTAATCGTAAAGGGCATGTGACCTGCTATCAAAAGTTTATAATAATGATGCCATTGGCTCATACCTATAATCCTAGCTACTCAGGAGGCTGATATCTAAGGATCGTGGTTCAAAGCCAGCCCAGGTAGGAAAGTCCCCTGAACTCTTATCTCAATTAATCACAGGAAAAACTAGAAGTGGCTCTGTAGCTCAAGTAGTAGAATGCTAGCTTTGAGCAAAAGAAGCTCCAGGACAGTGCCCAAGCCCAGAGTTCAAGCCCCTGGTATAAAAATAACCAAACAACCAATCAAACAAACAAACAAAATGAAAGAAAGTTTATAACAAGATATTCATTGCTAGAAAAAGAAAACCAAGGTTGATTTGATTTCAAAATTACTTTATTAGATGGAATCCGACAACCAATCCATTATTTACTAATAAGTTTTTACTATACATGTAGCTGTGACTGTTAACTATAAGATCTCAACTGGGCCTTGGCATCCAGATATTTGAACATTTTTATAGCTGTCCATGAGGTGTTTGTGGATAAGACTTAAGTTTGAGCTGATAGGTTGTGGTATATATATTTACCCTTCTCACTGTAGGTGGCCCTCATGCAGTTGGTTGGAGGCCTAAATTAAAAAGTCTGAGTACAGGAGAAACAGCTTTCTCTGCATGACTCCCCAACATCATCACACATTTTGCTATATCTTTTTACTATATCTGTTTTGGGGGGTCAGCTAAAAGCTTTAGAAAGAGCTGAATATGTGTGCATTGTGCATATTTTAAGTGAACTGGATGTGTAAAATCTTAAATATGAATTTGCAGTTTAAAAATGGGTTGTTCAGACAGAAATCAAGGCATCACCTTTTCCTAATTCAGAATACGAGATAAAAATTTTCGGATCTACTCATTAAAATGTGTCAAGAGGCCGGGCGTCAGTGGCTCACACCTGTAAGGCTAGCTACTCAGGAGGCTGAGATCTGAGGATCTCAATTCAAAACCAGCCGGGACAGGAAAGTCTATGAGACTCTTAGCTCCAATTAACCGCTAGAAAACTGGAAGTGGCGGTGTGGCTCAAGTGGTAGAGCCCTCGCCTTGAGCTGAAGAACGCAGCGACAGCGCCCAGGTACCACGACCACCACCACCACCAAAAATGCGTCAAGAAACATCTACACCTACTTTTTCCATGGATTATCTAGAGATTCATCATTTTCTCCAAATTTCTAACCATTTGTTTCATGTTGCTCAAATCCATCTTTCCCTGTAGAGACACACCATTGCCATCTAGTGTCTTCCATGATCAACTGCATTCTGAAATGCTAACATTTTGAAAATCTTGTTTTCTGCGCTCCATTTTCATTTATAGTCCTGGCGGTGGGGGGAGAGGGGATGTGGAGGATGTAGGAGAATTTATGACTCGAGATTCCTTGCTTTATTCCCACTGGTAACCAGAAAAGGTGTGAAAATTTAGTAAAAATAAATTGCAGAACCTTTAAAAAGCTAAGTTCTATTGCTGTTGAGGGTCAGATGGGCTTCCTGCCATACTCCTTCACCCATCCTTACACATGCGGAGCTTAAATTGCAGTATTGAATTTTTAAAAATCTATTCTTTTTTTGTTGGTCGTGAAGCCTGAACTCGGCCTGGGCGCTGTCCCTCAGCTCTTCAGCTCAAGGCTAGCGCTCTACCACTTGAGCCACAGCGCCATTTCTGGCTTTTTCTGCTTATGTGGTACTGAGGAATCGAAACCAGGGCCTCATACATGCGAGGCAAGCGTTCTACCACTGAGCCACCTTCCCAGCCCTAAAATATATCTTAAAATAAGAACAATACAGCCTGGCATTGGTGGCTCATATCTGTAATCCTAGCTACTCAGGAGGCTGAGATCTGAGGATAGTGGTTCAAAGCCAGCCCAGGCAAAAATGTTTGGAAGTACTATCTGCAATTAACCCCCCCCCCAAAAAAAGCTGGAAGTGGAGCTGTGGCTCAAGTGGTAGAGTGCTTCAACAGAAAAAGCTCAGGGAAGGGCCCAGACCCTGAGTTCAAGCCTCAGGACACACACACACACACACACACACACACACACACACACACACACACACACGGTAGAGATGAAAAAGCAGAAGAGGAAGAGAAAGAAGAAAGAAAGGAGATGAAGGAAAGAAGAAAGAAGAAAGGAGGAGGAGGAGGAGGAAGAGGAGGGAGAAGGAGGAAAAGAAGATGAAGAAGAGGACAACAATGGCAGAAAGTGAAATTCTCCCCCACTGTTCTGTGTAAACAGGTTTTTACACAGACCAGGCTTGCTGGAGATTTCTTCATACTAAATTTGTAGAAAATTTGAGGAAAAAATACATCCGGAATCATCATCTGCCACATCTCTGGTTTGTAGAAATGACTCAATTAATAAATCCCAAAATATCCCTACAAGATTTGGGGATCCAAAATGTGTAACAATCCATGACAACATGTGGACAAATACCAGCCTTCCTCTTGCTGGAGATTAAAATAGCACCATTTCAAGAATCTACGTGACATGCTCTTGTACAAGTTTTTGGTGTGTTTGGTGGAGACTTCCCTTTGAGGTGTGTGTTCGAGTATGAAGAATCAGAGTGAGTCAGCTGTTAAATAGAAGTCTTTGATGGTGCCCAGTCAGCTAGTCAAATGTGACAAAACTCTTGCTACCTCTGCACAGTCTACATGTCACATGCATAGATAGGCTAAGGAAGAAAATGAGCCATTCTCCTAAGACCTCTTACCATGCCCGCCCACTTGTCCCTCTGAATGGTTGTGCACTTAAATGATCAAATAGTGAAATCTATTACTTTATTTTTTTTGCCTGGTGCTGGGCATTGAACCCAGACCGTGCTCATGACCCACAAGCCCTCCACCCCCTAAACATTGTCCCTTGAACATGTCCTCAGCCTCTTGGCTTATCTTTCGTTTTTGGCAGAGGTTCGTGATAGCTTTGCCTAGCCTGGATTTGAGATTCAAGACTCTCTTGCCTCAGCCACTCAAGTAGCTGGGAATAGAGGCATGTATCACTGTGCGAGGCTTTCTTACACCTTAAATTGGTGCCAGTCCTCTCCCTCCTATGCCCCTTTCTCTGCCCTGGCTTTACGACATGAATATTGTGGCTACTGAGCCCCCTGTGGCTGTCCTTCCCAGGGCTACTGTGAAGGCACAACGACCTCTCTGCATTCATTCCTGCAATGGATACCTAGCACATTTAGCTCCACCTCACATCCATTGATGTGACCAAGCACAAACCCAATGTATGCACAGAAACAATGTTCTCAGTTCTGAACACATATGCTATTTTCATAGCATTTACATTGTACTAAATATGATAAGTCATCTAGAGATGATTAGGAATATATCAGAGGGGAAAAATATATCAGAGGAACCCAACTCTGGTGGCTCCCATTTTTAATCCCTAGCAACTCAGGAGGCTGAGATCTGAGGATCACAGGTCAAGGCTAGCCCCAACAGAAGAGTCCTCAAGACTCCATTACCAATTAACCAGTGAAATCTGAGCTGGAGGCATAGCTCAAATGGAAGAGCACCAGCTGCTCAAGCAAATGGGAGGCCCTGAGTTCAAAACCTGGTGCCAGCAAAAAAAAATGTTTATGGGAGGATGTGTGTTGGTGATATGTAAATAATAATACCATTTTATACGAGACATGAGTCATGTGTGTATTATGCACTATATTACATGTGTATGCATAATAAATATAAACATAATGTATGTATAATGTATATGTGGGTATAATATGGGTATAATATTATGATAGGAAGACCTCTTCATAAAAAGACTTTCTGTCCTTTTTCTCCTAAGTATTTGTCAAAGTTCTTCATCCTCTGTGGGTTTGTCTCCAGATCTTTTTGTCTCTGTGAGCCAGTATAATTTTTCCTTCATTAGCTCCATTATAGTGAAAGTTTCCATGTAGAGAAGATAAATGGATAATAAAATATATAATTACAAATATACTATATGTAAATAGGATTTTATACAGGTATTGAGGGTGTTTGTTGCAGCATTGTTATGTCAAAAATAGGGAAAACCCTACATGTCCATTAGACAGTCTACTTAAATATACTACTTAAATTCATATATGTATATAAATATATATACATACATATAAAGTATTATATGGTGCATATATTACATTGTGTATTTGTGAGTGCTTCTAGGGTCATCACATACAAAGCAACACAAAACTAAACCTCAATAGTATAGTAGTCAGGTAAATGCAAATCAAGATAAAATGAGATGTCATTTTTAACGTACTGTGTTGGAAAACAATCCCAGCATTCAGTATGGGAAAATGGTTCATTTCATCTCTGCTGATTAGCACTCAAATTACTGTGCCATATAGAAGGGACAAACGTCAAATTTCAAAGTTAAAATCTATTTTATTCTATGATCATAAATCTTGTTTCAACATATATTTCTTAGAAATTACTAAGATGTCTGTTGCCATATTGTAATGTCAAAAAAAAAGGATCCACCTAAATGATAGAACAATGTGGTTTTATCCTATGTAGTTGCAGGCAATAGCAATGAGAAGGAATAGACGATGTTTCTGTTAACAGCGAAATCACTCCAAGAACACTTTCTAGAATGCAGCCACCCAAGTCTACTGAAAGGTTCACCATGTAGGTGTCATAGTATATGGGAAAGAAGCCTCTGGCGTGGCCTGTGACTGAACTTACATAACACTAATGCTTTCTTCTTGTCTGTTTGCTTTCTGAGACAAGATTTCCCCCACTTAGATTTGTTCTCAACTTGTCATTTTCTTCTAGTTGTTATTTCATCTAACTTTTTTGATGTCCATCATTCATAGAGTTACCATTTTAAATATAAATTCTATGAACTCTTTATGTTTTTCTTTTTTTTTTTTTTGTCGGTCGTGGGGCTTGAACTCTGGGCCTGGGCGCTGTCCCTCAGCTCTTCAGCTCGAGGCGAGCGCTCTACCACTTGAGCTACAACGCCACTTCTGGTTTTCTGGTGGTTTATTCGAGATAGGAGTCTCACGGTCTCTCCTGCCCGGGCTGGCTTTGAACCGCGATCCTCAGATCTCAGCCTCCTGAGTAGCTAGGATTACAGGCGTGAGCCACCAGCGCCCGGCTGTTTTTCTTATTTTTATTTGCTCTCACACACCATTCTCTTCTTACAATAAATGTTGGCTCCTGGCAGCTTCTGTTCTGTTGTCTTCATTTCCCATTTGTTAGTCATTATTTCTGTTTTCTGAGACAGGGTCTTCCTTGCTTTGTATCCCAGGCTGGCCTTGAACTCATAGCTTTCCTGTTTTTGCCTGAGTGCTGTTAATATAGGAATGTGCTACCACATCTGGTTCCACTTGTTGGGTTTGGTCTTTATTTCTCATGATGACTTTCCTCCAATGTGTGATGACCTTTGGCTGTTTATTAATGCTTAAGAGAAAGATCCAAACATGAGAGTGGGCGGTCTCCTGTCTTCTCCCTGAAGACCTTAAGTATGGCTACAATTTTCTCCAAAGCTCTTGAATTTGTCCAAAAATGAATGTGTGGGAAGAGTGTCAGAAGGGCATTGGATTCCTGCCATTCAGCATGTGGATTTCAACTGAGATCAGAGCCCTGGCTTCTAGTTCTCTCAGTGGAACCTACCTGACTTCCATGTTGGTAGCCTCATTTCCCTTTCACATAGTACAGTGCTGGAGAGTTCTCAGCTCCTGGGTAAGCTTCAGAGCAAGACCGAACCCCTTCCATCTGTCTTCCTTAAAACAGGCTGTTGGCCATTAAGGCCTCTGTTCTGTGCACCAGTCCTCACTCTCTGGCCTCTGGGATTTTTTGCGGGGAGGAGAAACACTCACTGAAGTCTCACTAAAGTCTTTTGGGCCAGTAGATGGTGCTGTAGTCTATGTCTTTTTGATGCTGTCCTCTAACATAAAAGAGCCCACTTGTCACAGATACACAAGGGAAGGAACTTGGTAGATCCAAGCTCTACACGTTCAAAGGCTGCCCTCATTTGAACAAGACACAAGTTCTTAGATAGTCATCATTTTCTTTCATAGGAACAAATTTTAATATTAGAATATAAAGTACATTTTTTGTCATCTCTTTAGGGTCTGAGCCATGAATAAATATTTCTGACAATACATGCATGCATGTAGGTTTTCAAAAAACCTACTGTTAAGGAGGTTCTAAAATCCTAGAGTATACTTACTCAAGCCTACTACACATGGATGCTATAACACACACACACACACACACACACACACACACACACACAGCCCATAGCCTATTGTTCCTCAGAACAGGATGAACAAAGGAACAAGAAATTAAATCAAGCACAAGAGAAAAAGTTTGAATCAACATATGCTCTAAACATGGTCAGGTGCAGGTGGCTCATGCCTGTAATTCTAGCTAGTACTGAGATCTAAGAATCTCAGTTTTTGAAGCCACCCCAGGCAGGAAAGGAAAGTTAGTGAGACTCTTATCTCCAGTTTACCACCTTTTGTTGGTTAAGTACAGCCAGAAGCAGAGTTGTGGCTCAAGTAGTAGAGTGCCAGCCTTGAGATTAAAAAAAATAAGCTAAGGGGTAACTCCAAGGTCCTGAGTTCAAGCCCTAGTATCAGCATTCACACACAAAAAGTTACATTGAGCATTGCAGTTCAACGCCTTGGCAGCCTTGGCAGAAAAGTCCATGGAACTCCATCTTCAATTGACCAGGAAAAAGCTAGGCTAAAGTAGAGTTCCAGGTGAGCAAGCACAGGGGCTTGAGTTCAGGCCTGGTAACCAGAAGAGAGAAAGATGGGGAGGGAGACATTACTGGATGAAACTCTCAGTGGCACCTGAGGTGTGTCAGGTATGACTTAAATCTGTCATTCATGACATGATGAAATGCATCTCAGCATCCTCTGAATGTTTCATATGTGTCTCGTAAGGTTGGAAAGTGGATGCACAGAATTGTGAAGGTTGACAGCATCATTAGGATACATTGTAGGCTTTTAAGATGCTAACTTCAAAGGGCCATATGGTTTTTGGCGCCACTAGTTTTGTGTTTTGTGTTTTTTTTGTTGTTGTAGTTGGTTGTGGGGCTTGAACTCTGGGTCTGGGCACTGTCTCTGAGCTCTTCAGCTCAAGGTGAGTGCTTTACCACTTGAGCCACAGCACCACTTCCAGTTTTTTGGGCTAATTGGAGATAAGAATCTCATGGACTTTACTGCCTGGGCTGGCTTTGAACCATGATCCTCAGATCTCAGCCTCCTGAGTAGATAGGATTACAAGTGTGAGCCATCGGTGCCTGATTACCATTAGTTTTTAAATGAATTATTTCTTCTCATTCCTACTCCTATGTTATTTGAATGGTAAAAGGCATTTTTAAGTAAAAGAATGACTATTTTTTAAATTGAAGATGAGTATATGTATGATCTAGTATTCCATACTCTGTGGGCCAATTGAACTTGAGCTCTCTGAGCAATGGAACCCAATTTTAAACACTTAGCAGGTCACCCAGTCATTCAGGGAGAAGTCTGCTAGGTTACACTGGATCTCCTTTATAGGAGCATTATCTAGAATCTTCTGAAACTTTCCATGTGCAGTCTGCTTCTGTATTATGAGATGCTGTCGCAAGGCCTGACTCATTTTACCTTGAACACCATTAGAAACCACAGTGTTTTAGCTTGCCAAGTGGCTCGTGCTTGTAATCTTGGCTACTAGAGAGGAGGCAGAGGCAAGAAACTGCTGAGTTGGAGTCCAGGTTAGACAAAATTAAAAAGACCTCATGTCAAAAACAAAACATTCAAAGAAAGATGAGGGATGTGGCTCAAGTGGTAGAGTGTTTGCCTAGCCTAGCATGTGAGAGGCCCTAGGTTCAATTCCCAATTTAAGGGAGGGGGTTGCACAGAGAGAGAGGGGGGGAGAGTGAACTGCAGTACCTTAGTATAGAGAAAGGGGGGTGAAGCACAGCACATTAAGTATCTTCACAATCCATCTCTGAATCTGCTCATCATGCTTAATTTGGATACTATATTTGTAGCCACATGAATCTCAACTCATGTAACAAAGTGAACTAATGAAGTATTTTAACAACACTCTAATTTCTTTAGGGCATGGGACTGCTTTTTCCTGAGGTGGGGAAATACCTTGAAAATCATCTAGGATTTACGCCCCAAATCCCTAAGGCATCACTTGTCAGGAGACAGCTGATTTATTACGAAAGGACTGGTTTTGTGGGTGGAGGGAGGCATTGAGTTCTCATATCACTGAGCAACCTCTGTTCCCGCAATCCAGCTATCCGTAACCTGATCAAAGCGGGAAAGGTGGCAGATCCCAGGTGATCCCACTATCCAGCAAGCTCTTCTCCTAACCCTGGAGAGAACCATCAACCCTGCGGTGGAGATTAAACCCACTTTGCTTTTGATTTCAAAGGATAAGCTGCTTCTAATGTTGGGGTTACCTCCTAGGACAAATGTGATTCAATAAACTTTCTGGTTAAAATATCAGCAATTACTTTATTGTTAAGCCTTAATTTCATCTTTCTGGCACTTATCTCAATTATATACTTCATTAACCATATCAAACTCTATCTTGGCCTTTTCACTCAGAACTAGTGCTTTACCTCCTGAGCCATGCCTCCTGATGGGATTTTGGCTGGTTATTTCAGAGATGGCATCTCAAATTTTTTTTCTGTCAAGATCTTAGCCTCCTAGAGAGGGAGTTCAGATTACAGGGGTGAGCCACAGACACCTGGCAAATTTTCTCATTGGACACTTTGTTGGAATTTCAGTCCAATATGGGATATTGGAAAAGGGCTTTTAGATCATAATTGTGATTTGAGGGTTCTTTCCAAAGGAAATGATCTTAGGAAAATCATTCTTTTTTTTTTTTATTTTTTTACCTTAGGCAGCCAGTGCAGTTTATTTCTTTTTTTTTTAATTTAATTTTATTTTATTTGTGAACATACTGTACAGAGGGGTTACAATTACATGGGCAGGATAATGCGTACATTTCTTACCAAGCATTGCAGCCTCCTTCTTTGGTTTACCCTTCACATCCCTTCCCAGCCTCCCCCCTCCCCTCCAATCCCAATCCTTCTCCTTCCCCCCCCTTCCCCCCCACCCCCCACTGACGTTGTAAAGCTCGTTTTGGACATGACAACTTGTACTTCTCATTGTTGCAACAGGTCCACCTGTATCCTTAAACAACTGGTTTTTCCCCATCTCCTCCACAAGTTATACTGACATCAAATATAGTGAAAGCAGGGGTTATACTGTGGGGGAGGGACATACAAAGCAACAAAGAGATAATCTTATAAATGCGTTAGAAACACATGCATGAAAGAAAAAAACATTAAAATACATATCTAAGGGTTCATTTTCCTGATCACATTATCTAACCTTTTCCACTTGACTCATACATATACTAGATATTGCAAATAAGGGAAACCATGGGACCTATGTTTCTTTGGGCCTGGCTTACTTCACTTAATATAATTTTTTCCAAGTTTTTACATTTCCTAACAAATGGGGCAATGTCATTCTTTCTGATGGAGGCATAGAATTCCATTGTGTATATATACCACATTTTCTTGATCCATTCATCTACTGAGGGGCATCTGGGTTGGTTCCATATCTTAGCTATGGTAAATAATGCTGCAATAAACATTGTTGTGCTGGTAGCTTTAGTGTGGTCTTGTTTGTAAACATTTGGGTAAATGCCCAAAAGTGGGATTGCTGGGTCATAGGGGAGTTCTATGTGGAGTCTTTTGAGGAACCTCCATACTGCTTTCCAAAGTGGTTGAACAAGTCTACATTCCCACCAACAATGAAGTAAGGTTCCTTTCTGTCCACATCCCCTCCAGCATCTGTTGTTGTTAGAGTTCTTGATTTTTGCCGTTCTAACTGGGGTGAGGTGATATCTCAATGTTGTTTTGATTAGGAAAATCATTCTTCTCTGGACCTCAGATTAAATTTTTTCCGATCAGTTCTCCAGTTCTAAATTCACTGCAAGGACAGACAAGTAGAGCAAACTGGAAAACACATAGGATTGAATCCAGTAGAGCTCCATATGACTCTTCTCAATTATTTGAGAACAATTCTTAACCTTTCTAACCTCAATTTTCTTATCTCTACAGCAGAACAGTAGCAATAATTCATAATTATTCCAATGACAGATGAAATAACTTTGTAAACTGCACCATTGTGAGTTTTATTACTATAATTATTACTAAATTATTATAATAAAATATATTATAACATAATTATATTATTACATTAATTACAATTATTACTATAATGATTACTAAATTTAAAGTGAATAATATTAAACAATAATACAGAAACCATACTTATTGTTTATTATTGACCCATTATTTTAGAGGCTGGACATAGTCTCTCTTTTTTCTTTTTTCTTTTTCTTTTTTTTTTTGGTCAGTCATGGGGCCTCAAATCTGGGCCTGGGCACTGTCCCTCAGCTCTTCAGCTCAAAGCTACCACCCTACCACTTGAGCCACAGTGCCACTTCTGGCTTTTTTCTGCTTATGTGGTGCTGAGGAATCGAACCCAAGGCCTCATGCATGCAAGGCAAGCACTCTACCACTGAGCTAACTTCCCAGCCCTGGACATAGTCTCTTTAAAAAAATTATCCTTATTATACAGGTGATATACAGAGAGATTTCAGTTACAAAAGGCAGGTAATGAGTACATTTCTTTTTGGACAATGTCTGCCTTCCCTCATTCTATCCCAGTTTTTCCCCTCCCATTCCCACCTACAAGTTGTACCGTTCATATTCCACATAGTGTCTAGTAAGTACCACTGTTGCCTGTGTTCACCATTTGCCCCCCCATTTCTGTGCCTCCCTTACCCACATAGTCTCTCTTTTAAAAATACTTGTTGTGCTGGCATAGGGGCTTGGCCTCAGGGTCTCTCACTCTCAATTGGTGTTTCGCTCAAGGCTGGCACTTTTCTACTTGAACCTCACCTCCACTTCTGTCTTTTTGCAGGCTTTTCCAGTTGGGATAAGAGTCTCAGGGACCTTTCTGCCCAGACTGGCTATGATATGTATACAATCCTCAGATCTCAGTGTCCTGAGTAACTGGGATTACAGGCAGGAGACACCAGCACCTTGCTTTCACATTGTGATCCTACAGGATAATACAATTGCTATTGCTCTTTTCCAGGGGAGAAAACCAAGGCAGAGGGGATTAAACAAAACCTTCTGACAAAAAAGGCCACACCACCAAGTGGATGACCAAACAAGCAGCTTGACTCCATCACAGCCTGCCTTAGCAATGGGGACGTGAACAACAGTGAGCTACTTTTATAGCTTCTTTAGCAATTTCCTACACCGAAGTCCTTTTTGTGTTGTTGTCTTGGTAAAATTATCCTACATGCCCTATACATTCACAGCCTTGTCCCCAAATATATGCTATGTTTACATGGTAGTTTGTGGTATCAATCTGTCTATCTATCTATCCATCTATCTATGTATCATCTATCTATCTGTATCTCTGTGTACACACACACACACACACACACACACACACACACACACACACACACACACTTTTATTTTTTCAGGATTCAAAATAAATAGGAGAATAAATAGTAAGCCCAGAGCATACTACGCAAGTGCTAGACCACCGAGCCATACCTTCAGTTGTATTTTGTTTTTGAGATGGAGCTTCACTACCTTTTTATCTCCCAGCTGTCCTTGAACTCTTGTTCTAACTGCCTGTACCTCCTGAGTAGCTGACTTACAACATATGCCACCACACTCAGCATCAATGGTTTGTGTGAAGAGGATCCAATAGAAGGTGGAAGGGGAAGACAAGGCAAGGTATGGGGGTGGGGGGAGATCGTGATTGAAGTACATTCTAGGCATATATGAAAAGGTCATAATAAAACCCACTTAAAGCCAGGTGCCGGTGGCTCATGCCTGTAATCCTAGCTACTCAGGAGGCTGAGATCTGAGGATCATGGTTCAAAGCCAGCCCGGGCAGGAAAGTCCGTGAGACTCTTAGCTCCAATTAACCAGAAAACCAGAAGTGATGCTGTGGCTCAAGTGGTAGAGCGCTTGCCTTGAAATGAAGAGCTAAGGGACAGTGCCCAGGCCCAGAGTTCAAGCCACGTGATCAACCAAACAACAACAACAACAACAACAACAAAACCCCTTAAAAAACTGCAAGAAAGATTAAAAATGGGTATGAGAGTAACCTACAAAAGAGTAATAGAGGGTAAAGATAATTTAAGTATATTACATGCATGTATGATGTTATCATAATGAACCTCCCACATTGTACAATTAATATATGCTCATCAAAGCATAGAAAAATTACATGTTTAAAAAAATCCAGATGTGATGGCCTGATAGAGTTTCTATTCACAGAGAAATTCTGGAAGGGAAAGCTGAAACAAGAAGTTGCAAAATCTAGGCAAACCAAACAAAAGGAAAATAATAAAGTCCAAAGAGGGGAAAAACCAAAAGCAAGGCCCCATAGTGATGATTTTGCACATACATCTGAACTTCTGCAAAGAGGCCCCATTGTATCACCCTCCACCCCTCATCCGCGCAGGCAAGTGCGGAGGGAAAACATCTGTGTCACAATCGCATTGCCGCCTCCAACCCCAAAGCCGTGCTAATAACAGCCAGGATTTTTTGGCAGAATTTCAAAAGCAGCAGGCAACAATTTAATTAGCTCTCAGTCAATAAATATCCATAAACTCCAGCACAGTCAGTAAGCCAGAACCCTCATCAGCAATTATCTGCAAAAGCTTCTTCATGCAGAACCATGATGCTCACACTTGGTAATCCCCAGCATAGAATATTTACAGTTCTCAGCGACTGACTAGTGATGAAGGAACACATTAAAATGCATCATAATGAATTCTGCTAGAATCTTTGATGGGAAAGAAGGCATTCCAGTAAATAACACACAAGAAAGTCTCCACTGATGGACAGTCAAAAGAGAGGCAATTCACTGAATCATTTGTAAAGTTTTTCTCAAAGTCAATGGCGCAAACATTTTACATAGGAAAACTGTCGAACATTATATAAAATGTCACATAGATATTTTATACAACTACTCATATAATTCTGTCACTAGAATAATTCCTTTTAGTAAACAGTCTTAGAATCTGCCTCCAATCGCATTAATAATGGTAAATTGTGCTTTGTGCCAAGGTGATTTTTAGTTTTCATGGAAATATTCTGATTTGAGAATCTGTGAGAGTTTGGACCAAAGAATGTAATGAGGGCCAAGTGCACTGGCTCATTCCTATAATTTCAACAACTAGAGACATACAGTTTGGGAGGATCAGGGTTCAAGATCAGCCTGTGCAAAAAGTCAGTGAGATTCCCATCTCCACAAACAAGTCAGTAATCCTAGCTACATGAGACTGTAGATGGGAAGATTCAGTTTAAGGAAGCCTGAGCAAAAAGGGCTAAACCCTCTCTGAAAGATAACTAAACATACAAAAGCTCTGTGTGTGTGGGGGGGGGGGGGCGCAGTGGTAGAGCCCTTGTTTAGCAAGTTCAAGGCCCTGAGT
Source organism: Dipodomys spectabilis (assembly GCF_019054845.1). Taxonomy (NCBI): domain Eukaryota; kingdom Metazoa; phylum Chordata; class Mammalia; order Rodentia; family Heteromyidae; genus Dipodomys; species Dipodomys spectabilis. Next base: position 8,877,992 of record NW_024870686.1, on the reverse strand, counting down.
TCAAAACCCAGTAGAGCCCAAAGCAAGACCAATGTAATGAATAAGCTATATGAGCATGCCTGTTGCTACAAAGATTTTCTCTCCTGGAGACACACACACACTCTCTTACCCACTACAATTTAGACTCAGGAGAGGTTTCCAGTATTTTAGGTTTCCTGTTTACTACCGATTTCTTCCTACAGTCATAAGAAATAATACACATTTTCAAAAGTGGTAGGCTAGTAGTGTTGTTTTCCCTTCATTCTCTAGGATTGATCTCACTGCCTGCTACTTTCAGGGTTTTCACTGTCTACTCCTACAACCTTGTTAGGTTTAGCTGTGCGTGATGGAAATTCCCTATAATGGTTTTGTTTTTTGTTTTTTGGTGGTTGTTTGTGTTTGATGCCAGTCCTGGGACTTGAGCTCAGGGCCTGGATGTTGTGCCTGAGCTTTTTTGCTTAAGGCTAGCATTCTACCACTTGAGTTGCAGCTCCACTTCCAACTGTGTGCGTGTGTGTGTGTGTGTGTGTGTGTGTGTGTGTGTGTGTGTGTGTGTACACGCACATATGTGCATTGTGTGGTTAGTTGGAGACAAGAGTCTCACAGACTTTCCTTCCTGGGCTAGCTCAGATCTCAGCCTCCTGAGTAGCTAAAATGACAACGTGAGCTACCGGAGCTCAGAACAAGAATAACTTCGTAAGCAAGATTGAAAGACTTCATGTGGGTGGCGAAGGGCTGATGGGATACACAAGAACTCAAAGGCTTTCAATCTTGTCACCCCTCAGTACCTAGACTCAGCCTTAGGGTCTGGGATAGAAAAGAAACATATTCCAGTTATACTGGTGGGAAGAGGAATGAGGATGAGTAAAACAATCATAAGGCCAAAGGTGGGGAAATGCACTCCATGTTTAACTAGGAAGGAGATACAAACAGTGATGGGCAAAATGGTTAGTGTCTATATGTGTCCACAAAATATGCAAATAGGCAACCAACCACAACCTGAGTTAACAAGACATTCCATCCCCATGAATTCTAACAACTGAGGCTTATGAATTGAGATTCCTGATGTCTTTTCGGCCCACAGAAGAATAAGATTTTTTTTTAAGTGCTTTAAAATCAGTCAAAGACTTTTCCTCCTTGCCAAGACAAATTCTACTTGGCGCTGTCTCCAAACCAGATCAGTTTTAACTGTAAGAGAAAATCAGCTGGGCATGTTTCCCTGTTTGAGCAGGAGTGGCACACGTGTGGTGAGGAATTCCATAGTAACCGATTTATACAGATGGTTATGCAGCGATGGTGGCCCATGTCGGGTCAGCCCTTGTTTGACTCATTCAGCCTGAGAGATACTACTGTGTGGGCTTCAGCTACCAGCAATAAACATTGCTCCTCTTTCTTGGATGTTATGACAGACTTTTACCCTGGACAGACTAGAAGAGTCCTGTGTGGCATGGCTTGTCACCAGAAGGGAATGACATGCTATTTTCATCATGTTCAAACTTTGTATGATCTTCCAGGCTTCTTCTTAGTTATATTTGCCACAGTCAAAGGCTTTTTTAAAAAAAATCCACTTGGTAGTTATTTTTGCTCATCTTTTGCTAAATATTGTCAAAGTCAGAAGAAAATGTAGAGAAGAATCTCCAGTAATGGCATTTTTTCAGGAAGAAAGAGTAGGATTGCAATCTGGGGCAGGCTTGCATGGGCTAAATAGCTACTGGCATGATAGAGGACAGAAAATTAGAGATCGGGGGCTCATTAGGTTATAGAAAGCTATGTATGTTATTTGAGGAAACTGTCAGCTCTGGTAGGCTGGCAGTAATAAGCAAACTAAGCAAACATAGTCCTAAGGTCAGAACTGGCATTTCTGTTGACAGTTGCTAAGGGGAAAAATTATATATATATATGAAGATAAGGAAGACGTTTCACTGGAGCTATTTAGATGAGAATAAAACGTTTATATTTGAGCATTCAATTTCCACAATACTATTGGCTGATCAGAATAGCTTTGGGTATGTTGCTTTGAGTTTGAATTGTTCTGCTAAACAAATGAGTGATAGCTTCTGATCTTTGTGTTTTTCTTAAATTATCTCTAATACTTCTTTTTTTATTTTCATTGTAATTGCTTTTTCAAGCTAGCATTTTAAAGAGCTTTGTTGTCCTTCGAGTAGATGGCGTTCATAAAGTTCCTCAGTACTAAGTATCAACAGCAAGTGAACATCAGAGTGATTTTCCTTAGAGGAAAATATAATCAAATGAAAATGGTAAGACATAAAGTACTGCTTTCTCTTGATGGTAGACAAAGTTGAGATGTTTCTGCTCTGGAAAACAGATTTACTTCTTTGACAGCTTGGAAACTTCTATCTATAATGATAAAGGTTTTAAGAGAAACCATGGCATCATTTTGTAAGCAGCATTGTCTGCATTTAGCCGTGCTCAGTCACTTCTGAAGTCATTGAGTTTTTGTAAAATACTATTTAGGAGTTGAAGGAGTCTTGAACTTTAGTTAACATGTTGAACTATTCCAGGCAAGCTACACATTTTTTCAAGAAGAAGGATTCCATTTCACTTACTGTATAGCAAAAGCTTCCTGATTCCTGGATCTACTTTCACTGTAAAAATATTGTTTACCTCTTCTGATTCTACAGTGTTAGCCCATTCTTTCAATTTTGAGCATAATTAGGTCTGTAATTGCTCTAAAAGATCCTCTCCTGGCATCATACTTTTCTGGTGAACTAATTCCACACTCAGAGCCAGGTCTCTAGGGAAGCTGTACTTCCTTGGTGCATTCATCAGACTCGGAATATTAATCCTGTCATAATTCTGTTGCGTTGGTGAAGTATTTGTTATATAATTGCCTCCTCTCACTAAGTTGAAAGTTCCATTGCTGTCAGATCATGCATTGTTTTTGTACCCCAGAACTTACCCCAGGACCTTACTACATGCTTAATAAATATCTGCAGAGAAAATACGTATCCTTAGCTATCCTTAGGAGCTTTCCATTCAGCGCGCTCTCTCTCTGGCCTTCTTTAATAGCTCCTCAAAAGTAGAGTTGACAAAATCATTTATTTTGTTGAGGATAGCTATTTCCTCACTGATCAATCAGCTTCTTCTTAAAAGAAAAAGTATCTACATATCTGGGAACAGATGCAGTTTGAAAATGTGGCCCTGTGATGTTGATTTGAAGACAGTTCTCACTGGGACCCTGTTTCCTTTTTTGTGTTTAATAGCCATGCTCGTTTGTAGACAATGTTCTTTCCCCCATCTTCTATTTCTTCTCTTCTTGCAGTCTCTGCTTTTTCTCTCATTTACCTTCCCCACAATTAAGAGCTTAGGAACATTCCCAGCTAATTTCATGAATATTGCACTCTTTTGTTTATCCCACTCATTGGAGATATAATATTAAGATGTCAGATAAGCGAAAGAAAACTTCCAAAAATGCAGGCCCTATGCTACTCTCCTACAAGAAAAGCCAGCATTTTCTCCCCACCACAATGCTTTATCACATTTGAACATGGCTGCACAAAGACCCATTGGAGGAAGGAACATGCACTCAGTTGTGGCTAGGTAGTCAGAAAGGCTGGAGAGGAAAGTGAGTAATGAAATTACTATTGTGACCAAACAAGATGTTTTACATCAATGAAGTGCAGGTATCCACGTGAGAGGATGTCTGAGAGGCCATTGTTCTGAAGGGGAAAATGTGGGCAGAAGTCTTAGTGGTCATGCACGCCAGGGTAGTAAGATCTGACTCGGCAGCCACTAAAGAGAGAAAAAATGAGGACTCAGGATCTAACCTTAAGTCACTGGCCTTTATGAGTATGGGAAGCTCATGACAAAAATTTAGTTAGGGATCATCACAAACAGGAGAGTATCAGAAGACAACTGCATTTGATATTCATCCATTCGCTCAATTAAATAATCTAACGCATTATTTTAGGCCCTGAGACACAACATAAATTAAAAAAAAAAAAGCTTGCTTTCTTCCAGCTTGAATTCTAGACAAGAGATAAACATTAAACATGTAATTTGCCTGTTTGCTTAATTACTGTTTGTAGAAGTACTTTTAAAGAGGCATACAACTTACCTTGTATGTGAGGGCAAGGCAGGCCAAGACAGCTACATGGACAGGGGATACAGGAAGGAGGCTTCTGAAGAACTGAGGCCAACTTGAGACCTCCAGAGACACGTAGGCAGAAAGGCATGACAGGTGGACAAAAAGTGTGTGGGGGAAGAAGAACGGACTCAAAGAACCAGAAAACCAGAAAGACTGAAGTAGAAAGTAGGGAGGAGAAAAAGCTGATGAGCTGGTAGAACACGCAGGCCAAAATTGTTCTCTTTATTCTTTAGGCAATGGAATTTGTTTGCTTGGCTGGTTTTAGTAGAATAGTGAGACCATGCCCTGCCTTTACGTAGTATGTTATCATGGTGTTTCTTTCATTCAGAGCCATATGTTTTATCTCTTTACAGCACCTAGCACAATAATATAAGAATCACACCAAAGGGATGTGTTAGTGGTAAAGGAAGAACTGGCCTTTTGCACACACCAGTGCTACCACTTTGCTTTTGACAACTGAGGTTTCTAAGCTATTTTCCTCCTTTTCTTCTCCTCTTTCCTCCTGCCCACCTACCTCCTCCTCATCCTCCTCCTTTATCTTCTTCTTTTTCCTCCCATATTTGTGGAAGACAATTCCATTTGTAGAAAACTTCACTCTTTGCTGAAGAAAGCTCAGTTCTTTCTGTCTGCTTTCTGAGCAATAAACCAGTCATTCATTCTTTCCTTTATTCAAAAGTTATGTATTAAACATTTACTATGTTCAAAGTATCACATTAGGCTTTAGGGGCCAAAATCACCAACAAAATTACGCTAATATCCAGCAATAATTGTATTTTATGATATGTCTGTATACATTATATTTTGGGAGACATTAAACAGATTAAGAAACAGTTAAGAAAGAAAGTAAGTTTTCTAACAGGTCCACAAAACCCTTCCAGCTTCCTTTCCTCTATGTGTGTGTGTGTGTGTGTATGTGTGGTGTATATGTAAATGATATGTGTGGTATGGTGTGTGTGGTATGTGTGGTGTGGTGTGTGCATGGTGTATATGTTGTGGTGTGTATGGTATGATATGTGTATATGGTATGTGTGGTGTATACCATATGGTATGGTGTGTGTTTGGTGTGTATGTGTGTGGTGTGTATGGTATATCTAGTGTGTGTGGTATGGTATGGTGTGGTGTGTGGTGTATATGTATGGTATGTATGTGATGTGTATGGTGTGTATAGTATATGTGTGTGTGTTACTGGTACAGAGGTACATAAGGAAGGTCAATCAAAATGTCAGAAGAGATAAGATTTATGTCCTTCCCTTTCCTGTCTGTACTGAGGTAGCAGTAGACAGCCAAGGAGCCAGGCTCCCTGCACCTGACTCAGAAGCTCCTCCCTGCTTCCATGCAGCTCTGCCTCTTTGGGAGTGATGGACAGGCCCATCTATACCTCATAAGGGTCCTATCTGTTCTGATAGGGACATTCATGTTACCTGATGCAAAAACCAAATAAATGGCTGGAGCAGGAGATGGGTTACCAAGAAGGAAATCATGGTGGGCTGGGGGCATATCTCAAGTGACAGAAAGCTTTGGCTCACATTTGTGAGTGCCTGGATTTAATTCCTAGTACAAAGAAGAAGAAGGGAAAAAATGAGAAGAGGAGAAAGAAGAGAAGAAGGAAAAGGAGGAGAGAGAGGAGGAGGGGGAGAAGAAATGGGCAGAAGAGAGAAAAGAAAAAAGAGAAAGAAAAAAGAATGAATTTGTACTCTTTATAAAAGAGAGATGTAATAGGTTCATAGGAATCAAGATCCCGGTGGGCAATGCTACACTGGGAATACTGAGAAGAATGTTGGTTTATTTCCTGGGAGAACAAATTTTTGTTTTGTCTTTTCTTTTCTTTTTTTTTTTTTGGTCGGTCGTGGGGCTTGAACTCTGGGCTTGGGTGCTATCCCTCAGCTCTTCAGCTCAAGGCAAGTGCTCTACCACTTGAGCCACAGCGCCACTTCTGGTTTTCTAGTGTTTTTTATTGAAGATAAGAGTCTCATGGACTTTCCTGCCTAGGCTGGCTTTGAACCATGATCCTCAGATCTCAGCCTCCTGAGTAGTTAGGATTACAGGCATGAGCCACTGGCGCCTGGCTTGTTTTATCTTTTCTATAAGTTGTAACAGTGCTATGGGCAAGGCAGAGATAGAATAAAGATTTCTTTCTTCCCAATTTTGGCTAAATTGCAAATATTCATATCTATCAATCAATCTATTTATCTATCTATGAATATATGAATGCTTATATATGGATGTATATGCATATAAATATATATAATTCTCTTAATGAGTGGGTGTTAGAACTAGAGCCAGGCACTTCTGGGCACAATGTTAACCAGTTACTTAATCACATCAGGGTGAAAACAAGAAAGTTAAGTTCCTGAGAGCAAGTAATACAGAGATTGGCCAAGTCTGGGATGTAGGAGGAAATTCTTACTGAGCAATGACATTTAGGATGACTCACAAAGGATGAGTAACAGACTTTATGTAACGTAGAGAGAGTCAGACTCATCCATTTTTATTTCCATTTGACTTCCTGTCTCCTGCTGCCCTAGGTCTCCAAAACACCATCCTGACCAGGCCACCTCCAGGACAAACATCCTGACAAATGATAGCTGCTGTGGAGTGGAAGCAACGTGGATAATCAAAGCCCTCTGCATCCATGTCCACAGCCTATGACCTTGTGATTGAGAGTCAGACTAATCACATCACCCAGGGGTTATGCTGTTTGCGTCCAGGTTTATGTGGGTTAAATAAACAGAATTAGAGAGTGGATCACTCATGTAGTCCTAGCAAGGGGCTGAGATCTGAGGATCATGGTTCAAAGCCTCTCTGGTGAGCTGGGAAAGTGGCTCAGTGGTAGAGTGCTTGCCTTGCATGCATGAGGCCCTGGGTTCGATTCCTCAGCACCACATAAGCAGAAAAAAACGGAAGCGGTGTGTGGCTCAAGTGGTAGAGCGCTAGCCTTGAGCTGAAGAGCTGAGGGACTGTGCCTAGGCCCAGAGTTGAGGCCCCAAGACTGACCAAAAAAAAAAAAAAAAGCCACTCTGGTCAGGAAAGTCTGTGAGACTCTTATCTCCAGTTTAGTCCCCCAAAGCTGGAAGTGGAACTGTAGCTGAAGTGGAGCACTAGCCTTGAGTAAAAAAGCTCAGAGACAATGCCCAGGCCCTGAGTTCAAACTCCAGGACTAGTACAATAAAGACAAGAAAAAGGAAAATAGGATCAGGATTTGGGTCATCTTGATTTCGAATTGTGTCCCTATGCAAGAAGTGGTATAAGAATATAACAGAGATGATGAACTCAGTCAATGTATAAGGAATGCATCTATGGAATTACAATGCATCCCCCTTGTATTATTAATATTTGCTCTTTGGTTAAAAAAAGTGGTTCAACCTCTCTAAAACTCAATTTCCTCATCTGTATAATAGGGAAAGAAATTGTCTGCCTTATAGTGTGTGATAATTAGGATAATTCTATTTGTAAGAAGCAGAAACCTTTGCTTAAATTGGCTTCAACAACATGAAGATTTATTATCACTTAGAGAAAGGGATCTGCTTCAGGGACAGTAAGTACATCAGAACTCTGGCTGCATTTATCTTGGTTTTCTTGGTCCCCTCTCCCTCCTCCTCCTCCTCCTCCAGTAGGCTTCAACCTTAGACTAGTAGCAAGTTAGTGGTTCCAGGAATTCAATTTAGGCACAGCTTGAAGCAGAGAAAGAAGCAAAGCTCCTTTTTACACTGCTTTCTTAGGAAGGAGAGAACACTTCCCAGACTTCTGGCACATATCCCCACAACTTTGTTACATGTTCATTCCTTGAAACAAGAAGTGGTCAGAGAAATGAGAGAACTTTAAGACAAATCAAGGCCACCCTGGAGCAGAGCATGAGATGACCTTTCGGGGCACACAGCTGGGGGAGGTGGATAAGAGCAGAACCAGAGCTCCGTGGGAAGGAAAGAGGCCATGCTTGATGCTGGGAGTGGACTCAGTAGTAAGAGCATGAGTGCTCGTATTTGTGCTTGAATTACATAAATAATTAATCAACATTCATGTAACAAAAGGACAATGTAGTAAACATCTGCAGCTCTGTAGAGAACCAAATAACTAATGTGTTTACCTCAACTCTGGGGGGTCTTTGATAGGACAATATACTGTACTCCTCAAGATCATTTGGTTCTTTAATAGTAGGCCTGGTAGTTGATTGGGAGGAGTTGGTGGGGGGTGTGTGTAGAGATCGGGATGTCACCTAGACAGACTTACAGTCATCAACTAGCCGCTATCAGCCCAAGGAAGATGCTGGGTCTCCTTCAGATTCTTGCAAACCTGGCCTTTCAAACCAGAAAGCCTCTCAAGCTGTTTATGCTGTCAGAGGATCCAGCCTCTGTGGCTTTATTCTTCTGCAAACATCCACAGCGAGTTCCCAGGTCACTGCCACAACCAGTTCCTCTCCAATACCTGACCTGGGACACTAGATCCCCAGCAAGAGCTCCGGTGACTTCCACCCATTGTCACAATGAGTGGAAACTTAAGACAAACTTAGAAACTCCAACTCTCCTCAGACCCTTCTCCAGGCAAACTAAAAGAGAAAGCTGGGAGGTGCTTCTGGGGTTGGCTGATCTATTATTTCAGTTCTAAATGCAGTCAACATGATCTCAAAATGCTGCTTCTTTGGATCCTGCTGGATAATCTTGCTCTGCCATTCTCCTCTTTTGTTTTGTTTTTCTAACCCATTTGGCACCTTACCTTAGTTTCTACTCCTGATTTGGCCCCCAGGGTTGCTGATCCAGTTTTGGATGTTTACTTTGGCTCTGTCTCAACATTCCTCCAGGAACCTGACTTTCGGTATTTACCTGCAGGTAAATCTGCATCACAACTCCCAGCAACCGATGCCTCACTGCTCTGCCAGACCCAGCCAGAGTATGCATTTTTGCTAGCTTCCACTGCCTGGAAGGTAATCCCAGAGATGATTGTAAAATCCACCATTGCACCTCCCTGCTCTCTACCATGGGAAAATTCCTGTTCCTTCCAAGCCCCGAAGACGTAGGAAGAATGCAATTTCATTAAATGATTTTCTATCTCATGTGGGAATCACTAATACTCACATATTGCATAAGGACCTGTGTCAAATATATTTCTGGCTTACAAAAGTCACTAAATACAATACAAAGTGATAGATTTAACACTTGAGTGCAAGAAGTCCCAAGTTGGGTTAGGCCATTTCTTTCTGGGAGATAAACATTCCCTAAATCTACTCTCAGTCAGGCCTTGTTTCGATATGTGTGCTTCCTTGACTTCTGAATTCGGATCTCATAAATGCTTAAATTTTTAAAATGGCTTCTGTGGAAGAGCAAAGATATTTAGTTTCTCCTGTTACTTGCATGCTTTGGTATTGATAGACCTATTTACTATAAGCAACACTTGTTCTTAACTACATCCTTTAGGATTTGCTAAGGGATGGTATGCAGAAGAACTGGCTTCCAGTTCTAGATTATTCACCTTGATTGTTGTTTTGTGTTGTCTGCTTTACTCATAGAAAAGTTCTATAGGATACAAGACATACAGGGGAGTGAAAATAGACTCCAAAGGGCTAGAGGAGATTTCAAAATGAAAAAGAATAACTGATGTTTTCCAGTTAGGAGGTATCTGTTGAGGTTCTATTCCTTCTTTATATTTTGTAGTGAAATTTTCTGAGCTTCAGATAACCAAAACATGCTACTAGGAGTGACTAACTTTCAGCCACTTAGCCTGTCTTCAGATATTTTTTAATGTAATGAAATTATTGAGGTTAGTAAACTAATGACTATCAGAAACGCTGCCAGGTAAGGTTTCATTAAGTATCTGAACCACATGTGGATCTGAGCCACAGATGCATATAAAGTTTTGTGTGACCTCATGGAATACAGAAATATCTTTGATTAACCATTTATTATATTTCTTACCAAGCCTTTATGGAGAAAATCTTCACTACTTCTTATTCCCAAACAGAAAGACTTTGAACTTGTCTGTACAAACAGACCTAGACTGCCAAGTCTAGGTCATCATTAGTTATGAGTCTCGATGTTTTTATAAGGCTGGAAAATAAAAAAAGATTTGAATAATCACATTAAACTTCTATAGGATCTGTGTAATGCTTGTGTCAGAAATAGAAGTGATGTTGCTATGGAGAGCCAGCAAAGAAAACTCATTTTTAGTGTTCCCTTAACTGGAGCATTTGTGTACTCAAGAAAATTTCCTTGAAAAGACAGGGAGAAGGAGAGAAGAAATGACATTGGTCAAGATTCATTGTACTCATAAATTGGCTTAATGAATTGAAACCCATTTGTACAGCTACTTAAAAAATAATTGAAAAGATAAAAAATGTCCCATGAGTCACAATGTACCATTTCCATCCAGGACTGTGATCTAGTGATAAGGATTTGTGCATAGCTAAAGTTTTTTGTTTTTTTTTTTAACCAATATCATGTTGATACTGATATCTGTCTCGATTGGACACGCTTCAAGTGTGAGAATGAGCACATTTTTGGGGCAGGATTATTTACTTTTAATCCTAGGGTGATAAAAATTTTGTTATCTTACAAAAAACAGAATGCTTTCTGTTATCTGTGTAGCATGGCAAAGCTAGGAAATATGTCTGTTGACATTCAAAATAAGAAATGTATTTGTAGCTAGAAAAAAAAGCAGAAAAAAATTCCAAAATTGAGTATCTTTCCTATGTTTGCAGACGCTGTTTAATTTGAACCACTGACAATAGCCAAATAGCATTGTCCTTTTTAGTTTCCATTTCAGAAGCACAGACTGAAAGGAGCCAAAAGATTGAGAAATTTGAAATGACTATAAAACTGTTCTCATTTTTCCTAATTAACGAGTAAAATAGTCTGAACCATGGAAGGACCTAAATTAGAGAACACTTTATAAGAAACACAATTTATAGCAATCCTTGACAGCGGTAGGAGAATCAAATTAAAAGCATGAACATTAAAAGAAAATAACAGAGATGAATCACTTGTAACTCATACATTGTTTGTATGTAAAGGCTTCTGCGAGGTTGGTTTCTATGTTGTTTGGGGGGGGGTATGCATTTGCTTTAGCATTGAAGTAGACTAAACATGTCCCTTTGTTGATTATCACTGGCTGTGTGGTCTGTTTGGAGTGACACCAAATTCCATATTGAGAGTTGAGACTAATAAATTACGTTGGCTTTGCCAGTATTGTGCCAGTTAAAGTCCAAATTAATAAACTATGTTGGATTTGCCAATGATGGAGTATTACAGGGGTTGGCTTTTGTAGAGACAGATATATCTTTTGATGATCTAAATGGGGGAAAAAATTGACGATGACAGTACATTTCCTTTATGGCCACCAGGGGTCTACTCACCATTACAAATGCTTCAGGCCTCATACTGAAAGGCATCACTGATAAGCAGTATCCTGACAATAAGAAATGCAGACTCTTTAAGCCTGACCACAGACCTCTGTTTTAATCTCCCCAGGTGACCAGAAGGTATATTAAAGTTGAGCAGGACAGCTGGGATAAGAATGGTTTACTTTCTATATGTGGTCAGAATTAAGAGATTGAAAAGTTCAGATGAAGTTCTCATCTACTTTCAAGCTTAATTTCCTGCCTTCTCCTTTTTCTTAATAGTGTTACAACTCAAAAATTATTGTTTTCCTAGAAACACTTGTCCTGAAGTGTTCCTTTAATGATGTAATTTTATTAAAGATGTGAATGTGTGTGTGTGTGTGTGTGTGTGTGTGTGTGTGTGTGTGCTGGTACTAGGGCTTAAACCCAGAACCTTGTGCTCTCACTCAGCTTCTTCACTCATAGCTGGTGCTGTACCACTTGAGCAATGCCTTCAGTCCAACTTCTTTTCTGGTTACTTGCAGATAGAATCTCTCACCTTTTCTGTCCAGGCTGGCTTTCAAACATGATCCTCAGATCTCAGCCTCTTGAGTAGCTAGGATTATAGGTATGGACCACCATGGCTTGACATGACTATTTCTTTCATTTCTGACCTAGGGATTTTTGGGAGGGGTTGGAGGCATGGTTCAGCTGGTAAAGTGATACCCAATGAGAAAAAGTGGCAGGTACTGGGTTTGAGTCCCGGTCTCAGACTAAAAACCAAAAACAGAAAATAGATTTTTTTTTGAAGCCCAGGAGGTCTTTAGTATCATCTCAAACCAGCCAATTATTTTTAAATTTTTACAAGAGAAACAAGGGATTTTTCAGAACATGAGGTTTGGCGTGAGATTCTCTTTCTCTCCATTCTCAAATCTAAGTTATTTCCTTCCAAAGAACCAGGACTCCCAGAACTAGCCTCTAAAGCCCTAGACTTCCCTCAGGCTCCCTTCCTTGTAGAGAGACATGAGAGAAGCCAAAGGACTGAAAACTTAAAATGACTATTAAACTGTTCTCATAAGTTGAATGAGTGAGGGAGAAAGGACATTTTATCAATCAAGATGGGCAGACCCTTAGGGTCAAAGGTCCCCTCCACCCTGCCTGAATGTGCCAAACCTCCCCAGAGGACATTAAGGCCATGACTGATTTTATTGTATTCATCTCTCTATGCTGTTCATTTTCCACCTGTATGGATTTTTGTGTGTTGTTGTCTACATAATTATTATCTGGTCATGGAGTTTCCAATGTTCAGCTTTTCACCTTTAGATATTCATCTGGTTCATTTTCAAGTTGATCTGGTCACCATTCCTAACTTCTAATTGTGTTGTCATTCTTTTGTTGGCCTGATTTAAATAAACGACACATACTTAAATTCTTTGATAATTTCCATTGTCTGTTATCTCTGCCTGCATGGATCTATAATTCCTTGGTTTTGCTGAATCTCCTTCCTAACAGCCCATGTCCTCCTTTGTTGTTGGGAGGGAAGTTGAGTTTAAAGCATGAGCATTCTCTAAGTGTCTGGGACAACTTAAAAGAGTCGTGTCAACTCAGAACTACTGTATGTTTAGACAGTTTTTTACATCCTACAAATAATGCAAAACCTGGTCTAAGACCCTTGGAATGGATTTGTGGTTCAAAATTTTCACAGGAGAAATTTTCTTCCTATCTTTGCCTATGCCTACTATAATCAAAACCAATACATGTAGATTCACTCTTTGCCTTCCTCTCCATGGTGAAGAGTTCAAGCCAAACATATTACCCATGGAGGGACAGTGTAATGAAGAGGTGTTTACATGTGACCTCTCCCAGTACACAGGCTTTAGGCTCTGTCACCTGATTCCCAGGTATGTCCTGATAAGCCTCAGGCTCTGGGTCATGGGGCCACCAAAATATATCCAGAGAAATCTCCAGGGCCAGTGCCTGCCTCTTGAACTAAAAATTTGTCCTTTTGTACACTATAGAATTTCCTTATTATTTATCAGCAAAATCATGTGGTATCTACCTATTCATCCATACATGTATTGGAGTAACTAGCATTTTAGATGAATGATACTGAGGCCTACCATATTACCAAAGGTGAAAATGATTCTCTCTCTCCTTCTCCCCTTCCCTTGGTGTGTGTGTGTGTGTGTGTGTGTGTGTGTGTGTGTGTGTGTGTGTGTGTGTGTGTGTACACTGATTGACTTGCTCAAGAAAAGCATTCTTAAAACTTTTCAAAGCCAGCAGAGTGATCTGTTTTAGCTGAGATGTCTCACCTTTGTAGCTCCCTGTTCTATCCTATTCTGATACTCTAGAAGCATTCGAAGATAAATACTTGGTTTGACTAGATGTTTGCTCTAGCCAGGAGCTACTTCTCAGAAGCAATACAAGAATCACATGCATCAGTGGTCTAAACTACCGGATAGCTAAGTCACTCTATTAACTGTGGTGTACCTGTAAGTTACAGACATAAAAGTATAAAAAGAAAAGTCCATATCACTAACCTAAAGGTATGTAAATCTCTAGACCTGGTAGAACACTGGGATATTGGTCATAGATAACTATTTGATCACTAAAGTTTTGCCCGGAGTAGGTGACCCTTGAAGGAATCCTGTGTGGGGACACGCTGCAACTTTGGTAAGGGCAGCTAAAACAGTGTGCCAGTATTGCTTTAATAAAGTAATTGAGTTACATGCATGGCATCATTTCTTACTCTGAATTTCCTTCCTTTTTGTTCTCAATGTTCTCATTGTCACAGTCATTTTCTGGCGAAAAGTCTTACCCTCCTTGAAGGGTTCTTCTCTTTACCCAGAGTTGCTGGCGCCAACAGAATGAATTTTGGCAAAACAGAGCAGAAACTTTATTCTTGGGACAAAGAACGAGGAAGCAGACCTCACGTTCTACGATAGATATTCTGGAGGTGAGGAGCCAGGCTTCCGTTTACAAGGAAGGGGCGATATCCTGAGTGGGAGCATGCGCAGATCCTCATCTTTCAGCACTGCGCCTTTTGTCCATGGACATTTTCGCCTTGGCCGCCCCATCATCATCTTGGATTTTTCTGGTTCAAGTCTGATTTTGCATTTTGACTTACTGTCTACTTTTTAAAATTTTTGAACAAGCACAAGCAGAACAGCAGAAGCCAGGGAGGAGAGAGGCCAGGGTGACAGTATCAGTCTTCTCTTCATCAAGTTAATCGTGCTACCTACTTTTAAAAAATACTATTTTGTAGCTCTGGCTCTGTCTTATGTCAGAGCACTATCCTATTTTCTACATTTTCCAGAGTCATGTGTTGCGTGGTACTTGGCTTGGAATGATTTGAAACACCAGGAATGCACTGATCTTTCGTTGAGATTTATTCAGTATCATTCTGCAGATTCATTTGTGTGCCATCAGCTCGTCACATACCTTCCATAATTAATATTCAAAGCTAGGAAATTAACAAATGTTCAAGAATTGTCTCAAATCAAATTAAGTAATCCATGTAGACAGCCTTTGGTTTCCTAACTGGTTTATTGAATGTGTGCCAAGAGAATTCACTGGAATATAAAATATGTTCCTTCTTTTTATTGCTTGCTGGTTGTGCTTCGCTGCTGAATGCTGACCCCTTGCCTTGGGTACTTTTTGTAGGAAAAGAGATCATGGAGAACAACGTCTCTACCAGCCCCCACCCCTCTTTTTCAAAAATACGAGTTTACTAAAGACAAGATACTTTGTCTCAGAGTAAGAAGTGACTTGGTTTCCCTTTCTGTCTCTCTCGTTTCTTTCTCTTACTGTAGGGAAATAGACAGTATGACTTTACAGCACTTTGGGGGGTCAGGGGAAGGACACTCTGCATTGTAATTAGACCCTGGACCCTTTTTTTCCCCTTCTCTTCCTGTTGGTACTGGACTTGAACTCTGGGCCTCATGTTCTTGAATGATTTCTCCCACACAAAGCCGGTGCCTAAGCTACACCTCCACTACTGTTTTTTGTGGGGGTTTTTTGGCCAGTTAATTGAAGATAAGAGTCTCTCAGATGTGTCTGCTGGGGCTACTTTTAAACCTTGATCCTCAGATGTCAGCCTCCTGAGTAGCTAGGATTGCAGTCCTGAGCCATCAGTGCTCAGCAACACCTGGACTTGCTAAGCCAGGAGTGAGATTGCTGTGAGAATGAGAATCAGCTTACTCTGACCACAGGCTACGGAACAGGCCTATCCAATGAGTGTCCTTCTCCTTTCCCTGTTCTACGGCACACCTCCTGGTTTGTTGGTTGGTTGGTTGTTCAAATGAATTTCTTCTGTACATGAATCTAGGGTTCTAAATGCATGTCCTACACAAGTATCTGTCATAGGGCAAAGTCCTGTCCCTGAGCTTTTCTGCTCAAGGCTAATGCTCTACTACTGTGAGCCCCAGTCCCACTTCCAGTTTTCTGGTGGTTAGAGATAAGAGTCTCACAGACTTTCCTGCCTCAACCCATGATCCTCACATCTCAACCTCCTGAGCAGCTAAGATTACAGGCATGAGCCCTTATTGCTTGATTCTAAACATTCACAGTGTGAGACCGAAGGAGGCTATTCTTAAGAGAGGAGAAAAAAGGCTCAATAGCTGTGTGCATATGATTATATAAAATGATGTTTATCGAAATGAACTCCAAGAAAGGGAAATGAGGTTTTTTTTTTTGTTATTTTGCTTTTTTTCTCTCTTCTCTGTTGCTGTTTTTATTTCCGTACCTTTTGTCTTGTATGTACATTTATGATTTGGGGAAGGTAAGGGAGAGCCCAGAAATGGTGGGACAAAGGGTGAACAAAAGCAGTAGTGATACTCACTAGACATTATGTGGAAAAGGAACTATACAACTTGTGAGGGAGAGGAGTCAGGAGGGAAAAATTGGGTGAGATATAGGGAAGAGGTGACACTGTTCAAAAAGAAATGTACTAATTACCTGACTTGTGTAACTGTACATTGGCTTTTCAATAAAAAAGAAAATGTACAGGAAAACATATTCACAGTGCAAAATGCTGAAAATAATTATTATATTAAAATACAACACGTGCAAGGTGTTACTTATAGGACTTAGGATATCACAAAGACAAAAGATTGCTCTAGAAATGGACAAAACTGAATTTTGTGTTCTAGTAACTCTTTTAAGATAATTGTAGAGCTTCCTGGAATAATGTTGAATCTCAAAGATGATACGTGTGTGTGTGTGTGTGTGTGTGTGTGTGTGTGTGTGTATGTGTGTGTGTGTGTATGTGTGTGTGTGTGTGTGTGTGAGTGTGTGTGTAGGGACTGGGGCTTGAATTCAGGGCCCAGGTGCTATCCCTTAGCTTTTTTGCTCAAGGCTGGTACATTACCACTTCTGGCATAGGTGGTTAATTGGATCTAAGAGTTTCACAGAATTTCCTGCCTGGGCTTCTTCAAACAATGATTCTCAGGTGTCAGTCTCCCGAGTAGCTAGGATTACAAGAGTGAGCCACAGGCACCTGATTTAAATTTGGCGATTTTCTTGGTGCCCCATTGGTGGTTTTGTTGTTGTTTTGTTTTCCTTTTGTTTTTTTTTTATTTACTTGAACACAAAATTTGGCATTTGTGGAGAAAATATTTGTGCAGTATCAATATTCTTATACAGTTGACTAATGTAAGTGAGAGGACTTCTGGATACATATTTACATATTCCTGATACATAGTTATACAAATCTTTACATATCTAGCTGATATGTAAAGAGTTGGAAAAATGTAACTCCTCTCTTCCCAACAAAGAAAAAAAAATCCTTGAACAAAGTAGAAATTAACAACTTTCCTCAACTCCATCAGAGAATTTGTAGGACAAAGGGCTGACCGTTGCTCCTGTTCCTGGAAAGAAAAAAACAGATGTGAGGAATCACAGCAACTGGGAACTGAAGCTCAGAAAGCAGAAACTCACAGCTGGGACCCAAATCAGAAATAATATTTTAGACAGTAATTGATGAATTGCTGGAGGCTAGTAGACCATTTTGAGATTAAAAATTCCTGGGTGCTCAGCCTTAGAGGGACTCCTCAGTTGCCCTACCTCACACTTAGAAGAATTTTACTTACAGGAGCCCTACCAGGTTCTCATGGAGAAGACCAGAGAAAAATCCATTATATTGCTTCCACCAAAGACACATCTATACAAGCATTTTGAGAAGATATTCTTAGAGGAATTTTGTCTTTTTTTTCTGGTCCTGAGGCTTGAACTTAGGGCCTGCCCCTGAGCCACTCTGTGCTCAAGACTAGCCCTCTACCACTTGAGCCACAGCACCAATTCCAGCCTTTTCTGTTCATGTGGTACTGAGGAATCAAACCCAAGGCTTCATGCTTGCTAGGCAAGCACTCTACCACTAAGCCACATTCCCAGCCCCGAAGTTCATCTTTTTTAAAGACGGCCTACCCTCCTGGGTAGGCCATTTATCCAGAGCCTAACCTACTGGAGTTTTACCAAAAGCCTGATCAGTGGGGGCAAAGGGAAACACCCAAGCAAGGCTTCCCAAAAGATTCAACCTAACACTCAAAGGACTAGCCATTCCTTTTATTCATTGATCTGCTTTACTGGCACATCAATAGGGCATACTGTCTATATAACCCATGAATACAGTGGAAGGAATTACAAGCTTCAGAATCTACCTAATGAGTCTCTGGGAGAACTCAAAGGCAACTGTGAAGACACAAATCAACACTTTAAAGGGAATTTTCACTTTAACACTCCATCTATAACAACCAGAAAACATAACCGAACTCCTTAAACCAGTGGCCTGTCTGCCTCAGCTGCTTTTATTGTGCAGCCAAAATGCACAATGGGAGAGTATGAGTACATACTGGGAATCATTGTTTTTTTTGCAATCATTTGTTTATGTGCAACTCCAGCAAAACAGTCATACCATGCATCATTGTGAGAGTCATTATGAGGCATGATTCATCTTGAAGGAGAGACCCTGAGCTCTAGACTCAGAGGATATCTATGCTGAAAGGATATTCAGCTGGGCCAATCCTCACAGAAGAGAAGACAGAGTTTTAAAAAGAATAAGCCCTGTCCTGTGTACCACAAATAAAGGCAGTCAATTCTGAAGATGTACATGTAAAATCAGTGTGTATATTGAACATAAAAGACTTTTGGGATATGATCTTAAAGTTAAGTTTATTTTTCACCTCCCACTGTTCATGGATATTTTTGTCATGGGTGGAAGTTCTTTGCTGTCCTCTGAATGAAAAATAGATTTAATCCTAAACATTTTGATTTAGTCTTTGATAGTACCCAGGCCTATCAAATAAGCATAACTTCAAATCTAACTTAGAGTAAACACAGTGTCTTTCCTTCCTCCCTGCTGCGCACTGATCCTTTGAAATGGGAAGGAGGGTGGGCCATCTTGTTTCTCCCAACTTCCACAGCTGTTTGTGACCCTCAGTGTTTGGCACAAGTGGGAAGAGGCAATGCAAACATGGCTTCAAGCTCTCCCTCTCACTATGTAGTGCTTCTGAGGGTTTTCTAAGAACCCACTCCAGAGGTCCGCAGATGTTTTCTGTAATAAATATTTTCAACATAGCAGGCCATATGATATCTGTGGCAGTGGCTCAGCTCTGCCTTTTAACAAAGTGTCAGTGACGAAGGGTGGCTGTGTTCCAGCAACCAGCATTGATGGAAACAGGTAGGCAGCCCATAGGCCACAGTTTTCTAGTACCTGATCCATCTGGTCTCTGGCACTCAGGATGCTGAGCCTGGTCACCTGCAGTGGGTGCTGTGGTTACTCACTCCCCCTCAGCCCTCTGGGAAAGAGCTGAGCAAATGAGGCCTGGGGCCATGAAGGCCATGCTGAGAGGTCTCAGATGTGCCCGCATTATTTCTCTTCATCACGAGTGTATCAGATCAGGTACACAGGACTACTAATGAATTGTCTGTCCTTCTAGGACCAGAGACTTTAGATCTCTAACTTGACATTCCACTATGCCATCAAAACTGTCCGCCAGCCAGTTCGAGATCTCAGATTTCTCAGACATGAGTCAAATCCAAGCCTGCTGTGTTCATTTAGGCATGATTTTTTTTTAGTGGTCCCCTGACTCCCCTTAGCTCTACTTGATGTAAGAGACAGGCATGGATGGAACAACATATAGCCAAGTGATCACAAATTACCTTCAGACTCTAGCAACCTGATCTCTTCGTGCCCTTGGTGCAGGTGAATTCTAATGTGCTTTAAATTTTCCATGGAATAAACACATGGAGTCACTGTCTTCCCATTTCAGACAAACCAAGACGGTCCTGGCTCCATTTCACACTGTATGAACAGACCACACGTTTTGTAACGGTGCTAAACAATTGTCAGCTCCTTGCTTTTCTACTCTCCACCTCAATTTTAGTCTCCAGGTGTCTCAAACTGGGGCCACCAAGCTCTTCAACATGGCTCTTCATTTTTTATTATAATAGAACTCTAAAAGATGTGAAAATATACACAAGAAATGAATGCTTGCATATTCACAATCTCCCTATTTTCCCTTTATGCATTTTAAATGGTAAGAGGGGCTGGCAGATGAGAAGACCAATTGTGGTAGAGGATGGCAATGGTGGGAAGATTTCCTATGAAGGAGCTGTGGAGCGAGAGGAGAGGTCAGGGACTTTAGTGGTGGAGACATTGGGAAGAGGAAAGGGGCAAAAAAATTGGGGGCTGGTTGGCTGAAGCACCCATTGAAACCACTTAATTATTCTTTCCAAAAAACTTACAGAAAACATGGTTTCCAGGTGCCTTCAACAGTGTATGTTTCTTTAGCGTATGTTTCTCTAAGCAGAGCTTAGCTTTAAGATGGTCCAGCTTTCCACATTGTTGGATACATACAAGTACTGATAAACACAAACACTTGATTCTAGGATCCATTTCTTACCAATCACAAATCATCCTTAGTGATTTTTCCAATTTACCCAGAGCAGTCCAGGCAGAAGGTAGATGAGCTTGGTGTATAAAATGTAGAATGTAGATGATTTGGTGCATGCAACAGGCCCCCCCAAATACCTCCACTAACTTCATAAAAGCCAATCCAATCCCAAACCGTATACTGGAGTAGCACTAAACGGCAGCAGGAGCAGCAGCAACAAAAGCACCATGGTTCTCAGCCTCTGGTGTTCTAATAAACCTTTGTTTCTCCTCTTCTCCTGTCTCAGTAACTTCTTTTACCGACCCTCAGCTCCAAATACCCATGACAATTAATCCATAATTTTCTCATAATATTGGTAATACTTCAAAAATAACTAGATCAGAGTCAATGTCCAGGGTAGTATAGGAGGGATACCTAAGTGGGAACTTTTATGTGAAGATCATTCGGATACCTGAAGTTCTGAATCTATTCTTGGAAAATTAAGTCCCATCCTGTCTATTCATACACAGAAATGAAAAGCAGAGTCAGGGTAGACTGTAGGTATATCTCAGCTGTAGAACAGCATGAGTTAAGACACTGGATTCAATCTTTAGCACCAAAACAAAAACCAAAATGAAATAGAGTCAGTAGTTTGGTTAAATCTTGATGTCTATCTATCTACTTATCCATCGATTCACTTTTTTATTTGTATGCCAGTACCATGGCTAGCATTACAAGCTCAGATGCCCTCAGCTTTTTCATTCAAGACTTGTGCTCGAGCCATAGCTCCACTCCCTAGATCTTGCTATTCATTCATCACAGATCTCACTACTGATTTGATCTAAGAAAATAGACGAAAGATCTATTTCTCCAAACAGAACTATGGTCTTGGTTTGCACAATCATTTTCTTCCCTGTGCTTTTAAGTGTTATTTTGGCTTAGGGCAAAATATTTTTTTGGAGTTTTTTATCTGCTTTCATCTGAATGTCAAATCATGTCAGACCCACGCCTTACAAGCCTACAGGAAGCTGTATTGGGCATACTCAGGGAAAAGGGACTCAGCCCTTCCCTAGGTAAGTACGTATGGCCCAGGCTCTGGTATGCAGTCACTTAGCTGTTCCACCCTCTTTAAGGAGATAGGAATTGTTGATGTATTAGTTCCTCCTTTCCAGTCACAACTGCTCATGAGTTCTGGATAACTGACAAGATGTATAGAGTTGTGAGTAATGCTCTTTCACCAAGAGCACCTAGTCTTTTATTTGGTTACTGTTGCCATACCACTAGCTCTTCTTACCAGTAAGAGGCAGGTTTCATGGAAGAACGGACACATCTGAGAGGAAATGAAGTTGCAACAGTAGCTACTCCTTTAAATCCATTCATAGAAAACAGAGATTTGGAGAATCGGAAAAAGCAAGAAAGCCTAAATAGTTTCAATGCTTAGTTATATCCTTCCCTCTAAAAATATAATTTTATATAAGGTATCCATAGGTGATTTACATATCCCTCCCTGCTCTGCAAGGGTTGGTATGCAAACCTGTATGCCTACAAGGATTTCAGAAACGGAAGTAATTACTCCTAGAAAATGAAGCGTTGCACACTGTGCTTATTTATACAAATATTGAATTTATCTTGCAAAACAATTCAAATATATTTTAAAAAATAGTTCCTCCCATGTGAAAAAAAGAGAAAAACCAGGAAAGCAACTTTTCTCTGCTGGTATAGGATGATGCATGTCCAACTAAGGTAGGTCTGGCGGAGTGGCACATTGTCCCTTGTTGCTCCTTTGCCTTCTTGAACATTTCATTTCTGGTACATTCCTCCATTCTCTAGCTCTTTGCAAAGCCCATTTCTCCAGTTTAAACTTCACAGTGTTACAATTTGGAATTTTGGAACATATTTGGAATAAAGCTGCAAGAGAGAGCAACAGACAGGCACACTGGAGACATGGACTTTATCTTTGTAATAATCTATCTTTAATTTTTCTTCCTTATTTCTCTACCCCTGATATCTCCTTAGAACTATTAAATGATTTTATTAAGTCTACATACACAAGAAAATTGCATACTGTAGCTCACTACTTATGTTACAATGTCTAATTATTAACCAACTTCTGAGAGAGAAATATTACCCATCCCTGCTGTGCAAATATCTTTGTGTTACAGCATAGGATAATACAAGGGACATTAAAATTGGTGTTAGAACACCAAAATTTAATTTCCTTCTGAATCTGTTAATGAGTTTGACAAATCAGCCATTTCGTTTGTAATATGCAAATTTAGGATATAAGGAAATACACACATTTATACATGCACACACACCTATGTAGATATGAACACATATTTTGTGATTATATTTCCCTATGATTGTCTTTGCTTCTTTGCTTTAGTAAATATAAATTGATAGGACTTGCTTTTTATTTTGGATATGGGGGTTTGCACTCAGAGCCTTGCACTCATTTGACTTGTTGGTACTCTACAACTTGAGACACACCTCCAACCCTGCTTTTATTTTGCTGATTATTTGGGAGATGGGAGCCTCCTGAATTTTTCTGCCCTGGCTAGCTTTGAAGCTCAAGCCTTTAGATATTCAACCTCAGGAGTAGCTAGGATTATCGGCCTGAGTCACTAATGCCCAGCTAAATTGATAAACCATATTGTTCAAAGTTTTATAAAATTGAAATAGATCTTTTTGAGAATATGGCAATTTTTTAAATTTTGTTTTCAAATAAAGAACACTAAGAAAAAGAGATCAGTTTATGCATAAACATGTGTTCTCCTTACAAGGGATGTCAGATGTATTCTAACTCTCTTTTATGTAAAAAGATCATGTCTAAATCTCTTGAATGGCAGTTAGCTAAGATTTAGAGTCTCTTAATCTTGTATTTGATGCTAAACCAAACAGGCCCTTAGGGAAGAATTAAGAACAAGCCAGACAGTCTAAAATTCTTATTTTGTTCAATTTGAATAGTGTTTCTGGCATTAGGTAATACCAGGCCAATTATTTTGAGGGTTGGTTGAGAAGGCTGTCTATACTCAAATCCTCTAAAGTAAAATAATCTGGGAATACAGATGGACTAATAAGATTAAATATTTTTATCTTATTATTTGCTATTCTGAGTTTTGCCCTTTCAGCGAGCCAAAATGTCATTCAGATGAACGGATAAGGTCAAGCCTCAAAAAAATAAGTCAAATAGCAAATCTTGACCTAAATGCCAGGAATCTTAGTGTGTGTGTGTGTGTGTGTGTGTGTGTGTGTGTGTGTGTGTGTGTGTTCTTGAGCCTTCGATTGTGTGCACAGAAACATTGCAATGTTGTCCAAAATGTGGGAATATTCATCAGTAATTAGCAAGACTTCAGGAAATTAAAAAGTAACATGAACTCTATAAAATAGTTGGAAGTTTCACTGCTAACTACTTTGGTCCTGATATGTGATCATTTATAATGTTTGTTCTTTCATGGAAAATAATTTTTCGTGAATACATTATTTCTGTTCTAAGCTGGCAGAAACATAAACTTTATCTAAAGAACAAGTCAAAGTGAAAGCAATGCAAATATTGCTCTATAAGGCTAACTGGGTTTCTATTTAAATGAAGGTGTTTATAGTATAGTGTTTATTACTCTTGGCATGTATGTTTTGTATATATATGCCAGTACTGGAGCTCAAGGTCTCTCACTGGGCTGTTGCTGCTCAAGGCTAGTGCTCTACCTCTAGAGCCACACCTGACTTTTGACTTTTTGCCACTAATCATAGACTAATCCAATGGTTCTGATTTTGAATGAGGACCTTCTGATCTGTCTCCTGAGTAACTAGGATTATAGATTTGAACCCTGGTCCCACCTTCTTGCCATGTATTTTGTTTTCATGTGTTCTTTTGGGTTTGTTCTTACTCCTTTTGCAAATAAAATCCTTTCTCTTTTTTTCCTTTTCTTCTGTTTCAATATCATTTTGCATGATGTGTCAGTAATTACCAGGCAATATCATAGCTTCCAGGTACCATGGCAGCATTTATCTGATACTCTAGATCTCAGTCTCTAACCAGGATGTATTACCTTTCCTGAATACCTTGCTGGGGGCTGAGCCCTTGCAGAGCCGCTGGGTGCCATGCCTGTACAGAATGCTTCTGTCACTCTCTCCTGCCCTAACAATCACAACTGCGTCTCCATGTCTAGTGTCACTCCAGGCACCTGGTACCATATAGCAGATACAGACGCAGTGTTTACCTGCAGAACATTCTTTGCAGAAGTGGGAAGGAATTCTTGGCTGCCTTTTAGTGCCATTAAATTGGTTCCGAAATGGTACTGCTTGTATCAGAATGTTTTGAGAAACAGCCATTTTCATTTTTACTTATTTGATTACTTAGACTCTATTCAAAATAACCATTAAACTTGTAGACGGAGATGGAAGGGAGAAAGGGGAAAAGCAAAGGAAGGGATGACATTGTCCATAAAAGAAATGTATTCATTACCTGACATACGAAATGGTAACACCTCTATATAACACCTTCATAATAACAAGTAAATTCTATTAAAAAATAACAATCAAATATAAGTCCAAGGAGTTGGACCAAGAAGAAGATCTTGGAGCCAAACAAATCCATCTCTTTTCTGGGGCACTGAATCCTAAATCTTATAAGATGCAGTCTACCTGCTCCTCTTTCTTTTAGCATCAAGTATAGGTTGTGTGTGTGTGTATGTGTGTGTGTGTGTGTGTGTGTGTGTGCATGTGTGTGTGTGTGCATGCGTGCAGATCCTAGGGCTTGAGCCAAAGCTCCACTTTCAGCTTTTTGATAACATATTGGAAATAAGAGTCTCAGGCTGACTAAGAATTGTGATCTCCAGATCTTAGCCTCCCGAAGAACTATAATTACAGGTATAAGCCACTGGTGCGTGGCCTTAGATGCAACTTCTTCCTAATGTTTAAGGTTCAACATTGGCTGAGTCTAGGGATAGGGACCCAGACGGGGAGAGGATAATTGTGTTGGATGGTGGGAGTGTCCTAATCCAGGACCCATTATTAAAGCCACTATATTCTTCTCTAAACTGCTAGAGTTTCACTGTTGAAAGTGCTAAATACAGAGTGAGATTCATGAGACAGTAATTTTTTTTCTTTTTGAGGTCTGATCTATTCTATTGAGAAACTGTGACCCACCAAAGCTTTGAAATAGCAAGCTTGGGGAAGCAAGGCAAACCCAAACCTTCATCTTTTGTCTCAGTCTATCAGTAGGTATGAATTCCTTCTTATGTGTCATATCTGCCTCATGAAGGTTGTTGGTGGAGGCCAAGGGTTTCCTCATTCACAAGGAGCCTGGAGAGAGAGAAAAAAAACCTAGCCTTGGAGTGATGCCAAAGTTCAATGTGTTAGAAGAGGAGAATACACCAGACTTTGAACAGAACTTGTTCTGAGTTCTTCCCTAGATCCTACAGTGGGGCCGAGTGACTCATGTGTTCTCTGTTGGGGCCAACACACTTCCTCTTCCTTTTTCGCCCCTGGGCTGCAGGTTTACTCACATCTACCAGGGCTCCTCTGCTGCCTCTGAATCACTGACCTCCACCTCCACCGAGGGGGGTTGTTACTCTGAAGCACTACATTGGGCAGACCCTACCTGATATCACCACCCTGCCTGTAAAAGGCATGCTGGGTACCTGTTCATGGACCACTACCTGCTGCCAGCTCCCTTGTCACACATACTGTCTGAGAGAAAGCACTCTTCCCTGGAACCTAGAGAGTAACACAAGAGACTTCAACCTGTATCCAAGGAAGGCAGGGTTCCATAGAGCAGTGGGGGCAAAACTCGCCCCTCCCCCAATCTGGGCTTCAGGAAGGGGGCTCACCAGAGCCCTGTTTCAGCAGTGGGACCTTGTATCACCTGTATCTGTGTGGTAAGAGTGGGCTACTAAGCCCTCCTTCAGCCAGGCTGGGATGAGGCCCAGGAAGGCAAAAGGCAGTGGAAAGGTGTGGAAGGGATGGATGGAGGTGGTCTGTTTTTCATATCTATGGGTTAATTCTGAGTCCAGCACAGATATGAACATAGAGCCCTCAAGGAGCAAGGGGAAGGGGCTAGTTGGGCACAAAGCCTGTAATGAAGTCTACTAATTCAGATAACATTTGGTCTCCAATTCATTGTGGAATCAGATGAGTCAATGGGTGACTTTGACATCCTTCCATTCCTTTCTTTCTTACATTAAACAGATTTAATAGTATTTCTGGCTATCACCCAAAAGAATATAGACAATACATAATCACTTAAGAAGTTACTGTTACATATATATATATATATATATATATATATATATATATATATATATATACACACATTAATAGAGGCAGAGAGAGAATTTTACAGAAGTTCAGTTATTCTAGAGCAAGACTAGGAAAAATCAGGTATGGAGAGAAAAACTACTCTTCTGGGTAAGGATTTCAAGCCCGAAGTTCTGCTTAGCAAGATGGAAAGACAGCTTTCTTTGAGGTACCATTTAGGCAGGGCCAGGGACTCAAAAGAGAAGTGAGGAACACTTCTGGGCAAACTTCCTGGATGCGAGAATTCTTTAGGTAGCCTTTCAGAAGTTGAAATGCCTCCCCACCCCCCAGCAGAAGGTAGAAATGAAGAGAAATCCAAAGAGGACAACAAAAGAGTAATTTGAGATGCATAAAGAAGAAAGAACCAATGTCTAGGGTAGAGGGGAAATTAATGCTAAAGGAAGCCATGTGACCATCTTAAAACAGCCTTATCCTCCTGAAGAAAAGCCTTAGCTAGCTGCAATGAATCTCAATAGATACATCAGAAGAACAGTAGTTAGAAGATCAGAATGGACAGTCTCTTAATAATCACCACTGTTAATAGTATAGGGAGAGACTCGTAATCACCCATATATTTAAATTATTTTCATTGTAAGTTAAAAGAACAGCTGCATCTAATCTGAGAAGTCCATCTGTACATCCCATGATCACTAAGACATGGCCTTTCGATTAACTACAAGCACGAGCCAGGCCAGCTCAGATGTCACCAAGGACAGCCAAACCAGAGAAGTAGCATCAGACGAGTCTCTGTCTAGAGTTTGCTATTGAGTCCTTTAGGCTGGAAGGACTTTCCTTTGAGCTTGGGTGTGGCTAATGTTCAGTAAATCATTAGGTCTAGTTCTTTTATGGTTGGGGTGAGCCAGTTGTTTGAGAAGTCCAATCTTATACACTGCCAGGTGTCTGTATGAAAAATCACAGTGGGTTAAAACTTGACAGGAAAAATAAATTCCTGAGCCGTAAGCTAAGCATTAAGGTAAGATGATGGGAAAGTAGTCAATATAAAGTTCTTTAACATCTGTGAGAGAACATAAACTTCACCACTGGAAAGAAAGAGGCAGAAGCAGTAGTCTTCCTTTTAGGGAAAATAATCCTAGGAGAGCTATAAAACAGGAAAAGGCATTAGCAACTGCCTTCTCATGTAACCCCTGGGCCAAATTCCCCCCTCCCTCCAAATTATAGAAGAGTGATTATTTCAAATCAGTCTGTTCATAAGTGATTATAAATAAGTGGCACTTGAGAGGCCGGGAAGTAAAAGCTGTAGATTTAATAGGGCTTTAAAGAGCTCGGAGTAAGCCTTATACTTGCCAAAACAAAAGACAAAAAGAAAAACCCCCAAAACATGAAAACAGTTCATGGTCTAGAAATCAGACCTGGATGCGTATCAGCATATCTTCTCATCTTTATCACAGTCTGCATTTCCTGGCTCTCTACTTTACCAGCTTCCTCTTACCTTGTGGACTGTATGTAGCCCTTGGAGGTCTTCCTGGAAGAGTTGGGGGTCACAATGGAGGTAGATATCGAGAAATCTCCCAAGACTGGGCACATGCCTGTAGTCCTGGCACTTGGGACAACTAAAGCAGGAGAGCAGGAGGATCCTGAGTTTAAGGCCAGCCTGGGTTGCATAAATAAGACCTTGATTATTTTGGTTTCTAATACCTCAAAGACTTCTCCATATACACTACCCCAACTGAAGAATGATACACCAGGTCTCTCAGTATAAGAATTCTGAGCTAGGTACTGGAGTTCACACCTGTAAAACCTAGCTACTCTGGAGGCTGAGATCTGAGGATCGTGGTTCAAAGCCAGCCTGGGGAAATAAAGTCCATGAGCTTCTTATCTCCAATTAACCCCCAGAAAACCAGAAATGGTGCTTTGGCTGAGTAGTAGAGCACTAGCCTTAAGCAAAAGACCTCAGAGACAAGGCCCAGGCCCTGAGTTCTTCCCTACTATAAATAAGGCAAATTCATCTTATATTACTGTCCTTGCACCTTAGATCATATCTCCATTATAATTTATATCTATGTTTTTGTTTGTATGCACGGCCTTCTAATCACATCTTTGTTGCCTTTTCTCTGTAGTTATACTAAGAACCATTCCCATTGATATTTCAGTCAAGGTTAAGATGTTCAGAAAGGTTTATGATAGAAAGAACACGCTAGATTGCATGGCCAGCTCCTTGAGCACTCAAGTGGAAAGGTGTTACGGAGTCTTGCAGAGTAAATCATAGAAGCCAGTCATCCGGACATAAACTTATCCTGCCTGGGAGAAAGAAGAGGGAACCTTGGCAGTTCCATTAGCATCCTAATAAAGGGAAGGCTGAGAAGGAATGCTTGTCTTGGACTTAGTTTTTGTGTGATTAACCTGGTTGTGAAACACTTTGTTTTCTCACCTAGGTCCAGTTTAAAAACTAAAAGCTTCTAGTTACTATCTAGGCCTTGAAGAAGGAATACTGTAATCCAAAATCTTTTCCTCTCCTGAAATGGAATCTTTTAAATCTCTCTGGAAAAGCCAATTAAATTATTTTAACCTTTCTCAGTCATAACACTCACAAACTTTATAAAAGTCAAAACATAGGACAAGACCAATTTTCACTCCACAGGCAGGTGCACCTCATTGAGGTCAATTTCCTATTTTGAGGGGTAGGGTAGGACTTGAACTCAGGACCTAGGCACTGTCCTTGAGCTTTTCTGCTCAAGACTGGTACTCTACCACGTAAGCCACAGCTCCACTTTTGGCTTTTATGGTGGCTCATTGGAGGTAAGAGTCTCATGGACTTTCCTTCCTGGAATGACTGAACTGGGATCCTTAGATCTCAGCCTCCCGAGTTGCTATACGTGTGTTATACATGTGAGTCCAGGCTAGTTTCCTCATTTTTAAAATGGGAATAGCAAGATTTGCTTTCCATGAATCTCAGCATGAAAATACTTTTAAAACCCAAGGCATGACTCAGAAATTCCAGTCCTAGAGATGAAAACAGCAAGAGATGAAAACATATAACCACACAAATGCTCATATACGAATGTTCACAGATGTTTAAATCATGAGAATCAAACCCAACTGTCCATAAACTGATCGATGTGCATTTCTGTTACTAAAGATGCTGGACAGTTGGTACTCGACACAGTGGGAATCTTGTCTAGGTTTCAAAGGCATGTGGGAGATCTTGAACAACACTACAATTTCTACCAATGAAAAACACAGTGACTAAGCATACTACTTAGGAGACCGATTACAGCTCAGTGGTTGACAATGGACAAACGTGTTTTTTAACTGAGGATTTTAACTTGTGTCATTTGATGTAGCGAAATGTAGCCAAGTTTCCTGAGCAAGTCTCTGCATCCAAGAACTCCTTTATTAAGGGGAAGGAGAGGTGCTTGAATGCAGGGCCTTACAATTCTGCTTAGCTTTTTTGCTAAAAGCTGTCTCTCTATCAGTTGAACCACATTTCTATTTCGTGCTTTTTGCTGGTTAATTGGAGATAAGAGTCCCACAGACTTTTCTTCCTTAGCTGTATTTGAAACTTGGTCCTCAGATCTGTCTGCACGTGCACACACACACACACACACACGTATGTTGGTCCTGGGTTTGAACTCAGAGCCTGGGCTCTGTCCCTAAACTGTCTTGCTCAGAGCTAGCACTTTACCATTTGAGCCACAGCTCTACTTCTGGCTTTTTTTGGTGGTTAATTGGAGATAAAAGTTGTTATATGGGAATTTGATTCCAAGATACAGAGAAGCCACATTTTGAGAGACTAAACTGGGAGTCTTTATTAGAAAGCTAGTGACTGAAAGCAGACTTGTGTTCCCCCCAAAAAACTTACAGCCTCCAATGAACTTAATATTGTTAGGAAACTGAGCCATGAAGGTAGCATAGAACGAGCAGAAAAAAATCTCAACAAACTAGATCAACTCTAATGGAGAGTTGAAGAGGGACACCGTGGTGACTGAAGAAAAGTCAGGAGACACAAGGCATGTTGCAATGGAGGCAAGGTTCAAGAGGCCTAAATAGGGTCATGGTTAGTGGGCACTGTCACAGGGAGAGCTAAAAGTCACCCCAGTTCATGGTACAGATCTGGCAGGTCTGGGAAACTATTGTCCAAGTCCCCACCCCATCTGCTTCTAGCAATTCAGGTATCTATTACCTGGGGGTGGGGCGTGAGGAAGTGAAATTTCACCTCTAGAGTTTTCAGAAAATCCCCATCATCCACTAGGATGCCAAGATGGCACCACTTAGACCTACTATCCGTGTTCCAGAGTCTCACAGGCTTTCCTGCCCTGGCAGGTTTAGAACCACAATCCTCAGATCTCAGCCTTTGGAATAGCTAGGTGTATAGCAGGTGTATGCCACTGGCACCCAATTTGGGTTAATTAAAAACAAAACGACAATGTGATTTTAGCTTCTCTCAAGATCTCAGATTTTTCCAAGAATGGTATTTTTAACTAACTTAACTTGAAGCCTCCGAGGAGATTTTAAGATCTGCATCTCCTACCTGGGGGCCTCTGTGTGGGGTTGGAGATGTCCAGTTCTTGTGGAAGGCTCAAGGAAGGCCAGTCTTACTGTCTTCATTTCCCCCAGCCTTTCAGAAAGATATGTGTAGGGAAGATATAGCAGCCACAAATCTACCCCACTGCAGCCAGAGAAAGTTTGGTTCAGGCAGTCCCATCTCCACTCCCCCCTGCTCCGGATGTGGAGAAAATTGTCATTCTCTGCCAACATAAACACTTCCTCATCTGGGAGGCCTACTGAGTGACAAGTAGCTTTTGATGTAGACATCACTCCCCCAGAGAGCTATTTGTTTGGAAGCTGGGGACAAGGAAGAAGCTTGTCTGCCAAGATGCTGTGCTATCACATTCCTACTTCCTGCAATGTGATCTTCGGGGATCTGGGCAGAAAGCGGTTACCCTGGCTCTTTCAACGCTAACTTGCTTCAGAAACCAAATTCTTCCTGGCACAGTTCTGACATGCCTTTATTAGGCCTGATGAAATGATCTGCTTGGGGCTTAGCCTACTTTGACAAACCTACAAATCAGTAATGGCAGAGAAATCAGCCATCGGGTCTGAAGTAGGCCAACTGTGTGCCCTTCATCCTGGAAAGACAGAATTTATTTTGGAAAACTGGATTTTTGCTGTAAACACAGAACAGTGGGAAGCAGCTCTAAAAGAAAGCACCCCATTGCCAAGAAATGGAAGTGGATCATTTAAACCGGATCCACATTGGGGTAAACTCAGAGAACAGAATCTTTTATATATGGAACGTTTCCATGGAATTGAGACAGTGGCTCCTTTAAAATCACTGACAAGGTTGAGATGGCTGACATCTGTCCAGCATGCCTTCTGCCTCCAAGTTCTATACCCTAAGCCCCATGTAGGAGGCTCTGTTGTATTGTGACAGTTGTAGTAAAGAGTGTTGGGACAGCTCCAGAAGCCTGAGATATCCCCAGGCTGACAGCTTGCTAGTGTTCAGATTTCAAAAGGAAGATCTCGCAGTGCAGAATGACAAAGAAACAACTTGGGAAACTGGAAACCTCTTGTCTCTTTCTGCCCACATGTGAAGAAAATAAAGTTTTCTTTCCAGAGGTCTGATCAATGAATTGTATTTGCTCACTGTCTACTTGCCCTGTTTGGGGCTGGACACATTGACAAGTCTGAGGGATGGAGGCACCTTGGGAAGGTGACTGGTATCATGGTGGTCTGAGTACAGATGACTGGGAGTCTGGTTTGACACCCAGAGGAGAAGAAGGCATGCCTAATTTGGGGCACAGAAGGGGCTGGGTTGGGCAGGTTCTATGAACATCTCCATTGTGTGCATCTGACAGGACCTCATGAAGGCTTCAGAACTGTGGGGCCAGCAGCATGGCAGAGCACTGGCTTAGATGGAGCAGAGCATCTGAGAATGATCTCACTCCAGTATGAGAGAACATTCTGGTAACTCCAGGTTACCAGAAAGGGGCCTCTACACTCTAGAAATGCATTTAGAGAAAGTTCAATACGGGTCTAATAAAGATTAGTTGCAAGTGTTACCTCTATGTACCTCATCATTACCCCATTAAAGAGAGTAGATAGCATTTTCCTGCAATGAATAAAAAGATATGAAATGCTCTTCTAATTTTTCTGTGCTGGTACTGAGGTTTGAATTAAGGGCCTTGGTGCTGTCCCTTATCTTTGTAGATCAAGGTTGGCAGTCTCTGTCACTTGATCCACACTTGCATTTCTAGCTTTTTGGTGGTTATTGGGAGATAAGTCTCTTAGATTTTCCTGCCTAGACTGGCTTTGGATAGAGATTCTCAGATCTATGTCCTGAGTAGCTGAAATTAGCGGCATGAGCCACAAGTGCCTGGCTCAAACTTAACTTTTGATGTTAACAAAAGAGCACTATGCAGTGACCCTTGCAGCAGAAGTTTCTTAAGATGGGAAATACAAATGTCAGCATTATTTGTGAAGGGCAGAGGGGCCCCAATGGGGTCCATGCCTCGTTGCTTAGAAACAATGGTGAGAACACTGGGCCTGAATACAGAAAGCCTCAGTTCTAGTCTGAGTCTTGCCACTCACCAGTCACAAGGACTCTCTGGTATGTCTCTTAGTCTCTCTGAGGCATATTGTCAAGCTCTTATGGAGGTTTGTTGGACAACTTTTGAGGGTTATGGTAAAACATGTGGCCAGCCATGAAGCCTTGCATGTTTTGTGGGGTGTTATTTTTCCCAAGCAGTTGTCATAGCCATCAACTGTAAACCATGAAGCATGGTCATAAATGCCATAAGTACAAAAATGATACAGAAAAGCAGTGAGTTGGGAACTGTGTTCTACACAACTTGCAGATGGCAGAATTAGCTGATAAATCCAAACCTGCCAAACTAAAAATGGGGGCAAGGGACTATAAAAGAACAAAGAAGTAAGAAGGACAAAAGAATGAGTTATTTTTGGCATCACAATCTTACTGGAAACAGAAAGGAGACCCTGATCAGAAAGCTATTTTCAGTGACTCCAGTCCATCTCTATAATGAAGAAGATGGCCCGAGAAGGCTGAGCTAGGCTTAGGTATTGTCTTCTAATCGCCTATCTGTGCCAGGTGCTGTCTTTCTTCACCATATTTCTTCTGTACTAAAGAAATTGTCTTAATTCTTCTCTTGTCAGACACAAGGACCGAGGTAAACTTTACTCACTCTAAATTTCTGGTAACATATTTGGTGCACTGGATGGGAAGTTAAAGATTAAGTATATCTTTTCTGACAAATTCATAGAAAAGTATGAAGGAAAAACTGGGAGAGAATGAAGGAAGGAGTAACATTTCCCCCAAAAGAAATATTACCTGACTTATGAAATCTCAACTCTTGTGTACATCACCTTAATAATAACAGTAAAAATCTTTAATAGGAAAAAAAAATTAATGCTACTGTCTACAGCATAAGGGGATAAGAAATGGGGGAACCAAGTAGTTTAGGATATGATTGCTGCTTACCTGCAAGCAATCTACTTAATGAGAAAGAATTTGCTTATACAACAGAAAAAAAGGACATGCCTTCCAGGTCAAGAATGATCCAGAATGAGCAATTGCAGAAGAGGAAGCTACCTGAGTTTGCATGAGGTAGGGTAGGATTTGAGTTGACCCTTGATGGAGTGCCAAGATGTCAGTGGTTATTCAGTAAGCATTTGGTAATGCACATGGCACAGTGGCACATAGCACAGTTTCTCAGAGAACAAAAGACTTGTACCCCATATTCTAGTTTTAAATTTACCCTTCTCCAGCAATTTACCTTTCTAGATCTTCATTTTGTCTTAAATGGGAGCTTGTCTGTTTAGATTGCCCCATTTATCCAGATATGTTATAAGAAGGTAAAATGATATTTTAAATATGAAGACTTCTGGAAAAGAGAAGCCAGGAGAACAAAGAGGTTATTATACTTTTTTTACAATATTTTCATCAGGTACCAACTAAAAGCTTCTGTTCATGCAACTCAGAGAATCTATGAATGGTAGATGGACGGTATTAATGAATTCCTTTCTTGGTGCACAGATCACAAGGGTATGCTAGACACATTAACAAACGACCCGGATGTCATGCCTGTTTCTGTTTGCTAAGCTGAGTGGGGTCCATTTACAGACACGGTCAGCACCCGGAGCCCAGCTGTAACCATTCTTTCTCTGGGCTTGCCGTATGTTCTTCACATCACTCCAGGAATATTAAGTGTCTTCACCCTCCATCCTTTCTTTCTCTTCATGGTAAGTTGAGAATTGCCACAAAGAAGAAATTCCA
The DNA here is from genome assembly GCF_019054845.1 of Dipodomys spectabilis. NCBI lineage: Eukaryota > Metazoa > Chordata > Mammalia > Rodentia > Heteromyidae > Dipodomys > Dipodomys spectabilis. The sequence goes on along the minus strand of NW_024870686.1, from coordinate 8,843,181 downwards.
GACCTCACAGGGCTTGTCCCTTGGAATGTGATCATTTCCCTACCCCTCTCCCCCCCCAGCAGAACAGCAACCCTAGGCCCAAACCCTGGTGAAAAGCTCTTTTATAGGAGTGCTTGTGAGGTGGGTGGTGTTTAGAAATGGTTATCCTCCTGAAAGAACACAAATGGCTGCCATCCCCACTTAACAATGCCCTTGGTTTTCTTTCTTCCATTGCTGTCTCCAATGGGCCATTGCCTTTTCAAAGCTGAAACAAAGGGAACTGTCGGGTGATAAGCCAAGGCCAGGCTGGGCCTGTCAGCAGGCAGAATGAGGGCTTGTATCAAATGTGTGATTCATAGCTGTGATGCGGCTGCCAACTCCAGCTGCAGGGGCACAGTGGGCACTGGCTGAGAAGCACTCTGCTCTGTTCCTTGTATATGCTCATTGCTAGGGGCACAGCTCCTGCCCTACTTCCCTCCCATAGTGAACTGTTCCATTGGCCAGCATCCAGCCAGCTCCTTCATTCTATCCACATGCAGTCAGGTTCTAGAAACAGCACATGACTCATGACAGATTCAGCCAAGACCAACAGCACCAGACTTCTTTGTTTAAGAGTTAACTCCCAGTTCCATAAATGATTTCAATGCATGGAGTTATTACTGCTTACATCGTAACTCTCTAAAGTCATGGAAAGACCATAGAGAAACCTCCAAAAACCCAGTACACAGAGTCACACAACCTCATTTGTCCTTAAACACTATCCTGGAAAACCATCCTGAAGTATTTTCCTCATAGTCACAAGGTTGAATTGTATTGCAACAGATCAAAGCCAAGTTTATGCAGGAAGACTTGGATGTTCAAGAGCCAGCTCTAACAATATCATTCCAGGCCTTTGCCTGAGGGTAAATTTTATCACTGAACTTAGGGGACTGTGGCAGAGGCCAACTGTGGCTTACAGCAAACCTCACAATTTCCATATAAGAAGAAAGAAAATCTATCCCACAGTGGAAATAAAACGAGTTGTCCTGAGACCTAAACCAAGAGCAGTATCAGTAGATTGGATGAGTTGTTGCTGTTTGAGCAGGACATCTTAACACCTCAAAAAGGCTACAAAACCTTGTTATTTATCTGACTTAAGGCAAAAAGCAAGTCCTTTCCTCCCTTTCAAGACCATTCCTATTGAGGTACTGGTAGGTGAGAAAAGTATAGTGTTCTTACCTATCTATGCTGCTAACTCTGAATGAGAGAGGAGAAATACACATTTCTCAGTATCTGTTGGGCATTGTTTTTGTCTGACCATTAGAAAAAAATGGCAGAATATTTGCACGACCTATGATACATCTTGCATGCTTTAAATCATCTTGAGGTTACTTAGAATACCCAATACTATGTGAATGCTATGTCACTGTTGCATGGCTCTGTTTAGGGAACAATGACATGTATAAAAGACTCTACATATTCAAAATAGGTGCTGGCATTTCCTAGAATATTCATAAGTCCCGGTTGTTCGAATTTGATGATGCAGAGCCTCTTAGAGTTCACATGTGCAAAAGGCTGACACTACTTATATCTGCTATTGTGGTTTTAGGCAACTCTAGCAGATGAGTAGGAGCAGGGGGAAGGAGGAGAACTAGGAACAGGATAGAAAGGAATGGGGAAGTGGTCTTACTTTTTGAATAGCTTTGTCTTTCTGTATCACTTACATTTTACACACTCAAAACATTACTTTTCAAACAACAGATACAAATCAACAATCCTGGTATTTTTAAAGGGAAATTGAAGCTTGTCTACATCATCATGGTCAGTGAAGAATCTAAAAGGAGGCATAGCTTTGGGCTGGGGTGTAGCTGGGTGGTAGAGTGCTGAGCATATGCAAGTCTCTGAGTTCCATTCCTAGTACCCTCCCTCAACTAAGATGATGATGATGATGAGATATATATATGTAAATATATATAGATATATATGTAAATATATATATCTTTAAGTCTGCTACTAGTGTATCAACTAAGAACAGCATTACCATTGTATGTCACAGTGTTATCTAAAGATGGTTTAAAACATACAGATTGTACATAGGTTACAGACAAATACTCTATTGTTTTCTATAAAGTACTTATACATCCAAGGACAGAATTTTGTAGATACTGAGGGTTTTTTTTAATCTGCTCTTAAACTGAACTCTACACAATCTAGAAACAAACATAGTTTTCTCATTCATAGAGATCCTTGAGAATAGAAATACAACTGTGTTATCCCTATAAAGAACAGGGCTATAAGACATCAGGAGTTGGATCTAGGTGAAGCAGTGGCTTGCCTCTGAACATTGAGTTTTACATCCTGCCTCTCTTCCTTCCTTAGACCTCCACCTTCAATTTCTTCCACTTGTTTCTATGCCTGATTACTTCTGCTAAGCCAGAAAAGCAGAAGTAAAAAAGCTGAAGTCCAAAAGAAGTTTTTGACAGTTTAAACATATCTGGTGTCTGGGACAGTGTTTCTTCAGAATGACTGGAGTCCTCCCTGGAAAAGGAGCTGGAAAGCGTTGACTGCAGCATTTATCATATGTGATGAGTGTTTATGTTCAAAGCCCTGTTGGGATAGATCAAGTTAGTCTATTGGCATGCAGAAAAATCCTGAGTCAATTTCAGTTTGCTTCTCCTTCTCCATGAAGTTGGAGGGCATATAGTACATCCTAGAAGGAAAGGCTGATACCAGAGAAGTCTGAGAACTAGTAAGGATTCAAAGTGATTATTAAGAGTTCTGGCTCAACCCCTAAATGAGCAGTAATTTCATGTTAATTTAGACTCATTTTCCAGGTCCTTGAAACCTCATCAGGCAGCCTCCCAATTCTTTTCCAGGGTTCCATTCCAGGGATATCACTTACACATAGGCACTCATTCACCCCCATTAGCTTTGGAAAGGAGAAATAATAATTTGTCAAGACACCCCATTATCCTATGACACGACAATTCTATTACCTATCTATCTATCTATCTATCTATCTATCTATCATCTATAGCAATGACACCAGATGGATTAAATTCCTGGTTTCCAATGAATCAGTTCCATTCATGTCATTCTCTATTAAAAGTGTATTTACATTTCAAATTATTTTTAGTGAGATTTAGAAAGCTTATCTTTAAATCTCCAAGATTCTTAAATATTCAGTACAGTGAAAAAAGCTAGCTCATTTATTGGTTGTATCATTAGAGCAAATTTCAAAGAAATCATTGAAGGAACATGTGTCTTCTTTCTTCAAAATCATCACAATGTTTTGTGTACATCACAAAAGGGTTTTCTCCAGCCCTATGTGCTTGGAAACTAGTACATGTTATATATAAAGTGGTAACTACAGCTCCCTAGAGCCCAGTCTTTTAGAACAGAGCCATGTGTTATAATAAACAATTCCTGAAGTACCTATCTTGCTTTTGGCAAGCAAATGAACTCCTACAGGAAAGAACTCAGAAGAAGAAAAGTGATTCCTCATCTTGGTATAAAAATGGGCAAGACTTGTTAACAAAAATTACATAAAAACATGGAGAAAATTTGACTCAGAGTTGGAGAGAAGAGCCGCTGCAGATTTAAATAGTTGAACTTAAAGCCAAGAAAATGTAGGAGGGGGAGGGGAGGAACTCACACATAGAAGTATTTTTCTAAAAGCTTTTGTTCACTGTATTCATTTCGGTGATTCTGTGGATTACCCCAAAGGCCCTGTCCATGCTAAACACACCCTAGACCACTGAACCATGCCTACCTGCTGCCTCAAGCAAAAATATTAAGAGGCCAGATGTGGTGTGATTATCCTCATAAAATGATCCCTGGTTACATCTGTCCATCACTCCTGAAGAAAAAAAAATCACTTGTTTCTGGATTTCATTTATCAAATGCTGGGAGTTTTCTGTTAGTTAAAACCAGACATCTCTAACAATAAAAAACAAAACAAAACAAAAAAAAAGATGCTGATTGTAAAAACAACAACAACAACAACAAAACAAACAAACCAGACATCCCAATTGAACCTCTGTATTTGGTGTGGCTAAAACAGTTTGCCAAACCTAATATCTGTAGCCACATGATTTACCATTTATGATGAAGGGTAAATGGAATGAAGGAAAGACAATCACTCCAAAGAATTGACATGATACAACTAGACTTGTGACCTATACACTCAAATTTGCCAACAGCAAATACAAGAAATTGGCTTACCAGAGCTCTGGTGGCTAATGCCTGCAATCCTGACTACTTAGCTGACTGAAATTTCAGAATTGTGATTAGATGTCAGCCCATACTGACAAATCTGTGAGGGATTCTTCTCTCTAGTTCACCAACAAAAAGTCAGAAGTGGAGGCCTGGCTCAAGTGATACAGCACAGCCATGATCAGTCAAAGCATCAGATTCTGAGTTCAAGCCCCAATACTCCTCCCTCCTTCTCCCTCAAACATTCAGACACAGCAGTATTTTAGAAAAATGCTTTTTCAAAACCATTTGACAAGTTTTCTTTAGAACCAGATGCAGGGCAAAGACCTGTTGTTAGGTAAACGATTCCCTTAGATTGCACAAAAAGAATTCTCCAACCCTTTGGTTTCTTTTTCTAGGCTGGTGGGCAGGCTCATAAGTAAGTTTAATTGCTCCTATTTTTTTCCCAGCAGAATTTATTGCTGTAGATTGTTCTTTTATGTCCTGTTAGTTTCATTTTGGTTTCTAAAACTGTTTGCACAGCCTCAATTATTTTCCCCCCTAAGGTGGGTGGCATTTTAAGAAGGTGCAATTATTCAGGGGTTAAAAATATGCCTTCAAGTGGCAATGCATTCCCTTGGCAGAGTTTGTTTCCTCCCTCTCTATTGTTTATTTATTTGAAGGGAAAAAGGACTAGAAAGCAAAATGACAGCAAATTGAGGGTGAAAGGTTTCTGGAAAATTCCCAGGAACAAACAATTGACAAAACAATGCCCCCTGAAGCAGATAGATCCTCCAGCGAATTATGATTTCTATGTTCAAAGATTTATGATGGACACAGTTGGGAAGCCATGTTATAGCCAGTTCTTCTTTTAACGTTCAGGCAACAACTGAAATTACAAAGGTGTCCCCCGGTATGCTGTCGTCACCACCAGATACATGGAAATGTGGATGTGTGTAGGCGAAGTCAAGAGGCCAGAAGGTAAATTTGTCTGGAGTGGAATTAATTAAAATGCAGGAGGAAACCTGGGAGAGTTCTTCATTCTGGCTAGCTGCAAACACATTCCCAGATTTCTAGGATACCTATTAAGATCTTAGCATTAAAAAAAATTGTCCATACTCATTAACTAGGTCCTAGAAATTAATTAGTTCAGTAGTTGGAAGATTACCCTTTAGGTAGAATACAAAGGTCTTGGGCCATTTACCTTCAAATGAATCATTTGCATGTGGAAATCATTTGGAGGAGAAAAGAGCTGCTGCCTCAGAATCATGTTCATTTTTTTTTTTTTTTTGCTGGTTGTGAGGCTTGAACTCTGGGCCTGGGCCCTGTCCCTGAGCTCTTCAGCTCAAGGCTAGCGCTCTACCACTTGAGCCACAGTGCCACTTAAGGCTTTTTTCTTTTTTCTTATATGGTGCTGAGGAATCGAACCCAGGGCCTCATGCATGCAAGGCAAGCATTCTACCATTGAGCAACCTTCCCAGCCCCTCATGCTCATTTTTAAAGGCAAGGGAATAAGTATCATCAGCCTTAATAGATAGCGGGGGTGTATAATGTGTTAAATGAGCTTTTAGTAACTGGCTGGGAACTGGACTCAGTTCCATTCTTGCATGAGGTGGCTTTATCTGGCACAGTGACAACAGTGAATGGTTCACCAAAAAGCACCAAGTTCAGTCTCTAGCATCTCCTTGCCTAGGGGCACTGCACTATTACCCAGCCTCCCTTTCTGTCTAGGGTCCCATTGGTTGGGGTCTAGGGATGGAAGACGGAACAGGAACTCCTCCCACTCTTCCATCAATGAAAACACCTCCTGTGTGTGACTGTGTCCTACAGTTCTGAGCCTTGCTTTGGACATCATCTTACGTCCTCTCAGTCCTGCCCAGGCCTTGCTAACTGGTCCTGTGTTATGTTGTCTTTTCATCTGAACCATGGGGGTCACAGAGTTAGAACAAATTGGAAATGGGTTTGAATCAGTGGGATTTAATTCCAAACCCCTGAGATCTCCCAGGCCATGTCTGGATTCTTCCCAGGAGGCTGCTGGGTGGGAAGAGAAGCAGGGGAGATGAATCAGTACCCACAGGCCTCCACTGACTGCTGTTCTATCTGAGAAGTGCAAGGCCAAGGGCATTTCAAGATCGCCTGGCTACTGCCGCAGAGTTCTCTACTAGTATCCACCAAAGACACTCACGCAGTCCACGTGGTCATAAAAGAGCTTTTCTTGTAATTCAACCAAGATTTTTGTTGCTGTTGTTGTTTATTGATGTTGTTGTTTTAAATAACAATTTGATGAGGGGGTGAGGAGATTCCATAAAGATATGGCAAGATCAAAGTCCAGGCTTCATTCTGTCAGCAGAATTTTCCTTGCACAGGGCTAAAAATATACATAAATTACAGGAGACACACGGAGGGAGATGTGGGGGGTTGTGAACAAGCTGGTGTGAACAACATCCTTCGTCTTTCATATTTATATTATATATATATGTATATGTATATGTATACATTACACCCGAACAAGATAGTCACTTGTACCATTTCCCAGGGAGACAGGATACCTCCAAGACAAGGCAAGGGGCAGGCATGGAAGGGTTCAGCCAAAGAGCCGGGCTGGCTGGCTGGGGGCTGGGGTCACAGAAGCTGCAGGAGCTTCAGCGATTGTAAGAGGGCTCCTGGTTCTGCGGCTGCCAGGTACTGGCAGCAAAGCCAGTCCTCCAGCTCCACCCCGCGCCTGCGGTCCACCGCCTTCTCGGCAAACTTCATCATCATCAGGGCCCGCTTCATGTCGATCCAGTTGTGAAGCGTGCTGCACAGCACCTCCTCCGACGTGGCCGGCTGCTCCACCAGCTCGCGCCGGGGCCCCCACAGCAGACACTGCAGCACGCGCTTGGCCTCGCCGATGCGGATGCGCTTGATGGGGTCGGCCTCGAGCAGCAGGTGCGCCAGCTGCTGCAGGCCGGGCGAGTACAGGGACAGCGTGGGCAGCGGGGGCAGGTCCTCCCGCCGGTAGTCCTGCTCCCGCAGCTGGGCCCGCACCTCGAACGGGTTGGGCTGGTGCAGCAGCTCGTAGATCAGGATGCCGGTCTGGAACTCGTCGAACTTGCGGTACTGGGAGGCAGACACGATCTCGGGGGCCAGCCGGGCCTGGCTCTTCTTCTGCTGCAGGTTGGAAGTGCCACCGGGTTTCTGCTTGGCCTTCAGGAAATTGCTGATGATGAGCCTGGGTAACTGCTTCTCACCAGGCACTGCCTGGCAGGCGGGGACGGCTGCAGGGCCAGGAGGGCCACTGGCCGGGGCCGGGGTAGGGGTGGTAGTAGTAGGGGCAGGTGGGGCCGGGGAGGCCGAGGGCGGCCCCGGAGAGGCCTGGGGGCTGCAGTGTACCAGCAGCAGGTTCTCCAAGCACAGGTCCCGATGGATGATGCCGTGCTCCTTGAGATGCTCCAGCCCGTTGCACAGCTGTAGGAGCAGGAAGCACACGCGCCTTTCGTAGACCTCGGGCTCTGCGCTGTGGCTGGCGACCGAGTCCCGGACAAAGTCGGAGGCTGTTTGGTGGGGCACCTCTCGGGTGATCACTACCACGCAGTCCTGCTCCTGGGAAGGGAGGTGGGAGGGGAGGGCAGGCAGAGGGTCCTTGGACGCGTCAGGGGAGGTGAGCATGCTGGAGGGCACCGACGCCACAAAGTGGCCGCAGTCCTGCTGGATGTTGAAATGCACAGGCACAGAGGGGCTGCAGTAAGAGGTTGTTTTGGGCTCAGGGGTTTTGCAGATCTGTGGGGAGAAGGAGGAGAGTCAAGAGGGAGGTCGATGGCTCTGTTCATGGTTTTGTTCCACAGATGTTGGGACATTTGGTATCCATGTGCAAAAAGGCAATAGAAACCCCTTACCTCACACGGTGCATATACGTTAACTCAAATGGGATCGAATAAACTTTCAGGGCAAGAACTAAAACAGACAAACTCCAGATGAAAAAAATGAGAAGAAATGTAAAATAGTTGAGGCCTAGAGTTGGGCAGTGATTTCTAAGCTATCACATTCAAAGTATGGTCTATCTAAGAAAGAAATCCATAAACTTGATCTCATAACTGAAAACTTTTGTGCATCAAGAGTCAACTTTCAGATATTGTAAAGATAAGTAACACATTGGAACAGAAAAAAAAAACAAAAAAGAACAAAACACAAAACTAAAACAACTTCTTACAACCTGGTCATGCAAAAACAACCCAAAGGCAAACATATGAAGAGACAATACATCAAAAAAAAAAATCTTCTAGTGGCTCTAAACAGGTGACAAGATGCTCAGCACGTCATCCCAGATCATGTGAAACCTAATTCATGAATGAAAGCATTTATTAAGGAAATAAAAAAAAAATCAATACCACAATGGAAGAACTTCTACCAAGTAAAACAGACAGCAAGACATGCTCGTAAGTATCGATGAGATTGTGGAGGAACAAGAACCCTCATACATTGCTGGTGAGTATGCAAAATGGTATAGCCACTTTGTAACAATTGGACTAGTTCTAAAAAGTTGAACGTAAAATGACCAATGGTCCAGGGAGGGAGGAGCCCCTGTGAACAGTAAGCAGTGTGGGTCTGTGGTATGGTAGCAAGGCAGCCCTCTGTCCATGGAGTGCATTATAGAAATTCACCATATGTTTCTGCAAGAATTGGCCTCACTCCCCAGACCTCTCACCTGAGGCAGGGGCCACCTGACGATGAATGAGTTTCACTTCTGTGATGATCAGAGCTACAGTGGGGCTGTAGACCATGTTAGTTCCCTCATCTCTTAGGCTGTCTTACTTTCTAGACCTAGGCAAATACACCATCCCTACTGGCTGGCAATAACCTGCAAAACTACACACTCCTCCAAAGGTGAATCAGGATAGCTGCTGACTCTCTAGGGAACAGATAAACTATGGTGCCCTGGGCACCCAATGAGCTGAAGGAAGCAGTAAACAAGATAGATGATCTCAGGCTCCTCTAAGGAAAGGATGCCTGGTGAATCACACAGCTGGGTCCTCTCCATCTCTCCTGCTTGTGCTAATGACAGTGCTAGCCACCTGTGCCACACTAATCATCATCCAGCTGCTATTCAGCTGGAAAGTCTAGAGCCAGCCCTGAAGGTGCTCTCTAGGGCCTCAATTTCCCTGTAATTACACGGGTCAGGACTGAAGATGGTTAATAGTCTCTTTGTCTCTGTCTCTCCAACAGAAATTATGCAAGAGATGGACTTGGGTTTAAATATCAATTTTGTGACCTTTGGGAAGTTACAGGAGATTCTTATTGTTTAAAGTATCTCCAATCTAGTCAAGTAGCTGCAAACACAAAATTAGCATTCAGGCTTTATAGAGGTAACTGTCTGGGTATAATCTTGTAAAGAACACACCTCCCAATTTCCAGTGAACTTCCAGTCACCACTCTAAGCCCCTCCAGGCTGAGGGTTCCAGCAGTGTTTACAAAGTGCCACAATCCTAAAAGCTGGTGGTTTCACAAGTCCTGTTACACACACCTTTTCAGAAATCCATTTATATTGTAGCTATTGGTGTGAAATCTGGCACCAAAGAGTTTGGACTCTGAGCAAAGTATTTGAAAACTGAAATAGGGGGAAGTAAATAGGGAACATTAATTTAGTAACCTCTCTATAGTGGAAGCAGAACAGAGATAGAAAAGGAAGCATATTTACCCCAGAAATTGCTTGCCATGACATTAGCAAACATGATCTTGGAATACATGTGGAAATGGTATTGCTAAAGGCCCCCTATGTGTATGTAGTTGTTTTTGTAGGTGGTGTTGTTTCTGAACTAGAGTTTGAACTCAGGGCCTCACATTTACTAGGCAAGTACTACATCACTTGACTACCACCCTTTTGTGCTTTAGTTACTTTTCAGATACGGTCTCAAACTTGTCTATAGGCTAACCTCAGCTCACGATCCTCCTTGAATAGCTGGGATTGCGTGCCCATCTTCTTTCTTTATTATTTAGTTACTTATGCTATGAATGGCTTCCATCCTTCTATTTCCACCTCCTGCGTGGCTGGGATTGCAGAGTGTATGCTACCACACCTGCCTTGTCCTCAGTCTTCCAGAACTATCAAACTAAAAGAAATTTGAGAGTATGCATCTTCAAAAGGAATCATATACAAATATTTACTTGCTGGCCAGCCACCATCTATTGTGCCACCTGGAGACAGTGGAAGAACATCCTTAGGACCCTGTCACCCACACCTGCCACACTGGACTCTTGCTTTGCCACTATGCAGCTTCCACAGGATGTCTCATTTAATCCCATGAAACCCAACTCTAATAGGAGAGGATCTTAGAGATGATTTACCTATGACTAGACAACTGGAAAGTGTTCCATGGGCTTCAGAATGCAAACGACTTGGCCTTCAATATCAACTCTGTAACCTTTGGCAGGTTACAGGAGATTCTTACTATTTAGAGTAGCTCTGTGCTATTAAGTATCTATAAATACTGAATTATCAAATATTGAACCAGTGCTCTTAGGGGAAATACAGAGCCAGGTTTCTGTGAATCTCTGGTCACAATACTTTCATCAAATCATTATTACATGACCTTTTATGTATGCGTCTGTTTTATTTAATATATACTGTTGACATTGAATAAACAGCCAAAATGCTATTTATTACCTATAGTTTTTTGTAAGGCCCGCACAGCCCTGTGCCTCATGAACATAAGCACTTTAGTACTCTGCTTGGAGTTCATTTCAAATAACAAAATCCAACCAAATGCATACAAGTTATGAGAAGCAGGGCACTAGGTACATCATAACAAAGACCCTTAAATCAGGCATTGGTGGCTCGGTAGGTAATCCTAACTACTCAAGAGGCTAAGATCTGAGGATCACAGTTCAAAGTCAGCCTGAGGCAGGAAAGTCCATGAGACTCTTATGTCCAATTAACCAGTAAAAAGCCAAAAGTGCAGCTATGGCTCAAATGGTAGAGTGCTAACCTGGAGTGGAAAAAAACTAAAGGACAATGACCAGGCCCTGAATTCTTGTTCCAGTACTGACTAGCACCATAAAACAAAACAAAACAAAAAACCAAACCAAACAAACAAACAAACAAAAACAGGACCCATGGTTCCAGTATGTGGCCTAAAACAAGACCGAACATCTCTCAATTCCACTCAGTTTCTTTCTTATCCAGCACTTGTCCCCAGAGGGCTGAAAAATGATTTGAGGATCGTTTTGTGGGTTATAGGTGTATTCTGTGGGCAGATGACTATGCAAATTTGGAATCCATTAATAAGAAAGATCTTGGTATTTATCTTAAAGTCTATTTCCTCCTCTGTTTAACTAGGTAGTTCCTGAGGGAGCCAGTGGGGATGGAAAAAACAAGGCAGGTGGGGTGCTCTGCATCTTGTCAAGCCTCTGGTGAAGGCTTTGTGGAAGAGGTTGCTATGGAGACTGCTCTGGCTGTTTCCGCTGTAGCCATGTGGTGGTGCTGAGCGATCTAGAGATGGCTAGCAGGTATTATACAACCCCAGTGTGCAGCTGTGAGGTCCTGGGAAAGGTTTCCAAGATCTCCTTTCTTCTGGGATATGAAAAGCCTGGGCCAGGGCTCTGCTTGAGCGCCTGACAATTTGCACTGAGATGTAAATGAAGGAGCAAGGTAAAATGGCAACCTGGCTGGATGCATTTCAAAATCAGCAAGTGAGCAGGGCCTCTGGGAATGGCCACAGTGTCACACCAGCTTCCACTGGGGAATGCTTTGTGAGGAACATTTAACCTAGCCTGGGAGCCCTGCGAAGGGCATTCTGAGATCACCATACAGCGTACAGTGCTGGGTGAAAGCTGGGAGGATGGAGAAAGAGAGAGGGTGGTCTCCTTTCATGTCCCTAACAACTAACACACACGATGGCTCTCATTTCTCGAGGTCCCTGCCCTAGTTTTTGGCTTTAAAACTTTACACAGAACTTCGGCCCAGTTCAAATTTCAAACTTTTTGTGGAGCTAAGTTTCATTTTAAACTCTAGAGCCAGGATCTTTTTGAAGGATGAAAGTCTGGGCTAAGTCATGTCTATTACATTGAGAGAGAGAGAGAGGGAGAGAGAGAGAGAGAGAGAGAGAAGAGAGAGACTTAACACAGGTCTCTAATAACGAACTGGAGTTTTAGATGGCTGGAAGATAAAACTGGCTCCCCAAATGCACACAAGCTAATGATGTTCCCCCTTTTTGCCTCTTGAAGTCAGGCTACAAGAAAGAGCTCTGAGCTTGCGCACATGGCAGTTCCAGCATGACGGAAAGCAGGTGCCAGCTTGCTATTGTTCGCTGGGACTCTGCAGCAAGGCTGCCTCTGATTTCATTGCCAGCTCCCTGCTTAACATGCGCAGAAGAAATGAGCTCTGGGGCACACAGACCTCCACTGGGAAGGAGCTCCACTCCCTCTCTTGTGGGCTCCCAGGTGACTGGATTCCGTCTAGACTGGAGTGCTAATGAAGTGGAATTGTCGCAAGTACACAGTAACGCTCAGATCCTTCCCCCCTCCCAATTACCAGGCCAGGCACATTTGCAAATTGATATTGTCTTTCCTGGTAATCTCATTTCAAGATTACCATACCCTTGAGTATTTAATATGATTCTCAAACTGCCTTTTTCACATGGTAGATTGAGCGTCCTGGAGCTAGTAAGTCTGTAGAAAAATTAAAACAGGAAACCCCTAGGCCTCACTTTTGTGGCGACTAAGACTTACCTTCTTGCTTCCTCATGGCTTAGGCTTCTAATGAAATAAGAAACACTGCTTGCTTCTCATGTCTCTGGGGAGGCTGAATTTCTTTGCATTGTGTATTGGGGAATATTGCTTCTTCTATGTTATTAAATGAGGCCCTGAAGTCCTACTTGCCCAGCACAATCATTGGTGAATATTAAATTCTATGCCACATAGTTAAGGGTCAGGGCCAAGTATCTTGTGCCAGGTTTCCTGATTCCTTTGTTCTTATAATAGACCCATCTATTTTAACTACTGACTAGCTACTAATCACTTTGAGCTCCAAATATCCATCTGTAAAACCTACGTACTCTGTAGCATCACTGTTAGGACTACAGGTAACATGGCTAACACACCCAGCCAAGAATTTAATTGCATAGTGAATGTCAGTAAATGTTAGCATTGCTTCCATTGTTCAAGGCCTATGTGTAGGTCTAATGATCCTTCTAGCTCTAATACTTAAAGAAACACTTGATTATCCATCTCCCTTATTAGATCAGAAGCTCTGTATGGAATCTTATGTTCACCTTTATACCTTCAGATTTTCACAAAATACCTGACACAGACCCTCAGTGAATAAATGCTGAATAAATGCATCAATTATGTTTCACTGAAAGGTAGATGTTTTCCTATTGAAACTAGACCCCACAGGTTCATTCCTGGAAGCACAGAACACGTCTGATACTCATACTACAAATCTCATCTCACCCTGTCCTGGGATAGGCAGAGAGTGAAACTGTCAAGCAGGAAGCATTAACAGCCCTCCTCGAATGGAATGTCTGGGGAAGTGCAATGATTCACTCTGGCTAGGACCAATGAGGAATGCTGCAGAATGGAGGAAGGGGTGTGTGTACTTACTTTCACAGCATAGGTGCTGCCAGGGTCCTCAGAGCAGGTGGCACAGTAATAAATAGCATCTCCTGAGTCACAACAGGGCTTGTTACAGGTCAGCTTGAAGAGTGACCAGTTGTTTTCATTGAAATGTAGTTCCTTTTTCTGGCCACCCATGAAGAGATCTTCACATTTGGCTACGAGACGGGCCAGGGACTGAGTGTAGAGTCCTCCCAGCTTGGCATAGGTGCCCTCTTTGCTGCTGATGCTGTTCAGGAGGCTGTGTAGCTGGAGCTGGGTGCTGCCAGAGGAGGCCTGGCTGGCCACACTCAGCTGGGAGGATGACGTGGTCACAGCCACTGTGCATTGGAAGTTGGGATTCACACAGTCGCTTTTGCTGCTAGCCAGGCCTGAGGCTGGGACCCAGTGGCCGTTGCCTTTGAAAGCTTTCTCTAGAGGCTCAGATGAGGAGAAGACATGAGGGTGGCGGTTCCCAGAGCTCAGGGAGTAGCTAAAGGGAGCATCATCGTGGACACAGACGTTGGTTTCTGAGTGGCTTAGGTTCAGCTTGGGGCTTGCAGTTCGCGGCTTGGGGGAGCCTTGGTTCCAGAAGAAGCCATCTGGTGAAGAGGCTGCCCGGCTCACTATCTTTTTCTGGGGGAGTGGAGGAGGTTGTGCAGGGCCACTGGGGCACACATCCTCAGTGGAGCCCGAAGGGAATGGGACAGGAGCAAAAAGCTTCTTCCCACTGATTGTGGGAGAATGGGTTGGCTCATATGATGGTCCTGGAAAGGAGAAGCAGAACCTGTCAGGTTAGGGGTCAAAACAACTCAGGCCTAGATCCTGCATGCCTTTTATTTTTCCTGGTCAAAGCAATTCATTTTCTTTAACATGTTTTATTTCTTGAATAGGAAAATACATACACAATGGACATAGCTCAAAAGGCCAAGAAGGTACACACTGACATTTAAATCTCTGTCTCTAATCATCAGAGGACACTGCCAGCTATTGTGCATGCATCTCAACAACCCAAATAAACGTGCATATGTGTGCACTCCCCACACACATTTCCACTTGACACTGATTGTTTGCAGTATTGCTTTTCTTTTACATTCCAGAGATTTCTTTTCAAGGGTATAGATCTAGCTACTTACTTTTATCTATCATAATCATATACAATCATATGTAAGTATTATAATTTAGTTAGACACCTCCTGATGGACACTTAGGTTTTCGCTAACATTTTGCAAAGCAATGCTGTAACTGCAATAGCAAACTTACACATGTATATTTGGATGTTTTTTTCAAAAGCAGGTTTATTTAGAGTAAGAAATCTCCCGTTTTAAAGTGTAGATCTTTACTTGTTTTCACAAACTTTTGCTAGCCAAAGGACTGCGCAATTCTACATACATTTAGGAGGCAAGGTTTACAATTTTTATAAATGAAAAAATAGATCTAGGAGAAAGTGAGTCTTTCCAAGGTTCCAGATTCCCAAAGTTGGACACAGGGGAATAGAGCTGGATTGTGAAGGAGATTCTGTCAGGGCCACAGCCTTCTGTAGATTGTGAGAACATTCAACTAATTTGTGTAGGCAGGACACAGATGTTGAGATGCAAACCTGGTCTATAAAAGGTAAAGGCTGGTCTACTATGTATGAAATGGAGATTTCATCATGAGATGAAAGTTTAAGTTTAAAATATACATACAAAAACCTGGAGTGGTGACACATCCTTCTAGACCAAGCAACTCAGGAGGTGAAGGTAGGATAATCACAAGTTCAAGACCAGTTGGGGCAAGGTTAGCAACATCCTACTTCAAAAAGAAAATACAAACCAGAAAAAAAAAGGGCTATTGAGTGAGCATTTTCCTTAGCAGATGAAAGGCCCTGGGTTCAAACCTCAGCACCACACATGCAAAATAATTTAAAAGAGCCAGGCACTAGTGAGCTCATGCCTGCAAGCCTAAGCTATTTTGGAAGCTGAGCTCTGAGAACCATGGTTTGATGCTGGCCCAGGCAGGAAAGTCTGTGAGATTCCTATGTCCACAAAAAGATGGATGTGAAGCTGTGGCTCAAGTGGTAGAGAGCTAACCTTGAGCACAAAAGGTCAAGGGCAGCCATTCAGGCCTAGAGTTTAGGCTCTGGGACCAGCAATAAATAAATGAATAAATAAAATATGCATCAAAAGAGATACAATCTACTGCTAAACCACCCTAACTATGCCTAATCTCATCTATCTCAGAAGTTAAGAAGAGTTGAGCTGATTCATACTTGGATGGAAGAAGAGAGACATAGACAATTGGAGAAAGGACAAGTATTATGTGCCTCCTTTATTCTAAGAATTGACTTCCATGCCTGTACTATCTATTCTATTATTCTATTTAAGTACTTATATAAAGGAGTTATCATTTAACAAAGCACTTTATGAATGCATACCATCTTGATCAATATCACCTCTTCAACATGCTTACCCACCCCAGCCCCTTTCCTCACTCTTCTTAATTTTATAGGATATACACTGCATTGTGAACTCGCTCTACTTTTCATTTGTCTATTCTTTTTTCCTAGACCCTGGCCCACCCCCTTTCAAGTACCCATTTCCTGGTGTTTATTTTTGTTGAACTTTGACTTGGCCTTTTTAAGGAATTGCACTATTTTAGTTCTCCCTTGAATCTACCATATCTTGAATCTACCCTTCAGTTACTTTGTAGACGTGCATACCAATGTATTTACTTACACATTTATAAGCTAGCTTCCACATATGAGGAAAGATATATCTTTGTCTCTGATTTACTTCATTTAAAATAGATTTTAAGAAAAGTAATGTTCATCATATTCTCATGTTATAGAAGGCATCCTATTATCCTGTAAGTTACAGTATTAAGAGAAAAAGGTCCAGGAAATGAATCTTCACTATGATTATCCCTCAATGAGCCCACTGCTATAGCACCTGAAAAGCTGGGCAGGCAATACATTCTCTGTACCTCTCCAGTCTTAGCCATGACAGCAGAATAAAGGAGTACATTCAGCACACAGGCCTGATAAAAGGGGCAAAGAGCTACAAGGGAAGCTCCTAGTCCTGCTCCTAATTTGGTGATCCCTCTCCATGCTCTCACCAAGCCCTTCTTGCTTTCTCCAGCCCATATAGGGCAGGACGGGCCCTGGGGAGACAAAACGCCAACAATGAACTGCCCAGATCAACACTGGGTCTCCAGGCTCTCTATGGAGCAGGAAAGATAACCATAGACTCTGAGCTCCACCTGACTCTGTGCAGTTACATTCCTGACCCAGCCTCACTGACTGGAGCTGCATCAGTGTGTGATTGACCTCAGGGCCCCCTACCTAGTGCAGCCCTGATTGTTAAGCTCAGCAGATAAGACTGGTATATTCAGCCTGTTGAACACAAGAGCTGGGCACCAGTGGGATTCAGTAAAGAGAAGCTCCCTGTGGTGGCACAGGCCCCACACCAATACCCTCATTGTCTCTCAGCTGACCCAGGAGAGTTCTCTGACTTGCCCATTCCAGCATGTAGAACAATCGCTCTAGCTCCCCAGTGCCTAATCAAGATCATAGCAGTAGTCCTCTCCACCTCACTCTGCTTTGCAAACGGTAAGGTGGGTTCCCACCAGTAAGGCTGAATAAGTAATCTCTGTCCATTCCTAGAGGGCTTGGGTTAATAATGAATCAAGCAATCTGGGCATAGTCACAAGCAGTGAGCTTTACATCCTCAAAAAAATTTCCCTTCAGAGAGGAGTGGGTGTTTACGAAACAGCCAGGTGGAGGCCAGAAGACATTGCTGGCTGCTGCCTTCTGCAGGTTCTGCAATCCGGGAGTCCAGAGCCTTGATCTCACACTCAGAAAGCTCCTCTGCTCCCAAGGGCTCAGCCAGTAATGCAGATGGTAAAAGACAGACAGGGCAGACAATTCATTTCCTCTCCTTCTAGCAAAAAAGGCTGAGAAAAGGAAGATTTGCTGCCTAGCTTCTAGCCCTGGCTTACAGAGGTATATGAGGTTAATTTTTTTCATTACCAGAGCAGAGACTGGAGGTAGGACTGAAATGAGGAAGGGTCTGAGTGACTGGTCCATGCTTTTAAAACTTTATTGAGATTTGAATCAGGAAAGTTACATTTGGTGGGATTTACCATTTAAGCCACATCTTTAGCCTTTGTTTGTGTTGTAATTTGATTTTTAGATATGGTCTCTTTCTCTTTTGGGGAACATGGGAAGCTGGAAGTCTTGGTAGGACCTACCCTTTGCTCAAGTTTCTCTCTAACCCTGATACTCAGTTTCCACCTCCAGCCTAGTCATCGCTTTGTTTGTTTGTTTTCTTATGTTTTAAAGTCCTACCATTTGAATATTTTTCTTTTTTCATTGGAGAGGTGAACACAGAGGGGTTATAGTTACATGAGTCAGGTAATGAGTACATTTCTTTTTGAACAGTGTCACTCCCTCCCTTATTTTCTCCCTATTTTTATTTTTTCCTTCCTGACCGTCTTCCCCTTGCCAAGTTGTATAGTTCATTTCCTACATAGTGTCTAGTGAGTATCACTATTGAATTGGTTCACCCTTTATCTGTACTTCCCCTTCCCCTCCCCAAGTCAGATAAACTTACACATAAGACAAAAAGTACAGAAACCAAAGGTAGCAGCAAAAGAGGAACGGGGGAACGGGAAAAAAGAACCACAAGCAGTACAATTTAAAAAAACCTTTTGTTTCCATTTCCTGGACTTCATTTCAATAAGTATCATTTTATATGATCATATGCACATGGATATTGGGCCCTTGGGATCCTCTCCTAAGAATATCCTCCTTTGGTCTCACTGTGTGAATAAATTCAACAAGATTCTGTCTAATTATTGAATCTATTTATCATGTCCAAGTATAATTTTTTTGTCTTTTACTATCCATTGGGTTTACTTGTAGATTTATAGGCATATTCTAATTATTACGAATGAGGGAAACCATGTAACCTATGTTTCTTTGGGTCTGGCTTTTTAATTAGTGACTCTGGGGATGGGCAGCCTGCTTGGGGTCAGAACTCTTAACTCATTCCCAGTACATCTTGCAGGGTGGTGGTGATAGGGTGTGTTCTAACACACCATTGTCTTAGCTGATCCCTTCTTTAAGCTTTGAGCTGATAGCCTCACTATCACTGCATTGGCCTCTTTCTCTTTAACATCTCCAGATATTAGTAATGTGTCCCCTTCTGCTTCTACCCAGCCCAGAAAGCCAGTGGCAGAGGGATCTTTAAGTAGCCAGCCACATTGTAGAGCTGCATTTCCTCATTTACAAAAAGGATTGCATGACTGGCCTTTTCCAACACCAATAATTTCATCCATTCTCTCTGTTTACAACCTCTCTGAACATGTATTCTGTATGCAAGGTGCTCCCTACCAAAGCATATCTAGGCAGATGCCTACCTTGCTTCTACACCCATTCCCTCCATCTCTAGTTCCCTCTCTATTTGGCCACTTCTAATCTGGAAGGATGGTGAGGACTTTCTGTATGAAATAATTCACTATGTTCTTATTCCTTAGATCACCAAGTAGGCTATAGACCTTAGGGCTGGGATCAGAGGGCAGTCACTCTGCCACTTTCTTGATTTTCTTGGCAAACTATGCCTCCCATAAACATGGCCTTAGGTAACACAGCAGCTGCTACTCTGCATTTAGAAAGGCCAAAAAGAAGAGCAAATATGCCCACATGCCCCAAAATAGTTCCAAAATCACAGGCAAACCACTGGTTCAGGAAAATAGTCCTTAAAAAAACTCCTAAACAAATCTTTGCTCAACATCCAAAAGGACTCAGCAACAAAGGAACATGAAAGTGATTCAACTCTATCTTAGTTTGATGCTGATGTTTCAAGTACATCTTTGTTTTATGTAGTGTCTCAAGATACTAGCTTCCAAGTAAGTATAAAAACAGAATGAGAATGATCACTACATCTACCTTTTAATTACATCACCTATTATAATTGTGTTTATGAACTGGACTAGAGGGCTCCAAACACCAGTGCCTAAGTTGTCCTTTCAACTTTCAATTATATGTGTAAGGGAAGAATCCACCTAGAAAGAATACTCAGAATCCCTTCTGTGCCCAAATGTATAGAACCTTAAAGGGCTAGAGGATGGTACACTTGTTTGTGCTCCTTCCATTCAAGAAAGCTAAGGAAATATCAAGATTTCAATGGTTAGGGAAGACAGGTCTATGTAGAAATGTAGGGCAAAAGTTCAAGTGTGGGACTGTGAGGTTTACCTTATGACAGGGTGCTCTCTTCTTGCTGGTTTTAATAGGTACTTTGATTGTTTCTACAGCCAGATGAAAGAGGAAGTGGTTAGTGCTGTTTTGAGCCTTTTGAATGAGTCCTGTTTAGCTCCTCTAGGCACAATGCTGCCATCTGACCACAGCTGAGCCAGAGCAAGCATGGAGGTGGTACAAAGGTAGAGAGACCTGACTAGGGGAGGCTCTTCAAGTTCTTGACTTTTGTGTTTCAGTCTTTCAAACTTTGAGCAAGACAAAGCAAACAACGTTACTGAACTATTCTATGGATCTTTTTGTTTGTTTGTTGGTGGTGGTCCTCGGGCTTCAACTCAGGGTCTCCGCACTGTCTCTGAGCTCTTTTGCTCAAGGCTAGTGTACTACCACTTTGAGTCACAGCACCACTTCCAGTTTTTAAATAGTTAATTGGAGATAAGAGTCTTTTGGGAACTTTTTTTGCCTCGGCTGGCTTCAACTGACTTGTGAGCCTCAGATCTTAGCCTCCTGAGTTGCTAGGATTATAGAAGGGAGCCACCAGTGCTCAGCTTTTTTTTCTTTTTTTTTGGTGGTGTTGTTTTGATCTTTTTAAAAATACTTTTTATTGTAAAAATACTGTACAGATGGGTTAGTAAAAATACTGTGTGGATGAGTTACAGCTACAAGAGCAAGGTAATGAGTACATTTCCTATCAAGCATTGTTATCTCCTCCTTTGTTTTTCCCCTACCATCCTTCCCTCTCACCTCTACAACTACACTCCCGCCCCCTCCCACCCCTTAATTGTAAAAAGCTATGTACATATGACCAGATAAGATGATGTTAAGAGAAATGAACCCAAGATAGTGACACAAGTGGTTTTTTTTCTTGTTATTGTTTCTAACGTACTTATAATATGCCATGTGATTTTTTTTTGTTTCTTTGTATGTTCCTTCCCCACGGTATAACCCCTGTTTTCACTGTATTTGATGTTGGTGCCCTGCATCTTGTATATACACTGCTCTAATTTGGGGAGGGGAAGGGAAAAAACAAAATGCTTAAATAGGGATACAGGTTGACCCATTGTAACAATGAGATGTACAAGACACTATGTTGGTCTTTTTTTTTTTTTTTGGTCAAGGCTAGTGCTCTACCACTTTCTACCACTTTGAGCCACAGCTTCACTTCCAGTTAGAGGCTGGTTAATTAAGAGAGAAGAGTCTTCTTACAGACTTTCCTGCCCAGGCTGGCTTTGAATCATGATCCTTAGATCTCAGCCTCCTGAGTAGCTAGGATTAGAAGGTGGGTCAGCTAGGTCAGTTTTTAGACAAGGGCAACACACTGTTCATCAGCAAATGGCTTTATAGATTTGCCCATGCAAGGCACTGGGGACAAAGTATGCAGAGAAAACCTTGCCAAGGTCCTGTGGCCTACTTCAACCCCCAATTACTAAAGGTGACAAAATATATATCCCTCAGTACAGGCACCTTGCCAATGTCACACCCCCAAGGTGGCAGCTATGCAGGCTTAAGCCTATCCACAGCAGAAGATGCAGAGGGTGAGGCCAAGGATGCTGTCAGGTCACACATCACTTTTTCCTCCAAAGGAGAATTGTGCAGCCTCTCATTTGGTTTCACCATCAGAACAGATTCTGCATTAACACAGAAACGCAATAGGATTTCTTTGAAAGGAACATTTGCTTTTTAAAGGACAGGATAATGATCTGAAACTAGAAGCAGGTTAGTATTTTACAATTAGATGGCAAATGTGGCATTTCTGAGGACTCTCTAGTGATCACGTAATCATCCCAGGACACAATAATCAAGAAAAGAATGTACTTTGAATTCAAAAGAAGGGAAGCCAGTCTTACTTTGAGAAACAGGTTACAGAACACCATATGCCTGGCCCTTAGCTGTACTATTGTTCTGGAGTTGTATTCTCTGGTGATAACATAATCACTAAGGGTTTTCTTCCCAAGATAGTTAAACTAAAAGTTTGTTTTCATATGCTGCTTGATAGAAAGGTAAACTGACATTTTCAGAGGATGATCTGGTCAAATCTAATAGAAATGCATACAAATTTTGATACATCAATTCTATTTTCTCTGAGAATTTATCATACAAATAGAACAAGGAAGCATGTTGAGATTTTCGTAAGAAGGGGAAATGGGATGGGTAAGAGCCATAGAGTGGGTGAGGTTGATCCAAACACACTATATACTTAATGTGGGAATGTCACAATAAAACCCTTTTGTTGTTGTTATTGTTGTTGGTTGTGGGGCTTGAACTCTGGGTCTAGGCACTGTCCCTGAGTTCTTCTGCTCAAGGCTAGCACTCTACCACTTGAGCACCAATTCTGGTTTTCTGGTGATTAATTGGAGATAAGAGTCTCAGTCTTTCTTGCCTGGGCTGGCTTTGAGCCATGATCCTCAGATCTCAGCCTCCTGAGATTATAGGTGTGAGCCACCAGCACCTAGCTAAAACCTTGTATCTTTTTTTTTTTCTTTCTATTTTTGTCTGTCATGGGGCTTGAACTCTGGACCTGGGCGCTGTCCCTTAGCTCTTCAGCTCAAGGCTAGTGTTCTATTTGAGCCACGCCCCACCTCTGGTTTTCTGGTGGTTTACTGGAGATAAGTATCTCATGGGCTTTCCTGCCTAGGCTGGCTTTGAACAGTGATCTTTAGATCTCAGCCTCCTGAGTAGCTAGGATTACAGGTGTGAGCCATGGATACCCAGCTCTAAAACCCTTCTTATACAACTAATGTAGGCTAGTATAAAGAAAAAAATTATCCTGGAGATCAGACTCACCAAATTCTGGCTATGCATGCCATTAGTTCTTGTGACAGTTTTGTAATGAGCACAATCTAAATATGCATCAGTAAGAGAGGAGTTTAACTAATTCATACGATGAAAAAAATGTTACAATTTAATATAAGGTAGGCTTGAAGGTTCTGACTGAAAAATTTCAAGGTTACATTAAGTACAAAAATATGTAGAAAAGGAATGTTATGACGTGGAATATGGATAGACATTTCTGGGACAACACAGAAAAGAATGAAGTGGCGACGGTGAGAGTTTGAATGGAACTGACTTTCTTATATACTTTCTGTATTGTTTGAATTTTTATCATATGTGTGACTTTGAGATAATAATACACAATTTAAAATTTAGCTTAAAGCCAGGTGCAGGTAGCTCAAGCCTATAATCCTAGCTACTCTGGAGGCTGAGATCTGAGGATCATGGTTCAAAGCCAGCCCAGGCAGGAAAGTCCATGAGAGTCTTGTGTCTGATTAACCACAAAAATGTTGGAAGTGGAGGTGTGGCTCAAGTGGTAGAGTACTAGTTTTAGCAAAAAAAGATTGGTGACGACCCAAGCCCTGAATTTCAGCTTAAAGAGAAGAGTTTAAGATGAAAGTTTACTTTGCTAATAATATAGTTTAGGGCACTGAAAAATTTAAAAATGAGTATGTTTTCCTATGGAATATACCCTTCTTCCTTCAGTAATGGATTTCCCAGAACAGAATCCATGATTCAGATGTGTTGTTGGAGGTCTAGGGCTGCATATTGTGATAGAAATCACAGCAAAACCGCCAGTGTAATATGTTAGACTGGATCTATGAATTTAGGATCAAGTGTGCTAACATGCCTGTTTCATAAGCAGGGAATCTACTGAATTAGTTAGACAGTTTCAGATGTCTTTCACAGGACTTCCTATATGATTTCTCCTCACAGGTGATAGATTGAGGAGTGCAAGTGCTTGGTCAAGCTTTCACTCACTCTGACTGAAGTCTGATTTTCATGAACTTCCTGTCTCTTGTGTTGACAGTCATTCCCACCCCTTTCTGCTCCTTCTGGGCTTGATGCTTCTCCAAGTCACTTACTGCTTGCCATCTGATGCATTGGCTAGTTTGCCCCATAGAGAAAGTAAGAGGGGGGCAGTTTCAAACACTGATGAAGTTCAGCATCTAGAATTGTACCCAATATATACTTTGCATACAACAAATTTCTATCAAATGAATAATTTCCTTCTTTCCTTCCTTCCTTCCTTCCTCCCTTCCTTCCTTCCTTCCCCTCCCTCTTCTTCCTCTCACTCTTCTTTCTCCCCTCTCTCCCCTTCCCTTCCTCTCCCCATCCTTTTTCATTTCATTTTTTTTGTAGTAGTTAGGACTGAGTCCAGGGCCCAGTGCTTATGAGGTTAAGCTATGCCCTCAGACCTCTTTCTGGCTTCAAAACCTTGTTCTGGTAGAGAGACACTTGAAAGAACGGAGAATAGAAAAGGTTAGCTCACAGGAGTCAGTCTAGTGACAGAGTACATACCTTTTGT
Source organism: Dipodomys spectabilis (assembly GCF_019054845.1). Classification (NCBI taxonomy): domain Eukaryota; kingdom Metazoa; phylum Chordata; class Mammalia; order Rodentia; family Heteromyidae; genus Dipodomys; species Dipodomys spectabilis. The sequence goes on along the minus strand of NW_024870686.1, from coordinate 8,818,927 downwards.
TGATCTAGGAACACAAATTTTGGGGTACTTTTCCACTGAATAACCAATTTGTTAAGAAGAAATGACTGTGAAAATGCCCTCATTTTAATTCATGTTATTCAGAAACTAATGTGAGAAAATGTCCTAATTAGGCGTCATTGTTGTCTCCACAAACCTCTAGCAGTTACCTGTGTCCTACCTCCACATATGGGCTCTGAGAGTCTTTGATGTATACCCTCGTGTCCCATTTCCTGTCACTATGTGCACTGCTGCGCATCAGGCTGGCCTCCCATCCCCATATGCATTCTCCCTGTGCTCTTGGCTCCTCTTTACTGTTGCTTAACTTGGAAAGCCCTCTGTCACTCATCCTCACCTCAGTTCCAGCTACACTGCAGACATAAGCTCAAGTCTCACCCTCTCCAAAGGCCCTCACTTGGCATTTAAGTCTCTCTCTTCTGGAAACCTTAATAACAGCCTTCATTCTCTGAACAGACCAATGTCCTATCTTATCCTATCCACTCATCTGTTCTTTACTCTTCCTAGTGAGTCTTTAGGAGTATGAGACTAGACATTATTTACTGGTAAGAAAGTAGTGAAGCAATTAAGTCCAGTTCTCATCAGTGCAAGTGGGCTAGTGGCTGGCAGAGGAGTGTGCTGTATATCAGTCTCTTAGATGAGCCAACCAGCACTAGAGCTAATGGTTCTGATGCCAGCCTTCTATGGAACAATCTACTTCACTGAGGTTTCCACAACTGGAGGGGAAAAGGAAGATGATAGGAGTCTAGAAAAATCTGCAAAAAATGAAAATCCTGTTGCTACATCCTTCCCAAATCAAGGCTAAGATACTTCCTGTTTTTAAGCAAGAACTAGCAAAGATTTCCCATCCAACACACCACAGTCAGACTTACATGCTTCAGTCTTAGCCAGGATCTATCTTTTAGATAAAAAAATATTGTTGACAATGAATTTATAATAGAGCCCTCTACTCCAAAATTGCCTATTCACCAAAAATGCTTTTGTAGGAATGAGGAAAAGAGGCATGTGAGCATGGGTCTAGAGTAACATGCTAAGAAAGGCCATGGGAGCCCAAGAGAGGACACACACATGAAGAAGGTCGAAAGGTAAGAGGTCTTAAATACTACCCGCCCAGGGCACAAATGCAGAAAATCAGAGCTCCAAACAGGACATATCCTGCTTTAGAGTGCGGTATAAAATGTGAGATGGACAGTGACCTGATGAATCCTTCATGTTCTATTTAAAAAACACTTATGTAAACACCTGCCCTGTATGTATGTGCATATATGCATGCACATGTGACAGAGAGAGAAAGGCACTGAAGGCTAATGTGTGTGGAATGCCCTTTGAGCTGATCTCTTATGCCTGGTACGGTGGCTCATGCCTGTAAGCTCAGCTATTCAGGAAACTGAGATTAGGAGGCTGAGTTTGAGGCCAGCCTTAGGGGAAAAGTTAGTAAGACCCATTTCAATCAATCGTTAGGCATGGTGGCATGTGTCTGTCATCCTAGCTATGCAAGTAGCTAAATAAGATGATCATAGTCCAGGACAGTGTGGACAAAAACGTGTGACCTATTTTAAAGCTAAGAGGGATGGGGAGTGTGGTTTGAGTAGCAGAGTGCCAGCCTAGCAAGCATGAGACCCTGAGTTGAAAGTCCAGCCAAAATAAGAACTAATCTTGAGAACAGAACTAATCTTGAGCACACGTGTATTTGTGTATACATATATACCCATATACCTATATATATATATATATACATATATGCATATACATGGGTAATATGTGTGTGTATATATATATATATATATTTAGATGGCTTCCAATATGCTTTCAATAGTTTTCCAATATGCTTTCAACTGCAACCATGTCCCATCTTGTTACCACACCAAGGCACTTTATAATTACACAGTATAATATGGGTAAGGCTTCTGTTACATATTCATGAGGGAACAAACTTTAACTGTTCCTTGGTGGGGTAAACTTCATGGAGAAATCGGGACCAAGAAACAGGCCTTGTTCAACCCTTCGAAACTCTGGCAATTAACCCAGGCTGGCCTGCAGCCCCAGGAAAACCAAAGCCTATCTGTCATGGGTCAATCTGTTACCTCCATCGCTGCAGGTCCTGGAGTCCGAGGCCAGGCTGTCTGTGGAGCCAGAGGTGAAGCTGACGTGGACACCCCTGAAGGATGGGCTGAGGCTTTCTGCAGAGCCCTGGCTCACTTTTTCCAAGTCAGAACTGCTCTTGTTCATTTTTAAAAGGTGCCTGGAAAAAGGTAGAAACACACAATGAAGGTGATTCAGCTGGTTTCCATTCAGAGACCAGGCCAATGGGTCATGAATCTACTATGTTCTTGAGCCCTGATCAGTGCCAGCAAGTTAAAAAAGAAAAAAGAAAAAAAGATTTTGGAGGGAGAGAGAACAGGAGTTCTTCAGAAACCTTATGCACATGAATGGCAGGAGATTTCTTGAATTGGGTTAGAGCAAGAGAGTTTATAAAAATCAAACAAGTGCCAAATTCAAGACTTAGAGCTGCCTTCACATTCTAATCCGATTGCTGAAATATTTATACCATCTATTATATCCCTTAAAACATCTCTAAAAATAAGAATTGAAACATCATATAAGCCAATATTCAGAGATCTATAAAAATTGAATTGTGTTTAAAAGATCGCAAACGAACTGTAAACTAGGATTAAAAATATAGGGGTTCCTTTCCTGGTACTCTTCTTGCCATGGCTTTGAAAAGTCTATGTTGTTTCTTGAAATTAAGGAAAAATTTACCTAAATTTTAACCAGATTTCTAGTGAAATGCCTGATAGAGCCAACTTAACCTTTATTCTTGAATCATGGAATCTGCTGTTCGATTATCTGTGAAATATTTTCATGAATCTTGAAGACAGCATTATCATCTTAGGAGAGATGGGAATACCAACTTCAAACAAAGAGAATTTGCCCTAGAGAAAACATCCCATTATTAGGTAGAGTGCTTAGCTTACGGCTTTCTCCTTCCCCTTTTCCAAAAATTACATGAATCTTCACAGCTGCCCTCTTGAGAGACAGACAGCCATCAGTCCAGATCTTCCTCATCAGTGATAACACACATTTAGCTAAACTGATATTTCCTGATGACTCACTTGTTCAACTGTAGCAGGCTACATCTCAAAATCTGCTATAAGAAACATACAAACAGTATTGATCTGCATCAGACCTTCTTTTCTTCATGCACATGACCTTACAGTCAAGAGTCCATTGATTGTTCTTTGTCAGGCCCTGCCTGGTTTGTTTTCATAGTCACTGAATCCCTTGTTTTTAACAGAATTATCTAGAGAATGTTTGTTTGCTATCATGAGATGATCTTCAGAAAATATGCTACAACACTTGGAACTACATAGGTAGCCTGTTCACAACTACATAATTAAGAATCAGTACTCAGAATATAAAAAGAATGCCTATGACCACAAGAAACCGATGAATGACACCAATTGCAAAGAGCAATGGAGTCTAGTGCTGGTGGCTCATGCCTATAATCCTACCTATTTAGGAGGCTGAAATCTGGAAGATGGTGGTTTAAAGATAGCCAGGGCAGAAAAGTCCACAAGAAAAGTCCAGCAAAAATAGCCAGCAAAAAGCAAGGTTGAAGGTGGATCCAATAGTTGTGTGCTAGCCAAGCAAGCAAGTTATGTAAACAAGCTGAGTGAGTTTGAGGCAATGAGTTCAAACCTCATTAATACCATAATAAATAAAAAAAAAACAAAAGTGAAGACAACCACTACAAAAAGGACAATTAAAATGAACAAGACACATGCATGCAGAAAAGGCACACATAGAAAGATGATAAACATTACTAGTAACCAGATTATACCTAAAACAAGATCACACTGGCAGTATCAGGTACTGCTAAGGATGTGGGAAAACGAACTTTCTTACATCATTTGTGAAACCACAGATTGAAACACACACACACACACACACACACACACACACACACACATACACACACACACGCTGAAAATGTAATGAATCCTGGAAGATAAATGTACAGTTCTTATAACCCAGTTACTCTATTTTTGGTTATCCTTAAGCAATGTCATTTAAATAACTAACAGTGAATGAATGACTTAATTACTTTTAGAGGGTCACAACAGTTACTGACAAGCAGTTTATTTCAACAAGGTAAAAAGAAATATATATCATTAATAAAAACTTGTAGATATGCAGATGTGTATTTGCTCAAGATAGTAAATGTATTTTCTCCTGTTTAAGAAAATATTTAAGGATCATTACAATAGAGATCTTGTCTTTAGATAGCCAAACGGTAAATACTTGAGCCTCCCAGAATGTACAGACTGTTGCAACTACTCATTTCTGCTGGTATATCAGGAAAGCAGCCACAGATATTAGATGAATGGTCATGTTTGTCTATAAAACTTTATTTTAAAAAAGATAACTGGCCTGTAGGGAACAGTTTGCTGACTTCTGCTATGGGAGATGGTCTTGAATAAAAATATAATGTAAGCTATACATACAACTTAAAGTTTTCTAGTAATTATACTTAGAAATGTAGAAGGACACAGGTGACCTTAATTTTAATAATGTATTTTAACATAATACATCAAAAAGTGATTTCAACGTATAATCAGCATAAAATTTTAATGAGATTTTTTTTGTAGCCTTTTCTTTGCTCCTACTCCTTAAAATTTGGTAGGCTTTACATTTAGACCACATATATTACAATTTGGGCTAACTTGACTTTAAGCTAGTATCTACTGCGCTATGTGGGGCAAATCTAGAAAAACTCTCAGATATGGACATAGACATTTACTGTGTTATAAGCAGCAAAACCTATCCACCAATAATGGAACAGATAACTTGTAGCACAGTATTACAGTGAAAAAGAATGTAGCAGTTAACAACATGTAAACCAAAGTGCGCGCACACACACACACACACACACACACACACACACACACACACACACACACACACACACACACACACAAAACAAGCGTCAAGGATGAAAAGTTTACAAAAGGCTCAAGGACAAGAGGAGAACCAATGCAACAGTGACATTCACAAGACAATATGTTAGAAATAATCTGTACAACTTGGGAGGGGTTGGGGGGAAGGAAAGTGGGAGAAAAATGAGGAAGGGGGCCAGATGTCAGTGGCTCATGCCTGTAATCCTAGCTACTCCAGAGGCTGAGATCTGAGGATCAAGGTTCAAAGCCAGCCTGAGGAGGAAAGTCTGTGAGACCTATCTCCAACAAAACCACCAGAAAATCGGAAGTATGGCTCAAGTGGTAGAGCACTTGCCTTGAGTTGAAGAGCTATGGGACAGTGCCCAGCGCCCAGGCCCAGAGTTCAAGCTCCACAACTGACCAAAAAAAAAAAAAAAATTAGGAAGAGGTAACAAGTTTGACAAGATATGTACTCATTACTTTTTATTTATGTAACTGTAACCCCTCTGTATATCACCTTGACAATAAATTAAACAAAATTTTATAAAAGGCTCAAGCACAGTGTGACACACATTACTTAAGCACATAATAAATGAACTTTGGCAGGTTAAATAAAATGTAATGATGCTCTCTGAGACAGCAATTACTCTGGGTAGCAATGGAAAGTTGAGATGAGAAGGGAATAGAGACTCCTACTATATTATGAGTATTTTACTTTTTTTGAAAAATCAAAGGCTGGGGTGTAAAAGTGAAATAATGAAGCTTGCGGACACAGGTTTGGAAAGCAGGTTAGAAAAGAGAGTGACTAATAAAGATGCATTTGATACATATAAAAACACGTAAAATAACCTCCCTTGTACAACTATTTGATGCAATATATAAACAGATAAATAAATACACTAATGATTTTTAAAAGTCTAGAGGCTAGAAGTGGCAGGGTGTTGTTTAGCATGCTCAAGCCCTATCAATCCCCAGTACCACAAAAACATAAAACATAGTAACTGGGGGCGGGGGGGGGGAGAATAAAGAGAAAAAACTTAAAAGAGGCAAAATATTAATGTTTGAGAAATCTTGTGAAGACACGGAAAGGTCATTGAAATTAAATTATTGAACATCTCTGTATGCTTAGAATACTTGATAAATTAAACATTTTTGGTAGGAAAAAATTTAAAGTCTGAATGACCCCTCCCCTGCCCCCAGGATGGCCACTCCCCAAGCATCTGAGCCAGAAGGGACACAGAAAGACCCATAGGGACTTCCATAAAGCCCCAGGAGGGAACAGGCAGACACAGGAGAGCTAGTTTCCCCTTTTAATAGCCTTATGAGCTTGCTAGTGATAAGGCTTGGGGTTAAACCTTTTCAGTCTTGGTCTTACAAAGGAGAGGTCAGAGTTCTACAGAGTTTTACCAATTGGACACAGGAGGAAAATAATCAGTCTATGTTTGTGATACAGACTCAGTTCTATGAGCTATGCGTGAGTTTGGGGAAGTCAGAAAGCACCCAATGGAAGACTGAGAAATAAAACTGCTGTTTTCTTCCTGGAAAACCTCACCAAGTTCAGGATCTCTCCAGGTGGGTAACAAAAGCAGGTACAGGGAATGCTCAAATGCAGATGTGGAGGGAAGGCACTAACACACACTGGGGTGCTCTTTTCCTTGACATTAACATATTAGGAAGAGTTGAATGCTTGCCTAGGAGCATGTGAAGCACCCTGGTTTTTACCCCAACACTGTGAAACAAGACAACAAAACAAACCCAAGAAATAAAACCTCAAATTTCACAGGAACTCTATTGAAAAGCTTCTACCCTGGAAACCTGTGATAACTGTACCTTTCAAGGATTGCCACTTTAATTAGTCAATGAGTAAAACCACATCAAGTTTAAAATAAAAGGCTGGCTTGCCATCGAAGCAGACACCTATCATCAAGATGGCTTTGATTCATCACTCTGTGTGTGCAATAGATTTCTTATGAATCCCTGAAAAAGGCCTAATATATCAAATATGACTTTTTCTGAGCCCTAATAGAGTGGTCTCGGATGGAAAACCAAGTATTATGAAGACTACACTCAACAAGATATAGCAAGTCTATACTCCGTGTGTGTGTGTGTGTGTGTGTGTGTGTGTGTGTGTGTGTGTGTGTGTGTGTAACTCAGGACTTCTGTACTCTCACTTGGCTTTTCTCTCAATGCTGGTATACTACCACTTGAACCACACCTCTACTTCTAGCTTTTTGCTGGTTAATTTGAAATAAGAGTCACACAGACTTTTCTGACCAAATTCACTTTAAACCTCCATCCTTAGATCTCAGCCTCCTAAGTAGCTAGGATTACAGGTATGAGCCACCAGCACTCAGTTGTACTCAAGTTTTAAAATGTCATGAATGATCATCTATCTTTCACCAAACTGGTGCAAAGCCTCTACCATAAAGTGTGATACCATTTAATTTATGGAATTGGCTTCTGTGAATAAAAGGAATACACGCTATTGTCTTCTCTCTGCTAGGAGAACGGCTTTCTTATCAGCTCCAGCAAGTATGGCCTCCACAGATGTCGTTAGTCCCCATGTGATAAATGACTTGTTCTCGTTCCAACTTCCTTTCCTGCCTCCCACTGCTGATTGCGGACAGGGTTACAGGAGAGCTCTGTGAAATACAACTTGGTGGCACAACGTCCTTCCAGACAGCCCCTGCAGCTGCTGCCACTGCTGTTTGAATGGCTTTTCCCCCCATTGTCCTTGGAAACCAAAGCTTTACACAAGAGTAGGCTCCATCCGACATTGGTAGAAAGCTGGAAAAAAAAAAAATCCAAACGGAAGAGCCATCTGCCAGACTTCCTCATTCATAGGAACAAGCCTCATCTAAAAATACCCCAGAGCTTCCAGAACGAGAGCGTTCAGAATGTCCACAATCCTTAAGGGACACGAGGGTCCCGGTGTGTGGCAGAGCCCCTAGCTCAAACTTCACATGGCTTCTAGAAATTTAGTGGCCCTGAGACAAAGCTTCCCTCACAGACTGATTGATTGTAGAGTTCACGTATACTTGGTGGAAAGCATTCTGCCTCTAGAACTCAAGATCTGAAAATGCAAATACTGCCAGCTTGCAGTTTGAGTCTAACTCTTTAAATTCTAGGAAACACTCAGAGCATGGAGTCTGGGGAGAGGTCACATTCGTTATTAAGCTTAGTAATCACAAGAAAATCTAAAAAAGAAAAAGGGCAAAGAATCTCATTAACATGCGGAAAGTATATACTGTGCATCTTTTAAAGCACTAAGAGGAAGTGAAAAGTTGCCTTCAATGTCTCGATCAAAGAATGTAGATGCTTACCATCCTACAGCCCAGCCCGAAGTGTCGTCCTCAACTGAGTCCGTGATTGGCTGGCCGGCCAGCAACTTTGGGGTCTCATGGAGTAGCCCTTGAGGGTAAAGGACCAGCAGCCCACAGTGGCTTGTCGGGCCACTGTCAGCTCTCCAGCTCTGGGCGCTCCTTTCCCCCAGTTCCTCTCTGACTTTTCTATAAAATGCACTTCCTGTAGAAACACAGGAAAACAGGGCCGGCTCTGCCTCTCGGACCTGCAGCTTCTAATCTCCAATTGTCTTACTTGGCTCCCTGGTTAGAAGAAAGTCACACATACACTCAACCACATCAAGTTTCTCTTCATCTGTTTTCTACTATTCAGCCACATTCTAAATGTATCAAGTGATTCAAATTCAGTTGGTGAATATGAATACCCGGTTTATAACTTCCTCTTCTAACTATATTAGCTGCTATGTGTCCCCTTCCTGTCTGTCCTGAATACCCTTATGAGGTTGTCCCACATATAGGGCTCACTACCTGCTCAGTGCCAAGTGCTGTATTAGTGACTGAAGGATGATACATTAAGTAGAGCTGACAAGGCTGCTATGCTTCAACCAACATGCAAACTGGGAGGGAAATCTTTATTAAGCTCCTCTAGACATAAAGCCACATCTTCAAACAAATGGGAGCTCACCCCTGTAATCCTAGCTACTCAGGAGGACTGCAGTTCAAAGCTGTCCTAGGCAGGATAGCCTGTTGAAACTCATATTTCTAATTAACTACCAAAAGGCCAGAAGAGGCAAAACCCAAGTGGTAGAGCACCACCCCGAGTGAAAAAGCAAAGACCCTGAGTTCAAGCCCCAGTACCAGCACACACACACACACACACACACACACACACACACACACACACACACACACACACACACACACACACACAAGATTTAGAGCAGCCTTAGGGAAGAGCATCTGACTTAAAGTATCACTCTCATCACAACAGTTGACACTGCATAGCCCTCTACAAGTTCCTATGAAGAGCTTCTCCCTTGGCCACCATCTTGGATCACCTGACAACTTCCATGTAACAGAAATACTTGAACAATCTCATTTTCTAATAATTCCCTTTCTATCTATACATTAGAAAAGAAATCTAGATTCATTTGTGTGTGTGTGTGTGTGTGTGTGTGTGTGTATGCATGTGAGTGTGTTTAAGCAAAAGAGCTCTATTTTGAGAGCTCTACATATATCCATTATTCAAATCAAGTTTATCTTCTGGTTGTTCTCCAAACACCCACTGAATCCTTCTCCTTTCTCTACCTGGGAACAGATGAACTGCTCCCCTCTCCTCTTCAAACCTATCCTTAAGATCCAGTACCAATTTCACTTACAAGCCATTTCAGTCTTCTTTGACCAGACCCTCACCTTTGTATCAAACACTGAACTGAGTCTGAATCACCTGATTAAATACTTAGTTATAATCCTGGATACATTTTTCTAATTTTTTCATGTGAAATAGACTTGATATCACCCTCAAAATTACAAACAAGTTGAGGAGCTGTTTCACAGGCAGGATGTGCTAAAACAGAAAGTAATTATTAAATACTCCTTGATTATGTTTATCTTCCTGTTTCATTACTTCAGTGGCATCTGTGAGAATAAATGCTTTCTTTAAGAAAGAATTATGGTTGTCTGGGGGGGAAAGAGCAAAGTACAGGGACATTCAGCAACTTACAAGGATCAGGAATATGATTTAATAGGAGACTTTTCTCCTACCTAGAAAATACAACAATCCTACAATATCCTGAATTTGGACAAATCTTACAGTTGAAAAAAAAATTTCAGGTGGGTCTAGAAAGACAGCTAACAGAATCGGAAAACTCATTAGTATTTTTGTCTTAGGTGCTTATTGATAAAGATGCTAGGAGAGTTATTTTTTGCAAGTGAGCAAAGGCCACCTGCCAGAACTGAGTGGGCCATTCTGCTTCCGCTTGATTGGTTTGCATGTATAAATATAGAAAATTGGTGCTTTTATGGTTAGATGGCCTGTAAAGTTCCCATGGGCAGGTCCTTTCATTTGCATTTGTAGTTTGTGGCCTAGCCATTCTACTGGGGCACTGTAGGCTTTTACATTCAGTGGAAATCATTTAAAAATGGGAATACAGCCAGCTATTTTAAAAGATAGGGAAACTGTGATGTCATGAAATATATATATTTGGGTTTTACTCCAGTTTCCTTGGCATTAAGACGCTTGAAATTCTTGGAATCTCTCAAGTGGTATTTTTTTCATATGGTAATGAGTTGACTGATGCTTGGCAGCTCCAAGGAAGCTTGGAGATGGGCGTTGGGAAAAACCAAGGACTGGAGGATTGGAACTTTCCACCACCCTTCCCAACCTTCCAAGGGAGGGGAAAGGCTGAAGGTTAGGTTGATCACCAATGGTGAATCATTTAGGCAATCATCCCTATGTAATGGAGTCTCTATAAACCCCGAAGGGCAGAGATTAGAAGCTCCTAGAGAGCTGAACGTGTAGAGATTCCTGGAGAGTGGTGTCTAAGAATGGACAAGGAGGTCTATATCCTTAATGACAGGTCTTGAAGGGTACCTCTCACCATCTGGTATTCATGACTATCCTTTGTGATACCTTTCATAATAAACCCTCAAATAGAAGCAAGTGTTTCCTGAAGTTCTTTGAGATGCTCTAACATATTCATCAAACCAGAGGAATGGGTTATGGGAAGCTAGATTTTTAACTGGTTGGGCAGAAGCACAAGTAACACTGCCAATTGCGAATGACACCTGAAGGTGGAGTACAGTCTATTTTCCTGGCACTTTCTCTCTCTTTCCTACTTCCTGGTGAGCAGGAGGTGAGCAGCCACATGTTCCAATGTCATGATTTCTACGTTACCTCAAATGCAAAGCACACAGCTGAAAACACAATGATACTCTTGAAACCATGAACCAAAGTAAATCTTTCCTCCTTTGAAGTTGCTTTCTCAGGTATTTTTGTCACAGAGATAGACAGCTGACTAATACAGGTGTACCTCCAGAGAAATACACATATACTGTGTGTAGGTTACTAGTTTTAGTCAAGGATCAAAATGCTTAAGCTGGTCAACGGAAATTTGCAGGCATTTTCCCTGACTATATCAAGATATACCTTATCACTGAAAGATATAAACATCTGTTGAAGATTGTCCACTTGGTCTCAGAAATGCCGTCTTTTATTTGTGGCCCCATTCTGCATGTTTATGTACTTCCCCAAAGAGGCACTGGGCTGCTGGGTACAAGAATAAGGAAGGCAGGTGACTGGGGGTTCCTAAGTAGGGAAGTTCCATTTGAGTCTGGAGATAGAGATGGAACATTGGGGTGCAAAGAATGTTGAAGAACTTAGACCCAGTCCCCACTACACTTATCTCCAATGCACTTCCCTATGAAAAACATGTCCAAAGTCCACAGCATGGATGCAGAGGGAGGAAGCTCTTACAACTGTTCACATCAGAGTGGCATGGAGAAGAGAAAAGGAATAGAGAATAACAAATGCAAGCTAAAGACCAAACAACTGTAATCCCCAGAAGGATACTTCTCACTAGCTGCCCTGTCTATGGGCAGGCACGGGGTAACAGGACCTCAGAAGCCATCTAGGCAGAGTCATCTAAGACTTCATCAGTGAGGCAGAACTGCCCTTTCCAACTGGCTGTGTGTCTTGAGAAAGGAGACTCAATTTCTCTGTGTTTCAGCTTTCCATTTATCATATGAAGATAGCAAAAATGCTTATCTCTTAGGAATGTTACAAAGATTCAAGGAGTTAACATTTACAAAAATGCTATAAATAGCATTATGTAGATAGAAAGTACGTTACACTTAAAAGTATGGATGAGTAGATGGGTAAACAGAGAGATGTCTTTAACAGCCTCCGGTAAATGCTTCAGCACACACTAACAGCACACGGGGGTCTCACTGTGATAATACCATAGATGTGTACAGTGCACTTTGAACAAGTTCACCTCCTCACCATCAGTAAATTGAGCCATCTTTTTTGTTATTAAGAGAGACACAGATCAGATAACCTAAAAAGTTCACTCCACCTTGATGCCTACTCTTTGATTATGGCATTTCAAGGAACCTCAAGGAAGAAAGCTAGTCAAGAGAATGTTCTAGGAATATACATTTTTCCCTAAAATAATCAGAAATCACTGACATGTCTATAACGGTCCAAACTTGACTTGAATAATCTATGGTTGAGAGCTGGATCAGCTATACTATAGCCCCAGACCCAGGAGCCAGTCAATCAGGTTGTTCAACCCCATCTCCAGCCAATCAGATTTCTAAGTTCTATTACCCCCTTTTCATTACAAGAAAAAAAAAAACCTTATCATATTAGCTTGACTTCTCTTGCAATAAAAGAATCTCCTTTAAGCCGGGCGCTGGTGGCTCACGCCTGTAATCCTAGCTACTCAGGAGGCTGAGATCTGAGGATCGCGGTTCAAAGCCAGCCCGGGCAGGAGAGACCGTGAGACTCCTATCTTCAATAAACCACCAGAAAACCGGAAGTGGTGCTGTAGCTCAAGTGGTAGAGTGCTCGCCTTGAGCTGAAGAGCTGAGGGACAGCGCCCAGAGTTCAAGCCCCACGACCGACAAAAAAAAAAAAAAAAAGAATCTCCTTTAAGCATTACTAGCCTTCTAGGATTCTTTTCATCTTCACACTACCTCCTTACCCCCAGATCACACCTCTAGTGGTTGATGAAATCAAACCAATAGCAATCTTCCAGGAACTTAGGAGTCACTATGGTTCTGGTCCATCCTATAAGACTCCATCCACCAACAGCACCTATGCCTGATGGGAATTTTTTCTGTCTCTAGACAATTAGTTTTGCCAAGTCTGCTTTCAGAACTTTCAAGCCCTCCTTGATTGGCAAGGTGCTGCTAACCCAGCACCTTAGCCCAAAATTCGTATCCTACCCGCAACAGACACAGTCAACTGAGTGAAAATGAACTCCCTGAGGATGGAAAAATATATCTGCAAATTCTGCCTCTGATAAGAGCCTAATATCAAAAACAAACAAACAAAAACCCAGAAAAAAACAAGTGTGGAGAGAATATAGAGAAACTGGAACTCTTACACGCTATTAGTGGCAATACAAAATGGTGCAACAGTTACGGAAAACAGTGTGGCTATTTCTAAAAATATTAAAATTAAGAGTTACAAGGTGATCCAACAATGCCATTCTGGGTATATTCCCCTTCAAAAAAAATCAAAAACAGAGTCTTAAAGAGAAACTAGTACATCCATAGTTAGAGCAGTATTATTCGCGATAACTAAAAATTGAAAGCAACCCAAGTGTCCACTAACGGATGACTGGAGAAGCAAAATGTGGTTATACCATGTAGCAGAATATTATTCAGCTCTAAAAAGGAAGGAATTTTAACACATGCTATAACATCAATGAGACTTGAAGATGTGTGCTAAGTGAAATGAATAGTCACAAAGATGTATAATTCCAAACATATGAAGTATCTTAAGTGATCAAATTCAAAGAGACATGAAATATAATGGCGTCTGTAAGAGGTCATGGTAAAGGGAAAAGTAGTTTTCTTTAATGGGTATAGAATTTCAGTTTTGCAAAATGAATTCTGGAGCTTGGCTGTACAACATAATGAATTTACCCTCAGTTCTTCCTATTCACAGGTTCACAGGAACCTACAGATTCAACTAACCATAGATATATAATATTTGGAAACAAGCTAGGTGCTGGTAAGCTAGATAATCCTAGCTACTATAATCCTAACTACTTGAAAACTATTTACATAGCAATTCAGGCTTGAAGGCAGATTTAGCAAATAACCAGCACATGTCTTTTTACGCCAACTTCTATAGTCTGAAGACAGTATTAATCAATTGCAGCAAACTTCCAGCACAGTGAGTTTTCATGCAGAGCTCCAGAGCTGTACTCCAACTGGTCAGAACTAAAATAGAAGGAACCAATGTTCCTTTTGGTTCATGACTCTATGGCCATGAAAACTTACCTTCCTTTTGACCTTTACCTATTAGTAAGAATTATTTTAAGTGATGATTGATTTTTAAATTTCAGATTCTCAGCTGGAATCTGATGGCTCATGCCTATAAACCTAGCTATTCAGGAGGCTTAGATCTGAGGTTCAGAACCAATCCTGGCAGTGAAGCCCATGAGACTCTTGTGTCCAATTAACCAGCAAAAAACCTGGAAGTGGAGGTATGGCTCAATTGGTTGAGCACCAGCCTTCAGCAAAAAAAAGCTAAGAGACAGCATCAGCCCTGAGTTCAAGTCCTAGTACTGGCACAAATAAAATTTTCAGACACTCCTTCACTTTCTTCCTGATCTTTAAGCTCATTTTACTAATATATATATTTATCTAGTATATTTTTGGCCCTATTAATTGCTACTATATGGAGTTTTCAAAGAGCAAGGGCCATTCTGAATGGTTTTTCAGTACCTCATAAACATACAATGGTATCACCAATTACTGGCCTACGTTATAGACTTCAGAAGAGTTGTAAAGCACAGATGTAAAGAGACATGAAACAGCTGAATACCAAACTCTAAGGAAGTCAAAGCCACTATTTGATGATAAGACACACTGTAATTAACAGATTAACACACTATCTGAGTAAAAGGGGGAAGGATTTTTTTTAAGCAATCTTCAACCTAGAAGTTGCACTTGTCACCCAACAAAGAACAATTGTTTATATAAGTCAGTTTGCCAGGGAAATAGAAAGAACAAGCAAGCCATAAAAGCAGGGAATTTTATAAATGTAAAATTTGTGTGGGAGCAGCATGAGAACTCTAAACACCCAGCACTTTGGGGGATTTCCCGAAAGTCAGTACAAAGAAATCCTGGCCAGGTGCTGATGGCTCACACCTAGGATCCGAGTCAATCGGAAATCTGAGATCTAAAGATCCAAGGAACAAGAGTCTGTAAGATTCTTACTTTGAATTATGAGCAAAAAGCCAGGAGTGGAGGTATATGGCTCAGTGGTAGAGATTCAGACTTGAGCAGAAAAGAAAGTGAGAGCAAGAGGCTCTGAGTTCAAAAGTACAAGCGCACACATGTATGTACACACACACACACACACACATACACACAAACACACACACACACACACACACACACACACACACACACACACAATCTTGAGCAATGAAGATGTTTAAACTTGGAAATGTATTAGCTGGAAAGAAGGCACCAAGTGCTCCCTATAGTTGACCTATTAACCTGATAGGAGTATACAGTTAGTAAGACATTAATCTCCAAACAACCAAACACCCCTTGTACCACTAGTAAGGAAAATTTCTCACCAATTGGTGACTGCCATGCCCACAAAGCAGAAGCCATTCTCGAACAAAGTCTCTCTGATGGCTTGATGGACAAAGGAGACCTGATCATCCAGCCTAAGTTTGTGTTTTCCAGCCCCACTCCCAGGAAGCATGAAAACTCTGTTCTCAGAGAAGTAAAACCACACCCTAGAATTCCTTGCAACTTACCAGTGGAAAAAAAAATTAGATAATTACTACCAGAAAGAAACATTTTGTGGAAAGAGGGCAGGCTCCACACACCTGCTCAGCCTTTTTAAAAAAGGCAGCATGATAGAGGCCACTGGCAAAAGGAAAATGTAAAATGTACAATCACTGGAGAGTAATGAATCCAAAAAAGGATGCACTACGCCCTCAGGGTGTTTGCCTACCTTGAAGCATTAACCATTATTAACCTCAGCTTCCACAGGATTACAATGGGTATCATTCTGTATTGAATACCTACCAAGAATCTGGTTCTGTGCTATGGGTTGCTATGGAGACATGCAGGAAGAATGCATGAGACTTGGTTCCTAAACTCCTAGGAGTTTACTCTTTCTTCTTCCCTCCCTATCTACCCCCCTTCTTGGTTTCTTTCTTTCTTTCTTTATTTTGTGATATTAGGAGATTGAGCTCAAGGGTGCTAACCACTTGAGCCACTGCCCCAGTTCTTTGTTTTCCTTTATTCTGGTTAAAATAGGTTCTTACACTTTTGGAGGACAGCCTCAATGGTGATTTTCCTATCTCTATCATTTGCAGAGTTGGGATACAGGGGTGTGTACCCATGCCCAACACATTTTTCAAGATGAGCAGTCTCATTCTTTTTCCAGTCTAACCTTGAACCACAATTCTATTTCTATGTCACAAGTAGCTGGAATAACAAACATAAGTGATCATACTTTATTTAAGAGATATAAACATGGATTTCTTTGAAAGCAATACACACTGTGAGAAGCATGAAAAGAATACAAAGGCTACCAGGAGGCCTGAGTGCAGAATGTTTCATATTCCAAGCTACTAGCTTCCTTTAAAAGCCTTTCTTGTTCACCCATGTGCCAGGCATGAAGGTATAGGTGCTGCTTTGAAAGAGAAATAAACAGGGCCTGGTTTCAACCTGTAACTATCCTAACTATCCATTTAACTTGATTCTTGAGCATCTACTAAGTGCCAGCCACTACACTAGATGATCTGGATGATCTGGAATTATAGAAGCTAAGTGTGCTTTTATCTGCAAGGAATAAATGGGACACACACATACACACACACACACACACACACTTGGTTGCCTACAAACCTGTGCTAATCCTGACAAAGGAGAGGGCTATAACTAGTTCCTTCTACACATGGAGCTGATTGTACCTTTGTGTTAAAGAACATAACCCAGAGTGTAGTAAGAATGCAGACTCTGTGAGAACCAGTCTCATCAATGTAGGAGCAAGCCTTTGGAGTTCATTTGTGCACCTGCTGATTCAAGTCATGCCAACTCAGTTCTTAAGAAACAGAATCCCTGTCCCTGACCATGTTTTACCACCTTGCACAGTCCAATAAAAGACAGGCAATTTATAACTACCCAATGAACTAAAGAATTTTTCTAGTCGTAGTCAAAATGCATGCTAAAACTTAGACCTAAAAGTTGTGTATATGCTACTTGCAAGCCACTATTATTTAAAGTATTAGAACAGGAG
Source organism: Dipodomys spectabilis (assembly GCF_019054845.1). Taxonomy (NCBI): domain Eukaryota; kingdom Metazoa; phylum Chordata; class Mammalia; order Rodentia; family Heteromyidae; genus Dipodomys; species Dipodomys spectabilis. The sequence continues at coordinate 8,801,669 of NW_024870686.1, read as the reverse complement.
AGCAGGAATCAGTTTCAATACTCTGTTTATAAGAGGTCTTGTGTTTGCAGGTTCCATCCACAAACTCATGGAGAGAGGCCAACTATTAATTTGCCTTTGGCATGAGCACACTATAAACTTGTATTGTTGATACATTTGCTTTGTTCCATTTGCCAAACTCTGTGTGTTTGGGGTAGGGGAACAGTTTCTCCCACTGAAGTCTGCCCAGTATTCATTCACCCTCACCAACTCTACCTCTAGACTCCTTATTCAAATTAGTTACAGAAGAGTCCCTAAATAAAATGCACACTGACTTTCAAAATGCCATATAGACAAGCCCATGGCAAGACTGTGGGATTTTCTAGTACCCTTGCAATTTGCTACAGTAGGAAAGGTGTCCAGAACTTAAGCTTTAATTAGATTGGACAAAGAGGCTGGACACAAATAGCATCTTACTCTCTTCTCGTCCTTGAGCTCGGGCTGAGAGGACCATGTTACAGAACAGAATATACTATACATTATTTTGGTTCATCCAGTTATCAAAGTGATCACTTCTATGGACAAAAAAGAGAACTCTATTTATGATGCTATTTCTTTCTTTACTGAGAATCAATGCAGAAGGGGACTTAAGAAAGACCAAAACCCCAGAACAGACTCAGCCTCCTCTGGCCAGCATGCCAAGAAGGGGAAATTTTACCAAGAGGAGGGTTAAAATTAAAGTTTCCCAATGACAACTTTAAAAAGAAAACCATCTCTCACTTTCTGGGAGAAATCTTTTGTTTTGAATAGTCTCACCTGGAAACAGACTATGTAGAAACTGAAGCCACAAATCTGTCTTATTTCTCATTCACCTGTCATCTTCAGTTCCACACTGTCTCAGGCCTACTTGGAGTTTCTTTGTAAAATGTTTGTCTGTCCTAACCAGATGATTCTCCTTCTTCTGACCTGTCACTCACAAATTACAAGTCATTTCAACATAGTCTTGCATCTGAGGAGGAAATAAAAGGCAAAAAACCTGAGATTTTGTTTTTTGCATCTTAATTTTTTCCCCAGGAACTATGGCTTCTCATCTCATTAAACTGCCTTAAGTCTTGAAGGTGATATTAAAATTAACAGCTGATACTTCTTGCCTGCAGTTTCTTGGGGGGTTTTGGTTTGTTTGTTTGTTTCTCAGCCAACAGTATTTTTCAGTCCTTACCTATTTACCCTGTTTTAAATTAGGGCAGGGCAATGACCCAGAGATTTGGTGCCTCAATCATTACAAATCTGTGTGAATTTGCAGATATAGGTAGGTAGTTACCTCAGCAACAGAGCACAAGGAAGGGCCCAGACTTTTCCTTACCTGCCCAGGAAGAGGGTGCACAACTACACTTCGGCATATGACATGGCTGTAGAGCCTCTTGGTCTTACAGAATGTTTATGTCAAGAGGTTTCACCAGAACATAAGTGATAGATTTCAGAGGACACGATCTCAGATGGCTACTCCCACAAATAATTGCAACAAGACGACAGGAAAATCAAAGTCATTCTGAACATGTATCTTTGTCACAGCTACTTTCACAAAACAACCTAAAAATAAGTGTCATTTGTTGTAGAAATGATGGCCCAAGAAGGGCATCAGATGGTCTGGCTGTCTCTCCACACAGGGTAAGGAGGAAGAAACATCTCTGTGACACAAATTCTTTCTCTAGGGTTCTGAGCACATTTCACACACATGAAGAAATTCATCATTAGAAACAGGCCCCACTGAACAGATGAGTCCATGGGAAGTAAACAACTTAACCTCTTTCATCGTTTAAAGAGGCTACACATTTTTCCATCTTGGAATACTGCCTGCCATAATTCCTAGTGTTGCTCATACTGTACCCAATCAACTCTGGTCTTTATTCACAATAATGTTCTGATTTGTCTATACCTTGGTCCTGTCAGATTGGAGCACTTTGGAATTCCAGGTAACCTCCCCAGAAGAACTCAGGAAGTACTGTATTCAAGCCTGCCCTCTTAGCCCCTCACAAGGGAAACACAATGATTCAAAAGATAATGTCAGCAACCCTTGGAAAACTCTGCTCTAAAGGGACAATTTTGTTTTATTTAAAATAGCAAGATTTCCCCCCCATGTTCCCTTAAGTTCATTTTAGTTATTAAATTTTTCTACCAAAAGATCTGAAGACAATGTTATCTTTATGTTTTTATCTTAAAGAGTTGGAAACTAGAACTTTTGAAGTTCCTACCTGATTTGAGCTATACATAATCTAAGTTTTAGCATAGCACACTGGACCAAAAAACTCAGATCTCACCCTAGCTGATAATTAAAACACTTTCTGAGTCGTGTTACCATGGTTACTAGGATTTCTCAGAGCCCTGTGATGCTTGAGTGAGAAAGTTTTTCTCTAAGGCTCAGACAGTGTTTCCAGGTCTGGGCAAGGCTGAGTCCTGCAGGGTATGGATGCCACTGACACACCTATTATATAGGTTTCTGCCTACATAATAACTAGCCTCCCCATTGGTCTCTGTTGCGCATCTCATTTCAATAAGGAAGTGTTAAGAAAGTCTTCTTATCCCATTTTTAGAGAAGAGTAAGCTTGAGACTCAGACACAGTGAATAGCTTGCTCAAGGTTACTCGGCCAGAGAGTAAGAAAGATTAGATATGAACTAGGTTTTCTGATATTAAAGCTACCCCAAACTGGGTGCACACTCTGCTTGGTTTCTATGCCTCTTGCATGTTGAAGAACACAGACTTAGGGCTGGGTTGATAAAAGATTTGTAACATCCTTAGGCAGATTATTTCAGCTCTTGAGCTCTGTTTTGTTGTCTGTGGGCTGGGCTGATAATTCTTCCTTCATCAGGTTGTTCTAAGGATTACATAAGTTATTAAGTCTAACATTCTAAAGTACACACTTGGCCCATAGGAAGGAAGCACTATATAAATGGGAGCTCATCTTAGCTGCTGAATCGCTCATTCATTCAATGAAATACAATTATAGCCAAAGAACCAGAGAGTCTGCAGTCATCTGAGGCTATGGAAGATGTCTATTCTGCAAGGTGGGCGGCCAAGGCAATCTCAGAACAAAGAAAGCACTGGTCATGAGAACAAGCCCCTGTTAGATCAGATCACAGCCTAGGAGGCCTTGATGTTCAAAGTCAAATGTGGCAGTCTCTTCTCTCTGTGGTCAATTCCCCTGTCCCTGACATCAATCTAGAAGACATCTGCTCTGGCAGAACACTGGCAATGACACAGATAGAGAAAGTCTCTGTTCAGAAAGGCTGCCATTTTTTTCCCCTTTTTTTAAACAGCAGGTTTCTCCTTTCTCTGATAAAAATCAGTTTTGCTTTCACTGAGGGAAATTTTTTCTCTTCCAGAATTTAAATTCCATGCACAGCTCACTAGCTTCAAAAAGGCATTTACTTTTTGGAGCTTTTCAAAGGTACTTTAAACTGGTAGGACGTCAGAGAGGCAGTGGAGAAAGCTGTGAGTTCCAGCATACTAGCATGAAACTCTATTCTTTTCCTTTAATAACCCACATGTGCAAAGATTCCTCTTTTCTAATTTTGGCACCAAAGCCTACTCACCATCACAGTAAGAGTTGGAGCACACACTTAGCTTAGCTTATTTTGCCTCTCCAAATCTTGTAGCCTAACCTCCTTTGGCCCACTTTTGCCTGCTTAAACAAAATGAAGTGTCCGTTTCCTTAAAAAGGCTTGCAGAAGACACTTCTGAGACATGTGGGCAAAAAGAGCACCTGATTTTAAAATCATGGGAACCCAAATGAGCAAGAGCTCTGCAGGACTTTTGGGGGTTTGGGGCAGGGGAGGAAGGGGCTAGTGCTAGGCCCATACTTTCTAAGCATCAGCTCTACCATGGAGTTACAATACCAGCCTCCCATGTTTCTTATTTCAGATAGCCAATCCAAGCAGGGCACTACTGGTAGGTTTGTTTACAAAGCCTGAAATCTACACTGAGAAATTAACATAAAAGCACCAAGGCCTTCACAGAGACACTGGCGCCTGGAAGGCAGGAGTTAAGACTGGGCCTTAGTTAGATACAGCAAAAACAAAGGTTTCTAATAAAGGCCCTACAGATGAGTAGCTTCCTTACAGCCAGACTGTATCTTCCCACACAGGCACTGGTACTCACCTTGACTTGGGAGGGGGAGGGGGCGGGGAGAATGTCTCCAGCCCACTTCTGTCCTTGGGAAACTCAAAGGCAAAAGAGGCTGATTTGCTCATCCCAGTCCCAACTTTGCCATTCTGCCCAGAGGAGCCGTCACTGGGGTGGAGTCGATGCCAGGTAGAAGAGTTTGAAAGGTCTGCAGTGCCATTTTCTGTCTTTCTTCCCCAGCTTTGATTCAACAATTCCTGCTCCACCTCTTCCTCTTCCTCTATCCGACTCCAGGCGCCAGTCTGGTACTTGGGCCGCCTCGGGTCCACGGCTGAAGAGGAGACTGCAGGAGGACACCTGGCAGGCTCACCGACAGTGGCACTGTTGGTTCGGCAGGAAGCAGTGAGCTCGGCAGGGCCTCGAGAAGAAGGCTGTGTCCCAGAGCCACTGCCATTGGAGCTCCCATCACCGACATCGGCCAGGGTCAAGGCCGATGGTGATGCTGGAGATCCTCCAGGGCTACTCTTAGACAACTTGGGGGGAATGGCAGGCCTCCCCCTGGGTGTGGTCTCAGTCAGACCATGAGCCTGGCTTTCCCTGGAGCTGGGTCCCTGCCGGGCTGGTGTCTCCTCTGTACCAGCCTCTAAGTCTTGGTTCACAGGTCCATGTGGCCACTGCACCCCCACTGCAGAGTCAGGGCTGCTCAGATAGATGGTCCTATGGTCCTCTTCTGGGTGTGCTGCCATGACTGTAATGGTGGCTGCCACCTGAGGAGCTTTATCTGGGCCTTCCTTGTCCCGGCTCCAACCAGATGCTACTTTCTGAGCCCAAGTATCCCCTGCCCATGCTTGGTGGCCATGGGTTTGGCCTGGAGCAGCTGCTGCCTGCTCTGCCTTGGCCTGTGGCCTCGAAGGCACTGGAACTGCCTTCTTCCTCTTAGTGCTCTCAGCGTAGATGGGTTCAGGCTGTACTGCTTCCCTGGGCTGGGCTGGAGATTGGGGTTCCACAGCCAGTCCCAGGCATTTGCTAGAGGTCATTACATGACAGCCAGAGTCCTGCTGCTTCCCTGGGACAGGTTCCTTCATGAGAGAGCAGTAATCGCTCTCTAGGTGTGGGGTAAAGGGACTGCTGGTGCCACTGCTGCTGCCACAGGACAGGCCATCAGAACTGGCAGCTTCTGAGGTCAGCTTCTTAGAGACCAGATGGGATGGGTTCGTTGTGGGACCCTGGCCACAAAACTCCCTGGGGAAGTTTAGAACACGCTTCTCCTCTTGCCCCGGCTGGGCACACATTCCTTGCTCCCAGCATGTGGGTGAGCAGTCCCCTCCACCATGTCTGCCCAGGGAGCCCTCAGCATTCATGGTGTCCTTGGCAACTGGGCTTCCTGGGCAACAGTCCAGGATGGAGCAGTATTCTCCGCCTTCACTGTCCCCTGAGGGTGAGCACCTTTGATCACTGTCATCTTCTGAGGGCAGGGATGCCCGTAGGGGCTGTGGAGACGGGCAGGGCCTAGGGCCCTTGTGACAGCCAGATGTCATCCCAGAAAAGGCAGCCAGTTTCTGGCGGAAGCTTTCTTGAGCAGAGGGCAGCTCCTGGTAGGGAAATGAAGGTTTCTCTTCCCGCCTGGCCTTCTCCTCTGGGTAGCTCACTGGGTGGAAGGCAATGCTCCTTTCCCCTTGGTCTAGGCTGTGCAAGCCAACCATGGCATAGGCAGGCGGGCAGTGGGAGCTGCCCTCTGTGCAGGCAACGGGACCAGCAGGCTTCTGAACTCCTCGGAAGCTGCCTAGGTAGACTATGGGCACGTCATCCTGCTTCGCGAGGGGCAGCTTGCTCGGGGCTCGTCTCCAGATGACCTACACAGGCCCAAAGGTCAAAAGATTTACATTAGAGCGTGTACTGGGACATTGTCAACCATAGTGTCTGGGGAAACTTGGGAGGTGTGGACTCTAGGCAAGCTATACACCTGCCCATCTTCTGATATCTTCACAGCTTATATTCATTGTTGTAGCTCCCTAGCCACTTATCTTTCCAGACACTGACTGTGCTACCTTCTCAGGGTCTGTAATGTTTTTCACTTAAGTCTATGAGTTAAGAAAATAAAAACAGCAAAACAAAAACAAAAACTTCGGAAAAAAAAATAGAACATTTTGTCTTCTCCCTCACAATTGCTAGGTGAGTTAGTTTCTTCTCCAGGCTTGGAAAATACAATTTTGGGCTTTGGGGCTTTATATTTGCTTTGTGCTAGCTGACTTTTTTCTTTTCTTTTCTTTTCTTTAAACAACTCTGCTCCAGCACATTCTGAAGAAATAAAATCAAAATGATTTCTAAAACACCTAGTGATCAGGGCTTTGGGATGGGTCCGGGCTTTTCTTGGTAAGTCATGCCAAACATTTGTTCTCTCTTCCAGTTAACAATGGTGCCCTCAGCCCCAACCTGATTAAGTGGTTGGGCTACAAGAGGTGGACCAGTCATTCCCATCAAAGAAATCACTGTCTCCCCTTCTTTCCCTTTCAAAGCTCCTCACTTCCTCTGTTAAGACTGTTAAATGCAGTTTTGAAGTATGGCCTGCATCTGGATCCTTTCCCAAGACTCCTGGCTTATATAGGTGAAGGTTGAAGGGGTCCCAGAGTGGCTTGGTGAATGGGTGTAACCAGCTAAAAGGAAACAGAGCAGCCCTGAGAGGGACATGGACTTCACTGCAACCACAGGAAATGCCAGTCTTCATTAAGAATCTCCTGACTTCAAACTGACCTTTGTTTGTACATACGCTTACCACATATCTTGACTACTTTAGCTAATAAAATCTAGAGCATACAAAGAAGTCAATCTGAAGCAAGACATTGTTGGAATGTCTTAAGCATATAGCCTCTGAGATGTGTCCAGCTGCCTAAATCTACAAACCCTAAATAATTACAGCTTTGTAAGGGTTACCAGTGAGATGAACAGATGGGCCTAACCTCTAAGGTGTAACTGCTTTAATTATCATAGATCAAAGCTAGCAAAACTCAACCTTCTAACCTGGAAGTATGAATATTGGGTGGGTACTAGATGATCATAAGCAATGGTGGTAATATTTTAACTGTGATAATGGCATTGTGATCATATATATTATTAAGTTCAAAATTTCTGAAAACATTTACATCTAATATAAATATTATACATAACATTTATATATCATATATAAATACATATAAATATATAAACATGTATATATAATAGAAATATTATATATAATTATATGATATATATGATTGGCTAGTGCTTGATAATTTCTGAAAATATTCTTAAAGCTATATATATACATATACATAAATATATTTATATGTGTGTGTATATATATATATAGAGAGAGAGAGAGAGAGAATATGAGTGAGAGAGAGATCTATCCAGTACTAGGGCTGAAAGTTAGGGCCTTACCTCCACTTCTGTTTTTTTGCTGGTTAATTGGAGATAAGGCATTTCTTCCTGGGCTGGCTTCAAACCACAATCCTCAGATCTCAGTTTCCTGAGTATGTAGGATTACAGGAGTGAGCCACCAGCACCTGGCTAAAAGAGCTTTTTGTTGTCTGCCTTTACATGTCTCCAAATCATTGGAGGAAATTGGATGAATAGTTATTAGCTTAAAGGGACAGAGCAAAAGGAAGGTAGAAAGAGCCTAACAGCAAGAAGTCAGGGAAAAACAATCTCAGGGCAAGCCCATGGGCAGCCATCCTGCAGGATTCTTGCTCCAACAGCCCTCTCTGGCTGCCATCCAGCCACCTCATGTTAGAAGAGGAGCAGCTCCTGTAAAAATTCCACAGGGGTTAGTCAGCCTCACCTGTGGGACTTCAGCACTCAGACTAGCCTCTGTCCACACATCAGAGGCCTCGGAGCTCATCATGGTGGGCTTCACAGCAATGGTAGGCTTCGAGTAGGGTGAGCCGTCATCATCCAGGCGACAGTTCTCAGGCCTGGGGGGCAGGCGAGGGGGAGGGGGCAGGCTGCCTGCTCTGGACTGGGGATGGCCAATGGCCAGCTGGTGGTCACTCCGCAGGCAGAAGCAGTTCTTGCAGGACCCGGGCTTCCAAATGTGCTCCACAAAGTCATTGCACGCAGACATTTTTGGGCTCTCAGGGTTCAGTCGGATGGTCTGGAGCATTGTGAGCCAATAGTGTGTTGGTTCATTTTGTGCCCAGTTCTCTGGTGTAGACTTGTAGGAGGCAGAGGTGGATCCCAGAGCAACCTCCTGGAAAGGCAGAATGCTGGCTTGATTAGGATCTTCCCCTCCAGAAGATGGGTGCCCTAGCAATTACAGTCTGATTAGCAGACTGGGGGAAAAAATGGACAGGAAGAAGGCAAGCAGAAGAAAGGTAAGATGAGTATTTCATTCATTCTGGGGCCCTTACTCACTTGTCACACGCTCTGCCATACTTGCTAGTGGAGTGGCCTTAAGAATCTGTGAAAGCTAAACCCAGCTCTGTTACATGAACAGGAAGCACAAAAGACTTTTGTAAAATGTTGAAAATTTGGGGAAGTTACAAGGAAACACAACAACCACTACCACCATCAACAGCAAAGTAAGTTTGAGGTGACTGTAAGTCATACATTTTGTGAGACATTGAAGATGAGGGGGAATATGAGCTCCTCAGAGCAACAAGAACCACAGAGCAGTGCAGCAAATAAAAGCAATAGCCATCAGATGGTAACGCTCCATTTTTGTGTCTGTTTTTTAAAAAGAAATTATTAAGGGCTGGGAAGGTGGCTCAGCGGTAGAGTGCTTGCCTCGCATGTATGAGACCCTGGGTTCAATTCCTCAGTACCACATAAGCAGAAAAAAGCCAGAAGTGGTGCTGTGGCTCAAGTGATAGAGCGCTAGCTTTGTGCTGAAGAGCTGAGGGACAGCGCCCAGGCCCAGAGTTCAGGCCCCACGACCGACAAAAAAAAAAGAAAGAAAAAAAAAAGAAAAGGAATTATTAAGTAGTTGTACAAATAAGTTTCAATTCCATAAATCAGGAACAATGCACAATTTTTTTTTATCAAGAACTGTATAAGAAGAAAAGTATCCCTGAGCCCACACAATGCCTGAAATTGGCCCCTGTAATATATACTGCTGAATAGGTAGATTGTTGTGGTCTTGCCTTGACCCCCAGGGAAACGCTGTCAGGAGGTCTGGCATCTTGGGAATTCCATCCCCTCCCCTTGCTTAATATACTTCATTCAACCCCCAAGCTGACAAAGCTAGGTGCTGTCAGCTTAGGAGGAAAACAGGCAAGAAATGCATGGACACTACAGTTTTCCTCTAGGCACTGTGAGAGAGAATGTGAGAGGAGGTTATCAGATAGGTATTTGACAATAGCATAGACCTGAAGACAAGGGGATCAACTTTCCAGAGTCTATTGCTTCTGAGAATAAAGTTGAAAGCCCAGTTTGCCCCACAATCCCTGGTGAATTCACTCTTAAAGAGTAGCTCAGCGGCAGCAAACATTAAGCAGTTCACCTGAAAACCACCCCATCAGGAGGCTGGGATCCCCATTCTGCATACAAATGGTAAAACTACAACAAAGGCCAAAACTGAGATGTGTCCACTGATACTGAGTGTGTTGGTTTGGGAAAGAGAAGCCAACTTTGCTGGGTCACCTCAGTAACCCCTAAGGATGCTGAGCAGCACACTCACCGCTCACCTTCTCCTATGGGGAATGAACTGCCATCCCATCAGGAGAATGTTTCCAGAAAGGAAATCTTCTTGAGACCCTGAGATAAAAAGATTCTCATGGAGTGGGGAAGGTTTTGCTCTAGGGGTTTTACTCCACTTTGTACTATGAGAGTTTGCATGAAGTTGATGCTCTTCAAACAAGACTAACAAGGTGGACTGTGCCAGGAATTTCAAAGATCATTCCAGAGGCCTTGTGGGAAGCCCTCTCTTTCTTGTCTCCCACACTTACTCACTGCTTTAGTCAATGAGTGCTGAAACTGAGTGTTTTTGGTATGTTTTTTTCCCTCCAAAATTAACAAGGATGCATGTGTGCCAATGACATCTTTAAGATACAGGGTTTTCCTTATAAATCTCTTTCCTGAAGAATTGGTTAGGTTCTCCTCCAAATAACACTAAGTAGCAGTTTCTTCCCCAGCCAAATTCTTAGAGGAGTCACTGGCCTTCAATAAAGACAGGTTTTTCTTTTTCCTGCAGTGTCAGGCCATAGAGAACTGCAAGTTTGCTGCTAATTCTAAAAGAAGAAGAGTAGGAACAGGAGGAGGAGGGGGAGGAGAAGGAGGAGAAGGAGGAGGAGGAGGAGGAGGAGAAGGGGGAGGAGGAAAAAGAGGAGGAGGAGGAAGAGGGGGAGGAGGAAAAAGAGGAGGAGGAGGAAGAAGAAGAGGAGGAGGAAGAGGAGGAGGAGAAGGAGAAGGAGAAGGAGAAGAAGAAGAAGAAGAAGAAGAAGAAATAATTTTGGTCCCCAAGGGTGGGAAGAATGGTCACTCTTGAGAAGCTAGAGTGTAAAGGCAGGCTAAACCTTCCGAGCCATTCAAAAGCTACTGTCAGGCCCATCCACAGGCTATGTACAGGCCAGGCTTCCCCTGCCTCTAAATGAGTATTGGAAGACAGCAGACTGCAGCTGTGTGGGTTCCTTAATTTCCTCCTTGCTGAGGACACTCATATCTAACCACTTCCTGGGGGGACTAACACCAATTTACAAAGAAGCAAATTTGGGTGGCCACATCTTATTTTCTCCTCAGCAAGCAGCTCAGAACACAGTGTTGTCATAGGGTGACAAACTCCCCACTTTCAGAGGTCCCTCTCTCTTTTTGGCCTTGCAACCCTGAGAGTTCGGGAGGCTCTGGATTACTGTCATGCTGGAAGTTTCCTTGAGACCCCTTGCTTCATTTGTGATCATTCCCTCGGTTCCCCCACCTACTCTGAAAGTCTGGGCAGATTGGAGGAAACTTTCACCACATAACTGCCCACACACAAAGACTTTAATCAGACATCATTAAATCAGGGGAAACAAATGCAGTCCTGAGCTTCCCAGCACGGTTGACTCTCTGTGTCCTGTTGACACTGGTTTCTCAGTCCCAGCAAAATGAATTTACCATGGTGTCGGTAGAGCCAGTTCAAAGTCTTCGCCAATGCTCCCCTGTGCCTGGAATCTTCTCCTATTTGTTTTCAGTAAATGACAGTGAAACACACTCACAGAGCAGGAGCAGAGCTAGCTTGCCCAGGCAGTGCCAGCTCTCCACACACAGCCTGGGAATGGCACCTTCCCACCCACATTCCTTCCCTGGAGGGGAGGGGGGAGAAGGCAGCCCTCAGAATTATGCAAATTCCCCCATTTTAGTGGGAGGCTGCAGTGTAAGATTAGAAAAAAAAATCTCAGCATTCTTTCTGATCCAAATCATGATAAAATAGGCTTGCCTCTGCAAACTTCTGCACTGGATTTGTAGCTACAACTCACAAGACCCAAGCTGTCAGATAACTCCTACCCCATTTCAAAAAGAATCAGAAGAATCAGGGTAGTCAGACCCACAACTAAATATTTAGAGCCCAGCGCAGCTGATCCTGGCTACTACAATTCAATTTGTGCAATGCCTGGAATAGGAACTATGTATGGAAAGTGTCTGGATTTCAATACATTCCAGTTGACCAGACAGAAAGAAGGACTTGGCAACCTTAACAATCCCTCCTCCCCGATATCTACACCCAGAAGGTAAATTACAATATTTATACAGTTTTCTATTTTCCTTCTTTAACGCCGTGTAATCTGATCTCAGCAGGAGAAATGTGCTTTGCACCCACTATGGTCTAAAGGACTCCTGGCTAGCAGACTAACTGCAGAATTCTCTCGGACTTCCTGTCAAAAATGCCTTCTCACAAAAGAGATTGTTGAATCAGAGTTCATTCAGACAGGCGCTCCGTCAAGCCTGGCAACCCGGAGTCTGGACTCAACCTTACCTCCATAGACCTCTGGGCTTGGCAAGAGACTCCTTCAAAACCCTATGCTGCCTTGAGCGTTAACCTGGGAGAAACACAGAGCGAGAGTCTGGAGGCTGCGTTCCGCCTGCATTCGCACTCACAGCTCTCTCACAAGTAGTGAGGGTTCTATTTCCAAGTGTGCATGTGCGTGCGCGTGTGCGTCCTTGGCTAAGGGTGCGGGGCAAGCAAATGTTAAGACCCATGCATGCTCACAGGATGCATTTCTCGGGTTCACCATGTTCAGAGACGGGGCATCACCTCCTTGCCCTCTGGAGACCTGCTGCCACCCGAGAGGTGGCCAGCCCGGATCCCCCAAGCCATCACCCTGGTGGGGAGGGGGGCGCGAGGCTGGCCGGAGCGGCCTGGGCCGGCCTCTACCTCTCAGCGCCTTTGATAATACAGTTCCCAAACGCACCCCGCAAACACAGCAGCCAGACCAGCAAGACCAGTCAAACCATCCCAACGGTGTCCCCCCCCCCCCCCCCCCCGCGCCCCTGCACTCCCGAAACTCCAAGGAAAGTTTCCCCGTTTGGAAAGCGCACGTTTTTGCTGAATGAATCGAAAACACCCCCCAGGGGCTCCTCAGCCTTCCCCCGGCCCCGCGCCCGCCTCCACCCCGGACACCACCCGGGCGGGCGCACGCGGTCGGGACTCTCCACCCGCCGCGCCTGGCCGCCTGTCACCCCGCGGGGCGCCGACAGGGGCTCTCCGCGCTCCCGCAAAGCCCCCCGCTGCGGCCACGTTTGCCAGACAAAAAGAAGCCGAATGTGAAGCGTGCGTCACGGACTCACCTCCCGACTGCGCTCCTCCGGCCACGCCGTCTAGGGCCCAGCCGTCCCCTGCCCGGCCGGGCGCCGGGGAGCATTGTTTGGAGAGTGTCTGCGCGCGGTGTGTGCCCCGCCGCGGGCGGGTGTCGTCTGCCCGGAGCCCGGCAGCCGGGTGGCAGCTGCGAGCGCGGCTCCGCCCCCTTCGCCTCCGGTTACGCCGCCCGCCCGCTCGCCCGGGCTCCCGCCGCACCTCCGCAGTCCCCCGCCACCGCCCCCACGCGCCCCAGGCCCGCGCGCCCCGCGGCTCAGCACGCGCGCGCGCCTCCTGCGCCCTCCTCTGCCGGCCCCGACCGCTCCCCTCCGCCCCCTCCGCACCACCACCGGGCTCTCTCGGAACTCCGCGCCGCACCCGCCTTCCCGCTGGCCGCAGCGAGGCTCCGCCCCCAGCTAGAAGCTTGGAGCCCGCTGACCCCCCAACCCAGCTCGGTTTTTGCACCCCCTCCTGCACCGTGCGCTCGTCTGCAGGGGCGAATGTCTGTGCCTGCAAGCCTCCCTAACCACAGTGCGTGCATAGGTGTAGGGATTGGGGTGCTTGCATGCCTGCATCCAGCCCGCCCTGCAAGTTAAGCAGGGAGGAGAGGACATGAGGTAGAGATGGGGTCCCGAGTGGAATAACTAGATCAAGGTCTGGAAAGGGCTCTGAATGGCGGCTGAGCCAGGAGAAATGTCACCATTACCCTGGGGCCAGAGCTGATTGCAGGTCCTGCCCTGTCCCTCTTGTCTGGCCGGTGACTTAACCTCTCTGAACTTTAGTGTTCTGCAGTTAGAATTCAAGGCAGGGTTGGACTGAAGAGGTGGCCTTTTATCTACCACGCTGGGACCGCCAGGTCGTCCACAGGGCCAACATTACACCTGTGTTTACGCCCTGTCTGCTTTGTGACTCATCCCGCCGGGACAGAATGAGTTTGAGAAGTAGTTCCTCTGGCGAAAAATCTTTTTAACTCAAGATTATGACAGCTTCGGACCCAATCAAGTCCCTCCCTTCCTCTTGCTTCTTTAGGTTAGAGTTGCACCTTGATCTGGGTGTTTCCCCAGTCAATCTGCTGAGATCTCCTTCCAATGCCAGGAAAAGATCCCCCTAACACCCACGTGCTTTTCTCTGCCCTTTATTTCCTCCAGAGACACAGTTGATTATAACTCTAGTTAAGAGTCTGGCACCAGGATGGGCCTGGAGAACCAAGGGGAGTCTCCCGTATTCCTTTCCTCTTCCCCCCTATATGTGATAGTGACATGTAGCCGACGTTTCAGTTCAGTGTGAAGGGGTGAAGGGGATGTAGGCCAACCCCTAACGCTGGGACATACTATGAGAGAGTAAAGAGGGGTGGGGTGGTACTAACATTTGCATATTATTTATCCTGTGCCAAGCAGTGAGCCCATTTTTCCAGAGCAAAGTGGTGGTATTAGGATTGAAATCAAGAGCTTTCTGGTTCCATTGAAAGGCAAAGGTCTGCCAGGAGCCCCTCCCCCAAGACTGCTAATTTAGCCCTATTCTCTTCCTAACATGAGGGGAGGTCATTTGAGCCAATGGATGAGGGCAACTTGGGCAAGGCTCCAACAACATCCAACTCATCAGGGACAGTGTTGATAGGCAGGTACAAAATGGTCTGCACTGGAGAACTACAGAAGTGACATGGTAAGAGTGTGCAATCACAGACCTCTCCCAGGGCTTTGAAATATATATGCTTTCTATTCTTCATCCCAGATATGTCAGTTTTTCCTCTGTAAAGTCTACCTAGCAATTGCTTCACAAAACAAAGGCATAATGAATACATAGGAGACACCTTCATACTTTATTTTCTTCTTTTTAACTTGATTTTTTATATATATATATATACATATATATGTATATATATATATATATATATATATATATAGCTATACTGAGGTTTAAACTCAGGGCTTTGCACTCTACTATATGAATCCAGCACATTTTGCTATAGTTATTCATTTTTTAATTGTCAAGATGATGTACAGAGGGGTTACAGTTACATAAGTAACGTAATAAGTACACTTCTTGTCAAACTTGTTACCCCTTCTCATTTTTCTCCTACTTTCCCTCCCTCCACTGCCCCACAAGTTATACAGACCATTTCCAACATATTGTCTTGTGTATGTCACTGTTGCATTGGTTCCTCTCTTCCTTTGTCCCATCATTCTGTTGTTCTCCTTCCCTTCCCTAATTCAAACAAATGTATATACGATACCAGGGTACCAAAATCAAATACAGTGACAACAGGAGATATACCATAGGGGGAAGAACATACAAAAGAAACAAAAAACAATCACATAGTGCAATAACAGCAAAGAAAAAACCTCTTGTGCCCATATCTTGGAGCTTATTTTGCTTATTATCATCTTATATGGTCATAACTACATGGCTATTGAGCTATTCTGCTCATCTGCTAAGATTATCCTAGATGTATACTAATTATTGTAAATAAGGGAAACCATGGGACCTGATTTTTTGGGGTCTGGCTTACTTCACTTAATATGATTTTTTCCAAGTCTTTTTATCTTTCTATTTCCTTACAGATGGGGTGGTGTCATTCTTTCTAATGGAAACATAAAATTCATACATACACACACACACACACACACACACACACACACACACACACATACACACACCACATTTTCTTGATCCATTCATCTACTAAGGGACATCTGGGTTGGTTCCATATCTTAGCTATGGTGGATAATGCTGCTGATGGATTTAGCATGGCCTTGCTTATGATCATTTGGGTAAATGCCCAGAAGTGTTATTGTTGGTCATACAGGAGCTCTATATGTAGTCTTTCAAGGAATCTCCATACTGCTTTCCAGAATGGATGAACAAGTTTATACTCCCACCAATAGTGTGGCCAATAGGGAAAGCTATGGTTATTCTTGAGATAGGTCTTTTTCTTATGCTAGGGTCAACCAGGACCTTGATGCTCCTATTTAGACTTCCTAATAAAGCTAGGTAGTTTGCAGTGTTCACATGAAATAAACTCATTGTGTTGCATTTGATGATATACCATGTGCATCATTTTATGCTACCAACATGACCAGGGAGATGGCTTTATCTTGCCTAGTGCAAAGAACCCAGGAATTATTCAGGTACCCACTAAATGTCCATCCTCTTACACAGTGCTCTGCAGTAGCCTTAGTTAAGGTATGAGGAATCTCATTCATGTCATGAACAATATTGTACCTGCAATGCAGCACAATTTGTGTACACACAGAATTCTGTGTCTAGCTAGTTATTAGTCCACTTCCATGACACTTCTCATTGCCAGGCTCAGGCTCCTTGGTACAACCCAGACCCTGAAGAACAGCTATGCTTTTCTATGTTTTAGTCCATAGATGCCATTCCGTACAAGACAATGGTTCAGAGATTAAGACAAACAGGTGGGACAGGAAGTGTTTTGGGACAAGATAATGAGGAAGAGAAAGGGGAACTGTTAGATTGGGATGAAAAGTAGTAGACGTAGCATGTGTTCTATAATAACACTTCTTGTTCCCATAGTGTCCCAAGCTTCTGCTCAAATACCTCTTTCCATAATGCTATGCGCTCCTGTTCAAACGCCTCCTTTTTCCACAATGCCCCGGTGTCCACTCAACCAATGAAAATAATCAGGAGGTGCATGCACATGCACAAGCCTCCACGTAATTAACACAAAACCCAAGGGAGGAGCCCTTGCACTATAATAACCACGTCTGAGAGGACCCCATTGGTCTCCTCTGTGGGACCTCGCTCTGGATACTCTGCCTACTTTCTTTGAGGGCTTTCCATTCACTTTCAAATGAATTTATTCTGCTTACACACTTTTATGCCTATTATGCTTTGATGTAAAGAGACGTGAATCAGTCAGTCCAGACAGCATCAATATGATGGTTTGGAATTAGAAAGGCAGAATTAGGAAGTTCAGACCATTAACTTATCCTGCACAGACACAAACTGAGTATGTAAGAATGACCCAGAGCATGACAATGTGGCCAAAGGAAGTCATCTAGGCTATTTCCCCAGCAGAATGACAGACCTCTAAATGGCGAGATATCTCTTGGTTTTAACCAATGGGTACTTACTGCATACCTTGTACTTTGAAGCACTAGGTGCTTCAAAAAGTCAGTAAGAGGCAAAAATCTTAGCTCCATGAGATGAAGGTGAGCCATCCCAGGAAGCAGAAAATGAGAAGAAACACAAGAGGTCTTTTAATGGAGGAAGAGGGTTTTTGCGGAATGAGAAAGGTTGTTATTTTGGGACAATGGGGACTTTCTGGACTTGGGGGAACAGTGTCCACAAAGGAGGAACACACTTCTTTTGAGATGTTCTATTGCAGTCTTGCTGGAGCATGGCTAAGGGAGACACACCTGGGAATGTAAGGTGGCACTGGGAGGAAGGGCTTGGCTTCCAGGTGAACCAACAAGGACACGTTAACATTTCTGGGCGACAGGATGACATCATCCCAGTTGGTTCTTGTTAGTCCTGTCTCACTCTTGTATCCCAGATAGACTAGGAGGTATGGGCACAGATTGGAAACAACAAGACCAGCTGAAAGTTTCTGTCTCTGGTCCAGAAGACAGGCAATGGGCTTTGACAAAGGGGGTGGCCAGAAATAATAGTGAGGGCAGCTGGAGTAAGGGCAGTTTTAAGAGATAAAGAGGGAGACTTGGAAACTTGCGACTTCAGTGATTCACTGTGAGCCATAATAGGTTAAGTAGCTGACATAATGAAATGTTTCATGTGTGGCAAGCCAAAGTGCTAAATGATTCACATGGTAGCTCTCACTTAAACTTCCCAGAAACCCTGAGTTCCATACAAAGGAACTCAAGATGCCCAGCAAAAATCTGTCCCCTGAAGACTGAAAGAACAATGGTATTCTTGGTACAGATGATAATTAGGAAAGTTAGAAAGTTAGAAAATTCAGTTTGTGGTGTCTTGAGTTGGAAGTGTACAGAAGCCATGAATCCTGAGTGATATTGTCTAGGGGTACAGACTTGTTTTCTCCATCCATTAAAGAATTAAAAGGCAGGCAGGTGTTTGAAGCAGACAGAACAAGCTTATTTGAAAGCAGTATCTAGAAGAGTCCAGGAAGAAAAGAAGGGGGGCAAAAGGGGGCGTTTGTTCCAAAATTCTGAACAATCCAAAAGAGATCTGGTTAATTGCATGAAGTAGGGGGTGCTTCAGACAAGATCAATCTCTTAACTATTTTGTTTATAGCAGCAGGGGTTTGCAAAAGACTCCATGGAAGAAAGGAATCCAGTAGGAAGACAAATGCAATGGATAATTTGGGTGGGTGTGGGGGGGAACAGGAACTTAAGTAAAGGACCACTATACACAGGACCAAGTGACTGCAAATGAGAGAGGTTAGTGCATTCACAAGTCATGAGCATGTGCTCCTTAAAGCTGAGGCTTGAAGCTAAGACCCACCCTGTGGACCTTGGGAGTCTCAAAACTACTATGAAGGGGACTGGAAGGAAGAAGGCAAAGGGTCTTATGGAAGCTTGGAAAGCCTTTCTGGGCTCCTTCTATACCCTAGCACATAACAGTTTCTGCCAAAGATGAAGAGGCTTATCTACCAAGCACAAACAGTCCCACTCCTCCAGCAGCCATCTCCTCCCAGAGCCCCTCCATTGCCAACCCTGTCTCTCCCTGCTCTTAGATATGGAAGTTCAAGCATCTTCTCAGTTCATCCGTGCCCTATGATTATGGTGCCACATATTCCTTACAAACCCTACCCAAGTGGTAGACACAGTGAGATTTCAGCTATACTCCCAGCTACTCGAGGGACTGAGGCAAGAGGATCACTTCAGCCCAGGAGTTCAAGACCAGCCTGGGAAACATGAGAAGATACTGTCTCAAATGCTATAATGGATTGGGATTGTAGCTCAGTGTTTGGCTAATTAGTATGTGCAAGGCCCTGGGTTCTATCCCTAGTGTGTGTATGTGTATGTGTGTGTGTGCGCGCACACACACACACACACACACACAACGTACCCCAAATAAAATGAAAATAAAATGCACAAACAAATCTTAATCCAACATCTTTTTCTTCCTTGAGGTTAATCCTATTCTTCCCTAGCTTAGTCATATTTAGATAAAACATAATAAATAATTTAAGTATTGTATCCTAAGCATTGAGTTGGGATTTTTAAAATATTTTGCCCAAACTGGAGGGCAGCATCTTAATAACACATGTAGGCTGCCAGAATCTCAAACTACGTGGGTCTGAGAACGAAAGTTTCAAAGTCTTTATGACATTTCATTGTGCCCAATACTTCAGCATTGAAGAAAGAAAGCATGCTTTTCTTACATATGCTAGTACTGTTAGATGTACATTCAGTTTCAGATATTGTTTTTCTTTTTTCTTTCTTCGTTTTCTTTTTTTAATTTTCTTTTGGTGGTAGGTGGTTTTAAATTTAGGGTTTTGAGCTTGTTAGGCAGGTGTTCTACCATTTGAGCTGTCCTGCTGTCCTTTTGCTTTTGTTACTTTTCAGGAAAGATCTTCAGCTTTTTTGCCTTGGCTGGTTTGGACTGCCTTCTTTGTTTTAGACCCACAGATAGCCACCATACCTTACAGGTTGAGATGGTATCTTATTAACTTTTTGCCTGTGGTGGCCTCAAAACTATGATCCACTTGATTTTTTTTCCTCTTGAGTAGCAAAGATTACAGGGGTGAACTACCATGCCTGGCTATTGCATATATATCATGAAATTTCCGCAAACTTTAATCTTCAAAAGGTTATTGTTATAGGTTGAATTGTACCCCAAACCTCCCCCCCCTGAAAAAAACAAGATAGATTGAAATCCTAAACCCAGTACTCAGAATGTGATGTTTGTATTTTTAAATAGTTTGGTAATTTTCATTGTTGCTTTTATTTATTTTTTGAGACTAGGTCTCCCTATACAATATACCCTAGGGCAAACTCTAACACCGTATTTATCTCAGGCTAGCTTTGCATTCACAGTGCTGCCTCTGCCCTCTTAGTGCTGGAATTACACATGTGTATTACCATATCAGACAAAATGGTTTTATTTATCTAAAATGAATATGACATTTGTGATATGTCATTAGTTTTATAAGCCTGTTAAAAAATACAGTGTTTCTTTACTAGTCCTTGATGTGATATGCCTTATTCTCTTCCTTGGTCTCTTTTCTTCTTATAGTTTTCACAACAAATGTGCCTATAAAGAGTTTTGAGACAGTGCTAGACAGGCATGGTAGTTCATGCCTATAATCTTAGTGACCCAGAAGGCTGAGACTGGTAGGATCCTATTTCAAGGCCAGCCCAGGCAGAAAAGTCCAAGATGTCCTTACTAATTCATAGTTGTATATGGCAGTGTGTACCTGTTGTCTCAGCAATATGGAAAGCAAAATATGATTGTGATGCAGGCTAGCCAGGGCATAAATGTGAAGACTTACCCCCAAAGTAGCTAAAGCAAAAATGGCCAGATGCATGACTTACGTGGTAGAGAATCTATCTGGCAAGTACAAGACTGTGCCTTTAAACTAGAGCATTTTATCAATACTAGCAGTGGAGAAATCCCATTTTGATGCAAAACAAATCACTCAGGAAGTGTCTTGTTTCCTTCCATGGTATATCACACTGTAAAACCCCAAACCAACCAACCAAGTAAATAAGCAGAATACTTTAATTGGCTCCCTCCCTCCATTCAGGTTTCTGAGAGCATGTGTTCAGTCAAAAGGCAGAGTCTGAGTTCCGGTATGGGGGGCTGGGGGTGGAGGAGAAAGTTGATAGCAGAGAAAAAAATGAAACCTCCCGCCTGGGACCTGAAGATGGGTGTGTGCAGCCTCCCATCCATTTCAGGACCACGTACATAATTGGTCTAGGTCATTCGTGACTATTGGTTTCATGACTGACTATCGGTGTCAACCCCACAGCCTTCAACAGACCCTGGAGTCACCACTCCCCCTATCATTATGTACAGAATTAACATTCTCATTTGCTTCTCAACCAAGTGAGGCGGCAAGAACTTAGCCTAGCCAGACCAGTCCAGAACTAAGCACAGAAGATTTGAGACAGCTTTGCATTGGGTCGCCATAGCTGCTCTTTGTTTAGTCAGAGGATGGCAGGCTGTGGACTGACATTCCAGCTAATTATGAGAGAGACATTCAGTGATGGTGGGTGAGAAGCACATGTAGAGGAAGGCCCAGTGACCACAGAACGTAGCAGAATCAGTGAGTTTTGCAGTGATCTATGAATGGGGATATGTGTGTGTTGGGGGGGGGCAGAGGGGTAGCAGAGTCTCCAGAAAGGGGGAAGGGTGCAACTGGGTAGACCAATTTACAGGAAAGCACTAGGCCTTATTAAGGAGTCTTTAAGATAATAGCTCTTTTGACTGCCTGTTAGATGTTTTTTTCCTTTTAGTGGTAGTAGTGGCTGGCTGGAGAGATGTGAAGAAAGCTGGGTAAGAAGGGGGTCACAAAAGCACGTGACAGGGCTGATTAACAAGTGGGCTTTGTGAGAGGCCAAGGGGACACCTGCAGAGCTGCCAGACAGGCTTGCCCAGTGGGGGTGGATGAATGAGAAAACAGTTTCCAAAAAGACGCAGCAATAAAAGCATAAAAGCATGAGGGGGAAGAATGTGTATTTGTGAGATGAAGGAACTGTAGGGTTTTATCTCTGATTGTTCTTTAAATAAATCTTCCATTATCTAATATTCTCCCTTCCAGGTCAGCATCACGAGATGCATGAGTGAGGACTCATGCATGGCCAGGGCACTGAGCTGATGTTTTGATCACAAAGGAATCTGCTGTAAGCAGTCATGTATTCTTTAAAAAACAAACAAACATGAAAATCTCCTCCAACTCAGCTGACTAAGTCGGAGGACAATGATAGCAACATTCACTCGCAAGATTCCACAGCACGCGTATCCAGAAAGAAGATAAATGTGACTTTTATATCAGAGCATAGTGTTCCTTTGTTTGTAATCCGATGAAAGTACAGGCATCACAATGCTATTGTATTGAAGAGGCCAGCAAGAGAACCACATCATTTGGGCTCTGAGACATACAGCTCAACCTGTGCTGGACAGATTAGCAGAAGAACCCAGTTCTTGGTTTCTCTGAGGAGCTGTATTTGGGTAGAGTGGAGAGGGGACAGCAAAGTAAAAACAGATCTCCTCCATGACCAATCAATTTAGCTTGCTGTTTGTCTCGTACATGGCCTTTCTCAGGCTGGCTCCACTTATTACCTGTGACCTTCTATGGCAGAAACTCCATGTTCCTGGCATTTCTACACTTTCTGGGATCACCATTGTATCTTCAGCTTCAAGCTTACAGTTTCACATACCTCCTTCTCAGGGGCTCATGGAAGGAAACGCGTCACCTTTCCTGTTTGTTCCCTATTCTTACTACAAACCTGGTTAAAAGTCACTAGCAATAACCATGTCACAGCCTGAACCCTATGCTGTCTTAAATTTTCTTCTACTAGATTGGTTAGTTTATTGCCTTTAACCTCAGAATCCCGCAAAGTCTCAAGGCATTGGCAAGATGTCACCAAATTTATTGCCAGCCCATAATAAGAATGTAGAAGATTCATTTCCACTGAAAACTCATGAGTGCAGTTTTTGCTGACTGTAGTCTTACTGGCAATTTGGTCTGTACTTCTTTCGGCAGCCTCCATTTAGGTCTGTTTACATCCTTCTAGGCTTTCTCAGGCCCACTTCTCCAAAATTTTCCAAATTCCTTCTCCAAAGCAATTCCAAAGGCTTCTGAATGACATGATCAGGAAGTCACAGCAAGCAGCCTGCGTCTCTGATACCAATTTTCTGTGCTAGTTACCTTTCTCATCGTTATGACAAAATACCCGAAAAAGCAACTTAAGGGGGAATTGTTGATCTTGCTCATGGTTACTGACATTTCAGCTCCTAGTCCTCGGCTCCATTCATCCTGCTAAGGTAGAACATCATGGTGGAAAGAACATGTGACAGAGGCTACTCGCCCTGAGGCTGGCAGGAAGCAGAGGAATGGATGCTTTTAAGGCATTCATCAGAAGATGAAATCCCTTCCTTCAGTCAGCACCCTTTCATTGAAAACATACCCCTGGCCTGGCTCTAAGCAAGCCCTAACACTGCAAAGATGAGTCAACCAGCTCTGTCTTCTGACTTTCTGCATAGGGGAGGGGAAATGTAAGGATAGAACAAAATAGATGACATAAAGGTGATAGGAAAGTTTATTAGAAAAGTAAGTTAGAGAAAGAGATCACAAGGCATAGACACATCACAGGGAAGACGGCAACATCTCAGTCTATCCCAGCAATCTTGTACCATCTTTAGCGGGTAGAGAGATTGGTCTTGAGTTAAATAGTGAGAACTGGAGTCCTTGAAGATGGCTTTCTGATTGGTGGGTCTCCTTTTTGGTCCCTGTAAGGCTGTGGTGCCAAAGATTTAGTTCCTTATTCCCTTGTTCTTTTTCCTTCCTTAATATATGTTTTATTCTCTCACTACTTTGTAGTTCCCAGTCTCCATTTTGCTATCAGGCAATTTGGGGTGCATCAGCTTAACCTGTCATCTACAATTTCCGCAATTCCTTTCCTGCCTGCCTGCTTTTCTACTAACCCCTATAAAAGAAAAATCTCTTCAGTTCTTTTCAACTTGGGAGTATGTATACAGTAATGTTATGATTTCTAAAATTTTCTAGAAATTCTCATTTAAATCATCACCAACTGAGCATTCAGTCTTCATGCCATTGGAAGGCCAATCTCCAGGTGGGATTTCCCCACCAGATTACTTACCATAAAGGTCAGTTCAGCCAGAGCTAGGTGTACCTAGTGCGGGGTAAGCCACAGAGAAAGGCAGAACCCTCTGAGAGTTCCAAACCATACTGTACTGAGACTCCTGTATCAGTACTGATACTCCTGTAGCTTCCTGTAACTTTCTTATGGGAGAGTATAATGAAGGGTGAGCCTTTGTGCTACAAGCTTTCTGCTAAGCTCCATGTCCCTCTGAAGTCCTCCAGGCCCCTCTTCTGTCCTTCCCTGCAGTGTTTCGAGCTTATAGGTTAAAAAATAATATCAAACAAAATCACTCTGGTGAAAATTAGAGTTTTGAGACTGGACAATGCTTGTCCTTAATGACTTAATGGCAAACCTCTTCTACTTCTAGTATAAGAAAAGTATACTTTCCCTGAAAGGCTTTTTGTTTGTTTGTTTGTTTGTTTTGGGGGGGCTTTCCTTAATCCCTAAGCAATGGAGATCAAAAATACTATTTTTCATGCCAGTATTTTTGTTCCTCCTTCTTGCCAATCAATAGACAGGGAAGTTAGTTTTTCCCAGTTCATATCAAGTTTTCTCTTTATACTTTTGTACAATACTTAAAACAATTGCTAACTAAATACAATATTAACTGGATTTTGTTTCCCTCTTGAAAGAAAAGAATGATGAAAGTTGCGTGTTGTGATTCTAATGTAATTTAAATGTTTGTATATAAATGTTGGGTAATAGACATAGTCCCCTCTCCACCCAGACACTCCATATCTTATAAAACGAATTATTTAAACAGTAGAAACCACTACCTTATGGAATAGGGTTTAGGAGTGATGTTACAATTTGTTAGGGATACTCAACTCTTGGACTTGCTGTGCTGTAGAAAGAGAAAGCTAGTAACTAAAATTGAGATTCTCTGACATGCTACTACATACAAAAAGTAAATCCTCCATCCAAACAGTATATTAATAGCACATTTATTTTTATCCAAAGCTACCATGAAACAGAAGGATCTTCTAAATGCTTATCTCCAATTCTATTAGGACTTTCCAAGTACTAACAGAATATCTAGAACTGTGTAGCTCAGACAATGCATTGATTTGCAAGACAATTGAGAGAAGGCAAGGTCAGATCTACTGATGCACTAAATACTTCAAACTCAGCTGGACACTTGAAAAATCAAGTGATCTCTTTTTTTTGTTTTTTTGGGGGAGGGGGAGAGAGGATCTAGCCATTAGAAAACATTTCTGCTCACAAATATTATGTATGTTTCATGGAATCCTCTATCATTGAATAACCTCTAGGGGTAATTTAAGGAGGAGAATTGTTACTCTTTGTGATATTAACAGCTAAGGACATACATCCTGGTTCCTCTTAATAGATCACTAAATATATAAAAACTATGAATTTATAATCACACTTTTTTTGGGGGAAATACATTGTCTCTATCTTTGAAGGTTAAGAAGTCTTACATAAAGTTTCCAACTACTTGCAAAGTACTACTTAATTTTACTTGTTCTAAATACTGACATTTTCTACATTCAAAAGGTAATTGTACCTCCCCTTTAAGGGGCTCCAAGAAAGCAGCTCTCAGTCTCATCATTTCTTTAGTTTTCTTCAAATCTCTGTGTTTTCCTGAGCTTTAAGCGCTTGAGTTCACTGTAGACAACACATCCTTAAATCTGCTATCATTGACCCTACCAATGAGTTTGTCTTCCATGCTTTCTATTTTTTTCATTTCTACTTAGAGATCTTCTGCTGTTGTTTTTTCTCTCTCTCTTCTTATCTCTATTGAAAGCTACTCAATTTTTCAAAGTTCATCTTAGATCATTTCTTCTCCATCCCCTCTCCATGCCCTTTCCCTCTTAGTCCAAGACATTCTGAGCGCCTATATTCCATGATATCAATACCTTTCCATGTTTACCTTCTAGCTTCCTGAAATCATCCATACTGGGCTCAGATTTGGATCTAAACTTGCCAGATGCCACAGCCCTTTTTGCAGAATCTGGTGGCTTCTGATTGGCTGATTGGATTTCCCTCATATTTTGAAAGCTATAAAGCCATATTTAGAAAATCCATTCTTTCTTTCTTCTTTCCTTTGTTCCTTCATCCCTCACTCCCTTTCTGTATTTCTTTTTCTTCCTTCCTTTCTCCTCTTTCTTCCTCCCTCCCTTTGTCTCTTTCTCCCTTCCTTCCTTCTTTCCTTCCTTCCTTCTTTCTTTCCTTCCTTCCTTCCCTCTTTCTTTCTTTGTTTCTTTCTTGCTCGCTCGCTTGCTTGCTTGCTTTGTTTCTCTGAGAACTTTGCACACTCACTTGGCTTTTTTGTTCACAGCTGCTGTTCTACCACTTGCAAGACAGTTCCATTTGTAGCTTTTTGCTAGTTATTTAGAGATAATACAGCCATCTCAGGCTGGTTTCAAACCTTGACCATCGTATCTCGATCCCTTAAGCAATGAGGGTTACAGGTGTGAGCCACCAATGGTCTGCAACTTCTCTTTGACAATGCACTGATCATGCATCAGCTCTGCTCTCTAAATATCTGAATACTCTTCAGCAAGTCTATTAACTTCCCTAAGTTTCTAAGTCCTTTTCTGAAAAATGAGTGCCAATCCTGCCCTCCTCATGGGAATGAAGGACCAAGCACAGTGTAAATGCAGAAGCATTTAGTTCTTAAAAAGAATGTATCCTCTTTCTTAGCTTATATTTATTTCTCTGAAGTTGCTGGTGGTATCACTATAGGGCCAAGCTATCGGGATGTACCAGAGGAATTCTGAGGATTGAATGCCTCCCTCAAAAGCCCCTGTGACACTACTGAGGTGGTATGAATCTTTAGGAGAATGAGCCCAATAGGAGGTATTTAGGTTATTGGGAGCATGGCCTCAAAGGGTTTTGGTTCTCTTATGCTTCCTGGCCATGACCTAAGTGGGTTTTTGTTTTGTTGATCATGGGCATGAACTCAGTGCTCAGGTGCTGTCCTGAGCTTTTCCCTTCAAGTCTAGCACTCTACCGCTTTGAGCCACAGTGCCACTTAATTTGTGGTTAATTGGAGTTAAGCATCTCATGGATGTTCCTGCTTTAGCTGGGTTGGAACCACAATCCTCAGATGTCAGCCTCTTGAGTAGCTAGGATTACAGGTGTGAGGCATTGGCTCCTAGCCTCCTCAGTGGTTTTGTCTGACACTCACGCCATGATGTGCCACCTGACCACAGGCATTCAATTGGTTTGAAATGGAACTTCTAGAACTTAGATATCTTGTTGTCATGACTGAAAGTTGACTGACACAAGAAGGAAAGGCAGGACAGCCTATTCTTCGCACTTACGATTTGTTTCTAGACTTAATGGTAGCAGCAGCATTCTCATTGTTTCCAGTTTCTTAGATAGATTTATTCTCTACAGTTAATCATCTTTCCACCTCTCTGTGGCACCTAGCAGAGCTCAAATGCTGGCTGCCTGACTCAGTGAGGTGAGCAGGATGAATGGTCCCAGGTGTGGCAGGAGAAGAAAGTGCCTGCTGCTTAGAAAAGGCAAGGGCCTGCAGTGTAATCACAATGCAAGACTGAGCTGATAAACTCAGTGAGGTGATAATGATGTGTTTTTCTGCAGATCTCAGAGTAAGGTACAGACGGGAATGTGAATGCAAGTCAGCAGTATGTCAGGGCTGCATGAATGACTTCACCACATTCCCCTGTGGGGACAATGCCGAACATGCATTAACGACCCTATTTTCCAGTGGAATGAATCAGATTAAGCCCCAGCAAATCGGGATATCGTTGGCACTAAGAAAGAGGATATTTAAATAATACCCTGGAGATAGTGCCATAGTTCAAATCACTGTTGGGTGCAATTTTAAATGCTCACATCAAGATAAGCAAAAAGTTTTGCTTATCTTTTCATCCTTTCTCCCTACCCTTCAGGCCTTCAATTTCACTACCCTGGTCCTTCCCAAGACAACTAGGATTCAATTACACTCTTTCTGCTAGCAGTCCCTGGCACCCCATGTACCTTATTTCAGTTCTTCAAGGCAAATAAACTTAGCATTTTATTTCTCCTGGTGTATCAGCCTAAAATGCTGTACTTTTCTGTTTTCTGTTGCTAATAACACAATACCACAGACGGGATAAGTTATGGTTTTTAAAAGGGAGGGGGCTATTTTGGTTCAGGCTACAAGGCGGAGCTCTCCATCTGATTGATGACCTTGCTGGCAGAGTCTACAGGCAATACAGGATATAATGTGATGAGAAGCAGGGCAGTACTGCCTGTGTATGTATCATCTTTATCTCCTTACACAGCTACGAGGATTCATTTCACTGCTACAGTACATGCAGATAATCCTAGCTACTTGGGAGGCAGAGGTAGGAGGATCAGAATCTAGGCTACTGCAGCAAATAGTGAAGATCTTATTTGAAAAATCAAGCAAAATTAAAGCAACAAGGACTGGAGGCATGAAGTAGATGGTAGAAGATTTGCCTAGCAAATACAATGACTTAGGTTCAACCTTTCAGTATCATCATCATCACCATCATCATCATCATTATCACCATCACCACCACCATCATTATGAAGCCATCAGAATTTATTCAGTCATGAGGGCTCCACCCTGAGGATCGTACCTAATACTGATCAGCTCCCAGAGACACCACCTCTAAGCACTATAATTGGGTTAAATTACCATCATCTTGCTGCCTCACAGTGGGGAATTAATTTCCAATGGGAGTTTGGAAGGGACAAACCACACTCAAACCATAGTATGCATGTAGCAGCCCAGGGACAGAAAGGAGAGTATGGAACTGGCTGCCCCGTTAGCACATTTATAAAAGACGTTGACTAGCAAGGCTCACAATGACTCTCTTCCTCTGGGCAGATCACCCCCACATCATCTTCCTGTAGCAAGATTTTAGTTCAGTCTTCCAAAGGCTAAGGATGAATAAGGCTCAATTAGCTGAAGTGCTTAGCGGGTCTACAATGTGCAATTTCCCATCTTGCTGTGCACCAGTGGCTCAGGCTCATCACTGCTGCTGTGAGCTCTGCTTCAAATCCTTTCAGAAGGATGAACAAATCTTTTGCAGTAGCCTTTGTATTATCCTGGACTGTGTTTCTCCTGGATCATAATTTATGCACAGTAATTCTTTCAGTGTTATAGTTCTATGGTTTATATGCAGTAACTTTGTCCTTTTTAGGGGCTACATTTCTGAGAAGCTAACAAAAATTATTCAGTCATGTAACCATCACAATCAAGATATGTTTCCTTTATCCCCAAATGTTCCCTCATGCTCCTTCAGACTGAATCTGTCCTGCTCTTCCAAGCCTGTGGCAATTGCTGACCTGATTTCTGTCCTTATAGTTTTATCTTTCATAGAAAGTCATACAAGTATGACACAATGATAGAGTGTGAAACATTTTGAGTCTGGCTTCTTACATTTATTATACTATGTCTAAGATTTATCAAAATTAGACTAGGTTTCCATATTTGTTCTTTTTTTCTTACTAATATTCCATTACAGGAATTCACAAGTTGATAGAAATTTGAGGTTGTTTCTTGGAGTTGGTGGTGTTGAATAAAAGCTTATTTGGAAAGGTTTGTGGTTTTTGTTAACTAATTCAACTTCTATTTTTGAAAAATGCAACTTATAGCTTGCTTATGTAACTGTTAGCAACTGTATTTTATATGAAGTTAAATAATTATCTTTTGCCTTTTCAACTGAAGCATTGTCCTGAAATGTGAGTCTATCCAGGGATGTTGGCCATGGACCTTTGTTATAGATGTTCTAACAGGTGTCTTTCTTTCTGCATGTGTCCTTCTAGGCCTGCCACTTTCCACCTGTATGTCCCCTGCTGAATTGGAAAAGCCAATCCCAGCCAAAAGGATTCAGAAGAGAGCAGACTGGGGTCCTAAAGACCCTCCTGCAAAGTTCTGGTGTAAATAATTATGTGTGAATGGTTTGTAAATTTTTCCCATCGGAAACTGGCAGCCAAACTCTAATACTTCAAACTCCATTTCATTTTGAAAATTACCTACCTGAGTAAGAAGAAAAATACCTATGTAGACTTCAAAGTGCCGAGGTCTGTGAGTGCTGACAAATGATAATAGTCCATGGTCCTGAAAAAGGAATTTGTCTTCAGATACATTTGCCTCAGGCAGGAAAGTGTTGCAACTCGCTGTGGTATCACCCTGTAAAAGCAATGCTGTTAAAACTTCTTTCTCTTCCCAGAAGAAAAGGGGGGGGGAGCAGGAGAAAAAGGGGAGGAGGGATGGAGGGAGGTAGAACATGGGGTAATTATACAGCATCTTTATCTTAGAGTCTCAAAAGTTGTTTTTAAAATTAGACTCACTTGATGCTACATGATTTACAAGACGTGGGAAATGTGTAGGAATTGGAATGAGTTACAGTGGAGATCCAGTGTGGTGGATAACTATATGCAGCTACTTGACTGGGCCATAAGATGCCAGATATATGGTCATACAGATGTTTGCATGAAGGTGATTTACTTTATTTTATTGTAAAGATGCTGTACAGAGGGGTTACAGTTTATGAGTAAGGCAATGAATACATTTCTATCCCTTCCTTTGTTGCTCAGATGGACATGTAGATTGGTAGAGTTAGAATAAAGTAGATTACCCTCAATCATGTGGATGGGTCTTCATAATTGATGGGTCAGATGAAGACCTTCATAAATCAAGCTTGACCTCCTCTGAGCAAGAGGTAATTCTGCCAGCAGATGGCCATGGGGCTTGAATGTTGGATCTCCTTGGGTATCCAGCCTGCTGGTCTACCCTATAGATTTTGAATTGATTAAGCTTTCAAAATTGCATATGCAAATTCTTTTTTCTCTTTCTCCTGCTCTCTGCAAAAAAAAAATGCTATTTCTCCCTTTCTCCATTTCCTTCCCTTCTCCTTCCTAAAGAATCAAACTAGAGAAAATAATAAAGGCACCTTCTTCACACATCTGCTTAAGCAACCATTAGACATCAAGTGTCCTATTTTCATTCCAATAAACCACTGGCCACTGATGCAGCTACTTTTATATTTGGACTGTTCTGATTGTTTCAAGATTGTTCCTTTTATTTGTTTCACATAGTAAGCCCATTTTATTTTCCAACATCTTCTACCCTTTAGATCAATTTCGTATTTGGAAATCATGCATGCTGTTTGGATATGAGTATGTTTGCCCCTATGCAGTTCATCCTAATTTGAATGATCTACATAGAAGAAGAATTCTGAAATATTGACTGGTTTTGGGTGTTTGCATCTACCACATTTCCTTGCATATCGGGCCAGAAACCTCCTAGGAGATCCATCCCTCCTGTCTCAGAGGGCACAAAAGCAGAATGCAGAAGACAGGGGCATTCTGCATGCCTGAAAGAGAGAAAAAACAGAGCTCTGCATTTGAAGCTGCCTTGATGATGACGAAGGATGGCACACCATCCCTTGTGTCTGATGACCAAGGCCAGGCACAACAATAGTCCTCAAGATTCAGCTTGAAAAAAGAAGAGAATCTTAGACTTTAGAATGCCTTAGACAAGCAAGGAAAGGGAGCTGGCATGAACTGGGTTAAGTATCTCCCACTGAATTGAGGAATGAAGCACAATTTTAGTTGAGTTTATAGAAAATCTAGTAACATTTCTGGCCTAACTTCTTTATCAAATCTTCCAAAGAAGCTAGGAAAAATGATCCTTTGCTTTGAGATTTGTCCTGTCCTTCGAAGAATCTGGATGTAGTGTGGGAAATCAGAGTTCCAAGGCAAAACTCTGGGAGTAATAGGAAGATGTTTTTTGTCTGTCCATCCTATCTTTGCCCCAGCTAGTCTTGAACCCAAGATCTTCTTGCCTCTGCCTCTGAAGTAACTGGGATTGTAGGTACGTACCACCACACCTGACTGGGTTCCTTGTTTTCATTTCATCCTGTTTCCTTCCTTCCTTCCTTCCTTCCTTCCTTCCTTCCTTCCTTCCTTCCTTCCTTCCTTCCTTCCTTCCTTCCTTCCTTCCTTCCTTCCTTCCTCTCTCTTTCTTTCTCTCTCTCTCTCTCTCTCTCTCTCTCTCTCTCTCTCTCTCTCTCTCTCTCTCTGTCTGTCTGTCTGTCTGTCTTTTTGTTGGTCATGGGACTTAAACTCAGGGTTTGGCTACTATCTCTGAGCTCTACCACATTGAGCCACAGTGTGACTTCCAGTTTTCTGGTGGCTAATTGGATATAAGAGTCTCATGGACTTTCCTGTCTGGGTTGGCTTTGAACTGCAGTCCTCAGTTTTCAGCATCCTGATTAGCTAGGATTATAGTTCTTGCTGTATGATAAGCACAGTGAATTATTGTAAAATCAGAGACAAAAGAGCTCTTGCCTTGGGAAGGAAATGGGGAAGTACACAAACACATAAGCAAGAGTAACTAAATAATATGAAATGGATTTATAAAATGTGAGATCACAGGTCCTTTTCCCATGCAGACCTATTTGAAGGCACTTACTAAGTTTATATCCTTAGAAGAATCATTAAGGGGCTGGGAAGGTGGCTCAGTGGTAGGTAGAGTGCTTGCTTTGCATGCATGAGGCCCTGGGTTCCATTCCTCAGCACCACATAAGCAGAAAAAGCTGGAAGTGGTGCTGTGGCTCAAGTGGTAGAGTGCTAGTCTTCAGCTGAAGAGTTGAGGGACAGCGACCAGGCCCAGACTTCAAGCCCCACAACCAAAAAAAGAAAAGAACAAAAAAGAATCAAAAAGAATCATTGAAAGGAGGCTGAATGTGGAGGTTTTTGGAAGCTGAATGATGCTTGATGATGGTTGAAGCCACTGGATGATTTCAAAATCAGATTCACAGGAAGGTGAGGCAAAGCCTGCCTTTCTTGGTGATGAAGTTGGATTTGAGGGCAGCGTCAATGCCAGTAATAAGCAAGATTGTTAAGCTGTTATCACACCTACTATTTTATTTAATCCTTACAACAGCTCAATGAAAGTAGTACCCTTATTAACCTGTATTATGGGTAAAGAAGTCAAGGCTTAGGAAGCTAAATATCATGTCCAATTTC
This sequence comes from Dipodomys spectabilis, assembly GCF_019054845.1. Taxonomy (NCBI): domain Eukaryota; kingdom Metazoa; phylum Chordata; class Mammalia; order Rodentia; family Heteromyidae; genus Dipodomys; species Dipodomys spectabilis. The sequence continues at coordinate 8,769,096 of NW_024870686.1, read as the reverse complement.
ACACAGCTAATTAAGGCCGAACAAACATTTAAACCCAGATCTGATCCAAGGCAAAAATTCTATACCACTCATATAGTATTGTACCTTAAAAATATGCAGAACTGGCATAATGAGCCCACAGAATTAGAACTCTTTTCTGATGCTCCAAAAATTTTGTTTAAATATGGCCATATCTATTTATTTCCATATTTCCTTGGTAGAGTTGAGCAGCTGTGACAGGAACAGTAAGGCTTTCATATTTACAATCTGGTCCTTTCTAGAAAAAGTTTGCTGACCTCTGAACATGACTGGGGGGAATGTGATAGTAATATTTATAATTAAATTGATTAATACAGTGTTCTCTTCTTATATATTTATCTAGAAGCTGATCTTCCTTGAATAATTTTTAAAGAATTCTAGAGACATCAGACCATCTTCTTAGGTTTCTGAAATGTGATTCATCATGTTTGGCCAGGAACTCATCATCTTACTGGTTCCTTTACTGTCTGAGTCTATAAAAAGTATTGATGAAGCTAGGCTCTGGTAGCATGTAATCCTAGATACTCAGGAAGTTGAGATCTGAGGATTGAAGTTCAAAACTAGCCTGAGAAGAAAAATCTGTGAAGTTCTTACCTCCAATTAACCAGCAAAAAAGTGGAAGTGGAGCTACGGGTCAAGTGGTAGAGTGTTAGCTTTGAGTGAAAAGGTTAAGGGACAGTGCCCAGGTCCTGAGTTCAAGGCCTAGTATTATCATGTGGGTGCAGGGATGTGCGCACGCGTGTGCACGCACATGCGCACGCACACATACACACATGCTGATAGTGTGAGTAGCAAACTTCTCAAGGATTTCTGATTAGCAATGTGGCCTAATCACCTTTGAGAGAAGGACAGAAATAATTACTTTAAAATTTGGAACACGATCTGGGTTTTGAAGTGACAAGGTAAGCAGTTCTTTTGGGATTATCTCATTTGAATTAATGCCAGTCATGGCAAGCCAAGAAAATTCTTCTCAAAGGCAAAGGGAAACCTGCCATTGGCAGCTGGAACCGAGCTGAGAGGGTGAGCAATGTCAGGAGGGCTCAGGGGGCCCCCACAAACCCAGAGTGGTACGTGCCTCAAGGTATAATGAGAACAAAGGGATTTCTAAGATCTCTTCATGCAAGAGCTATTTCCTGGCAGATACAGCATTCGATCAGGACCTTAAAGGATGAGTAAATGGTTATTCCCAGGAAAGGAAGAGAAGCAGGGACAGGAACAGAAGTCTGGGAGGGGTGGGAGGAGCAGCAAAACTGAGGAGTCTTGTGGCCATTGGTTCTGTACCACCTCTTCCTAAATAGAATTCCTATATCACCCAATTGCTCTCTGCTGTTTGCAGATGATCGTAAAAGAGATGAAATGGGGTCAGCCCTGGGGCTGAGGACATGGCTTCTGTGTCCCTAACTCCTCTCCATTAGAAGGTACTTCTTACTAACAGGAAACACATCTTCTGTTTTCACTCCATCAGCCTGGAAGACTCCCTTCACCATAGGTGAGGCCAAGGCCTTCACAGAACACTCTTTATCTGGACTGGAATTGAGGCAGGATCTACCAGAGAGGCTCTAGACACTGCCTTGCCTTGAGGACTTTCCAGATTTAGTAAAACTATTGACAAATCAAGCTGTAACTGACTCACACCCACATTTTTTTTCCCAGCCAGGTAACACACTAAGCGCTTTGTGTGTGCAAGTTCTTTTCTTCTAGAGATTGTTGACTCTCACACAGGAGAGTTCAGATGTTCTTGCTTATGAAGATGACTTCATAAGAAGCTTTGACTAAGATTCAGCATTAACAAACTGCAGGATGTAGAGGCCCTTAGAATTTCCGTGTTGATAATTTTCCTTTAATGTTGAGAAATTTAAGATGCCTTTTTCATGCATTGAATAATAAATAAGAATTTAAATTTGGGCATGGTGGCTCGTGTCTATAATTCCATTCATTAGGAGGTGGAAAGAGGAGGAGGATCACAGTTTAATATTTCTGTTTCCAGCCTAGCAAGACAGTATCTGAGATGACCAATGGAACATAGCAGTTTATGCCTGGACTACAAGCTCCTAGGGAGGATTAGGTGGGAGGATCACCATCTAAGGCCAGCTCTGAGAAAAAGCTCAATGCCCTGTTGGAAAAATATCAAAGATCTGGAAGCAGCAAATGCGGTAGAGTGCCTGTGTAGGAAGCAAAAGGCTTGAGTTCAAACCAGTACCCTCTTCAAATAATGAAATACGAATTTTAATGAAATATTCTCTAAATAAAAATCTTAGAAAACACACTGCTAAATTTGATGCTGGGAAGATCGATCTAGTTGAGCGTTTCAGAGCTCATCTGTCATTTAGTCTTTGCTGGTGGCCTCATTTGTTTTCTGTGATACAGTTGTGTGCATTGATGCAGACACTGCCTACACAGCAGTGTGACACGAGCACATGACATTCAGCATTGAGAGGGAAAGCGTGACACGAAGCCCCTTCCAGCAGGCTTCCACTTTGCCCCTTGCAGTATTACAATGGGGACATTCTCTTTCCAAGACAGTCATTCCAATCTGTCCTATTGGTATTTTCACATAATGGCCTGATAGCTATTTATCCCTTTGAGTCGAGGAAAAGACCAGGCGACCTTCATTATCCACAATTTTTAAAGGACACAATGTTGTCTAAGTAGAACATTAAAAAATACCAGAAATTACAGCAATAGTTCTCTATTCAAATATTTGGCTAAATCATCACAAAGCAGTTAAATATGATTACTTCGCCAAATCTCTTCTGCATTGTGTGTTTAGTTTGGAGAGGGCTGGAGGACAGGAAGAATCTTACTGCTCTGCAAGAACTCCTTAAAATACCTCATTTTCCTCTTATAGGAGGTGTTGCTAAAAGAGGTCAGGTCCTGGTAAGTAAGGAAGATGGTAGGTACGTCTGATGATTTGAAAACTGAAGTAATCAGGTTTTGGGTGGATCTCAGGATAACAGAGGGAGTGTGCTGCAAGAGATAGTTAAGTTTTGGGTGAAGTGAGGAGGGACAGAGAAGAAACCCCAACTGAGAGATCATCTTCTGTCCTGTGGCCCTCACACACCTGTAGCCTAATACACCCTACAATGAAGTCTAATTATCTGCCCAATATATGTGAATATTTCAAGGACTGGGTTGAAGCCAGGCTAAGCAAGGGACCATCCCCCAAAGTCAGAGTGAGTTGGACTGCTTAGCAATTGGAGGTCCTTTGGTAACAAGGTTTGTGGTTTATGAAACATTGCCTTAAACTTTGGACTTTACCTAAGATAACTTCAGGGAAACTTCAAGGGTATGCAATCTTTTTTTGTTGTTTAAGGGAGTGGAACCACAGAGAAGACCTGGAGAACTCTAATGATTAACCAATCTATTTACATTATCCAGGTCAGGAGGAAAAAAGAATTTCATTTACTAAGAGTTTAATCAACCACTTATCAGAATGACTTACTAAAATACTTTGCTTTCATAACATATAAAGATGATGAGTAAAAGGGTTTGACTTTATCAATAATGCTTTTTTCACTTTATTTTATATTGCTGCTAGTACTGGGGTTTGAATTCAGGGACTGGGTACCTCTTGTTTAAGGCTGTTACTCTAACATTTGAGCCATACTCAGTTCTGGCTTTTTGGTAGTTAATTGCAATTAAGAGTCTCAAGGACTTTTCTGCCCAGGTTGGCTTCCTTTAGACTGCAATATTCAGATCTGGGCCTCTCGAGTAGCTAGGGTTATAGGTATGAGCCATCCCTCAGCTCCTGGCAACTTGAGCATTTAAAAAAATCAGTTGGGGCTGGAGCCTTAGCTCCAATAATACAAATACTTGCCTAACAAGTGTAAGGTCTTGGGTTTAATCTTCTGGACTGCAATCAAAACAAAACAAAACTATACTAAACAAAGCAAAGCAAAGCAAACAAAAACCTTTGAAAGTTTACAGGGACTGTACATAGACATTCAAATGGTTCCTTTGGTCTCATTTCAATAATGTCCTTATTAGTTTTTTAATTTTTAATTTGATTTTATAATTGTTATTATAAAGGTGATGTTCAAAGAAGTTATAGTTATAGAACTCAGGCAAAGAGCACATTTCTTTAGAAAATTTTTATTTTTTGTGTTTATGTGGTACCAGTTGAATCCAGGGCCTCATGCATGCTAGGCGAGCAGTCTACCACTAAACCACAATCCCAAGAATATATTTCTTTTTGGACAATGCCACCCCTTCCTTCACTCTGTCTCTCTTTTTGCATAACTAACATCCCAGGTCATTCTCGAGGATGAAAATGCTCATCTGAGTAGTTTACATTTAATATTTAAAACCTCTTTAAAACATTTTATACTTATTTTTATTGTATAAGGCTAATGCCACCTGTTAAATTACAACCTGTGTTTTAATCCTAAGTCAGTCATACTTGTCTATGAATAAAATGTCTCATCAAGATAAATACATGCTCTATTTGCGCTATATTTTTCTATATTTTCTATATTGTAAGTGAACTTTTGCCTGTCCTTCTCTCCCCTGCTCCCTCCCTTCCCTTCTGCTTTTTCTCCCTCCATAATGCTTATTCAACAACTACCCTGATTAGGAAAAACAATGTAACTAGAATCTGTAACTTATTCCAATGGTGGGAAGCCTGGTTCCTCTATCTGACACCAATCTAGTTATTCATTTCTAGTGTACCTGTATGGCAACACATTATCAACTGAGCACAGTGCTTGTGTGCAGCTTTTTCTTTTGCATTTGATCTTACCCAGAACATTCTTGGAAAGAGACTGAGGTCAGCACCTCTTCTTCAGTGAGGTCATTTCACCTGCTACAGTTCGATAATTTTGTCCATTTCTGAATTACATCCTGAGATGCCTCCAAGCTTCTAAATGGATTTTTAAATATATCTAAAATGTTATTGACACAGAAATTGTACATATTCATGAGGCATAATGGGCCATTTCAGTACATGTTCACAATGTGTAATGACAGACCAAAGCAATTAGAAGATCCATTGCTTCTTGTATTTATCAGTTCTTCATGCTGCTGATTCACAATTCTCTCTGGCTACTTTGAAGTATATAATTAATAGTTATTAAGGGTAGTTGCCCTCCTGTGATTGAAAAAAAAATGCTTCCTCTGATCCAGCTTCACACTTGTACTCACTGTCTTCTCTCTACTCTCCCCAACCTCCATGCCCTTCCTAGGCTCTATGAACTACATTTCTACTCTTCACTTCTGTGAGGTCAATATTAACATCTACATACAAGTGAAAACATAGGTATTTGCTGTTATCCTGGACCCTACTCATTTCACTTAATGTCCTCCAGTTCCATCCATGTTACTGAAAATGACAGCATTTTATTCTTTTTATGGCTAATAGTGTTCCATTTTTGTATATATGCCATATATACATCATCCTTATTTATTCATTTATTGGTGGACAACCAGGTTAACTCTGTATCTTAGTAATTGTGAATGGTACTATAATAAACATGGGAGTACAGACATATTTATTTGACATACTGATTTCATTTCTTTGGGATTTCTGGATCATGTGGTAGTTACTACATAGTAGTCATTCTCACTTCAGTAAGATGATATCTCATTGTAGTTTTGATTTGAATTCTAACAATTAGTAGTGTTGACTATTTTTTCATTTATTTGTTGGTATTTTCATGTCTTCTTTAAAAATGTCCATTTGAGTTATTTGTCAATTTTTTAAATTATATTACAGTTTTGCTCCTGAATTCTTTATATATTCAATGTATTAATTCCTTCTTGAATGAATAGTTCACAAATAAGTTCTCCTATTTGGCTGTCTCTCTACTCTTATTCTTTTCTTTGCTGCACAAAAGACTTTTGGTTTAAGATAACCCCATGCATCAAGTGTTGCTTTTGTCATTTGTGCTTTTAGCTCAAAAATTTTCCCTGAACTGCTAATTTAAAAAAAATCACGCATATTAATTAATAGGTTTGCTCTTTGGGAAAACTTGTTTTAATAGGAATTACTTAATATCCAGTAAAACTGATATGTCAATTTTATTTGTTACTTCACCAATTATTTCCCATTGTTTCCAACCTTAGGCTCTGTGGGGCTTTATTTATTTGTTTGTTTTCCAGTACACAGGGCCTTGAGCTTATTGGCTATAGTTAAACATTTGAGCCACACTACCAGTCATACTTATTAGTGCTTATTTTGGAGAAGGTTTAGAGAACTTTTTTTTTTTGCTTGGGTTGGTCTTAAAATTGTGATCCTCTAGATCTCAGCATCCTGAGTAGCAGGTTTACAGCCATAAGCCATTGGTGTCCAGCCAGTGGGACTTTATCTTATAGTTTTTAGTTCCTGTTACATCTGTGCATGATCAGGACACAGGCACTTCTGTTTAAAAAGTGTTGATAAAGAAAATCAGATTGTGGCACTTGCAGATACAGCTCTAAAATTCTGGGATTCCTTAGATCTGTGTAGCTAAACCTCCTTCAGTGGTTTCAGAATCTGCAAAAGACATCTACTTGGAGAATAGCATTTGACATGATTGCTTTTTCCAACTACTCTTCTGCTCAGAAGGAAACAAACCAGCTTAATTTGCAAGACAGAATAATAATTAGAAAAGTCAGTACTAGCTTTTGTCTAATGCGAATGCCATGAGCACAATTTAAATTAAAGCCCCCTTTGTCAATCTGGAATTGCTAAAAACAACAATTAAACCACTGTATACTTTCAAAGTGATCTGTAATGTTTTATATATATATAGGCTTTATTTGTTGCACCAACCACATTATCTAAATAGCTAATGCAACTGCATGTGTAACACTGTGCCAATAAGAGAAGGCAGCTGCTTGATGCTTTAGTAAATCAACAAATATACACTCCACTAAGAGCATGAATGTTTGATCTTTCTATTACCATCTTGCCTGACTTCCAGATGTCTGTGGTAATATAAGGTATCTTTGATGAGAAATATCTCTCAACAGCTGTTTTAGTAAATGGATATGATTGAAGACGAGATAGATAGAAACAATATTCTGGGGCTGAGGATCGGACTGAAACAACATGTAAGAAAATCTGAAGGAAGTCTAAAATAGGATACTCCATTGACTGGAGCCTGAGGTGGGAACAGAGCCTCACTGGAGAATGTAGGCAGTATTTTGGAGATGAAGCTTCTGCTCATTGTAGAAAGGGCTATTTGGCAGGATCTTTCAGTATATTAATTATAAGTCAAACAACTGTCCCTTGTTTATAGGAAACTGGGAACCAAGAGAAGAAATCCAAGATCAGAGGTTCAGGCCGAGATGTTGTTAGGCATCTTATAATGCCGACTAAATAGAACAACAGAATTCTGTATCTGATGAAGTTGAAAAAAGTTTTCCCTCAACACATTCTTTCCAGAAAGTTGCTTTTGTTCACAGGAGATAAGTATATTTTGCTGTCCAAACATTTGCCTTTGAAAAATTGGGAGTGAGCACCAGTTTAAGGAGAAAGGATTTGCCTCTCTGAATTCTGTTCTCTTCAGGCTGGAGGAAGGAATCAGAAGAGAGCTGATGTCCAGGGCTGGCACCACCTACACTGATGCCATTGCCTGAATGAGACAAGATTAAAAGTGATGGGTGATGTACACTGGGGCATTCTTGCAACTTTGGGGATTGTCGCGCCCTAACACTGGAGGGTCAGCTGGAAATATTTGGGAGAAGGGCGCCTACAGGGAAGGAGAAGACAAAGATTGGGTTTGGGATCAGGAACAAAAAGAAGGCTCTTTTCTTTTATTAGGGAGTGGTGGGATGGAGAACCATCTGCTCTGAACCCTTGGCCAGGATACAGAGGAGAGGTTGGAGCCTGAAATTTGTTAGAGTGTACAAATCTAAAAGCAGTTATGAATGCCACTCAGCTTATGACTAAGATTCTGACAAAGCCTAATCTCAAACAGTCTACATATTATCTGAGGATGGAACACTGAAGTGAACATGTACTCCCAAGAGCCTGAGACAGGGAGGAATGTGGTGATAGACATGCAAGGCCTTAAAGCACTAGGGATAGTGAGAAATAAACAATAAGCTAACCCCAAACTTGTCTCTGAACACACACACTGTAGCATTATGAGAAAGCACAGAGCACAGAGGTTAGGCTTAAGGAAGTATGTGGGGGCCACATTCTTCTAACTAGGAAAGAGTTTCTGCACCCATGTCTTGGCTGTACAAAGAAATTATGGTTGCAGCTGAGGGTCAAAGCTTGAGAATTCTAGAGCCACTGAGGTGATGAGCTTCTCAGCCTCCTACCAACTTTTCTCTACATTTTCTACCAGGAAAGGATGTTTCTCATCAAAAACAAATATCTGGGAACAAAAAGAAAAGAAGTTGCATTTTAAATAAAAGACTATTTCTAACATCTTAAGCCAGTGGTAGGGTAGAGGAGCCCTACCAGGCATCCATGTACAAGTTTCTCTCTCTCTCTCTCTCTCTCTCTCTCTCTCTCTCTCTTGCTAAAATAGCCAAGGTAAGAAGATGTGTAAGTGGAAGCTTGCCAAACATTTGTTCCCTGGGGGAACATTGTGCTTGATCTCATTTGAAGTATACTTTCCTGTTAGTGTAGCTGTGTAGAATTCCTTTTTAAAATTATTATTATATTCTATTTTAAAGCAAATGTATATCTAACAGCTGATTGCTAAAGACTAGGCTGACATGAGGTCCATTTGGCTTTCTAGATTTAGCACCCAGTGAACTGCATTCCATTTCCTTTTTTGGTATCAGAAGCTTTGATCTTCAAACAAATACGTGAAGTGGGTCTCTAAATTCTGCTTTGAAGCAAGCTAATTATTGACACTGGAGGCATTCTGCTATGTGACACCCTTAAACAGTAAATGCTAACCACTCTGTAGTCTTAGTTTCTACTATGGTAAAGAAGAGGCCCACAAGGCCCTGTCTGGGTGTTTCACAAATGGTAACCTATCTCTTGTTTAATTTTGGTATCCTTCAGAACGCCAGGTTCAGAGACTAGCACAAAGAAAGCAGTTGCTGTGTATCTAACAGTAAGAAAGGTAAAATAACTGCCACCAAGAGAACACTCCCCTGTCCCAGGTGTTTTTTGATAGTGGCAAGTGATATGCTCTGACCTACCATGTGACATATTGATGAGAATCCTCAGCTCAAAGTGAGGAAACTGAGGCTCCAGGAAATTAAACTGGTGAACCTTATACAGTAGGAGACGAGGAAAACAAAAGTTCAAACTAGGTTTCTAGGTTTTAATTCTGTAATACTATGCAGTTTGTTTTAACTTCTGAAAGATTTCATCCTGATGCTGACATTGAAAAACATTGTATTTCAAGAGCTTATCGTAGAACAGAGAGACAAAACTTAGCATCCCAGAGGATACCCTAGTGGATTTATATGGCTGAACTGCTGTGCCTGGAAATTAAATCCCGTCTTATATTCACTAGAGTGAAATACTGCTACATAGTCTCCCATTTGGCTTCCTTTTCTACTATATAAATGATGGGGTATGTATGTATTTGCTTCTCAGGTAATATGACCCTTCAAGCTATCGTATTAATTTCAATGGAGTCCAGTAGAAAAAGAAGCGTAAAATTGAAACAATCACACACCGCCAACTCATGACAGTTCCACCTTTGATGTCAATATCATTCTTGTCATGGTCATCCTCATCCTCATCCTCATCCTCCTCCTCCTCATCCTCCTCATCATTGTGGTTAGGAATATCACGTTTGTGATTCTTTTCAGGTACAAAGTTATTTCTCATGGTTATCCATGCCTGTTCACACATCAACTATCTTAAACATAACTGTGATAGGGCACAGACTTTGGAGAGTGACAACAAATATCTGAACTGCATTAACAACAGAGGTTATGAACAAACTTGTCTCTTCAATTGCTCAGATTCTTATTTATTTGGAAGTGGTTGGTTTTCAAATACATCTTTACATAAGTTCAAATACATGCTGTTCTCTAACCTCCACATCCAATCCTCCTCCTTCTACACTTGTTTCTCTAAGAATACTTATTTATGATTTTATGTCCTATACACACATGCCTTCTCTTATTGCCTGTCTCTCAAGCTCTCCTAGCTATAAACTGTATGGCTAGTACACTGGAGACCAAACTCTCTAAATGTACACTGAGTTTTATTTCCAAGGACCTGTATTTTCAAGAACAAGCCTATGTTTAATAATGCAACTAATCAATAGAACTACTGAGATTGATTTTCTTAATCGATTTATAAGATTCTAAGCATACAAACATATGTTTCCTTTTCTGAATATCAGTATAAGAAGTCTTTATGAACCTGTTTGAAACTGCCCTGTGACATCTCTTATTTTATGACGGTACACTTTTCTTGATACATTTAGAGACAGAAGGAGAAATCAGTTACTGAGTCAAATGGACACACAAACTGAGAATTTCAGAATTAAATATAAGCATTAACTCCAGTTTAATGCTGTGGCTTTGAGTGAGTAAGTAAAAATTCTGGGGAGGGTGTGTTGTCTGTGGTGTATTTTTAAAATATATTCACAGTTTAAAATTAGAAAAGTGAGATTTTTGTTTTCATTAAACAACAAAGATATGCTTCATCTTTAAATGTGAACTTTTTTTAGATAGCACAAGAAGTAATATGGAGTTTGAGATAGAAGCTGAGGGTCTTTTAACACTTCAAAAAGATATATGAGTTTAAAAGAAGTTAACAGTTATTGTTAGTAAGACTGATTGTCTCAAGTGGCTTCCATCTTTACTTGAAAGGCAATGCATGAAACAGGATTTGCAAAAATATTTTGAAAACTGACAGCTGCACTGTAACAAATCCCTCCGAGGTGACTATATTGAGGGCTGATACTTGTTTTATTATTATTGTTCTGGCACATTCATCTAAAATTACATTAATACTTGATAATCATGTCTTCTCTACCCAACTATTTTCCCAAAATTGAAGAGCTTTTGCAGCATTTACACAAGCCTGTGAAGAAAGAGCAAATGATATAACTTCTCTCTATTGGGTTTTCAGAATATTTAAGCTTCACATTTCTAGACAAAAGCCAATTCTCGAGGCTATGCTTACAAAACAACAATCTTATAACCTTTAGAAAATACCTCAGTCGGGCTGGGAAGGTGGCTCAGTGGTAGAGCACTTGCCTTGCATGCTCGAGGCCCTGGTTTCGATTCCTCAGCACCACATAAGCAAAAAGAAAAAAGCCAGAAGTGGCGCTGTGGCTCAAGTGGTAGAGCACTAGCCTTGAGCTTAAGAGCTGAGGGACAGCGCCCAGGCCCAGAGTTCAGGCCCCACGACCGGACCCAAAAAAAAAAAGAAAATACCTCAGTGATCTTCTCATGCCTTTTGAAAGAAAATGGATCTTGGAGTTACCTTCTCAGGCTTGTCCTGAACACATGAGATGATCTGACTTTGCCAACCACCATAGAAACGGATGAACTAGAAATAAGGTAGAGATAGCCACATCTGAATCTGGCCTGAACTGCTGCCTAACCAGAGAGACAGGGTGGCTACTGAGGCATAAACCATTATCACCTCCAAGGTGGAAACAGCAACGCATTTCCTACCATGTAAACTCCCCTATTGTGGATAAAGAGGTTCTGCCAATGTCTGATTTCTCAGACAAGAAAATAACAAGTGAAATGTGGGGTCAATAATAAACCCCACAGAGTTCTTTGTCTCTTTACTCAGAGGCACTTTGGCATAGCCATGAGTAGCTCATTCACGGAAATCCATAGAAGCCAAATGTCAGGAAGGAATTCCCTGATGGGCCCTGTGACATGATTTGGCTATTTTTAGGGTTTCAGCTGGTGTCCCCACCCATCCTACACAATCTAGAGGGTGATCCACTTCCTTCTGTTGAGATAATTTGGGAAGTGAGTGTTGGATGGAATTTTAGTCTCTGCATTAGCACTAGTGCTGCTCTACAATAAACAAGTTCTTAGAATTTTTTCCATGGGCCTGAACAAAATCTCATTTCCTTCCCATGTTTGGAGGGCACGGGGAATTATGGGAAATTGGACTAACGTGAGTTGAGAACCTTGGAGGTCATAACTTTGTTAGTAACTCAGAATGGGAGCCTATTGTAGGATTCCCTTCACGGCAGTTTTCCCTGCCGTGACAGACTGCATGTCAAGTCATCCATCAGCTGTCACCTCTCCCATTTTGTTAACATTTATAGATTACAGGTCCCACTCAGACTTTTTGATCAGACTCTCCACTTGTTAGATCCGATAAGTTGCATTTTTAAAAGGTCTCTTAGGTAATTTTTTCTCACATACTGATGTTTGAGATGACTGCTTCTAAAGGACCACAGAACTGAAAATAGGGGTTCTCAGCTATCCCTGGCACCTTCCACATTCATCTATTTTACATGTTGTATTCTCTGTGTTTTTATTTAAACAAATACTTCCATGGCAAGAGAACACAGAGTCCAGAGAGAACCCCTCTGGTACACAGTTGAGAGGAAAATTCCATGCTTATTTGCAATGATGATGTCTTTGTGGTTTGATAGAAATCAATATATAGAGAAGTGATTTTGTCCAGGTAACTTCAGGACATAGAAGTCATTTACTTTCCCAGTTCACCGTCATCAGCTGCAAGTGATTTGTCAACTCCCTAGAGACACAAACAAGGTTCTGCCCCTCTTCCAACACTGGGTCCTGGCCTTTTGCCCAAGAGATCCTCATTTCATCTACAGTTTAAAAATGTGACACATAAAACAGGACCGCAGAATGCATTCTGCATGTTGACTTTTTTAGGCCTCTGCATAATGAAGAAGACATTGGACATGTTAAAACAGAGACTTGGAAAATAAGTTTGTATTGTATATATACACATGTGCATGTGCAAATGTATATGTGTATGGATGCATTTACTTTCCTAAATACCTGAAGGGAAGCCTTTCCTATTCTAACATCACAAGCATTCTAGAAGATTAAAAAAATAGTGGGCTTTCAAAATTTAAAATCAGGGAAAACTCACATAGCTATGATGTTGAATTTTATATATGATATAAATAATTCAGGTAAGTCAGTGAGCTACAAAATAAAACCCATAAAATGTAGTATATAGCACCTCTGATGTGTTAGTAATTATGTACCCACTGTGTGCAATCTTTCACACTACATATTCTGAGAGATCCATGAAGGAAATCCTAGTCTTGAGTCTAGCCTTCAAGAAATGTGCAGTTTGATAAGATACAGGAGAGGAGGCATGGTGTTAATATCAGATATTACAGCAAGTGTAAGGATGAGCAAGCTTTTGTAATTCTACAGAAGAGAAAGAAAAGGCAGAGTGCTGTTTTTGGTCTGCTTTGCTCCCACAAAAGGTGTCTTGCTTTATTACAGTGAGTTTTGCAATGAGTTTTAAAAATAGCTATTTTTTTATTTGTGTGTGGGCAGGCAAGCATGTTCCTGTGTGTTGGCTTCTATGGGTTTGTCTGCTGTTTTAATTGTCTATTTTGTAGAAAAGTTTTTTAAAAGACAAAAAAGAATTTTCTTTTATTTATTTTGTGTGTGTTGGTACTGGGACTTGAACTTAGAGCCTGGGCACTATCCCTTAGCTCTTTTGCTCAAGGCTGGTGTTCTACCCACCTGAGCCACATCTCCACTTCCAACTTTTGGTATTTCATTGATATGAATGTCATGGGCTTTCTAGCTCTGGCTAGCTTTAAACTGTGATCCTCAGATCTCAGCCTCCTGACTAGCTAGGATTACAGGCTCGAGCCATTGTTAGTTACCTTGTGAAAAAAAAAAAGACATTTTTTGAATGTATAGACACTAGACAATTCAAAAGTTAACTCAAAGGTAATAACTGTGGTCAGTGTCCTATGAATCTTCTAGAAATATTCTGTGAAAACAAGGCATGTGTACACAAACTTATTCTTTTCCTCAGTCCTTGTCTCCCCCCCCCACCAAAAAAAACTAGTCACACATGATGTTTTATATTTTGCTTTTTCTGAAGACTGAGAGAAATTTATTTTTATTTTTGGCAATGTTTAAGGCTAAACTCAGAGACACCCACTTACTAGGCAAGTCTCTATCTCTTGATTCATGCCCCAGTCTTTTTGCTTTTAGTTTGTTTTTCAGATAGTGTCTTGTGCTAACTTTTATCCATGGTGGTCTCTGGCTGCAATCCTCCCACCAAAAAGTCCCAAGTTATGAGTTCTCAAAGAGATAGTTCCTCCTTCAACCTATATCCAAAATTGAGAAAAGACATACTTTATGGGCTGGGAAGGTGGCTCAGTGGTAGAGCACTTGCCTTGCATGCTCAAGGCCCTGGGTTCGATTCCTCAGCACCACGCAAGAAAAAAGCCGGAAGTGGCGCTGTGGCTCAAGTGGTAGAGTGCTAGCCTTGGGCTGAAGAGCTGAGGGACAGCGCCCAGGCCCAGAGTTCAGGCCCCATGACCGGACCCCCCCCCCCAAAAAAAGACATACTTTACTTATTTTATCATCTTATATTAGTTTTACAGGGAAGATTTCACGGCTACATCGCCACACATATTTACGATCATACATATTGCAATCACACATATTGCAATCAAACTTACCCCCTCCATCATACTCCCTGCCCCCTCCCCCTAAAATAGTTTTCCCAACAGGTTTTCTTTGTCCATTTTTCATGTTGCAAGTAACCTATTTTAACAGTTTTCAACCTTCTTTATCCTCCGTGGCAGCACATCCCCTCCTGGGGGGAGGAATCCCCACCTAGGGACCACAGAGTCTATTTCTCTCCCCATCCCCCATTGGTCATCTTTTGTTGAGTTTCTCACTTGCGATGTGTTATACAGTTATTCATCCTCTTCCTTTCTCCATCCCCTCCTTCTCCACCTGAATGGTCTCTTCACTTGATTCACATCCTATGTTTAGCTATGTAAGTAGTTATATATGAATAAATATTTATAAATACTATTACATCTCCACGAACAAGAATGGTGAAGACATACTTTGTGATCGTCCCTTATGTGAATTCTTACCTTTGTCTGATATTTCAAGATTGCTCTTGGGTTTTCCTTTCAAACTCTTTCTCTTTTGTAAAGTTCAGGATTTGCCTTCTGTCTCTCACACTTTTTGCTGTTGTTGTAAACAGCAGCCCCAATAATCATGGTTTATCACATTCTTAGAATGCGTATCAAATTTAATGCTTAGTTACCTATATGCATTTCTTCCTTTAATTAATGTTTACTCTCCAATGATTTTTTTCTTGTTTGTTTATGAGTTCATTTAGAAAGAGATTTTTTTTAAACTTAAATAAACAAACCCAACATCTGGTTGTCATTTTCAGTGGGAGAACAGATTAGGCTCCCTCTTCTGAATCATGTCAAGAAGCAGCAGCTCATAAAAATTTTAAGGGCTGGATTTTAGTACCTAATTACCTCTCATAGTCATTTCATTCTTCCCTCTCTGAAACAAGAGCTAGAATTTTGATATAGGAGCAGTTATAACACAGCACATTGGGGAAGCAGGTATGTTTTTGAAACTAGAAACTACCAGATTATCCCTTTCTTCTAGGCTCTGTATTCATTTACCCTAAATGTGTATATGTACATGCATATGTACCAACATATACATAAATACATACATAAACATACAAATACTTTCTTCAATATATAACCATAAAATTGATACCAGATAACAAAACTTTATAGCATTTTTTTTTTTGTCAATAGTGGGGCTTGAACTCAGGGCCTAGGCACTGTTCCTGAGCCTCTTTGTGCTCAAGGCTAGCGCTCTACCACTTGAGCCACAGCTTCATTTCCAGTTTTTGAGTGGTTAATTGGAGAGTCTCACAGACACTTTTCTGACTGGGTTGGCTTCGAACTGAGATCCTCAGATCTCAGGCTCCTGAGTAGCTAGGATTACAAGTGTAAGCTACTAGCACCAAGCTTAGCATTTGTAATTTTAAAGGCAAAGGCAACCTATGTTTACAAAGGTTAGAGGCAAGGAATAGTTCAGTGTGTTTTCTGGTAGACTCTGATGAATTCACGTGTACAATGGAGGGTGTTAGAGGATATAATACATCATATTTAAAGGCAGCAACATAATTAAAGGGTTTCTTCTGGTGTTTATCTGCTTGATAATATGTTAAGTTTAAAACCTAGGTACAAATTCATAATCTACTATTAGAAACAACAAATATTAGAGCTCTATTTGCAATGATTTTATCTCATCCTTTGCAATGTATTTTTGTGGTATTTTGCAATTACAGGAGGATCTTATAATTTTACATCAAAATCATTTATGTATATAACCATAATGGGAACTACTGAAAATACCTGGGTAAGGGAAGTGGTAAGCACTATTGCCTTGCATGGGTAAGGTCCAGGTTCAATCTTCTGCACTGAAAAGAAAAATTGTTACTATTGGGCATGAAGTAATCCCAAAGGCTCAGAAGTCACTGCTAGAAACAAGGTACCAGCTGGACACCAGTGTCTGACATGTCTAATCCTAGCCACTCAGGAGACTGAGATCTGAGAATCAGAGTTTGAAATCAGCCCCAGCAGACTAATCCATCACACTAACCAAAGAGCTGAAAGTTGGGGCATGGCTCAAGTGGTTGAGTGCCAACTTGAGTGAACAAGTAGACAAGGGCACAGACCTTGAGTGAAAGCCCCTGTGGGGTCTCCCCCGACGTTTTCCACAATACAGTAACTGTGAAAATCAATGAGTACAAATAAAATCCAAAAGCCTGACAGCAAGAACACAGTATAGGAAAAAAAAATCAGAAAAGTGGAGAACATTGATAGGAATGAATGCAAAGGATGAATCATACTATTCCTATATGAGAAGAAAGTAAAAAGAATTGAGAATGGAAAAGGTATTTTATTATTTCTCAATCCCTTTTAGTTATCTCTGCCACATTTGCCCTGTTTTGTATTCATTGTTAGTTAATGTTGGTGGCACTATAATATGAACTTGGGGCTTCATACTATCTAGGCAGGACTCCACCACCCCTTCATACTCATCCCTAATATTTTTTTTGCTCTAGTTACTGTTCAGATAAGACCTGGTGTTTTTCCCTGGAACTGGACTTGCTTTTCCTCCTACTCATGATTTCCTGAGTAAATGGAATTACAGGCATGTGCCACTGTGCCTGGCTTGTCCCAGTGTTTAATAATTGTCATGGCAGCGTGAATCCAACTAATCATGAAAGTGTTTGTACTTGTTGGTACAATGATTTCTTGCAGAAGGCTCTGAGTTGCTTACAGAGTTTATCCTGAACTATCTGTGTTTCCTCAAAGGCAGAGCAATGTTTGGCCTTGACCCAAGCATTCTCTGTTGCCTGATTAGAGGCGTGAGAAGCTGACTTAACTGTACGTCCACAATACTCTTGAAGTACAGGGAACCTCATTGTTTTCTTTCAAAACCGTATTTTCAAACTTGAAGTGTTAAGTTCTCTTCTGAAAGAGAGAAATCTAGTTAGAGGACTGTCTATATTATAGTAATGGAGTATGTTCCAAGGACCTATGAAGAGAACCTGAGCCTCTGTGCCTCTTTACTTGTCTTCCCTGAGACAAACATAGGCCTATGAGCAGCCTCCCCTGCAAATTGTCCCCAGAACCAGAGTGGTTCCTTCTAATCAGCTCCTGGAAACAGTCAGTGCTTGGCTCCCAGAGACAAGTACATGCGTATAATGCACAAAGAACAGAATCCTTTGTTAGTACCAGCACATGCAGAGATCTGGGATAGAGGGAGAGTAGGGGAATATTTTCTGTCTCTTGTGGTGTTACAGGGAGAAGTTGATGGGCTGGGGGCTGGAATGGAAGCCAAATGAGCCTAACTCAATTAGCTTATTCTTTGCTGGGCATTGAATGTAGGGAAATGCAGAAAGCTATTTCTCCTCTGGGAAGAATTCACACAGGACAGAGCTCAATAATTTGCAGAATGTTTTATAACAAATTGCATGTATACTTGGATCTATGTAATTATTTCTCCTGAGGAGATACGCCACAGATTGTGGGAATTCTGAGACTGAGAAATCATGATCTTTTTGTTAACAAGGATGATAATTTTTACAATTATAGAATCATCAAGGGCACCAGAGTGAAATGTATGGAATTGACAGAGGTCAGGCTCTGTAACTCTCGTTGCAGGACTGAGGGATCAAATACAGCAGCATCTCTAGGAGGAGGATGGCAGAATCGTTGGTGGTAGTGATGTTGGTGGTTGTGGTGATGGTGATGAGTTGAAACCTATTTTTAAAGACTTTTGGGACTTTTTGTTTCTTTCTTATTTTTTTTTTGACAAGCGTATGGGTAACTGACATGTGTCTCAAAACAATGAAATTAAATCCCAGCACAAGAATTTTGAATAGAAATAGAAAGGCTCCATCATAATATTTTAAATATTTTTTCTCCGACGCTTTTTCAAGGAAGAAGGATCGACAGCAAAAGCAACGCATAGCAGGGCCTTGGTTAGCAAGACACGGTCATTTTTTGTGGCCAGCAGGGCAGACTCTGGAGCCAGCCTGCCTATCTTTGAGTTCCAAAGAATAATGACAGTATCTACCTTAGAGAATAATAACCATATTGACTTCACTGGGCTTCTGTGACTTAATGAGTTCATATTATAGAGTCCTACAAGCAGTACCTAGTTAATTGTAAATGTTTCCTATTGTATTTTCTGCTCAGATTCCTTTTTACACTTTTCCCTCTTTCTCCAGTCCATAAGTAGACTGCAGTCTGTGATCATTGAAATTGAGAAAGGATGTGATGGCAAAGACTAAAAGGAAGAAATAAGTTGTCTGTGACTTTTGATTTTCAAAAGATAGACTCTAAGGAAATGGAAACGAGGCAGAGATAATCAATAGACAGAATGTCCTATAAGTGTAGGAGCTGCTATGCCCTTTACCCTACGCATACATTGGCTGGAACAGGATGCCATAGGTAGGAGGAGAAACAACTGGATTGGAGTGTTGTACAAGTACAGATAAAGCTATGACACAGAGAAAGAGGTGCTTGAGCCCTGCTCCCATACCAAGAGTTAGGGATGATGAAAATCCAAACCAACAAACCAATCAACCCCTGCACTTGCAGGGGTTTATGGAATCTGAAGATAGAATGACTCTATGTGTGGTCTCTTTAAGGTTTTGGTGAAGTAGCAATGACTGTTAGTGAGATAGGCAGAGGTAACTTCAACTTACAGACTTCTGCAAGCCTTGTCTTGCCCACTTTATTGTTTCTTGACCACCAAGAGTGTCAGACAAAGGATGGGCACAAGACATTCTCAAAAGCTCTCTGGATGGGCTGGGAAGGTGGCTCAGTGGTAGGACGCCTGCCTTGCATGCCTGAGGCCCTGGGTTCAATTCCTCAGCATCACATAAGCAAAAAAGAAAAAAGCCGGAAGTGACGCTATGGCTCAAGTGGTAGAGTGCTAGCCTTGAGCTGAAGAGCTGAGGGACAGCGCCCAGGCCCAGAGTTCAGGCCCCACGACCAGACCCCCCCCCCCCAAAAAAAAAAGCTCTCTAGATGGACAATAGTATCGGGCAAGAGCAGCCTTTCCAGAAGGAAGTACAGCAAACACTGAGATGACAGCAAGATCCATCCCCATCTAGACAGCCTCCTAGGGCCCAGATGCCTAGAATGAGATAGGAAGGAGAGGAAAGTAGCCCTTAAAAATGGGACAGAAATCTAAATTTAAATGAATCATGATAAAGAGCAAGGTACTTTCCTAGCACTTTTGAATTTACAGAGTCAGACATTACCCTTGTTCAAGGAAAATGAAGTAAGTTTTGGTTTGAAAGATTCAGCTGGCAGCAAAGGAGGCATCAGGATGTGTCTCCAATGCCTGCCAAGGAGAAGAGCCTGAGATGTGGGAACGTTAATACTGTGAGATCACAGTCTTAGCACTTAGGATGGAGGAGTGCTGGGTAGTTCCCCATCACTAGGAGGGAGATCATCACTTAGGTTGCTGGACTCTATGGAATGTACAAGCTATGCTCTTGTCCATGTCCAGAAGATGGAAGTGAAGTCTTTGCCCCTATCATTTTCCAGACAAGATTCCCCAGATGAAGATCCATCAGTGTTTATGATGTGGTGTTGGGTGCTGAAAATAGGAGTGAGATGAGATCCCTACTCAGCATATCTGCTCAGAGAGAGAGAGAGAGAGAGCTTTCCAATTTTCCAATTACACTAGGGAGAAAACCTGGTGGAAGCAGAGGGGGAGGACAATTAAGCCAGTTTGATGGCTCATGAGCAATTCCTAGAAAAGATTTCTAAGTTAAGTCCCAGAGGATAAATGGGAGTTCTTTACTCCAGCTGAGAAAGAAATTGCTGGCTTAGCAAAGGCATGTAGATTGTGTCCAGAGAGCAAAGCATTCAGCATCAATAGATAGTTGAGAAAGTGAGGAGTAATGAGGTTGGAGATGAAAGGTTGGGCTAAGTCTTAGAAGGTCTTGAGTGCCATAATTAGACATATAACTTGGCAGTTGAAGGGACTCTTTTCTTGCAAGATGCTGGTATATCTAGGTTTATAGTTTGCAAAGATTAACAGCATTTGGAGGATGGAGGCAAGGGGCAACGAGAATGCTAGAAACAGTCTGAAGTTTTCTCACTCATGAACCAGCTCCAACAAGTCCCTAGATTAGACTAATCTACCCTATCTTGCTTGCCAAAGGAGTTCTGAAGGAGTTTGAGACTAGCTGGGAGACAGTTCAGAATCAGAAAGATCTTTTCTGAGAACTAGTCTTCAAGAACTCTTTCTGGTGACATAGAAGCAGCAAGTCCTCCTTCTGCCCCACCCCCCACAACCCACTCTGCCTTCCAGGCCTTTCCGTCAACCCCAGAGTCTTGATTCTTCTCTTCCTTAATTCCTGATCTGGCTGCTTGTGTGGAGTTTCCAATTCCAGCCCCTCTAACAATCCCTGTCCAGCTACTGCCTGCCCTGCCCCCTCCCCTGAGTAAGACGATGGTATTTTTGGAATGAGCAGCATATTCAGTAGGGCAGTACTGGTCAGCTTCAGCTTGAAGCAGGAAAGACTGGATTCTTCAGTTAGTCAGAGCAGCATTTTTATAATTAACAGCTTCCGGGGATGGCAGTAACTTGATACTGCTTTTCAATGAATTGGCTGCATTTCTGAAATACTGTTCTCATTTCTGCTGGCTTCATTCTGGCTCTCCCAATTTATTATTCATGCCTGTGTCTCAGGTTTTCACATCCTCACAGCTATTGGTGGTCCAGCTTCATTGTCTGGGAAAGGGTGGGAGGAGGGGGAGAGTATACTAAAGGGCACAGGGAGAAAGGGAAATGACAAAAGAAGACCCTCCCTAAGGAGGGTGCTGGGGTCAGTGGTGGAGAATTTGATGACCATGTGCGAATGGGGTAGTCTGCAAAAGAGTCAGAGTAAAAGGCTCTGAGAGAGGAGAGGTGGAGAGGGGACAGAGGGAAGTGTGGAGTTGCCCTGGAAAAGGAAATTATGTGACATGATTACCAGATGAAAAACGTAGCTCTTGCTATTGATTAAATTAGTTTATCTCTTCAGCACAGCCCTGAGTTGCAAAAGAGGAATTATAGCAAAGTGTAAAGCAGTCAAATGAGCTTGCCATGCAGATTCGGAGAGAAAAGAGCTGGCTTTGCTGCCATCCTGCAGTTTTCTTAGGAACCATGGCGATTCATTTTAACAACAGATGTTCCCTCTCTGCCCTTAGATGTTTCATCCGTAGACTCACAGGCTTGTTTCAGTACACTCTGTTGAGGCTGTGGTCTAAACACCATAGGCATAGGTTTCATTAGCTTGATGTTCATTAGATGTTGGGCAGTGTAGACAGCTGAGAGGACAGAGCTGAGCTGATAGGCCCCTGATTGGACAAGAGCCAATCCAGCCACGTTAGTGCTGGAGAGTCACAGACCTCACCTTCCCCAGCCATCTTGTATCCCCAGCTGTACCTCGACTCAGCGGGAATTTTAAAAACAATATTCACCTTTGAGTCACATCCCTCTAGGTTTCATTTAATTGGTCTGGGGTAAGACCCCTGCAATCTCAATTTTTAAAAGCAAGTGAGTCTAACGACATGCAGGGTGATGATCCCTGACATTCTAAATGTTTCATTTTCCACACAGGAAATCCACAGCACCCAAAGTGAATATGATGTACTTCATTACCCATAGTGAAGAAAGATGAGAAGGCACAGGCCCATATACCAGAGGTTTCTCTGTTAAGCCTGTCTGTGTTGAGTGCATTCATGGGACCCCTATAACCCTACCAAGGCAGAGAAGTGGCTGAGCAATCCTCCTTCTTTGGAAGTGACTGGTCCATTTGAGCTGAGGCATCTCTCAAAGAGATGCTACATATGCTACCACTGAAGAACAGATATGTAAATGACTCCATGGAGACACACAAATTTGTTGTTTTAACCCCCGGCACACAGACACACATAGAGGCGCACACACATGCACATATACACACATACGCATGCACACATACATATGTGCATAGGTATAGACCAAGACCATTCCGTTACTCTTACTCAATGGCAGGTGGCTTTGTTTATAAAATGGAGTCACTGCTAGCAGCAAAAAAGTAATGTGTTGCCTGGCATTAGTGGCTCATGCCTGTAATCCTAGCTATTCAGGAGGCTGAGATCTGAAGATCACAGTTAGAAGCCAACTAAGACAGGAGAGTCTGTGCAATATACCACTAAAAAGCTGGAAGTGGAGCTGTGGTTTAAGTGGTAGAGCACTAGCCTTGGGCAAAAAATAAAAAATCTCAGAGACAGTATCCATACCCTGAATTCAAGACCCAGGATTCATATACACATCACACACACACACATACACACACACACGTAATTTAGAGTGAAAACTATGAATGAAAGAAGCTATGCTGCTGTTGGTCCATCCCAGAGGCTGTCCCTTCCATTCTGGCTAGGGCAGGCCACTTCCCAGCAAGCACTGGGCAAAGCATGGCAAAGGCAAACAGCGAACAAGAGGATGCCTAATTCTTTTCATACAAAGAAGTAAGGTCCTGGACAGCTTGGAGGTTTCAAAGGCAGAATACACTGCATAGATTTCTCTTCATAATGTTCTACTCCAATAGCTTTTCCTCTTTCTTTTATTTTTAATAAAGAGAATAGTGTTGCAGACTAATAATGCTTAGGATAAATATTCTCTAGCCAAATACAAATGAGAGATTAATTTAATTTCATACCAGGCTGCATTTCATTTTGGGAGATCTTTTGATCATATGTAAGTGCAAGAGGAAAAGAAAACAGATGAAACAGCTTAATATGAGGACATTGGTTCTTCTTCATTCCCAAATCCACTGGAGCATGATAATGATGATCCCAGCATTGATGGGGACAACTCTTCCCCTGGCTTCATCTTAAACATGGAAGATGGAGACAGCACCTCATCATACACCTGATTGTTTGCAGCATTTAGTCCTGGGAGAACCATCTCCCTCACATGTTGCAATGGCATTCTCTAATTTATGTATACCATAGGATTCATATTTCTGTGTGTTCAATTTAGACTTCATTACGCTTACCAATTTTCTTCTGATGAGTCAATAAAAGTAGAACCAGGGAAAACAAAGCACTCCATTCATGATCAATGCCAACCTGCATACCCAGTGTCTCAAAGTCAGATTGACAAGCTGGGTACAGAGAAAAGAGAATCTCAATTCAAGGCCAGCACAGATTAAATGTTAGCAAGATCCTGTGCCAATATGTGAATTGGATGTCAGGTACATCTCTATAATTTTAGCTATGCAGATACCTAGGCTGAAGACTCTACCTGAAAAATAAATAAGGCAAAAATGTTCAGCGGGCATGGCTCAAGTAGTAGAGTGTTTGCCTAACAAACGTAATACTTGGCCATTAAACTGTGATGTACTATCAATTTTCACATTTTCAGCCACAATCATTTAGAAATTTGAAGCATTAAAAATATTTTAGAAGAAATGACTTTGGAAGCAACTAGGAACTATCCACAAAGAACTTTGGGCCTGGATGACCCATTTATTTGTGTTTTGTTGTATTCCAAACTATTTCTGAATAGAAGTCTTAGTTCTCCCCTATATGCATAGGTTGGTTTCTTTGTTGGTGGGGAAAGTATTTATATAATTCCTTGTTATATCCCTGAACTTCCGGGACATAATACAAAGATTTGTGGACCTCAATCAATGTCACAATTGTCTGCCTTTTAAATTCTTAGCTCAAAGTCTAACTTTCTATATTTCTGATTTGCTGTGCTGTCTTTTAATTGAAAACCTCTCATCTCAAGTGGATAGAGAACCCAAGCCTGGCCAAGTATTTACTTCATGGTTCTAGATCTAGTTATTGTCCTTGTAGATGGGGGTCATGGCGCATGCTAACTTGATTTAGGTTTCATTTATAGATTTCTCTGAAATGGAAGTGGAAGATATTAACCCTTTCTTTTTGCCTCAGGACTAACAAGTTCTGAACCTATGCCTGGCACATAGGAAATATGTTCTACATTACTGTCATCAGGACAGATTTCAGAGCTGTAGCAACCATGGTGCCCTCTATGTGGATCCTGAAAGAAGGAGGGCAAATAGAAACAAAAGCTGATATGAGAGTTCAGAGGAAAATGGCTGTCATCATGTGAAATCTCCCTTCCATACTCAGGCTTCAGGGGCCCATAAGTCCCCTTTCCTTGTTTAATTTGAGTTGGGAATCCTGCCATAGTGATAAAAAGTTCTAGCAATGAAAATACTGTGGTGTTCTTCAACAAATACTTGGCTGTGAAAAAGAGAGATGGGGAAGAATGATGCAGGAGCTAGCAAGGATGATTTAATGGTAGGTATTAAAGGTGGTGATGATGAGCTTTGGATGAAAATTTTTGGGGTGATAATAAATTCTGGACATAAGAGTTTGAGGATCTTCAGCCTTTTTCATGCAGAGTGGCCCATGGTTGGCTGGAAATATGGATAGCCACGTCAGGAGAGAGTTCTGAAATAGAGACTTGGGAGTCACTGGGGTAGAGAGAGAGCAAAGAGCCCAAGTTAGATGAGAAATTTGAAGAGGGATTACCTTTTATAAGTTTATTAAGCCAGATGCTGGTGGCTCACACCTATACTCCTAGCTGCTATAAAGATTGAGACTTGAGATTGGAAGTCTGCAAGTACAGAAAAGTCTGTGAGACTCCGTTTCCAATTAACCAGCAAAATGAAGAATTGGAGGCATGGTTCACGTGATAAGTTTATTAGCAACCCTGCGAGAACATTTCAGCTTATCAGGAGCAAATGGCAGATTATGGAGTACTGAGAAAGGTAGATGGGAGATGAGAAAGGAGGAGGGCAGTGAAAATTCTAATGGGTGACATCAGAGTACTTTTTCCCCCTAAAAAACACTTACAATCTAAGCATATTGACATGTTGATGAAATGTCAAAAAACAGAAGTCAAACTATATCTGGTAACTGCTAAAAGAAGCAAGCTAAAAGAGGAAGTGATTAAACACAAAGGAGGTAGCTCAAATAGGAGAAATGATATTTATTACTAATTTAAGCAAGAGAAGATGACCACACGAAAGTAAGCAGAATGTAGAAGAATGTATGCTTGCTGGAATTACGTCAAATGATGTTGATTCAGGAATTAGGATGACAAAGTTATGTGCTGCTTGATGGGTAGGCTAAAGCATAGAATTGTGGGAAAGACTTAGAACTGATATAAGAAATTCATTGAGTGTATTATAATCTTGGGGCAGTCCTGAAGTTAGCAGGGACTTGGCAGTAGAGCAAGCTGACTGTTACTAACAGCTCAGGGTATAGAGCGGCAGGATTCAACGTTGTGTTTTTCCTGGTGAATTGCAATAGAAGAAGAAACTCTGGGATGCTAGTGTTGATGGTAGAGGGACCACATTTGTTTCATGCATTAGCTTGACATCTGATGCTCTGATGTGCTGCTGCTGCTGTGTAACCACACTGTCTGGCCCAGAAGGGAAAAGCAATAAAGATTGATTTCACTAGATAAAAAGGCACTCTTTAACTTTTATGATGTATCCTTTCATCTGGGCTCAGCTTGGGAACATGGGAATCACTTTTCTCTCTTCCCACATTTGTTCTGGCAGTCTGATGAAGAGAAACAAGATGTTTCTGGAATCATCCCTGTGGAGAGAGAGAAGGTGGTGATAGCAGTGGGGAAAATGAGAAGTCAAAACATAAGAAAATGTACAAGTGGACTTGTGATAACATTACGAGGAAGCGACTGGGGGTTTGTGTGTGTGTGTGTGTGTGTGTTCACACATGAGCATTCTTCTAAATCTAAGTGCTGTTGCTTTGGGAAGAGCATCTTCATGAATCATGTACATGGTAGAGTTTGAAAAGAAAGAAGAAAAGCGATGATTGTGTAGAAATGACAAGAATATAAGAGTGACCCACTGTCCTGGTCAGTCAGGACTGAAACGTTTTCTGGGATTGGAAACTTTCAGTGCTAGAATGATGAGTCCTAGAAGAATCAGGATGATCCATCATCCTGCTATGTGAAGGAATGCAAGACGACGTGTTAATTAATATGCATTTCTGCCCATAATTTCAGAACTCTTAGAGACTTTGTGAACTATGGCACCCTAGAAAAATCTCCTGAGAAAGAACATTTGATTTATATTGGCAGATTAAAATTGCAAATGGCATGATTTAGACAAATTTCTAAATTAGGCTTCTGGGAAGATTTTTCTAGAGTCCAACTAACTGATCAGAAGATACACAGGCCTGGCCTGTACAATGGCATCTACTGTGCTTTTGCCACAGTTTAAAACACAGTATTTTTTATTAGTAACTAGAAAGGTGAGTCCTACAGCTACCGACTAGCTGACTGACTGGTCCTTACAGTCTATTTGACTATGAGAAGAACTGATTCTCTCCTTTCTTACCCACTTTCTACTCACCAGAAAAGACCTCTGATGTGAAGATTCCCTACCTTCTCTGATATTCAGTGTGAAGTGCATGTTTCAAACTGAAATAGGGAGACTAAGTAACATCACCTTTTTCTCATAGCCATCCTGATGGCTTGCTAGGTGATGGGGGCTTTTCCACTCAGCTCCAAAAGGCCTAGAGGGCAGACAGGCCATTCTTTGAATTGCAGGTATCATGCTTTTTAACCTCAGGAAAGCTTTGCTCTTATTCCCCCAAATGGTTTGATTTGCTCAAACCTGTTTCCCTATATGTATGGAAAGTTTTGTTTGTACCCGAGTATTTCCCTTTATGGGCTTGGGTCTCCACCCTAAACATGTAGTTTTTGTCTTTAAAAGCTTTGAGCAAGTTAGGTTCTGGGCTGCAGGTCTTTGAGACAGGAGTTCACCTGCAGTTGTCTGCTCTCCAACAAAGACTCACAATTCGACTTCTCAACACGTAGCTTCTCTGTTTCTAGCGATCGAGTTCCCATACAACAAAATGACAAACAAACCACAAGCCAGATGGAACCTTATTAGCTTGCTTAGTACTGATCAGTAAGTACCAACAGCTAAATCAAATGTTCAAATATAAGCCAGAACATGGTGAACAAATCCAACAGAGAAGAGACCGTTATGAGGGAAACATATTGTCTTTAATTAGCAAATTCATGATAGATCTGGAAGGGTCTGAATCAATGGGTTTCCTTTGAACTGATGAATAAACTCATAATTTTATCATTCAGCTGTCACAGGGGCTCATAGTGGGTACATGAATAGAGACAATGTATTCAGATTTCTCTTGGGTATAGAGCTACACAGAATTGGATTGCAGATTTGGTGGTAGGCTTCTTAGGTACAACTAAGATTGTTAACCACTGAGCAGGGCACAGGGGAAAATGCTTGGGTATGTGGCTTTCAAGCTTACTGGCCCTCCAAAACATATGGAGTGCTGGGAAATCAGTTTCTAAGAGTTCCTAATTGGGTAGATCAGGGCAGGACAGGTGTTCCTGCAATTCTAACAAATTTAGAATGGTTGTGGGGCCACCAGGCTAGTGAGAACCACACTTTAAGGCTAGTGAGGACCCACTAAGTTACAAAGTCATCATGTCCTAAGATAGCAAATAGAAGAACCATTCGGTATTCTTTGAGGACCTCTCAGAGCCAAAGCCATATTTCTGAGGACCTATATTTCCATGTGCTTAGTGGGAAAGTCTCCCTATTTATTCATGGGACTCCCTAGAGCCAATCCAGGCTCAAGCATATGGGCTTCATTCATTGATGCTCTTCCCACTCCCCCTTTGCTTAAAAGCCTTCTAATTGTCATTGTTAGTATTGGGTAAGCCTAAAGAGAACATGGAATTCTGTGCATAGCTAGCCAGCTGCCAGAAGTCCCTTTTACTCCTGCCTTTGACTAGCCCTGGAAATTTCTCTGTGTAATCTCCTGCCTTCCAACTTGGAGCCTGCCTTGTGCCCTGGACTTGTCCTCATCCAACTAGCAAGACCCATATGGTGCTTTGAAACTCTGCTACGACTAGGGCTCACCCTATTCAGAGAATAGGTGGCTCTTTCTGTGGAACTGTGCTGGTCCTTTGTGAACCTCATTCAATCCAATCTTCATGCTAATCTTGAAAGATGAGAATTACCATGCCCAAATTCATGGGTGAGGAAAACGAGGCTCAGAAAGAGTGACTTATCTAAAGCCTTAGAGGCCTTTGGAGAAAGAGAGATGGGATGCAGAGCCAGGCCTAAATCCGGTGTCTACTTTCTCCCATCTCTTTCCATCTGCCTGGCCACAGGTGGGATAGTGTGGGGGAAGTGTTGGACAGTGGCTGGTACTTGGTGCAGCTTTCATTTCCGGATGCATTTGGCTGGTCCTTAACCTTGGACAAAGTACTTGCTCGATGTCATCCTCCATGCTCAGACCATCATCTATGAAATTAGGGATTTGTCCAGATTGCTAAAAGCCCCTTCCTGTTCCGACCTCCTACAAATTTCTAATGGCTGGAACTGGATTCTGCCCTGCCTGCCAGTGCAGATGTGACCCATCTAGCAACCCTGTCTCCAGGGAACACAGACGTCACAAAGAGTCACATGTAGTGCTTGAGGTCATGTCAACCTCCCTGAGAGCCTCTTGGCGAGCGATTATAACCCAGCTGTAAAATGTCCATTCGCCAGAAACACTTGGCATTTGTTTCGTGGGATCACAGAGGGGTGATGACTGGTCACTGTCAAACCTGAAAGAGAGAGGGAGAAAAATCAGTCCTGCTTTAGTGTCCATGCCAGAACAGCAGCCTGGGATGTGTCTTCTCAGGAGGAAACAGAGGGTGTGTTTGAGTCAAGTTGGGTTCAAGCTCTGTGATGTTCTGGTGCTAGCAGGGAATAGGAATGTTATGGAAGCTGTTCTTACAGATTCTCCTCTTGACAGTTCTTAATCAGATGGGTCATTGCTGCCTGTAACACATAGAATGACGTGCGATGTTCCTCTAAGACAACCACATTCGACCTGAATTAAGAACCTTATATTGGGCCTCACATGTGTCACCGAAGAGGAAGGGTGAGGTGGAAAGTCAGCCCTGTGAGAATTCTACAAACTGTCACAGGGTGAGAAATGAGTGCAAGGAAGCCCATCTTCGAAATAAATAATACAGAGGTTTTGTGATGGTTATTTATATACTTATAGATAAATTATTTATAATGTATTGTAATATAATATGTAACATTTTTTCCATTTTGAAAGTGTTATATTATGTGTGTGTGAAAGAGAGAGCAATGGTGAACAGGGAACTGGGAGTATATATGATATATTAAATATTATACTGTTTCATATACTATTATATATTAATAATATATCATATAAATTATACATTATATTATGTATTATATAAATATGACATATTATGTCATATATGTCATATTTATATACAATATATTTAAGGTGAATAGATTAAAATAATAAAATGTGATAAATAAAATGATAGGCAAATGTGAATAATATAACGTTTACTCTCGGTTGTTTTAAAGTGAACAGTTCAATGGTGTTATAGTTCAGATCTTCAATATCTCCTAAAAAGTCTGGATGTTGAAAGCTTGTTTCTTAATTACAGCAGTGTTCAGAAGTGGAGCGTTTGGGAGGGGATTGGATCATGGGGACTCTGACTTCATCCATTGATTCATAGCTTAGTGGGTTATTGGGAAGCGGTAGAAACTTTAGTGTGTGGGGCCTTCAGAGGAAGTGAGTAACTGGAGGTGTGTATTTAAAAGGTGTGTATTTTGTTGCGTATTTGTCTATCAGTCTGTTTCTGTCTCTCTCTCTGTTGCTAACCCCCTACCCCCTGCCATCTCTCTCTGTATTTCTCTCTACTTCCCTCTTCCTATCTCTCTGTTTCTTTGCTTCTTGACCACTCTGAGGTGAGCAGCGTCTGCTCCCACATGCTCATACCACAATGTTTTACTTCATGCTCAAAATCAGTGGAGCTAGCCCACCATAGAAAAAAAACAATTAAACCATGAGTCTCAACAAACCTTTTTCTGCTGAGAGTTGGTTTCCTCAGGAATTCAATCACAGAAGGAAAGGTGAATTTTAACATTGGCATAATTAAGTATCACCAAACTCTCCATACCATGAAGCAGCCATGAGCTCTTCCCATGCTCAAACATATTTTAACCATGTCAGCACACCATTAAAATCACCAAGTTAGAAATAAGTGGTTTTGGAATTTTTTAGCTTCCTTTAAAGGAATGTGGGACATTGTATACCCCTGGTCTTGTTTTTCCTTGCAATGCTTAGGCAGAAGCAGAGAGAATAGAATATCAGGAAAACTAAGAGAGAAAAAAAGTAAGGAAAATGTGATTTTTTTCTCCATTTTAAGTGATCTAGAGAGGCTTAGAACCACCAGGTCTCTCACAGGTTTCAAGGTGATTGATGATGTAAGAATTTGGTTACTTGACTCTTAGTTCAGTTTTTTTTTCTAGACAATAATATGATTGTGGCTCCCAACAAAGAGAAAAGAATATCTTTTTCAAGCTAGAGGATGGGATGGACTGCAACGCCTTGGGAGAGAAATTTTCTTTGTAGACAAGTTGTTGGAACGGGCGTGTGGATCTAAGAGTGAATCTGGGATCTGGGCTGTGGGGACAGGTGTGCTTCCACAGAAGTCAGGCCAGGATGTGTTACTTTCCTGGGTGCATTTGTTTCCGAAAGGTACTAGTAAGTTTGGGGTTGTAAGACCTGACTGGGTTGTATGGAAGAGAATGGGTCATTATCAGCTTAGATAGAAGCTTTCATGTCCTAGGAGTTAAATTGACATGACTACATGACTATGTTTTGTGTGTGTATGTGTGTGTGTGTGAGAGAGAGAGACAGAGAAAGACAGAGAGACAGACAGACAGACAGAGACAGAGGGACTGAGAGACAGTAAGACAGAGATACAGAGAGATAGTAAACAGGTAACAGAGAGTAAGGGAGAAAAAGAGAAGAAAGAGATATTTTGCTAGGTGGAACTCAGATATAGAATAACCACGATGTCACCCTTGACTGTCCTCATAACCCCAACTTGTGGTTGAGGGGTCAGATGAAGCATTGGTAATTAAAGTTAGAAATTTACATTTATTTATTTTTAATTCTGGGAATCAAATTGTTAGTCATTTGCGAACCAATTGTTATTATTAGTAGTAATAGTAGTACTACTAGTAGTAATATGTATGTGTGTGTGCCAGTCCTGGGGCTCAAACTCAGGGCCTGAGTGCTATCCCTGAGCTTTTGTGTTCAAGGTTAGCACTCTACCACTTGAGTCACAGCTCCATTTCTGTCTTTTTGGTAGTTAATTGGAGTCAAGAGGCTCATGGACGTCCCTGCCTGGGCTGGCTTTGAACTGCGATTCTCAGATCTCAGCCCCTTGAGTAGCTAGGATAACATGACAGGAGCCACTGGTGCCAATCATTTTTCAAAAGACGATTTCCCTTGGTGGATAGACAATATAAGAAAATGTTTACAACAAACCAAATAGACCATGTCTGTTAATAACTGGAAAGTTTCCAATGGATATCTAGGAGCAAGAAAATATGAGTGTTCCTGGTGCAAAGTTCAATTCTCCAAGGTTCACAGACCTTGTCTGAACTTTGATTAGAAGATAGAAATGAGTCTGAGAAATAGTCCTGCAATGGGAGCCAAGCAAGCAAAGGACATTAGCCTGGAACAGACTTTTCCAAATGTGGGGGGAAGAAGGAAGTACTTATCAACAAACAGCCTATGATTAATTGGCCGGCTGGTCCCTGCTTGGCCAGTTAGGAAGCGTAATTGGTTTCTCACTGAAACCAAATGGAAACACACAAAGGACTTGTGCTCTGTTGCTGTTCTTGCTATTGTTGCTGACACCTCTAGAGTTGGCTCTACTCTAGTGGATCAACAGAGAGCCCTCAGATATCTTTCCTTCCATCACTGAATGTATCAAGAACTTGTTTTTGTACCAGGTGTGAAGTACATAGACCTTTGTCTTGGGTGAGTTGATAAACTATAAAGGGAGAGGGACATGAAAATATATGTGTCCTTGATACTGCACACGCACGCACCTACACACACACACACACACACACACACACACTACAATGAAAGGAGCAGTGTGGGTTCTTAAATGCCAAAGAACCAGAGATAGCTTTTCAGCAGAGGTGATGTGTAATGTTTTTTAAAAAAGCGTTGGGCATTTTGCTTGTCCGAAGAGTTTGGAAGACTAAGTTAGAAACACAATAGGGAACAGAGGCAGCCCCAAGTGAAGGGTCAAGCTCCTTGTAGGAACTGGTCCTCTGGCAACTTTTGTTGTCTAGAGCAAAAGAGAGGGTGGTTGGCACGCATCCTCAGAAGTAGAAAGAAGGTTAAAAAAATACTAGGAAGAAGGAAAGAGATGAAAAGACAAGAGAAAACTAAAAAAAAAAAAAATAGAGCAAAGCAGAAAGATTTAAAACAAAATTCTTATATACAACCCCAATGGAAGAACCCCAAAAATGGCCAGAGTAGGAGTGGATGATAGATAGAACTTTCCAGTTAACAGCTGGAGCTGATGTAGCCTATTGCACACAAAAATCCTAAGCCAAATAAGGATAAGATGATTCCATCCAGGCTGCCTAATCCACAAAGACATGAAGCCATCATCTTCTTCAGATCCAGCCTGGTCTCAATGCTTGGATGGCTTAAGGGGCAGCAACCAGACCATTGTCCATCCTGTGCCTGGAATTACACTTCCCTACATCCTGTGAGTGGGTTCTGATCTAGCTTCCTCTTGGAAGGTAAAAGGATGCAGCATCCCAGAGGGCAGAAGCTCATGGAATTTGGCCCCAGTGGGAGATGAGTTATCTGTGTTCAGCTCCCTCTGTCAGGTTTATGTGAATGGAATCTGTCCTAGGACACTGTGTGAGGAAAGCTACAGTATCTCCTATCTCAAATCATTTTGATATGTTATCCTTGGCAATAAAAACAACTTGCAAAAATAGCTTCTATTTAGGTATACACCTCCACTGTTAGTTTGCTTGTTTACTTATTGGGGATGGGGACTGAAACCAGAGCCTCTCTATTACTGACTGGTACTCCCAGCCCTCACATTTTCCTTTTAAAGTACACACTGATATGTCTGCAGCCGTGCAGCTATTTTAAAACTTCTATAAAATTATTATGTTTAGAAAGAAAAATAAAATGAAAAGCTATAACATTTTCTTCTTGAATCTTCAAGGATGGCCTTTATTTGCTTGGGGATACATAAATTCTGCTGTGGAGATGGTTTATCTATTTCAACCTGATCTGTCATTCATTTTTATAACTCTTTCCCCATAGATCTGGTCTTTTCCTGAATGCCTAGAAGCACATTTACTTCAATTTGGGGAAAACTTATCGGAGCTTCCTGGTTACTATGCTCCAGATGGCTGAATTGGAGGTATCCACCTAGAACCACACGTAGAGTGTAGACCAGAACTGGACATTTTTTCTGGTGTGTGAAAGGGAGGAGCCTTCTTCCATTTTTGGTTCTTGTTGATCTCTGCAACCTTTGAACACCAGAGCTGTGAGGACTGGCTGCTGTGAGGTTGTCTAACTGCCATTGTCAATATTATCCTTGCCTCTGGTGTTCAGAAAAGCAACAAGAGCTGTGTTTGTTGTATTGAGATGGCAGACATACGGAAATGGGTGACAGGACAAGAGGGGTTGGAGGAATGTCTGGGAAAAGGAGATCAATCAAGCCTCACTATAATGTGCAGTATTTACTGTCAACAGCTCAAGGTGTTTGGGGTAGGGGAAAATGACAACACAGCAGTTTTTAACAGAGACTGGGGGAACAGGTGTTCTAAAAGGATAGTAAAGATGGCAGCTGGCATCAGTGATCAGACTCTGATGACAAAGAACAAGATTAACACGGAGCGCTAATGGAGACTCACAGCACACATCAACTCCTGTTATTTTCTGAACCCATATCTCAAGATCCTGTATTTACACATTGTATACGTGCTTTGAGACCATAAACTATTTCCTTAATTCAACAGAGACATCCCCCCACTCAAAAAAAAAAGAAAAAGAAACCATACAGATACTAGTGGTGGAGCTGGTTTGAGGCTCAATACCTTTAACAGGCCAAGTGCCAAAAATTTTAGAGTTCATATGCTTTGCTCTAAATCATCTCAGGCTGTTCAAAGAACTGGTTGGAACCATTTCTCCATGCAGAGTGCTCTCTTTCAGTAACTAAGGTAATCTTGATTGGAAAATCTTTCCAGCAATCCAGGAGAAACATCTTCCTTCTGCCCCTTTGCCACTCCACCTGCTTTCGAATGACAGGCACACTTGAATCCTGAAGCCAGATTTAGGTTTATGAAGACTTTTAATGTCATCTCTTATTTTCTGATACTGTACAAGCAATATTCTTTTTGGAGTGATTGTCCCTGTAAGAAGCTGTTCTGGGTTTGGGGGGAAAGGTAATATCTTCAGGGTCTAGGCAAGAGAACCAAATTAAAAGAAGAACAATTTGGGTTGTAGTTGGGAGACTAAACTGTAGTAATTAAATTCCTTCCTCCCTCCCTCCCTCCCTCCCTCCCTCCCTCCCTCCCTCCCTCCCTCCCTCCCTTCCTTCCTCCCTTCCTTCCTTCCTTCCTTCCTTTCCTTCCTTCCTTCCTTCCTTCCTTCCTTCCTTCCTTCCTTCCTTCCTTCCTTCTCTGGGTTAGGCGTGGTGATGCATATCTGCAATCTTAGCTACTCAGAAGGTAGTGATAAGAGGATTGCAGTCTGAGGATGGAATGCATAAAAGTGTGAGGTCTTATCTCAAAAACAAGCCTGGTATGGTGGTATAGGCCTGTATTCCTAGCTACGCAAGAAGTGGAGATAGGAGGGTTAAGGTCGGAGGCCAGCCTACGAAAATACCATGTGAAAGCAAACTAAATATCAAAAGGATTGAGAGTATGGATCAAGTGATAGAGCACTTTCTTAACAAGTACAAGGCCCTGAGTTCAATCCCAGATCCACTTAAAAAAATTAAAAAAGGAAAAAAAAGACAAAGAAAGCTCTCTCTGGATTCCAATTCCAGAAGCATTTTCTGCTCTCCTGGACGCACAGATGAATATGTATTCCAAGTGTGGCCAATTGTTTTATCTTTCTTACTTGATAGGAATAACTGATCTGAAGATTGGGCTTAAGCCCCAAGCAAGGACTTATCAAAGTCTGATCCATGAACATGAAGGAAGTTTCCATGGCTGCTAGCCACAGGTTGTAAACATGGACACCATGTTCAGACATTTAGAAACTTGGAACAAAACCACAAGCAGGTGGGAGAGACAGAAGGTGGGTATACATGATTCCTGTGAGAGGAACAGTCCTGGTTGTGTGGAGTCAACCACAGCCTTGCTTTTCCTCATCCACTAGTGGAAGCCATTGTGAATCTTTCATCTTCGTGTTGTCAGGAAAACCAGATTCTGATGCCATAATGACATCTCACCAACTCTACCACAGCAGGTTTCAGTTGACAACTGGTAAAAAGAGAACTGGAAAATGACAAAGGTTTTGCTTGGTCTCCTGCTCTGTATTGTGTTTCAGCAACATCTATTTGTTTTCTTTTTCTTTTGTCAGTCATGGGAATTGAACCTGGAGCCTGGGTGCTGTTGTGCCTGAGCCCTTTTGCTCATGGCTAGTGTTCTACCACTTTGAGCCTCAGTTCAAAGTTTTCTGGCGGCTAACTGAAGATAAGAGTTTCACGGACTTTCCTGCCCAGGCTGGTTTTTAACCTTGATTCTCAGTTCTCAGACTCCTGAGTAGCTAGGATTACAGGTATGAGCCAGCAGTGCCTGGTTAACATCTATTTTCAATACAGTAAATGGGTCATTTTGGTTGAGTGGCCAGGGAGTTTTGAAACATACCTTCCATCCTGCAACTCTGCTGCTCAAACCTTCAAAAAGTTCCCATCTGGCTCATTCTAAAGCCCAAGACTAAATGCATCTCAGAGTCAGAATCTCCTGTGGGAATGAATCTTGAATGAGCAAACAGGCTTTGATTTAGAAAACTGTTTCTGTGAGCTTTTTTGATGGTTCATGTGTTAGGCAGCTTTCAGTGACTATAACAAATAGCCAACACTATATCATAAATTCCAGACTTCTACTCCACTGCCATGTCCATCTAGGGTATCTGGGCTACCCTGATGACACTGAAACCATAAGAACAATGTGCCCATGTCCTCCAGAGTATGGGAAACTGTGAGTCTACTTTTCACCTCCATTCACCTTTTAGGCTCACTGCCTGGGCCTACAAAGAAGAAAAATGGAGATGGAAGTCTGGCATCCAACTTCTTTATTCAATTCTTGCCTGAGTTTGTATGCTCCAGCTGTTGAGGTAGCTTAACATCAGGAGCAGATAAATGCAGATACTCTTTGTAGAAACTTCAAAGGAAGATAAAAAGGCAGGGGGTTCCCAGGCCAGAGAAGAACGAGGAAAGCAGTGAGCTATGTACCGAGGCTGGAGGAAAAGGTTGCTCTACTCTTTAAGCAGGGTATGAGATCACTGGTTCAGTTCATAGCAGAAACACAAGCATTCCTGGCTGACCAGAAATCCTGCTCAATCAGTGGCACACATTATGAAGGTGATTGGTGTTGTTGATCTTTGATTTTAAAAAAAAGAAGAAGAAAAGACCTGGGATATTCTGACCGGCTCACATACCTGTGGTTGCCTTGCCTGTACCTTAGGAGCATTAGTAAAAGGCAGCCTTGGAGCCTAATTAACAAACAAACTAAACGATTAAAAGAAGCGCAAATATTACAGTGAATGGACTGGGCTTGATAGGATGCAGGTAGAAACCTGCATTATTTTCTTTCTGTGTATCTCTCTCTCTCTCTCTTTCTGGAGCGTGATCACAAATTCTCTAATTCTATAGGTTGGCTCCCTCCCCAGAGTGGGGGTGAAAACTCAAGAAAGCTCAAGGTCTTAGTCAGTGTTAGTTATTTAAAAAAAAAAAAACATCCTCTGGGTTAAGTCCTATGATGAATCTCACTGCAGAAATGAAGAATTTTAAGAACTAAAATGTTCCAAATAAAGTATTTCAACAAATAAAATGGCCAGTTCAGTGTGATGATCCAAAGTGAAAATCCAAAAGTAAGATTTTCCTCCTCTTCTGTTCTTGATCAAGATCTTGGACTTAAGAACTGACATTGAGACTTTTTGTTCCTCCTTTTCCTTCTGCCTCACAGAATTGATTCTAGTTCCTCTGGGGCTGAGGTTGAAGGGAAGGAAGAATAGGCAAGGCCAGAAGGTCTTTTTTGGTGTTCACAGTTGTGGTCAAACATTGAGTTAGACATGGTATGACATAAATCATCCACCATCTCTCCTTTGGGCCACTTCAGATGAGAGCAACGTTGATGCTCTGGTGGCTCCTAATGATGACTCCTTCCTCTAGCTTAGGGTCTTGGGACCCTTGCTTGTTGGCCAGGTTATGTCATACTTCCTGGCTACAAAGAGCCATCTGTCATCTGGGTCTTCAATGATCCATCCTATAATGTGACCAGTGAGCAGTTTGGCCCTACTCTATCTAGTCCCTCCTCTCTTC
The DNA here is from genome assembly GCF_019054845.1 of Dipodomys spectabilis. NCBI lineage: Eukaryota > Metazoa > Chordata > Mammalia > Rodentia > Heteromyidae > Dipodomys > Dipodomys spectabilis. The sequence goes on along the minus strand of NW_024870686.1, from coordinate 8,731,209 downwards.
CCCTCCCCTTTCCTTCTATTCTCTTTCCCTCTCCTACTCCTTCCCCTCCTCCTACTCATCTTGCTCCCCCTTCTTCTCTACTTTCTCCTCCTTCTCTTCCTCCTCCTTCTCCCTGCTCCTTCTGAGTTCCTGCTGATACAGTGGTCAGAATCTCTGCCTTTACTTTTCTCCAGAGAGAAATGAAGACCAGGATCTGTGCCCTGAACACAGCAACGAAGGGAAAGCAAGTCCCCTTTTCTCCTATATGGAGAAACTGATCCTGATGGCAGCCCACAGTCTCTTCCCTCACCAGTATTTGTGTGTTCACTATTGTATATGTAGGTCGGTGATGGTGTTTGCCACATAATAATATCTTAGGTGACAAAACTAAGGTTCTTGATATGACATTCTCTTGGATGGCAGAAGTGGGCTTTTGACCTAATCAGAAGTATCTCTACAAGGACAGCTAGAGGGACAGCAGACACTCGAAAGAGGAGGTGCTATAGAGTAGATCTGGAATGTTCCCAAAGGCTTTTATGTTGAAGGCTTGGTTCCAGCTAGTGATGCTACTGCGAGGTAAGAGAAGCTTTAGGAGGTAGGGGAAATGTGAGGAGGAAGAAGTTGGAGTACTTAGGTCATTGGGACGTGCTCTTAAAGGTTCTGTTAGGAGGTGATGTGCTGTTTTGCTATAAGACCAGAGCCATGGTCTTGATTGTCAACTGAAACCTCAAGAACTGGGCTAGAACAAATCTTCCCTCCTTTGAAATTGCCTTTCTAATTTTCTTTGTGTGTGTGTGTGTGGAGGGGTATTCACAGTAATGGAAAGACGAATAAGGGAAGAGAAAGTGGCCATGGAGGCTGAGGGAGGGTACAAACACAGTTAAGGATGGAGGAGTGATTCTCTAGCACCCTTTAGGGGCTCATGGTGCTGCAGCTACCTCTGCTGCAGCTTCGTGGCTTTGATTTGGAACTTCTGACCTCCAGAACCAGGAGAGAATAACGTTTTTTTAAAATCATTTTAAGCCACCCTACTTGAGGTAATTTGTTACAGCAACCACAGGAAGTTAATGAACCAATCTTAGCCAAAAAGGAGATCAGAAAGCATCTTACCCACAAAATGAGTACCAGGAAACGGGGACTTGCAAGAGAGGAGGAGGAGACCAAGGGAGAAGGGTGAAGGGAGGAGGGGGGAGAACGCAGGCAAGAATGCTTTGTACGTACCACAGAATTGAGAAAAATAAGGGAAGGCCTAGGTCCAAGGAGAGTGAAGATGTTGAAGGCATCACACAGATCAAGATACACTGTATACCCACACTGCTTTGTTAAAGGGCAAAAAGAAGTCAATACATAACATACCAAATGGAGAAAAGTGAGGGAAGGGGTGCGTGGGGAGGGGTGGGTGAGAAGGCTGAGCCGGGTGACACTGATCAAGATGCACTGTACTCATCAACTGCTCTGCTGAATCGCGACTCCTTTGTACAAATACTTACAAGATAATAAAGATAGTTAAGAAAATAAATAGTGTGCTTAAAATCCATGATCTGTAAAATTATCTCAGTGCCCCTGTAACCTGCTGGTTATGTCACTTGCAGGTTATTTTTGCAGATTACTGTTGACACATTTAACTCTTAGTGCTTATAAATCGGTTCAAGGACTATGATTTGATGGTGAGATCTCCATATTGCTACTTCTTTCTCTTAATAGTGAGCCTTCCTTTAGGACCCAGTAACTTTTGGCCTCTAATTCTTTCTTTGACATTGTCTCTCGATAGAACTTCCCTAATGATCCTATTCTCATGTGGCATTTTTGACATATATTGCTTAAGAACACCATACACAGCTGATGTGTGTGTGTGTGTGTGTGTGTGTGTGTGTGTGTGTCTAATTTTCTGATAGTCCTGGGGTTTGAACTCAGAGTCTCCTCCTTGGATACCCCAAGCACTCTACCACTTGAGCAATGTCCCTACCACCTTTTGGTTATTTTCAAGGTAAGGTCTCCATTTATGCCCTGGCCAGCTCAGACTGCAATCTTCCTTCTTGTGCTTTCCTGTGTTGCTGGGGATGACAGGGAAGAGTCACCGTGACCAGCTATTGTAACAGACACATGCCATGGTGCCCAGCCATTGAATGAAATGGAGTCTTGAGAACTTTTATGCATGCTGGCTTCTAACCACAATTATTCTCATCTCCACCTCCCAAGTAGCTAGCATTACAAGCTTGAGTCATCTCACTCAGTTACATGTCTGTTTCTTTCCTTGAGAAGTCTGATAACACTTTTCTCCCATGGGCATTCCCAGAGCGGGCATAGAACAACTTGTCCTGTGTGCTTCCTACAGAAAAAGAGAGATTCCCTTGTTACAGATAAGAGATAGATATATGACTGATACTTCTGATAGGGAGCTGGCTCTCAGTTCTGGCCCTCTGGCTGTTGACTCATCGAAACCTAGAGTTCTAAACCCCAAAGTTTTCTTATTCAGCTCCCAGAGTTTTGCAAGTGAGTCTCCTGGGACTTAGCAGGTCCACTTGATGAGGAGCATGGTCCAGTGCAGGGTCCCTTTCAAGGCCATGCACGCTGGCTCTGTCATTCTGTCATTCTCCTCCTATATGTATTCCCTCATCTCCAAAAGGCAAGGAATCCAGGGGTGAGAACATTATCAGCTTATTCAACAAGCACATGTTAGGCAACCACCACATGCCAGACCTCCTGCTAGGTGCTAGAGTTATGAGGAATCAAACAGACCCTGATTAATGGAGCGCAGTCTGCCGAATTACATATTTCCTGTGATTACCTCCTTCAAGTTCAGACATTCATTCATGAAGTGCACTATAGCAGTCAGAAGACTGTGGTTACAGCGGATACCTGGAGAGGTAAATAGAAGCCAGTAACCAGGTGTTCACAAGCTTCATACCATCCACCTCCTGACAGTCTGCAGGGTCTCAAGAACTGTGAGAACTCAATGATTGCTCAGCTAAAAAAAAATGCTATTTTAAAGCCTGTCTAGTGTAGAGCTGCAAATTCTGGTTCTGGGGACATTTGGTTTGGCTTCTCATCCTAACATGATTCTTTTCAACATTTGGGCTCTCGTTTAAATTATGGAATTTCTCCATCAATTAAAAAAAAATCACTGAGCACCAGTGTCTCATACCTGGAATCCTAGCTAATCAGGAGGCTGAGATCTGAGGACTGTGGTTTGAAGTCATCCCAGGCAGGAAAGTCTGTGAGACTCTTATCTCCATTTAACCAGCAAAAACCCAAATGTGGAGATATAGCTCAAGTGGTAGAGCACCATCCTTGGGCAAAAAGGCTAAAAGCATGAGGCCAGTATACACACACACACACACACACACACACACACACACACACAAACAACACACACACACACACATACACACGCACGCACACGCACACATCAATATCCTCATCACTAGAATGAAGATGATACCTAATCCTAATTTTGCTTAACTACTTCACTGCAAATAAGATGAAATTAGTTTATTCATGTAAAACACACCATGTGCAACAGACACCCAAGAGATGCCAGGTAACACTGTATGGGTGTGGGTGAGTCACTTTTCAGTTCTCCACAGTCCCACCATACTGTCCTTATGCTTCCATTACGGTAGGAAATGACAGTGGGTCATACTTGAAAGTTAAAAAAAATTCTACTTGACTTCAAAGCCCTTTAATAACTTATCGTAACTGCCTGACTTCTAATGGTCAAGACTGAACTTCAATCAATCCTGGGCACTGATTGAAGCAAAAAACAGTCAAGAAAAAAGAAAGGGCCATCTGAGGCTTTACCACTGGACTCTGATAGGGAACTAAGCCTTCCTCCTTCCCTACCCCCCCCCCCCCCCACCCACTGGGGATTAAATTCACATCCTTATTCTTGCTAAGTGAGCACTCTACCACTTGAGCCATTCTTCCAGTTCTCTTGCTTTTCCTGGACTGGCCTCAAGCTCAAGCTGAAATCCTCCTACCTCTGCCTCCTAAATAGCTGGGATTACAGAAGTGTTCCACCATACCTGAACCTGGATAATGCCATCTTTTTTGTGATTTAATGACCAAGCCATTCAAATAAAATCATAAGCGAATCAAGATTTATTGAGTATTGAGCCCTTAGTCGTGATCCAGTAATATCATGCATGACAGCTGGAGATGTACCGAAACAAGATGGAGAGAAACTTCAACTTTGCAGACAGGATAGGAGAACAGGCATCGAGGAAAGCCAGGGCCAGAAAGTGGGGGCAGGCTTGGAGTGTTAGAAACAGAAGGGAAGCTGATGGAAAGGCTGAGTAGGCCAACTCAGGAAGGGCAGCTTACTTTCCAGTCTGGAGTTGTTGCTCAGGGCCCTGAAAGGGTCTGCATCCTAAATTGTGGTAAACAGAGTGCCTTGGGGAGGCTGGAGATGACTCCGTGGAAGACTCGGTTGATGCCAGGACCACCTGCGTTCTGGAGCCCTCACTCCTCATCTGGCCCGTTGGAGACATCTGCAGAGCTCTGGTGCCTACCGATCAAGTTGCTAAGGAAGGAAGGCTGACATTAGATTCAGGTGCATATTCTAACCGATCCACACAGCCTGCTTTCCTGGAGCAGTGGAAGCCACGTAGCAGGTGAGACTGGACGGACAGCATGGCATCTGGCTCCTACACCAGATATGGGAACTGAGCCAGTGGAAAGAGGAGAAGAAAGATGAGTGGACTAGTACCTTCCATCTTGCTGGAAAGTAGCCCAGAAACTCCTGGGGAAGGATCACCTTCACATCTAAAAATACCTGGGGACAAGGTTGAAGAATGATCAAGGACAGTCAGCCTATTAAATGGTTGCAATATGGCAGACACTAACTTTGGCCATTTAGTACTCTCAAGTTCATTTTCAGAAAAGAAGGTTGTGAATTGGTAGCATTCAAAAGACTTCCAACTTTTTAACTGAAGTCAGAGGGTTTTGTTGTTGTTGCTGCTGCTACTGCTGCTGCTGCTGTTCCTCTCAGTACTGGGTATTCAACCAAGTGCCTCAGGCTTGCTAGGTAAGCATTCTACCACCTGAGCCATACATTCAATCTCCAGTACTTTTGCTTTCTAAAGTATTTTGTCTTTGAGATACAGGCTTCATATTTTTACCTTAGCTAGCCTTAAACTTATGATCCTCCTGCTTCTATCTTCTGAGTAACTGTGATCACAGATGTGTGCCAAAACAAACCTAAACCAAACCAAACCAAATCAAAATCCCATTTGCTTATGTAAAGGGAGAGGGGATGGGTATAATATAAGTTATTAGAATTTTCAACAAATATTTTATAATATTAAAAAATGACTTGCTTCAAGATTTCCATGTATCAAAACTTAAAATAAAAAATTCTTACCCAGAGATCTTATTTCTTGCTGATGGGAAGATTTCTACTTCTATTTAAACCCACAATCTCTTTGGTCATGGGAGAGTCAGATACTTGCTCCTCTGTTTCTAAACTTCCCCAAGGTCTGATGTCTAAAACAGAAGATTTTAAGTTTACTTGAAAACAAAGGAGAAACTAGATTAGCCTATTCATGTTCCTTTTAGACATTTGATTACTTAAAAATAATGATTAACTGGTTAAGTGTTTTATCAGTGCATGCATTTGTCGGCATTGACTTATGCACTTGCGACTTATGGACTGTACCATTTGTTATAGCTCAACAGCCAAAATATCCAAAATAACAGGAAAAACTCTTTGAAACAATCGATGACTTTCCGAGTAAGTCTATGTCTTAATTTCTCTTCCTTCTGGCTTCTTGTAGAGGATAGGTCTATGTGTGATCTAGCTGGTTTTTGCTTTTCCTCCTGATTTTGTTCTCACTTGTTTGGTCCTGTGTAGAAGTCATAGGAGTCATGGCTAGAGGCTGTTGAAATCTTCACCAGCTTAATGCTACCTCTGGTAGGAAGGGATGGGTACAGGCTTGCCATGCTGCCTGTTATATGCCTATTAAATAGTGGAATGCACTATGATTGTTTCAAAGAAACAGTTATGTACCACATCAAAGGATCTAACTGTAAAACCAACTACCATCCAAGGTTCCAAGCATCTCAATGTAAGGGAACCCAGGTGAAAGGCAATGTCATTCTGTTAGAGGTTCTGTCTGGGCAGCTATCCCTGACCTCCTTTTCCTCTATTACACAATCTCATTGTCCAGGAGTTTGGATGACTAAAGGAGTGTCTTGCAATCATCCTGGATTAAAATTTGAGCCTTTCTGAGTTCAAAGGCTTGGAAGTCTGGTCCTGAATGAAGGTCCCTAGCAGTAAGCTTTGGAGTATAAAAGAATTGGTTGCTTTTCAAGTAGGAAGGGAGACCACTGACCCCTGGCTGTCTGGTTCATGGAGCAAGACATTGATGTTGTCTTGTCTGCTCTTCCTGGAGTTGACTCTCTAGAGGATGGAGGACACTTTAGGATAAGGGGTTACCAACCAGGGTTTAGAAAAGCAAGGACTGTGAGTTTTATATTGGGGGAACAAACATCCTAGCCAGCTGCTCCTGATTTGAATGCTTTTCTTGGGTGAAGAGATCTGTTCTCTGGCATTCTGGGCTACATTGTGTAACAGGGACTGCCAGATGGTAATCATAAACCTAATTTCCATTTCAAATTTGTGTCACCCCACATCTCTGTCAATTTGTGCTCCTAGCCTGAGGGGGTTACCAGCTCAGCCTTCTATTGCCCTGGGCATAGGCAGCCTTTCAGAATTTAACACCAACAACTATGAAGAATGTTAAGGCTCTGTGTCCTTTATTTCCTGATACTTGAAAGGCAGTATGAGATTTTTGCCCCAAGAACTATTCACACTTTTGATAAGGTCCAGGGGCAGTTTCAGTCCTTTTCTTGGCCTTTTAAAGAATAAAAAGACAGGAAAGTGATTAAGGTAAACCAAGCAAGTTTATTTGAAGGTAAAAGGAGAGTCATGAAAGAAAGTGGGAAGAATTAGCAGAATCCCAAGTGGGAGGGGATCTCCCTGTCACCCTAGGAGGACAAGCCTTCTTTGTCTGTTCCCCCTAGATATTTGGTCCTTAGTCTCCTCCCTCTTGGGGGATGTATCTTTAGTATGATTTGTTAAGCTGGGGTCACACTCACTGTCGAAGGCCTTTCTGATTGGATGTAAGTTTTCATCTGGTTGGACCTCTCCTATCCTGGGTAAAAGTGGGAGGGATAGCTTTCTGGTTTTGCTTCTGGTCTAAGCATAGGTGTCCAGACTTGGAACTTGCTGGGACAAGAAAGGAAATTTATGTTCTTTCTTAGTTTCCTGTCATATGAGCCTTTGTCCCAGTTGCTTTCTATCCCTAACTGCCTAGCCAGGTCAAATACCTGTCCCTCACTCTGTTTTCATGAGAATGCTGACCTCTGTTTAAATTCAGGTGTCCTCACACCTGTAGGATACATTTCAGATTCTTGGAGTTCCATGGTACTGATAGCTTTGTAGACATTAAAAAGACTCAGACAAAAATAGACCATTAGCAAGTCTACCTGTAAGGTAGACTGAAGAGTGCCCAGTGGGTTTTGATATCCACTTAGTAACTCAATTCAAATGAACTCCTTAGCATATTTGTACAACATGAGCACCTGTATGACTCTCTCTCTCTCTCTCTCTCTCTCTCTCTCTCTCTCTCTCTCTATCTATCTATCTACTTACCTATCTATCCATCTATCTATCTATCTTTGCTTGCCACTATGTTACCTAGTGATTGGGCTTGAATTAGTTTATTAAAAATAGAAAGGTGGGAGAAAAATACTTTGCTACTACAAAAGGCAGGAGGACCAGACCAGAGAGAGGGTCAAATGACTGCTGAATTATTCAACTGAGAAAAAGTGACCTGACCAATAGAGCATGCAGACCGGGACTCATCTGTCTCCTGAACAGCTTGACAGAAACCTTTGTGAAACCACTCCCTTCTGAGAAATGTAAACATCATGCAAGCCCTCAGCCATGTCAAAAATGAAAGAAGAAGGAACAAATGCCTAAATTGTCAGCCATAAATTGGGTGTGTTAAATGACACAACACCAAGCTAGATGATCTATAGTCTGATCTGTTATGGTGTAAGGGGAAAAAAGCCTTCTCTCCTCACTTCTGTGACTTTCATTCTTTTATTTTTATCATGAAAAGAAGTTCCTCATTCCATGTGAGGCTGAGGAAGAAAACTGTACCAAATGTTAGTTCTTACCAACTTTAAGAAGCAGTTGTAGTCATGGTCACATTCAAAAAAGTTGTTGCAAAGGTGATCATTTTCTTTACATATCTAAATATAATGACCGTAGAGAAGTTGCTACCCACCTTTAACAACAAAGCTAGCTATGTTTAGCTGCTTAGTGGTAACTGTTTAGAACAGGCAGATGATTTCTACTCCTACTCACTCTACCCACCCAAATGCCCAAAATGGCTGGTCCTTCTTTAAGTCTTCACTCTTTTGGTCAACAACATTTCCATCTACCTAGTCCTTCAAATTCCAAATCCAAACTGGGTGTAATAGCATCTGCATGGAATCCCAGCTACTTTAGGCAGAGTTAGGAGGATCAAGAGTTCTAGGCTAGAAAGGCAAGGTTATCAAGCCCCTGTCTCAAAATCAAGTGGTAAAGTACCTCGCATGTACAAGGCCCTGGGTTCAATTCCCAGTACCTGCGGTGAAAAATTCCAAGTATAAAAGTTACTCACCTTCCTTTGCCATTCCTTCAACTCTGTTCAAAGCCAGCAGCAAAACTTGTCCACTGAACTCCCCAAATATCCAAATATTCTCACTTCTTATCATCTCACTTGGGCAGCTCTGGTCTAAACCATTGCTTTAGGTCAATGTTACTACAAGAACCCCAGATGCCTGCCTGCATCAATTCTGGCCTTCTACTATTCTCCCACAGAGCTATGGTTCCTCTTACATCTGAAGACCTGTTATGTACTTCTGAGATGCTTTCCCAGCACACTTAACATGAAAGCCCAGCATCCTACCCTGGGTCTCAGTGTAGCTATGTCTGACTCTGTCTTTATTGTACCCACTTTGTTCCCCTGGCCCATGCTAGTCACAGGTGCCATATTTCTGGTCTTTAAGCATAGCCATGTTTGCTCTGCTTCAAGAGTTTTGTACTTCCTGTTGATCTAAGTGTGAGTAAAAGAAACCATTGGAGCCATTTTTAGAGTTAACTTAGTATAGTTTTTAGATTCCAGTAGCCCACTTGACTATTGATGTTCTTTGGGTTGAGAAAAATAACATATTTTCTTGGTTGCATTTTGTCAAAACTCTAGAAACTCTGTGATCAAAAGATCTTGCAGTTCACACCATGATCATTCCACCTGTTCTTCAGGTATCTTAACTGTATTTTTTTGTCTTTTCTTTTTTGGTACTGGGATCAAACCCAGGACGTTGCACTTGCTAGGTGAGCACTTTGTCACTAAGTTACATCCTGGTCCTCTTCAGGTATCTCAGATGAGAAAGGATGTCATGGGAATGGCAAGTTGGAGTCAAGCAGATCGAAGCCATGGTTAGTGAACAGTGCTGCCCATGGGAAAGGAAGCAGGGAGAAGATCCACAGCTGTGCCAGACATGGGTAGACCTTCGTCACCTCTGCCTTAGAGCATCTGCAGTGCTATGTTCTGTCCCATCTTAGAGAAGAAGTGGGTAATTCCACAAAGAAGTAAATTTCCATGGTGGCAAATGCACACGATCTAATCTGCTTCTAAGATTAGAACACCACGAATGGCACAAAGATTTTTGTGTTTGTGTTCTGGTCATCTCACATACAGTGGTCACATTGTTCAAAGCAAATTTCATTACCCTCAGTTCCCCCCTGCACTAAGTTACTTTTTTTAGAATCCTCTTTGTTTCAGTTTTGCTGAATTATTCAGGCTGTTAAAAAGCTGCCTGCGTGTAAGGGCCCTAAATCAATTCATCTGTCTGGGATATTTTCTTGGAGGAATGCTGCTTTTTGCATTCTTTTTCTCCAACAATCTTCTCATGTTCCCTTTTAAATGGAAAGACTTCAAAGGGTAAATTGCTATACTTTTCCTCTAATGGTATACTGGAAAGAAGAGGCAGCTCTTTGAAAGACAGATCTTTCTGTGAATGTTAGAGGGGGAAAAAATGGGCACAGTTGTTATCAGGTCCTGCCATTAAAATTCCTTAATTTAAAGAAGGAGTCAGCTGTCTGAATTAGGTTGCAGACTGGAGGGGTGTGCATCTTGTGGGCAATGGTTCCTGAGGAAGTACAGTAGCATTTAATAGTGGATATAGGACTTGGGTTATCCATAAGAGAAGTACAGACAATCAAGAGCAGAAGAGAAAGCGGATTGGAAGAGAGAAGTATAGGCCTGAAAAGATGGTGGGGGTGGTGGGGTGGGGGAGAGGGAGAGACAGGAAGTTGGGGGAAGAGAATTGTCCGCTGAGCAGTAATCTGGAGAGCCATACTCAGGTTTCTCAGTTGATGATACCTCTCTCCATAGATTTGCTAAAGGTGTCTAGAAGTGAATGTTCCACTAAGGTTTGACAACTGTAAGACCAACCTCTAGAAAAATATCCCCTTCCATCTCAGTTATCATTTCCATCAATCCTAACATTTCCCACTAGTCTCACGCTATAACAAAGCTATAACACAGCTTTGGTACTGTTGTATTTTCGATTGGATAACTGACTTTGGGGAGCAGTACCATGTATGGGAGGGTGTCTATGAGCTCTCCCTGGCCTCATATTCCAGTAGCACCAACTCAGTCCTGGGCTCTGATAACTAGTACTCTCTAGATGTTGCCAAGTATCCTGTGGGATCCAATATCACCTAGAGTTGAGAATCACTGCTTTAACACATTGAACTACAAACAGCTGGGGAGAAAAAACCCTCCAAATGGCTGAGAAAAGCAGACAGATGAAAGTTATTGTTGTAATTTTTCTTTTTAATTAATAATTGTAAATGTTAATCATTAATAACTGTAAATGTTAATACAGCCATTGTGGTAAACTTCGTTTTTGTTTTTGTTGGTCATGGGGCTTGAACTCAGTCTGGGTGCTGTCCCTGAGTTCGTTTGCTCAAGGTTATAGCTCTACCACTTGAGCCACAGCACTACTTCCAGTTTTCTGGTGATTTTTTTTTTTTTGAGATAAGAGTCTCACGGACTGTCTTGCCTAGGCTGGCTTCAAGTCCTGATCCTCAGATCTCAGCCTCCTGAGTAGCTAGGATTATAGGCATGAGCCACTGGCGCCTGGCTAAATTTAGTTTGTTTTATACATAAAAACAATTGTATACCTATCCAAAGGAAATGAAATCAGTATGTCAAGCAACATATACTCTCCCACATTATTGCAACACTGTTAACAATAGCAAAGATGGAGAATCAACCTAGGTATCCATCAATGAAAGAATACGAAAGAATGGATGAACCTATAGGACATTCTATTACCTGAAATGAGTCAGACATGGGAAGACATGACCTCACTCACATGTTGAAACTAAGAAAGCTTTCTTCATAGAAGTGTGGAGTAGAATAAATATTATCAGGGGCTATGTAGGATGGAAGGAAGGAAAGGAGAGTGGAGAAATATGGCCAACAGGTGTAGTAATGCAGTTTGACTAGGAGGAATGAATTCTAATATTCCATGGCACAGTAGAGTAACTGTTTGACAATAATTAACTGTATATTTGACAATAGTTAATATGATTTTGGATGTTGTCGGCATAAAGGAGCAGTAAGTGTTTGAGGTACTGGACAGACTAATTGCCCTGACTTGGTTAGTATTCATTATACATATGTGTGGAAACTGTTCCATTATGCCCTATAGGTATGTTTAATTATTATTTGTCAATTAAAACTTCAAAGTATTTTTTAAAAAGTATTAAATATACTTCATTTATTTGCTGTCCTTATATTATTAGTCAGAATATTACCTTTTGAAACCAAATGAAGATTCATCTATGGACATAGAGTGACAATAAGCTTCTCCCTTCATCCCACATAGACCAGTGTCTACCCATCTTTAAAAAGTTAAAAATTATAAATCCACAGAATGTATTATTCTCGGGACATTTTGTAAATGCATGATAAGCAAATGAAATGTCCTTCAAGACATCTGTATCTATATCTAGAGCCAAAATTATTACTGTATATATAATTGTGATGTATGCCTATGTACACACTGTGAATATATCTAGTCACTTGTAAGGATTATTTGTGTTTGCGCATTATTCATCTATTTGTTTTAATCAATAAGCTTTGACACGACATGAATAATAAGACAGTGTTATGCATAACTCTCTTTTCATACAACAGGAGACATTTTTGGAGAATCAAATGCTCCTGTGCAAAAAATCCACATTTTTTTTCACTCACATCTTGCATTTACTGACATTTCAAATAATAAGCCCAGAGAAATAAAGTAGTAGAGTACCAGGAAATCCCTGTGGTTAGAAATCTCAGAAGAGGAGGCTCTGGAGAACCATAAATATGAGAGCTAATTTCAACAGCAACTGTCAACTACAATGCATGTTTTATTAACACAAGAAGCCAAACTGGAAATCTGAAAAACTAGCTGAAAGAATAAACCTAGCTCCCTTTGATGATGATGGTTCCTTTAGGGAACGTCAGGAAGGTGTCTCCTTGCTCTTCAGAGATGGACGATGAAAGCCACAATTACAGAGAGACCAGGATGTGAAATGACCTATGTGCTTTCAAGTTTCATGGCACTGTTTTAGACTGTTTGAATCTGATTCGTTCACTTAAGCACATAATGAAATGCACAATTCTTTGCAGCTCTCCCTCAGCATCTGGAGGGGCTGTCTGCTCCTTATTCAACCTTCACCCATACACTCTCCATCCAAGAGACCAAGGAAGAGTAACAAATTCATCCCCTAAATAAACCATGTTTTGAAAGTATGTCTTTTGGGGAATGGAATTCTAGTACAATAGCAATAAAGATTAGTTAGATAATTGACTGAAATCACAGGGTTTACAACAAACCCTGAGGGTCTCCATCATCTTGGATCAGTAAATGCAAGAATAATGAATCAGTTGTGGGACCCAAGGGCTTCACAATGTGAAACTATCACTACAATTACCTATGGAAAGGAACAACCCCCCCCCCCCCCCCCATCAAATGCAACATATCCACAAAAATGGCCTTAAAGCAGAACTCTAGAAATGTGATTGAATAAATGAATGAGCATCTTACAGGAAATTCTAGTGAATCTTTTTTACAGGAAATTTATTACATGAAAAATTGGGCAAATAAATCAAACACCCATTACGAAAGAATTCATCTTATGGGTCTCATAACATTTTTCTTCCTCTAGGACATTTAAAATGCAATTGATTAAGTATTAAAGACTGTAACCATAGCAGGGCAGGAAATTTTCTTCATAGCTAATTCTGTCTTTCATCATTTTCCCCCTGAAACAAATTTGTCTTATTTGTTTAGAAGAAACAATAATAGAAGCTATTTCCAAAAGTTTAATTTGTAAAAGTGACATTTTAACTAATCTTTTCCAAAGTAAATTTTACTCCAAACCCTGGAGCCGGTACCAGCTTCACTTGTGATGGTGGGCTGGGTGCTGTTTGCATCTGACTCATCATTTTTGTGGGATTGAAAAAAAAAGCTGAGGTATGAGGATAGCATGGTCCATTCCTCATCTGGCACAGATGGGCTCAAAGCCTAGAAATATTTTGCATAGAGAGCTATAATGAATAAAATGACACTGAGGTTGAATGCCTTGGGGAAGTTGGGCCAGTATTTCAGCTGGAGTTTCTGTAATAAAGGACTATAAGTTAGAAGCTCATAAACAATAAGCATTTATTTTACAGTCTTGGAGCCTGAAATTCAGTTAGCTGAGGATACCAGCATAGCTGTGTTCTGGTAATAACCCTCTTTCTGGGGTGCAGACTGCTGTCTTCTCCCTGCATCCTGTCCTGGTGGAAAGAAAACTAGCAAGGTCTTGTGTCTCTTTTTACAGAGCGCTAATGCTATTCACCAGGTGTCCACCATCCTGATCTAATCATTCTCCGAGGGGCCCATTTCCTAATGCCATCGCACAACGGATTAGGAGTTCAACGTAAAAACTGAGGAACACACAAACATGTAGTCTTTTGCAAGTAGCTTAATGCAAAACCAATTCTACATGGTTTCTGTTGTTATAAGAGAGATGACACCACCCCATTAGTTTCTTTGGATATTCAAATGTACTTATAACCATTTAACACATGCCCAACACCAAATGTTAAATAATAGTACTTTCCATCCATATCCATTCATTAGCAAGACTTGAATATCTCAATTACAGTTACGCTTTTCCTTGGGAATTTTCCAATACTGTGTTCAGTTTTCTGCATTGTGTATTTCGGAGCTGAGTTTGTAGCCAGATTATGTAGTACAAATCAATTCACCAACACCTCCAGCATCGGTTTTCATGAGGAAAGAAAGCAATTAAGATTTAGAACAGGTGCTGCTTTGACTATTAATTATAAACCCTATGGAATGCATTGAAATGCGCAGGATAATCCTGAGAAACATCTCACTTTAAATTGGAAAATGTTTCCTTGCTTCTTAAGGGGACAGTCCAAAGCAATTCAAAGTGTAAATATTTTAAATATACAACAGCAAGAGAGGCTTTCTGAAATTAAATTATGAGAGCTACATTACGAATGGAGTCAATTCTATTAACTCACTCTAGAAAGGAAACAGGAGGGTGTGAGGTATTCCAAGTTACCAAGTTTTAAAATGATATTCAAAACTAAAGAAAACAAAGGCAGCCCAAACACAGAGACAAATCTGCTGTCTATTGTAGTTCCCTTCACCCAGACAATGGAGAGAAAGCAGGAGGAGAGGTTAGGCCACTATGAAATGACAGTGTGGCTGTTTTCCTCCCCTCCAGTACAAGAGTAGTGAATATGGGGACTCAAGCCCCAAAGGCAGCTTATAGCCAGGGGGAGTTGTAATGCCCTCACAATACCATTTATTGATTAGTTCAGCATCTTCCTCGAACAGTTTGACTCTACCCTACATCACTGGGACAGATTATGTTAAATGATAGAACATTTACAAATTCAAAGGAGAAACTTTCAAGGATAAAGGTGAGCCCCCAGCTAAAAATCCCATTATCTATGACAGATAATCCAACTTCATAAACAAAAGAACTGAAATGAATGATAACAGAGTTAATGGAGGAACAAAACTGAGGCATAAAGATGATGCGAAGGTATAAGCAGTGTAAGAGATCACTCATCCATGAAGCAAAACACAGATTGGAACATAATAAAAGGGTATGGAAATTAAAATACTGATTATTGGACTAACACTTTCAATAGATGAGTTAATAGTAGACATACACAAAAGCTATAATGGTGGAAAATGAAGTTAAGTAATTTCTGAAAAGACAATTCAACAAAAACAAAGAAAAAAGGCATGAAAAGTTTTGGAGAACAAAAATTGTAACATCTATCTAAGAAGAAAACAGTCAGGAGAGGGAAGTGAACCTCAAAGACAGAAGTATATTCCTTGACAGACTTACAACAGCAATTGGCTAGATTTTACTGTCAGAAATTATATCAGCTCTTACAGTAAGGTAATGCATTCACCTGCTAAATACTGAGGTAAAAAGATAAAATAGCTACCTGCTGCGTATAAAAGATACAATTACAAATCTAAAAAGTTAAAAAAATTTACAAGGCAAATACTAACAACAACCCACATCACAAGTATGACAACTATACCAGACAAAATGGAATTCAAGGCAAAAGAAAGCATTAAAAGGAACAAAGAGGGTATGTTCCATTGTGAAGAGGTACAATTATCTAGCAAATTATACCCTGAACCCTAACATTGCCAACAAATTGCACAAGCTACATAAGAAATGCACAAACACAAAGAAAAAATGAGCAAATTTAGTGTTAAAAGAGATTTTTAAAGTATGTCCCAGTAAAACAGCCATCTAAGATTTGGATGACACAATTGATAAACCCAATCTAGTGCATGTAATTCTTCATTACAAAATATAACTCTTCATCACAAAATGTATTTATACACAAAAGTGTGTAGACAGAATCCAGATATACATACATGGAAAATTCCTAAAAATCATCCTTATTTTAACACAGAAAAAAATCTTCATAAATTTTAAAATTCCCCACGAAAGAAGTAAGTCACAGTTACTGATTGTAATGCAATATAATATTATTGAACTTAGGGCCTGGGCACTGTCCTGAGCTTTTTTGTTTAAAGCTGGCACTATACCATTTGAGTCACACTTCTACTTCTAGTTTTTGATGATAAACCAGAGAAAAGAGTCTCATGGGCTTTCCTGCATGGGCTGGCTTTGAATCTTGATCCTCAGATCTCAGCCTCCTGTGTAGCTAGGGTTATGGGTGTGAACTGCTGGCACCCATCAATATAATTAATATTTTAAAAATATAAAAAAGTAAATGACCTAATCAGAATTTGAAAATTAAACTGTCCCAGTATAAGGGAAAATTAAAATAGAATCTGTTAGCTATTTAGAAGTAGTGTTAGTCAGCTCTGTGCTGCTGTATCAAAATTCTTGAGATTAACCTAAAAGGAAGAAGGATTTATCTTGGTTCTTGTTTTCATAGTTTCAGTCCATGGTCTGTGGTTCCACTGTTGTGGGGCCTGTGGTGAGACAGAACACCATTGTTAGAGTGGATGATAGAGGTAAACTGTTCACCTCGTGATGGTAAGAAGCATAGAGAGAAAGGAAGGGATGAGGGTCCCAATATACCCTGGAAGGTCATTCCTCCAATAGTCTATTTTTTCCAACTAAGTCCCACAGTCTAAAGTTTCTACAACCTCTACTTGGTCCCAACTGAGGACCACATATTCTTTTGGCCTCTCTCTCTCTCTCTCTCTCTCTCTCTCTCTGTAGGTTGTGGGGCCTGAACTCTGGGCCTGGGGTCCTCAGCTCAAGGCCAGCGCTCTACCACTTGAGTCACAGCACCACTTCCAGCTTTTTCTGCTTACGTGGTACTGAGAAATTGAACCCAGGGCCTCATGCATGCAAGGCAAGCACTCTACCACTGAGCCACCTTCCCAGCCCCTTGGCCCTTCTCTTAAGATCCAAACCATAAACTAACTCAGATGCCCCTCAGTAGATAAACAGATCAAGAAAATGTGGTGTATATACACAATGGTATTCTATGCTCCATCAGAAAGAATGACACCACCTCATTTGTTAGGAAGTGGAAAGACTTGGAAAAAGTTATCTTAAGTGAAGTAAGCCAGGCACAAAGAAACATAGGTCCCATGGTTTCCCTTATTTGCAATAACTAGTATATGTCTAGGACAAGCAGAAAAACTTAAAAGCTATGTACATATGACCATATAAGGTGATGCTAAGTGAAATGATAGGGACACAAGCGGTTTCATCTTTCTTGCTGTTGTTTTTAATGTATTTATAATGTACCATGTGATTTTTTTTGTTTCTTTTGTATGTTCTTCCCCCATGGTATAACCTCTGTTTTCACTGTATTTGATTTTGGTGCTCTGAATTTTGTATATACATTTTTCTAATTAGGAGAGGGGAAGGGAAATAACAAAATGCTGAAATAAGGATACAATTTGACCCATTGTAACAATGAGATGTACAAGACACTATGTTGAAAATGAACTTTACAACTTGGGTGGCAGGGAGAAGTTGGGGAGGTGAGAAGGGAAGGGATGGTAGGGGAAAAACAAAGGAGGAGGTGACAATGCTCGATGGGAAATATACTCATTACCTTACTCATGTATCTGTAACCCCTCTGTAAAATATTTTTACAATAAAAATTATTAAAAAGATCCAAACTGTAAAAGAAATTAAATACAATAAGAAAAATATATCAAAATACATACTCTCAATGATTTGAGGAAGAATATAGAAAGATCTAAATGGCCATATTGGAAGAAAATGCCCCAGTTTTAAGGGTATGAAACTCAATACAAATAGCACATGCAAATGGAAAAATATAGTGACATATATTTAAAAAGTCCTGTGTAAAACTGTATAGGCCATGGTAATGACAATGTGCCTTGTGAAGGTTAAAATATGTTTATGACTTTGCCTAAGTATCAATATCCCACAATACTGTGAAATATGTGAAATTTATGCAATCACCTAATTTCAATTTAAAAAAACAAGTGAGAGAAGGGATGGGTTAGGAGCGATGCATGACCATGTTGTCAGACACCTTGTACTCATATACTGTTTTGTAGAATGGAAACTTCTTTGTACAACTACTTAAAGATAATAATTAAACAATTTTTAAAAAAAGAACTGAAGGATGAAATCATGGAGAAAAATAAAAGGTATGGTGTAGACTTCAGCTATGATTTGCTCTGGGTGCTCAAATCATGTCATCAATTCTTGTTTCCTCTCTGTTGCTTTTGGTAGCAAAATAATAGTTACCTGTAGTACCCATGCCGGGCATTCTCAGAACCACAAGAGAAATAGAATGTCCTTGTCAGGAGGGGTGTGTCCCAGGAGTTCCTTTCTAATAGGATGATTTTTAATAATAAGTGGTGCTCCTCATCTGAAATGTAAATACTAATAGAAGTGAGTTATAGAAAAATTCAATAGGAAAGACTTGAAAATAGAAAAAACCAGCTAGTACTCAAGAAGTTAAAAAGATAACAACAAAAAAAGAATCCTGAAAAAAAAAACAAGTAATTTAGCAAAATGTTAGAATGTAATAATAAAAAAAAAAGTAGTGGGATTGTGAACAAGATTAAAACATGGGATTTTACAAATGACAAATAATGAGCAGAAACAGCTAAGGGGCAGTAACCCAGGTCCAGAGTTCAAGCCTCAGTACAGGCACAGGATTGGTGGGGGAGGAGGGGGAAAGGAGAAAGAGGAGGGGGAGGAGGGAAGAAGGAGGGGAAGGGGTGGAGGCAAGAAGAAGAAAAGAAAGGCCATGGTTAGTGTATTTGCATATTTCTAAGAATTCCTCAGAAACTCTAAACAGGTGGGGATTGTACTTGAAGGGACTCTAATCCACTAGAACAAAAGTCCATTTGTAATATTCTCTACCCATCTGCCATTTCCTGCCTCTTTTTCCCCCCTACTGGTTTTCCTCACTCCCCAGTTTTCTGTTCTTTGTCTTTCTCACCTGCTTCTCCACTCTTTTCCTGAGCCTCTTCAACCCAGGCCAGACAGACTACACTGCCCTTTTGTTTATTGTTGGTCTTCATTTTATTTGTACCAACTCCCCCCCTCCCCCCTTCTCTTGCATCTTGGGTAACTCCATTCTGTTTTCTTGAATTAGGACCAATAAAGATGTTATCTTCAGAGCATTTATTCTCATTTCCTTCTAGCAAACACTTCCCTCCAGCCCCCAGTCTTACTTTAGGCAGTATTTTTCTGGGGCCAAAGTGCCAGCAGTGGGAGAGAGCCAAGAGAAGGCTTGGGCTCACAAACTGCCATGCCCACAGGAGGTCAGGCAGGTGATCTAAGTGAGTGAGTAGGCCAGATGGCATACTGGCAAGCACAGACTCCACTAAAGGGAGCAGCTGCTAGGTGGCACTCCTGATTGGTACCAGGTGGGAGTGGGGACTTATTATTGCCAGAGCTCTCAATTTTTAAGAAGAAGCCAGAAATATCTTTGTTATCAGAGCCATTGCAGGCTGCTCAAACCCTGTACAATTCTTCAATGCCATTTGGAAACCAGTGCAAGCTAATTACTGACTGAAGCTCAGAGTTTGAGTGTGGTGAAGATTGCTATCACCCACCTGGGGACTAGTACCCAAACAAAGCAGAGAGCAGATGGGAGCCAGACAAGAGAGTCAGCCCTTCCTCCCTCCCTCCACTCCCTAACCATGGACTTGAGGGGCAGCTGACATACATAAGGCAGTTGTGGTAAGCACTTTGCATGTGCAATTCCACTGAATCCTGACAATACTCATGAAAGTAAGATGATCAAATTGAGCAAATAAAACCCTGGGCTACTCTGAGGGATAGTGGTTCACACCTATAACCCTAGCTATTCAAGAGACTGAGATCTGAGAATTGCAGTTTGAAGTCAGCAGAGGTAGGAAAGATTGTGAGACTCTTATTTCCCATTAACCACCAAAAAAGCCAGAAGACAAGTTGTGGCTCAAATGGCAGAGCACTAGTCTTGAGTGAATATGAGCCCTGAGTTCAAGTCCCAGTACTGGCGCAAAGCTAAACAACCAAATTAACATAATACCTAGTTAATTTGAATCTTTGTTTGGGGAAAATTTGCAAAATATATTTGTTGTTCTTCTGAAATTCAAAGTTAGCTAAGCATACCGTGCTTTGTCTGACAACCTTGTAAGAGAATTCAGAACTGTCCTAACCTCATTTACAGAAATGGTCGATTCTTTGACAGTGGCTTAATGTCACGGAGCTAGTAAATAGTGCTCAGAATTCAGGAGCCAAATTCTAATTAAACTTATCAATTTACTTTTCTTTTTTGTTTTCAGATCCTGGGGCTTGAACTTGGGGCCTGGGCACTATTTTTTGCTCAAGGCTAGTGCTATATCAGTTGAGCCACAGTGCCACTTCTAGCTTTTTCTATGATTAATTGGAGATAAGAGCCTCACAGACTTTTCTGCCCAGGCTAGTTTTGAACCACGATCCTCAGATGTCAGCCTCCTTAGTAGCTAGGATTATAGTTATAAGCCACCAGTGCTTAACTCATGTTTACCTCCACACTAATTTTTCTCAAACTTTAGTCCACCTATTTTGTAAGTCAAAGAGCTGGTAGTAATCCCCAACTTAGACTTTGAAAAAAAAAGTTGTGTTTTTATTCTAGTGTAATCTTTATCACATGCTTATTTAGTAAGTGTACAGATAGAAAAGTTGGATCCTACTTTGTCTAATCCCATTGTAATAAACTACATGGGAGACATTTGGGGAAATCAGAATACAGACTAGATACTTGATTATATTGAAAAACTAAGTGCAATGGTGAAATCACAAGTTATTTTTTGTGAAATAATAGTATTTTTCAGTTAGTATTTGCCAAGAGGCTGAGATGATGTCTAAGAGTTGTTTCATAATAATATGGTGGGCACAGTGAAGACCAAAGAGAAGTGGCTGTGAACTGAATTTATCTTTATTGAAGCTGGAAGATGGGTAAGCATAAAAACAGCTTATAACATCTTTGTATCTATATATTGTGTATATTAAAAATATAATATAAAACAGAAAAATCACTTATTCTGCAGTAATAATTTGCAACTAAGAGATAGTTTCCTAAAATAAACTAGTTCTTTATGTTAGTATTTCTCAACCACGATTGAACTATTCCTTGGGACTCTTAAAGAGTTAAATTTTATTGAAAACATACACATAATTTTTCCAATTTGAGAAATTCCAAATGCTTTACCATGGCTTGAACTCAAGCTCTTGTTTTCTCAGGTTGATTGTTTGGCTGGCAACCACTTGAGCCATGCCTCCAGCTCAGCTTTTTGCTGTTTTTATTTTTAGAAATGGAGTCTTGTTGGCTTCAAACTGTGATCCTCAGATCTCAGTCTCCTAAGTAGCAAGGACTATAGACATAAAGCACTGGCACTCCACTAAAAGTTGTTTTATTGTTACATACACAGAAATATAACTAATGATATACCCTGCATTTTAAGGATATTGGAAATCTATTTTTGCAAATTTACAACGGATATCTACAACAGGTATCTCCTTTTTTGTTTTTTGAAGAATTTTTATTGGTGAATTTTCTAGATCATGCAACCAGATACCTGGACATATATCTAACACACAGGAAGGAAATTCTAAGACTTCTCTGAGTTATATGAAATGTTTTTCCGAAACCATCCACTGAATTAGACAATAGACAATATGAGCCGGAAACCTTACTACCCCAGAACATGAGGTAAGATGACAGTGAGTGCAGTGGGCTCTGACTTGTGCCCTAACTTCAGAGGAGGTTATTACTGTAGCACTTCCTAATAAGAGCATGTCCTGCCCTTTGATAGGAACAGCGGGCGTTGTTGCTGGACGCCAGCCAAGCATATGAGTCATCGTCATCTGCTTGTGTGTTCTAGTCTTTAAAGGTAAGAATAACTCCCTTACTGTAAGACTTTCCCAGACAGAGCTGAGCAGTGGTTGGGAGGTAGGGGGAGGGAGAAGGGAGAAGGCAGCCATCTTGAATGGTAACAGCTTTGTTTGGTGTTTGAGGTTAGCTATAGCTGACCTCAGTGTACCATTCAAATGTCACCATTTCCTATGAGTTACATGATCAAATAGATATTCTGATCCAATTTCTATCTACACAGGCACATACAACAGCCAACAAACCAAGACAAGTTTGCTATTTGTTACTTATTAGTTTAGATTACATGTGAGTAGAACTTCACCTGTAAGACTGCAAATCAATATGGGTTCCACTGGTTGCTATGTTGAATTTTTATTCTACCTGGATGGATAGCATTATTGAGATAATTATTAGTTATTTGTAAAACCTATCATGAAGCTCTACAGTGGACTCACTGTAAATAAGCATGCATGGCCCTTAATGCAGCTCATAAGAGGCAAAATTCCCCTCAGAGAGAATGAGAAATGATTTAAAGTGCTCTAAGATATTTTTAAGAGGATAAAATGCAGGCCCTTTAAACACATGAATACTTTTTAGAAAATATCAATAGGGTTGCTAGGGAAAAATCATTGTACTGTATAAGTATGGAATTATACAATGGTAGTAGGTATCTAATATGAGAAGAACAAATGATTTTAGCTGATTAGAGAATGGAAGTCAAGCATTTGTCACACAATGCGTGTCATTCCATGCCTATAATATGCCCTTTATTAGGCTTTTGGAGGTGTCTGAGAAGAAGGCACAGGGATTATCAATGCTGAGTATAGCAGCCTTGGGCAGCAAAAGGTAGGAGTTTGGAAATTGCTGGGCACTGCCAGGAAAGGAGGCAAGATCAGATTAGCAAATTTCTGGAAGAGATCTGTAGCACAGTGAGACCATCCTGACTGTATTGTTGCCAGCATTCCTCCCATGATTAGATTTGCAAATGAACTATCCCTGAAACACTCATTCTGTACCCTGGGAATGAAGTCCCAGGGCAAGTCCATGAGCCCCAGCATAAGCAGGCGAGGCCACAGAATGGGAGAGCTTCTTGGGATTTAAATCAAATGGGAAAGTGGTAGAAACTCATGACAAGGGATTTCCTGTTAGTGCCAGTGTCATGATCTGAGTATAGATTAGCCACAGACCACCCCATTCTAGGGCAGTGGATTTAGCATTAGTAAGTGTGTGCTGACTCTCAGAAAGAAGCAGGGATTGGTGAAAGTCCTCTAGGACTTTGTTATCTCAGGACAGAGCGATGGCTCCAGCAGACCTGAAGTTTAGCAAGTAACAGATAGCGCAGACTTTTTAGCTGCAAGTTCAGAAAGATAAATGTGGCCTTTCTTGCAAGATTCAGAGAAAGAATCCCCTGTTTGATGAAAACTAAAACTCTATATCAATCCCCAGTTTTTAGATTGTATTTGAATCATCTGGGGGTCTTGTTGAGATGTACAATACTGATTTAACAGCTCTGGGGTAGACTTGAGATACTGCAGGGATGACAAGTTCCCATAGTATTGGAACTACTGAAGATGGAGTGCTCTGAAAAAGAGCCTAAATCTAGAAGATTTGCAAGAAATATTTTTGAACTGCAGAGATAGCATGCTTAGTTCATTTTAAAAAGTTTAATCTTTCTTTCTTTTTCTTTCTTTCTCTTTCTCTCCTTCCTTCTTCCTTCCTTTCTTCTTTCTTTCCTCTCTCCCTCTTTCCTTCCTTTCTCTTTCTTTCTCTCTCTCTTTCTTTCTTTCTCTCTTCCTTTCTCTTTCCTTCCTTTCTCTTCCTTCTCTCCTTCCTTCCTTTTTTCTTTCTTTCTTTCTTTCTTCCTTCCTTTCTTTCTTTTCCTTTCTTTCTCTTTTTTATTTTTGTGTCAGAACTGGGGCTTGAACGCAAGGCATGATGCTGTACCTTAACTGTTGTGTTCAAGGTTAGTGCCCTACCACTTGAGCCATAGTTTCACCTTTTTGTGATTAGTTGAAGATAAAAGTCTCACGACTTTCTTGTCTGGTCTGGCTTTGAGCTGTGATCCTTAGATCTCAGCGTCCTGAGTAGCATGAGCCACCAGCACCCAACTCCAGTTGAATTCTTTAAAATATCGTTTGGTACTTGGCAGCTATTTAAAAAAGATGTTTTCCTGAGTGAATAAATGAATGAACAAATAAATGAAAACCCATTGTATATTGAGATTTAGCTATGCCAATGAGTAATGTTTCATTTTGGTTAAAATGCATAACTCAAACCATTTCAAGAAGCAAAGGTGCTGGATTCTCCATCTACCATTATGTATTTAGGTATTTAACAAAGTCAAAAAAGCAACAACAGCAGAGTGAGGAACATACCCTGAAAAAAAATGTGTACTCGATTCAGGGAAAGGAAGGACAGGTTGCTACAACAGACCCAAAGCATGATTCAAGCTGACCAAATAAGTACACACAAAAATCAGTTGTTCTGCATAAGCACTGGAAAAAGACCAATAACCTTGCTCTCTAACAGGAAAAAAAGACAGGAAGCAGAGTGCTTTGCGTTTCCCAGTCAAGATTCTGGCTCCATTTGCTCTTTTCTACCTACAAGGCCATCTAGAAATGGTGTGTGCTTACATGATATTGTTCTTGGTTACAGTCCACCAGAAAACCAGCAAGTCCCTTCCTAGAAGCTTTGAACTAGGGGACCGAGAGATGAAATCAATGGTCTCTTTGGTGTTAGATACAGAGTTTAAGAACTTGCCAATTATTACTTTTCCCTCCACACTAAAGACCTAGTCTGCTGCTGGAGATCAGGATACCTCTCAGTTCCTGTGTAAGATACTTATAAGACCCACCTCCTCCTAGCTCTACCGCAGTTTGGCTGTTTTATGGTTGGATGAGTCTATAGGCCATATATATGATATACTAAAAATGGGGAATTGGGTAAAGCTCTTAACCCATATTTTCTGAGATCATGCCAGTCTGGAGTTTAGGATATTGACATGCATTGACAACAGTGAATGACAATGACCTTAATGACAATGAATGATGTGGTGCAGATTAAAAAAAAAAGGAAATATGGATTTGGGGTAAACAGCAGTTACAGAACTGTGAAGAACTAGCTATAGGATCTTGGGAAAATGGCTTGACTCAAGTTTTTGCTTCATCACATATAAGATCCCCGTTTTAATTAGGGATGTGGTGATGCACTTGTATGATATATGATCTAGCTACCTGGATGGAAGAAACAGGAGGATCATAAGGGTCAACCTGAACAAAATTAGTGAGTCTATCTCCAAAACAAATATAAACAAAAGGACTGGGGCTATAGCTCAAGTACTAGAACACTTGCCTAGAATGCATGAGACCCTGAGTTCAATCTCCATTCTCCCTTACAGACAGACAGGCAGACACACACACACACACACGCACACACACACACACACACACACACACATATACATATACACACATGCTCTTTTGAGATATGATATAGCAAAGTGATTACAAGTTTAGCATTGGGGGCTTGACATATTTGTTCCTTGAACAAATATTTATGGGGTCTTGTCAAGAGCTAGGCACTGTGCTCGATGCTGAATGGTAATATAGTTGTAGTGCTAACACAACAGGTTCCCAAAGCTTATTGTTATTTTAACTCAGCAGAACCTACAATAAGTGGCAATAATGAAAACTACTATGGCACATTTCATAGATAAGAAGGAAAAGCAAGTTGCCCAGGTTAACATATCTAAATTACTGGGCTCAAATTTTAATCCAGACCAATCTGACTCCAAACTCAGGAACTTCAGCACTGAAGGATCTCTAAGCCCTACTTACTCTCCTCTATAAAACAGGAATAATTACAACTTGAATCATAGAGTTATTTTGAATTAAGGTCATCTATGTTAAGGACTTAGAATAACCCAGCTATAAACAAACTGTGCCCTTGACCAATAGAATATATTGTTATTAGGTTGACCCATTGTAATAATGAGATGTACAAGATACTATGTACAAAATGAACTTTACAGCTTGGGGGTGGTAGGGAGGGGGGGATAGGAGGGAGGAGTTAGGGAGGTGGGGAGGGAAGGAATGGTAGGGTAAAAACAAGGGAAGAGGTAGCAATGCTCGATAGGAAATGTACTCATTACCTTACACATGTAACTGTAGCCTCTCTACAGTATCTTTACAATAAAATATATACAAAAAGAATATATTGTTATTCTTTTTAAATTTAAATTATTTATTTGTTTATTTATTTATTGTCAGTCACAGGCTTGAATTCTGGGCCCGGGCACTGTCACTCAGCTCTTCAGCTTAAGGCTAGCCCTCTACCACTTGAGCTACAGTGCTACTTCTGGTTTTTCTGGTGGTTTATTGGAGCTAAGAGTCTCATGGACTTTCTTGCCCAGGCTGGCTTTGAACCACGATCCCCAGATCTCAGCCTCCTGAGCAGCTGGCTTTGAACCACGATCCTCAGACCTCAGCCTCCTGAGCAGCTAGGATTACAGGCGTGAGCCACCAGCACCCAGCTTTTTAATTTATTTTTATTATAAAGGTGATGTACAGAGGGGTTACAGTTACATAGGTCAGGTAATAAGTACATTTCTTTTTGAACAGTTTAACCTCTTCCCTCATTTTCTCCCAATTTTTCCCCTCCTGAACCTGTCCCCCACCCCCCTCAAGTTATATAGGTCATTTTCAAAATAGTGTCTAGTGAGTATCACTGCTGAATTAGTTCACCCTTTGTCCCACTGGGCCGCCCCAAAGTTTTCTTCACCATTCTCAGAAAACACCAGGGGAAGCCCTCTGAGCCTCCAGTCAATTTTGATCATATCTGAGGATTTACCTGCTATCTAGCTTCTCCCTGAGGCTATACTAGATTCCAGTCTTCTCCCACGATCAGGGTCTTTGCCTCTAGAGTTGTGGGTGCTATGGGAACCCATCATTCCAAAGTGGTGAAGCCAGGATCCTAGCTCCAAAGTAATACATGATTCATGGAGAAACAACTCTTTCAGCCTTACTCGTCCACCTCCTCTTTCTATCCCAAGAAGGAGACACCAGAACACCCTTCATCGCTTAGCTTCTTCCTGACCTGAACTCCTCTCCTTACTGCCCATACCCCCAAACATCTGAGACTCTTACCCTGTCCCTTAGAGTTTTAGGTTCACTATCAAAAACCTTTAATTTATCTTCAGCTTTATTCCCAAAGTTTCTCTTCACCTCCTTGCTCTAACTAAAACTCTCGCCCTAAGACTCTGCCTAGGACCCCGCTTCCCTTCAACCTTTTCAGGGAGTAGCTATTGGTCTCCTCCTACCCTGTAGCACCAGGGGTGCTATATTTCTGAGCCTTGGGGTGGAGAAGCATGCTCCTTTGCTATTGTTGGCAAATCCCCCTATCTCTTTCTTCCCTAGCAGTCCTACTCTTTGAGACTCACACCATAGACTGTTTGGCCCACTTGCTCTCCTAGTTATTTGGAAATTTCAGCTTCAGGATTATGATCGCTTTGTCCACCATTGATTCTGACATCATTCTTGATGATGATCTCTTAAGCCACTGGAGGGTCATTCCAATCATTGATGCCTTTATCCCCTTGATCTTCAAGGTCACCTTACCCTACCTATTCTACTTATACTTGTTGCTGTACTTTCAACTCATAACAGCACAGTGGCATACTCTAATTTTGTTTTTGTGCTGGTCCTGGGGCTTGAACTCAGAGCATGGACACTGTGCTTTCATACTCAAGACTAGTTCTCCATCACTTGAGTCACACTGCTACTTCCAGTTATATTTTGGTAGTTAATTGGAGATAATTTGAACCTTGATCCTCAGATTTCAGCTTCCTGAGTAGCAAGGATTACAGGCATGAGCCACTGGCATGGCACCGGATGGCAGAGTCTAATTTAATGCATTACACAGTTTAAGCATGAAATTCTGTGTGCCACTACAAAAACATGCCCACATCCTCATCCCCAAAGCCCATGAATGTGACCTTATTTGGAAGAAGTACCTGTATAAATGCAACTAAGTTAAAGGATGTTGAGATATTAGGCTGGCCCTAAATCCAATAAAAAGGTCTCATAAGAAACAGAAGAATAGAGGAGAATCTGATGTGAAGGTAGAAGAACACATAAGACAAGGAACTTCTGGAACTACCAAAAATTAAGAAGGTGAACAAGTATTCTCCCCAGAGCTGTTTGTTTAAGAGCAACACACAGGCAACTTGATTTCTGGATTTCTGGCCTCCAGAACTGTGAGGAAATATATTTCTTTGGTTTTCAGACAAAATGTCTGTTATATAAGCTGCAGAAAATAAATGTGTTCACCTTGGTCCCTGATCCATCATCATCATCATCATTATTATCACCATTCATTCATTCATTCATTTGCAAACCTCAAACCTAGCTCAATTCAGCTCTGCGTCTGTTCCACACCACCGCTTACGTAGCCCAGCGTGGTTGAAAAAGTCTGCATCCTGAACCAAGTGAACTCGTTTCATTTCCTGTGTTGACCTTCCTTTCCCCCAATCATGGTCTATCTTTCTCAACATATAACCTAATAACTTCCACACACTTCTCTTCAAAGCCTTCCAGTAGCTTGATCTCACCCAGTCTTGTGTCATATCCTTATAATGGCCCTCCATTATATCTTATCTCCTCCAGCTCCTCCGTGCCACTGTTTGGCTCCCTCAATTCCAGGCATCTTGCCTCTTGCTCTTCTTCACATTCCACACACACAGTTTCAGCCTTCTGGGCTCATGCTTGCAGGTTGAAAGGACTTAACTCTCATTCCCTTCAGTATCTGTATCTTTTCCCTCTTACCCATGCCCATTTTCAACTTAGTGTTAGACTTCCATACTGCTTGTCCTCCTTGTTAATTAAAATAACGTATTTATTTGACTACCAGTCTATTGTTTAACTTCCTCCTAGAATGTGTGATCCATGACTATAGGCATTTTTGTTTTGTTTGGTTTTGTCCACAGTATAACCTCAGTTCCAAGAAGAGAACCTGGTATAAGCTGGTGCTGAATAAATCTTTGTTAAACAAGTGAATGAATGAATGAATGAGAGAATGAAGTGATCTAATTATGGATGCCTGACCTTTACGTCCCTGAAGATGATAGTCTGAGGAAAAGTCTCATTTTTTATTAATTAAATTCCAGGTGGTTTTCCCAACTGCTGTGGCAGTCTTAAACCCAGCCTTGCCAGATGCTTGCCAAAGATGGCATTTCTTCCTGGACTAAGCAACTCACCCTCCTTCATCTCACCATCTCCTCTCTACTACGGCCTTCCTGCCCTAGTGACAATGTACTCTTTCATTTTTGCCTTACAACTGCCTGGTCTAGAAACAAAAGAATAAATCATTTCTTGTGTTCATGGTTGGTTCAAATTAAAAGAAAAAGAAAATAGAAGAGAGAAAAAAGAAGAGAACAGAAGAGAGAATAAATCATCAGGAAAAGAAGGTCCTTCATTGTTTCCCTCCAGATTACGATAGAAATACCTGAGATTTAAGGAAACAAAAGAAACATAACATTCATCCAAAGACAGCACTGTTATATTTTTGAAGATAAGTTGTTATTTTTGTAATTAGGCTTTTGCATTGGTCAGCATTGTGTTAAATTAACAAAATACCCGAGGCAATAACTCACAAAGATGAAAAGTTTTCTTTATTTCATAACTCTAGTGGTTCTGGTTCAAAATTACATTTCCCCATTGCTCTAAGCCCCTAGTAAGGGCAGCAGAGTCAGGAATATGGGCAACAAAGTCAAGAATCAGAGAGGACAAGCGGGGATCCTATAATCCCCTTCAAAGTCACATGCCCAATGACCTAATGACTTCTTACTGGTCCCTCACCTCTGAAAGACCCACCTTCCTCCTGGGAACCAAGGCTTTAACACACTGAACACATTGAACTTTAGATCCATTCAAATACTAGCAGTTTTAAAAATCCTTGTATGATTCTATGTCCTTGGTTAAATTTGATGCATTTTGTGTAACTTCATGTTCTCTTTATCTCTGTGAAAGATGCCTTTCATGCACCCATGCATTGTGGTTTGAAAGGTTCTCTCTGTATCTTCCTTCAACTTCCAGTGTACATATGTTTCAAGTCAGATCCTGAAAGATGAAGAAATATAATACAGCCAGAAAGAACAATCTTTAAAAAAATTACTGGAGCATTTTATCATTCCTTTCACTTCCATTCTCCCTGATTCTCCTGTGTCCCAAGAAACATTTGGATACAGAATTATGCTTTCACAGATGTCTGTGAAATATGCATTATAAATATGCATCTGTGAGCTTTAAAAGAGCATCTGACTTATGCAGGAAAGGGATCTCTAAGTCCTTTCCTAGAAGGAGCAAAAGTTACCATGAAATGTCCATCACCTGGGCCTCTTGATTTTTGTGAGTGTCTCAGTGCCTAATATTACTGGGGTTATGGTATGTAAGTACTGGAACAGACCATCGGAAGATGGAAGGGGGTAGAAGGAGGTCACAGACTAAGAAGGGCAGAGAAGTCAGGACCAGGGAGAGAACAACTCTGCTCAGTAGACAGTTTGAAGAGCTTCCTATGCATTGCTGGCATCTGACACATGGCTGGCACAGGTGGCTGATCCTCGCTGTACCACTGGCTTTCCAGACGTTCAAGTGAGGTGAACACAGGCACTCTTCCATCAATGGTCAGGTAGCTGATTCAGTCAAAATTTGCAAGAATTTTACATGTAACTAAGGCAATGAGAAATCCTCTCATAACTTTCCACGAAAATAATTCAACCAGCAACATCAAAATATTATTTAAGAAGGTAGAAAAATATTAACACTCAGAAAAGTAGCTTTGCTTTGGTAAGAGACGGTGCAATTAGTTTCTCTCTATAATGTTGAAAATAGCTGACAAGTTGATTTTCTCTAGGAAACTGCGGTATTTGTATTAGAATTTGTTGTAAGTAGGGTTCAAACACTCTGAGATTGAGATGTAGACCCACCCAGGACTCTCAGACTGGCTGAGTGTACAAATTACCTTGAGACACAGCATAAGCATACAAGTTGAGTTTGCCTTTTCCCAAATGCTTGAGTGTCAGATTTCAGATTTTTTTTAGATTTTGAAATACTGACATAGACTTTACCAGTTAGGCACTCAGGGTTTTCAGATTAAGGATGCTTAGGCTGCAGTAAAAAAATCACAGTGCCACCGTACCCGGTGTCAGAATCTAGCGGATTGATCTACCTCATGCTCACTGAAGTCTCTAAGGTGGAGCAAGTACAAGAACATGAGGTCAGCACCAGAGAACCCATTGGGAATGAGGCGACAGTTGAAAACTTTGATTTTATATATTTCACTTTATCTTTAAAATTCTATTGTATGCATTCAAAAACGTATTTTACATATATTTATGCATTTGTTTGAAGTGTTTGATACTATTTATATGTTTGAAATATGCACAAAATATGTGCTACTCTATATAATTTATAAATAGATAATCATATTGTGAGATTCATGCTTGAAACCTTTAAGATGGGTACAAATGAAAAGCTTTGCAGGCCTAGATCACTGGTCTGTCTCTCTTCCTTTCTCTGTCATCTAGCATGTCACATGCTCAGGGGCTCCCTGTTCCTTCGGAAAGAAACAGAGATGTCCAGACATTTCACATCAGCAAGATCTGTTCTCTCCCTCCAACCTCCCTCCCCTCCATTATCCTCACTCTCCTCCACAATGCAATTACCCCACACATTGGAATTATCCTGTTCCCCAGACACTGCTCTTTGGCAGACCTTCCCACTCACGGTTGTCTCCTGGAATGTTCTGTATTCCCAGGCCTTACTTGGTTAACTTCTCAGCCTTGTGCATAGATGCTATTACCTTGACCTTGATAGTTGGGCCAGGTGTCCCATCCTTGTGTTCCAATAACCACCAATACACTGTAGGTAGCTTCCATAATACCCAGCAAGTGCATGTCCAACTGTACTGAAATCCTTTCAGGGTTGACTTAGCTGGCTTATCACTTTAGCTCCAGTGTCTAGCATAAAAGTACCCAATGACAAGTGGAAATGATTCCACTGTTATTTTTCCTCAACAACAAAAGCAGGGCCCCATTTGTGTAATGGCCCTCCACCTTACCTTTTGTGATTTCATAAGAATTACAGGGTAAAAGACTGAAAAATAAAGTATGCATAAAGAAAAAGGGAAAAATGATTACAGGGAATTTATTATTTCCGTATTTCCAAATAGTCCCAGAAGATTAGGTTGTGTAGTCATGATATAAAAGAAGGATGTATGAAGATGAATCTCCAATCCAAGCTCCCAAGTCTCACCAAACAATATTTTGACCATTGGGAGGAATAAAAGGAAGGAGATAAAAAGAAATGGAATAGCTGGGCACTTGTGGCTCATGCCTATAACCCTAGTTACTCAGGAGGCTGAGATCTGAGGATTGCGGTTCAAAGCCAGCCCAGGCAGGAAAGTCCGTGAGACTCTTATCTCCAATAAAATGATTCAGAAAACTGGAAGTGGTGCTGTGGCTCAAGTGGTAGTGCTAGCCTTGAGCTGAAGAGCTGAGGGACAGCGCCCAGGCCCAGAGTTCAAGCCCCACGACTGACAAAGAAAAAGAAAGAAAGAAAGTATCTATGCCTCCATCAGAAAGAATGACATTGCCCCATTTGTTAGGAAATGGAAAGACTTGGAAAAAATTATATTAAGTGAAGTAAGCCAGGCCCAAAGAAACATAGGTCCCATGGTTTCCTTTATTTGCAATAACTAGTATATGTCTGAGACAAGCAGAAAAGGTCAGATAAGCTGATGTTTGGTGAAATGAACCCCAAGACAAGTATTCAAATGTTTTTCCTTTCATGTGATTGTTTCTAACATATTTATAAGATGATTTCTTTGTTGCTTTGTATGTTCCTCCCCCACGATATAACCCCTGCTTTCACTGTATTTGATGTTGGTATAATTTGTGGAGGGAAAGAGAAAAAAAACAAATTGTTTAAATAGGGATACAGGTGGACCCATTGCAACAATGAGATGTACAAGTCGTTGTGTTGAAAAATGAACTTTAGAACTTTGGCTGTGGGGGAGGTGGCTATGAGGGGTGTGGGAAGGGTTAGGAAGGGGAAACAAAGGAGGAGGCAACAATGCTTGATAAGAAATGTACTCATTATCTTGCCCATGTAATTGTAACTCTTCTGTATGGTATTTTCACAATAAGAAGAAAAAAGAAAGAAAGAAAGAAAGAAAGAAAGAAAGAAAGAAAGAAAGAAAGAAAGAAAGAAAGAAAGAAAGAAAGAAAGAAGAAAGAAAGAAGAAAGAAAGAAAGAAAGAAAGAAAGAAAGAAAGAAAGAAGAAAGAAAGAAAGAAAGAAAGAAAGAAAGAAAGAAAGAAAGAAAGAAAGAAAGAAAGAAAGAAAGAAAGAAAGAAAAAGAAAGGGAATAAGGAAGGACCCACTTTAATGGACATTAAACATGTTATGCCCCCCCCCGCCCCCGTCATACTTCAACAGTAAGTATTCGTTGTTATTACTTTGTAAATAACAGCTCATTCATTTACCACATAGTCTTTAGCAGAGAAAGGTCATTTAAAAGGATGGAGAGTAGGATCAATTCCCAGCCAACAACAACCTGTAAGAATTTTAAAAAAATACACAGCCTTGATGTCCACCCCCTGTGTGGAGGCAATTCCTCTCATCCAAAGCATTGCTGAATGTGTCCAGTTTATGTGGGAGACTAGGCAGTGATATAAAGATACATCGTGTGTGATATAAAGAAACATCATGCATTGAACCCAGCTGATCTCAGAATATCATTCTCCCCAAAGCTTTAGAATTATAAATCTAAATGGGTAAAAAAGAAAATCCCCTAAGAAGCTCACATATGCTCAAGGCCTGCATTATGAGACCAGCCCAACCCAGAACTGTAGTCTGGCATTCCAGCTCTTATCAGGGCCTCAAGGAGCAAAGGTTTTGGAAGCTCCATCCAATGAAGTGACCTGTTGGAGGCAGAAACACTGATCCTGACAGCTCATCCATCTCAACATCGTGCTTCAAATTCCTGATGAATTTAATCACAGCCCTAAGTCTCAGCGCAGCTTTCCTTATCCAGTTATAGCTATTCAACTTTTATGCTCAAATGTGTTCCCATTCTGAACCAAAAACTTCACTCTGGCCTTCCCTTTTACCCCCTTTCTCATACCCTTTTAAGTACAGAAAACTCCACTCTCTCTTAATCCATATGGTGAGCTTGTCCCTCAGCTCTAGGTCTTCTCCGAAGCCAGACCACCCCTATACATAGCCAATCTAAGTGCGGAGGTGAAGGTTGCTTGCAAGTCATTGTTCACTGTATTGCTGTCGTTTTATTGCAGCAGAAACATAAGGAAGTGACCGTTTTCGACTATGGAATCTTCTAGAAACTCTTTCTTCTTGGAGGGGAAGAATGTAGGAGTTAAGAATGGAAGTAAATGATCGGGGGATGTGACTCAAGTCACAAAGCACCTGCCTAGCAAGCACAGAGCCCTGAGTTCCACCCCCAGTACCACCACTAAAAAAATGGAAGCAAAGTATTTGAAGTGCATCCTTACAGGCAACAGTGAGGGATGCCTTCCTCACCTCCATCCCTCTGGTTCCTAGACTTCTGGTTCTGGGCAAAACCACACTGTAGATCAAGAGTGGCTCAATTCCTCTGCTTGGAAATTGTGTCTGGAAATCGTTAATACCAGCCCTTGAATTCTGACACAGTTCTAGCCTCCAACTACTTAGACTTGGAGTCCCACGCTCCCCTGGAACCCAGAAAAATTATTTTCTCTGCCTTTACCACCTCAATAAACAGCCTTAGGCCTGAAACTCAGCATTCACCCACCACATCTCATTTTCCTTTGCTCCCCTTATTGTGCCGAGAATGACAAGTTACACCCCCAAAATACAAATCCTCCACTTGGCTCCACTGCCACCCATCACAAGTCTTGTCTTAGTACTTAATATTGCTTAGTACTACCACAGTAGTCCCCTCTTCCATCTTCTTACCTCCATCCCCTTTCATTGCTCTTCTGTCTTTACTTATTTATTTATTTTTGGTGCCTATCCTGGGGCTCAAACTCAGGGTCTGGGCACTGTCCCTGAGCATTTTTGTTCAAGGCTAGCTAGCATCTACTACTTGAACCACAGCTCCACATCTAGGTTTTTGCTGGTTATTGGAGATAGGTGTCGCACAGACAGCAAACTACTGGCTTCAAACTTCAATCCTCAGATCTCAGCCTCCTGAGTAGTTAGGATTACAGGTGTGACCCACTGGTACCTAGCTTCATTGTTATTCTTTGCTATTCACATCCAATTTTTTTGCCCTTAGGTAGCTGAAAAAATCATTTTGGACTATGTTACTGTAATGCTTAAAAAATAAAATGGAAGTTCCTGCAAGAGCCTGTAGGCTCTGGGCCTTGCCTCTCTTCCCTGCACTCCTTCTCCTATATCCCCCTCCCCCTGCACACCTTTCCTCCTGTACTCCTCCCCCATATCTGTCAGTATTCCTGCAGCCTGAAGGCTCTATCTGAAGATCTTTCTGTTCCTGGGAAACAAGTGCTCTCTCTAACTTCCAGGTCTCACCTTAAATTGCTTCCTTTTCCTGGAAATAGCTGCCTGCTTGGGTACCACAACCCACTCATCAAGATCCTACTCAGATTTTAGTTGTACCATCCCAAACAGATGAACAAACCAAGCCATACTAAGCCAAGAAGTCAGGATACATTGCTAGAAGGGTGATGAAGACTCATGCTGGCTGCTGAGCTGTTCAGGCTACCTCTTTCTTTTCTTCTTTGAGAACAACATAAAACCCTCTCGAAGGAAAAGGAGCTGCCAAGATGGTTGCTGTGATGGAGCACACGCAAATCTTTGCCAGGGACTGCAGAATGCATTCGGGAGTCAAGCAGGAGAAGAGTGCTCTATCTTCACTTTAATTTAAGGGAGACAAAGGGCTTCATGCTTCAGGCAAGTATGAGTATATGTTTAAAGTGAGTGCCAGGAAGGAAACTTGACATTTTCCATACCTTGCAGCTTTTCTGCCTTCAGATCATCCCCCAGCGTGTTGCTTGTGTACTTGACAAAGAAAGCCAGCACCCACCACAACTATGGGTACCTCAGGAATAGAAAGTCAGCTCATAGATGAACGAATGAATATGAATGAGTAAGTTAACTGGTCCTGGGCTTGGCATACCACCAGATGGAAGTGGATGAAGGTATAGTCTGTCTAAAGCAAGTAGATTACAGTAGTGGAGATTATGAGAAAGTTCAACCCTTCTACAGTGCTAATTAAATTGCAACTTTGCATAGGAACAGATTTCCTTGTACAGCCTATGTTATAATGTCTACATTGAAAAAGAAGAATTACTGTAGGTGTATTTTTTTATCATTAATGATATAATGTGCAAAATGGCCTGGGATTCATGAAGATGAAAGCAAGCAATAAAAATGTGAGATACTATTATGCTTCCTATAATTATAGCCCATGTATATAACTGTTCATTATTTGCTTCCATCATACAAAATACCCCATCACGCTGATCTAACAAAGGGCAATTGTTGAAAAGTTTCAATGAGACCACAGGATACCATTTTAAAGGGATTTTGGTTGGCTATCTGTTTATAGGAACACT
This sequence comes from Dipodomys spectabilis, assembly GCF_019054845.1. Classification (NCBI taxonomy): domain Eukaryota; kingdom Metazoa; phylum Chordata; class Mammalia; order Rodentia; family Heteromyidae; genus Dipodomys; species Dipodomys spectabilis. Next base: position 8,694,616 of record NW_024870686.1, on the reverse strand, counting down.
TTGATGTGAGTCAGGTGCCTCAGATTCCATTGGCTGGGCCTTGAACATAAATTTCCCAAGAATCTATTTACTGTGTCTCCCGAAGCTGTGAATAACCACAGCATGAGAAAGTTCTTCACCTTACTTACAAAGAGCCTGAGTTATCTCAAAGCTAGGGAGCAAGGCTAGAAGAAGAGGAGGACAATTGGCCTTTTGTATTTGTGGCTCTATGAATTCTAGTCTTGCGTGGTCACATGAAAAGAACTGTTGATGAGGCTAATCTGTCTCCCAAGGAGAAAAATTGGTTCTTTGGGTGTATTAGTCAGCTTTTTGTAACAATAACAAATACCTAGTATAAACAACTTATATAGATAAAGGTTTCTTTTTTTATTTTATTTATTTTTTTTTGTTTCTTTTGGCTTACAATTTTGGAAGTTTCAGTCCTTGATTGGTTTCCCTTTCTTGTGTTGTGCCTGAGACAAGGCAGAACACCATAATGGGATTTTGTCATAGAGTAAAGCCTCTCAATGGCCAGGAATCAAAAGAGAGATAGATTAAAAAGACTGACGTACCATAATCCCCTTCAATAAGATACTTCCAATGACCTAAAGACCTCCCCATAGGCCCTATTTCCTAGAGGCCCCACCACCTACTGAAAGCATTATCTAATAGCCAAACTTTACTACATGACCATTTGTGGCATATCAATATCCACCCTCCACACACACACACACACACACACAAGAGAAAGAGAGAGAGGTAAAAGAGAGAGAGACTATAATGGCTCTTAATACTGTTTCTATGGTATTAAAATCTCATGGAGGAGGAAAAAATGTCTGAACAAGTTTCTTAGAGGAATGCTAATAAAAAACATTGCACTTGCTTTCTGAGAAGCAGTGTAGTGGACAGTCTTTAAACATGTTTTCCTTATTCTGTGTGAAGGAAGCTTCAGTGGGACCAGAGAACCTGGGAAGAGAGCACTACTAGAAAGCCATTGTTCTGACAGTGTGAATAGAAATTCACAGGTGTTCTACTAATGATAGGTTTCTTTTCTTGTGGTCTGCGTTTCTAATCTCCCTCAGAGTGCAAATATATCTAGGTGAGGTAACTCTAAAAACCTATTCTTTTGTCACTTTCTTTCTAAAACAAAATTAGAATTGAACAGAGAAGGGAAGTAGACAGGATAGAGGGAAAAGTACATACAGAAAAAGTTGAAAACACAAATAACCACTCTGTTCTGAATACTGAACTCAGTTTTAAAAATTCGGTATTCAAAAAAAAGTGTTTATTTTCTGGATCTTTAGATCTTGCAGAGTTCATTATTCTGGAGGTGTCATGAAAACCATCAATTCAGCATTCCTCATTTCCTGGAGCTGCGTGTGAGTTCAGTATTCAGTGCAGAGAACTGGCAAATGATGGATCTTGCCGCAGCAGGCCATCAGTCATCTGTACATGTAGGTCAATGTTGAGTCACCGGAAGATTTACTCTACCCACATGCTGGGAACTCACCCACAATCTGCACCATCAGTTTAGAAAGCCCCACATTCTTTTGGTCCTGTCACTTCTACTTCTAACTAGCCTTCTACCCATGGCTGGACACAAGTTTCTTTACTTCCAAATATCACTCTGAATAAATCAATCAATCAATCTATCTATCTATCTATCTATCTGTCTGTCTGTCTGTCTGTCTGTCTGTCTGTCTTTACTCCTAGCCCACCTACACAGTCGGACAGAGGCATAACACAATGTTCCAGAAGCAGCAGTATCTGAATCCTTATCATCTCTGTCCCACATCCTGTATCCCAAGGAGAGTTGGTCATCTTCCAGGTAGAAAAGCTCCAGGGGCAACATTCTTCCAAGTTCATTGCTTGCCTCCATCTGTCCTTCCTGCTTCCCTATAGGTCTTGACTTCTGTAGTTCTAAAGGTCTGAACTGACTTAGTGGTGTCTGCTCTGTGATGTCTTATCTTCCTTGAGGCCATGCTTGCAGAATGGCCAGGCTGACTGGACACAGAAAGCTAAAGGGAGAGAAGGAAATACTATAAGGTAGAAACAAGTTCATATTTCAAACTGTTCTAACAGATTACAAAATAGACTCATAAAAAATAATTTAGAGCTAAAATCAACTACCCAGCATTGGATTGCATTCTAGACCACATTCAGAGAACTTGCCTTGCACATTATAATACTGGTATACACTTCAAACTGCAAGCCTGTGAAGGGCATCTTTCCTTTTTTACCCAGATGCATGACTAGACTTGCCATACATGGCAACAAAGACATTAATAAACTTTTCAGTTTAGCTCAAGAGATAAAACTTGGAATTAAAAGAAAACACACATATGACTAACACATGAATTTAAATGCTTGTGATTGCTTAGGTACAAAACAATCATTGTTAAATTATTTTTGATTAGAATTTGAACAAGCTTACTTTAGATGTTGTTTTTCTGTCAAAATTGGCTGAACATTTTACAAACTACTACTTTCTAATAGTCCTGATGTTAAAGCAGTTTGATCCTCCTACGACCACAGAAGCTGCCCGGGCTGTTGTGTGAAGTGACTTACAAATGACGACGTCTGTAAATGTAGTAACCACAAAGCCAAGTTTTGCAACAGCTTCAGCTAAGTGAGTTTCTCTTAGCTGTGTCTAAAGAACATTTGCCAAAGTCACAACCAACTGGGAGACTGAACTGGCTGTTGATTTACTTGTCATGAATCAAAGAATCCCTCAGAATCAGAATAGGTTCCAAAAACCTGAAATGAAGTCAGTCAGTGATTATGGAAGAAATCGGAAGTAAGGTATAGGAAGTAGACACGAGAGGCAGCTTCAGAGACAGCTTCATTGAGTGCAGCTCAGCGTTGGCTTTATTTAAATATTGTCAGAACAATGGGTTACCTGTGATTGGCTGAGACAGTTTTTGTTTACAAGAGTATGTGTACTCCTTAGACAGGGTTAATGTTAGTGCTAAAATAGATTGCAGTTCATCATATTAGGATTGAATGTTACAGACATTCTCCAGCCAAATTTAGTTGTAATTCTAGTTATCTTGTAATTGTGGAATATGATTTTCACATAGAATGTGCTCAATTCACTTAGCAAACATTTTCTGTCTTGAAACATCACACCTATGGCATGAAAAAAAAATGGCCTGGTTCATGTGCTACAATCTGGTAGCCTGTATTTCTAATCCATGAGTGAAAAGTCCTTAGGAGGAGCTTCTTAGGAGATGTTCCAAACATCTTCCCATATGTCCTCCTGTTCTTGCCTTTACAGACTGTAATGAGGGCAAGAGGAAAACATTGACAGCAAGAGAGATGAATGGTACAAAGAGAAAATTCCAGTGAGGTTGCATTTGTCATCCATGATCACCTTATCAATCAGAGCAAAGCTTTTTTGGAATGTTGTTCTTTTTTTTCTTACTCATGAATCCCATAATCCAAATGAAACTTAGAGCTTTTTTGAGTGTGTTTTTTTCTATCATCTTAGAATTTATCAGAATTTATCAAAAGGAAGAAAAACCTTTTTACAAAAGGAAGAAAAACCCCACAAAAATCCACAAAGAGACAAAAATGCCTGTTTACCTGAAACCAAATGGGTTTCCAAGCTTGGTTTTCAAACTATTTTGCCAAGCCTGCTCAGATCTTCATTGCTAAGAGGCAGCTACAATGTTGTGCTTAGAAACATTGCCAACATCAAGTATGTCATCCTAAGTGCCCCCAAAACAGGTATCAGAGAATCTTCACCAAGCTATAACATGTGAAAATAGGGGGCAGGGTGCTAAACCAGAGCCTTGGAGGCACAGCCAGGGGATGGAGCCATGGGATGGCTTCTTTCCAATGGACAATCCAGCCCTGGGAACTCAGATAAGGACTGAGCCTCATAAATACTACAAATCCTTTCTTTTCCATTTTTCTGAAAACCCTGGCAAGGACTCAAAGCCAGTTCATGAAAGCAAGCAGACGGGAGGCCTGTTTGTGGCCAAAGTCTGTGATAGCAGAGGCTCTTTCTCCCAGCAATAATAATGACTCATCTTCTTCCTGGGTGATGACTGAGCTCTCACACGGTGTCTCTTGCAAGTAAAATAACTCCTGGAAGCTAGAAGCTAGGGCCAAGACAATCCCATTCAACGGGCATTACATAGCCTATATTTCATAGGCAGACAAAGTAAACTCTGGGTAAGGAGGAAGAGAAGAAAGGGAGAATGATGGGAAGCGTGACTCTGATCAGGACGTACAGATGCATGAGTGGACATGTTAAACTGAAGCCTCCTTGAACAACTAATTGATACTCATTGGGAAAAAGTGTCCAAGGTTAAGTGCCAGTCATACCTGGTGAGTGTTGGTGCATGTTGTTATTATTAGTATTGTTATAGAACTATGTGGAATAAGGCTCATAGGCAGAGCTGGTAATTTGACCAGTTGTTGGACTGAAGGCTTGGAAATGTTTGAACGAGAAAGAGGAACTGCACCAGGCAGACTGAAGAGTGCTCACATTTGAACCACCAGGCACATGAGGTCTTCTCACCACCACTGGCACCTTGGTGCTCATGGGATGGTACCCAGCCACAAGGGAATTTCAGGACATTGCATGGTGTGACGGTATCTGAATGAATTGAGATGAAAGGATTTCCTACAGCTGGAATTTTTCCCCCCAATCTCATTGTTAAATAAGCCATTATTTAAAGATACATTAAAAAACATAATCGATGTCGGGTGCCAATGGCTCATGCTTGTAATCCTAGCTACTCAGGAGGCTGAGATCTGAGGATCATGGTTCAAAGCCAGTCCAGGCAGGAAAGTCTGTGAGACTCTTATCTCCAATAAACCACCAGAAAACCGGAAGCAGTGCTGTGGCTCAAGTGGGTAGAGCACTAGCCTTGAGCTGAAGACGTGAGGGACAGTGCCAAGACCCTGAGTACAAGCCCCAGGACCGACCAAAACAAACAAACAAAAAACAAAAAAAAAAACTTATAATCAAGTAAAGTTTATTAAAAGCAATGGGAAACTTTCAAGAGAAAAAAAAAAGAAAGAGTAAACTTCCTATTAGACTACCTAGGGATTGTTACTGTTAGCATATCCTCTTCCATTACGGGGGTGACAATCTCCATCCTTGGCCTTCAACATGTATCTCGAGCTCCTGCTGCATCAGCAGAACACCCTTGGCCCAGACCTAAACTCTGGCCTGCCTACTCACTGTCTTCAGGGACCAGCTGCACACGCAGAGTACCTCTGCCTCTAGTCCTGTGACTGTACAAGGATGCCCCATAGGAAACAGGCACCGTTTCTCCCTCTCCCATGAGAGAATTGGCTTTGTCAGCGCTGCTGGCAATAAACTCCTTTTGCTCTACGTGACTCTGTCCATGTAGTCTTCTAGGCTGGTTACTTTTATTTCAATTACTTGCTAGACAAAATGTGATATGATACTATATAAGAAACATTAAGTCAACTGTAGTGGACATACTTTTAGAACATTTTAAAATACTTTTTAATTATCGTTGAATATAATATTAAAATTTGAGGAGGTAGGACAAGGTAAGACAGTTGTTAAGACATTTGTCTGAGGAACACAGTAATCCCAATAAAGCATAATTTACATAAAGTATAATTTATATAAAGGGCAGCTACAAAATGAGCATGTCCAAAAACACTGCTCAGCTCATTTACTAATGAGGGAAATGGAAAGATGTTAAAATGTGTTCAAAGGGTATTTGGAAAGCTATGTGAATGAATTAATAAATCCTTTGGTTAGATATAAAGCTGGTTAATATCCATTTCAATTTAAAAGTAACCTTTGGGGTTATCTGTTCTACCAGAGAGAAATAATTTGCATTACTATTGAGCAAAAATATACTAGTGGATCTCTCTTCCTGGGAAGATATAAAACAGGATACTAAATAGAAAGCCAGGCCTACAACTGCACTGTTGAACAAAATAAAAGTTTACTATTTTCTTTTGTCTGTTTTCAATTTCAGATGATTTTTCTCCCTGACAATCTTTACTGAAATAGAGAGATTAGAACTTTATGTTTAGCGAGCTCAAAATAATTTCTTAAAATTTAAATCCTCAAGGTTAGCAGGAAGCAGACTTTCAAACTCCTTAATATAATTATGTTCATTAAAGATTCAAAAAAAAGAAAAGAAAGAAAGGGAAGGAGAAGGGGAAGGGAAGGGAAAAGGAGGAAGGGAGAAGGGGAGGGGAAAGGAAAGGAAAGAGAAGGGAAGGGAAGGAGAGAGGGAGAAAGAAAAAGGGGGAAGCGGGAAAGGGGAGAAGGAAAAATGAAAGGGAAAGGAAGGGGAAGAAAAGGAGGATTGGTGGGGGGAGAGGAGAGGAAGGAGAAAGGAAGGAGAAAAAGAATTGGGACATGAGGAGCAGAAAAGAAAAAGAAAAAAGAAAGAAATCTCAGTCCTCTATTCTTGCTTCTGCATAAACTATAGTTATAGGTATTTAGTTGGGCTCATTTCCTAGGCAATGTGATCAGATTAAACAATGAATGAGGTCATGTTATCAGAGGCCATATACTTGTAGCTCTCCACATTTTTTTTAATGTCTTAGCTTCCCCCTCTCCACACCCACCTCCAAGTCACTCTGACCCTTGATCAAATTGTCTGTTTTCACTCGTTTGAAGAACATGAAGTTAAATAGCTGCAGTTATCCAGAGTGGTGTAACCTGATAATATTCCGGAACTCTGTTTTCCTTGACCCAGATCTCACATTTTTACTGCAGGTTGGGCAGAAATTTGAAGCTCTTTGGTAAATCATTCAGTATTTGGTTCTAAGGGTTGAACTAAACATACTCCTGATCTGGTACTCTACTAGTCCTGAACTTCAGTGCGCATTCCAGAAAACTCTTGAGGTTGGACTTTTAAGATGTCAATTGCTTAATTTCATACCTATGGCTTATGTGTATAGCATGCTGCTTTTTATTCAAATCCATAGGCAAATATACCAATATTCCCTTGTTTGTTCAAGTGAATGAAAAGTCAACTCTTCATTGCTAACAAAACAAAGCCAAACATCCTACTGTGTACAACAACTGGATTGAGCTCCTCTGTGAACAGGCTTTTATTTTTTAGGCATGTTCTAGAAAAATAGGACATTGAATCAGCTTCATAGAACATATGAACCTCACTTGCTCTATCCATTTTCAGAGACCTGGAAGCTAAACGTGGAAAAGAAGATGATTTATCAAGTGAGTTGCCTTTCTGCTTTATAATAACAAAATATAGGTGTTCCTTTCTGGGAGATTTTTAGTGTATTTTTAATACCAAAATTCTTAGAATTTTTACAATGAACTTTTAGCAGTCTCATAGGTAAAAAAAAGGCTGTATTGCTATTTCACTTTATTCTTTCTTAACTTTTTAACATGCTAAAATTTTAACATTAGAGTGTCTTACTAGTAAAATTAGAGTAGCTTATTAAAGTTCTATTCCCATCAACCACTGTCTCCTATCCCAAAGTATATTTTAAAGAAACTCCCAACCGTTAGCCTTATTCATTATGCATTTATAGCAAATAAAATTTAAAAATAAGTTATTATAATTCATTATCATAACAACTCCTCAAATTAAGAATAATTTTTAATATCATCCATTACCCAGTCATCCTTTAAATTTCCCTAATTGCTTCAAATACCTACTTTTAAAAAAACATATAATACAATAATAATTACAATATGGAAAATTTATCATAGTTACATAATTATATACTCTCTTTCAATGAGTTTCTCCTCTTTATCTTCTCCCTTATGCTTGTTCTCTTTTTCTTGACTTCTCAAACTTTACCTGTGAAGGGCCTTTTGAAACTCAGTCAATTTTTTAAAATTTTATTGTAAAGATGCTGTTCAGAGGAGTTACAGTTACATGAGTAAGGTAATGAGTACATTTCTTGTCGAACATTGTTACCCCCGCCTTTGATTTTCTCTTACTATCCCTTCCCTCCCTCACCTTCCCCACTCCCCTCACCCCTGCCCAGAAGTTGTAAAGTTTGTTTCCAGTATAGTGTCCTATGAGTATCATTGTTGCAATGGGTCAGCCTGTTGTTGTTTCAGCATTTTGTTATTCCCTTCCCCCCCTCCCCAATTAGATAAATGGATATACAAGATGCAGGGTACCAAAATCAAATATAGGGACAACAGGGGATATACCATAGGAGGAAGAACATACAAAAGAAACCAAAAAAACTCATACAACGTTAACAACAATAAAAACCTCTTGTGTCCCTATCTTGGGGTTCATTTCGCTTAGCATCATCTTATATGGTCATATGTACATAGCTTTTGAGCTTGTCTGCTCATCTGATAAGATTATCCTAGACATATAGTAATTATTGCAAATAAGGGAAACCATGGGACCTATATTTCTTTGGGTCTGGCTTACTTCACTTAATATGATTTTTCCCGAAGTCTTTCCATTTCCTAACAAATGGGGTGGTATCATTATTTCTGATGGAAGAATAGAATTCCATTATATATGTATATATGTATATATATATATATATACACATATATATATATATATATATATATATATATATCACATTTTCTTGATCCATTCATCTACTGAGGGACATTTGGGTTGGTTCCATATCTTAGTTATGGTGAATAATGCTGTGATAAACATAGTTGTGCTGGTAGCTTTAGTATGGCCTTGTTTGTGATCATGTTGGTAAATGTCCAGAAGTAGGTTTGCTGGGTCATAGGGGAGCTCTATGTGGAGTCTTTTAAGAAACCTACATACTACTTTCCAAAGTGGTTGAACAAGTTTACACTCCCATCAACAATGCAGTAGGGTTCCCTTCTATCCACACATCCCCTTCAGCATCTGTTGTTATTAGAGTTCTTGATTTTAGCCATTCTAACTGGGTGAGATGGAATCTCAATGTTGTTTTGATTTGCATTTCTTTTATGGCTACAGAAGTTGAGTATTTTTCTTCATGTGTCTATTGGCCATTCTTATTTCCTCTTCAGAGAAGTCTCTTTAAGTTCTACCCCACTTACTAAGGGGGTGGTTGTTTCTTTGAGGATTTGTGTTGGAGTAAGTTAGACTCAGCCAGAAAACCACATGGACATCCAGGTAGGAAGAACAAAGGTTTATTGCTAGTAAGGGACCAGCAAGACACCACCTCACCAGGTGAAAGGTAGTGAAAAGAAGTGCTGCTAATGTCTCAGGTGACCTTTTATAACCTCAGGGATTTGGGGGATCTTGCTGCTTTATATGGTCATATAAGGGTGTGCTCTCAGGGAAAGGGGATAGGGAGCTGATCATTTGCTGCCTTTACTATATGGCCTAGTGTTGCCTAGGGAGAGAGCATGTTAATCTAAGAGGGAGGAGGCTTCTGGGTTAGCAATTTGTTTTTAAGGGATTTGATCTTTTGAGTTCAACTCAGTCAATTTTGTTGACTTGAATTGATATGATATTATTTACCATATGAGTGTTTCCTGATTCCTTTTGTGCTTGGGCTTAGATCTAGAGGCTCCTGTGGGCTTAGGTTTTTGACAAAATACTTCACAGACATGTTATTGCCTTCAGGAGCAAACCCAAACTAGTTCAGTGATCTCTTCAAGTATGATGTCAGGAGTCATTGCCAAGACCATTACCATTTTGGTAATTACAAAATTCTTTGGTCTGTTGCATTTACGTAATTCTTTGTGTGAGGGGGAGGGAGGTACTACTGGGCTTGAAACCAGGACCTTGTGCTAGCTAGGAAGACATTCCACCAGTTGAGTCACACCCCAGACCTTTATTCTTTTGTTGTTGTTGGAAATAGCATCTCACTGGGCTTGTACAGGATCTTCCTACATATACTTTCTATGTAGCTGGGTTGTCAGGCACACACCAACACCATGCCCAGATTTTTTTTTTTAGTTTTTATTTTTCTTTTTGGTTGAGATAGGAGTTATGCTTGCCTTGACCTATGATCATGCTGATCTCTGCCCATTGAGTAGCTAGGATTACAGTCATGAGCCCTCACACCCAGCTTTAATTTTAAAAATTTCCCAACTTTGACCAGTATGGTCCTCTTTCACTAGGCTCCTGCACCATTTCAACCCTCAGAGTTTTGGAGTGCTTATTTGTATTCTGTTATGAGATATTCCAGGCTCATCTTCTATCCTTGACATAGGCTTAGACATTTGTTGGAGGGATTGGTTTGTGTGTGTGTGTGTGTGTGTGTGCGTGCACACGCACATGCATGCGCATGCACAGTTACATGTATTTTATGTGCATGCCAGTCCTAGGATTTTGACTCAAGGTCTGGGCATTGTCCTGAGCTTTTTTGCTCAAGGCTACTGCTCTATTACTTAAGCTATAGCTCCACTTCTGGCTTTTTGATAGTTAATTGAAAAGTCTCACAGACTTTCCTGCCCAGGTTGGCTTTGAACCATGATCTTTGTATCTCAGCCTCCTGAGTAGTTCAGATGACTGGTGCTCAGCTGGAACCAGTTCATATAAAATTAGCCTTTAGAGGTCATGGTCTGGGCCCCAGAAACATCTTTCCATTTTTGAAAGTTAAAGGTTTCCTATTCTACGCTGATGGAACATAGGGCCTTCAGAGCTCTTCCATTCACATAAGAGCCAACCGGTGACTATAATGGGATTGTTTTCCCAGGATTCTTACATGCTCTGAGATATAGGAACTGTAAAGATAGCCTTTAAAAAAATGCACTTGATATTTTTTTTCATTTATTTATTAATGTAAATTATTAATTCTTTTCAGTTGTCTAGAGTTTGATCTGAAGGCCCTGTACTTGTTAGGAAGGTGCTTTACCACTTAATCCACACCCTCAGTCACGTTTTGCTTTCATTTATTTTAGATAGAGTCTTTAGATTTGTGCCTAAGACAGTCCTGGGGCCTCAGTCCTTCTGCCTCTACCCTATACCTAGCTGGGATAATAACAGTGTATCACTACACCCTTCCCTGTCTTTGAGATAGGGTCTTGCTAACTTTTGCCTCGGCTGGCCTTAGAGCCAGAGCCTCCTCAGTTTCTTCCTCTTGATTCTTTGAAGCCACTGCAGTTGACTCCTGTATGTATTTCTATGATGAACTCATAAGACAAGTGAACCAATCTTTCATCTAAGTTGAGGCCAAGAGGACAGATGAAGGCAAAAGCTCCTACTAGGCTATTCAGAGACCCAGGCAGGCAGCCATTTGCAAAGATTATTACCAGCGGTGCCTCTACCTCTACCTCTAGCTCTTTAGGGACTTCCATAATGCCCTTCACTCCCAGCTCTAACTCTTGAGGATCTTTTTAAAAGTCTATTTCTGCATTTCCTTGTTGAAAGGAAAGCCATGTGCTTTTGTCTGGGTGTCTTAGAGACAGAGAAAAGTCCAGGGATGAGAAATGGAGTCTGGGCTGGCTCTGGTATAATTCAGATTTGGGAAGCCAGGAAAGCAGGCCTTGAGATTTTTTTTGTATACAGTCCAACTTAGCAGTTTAGATAAACTGGGACACAAACCTGAGCCAGGAATAAATGAAGATATTTGAATGACCATGCCCTACCTGTCTTGTATCTCTCAGGAGTTTAATCCTGATCGCAGATGGGCATATTAATTATAAGCCCCACAATCTGGTATGCTGGTTACATCTGGGGCTAGCACAGGGGGCTAGGATTGAGGTGCTAGCTCACTGGAGAGACTCCACTGAAGACAAGAAGGGGGGTCATTTTTCCTAGACTGTGTGCTATATGGAGTAATACTGAACATCAGCAAATAATCTTGATTAGAAGTGGATTTACTCCTAACCTTGGACAAGTCTGGGATTGCTAATGTCATTTAATACTAGTGGCTACTTCAAGGTGTTACAGCTATTGCTACTGCTATCTATATTGGTAATATTAATAATAGCATGATTAATTGAGTGCTTATTACCTGTTACTTCTATGAGAAAATGCTCCATAAGGATGCAGTACATGTGAGGTAATAAGAGGCACAGAAAAATTAAGCAACTTTCCCAACGTCACATAGCTACTTAGTATCACAACAAGGACTTTATTCTGAATCACCACACTGTCTTATACATCTTAGTCGCAGAGAGAGGATGATACAGTGATCTATACAGCAAGGTCTCCTCTTGCCTAGTCTAGGAGCAAGGTGACATGTTAGCTAGCACCTGAACCCATAAAATAAAGTGATAAGAATGAGTTTTAAGGATTCCCGTGGTTTTTTCACAAAATCTCATAGCTACCAGATTATGAGCCTCACCTGTTGAATACGCAACATAAGCCAACTTCTTATACTAGACAAAAGGAATGGGAACATACTAGGGAATGTAGGGGGATCAATCACTGAGATTTCAGTTGCTAGCGTTAAGGATTCAAAGCCTTTTTTTCTTGTCCCCAGGGCAAGCCTCTTCTGACCTGAGATTTTCAATCAGACTTGAGTGAACCTGATCAAGAGGGTAAACTTCAGGAAAAGACAGTCAGAATAGAAGCCTTAAAGCCTCTAATCAATGAACATGAATTTAAAATAGGGGAGTAGGACAGGACTATCTCTCTTGATAATAGGTAAAGATTAAGGAAAAAAATCAAGAAATTAGTAAAATACAAGAACTAATGAGAAGGCTAAGTTACCTTTCATAATGAGATACTATGCTTCTGAGAATTAAGAGTGTTCAAAAGTGAAAGAACCTGTTTTCTGTGGCTAACACATTCTCAGAAAATCACGTGGAAGTCCATAAACAGTATTCAGGAGGTCGGTGGCTTTGGATAAACAAACCTCAACAAACCAAAAAAAGCACATAAACACACATATTTAGAGAAAAATAATTCTAAAATATTGTTTTTAACTAGTTTTTTAATTCAATTTTATTTTATTTTTGTGAACATACTGTACAGAGGGGTTGTTTTTAACTAGTTTTATACAAAGGCATTTCAATTCTAGACATCAGGTTATGAGTACAATGTATCTTGATCAACGTCATCCCTATTATTTGGTAATCATGACAGAGTGGAGACAAAATGTGTGAAGAGACAGTTAGGCCCTACAAAGGATTTAAAGAAGATGCGTGTGCATTTGTGTGTGTATATTTGTATTTGTGGCATTGTTTGTCTGGAGCGAAACAGGTAAAGAGAGAGAGAGAGAGAATGCTTACTATGTACTAGGTACATGTAATGCTGAGTTTTGAGTCTAACAATGCTGCTGACATTTCTGACAAGCGGTGTTAGATTAATATGTCATCCACAGAGGCGGAGCAATTTTAGGAAACAGCCTCCAGAGACAGCTCTGTTTAATAAGAAGGAGAATGATTTTTTCAGCTCTAAGAATAAAGAATACATGTGCGTTCATACACACACCATACACACACCACCACCACCACACCATACCCACACATGTATACACACATCGTTTTAGAAGAGCAGAAATCTTCCAGCAGTTACCAACTTAAGTGCAGATGTTGCCAGCCAGGGCAGAAGGCAAGAGAAGCCCATGGGTCTCTGTATCCAGCCTCCCCTGAGACAATTTCTTGTGCTGAGACTAAAAAGCACTTTTCTAATCATCATGCCAGAAAGCTCTTCATCACAAAGTAGCCCCAGGTGATTTCCAATGAGCAAGACTCTTAGTGTTGACAGCAGCCCAGAGGCTGAAGTTCTTCCAGTTTCAAAAAGAACGCATGGAAGGTTGAGTGATCAAGTGATCAAGAATTTGTGACTAGAAAGTTTGCTTCTCATCTCACAGAGATGTCTTTTTAGTTGACTTCTCGGGCAGTTGTCCAATTTCAGCATGAAGCAAAATGGCAGGCTACAAGGTCGTGGCCACTTGTATCACTGAGAACTACATTGTTGTGAAGAAAAGAATTGAGCACCAAATTCTCCAAGAGGATACAACTTTAAACATGGAATCATTTCTGATCTTTAAAACTTGGATCCAATGTTTCATTCTGTATTTTTTACTGGACATCCTTCTGGTCTCCTCTCCTTACTTCTTTCAAAACTTTGCATTCTTCTCCCTCACTCATCTATCCCTATGCTTGTGGCATCTGCATGTTGAAGAACAAAATGCTCATTTGGTTCCATGGTGAACAAGCAGACATGTATTCCCAAGGCAGCTATTTACTCCCTGGATCAGATGTAAAATGTCTGGAATTCAGATTAGCATTGCAGTAATGGACAAGAATTTCCAGAGTACCTTGACCCCGGGTTTAAATTAGTGTATCTGAACATTCCATGAGACCATGCCTAGGAGAACTTTACAAACATAGAGAAGTTGCAAACAATAGCCTCATTTAAGTCTGACATCTAGGCAAGGAAGGCATTATTTCTCTATTACCGATGAGGAAATGGAGGCCTTGGGAGCCTATTTACTCTATTTGTGTTTCATTGCTTCCAGACCAATGGAGCATGCAGACAGGATCACTTCCCCACAAGGGAGAATGTGCCTGGGCTCCATTCTGTTCCCAGGGCAGGGCAAAGCATCCCCCTGCTAGTCACTTCCTGCCTTCCTTCTGATTCAGCGCTGGTCCTATCCTTCTGGATCAATCTTGCATTCCCTAGCTCTTGTTCATGTCTTATATGGGACAACAGATTTGCGTTCTCTGGTCATATCCTCTGCACTGTCTCTCAACCTTTTGTTTTTACTAGCTCAATGCTTTGGTTTCCTGTGGAAAGCCTCTCCTCATCCAGGTACGAAACCCTGGGTCCTTTAAAATTAACCATCTTGTTTAGGGCCCTGATTGTTAGTCACTGTCAGAGGTAACTCAAGCATAGAGGCGGCTCTAAGAAGGAGCTCTTTGCATTCATATTCCTTTACTATAACATTTCCTGAAAGAGTTTAAAATCAGCACAGCCTCTCTGAATCATAAACTAGTTTTCTCATGTAGTGACAGGTCATCTTTTTTAATTCTTTTCTTCTACTTTATTTTCCCCTCGGGTAACCCATTTTTCTATGTATTTCACTGACTCACGGAGGATTAAATCATAGATTCACCCGTTACCTTATTCAACTATTTAATAGCACCTCCAATGTGCAGGATTTTTGATTACTTGCTTAATGATGGTCATCAATTATTGAATAAATAGGATTTATGCGATGTGACACCCAAAACAAGTATAATATGGTTTCCCTCAGTTCTTAATGTGGATTGGCTCATGGCTGGGTCTGGCACATGTGGGCAAACTTGGGCCATTCTATGACTTTTCTGATCACTTCGAAATGATCTTATAATCAATTTGAATCAGATTCCAGGAATTCAAATATATAGTCTATTATACTTTTTAATTTTTCCATATCTATTACCAAGAAAAAGGTTTCCCTCTATTCCCCTTATTCCAGGTTGGCTAACTGCCATCTCGGCCTCTCCTAGAATGAGAGGGAGGTAACTAAGGGTGGATGGGGAGGAGGGGAGTAAAGAATTCGCACTTGACTATCCTAAGTGTGAAGCCCTGGAAGTGAGCAGCACCGGCTCTTTGCTCACTGCTGAGTTCTTCTTTCAGCAGCTCTCTTGTTCTAATCATGGATTCTCTCCATGGCTACTCCCAGTTTTCATCAATGTCTACCCTGAGCAGCTCCAGTAACAGCCTTCTTCATTTTGGGGGGGGGGAGTTGCCCTCCTATGTATGTGTATGTATATGTGATATGTATATATCCATTTTCAATTTTTGGATAGCTGGGATGGTTGTTTTCAGATTTTGAGGTTTTACAGGATGATAAGATTAACTATCAATAAAGAAAGTTTCTGCGTGTGCACTAGGACTTCAGCTGGTACTACCTCAACTCTCAGGGCCTAGGGCACTGTCCCTAGGCATTTTTTTTTGTCTGTCAGCCACGGGGCTTGAACTCAGGGCCTAAGTGATGTCCCTGAGCTCACTATCACACTACTGCTTGAGCCACAATTCCACTTCCATCTTTCTGGTGGTTAATTGGACATAAGAGTCTCATGGACATTTTTTTTTTGCGGGGGTGGGGGGGAAGGTCGGGGAGGCAGTGCTGGCTTAAACATTGATCCTCAGATCTCAAGTTCCTGAGTAGCTAAGATTGCATGCACGAGCCACTGGTGCTTGGCCAAGATTTTTTTTTTTTTTTTTTTGCCGGTCATGGGGTCTGAACTCTGGGCCTGGGCGCTGTCCCTCAGCTCTTCAGCTCAAGGCTAGCGCTCTACCACTGGAGCCACAGCACCACTTCCGGCTTTTTCTGTTTATGTGGTGCTGAGGAATCGAACCCAGGGCCTCATGCTTGCAAGGCATCCAAGATTTTTTTTAATATTATAAAAATAACCTCAAACTTCAAGGTCAGCATTCTTTCCTATACAATAGCATATATGTTAATATATATTAATATTAGGCTATTTCACTTAAGACCCCTTCAATGAACAGTTGTATTCTAAGTAGAATAAATGGCTTTGATGCTGTTAAAGACATTCAGACACAATAAGTATGTGAAGCTTGTTCTTCCCCGAAGCCCTTGAGATTAGAGGCATGGAGATGTGGAATCACCTGTTTTACAAATTATACTTTTGCAGGTGGGAGCTGTGTATAGTCGTTTGTTTCATTCTGTGAGGATTAGACTCAGCTCAATTGTTCTGTGAGACAACAGAGACAAACAAAATGTTTAATCCTAAATTTAAACCTCTGCCTTGAGGAAAAGTTGGCACACTAAACAAAAAGCATTGGTACAGAAATCTGGGACTTGGAAAAGACCAAGGATTGAAGCTGTTTGCTGAACCCAGCATTCAGATCTTTAGGAAGCAACTCTTCCAGCCAGGAAGTTATCCTCAGTAACTCTGCCAAGGAGTTCTCCTTCATTCCAGGTCCTCCACACTGTAATTCTTCATTTTTCAATTCCCCACTGTAGACATCTCTTTCTCCCTATTTGCTTTCCATTGGAAAAGATTTAGCTCATGCTCTTCTCACTGAGCTTTTTAGTGAGCCAAGTATTTATTGGACAATGGATACATAAACATGAATACAGAGGCACTTACCACCAGCCCTCCAAGTGTGGTTGAAGAGAAAGATAAATAACCCCCTAGCCCTAACAGAAGGCAGAATTCGACATATTTCAGATGAAGGTGAAATGTGACTCCAAGAAGAGAGGGATGAATTTGATGGATGAAAAACCTTTTCCAGAGGAGTTGACAATTGTCAACTTGCCTAGAAGCATGTGATATTTCTAGAGGTAAATAAGTAAAAGAAAGCATCTCAATCTACAATGACATAGAAGAGAAAAGATTAGAGAAATCATATTTGAGTCAGAAATTGAGATTTGGTATAAAACAGTTACCTAATCCCGGTGCTAGTGGCTCACACCTGTAATCCTAGCTACTCAGGAGGCTGAGATCTGAGGATCGAGGTTCAAAGCCAGCCTCGGCAGGAAAGTCCATGATACTCATCTCCAATAAATCACTAGAAAACTGGAAGTGACGTTGTGGCTCAAGGGGTAGAGCACTGACCTTGAGCTGAAGAGCATAGGGTCAGCGCCCAAGCCCAGAATTCAAGCCCAACTGACCAACCCCCCCCCCAAAAAAAACCTAATGTAGTGACCACCAGCCATGTATAGCTCTTAAATGACTAAAATACATAAATGCAGAATATACCAGACTTTAAAGACATGAGGTGAAAAAAGAATGTAAATATTGCTAATAATTTTCACTGAGTAAATGCTAAAATGATACTTGGCTATACTGGGTTATGTAAGACATGCTATTAAAATTAATTTCATCTGTTCTTTTTTCACGTTTTTAGTGTGCTTATAGTAAAGTTAATAATACTTGTGTGGTTCGCATTATATTTTTATTGAAGTCTTGGCCTAGAAGTCATAATATTACGGATTTTAAGACAGTCTGAGCATTCTCCCATAGGTTGTGGCAGACTTTATTTTTGAGCAAGTGACCTGTGAAGTGTCCCCAAGTCAGTAAAACCACAGCTTCATTTCCTGTGTACTCTGGTTTCCTACAGGCATTACATGCTTATTTAATAAATGTCTTCACTGAATATGTGTCTTCATACTCATCAACATTTCCTTCAGATGTGCTTCCTTACATCCTTTAATCCTTTCATGAGAGAATGGATATGAGAAAACAAGCCTGGCTAATGCCTTCTTCTCCGCACTCTGACTTCCTGTCTAGCCCTGTGATTCTCTTTCTCTCTCCCTCCTTCTTTTTTTTTCCCTCTTCCTTCCTATCTCTCCCATTATGAGACCATCTACTGTTGGGTCATCACCAGAGGCTGAGTCCACGGGTCTGCATTTACAACTGTAAGCTAAGTAACCCTCTTTTTGTCCTGCCTTGAGTATTTTGTTATAGCCATGAAAACTGAGTAGCAGAGCTAGAAAATAGACATATTACACACACAATTACCCATTTATTCCCATCTATACCTAAGATACTTAAAACTATGAATTCATCCTGGAGTCTCTTAATTCCAATCTAACACCAGAGACCTTTTTCCCCCTTTTCTTCCTTTCTTGACTGTGAGAAACTCAGCTTCTCTTGTTCTTAACATTACATGCAGATCATGCTCCCCATATTCAGTTGCCCATCACTGCTGCTGCACCCTTTGCCATGCAGTCAGTTTCTACCCCCTGGCTGGACTCTGTCACCCTAAACCAGATTTCCTTTTCCCTTGGGGAGCACTCTTCTCACAGTGAATATTCTCTGTCTTCTGATACTAGTTGGGTGCTTGGCTCCCTCATTTTCCTCTTCACTCTGTGTGGTCTCCACCACCAACATCACGTTGCTCATGCTTCTGTGAGCTTTGATGCTCTTCTCCGGGCTGCTGTGGCTTCTTTGTCCCATCTCTTGGACACCCTCCTAATGGCTTTAGGACTGACTTGTTCAAGACTGGAAGTAGTGCTGAGGTCCTAGTGCATTATGTCTCAAGTGGTAGAGTACCTCCCTAGCAAATGCAAGACTTTGATACGGAACCTCAGTACTGCCAAAGTGGGAGAAACGGGAAGATTTCAAGTATAGTTGATATTTCAAAAAAATTCTTATTTCTTCTCTCTCCAATGGAAATTTACTACGTACTTCCAAGGTGTGAAATTTTAAAACATCCCTTTTCAACTGAAAGATATAAGAGTCCTCAAATTTCTCCTTATGGACTCTGCTTATTTATCTCCATCAGTCTGGTAGACTATATAATTTATTAAAACAAGAGCCAGGGGAAAGTTGAAATTCCCATGAAACAATTACAGCAAAGTGGGGAAAATAAATGGGTGGAGCAAAAGGCAAATCCACCCCAGACTCCAGGACAGCAGATCTAATCTTTCCATTTGATGATTGAGCAGTCATAAAGGAGAACTCATTGCTTATAATTTTTTTGCTTTGACTAATGTGAAGAAAAAATTAAGATGCCTCTTTGCAAGCTGCCACAGGTTCCAGGAACTAATCTGGAAGGCCTTTCCCAACTCAGAGTCTGAAGATCACATACTTGTAGCACTGCTTGCTTTTCTGGAAGGCTGCCCCAGTTGTCATGTGCTCCCTAGGCTTTTTCTACCACAGCTCAAAGCTCCTTTATCTTCCCAAAGGGCCTAGTCAGGGGAAAGCATTCTTGCATGTGTCAGAGACACTACGACTCACTCTAAATGCTCCCCATGCAGTATGCCTGTAGCATCAGAGGGCCGCATCTCCAACCACTTCCCCCACACCCTCATCCCCTGCTCAATGCTGGGTTCAGAGGCCATCGCCTGGAGCAGACCGGCTGAGAGCTCCCCGTGACAGGACTGTGGTCAACAGCCACAATGCAGAGCCTTTGAAAACTGAGTCTGGTCAAGTTCAGTATCAATGGATAACAGTATGGGAACCTAAAAATAAAGCAGGCAGAGAAAGCTTCAAAGACTTCCTGGAAGAGACAAGGGACTAGAGGTTCCAAGGGGCAATGGATGGCTTCCATGAAGCTATCAGGAATTCTCAAATTGACAGGAATGTCATTGAGTACTGTACTGAATGTCACTGAGTGCTGCCTGAAACAGAGGCAGAACTGAGCAAAATGACACAATAGATCTTCAGTGATGAGACGGAAGTGAGTGGAAAGAGGCTGTCCTTGTGTGCTGCCTTCTCCTGAGGTCTGAGGTAGGAACATCAGGCCCTGCTGGCCTTGGAGGCACACTTCTTGATATGCTATCAACAAAGAGCCTATCATCTGCTTCCTATCTGGTAAATATAGAATGTCAGATTAACCTGCAATTCTGCCTGCCTAGTAGAGTTTTCCTTTCATCCCTTATGCCAAATTCAGTCTGTCTAAACTGCTCATAGATTGTATTCACCAAACTACATAAATTCTTGGCATTTCTTTCAGCAATGACAGCTCATATAGGCTTTGAGACTGGTTTTGTAGTCTCCTTTGTCAACTACTTCTCATTCTCTGCCAGGCTAGGTAATTCCTTTACCATCAATCCATTAGCTTTCTTGTGCTCCTTCTAAACTAGTTGTTTTTTTTTAATACTACACATATCTTACATGTATGTAATTTTTATTTGTCAATTATACCAAAAATATAAAGCTCCAATGGCAATGTTTCCATATCTCTTTTAGTATCATATTTAAGACAATGTTACCTAATCCAATGTTGTAAAGATAGACATCTTTTGTCTGTTGAGTGTTTTATGCTTTGTTTTGGTTTGTACTTTTTGTGGTGCCGGGACTGAATTCAGGACCCTGTGCTTTGCTCTATCACTAAGCTGCATCCCCAGTAGCAATCCCGTCCGAGATAATATTTGTAGATAGTGTGAGGTAGAAATCTAATTCTTTTTTTTTCAATTGACATACATTAATTATACCATGGATTTCATTATGTTATTTCTATACAGTCGTAAATTGTACTTTTATACAATGCACAGCCTTTATTACTCAGAAAGTAATAAAGTAATAAAGCACCCCCTTGATTACTTTTTAGTTGTTAGTGCTTCTTTCTAATGATAAACAGTTGCTTCACATGGGACTGCTCTAATTTTGCCTCATTGTTTAGTGGGATATTTACTTAACGAGTATTTATTATAAGCGTTTATTACAGAAATCCTGTATATAGGTGATATAAATCTATCATGTATCGTGTATAGGTTAATTCTTAAAAGGGACAATGAATAATTTATATAACACTTCTCTCTATTATTTTGTGGAGTGTTACACGTTGTCCTAGTCTATTGTTGGAGTGACAATATGTACCAATTTGAAGACACATAAGAATGCCAGATTTTTCAGTTCAGTGACTTTTCTTCATCATCTCAGCCAATCTGCAAGGATGAACTGAGCCGAGATGGAGTAGGGAAAGAGCTTTCCTGTGGTCTTTGACTTTCACATGATTTTTGACACCTCCCCTACTCCCAGCATGTATATGCACGCAGTTAAAGGTTGCTGTGTGTTGTATTAAATGACCATTGTCTTGCTTGTAGTCTGGTAGCATGTATCATAAGTTATGTGAAGATAAGTAGCTTTGATCGGTAGCATCTTTCCTTATTAGATGAAGATCTCAAGTTAAACAGATGATCTAGAGAAATATAGACTGAAGGACTGTTGGGGACAAATGAGGTAACGATAATGACAACATATCAAACAGAAAGTTGTGGCTTCCTTCCATAATGCCGAGCATTTATTATTATTAGAAAAGATTTAGGAAGCAGACTCATATTTGCACCTGACAGCTTTACAAAATTCTTTGTGACCTCCTGTGAAAAGTTAGTGAGACCAAGAAATTAATATGGCAAAGCATGCAAATAGCATGTTTCAACTACTTAAACATGCAATAATGTGTAATCATCAGTGTACTTATAAACAAAAATTATTGTACACATTTTTATAACAGTCAGTGTTATTTTGTAACTAGACAACTAATATTAAAGAAGTATACCCTTTAAGTTTTAGTTAAAGACTGAGCTGGGTGCTAGTAGCTCACGTCTGTAATCCTAGCTAATCAGGAGGGTGAGATCTGAGGAACATGGTTCAAAGACAGCCTAGGTAGGAAAGTCTGTTGAGACTCTTATCTCTAATTAACCACCAGAAAACCAGAAGTGTTGCTGTGGCTCAAGTGGTAGAGCACTAGCCTTGTGCTGAAGAGCTCAGGGACAGCACCCAGGCTCAGAGTTCAAGCCCCACGATTGACTCCAAAAAAGTTAGACTGTGGAACACATAATAGAAATTTCATATAACTACTTTATATCTTTTATGTTATCTAAATACTGGTGTTTTAAGCTTAACTGGTTGTTATTTTAAGCCTTAAAAATAAAAATTGCGTTAACCTTTTAGGATATTGTTTGGAATTTGATTATCACAATGAACTTTAAGGCTATGAATTTTTTTCTATTATCAAACACATTCTCCTTCCAGATTCATAATTAAAAACAATCACAGTTCTTAGCTTCAGTTCAAAATAGGAGGAAAAATCATGACTATAATTTCACACAAAGACTGCTGAGCAGCAAGGTCAAGTTTTCAAAGGCACATAGAAATCAGACTGGCACAAATGAATGTATGCTTGTATTCGCTCCAACAGAGCAAACTCAAGTGATGTAGGGTATAAAGTGTATGCATACCAAAAGACACTATTGGGAAACAGTTATGTTTAGGTGGGAATTAGCACAACCAAGTTACAAAATGAACAATACACTTAAGGTATTCCAGTTAACTCTGATCCTAACTGAGATCTGCTACAGGCAACATTCATGGCTGTGATGTGGAAGACCAAAATTGGATTTCTCTTTTTATAAATGCATGATAAAAAGAGGTATGTAAGGTTGTTGCTAAGCTTGCACTTTAAAATTACTGTTACAGAAGAAGAGGGATGAGATAAATAGAGGCATTGAAAGTGACCAATGATGACTGTTCACTATCTCAAGGTACCCAAATCACAAGTACTGCCTTAAAGCTCCATTCTGGGACTCTACTTCCAGTGGGTAGCAGGGTACATATAGCTAGAGAATGTCATTGCAAAGCAAGGCAACCAGGAGCTGACTAATGCTTCCTTTCTGGGCTGGGGAATGCCTTGGCAAAGCCAGGTCCACACCTGCACACTTCATTCCCAGGACTATTCCTGCGGTGGGAATGGTGAAAAAGGATGGGAACTTCTTTGCAGAGGATCTTGGATATACCAAAGGAGCAAAGTACCTTGGAATCCTTTGTTTACGTACTGTTTGGGGAGGGGGGCATTACAAGAAGGGATGTGGTGAAGTTCAGTTTTTTTTAGCTGTGGGGAGTAAAATGAAAAGTCTTACTATAAAGACTCCAGAGTCAACTTTGCTAGAGACTGAATCACATCAGAACAGGAGGGAATGGGTTCCTGGCCCTGGATACCAGTTCACACCCAACTTTCTGATGGGTGTGTCATTTCTTGTGTGTGTGTGTGTACATCATCCTAGGGCTTGAACTCAGGGCTAACACTCTACCACTTGAGCCCCAGCTCTACTTTTGGCTTTTTAAGTATTTTATTGGAGATAAGAATCTCATAGACTTTTCTGCCTGGGCTGGCTTTGAACCACCATTCTCAGATTTCAGCCTCCTGAGTAGCTAGGATTACAGGTATGAGCCATCTGCACCAGGCTGATTATCTTCTTAAATGAGCTAGTAGTTAAGTCACCATGCACAGTGCATACAAATACTGGAGAAAAGCAGGACCTGGAAAGTCTTCCTTAGATAGTTAATACTAAAGACCTTGGAGCGCTGAACTGACTTTTATTCTGATTCGACAATATCAATATCCAGCAGAAAAAATATTTTCTGATTGGTTGAAGCAAAACTGTGGTCCTTCTGACTAACTGGTCACATTTTTTAGAATTCTCTCCAGTCCACAGCCTTTATAAGTTACCTGGAAATTACAAGAAACTCTTAGAGAGACAAAACAATGGAGAATTTGCCATACATTTTGGATTGAAAAATATAAACAATTTAGAAAGCTAGTTTTTTTTTCCTTTTTCTTGTTCATGCATGGAAAATTGTTTTCCTTAAGCCAGAGCCCAGGGTGAAGGCAAGAAGAGAAAGATCTGTGAGATCCATGGTTCACAAGTCTCTTGAAGCAAATTCTAAAGAGTCCCAGCTTTGAGAATTCTTCCTTCCTGTTTGCTATCCAGCACTCTTCATTTTTCTTTCATTCTAATGTTTACATCACATTCTACTTCTTACAGTTAAAAATAGTTACACATGCATGTGCCCAATCCTTGAAGTATCATGTGGGTGTTATGTTTGTGTTTCTGTCATGATTGCTATATGGCATAATCTATGTAAGACTCAAGGATGACATGATCTCCCCATATTGGATCTCACGCGTATCTTTTATTGTTTCCTGAAAGAAGACTGCCCAGGGTATCCACAGGCCACACGCAGACCCAGCATGTGATGGTGTGGTCATGCACATGGGCTGACAGCATAGTTGCTTAGTCACTGCTTCTGGGAGAATGACTGTTTCCTGGCAGAGAAGTGGGTGTGTGACTATTTTTTCCTAAACCTCTCCATGAAAAGAAGGACTGACAAATCTTCAGTAAGCTATTTCAATGTCTAATAAATACAAAGACCTAGTTCTTTTTCTTCTCCAATTAAAATCCTTCTGCTATCAATTAAACTTTCTTTGTTCTCTTCTTTTCAGAGACGAGCACCATCATGCCCTTTGTCACTGGTAGTGGACAAAAAGATATGGGGCATCCTAGATTGTTTCACTAATGATATTTCATTAAAATCTGTACATTACTAAGAATCCCATTTAAAGTTGACAGCACCTAGCTGGGGAAAGAGACCTGACATTGTGCTGAGTACTTTGAATTCATGACTGAGGAAAATGGAGGTACCAGGAGACCATGGCTTGTTTGTACAAGGTCCTGGGTATCCAGATTTCTGTCATTTTAGTATGTTGTGTGGGAGTTAGGATGGCTTTGTTCAGCTGGCTTGGGTATCTGAGGTGGGGAAGTAAATGGGATTAGGTAAGGCCTGTCTGTGATTAAAGACAGCGGTATTCTTTATCTTTGTCTTAAAGCTCCTTTTCCTTAACTGCTGCCCAATCAAAGTCTGCCATCAAGGAAATAACTCCTGCTCAAAGAGGAACCATATGAAACAGCTTTATGAGATGGCAGTGGTATGAAATCTGTGGAAGCCAGATCACCATTCCTATGGGTCAGTGCCAAGGGCCTGAAATAGCCAAGGGCCAGAGTGGTTTTGTGATAGCATTTTGCTTTTCCACATTGCATGGAACTTCAGGAAGAGATTGGGGGAGGAAGGCGGGGGGAGATGGGCATTGTTCCCATCATTTCTCCCAAATTTAACTTATTACTATTCTTCTGTTTCCTCTCACACCCTCTCACCTGTTTAAATTTGGAAGACAAACAGGGAAAGAGGAAAAGGGAAGTGGGGACTGGGACAGACTTCCAACTGAGAAGGCAGCTGCCTGCTCTGTATGCTATCAGCTGCTTCAAGACTTCCTGAGGCCTTTTCAAATACCCCTTCCAAATGCTAACTGATCCAGAAAATTCCATGTTATTCGCTTCCAAACCAGATCTCTACCACAGATTTTTTGTCACTCATTTCCCTTTTTTTAAAAAAATCTTCTGACAATGGACTTTCTCTCTCTCCACACATACCAAAAAACCATTTATGATAGGTTTATTATATTTTATCATTATAAGAGAAATTTTGTAGCACGTATCAGTTAGTACTGTTCAAGAACATGAAAATTAGAATAGTTTGAGATAACCTAATCCAATCGTCATCCTTATTAATTGAGAAGAAAAGAGGGGTAAAATGGTCTTCCCATGTGAGGTGTGTAACACGTGAAGAGTTCCCACTAGAAACAAACACAGATGCTCTGAGCACGTGGAGGGGACTCATGCCCAATAACAATTGCTGTGCTGTGATTTTGAAGCAAGGTAGTTAAACTCTCCCATCATTAAGAATGCTGAGGACGAAGGTGAGGAGGAGATGGGCCCCACAAGCTCAGGTGTGCTTTGCAATGTTAAATCAGTTGAAACCCACAGGAATACTAATTTCGCATGCTTTCTTGTGGGGTGACAGCACAAAGATGGCTGTTATAACAGGCATGACGGTCTTCTGACCTTTTAGTCTGTCAGGTTTTACGGCCATGATTTAAATATTGTGGCACACATGTGAAACATTATCTGCATCTCTCTTAGTTATAAATTATGTTCAGAATGTGTTATAGCATTTCAAGAAGGAAAAATGGACTAGTATTAATAGGATATGAAGAGTCCTGTGGGGACCACGGGGTTAAAACAATTTATTTCAAAACACATATGGCCCTGCTAGTATGCCTTACCTCTGTGTTGGGCCTACCCTAGTTCAGTGTGTTATCTGCCAGTGACCACTAGTCAGGCTCCACTACAGAATGGAGAGAACCAGCACATAGTTTACTAACAGAGTTGCCATCAATTTACATGTGGTTTGTGGAGATGACAGATAATAGGCCAGATACTTGTCAGTAGGTTCTTGTTTCCTTATAATTCTACTGAGAACTCTTCTGGCCAAAAATATTTAAAAACTAAAATATTACAGTAATACAAGAAAAAAAAAAAGCTTGAATGGCAGTGAGTCAATGGATCTGCTGATGTCACCACTATATTAAAAAAATACAAAAAGACCAATGATGCTTGGCTTCTTTCACTTTTTAAATGGTTCAAGAATCCTTACACTTAAAAAATTCACTGTACAAGAGACTCAACTAATTGAGTTCTATCAGTGGTCATGCTATTTCTATGAACGTCTTTTATTTTGGAGATGATCCTTGCTTACTCCGTGTCCTTAATGTGAAGGAACACATTGGTATTAAACCTCCATGTGCAACTCTTCTCACATTTTTCATCTTTCTTTTATCCTTCTTCCCCTCTTCCTTCCCTCTCTCTTTCTTCCATCTTTCTCCCTCCCATCCTCCTTATCTTTCTCCTTCCTCCTTTTCTCTCTTCTGTTACTACAAAGGCTTAAACTAAGGACCTCATGCTCATTTTGCTTGTTCGCTAGTGCTCTACTACTTGAGCAATAACTCCAAACTGAGATTTTGCTGGTTAATTGGAGAAGGAATCTCAAAGACTTTTTTGCTGAGGGCTAGCCTCAGATGTCAGCCTGAATCACAGGAGCCTGACTTCAATTCTTCTTTTCTTTTCTTTTTTCCTTTTCTTTTCTTTTTTAAGTATAGTAGTGGGCTTTGAATTTAGGGCCTCATCTAGATAGGTGCTCCACTACTTGAACCATGACCTAACCCCTTTTGCTTATCTTATTTTTAGATAAGGTCTTGTACTTTTGTCCAGGATGGCTTCAGAATGAGATTCTCCTACCTCTACCTCCCAATAGTTAGGATTCAAGACATGTGCCACAATGCCCAGCTTGGTTTTCTTATTCTAAAGCTCTCTTACCCACCTTCTAACAAGAATGTGATGGTTAAAAAGAACACCAATTTAGGAACCAGAGCATTTGGATTCAAATCTCAACTGAGAAATTTACTAGGGACCCTTGCCAAAGTACCTTACCTCTAAATCTTGTGGGGTTTCATGTCTGTCAGGCAAATATATTGGACCTGACAAACAATAAAATTTTCTTTTACTTTAATGCATAGAGAAATGGCATAGAGAAGAGAACAGGAGATGGGAAAAAGGCCAAGAAAGACTGCCTTGGAGACATAGTGTGAGAGTCTCACAACCATGGATTCAATCAAATATTAGGAACACAAAAACAAAAAAATCTGGCATGTGAACTGAACATGTGCAAGTATTTTCCTTGTGATCCCTTAACAATTTAGTAAAGCAACTATTTACATAGCATTTAGATTATGTTAATAAGTAATCTAGAAATGACTTAAAGTATAAAGGAGAGTATGCATGGATTATATGCAAATACTGCATCATTTTATAGAGTTTGGGTATCTGTTGGGAAAGAGGGTTCCAGAGCCAGCCCCCCACAGATGCTGTATTTAAGATTCACATAGCTCCTGTCTGCTGCAATCATCTTAAATGGGAGTGACAGCACTCATTTCTTTGTCAGAACAAGATCATATTTCATATCAAAAAATTATAATTTCTTTCAAAGCCAAAGTTGATTTAGTCACAATGTAAGAATCTCCAAGTATTATCAGGATTGGCCCATACATCAATTTCAAGGTGAATCATTGCGTCTAGCCTTTTCCAAATGGTTTTCTCTAATTATCCATGAATTCTTATCTCTTAATTGACACCTTTTAGACTATCATTTAGCCAGGTTTTAAAAGAAATATATGTGAGAGAGTAAAGGAAGGGATGACATTGTCCAAAAAATGTACTTAACATCTGACTTGTGAAATTACAACCCCTCTGTATATCACCCTTATAATAACTTAAAATTTAGTAACAAATCCCCAAATAAACCAAATATGAGTGAGCCTACAATGCACACTGTAGGATTAGGTACACTTTAGCCAAAATCATTTTTCCTAATTATTTAGTGCTGTAGTAAATGTGTTTATGCACATTATATGTATACACTCAGAATTTTCACACTAAGAAATCCACACGTCACTATTTCACTGGTGAATCTCCTGAAACCGTTTCTTACACTTGCTGTAGTTTTGGCAATCCAACTCCATATAGAAGAATTCTTTGCAGACCATGTTTAAGTCAAGTGATGTCTAATCAACTCTTGGGAGCCTAAAGAGAGAATTTGCTTCAGATTTGCATGAAGAAAGAACACAGAATACTTCTGTCACTGGTCCTGAGGCTTTCCATAGTGGAGTCTACAAGGCTTCTATTAAGAGATTGTAACAAGGAAAACAAGAGTCAGAAGGTAATCAGTTAATACCACTGACTAATCTCTCTTGGGTGTGGTATGAAACAGGCCTGGCAAGGCTAATTTTGCTCAACAGCAGGTTTTATATGGTGAAGCTCCAGTGCATTTGCTGTTCAAGTTTCTAGCACACTATCCATGCACCACAAGCAAATACGCCCTTGAAGCCACACTCTGTATCAGTGCAGATCTGTTGCAAAAAAGCATCATGCATTTATGCCTCATTTGTATCAGGCTGGGTATAGACCTGAGATTACTAAATTAGGCATGCATTATTCTTATCCCCCAAAATGCACTTAGTGTAATCTGGGAGTCCAAGGAAATCTTTCTGGAGTAACAGATACCTGTAGTAAATTTGAATGGAAAGGAAATAGCCATGTGGACAAGTCGGGGACACTTAAGAAGGGACAGGGCCTGGACAAGCTTGAACTCTGAGTTCAGAAGAATGGAACTCTGAGTTAGCTGACTGTTCTAGAAAGGGCACTACAGTACCCAACTTTGTTCCTATAGGAGGAAAGCAGGCATAGTCCACTGGGTGTGGCTGTGTTCCAATGAAATTATGTTTTCAAGCCAGTCGGTGGTGATATTTAGCCTACAGGCCAGAGTTCTCTGACCCTTGAAAGAAAGCATCAGGACACACAGAGAACAAGCATGGTGACTGGAAAAGTCAGGGCTCCATGGGGTTGGGGCGGGGTTTCTCTGCAAGGAGAAGCATCTGGGTTTGTGAGAAGTAACAGTGAAGGCCTGAGCTGACCTCATGAAGCCAAAGGCCAGATGGTTTTCATGCCTTTTGCTAAAACTGTGAAAGAAAAACCTACTTGGGGCAAAGGCACTGAGATTTTATCTCACAGAATTCCCACAGCTCCTCCCAGGCCTCCTCTAAACAACTGCCAAAATGTTACATTCCCACAGGGCCAGGTTCTTCCCTGCAGTTACCCATGAGCATTGATGTTTCTTTCCAGCACTTTCCATGGGCCTCTGGGGATCAGGGCACTCATGAGGACTTTTTTTCTCAAGGGCAGAAGAATGGGACAGGACTGTAGAACACATCAGGAATCGTCTCCACAGAATATATATACATGCTTTCTTCACACTCACAGATGTGAGAAATTAATACATTTATGCAAATATGCCTTCCACTCATTATTGTTTCAAGACTTAGACTCCAGCACCATTTGCTCTGAGCCCAGCTGAGAATCATTTGATGTGTTCCTCTCATTGTATGACAATTTGGCTGGTTCCAGTCACATATTCAAAACTACTCTGTGTGTGTGTGTGTGTGTGAGAGAGAGAGAGAGAGAGAGAGAGAGAGAGAGAGAGAGAGAGAGAGAGAGAGAAAGAGAGAGAGAGAGAGAGAGAGAGAGAGAGAGTCCTGGGGCTTGAACTTGGCCTAGGCACTGTCCCTGAAAGATTTTTTCTTTCTTTCTTTTTCTCAAGATGAACACTCTACCACTTGAGCCATAGCTCCACTTCTGGCTTTTTTGTGGGTGATTAATTGGAGTTAAGAGTCTTGTGGACTTTCTTGCTTTGGCTGGCTTCAAAACTGAGATCCCAGATTGCAGCCTCCTGAGTAGTTAGGATTACAGGTGTGAGCCACCCGTACCTGGCAAGACTACTCGTAAGTGAAATCATATCTATGCTTCTCTGGTAGTTCCAGATGAGTGGAGAACCCAGGGTTGTTAACATAGTACCGGCTTGGGTGCAGCAGAGTTAGCCCCAAGTAGGTAAGAAGAATGGAATGAAGCCTTTGGTGATTAGTTTCTCAAATGTGGAGGCTCCTGTAGCCAGGAGGAGGGATAAATGGAAACCAACAAACCAACAGCTGCCAGAGGAGATAGGCCATGTCTCTACCTTCTGATGAGGACATTAGACTTGCAGGTTACACAAGCAAGCTAAGCTTCAAGTCTAGATGAACATAATGGTCTTTCCAGTTTATTTTTTGCTTTTATAAGATGAAAGTTATTAGGTTTATGAGTTGGGACTACGAAGGTTGAGATCATATCTAGAAGATTATTAGCATGTATTTTGCACAGTGTATTTGAAGATAAGACTGAATCATAGTTTCTCAGAGAGGAAGAAGTTTTAAAGGTTATGTGGGCTGAGTGTTTGGCAGTAACTCCAGTCCAGCCAAGCTGGCAAGGATGAGATGGAAAGCGAATGTAGCACCTATTCCACCATTAGAAGTATTAAGATAGGAGCAAAGGCTAGCCTGCCCAGCCCCACCCCAGTTCACTCTGGGAGATTAAATTATACTTGAGCGCAGCCACCAATTTAAAATGACTCTTCCAAGTTGGATGTTGTGATGTATGCTTGTAGGACCAGCCAACCTAGAAGGTTGAAGAAAAAGGATTCCTTAAGCCCAGGAGTTGGAGTCTAGCCTGGGCAACATTGTAACATCCTGAAAAAGAAATTGCTGCAGAATATATAGTGTTCAGGATGTAGTGTGTGTAAGTACTCTTGACCTGCACGACTTGATATGACTGGGAACCCAAATAACCTGAAATCTCTGTGTTTCCCAAGTATTATACCTATATCTCTAGAATCATAAAAGGTTGTAATGGTGGCCTGGTTCCAAGGTGAGTTCTATCTTCAGGAAAATATCAACTCTTCAATTAACATCAATTGCTATGGCTAAATAGGAAAGAGGTATGTGTGTCATTGTGAAAGAAACACTACAACACAAGAATGTTTACACAGAGTTAGGGCTCTCTTAAAGTCCAGGAAAATAATCTTAGAATAAAGATCTGGCTACTTCCACAAATTGAAATTTGTGACCTTGAATTAACCCTAGGGGCACTGAGAGGTGGAGTCCTCACACACAAAAAAGGGGTGCTCTCCGCAAGTGACCCAAGGAAAGGCTTCTCCGAATGTCAGCATGATCAACAGTTAACAAGATAAATAAATGGTTTAGACAGAACTATAATTAAACGCAACAATTCTGAAATGAGTAAAAGTAACAGCTGGAACAGATTTATAAGTTTTCATGAAACCCCAGGTCAAAAGTCTTTGTTAAATATTAATTATATCTTTAAGTGTCTAATTGGCTGTTGTATTCAGTGTGACTCTAATGAAATATTTATTCACCAAACTGAAAAGACTTCGTGGCAAACCCCAAATGTCAAGTCTCTTGTAAAGTTCCTTTTCTTTTTATCTTATCAACTAAGGTTGTTCAAAGAGGATAAGTTGATGTCAAAAATGTAAATGAGCAACAGGAGAACAGGATGTACTGGCAACTGAGAGGCGCCATCTCTAACTTCACCAGGAAATGGCGTTGGTGCTACTCTGCCCTTGACCATTCAGCTCGTCCAGTCAGTCCAGAGATTTTCACAATCCAACTCAAGTGCTGGGGTGGCACCATGAACCCCAGCACAGTCTCAGATATGTGTCCTACTTTTTACTTTGTTATACTGACCTTTTAACTACTAAAATTCATAAACCTGGGCTGAGAAGGTGGCTCAGTGGTAGAGTGCTTGTCTTGAATGCATGAGGCCCTGGATTCAATTCCTTAGCACCACAGGAGTAGAAAAAGCCAGAAGTGGCACTGTGGCTCAGCTGCAGAGCTGAGGGGCAGTGCCCAGGCCCAGAGTTCAGGCCTCAAGACGGACAAAAAAAAAAATCATAAACCTATCTGAGATATGGAGAAATGATGTGAAAAAAAGAGTATTCAAAGTAGAAATATATCAGTTTCCAAAAATAATGAAGTGGGTCCTGCAATCAACAGAGATTATTTTAATAGTTAGAAAAAATACGTTTAGAACACTGTTCTCAACAAGACATGTCAGACAAGTAAAAAGTGATAAGCATAAAAAGCATTTAAGCTTGCTAACTCATTTAAAATGTGAATTAAAATAATCGTATATCATAGTGGCTAAATTTTTTAAATCCTAGCAAATTCCAAGTATTTAGACGTGGCTTAGAATCTGACATACTTTATTAAAAGTTGATAAAAAGGCTTTCAGAGAAGAATTTGCAAAAAGTAAAACTAGTTTTAACATTTATCTGTTATATTTACAATGGTAATTTATCCTAAGGAAATAATTCATAAAAAAGAAGGAAAGAACACTAGATCATTGGTACAGACTTATTCTTAGAAAAGCAAAGCCCAACAAACTTATAATGAATTTTAAGCAGCCATTAAAATGTGAATACCATATAAAAACAAAAATTATTTATAGTAAACGGTAAATTCTAAAAAAAAAAAAAAAGAAGAAAAATGGGGGTTAGAGATTTTGCTCAGTAGAAGAGCACTTGCCTAGCAAGTGCAAGGTCTTCAGTTTGGTCTTCAGTTCTAAAAAAGGAAGAGGAGGAGGAAGAAGAAGAAGAAGAAAAGGAAATATATGATTAAAATATGTAAACATATAGTGTGATAAAGGCAATTATGAAGAAATTAAAGCCATTGTGTAATTAAAGCCATTGTGTTTGAGTAGTGAGATTGTGAATGCAACTTTCAAAAGTTAAAGCTTTTATTTTATAGTGGAAATTTCATAAAATATTTTAACACATATGAAATTCTTCTAAATAGAGCACACTATAGTGTTTTTAAGCTCTAAACCAGGTTATAACTGTCTTTATTTATATTACCCTCTCTGCTTAGGTTAACATTGTGTAGCTTGTTAGCATCTGAATTCTTTTTGTTGTTGTTGTTGGTTGTACAACTTGAACTCAGGTGCTGTTCCTGAGCTTTTTCACTCAAAGTTAGCACTCTACCAGTTTAAGCCACAGCGCGACTTCCAGTTTCCTGATGGCCAATTGAAAATAAAAGTCTCAGGACTTTCCTGCCTGGGCTGGCTTTGAACCACCATGCTCTGATCTCAGTCTCCTGAGTAGCTAAGATTACAGGCGTGAGCCACTGGAGACTGGTGAGGTTATTTGGGAATGGGGGAAGTCCTGGGAATTAAACTAAGGACCTGGGCACTGGTGCTGTCCCTGAGCTTTTTGGCTCATGGCTAGTGCCTTACATCTTGAGCCACAGCTCCATTTACAGCTTTATTGGTGGTTAATTAGAGTCTCATGGATATTCCTGCTCAGGCTAGTTTTGAACAGGGATCCTGAGATCTCAGCCTCTTGAGTAGCTTAGGATTACAAGCATGAGCCACTGGCATCTGGCTTCTTGAGTTTATTTCCACAAACAAAAAAATGTTGCTCTCTGATGAGAAAACCATTGCCAAAAACAAAGTGTTCTTCCCAATGACATCAGGAGCCAATGGAAGATATCAGGATGCCAGCAATCAAACTTTCAGTACAGGGTCCCTTTCATCAGAGTTGGCACCTTCTGGGAATTCTGTTCAAGAGGCTTTCTCATGCATTGGTCCTCAGAACAATCTGTCTTCACAGTACATAAAAGGCTTCACCCTACGTCAGCCCCACGGTGCTCTGTAGCTGTCTGGCACCTTTATTTAGACTAGTGTATTTAAGAAGCCAGGGTCATAGGCTTGAGTTGGAAATGAACAATCAATCTGGCTCAGGATCTGGTATTGGAGCAGTTAGTCTGGCTCAGGAACCACAGCAGAATGTTGAGATGTTGGCTAAACATGCTATTAAAAGTAGGACCCTACACAGACTCCTGGGCAGCACATGTATAAGCTATAAAATTACACACAGACACCCCCCCACACACATAATATGCACATATAAATTCCATTTGCCAAACACAAAACTTTGCTTTTAGAAAGTATTCTTTCTCTTGGGGTGAAGCTAGGTGGTTCTCTACTTGGAACTCCCTATTCCAGCCTCACACTCTCAATTCCACATCAAGCCTGCCATTTGTTTATTTGCTTGTTTTTGTGCCAGTCCTGAACTTAGGACTAGGTGTTGTTCCTTAGCTTTTTTGATCAAGGCTGTCACTCTACCATTTGAGCCACAGCTCAACTTCTGGCTTTTTAATTTTGATTGGCCAACTGGAAGTAAGAGTCTCCACTTTTAACCCAAGGTGGCTTCAAACCTTGAGCCTTAGATCTCAGCCTCCTGAGTAGCTAGGATAACAATCATAAGCCACTGGTGGCCGGTAAATATGCCCTTTAAAAGAAGAAGGCCCTCAAAATATCCTATTCCCATTGCCCTCCAAGTTATTTACACACACTATTCAATGCCATGCAAGTATTACAAGATTAGAAAGAACCAGGAACGCCTAATTAAAGCATGAAACAGAATTGGTAAACACAGAGCAGTAGAAGACATCATTCCAGGCTGGAGAATTAGCTGGAAGATGAGCTGGTTCTTGAAACAAACAAATTATGGAGCGAGAGTGGAGTTGGGGAGAGGTGCAAGATTGGAGCAACCATTTGTAAAGAGAAGGTGAGATAAGAATGTGTTAGGCAGATCTGGGCATCCTGCAAAAAGAGTGAAGTGAAAAGTGCATTCAGGATAAAAAGTAAAAGGTAAGTTTAAGAGCAGGTGAAGGCCAACTTGTCAGGGATGGTAGTGACAGCTGGAAAAGCAGTACTGCCTTTGCTTTGTAGGCAGTGGGAACTACTTGGAGCTCTTTGAGCAGCGGGGGAATGACCACAAAACTGTATCTGAGGAAGACTGTTTTGGAAGTCAGATTCAGGCTGCACTGAAACTGGGCTGTGGGATAGCTGGTACTTTGGGCAAAAAGTGATGAAGAATGAGCAGAAGTGGAATGAAACAGAGAGGGAGGAGCATTTGCTCTTCTGTTAGGAATCTGCTCTGGTGCCTGAACTGAGCCCCAAGAGATGTGACTTTGTCTCAGACCAAAACAGCAGAAGTAACTGCCCTGCTCGAGGAGACCTGAGAACCATGAAAGCCAATTTCTTCTGCAGTAGATTGGGGGGTAGGAGTCACTATCCTTGGCTCACAGAGGCTGCCCTCCTAACCTACTGTTTCTCACCCAATTAAAGCTGATTACTTGTCACCAGAGCACCAGGCTACAGGACCAGGCCTAAATCTCACTCAATAGCTCCCATCCCTACCCCATACACTCAAATCTTGCATGGACCTGGGGTAGAACAGAAGCACAGGCTAGGAGAGATCTCTCCATTTTATTGTAAAACCTTTTAACTGAACTACATAAGGATATGAAGAACCTGGGTCCTTACCAGTCCTTGTTCATCTGGTCTTAACAGCCAAATAATTCTGCTTGAATCAAGCCATCTTCTGAGTTAAACACATTGTCTAGTAGATATTTTACAGAATGAACCAAATATTCAACTCAACTGTCTGCTTAGCTCACATTATCAAGAGATAAAAACACACCACCTTGGTCAAAATCTGTAGGAAGACTTACGCAGATCGTGGCATCTTGCCATCATTTTTGAGTTATCATCTTTTTGGTTCTTTTAATGTTACCACCTACGTACAATACACACACGCAAGGCAAGTACATTTTCCTAGTCATAGATATTTATCCTCGTTAATCTGTTGGCCCAGAAGCCCAAAGAAAGAAAACAGCTACCAGCTGGGAAAAAATAATTGGTAAGGAGAGAGAAAAGAAGATACAGGAAACTCAAACATGCTTGTGATGTAGATAGAGTCCCCTGGTCTTACACACCAGGCTCTGGAATCAGCAATGTAGAGTCCTGAGTCTTTTTGGCTTCCAAAGCTCTGAGCAGAAGCAGAGGCCAGGTGAGTAGGAGGTCCTTAACTCAAGTACACAGGTGCAGCCAGATGGCTGCCTCTTTCTGTTACTATCCAGTACCTTGTGGAAAGCCTAGAGGAATCTTGTGTTCACTGAGGCAGGTTCTTTCTCCTCACAGACACTCCTACCCCTCAACCCACCCGATGAGAAGTATAGGGCATAGGTAGCAAGAGAATTTCTGGCATATATGTGGACATGCTTGAACTTTGTTCCATCCTCCAGGAAATATATCCCATGGGTAGGGTGCCTGATTCCTTGCAGGACTCCTCCAGGGAAATTAGGAAGCCAGGTGCAGGTCCCTGAGGGTCCTCTGAAACCAGACTGTGAGCTGTATTCAAGTCACAAGAAGCACAAGCATTCCCCAAACCAGGTCAGGCCTGGCTTCTCTGGTGTGTTTGGCCATAGCCCCACAGTGCTCTTGTGTGGCCAGGTGGCAACAGATGGGAAAGTTTGAGGCAGGTGACTCTTTCCTGTTAGCACTGTCAGAGAACTCACAATGCAGATGTCCAAGGAAGATGTGTGCTTGCTAGTCAGCGATGGGACTTAGCTGATAGGCTACAGGTGCATACAGAACTGTCTGGACAAGGCATCTCCATCCCAAAGCCTCTAACACCGCAAAGTCCTCCACAGGATGTTTCCAGAGCCCTGGAGCATTCCATCTTTGCAGTTCTCTCTGCTGAGTGGTGCTCATCATCTTCACACGTATGGTCTTCCTCACTTTGATGGAGACAAGAAACTATGTCATTTTCCTGATTTTCATGCTTGGGAGGGGAGGGGAATAAATAAAACCCTGAAAGTCTCAGCCATAAAAGACACATGGAAGAAGAGCAGCCTTGAAGAAAGAGGTGGAAGTCACAAGGAGAGAGTCACAGGGTGTCCAACAGGGTAAGAATCTTTCCCTCCATGTGCAGTAGACAGTTCTGTTCTCTAATACCTTTTC
The DNA here is from genome assembly GCF_019054845.1 of Dipodomys spectabilis. NCBI lineage: Eukaryota > Metazoa > Chordata > Mammalia > Rodentia > Heteromyidae > Dipodomys > Dipodomys spectabilis. The sequence continues at coordinate 8,657,440 of NW_024870686.1, read as the reverse complement.
AGTCTCCCCATGAAGGTGGCTGCTCTCTTGGTCCTTTTATGAGACATTTTAATATGTCTTTTTCTACCTGTGTTTCCTGTTCCCTTCCTTACCATTTCTTACACTACCCTTATAGGAGCCGATTTGGGGCTAGGCCCTTGGAACTTACCATCTAACCTGAGCTACCATCATGGTACTTTTCTGAGCAGACACTGATGATCCTGTTGTCCATAGAAGTGATGTTTTGTTTTGTTTTTTAAATCATGGCAATGAATTAGTGTATATTGAACTACTGCTCCCAGGGGAAATAAAGGATTAGGTGTTGCAAATCTTTGCATAATCTTATTTTATGTGGGTATGTTTATAAAGACATGTTATTTAATACACATTGTTGGCACATTAACATTGAACTCTTGGCCAATAGCACTATAACCTGACCTCAAATGGAGCTTTCTCAATACACACATTTTTTTTCTTTTTTTTCTGTAAGTTCTCTCCCTGCCTTCTTGCACCACACAACACTTTAAATATTTTCCTAGGGGCTAAGGTCAGCAGCAACACTACCAACAAAATGTATGGGAGTGAAAGAAATGGCACTAAATAAATCATAAAAAGGACACTTGGGGCCTGAAACAAAAAGTCAGAGTGTTGCCTGATTCAGTTTCAGCCAGGAACACGACCATCAGGTGACTTAAATCTCTCAGTGTTCCATGGATGTTTGGGAATGATCACAAAAACACATTTTTGATTTGGATGTTATAAATTTTGGCAATAGGCAAATTCACAAATACAGAGCTAGCACAGAATTAGGAGATACTGTATACCATTTTCTAAGAAGCATAATAATGTCAGCTGGATGTCGGAGGCTCATGCCTATAATCCTAACTACTTGGGAGGTTGCGACTGTAGAATCAAAGCTCAAACCCACAAGATTTTAATTTCCAACTAACCAGCAAAAAAACCTGGAACTGAAGGTATGGATTAAGTGGAGCAAGAATGTGTGGCTTAGAGAAAAAGAAAGAAGGAAGAGAAGGAGGAGGAGGAAGAAGATGAGGAGAAAAGGAAGGAAAAAAAGAAGAGAAGGAGGAGGAAAAGGAAGAGAAGAAAAAGAAGAGAAGGAGGAGGCATAGTAAAGCCAACTGCTATTGGCTTTTGCTGACAAACTGGTTCTGTAATCCTAGCTACTAGGGAAGCTGAGAGAGGAAGGGTTGAGGTTGCTGGCCCAGGCAGGCAAGTTCACAAGATCTTATCTAAAAAAAATATACCCTGCAAAAAGTACTGCTAAAAGAATGGCTCAAGTGGAAGAGCACCAGCCTAACAAGCATGAGGCTCAGTTCAAACCCTGGGATCACCAAAATAAATTGGTTCTGTTGGCTGAAGGGGATTTGAAAACCACAGCTGTAGGAAATCTGGTCTATGGCTCATTCAAGTTGTGATTACCCATAAGAGGAAACTGATAAAACAAAAAGGTCAAGTGGGTTACATCTTAGCTTTGCCCAAATGGACAGAACAGACAGAAGAGTAAGTTCAGAGGTGGGACTGTGGAATCTGGGAGGACCCTAAGGATCTAATCATTCCTTCCAATAAGCATGGGAAGCATTCCTCAGAGTTTCAGAGTTTCCAAGAAAATCTTGCTAATGATTGCAAACATTGAAAATGTCCTGGTTATTCAATCAAGCAACAAGAACTACTATCACAAACTCAGGTGTTTGTGTTGACATTCATTCCCAGTTTCTTCTTCTGGTGAAATTTACCCTGAGGCTCGGGTCGGCTGTGGTGAAATATAGTAAGCTCAAACTGATGATAGGATTACTGCAATGTATTTCATGGTTTTGGAAATTCACCAATATTTCCAGGTATGGCTTCCCTAACTGTTTTCACAGCTTTCCTCTGCTTTCAGCCGTTAGGCATAATTGAAGAACAGATAGGTGGGTATGCACATGTGAATGCTATTTTCACTTTAGTTATTTGAACAGTATTTATGAGCTCAGTCTTTTGTGGATCACAGATCGTGATTCTTGGCTGTGGAAACCTGAGAGTGGAGAGGTTCATCTTCCAGCAGTCAACTGTGGGGATTTGTGGCAGTCACCCTGACAGATGGCATCTCAATCACACAGCCTGCACCTCCCCTCACTGTCACCACTATCCTGAGTGAAATGACTTACACTCGCTCTGTTTTGCACAGGGGTAAAAGTCAATAGTGGCGTGCCAAGTTTACAGTCAACGAGAGCAGTATGTAGCCTAGGGGCAGAGAAGAAATGATTGCAGATGTTGATCAGAGTCTAGCTTTGTGAACTGGAGAAGTACTTGATGAATTTTTAGTTGGTTAAGAAAAAATCATCCAAGCAGACAAACAGGATTATGTAAACTAAGATGTTTCTACATCACATAGGAAACATTCAATAGAGTGCAGAGAGAGAGAGAGATAGAGAGAGAGTGTGTGTGTGTGTGTGTTAGTCAGGGTTTTGGATGTTGTTGTTGTTTGACCAAAATACCTGAGAATAATTTTAAAGGAGGAAGGATTTATTGTCACCCATGGCTTCAGAGTGCTGAATATAGGAATACGCTTAGATAGAGCATCAAGGCATTAGGATCATACAAAGGAGGAGGGATTTCTCTTATCCGCCTCCTACTAGACAGGAAGCAAAGAGAGAAGAAGACACCGAGTAACCAGTTACAACCTTTAACAACACACCTCTAGTGACCTACTTCCTGCAGGTGGTCCCACCTGGTAATTTTCCACTACCTCCCAGAGTAGTGCCACCAGCTCAGGACCAAGCATCCACCACATGAGCCTAAAGGTGACATTTCATATTCACACTGTAACACCACAGTACAGGATTTAATGCATACACCTAGTAAGGGGTTGATATCCAGAATCTGTAAGAAATACAAAGCTCAATAATAAAACATCAAATAACCTTATTAGAAAATTGGTAAGAGATATGGATGTTTCTCAGAGAAGACATACACATGGCTAACACATGCATGCCAAAATGCTCAACATCACTAACCATCAGGGAAACACAAGTCAAAACCATAACTAGACATCTTGTCACCCCAGTAAGAATAGCGAATCTAAGAAACTGAAGATAAGAAGTAATGGTGAAAATGGAACCCTTGGACACAGGAAGCAGTATGGAGATACTGCTTTCTATAATAGTGCCTCCAAAAATTCAAAATGTTTGAACTCATCATAGCTCAAGCCTGTAATTCTAAGTACTTGAAAGGTAGAGGCTGGGGAAATGCAATTCAAGGCCAGCCCTGGATCTGGAATAGACATTCAAAAGCCATCTCAATCAATGGCAGGGTATAGTGGCACAGTTCTGTTATCCCCAGTGATACAGATCCTGGTATTAAGAGGTGCTACCTTGAAAATAACTAAGTTAAGTGAGACTAGAGACATGGCTCAAGTGGTAGAACACTTGTCTTGCAAAAACAAGGCCCTGAGTTCAAACCCCAAAGCTACCAAAAGAAATTTTTTAAGACAAATTGATAGTGAAGAAATACACGTTCATCCTGATTTGAACACTGCACAATGCATACATGTATTAAACATACAGAACCCCATTAATATGTAAAACTCTCATGAGTTTTGTGTATCTGCTAAGTAGAAAACTTATCCAAGTTTTACAAATAAATGCAAGGGAAGCAAAATTTCACCTCTACTCTTTTAAGTATTTTTTATGGGTGTTAGAACTCAATTGACATATGACAGATCAAGAGAAGAACCTACAAATCTATTTAACACAGGTTTTAATAAAGCACAGGAGCTTTATTGAGGAAATGAAGATCCACAGAAGCAATAAGAGTGGGACATTTATCTACTGAACTTGATAAAGAACAGTAAATTGTAGAAATGTGACAAGACAAAGGGATTTGGCAAAAGCAGCTAAATGAGTGGAGAAGTGGCCAGGAGGACAAAGGTGAGTCTAGAAAATTTGGTTTGCAGATTTCTATCAGTTTTGATTCCCTTCCTTCATGATCAGAATGTACTTCTAATGCCTGGCACCTGTACTTCGTGCCTGTAATCCTAGCTATTCAAGAGGCTGAGATCTGAGGACTGCAGTCTGAAGCTAGCCCAGAGAAGGAAAGTCTGTGTGACTCTTATGTCTAGTTAAATCACCAAGAAAAGCTGAAGTGGTGCTGTGGCTCAAGCGGTGGAGTGCTCACCTTGAGCAAAAGGAGCTCAGGGATAGAGCCTAGACCAAGAGTTCAAGCCTCTAAACTGGTTAAAAAGAATGTATTTCTAGTGTGAAATACCATTCTTTCATAAAGGAATTCCATCTCTTGCTTTGAAGAAACAGAGGAAGGTCAGAATGATCTTGTGCTTGCTGTTTTTCAACTGCCTTTATCTCAAAATCACTAACATGTAAGAGCAGCATGTTTCATTGTGGCATTCCAACTCTTTGAAAGCAAAGAGTAGGTCTTCTTGGTATATTAATAGGGTCATCCAAAGAGTGTATAATTATGTAGGACAGTGCTTCTTCAACTTTGCACCACATTGAAAATGCTTGGGGATGTTAAAAACTAAATTAAACTAAAATATAGCAACTTGCCTCCGCCTCCAGACATCTGATTTAATGGTATGGAGTAATAATAAGAAGCTAAATGATGACCTTCTAGAATTGGATGTATGTACCTTCTCAGAAATAATTGAATTAAAGATGTTAAGATTGGGAGGTTATCCTGGATTACCCAGGAAGGCCCAGAGTCAGCACAGCGGTTCTTATAAGAGACAGATAGAAAGCTCAGAGTTAGGAAGAGAAGATTTACCTAAGAGTAGAAGCAAGGAGCAGAGATCAAAGAGAAAGAATGATCTACAGCTGGGATTGAAGATGAAGGAGGCCATAAGCCAAGGAAGTCAGGTAGCCTTTTAAAGTTTGAAAGGGTAAATACTCTACCGCTGAGTTATCCCTCTAGCCCTTGTCATTAACTTTGATCAGAGGCAGACAGGACTGGGAGATTCCATTATTTTTTCAGATTTCCACTGGTAGAGATGATAACCTCAATTACCATGTAGAATTTCAACAGCTTTGCAACTAAACTGGGAATCTTATTTTCACATTCCCCTTTCCCCACCACACATGCAATGGGTATAAATATTCAGTTCCTTAGAATGGTTTTGGAATCAGCCTAACCATCCTATTTAAATTCTTTCACTGAACCAACATGGTTCATAGTATGTTTATAGAGGGAGTCATGCTTTCAAAGTACTTTTTAAAAGAGGCAAAAAAATAGATAGGCGGATTTCACTTTTTTTTGTTGAAAGAGCTTAACACAAGTTTAAAGAACTTCTAGCTCATTCCTGTAATCCTTGCTGTTCAAGAGGCTTGAGATATGAGGGTTTGAAGCCAGAACAGACAGAAAAATCTGTGAGACTCTATCTCCAATTAACCAGCAAAAATGCTGAGTGGAGGTGTAGCTCAAAAGGTAGAATGCTAGTCCTGAGTGAAAAAGCCAAGTAAGAGCATAATGCCCTGAGTTCAAGTCCTGATACTAGCAGATATACCAAGAAAAGCATCTTCTTGAAGCCCCAATATTTTCATTTGAGAAATCATAGTGCTATATTTACATCTTTGAAAATTGGTACTTATGGCATTAGGCCGGGTGCCTGGCACCTAGGCAGTATTCAGTGTAACACTCAGACACATAAGCAGAACTGTTCTCTATCTACAGCACTAATACCAATGACAGGTGTTGGGGCAGATACTTTACATATCATAGCCCACACCAAACAAGGGAGAGCCTGACTCAGTGTGTCATGCATTCAGGTAACCTGAAGGGCTCTGGAGGCTTCTGGCCCCTGCTTCTCCCCCTCCATAAGATTTTATTTTAGGTCTGCTTTCCCTATGACATTTCTGCTATTCAGGTATTTAGTCTGGCTGATATGCTGGGCTTGGTTTCAAATTACATGCTGTGGCGCTTAAAGGAGAATTTGTGCTTTCTCCATTCCTTCCCAGAATTCTCTTTCAACAAGGCTCAGAGCAGGCATGGTTTGTGGATGAAAAGATTCTAGGACAAAACATGTCCTCAGCAGCAGAAGCTGCTGCCCTTTAAACCTTCCTTTCTTGTTTCCAAGAGACTTGTCCCTGCACAAATACACAGAAGTCCTTATCAGGGCTGAGAATGCATATGCCTCCCAGTCAATGCTAGAAAAACTCTACCCTGAGCGGCTGAGGTCAACATGCCATTACAAAAGCTTGTACACAGAACTGCCAGGAAGCTAGACTCTGCAAAGTTCAATGGTTAAGAATCTGGAGAGACTGGCTTCAGGGATTAAATACCTAGTCTGTCAATTGTCTCAACTGGAGTCAAGATAGATAGGAATGATAAGCATGCAAGGAATTTTGACAAGATAAAGTGGCAGATAGGTAAGGGCTCATTAGGGTCATCCAGAGGTCATGTACACAATTGGTAAAAGGAGATACATCCATCAAAAGTGAACATCCTGAGCAAGAAGGACAGCAGCTCCCCGGCTCATCCATAGATAGATGAGAAATTATCATTTACAAGGATAATGTCCATGGCTCAACATACATAGATGGATGCTCCATAAATACCAGGTGATGTGCCAAGTATAAAGAAGTAAGGATATACCTGCCTCAAAGGTGCCAGAATGTTCCCTGCAATTGTGCTATTACCCTGTTATTGTGGAAGTGTGTTTATAATATGATGGTATCTTTAAAAGGAGTGATATATGACAGATTATTTTAAATTTATGATTAGTGTATATCATTGGATACATATATAGCTAGGTTGTCTTGCTTTCAGAGCTTTAGAACAAACTCTTTTCTCTATTTTTAGGAGACTTTGGGTAAACCCTAAGGGATTCACTGTTCTGCATATGACTATATAATGACTACAGAGAAGGTACCATGTAGGGAAAATGTCCCCTGCTCTTATTAAAGGTGTCTCATCTCCAGGAGGGCTTGACCAGGACATGATAGACCAACTGGGCCACAGCTTCATCCTAGGCCTCGGGGTGAAATGTGCAGGGGAAGGCCCTGATAATGGAGAAATTCAGGGCTTACAGCAGGCCTACAAGAATAGACTAGCATATGGACCCAGAACTTAGACTACTTCCACTTAAACTCAATTCATACCTATGAATGAGAAAGTTATACTTGATAATCCACATTTGATGTAACTAGTTTATGTATATGGTTGTGTGGTTCTTTTTTTTTAAATTGTGAAAATACCGTACAGAGGGGTTACAATTACATGAGCAAGATAATGTATACATTTCTTATCAAGCATTGTTGCCTCCGCTTTTGTTTCCCCTTACCATCCCTTCCTTGTGGTTCTTAAACTTTTTATTTCTACATTTCATATATGGTTTCAATATATTCTTTATATTTGAAAAATCCCAGTTTGAGAACCATGGGAAGGGAGCACTGAGTCAAAAACCCCTGAGCCTCGTTTAACTGATGAATATTCTTGACTCTTTCTGATTCTTTCTAAGTGTGCTTTAGGTGTCTCTCCCTGTGGTCTGGTGAGATGTCTCAGGAAATCTTACAGCCAACCTGTGCACATTCCTGCGCGTGCAAACTAATAAAAAGGAAGATGTTAACACACTTCCAAGGTGAAGTAGGTAAATGTTCCAGCATAACCCTTCCATTCGCTTCAAAGGAAAGCTGAAGGAGGCTAGACCACTTGGACTGTTCCAGGGATGGCCAAGGCCTGGCTATAAGCAGTATGGGATTCAAACACAGCTCTGTCACAAACTAATGGGTATGTACTAAATGGCATCTCACTCTGTGATGGAGACAGTCCTATAGCCTAAACCTCACAAGAAACAAGAAAGTAAATTAGGTAAGTGGGAAAGAAGAAACCTAAGTCTTTTGTAAGATGATTCAACATTACAAATACAGTGTCTGAATCCAGGTTGCATTGTGGGAAGAATCTAAAGTAAGGAGGGAACCCACATGCATTTCCTTCCTACTAGGGATCTGTTCTAGAGCATCTGTGTTCTGATGAGCTGTGATAGTTTTCCTGCATACCACCAAATACAATTTGTGTCTTTGCTTCTAATGGGTTGATGTGTTCTAAATTCAGCTTGTATCCTTCGCCCCTTTAAAAAAATCAGGACTTCTATTTTCAACTGCAGTTGTAGTGATAAAATCTGAAGTATTGATAATATGTCAAGTCTGTTGGGGGAGGTTTGAGCCAAGCATCTTTATCAGATGTGTGTTGCTCTGTCCCTCGAAAACCTGTTCCTTTAGCCTCTGCCTCAGTTTTCCAGATGTTAAATAATGTCCACCAAACTTATTCTCAGAACACAGTTCAAATTAAGCATAACAAAAATAAAGCATTTTCACAAGCTGAATGCTGGTTAAGAATTTCCTGCAAGAGGGAGATGCTGCTCTTATTCCCAGTAGCTCTTCCCACCACACTCGTTTTCTTTCTTAGAGCTTGAGGTTCACAGCTGTCTGGAGCATGGAGAGTTGGATGACCTCTTAAAGTCCCATCTGAAACTTGAAGCTATGGTTCGACAAATGTACTTGATTTAAACAATATCCACTCTTGAAAAATGGCCTACAAAAAGTTCATGGGTTCAAGCATTTAAAAGATAGATCAGTAAGTCTGCTTATATTTTTTTTTTTAATTTAATTTTATTTTATTTGAGAACATACTGTACAGAGGGGTTACAATTACATGGGCAGGATAATGCATACATTTCTTACCAAGCATTGCAGCCTCCTCCTTTGTTTACCCTTCACCTCCCTTCCCAGCCTCCCCCCTCCCTCCCACCCAATCATACCACCCCTCCCCCCCCCCCCCCCCCCCCCGACATTGTAAAGCTGGTTTTGACATGACATTTTGTACTTCTCATTGTTGCAACAGGTCCACCTGAATCCTTAAACGACTTGTTTGTCCCCATCTCCTCCACATGTTATACTGACATCAAATATAGTGAAAGTCTGCTTATATTTTTAATGAGATCATTTAATAAATGGTTATTTAAGTGAAGAGGCGAATATATTTATGTTTTATTTTTATATGAACTTTAAAATATACAGAGAGCTCTAGTTATGTCTGCAGTTGAAAAAGTTGGACGAAAATACCTTTCAAAAGTGAAAAAAAACACTGGTTTAACTATGTAGACAATATTGTAGTTATGGATTATTGCATTAAAAAATGGCCAAATTCTAGCTGTTAAAAACCACAGACATTGTGTTTGGAATCATTTCTGGGGTGAGGAATTCTGGAGAACTGTGCAATTCTGGCTTAGGCTCTCTCATTAAACTACAATTGAGCTGTCGACAGGAGCTGCAGTGTCTGAAAACTGAACTGAAGCAGAGCATCCACTGCCAAAGTCCCTCTCAGAGGGAGGAGGCCCTGGGCAGGAGGCCTGTACCTCTCTAAGGGACAGGTTATAGTGAAGAGCTCTAGAAGAAAGAGAGCAGACAAAGCAAAAGCCCCCAAATCCTTTCTTCTCTTAGAATACCCACCCATCACTTCTTTGTATTCTATTGGTCACACAGACCAACACTAGATGAACCTAGGGAAACTTTATAAATCCTCCAGGAACTGTGGAATTCTAGTGTAAATCCCAGGAGACAGGGGCCATTTTGAAAGTTGGTTTCTGGTTACACAAATGAGTCTTTTCTAAATCATATATATATATACACATACACACACATATACGTATATAGATATAGATATATATTAAGACTGAGAAGAGACCCCTATGGAGTCTAATCAATCAGGAAGTCAGAGCCATTGATGTAGGACAAAGACCTATTAGTATAAAAAATGATCATTCACAAGTGAGGCATGAAGAAGTTAGTTGTAAGACAATCAAGATCATTTTTCAATGTAAATAACTGAAAACTGTCTACATAAGTCTTGGCTTTGTACCTAAAGGATAGCTCCACAGACCAGGTGCATACAAAGTTTTTAAAAAATGAAAGAAATAACAAAGAAATATAAGAAAAGTTGCCTTAGAGGAAGTATTTATTACTTGGAGGTTCTTTTAAAGAGGATTAGTAGCTTTCAAGGGGGTTATTCTGAGAGCTTGATAGGGTAGTTAGATGTGCAAAATAAACGGATATCTGGTTCTACCCCCAAGGCTAGATATCAAGAGTAAGATGCTGGTAAACTGGCAAGCACTTTGTGAAGAAGAGTCTCTGGCTTTGGACCACTCAATATCTTTAGAGTCTGCCCAAGAAGGAAATACAAAGTTGTTATATAAAAAAATCTAGTGGAAGGAGAAATTGGGAAAAGTTATTGAAAAATGAGCTAGAGGCCAATCAGTAGAAGGAGACCAATGAAGAAATTCTACATAGCCTAAACTACTATCACCACCATCAAAAGCAAAACAAGTGTTAAACATGATGAAATGGAATTAGCCATACTGCAGGAATTTTCAAGAGAAGCATAGCAGGAAGTATGCAAAGTAACTCACAAAATAGCTCAGGAGATACAAGTGTAGAGAAAGCAAACCATCTTACAGCAGTATCTACTGAACAAGAATTTTCCTTTCTGCTTTTTTTGTTTGCTTGCTTGTTTCTTTTTTTGAGACAAGCTCTCCTTATGTAGTTCAGTTTAGGCTGGAGTTTAGGATCCTTCTGCCAAGTACCAGGATTTCAAGATTCCACCACTATGCCCAATCTCCTTGCTTGGATCCTAGGGAAGCTTGAAGAAAGAAGACCCTCTTCTCATGCCACATTCTAGCATTCAGACAGCACAAATAGGGTCCTAGGTGCAAGAAGTAAGATTTTACATGATTAAAATCAAGTTTTATTTCCTTGGTTTAGACATTTTATATGACTGAAATTACAACAAAAACCACGTCAGGGGAGTGGACTAGTTTTGACTCAAGAGGCAGGATTCTGATGGGACACCATGAGACTAAGGAAGGCTGTTTATCTCATTGTATCCTGTGAGTTCTTCTTGCTCAGTCTACAAGTTTCATAGGCCTCTGTGTTTCAATTGCCTCTGTGTTTGAAACCTGGCTCATTTTCAGTAGGAGGCCTCTGACTGCTTTCTAGGTGAATCATAGCTCCCAGGATCTACACAGTCCACAGAAGAAAGCTGGATGGAAAACTAGGAACTGGATCATAAACAAGACTATAAATGAAGTCCAATGTCCACATTGTCATGTGCCTACAAGCTAGAAGCTCTGATGTACATGTCTTCCCTAAGCCTAGTGATAAGTATTTACTCACTATGCCAGATTCAAAAACCCTTAAAGCCCCTTACAACTACTAGGTCTTCATCCATTTGTTCATTCATCCCTTTATTCAACAGCACTGCATTCAGAAGAACCTCTGAACACCTTCCTTCACCTCTCCTCAAAACACATCTAACTGAATTTTGAGTAAAGTTATTTTCCCTGCCTCTAGAACTCCTCCCAAATTTCCTCAGTTGGGCTCAGCTAGGTGGCAGCTTTCCTATAAGAAATATTTGGACAGAGTTTAGAGAAAGTAGACATTTTATGTAAATATGCCGGTTATGAGACAGGCCTTGAATGTTTCTGACACTTAGATATCATGTATCTAAGTTACATGTTTTATGGATATGTAAACATACACACATACACACCATATGCAGATACATGTATAAATGTTCTCAGAAGAACAGTTAGAAAAATACAAGCAATCTGAAAAGTTGGAATAACTATTTTCATAATACTTGTAGAATTTTACCTTAAAATTTTTTTTTATTGTAAAGATACTGTATAGAGGGGTTATAGTTACATGAGTAAGGTAATGAGTACATTTCCTATCAAGCATTGCTACCCTCTCCCTTGTTTTTCTCTTACCATCCCTTCTCTCCCACCTCCTTAAATCCCCTCTACTCCCTACCCCTGCACATGTGCACAAGCACTGAAATTGTAAAGCTGGTTTTCAACCTAGTGTCTTGTACATCTCATTGTTACAATGAGTCACCCTGTATCCTTATTTCAACATTTTGTTATTTCCCTTCCCCTCCCCAAATTAGAAAAATGTATATACAAGATGCAGGGCACCGACATCAAATATAGTGAAAACAGGAATTATACCATAGAGGGAAGACCATACAAAAGAAACAAAAAAAATCACATAATACATTAAAAACAATAGCAACATCATCTTATATCATCATATGTACATAGCTTTTGACCTTTTCTGCTTGTCTGGTAAGATTATCCTAGATGTATATTAGTTATTGCAAATAAGGGAAACTATGGGACCTATGTTTCTTTGGGTCTGGCTTACTTCACTTAATATATTTTTTTCCAAGTCTTCCCATTTCCTAACAAATGGGGCTGTGTCATTCTTTCTGATGGAGGAATAGAATTCCATTGTATATGTATACCACATTTTCTTGATCCATTCATCTACTGAGGGACATCTGCGTTGGTTCCGTATCTTGGCTATGGTGAATAATGCTGTGATAAACATAGTTGTGCTGGTAGCCTTAGTATGGGCTTGTTTGTGATCATTTGGGTAAATGCCCAGAAATGGGCTTGCTGGGTCATAGGGGAGCTCTGTGTGGAGTCTTCTGAGGAACGTCCAGACTTCTTTCCAGTGGTTGAACAAGTTTACACTCCCACCAACAATGCAGTAGGGTTCCCTTTTGGCCACATCCCCTCCAGCATCTGTTGTTATTAGATATCTTGATTCTAACTGGGGTGAGGTGGAATCTCAATGTTGTTTTGATTTGCATTTCTTTTATGGCTAGAGAAGTCACGTGTGTCTACTAGCCATTCTCATATCTAAAATATACTTAGAATTCAAAACATTAAATCCCCCAACAACAAATCCTCAAATAAATAACTACTCCATTAATAAGTGTTACCTTTTTTTGACTGTAACAGACTTATTTCTTTTAAGTAATGCATACTTTGATTTTTATATCTATTCATTGTGGGATAAATTTGTGGGATTTTTTTATTAGATTTTAAATTTTGTTAGTTGGTTGGTTGGTTGCTTGTTTGCTTTTTTGAGGGAGGGTCTCATTACATAGCCCAAGACAACCTCTAACTTGTCATCCTCCTACTTCACATTCCCAAATGCTGGGATTGCAGGTGTGTATTACCTTGCTCAGAAAGAAAATCATCCTCCATCTTTCACAAAAACCACAATGAAAAAATTATTTAATTTCTAAAACAATGAATGCTTCAGTTGCATGGAGCATCTAAATAACATTTTTAGGTTATTTATTTACTTCTTGGTCTAACATACTATGCAGATGCTCTACCATTGAGCCATGTCTCCAGCCCTAGATCTCATATTTTAGGTAGATTTTCACATATATTTATATATCACAACATCTAGGTTCTCTCTCTCTCTCTCTCTCTGTATGTATGTATATATATATATATATATATATATATATATATATATATAAAATTAAGTGTGTAGTGGTAGATAAGAATTCATTCCACTGAAACAAGGATACAGGCTGACCCACTGTAACAATGAGATGTACAAGACACTATGTTAAAAAACGAACTCTACAACTTTGGGAGTGGGGATGGGGGGGAAGGAGGAGTTGGGGAGGTGGAGAGGGAAGGGATGATAGGGGAAAAACAAGGTGGGGGTAACAATTCTCAAGAGGAAATGTACTCATTACCTTACTCATGTAACTATAACCCCTCTGTACATTATCTTTACAATAAAAAATATTAAAAAAGAATTAATTTAATTTTGAATGGACAGCCAGAATTTCCAGAATCACCTACTAAATCATTTATTCTTGCTCCACTTATTGGAAAGGAAATCTTTGCCATATACTTAATTTCCACAGCTCTTTTCTCTGTATTCTGATCAATTGTAGATCTGTGCCAGTACAGTTGTATTAAAGTGTATTTGCTATGTGACAGCCACTCAGTCCCTGAATGCTCTATTGCTCCACTTCTCACTAGTCAGAATGCTTCTACCTCAACTCCATGTCTGCCTCCACCTTTAAAGTAGAAGACAATCACCCAATAGCAATTGGAGAACAGCCAGGCTCTGGACCACATGAGAGAAACAGGGGGGGAAGTGGGTGGTTGGTCCTGACAGATGACCTTTTTTTTTTTCCTAAAAGGAAAAAATTCATGAAGTTAAAGAAAGCTAGACTTCAGCTAGATGTGGACAGGGATGACTTCTAGATAAAAATTACTTTAAACTAAAAGGGGTTGATTTGTGAGGTAAGGGATGCCCACAGTCAAAACTATTTTTTATAAGTTGCATGTTATAGAAAAGTTCTCTGTGTGGAAAAATAAACTTGTTTTTTGGTTTTTTTCTTTGGGTCCTGTAGTGGGGCCTGAACTCTGGGCCTGGGCGCTGTCCCTCAGCTCTTCAGCTCAAGGCTAGCGCTCTACCACTTGAGCCACAGCGCCACTTCCGGCTTTTTTCTTTTGGCTTATGTGGTGCTGAGGAATCGAACCCAGGGCCTCAGGCATGCAAGGCAAGCGCTCTACCACTGAGCCACCTTCCCAGCCCCGGAAAAATAAACTTGAAGTATACGTAGCTTAAGTGATCTGTGCTGTCTTGCTAAATGCTTTCTCCTTTTGGAATCTTATCACAGTTCATTATTGTACCTCTTCCCAATAATTACAGAATATACATCCTATACCAAATAAGTATCTTGCAACATTTTCTTGAGCCTCTTTTCCTCTGAAGTTATCTAAATTTGTATTTATGTTCCCTGAGTGCAGTAAATATTTCTTTTTTTTTTTACAGCATGTATTGGTTTCATTGGTGTGACAAAATGTAGAGATAAAAGAAGGAAAGGTTTGTTTTGATTCATGATTTCAGAAGTGTCAGTCCAACACTAATTGGCTCCGTTGCTCATAGAACATCATGGCAGGGAATATGTGCTAGACAAAAGCTGCTCACTTCAAAAGAAAGCAGAAATAGAGAGATCAGGCGCAAGATACATCAAATTCATTCTCTCATAACCTTCCTCTAATCCAAATCTACTGCCTAATTTATAACACCTTTCCAATAATGCCACCAAATTACGAATCCTTTGAAGGGTTGATCCACTGATGAGGTCAGAGCCTCTTGAGTCTATCACTTCTCACAAGCCCTACCTCTGAACACAGACTAGATCTTCAGCACATGAGCCGTTTAGGGGGATACTTCCTATTCAGACCATCACACATTACCTATCCCAGTGCTGTGCCTGTAAAAATAGTATAACCCCTACTTACTTACGTTAATAATATGCTGACAAGCATGCTAATCATCTTAACTTACTCACCCAGAAATGCACAATATACTTCTGTGTATGTGTGTCAGTATTGGGATTTGAACTGAGAGCCTGGGCACTGTCCCTAAACTTTTTTGTTCAAGGCTAGTGCTTTAACACCTGAGTCACAGTTCCACTCCCAGTTTTATTAGGTAGTTAATTGGAGATAAGAGTCTCATGGACTTTTCTGCCTGGGCTGGCTTTGCATGATGATCCTCAGATCTCAGCGTCCTGAGTGACTAGGATCTCATGTGTGAGCCAAGAGTGTCTGGCTACAATGTACCTTTTTAGGTCTAGAAATACCATCTTTTCATGGTGATTGCCACTGAAGCTCATTCAGTTCCCCCTCTTTCCCCCTCCTCATTGTTTTTAAAGAACAGAAAAATCTTTTGCTGAAATGAAGTCTTTTGGGGTGTGTGGTCAGAATTGCAGACAGAGGGGAACAGATGGCTGAGCTATGAAGAGATAATACCATACTTTTGAAGCTTAACAAAGCTAATGAAAGGAAATTTACCAAAGGCTTTGAAAGACACTGGCATCTGAGATTTTTCTAAAGGCCCAGACCCACTGCCCTTGCCAACTCTTATCCACTAGCCCTCCCTCCTCCTCACTCCCCCTCCCAAGAACGTGAGGTTGCCAAGCTACAGCTGATGTAGCCCCTGGAGGACGAGGCTTTC
The DNA here is from genome assembly GCF_019054845.1 of Dipodomys spectabilis. Taxonomy (NCBI): domain Eukaryota; kingdom Metazoa; phylum Chordata; class Mammalia; order Rodentia; family Heteromyidae; genus Dipodomys; species Dipodomys spectabilis. Next base: position 8,641,613 of record NW_024870686.1, on the reverse strand, counting down.
CCTAGAACATGCACAAAATAATGCTGGGGCTCTATTGTCTTTCAGCAAATGGTCTTGGCACCAATCAGCTGCCCTGAACCATGGCTCTGTTCACCTGGCTACAGTCCCAGATCTCCTGTAGTGAGAGCTAAACACAGTGTAATATAGCAGCAGGTCTTTATTTCACTGTTGGGGGCAGGGGGTGGGATGCCTTGTTCTGCTTCTCTTTTTATTTTTTCCCTCCTGAAAGGCTTCATTTGACGCTTTCTACATCTGCTCTGTTCTATTAGCTTGTGTGTCCACATGCTAATTTTTATTCTCTTCCTGATTTTCTTTGAACAGAAAGTTTACAAAATGGCACCATCTGCTTCAGTCAGCCTTTGTCCACAAAGGAAACCTGGGCCTATGTCAACCATGCTGGCATGGCACTTGGCTGCCCTTTGGGCTGTGCTGTTGACTGCCATACTAACCCCACACAGGGCAATTACCAGTATTGCCAAGAGAGAGTGTTATTTGTGCTTTTGTTCTCAATGTTCAGAAGAGAAGTGTTCTAAAACATTCAGGACTCATCCCAGCACCTCAATGGGGGCATTAGACCAGTGGAGTCTAGGTTAGATGGAGAAAACTAGAAGTGAGAAAGATACTCATTAGCTACCATCATCACTGACTTCAATGGACTTCCCAATACAGAAGATAATGTTGTCTTCAGAGACCTATGGACTGGGGAGGAAATTAGCTTCATTTAGATTCACAGGACTTGGATCACATGCTCGGTACCATTGCTGAGTACTTGTAGGAGGAGGGAGTGTGATGTGATGATTCTGACATCAGCTACATCAGCTATGCACTGGAAAGGTTAGACGCACATAGGAAGTGAACAGTCGACTTCCTAAATAAGATTGTCTGAGGTTGGACTAGAAATTAAGTTCCCAACCATCAGGTGCATCAGTTCATGAGGTTTCAGAAACAAGATATGATACAAATAAAGTAGGAAAATAGGAAGCAGTATTATCTAAGACAGAAAATCTGAGCAACATGTACAAACTGTCATGATGGGGAGGTGGCAGTGGAGAGTTAGGCAGGGCCTAAATGAAGGAGCTGTAGGCAAAAGGGAGCTGTGGAAAGCTTTAGGTAAGTAGGGACAGAATTACGTTTCCTCTCTAGAAAGATGTATCATTTCCTTTTCCGTTTTTGAACATACCAGCCATCCTCTCATCTTAAGGCCTTTTCCCTCTGTATGTTTCCCTCATGGATAGCTTTCTCTTGTCTTGATTAAGCATTTTCTCTGTCTTTTTAATTTTATGATTTACAGAGAGGGTCTCACCATGTAGCTCAGGCTGGGCTCAAACTCAAGATTCTCTTGCCTCAGCCTCCTGAGTATTGGGGTTTCCAGGTGTGAATGAGCCCTCTACCATACCTGGCTAAATGTTATCTTCTCAATACAATGCTATTCTGCTTGATCACAGTGACTGATTTGTTACAGTAACTGTATACTGTAGACCACAGACTGTCTATCCTAACCCCTCCCAACAACAATGCCCTACTAATCTAATGGTAATTATTTTTATATTTATTATGTAATTAACCTATTTATCACCTGCCTTTTTTTTCTCCCACTGGAACCTCTTCAAATGCAGAGTTCTTGCATATCTTTCTTGGTAATTGTATCCTAAGTTCCTAGAATAGTACCTGGGATAAAACATATTCCAAACAAATATTTATTGACCCTACAAGTTGCAGTAGGTCAAATGAGGGATGGTAAGGGATTAAACTAGAGCAGTAATATGGGAAAGGAAAAGAAAGATTTCAGATATATTGATAAGATTTCGTGCTTGATTAAAATGCTAGTGGAGTGAAAGCCAGTGATCTGGAGTAAATGTCAGACTTGAATGATTAACTGGAACAGGGGAGTTGGTGTGGGAGAAAGGGAAGATAATGATGGGCTCTATTCTGAGTATTTGAGGATAGAGTTAGCTGTGGAATATTCTAGTAGAGATCAGCAGGCAGAGAGAATCCCATCACAAAGCTCCCTGAAGAGATCAGAATAGATGCTATAGCACTTGTGGTCATCAGCATACTGATCCCATAAATAATTTATGGGCTATTTGGTAGCTAAGAAAAATTATGGATTATGTTATAAGCATGCAGAAGATAGAAAGGTTCCAGGTATATTGCCTGTGGGCAGAGGCTGTGGGGAAGGAACGCGGTGGTGTGCTGAATTTGTCCGTAATTTCATATTCCATTTTCCAAAGATAGCCTTTCCTATGAGTCATGATCTATAGAATTCTAAGATGAAATAAATGCTTTTTAAAAGTTAAGGGTAAAACATTTGAGGGCTACTTATATTTTGTTAGTCTGAAAGGTACTAAAACACAAAAAAGAATTCATTAATGTTACATATCTCAAATAACTACTTACAAGTCAGTAAAAGGGCATTGTAGAGGGTTTTTTTCCCCCTCTAGATTAAAACACAACTCCCAGATTTTTTTAGCTACTGTACGAAGATAAGTAATATTATCTCCCTTCATAGAGGAGAGCAGTTCACAAAGGGGTTAAACTAATTTCTACGGATGGTACAAAAGTCAGAGGGCATTTCCTGGAACAAATCGTCAAAATCTTAGATCTCAAAGTCCCCAAAATTGAGGTCATTCTTTTGGTCACAAAGGCTTAGGCAGATTTATGAGCCAATCAGAGAAGTCATCTCAGTAATGTTGGACTTCTCCATTTGAACACTACTAGTTCACTCTTCTGTCCTTTAACTTCTTCCCCCTTTGCAAAGCATAGTGCTCTTTGCTCTGCAGCCTTTGGTCTTGGATTCTTCTGGAAAGATTGGTTGCAAGGAGCAAGGAGAACATATTTTTTTTTCCTGTGGTGGGGAAAAGGCTCTTGAGTTTGAAGGCTCTTGAGTTTGTCTCTGGAGACTTGTTGGTCCCACCCCACGAGCCTGAGAATATTTGCTGCCTGGAGTCTGGTCTCTTTGTACTATAAGAAGAGGGGGTATGGCGCTGGGGGTTTAGCTCAGTGGAAGAGTGCCTGCCTGGTGAGCTCAAGGCCCTGAGTTCGGTCCTCAGCTTTGGAAAAAAAAAAAAAGAAGGAGTTAGGTTCCATTTTTTTAAGGCTATTTCTTGCTCCAAAATACTGTAACTCTATGTTAAATGAATGCATATATTTGGTATCACCAAGCTGTAGCCAATCCCAAACAAATAAAAAGCAAGAATTATTTGGATAGCTGTGAATGTTCATTCACCAGATTTCAGAGGCTACATGAGACAGACTTACTGACTGGACTGAGGAAGAATGGGAGTATGAGGCAGGAGGAGGGAGTTTTCAACATGCAGTGAAGTGTGTTGTTTACCTGGAAAGCGGTGCTGGCAAAGAGATTTGTGGGAAGGCTGTGTAGTGCATAATGAATTCTTCCATCTGTACACAAACATCACAAAGCACCTTCAGAGAGTGTATCACTGTGCAAAACAGAGGAAAAGCAGAGTTCCATGTCAAGTTTTATGTGTTTGACTCCAGGTGGCACACTAAAGAATCGTTAGTACTAAGGAGTCTGAGGAAGAAAGGCTGCAAGTTTGAAGTCAGCCTGAGCTGCATAGTGAGACTCTGTATTAAAAACGAAACAAAAACCAAACAAATAAGCAAAAAGAATCTATGGTATAAAAAATAGAAATAAGGAAAGCAAAAGGAAGATGGAGAAGTTATGAGACAGTGCTGAATTGTTCCAATCCAAAATAACAGCTAGTCTAACTTTAGCTAAATTCATGAGTGACAAAGTGACCTAGAATGACATATAGTGATGTGTAAATTACATTAAAAAATACTTTAGGCCAAAATCCATAAATATGAATATAAACACCATACCCAGGTAACTTGGAGTCCTAATATAAAAATAACATTAGACAAAATAATTAATGAAACACTTCCTAAAGTCAAAGGCATGAAGGTATTGCAAGTATTGTTGGATATCAACATTTATTTATAGACAATAAGGATTATCTTACAAAGCAAGAACAAAATCGAAACACAGGTGGTATAGCTATTAGTGTAACTTGATGTTTTTTAAGTATATGTGTGGCATGGGAAAATATCTAGAAATATTGCATCATACATATATAATCATGTCTATTTATGTGTGCCAGGATTTCAGATTTTACTTTTACATTTCCTGACATATATTAGCTGAATGTTTACTGCTTATGTTTACTTTGTAAAAGCTAAGAGAAATCAGAGAGATAACCAGAGGTACAGTAAATCTTTGATATCCATGATCACCACTGAGAAGAATGCTCAGGACAGACAGAGTTGAGTATTATGCTACCCAGCTTCTGAAAAAGACAGGCAACTTCTCAACAAATTGTAAATCTTCATTTGATCACACATCAAACATACTCAATTTTAACTCACTTATTTTGGGCACCATTTTCTTTTTGGTAGACATATTTTTCACAAAACAAAGGGCAGGGAAACATTTAGCATATCACATGGTTTAAACAGTGAAAATAACATGGAACTGACTGAAAGCTTCTGCATAGCTATGAAGCTTCAGAGTGGATGAATGGACATTCAAATTTTTTGTTTTTAAATTTTCTTTGGATTTTTCCATTTTCTTCATTCATTTACTTACTTAACTGTTGAATTGCTCTTCATCTATGAACAAGATGGGCTTACTATAATTCAGCCTCCTTGAGTGCTTCTCAAGGAGGCAGGGAAAAATTTGTCTTAGAAATAAGTCAACTGGAGCTGGGTGATGGTGGCTCACGCCTGTAATCCTAGCTATTCAGGAGGCTGAGATCTGAGGATCATGGTTCAAAGCCAGCCCAGGCAGGAAAGTCCGTGAGATTCTTATCTCCAGTAAATCACTAGAAAACCAGAGGTGGCACTGTGGCTCAACCAGTAGAGCACTTGCCTTGAGTTGAAGAGTGCAGGGACAGTTCCAAGCCCAGAGTTCAAGACCCACAAATGACCAAAAAAAAAAAAAAAAGAAAATGAAAAAAGAAAAGAAATGTCAACTCCTGATGTAGTTTGAACTAAGAAGTTAGGCAGATTCAGGTCTGGTTAGTACTTGGATGGCAGAAGTACTAGCAAACTCAGACCACTGGTCCTCATTAGAACCAAGATGATTCCTGGAGCTAAATGATATAGCAATGTACAGACACAGAAAGTAGAGAGGACTTCAGTGGCCCAGGCTCTATCTTCCTGATTTCTCCTCTAAGCAAAATTTTGTGTTTCTCATGGTCTCCAACGAGCTTCTGTCCTAAGAGCCTTCATATGTCAGAATCTGTCTTTACAATGAAAGAAGAAGTCAACAGAGAGATAAAACTGGATTCAAGCTGTGGATAAAATAGGAGTGTGTCCTTTAAGTTCTGTGGAAACATGAAAAATAATCTGATGAGTCTTTCTCATTCGATTTAGGATCCTCTCATCTAAACAAAGTGCCTAACACTCAGTCAAGAGAGCCAGGGCTCAGACTTCAGAGATACTCAGGGCCCCTGATTTGGCAAAAGAAAAAGAACAAATGGGATTCCAAGTCACCTCTGGGCTGCAGAAGGGCCAGTAAGCAACTTGGATGGAAGTTCCATATGGTTGTCACATCAAGCAGCACTAATTTGGGATAGTCAAGGGCATCTGTCAGCAGCCCATCAGAGAATATTTATTGAGAATCTTAGCAAGTAACTGGCTCTCTTGTTTAAAACAAAAGTGAACATTTCAGTTTCATCAGAGAAGAGCTTCCAGGTGATGAGAGAGAGAGAGATTTAAAAGCAGCTCCAATTCTTCTCTATATCTTCTGAGTCTAAGAAGTTATGCTTTTCCTCAAGAATTTCCACTGCTTCTATCATAAAACCCAAAACTTCTTCTTTCCTGTAACCACTATTTCAATCTTTCCATCAGCAAAGCCTGTAGTGATGTTCCCAAGAATGCTTCACCAAATATCAAGACAGAGTGAAGTAATACTTTAGATTACTGTAGAGTACATGCCTACCCTGTGCACAGCCCTGGGTTTGATTCCCCAGCACCCCAAATAATAGTAATAGTAAAGATAATAATATTTTATACATTTCAACAGAGGAAAAATGGTCATGACTTCAAAGCAGATTAATGAAGACATGATCTCTCTGTTCCAACCACAGATAGCAGATCATCAGCCATCATTAGGCTTTCTAGCTTATACCGTCTCTCAGACAATTTCTAAGATCTACAGACTGTTTCCAGATTTTATTCTTTAGGAGTATCTAATTGACAGCTAGGAAAAGTGTATGATAGTTTGAGGAGAACTAAAGAATATCAGCCTTGTCTCATGGATTTCCTCATTTTTACTTTGTTGCACTAAGTGAAGACTATTCAATTATTTGAAAATAGGAGCGCTGACACTAAATCTTGGTATAGGCCATACCTTGCATAGTATAAATACAGTTTTTAAGTGATGAAAATCCAAGCCCACAAATATTTATTAAATGAAAACTCTATGCTAGATATTGTGTAAAATGTAGAAAACTTAAAAGATAATGAATATTTTCTCTGTTTTTCAAGAAACTTACAACCTAATAATTAAGAGTGAGACAAGCACAAGAATCATTATACAACAGAAAGTAACTCCATAAAGTATTTTTCTTTCAATGTGCCAAGGAAGTTGAGAGGCGGAAGAAAAGAGATCCAACTGGAAGCTAGCAGAGGGCTTCTTGATGGAGTTGACATTGGAATGAGAATTGAAGGATGTGGTGGACAGAGATAATAGGCGTTCTGAAAGCAGAAACATGAGTAGCCAACACTTGAGCTGGAAAAACAGACAAGCTACTGCACATGCATCAGAGATTAATCAAAGAAGGCTCTGGAAAACTTATTCACAGGAATCACATTTTATTAATTATTTCTGAGCCTGGGAATGGGGTGATCTGAGCCACATATTAGGTAAAATAATCAAATATAAATTTGTAGGATAGGGTAGATAGAGGCAGAGACTAGATGTGGGGAAGTCAAAGTTAAGATAACCAGCAATGGTCTAGATAAGGAGGAATAAAGGTCTACCCTGAGGAGGCCGAGGGGACAACATAGCCTTGATGGAAAATCAAGAAAGGAAACTTACTTGGAGGTCAAGGTGAGTATTCCACATCTAGAATGACTGAGACTAGACATTTCTCAATTCTGAAATATTTGCATATACCCTATGAGATATCCTAGGGAATGAGACCCAGGTCTATACATGAAATTTATTTATACTTTGCCTCTTGAGCATCATGGCCTGAAGGTAATTTACACAACATTTTCTATAATTCTGCATATGAAACCAAGTTTCACAGTGTGGAATTTTCTATTGGTAGCATTGTATTTATTTGAAGATTTGAAGATTTTGGAATTAGGGATTCTCAATCTCTATTAAAACTAGAAGAAGCCTGCCAGGTGATGGTGGCTCATGCTTATAATCTTAGGTACTCAGGAGGTTAGAGTAAGGCAGCAAAGTCTTTGAGACTCCATCTTAAATTAACCAGCAAAATGTCAAGTTGAAACACTTGAATTTAAACCCTAACACTACAAATATGGTAAGAAAGCAAAGCATGAAATAGAGTTCTAAGACAATGGGTTCCTTTGCTTTTCTATTTTTTGGTTCTATGAAGGGTCCAAGCCCCGATAGCTTGCTTACAGCCCCTTCTTTAACAAAGAGAAGCCAGCAAGACTGCTGGCAGTTGGCATTTCCAAAATATTCTTTTCATCAATGAACCATCTTGAGACTCCTGGAAAGTTGATTCTCTCCACTCAGCTCCAATGATCTCTAATTAATAATAATAATAATGAAGGCAAAATGAAATGGAAAGACTTGGAAAACATTATATTAAGTGAAGTAAGCCAGGCCCAAAGAAACATAGGTCCCATTGTTTCCCTTATTTGCAATAACTAGTATATGTCTGAGACAAGCAGAAAAGGTCAGATAAGATGATGTTTGGCGAAATGAACCCCAAGATAAGGACACAAGTGGTTTTTTCTTGCTTGCTATTGTTTCTAACATATTTATAAGGTGATTTCTTTGTTGCTTTGTATGTCCCTTCCCCACGGGATAACCCCTGTTTTCACTGAATTTGATGTTGGCATAATTTGTGGAGGGGAAGGGGAAAAAACAAATTTTTTAAATAGGGATACAGGTGGACCCACTGCAACAATGAGATGTACAAGATGCTATGTCGAAAAATAAACTTTACAACTTTGGTGTGGGGGTTGTATAGTGGTGGAGATGGGAAGGCAGGGATGGTAGGGGAAAAACAAAGGAGGAGGCTACAATGTTGGATAAGAAATGTACTCATTACCTTACCTTGCTCATGTAATTGTAACCCCTCTGTACGGCAATTTAAAAAAACATTAAAATAAAAAAATTAAAAATTTAAAAAAAATTTTAAAAGGTGAAATGCAGCCCAGACTAGGTAATCAATACGTTAAAGAAATCATTTATTCAGAATCTTTTACAAAAACAAATCTGCTGGCAGAAATCTAACTTTGCAAACAGTCCTTAAAATAGGAGTCCAAGCAGAGAAAAGGGCTGTACACAGAATGTCTCCGATGATAAACAAACTCCCTTTCTAAAGTCTCCAATCCAGAAAAGCAGTCCCAGTGCCAAAATCACAGAGGAAAACTGTCCTCCTGGCATCTTGCGCCCAGTGAAAGCAGGGAGCAGATGGTCAAGCATTTGGGGGCTCTTTCATTTTTGTAGCACAGGAACTAGTGTCCTGGGGAAACCCTGGACAGTGTTGGCCTGTGTCATGAACATACTTTTCTTAGGTTTATCTTCTACCGCTGTTTCCTTTCCCTGGGCTTTGAGGATTCAGGAAAGGGCCTGCTTTTGTTTGTTTGTTTGTTTGTTTGACTTAAAGACCCGCTGATTTTTTTCCCACTACTTTACTTCTCCATAAGAAGTGGAGACTTTCTTGTCATCTAGCCAGGGACAAAATGACAAACTAAGTGTCCAAACTTAAACTGACTATATATCTTGCCAGGTTTAGGACTTGATCCTATACATTTAATTGTACTTCTCAAATATACAATTGAATGAGTTCAAGAAATATATCCACCTGTGTACTGCTGTTCCTCTAGAGTCAGAGGGTTTTTCAAGTTTTCTGTTTTGAAAGATAGATTCAAAAGAAGTTGCAGAGATACTTCAAAGACAACCCTTAGATTATTCACTCAACTTCTCCCAGTGGGCTGCATCTTGTGGACCCACAGTATACAACAGCAAAACTAGGAAATGGGCATTGCTTCTGTTTTTACACATTGTTCTGTATTATTTTATCCAAGTGTAGCTCCTATAACTGCCATCATAATCACAACCCAGAGCAACCTCATCACCACAAAGAGTGCCTCATGCCATGCCATCACCTACTACAATCTTAATCATTGGTAATCACTAATTTGCACTTGGGAAATAATGTGCATGTTTCTAAATCAAATTATGTAGTATCTGGCTTTTAACATTAGATTATTTTACTCACCATAATATTCTTGAAACACGTCCAAATTGTTGTATGCATCATTAGTCCATCCTGAGTAATGGTATAGTATAGATACGCTACAGCTCATTCAATCTATTAAATAACATTTTTGATATTTCCAGTTTTGGTGCATACAAATGCATCTGTGATCAGCATCCAAGTTTTTGTATGGACATAGTTTTCTATGTCTCCTAGGTAAAATGTCAGGTATGGTTGCTGGGTTGTTATGGTGCCTAAGAAGCTTTTAGTTTTTAAAGAAAGGGCTAATTTCCAAAGAAACATAGGTCCCATGGTTTCCTTTATTTGCAATATCTAGTATAGGTATGAGTCAAGTGGAAAAGGTCAGATAATGTGATGTCAGGAAAATGAACCCTTAGATATGTATTTTAAGGCTTTTTTCTTTCATGCATGTGTTTCTAACGCATTTATAAGATTATCTCTTTGTTGCTTTGTATGTCCCTCCCCTGCTTTCACTATATTTGATGTCAGTATAACTTGTGGAGGAGATGGGGAAAAACCAGTTGTTTAAGGATACAGGTGGACCTGTTGCAACAATGAGAAGTACAAGTTGTCATGTCCAAAACGAGCTTTACAACGTCAGTGCAGGGGGGGGGGGGGAAGGAGAAGGTTTGGGATTGGGGGGGAGGGGGGAGGCTGGGAAGGGAGGTGAAGGGTAAACAAAGGAGAAGGCTGCAATGCTTGGTAAGAAATGTATGCATTATCCTGCCCATGTAATTGTAACCCCTCTGTACAGTATGTTCACAAATAAAATTAAATTATATAAAAAAAGAAAGGCTAATTTCATTTGAAAGGTTGTCCATACCATTTTGTATTTCCATCAGCCATGGGTGTGAAGTCTAGTTTCTTCACATCCTGTCCAGCAGTTGGTGGTTTTACTTGTTTTTATTTTAGCCATTCTATTAGATGTACAATATCTAATATATTTCTATTAGATATCTAATAGCATTGGCTAAAAAAATCCAGATATAGTGATCCTGACAACAATGGTAATCTCAAACATTTCCTCATAGGCCATTCATATATCTTTATCAGAATAATGATACCTGAATTCTTTCTCTTATTTTTTTTTTGGGGGGGGGGGGTCCGGTCATGGGGCCTGAACTCTGGGCCTGGGCACTGTCCCTCAGCTCTTCAGCTCAAGGCTAGCACTCTACCACTTGAGCCACAGCACCACATCCAGCTTTTTTCTTTTTGCTTATGTGGTGCTGAGGAATCGAACCCAGGGTCTCACGCATGCAAGACAAGCGCTCTACCACTGAGCCACCTTCCCAGCCCTTCTTTCTTTTATATATCTTTCATGGAAGGGTGACATTGATCAAGATGTACTGAACTCAAAAATTGTTCTGTTGAATTGAAATCCCTTTGTACAACAACTTAAAGATAATATAAAAATTAAATAAATGTGTCCTTCCTGGTCTAAGAAAATATTCTTCTATCTCTAATTTGCTGTGAGTTTTAATCATAAATGCATGTTGAATTTTGTCAAATGCTCTTTCACTTATTGAAATATGCATATGGGTTTCTCTTTGATAGTGAACTACAAGGATTATTTTCAAATACTAAACCATAAGCATAGCCACTAAGAAGTTTTTTTCACTCTCAAAGTGTTCCACTTTTCTTTTTTATAACAAATTACACAGTTTCTCTTTCTAGAGTCTTCTCTCCATTTCACAAAACAACTGAGGTCCTTTGAATTAGGGCTTCGGGAATCTGATACTCCCAGTAAATTGGATTTGCCTGTTTTGTTTTATTTTCAGACATCTTAAGAGTAAGAGGCTCCCTGATTATAGTAGGCTAGACATTTGGTGCTCTAGGGAATTTTATACACGATATTAAAAGTAAGCTGAGTTCTACATCTTTCCCTTACTAAATACTTCTGGCACTTAAGGGTATGTAGGCGCCCAGGGAAATTTAAGCTGTAGCCCCTCATTGATCTACCCTGTACACTGCAGAGCCAGATCTTGAACAGATGGAACCTCCTGAAGATGCAATGCTAAAGAGGACATGTGAAGTGGTAATGGAGAGTCCTTCCATATTTAAATAATGTAGTAAGTGTGTATAAATAAACTAAAGGGAGCACTACATACCTGGAGGCAGTATCTCTTGGGAGTTCTTCAGTGCACTGAGGGTCCTTGAAGGTGACAGTCTTTGGGAATCACTCTTAAGTATTGGCTGAAGCTTTATGGCTAGCAACTGGTTTCAATGAGCCAAAGGAGATGGTATTTTGGTGCCCTTCTTGGGCTTAGATGTCACAGACCTGGTTTCTAATCTTAGCTTTGCCACAGACACAATATGGGCTCTGAGGCAAACCATGCTATATATAATCACAACAACAATGACAGCTGCCCAAATCTATAGAGGAATAGGTCAACTATTTAATATATAATATTTCCATAATATAAAAGAAGAAAGTATTGTCAGGGTGAATCTAAGGTCGAAATTTAATTGTTGCAAATGTTGCAACATAAAATATCCACTTGCATTAACTGCCACTGTGACAAAGACTTGTCACGAAGTGTATCCCTGAACTTCACAACATCCCTAGGATTGTCTGTGGGTTCTATTATCACAGGCAAGTGACACTTTAGAAAGGGTCAGGCAGCTGGAAAGCGGCAGGGCTAGAATTTAAATGAAGGTAATATAACCTTAAAATGCTTGGTTTTTATCTTGATGTTCAACTACCCATGTCCTAATAAAAAATAAATAAGCAGGCTAAAACACCAGTCTTCTATGGAGCACAATCCCGAATGAGTAGAAAGAACAACTACTTAGAGCTTCAGTTGCTGTTAGCCCCCAGCTAACCTTTATTGAGAGCTTATAGAGTTCTTAAGACATTTGCTATACCTTTCTTAAGTAGTGTTCTTAAAACTCGCTTTTGTAGGAGATGTCCTGCCCTGTAATATGGCCTTGGTGCAGTCTCAGGCCACTTTGGCTTGGATGGTCAATGCTCAGCTACTTAGGACTCTTGATGGTATTTGCAAAATTCCATGTTTTGTTCACCAGTGGCTGTTCTAGAACCCATCTCTTCACTGAGGACAATCCATTCTAATACTTGGCCTTAGGACACCTGACTGGTGCACTGCCAATCTTCAGCAATCACAGGTGGGGTACAAAAATAGATCGTCTACACCTTTGTCCCAGACATACACTGTAGAGAGTTTTCCAAGCAGGAGTGAACAACTGGAACTATGTGCAATTAACTATGGAGTACTCAGGATGCACAGGTCCTGAATTTGATACCAGGTCCAGAAAAAGAAAAAAAAAGATCTTGTTCATTTTGCCAACCTAGTGGTGTACACCTATAATCCTAACACTAGGGAGAGCTGAAGGAGAGGATGGTAAATTCGGCCTGGACTATTCAGCTAAGACCCTGTCTCATATTAAAAACAAAACAAAAAGAGAAAACCTGCCCCGTTCACCACCATCTGGGCCTCAGTCAGACGTGAAAGTCAAGTGAAGAAGACCCCCAGATAAACAATAGCATGTTTCAGCAACAAAGCAGTCCAGCCAGGACTACTGTACAGCCAGGACCAGAATCTATGCAAGAAAGAATAGCAAAATTCAGATTTGGAGTTCAAGTGTTGCCTAATTCAATTTCTATTGTGAAATCTCAGAGCCAAAGGAGAGACAGAAATTCAGATAAATAGATTTTTTTCTGGGAAATAATATTGTTATGATGGTCGTGGTTATTTAATTGTTTCTCTCAGCTCACAACAAAAAGAACAGAAAATATAAAGTAACTCACTGTGCATCAAGATAGAGAATTCATGTTAGGACTTGAGCATCGTTGTGTCCTTGACCTAAATTTTATCATCTAGGATGTACTTATAGATTCTCAGAGTCCCCAGATAATGGCCTGCAAACACATTATGTAATCAGTAGCTGTGGATGGAATACTGGTCCAGGAGCAGCCAGTATTATAACTTCTACTCATTCTTTCAGCATTCTTCAGACTACTGCTCTAGGCAGCATATTTGACTTGCATCGGCACAAAATATTGCCTCCAAAATAGGTGTGACTCCTTGCAAGCTGACAGCACGAAGTCAATATGTCCAGTGACTGAGGAATCTTCAAACTCAGGGCAATGTAGACATCACACTTCCTGAGGCTTGAAGGGGCCTGTGAGGTAAACACAGATCCGCCCCTGTGATCCAGGCAGAGCTGGTTATTTCTCATAGTCTCTGATTCAGATTCCTGCCTAGCCTTGAGAATGGAGCAAGAAATGTTTTCTGGTGTTTAATGCATCCCAGAGGTCAAGGGAGAGATGTTACACAATGACTAATGATAGGGAATGCTTTGTCAGGATTATATTTAATTTATACTTAGGTGTTGGCAGTCTCTTATAGACAATTATTTCTCTAAGACAACCCCTTACTCCTTTTGAACTGTATGGCTGTTACTGTAGAAGTAGATGTGGGATTTTAGGCTATTCATCTTAGGGATGAACAGTTAGCAATTAAAAAAAAAAACAACAGTACTGTCCATGTGTTCACCCAACACCTGCATTCTATTGTGCTAGTATTCATCTTCAGTGGTTTCCGAAGATGATGACATTTCCCTTCTATTTATAGAACCAGTCTGCTTGCTGAACATTGTCAAAAGAAAGAAAAAAATCACAATAAATGGAAAAACTGAGCACTCTCGTTCTGCATTGTTATGTTCTAGAGTCCAAAATTAGATGTTTATTTCTAATTTATTTTACCTTCAGTAATATTTGACAAGTTTTGACTCAGCTCAAAATGTAGACACTAATATCAGTACTTTGCATTTAAAAAATAAATTGTGGTACAAAGTCTGAATCTTTGGATTTCCTTTTGAAAGAAAAGAAATTTCCAGTGATTTCCCAAAGAAGTTGAAAGTTGAATTACTTAAATATATAAGAAACAGACCAATAGAAAGTGTGCGATGATCCTTGGAGAAAAAGCAATCTGGCATGATCACCCTGCCTTCACAAGGCAGAGAGCTTAGGGTCTCTTATTTCTGTTCTTGAAATGGTTTCACCAGTCTTCATTGAAAACTTGTTACTGTTTTCAGGTGAGAAGCCAGGTTCAGATCTCATGCATGTAGCCTGGTCCTGATTTATCTTGTCATGACAAAAACCAGACTCTTTGGCATTCTCATGACTCATCTCAGTATATGAATGACAGCTTCCTCTTTGTGCTGTGGCCAAACAACAAGAGCTTAGTCACAATTCATCCTCTCTTTAATTTACCTGGGCTTATGCCAGCCCTGTATTCCCTTAATATCTGGGTAATTTGGTGTAAAACTATGCCTGATTTAACTGTTTCTTTCTCCCTCATAACATTTGAGTAAAAAAGAAATGTCATTGTTTTGAAATATGAATTAAATGCATTATTTCATTTTGATCCTAGTCTTGCAATGTGTATCCTGAATACTAGGGGAAATGAGACTCACATCTAGGGCTCTTTTACTTAGCAAGAGGTGATTGAAAAAGATGACACTGATCAAGATGCATGTACTTACGTGTTGACATGTTGAACTGAAACTCCTTTGTACAATTTCTTAAGGATAAAGAAATTAATTAAGAGATGACTATCCTAATAGCAACTTAAGTTTGATTAGAATTATAATCCATTATTGTTATTGAAACTAGAACTTTGGGGTTCACTTTAGGTAGCATTACTTTTAGAATATGTAGTGTATGAAAAGGTAGACATCACTCCATTTACAAAAGCAAAAGGAATCTTGATTGTCTTCAGAAACTGGCATTTGTAGGCAGGAGATCCAGAGTACCAGGAACATGTCTGAGTTTGCTAAGGTACTGGGAAAACAAAGACCTGTTTTATTTTGTTTGTTTTTATTTGGAACCTTGTAAAACATACTGGAGTGATTTAATTAACCTCCTTGTGTTTCCTATACTCGGTTGTAAAATGAAAAATAAATTGAAGCTAACTTATAGATTTATTATGAGGATTAAATAAGAGATTACATATTTTGGACACATAGCAAATGCTCATAAATATTAGCTATTAATCTTTCAATGAGGACAGTAATTCAGCTTCTCAAGAATCATGTGCTATGTACTGAAGCCATGCCATGTTATTTGAGGTCTAGGGTCATAGTAGTTGATTGCTCTAATGCAGCACTGCTCTGATCCCTGAAGTCAATGGCCAAGCAGTAGAGCTATCACATTGACAGCTACAACACTAAGCGGGCAATTCCAATGGTCTCTGCCCACTGCTGAGCCAAGAAGACTGCGTGGGCTCTGCTCATGAGGAGCAACTCCAAAAAAACTTCTGTATCACCAATAACAGCTACTCTTCATGTGTTAGTAATTGTGCTGTGTATTGGACATGTGTCCTCATTAAATCCCTGTGTGTGACTAGCTCTGCCTGGCAGATCAACAAATGACCCAGTGTTATCCTTCTAGGCAGTGACAGTGCCAGGACTGGGTGCAGCCTTGTCCAGCTCCAGCATCGTGGGCCTTAAGCAGGTGCTAACTGCTGGCAAGCAAACAGAAAGGAATACACAATAAACCCTACTCCTCACCTCACTTTACTGGCAGTTTGCTTAGAGTTCTTCCAAAAGGAATACTTTATAGAGTATTTGTATGTGTCTTCTTTTCACCTACTTCTGTGAATCTAACCTTCCACTCTATGCAGCTTCAGATAGGGAGGTGGGGAGGAACGGATTTTATTCAACAACCAGTGCAGATACATGCCAGACAACCAATCAGAACAGACTAGGAAATGAAATGGGAGCAGAGCTGTGTCATTAGTTATACAATGTGTCCTTAAGGTGTGATTGGCTTGTTGGGGTATGAAGTGGCCTTGGGGTAGCAGCAAGTCATCTACCAGTATAGATGTAGACTTGGTCCTACAGTGAAACTTTGTTTTTGGACCCCAGGCCCAAAGTCCAGGAATAGCAAGTGAGATCCAGCTACTTGTTGCTATATGCTAAATAAAGACATGACAAAGGACACAGAAAGGAGATATATTTCATGGCCACCATGGGAAAATAGCACATCAGAAAATTTCAGAAATCTTCTGGGGTATATGTCCAATAGAGGACCTGGGGATAGGGAGTGAGAAATGTATACAAATAAAGCAGTCTCAAGTCATAAGTGTGGCATGGTTGACCATTATCTCAGTCTTTGTCCTTGGAGGAGTTCCAGCCAACAGTTATCACTCTATTACTGGAACAAAGTGGGCTCCTGAGTTTTTGACTGTTTTCTTTAAAACAGTAAGAAGGCATTGCTTGTTTGAGAAGCAGTTTTCCTTCTACATATGATGTTAATAATGTATCTTCTCTTTCCTCCAGGAACCCAAGGTGAATGCAAAGCATCTGCTGTAAAGAATAGCTCAGATCATAGGGCACAGTTACAAAGTTGGGAGACTTTTAGTTAATTCACAGAGCCTAACAGAAACATTTTTAGGGTGCCTCTAATCCAAGGGATTGCCTGTGCATACAGCATGTACTATGAAGGGGGTTTCCTGAAGTAGGACACTAAGACATAGAAGAAGAGGAAAAAAACTGAAAGCCAACTCCTCTAGTCCAGAAGGCTTGGGGAACACTGAAGACACAAGTAAAAGCAAGAGGGGCACGCCGACTTCAGAATCTTCATCCCTACCCCATCTATTCTTTCTAACACTGCTAGAAAGGGGATTATTTGGAAAAAGCCACAAGTAGAAGTCCCAAAAATCTTCCCCTGCCTTAACCTTGGTAGCTTCCAAAATGGTATAAGATGAGTGATGGGGGAAACAGTGGAAGCAAGTTAGATAAATAGCTTTGAGGCAATATTCCTGATTCTACCATGTGCAATACAGAAAGCATCTACAGCTGCCGCAACTCTTAGGAAGAGGGATAATATTCAGGACCGTGAGTGGGAAGGGGCCTACCTGTGGAGATAAGTGAGCATAACCAAATGAAGAAGGGGAAAGCTATTTAGTTAGAACTTGGTCCAGTATCACCTCGGTTTTGGCAGACCCTCAAAGCAGGCAAAGGGGTGGAAAGCTTTATAATGGGAAAAGGGAAAATTTCAAGTAGGTTCTGATTGCAGGCTATTGGCCCAAGAAAACTGGAAGAAGCTGGAGGTGTGCTAACTGAAAGCAAGGCATCCTTTACGACTGGCTCAGGAGCACATTTTACTTTCTCTGGTGGGTCCCAAGTTAGAAGTGAGAACAAAACTTAGGAATGTTGTTGCTGATTAATAAAGTTCTGGCAACTTAGGAATGATTGTTAATGAAATTATAGCATGGCTTCCTGGGCTGTGGCTAGAGACAGCAATCTGGCTTTCCACATATCTAACTGCAAACAGGCTATCCTCTGAGCTAGTCACTGTGAATTAATGACTTTCCTGGGCAGCCTGCTCCAGAGCAGGTGCTCAGTTTTTATATGTATCATGGCCATCATCTGCTCACATAGGTATTAAAGATCTCAACCCATGTCAGGTACCGGTGGCTCAGACCTGTAATCAAGCTACTCAAGAGGCTGAGATCTGAGGATCACGATTCAAAGCCAACCTGGGCAGGAAAATCCGTGAGACTCTTGTCTCCAATAAACCACTAGAAAAATGGAAGTGGTGCTGTGGCTCAAGTGGTAGAGTGCTAGCCTTGAACTGAAGAGCTCAGGGACAGTGCTCAAGCCTAGAGTTCAAGCCCCACGACCAACAAAACAAAACAACAACAAAAAGATCTCAACCCATAATGGCCACATAAGAGCAGTCACATGGCTTAAAGGTCACAGGCTTAGATAACAACCCAGCAGCACTTCCTCAGTGGAGGTAATGAGGATTCAGTGGACCCATGTAGATTTGGGAACACTCTCTTCTGGTGTCAATCCAGTAGAAGATAAGCAGCAAGCTTTGACAAAGTTGTAAGAGGCTATGCAGACCTTGCCTGGGCATGTCTCTTTGCCTCTGCCCATCACCCCCTTAGAGCTGCCTGGGTCCTGCTGCCTGTTTGCCTCATTTAGGTTAAAGGAGAAATTCTTGATATTGGTCGTTTACACCTTATTTCACTTTGGATTATGTATTACTCCTCAATTTTTTTAAATTTGCATTCTATTTACTATTTATTGTAAGAGTTACTAAAAAATTCTAAATCAGGTGATTTTATCTTGTCTTAAGGCTATACAGGTCTTTTGCAGACCTCTAGAAATCACAGACCAAAGCTAGCATCAGACTTAAAGCTGACTTATTTAATTGAGCCTTGTGAAACTGTCACTATTCAGTAGTTTTTGTTCTACAAAAATAGCAGTCTTGTAAGTTCATTCCAAAACTAGCATAATATCATAAGTTTTACTCCCAGGAGCCAAACAGGCAAATAGAAAATGCTTTTTTAAAATATTCTCATTTTTATTTAAGAAAACCACTGAGATGTTGTGGCTAGTGCACATGTACACAAACACACATGTGCACACACATACACAACAACACACATATACAGAATTTTCCAGCATCTAAACACATACACACAAAATGGTGACTGAACACTTAACCCTCCCATTAGTTTTTGTAAGTGCAGAAGAAGCATTTTAAAAGTACATTCCTATCTAATTCAGCAGGAGAGATTAATCATGACAGGACAACAATTTTATAGACCATATTTTACTTTGTCTTTCTTATTTATTCTTGAAGAGGGGTTTTTCAGCTCTCAAAGTAAGACATTTGAATTTTCCTCAAGATCAAGTGATAATGAATAAAAACAAATTTAATCTCTTTTACAGAGAGTTGGCAGAAAGAGGTGAGCAAGTATGTTGGCAAAGGCAAGTATGAACCAATACCAAGTAAACGCCAAGTAACTACATGTTTCTTCCAAGCTGCTAAATGTGGGGAGGGCATTGGATCTCCTTAATGTTGAAAACTGTGTTGGCAATTTCTTTTCTAATGTGCTGGATGAAATCTTTTTAGCCACTGTCAATTTAAAGATTCCTGTAATTGCACTCTTGTAACAAAGAGTACATTTCCTATGCCAAATTTGTCCTCAAATATGGTTTCATGGCAAATCTTAAGAGTGGTTACATCAGTTGCACCTAGAGTTTTCCTGTAATTAATGAATTAGGGACCAAATCCTTCTAACACTGGTCATTTTAGTCACTTTGCTTTCCTGCTAAGTGAATACTTGTCATGCCTGGAAAAGCTCAAGTTGGGAAGCATATTATTTAGCTAAAGGTTGAGGTATATATTATTTAATAGAAACAACTCAATGGAGGAAACATTTATTTTGGCTCACAGTTACATAAATTTAAGTCCATGTTTGGCTAGATCCATTGCATTGGTCCTAAGGTGAGGTTGAAAAACGTGGTGGCAGGAACTTGTAGCAGAGGTTACTTTTCTCATGGTGGTCAGGAAGTAGAGATAGGGACAAGATACCATTCAAAGGTATGCCCTTGGGGACCTACTGCTAAACAGGTTCTTCCTAAGTGTCTGTCACCTCCCAATCATGCCATCAAATTATGCATCTATCAATGGATTAATTCGCTGATAAGATCAGAACTCTCGGGACTCAATTATCTCTCAATAGTGTTACCAGAGATCAAGCCTTCAATATACAAGTCATTTTAGGAACACCTCATATCCAAACAATAAAAGAGGATCCCAAACCTGAGTTGTCTAACAGGTTGTATCGCACCTTTGATGTTAAAGATTTAAATCTACTCTATTGGCATAACAATAAAACTTGGACTCAAATTATCTTAGATATCAATCTCAGCATATACCACTAATTCTTCTACTCTGTTGTAATGTATAGATTTAAAATTTGTCTTTATTGTCAAATTTTCTTTTCTCCTTATACTATAAATCCAATGCAGAAAAAAAAAAAAAACATATATTCTACACCCCTACCACCTATTTTGCTGGTATCTGTTGAGAAGTAAGTTGGAAGACCTCATAGAGCTCCACAAGCCCAATAAAAACCACAAATCATGCTACTGCTAAAAGTGATTAATTTGAACCCTAGATTCAAAACTTTGGACATTAGGTTTAATATTTATCTTTTAGCAATGGAGAATTTTAAAGAAAAGGGGGAAGAAAGGTAGCCCGTGCCTGGATAGCATAAAGAAACACGTAGGGTTAACTTAAGCCAAGGTTACATTATTTTCAAATGCAAAAATGAAGTGAAAACAGAGAGGTACTGCAGACAGTCTCCTGTGCCCTCCCTTGGAAAGGAACCAGGAGGTTCTGGCCATTTGCCATCTTTCTCACTTACAATGCCTTCTGGGTACTACAAAACAGCTTGTGCCCTGCCTTCTTGGAGTGATAGCGTCCCATTAATTCTCTAATAATGTCACTACAAGGTGGTGATATACAGAAAATATATAAATATATAAAACCAAAGACACCACAGGAAGTCAGAAAGACCTTACCCCCACCTCACCCTGGAGGGCCAAACAGCCCATCTCAGATTTGGCAGCTAAAACCAAGAACATGTACACAAACAAACAAACACACAAAAGGCCCATTGATTTTTATCCTTTTTCATTCTTTCTTTGAAATAAAAACTCAACCTGAGAAATAAGAAACAAAAAAAACTCCCAGAAAACACATAAAGCTCTTCATTTTGCTGTAGGCACTCAGCCTCTTCCCTACTGACGGTTGCTATTTGCCAGATAACCCATTATGGGAGGAAAATCTCCAACGGTTGATACATAAATCATTCTGAAGGCTGGGGCTTCCCAAGGGTAACACCAGAGATTATCAGTCCGGCAGAGATGTTAACATCCATTTTCCCATCATTGTAAGGCCCTTTGTTAATGCTTTTCTTTTTTTGTGGAAACACACAATGGCCTGCTTTATGAAGACATGTTATACAAATAGCAGTTATTCTGTGTTAAAGTGTTCTGTCTCTGTCCCTGTAACTTCAGCAAATACCCCCTATACAGAAAGACTTTTATGACAGGCCAAACAGCCTCAAGAGTCCTGAGGCATTAAAGGATCAAATCCTCAGGTCTTCATTCCTAAAAGAAAATCATTAGGTTTTTAGCAAGCAGAGCTCTTCCTGTGGATGGTCCAGGTAAAAAGGGGCTCTATTCCAAAGTAAAAAGGGATGTTTCTCTGTCCCAGTTCCTGAGCCCGAAGTCAGTCTAACACTAAGATTCCTGTTATTTTACCTATTCATTTCAGCAGGAAAACTAAAGCAACACTAGAAAGGTGATAGTATTTGGCTAAGGTCAGAGAAGCCATTTATAGTGACTAAAATTTAAATTTACTTAGTCACCTATTGCCTAAATTCATTTATTTGTCCATGCATCTCCTAAACAAGAAATAGTATTCAGATGGGACTGAGGTATAGATGAAGTGGTAGAGTAGCTAGCAAGACAAGGCCTTGAAATCAAACCCCAAGTACTGTTAGAACCAAATGCCAAGTACAGTGGCTCACACTTGTAATTGTAGCAACTCAAGAGGACTGCTATGTGAGCCAGATTAGGCAGAAAAATTCCTTAGAATCCATCTCCAAATAACCAGTAAAAACCAGAGCTGGAAAAGTGGCTCAAGTGGTAAAGTGCTAGCCTAGCAAGTGTGAGAATCGTTAAGTTCAAACTCTAGTACCACTACTATAAAACAAAAGATAGAAGGACATTAAGTGATTCTAAAAAGGTTAATAATGAAACAAGATACAGTATGTACCTTCCTAAGGCATTCATAGTGCATAAGATTAAAATGGTGACATAAAGACAGAAAACAGACCCATCCAGTGTTTATCATCACAGATATGATTAAATATGTTTTGGTACATCTGTATAATGAAACAACAATAGTTAAGACAATTCTAGGCAAAGCAACTATACTTATTAAGGTGCAAAGAGCTGTAAGGTTACAGGGTTGAGAAGGTGGCTCAGTGGTAGAGCACTTGCCTTGCATGCATGAGGCCCTGGGTTCGATTCCTCAGCACCACATAAATAGAAAAAGCTGGAAGTGGTGCTGTGGCTCAAGTGGTAGAGCACTAGCTAGCCTTGAGCTGAAAAGCTGAGGGACAGTACCCAGGCCCAGAGTTCAAGCCCCACAACCGACAAAAAAATAAATAAAAGAGAGAACTCTAAAGTTAACAATAACAGAGCCAACAAAACCAGAATAAGTATGTATTAATCCAACTATATTATTACTTTGAATGTCAATGATCTAAAGGCATCAATTAAAAGATGCAGATTATCAGAGATGATTAAAACATACAAGTAACTATATTTTGCTCATAAGAAATAAAATTTAACACGAAAACATACATAGAGTAAGCAAAAGTGGATGACAAAAGATATAATATGTTATACCGTGGGGGAGGGACATACAAAGCAACATAGAAATCATCTTATAAATATGTTAGAAACAATTGCATGAAAGGAAAAAAAAACAAAAACAAAAAAACATTTGAATACTTATCTTGTGGTTCATTCTCCTAACACCAACTTATCTGACCTTTTCTGGTTGACTCAGACATATACTAATTACTGCAAATAAGGGAAACCATGGGACCTATGTTTCTTTGGGCCTGGCTTACTTCACTTAATATAATTTTTTCCAAGTCTAACCCATGCTTTCACTGTATTTGATGTTGGTATAATTTGTGGAGGGGAAGGGAAAAAACAAATCATTTAAGGATACAGGTGGACCCAGTGCAACAATGAGATGTACAAGTCGTTATGTCGAAAAAAACTTTACAACTTTGGTGGGAGGGGGGAGGATTTGGTGGGGAGGAGGAGGGGGAGTATGGGAAGGGATGGGAAGGGGAAACAAAGAGGAGGCAACAATGCTTGATAAGAAATGTACTCGTTATCTTGCCCATGTAATTGTAACTCCTCTGTACGGTATTCTCACAATAAAAAAATATTTTAAAAAAGATACAACATATTAATATTAGTGAAGAGAAGGAAGAAGCTACCAGACACAGCAAACTTTAAAACAAGGAAAATTATCAGGAATAAAAAAAAGGTGATAATCGTACATCATGACAAAGAGGTTAATTCTTCAAGAAGATTAGTATTTACCATGTATGCGCCTAACAATAAAGTGTCAAAATACAAAACTGATTATCCTGCAAGGAAACTTAGATGGATCCAGTATAGTTGGATTCACTAGCCCTTTATCAGAAAAAGATCCAGCAGGTAGAAAATCAGTAAGGACACAGTTGGATTCAACATCCATTTCAATGACTGGACATAATCAACTTCAACAGACCACTTCATTCACTAGCAGAAAAGAACACTCTCCTCCTCAAGCTCCTGTGGAACACTTATCAACATAGACCACATTCTGGACATGAACCAAATCTGAAACTTTTTTCAGACAGAAAGCATACAATGTTTTCTCTGAGAGCTGTGGAATTCAACTAGAAATGCCTAACTGAGAAAAAAAAAAAAAAAAACACTGAAAAATTATAAAACACTTGAGTTTAAATCACATTATTTCTAAACAACAGTTCAATGAAGAAACCTGAAAGGAAGTTCTAAACACACTTTTAGCAAAATAAAAACTAATTTACCAAGCCTGTGGGATGCAACAAATGCAGAATGTGGGAAACTATAATACTGAAGAAATTTGTAAGAAAAGAAGAAATCTAAAATCACTTATCTAAGCATTTACCTTAGAAAATTTGAAAAAGAATTGGTTAAATCAAAGTACACTGAAGAAAAGAAAGGAAAAATTAGAGCAGAATACAATGCAACTGAAAACAAGAAAGCAATAGAAAAATCAATGAAACAAAAACCTGGTTATTAATAAAAGTGTCAAAGACCTTAATAGATACCTCACCTAATTTCAAAAATGGTGACAGAAGTCATGATGCTCTTGGGTCGGACAAAGAACTGTACTACAACAGTAGCAGTAGCCAGAGCAAGTGAATTTCCTTGTACTAATTTTCCAAGTCTCAAGTCACACAAAATGACATGAAGAGGACCAGTGTGGATTCAGGTCCTGGAAAGAAACTCTGAGCTTAGGGAATGTGGGTATTTTGTGATAGGCAATACACATACTTACTCTTTGTTCAGAAAGGATACAGATCTCCTATACAACCATCCTTGAAAAGATATTCCAGAAAAAAATGTGATCAGAGCCTTGGAAACATGTACAGAAATACAAGAGACCTACTGAGCGTCTCCAAAATAGTCTAGTCTTCAGTAATTATAGAATTTTTAGTGTGTGTCATTTCATTGGGAGAATGAGAAAAAGAAAGAGCTAAAGGTGCATTTTACATAACTTTTCTTTGAAATTCTTAAATTTATCTGCACTTTATTATTATGAACCTGCTCTATTCACAGAAAATAAAATTCATTTTAAAAAGAATTTTTCCCAAGCTGGGCACCAGTGGCTTAAAAGCTTATAACCCTAGTTACTCAAGAGGCTAACATCTTTACTGTCTGGGTTTGAGGTCAGCAGGAGCACAAAAGTCTATTAGACTCTATCTTCCAAAGAACCAGCAAAAGGCAGGGCTGGGGCTGGGCACAACCATATCCAGGCTCATGCCTGTAATCCTAGCTACTCAGGAGGCTGAGATCTGAGGATCAGGGTTTGAAGCAGGAAAGTCCAAAAGACTCTTATCTTCAATAAACTACTCATAAAAAAGCCGGAAGTTGTGTTGTGGCTCAAGTGATAGGCTCAGGGACAGAGCCCAAGCCCTGAGTTCAAGCCCCAGGACCAGCAGAAAAATGTCAGGGCTGGGAGCATGACTCAGTGGTAAAGCTCCAGCCTAGCAAATAAGCTGAGCAAGAAAATGGCCCTGAGTTAAAAACTCCCTATCACCAAAATTAATTTAATTTTTTAATCTTTTCCCTTATATCTAAGTTTAACATGTAGCTCAAGTTCTATCATTTCATTCTGTGTACTTGTATTGTTAACAGGTAAACTCATATTTATGGTTGTGGATGTGGGGAGAGGCTAAGAGAAGCTGCCTTTGAATTTAGAAATGTTGTATGGACATAAAGTAGCCTGGTCTCAGCCATGCTATTATGATAAAGTACTTCACAGATGTCCACATTTTAGTCAAAATGTAGTAAGAGGAAAAAAACATCTCTAAGATAGCAGAAGAGAGACACGATCTGTATAAAGTCCTCAGGGAAAACCACAGTTCTGATTTAGTTAAGCTTCCCCTCTCAAAAGAGGAAGCTGCTGGATGCCGGTGGCTCACGCCTATAATCCTAGCTACTCAGGAGGCTGAGATCTGAGGATCACAGTTCAAAGCCAGACTAGACACGAAAATCCGAGAGACTCTTATGACCAATAAACCACTAGGAAACTGGAAGTGGCGCTGTGGCTCAAGCGGTAGAGCACTAGCCTTGAGCTGAAGAGTATGGGGGCAGCGCCCAAACCCAGAGTTCAAGCCCATCACCAACAAAAAAAAAAAAAGAGGAAGTCCACTTCCATCTAGTGTGGTAAACCTTTGGTTTCACTTCACCTTTTCAACTTTCTTCTTTGGTTTCACTTCACCTTTTCAACTTTCTTTAAATACTCTGCAATGGTCTCTCCTTTGGTGTCCTGCAATGTTAGATTTCCTAAGTCTCATATCAACTCTTTTTCACTAAAGCATACAATCTGTTAACCAGAGAATCTATTACTTGATAAAGATGGTAATATCACAATGCAGTTGTTCCCTGCATGGGCACACCCAGCTCATTCCTAGGAATAATGCTCTACCAAGGCTGAGCTTGGTATTGTGGTCTCAGTGCTTGTTACCTCCTTAACTTAAAACCTAACTGCTGAAGTACCTACATTAAGAAATAGGATCTTTAGGAGATGACAAGGTTATGGCAGCTTTGCCCTCATGAATGGGATCAATGCCCTCATAAAAGAGGCCTGGGCTGGGAAGGTGGCTCAGAGGTAGAGTGCTTGCCTTGCATGCATGAGGCCCTGGGTTCGATTCCTCAGCACCACATAAGCAGAAAAAAAGCCGGAAATAGTGCTATGGCTCAAGTGGTAGAGTGCTAGCCTTGAGCTGAAGAGCTGAGGGACAGCTGAGGGACAGGCCCAGAGTTCAGGCCCCATGACCTAAATAAATAAATAAATAAATGAATAAAGATACCTAACGGATCTTACTTGTCCTTCCTACTCCATGAATTATAGCAAAGAGACTGCCCTTACCAGAGAGAAATTGGTCACATTGATCTTGGACTTTGCAGTCTCTAGAATTGTGAGAATCAGCTTTCTACTGTTTCTAAGTCAACTCTAGCTTATGGTTATTTTGTTGTAGTTGTCCAGATGGACTAGGACATTTGGTTTTATGATTTGCTAAGGTAGTTTCATATAACCATTTAGATAAAAGGAATTAACCTTTCATGTAAGAACTTTGAACCCTCATAAATATTTATTGAATGAATAAGTGAATGTGCTAGATAAGAAAGGATATAAACCAACAGAGGTTAAAGGGAATGTGCTTATATGTTTATACATTACAATCTGAAATTAATTGCCCTTCAAATGTATAAATATGCTCCACCATTAACAGAGTTCTTTCTTCCCATAGTAGTGATAAACTTATATAGTAAGTTAAAAGCTGCATGCTACATACTGGTAAACTAAGCAAAGCTTCTATTTTATTAATGTACTTTAGTTGTACAAAGGAGTTTCACTGTGAAACATTCAAGTATGCATATAATATGCTTTGATCAAATTAATTTCCTTATCCCTATAACTTCTCTTTCTTATCACACTACCTTTGATAATTTTAACAGGCATCATTATTCTATTTGCTAACATGCATATAAAATATTTTGATCATATTTACTCCCTCCGTCATCTTTTTCATCCCACTTTTTCCCCAAGCAGCAAAGCTTCTCCCTCCACATTTCTCCCTTTCCAGAACCTCACTGCTCTCCAGTTACACACATCAATTGTATAAGAGGTTAGTTATCTTGCAATGAAACAAAATACAATTAACTGTCTCACAAGGTTATTGAAATCATGACCTCATGTATATAACACCATAACCAGTCAGCGAGGAGATAATAAATCTTCACATGCAAAAGAGTTAGCTAAAGACCTGGGTGTGGTGGTACACACCTGTAATCCAAGTACTTAGCAGGCTGAGGCAAGAGAATCACAAAAATCAAGGCCAGTATGAGCAATAAAGTCAGTCATCATCTCAAAAAAAAAAAAAAGCCCTAAATTCTCAGCCTTTTAAAGCATGCTTTAGAAAGTGCTCCAAGAACTAAACAGGTATGTATTCTAACTCTTAACTCCAACCAAATTGCTGAGCTTTCTACTCACCTGTCATTTATAATAAAAATCTTTAAGTATCACTGAAGTCACCTAAATGTACTAGCTGTGTATCATAAGGAAAACAGAGACAGTAATGTAAATAAATGGAATATGCATGCAATGTCTGCCTCTTCTATTTTAGAAGTCTGTCTCTGTTGGCCAAAAATTACTTTCACAAAAGTATTAATTACCTATTGTTAGCTTAAAGGATGCCTGGAATGTTATGGCTAAACATGAAACTTCTCACTGGCTAATTTCCTTCAAGACAAGACAATGTTTGCTCTAGTCTAGAGTTTCTCCTATCTAAAAATAAAAAGTATATTTAAGATTAAAGACACTCTGAGCATTTCACTGTTATATGAAACCCTTGCCTGTGTACAATCTGTTAAATTTGTCCTCACTTTGTCACAGTGTTAGGTGCTTCTAGGCATTCCAAAGAGACATCCTGTTTAAATTACCAAGGCTATCGAGACAATGGATTATGAACAAGGCGCCTCAACCAGACCCTTCTTTTATCTCTGAGCATGGTCACAACCTCTGGACAAGCTGGCAAGTCTTATGAATTTCAAGTATTTTAGGGACTAAGTTGAGTTGTATACCATCTCTTTATTCCTATTTTGCCACTCAAGCTTTAAAATTGAAGCATATCTTAAAAGATGTTTTTCTACACTCTATATACAGAAAATGTTCCTATATTTCTACATATTTTTCTGTATTTCTATAATACAGTTCAGTTAATTGGTACTGCATTATAGAAAATAAGTGAATAGCTAAGCACTGGTGGCTTATGCCTAGCTACTCAGGAGGCTGAGATCTGAAGATCATGGTTCAAAGCCAGCTGGGGCAGGAAAGATTGTGAGGCTCTTATCTCCAATTAAACTCCATAAAAACCAGAGGTGGAGCTGTGACTCAAGTAGTGCAGTGCTGGCTTTGAACACAGGGACAGTGTCCCAGCCCTGAGTTAAAGTCCCAGGACTGGCACACACACAAATAAACTCAGAAAATTAGTGGGTAAATGTGTCAGAAGTCTTTAAGGACTATGAAGCTTTTCTCCCAGTAAACCTGTAGCTGGGAACCTTTCTTATAAAAATGCACCATAAACATCTAAAATATTGTATTATGATACTACCTGGAAATAATTAACCATAATATACATATCAGCATGATTACAGTTACTAAGAGTTTTGAATAATAACAGAAAATGTTTGATATTATATTAGCTGAGAAGCTAGATATAAAGTTTTACTTTTACAATATACACCATATAAAAATAGTACTTAGTTGCACTCAGTATTTATATAGAAAACTGGTTAAATAAATTAAACATAACAATTTGGGGTTTCTCTTGTTTATTTTCTGTTTGTTTTTGCCCTAGTGAAGTTTGAACTCAGTCTAGATGCTCTATCAGTTGAGTCCATGTCTCCACCTTGCTTTTTGCTTCTTATTTTGGAGATGGAGTCTTGTGGACATTTTTGCCTTAGGCTTGTCTCAAACCACCATCCTCCAGATTTCAGCCTCCTGAATAGCTGAGATTACAGGTAAAAGCAACTGGACTATGACTATGACTATGTTTTTAGGAAAGAATCTTGCAAAGGAAAAGGCTGAAACATACATATTTATATAATTATCCCTGGATAGTGAAGGTAGGCATGGTTTTGTGTATTATTTTTAAATGATAATATTAACATTTCATAAAAGAGAAAAATAAAAATTATCTTAGAAAAGAGACCTGTTCAGGACCATATTCTAGAGAATTTAACATACAAAAGAAAATCTACTAGATATTTAGGTTTGCATTGTTTTATAATATTTTTTAAAATATGGTTTAGAAAGCTAAACCATATAGAAAGCTAAACTTTTCACCAGTAGTATTTCAGATATGAGTTGTGAAAAAGTCATGCATGACAATACACTTCACAGCTAGCTATAAAAGTAGGAACCATTACAATCATACTTATACTGTTTTAAGTAACTAATTTACATCAGATACCAAGGTAGACGTTACCCATTTAATTTTTTATTTCAACATTTGATTAATTGTAATTGTACTAATACATGATATTGTTTTATGCACAGGAATATGAAGACAAGTAATAGGATTTTTAATTGTATAAGGAAACTTGATCTTAATCAAATGAGACTTTGTCCATTTTCTATTGCTAATAACATACTACCACAGATTGGCAATTTATTAAGATAAACAAATACGTTTATTTTTGCTCATGATTCTAGCAAGACAAGGGTTTCATTTGACTTCTTGCTGATAAAGTCCTGAGGTATTTCAGTGTGTCATACTGTGAGGAACAGGGAGTATGAGTGACCTAATCAATGTGACTTTTACAACAGACCTACTCTGGAGATAATTTACTAAATCATTCCTTGCCTTAATTGATTAATTCATTCATGAGGGTAGAAAGAATTTAATTTTATTTAATAATCACCTCTTAAATATCACACCTGACAAGCTCTCCTCTCCCTTCCTTTCTCACTTTCTCTGCTTCCTGGCCACCATAATGTGGGTGGCTCTGCTCTGCCACATCCTCCAACCAAGACAGACGGAAACCTCTTAAACTGTGGACCAAAATCAGTCCTTCCCTGAAGTTGTTTATGCAAGACACTGTGTCAAAGCAATAAAGTTAACTAACACAATCACCCATCTAACAGGGTCTCCCTTATTACTGATCACTTCTTTATAAACTTCATTTATTAATGTCTGGATTTTCTATCTTTACTAAACAATAACTCCATGAGCCTTGTCATGGCCACTTTTTCTTCTATTCCTATGCTTACAGAATAATAGGTATATGAAAAAAAAATTTCTGTGCCAACTCTTTACACAAAACTTGAGTGCTTGCATGATCTTCTGCTCTGGAGTTAGCCACAGGCCTACTGTAACTATGTGCAAAGCCAGTACTTACATCAGTGACTCAGGGTAGCGAGCCGGGCCAAGCCTGCACCGAGGTGCCTTTCTGAGGATGGCAGTCGAGTTGATGACCCCTACAGGCCCAAAGTTGGGACCCTTCAACTCCCTAGAGCAAACTGAAGAGTTTTCCATTAGCCATAGACAACTTCTGACAACCTACCACACTCACGTTCTGTAGCAAGGTGATGTCCCCAGTTGTCACCATTCCCAACAGCAAAAGAAACAGGGAGGAAACCGGAAGTCTTTCCTCCAAGCCCAGCCCCACTCCTGGGCGCCGCCATCTTTCCTCCAGCCCCGCCCTTAGAACCACAGAGATGCTGTGTGGCTAGAGGGACTTCCTCCAGGTTGACCTGCTGGGGTCTGATTCTTCCAATTTGGAACCCAGGCGACAGCAACGGCCCGGGCCCGAGCTCAGCAAACCTGGTTATCCGCCATGCATTGGAAGTGTCGGACCAGAGGAAGGTAAACTGCAGATTTGACAGGAAGAGAGCTGGTCGTCGTGGTCCCTGGGCGGGTGAGACAAGATGGAATCCTCCAAAACAGCATCCGATCCCAGGGTCCCCAAGAGAGTGCGCCTCACAGTGGGCCCCCAAAGAGAGGGGGCCCCAGCTGAGGGACTTAGGGCCCCTGCCCAGCAAGAGCAGGCTTCAGGACCACAGAAGCCTCTCTCTCCCAAGAGCAAGGAGGTGGACAACCTCCAAACGAGGGCAGTGGGTGAGCCCCCGGCCAGGGAGATCCTGACACGTTTATTCTCCTCCTACGCGTGGAAACACCCAAAAGCGACCTCAGAGAAGAGCTGTAGCCCTAGGTGGCAGACCCTCAAGACCGGCCTAAGTGCTTGCTCCTCGTTCATCACCTTCGAGGACCTCTACGACACCCCCAGTGAGACTTTGGATTCCTCCATCTCCTTGGCTGAGGACTCAGAGATTCCCTCTCCACAATCACCCTATCTTACCATTTTAAATGAATATATGAGTCCGGAGATGCTAACAAAGTTGGAGAGAACGGTGAAAAAAAGAGCAGTGCTAGCCTTGAGGACACTGACCAAACAGAAACAAGAATCTCAAATGAAGCAACAACCCCTACTGCAGGAGAGCAAGCAATTGTTGGAGGAAAAGTTACATGTCTATGATGACAGCAAATTCTTTGTGGACTATCTGAAAAAAATAAACGAGCAGCGTAAAAAGAAACATCAGGAACTGTGGGAGGAATACTTCCAACAATGTGGGGCTATAGAACAAAAGAGACAAGAATTAGTCTCCCAATACAGAAAACGAAATGCAGACCTGAAGGCACAGCTCATGCAGGGCAGAAAGAAGCAGTCCAATGCAAAGCGCCAGTTGCAGACAGTGAGTCACATTACGAAAATAAAAGAGAAACAGAATATGAAATTAGAGGCATTAAAGGAAGAGACTGACCAAGGCCTGATGGAGACACCTTTCAAGGACCAGTCGACCCACTTCGAGTTCCTAGAACGCAGGGAATTGCTAGAGGAAAAATGGAAGCAACTAGATATAATGCATCGTGGAAAGAATCAAACAAGAGAGCTTAAGAAGAAGGCCAAGGCCTTAGAATTGACAGCCAGGCAGGTTCATTTGAATTTCTGCTATGACATCAATGCAGCAAACTGGCAGATAAGGAAAGAATTGCAGGAACTAACTCAACAATACCAAAAGTTGAACTCTATGAAAAACCAGTTAAAAACACAGAAGCAGATACTGAAGGAGGAGCAGTGGTATCTGGAAGCCTTAAAGAAAGGGAGACAGCGACTGCAGGCACAGAGAAAAAACAAGGATAATGTGTGCCCCACAGTGCAGATTGCTCCAAAGGTCCCAAGGAGCCATTCCTTAGGCGCCAAATCAAGAATAAACCCAAAGGGATTCCTGCAATTAGCTATGGAATAAAAACCAGCACTAATATTGCTGAGTGGTGCATAGAGCTATGAAGAAGCCTTTGGAATAGCAGCTTATTACTGGAAAATACTCCAGCATAAAGGATGGAGTTGGCTGTGTTTTTCCATGGAGGATCATTTTGGGGATGTGGACTTAATGATCCTGGATTGCCTGAGATTCACATTTGGCTGAATCATTTCTCTGGTTTGGGTCTGTTGAGGGTACCAAAATTATCCCAGATGTTTCTAATTAAAATTCTAATTTTAAAATTGCAAAAGATTTGAAAAACTTTCTTTTAACGAGTTGTGTGTCATTCCTTTATCTAGCAGTTTGACATTCTAATGATAAGAAAAATTACCCAATTATAGTATGTATTTTAGTTTTCGTTTACTCAGTTTTGTTTTCTTAACATAGTTTGTAGTTTACAAAGAGCCTTTTTTCTTTTGCACAAATTCCATAGATTTGTGCTCATTAGATAAAACTAGGAGCTACATTCTTTTAATTGGTGTGGACTTTTATTAGGGGATGTTGTATCTTTCATGTGTGTGGCAGACTGAGACTGGATGGGTCATAAATTGGAGAAAGGGCCCTGCATGGTGAGTATGGTCCTATGTTTATGGTAAGGCCTCTTTCTAGAGAAATGTGTTCAGCATGTGTTTTCTAGGAAATGCTAGCAATGGAAAACTTCAAGATCACTTGCCACAATTTTCCATTTTTAAATACAAAATTAATTAATTTAAAATTGGATTAAAATAAAGAAGTCTCCCTCATTGTGCTTTTAACTTCTAGCTTTATTTTTATGAAGAAACATATACTTTTATTAACTAATGTTTGCTACTAAAAAAATAAAAGCTTACCTGTGATTAGTTTAAAAACAACAACAACAACAACACTGCCTTGGCTAGGTACTGGTGGCTCATCCCTGTAATCCTAGCTACTCTGGAGACTGAGATCTGAGGATTGTGGTTTAAAGCCAATCCTTGGTAAGAAAGCCCTTGAGACTGTATCTCCAACTGCCCAAAAGAGCTAGTTAACTTTATTGTGAGTTGAAGGAAGGTAAGAAGAGGTGGAGCCTAGTTAGAGGAAGTAGGTTACTTGGAGAATGTCTGTGGGGATGACATCTTTCACTGGTCTCTTCCTGTATCCCCTTCCACTGCTTCCTGACTACCATGAGCACAGTTCTGCACCTGTTTCCACCACCATGATGTCCTGCCATACAATGTCCCACAAACCAACTATGCCAGCCACGATGAACTAAAACCTCTGAAACTTCAAACTAAAATTAATTCCTCCCTTTCTGTCAGGAATTTGGCCACCGCTATGCTAAGGTAATTAATGCATTTCCTTTCTTAGTAACCATAGGAGATAGATACTGTTGTGACAGCTGTCCATTGCCTAGCTGAGATAATGGAGTACCAGAGGTAATTTTCACATTAAGAGTGGCATGGTCTCTCAAATCTACTCTCTACTCTTGCTGCTCCAAGTGTTAGGAATTGAACAACAACAACAAAAACTAATGTGATTAAAATAAGACCATCTTAATGTAGCTTTTTTAGCCAAAAACATACTAAGTACTTATTTTAAATAATACTAAATAAAAGACAGTTTCTAATATAATCAGCATTTGAACTGTGGTCAAGTTACTCATATATATGTTAAATTGTCCAAATGAAGAAGTCCAGGACAGGTTGTGACTTCCTCGTCCTGTATGGCTGAGCTAGTCTTCTTAAACTACCCAAATTCCAAGTCAAGATGTTTAAGGAGCTTTTCTTGACTCCTCTAAATTGCAGTCTTGCTTGCTACTTTTGATAGAACAGCAATTCAAATGCAGAAGGAGAAAATCGTGAATTTTCAAAAAGAAGCTGGTGCTGAATTCAAACATTTTCATACATATACACACATATATACACATATAATACACATATAATATGTGTATACATATTATATGTGTGTATATATATAATAACCAGAAAAGTTTTGATCACTCTGATCTCAAATTTGTAATCATAGACACTTTCAGCTATAGATGTTCAGTTTCTCTGTAAAATCAGGAATCCGGAAGCTGTCTCTAAGAAGCTTCTCAATGATAAGTGTCTCCATGTAAAAAAGGACCAGAAGTGGAGGAGCAGGGTACACAAAGGATTGACGATAAGGGAGTGTGTGGGAAACTGAAGCTGGTGATCATTTTAACCGGAAGTTACTACTTGAGAAGAATAAAAAAAAAGGATGATTCAGGACCCAGATGTGGTCATTTATCCCTAGGCAACAGGAAGCTATTAAAGGGTTTTGGTAGATAATGTAGCTCACATTTTCCAGACTTAGGATTCATGAAATAATATTCACAGTCTTTTAAAATGGAATACTAAGAAAAGGTATTTCCTTTGGTATTTATATCTCCTTCCCCAGATAGCAAGTGCAAATGCTATCCATAAGGTGTACAGGAAGGAAACTTGAGGGTCTCCTTTCAGTCGTCAAGGGATACTTAGACATTTCCGTGTGGCTGATTCACGAAGACTAAATCATAGCTCAAAAAGCTACATGTCTTAAATGTCCAATGTCTATATGCTTATAAACAGCTTTAGTGGAACCGAACTTTCTTTTATTTAATTTGGAACCATACTTTCAAACATGTTTTTGTCATAATTCTCATTCAAGTAACAAAACCATCATTTGAGTGTGTATTATTTATTCAAGAACACCCTTAGCCTTTCCAGATAGCAACTATGAAATCAGTGTGCAAACTATCTTCAGCTATTAAGTCCCCGGGTACTCAACAAACAATGAACAACCAGGATCCAAGATGCTGCTGTAATCACGTAAGCCTGGAGCAGTTACTGAGTGACTAAAGTGTGGAAAAATCCATTGTGTTGAAGGGAAAAAAAATCAATTATTGGACCCACGTAGTTCATGCTACAACATGTTTATATAATTACTACTTAGCCAAAAATGCACACAAATGAATATTCCTCCCTCCCTATCCTTCTCTAATCTAAAGATACTGGCATATAATTAGTACTTCTTTCTAGACCTTATGTGTAATGCATTTTCATTCACTCAAAAAATTTCATTGAGGGGCTGGGAAGGTGGCTCAGTGGAAGAGTGCTTGCCTTGCATGCCTGAGGCCCTGGGTTCGATTCCTCAGTACCACATAAGCAAAAAGAAAAAAGCCGAAGTGGCGCTGTGGCTCAAGTGGTAGAGTGCTAGCCTTGAGCTGAATAGCTGAGGGACAGCGCCTAAGCCCAGAGTTCAGGCCCCACGACTGGATCCCCCCACCAAAAAAAAATTTTCATTGAGCCAGATGTCAGTGGCTCACAACTATAATCTGAGGATCACTGGGCAGGAAACTTTATGAAACTCTATCTCCAAATAACCACCAAAAACCTAGAAGTGGAACTGTGGCTCAGATGGTAGAGTGCTAGCTTTGAGCACAAAAGCCAGGGACATTGCCCAGGCTGTGAGTTCAAGCTTCAGTATCAACCCATGCATGCATGTGTGCCTACACACACACACACACACACACACACACACACACACACACACACATTTTAACTGAGCTGCTGCTCTGTTCTAAGCAATATCCTGGGCACTAGAAAAGAGAAATTAGTAATATTTCACTTCTGCTTTTGAATTGATCATTGTGATATGAGAGAGAAATTTAGAAATAAAAAGAATTGAATTACAGAGTCTACTGAAATATACAAGATATTGTTTGAAACTGAAATTTATGCTGTCCCCAGAATCAGGGTCAAAATAAAAAATAAACAGGAATTCCCAGCTGCAGTTTCTTACTAAACAATCCCTTTTACCCAGGACAACAGTCAATTTTTAATAGGAAAAACAGGAAGCATCTTATTCAGAATTGTGGTTGAAGGATGCAGGCTGAATATTCATTAGAATAAGGGTAGAGGGAAGCAGGAGAGAGAAAATAACAGGAAGCCAGGAACCCTCATAAGCTTGAGAATTTCTTAAACGGCTGGAAAGTGTTTCCTAGACAGCCTCCACAGAAGAAGCGTTGTGAACTGTCCTATTGTGGAATTCAATATGATCATGATAACTAGGTTAGATAAACTATTCTTTAGTTCCTAAGAAGTGGCAGTTCACAGGCTCTACATCCATTTGAACAATGAAAACATATGAGAATAAGAGCATCATTTCTTTCTGTACTGTCACCTAAAGTCAGATTAAAGGAATCCAGAGGCTGAATGAAACCATAATTACGATGTAGTATAACCAGGAGTGCTAACAAAGAATAACATGCTTTCTTCTTGCCCAGTGGTTTCTAAGCCACAGCCTCACTGCCACCAATGAAAAAAATAGCATCATTGGGCTTGGCTGAATGGTTGGTGAATAGGTAAGCTTAGGGGCCAATTGCTGGAGAGGGAATCATATATATTCAGTAATGCTATAAACACAGACAATGAACTGGCTCTAGAAAAATGAGATTGGCATTTTCTTTTTATTTCTCTGAAAGAACAAAGACGAAATGCATATTAGCAGGATAATTAACTATCAGATGTCTTGCTGAATTGACATTATCTTTGAATACAGCTTCTCAAATGGACAGCTGAGCAATTTTAAAGGTGACCTAGGGAAAAAATGATTGCGAGAACTTCCCTCTACCCTGGCAATATGTAAGTATAAGTTTAATGCATTTGTCTGCACTGTGCAAAGGAAATCAATGTTCCGTATTAGTTAAACTCATTTAAATTTGCTTCTCAGCCAGTGAAAATATGTAAGGTCCAACAAGGCAATTCTCAGTGAGTCAGAGCAATATCACCATTCTCCCCTCCTCCCTCCCCCACCCACATCAATCCAGTTCACCTCCTTCCTACTCTCAGACAAGTACACAGCCCTTTGTGTTCACATTCTTCCCCTCACATCTTTCTAAGGGAGTGAGATGGGGTGTGGTTGCAGCAGATGAACTGACTCCCTCACACTTCCAGTCTGAACTCAGTCCTTCCTACAGAGTTTCTTATAGGCATATAGAAAATACCTGGACTCAGAAAGCAGAGAGAATAATATATGAGGTAATTCTCTCGTGTGCCCTCCCTCTCTTCCCCCATACACACAGGTGAAACTTCCCCCACCTCTCTGAAGACATAGGTGAAACTTCCCCCACCTCTCTCAGGCACACTGGTGAAAGGCATACTGCTGGAGGGAGAGGCATGGTCTGATGCTGAATAAGGCAGAGACGCTAGACAAGGGAATTGCTTAATTTTCTTCTTTCCCTTCTTCCTCCTCCTTCACTCCCTCCTTTCCTTCCTCCTCCCTTCCTCTTCCCTTCCTTCCTCCTTCCTCCATCCCTCCTCTTTCTCTCTCTCTTCCTTCCTTCCTTTCTTTCTCTTTCTTCTGTGTACATGGACCCATGATGTTATTGTGGGAGTCAGAAAACTGCCGTCCTTGGTCCGGGGAGCCAAGGACAGGTAGTCACAATCCCATGTGAAGCCTGCCAAAACTCCTGGCTCTGCTGGTTTGTGGCCAGAGCAGCCAGGGCTGCACATGAAGCGAGGTGAGAAGGTTGAGGGAGCCGCTGCAGGTGGCAGGTGGCCGTGGGTGCCTTTGCCATGTTCAAGGGCCGCGTTCATCCCTACAGTGATATGAGTTTAAACCAAGGAGGTTAGACTGACTCAACTAACATACAAATGGGTAAATCCCACTGCCATGCAGTCCATGTCTACTAAGGGATAATTCTCTCCAGAGGTAAAATTGCTCCACTGTAAAGGAGAGCCTTAGCATCCTAACATTAATTAGGAGGTGTAATGAGCATGGATAAAGCCAGGTGAGATCCAACAC
Source organism: Dipodomys spectabilis (assembly GCF_019054845.1). Classification (NCBI taxonomy): domain Eukaryota; kingdom Metazoa; phylum Chordata; class Mammalia; order Rodentia; family Heteromyidae; genus Dipodomys; species Dipodomys spectabilis. The sequence continues at coordinate 8,603,390 of NW_024870686.1, read as the reverse complement.
ATTAGCTTTTCCTGACGCACTGTGCACAAACTCTGTCCTAGGAAGACCCGGCACAGCTGCCTCTCTCCCCCGTCATGCAGATGAGTACTGCACACACTTGCCTCTGTCTTTCTGTCCATAGCAACAGGCTAGTCACACTATGTGCTCATTGTCTTTCTCAACAAGAGCTATAAGGAAACCTTTTTCTTTTGTTTTCTTTTTTGCCAACCCTGGAGTTTGAACTCAGGGCCTAGGCACTGTCCGCGAGCTTCTTTTGCTCAAGGCTAGCACTCTACCACTTGAGCCACAGTGCCAATTTCGGTTTTTTTTTTTTCTGTTTATGTGGTACTAAGGAATTGAACCCAGGGCCTCATGCATGCTAGGCAAGCACTCTACCACTAAGCCACATTCTAAGCCTCTATAGAGAAATCTTAAGAGATTGTTGCTTCCATGTCCTGAAGGAAGCCAAAGAAGAAGGGGGAATGGTGGTCATTTGGTCCTTGACTGTCTCCAGAGAAAAGAGGTGATCCTTCCCAGGTATGTGAACAAATGAAGAAACCCTACTAGTTCCCTTCCCTTTGCCCATCCCTGAGGGCAAAGCCACCTCAAAAGACCTCCACTCAGCTGTGGATGATGCTAGGCAGATTAGTTTCAGGAGTCAGAGAAATCCAAGGGCCCATCTGAGACAAGGCGACAGCACTTTGCCTTTTCCTAACCAACTATGCACACACACACACACACACACACACACATTCACACACATACTATACACATATCAGACACACATGCAATTAATGCAAACAGACTCCACAAAGATGCACAGACATACCACACACATATACCAAACACACACAAATGCACTACATGCAAAGACACACCATGCAGACACAATATACCAAACACACACACAGACATACTACACAAATGCATATTACACACATATACATACACATATCAAAAATGCACATGTACTACATGCAAACAGACTCCACAAAGACACATGCCACACACATATATCAAATATACACACAACATATGCAAACGTAGACACACATACACACCTGCACTTGTGTAAACCAGAGAAATATATGGGTTGCCTTCTCTTCCAAAGCTAATGTTTTGCAAACTAAGGGATAGATGCACCCAGGCCCTGAGTTCAAGCCCCAGTACTAGCACAAAAGTGAAAATAAAGTAATAAATGAAATAATAGAAGAAAATTTTAAAGTGATCTAAATATCTACCATCAAGAAAGGTTCAAATAACTTGCAACTTATTCATACTATGAAATATGAACCAGCTGAGTTTTGAAAGGATACGATTTTTCAGGTGATGTATGTGCTTGGAAAATGCCCACAAAATAACTCTTACGAGGTGAACAATGGGGAGGTGGGGAGGAAAGGAATGGTAGGGGAAATATAAAGGAGGGTGTAACAATGCTCCACAGGAAATGGACTCATTACCTTGCTCACGTAACTGTAACCCCTCTGTACAGTATCTTTACAATAAAAATATGTATTTAAAAAATAAAAAAGAGGGGAACAAAACAAGACATAAAACTATGACCAAATGATAAAAATTCTTCCTTAAAGGGTTAAAGATGGGATCCTTTAATTTTGTCTTTGAGCTTTGAATTCCTTTGTCAAACTCTTCCATGCTGTCTAAGTTTCCTATGATGTATGTGTATTATATTTAAAAGGGGAGACTGTCACAGTAATGGTAGTACAGAGGAGCGCATGGCTCCTCCTTTTCCATATATCTTCTTTTCTCTACCTCAGTCTTCCTGCAGTGGGATATCCCAACTTCTTTCTCCTAGGCCTACTTCAGAAGTAAACAGTGCTGGGTCTAAAAGCTTGCCCAGGTCAACATTGCCTTTCTTCAGTAAAAAAGATTCTGTGGCCAAATGCATCGCCTTTTCTTTCCTGCTACCTACGCAGTAACTCCAGCCCAGGGAATCTTAATGAATGCAACAAGCATTCTGATCTCTGACTGCCCCTTGGCCCTCCAACGTTCAGTCTGTGGAAGACAGAGTACAATTCCAGCAGAGTGCAATTCCAGCATAGATGGTGGTGAGATTGGTCGGGGACTCTGGCCCGTAGATGGAATTCCTCCAATTCAAGTAATAATGACTGAGACGTACAGACCCTTCCCACGTGTTTGCAACCCTGGCCCTGAGCCCTGAGTTGTGCATTCCATTTATCCTCTTTGTGGGCAGAACGATGAGATTGCTTTAGCTGAAGGAAGTGGCATGAATTTACTTATTTATTAGATTCACAGGATGCATCCATCATTCTGACCTCTGGATCAACCTTATTCCTGAGACAAATGCATCCCAGTGCAGACAAAACGGTCTGACCATGCTCACTGCACCCAGGGTGGGGCAGTACAACCCGTCAGTGCACCTGGGGGTTGGGAGGGGTGAGGGCTGGCAGCCAGTAAGCCAGCTGGCCTGGGGAGGGTGCAGTCTCCCCTTCCTAAATTGACTTTCATGGCTGGAAAGAAGAAAAGCTGGTTATTCAGACACAAATTTCCATCTTCCCAGATCTTTCTTCCCAGCCTAATAAGACTGACAAGAGGCTGCTGCCCAAGGCTTTCCCAGCCTTGCTTCCCTAGCCAAGTATATTGTGTGAGAATACACCATCAAAATACACCATGATTGTTTAAAACATACACCATTCCTAGGGTCTTTCTTTTTTATTCATTCTCTAACCTTCCTGACATGCAACAATTCTCTTTCCTCTCCTCTCACAGACAATAAGCCACTTAACAAAGAACATGGCTTTGTTCCATCTCTCACCTAGTCTAATGTCTTGGGCTGGAAAGCCAGGGGGCCCATTTCAAATGAATATTAACTTTAAGCTTCAGTCCCTTCTGGCATTCATCTCTCCTTTCAGCCTCCCCTCCTGGGTCTCCTTTGCCTTCCGGATCTCCTCTTCCCCTTTCTCACACCCCCCACAAGGATTTCTGTCCTCCCATGCTTACCTTCTTTCCCAGACAGAGGCAACGTGTCCTCACCTGAGACAAAGAAAGGAGGCTTTGTTACACCTGCAAGATCCTAAATATTATCATCATTTAATTACTGCCATCCTCCCAGGCTAACTTCTTGGCAGCAGTTCCTCTCTAGTGAAATAGGCTTTTAAGTTTTCCCAGGGAGGCTGCATCCATCTGAGATAATTTGTGAATGGAGACTAATTTGGGGTGTTGCCTTTGGTATAAAGAGGTGACTTCAAGGTAACTGAGCCTTAAAATACATACTGGGAGAAAGGTTATTTGTTTCCTGCAGGCATAGATCATCTTTTGGAATGGACACCCATCTGAGATTTGATGTCTTGGGCACAAACCAGTGGACTGCATTATTAACTGGCTCAGATTCAGTTCTTCTTTTTCTTTTTTTTTCCCCTAACACAAGGAGAACAGGGTCATATTCATGATGCCAGGAATTGTCTTCATTGTGTGCTCAGGCAAGAGCTTGACTTAAGTCTTCTGGAATGTGCCTGAGCCAGGAGAGCTCTGTGGACCTACAAAGGTGTCAGAACTTTACAAGTTCTGAAATGTTATTTTTTTAAGTAATTTTTCCCACACCTGGTATGACAGCATTCCTGGCAAAGGTGGTCAGCTTCTAGCCTTTGAAGAAATTCCGACTTGCAATGTTTGTTCATACATCATCTCAGACTGTCTGTCTACTTACTGTACTTGGTCAGGTTATGTCCCCTCAATACTTTAGGATATTCCCGTGGGCACTGTGTGATTATGGATTCCTTTAGTATTTTACCCATTGACCATTCTCTACACAATGGGATTGTAGAAATTTAATACCTATATGCCCATCTTTTTTTCCATTCTCAGAAACAAAATTAAAACAAAAGGCCCTAGACCCTAGTGGTAGGGTGTTTGTTTAATAAATGAGCCAGTATGAGGTTCTTAGCTCAATTGACCATACTGAAAAAATATATTAAATAAGACTTTTCTTTGCCACCCTTTTACCTAAAACTCTACAATGTAACAGTTAAAGTATTTTTAAGGGCACAAAATACAAAGGACAGAAGGGGGAAGGAGACAATAGTAACCAACTTCTGGAAAAGCAAATGAAATTTCAGTCATGAAAATGTTGGCTGAATTTACAGAGAACTCTGGCACTAGGTACTTTTGAAAGTGGAGGTGAAGATGACGCTAAGACCACAGAACTGGTTGTGGATTTGTTGAAATAATAGACATCCCCTCCCACAATGACATCACCAAACCCAAGTGCCAGGCAAGTTCAAGTTCTCTTTCCTCCTCCCCACTAAAAGACCACAGGTTTATTCTCAGACAGGGCTAAGCAAGTCTCTGGATGGGAACTCAAAGCTCATTTAAGATGAGAAACCATACTAAACACAGTGTCATAAATGAACATAGAGCTTTATTTCCCCTATTGGCTCCCAAATGCCAGTAGTTATGATAATATCTCAGCTTAAAATGTAGTCTCTGAGTAACATGATCACCTTGAGAGAGAAAAAAATCTTTAGATGTCCCCCTACGCAGGAAGACACACAATGAATAAAGACCACAGTTAAATTATCTAATCCTGGGTACAGAGTTCCAGCAAACAACTTTCTGGCAACTTATTATGTAACAAGAAAGCCAAGGGCCATTAGAAATTTGAGGAAAACACACAGTACACAGTACAAATACTTAGCTGGGTGCCAGTGGCTTACATCTGTAATCTATTCAAGAAACTGAAAATGGAAGGATCATGGTGTGAGACAGTATAGGTAGAAAGATTTGCAAGATCAAATCTCAAAAATAACCAGCAAAATAGTGCTGGAAGTATGTCTCAAGTGGTAGAGCACAAGCCATGCAAACAAGAAGTCCTGAGTTCTAATCTCAGTGCCACAAATACAACAAAATAAAATGTAAAGATTTAATTGAGGGCTAGGAAGATGGTTCAGTGGTAGAACGCTTGTCTTGCATGCCTGAGGCCCTGGGTTCGATTCCTCAGCACCACATAAGAAAAAAGAAAAAAGCCAGAAGTGGCGCTGTGACTCAAGTGGTAGAGCGCTAGCCTTGAGCTGAAGAGCTGAGGGACAGTGCCCAGGCCCAGAGTTCAGGCCCCACAATAGGACCCCCCCCAAAAAAAAAGATTTAATTGAGTCAGTTTTTTAAAGTAATTTAGGGGAAACTGAAGACTACACAAAAAGTAAGAAAAATGATAGTTAATATTAATATTCTCAAATAAGATAAGCAATATATTGTATTCATAAGACAAGATGATATGAACAATGAACAACTGAGACAAATAGATTTAATTTTATTCATAGAGTATAGCTCCATATAGCAATGAGACTGGATAATTACTGCTGTTTGTGCAATAATTATTACATATTTGTGTGTTAAATCTCACGAACATAATATTGGGCAAAGAAGCCAGACATCAAAGAATGCAAATTCTATGATTCTACCTGTATAATGTTCACAAAAAGCCTACTCCTGGGAGGGATAAAAAAATCAAAACCATATTTCTCAACAACAATTGGAAGCTAGAAGATAATGAAGCAACGTGTTCATTATCTGAGGAAAAATGATTTCCCTCTCTAGCCTCACTATTCATTAATTAAAGCTTTTAAGGACTTGCCTTCCTTTTGCCTTTTCTCAAGAAACTACTAGGAACTGTTGGAAGCTATATGTGCCAGAACTATTCCTAGAGAGGGGAGACATGAGATCCAAGCCATTGATGAGCCAGTGGAAAAGAGAAGCAACGATAATATCCAAAATGAGCCAAAGAGAGCACAGGGAAATGGATATGGGGAAAACCTTAGAGAGCCCAACTCCATGTTCACACGGGTTAGAAGGCTCCAAGAGAGAGGACTTCAAGAAGATAAAGTAATACCATAGATAAAGAACTCAGTGCTAATGGCTCATACTCTAATCCTTGCTACCCAGGAGGCTGAGATCTGAGGATCTCAGCTCAAAACCAGCCTGGGCAGAAAAGTCCATGAGGCTCTCATATCAAATTAACCACCAAAGGCCAGAAGTAGAGCTGTGGCTCAAGTGGTAGAAACTAAAAAAAGCACAAAAGCTCAGGGATAGCACTTAGGCCTCGAGTTCAAACCCCAGTGCTGGCATGTGCCAATACACGTACATATAAAATAAGTAAGGTATTTATAGTTAGATCCAGTTCAGAATTAAATATGTGTAGTCAAGGATGAAATAATTGGGAATTTTTGAGAAGCGAAACACTGATTAAATCATTATGTGACTATCATAAGTATTTACACACAGTACAATTGGTCATACTCCTGGGCTATATGGCATACATCATTATACATATAGTCAGTTGTTAACCAAGACATCATGATGAGGTCTATAAATTGTTACATATGTGTGGGATTACATGTATGTATACTTTGCTTTCATATGGATTTTATTATAATTATATATTATACCCATTATAAAGCAGGAAACATAAATTTTAAAAGAATGACAAAGAATTGCAAAGTGTACTTACAATACAAGTGGTAAGTTCCTTGTACCAGTGGATCAAGGAGCCAAGGGGAAGTGGACCTCAAGCCAGGCACTAGTGGCTCATACCTGTAAATCCTAGCTACTCAGCAGGCTAAGCTCTCAGTATTAAGGTTCAAAGACAGCCCTGGCTTTGGTAGTACCAAAAACTGAGAAGTGGAGCTGTGGCTCAATTGTTAAGAGTGTCCAGTCCTAAACAAAAAAGCTAAGGGATGGCACCGAGGCCCTGAGTTCAAATGCCAGTACTGGTACACACACACACACACACACACACACACACACACACACACACACACACACACACACATATACACACACATAAAAGGAAAAATAAAGTATCGAAGGGAGGGAGGGCAGATGAATGGAGAGAGAAAGGATGGGTGAATGCAGTTATAACATTCAATGCAGTTATGTGAAAATGGCACCAGGTAACTTGAGGGCATGGTTGGTGTTGGAAGGACGGAAGGGGTGACGTTGATCAAGATGCATTGTACTCATGGGCTGGGAAGGTGGCTCAGTGGTAGAGTGCTTGCCTTGCATGCATGAGGCCCTGGGTTCGATTCCTCAGCACCACATAAGCAAAAAAGAAAAAAGCCGGAAGTGGCGCTGTGACTCAAGTGGTAGAGTGCTAGCCTTGAGCTGAAGAGCTGGGGGACAGTGCTCAGGCCCAGAGTTCAGGCTCCACGACTGGACCCAAAAAAAAAAAAAGAAAATAAAAAAGATGCATTGTACTCATAAACTGACACGTGGAATTGAACCTCCTTTGTACAACCACTTAAGGATAACTTCAAACTCTTAAGAAGAACTGAAAATTAAAGTTAAGGATAATTTAAATAAAACAAGCAAGCAAACAAAAAAATGATGGGCTTCAAGAAGGTCAACATTACAAGCAAAAGAGCGACTACTGGGGCAGGAGAGGTAGAGCTTGGGAAGGTCAGGCCAGCATGATGTCTTGGGACCTCGGAAGGTCTGAACGTTTGGGAGAGGTCAGCAGAAGCAAATGCCTTATAGGCAATCCTAGTTATGTTTTTATCACTTTACCAATGGGAATAATTTATGCTTCTGAATCTTGCCTGTGCCTAGTCCTACATCCATTTAACCTACCTGGTTTTTTTTTTTATAGTTGCTTAGGTAAATGCATAAAATGTAAATAATGCAATCTTCTTGGTGTCTAGTTTCCTGTCCTAACTGCCTCCCTTTGCCTATTCTTGTTTGCCTACTCTCTTATTTGCTGCCATCCAGGATATGAACAGTTCCTATTAGGACTCTGAGCCAGAAGTGGGCAGCTTCTTCAGAAAACGTACTCTGAAATAGTTTTCAGGAGCTTCACAAGGACCGTATTATGTGATAGACAGACCAAAACAGACTCTAGGAATGTCTTCCTTTTCTGTTCGAGCAAAGGAAAATCAAGATGATAAGCCTTTTTATAAGCACGTCAGCCTTATTAGGAATTTTTTTTCAAGTTCAGTAGTTTTAGTCCTAAGCGTTAGAGAGAGGCCTCCTAAAACAGAGACACACGTAAATGGCTACATTTAATAAACTCTAACTTACAAATTAAGCTCATTGACCATAATTGCTTGCAACACTGGGCACTAAACACGGAGTTTAACATAATTGTGATTCTATCTCTTACTAGGGCTTATAATGTAATTATGCCTAAGTAATGTGCTATGTTGAAAAGAGTCTAATAGAATTGCTCTCTTCAAGACGTGGATGTGCACTTCCACCGGGGCAACATCATGAAAAGAGGGTGGGCTGGTCCTAAGTATAGGCCTTCAGTCCCTCAGTATCTCATTTTCCCATCAGCCAAATACTTGGGATTGTCCAATACACACATCACAGGTACACTGCTTGAAGAATTCTGCTTCTCCCTAAGATAGGACAGCGGGGACAGATTCCATCCTACCCAACCCCCCACCCCCCCACCCCCACCTCCCCACCCCACACCCCCGCCTACACACACACATACACACAGTCTGAAACAAGAACACACAAAAACAGCTAAATATATGAAATACCAGACATTGGTTATCAGGTCTGGAGAGGGTGGAGATCTCTAGAGGTGAAAAACAACTGAGGTGAGCCCTACCTAAGGGGAAATTCGGCCTCCCCAGTTAGGTAGTTAGGGATAGAAGATGATAGCCAAGATTATCTCCAACATGGCCCGGAGAATGTGACTCAGCAAATATCCATTGGGCCCCAGAGCTCCCAGTTCTAAATGTGTTTTCCATTCTCCACCAAATCCAAGTTCAAGTGCCCCCGGCCTCCATCCAATTCAGAGCCCCTTCCTAACTCCTGCTTGGAGATGGGTGATTTAATTATAAAGAAAATTGCACAGGTGCCCTGAGGCAGGCTAACCAATCAAGGCACTTTCCACAATGTACGGATGTCCACCCCTTAACCAATCAGATCAGGAGCATGCCCGAAGGGGTGGAGCCAAAGGATCCTTATAAATAGCAGCGATGGAGAGCCACTAAGGATACCTGATTCCAGAGTACCCCCTCCTTTTACAAGGAGTTCCTTTTGCGGTCCCTTTTGCTGTTTCCTTTGTTGTTTGGGTTTTTTCCCCCCTTTTCGAATAAATGTACTCTGTTTTAACACTTTCCTGCCTTTTAACTCTTCAATTGCCCGGGAAAACAAACCCAAACCCTCGGCCAATTCAAACCCATGCAAAAGTTGGACTCCAGGCAGGGAGAAGGTAGAAATGGAGATGACAATCCAGTAAGACCATGATAGCTAATCTCCAGAACTCAGAAACAAATCTGAGAACAGCCACAGCTGCACAGAGACGCCTGGAAGTATTGGGAGGAGTTTTTCAGGATTCAACAGGGTTGATCATTAGCAGCATGTAAAGATACTATTCTTTGCCAGAGAAGGGGAATCTGAAAGGATCAGAGTAGATTATCACACCTGTTGTTTACAGAAGGCCAAGGTCCCCCTCCCATCAGCCAGCCTGAAAATAGTAAAAATCTGGAGCACACTGGACAGCATACCCATAATGCTCATGATTACTTGGGCAAATAATTAGTCCCAGAGCAAACATTCCTCCAGAGATACCTCACAAATCATCAAATCCAGACCTGATGTGCCTACGTCATAATGAAATGACAAGTTGTTTTCCCCGAAATACGAGAGTTACCAAACAAAATTGTATTGTCCAGGTAAGAAATGGGAAGTGTCATAACCATGTAATCTGCATGTAAGGAACAGGATACAAGGAGACAAGGCAGCATGTCTCTTCTTGAGATGCTCCCTAAGGGAAAGAAATATGGAACCAGGTCATTTCAAAAACACTAAATACAAATGGGAACCCACAATGCTTCAAGAAAATGACCTAGGCTTGTGCAGTAAAGAACATCATTTAATTGGATTTCACCTCGAACTTGCCATATTTATTTCATAAATATTTTCTCCATGTTTTATAGCTGAGTTCACATAGAGGTTAAAGGAAGTGTGTGTTTATTTCATCTAATAATCAGAATCATTTGTGAGAGGGGAAGACACCTGTTCAGAAATCCTTGAGAAAGAGGAGGTCAAAGGCCCTGGGTGTGGGGAGGGAAGGGGGGGGGGGAGGGGAAGGGGAGGGAGGGCAAAAAGTTGAGGGGGAAATGATAATTATGTTGATTTTGTCAGTGTGAACTCTATGCATGTGTTAAATGCCGCACTGAACTCCACTAACATGTACAATTATTTCAGGTTAATTAAAAATTGAAGAAGAGCGGTAAAAATGTGAAAGGATGCCATTTTACTAATTAACGCTCTCCTCTTGTTTGCAAAGACTTTTCTAAATCAGATAGTGGAAAGGTGGTTTCCAGGGAGGTGGAGGGAAGGAGGAAAGGACAGACGGCATTAGTGGGTATATAGAGTTTTAGTACTCAAGCTTGAACTTAGGGCCTCTGGATCTTGCTCAGCTCTGTCATTTACAGCTGGTGCTCTACCACATGAGCCATACCTCTGGCTCTGTATTTTTTTTCTGGTTAATTGGAGAAAACAAACTTCAAGAATTTGTTTGCCTTGATGTTAGGGAAATGAACTCTAAGATATGTATTCAATGTTTTTTTTTTCTTTCATGTGATTGTTTCTAACACATTTATAAGATTATTTCTTTGTTGCTTTGTATGTCCCTCACCCACAATATAACCCCTGCTTTCACTGTATTTGATGTCGGTATAATTTGTGGATGGGAATCATTTAACTAGGGATACAGGTGGATCCATTGCAACAATGAGATGTACAAGTTGTTATGTCGAAAACGAACTTTACAAATTTGGAAGGGGGGGAGGATGGGAAGGGATGGGAAGGGGAAACAAAGGAGGAGGCTACAATGCTTGATAAGAAATGTACTCATTATTTTGCCCATGTAATTGTAACCCCTCTGTACAGTATTTTCACAATAAAAAAAAGAACTTGTTTACCTTGTCCAACTTTGAGCCTTTAATCTCATATCTCAGTCTTCTGAGCAGCTAGGATTTATAATTGTAAGCCATTGGAGAAAGATGATGGTGAAAGTCAGACAATATAAATATTGTTAATTCTACTTAGCTTGACAGTCAGAATACTTTGGATGAGTACATTTTAGCAGACTGAAACAATTGGAAAAAAATGCCTGGGAAACTAAAATGTTTCTAGATGGAAAATAGTTGTGGAAATGTGCAGCTCATGATTTAAATTCTTTACATGTTTATTTATTCTGTCCCCTCTTTCTGATGATATTGCATTCTAGATCGAGTTGATAATATGTCCAGTGATGAGAAAAATTCCTAGCTTAACTAATGGAAATTGCCAGTTCTATCTCCCAATTGATGTGAAGCAGAAATCCAGCCTACAGTCTCTTCAGATAAAACGCATCCTCTATAATACAAGAATTTCAGGCACCACTGATCAATTGTGGCTTATCTCTGCAAAGCACTCAGCACACATTTCCTAAGCATCTATCTCGAGTGAGGTTCAGTGCATGACTAACTATTAAGCAGGGCATAGCTTTTGCAAGCTGACAGAAGGGGGTGACCATGCCAGGGAAGTTATCTTGGGAGGATTATAACCCATGGGCTTCTGAGAAAAGAGGAAGAATGGTCAGGCTGGAGAGTGATAGGCAGTCCCAGTACAGACAACCTCTAAGTCCTAAGGTAACAGCTTCCCTGATCTTTCAGGTAGAGCTGTGACTGGGCCTGGGTAGGACAGAGAATTCATTCCCTAAAAGCAAAATCTATTTGCAGCAGACACTTGGATTCCATCAGTTCCTAAAGAAAATTTCTTCAAGTTGAAGAACAGCAAAGCAGGAAGTAGGAAGGGGGAAAGTACAAATAATAATAATAAATCACTTGGCATTTTTGTATTGATTCCAAGATGCTCATTATTTTTGCACCTTGGCCTCTCTGAACTGTCTCAAATCGGAGTGCATCTTCTTATACAAAGCATCTTACGATTGCTGTCCTCCAGGCATCCACGTGGCCTGGCTGTTGCCTGCGTGTGCATACTTGTTCACAGCTGTCTCTGTTGTCATCACTTCCATGGGATTATGTGCATTGTTGCTACTCCATGTGTCGAGTTTAATTGCCATGTAAAATGTCTTCAGAAGGATTAGACCATGATTCAGCATTGAAAGGAAAACGTACAGTGTATTCATAAAAGCAAGGAGACAGGGCAGTGGGGCGTACATTGGATATTTGTGAAGTGAATATTCATTACAGAAGGAATATTCATTACCCTATAACAAATGATTGAAATTCCGCATTTTCTTGCAAAATAAGCCGAGGGCTGTATGGCTTTGCTAGTCAACGTGTACCTGGACAAGGGTCCAGTAGCATCACCTGGGAATTTGTTAGAAATATAGAATCTCAGACTGTGCTTGAGCCTCAGCGATATGCACTTCACCTACATCCCTAACTGATTTCTCTGAACATGATAACGTTTGAGAAGACGTAAAGTAGAGGGAAGTGATGTCTAATTAGTGACTCTGTGAAGGAAATGCTCATGAGAAGCCAACAGTGCAGCTGAGAGCAAGGAAAATTGTCATGAACCTCAGAACAGATGAAAGAAATCACAAGGCAGTGTGAGGCTGGTGCGACCAGCTCACTTATCAGGCAGGGCTGTCATTAATATGGTGGCACGGTTTCATTGGAAGTGTTTTCTCCTCTCTTTGTGATGCATAAACTAATGATGCCACTTGAAAATGAAGGGAACGCTAGATTCAATTAAATGTGGCAAGAGACAGTTCTTTAGGCACTGCAAGAAAGTAGAATAGTCCCTTTCACTGGGGGGGTGGGGGGGAAGCGGGTGGCAGGGTGAGAAATAGCACCACAGGGAAGATGACTGTGTTGTCTATATGAGGGAAACCAGCCGAGATCTGGCTAGGGCAAAAGAGAGACTCAGGGGGCCCCAAGGCCTCCGAGATATTGTTGATTATGGACCATCTTGTTAGCATTCTGCTCTGACTGTAGATTGTAGGGTTACAGGGGATCTCTCAACTGATAATTAGCATTCTTTTCAATTAATTTATTTTGCAGTGCTGAAAATTGAACTCATGCTCTCATGAATACTAAACAAGCACGGTGCTAGAGATCAAGCTACACTCCTGCTCTCATGTATGTTCTATTTTTTTTTCCCAATAACTCTGTGTGTATGGAGGTGCTGGGACTTAAATTCCGAGCCTCTCACTCTTGCTTGGCTTTCTTGCTCACAGCTGGCACTCTACCATTTGAACGACACACCACCTGTCTACCATTTTGCTAGTTAGTTTAGAAGATGGAGTATCAGGGACTGTTCTTGGGCTAGCTTCAAACTATGACCCTCCAATCTCAGCCTCCTGAGTAAGTATGATTACAACCTAACTATAAGCCATGGTAACCAGGCTCCTGGTAATTTAAACTCCTTACCATTGAACATCACAACCAACTAACTCTAGAGAGAAACAGAGTAAAGTGACAGCATGACTTTTGGATGGTGAACTTACACCTGTAGAGATGAGGCGAGATGGGGCTAATGGCAAATAGCAGAATTAGAGATAGGAAGCCCGGCCTCTAGACTGTGCTTTGAAAGTAAAGACAGGTGTTATATTTGCTGGCATTTTATGCCAGAAAAACACAAGGCTCAGATGGCTCAGCAGACTGTCCAAATGTGAGCTGTTGTTGTACAAGCCAGTTATCTTGGTATCTAAGTCACCACTCTTTTCCTCTATTCTCAACTATCTGGTAAAAATCAACATAGATAGATAGATGTTAATGTTTTGAAGAACTTTTCAAATAAAGGGTTTAGTGCTTGTGTTAACTTATTAAAGAGTCGACATGTTATTTGCAAACACTGAGAGTAGCACCAAGATGCAACGTGCATAAGACCTAATGCATGGAGTGTGGCTCGTGAACAGTCTATACCTGCCATAGATTTGGTTCATTTCAGCTTCCATGCCAATGCCAGGTCACCCAGCCCAATCCTAGTGAAAAACTGAGCAGGCAGAGGTGCTGGACCAGTCCATTCCTGCCCCAAGTGGGGATCCTTTGATGATGAATAGTCTTTATATGGGGGTTCCCCAACAGCCTGACTAAGAAGTCTTGAGAACTGTAGTAGAGATTTTAAGTCCTATTCTCCAACCCTCCTTTCCCCTGTCAAGTCACAGAGGTCAGTTCTATTAGGATGTGAGAGTGTTCTGTCTGCTCTTGCTTCCTCCCTCTTCGTCCTCCCCATTTCTTTCCACTCATAAATCTCCTACACATACAACCCCCCTGACCTGCCTGAGGATACTTTGTCTTAAGAGGAAATTTTATAAATTAACAACATTGTGTGTCATTTCCAATAGCTATGGCTTTTAAAAAATCAATATTGCACAATTTACTCTTCAATTCACTTTATGTTTTTCATAGTCATTAAGAAATGTATTTTTCTCTCTACATCTTTGAAAGAGTTCTTTGAAACTCTTGGTAGGCAGTAATGACTAAGAGACGCGGATAGAGATCATTTAAAAAGACATAAAATGAGAAAAAGGAATGCTGTGATTCCAAAACCAATTTTCCCCTAGATTTCTTTGATAAAAAAAAATAAACATCTAAGTTTAAAGTTACAGTTGGCTCATAGTCTGTTGGAAGAAAGAATACAGAGATTACAGAGAGATCTCATATAACTTCACCTTGATTTCCCCAGCAGAATGTCCTGCAAATAGTATTTCTATATTCCTATATCACAACAGAACATTGATGTGAATACAATCAAGACACTGAACTTTCTCTTCACCCCAGAACTCTGTGTCACCTTGTCCAGCCACACCTGCTTTCTACCTGCTTCCATTCCTTTCCAGCCACAGCCACTGATCTGTTACCAGTTGTGTCATTTTGACATTTTCAAAGGTATTACCTGAGAAGCACATGTAATTTGGGGAATTGGATTTTCCAAAGCTGGCAGTATTCTCGGAAGAATTTTTCATGTTGTTGCATGCATTAATATTTCACTACTTTTTACTGATAAGTAGTCCAAATGATATTTATGCATTCAATCCTTCATTCACTGAAGTACATCTGGGGTGGCTTCATTACTATTGGGTGATGGCAAAAGTTCTGTCTATTCACTATTCCTCTTCTCCGATACCATCATGAGTGGGGAAAATAGAGACACCTCTGGGCTCTCTGCCTGGTCTCTGCTAACACTGCAGTATGCAGACCCACGATCAGTTTGTAAGTCCTGCAGGGTGGTTGGAGTAATTCATTCAAGTTTTGGGAGGTAGACACCCTCCCATCTCTGCTGACGGGGAAGAGGGGGTGGCGAGAGCACCATACTGGTCTCTGTGTGCTCGAGTGGAATATAGAAGTTACTTCCTAACAGCTCTGTCTTATGAGTTCAGCTCTTTCAGAAGACAGGGACAGGATTTGATGGATGCTTTTTGCCGCTGCCAGTTGGCATCGCTGGCTTCTTCAGCTCTGAGCCTTACATAGATGAGGTCCAGAAGAAGAAAGAGAGGAGCCAGAGCCCTCACCATTAGATCCCTCCTCTGCCTCCTACTTCCCACCTCTCTGAGGTTTGCTGTTTGTTTGGCCTGCCCTGGCCAGGGCTCTAAGCATGACTAGCAGGAGATGTAAGCAAGGGGCATTGGAGCAAAGCCATAGCCACTTCTCTTTTATCGGCCCTGCTTGTTGTCTTATTTGCAGAGTAGAGCAGTTGAAGGAAATGTTTGTCAAGCCCTCTTCCTCTGCGTGCTTCCTCCCATATTCTGCAGATCCGCAGTGCTCTGTGGAAAAACTTCTTCTGTTTCATGGCAGCAATATTCCACACCTCTCACACTTCCATCGGCCTTGGCTGAGCTAGATTAGTCCTTACAACTCTCTCGACACCTCCTGTTAGGGACAAAAGAGAGGGTACCACCGCAGTATCTCTGCCGGCCCAAGTTCCATGTCTGACAACAAATGTCTTTCATTCTTGTCCCAGTAGGTCCCTAAGGATATCCAGTCCCTAATCTGTGAAACCTGTGGTTGTTGCCTTCCATGACAGTCTTTGCAGATGGTATTAGAACTGTGAGATATCCTCCTTAATTCCCTGGGTAGACCCTGCGTGCCATCACACAAATCCGTGCAAAAGTGAGACGGAGGACCACAGGGCCAAGGTTGGAGTGAAGTGATCACCCGTCAAAAATTCCACCTGGAGAACCAGAGACAGAAAAGCTGCCAGAATTCCAGCTTTGAGAGCTGCGACAGAACGCACACCTGCTGGTTTAAGCCGTGGAAAGTGCGTCCCTGCTTTCATTCCAACTCCAACAGACTCAGACACCTTCACAGGAACTCCCGTGTCCCCAGCAACATGCGAACCTGCCCGCATGCATCTCCATCTAGTTCTCCTGCTTTATCACCTGGAGGAGACTCTGGGGAGGAGCTGTGTCTCAGTCATCCTAACCAAGAGAATGTCCCAGGAACTTCCAAAAGACTCTCTGCTCAAAGCATCATGGACCTTTCTGCAAACCAGAAAGCACTTCTTGTTTGTACTTTCTTTTATACCAAACGATCACTTCTACTGGCTCAGAGCTGCCAATCAAGTTTTAGTGTAAGTCCGGCTTCCTTCAGCTGAAGAAGCAGCCGAGATCTCTCACCTCAGGTGATTTGCTAATGCTCTGCCCTTCTACACTGCACTAGTTAGCCTTATGAAAGCTCAAGTGTTTTCCTTTTTCCTGAGTTGTGGCACAGGATGGTTCTCATCTTGCAATGAATAACCTGGGTTACAGAACTTAAAATCGTTTAAGTGACAAATGTGATAGAGCCCCGGCAAGGCCGACAGTGGTATTCAGACCCAAGACTCCAAGGATTTCTGGAGGAAATCCTGCCTCTTTCAAGAAAGCCTTAGCAAGCTCTGATGTGAACATTGCTCATGAGTCATTATTGGTTTTTAGTGACTAGAAACTGGCATTCTGTGCTACTGTATTTTATCCCCTGAGATGTGCTGACACCTGCTGGCACAGAGAGGGATAGCACTGAGGTGGAGACAAGTTTCCAAAGGTCTTTATGCTGATAGTGGGAAGCTCCAGGCCTGGCCAGGCCAAGATAACTCACTGAGGGGGATGATGAAAACAGGGCAGAGAGAAGAAAGGATTGCAGGAAATCTGAGCAGACCCTGGGACTCAGGGCCATTTCAGCTAGACCCACTGAACTCCCTGTGAAACCCTACAAATCCTCTGTCAATTTGAGAGGTGTGAGTAAAGTTGCAGAAGGCCTGTGTTCCAGGCAGCATGTAAGGGTGGTTTCTAATAATACAAATATAAAAGTACTACAACACTCTCTGGGAAACCCTGAGCAACTCTTTGCCCCTGCTTCTTCTTTTTTTTTTTTAATTTAATTTAATTTAATTTGTGAACATACTGTACAGAGGAGTTACAGTTACATGGGCAGGATAATGTGTACATTTCTTACCAAGCATTGCAGCCTCCTCCTTTGTTTACCCTTCACATCCATTCCCAGCCTCCCCCCTCCCCCCCAATCCCAATCCTTCTCCTTCCCCCCCCCCCCCCCCCCCCCCCCCCCGCACCAACGTTGTAAAGCTCGTTTTGGACATGACAACTTGTACATCTCATTGTTGCAACAGGTCCACCTGTATATTATACTGACATCAAATATAGTGAAAGCAGGGGTTATACTGTGGGGGAGGGACATACAAAGCAACAAAGAGATAATCTTATAAATGTGTTAGAAACACACGCATGAAAGAAAAAAACATTAAAAATACACATCTAAGGGTTCATTTTCCTGACATCACATTATCTGACCTTTTCCGCTTGACTCATACATATACTAGATATTGCAAATAAGGGAAACCATGGGACCTATGTTTCTTTGGGCCTGGCTTACTTCACTTAATATAATTTTTTCCAAGTTTTTCCATTTCCTAACAAATGGGGCAATGTCATTCTTTCTGATGGAGGCATAGAATTCCATTGTGTATATATACCACATTTTCTTGATCCATTCATCTACTGAGGGGCATCTGGGTTGGCTCCATATCTTAGCTATGGTAAATAATGCCCCTGCTTCTTTTTTTAAATATATTTTTATTGTAGAAATACTGTGCAGAGGGGTTACAGTTACATGAGTAAGGTAATGAGTACATTTCCTATTGAGCATTGTTACCTCCTCCTCTGTTTTCCCCTACCATCCCTTCCCTCCCCACCTCCCCAGCTCCTCCATCCCTCACCACCCCCCCAAGTTGTAAAGTTTGTTTTCAACATAGTGTCTTGTACAGCTCATTG
Source organism: Dipodomys spectabilis (assembly GCF_019054845.1). Classification (NCBI taxonomy): domain Eukaryota; kingdom Metazoa; phylum Chordata; class Mammalia; order Rodentia; family Heteromyidae; genus Dipodomys; species Dipodomys spectabilis. The sequence goes on along the minus strand of NW_024870686.1, from coordinate 8,585,206 downwards.
TTACAATGGGTCAACCTGTATCTTCATTTAAACATTATGTTATTTCCCTTCCCCTCCCCAAATGATAAAAATGTATATATAAGATGCTGGGCACCAGAATCAAATACAGTGAAAACAAGGGTTATACCGTGGGGGAAGAACATAAAAAGAAACAAAAAAATTGCATAGTACATTATAAGTACATTAAAAACAAATAAGAAAGAAAAAACCACTTGTGTCCTTATCTTGGGGTTCATTTCACTTAGCATCATCTTATATGGTTATATGTACATAGCTTTTGACCTTTTCTGTTTGTCCTAGACTAGTTATTGCAAATAAGGGAAACCATGAGACTGCTCCTGCTTCTTTATAGCATCTGTGGTACATTCTAGAGCTATACAATTATACTCAATGCAAGTTATATTTAGATTAATAGCAAGTGAACATGTAGGAGAAAACACAAGCCCTTTTGCTGATGACAATGAAGTCAAAAGGTGATCAGAGTGTCTGGACTTTCAAAAGTCCATCAGGGGCTGAAAAGGTGGCTCAGTGGTAGAGTGCTTGCTTCGCATGCATGAGGCCCTGGGTTCGATTCCTCAGCACCACATGAACAGAAAAGGTCAGAAGTGGTGCTGTGGCGAAAGTGGTACAGAGCTCACCTTGAGCTGAAGAGCTGAGAGATAGAGCCCAGGCCCAGAGTTCAAGCCCCACAACTGATCAACAACAACAACAACAACAAAAGTCCATCAGGTGGTGCCAAAAAACCAATGAGAATCATTGAAGTTCTTTCCCAGTAAGGGCAGCTGAACTTTTCTAGCACTTATTTACACAGAAGAAGGTCCACTCTATGAGTGTGGCCTCCACACTATTCATAATTTACTCAGCCATCACCATCCCTACATTATATAAAGATGAACTCAGACCTCCACCATCTTCCCTCTGTCCTGGTTGCTCTCAACTAGTCCCTCCAGTTGCAGGCCCCAAATTGGAAAAATCAAAGTATTCAAATGCCAGTGTTCCACCTCACAGATCCTATTGCTCCTTCAACTATGACAATAAAGAAGGAAAGATTGCTTCTCTATCATAGTCCAGGACATTTTATCTGTTGCTAGATCCAAATCATCATGGTGATCATTTCAATGGTAACACTCACATGAACCAAGAGTCACACCACATGCCGGCATGCATTGACTCATGTAATTCTTTCAGATTATTGTGGAAGGGTATCTGTTCCTAGTTCGCCTTCTGGACCCTGGAAGGCAGGGAAGTTGGTAGAAGGCAGCCCTCTGCCAAAGCACTCCTCACACTCCTCACAAAGATCTCCTCGCACTTCACAACCCCTTCTGTCTCACTTCTGCTACCACTATTGTCACATGCTCACCTGTAACTCATCCTCATTTTCAGGGGCCATAAAACAAGACTTCAAGCATCAGCTCTCTGAGAATGTAACAGTCAGGAAAAACACTGGTAAAGGGGAGACTATTATAGATTCTTCCTCTAATAATATGAGATATCGACAAACAAGTCGTTTAAGGATTCAGGTGGACCTGTTGCAACAATGAGAAGTACAAAATGTCATGGCAAAACCAGCTTTACAATGTCGGTGGGGGGGGGAGGGGGGGTATGATTGGGTGGGGGGGGAGGGGGGAGGCTGGGAAGGGAGGTGAAGGGTAAACAAAGGAGGAGGCTGCAATGCTTGGTAAGAAATGTATGCATTATCCTGCCCATGTAATTGTAACCCCTCTGTACAGTATGTTCTCAAATAAAATAAAATAAAATTTAAAAAAAAATTTAAAAAAAAATAATATGAGATATCCTCAGAACACTCTGGTCTAGAACCTGCCAGTATTCAATTAATCTATTAGTGAAGTGGGATTTTTCAATGACACCAGGAACCAATTTTTTTATTTTTTTATTGTGAAAATACTGTACAGAGGGGTTACAATTACATGGGCAAGATCATGAGTACATTTCTTATCAAGCATTGTAGCCTCCTCCTTTGTTTCCCCTTCCCATCCCTTCCCGTCCTCCCCCCAACCCCCACCCAATCCTCCCCCCCACCAAAGTTGTAAAGTTCATTTTTGACATAACGACTTGTACATCTCATTGTTGCAATGGATCCACCTGTATCCCTATTTAAACGATTTGTTTTTCCCCTTCCCCTCCACAAATTATACCGACATCAAATACAGTGAAAACAGGGGTTATACCATGGGGGAGGGACATACAAAACAACAAAGAAATAATCTTATAAATGTATTAGAAACAATTGCATGAACGAAAAAAAAACATTTGAATACATAACAGGGTTCATTTTCCTAACACCAACTTATCTTACCTTTTCTACTTGACTCAGACACATACTAGTTATTGTAAATAAGGGAAACCATGGGACCTGTGTTTCTTTGGTCCTGGCTTACTTCACTTAATATAATTTTTTCCCAAGCCTTTCCATTTCCTAACAAATGGGGTAATGTCATTCTTTCTGATGGAGGCATAGAATTCCATTGTGTATATATACCACATTTTCTTGATCCATTCATCTACTGAGGGTGAATCAATTTTTATTTACAATAGTACTTTTATAAGAAATGTCTTTTAAGCTTCAATGAAGTGTCTTACACCTTTTTAGATTATTAAATTATAAAGAGCATTTATTTAGTAGCAGTATCTCAGAATAACAGTTAGCAATAATTTTATTAGTACTTGGATGGATGGATGGATGGATGGATGGATGGATGAATGGATGGATAGATGGATGAATGGATGGGACTCTGAGTAATAATGCAGTGAGTTCAGATGTGGTGCTAATGAGATTAGGGACCCTGTAACTTGTCAACCTCATTAGGTCCTGGAACAAGCTACCTATGTTACTATAGCCATCTCAGAAGGGAGTTATTAATCACAAAGGGAATTATATGAATCTATATAGAATATAGTATCTGTCTGTATCTAAACAAATAGCTGAAAATGAATTCTCTATTGTATCAGTAGCCTCTCCTCTTATTCTATTTGCAAAACTTCCCCTGCATCCAATACACTCCTTTCTTATTCTCTGCATAGAGCACAGAATGGCCATTAATTACCAAAAACACAAAAATAATGCTATTGTTAGTAGTTAAAATATAAAATGGTATAACTACTGTGGAAAACAGCTTGTTCCTTAAAAAAGATAAGAACAGGCCCTCTACATAACCTAGCAACTCTGCTCCTTTGGAGATAGTCAAAAGAATTTAAAGAAGAGCTTTGAACAGTATTCTTTAAACAAATATTCACAACAGCATTAATCACAACAGCCAGAAAATAGAAACTACCCAAGTGTCTGTTAACAGGTAAATGACAGCATATGGTCAACAGGTATAATGGAGTATTAGCCTGAAGTTTGCCACACACTCATGATTCTCAACATTAAGTGAACTTAGTCAGGCATGGAAGGACAAAAACTGTGTGACTGCTTATGTGAGGTACCTAGAATAAGTAAATTTATAGAGGCAGAAGGCAGAGAAGAGGCTGCAGTGACTAGAAGTGAGGGTGGAAGAGTTGTTGTTTAATGTATACAGAGTTTATGCTGAGGATGTCAGAGTTTTATGTGAAGATAATTGTGATGGTAAAACAACCATTCTGTAAGTTCTTATAATACCATTATCACATGTGTTTGTGCATGCATGCGTGTGTGTGTGTGTGTGTGTGTGTGTGTGTGTGTGTGTGTGTGTGTGCCAATATGTGTTCTGGTCCTAGGGCTTGAGCTTGAGCCCTGGGCCTTTTTGCTCTACCACTTGAGCTACAGCTCCACTTCTTGCTTTCTATTGGTTAATTGGAAATAAGAGTCTCACAGATAATCCTATTAAGTGAAATAAGCCAGACCCCCAAAAACATAGGTCCCATGGTTTCCCTTATTTGCAATAATTAGTATACATTCAGGATAATCTTACAGCTGAGCAGAATAGCTCAATAGCTATGTACATATGACCATATAAGATGATAATAAGCAAAATGAATTCCAAGACATGGACACAAGAGGTTTTTGTTGTTGTTGTTTTTAATGTACTATGTGGGTTTTTTTTTGTTTTGCATGTTCTTCCCCCCTGTGGTATATCCCCTGTTGTCACTGCATTTGATTTTGGTACCCTGGTATTGTATAGACGTATAGACGTTCAGTTGAATTAGAGAAGGGAAGGGGACAACAGAATGGTGAGACAAAGGACAAGGGGGAACCAATGCAGCAGCGACATTCACAAGACAACATATTGGAAATGATCTGTACAACTTGTGAGGGGTGAGGAGGGGGAGGGTGGCAAAGTAGGAGAAAATGATGGAAGGGTTAACAAGCTTGACAAGAAATGTAACTGCAACCCCTCTGTACATCACTTTGACAATATTTTTTTTCTAAATGTGAAAGACTTTCCTGCCTGGGCTGGTTTCAAACCACAATCCACAGATCTCAGCCTCCTAAGTAGCTAGGATTACAGGTGTGATGCCTGACTTATATTACATATATTTTAACATCGTTTACATGATCTATTCATGTACCTACATCACTCCCTGGACTCCAATTTCCCAAAGGACCAGGTCTTCCTCATTTTAGTCCTGTTAATCTCCAGTGCAGAACCTAATACAGACTGATCACAATAAAAACACATACAAGAGAAAAAATAGATTTTAAATTTCTTATACATACCCCCATACACATACAGAGAGAGAGAGAGAGAGAGAGAGAGAGAGAGAGAGAGAGAGAGAGAAATCAAATACATGGAAGCCTTAATCAACATTTGACATTTTCCCTGCCCCTCTGACATGTAACTAGTATGTCCTGTCTGGCATAGAATGTGTCAGAAAAGATGTTCAAGTTTCCATCTTCACAAGTCTTTCTATAGGCAGGAGATGTGGGCATGTAAAGGGATCATGGCACGTGGAGACAGGAGCTTCTCAGAGGCAACAGGAAAGTGTGAGATGAGCTGGAAACGTCGTGGTGTTGTTTTGCCAGGCACATCAGGAAAAGTCTGTGTGGTGACAGACTGAGACCTAAAGAAGAGAAGAAACCAGAGTATGAACATCTCAAGGAGGGAATTCCTGAAAGAAGAAGCGGAAGCGCAGTGGAGTTAAGGGAAGCAGAAGCTCCTGTTAGACAGAGACAGCTGAGCACTGAAGCAGGATTACAATGGATGAGGAAAGCAATGGAAATGTGCCAAAGAATCAATCAGTGTGCTGGTCAGCCAGGTCAAGTTTATCCTGTAATTTACCAGAAGTGAGAGCTTTCGCATGTTTTTCTAGTATAAATTCTATGGCTCTTCTGTGGATCATGAACCATCAGGATAAAAGATCTCATCAGAAATCCGAATGAACAATGACAGAGACTTGCTTTACAGTTGGAGCCATGCTGATGACAATCAGTAGTTAGATTCAAGGATGCTTTGGAAACAGCATGTGTAGCACACAATGGATATTTGTGGGAAAGAAACAAAAGGAGTCACAGAATGAATTCTGGGTTTTTGCCTGAGCCAGCTGAGTAGAAGGCAGGCTACGGAGAAGTAAAGGAAAGTCAGGTAGAGGAGCTGAACAAAGACTGGGAGAAGCTCCCAAGGATAGGAGGTTGCTTTGGGTCATACAAGTGGACAAATCCATATGTGATTCTAGAGCTAAGATGAGGGACTGAGCATAAGAATATACATGAAATATCTGAGAGTCTGTGCAGATGAGAGAAACAGCAGAAAACATTCCAGGATAATACCCTGGTCCATTCCCAGATGCAGAAATCTGCCCAGGAGCAGAGAACTAAACAAAAGGAAAAAGTCATAAGGCCTTGGAGACTTGGAGAAAAAAATACATTTCCAGAAGGACAATGTTCAGCTGTGCAGATGATGTCCTGGTGGCTGACAATGGGCTGTTAGATTTCACCATAGACACTGTTGAGTTATACAGGAGCCATTCAGAACTGCTACCATCAAAACTGACTGGGGCAGGGTGAAGAGGAAAGAATCAACGAGGCATGGGCCTGAGGTCAACTCTCTTGAGAACACTTGCTTGACTAGAAGCAGCATTCTGGGCAGATGGGGCTGGAAAACAGGCGGTAAAGATGGCGCCACACATTGTATACCTTCAATTCCTTACAAGCCCACTGTGCTATGGATACTATGACCTTGTTTTGCACGTGTGACTATTAAAAACAAACAAGAAATGCAAATAACATAAACCCTGAATTTTTTCATGAGACACTATCATCAATGCCTTCTACTAAAATACAAAAGCAAAGGCAGAATGGGGTTTGTTTCCCATGGCACAGTTATGAGGCAAGCAGTACACTGGCCTTGGTTTTACATTGCTACTACTTGATGACTTGAACCTTTAATTAAATAAATGCAGGAAACTTTTTAAAACCCCTTTTCAATGACTATTTATGTTTGTTTTAATCATGTCTAACTTTGGCTTCCTTCTGGTTGTACATCTCACTCCTATGTAATGACCCAAGAAGTGTTTAAGTCATCATAAGCATATTGCTGTTATTATTGCTTCAATTCTTTTTCTTTCTTCAGTGGTATTTGGCTTTGAAGCTTCAAGCCTCAAGCTTACTAGGCAGGCAGTCTCCCATAGGACACAGATCCCCAGCCCTTTCTTGCTTGGTTTATTTTTGAAGAGTCTCATGTTGCCTGGGATGGCTTCAGACAGAGATCCTTCTACCTACGCATCCCATGTAGCTTAGATTATAGATATGAGCCACTACACCTTGCTTACTTGTTAAGATAGCATTTCACTTTTTTTGTTGGCTGTGGGCTTGAACTCTGGGCCTGGGCTCTGTCCATCAGCTCTTCAGAGCAAGGCTAGTGAAATGCAGGGGCATTTCACTAACTTTTGACATGGGCTGGTCTGGAAGTACAATCCTCCTGGTCTCTGCTTCCTGACAGCCTAGATTATAGTCATCCACCACTGCACATAGCCCTGATTTAACTTTCAAAATTGGTCACCTAATTACTATTCAGTCTAAAAAGTCAAGTTTTGCCTTTAAGCATGACAGACTTCAAGAGAAATAAATTCAACCATTTATTTTGCCAAGATTAAAGCTATATATTTACTATATATTCCTTATTTTTGCTGGGAACAGTGTTGGAGGATAAATCATGGAGAGTGATTTCTCACCCATGATTGTCTTATAAAGAATCTGATATGTACCTATAACACCTCTGTATATCACCTTTATAATAACAATAAAAATTGAAAGAAAAATAAAAATTAATGAAAAATTCTGGAAGGCAAAAGCTGTGGCTGTGATTCCTGAAAGCACAAGGAAGAGAGCAAGGGTTTTGGTGGGAATCAGTAACACTGCATCAAAGACAGGAGCCATTGCCCCTGTGAACCAGCATACTCTGTGCAGGGGAACCAGCCTTGAGCAGAAATAGGTATTAAAAAGCTTCCATTGGAGGAGGAGGAGGACCACCTGGGGAGGAGAGGCACCCAGTAGCTGATCGTGACCTCTGGAGTGGATTGAAGTCACAAAGGAAATTGAAGTCACAAAGGAAATTAATTGCAATTGGTTGTGTTCAGTGGATGTTTTCAGGATAACCACCAGAGGGCGCCAGACATTAAAGAATCAATATTTGGCCACACCATGCTGCCCACAGTTCATCGTGGGGTTATACAGCCTCTCCGCTGTTCTCTTCGAAATAGGAAATTAACCCAGCCTGGCCACACTGTGGGCCAGAGGTAGGTAAGCTGAATCTACAGCTGTAAATAAAATAGGTGTTGATATCAGATTACATTGGAACATTTAAAATCTGAAAGTGGGCAGACAACAGGGCAGCCTGTGCCGGACCCTGGAGCACAGCACAGAGCATGCACTAGGCCCTGGCTTTGGTCTGTGTTAACAAAGCTTCAAGTTGGCTTCTGCTCTGGAGAGCCCACTGGAGCCCAGCTGTGAGCAAGGTACTGAGAGGAGGGGAAGGGGGCATTTTTCTTTCTCTGGTGCAGTCTGGAGGTGGGTGCTAGGCCAGGATGCTTAGTGCAGAACTGGTTCTGCCTGGATGGTCTGTCTGGCTCCAGCTAGCCTCAAGCTTTGAAGCTTCTGCCGTACATGCAGAGAGCAGGAAAAGTCGCATTGCACATTCTGGTCTGAGGGGGCAGAATGAGCAGCAGGAGCTGGGTAAGGTGCACCCAGTGGATGCCTGCCCAGGACGTGGTACCAATGATTGTTTCTTTATGAATGGTGCATATGCCAGTTTTATCATGGGTGGGATGCTTCCTAATCCAGCCGAATGGTTAGCTATTCTGATTTGAAATTCTACCCTGAAATAATAGAGCTGGCACAAAAACAGGTGGTTTTTCATGACTAGAACAAAAACACTGAATGATAATGCTAGTTCATCTGCAGTGGGGGGGGAGGGGAGGGGGGCATTATCTTGTGCCACACCTCTAAAGGTTCCCACAGAGGCTTCTGTTTGAAGGCATCATTTGTGACAGGCCCTTAACACGTGCTAATTAGAAGACATAACTGATCCTCATGACGTCATACTCTGTTTGTGGAGAGCAGAAGTTTAGAGCCCATTCTACCAAGAGTTTGTTCTGGTGAGACACATTCTTGGTAAAATCTCTCTTCATCAAATAGAGGGTTCTTTATGTTCTGTTTGTGCCAGTACTAGGCCTTAAACTCAGGACCTTCTGCTTTCACGCAGGTATTTTACTCAAAGTTCTCTCTCCACCATTTAAACCACCCTAATCATCCTATCTTTTGCTGGTTATTTGGAAATAAGAGTCTCTTGGATTTGTGTGGTTGGATGCACTCTTAACCTTAATCCTCAGAACTCAGCCTCCTGAGTAGCTAGAATTATAGGCAGCATCTATCTTTTAAATTTGGCACTGATGAGTGCCAAAATATGTGAGTCACTGTGAGCGTTCAGCAACAGAGACCTAAGTATGGAAATCAAAACTGATTATGATTATTTTATTACAACAGTGGTACTGTGGAATGAAAAGGAGGAGCCATTTATAACATTGAGAAACGTTTTAAATAATTTGGATACGATTCATTCAACAACTATTCATGGAGGTCTATTTTGTGTCCCAGATACATGCTACAATAAATGCAGACTTTTTTATAAACATTTTTTGTCTATATGGAAGGTGTTTGGGGACCGCTTTGACAAAGGATGCTTCTGGAATAATTTCTTCTATGGTGATGAGCCTCTTGCTGATCTCTTGCTGTGTCTTTAAGTATTTCCAGGAGAGATGGAGAGAGAGGGTGGGACCGCATCATTGTGTCCTCCTCTGAAGGAAGTAGGCCGGGGGTTCTCCATACCAACTGCCGAGCCCATACTCCCAACATGGCCAAGGAAAAGCCAGAAAGTCTGTTGCTAAAGAATAAAGAATGTAGGAGAGAAAATGGGCATTAATAAACTAGGAGATTTCATCATGAAGATAAAACCAGAGAAAGAGAGATACAAGAATGACAGCGTTCCCTTGTGGAAAAAACGATGGATTATAGGTGGATGACCATTTTCAAGTGGGTTCACTTGGCATTCTATTGAAATTCACTTCAAATTCTGGAATAGTACATTCTAGTGAGAGAAAGTGGAGAAAACACCACTGTGATGTTTTTATTGCACTGAAACCAGGAGAAGGCACCCAGCTGGGGGGAAAGACTCAGAAAAGGGGATGGGAAAAGCTACTGAAGAAAAGGCATCAATTGTACCCCAAGCCACTCAGAGGTACCTGGGAAAGCTTTCTCTTAAATTTTCTAAACTACCCAAGTGAAACTCATCCACTCCCACATCCAGGCCAGCTTCCCTCCCCCTCCCTGCCCATGCCTTCTTTTCCTATCTTATTCCAGTTTTAGTCTCCACCATTCACCCCACCACTCTCCTGATACTCATCACATTAACTTTGCCTTTCTGGTCTCTAAAACTAAGGTGTCTAATGCCACAGTCTAACATCTGAAACATGAGCATCGCCCCCTAACCAGTCCCCATCTCTCCCCATCTGCTGCTGAGTGGCAGATAGCTCAAGGCTAAATCAGGGGGGTCAGGGTCCTGCCTACTTTAAAAAGCATTCAGTCCTCTGAATAAAGATCACTCAATAGAGAATTCAAGTTCTTTCAGACCAGTCACAGTGATACTGATCTCTCTCTCTCTCTCTCTCTCTCTCATACACACACACACACACACACACACACACACACACACACACACACATCTACTTGATGATATTCAAGAATCACTCCTTCGTGGGTTTGATCCCTTGGTTCTGTTTTTTGTCTATTTGCTTGCTTTCCTGATGAAGCTCATCGTTTGCGGACTTCAAGGCACCTCCTCTGTCCCAGGAAGAGGGCTTGCTGGCCACAAACCCAGGTATGTTCCTCCTTAATACTCAGCACACAACTGGCAGCACAAATGTGTGTGTGCAGATAATAGTAGAGCCGGGGTTGCGCTATGCTAGAAAGTGAACGAAGGCCGAGAGAGGTGGTTTATCCATATAACCTTAGCTACTTAAGAGGCATTAGTAAGAAAATCATAGTTCAGGCCAACCTGGACCAAACCAAGATATTCTAGATGCAACACAACAACAACAAAAAACCTGAAACATAAAAAGAGTGGGAGACTGGCTCAGGGGGTAGAACACCTGCCTAGCAAACACACTGAGTTCAAACCTTAGTACTGAAGGGAAAATAAAGCACAGAAAACCACCAAAGAAACACGATGATATGGATTTAAAGGAACACAATGGACGTGAATGAAACAAAGAATGTAATCATTGAAATGGGGCCAGTGAAGCACACCACAAATGAGAGCTAAGATGGTTTTTATTTTCAAGTGACTTGCCCTGATGTTCTGTTCAGTTTTGCTGTGAGCCCTGGGACCCTGCCATCCTTCCTTCTAAAGAATGAGAGCGCCCTTCATTTCCACATCCCAGGAACACATAATGTGGCCACATGCCTAGAAAACAACCTGATTTCCTCAAAACTGTCACACCAACTGAAGAAGGATGTGGGCTAGTAAAAATCAAAACAATGTCTGTCACATGTTTTTTTTTTTCTGTTTACCCACAGGGACAAAATATTGAGGCAGATGATGCATTGGAATTTTTAAAGAAAGCCCATTTCCCTTCTTCCATACACTAATAATGACGAAACCCTGACGATGGGCCAAATTCTATTAAATGACTTTCAGATGTGGCACACCAATGTTGAAGGGCTTGCCTTCAGTGACGGGGAGGGAGGTAGAAGAGGAAACTGGTGGTAGACTAGCTCTCTTTTTCCATCTTCTACTGGGAAGGAAAGCTATCTTTTTTACATCAGCAGTACCCAGCATCTCCAAGTGGCATGTGGAGAGTTATGCTCACTTCTTTATTCAGAAAACAAACGAACTGACCGAGGTGGCATTCTGCTGCAGGGAGAATGGCAGACAGAAGATGATGTTGGAGGCTCGCCATCAACCCATGACAAGAGGTGCCCTTTTTATTTTGCAGTTGCAGCCCCTGGTGGAAACTTCTCGGAAAAGAACCGTGAAGAGTGAGTGGGAAATTGAGTTCTTTAAGGAAAGGCCTTCCAACATGGGTTGACATGTTGGATAAAAGCTAAGTCCAACCAAGACTTCCTTATTGTTGGGTCACTTTGGACTGTTTACCATTTCTCACACTCAACACCTAGGTTTTTCAAAGCTTTGTCACTCTCTGTCTCTTCTTGGACGACTTTCTGTGACTCATAAAGTCTGGTTAGTCCTTTATAACCCAGGGTAATTGTCACTTCAATGACCCTTCCACCTTACCCTGTGTCCCCGGAAACAGCACTCTGCACATACCTTTAATGTAATGTTTATCTCATCGTGGTGAGTGTTCTGTCTCTGTCTCCCTAGAAACCAGGCCAGCTTCCTCCTCCAGTTACTAGCACCAAGCTTATGGAGGAATGGATTAATGCAGACATGGAAAGAAACATTGAATGCATTTAATTTCCCTAGTCCTAGGTTTCAGCATCCCTTAGTTATAAGAAAGTGCCAGGAAGTGGCACTGTGGCTCAAATGGTAGATCGCTCGCCTTGAGCTGAAGAGCACAGGGACAGCGCCCAGGCCCAGAGTTCAAGCCCCATGACCGATCAAAAAAAAGAAAAGAAAATGCCAGTAGCTGCTTTCTAAAATAATCCTACTATACAATAACTATGTAATAATGATAACTGTACAACTACAACTTTAGGACTCTAAAGTACTGTTCTGTATTAGTTATTCATTGCTGCGTAACATATATGGCCCCAAGAATAAGCTTAGCTATTCTTTCCATAGTTTGAGTAGCAGTCTTTCTGCCTGTTTTATCTAGGCTCATGCATGAGCTGGCTTGCACAGAAAGTCTAAGATAAACTCATGGCATATCAGGGGCCATCAGCTGGATGCCGAGTTTCTCTTCGAAGAGTTCCCTGGTCCTCATACATAGCTTCTGCGGACAAACTCCAATGCACCAGCAATTATCAAGCCTCTACTTAAGACATGCTAGGATCCCATTGACCAAGGCAAGTCACATGACCAAACCTAGTCAGTGGGGGAGGAAACAAAGCCACAAAGAATTTGTAGTCATTTTTAATTAACTATAACTTCCAAGATACCCTATAAAGTTCATTTTGCTGTTGCTGCCATTGTGAATACATTTTTTTTCTATTTTTGCCTCATCCTGTCAGTGTTTGCCTTTAAATTAGGATCCTAATCCAACTGAATGGTTTCATTCTTGAAGGTCAATGTCAAAAAGTAGTTACAAAGGAACTCCGTCTGAGAAACCAGCCTTGATCCCATCTAAGAACAATGTCCCCAGTGAGTTATTCACCCGGGACTACCCACTCCACATCCCAGCACAACTGTCAGCTGACCTGGGCTCTGAGACTAAGTCCAGACTAAACCCTTTAAAGACTGGCCTACTGGAGCCAGAAAACCAAAAGAAATGCTATTGTCTTCTCGAGTCACTAAATTTTGATGTAATTTTTACATAGCAAAGGCCAATGGATTGAATACATCTTTAAGGTATTTGGAGCCTTGCTGTGAGGTCTGAACAGGACTGAGAGATTGGAATTCCATCTCTAAGGAAACTCTCAGAAGGCTGGGGGTTGCCCTGGAGAGATCAAGCAAGGCAAGGCTCAAGTTTCTACCTCACGTGTGAACTGTTTGGGATGAGAGTCAGTGCTAAGGTTAGAATGTTTATTGCTTCCCTCCACTTCCTAAGATAAGGAAGTCAATTATCACTTGTATTCAAACTATGCCCGTTTATGGTTGTAACCCTAGCCTAACTACAGTGCCCTCCCCCTGCACTAAACTCAATAAAAATGCTTGTTAATGGGATCTCAGGATCCAATAGCTGGTGAATTGCCTCAGGTCCCCTGGTACCTCAAATCTCAGTTCTTCGGCTGGGTCTCCCATCACTGTATTGTCCTCAGTCACGTCAGATAGTGAAAAAGATAGACTACATGAAGTCAGGTGCTAGTGGCTCTCTCCTATAATCCTAGCTACACAGTAGTCTGAGATATGAGACTTTTAGTCCATAGCCAGCCACGCAGAAAAGCCCATGAGACTCTTATCTCCAATTAACCACCAAAAAGCTGGAAGTGAAGCTGTGGCTCAAATGGTAGAATACGAGCTTTCAGAGAAAAACCTGCTCAGGCTCTGAGTTCAAGCCCTAGTACTGGAATGTACACACACACATACACCCCCCCTCCCCCCCCACACACAATTACATATATGTGTAATCAGTTTGGCTGTACTCATATTAATTAGGAAAACCCATTGCCAAGTTCCCTAATGTCTCTTGCAATTGGATTACAAATATGTCACATCTGTTGATCCTTACCGATGTCCTCCTCCTCTCTCTTACTTTCCTCTAATCATGCAGTATAAAATTCACATACTCTAGATTTTACTCAAGAAACTTCCTCCTCTCCTAACCATATATAGATAAGGATGTTGCCTCCATGCAGTAGATTTTATTGCCTGTACAATCAGTAACTTTTCACAGGCAATGTGACTACTAGTGATGTAGTGAGGACTCTGCATCCAAAGTCATTATGCCTGCTGACAGGTTTCCCAGATGACTAATCCTCTCAATCTATCCCCAAGTCATCTGACAATATTCCCTAGGCAGAAGAGGGAGGGCACATCTCCCAATTAATTAAGTCTATTATTTAGGACAGTCAGTAGCTAAGCAACATCATGAATAAAATTGTCCATGAATTATACTTGAAAGGATTCAATTGTCTGAGAGGTTTCAAACATATTTAAATCAAACACAAATAATATATACCTGGTATCTGATAACAGCATAAGGCTTGGGTTGGCCTTGACCTTTAGAAAACAACCTTTTTATTTTGTATTTTCCTTTTTCTACCCATTGGCTTTTGCATCCCCTTCAGTGTCATTTTACGATCCTATTTGGAATTTGATGTTCAGATCAGCCAGTTAGATCTAAATAGTAGAATTAAGAAATGCTCAATTATATTTTGAATGAGTAAAGGGTTCAATAGCAGAGCATTTGCCTAGTATGTATGAGGCCATGGGTTCGATCCATAGCATTTTGAATGACTGGGAGAAAAAAATTAATTGGCTTTAGACTCTTGTATCAAAGCTGTCCAGATCTAACTTCTTAGGTTTATACAACCCCTTTGCGAAACTAACTCAATTTAAAAAGTGGCTACATTTTTAACACTTGAATTTGACTAAATGAATTAATAATTTGGGTCTAAGAACAAAGGGGAAAAAGTAAAAGAAGATGGGTTATTGCTAATATTCCATGCTCTGGATTGGTTTATAGATTGGATACCCTAGTTTTGAGATCAAACCCTATGTTGACTGTTTATCTTACAGAAACCCAGATACATGACATTGCCTATCATTTCAATTTTTTTTTTCCTTTTGTTTCTTTGCTTTCTTTTTGGCAGCACCAGAGCTTAAATTCAGGACACCATGCTTGCTCAGCTCGCTTGGTTAGTTGATGCTCTACTACTTGAGATGGGCTTCTTGCCCAGCTTTTTGCTCATTACTTTAGAGATGGAGTCTCAAAGATTTATTTTTATCTAGACTGGCTTAGAATCATGAACCTTAAGACTGAATCTGAACCTTAAGACTCCTGAGTAACTAGGATGACAGACTGAGCCACCAGTGCCTGACTTCAATATACACACAGTATTGTTTGAAACTCTTTGAGAATAGTAGGTTCCCATTTTTAACCTACATTCATTTTCTAAAATAGTTTCATTATCTTTAAGTAGTTATACAAAGGAGTTGCCATTCAACAAGGCAGTTTATGTCTCTGTATTCACATCTAGCCCTCCCAATCACTCCTTCCCTGACTTTCTATAATCCCCCACACTCATTTTTAATATGTTTTGGGAACACAAGCTGAAGAGTTCTAACAAGGTTGGAATGTAATAGTATTCAATTACAGATCATCATGTTTGTTCATCTAAACACAAGTACTATCTGTAAGTGCCTACTCCATGCTGTATATTTTATAAAGGTCATTTCATTTCTTATAGAAATCCTCCTGAGCAGAGACACTTCTGGAGAGATGAGAACACCACCCCCCCCAAAGCATGGGAAGTGTAGCAGAGCCTGGTTCATCAGCTTTGAACTGTGCCAGCTTTGACACAAATCACAGTCAATTCATTGGTCTGAAAGTCACTTTTCTCCCCTGCACCAAGGTACTCAATCAGGGCAATGAGAGGCTTAGCATCCATGTTCTCTAAGTGTCTTTCAGCCTCATTATTTGTTGACTTATCCCATTTCCCTATTGCTGGGTGTTCAGGGTGTGTCTTAGTCTCTTCGGACTTGTAACAGGGTCAGGAACCCAAGAATCCCAAGGCAGTTGTTCACGTGTTAGGTTACTATTGATCCAAGTGAACCGAAAAACTGATAAAATACCTTCCTGAGGGCAGCCAGTTTCACAAACAACTGACAAGTTTTACAAGTTGAGCAGGTTCCTTCTTGAATTGAATCCACAGTGTGGAGGGGGGTGGAGAATGCTGAATGGATGAGAAAAATGTTTCCCCACCCCAAAAGTTGAACCTTAGAAGCGTCTCTATTTTTAACATTCATTTTGTAACTATTAGATTTTTACTAACTCTGTCACCCACACAAAGGCACGCATGTTTGAAACCAGGATGCAAGTGTAAAGGATATAGCTTCTCTTGCCTCTGACTTCAGTCAGCAAAATGAAATGTAACCCACTTCTGTCTGGGTGAGGACAGCAGTAGCAGAGGAAAAAACTTTCCAGTCCAGCTCCAGTCTACTCTTAGCAATGAGCCCTGAGGAATAACGAGGCTCCACCCCTCAGTACATCATTGTCCAGGACAGAGATTATGAGACTCTAAATTTAAGGAGGGAGACACTTGTCTATATATTCTTTATTCATTCCCAAGTCTGGAGGGCCTGTCCATCAAAACTACTTGCTCAGAGGATTAAGTTTTATTTCATCCAAGATAATTAGGTCTGATGGGGTGGGCAATAGTTTATGTAAAACATTTTTAAGCTAAATTTTTTACTTCCTACTTAAAATTCTTTTATTTATTTATTTATTTTGTTGGTCATGGGGCTTGACCTCTGGGCTTGGGCGCTGTCCCTCAGCAATTCAGCTCAAGGCGAGCACTCTACCACTTGAGCCACAGCACCACTGCCAATTTTCTAGTGGTTTATTGGAGATAAGAGTCTCACAGAGTTTCCTGGCCCATCTGGCTTTGAACCATGATCCTCAGATCTCAGCCTCCTGAGTAGCTAGGATTACAAGCGTGAGCTACCGGCGTGGATTAGCTATATAGAATTTTGGTCTGTTATAAGGCATAGTACATCTCTGGTACATAGCTCAGAATCTGCATAGCAGACAGCTTAAACACATCCTTAGATCATTCATGGAATTGTCTGACCTGCTTAGTTAGCTACCACAAGGGAACAAGATTCAGATTTTCAGCAGGGAAAATAAAGAGAAAATATGCTTTTTTTTTTTTTGGTCAGTTGTGAGGCTTGAACTTGGGGCTTGGGTGCTGTTCTCAGCTTTTCAGCTCAAGGCTAATGCTCTACCACTTGAGCCACAGTACCACTTCTAGTTTTCTAGTGGTTCATTGAGGATAAGAGTCTCATGGACCTTCCTGCCCAGATGGCTTTGAACTGTGATCCTCAGATGATCTCAGCCTCCTAAGTAGCTAGGATTATAGGCATGAGCCACCGACACGCAGCAAAAATATCCTTCTTAATAATTCTCTGTATATTGTGCTCACTGGGATGACAATGTGTTTTAAAATGACCTCCAGAAAGAAAACCTAAAGTAAAATTGAGAGATACATTTTTTTTGAAGCAAACAGAGCAAGTGTATTTGAAAGTGAAAGGAAAGCCACAAAAGGAAAGTATCAAGACTCTCCAAAGAGAAGGACTTGGAAAAGGAGTTCCAGGAGGTATAATCAAGTTCAAACGTAGATTGAAGTGGAAATATACTCGTGAAGTTCAAAATCACTGCCAGATCTGAAGCTGGAGGGGCATGACAGATTTATGTGCTGACTTTTTGAAACTGCTGTTGTTGCCATGTTTCTGTATCATTCAGAAATGTGACAAACTCTTAGAAACCCAGAAAACACTATGCTACTTTCTTTTGGGATATAAACAGGTTATTTATTACACCAGCATTTCTGTGACTCATCTGTGTCTAACAGCAAAGTATAATTTAGCTCTTCTACTTTTCTCGTAAGATTAGGCCTGGTTATAGCCATAGATACTGTATCTGCATTATTATAGGAGAAAAAATGTCTATCATAACGGCTTTGTTTACAACTGTCAAAAGGTAAAAGCAATAGTATCCATTACAAAAGCAGTATCCATTAACACATGGATGGATAAACAAAATGTAGTATATATATATACTACATATATATATATATATATATATATACACACACACACACACACACACACACATTTAAATTCTGCACTATGCTACAACACAGATAATTCTTGAAGACATTTTAAGTAAACCAATTACCGAAAGACAAATACGCTATAGTTCTACTTATACAAGGTATCGAGAGCAGCCACATTCATAGAGACAAGAGGAAGAGATGATTAGAAGTACACAGATGTTTTGTTTTGTACACTTTTCATTTTTCTTACTGGGACTGGGGCTTGAATTCAGGTCCTCTCACTCTTCTTCAAGTTACTTGCTCATGGCTGGTGATTTTACTTGAGCTATACTTCCAGCCCTGTTTTTTGCTAGTTACCATGGAGATGGAGTCTCAAGAACTTTTCTGCCCAGACTTGGACCCAAGATTCTCTTATCTCAGCCTCCTGAGTAGCTAGTTACAGATCTGAACTTTTAATCTTAACTGACTACAAGACTGAAAGGGTTTTGGAGGTTGGTTTACACACCAATGAATGAACTTAGCAGTACTGAACTGTGCACTTAAAAATGGTTAAAATAGCCAGGTGTCGGTGGCTCACACCTCTAATCTTAGTTACTTAGGAGGCTGAGATCTGAGGGTCAAGGTTCAAAGTCAGCCTGGGCAAGAAAGTCCATGAGACTCTGATCTCCAATTTAACTACCAAAACCAAAAACTGGAGTGGAGCTGCAACTCAAGTGACAGATTGCTAATCTTGAGCACAAAAGCTCAGGGACAGTGCCCAGGCCCAGAACTCCAATTCTAGGACTGGCACGCACACACACACACACACACACACACACACACACACACACAGTTAAGATGGGGCTAGGGATATAGCTCAGTAATAGAGTGCTTTTCCTGGTACACTATAGACCCTGACTTCATCCCCAACACCATAAATAGACAGGAGCAACACAAATGATTAAGACGTTATTTGTCATTTTCTATAATTTTAAAGACTGCTGTATATCTTCATTTTTTGTTACTATGTAGCAATCTTACAAAACTTCATTTATTTAACAAGTATTGAAACCAATAACCTGCAACACCTCTATCAGGTCCTTTGTTTCTAAGGTCCTGAAGAATGAGTCCAAAGATACAAGAGGAAGAAGTAAAACAACAAGGATTTATTGAAGAAAAAGATAAACGTAGCAACTGCTAGACAGGAGAGGTCCCAAGGAAGGGTACCCTCCTGGGATGGGTTGTGCAGGAGTGAATAAGGTATCTCTAGGAGAGAGCTGTGATTTTGTTACATGACCCTCAAAGATGATTGGGCAGCTTGTGGGCCATACCAGTCCCCAGAGCCAATCAGAGGCTCCACACAGCCTACACCATCTCTCCGTGCATTATGTAACCCCTCTGACTGGGTGCCCATCTGGGCTCATATCTCTGGGGTCTAATTGGTCTGCTGTTCACGGGCAAGTCTTCCCAGACAATGGGCAATGACAAGATGCCCAGGGACCTGCATGTGCAACTGCTCAAAGCCATGGGGAGGGATGCTGCACATTTATGGGAGGGGGCCTTTGCCCTGATTGCCCAGCCAGACTTTCTATTTACTTCCAGGATGTCTAGGAACTGAAATAAAGGCTTAAGTAAGAGAGATAGAAAGAGAGAGAGAGAGACAGAGGCAGAGACAGAGAGAGAGAGAGAGAGAGAGAGAGAGGAGAGAGAGAGAGATCAGTAAGCTCTTCACATTTACAGTACAGTGGCTAAACCAAACTAAGTCAACAGATATATAGTAAGAAAATATTCAATAGTGACAAATGTTACCAAGAAAACAAATGAAGTGATGTGACACTGAGCTACTTGGGAGGACTTTTAACTGGATTTCAGAAGTTATTTATTTTCTTTTAAAAAAATTTTTTTATTGTAAAAATACTGTACAGAGGGTAATTACATGGGCAAGACAATGCCCCTCAGTAGATGAATGGATCAAGAAAATGTGGTATGTGTACACTATGGAATTCTATGCCTCCATCAGAAAGAATGACATTTTCCCATTTGTTAGGAAATGGAAAGACTTGGAAAAAATTATATTAAGTGAAGTAAGCCAGACCCAAAGAAACATAGGTCCCATGGTTTCCCTTATTTGCAATAACTAGTATATGTCTGAGTCAAGCAGAAAAGGTCAGATAAGTTGATGTTAGGGAAATGAACCTTAAGATATGTATTCAAATGTTTTTTTTTCTTTCATGAGATTGTTTCTAACACATAAGTTATTTATTTTCTACAACATTAGAGAATGACTGACGTTATAATATCCTTTTCTAACTAGATGAACTGAATTTCCCATTGGGAGGCTAGCAATGGTCTCTTGGCTTATCTTTGGAAGGTAAAGTGGGAAGATATGGGCTAGGGACTCTGAGAAATTGTCACCGTGGATCTGGTGGAGCCTTCTTGACCCACTTGGTTCTAGCACGACTTTCTATGATGCTGTTACTGCGGAAAGTGGCAAATGTGTTCTAGGCACAAACTGAGGTCCAGCCTGGGCAGGTGACAGGAGACCCAGTCTCAGTCCAGTCAGGTAGGGTCCTACAATCTAGCCTAAACCTTGAGACAGAGTCAATAGATTGCATGAGCTGAGGACACAGTCATATGCAAGCAAACAGCTTTGTCCATGCAGCCATCTGTAAGCTGGTTCTATGGACATTGTGAGAGAACAGAGGACCCAAAAGCTGGTTGAGAAGGACAATCACCAAGACTGTCTCAAGGGCAGAGGATAAAAAATAAGCATAAGTACTGAGCAATTGTGGCAGGTATTATTTTGTGCCCATACTGAGGCTTGAATTTAGGTCAGGGGGCTGTCCCTTAGCTTTTTCACTCAAGGCCAGTGCTCAATCACCTGAACCACAGCTCCACTTCTGGCTTTTTGCTGGTTAGGTAAGATTCTCATAAACTTTCTTGCCCAGGCTGGCTTCCAACCACGATCCTCAGATCTCAGCCTCCTGGATTGCTAGAATTACAGGTGTGTGCCACCAGCACCTGAACTAGAACAAGGTAATATAGTCTAGGTGAAGAAACCATCTGAGAGAAGAATGGATCCAAGCATTCATGCAATGGAATTGAGAAGCTGGAGAGCTGATCACTATGGAAAGACGATGGCTTATGTAAATATAGAAGAAAAGGAGACACAAGCTTTGGGAAAATGGGAGGAAAATGCCTTTTTCGTGGTCAAAGCATAAGAAAGAGGAGAGAGCTGGTGGTGATGGGGAGTGGAGTGAAGAGCATAGAACTGGAATCTATCCCTGGAGCTAGACAGTAGAGGCTTCCTGAAGAGTTAAAACAGTACTTTATTCCTATTATTATTACTATTATTATTATTATTTGGCAGGATTGAGGTTTAAACATAGAGTCTTGCCAGGCAAATGCTCTACCAGTGAAGCCACATCCCCAGCTCTTTCTGGAGTTGTTTTTGCTGGGGGCTGGCTTCTGCCAAGACCCTGCTACTCTTGCCTAGCTGGTATTCCAGGCATGCTTCATCACACCCAGCTTTCATATAGGGTCTCACTAGTTTGGATTTTTTTTCTTTTTTCTTTTTACTTTATGGCCAGGGATGGCCTCAAATCACAATCCTCCTAGCTTTACCTTTTGAGTAACTAGGATTACACGTATGATCCACAGCCCCTGGTCTTCCATTTGAATTTTACATGGATACTAGCTTCAGAGGCAAGATAAAAGAAAGACCTGGGCCAATAGACAGGCAGTAGAAGCTAGGCGCTGGTAGCTCATGCTTGTAATCCTAGCTACTCAGAAGGCTGATGTCTGAGGATCACAGTTCAAAGCCAACCTGGGCAGGAACGTCCATGAGACTCTTATCTCCAATAAACTGCTCATAAAGCTGGAAGTGGTGCTGTGGTTCAAGTGGTAGAGTTCTAGCCTTGAGGGGAAAAAAGACAGAAGGAAAGTGGAAGACCTGAAGAGAATTAGAAGGTAGAACATATAGGATCCTTTCCCTCACATAAGTAAAAAGTATTGAGAAAGAGGACTCAGGACATATTGTACTATTCTAAACCACAATAATTTAAACCTCAAGGTAGAGGAAATTGTAAAGTGCATTCAAAAGCAGAATACTTAAAAATCCTCCCTAAGTCCAGGGGCTTATAAACACACGGAGTCCATCAGATTCCATTGTTCTTTCTGTGGATCACCATGTAATGGGACTGGCCCATGGCCTAGGAATCCATCCCAGGTGATTTCTATGATCTGAATAATTGGAGGACTGTTACACATTGAGGACAAACTGACATTGTTTTACATACTGTCTATATGTGTCTCCCTATGACAAAATTCTAGAAAATACAAATCAACTAGTACTGACAGAAAGCAAGCAAGTCAGCGTGCCTGGCATAGTTATGTACATTTGTAATCACAGCACTTAGGAAGGTGATCTAGGGCTCTATACCAAATCTCTGTCACACACACACACACACACACACACACACACACACACAGTAGATCAGAGGCTCCTGGGGAATAGGACTGGCAGGGAGAGATGAAAGAAAGATAATCTAGAGCTGGTTTTACAGGTGTGTACACTTGTCAAAGGTAATGTGCACAGTGTATTGTATGTCACTTATATCTTGGTTATATGCATTTTATGGACTGTTGCTTACACCTCTGCTAAGAGAAAAGTTTAAACCAAAGACTCCTGTAAACTCTTTTATGTGTGCTGCAGTCTTTTCTGAGTCTCTTGGATGCTACAACCCCACCTGCCTGGATAATTTGCCTGAGATGATATTTACTACTTGCTGTCCAGCAGGAGGATTGACTAGCTCTCTGGTTGGGGTCAGGACAGAAGGAAACCTCTGAGTCAGTCTCTTAGAGAATTTATGACCCAAGCCTGGGGTCATAACCTTGCAGGTATTGTTACTGAGCTGTCTAGATCTACACACTCTGATCCTGGAGAGGCCCCAAAGGCCTTGTTGGTATTTGTAGTCAAGCCATAAACCTTGGCAAGCAAGGCTTTCAGTTTTAGTGAAAGAGCCTTAGTTTCAGCTGTTATACTAATTATCAAAGTCTGGCACTCACTGAAGACCATGATGGCTGAAGTCTGTAGATGGTGACTCTGGAAGATGTCTTTTAGTTAGTGGTTGAAATGTTAGCTAATCACTATGGAAGCAGCAAGGCTTGGCAATCTGAGCAAACAACTGCTCCAGGAAGAGATAAAAATAAACTCACTCAACTATACCATCCATGCCATTGGTCTTGAAGTAAATTGGGTATCAACAGAGCCACTAAAAATATGTCTCTCCTTTCTCCATTCTTTATACAAATATCTGTGCAAGGGCTGGGAAGGTGGCTCAGTGGTAGAGCGCTTGCCTGCATGCATGAGGCCCTAGCCTTGACCTGAGGGACAGCACCCAGGCCCAGAGTTCAGGCCCCACGATCGGACCCCCCCCAAAAAAAATATATCTGTGCAAATCCACAGGAAGATAGCATCACATTTACCACCATCTTTCACAATGAAATAAAGGCCAAAACACATTTGAAGGGCAGGGGACATGGCTGAAGCGGTAAGAACATCTACTTAACAAACTCAAGGATCTGAATTCAAACCCTGGTACCATTTTTTTTAAGTATTTTTTGGAACAGTAATAAAAAGAAGAAAAAAAGATATAGAATTCTCTCCGAAGATCCATTTAAACCAAAGGTAATCAGGAAAATTAACACACTTGTGTATGTAGATTCATGGGAACCTAAAATGACACCACTTCTATGTAACAGTATGGTGGTTCCTTAAAAAAATTAAATTACCCTACAACACAGCAACTCCATTTCTGGGCATATACCATAAACAAGTAAAACCAAGATGCAAAAATATATTAGTACTCTCATTCTCCTAATAGCATGGATGATGATAGCTAAAAGGTGGAAGCTACACATGTCCATTGACAGATGATGGGTAAACACAGGTGGAATGCATACTATGAAATATTACTCATCCTTGAAAAAATAAGGAAATTCTGACACGTGTTACACTGTAGTTGAACCCTTGAGGACATTTTGCTCAACGACTAAGCCACAACTACTGTGATTCCATTTGTACAAAGTACCTATAATAGTTAAATCACAGAGATAAAGTAGAACAGTGGTTGTTGGGAGATAGAGAGGACTGGGAAGTTGCTATTTATTCGAGTCAGAGTTTCAGTCAGAGGATTCAAAAGTTCTGGGGATGGATGTGGATGAAGCTTGCACAACATGGATATACACTTAATGCCATTTAACTGTACCATTACACATGGTTATACCAACATAGGTTATAATATGTATTTTAGCACATTAAAAAAAAACTTAAAACATTTTAAAAAAGAAAATAATTCCCATCTCTGGAATTTTACACTTTAGAATACGAAAAATTATGACACACCAATCGATTCTTACAAACGGCTTTAATTCTAACAAATTATATAGATAATACATTTCTGTTATAAGACATAAGGCAAATAGAGTCAGGCGTGGTGGAGCGTTTACTGAAATCTCTGAGAGGCAGAGATTGAGAGGATAGAAGAAGTTCTGGGTCAACCCTGACAAAAAACAGGAGTGTCTCAACGAACCAGCCAGGCCCAGTCGCACCTGGGTGCAGTTTCATCCAATTATAGAGCCAACATTCAAGGGCATAGTTGAAAAATCAATATATAGTGTATATCATATTGCTAGTCCTGGGCCTGAACTCTGGATCTGGGCTCTTGTGCTCAAGGCCTGTGCTTTCTCACTTGGGCCACAGTTCCACTTCCAGCGTTTCAGTGATTAATTGTTGATTAGAATCTCTTGGTCTTTCCGGTCAGGACTATCTTGGAGCTCCTGAATAGCTAGGTTTTATGGACGTGAGCCATGGGCGCCGGGCGTGTGAATTTTAAAGGAGTAAAAATCATTGCCACTTAAGTATAAAATATAAAATAAACATATTCCAAATAGTTTAACGAGGGGGAAAAAACAGCATGACGTCACAAGCAGTTCAATGGAGAACGCAAACGACTCCTATGTAGGATACAACAGTAAACTGAATTTACAGATCAGTGCCTAAGTAGCTCTCCCCGCCACCCCCCCCTCCCGCGCGGGCACACACACACACACACACACACACACACACACACACACCCTGGAAATAGAAAACCCGCGTATAATCCGTCCATCCAGAAATGCACTCCCCTAGATTGCTTTCACTTAAACTGAATCCGGAGCTGGAGCCTTTAAACGAGTTTTAGCAAGCAACACGAGCGCAGCTACTTTTGGGGACCCACTTCTCCTCCGATGCGGCCTTTGGCGCCCATCTGCCCAGCGCATCCCGGGCCTCGGGTTCCCCACCCTCACCCCCCCGGCTCTGAAGCCGGCCGGGAGCGGACAAGCCCCGTCCGCGGGGCAGAGACGCCTGGAGAAACTTTCCCCGGAGAGATCGCTGGGTAGCGGGGACGCCGCGCCGCCACCCAACAGGTGTCCGGGGTGGGGGGGCAGGTAAGGTGACCGGAGCGGCGCCGCCCCTTTGCCTTCCCCGCCCACGGCCAGCTGGGCGGCCGAGGGCGGCTTCGGGGAATCCGGGCGGGGAGACCTTTAGACCTTTGCTCGGTCTCCGAGCCACCGGGGCCGGGCGGAGCGGAGGGCCTGACTGCGGGGTGGGGTGTCGGAGTCCCCGCTCGCGCCGGGCCCGGGGGGTCGGGTCGCCCGGTGGCGCGCCCCTCCCTCCGAGCTGGGCTTGGCCGCCAGGGGCCGCCCCCGGGCGCGCGGTTTCGGTCGGCCCTACCTCCGAGCTGGTTTCGATTAGGGACCGCGGTGTCCCGGCGGGAGGGCGGAGCGGCCGGGGCGCGAGGAGGGGACTAAGGGCGAGCGGCGGAGCGGGGACGGCCCCGGGCCGGAGACACCGATCAGCCCGCCCGGAGACCGCAGAGCGCAGCCCCGCCAGCCCGCCTCGCGGCCCGGCGCTGCCCTCGGGGAGCTTGGAGACGGCGGCAGGTGCGCGGAGCCAGGATGCGGACGCCGGTGGTCATGACGCTGGGCATGGTGCTGTCGCCCTGCGGGCTGCTGCTCAACCTGATCAGCACGCTGGCCCCGGGCTGGCGGCTGGTGAAGGGGTTCCTGGACCAGCCCGTGGACGTGGTGCTGTTCCAGGGCCTGTGGGACATGTGCCGCGAGCAGACCAGCCGCGAGCGCCAGTGCGGCCAGCCCGACGAGTGGGGCTACTTCGAGGCGCAGCCAGTGCTCGCGGCGCGGGCGCTGATGGCCACCTCGCTGGCCGTCACCGCGCTGGGGCTGCTGCTGGCGTCGCTGGGCGTGCGCTGCTGGCAAGACGAGCCCCACTTCGCGCTGGCCGGCCTGTCGGGCCTGGTGCTTTTCATCGCGGGCCTCTTCGGCCTCATCCCGGTCTCGTGGTACACGCACTTCTTGGGGGATCGCACGGTGCTGCCCGCCCCCGCCAGCCCGGTCACCGTGCAGGTGAGTTACAGCCTGGTGCTGGGCTACCTGGGCAGCTGCCTGCTGCTGCTGGGCGGCTTCTCGCTGGCGCTCAGCTGGGCGCCCTGGTGCGAGGAGCGCTGCCGCCGCAAGGCGCCCCCCGCCGGCCCGCGCCGCAGCAGCATCAGCACCGTCTACGTGGACTGGCCCGAGCCCGCGCTCCCACCCGCCATCAAGTACTACAGCGGGGGCCAGCACCGCCCGCCGCCCGCCGCCGAGCCCGCCGCCCCCGGGAAACTCAAGGTGGGCTTTCCCATGCCGCGCCCCGCGCCCAGGTCCTACACCAACCCCGTGGACGTGCTGGACGGGGAGCGGGAGCCCCAGGCGGCCGCCTCGCAGGGCGCCTCCTCCCGCAGCACGCGGCCCTGCCACAGCTCGCTCCCCTGCGACTCAGACCTGTAGACGTCGCCCGGGCCTCCCCCCGGCTCCGGGCTCCATCCCGGGGCCAAGGGTGAAGAAGGACGGGTTTCCACTCGGCCCAGCCTTCAACTGTGTCCTGTGTTTGCAGCTCTCCCGGCTTGGAGATGGAGCTCTGCGTCTGGAGGGCGATCTCCCTTGCCCAGTAGCTCTGCGAGACTCTTGGGACGTTTATTTCAAGTTTCTTTCAGCTTTGGTTTATACAGTTTTCTTTTCCTGTCCAGAGGGATCAGGTCTTCTTGTGGGATGACAGGCTTCTCACAGGTACAAGTTGAAGGAGATCTGGAACGGGTGGCGTTTTGAATCAGGTGGACCAGGTTCAATGTCAACAAGGCTCAAAACAACAACAACAACAAAGCAAAACAAAAATTCAACGGGTGGCTGGTGTCTCAGGACTGTAATCTTAGCTACTCAAGAGGCTGTGAGTTCTGAGGATCATGGTTCTAAGCCAACCCTGGCAGGAAGTCTGTGAAATCCACCACCCAAAAGACTAGAATGGAGCTGTGGAGCAAGTGGTAGGGTGTTAGCCTTGAGTAAAAAAAAGCTAAAGAGAGCTCCCTGGACACATTCAAGTTCCAGGACTAGCATATATGCACACACAACACTTAGAAACTACAGTATTCTAAAATACTAATGGATTTTACGGTTATTGTTGTTTTTTTCCCTACTTTATAACTCATAAAAGTGTTATAACTTTAAAACTCTCCAGAGGCAATCTGTAACTGCGTGGGTTTGAGGCTCTTAAACTTAGGGCCATTCAAAGCTTAGCAGGGGTAGTGGCTTCTATAAAATGAAATAACTTGGTTGACTCCGATTTACATGTCTTTCTGCATACATAATAGTATGAGGTAGGAGGACAAACTCTAAAAGATTTAACTTGTGTGTTTTTTTTTAATCACTTATTTTGGTGAGAAATTGAGGTGGTTCCAGTTTCTTTTCAAGAAGCCAAAAGAATGGAGACATTAACACTATATTATTGTTCCATTCTATAGATACCTCACAGCAAACAGTAGATTGAATATTTTCTACAAAATAGAACCTGTTAGTCACATTTGGTTAGCGTTCATATATATATGCTATTTATAAATAAAAGTCTTAAAACATCATTTGCAGTATGCTCATAAAGCTTATTTGTCTCCAGTACTACCTTGGGGAGTTTCAGCATTCATTACCAGCAGTTTCCTGGCTGCCTGGGCACCATTCTGAAATCTAGAACTCACATCTTTGCACTTCTTCACATAAGATTACTAAAAGGAGCCAAGGGGCCCCACCACAATCCCTGGTTGCTTTGTTTTCTGTGCCAGCCAAGTCTATTGTCAAAAAAGAAAAACTAGGAGCACCAGTTTTCACTTGAGGGGAGAGCAGAAATCTTTTCCACTTCTTGCCCTGGGGCTCAAAGTCACAGGTAGGCAGCTCTATGTTCCATGAGAGACAAGTCTTCATAGGGCTGGTTTTCATTCGAAGCTATTGACTTCAAGGTGCTTTAACTGAGCTGAATCTCACCTCCCAAACCTATCCTTCAGAAGTATAAATGGTCAGTCCAATAGGTCCCAGTAATATAAAACTGTGATAGAACTCATTAAACAGCACAAGCTGCTTGTACAATGGATGGTGTAACACCTATTCATGTCCCCTGCTATGTTGTAGTGCTATTTGCTTTTTGAGACACAACTCTAATATGCAGGCAGATTACTTTGTGACTCTGTGTGTGTGTGTGTGTGTGAGAGAGAGAGAGACAGAGAGAGAGAGAGAGAGAGAGAGAGAGAGAGAGAGAGAGAGAGAGAGAGAGAGGGAGTTGGTACTAGGGCTTCAGCTCAGGGCTTGCGCCCTGTCCACTAACACTTTCTCTCATGGCTAGAGCTCTACTACTTAAGACAGAACTCCATTTCTGGCTTTTTGCTGCTTAACTGGAGAGTCTCATGGACTTTCTTGCACTGGTGGCTTTGAACCAAGGTCCTTAGATCTCAGCACTTTGTGTCTGTTTCTGTGGATTCTGCCTCCCTGGATCTGGAGCCCTAAAATTGATTTCCTATGTGGCTGCGAGCAGGGGCCAGTGCTGATGGTCATGGACCCCATTTAAGGTTGACCAGCATTAAGTGTGCTCTGATGCATTTATAGTCCCATCTGGTGATGACTGTGAATGTTGCCTTTGCGCCCTCTGTCACCCAGATGTTTTTGAGGGTTTGCTATGTGGAAAAGAGATTGAAGGCAGAAGGGGCATCCGGGATATTTCAGCTAGTACTTTGAAAGACAGCAATTAGGGGGTTGAGAAATCAGAACACAGCAGGCAATATAAGATCCTGAGCTTCTAGCTAGTTCTGTCTCTTCCTCAAATCATATTACCAAGTGTTTCTAGAGAAGTCTCTGGTAAACACAAAGCCAGTATTTTGTGTGTGTCTTACCCACCCCCACCCACAACTATTCCCCATTGGCTTATGTGTGAAACACCTTTACTCTGAGGATTAAGACTTTCTTACTGAGTTTTAAAACTGAGTATTTTTTGCCCTATCTAAAGAAATGTTCCTTTTAAAAAACACTTCTTTTTGCTATAAAGGACAGCATGAAGGAGGTGGAAGCCTGGGTGGGTGTAAGGGTCATTCTCTGCTGAACATACTGAGAGTAGGCTTGAGACAAGAGGCTGGAGGAGGCAGAGTCTCAGGGTGGGGCCTCCTGTGTGGGTGGGAATCTGTCCTAAAGGGATACTGGCCAGCCCGGCTTGCGCACAGCAGGGAGCCCACCTACGTGAGTAGTTCTGCCACCTCGCCTCAGGCTCTTCCATCCGGGATGCTCTATCACACCCACTTCCACTCTCCCCATCAACACTGGAACTGTGTGTCCCCATTTAATCTGTCAACTCTTTCTACCATTACTCAAGTTTGCCTAGAGATCCAAAGGGCCTGGGGAAGTCTGGCAGGAAGCTCTCTCCCCAGCTGCTCTGCCTGTTCCCCAAGCTGGCTCTCCTAGGCTGCAGGCCTCATTAAGGATGGGTGTGGTGTGTCCACCCTGGAAGCTGTGGGAGGGGCTGCCAGGTGCTCCCAAAGTCACCTCCCTCTCCCATTGCATAGGTCTCCACTGTTCACAGCAGATAACATTTTGCAAACAGGCTCACCCCTGTAACCCCAGCTACTCAGGGGGCTGAGATCTGAGGATCATGGCTGAAAGCCAGCCTGGGCAGGGAGGTCCATGAGAATCTCTTCTCCAGTTAACCACCAAAAAGTTGGAAGTAGAGCTGTGGCTCAAGTGGTAGAGCAATAGCCTTGAGCATAAGAGCTCAAGGACAGTGCCCAGGCCCTGAGTTCAAGTCCCAGGATCAGCACGCACACACGATGGTTTATTTTATATAGTACCTGTAGTCATAGGTCCAGGACTTTTCACTGGACTTCCTGGCCTACACAAACTCATTCGGAAAGACATTGAATACAAAAGAAAAGATCCAAGCAAGAAAAAGCTTCCAAGCAAAGTTGATTTATTACTATTTAAACTTATGCTATTAGATTCAGGTGCTGTGTGGAGCCGTGCACATGTATTTTCTTTCCACATCCAATGGGCCTGATGATATAAACTTTTATAATCTCATTTCTGGCACTGAGGATAAAGGTTCAATACCAAGGGATTTGCCTAGGTTGCTATAACCAAGTTTAAGACCAGACTTTTTTTTTGTGACCTTATCTATTATCATAAATTTAATGCTCTTTATTCTTTACTTGGGTGTAAGCACAGTAGAAACCTGGGAAGACAAGCAGAGGCATTAGCAGGCCAAGCAATGGGTGGTCCCTAGCAGGGAGAGCTACCTGAGATAAATCCTGGCGTACATCTACTCCATGCTGCTAACTGTAGCATCACCAACTTCATTATAAATAAGACTTACACAAACCATGTTTCCATAACCATAAAGTATATCTGCTTGCTCTTTTAAGTTCAGGATTGAATAACATCATAAGAGAAAGACTTTTCATAAATTCTAAGTGCCAATGTGTACAAACTTAGTAAAGTATATAGGAGAGAGGAAGAAATAGGGAAATAACACATGAATACTTGGTACTTTGCAGAAACGTATCCTAAAGACAAAGTGACCACTACATCTGGTAAAATTAGGAAAATAGATTCTGCAGTTTAACTAGCTCAAAGTGAGCTCCAGAGTCGCCATTCAAATCTTCTAGAGCTTCTAATTAGTATTGGGGTAGATACCTTATGTTAGAAAACCCTATGACTGACTTCCAACTTACACTACGTGGGGACAGTTCTAATCATACCTATGAATATTCAGTTTTCTGAAACTCATTAACAAACCCAGACAAATTTTTCCAATTTAAAGATTAGTTAAACAAGTAATTACCATGTATCACAAACTGTTACAGAATTTAAAACAGCACACGATAAAATGCATAAGCAGGTTTTATTTTTATTTAATTGGAGGCGGGTTCAATTCTTTTTTGCATAAGATCAGTCAGTTTGCAAAGGAGTTAGCAAGTCCTGTGGAAAGGAGAGTTGAAGTTAGAGAATATACATTATTTTAAAACAAAACAAAAGTATAGAGATAGTTCACATCTCTATATGTGATGTAGAAAAGTATAGAGATGGTTCACATCTATGATTCTAGCTGAGAATTGAGGTTTGAAGCCAGCTTGGGCAAA
This sequence comes from Dipodomys spectabilis, assembly GCF_019054845.1. Classification (NCBI taxonomy): domain Eukaryota; kingdom Metazoa; phylum Chordata; class Mammalia; order Rodentia; family Heteromyidae; genus Dipodomys; species Dipodomys spectabilis. The sequence continues at coordinate 8,553,865 of NW_024870686.1, read as the reverse complement.
CAAATCTGAGAGACCCTTACATTTAATTTGACCAGTAAAAAAAAACTGGAAGTAGAGCTGAGGCTTAAGTGATAGAGCACTAGCTGTAAGTAGAAAAAGCTTGAGGCCCTGAGTTCGAGCCCCAGTACTCATGCACACATGCACACACACACACACACACACACACACACACAATTGTATAGATGACAATAGGACTAATATCTTAGGGTAAAAGAGCCTACCCTACTCTACCATAGGATGGAGACCTTAGAAATGGACAAAAAGTCAAGATTCTTGCTTATAGTATATAAATCTGTTCCATGCATGTTTCAGCTATTCAACCGTTATTCAAGCCAGACCCTGAAGAAAGAGTTGCCTCACAGTAGGTTAATACACATAATAGAAACAGTCAAGGTTAAAATGAAAACATTAACTACTTTCTGAAAGCTGGACAGTTTTAGAAGAGTTACTGTTTAACTGCATCCAAGAATTCATTTTCCTCAAAGAGACTTACCCAACTTCCTCAACATACCTGTTCATCATAGGCTTCATTCACGAAAATCTCACTATTCATTAAATTTTCTTCTTCTTGCTTATTTTCCTCATCACGGTTCAAATTTCTTGCTGATGTCCTAAAATCAAAGAAAGTCAGAAGTAGCTATTTGAGGCAGAAGCTGAGATTGGGGTATCATTACAAAAGGTCAATTTACCTCTTATCAAAGGTTAATGTTATAGAAACTGTACCCTACTTTAATAATCTCCCATCAGAGCAAATAATTGGGAATGGGCAATACTGGAGCAGATTGCTATGTGTTACTAGGCAATCACTTAACTTCAGAAATGGTCTCCTTTCTCAATGGAGGAAATGTAAATAACCGAGTCCAAGGACAAGTAAGTGGTAGCTGGACCCAACTGAGTTAAGGAAGCAGGGAATTTAGCAGGAGAACATGAGGTGTGAAGGGATGTGATCAGAGCCCGAGGGCTGACCAATTAGATACTAACTAGCTTGACTTAGGAAAAGATATGCCAATTCTCCTGGCCTATCTTTCAGTCTGTGAAGCCATGGCAGTAGAGAAATATATTGAGATACCCTAAATCCATATAAGTTAGACTGTACTACAGGGTCTCTGATACATTGTGGTAAGCTACGTGCCAGTAATGCTAGCTACTTAGGAAACAGATCTGAGCATCAAAGTTTAAAGCCAGTCTGGGCAGGCAAATTCTCAAGACTCTTATCTTCAATTAACCAGGCAAAATCTGGAACTGGAGTTATAACTCAAGGGGTATAGCACCAGCCTCCAGTGAAAAAGCAAAATAAGAATGCAAAGCCTTGAATTCTAAGCCCCAGTACTGGCACCAAGAAGGAAGAGAAGAGGAGGAAGAAGCAGAGGAAGAAGATAGGAAGAGGAGGAGGAGATTTGAGCACAGTGATATGTGAAAACAAAAGAGAAACTGGCCATCTGCAAAGCAAGGAGAGAACCTACAAAAGATAGGAATCCTGCTGATACCTTGATCTTAAACATCTAGCCTTCTCTGAGAAGATACATTATGTGTTAATGATGTCCCATCTCTGGATCTGTATTATGGCTCCCCTAGCTAGCAAATACTCATACTAACAAATATTTCCTCCCATTCCTGGCCCTGAACTTGCTCTCTTACTGAAGGGGAGCTCTGCATTTCATTCCTGAGACTTCACCTCTGCACAAATGCCTCACATCACACGCAATATTGTTGGTCTGGGGGGGGGGTGTCTCACTTGAAGAGAGTCTCAATTCCTATTTTCTAGGTCATTTAACCAGTGAGACTGATTCATCACCTAAATACTTCCTCATGATTCAAATGTTTATAGTGACTTTATACCTTCAATCCCATTAATCTTATTTTATATAAGCCTTCTTTGGAATATAACTCTCCCATGAAGGCATGAACAGATACACACCTTTTCAGTTTATGTTTTCTTCTGCAGTACACCAGTGCTCCCAGGGCCACTAGAACAGTCAGTATGGCAACGGCTACAGTGAGAACTGTGTAGCCAGAGACGAGTCCCTGTGCTGTCTCTTCACACATTTGTCCACCAAATTCCACCGGACAGCTACATCTTCTCAGCTTTCCTTCCACTGTGCATATTCCCCTTCCATTACAGAAGCTGCTGCTACAGGGCACGTGCGTTGCCCTCTGTGTGTTCTTGGGATGGGCATCTTCCCCCTTTTCCTTCATTTCTGGGTTCTTTGTCTCTCTAGCAGACATCAGTGTGGTTAGTGTTTTCCTCACAGGGTATCTCATTTCTTCTTGGCCTGGATATTCAGATGTGGTAAATTTGGTATAAGGCAACTGTTGGAGACCTTTTGGAGACAACTTTTTCCCGGCTTCTGGCCTTTTAGGTATTGATGGTGAATAGGTTGTACCTAAATATACAATAGGTATACTGGCATCAGTTAAAAACTACTTCAGAAGAGTAAGACTTTTAATTACATTAACCAAGGGATTTGAATTTATGAAATTACTTGTCGTCAAACAAGAAGAACATTAGAAGTTTATACACACATATTACTGTATACTTTAAGGGCAAGTAAATAGGTTTCAGGACCACTGTATTTTACTGATCATCCAATCTATTTCAAAATGAAAGTATACACTGTTTTAACCAAGGCATGTATTATAAAGTCTCTATAAGTCACAAATTAAGTTCTTTATATAAGAAATTAAGTGATATCATCAAGATGAATCCCAATGTAATCTATAAGGTAAATCAAAGTAGTAAATACCTGGCCTAAAAAGATTTATCTGTAATTATTTCAGTGTTCTGAGTCTGAGTGAGCTGGAAGTCTAGCAAGGTCTACAATATGGAATCAGATTTGTTGGAAATGATAGAAAGGACACATATAAGCAGAGAGGTGAAACAGAATGCTTCCTGCCAAAGACAAATCCAAAAATTAAGTTTGTTTTTCAGGTATTTCACAATATTCTTCATTATTGTTGGCATGAGTATTATCTCTCACAAGAACACTGAACTAAAAACTCCTGTGTAGAAAGACACAGTATTAGCAATAAAATTGCTTCTTTCCTTTGTTTTAAGCTAACATCCTAACAGATTTTTCTGTTGTAGGTGGTATAAAGTCCTTGATGGTAGGGTGTATTCCAAGGACAGCCCAACTTCACACACCCAAGAGACCACCTCCCCCCCATCACAAAGTCAATGTGACCTAATGATTAAGGATCAGAGCCAATTCTGGCCTAGGCTACCAGGAATGGGACCACAAGTGAAGATATATTCGATTCTAGGTTTGGCTTAAAAGCCAGGGAATGGGAGTAACATATTTCTCACTCCTTGATTTCCTCCTACTCCTTTTTTCCCTGGAATCTTTGCAAGATAGGGTTCCACCAACCAACCAACCACCTCCACTGCTGCTAGATTACAAAATTATCTCTGGGAATCAAAATCCATTTTCTTTCCTATTTAAGTTAAGGTTACTATGAGTAATAATTGTTTGGTTTTCCAGCTATTAGATTTTAGGAGGAAGTGAATTTGAATTGAGAAAGAGTGACTCATCATTGTAAGATTCCTTTTCCAAATCTTTTGCTGGCTATGACCAGTCTCAGTAGCCTGCCTGTAGTCTCTTCAGTTCAATCATGTGGGCTTGGATAGCACTGGAGGAGTAGCTATAGAATCAGAGGGTGAATATTATAGAAGAGTCAGATATTATGGGGATTAAAGATAACTAACAACCCCTTTCCATGAGGATATTATTTGTCATATTATTTTTATGATAACCATTTAAAGCTAGTATTAAGTATATTGAGTACTAGCATAACAGCTTCATGTATAGTCTGTGTTCCTTAATAATCCCTGTAAGACACTTCAGATATAAAATTCTGTTTCTGGGACTGAGAAGGTGGCTTAGTGGTAGAGTGCTTGCCTAGCATGCATGAAGCCCTGGGTTTGATTCCTCAGTACTGCATAAAGAGATAAAGCTGGAAGGGTGATATGGCTCAAGTGGTAGAGTTGAGCAAAAGAAGCTCAGGGATAGTGCCCAAGCCCTGAGTTCAAGCCCCAGTACTGGCAAAAAAAAAAAAAAAAAGAAAAGAAATTACTCTATCCAGCTCAGAGGCCCTACAATGGATGAGTGGATTAAGAAAATGCAACTAGATATGCAAAGGAATTGTATTCATCCAGCAAGGAAAAAATATTACGTCATTTTCTGGTAACTGGATGGACCTGGGAAAATTATGTTAAGTGAAGTAAATCAGGTTTAAAGGGCCAAAGGAAGCATGTTTTCTCTCATATGTGGAAGCTAGATCTAAATTACAGACATATATGAAAGCATATACAAGTCCATATCCATATATATATATAAACAAATTGATTAAAGTATGGGATATGCAGGAGGTGAATTCCAATGGTATAACTCCTTTAAACAACTAACATAGTTTAACACAATGAATACCAGGAAGCAGAGACATGGTTTGTCAGGGGACACAGGGCGGAGAGGCCAAGTGAAGGACAAATGGAGAGAGGTTGGGTGGACAAGTTTAGTCATAATACTCAATGTACATATGTAAAAGTAGAACTAGGTAACTTGAGGAGATGGGTGGGGTTGGGAGAGATGGGGAAGAACAATGAAAGGAGTGACGCTGATTATGATAACCTGACACATGAAATTCTTTTGTACAACTACTTAAAGATAATATAAATAAGAAAAGAAGAAGGAGAAGGAAGGAAGGAAGGAAGGAAGGAAGGAAGGAAGAGAAAAAGGAAGAAAGGAGGCTGCTTCCTCTTTAAAAGAAGGAACCAGCAAGGCAGGTCAAATGGTTTATGTAACCTCCTTCCTTTAGGTTTGGTGACTGTTATTCAATTTAAGTTGACCAAATCTAATCTACGATAAACAAAAACTATTTCAGAGAACATACACACTGCCTATTTGCTTGGAGCTCCCAATCATACTGCCTGTCCTACAGTCCAAGAAGGAATATTAAATTCCGTAAGAGATACCCACCTTAATTTATATCCATTTTTCCATCATTACAAATTTTGTATTATTTGGTTTCATATATCTATGATAGCAAGACAATGATTTAAGGGTTAAAATTTTACTTAAAGAATGTTAGACTTCAAGCCCCACGACCAATAACAACAACAATAAAGAATGTTAGAGTTGGATATTCCTAAAAGCCATGCATACTCATGCATAGTGGTCGCAGCTGGGGTTACTTACAGTTTACTTCATCAGATCCATCCAGACAGTCGGCATGACCATCACAAACTTGCTCCATGAAAATGCATTTCTGACCATCCTTACAGGACTGGGATGGTACAGAGCATTGGACAGCTTCGGCACATTTGTTTGCATTAGCTAAGTAGTACCCATTAGGACACTTGCAAGTCTGTCCCTCAGGATTTGGCAGACAGATATGGCTACATCCTCCATTGTCTTTTGAGCAGCTGTTGTTACCTGTGGATTCCCCATCCACACCCCAAAACATATTAGATTAGATTAGGTTTTAGGAGAGTCTTCTGAAAACGTTTTGCAAATATATTATTAGGGCTATATGACCCAGATGCTTTTCCAAATCTGATAGCTCTTCTACGGCCCTGAGTAGATAGTGGTTCTTTAGACAAGGAACTGGTTCAAGAAAAAAATGAGAGAATCTCTCACTCATTCAAGATTATAATGCAAATCCTCTTCATACAAAGCTATCTACTATCAGAACTGGAAAGGCCTTGAAAATAAAACACGTTTTAGATGAAAATATGAAGGTTGTAATGTTTATTATCTTGTTGGCAATATGGTTGAGTCAACCATTTATAATTTAGCATTATTATTCAAGACTTGTGTCTCATTCTTGAACTTCTAGAGAGGTCTTTACCTTGTGAGCTGTCCAGGCACTATCAAATAAATATGTATGCGTTAGAGTTAAAACCCACATGAAGTTAACAAGGACACTACTGGCTAGAGAACTAAGCAGCAGACCGCTTGAAGGACAGTTTATCACACTGAAATGTGCTAAATACATTCTCCCCACCAAGCCAAGACCAAGAGTCTAAACAAGACTAATGCCATTTCCTGAAGTCTGACTTTCAGAAACAATGCAATTGAACAGTATCTTAGTCTTACGACTAAGGTGCTCATCATGCAAGGAGGTGTGTATAGTTAATTAATTGAGCTCCTGTTGCCGATATTAAATCTCAATAAAGAACAGATTTTTGTCTACTGCTATTTTATTAAGCCCATTATTACCTGACCCAAGCATTAAATTAGATATTCCAAATGTGTCCATGAAAAACATCTAAGTATCCCCAAGTTGATATTCCAAGGATCAGTTAACACCAAAGTAGATACAAATGATGTTGGGTAGAATGAAGACTAGCACCACTTTAGAACAAGCTATTATTCCAATTATGCTATTAGTGTTGTAATTCAGTCTACAATAATAACACAATATTGAACTCATGTATTATAGCTTAGATCACAAATTCCCCCCATATGTCCATTTTACAAAAGCATGGTCCTAGTTTGACACTCCCATAAGGTGGCAGAAAAGTTTGAGAGAGGTGGCCTACTGGGAGACCTTTAGATCATTGGGGAAATGCCCCTAAAGGGGAGTGTGGGACCCCACTCTTTTTCTCTTATGCTTTCCAGCCATGAGGTGAGCAGTTCTGTTTTAGCACATGTTCCTGCTGTGATGTGCTGCCTTACCACAGGCCCAATGAGATCAAAGCACTGAGATCAATCAGCCATGGGCTAAAATTTCTAAAACTGTGAGTCCAAATCAATCCTTTCCCTTTATAAGTCAAGTATCTTGGGCATTTGTTACAGCGATAGGAAGCTGACTAACACACCGTATCTATCAACAATTCCTGATGGACTTACTATTTTGTCTGATGGATTAGTAATAGGGCTAATGATAAACCTCAACCAGTCTGTATATAATGACATAAAGACAAGAGGATTGTGCAGATCTATAGAAATTGCACTTTAATGTAATGAGAAGCTCAAAAATATTCCAAGGAAATAATGCATAGTAGAATATCCCCTCCATTGGTAATTGGCAGACTTTAGTGTTGCTATAACCATTGCAAGCTTACTTACCCTCTTGACTAAATTTGCTATAAACTTTTAAGTCCACAATCTTCTGTTCCACTTGGAACCATCGGTTTTCTAACCCTTCTGCTTTGCTGTACCAAACTTTAGTGATCTGGGCTAAAACAAAAGCCAGTACATAATCATTAACCAAAATTAATTTGTATTTTAAGTCAACTTCTTAGGCAAAGAGCTTTGCTCAAGATAAATACGTTAGCTCATCTTTTCTCAACTCCAGTTGAGTAACAAGGTTTTTATAGAAGAGACATATATTTTTCTAAATTTTATGTTATAGTACTTATATCCCCCCTCCAGCCCCAGCTTGAGGATATGTGGCACTTAAGTTCAGCCCATGAGATTAAGGACCAATGGTCTTTAAGTTCATTAGAAGACAATTTCTGGAAATGGTTTATCTGTAACAGTAACTCCCAGGGGATGTGAAGTAGCTGGGAAAGAAAGGTCTTACCACATACCCAATAAAAATGAGCATTTCTGAGATAAGATCTAAAAACTTTGTTTTTTTTTGCTATTCTAATGTGCCCAGTGAACTGGGTTTTGAAGATGCAAAGGAATAGATTTATTTAAGCCACACATTCTACTTCTATAAAGTCTAGACACTAGTCAGAAATGTATACTCAGACGTCTAGTGTGAATATAATAACATACTAGAACATGTGACTTAGGACGATCCCTTGGAAGCATTAGCAATGCTATGTTAGAATGCTCTATGACTCATCTGGCACTTTCACATACATTTACTTAACTAAGATAGGTATTGTCTTCATTTTATAGACAAGGTGTTATAGCTACTAAGTGACAGAGCAGATATACCACCTCGTTTCGATGACTGACCAACTCATCTCTATGCTATACAATTGCTATGATTTGGGAAAGTAACATCAAAAGGCTCATGTACTGAAGGATCAACCTCAGCCTAAGGCACTAATAGAGGATGGTGGTATATTTAGGAGCCAGAGCCTCATATAAAGATCACTAGGGGTATGCCATACAAAGAGATATTGGCCCCATAAGAAAGAACGTTGGCCCCTCTCTTTTCTCTCTTTTTCCTTCGTGATTTCCATGAGCAGCTTTCTTCACCACATGCTCCCACCCTGACATATCTTGTCAACATCAGTGGGGCTAAATGACTGGATTGAAACTTATGCAACGAGCCAAAAGAAAGCTTTTCTCCTTGTAAGTTAATTGTCACATAGTCACACAGCCATGGTGTCCTCAAGAGCAGAGAGCTTCACATAAGAGCCAGATAAAAATATAAAATATCACAGCAAGCATTAGGTCCTGAGTGCAAATCCAAATACTACAAAAGAACAACAGAATAAATTAAAGCCCCACACAAGAAACTAAATCACTGTTATACATTATTCTTTAGGTTAGGAAAGTTTGATACACACACAAACACACACACACACACACACACACACACACTCACACACACACTCGTATAGACACTTTCCAGGATAGGTGCTAGCAGTAGCAGGTACTCTTTGGATTTCTCAGAGTAAGTGCAATTCAATCAGATATACACTGAAGACTCACTATCATCGATGGTTGTCCAGAATATCATGCCTTGGCCACATGTGAAGAGGCTGAGGCTTTGAATTCCTCTGCGTTCTATTCTGTGTCCAGAGCCATCTTGTTGAATGCTTTCTATGAATCCTTGCCCTAGGAAGAGAAGTTCCATTCATTTCATTTAGCCTGGTCAGTTGTATGATGCCCTGGAGCTCTCTCTGTCTTGTCTTGTTACCACATGCATACTCCAAAGCCAGCTCTGCTTCAATCTTCTTGAGGAGAGAACTTAATGGGGGGAAAAAGCCAAAAACCAAAACACCAAAAATTTCCTTTCCCTCTAACAGTGATTGACACACAAACTTGTTCACACATATTTCTTAAATGTAAACACAGACACGAAGGCTATCTATAGTTCGGGCTGAAGACCAGTGAACTGAACTTCTCTATTGCTCTTTGGCTCCCATTCCCCCAAGCTTATGTGCAGGATGTAGAAAAATAAATTGCCCACCAGTATCAGCCCAGTATAGCCGGGTTCCTGAATCCACAAAGGCCAGGCCTACAGGCACCTGGGATTTCCGCCATATTATTCTTCTTCTGCTGCCATCCATGGAAGTGCATTCAATGCTGGAGCCAGGCCGCCCATCCTCCTGGGAACCCAAGTCCACAAAGCACATGACTGCAGAAGGTGGGTGGAGCACAAGAGAGGTAGGGTGGTAAAGGTTGTCACTCAGCAACACCATGGGATACTGGCCTTTTGAGGAAGCCACATTGATGTGGGGATTCTCACTGTCAACCCAGTATATGTTTCCACTCAGCCAGTCCACAGCTAGATCAGTCACAATCCCTTCCGAAGACAGGATTTTCCTCCAAGAAAGCGCCCCTGATTCTTTAAGCCTCAACAGCCTGATGTCACCATTATTCAACTCTGACAGATAGAGAGCCTTTTCCTGGACCAGATACTCAAGTGATGCAAGCTGGTTCACACTGGTAAAGGGAAGTGTTCTGTGCTGCGGTAGACTTGCTTGTTGGGATGAAGCTTTGAGATTTTTCAGATAAATCTATAAAGAAAAAATAGGTAAGTGGCTCTGGTTGAGTCTAGTCTAGTCCTACATCTTGATATTGTATTACTGTTGGGAATCTTAAAGTCAGATTTTTCAGAGCAGTTATGTTGCCCTCTCCCTGAAGCTTTAAGCACTGTCAATTTCTGGAATCTCAAAGTGTTTTTTGAAGAACTGCTCCCTGTTAAAAAGCCCTCTTCAGCTGTGTATGGTGATATATGCCTATTACCCCAGCTGTGTGAGAGAAAGAGATAAGATGGATACTCAGGACCAGTGTGGACAAAACCTAGTGAGATCCTCCAAAAACTAAGCTGGGCATGGTGGTATAAATTTGTGGAGAAGGGAGAATCCTGGTCTGAGGCTATCCATACCAAAAAAATGTCTGAGATATATTCAGTGGTAGAGTGCTTGCTTGCCCAGTAGTTGTAAGGATCTGAGCTCGAATTTCAGTACAAAACAAAAAAAAACCCAGTTATAATAATTATATATATACATATATATATATATATATGTTGTTGACATAGGTAGAAGTAGATGCTAGATAAATGTAGATACATATAAGGAGTAGACATATATGTCTAGATATATGTATAGACACATATCTATCCATCTATCAATCAATCTATCTATCTATCTATCTATCTATCTATCTATCTATCTATCTATCTATCTATCTATCTATCTACCTACCTACCTACCTACCTATCTATGTCTCAAGTGTAGCCCTGACTGGTATCAAACTTGTGATCCTCCTACCTCCGGCTCCTTAGCAATGGGATTGTAGGTGAGCCACCAAAGCCCTCTTTCTAAAATGAGACTCCATTAATACCCTACTAACACTGAAGTCAATCTTGCATCAAAAACTTTTGTCATTTTAAAATGACAAAATTTACAAGTTTTCTAGATAGCAATAGATGAGGATAACCTGCTTGTTAGTTCCTTTCATCCTCCTATTAATTTAAGACAAGTTTCCTCACAAACATACTTTCATGTATGCCAGCCTAAAACCTGGCATAGCTGCTGGTATTTGCAGTTACTGTATTTCCTCAGCTAGGCCTTTGTACGTCTAAGCAAAGGTAAACACTCCCCGCAGCCCTAACTTCACTGTGTTCTGGTGAGAGAGCATGTCTCACCAGACTTAAAGTATTGGTAGTTTTATTTAATTATTTAAAAAAATGTTTGATCCTGCTAGTCCTTTTAGCATGCTCAGGATACTTTATTGCAGTCATGATGGTACCTGGCTCACAGGAAATGCTACATTTTTCACTGTAGAACTTTCTAAAAGAAAGAGCCTCTCCTATATGCAACTGACAGTGGAAAATTCAAATACTGGAAGTCTGAAATAGAACATACACCAAGCACAGACATAACAGTACGAGGAATGTTCCAGGAAGTACCTGCATGACAATGGTGGGCAATGCCAGAAATACAAATGCTGAGTCCTGGGGTGAAACACAGTTGACTCCATCATCTGTAAGCAAGAGGCCAACTGGGCAGTGGCAACTCCCTTTGGCTCGAGGGCTCAGAAGGCACAAGTGAGAACAGCCAGTATCCAGACAAGGGCTAGAAGATCTGGGCTGAAGCACATCATGCATGATCTGCAAGAACATAGCTAGTTCCTTAAAAACAGGAAGTGATTTTTTTTTTTTTTTGCAGTATTGGGAATTGAACTCAGGGTCACTTCATGCTAAGCACATACCCCTGGACCACTGAGCCACATCCTCAGCTCAAATTTTGCCTTTTAATCATATAAATGGCTATCACTGAGGTTGGTGCTTAGGCAGCTTGTGCAGAGGTAAGGGATTCTGTATACCTTAAGTCCATAGGGCTGTTCAGAACGCTTGATGAGGACATCCCTGCCCTTGCCTGTCATCTTCTCCATGCGCTGTACTGTTCCTGCCTTCATCTCAGACCAGAAGACTTCATCTTCAAACACAGCCACTGCAAACGGGCTCCTAATCTGTGTCAGCTGTACCATCTGCAATGGCAAAGGTGAGCTGGGATAGATTTTATAGAAGACACATGACATTTTAAACCAGTCAAAGGCTAACAGGACACTTACACTAACGCCAGTCCCATCTAGGTTCACAGAGCCAATACAGTGAAATTTGTCGTCAGACCAGAATATCTTCCAGCTTAACTGGTCCAGAGCTATGCTTGTTGGCCGGCCAAGACCTTGATCAATGAGTATTTTCCTGCTGCTACCATCCATTCCAGCTTGCTCTATTCGGGGTTTGTCTCCAATTGTGGTCCAGTACATCAATCTGTGTGAAGACAGCACATCACCAAAAAGAACACCATGCCGAATTATTTTCCCTCACATTTTAATCAATACCCTAAGTCTATTCAAAAGGAACTTTTTCTTGAAACTTAATGGTAATTGTTTAATTCTTGTGTGAGAGTAAAGAATCTGTAATGGCAGTTGTACAAAAATACTTGGAATACATTAGTCCCCAACTGGAAAATATCCAGGGAACCTGACTACATTTTTTCCCCTTTAAGTAAGCAAGCTCTATGTGCAGATGTGAGCCTAGAACCTCATTCAATTTTTGTTTTTTTTTTTTTGGCACTGGTACTAGGGCTTAAATTCATCCCCTCTTACCCTCTCCTAGCTTTCTTTTTTTTTTTTATGGGGTCTGGTCGTGGGGCCTGAACTCTGGGCCTAGTGCTGTCCCTCAGCTCTTTAGCTCAAGGCTAGCACTCTACCACTTGAGCCACAGCGCTACTTCTGGCTTTTTTTCTTTTTGCTTATGTGGTGCTAAGGAATCGAACCCAGGGCCTCACGCATGCAAGGCAAGCACTCTACCAGTGAGCCACTTTCCCAGCCCCTCTCTCCTAGCTTTCCAAGCAAGGCTGGCACTCTACCACTTAAGCCATACCTCCACTCTGGCTGTTTGCAGGCTAATTAGAGATAATAATCTCTTATGCTTGGCTGCCTGGGCTGGCTTTGAGCCTTGATCCACAGATCTCAGCCTCCTGCATACCTAGGATTTACAGGCATGAGTCACCAGTGCCTGGCTTCAGACTTTATTCTTGACTATATGCCATTACATACATCAAAAACTTCCACTAGCCGGGCGCCGGTGGCTCACGCCTGTAATCCTAGCTACTCAGGAGGCTGAGATCTGAGAATCGCGGTTCAAAGCCAGCCCGGGCAGAAAAGACCGTGAGACTCCTATCTCCAATAAACCACTAGAAAACCGGAAGTGGTGCTGTAGCTCAAGTGGTAGAGCGCTCGCCTTGAGCTGAAGAGCTGAGGGACAGCGCCCAGGCCCAGAGTTCAAGCCCCATGACCGACAAAAAAAAAAAAAAACTTCCACTAGTTTTCCAGGGGCCATGCTGTTAAATTCCTAGTTGAATGTATTTAAAAGGTACCAAATGTGGGCTATCTTTGGATCCTAGGAATTCCTGTATCATTTTCATACATGTGAGACACATATGGCCGTCTCTGTGAGGGAATGGTATGTTAGCTTTAAATTCCTTTGCAGAGAGAAAAGACTCTGGAAAGAATAACCCAGGTTGAACTCCCACCTGTATTGTCATAACTTAAATATTCCCTTTAGTTCCATTTTCTACTCACTTCTCATTTTAAAGCTGTAGTAAGTATGCTAGCTACTGAGGTGTATTAATTTGCTGAGGCTGAAGAAAGTATCAATGGACCACCAGGTGTGTCACACTAACTTCTCATATTAATGGCATAAACAACTTTTCCCAGATGGTTTTTAGGCTCCCATGTTACCGTTGACTCACATCCCAATAAGATTAAAGTCAGATAAGTTTCCTATTCATTCATTCTAGATCAAGATAATTTCTACAAGCAAAATAGAATTAAGGAAGAATAGCCAACTTAAAGACATTGACCACAATAAGAAAGCAGAAAAATTTGACACCTGGACTCACCCATTTAGGGGATACAAAGCCAAAGACTGGGGTTGAGTCAAATTGTCTTCCAGAACAATTGTGTACTCAGATTTTCCACTCCAAACAGCAGAGAGCTGAATGGCCAAAATCTGACCAGCTCTTCTATCAGTCCAGTAAAGATTCCTTCCAATCCAGTCAACTGCGATACAATCTGATTTTATCCCTAAAAAAAATTCAACATTTGTGCTTACGTTGTGTGTGTGTGTGTGTGTGTGTGTGTGTGTGTGTGTGTGTGTGAACATGGGCACACATACATACTCTGGGATTTAAATCCTGAGCCTTGTACTTGCTAACCAAGCACTCTACAACTCTAGCCACACCTCTAGATCTTTGTTCTTTAGCTATTTTTTCCAAATAAGATCTAGAGGTCTTGCCCATACCAGCCTGAGCCATGATTCTCCAACGGCTCCATTCCCACAGCTGGGAATGCCATCCCCAGCTTATGGGTGTCATTAACTTCTTTGTCAAGGCCAGCCTTAAACCAAAATCTTCTTGATCTCTAACTCATGAACAGCTGGGATGGTGAGGCATGAGCCACTCTGCCTGGCTGATACTTTATAGCTTTTCTGTGTTTGGTCTCATAGACTCTAGACTTGCATGCCATATGAATTTACTTTCCAACAGCTGTATGCATTTCCAGATTAGAAACCCCCTTTCAAATGTGTTCAAGTTCTACTATACAGGTGGAACAGCATTAGAAATTATTGCCAATGGCTGGTAGGTTGGCAGAAAGATGATAACACATCTTTTTCTTTTGGTCTGTCGTGGGGCCTGAACTCTTGGCCTGGGTACTGTCCCTCAGATCTTCAGCTGAAGGCTAGTACTCTACCACTTGAGCGTCAGCCCCATTTCCAGCTTTTTCTGCTTATGTGGTGCTGAGGAATCGAACCCAGGGCCTCATACATGCAAAGCAAGCACTCTACCACTGAGCCACCTTCCCAGCCCCATGATAACGCATCTTTATGTTTCTTGTCAACTAAAAAGACTCAAGGGAGATAGAATTTGCCAATGTTTAGAATGTCACTGGCCACTGGTTTTATTTTTTATGTTATGTGCTTTTAACAAAGGTAAATTAGAGGCTGACAAAGGGAATGCATACCTTTTGCCACAGTCCCTTTCGTCTTTGTGTCCATACTTATCCACCTTATACTTTCTGAATTCAGATCTGCCCAGAAAACTTTCTGATCCACTAAGTCATAGTCAACAGAGAAAATCATCAGGTTCTTGTCAGTAGTTGCCAGAATATCTTCTTTCAAGCTTCTCAATCCATACAGAAATAGGTTAAACTGAATTGCAACAAGCAGGATTGGTTCAGTACCTGTCAAATAAGAATTGCCTTCAACATAATCATGGAGCAAACAGTGAAACCCAGCACTGGCAAAGGAATACGAGGACACAAAGTCTTTATTTTCTCACTGGAAGGACTAAGATACTAACTAACTGAAATCAGAGTAGTTCTTTGTAATATAATGATTAGAATCACAACCATAGTTTAAAGTTACTTAAAATAAAGGGATTAAAATAAAGCTCATTTTGAAAATACTTTAAACTCAATATTTAGGGGAAGGAGGGTAGAAAAGAAAAGGGTAGAAAAGAAATATCTGACCAGACAATCCAAGGTTGAGTCATGGAAGCAGAGCTCAGAGTTATGGTTTCATTATAGCAACCCCTTATTACTAGTTTCAGACTCTGATTAAATGTGAGACACAGTGGAAGGATGGCTCTGGGGACATACTAGGCTTTCTCTAAAAACAAGCAAGTATCAGGAACATTAAAACGTAAGGAAGAAAGAATTTTCCGGTATTGCCAGAGGCCTTAAGAACTCAGAGCATGTGGCCAATGTACCTGTTGCTTTACAAGTGTGGCTGTCAGGCTCCAGTGAGTAACCAGGGTGACAGGTGCAGAGGTATGAGCCCTTGGTGTTGATACAGGTCTGACTGCAAGGTGGACTACCCAACTCCTTGCACTCGTCCACATCCTGACAGATTTGACCACTGCTGTCCAGCTCAAAGCCTGGCTCACAGGCACACACCTGAAAGGCATGAGAAGACCTTGACTTTTCCCAAAGACAGTGATGAAAAGAGCTGTGAAGCATACATGGGGATGTATTCTACTCTGACAACCACTACTCTTCTCAGTCAGCTTTTCTTGTGGTCACTTCACTAGCCATCACTCTGTTATTCACCTGCCTGCATCCCATACACCAGTATGGGTTCTGAGTTAGTAAGGGTGACCAGGCTCAGCCCAGGATATCTAGAGTCCCAGCACAGTCAACGAGAGGAGATAGATCTGGACTTCGTGGAACTGGCTACCTGCCAAGAGATGCTAGTATAACCAGGGATCAGAACCATTTTCTTGTGCTTGCTCATGATATTCTAATTCACTGTGTTCAGCCAATTAGTGCTGGCCAGAGCACAGACAGTTGTTAAAGGGATACTGGATTCCAAGTATTCATACAGAGCAACTGTATGAACTGTAGGTAGTCAACTTCTCAATCTGCAACATGAGAAAGATGCTTGGCTTTCCAGAAGTTTCGCAACACTTCTCCAAGTATCCCTAAGTGTAACCCACAGGTTATAGTAGGATAGTTTCCACAGGCTGAGTAGCAGGGTTCCAGGACACTTGCAATGAGTCGGGAATTAAACAGGATTCACCAGGAGCCAAGAAAGGCTCAAGCCCACCCTGGTGAAGGGTTAGGACAGATCTGCCATGTATTGCCGTAGCGAGGACAAGCTGTAATTTCAGTATGTCATTCACTTTCCCCACACCAAATGTATGGCTACCAGAAAACTATCTTTGAAACAACTCACGGGCCCAGCAGGGGACTGGTAGCAGGTGTGGGAACACAGTCCTGGTCTGCATTCTGTCAACGAGCACCTTCCACCTTCATCTGATCCATCGGCACAGTCTTCTTTCCCATCACACAACACGCGGAGGCTGAAGCAGGCATGGGCGTCGCACTGGAACTCAGAACCCTGGCACTTCTGAGGGGGGCCTGCAGAGGATGACCTTCTACTTAAAGTTTTATGATCAATTCCTCCCCCAACATCCCTCCCCATGGATGATCAAGTCCCCTCCAGCATGGGACAGGAATGAATGACAGGTCCTCGCAATTCCCATGGGACCCGTTGCCCTGTCCCTCTGTGAGGTGCCCTGTACTCACACACAGTCTCATCACTGCCATCCCTGCAGTCGCTCTGTCCATCACAGTGCCACAAGTCCGGTATGCACTGGTCTCCACTGGCACAGGCCCATTGCCTTGGGCCACATGGAAGCATCTCAGTGTCACAGTCCTGAGGAGACACAATTACTGTCAGCGGCCCCCGCTCCATTGTCCAGGAAGGGTTCCAAGATGAGGCCTAGGCTAAGAGACTGTATTCACATGCCCCTCCCCCGTCCTACCTTGCAAGGAGGTCATATGGAGCCTGAAAGCTCAGAAGTAATACAAATGATAAGAAACTTCCCGTAGCTGGACTATAGGTAAGAATTTCTATATGGTACCAACCCAGAATAAAAACTAGGGTGAAACATTTTATATGTATATATAATATATATATATATATATATATATATATATATAGTGTATATATACATATATATAAACCTATTGAGAAGTTATAATCACATTGAGGAAACAGAAGCAAAGGAATAGATTTCAAAAACTAACATGTCATGTCTAACACAGACCCTGGCAAATGAATCATCTCTTCTGAACTACTCAGAAGGGAGGAGACACATTCACACACCTGCTTGATCCTTTGGATAAATTCATGACCCTGCAATACTAAGTTGTTTTAGGTCACACACAAGCAGTGTGTTCAAGTCCAGGGTGCACCTTATATGATGTGGCAGCTTTTGTAAATGTCATGGTAACAATTAAGTGAGCTGTTTAGCTCCTCAGAGCATATGTTCAAATAGAACATTGAAGACACAGCTATCGGGGGCTGGGAAGGTGGCTCAGTGGTAGAGTGCTTGCCTTGGATGCATGAGGCCCTGGGTTTGATTCCTCAGCACCACACAAGCAGAAAAAGCCAGAAGTGGTGTTGTGGCTCAAGTGGTAGAGTTCTAGCCTTGAGCTGAAGAGCTGAGGGATAGTGCCCAGGCCTAGAGTTCAGGCCCCATAACTGACAAAAAACAAACAAACAAACAAACAAACCAAACAGCTATATCCTGTTCCAATACTGGTAAACCTTCTACTACAATGGAAATATCTCTTCTAAGTTTGACTTTCAACAGCCTCCTGTGAATACTCTGTCTCTGTTCAATGCAGCTATGAGTAGCTTTCTGGACAGTGATTGTATTCAATTTTTTTCTTTTTGTGCTTTTTCAAATTTTCTAGAGAAAGTATGTGGTACTGCTATGATCTATAGTCAGCTCTTCAAATCCATGCCTTCTGCACCCACAGATGTGGAACGAACCAAGGGTCAAGAGATTTGAAAGCCAGGAGCTGGTGGTTCTGTAATTCTAGCTACTTGGGAGGAGATATGAGGATCCAGGTTTAACACTATCCCAGATAGAAAACTCCATGAGACAATTATCTCTAAATGAACAGCAAAACGCCAGAAGTGGAGGTATGGCAGCTCTAGTAGTAGAGTATCACCCTTGAGGTTAAGTGAGAACTTGAAGCCCTAAGATCAAGTTCTAAGTACCAGTACATACACACACCCAACCTGAAAAAAGAATCTAAACTGCATCTGTGTTAAACATGAATGTTTTTCTCATCATTATTTTTTAAAATCATTAAAACAACACTTACATGGCATATACATTGCACTAAGTAATCTACATAAAGTATGTAGGAGATATAAACAGGTCCATATAAATCCCGTGCCATTCCACATGAAGGATCTGAGCATCCACAGGTTCTGGAATCCTTGAGGGTACCAGCACTAGTCTCCTGTGGGTATTGAGGGGCAAATATACTTCATTTCTGGAAAATGAGTGTGCTACCTTCTCATCAGTTCCATCTTTGCAGTCTAGATCATGGTCACATATCCATTCCATCAAAACGCATTCTCCACTCCTCGGGCACTTCACCTCCCATGATGGGCACTTCAGAGGCCAGGCAACAGAGCAGCCTTCTTCATCCGAGTGGTCCAGGCAATCTCGGTTCCCATCACAGTGCAGAGAGGAAGATATGCACTGGCCATTCTCACATTGAAATTCAGAGGGGCTGCATTTTTCATGAACTGCAAAGATAAAGCCTTAGGTAAGAACTTGGGTATGAAATAATTCAGTGATAAAATGATTTGAAGACACCCCACCACCCCTTGGCTTCTCCCAGGTGGCAATTGTGCGAACTAAGGTATTAGTCCCAGCAGGTATTAGGGCAGGAATGAGGTTCAAGTTGAGAGTTGCACCAGGAAGGACCCACACAGGATCTCATCCCCTACAAAGGAATTAGCTCTCACTCCAGTTGAAAGATCCTTATTTTTGTACCAGAAAACAGGGCTTAAAAGACAGGGAAGGGAAGACATGAAGAAGAGCCTTGAGAAAGGCAGAGTAAGGACTATCCTCTGAGATTGTTATTTACCTATAAAAAAAGAAAATTTTCTACAACATCCAAAACATTCTGTACTTTAGATTCTTGGGCTCAATGCCTACAGATAGATATTAATTGCTGTTACTTAAAGGGAAAAAAAGAGCCTGGTGCCAGTGGCACATACCTGTAATCTTAGCTACTCAGGAGGCTAATATCTGAGGATCAAGATTGGAAGCTAGCCCAGGCAGGTAAATACACGAGGCTGTTATATCCAAAAACTACCAAAAAAAAAAAAAAAAGCCTCAGAACAGGAGTAGAGCTATGGTTTAAGTGGTACAGTGCTAGCCTTCAACAATGAAGCTCAGGGACAGCACCCAAGTCAAATTGAAGCCCTAGGATGAGTGCTAAAAGGGCAAGAAAGGAAGAAAGAAAGAAAGGGATGAAGGGAGAGAGAAAGGAAGAAAGGGGGAAGGGAGAAAGGGAAAAAAAGAAAGAAGGAAAAAGAAGGAAGGAAGGAAGGAATTAAGAAAAGAAGGAAGCAAGGAAGAAACAAAGAAACAAAGGAAAGAAAGAAAAAAAGAAAAGCAAGGAGGAAGGAAGGAAGGAAGAAAGGAAGGAAGGAAAGAAGGAAAGAAAGATCAGGTTTTGGAAAAACTATAAACATGTATTAAAAAGGAAATTATACTTTGAATTCCTCCCTACTTTGTTCTTGTATCTGGTACCTCCTGACATTCTAGCTACTGACTCCAAGTGCAATCATAACTGCTGGCTTTGGAGCCTCCTCCCAATTCACCTTTGCCCAATTCAGTTCTTAATATCTTCT
The DNA here is from genome assembly GCF_019054845.1 of Dipodomys spectabilis. Taxonomy (NCBI): domain Eukaryota; kingdom Metazoa; phylum Chordata; class Mammalia; order Rodentia; family Heteromyidae; genus Dipodomys; species Dipodomys spectabilis. The sequence goes on along the minus strand of NW_024870686.1, from coordinate 8,533,993 downwards.
TTTCTACACTGGTCCCACAAAGTAATGTGAGTCTTTGAAATATTTCACTAGTAAGAAAAAAATAAAGACTCTCTATGCTATAAATGAGATGGCACATCATTTGAAAAGACCTAGGACCAACATTTAAATCTTCAAAATGCTACCTTCTAACTCAACAAGAAATAGGTTTGTAAAGAAGACTGGTTTTCCACTAACAGGTCAATTGTTTAATCTCTAAAATCCTCTTCTCAGTGCATCTCTGATCTCTGTGGGGTCCATATTTGTACATTCCACTGCTCACTAACATTTCTGTGTAACCCCAAATCAGAACTTGGCACTGTCACAATCATTTGCAGACATACCTAAAATATTCAAGTCACTCAATGTGGGTGTTCCCAGCTGGAGTCAAACAAAGTGGCACTGATGGTCAGTGTCAGAAGATGGTGACCAAATGTCCCTTACTTGTAGTCAGTTTAGGACCACACTTTTTCTAATTGTGCACTTTTTGGTAATCATGCTGTTTAAAATGGCCTGTAAACAACTGAAGTGCTGTCTAGTGCTCCTAAGCCCAGGAAGGATGTGATGGGTCTTAAGAAAAAAACGTTTTGTCAGATAAGCTAGCTGTTCAACATGAGTTATAGCTTTGTTAGTTCAATATTAATGAATCAAGATAAACACATATATGTGTTGTCGTCAAAGAGAAACACACATATACTTATCTACTGACTGGTTAACAAAAACCTTATAACCTATGACTCACAGGAAACTAGCTTTGAATTTTTCAAGAGCAGTGGTTCAATCCCTGCTAATTCACCATTCACTGTAACATTACAGAAAACATGAATGAACATCACCATGAATAAGAACAACCAGATACAGAAAGGATCAAAATACTCCCAGGAAGCCCAGCAGAACTTACTGCATCTTTGTTCATCTCTTTTGTCAGAACAGTCTGGGTTCCCATCGCATAGCCAACTCTTGGGAATACAGCGGGTGTTGTTATCACAAAGCAGAGAACAATCTTCAATTGGCTTCCAGCAGCCCAGCTCATCAGACCCATCTGAGCAATGCTGAGCCCCGTCACAGTGGAATTTCTCCTCTATACACCCGCTTCCATCCAAACACTGGAACACATCTTACACAGAAAGGCCCAAAAGCATCAGTCATAGGGAAGAGTCAATACTAGATAACTAACTTCATTTGTGTGTGTGTGTGTGTGTGTGTGTGTGTGTGTGTGTGTGTGTGTTCTTTTTTGTTGGTTGTGGGGCTTGAACTGGGAGCCAGGACACTCTCCCTGAGCTCTTTTGCTCAAGGCTAGCATTCTGCCACTTTGAGCTACAGAGCCACTTCCGATTTTCTGGTGACTTTCCTGCCTGGGCTGGCTTTGAACTGTGATCCTCAGATCTTAGCCTCCTGAGTAGCTTAGGTTATGAGCCAGGTACTGATGAGCCACCAGCACTTGTTCTTGTTCTGGGATCTTACTCTCAAACTAAGATCATGTGATCCAAATTCTAGCATCTAGTTGATTTGTAAACTAGAAACTTAACTAAGTCACTTAAATAAAGCCCCATTTGTGTGGTTAGATCACTACCCACATCTCTAAGTGACCCATTGAGGAAACTCTATGGCTCAGCTCATAGAAAGGCAAATACTGGAACGCTTAGAAAATCTGAAGAAGCAAGAAGGCAATAGGTAAGCACATGATTTAAGTGGAAAACATGTATATCCATACTCTGCATTCTGAAAGAATGTGGCTTTCATCAATGCTAAATTGTTGGGGGAAGTTGGTCTGATTAGAATTGAGTAACTCTTGCAATTCTTATCATGCACCAATGTTCCTGGCATAAAAGACTGAGGACAGGAGAGGGTAACAGACCTGGTCTGTGACAGAATTGAGAACAGTGTTCTTCGTCGGAGCCATCCTGACAGTCACGTTCACCATCACAAAGGAACTCCTGAGAAATGCATTCCTTCTCATCTCGACAGAGGACCGAGGATGGGAGGCAAAGCACAGGGGGTGGAGGTGGGAGAGGAGGAGGAGGGTGGATCGCAGGGACTGATTCTTCATCCTCAGCATCTAGAGCAAACTGTAGCTTCAGCAAATCAGTCCAGGAGGAGCCCACACTGTGAGTGTGCTCCTCCTACTGTCCCCTCTTCCAGAAATCCTTGTCTACTTTTATAAGAAGAAAAAAATGAAACCAATCCAAAGATTATGTCCTGAGTTTAAGTGTGCTTTCTTAAGGCCATTGGCTTTGAAGTTGGGCAAATTGTCTTCTAACTGCTGTGGGACTACCCTCTGGCTCCATGTTCTAGTACCTTGTGGCCTAGAACAAGAGCCAACATAAAACACACTCATTTGTTGAGATGCATAAAATTATATCATTGAAAGTTACCAATTAGTCTCTTCAGCTGCTATTATAGCAACTGAATTGTTGTGTTAGAATAATCAAAGGTGGGATTGTTCACTTTACTGACATGCTTCACTACCTAAGAAATGCATCCCTATACCTAATGCTTAACTAACTAGTGAGTCAAAAAGTAAGGCAGTTTAGACAGAAGAATGAGAAGGAAGAGAATGATGGACTCTTATGTCCTGCACCCTCTGGCTTCTATTCTTCCTGAGGATGGCCAGCTGCTTCTGCTAACAAACACTCTGACACCTGTGGTATGACCTCCTCTTTCTGCCTCATGATCCAACATTAGATGCATTTGGCTCTGTGCCAAAGGCTTATCTGAAAAGAAGATAAGTAAAGCCAGCGTTGAGCAGATTCATCTGAACTGCTCTGACACAACTTCAACAGAAGGAAGAATGTTACTTTTCCTGGGGCACAGTGAGCATCCCTAATCCAAAAGTCTAAAATCCAAAATACCCCCAAATTGGGGACTTCGTGATGGCCTACATGAAGTTACAACAGAAAATTTGACACCTGATTTCATGGAACAGGTCACAGGGAAAATATGAGAGCCAAAACTATTGCATTAAGATTCCTTCAGATGGAATGTATGCAGTGTATAGGAAACCCAAATGAATTTCATGGTTATACTTGGAAACTATCCCCAAATTATCTCATTATGTATAAATAAATACTCCCAAATCCAAAACACACCTGTTCCCAAGTATTTTTGGATAATGACATACCCATACCTTAGAAGTGTCACAAAGTTCCCTGCAAGATGTTACTTGCCATGTCTTCCATGAAAAAAAAATGGAGGAGGGGTCTTTTGTAACCTAAGTGGGAAACTTTCTTAGCATAAACTGATTTCATTATTTCTAGGTAAAGAGCCTTAGAGTATGCTAATGTGCAAGGCGATATTCCCAAAGGCACCATGATAAGAAAAGTTCTTTGAGTCCTACCACAAGCTATGTCATTTGGCCACTTTGACAAATGTGTTATATTTCCAGAATATGGGCAAATTAGGGAGAAGGCCTGCTGAATTTGTGGCTTGGGACAACTGCCAAGACGGACTTACAGATACTCAGGATTTTATGGTCAGAAAGATACACTGAAAAGGGCACTGTGAAGCAGAAAGGTGAAATCACAACCCAACAAAGGAAGACTTGCCTTGTCCTTCCTGGTCCTCTGCCAAAATGATCATTTTCCTTATATGTGGCTCCTTTAGTACAGAGAAGGGCTCCAGTGTTTTCCTGTTCCATAGCACAAGATCTGTCATGTCCACAGTTACCAGGTAGGGCTCGTGGGCCACTATAATCCCTTCACTCCAGCTCCAGGACTTGTTCAAAGAGTATGTTCTGTTTTTCAGAAGACTCAGGCTTTGCAAGCCTAAGGAAGAGTTAGGTCTTAGAAGGTGATGCAGAATAAGGATCCTAGGAGCTAGAATGAGGGTGTACTGTGTGTATGGATTCTAGCTGAGTGGGGTTCAAAGGCCAAAACAGAAAAGAAGAAAATACTCTTCCTATCAAGCTTTGTAGGTTTTAGTTTTATATATATATTTAGTTTTTTATATATACATATTATATATAGTTTTATATATATATTTAGTTTTATATGTATTATATATGTATGTATATAGATACTATATACATACATATAATATGTATATATATATATATATATGTATATATATATATATATATATCCTAGTAAAAGTGTCTTAAGCCTCAGAAAAGTAAGGGGCCTAGGTCTGCCATTTGGTATATAAGATGTGTACTAAAAACACTGGGTCACCATGCATGTAGCTGCAGGTCTCAAGGATGGTTTGGGGAGAAGAAAATAAGCAACTTCATCTGCATAGGTATAACTGTTCCAATTGTCAAGTTCCAAATTCAGCCTGGTACCTTGTTTGCAATGGAAGTTCATTTCCATTCTTTTTATTTGTAGAAATAGAAACAGATTGAAAATATGACAAAAACTACCAAGTGTATTCAAAAACCTATTAAGTAGATTACTTACAAGATTTTCTATGTTATGAATCCAATAATAAGACTTTTAGATAGGAGATGAGTTTGCGTTGTGACTTATCTAAACCTTATCAGTCAAAATTAAAAGTTAAATCTTATGTTTAACTAGTGCTTAGGATAACCAAGATAGGCAGAAAAGATGATTTTGCAAGTTCTCACAACGAAGACATGTTTGAGGGAATGGATATCCTAATTACCCAATCATTGCATAGTGTTTGTATGTGTCAAAGTATCAAACGATACCCCATAAGTATGCATGATTATTGTGTTAATTAAAAATTATATATATATGCCCAGCACAGACCCCCCCCCAAGTAATAAGAAGTGTAAAAGGAGTGATTAGAAGTACTACATTAAAACCAAGACTGTTCAGATCTAGCTCATCCCCTCATACTTCTGTCTACTGCATTCATTGTACAGCACTTACCCGATTTTTTGGTGATCCAGAGGATACTAGCTGAGCCCAAATCTAAGGCCATCCGGGTGTCTGCCATCCAGGTGCCTCTCTGGACTTCCTGTCTGTTTTTGCCATCAAGGGTCATGCTTTGTAAGGGCTTCCCACTCTCCACCCAGTACAGTGCCCTCCTCGGCCAGTCGAGCAGCAGCTGCAGTATAATGCTGTGGGCACTATAGAGGGTGTGTGTGTCTACACCAGGAATTCTGGTTTTCTGGATAGTACTTCGGTCACAGGGCAACCAGAACAGGTTCCCGGTTGATATGTCCACATTTGCTGCACAGACTGTAGGAGGAAAAGTAGCAGCTCCATTAGAAAAAGGTTTCAAGTAAATTCCTACAAAGGTTCAAACAGGATCAAGGAGACAAGATAGACAAGGAAGGAAGGAAGGAAGGATGTGAAACCTTATAGTTCTTATTTACGAGCCGAGTCTCATCACATGCTTACTGGTGGTCCAGTATCTTGCCATAGGAGTTTCTTAGCTTCTCATAGCTACCTGGCAAGGGCAGTAGTCACTACATTTTATAGAGTGGATGTTTACATACATGGAAAAGCTTACATTTGAATGCATATCCACATTCCTCCCTCTTACAGATAAATATGGAAATCAATCAGTTACATGCCCAGCAAGTAGAACTGAGATTGCCAGAGGCAAGAAGAGATCCAGCTTGTGACACCACTCCAGTGTATGGAAGGTCACTTATAGAAAGCACAGACAATGAAAATATATACATCTAGAAGACAGGAGTATAATAGGGATCAAGTGTGTGAAAACCAAAGGAGCCATTTTTAGATGTGAATAATTGGATCAGGCACCAACCTTCAAACTATTCTGACTATTCCTACTACATTCACTGCAGCTAGGCCAGAGCCAGCTGGGGCTAAGTTAATCTTACATGAGGTTTGAGAACAATACTAAGCTGTCAAGCCAAAGTGCTTATTCCATTTGGGAGGTGTTAACTTCCATACTTGTTTCTGGAAATGCACATTCAGAACACGCAGTTCTACTCTTGTAGGATTGTTTTGTGAATTAGAGTTAGAATATATAAAATAGAGTCTGTTGTTTTTCAGCAGGGTGTTGATGCTAAGTTACACAGTATCCACTTACTCAGTTCAGGAATACTGTAAGCAGAATGGCCAATAGAGAGAAATAAATAATGTATTGATTTACTAAAAGTACTAAATATTCAACTCATAACTTGTTTTCCTATATTTTACTAATATAGGTTCAGTATTCTATATCCAAAATGCTTGGGACCAAAAATGCATTTGGAGGAGGGATGTTTGCATGTACATAATACAATATCTTTAAAGATGAGACCAAAAGTTAAACACAAACTTCATTCATGTTTCATCATACCCCGTACAAATAGGCCAAAAGTATGTTTTATACAATATTTTCAGCACCCTGGAAATTTTCAGGTCAACACGAGTTCAGGGGTGGAATTTCCCATCTATCATATCATAAGGTTCATAGGCTTTCAGATTTTGTAGTTTTGGAGTACAGAGTTTTGGATTTGAGCTGCTTAATCTGCTACCTCTACTCTAGTTTGCTTGTATTAATTGAATCTATACAATAGAGCTTTGGTACCACTTCCCAACTCCGTATGTCATCATGCCACACTTGAGCTTGTAATCTGATATTGTAGGAATATTTGCACCATGAAAATCGTAAGTACTACAAATCAAGGTGTGGTTGTTCTATGTAAATTTTTCCTTTTCTTATCTGAACTGGCAAGTAATTGCCTTGTACCAAATCCAGGCTGTTGCCTGCTTTTAGACATATGTTTGGTGAACCTATACTGAATTATGTATCCATTATCTCTGACTACTTTCATGATACTATGGCTGAGGAGTTATCACAATGGAAATATTTACTATTGGGTCTTTTATACAAAAAGTTTGCCAACTCCTAGTCTTGACATACAAAAGTGATAAACTATTACTAATACAGATTAACCATAATGTGTCGTATCTTTGACTTTTAAATACCACAAAAATCAAGGCCATTTTTTCTATTTTTTAAAATGTATTATCTCACTCAGGAAATCAGTAATTTATGACCCTGATGGAGTAATTCTTCATCACTTTACCTTTGTATCACTTATTAAACAAAAGGGTCAAACTACACCCATGTCAAAACCACACTCATTCAATGCCTTCTTTACCTGATTGTGTAAAAAGAAGATACTTACTAATAGATTGTTAAATCCCAACTATACATTAACTTCCAATCCAAAAATTCAATATAAAAAAGGATTTTGACCATGCACTGGCAGCTAGGATTTGTCATTTTTGTTACTCGGGAGGCTAAGATCTGAGGATTGAAGTTCAAAACCAGTCCAGGAAGAAAAATCTGTGAGACTCTTATCTTCAATTAACCAGCAAAAAACTAGAGCTGTAGTTCAAGTGGTAAAGTGCCAGTCCTGAGTGAAAAAGCCAGGGGAGAGCTTGAGGCCCTGAGTTCTAGTCCCAGTACCAGAATAAAAACAAATAAAAAGTAAGTTTGTCAAAAATCATTGAAATAGCCAGGCACTGGTGACTCACACCTGTAGTCACAATTTAAGGTTAGACTTAGCAGAAAAATCCACTCAGCTTCATCTCCAAAATGACCAGCAAAAAGCATGGCTGGGGATGTGACTCAAGTGGCAGAGCATTAGCCTAGCAAGGATGAGGTCCTGAATTCAAACTCCTATACTGCCAAAAGAATACATTGTTGAAACAACAATAAAGATTTTACAATAAAGAATATCACATATTTTGTCATTTGGAGAAAGTATGTTACATATACTTCATAGCAGTAAACTTTATGATACACATTTGCCAAATTCTGTACACACACTTATTCCTCAATGTGCTAGAAAGTTACTCATCACCATGACAAAATATCTGAGCCCACATACTGGGCTTTAGGGTGCAAACTATCCTTTGGATTTGTATAGAGGAAAAACTTCCTCAAATCATACTTCGGATTTCTCTTCATGTCTGTGAAATCATTCCTGCCTAGACAAGTTGACATAGGTAAGATTGTCAAATTAATAAGAGTAGGTATCTCTCTTCCCCTGAGGTTCTGCCATCTACAGAGAATTCATATTTTTGTCTGTTATAGATTTAATTGAAACCTTTAACAGAATCCAGGTTGAAAGTCCAAAGTGCCTGGATCATGAAATGCTCTTTGAGCAATGTTATACTGATTCTTAAAGACATATTCCATTTCTAAAATGGAATTTAGAATTTTGACTAGGAATTTAATCTGAAAATTTTTGGCCTCAGTTTTCAAAATGCAGGGCTGGGTGGGGGTATGGCTCAAGTGGTAGAACACCTGAGTTCAAACTACAATACTACCAAATAATCAACCTGAAGACAATATTAATATGTACAAAATAAAACATGAACAACATCAATACACTTGGATGAATAAATAAGCTAAGAAGGCCATCAGCTTATGAACAAGTCCAGATAGGAGGGGTGATACTATTTGCTTTTGTCAAGTTTTTAACCACTGCAATATTTGGCTCTTGAACATTCTTCAAAGACTCATGTGTTGCTGTTGGCAGTGGTGGAATTTTTAAGAGGCAGGGTCCAGTGGCTGATCTTCAGGTCACTGAAGTTGTGCATGGCTTTGAAAAGGATTGTGCATACCCAGCTCCTTCCTTTCTTTCTGTTTTCCTCCTTGGCCATGAGGTGTTTAGTTTTATTCCATAATGCATGTCCTGTCATTGTCAGCAAGCACCCTTGTTCCCCCCCCCCCCCCCAAACAAAAGCAGTGCATCTAAACAAAGGAGGAAATTCTTAGGAGAGGATCACAAAGGATCAATAGCTATGTGCAAATGATTATATAAAATGATGCTTATTGAGTTGGGTGTTGGTGGCTCACGCCTGTAATCCTAGCTACTCAGGAGGCTGAGATCTGAGGATCATGGTTCAAAGCAGGCCCAGGCAGGAAAATCCATGAGACTCTTATCTCCAATTAACCACTCAGAAAACCGGAAGTGGCTCTAGTGGTAGAGTGCTCGCCTTGAGCTGAACAGCTGAGGGACAGCACTCAGGCCCAGAGTTCAAGCCCCATGACTGGCCAAAAAAAAAAAAAAAAAAATACTTATTAAAATGAACTCCGAGTACTGCTTGCAGTTCTTTTTTTCTTTTTCTTTGGTCAATTCCCTTTGTCACTGTTTTTTATTTCTGAACCCTTTGTCTTATATACAAGTGTATCTAATTTGGGGAGGGGAAGGGGAAGCATAGAAACCGTGGGACAAAGATGAACTAAGTCAGCAGTGATACTCACTAGACACTATGCTGAAAATGAACTATACAACTTAGGAGGAAGAAGGTCAAGAGGGAAAAAGCTGGGAGAAAATGAGGGAAGAGGTGACACTGTTAAAAACAAAATGTACTCATTAACTGACTTATGTAAGTGTAACCCTTCTGTATCATTTCTCATTTTCTTTAAACTTTTTCTCTTTATAAGTGGTTATCTCCAATATTTATTGTAGGAACAGCAAGCAGACCATCACAGCCTCCAAGGCTCAATACTCAACACTAAATCCAACACACATGAAATCATCAATCTTTCACATATTCTTGATCATTGAAACACAGAACCTACTTAACAAGATCAGCCAGATCAAAGAAGCCACCTTAATAAAGGGGAAAGATATTTTCACTCATGGGTCCCCCTAGACGGCCCTCGCATACATGGGACTATGCCCACCCCTTTCAGTTTCTCCTGAATACTTTCTGAGCCAAATATTGGGAGTATCTATGTGTCAAATATTGTGCTCTCCCACTAGAGTCTGGATAGGTTATACTGCATTGAAGGATGGCTCAGGAGCCTGTATGTCAAATGATACTTCTTGCAGTAAAACCTATCCTTCATATTCGGCCAACTGCCCAGGGCACAGATATTTAGAAATCTAATTACTCACTCCAGAGCTCAAGTCTCAAGCTTTCTTTTCTAGAGGTGTTTGCATTTTAGATGAGTACAGAAAATGTAAGGATGGGGTGTGGCTTTTTGGAGTGTAGGAGGGAAGAGAAAGTACCTATTAACATATTAACAAAATGTTTTTGCTAGTTCTCTCTGAAATCTGCACTGCAAACTGCTTCTATATTAGTGTAAGAAAAATCTGCAATGCAAACCTGAAGAAGAAAAGGCCCTTTTCTATCCTCCCCTGACTTAAAGCCAGAAAATTTTTCAAACTTATTTCTATATCTCAAGTATTCTCTAAATCATAACCTCCTGATAGTCTGCACCTGCCACCTAAGAGTGAAGGGAAATCAGAAAGCTTAGCATTTAAATTAGCTAAGATCATCCTTTGCTATGAAAGCTTATTCAGATCAGAATAAAGTTTCATAGTACTAGCTATTTTAGAATCAGAAAACAACAGAGAACTGGGAAACAAGATGGTCACCTTCATTTACCTGTATGCTCTGTCCAAATCTCTTGCATTGGTCCTGAATTCCCAGTTGAGTAGACCAAATGTCCCTGGGCATTTGTCCAATAAATCAGGTTCCTTTTCCAGTCAATATCCAATAAATAGATGTTCTCAGGATGCTCTTGAATCAGAGTTTTCTCTATAGCAGATCCCATAGAGCCAACTTTTAACAAGTACAGATGTTTGCCCGAGGAAAACACAAGTTTTAACTCTATGAAGGAAGAGGAGAGGTTTTTTTTTTCAACTGAGCTGCTTTTATTAGTTGTATAAGGGGGTTTCATTGTGACATTTCCATGCATGTACAAATGAATTCCAATCAATCGTACCCACATTACTCTCTCTTACCCCTTCTCTTTCTACTCTCTCTTATCTTCTTAAAACAATTTCAACATGTGTAATTGTTCTCTTGTCATATATGCAACCATCCAACCTGGCAGTATTCCTCTACATCTACTCCACTTTGTGAGCCCAACCACCTCCAACTCACAGGTATAACCCATACACCTACAGAACACATTTTAGTTTACTGTGTCATTATTTTGTAGTGTATATTGAAATTACACCATACGGTTTCACCATGGTATTTTAAATGTACATATATTGTGGGTTGCTCAGAATAAGCCTTTATATTTCTTTCTCTTTCCCTGCCTAACCAAACCCCTATTGATCAATAGCTTTTGAGACTCTTTATATCCTTATATATAGTGGCAATACATTATACAATTATTCACCTCTTAAATTTTTCCCCCTCCTCTTCTCCACCATCTCCTAAACAATTACACAGTCAGGATTCCCTCTTAAAGAATGGTTCTGAGAAAGGTTTCTTCTACAGTCTGTGCCTGAAGCACACATACAACTTGACTGCCATTGCTCCTAGAGGAGTGGATTACTTAGTCAAAGTAAGGCACCAGTTCATCTGGATTTTTGCTGAAAGGCTAATGCGGAATTATGAGAAAAGTAAAGTAATGATCTGCTTGATTGAATACCATTTTGGTACAAAAGAATTTTATGTACTTTATCTTCATTAATGAAAAATACTCAGATATTTGCATTTAACTGTATACAATACATAGTCCTCAAAATAAAATAAAGTCAGCTGATGAGTTTTCCAGTACAGTTTATTACACCATAACTTCATTCAGACACACTCCTGTAAACTGTATTTAAATTTAAAAAAAGATAGCTTGAACCAGGTACCTGTGGACTCATGGTTGTAACCCTGACTACTCAGAAGGCTGAGATCTGAGAATCTCAGTTCGAAGCCATTCTGAGCAGGAAAGCACATAAGGTTCTTATTTCCAATTAACCACCAAACAACAACAAAAAAAACCACACAAAACAAAACAAAACAAAAACCCACAAGTAGAGCTGTGATTCAAATGGTAGAGTGTTAGCCTTGAGCGAAAAAGCTCAGGGACCATACCCAGGCCCTGAGTTCAAGCCCCAGGACTGGCATACCCCCACAAAAACAGTTTGAACACAAACATCAACTGAGGCATGGCTAAAATGATAGTGTACTTGCATAGCAAGCTCTTAGAGTTCAAATTCCAGTGCCACAGAAAACTTTAAAGCAATGCAAACACTTAACTAATTTATTCTTTTTAAAACCTCAATATTGTGTCGATAAAAGCCAAATATGTTGGGTAAAGATGTTCAAGTGGTTTATGTATGTCGCATTCATCTTTTGAAGGTAAACTAGCGTATGGAGAATTTACATTAGCAATACAAAAATAAGACAAAATTGAAGAGCAGAATTCCTTGTACCAAAAATATTTGCAAATTTTCTTCATATGACTAAGTGGTATGAACTACTTTTTCCCTGATTGAAAAATAACCAGTGACAATTATACAAAAACATACAAATAAATAAAATGTGGTATATGCATATTATGAAGAATTTACATTAGCAATAAAAAAGTAAGACAAAATTGAAGAACAGAATTTCTTGTACCAAAAAATTTGCAAAATTTCTACATATGACTAAGTGGTATGAACTACTTTTTCCCTGATTGAAATATAACCAGTGACAATTACACAACAACATACAAATAAATGAAGTGTGGTATATGCAAATTATGGAATATCATTCAACCTTACTCAACCAAACATGTATCCATGATCTTTATGAATGTAGTACCTAGAATAGGCAGATTCCTTTGGGCAGAAAATAGAATTGTAGCTGACAGGGACTATAAAAAAGGGAGAAAGTGAGGGCCATGCTTAATAGGTTCAGAGTTTGGGAAGATGAGGGAGCTCTGCGCATGGTCATGTTAGCTGCACAAAGATAAATGTATTCCATGCTACTGTTCACTTAATCATACTACTCTGGGCTTCGCTTCCTTGAGTTCAGCGCATTTTACCTGGTTTACTTACCACTGCAGGTGCCAGAAGGTAAAAGAAACAGTCCCTCTGGACAAACACACTTATAGCCCTTGGGGTGGACCGGGGATAGGAGGCATAAATGGCTGCAAGAACCGGGAACACATGCTGGGTCTCTGCCTAATTTGAATAGAGACATATTAGAGAATATTTCAGATTTATTTATCCAGGCCACTTGAAAACTCAATAAAGAAAAAGAAGTAAGCCTTTTTTGCCTTAAGAAAAGTCTGAATATACTTCATGACTCGGTTATGGGTCTGATCTTTGAATCCTAATGGTCTCCTGATTGTCTTTCAGATAACAATTATCTCTCTGTCTTAGGCTAGAGCCAAATAAAGCTTCAAGCAACAGCATCTTCTCCCTTGGAGTTAGGACAACAATGACTGTCTCCCTGTATTAGTGGAATGTTCCCTCAGAGAGGAAAATTTTCTGATGAGTTTTTCAAATCCACATAAGAAGCATTATCTGAATTAAACATGAGGTGGAATTTCAAATTAACAACAAGAAAAATTCTAACTTCTTTCTCCACGCAAGGTAGCAGACTTTCTTCAATTTTCTTTTTTGTCAGTTGACATGAGAGTGAATAAGCTATCGCACCCAGCCTCTCTGCAAATAGTTTCTTGCCCTAGGTTATCTGTATTTCAAACCTTTAAAATCTAGCTGATGCTCTAGACAGACACAGGGCACATAACTTGGGATGTGTCTCCTGGGACTGCCTTTGTTGCATTCATCTTACTTAGAAGTTCCATGTAAGTCTAGGATATCCAGCTCATTTCCTTTCCACAAAAGAGCAAGTACCCAGGAACTGAGGTAGCACCTTAGGCAGTTACAGGGGTTCATATTCTGATTCATCAGCATTTTAAAAGTAAGGCTTGTACTTACTCCTAGGCTGCTGGGACTTGTGAAGGACTGAAAAAGCAGACACGGAGGCATCCAATAACACCTCTTTCTCCCTTGGACTGTGGGGTGAGGTGTGAAACAGCTGTGTTTTATTTGCCCAGAAGAAAGAGTTCTCAAATATGGCCAGTCCTATTGGGGCTTCATATTCCAAGAAGATCTTAGGAAAGGTGTGCTTCCCATGGCCGTCCACTTTGACTGTCTCTATAGACTGAAGGAAATCTCGTGAGAGCATGAGAACGTTACAGATACTGATGATGTTGGTGCCACCCCCAATAGCTTGGACATTGATTAATATCTGTACTTGATAACAATTTGATGCAAGTGAATAAGAAGATTAATGGATGCTAATGCTAAAGTCAATAGATTGCATTGCTTCTTGTATAGATGTGCTGGAAAAGAGACTAATTCAAATATAGATATTGAATAAAATGCTTTCTCTCTCTACTCTCCAACTGCCTTATAAGTTTGATATTCTGTAACTTTCAGAGAGGGCAAGACAAAGGGTTCTCAAAGAGGCAACATAGCCAGACAAAAATCACAGCTAGGAAATTTCAGGCCTAGCAGGATGACTCACAAGCCTGTGATTTTATGCATTCTTGTCTTTTAGCTTGGCATTTCTGAAAATGTGATAATGTGAGCTGCAATATTAAAACTTAGAAATCTGAGTATAAAAAGTACCTCTGAATTACCTAAGTAAATACTAAAGGTACAACATAGAACATGGCTTGTACTACTGGGAACTGCCAATGGGATTTAATATAGAGTGTGTCAGAAAAGCATATCAGGTCTCCCAGCTGCATTGCCTAGAAATGCTGTGTAGTTACACCTTGTCTGACCTGTGCAGAAACATTATGTAGTTACACCTTATTTTTCTCTATTTTCACAGCCAGAAGGTAGTTTAGAGTTGATGCAAGATATAAAAGAATATTGTAATTAGCTACTTAGCTTTGGAGTCATACCAACTTTCAACCAAAACAGTATTTACTTTTTCCTTCAGATGTATCTGGGTACCTTTTTATAGTCACTGATCCAGTAGAGTCTGCCATTTAGGTGGTCAAGTGTTAGTCCTATAGGTTCCTCTGCAGTCACAACCGCCAGCACCTTCCTGTCGGAGCCATCCATTCCTGCAGCTTCAATAGTCCTCACCCCTTTCTCACCTTGATTTACCCAGTACAAGTACCTGCCATCAGGAGAACAAGGTGTTAGAGGGTCTTGCTCACTTGCATGCATGCACACATTATTCTCAACAGCCCATTGAGAATAATAAGCTTTCTCATGGGGATTTCAAATCACTACATGACTTATGATGCTAAAGATTGCTGCTTTAATATGTAAGAAAAAGTTTGGCTCAATTTGAAGTATTTTGGGGAAGCAAGTGACATCTAGTTTTAAAAGCCTATCTTATTTATGATTTAAAATGATAAGATTTTGGATATACCCCAAAAGAAAGTCTACTTACTTCTTTTCAGGAAACACAACTAGCTGTTCTGGCACAACATCCTTTTCCAAGACTTTGACGTAGCCTCGGCCATCACTTAAGCCAGCATAGATGCTTCTTGAAGAACTACTAGCCCAGTACAACTGTCCCGTGAACCAGTCCAAAGAGATACTGTTCACTGATGCAAGTTCTGGGAACACAGAAGAAAACATTACATTCCTACATTCCTTTTATTTCTCTCTTACCTTGGAAGCAGAAACTTGGACCTGACTATTCTAAGTTTTCTGATTTCAAGTTATAAAGTAGGATAAATGGAACCCAAGGAAGAGAGGCCTGAGATGAGCAAGGGTGTTTTCAACATGCAGAAGTTGCATGGAAGGAGGGAACCTGAACAGAAGAAAAACAAGGAATCTGAGAGCCTGCAGCCTCAGCTCAGGCAATAGTCAATGGGAGAATTGCCATGAGCTCTGCCACTTAATTGTACCCACAATATTTCTCTGTTCCCACCATTATACCCATCCTTTCATATGCACTGTCTAGTTTAATTCCCCTACTCACCCAGTGAGTACTAGGACAATCAAAGTGAGTAAGAACTTGTTCAAGGTCACAGAACTACCAAGACTATATACCTTCCAGTCACAGGTAATGCTCTATGATGTTCCCATGCAGCTAAACTGCCAGTCTTACATCAAATTGGGGTCTTTATATACTTGTGACAAGTGAGTCAGAGTGTGCTTCTTACATTATGTCGGACCGGTGTTATAGTTTGGATGTGGGATGTTCTTTAAAGTTCTATGTGTTAAAATCTCAGTCTCCAGACTGGAACAGTATTAGTAGAAACTTTTAAGAGGGGAAGCCTAGTGGAATATTTTAGGTCATTGTTGGTCTTCCCTTAATTGGAATGATGGGACAGCAGTCTTTTCCTCCTTCTCTTTGCTTCCTGGCTTCCATACAGGAGAAGTTTCCACCACCAAATACTAATGCTATGATGTGCTTATCTCATCACCGGCCCTGAATAAATAGGGCCACTGACTGTGGACTGAAACCACCAAAAAGGGTAACCACTTTTCCTTTTTTTTTTTTTTAAGTTGATAATCTCAGATATTTTGTACTGGTAATAGCCAGATGGTTAACACATACAGCTTTAAGCAGCTAAGACTCTTAACCTGGGTAGAGGGGAACAGAGTTTGGCTTCCCAAGGAAAAACACATTTAAAACTTCATCCACCCAGAAGTAAATGCTTCTTTCAAGGTCATATGCAACATAAAGAGGCCTTGATTTTATAGGTATCAGAGTCTCATAGATGCCCGTCTTTCGGTCCAGGATACCAAGCTCTTGCTCTGATGCAATAAGAATTTTAACATCATCATCTGCAATAGAAGGAAATAGTGACATGTTAATATGATTCTTTCTTTCACATCTTTCCTGTTAACTAAAGATATTACCCTATTTTCCTTGTCCAGATCTACTTATCCCTAACATCTACACTAAGCACATTCATAGGACATCATTTTAAGACACATTATAACTTACAGCTTGGGCAATGACTATTATGACTGCTCCTGTACAGAAAGAATAGGATCATCTCTAGTACCAATTGTATATGTCACTGCTCTCTATAATTATGGCTAAGAATAAGCAGGAGGTAGGACTTCTTAACTTGCTTAACTTACCTATAACTCGACAGTCAGTGCCATTATAAAGCTGGTAACCTTGAATACAGTCACAGGAGTAAGAGCCTGGTGTATTATGACATAGTTGGCCACAGGGACTGTATTCCACAGAGCACTCATCTACGTCTGATGACAGAGAATTGTAAGTCAGATATATATATATATATATATATATATATATATGTAGTTATATATATATATTGTTATATATACTGCATATAAGTATATAGTTATATATAGTGAATGTAAATATATAGTTTTATATATATAGTAAATATAAGTTAGCAGAAACTTAAATATAGGCTCCCAAGGTATTTGGCTAGTACAAAATACTGACTATGTTATCCTAGCAATATTCCTAGAATGTTTCCAAGCCATCCAGACATTATTACAGAATGACAGTGGTAGGATCTGGAGTCCACTGGGTGCTATGGAATATCTCTTCTAAGATGACAGAAAAGGTATAAAGCTCTTAGGTATTGTTGGTAGACTTTAATAAGATGCAATTGACTCTCAAAGCCTGATCATAGAGACTAGATTTTAAGTTACAAAACGAGGGGAGATTTATTTAGTTTTACTATTAAGGAAAATGGTTCCCGAAGAGTTTTTACTGGAAAATAGTTTTCCTTCCAGAGCTACAAGATCGCAAAGGAGAATAATGCCCTCCTATTCCTGAAAAATAATCAGTGCAGAGCTACTGCCAACTCAGTGGCCAATCAAGTCCTACCATAGATCAGAAAATGAAGTAGGGGGCTTCAGGATCCTGGAGCAGGATGTACAAAACCTACATCCATCTGAGTACAATCACCAGCTTTAGATAAAGAAGTAGCAAATGTAATAGATTAAATTATTGATTTAGCTTAGAAAAATTAAGTTTAGATATTAAGATTTACTAAAATGCAATTAAAATGAATTAACTTTACATAGGCTCATAGAAACTCTTAATAAAGCATTAACATAAAAACTACTGTAAATTTAATGCTTCTTAGTAAATCTGTTTTTCTCTTACACAGCTGACTAGGGTTACAGGTGGAACCAGGAAGAAAGGGCATTAGTAAGTAGGGATAATCCTTGAGGCTCATGGTAGAGAGCTGATCTTCCCTTTAGGTCAGGGCAACAGGACAAAGATCCTTCGTCCTGCTCATCATATTTCATCTAAAATACCGCCATGGATTTTTTTTGTATACAAGTACAACAGGGTAGAACCAAAACCTTTTCTAATTATTTCTGACGGATAAAGATAGGTGAAATTTCTTTACCATGTATGTACCATAATCCCATTTGACAGCTAAGTGCAACTTAAGGACTGCAAAACTTAGAGGTCAGCTAGCCGGAACAGTTGGGACATTCAGCAAACTCTAATTTTAGAGTTTATCCTGACACTTATTCCATGGATCTTAGGCATGAAATAACAAATCTATTTATTCCATGACAGAAACTTTTTAAGCCCTATGAAGGAAGGATGCAAAATCTGACATAGTCTCACCCGGCAATAGTTGACCTGCAATTGCCACAGGAAGATGAAAATAAGCATTGGCAGGATTTGGTGGGAGTATTAAATGGCGCAGCCACTATGGAAAATTGTTCGATGATTATCCAAAAAACAGTCCTTCTACTTCTGAAATACACCCAGTGAATTGAAACTAGGGATTTAAACAGCTATTTGTATACCAATGTTCCTACGAGTATTATTCACAATGGCCCAAAGGCAGAAACAACCCAAAACTTTCATCCATAGATGTGGTCTATACACACAATAGAATTTCATTCTGCCTTAAAAACAAAGGTAATGTTGACATATCCTAAAGATATGCTTAGTGACATAAACCAGACAAAGAAGGACAAACATTGTATGATTCTACTTATATGAAGAACTTGGAGTTTACAAAATCACAAAAGACAACAATTCTGTAGCGTTTACTGGGGACACGGGAGAAAGGAGTGAAGACTTACCATTCTGTGGGAAGACAGTCTTTACTGGCAACAATGGAAAAGTCTAGAAATACACAGTGAGGATGGTTACACAACATTATGAATATACTTAAGGCTAACAAATGGTACACTTAAACATAGCTAAAATGGTAGAATTTATATTATGTTACCACAATAAAAGGTATCGGAAAAGAGAGGAACCAATGAGTTCTGACCTCCACAACTCTGCCCATCGGATTGTAATTGCCACCCTGAAGCACAGGCACACCAGACTCCCCAGGGAGTGTCGCTGCACAGGCCCATGCAGCCCCCATTCACTAGGGAGCAGTTTCTACCTAGTGGAGACAAGGCAGCAGTCAAAACAATTGAACACAATGGAGGACCAACATCTGAACTGTGCTTACTTCTATACTAGCTGAGGAACAAATGACTTTGTTATAGATAACCTTTGATCTAGCCCACTGGCCTGGGTACCTGGAGCTCTGAGGGACAACTATGAAGGGAATGATAGGAATTCCAGCAGTGGCATACAGGCCAACAGCTTAGACAATCTCAAGTACTAGTGTCTTTATTACTCTCCTGCAGCAGGGCTGTGTTTTTTCCTTACTTCAGGAAATAAGGTACTGATTTCCACACCCCAATGAATTCTCTACACAGAGGACTCAAAAACCTCTATTTTGTTCCATGGTTCATGCGTTTAGTATCTTTTACTTGTATTCCTTCAAGTACAAAATTTCTTTGGCAGCTTTTAACACTACTAACGAGGTTTCACCAAAAAGATATATGGGAAGACTTGGTGTTGATCTAGGAAACAAACTGACAAAGTGATAAGATGAGATGCCCACTCTCCCCTTCCCCTGCCAAACCAACAGCGATTCCTTTCTTTCTTTTTGTCAGTCGTGGGGCCTGAACTCTGGGCCTGGGCGCTGTCCCTTAGCTCTTCAGCTCAAGGCTAATGCTCTACCACTGGAGCCATAGCTTCACTTCCGGCTTTTTCTGCTTATGCAGTGCTGAGGAATCCAACCCAGGACCTCATGCATGCAAGGCAAACACTCTACCACTGAGCCACTTTCCCAGCCCAGCCAACAGTGATTCGTGTTGCAAGAGCCAGAAAGGTTCTGCTTTTCAGTAGCCTCTTTCCTCATTAGAGAAAAGTTCTTCCTGAGTCTTTTTTTTTTCCATTGACACTTTCGAGAATTCTCTATCTTGTCTTGAACAAATGTATTACTTCTTCATTAGACATCTTGTAGTTGTCTTTGTACTCAATTTGCAAACCGGTTTTAACAGTCATATAAAATCTCTGAGCCTGTAAAGCTGAAATTGTTGGTCATATACAAAGACAATTACGTGCAATGTGGTCCTAGAAAGGTTTCCTATAAAGGCAGGTCAGGGGCAGTGTAGTCTGAGCCACACTGTTGCACATGATTAAGCCAAAACCTCGGTATAGAATTTTTTCTGACAACAATGCCACTGACATTTGAAGACACATCGCTGGCTCTATATATAATTTTTATTTGCATCCTGAAGACATGCAAATTTATATTTGCATTTCAGAAGCCACATAGTTTGAAATAGTTTTCTAAAGTTACAAAATGGGAATGGCCCTTTAAGTTTTAAAGTTTCGTTTTTTTTTTTTACACTCAAAGTCTACAACCAAATGCTAAAAGTTATATAAGAGAATCCATTCTTGAAAGATAATAAAGTATGAATCTTAGTCTGAGTATTTTCTTGAAGAACCAACCTCTATGATAACGAAGGCATTAGCTGTTCAATCCTATTTTCTCACCAGCAGCTAAGTAATTGGTTTCTTACCACATGAAATGGGTTCATCAGTACCATCTGCACAATCTGCTTCTCCATTGCACATCAGAGATTCTAGGATGCATTTGCTTTCATCACACCTAACTGTGTTGGCTGGACAGGAAGCTGTGTCAGGAATTAAGCATGTCTTCATCAGTACTTGTGGGGAGGATAACAACAGACAACTTTTTCAGTGAGTAAAGTGGTAGTATTTCTATAACCCAGGGGAAATCTATGAAGGAAAGAATCTTGTATCTTCTCAAAGCTATTTATCAAGGAAGTAGAGCTTTAGATTTGATCACAAAGGTGTTAAAATACCTGGGACTGTATTGAAACCATTGATGGACCTAGAATTAAATAGTTATAACTGAATGGTATATATAACTTGTCATCTAAAAGCACTCCCTTAAGAAACTGGATTTCACTTCATTGTAAAAATGTTGGAATCTGAATATATAAGGTATGACAACATTAACTCTAGAAGAGATTGGATGGGATTGTGGTTTATGAAGAAGTCGGAAAAGCTAGTACATGGAGCATGTGGGGTCCAGGGGGGAAATGTAGCATTTGTCGAGCTCTTGGGGGTGCTCTTCCTTGAAGGAGTAATTGGCCCCTTCTATAGTCACTACACAAGATCATGGGTCATCTGCCATTAGGCTTCCTTCATAAACAGGGACTTAGGTGTTCTAAGATCGTCTATACTGGGAGCTTTTTCAGGCAATATTTAGAGCATTCATTTCAAGAGTTTCATTTCAAGCACTTTTGTACTTTTCCATGGATAACTACGTGCTGGCTATTGCTAGGAGGCATCTTGCTTTTATCTTGTTCGTATACATTAAAATGCAAGTTGCATAAAGCCGCCCACATAGTCCAACCTGCCCTTGAAAACAAGTGAGGAAGCAGGACTCACCACAGGCCTCCTCATCTGAAGAGTCACCACACTGGTCAGTGCCATCACATTTCCAGTTGTCCATGACACATACCTTATTCTGGCACTGCCACTGCCCATGTGGGCAATGGCTCTGGGGACAGTGTGCTTTGTCAGACTCATCTGCATAGTCCTGGTGGACATCACAGAGTTCCCAGGCATCCAGACACTGAAGCGTCCCTGGACACTGGACTTTTGGGTATGGACATGCTGTTGATCGCTCTGTAAGGCAGGAAAAGGTGGCTGGTTGAAGTAGAAGCAGACCATGAGCCTGTGTCTCCACATTATGTACGGCTTGCTCATGGATTTAGTTTATAGAAAAGCAAGAATTAAATGAGATGCAAGCCACTGGGGACATGGTCTCAATTGTGTATACTAAGATTCCACTCCAAAGATGTGTTCAAGAATTAATAAGGTAATCACTTATTTTGAATCTGCTTGGGAAAAAAAGAAAAGAAAAAGAAAACAAGTGAATTTAAAAGTCTCTTATAAAGCCAGAGATAAGTATAACATCTGGTCTTATTGCACATGGTGCAAAGCCAGCTAACGGCTTCCTTGTTTGATAGTGTTGTGGGTGCTAACAAATACTGATAATAAACAGAGGTGACAGAAGAGGAAAACTAAGTCATACATACCACAATTGACCTCATCAGAACCATCCAAACAGTCTCTGGTGCCATCACAAAGCCATCCAATGGAAATGCATTTGCCATCATCACACTGCCAGGCATGGCCGTGTCCCCCACATGCCTCCTCTGAAGGCCAGTGGCAGATGTAGAACAGCAGGTAGGAAGGTGAGTTTGTCAGGATGCAGGTAGCTTTTATTTTTTTAATTAGCAAAGCACTCATTTTTCCCCAACTTGTCACTGGAGTCAACCATGGACTTGATTATCTTGTTCATGCTTCCCCTTATGATAACCCATAGTACCTCTTCTTTACAAGGGATGACTGCCTGGCAGCCCAGTAAAGCATGCTCCCCATCATTTGTCTAGAGCACCACTCACTATCCAATAAAATCTGCTGTGACAATGGCAATGTTTCATATCTGTTCTGTCTACAATGATAGCAACTAGTCCTATGTGACAATTGAGTACTTGAAATATGTGGCCAGCATGACAGAAGAATTTAACTTTTATTAAATTTGGTGTATTTAAATAAATTTAGGTCCCCATAGTCACCACAGGGCCATTGCAGTTTTGTAGTTTTATGATTTTATGGTTTTCTTCTATAAGTATATGTGTGTGTATGTGTGTGTGCATGTACATGTGCATGCACATGCACCAGTACTGGAGCTTGAGCATGAAAACTTTAACCAGTTAATTGTATACAAAAGCAATTCTGTGCACCAGGATCTCCAAAAGTTTTCTGTTCTCTGGATTAGTCTAGTTTGAATAATATTTCTACCGATGATTAAGCCTACATGGAAGATCTTGATATGATAATGGTGATACCAGCATTTGAAGACACATCCCTAGCCTACCTAATGATAACCTGCAACAACCGAGCTGCTTTATGTGAGATCAGAAGTATTTCAGATTCCAGATGTTTTAAATGTTTGGAATATTTGCATTAGTAAGGTATCTTGGGAATGAAACTCAAATGTAAGCACAAAATTCATGTATATTTCATCTACACCGTTTCCACAGATCATTTTGAAATGATCTTTCCTGCATTGTGCCTATAACCCATCACCATCTGGATGTACAATTTTCCATTTGTGACATCATTTGGTGCCTATAAACTTGTGGCTTTAGAGCAGCTCAGATTTTCCCATTTGTAATGTTCAATGTCTACTTGCCAATCAGGGCCAGATTCATGCGACTTTACTATCTTTAGGAAACTATCACTTAACAAAGCAGTTGAGGAGCACAATGCCCCCTGATTAATGTCACCCACAGCCTTGACTCGTGCTTACCACACTGCTCATCGCTCCCGTCGGGACACTCTTGCTGGCCATTGCAGAGCCAGGTCACAGGAATGCATTTTTCTCCACAGGGAGCCTGTCTTGTCCTGTTACACTCCACTTTGTCTGCATTAGATGACCAAGAAGCAGAGCCATGAGAATGTCTGGCTTCCTTGGGTACAGGGAGCATGTTTTCACCATAAGCAACTATTGACGGTCATTTTTGAAGACCTTCCTTCCACTAGGGAGGAGATATCACCCCCAAATCCACATAGCTCCCCAGTGCCATTCCTTACAAGCAAGTTCTTGCTGATGCTGTGGAGTTGTTCTTGGAGCCTTGTTGAATACAGGCCTGTTTAACTGGTAGAATGGGGGCTCACTCATAAGTGTACACACACTAGTCTGGAACTTTCTTCAGCTCTGGTTAAGTCTCAAAGCCTTGTGGTGTGAATACTAACAGTATTTTGACTCATTTACTCTTAGGTATGTACTGATATATCTTAAAATAGATTTCAATTGTTGGTCCTTAAAAAACGCTTTTTTTAAAATAAGAATACCTCTAGTAGCTAGACATAAGTATTTCTGAGTTTTCAGTTATTTGCATGAGATTGATTTATATTGTCTGCTTTATTCAAGCCCTGTCCTTATGTCTATAAACCTCAAGCATTTAATGAATAAAATCAAACCTCAGCTGAGTACTGATGGCTCCTGTCTGTAATCCTAGCTACTCAGGAGACTAAGATCTGATGATCATCAAAGCCAGCCCAGGCAGGAATATCTGTTAGACTCTTATCTCCAATTAATTAGCAAAAATCCAGACATGGAGCTCTGGTTCAAGTGATAGAACACTAGCCTTGAGCAAAAAAGCTAAAGGACAGCATCTAAGCCTCAGGACTGGCATAACAACAACAACAACAACAACATCAACATCTCACACACTTGACACTCACACACACACACACACACACACACACACATACACACAACAAGCCTAATATGCGGGGTCCATAGAAAGAAACAACAGAAAGGCCTGAGTATACTTAATTTGCTATACTGACATAACATTCCCAGAAAAAAAAAAGCCAATCATCAGTTCCTAGGAAACATAAACCATGTGATACATACCATTTGTAAGGAAGAGTCAGCAAGTCCTACTTCCAAGTTTTGCAGCATTGTGGGAGTGAAATGGACCACAGAAGGCTGCTGTCTAGATTTCATCTCTTAGTTTACACTCAGGAAATATTGTTTATTATTGGACGGTTAACCATGTTAGCATCATGCACATTCTAGCCAGGCTATCTCAATGAACTGCGACAACACTATTAGGTTGAGACCATTTGATGTCACTAATTACTACTGACTGGGAGCAGGCTCGTCAACAGGCCACCTGGGTTACAGTTTAGATTGGACCACTTGCTGGCAATGTATCCTCAAGAAAGCTATTTCCTCTCTTTAAGATCTCATTTTCTTGTCTATTCAATGAGGCTGGTAAATAAGGCATTACAAGAGGGAGATTTTGGGATTCCATGAGCACTCAGCATACTTGTTAAACAAAAGCATTAACTCCTGTTGCTTCTTCCAGTTCATCCTACCAAATGGATTTCAATTAGGATTGACTGTAACCCTCAAAGACTAACCCCCATTAGGTAAGTTGTAATTAGAACAGTGTTTTGTCCTGCAGATGGATTCTATGCATTATTTGCAGACTGGTCTCAAAAATTACATTTCCACCATAGGTAGCTACTTGCTATATACCTATGATGTATAATGTACCTGTAATAATTTGTAATGGATTTACATATTAAATTCTCTTGCTAATATATCAAGTACAATGATTGCATGCTGTTCTAAAACAGATATAAAGATGTCTACATACTAGAAAGGGTTGACAATCACTACTGAGTAAGGAAAAAGAGAAAGAAAGAAAAGAGCAAGTAACAAACCCTGTTTCAGAAACAGCAGCGGAAGTAAGTCACTACAGAGACACTACACAGGATCAGAGCAAATCCTTCGGGTTACAATCTCTCGTGAAAGATGAACTGTTCCTTGTTAAATGACAACTCCTCCATTCTGGTTAACAGTGGGTCGACGAAAAAAGAGCCTGCATAAATTTAAATGACTTCCCTGCTGGTGCCTGTGTCTTAAGCCACCTGCTACTCAGAAGGCTGGGATCTGAGGATCATACTTTGAAGCTATCTGGAGCACATAAATCTGAGAGTCTTGTCTCCAATTAACCAGCAAAAAGCCAAAAGAAGAGGTGTGGCTCAAGTGGTACAGTGCCAGCATGGGTGGAAAAGGCTCTGAGTTCAAGTTTGAGTACACACACACACACACACACACACACACACACACACACACACACACACACACAGACTTCCCTTCCTGGAGGGGAGAGGAGAGGAAGGTTGCTGTCTGGTGAAGCACTTGCCCGTTGGGATTGAGATGACTTGTCAGAGCAGGTGACTTCGCAAATGCTGGGCAACTCCAACAGCAAGCATTAGACACCGACTTCCCCCTTCAGGAACCATGTGATTCACAGCCACCCAGGACCCCCATTGGGCTCATCCCCTCCCTGTGATCTGCTTATATGTAAGTTGTATCAACAAGTGCCACGAAAGTCGCTTCTTAGCGGTCCCTAGAACTCCATCACCTTTCTGCTGGCCGCTTTGTCCAGGCAGGCAACTCTTCCTGCCGACTCCTGGGGCCACATTGCTGCAGGAGACCAGAGCTAGAAAGCGAACCCAGGGGGCCTGGACCTGGGGCAGGGAAGAGTCTCGGAGGGAGCCCGCGGGGTGGAGAAAAACCCTTTTCTCCCCTGTGCGAGGATGCCAGGAAGGAAAGGCGCCCGCTGCGTCCCTGAGCCCACCCCAGCTCCCTCTCACCCGCAGATTTGGGGAGCTCCCCCACCCCATGTCCGGACTCATCTAAGGAGGTCTTTCTAGGAGGCTCGGCCTCGTCCAGCCTCGTCCAACCAGCAGCTGCAGAACTGGGGACAGCACACACCAGACAAAGGTGCCCCCAAGTTCTTCACCTCCGGCCCCTGAAAAGCCCAGGTAGCATGCAGCCTGGCACCCCGCAAATTCCCGGAGTGGTCCCCTCGGAGGGAGCCCGCGAGCCCCACTCACCCGCCACAGAGCCCCTGGTGCTGCCCAGAGCGACCCACACCAGAGAAACGAGGAGAAGCAATGTCCTGCACCCCATCGCGGGGACCCCGAGCTCGGTGCTGGCTCCCGGTGCGGCGCTGGCACGGGAGGGAGGAGCATAGAGGCGCGCGGGGTCCGCCCAGGGCGGGCTCTGGTTTCCGCAGCCACCGCTCATTGGAAAGGGGGTTGGGAGAATAGAGGTGGGGACTTTGTCGCCACGGGATTCTGGGGATGACTTTAGTCTTCTTCCTCGCGACCTCGGACCGTCTCTCCTTGGCTCTTTCGTGGAGAGGAGGGGTGGGGACTTTGTGACTCCATGCGCCAATAGGACAGCAGAGGTTGTCAGCTTTTTCAGGGCACTCACACACACGCACCTTTCCAGATTTAGGGGCAAAACAACAACAACAACAACACAAACAAAAAACCAAAAACTATAAAAACCACACAAACACAAAAAGCAGTGATTTGTGACACTCAGATGCTCACCCATCACCTGGAAAACTTTTTCTTTTAAACTCAGGGCCTGGGCTCTGTCCCTGAGGATTTTTTTTTTTCTCCAAGTTGGCAAGCTATCACCCCAAGCCTCAGCTCCAATTGGAGCTAAGCGTCTAATGGAGTTTCCCACCCTGGCTGACCAAGAATGCCATAGTCACATCTCAGCTTCCACCTGGGAAATCTTAATAAGGATTTCACTTTCACAGGCCTAGAGCAGGGCCTGACATCCTACCTTCGTCACATTTTGGGACTTGGGGGCTTACTTTTAGCCAGGCTCATTTCCCCCTACCAAACTCCCTGGGTTTTACTGTGACTGCAGGCCTCTGATGCTGTTCTCTTCCAGAATTCTTCCACCGCCTTCCTGTCCTCCAAGCAGTGCCTAGGCAGACTTAGGAGCTGGAGTCTGTGATGACAGATCCAGAGTCATCCACAAGCAACCAAGAGTAATAGGATGAAGGCCTGGGAGATGAGCATTGCCCCTTTCAATCTGGGTGGTTGACAGAAATGAGAGCCTTAGTTAACAATATGACCAAGACTGCCAGGTAGAGTTTAATGAGGCTCAACCAGCATCAACCATTTTCCCCACAGGGTCTCAGGCTGGATTAGCTTAATAGTCATCTTCTTCAGACAGAACAGTTGAGAAAAGAGCCTGGGATAGGTTCTTGGGCACCCAGCCAGCCCATCCTGTCCCCTCAGCCATGCTGTGAGAGATTCTTGTCAGTTTCTTGGAAAAAAACATGATGGAGTTAGAATTGATTATGCTAAAGTGACAAGGAACATTTATAGGTTTTGGGCATGAAAGCAATAAAACACCAAGAAGAAATAGAAAAAAATGAATTGCAAAGTGCCTTCTTAGATTCTATCTGTAACACTAGAGTCCAACAGCTTTCTTTAAAATCATACCTCCTCTTCACATTCAGTGTGGTTTCATCAAACTACACTTGACTCCAGAATGCCATATGCTCTGAAGTTTTCTTTACATTTGTTGTATGCTCTGATTGCAGAAGCCAATTAAAAAGATCGTCTGGTTTTAACAACAGAAATATCTCTTGAAGTTGCTATATTGATTTCTTGTTGAAATGTTGAGGCTTTGGGGCCAGATTATTTTAGATGCTTAATAAGGTGGTCCTACCAGGAGACCCTCTCACATTCCCTGAAACCAACAGGTGCAGCACTGGGTCACATTCTGGAAAGAGTGACCCCAGCTCTCTGCCTCCCACCCCTGTAGCATCCTGCAACAGCTGGGCACAAGGACTGACCCAGCATCCTGTGGAGCCAGATGTGGTCCCTTCTAAGTCTTGAACACTGCCCAGCTCAACCAGTACTGGCAAAACAAGGAGTGTCTGGCTCACCGTATGGGAAAAGAACAGGGGTGGAATCCCATGCTTGGTGGTGGAAATGTGGAGGGGAAACAGCAAAGAGGAGCAGAGGAATGTAAGGCGTATCCATGATGGACTTCAGTTTTGGCTACTGCAGCTCATTGGCAAGACCTTCAGGGAGGTGGGAAGGGGGGTCACAGAAATATAGACTATCTCTTGCAGGAAGACATTAAAGCCAGTCGTGCAAATGCCTCAGACTGGAGTCCCATACCTTTGGTTCAAATCTCAGCTAAATGATACTACAAAATATCTTAGTTTGGGCTGCCCCTAACAAATAGCCACGGACATAGTGACTTAACCACAGTCCTAAAGGCTAAAGGTTGTGAAGTGCTGAAAGATTCAATATCTTGTGAGGGTCTTCTCTTGATGTGCAGATGGCTTTCTTCTTACTGTGCCCTTAACATGGCAGACAGCAGAGAGAAAGGAAGCCAGGTCTAGCTCGGGCCTCCTTAGGAGGACACAAATCCAATGATGAGGTCTCCACCCTCATGACTAATTACCTTACAAAATCCCTATTTTACATCAGGAGGTATCACTGCAACATATTTTGGGGGGACAAAAACATAGTCATATCTCTCTATCTATCTATACACACACCATATATACAATAATAGACATATAGATATGTATAGATCTATACATACACATATCTAAACGACAGCTTTATTATTGCTATTTATGATCATATTGGCTGTTTATAACAGCCCATACCACTGAGAAAGCATAGACACATAGAGATGGAGGATGGAGTGATGTACTTGACAGCATGGGGTGTTGAGGCAAAGAATGTAAGAAAGTTCTAGAAGCAGCAAAAAACAAAGAAATGTATTCTCTCCTAGAGTCCCTAGGAGGACTTGCCAACACTTTTGTTATCACAACACCTATTCCAGTTTTCTATTCCCAGAATTGTAGGATAATAAATTCACGTTGCCTTACGTGAGTAAGTTTATATAAATTTGTTACTGCAGCAACAAAGTACAATGGCTGTGTTTCTTGTTCTTTCCTAACTAGCAAAAACAAAGAATTCTCTGTGATTGTCATCAGCCCAGGGACCGGGAAGTACTTATGTTTAGGGGAACTAAAGATAGAAGAGCTGGCTCAAAATGTTCACAATAAACAAAATCACACAACCCTTTCAAGATCTGTCTCAAGACCTGCTCATCAAGTCTCCTCCAAGCTCCCCTCCTCAATAAGTAATGCCTTGATTTACACATTTCAGCATTTAACTAGACTTCGACTTCAATCTTTAAATCAATCTGTTGATTTCTTTCCTGAAGTTTCTTGACCACAAAAACTATGTTGATTTGTGCTTATTACTATTATATTTTTTACATTTCTTATATTCTTGTTCTCAGTGTTTCATTCAGATCCCACAGTTAAAATGTCCCTTGAGCCAGGTGAAAGTTACTCAGGAGGTAGAGATTGGAAGAATTGTGGTTTCAGGCCAGCCCAGGCAAAAAGACCCACATTTCAACAAACAAGCTAGGTTTAGTATTATGTTTATAATCCAAGTCTGTTGCAGGCATAGATAGGAGGATAACAGTCCAAGGAAGGACTTGATAAAACTACTTGATAAAGCAAAAAAAAAAAAGGATTAGATGTGTGGCTCAAATAGTAGAGAACCTCTTGGCAAATACAAGGCCTTCTATCCAAATACCACTGCCTAGAAAACAAAACGAACCTCCCTAAATTTATTGAATGCTATTGATCGCATTATTGGTTAATGCTCTGAGCATCATTCTAAACCCTGAGGCTGCACCAATGAGCAAAACATAAAAACAACTGCTTTTCTTTGGTTTATTCCCTTTTGTTCCTGTATTTGATTTCTGTATCTTTTGTCTTGTATGTAAGTTTATCTGTTTGGGGGAGGGTTGAGCACAGAAACAATGGGACAAAAGGGTGAAGCAATTCAACAGTGATACTCACTAAACACTATATTAGAAATGAGCTATACAACTGGAGGTGAGGAGGGGTGACAGGAGGGGAAAAACTGAGAGAGAACAAGGAAGAGGGTCACATACAATGTACTCATTACCTGACTTATGTAACTGTAACCCCTCTGTACATCACCTTTACAATAATTTTTTTAAAGAAAACAAGAACAATTGCCATCAGAGAGCTTTCATTTTAATGCATGTTGCTACAGAATAAACTGGGAAAGACACAGAATAAACAAAATGATTGTGTATACTTTATAGCTTGTTATACCATGATAACTCTTAAGAAGAAATAAATTGTCCAAAATGAATATGGAGTGTTGGTGAAGGAAGGGCAGGTGCTATTTTAGAATACTGGCTGTGAGACACCACACTACATAGATATTTAAAGGAGACCAGAGAAAATGTGATAAAGCATTGATAGTGTGATAGAGCAAATGAGGATGGGAAAGTGCTCTACTTAGCACTCAGCTAGCTACTCCCCTTACTCCAGAAGTGAGGGTCTACAGAGTTTCAGAATATGTATCTGCATAAGCCACAAGAAAATTGATAAAGTGTAGAAAATAATTAATGCATGCTGGGAAAGTGGCTCAGTGGTAGAGCACTTGCCTTGCATGCATGAGGCCCTGGGTTTGATTCCTCAGCACCACATAAGCAAAAAGAAAAAAAGCCAGAAGTGGCTCTGTGGCTCAAGTGGTAGAGCGCTAGCCTTGAGCTGAAGAGCTGAGGGACAGCGCCCAGGCCCAGAGTTCAGGCCCCAAGACCGACCCCCCCCTCAAAAAAAAATTAATGCAGTTCAGACCTGAGAGAAGAGAGCAGTGGTTGTTGAGAGAAAGAGAAGCAAATGTTCTGCCTGTGGGCAATTTCCTATTGGGTCTAAGAGAGAGTGATCTCAAGCAGATCTGGCAATTCAGGAAATGGACATGAGAATTTAGGAAGGCTGAAAAGGCTCAAATTTGTAGGACAGAATTTGAAAGAGAAAGAATCTATAGAAGGAAAGTTTCAGAAAGCTTCAAAAGGAATCCCTTTTGCATACGGTAAGATTCCATGAACAAGGAGAGGAGAAAGAAAAGTTATTGGGAAATTGTAAACAATTCTCAAATATCATACAATACTTGCAGCCATTTGTATCCTATCTCCCCTGACAAAAGTATAAATGACTTTAATAAACATAAAAATATTTGGTAGATGTTCAAGGGATGTATGGCTTAAACAAGAGTCAAAAATTGTCCCAGAATAAATAATACGCTAAACCTTCCTTAAAAGAACTTAACAATTCTACAAGAATGAAAACAATCTATGAGTGATTAAATTTAACTGGTCATAAAATGTCAAGTACTCTTTTTAAAAAAGCATAACCCACTGGGGAATTCAACAATATAAAATTCACTTTATCCCATAAAAATTAGTGGACATAAAGAAAAGGCCGAAGAGAACATAATAAAAGAGACAGTAATCCAAAGGGAATGATGCAGATGATAAAAATAGAATTCTAAAATAGCTGATATAAGCCTGTTTCATATGCTCAAAGATATATAAGAAAATATTAATATGATGAGTAAAAAAATAGTATTATTTAAAAGATCCAAATGGAACTTTTGGAGATGGAAAACTTCACTAGAGTAGAATCATAACTTATTAGACACTGAGACAAAAAGCAGGAAACTTGAAAAAGTACCAATAGAACATATCAGAATAAAACACATGGAAACAAAAGTTAAAAATAAGAATAGTCCACTAATTGCAATGTAATGTCAAGTTGTACAACATGTACAGTTAAAGTCATAGACAAAAGAAGGCAGTCAGCAAATATTTGAAGAAATAATAACAAAACTTTAAAAATTTGATTGAAAAAAATCATAAACCCAAGTATCCAAGAAACTCAATAACTCAAATAGGATAAATACAAAAATACCACATGAATTATAAGGCAAACATATTAAAAGCCATAAAGAGATGCTCGTGTAGTAAGAGAACAATGGTAAGAGTAACAACAGAATTCTCATGAGAAACTATGCCAGCCAGAAAACTATGAAGTAACATCTTTAAAGTGCTCAAAGAAAAATAAACCCACTAAGGAACAAATGTCAGCCTCCTGTTCCATATTTGAAAAAAGTAAATAGGCAAAATGAAGCAAACGTAAAGTGATAAATTTAACAGATAAACAAAACTGAGAGAAATTGTCATGCCAGATCTGCACTATAAGAAGTGTTAAAGGAAATTGTTTCTGTTGAAAAATAA
Source organism: Dipodomys spectabilis (assembly GCF_019054845.1). Taxonomy (NCBI): domain Eukaryota; kingdom Metazoa; phylum Chordata; class Mammalia; order Rodentia; family Heteromyidae; genus Dipodomys; species Dipodomys spectabilis. The sequence continues at coordinate 8,501,560 of NW_024870686.1, read as the reverse complement.
TATCAGGGCTGGGAAGGTGGCTCAGTGGTAGAGCACTTGCCTTGCATGCATGAGGCCCTGGGTTCGATTCCTCAGCACCACACATGCAAAAAGAAAAAAGCTGGAAGTGGCGCTGTGGCTCAAGTAGTAGAGCGCTTTTCAGCCTTGAACTGAAGAGCTGAGGAACAGAGCCCAGGCCTAGACTTCAGGCTCCACGACCAGACCCCCCCCCCCCAAAAAAAGAAAAGAAAAATAATATCAGATAAAAGTAGATTCTACATAAGAAACAAAGAGCTCCAGAAATATTAAGAGGTAGACACAAGATCTTAATTCTCATTTAAATTTTCTTTTCTTTTTTGTGCCAATCCTGACACTTGAACTCAAAGCCTGGGCATTGTCTCTGAGCATCTCTGTGCTCAACGCTAGCACTTTATCACTTGAGCCACAGCTCTACTTCTGGCTTTTATATTTATGTTGTACTGAGGAATCAAATCCAGGGATTCATGTATGCTAGGCAAGCAGTCTAACACTAAGCTACATTTGCAGCCCCCTAAATTTTCTTTAAAATATAATCAACTGTTTAAAGCAAATATAATGGTGGTGAATTTTAGGATTCATAATATACATAGAAGTAAAATATATAAGGAGTATAACTCAAAGGAGAGATGACCTTAGATGGTTGTTGTAAATGGCAGTATGTATACTGTTGTATGTAAAGTGGCATAGTAACTAGAGGGTGATAAATTCAACGTGATTATTGTAAACCCTAAAGCAACCATTGAAAATACTAAACAAGGAGGTCCATGAACCTGTAAGCTAATAAGCCAATAGTGGAGATAAAATGTTATCAAAAATGCTTAATAAATCCAAAAGCAATCGGAGAAAGGGGGGTGGGAATTGAAGCAAAGAACAGATGGGACAAATGCAAAACAAACAGTAAGATGGTAGGTCTCAACACACAGATTTACATCAATAAGCTCATGAAATGTAAATGTTCTGAACACTGCAGTTAAAGGAAGTAAGAGACTGAACCACAAAGATATTTAAAGAAAGAACATTGCAAGCAGAGGAAACAAGTACAAAGACTCCAGCGTGGGAGTCGACCTTGGTACTCCAGAAGTAGAGAAATCCCAGAAGCTAAGGGAGAGTGAGTGCGGGGAATCTGGAGAACAGGTCAGATGCAAGAAAGAAGCTGATCACCTGAGGCCTTGCCAGACATTGGCTTTTGCTCAGTGACCTAAGAAGCCATTCCAGGTGCTCAAGGCCACGTGTGCCCAGCATCTAGGTGTGGCTAGTGGCTATGATATTGGAGAATACGGACAGAATTCTCTCAGCAAACTCAACTCGACTTCTCTGGGGGGGTTTTAAGGAGATGGCAGGTAGGTGGAACTTCAACAGAATGTCATCTTCCATGTTGTGGACAGATTGCATGGAGAATAAGTGAACGGAATACTAGCACATTCATATATTTAATCTGGAATTTCAAAACTGATGCAAAGCTATAGTTAAACTCTAAAACAACCAATGATGATTTAGAGAATAGGAATATTATGATATTGAAAGATAAATATTGCTTCAAGCTGGGTGCCAGTGGCTCATGCCTGTAATCCTAGCTACTCAGGTGGTTGAGATCTAAGGATCACAGTTTGAAGCCAGACTGGATAGGAAAGTGTGTCAGACTCTTATCTCTCATTAACCACCAAAAAAGCTAGACATGGAGCTGTGGCTCAAGTGGTAGAGCACTAGCTTGGAGTAAAACAACTCAAGGTCAGTACCCAGGGCTTGAGTTTAAGCCCCAAGACCAATACATTAAAGAAAAAATTAAAAATCATCCTCCTGAAGAAATCACATTTATCAATATATCTGTCAATATTTTCCATAACTTAAAACTATGAATTTAAAAAGTTTACTTAAAATAACAGTAACCCATTATGTGTTATTGTAAATGATATGTTTTATAAAAACAATCACATGTTCCAAAATAAAAAGTGAGAACAGTAGCATTATTTTATATTTCCAAAAATCAATTTACTGATATTAGTGGAAGACAGCTGTATCCTCATATGTCCCTTTAAGTTCCATCTGTTATAATGTGTTGTTTTGATGATTTCCATATATGAAGAAACTTCTATCAGATAGGTGGTTGGCCACAGGAAAAGTGTTACCTTTTCAGGCAATGGTAGATATTCCTTGGGTCGGGGTAGGAGGTGTTGGAAGGCGAGATGCTACAGTTTTAACTCAGGACTTTTTGCTTCCTAGGCAGAAGCTCTAAGATGTTAACCAGCTGTTTCTGCTTTAGTTATTTTTGAGATAGCATCTCCCTTTGTGCTCAAGCTGGCCTGGACCTCAATCTTATGATTTATATTTCCCGTCATAGCTGGAATGAGAGGCACATGCCACTACATCCATTTTTTCTTTGCTTAGATAGATCTTGTAAACATTTTTGTGTCCCCCCTCAAAAATGGCATGTTGAAACCCTAACTTCTGGTACCTTGGAGTCTGATTTTATTTGGCAATTGGATCTTCATAGATTCAGATGAAGTCATTAGAATGGGTCCAAATCAAATAGAAGAGTGTCTTCTGAAAAGAGGGAGTGTGGGAACAGTCATATGTGTGTCTGGCCTTGTATAATGCTCCGGGCTCACGTTGTATATTCTTAACTCCAGTCCTGGAACAAGTCCTTTCGCAAGCAGCCCCAATTCCTACTGATAATAGCATTGGGAATCAAGATCTGATGGTGAAGTATGATTATTACTGCTCAGGATTACTGGTTCTAGGCCCTTGCAGCTGATAGAGCAAGAAAATATATATGTATATACAAATACACACACACATGCACATACCTATCTCTATATATATTTCCACCTATCACCATCTGTAACTATGGAAACTAAAGTTAGTTTGTACCAGTGTCATGCCTCTAATCCATTACCATATGGATTATTTTAGCATTTTACCCTGCCTTGTCTATAACCTCTTTTTCAACATACAGAAACCTGGCCCCTACCATCTGCCAGACATTTACACAAATGTTCAATTCCAGTGAATGTGTAGTGGTTCCAAAATTATTCATCTGAACCCCTGCTTGAGCTTATATTGTTTTTCTCTTTTTCTCTACTAGAGGAGACAAACAGAAAGTGAGTGATAAAATGAGAAACCTAAATTCAACCCTGCAAATTAATGCATTACATTGTAGTGATTTGTTGTAGTCTGTCAGTGTCACCTCCAAAATTTTATGCTGACCGTAATTATCAATGTAATTGCATTAGGAGAGAGTCACTGGGAGGTGATGGGTGATGAGGGGGGAGCCTCATGAATGGGTTAGTGCCCTTGTAAAGGATGTTGGGGGAGCTACCTTGACTCTTCTACCATGTGAGACTGAGCCAGTCATCTCCATACACCAAATCTCTTGGCACTTGGGTATTACACTTCCAAACTTCCAAAGCTGTAAGAGAAATTTTTGATATATATATATATATATATATATATATATATATAAATGTTATATATGTATGTATATATTTGCATGTGTATGTAACAATATGTATGTGTATATATGTACATATATAAATAAATCATTGCTTTATTTTATTATAGAAGCTCTAATAAACTATGGTATGACCTAAGCATACTAGTAAGACAAAGATCAGCTGGGAATGTGGCTTAGTGGTAGAGCGCTTGCCTAGCTTGAAGCCCTGGGTTCAATTCCTCAATATCAAATAAACAGAAAAAGCCAGAAGTGGCACTATGGCTCAAGTGGTAGAGTGTTAGCCTTGAGCACAGAGAGGCTCAGGGACAGTACGCAGGCTCTGAGTTCAAGCCCCAGAGTGGCAAAAAAAAAAAAAAGCCAAAGAAAATCTAATTGCATGCTGCCTATAATAAATCCACTACAAACATGATTGTGTTGTTAGGAGTTCTCTTTATCCCTATTGTTTTCATTCTTTTGACATCTACCTTATCTGATAAAATAATAAAGCCATTCCAGCTTTAATGTTTACAGAATAGATCTTCGTTCTGTCATTTTATTTTTAATGTCACAATGTCTAGGCATGTGTGCACCTAACAACACAGCTTCTAAATATGAAGCAGAAAGAACTAGAACTGAGGTGCAAAACAGAAATATCCACAGTTGGTTGATCTCGATACCTGTCTCTCTCAATAATTGACAAAAATAGTAGACAGATAATTAATAAACTGAAAACTTGATCTCCATTATAAACCACTTATTCTAGTTGACATTTCCAGGATATTCCAGTGAGCAGCAGCAGGATACTAATACATCAGATGCATACAGGACATTTACCAAGATAAACCCTAACTTCCACTGGGAAATAAAATCACAATAAATCCAAAAAATTTTAAGTCAGAGGAAGTTTATTCTCTGACCACACTGGAATGAATTGCAAATCTTGTAATAGGTATCTGGAAATCATATAATACAGAGGATAATTATATGGTATAAGTAGATCACCACAGGCTGCCCATTTATTGCAAGAGAGGAAAATTAAATTGTGCTCTTAGAGTAAAGAAATTAGCTAAAATCCAAGTAAGTGATTAAAAGCCCTATTTAAAATCTAGTACAACTCTGATGAGGAACTCGGAGAAACACAGCAGCTTTGGTTAAGAATGTGCTGAGGGTGCATAATATGAATCTAATTACAATGGAATAATCAGAAAAACAGTACATAAATTGTTATTTTAGACTTTGCCAGAAAACCATGCAGGCATCCAGGTGCAAAGAACATCGAAAGGTTTATTGCTGGGAAAGGGGCTGGCAAGACCCCTTCTCACAAAGGAGAAGTGAGAAGTGCCAGCTATTGTCTAAGGTGACCTATATAACCTAGAAGGTTTTGGAGGGCCTAAAAGGGGCTAGGAGGTGGAGCCCCTGGTGTGGACCGGAGGGACAGGGGCTCTGCCATGGTGGACTAGGATTTATGGCTGCTGCCCAAGTAATAGATAAGGGACCTGCAGCTGCCCAGACCTGAAGGTCACTCTAAGGGGCTCTTGCTGCCTTATATGGTGGTAGCTGCCCTAGAGAAGTGCCATCCCAAGGTAGAGGGAGTTGGAGGCTGATTATTCACTGCCTTTACTACATGGGCCTAGTGTTGCCTAGGAAAGGAGCATGCTAAGCTGTGGAGAGGGGAAAGAGCATGCTAAGCTGGGGAAGGAGAGTGCTAATCCTTGGGAAGGGAGCCTATTGGGCTAACATAAATTATACTCAATTTTAATTTGTTTATCTCCAGATTAAAGAAAGAAAAATACACTGATGCTTCACCCAGCCCTGAATCCAGCTCTGGCAAGAAGTGGCCACTGCTGTAAAGTTGGGTTGTAAATTATATCTGTACAGATTCCTGAAATTGGTCTTTACCTTATGTAGAGCATGTCTATGCTTCCAAGGAGACCACTGCCGAGAAAACCCTGCACAAGCTCAGGCTGCCTGGCACTCAGTGCTGGGCTGTGAACTCCTGATTCATTCTTCCCACAATGACATGCCACTTCCGCTAAAGACAGTTGCCCTCCAACAAATCTCAAATGTTCGCTTGATCTATTCAGCAAAGCACATTAATATTTACTAGCTTTGGGAACATCATTTGGTTTTTAGGAGGCAAATTTTTCACAACATTTAGGACAGGGAAACCCTCAGCAGGTACACACAAACCAGGGATAACTCAGGACTGGCCGAGAGCTTCTCCACATCCTCTTGGCTGCATGAATGGACATGTAGCGAACTGAAATATTTGCTTTTGAGATATAATTTGATTTTTCAAAACATTTTTTTGTCAGACTTGATCAAAAGCACTCAATCTGTAAATAAGGCAGACTTACTATAACAATCTTCTTAGGAAGTACTTGCAGAAATACAGGGATAAGAGCTATGATATGCATTTTTCACCCTGAAGCATTCAGGAAATAATCGTGTGTGTGTGTGTGTGTGTGTGTGTGTGTGTGTGTGTGTGTGTGTGTGTGTGTGTGTGTGTGTGCGTGCGTAAATAGGGAGAAGGAAATGAAAAGAATAAATGGAATAAAATGTTAAATCTCAGGTGGGAATGTGGCTTAGAGTGCTTACCTAGCATTCATGAAACCCTGGGTTTGATTCCTCAGTACCACACAAACAGAAAACTCCAGAAGTAATGCCATGGCTCAAGTGGTAGAGTGCTAGCCTTGAGCAAAAGAAGCTCAGGGACAGAGCTCAGGCCCTGAATTCAAGCCCAGGACTGGCAAAAAAAAAAAAAGTAAATCTGAGCAAAGGGTATTATGGATATCCTTTGTACTCATTTTGTTTCCCTAATTATAAATTATTTTTAAAACTACCCGTAACTACAAATACTTAATTTCATTAACAAAATACGGAAGTTTAAAATGGGAGAGTGAATAAGAAAACATAAGCATTCTAAACATGTCAACTGGTAGAATAGGAGGGATGTGAACCCTTAGGCTAGTGCCAGAATGGCTGCTGAGTTTTGATCGATTCACACAGGCTCTTCACTCATAAGCATGAGGTAAAATCTAGAAGGTACATGTCTTGTAATTTGTGTTATTTCAGAAGAAAAAAAATTTAAAAATTAATGTCCTGCTTAATGTAGAAGAAATACTAAAAAGTAGAAGAACAGAGACAAAGATCATAGATACAATAAATATATAATAAACAGACATAATAAACAATTTAAAAAAAGGAAGATGTGTAGTCTGACAACAGCCAGAAGCACAAATGGGCTGAATTCCAATATCAGAAGATAAGGGCTATTAGTTTGGACTAGGAAAATAACTGACTTTCTGATCTACAAGAGACACACAAAAGTTTTCATAGAAACTTTGACATTTAAGATATAGGTAAAGATAAATCAAGACCATACAAAGCAAACAATATTAAATAAAATGTGAAAGTAAAAACTCAGTTATCACCAGGAAGACTGCACTATCTCTTTACCAACCTAATCCAAAGGGAAGAATCAGTTACAGTGCAAATAGCACCAGTGATAGCCGGGCCTAACTGTGTGCTTGCTATGTCTCGCTAGCTTAGTCTAAAAGCATTGCTGACGTTCTGATTTCTTTCAACACAAACATAGTTTAGTGGAACATAATGGTTTTAATGTCCTGCTGAATCTAACTAAATGATGGCAGCTTAAAGCTTCTGGGTTTTTTTCCTTATAAAACACAAAAGGTAAAGCAGAGCACCCAGGATGTTACATTTGACCAGCTTTGTGGACTGGCTTTCTCATGCCTGGGTTCGTGCTGCCATCTAGAGACTCAGTTTGGTCACAACGTTTTGCCCTTAAGGCCATTTTTTCCCCCTATTCACAGCAAGGAATCTCTAAATATTGTAGGTGGCTTGTACCATGAGAATCAGAGTGAGCCTCTGGCCTCTACAAGAATAAAGAGAATTCCAGAAAACTTTCCATCACCAGGAAGAGTAATGGACTGATGAATTCACTCCAGGTATGCCTCTTTTCAGGCAGGCTATGGGATGAGCCTGAATGTGAAGCCCCACCTGCTCCTCCCAGCCTGTGCAACACATTAATGTAGCTTCCTCTTCTCTCTACTCCTGAGCTACCTACCGAAGACGCTATAGCTCCATGTGGCAATCATAACAATGAGAATCACAAGAAATGCTGCCTGAGGTTCAGGCATCTTAGCTAGGCATTATTTCATCTATTCTTTACAAGACTGCTGTGTTAATAGTTATTGTTAATGGTTATTGTGATAATTAGTCCCACTGCCTTAAAAAAACAGAAGTTCTGAAAAATAAAATAGCTTGTCCAAAACATGATAAAATTCCTAAATAGTAAATGCTGGGTTGAATCGCAAACCTGCTTCAGAGTCTACCATACTGTATAGGACACATGCTTGACTTACTCGAGTGCATAGAAAACTCAACCTCATGACTGAGTAACTCAAACAACTTGCCTGCACATAGGATCAAACACATTACTTCATTACGATGTTTTCCTGTATGAATTTCCCTTAGGGTACCAATATTTAATTCTCAAAAATCTACAGCCATGTAACCACGTGCTAAATGCTCAGGAAGAAAAATTAGAATAGTCCTACTAGATAGTCACATGAGCATTTGGAAACATTTATCTGATAGAAGAGACATCCACTGTACATTTGTTCAATCATTCATTCATTCATACCAATTTGTTTCTGGAACTGTCAGCCACTTAAACCAAACCATGGTACAGGGTAGTGGTGTAGTGAGTGTTGTCATCTAACACAACTCTCCTGTAATTCTGCTCTTTCTCCCTCAGAAGTAACTTTTCCCCCAAACCACAAAATGCACTCTATGATGATGCAAGTCTTCATTTTTATTGCAATTTGTATATGTTTCAACGAGTAATTTTCCTTACTCTGTGTGTTTGTGGTGTGATGTGGGGTGTGTGTGTGTGTGTGTGTGTGTGTGTGTGTGTGTGTGTTGGTCCTAGGGCTTGGAATCAGGGCCTGGGCACTGTTCTTGAGTTTTTATGCTCAAGGCTAACACTGTGCCACTTGATCACAGCTCTACTTCTGGATTTTTGCTGTTTAAAATGGAGATAAGTGTCTCACAAACTTTCCTGCCCAGGCTGGTTTCAAATTGTGATCCTCAGATCTCAGCATCCTGTGTAACTAGGATTACAGGCATTAGCCACCAATGCCCAGTTTTGTCTTGCTTTCTATTTAATTTAATGTGTGCAAGTTTAAATTCATTAGTTTGGTTACATCATACACCACTTTAGGAATCACTTCAAACCGAATCCCAGTACATGCCAGGTACTTTTACTTTCCAGTGCTTAGTATTGTATTAGTCTTTTTCTGAAACAAACTTGAGTTTCATCACCAATTAAAAATAAACATTGTTGACAGTTCCTACTGACAAGTGTTTGAGTACTTGTCACTAACATACTCGTTTTACTTACTTTTTGCTTCTATATCATGACTAAAATTTAAAAGGCTCAGAGTAGAAATATTAACTGAACAATGAATGTGATGGTTATCTTCCCCAAGAAATACCTGGGAAGTTAATAAAACACACTTCTAGGTGTCTGTGAGGGTATTTCCAGAGATGATTGGCATGTGGATCATCAAATTGAGTGGTGAAAGCCCATCCTGAATGTGGGAGGCATCATCCAATTGGCTTTCAAGTAAAAGAGCAGGGGGTGAGAGGAGGCTGGGGAAGATGGCTTAGTGGTAAAGTGCTTGTCTAGTATTCATGAGGCCCTGGGTTCAATTCCTCAGCACCACATAAGCAGAAAAAGGTGGAAGTGGCGCTGTGACTCAAGTGGTAGAGCACTAGCCTTGAGTTGAAGAGCTGAGAGACAGTGGTTCACCACTGCCATCCTCCATGGGCATCAAATTCCTTCATCTTTGAACATGGAATCAGGCACTCCTGCAGGAAATGTGTTAATGTGTGTGTGTGTGTGTGTGTGTGTGTGTGTGTGTGTGTGAGAGAGAGAGAGAGAGAGAGAGAGAGAGAGAGAGGTGGGTGGGGGAACAGGGGAGAGAGAAAATACTGAAGTTTGAATTTAGGGATTGAGTGCCCTCAGCTTTTTCACTCACAGCTGGTACTCTACTACTTCAGCCTCAGCTCCTCTTCCAAGTTTTTGGTGGTTAAATGAAGATAAGACTCTCTTGGATACGACTGTCTGAGCTGGCTTCCAACCACAGTCATCAGATCTCAGCCCCCTGAGTATCTAGGACTACAGAAGTGAGCCATTTAGAGCCTGGCTAAACACGTATTTTCTTTTACATTTATGTGTGTGTGTGTGTGTGTGTGTGTGTGCGCGCGCGCGCGTGTGTGCGTATGTGTGCGTGTGTCAGTGCTGGGTTTAAACTCAGGGACAGGGTGCTGCCCTTTGCATCTTTGCTCAAGAATGGCACTTTGCCACTTGAGCTACACCTCTACTTCCTTCCTGAGGTAATTCTAGGAGACAAAATACTGGATATTGGTTATCTGAGAAATACTCCAACTGGAAATTTTATCTGTCCTCTTACAGTGAAAGAGTGGGAACTCAATCAAGCATATGTTCATTCGTTGGAGTTTAAAACAAAAAAAGCCTCAAGAGAAAAATCCCATGGCACCTTTTCTTTCAAAACTGAATCATCCTGAAGTCCACATACATCCACAGTGAAATTATTAATGGTATTCTTGGGATATAGCTATTTGATGATTTTTCTCCTCTTTGCAAATGGAAATAAAAAGATTATAAGCAGTTATTAAAATGTTTTCCTATTTATGTGGTATGTTCTGTGCCATATGAAAGCAGTAAAATCTCAGGAAATAAATGAAGATTTCAGTCAGGTCCCCTAATGCATTGTAGAATTTCTAGAACTTCATTGGTCTTTGGAGAGTGACCTTCAAACTTTTTAAGTCATAGGGTGAAAATTTGTAAAACCTCATACTCCCTCGTCCATGGCTAAGTTGACATCTATTCTTTTTTTTTTTTTTTTTTTGGGTCCGATCATGGGGCCCGAACTCTGGGCCTGGGCACTGTCCCTCAGCTCTTCAGCTCAAGGCTAGCGCTCTACCACTTGAGCCACAGCGCCGGCACTTCTGGCTTTTTTCATTTTGCTTATGTGGTGCTGAGGAATCGAACCCAGGGCCTCAGGCATGCAAGGCAAGCGCTCTACCACTGAGCCATCTTCCCAGCCCTCTATTCATTTTTTAAAATCACATTTATGTGGTTGAAAGATGTAATTTCTGATGCCTTTATAAATGTTAACATTTCAAAATAGATCTACAGAAACTCCCTGATTTACATACTTCAACTTACAATTTTTCTGATATGAAAGCAAAACCTTTTTTATTCATTTGTTAATTTTTTAAAGGTAGTACTGGAACTTAAACTCAAGACCACATGTTCTCAATTGGTTCACTCATGGATTAGGCTCTAATTTAAGCCATGCCTCCATTTCTAGCATTTTCCTGGTTAAATGGAGCTAATAATCTCTCAGAGTTGTCTTCCCAGGTTGGCTTTGTACTGAGATACAAAGATCTCAGCCTCCTGAGTAGTTAGGATTATAGGCATGTGCCACCCATGCTTGACTAGAAACAATACTTTGAACCTTGATCTTTTTTCAATATGCACATCAAGGACATTCTTGATGCTGGGCAGGAAAGTGAGCCTTAGCTCCCATCAGCCACACAAATACACGGCAACCACCAACACCAACACAGGCCAGTGTGCTGTACTGCTGAGCTAGGACATTCAGGAGACTAAGACCTGAAGGTCAAGATTAGAAGCCAGCCCAAGTAGAAAAGTTTATAAAAGAGCTCTACTTTCATGAGAGTAAAAGGGGAAGAGTACGCTCATTCCATCTAAAGAAAAAAAAAACAACTAAGGATTTGGACCTACACATTTCTCTTCATTTAATATCAAGGAAACTTTTTTTTTCCCCAAAACATTTTTACAGCTGGGCACCAGTGGTTCACACCTGTAATCCTAGCTACTCAGGAGGCTGAGACTCAAGTGGTAGTGCACTAGCCTTGAGCTAAAGAGCCCAGGCTTCAAGCTATATATATACAAAGGAGGATACTCTTAGGAGAAAAGCATAAAGGCACAATGCCTACGTGCATCTGTTCATATAAAATAATATTTATTGAAATGAACTCCAGAAAATGAAAGACAAAAAAACTTGTAATGTTAGCATAAATCAAGGCAACTTAACACACTGCTCTTCTCCAGCAGAAGAACTCCAGGTTTCTCTTCTCAAATAAGCTACCTAACAATTGCTACATCACTTTTCAAGTTTCTCAAATGCAAATGAGCATATTAAGAATAGATTTGACCACTACACTCACCAACATTGCCTGGGAACCACTGGTTCAGAATGAAATTTCTAATGTAGAATTGCAAATTTGAAAACCAAACATTGCATAGATATATAACATTCTTTAACATTTTGGAGTAAAAGGAGTAAAATGAAATATCTTTATTCATTTTTTAAAATTTTGCCAGTCCTGGGGCTTGAACTCAGGGCCTGGACACTATCCCTGAGCTTCTTTTGCTCAAGGCTAGAACTCTTGAGCCGCATGAGCCACAGTGCCACTTCTGGCTTTTTTGTTTATGTGGTACTGAGGAATCAAACCTAGGGATTCATGTTAGGCAGGCACTCTACCACGGAGCCACCTTCCCAGCCCTAAAGATCTTTAAAACACCATTGATGAAATCTAGGAGTCTACACTGAAACTATCCATGAACAATAACAGCTCAATTCCCTGACATCTCTCAAGGGTTTTCCAGATGCTGCCATCTAGTGGAACTGTGAGGTAACATGGACTACTCAGGGCACCAGTGGGAAATCACTGAAAGTCAAAATGATTATTTCTCAAAGATATCTCCACATGAAAAAGTGAAGTTTTCCAGACTTTGTCATTGCTAGAAGAATATGTCTCTCTCTTTCTCTATCACTCTCTCTCCCCCCCTCTCTCCCTTTCTCTCAACAGAATAGAAGTCTTGCTTTTTAACAATTCTATGTAAAATCATTTACTCACAAACAACTAGAAATGGTCAAAATTATCTTGATTATGTCTTGATATTATCTCCTATTTATCATTAATAAGATTTCCAAAATTAAACTTTAATTAGCTTGACCATTTTAGAGGGATTTCTAATAGCAGTTAATTAGTTCTTACTACATTTGGGAAGTGCAATAGAATTTGAAAAACAACTTTCCAATGGAGAATATCAAATATTAGCTTTAATTGTCTAATGGAACATTTAGAAATAAACTTGTCACAATGGCAGTGGTGTGACTCACTTCAATTTAATTGGTAAAAACAGAAAGAAAGGAGAAAGTCTGTGAGATTCCATCCCCAATTGACCCACAAAATACAAGACCAGAGGCGTAGTTCAAGTGGTAGAGCACCAGCTGTGAGCAATTATTGGCCCTGAGTTCAAGGCCAGATTACACACACACAAATATATGGCATATTGCATATTGATATTGATATCACTCAAGTCTCTTCCATCATAAACTTAGTAAATATTTTATTTTAGAGGGCAGTGCTTAGCAACACATTATTTCTTTTGTAGATCAACTGTGAGATGGTTGTATATTGTAATTAAAACTGAGCTGATCCAGTTTTCCATATTTGCTCTGCCTGAAGCTCATAAGCTAATTGAGTCATAGCAATTATGTTGAACCTCATAATTAAAAGTATGTATTTATTTCCATTGATCTTGATTTTTTTCACTTTATTAAAATTTCCCTGGTTTGTATATTAATAATAACCTATATTTAAATCTAAACTTTTTGCAAGATTTTCTGTAAGGCCAGAAACTTGTCATTTCTTTTATTCATTTTTTTTACATTTATTGCCTTTTTTGTTTATTAGAATACTATAGATTACATAAAGTGTTCAGAGTGCTTGATAAAGAATAAAGAAGAACAAATGTAGAACTTTACCATTTGAAGACAGCTGGTTAATATTTTATAACATTCATTTCTTCATTTGCTATGCATACAGGGATTTCTTTACAAAATTAGAATCATATTATACACAGGATCATTGTGTTTAAGCATGATTAAAGCTATAAAAAGGATAAAATATTCAGAATAAGCATGACTCTTAATTTATCCCTCTTTTTATATATAGCCCAAATGTGTTGTTTCTATTATACAATATTGTAATGCACATATTATATGCAAATTTATTCTCAGCCCGTATTAGATTCAGAATGAACTTTTAGACATACAGTTACTAGGTTGATGGGTAGGAACATTCAAGCCTTTGGTAATGTTTGACCAAATAATGTTTTAGAAATATTTTCTGGATTATTTTTAATTATCCCCAAACTCCACACTAAGAAAACCCACCAAATGTCTTCCACAAATGTCTTTTTTTCCTTCCTGTTCATCTGCTGAAGGTATGGAATCTCTTGCTTGAGCTGTCATCAGGCCTTCCTGTCCACAGGTAGTGGGGACACTACTTCATGCCCACAGGTCCTGCTCTACAGTTCCTCAGAGCAACTCTTCTCCCGTTCCTCAGTTGGGCTGATTTTTCCTCTAATATTTTTTACTTCCCCATTTTCTTTGGCATTTTCCCTTCCTTTTTAATAAGTAAACAGATGTTGATTTCATGGGAGAGAGCTTTTCAGAAATGGCTAGGGGAGCCAGCAACATTTTTTACTGCTTGTTAAAAATGTCTACATCCAATCAGGCAGGATGTACTCCTGTGATCTTAGCTATTTAGGCAGTGGAAGCAGAAGGGTCATGAGTTTGAGGTCAGCTTCTGCAAAGTTAGCAAAACTTGTCTCAAAACAAAATAAAAATAAAAGGGTTGGCAGTGTAGCCGATGAGATAGAGCGATTGTTTAGCATGTGGAAAGCCTTGGGTTCCATTCTGAGTACAAGGGAATAAAGTGTTCATATTCTTATGTAAGGAACCTGACTTCTCCTTTGTCCCTACACAGAAATAAGCCCAAATTTGTCCTAGGTGCCTAACAAAGCTGACACAGACAAATTCTTTACCTAATCCTTTGAGTCTTTGCTTAAAAATATTGAAAGGCAGCCAGTTGCTGGTGGCTCACACCTATAATCCTAGCTACACAGAAGGCTGAGATCTGAGGATCGTGGTTCAAAGCCAGCCTGGGCAGGAAATTCCCCATGAGACTCTTATCTCCAATGAACCACTGCAAAACCAGAAGTGGTGTTGTGGCTCAAGTGGTAGAGTGCTTGCCTTGATCTGAAGAGCTCTGGGACAGCGCCCAGGCCCAGAGTTCAAGCCCCACAACTGACTATATGAAACGCCAACCTTTATTTCTATGTGGACAAAGTCCACATTTCTTGCTATGATAACCAAGCCTGAGCTCCACTGGTATCCTAGCTTCTACGGTCATCTCTCTCTACATCTGCCTCATGAACTATCCAGCCAACTGCTTTATTGCTTCTGCTACAACTTCTACGATCTCAATCCTTTATTCATCTTTTTGTACTGACCCTCTTTGTCTAAACTCTTCATGTACTTTCAGATAAGCTTCAGTGCTCCTACATGGATCCTTGTCAGCAATGCTGACAAGGAATTACTCTCATCAAAAGCACCCACTGACTCCTGCATGTCTGATGCTTCAAATGAATTCTCAGCCTCTACCATAGCACATTGAATTCTTTTGATGTAGGGCCTGGACCTCTGCCTTCTTTAACTTTATGCCCACATCTCTTGTACATCATTATGTTCAAGAGATAGTTGTTATGAATGAATGGAGGGATGGATGGATGGATGGATGGATAGATGGATGGATGGATGGATGAATACTGAATGGGAGATACAAAAATAAAGGAGATGGGGAAGAATGGTTGGGGATTCCCTCTAATGCAAGCCCTGATCTCCTCTTGGGTAGCACAAGCAGAGGCAATCTCTCAATTTTCTCAATTGATTCTACAGACATATGTTTTTGTTATTGTTCTTTTTTTGCCCATACCAGTCAAGGGTTTAAACTTAGGGTCTGGGCCCTGTCTCTGAGCTTCTTTTGCTCAAGGCTAGTGCCCTACCACTTGAGCTACACCTCCATTTTTGGCTTCTTGGTAGTTTTTTAGTGGAGATAAGAGTCTCACAGACTTTCCTTCTTGGGCTGGCTTTGAACCACAGTCTTCAGATCTCAGGAGGAGCTAGGATTTACAGACATGAGCCATGGGTGCCCAGCTTGTTTTTGTTATCTTAAAAGATATCCATGGTGGAAATGCAGGAATGTGGGGTAGCAGATGGTCCTATGCCATCACTGTTCAGAAACACAAGATAAAGTACTTGAGGACTTACCTGCCGAGGGCCAGTAAGCCTCAGAGAAACTAGAGATGAGAAGGACTTCGGGTTATTTGTCAGAATACTGGCATCTCTGGTTGGCATTTCAAAGATGCTCCCTATGGCTGAAGAACTGGGGTAATGATCTCAGTGGGAGATAAGAACCTGTTAATTGATTGATCAACTGCACTTTGGCCTGATGTTTAGGAGTTTACTTTAAAGGTTTACTATAGGAGACAACAAATTAAGAGTCTGATGGAAGCCAGCCAGTAACTTGAAATGGTAGTGTGCAAAGTGTGCTTGGCATTTGAGTGAGAAGAGCTCTAAAGCATAAATGCAAGACAGCAACAGAAAATAAAGAAGTTGCCACCACCAGGAGGCAGAGCCGAACAAACACCTCAGCAGTACTGGGCAAACCCACACCCTGGCTCTTCTGTGCAGACTCAAGTAAGCCCAGAAATTTGTTGGGAGGAGGACCAGAATCAAACAATTGAGTCTGTAAGCTAAGACCTAATTTCCCTCTTGCTCTAATTTCACACTTCTAGAAAATAAATTATCTGATAGGATGCTAAATTTTCAAGTCTTAAAACATTAATTAGAATTAAATGATATGTTTATATAATAGGTCATTAATAGTAGCAAATATAAACATTTATATACTAGATGACTGAATTATATCCAGGGAAAAGGTAATCAGTTCTCAAGAATGATCATTTCACAAGTCTTTTATTTATTTTTATCTGCGCTCTTGAGGCTATGCACAGTGCTTGTGTTTGTCTGACACAAATAGCATATAATGGAGTGCAACTGAACATCTCTTCTCCATTCCACATTTCAAGTTGGGAACCTGAAATTGACTATGAGAAGAAAACTATACCATAGCAGTGGGCAAATGTTACAAATTAACTCTTCATCAGGCTGGTTGATTGTAAAACATTGACCGAACATCCCTGGGTGAGGAATAGGTGGACTGCCCAATAGATTCTGCTGGGTGGCAGAGGGGAAAGTTGGGCCTTACAGTTTGACTCTGCTCACAGTTCAAGACATCAAAAAAAAATGCAGGAACTGGAATCTTGGACTCTGTGGTGATGCTCAGGATTTGAATCTGTCTTTGGCTGTTTATTAACTGCACACGTTGGACAGTGGACACAGTGGTTAGGACCTACTTCATTCAGTTATTTTAATGATTCAGTGCATAGGTCTGTTGCCTTAAGTAGCTATGTATGCTAGCTATTATTATTAATATTAAAAGGAAAAGGAATTATTAGTACCAGTAAGTTATAATTATACAAACAAGAGAGACACCCTGAATTCTAAGACCATTTGCCTATCTTGTCATAGTTTCGTATTTAATTTTACATCATGATTTAAACTTATCTTCTGGAAAAAATGTCTAAACGTAATGTTAGACTTACTATTCTAACTTGACAGGATAATAAAGTTTGACTATCATATATTCCTATTCTAATATTTAAAAATTAAAATTTAAAAAGTTCCAGAGTCTAATTCTGAAAGCTTTTATCCTATTTCCTTAAACAGTTCATAAATGTCAGAAAAACCAGTTGAGTTTTCCCTCCCAAAACACATTATTTAACACAAACTGCAGGTTTTTAATTGTCTGGCTCAAAAGAGGGATAGCTCTGAAATTGGGTTAATACATATTCAGTGGCTCTTTGCTCAAAGAAGGAATCAGGAATATGCCTCTGCATTTGAATAGAGACAGTCTGGAGAAATATCTCTCATGGTAACAGAGGGAAAGTAGAATGATCTGGAACCACTAAGAAATAAAACTTTGAGCCAGGTGCCAGTGGCTCATGACTGCAATCCTAGCTGCTCAGGGGACTGAGATCTGAAGAACACACTTCAAAACCAGCCCAGGCAGGAAAAGCCTGAGAGGTTCTTATCTCCAATTAACCACAAGAAGCCTGAAGTAATGATGTGGCTCAAGTGGTAGAGTGTTAGTGTGCAAGCCTTGAGCAAAGGAGCTCCAAGACAGAGCCCAGGCCTGGAGTTCAAGCCCCAGTATTGGAAAACAAAACCAAAAACCAAAACAAAAAGCAACTTCATGAGATAAAGAATTTCATGAATCAGGTATGAATGTGGATTGATAATGAACTGCATAATGTCCATTGGAAACTTGTGACTTGGCCTTCTGGAAGTTATAGAGAAAGATGAAGGAGAGCCTAGCCTATGTATGTGACCCTGATCTAGGGTACAAACTCCTGTGTGACACACTAATGTCACTCCAGCTGGCAGACTCTGGAACAGTTGTGAAATAAGTTGCTCACGGATGAGACCATTGCGTAATCCAAACTTTAAAGTCCAATTTCAGAATTTTCTAGTCCTGCCAGCAACTCCCATCTCTTTAATTCATTTAGTTCAATAAGCTCAGCAGATTACTACTGTACTTATAGGTTCTCTATTATCCCTTACCAACACTGTGAAAGGTGTGGTTTGAAATTCATTTCAAAAAGTATAGCCAAAGCTGGGCGTGGTGGTGCAAACCTATAATCTTAGCAGTAGGGAGGCAGAGGTAGGAAGATTGTGAATTTGATTGTAGTCAGCCTGGGCTACAAAGTGAGGCCCTGTCCCAAACTAAACAAAACCCCTCAAGCAAACTATTACTAAAAAGAAAACACAATAGTTTTCTAAAGCACCCAAAGATTCAGCGGGTATGTCCTATCTATGTGTGGTAAATAGTTTTTCTTTTGAAAATACCCAATGGCACTTCCACAGTGCTCCAACTCCAAGCTCCTGGCTCTGGAACTCTTAAGCTACAAAGTGGCAGCACGCTTCTACAATGGAATGTGCACATGACCGTTTTTAGAATTCCTTCTGGCACAGAGTATACTCAGGCCCTCAGGGGACAGGCATGTGACACTCTTAAGTCATTTGACACTTCAGCTTTCCCACTGTCACCATCCCATTCATTCAGAATTGCTGTGGCACCACCACAGCTGCTGGAGGAGCCCAGATGGGTGTATCTGTGTCTGACAGACACAGTGACAGACAAGTGATACCAAAAAGGGCTCCTTGTGACAGGCCTACCAAAGGTCCTTTTAAGAATTAAGTAAATGTATATTATAAAAAGAAATGCAGGGCCAGGAATGTGGCTTAGTGGCAAAGGACTTGCCCTAACATGCATGAAGCCCTAGGTTCGATTCCTCAGTATCACATAAACAGAAAAAACTGGAAGTGGTGTTGTGGCTCAAGTGGTAGAGGGCTAGCCTTGAGCAAAGGAAGCTCAAGGACAGTGCCCAGGCCCTGAGTTCAAGCCCCAGGACTGGTAAACAAAAAAATAAAAGAAAAAGAAAAAAAGACATGCATACTTGTGGCTAAGTAGATAAAATACAAAGGAATAAAAAGGATTAATTTCAAGTGGAATGTTTTAATTCATATAGAATTCCCCCATACATATGGAAACTTTTAAAAAAAATTTAGTCACATCTCTGTGTGTGTATAAGTTTGTATTTTGTAGTTTCTCCAATGGAGATTGAACTTTGGACTTTGCCCTCACTAAGCAAATGTTCTACCACTTGAGCCATGCCCCCAGTTTTTTGCATTTAGTTTGATTTTCTTTTTCTAAGTTTTTATTGTGGAAATACTGTACAGAGGGGTTACAGTTACATGAGCAAGGTAATGAGTACATTTCTTATCAAGCATTGTTGCCTCCTCCTTTGTTTTTCCTCTACCATCCCTTCCCTCCCACCTCCAAAACTACACTGCCCCTACCCCCCCCCACTCCCCACTCCTTTACTCTCCACCTTCCCACCTCCACTCTCCCCAGCCCCTTCTAAATTGTAAAGTTCATTTTTCAACATAGTGTCTTGTACATCTCATTGTTGCAATGGGTCAAACTGTATCCCTATTTGAACATTTTGTTTTTTCCCTTCCCCTCCCCAAATTATAACAACATCAAATACACTGAAAATAGGGGTTATACTGTTGGGGAGGAACATACAAAGCAACAAAAAAATCACATGGTACCTTAATACGTGAGAAACAACAGCAAGAAAGAAAAAAACCACTTGTGTCCCTATCTGGGGGTTCATTTCACTTAACTTCATCTTATCTGGTCATATGTATATAGTTTTTGACCTTTTCTACTTGTCCCAGACATACATTAGTTATTGCACATAAGGGAAACCATGGGATCTATGTTTCTTTGGGCCTGGCTTATTTCACTTAATATAATTTTTTCCAAGTCTTTTCAGTTCCTAACAAATGGGGTGATGCCATTCTTTCCTATGGAGGCATAGAATTCATATATACATACACATATATATATATACACACACACACACACACACACACACACATATAAAGCTTGATTTTCAAATGAGGTCTCTTGCTAACTTTCCTCAGGCTGGCCTCAAAACTGGATTCCCCTATCTTCATCTTCCAGGTAACTGAGAACCAGCATGCCTGGTGTTAGTCTGGAAATAGGACCTTGCCAACTTTTTGCCCAGGCTGGCTTCAAGCCTTCAGTCTTCCAGGCTTCTCCTGCATAGTAATTGGGTCTACACATGTGTGTAACCCCACCCACCCCTTTGGCTATGTTGACACTCTAGTTACCTCTGAGCCATCAGGCTCTTTAATCTTCTTCTATGTCATTTCCATATTTCCTGGTCCATTTTAAGCACTTCCTGACCTGCACAGCAAAGCGTTCCAACCTGCAGCCCGATCTCTAAGGACTTCCTGCTCCTTGTAATAGTGTAAGGTATTTACACACAAGCATTAGATGCTAAATATACTCATTACTAGGGTGCCATTGCTTTTAGACCCTCTCAGTGTACCAAGCCAACAATGTATGTCTGCTTCCTGAAGTTTATCATGATCTCTGCATCTCTAGCTGTAAAACCAGGTGATGGCGCTGACATCTCTGATTTCAGAGTAGCAGCACAGGGTGCTGCCTAGCCCTGTCCACTTGTGTATTTATAGCCCATCTTCTCATGGTGAAAGTCTATTATTTGTTCACTATTATGTAATAGTTTCAGAACTGGTAAGATATACCATTTCAAGAGACAAGACAACTGGCTACAGTAATTGTTTATAGTTTTACCTTTAACCTCAAGCCAAGTGTTCACAACTAAATGGTTCGTTCCTCTGTTCTCTTTTGGGTGGCTATTATTTAAATACTTGTTAGATTTTTGTCTCAGCCATCCTCCCTAATCTATAGTAATCTTTCAGCATGATATCTTGTATATTGTTTAGGCATTTTCACTTTAAAAAGTTACATATCAAACTTGTCATTTTTCTTTGGGTTTATATGCAATTATAAACATTTTTATGAAGCATCATTTTTTTCCATCAATTTTTCCATCCTGTTTATTTTTGTGCCAGTAATGGGATTTGAATTCAGGCCTAGGACTGTCTCTTAGCTTTTCTCAAGGCTGGTACTTTACCATTTGAGCCACAGCTCCATTTGCAGCTTATTGGAGGTTAATTGAAGAGTCTCATAATTTTCCTGCTCAGGCTGGCTTTGAACCAAGATACTCAGAGCTCAGCTTCCTATGTAGCTCTGATTACAGGTATGAGTTCCATGAAATTCTTAAAACTTTCTGACTCATCTCACCCATGGTTGTTTTATTTACTTATTTATTTTTTAGTACTGGTCCTAAGGCTTGAAGTTAGGGCCTGGCACTGTCCCTGAGGTTTTTTGCTCAAGGCTAGTACTCTACCACTTGATTCACAACTCTACTGGGCTTTTGGTGGTTAACTAGAGATAAGAGTCTCCTGGATTTCCTTGGGTAGACTGGCTTTGAACCTCAATCCTCAGATCTCAGCCTCCTTAGTAGCTAGGATTACAGGTGTGAGGCACTAGTACCTGGCTATTTAAATTTTTGTGGGAAATATCCTTATTTATAAACTTATTTCTTTCTCTGGTGCTGGAATAGATTTTTATGACTAAGTAAAGGACTTGGACACACTGACAATTTTGATAGCTGTCTTCCTAGTTGCATTCCAGAGTAGTGCAACTTAACCTCCCCTTGGTGGGGTTGGGGGTGGGGGTTGGGGTGGGAGGGCTGTATCCTGTCAGAGCTAAAGATACAAACTTCAAAGGGACCATGTTTGGGAACATGCAGAGCACTAGATTGTATGAGATGTCTAACAAGGGGGATTTACTTCCTCACATCCTTATTTTACAATTCTAATAATGGATACAAGTCTGCTAGGGACTCAACTTTCAGCCTGTGGCCTCAGACATTCATCACTTTATAGTCTTATCCATCTGTTTCAAAACCATGGGTTCCAAGAACAGCATTCCTGAGGCTCCCAGACTGTAAACACTCCTGGAGAGGCAGGATTTACTGTGTTCTGCCAGCCTTGTTCAAGTGACCATTCCCCCATAGAAAACGTATCATCCATCCAACTTCTGCCCTTAAGAACTTGAACTTTCTGCTCTTTATACTTGGGTTTAAAAATAATCCTCAGATATAACATCTTTGTAGATCACATGAGTTGGTTCGTTAACTGTTAGAGAAGGCTGCCAAGGAGCCAGGCATTCTAGAAGCTGCACCCCTCATACCATGCATGGGTAAGAGGAAACTGCAAAGGCCTCAGCCAAACCCCATTACCTCAGGCTCTGTGCGACAGATGCAGGGTGAGTCATAAGGAGAAGCAGGTCACAAGATGGATGCATAATTAGAAAATGACCCTAATCTTGGTGGGTCAGCGCCAGTAATTTGGTGGATGTGGGACAACAGCCTAATGAACTGGCATCGATTCAGCTTCTTACTGTGAAATGGACCCTAAGCGACTATCAAGTTCAGAGAAGAGCAACTTAAGGCCCAGAGCAGTCCAGGGACATGCCCAAAATCTCAGGGATACTTACTAGCTCTGCAAATCTTTTTGTTTTTATTTTTCAATACAAGTACTTTTATTATTTATAGAAATATTAACTTGGATCTCATACACATTCAGTGTCAATATCAAGTTTACTATGTTTAAGTTTATAATTCCCATCGGCCATTATACTCAAGCTAATTCAGAGAAAAGCCAGAAGAACTAAAATGGCAGGGAACATGGCAAATACTCAATCTTATATGATATACAAGACAACTATCTTCCACTCCACATGCAAGAGGCTGAGAGTAGGTAGTTTGGCATTTTGGTCAAACTGTAATGACAAGTTCACCTCATCAGTGAATATAGACAAAGCACCAATTCTGCTATCAGCATAGCATTAGGTGCTTAGCCACAAGTAGTTTGACACAGTAAGTTACGTTTAACACCTATTTAAGACTTCTCATTTACAGAATTCTTGGCATCCTTGAGTTCTGAAATTTTTATTGCTCTGCAACCTGAGGTTTGTGTTGTCTCTCTTTCAGTCCCCAAAGCTCTGTTTTGAGTTCTCCAGGCTTTGGTGGAATTTCAGGTATTGTCAGGTCAGGCCGGTAGTACCTGTGCACCACTTGGGCACCCGTGCACATGGCTGCCAACATTTCCAGGTAGCTGGGCCAGGACACACCTGCGGGTATGGTCGGAGGGCTGGCGGCGAGGGAAAAGGGGCAGCATTAGAAGGTTCTAAGCTCACTACCAGCCGCACAGTTACTAGGGTTCGGGGTACTCTCCTGCCCACCACGCACAGGTCTGTCTTGTCGGTTCTGACAGGTCACCAAGAGGATGAACGCTGGGCCCAGGGCCAAGGTGCACCCTTCAGGCCTTGGTCAATCAGCGAAGGGCTCTCTGCGTGCCCATCCCCACCCCACGTTGCAGGAAGAGAGGCGAGGAGACAATACCCCTCCCCCTCCCCCAGCCCTGTGGGGTGCCGGACCCAACCTTATTTTTCAATTTATTATTATTATTATTATTAAAAAGGTGATATACAGAGGGATTACAGTTACATAAGTCAGGTAAAGAGTACATTCCTTGGTCGACCCCAGTTTTTCCCTCCTGTCCACCCACAAATTATATAGTTCAATTTCAACATAGTGTCCAGTGAGTAGCATTGCATATTTGTTCATTCCTTGTCCCTCCATTTCTAGGTCTTCCCTTACACTCCCAAAGACAGATAAACAAACATACAGTACAAAAAGGGAAGAAAATAAAAACAGCAAAAAAGGAAAAGAAAAGCTCTTGTTGTCATTCCCTGGAGTTCATTTCAATAAATACTATTTTGTATGACCAGATGCTCTGTGGATCTTAACCAGGTCTCCTGATTGGAAGTTCAGTGTTCTTTCACTAGAAGGAATTATCTGCATTATCTGCCTGCCTCTAAAGCCCATGTCTATGAAGCCTGGCAGAAGTGGTTGAAAGCCAGGAGGAGACAACCTCAACTATCCTCTGCCATTGCCACATGCACCTGGTAGAATTTTCTGGTGCAATTCAGATGCCAACTCCACTTCTTTGCACATTCATCTCTCAGAAGGGAATAAAATTCACTTATGATTCATTTCCCTAGCCCTCTACCTTTTTAATATTTTTATTGTAAAAATACTGTACAGAGGGGTTACAATTACATGAGCAAGGTAATGAGTACATTTCCTATCAAGCATTGTTGCCTCCTCCTTTGTTTTTCCCTACCATCCCTTCCTTCCCACCTCCACAACTACGCTGCCCGCCCCCCAGCCTGAACTGTAAAGTTCGTTTTTCAACATAGTATCTTGTACATCTCATTGTTGCAGTGGATCAACCTATATCCCTATTTAAGCATTTTGTTTTTTTCCTTCCCCTTCCCAAATTATAAAAAGATGCAGGGCACTGACATCAAATACAGTGAAAACAGGGGGAGGAACATACAAAGAAACAAAAAAAAAATCACATGGTATATTATAAATACATTAGAAACAATAGCAAGAAAGAAAAAACTACTTGTGTCCCTCTTGGGGTTCATTTTGCTTAATATCATCTTATCTGGTCATATGTACATAGCTTTTGACCTTTTCTGCTTGTCCCAGACATATTCTAGTTATTACAAATAAGGGAAACCATGGTACCTATGTTTCTTTCAGCCCTCTACCTTTTTAGCCTTTGTGCATGAATCTAACTCCAGAGCAAGAATCTTTCCCGATGCAATGGAAACCATGTGCAATGAAATATGTAGCAGAGACCTGTAATTTCCTGACCCCAACACCATTAACCCCCAGCAATGCCATTGCATTAGCTTGTTTTTGTGTCATTATATAAACACACATTTGCCAGTTCAAAGCACTTGGAAGTGTTTCATTATGCTTTCTTCCTGGCCATGACCGCTGACCACTTGCCAAGGCTGAAGAATAACTAGTTTGTCCTGCACTAGAAGGAATTAGGATTGTAGGAGAAACAGGATAATTGCACAGCATTATTTCGTTGTACTTTAGAATATGGCTGTATTAGTCAGTCTTCTGTCATTCTGACAAAATACCTAAGGGGGAAAAATCAACTTTAAAGAAGGAAGGATTCTTTCTGGCTTGAGTTTCAGTCCATGATCATGTGGCTTCATCATTTCTGGGAGTGTTGGTAT
The DNA here is from genome assembly GCF_019054845.1 of Dipodomys spectabilis. Lineage (NCBI taxonomy): Eukaryota > Metazoa > Chordata > Mammalia > Rodentia > Heteromyidae > Dipodomys > Dipodomys spectabilis. Next base: position 8,476,422 of record NW_024870686.1, on the reverse strand, counting down.
GAGAGCTCAGGATGGCAGAGAGCCAAGTAGTGCCACATTGCTCACCTCATAGTAGCTAGGAAGCAGAGAAAGAGAGAAAGGAACCCTGGCCTCTTTAAGGACATGCTTCCCCTCCACACTCCTTCCTACCCCCAGTGACCTACTTCTGCTAACTAGAACCCACCCCCCAAAGCCCATTCAGCTATGAACTATCAGTGGATTAACCTATGGATGTGGTCAACCCCCATATGATCCAATCAACTCTCAAGTCGCACCTTCAAACATGCTGAGGTTTGGGGGAATATTTCAGATCCAAATCAGAACATAGTTGTTAAAGAAGTGTTTGTGCAGGGGCAGTGGCTCATACCTATAATCCTAGCTCCTCAGGAGGTTGAGATTTGAGGATTGAGGTTCAAAACCAGCATGAGCAGGAAATCCAAGAGACTTAATACATAAGAATGATTGGGCTCAATTTCCAGTACTTTAGAGAAAAAGATTATTGCTTGAAGATGGAAAATTACACTGTTTTGATAATTACACATTGCATTCCTGAATTGAATTACCATAAAGAACTCCATAAAGATGTACGAATAGTATATCTCTATAGGTGCATTTCCTTACTCTAGTACAGCTTTCCCTCCTGTCTCCTTTGTGTTCGGGTTGTCCAGCTTAGTGACCAGGCTGTGTTCAGAGAAATGCCTCCTATGGTGATCACATTGTTATGTGACCATCACAGAACAGACAGGCATAAACTAAGAGAACTGTGAAACTGATGGGACCACAGTTGCATATGATATCTACCACTGATTGAACCTGGCTCATGACTATATATTACAATTGTCTGTGTTATAGGATCAGCAAGGGAATCCTGTGTGATTACTTTTCAGAGCAATAAAAAGGTGAAAAACTGTGCAGTTTTATCCCTACCTATACAATATCCTTTTCTGGAGCTCAGCAATGTCTCAAGTAAGATCTCTCCCCTGTACCTCCCCACCCCAAATGTCATTTTTAACTTCTGGCCTAGCTACCACAGGATTCTTCTGGGTCTGCATAAGTCACTTATGCAAAAATTGTGCTTGAGTCCCTTTGTCATTTAGGTTTTTCCCAGTATGTATATGTATAGCTCAGAGTTACTCTTCAGTGACCACTCTCCAGGAAATGTAGACTTTCTTCTTTTTCTTTTCTTTTTTTGTTTTTGGCTTTGCATTCAGACAGACAGGAGCATAAAGTTCCCTTTCTGATCCCTTTAGAGACAGTTTGGCCCTGGACACATACACACAAAAATCCAGTCTGCCAGAACTGAGTGTAATGTCATAGGTTTAAGCCTGCTTTCCTAAAATTCACCTCTGGTTTTGGAGGTCCTAGTTTTTCAGTTTGCCCAGCTGTTTTAGCTCTGAGTACTACAGGGCTTCTGCCTTGTGCAGACTGGTCCATGTATGGCTTGAAGGATGCTGTTGGGGATGTCACAAATCCTTCTCCACTTGGCCCTTGGTAGGTGCAGCCTAGCTCATGCTCATGATCTTCTTGACCTCTGGAGTTGATGGTGGTCTCAGGACTGCTCTGCTGGCATCCTCACCTGGTTCTATTAACTTCCCATGGCTCTGCTGTTTTACTGTAGCTCCCAGACTCCTTCTGTATCTAGCAGTCATTGCCTCTGCCTTCCACCCCTCTGCCTTCCACCTTACCCTTAGGTACAGGTTCTCCAAGCCTCTCAAGCATGATGCTAGAGCTTGCTTTTGTCCCTTTGGGCTTGCATTTCCTCTGACAAAGACCTGTACTATGCATTGAGGCCCAGAATAATGACACTCCTGCTGTACACATGGGCTCTGAGAAGGTGTGTGTGTGTGGAGGGGTGCTTTTCCTAGAAGGGTACGGATTCTCCACCCTGTATGAGAGCCAGCAGGGGCAATGAGAGTCAGCAATGAGGCTCATGCTCTTGGCAGCCCTGTCACTGGGAGGTGGCCACAGTCTCCCCAGCCACTCCTGCCTGGTGAAATGCTTCCCCAAGAAGGGGTTAGAGAGAAAGAAATTCCAGCAAGAATAGATGGACCTTCCAAGGGGTGGGGGTGGGGGGTGAGGCAGAAGGAATTGCCTTGTACTTGGCTATATTTGTCTAGAATGAAAGGCTTAGGTAGAGCTTCCAGAAACCAAAGCAAACAAGAAACCTGGTAAAGGATATCACAGCCAGATTGACTGCTGTTAATTGTATGTGTACAGGTACTACCTCAGTGTCCACTAGGGATTCATATCATGGTCAGTCTTGCATATCATAAAGGCTCAAGGATGCTAATGCATATAAAACTTACATAAAACAGTTTAGTGTTGCAATAACTTACATCCATCTTCCAATATACTTTACATTGTCTCTAGACCCTTCACCTAATACCATGTACCTGCTATGTGAATAGTTATGAAGTTGTTTAGGGGGTAATGGCAAAAATAAAAGAGCTATCTTCAGTGCACTCGATTTAAAAAAAAATATTTTCAGCTGGGCCTGGTGGCTCACATCTGTAGTCCTAGGTATTCAGGGGCTGAGATCTGAGGATTGTGGTTCAAAGCCAGCCCAGGCAGAAAAGTCCCATGAGTCCCTTGTCTCCAGTTAACCACTCAAAAAAACCTGGAAGTGTCACTATGACTCAAGGTGGTAGAGTGCTAGCCTTGAGCAAAAAAGAAAGGGACATTGCCCAGGCCCGAGTTCAAGTCTCACAATTGACCACAAACAAAAAAAATACTTTTGCCTTCATATCAGTATCATCATTTTTATTCTACTTCCATGAAGTTTGTTTTCTGTTATTTGTGTATTACCCTTTTTCCCCCCAAAACATACTACATTATTATTTTTTTTGGGGGGGGGGTTCAGTCATGGGGCCTGGGCCTGGGCGCTGTCCCTCAGCTCTTTAGCTCAAGGCTAGCGCTCTACCACTTGAGCCACAGCACCACTTCTGGCTTTTTTCTTTTTGCTTATATGGTGCTGAGCAATCGAACCCAGGGCCTCAGGCATGCAAGGCAAACACTCTACCACTGAGCCACCTTCCCAGCCCCATTATTTCTTTTTGTAGGGCTGGGGTACAGCTCAGTGGTAGACCCTTGCCTAGTACATGCCAGACCCTAGGATCAACCAGAGGTGTCAGTATTTCTTTTTAGACACTTTTTTTGGTCAGTCCTGGGGCTTAAACTCAGGGCCTGGGCACTGTTCCTGAGCTTCTTTTGCTAAGGCTAGTGCTCTACCACTTGAGTCACAGTGCCACTTGCAGCCTTTTCTGTTTATATGGTGCTGAGGAATCAAACCCAGGGCTTCATGTATTCTAAGCAAGTACTCTGCCACTAAGCCACATTCCCAGACTAGATGCATTTATTTTTAACACAAATATTTTATCACTAGTACAAACAGCCAATTAGCAAATACAATGGAAACAAGACACAAATTCTGGCTAGATATTGTGAAATGCTCTGAGTTTGTGGCCTATTTTCTATATCAACAAAGAAGTAGAGAAACATTTGCTGTATGTGGTAAGAATTTACTGTCTGGAGCTCTTCACAGAGAGTAGCTAATTTAATATCCATGATAACTGAATAAGCTCTTTCTCCTGTTTTACATACAAGGAAAGTGAGACACATGATAAACAAATGGTAGAAGCAAGATTCCAACAGATGGGGGTTCATTTTTAGGGGCATATTTCCCATACACCATGAGAAGTGACAATAATGGACAATATGGGTTGGTGAAACATTTTTCCAGAGTTTGGAAACCCTTGGGGACAGCCATAGACTACTCTCAGGAAAAAAAACAAAACAAAAAAACTTCCTTCCAAACCCTGCACATTCTCCCTGCTTATGGAGACTCAATTTATATCAGCATCTTCAATGTTCTCAAAGCTCCACAGCAAGGACCCTCTGGCTTTAATTAACTCCACATTCCTCAAACCTATTGGTCCTTGCTTTTTAAAGCCTTCTTCCAGGCCCCCGACAGTCCTTCCCAATACAGTACAATAGCAGATCCCTCAGGTAATAACCTTCATTGTTTGTTAGGGTTGGGGACAATGAGGGGGGGAGGGGGAAATCAACAGTCACAGGCAATGCTACCCTAGGCACTGCTGCTACCATCTAGGGTCCTTTCTTTCCTCCACCAAACAAAGAATTACGATGTAGGAAAATGGGAGCAGAGGCAAAGTTTACTTGAAAGTGAGAGTAAGGCACCAAGGAAGGTGAGGATGGCCTCTTGGCTTCTGGTGGGTTGGCATAACCCACCCCCTCCCCAATTAAGATTCCTGGCTGGGAGCTACCTTACGCCCTAGGAAGGGGAGAAAGAAGAAGATGTGGAAGAGGAGTAGTAGGAGGGCTGTACAGATTTCTTGAGGCAAGAGAATGAGAAATGGGATCTGGAAATCGGGAGTCTGTTGTAGCATTTGTGAGGTTTCCCTTTTATATCTCTTTGGGTGAATCTCAGCTGTTCTGGCATCTGTTGGGTCATTGCCCACATCAACCTGAGGGGAGGGACACCTGCCTCTGCACAGGTCTATTTGAGGGTTATAAAGAGCATTGTCTCAGTGTTACTACCTCTGTCTTCCAGGGTCTTCAAGAAGAAGCACTGTCTCCACTGGCCCTGCTGTCTCTCCCTATCTGCCTACTTTTCTCTTTGTCTCTCTCTCATTGCAGATCAGCACAGAAGGCCTCCCTGTGTTGGAGATGCTGGATTCAAAGTTCCGAGAATGTAAAATCTACTTTAACAAGCCCGCAATGATGAGATGGGGGAAGTAGCTGTGGGAAGCAGCCATACATGTGATAAATAATGCACTTGTAATTGTCACCACTGAAATCTGCTTTTCATTGTCACCTGCTCAGCAGATTTCTTAATTTAATTAAAAAAAAAAGACTCAAGTTGATGATAGATGGTGAAACTATGCTGTCTTCATCAGGATAAGGTGGCCATGGCACTGAGTGTCAGTATTTGACATTACCTGGACATAGCTGCAAGAGAGAGCCATTTACCTGTACCATACCTGGTTTCAATACTCTTGGAAATTCTGTCAGACGGTTTCCTTTATCACTGATAGAGGCAAATTTGAACTCAGGGCAGTCAATGATTCCACCTACCTTTCCAGGCATCTTTCAGGAAGACCGTCCTCATCAGCTGCTTCCTTCTTCCTTGGGCCCAGGACCCTAGTGCCTCTGGGCAGGACTTGTCTGGAAGACTGTCTTGGATTCTACATATCTTATCAGCTCTTCTTAATAACAAAAATAAAAACAAAATGCATGGAACAGAGTGGGGGGGGGGGAAGGAATGCCAGAAGGCCCCCAGAATAGGGTACTTACAAGCCCTGGAGGACTCCTGAAAAGCAAGACATGGGAGAGGGAACTATGTCTTAAGTCCATGAGTTTGATTTAGGAATCTAATACCTCCCTGAAGAAGGAGTCTGACCTAAATCACATGGCCAGTGTTGGCTGAGGATGCATAGGACTTGTATCCCCAGTCCCAGAGGCTTGAGAGTGCAGAGGCAGACTTTTAGTTTGCTTGCTTCTTTTTATTTTAAATGCCAGTTCTAGGGATTAAATTCAGGTCTTGAACTCTCACCTGGGTTGTTTGTTCCCTGCTGGTTTTCTGCCACTTGAGCTATGGCTCCAGCCTAGTTTTGGCTGGTTATTTTGCAGATGGTGTCTCATAGACTTTTCTACCTGGGATAATTTTGATTCTTGATTCTCTAGGTTTCAACGTCCTGAGTCGCTAGAATTATAGGCATGAGCCACTAGCACCTGGAGAGCTTTAAAGTGGGGGAACTTTGAGTTTCTCCTTAAGGGCTGCCACCCCCACCCTCTGTAGCTCAAAGTTAAGAACTAAAAATATAACATAGTTACTCCCTAACTAGTAACACTGAATAAAACAAATAATTAAACTGGAAATGCACTGCTAAACCATTTCTTTTTACTTTTATTGACATCTTTTAAAATTTCTGCCCTATTAAGACAATGCAGTGAGAAATCGCAATTACAATTCACAGACTGTGGCATGAAGAACACATTTCATCCGGAATCACAGCAAATCTTTTCCTCTTTATTCAGACAGAAGAGTCCAATACACAAATGTCAATAGGAGCAGAGTTGTTTTTTCTTAGAAGGGGGAAAACATTTATTCTGGCAGCACTTTTACAATTCCAGGAAGTGGTTTTGCAGGAATAGAAACCATAACAAACTTGGAGGGCATTTGTTTGAGAGGCAAGGGACTCACTGGGTGGAACAAATTCCTCTTGTGCTTAGTGAATGGTCTGTCAGCTTTGGCTGGTGGCTGAGTCTTTCCAGGTGTTGAGAGAGAAAATGGAATTTCCTATATAGATGGCAAAAATTCCTGTAGAGCAGTGTTTTCTGTATCTTCAACCTCTCCCCACCCCATGCTGAAGCAAGTTCTCATGCTTTTCTGGAACTTCTTGTGGTCATATGACCCTCTACCATGACAACCCTTTGGTCACAACACACTAGGCTTCCTCATACACTGCTTCTCTAGGGTTCGGATAATAGCACAAAACGTCACTTGTCAAAAAAAAGTAGTAGATTTTAAGAACATGGGCATATGGGTTCATTAAGATAGCAAATATTTTGCAAGGGTACAGCCCCAGTGACATTACTTTTACTTGATAGAATTTCTGGGGAGTGAGCCCAAAGTCATATGTTTGGAAGTCTTTTGCAAAGACTGGACAAAGTTGATTGATTTAACAGCTGAAGAACTGTCTGGTGCCAATTAAAAAATTCTAACTGCCAATGGTCCATAAAGCAATTAAATGTTACCATTCAGTACCCACACACACACACACACACACACACAAACACACACACGAGAACTGTGACAAAAGGGTTAACTAAATTCATCTTGTGACTATGTTCTAAAGGAAAATGAAATTTTACACATGAAGTGTCATAGTCAATTTTTTTTAAATCTATAAGTAGGCTACTTGACTTTATAATCAGGTTCTAAAGTCAAGGAAATTAACTGTCTGTCCCTACACAAATTGATTTGCAAATTCTTAAATGTAGTTGTGTGTTCACTCTTAAGTTTTAAATATGTGGAGACTTTGTGCTCTATGGCATTCCAACAGTCAATACTTTGTAAAGGAAGTGAACGAGTAATACCAGCTGACTCACTTTCTTGTCTGACACTAGTGAAAAACAGTTTTACACATTTTCTATCCACACATGGAGGAGGCAGATGTAAACAGAGTCCTTTACATTCCTTAAAGAATGTGTTCCTACTGCAGCAGCATATGCTGTTTGGCCCCAATTAGGAGACAGAGTAATTTGTTGGGTTGGCTAAAGTTTTACCTCCTGTAGATTCCAAAACAAGGCTTTTACTACTTCTTGGCAGTAGATGTCCAACAAGAGGCTCTGTATGAATAAATAATTGGGACTGTGTTCTCCATTGAGGAGGATGTTCTCAGGGATATTGAGGGACTGGCAAAGCATACTGCTAATTATTGAACCCTGTTGTAGAAAAAAAAAGGGTACTTAATAGCAGAACTCTTCACATGATTAGAATTGACTCCTGATCATCTTGAGCTATTGAAAGACTCAAGTTTTCCATGGATTATTTGTCTCCTTAGGCCCCCTGCAAGAGGCTGCCCCAGTGCTATGTGGGAAGTGAGGAGACATAATCGCCCCACCATGCAAGGTAACTGCCAGGCATTTATGAAATGCTTGTTGCAAGATCTTGCTAATTACTGGCAATTTCTTTGAATCAATGCAAAACCCAAGAGCTAATCTATATCTTTTTTTTTTAACCTCTCCATTTTAATCTGAGAAGGTGGAGTAAAGAATAAAGAACAAAAAAATGTCCTATACTAAAATAAGAAATCAGCCTCATCTTGGCACAGTTCTCATGCAAAATATTGCACCCAGTGTCAACTAATGCTAGAAGCTTCGAACTGTATAAATTTAAATGTATTTGCATATTATAAAAATAAAGATAAACATATACATATCTTACACTAGTGACGGAACAGCAATGAACGTCAGTCGATCGATCCATCTTTTCACATTGAACAGAACTGAAACCCGAGTGCTCAAAATACTGCCACCTGTACTGTCACTATGGCTTAAATGTGCACAGAAAACAAAATCCCTGAGAAGCCATTAGACATTTTTTTTTTCTTTTCTTCAAGTAGCATTCTACTTGGAGGATCACAGTTCTGAGGTTCAGGTTGTGAAACATATGCTCCATGTTCTTGCCCGTCCTTCCCCGCCCCTCCGCACCTCTCCAATGACCCTCTGAAAGCACCTGGAACACAGCATCACTCCTGGTCACAGAAAGTGCCTGGGAGAGGGGAGGGCTCGCAGGTACAGAAGATGATCCATGTGAGTTCCACTCTCTATTTTCTCCATGGAAATTCCACAGCCACGAAAGTCACTGGTTTCTGTGCTTTTCACCAACGTTCTTCCTGGATCGGGGGATAAGACAGCCCAGAAATGACCACCAGTAAAGGAGAATGGAAGTCTCAAGTTTAAGAAAAGAAAGTCATTCCATAAATGGCATTTCTGCACAGATTTTCATTTCTACTTCTAGAAAAAACATGTAGATATCAGGCCAAAAATGCACCCTCCCTCTGTCCCCCCAAAAGCCTTTCTAGTAGTAAACTAGTCAAACATTACTGCTTGTGAGACTAAACTCAGATCAGCCCTAAAGTGGAAATGATGCTAATTGGCTTTAACTAGTTATTCTATTGTAATTTTATAGCTTAACAAGATTTCTAATTAACAACCCCAAACTCTAAACACAGATGTGCTTCCTTCCAATCAACCCAGGTGGACACACAGTGAATAATCCAGTAGGAATAGAAATACATGCTAAAAAATAAGCACAGACATCAGGACAAAAGTCTTCCTAGCCAGGCTGTCAACCCAGGTCTTGAGTTTGGCGTTACACAGAGAAGCCATTAGCTGCATTCTCACTAATCAAAGTGACAGACAACTGAAATACAGTAGAGGAAAAAAATGTCAAATGCATCCATCATTTACTTGGGTTTTTCTATAGTGACCTGAGTGTGGTTTCCTAACAGCATTTTAACAACATTTAATAAAACCTACAAAACAATGTAAGGAAAGGAAAGGGGGTTATGTCCTGCTGCCCCCATCCCATTTTATGTCGCTCAATGCTGCTTGATTTCAAGGACATTGATTGATACACTGATAATTCAGCATCCACCTAAGATGGCCCTCTAGCCCATCCAAGAATTAGCTGGGGGCTCCTTCAAGTTAGGTAATAACAACACCACCAAAAAACTCTTTTCTATGTATTATATGACAGGAATAGCACATTTCATGTAGCTAGCATTTTATTAACTTTTTAACCCCTACCAGAGCTTCCAGATCCCAGAGGAAGGGTATCTCCTTCCTTACAGGCAAGGCCTGGCTGTCAACTAGACAAGACTGTACTGAAACATGCTTGGTGGGTGAGAGAAAAGTTGGCTTTTATATAAACTGTTTTTTGTTTTTTTTTATGTCCCAAGACCAGTTTGAACTTGGTCCCTGCTACTTTCACTCATTGGCTAGCATTCCACCAACTGAGCCACACCTCCAACCACATGAACTTTACAAAATCCTATGAATATAATGAATCCTGGGAAGAAAAGGTTTGACATTGTGTTAAATTCTAGTAGCAACTGTCAAGAGGATGTCAGGGTACAAATGCACATCTCAACCAGGTGCTTCACAGGGGGCTGTGGGTGTGGCCAATAAATAGTCTCCTCACTGAAGTCTCCTCACTGAATCTGATGAGCCTTCAGAAGCGAAGACAGTTGTGTCAGGCTGGCTGCTCCCCTGAGTAACAAAAGTCTGAGAAACCCAGAACAGCTAGCCCAGTAGACCCACAGGAAAAAAAAATTCCACCACTCATTCTTTCCAGAATGTTTCACATCCATACTGTGTCTCATGTTTGCATTCTTTAAAAATCCAAGAAGAATCAAGAACCAGCAAGTCTCCAGCCTTTTCTATTGCAATAAACTCATCCTTATCCTTCAAGAAGCACCTCTGATGCTACTTCCTACAACTTTTCCTGATTTTTCTGGGAGATTCATTTCTGCTCACAAGACTGTTCATACATCTATGAACAGAGGTGGCAGGTATAGTTTATTAATATATTTATTTTAATTGCAATCTGATACAAGTTTCACTGTTCCTTTGATTCCTGTTGTTTTAGATTCTTGAAGGAGTGTCTGACTGGTCATTTCTGAATTCTCAAGGCCTAGTCAATGGCTATCAGAAGGCCACTACTCAACAGAGGCCTACTGATAGATGATGCACATGCTGTCTTGACAAAGTAGCTATGTGATCATTCTTGTAATGAAGTATTAGTAAAGTATTAAAGAGATAGCTGGGAGCAGGTGGCTCAATGCCTATAATCCTAACTTCTCAGGAGGCTGAGATCTCAGGATTGCTGTTCAAAATTAGGCCGGACAGGAAAGTCCCTGAGATCCTTGTCTTCAATTAACCACCCCCCCACAAAGAAAAAAGTCAGAAGTAGAGCTGTGGCTCAAGTGGGTGCTACCATTGAGCTAAAAGCTCAAGTACCACACTCGGGCACTCATGCACACACACCTCCCCCCCCCCCCCCCCCACACACACAAAGTATTAAAGAAACATATAGGAAAATATAGCTGATTATAGAGTCCAAAGGGTTAGGGATGCTTTTGTAAAGAAGGATGGGCTTTCACCGACAAGACAAACAACAGCCAGGGAACACTATGGTTAACCCCTCCTACAATAAGGGGAGCATCTCGTAGGTCAGCAGAGTGGCTTGGGTCTGATGGTGATAGGTCCTATGAATTAGGCTCAGGATTTTGAACTTGAGTGTGTAATCACCACTCCAGGCTTTTAAATTGGGAGAGAAGTGACAGGGACTGACAATTCAAGATAATATTGATTGAAAGGATGAGAAAAATAGGTAGTAGGAGGCCAACTGAGACTCACAGGAATCTTGGCAGACATGGTAGGCCTAGAGAAAAGCAAGGGATCAAGGAGAAAGTTTCATGAACGAATTCAGTCATGACTAGGCACCCTGATAAGCTGGGACTACAGGTCTTGGTGACAGACTACTTACGAGAAAGGGAGGAGAGAAAAGCATTGAAGTTGATGGACTGCTGGCTTGGACAGTTAGGTGCAAAGCTATTGTATTACATGAGAAAGAAAAGGGATGAAGAACTTCGCAGGAAGCAAATGGTAGATCAGTTTTACACCCCAAAGCTTACAGGGAGCTCCCAAATAGGACATTGGTGAGAGGCGTGCAGCTAGGGGAGGGCTCAGCCTAGGGTAGCTGAGCTCAGACCCCAAATTCTCCCAGGGTATACAATTTGTCCCTTCTGGGACACCAGAAAGACAAACAATTCAAAGTATTTAGACACGCAGGCTGAAATAGAGGCTATCACATTTAGAGAGGGAGCCCATGACACCATGCAGGCTTCATAGGGAAACACAGAGTTGGTCATAAGAGACTTTCCTCTGATTTCCATGGAAGAAACAGGCAGGGCAGGATCAGCAGGCTTAGGACTGGTAGTAGATAATTTCAGTGACCACTGGGATGCAAAGGTTGTCACTTACTGGTGTTATACCTGGCCCTGGGAGAATTAGGGCAGGTGGACAGTGACCTAGAGCATGACAGCCAATACGACAGGTAGTTAGGGTCTGAGCTATGGACTGGTTGGTGTTGACTGTGGAGAAGGTGCTGGCAGGTGAGTGGTTTGCTCTCTCTAGGAACAAGCTCACCCTGTGAGAATCAGATCCTCCAGATCACTGAGGCCCCTGCTCATGCACTGTGTATGTATGGATAGATCACAATGCAACACAAATATTACATATTACAAATGCATGTGAACTCAAAAGCAGTAAAATAAAAGCTCCATGCTAATAGAGAGAGTAAACTCTTATTCAAAATACTCATCTATGGAATTAACACCTCTCCTCCTTTGTACTAGTAGGGGAGTTGAAGCTTTTCCTGATGTTATATTCTGTATACTATTAACAGCAAATTAGCTGGGTGCTGGTAACATACACTTGCTATCCTATTTATTCAGGAGGTTGAGGTCTGAGAATTACAGTTCAGAGCCAGTCTGGGAAGGAAAGTCTATGCGATTCTTATCTCCAATTAAGCAGCAAAAAGCCAGAAGTTAAACTGTGGCTCAAGTTGTAGGGTGCCAACCTTGAGAGAAAAGACCATACAAGAGTTGAAGGCCCTGAGTTCAAGCTTCAGTACCAATACACACACATACCACACACACATGCATGCACAAATACAAGCAAATTGTAAAATGACCTTCTCCCCAACAAGGATAGAAGGTTGAGGACTGTTTAATATAGTACATTGAACAAAAGAATCACATAGTTTGCATATGTGAATGGATTCTAGACAAAGAAAAGACCAGTTACCCTATGAAGCCCTGTTCCCAGAAATCTCTACACTCCCAACACCCCCTCCCCTTTCCCCTAAATTCTCCAGGCCCCCAGAGCTTTTCAAAAAAACTACCTGTGCTCCCCCAGAGACTTACCCTTAAAACTGGTGCTCCTAAAGTCACAGAGTGGGTACAGTAAAAATGTTGGCATTAGGGAAAGATGCACTATCATTTCCATTTAATTTTCCAAGAAAGTATGAAGATACCTAAGCAGAGAGGGGAGAATTCCAGTATCAATGTGGCTGATGGGAGGCTAGGAGGTTAAAGAGACAGTTTCTCCCAGCCTGTACAAGCAGCCAGACACAGCATGAGCCTGACACTCCTATCACAGGACAAAACAAATCAATGCCAATCAACGGGCTTTACTATTAGGCAAACTCCAAACCTAATTTTATCCTCTCAAATACCAGCCCCTGCTCACCACGCTTTAAAATACTGTAGTCAGTAGGAAAGAACTCCATTATGATAAAAACCAAATTCATCTTCCTTCTATTTCTTTCTGAAATCACTCTTCAAGTCCATATTGTCTAACCTGAGCATATATAGACTGACTTTGCTGGATTATTTGGTATGATAAAGGCTACTGTCTGAATCCTGCCTTTTATACAAGTTGTTTCTGTGGGTCTTAAATATCTTTCTGTCATAATGAAGTCATGACCAAAGTTCTTGTGAAAAGTCATCAATGAATTTTTGAGAATACTTACAGATAAGCAAGTAACTGGAATTTAATGGGGTTCCTGCTCAAATGAGAACTCTACTATATAGAAGCAATAATTCAAGTTGTTGTTTTTTTAAGGAGTTTTGAAATATAATATCTCAGCTTGCCCTCCATTGTTCTAATTAAAACCTTTGGAAAAGGAGAAAGCTTAGCTCAACAATTTTCAGACCAGTCCAGTTTTGTTAATTCTGTAACACATGACCTGTTCAAATCAGAATTATCTCCCTTCTTTATTCCTCATAAATCCCCCCTCCCCTCTCACTGCTCAGATGAGAGAGTAGTACACAGACATTCCACCACAAGAGAAAGGTCAGCTTCAGGAATTAAGAACAATACATACTCCTTCCTGCTCTTCCATGTGACTGGGTAGGGTGTTGGTATAATCTTAGTTTCTTAGAAGGCTGAGATCTGAGGGTCACAATTTGAAGCCAGCCCAAGCAGGAAAGTCTACAAGGTTTGTATCTCCAATTAACTTACAAAAAGCTAGAAGTGGAGCTGTGCCTCAAATGGTAGAATGCCAGCCTTGTGCTAAAAAGCTAAGGGACAGTGCCGAGGCCCTGACTTCAAGTCCCAGTTTGGCACAAGGAAGGAAGGAAGGAAGGAGGGAGAGAGGGAAAGGAGGGAAAAAAAGGAAAATACATGGCAGAACATAGACTGCAATCCAGTACCCCACCAGGTTAAAAGATCTCATCTGCTAATGTGTTGAATCTTTTTTCTGTCTTTTATATGAAAATCAGAAGTTATATTGGGTTTTCAGCCAGCATATCACAGAATATATACTTCAGAATTTCTTTAGAGAAAGAAACATCCTGCATTGAACCTAAACATGAACACAAGGGCCTGAGTTCAATATACAACACACACACACACACACACACACACACACACACACGATATCTCCAACTGGCAAAGCTAGTGTTTGTGCAAAGAAGCTCCCACAGCCTGAGGGCTGGAATTAGGCAGCATCTCTAAGAGCCGTTGGACAGTCAGAAATTGACAGCTAAGAATTTTACAGATTCTTCTTCTTCTTTTTCTACTGAGTTCAGCCCTATCCCTATCTCACTCCCTACATCCCTGTCCTCTGAATCCAATTCAACCAATCGCAGATTGGGAAAGTTTGATCTGTACTGAACCTGTGCCAAGCTCATTCCCTAAAGACCATGGTATAACAATGCTTCATGTAACAATCTATTACATATCACACAGCGTTATATTGGTACTATTCCCTTAAAATGTTTGCACAGGTTATATGCAAATGCCACAATATTTTCTATAAACATCTTGAGCATCAGCTGATTCTGGGATGTCTGGAAGGGAGGGGGATGCTGGAGCCAGTCTCCAGGTAGAACTAGTACCCAAGGACAACTGTGTAGTTTTGTCCCTTCTAAAGCCTCATGTCCAAGGTTGCAGCATGCTTTGGATGTCTAGGGTGCAGTTGCACTGTGCTAAGTTCTTAGGAGGCTCCTCATCTCCCTCCAAGCAGCTTCCCCTAGCTTCCATCTCTCCATTGTCCGTTAAGTTGGGGGCTGGCAGTGTGTATGGGGGTGCATATCAATTCACTGTCTTTACACTACATTGTATCAGGGATAACATGTGTTTACAACAACTTCTTTCTAACTCAGGAATCTGCTTAATACCAGGACCATGAGTGACATTAAAAATCTTCACTGAATGCATGCAAGTAGGATCAAAGTTGGAAGATATCCTGGCAGGATAGCTTTTATCTCTAATTAACCAGCAAAAGCCCAGTCTAGAGGCTGGTTCAAGTGGCAGAGCACCAGCAGTAAGCAAGCAAGCCAACTGAGAGCAAGAGAATCTGAATTCAAACAAACCCTGGTGCCAGCACACACACACACACACACACACACACACACACACACACACACACACACACACACACACACACACACACACACACACACACACACACACACACACACACACACACACACACACACACACTGAGTGAAAACCTCTACTGTTCCCCAGGAAGGAATAAGGTATAAAGTACCCACAAATCTTAAAAACAAGAAATAGAAAAGTTTGGCTTCGTAAGGAAGGACCAAAATATAGATAAGTCATTGGTGGATTTCATTGGTTCATTTTGATATTGGGTTTTAAACTTGGGGCTTCACACTTGCTATAAAAGAGCCTTTTTGCTTTAGGTTGTTTTTCAAGTAGGGTCTTTCCCCCTCCTTCTACCTGTGCTTCCCACAGAGCTGGGATTACAGGCATGCACCACCATGCCTGGCTTGTGGGGTTGTACTTCATAAACTACATAGTAGCATAATTTATACTATGCCAAGGGCAGGCAATTAAATACCAAGTCTGATTTGACATACACAGGAGGAAACTCAAAGAAGGGCGTGGAGTCTCTTGAAAACTACAGGAATTCTAGATCAAAGGGCTAAGGGTGTCTGGGGTTACTCAGGGGGATATTCTTATAGTCTAGAGTAACAACAATGACTTCCTGTCAGGCTCACGCTTTCCTGGCTTGAACACTGAGTGCTACGTTCAAAGCAGGAGAAGGGACCGAGAACTAACAGCAAGGCAGCATGTGCCAGGCTCTGCACTGGTGCTGTCAACTGGACACTGACCACAGAAAGGTCCAATAGGCAGAGGTAAGGCCTGCCTCACTAGGAACCAACTCCTCCAAGAACAGAAACTGAGGGATCACAAAGTCTAGTAGACATACATTAGAATCAACTGGGTGTCTTTTTGTTCGGTTTGGTGTGGTATAAGGGCTTGAACTTTGGGCCTTGTGCTTGCTAAGCAAGTGCTCTAACACTTGAGTCATTCCTTTAGCACTGACAGAGTTTGGCATCTTTTTTTTTTTTTTTTTTTTTTGCCAGAGCTGGCCTGGAACCATGACCATCTGTGTAGCAGATTACAGATGTGTACCACCATTCCCAGATTGTTGGTAGGATCTTGCCAATTTTTTCCTTTCCTTTTTTTCTTCTTTCTCTTTTCTTTTCTTTTTCTTTCTTTCTTTTTTCTTTGTCGGCCGTGGGGCTTGAACTCTGGGCTTGGGCGCTGTCCCTCAGCTCTTCAGCTCAAGGTGAGCACTCTACTGCTTGAGCCGCAGCGCCACTTCCGGTTTTCTAGTGGTTTTATTGGAGATAGAGTCTCACAGACTCTCCTGCCTGGGCTGGCTTTGAACCATGATCCTCAGATCTCAGCCTCCTGAGTAGCTAGGATTACAGGTGTGAGCTATTGGCGCCTGGCTCTTTTTCTTTTCTGTTTGGCTTGGATTGGCCCTGAACACCAACTTTCTTATCTCCACCTCTTACATAAGGGTGTGTGTGTGTGTGTGTGTGTGTGTGTGTGTGTGTGTGTGTGTTCCCCTGGTGTTGGAGTTTGAAGTCAGGGTTCTATCACTTGAGCTATGCCTCCAGTTCAGGTTTTTGCTGGTTATATGGAGATGAAGTCTCTAGGACTTTTGTGCTGGAGCTGGCTTTCAACCATAATTCTTCTGATCTCAGCCTTTTGAGTATCTAGAATGACAGGCATGAGCCACGAGTATCTGGCTAACTTCCATGCTTTTGAAAGGTTCGTGGCTGGTCATTTCCCCTGGAAACTCATATGCATGAAATCCCCATATCCATGCCTAATAATTAAAACCTGATTTTGTCCATGTACCTACACTTGGTGGATGGCAGGGAGGTAGAAGATCACTTCACAGTGAGCTGCTTAAGTTAACTTGGCTTTAGCTGCAAAACAGGGTAGCAACCTTAGTCTCCCAATGCTTGGTGCCTTCTAGGACCCCATGTCTAGGCTCAGTCCCAAGTCATGGGACTTAATGACCTCCTTTGATAGCTACACTCATCAGCCTTCCAAATCTCCCTTTGCTATGTTTGTCAGTCACGGTGCTTTACACCATCCATTGGGCCTGATAGAGCCTCTGTGGGTTCATTTTTAGTTTATGCTCAGGGTTCAAGTACATGCTTAAGGAAAATAGGGAGTAAACTAAGCCACACAATGCTAAGCTTTGAATGGAAGCATATTTTCATATAACTGGTCACAAGAGATAATTTTCTCCTTGCTCCTATCTATTGGAGATGTGAAATTTTCCTATTCAAGAATATTCCTTTATTCTACTACAAAGCTGTCATCCATTTTTATGAGACATTTTGAGGCTCTAAAAAAAAAAGTATTTCAGTTTTTAGGTGAAAAGTAGTTCAGGCCCCAAAGGTGTTCCCTTCCTCTCTCTCTCAAGTAAAAGGCTAAGCCTGGGGCCTCTGATTACCTAGAATGTCAAAGCTGTTGGTTCATTTATGTTTAATAAATTTTAAAGGAGAGGCTGATAATTTCCTTTGCAGGTGGTGTAAATGGGGCCTTTTTGTTCAGAACAGCAAGAAACCCATGGGGAAGCACTGGTAATGTAGGCCTGGAAACCTGTGGCTTCTAGAAATGGATCGTATAGCTCTCACCTCTATCTTGCCTATTAAAGGGCACGTGTCTACAGTGAAACAATAGATGAATGGGCATTATTGCCAATCATATTAAGTAACTCTTTCCTTCTGATCCATACCTTGCTGGCTTTGTAACATCCCCTTATCTGCAACCAGAGGGGAGGCCAAATTCAAAGAAAACCCAGACAGTCAAATTTCTGGGTTTTTAGATACTGAGGATGGGCATCTGCTGACAAAGATTTTCCTATGTAATCTCGCTCTAATATTTACGAGGCACTTCAAGATCTCAGTGTCTTCAAGCCAAACCCATGATGAATTATCCCAGGCACGTGCTAGATGAAAGAGCATTATAAATTCAGCATTAATAAGCATTCCCCGGGGGTGTTCCTGGATAGTTTCCAGCCAAGATGGATGGCGGACATTCCATCTAATGAGCTGCTCAGTTTAGAGCAGAGGAGCCATCACACTCCGCCTTAGCTCAGTGCGGCTGGAGACCCCATGCAGAAAGCATAGGCAGGGGGTAGAGCTGCCACCTCAGGGACAAGAAGGAACTGCTCTGACCACAGGGAGCTCTGGAATGTGACTGAACAATCAGTTTTCCAAGGTAAGATAAGAAGCCTCAATTCCCAAATGCAAACTTGCTGGTCCTCTATAAACAGCTTATAGATAGAAAAAAAAAAAATCTAAATGGTTAACTAAGAAGAAAAGCTAAAAGCTTGCTGCATGAGTATGACTGCTGGGCTGAATAAGCCATATTGTTGACATCAAAATAGCAGGACTGGATCCAAAAGTATTTGTGGTTGGCTACTTCCTAAGATACAAGATACCCAGGAATTTCAGTATGGGCTGAAAATGGCCTCTTGGAAAGCTAGGTGCTGGTGGGCCACATCTGTAATCCAAGGTACTCAGGAGGCTGTGATCTGACAGTCACAGTTCAAAGCCAGCCCAAGTAGAAAAGTCTATATGACTCTTATCTCCAATTAGCCACAAAAATGATGGAAGTGGAAGTGTGGCTCAAGTGGCAGACCACCAGCCTGAAGCACAAAAGCCAAGTCAAGATGCAGGCCCCAGCCAGGCGCCCATGGCTCACACCTGTAATCCTAGCTACTCAGGAGGCTGAGATCTGAGGATCACAGTTCAAAGCCTCTTATCTCCCAATAAACCACTAGAAAACCGGAAGTGGTGCTGTGGCTCATGCAGTACAGCACTTGCCTTGAGCTGAAGAGCACAGGGACAGCACCCAAGCCCAGAGTTCAAGCCCAACAACTGACAAAAAAAAACAGACGCAAGGCCCTGAGTTCAATCCCCAGTACTGGCACATATACACAAAAAAGTTGCCTCTTGAGTTCCTGATATCACAAAAATACACTAATAAAAAATGAAAACAGGGTGTATTGTAGAATATACCTAGAATACTCTAGAATGCGAGCACTCTAGTTTTATTTAGAATGCTTACATTCTATGCAAGCTAGTGGACAAATATGTGTTCTCTATAGGTTTTCTCTCCATCTGAGGAGAAGGTGGTAGCAAGCTGCATGGTACTTGATTTCTGGGACTGGCTAGAGCATCAGAGGCCCACAGCAAAAACCAATGTGCTATGGATTTTCTGCAGCGCTTTAATATTTAATGGACTTCACTGCTTTATGAAATGAGGCCCATATCGTTCAGCAATGTGATGGGGTTCTAGAAGACCCCAGCAGCCTTCAACAAAACTGAAATGAACTGGAGGGAAAATGTTCTGTCATCAATGCACATACCTGTAAATATATCAAAAAGCAACCAACTGCATTTTAAACAAGCATGTGATTTGTGAATGATTTCCTAAAGCTGTTAGAAAAATGTTCTAAAAGTAAAAAAAAAAAATCACAAAAAAGGAGAAAAACAGTAGCTCCTATGTTGCTGCATAAGCCATGTGGTGCTGAAGAAGTCACTCAGTAGAACTTTGCTTGTCCTGAGGGACTCTTCTTGGTTTATGTGAGTAGCAGTTGAACTTGACTTTTTGTTATCACATCCACAGAGCCAGGATCAGGGGTAGGAAGCAGGGACTGAGACTTTTGTGAACTCACTTGGAACAGGGGCTGATCACAGTCGGCGTAGGTGGGTAAACCAGGGCCACATTCACTCTCTCGCTGCCATTCTTGGGGCAGATGATCTCTGCCACTCCTTCCGGCCTGGGCTGACTCAGCAGCTCCCCTGCAGGAAGAGAGAGGAAATACATTAGGAGATGTAACCTGACCCGAGACCACTTAAAATAGAAATCCAGTACTTGGAATTGGGAAGGGAGGGAAAAGCTAGGACGTACTGGGCTCCAGCCTACAATCTCATCACCATGGATGAGGAGGAGACTGATATCATGGTGAGAAGGCCTGATCTTGGAACAAAACATTTTGACAATTCTGCTTACCTTCCTTGGTACTAAGATCTTTATATGCCAGCCTTCCTAGAGTCCAGCCAGTGAGGCAGGACTCCCAAACCAGGAGATGTTCATAATATTTTAGCAGGGCTGGGAAGGTGGCTCAGTGGTAGAGTGTTTGCCTTGCATGCATGAGGCCCTGGGGGTTCCATTCCTCAGCACTACATAAGCAGAAAAAGCTGGAAGTGGTGCTGTAGCTCAAGTGGTAGAGCACTAGCCTTGAGCTGAAGAGCTGAGGGACAGTGCCCAGGCCCAGAGTTCAGACCCCATGACCAACAATAAATAAATAAATAATCATAATATTTTAGCAGATGGGGTTTGGGCAACTTCTCCATAAAGCCCTGTACAAATGATCTGGACAAGCAGCAGATTAAGTTAACACTGCAAACAGAATCAGAAGAGCTCAGCCTCCTCTTAACAAGACAATTCCTGGACCAGGGCTGTGTGCTGACCTAAAGACACTAACAGGACACTACCTTATGACTAATAACATAATGGATTACCACAATACCTAAAGGAAATCAGATGTCTGCCTGCCTAGAATGGAATCTTTCCAAGGGTCATTAATTCCCTAAGAGCAGTAATGATTCCAGCCTTTCCATTCCCCACTAGGGGTCTACTTCTCAGAGAGCCTGCCCTCCTTGTGTTCTTAGAGCCAGTACAGAGCTCTTCTTCACTCAGATGCACTCAGTCAATGAGGTCTGGCTGACAATGGCACATGCTTCTGCCTAATTGCTTCAGTTAACCTTGGAACATAGGGCTGGGATGTAGTTCAGTGGCAAAGTGCTTGTCTAGCAAGTGCAATGTCCTGGGTTTGATCCCCAGTTTTTTAAAATTGAGATTAGGTGATTACATAAATTTCACATATTTCACAGTATTATGGAATAGTGATACTTAAAGTCACAAACATATTTTAACCTTCACAAGGCAAATTGTCATTATCATGGTCTATAAAGTTTGTGAATTCTATGACTTTGACAATACAATTATTTCTTCCACATCAGGTAATGTAGTTCAGTGGCAACGTGCTTGTCAAGCAAGTATAATGTTCTGGGTTTCATCCCAGAACAAAACAAAACTGAAAACATCAATAAACCAAACCAAGGATATATAAGGTTTTCTGGGGGGAAAGACACTACCTAAATTCAAACTGCAATTCTAGGACAACCATCCCTTCTACTCACAAGGAGACTGCAAAGTCCATACTGGGGATTGAGCCCAGGGCTAGGATGAAGGAATTATCCCACCACACCCCAATCCTAGATTTCCAAATCAGATCAGCTTCTAGCAAGCTCACAGTGATGGAACACCATGGGCCAGCCTGGAAATCAGGGCTTTTCAGGTTCATCTGAATTCAGCTCTATAATGTCCCTATATGCAGTCATTGTCATTTCACAAATGAAGAAGCTGAGAGACTCATGTGCTCAGTGTCAGGCGATGATGAGTGACAGTTGCAGGACAAGAAGCTAGTAGCCCATCTCTAGGGCTGCTACCCTTCAAACCAACCTCCTGTAGCTGGGGCTGTTTCTCTATACCAGAATGAGTCCTACCTAGACAAATACTCTACAACCACTTTTTTAAAAAATGGAACTTAAGCGCTGGAATGTGTATACTTTTAAGAACATTAATTCACACACAGTTAGACCAAAGGAGGATACTCTTAGGAGAAGAAAGGCATAGATGCCTATGTGCAGCTGATCGTATAAAAAAGTACTTATCAAAATGAACTCCAGAAAATGAAAACAAGAGCTTTTTTTTTCCTTTTTAGCTGTTTTTGTTTTCTTTCCTTTTTGTTCTGTTTATTCATTCATATGTCTTTGCGAGTGTAAGGGGAAGTACAGAAATGGAGGGACAAATGCAGCAATGGCATTCACTGGACACTATGTTGAAAATGAACCACACAACTTGTCGGTAAGGACTGGAGGGAAAAACTGGGAGAGAGCGAAAGAAGAAGTGACATTGTCCAAAACCAAATATACTCTATACTTGACTTATTTAACCGTAATCCCTCTTTACATCACCCGTATAGTAACACTATTTTTTTTTAAAGAACAGCATTAATTTCCCAGTTGGAACATTTTGATATGGCTTTGAATGATACAGACAGATTCAAGTTTGATCTCCTTAGCCAAACTCCTGCAAAAAGAAGTGACTTTAGTACCATTAGCTGGTCTTGTGGACACATAGGTATCTGAACTATACTCCAACACCAACTGAGAAAAGATCCCAAATTATAAAAGTGAACACTAAAACATAAATGTCAAATGCTGCATAGGTAATAGATAAAGCCAAAGAATGGCAAGTTAGGCTAAAACAAGGAAGTCAACCAGTCCCAAAACCACTTGGTCAGATAGAAGGTAAGAGTTTTAACTTGAGCCATGCTTCCAGCCCAGCTTTCTGCTGGTTATGTTGAAGATGGAGCCTAGTAAACTTTTTCTGCTCACGCTGGCTTTAAACTGCGATCCTCTAGATGTCAGCATCCTGAGTGGCTAGGATCATAGGCATAGGCCACTGATACCTAGTTAAGAGCTGTGTATCTTTACACCAACTCTCCACATGTTTATCACAGTACCAACACAGCAATGAGAGGGGCTGAGAGACCCTAGTCCTGGCCTGCCCATGCTCAGCTCCTTGTGTGATGCTTTCGTTTCCTACATTAGGTCCTAAGAAGATCTCCAAGGCCTGAACACAGTCCAGGTATCTCTGGTTTGGCCTGAACACTCCCTGTGGATTGCAACTCCAGACAAACCTTGGTTCTATCAGCTTCTAGCTGCCTGAGCCCTGTCTCTGGCACTTGTACCTGGCACCAGTCAGGGACACCTGGCTTCTGCACTGAGGATGCTGTAGCTCTTACTGTCAGAGAACTGGAAAACTAAAGCCTTGGTTCCTCACTTCTATTAAATCAATAGCTTTACAGGCCCTCTGGACAGGGACAGGGCAGTAGTTTTGTCTGGGCCCTACCCCTAGAAGTGTCCAGTCATGGCACTGGTTTGTCCACCAAGAGTTCAGGTGTTGGGAGTCTGTGTCCCTCCTTGTGTTGGTGCTGGGGAGGGGGGGGCAGGGAGGGAGAGAAAAATGGAAAATCCTTAGGTCAATTGCAGAATGCCTCGGCAGAGGCTATGGGACTCTGCTCTCTCTGGCTTCCAGTTTCTCAATCCATTCTCTCTTCCCACATACGCTCCTGTCATTGCCATCAAGACTTTAGCAAAAGGGAGGAGCCCATGCATCCTGGTCTTTGGACTTTCAGCTCCCAAAACTGTGACTTACATAAACCTCCCTTCTTTATAAAGCTACTCTGACTTGAGTATTTTGTTACAAAAAAGTGAATACACGTGGCAACAATACAACGTAGAAGACACTGGGAACTTTGATAAATAAGGCAAATTCACATGATGTTAATGAATACTAAACAATAAACAGAACAGTTCACAATCGCATGCACAACCATGTCCTCCAACAACCTACTGTATGATAACAATATTTTGAGGATTTAACAAACATCCACAGTTCATAGAGTAACATAAGAAAAGCAGCTTTTAAGCCTGGCCATGGTGGCTCACACCTGTAATCCTAGCTATTCAGGGAGAGCTGAAGATTGTGGTTTGAAGACAGTCCAGACAGAAAAGCCCATGAAACTCTTATCACCAATGAGCTACCAAAAAAGCCAGAAGTAGAGGTGTGGTTCAAGTGGTAGAGCACTAGTCTTAAGTGAAAAAGCACAGGGACAATGCAGGTCCTGTGTTCAAGCCCCAGGACTAGGGGAAAAAGCAGCTTTCATTTTAAACCTGTCTTAACATGAATGTGAGGAGTGGCTTACAAAATGTGTATGTTATCGAGTAACCTAATTCAATTAGTCATCCTGAAATTCAACACTGACTTGATCTTCCAAAAAGAAGAAGAAAAGTAATGTTCTTTCGTTAAGTAATGATATAGCCACACTGAGAGTTCAGTATGACTGGGGAAGATGCAGAGATCCAGATGGAAGGGCTGGCCTCTGAGCAGAGGATCTCAGTGTGTACAGGGAAAAGACATATGAGCAAAGCACTCAGTCATGCCTAACAGGCATCTCCGTTCCTAAGAACTTGCTAAAAGGAAGTAGGCTTTTCTTAAGGACAAAATCAGCCAGTGTCAGGTGCCGGTGGCTCACGCCTATAATCCTAGCTACTTAGGAGGCTGAGATCTGAGGATCGCAGTTCAAAGCCAGCCCAGGCAGGAAAGTCCATGAGACTCTTATCTCCAATAAACCACTAGAAAACCGGAAGTGGCGCTATGGCTAAAACGGGAGAGCCTTGAGCTGAAGAGTGCAAGTACAGCGCCCAAGCCCAGAGTTCAAGCCCCATGACCAAAAAAAAAAAAAAAAAAAAAAAAAAAAGAAAACCCACAAAAACCAAAAAACCCAGTGATTGCTCATCAAGGTACTATTTATAATATGGGAAAACTTGGTAACTCCCTAAAACACCCCATGACAGGGAAGTGGCTAAGAACTACAACACATTACCTAGATGGAATTCTCTAGTTTTCATCATGATACTGACATTCTCGTGTAAATTTAAAAGCACACTTTAATTTGAGTTTACTGTGCCATAGGTCATTCAAGATTAAATGATGCTGAGGTTATTCACTTGCTTATTTTTCTGTCTGAGTTGGAAGGAAGGCAGGAAGGGCAGGAAGACAAGGAAGGAAGGAAAGATGGAGGGAGGAAGGGAGGGAGGGAGGAAGCCAGCCAGCCATTAGTGACTCCTCTGTCTGTAATTTTAGCTACATGGGTGGGCGAGTTCACTCATCTTGGTTTGAAGCCAGCCTGGGCAGAAAAGTCCCTGAGATTCTCTCTGTAGCTGACAAAAAGCCAGACTGGAGGCATGGCTCAAGTAGTACAGCACCAGCTGTGAACAAGAAAGCTGAGCACAAAGCCCTTGAGTTCAAGCCTAGCTACTGCCAATCTGTCTATCTATCGCCCAAAGCTTCATACACAGAGGATGACAAGATATGATCTCTTCTCTTTGTTGGAGATTTTCTTCACCAGTGCACATTCCAATGCAATCAGCTTTTTCAAAGGTGCAGAGATACATCTTTGTTATTAATTTCTGAGCAAATATGGTCTGACTTGGGCCACTGTGCCATCTTCTCTGTCCTTTAAAGCTATGAGCATCTGCTCTGCTACTTGGGCTCAGGATTTCTGCCTGTGAATGGGAACAGCTCTAAGATTTATGAGGATCTTCTTAGTTAGAAATAAAGACAATGAGCTTTTCTTTTTTTTCCTTGTCATTAGAAATCTCCAATATTTGGCACATTGTGCAAAATACTAAAAATTTATCAATAATGATAAACCAAACTACAATAATAAAAGTAAAAATTAACCAGGCACTGGTGGCTTCCACCTGTAATCTTAGCTACTCAGAAGGCTAAGATCTGAGGATCTGGTTTGAAACTAGACTAGACAGGTAAACCCATGAGATTCTTTTCTCCAATTAACTACCAAGAAAGCAGGAAATGCAGCTGTGGCTCACATTGTAGAACAAAGTGCAGTTGTGGCTCAAGTTGTAGCCTTGACCAAAAAAGCAAAAAGACAGTACCCAGGTCCCGAGTTCAAGCACCAGCACACACACGCGCACGCGCGCACACACACACACACACACACACACACACACACACTCTCTTTCTCTCTCTCTCTCTCTCTCTCTCTCAAAATATTTTTCAATATAAATATAAAAACCTTTCCTGATCTAGGATAAAGATGTAATATTACCTTAAAGCAATAAAAGTTTTCTAGAAAGTGAAGTATATATAAATTAAAACTAATTTATAGAACCTTGAGGAGACTGTAGCATTTAAACTATAGCAAGATGAGTTTACACTCAATCTCTGAATGAAAGAATTTTACTACAAAGTAAGGTGACATAGAGACACTTACTACGTATTCACAAGGAATTAACTACCAAGATCACCTCAGTATCCAAGGAAGAACACCTTGATGGTGAGGGGAGCCTTTCAAGGCTGAGATGTAGACCTTGTTGAATAACACTTCTATCCAGGGAAGTGGAGAAGGTTGCCGAGTTGTCCTAGGCCAAGGTAATCCACAGTCAGCTGACCAAAGCTGCAGACAGGGGACTGTCCCCTGGTGCCAACAAAACCTCTAGGAAGCTGTCTTTGAGGGCAGGAAGCACATTGAGAGGGGAGTATACTATTGAGCTTATTGGGACTCTGGATAGGACATTGGCTACAGTAACTGGGATGTAGCCCACCCCACCATGCTGCTGAATTCAGGAAGAAACAGCTAGAGAAATATCTTCAAGACCTTCTGTGAGACCTGAAACTTTGAAATTACCACAAAAGAAAGTGGGAGAAATACTAGACATAGGCAGAAACTTTTTGAAAAGAGGCCCAGGGGCACAGTAGATAGGAGAAAGATTTGACAAATGGGATTAAATCAAACTAAAAAGTTTCTGCACAGCTAAGGAGATAGTTACTACACTAGAAAGACAGCCAACAGACTGGAAGATCATCTTTTTTTAAATTGTGAAAATACTGTACAGAGGGGTTACAATTACATGGGCAAGATAATGAATACATTTCTTATCAAGCTGGAAGAAGATCTTTACCAGCAAAACATCAGACAAAGGCCTAATACCCAAAATATACAAGGAGCTTAAGAAACCAACCCCTCCCAAAGCTAATAAACCAATCAGTAGATGGCAAGAGAGCAATGGAGAGACTTCTCAGAAGAGGTAAGAATATCAAAGAAACACGTGAAGAAATGCTCATCATCCCTGGCCATTAAGGAAATTACAAATCAAAACAACTCTGAGACTCCATCTCACCATGGTTAGATTGGCCAACATTGTGAATTTTAACAACAAATGTTGGTGAGGACGTAGGGATAAAGGAACCCTATTGCATGTAAGTGGGAATGTAAATAGTAGAACCACTCGGGTCAGCGTTTTGGAGATTCCTCAAAAAAACCCAAACATAGATCTTCCCTATGATCCAGCCATACCACTTCTGGACATCTACTCAGAACATCAAAAGCTAGGATACCATAAAGATGCTTGCAACTTTCATGTTCACTGCTACACTATTCACAATAGCCAAGCTGTAGAAACAATCCAGATGCTCTATGATGAATGGATCAAGAAAGGGGTACCTATACACAGCTGAATTTTACAAAGCCATTAGAAAGAATAATATTATGTCATTTGCAGGTAAATGGATGGATCTAGAACAAATCATGTTAAGTGAGGTAAGCCAAGCTCAGGGAGATGAATGGCACATGTTTTCCCTCATATGCATAAGCTAGACCTAAAATATCAGGACATGTTA
This sequence comes from Dipodomys spectabilis, assembly GCF_019054845.1. NCBI lineage: Eukaryota > Metazoa > Chordata > Mammalia > Rodentia > Heteromyidae > Dipodomys > Dipodomys spectabilis. Next base: position 8,449,161 of record NW_024870686.1, on the reverse strand, counting down.
TACAAGATTCTAGGCATTCATACACAGTGAGAACAAAGGAAGATATTCTTTTTTTTTTAACTGTATTTTTTGTCTTTTCTTTTTTGGTACTGGGGATCGAACCCAGGACGTTGCACTTGCTGGGCAAGCGCTTTGCCACTGAGCTACATCCCAGCCCAGGAAGATATTCTTAGGAGAGGAACAGAAAGGCACATGCCTCTGTGTATCCTATCATACAAAATTATATGTATCAGAATGAACTCCAGGAAATGAAAACAGGAGTTTTTTTTTTCTTTTTCTCTTTTTGCTGTTTTTGTTTTCTTTCCTTTGTGTTCTGCTGGTTCATTTATATGTCTTTGGGAGTGTAAGGGGAAGCAGAGAAATGGAGAGACAAAGGGTGAACAAATGTAGCAATGGTACTCACTGGGCACTTTGTTGAAAATGAACTATACAACTTGTGAGTGGGGATGGAAGGGAAAAACTGAGAGAGAGCAAGGAAAAGAGTGACATTGTACAAAAAGAAATGTACTCTTGACTTATGTAACTGTAACCCCTATGTAGATCATCTTTCTAATACAGTAACAATAATACAAATTAAAAAAAAAACACCTTCTGTGAGGTTCCCAGGGCACTTGCTACTAACCTCACTAAACAGACTGGGCCACCCATAGCTTTAACAGTAACCTTCCTGCTGGACCACTGGTGAATCAGCTAGGGTGTCCACAGACTTTCCAGTGCTCAGTTGCCTATATTTATACAGAGTTCTGAGGTTCAGAGAGTGGTTCCTAAAAACTGAAGAGAGGTTGCATCCTTTCTAGCCACAGGATTTGGCTCTTAAGTCAGAGAGTTCCTCCAAAAATTACTCAACTAAGATAGGGCCACTTCATAGAGTGCCTGCCTTGAGCCGAAGAGCTCACGGACAGCACCCAGGCCCACAGTTCAAGCCCCACATCCACCAAAAAGAAAAAAAAAAGTAAGATAGGGCCACTTCATAACTGGAACAACTGTAAAGATTATGAAACTTCTTCTAGAATTATGGTTTCCTAATTCTATGAATAATTCTATGAGGTTTTACCTCATATTCCTGTAATTCTCCAAAACACAGGATTTCACTGAGTTCTCTGCAAATTAACAACATGAAGAAATTGTCATTTCTAGTCATTTATTGAATTCTCAAGTCCACTTTCTGTCTGTCTGTCTGTCTCTCTCTCTCTGTCTTCTCTCTCCAGTCTTCTGTGTCTTTTCTGTGTGTGTGTGTGTGTGTGTGTGTGTGTGTGTGTGTGTGTGTGTGTGTACGTCCCCTCTCTCAAGCACTGGGGACAAGTTGTCCAGTCTTATCAGAGCTGTGGCTATGGGTGACAGCTCGCCTACAGTGTGGTCAACAGGAAGCACTGAACTAAACTCTACTCATCTTCAACTTCTCCCCACCTACCCAAAATGACAACAGTGGTGGCAGTTACAGGCAGAAGTAAAAACAAAGACCACAGTCGTGATTGCCGATGACTCACATGATGATCCACCCTCCAGACTTCCCAGATTCTCAGGATGAATACTGCAACAGAAGTCACGGGGGCCTGTGCACCGAGTTCAAATGCTGCTATACACCGTCCAACTCAACTGACGCATGGGCTCCAACTGTGGCATGCATGCTCAGCTGTCCTCACTGTCCCGACCGCACTGTTTGCCTATGATTTTGCAAACTTTCTTTCTGTTTGAGGGGCAGGGAGAGGGAATGACTAAATATCTTAGATGCAATAAAGAAAGAACAGCATTTGGTCCCTGGGGTCACTGGTGAGTAATCACCTAGGACTCTCCTAGATGAGCCAAGAGTGACCTCAGAAAGGATCTATCGATCCACAGAGCTTTTACTTTGAGCATGGCCCTTTGGGAGGGTGTAGGTGGAAGGAACCCAGGACTCACAGGAAACAGCTACATGGAGAACACGGAGAAGGGCTAGGGACTGAAAATGGGGAGGCACAGGCCTGGCTAGTACCGGCTCAGGAAGCACACTGTTCAGCTTTAAAGTGTATATGTAAAAACACATATGTAAAAATATATATGCAAAGCTGAGTGCCGGTGGTTCACACCTGTAATCCTAGCTACTCAGGAGGCTGAGATCTAAGGATCACGGTTCAAAGCCAGCCCAGGCAGCAAAGTCCAGAAGACTCTGATCTCCAATAAACTACTAGAAAACCGGAAGTGGCACTGTGACTCAAGAGGTAGCGCACTCGCCTTGAGCTGAAGAGCGCAGGGATGGCGCCCAAGCCCAGAGTTCAAGCCCCACGACTGACAAAAATAAATAAATAAATAATATATACAATATATATAATAAAAATTATATAAATACACAAATAAATGATTTAGATATTTAAACATGTAAGTACACAAATAAATAAATACATAATAATAAAATAAAATATACATATATACAGCATGGTAGGCTGTGTATATACACTTGAGCCCCTCTTCCAGGCTCTTTGTTTTTGAGGCATGGTTCCACTGCTATACTGCCCAGGCTGGCCTTGAATTTCCAATCCCAGCACTTCTGACTTTTTGCTGGTTAACTGGAGATAAGAGTCTCTTGGATTTGTTTGCCCAGGTTTTCAAACCCATTTCTCAGATCTCAACCTCCTGAGTGGCTAGGATTGTAAGTGTGAGCCATCAGTGCCTTGGCACAAAATTTTCACATCTCTCCTGAGTTTAGCTCCTGCCCTCATGTTACAAGTTTCCCCTTCCTTTCCATGAGTCTTTCTCTTTCTACTCCTTCCTTCATGCATGGCCAAACCTTGGGAGCCAAGGCTATCTCACACTTGGCTGGTGACATTCCTTTCTGCCAAGGCTGGTTCCTATCACTGCAGCAGAATGAGAACACCTCCTCTTCTCCTTCTCCTGCCGCCTCTTTCTCTTCTTCTCCATCCTCTTTCTCTTGTTGTTCTCCCCTCCCCTTCCTATTCCTTTTGTTCTAGAAGCTCATCTTCTATGAACCTTCAAGTGTCAGTAGCCCCCAAAGTCTCTATGGATGAGACTCAAGTAGAAACTTCAGGAAGATTCCACTTTGAAGTATTCAGCTCTAAAAGACACAAAATAAACATCCCTGAGGGCCAGAATCAACATCTGGTGACAGCAGGTGGGCCAGGCTCCTTTCTTCACATTCAAGAGAAATGACTCCAGGGAGGCTGTAGGAAGCTGAGTCACCTACGAGGGAAGGGTCTGGCTTTTGGTTCAAAAAGAGACAACAATAGCAGAAAGATTGTTTTATATCAAACTTGCTGCCCTCAGCATCTTCACCAGTCCCAGATTAACCCAGATAATGCACAAATTGAAATAATGAATACTCTACAAAACCGAGATAAGTAGTCAGTCTCTCTCTGTCTCTCCCCCTCTTTCTCCTTTCTGCATTTATTTATTGATTAACTGATTGATGAATTGGGACTCATTTCCATACTGAACTCAGGGCCTCTTGAGCCACATTCCTAGTCTTTTTGAGTTTGTCAGATAGGGTCTCAAACTTTTGCCCATAGGACTTCAAAACAGCTACCTCCTGAGTAGCTGGAAATAAGGAATGTTTCACCATACCCAGCCATTTCTTAAGATTCTGTATGAGATTTCTCCATGCTCCAGAAAGACAGAACCACAGGACATCACTTAAGCTTAAAGGAAGAGCTTGAAAAGAAAACATTCATACGGGGAGTAAATACAAATAAACTTACTCCCTGCAAGAAGTGGCAACAGTTAGCCCAAAAGATTTCAACAAATTCACGGAAGTAAATGAACACTAGACACACTGCAAAACTGAAGCTTAGGAGACTAGAATTTCACAGATGGTGGACAGGTATAGCTTTTAGAATAAAATTCTCTTTGTAACAACAGTGACCTCATTGACACTATCATTTTCTATAGTACTGCACTAACACACGGGTATGTACCTGAGGACTTCCACCACCCTGTCTTCCTCGCTGACCCTCAATAGATGTGACACAGTCTGACCCAAGTTCAAGTGTATGGAGACAGAGAAGCAGCCCAGCCTGCCTAGCCCCTTACTGCCACTCACCACTCATTCCCATGAGCCTTCCCACAGACACATGCAACAGTCACTTGGCTCCATTTTCATGGCTAAGGGTTTATATAAATACAAATCCACCCAAGAAAGGAAAAGTATTTCCCTTTTTCCTGCTCTGGATAAAGTTCCAGCCGACTTGGCTGAGGATTAGACAAGCCTTCCAGATCAAAGTGTATTGCTGGGCCGAGGAAGGGGAAGAGCAGAGCCCAAACCCCACTTGGCCGTCCTTTCTCCAACGCAAGTCAGGATCATAAACCCCACTCTTTTGCACTGAAGTGCTTTCCAGAGGAGACTTTTTATTTGGATAGCCTGTCACCTACTTCTTACTGGGAAATGGTCCCAGCTCTGAGAACTTTACAGACGGTATAGAAGCATTCAGACTAAAACACGTCCCTCCAATGTTAGTTTGCAATGGAAAAATCAGAGGAAGTTTTACGATCTGAAATTTGGAACTCTGGCCCAAAGGCCTTATTGAAATCAGCCTGGTTTTGCAGTACTGGGAGTCTGGGAAGGGTCATGTGAGGTCCTCAGGGATGAGCAGAATCCATACATTTGCTACTTATCTCCTAACAAGGGAAAAGAGGACAAGAACTTCTGCAAGTTCACTTTTCCCCAGGAAGGGAGGGAAGAGGAGTGGACGCTGGGGCTGGGAGAGCAGGGAGTCCTCTGAAGTGAGCTGAGAGATGGAAACACAAAGGTTGGAATCTGCTGCGTGGAGCTTGAAGGCCAGAAAGGATGTGCCTCAGCTGTTCAACTTCCTCGTTTTACACAGGAACAGTAGCCCCTGCCTTACATGTGCAGGCCCATTTGTGGAAGCTCCCACCAGACTTGAGACGGTTTATAACACAGCACCCACCGGGACCTCAAAGGCACTAAATTCCAGAGCAACTGAAATCCAGCAAAGTTGTTACTTGTGAATAAGAACGAATTCTTTTTGCTCGTGTGCTTTGCTGAGTACCCTACGTTGACCTCAAACACACCGGGTAACCCAACGGCCTTGAATTTGTGATGGTCCTGCCTCAGCATTTTAGGCATGCACCACTACATCTGGCTCAAGGTACATTCTTCATCTTTCAGTTATAACTTAGCTAGCCAACAGACGCAGTAGGTGCCAGACTGCAGCCTAAACACAGATGGACAAATGAAACACATATTCAGGAACAAAGTGCAGGGTCATGGGGGAGGGGGGAAGGTGGCTTTATTAAAGAGAGGGTGGAAGGTGCCCCCTCTTGGAGGGGGCTCAGTCTAGGGAGAATGCTTAGGGGTTCTGGATAGAACATGGTGCTGGGTCTACACTAGGTAGGAGCAGGCAAGGAGGCTCCCTGGAGCTCCTCTCTAGGACACTAATCCTGTCCAAGACCTCCCAGTGACTTCGTCATTTCTCAATGACCCCATGTCACTATATTACCACAGGAGGTATTAGGCAACGTATATGAATTGGGAAGGGAACCAATACTCAGAGCATAGAAACACTGTCCCCAAGAAAACAGAATGTTTCATAAATCCCAGGAATGACAGGTTTCATTTATCATCCCCCATGAGTTTCACACCATGGAAGTGGGGAGCGTTACAGACTATTACAGATCTTATCTGTGGAAAAGCAGAAATGCCACATGAGCTTGTATCTTTACGCTGCAATCCCTTTTTTAGCTTCTATTTATGGTTATTTCACTCAAGCCCTACTGTGATTATTTCTAACAAGAGAAAGCACAAACAGTTGGGTAAAAAAAAAAATGCCAGTTGAAGCTGCACCCAATCACCTGTGAAGTCCTAATATTAGCAACACTATACAACTATCAAATGCTTAATAATAAATATTAGGTGACATGATCTAGCCATGAGTGTAAAGGCTGAAAGTCAACAGAGCTAGTAAAAATTGAAGTATAAACCTTAAGGAAGTTCTTAGAACACCCCTAATAACTCCCACTCAGCACAAACATGGAAAGCTGGCACTTTAGGTTAGGTACAAGGAGGTAAACACATTCACCTCTAAGCAACTGGAAGGACAAACCTGGCCTTTTTCTCCTATCAGGGCTGGGGCAAAGACGCCTACCTATCACAAGGTTGAGAGTTTAATAACTTCAATGTGACCTATACGCGCTAGTTTGTTCAACATCAAACTCCAGAACACAAGGCTGACAGTCAGCAACTGGAGTAGAGGACTCTGGCTCCTTCCACTGTCAATGCACAAAGTGATTTAGTGACACAGTTACCAAATTAACTCAGAAGGGCACCATCTGCTCCACTTGGGCAGGAAATTCCACCTTTGTTTTGTTTTTTGAGAAAATGAATAGAAAAATGAGTAGCATGATAGTCTTTATTATCTATGTGGAAAATTTCTCTTGTTTTCATGAAGAAAGAAATTTTAATTTCTAGAACTGAGAAATTATACCAAATTCCATCCAAACTCTCTAAGCAGAACCCATTTTCACCAGAGATGATGAGTTTAATAAAGTGATTTAAGGGACCATTCCTCTTGGCAGTGCTCTGGAACGGTTCTTCCTTGTAGGATATCTCATGATGTATGTAGACTTGCCATCCTGTCTCTCAGCAGCCTGCAGTGTTATCCTCATGGCTCTGAGAACTGTTCCTGTCACACATGTGGGTATTCCAGCCTCTGTGTGTCTCCTTGCTGTGTGTCTCCTTAGATCTTTGCTACCTATTCTCATCTACCTGTTCTGTTGGGACCAAGAGTCAAAGCCAAGGGCTTTGAACTGACAGCTTCTTTCCAGAACACTGCTGGGCTTGTGGGTCTGTCGATCAGCAGCATTCACAACATGGCTGCTCTGGTGCTGCTGCTTTTCCTTCAGAGGTGCTAGAGTAAGGAGACATGCTGGAACATAGCTCTTTGTGGTTACATGCAACTCCTATACTCTAGCAGCACACTGTATTGATAACACACAAAGGTATCAAAAGCAACTGGGGGATAAGTAAAGTCACATAAGTATTCAATCTTAGGCAAAATTGACCAGATACTGAATTCATTGCTCAAAGAACATTCAGATTTTCCAAAATGCAAAGTCTACAGCATTTTCTAGCTTTCTACACTATTTTAAAAGTACATGTATTCCCAACCACTTTGGAAAACATTCTGAAGGGTCCTCAGAAAGCTAAATATAGACCTTCCCTATGACCCAGTCATACTACTCCTAGGCATCTATCCTGAGCAATAGGAACCAGGATACACAGACACATGCACCTCCGTGTTCATTGCTGCACTGTTTATAATAGCCAAGATATGGGAACAACCCAGATGTCCCACTACAGTTGAATGGACCCAAAAATTGTGGTATCTATATACAATGGAATAGTATGCAGCCATTAGAAAGGACAAAATAATAACATTTGCAGGGAAATGGGTGGAACTAGAAAAAATCATGTTGAGCGAGGTAAGCCAAGAGCAAAGAGACAAACAGCACATGATCTCCCTGATATGTGGATGTTAAATCCAAAATGTAAGAAGATACGACAAAGTAAACAAGACTCGAGAAACAAAGGGCCTCCACTCATCTTGTTGTATCATTATTAAATAACCCCATGCTGCTGACTACATATATGATATATATGTGCACCTCTGAGAGAAACTAGGAGGAAGACACAGAAACAGAGGGAAACAGAGGAAAACATACAACAGTGGGGCCCATCAGCTGTATTAGACATTGATCAAAATGAACTAAGCAACTCAATGGCAGCGATGGGAGGGAGGGAATGAGAGGGAAAGAGGGAATAGCTGACATTAAGCAAAAGGAAAGAAATGTACATATCACCCGATGTGGAAGAAATAACTGTATTGTCGAAACTCATAGAACTCATAAACTTTATAGATCACAATAAAGACAATTTGCCCCATGAAGGTTAGAATGTGTCTGTGACTTTAACTAAGTATCACTATCTCATAATACTGTGAAATTTATGTAATCACTTAATCACAATAAAAAAGTACATATTCTGACAAAGTCTAAGACCAGAGTTTGTCACTTTGTGCAACTTTGGAGAGGTTAACTAGCTCTTCTAAGCCTCATTATTCTCACTTAAGAACTGGGGTGCCAAGGGCCAAATACATACCTTATAAGTTGCTACAGTAATTTCAATTGACTGAATCCTAGGCCTAGCATATAACAATAGCAGCTCATTAAATGTTTATATCTTTCCTTAGGCTTTTGTTAATCTGAAACTAAAGTCTGAACAAAACTAACTTCTGGATAAACAGCTGTGTGTAAAAAGAGCTATTGCAAAGTAGGTTCCCAACTTCCTATTCCAAAACCACCACTGATCTTGTAGGCCATCCCCACAGCAGCACTTGATTTATGAAGAAGATTTGCTCTTAGCTTGTTCCTGAAGGAAGGACAAAGATGACCATTCCACCTTAGAATATTTATTCTCTAGGTACACCTACATGAGTTGCAGATATAGTCTGCAGCAGTCATTGTAGACTTGGGTCTAAAGCAAAAGACTAAACATAGCGTAGGTGTTCAGCAGTGGAAGACTGGTTAAATAAAACCAGCTCACTGGGCAGCCACTCTTTTAGTGGTCAGCTCTCTCTATACCAGTATGTCCTACACATTCATTTAACTTTAAAGTAGGACACAAAAAAGTATATATGCTACCATTTTGAGGTGGGGGTACTGTAGATGTCTGTGCATGTGAATATGTTTGCCAAGAACCTGGAAATTCCAGGGTAGACAGAGGCTGAGCCATTTCCCTACCGAGTCCCTGCTCAGTTTGGACCATTCACATAGATGACCTATAATAAATAGAACTTCCTGGGTGCCAGTAGCCCACACCTTAATCCTCACTGAACCCTGGGCAGAGATCCTCCTGCTTATGCCTCTAGCAGCAGGTGTGTGCTAAGATGCTATAGCTTGGTTGGAACAGAGTTGTAACTTTCTACCTAGGCTGGCTTTGAACTGTTATCTTCACAATCTCTACCTCCTGAATAGCTAGGATCATAGCCTTGTGACACCTTGCTCAGACTGAGTTCTTCATTCCCCTTAGCTCTATGTCTTCCTCTCCCTTCTTTCCCCACCTACTCTGCTTGCAAAAACAATTGTACATAACGGACTCAGGTCACACATTAATTGTTTGAATGGAGTCCCCCATTTATTCACCTAACCCTATCCCCAGATGCAAGTGCACATGTCGGTATTCCACTCAACGTTTCCTCTTTGAGGACAGCCCCTGCTTGGAGGACATTCCAGGACCATGGATGAGACCACACCAGGCCCAGGATATGGTGCTATTTACTTCATGGAATCAGATGATCTAATGAGAGGAGGTTCTGGATAGGCGCATTAAACAATCCCAAATGTCATATTAGATTAAGCCACAATAGAAGGAAAAACAGAAGAAATCTCCCTTCTCTTACAGCTAACTGAGATGAGGGAACAAGCAAGGCAGGCAGGGAAGGAGGCTGGACCTCAATGACAGGCACGCACACACACACACACACATACACACACACACACACACACACACACACACACACACGCACACACACACACACACACACACACACACACACACACACACACACTCCACCTGCCTGGGGCCTACAGGCCCAATGGCCACTCCCTCCCTGCCTGACTCTGCATGGAAGGTGAGCAGCTGCCAGATCGAGAGAGAATAAACTGCTGGGGGATTAGCAGCTTCTGTGCAAAGCTGACTGGGCTTCCAAGGCCCCAGTGGCAGGAGCTCCAGGAATCCTAATGAGGAAGAGAGTGGAAACGGAAGGTTGCTTCTATTAGGCCTATTTCTACTTTGCATTTTTGGGGTCTTATATTTCATCATTGCTGCTTTGTGGAGCACAAGGACTTAGCTCAGACTGCTAAGGAACCTGATACGAAAATGATCCCTTCTTCCTAGATAGGCTCAGTTCTTACATTAGGAAAAGATCTTTACTGATGCCAGAGATCATATAAATACAAGTCAATCATCCCTGATCAATTATGCCTGAGCTCTACTGGTTTTGCTTTTTTTTTTCCTAAGGGGCTTTCAAACATCCCATCCGTCAGCCAGCAGTACTTAACCCTTCCTTTGCTGTTCCTACAAGAACATGACCTATGTCAAAGCAGCCTTCCTTCACAGCTGAGCCTGCACCTGATGTCAGTGGAAACTCTGCAGGTTCTCAAGTGAGGCTGTCATAAAAATGAACATCAAAACCCAGCCACATAGTTCAGGGGCCCAAGTAGGGACTTTTAAAACACAAGCACAGGACAGCTGTGTTACTCAGCACCAGAGTGTTTGGACTCAACCCTCCCTTTGAAAGGTTTGTACCTTTCAGTCTCAGTTGCTGATGGTCTATGGAAGTCTGAAAACATCACATGGAAAATTCTAGAAACAAGCAGTTCATAAGTTAAGTCATGTACTGTTCTGAGAAGCAGAATGAAATCTCTCACCATCTGGCTCTGTCCCATCTGGAGTGTGAGCCATCCAGGGAAGACAGGGTGAACATGCTACTTGCCTACTGGTCACAAGTACCACTGATTGTTACAGCATCAGAATGCTGCTATTCAGATAAGCGGACTTAATTTATGTAGAGTGGCCTCAAAGCCCAAGAGGAAAGAAGGCACCTGAGCAAAGAATATGCAAGGACAGGTGAACTGTAGCTCTTGGTGGTCATGTTGCAGGGTATGCAGGAAAAGGTACAGTGCATCTAGGGACTGGCATCACCCCAGGATTCAGTCATCCACAGAGGGAGTCTCGGAGGCATCTCTGCAGTTAGGGGGAGATGACAACGGATCAGGACTTTGCTGCGCTTTAGATAATCCAGCATTTGCAGGAAATGGTACAGGGCTACCTTCAGTAGCTGCTCCCAGCTCCACCACGTACTGACAGCGGGCCTTCCCTTCTCCCCATTGCACATTTCATGGAGTGGTCTTGAGGAAGGGTTATAACAGGACCCAGAACTATCCTGTGACTGGCCACCTGGCCACCAGTGGCTGCGGATTTCTCAGTGTAGTCACAACATGCATCCTGGCAGGCAGGTTACACTGTCCCCTGAGGAGTGTAAAACTGGGGTGAGAAGCAGAATTTATTTATGATTGCTGACTGATGAAACAGAGGCAGGAGAAGGCGAGAGGATCCTCTACAGATTGCAAAGGATGCTGCTCTGGGGAGGAAGAAATGGAGCAAGTCCTCAGGGGGAGGGAGAGGGAAATGGAGGGGAGGAAACCGTGCAGAACACAGGGGCAGCTGGAGGGACGTGGTAAGGGCTGATTATCAGGTCTAGGATTGAGCAAGCAACAGGGGCAAGTCTCAGAACAGAGATACAGATCAGAGACTTGGATGAGAAGGAGACAGAAATAGGGACAGAAGATAGAGATGAGTCTAGGCTACTAAAGTCAGGACAGAAATCCAATATGAGTCAAGGGGCTGAGTCAGAGTTGAGGGACTCAAATAGGGGTACAGGGACTCAGATGGGGACTGAGGACCAACATAAGTATAGGAACATCAAGATGAGAAAGGGGGAGCAAGACAAAGATAGAGTGTCAAGATAGAGATGGGGCACTGATTACTAAAATGACAGGACAGGATGTACCCATCCCCTGGGAGCAGTGGGCCCAGAACTGGATCTGGGACAGCATCAAAGGAACAGAAGCTAGGGCAGAGGCACAGGGACACAGGCCAGCTCCAAAGGTCCAGTCACACAAGGAAACCTGTACTGTTTCTTGCTGGGGTTCTGGGAGGTCACACTCCCCCCTTCACCATAGCCCTGACATGAGCTCACAAGTTCTGAGTAGATGACAGTCATTAAAAGCTGTCTTTCCTGGGCGTACATTTTTCTTTCATTAACTCAAGGCTATTATTTGCATGGTATTATGTGGCTCTAATAAATTATTTCAAAAACAACTCCTGGAACTTTGGCTTTAAGATGAACGTGGTTTTCCTACCCAGAGCATCTTGTCGCAAAGAGCTGAGACAGGTGACCTTTCTTGCCAGGGTAGGAAGAGCAACAAACTGGGTCTAGAGCCCCAAGTCTCAAACTTTGCTGTGCACTGACCCAGGATCCTCAGGGCCTCAGTCATCAATCTGCTCTAAAATGAAGCAACTGAACTGGTTTACCTCTAGGGCCCTTCCAGCTTTAAATAGTCAGTGGTAGCCTAAAACACTGTGCAAATGTATTTTCTGCTTCATTTTCTAGGCTTCTCGAGTTAAACTCCTTGCAAATTTAGCATGAAATAGAACGAGTTCCTAAATAGGGCACACTGACGTCCTTGGATCTCCCGGATACCTTCCTGCCAATTCCCTGGTTCTCAAATAGGCAAAGGCCATTGGGCACTGAATACACCCAGCATTCTATGACATTTCAACATATCACCCCAGTGGCAATGCTCAGTTTCAGAGTTACCACAGAGAATGCTCAGGGCTAAAAGCAAGAATAATCTCTCCATCACAGCCTATCCCAGTGTAGAGGAGCTGAGCCTGTCTCTTGGGCTTGGAGGGTTCAGCCATGTCGTGCATAATGGATGAGCCCCGTATTCACATGAAAGGCTTCTTACTCTATTCTCTATCTTGGCAAATTTCCCCAGAGCAAAGGAGACAATAGTAAACCACAGGAAAAGAGCTGGATTTTTATTTTCCACATAAATAAAAGTGCTTCGAATTTCTCACTTAGCAAAACAATGTCTTTTGTAGGTGCTCACAGCAGCATGCCTTTGGTGCCAGATATCCGGGCAGCTCTGAGTTCTGATACCTGACAAGGAGGTACTGTGCCTACCTTCCTATGATGCTACTTAGCAGGCAGGTGAGTCCATATGCGGGGCTGCCCTCTCAGCAACTCAGGATGGGACAGAATGCCCAGAGGCCAACCTCTAGTATCTGTAGTCACCAAAACACATGCTGGGCACACATGCTGGCTCCCTCCCAGTATCCCTTCTGGTCCACAAGTCCCTCAATCTTTATCACTCAACAGGGCCAAGAGAAGGATCTGACCCAAGGGGAGATTTGCCTCCTTTAACCTAAAGACCTGCTGTAAAGTCAAGGTCTCCAGCCCTCAGACAAGATTGCTGCTAGAACAAATACTTGAAGGCTATGGCATTCTCTCTCCCTCTCTTTATTTTTCAATTTAACTCCTACAGTAGAGGACCCTTCTGTGAAGGGACACAAGGTCTCTAAGACAAAATTTGTGTATGGCAAGGTTAACTTCATATTAAGAAGGCAGTCAAGGCGCCAAGAGCTCGGGGTGGCCCCAGCCACCCTGAAGCTAAGCCAAACAAAGGAACCAGGCCTTCTCCATGGCCTGCCCAGGTTCATTCTTGCTAATAAGTTTCCAGGACAGATTCCACAGGGACCAGTATTCACCAGGGACAGGGACAGAGGTGGCAGCCAGGTGTAGTACCATGCCATGCTGTCCTAAAGGTTTTGCAATACCTAGAGCCATCATCTCTAACATGTACGAGAGAGATGCAGACCCGCAGACTTGGGATGGAAAGCAGACAGTCCTGACTCAAAGCCAGCAGCAGTCCTGGAGATCAGAAATCCAGGATGAAGGTGTCAGCAGGGTGTTTCCTGAGTCTCTTCCCAGAGTGAAGCTGTTATCTTCTACCCGTGTCACCCTGTGTGCGGTCATTCTGTGCATGTCCTGTGCATCTCCTGCTCTTTGAAGACCAACCTTATTGCATTAAAGCCCTAGTAACCTCACCATAAGGCAACACAATTCAGCCCCTAATAAAGACTGAACAAAAACTTCTTCAAATGTTACATTCTTACTCTTTCTGAAACAACTAACTCTCCTCCTCTCTAGTTCCTAGGCACTGGCCAATTAGCCAGAGGAATTTGGAGCTCAACAGAGCCAAGATAACATTTAATGATATTACTTACTGCCTGGCTGAGACCTCAGGATCTTGGGGACTAGACTCTGATAACTAGTTGGACAGCTGTACCCAATAATGCATCGATACCAATTTCCTACCAACTTTCTGCCTTCAAAAGTTAACACATATGCATTATTTAAAAAAAAAATCTGTAGGAATGAACAATATAAAGTGAAAAGTATATATCCGTCTTCCTTCACACTGCCAACCATTCTACAGAGGAAACTGTTGATGTACAGAAATACCACATGCAAACACCAATACGCATGCATGTCTATACATGTGTATGCATACACATGTGTGTATGTGCATGAGCCTCATACTGCTTGCTGCCTCCCAATGTCTTCTCTTTGCTTCTTTCACATCCACAGGACTTTGGGCTTGGTATATTAATAAGGAGTACAAACTTAATTGAAATGTTTGCTTTCATAAATTCCTGTGAATATCTGCAAAGCCAGGGGATATTTCTAGCCAATGAAACCAGAGCCAAGGTGATTAGGGATTTCTGAAAACATTTTGGCATTTACAACACAAAGGATATCTATCCTCTTCCTTTTCTTCTTACATCATTTCACTGCCTGGAAGTACATTTGTGAAGCATCATCCAGTGCCACCACCTTGTAGCCATGAGGACAAAGACTCACATAATCCGTAACACTGGGTAGAAAGATAGCACCCAAGTCAGGGGGTACACAGGTGAAACTCTAAACCAACTCTGCCCTGCTGACATCACAAGTAAGTATTCCCTCCAGGTTTCCTTCATACAGCTCCTATTTTCCTTGCTGATATACCTCATATCTTTTAAAATTTCTTCAATGCATATCAGCCTGTTATGCTGCTTTACTTTTCCATTTGATATTTTTAATCATTCCCAGGTAGTCTACAAATAATTGTGCTTTTGTAATACTACCAAGTATTTTGTGGGTATACAGGCTGCTTCTATTTCTTGCTAATATTTTTCCATTATTCTATTTTTTGCTTTTGTTATTAGAAATACTGTTACAATACCTATCTGTGCAGCAACCTGTATATTTGCTAGAAACCACTGATATGGTCAGAAATGGCATTACTGAGTCTATTGGTATGTACTTCTGAGATTCTAACAGAATATTGTAGAAATCCTATTTCTGTTTGTGTCTGTTTCCTCACACTGAATAATATTTCATCATAGTCAAGCTCACATGTAAAATAAATGGTATCATTACTGGCTTTATTTGCGTTTTTATTTTATTTTTATTAGAATCTCTTTTTTGTGTGTATTGGGGATTGAAGACCACTTACTAGGCAAGTGGTCTAACATTTGATTCATGCCCCTGGTCCTGATTTTGTTTTGTCAGCTGTGGGGCTTGAACTTAAAGTGCTCTACCACTTGAGCCACAGTGCCACTTCTGGTTTTCTGGTGGTTAACTGGAGTTAAGAATTACATGGACTTTCTTAATGGGGCTGGCTTTGAACCATGATCCTCAGATCTCAGCCTCCTGAATAGCTAGGATTACAGGCATGAGCCGTTGGTGTCCAGCTCCTCATTTTTTTTAAGTCCATAAAGCTTAGCAGGGTGTCAGTGGCCCATGCCTGTAATCCTAGCTACTTGGGAGGCTCAGATCTGAGAGTTAAGGTTCAAAGCCAGCTCAGTCAGAAAAATCTGGGAAACACCTACCTACAATTAACCAGCAAGAAGTCACAAGCAGAAATGTAACTCAAGTGGTAGAGTTTAAGCAAAAAGCCAATCAAGGCTGGGCACCAGTGGCTCATGCCTGTAATCCAAGCTACTCGGGAGGCTGAGACCTGAGGGTCAGAGTTCAAAGCCAGCCCAGGTGGGAAAGTCCGTGAGATCTTATCTCCAATTAACCACCAGAAAACCAGAAGAGGCACTGTGGCTCAAGTAGTAAAGTGCTTGCCTTGAACTGAAGAGCAGAGGGACAGGCCCTGGCCCAGAATTCAAGCCCCAGGACTGACAAAACAAACAAAAACAAAAGCCAATCAAGAGAGTACAAGGCCCTGGGTTCAAGACCCAGTACTGACTCATATACAAATACACACACACACACACATACACACACACACACATACAATATAGTAAATCTTATTATGTCTTACATATACTTCTAGCAGTAAACATCACTCCAACTATCTCATTATTCATTGTTTTTATTTCTAAGACTTGTTTTATACTGAAGGAATCAAGCTTCTGAGATACATTTTGCAAATATTCCTCAATTGTCACTTGATTTCATCTATGGATTTTTTTTTGGCCACACAGAATCTTTCAATTTTCACATCCTTTTTTTCTTTGTTCCTTTTCTGCTTCTGCGTTTTATGACACACTCCACCTGCCACGAACAAAAGTCTTGTCTCTATTCCAAGAAAGATTTCACCTTTACTCAGGTTCTTCCTATTTCTCTGATTAAGTCTAAATCATTAAGCCTGTTGTAATTTATTTTTCTCTAAGGAATGGAAAGGGACAGAAGCTTTGCTTGTTTTATTAGTTTTGTGATTTTTTTTTTCTTCACAGCTACTAGCCTTGAAAGTAGAGCTGTGGATCAAGTGGTAGAGTATTGGCTTTGAGTATAAAAGCTCAAGGACAGTGCCCAGACCCTGAGTTCAAGCCCCAGGTCTGCCTTAGTGGAAGAGTTTTTTTCCCCCAATAATTGGAAAGGCCGCCTTTTCCCTTCTGTAAAATTCAGTATAAAGTGGCCTATACCTGAAAGTTCTCTGTCTTAGGCTCCATCTCCAAGGGCATTTCAGTTAACGATACAGATGAATATATCCATTATTTGTTTGGCTTAAAACCAGGAGAATTAATTAACAGGATGAATCCATAGACTAGAAGAAATTTTAAATTGCTGGAAAAAACAGAAATGTGTAATGAGATACTATGTAGTACATAGTAACTTAAGACACAGTAACATCAAAGGTATTGAATATAGACAGGGAAATAACCTGAGGTGTTCTTTTGAAATTGTACTGGTAGTCCTGAGCAATGGTTGTTCAACTGAAATGTTCTCAGGCTACCTTAAAATAAGTGGTCTTGGAGCCCGTGTCTTGGAGCATCCTACCAGAAGGGAGAGACCAACCTGGGTCTCACTCTCTCTGCTTACACATGGCCTAGAACATGCTGTTCTAGACACTGGCACTGAAGAGGAATAGGAACTAAAAAATTTCCACAGGGAAGGCGGCCATAGATGAATGTCCATCACCTGCTACATGTTCAAATCCCTTGAAGGGCAGGGCCCTTCTGGATAGGAATCCTTGGCCTCTAGTCAAGAGGTGATGAACGAAAGTAAAAATATAAAGAGCCAGTATTGCTTCTTTAAGTTTCTGAGAGATGCCCACAATGGCCCAGGAAATCCCACAGGTCCTGCTTGTTATGTCTCTCGAGGTCATTCCTTCAGACAGTATCAGTGATGGGCTGAAACTGCCAGCCTCCTTCTGGTCCATCTTCCAGTCTCCACTGTAGGGCAGCAGCTGTCTTTCTCCAACCTGCCTTCTACTAAGCCTTACTCCTCAGGCACTGTACAATGGACCTTTCCTCAGCAGACCCTGCTCACATCTCTAGCCCTACCACTGCTACACAAAATTCAAACTTGTCAGTGTCCCCACCACCTGTCACCTTTCTATACTAATGGGATGGACCATTCCTCCTCATGTCACCCCACACCTGTGCATTACCACCGTGGAGTTGATCAGGAACACATCTGTATGTCTTTAGTTTTAGATGCTATAACTAAGGAACAGACATCACTCCCAAGACATATATATCAGAAAAACAAGGGAAGGCTAAAGGGAAGAGTGATGGTAAAAACTCCTAAGATGAACTAAAGAGTCTTCCTTTCTATCAGAATTTTCCTGAAGTATTATATTATTGCCAACCACTGACCTCATCAACTATTTATTTTTGCTTGGCTATTTTCAAATTTGAATCATAGTGTATTGTACTAGTAAAAGCAAAAATAATTTATGATCCAGCAATAATATAGATGACTATATTACCTGGGACATTAGTATCGACCAGTCTAGAGTCCTCCAAGTGAATCTTCTCAGGCATAGGCAAGGAAACTGAGGCCCTAGGCCATCAAAGTTGGCACTGAGACAAGATTTCCATCAGTCTTGGTCAGCTTGAGCTATCAATGCACTGTAAGACTGGGAAATTCTAAGAAGTCTGGGATGTACAAGACCTGGGTGGCAGTATGGTTGATAAATGATAAATGTTGAATGTTTTTTCTCCTGGCTTGTGGCACTCAAGTTTCTCTTCCTATAAAAACACTAATCCCATGGGATCAGGGTGCAACCTTACAATCTCATTTAATCTTAATTACTTCCGGATACAAGATTGACTAAACACAGTCCCACTGGATGGTAGGGTTCAATGTACGCACTTATGCAGGGCAAGGGACAAAATTCAGTCCAAGTTTGAAAAGAAATATGCTCTGATTTTCAGAAGTAAGGGGAATAATGCATTTGAGAAAACAGTTTGATAAAATAAATCTGGATTCAAAACACACTCTCTCCAGAACACTACCTGTTTCAAGATTCATCATGAAGCTACCAAAATCAAGATAACTCAAACACACACAGATCAGAAGACAGAACCCAGCTCAGAAATATGCAAACACAAAAATGGTCAATTAGGTCAATCAAAAGACAAAACATGGAGTTTTCAGGATATGACTACAACCATTGAATACACTGTTGACAGGAATTTAATGGTATAACCACTTTGGGAAAGTATGGTGAAAAATAACTTTTTCCTCATGGTACACACACAAAATAACTTCAAATTGATCCTATACCTAAATGTAAAAGACAAACTTACAAAACTTCTAGAAGAAAATTTATTTGAAAATCTTGACATAGAAGACAACAAAGAAGGACCAACTGGGGGAAAAAAGATCAATTAAAAATTTTAAACTCTTGTTCCTCAAAAGACAGTTAAGAAAAAGAAAATGCAAGCCACCAACTAGTTAGCAAAAGACTTGTGCCCTTAATAAATACATAAATACACACATACATATTGTTACTCTTTCAAGTAACCCACACTTAACATGGGCAGAAAATCTTCTGAACAGACACTACAAACACACACACACACACACACACACACACACACACATGGATTCTCATGAGTCATATTCAAACACACACACAAATTCTCATGAGTCATATTCAAAACAATCCCTAGACCTACTCAAATTTAACTGGCAAGACTGCATACAGACAGCATTTTTATACAATGTTGATAGGCATAAACACTTTAGAAAAGTTTATGAAGTTGGCCAAACATGTGCCATAGGACAATGCATGCCTACACAAAGACCAAAGACTGACACATAATATTCACAGTGGCTTTATTACTATTGATAAAAATAATAATAAAAATAGAAATAACCCAAATATTCCTCATCAAATGAATATACTGCGGAATATCCTAAAACAGAATATAATACCCCCAAATAAAAAAGGAACAAAGTACTAACACATATAACAACATGAACAAATCTCAGCACTCACTGTGTGAAGTGACAAAATCCAGAGCTTGGGGCTAGAAGACTGGGGATGCTGGGTTCCCCAAACTCCAACCCAAGTAGCCCAGGTTACTACAGTGAACTCCCAAGTATGATACAGGATATCCTAAACAGCAAGTGTGAAACACTATGTGAACTACTTCTACTGAATTCACTGGACCAAATGGAACTTGTAGATGCTCTTTTGATTTAAAGAATGACTGATTCTTTTGGAATATTGTGAACAAGAAAGTTTGGCTACCTCTGAGCCAGATACAATAAAAGCATACATTATATGAATCCATTTATGTGAAATTGTCAGAGAAGGAAAGATGAGCATCTATAGCGACAGAAGGCAGATCAGCAATTTCCTGGGGTTGTGTGGGGCTAAGGACATTTGTTTGTGGAATGACAGACATGCTGTATGTCTTGCATGTGATGATAGATAAATATTGAAAGCCATCAAACTATTCACACATTAAAACAGGTACGTTTTCAATGGATGTACAGGATAACTCAATAAGTTTTATTTGAAAATAAATCCCCCGTGAAAAATAAGAACATACATTTTAAAAATTGTCATTTCTCCTGGGCTGAGTATCCTTCCAGGATGGTTTATGCCACATGAAGCAGGAGCTATGCGGAAGCTGCCACTAGCTGTCTCCATAGTTACTAACAAAGACTTGTAAATCACATTCAACAAACATTTGTTAATTGATTCCCTGATTTTTCTTTACAGTGAAAATGTTTCCACAAGAAATAAAAACTGAAACTGAATTGCAAAATAGCAATTATGTTTTATAAGAATTTTATGTAAGCTATTTAATTTTCAGCATTTGTAAGTATTTGTAGAACCCTTCTCCCTCACACCCTTTGAGGATTTAAGTCATTGAATAAGATTTCACATTAAAATCTTAAAAAGATCCCTTAGCTCTCTAATAATACTTATGTGTGGAGGTCAACATTCACACATAACTCCCTCAAACTATATGTGATATTAAACTCTTTGTGAGCCCCTGAAATTATTTAGAAGATGGGTCAGCAAAATACTGCCACTGCCTACTCTCGTTAATAAAGTTTTATTGGAACACTGCCATTGCTAGTCATTTACATTCTATAGATGGCTGCTTTCCAAAAAAGTACAACTCTATTTCCAACTCTGCTACCACAATAGAGTTGAACAGTTGCCAGAGACCATGACCTGCAAAGTCCTGCAAAGCTGAAAATATTTGCTCAAACACCCCTTCCCAGTAGTTTGCTGAATCCTGATCTACATTGTGTATGACTCAAAACCACACAATGAACTAGGAAAGACAGAGACTAAAGAATAGGAGAAAAACCAACACAACTAAACAATTGCATGTTTCAAATGTAACTTTCAGGCAACTCTGTAGCTTCAAGTGCCTAGTGTCTGGATTGTGTCTCACTTGGAAAACCTTCTGTGAATTATAATTATCAATTGCCCTAAGCTTCTTCAAATCACACATACAGCAATCCAGCTTTCCTTTTTAAACACTTCCTGTGTGGTCCAGCCCACCCACACATAAACTCAAGGTTAGAAGAGATGAAGTGAAGATGGTTTTATGTTCCCCTTCTCTTCATAGGATTCCCATGGTTTGGGCATTTGTCTTCCAAAGGCACATGTTGAAGGACTGGTTGCCAGCCTGTGGCACTGTTGAGTGGTGGTGTAACCTATACAAGGAGGGGTTTCATTGGAGAAAGGGTTCTAGGAGTTGCATTTGACAGGTGTACTGGGACCACAGCCTCTTCCCACCATCTTTGTTTCCTGGCTGCAATGGGGTGAACAGTTTTCTCTGCCACATGCTTCTACCATGATGTACTGTCCCACCACAGCCCCTACAGTAATAAGCCAAGATGAACTGGAACCTCCAAATCTCTGAGCCCAAACTAATCTTTCCTCTTTTATGCTGACTAACTCAGGTATCTTGTTAGAACATCAGAAAATGACTAAACACAATGGTCTTGAAAAGTCTTGTTCCTATTCCCATCTGAATTTCTAAGTTTTGCTCAGTTAATCAACTTCTTTTTTCTTCTTTTTTTTAAAACTTCCCTGTCACCTCACTATTTAAAAGAGCTCTCTTTCCTTACACTTATACAGGTCTTATTCTGCCTGCTTCATGTAGTAACAAAAAACATAGATCCATGCAAAAAAATTAAGAACTTTTATATAAGTTAAACTGGGTTAGGGAGAGCACTGGGGGAACTTGTGACTTTGTAAAACATAACTAAGCTTGGTATCTACAAATACTCATTTAGAATTTTGAAATATGAGCTATTATATATCTGCAATTAGTAACTAGTTTGTATAACTAGTTCTTAAATGGAAATACAAATATTCTAAATTGAGCAAGCTTTTCATGTATTCCTGGAGCAGAAAAACAAAATATATATCCTGTTAGACTTTCAAGTCAAAAGATTTTAAACAGGAGCTGGGCACCAGTGGCTCATGCTTATAATCCTAGCTACTTGGGAGGCTAAGAATTAGAGGATCCAGGTTCAAGGTTAGGCCAGGCAGAAGTCTTCAAGACTCTATCTCCAAAATGGATTGCAAAACAGACATTATGTTATGTGAAATAAGCTAGTCTCCAAACAAGACAACTAATTACTATATCATTGCACTTATGTTTGGTACTTAGTCAAATTCATAAACACTGAAGATAGAATGATGGTTGGTTGCCAGGAACCAGAAGAAGGGAAGGGGAGCTATTGTTTATTCAGTCTTGGAAGGGGAAGAGTTCTGAAGATCATGGTGGTAGTAGTTTTTAACAAGTGAATACTTAATATCATGAGCAGTATATTTAAAATGGTTAACATAACAAATTTAGTTATATATACTTTATTACAATAAAAATAAATAATAAACAAATAGGAGAGGACTTGCATCCAGAATATAATGTGATAATAAAAACACAACCCAATAAAATATGCAAAATAAATAGACAAAAGACATATAAAAATAATCAACATATGTATCAAAAGATGCTCAGCTTCCTAAGAATCATATTGTTTTGCCCTGAAAGTAAGTGGAAGTCCCTCTTACAGCTGATATTTAGAGTTCCTTTTGGATGGAGATCTAAAACAGGTAAATCTAGCTTATCCTAACAGATGTGGAGGTATAGGAAGGGGTAGATTATGAATTCCCAGAAATCAGCCAGGTATTGGTGGCCCATGCCTGTAATCCTAGCTCATCAGGAGGCTGAGATCTGAAGACTACAGTTTGAAGCCAGCCTAAGCAGGTCCATGAGACTCTACTCTCCAATTAACCGCCTTAAAACTGGAAATAGTGCTGTGGCTCAAAGTGGTAGAGCAAGAGCTAGCCTTGAAGGACAGCACCCAGGCCCTGAGTTCAAGCCCCGTGACCCACAAATAAATAAAAAGGAATTCTCAGAAATCCTCATCTACAATCCTGATTGAGGTGATGGTTAGACATAGGTATAAATTTGTCACAATTCACCCTATAGTGCATTTAAAATGGTGCATACCATTTTAAGTAAATTACATATCAACAAAATTAAATTATCCCTGAGATTTCAAATCAGAAAAGAAAGTGGGAAACCTGTCAGTTCCTCTGTTAATATTCCCACCTCCAGCCTTAACACTGCACACAAAATTGCCTTTAATATCAATTTTCTCAGGAAGGAAACTGCCTGTGTATCAGTCATTTTCATTTTCTATTAGCTAACACAATGCAAACTAAGAAAAAAATATCATTTTATGATTGACTCTACACGTAAGAGAATTATAATAATTCAATTATAAATTACTTAAAAAGACAAATGTTATTAGGAATAGGAATAATATCAACAAACTAAAGCACTGAACTTTATGAAACCAACCAACACATTTCCTGTAGGAACTATGTATTCAAGAAGTTAATGGGCATTGCATTGTTTTCCTCTCAAGAAAACTAAGCCAGAGTAAAGAGAGAATAAAAAGAAATAAGGATCATATGTTTTGATTCAAAAACTGAGAATGAAAAATATGTTTCTTCTCAAATTCATCCAATACCAGCAATGAAGAAAATGTTATCTCTCAGAATCACAAACCATGAGGTTCATGGTTCAAAGCCAGCTGGACCAGAAATATCAAGAAGAGTCTTATCTCTAATCAGCCAGCAAAAAACCAGAGTTATGGCTCAAATGGTAGAGTACTAGCCTTGAGCAAAAAAAGACAAGTGAGAGGGCAGAGGCCCTGAGTGTAGGCCCTAGCACAGGCACAAAAAGAGTGTGATATTTTCAGATTGGTCTCAAGACTATTTATTGATTCTGGACATAAAGGCTTGTTGAATTTTTTTTTTTTTTAAAGAAGGCTCAAAATGGGCTGGGAAGGTGGCTCAGTGATAGAGCGCTTGCCTTGCATGCATGAGGCCCTGGGTTCGATTCCTCAGCACCACATAAGAAAAAAGAAAAAAGCTGGAAGTGGCTCAAGTGGTAGAGCGCTAACCTTGAGTTGAAGAGCTGAGGGACAGCACCCAGGCCCAGAGTTCAGGCCCCACAACCGGACCCAAAAAAAGAAGCCCCAAAATACCATCAGTATAACAAATTTGTAAGAAATGTTCTGAACAATATCAAGAAACAATGAAGAAGAAAAAATATCATTTTAATTAGAACATGGTGGGAGGGGACTATAAGCCATATAAAATGGACTATGCTGTAACTTCCCTCCATATCTTGAATGTAATTATCTTCTTTCTACCTCAAAGCTAGAGATAGAACTTTAAAGGCCTTCTCCCATTTATATGCAAAGAAAGTAAAATCAGGTAATTTTTTAAATTGCCTTAACTACAATTCTATCAGCTGGTTTGTTTGTTTTTATCTTGGTCCCAGGTCTTGAACTCTGGGCCTAAGTACTGTCCCTGAGCTTCTGTGCTCAAGGCTAGTATTCTACCACTTGAGCCACAGCTCCACTTCCAGCTTTTTGGTGGCTAATTAGAGATAAGACTCACAGATTTTTTTTTTTTTGTCTGGGCTGACTTCAAACCTTGATCCCCAGATCTCAGCCTCCTACTTACAGGTGTGAACCACCAGTGCCTGGCTTCTTTATCAGATTTAATCAACTTATCTAATAAGTTTTCCAGGTTAATTTGTATAAAAGTCTGAAACAGTCCATCAAAAAATTAAAAACTTAGAGGCTAGGATGTAACTAAGGGATTGAATGTATATTTAGTATATGTAAGGCCCTGGGCTTAATTTCTAGAGTTTAAAAAAGAGAAGGAAACCTTTTTAAAACAGCTACTTTTACAGTGAGTAACCACTATTGCTAAGATCACAATTGATCTACCTATGAAGTGGGGGGAGAGGGGAAGAGAAGAAGAAAATTCAAAACTATTACTTAAAAATCCTTTTTAGTAAAATCATCGCCATCACAGACACATCAAGCCACTCCTGATGCATATTCTATTACCACTGAACTCAGTAATAAAAGGTTATAAATGACATCAATGAGAGTGCCTGGCAAGAGACTCCTGATTAGACATCCACAGCTTCATTCCATTGCCTTTGATAAGATCCTTCTGCCAGGCAAATGACATGCTTCTGGGGAATTGCTTCCCAACCAGCTTCCTCTGTTCTGAATTTTTCTTTCCTTAACTTAGAAATGCCATATCTTATGTTTAGTGTTTCCCTGAGACATACTAGCAAAAGCACACACATCTCTATGGAAACATGTTGAAGAATGAAGGCGACATCAGCTTTTCTTAACTTCCAGACAGGTACTACACTCAGCTTTGAATGTTCTCTTCAAATCTCCTCTCTCTATCATTCTGGTTGCTTAGGCACAAAACCTGTATAGTTCGTTAGGATTTTTTGCCTCTCCTAACCCAGAACAAATCCAACAACAAGCTCTTCCAAATGGATCTAGAATAAGCCTACTTTTTGCCAGCTCCATTGCTATCACCCTATCCAAAGGTACCATGGCTTCTTTGGCTGGACTACTGCCAAGTGTCCTACTCCAGCTCCTGTTCACTCTCTCACCTACTCAGCACACATCCTCCAGGAAGGTTTATTTTTATTTTTATTTATTTATTTATTGTGGTCGTACGGTTTGAACTCTGGGCCTGGGTGGCCTGGGTGCTGTTCCTCAGCTCTTCAACTCAAGGCTAGTACTCTACCACTTGAGCCACAGTACCACTTCCGGTTTTCTGGTGGTTTATTGAAGATAAGAGTCTCACGGACTTTCCTTCCCAGGCTGGCTTTGAACCAGATCTCAAATCTCAGCCTCCTGAGTAGCTAGGATTACAGGCGTGAGCCACCAACTCCCAGCCCAGGAAGGTTTAAAAAAATTAATTTTAAATATCCTCAAGGTGAGGGCGGTGGTGTCTACCTGTGATCTCAGCCCTTGGGAAGTTGAAACTTGAGGATAGCCAAGTCTATCCTGGGCTACCTGGAAGACCTTGTGTCAAACAGCAACACACTACATAAAACCTCAGCTCCAAAGCTCTGATGGCTTCCCAACCCTCAAAGAACCCCCTGGCACCCTCATCTCAGCTGTCATCTTCCACATGCTTTCAGCCTTCTTACTGTCCTCAAACCAAGAACACGACTTCAATCTCAGGGTGCATTTCCTTCATCACTCTGCCTGTTTCTTCCTGTTAGCAACAAAAGCCATGAAAGCAGCTACTGTCTTTAGCATCCACAGTGGCCTCTGGTGCACTATGGACACTCAAATGCAGGTACAAATGGATTTCAGATTCAGGAACTCTCTGCTGAGACAGTAACTATTTGTTGAATGGGTGGATGGATGGATGAATCAGTGAATGAACAAACGAACCTCCAACCACACTCAAGAGATATTTAGAGATTTCTCAGAGCAATGCTCTACTGAAACGAGGCTAGCACGAATGATTTTTAAGAATATGGTAGCAAGTATGGGAAGAAGTCACATAGATTCCCATACACTGATAGTGGGAGTATAAAATAATACAGTCATAATATTTAATATATATATTTGACATAAATGTATGGGAAAACAGAGTGCACAAATGTCCCTCCCTCTTTGTGGTTATGGCTCCTCATCCTGAAGATCAAGAAAGACAAAGCATAGCCACAGGATAACCGGGCTGCTGGGCAAATATGGCGGTGGGGGCGGGGAGGATCCTGTTTCCCCTCCTGTCAGCCAGGTCTACACTGACCTTCTGTCCCTTTGAGCTCACCCAGGAGATGTCCCACCCACATAGAAGGGTTTGAAACTCAGCATGGGCCCCACCATGCTCTCATCTTTAATCATTTCTACAACATTTACCATAAGAGCACTCCTCCTGGTCTTCAAGACAGGATCATGACCCCAATTTACAGAAGGTGGAACCCACCCTGGCCATTTTGAGGGAGAGACTCTACCTTGTATAATGAATCAGAGAGATTTAAGACTGAAGGGGAAGGGGGAACTCTCCAATTTCATTTTCTTCTCCATCACATGCAAAGGCCTAACAGTGAAATCATTAATATGAAGAGACATAGGCCTAGCAGCCAAGGAGGCCCATGGGGACCTCAATAAACAGCTCACTGTTTATCCTGAAAGGGAAATATTAAAAGGCTTTATGAGATGAGGACAGCCCACTGACTAATGAAGGAACTGGTAGTTACTTTCAAACAGTGAGTAAATCATTCATCAGAGAAAGGGACAAAGCCTTCAGTGAAAACAACATTCCATAATCAAGCCACTAGGCCACAGGCTGCTGGCCACACAGGAATTAATGTCTACTGCTATCAGGCAGCCTCAGGGCTTCCCAAAGTAAAACTGACTGGGGAGGGGGGAGGAGTTAAATCAAATGATCATTTTGGGGGAAGGTAATGGGTCTTGTTTTGTTCCAGAAGGTAAGAGATTTACTTCAGAAGGCTTTATTTCAGAATTCAAATCGCTATGGAACTTAACTTTACTCCTAAATGGCTCAGCGAGTGAACTGGCCACTTCCTCTCACATCATAGGAAAAGCACAGAGCTGAAAGAACAGTATTAGGCAGGAATTAACTCTGCAAGTTCACAGACCACTAGTTTCATTGCTTCACCAGTCCAGATACGTAGACTTACGTGTGATTGTGTGCATGTGCATTCTTATGCCTCTAAGAATATGGAACTATGATAAAGATATTTGTATTTGCCCAGCCTCTCATTCGTGTACTTACAGTTCTCTTGCTGTTCAGCCCAAGTGGGGCTAACAATACATTCCAAGTGTCCCAGGCCCACAAGAGAACTTTCTATGGCTGCTTCACTATGCTTCTGTCTAAATAAACTATTCTCCCTCTAAGCTTTGAACAAAAGCAGAGATAAGCCTGACTCTCTAGCAAGGGCAAAAGTTATCTCCTTTCCCTTTTGCCCAAAGGGAACCAGATCCTGGGAGGCAGTTCATGGCTTAAAACCCTCAATGCTTGCTGTAAACCAGGGAAAATTCCATTTTGAGAAAATGTCTTTTCCTTTATACAAGCATCAGGTTTTTACAGATGCTTTTACACATTGCTAGGATAGGAGAAAACTTCCAGGAAAGCAAAAAAATTACTCATGGTTCTCGGAGTTTTGATATTTTTACCTTAAGTAATACTGATAGCTAATGCCACACCTTTTCTAAAGAAGGTATTTTTTGTGTTTGTCAGTCCTGGGGCTTGAACTCAGCACCTGGGCATTGTCCCTGAGCTTCTTTTTGCTCAAGGCTAGCACTCTACCACTTGAGCCACAGCACCACTTCTGGCTTTTTCTGTGTATGTGATATTGAGGAATTGAACCCAGGGCTTCATGTATGCTAGGCAAGCTCTCTACCACTAAGCCACATTCCCAAACTTCTTGACGAAGTTTGAAGCTACCAAAGCACAAAATCAGAGTGTAGACCTTCAACTCTGGTGGCAACTACCAGCTATTAAATTAGATGGCATTTATGAACTATGAACTCTCAGCAACAACCTTTGGTAAACGTTCACAGTTACTTAAAGTTCTCTTTCATTAACTGCAAATAGATCAACAGAAGTGTGACAATTTATACTAATTACTTTCTGATTTTTATAAAATGTTTAGGGCAATATGGTTTGTTGAAAACTGGTCCCCGGATGGTGGGGATCTTTAGGCAATGAAGCTTATTGGAGAAGTATGTGAGGAGTAAGCCTCACTGGAGGAAGCAGGTAACAGGGGCATAGTCTTGAAGGAAATAATGGGACACTGGCTCCTGCCTCTCATTCTCTCTGCTTCTTGACACTCTGAGGTGAGCAGTTTCACTCCACCACACACTCAACCACCAAGAGGTTCTGCTCTCGAAGCAACAGGCCAACTGACCATGGACTGAAACCCCTAAAACTATGAGCCAAAAATAAACCTTTCTTCATTTTGTTTTTCTCAGACATTTTGTCACAGTGACACAAAACTACGACAGGCAGACTATAGTGCTAATATTTTCCTAAAATTGAATTCCTATGTTAGAATAATTTTAAGTTGGAAGAGGTTTGAGGGATCATTTAATATCATAAATGAAAAACTTTTCATTTTAAAGAGAAGAAGGCAAGAATAAAGCTTTAAAAACTCAAAATTCACAGAGGCTATTAGCCCAAATAGATTCAGAACACACACACCTCCCAGGCCAAGACCACTGCCTACCAACCTGCCTAACCCTCAGTGCTCAGGTCATATCCACAGAGCTCTTCTCCCCCCTTTCCAACTGGCCACTCACTTGCTAGGAGTTCCATATGTTTAGCCTGATAAGTCTATTGTTTTACCCTCTAATGGATACCATGTTTTCTTCAAATCTCTACTTCATAGTCCAAAAACTGTACCTAAGAATATGTATGTATTCTCATCCCCTTAGGGCATGAGAATAAATTTCAGGGCTATATGAATTACAAAAAGTTAAAAATACGAAGTTTGCTAGGGACCAATGCCTCATGTCTATGATCTTATATACTCAGGAGGCTGAATTCCAAAGGATCAAGGTAAAGCCAGCCTAGGCAGACGAGTCTATGAGACTCCATCTCCAAAATAATAAACAAAATGCTGGGCTGGTGATATAGCTAAAAGGTAAGCCTTGAGTTTAAACCCTGGTACTGGCATTAAAAACAAAAAAAAGTTTGGAAATTTAGTATAGATCAGTATGGTAGATCATGTGTTTTAATATGCTCAAAGCCCAGGTTTCAGTATCCAGCGCATGCACATACACATACACTCCACAAAGTTGGCCCCTCTTTATTAAATTGTGATTGTTCGTAGACTAGTCAATTATACCAAGAGAATATAAACTACTCATTTATGCTATGGAGTAGTTTATGGCTTTAATTAGACACTAAACAGTTTAGTGTCTTATGAACAAAAGTAGATTTTGTGGTCTGATCCTGAATACTGATATTTAACATTCCTTTGGTACTGGCCATGTGTGGAGTTATGTCGTTTAAGTGAGCAGCACACTGGCAAATGAGCAGGACACTGAGCTTTCCACAAACACATAACGAATAGCTAACAATCATCTATTCCTGGCTATGTTTCAGGAGAACCCACCCCAAATTGAAGTGTGGACACAAGCAAACAGACTCTTCTAATTCTCTATTCAAACACGAACACTAATTTATCTGGCACTTTAACCAAATTCATCAGATCATAATGAATTTGCATATGTTGGAGATAGAGAGATTACGGTTCTCAGCAACATAAATCAACACTCTCTCCTTTAATGGTATACTTTTTCCTCTTTCTTGCCTGCTTTGTCCTATTCACTAATACTTAAACCACAGAACACATAGGGGCATAATTCAGGCCCAGGGTATTGGTCCTAGCATTTCCACTGAGAGCTGGTACTCTACCACTTTAGCCACAATTCTACTTGTAGCTTTTTGCTAGTTAATTGGAGTTAAGAGTCTCTCTGAAAAATAAAAAAAGAGAGAGTCTCTCTGACTTTTCTTCTAAGGCTGGCCTCAAATCAGGATCCCTAGGTCTTAGCCTCCTGAGTAACTATGATTATAGTCCTGAGTCACCAGCACACAACTAAAGAATGAACTTTTAAAATAAACCCAAATACAGAAACTTAATCCAACTACAACACTTACAGTAATATTAAGCTAAAGTAAACAAACAAAAAAGATTTGAGGCTTCCAATAAAACAAAGTTTCTGGCATGTGAGACTTCAAAGGTGATCAACCAATTATTTTCTCTGGACAAAGCTAAAGCTTAGATGCAAAACTCCAGGTTACTAAAGAGATTAGGAAGGGTTCCCTTAGCAGCTGGGACACCTAGCCTGGTTTGGGAGACACAGGGGTGACAAGTCAGAGTCTACTGGGAAAGGTGGGCTCATGGGAGTCACAGCATACCAGATCTGCCACCCTCTGGGGAGGCAAAGTTTCAGGAGCATCTGGTGCAGTATAAACAGCCAGGGCATAAGGACTGACCACACAGGAGAACGCCTCCATCCCCAGAGCCAGCTGCTCAGAGTGGCTTCCTAACCAATAAGAGCATTTATTTTTTCTGGGCAAATAATGGGTCCTTTGGCCACCATGGCTCTCATTAAGGCTGAGATTCTAACTTCCAAATGCCATCTGCCACTGATGCTTTTAATGACCAGGCGCTGATTAGGTTCCAAAGTCCGGAGAACCAGCTTTCTATTTTTGTTTTCCATAATAGGGAACAGGCCGCAAAGCTCTAATGTGGCTCACATCAGAGCAAAGTCCAAGGTTGGTTTCTTAGGTTAAGTTCTCCTTGTTTTGAACCCTCAATGAGGCAAATTTATAGGCTGGGTGAAGTATCTGGTTCCCCAAACAATGAAAATCAAAACAGTTTATATTTGCACAACATTTTTTTTATGCCCAGATATATTTCAATCATCTTTTGTGGGTATTAAGTTGGACTGGAAAAAAAAAAAAAAAAGAACATACAGGAGTCCCTGACCATTTTTAGCTGCAGCCACTGCCTGATGCAGCCCTGTCCTTCCTCTCAAGTCCCTACCTTCTGCCACTAGCCCTACCTCCTCCTGTATAACATGGAAGCTATCACTACCCATTGATACTTGCCTGATTCCCTGCACCACACAGCCACATTCGCCTGTTCCGAGCAAACGAAGGTTTTTAATACTCCATGTTGTCAGAGCATGCCCCCAGGCCATGGCCCTCTAGCTCCACAGATGACAAACTCCTGTCCTGCTTGCCATGACCCCCCTCTCAGAAAGAAAGGGTAAAATACTCCAGCACAGTACTGAGAACCTCAGCAATAACAACAAAAGCAGAAGGGGAGCAGAACCAGACTCAAACCACGGTTTTGTAGACAATGGTAGACTAGGTAATATATACAATTGCCCAAGATGCCTGCTCATTATTAACAACAAAAACCTTGCATTAGAAGTGTCTGGCATGCAGAAAGCAAGAAACCCAAGCAAACCCATTGACTGGACTCCTAGCTGCACATTCTCTTGTGAAAATAGTCTAGCTGTGGCAGGTGGCATGGTCCCTCCTCTACACTGCTGGTGAGGGATAGTAGTGACAACTCCTTTGCAATTCCATCCTTCATTCACCCATCAAGAGTAAAATCCACCCATCAAGAGTAAAAGAGAAGCATGCCCTGAGTGAGCGGTTTCAAAAAAATTCTAGGTAATTCCCCGGAGAACCCTCATAAAAACAGACATCAGATAGACTGCAAGAAAATAGAGGCTTATTAACTTTATGTATAAGCTTCAAACTTGGGCCATCAAGAACTACGACTGGATAAGAAGGAGGCCTTCTGCCTGTATTTGTATTAGAAGAGAGTTGCAGAATACTCACCACCAAATAAAAAAGACAGATGAAGGAGCAAGATGCTGCGGCTTACCCCTACAATCCTAGCCACTCAGGAGGCTGAGATCTGAGGATCATGGTTCAAAACTGGCCCAAACAGGAGAGTGTATGAGACTCTTAGCTTCAAGTAACCAACAAAAAAACTAGAAGTGAAGTGTTGCTCAGAGAGTAGAGTGCTAGCCTTCAACCTAAAATGATCAGGGACAGTGCTCAAACATTGAGTTAAAGCCTTAAAACTGTCTTCCTTCCCCCGCTCCAATAAAAAAAGGAAGCTGGACGTGGTATTCAGGCCTTTGTTCCCAGCTACTCTGGAGGCAGAGTTAGGAGGATCATAGGCATCTAGCAAGCACCAGACCCTGAGTTCAATGCCTAGTACTGTCAAGGGGGGGTGGGGGGAGACAAGATATGTAGGCCAACTTGCTCATAATCCTCATCACTTTCCTGACTTTGTAATAGGTGCTTCAAAGCTGCTTTTGCTAAGAAGCTCTTAGTTGGGCCCATGAATGAACGCAAAGCAGGTAAGATCTGGACATCTTAGCATCTACTTTGCATCTCTGTCCTTAGTCCTGAGCCATTCCCCCTCTACAATCACTTTGAACTATCTTGGAATCCAGGAAAAACTGGACCACCTGTCGGTATGAATGTAACAGGGCCCCACCTGACCAATCATGAGACAATGAGCCACTGACTCACAGCCAATGACTGCTGCTACAACCATATGACCACATGGTACCTGAGACTACTGAATAATACATAGCCTTCCCCTGCACCTAACCCTTCCTCGTTAAAGCTAAAGCAACTCTGTTCCGGAAAGAGGATAAAGATGGATTGTAATACAACATTTCCTCTTCCTACCACTCCTGTCCATGTAATAAATTGGCTTTCTCTGCCCTCACCAGTCTCTCAGTTGGGGCAAGTGGTCAGACCTCAATTATGGAAGCCAGAAGTTTGGGCCTAGGATCTCATGTTACACTTTGCTCATACATACAGCCAGAAGGCTACCTGATTCAGAATCACAATTAAGAAGCCCATCAATACCATGGCTGCCAAAGCTAGGGCTCTACACATGCTCCTTGCATGCAGAGCTCTGAAAGGAAGGTCTGGAGGCCATATTTCCAAACGACTCCAGCTATTCTTGCCTCAGCAGTCACAGGAGCTGCACAAGCCACAAGAGAAGACTGGTCAAGTGAGGTCAAGTCAAGGTAGTGCTGCAGCCAAAGGCTTAGTCCCTTGTCATGGTGCCAAGACAGGTGTGACATGGGCAGCCTGGCACAGAAACACTACTTTCTAGCCTGGAAGGTAACCTGAACCTTCCTCTGAAGAGCTACTTCACCCCTCCTGTAGTTTTGAGGCCAGTTTTTCTCAAACAAGGGTGAAGAAAGGAAGGTAAGAGGTAGTGAGTGTCATTCTTCGAGAGCAAAGAAAACCGGCAGGACCATCCCCATGTGGGTCAGGTCAAGTAAGGCTGTGGGATCCATTTGGTAGAAACACAGACTATGTCTTATATCAAAGACAATAGAATGTTTTTGGGTTTTTTTTTGTCCATCATGGGGCTTGAGCTCAGGGCCTGGGCACTGTCCCCGAGCTCTTCTTTTTCAAAGCTAGTGCTCTATCACTTGAGCTACAGATCACTTCTGGTTTTTGAGTGGTTAATTGGAGATAACAGTCTCCAAGGGGACTTTTCTGCCTAGGCTAGCTTTCAATCATGATCCTCAGGTCTCAGCCTCCTGAGTAGATAGGATTATAGGCACGAACCACCAGCACCGGGCAATAGTTGGAACTCTTTAAATTAGTTAATTACTTTGTATTATTTTACTTCCAAGACCTCACTTTTGACTATTTAAGATACTAACATTAAAAAAAATTAACTTGGAGCTGGGTACCAGTGGCTCACGTCTGTAATCTTAACTACTCAGGTGGCTGACATCCAGAGGATCAAGGTTCAAAGCCAGAAGGAAAGTTCACAAGACTTCCTCTCTATTTAATCAGCAAAAAGCTGGGTTAGAAGTATGGCTTAAGTAGTAGTATGGCTTAAGTACAGCTTAAGAACCAAATGAGCACAAATAAAGCTAGTATAAGATCCTGAGTTAAAAACAACAACAACAAAAGCCTATTTCCAGTACCATTGTGACACTTAGCAGACCCCCCACCCCCATGGTATCTGAATAATTTAACGAGTTAATGGATGGGGTCTGTCCAAGTTTCAACCCCATGAGCCAGACTCTTTATCACCAGCCCTCCCGAGTTTATTATTGCACATGGAAAGCTTAGCATCCACGTAGTTGTTTACCTACCGCCCTGACAGCCAACACCATTCTCTAGGTGATAAGAAGTCTACTTGAGTTCTCATCTTTCAAATTCCCACATTCTATTTCCCCTGCAACACTTTTTATGAGAAAAGTTTAAAATTTTTACACACACACACACATCAGCCTGTTATAATTTTGTTTTGGAGGCAGTACAAAAGCAAACATCTTACAAAACACTGACAGAATCTAAAAAGAATCTGTAAATGTCAAACACAAATTCAGCTCATGAAACAAAGTAAGGGGAAAATGGTATCAATTTAAGGGAAAAGTTTAAATAGAAATTTCATAAAAGATCAACAAATAAATTCCACATGTGGCTCTATTGTTTACTAAAAAAGTTAATCCCACTTTCATTGGCTAAGCAACACAGAACAAGTTTGCTTCTAATTTAATAACTCTTTCAGATCTAAGGCTCCAAAAGTAGACATCTTCCAGCCAGAATAAACCAAGTTTTTCTGTTTTGAAATAGTCTGAGTTTTCTGGGCTTGGGAACTGTCTATTTTCCTCTTATTCAGCCATCAATGATGTAGTCCCTTCAACTACATGTAACAGTATATAACTATATACATTGTAAATAAAAGCATATCCATATAATACATATGTAGCTATGTGTATACACATATCTTTATGTTAAATTTTGGTAGTGCATTTATAAAACTTTTAAAAGGATATGCCAAATGAGATAAATTTAAGGGTTTGTTTTTTTTAATTGCAAATAAGCTTAGCTGGGCACCATGCCTGTAATTCTAGCTACTTGGGATGCTGCAATGAGGATCCAGGTTCAGAACCAGTCTGTGACAAATAAAACCCATGACACTCATATCTCCATTAACCACAAGGAAAAACAAGAAGTGGAGCTGTGGCTCAAGTGGTACAGTGCAGTGCGAAAAAAAGCTAAGAGACAGTGCCTAGCCCTGAATTCAAGTCCCCAAACCAGCACCAAAAAAACCAAGGGGGGAAAAAAGCTTAAAATTCTTTTATCATGTAAGTTCAATTGATACATCACTTTTCAAACTACCATTATCCTAACAAAAAGTAGCTTTTATGCTTAATTTTTTAAAACATATAATGCTTAGAGCAAGTTTTCCTCTTGAGTTGGACAAACTCCATCTGTGATACTGGATGACATTGACACTTGCTATCAGTAACCAACACTCCAACTTCTGGCCAACAATAGTGCCAAAAGCCAAGGTGACTGGACTATCTGAGAACAAAAGTTCTAGCCGAATAACTGGTGGCTAAGGGTGTGGGGCATTCTCCTGCCCCAAGCCTGGCAAACTTCAGAAGCAATAACTACCTAATGTTTGAAATCAAACTGGGATAGGGATGAGGGAGCAGGCAATGTTCAAGGAACCAGGAAGGAAGGAAACTGTTTGGTTAAATGTGTATTATATGCCAAGCATTGTGGTATATACTTGTGCATACCCGATTCATTTAATCCTTACACATGCTCTATGAATTTGATTTTGCTTTTCTTATACCAATGAAATGCAGTAAGATGTCTCCTTGTTATATAAACCTAAATATATCAAGTTATTATTTTTCTATAGGTCTCTTTATTACTCTTTGAAAATTCTATCATATATAAGAAAATACTAGCAAATGATCTACTGAATTTTGGAAGCTAACAAAGGGATTGATTTTACTAGAAACAAAGAGGGAGAAGGAAGAGAGGAAGGGAAAAAAAAAGCAACCACATTTATTGAGCACAGTGTTTTAGTTTCCCATGGCTGCCATCACAAAACACCACAAACTGAACTTAACAGAAGCATACTGTCCTGCAACCCTAGATGACTCTCAAGTCCAAGATTAAGTGGCAAGCAGGGTTGGTTCTTTCTGGGAGCCAAAAGGAAAATTCTGCCCCTGTCCTCTCCACCAAACTCCATCTTTGGGGTTCACTGACTTTCTGACAAAACATCCAATCTCTGCTCTATTGTCACATGATGTTCTCCCTTTAAGTGTCCCTGAGTCTCACTGGCTCAGAGCCCATGCTGTTGACCTCATTTTAATTTACTTTCCTCTGTGATCACCCTGTCCTCATATAAATTCACATTCTGAGGTACTGGGCTTGAGAATTCCCACGTGCCTTTTTCTGGAGAGGATACAACCCAACTCAGAATAGACTAATACAAAGATAGTTTTTGTTTTTGTTTTGTTTTTGTCATTCATGGGGTTGAACTCTGGGCCTGGGTGCTGTCCCTCAGCTCTTCAGCTCAAGGCTAGTGCTCTACCACTTGAGCCACAGCACCACTTCCGGTTTTTATCTGTTTACATGGTGCTGAGGAATCGAACCCAGGACCTCATGCATGCAAGGCAAGCACTCAACCACTGAGCCAACTTCCCAGCCCCACAAAGACAGTTCTGTCTTTGCAGTTAAGACTACAAGTACTACCCAAAGGCTAATACCATTCTTTTTTTCATTACTTGGGATTCAACCCCAACTCACCTGATAGGCTCTACCAACTGAACAACAATCCTGCTTTGTTTTTATTTTGTTTTTGAAATAGGGTCTCACTAGCTTTGCCCAGGTTGGCCTCAGACTCATGAGCCTCCTGTCTCTGCCTCCCAAGGAGCTATGAGGACAGGCGTGAGCCAATCTGCCCAACTCAGATAGCAAGTTTTAAAGACTATATAAAATCTCTCCATGTTTCAAGCTGTGTCAATTACAACTCTGCTTGAGGCTAGTGTTAAACATAATTCAAAACATGATTTGGGTAAATTCATGTCGATGTCTGATTTCATTGTCAATGAAGGAGAAGTGGTTTTGTAATCAGACTTTGTGACAAGGAACATGCTGGATTTTTCTGAGAAAAGCAAGAGGAAAAAAGAAAGAAAAACTTGCATTGTCCATCCCACTGCAACACACAGAATGGGATTCTGAACATACAATAATTTCTTTTGTAAGCCCAAGATTTTCCTATGCTTTGAGTGGTATGAAATAAAATGTACCCAAGAGCCTTCTTATCAAGTCTTCAAAAAAGGGGACAGAGTAAATGTAATGAGATGGAAGGATGGAGTTTTTCTTTTTTCTTTTTTTTTTGGGGTCCGTTCGTGGGGCCTGAACTCTGGGCCTGGGTGCTGTCCCTCAGCTCTTCAGCTCAAGGCTAGCGCTCTACCACTTGAGCCACAGCACCACTTCTGGCTTTTTTCTTTTTGCTTATGTGGTGCTGAGGAATCGAACTCAGGGCCTCAGGCATGCAAGGCAAGCGCTCTACCACTGAGCCACCTTCCTAGCCCCAGGATGGAGTTTTTCTAGAGTGATAAACTATTATATACACTAATGATGCTGGCATTTACATAAACCTACACATGTGTTGAAATTCAGAACTCTACACTAAAAATATCAACCGTACTGTATAACTTTTACAGTAATACTTTAGCACTTACTTAGTGTCTGTTTTTGGTTTTTGGTATTTTTTTCAGTAATTTTAAGTGCGCTCTGGTTTGATTTGGGGTGGTACAAATGGTCTATTTATGAGCAACACCTCTAGGCCTTGAACTGTGTTGTTTTGTTTTGTGGCACTGGGGATTAAACCCAAGGTTTTGCATATGACAAGCAAGTACTTACCACTGAGCTACATTCTCAGTCTAGAATCTGTTAATCCTATTAAAGTAAACCTATTTTTCAACTAAGGAGTGGTATCTCTAAAGATTAAATAATTTGCCTTAGGTGAAAGGCCTAGGATCTGAAACCACATTTCACTGGTTTCAATGCCTCTATTTTTCCTGCACTGCCTCATAAAAACCCCTCAAACTCCCCTAGTAGTTAACACAGATATAGCATCTCTAGCTCAGGGCTGCAAACCCTTCATTAAGTTCAAGGTGTTGTCTGAGGGACCTGCAGGTAAGCCTGGGATTCCACAGAGAGGAGAAGATAAAGCAGCGAAGCCCATCTACTTATGTGACATCATTCTTTGAGGACACTTTCTGTGGCAGTGGGCCAAAGACAACAGATCAGATGCTATGCATCAACAACATTATCTGTGATATGGTGAAGTTAGGCCCACTTCACACAGAAGCAATAATCACAATCTGCCTTCTAAGTCCTCTGTACTTAATAATTAGAAGAGCAGGAGAAAATATGTCCAGATAGAAGTTTAAGGCATGCATTTAGCCATTCTCCATGATGCTGGCTGGGTCTCCATTGGAGGTCTAGGAAAACGTGGCATCAAGCTGAGTAGCCAAGACACATGGTTGGACTAAATTCTCTAGAGGACTAAATTCTCTTTAGGCTTTCTCTTTCCTAGGGCTCTTCACTGAAGCTCAGAGCTGCTTCTGTCACTCAGGATAAAATCACACCAGCCATCTGTCAGAACCAATGTTCAAGGCATACAACCAATAAGAAAAGGAAATATCAGCAAGAGCTCATCAGGCCAGTTAGTGGCCAGCTACCGGATACCTTCGGAAATGGTTAAGAGCAAAGATTGCTGGCAGCTGACTGCTCTCATTTGCATGCACACTGAGTCCCAGCACTTCTTTCTGTTTCCTTCAGGCTCATATGCATACATGTTTATGTAAAAGTATGTGTACAAATCCACAATTACTTATTTCTTTAGTATGAAAACCCAAACACCATCTTTTAATCACTACAACAAACACATCTGATGGGCACTGGCCGACCATGCCTGTGATCTTAACTACCCAGAAGGCTAAGCTCTGAGGACCTTGATTCAAAGCCATCCCAGGAAAAAAAAAAATCTGTGAGACTCTTATTTCCAATTAACTAGCAAAAAGCTGGAAATAGAGGGGTGGCTCAAGTAATAGGGCACCAACTTTGAGTGAAAAACACAAGTGAGAGACCAAGGCCAAGTTCAAGTCCCCAGTACTGGCACAAAAAACAAAGCAAACATACAAACCCTGAGATTTGTATTATAAACTATCTTATTAACAATCATGACCCAAAATATGGATCTGCCTTTCAATTTCATCACCTGAATTGTTTCAGGCTAGGAGCAACATCAAATTCATCTTCACAAAAATCCACTGTGAACTGGATGCAATGACTCACACCTGTAATCCTACCTACTCAGGAGGCTGAAATCTGAGGATTGTGGTTTGAAGCCAGCCCATACAGGAAAGTCCAAGGGAATCTTATCTCCAATTAACCACTAGAAAACCAGAAGTGGTACTATGGTTCAAAGTGGTAGTGCACTATCCTTGAGCAAAAAAGCTCAAGGACAGTGTTTAGGCCCTGAGTTCAAGCACCATGACAAAACTAAAAATAAAAAAAATTCCACTGTAATTCCAAAGAAAATACTCTGAAACTGGTGGAGATTTGTAATCCATTTCTTCAACTGAATTACAGAAAAATAAGGCAAAATGAAATGTATAATTCAATACAAAACAACACAGGCTTTTTGTCTTGAAATCTAACTCTTGAGATCTAACCATTATTACAGTCTTGTGATAGCACACTGTCAAGTCATGCTCTAATGAATTAAAAAACAAATGAAAGTTCTGTTAGATCATATGACAGTGCAGCTTTTGTGGATCTGAAATGATTGGATATCAGCAAATTCATGTGCTTTGGCCTGACAGATCAGGATTGGCCACACAAGCTGTTAGGAGGAAGACATAAACCAAGCTAACATGAAAAATTATCTTAACCAAAATTTCTTCTAAACATAATTTTAGTGAGAGAGAATTCACATGGAATAATATTCAATAATTTTAAGTACAGAATTTGCCTTTTTTTTTAATGGAAGTAGTAGGGTTTGAATTTGGGACCTTATACTTGCCAGGCAGGTACCACTTGAGGTATATCCCTAAGTCATTTTTGCTTTTGATATTGCTTGAATAGGATCTCATTTTTGGCCTGTGTCAACCTAGCTACTTTCTGTGTAGCTAGGATGAATAGCATGTGCCACCACACTCAAGTGTGTTTCTCTTGGAATAGGATCTTGCAAACTTTTGCCAAGGCTCGATTCAACAGTTATCCTAATATCTCCAACCACCCAACTAGCTGGATTATACAGGTGTGATAAACCACACTAGCTCTTTGGTCCACTTTTTAACTGTGCTGTCTTGTCATTGAGTTGGATAGCTGTTGATTTGTTGTTGTTGCTGTTGTTTTGGTCAGGTATATAGTTCACAAATATTTTCTCCTGAACTCCAGATTGCTTCTTCATTTTCTCAGCAGATCTTTTGAAAACCAAAGTTTTTAATTTGGATTAAGTACAATTTCTTACATAGTTTCTATGCTACAAAAAAAAAACTGTGCTGTTTCAGGGAGGAAGGATATATAGACAGCACAGAGAATTTTCAGTGAAATTATTCTATATGATACTATAATGACAGATACATGACACTATATATTATCCAAACCCGCAGATGTATAACACCAAGAGTGGGTCCCA
This sequence comes from Dipodomys spectabilis, assembly GCF_019054845.1. Classification (NCBI taxonomy): domain Eukaryota; kingdom Metazoa; phylum Chordata; class Mammalia; order Rodentia; family Heteromyidae; genus Dipodomys; species Dipodomys spectabilis. The sequence goes on along the minus strand of NW_024870686.1, from coordinate 8,408,402 downwards.
ATATAAAACCGAATATAAATGGGCTGATCATGGTTGTTAAGTTATTCAGTTGTAACAAAGTACCATTTTGGTGAAGGGTGTTAATAGTAGAGGGCATGGGGAAGGATCACTCCAGCTTCCACTCAACTTTGCTGTGAACCTAAAACAGTTCTAAACACTAAAGTCTACTAAAAAATAATAATAAATGTTTTCCTACTCTATGGTCAAAAAAAAGATTCTCCTGGGCTTTCTTAGTCAGATTTTTATAGCTGGCAATCTTACATTGAGATCTATAATCACTTGCGCATATGATATGAAGTTAGGGACAAGGTTCACTTTTAAGTGTACAGTTAGCTGTGTTTACCATATTGGTTGAAAATACTATCCTTTACTCATAGAATTGCATTTATATGTGTTGTCAAGTATCAGTAGACTGTATGTGTGGGTATTTGTCTAACTTAGACCAAACACACACTCTCTCTCTCTCTCTCTCTCTGGGTTCCCACACTTCAAATTAAGTATTTGAATCAGGTAGTGAGAGTCTTCAACTTAGAATCCCTATTTTTAAATAATTTAATGGTTGCATATTGATTGATTCTCAAGGGACCACCCAATCTTAGTGGATGTAAACAATGTAAGACCTCCCAATGATGCCATTGCTTCAGCCCCTTTTTTTTCCTTTTCATATGAACAGAAGCTCTTTCCATACATTCCAGTGGGATTTCAAAGGCCTTCATCTATTTTTTGCTTAGATGAGACATAAAGAATTCCTGCACAGTTGACAATAATGCTGTTATCACAAATTCTTTTTTCTCATTTTTCCAGCCATGATCCACTGGATGATTGCTCTCCTGTCTTAAGATTCTTCCAGACCACATACGTCATCAAAAGCTTTCTAATTTCCATTTTGTCTTCTGTTGCCTCCATCTCTGGCCTACTTCAGAGAATCACTTCTCTGGCAGACTGGTCCTTAAGCCAGACTGTGGCCTGGTTCACTTAGAGTCTGAGTCTTACCTCAGCCAGTCAGAACTACAGAAGAACTGAACAAACAAAGCCAAAGCAAACAAACAACCCCAAGCAAACTGCTAATGGCCAGTAGAGCTCTCCAAGCCACAAGATGGCCCGGTCCTCTCCTCCTTTTTCTTCCTCCTCCTCTTCCTCTTTACCCCCTCTCCCCACATCACACATCAGTCCACACAATGTCTTCAAATCTAAGCTTAGCAAGGAAGCCTGTTTTTAATTTTTTTAACCAAATTCATATCAAGCTTCTTTTGTTGATTCTAATGTGTTTCAGGTAAATCAAAGTACACGAAATTATAAATCAGTGGTTTAATAAGATTGCTTTGTAAATATCTATCTTCTGAAATACTCAAACATGTTTATAGGACTATAATGGGCATAAAACTACCTACTCCACTCCCTTTCTAAACTACTACTACCTGCCTACAAGATAGTTTTGAATTTTATTATATGATAGTTATATCCCACTATTGAAACCCCTAGACTTGGGAGTCACATGATAGTTACTTTATTCTAAGCCCACTTTTTTGGGGGAGGTGGGGAGGAAGAGAAAGGGGATGAAACGAGATGGTATCATACAGTTACATTAAAAAGTAAAGCTATACTAAAGCTACCAGCACAACTATATTTATCGTGGCATTATTTACCACAGCTAAGATATGGAACCAACCCTGATGCCCCTCAGTAGATGAGTGGATCAAGAAACTGATATATACATATATATATGTATATGTATATATATATGTGTGTGTATATATACATCAGAAAGAATGACTTTGCCCCATTTTTAGGAAAGGGAAAGACTTGGAAAAAATTATATTACGTGATGCAAGCCAGGCCCAAAGAAACATTGATCCCATGGTTTCCCTTATTTGCAGTAACTAATATATGTCTAGAACAAGCAGAAAAGGTCAAAAGCTATGTACATATGACCATATAAGATGATGTTAAGTAAAATGAACCCCAAGATAGGGACACAGTGTTTTTTTTTCTTGCTTGCTATTGTTTTTAATGTATTTATAAGGTACAATGTGATTTTTTTTTCCTTTGGTATGTTCCTCCCCCATGGTATAACCTCTGTTTTCACTGTATTTGATTCTGGTGCCCTGCATCTGGTATATACATTTTTCTAATTTGGGGTAAGGAAAGGAAAAACAAAATGCTTAAATAGGGATACAGGTTGATTCATTGTAACAATGAGATGTACAAGATACTATGTTGAATACGAACTTTTCAACTTCAGGCATTGGGGGGGGGGGGGGCGTGAGGGAGGAGTTGGGGAGGTGGGTCTGGAAGGGATGGCAGGGAGAAAAAAAAAGGAGAGGGTAACAATGCTCTATAGGAAATGTACTCATTACCTTACTCATGTAACTGTAACCCCTCTGTACAGTATCTTTAAAATAAAAATATATGTTAAAAAAAATGATATATAATGTGAAAAAACAAAAAAAAGTGCTAAATTTTTCTTATTCAAGGTTGTTTGAGGTTTCTTTGGTTTTATGTTTGAATCATATATTATCTTCTAAAAAGGCTACCTAAAAGGTTTCTAAACAGATTAATTAGGAGTCAATTAAGGGGGAAAAAAGGTTTCACCTTCAAGACGAGAGACTGAGAAATTTTCCCCATAAAGACCTAGTTCTCCTGTTTAACAATAAAAACTAAAACCTTTGATATGCTCATTTAAAGTAGGTAGAAAACCACAAGTGCACATGATGAAGAAGGAGGAGGCCAGATGTCATGACTGTAACCATAGACACTGGAACAGACCCCAGCCAAAGAGACTGCTAGGAAATGAAGCAGATGGCACCTGACATTAACTTCTTCCTTGAAAAACTTCTCTTGGTTTTAGAGGGTGAAAGTTAAGAACAATTTTAATTACTCAATTGTCAAATCCTTCAAAGTGTACTGCTATTAAGCTCTCTGAAATTTCTAGTAATTATTAACACAGTTACCACTGTTAAGCCATTCAGCCATTTAATCCTACTATTTTAGTTTTATTGTAAAGTGATGTCCAGAGGGGTTACAGTTATGTAAGTCAGGTACGTTTCTTTTTGATGTAAAGTACATTTCTTTTTGAACAGTGTTACCCCTTCCTCATTTTCTTCCACATTTTCCCCAAGTGGCCCTCCTACCCCCATAGTTGTAAAGTTCATTTCCAACATAGTGGCTACTGAATATCACTGTTGAATTGGTTCACCCTTTGTCCCACCATTTCTGTGATTCCCTTTCTCTACCCCCAAATCAGATTAACTTATATACAAGACAAAGGGTATAGAAATCAAAATTTTGTTCCCAAATTAATAGGTAGTACCTTAAAAGAATTTAAATTTTCATAGACCAGATAAGTCAGGTGATTGGCTCATATAAAACCTTTGGAGCTATTTGACTCAAGAAGACAGAAAAGTCAATGCTGAGAAAGCTGCCCACCTATCTGCCTTGTTGGGGATGTCCTCTTAGCTTTCTAGACAGAGGAGGCAAGGGAAAAGCACCAGGTCATAGCCACCTTAGAAGAGGGTTTAAATGAAGAGGATTAAATTCTGGTTCCTGACCCATACATTTTTGGAAAGTTTTGCTCCTGACCAAAGAGGTTTCATTACTTTCTTTCTCGAAGCAGGAAGAAATCAGGAACAGAGGGAAGGTAGGCATGCTAGCTTCACCACAGGTCCAGGTGCCCTAGAGTGGCAGCTATACAATGGACACCACCTGCCCCATGATCTCCCTCCAACGGCTACTCCTATTTCAGAAGGTGAAACTCAGGCATCCAATTGCAGACCTGAAAGAGGAATCATGGCACCTGATAGGATGTCTTAGATCTGGTAAGGGTCAGGGAGGCTAAATGGGCCCCCGAGTCCCTTCTCTCTCCTCATCTCCTGAATCTTCTTAAAATGGTGACAGCCTCATTTACTGCAACTGCAGGAGCAGAAGTAACAATATTCATATTACTATTTGAATCACTTCCATCTTATAAGCTCCCCTAATCAGCATTGTCTTGAGAAATTCTAAAATGAAATTATGATATAAATAAATGAATCAAGACAGTACACATGGGGCTGGGAAGGTGGCTCAGTGGTAGAGTGCTTGCCTTGCATGCCTGAGGCCCTGGGTTCGATTCCTCAGCACCACATAAGCAGAAAAAGCTGGAAGTGGTGCTATGGCTCAAAGTGGTAGAGTGCTAGCCTTGAGCTGAAGAGCTGAGGGACAGCACCCAGGCCCAGAATTCAGGCCCCATGACCAACAACAACAACAAAAAAAAAGACAGTACACATTTCCTATATAATTAACCTTCTTTAGGTTATGGGGAGATATACATTTAGTAGAAGATATTTTTTAAGGTATAATCCTATCATTCGCAAATAATGAACTATAGATTTAGAAGGTGACAATAGGAAAACAGACAGGGATGACTTGATGTGTCTATTTTTAGCACCTAGTTCAGCTACACATAATATATTAAAAATACTTCCCATATTCCTATAACACAGTATTATAATCCAGTAGGAGAAACAAATCAGGTCTTCAGATGGAAGGAAACAAGATATTAAAGTATATCTAGGCTAGCAGAGAATGCAATTAAATAAAACTATAGTTGTATTAAACCACAACAGTTATTAGTCTATACAAACCCATTCAATTCTCTAAACTTTCCAGTATATATACACATATATATGTATATATGTATGTATATATGTATATGTGTATATATGTGTGGGTGTGTATATATATATATATATATGTGTGTGTGTGTGTGTGTATATATATGTAGGTCTTGGGGCCTCTGGGCCTGGGCACTGTCCCTCAGAATTTCAGCTCAAGACTAGCGTTCTACCACTTGAGCCACAGCACCATTTCCGGCTTTTTCTGTTTATGTGGTGCTGAGGAATCAAACCCAGGGCCTCATGCATGCAAGGCAAACACTCTACCACTGAGTCACCTTCCCAGCCCTCCAGTATATTTTAGAGCACAAGTTCAAAATACAATCTCACACTCTTGAAAGCATACTTTTAACTGTTCCTAAGAGAGCAATAATCAACATTCCTAAAATAAAATAATTAGATTGGGTCCTCTGACAAATACAGTAAAAGCAGTCCTTGGTATCTCTGCTTCCAATCATCTTATGTAAGGCCAGGCACCAACATTGTACAGGTAGAATCCCTTCTAATTAATTCTGGTGGAGTCTGGCAGAACACCCTGTTAAAACTACCACCTCATTAAAGTATGTAGTAGCATCCACTACAGAAAAAAGTTACAGATGACTAAAAGGAACGTTACAACTGCCTTCCATTTACAGCCCTCAGTGGTTCATGTGTGCAAGGTAAACAGTACCTTTGACATCTCCTTCTGATGACTTTGTTAGGGGAGGAAGGAAAGAAGTGTATGGTATGTGTGTGGAGGGCGGGGGGGTGGGGTGGGGGGGAGAGATACCAAATGGGTCACTGTTACGTTTTATACTACTCAATCCTCTCCTTTCCTCTAGTCTAGAGAAATTATACTGGGGGGGGGGGGGGGGAAGGATCATTTATTCCAATTTGTTTTACTGTACTGTTACTAGGTCAGAAGATAGTTCACACCCAACCTGATTTTGTAAAGATGTCTATTGAGAAGAGGGTGCTATGGGCACCCAGGCCCATGGGTCCATATGCCATGGGCCGAGAAGTGTGCCTCCTCTGTGCTTTTCATCAGCCCAGCCTATAGCTGGGAGCAAGCGGCACTCTGCCTCTGCTCCCAGCCTCCCAGCCTGCTAATGAAAAAACAAAGCACCCAAAAACATCAGAGCATAACACAGCGGACCCAATCCTCCTGCACGGAACAGCTCTCCTTAATGCACTCACTCTGACCTCCTCTTTTACAAGCCCTACCACTGAATCTAAGCTAGAACAAAAGGTAATTCGTTCTGCACAGCCATAAAGAACTCCAGGGCTGCCAGCATCCATAATTCATGATGCAAAGCACGCAGCCATCAGCCTCATCCATCCTCTCGATATTACAAAGTAGAGAAAGGTTATCACATTAAAATTTGTAAGTCTTTTATTTCTACACAATTCTTTCAAATTTAAGAAATGGTGAACTGTATTCTTCCACCAGTGCCAGTCTTTACACACAGAAGACTACAAATCTTCAGGAATTCACCTGGTATCCATTTGAGGGGGGGGGGGGGGAACACTAAATAACCTCAATAAACCAATTAAGTCAGTAGGCAACATAGATTAGTCCTCTTGAGGTAACTCTCACCAAATCAATTCTGCTTTGTTTTAAAATGTATGAGCATTATCTATCTCCATAGTGGTAAAAATTTTTCCTCAACAAGACACTCCATCCAACCAGAGGCCCAATTTCTGCATGCCAGACAAGGGAGCTGAAGCAAGCCCACAGAAGGTCCTAGTGCTGCCACTGGAAGAGACCTAGGTCTCTACCTCATTCGTGTCTTGTACTATTTCCTTGTTCTCCAAGGACCTGGCCAGGGCCTTTATCATTTATTAAAGTGACCTCATGGTTCCCTCAATCCCTTTCAAATCCATCTTTCACATTGCTGCCCTAAGATAGCCAATAAAATATAAACTCAATAGTTCCCCATCTTTGATATTTCTTTCTCATCCTTAAGGACAGTGGCGGGGTGGGGGGGGAAGAATTGGGTTCCACTTTAACTGATACGGAGCCATCAAGAATTTTCTTTGGTGGAAAAAAAAAAGCTTAGCTGATCAGATAGGCTAAATACTAATTACACATGAGCTGCACTGATATGTGAAGAGCCGGGCTCCTAGTAATTTAAACCATCCTCAATTCCTACCAAACCACCTTTCTCAGTAGCTCTGGTGCCTTATGGGAAAGTCCCCAAGATTTCCTCTGGATTCCTCCCATCCATCCTACTCCCCCCTCCCCCCCCCCCCCCACCTGGCTCTGGATGGAAGTTCCCCCTCAGGCCTTGGGAGCCTGGCCCTTGGAATTTATTACCAGCACTTTGGCTGTGGGTTTGCTGCTTAGCTACACCTCCTTGAGCGTAGCTTCTTGGGACCAGGGTCTTAAGCATCTCTACTCTGCTGCTCCATGGCCTGCTCCATACCCAGTCACTGCAGATTCCCAGATACAATGCTTAATTCAAATCGCCATCCACTTAAGACAGGTGTCAACTATTATTTTCCTGAGGAGCAGTATGAGGTGGTAACAAAGACAGTAGGTTCCTGGGGACACCCTACACTCAGATTCAAATGCATGCCCACTTTAATTGGCTCTTTGTGCCTCAGTGTTCCTCATCTAGGAAATGGGATTGTGATCGTAAGAATTGTCATTTATTGAGCACTTACTACTTGGGAAAAACAACCCTGGTGTCTTGATGTTCATTATTTTATGTAACCCTTATGTAACCCCTAAGGGGAGAGTAACAGATGCTTAGGAACTGCTAGGATTATTTCTCTTCATTTACAGATGAAGAAACTGAGGATCCGAGAGGATAAGTGGCTTTCTGTGCATAGCAGCCTCCTTGCTCCCTAATCCAAAGACAAAGGATTCAAGTTCTCACTCACTGATGCAAGATTTCCACAAAGCAAGAAAACTACATGGCAATTCTCATGTCTGGCTGTAGCTAGAGTCAGACACATGTTTCTACCTTTACAGAAATAAGCTACATCAGAGAAGGGAGATGGTGGGAAGAGGAAGGTGAAACATAAAGTCATCTCTCCTTGGAGTAACACACACCCAGACTGCAAACATTATAAAAGGATCTGAAAGACACATGCTTCTGCATCCTAAGGAGGCAGGGGAGCATGTGTTAGTGCATGGACACGAACAAAGACACTGACACACGACCAGATTCTTCAAAAGCAAATATTTGTCTACAACCAAAGAATGGAGATTTCTTTTCTAACAAACAACAATGAACACCATTCTAATTCCCGGTTCTGCCTCCTGGTTGCCAGTGGGTTATGATGATCTCAGTGGAGATCCCCAGGGAATAAACGTGTTTTGAATCACAAATGGAACCATAAATCAGAGGGTTTATGGACTGTAAAAGAAGAAGGGGGTGTGGCCTGCGTATTTCCACCCTATAGCTTCTTGCATGCGGAACACCTGGAGATCAGTCACCTGGTTTTTTTGGCTGAGCAAGAAGATTTTAACAGCCCTGGTACTCATCAAGCTGCAATCAACCCTGCCATTTGCATGAGCTATGGATGCTGGAGCATGTTACACATCGAGGCTCCCATGCATCAATGGGGTTCCAGAAGCAGGTGCTGGGGAGCCCGACAGGCTGCAGATAAGCTGCCTGGCTGCAGTAAAGCCAGGTCCAACAGCCCCAAACCACATTCCTGCAATACCCTAATAGAAAAACCAATAGACTTTAATTTTCCCTACACCGAGAAAAGAAAAGAGATGAAAACAATGTAGTAACCAGGGAGAAGCAGAGAGCTGTACACACATTGTGTCTTTTTGCAGGGAAGAGAAATGCGTATATAGCTGCATAGGCTTAATAAAAGAAATAAATTGAAAGGAACACCTGCTCCAGCCAAGAAAGGCAGCAAGACATCTTCGAAGGATGAAGGGGAACAACCAGGCAGTGCTGGTACTCATAAGCCATCTGGGGGCGGTGGGGTGGGGGGGGGGAGTGGGGAGGGGAACAATGTTGGGGATGGGAACAGATGCATCCCACAGGGGCTTTGCATCTCATCATTGTCATTGTCATTGCCATCATCCTTGTTGTTTTGTTGGTGGTGGTGATGCTGTTGTTTCTGGGCACAAGAAGCCAGACTCTCAGGGGATGAGTGAGCTGTTTTTGGCATCACAATGTTCTTTTGGAAAATTCACATATCTATTTTTAGTGTTTCCCATGCAGTTCCTAAGCCAACAACCCTCCTGATTCAAAGGCACCTTGGCCATACCATGAGTTAAGAGAATCCCCAGGAATATAGTTTTAAATACTCAGGGATTTGCCCTTTAGCCACCCAGTCCACATTGGGTTCCTCAGGTGAGGTGAAGGATGTTAAAAGCCACACAGCCAATGAACCCTGCAAGAATCTCTGACTCTTAATGGTTGGTTAAGCTGATTGGTTAGCTTCAAATAGAATACGCCAGGATCTTGTGTGTACTATTTTCCCAGATTAGACTCATTTTTTATTCATTATGTACCAAGAAAAGCAAACTGTATGGATAATCTGTTTTTGTTTTTACAACTCCCATTCAGTATGACAAGCAAACACTCAGGGCCTGAGTCCTGGGCTTAGATTGGAAAACAAAATAGTGCAGAACTGCAGAAGTCAATCATGAGAAAAAAACTAAGCATCAGCACACACGATTCCCATGTAGACAGCACTTGGGTGGAAAGGCAGGAACAATGTTTTGAGTCAGCAAGATGAGGTCTAATTATTTACATTGATTTCTTTTTTTTTTTTTTTTTTTTTGTCGGTCGTGGGGCTTGAACTCTGGGCCTGGGCATTGTCCCTTAGCTCTTCAGCTCAAGGCGAGCGCTCTACCACTTGAGCCACAGCGCCACTTCCGGTTTTCTGGTGGTTTTATTGGAGATAGGAGTCTCACGGTCTCTCCTGCCCGGGCTGGCTTTGAACCGCGATCCTCAGATCTCAGCCTCCTGAGTAGCTAGGATTACAGGCGTGAGCCACCAGCGCCTGGCCCTACATTGATTTCTTATATGACACTGTATGCCATTAGCTGTTATCACAGTCTTACTTTGATCAAGGATTTATTTATTTGCAAACATGTAGGATGCATAATTATTGTTCTGTCTAAACACTGTATCACATGGTAAGGGATGAATTAAGCTAAAAAATGCATAATTACATCAGAAACTATGATATACCAATATGTATCACAAAAAGCAACTGAAAACATCACCTTTGTTTTAAATAATAAAATAAAATAATAAAACAATAACATTCATCTGTTCCCAAGCTGTTTATATATCCCATCATCCTGACTCAGAGGTCTGTCTTTTGCTCAATTGCACCAGGAGGGTGCTGAGGACAGAGACTCCTAATCGAAGAAGAAGAAGGAGGAGGAGGAGGAGGAAGAAGAGAGGAAGAGGAAAAGGAAGAAGAGGAAGAAGAAGAAGAAGAAGAGGAGGAGGAAGAGGAAGAAGAGGAAGATGACGACGAGAGTATTTCTAAATGCTTTGAAAAGTAGAAAATTTTAGTAACTGAAAACCTATAAAACAATCTAGATTAAAGATTTATCAGTACTAGTATGACTAAACAATTTAGCCACTGTTAGAATATTATGAGCTATGCATTATATATGTAAAATGTATATATTTTATATAAATGTGATAGGTTTACAAGTATTCCTATAGAAGCACATGTATGCAATGTATATACTCTTTTTCTCTTTTGGTGGTCCTGGGATTTAAACTCAGGACCTGTGTTTGTTGGATAGGCAAGACTGCCCTTCAGCCATGTCCTTAGCCGCTGTAAATTATATTTTTAAGTAATCAAATTCCAGATGCAGAATTGTGATCTCTTTCACATTAAAATATGTGCAACAGTGAGACCACTGGAGAGTATCTTTAGGAGAGGATCACAAAGGCTCAACAGTTATGTGCATATGCTCATACAAAATGGGTTTCCAATAAATGGAAACAAGAAGTTTTTTTTTTGGGGGGGGGAGGGTCCGGTTGTGGGGCCTGAACTCTGGGCCTGGGCACTGCCCCTCAGCTCTTCAGCTCAAGGCTAGCGCTCTACCACTTGAGCCACAGCGCCACTTCCAGCTTTTTTCTTTTTGCTTATGTGGTACTGAGGAATCAGAACCCAGGGCCTCATGCATGCAAGGCAAGCACTCTACCACTGAGCCACCTTCCTAGCCCCTGTACCTTTTGTCTTATATGTAAGTTTATCTGTTTGGGGGAGGGTAAGGGAGGGCAGAAATTGTGGGAGGACAAAAGGTAAGCAAATGCAGCAGTGATACTCACTAGACACAATGTTGAAAATGAACTATACAACTTGTGGGGGAAGGTTGGGAGAGAAAAACTGGAAATAAACAAAGAGGTGACACTGTTCAAAAAGAAATGTACTCATTGCCTGACTTAGGTAACTATAACCCCTCTGTATATCAATCACCTTTACAATAACAATTAAATAATAATAAAATAAAATATGTGCAAATACATACTTTATTTCCCCAGAAGAAACTACCAAAAAAAATTCACAGAAGAGAAAAAGGGCTCAGAAGAATGGTAATCAGGAGGTGCTATTAAATTTATTATCTGTATGCAGATATCATATTTTAAATATCATAAAGTTATACAAATGGAGAATCACTGGGGGTTCCCTTTACCTCTCTCTATCTAGAAAAATAATAAAGGTATGGATTGGTTTCAGCTCCAGAAGAATCACAAAGGGTGCGATCACAGTACTGAATGCAATTTAAAACTCCAAAACTTTGAGCTCTTTCAGCAATCAAACAGGCACACAAGCTAGAAAAATGCCTTGAATACAACAGACAAAAGATTATCTCTCACTTATACAGAGTTAATAAAAACAGAACGAACATAGTGATAGAAACTTTTTTTTTTTTACAAATTACACACTACCAAGTTGATGCCAGAAGTCATCAGAGAACTCAGAGAAGTGCACAATTAGGCATTACACACGTGAGAGAACATTCGCCTTCACTAATGAGTACTTGTCTCCATTAATGGAGAGATTGTTCTCTATTAACTGTTGTGTCTTTGTAAGGAAAAGGTGCAGTGAGCACCATTCAGCATCTGGAGTAGGTGGACTGTGCCATGAGCCATCCTCAAAGTGCCACCCCGCAGGAGGCATTGGGACTCACTGGCATACTTTTCCTACTACTCAACCATTCACTTTGGCGATAACTACCTGATTAAGAAAGAGCTTTTATAAAAAAAATTACAGTCATCACAGAATTACAACAAAAACAAAAAAACTGAAGTGTCCAAACAGTTAAGTCAAGATAATGTAAGGTTAAACAAAGATAAAAATCACTGAGATGTACTATTATGCAAGCATTTATAATCATTGTGTAGGCACTAATGCCCTCAAACTATATTCATAATAGCCTAGGTTTTAGAGAAATCAATATTTAAATTATTCATACCATGAGTATGTATTTTAAAAAGCTAAACTGGGGGAAGAGAGGCTTGAAAAAATAGAGCAAAACACATATAATAATGATTATATTACAACCAGCGATGATTAGTTCTTTCCTCTTCCCTTCAAATTTGTGTATGTTCTGATAAAGGGAGGAAATGCATTTAAAAGAGTGCAGAAGGTATTTACACTGTACCTCATCTCTGCTACGATAAAAAGAGAGTTTTGTCACAAGTGCATCAAATTTCCTTGTACACGTTCCAGATTTTGGGGCCTTCTGAAGAAATGATCAAAAAACAGCAGCTAAGCTGAGTAGTTACTAAGCTTTTGAATGTGTCAAGCATTACTGTAAAAGTATTTTGCCTGTACCAACTCCATCTCCAGGCCATGCAAGGGGAAATGTTACAACTTCCCGAATCATACAGATGAGTGTCCACTGCTGGGCTTTCCAGGAGTCCTTCTCCAGGCCCCATTCAACTAATCACTATATCATAATGCTTCACACTTTAAACTGCTGTGCAAGGCTAGACACTGGTGGCTCACAACTGTAATCCCAGCTACTCAGGAGGCTGAGATGTGAGGATTATAGTCCGAAACCAGCAGGGGCAGAAAAATCCATGAGACTCTTATCTCTGGTTAAAGAAAAAAGCCAGAGGGGCTGGGAAGGTGGCTCAGTGGTAGAGTGCTTGCCTTGCATGCATGAGGCCCTGGGTTCAATTCCTCAGCACCACATAAGCAGGAAAAAAAAAAAAAAAAAGCCAGAAGTGGCGCTGTAGCTCAAGTGGTAGAGTGCTAACCTTGAGCTGAAGAGCTGAGGGACAGCCCCCAGGCCCAGAGTTGAGGCCCCACAACTGGCAAAAAAAAAAAAAAAAAGAAAAAAGCCAGAAGTGGACCTATGGTTCAAGTGGTAAGTACTAGCTTTGAACAAAAAAGCTAAGTAACAAAACCCAAGCCCTGAGTTCAAACCTCAGTACTAACACACATACACACACACACACACACACACACACAAACACACACACACACACACACACACACGCCTCCTTTTTAAGTCAAAATACAAAAAAAAGACACTATCCAATGTTAATTTAAAGCCATCCTGTAATTAATAGCATTTCAATTGAAATGCAAGTGAGTATATTTCAGTAGCGGAGGCAAGGAAAGACAAACTTAAATGCTCAAAGGATGAAATATCCAAGAAACCAGCACCTTAGAGTAGTATGTTGTGTTCAAACAAATAAAATGCATAAAATAGGGTGTTTGAGTAGTGTAGAATAAAGAAAAATAGTATTTTCAGTTAGTCTTACAATATCATGAAAGAAAGCTAATAGGTAGAGGAATAAACAACCTGCAGGAATATGCTAATTGCGTTAGATCCAAATTCACCCAGTAAGATCTAGAGCAAGGAAAATCCCATGCAGGTCCTAGAAATTATGGATCCATCAGACTATTATAATAACCATTGTTTTTATCAGGCATTGGTGGTTCATGCCTATAATCCTAGCCACTCAGGAGGCTGAGATCTGAGGATCACAGTTCAAAGCCAGCCTGGTCAGAAAAGTCCCTGAGACTCTTTTTTTTTTGTCGGTTGTGGGGCTTGAACTCTGGGCCTGGGCGCTGTCCCTCAGCTCTTCAGCTCAAGGCGAGCGCTCTACCACTTGAGCTACAGCGCCACTTCTGGTTTTCTGGTGGTTTATTGGAGATAGGAGTCTCACGGTCTCTCCTGCCCGGGCTGGCTTTGAACCGCGATCCTCAGATCTCAGCCTCCTGAGTAGCTAGGATTACAAGCGTGAGCCACCAGTGCCCGGTGTCCCTGAGACTCTTATCTCCAACTGACCACCAGAAAATTGGAAGAGGTGCTGTGATTCAAAGGAGCAAAGGACTCCAGGACAGCACCCAGACCCCAAGTTCAAGCCCCATGATGGGCAAAGAAAAAAAAAAAAAAAAGAAGAAGAACCACCATTCCACTTTCCTCCTGTCCCCAGACATGGAGAAGTTGGCCACTGGCACACTTAGGTTCAAATCTACAGAGCAACCGTCCATCCATCCTGTCAGCCCACAATGTCTTGATTTTGACCCTGGAAACCGTCATCAGCTACCTTTCTTCCAAGGTCTCTGCAGAGCCTTGCCCAATAGCCAAGGCTCTGCTAGGGCAGTGCTCCCAAACCTCCAGCTCAGGACCAGTGAGGTCATAGCCAAAGCATAGCAGCCCATGAGTTTCTATCTCACTATAATTCCTAAATGCTTTGGGGAATATACATGTCCAGGCCCACTAAGCCCTTGGTATCCCCCTCGCCTGCTGAAAAACCCTTCTACGTGCTTGTTCCTGTGTGTGGTCACCTGGAAATGTCTAGCACTCAGCTTCAGAATAGTCTTGCAAGATCCCCTCCAAGACCCCTGGTAACACACTCCTCACCTCTGACCCCCAGCTGGCCCTGACCTCCACAGACCTCCACCTCCCTGTAGACCTCACCTCTAGCAGTATGATGGGGAAGGGGACAGGACTGGAGGTCTGTTCGCACAGGTCACAAAGCTATGTCCAACCTAACTTGAGATAAAAGACATGGCAGTGGGCAGAAAAACAAAAAAAAAGCCAAGAAAAAAATGCCAGCGTGCTCTCAATTACCTCCCAAACCCCAACTTCTCCATCTGAAAATGAAAATGAAAGCAGTAACACCTATTCTACAGAGTTGCTGCAGGGACCTGATAAGCTCACTTCACACTCTCTGGACCATGATGAAAACAGTGTCACCCAGTCTCATTGTGTTCACAACCTATATGTACCCTTAGAAAGTTTGGTAGGATGACAAATGACAAATACAATAAATAACTTCTATGTAATGAAAACTAAGGATCTTTTTTTTTTTTTTTTTTTTTTTTTTTTTTGGTCGGTCGTGGGGCTTGAACTCTGGGCCTGGGCGCTGTCCCTCAGCTCTTCAGCTCAAGGCGAGCGCTCTACCACTTGAGCTACAGCGCCACTTCCGGTTTTTCTGGTGGTTTATTGGAGATAGGAGTCTCACGGTCTCTCCTGCCCGGGCTGGCTTTGAACCACAATCCTCAGATCTCAGCCTCCTGAGTAGCTAGGATTACAGGCGTGAGCCACCAGCGCCCGGCTGAAAACTAAGGATCTTTTTAAAGCAATAATAAAGCTGATAAGTTCAACAACAGCACCAAGTGACTTATACTTTCCTTTTCCATCATCTTCTTTTAAAATGCCCTATTTTCAAAAAGAGGAGGAAGGAACAAAAGGAGAGGAGAAAGAGAGGGAGGGATGGAGGAAGGGAAGGAAGAAGGAGAGAAAGAAAAAAGGAGGGAGAGAGAAAAAGAAGGAAAGATGAGGCCAACTATATTGGTACACACTTGTAATCCCAGCTACTCAAAGGTAGAGGTAGGAAAATTGGGGTCCCAGGTCTATCTGGGCAAAAGTATGAGACTTCATCTAAAAACAAATCAACAAGCAAAAGGACTAGGGATGCATTCAGGTGGGAGAGTGCTTGCCTCGGAAGCTCAGGGTTCTGAGTTCAATTCTCAGTACTGTAAGAGAAGGAAGGGTAAGAAAGTGAGAAGGGAGTGAAGGCTATTGCTACCACCTCTACTACTCTAAAAGAATATTAATAGCACAGGCTTCATTCTGGGAGTAGGGAGGATCTAAGAAATTCAACTCTTTTATTCTCTCAGCATTTATAGCCTAATAACAGGAAAGCATCTCAACAAAGCATCATTCAACAAAGAAATCTATAAGTATCAGACGTATATTTATACTATGACAGCATCCAATTTGAGGTCAGTGTTTACACAGCTTTTGGTATTTGGAAATGACTGATGACTTCAACACTTCCAAAATGGTAACAAATCCATAGACACCTGAGCAAGGTCAAGATTCCAAAACAAGAAGTTTTTAATTCCTTTAAGAAGAATAATTCACGAACTGGGCATTCATGGCTTGCTCCTACAGTCCTAACTACTCAAGAAGGCTAAAATATGAAAGATGGAGTTTTGAAGCCAGCCTAGGCAGCAAAGTAAGAGATTCCATCTCCAAAATAACCATCAAAGTGCTGACTAAAGGAATGGCTCAAGTGGTAGAGAATCAGCCATGAACAAGAATTTAAGTTACAGTAAGGCCCTGAATTTAAGTTACAGTACCACCACCAAAAACAAAAACAAAAACAAAAAGGAAGCAGCTTGGTGCCAGTGGCTCATGCCTTAAATCCTAACTAATGAGGAGGCTGCAATCTGAAGATTGAGGTTCAAAGCCAGCCTGAGTAGGAAAGTCCATAAGACTCTTATCTTCAGTTAACCAGGAAAAAACCAGAAGTGGAGGTATGGCTCAAGTGATAGAGTGCCAGCCATGAATGAAAAAAACTAAGGGGTAGCCCTAAGTAAAACAAAAAACAAAGAATAGTGCCCAGTCTGAGTTCTAGTCCCAGTACAAAACTAGAACAAGATGAAGAGCAGAAGCATTAAGCACTAGATACATGAAGCAGACCCACCACCCCCACCCCACAAAAGCAAAATGGCATCTTCTGAATCACAGCCTCCTAGCCCTTCTCCCAAGTGCCCTTATGCATAGATCTGCACACAGGAAGGAAGTATCTGGAACTTCCTGAGTACTCAGGAGTATGGATCAAGAGGAGGAAAACATTCCAGGCCCCTGGGAAACAACCTTCAGGCTCACAGTGTCCTGCAAATCCATCACCCACACAGGGTACTCTGACCTACCTCATCTAGTCTCCCCCCAAATCCCTACCCCATAGCCCACACTTTATGCATTCTTTGCATTCTGCAAATGCACTGCAAAGGAAAGAAGAAATATGAGAGATGCTTTTCACTAATTTACTCTTTAAGAAACCAAGCCCCAGGATTTTCAGCTGAGAGATTACACTGAGGAAGGAAAAATGAGAAGAAAATGTTTTCAAGCATTTAATGCCAAAAATAAAATAACTCAAAAGAAATGTTCTTTTTTCATCTCCACAAATAAGTCAGCCCTGCTGGCAGTAATACCTGGGAATTGTTAGCCACGCTGCCACCAAGGCATAAGTGAACATGGAATTGTGATTGTGTCTGCAGCCAGCAAACCTTTCTCCATGAAATCCTTTGGCATAACACTTTGTGGTGTTCTGTGAGCTCATCCAAGATCTAGCTTCTGGAAAGCTATATCACCTAGAAGAAGGCACCACCACTGGTACAATCCACCAATAATATTTTCCTTCTCACCCACATGCGACCTTCACCAGCCACATCTTCATGCTCCTCCTCATTCATTCTTTCCCTTTCAGAGTGGTCAGTGTTAATGGGACCTGGCCAGAAAAAAAGAACTCTGCAGCAGGTGGCTTTGGAAGGAACGGTGATCAATTCCTTAGGGGAGTGAATGCTATGTCAGGAGGCAAAAGACTTGCAGCAACCAGCTTTTACACCCAATTCACCTCGACATCCTACTAAACCTGTCCTTTGTCCATCCCCTCTCCTGTCTATAAGAGTCAGGAGGTAAAGGTAGAAGGACTGTTCATAACAGAAAAATCATGTGGAAAGAAAAATCACATTTTATTTCACTAAAGTATACCAGCTGGGAGTGGTGGTATATGCCTATAGTCCTACCTATTCAGGGGAAGGAAGCATGAAGATTCAAAGCTAGCACTAGACCCTGAAGGCAGAAAAATGCTGAGGATATGGCTCAGGTAGTAATGTTTTTGCCTAGCAAGTTTGAGGCTCTGGCACTACTTTCCAGGAACTAAGAAACACTAGAATTTCTTGAGTGCTTTCAAAATACCCATTGTGCACTGAGTCTCCACTGTCCTGTGCCAGGTGCTGCCCACAGTACTCTGCCAGCCCATAGAGCATCAGAACGCAGAGCAGAGTGGACAGCTGTCAGGAACAACCATCATACCTTACATACAAGGATTTGTGGATTCTCTGGTTGTCTAACATGCTTGTGAATCACAGGAGGGTCGGAGGGCTTCAGCTTCATAAGTGCTAGAGCAGCCCCTGAGAAACAGGCCAAAATGTACTCATTCTCTTTGCCTGGAGTAAAGGTTGGCAGCCCTGGAGGAAAGTAAAGTCATACCACCCAGAAACCAGTTTTGCAATCACACAACTGAGCCAAGGAGATGTGAGACCTAGCAGGGCTTGTTCCAGGTGACCCTGCCTGGTATATTTCCAGAGAATGCCAACACAAAGCAGCTCTCTGCCCCAGGGCACAGGAACACTAGGCTGTAGGAGACAAAGAAGGCAAAGACAAGGCTACCACTTGCCTAGTACTTGCAAAAAGTAAAACTCAAAGCACTCTAATACATGGACAGTCAAGCCCAGGAAGCTAGGAAAAGATCTCCACTTTCCTACCAGCCTTTCTCCAAGTAAGAGGCTGAAGCCCCTCACTTCTTCCCAAATACAGTGAGAAATAATGGTTTCCCAAGCCTTCCTCTTACCAGGGCACCAAACAACCAAGTCAAGTGCACCCTATAAATGTCTTTGTATAAAAATGAAGTAAATGAATGAGTTAAAATAGGTAAGAGTTCCCACTGGGAAGTGAAGGGAACAGACAAACTATGACAAAAAAAGTCAATAAATTAAAAAAAATAACTTTCTTAGGAAACTCAAAACCATGCAGGGATGAACTTGAGTCTATATTCTAGAACATTCAGAGTCTAAAGAGAAGTCACCTAGTACTTAAGATAATATGAATACTAACAGGACCTTCCCAGTCTTTAAATTCTATTCCATGCAGGATTTGTTTCCTCCATTTCATGATGAACATTTTTATTTTTATATAAAACAAACTCCAAAGGAGTTCAAAGAGATCTGTTTATAGAAATAAAAGCCAAGGGGCATCAATATTAATAAAGCTAAACTGAAAAGATATTGAATAACCTTTGGGAAATTAAAAACAATGACTGATTCAATACAAACAAGTAGGTCATGCTCAACTTCCAGTAATTCTAAAACGCGGATATAATAAGGCAAAGATTATGCTCTGCTCCAATGGTCAGAATGAAGGCCCCATTGAAGAACAAGAGGCAAGCAAGGCAAGCAAGGCAAGCACAGGAGGGGAACAGAGCCAGACAATATTACCCTCACAGAACTACCTGAACCTCTGACACAGTATGAGAATAACAATGTGGAAAAGATACTCCTCCTGAAGGCCCAACAATCATACAGAAAACATCTTAGAGACTCCCAGAGACTACAAAGCCTCAGGCATGTTTGCCTGCTTAGAGGAAGTGAAGAATCCATTCAAAGAGATATTGTGACCTACAACAAAATACTTGGATTGTTCTCAGACAGATCCACAAGAGCAGCAAGACACCGAAGAGGCAAAAGGCACTTGGTGGAAGATATGGGAAGGCATTTGTATTATGGAGTGAATGAAAGAAAAAAACCTTACAATTAATGTGATCTGCTGACTTGAGTTGCTTTCTCATGATGCTTCAAAATGTCCTTTTCAAGTTGGACTTAGGAAGGCAGGCTCCTCCAACTTAAAAACACATGACTGTCCTTCAGTTGTTAAAATGGAATCTCAAAGACACCAAGTCCCCCTCCAAACTCAGGAGTTGGACTTGACTGTTTTTGGTTTAAATGTCATATTGGGAAGACAGAATAAGAACACAAATGATATTGCACAGGAAGAAATGTGCTGTTGGAGTAAGAACACCATGCCAAGCAAAAACCAGAAAGCAAGCAGGAAGGGCTGGGCACTACTTACTCATGCATATTATCCTAATTACTCAGGAGTCTGAGATCTGTAGGATGGAGGGTCCAAGCCAGCAGGGACGAAAAAGCTAGGTAGACTCTATTTCCAAAATAACCAGCAGAAAGGGTTGGAGGTATGGTTCAAAGTCTCAGTGCCAGGTACCAGGTACCAGTGGCTCACCCCTGTAATCCTAGCTACTCAGGAGGCTGAGATCTGAGGATCAAGGTTCAAAGCCAGACCTCAGCCTGGAAAGGAAAGTTTTTGAGACTCTTATCTCTAATAAACTACTCAAAAAATCTGGAAGTGGGCTGTGACTCAAGTGGTAGAGTGCTAACCTTGAGCAAAAAAAGATCAAGGTCAACACCCAGGCCCAGAGTTCAAACCCCAGGACTAGCAAAAAAAAAGAAAAAAAGCAAGAAAGGAAGAACATCATGGGTTATATAGGCAGAATTCAGTACTAAAAAGCAGGTAGAGACTTTCATAATAACATATAAATAATATTTTAAGTATTACTGCAGATTTCCTTTCAGTTTCTTAATCCCCTATCAATCAACCCAACTGTCTTAAATAAGACAATCTGGTCTTCTCTTTGCCAATATTTGCTAATGAACACTGGATAAGGACATTATATTTCCCAGGACATTATATTTCCAAAATTAAAATAAGAGAAAGCCAGCATTACATGTGCTTCATCCACTACATAAATGCAAATCAGAGCCAAACAAAATTTTCAAAAACACTAACTCACTTTAGGTTTAAGTCAGATAGTGACTGTTCATGTTTCAAGGTTGACAAAACTCCAAGTCCAGTTTTTTCACCATTCTATATAAAACTGTGACAGCTTACAGAACATGAAATTTTAAGTTGGAAAAACTAAGTAGCTAGCTTTCTAAATGCAAAAATGCTTCATAAAAATACCAAAGGTATCCATGGATTCAAAAGTTTTTGCTTTTAATTATCTAGGAATTTGGTGAATATATTGTAATGGATGTCTAAGGAACTGAACATTCAGTATGATCACTGTTCCTATACTATCTTCACGCTTCTATCATTTTAACTCAGCCTCTCAGAACTGTAACAATTACTATCAAATGACAGTATCATACACTATGTTTTCCCTTGTCTTCATAATGTTTGGAAACATGAACAATTCTGAGTCCTTTGTAACTTCTAGGGAAAAAAAACCCACAATCTTAAACAAATAAAAAAGGTAATATATGTTTACAGTCTATATTTTTTTTAGTTGATGATTCATTTCTATTCAACATAGAAATGTTCACAATTTTTCAACCTCTTTTTTTGTTTTTCACATTCCTCATTTAAAAGGCAAATAGGACCAGTGGGCTGGTGATTCACATCTGTGATCTTCTCAGGAAGCTGAGATCTGAAGATCACTGTTGAAAGCCAGCTCACAAAGGACATTCTATGAGACTCTTACATTCAAATTATCCATCAAGAGGCTAAAAGTGAAGCTGTGTATCAAGTGGTAGAACACCAGCGTGGAGTGAAAAAGCTAAGGGACAAGGACCAGGACCTGAGTTCAAGCCCTAGTAAATGGCACCAAAATAATTAATTAATTAAAAATAAAAGACAAATAAGCAAAACAATAACAAGAGGATGGGCTTTTTTCTGCATCTCACATCGTTTATTTGTGGAATTAATGACTGCTAGAAATCAAAAATAAACGAATGAGGTTAGGAAAAAATTCCAACCTCATTGTTTTTTGTTTGTTTTGTTGGTCATGAGGCTTGAACTCTGAGTCTGGGCGCTATCCCTGAGCTCTTCAGCTCAAGGTGAATGCTTTAACACTTGAGCCACAGGGCCACTTCTGGTTTTCTGATGTAATTGAGTTTCATGGGCTTTCCTGCCCCTGCTGGCTTCAAACTGCGATCCTCAGATCTCAGCCTCCTGAGTAGCTAGGATTATAGGCATGAGCCACTGGCACCCAAACAGCCTCATTGTTTACTTCTCAAAGTTTTTGTAATTCCTATGCACAGATCTTCACTTGTTCAACAACCTATGCACTTTCCTTTGTTATTAACATTACTTTATGATTGCACCTTCTCTGGTTTTAGGGAGCTCCCTCAATAACTACCCTTTATGAAAACACTTTATACAGTAACACAAAAAAGTATTTTACTTCCTTCCATGAAGAAAAAACAATGGTCAATATAAGATAAACTAGAGTCTAGCAAGTCACCAACTGTGACAAGATACCAGGTGATCACACAGAAAGGATGGCTCAGTTGACTGGTAACTGAATATGGTATCTTCTTTTCAAGCTGAAGATCTAGGGCAGCGGAAAGAGACTACCTTCGGAAATATTGCTATCTAGACCTTTCTGATACTACAAGGAGGTGCATTCTTGTTGGCACTCAGGCCAGGACAAAGATCAGAATGGCATTCGGTCTTCCATTTCATCACCACTTACTACTCTGGGGATGGGAGACTGAAGTGAAAAACTATTGCTGTAGGGTTTGTACATAGGATTTTTGTAATAATTGCCATAGTATTACAAATATCAGGTATTTAAAGAATCACAAAAGATGTGTAAAAAGCAAGTACCCAGATGTTTGAGACCTGTTTGAGACTCATGAACCAAGTCCCTCAAAATCCCAGAAAAAAAAAAATGAGACATTAAAAAGAAGAGTAGAGTATATGTCTAGGACAAGCAGAAAAGGTCAAAAGCTATGTACATATGACCATATAAGATGATGCTAAGCAAAATGAACCCCAAGATAGAGACACAAGTGGTTTTTTTCTTTCTTGCTATTGTTTTTAACGTATTTATAATGTATTTTTTGTTTCTTTGGTATGTTCCTCCCCCATGGTATAACCCGTTTTCACTATATTTGATTCTGGTGCCCTGCATCTTGTATATACATTTTTCTAATTTGGGGAGGGGAAGGGAAAAAACAAAAAGCTTAAATAGGGATACAGGTTGACCCATTGTAACAATGAGATGTACAAGACATTATGTTGAAAACGAACTTTACAACTTCAGGTATGGCAGGGGGAAAGGAGGAGTTGGGGAGGTGAGGAGGGAAGGGAGGGTAGGGGATAAACAAAGGAGGGGGTTAACAATGCTCCATAGGAAATGTACTTATTACCTTATTCATGTAACTGTAACCCCTCTGTACAGTGTCTTTACAATAATATATATATATATATATATATAATAAAAAAGAGCAGTAGTTGCTAGGGTTGGAGAAAGGGGAATAAACTGGTAGGGTATAGAGAATTAGGACAGAAAATTAGTGTCATCCCATGTATGACACTACAATGATAGACACTTAACATTATTCATTTTCCAAACAGAACACACAACACAGAGTGAACTAATGTGAATGACAAACTCTGAGCGGTAACATGATAATGCTTTGGAACAAATGAACCTCACTGGTGCAAGGTGCTGATAAGGAGACAGATCGTGAACGTATGCGA
Source organism: Dipodomys spectabilis (assembly GCF_019054845.1). Taxonomy (NCBI): domain Eukaryota; kingdom Metazoa; phylum Chordata; class Mammalia; order Rodentia; family Heteromyidae; genus Dipodomys; species Dipodomys spectabilis. The sequence continues at coordinate 8,385,230 of NW_024870686.1, read as the reverse complement.
GCAAGAGAACATATGGAAAAAATCTCCAGACTTTGTGTTTAGCTTTGCTGCAAACTTAAAATTGCTCTAAAAAGAAAAAAAAAAAGTCTTCAAAAATGTCTCAGACAACTAGTCCTGGAATTCTCCCACCTGCTGAAAGAGGAAGAAAAAATCTGTTGGAAAACTTTCACTAGGAGATTCTTGTCAGTGTCTGACGAGTCAGACTCATAAACCACTGCCAGAAAGCCTCATCTCTTAACATTTCCCAAGAAATAAATCTTAAGCTAAAGCTTAAAATTGCCAGGAAATACCCCAAGAGACTCCCCTCTGAGTCTTCAGTCATGTCTCTCTCCAGTGCCCTGGAGTATGCTGACTCAAACAGCAATCTCAGGATTTAGTTATGCATTAGTCTGAAATGTCTGTCTTTATTCATCTATCACTCATCCTCAATTACACAACATTCTTCTCTGGAATTTCTTAGGAAAACAAAGCCACAACCCACTTGATGATTACAATCTAAGTTTAAACAAAAGAATATGACCAAAGACACTTACAAGTCAGACTCCTTTCCATGGACAAAATAAAACTAATATGAACAAAAATCAAGGCTCAGCAAGTGACTAATGTCACACATGTCTCAGCTTCTGTTCAACCACCTGAAATTTTCTTGCACAAAAATATGGCAGAATTGGAGAGAAAAGACTGAAAATGTTCAGATTTTGTAAGTCTAAGTCTTCTTATGAGAAGATGACACATGAGTAGAATGTATTTCATATTTCTTAGGTACTGTTTGCAATTGGCTTGCCTCCAAGCCTCCCTATATTTACCTTGAAAAGATTTCCTGGGGAAGCTGTGAAATAAACATTTTTTGCCAAATGAGGAATAAATGTCTCAAAGAAAAGAAAAAAAAAAAAGCAACTTGAAACACACCACAGCAGAACCAAGCAATTCTCTGCACTTACCTGGGAAAGCATGTGGATTGGGCGACCCTCTCTTAAGGCACTTAGAACAGAGAATGTGCACGGTGTAGTGCAGTCCAGGCCATTCCTGAAGTAGAACATTCAGTTCCTCTACCAAAGGGGTGATGGCTTGCCAGGCGGTCCATATATTTGGTAATGATGCATGGCTGGCAATGGAGAGGGTGTCTGGTTGCAGGACCCCCTTGGCAGGTCTGTAACTCACCACCACCGGAACTTTCCCTCTGTATGCAAAGATCTGAAACTTCCCATCGGATCTGTGTACCACATGGCTGTTGATCTGGACACTGTAGCGTGCAAACAACCCAGGTGGAAAGGTAAAGGGAAAACTATATTCAATCTGCAATTGCTCAGCCACAAAAGACTGCCCAGCTAGGTTGGTCCCATTAATCCAGGCCTCTGCATGAGGTACTTCATTCTGCACATAGCACGGGAACTTGTACCAAGCTGTGGATCCATTCAAAGGCTTGCCCTTCGGCTTGTTGAGGCAATAACAGAGTCCCATCTTCTCCAGCAGACCCAGTAGCAGCTGCAAGTCCTGTTGGGCCTGGACATGAGGCTTAAGCAGCAATCGAATGACATGGGCTGGTAGGAGCCCATGCAACAGAAAGCCTTCCACATAATGATGGAGTTGAGTGGCCCGCAGCAGATCCTGGCTCACAGTGGGTAGAGTCATCACAGGGGAGCTTTCTCCATCACCTTCACCTTCTCCACTGGTCCCCAGGAGCAGTTTATGCAGCAACAAGGAAGCATCCCTCTGAAAGAAGACATTGAGGATGTCGATGAGGCGGGTGAGGTTGTGGAAGACGTGCTCTTTGAGGGCAGGGCTATCTTCAAAGTAGAGCAGCTTGCCGCTCTCATGCAGGTAGGAAAGGGCACTCTGCAGTCGGTCCTCGGTCAGCCCTGCCTGCAGTCCCAGGCGCGCTGAGTCCCACCAGCTCAGCCACAGGCGCTGTGCCTGAGGGGGCTGGAAATGCAACTCTTCCAGCACCTGCCAGGATCGAGGCAGGACCCTATGTAAGTTCGGGAAGATTTCTCGGTGCTCAGCCACGGACAGCAGCTTGTCCCGAAGACGTTGCAATTGGCGGGGATCCCTACAGCTCACAGGCAACACTGGAGAGAGGATCTGCAGCCGGTGGTTGAGCAAGTATTGGAAGTGAGCCTTACGCCGCCTCAGGTTCTTGTCCGAAACCCCGTAATAGGCAGCATGGGGGCTGGCAGAGCGCAGCTCGAAGTCCCGCGCCAGGGCCTCATCCACCACTTGGGCCAGCCGACTGAGGCCTTCGGCATTATGCTTCTCCTGCAGGGCAATCTGACGGTGAATATCCAAGCACTTCTCCTCCAGCTCCCGCTCTCCGCACAGGTCAGCGTGTGTGCCCACTATGCACACCACCGCATGAGGCACCCTGGCCCCTACCCGATGCAAGAAGGAGCCCACCGTGGTGGGAAAGCAGCGTGGCTCGTACGTGGCCAAATTGACCACCAGCACATTCAGGGCCCCTGGGGAAAGGAAGAAGGGCTGGATCACCTCATAGCTTTCATCCCCAGCTAGGTCATACACGATGAACCGCAGGCCCCGGGAGGCATCTGCTGTCCAGCTGGTCACCTCGATGCCCTTGTTCCCAGGGGGAGGAGAAGGTGGGTAGCTCCTCTCCTTGTCCCCTCCTCCTTGGCTGCCCTCCATTCTCTCCTCTGTGAGACAGTGTCGGAGCAAGGTCTTTCCTGCGGCCTTCTGGCCCATCAGGAGCAGCTTGAGGCGAGGCTGCACGGCTGGCTGGGAATGAGCCAGCTCCTTCTGGTAGGCTGCAATGTAGGGGATCCCCTTCATGCAGACCTCGTAGGGGGGCTGGATCAGTGGATTGTCCTTAATCTTCCACAAGCCCACTCGGGAGAGCTGGCCAAAGTTATCAGGCAGCACAGCGATCTGGTTCCCTTGTAACACCAGCTCCTCCAAGCCGGTCAGCTCCACAATGGAGTCCGGCAGGTAACGGATGCGGTTATTATCCAGCCACAAGGTGAGAAGCCGGCTCAGCCCGGAGATAAGGGATGGCACTGAGGTGAGCTGGTTGCGACTAAGGTAGAGCTCCTCCAGACCAGCCAGGGGCAGCAGCGCGGCAGGGAACTCTTCAAAGAGGTTGGACGAGAGGTTGAGCATTTTGAGTCTTTGCAGGCGGCTGAACTGGGCTGGCAGAGCCTGCAGCCCGTTGTTGTCTAACATGAGGCTTTCCAAACTGGCCAGCTCGCAAAAGCCGTTGGGCAAGGTGCCAAGCTCGGCTCCACTCAGCCAGAGGATCTTGAGGCCATGCAGGTTACTGATATCCTCAGGTAGGCCTCGCAGTCGGTTGCTGGACACGTCCAGCTCCTCCAGGGCGGCCAGCTGCAGCAGCTGCGGGGGGAAGGCAGTGAGCTGATTGTGGTCCACGTCGAGGGTGCGCAGGCGGTAGAGGCAGGAGAAGGAGTCCGGCAGGTGCGCCAGCCGGTTGAAGCTGACATCTAGCTCCTCCAGGTGGACGAGGGCGCCCAGCGGGGCAGGCAGGGCGGGCAGCTGATTGTGGCTCAGGTTGAGCTTGCGCAGCTCCCTCAGGGCGCTCACCACCTCGGCGCCCAGCGTGGTCAGCCGGTTGTGGCTCACGTCCAGCTCGGTGAGGTGGTGGCCCAGCTCGGCCACCGCCGGGGGCAGCCGGACGAAGCGGTTTCGGCGCAGGACCAGAACGCGCAAGCTACCCAGAGCCAACCCCAACCCGTCAGGCACCTCCTCCAGCCCGTTGTTCCCCAGGTTCAGCACCTCAATGTCCCCGATGTTGGCCGGCAGTACGAGCTGGGGAGCGTCGGGCGAGTCGAGCTGATCGGCTGCGGCTCCGGCTCCCGGGCAGCCCCCGGCCACGGTGAGGGTGAGCTGGCGCAGGTTGCTCCGCAGCTTCCTGGCGCGCAGGGCGGCGTCCCGCCACAGCCTCGCCGTCTTCAGGTTGCCACAGTCCTTCCCGGCCATGGCGGGACCCGGGCCCGACACCCTCACGCGGGCGCGAGGGCCCGCAGCTGCATGCCGGGCTGTGAACCGGCCGGCGCCCGTCTCCCCGGCCCTCTCGTTCCCGCGGCTCCCGGGCCCCCCACCCCTGGGCGGCGGGGAGCTGTGGGTCCTAGCGCAGCCAGCGGCCAGGCGCCCGCAGCTGGGGGGCGGCGGCGTCGCGAGCAGCTCTGGGGGGCGCCCAGCACGCGGCGTGGAGGGGGGCCTCGGCCGGCGCGGGGTGCGGCTTGCATGCTCCGTCCTCCCGGGCCATGGGCGCGGCGCTCCGGGGGCCCGCGGGGCCGCCGCCCGCCGCCGCGCCGCGGAGGATGCCTGCTCCTCCGCCTGCTGCGCCTCCGGCTCCGCCCGCCTCGCGGCGCCTCGCTTGCCTCACTCCGGCCCCGCTATCCTCGCAGCCGCGGCCCCGCGGCCGGCAGCGTCGTCACCTCCGCGAGCTCCGGGAGGAGGGCGGCGCTGGGCTCCGCGGCGGGCATGCTGCGGGCGCAGGGCCGGGGCGCCGCGGCGGAACCTCCCGGTCTCCGTCTCCCCGGAGCTCGGGCGGGAGCGCGACCGCCGCGTCCCCGGCGCGGAGAGGGCGCGATCGGGAAGCGGCAGCGCCGCCACGTGACCGGCGGAGGCGCCGCGTGTTCCCGGCACCGCCCCGGGAGGGGGAGGGCGGGAGCCCGGAGCGAGCGCCTGGGTGCCGGGCTGGGGGCGCCAGACCCGGGACGCTCGGGCGGAGTGCGCCGTGCCCCTCGCGGGGGGGGGGGGGGGCGGGGGGAGGCGTCCTGGCGGCTGGTCTGGGGTTTCAGGGCTCTCCCGGGTGGGTTCGCCGGCGTCTGGCTCTTTGTTGGCGCTCCTGTCTCCAAGGATCCCCACCCCAACACATAGTGTTCACTGGCTTCCCTTAGTCTTTACCTGCTTCCCCTTCCAAACACCTTACATTCATCCACACCGAAATGGAACAGGCAAGATTCGGGGACTGGGTTCCTTGATAGACGCTTAGGATGGTAGGATGATTAAACAAAAGACGGGGGGGGGGGGGGGGGGGGAAGCAGGCCACTACCATTCATTCGTTTGGTAAATGTTTATTGCTCACCTATTATGTCCCCGACCCCTAGCGTAAGCTCTGAGGAGGCACTTCCCTGGCCTAATGTGGATGGCAGAGGTGGGGGGGGGGGGGGGCAATGCAAGGTGTTTGATCTTGGCCTATCCCTTTATCTTCACAGCCACAGTGTGAAACAAATACCACTGCCCTCTCAGTATAGTACCTGTTGTTCTGTAGGCTCAAGAAAATGACAGCTTGTTTCATGCAAACACTACTCCCTTCGGAGGTTTACCTTTCTTTGATTTCTTCAGAATTTGCCAAAGCCTGTGACTTTTTTCATCTCCATCACATCATTGCTTCCCTGGTGGTTCCTCATGAATGGAATCCTCTCCCTCCCCCCTGACCCCACCCCCGTGGAGGCCGAACTACACTTAATTGGTTAAATACACCACTTCACACATTGCAGCTCTACCCCACACTGTGGTCATTTGAGGACTATTTGCAGCACAGTTATTTGAGTAGCATAGTCTGTCTCTTCAAAGAGAGTAACTCAGTGATGGTTATCAGCCTTGGCCTGCATCCTGTAACTGGAGGATGTTCCCATGGTCAGATTTCAACTTGACACCTCAGGAGAAACATAGGTAAGTAATTCCACAGCCACAGCTGATCTATAGTTACTCGAAAGAACTTCTTGGGAAATTAAATTGTATAAGGATTCCCTGCTATCCTCTCAGACACGGTCCGGAATTTATTTACAAGAAAAATTCTAAGATACAAAGGCTGACATTGTTTTCTTCACAGAGGTAGAAAAGGGTCCAAAGACAGTAAATGACTTTGCAATCTGTGGGGGAATTAAGGGTGGAGAGGTATGCTGGCTCTTCTGGTGGGATGGCGCAGTAGCCTCAAGCTTGATTGGAGAGTGTTATAATCTGGGCTGTCCCCAGCAGCCCATGTGTTAAAGGTTTAGTGCCTAGCATGGTGCTGGTGGAAACATTAAAAAGTAGGACTTTAGGGAGGAAATTAGGTTACTGGTGTCCTCCAAGATGACAATGGAAGGCTTTCTCTTCCTCTCCCTCTTTTCCTGGCTGCCATAGGTGAGCAACTTGCTCTAACACAGGTTCCCCACCATAATATGATACCTTAACAAAGACCCAAAAGCAACACTGCCAATAAGTCACCGGCTATAAGCCAAAATAAACCTTTTTTTCTCTTCATAAATTAGTAGTAACAACTTTCCATTACAGTACAGAAATCTGACTAACACAAGGCAGAAGAGGCCACATTTCAAAGTAATTCAAAGGGAATTACTCATGAGCCTGAGGATTATGCACTGGGCTTGACTGTAGCTGGATGCCCACATGACGCCACTGGTACTCTTGCCCAGGCCCTAAAAAATGGTAAGCTCTTCCTAAAACAACAATAGCAACAGCAACAACAACAAAGCAATCATCTCAGTTTTGAGAACAGGGACTCTGGTCATTAAATGTCTTGGCTTAGACATTGACTCAATGTCAAAAACCTAATCTATAAATTTTTCAAAACCTGGCCAGCCTTTAAATTTATCTTGTTCTTCTTACACTGTTATCATTTAAGCTGCTGTAATAATGTCTCATACATACTGGCTTCATCCTTCAGTCCAGCCCTCTGCAGGGGTCAGGAAGAATGTATATGAAGAGACAGTGCCTTGAGCCAGGAATTACGCAACTTGGAAAGAGATTAAGAGAGGAAAATCCTGTACATTGTAGATGAGGGTCCTCCATTTACACATCTTCAAATCAATCTGAAACAGGAGGAAAGTATGCAGGAGTATTTTGATGTTATCCCTTGCTAAGACTAGCAACAAGCTCGAGGTGAGCTTTCATGGCTATTTTCTTTTGCTCTGGCTTCAACATACTCACCTTTCCTCCATCCTGAAAGATTTCTCCTGTTAATACCCTGGCTTTGGCCACATTGTCTCATTTCCTTTCCTTGTAAAATAGCTTACAGAGGTGCTCTAGATGTGCCAGACTCCTCTCTCTGGTTCCTTCCTGAGACCCAGGAGCCTGGCTTCCATACCTCCATACCCTTCATGACATCATCCGGGCTCTCTCACCTCAGCCCCTTTCTCCTCAGGAACCTCCCATCATTAACAACAGTGAATGTTCTATGGAAAAATTGTCTTCCTTTGGAAATATTTACCTTTCTTGGCCTGTGGCATGTTAGGTGCTCTCTCTCTCTCTCTCTCTCTCTCTCTCTCTCTCTCTCTCTCTCTCTCTCTCTCTCTCTCTCTCTCATGCAGGTACTGGGCATTGTCCCTGAGCTTCTTTTGCGCAAGGCTAATGCTCTACCACTTGAACCACAGCACCATTTCCATTAAATGTTGCTTTAATGTGTAGGTTTAAAAAAAAAAGTCTTGTAAAGGCTAATTATTTTTCCTAGGTATCAGGTTTGCAACTAGAATAAATATTACCAAATGATCACCTGTAACTACACAAGCAAATAGGCCATGGCTTACCTAGATATGGACAGCTTCTTGTGACAGCATTGAGCTACTACATGTTTCTACTTACATTATTATTATATTAAAGATATATAATTCTGAAGATCATATAAGCACTCTTTTCCACTTAGTTTTAATTTTGTCAATCACAGGCAACCCAATATCCCCATTTGCAAAAGACTCAGGTATTTCCCAGGTTGGAAGACACTGTGTTCTTAAAATCAGGTTTCCTTAAAACTAGAAAATGAGGGCTGGGAAGGTGGCTTAGTGGTAGAGTGCTTGCCTTGCATGAATGAGTCCTTGGGTTCGATTCCTCAGCACCACATAAGCAGATAAAGCTGGAAGTGGCGCTGTGGCTCAAGTGGTAGAGCACTAGCCTTGAGCTGAAGAGCTGAGGGACAGCACCCAGGCCCAGAATTCAGGCCCCACGACAGGCAAAAAGTAAAACAAAACAAAATAAAAAACTAGAAAATGAATATAGTTAGTTCACTTACTGGGTCTTTTCAGAGACCTTTACCTTGTTCTTCTTTCATCTTCATGAAATATAACACTTTCACTTGATTGAATAGCTTTAAACTTTCTATCTCTGATTTCCTTTATTTAGCTGCTTAGAGAAGACATTTGTGGGCTGGAGGTTCTAAACAATTTTGTAATATAGAAACTACCTGTCTGGTCATGAAAGAAAATTTGGCAGTCCCTTAACCCTGCAAGCACAAAGGGTTGAGTTACAGTGCTTCATGAGAAAATAAACTTGAACTCTCCCTCAAGTTTGGAGATGTTTTGTTTTTAGCATGATGTGGAGTGAAGTTGCCCACATTTCTCCTCTCTTGAAATTTTATATCCTGCCAATAATTTGCTTTGAATGAGCAAAAATAACTGTGCTTCTTCCTATCCAGCTAAAGACAACTAAGAAACTCTCACCTCTGTGATTTTGAGTAGGCCATGCCCTCCTTGGTTTAACTATATAGAGTGGTGGAATTCAGGGAAAAAACAGAATATCCTTCTATAGGATTTGTAGATATCCCTCTAAAAGATTTTCTTTGTTCCAAAAAAATAGGATTAGAAATAAATCTTAAACCACACTAAAGCTACCAGCACAACTATGTTTATTGTAGCATTATTTACCATAGCTAAGATATGGAACCAACCCAGATGCCCCTCAGTAGATGAATGGATCAAGAAAATGTGGTATATATACACAATGGAATTCTATGCCTCCATCAGAAAGAATGACATTTCCCCATTTGTTAGGAAATGGAAAGGCTTGGAAAAAATTATATTAAGTGAAGTAAGCCAGCCCCAAAGAAACATAGGTCCCATGGTTTCCCTTATTTGCAATATCTAGTATAGGTATGAGTCAAGCGGAAAAAGTCAGATAATGTGATGTTAGGAAAACGAACCCTCAAATATATATTTTAATGTTTTTGTTTCTTTCATGCATGTGTTTCTAACGCATTTATAAGATTATTTCTTTGTTGCTTAGTATGTCCCTCCCCCACAGTGTAACCCCCGCTTTCACTATATTTGATGTCAATATAACATGTGGAGGAGATGGGGACAAACAAGTCGTTTAAGGATTCAGGTGGACCTGTTGCAACAATGAGAAGTACAAAATGTCATGTCAAAACCAGCTTTACAATGTCGGTGGGGGGGGGAGGTGGGGTATGATTGGGTGGGGGGGAGGGGGGAGGCTGGGAAGGGAGGTGAAGGGTAAACAAAGGAGGAGGCTGCAATGCTTGGTAAGAAATGTATGCATTATCCTGCCCATGTAATTGTAACCCCTCTGTACAGTATGTTCTCAAATAAAATAAAATAAAATTTAAAAAAAAAAAAAAAAGAAAGAAATCTTAAAAGGTAACATCGGGCCCATGCAGTAGCTCACAAGTGTAATTCCAGCTACTTGGGAGGTGGAGAATTGTAGTTCAAGGCCATCCTTGTCAAAAAATCAAGAGACATCATCTCAAATAGTACTTGAACATCATGGTTCATGCTTATCATCCACCTATGTGGGAAGCAAAAATAGAAGAATTGTGGTCTAGGCTGGTACCAGCATAAACTGGAGACTCAGTCCACAAAATAATTAAAACAAAAAGGGCTAAGGTCATGGCTCAAGTGGTATAATAGCAGCCTGGCAAGCACAAGGTCCTGAGTTCAAACCCAGTACTTAAAAAAATTATGACATCAACACGGCACTATTCACAATAGCTAAGATATAGAATAAATATAGGTGCCCATTAAAGGATGAACAGATAAAGAAAATATGGTACATGTGTACAATGGGAGAGTTTCAGCCATAAAGAATCAAATCCCATTGTTGATAACAGGAAATGGATGAAAATGGAGGATACTGCATTAAGTTAAAGAAGCCAGACACAGAAAGAAAGGTATGTACTGGATGTTCTCCCTCATATATGAGAGTTACAAAGACAGCCACTTGAATGTAGACTAGTGATTGGTAGATGGAGGAGGAGAAGGATGTGGAGGAGGAAGGCTGGTCTCCATCAGTGCACCATATTAAAATACTAATGCATGTGTTAAAATACTAATGAAAACAGCTAATACTTACAACTAATAGGTAGTAATAAAGAATAATAAAATTGTTTTAAAATTTGACATAGAAGAGGTTACCCAACTGGATGTTGCAGTTTCTGTCATTTACACTCCTAATACTGGGTGTCACTGACCATGATACCTAAGATTAACACTGTCTAGGTTCTCTGTGCACCCAGGTATTGTGTCAAATGGAAACTTTCCGTGCATAGTTTTATGTCAAACCTTCCTTAAATAGTAGGTTCAATTATTATCCTCAATTTACTGATGAAGAAAATGAAGGCAGAGATAATGTGTAGGAAAATCCAGCTTCAAAACACAGCTCATTGCAAAGCTCATGAAGTTGGTACTTGTGCTGTTTGTTGAGGGTTTGAGAAGGTATAAGGAACCAATCCTATGAGATTATTCTAGAGCAGACTGGAATCAAGCTGTGATATCAGACAGAAAAGAGCTGGCGCTGACTGTTGGGGGAATTGAACTTCACTATTACAAAACCAAAGAATGTTGGGCATTCCAAAGCTCTAAACAAAAAGTATTCCCAAACCATAGATCACTCTTCTATTAAGTATTACTGTAAGACACCAACAACATCTATGTCCTAATTGTTCTTTAATTTGTTTTTGACAAAAGGATTTAATACCAGTATGTATAAAATCTGTACATCAATTAGAAGGCATTTCAGACTCTATTTTGGTAAGAACATTAAAAAGCACAAAACTAACATCTGAGATCTCAGTTTAAAACAAGACCAGGTAGACAAATATGAGAGATTATAGATACAATTAACCAACAAAAAGGCAGAAGTGAAGGTGTGTCTCAAGTGGTAGAACTGAGCAGAAAAAGCTAAGCAAGAAGGAATGCTAGGCCCTGAGTTCAAGGTCCAGTATGAGCACCAGATAGATAGATAGATAGATAGATAGATAGATAGATAGATAGATAGATGAAAGACTGATTTATCTTTTGTTTGATTTTTTTAAGAATTGAAACAGTAGACCTGTTTCAACCCTTTCCCCTTCAAATTTCACTTCTGCCTTGAATGCTAGCCAGGATCCTATCAGCACAGAGTCAGAAACCTGTGAGTCTGTTGCCTATCAGCAGGGAGCATAAAAAATGTGCTCAAGATACTGACTCCTGCAAAGAGCAAAGGCAGATTGTACCAATGTGTCTGTTGTTTTCTCTTTCCCTTGGCCTACAGAAAGCAAATTTATCTTGGAGTAGGCAGTATTAAATTTCACATTGGATCTCTCTGTTTTCAGGTCAAGTGGGAACACACAGGTTCCCCACTGAGCAAAATAAACTGCAAAGTATCTTTAGCCTTTATTGAAAGTGCTTTCAGCTGAAGATATGCTACAGGAGCCAGTTTCTTCCACCGAAGGCCAAAGGAGTTGCTACAATATCACCTAATATTCTAGAACTTTCCCATTCCACCACTTACCATTCTCAGTTCCAATCGTAGATAAGTATACTCTTTCGGAGGAAAATAAAAAGATCGAATATTAGTCCAATGAATGATAAATGGAAACATCCATAAAGTAGTTATGACAAAGGAAGCTAACCATAGCACATTGGGAAGCACATTCTAGAAGAGGGAAAAGGGGATGGGTGGCATGAAGGATGTCCTCTACTTCATGCCTAATGCTGCAGGTCATCTGTGGACTGGAGCCACTCCATATCAAAGCTTTGTGAAGGTACCTCAGGGCTAGTTCAAGGCTGGCTCTCAAGAGCTTACTGCCTTCCATGGGGTGGAGGTCAAAGCCCATGGGTTTCAGCTTCTACCAGTACCCTCCCAGGCTCCTGTGTGCCATATATGAGACCTGAATTCCTGTAACACAGTTACAGTGACTAGTTTAAGTTTTTTATGGATTTGGTGACAATGAGACAAATGGTTCAACTCCTTGCTTCTATCTGTACAAGTTTGAAAACATTTTCCCATTTTAAAAAATAAATGGACTTAACACCTATCTCTTAAATATGTAACACAGGGATATTGGGCCCTCCTTTTTTTTTTCTTTTGGTGGTACTAAAATTTGAATTCAGGGGCTCGAATTAGCTAGGCAGGCACTCTACCACTAAGCTATGCCTCCAGCTTGGCTTTCCTTTTTGAACTCTGTCATTCTAAATTTTTTATGTATTTACAAGGGCATAATATAACACATTGTAAAGCATAACATCAAAGATGTAGTCTTTCTAAAGACCTGTAATTTGGGGTTATTATTGTTGGTAGTAGTAGTAGTAGTAGTAGTAGCAGTAGAGTATCATCACCATCATGAAACTGTGTCAGCCACAGCTAGTCTTGTTTCTGCTACTGTAAGACATAGCTGAGATAATCAGCTCATAAAGAAGAAATGTTTATTTGGGTTCTCGGTCTATAGTCCATCCTCCCTGTTCCTTTGGACCTGTGGAACATCATGGTGGCAGTACATGGTAGAACAAACTATTTCATGACCAGGAAAGAAAACAGAGCAAGAGCAAGAGCCTGGGGTCTCAATGTCTCCTTAAAGGACACCCTCCCCAATGACCTAAGACCTCCCACGAGGCTCTACCTCTAAAAGCTTCCACCACCTCCCAGAAGCACCAAATTGAGGACTGAATCTTTTACCTGAGTACCTTGGGATACATCCCTGATCTATGCCATAGTGAAAGCCATGTATTTATTAAATGGCAAAGAAGCCAAAGTTACCACGTAAATATAAATGATGGTATGTCATCACAGCAGCCACATGGTTGGCCATATTTTTCATTTGCCCAGCAAATCTGTAGGTAAGATCACATGTAAGGTGGCTGAGTGAAAGATAACTTGAGAAGACTTTTGGTCTTTGTTCCTTTCATGGAGGTTTAACAACTCATTTGCTGTTATTAAGACAGTCTTCCAAAAGCTGTGGTCCTCTGTAATTTATGTTAAGGAGAGACTACATATTCCAGAATTTGCAGCAGACCTGCTAAAATAGCTAGCAGATAATTTGGTTTTTTTGTTCCCATCTACAGTGGCTGCTCAGGTATTAAGGAACAATTTGAGGAAGCCTGGCCCTTCCTCTGGGAGGGACTGTCCTTCCATTGTCTGGATAATTCTCAAATGCAATTATACTAATGTTTAACTTAGCATTCTCAAAACTACAATTTGAACATGAAATTGATGCTTTGGGGACTTGTGATCTAGGATGAAATATTGAATTTATTACTATTTTTCTTTAGTGGGGGTTATCTTAAGCTTTTTAGAAAGTCTAATATGATGTTCGGATTAAATTAAAATATGCTTCCAGACTAACTGGAGAGATTACAGGAGGCTTACCCTGGCATTTAAGGTTCCCTGAACTGGCCATATGTGACATGTCCTGCTGCTGGCCTTTGTCATAGCTGAGACCCTGTTTCTACAGAACAACTGCATTTGCCTGCAACCAAACTGCCAGGTTTGCTCTCAAATTTCAGTGATCACTCCTTTGCATATGGTAGCATTCAATAATAGATAGTTATCTTCCCTTTTTGAATCTCATTGTACACAACATTATATCTGAGATTTTAGGACATATTTATAGGGACAATTGGCATGACGCCACACTATAGTACCTATAAATTTACAATGTTCTTCCAATTGTCCCCAGTCTGCCCAGCAGCCATTATTCCATGTGGCTTCACAGGCCTGAGGTCAGTTCATTTGGCCTCAGGTCAGCACTTAATTGAAAGTCATCCAAAGTCTTTCTCCTAAACAGTTGAACTTGAGATTGGGAGAGAAGGAAAGTCTGGCTTTCTGTGAGTCTGGATGGTAAATCTGGAGCCATAGCAGATATGAAATGGCAGCGCATAGAGTAAGACAGAGGGTCTTTCTTGCATTTCCAACAACAGTTTGATTTCTTGACTAGTATTCTTGCATCTTAGCTATATTCTGTACCCTGGAGAACTATAATCAATATTCTATCTTTGCTAGATTGCCCTTATTTTATTTCCTCCTGTGAAGCTAAAAGCATTATTATATCATTGGAAATTTTATCCAGAAATGAGTTTTCAAGTTCCAGTTCATCAGAGAAAATGGTTATGCCAAAGCAGATGGCATGAGAGTGGAGTCCGCCAACCAAGAACAGCATGTGGGAACATGCTCAGTTCTTACAGCTTTTCAAGACGTACAGTAAGAGTAAGAAGAGAGATTCCAAGCCAGATTGCCTTATCAAAAGGAGATGGGGCCAGGTGCAGTGGTTCATGTCTGTAATTCTGACACCCAGGCAAAGACTTAGCAAGACTTCATCTTGATCAATAAGGCTGAATACAATGGTACACATCTCTCACTAACTATGTGAGAAACATAAATATAGGAAGATGGAAGAAGTCCAGACTGGCCCAGGCATAAACTCAATACCCTATTTAATAAATAACTAAAAAGAAAGAGAGAGGAGGGAGGAAACAAGGAGGAAAGGAAGGAAGGAGGGAGGGAGGGATGAAGAAGGATTAAACCAAAAAATAGATGGGAACATAGAATAAAAACACAAATTGTATGCAAGAAGCCATTCTGATCTCGGCCAGACATCTAAGATTGCTGTAAGTCAGTCTCAGATCATTTAGCAGGACACCAATCATGTCTCTTACCAGCAACCAGATGCTGTGTTGTACCATTTTTTGAAACTAAAATTGGAGATGCATTATCCATGTTAGAGGCTAGTTCCTTTGTAAAGCAATTCAGATTATGTGGCTCATGACATAGAAGAGGAAAAAGCACTATCATGAGCTAAAAAAATATGATAAAGAAAATATTTTTCCATAAGTATGGCAGTTTATATTCAGAATATATAAGGAGGTCACACAACTCATTTTGTAAAGGGTAATTACTGTGATAGAGAAGTAGGCAACACTTTACATTGGAAGACATGCAAATAGCTAATTTATATGAAAAAAAAAAGAGTTTAATCTCAGAATTAATCAAAGCAATTCTTGTTACTGTAGTAAGACACCAGCTGATGGAAAGCAGTATGGAGGTTCCTCAAAAGACTCCACATAGAGCTCCCCTATGACCCAGCAATCCCACTTTTGGGCATTTACCCTAATGTTTACAAACAAGACCACACTAAAGCTACCAGCACAACTATGTTTATTGCAGCATTATTTACCATAGCTAAGATATGGAACCAACCCAGATGCCCCTCAGTAGATGAATGGATCAAGAAAATGTGGTATATATACACAATGGAATTCTATGCCTCCATCAGAAAGAATGACATTGCCCCATTTGTTAGGAAATGGAAAAACTTGGAAAAAATTATATTAAGTGAAGTAAGCCAGGCCCAAAGAAACGTAGGCCCCATGGTTTCCCTTATTTGTAATATCTAGTATATGTATGAGTCAAGCGGAAAAGGTCAGATAATGTGATGTCAGGAAAATGAACCCTTAGATGTGTATTTTAATGTTTTTTTCTTTCATGCATGTGTTTCTAACACATTTATAAGATTATCTCTTTGTTGCTTTGTATGTCCCTCCCCCACAGTATAACCCCTGCTTTCACTATATTTGATGTCAGTATAACTTGTGGAGGAGATGGGGACAAACCAGTTGTTTAAGGATACAGGTGGACCTGCTGCGACAATGAGAAGTACAAGTTGTCATGTCCAAAACGAACTTTACAACGTTGGTGCGGGGGGGGGGGGGGGGGTTGGGGGGGGGAGGAAGGAGAAGGATTGGGATTGGGGGGGAGGGGGGAGGCTGGGAAGGGATGTGAAGGGTAAACAAAGGAGGAGGCTGCAATGCTTGGTAAGAAATGTACGCATTATCCTGCCCATGTAACTGTAACTCCTCTGTACAGTATGTTCACAAATAAAATTAAATTAAATTAAAAAAAAAAAAGACACCAGCTGAGAATTTTCTAAGAAAAGAAATTTGTTTAGCTCATAGTTCTGAATGGCATTGACTTATCTCTGGTGAGGACCACATGGTAGATAGCATCACTGATGGGAACACATGTGAGAGGGAGGAAACACACAGGGAGACAGAAAGCTGCATCTACAGAGGAATGCCATGGTGGTCTTTCTTGACAAAGCTCTCCTGAAAATGAATTCAGGATGCCATAAAAACTACCTTAATCTCTTTCAAATGTAGTGCCCTCAGAAAGAATTAATGACCTTTCGCTAGGCCCGACTCTTAAAGGTCTACAACATTTTAATCTGGTTGCACTGAGACCCAAGCTCACAATACATGAGCCCTTTGGGGACATGCTCATACCATACCCAAACCAGAGCAAATGCCTTATTTAGTCTATCAAATTGCCATAGGTCCATAACCATCTAATATTAATAAAATAAGATGAAGCGGTGCTTTTGTATGTTCTGGGTTATTTGTACATCATACTAATACAGCCTATACAAAACAATAATACACAGGAAAAGCCTTTAGAAAAAACAAAAAGCTCTTTTCCAAGAAATTATTTGGAAGATATAGGAAGGATGCATGTATAAGGACATTTGGTGGGAAAGTAATACTACTCTGCAATTCCAACATTAGAGTAATGGGTAGACAAAGGTTAGAAGGATGGTATAATCCACTGGATAGATATTGCAAATTGCTTTCCTCAAGCTGGGGCTGTATATCAGTGGAAGAGCATGTGCTCAGTTGTAGTTACACAAGGCCTAGCGTTCTATATTCAACACTATGTTAAATAAGAAAATAATTTCCAAGAAAATTTAATAGCTTAAAAATATCTATGCTGTACTATTCCTTGTTGACAATATCATAATATAAGCCAAACATCACAGCACTCTATAATGCCAGCACTTAGGAGGCTCAGGCAGAAGGATCCTGAGTTTGAGACCAGTTTGTGCTAACAAGTTCAAGGCCAAGCTGAGTACACATGGCAAAATACTGTCTCAGGGGAAAATCTACATACAGTTTTTCAAATAAAACATGGCCCTTAGATGCAAAGTGGGTATATACATAATTATGTGTACATTTATAGAACAAAACAGAAAATATGTTTCAAATTGTCAGCAGTTATGATTTCTGTTGGTTGGAATTACAGGAATTTTATTTTCTTCCTTTTGTGTCCTCTTAAATTACTGAAGTATTTATCTTTATCATCCGAATAAATTATATCTCATAAGAAATGCCTGTAAAATAAATATTTTTAAGCAGATATAAAAGGCCCTTGTTACTTTTAGTGCTGTATTTCTGTTTCAATCTGTGATTGTTTGAGAACAGATCACATAAGGAAATCCCCCCTCTTTCCTGGAATCTAAACTTCCTCCTTGGCCTTAGCACAACCCTTATCCAACATGTGCAGTTTCTCCAACTTAATTGCATGAGACTCATAAAATTGGGGAGTTTTTAAATACATTTCAACAATGTCAGGAATCTGGTTGCTTAGTATTACAATACAAAACATCTCAGAACTCTGCTTCTAGCTGAGAAGGAAAGGAAGTAAAAGGGAAGGAGAAGGAGGAGGAAGAGAGAAAGAAGGAAGAAAGGAAGGATGAAAGAAAATCAAATATTACTTTTCCTTAACTTTAAGCCTGCCATTTTGTCCCATCCCCTTTGTAGAAACTTCTCCCTTGTTCTTCAGAACCACACCTTGAGTTTAGAAGCAAATACCTGTGCATCAAGGCTTTTAGTGGGTAAGAAGACCAAGAACCTGAAAGAATTAGCATGAGAGAAAGGTTCTAGGCTAGTGATCCAGATCATATTTCTGGTATGACCCTCAAATGGAAGGCATTGCTGAAGATTGTCTGAGTTAAAGACAATGTGCTAGCAGAAGAATCCACATGTGCACCAGAGACAGGCTGGTGAGGAACATGTGGGCCTCTTACACCAAGCCACATAAGTTAGAGGAACTCTCTCTGGAAGTTTCATAACCAAGTGATTGTCGGCGTCACTTTACAACTGGATGGAACTCTTTTCTCTACCTCCCTCTGAGGCTGTCTGTGATCAAGCCCTACTGCAATCATGCCTGTCAGTGCCATCCAGCACAAAAGGAAGGGGTTCAATGATATCAATGTCTTTTACTTAATTAACTTTAGTGGACATATAAAATTGTATTGACACCATGATAAATGCACAAGGGTGGGCCTTGAAAACTTTATGTGAAATGAAATCATCACAGAAGAACAAATATATGATTCCAGTTATATGAGGTGCCTAGACGGGCCAGATGGGAAGAAATATGAGGCAATGAAGGAATTTTGAACACAGTCTGGATAGACAATAACATAAAGGAAGTATTTACTAGTGGTTTAGATTTCTAGTAGTACACAATGAAATATTTGTAGATACAATGGTAACTGTGATGTGCTTCAGGATAACCTGGTGAGGAAAAGCCAGAGAAAAATTAATATTGGCCATGAATGATTAAGTAAATAGTGAAAAGGAGAAAATAAGAATACTTAGCCTTGCCCAGTGCCAATAGCTGACACCTATAATCCTAGTTATTCAGGAGGCTGAGATCTGAGAATTGCAATTTGGAGCCAGCCTGGGAGACAAATTGGGGAGCCTCTCATCTCTAGCTACCCAGCAAAAAGCTGGAACTGAAAGTGTGGCTTAAGTGGTAGCACACACGCCTTGAGCGAAAAAGATAAGCAAGAACATGAAGGTATCTACACAAACTTGTTTAGCTATATCTTGTGCTTATAAAAATACATTTGCACATGTTTATTAGTTCTACATTGAAACACGTCTTGCAGGTGAGCAATGCTTCCTTATTACAGCAGGTGACTCAGTTACTGTAGATTCTGTTTCAAGATTGCATTCCTCAGTCTGTCAGGTAGGTTGCAAAGAAAGCTGCTGTCTCAGCAGAAATATATGAAATGCAAGTAATTTACCTTACCAAATTCAATGTATCATATAGTCCCAGTTTTCAGGAATTATAGTGTGTGTGTGTGTGTGTGTGTGTGTGTGTGAGAGAGAGAGAGAGAGAGAGAGAGAGAGAGAGAGAGAGAGAATGTGTGTGTGTGAGAGAGAGAGAGAGAGAAAGAGAGGGAGGGAGGGAGGTAAGGAAGGAGGGAGGGAGGGAGGGAGAATATCCTGGGGCTTGAACTCAAGGCCTATATGCTGTCCTGGGGGCTGTTTTGCTCAAGATTAGCACTCTACCACTTGAGTAACAGCTCTACTTCCAACTTTTGGAGGGTTAATTGGTGATAAGAGTCTCACAAACTTTCCTGATCAGGCTGGCTTTGAAACATGATCCTTAGATCTCAGCCTCCTAAATAGCCAGAATTATGGGTTTGAACCACTGGTGTGGGCAGGAATTATTTTTTAACAGCAACAGTAATTCTCAACTTCAACTGTATTTTGCTATTCTCTGGAAACTTTACAATTAGTGGTTCCCTTTTGTGATGAGGGAAGCTTTTAAGCTGGTTTTTTTTTTTTTGTTAGTTGGTTGTTTATTTTTTATTTTTTTTTATTTTTTACCAAATCAGAGGTTCTCATACAAAGGCTTAGTTCATGGGTGTCCCATCCTAAAACCTGAAGTCACCAGAGGAGGTAAATCTACAGTACCATGAATATAGAATAGTTTCTGGATTTCTGTGTGGTTCTGTCTACTTTGAATTATTTCAAAGCTGTCATTAGCAATGTCATATACTACTTCTCACCCCCAAGGTGATTTCTCAGAAGGGTTTCACTTCAGAAACTGAGATTAAAGTTAAATTGGGTTAAATTGGAAAGGTTATCAAGGTGACAAATGCCAAGATAAAGTGTGTGACCTAGTCCTTAACATAAAACATGCTAAGCCAGGCACTGGTGGCTCATGCCTGTGATCCTAGCTACTCAGGATCATGGTTCAAAGCCAGCTGGGACAAGAAATGTCCATGAGGCTCTTATCTCCACTTAACCATAGAAAGCTGCAACTGGAGTTGTGACTCAAGTGGTAGAACACAGCACTAGCCTTGAGCAAAAAAGCTCAGGGACAGTGCCAGGCCCTGAGTTCAAGCTCTAAAGTCACCGTGCGGGCGCGTGCGCGTGCACACACACACACACACACACACACACACACATCAATATCTTTATAGATGCATATCTATAAAGCTATAAATATATATTGCTATGAAAATGTGAAATGTGGTTATTATTGATTGAAACTTTGGCATGACTCATGGGCCACACAGGACAAATGTGGTTATATGTATAATACAAGCTACCTCAGATATAATGTTGAATGCAATAAACACAAAAGGTGTCTACATATATTTCAGAAGTGTGATTTCATCATCAACCAGTCTTGCTTGAAAACAAATAATTTTTCATGCCTTCAAGTTTTACAGAAGGGTAGATCTAAAAATATAAAGCATACATGAAAACATATACAAGACCATACACCTATACACATAATCAAACTGACTAAATTTCTAATGGTGTAACTCTTTTGAGCAATGTACTTAAAGCTTAACCATATCTAAAATATAACCTTGTCTGAGGAGTGTTGTACTCAAGGAGGAAGGGCAGAGAATGGAGAAAGGAATGGTGGGCAAATGCAATTATAATACTCAATGTACATACATGAAAAAATAACTAGGAAACTTGAGGGCATGATTGGGTTGGGATAGACAGGAAGAGAATGATGGAATGCATCACAATGATCACCATTTGCAGATAATAAAAACAAATGTAAACTAAAAGTTCTTCCTCAGAGCATCATTGAAACACCCTGGGTCTTCTGATGGTACGCACCTCTTTATATGCAGAACCATACCATATAGGAGTTTGTTTGCTATTAAGTTCTCACACCTGGTGTGTATTTGGTTTGCTTGCTTAATCACAAAGGTAACCAAAAATTAGATGCAAATGAAGAAAGAATTGCTGAAACAGAAATGGGGAGTTGTTGTTTTATCAGCAAGCAAGGAAAAAAAAAAAAAAGCACATAAATTCAGCTCTTCAAGAGCTAGAATTAGAAAAACTACCACTCAGTACTTTTATCCTTCTAGGTGTTTCCAAATCCTCCCCTCCCTGCATTGGCAATAGGCCTCCATTCTTGTCACTTGATTACTTAAGCTCTATTATAGAGCCTTTCTCCCCCAGCTTTGCTCCAGGCCCGGAGGTTTGCATCTGATGTAGTTCTCAGAGGCAGTCAGGCTGGTGTCATCACTCAGCACCCTGGCTTATGTACTCCCTTAATTCCTCTTGTTTAGTCTGGCCACTGGGTGTTGCCCATAAAATAAAAACAAAAAACAAAACGAAACAAAATACAGTGTGGCTTTGTAATCGCCATTAGAGCAGGCGTGTGTGACTAATCCATCAGTTCGCTGCATCTATGTTACTTGGCGTGAAGTGAGTCAGCTTCAACTTGGGCTCTGTGCAATAGGTATCCCTCCCAATTCTCTGATGTGCAAGTCTGAATGTATCACCTTGCTCTAGACTTCTGTCACAATTCTGTTTTGTTTTCTTTCTACAAATATTCTGTTTTCCTTCTTTTAAAGTGGAACTCGTAGCACAAGAATTTGGGATCTTTTCAATAATGTTAGGCTGCTATGTAGAACTCCCAAGCAAGAAGCCATTTGTTCTCTGTATTGGGGATATGTGCCATAATTACAGCCACTTTAGACCATCACACCAGTGCTGGTTACTTACAATGTACCGGGTCCATTTCATATGTCAGTCTTTCAAAAACGAAAGCTTATTACACAACTGTTGTAGATTTATAGAAAATTATAAACACAGGAAAAAGAGTTCCTCTTTTTTTTCTGTGGTACTAGGGGTTGAGCTTACTCAGTTGGAACTTTACCATTTGGACTATGCTTTCAACCTGGCTTGTTAATGACCATTTTGGAAATGGAATCTCTCAGACTTGATCCTCCATATCTCAGCCTCCTGAGGAGCTAAGATTTTAACAGTGAGCTACAGATGCCCAGTTCAGTTTTCCCTCCGTTTCTTAACATCTTAGTGGAGTATGGCATTCATAGGACAACTAATGCAACAATATAACACCGTACAAATGCTGATACAGCACGATTACCATCCATATATGTTCCATTTTTACCTATTGTTTGGGCATGGTACTCTATCCCAGATACTGCATTACTTTTAGTCACCATGGCTCCTCAGGTTCTGCTTTGACGGGAACAGATTCTCAGGCTTTCTTTCTGTTGATGTCCTTGACAATCGAGAGGAGTTTTGGTGAGGTATTTTATAGTATACCCTATCCCTCTGTGGAATTGTCAGGTGTTTTCCTCATTGGACTGGAGTTAATTAAAGGTTCCTGGTCAGAAGATCACTGTCATGGTATTCTACCAAGGGCACATGGCATCAATGTGCCTTATCTCAATTAACAAAACCTTTCAACGGAGGCAGTGCTCATCCGGGTCGGTTTTCTGCTATAAAGTTCCCTCTACACATACAACTTCTGTCTGCACACACACACATAGTCCACACATGGTGCACTTCCTTGAGGATGAGTCCTTACATAAATAATTTGAAGCACTTATTCATTTCATCAGTATGGGCTCAATGATTTTTTTCATACTTTGGGCTATAATAATTTCTTCACTTATTTTCATGATCAAACTTACCCATCTTTGACCACTGGGAGCTCTTTCTCTTGGCACCTTTGTCCTTTAAATGCATTCCTTAATTGTGTGTGTGTGTGTGTGTGTGTGTGTGTGTGTGTGTGTGTGTTGGGTTTTGTTTGTTTGTTTTATTTTGTTCTACTCATGGAGGAGGAAAGTGCTTCCTTAATTTCTGGCTCTTCCAGATGATCAGCCTCGGCTGTGTGTGTGTGTTGTCCCTATTCTAGAGTCAGTCGTTTCTTTAAAGCACAGGTTCGTTTCACTAGAGAAGTATTTAGAAATTAAGATGTAGGTGCAAGATATGCCTGTAGCTACTTGTGTCTTTGTCTTCTAGCTGAACAAGTTAGAAAATACATCTGCACATGCTAACCTATACATTTCCACATATCCATGAATATTTCTACAGATAGCAATTTGAATCTCTAACCATCTCAATGGGCATTGACAGGAATATCGCCAACTCTATCCATCACCTCACAGATCATTGTAGTCTGCTTTTCCTTCCCTGCTCCAACAGACAGAAGAGAGCTGGCTCCCCTCATCTACCACCTGTTTATAGAACTGTTCAATTCCAGTCTACATGTTAGTATTTCGGATGAGAGTCAGCTTTAAACTAGTCATTTTTTAGGTTCCTGGAAGACATTATTCTGGATGGCCATGAGCCTGGAATCGGTCAACGAATCTGTTACTTAAGAAAGACAGGTAAGAGAAGATCATAGTGATCTTTATGCAGAATGTCTCTTTATTTTTTAAAAAATTCTGAGTTTTATCTCAGTGTCTACAAAGCAGTTGAGTGCTTTTTTTCCTCCTTAAAAGGGGCCACAACATTCATTTCCTTCCCTTTCCACTGTCCCTCTCAGTCACCAGCCATCCTAAGCAAGAGGAAAAGCCTTAAGGGGTTCATCATAAGCTGTGATCAAGAGAGCAAAACAGAGCCGGGCACCAGTGGCTCACACCTGTAATCCTAGCTACTCAGGAGGCAGAGATCTGAGGATCACAGTTCTAAACCAGCCCAGGCAGGAAAGCCTATGAGACTCCAATAAACCACCGGAAAACTAGAAGTGGCGCTGTGGCTCAAACAGTAGAATGCTTGCCTTGAGCTAAAGAACAGCGCCCAGACCCAGAGTTCAGACCCACAACCAAAAAAAAAAAAAAAAAAAAGCAAAAAAAAGAAAACAAGCAGTGAGGACTGATTGATCTAAGACAGGAATCTAACTAAAAGAAAAAATACGGAAGATGGATGGTCTTCCATAGTTGACATTTAATTAGCCTTTCCCCAAGCCTTCTGTGCCCTTTAATTGAGCTAGTATCACATCCGTTGTCAATGTGATATCATCATCCAGCTATAGCTGTCTATTTTGGTTATTTGTACTGAGGCTTGAACTCAGGGCCTAGTACTCTCACTGCTAGCTTAAGGCTGGCAGTCTACTATTTGAGCCACACCTCCATTTCTAGCTTTTAGCTGGTGAATTGGAGATGAGTCTCTCTGACTTACTTGTCTGTCCAGACTGGCTTTGAATACCAATCCTCAGACTCAGTCTCCTGAGTAGCTAGGATTACAGGTGTAAGCCACCTGGCTAAAAAATGATTTATTAAAGTAACACTTAAATAATGTATTTTATTTATATTACAAATGATATATAAGAACATATAGAATTTGATAGCATAGAGAATGAGCCTTCATGTATATTAATTTATAAGTCATTCAGAAGATGCAGGGATCCCATGATGGAATGCAGAACGTAACAAAACACAGTTAAGAGTGTGAGACAGGCTCATTAAAAGAGGTGAGAGAAAGGTGTCAATTTTATAAGTTTGGAAAGGAGTGGTTGGAAATGGAGTCGGAACTACTGGTATCTATAAGACAAGGCAAGGGATCTGCTGGGCATCAGTGGCTCACACCTGTAATCCTAGCTACTCTGGAGGTTGAGCTCTGAGGATCACAGTTCAAAGCCATCCTGAGCAGCAAAGTCTGTGAGACGCTTACAATAAACTACCAGAAAACCAGGAGTGGTGCTGTGGCTCAAGTGGAAGAGTGCTAGCCTTAAGCTGAAGAGCTGAGGGATAGCACCCAGGTTCAGAATTCAAGCCCTATGACAGAGAGAGAGAGAGAGAGAGAGAGAGAGAGAGAGAGAGAGAGAGAGAGAGAGAGAGAGAGAGAGAGAAAGGATCTTATCACCTCTCTTCTTTACTATTAGGTAGAAGGAGAAGATGATGTCTGTAATGGAGCACTCATCTTGGATTCTATGAGACAGAAGACAAAGACTTTATGAAATAATGGAACAGAGAAGTGGAAATGTCTATTTTCTTATGATCAGGGAGCATCCATTGCAAGCTAAATATACAGGACAACAAAGGAAACTTGTACTTTGTTACCCACTTACTTTGGGTTTTTCTATCATTCACAAATGTATGTAATCCTAACATATCCTTTCTTCCTTACTTGTATTCCTGCCTCCCTCAAAAGCTGAGGCCATATAAAGTTCTTTTTTTAAGTAGTCAGCAAGTTTATTGAAATTAGAAAGTATAGACTCTCCATAGAAAGAGGTACCAGAATCAGCTGCTCTGGACATGGATGAAAATGAACTAAGCAACCCAATGGCAGCGATGGGAAAGAGGGAATGAGACGGAAAGAGGGAACAGCAGACACTAAGCAAAAGGACAGAAATGTACACATCACCTGATGTGGAAGAAATAGCTGCATTGTCAAAGCTCATAGAATTCACAAACTTTATAGACCACAATAATGACAGTTTGCACCATGAAGGTTAGAATGTGTTTGTGGCTTTAACTATCACTATCTCACAGTATTATGAAATTGGTGAAATGTATACAATCACTTAATCACAATAAAAAAATTTTAAAAAAAAGGAAGTCCCTCCTACAAAGGGACATAATTGGTAAGTTTGGGCCCATGAAGCAACTTGGGTCCACTATTGATCTCTGCCAATAAGCATAAGCACAAAAATAAGTGTGATCAGTCATGACCATGTGCAGAGGAATGCAGAACTAGATTTGATGTGTCATGTCCATTCAGTTAGTGCATAAGTTGTTATTACTGAGATAGGATTTTGTGTTGAACCCAGAGTATTACAGGAAGAAGAAGTACCCTTTTGAGCAGGAGACTGAGGCACTATGGAAACAAGAAATGCCATAATGGACCACATGTTGTCTGCCAGTTTTTGTTGATATAATCCTCCTTGTGAGATATCCTGAATATTTTCAAGCATCCAATTCTTATCCATGAAACGTGGCTGTGAAGCGAATCCTCACTTGCAAGAAGATTATGCCCTAGCACAGAATAACACATACAGAGTAGCTTGATTTGTATCCAGTCATCTTCACAAAACAGTGTTGTTGTTGTGTGTATTATGTGTGCTGGTCCCGGGTCTTAAATTCAGAACCTGGATGTTGGCTCTGAGTGTGAGCTTTTGTGCTCAAGGCTAGCTCCATTCCACCTGAGCCATAGCTCTACCGCTAGCCTTTTGGTGTTTAATTGTAGATAAGAGTCTCAAAGACTTTTCTGCCAAGACTGCTTCAAACTGTGATCCTTAAATCTCAGCCTCTTACAGCTAGCGTTACAGGTGTGAGCCACACCTGTGTGTCCAGCCCCACAAAACAGTTTTTAAAATGAACCAATAACAACAAAAATTTAGCTTTTGTATTCAGTAAACACTATGTTGAAAAGGAAATACAATTTGTGGGTGGGGATGGGAGGGAAAAACTGTAATAAAGAAATGGATGACATAGTCCAAAGGAAATGTCCTCATTACCTGACTTATGAAATGATAACTGTTAATATTATCCCCACGTTTGGTCCTCAGCTCCTCCCAGCCCTGGAGTTCAAGCCATACAGCTGGCCACTCCCTCTCTCTGCCCAGGCCCACCTGAGATCCCACCTACCTCACTTCCTGCCCCCAATCCCTCCTGCTACCTGGATAGGGATAGGTGCCATGTGCTCCCTCTCTGGGGGAAATCTGGCTTCTCTAACAAACCTTGTAATAATCTTTCTCCCGTGCCTGCCTGCCTCCTCATGGTCCCCTGGGATGGATGTGATGGATCCTTTCAGTAACCCTGTTGTATATCACCTTTATAATATAAAAAAGAATAAAATAAGTTTTTAAAAATTAGCTTTTGCTTCCTTTATGTCAGAATTACACATTTCTGAATTTGGGGAGAAAGCCCGGAAGCATAACCTGTAAAAATATGGAAGTTTGGAAATTGTGAATTTGGAGTCTAAAATAATGAATATATATGATATATATATATATATCATATATATATCTCATATATAGTTGTCGGTCATGGGGCTTGAACTCTGGGCCTGGGTGCTGTCCCTCAGCTCTTCAGCTCAAGGCTAGCATTCTATCACTTGAGCCACAGCACCACTTCCAGTTTTTTGAGTGGTTTATTGGAGATGAGTCTCATGAACTTTCCTGCCTGAGCTAGCTTTAAACCATGAACCTCAGATCTCAGCCTCCTGAGTAGCTGGGATTACAGGCGTGAGCCACTGGTGCCTGGCAATGAAAATTTTTTAAAAATATTTTTTCATGAATAACATGCTTTTATTCTAATTATTTCCATATGTTGTCTCTGTCTCCCTCCCCCCGCCTAGACTGCTGATGTTATGCTGGATTTAGGAATTAGTATAGCTGATTATAGACAGGATGGAAAAGCAAGATGGTGGTTAATAGTTGCTAGGTGTCCATTTCCATATGGTTACCTAGCAACAGTGAAGATCAAAGCTGTATTTTAGAAATTTGCTTGCGCTACATATTCACTCGCCTTACATTTTATGTGTATGTTTAAAATAAAAACTGCCTTCAGTGGTTACACGGACTCATATTCCTCTGGCTATCTGCACATTTTGTCATATCTCACCCTCTGACAAGGTGATTTGATCTACAGAGTTAAAAGAAAAATCATTGAGATTGTGGGAGAAAAATATGACAGTATTTGGAGCCAAAACAAAATGTCTTTCAAAGTTCCTTGATGCCAGATGATGGCAGGGCTGTACACCATAAATAGATTACTTTTCAAAACCTACTTTTAAGTAAGAAAACAATTTACTTAAATCCAAAGGCTCAGTTGGAAGAATTTAAGCTGGTTTTGAAATAATTTTCATTATAGTTAAATCTTATTCTAAGAACATTCTAATCCAGTCTCCTCTTTTTATCTTCAATTCCAGGAAGCTATAACTAATATCTATAAAAGGAGAAACACAGGATGTGCTACATGGTTATGGCCCTTGCTATTTATATCCTGTCCATAAGCTACATCACTTCTGCCACCGTTTAAGCCTCTCTCCTTGTTTATACCTACTTTTTATTCACATTTCAAAACCATAATATTTCATCTGTGTAATTTCTTTACAAAAGCTTTTGAGCTCCAATGTCTCTAAAAGAAGACTTCTGAGTCAGATTTAAATACACAGCACACATGCTGAATGTGTTAAAAATGGAATTTCTATTAAAAGTGACATTCACAGAACTCAAAAAGTTTGTACACCGAAGTTCATCGCTATAAAATGCATAGTACCAAAAGGTGGAAAGTATCCAAGTGTCTATCAATACATGACTAGGTAAGCAAAATGTGAACTACACACACATACACACACACACGCACACACACACACATACACATTTTAATCAGTCTTTAAAAAAGTAATGAAATTCTGACCCATCTTACAGCATGAAAGAACCTAGGAGACATTATGGTAGCTGAAATAATCCAGATGTAACACATCTGATGCTTTACAATTCCACTTCTGTGGAACTCCAAGTATAAGCAGGTTCACAGAGACAGCAAGAGGGAGGTCGTTGCCAGGGTTGAGGCTACAGCAATCATGTTCAGAGATGGACATGTTCTAGAAATAGATGGCAGTGATGGTTGCACAACAATCTGAATATATTTAATTTAACCAACCACAAAATGTGCAATGGCTACATAGAATCATAGAATTCTATTCAAGAAGAATGGAAGGACGGCAGGCTTGCTTATAATAAAGCTGTAGTAGTAATGCCCATTGGCTGTAGTTCATTTCCTCCACATTCATCCCTCCAATCTCTTCTGTGCTGTTCTATTCGCTGAGAGGCTGGATTTTGTCTATGGTATACCACTTCTATTCTGTCAGATGTCCACTCTTTTATTTTTTTGCCTGGTACAGGGTCTTGAATTTAGTGCTCAAACTCTCACTTGGCTATTTTAGTTCAAGGCTGGCACTCTACCACTTGGGCTACATTTTCACTTCTGATTTTTTTTTTTTGATGGTTAATTGAAGAGTCTTGTGCTTTTGTCTGCCTGAGCTGGCTTTGAGTATCAGTCCTCAGATCTTAGCCTCCTGAGCAGCTAGGATTACAAATGTGAGCCACAAAACCTGGTTCAGATGCTGCCTCTTGTATACTAGATCCTCTGAGAAGATTATATATCATCTTTGCTACCTTCCAACTGGTATGTAGTCAAGAGAAGGACTAACAGCTAGTATTACTAGCATACCAAAGAAGTTACTCATTTCCAAAAGAAATTTAGTATTTTCCTTGGACTTTTACCCAAATCAGATATGAAAGAATTATTTCAATACAAATAGTTTACTTGGGAAGTGATACCAAGAAATAGGGTAGAGAAATGAAGTGAAAGAGAGAGAGAAGAAGAAAGCAAACAAAAGGCTTTTATCATCTAACAAGTTTTCCTTTGAGGCATCTAGAATATAATCTCTGGGGAAAAGTTGGAAATAATGAAAAATATACCCTGGTGAGTGGTCCCACTAGAGGTGGGTTGGATGGGTATTTGTCACCTTTTCCCCTCAGTCCTTGACTGAGAATTTACCCCAGCATGGTGTACATGAACATGGAGGACTGTGTGGCTACAGGAAGGGCACTCTGACTTGGTCATGGATGCCCAGAGAAACAGGGAAAGCTGCATGGGGGCACGTGAACTCTGACCTCTGTCCCTGGAGTTCTCAGGAGCAGCTGCTGCAAGGCTGGTCTCCGTGGAGTGGCATTGACAGCAAAGTGCTATTAAAGTCAGAATGTTCCAGAAGAGGCCATCATGTGTGTGCATGTCTTTCTAAAACTTGCTTCTGAAAGGAGGAAGAGAAAGATGCCTGTAGTCAAAAGGCTGTTGGGTTAGAGCAATGATTTTCAAACTGGAATCCTTGAAAGTATGCTTGGTACTTAAGACCTACGGTTTGTTTCTGTAGAGAGGACCTTACTATACAGTCCAGACTGGCCTGAAGTTTGAGATCCTCCTGCTTCAGTCTGTCAGTGCTGGGATTACACTCTCTCTCTCTTATGGCCAGAAAAACCTGGAGAATTTTTTTATTATTATCTTTACATAGTTGTACAAAGGAGTTACCATTTAACAAAGCAGTTTATGAATGAATATATCTTGACCAATGTTACCCCTTTCAACAATCTCTCCCATCCCTCTCTTGCTCACTCCTTCTATCACTCTAATTAATTTTTAGCATATACATTGATCCTTTTCTGGCTGTATTTTCCCCCTCTTCACCCTGGAGAATTTTTAAAGACACACACACACACACACACACACACACACACACACACACATGGAATCTTTCATTCCCATTTTTGCATGGGAAGCAGGATATGTTTCTCTGTTTCTGTTTCTCCCTACTTTATCCTGTTTCACTAAATAACTCCTTGATAAAACCTAAAAAATAAACACACACACATGCACATACACATGCATGCACCCTTGGACACCCACTTAAAACTGAATATTGTTTTCCTCTGTCAGTTCCTCTATTTACATTTGTATTTACAATCCAGTGGTAGCCACATAGTAACCCTTTAAAGATTACTTTTAAACATACATTGTTCATGCTGCATCAGAGTAGATATGTATTCATAGAAGAAACTTACGTTAACAAGGAGACACCCAATCCTGTTTTGCTTAGATGACCCCACGTTAGGGCTTTTTGGATTAGAATGAACATTCCCAACACAGATGGCTTATGTCCTAGAAAAGGCATGGAAGTGCAAAGAAAACAAACAGAACATGGAGGCAAAAATATTTGGGAATGATAGATTTGTCATACTAAAACAAGAGCACAAGCTCAATGTGCTTGTACTATTCTCACCATGTACCTATCCAATTACTCTGGCTTACTACCAGACACCATCCTGAAATCATTTCTGGAAAATTTTAACTATGGATTTATAGCACCTCATTAGTGGATAAGTAAGTGGAAGGAAGGTCTCCAGGTAGACTACTGAGTGGGTAGACAGGCATGATGGCAAATGCCTATATTCCCAACTACTCAGAAGGTAGAAATAGAATTATTGAGGCCAGCTTAGGCAAAGTTAACAAGAGACCCTATCCGAAAAGCAAGCTAATAGCTGGGCCCCAGTGATTTACACTAGCTACTTCCTAGCTACTTAGGACATTAAGATCTGAGGATCACAGTTCAAAGCTAGCCCAGGCAAGAGAGCCTGTAACACTCTTATCTTCAATAAAGTATCCAAAAAAAGCTGTGAGTGGAACTGTGTCTCAAGGGGTAAAGCACTACCCTTGAGTAAAATAACTCAGGAACAGTGCTCAGGCTCTGAGTTCAAGCCCTATGCCTGACCCAAATAAACAACAACAGAGGCCGGGCGCTGGTGGCTCACGCTTGTAATCCTAGCTACTCAGGAGGCTGAGATCTGAGGATCGTGGTTCAAAGCCAGCCCGGGCAGGAGAGACCGTGAGACTCCTATCTCCAATAAACCACCAGAAAACCGGAAGTGGCACTGTAGCTCAAGTGGTAGAGCCCTCGCCTTGAGCTGAAGAGCTGAGGGACAGCGCCCAGGCCCAGAGTTCAAGCCCCATGATGGACAAAAAAAAAAAAAGTGAAATAAATGGGTATAAATAATAGATGAAACATCCTTGTTTAAATTAACACTTTTTTTAAAGTACAAACAAAAACTAGTTGGTGAAGATGTGTCACAATTCATTGTCAGGCACCAATGTCTCACTGCTGTAATCCTAGCTACTAGAGAGAATGAGATCTGAAAAACTGAAGTTTAGGCTAGCCTGGGCAGAAAAGTTTGAGCTCACTTCTCAATCCACACTTTGGCGCTGTGGTATATGATTTTCATTGCAGCTATGGGGGAGGCTGTGATTAAGAGAATCAAAGTTCTAGGCCAACATAGGCAGGAAAGTGTTTGAAACTCCATTTCCACGGAGAGAAGCTGGACCAAGTGGTGAGTGAGTACATGTAATTCTAGCAACACTAAGTAGCATAAAAGTACACAGATAGTGGGGTTCAGTGGTAGAGCGCTTGCCTTTCATGCTCAAGGCCCTGGGTTCAATTCCTCAGCACCACATAAGCAAAAAGAAAAAAGCCAGAATTGGCACTGTGGCTCAAGTGGTAGAGTGCTAGCCTTGACCTGAAGAGCTGAGGGACAGCGCCCAGGCCCACAGTTCAGGCCCCACGACCGGACCCCCCCCCCAAAAAAAAAATAGTACACAGATAGAAGCTCAGTCATGCACAGGGCAGGAAGGGAGACCTTATTCAATCAATCAATAACAGATAAAAACAGAAGCATGGCTCAGTAGTATTGTGCCAGCCTGGCAAGCACAAAGTCCTGAGTTTAAACACCCAGTACAACACATATGTGCGCACACACACACACACACACACACACACACACACACACACACAAAGTTGTGCCACAATTCAGATTAGTTAAGAAACAGCAGAAATCCTGGTATTAGCAAGCAATTTGACATTAGAAAATTGATTAATTTATTTTCAAAAGACAGATAAATAACGTTTCTGTAATCATGATGTCTTTGAAAAATGGCAAAATACAGTATAAAATGCAAATATCTTGACTGGTTACCTTCTTGTACAGTTATTCTCTCTTTATAAGAGATCTTGTTTTAATAGGATAAATTTCTTCTATCTGAGGCTTCCTGCTTCTTTGTTTTGGCTAGTTTAGATTTAGAGCAAAGCAGTTTTGGTAAAAGATGATTTGAAGCTGAGTATGGTGGCTCATCCCTGTAACCCCAGTTAGTCAGGAGATGAAGAGAGGAGGATCACAGTTCTAGGCTAGCCAGATAGGGGCACAATCTCGAAACAAAATACAAAATAAAAGGGCTAAGGGATGGACCATTGCTCAGCAAGAGCAATGGAAAACCTTGAGTTTAATCCAGTATTGTATACAAATACAAAAAAGGTGTTTGCCACATAGCCCTTAGGTAAAAGTCAGAGAGATGAATTTTGTACAGCAAATATATAAAATAAAAAAGTATTTATCGTAATATGGTTCCAATTTTCTGGAAGGATTATATTAATATCTGTAAAGTATATGCAGATTCTTTGATGCTTGGACTATAAATACTAAGAGAAGTTAATCTATTATCAGACATAATTTCTGAAGGCTTAAATGCTCAGATTGGCAAGAGTTCTCTGGCTATATTTTCTCTCTCTGGGTGAAAATTTTGCTTTTTTCTGAGTCATTGTTTTGGTGGCAGCTTCAGGAATGAAGACCTATCTGATCTAACTAATACGGTTTAGTAGAGACTTCCTCTATCAGGCAATTTTACTTGGATCATTAATAAATGGTTAGCTTGACTTTTCTCATTTTCTTTTTCCATCTACTTCACTTTTACGTAGGTTAGAAAGTTGCCAGGAGGCCTAAAGGGAAAGCCCTAGCTCCAAGGGAAATTTGACTTGTGTTCAACATCAGTATGGATTGCTGTGTGGCCAGATCAAGTTCCTTAGTCCATTTGGGCCTTGGTTGCTTGCACTGCAAAGTAGAGACCAAGATCTGTTAAAGAGCAGTTTCAACTTGTGCTTTGTGCTCGCAGGTGTTGATCACAGTTGGAGAAAAGACTTTTCCTGATAAGGGAAATACCTGAGGGCAAATGAGATAGAGAACTAACTGCACAAAGATAAGCAATCTTGCAAAGGCTTAGAGAACTCTGGTGTTGATGCAGTGTCATTGTTGTAGTAGAGAAAGTGTGTGTGTGTGTGTGTGTGTGTGTGTGGCAGGGTGGGTGAGAGCAGAGAGATTCCCAATCCTCACTCTATGCACATCAACAGTTAAAACCAGGTAGATACCTCACTGTGCTGCCTTGTGTTTGGGCAAAGACGAATCAGGCCACCCTGACCTCGTGGTCTAGTGGAGATTGCCAGGAAACCAGGCAAGTTCAAGCTGGCTACTGAGCCAGCTTCCTTGGCAGAGCTGAGAGGAAGCCCAAAGGCTGTGCACTGAATTAGAATCCACAAAGGAGATGCAGGGACTAAGTGCTGAATTAACCAATTATCACTCAGCTCCTTCAGAAATGGCTGGTACAGTTATTTAGGGAGAGGGACAGACAAATGAAAACAAGGAACTAGCATCAGCTATGATGACAACACCACCAAAACCTTTAACTTACTCAAATTTCACTTCAGTAACATGAAAGCTTAAAAAAAACCAAAACACTGAGGCTGAGCATGTGCGATAGCTCAGCGATAGAGCACAAGCACATGTGAGATCCTCAGCTTTGTAAAAGTAAAGAACAAATAAACGAATGGTAAGACTTCTGCTTATTGTTAAGGTATCAATATTCCTCCAATCCAAATGCTGGCAATCATTTGTTCTTTTGCTATTTCTAAAATATAGCTGTTGAATCTATGTTCAAAAGTGCATGGGTCAAACTTAAGGTCTCCCTTGTCTTCTTGCTTTGTCTCCAGCTTTCCAGCCTAGCCTCAAAGTTCCAGACTCGGGCTGCTGCCCATCTGTGTTAGTGGCCTCCCCCTTATCCCAGCTGCTCACCTCTGTTGATTCTTCTTGGTGATCTGCCCTTAGATGGCCCCAAACCCTCTCTAGGGAGTTTTCTCTAACCTGCCCACACCTTGATCCTTTTCCTATAGTGCTTGGCTTCCTAGAAAACCATTTGCTGCAGGCTTTCCAGTGTTCGTCTCCTAGAAGTGTCTAGCAGAAGTGTTTGCCTAGGAAACCCTTAAGCCTGTAATCCTTCAAGTCTCAGTGAAAATATCTTTTCCAGATATTTTGTTTCTTACACCTCTGAGCCACCTTAACACCCTTTTAATTCAGCACCCAGATAGTTGTACATTAACCAGAGACTGAGTTTCTTGGAGTCATACATTTTATTTTTATTTTTGTATTTCAGGCTTTGAGCACAGAATCTGTTACATCTGTGCTTAATGCATACCAAATATTTAGACCCTTGTTCTATTCATTACATCCTCAAAGCCTGTTCAGCAAAAGTTGAAATATGTAGTCAAAGAAATTTGCAAGCTATCATATGGGACTTTATATGAAACAATATTCATACTTCAATTTGCTTTATGGGAAAATCATCTTGAAACACAGGAAGAAGAGACTAGATGGTCTAAGGTCCCTTTCCATGTGAAAAATCTTAGCTAAAATGATATTCCACAACATCCCATCCCTCACACATCCTCATGAAAATCTTTTTAACTTGCTAGCAACCATGAACCCTCTTAGGTTAACATTTACTCTTTTAAAAAAAATCCAGTACTTGTTAGGAATGCTGAACTTCATTTACCACTTTATGCAAATTGTTCTGTGGAAATCCCTTCACAGAGCTGCTTGCTGGGAACTCTGAGATCTTAGGAAGTGTGTTTTAAATGGAAGGCTTTTTCCTGGCATTCAGGCTACAGCCTTCACAGTGATCCCTGCTCCTGGGCTGCAATCCATTGTTGGCCCAAGTTCCTAGACCATGGGAAAATAGTCTCCATAGTGTATAAGCCTGGGAAGACTTGCCAGTCAAAGCCAGTTTCAAATCCTAGCTCTGTCACCTACATGCTCTATGACTTTGGGAAAGTGACTTGACTACAGAGCCTCCATTTTAGGGCCTGGGAAAAGGCAAAAAATAATAGAAAATTTCTGAGACCCAGAAAGCAACAATCTAGTATATTTTAGGGTTACTCTGGAACTCCTGAGATTTGCTTGGAATAGCCGTCGCCTGGTTAGTTATTGTGCTGACTTAGAGATGGAGAGAGGAATGCGTGGGTCCCATCACAGGCCTGGGATATACCCAGTCAGGTGTGGCATGTACACTATGTAATGCAGATCTACTGGAGGATATGATTTTCCAGGTGATTACCCAGTGATAATCATGAGTCAGCCAAAGGGACAATCCCAAGCCAACCCTGGCTGATTTTAACCTCCCCTTCCCTTCCTACTGAGGACCTTGTCCTTTCCTAGTGTGCTGATCTAGGAAAGGCCCTGGCATTCTACAGTTTGAACTTTGGACAAGAAATGAAATGTCAGAAGCAGTTTGCATTTGTAAATAATCTGTCTTCCCACTTCATTTTCCAAAGAGAAGCACAGGGAGAACACCTTTCTCAAAGACTCAAGAGGCTCCACACCCAAGCTCTACCTCACACTTATTGCATCAGGGGTTCTGAGATGAGAATGGAGCTCCTTCATTAAGCCTTGCTCTCCTGATCATCCTGGTGTACTTTAACCAACTCTGCCTTCAGTCACTAGAATAACAATTAGCTGTGTCTATGTAAGAGCTAGATCCATTAGCCTAGCTCACCTCTTTCTCTCAAAGAGGCTCTAGATAAATATTTAAATAAGTGTATGAAACAAACAGGACTCAATGAACCAATGTTCTGATCAGCCCTGCTATGCCACCAAATAGCTTTTCCCCTGGCAGCCCAATTGCTATAACAAAACACCAGAGGCAGAGGCAATCAATTTTATAGAGGGAAGATTTATTTTTAACCAATAGTTTTAGAGGTTCCAGTCCATAATCCATTGGACCTATTATTCTGGGTCCTTAAGGGTTCTACCACCTATTTTGTATCTCCCTAATATCCAAGCCTTTTAATGCATTTGCCTTTGGGGGACTTCCAATATCTAAATCCTAACACCAACCCATCACATAGAAAAGGGGAGCAGTGTTCTTACAGCAAGACAGAATTAGGTTGTGGAAGGGAACAAGGGTTATGTGTGGGGGTCCACAAGAAGCGATCAAGGTCTGTGGTGCTGACTCATTGTCAAAATTAGAATTCTTAGCTAAAAGTAGAGACTTGAAACTAGTAGAGTCAGAATAGTGTACAACCTCATCCAGAACTTCTCAGTTGATGACTCTTGGAGTACAGTGCATTAATCCAGCTTTCAAGAATAATGCTGCAAAGAGTCTAGATTTTGGAACAGAGGTGCGTTAATTTTTGCTTACTGTACTGGTTGACCATTCAAGTAAGGGAAATTACTTACAACTCCTGTGTCTTTATGGAGAAATGAGGGTAGGGTCAAGCAGCAGTGGTTCACTCTGACAATCATGGGCTATTCAGGAGACTGAGCTCGGGAGGGTTGTGGTTTGAAGCTAGTTTGGGCAGACAAATTTGTGAAACTTTTATCCCCATCTAACCAGCAAAAGAGCTAGTACTGGAGATATGGTTGAAGTGGTACAGCATCCATCAGGAGTGAAAAAAACGTCAAGTAATTATAGGAGACCTTACATTCAAGCCTCAGAAATGGCAAGAAAATTAAATAAAATAGGAAGGAAGGAAGGAAGGAAGAAAGGAAGGAAGGAAGAAAGGAAGGAAAAAAGAAAGAAAGGAAGGAGCAATATCATGTGCTGTCATGTGGATTTTCCTCTAACATATTGAGAAAGCTGGTAACTATTTTAAAGGATGAAGGGTTTATTTCACTTTAAATCATTATATTATTTATAGTAAGACATAGGTGGAAATAATGTAATTCTTCCTTCATCCAATCTTCCTTTTCCTTTAGCAACATATACCCCAGTCTATGATTGGTTTATTCCAGGCACAGTGAAAGATCACATTTTCTAGGAGTATTTGGAATTGAATTGTTCTTATAACCAAGCATCTGCCAAAAGATGGAACTGAAAGCACTGTCAATACTTCTAGAAATCTCTTTTCAAGGAAAGTTTATGTGTCTCTTCTTTTTTTCTGTCATCAGTCTGGAAATGAATGAGATGACTGGAGCAACATTCGCCTTCTTGAACCATGAGAAATTCTAGAGCTGACAATCTAAGAGAGTCAGAACTATGAATGAATTCAGGGTACCTTGCCACACTAACCCCAATTACCCCAATTGCAACATCCTTTTGCAAGAGAAAGCAGCTGGCTATAATTAGAACTGATGCAAATTATTTAGTTAAGTTATAGTTCTTTCATGTTCAATTCCCATGAATGAGGTTAATCACAGATAATCAGTGCATTGTTTCCATGAAAGCCAAATAGTTTATAGTTAACTTATTGTTATGAAGTGCTGGCTGAATGTAACAATTCAAAATAAAACAAGTATTAAGATGTTTTCAAACGTGTTTGACCCCCAAAGCCAACTTTGGGTAGCAGTAAATAGCCCTTAGCTTTTTTGTGCGTCAAAGATTACTCTTTAAAGAAGCCATAAGTAAAAAAAAAAAAAAAAAAGCACCATTCTGGCTAATGAAAGCCTTTGGTATGTTGTGAATGTTAAATACATTTTAGACACATTTATTTTGTTAAAAGAGTCTTTATCACTAGTGAGAAATCAAGTCTCTGCCTTAGAAACAGGCCTACATAATTTTGCTATCTTTGTTTCATATTGGGAAGTAAGCAGGATGGGAAAGAGACAATTGAAATGGAAGGTCATAATCCTGGTTGGGACCAAGAAAGGAACCCTAGAATCAGGAGAAATATAGTGGTAGGCATTATGCAGGTTGAGACATGCGGGGGGGGGGGGGGTAATTCTGTTTCCTCTTATATAATGGACCTCACTATAAACAATAGCCAAGTTGTGGAAATAACCCATATGCCCTACAATAGGTGGATGAGTCCAAAAAACATGGTACCTACATGATGGAATTTTACACAGCCATTAGAGGAATTTAAAAAATCATGTTAAAGTGAGGTAAGTCAAGTTCAGAAAGAAAGACCACATGTTTTCTCTCATGTAGAGAAGCTAAATCTAAAATACACTGGGAATGATAAATTATGTAGGACTCTGGGCATTTCACACAGTGAGAACAAAGGAGGATCCTCTTAGGAGAGGAACACATAGGTGCCTCTGATCATACAAAGTAATATTTATCACAACAAACTCCAGAAAATGCAAACAAGAGTTGTTTTTTTTTCTTTTACTGCTGTTTTTGTTTTCTTTTGGTCTTGTTTGTCTACTTATCTCTCTTTGAGAGAGTAAAAGGAGGCACAGAAATGGAAGGATAAAGGGTAAACAAAGTCAGCAGTGGTACTCACTAGACATAGACACTTTGCAACTAGGAAAAAAACTGGGAGAGCGTGAGAGAAGGGGTGACATTCTCCAAAAAGAAATGTGCCCTTGCTGGGCCCCAGTGGCTCACACCTGTAATCCTAGTTACTCAATAGGCTGAGATCTAAGGATCATGATTTGAAGTCAGCCTGGACAGGAAAGTCCAGTTGACCACCAGAAAGCTGGAAGTGGCCCTGTGGCTCAAAGTGGTAGAGCGCTAGCCTTGAGCACTCAGGGACAGTACCTAGGTCCTGAGTTCAAGCCCCATGACCGACTAATGAAAAAGGAAGAAAGGAAGGAAGGAAGGAAGCAAGGAAGCAAGGAAGGAAGGAAGGAAAGAAGGAAGAAAGGAAGGAAGAAATGTACCCTTTATCTGTAATCCCTCTATACATCACCTTTATAATAATAAAATATAAAGAATTTCGGTTTACAGAGTCTGTGCAATAATTTACTTCTTAATAAAGTATAGAAAACACAGGGATGCCAGAGTTTGTGGCTAAGTGATATCTGGATATATGGGAGATGATAGAAAAGTGTCATCTTCACATTCCAGTTTCCTGTGACAAGGTTGGCTGGGATGTTTGTCATGTATATAAATACAAGGGAATGGTACATGTCATATTTGTAAATATCAAAAATTATTCAGAACATGTATTTGGGTTTTGTACTTAATAAAGTGGCTTGTTTGCTTGTTTGTTTGTTATGTGCTGGTACTTGAACTCAGGGTGTCACAGTCTTGCTTAGCTATTTCATTCAAGGTTGGTACTCTACTACTTGAGCTACACCTGCACTTCTAGCTTTTTGCTGCTTAATTGGATGTGACAGTTTCATGGATTTCTCTTCAGATCTCGGCCTCCTGAGTAGCTAGGATTACAGGCAGGAGTCATCTGTGCCTAGCAACACAGTGTTTTAGAAACTGAAAATTACAAATGAAGTTCAGGGTCTTAGAAAAGAACTATGTAGTGAAAGCTCTCATGCTTTACATTTTTAGCTCTTTCATATAGCTACTTCTGTTCCTTAATCATGCTTTCATAAACTACCAAACACTGTGTATGTATATATACAACTTTCTGCAAACATTTTTATTTTATTCTTTCTCTTTCTGGGCAGTACTAGAGTTTGAATTTAGGGCCTCCTGTTTGTTAGGCAAGTGCTCCACCACTTGATCCACACTGTCAGCCCTTTTCTGTGTTTTGGTTATTTTTAGATAAGAGCTTTGTTTTTTTTTTTTTTCTCTCTCAGACCATCTCGGATCACAATCCTTCTACTTACACTTCCTGCTGTATCTAGGATGACAAGTACAGACCACTACGCCCAGCTATTGGTTGAGATGACATCTCAAAACTGTTTGCTTTGGCTAGTATCAAACCTCCATCATCCCAATCTCTGCTCACTTTCCCCATGTAGCTGAGATGATAGATGTGCACCCTTGAGCTCAATCTATCTGTAAACTTCTTTCCCCTCAACATGGTGTAGATTCTTTCCCTGTCCATTGGATTATAGCACATATTATAAAATATTTCTATTGTATATAAAATAATTCTATTGGGTATTCACTACATGCTTAGTGAATCACATTTCAGTGCTGCTTTATAGGGCAGAGAATGCTTTACACAGTTGGAACAGAATATGTCTTGACTAAGCATTAGTTGAATTGGTGCATTGCTTTGAGCTATGTTGTGTCCAGGATTGACAGGGTTAAAAGATGGCCTCTGTACTTGCCAGCTCATTACCTAGAGGTGTGGGAGCAGAGAAGGAAGCAAAGCATTCCATCTCAGTCCTGTACATTAGTCCCTCTCATGTTTACCCCTCCTTCCATCCACCTCCCTCCCTGTCATCACTCAGCCTGGCTCTTAGTGAAGGTGTGAAATAGCATGGCTTGGAAATATGCTCTAGTTTTCAAAACATTAATTTTACATGACAAGTTTCCTGAACCTTCCCTGGATTAACGACAGCAGAGTTCCAAACCTAAACAGTGAACAACAGTGGCAATCAGCAATATCTGGAGTGCATTTGATCCTGAAAAACAAAAAAAAATCTTACAGATGACCTGGGTTTGGTGGTCCACACTTATAATCCTAGATACTTGGAAGACGGAGCTTGGGAGGCATCAAGGCTCCTGCCAGACCAAGCAAGAAGTTCATTCGACCACCATCTTAACCAATAACAATTTGCTATGGTGGCACATGTTGTTATCTTAGCCATTAGAAAGTATAAATAGGAGAATTGGGCTCCAGTCTTGCATAAATGCAGAGAAATAATTGTTGAGAAATAATAAAAGCAAAAGTGGTTTGAGGTATGTCTCAAGTAATAAAGCATTTTTCTAGAAAGTGCAATGCCCTGAATTCAGATGCCAGTTCAAATAAAAATGTTTTACAAAACCAAAAAGTATGAGACTCTAGACATAGGGAATTAATCCCAAGGCCTTGTGCACACAAAGCACATTTGTACCACTGAGCTACATCCCAGCCCAGTTCTTTTCTTTCTGTAGCCACCTTTTTCCAGACATTCCTTGCACCCTTACTAAGAAAACCTTCTTGTACCAGTTCGTGCCTTAATCCTGATAGAAAAAACGAATATGACAGTGATTTGCCATTTACAAATCCTGATTTCTGTCCTTTCTACCTGCATCACACTGTATACTGGAAGTCAAAGTCTCTTTCTCAAGGAACTGGTAGCCACTTGAGGGATGGATACACAAACATATACATTTAATTTTATTTAAATGTAGCCTGTACTGAGGAAAACTTGCACATAGGATGTTCTGGGTACACAAAAATTTAGTATGAAACTCAAGGTGAAACAGTGCCTTCACTGAACCATAAGAAGCTGAATCCCATTTGAACCTAAGA
Organism: Dipodomys spectabilis; assembly: GCF_019054845.1. Classification (NCBI taxonomy): domain Eukaryota; kingdom Metazoa; phylum Chordata; class Mammalia; order Rodentia; family Heteromyidae; genus Dipodomys; species Dipodomys spectabilis. The sequence goes on along the minus strand of NW_024870686.1, from coordinate 8,343,672 downwards.
CATCAGTCAGGGAATGCTTAGATCTGATTGTCAGATCTGATAGGCAAGATGGTGGAAGGCAGAAAAGGCCAAGGCTTAAGAGGATCCAATGTACTCCTAATTGGAATTTAAATCCCTTGAGTGTATGAACTTGATCTTGTCCACTAATGCATTTTTAGTATCTAAAGTGGTTCCTGGTACCTGAATATGAAAATAAGTGTTTGTGCAACTAAAGGAAATCTTAGAAATAGTCAATTTAGATGTGTATCTTATACTCATCATTTTGGCAATTGTTGGACATAAGTTCTAAGGCTAATGGAATAGGCTAGTAGTAGTATATATTCAGTATGACCTCAATATGGAGATGAGAACAGGATCAGGAGGCTGTTATGTAAGACATACACAGTAAAATCAACAGGATTTTGCTACTGCATGTGAAAGGGAAAAAAGAGACCTGTATTACTTTCATTGATAAATAGGAGAACCAAAGCCAAAAAGAGAATAAAACAGAAGACATCTATATGACCAGGAATTTGAGTTTAAAATCTGCTTCCCACTCTCCGTTCAGTAGCTACCTTTGGCACTTGGAAATCCCTAGACAGGCAATGTTCAATTGTATGGCCATATCCAAGTCATCATATTCATGCAATTTGTGTGTGTGTGTGTGTGTGTGTGTGTGTGTGTGTGTGTGTGTGTGTAAGACAGAGAGAGAGAGTATTCTGGAGCTTAAACTCAAGTGATGTCCCTGAGTTCTAAAGGCTAGTGCTCTATCATTTGAGCCACAGCTCTGATTTTGGATTTTTGGTGGTTATTGGAGATGAGAGTCTTATGGATTTTTCTGTCCAGGATTGCTTCAAACCATGATCTTTAGATCTCAGCCTCTCGAATAGCTAAAATTACAACTGTGAGCCATCACCAGAGCCTGGCTACATTTACATAATTTTGAAGTTTTATCATTTATGAAATCATAAATTAGAATAGAATATACTTACTTATATATTCTAAATCGCTTACGTTGTTGTAAAAATGGAAGTCAGGCATTCTTACAGAAATCAGTCAAGTGTTTTCCATAGTTTTGAATTTCTATTCAAAATTCTTGATAATATATACAAGTGTGTGTATACAGGGGTGTGTGTGCACATAAAAGTGGCTTGATCATTGTTGTCATGCTGGACTTTGACTTCTGTCCTCCCTTAGCCTCCAGGCTGATAATCTTCACTACTTGGGTGTTGCCTCAAATTCCCTCAAGCATCTGTAGCTTTGAAGTTCTTCTTGTATATATTATTCTGAGAACAGGTTTAAAAAATTCTTTATTGTTATTATAAAGGTAATGTACAGAGGGGTTACAGTTAATTAAGTCCAGTAAAGGGTACATTGCCTTTTGGACAATATCACCCCTTCCCTTGTTCTCTCCCAGTTGTTTTTATCCTATCCCCACCCACAAGTTTTATAGTTTGTTTTCAACATAGTGCCCAGTGAGTACCATTGCTGCATTTGTTTACTCTTTGTCCTCAAAATAGGTTTTATCAAAAAAAAAAAAAAATAGGTCAGAAGGCTTCTGTTTTCTCATTCCAGCTTTTTAACCTCTTAAGGAAACCTAAGAATCCTAGTTCTCCATTTCCACAAACAAGGTGTTTCCTGCTAGAAAATTTAAACTTTGCAACTGTCAAAGGTAGAATAATTTTACAAAAAGAAATTTTTATAAGGACTCTTAGGATATTATTAACTAGTATTTACATAGTATATGCAAGGCCTGGGTTCTATCCCCGCTATCACTACCTTCTACAAAAAGCTTTTTGGCTTGGGGGATTTGACAATAAAAATACAAATAACCAACTACTTGATCTTACTAAAGGATGATCTATTTATTCATTGTACTCAATAATATAAATAACTTCAACTTGCATCCTTATCTGTCACACTGATGAAATTCCAAATGGTGCTGCCTCTCTGTCTTGATTGTTGATATTTAACTGGGCAAAAGTGTTCTGAATAATCAGGGGTGTATATGGTGGCATCTATTAGGGTTTAACTATCTGGCCTGAGGTTTCTGTTCTCTGAAGTCTAATATGGGAAGATTGAAGTCTGATCAGTAGCTCAATTCAAAAAATAAGCTGGCTTCTTTCAGAGCTAATAATCTTGGCTAATCAAAATTCCAACTCTCTCCCTAAGGAAGGGTGAGAAAGACAGGTTTATCCAGTTACTACTTTCTCCCCACACATAGTCCAAAATAATTATAAAATAGTAGTAGTAGTAGTAGTAGTAATGAGTAGTTAGTGGCAATGTGTTTTTCTAAGACATACTATGAGAAAGTCTTTTCTCATGGTTTTTTAGTAGCTCATATTAGTTATACAGAGGGGGACTTCATTGCTGCAGGACTGCAATAACCAATGATCACAATAAATGAAACAAAAATGCACTGGGCAATATATATATATATATATATATATATATATATATATATATATATATATTTGTACTTGCAACTACTTGAGAGGCTGAGGTAGGAAGATCACTGAGCCCAGGACTTTGGGCAACACAATGAGATCTTATCTCAAAAACAACAAAGTTAAACTAAAACTAAATAAAAAAGTAAGTAAGTAGAAGTATAGTCTTTCATTTCAGACTACCATCTGAAATCAAGGTGCTAGCAATGTTGATTCCACCTGGAGGCTCCAAGCTTCTGGTGGTACTGGCAGTCCTACGCATTCCTTAACACGTATTTGCACTATTCCAGCTCTGCCTATCATCATGTGGCCTTCCTCTCTGTGCTCTGTGTCTTCACATCTAAATTTCCCCCTTTTTTCTCTAATGGAGACATCCGTCATGGGTCCCCATATTAAGCCAGTGTAACTTCATTTAAACTTACTTATATCTGTGAAGGAACTCTCCCAACTTCCTTATAAGTGTATTAACCTTGAACATTTGTTTGGTGAGGACACAATTTAATCCACCATAAGATTTGTTTAAAAAGTTTGGAAGCAAGGCACAGTGGGTCATTACCATAACCCTAGCTGTTCAGGAAGTGGAGATCAGAAGGGTTAGGGTTAAAGGTCAGTTAATGCAGAAAGTTTAAGAGACCCTCTTCTTAACCAATAGCTGGATGTGGTGGTAGGTGCCTATCAGCCTAACTATATAAGAACCATAGAAAAAGATCAGAATCCTAATCCTCCCATATTAATCCTCCCTGTCCCTATTAAATAATAACTCTCCATTCTTCTTAATCCCCAGCTTCTGGTAACCTTTATCCTACTTCCTTTCTTTATGTCTTCCTCTGGTCTAGATACCTGTATAACTGGAATTACATATAACATTTTGTTCTTCTGTGTTGGCTCATTTCATTTAACAATGCATACATTTAGTATATACATTGTGTTTGCTTTATCCAGTAATCCATTGATAGCTAGGAAGACTTCAAATGTAGGGACTGAGATCCTGTAGTTGTGCGATGGGAACTAATAGGTTAACAGAGCCCTGACATGATTATAGACATGATCGTACTTGCACCCATTAGATTTACTATGCCTGTGGACAATCAGGTTATTGAACTGTTTTCATCTTGCAAATACCTTCATTTAGGGCTGTGTTCATAACAACATCCTGATACTATGTATAACAAATACTTGAGATAAGTCAACTTATAAGGTAAAAGGTTTATTTTGGTAATTTCAACCCATGACTGGTTTGTCTTATGCTTTGGGGTCTACGTTGAAGCTCTATGTCATGATCAGTGTGTAATAGAAACTGCTCACCTTATGGCTAGGAAGGAAGGAGAGCAAGAGAAAGAGACTAGGCTTCCAAATCCCTTTCAATGACCTAACATCATCCATAGTATTCAACTCCTAAATTTTCCACTGTCTCCAATAGCACCAATAAGCTTTAAAAATGGACCTTTGTGGAACCTTTCAGAGGCAATAACTGAGGATATTACTCAGCTACCTAAAATCACTATAAGAATTGTCTCCTTTGCCCCTTTCTATCCCCTGATAACTGGCTGTCAGTTTTCCCTCTACCCTGGATGAATTAGTGACCACCTTTTCTTAACCTCACAAGCAAAAATGGGGACCATCTCATCCCATCAGAAGAAAACCTAAATCAATTGAAGCTCATCTCTCTTCTGTCTTTGTTAGATTTCTCAGTTCCCTTTATGAAATAGAGCTCATTCAAGACAGAAAGAAACTCATCAAATTTACTTATTCATGAACAAGTAAATATCAGTAGTGGTATAGAATTCATAAATACAATACTGCCAGGCTAGGAATGCCTGCTCAAGGTATGCCAGGCAAGCAGAAGGCCTGGAGTTCAAACTTCAGTACTCCCAATATGCATACACATCCCTCATTCTTCACTGTGGCTTGTGTGACTGATAGCGCATAGAGAGGAGGAGTTTTCTGGGTGAGTTTTCTGGCTGGAAAGACAGGAGTCTATTACTCTCCCTGAAAATGAGCTATGAAAGCCCCGATTGTTGCCAACTACTTGAGATGTGTTTTTGTAACCACCTTGCTTCAATATGATTGCCAAATGAAAGAAAAATAACCCAGATAATTGCACAGAATTTTAAAGAGAACAAGTGGGCTTTGAAAACTGCTTAATAAAACAATTAAGAAGTTGAAATGTGATAGTTGGGGATGATCTATGAATTCTATTGGGGCGGTACAATTCACAACTCTAATGCCCAAAGGTATGTTGAAAAACAAAACAAACTTTAAAATAACCATATAGGAAATACAACATAGGAAGTAGAGATGTGGCTCAAGTGGTAGAGTATGAATCTTGGGCAAAAAAGCCAACGGAAAATGTAAGGCCCTGAATTCAGCCCTATTAAAAACCAAAAGAAAAACCCAAACAACAAAAAAAACCACATAACTTTTTATATGCTATAGTTTATGTAATATCTACCAGACAGATGTAAATAGCAAAAAAGCAAACACACACACACACACACACACACACACACACACACACACACAGAATTCTTTGTTTTATTGGTGCTGGCCCTGAACTGGGCCACTGTCCCTGAGATTTTGTGTTCAAGGCTAGCGTTTTACACTTGAGCCACAGCCTCACTTCCTTTGTGTGTGTGTGTGTGTGTGTGTGTGTGTGTGTGTGTGTGTGTGTGTGTGTTTAATTACAGATAAGAGGATAAGACTTTTCTCCACAGACTGGCTTTGTACGGTGATCCTCACCTTAGCCCCCTGTGTAGCTAGGATTACAGGCATGAGCCACCAGCAGAATTCTTGTTTAAACTTATTTTCTCTTCTGACACCTGTCAAAAGGAAAAACAAAAAGAAAACCCAGAATAGTACATGGAGACCAAACACTAGCATCTTATATCCATGGTGGAATTGTGATTTTTTTCTTTTTTTAAAAAAAATTATTGTTATTATAAGGGTGATATACTGAGGGGTTAAAGTTACACAAATCAGGATGGGTACAGTTCTTTTAGGACGATGTCACTTCTTCCTGTCCTCCTCCTTTACATATAAGAATTTTTTTATTGTGAAAATACTGTACAGAGGGGTTATAATTACATGGGCAAGATAATGAGTATATTTCTTATCAAGCATTGTAGCCTCCTCCTTTGTTTCCCCTTCCCATCCCGTCTCCCTCCCCCCCACCAAAGTTGTAAAGTTCATTTTCGACATAAGGACTTGTACGTCTCATTGTTGCAGTGGGTCCACCTGTATCCCCATTTAAATGATTTGGTTTTTCCCTTCCCCTCCACAAATTATACTGACATCAAATACAGTGAAAGCAGGGGTTATACTGTGGGGGAGGGACATACAAAGCAACAAAGAAATCATCTTAAAAATGTGTTAGAAACAATCGCATGAAAGAAAAAAACATTTGAATACATATCTTAGGGTTCATTTCACCTAACATCAACTTATCCGACCTTTTCTGCTTGACTCAGACATATACTAGTTATTGCAAATAAGGGAAACCATGGGACCTATGTTTCTTTGGTCCTGGCTTACTTAATATAATTTTTTCCAAGTCTTTCCATTTCCTAACAAATGGGACAACGCCATTCTTTCTGATGGAGGCATAGATGGAATTGTGATTTTTAAGTTTGTTTCTTTACAAGACAAAGCCCAGGGATGCTTTTCTTCTCTTACCAAAGGACAGTGAACTTGGGCTGCTGGAGGCTCTGCTGGCTCTAGGGGGGACTCAAGAAAGCTGCCTACTTGGGAAGCCCTGCAGGGCCTGCTTGGGGGGACACAGACAGCGCTGGCCCCGTGCATTATCTATCCTAGCGCTCTTTTACTTCCCAGCAAGGAGCCAAGGACAAGACAGACAGACAGATGTGCTTTGTCTTCCCAGAGCGCAGACTAGAACCTGTCTCCTTCCATCTCTGGATTCCACCTATCCCAGAATATCACCAATTCACGGTTCACAGCACGGAGGATCCGAAATAGCAAAGAAGATGTGTGAGCTGATCCTTGCTCCAGCATCTTCTCTGGTACTTCGGTGGACAGCAGGGTGACTAGCAGGAGACGAACTGGCCTATGCAGAGGTCTCCGCCTTAAACTGGCAGTACAACCTATGTGCCACACACGCACAGGGCTCGAAGAACTCAGTCTGTTATTCCTAGAGCCCAGATCTGGTGCTTACGGCCTAAAAATAAACACGCACTTCCCCTGGGGGCATTGGGATTTATTCTATTTGAATTGCACAGATTGTTTTCATTCCTTGATGTCTGCAGCATTGAAGGCTGCCATGTGCTTTTCGGCTCTGTGCTTGTATGTGTTGAGGGACCAAGTCGCTCCTATAGCAACCACAACAAAACAAGATCAAGTCTCCTCTGGGGTCAGGAAGGAAGCTTGCCAAGGAGGCCAGGCGCTGGAGACTCCGGTGGGGATCTCCATTTAGGGCTGGGAAGGGAGGGCTTGGCTAGGAGGAGTTGAAGAAAAGCCAGGAGGACAGCAATGCTTTCGTGATGACATTTCACATTTGTGAAAACTCAGCTGACATTTTTTGAAAATGTACCCAGTTGGGTTAGGAGGAAATAACCGGAATTCAGAGTTAGCATTTATTTCGTATGATTGTGTTATCCTTAATACTGCAAGTACATAATGTAATACATAGAATGCAAAATGTATTCAAAATGACATATAATATGTGTTGTATATAGTTATGTAGTGTTCTATTTATTCTGGAACTTTCTACCTCATAGAAGATATTCAGAACACATGCGCAATGAATACTTTGAAATTTATCTTGATTTTGTATTAGATGCTGAGCTGAGCTCAGTTCAAGATCCTTCTGGATCCTTTCTGATGGGAGAGGGAACTTCCTACTGGGATGCCATATGAGGCCCACAAAATCATTTAGCGTGGGGCTGCGAAGGTGACTCAGTGGTAGAGTGCTTGCCTAGCCCTGCGTTCGATTCCTCAGTACCACATAAACAGAAAAGGCTGAAATTGGTGCTGAGTCTCAAGTGGCAGAATTCTAGCCTTGAGCAAAAGAAGCTCAAGGACAGTGCCCAGGCCCTGGGTTCAAGCCCCAGGACTTGGGCTTGAAAAAATTATTTGGTGCAGGATGGAACAGACAGGCATGTGTTCTCTCATATATGTTATTTGTCGGCTGTCAGGGGCCATCCGACACTATTGATAATTTTGTATGGCCCCTGATTATGGTAGGTATATCCAAATGGTCTGTGACAGGTAAAAGAATCCCCACTCAACTCTCTCAACTTTATCAGATCCAATGCTCATTTTTGTAACAACTTTTAAAAAGATACATTATGGTTAATTATTTAAATTTTGGAGATATGTGTGTGTTCACATGCCAGTCCTGAGGCTTGGACTTTTGAGTTTTTGTGCTCAAGGCTAACATTTTATTACTTACGAGACAGCTCCACTTTTGGCTTTTTGATGGCTAATTAGAGATAAAAGTCTCATGGACTTTCTTGCCTGAATTGGCTTCCAACCACCATCCTCAGATCTCAGCCTCTTAAGTAGCTAGGATTAAGGTGTGAGCCACCAGCACCCAGCCTATTTAGAGCAATTTTTGGTTTTATGTGGTGTTTTGGGCTTTTTTTGTTTTGTTTTGTTTTGTTTTTTTAGGTCTTAGAGGGGACTAAAATTGGATGCTTTCTCTCATTGGCTAGTGCTCTACCAACGAGCCATGCCTCCAACCCCTAGAGGAGTTTTAAGTTCACATAAGAATTGACTGAGAAGCATAGAGATTTCCCATGTACACCCCTGATGGTTTTTCTCATCCCTTATCAATATTCTTCCACCAGAACAATCTTATCACCACTGGTAAGCCCACACTAACACATTTTTATCACTCAAAGCCTATGGTTTACTTAGGGTTCACTCATGATATTGCCATACATAGTAGTTTCACTACTCAAAATATCCTTATACCCTACCTATTCTTCCCTTCCTCTTACCTAATACTTGTCATTAGTGATCTTTTTATTGCTTCTATAGTTTTCCTTTCCCACAGCTCATATGGTTGACATCATCAGCCTTTGCAAATTGGCTTCTTTCACATAGTAATATATGTTTATGTTTTTAAATTTCCTCCATGTCTTTTCATGGCTTGAGAGCTCACTTCCTTATTTTAGTGCTGATTCTGGGGTTTGAATTCAGGGCCTGGATGCTGTCCCTAAGCTTTTGTCTTTTCTCAAGTTAGCCTTTGACCACTTGAACCACACTCCATTTCTGGGTTCTTTCTGTGGTCAGTTGGAGATAAGAGTCTCAGAGACTTTTCTTTCCAGACTAGCTTTGAACAGCAATCCTCAACTCTTGGGCTACTGAGTAGCTAGGGTTACAGGTATGAGCTATTGGTCCCTGCCTCCTTCCTTATAGTACTAACAATATTTCACTGCCTGTAAACCACAATTTATCCTTTCACTTATTGAAGGGTACCTTGGTTGCTTCAAAATTTTACAATCATAAATGTACCTTCTATCAAGACCTAAATTTTCAACTTCTTGGGTATTTTTTTAACTGAACAATGTCCTAACAAGATTTTAAAGACAATGACATAATATGAAGGCATAGAAGAAACATAATCTAGTAAATATATACTCGTTCTGATATGTAGAGTCACCATGAAAGTGACCCATGCAGGTATCTCCTATAGATAGTCAAAATATTCCAAATCAGCAATGAGATTTTTCTGAAATGGCAACAACTTAGTAAGTGTATAATTTTCTCTCTTTAGTACTATAGATGAACTCACAGAAATTCAATTATATGTTAAAATCAAGCAACTGATATTTTCTGTTTATATGTAAAATGGAGTTGGAGTCTAGGCTCAAATAATAATAAGTAAGGTGCATTTTTCCTAACATAACTATAATCCTGCAAAAAGACATTTTGTGCAAATTCACACACACACAAAATACCTCTGGGTGGACATCTGTCCAACATCCATTTGTTTGACCTTACATTGATGCAATCCTCATTATTGATCCTTGTAGCTAAGGATTATTGTTTCAAAATACCTTATGTAATCCTCCTCATTTCACCTTTAAAAACTTTCATCAGCCTTATAAAACTGACAAAACTATTTTATGGCAACAGTGCTACCCTAATATAAGAATATACTATTCATTAGTAAACTAGAAATGAAACCTGGGCCTTGTGCATGTGAGGTAAATGCTGCCACTATGTTGCCTTTTAAGTAATTGGTCTTAAAGACCCAGCTTTGGCCCTAACAGTATAATAATGTTTTGTTGTGTGGCTTTTTTTTTTTACTTGAGATCTGACTCAAAGAAAGAAAGAAAAATTTGCTGAAAATCTAAAGTTGTCAACTGATTGTTATGACCAAGAAAAAGTCCCTTCCTAGTCCCTGGCATTGAGAGCAAGGACTGAAATGATCAGTTAATTCACAGACAGAAAGAGCCCAGCTTTGAGAAGTTTTTCCAGGCATTTGGTAACTGCAGCTGGTGTTCAGTCCAGGAACTGCCTTAAGTTTTCAGTCATGAGAAATAACACTAATATGATCACATAAGCAGCAATGAGCTCAATGAAATGAGAAAACATCTCCAAACATCTGTCTTCAGCAACCCTGTCACCCTAAATCAAGCACAGAATCCCTTCAGGATTTGCTTGTCTGCGAATACTGTGACTCACAGGCAGATACTATAGATCGTATCTTCAATATGCAAAGTGAAGGCATTTAGGGCAAGTGGGAATGTTGGATTGAGAAGAAAGAGATGGGATAGTAATTCCCAATTCTGGCTCCATATTGGCATCTCTTGGACCACCTAAAAAAATATATTGAGGTCTGGGAATATGGCTCAGTGATAGAGTGCTTGCCTAGCATAAATGAAGCCCTGGGTTCCATTCATCAGTACCACATAAACAGAAAAAGTCAGAGGTGGTGCTGTGGCTCAAGTGCTTGAATGCTAGCTTTGAGCACAAAGAAGCTCAGGGACAGTTCCCAGGCCCTGAGTTCAAGCCCAAGGACTAACAAAAACAAAAACTGTAGCTGGTTCTCTTAGTTTTACATCTTGATTATATGGAGGTACATGTATTGATCTATCTATCTATCTATTTATCTATCTATCTATCTAATCCTAGGGAGAGTATTGTGAGAATTACCTCTAAATTTCTATTGTTTTCTTTCTCCTAAGTCAGTGCTCAAGACACACACAGTAACTCACCATACTATTAAATTAAAAACTGCATTAAATTAAAAACTGCATTTGTTGCAGTTCCCATTATCTTCTTCAGGCTCTCCTGTCATGAACTGGCTACCACATTTTCAGTTCAATAGTAATCTTATTATTCTGTCTCTATCTCTGCACTGTAGAAGATGTCAGAATGAAAATGGAGTCACTTCCATTGAGCTTCAGACAGACAAACAAACAAAACCCAGCTAAATAAAATAAGGCAGTTGTGAGGATGGGATCTCCTGCATGCATATGCCTAATAATAAGAACTATTCACAAAAGACTTTGCCCGAACATAACGTTGAATTAAGACCACTACAATCTTACAAAAACATTGGACTTGGCTGGGAAGGTGGCTCAGTGGTAGAGCACTTGCCTTGCATGCATGAGGCCCTAGGTTCAATTCCTCAGCACCACATAAGCAAAAAAAAAAAAAAAATTGGACTGTGGTAGAATGCCCTGAGTTCAAACCTCAGTAAACATAAAAGAAGAAAAAAACTTTTGCAATAACATTTTCTAACAACTATTTGTTTATTCTTGGACTGATGTAACCCTTATTATTGATTCTTGTAGCCAAGATTTCTTTGAAAATACCTTATGTAATCCATCTAATTTCCTGTTTAAAAATGTCCTCAACCTCTGCATGTTCTGATAGTTTGCTATAGCACGTGTTGAGATGATATATTACTTTTTTCCCCCCCGGAACTATTTTTGAACTGTAGTCCTCCTGACCTCTGCCACCCAAGTAGTTGGGTTTACAGGAATTAATTACTAAACTTCATGTAACTTTTCTCTCTGCATGTCAGTCATGTAGTCAGTAGTCAGCTTAACATATTCTGTAATAATATCTACGCATCATTGTATTCTGACTTCTGTGTCAGTAATTTTTAAAAACTAATCAGGATCTGGGGGAAGGTCAATTCAGTGATGGAGCATGTGTTTGGCACATGTGAGGCCTTGGGGTTAGGTCTCAGCATCAAAGGAAAGAACTAATAAGCAAAAAGCCCTGTATTGTAATGAACAATTATGGTAGAGAACTCCTGTCTTGCAACCAGATTTTCCTTTCCAGTTTGGTATTTTTCCATTACAATTACATGAAGATGGTTGGCAAACAAGGAGGATACGGCCCCAATGTAATAGTAGTCTTGAAACACTAATGTGTAAAATGAAAGGAGATGACAGCACCTGCCAATGACCCAGGTGTCAAATGAGATGAGCACAAAGGTGGCAATCACTGAGCTGGCACTGGACAGGAAGTGCTCAGTAAGCACCTGCCATCATCATCCTTACTGTCATTATTCTTGAGTGGAATAAAAAAAATATGGGATTAAAAGTCCATCCACAATCTTTTTGCTTCCAAAGATGTGCACATTCTAAAATGTTTGTATTTAAAATGTGCACTTCAAGATCATTTCATTTTCCTCAAGAGCTTTTCCTTTGAACCTAGGCTAAGAGAGGCAATTTAATAGAATTTTCAGTGTTCGTAATTGAATCTATTCCAGATCCAATTTTGACATTCCCAGCCTTGAACCTCTGGGTCTTGTTAATCCTCCTTCACAAAAATCCATATATATATATATATATATATATATTCTCTCAGAATATGTTATGTCTCTACAATCTGTCCATTTATACTCTATAAATACTAATCCTAGACTTGTGTAGCCAGCACTTTCTGGCCTTAATGGCTCCACAGAATTTGCATATAATGCACAGTCTACCCAGCTAGTGTAAGGTGATGAGATACTTTGTGGTACTAAGATTGGAAGAAAAGGCTGGGAGTGTCAGGCTTCTAACCACTTAGATCTTCCCCTGAGAAGGGAGGAAGGACAGAAGCAGACAAAGCTGACTGCCATTAGTAAGCCTCCAGAGAGTTGTGTGCTGGGCTCCAGGATGTAAAGGATTCCTATGGCCTGGACTAAAGACAGAGTCTTGGGGCTGCACCTGCATGACATGGAAAGGATAAACTGGCTCTTGGGCTTCATTTCCTTCAAGAAAAGGCCCAGCCATATAAATATCCTGAAACAACAACACAAAAGATCTTTACCAGCAATACATCAGACAAACGCCTAATATCCAATATATACAAGGAGCTCAAGAAACTAACCCCACCCAAGTAAAGCAGTCACTAACTGGGCAAGGGAGCTAAGGAGAGACTTCTCAGAAGAAGAGAGAAGAATGGCAAGGGAGCACATGAGAAAATGTTCATCATCTCTGGCCATAAAGGAAATGCAAATCAAAGCAACTCTGAGATTCCATCTCACCCCTGATAGATTGGCCAACATTTTGAATTTGAACAACAACAAATGCTGGCAGGGCTGTGCAGAAAAAGGAATCCTACTGCATTGCTGGTGGGAATATAAATGCGCACAATCACTTTGGAAAGAAGTCTGGAGGTTCCTCAAAAAACTAAACATCGACCTTCCTTACAACCCAGCCAAACCACTCTGGGCATCTACCCTAAAGATCATGATAAAGACACCTGCACATCCATGTTCATTGCCACACTATCACAATAGCCAAGATATAGAGACTGCCCAGATGCCTCACAATAGATCAGTGGATCCAAAAAAAATGTGATACCTATTTACAATGGAATTTTACAAGCCATTAGAAAGAATAAAATAAAGTCATTTGCAGGGAAATGGATGGAACCAGATCAGAGTGGCAAATGGCACAGGTTTCTCTCTGATATGTGGAAGTTAGATCTAAAACACACTGGGATGTGACAAATAACACAGGATTCTAGATACTCACTGGAAGGATAGTCTTAGGAGAGAATCACAAAGGTGCAATGCCCAAGTGCCTCTCCATATTTATATAAAAGAATATACATACTAAAATGAACTCCTAAGATACGGAAACAAATGGCTTTCTTTAATTTGTGTTTTTTTTCTGATGATTCTATTATTTAACACACACACACACACACACACACACACACACACACACACCTCCTGTAATTTCAGGAGGTAGAGCACCAGTCTGACTACAACGCAAATCCCAGTCCAGCCTAGGTTATGTAGAAAGACCTTATCTTAGAAAAGAAAGATGGAAAGAAAAATGAAAGAATGAAAGAAGAAAGAGGAAGGAAGGAAGGAAGGAAGGAAGGAAGGAAGGAAGGAAGGAAGAAAGAAAGAAAGAAAGAAAGAAAGAAAGAAAGAAAGAAAGAAAGAAAGAAAGAAAGAAAGAAAGAAGGAAGGAAGACCAGTGTTAGTAGCTCATAATCCTGACTGCTTGGGAAGTTGAAAACAGGAGGATCAGGGTTTGAAGGCAGCCTGGGTGTGGGAGAGGAAGGCGGGGACCATCAAGGCCAGCCTAGTCAGAGCAGTCAAAAGACCCCTTCTCAACCCATAGCTAGGTGCAGTGTCACACACTTGTTATCCCAGACTTTATGGAAGGCTGAGATTAGAAAGATCTCCATATCAGGCTAACTTGGGCAGAAAAGGCCTAGAGACAGATGGTTGTGGAGTCATACACCTGTTATCCAAGCAATGAAGGAAAGTCTAAAAGTAGCTCAGGTAACTTGCTTGGGAAAGAGACCCTATCCTAAAAATAATGAGTGAGAAACAGTGCTGGAGGCATGGCTCAGCAATATCAAGATACCCTAGGTAATGTAAGACCCTGAGCTCAAACTTGGGAGAGGAGAAGAAGGAAGAGGAGGAAGAGGAAGAGGAGGCAGAAGTAGTGCAGAAGTAGTAGAAGCAGGAGCTTCTGACCAACATCATAGAAAAGAAAGCAAATCCTCCAAATATCTGAACATGAAAAATAGAGACCTGCTCCCTAAGACAGTAGTGATAAAGTGACTCATGAGAATTGGCACCTCTCCCTGGAAGATACAATGCGGGGGGGGGGGGGGGGGATAGGTTGGAGAGCACGTATAGAACAACATTCAGAACAAAGCTTCACTGCCAAAAGAGCTGTAGACCTAGAAACTTTGACATAAGGGAGAAAGGAATACTTATGATCATTAATCCATGTAATTTGTAACTGTTTTGCTATAGCAGTTTAACTATACTGTAACCAAACATTCAGTTTTAACTTACTTGACTTTTTAAAGCATATACAAATACCTTTTTAGGTGGGGGAGCAGGTATAGTACTTGAACTCAAGTGCCATGCACAGACTCAGTTTACTACTTAAGTCACACTTTCAGCAAAGATTTTTTTTGCTGGCTTTTTTAAAATTTTTATTTTTTGTCGGTTGTAGGACCTGAACTCTGGACCTGGGCACTGTCCCTCAGCTCTTCAGCTCAAGGATAGCAATCTGCCACTTGAGCCACAGTGCCACTTCCAGCTTTTTCTGCTTATCTGGTGCTGAGGAATCAAACCCAGGGCCTCATACATGCAAGGCAAGTACTCTACCACTGAGCCACCTTCTCAGCCCTTGCTGTTTTTTTTGGAGATGAAATTTCATGGATTTATCTGTCCAAATTTGCTTCAAACTAAGACCCTCTAAGCTCACTCTCCTAGGTAGGTAAGAGTATGTGTGTGAGCAACTGCTGCCCAGCAAATACCATTATCTAAAGGTAAGAACATAAGGATGTTAAACAACAGTGTGTTGGAGACTATTAAGATAGTAATTGTACAAAGTCAATGAGATCATTGCAGATCCATACATGAAATTCATTTCAACAAAAGTATTATAAGACAACAAAACACCTCTAGCTCTTCAAAGTCGAGATTGAAACAACGCAAATATAATATATACTAAATCTAGTTTGAGTTTTTATTCATTGAGAATAAACACCATCTGTTGTGTGTAAGAAATACCTATATTTAGGAGCTGTGAATGTGGCTTAGTGGTAGAGTGCTTGCCTAGCATGCATGAAGCCCTGGGTTCAATCCCTCAGTACCATATACACAGAAAAAGCTTGAAGTGGTGCTATGGCTCAAGAGGTGGAGTACTAGCCTTGAACAAAAGAAGTTCAGGGACAGTACCCAGGCCCTGAGTTCAAGCCCCAGGACTGGCTAAAAAAAAAAAAGAAAAAAAGAAAGAAATACCTATATTTAAAGGATTAAAATGTGTCCTCATAAATCATCAGAGAAACAAAACACAGTAATTATAATAAATCAATCTTATTTGTAATACCCTAAATAAGCATTACATTAAATCTGAAACATGTAATTTGTTTCTATATAAAGTTTTTTAAAATATTTTAATATATATTTGATCCTAAAATGAAGTACCACAAAAATGTCATTTAAGTTAATTTGCTTGTAAATTGTGTTTATATTACCATATAAACTAATTTAATTTAATAACATGTGTTACAGTGAAATGGGAGAAAACTGAATGTGTCTCTGTATCTCAAATATTACAAAGTATTATATAAAGTGAATTTATAATAAATAAAAGTATATTTACATGTGAAATTACAACTTCATTTTGTGATCTGAAATAATACTGCAATTATTTTTCAAATTCCCTTCATGAATCCTGGTAGTTATGTTTGGATTGCCAATGTCCTCAAATGCTCATATTTTGGCTTAGTGACCAGCTAAGGATGCTATTAGGCGGCAGTGCAGCTTTTGGGAAGTGAGGTTTAAAGGAAGGAATTTAGGGCATTAGGAGATGTCCTGAGGGCAAATGGACCCCAGTCCCTTTGCTCTTTTTGTGCTGCCTGGAGGCCATGATGTGACTAGTTCTGTTCTGTCCCAGGCTTACTGCTCCATCACAGATCTAAAAACAGTGGAGCCAGATGACCTTGGACTAAAACCACTGAAGTTGGGAGCTTTTTGGCCATTTTTTCCTCCTTGTAGTTTGTTTATCTCAGACATATTGTTACAGAGATGAAAGCAGACTAACACACTGGGCTACACTATAAAAATAGATTTACAGATAAATAAGAACTGGAATAACCAAAAACAAAAATAAAACCACTGGGCTGGGAATGTGGCTTAGTGGTAGAGTGCTGCATGCCTGGAGCCCCAGCTTCCATTCCTCAGTACTACATAAGCAGAAAAAAAAATCCTGAACTGGTGCTGTGGCTCAAGTGGTAGAGTGCTTACCTTGAGCACAAAGAGGCTCAGGGACAGTGTCCAGGCCCTGAGTTCAAGCCCCAGGATTAGCACACAAAAAAAACCCACTAACATCTTGGGAAGAAGGAAGAGTTGGCACTCAGTAGAGTTAATCTGTCAAGAAAATTCTTTGCCCTTAGCTCCTAGGAAAAATGTTCTTCTTAAAAACAGTATCTTCACTTGGGTGCTTTAAGCCACATCATATCGTCCATGTTATTTGTGTAATTTATAATGAGAGCTTTGGGCCATGCAGTATCCGATCAACTTCTAGATTATTGAGAATTTCTATCATGCATGGGATCATATATTTCTAACTTCCCCAATAAAAACCCAAGATATCAAGGTTCTGGGGCACCTTTCTTGTTGACATGACTCCATACAAATAGTTAGTACTATTGATGCCTCCACTGAGAAATGTTGTACTCAGAACTCTCCTGGACTGTACTGATATGTCTCTTCCCTCTGTTCATTTAAGCTATACTCTTTAACAGCAATAGATCATAACTGAGAAGGTCAGCTTTCTGTGAGTTCTTTATCTTCCTAATACATTATATAAAGTTTTTGTGGTCTTGAGGACCCTTCAACTTGGAGTTGGTATTAAAAGTAAGCATGACCTTGAGGATACTAGTCCTGACAACCACTAATCCAAATAATCACTTGCTCTACAGTTGTATTCAGGCCAGACAGGGTTAATAGTTCTCCATCCTACTCCTATTTTTTTCTGCTTTCCTTTGCATCATTTCCCAAGGTCCCTCCCTTCAGGAGTTATCAATCATTGGTTCCATCAGTGGCAGTACCTGTCATGCAGGATCTTTAGTGGCTTCAGCCAAGGGTTGTAGCAGCTTCTGACCTCTGGGTGGCACTCTGCTTCTCCCTTTTGCCCTTCCGAACGGTTTTTTTCTGTCAACTTCATCAACATTCCCTGAATGCTCTCACTGTTCTCTTTTGTTGAAAGGACAATGAATGATTCGGATTTTCCATCCATGTAAAGTAAATAATAATAATAATATCTGTCCTCTTTGTCATTGAGCTATCATGAGCATCTGTTATTTACTGGTTGTTAAGTTCTTCAAGGCTCATAAGGAATCATCAAATCTCATAGCATTATGAACCTGTAAAAAAGGGCATTATCTTAAGAAAACAAGCATAGAGTAATGATTCTCTGGAAATTCATTCAGGACAAAGAAAGTACACTAAAATATATATCACAATATCATGAGCATTTCACAGGACACATTGTCCTATAGTTAAAGATATTTATTTTCTGTAGTCCTCATTAGGCAGTGTGGGATGGCTTCTTGGTTTTTGTTTTGTTTCATTAGAGAGATAGTCTCATTACATAGCCAAGGCTAATCTTGATCACGCAGTCTCCTGCTTCAGCTTCCCCAGTGCTGAGATTATAGGAGTTAGTGCACCACCACGTGGGGCTTGGATGGCTATTAAGAGTTTTAGGTCTGTAGTCAAATCCTAGCTCCAGCATTTCCTGGCTGCATAGCTTTAAGTAAAGGACTTAGTCTCTCTGTGCCTCATCTTCTCATCTGTAAAACAGGGGTAATAGCAGACTTACCTCACATGTTCTGAAAGTAGAATTCATAAACATAGTAAGGAGCAATTTTTATTTTGTTCCTCCTTGCCCATTTAAAATTTATTCAGTTGAAGAAGTATTTCCCTGCTCATAAATGAAAAAAAAAATCAAGTGGTTCCCTTATGCTTCTGATTATCTTTAAATAATGAATAAGTTCTAAAGACACATTAAATTGTACAATGTCATATTGATATTTAGGATGCTGGGTCCCATATAATAAATAAAGCTTCTGAGGCTGAGGGATATAGCTCAAGTGATAGTATTGGCCTAGTATGGAGAAGGCCCTGAGTTCAATTCCAATAGTAACAACAACAACAACAACAATAATAGCTTTTGACTTCACTGAGATTCCCTGTCTGGGATTTTCTAAGAAGCAGCCAGGATTGAGAGCCTGATCTGCTCTATTTCTTTACTTTCAGCCTACAAATTTAGTTGGGTGCCAGTGGTTGATTCCTATAATCCTAGTTACAGAGGAGGCTGAGATTTAAGGATCAGGATCCAAATGATACTGGGCAGGAAAGTCCATGAGCCTTTTAACTCCAATTAGCCACCATAAAACCAGAAATGGAGATGTAGCTCAACTGGTTTGAGTGAAAAAGTAAGGGAAAGTGCCTAGGCCCAAGTTCAAGGCCCTGCTTTCAAGCCTGAGTATGAACATACACACACACACACACACACACACACACACACGTGCGCTCGCACATACACACACACACACACACACACACACACACAACTACACCACACATGGCCTCCACGATTGCTCTCCCAATTTGGAAAACAAGTTTCATAGCAGCATAAACCTCATTCACCTTGCTAGTATTATCTTGGGTCTGCCCTTCTCTCTTGCCCTGGATCCTTTTGGTACAAATCAGACAGTAATTGACTGTGCTTCTTCATGGCAGGGGACACCAATCAAGCCTTCCAGGGTCCTAGTGAAGCATTTCTTGCCTAGAGATGAAGAAGAAAGCATGCCTGCACATCCACTGATACACATGAGACAGGGGAAATTTGCACTCCTTCTTTCTGAACACATTGTCTTCACAATTTTTCTTTCAATTGAAATCCTTTTATAGGCAGGCTTATGATACATTATGACGTTTCTCTCAACATTAGCCACTTATAAGATTATAATGGCACAGTGACATCTGTGTATTATGAGTTGCCTATGTGTTTGTGGTATGAAAAACCTCCTGATTGCTGCAGCACAGCATAGCATGGGCCTAGCGCTAGTGGCTCATGCTTGTAATCATAGCTACTCAGGAGGCTTATATATTTCAGCCCAGATAGAAAAATCCATGAAACTCTTATCTCCAATTAACTACCCAAAAAAAAGCTGGAAGTGGGGCTGTGGCTCAATTGGTAGAGTATTGGCCTTGGGTATAAAAGCTCAGGAACAGTGCCAAGGCCCTAAGTTCAAGCCCCAAGACTGGCACAAAAAAGAAAAGAAAAAAGAAACCATAAGGTTAATCACGTACAGTGTATAATGATAATGTGAATAATATTACTGATTTGTGTATTTACTCCACTACTATATATATATATATATATATATATATATATATATATAAATATATTTAAAGTGTACTTGTATTTATTAAAAGTATGCTGGCTTGTCATCTGGAGCAACGTACTTATATCTCATTTGATGTTTGCATGATAATGAAATTGTGTAACCAATTCCTGAGAATACACTTTGTTAAGAGAAGCTTGACTTCACTTGACTAGACTGAAGGAGTTAAAGATTGTGTAAGAAGTTTGCAAAACCTATTTTGTAAGCTTTCTGGGTAACTCTTCTGCAACACCAGTTGGTGTTTAGTGTCTATTGTTTTCCTGACTGAGATAAAACTGTGAAAGCAAGAGTCCCATTTTTTCCATTTCTTATCTGTGAAGAGTCCCTAAGCCAGTGCTCAACTCTTGCCCATAATCCTAACTTCTCAGGAGGCTGAGATCTGAGAATCATGGTTCAAAGCCAGCAGGGGTAGTTAAGTTTCTGAGACTCTTATCTCCAAACCCAAACCCCCCAAAAAAGACAGAAGTAGATCTGTGGCTCAAGTGCTAGAGTGTTAGCCTTGAGCAAAAGAAGCTCAGAGACAGCACCCAGACCCTGAGTTAAAAACCCCAGGACAAGGACACACACACACACACACACACACACACACACACACACACACACACACACACACACACCACAATCAAGACAGCTAAAGCCCAGTGAAGTGGCTCACCCCTCTCATCTCAGCAACTTGAGGGATAGAAAGAGAATGTTTGTTCAAGGCTAGCCCAAGGCAAGAAGGCAAGAATTTAGCAAGGCTTTAATCTCAAAGAACCAGTGAGTGTGGTAATATGGGTAATCCCAGAATGGGAGAAACGAGGATGGAGGATAGGAGGATGGAGATCTGAGGGAGTCTGAGGAGAAAAAACACATACTCTATCTCCAAAATAACCAACCTGAAGAGGGTTGGGGGGGGGGTGGTGTTTCCAGTGGTAGGGTATTTACATAGCAACTGCAAGGCCCTGAGTTCAAAACCCTACTACTGCCCCAAACAAACAAGCCAACAAACAAAAAGAATCTTGGAGGGAATGGCATTGACCATGCCTTTCCTTGAGGTTGTGTGTCACGGTAGGGTGATGTGAGGGAGGTTGATGGAAACTTTAGCGTCAGCATCTGCAACACAGACATTCCTAAGTCAAGGGATGATGATTCACTTTTCAGCTTTACAATCGTGAGAACATGTAACAACACAACTATTGCTTTTCATTACCAATGTAGGTTAGCATTATGAAATTACACAGGTATTTGATACTTAATAAGAAAATAAGTTCTGTTAAATTATTTGACCCAACAGGAGGCTAATATAAGTGTTCTGAGCATGTTTAAGATTGATGGATGCCTTATTGCTTTATGATATTTTCACGTTTCAGTTTATAATTGGATTCAAAGCCAAGGAACAAATGTATTGTCATGGTGGACACCAGATTCCTCTGGGGAGGAGTCTTCCAGTCTTCTACCTGAACAGGGGAAGTTCTGGCTACTGCATTCTGAGAGCTCAGCTAGGGTAGGAGGAGCTTAGAGGCTGATCTCTTAATCGTTATCGTGGAGAATAAACATCCTGATTTCTGCAAGTGGTAGGGAGCATCTAGGGCTCTAACTTAGCTCTCAGCTAGCTTGGTCTTTACCTTAAACCCTTTGTTCTCCTCCAGAGAACCCCTTACCCCCATTTGACTGTGAAATACCTTTAAAAGCCCAGCAGTACCACCTTATGAAGACTTTAAAATCTATATCTATATCTATATTGCTAGTTCTTAGCTTTCTCACATCAGCTTTGGGATACTGTTTTTCATATTTTTGATTTCTGTTGTTATCCTGTCTTATTTAGCCTCATGTGGGATCAGATCTTAAAACACCTCTTATTTTTATGGGATTTGAGAAGGCAGAAAATTAAATGCACATGTTTAATCCATCACTTTACCTTGGAAGTTCAAACATGTCTAACTTCTTTTGTAAAGTCTAGTGTTGTGAAGCCTTCTTTTGACACATCTGACTTTAGCAGAATGAATTCTGTCCTTCAAAGTCCTTCAAAGATTAGGAGTGTGGCACACACAGAAATGAATTCTAATTTGTATTTATGTGTGCTTTTTTTCCTCCAGGAAATACAAGAAACCTAACACTTCAAGATCACACATTATTTAATTTTATCTATGTCACCCATCATAATAAACATTGAACACATGCATTTGATATACGTCAGAATGTATTATTATTGATAAACATTTGCAAAACTCAAACTCATTCACACATATTTCCTACTGTCTAAAAATAATGAAATTCTCCACACCAATTGCTTACTCCTCAAACTAGAACTGAAAACGTGTTCATCTCCTTTATTACCACATAGCTCTCCTTTGTACATCAAATAGAGCACATTTTGCATCGACTGCCCTCTGGTGGCACGTCAAGAAATGAACTTCTTATTCTGCCATATACCCAGTGATGTTAAATCTCAACATATCTCCCTATTTGAGAATGCATCTTTTCCCCCCCTTGAATCCAAGGCATGAGCCAGGCATAGATATAGATCAAAAGCCACAATGGATAAAAAAGGGGTTGGTTTGCACCATGAAGTTGATGTCATTCTAGCAAATCACACACACATATATATAACATTTCAAATAACTTGATGGCTTTCTGATACAGTAGGAGACATCAGGAAACTGAACCAAAATGCAAATATGAATTATATGTTTAAAATTTATAATCTATTTCTAACATTTGCTTTAACTTTTCTATTTCTCAATCTCAGTTATTTCTAAATGTCTAAATCCCAATGAATTACTTATACTTTAAATGGCAAGTACCTGATGTTCTTCATAGGATAGATAACCTTTCCCCTTTTTAATATGTCATAGATTCAAACTGAGTTTCTTCCACTCAAGAAGCCAAAACAAATCTGAATCCTGTAATGTGTAAGTTCCGGGATAAATAAGACAAAATGTGCAAAATAAGCTTTCTTAGATTATACTCAGCCGTTGGTGCTGTTGTTGAGACAAGATACCACCAAGTTTTCCAGGCTGGCCTAGGACTGCAGATTTTCCTGTCTCAGCCTCCAAATCACTAGAATTACAGGTCTATATCATTACATTGCGTTTAGTGGATTGTGTTTATTTCTTCTTCTTTCTTCTCCCCACTCCCCTTTAAAAAAAATTTTTTTTTGGCAGTATTGAGATTGAACTCACTGCATTGAACTTTCTAAGGCAGTGTATCTCTTTAGCCCTTAGATTGTATTCTTGCTAAAAAGGTCCTAGTGCATTCTCTTCTTCCTGTTTTGAAGGTGACATTGTAAGAAACGAAAAGGAGCAGAAAAGTGAACTCAACAGACCAACAGGTTTTACTCAGGAGGAAAACCTGAGAGGGGCAACCAAATCTCCTTCAGGGGAACCGAAGTGCAATGGTGCACCCTCCTTACTGAAAGGATCTGTCACATCCATGCCAGGGGACCATGCTGAAGCAGACAGACACAGGAGAAAGATTATTACAAGGTTTATTAGAGGAGCCATATTTCCCCGGGAGAGAGAGCGCATGGTAGCCTCTGCTATCTAGGTAGCAGCAGGGTCTGGGGGTAGGAAGTGAGGTAGATGGGAGTTCAGATGGGTCTGGGCTGAGAGAGGGAGGGGCCAACTATATGGCTGGAACTCCAGGGCAGGGTGGAACTCAGGTCTGGGTGGAGCTGAGGACCCAAGGTGTGCAGAATGCTTACACTTATAACAAGTGAAATTGGGGGGTGGAGGGTGGCAGATGGGAGTGGGGTGAGATGGAGGCAAGGTAGGAAAGCAACCTTGAGTAGAAGATTTCAAGGTTGGGTGTCAGCATCAGAGGTGGCCTTGGTCTCAGGCCATATCTCCACTTCGATCTGTTTGAGTGAATTAAAAAACATGCAGGTCACAAAGAGAAAATCTGCAGTCTCAAGGGAGAAAGAACAAATGCACAAAAGCACAAGAACCGTATTGCCATTCGAATTTTCAAAGCAACACTGGATACAGAAAAATCAATGGAGTTAATATTTAAAAATAATGCAAAAGACTTCAGAACCTGCAGAAAACATTAAATAGAAAAGGCCTTCAACACATTTCCCATCAACTTCATAGCGTCCCTCATTAACTCTAGAAAGGAGGCTAGCTACAGCTTAAAGGAAACGCCAGGGTGTGGGCTTCAACAGAGATGACCACGCCCACTTCCGCTTCTCGCGCCTCCTGGCCGCTCCGGCGTTCCCCTCACGCGCGCACGCGCGCTCGCCTAGTGCGCCTGCGCAGCAGACGGACGCCACACGCTCCCGGAAGTGGGCGGTGCCCGTCGGAGTTTGTGTGGCTGCCGCCGCGGGAACGTGAAACCCGGTAATTTTTCAACGGAGAAGAGCGAGGTCGGAGGGATTTGGCGGAGTGAGAGCGAGCCCGGGTGCAGCTGCGGTATCTGGCTTGTGGGTGCAGGAGCCGGCATGGAGGAAGATGAGCCGAGTGGACGGCGTCGCGATGGCGAGGCCCTGGCTCGCGCGCAGCCCGGGTCGCCAGAGACGCCGTGCGAGAAGCAGCAGCAGCAGCAGCCGCGGCCGGGCCATCTCGAGGTGAGCCGCGGGTCCGCGCCCCGCCAGCCGCGCCCTTCCGCGGCCTCCCTCACCGAGGACGCGTCTTGGCCGGTGGTGGTGCTGCGGCGCTGCAGCCCGCACGCCCCGGGCCGCCCCGGACCCGGATCGGGGCCCGGTGAGCGCCCCCCCCACCCCGCCTCCACCCCGGGTGTGAGGAAACAGTCGTCGGAGAAGTTCCGAGTGAGAATTCTGCAGCAAACGTTCTCTGTCCACTGTTGCCATTCTACCTCCACCTCGCCCCCGCCCCGTCGGCTCTTGGAGAGGTGGTGGTTTCTGAAGTGGGGAGCCCCCCCCCCCCAACCCAGGAGAGGTCACGTTTCTTAGGACGCCAATCTGGGCCCTTTCTCCACAGCGGCCTCTTGAATGGAGCTTCGCCTCTGACTTTTCCCTGTGTCCTACTATTTCCCTCCAACAGAGTACTGAGGTGTGTGTGTGGGGGGGGGGGGATTGGGGGTGGCCCGGGGGCTTGAACCCAGGGCTCGGGCACTGTGCCTACGCTTTTGTACTCAAGGCTAGTGTTCTACCAGTCGAGGCACAGCTCCACTTCGGTCTTTTGGGGGCTTCCGTGGACGTAAGACTTTTTCTCCTGCCTTAGCTTGTTGGAACCATGAACCTCAGATCTCAGCCTCCTGGGTAGCTAGGATTTCTGGCGTGAAGCCCTCCCCCCCTCCCCGCCGTGCGTCATTCACAGATCCCCATTGTAGTGGCAAAAATTGTAAAACAAACAAAACAAAAATCTTAGGTCTTTTTCATTTATTTTTTGTTTGATTTTTTTTTAAGTCGCTGTACAAAGACAACTCTGGATTTTATTTATCGGTTTTTACGAATAGGATAGTTGCTGGCCAGCACGGTGGATTGTGAATTGTTAACACCCAAGCTAGGCTTTTTTTCTTTCTCTTACAAACAAAAGTTGACTACTTCATACTGAGTATTGGCACGAGGTTTTTCTAGCTCTTCTGTTCCTTCCATCTGTGATGTTAACGCACCACAGCTACAAAGATCTTTTTGTAATCTGAACTGGGCTGGTTCACTCCCTTCTGCAAGACCTTCTCCCAAGTACCTCTGGCTTCCCTGCTGTCTTTTGAAGAGAAAGGTCTTTTTCCTTAAGAGTCTTTATGTTTGACTGTTCTACATGCTTCTTCTTCTCTATGTGGCTATCTCATTCTCCTTGATACTTGGAAAGAAACTTTCTTATGCCCTAACAACCCCACTTCTCTCCTCATTGTAAGACATTTTTATCAAAAGTTTTTAAAAATGCAAGTACGAGGGTTTGAACTTAGGACTTCACCCTTCCCTTAGCTCTTTTGAACTAGGCTGCTGCTCTACCACTTGAGCCACACTCCCACTTCAAGATTTTTGCTGGCTAATTGGAGATTAGTTTTGGGGATTTTATTTCCTGGGCTGACCTTCATATGTCAGCCTTCTGAGTAGCTAGGATTTATAGGCATGAGCCATCAGTGCTTCTAAAGTTTTTTGTTTGTTTTTTTAGGAGACGAATGTAGATACTTAAGTATATTTCAAAGTCTTAAAACTTTAAGATATGACAACTGTCTAAATTGGACTTAGTGACTATCCTATCTTTTAAAACTTGTCATTGGATGCTCCTAATAAATGAGTGTAAAAATTTTCTCCCTTGGGCTGGGAAGGTGGTTCAGTGGTAGAGCACTTGCCTTGCATGCATGAGGCCCTGGGTTCGATTCCTCAGCACCTAATAAGCAAAAAGAAAAAAGCCAGAAGTGGCGCTGTGGCTCAAGTGGTAGAGTGCTAGCCTTGAGCTGAAGAGCTGAGGGACAGTGCCCAGGCCTAGAGTTCAGGCCCCATGACTAGACCCTCCCAAACCCCCCCCCCAAAAAAAAAAAATTCTCCTCTGATTTCAACTAAGCAGAGGGATTCAGCTAGTAAATTGCTTTTCTTTTTAGCATATTTGGGCTTGAACAGACCTTGCCCTCACTGGGCTACATATAATTTCATTTCATACTTGTAATAATGCTGCCTAAATACTATTTATCATTTTACCAAGTACCACTTAAGATAATTATACCTTGTTTTGATAGAAAAAAAAAACTGTAGATCAAAGGCTAATAACCCACCCAAGGTCAGCTGAGTTTTGTACTGAAGTGACTGATTCTAACATTAATTCTCATTTTTCTTAGACTCTTTGCCTTTAAGGAGCCTCCTGACTCAGAACAGAGTAAAGCAAGTTATATTGAAAACACATCTTTCATTTTCCTATCCTGGCCTCTTATTGCTGCAGTGGACATTTTCATTGGCTTTGTAACATATAGAAATCTCAGAAGTTTGAATCATTGAATCTGCATTTGTAATAATTATAAATTAATCCCTCCCCTTTTTTACTTTTACAGAAAAAGCAACGGTGTATTGATGACCAAGAAACAAATAGATCTGAATTCATTACCTCCAACACAAGTGACTTCAGTGACCCAGTTTACAAAGAGATTGCCATTACAAATGGTTGTATTAACAGAATGAGTAAGGAAGAACTCAGAGCTAAGCTTTCAGAATTCAAGCTTGAAACCAGGTAATTAAAAATAACTTTAGCTGGGTCCCAGTGGCTTAGTCTGTAATCCTAGCTGCTCAGGAGGCTGAGATTGGAGAATCGAAGTTTGAAACCAGCTTGGGCAGGAAAATGAGAGACTCTTATCTCCAATTAAGAATGAAAAAAGCTGGAAGTTAAGCTGTGGTTCAAATGGGGGAGAAAAGCTCAGGGTCAGTGCTCAGGGCCCCCCCCAACATACACAAAACAAAAATTAAAATTATATAAAGTAGTACATGCTCATCTTCCAACCATAGCTCCCTGAATGTTAAGGTTATTAGGTGTGTATCACTGTGCCTAACTTCAATTTTTAGTTTTTTAGGTTTATTTAATTGACAGATGTAGGACATGTTTCTTTTTTCTTTGCCTATTCATATTGTTTTCATAAAGAGTTTGGGATTTGTCTGAAATCAGGTAGTTTAAAGAAATCATTTATCAAAAAGTGTTTTAGTTTCTAAAACACTGTCGAATGATAGTATGCATCATTTAACTGTGTATAGATTGAAATAATAACTCTATATCTTTAATGAGATACACGTATATGTAGGATGTGAATGGTATTTTATAAATCAAATCAATGATTTTCTATAACTTAGTATATGTGGCAGGAATGACTTTGGAGTCACTGTATTTTGATAAACAATTGAACTGTCCAGCATAAAGGAAAAATTTGGTTATATGAAACATGGAGACATAATATTTCAGTGTACCCCTAAATTCTTATTCCCTTTTAAATGATATTCTTCCTCTATGCTCAGACTAGGTCCAGATTTCAAGCCCTAGGACTGTTGCAAAAAAAGAAAAAGAAAAATTAGGCTTTGCTGCTTTCTGAAAGAGCACAAATGTATTTTTCCTTCTAGATTCTCTATATCATAATTTGTGAAGAACCTTTTGACTTCATCTTTCCCTGCCTTTCAGTTGTGAAGTTATAATCTGTCACTTATAGAAGATTTTTCTGAAAATTTTTGTCCTTTTCAGATGTGAAGATCAACTTCATACCCTGGCTTGCATGAAAGCTAGAGACCTAGATGTTTATAAATTTATTCAACAAACTGGTATTGAATTCTAAGCACTAGACTAGGCTTTATCAGAAGGTAAATAAGATATTTCCTTACTTTGGAAATCTCAGACTCTTGGGAAAATACACAAATAATTGCAGTACAAAGTGGCCAGTGCTACATTGGAGTTCTGACCACTTATAGCATGAGAATACAGAACATTGAAGCCACGCACTGGTGGCTCATGCTGTAATCCTAGCTACTCAGGAGGCTGAGATCGAAGTTGGGCAGGAAAGTCTGGGAGACTTATCTCCAATTAACCACCAACAAACCAGAAGTAGAAGTGTGGCTCATGATATTGTGCCAGTTTTGAGCAAGGAAGAGGAGGTAGAGATACAGAACAGAGTATCTTCAATTCAGAAAGAGAACACTAAAAGGAAGGATGGTATTTCAAGGAAAAACAAAACTTGTAATTATTTTTAAAATTATTATTGTAAAGGTGATATATAGAGGACTAATTCTTGTTTGTTTGTTTTTCTGCTATGATCT
Organism: Dipodomys spectabilis; assembly: GCF_019054845.1. NCBI lineage: Eukaryota > Metazoa > Chordata > Mammalia > Rodentia > Heteromyidae > Dipodomys > Dipodomys spectabilis. Next base: position 8,315,211 of record NW_024870686.1, on the reverse strand, counting down.
TATGCTAAGCCCTTGCTATATAATAATCAAAGTTCTAGAACATGAAAACATACCACATATTAAGGCAGTGACTTACAGGATGTTTTGTCTGTAGTATATGATGTACCATTGAACATTGGGGGAAAAGAACCTTTGACAGTAGACTGAAACGATAGGTAATATGAACATGGTAAAGAATGAATTGGAAGGCTGTGATAGTGGAGGTGTTTGTCATTTATGAAGAAGCTATGGGAGCCATAGTAGAGATCATTAAGGAGAACTAGATTCTTGGTATTTTGATGAGGTGGGTGGGTTGGGTGGGTTTTGTTTTTTTTTTTTGGTTCCGGTCGTGGGGCCTGAACTCTGGGCCTGGGCGCTGTCCCTCAGCTCTTCAGCTCAAGGCTAGCGCTCTACCACTTGAGCCACAGCGCCACTTCCGGCTTTTTTTCTTTTTGCTTATGTGGTGCTGGGAATCGAACCCAGGGCCTCAGGCATGCAAAGCAAGCGCTCTTACCACTGAGCCACCTTCCTAGCCCCGGTTTTGTTTTTTTTTAAGGTGAGTATTTGAATGGGGAGGAGCAAGGGGAAGTAAAAATGATGGATTTTTTTTTTTATTCCAAGAGCTAGTTTTTACAGCAGTTTCTCAAAAAAAAAGAAGAAAGGAAAAGAGGAAGGGAGGGGGAAGGGCATATGCAGTAGTATATACCTGTGACTTCATGCCCTGATGCCCTATCTTAAATTAACTACCTCTACTCCCAACACCCCCCTTCCCTAAAAGGATGAAAGAAAGAAAGGGAGACTAACCAGGTAATGCAAAACTTTCACCAAGAATCTACTGAGTGTGATAATGTTCTTAAGGACAGTAAGAATGATATCTTCTAAACTAGTTTCCAAAGCAACTAGCAGCTATTCAACTTCATATGCCAGGATTGCAGTAGTTTCATATTCTTAAAGATTTTTTTAGTCGTCTAACCTATAAATGCCAATAAAAAAAGAGCATAATAAGGCCAACTTACCTGAATTTTCATATCAGACATTTGTACATGACCCGTAGAATAATTTAACAAAAATTTCAGGTTTTAGAAGTGGAGCTGTGGCTCAAGTGGTAGAGTACTCACCTTGAGCTGAAGAGCGCAGCGACAGCACCCAAGCCCCACGACCGACCAACAAAAAAAAAAAATTCAGGTTTCGTGTGTCATCTTAATCTATGAGGCACTATGGCTATATTAGTGGTATATGTGGATAAGGCTGAAGGTTGGAAGTTGTATATGTTTTGGAGAAAAGGTTCATGTTGTCTGTTAACTTAGCTTTGAATTTTGCTTCCCTTACATTTATTTTAGCTAGCATTTGATAAATTAGGCTGTGACTTGTCAAGGTTCAATCCAGTACCAGCAGATAAAAGTTCTGATTCTTGAGTGTAAAATTTGCCTAAATAAATTTTATTTTATATATTTTTTATTTTTTTCTATTTAGAGGAGTAAAGGATGTTCTGAAGAAGAGGCTGAAAAACTATTATAAAAAGCAGAAATTAATGTTGAAAGAGAGCAATTGTGCAGACAGTTACTACGACTATATTTGTATTATTGACTTTGAAGCCACTTGTGAAGAGGGTAATCCACCTGAGTTCATACATGAAATAATTGAGTTTCCTGTTGTTTTATTGAATACTCACACCTTAGAAATCGTAAGTGAATTTTGTTTTTAGTAGTAACTATTTTGGTGTCTCTTGTAAGTTGGAGAATCTCATTTGCTATTTTAGCTAGAACTAGAAGTCTCAGGTGAGTATTTTGCTTTTGTTGTGACATTGTCTTAACAGAAAAGCTTTACTAAGGCACTTTTAGGAATTGCTTCTCTTTTTTTTCCCCATGATAACAAAATCTCTTGGGAAGTAAAAAAACAAAAACATCGTAATGCCTGGTCCTAGTCTCAGAGATCCTAATTCAGTTTGGTGGTAGCACCTAGCCCCTGACATCAGCATATAACTTAAAACTTACCGTTTTTTTGGTTTTGTTTTTTGTTTCTTTTTTAAATGTGTAATCCAGTTAAAGACTACTGCTGTAGGCATAGGCACTCTGATTGCTATGAATAATAATTAACAGAAATCACTGTCATCATTCTGATGGAAAATTTATGGGGAAAACAACTGTAACCTTCATTTCTAAGCCATATAAAATATATACGAGCTGGGCATCAGTGACTCATGCCTGTAATCGTACTCAGGAGGCTGAGATCTGAGGATCTTGGTTTGAAGCCAGCCCTGGCAGAAAAGTCCCAGGAGACTTTTCTCAAATTAAGCACTCAAAAACTGGAAATGGTGCTGTGACTCAGGTGGTAGAGCATTAGCCTTGACTCAGGTGGTAGAGCATTAGCCTTGAGCACAAAGAGGCTCAGAGGTAGTGCCCAGGCCCTGAGTTCAAGCCCCACAACCAGCAGCAAAAAATGCTGGAAATGAAGCTGTGGCTCTAGTGGTACAATGCTAACCTTGAGCTAGCCTTGAGCAAAAGAAGCCCAGGGACAGTGCCCAGGTCCTGAGTTCAAACCATATGACTAGACAAAAATAAAAATAAATAAAGGGAAAAATGATACTATAAGGGCAAATTGATTTCACTTCTTTTAGGGACAGTTCTCCCTTATTTAGATTTTAGGTTTATAGTTTTAAAGTAGTACAAAGTTTTCAATGTTTAGTTCTTCAAGAAATGTTCATTTAAGTTTTGATTTAAAGGTTTGCTTTCAAACTCAGTATCTTAATATTTTTTTTAAATTGCAAAGCAAATAATTTTAATCAAAATATCAGAGGGCTTTGTTAGGGGAAATGAATCCTTTAAAAATTCTAGGTAGGGGCTGGGAGGGTGGCTCAGTGGTAGAGTGCTTGCCTTGCATGCATAAGGCCTGGGTTTGATCCTGAGCACCACATAAGCAGAAAAAGCCAGAAGTGGCACTGTGGCTCAGGTGGTAGAGCACTAGCCTTGAGCTGAAGAGCTGAGGGATAGTGCCCAGACCCAGAGTGCAGGCCTCACGACCAACAAAAAAAAAATTCTAGATAGATCTGTACCATGAACACCTATAAAGTCAGAGCACTTTTGTTCAATGTGTCATGTAGTTTATGCACATTAAAGTAACTGTTGCCTTCCTTTGTAGGAAGATACATTTCAGCAGTATGTGAGGCCAGAGATGAATACACATCTGTCTGATTTCTGCATCAGTCTTACTGGAATTACTCAGGTTGTGATCTTATTATTTCAAATTAGAGACTTGCTTTCTACAAAGTTTAGAAATTACTGTTACGAGTAATTTAATGTGTTCTCCTTGGTTGGGGTAAAGGTCACCATATTGTAATCAACAAATAAATGGTTGGACAAGGTGGTGAATGTACTCCCAGCTCCTAGAAGACTGAGGTGGGATGGTCACTTGAGCCCAGGAGTTTGAAACCAGCTTGTGCAGCATAGTAAAATCCTCATCTTAAAAAACAAAAAGCAAATCATGTATCATATACTTAACTTTTCCCTTTAAAGAGTTGTAATGATACATCTTAAATATTTTATTTGTAAAATAGAGAATTATCTGAGTGTTACTGTGCTCTACTTGGGGATAAGTTTTAGAATGTATCTATTTGCAACCTGACTATATTTACTCTTATGACGTGCTTGTATTTTAATGAGTAGGTCTTTTATTTACTTTCTTAATTCGCTTATTCTTTCAGTCATTCTGCATATGGTTGGGTGTCTTCTATAATATATGCCAAGGAACTAGGTAGGGATTCAGAAACAGACAGATGTGGTTACAATAAAGTTAAGAGTTAGAAGTCAGGGTATTTAGCATCTGCATAAGGTTTCCATTGATGACAGGAAATACAGGAGGGGGGGGGTGGGGAGAACCTTTCATGTTTTATGCTGGTTACCTTCGGCTGAATAAAGATAAGTAGGGGGAGGACTGGTCATTTCAGGCATGAAACAATTTCATGTAGTGTAGGGTGGCTCAAATGTACATGATCTAATGAAATGGTCAAGATAGACTGTGTCGTGCCAGCTTAAAAGGTTCTCCTGGATCCCTTATCTTGAAAGCCTTGCAGAATGTCTGGAGGGCATTTTGTGAGAGTGGTTGATTGGGCTGGTACATTTTAGGAAGTTCTGATAGTTTGGTATTGTTTGGAGCGATCACTCAGGAGATGATGGCTTGCAGCTGATAAGAGATTGCCCTTTACTCTTTTTTTTTTTTTTTTTTTTCAAATTTCTTACTGTGATTTAAGTGGTTACATAATTTTCCAAATTTCACAGTATTGTGGGATAGTGATGCTTAGTTAGAGTCACAAACACATTCTAACTTTCATGGGGCAAATTGTCTATCATGGTCTATAACATTTATGAGTTCTATGAGCTTTGCAATACAGTTATTTCTTCCACATTTGTTTTGCACAGCATCAACTGTTCCCTCTTTCCCACTTGTTCCCTCCCTCCCATCGCTGCCATTGAGTTGCTTAGTTCATTTTGATCAATGTCCAGTGCAGCTGATGGGTCCTGCTGTTGTATGTTTTCCCCTGATTCCCTCTAGTGCTGTGTCTTCCTCCTGGTTTCCCTCCAGTGTGCACATATATACCATATATATGAGCAGCAGCATAGGGTTATTTACTAGTGATTCGACCAGATGAGTTTTGTTTCTTAAGTCTTGCTAATTTTGTCTTATCACCTTACATTTTGGATTTAGCATCCACTTATCAGGGACACCACGTGCCGTTTATCTCTTTGCTCTCTTGGCTTACCTCACTCAACATGATTTTCTTCCAGCTCTATCCATTTCCCTGCAAATGCCATTATTTTGTCCTTTCTTGTCCCGACCCGCAGGGCGTCAGCGAGGGCAGTGAACCTAAGTTAGAAAGAATGAAGGGACAAGAGACATGAAGAATGACAGCAAGACAAGGATTCTGATCAAGCTGCAAATTTTTATTTTTCACACCGGGGTATTTATATGCTTGGAATAAGGAAGCTTTTTTTTTTTTTTTTTTTGGTCGGTCGTGGGGCTTGAACTCTGGGCCTGGGCACTGTCCTTCAGCTCAAGGCTAGCACTCTACCACTTGAGCTACAGCGCCACTTCCGGTTTTCTGGTGGTTTATTGGAGATAGGAGTCTCACAGTCTTTCCTGCCCGGGCTGGCTTTGAACCGCAATCCTCAGATCTCAGCCTCCTGAGTAGCTAGGATTACAGGCGTGAGCCACCAGCGCCCGGCTTTAAGGAAGCTTTTTCATTGGCCGTTAAGGAAGCTTTTTCATTGGCCATAGCAGTGCAGGATGTTTACTTAGGGCAGGAGGAAAGGGTGGTCATTAGCAGTTGCAGGATGTTTACTTAGGGCAGGATGAGGGTCGGATTCTGTAAACTCAGCCTCAAGATGTTCCAGTGAGATAGTCAAGCCTATTATGTTGAGAGACTCAACTTTTGGCTCCCGACACTTTCTAATGGCTGCATAATATTCCATTGTGTATAGATACCACAATTTTTGGATCCATTCATCTGTGGTGGGACATCTGGTTATTTCTATATCCTGGGTATTGTGAACAGTGCTGCACTGAACATATTGGTGCATGTGTCTGTGTATCCTGGTTTCTGTTGCTCAGGGTAGATGCCTAGGAGTGGTATGACTGGGTCACAAGGGAGGTCAATATTTAGCTTTCTGAGGACCCTCCAGACTGCTTTCCAAAGTGGTTGTATAAGTGTACATTCCCACCAGCAGTGTAATAGGGTTCCTCTTTCTCCGCATCCCCTCCAGCATTTGTCGTTGGCTGACTTTAGGATGTGGGCCATTCTGACTGGGGTAAGGTGGTATCTTAGGGTTGTCTTTATTTGCATTTCCTTCACAACCAGGGATGGTGAACATTTCCTCATGTGTTTCTTTGCCATTTTTATCTCTTCTTCTGAGAAGTCTCTCTTTAGTTCCCTTGCCCATTTAGTAATTGGTTTGTTAGGTTTGGGAGGGATTAGTTTCTTGAGTTCCCTGTTTATATTGGATATTAGCCCCTTGTCTGATATATTGCTGGTAAATATTTTTTCCTAGTTAGTTGGTTGTCTTTCTAGCTTGGTTGCTATAACTTTAGCTGTACAGAAACTTTTTATTTTAAGGTAGTCCCATTTGTCAAGTCTCTCCAATTTGTTGTTACCCTGGGATTCTGTTCAGGAAGTTCCTTCCTGTGCCTATAAGTTCAAGTGTCTCTCCTACTCTGTCCTGCAGTAGTTTCAGAGATTCAGGTTTGATGTTAAGGTCTTCAATCCATTTTGAGTTGATGTTGGTGCATGGTAATAGGCTGGGGTCCTCTTTAGTTTCTGCATGTGGCTGCCCAGTTTTCCCAGTCCTAGTAGTTGAAGAGGCTGTGTTTCTTCTACTGTATGTCTCTGGTTCCTTTGTCAAATATCAGGTGACTGTAGGAGTATGGTTTTATTCTGGATCTTCTATTCCACACCATTCGCCTTCGGGTCTGTTTTTGTGCCAGTACCATGCTGTCTTTGTTATTATGGCTCTATAGTAGAGTTTGAAGTCTGGCATCGAGATCCCTCCCGAGTAGTCTTTTTTGCCTAGAATTGTTTTGGCTATTCTAGGTGTCTTGTTCCCTTTATTCTTAAGAATCCATAAACTACTAGGTTGGAACCTATAAAAAGAGAACCACAAGGGATGATCTAAAATCTTATTGGAGCAAGATTGTATATTTCAATTAAAGACAGTTCCTAATACTTAGCTATGGGCAGTTTTTAGTTGACTTAAATGAAACTTTAGATAGGTGGGTTTAAGCCTAGGAATTCATGAAGTTTAAAGCATAAATTCTCATATTGTCCCCTACCCTGTATTTTATGTTTGGGTATTTTGTAGGATTAGCTGCCTTGACTTTTACATATTCTGTTTTTATGTTCTCAGGATCAGGTAGACAAAGCTGATACTTTCCCTCTAGTACTGAAAAAAGTAATTGACTGGATGAAGTTGAAAGAATTAGGAACAAAGTATAAATATTGCATATTAACAGATGGGTAAGTACTGAGGATAATTATCTTTTTTAATCTTCTAAAAATTAAGCATGGATGTTATTTATTCAACTCTTATAATAACCACAAAAGTATAATTTATTAAAAGTTCTGGAATAACCTCATAACAACAGTGTTCCCTTTTCTATTCTTTCTACTTAAAACTTGAATCCTAGGGATGAAGAAGAGAGAAAGCAGTAACAATTTAATCCCAGATTAGAGGGCTGGAAAGATAAATATTAATAATACACAATCTAAAATTACCTGAAATCCTGTTTGAATCCTGACATTTGCTAGCTATCAAGCCTTCACCTTGGCCTCAGGGTTCTTTCATTTCATCCTAACTTTTTAGCCTAATCTACTTGCTATTACTCCTTTTTACAGTAGACGGTGCTGCCCAGGAATTCACCTTGTTTACCTTTCCTCTGTATTTTATACTTTTCTCTGTTGGGAGACTCTTCCTCACTACTTCTATATGCTTATTCAGAGCTTTCCTTGTGTGTTAACCTCACACTATAATTCATATTGATCTTTTTTTAAAAGTCTGATAACCTTTATGAAAATGTTCCACTCTGACTAGATATTCTAATAATATATAACTTAATTTTATGTATGTCATGAAATTAGAAATCCTTTAGGATCATCTTCCATAATGTTTACTATAGTGCTGGTCTCAAAAGTGTATGCCCAAAAGCATTTATTAATAAAAAGCTAGACAGGGAAAACAGAAAGATTAAAACAAGGATTACATATATTGCACTAAGACAACTCCTGTACCATAATGCTACTATGAACGCTAAAGAAGTAAGTTGTGACCCACTAGTGGTTTTTTTACACTGTGGATGGTTTGTACTCAGACATCAACATAGGTTACAAGAGTTTACATGCAAGAGGAGAATGTTGATTAATCACATGACCGTGAGTTTAGAAGTTTTGGAAAATGTTGATCAGCCTCATTTTAATAATACTCATTTTGATAATACTAATAGGTTTTGCTGTTATAACAGTATGTACAGTTCTATAAAATGTCAAATTCTAGAACAGATGATTTCAAAATTTTTGCAGTTTGTAGTGAGAGCACTAACAGAAACAGTAATTGATACCTCCAAAAATGACATCTCAAGCAAGGAGCTTAAGGGTATGTGGAGATTGCTTTAAGATATTAAAAATACACATACAAATAGGACCCTAAGGATAGATACTTTCAATTAGTGTAGTCGAGTATACTCTTGTTGCCAGTATAGTAGATAAGTTGAGGAGTTTTGGCTAAAGAGTATAACTTCTACTGTTCCGACTCCCCTCATCTTAGAAGAGCCACATGTGAGCCAACACAGTTTCCACATTTAACATTTAGTATTGGCCTCTTTTTAACTATAGCAAGGGGATTGTTATGATGGAAAGTGTTTTAGCACAACAGGTTATATTTCAACTCATTTATTATCTCATTAAGTTGTTTTATTTCAAAAACATACCCTCAAAGAATGTAATATGATAACCCTAGCATTACACATAGTATTAATAAATAGTAAGTATAAGACAGTAAACAAATGCCAGGCGCTGGTGGCTCATGCCTGTAATCCTAGCTATTCAGGAGGCTGAGATCTGAGGATTGCGGTTCAAAGCCAGCCCTGGCAGGAAAGTCTGTGAGACTCTTATCTCCAGTAAACCACTCAGAAAACTGGAAGTGGCACAGTGGCTCAAGTGGTAGAGTGTTAGCCTTAAGCTGAAGAGCTGAGAGTCAGTGTTCAGGCCCAGACTTAAAGCCCCATGACCGACAAAAAATAAAAAGGATAGTAAGCACATAAAAAGTAGTAAGCAGGGCTGGGAAGGTGGCTCAGTGGTAGAGCACTTGCCTTGCATGCCTGAAGCCCTGGGTTCAGTTCCTCAGCACCACATAAACAAAAAGAAAAAAGCCGGAAGTGGCTCTGTGGCTCAAGTGGTAGAGCGCTAGCATTGAGCTGAAGAGCTGAGGGACAGTGCCCAGGCCCAGAGTTCAGGCTCCACGACCGGACCCAAAAAAAAAAAAAAGTAGTAAGCAAACATATAGTAAATAAGCATAAACAATATTTAACAAATGGAAGCCTTCCCAGGAATCAAAATATAAAATAAAAATAATCAAGAGTGCTGGGCACTATTGGTAAATGCCTATAATCCCAGCTGCTGAGGTCTGAGGATCATGGTTTGAAGCCAGGCAAGGAAGTCCATGAGACTTGTACTAGTTAACCACCAAAAACCAAAGGTAGACCTATGGCTCAAATGGTAGATCTCTAGCCTTGAGCAAGAAAGCTCAGGATAGTACCCAGGCACTGAGTTCAAAACCCCAAAGTAGTGTGTGTGTGGACACATACATGCATATACACTCACACACACACAAAGTGAACCTAATATGAATTAGTTTCTGGAAAAAAAAATATACTCAGCCTGGCTTTGAACTATGATCCCCAGATCTCAGCCTCCTGAGTAGCCTGAATTACAAACACGAGCCACCAGCACTGAGGCTATCTTTTTCTTTTTTGAAGTTATTTTTGAGGTGTATTGTAGGAAACCAGGTTAATTTTCGAAGCTTGACATTAGGTGAGTATAAGAAAGTTGACAAATTGAAACTAAAAAGAATGACTTAAAATACTCATTTGTGTAGTATTGGCATGGTATTTATTGTATGCATTTCTCTCCTGTTTTTATTATTTACCAGTTCATGGGATATGAGTAAGTTCTTGAACATGCAGTGCCAACTTAGCAGGCTCAAATATCCTTCTTTTGCTAAAAAGTGGATCAATATTCGAAAATCGTATGGAAACTTTTACAAGGTAAAATTTCTATACTTTTTCTCTGTATTATCTCAAAATATACTGGCTTGCTATCTTTTTATTTATTTATTTATTTTTGGGTCCAGTCGTGGAGCCTGAACTCTGGGCCTGGACCCTGTCCCTCAGCTCTTCAGCTCAAGGCTAGCACTCTACCACTTGAGCCACAGCGCCACTTCTGGCTTTTTTTCTTTTCTGCTTATGTGGTGCTGAGGAATGGAACCCAGGGCCTCAAGCATGCAAGGCAAGCGCTCTACCACTGAGCTTCATAGATTTGCAGTTCAAATTACAAAGCTAAACCTTTTTCCCCCTCATTTTTCTCATTCACTTTATTTAAGTAGGTGATCTGTATACACATGAAAGCATTTGAACCACTTATTTATATGTGGATTGCTGATAGAACATATGTTCATCACTGAATTTTAATTTTATTTGATCAAACATATAGTGTAAAAATTTAAAATAAAACTAGAAGGCTTAGAACAAATGGCAGCCTTTTGCTACAGCCCTCGCCAGAGCTACTGATCCTGTTCTTTTTAAATTAAAATTTAAAAAAAAATTACCTTCATATTTCTTCGTTGTGTATGTGAGGGGTATGTGTGTGTGTGCATGCCTGTCAGTGCACCAGTGTGCCAGTACCGAGGCATGAATTCAGGGCCTGCCTCATGGCTGCCATTCTACCATTTGAGTCAAACCTCCAGCTATGGCTTTTTGCTGGTTAATTGGAGTCAAGAGTCTCTTAAATATGTCTGTCCAGGATGACTTTCTACTGTGATTCTCAGATCTCGGCCTCTGGAGTAGCTAGGAATACAGGAAAGAGTCACTGGTATGCATCTACCTTCCTATTTCTAAGTCACGTGAATTTTAAGATTTGAGATGTGTGTTGAATTCCTGCTGTGGAAGGTATTCGGCTCGTAACTTCCTTCTCCTGTGTGTTCTTCCTCACCCTACATCTTTGTAATAATATTACCTTTATAATCAAATCACTGGAAAATGAGATCATTCATACTCAGAGTTAATGATTGAAAGGTATGTAGTAATTCCTAACACTTGTTTGTTGTAATGTTTTATTCTTCTCTACTAATTTTCTTTTCTTTCTTTCTTTTTTTTTTTTTTTTGTCGCTCGTGGGGCTTGGGTGCTATCCCTCAGCTCTTCAGTTCAAGGCCAGCCCGCTACTGCTTGAGCCACAGCGCCACTTCCGGTTTTCTAGTTTATTGGACTTTCCTGCTGGGGCTGGCTGTGAACCACAATCTTCAGATCTCAGCCTCCTGAGTAACTAGGATTACAGGCATGAGCCACTGGTGCCTGGCTTCCTACTAATTTTCTTACCTATTTATCTAGTGAAATTTTTTTTGTCAGTCATGGGGCTTGAACTCTGGACCCAGGTGCTATCCTTGAGCTCTTTAGCTCAAGGCTAGCATTCTACACTTGAGCCACAGCACCACGTCTGGTTTTCTGAAAGTTAATTGGAGATGAGTCTCATAGACTTTCTTGCCTGGTTGGCTTTGAAGTACAATCCTCAGATCTCAGCCTCATGAGTAGCTAGGATTACAGTTCTGAGCCACCAGTGCTTTTTTTTTTTTTTTCCATATTTTCCTGATTGCATTTATTGTCTTGTATATAGGATTCTTTTAAATATCTTCTGCACTGCTGTTTTCATGGTCACAAATTTTAAAGTTCCGTTTAGCAGGGGAGATCTTTTGTTTTTCTTTCAGTAATGAAGAATAGCTTTACTTGTTATGGTAATATAAATATTTCTTATATAAATGTATCTTCTAATTTGTACTCATTTGTTCAGGGCATAAACCTATGAGTGGAATTGCTGGTTTGTAGGCTATGTGTATTGTTATTACTAGATAATGTGAAAGTAATTTTCCCAAAGGGTGGTACCTTATTTGTACTCATATTAGTAATGGTAAGTTTTCAGTGGGTGCATATTTTTGTAGGTGTCTGATATTGCCAGACATTATCATTGTTAAGTTAATCTGATGGATGTGTGATGCTTTCATTTGACATCCTAAATGAGAGAAGATAAGTGATCACTCATGAAACTGAATTTGTGTGTGTGTGTGTGTGTGTGTGTGTCAGTGTCAGTCGTGGGGCCTGAACTCTGGGCCTGGGCACTGTCCCTCAGCTCTTCAGCTCAAGGCTAGCGCTCTTCCAGTGCCACTCCTGGCTTTTTCTGCTTATGTGGTGCTGTGGAACCGAACCCAGGGCCTCTTGCATGCAAGGCAAGCACTCTACCACTGAGCCATCTTCCCAGCCCCTGAACTTTTTTTTATTAGCCATATGGACTACTACTTTTTGGTGAAATCCCTAAATCTGTTAGTTTTGTTTTTTTTTTTTTTTTAAAGGAGCTTAGGAATCTTTTCATACTGGTTTATAGTGTGACTTTGTTATGGTTTACTACTCCCTTAAGTATACTTAATAATTTTTCCTCTTATTGGGGATTTTTCTTTTGCTCATTTTGTGATTAAAAAAAAATTATATCCAGATGATGGTGGCTCATACCTGTAATCCTAACTACTCAGGAGGGTGAGATCTAAGGATCATGATTTAAAGCCAGCCTGGGTAGGAAAATCCATGAGACTCTTATTTCCAGTTAACCACCACCAGAAAACTAGAAATGACTTGAAGTGGTAGAATACTAGCCTTGAGTGAAAAATCTCAGAGACTCGGGCCCCATGACCAACAACAGCAAAAAATTCTTAACGGGAAATTTCAAAAACACAGAAATAGACATAATGAATCTTGAGCCAAATTCATGGACATTCTTGTTTCACTTATAACCTTACTTCTTCCCTTTTCCTTATGTTGAGTCAGAAAGAAGACTGAATGGAAAATAGTATATATACAGTGTACACAAGCACTTGGGGTCCCCCCACTTCTTTTTGCTGGTACTGGAGTTTGAACTCAGCCTAATACTCTTGCTCAGCTTGCTTTTGCCTGATGCTTTACCATTTGAACCACACTTCCAGTCTGGCTTTTTGGTGGATAATTGGAAACAGTCTTTAAAAACTTCTGCCTGGGCTGGCTTCTAGCCTAAATCCTTCAAGTCTCAGCATCCCGATTATGGTTATAGGTAGAGGACATCAGTTACCCACTTTTCCCCATTTATAAAAATTAAAAATTACTTTCACCTAACCTTTCTTGAGGGTTGATGGTAGAGATAGGCAAATTGAATTAGTATTTTTTTTTTTTACAAATTAAGAAAAAATTCTTTAAACATTTTAATGAAAATGTAACTAGGATTGATTTTTTTCTAAAAGTAGGCTAAAACACTGACCCAATTGTATAGATGATTTTGGGGGAAAATCCAACATCTCTTTGGAGTAGTTCAGACTCAAATGTAAACTTAACATTTACACAAATTGTACAAATGTATTTTTTCTTTTATAAGCTTGTATATGAGTTGTTGTTTTTTTTCTGAGATACTGGGGGTTGAACCTAGGCCATACTATTGCTTGGCACATCCCCAGCCCATAAAAAATATTTCTAAAGTGAGAGACTCAATAGACTTCTTTACTGTGAGTCCCAAACAGGGTTTTTTTTTCCTTCTGTTTTTATTTCTTCCTGTACAAATGCTCAATACTGCATTGAATTTAAGATGACACATACTTTGTTTGGTTAGGGTGGGTCAAAGAGTGGACACACATTGGAGGAAGGATGGGTGAGCAAATGCAGTCATATTCAGTGCAAAAAACATATATAAGCTCACATGAATTTCATTTTCTTCCAGGTACAGTTTCTGCCCTTGCTCTCCATGCTTGCTAAATGACCAAAGAGAATCCCGTATTTCGAAAGATGAGAATTAGAAAGAAATATTTCCTTCTTTCTTGTGCATGCCAGAATACTCTTGCACAACATTAGAACAATTTTAAGGGGCAGAATATTAGTTGCATCTTTAGTATAGTATCAGATTACATCCACAGAGCTCTTTCTCAAAGTCAGATTTCAGGCTGAGCAGAAGATCAGAGAAAGCAGCTCTCACCTAGATGTATTCTAGTGTAGAAAGGCAAGAAAAACAATTTTCTTCTGATTTTTTAGACTGCTTTTACTAAGACTTGAGACTTAATAACTTTGTGAAGCCGAAAGAGAAGTGTGAGCATTTTTGAGGTTTCTTATTGTTATATATTATTTTCAAAGACTGTTTTCTTTGAAATCTGAGAATATTTTAACTTGAAGTCGAACATTTTCTTGTTCAGCTGGTTTATGATTTTAGGGGGGAAAAAAGTCTTCCTAAGTAGGCTGGTTCTTGGAGCATTTTTACAAACCATTCAACGTAATCTGGCCTGTTTTCCTGCCATTCACCTTTCTACTAGGATACCTTGTTAAGACTTTTCCCTTTGCAGAATCAGATGTGTATGTTGTGTGTTTGTGTGTGTGTGTGGGGGGGGGGGCTCTGTTGTTCAGGTTTGCATAATTTTTTAAAACAATATAATAGAGCTGGGTACCAGTGGCTCACACCTACAATCCTAACCACTCAGGAGGTTGAGATCTGAGGATCAAGGTTTGAAGCCAGCCAAAGCTAGAAATAGAGCTCCAATGGTAGAATGCTACCCTTGAGTACAAAAGCTCAGGGACAGCTTCTAGACTCAGGGCTCAATCCCAAAGACCAGCACAGTGAAAAAGCAATATGATAGAGTGAATTGGCCTTTGGCCTTTGCTTAGTAAAGTTAACTTTTTCTGTCACTGTCTAAAACTTCTTGTTTTATATTTTGTTTTTATTTTTTTGCAGTGATAAAAATCTATCACATCTGCCTCTTTAGTCATTGTAAAGTGTTGAATTTGATGGTGTTAAATACATTCACATTGTTATACCATTATCACAATGTCCATCTCTAGAACTTTTTGTCTCCTAAAACTGAAACTGTGCTTATTGAACTTCCTTTTTCTTAGCCTTTGGTGACTATCATTCTTTCTGTCTCTATAAATTTAACTTTTCAACAGACTTCCTCTAAATGAAATCAGCATATTGCTTATTTAACAGCATAATGTCTTCAAGGTTCATACATGTACTATGTCAGAGTTTTCTTTCTTCCTCTGGTTGAGTAATATTCTATTAAAAATGTATGCTACATTTGAAAAAAATTCATTTGTACCTTGAATGTTTGGCTATTGTAAATAATGCCAAGGAGGATGACTGTCCACATAACTGTTGTAAGTCTCTTAGTTCTTTAGGAACTGAAAGAATTGGACCACCCATTTTAAAATCAGGATTTTTGTGTAAAGAAGTTCTAAATAATATTACCACCTTTCAAATGACACATTTGAAAGTTTTTTTCTTATATCTCAGAAGTTTCCATTTCTCTTGTTTTAAAATTTTGATGAAGTTTTTATTTTTTCTGCAATGTATGTTTTGGTGTTATATCCACATCACTATCAAATCTAATGTCATGCCTTTCCTTACGTTTTCTGTTAAGTGTTTTATTCATTTTAGATTATACATTTTTAATCTTTAATCTACTTGTTTATTTTTCATGTGGTATAAATCATGTGGTATAAATATACATATAAATACATTTATATGTACTTCAGGATCCATTTCTGGAGTCTATTCTCTTCTGGTACACTTGTTTTATCTTCATCTTGATACTTTACCATTTTGATTACAGTAGCTTTATAGTAAGTTTTGAAATGAAGATATGTTAGACCACTATTTTTTCTCAGTTGGTTTGTCTGTCTGAGGTCCCATTGAGTTGGTAGATCAGAATTGTCTGTTATAATACAAAAAAGTATTTCAGTATACATTATATTTAATCTAGATTTCTTTGGATAATTTTGATATTTTAAATCTTAACTATGAGCTTAGGATGTCTTCATTTATTAGTGCCTTCTCAAATTTCTCTCAGCAATATTTTGTAGCCTTCAGTATACAAGTCTTTATCATTTTCTTGGCTAAGTTTATTCCTGAGTACTTTATTCTTCATGTTGCTATTTTAAATGAAGTTTATTTTGTAATTTCCATGTTGAATTTTCATTGTTAGTCTGGAAACAGTGGGTTTTTCTATGTTGATTTTGAACCTGCAACTTTAATCTGTTTATTCTAAAAAAAATGTTCTTTTATCTGGAATCTAGATTTTCTTTATAAAACAGTGTCACCTGTGGACAGGGACAGTTTAGCTTTTCCCTTTTGGGTGCCCGTTATTTCTTTTTCCTAATTGTTTTAAGTAAAACTTTCAGTTGTTTTAATCTACTTTTCAACTGTTGTATACAAGTAGTAAATGTGAACATATGGCTATTCCTAACTTTAGAAGGGAGTATGATGTTAGCTGTGGGTTTTCTTACAACTTTTTTTTTGAGGTATTTTCCTTTTCCTTTTGTTAATTTTTGGAGAGGTTTTTGTTGTATCATGAAAGGTTGTTTGATTTTTATTATGCTTTTTACTACACCTGTTGGGGGGTGGTCATGTAGTTTTTCTCATTCATTCTCTAAATGTGGTGTACTACATTTTTTTTGGGTCCGGTCGTGGGACCTGAACTCTGGGCCTGGGCGCTGTCCCTCAGCTCTTCAGCTCAAGGCTAGCGCTCTACCACTTGAGCCACAGCACCACTTCCGGCTTTTTTCTTTTTGCTTATGTGGTGCTGAGGAATCGAACCCAGGGCCTCATGCATGCAAGGCAAGCGCTCTACCACTGAGCCACCTTCCCAGCCCTTTTTTAAAATGTTGAACCATTCTTGCTTTCCAGTACTACACAGTTGTGGTATGTAATCCTTTTAATGAACTGCTGGATTTAGTTTGCTTATATTGAGGATTTTTGTGTTATGATATTTATAAGGGATATATTCCTATGTAGTTTGTCTGTGTAGTTTGTCTATTTTTTTGGTGCCAGTATTGAGGCTTTAAATCAGGGCCTCCCAAGCCAAGTACTTGACTTTTCCAGTAGAAGCTTGTGTTTTACCAACTTGTGCCATACCTCCACTTCCCAGAAAATTCTTTTTTTTCTCTTTGGCCAGTGCTGGGGCTTGAACCCTGGGCTTGGGTGATGCCCCTGAGCTCCTTTTATTTTAAGGCTACTGCTCTATCACCTGAGCCACAGTACCACTTCTGTTCTTCTAGGATTAATAGGAGATAATAGTCTCATGTACTTTTCTGCCCAGGCTAGCTTCAAACCGTGATCCTCACATACCAGCCTCCTGAGTAGTTAGGATTACAAGTGTGAGCCCCTGGTGCCCATCTTGGGGATTCTTAATTACAGATTCAGTTTCCTTACTAGGTATAGATCAGTTTACATAATCTATTTCTTTATGATTTGGTCTTAGAAAGTTGTGTTTCTGACATTTGTCTCTCCCAACTAAATTGTCCAGTGTATTGAAAAAGTTATTTTTAGAAGCATATTTTCTAAAAAAAATACAGTGGAAGACACAGTGTGCATTTGCATTATTACAGCTTACAATAGTTACTGATACTTATCATATGGTAGTTTTTCATAGGTTTTTTTTTTTTTTAATTGTAGTTAACATAGTGCTTGTTCCGTATTCTACCAGTAACCCTAGGAGTACTGCTGGTATCATCGTAGTGATGAACCTGCAGTTCCAAGGTGCACATGTGACTCTGCAAAAACTACAATTGTAACGCTATATCAATTTCTTTGAAGTTAGAACAGTGGTCCCTAAATTTGTGGAACATGTTTGAATTAGCCTGAAAAATAACATACAACCCTAACCCCATCTTTCATTTTTACTGTCATTAGTTTTAGTTATCTCAGAAAGGCTGATTACTGTTTATATCTATGTACGAAGTCAAGTAGTTACAAAGACCATTATGTTAAATTATTAGTTTCAGTTTAAGAGAAGGTTGATCTTTATATGTCTAAAACCATACAGTCCCTTTGTAAATGGTTTGTTAAATTTTATGTTAAATTACAAATGCCTGAGGATTCTGTATTTCACCTAAAACTCTAAGACTACTTTATAAACTATGAGAATTTGCTTCATTTGATCAAGAGTATTGCCTTTTGCCTAACTTTATTTTGTTGTAATTGATAATTTTGGTTGTTTTAGGGTGGGGAAGTGCATATATATATATATAGTTGTTATTAATATGATTGAATAGTTGTACAAAGGGATTACAGTTTCATAGGTCAGTATGAGTACAATGCTTCTTGGTCATGTTACTCTTTCCTTCCTTTGTTCTCCCCTATTTTCCCCTTCCCATCCCTATCCTCAAGTTATGTAGTTCACTTTTTGTATATTATACATTAAATATAATGACTATATTTGCTCACCCTTCCCCCATTCTTGTGTTTTTTTTTTAAATTTTAACTTCACTCTGGCCTTTTATTGCTGTTCAGAGCACTAAAGAATGATTTACTAAGCTTTTTATTTTTCAGGTTCCCAGAAGCCAAACCAAACTGACAATAATGCTTGAAAAATTAGGAATGGATTATGATGGGCGACCTCACAGTGGTCTTGATGACTCTAAGAACATCGCCCGTATTGCAATTCGGATGCTTCAAGATGGATGCGAACTCCGAATTAATGAGAAAATTCACACAGGACAGCTAATGAGTGTATCCTCTTCCTTTCCCATAGAGGGCAGTCCAGCTCCACAGATGCCACACTTTAGAAAGTAGAAGTTGGAATCATTCCTATCTGGAGTTGCTACAAAGAGGTAGCAGATGAATACTTATTGAGTGGGCCCTGAAGTACAAACTTCAAGCACCTTAATTAAACATTTAAATTTTCATTATGATAGTTTGATTAGATGTATGACAGATTTTGTGGAAGTATTGAGTTCTTTTCACCAGCACTTTTGATATGAGCAGTATTTGTTACACAGTAGCAATTCCTGCTTTAGAACTGAATTTTGTAATTTGAAATGTCCAAATGTACTCCTTTTGGTTTTAAAATGCAAAATTTTATTGACTTGTTGCTTCAGTACTATGTGTTATTGATGTGGAAATTTAAATCTTTTTGTTTAATTCAGGAAAGATTGAAAGGTAGATCTTACCTCCTTTTATGAGGTTTTTATGAACATAATTCTTTTTGACTTTTTAAGTTTGTAAGTGAAGTTCCACCTGAAATCTTCCTCAGTGTCCTTGAAAGATTAGCTCAAGGATGGCATATGGTACCAAAATCTGCAGATGCTCAAGTCCTTTACAGTAAAATGACACCAGGTTTGCATATAACATGCTCGCATCTTTCCATGCTCTTTAAATGACCACTAGGTTACTTGTACTATGTAATAAAATGAAAATACTCTGTAAAAACTTGTTGTGCTGTATTGTTTAGGGAATAATGACAAGAAGATGATTTGTACGTGGTTGGTACAGATACAAGCATGATACCTAACTACATAATATATGAATAGATTGGAGCTGATCGGTTCTCTACAGTATGAACTCTATTGAGACTGGATCTGACATTGCTTCATTCTGAGGGATTCAGCATGTGCTTACGATGCAAATTTAGGTTTTGATTTTTGGAACTTTCTTGTTCTGAAAATCTGCATTTTGGTAAGTTGAGTACAGATGTAGAACCCACAAATATAGAGGGAAAACTAAATATGGTCAGTTTCAGAAGGTTTTTGATAAACATCTGCGTATTTCTTTTCAATTCATAATTAGAAAACCTAGGTTAGATTTTTGTGTCTGGTTAAAAATTTCATTACTAAAAGATTAATGAAATGTCAGAAGAAATATTACAAAAAAGCAGAAATATCAAAGTTACTCAAGGTTTATAGGCCAAACTGTAATAGCTAAGTAAATCAGTGGATATTTCTGGACTTGGTTGTTCTACTCTTTTTTGTGACACAATTCTGCTCTAATTCTTAAGAAACCATGCTGTGAAATAAATCTAAAATTAATGGTAACCACTTAATTTTACATTTTTATTCAGTATAAGTGAAATGATCAAAACCAAGTGTTTTCTACATTATCTTTTTTGTTTGTTTGTTTGTTTTTTGGGGTCCAGTTGTGGGGCCTGAACTCTGGGCCTGGGCGCTGTCCCTCAGCTCTTCAGCTCAAGGCTAGCACTCTACCACTTGAGCCACAGCCCCACTTCCGGCTTTTTTCTTTTTGCTTATGTGGTGCTGAGGAATCGAACCTAGGGCCTCATGCACGCAAGGCAAGCGCTCTACCACTGAGCCACTTTCCCAGCCCTATCTTTTTTTGTTGTTGTTGTTTAGTTTTGTTTTATTGGTCAGTCATGGGGTTTGAACTCTGGGCCTAAGCGCTGTCCTTCAGCTCTTCAGCTCAAGGCTAGCATTCTATCATTTGAGCCACAGTGCCACTTCAGGTTTTCTGGTGGTTTATTGGCGATAAGTCTCACGGACTTTCCTGCCTGGGCTGGCTTTGAACTGTGATCCTCAGATCTCAGCCTCCTGAGTAGCTAGGATTATCGGTGTGAGCCACCGGTGCCTGGCTCTCTTATATTTTTATTATTAAAAACTGTTAGTAGCTGGACACCTGTAATCCTAGCTACTCAGGAGGTTGAGACATGTTGATATGGTTCTGAGCCAGCCAGGCTGAAAAGTTCTTGAGATTCTTACTGATTAACCACTGAAAAGCTGGAAGGGGAGTTGGGGGCTCAAGTGGTAGAGTGCTAGCCTTGAACAAAAGAACTCAGGGCCTGTATCCAGGTCTTGTTCAAGCTCCAGGACTAGCACAAAAACAAAGCAAAAACTCCATTGATCACCAACAGAGTTAGTAAAATACTAAATTTGAGTTACTTAGTAGATGACCACCAAGTATTGAATTTGTTCTGAACAAATTCTAAAACACAGGCATGCTTTTGGATAAAAGCTTTTATTGGTGGAAAGTATGTGTTTCAGAATTAACTTTCCCTAGATAACTATCCATGGGTCAGTTTCATTGACATTATTTGCTACTCCCTTTTTAATCTTTGATAGTCATTGTAATGATATATTATTTTAACATTATTATGATATAAATTTCATAAAGGATTTTGAACCCTGGTAGGAGGGTAGGAGATAAGTGGACATTTTTCTTGATGTGAGAATTCTTTGCTCAGGACTGCAGGTTTCTTACTTGAGCCATTGAGTTTCTGCCTTGAAACAGTCATATAATCAACACAATGAAGAATGACTTGTAGATAACAGAAGGCTCCAGGGTATGGTTAGCTTTAACATAGATTGTGGTAAAACAAGAAATGTAGGTTTTGAAGGTTTATATAGGAGTGCTTGTGAATCATAGCACTTGTTGGTATACTATAAAGAACTACTGTGTTTTAAAGAATTTTCTGTACATTTTCTGTCCTTACTGTTCCAGACCAGAGAAGGAGAAAACAGCAAATCATTGTCCAGTTAACGAATACAAAGCGGTGTCTAGTAGGCATACTCCTTGGGTGATTTTTTTTTTTCATGTAGCCACCTTACCATATGATTAGATTCATGCCCTAGAAAAAATGGTTTCTTGTCACCTCTTTCTAGAGTTGTTGAGACTAGACTTGGAAAGCCTTGAGAATAGCAGGGAAATACTGTAAGCTTGTATATCTCTTAGCTTATTATCTTTCTACCAAGTACACAAGTACTAAAGCTCATTTCTTTTGAATAACAGATGTTATCAGTACTCGGCTCAATAAGATAGTTCAGTCTTACTCATGTTTTTCATCATTGTTGAGTATCTGTTCTTCCCTCTGGTTTGGTTTGGATTAGAAATAACCCTTGTTTTTTTTCCCCTTAATTGTGAATTATGTTTCCTTGCTTTATCCTTTAACTGGTGCTAACATAACATGGGCTTTCTGCTATATTTTTTTTCAAATTCACAATCTGTAGAACCAACTGAAGTATATTCTAAAAGACTATATATTATGTCTGTTTTGTGTTCATCTGGGTAAAAATGCTTAATGTTTGCTGTGAAAAAAAGTTTTTTAACTTGATCAGAGGACAGAATGAAAATTTTTCTGATTTTTCTTTTTAGCTTTAAGATAAACTTGTTGTTTATCCTGCCTGGTAGGTACAGATTTCTTCTCCTAGGACTGAAATGAAAAACGATAGTCACAGATGCTATTGCTGAAGACTAGTTGGAGTAGCTTTTAATGGTCGCATTGGCCTTTCATACATTAACTGAATATTACCTCTTAACATATTAATAAAGTAATTTGGAGACTAGGAAAGAGCTGTTAGTAAAGTTCCTAGGGATTGGAGGAAGCATATGATCAATATAATCACTTTTAGCTTAGGCTCTGTCCTAGCCTTAGGTAGAAGCACCTGAGATGAGCTCACACTTGCTTTTTGTGAAAGTCAGATAAGGGTATGTGTTGTGCGGTGAAGGAAGGCCTTCCACACCTCAGCTTCAGTGGAGAAGCACAAGCAGCCCAAGATCAGGGACTGTGACTTACATCTTTGAGTTCGATGGTGTAAGTCATACATAGCAGAGTCTAATGTTGATGAATAAATAATCACATCTTAGTTTTCTCTTTGGGACCACAAACCTAAACCCCACCAAGCCTCCCAAGTCCATACATGTGTTAATCTAGAGCTGGCATCAGCAAACAGCTGTCCATGGCCAAATTTGGTCTGCCTGTCTGTCTTTGTATTTTTGAAGTGGTAGAACAAAATTGAAAGATTTTTGTAGTATGAAAATTTTATGAAACTTTTTATTTTTGTAAATAAAGTTTTATTGGAACTGAGTTATTATTCTCATTTGTTCACATATGATTCCTGGATGCCTTTATGCTACTTATGCTTGAGTAGTTGCTATGAAGACTAGCCAACAAGGTTGAAAATACTACTCTAGGTTGAAAATACTACTCTAGTGCCTTACAGAAAAAGTTTTTCTTCAGCTTCTGATGTAAAGCGATGGGTACATGCCATCAATGCATTAGAAATTGATTATTAACATGAGAATCTAGAGCAGAATGTTAAGGCACAGTGATAGTGTATCATTTAGTATTGAGTGTTAAAGCAATTTAATCCATAGTTTAATATGAGTTCTGCGAGGGAGAAGTGACTTGACTCCTCCATTTCATAGATGGTAGCCTGAAGTACAAAGGTGCCTTGCCATGGTTTAAGTACACAGAATTGGGCTGTGATGTTTATCCTGTGTTCTGTTTCCTCCCCTTGTAGACTTAAGTTCTAATATTCCTTGTCTATGTAGCACATAGAATCTTCCTGTTGGAGTTGAAGCTAGAATTTTCAGTGTCGGTATTAAATGTTATATATCAGGATGTAATTTTACGACTATTCTTTGAAACAAATGTTCCTTTCAAATATAAGATTGGAGACCTTAGGAGGAGGAGAGGAGCATTTTTTTTATTGCTTACATTAAAAAAAAAAAATCTTATTAAGTAGTTGTACCAAGGAACTTCATTTCCAGAATTCAAGTTGTGAGTACAGTACAGTACAACTTGATCAATGTTATTCCCTCCATTAGTCTCTCCCGTCACTCACGTTCTTATTTTTGTATTAAGGTGATGTACAGCGGGTTTACAGTTATGTAAATCAGGTAAGCTACATTTCTTTTTGGACAGTGTCACCCCCTTCCTTGCACTCTCTCAATGTTTCCCTCCTATCCCTACCCACAAATTGTATAGTTCATTTTCAGCATGTGTCTAGTGAGCGCCACAGCTGCATTTGTTCATCCTTTGTCCTTCCATTTCTGTATCCCCCTTTTACCCTCCCAAAGACAGATTAATGAACAAATAAAAGGAAAAAAATAACAGCAACATAGAAAAATCCCTCTGGTTCCCATTTCCTGGAATTCATGTAGATAAATATTCTTTTATACAATCCGATGCACAAAAACATTGTGCTTTTCTGGGAAAGGCACATTTTCTTTGTTTCAAAATGTCCCATTGTGGGGCACCTGTACTCTTAGCTAATAGAAGGCTGAGATCTGAGGATCCGGATTTGAAGCTAACCTAGGCAGGGAAGTCCATGAGACTTATTTTCAGTTAACCACCAAAAAAGCTGGAAAAGGAGCTGTGATTCAAGTGGTAGAACCTTGAGCAAAAAAGCTCAGACGACCCTGTCCCTGAGTTCATGCCTTAGGATTAACACACACACACACACACACACACACACACCATTGTGTTAAGGAGTGATGGTATGTTGAGTTCATAATAGGCAAATGCCAAAAGGCTTAAGGGTGGCTTATGGGTGGGTGAGAGGTAGTCATCGTTTGGTGTCCTTGGAGAACTGATTCTAGAACATGGCCTGTGGACATGGAAGTGTAAGAACGCTACAGTCTTTAAGATGACATAATGTTTGCACAGAACCTTACATGTCCTTATACTTGAAAATCATCTCTAGACCAGGCTGGCTTTGAACCATGATTCTCAGATTTCAGCCTCCTGAATAAATAGGATTCTAATTATCAGCCATGGGTGCCAGCTTACACCATTTTATGTATCCATTTGTTGATTGAGGGGCACCTAGACTGATTCTATAGTTTAGCTATTGTGAATACTGTGTTATTTTCAATTTTTGTAGCAGCCTTCTGCTTCTGGTCTTGTCATTGACCTTACCATCAAATGTACATAAATTACAGGCTGGGAAGGTGGCTCAGTGGTAGAGCGCTTGCCTTGCATGCATGAGGCCCTGGGTTCGAACATAAGCAAAAAGAAAAAAAGCCGGAAGTGGTGCTGTGGCTCAAGTGGTAGAGCACTAGCCTTGAGCTGAAGAGCTGAGGGACAGTGCCCAGGCCCAGAGTTCAGGCCCCACGACCAGACCCCTCCCCCCCCCCCCAAAAAAAAAAGTACATACATTACATGTATACTATCCTATCTCTGTCTATGGAACTTAGACCATGATGCTTATTATCTTGATTATATTTTGTCAAGATTTACTTTGATTCCAGCTTCTCTCAACTCCATGTGTTCATTATGCTTTTGTCATTTTAATTAGGCCTTTAACTTGTACTTTAGAAGTTCACATTAACTGGGGAATTTATTTTCAGTACACTTTCTTAAATATTTTATGGCACAAAGGATGCTTAATTATAAGGATAGGAGAACATATTCCATAAATTCTGCCTTTTTCCTGAAATTTGAAAAATTATCTTGACCTCTGTAATGGAAGTTGCTGGAGTTCTGAGCTGCCTTTTTCCTGATACTGTGCATTGTAAGTACCGTTTTCAGATCCCTGTCTATACATGCCTTTCCCTCTAGGGGACAGAAAAAGCAAACAAATGGCAAGTACTCCTTCCTTGTAATTCAGTCTACACACTGCTGATTTAAAAGAAAAAACCAAACTGGCCATGGAAAAGGTCATTGCTTTCATTTCCTCTGCAAAGCAGTAATCATTGAAACTTTTTGGCACAAGTACTCTACTATTTAAATATATAAAACTATATTTTGTTGCATATTTAAGACTTTCCACATTAAATGTTGGCAGTAGATAGAATAACCAGCTTGGCACAAATATTGACATCTTAAAACATGCATCATTTTATGTACAGTGGAGTCTAAATCCAGTGCTACTGTCCATACATAAAAATGTTTATAAGGTTTTATATTTTTTCTTCTTGAACTTTTTGTTGCAGTTTCCACACAAGATTTTATCCTAATGACATGCCACAAAGACCCACCAAATGGTTCTGTGGGATCCAAAATACTGAGTTGTGAAAATGTGAGGTTGAATTATTATTTTAGTTTATACTGTTACACAAAGGATGAGAGTAGAGGGAATGAGACTTACTGTACAAACTGACCATTCACTACACTGGAATATCTCCAAGTTGATGGCCACTTGAGCAGCCACCACCACCTCCATCCTAGAGAAGCTTAGACTATTCAGATTCTGTGTTTGTGGATAGGGCGTCAGGTTGAACAGTGGTCAATTCCTTGAGACTTATTTGCCTTATGACTGTACTAGGGATTGAACACAAAGTCTAATCCATGCTAGTCAGGCACTCTACCACTGAACTATATCACCAGACCTAGAAATATTTTAATGAGATTATCTTTTTCTTCCTAATTTTTGGATGTGGAGCTTGAACTCTGGGCCTGGGCACTGTCCCTCAGCTCTTCAGCTCAAGGCGAGCACTCTACCACTTGAGCCATAGTGCCACTTCCAGTTTTCTGGTAGTTAATTGGAGATAAGAGTCTCAACGGACTTTGAACTGTGATCCTCAGATCTCAGCCTCCTGAATAGCCAGGATTACAGTGTAAGCCATCAGTGCCCAGCTATTTATATTTTTTACTTATGTCTTTAATTGCTAGAAACAACCCCCAGATAGAAAGGAGTAGTAACTATTAAAGCAACTTTACTCAGTTCTTTAGATTCAGAACAAAGATCACATTGTCGTCTATCTTCAAAACTGATGTTTTTAAGAATTGTTTTAACTTGATGCTGTAGGCTCATGCCTGTAATACTAGTTACTCAAGAGGTGGAGATCTGAGGATTGATGTTCAAGATCAGTCCAAGCAAGACTTATTTTCAATTAACCAGCAAAAGTCAGGAGTGGAGGTATGGCTCAAATGGTAGAGTGCCAGCCTCGAGTGAAATAAGCCAAGCAAGAGTACAGTGTCCTAAATTCAAGACCCAGTACTAGTGCACACATACAACACAAGAATGCCTTACTTAATCTCCCTTTCTCCCTTTCTTCATGCTCATTTTATTTTCCAAAATAACCTGTGCTCCAGGAAAAACAATACTTTCACCTTTGGGCTGGCATTAGTGATCCTACTGCCTCACTCTCCTAACTACCTGGAATTCCAGGTATGAATTACCACACTGGCCTTATATTTGTCCTTTTATATCTGATTTCTAGGAAAGGAGCTTTTTTTTTTTGTTGGGGGTGGGTGGTGTAGGAAAGTGTCAGTGTAACTATTTTAAACATTCTTGCAAAGTGCTGCTTTGCTCAAATGTATAAATTGGTAGCATGTAATCAAAATCTTACATTGTCTTAGAACCTGTTTTTCCACACTTAAATAAGAAAGGCCATATTTTACTACATTTTTTATGACCCTACTAGTTTAAATTCACTTATTCTCAGGGTCTGAAGGAAATAGGGGACAATAAACATTAGGAATTTCTCAAGGCAAAGATGAGTTTGTAGAAATGAGAAAGAAGTTGTTGTCTGTGTAACCTGAGTAGGCATTGCTCTACTGTACTTAACTCCTTGTAATGCACAAAAGTCATTCATCACTTCTCAAGTTCCAGAATTTCTTCCCCCACTGGATATTTCAACGGGTGCCACTAGCCCCTTAAATGCAGTGCACAACAAAATACACTCATATTTATTCCCTCACCTTCCACCCTTTCTTCCCACCATGCATACAGCCTGTTATGTCACCCGCATTAGGGAGCACCTTCTCACCACTCAGGTTCAAATCTGCCAGTTCTCTGCTCTTTGTGGATGCTCAGGCTTCTACTGCCTTACTGTAGGCACACTTGGGCTTTCTGCCCTTTAAGAATGCCTAGACTGAATTACACTTGCATCTAGAATGAAATCTCGCTAACAAACAAACTAACAAGTGTTCTGCTTTCAGGAGGTCCTACCTGGGCCTGCTTCAATCATCCTTTCCTCTGGTTCCCAATGCTGAGCCATTTAGCTGACTGCTACAAGATCTGTAGGCTCTGCAAAGCCATTGCTTCCTTGCAGTCTTCATCTCTGTAGGAGTAGTTTGTTTTAATCTAATGTCTAAGTGCCTCTCTAAGATTCTAGCCCTTGAACAGTATTGAATGTGAAGGGGGTACATAATTCTGATTAGTCTTTTGTTGTTATTGTTGTTGGTCTTGGAGCTTAAACTCTGGGCTTGGGTGCTGTCCCTGCACTCTTCAGCTCAAGGCTAGCGCTCTACCACTTGAGCCACAGCACCACTTCTCATTTTCTCGTGGTTAATTGGAGATGAGAGTCTCACAGACTTTCCTGCCTGGTCTGGCTTTGAACCGTGATCCTCAGATCTCAGCCTCCTGAGTAGCTAGGATTATAGGTATGAGCCACTGGTGCCTGGCTAATTTTTTTATTTCTGCTTTTCCATTTAGAGTTGGTGCAAAGCATTCCTGATATTCCCTAGGAGTATCTTAAAGTAGATGTTTCCTGTTTCCTTGTGCAGTGCAGTCAGACATGCAACAAGGTATCTGGGAAGAACCTCTATATATAGTGTCCTTCTGTTAGCCACCCATTTGCAAGCCCAAATTGCCTGACTTGACTTAGATTATGTCTGGAGTAGGTGCTGGTGAGTCACACCCGTAATCCTAGCTCCTCAGGAGATTCAGATCTAAAGATTGCAATTTAAGGCCAGACCAGGCAGACAAATCCTCTTATCTCCAATTAACTAGCAAAAAGCCAGAAATGGAGGTGAGGCTCAAGTGGTAGTGCTAGCCTTGAGTGAAAAAGCTAAAGGACAGCACCCAGGTTGAAGTTCAAACCCCAGTACTAGCACACACATGCATGTACACACACACAGTATATATATGGTGGAGAATCTTTTCATCTGCCACAGTAGGCAGATGAGAGGTACATAGGCCTGGGATTAATTTTAAATTGATGGCTTCAGAAAATCACTTTATATTTGGTACCACAAAAGAGAAAGACACTTTTAGAAGCTTTTCTTTAGGTTTATCTATTGACACATAGTCATCATATAGTTCATATCCAACCAAAAAATAACTATTTTATTCTAATGGAGAAAATAAAGGCATTTACAGGAAGGATGGCTCACTGCAAAGTAAGTTTCATGCATATTTACGTGGAAATACATAGTCCATTCTAGTAGTAAATAACCTCTACAAAAGTAGGCAGTGGTATCTCCATTAGACTTAAATGAAAAAATTCATATATACCAACATGTTATATTTCAATGACTCTCAAATCCAAAGTTGTCCCATCAGAAGCTCTTGAGGATTTTAAAATTTATTTTTTGGACACAGCATCTCACAGGAAGCCTAGAACTTGCTACCAAGCCCAGACTGACCTCAAACTTAAGATCCTGCTGAGTGTTGGGATTACAGACATCGATTACCACACCTAGCCTTTGAGGGATTTTTATTGGGGAGGTCCTTCTCCTAAGATTTCTATGGTGAGGTCTGGATCTATATTTATCTTAAAACAAACAACCAGCTTCTCAAAGTGACTCCATCAGCTAGATCTGAAAACTCTAGTTGAGTGGATGGCTACTGGGCCATTAGCCATTACTATTAGCTATTACTGTCGGGATCTGACCAATCAGCTTATTTTTCCCAAGAATAAGTCCTGAAAAAGACCAGTCATTGCGAGCACATCTCCTGAGTAGAAGTGATGAATGCTGCCCTTTGAGTGGCAGTGACATTTTTCCTTGTAGACAGGCAGTTAAAAACCAGTGAGCAGAGAGAGAAAAGTGTGCATACAAAGCTGTAGAGATGAGATGTGGCAGAGATTCTCTGGCAGCTCTCCAGTTCCCAGTGCCTTCCTGAAGTCTGGCCACACTCCTCTACTGCTTGCCATGAGATGGGTCTTTATCCCTATGACAAATTCCCCTCTATGGTGAAGGCCAGTACAAGCCGGTTTCTGTTACTTGCAGTGAAAGAGCCCAGCTACCAGGAGCCTTACTAAAATAGCATCCTTAAAGAACAATCTCGGCATACCATTCAAACACTATGGTTAGGAATATCAGCTTTCTTCCCCAGCAAGTGTGGAAATGAGCTCCTTGCTCAGGGGAGGGGAAAACAAAGCCCTCTTACTTTTGGCTATCGTTTGTTCAGCTATTAACTTGGTACAAAGAGTGCTCCGTTATGGATAAAACAGGAATTAAAGACACTGTATTGATAGTGAAAATTGAAGTAAAAGCAAAGCTCAAACCAGCCACTCCCTCCCCCCCACCAAAGGAAATTAAGCCAATTTTATAGCACAGATTAGTTTGGAAGTGGAGCCAGCTTTGCTTCTGCTGATCTAAATCTCCACCTTCTGCCTCACCCTCTGAATGAGCCTGAGGCTGGCAGAGGTCTCTCTGAGGTTTTTGATTGGTTAGGTTTAGCTTATGGTGAAAATGATCAACACTACTTAAGAGACAAACAGAGCCCAGCTGTTCCCAGATGAGAAAACAAGCAGACCACTCTTTTCCAATGGGAGTTATCCTCGCCAAGCAGGATGCCTGTAGGGTGTCCCTGCACAGGGCACTTGCATATTCTTCTTTTGAGCAGGAAGCACGTACAAGTCTTTGGCCACCACCACACACATAAAAACCAAATGGAGATACTCATCCAGCCAAAGGACTGGGACTATATAGCAGCCATGGCTCAGTGTGCTCAGTTATTGGCTGTTTATGTCCCTAATAACCCTGAGGCCAGAGATGTCACTGGGTGCAAGTGGCCCTGGGTCAGCCAGGTGTCCGGCAGATACCTGCCACTAGAAAAGAGATATGAAATGATCGGAGTCACTCTGAAATAGAAAAAGTTGCTTCACCCAGTCATGCGGGATTCCTCAAGTCATTACATCCCAGACATAATGGGTCTTCAAAGTATGTCCCAGGAACTCAGGGTTCCTTACAGTGTGCTGAGAAAGAGGAGTGAGCTTGTATCTCTCCCTGGCTTTAAACAAAGAACTCTGTCTTTGGTTGTTTATTAATTGGGTGATCCATATTTTCATTTGAAGAGTAGATTTATAACTAGTAACACTATTGGTTGCATTGTGTGTTAGCGTGCATGAATACACACAAAATGCCTAGCTAAATTTTTTCATATGCCTTTGCTTGATACCTGCAAATAAATCCAAGTCCCTCTACTCTGGAGGTCCAAGTGACAATGTCTTCGGAAAGAGCTACAAGGAAAACAAAAGCTCGACCTTTCTTAAAAGTAACTGTTCTCAGACTTATCTGCACAAGGGAGTCACCAAGAGGAAGTAACAAGAGCAGATGCCCAACTCTTGGATGTTGGTTTCATCCATCTGGGGAACAGCCTGGATATAGCTCTGCGTTGGAAAAGCAGGGATTGAAATAAGATGAACACTGATTTCAGGGTATCAAAGAGAGCAATTTTCCTCCTGCAAATGATTCAATTGATCATGTAAAAAATGTTATTTAAGCAAAAGAATGGCAGAAAAACTCATAGTTTTCATGAAAGATCGAGAAGACTTTTTTCTTCCATCTCCTCCATGATTGGGTGGAGCAAAGTATTACTTGGCTATGAATCTGTGTACACCGTGTAGTCACTTTTTTGGTGAACTTGGAGAACAACCAACACGTGGAGGAGACAGGCATGTTGCCCAGTGAAGTTAAGCCCTACCGTATGTGATTTTTTTGTTGTTGTCAGTCATGGGGCTGGAACTTAAGGCCTGGATGCTTGTTCCTGAGCTTTTTTGCTCAAGGCTAGTGCTATACCACTTTGAGCCACAGATCCACTTCTGGTTTTGAGGTGATTAGTTAGCGATAAGAGTCTCATGACTTTGTTGCCTGGGCTGGCTTCTAACCATGATCCTCAGATTGCAGCCTCTTGAGTAGCTAGGATTAGCAGTATGAGCCACCTGTGCCTGATGTGATGATTCATTTATGTGCCAAGTCTGAGACCCAGAAAGGGTCTCATTTACATTTTAGTATAATTTTTTTAAAAAAAATTAATGCAAAAAATTCATGCTAACCCAAATGTCATGAATTTAAATATAGTCAGCAGATGACAGGGCTAGTGTTGATGTAAAGGAAATGAGTTGTACATGTATAAAGTTGGATTCCACTTTTATTTAAAATAGAAAATTGGGCATTCATTTTTGATTTTGACATTTCTGTTTGTTTATGGTGCTTGGGATAGAATACTGGGCTTTGTATTTGCTAAGTAAGGACTCTACCACTGAACTACATCCCTATCACTAATTTTGGTTTTAAAAATATTTTATCAAGCTGGGCACCTAGTAAGGAATCTGAATCTGTAATTAAGAATTCCCCAAGCTGGGCACCAGTGGCTCATGCCTGTAATCCTAGCTACTCAGGAGGCTGAGATCTGAGGATAGTGGTTTAAAGCCAGCCCCGGCAGAAAAATCTGTGACTCTTATCTCCAATTAATCACTAAAAACCAGAGGTGGCACTATGGCTCAAGTGGTAGAGTGCTTGCCTTGAGCTGAAGAGCTGAGGGACAGCACCCAGCACAGAGTTCAAGCCCCATGACCAACAAAAAAAATTAACAAGCCGGGCACCAGTCTTGATCCTAGTTACTCAGGAGGCTGAGATCTGAGGATAGTAGTTCAAAGCTAGGCTAGGCAGAAAAAGACAGTGAGACACATTGCCCCTTAACCACCCAAAAAGCCAGCTGTGGAGTTGTGGCTCAAATAGTAGAGCACTAACCTTGAACCACTACAACAACAAAAAGCTCAGGGACAGCACTAGGCCCTGAGTTCAAGCTCAAAGACTGGCACCAAATCAATAATTACATTAAATAAATAAATATCAAAATATTAATTTCTTAAATTCTGTTCCATAAATGAGTCCCAGGAAACAACTTCTTTTTGACTGTCCATCCTTGTGAATTGAAGGAAGGAAATATAATGAAAGCAGGCCCTTCATAAAGCAGCAGAACACTAGGCCTCCCAACAACCTGATGAGATTACCTGCATGAAAAGGAAAACTTCAGAGAGATTACCTAGATGTTCAGAGCTGACAGTAAAGGAGAGGAGAGAGAAGGGGAGGGGAGGAGAGCAGAGGGGAGGGGAGGGGAGGGGAGCAGAGGGGAGGGGAGGAGAATGGAGGAGAGCAGAGGGGAGGGGAGGGGAGCAGAGGAGAGAAGGGAAGAAGAGGAGGGGAAGGGATAAGAAAGGGAAGAGAAGAGGATGGAAGTAATAGTGGAAGATGAGGAGAGGGGAGGGAAAGGGAGAAAAATACCTTCAGCAAGTGTCATTAGGAGAGGCCTGAAGTGTCCTAGTCTGTTGATTCATATAGCTGGGAGGAGTTTTGGGTCCAAACAAGATTACTCACTGTCACCTTGCTAACTTTCACCATCTCCCTCAGTAATAGGATAAAACTAATAATGTGCTGTCCCGTGAGGATATTTAAGGATTGGATAGATAGATAGATAGATAGATAGATAGATAGATAGATAGATAGATAGATAGATAGATAGATAGATAGATAATGACTTTACCTATGCCTGGTATATTGGAGGTGCTTAGAAACAATTTTTACATCAATGTAAAATTTTCTGTCCTAGAAATTTGACTGCATCCTCTTCCTCCTCCTCCTCCTCCTCCTCCTCCTCCTCCTCCTCCTCCTCCTCCTCCTCCTCCTCCTCCTCCTCCTCCTCCTCCTCCTCCTCCTCCTCCTCCTCCTCCTCCTCCTCCTCCTCCTCCTCCTTCTCCTCCTCCTCCTCCACCTTCTTTCCTCTCCCCCTCCTCTTTCCTCTTCCCCTCCTTCTCCCCCTCCTCTTCCTCCTTCTCCTCCTCCTCCTTGGTTGAAATCAGGTACTGGGCACTGTCCCTGAGCCTTTGTACTCAAGTGTAGCCCTCTACTACTTGAATCACAGCTCTACTTTCAGTTTTTTTTAGCTAATTGAAGATAAGAATCTCATGGAGGGCTGGGAAGGTGGCTCAGTGGTAGAGCGCTTGCCTTGCATGCATGAGGCCCTGGGTTCAATTCCTCAGCACCACATAAGCAGAAAAAAAAGCCAGAAGTGGCGCTGTGGCTCAAGTGGTAGAGCACTCACCTTGAGCTGAAGAACTGAGGGACAGTGCCCAGGCCCAGAGTCCAGGCCCCACGACTGGACCCAAAAAAAAAAATCTCATGGACTTTCTTGCCTGGGCTGGCTTTGAACCATGATCCTCAGAGCTCAGCTTCCTGAGTAGCTAGGATTACAGGGGTGAGCCATTGATGCCTGGCTAGTTTTCAGTTTGTGTTTGGAACCTGTGGCTACTCACTGATAAAATGCAAGACTATAGACCAACCCAGTCAATGTTGTTGCATAGTAGAATATATGTGATATGGTCACTCAAATGGATCAGGGTTCCAGAAGATATGGGAGCCTGAATCCTTGTATCAGCTTTAGAATTGTTGCTGAGTGAACTTAGATATATTCTTCCACATCTCTGGACCTCTCATCTTCCTTATGAAGTGAGAATAATGTCATATTCCTTGTTGCTCTTTTGCTGAGGGGGGGTGTAAGGATACTAGTGTAAAAGTGACACCATGCACACTCACATAGAAATAAGCTTTGTTAAGATGTAGTTTAGTGGGCTCATTTTGGGGGGCTAATTCATCTGGTTCTGGTAGTGAACTCTAATGATCTTTGGACACTGATTACTGGGGCTTGAACTCAAGGCCTAGGCATTGTCCTTGGACTTCTTTCGCTCAAGGCAAGACTACAGCTTTTTTTCTGTTGATGTGGTACTGAAGAATCAAACCCAGGGCTTCATGCTTGCTAGGCAAGCCTCTACCACTAGGCCACATTCCCAGCCCTGGACACTGATTCTTTATTCAGGACTTTAAAATGAAGGAAAGGGGGCTGGGAATATGGCTTAGTGGTAGAGGGCTGGCCTAGCATGCGTGAAGCTCTGGGTTCAATTCCTCAGTCCACATAAACAGACAAAGCTGGAAGTAGGTCTGTGGTTCAAGTGGTAGAGTGCTAGCCTTGAGTAGGAAACTCAGGGACAGCGCCCAGGCCCTGAGTTCAAGGCCCAGGACTGGCAAAAAAATTTAAGGAAAGGATTAGTTGGCAAATAACCCACTTGATCTGTGGAAGTAACTATATAATACTAGGTAGATTGCTACTTTGAATACATAGAGGAGATGTTAATTCTAGTGTTAACTATATTATTTCCTCTTAAGAAGCCCAGTTAGAGAGGGTTTCCCTCTTAGTTCTGCCAAAATGACATCTTTTCCTTGTCTATTTTGATCTTTCTAAGTGTTCCATATTCTCTCTATGCATTTGAATGATCATCTTTTTTTTTCCCCTAGGGCTAATGTAATAGATCATGAAAATTTTCAGCTTTTTTGACTGTAATTGCTTAAAATTCCCACTGCAAATGCAGAATCATT
This sequence comes from Dipodomys spectabilis, assembly GCF_019054845.1. Classification (NCBI taxonomy): domain Eukaryota; kingdom Metazoa; phylum Chordata; class Mammalia; order Rodentia; family Heteromyidae; genus Dipodomys; species Dipodomys spectabilis. Next base: position 8,280,594 of record NW_024870686.1, on the reverse strand, counting down.
TCCCAACCATCCAGGGAGAATGAGGAGAGTGTAGTGATTGAGAGCTTGGGCTCACTAAATAAATGTCTTTCCTTGGTTAAATAAGGGCACAATAGCCCTGATCTCATAGGGCTAGAATGCGAAATTAACGATTAATGTTTATAAAGTGCTTAGAATTGTGTCTAGTGAATAGTAACCACTCCATAAGCATTGGCCATTATTGCGTTGACCCCCAATTGTGCTGGCTTTTATTGCACTGGCCTCTGTGCCATAATGAGTTGAAGCTGGGGCGTTCTCTGTGGGTTCCAGCTACTTTTGTCAATGTTCTATCTCTCTCCCTCCTTCCTCATCCCTTTCTCCTCTTTTCTCTCTTCTATTTCTCTGCTTGCTTTGTCTTTGTTTTTTCACTGTGTAATTGAGGAGTATATATAAGAAAGCACTTCTTGGAAGTCTTTGCTTCCTGTTTCACAATGCCTCTCTTTCTCTACCTCCAAGTCTTACTGTTTTTCAGCCCAGAGTCCAGAATGGATGGTCTGCAATAGTACTTTGTAAGCCACCAAGAATCGAGTTCTCATTCAATCAATGATATTTGATTAGTATTATTAATTTGTGGTTATTTATGCTAGTAAAGCTAACTCATGTTAATAAAATAAAAAGATTAGCACTTCAAACAAAACAGTTTCTAAGTTGTATTTACTAAGTAGAACTAGAAGTTGCTGTGAAGTTCTGGAATATCAGAACATGAATACTTAAGGATATCTGATGTGATATGGTCAAGATTGTGAGGGAAGCTGGGGCACGGGGTCATGCCTGTAATCCTAGCTACTCAGGAGGCTGAGATCTGAGGATCACTGTTCAAAGCCAGCCCAGGCAGAAAAGTCCGTGAGATCTTATCTCCAATTAACCACTAGAAAACTGGAAGTTCAAATGGTAGAGTGCTGTAGTGCAAGTGGTAGAGGGCTCGCCTTGAGCTGAAGAGCTCAGCGATAGTGCCTAAGCCTGAGTTCAAGCCCTCCCCCCACCCCCACTACCAACAACAAAGATTGTGAGGGTGACCTGGCAATCGATGTTGAAAAATGTCTACCCAGTAGTGATGAGTTGGTTCTGGTAGAAGAGAAATGACAAAGATTATGATCCTTGCCCTTGAAGTTCACTCTCAACAGTGGGACACACGGGGCCTCAGAATATGGTTTACCAAAGAACAACATGACCTCAACAGTTTTCCTTTGTTATAGTCCTTATAGTTCTAAAATTAGAAACCAATAAGATCCTGTTTTCTGTGTTTTTCTTGAAGAAATGAATTCAGATTTACCAATTACAAAAAATATATATTGGAAGATGAGAATTATTCATTGAAAAAGAATATTAAATCTGTAATTCTTTACTATAAAAGACATAAAGAGAAAAAGAACACTCGTTCAGCCTTAAAAAAATAGAAAATCTTCCCTGTAATCTCAGCACTTGGGATAAGGAGGCAGGAGGATTGTGAGTATGAAGCTGGTCTGGACTACACATCAAAACAGGGCCTCAAAAAGAAAACCAAAAACAAACAAAAGGAAACCTTGTGTCGTTTGCAGCCACGTAAATGAGCTGGTAGGATATTATACTCAGTGAACTATGCCTGGCACCGAATACTGCAGCTCAGTTCTAAGTGGAATCTGAAACAGTGCAACTCACAGAAGCAAACAGAATGTGGTTGCCAGGGGGTGGAGGGTGGAGAATGTGGGGGATGTTGGTCAGAGGGTGTAAAGTTTCAGTTAGGGTGAATACATTTTGCAGATCTGCACTCTGCTATAGCATAGAGATGATAGCTATTAAAACTGCACCATACTCTTGAAATTTGCTGAGAGTAGATCATAAATATTCACATCACACATGCATGCACACACTACAAATACACATGCATGCACATGCATGCACACACATACACATGCATGCCAACATACCTCTCACACACATAGTGGTAGCTATGTAAGATGATGGATATGTTAATTAGATTGATCTTGGTAACTATTTCACAATATACACATATATCAAAATATCAGGTATACTGGGTGCTGGTGGCTCATAATCCTAGCCACTCAGAAGGCTTGGATCTGAGGATTATAGTTCAAAATCTGTCTGGGCAACAAAGTCATGTGAGACTCTTATTAACCACCAAAAAGATGTCAATAGAGCTGTGGCTCAAGTGATAGAGTGCTAGCCTTGATCAAAATAAAAAAGCTAGTGGTAGAGTGCTAGCATTGATCAAAAAAGCACAAAAACAGTGCCCAGGCCATGAGTTCAAGACCCCAGGACCACACACACACACACACACACACACACACACACACACACACACACACACACACACACATCGATAGATCTCTCTCTCTCTCTCTCTCTCTCTCTGGATTATAGAGATAGATAGATTTAGATTAGATCTGTGAAGTACTGTCATTAGCCAAAACCTTGACATTACTTTTTTTCTTCTTCAAAGTAGTGGGTTTGTGCTTGTGAATCACTTTTAAAACTCTGTACTATGTGTACTGCCTCTGATACTAAGGTTTTATGTTTTCCTAAGAATAAAGACTTATTTTCGTAGCATGAAAAAAAAGACACACACATACAAATTTATTAATTATACCTCAATAAAGCTGGCAGAAAAGAACTTGTGGTTTAAAGTAAGAGCTGATAAATACTCTTGTGATAATTTATTTTATTATTATTTTTTTTTTTTGGGTCCGGTTGTGGGGCCTGAACTCTGGGCCTGGGGCACTGTCCCTTAGCTCTTCAGCTCAAGGCTAGCGCTCTACCACTTGAGCCACAGCGCCACTTAAGGCTTTTTTCTTTTTTCTTATATGGTGCTGAGGAATCGAACCCAGGGCCTCATGTGTGCAAGGCAAGCACTCTACCGCTGAGTCACCTTCCCAGCCTCTTATTTTATTCTTAAGAGTATTGTAAATATGCAAACTTGGAAAATGCTGAAGATATTTTCTAAACTAAGAATCAGTTGTCATCTCATTGCTCAAAGATTGTAAACTTCTAATTTCTGTTTTGAATTGGGAATTCATGTTTATAAATGTATAGCATTTAAGAAATGACAAAGCGTTTTCGTCACATCTCCTGTGAGCTTCACAGTGCCGTGTGTGTGTGTGTGTGTGTGTGTGTGTGTGTGTGTGTGTCTGTGTGTGTGTGTGTGTGTGTGTGTGTGTGTGTGTGCTGGAAGGGGGTTAAGGGGGAAGGAGTCTGTATTTTAAATGGGATCTTTGCCTCTGAAAGCTGACACTTGGCAGAGCTCAAAGTTGGCAAGTGGAGGAGCCAGGGTTTATACTGGAATCTTTGCTTCAAACTCAGCATTCTTGCCAAACACACAAGAAGAGATGTTGTGTGATTCATTTATTTGACATTCTCTAAGAGGCAGAACAAATCTCTGGGTCTAGGGATGGGATCAGTAGTGGAGTGGGTGCTGGGAGCTGGTAGGTGTTGATGATAACCGGGAAGGGTAGAGATGGAGGACTTGGTGTTTTGGAAATGTTCTGTGTCTTGAGTTGGATATACAGGGGTATATCTACTTGTTAAAATTTATAGAACTATATACTTAGGAGCTATGGAAATCATGTAGGCAAATTCTGTCAATCTTAACATTTATTTTTCTAACTTCAGTGATTCCTTATTGCTACAATAACATATCATCACAAGCTTGGGGTCTTAAAACAATTCAAATTGATTATCTCAAAATCCTGGAGGTGAGAAGTTAAAAATGAGTCTCATAAGGTTGTGGGCAAGTCTACCTCGACAAAATACAATAATATTTCCAAATGACCCAGACAACTTATGAGAAAGTACAATGCCATAAGAGTCAATAAGGGAAACAAACTCATAATGTCTGTAACCAATATAATAGACACTGTATTTTGAGGGCATATTACACAGATAGAAAAATAAATAAGCTGGAAAAAACAGATGATTGTATGCATTGCTCATATACTCAAATGTGATACTGAATGAAATTCACCAGTTACAGAACACTGTATTGCATAATTCTATTTGGAGTTGAAAAATGCAACTCTTCACCTTGGTATTAGAGAATATACTCTCCAGAAATAAAAATATAAAGGGACAGAAGGCAAGGATTATGCTCTGAGCCTGAATAGGAAGGAAGGAAGAATGGAGAGAGAAATCCATGATGTTTGGAAGGAATATGAAAAGGTGTTTGGGGTATGAGAAATTTCTATCTTAACTTTGGTAGTGATTATATATTTACATATTGACTATACATTTTGGTTTGATAACTTTGTGTATGTGTTTCACTTCACCATGAAAAAGTAACCAGTGGCTGGGAGAGAGGAAGGGAAGGGGTGACATTGGCTAAATGAAATGTACTCGTAACTGTGACTCCTCTGTACATCACATTTACAATAACAAAAAGTTAAATTAAATACCTCCAGGGGGACTGGAGGTATGGCTCAAGCAGTAGATCACCATCTTAGTGAACAAAATCACCACGGGCCAGGCATGGCCATGCATGCCTGTGGTTCCAGTTACTCAAGAGGCAGAGGTAGGAGGATCACAATCTGAGGCTTGTCTCCTTAGCCACGAATTGACTTCTTTTAAATTTGAAAATTCTCCCCATACACTTGCTATTTCTGAAATCTCACTATATGCAATTGACCTGGGGATGTCTTACATTTCTGGAACTGCCATTGAAACTCAGTGGCTGCCCTGTTTTTCCTTGGCAGGCTGGGCTTGGAGTTTTGCTTTTTGGTTGAAGCTGTTTTAGGCTGAGTGGGGGTCTGGGGTTGGCAGAAGCACTGGTCTTTCTGTCACAGGGGTGTTTTGTTTTGTTTTCTTTTAACATAGAGTTTTGCTATTTAAACTAGGCTGTTCATAAAACTCCTGCCTCAGCCTCCCAAGTGCTGAGATTATAGTGTGCATTATCTTGCTTGCCTCATGGTTTTTTTTTCTTTCTCAAGCACAAATCTTAGCAACCTCCTCTTTCTTTTTAGCCTTCATCAAGTCCATGGTTTGCTTTTCTTCCCAGTACCCACCTGTATCTGAATTTATCTTCTTTATTTATCTGTACCCTTGTTTATTGTCTTCCTCTTCAGGAGTATTGGTACATGAAAGTCAGGCAATAAAGCCGGGTGCTGGTGGCTCACACCTATAACCCTAGCTACTCAGGAGGTTAAGATCTGAGGATCACTGTTCAAAGCCAGCCTGGGCAGAAACGTCCATGAGACTCTTATCGCTAACTAACCACCAGAAAACTGGAAGTGGTGCTGTGACTCAAGTGGTAGAGTGCTCGCCTTGAGCTGAAGAGCTCAGGGACCATGCCCAGGCCCAGAGTTCAAACCCCACGACGACGACCACCACCACCACCACCAACAGAAATCATGCAATATTGTGAGAGTTATGGGATGGAGGTGTGGCTCAATTATAAAACAATTTCAGGATCAAACAAAAGGGGGAAATAGGGTTGGAGGCATGACTCAGGTGATAGAGGGATCGTCAAACAATGAGTGAAACAGCGTCAGATACTGAGTTTGAATTCCAGTCTCCATCAAAAAACAACAACAACAACAAAAATAACAAAGAGGTAAAAGTAAGTTAGAGGAAGGAAGTACATATATTACACACAAATACTACTTAAAAACTAGGAGCTGGGGATGCAACTTAGTGTGTCACACTTACATACCATACAAGAGACACTTCAAATAAATGATTAGTAGGATTGAGGAGTTGATGAGTTGAGCATTTATTAGGATTTTAGATCCACATAATCAAATAAACTCCTCACATGTGAAAACAACCCCCATCAACCATGTCTTATGAGGATCTTTTCTCAAACAGTTTTTTCTCTGGACCTGGGTATTACCTGGGCATTTATAAATTTACTAATATGATAGGAAAAATTTAAATAATAATTTAATGTTTCCTTGCCAGACTTTTGTGGATCATGTCTATTAGCCTAGCTACTCAGGAGGTGGAGAACTGAGAATCATGTTTTCAAATCCGGACCAGGCAGACAAGTTTACAAAACTCTTATCTCTAAGTAACCAGGAAAAAGCCCAAACTGGAGGTATGGTTCAAGTTGTAGAACACCAGTGTTGAGTGGAAAAAGCTGAGAGACAGCTCAAGGCTCCAAGTTCAAGTCCTAATAGCAACTATATAAATAAACAAATAAGTAAACAACATTTTTATTTTTTTGTTGGAATGTAATTTGGAAAACAAAACAGCTAATTTTTCTTTTAAAATCAGGGTAACATAACACAAGAACTTGAGGGTGAAGAATCAGTCGTGTGGAATGCCTTCTTGCTCATTTTTCTTATCTTCCTTGAGAATGGCAGGTAAATTAAAGATTACTGTATCACCTTCTCCCAGCACTAGGAGCACTAGGAGCAGATTTATTTTCTGTGTGTGTGTGTGTGTGTGTGTGTGTGTCCTGGGGCTTGAACTCACAGCCTGGGCACTGTCTTTTTCATTTAAGACCAGCATTCTACCACGTGAGCCACTGCTCCACTTCTGGCTTTGTGGTGGTTAATTGAAGCGAAGAATCTCATGGACTTTCTACCTGGGCTGGCTTTGAACCACAATTCTCAGATCTCAGCCTCTTGAGTAGATAGGATTATAGGTATGAGCCCCTGGCACCTGGCTTAGGAGAGAATTTTTGTAAGTAAAAACAAGTTGTGCAACCATAATGATTCATTTTAGTCAAGATGAGAATGAGGAGTATAAACAGCAGATCTAAAGGCATCTAGTTCTATGGGGTCCCAAGATGCCCAGCAAAATAGTGAAGTGCTCTGATCTGCCAACAAGGCATGGAAAGGAAGAATGTGGCTCTTCTCCCACTCACTTATTTGTTCACCTCTGAGCATTCATAATGAATACACACAGCCCTTATTGCTCATAAGGACCAATTAACCCACTTAATCAGGGCATTTGCTCCTTGCAACACACAGAAAGAGAGCATTTGGCATCTGAAAAGATCCACTGGTTTGTGGATCCAAGTTCTTTTTTTAAAAAAAAATCATTATAGTACTGTGAACTATATTTCTAACTTGGGGCTGAATTCTCTTAAAAATCCCTAGCGCCTATAACACATTGGCAGATCATGTGTGCAGGGTTGAGTAGGGAGTGTGGTCATCAGAAAATCAGGACTGGGAGAGGAGAGGGGACCTTACAACAGTGAGCTCTGTCACTCTGCAGAGAGACCAGGCACATTTCTTCTAATGCAGTACTGCTAGATGTTTTGGTCTGTTGATTTTCCAGTGTTTGTAACCCAGAGCAACTTATCTTTCTTGGCATATCTGGAAAGTGACCTGTTACTAGGTTTATTGGACTCACAAGGGAAAGTCATTGTGTTGACATGGTCTGATACTTGACAGAAGTTTGAGACGATTCCTGGCTATAGACACCTACAAGGTCAGTCTTTTCTTAGCCATCTTAATCAAGTGAATAATAATCAGTTAATGTGACATAGCCGTTGCTCAAGGGAGCTGGGGAATTCAATAAATACATTTCCTTTTCTGGAATTTATATTCTGGTTATAACATTTGAAACCAGAACGCACACCCTTCACAAAATGCCTAATGCTTAAGCAAGCTCTCTCTTTGGAATCCGACATAATTAAAAGCAGCAAGTCTTTGCTAAATTCCTGAGAATATTGGCACTATGTGAGAAATTCAGGGACACACAAGAAATCAATGTCCTAATTATATAAAAGAATAAAAAATCTCTTTATTACTTCCTGTTCTTCTAAAAACTACTTTGTCCAGAAAAGGCACAATAATTGACTTCTTGGATCACTCCCTCCCCCTAAGTTTTTTAAGACAGCCAAAAGGTGAGCATCTTCCTTTAAGATGTTTAAGCTATAGCTGGCCATCTCCAGTAGCCCCTAGATCATCTTCTGTCAGGACCAACCACCTCCCTGTTTCTCTTATGTGATTCAAAATTCTGCTGTTCTCTGACCTCATTCTAGCCTCCAAAATCTCCCATTTAAGGATGGTGCCTAGCCCTAGGTTCAGCATTCCAGATATGTCTAGCCATTTTTCTCTGAATATGACTACCTATTGATATCACCTAACGTGGCTAAAGTTTCAACCACACCAATGCATTGTTTGTAAGGAGAAACTTGGGATCAACCCTAAAATGTTTATTTAGCGAGGCAGTAGCTACTCTAGCTACTCAGGAGGCTGTGATCTGAGGATCATAGTTCAAAGCCAGCTTTGGCAGGTAAGTCCTTGTGACACCATTCCTAATTAACCAGCAAAATGCTGGACTGGAGGGGTAACTCAAGTGGTAGAGCACCCATGATGAGCACAAAAGCCAAGCAAGAGCCGGAGGCCCTGAGTTCAAACCCTATTACTGGCAGAAAAACATACAAAAACACACAATTTTCAAGCCAATAATACTTTTGTCACACCCATGTTTGTGAGCTTCAACAGGGCAAAGTCCTTCAGCTGTGGAATTAGAGAGGCAGAGTTTTCCTTGGAGGAAGTGAAGCCCAGAATGTAGGGGTATGAATTTCCCTGCACTTGATCCATAGTCTTTTTGTTGTTGTTGGTCGTGGGTCTTGAACTCTGGGCCTGGGTGCTGTTCCTTAGCTCTTCAGCTCACGGCGAGCACTCTGTCACTTGAGCCACAATGCCACTTCTGGTTTCTGGTGGTTAACTAGAGCTAATTGTCTCATGGACTTTCCTGCCTGGGCTGGCTTTGAATAGCAGTCCTCAGATCTCAGCCTCCTGAGTGGCTAGGATTACAGGCATGAGACACCAGTGCCCGGTGATCCATAGTCTTTGATATTACCTTTGTTTCTAGGGTCTGAGGCTGAGCTCATCCTTACACCACATCCACCTTTCCCTGTAGTGGCTGTAGGCTTAAAAATGACCCCAACAGCTTTAGTGATACATAATCCACTCGACACACAGTTCAGTCAGGAGTGTGCAAGCTTGGTCAGGTGTATGCAACTGTCAGCCACATCAACTGTGGGGCATTTTCATCCCTGGAATCCTTTCCTCCCCATGCCAGAGGGATAAACCCACAAACCCTTGTGTATGCTAAACAAGAGCTTTACTGCTTGAGCCATATCCTCACAACTTTTGTTTTGGTTTTGATTTTGAGACAGGAACTCACTAACTTTGCCAAAACTGAATTTGAATTTGTGACCCTCCTGCCTCTGCCTCCTGAGTGGCTGGTGTATACACTGCCACATCTGGCTAGAAAATGGGTTGTTGTTGTTGTTTTTCTATTATTTCTCTATTCTCGTACTCTTCAGCCCTATGACACTACTAATTTATTAAAAAAAAAAAAATCTTGAGGTGCCAGATGCAGTGGTATGTACCTGAAGTACCAGCTACGTAGGAAGCTTAAGTTTGAGAATTTCTTGAGACCAGTAATAGAGACCATGCCTGGGAGACAGGCAATAGAGACCATGCTTAAGAAAGAAAAAGAAAATAGAAAAAGAGAAAGAAGAAAAGGGAACGAATGAAGGAGGGAAGGAAGGAAGGAAGGAAAAGGGGTAAAGAAAGAGAGAAAGAAGGAAGGAAGGAAGGAAGGAGGGAGGCAGAATGGAGGGACAGGGAAGAAGGAAGATGGATTGTGGAAAGTCTCTCAAATCTGCACTCCTCTCTAAATCTCTATCATCTTCTTGTTCTTGTTCTTCTTGTTCTTGTTCTTCTTCCCCTTCCCCCCCCCCCCCCTCCTCCTCCTCCTTCTTCTTCTTTTTGCCAGTTCTGGGGCTTGAAGGCTTGAACTCAGAGCCTGAGTGCTATCTCTGAGCCTCTTTGTGCTCTACCACTTGAGCCACAGCGCCATTTGCAGTTTTCTGGTGGTTAATTGGAGATAATGCACTTATAATGTACTATGTGATTTTTTTGTTTGTTTCTTTTGTATGTTCTTCCCCCATGATATAACCACTGTTTTCACTGCATTTGATTCCAGCGCTCTGCATCTGGTATATACATTTTCCTAATTTGGGGAGGGGAAGGAAAATAACAAAATGCTGAAATAAGGATACAGGATGATGTAACAATGAGTTGTACAAGACACTATGTTGAAAACGAACTTTACAACTTTGGGTGGGGGAGGGAGGAGTTGGGGAGCTGGAGAAGAAAGGGATGGTAGGGGAAAAACAAAGGAAGGAGTAAAAATGTTCAATAGGAAATGGACTCATTACCTTGCTCATGTAACTGTAACCCCTCTGTACAGTATCTTTAATATATATAAAGAGTCTCACAGACTTTCCTGCCTGGGATGGCTTTGAACCTCAATCCTCAGATCTCGGCCTCCTGAGTAGCTAGAATTATAGGAGTGAGCTACCAGTGCCCAGCTGCTCCATTATTTTTGTCATTCCTTTTCTTTTTTGGGGGGGGTCCGCTCGTGGGGCTTGAACTCTGGGCCTGGGCGCTGTCCCTCAGCTCTTCAGCTCAAGGCTAGCGCTCTACCACTTGAGCCACAGCGCCACTTCTGGCTTTTTTTTCTTTTTGCTTATGTGGTGCTGAGGAATTGAACCCTGGGCCTCATACATGCAAGCCAAGCACTCTACCACTGAGCCACCTTCCCAGCCCCTATTTTTGTCATTTCTTTAGAGCTTCACCTTGTCTGTGGTCTCCCTTTCTATCCAAGCCAGGGTGCTAGGGGACTTAAGAATCCATTGACAAAGTTGCAGCCAAGGGAGAAGCTGAGGGTTGGCGTGGGAACAAAGCTTTCTCACGTGAATGGAAGCCCTGACCTGCCTTTGGAGAATCAGTATCGCCTGCCAGCTTCTTCAGGGAGACCCACCTGCCCACATTCATCTTTCTGCCTCTTCTCAAGTTCAAGCCACCTTGTGGACCAGCTCTCCACTGAGTGGTTCCTCCCTACTCTCTTTCATTTACATACATCTTTTCCTCTGCTAGCCTTCAGGAGTTTTCATTTTTATTCAGGACACTGGTCAGGGAACAAATGCCTAACCCTTCTTCTAGCTTTGGCTGTCATTCACTGTGGATATTGGTAGACTTCTCAGCCATAAACTTTATTGCCAATCTTATCTCTTCTGCTTTGTCCTTGGATTTGGAAGCAGGAATCAACATTATTTATCTTACCCAAAGGCAATATCTTAGCTCTCTTACAGCGGCATTAACCTGTCAAATCATCTCAAAGACACAAGGCTCAGTAGATTTATGGGAATGGAGAGCCCCCTCTTATGAGGTGACTGTCCACTTCCTTACTGAAGTATAGCTACTGTGTTCATGCATACTTCTAGGAAGGTGAGGAGAGAAGTTCCATATGGGGGTGTCTTGGAAAAGGGTACCCATTTTCATGGTGAGCAGGTCAGCAAATACATTTTAGAGAAGATCCATGAAACAAATTTTATACAATAACAAGTAGATGAAATTTGATGAGTTCCATTTTTATTTCTTGTTGTTTAAAAATTACAAGATTGGCCAGGCCCTGGAGGCTCACACCTGTAATCCTAGCGACTCAGGAGGCTGAGATCTGAGGATTGCAGTTCAAATCCAGCCTGGGCAGGAAAGTCTGTGAGACTTTTATCTCCAATTAACCACTAGAAAACCAGAAGTGGCACTGTGGCTCAAGTGGTAGAGTTCTTGCCCTGAGCTGAAGAGCTGAGGGACAGTGCCCAGGCCCAGAGTTCAAGCCATGACTGACAAAACAAACAAACAAACAAAAAAGGAGTTTTTAGGGTGCAGAAATAGAGGGAGGAAGGGTGAACAAATGCAGTCATGGTATTCAGTATATACCACGTGGAAAATGAGCTATGAAACTTGTGGGATGGGAGGAGGAAGCTGTGGGAAAGCAAAGGAAAAGGTGACATCGTTAAAAACAAATGTACTTGTTACCTGATTTATGAGATGGTAACCCCTCTGTACAACACCTTAATAATAACGATAAGATTATATATATTAAATAAGATTATAAAATGTTACTGAGTAATGTGGAGTATTAGAAAGCCTCTTTTTGTTTTTTTTAATTTTAATTTTTTGTGAACATACTGTACAGAGGGGTTACAATTACATGGGCAAGATAATGAGTACATTTCTCTTTTTGTTATATAGACTTATTCACTGTCCAACTGTTTTCTATCTGATGAAATAAGACTGGAAGGGAACTTATGTATAAGCCAATGAAATCTTTGTTCTAGAGTCTTTCACTTACTACTAATGCAATTGACGAAAGAGTCTGCTCCTGTAACCGGTTATGAAATCACATGATTCAGTAATCATAGCATTTTTTTGTATTGTACTTGCATGACTGCTAGTCCGGTTTACTTTCTTTTCCGTGTGTGTGTTTGTGTGTGTGTATGTGAATACATGCACACTCACACTGGCATGCATGCATGCACATGTTCACATTTGGGCTTGAATTCAGGGCCTTGCACTTTACTTGGCTTTTTCTGCTTGAGACTAGCACTTTTTCACTTGAGCCCAAACTTCACTTCTGGCTTTTTGTTGGTTAATTGGAGTTAAGAGTCTCATGGACTTTTCTGCCTGGTCTGGCTTCCAACCATGATCTTCAGATCCTAGCTCATGAATAGTAAGGATTATAGGCATGATCCACCAATTCCTATCATGTTTCCTTTCTTAAACCTTAGCTAATAGAGCCCTTTTAGATTGTAAGGGGAAATTGGCATGGCTTCATGTGTGTTTTAATCTGTAGAGTCATTCGAGCAAACTTATCTCCTCTAGCACTCCAGGGAGGTGACAGAGAGGTGCCACACGTGTACGTGTAGACTCTGGTGAGTAGATTCCCATGGATGTCAATTTTCCTTTCCCAAGACACATCTGAACCAAGGGCCATATATGGCAAATGTTCAAGACTCAAGAATGAACCACCAGCTCCAGGACATTCTTCCTAATGAGTCACAGTCAATAAAATTTGTTTTCTTAATGACTCTGAAGTAGACTTCTAACAGCAGACAGGCAGCATACAAGAAAAATCTTATCAACTCTCAACATCTCCTGTTGTCATCTGACTGCAGACAGATCTTCCACCCTAGCAAGCAAAGTGACTCATGTTTCCACTTAAAGCGAACACCCAGTTTGCTCCTTTTTCTGTGAATTCCTAGGTTGTATCATGTGAAGAACGAGAGAGATACATACTAGAAAATAGTTTTAGCCTTTGGAGTCTGCAGAGAGACAATTGAAGAGTTTAGTATAAATATGAAATGTCTAAAAATACTTTTCCTCTTAGGGGCTTACCTATAAACCTTAAGTGATGAGATAGCACTCACCCTGTTTGGTGAAGTGGGTAAATTTTTAGAATTGTATTCTATTCTTTGCACCTGAAGAGACTATGGCAGATTTAGTGAGGCCACAAGTGATCTTGTGCACACAGAAGGGTGACCCTGCCGGCCTTAGAAATGAGGGAACACAGTGATGATTGTCCAAAGGTTAACTGTCATGATGGAGAAAAGAACATCTTAAGCCAGGTGCCAGCGGATCACACCTGTAATCCTAGCTACTCAGGAGGCTGAGATCAAAGGATCAAGATTCAAAGCCAGCCTGGGCAGGAAAGTCCGTGAGATTTTTATCCCTCATTGACCAGCAAAAGGTTAAAAGTGGAGATGTGGCTCAAGTAGTAGAGCATCATCCTTGAGCAAAAAAAGGCTAAAAAAAGAGCTCAAGGCCCTGAGTCTGAGACTCAGAGTTCAGGCCCCAATACCAGCCCACACAAAAAAAGATAAGTCTTAAAGAAAGTCACATGCAAGGTAGGCATGTGAATTTAACTTTAAGATACAACAAAGAGGAAATAAAATACAAGAGTAGTCTCCATATTTTTTCCTATTAGCCTATATTCAATATACAAGAAGCCCAGCATTTGCAGCTGCTCTCCTGAGGAGACCTGATGCTATCAGAGAAGAAAGATTGATTGTAAGGTTAAACTGGTGTGAGGTGAGGAGTGGAGAGGAGCCTTGGAAAGGCAGGAGGCGCTGTTAAGGAAAACACTCGTAATGGCTTTCCCTGTCTCCATTCTACTGCAAACTGTTTTCTTCTGAGCACACTGAGTTGGGAACCAGAACCTTCATTAGCTACTCATTTTCTACACAACTGCAGTCACACCTCTGCATCCATAAGGGAGTGGTTCCAGAGCGCTTAAAGACTACCAAAATTGGCAGACACTCAGTACATAAAATGGTACATTTATTTGTATGTAACTTGCACATATTTTATATATTATTTTTATGATTTTATGTGTTTATTTTATTTTTTTTTGTCAGTCGTGGAGCTTGAACTCTGAGCCTGAGGGCTGTCCCTGAGCTTTTCAGCTCAAGGCTAGCGCTCTACCACTTAAGCCACAATGCCCCTTCTGGTTTTCTGGTGGCTAATTGGAGAGAAGAGTCTCACAGACTTTCCTGCTGGGGCTGGCTTTAAACCTCGATCCTCAGATCTCAGCCTCCTGAGTAGCTAGAATTACAGGTATGAGCCACTAGCACCCAGCTTATATTATATATTTATATACTAAATATTTTTATACTATATACATCTATATTATATATTTATGTACTGCATTGCTTATCATTCTGAATATGCTATAAATGCTGTATGAATATGAATTACACTGTCCTGATAAGGTAATACCATAAGGTATATATGCAGTACAGACACAACTTATTGGTCTTCCAAATGTTTCAAAATCTATGGTTGGTTTTAATCCTTTAGAATGGAACCTGCTGGTACAGAGGGTACTGAAAGTTCTTTTTGTGGCTGTAGACATCTTTTTCTAGCTGTGTTCATAATCATCCCACCTCCGCTAGAGGAAGGTTAGGTAGAAGGGGAGACAGGGAAATGATATTATTTCCAACCAATGTCAAAAGAGTCAGACTCAACGTTAAAACTAGGAAGTAAACTGAAAAAAGTAGATACTCACTCTTCCCCTCCCATATCTATTTTTTTTATCTTAAATTATACGATTAGGAGATAAGTTAGAAGAGGCTATTTAAATATCTTCTCCTTTGAGAAGACCTTTGAAGAGCTATCTAAATATACTTTCTCCTTTGAAATGGTAAAAATGGGAACTCTTCACAGATGTGTAAAGATAGCGTCATAAGACCTGTCAGGTAGAAGGAAATCCTGAAGGTTATCTGTGTTTTGGATAGGCCTCACCCATTTTACCCACCCCAAACCAGTTTCTACTTATTAGGAGTTGTTAGACTGACTATATTTGTTTGCCTAGTTAAAAAAGTTTGAAAACTACACTTAGGGGCTGCCACTTTGAATTTTTACCTCCTGTCTTCCATATGGAGAGCCGGAGATGTTTCATTTTTTTTCCTATTCCTAATTTAACCTGTAATATTAAATAAGTCCTTGCTAAAACTTGAGACACTCTGAAATGCTTTTCATGAGTAAATATCAGGGTCCTGAGATTTTGCGAGGAAACTGGAAAGCTGAGGGTACCCCTCTTTCCTTCTCCAGTGACACCGTGATTCTTAAATATGGCACGTTTCCAGCTTCTTTTCTCTGCCATCAAAACATCCTTCCTCACTGATTCTACCCTCTGTGTCCAGAACATTTTTAAGGCCCAGAAAACCACTTTTTTTTTCCATGAAGCTTCCTCATGCCAGGTGAATACACCATTGCTTTCCAGTATTCCCAAGTATTTTCATGGCCCACCTGACACAAACTATCCTCTTTTCCAACATTATGCAGGTGTACAGCACTCTGCAGCTCATGCAGGATTTTCAGAGGTGGGTGCAGCAACACATTGTTGTTCCTATTTTGCAGATGACACAGTTTTTAAGAGTTCATATAGGGCTGGGAAGGTGGCCCAGTGGTAGAGTGCTTGCCTTGCATGCATGAGGTCCTGGGTTTGATTCCTCAGCACCACATAAGCAGAAAAAGCCAGAAGTGGGACTGTGGCTCAAGTGGTAGAATGCTAGCCTTGAGCTGAAGGACAGTGCCCAGGCCCAGAGTTCAGGCCCCACAACTGATATAAATAAATAAATAAATAAAATAAAAAAGAGCTCATATAACTGGCTCTTGATTTCAAAAAAGCTAATATTTGATAGTCACAATCCAACTCAAGTTTTCTAATCATAAATCCAGCTTTGCTTATTCCTAAGATTGATCTGAGACTTTATTTCATTTTGCTTCTATCTATTTATTTACTTACTATTTATGTGTCAGTCCTGGGGCTTCAATTTAGGGCCCAAGTGCTGTTCCTTATCTTTTTTGCTCAAGGATGGCACACTACGACTTGAGACACAGCTCCACTCCCAGCTTTTTGGTAGTTAATTGGAGATAAGAATCTCACAGACTTTCCTGCCCAGGCTGGCTTTGAATCATGATCCTTGAATCCTCATCCTCTTGACTATGGAGATTTACAAGAGTGAACCATAGGCACATGGCTGAGATTTTATTTTAAATTGAAAAAGTATGACTTCAATTTTCAAATTCTAAAGTGTTACCCAGATCAAAGCAGAGATTTGAGACTACAATCCTGAATAAGTCATTTTCTTTCCTCTCTCTCTCTCTCTTTCTTCTCTCCTTCCTACTTTCCTTCCTTCCTGCCTCTTTCTTTCTTCCTTTCTTCCTTCCTTCCTTCCTTCCTTTCTTCCTTTCTTTCTTTCTTTCTTTCTTTCTTTCTTTCTTTCTTTCTTTCTTTCTTTCTTTCTTTCTTTCTTTCTTTCTTTCTTTCTTTCTTTCTTTCTTTCTTTCTTTCTTTCTTTCTTTCTTTCATCTCTCTGTCTTTGAATAAGTAATTTTCATCTTTGCAAACAAATGCACATTCTCAGGTCCACCCCAGCCCTGATGATCTGAACCCTAGGGTGGGGTCCAGTAGTTTTCGTCTTAACAAGTCCTCTTGGTGTCTCCTACTTACTCCTGCCTGAGAAGCAGGGCTGTGGGAGAGGATTAGCCCTTTGTTTGTGGGGCCTTGTCTTGCAGCTACAGGGGCATTATCGGATCATTAACAAGTACACAAACCTCAGCTCTTAGGGGAGAGGACTGTGTGTAGTGCTGAGTGAGCAAAGATTTCACTGGGATAAAAAAAAAGACCTTAAAGACTAAACTGGTAAGATTATGAGCTCTAAGGGGTGTTGTCTTAGCTGAAGGCAGGTGTCAAGAGAAGCTTTCAGGGGAGAAGTTAAGAAGACAGGACTTTGAAAAGGAAATTCTTCATGGGTGTCAGAAAAAGCTCGTGGGGAGGAGAGAAAAGATTTATTATGGAATTTTAATTTGGGAATGAAATGACTTTTTAAAACATTCAAAAGGATATTTACTAAAAACTGCTGACAACAGGTCTTTGGTCAAAGGGTGGAACAACTGGGAAGATTACCACATACAGATGCTAGAACACTGGAGAGCAAGGTTAAACCCTTACTTTAGGAGAAGAGCTTTGACTTGAGTTCCTAAGGCCATTTTAATTTGTAAAACACTAATAGGAGTTTAGCTATGGGCTGTTTAATTCTCTCTAAACAGACACATCATTTTAAAGAGGAAAAATAGCACTGTGTGTGTGTGGGGGGGGGGGGGGGGGGGCTTGGACTCAGGGCCTGGACATTTTCTTTAGCTTTTTTTTCTTAAGGCTAGCACTCTACCACTTGAGCCACAGCTCCATTTCTGGCTTTTTGGTTGTTTGTTGGAGATAAGAGTCTCACATACTTTCCTGTCTAGGCTGACTTTGATCTCAGCCCCATGAGGAGTTAGGATTATAGGTATGAGCCACAAGCACCTGGCTATGGGGCTGTTTTAATTCTTCCTAAAGGGTACTTCATTCTAAAAAGGAAAACATATAAATGCAAAGAATTCCTGATTTCTTTTTTCTTTCTTTTTTGCCAGTCTTGGGGCTTGAACTCAGGGCCTGGGCACTGTCTCTGAGCCTTTCTGTGTTCAAGGCTAGCACTCTACCACTTGAGCCACAGCCCCACTTCTGGCTTTTTCTAGTTACGTGGTACTAAGGAATCGAAAGTCAGGGATTCATGCATGCTAGGCAAGCACTCTACCACTAAGTCACATTCCCAGCCTGAGTTTAAGCTAATTTCAGTACTGCAAAATCTTGTTTGTTACTCACATAGACTTTTGTGTTACAATGACAGAATACTATAGATTGGGTAATTCATAAAGAAAAGAAATTAATGTCCCATGGGTTAGGAAGTTCGATATCCTTTCTGCTGTATTATCCATCTCATGGTAGAAAATAGAATAATAAGAGAACTCAAGTGAGCTAGAGGGAGCTAAAATTGCTTTTATAATAACACACTTTCAAGACATAGATAGACCAAGGGCTGGGAAGGTGGCTTAGTGGTAGAGTGTTTGCCTAGCATGCATGAAGCCCTGGGTTAGATTCCTCAGTACCACCTACACAGAAAAAGCCGGAAGTGATGCTGTGGCTCAAAGTGGTAGAGTGCCAGCCTTGAGCAAAAGAAGCTCAAGGACAGTGCCCACGCCCTAAGTTCAAGCCCTAGGGCTGAAAAAAAGAAAAAGAAAAAAGACATAGACCAAGACCTAGGATACTGGCAATAATCTATACTCGAGGACAGAGCCCTCATGACTGGGTTACTTCTTATTAGACATCACTTTTGTTTTTAAACATGTTGCATTCAAGATGAAGTTTCCAACACATGAACTTAAGAGACACATTCAAACCAACCACAACACCTTTACTTGAACTATGTGTAGAAATTAACTCATAAAAACAAAGAACTTGCTGAAATTCAAATGATTATAGTCCAAGTAGTCCCCTGCCACAATGAATGAACCCACTGGAATCAACATTCATTAGATGTTTTTCTTTCTTTCCCCCACCCCCACCCTCACCCCTCATCATGAGGCTTCAACTCAAGCTGGTGGGTGCTATTCATAAACTTTTTTGCTCAATCCATTTCTGGATTTTTTTTAAGATAAAAATCTCATGGAAGGCTGGGAAGGTGGCTCAGTGGTACAGTGCTTGCCCTGCATGCATGAGGCCCTGGCTTCAATTCCTCAGCACCACATGAACAGAAAAAGCCAGAAGTGGTGCTGTGGCTGAAGAGCTGAGGGATAGTGCCCAGGCCCAGAGTTCAGGCCCCACAACCAACCAAAAAAAAAAAAAAATCTAACAGATATTCCTGTTCAGGCTGGCTTCAAACCATAATCCTCAAATCTCAGCATCCTGAGTAGCTAGTATTATAGGCATGAGCTACCAGTGCCTAGTCCATTTGATGCTCTAAGAGAAAGTTCCGGAACACCACCTGCACACCATAAAAGTCCAGCCTGCCTGCCTTGACCTTCCTGACCATTTTCATTGTCAGCCTTGCTACTGCCTTATTTCCTATGGCCACTTGGTTTCTAGGTTTCTCTTTGAACTCTGGTGGCTCAGACTTTGCTACTCACGTGGAATAGGGCTCCCTTTCCTTTGCTGTGTCTCCCTATCCCCAAAGCACCACTCTTCTCCTGAGAAATTCTATCTTCCTCCTGGTTTATCTGAATGTTGTGACCGGATTTTAAAGCCACACTTCCTCTTAGACCCCCATTAGAACTCTAATGTGAACCTCAGAGCAAAACGGAAAAAGCACAGATAATAGACATCTTTTAAGATTTTAGGAAAGGGAATTAAGTGTCTAGAAACTTCCATCAAGTGAGGTCAACTATAAGAACTTAGTCTTGTTTCTCTCTGCTTTAGAGGGAAGGTAAATGGGGATCCCAAGCCCTCTACCTGCCCCCTTCCTTTACACTCCTTCTGCTTGTTTTACCAGAACTTCTGGCAAGTAACATGTTGACTCAGGATGTTTTATCACTTCCTTCCTCTGGCTCACTTCCAGTAGAGATGCTAAGGGGTTTTCAAATGACGACAAGCAAGAAACAATGGAAGGCCTTTCTGTGCTCCAAACTTTGAAGCGATTATCTCATCTCCATGTTCATAATCTGGAAACCAAAGTGACAGACAAATTGCCAGAGTTGAGTTGCATGGGGAGATATGTTCTGCTTTCTGGCATGAAATCGCTCTGTTCCATTTCAATCCAGGCTCTCAAGCACCAGGATGACCTGTACATCTTTTATGTGTGTATGTATATGTATGTATACATTTATTTATTTAAATAGCACTTTATATTGTTATTATTAAGGTGTTGTACAGAGGAGTTACCATGTCTTAAGTCAGGTAATTGATTATATTTCTTTTTTTGGACAATGTCACCCCTTCCTTCATTTTCTCCCAGTTTCCGCCTCTCTTTCCTGCCCACACGTTACATGGTTCATTTTTCACATAGCGTGATGCATTTGTTCACCTTTCCCCCCTTCTTTTCTGAGTCCCTCCTCTGCCACCCTTAAAAAGAAATCTTAAAAGCAAAAGCAAACACTACCACCACATGACCTGCGTTTCTTGTATCGGTCTCAATTGTGTGGGAGAGGGATACTGAGATGAACTCAATGAACAAAGAGATTTTTTGCTTGGGAGCATTTAGGTAAAGGGCTTCTCTCTCTCTACACTTCCTTCAAGAGTACAAGGCTCAGGCAGAAGAGCCATACTAAACCTAAGTATAGGACATTGGTTTTCTGGGACCATGGGGAAAGTTAGTATGGTGAGATACATAAAGCATCACACTTAGTGATTGTTAGTGATTGTAGTCTAGTCCTTAGAAGCTGAGGTAAGGCATAAAATAAAGAGGGGTGAAGAGGATGGGATTTAAATTTGTAAAGCCACAGGAGTAGAAAAGCCTAATAAAATATAGAATATCTATTTACATTTGAATTTCAGGTCAGTGACAAATTTTTACTATAGACATGTTCCAAATACTGTATGAGACACGTGTAACCAACACATAGCCAGTGTATTTGCTCTGTATCTGAAATTCAGTTTTATCTGGGGCCTTATGTTTTTTATTTGTCGTTAACCTTAAAAAAGACCCATCCCCACAGTAGCCCATGAATCTAATCTTTTGTTGCTCTTTCAAATGTGACAAATGTCCAGATGTAGTTTTCAGGGTGAAACAAACATAGTGACTATGAAAGTCATGCCATAGCTTGATCAGTTTTAAGTGGAAATTATTACTTCCTTTTATCCTTAGGGAATATTGTTAAGATAAGGGTTGTGATCTGGAAATAATTTCTATCATCAAGCGTTCTATTATATAATAGATATTCCTTGGAGAGAGCACATTGGCTAGGATTCCAAAATTGTTGTTTCACTTCATCCTTTTTTCCCCTGCTTTTAAAATAGCTTTATTTTTAACTTGGGCTGGGAATGTGGCTTAGTGGTAGAGTGCTTGCCTAACATGCATGATTCCTAGCTTGCCTAACATGCATGCTCAATTCCTTAGCACGACATAAACAGAAAAAGCCAGAAGTGGCACTGTGGCTCAAGCGGTAGAGTTCTAGTCTTGAGCAAAAGAAGCTCAGGGACAGTGCCAAGACCCTGAGTTCAAGCCCCACGACTAGCAAAAAAAAAAGGCCTTTTTGTTGGCTGGAGGTGGGGCGGGGGTTGGCATAGTTACACAATCCTATAATTCTAGTACTCAAAGAGTTTAAGCCTCTTGTTGGAATTAGTATACATTGGAAAAAAGAAGACAAGAAAGTAAAGCATGCTCTCATAGGAGGTGTGGTGGTGGGCTGCAATTAGAGGGAAGGATTACAAAAAGGGTAAATGGAGATGAATATGGCCACATTGGTTTGCATATATAAAAGCATAACAGTGAAGCCTGTTGAAATTATTTTAAGGTGAGTGAGCTGTATGCTGCTGGCTCATGCCTGTAATAGTAGCTATTCAGGAGGCTGAGTTCTAAGGATGGTGGCTGGAAACCAGCCTGAACAGGAATATCCATGAGATTATTAGCTCCAATTAACCACCAAAAAAGCTGTAGAACTTTTCTGAGCTGTGGCTCAAGTGGTAGAAGGCTAGCCTTGAGCACAATAGCTTAGGAATAGCACCCAGACCCTGAGTTGAAGCCCCAGGATCAGCACATGTAAAAAGGGTAAGTGGAAGAGGGTAGGGGTGAATGGGGACTCATTATATACATGGAGATGGAACCTGACAATCAGTGTTTTAGTACAAACATACTGAAGGTTTGGGAAATAATCCCCAGCTTTGAGAAAGGACCTGAGAACTAAATCTTGCCCACCACCTGTTTTTATAAATCAAGTTTTATTGGGGCACAACTATGATCATGTATACGTGTGTTGACTCTGCTTCTGTACTACGGTGGCAGAGTTGAGTGACTGTGACCATATAGGCCACAAAGCCTAAAATATTTACTGCCTCACCCTTTATAGGAACATTTGCTGCCCTCTGATTTCACTATAAGGGAGTTAGTAAACTAGTGGATAATCAGTACGAGCCAAATGGGAAAGCCTGATGCTGAAGTGTGACAGAGTATAGATGTTGGGATGGGTTCCCATCAAACAGGAGTTTTCTATTAGTTGACAGGTTTACCAGACACAGAGTAGTAGCTTCTGTATGTGTGTGTGTGTGTGTGTGTGTGTGTGTGTGTGTTTGATACTGAGGTTTGAACTCAGGACTTCAAACTCTCACTTGTTTCACTGAAGGTTGGATGGAGCTCTACCACTTGAGCCAAATGTCCACCTCCAGCTTTTTGCTATTTAATTGGAGATAAGAGATTCATAGACTTGGGCTGGGAAGGTGGCTTAGTGGTATAGTGCTTGCCTTGCATGCATGAGGCCCTGGGTTCAATTCCTCAGCACCCCATAAGCAGAAAAAGCCAGAAATGGCGCTGTGGCTCAAATGGTAGAGCGCTAGTCTTGAGCTGAAGAGCTGAGGGATAGTGCCCAGGCCCAGAGTTCAGGCCCCACGATCAACAAAAAAAAAAAAAAAAAGAAAGAGATTCATAGACTCTTCTGCCTGAGTAGCTAGGATTACAGGTGTGAACTACCAGTGCCAGAGACTATCTTCAACTCTTACCAACAGCAATTTTCTCTGCTGAGCAAATACACTTTATACTCTGATTTGAATACTTGCTTTAAAAAATGCACACACACACACACACACACACACATATATATATATGTATATATATATATATATATACACATATACACGTGTGTCTATTCAGAAGACAACAATCTCTCTAGCAACCAGTAGCAATCATAAAAACAAGAAGGGGGAAAGCCTGATTATATCCCAGACTCTCATTTGTTTACCTGACCTCTGGAGTTAATTCCCAAGAGTGCTGAAAAATATGAGTGGTGGGTTCGCAAACTGAGTTTAGAGGGTGCTGAGTCTATGGCTGAGTTAATTTATGTGAAATTAGTAGAAAAGCAATCAAATCCTGCAGAATCGAGTATTGACTATAGTTCCTTGGCCTGGCCTTATGCCATTTTTCTGTGCTTTCTGCTTGAAGAAGAGGCAGCCACCCACAAGAGGTTCATCCCACACATTTCCCATTCCCTCACTAAGTGAGCCCAGTGCCATGAAAGAAGAGTCTGTGTGCTAGCCATCCTTGGCCTTGGCCAAGCATCTCTCTTCCCTGGTGGTCAGTTTTCTAATATGTAAATTATAGGGTGAGACAAGATGATCTCTGAGATTCTTTCTAATCCTAAAAATGCAGGAATTGCTCAGCAAGTGCTTGGATGCTTCTTCTTGCATTGATTATTGTTTCTAAACTTTCTCAAAAACCATATAGTTCTCAAACTTAGGAAAAGTATAGCTTTTTTTTTTCTAGTCATGGGGCCTAAACTCTGGGCCTGGGCACTGTCCCTCAGCTCAAGGCTAGTGTTCTACTACTTGAGCCACAGCACCACTTCTGGCTTTTTCTTCTTATATGGTGCTGAGGAATCAAACTCAGGGCCTCATGTATGCAAGGCAAGCACTCTACCACTTGAGCCACAGCTCCACTTCTGGCTTTTTCTGTTTATGTGGTGCTGAAGAATGGAACCCAGGACTTCATGCTTGCTAGGCAAACACTCTCCCACTAAGCCACATTCATAGCCCAGTATAATCAGTTAAATGGAAGCTGTTAGACTTTTCTGTTCCATATGACATAAATAGCTTCCATTGCAGCTAGATGGGGCAGCAGGCCTTCAAGGGTGGTAGGCTGCTCTACTAATACAGAGGTAGAAAGAGACAGGGCCAGGCATGATGGTATCTGCCTGTAATCCCAGCATTCGGGAGATTAAGATGTGAGCATTAAGAGTTTGAGGGCACTTGGGGTGATAGAGCAAGACCATGTCTCAAAACAACACCCCAAATTCAGCCAGTAGTGGCTCATGCCTATAATCTTAGCTACTCAGAAGGCTGAGATCTGAGGATCACAGTTCAAAACCAGCTTAAGCAGGAAAGTCAGTGAGATTCTTATCTCTAATTAACCACCTAAAAGCTAGAAGTAGAGCTGTGGCTCAAGTGGTATAGCACTAGCCTTGAGGGAAAAGAAGCTTAGGACAAGTGGCCAGACTCTGAGTTCAAGCCCCAAGTCCGGAACAAGAAACAAACAAAAACATGACACAGTGACAGATTCAATATGTCGGATCCTCTCTTTGCCCCTTACTTCCTTGATAGGATGACTGTCAACCTTAGTGTGCTTAGGATGGAGGGATTTCCCAGGAAGCCAAACTCTCAGTGCTAACTGGGACAAGCCCAGGTGGGTCAATACATTTGCACGTATGCAGACATCTGCTTCCGACTGTGGTATACCGGCTCAGGAGGGGTTTCTTAGGAAACTGATGGCTTCTGGATCTCATGATAAGGAGGTCACTGTACTCAGAAATGGCCTCCTGACTCTGAAGAAGGGAGAGCTCATTTCAAGTGATCACACCTTCTCTTCTTTGCACTCGGTTGGTTGAGTGCATTCTCCAGTTGTCTGAGCCTCAGGAGGAAGAATGAGATAAAGTGTCATTTGAATACTCTCAGGTCACATTGGATATTCTTTAGACTCCTTTTCTCACACTTCCATTATTACTAAACATTGAAGTCGTTCATGAGCATGAAGTTGTGTTTATTATCAGGCCTATTCCTCTAAGACTCTTAACATTCTTGTTATTGGTAAATTGAAAGGAGAAAGGTGTCAGGTTTGGGGCCAGTGTTTCAACCACAGCTGGGGAAGGAAGGAAATGTGCTGTGTGGTGTAATCGGAAGTCTGTGTGAACAGTGTCATGACCATAAATGACCTCTTGTGAGCTGTTCATGGGCACATTTTAGGTGGTGTAAGAGAGGATGCTGAATGAGACAAAAGTACTGCTCCTTTGGAGGCAGCACACCTCCTGCCTGGGCTCAGTCAGCTGACCTGACTAACTCTAGGGAGTCTGTCTTCATTGCTCACAGCAGGCCATCCCCTCTGACTCAGGCTGTGCTAGATTGTTTGTCTGGGATCTGATGGGCAGCACGTCCCCAGAACCTATCAGTACATTTCTGGCCAGTCACGTGAGTGAGGTGGTAGCCTGTAGGCATTCCTCTGTCTTCTCCCCTGGAGGGAAAGGCCATAGAACCAGCATGTGAAGCACCAGGCTGTAGCCTGGTGTTGAGTTCCCCAGGCTTAGAACTGGAACTGCAGTTCAACCATTTCCTAACTGCTCTTTGGCAAGGCACTTGACATCATTAAGTCTTAGTTTCCTCAAAGGGCCAGTGATTCCTACCTTCCTCCTGGTATCTTCTTCTCCCTGAGTTCTGCAAGCCATCAGGTTGGGCAAAAAATGGATCCAGAGGGAATTCTCAGCTCCGTATGCACAGTTTCCTGAAGCTTGGAGTCTGGATGATTCCCCCACAAGGGAACTCTGCATACTTTTCTTTTCCTAGGAAGGCTTTGCTATAGGGATTTGCTAAGTCTGTTCCATGGACTTTTCACGGACGGTTTGCTGTGGTCCTGCAGGTATTGCATAGTGCAGAAGGGAGGATGCTTGTTGCCCAATGAGGAAGACGCACAGAGGGGCTCCTGCCTCTCAGTGCAACTCCCAGGGCCATGCTCAGAATTCTGGGGAAGCTAGGTTTTCTTTTTGTTGTTGTTAATATTACCATTTGAACTTAGGGCCTCAGCGCTATGCTCTATCACTTGAGCCATAGCCCCACTTCCAGCATTTGGGTGATTAATTGGAGGTAAGTGTCTCATGGATTTTCCTGCCTGGGTGACTTCCTAGGAACCATAATCCTCAGATTTTAGCCTCCTGAATAGCTAGGATTACAGGTGTAGGCCAGACACTTGGCCTAGGTTTCCTTCTAGTCACCCAACTCCACATCTCATCTTCTATTGTTCTATCCACTGATCCATGACCAGCAGGAGGAAATAACGAGGTCTGGGGAGCCAAAGCAAGGCCTGGGCAGGGGGGAGGGAGGGAAGTGTATGTTTGATAGCATCAGGGATAGGAGGGAGATAAGGTAAGGAAGTACTTTTGCTTGGCTTTTCTGAGTGAGAGTAAGATGTGTGGCCAGACAGGTTCCCGTGTGTGTGTGTGTGTGTGTGTGTGTGTGTGTGTGTGTGTGTGTGTGTGTGTGTGTGAGTGTGTGTGTGTTTCCTGCTGGGAATGTGAATAAAGAGGAGGATGTGAATTTAAGCATGAGACAGAGTCCCTGAAATTAGTCAGGAGAGTGTCTCCTGATGTGACTGATAGAAAAGCAGTTGTGCTACTTTTTAAGAAAGGCTGACTGGCAGGGAGATGAGATCATGCTCTGCCTTTTGTCAAACTGGTATCTGTCTCACTGTACATCACGCTTCTTCTCAGCACAGGTGTGGTGTGTGGCAGACACCACACACAGTATGTCCAGGATGAAAATCCCACCTTCTCTCTATAAGCCAGTTTCATTCAAAGGCATGAGGTGTGTGTGGGGGGGGGGGCGGGGGGGGCATTAGGAGCTTTCTCTTAGCTTTTTCATTCAAGGCTGGAGCTCTACCACTTAAGCAACTTCTAGCTTCTAGCTTTTTGGTGGTTAATTGGAGATAAGGAGACTTTCCTGCCAGGTCTGACCTTAGCCCTTGATCTTCAGATCTCAGTCTCCTGAGTAGCTAGGATTACAGGTGTGAACCACTGGCACCCAGCCCAGCACTCTTGATGAACCTGATCATCCAGAACTCAATGCTTCCTTAGATTAACCCAATTATCCAGAAACTCAGTACTTCATTCTGCTCCTTTTTTTGTTTGCCCATCCTGGGACTTGAACTCAGGGCCTGGGCACTGTCCCTGGGCCCCTATGTCAAGGCTAGTGCTCTACCACTTGAGCCACAGAGCCACTTCCAGCTTTTTCTGCTTATATGGTACTGAGGAATCAAACCCAGGTTTTGGTGCCTACAAGAAAAGCACTCTACTGCTAAGTCACATTCCCAGCCCTCCTTCTATTTTTTCAAGAGAGAAAAGAGTAGTAATGGAGCAATGTGAGGTAAATTCAAGTATTGTTTGCTGGTCATCCTGTAGGAAACACTTTGCTCAGATATGTAAAAGCTTTTCAAAGTTCTCACTTGATTAAAAAATTCTAGCACGAAGAATTTGATATGGTTCAAATAGGTCCCTCAAAGTTCAAATAATAGAGACATAATTCCCAGTGCAACTGTGTTGAAAGGTGACGCCTGCAAAGTGGAAGAGGTCTTAAGAATGGATTAATGTAGTTATCATGAGAAAGGGCTTGGTTACCGGGAGAGTGGCTCCTGACCATTCCCTTCCTTCCTGTTGCCTTCTTGACCTTCTGCCTTCCATCGTGGGATTCTATACCACGAGGGTCTTTCACCAGAGTCAATCCCTAGACCCTGGGCTTCCCTGCCCCTAGAACCTTAAGAGATAAACCTGCATTCTTTATAAATTACTTGGTCTCAGGTATACTATTACAACAATATGACATGGACTAAGACACAATCTAGGTTAAAAAAGAAGCTGTGAGACGTAGCACATGCTTGCAATTTCAGTTACACAGGAATCAGATATTGGGAGATTTGGGGTTCAAAGTCAGCCTAGGCAAAAAGTTAGACTTGAATCTCAACAAGCCAGGTATGTTGCACATGTTGAGGATCCCACATGCATAGGAGGAAGAGGAAGGAAGATCACAGTTCAAAGGCAGATATAGAAAAAAATATGAGCCCTGACCTGAAGAACAACTAAAGAATAAAGGACTGGAGGCATGGTTCAAGTGGTATAGCACTTCCTTTAGCAATACAGAAAGCCCTAAATTGAAGCCCTAGTACTACTGCCAAACAAAATGTAAATGAGGATTCTGTGAAGGGGATCTCATTATTGATTATTGTACTCATTCGTTTTAATAAAATCCTGGACAATCTGCATGATCTGGGATGAGAAATATGTATTCATCTTATAAAAAAGGGAGTGCATGTACAATGTGAAAAGGTTAGTCCAGAGAAAAAGAGATGGGAGATACCTCTGGCCTCTGGCTTTGGCCTCTCTATACTGTATACAGTCATAGACTGATTTAGAGACTGGCTAAGTAACAAAATGGCTCCAAGGGAAACAGAACAAGACAATAGTTTAAAAACTGATGTTTCAGTAGTAACTGCAATTTAAGGGCTTGAGATGAGTTTAACATGACAAGGAAATATTCCAAACTCTTCCTGTGAAATCAGGCTTAATATTTACTTTTTGTATTTTCTGAATGTCTCATAATCTGCAATATTACTTTCTAATTCTCAGTATTTAGTTAAAAATAAATTGATACAGTTAAAAATTACACTAATTCAGAATTCAGCAAAGACAACAAATAATGAGTGGTTTTTTTAAAATCAAGGACTTTTATATTTACATACACACACATATATGTGTTTCAAAAGACACATGCTTGTTGTCTGCTCATATTCTTGATAGTGTACTGGTTTTGTATTTCTGTCCTATTTCACACTTGAACTGTTTACTCAATGAAACCTCTTCTGATTTGAAATTGGAACTTAACCATGCCACAGAGTTCAGGACAAGCTCTTCATCACTGAAACATTTTGATTCCTCAAAATATCTGTGTATCATTCACCGTCCTCAGTGTTGCTCAAACTTAGTCTTCAGAAGATCAGGAACAATCCATAGATTGCTCTCCACCCAGCGGGAGTTCTCTGCCCTGTGTCATGTTATAAGCTGGCTGTATTTGGGACTTCGGAAATGACACTAATTCAGACATACTACTTGGGACTTTGTTTTGTAAATTGACATCTTCGAGGGTAAACTTATGCACTGGTGTTATTTCAGTATCACTTGTGTGAGTTCTCAGAACGGATGCTAATAATAGCATTTTTAAAAAACAGGGTCAGATAAAAGAAATTCATCTGGACCAAGAATTTGTATTCTCTTTTTAGAAAACCAAATGTACTTTGTAAGTGAATGTGAAGTATCTAATGTAACCGCTTACCGGATGCCCACGGCTCCACCTATGCGATTCCCTGAATGATGCGTCCAGAGAATGTAGGGAAACCTTGGTCTTTTTTCAAGTGGTCTGTGGGACAATATTTTGCCCCATTGAATGTTTCTCAGGTGTTTGAAAAATACTATTGTCTTCTTTTCAGATTTTTAGATCTAAGAGAAATTACTTTCAAAAAGAGAAAGAAAGAAAGAGAAGAAAATGCCAGGAGAAAGAGTTCCTCTACTATTTGGTAGTCTTATGCTCCAATAAAAGTGTCCCTGTTCCCGTTACTTCATATTGGAATGCCAAATGCTAAAGGCTGAACTTTGTCTTTCTATAAATGTATCTGTCAGGGAAGATAAATTTGACACTGGCTTTTAGGTCAAGGTCTAATGTTATGAGAGTTTTCAAAAGAATCCCAAGGGAACACATTTGTCTGATTAGAATATGACAAATCTTAGCAACAAATTATCCAAGTTGCCCCAAACAGTAAATGTATATTTAGGAGTCAAGAACAGATTTCTGGATGGACCATGTTGTTCCAGCATTCACACAAGACTTTCACAGAGACACCGTTTGCAAGGACCCAAGTATGGGTATTGATTTCTGGGTATTGAAAGACTGTGTCCTGCATAATAGTGGGGTGTGTGTGTGTGTGTGTATGTGTGTGTGTGTGTGTGTGTGTGTGTGTGTGTTGGTCACCACAGTGCCATAAAAGTTTGCTGGAGATGGGGCTGGGAAGGTGGCTCAGTGGTAGAGCGCTTGCCTTGCATGCATGAGGCCCTGGGTTCGATTCCCTAGCACCACATAAGAAAAATAAGCCGGAAGTGGCGCTGTGGCTCAAGTGGTAGAGCGCTAGCCTTAAGCTGAAGAGCTGAGGGACAGCGCCCAGACCCAGAGTTCAGGCCCCATGACCGGAACCAAAAAAAAAAAAAAGTTTGTTGGAGAAGAGTTAGAAGGACAGACATTCACTTCTCAGATGACCTGGAATCTTTCTGTCTGTACCATGGTATGGTTACCTGGCAGCCAGGTGTACCTCTGACACACAGCTAGAATCTACAAATACCCTCTTTATACCACAAGCCATTTAATTGATCAAGTAAGAAACATGCACTAAGAGTTGCTTTTGCCATGTATAAATAGATCCAGGACTTCACTGTAGTTGTTTGAGAACCAAATGAGTTACTTTTTTTCTTCCAGTCATTCCCATGTTTATCAGCCTATTGAGGTGAAATGACTGTGCTAGAGGAATACAGAACCAGGGCTGGGGGAGGTGGCAGTCACTTTGACTAGATTCAAATGTCCACTTCCTCTTACCCTTGAGTTTATGACACCTGGTGGTTGATGTAGTTAGAGATGTATTTGTTGTTGCTATGATGCAATCAACTTGGTGGCTTAAGCAGTAGAGTTCTTTGTTTTGTTTTTGTGCCAGTCCTAGGGCTTGAACTTAGGGCCTGAGTGCTGAAATTGAGCTTTCTTTTTGCTCTAAGCTACTACTCTACTACTTGAACCATAACTTTACTTCTTCTGTTTTGGTAGTTAATTGGAGTTAAGAGTCCCATGCCCTTTCCTGCCTGAGCAGGCTTCAAACCACAATTCTCAATCTCTTGAATAGCTATGTTGACAAACATAAGCCATCAGCACCTGGCAGACATAAAATTTTATTGTCTCAAAAGTCTGGAGTCTGATGTACATATGACCATACAAGATGATGTTAAGCAAAATGAACCCCAAGATATGGACACAAGAGATTTTTCTTTGTTGTTGTTGTTTTTAATGTACTATGTGATTTTTCCTTTGCTTCTTTTGTATGTTCTTTCTCCTGTGGTATATCCCTGTCATCACTGTATTCAGTTTTGGTACCTTGTATCTTGTATATCCATTTATCTAATTTGAGGAGGGGAAGGGGAATAACAAAATGCTGAAACAAGGACACAGGGTGACCCATTGCGACATGATATTCACAAAACACTATGCTGGAAATGAACCTTACAACTTTGTGGGAGGGGGAGAGGGAGGGTGGGAGAGACTAGTGGGAGAAAAACAAAGGAGAGGGTAACAATGTCCAACAAGAAATATAGTCATTACCTTACTGATGTAACTATAACCTCTCTGTATAGCATCTTTACAAGAAAATAAAATTTAAAAAGTTTTTGGAGTCTGGACATCTGGGTGAGGTCAAAGTACTGGGAGAACCGGTCTCTTCTCAGAAGAATCTGTGCATAGCCTCCTTTAGCTTCTGATGGTTTGCTAGCAATTGTCAGGTGTTGTTCAACTTGTGGGCATATCAGTCCAATCTGTGCTTTCATGTTCAAATGGCATCTTTCATGTCCACATGCATCGGTATAATTTCAAATTTCTTCTTTTTATAGGACTTTAGTCATATTACATTAGAATTCTACTGTATTCCCGTATGAGTTCACCTTAACGAATTACATCTACAATAGCCCAATTTCCAAAAAAGGTTGTATTTTGAGATACTAGAAGTTGAAAGTTCAACACATGGATTTGATGCACGCATACAAATAAGTGCATAGCACTGTTAGAGGGAGATAAGCAGATGAAGGCCATTGTAGGCTTCTCTGGATGCTATCTGATAGAGTCTTAAACCCTGAGCATTACTGTGAAGCACATATGCACATGGATGCATATTGGATGTAGCAGTTGTGTACATTCATGGTATTGCCTTTGAATTTGATGGCAAAACGATGTATCATGTATCGGTGTTATTTCTGACAAAACTCTATAGCTACATATATATGTGAGTAGCATATGGGTCCACTGAGTTGTAGTTTCTGATTTCTTTGAATTTCTTCCATTGTCCAAAGACAGTAGCATCATTCACTTCTTTATTTTGATTTAGAAATGTAACTAATCCCACACCAGGCCAAGTTTATATTTAGGCAATTGTGCAATATGAGAGCAGACACTCATATCCTGGGGTAAATGCAGGACTGGAAGGGAGCCTCCACAACACGATCATTTCTACAGCAGATTTCCGTCTGCCTCCTCTCAGCTGTGCGTGGACCCTTCGCAGTGAGGGCGGTGAGTTTTACGTGTCATTGAGCTCATCTGCATTTTGACATCCTTCGCAGGGAAACCAGTGGGTGTTGGTGACTGATGAAAGTTTCCTGGCACTCAATTCTTCAGAGAACTGAGGTGGGGAAGAGCGTAACCTTGCTCCAGAGCAGGAAGACACCACCTCTGCACATATAGCAAAGCAACACTTAAGCAAACAGGACATAAGTCCTGAGTAGTCTAGAGAATTTCATCTACTATGGATCAGATGTAAAGGCTCAGCCTCCAAAAAATAGTGTTGGTAAAATAGCTTAAGACTTTGTGTGTACATATGTATTTGTGTGTGTGTGTGTGTGTGTGTGTTGCTATTGAAGGACTTGAACTCATGTCCTGGTGGCCCTTAGATTTTCACTCGAGGATGGCACTCTACCGCTTGTGCCGCAGCTTCATTTCTAGCTTTTTGCTAGTTAATTGCAGATAAAAGCTATCTTGGAATTGTCTGCTCAGGTAGGCGTCAAACTTTGCTCCTCAGATCTCAGCCTCCTAAGTAGTTAGGATTACAGGTGTGAGTCACCAGTTCCTGGCTAGCTTGAGATTTCAGAAATAATTATGTTGTCAGATGAAGGTGATGAGTTGTAAAGGAAGACATTATTTTGTCTTTAAAATCTTGTCTATTGTATATCATTCAAATTCAGGAAAAAAATCTCTATAGACAAGATCTTGGTTATGTATCTCTGAACTTGTGACTCTCTTACCTCAGCATGCTTTGTCATGCCTGGAATCTTGTTGATCCATTAGCTAGCTTCACCAATGACAAACTATCTGCTACAAATTAGTTAGTTGGTGATACCAATAACAAGAATACGTTAAAAGTTTCACTGAAGAATATCACAAAGAGCAGACAAGGCTTTCAGGAAAAGGAGGAAGCTAGTTGTTTTTCTTTTTTACTGAGCACCAATTTCTAAAACAACAGCATAGTTCAATATAGATGTTGAGAGTCACTGTGGACTCTCACAGCTGAGGGGACCTGTGGAGTTCCCTAGAGGGGAAGAAGATCCTACTCCTATTCTGTGTTGACTTGGGCCCCGTTCCAGGGGCCTCTCTGCAAGAGTTAAGGGTCGGTGTTTGTCTGGCAATTCCTCTTCCAGCAATGGCTATAAGCAGAGTCTCTCTAGCTTTTCCCTTTGTGAGCCTCTTTGATGAGGGTAAAGCCCTCCCAACCATCTGCCCTACCTGTTTGCTGTGCCCACAGGGAGAGAGCTTGGCTTTGTTCCCTCTCACTCTCTCTGTCCCGTATCTTGATGGATGACGAGTTTGCAGCAATCCAACTGCTCACAACAAAGACTACATCCCCTTTGCTCTTTTCTCTGTGTGCTGGTTGGGAAGCAGCAATGTGTTTCTCATTATTTGGTCTGTTTTACAGTGTAAGTTCCTGCTGGGGTTCATTGCTTTGAGGATTACAGGTATTTCATCTCAGATATATAGAACT
This sequence comes from Dipodomys spectabilis, assembly GCF_019054845.1. Classification (NCBI taxonomy): domain Eukaryota; kingdom Metazoa; phylum Chordata; class Mammalia; order Rodentia; family Heteromyidae; genus Dipodomys; species Dipodomys spectabilis. The sequence goes on along the minus strand of NW_024870686.1, from coordinate 8,246,951 downwards.
AGACCTTCCCTAATATTTAACTATGGTAGTCTGTCCTCAGACAGGAAACCCTTGACATGTTTTCTAAATTTAAAGGCTCAACTACATATTAGGGTTGAAGAAATTTTCCCTTGGTTTCAAGAACGTTGGATGGATATGGCTGTGTCTATGTGGCTACCATTTATATGGATGGTAGGGGTGGGAAGTATATGACCAGGAGCAGTGGATGCTAGAGGGACGGGGGTTCAAAGCCATCAGGCCATAATGAGAAGAGAACAGATGGTAGATCCAGGAGTTCTGATTTGAATTCCAGTTTACTTATAGGCTGTTGGAATAGCCCATGACTAATGGAAAGAGATTTATCTTGACTTTCACCAGGAAGAAGCAGTGCAACATACTTTTTTTAGGATTATGTTAAAGATTAAATGAGTGCAAACTGAAAGCACCTGTTATATTACAGGTGCTGGGGGAAAAATAGCTATCATCCATGGATCCCCTTTCAAATCCTAGATACTTGGGAGCCTGAGATCTGAGGATTGTGGTTTGAAGCCAGCCTGAGCAGGAAAGTCTATGAGACTCTTATCCTCAACTACTATAAAGCTAAAAGTGGAGCTGTGATTGCAGTGGTAGAGCGCTAGCCTTGAATACAAGAGCTCAAGGATAGTACTTAAATCCTTAGTTCAAGTACTAGTACCTGCATACACATAAAAGTGCCTATTATCATCAATATCATTATCTTAGGAGTCAAAGTCTCACTATGTTACCCAGGCAGGACCTAAACTACTGGACTCAAATGCTACTCCTGTCTTAGCTTCCCAAGTCACTAGGACTACAGGTATGTGTCACCATCCCCAGTTTAAAAATAGCTCTGACTAAAATCTGTGTAATGGGGAGAATCATCATTGAAAATAAAGTGGCTGTGAACATTGGTTGTCCCAGTGCAAAGACTTGGCATTTACAACCGAGCTTTTCTCCGTATTAAAGAATCATGTAAAGGGAAGGGACGACATGAGACCTCACATCTTTGCACAAGTCAAATGACTGCCTAAGTAGCTCGTGAAAGAAGCACCTAATGACTCCCTGCATATCAGCTCCAGGGCACCAAGTCATCTGAAATATGGAAAGTGTCCTAATCCTCACTTTCACCGGAGAGCTGGTAAGCTCCTGTCCGTGAAAGTAGAAGTGATACTGAACACACTGCTGTGGGCTCGGCAGACACGACATTTACTCTGTGCTATTCATGAGGTTCAAACACAAACTCTCTGTCAGAGGCATTCTGCAGAGAGCAAACACAGTCTATTTGGCTTTAGCGTTGAATGAAAAGCATACAGTACCTTTTCAGTCACTTGGCTTCCTCTCTTCTCCCTTCCAAACAAAGACTGGACCCTTTACGCAGTGTCTATAGAGGTGCTGGATTACATGTTTCGCTCTGCTCTGGGACTTTGGGACTGGGAACCAAGAGGCAGGAAAATGAGGGTGTCTGAAGACACCTGCATGTAGGCCCTCCTCAAAGACCTGGTCTTTTCTCAAGTGGCAAGCCTGGGCAAAGCATCCCAGAAGTGCTGCCTTCTCATCCCTGGGGGCAATCACTGGGGAGGAACAGGAGAGCACTTGGAGAGGGTCCCTGCTGGACCACAGAAGGGGCCCCAGGAGGAGGAGGGGGAGGAATAGGCGGTGGTCAGGGCAGTGCTGCAGCAGCTTGACATTGGTGCTGATGATACTGCCTTTGAGAAAAGTCCCAGGTGGAGCTGTACTTTGGTACAGCAATTTTACCCCTGAAATGTCCATCTCTTCACATCTCTGGCCATTCTTCACCTGACTTCTTAACTGGAATTCTGTTCTCCATCTATGAGCCCATCCTGCACATCTCAAAGTCTGCCTTGATGATGGGAGTTAAGCCTTCTACTGTGCAGGCAAAGCCTACCTTTCCTGCCTGAGTCCCACACTGTACCCATGCTGCTCTAACTCTCACTTCCTCAGGAAGCTTCTCTGTTCTTTCTTCTACATACACTCCTCTGTCCTTAAGGATCCTCCCATGAAGTCTTTTGTGACAATCAACTCTACAGCTCTCTCTCCTCCTGCAGCCTCTCATGCAAGGCACACTTTCTACACCACATTTGATCTCTAACAGTTTTCTGTTCCTTAGTCACTCTGTAATGGAATACCTTTGTTCTAGGCATTGTTAGTTACTGCAGACCAACAGTGGACTAAGAATCATGGCTTCTCCACAAAAAGAAATTGCCATTCAAAAGGAATCTGCCATTCAATAAGGAAGGAAGGAAGGAAGGGAGGGAGGGAGGGAGGGAGGAAGGGAGGGAGGGAGGATAGGGGAAGAAGGAAGGAAGAAGGAAAAAAATAAGCATTATTGTGAAAGTAATAAAGTCCGTTGAGGAAATTTCTTACTCTTTTATACAGCTTTATTGAAATATTATGGGGCCAGGTATCAGTGGCTCACACCTGTAATTCTATCTATTCAGGAGGCTGAGATCTGAGGATCTGGGTTCAAAGCCAGCCCAGGCAGGAAACTCCATGACACAGTTATCTCTAATAAACCACCAGAAAACTGGAAGTAGCTCTGTGACTCAAGTGGTAGAGCGCTCGTCTCGAGCTGAAGAACTGAGGGACAGCGCCCAGGCCCAGAGTTCAAGCCCTATGGCTGACAAAAAAAGAAAAAAGAAAAGAAAAAAGAAAAAGAATGGATATAAAATAAATATTCTTAAAACATAATTTGACAAGTGTTCAGATCTATTAAATCAGCATAATATAGTAAGCATTTTAGCCTATCTTTTGCTGTTAGAACAGAAAAGCACAGACTGGGTAATTAATTAATTTGCTTGTTTTGAATTTGCACTTGCTAGGCAGGAGCTCTACCACTAAACCATGCCATCAGCCCTTTTTTGCATTGGTTATTTTGAGATAGTGTCTTATTTTTGCCTTAGGCCCGAGCCTAGAAGATGACCTTCTTGTTTTATGCTTCCTGCTGCAGCTGGGCCACCATATTCAGTGTTATTTTTTTCTATTGAGATGTGGTCTCATGAACAAGTCTTGCCTGGCTTGGCCTGGGACTGTGAACCTCCAGATCTCATCCTCCTATGTAGCTATAGTCCCAGGAATGAACTACCAGGCTATAGACTGAGTAATAAATTAACAATAGAAGTTTTATTTGGTTCACTGTTCTGGAGCCTGGGAAATCCAAAAGCAGGGCACCACATCTAGTGAAGGCCTTTGTGCTGCAACATGACATGACTGAGGGGTAAGCAGGTGAGGGGTACGCAGGGTAAGCAGAAAGGAAATGTACCCAACTCCTTTTCTCAGGAGCCTATTCTATCATAGCATTCAGCCATTTGTGACCTAATCCACCTCTTAAAGATCCGACCTCTTTTTCTATAACTTCTGGGAAACAGGAATCTATCAAGCACTACCTCCATGATCCTAGATCTATAGTCAAAAGGAAAGAAGCGCAGAAGGAAAGAGGAAAACAGTCTCTGACATTCTCTCCTATACTCTGCCTGTGGGCTCAGAGTGGTCTTCTTGTCCACAGGCAGCTTCAGGCATCCATTCTGCTCTCTCTCGTTCTGCATAGGATGGTTTTCAAGGCTGGTGCAATATGAGATGCCTTCTCAACTGGAATCCTTTGCTGAGAAGCCCACAGCACTGTACACATCACTCTCCAGCAGTAAATGATGGCTTATAGGCTTCAGTCCTAGAAAAGCAAGGAGGGGAAAGTGAAGGATCTGTGAGGCCTGAGTCCTTCTCTCCCCCAAGCATGGGCTTAGCGAGGCTAGTACAGCTCACTTGCTGAAGCACCTTTGTTGGAACGTGAAGACTCAGATGATTGCTTCATTGAATGATCTGTTTAGCAGGGATTCTGGGATTTCATGTGTGTTACCCCATGTCAGTGATGATTTGGTGGGTGTCATACTTGGTGAACATTTCACACCCTGACTGAGACATAGCCCATGCTCTGTGATGTGTTGGACCAGGAGCCCAACGAGGTCAATGGATAGTAGTAGCTGATAGACATTGTTTGCACTTCTGCAAACCCTTTGACCCCTTGACCACTGAGGTATGAAAAGACACTTGGGAAAGTGCTGTAGAACATGGCTGACTTCTGCTCATCCATGAACTTGCTGCCCAGGTGTTGATCTTAATGTTTCCTCTGGCATCCAGCATGGTGCTCTGTGGCTTCACTCGGCATGTTCTACTTCTCGTGGTAGTAGCACATGGGGCATAGGATCTGCCTGAACACTCTCCAGGCTCCTCCTCTTACAGGCATGAAGAATGTGGTAAAATGGTCACTCCATTTATGCACCATAACACAGAGTGGAAGGGTCTATTGCTCTGATGACTGGAAACAGCTTGATCACATTGGATGACCCAGAGTTTTCACACTATAACAAACAGGGAGTACTTCTCTCCTTTCTGCACTACTTTCTCCACTACCTGGGGGGCTCCCATGAAGAAGTGGTGAGCTAGTGGTGCCCTGGTCAATGATCCTCAGAACCCTAATGATCCATAAGCGTCGTCTCCTGATTGGAGGAGGTATGAGGACATGCTGTGTAATCCCCTCCTTACTGCTCTTACACACAGAAGGTAGCAAACTAATAGTGCTACCTAGGAGCATTACAAAAAAAAAGAATAAACACATTTTTAAAAACTGAAAAAAAATTAAAGAAAGCCAGCAAACAAACTAGTTATGTGTGAATCTAGCAGGTCCCAGTCAAGAAACTCCAGGAGCTGTGAGGACAAAAGCTCAGCCCCAGGCAGAGCCTTCTATAGATAGAATTTGCAATTCTTTCCCATTGGCTTCTTGTGGAGTCAGATGGAAAAAATTGACTAACAGCAGGTCATAACTCACAGTGGTTATCTCACTTTTGGACTCAAAGAGACCTTTTCCACCCTAATAATAATACTTAGGTACAATACTAGTAATGATCATAAAGAAATCCAGAGCTTTTTGCTTCCATGTGTTATGGAGACCAATATTCACTTACTTAGAAATTAGGATGCTTCAGTGGTCTTTTCATTTCAAGTCTGAAAACTCAGTAATAACCTATGACTTTCGAAAACCTCATCCTCTGCACCCAAGGTATTCAATTCCCCTTTCTTAAACTGGGAATGATTGGTGTCCATTATGTTGTGCTTACTTTAAAATTATAGTGCATTTACTTTAAAATGCTCTGTTCCTTAGGATGTGATGGAGTCATATTACTGATCTGGGGTTGAGAGAAAGAAATGTTTTATTATTATTTTCCCCATGAAGTCGTCATAAGATTTCTCACTGGAAATATTGCAACCCAGAAAGTAGTGAATTGATACAGTCAAAGTGACAAAGGACAAAACTGTGAGCTAAGAGACTAACAGCCAGAAAGGGTGGTCTTCTGGTATAAAAAAGAAATGCAGGCATTTTTCAGCTGCCTCAGTCCCTTTATGCAGTTGTAACAAAACTACCTCATTATAGATGCTTTATAAGCAATAGAAAATGAGCTCTTGCAGATCTATGAAGGACTGCAAGTCAAGATCAAGTTACCAGAAAATTCAGTGTGTGCAGAGAGCTTGCTCTCCCCCTCAGATGCGGTACCTCGTGGCTGTATTTTCACAGAGGGCAAGGTTTTACCCCTTACTGGCTGTTAGAAAGGCAAGTAAATTTCCTCTAAAACATGCGTTTTAGAGGAGACAATCCAACCCTTAGCAGTGAACATATTCAGCCAGAGATTTCTTCTGTTCTTTCATTTCCTATGCTGAGCAACAATTGACCTGTGATACTACTTATCAGTTTTCTAGGCTTTGATACAAAGAAGCAGACAGTATGTATTTCTCTTTGTGTGGTTTCTTTCTCATGGTATCCTCATTTGGAGACTCATGTATGTAGCAGCCTGCATTGTAGTACTTGCCCTGTATTGTAGTACATGCCCTTCAATGCAGCATAGAATTTCTTTGTATAATCTAGCAGGTCGCTTATCCAATCCCCTAAGAATGGATCTTTGGGTTGTTTCTACTATGGGATTATTATGAATAATGCATAATGGATTAATGAATATTCATAACAAACATTTCCATAAAGTGTTTGTAGAAACATGTTTTGTTTTCTTTTGAGTAGGCAATTGGGTGTGGAATTGCTGGGTCCTTCAGTGAATTCGTGTTTCCTAGTCTGAGAGGCTATGGTTATATTAGATGTGCTTGACCTCAGGGTCATCATCCCTTTCGTGTTAGCTCATTGCAGAGCAATGGAGACATAGATGGTAAAAAGTAACTAGTTGGGCATTGGTGGCTCACTCCTGTAATCCTAGCTACTCAGGAGGCTGAGATCAGAGTTCAAAGCCAGCCCAGGCAGGAAACTCTGTGAGACTCTTATCTCCAATAAACCACAAGAAAACCAGAAGTGGTGCTGTGGGTCAAGTGGTAGAGCGTTTGGCTTGAGCTGAAGAGCTGAGGGACAGTGCCCAGGCCCAGAGTTCAAGCCCCACGACTGACAAAAAAAAAAAAGAAAAAGAAAAAGAAAGTAACTAACACCATACATTTACTATAGGCCTGGTATGTGGTGAATAATTTAAAATGCATTGTATATTACTCCTTCCAAGAATTCCTCTAGATAACTGCTATAATGCCTCACATATATATATGAGGAAACTAAACTTTTTTTTTTTTGCCAGTTCGGGACTTTAATTCAAGACCTGGGCACTGTTCTTGAGCTTCTTTTTACTCAAGGCTAGCACTATGCCACTTGAGCCATAGTTCCACTTCCAGCTTTTTCTGAGTAGTTTACTGGAAACAAGAGTCTCACAGACTTTCTTGCCGAGGCTGATTTTGAACTGTGATCTCCAGATCTCAGCCACTGGCACCTGGCTGCAACTATGCTTTTTAAAGCATAAAATGACCCACAACTTAAGTTTGGGCCTTTCTGATCCTAAAGTTTCAGTCTCTAATCATAACTGAATGAGTGAGTCAATTGTGTGACATTCAAAATGCTTGTCCTTGTGTTTGTTTTTTTTTCTCAAGCTGGACAGCCACGTGTTTTGTTGGTCACAGGAACCAGTGAGAGGAAGAGGCTCTGGCCAATTGAAATGTGTTTTCATCTTGTTTTATCTGTTACTCTAGGAAAAGCTCCTGTGCAATACACATTTGGAAATGTGCTAGATTTCTACAGTACTCCACAGAAATAATTTACAAAGTTGTTTAGTCCAAAAAATGAGCATATATTACATGGGCTTAGTTTTCAGTTGGTTTGGATTATATTTCTTTAGAAAGCTTAATCCATCAAAACACCATAAACAAGAATTGACTATCTGTGGCATCCTGACATAGAAGCAGAATGGAAGAACAAGGTAAAGGAGTAAGAAAGAAAGTAAAAGAGGCTTGGGTTGAATTCTCAACCTGGTATTTCACAGTGGAAAAGCTACTAAGAGTCACTTTCCTTATTGGTAGAATGAGTATGCATCTTTAAGAGTTGTTATGAGGATAAAAAGATAAACTAGGCCCTTGCTTTTTACAGGATTTACACGATTCAGAGTGAATTTTTAAAAATGGCCTGCTTTGTGGATCTGTGTGTTCCCATCCTAGTTAGTCACATTTATATGAATGATACACCAGAGACTGGTAAGTGAGACAAAACACAGAAACAGCCTTGGGCAGCCAGTGGGGCGATGAAAATACACCATATAAGCAGGGATGAGGTTTTCATCACATTTCACTCACAGCCAGCTCCTGGATTGACACAGAAGTGTGCAGGTCCCACCCTGCTCAGTGGAACCAGACAAGGGGTGAGGACAGAGAGGGGGAGAGGGAGAGAGAATGGGAGAGGGAGAAGGGAGGGAGAGACAGAAAGATTACAGAGAGGGAGGGAGGGAGAGAGAGAGACAGATCAAGAGTAGGGAGGGGGGGTCATGTGGTTGAGCTCCCTTCCACAAGCTGGAGGCCCTGAGGATTCTGTGTCCCTAGAGGGGTTAAGTTTTCTAATTTGCTCAAACTGCCAGCCCAGTGTCTTACTACTACACAAAGGATCCTGTTTTTCTTAAGGAGCTGAGCTGTTAAACTTTAAAGTGGCTCAACTCTAGTTCATGGTGGGGGGGGGGAGGAAAAAAGGAGGAGATGAAGATGGAGGGGGATGGTGGTTACTGTGTCAACAGTATTTGGAGAACAAAGGAGGAGTGGCTTTCAGCCTGCACCCCTGTCCAAGCAGTTAGCAAGGTGAGGTGTAGAAATCCCTTTGCTGGAGGGGAATGGGGGGGGGATTTAGGCAGCCTGATCTCCTCATTTTATTGGGGGGCCTGGAGATTATATGACTTCTCCAAGGTTTCATGGCTTCTGTGAGGCACAGCTTTCTGGTGAAGGGCATGGCCAGAGAAGGAAGCAATGACTCATTTTAATTCTATGAGCCCTTCACAAAGGGAATGGACCCCTCTTCCCGCCCTGCCATTTCTGCCCACCTTGTCCACAGTGCTGGGATCCTCCTGCTCCATTCTTCTTGGAGTCAAAGCCTGTGTCTATTTATTCTTTCCAGTCTTGCACTTTGCTCTTTTATTTTTACTGGCCCTGCATTTGTGTTTGCTCTTGGTGCTCACTTTATGCATATTGCAGAAGGTCCGGTGTTTAACTTGAGCTCAGGACTAAATATAACCCGCAGCTATCGCCAGAGGCCCCCACACATGTCAGCCTTTTCAGTGTTTGCAAACTCCTCCCCCAGGTCTCGGCATGCAGAGCAAGTTCCAACACTGCTTTTGTGGGCACTCGCTTTTCAATAGGAACTTTCACCAAAAGCAGGGGTGGCCAGGGTTGGGAAGCAATTCGATCTTATCTCAGGCTTCTCTGTGAAGCACAAAGCCCTGGGAAGACCAGACTCAGCATTCCCCTTCTCCACCTGGTAGAAGAACCTGGTAATAGGCCCTCATAGACTCAGTTCCCATCCTGTGGCACCTTTGAAGGCAACTGGAAAGTGTCTTTAGTATAGCCACATCCTCCTGTCTCCCTGTCCTTGAACATATTTGGTGAGTAGCTTTCCATGGAGTCCCAGACCACCAGAAAAGCATGACTCTGGAAGGCTGCTGCAACACTCCACCTTGCATAGCAAGCTTTAGACCCACCTCCTCCATGAAGCACACTCCATAATTCCCCTGGGAACACTGCTCTCTCTTGCCTATGTTATGGTGGGTAAAGTCACCTATGAAAGTTATTTTGGGGTTTCATTTTTACTGGAAGAGGGGCAAAAGTCCCCACAATCTGAGCCTGTGTGTTCAACTTAGATTTTCCCAGTTCATCTACACAGTGCTGGGAAAGTACAGAGTGCTTGATTTCTCACTCTTCTGAGGATACCCTTTCTCTGTTGTCTGACTGCAGCACAGCTCCTCTGCTATAAGACCTAACTACAGGCTAGATAGAAGAAGTGGCCTGAGTGGCAGCTGAACCTCTTCAGCAAATAAACTTAGCAAGAGGTGACAGCAGGCCCAGGCAGCTGAGTCAAGCCAGGAAGGGGACTTACAGAACTGGAGAGCACAAAGGTAGTTGAAGTCAGACCCTGGAAAGTTTCCTCAAGGTATATGCAGCCACAGTTTCCCTCCTTTGAAAGACTACCTCCAGTGACCGCATCTGTCAACCAGATGAGGTGCAGACACCGAGGAACTGTTATGTATACAGATCCAGCACTCACTACCTGGGAGAGAAAAATGTTCCAAAAGTATTAAAAAGGACTAATAAAAGGACGTTGGGATTCAATGACCAGGTTGCTCTTAGCAGTGGAGCTCAGAAGATTTGGAAGCATAAATTGGTTTGGACCCAAAGTAAGGGAAAGTAGGAGAGCACTCAGATAAGAGACAGCAAAGAGAAGAGAGGAAGTATTCTTGGTATGTTTGCAAGCTCACTTCAGCACTCCACCCACATCCAAAAGAAGTGGGAGGAGGGCAGGAAACAACAGATAGCAGAGGAGGCAGAGAGGGAAGAAGCTGTGACTCCACTGAGAAAAGAGGACATGTGGTAGGCAGGGCCACACTTCACATGCTTCTCTATAAGCAGGGTTAGGATGCTTTGGCAGCTTGTAGTATACAGCCAGTGGATTTTCCCTATAGCTATAGCCCTCTAGACCTGCTTTCTAACCTGTCTCATGTATGTTCCTGCTCCTGTTCTTTGCCTCACCTCTGTGTTGACAGGGTCACTGTAACGCTACCATTCAGACTTTGAATGAGGACACAGTGTCCCACATTATTAGGTAAAAGAACAGTCTTGGCCAATGTCATCTGAATCTGGCTGCAGGGTGGTGGGGGTTGTGTGGGGTGAGAGGCTGATGGCTAGATTTTGAGTCTCTCTAGTTTTGATATTTTTACTGCTGATCAGAATCTACAAAGGGGACCTACAGAGCTTTTCCTCATGGCACAGTTGAGAACACAGGGCCCCATCTACAAGGGGATCTGAGCTGGCTCTGAGCTCTGATATTCAGTGATTTGTGGTCAGAACCTGAATTTCAGGGTTCCTGTGTCCCATGGCGGGGATGGGGTGGGGGGGTCTACATGTAGGTAGGTGTTACAAAACTGGAATTACTTGATCATTTAAGTGGTGTTGAATGTTAGGCTAAGTCAAGGGTGTAGAAAGCATTCTCCAAAGGGCTCTTATCTCTTCTCCCCTGGTTGAACATATGATATTGTGTTGGATACAAGATCAAAGCCACTAATCCCTTGGAAATAGGCAGAAAAGTCTATAAGCCACGAACTGAGATGAAAATGTCTTATCTTGTGTTTTTAGTCAGAGTGGAAGTTGAAGTCATTTTCTCACTCACATATGGTTTTCATTATTTCACACCCGTGTAACATAAGATAACATGCACTCTTGTGTAGACGCTAGATGTACATACATTCTTTCTTACTTTTTCTCTTCCCCACAGAAGACAGTTGGAACTCCATGCACTCGAAGGCTTACACAACTCTGTTCCCTTTGAGGTGTTCAATTACACAAGAGCTTCAATTACGTGCCCAGTCTGGAGAACAGAGCGGACAAGACAAAGTCCTTGTCCTCTAAACCTTAGATTTTTCATGGGAGAGAAAGTCAAGAAGCAAAGAAAGCCAAGTGTATCCTGTCAGGCAGCAAAAATTCTATGAATACCCTCACAGTGCCAGGGGACATAGAATTTTTCTTTTATGCTTAGACACCAAAGGAATCTTGTGCTGCTGCCAGGTCCTCTACTGTCCCAGATAGCCCAGAGCCCACGAAGGACAGGGTGCCCATTCCAACTATTTCATTCATCAGAAGAGTCTTCAAGTTCTCTCACCCTTCTTCTGTCCACTTATTTTTATAGGTTATCAATTCAGATCTCAATGCCATTTAGATCTCAGAACCATTTAGGTTCAATTTCCTTCTTAAAAGGGAAGCCTTAGCCGGGCGCCGGTGGCTCACTCCTGTAATCTTAGCTACTCAGGAGGCTGAGATCTGAGGATCGAGGTTCAAAGCCAGCCCGGGCAGGAAAGTCTGTGAGACTCTTACCTCCAATAAACCACTAGGAAACCAGAAGTGGCGCTGTGGCTCAAGTGGTAGAGGGCTCGCCTTGAGCTAAAGAGCGTAGGAACAGCGCCCAAGCCCAGAGTTCAAGCCCCACGACCGACCAAAAAAAAAGAAAGAAAGAAAAGTGAAGTCTTTTTGTTGCAGGTTTGTGAATAGTAGTTTTTTCCCCTGTTCTTGCTCTGACTACATTTTTATTTTGTAAGTGCACTTAGGCACTTTGGCCTGTTGAGTACTTTGAACTGAAGGACAGTGGAAAGGATCTTAGAAACAAAATCTCTTCCTGACAGCTTCCTTTCTTGCTTTCTCTGGCTTCTCTTCTCCCCTAAGGCCATAGAGACAAGAATTCTCTTTTCCTCAGGTAAACCTTCCTCTACCTTTCTGTGTAGGAGCTGGCCATAAAGAAACTCTCATCTGATAGTAGATCATATGATGCTTTCGGTGCAGAAGAGGTCCCACCCTTTACCTGGGTGGAAGGAGTATACCACATAGGGAGACCAAGAAGAATCTAGACAGAAAGGCTTGCAGGATTCCTCTCCAGCAGAATTAGGTGATTGTCTTCTGTCCACGTCACATTTCTTCATGGTTGCTCAGTTCTTGTCAAATCTATCCATGAAAACAGACAGTCAGTCTACTCTAGGCTTTGAGTCTTCATTTCTGAAGGCTTTTGTGTCACGTAAGACTTTGATTAAATAAATCTGCTACGTTATTCTCTTGCTCATCTGTCTCTTTTATAGAGATGCTAGCTGGGACCCTTATAGTGAGTGGGCAGAGAAAGAAGTATTATGCCTTTCTACCTCTACTTTTATTTACTGGTTCAGCCTGATACATGGAATCGACATTGAATTATTTTCCCTTAGCACATAGAAATATCATCCCCTTGTTTTTTATCCACTGCTGAAGTGGATAAACTTTGTGTCAGGCAAGTCACAGCTTTTTGTTAAATTCATCTTTTTCTCCCTCATTACTTTCTCCTGCTGCCTTATCTGCTTTCTCTCATTCGCCTTTCTCTCTCTCTCCTTTCCTCTCATCATTTCTTTTGGTGCTTAAAAACTTTTAGAGAGCTAGGAGCCGGTGGCTCTGGCCTAAAATCTAAGCTACTCAGAAGGCTGAGATCTAAGGATCACAGTTCAAATCCAGCCCGGGCAGGAAAGTCTGTGAGACTCTTCTCTCCAATTAACCACCAGAAAACTGAAGTGGTTCTGTGGCTCAAATAGTAGAGCACTCTCCTTGAGCTGAAGAGCTGAGGGACAGTGCCCACACCCAGAGTTCAAGTCCCAGTACTAACAAAAAAAATTTTGAGAGAGTGTTAAAGAGAATGTATGTGTTGTATAGCTTCACCAAGTCATCTTGGTATAGAACTAGCTTTTTTTCTAACCTGCCTGGGACTGAAGCCTCTGTATCTTTAAACATAAATTCTCATTTTTTCTCCCCAGACAGAAACTCCAATTACATACTGGCTCTTCTTTCCTATCTTCCAGATATTTTCTGTTACAATTTTTAAAATATTTTTCTATCTCTTCACATTTCTGTCTGAATGCCAAGTAATTTGTGCATATATTTTACTTTTTTTTTTTTTTGCCAGTCCTGGGGCTTGAATTCAGGGTCTGGGCACTGTCCCTGAGCTTCTTTTGGCACAAGGCTAGCATTCCACCACTTGAGCCACAGCACCACTTCCAGCTTTTTCTATTTATGTGGTACTGAGGAATAGAAGCCAGGGTTTCATGCATGCTAGGCAAGCCCTCTACCACTGAGCCACATTCCCAGCCCAAGTGCATGTATTCTACATTACAGGTTGCAACAATCTATTTTACAAATTATAAGTCTTTCTTCATTTTCATGGATTTCTGTTGAACTGTGCCCTACATTGGAATCTCAATGATGACTTTTTTTCATTTTTAGAAAAATAAGTCAAGCCTTTTCTTTTTTCATAATGCCTTGTTCTTTCCTTGGGGTTTTGTCTTTTAGGGCATATATTTAACCATTTGTTTCCGTGACCATGTAGTTAGTCATTTCAAATACATTTGTTCTGTCAGATTGCCATTTTATTCTTTTGAGTCTAATTTTATTGTTTATTGTGTCTGACAATTTTTAATAAAGGTGAATCATTCCTTAGGAATTGTAAAATTTTTCCCCCATAGGTCATGGGGCCTGGACTCTGGGCCTGGGTGCTGTCCCTCAGCTGTTCAGCTCAAGGCTAGCATTCTACTACTTGAGCTACAGTGCCACTTCTGACTTTTTCTGCTTATGTGGTGCTGAGGAATTGAACCCAGGGCCTCATGCATGTACTCTACCATTGAGCCACCCTCCCAGCCCCATGTAAATATTTTTATTTGAGCTCTAATTGAGTGTATGTGTGTGTGTGTGTGTGTGTGTGTGTGTGTGTGTGTGTGTGTCTGTGTGTCTGTGTCTGTGTGTACTGAATGTGTAAACAGTTTCTTTTTGTTTGTTTTTATTCATCTGTTTTGTGCTGGTACTAGGCTTGAACTCAGGGCCTGTGCAATGATTGGTGTTCTACCATTTGAGCCAGATCAAGACTGGTGCTCTATCGTTTGAGTCAGAGCTCTACTTCATTCTTTTTGTTGGTAATTGAAGATAAGACTTACAGACTTTTCTGTTGGAGTGGCTTTGAACCATGTACCTCAAATCTCAGCCTCCTGAGTAGCTAGGATTATGACTAGATTTGAGCCAGGAGTGCTCAGTTTATGTTAGCTTTTTGTGTGTTGGGGGGAGGGAAGGTGCCTGTACTGGGGATTGAACTTAGAGCTTCAAATCATTGATTGGCTTTTTTGATCAAGTCTTGCTCTTTACCATTTGAGCTACATCTTTCCTTCTGTGAACATTTCCTTCAGGTATGAAGGGTTGAGAACAGCCTTTCAAGTTGTTACCAATATTTCTGCCAGGATCTGGATGTGTCTCATGAACCTAAATGACCAGTTCTTTTATACACTTTCATGTTTGAGATCACTCAAGTAGACTCGAATCATCATCTATAGAAAGTATAGGTACAGAATTCCTGTTTTCCAGGAGAGATTTCAATTTCCTGCTACAAGCCTACTCAGAACACAAAGCAATGCTTAGCATTGTTCGGTAGATTTTTCTAGTCTATGTCTTACCTGCAGTTGCATCTCGCTAAGTCCCAGCTTCAAGCAGGAATCTCAGTTCCCAGTGGGCAGCTCTGCCAGCTCACAGCCTAGTTGTAGATATGTAGTCCACACTTTCATTTTCTTGCTGCAGAGGTCTCTAAGCCAATGGCAACAGCTGCTGCTATATCTTGGTAGCTCTTAGAAATACAGCATCTCACTCTCCTCCACCAGTCTTAGAGAATTGGAAGCTACATCTTAACAAGACCCCCAGAGATGCAGGTACACACACAAAGGTTCAGAAAGTGAAACTCTTCATCTCATTCTGTGTAATTTATCCATCTTTCCAAGAGAAGATACAGTGTCAGCTCATGCTCTGTGTGTGTATGTGAGAGAGAGACAGACAGACAGAGAGAGAGAGAGAGAGAGAGAGAGAGAATATGTGTAAGCTGGTTCTAGGTTTGAACTCAGGGCCTGTTAGCTGTCCTGTATCATCTCAATCAAGGCTAGCACTCTATAACTTGAGCCACAGCTCTATTTCTAGCCTTTTAGAAGTTCATTGGAAATAAGAGTCACATGGACTTTTCTACCCAGTCTGTCCTTGAACTATGAACCTCAGATCTCAGTGTAGCTAGAATTATAGACTTGAATTACCAACACCCAGCAACACTTATATACTTTTTAATTTTCTGTTCAAACTTTCCTCAGCATTTTGGGGACTTGGGATTGCAGTTTTCTTTCTTGGAAACTGTACTATGCATTCTAAAACATTTTTTTCTTTTTGGTAAACTTTTCTTAGCTGGCCAGATTGTCAGGCTTGGAAGTCCAAGCCTTCTGTGATACTTCCAAGCTAAGCTTTATGTGTTTGGCAGTGTTGTGTGCCAGTTCCAGCTCTGTGTTTGGTATATACAGACACTTGCTACTCACTTGTACTCACGAGTACAAATGGTCTTTTGAAAGTTTTGCTTAGTTCAGTGGCATAGTCTTTGCTCAGTTCATCTGTTCCCATGATACTCTCTGGTTAGTTTTGATATTTTACATTACACCCTCTGGTCCTACTATCATTGTAAAGCAGCAGAGGTAGATGAGGAGACACGGAATTATATATATATGTATATGTATATATGATTGTCATTTATTTATTTTTAAATAGAATTTATCATTATTAAGGAGTTGTACCAAGGAGTTGCAATTCTTTAAGTCAGGAAATGAATACAATTCTTCTTGGACAATGGGAATTATATTATTATTTTTAACAAGTATGAAGAAAATCAGAAGTCAAAACCAAGAAGAAACCTGAAAAAGCGTATAACTCTCCTCTTATCACACCTCCTCTTTAATGTTAAGTTACACGATTAGGAGATATGGAAAGAACTATCTAAATCTGCCTAGTCATTTAAAGTGATAAAAATCTTGGAACTCTTCATAGATGATGGACACAGAAAGAATGAAAGGCATTTCTGGCAAAAGGAAGTTCTGGAGGTCACTTTGGTATTGGATGGGCCTCACCCATCTTACCCACCCAAATCTGTTGCCTAAGGAGGAATCACTGGACTGGCACAACCAAATATATTCAATCTCCCCCTCTCTCTCCCCGTCCCGCTGTCTCTGTCTGCCTCTCCCTCCCTGTCTTTTTCCTTCTCTCTCTTCCTTCCCCTGACCACCCCCACTCCCTGCCATCTCATCCTGATACTGAGGCTTAGATTCAGAGCCTAATACTCTTGCTTGGTTTTGTCACTTAAAGCTGAGGCTCGGGGGCTGGGAAGGTGGTTCAGTGGTAGAGTGCTTGCCTTGCATGCATGAGGCCCTGGGTTCCATTCCTCAGCACCACATAAGCAAAAAGAATAATGCTGGAAGTGGTGCTGTGGCTCAAGTGGTAGAGTGCTAGCCTTGAGCTGAAGAGCTGAGGGACAGCGCCCAGGCCCAGAGTTCAGGCCCCACGACCGGACCATCCCCCCCCACCAAAAAAAAAAAAACTACTGAGGCTCTACCACTTTAGCCACACCTCTGCTACCAACCAAGGTATTCTCTATGCTCAAAATATATAAAAACTACAGATAGAAACTGCCTACCATTTTGATGCAATAAACGAGAGTTTTGGGTTTAAAATGGTAGCTCCTGCTTTTATATTTTGGAGCTGTGATAATACACATGGTCATGTTTGATCATGCGTATTCTAGGATAGGCAAGATTGGTGTTATTTCTAAAGTATGGAGATGTATCTGGGCCTACCTAAAATACAAGGTTAATAGGTGAGTGTTAGGGCTTCCCTGCCCTGTATCTGCTTCTTATTTTTCTGTCTCTACCCGTTTATGAAGAATGAAGCTTTTCACCATTTCAAAGTTAAAGGTAGAAAACCTCTTCTGTGTATCCTTTTCTTGTAATTTAACATCCAGAAGTAAGTGTCGGGGAAGGAACCTTAACTACCTTTCCTCAGCTTACCTCCTAATTTCAATCTCTGAATCTGGCCCTTTTGATGTTTGTTTACAAATAATAATAATTTCATCCAGGAACTAGTAGTTCATGCCTGTACTCCTAACTACTGAGATCTGAGGATTGAGGTTTAAAGCCAGTCCAAGAAGGAAAGCTAGTAAGACCTTTATTTCCAATTAACCACCAAAAAATCTGGAATTGGAGCTGTGGCTCAAGTGGTAGAGCAGTAGCCTTGAGCTCAGGGACAGTGCCCAGACCCTGAGTTCAAGCCCCAGTATCAGCACACACACACACACACACACACACACACACACACTTTCCTGTCTTCTGACCTAATTATCCTATCTATAAACTCTTAACAAAACTGAGTCTATTGTACCTCAAAGCATAGGAGGGTTAGCTGTTATTGTCCAAGTTACACACACTAAACAAAGCATCAAGGGCCAATTTACCAGGGATGACCACTTCTGGAGTTCCAGTTGAACTCATGGTTACCAATCCCTAGTTTGCCAGTGCCTGGAGGGATCGGGCAGGTAACATGGAACAGGTATCATGAAATCAGCTCTCCTCACATGCTTTCAGCAAGCACTAACCACTGGCCCATTGGGCACATGGCAGTATCCTGAACCTCAGGGATACTTGAAAAGGAAGAGGAAGTAGCCCTTGACTTTGGAAGCTTATAATTGTATGGGAATGAAGCACCCATATGAAAAGAATAAGGGAAGTGCCTGATAGCAGAGACTATGCACAGAAGGGAAGGGAAATAACAAAATGCTGAAACAAGGATACAGGTTGACCCATTGCAATAATGAGATGTACAAGACACTATGTTGAAAACAAACTTTACAACTTGGCAGGGAGTTGGGGGCGGGAGGTGTTGAGGAGGTGGGGAGGGAAGGGATGGTAGGGGAAAAACAAAGGAGGGGGTAACAATGCTCAGAGGAAATGAACTCATTACCTTGCTCTTGTAATTGTAACCCCTCTGTACAGTATCTTTAATAAAAAATATATATATATTTTAAAAAAAGTGCCAAGGGAGCATAGGATCCAAAGAACTGGGTGGAGCCACATTGTTCCTTCAGTTTTCTTAGCTCAATACTTTGTCTCCATCTGCATCAGGGCAAATCAGAGAAGAAGCAAAGAGCTCTTCTGTTCTCCCCTGCCTGAGAAATCCATCACACCAACCACAGAGACCTTGGCTTTTTGTGTCATTGTGGGGGCTCGGCTTGGCATAAGAAAACAGATCTTCCCTGCAGGAAGTAAGGAGGACTTTATGCTTTCTTCTCACCTCCTGTAGGGTCCATCTGGCCCACAGTCCCTGATCATTGTTTGCAAAGCTTTCATTCAAACATGTACATTGTTTTTTGAGTGGTACAGGATGGAGCCAACAATAACCTTAGGTTTTGTTCTGCTCCACTCCTCTGGAGGGCAGAATTATTATATGAAGCTCCCCTCCAGCCAGTCTGCTAGTCTCTTTGTTTCCTAGGAAGCCAAGATCATTGACTTTGAACTTTTGTTCCCAGCACACCCACTCCTGGAATTCCTTACCCTACTCTTTTCCAAATATTATCCATTCCTGAGTCTTCTTGCCCTGGTGACCTTGTACCTGCAGTAATTATCTGAAGCTTTAGTTATGGCCCTGTTTTGTTAGAAATTGCTTTCTGTGTCTTTCAGACTGACCTTCCCAAATATATAGTTAAGCTCTTTTAAGGCAGAGATTTTATAACATGTAGCACAGTAGACAGATAGAAAGCTCTCATAGATCTCTGTTGGGTCTAATTCTGTATTGTTATTAAATTTTATCTTATTAATTACAAAGGAGTCTTTATTATTGTACAAAGGGATTTCAATTCCACAAGAGAAGATATATATATTTTTTTTTCCTGAGAGTCAAGGAATCTGGTTGGAGGTGTCCATGATTTTTAACCCTCTGTGAGAGCACGGGCAGTTCAGGGAATCTTTCTCTATTTCTACTTGTCCGCCAATAAAATCATGAAGAACTCAGATATTTTTCCCCAAAGTTACTTCAGCTAACTCTAAGTTTTATTTCTGATGGCCAGGGACTAGAAAAAAGGTCTCTTTGTAAAATTGTGATTGAAGACCATGAACTTAATGGTCTCTAATCTCTAGATATTTTTTCCTATTGATTAAGTTCCAGTCATAAACCTAGAATCTCTACTTCTTGATCTATTGTTCTTCAGATCTCTGACTCCACCTAAAGTTCTTCTATCCTTGAATCTGTCATGCTACAGTCTGTATTACTAGCCTGTCTATCATTCCTTAAGAGCAACTTAATCCTGGCTGGGTCTCATCTTTTGCTTATAGAGCACTAATTCTTATGAAGTGAGCAAACTCAAGGTTATGATAGCCATTTGTTTCAGTAACCTACCTGGGGTAGGTACCTGATCTACTTTCCAGGGAGTGAAAATGCTGTGTACACTACTTGCAGAACTCCATTTCCATGCTTTTATTTTAGTCACTTGAGCTCAGTTCTAAGACAACAGCATAGTAGATTGGATATAGGGACTGTTCTCTGAGGGATTTACCCATCCACTAGTTTCTATTAGGTAAATTAAAGAATTGTCTGACGAATGCCCTTCTGATGCAGTCTTCAAAGATTACCTCTTCCTCTTTCTATCCCTCCTATATTGCTTTTATTTTTTTTTAATCTTTAAAATAATTGTGCTGGAAAAATCACCCTTCTTGAAGGAAAGAGAAAATGGAGGAGAGAGGGCACCAAGGGCCGGCATGGTATAGGACAACCACCTTGCTAAGAATGATGGTTTGGACATCAGCCAGGGGTCAACTCCACCTTCCCTATCTTCTCAAATAGCTTTAGGATGTGCTTATGAGCATAAATTACATGTCCCCTTTAACACACTGTGCTTCTTTGGGAAATGAATTTAACCTTTCAGTGGCCCAAGCATAAATGATGGATGCCAAAGTGTTACCTCCCGTGATTTTGTGACAACAAAAACTCTTGAAATATTAGGAGAGTCTTGGAAGAATAAAGTGACCTTACAGACCTTACACTTCTGGCTATGGATAAAGCTATACCATTATTTAAAACGGAGCTTTCTGGTTTGTCATAAATTTATGTTCTCAATTTACTCAGTTTGTTCTGTTCTCAGTTTTTTAGTTTGTTCTGGGGAGACCTAAATCAGATATGGGCAGTGCTGTTGTTGTTGCTTTTTCTTTTGTGCCAATATAAGAGCTTGAACTCAGGGTTCAACTGACTCTTGGCTATTTTTCTCAAAGTTAGTGCTTGAACCACAGCTCTGCTTGTAGCTTTTTGGTGCTTAATTGAAGATAAATGTCTTACAGACTTTCTGCTTGGGCTAGCTTCAAATCATGATCCTTTGATCTCAGCTTCCTGAGTATCTAGGATTACAGGAGTGAACCCCTGGAGTCTGGAGTATGGAATAGGTGATACCACCTTTGCTCATGACTTCTGTTTGCCTCTCTCCCTCACACTTGTGTTGCTTGCAGGGTTGGGCCCACATTGTTCATCTCGACCTTGTAGGAGGTAGAGCCACTGAACACAGCTTAACAAAACTTTTCAATTTGGTTAAAGGGAGACAGTACCCACCTTGGGTATTGTGTGTGTACTAGATGTGCTAAAAGTGATTGCCCGTGGATAAATAGAAAGAATTTTCCAGGTGAATGGATGTCATTTAAATTCATGGCCTAACTACCTCTTAGTTTTGACTGTTAGATAAGACATAGGAGTCACTGGTAGTCCAAAGTGTTTTCCCACTTTAACTGCTGCACATCTTGTTTTATTATCGCATTAAATTATTATTATTAATTATTTGTGCCAGACACTGTCTTTGAGCTTTTGTGCTCAAGGCTAGAATTCTAGTACTTGAGCCACAGCTCCACTTCCAGCTTTTCTAGTAGTTAATTCAAGATAAGAGTCTCACTGGCTTTCCTGTCAGGGCTGGCTTCAAACCTCAGATCTCAGTGTCTTGAGTAGCCAGGATTACAAGTGTGAGCCACCAGCACCTGGCTTAAATTATTTTTATCAAGGGCTAGTTTTTTATTTTTATTTTTATTGTGAGAATACCGTACAGAGGAGTTACAATTACATGGGCAAGATAACGAGTACATTTCTTATCAAGCATTGTTGCCTTCTCGTTGTTTCCCCTTCCCATCCCTTCCTATACCTTTCTATACTCCTCCCCTCCCCCCACCCGATCCTCCCCCCACCCCCCACCAAAGTTGTTAAGTTCGTTTTTTTGACATAACGACTTGTACATCTCATTGTTGCAATGGGTCCACCCGTATCCCTAGGTAAATAATTTGTTTTTTTTCCTTCCCCTCCACAAATTATACCAACATCAAATACAGTAAAAGTATGGGTTATACTGTGGGGGAGGGACATACAAAGCAACAAAGAAATCATCTTATAAACATGATAGAAACAATTTCATGAAAGGAAAAAAAAAACATTTGAATACTTATCTTGGGGTTCATTCCCCTAACATCAACTTATCTGACCTTTTCTGCTTGACTCAGACATATACTAGTTATTGCAAATAAGGGAAACCATGGGACCTATGTTTCTTTGGGCCTGGCTTACTTCACTTAATATAATTTTTTCCCAGTCTTTCCATTTCCTAACAAATGGGGCAATGTCATTCTTTCTGATGGAGGCATAGAATTCCATTGTGTATATATACCACATTTTCTTGATCCATTCATCTACTGAGGGGCATCTGGGTTGGTTCCATATCTTAGCTATGGTAAATAATGCTGCAATAAACATAGTCGTGCTGGTAGCTTTAGTGTGGTCTTTTTTGTGATCATTTGGGTAAATGCCCAAGTGGGATTGCTGGGTCATAGGGGAGCTCTATGTGGAGTCTTTTGAGGAACCTCTATTCTGCTTTCCAAAGTGGTTGAACAAGTTTACATTCCCACCAACAATGCAGTAAGGTTCCCTTCTGTTCGCATCACCTCCAGCATCTGTTGTTATAAGAGTTCTTGATTTAAAAAAAAAAAAAAAAAGAGTTCTTGATTATAGCCATTATAACTAGGGTGAGGTGGTATCTTAATGTTGTTTTGATTTGCATTTCTATTATGGCTAGAGAGGTTGAGCATTTCTTCATGTGTCTATTGGCCATCCTTCTTTCCTCTTCAGAGAAGTTTCTCTTTAAGTCTTTAGCCCACTTATTTATTGGGCAGTTGTTTCTTTGAAGATTTGTTTTGGGGGGATTTAATTTTTTAAGTTCCAGGTATATTTTAGATATGAGACCCTAGTCTGTTGTATGGCTAGTGAAGATCTTCTCCCAGTCCATGGGCTTTCTGTTGATCTTGCTAGCTATGTCCTTTGCCATGCAGAAGCTCTGCAATTTCATGCAATCCCATTTGTCTCAAGGGCTAGTTTTACCTAACATTATTCATTTTGTTGCTAAACAAGATGAAATAATCTCTGAGCTCCTCTCTTTTATCTTAAAGTAGAAAACCAGAAAAAGCCCATAATTGCTACATTCTACTTTAGCAAAGGACAGGATCTCACCCATTATGGATGTGATTCAGGCTTCATGGGTGACTGAATTTTCTTAGGTATATATATATATATATATATATATATATATATATATATATATATATATATACTATCATGGGAGGATTTATTTATTTTTCTTTTCCTTTTTGTTTTGGTTTTCTTTTCTTTTCTTGCTAGTCCTAGGGCTTGAACTCAGAGTCTGGGTGCTATCCCAGCCTCTTTGTACTCAAGGCTAGCACCCTTCCACTTCAGCCACAGTGCCACTTCCAGCCTTTTCTGAGTAGTTTATTGGAGATAAGAGTCTCATGAACATTCCTAGCCTGGCTGGCTTTGAACTGTGATCCTCAGAGTTTAGCCTCCTGAGTAGCTAGGATTATAGGTATGAGCCTGGCTTTGGGAGGATTTTTACTCCCAGCTATCACTGTTTTTTTCAGTGCTAAAGACCCATCTAAATACGTGAATTTTAACTCTGGACAGCTGTCCCCATATTTAGTACCCACGTCAGGTGCTACAAAACTGGAGCAACAAGGATAATTGATTAATGAAAGAAGAGTTGAGATGGTTAAAGCAAAGTTCAATTCCTGGGTTTCTAATTGCCCAAAAGGAATTTTCACTTGGGGAAGGGGAGGAAACACAGAAAAAAATCAACCAATATTTTTTCTCCCCTGACCCACTTCTAAAGACAAAAAGTAACAACAACAAAACCCCAAACAAACAGCACCTCTACCACTACCAACACCCACAACAAAATCACCCATGTTTCCATTTCTTGAATTCATTTCAATAAATAGTATTTTAAGTGTTCAGTGGAGTTATACCTTCGGGTTCCTTTCCTACGACTATCTTATTTTAGTCTCACTGTTTGTGTATGAAGGCCTAAAGACTTGTATAAGCTATCATGTCTAGTTGTATTTAGATCTAGCTTCCATAGATGAGAGCAAATATGCCGTTTATCTCGCTGAGCTCAGCCAACAGATTTTTTTTTTCTTTTGAGCAGACAATAGATATATAACATTATATGTAATCCAGAAAAGCATTAGGCATCCCCTCTACTCTTAAGGGCCCCAAGCTGAAAACTAAGGAGGAAAAAAAAATCCCACTATAAACTGAGTTGGAAAATGCTTTCTGAGTTTCTGTTTGCATGAGACACTATAATGCCTAATGGGAAGTGTGAGCATTTAGACCACTTTTCCAAGAACTATCCACGACTCCTTATTGCATTAGTGTAATTATTAATATCCAACCTTTGACCTTCACAATTGTTCTGCTTTAGATGATTAATTATGAAGTTAGTGATGGAGAATGATGGACTTTCCATGCTCTTCTATAGGATTGAAATCATCAGAGAACATTGCCATAGCAACTGAAAAACCATGCTAATGGGTGCTTTGTTAACAGATGATAGGCATTGTCACACCCTGGATATATTTTAGTTGGGATGAAGCAATTCCTTCCATTACCTATGAGGTTTGTATAGGCTACATTTTTATTGTTGGTTGATCTAATGGAAAGGGTTATTTTCTTCAGGTTGAAATTGTGATCTCTGGGACAGGCTTAGCCTATTGCTGAGACATGTCAGATCTGTCACCTGTGGGAGTGGATCAAGGAACAGCCTTAAGGAATGTGCAAAAAGTGAACTAGAGAGACTTGTGCTGTCCATGAAAGAAATGGGGTGGCGGGGGTGCGGAGTGGGGGGGGTCTCACAAGGTCAATAACCAGGCCTGACCATGCTGGACACTAGACCTATAGTCAAAAAGATAGGAGGAATTTGAGAGATAGGAAAAACACCAGGGTATAGGAGGAACAACCAGCAATGTGGCATGAGTCAGAGGCTGGCAGGAGGCAGGCAGAGGTCAGGTGATGGAGACCCTACATCCACAAGCATTGTGTTTTGAATTTGGGAAATGCAATGGTACCTGAGATGCAACTTCCATCTGCCAGCTCTGACTGCTGGTTTGCTGGTTTGTTCGTTTACTGATGGGCCTGGGACTTGAATTCAGGGCCTAGATGCCATCCCTCAGCTTTTTGTTGTTGTTGTTCAGGATTGGTGCTGTACCACTTGACCTGCAGCTCCACTTCCAGCTTTTGGTGGTGAATTGGAAATAAAAGTTAATAGACTTTTCTTCCTGGGTCATCTTCAAAGCAGGATTCTCAAATCTCAGCCTCTTCTGTAGCTAGAATTACAGGCATGAGCCACTTGCACCCAGCTCTCTGAATATTTTTTGTTTTTTTGGTTGGTTGTGAGGCTTGAACTCTGGGCCTGGGTGCTGTCCCTCAGCTCTTCAGCTCAAGGCGAGCACTCTACCATTTGAGCTACAACGCCACTTCTGGTTTTCTGGGGGTTTATTGGAGATAGGAGTCTCACAGTCTTTCCTGCCCCGGCTGGCTTTGAACCACGATCCTCAGATCTCAGCCTCCTGAGTAGCTACGATTAAAGGCATGAGCCACCTGCACCCAGCTCTCTGACTATTTTTGATGGCCTTGGAAGCTAACACTTTTGTTACAAGATGATCTGTTTTCCAGGGTCCTTAAGATCTCTGAGGATGCATTGTTCACACTGGAGACTAAGGAGCACTACAACATGGGTTCTGCAATCCTGGACAATCACCACTTGCTGGACAACCCACCCTGGTCCAGTTTGGTGTCACCTCCAGGTGCTACAGAAGAACTGGCCCAGCAAGGACAATCGACTTATGAGGGTCAAGGTCATGGTGTTTAAAGCAATTGCTGACAAAGCTAGGTTGGCACTGAAAATCCCACTGGTTCTTTTGATGGCTTCTCCCACTGGCAGACTTATATGGTCCAGAAGGCCTTGTAAGCCAGCTTGGACCTCCACCTCTAAGCCACTGGATCTTGAACTCCTGCCATTCTGGACTGCACAGAGTACAGTATAGAAAGCAGATCATCTTATTTACCCAGCAAGTTCTTGGCAGCAGTCTGGAATGAGCAAATAGAATCACCCGAAAAGGCAAAATGTAAAACTAGCAGGAAGAACTGTCTCCAATCATGTGAGAAGAGCATGCCAACCAAGATTCTTTTCAAAGAAGAGCCTTATGAAGAAATAGATGACTAAGGACTTTCAAAATCAAGAGCAGATGTTTGTTTGCCAGCACAAGAGACCCAGTGCTAAACATGATATCTGCAACAAACATCTCTCCTAGGCCCAAGGGAGATTTTTCCTTAAAGTTGTGCAAACCTTCTCCCCTTTACTAACTCACTTAGACACATCTCTTAAATTGCTACATTTTCTTCTTTCTGGCCAGAGACTGAACAGTGTTCACTTGGTGAATAATCAAAGATGAACTAAGGCAGTGTAGTAATGCTGAGGGATGGAAACCATCTTGACCAAAAATGGGCCATGGGGTAACTGGGCCGATTTGAGGAGCACATGTGGTTGCAATCTATCTCTCACATCCAGATACTTCCGTGAGAATGTTCTAGACATTGTGGAAGTCATATGATATGACCATTTTTCTTTCTTTTTCTTTTTTTAAATTTTTTTTGGGGTCCGGTCATGGCGCCTGAACTCGGGCTGGGCACTGTCCCTCAGCTCTTCAGCTCAAGGCTAGTGCTCTACCACTTGAGCCACAGTGCCACTTTCGGCTTTTTTCTTTTTGTGTATGTGGTGCTGAGGAATCGAACCCAGGGCCTCAGGCATGCAAGGTAAGCGCTCTACCACTGAGCCACCTTCCCAGCCCTCGTTTTCTTTTTTTTATTGGGGTTTGAACTAAAGCTTCACCCTTGCTATGCAATCAATCTACACTTGTGCCATGCATCCAGTCTTCTATTTATTTAATACCACTATGTTTTATTATTTCAGTTACTATTTGATGGGGTGGGGCAATCACACTTTTTGCCCAGTCTGGCCTTGGACTACAGCCTCCTACCTCTACAGTATGGGTAGCTAAGATTATTGGTAGTAACAACACTCCTAGCTCTTTACTTGACATTGGCCTTACTCTTTAAAATATATATAATTTTATTGTTATTATTAAGGTGCTGTACAGAGGAGTTACCATTTCATAAGTCAGGTAAAGAACATTTCTTTTTTTTAAAGTACATTTCTTTTTGGACAATGTTACCCCTTCCTTTGCTTTTCCCCAATTTCCCCCTTCCTTCTCCGCCTTGCTAACTTTTTAAATAGGCTGGCCTTGAAAAACAGCCTTACTGATCTCTGTCTCCCAAGTAGCTGAAATTACAGGTGTGAACCACCAGGCACAACTGAATTCTAACACTTTTTTGTGTGATTGTTCTGGTGCTTGAACTCAGGCCCTAAGAGTTGTCCATGATCTTCTTTTCTCAAGTCTAGCACTCTACCACTTGAGCCACAGCTCCACTTCCAGCTTTTTTTTTTTTTTTGGTAGTTAAGAGTCTCACAGACTTTCTTGTCCAGGCTATCTTCAAACCACAATCCCTAGATCTGAGCCTCCTGAGTAACTAGAATTACAGACATGAGCTATTGGCACTCAACTTCAAATTATTCTTTATGTTATTTTCCCAGGAGAGAAAACATCTCTCATTTCATAGCCTTTTTTAGGATGTTTCAATTCATGCTTCTCTGACACACCAGTACTACTCTCTTTCAATGCTATTCTCTGCTGACGTGAGGAACTTGGTCCAAAGTGCGAATCATTCATGTATTATTTTCTTAGTGGAGAAAGTCAGGCTCTATGAAACACAAAGCCTGACCATAGTCAGCCAAACCATCATGGTTTTGAAACAGTGGTCCACATTCATGATGGAACAAGCTCTCTTTCCAGAAGCTGCATGGTAACATCCTCCACCGACTGCCCTTTGAGCAACCTGGGAACACACACAGCCAGTTCTATCATCATTACCGTCTCTCCCTCCTCTACTTTGCAATGTCCTCACATTTCAAAAAGGTCATATGTTTTGAAACAACCCAAATTTGTAGAAAAGTTTCAAGCAAAGCACAGAGAATTCTTGTCTGCCTTTCATCCGCACCCTTTTCAGGGTGGCCTGTATGTACTTGCTCCCAAAGCTCCGGCTCCTCATCACATGACAGAAGTCTCTCCCCTAGGAATGTTGACATCCCTGCTCTTGACCTTTATGGAGACTGCATTCTAGTGCATGACTCTAGCTTGATTTTCCCTGTGCCTTTTCCTTAGTAGACCCTGGCTGTGTGTTTCCAGCAAAAATGTCACAGAAGTGGTGTTGCAACCTCTTGGCTCCTGCCGACTTTTATATCAATGTGTCACATTACCTGTGCTAGTCTTTTGTTGGTGGTGGTAGTGGTGGTTGTGGGGGCTGAACTCTGGGCTTGGGCGCTGTCCCTCAGCTCTTCAGCTCAAGGCTAGTGCTCTACCACTTGAGCCACAGCGCCACTTCCGGCTTTTTTCTTTTTGCTTATGTGGTGCTGAGGAATCGAACCCAGGGCCTCATGCATGCCAGGCAAGCACTCTACCACTGAGCCACCTTCCCAGGCCCTGTGCTAGTCATTTTGAACACTTGATTGAGATAGCATTTGATCCTGTTACCACTGTATGTTTTAATGTTGTAATGGTGTAAAAATTCCATTACTTATTATCCCTTTGCATGTTTTAAAAATCTATTGATACTTTTTGCTGGAATTATTACTGAGATGTTTGCCAAATAGTCATCAAATTATATCATTCCTGCTATATTCGTTACTTGGCATTAAGGAGGAACTTTCTCATCTCCCTATATAAAACTCATTTTTAGGATGAATGTGAGCAAAGTTACATTATATAACTTCATATATATATATATGTATATATATATAGATATAGATATAATGGAAATAGCGTAATGGAACCAAGTAGAAAACTGTTTAAAAAAGAGGAGGATGAGATGAGGGAGTTAAGAAAGAATAATACAGACAGAATGGATTTGATTGAAGGACATTGTACAATTTATTTATGCTAATATTTTTTTAAGTTTGAGCAAGGATTTATTTTTACTACAGCAGGGTTAAAAGGAGGGAGAACTAAAAAAAACAAAAGAAACATTTCCTGTTCCTCTTGCAGGAACTGAGAGCTAAGGACATTGTTAATAACCTTTTAAAGGATCCAAGCCAAGAAAAAAATTACTTTGTAAAAATTTATTAAAATTACTTGTGCAATGAGTTACAATCTTTTACTATCATAATTATTTTGATGTTCATTTTATGATTTTTTAACTATCACTAAAAATGATTTAAAAATGACCACTTTACCCTAGATTTTAGCAGTCATAGAACTATGGAGATGGAGTTTATGCCCTTTGACTTGTGGCTGTCATTCTGTGAGTCACTTCTTTACAAGTTGTTCTAAGTCATTTTATACTTTTTCTGCCCTAATGCTGGATCAGCCAATTCTCTAGAGGAATTTCCTTTCCTTTTCATGAAGATGGATATTGAGAAGCCAAGATGTGGGCCTTACTTTGACCTTTGCTACTAGAGCGTGACTACCTCCAGACCCATTTAGTAGAAAGAAATAAGAACTATAAATTTTTACACATAGATACGTGCATGTACACAAGAACAGTGCACATGTGCCTGAAATCTCTCTGAGTTTATTATTTTTTTCCCAGAACATTGACTTTAACTCTGGACCTGACATTTTCACTTGGCTGTCTTGCTCATAGCTGGTGCTCTACTATTTGAGCCATGCCTCTAGTCTGGCATTTTGCTGGATATTTTAGGGATGGAATCTCTGGGACTTTTCTGCTTGGGTTGGCTTCAAAACACAATGCTCCAGATTTTAGCCTCCTAGGTAGCGGGGATTACAAGCACAAACCACCAGTGCTTCGCTTAATTCTCTACTTCTGTCTCTGTTCTTCATTACCCTTAGTATGTTTATTTGTTCAATGCTTTCTATCTAGCTCCTCTCCCAATGACACGAGGCTGCCTCTCTCCCTGCTCTGACATTACCCTTGAAAAGGCCACATTACCTCTTGTTACCTGCTGTTCCACCATCTTGCCCCAATAATATCCTTATCCCAGCTACCCCTATGTCCTGTTAGCGCTTGGCTTGTGACTGCAGGGATGAATTAGGACAGAGAAGGAATAAAGCCAAATTGCTGTCTCTTAATTAGGAATAAAAATAAGCAAAAGCTAAATTAGGATTACTTGCAAGGGTTAGTCCTTTGTCTACTAATGTGCTTTAGGATTTAAACTTAAGACAGATGACCTATCTTCTAGCATGGTATGAAGTGGAAACAGATGATCTTAAGTAGCTGTGTATCTACTTTAAGACTGTAATCATGGCCAGGAGGCTGGGAGGAGGTGGCATTTGTGCATCTTGCAGTGAACTTCTACCTTGGCTCTAGCCAAAAACTAGGGCTGTCAGCATTGGCTTTGATGATGCTAAGTCAGCAGAATGCTTGTCAACTGGTCTAGACATGAATAATGCAAGCAGAATAAGAAACAGATAACTGGGTTTTCATTTGCACCCAGAGGTAGGACTCACCTTGTTGTGCGGGACAGTCTTGCTTGTCTGTGGCTTGTCCCACTCCAATGCCAATGGAGTAAGTGCTCCTTGAGTACTCACCCATGGGTGTCTAGTTTGGAATGCATTAATGCTATTATCATTGCCATGTTTGCGAGGGACCGTGTTCCTCAGCCTCCACAGAGCACAGCACACTTACCATTACTACTAGAAAGGGAAGTGGCTATGGTGGCTGCTTCCATATCATGTAGCTGCCCATCATTGTGTGCAGCTCCAATGAACCCCACAGCCAGACTCCAGGCTAGCAGGTAGCATCACATCATTGAGGTAGGTAAAATGGGAGCAATCTAGGTATTCCTATGGTGAAATTAGTATCAGCACAATAGTGGCCTCATGATCAATTTCATTTTGGCTGAGCTACAAATTCATATTTCCTGTGATTGAGTCCTTCCTGATCAGTTCCAAACTTCTATGAGATCAAGGGCAGGATGCAACACTTATTGTAATCACCTAAAATAAGTTGTCAGTACAGTTGATGACTTACATTTGGTTTTTTTCCCCCCCAGATAGACCAAGAACCACAACATTGGGTGAGGGCTTGGGACAATTTTCCCACAGTGTTTCAGGCACATCCGCTTATTTGCATTTCATTTATCTACTTACTTATGTAGTATTGGAACTTGAATTCATGATTTCACATTTGGTAGAGCAGATGTTCTACCTTTTAAAACCACCTCCAACTTCTTCCTGGATTTTTAGATAGAGTCTGGTTTGTCTTGTGTAGGGCCAGCCACAAATCACGATTTTCCTCTCTATAACCCCTCCATAGCTTAGATTCAGGTATGGACTACCACACAAGTTTATTTCTTGACATAGGGTCTCACTAACCTTTTACCTAAGCTGGATTTGATCCATGATCATCCTAAGCTCTGCCTCCAGAGTAGCTGGGTTTATAGGCATACATATACCTGGCTTTCTGATCGTTTTAAACAAAGTACAGCAACATATAATTTAGACTAAATGATTGTTAACTGGATGCCTGGATACTTTTCATTCTATAACTGTTTGTATACTTGATATGGAGAAAAACATTTTTTAGATTTCCCATTTCTCATTTGCTTTTAAAAATAACACTGCAAGCCGGATGCCGGTTGCTCATGCCTGTAATCCTAGCTACTCAGGAGACTGAGATCTAAGGATTGTGGTTCAAAGCCAGCCTGAGCGAGAAAGTCCATGAGACTCTTATCTCCAATTAATTACCCAAAAGCCAGAAATGGCACTGTGACTCAAGTGGTAGAGTGCTCTTCTTGAGCTGAAGAGCTCAGGGACAGTGCCCAGGCCCAGAGTTCAAGCCCCAATGGCTGACAAAAAAACAAAGAACAAAAAACTGTGTTTATTGTAAACTGTCTTAAATCTGCTTTGGGAATAACTCTGAGACCCATTTTTTAAATGATGGCATACATTTCTATCTTTGTACTTCAGGCAAGTAAAAAGGAAAGAGACATAGAACCACAGAGCTACAAAACCAATAGTAGATAACACACAAATTGTGTTTTCCAAATTGCAATACCCAAGTGGGTCCAGAAATAAATCTAACAAGTTCAAACAGTATTAAAAAATAATATGGAATAGGACAGAAAATATCCAAGTACATCATGCGTAGTAAAGTTCTATTTAATGGAAATTTAAATCAGGGAGCTTTGACATGTTTAAAATATTGAAGCAATTAAACTAAGAAAATCAGAACTTTGCCCAGTAGACAAGAGCATTTATAATACTAAACAAGATTCTTTATGATTGTTTAGAGCCTAAATATGTACAGAAATAGTAGTTACTTGGTTCAATATTGAAAATACTCAATTTATAATTTAAACGCTTTTAAAACAGAATCTTTAGGCCCAGAGGTTTTCAATAGGAAATTCCACAGAACATTTAAAGAAAACAACTCTTCATGATTTATTATTATTATTATTATTCTGAGACTTGGACTCAGGGCCTGAATGCTATCCTTGACTTTTTTTGCTCAAGGCTAGTGCTGTACCATTTGAGCAACAACTTCACTATTGACTATTTTTTTTGCCAGTCCTGGGGCTTGAACTCAGGGCCTGGGCACTGTCCCTGAGCTTCTTTTGCTCAAGGATAGTGCTCTCCACTTAAGCCACAGCACCACTTCTGGCTTTTTCTGTGTATGTGGTGCTGAGGAATTGAAGCTTTGTGCATGCTATGCCAGCACTCTACCACTAAGCCACATTATTTTTGATGGTTAATTGGGAATAAGAGACTCAGATGTTCCTGCCTGGTCTGGCTTTGAAATACGATCCTCATATATTAGCTAGGATTACTGGTATAAACCACTAACATTTGGCTTGATTTTTTTCTTGAAAACAGAAGAGAATGTTTACCATTTCATTTTACAAGGTTAACACTAACCTGTTCCAATACTGCACGAATACAGCCTATATTAGGTACAAGAATCCTCAACAAAATCATAACAAATCAAATGTAGCAATATATGAAAAGGATTATATATTATGATTAGGTAGGATTTATGTCAGATATGCAAGACCAGATGATTGTCAGTTAATGTAAAATATTACATGATCATAATTCACACATGATTAAAAACTCTCAGCAAACTAGGACTAAATAAAGATTTCCTCAGAGCAGCTACAAAGTACCTACAGGTAATATCACATCACTTTTAATGGCCAAAGACTGCTGTCAACATACCAGAAAGCCTAACTATTACAGTAGGAAATGTAAGGAAATAGATTGGAAAGGAAGAAATTAAACTGCCCTGTTTTCATAACCTGTCTATGTAGACAACCTCAAACTGACCAACGAAAGAAAAAAAGTTTAGAGCTAATAATTGAGTTCAGCAAGCCTGCAGCATATAAAATCAACACCGAGAAATCAACGATTTGTCTGCATACTAATTATAAGAGTTGGATGTCAAAATTAATAACACAATTCAAATTAAAGTCAGTGCAAATGAAATAAAATGCTCATGGATGACCTGTAAATTGAAAAGAACAAAATACGGTTGCTCAGTGCTGAGGTTGCAACTGGTGACACACATCTCTGCATTGCCTGTGTGGGGACAAGGCGCAGGGGCCGAGGTGGGCAGTGGTGAGCTACACTGGAAGCACAAATGAAAGCGTGTGTGGGTCTCTCCGCTCCAGCCACTGCCAACAATGTCACTCCTGAGTGTTTCTCTTTGCTTTTGTCCGTAGAAAGCTCATCATACCTAGAGAAGCTCTGGAGAAAAACCACGCCATTTCACAGCAGAAAGTGTAATTAAATGGGGGAAGGATTTGTGCAGGGCAAATACCTTTACTTTGCTCCCTCTGAAATATAATCCAGGAATAATATAGGGTGAGATAATGATTAATTAAGAAAAATGCCTATGTTTCTTTGGGTCTGGCTTACTTCACTTAATTAAGATTTTTTTCTAAGTATTTCCATTTCCTTATGAATGGGGCAATGTCATCCTTTCTGATGGAAGCATAGAATTCACATTTTCTTGATCTATTCATCTACTGAGGGGCATCTGGGTTGGTTCCATATGGTGACTAGTGCTGCGATAAACATAGTTGTGCTGGTAGCTTTAGTATGGCCTTGTTTGGGGTCATTTGGGTAAATGCCCAGAAGTAGGATTGCTGGGCCATAGGGAAGCTCTATGTTTAGTCTTTTGAGGAACCTCCATACTGCTTTCCAGAGTGGCTGAACAAGTTTATACTCCCACCAACATTGTAGTAGCTTTCCCTTTTGGCCACATCTCCACCAGTATCTGTTGTTATTAGATTTCTTGATAATGGCCATTCTAACTGGGGTAAGATAGAATCATCAATGTTGTTTTGATTTGCATGTATTCCCTCATTTGTAATAATTAGCATATGTCTAAGATAGTCCTAGAAAAGGAGAACAATAGCTCAATAGCTATGTACATATGACCATATAAGATGACGTTACGCAAAATGAATGCCAAGATGTGAAACGAGGTTTTACTATGTTGTTGTTTTTTAATGTACTGTGTGAAGTTATTTCTTTTTTTCTTTTGTTCTTTTTTTCCTATGGCGTATCCCTTGTTGTCACTGTATTTGATTTTGGTAGCCTGAGTATTGTATATACATTTATCTGAATTAGGGAAGGGTAGGGAACACAGAATGGTGAGACAAAGGACAAAGGGGGAACCATTGCCACAACGATACTCAACAGACACTATGTTAGAAATGAACTTTACAACTTGGTGGGGGTTGGGAGGGAAAGTGGGAGAAAAACAAGGGAAGGATAACAATGTTGGACAAGAAATGTACTCACTACCTTACATATGTAACTGTGCATCACTTTGACAATAAAATTAATTTAAAAAATAATAATTACAAGGAAAGACTGTAATTTGACTGTGATTTAAAAATCCATGTATATCTGTCCATTTTCCTGAACAAAAAAAATACATTTTAATATAAAAAAGAAAGAAAAATGCCTACAAGCCCTGCATTGGTGCCTCCTGCCTGTAATCCTACCTACTTAGGAGGCTGAGATCTGAGGACTGAGGTTTGAAGCTAAGTGGCACAGGCAAATCTGACTTTTATCTTCAATTAAACAGCAAAAAGCTGGAAGTATGGTTCAAGTGGTACAGTGTCAGCCTTGAGGAAAAAGGCTAATGGAGCACACGAGGCCTTGAGTGAATTCACCATCCCCCACTATAAACAAACAAAAATGATAAAAGGAAAGCATCTGAATAGCACAGGTTTATTGCATGAACAAATATGCAAAGCTGGGTCAAATGAATTTAGGAGAAAGCCTGGCACAGGTAGCTCAAGCCTGTCATTCTAGCTACTCAAAAGGCTGAGATGTAAGGATCACAGTTTGAAGCCAGCCCAGGCAGGAAAGTCCATGAGACTCTCATCTCTGTTAACCAGCAAGAAGCTAGAAGTAGAGGTGTGTTGAGGCTCAGCCTTGAGCTAAAAAGCTAAGAGATTGCCCCTGCCCTGAGTTCAATCTACAGCATCAGAACAACAGCAACAAAAATGAACAAACAAATAAAACAACAAAAAACTTACGAGAATGCTTTGGATTAGGTCTTGGTGTTTGGTTCAATTAATTCCCTAATGGAAATAATTAATAAACATTGTTATTAATAATTGTTAATATTTAAAAGTTATTGTTATCATTAGTAATAATACAATCTGTGGAATCTCTCCTGGCTAATTTCACATCCAAATCGAATCGTAATTAACTCAGCAGCATTCTCTAATGAGAGGTGAGCTATGGGGGTTGGAAGTCATAATCAGTTTCTCCTCACCAAGCCCATTAGTGCAGGTGTGGATTACCACTTTCTTATGCAAGTGGCAGAGAGGGCTGGGTGCTGCAAGCCAAGCGTCTTTTGTGAGTACAGATATACTGAGGTTCATACAAACCTTTGCAAGTCCCTCCAGTAATTATATGGGTCTTCCAAACATGACAGGCCCACCTTTATCCCTGGGTAGTGATAAATACTGCAGGAGGAGTCCACAGCACATAATAGATAAAGTATCTATGCCCCCACGTCATGGCGGCCACTAAAGTGGAGGCGGGGGAAGCTCCACAGAGCCATATCCCAGAGCACTTTGGAGATCTGTTCTCACCTCTGAGTTCTGTCATGCTGAGGGCATCCAAAACTTGGGTAGGACAGAGAAAGATGAGCCGACAGGCCATGGTTGCCAATATTCCCAAGGGGGCTTCCACATTACTTCCTGGGAAGCTGGGGTTGGAATTCTGCTAGATGGGGTCTCAGAGTTTGTCCACAAGGAGCCTCTCCCTCTGGAACTTTGCCAGGCCATAGTTGTAGGGTAAAGGGGTGGGAGGGAGGGGAGCGGGGAGGAGACCAAACCATAAATAACTCCTTTCTTCTTGAACAAGCTACTGTTGGAAGTGAATTCACTGGAATTTTCAGGTTTTTGGCCATCAGCACTACAATTAGGAAACAGAAAAGCCAACCAACAAAAACATATGGAAACCACATACTAAATCAGCACTCTGTCATACTGTATTAAAAAAAATAGCACTATCCATTCAGAGTGGATTCTAGCATGGGACCACTTCTGGCTGTAGCTTTCTCTCCAAAGGTGTAGAAAGGAAGATGGCAAGTAGACAGGGGGCCACATTGTTTAAGCAGTGTGATTGCTTACGATGCTTCTAGGGTATACTGAGTGCTCAGGGGGTTCATAGTACCTATTCAGTCTTTTAAGTGTCCCAGATTGTACAAGTTACATGGTCCTCCTAAGATAAAAAGCAAGCAACTGAAAATAACTTCCAGACTCCAGATCTCAACAAACTACCTCTCAAGTCTCTTCCCATGACTGCATTCACAACTGGCAACCATGGCCTGCAGGAAGTTCATCTCAGTCATGGTTTTGCATGGCCCATGACATAAGAATGGTTTTTACATTTTTTAAAAGGGTTTTCAAATAAAGACAAAGAAAAATAAGCAAGACGAACTGAATATGGACACAAAAGTTAAAATATTTTATAGCAAAAGAGGCCTGGCTGCTAGAGCTTATAGCTTTGGGCGGAGGACCAGAATCTTGGATCATTACTAATGATCCCAATGATCCTAAAGAAAGGTGATTGTTCTGTATCTTTCCTCATTGAAAGTCAAGGTCCAGCCCTGGTCAGATGCTGCATAGCATGTATGTGTGCACGTGCTTGTATGAGAGAGGAGAAAGAGAGAGAGAGAGAGAGAGAGAGAGAGAGAGAGAGAGAGAGAGAGGGAGAGAGAGATTGTTGGAGAGTGGGGGAAAACATCAATACTTGTGAAATGGCACCAACTCAAATGTGATACTTGTCAGAAGACAACATGAGATGGCAAGTATCATCTTTTGAGATTCCTCCCTTCTCTCCTGCCAAAGGATGAAGGAGAAGGAAAAGAAATAGGGATTGGTGAGAGTTTCCCTGTCCTGAACTATCTCAGGCTTTCTATTCTGGGATAAAAAGAATGTTGAGGTCAAGAATCCTGCCTCTTTCCTAGGACTCCCAGTAGCTACCAATCCCTAGTGTTTCTGTTCATCACGATCAGCCTCTGAAGGGTACCCTCACCAGACACAGATGGCTCATGCCTGTAATCCTAGCTATGTAGGAGGCTGGTATCTGAAGTTGAAAATTTGAAGCCAGCCTGGGCAGGAAATCCAGTGAGACTCTTTTCTCTACTTAAAATGCCAGAAGTGGAGCTGTGGATCTAGTGGTAGAGCACTACCCTTGTATAAAAGAAGCTCAGTGCCCAAGCCCTAAGGGCTCGTGCACACGCGCGCACACGCGTACACACACACACACACGCACACACATACAAAGAAAAAGCTCTTGAGCAGCAGTCAGCTGAATTACTCACAGCTGATACTTGCTACTCTAGATAAATTGCTCTAGAAAAGTGGTTTTTCTTTTCAATCTTTTTACTCCCACCACCTCAGAGATGAGAAACTCATTTTCCACTTGGGTAACGGTTGTGAAAACTATTAAACATTGGTGAAGACCTCTGTCACCCCTTCCCCTTCCCATTTCTGTGTTCAGCTATTTCTGAGAAGCTAGGTATGGTGGTGAATGCCTATAATCCAGCTGTGGTGTAAGAATGATGAAGTTAGAGACCAGACCAGGCAAAGTTACTAAAAGCCTATCTTAGAAACAAAATTAAAAGGTATGGGGGAGGTGGTTCATGTGGAACACCACTTGCCTCATGCATATAAGGTCCTTGGTTTAATCTTCAATAATTCAGAAAGAAAAAAAAGTTTCAAGAAAGATAACAATGTAAGAAACTCACGTTTGCATCTACCCTTTCAAACACTCTACCCTTCGTGGAAGAGCGATCACAGACTCCCAGGGGTCAGAGGGCTGAAGGATGTGAGGTGTCCTGGGGTCCCTCACTATCTGCCTCAACTCCCCCATCATTTCTTCTGAACTTTGAAGTAAACCATTTCTAAAAATCTTACCTAGAGTCAATGTCTTCTCTCCAATACATAGGGGAGCTGACTGGTGTTGTTGGTTACAGATTGATGAAGCAGTTCTACGTTGCTGATAGTTTACTCATACATGTCAGAATATATACAGGTCTTAATATAGTTGTCTGTGCTATATTTCAAAAGCAAGGGAGAGAGTAGAGACTTGACCTTGGATGATTTCAACCTGCTGCAGAACAATGCTGGACTGAAACCTTTTAAATGATGATTCTCTAATCTGTGTCCAGCCTTTGCTGTCCAGACAGCTTAAAACATAGTGATCTCCTTTACTTCCTCCTACTGCTTTACTCTATCTGATATATACTTTTGGAAACCCAAGTGAATGTGAAAACACACTGGTTTTAAATATTGCTCCTTCCTCTAGAGGTAAGAATAGGACAGTTTGAGTAATGGTACTCACTGGATACTATGTTGAAAATGAACTATACAACTTGTGGGTGGGACCGGGAGGGAAAAACTGGGAGAGAGCGAGGGAAGGGGTGACATTGTCCAAAAGGAAATGTACTTTTTACCTGGCTTATGTAACTGCAGCTCCTCTGTGTGTCACCTCTAAGATAACATTTTTTTAAAGCTCAGGAACAGCACCTAGGCCCTGAGTTCAAGCCTTAGAACCAGCATCAAAACAATAAATAAGAATTCTTAAAAGAATAGAAGTTTCCATTTTGTTTCTATCTTTATTACATTTTTGCATTTGAGATAGATACAAACCACTCTCATATTACACACAAAATATCTATTCTTGTGATTTTTAAAGTGCATTTCTCCTTTAACTTTGTGTACAAAAATATTTAATTCTTATAAACATGCAGAAATTTCTTGACAAGGCACTTTTAGGTATAAACTGAAGACAAGTCTGGGTTGTATGTTCACACTGTAATAAAAGTGAGACTTTGTCTTCCCACAGCTGCCTCTCCCAGGCTTTCTAGGAACCACCAACACAACTCCTATGATTCACAATTTCACAACATGGGCCGTCATGCTTCCCTACTATCACCAGGAGAAACTGCCCATCCCTGGCATGTTCTGTCCCCAGCTTCAGGAAACTATGTTAAGCTGCCAAATTGTCTTTTGGAAATCCTATAAGATCCCATTTATCGGTAAGATCCATTTATCTCTTGTCTCCAAATTCAACAATCCTGTCAGGACACATTAGATCTACATCCCTTCAGAACAATGAGCCACCAGCCAGCATCCAGTTGAAGAAAATTTAAAAACAGAAACAAATGAAAGATAACCAAGGTTTCATTCACTGTCCATTGAGAAAGATTACATAATAATGGCATAATGATGTCATTAGGACCATAAGGCCACATTTAAAAGGAAGAGCACATAATACCTATTGGAAGTCTGATGTCGAAATGATGTCATGCTCATTGTTAAAATACATTGGGACATACAAAGATCAAAACCCCATAAAGCAGTTCAATATGTACATTTTAAAAATATGTCATGTTTTAGCTGGGTGAGGTGGCTCACAACTATAATTCTAGCTGTCTAGGAGGCTGAAATCTGAGGATTGCAGTTGGAAGCCAGCCTGGGCAGAAAAGTCCATGAGATTTGTATTTCCAATTAACCAACAAAAACCTGGGAATGGAGGTATGGCTCAAGTGGTAGAATGCCAGCCTTGAACGCAGATCTTGGGTTCAAGCTCCAGTACTGGCATACACAAAAGTTTCATGATTTATCAGCATTGAAATGAAATCTTAGAGATAAAATAAATTTTTACAACTGATGCAGAGCTCCATTTTTCCCCCATTGGCTGTCCTATAACAAGAAAACTTAAAAACATTCATATGCTTATCTCCCAAGAAATATAAAGCTTATTATATGTTAATGTAGTTCACTTATTTATTGCACCCAGTTTACAAAAGCACCGCAGGGCATTTTGGGTAATAAATATGGAAGGAAAATGGAGTTGGTCCCCTATGTGTAGACCAGGGGCCTGACAATATTGAATATTGTTCTAGCTAATGGCACAGTGACAGATGGTTGGCCCTTCTGGGCAGCCGGGGAGGACACTAAGATGGAAGAGATCCATTCATCACCATAATCAAGAAGTGTGTGATGGCAATTGACAGGTCAGGCTATTAGTGCAGTCCCAACTCAGGAGCCTGTCACCCTAAGTGTATGTCTTCCCATGATGGTGAACTAAGGGGAGAGTTTAACATTCCCTAGGCATGGGACATATTGATTGCCTTCTTTATCGGGAAGAAGTCTTTCATGCAGGCCAAAGACTTGCCTTTGGAGTTGAGCAGTAGAGTGCAAACCCCAGGTATGCTAAAAGAACTAGAAGGTAGGATCTGTGGTTGTTTTAGGAGCAATACTGTCACTGAATTACCATATTTCAAATGTTGACAAGGGAATGTCTAAAGATCAGTTATCACATAAAACCGAAGTTACTTGAAAACCTTTTCCTCTGAACATAGAATGATGCTTAGACTGGTAACTGCAAGTAACAGTGTACCTGTTGCTTCCTAGCATGGTGGGGGGACCTCTTCGCCAGTTTTGCTTTCATTTGATTTAGAATTATGCTACTCTTAGTTCTGATCACCAAATCTGTAGCATTTCAAGTCTGTCTGCATACTTCCTGTATGATATGCTCAGTAAGACACAACCCTGCTCAATTCAGTAAAAGATACAAGTGTGATTTCCCCATAAATGACATTATTATGTAATCCTAGAGGACTACCTACTTGGGAGAGGCACCAAAAACCTTAAAGCATGGATTGCACACAAATAACAGCCAGTTTTAGGAATAAGAATTACATGGAATACCACTTAGCATTTAAAAAATTCAAACACTCTAAAGTTCAAAACTAGAAGAAAAAAAAAAAAGAAAAACTAACCACAAAATTCTCTAAACCAAGGCACTCAATACTTGCCTGATTTTAATATACAGAGCCACAAAAACCTGGCACTCTTTTCTAATTTATCTGGGAAAATTCAAACATGGGATTCTGTGCCAG
This sequence comes from Dipodomys spectabilis, assembly GCF_019054845.1. Classification (NCBI taxonomy): domain Eukaryota; kingdom Metazoa; phylum Chordata; class Mammalia; order Rodentia; family Heteromyidae; genus Dipodomys; species Dipodomys spectabilis. The sequence goes on along the minus strand of NW_024870686.1, from coordinate 8,206,103 downwards.
GCAAGTTCAGAGCTGTGCCTTCAACTCCAGGAAACTATCACCCTTTTCCCATACGCCTTAGCAAACACTATTTTGCTAAGATCCAGAAAAAAAAGAGAATTAAAAAAAAGTCACTTAGCCAAACTCCCGAAACAAAACAACAAAAAGAATTTTTTTTAAAAAAAATCTACAAATATACATGGAAAATGTTTTTCAAACACCCTTAAGTACAAACCAATCTTGCCTAGAAAAAGAAATCACAGGTTTTTGGGGACCCATCCAACCATGAATTATCCAGGAGTTATACTGGCATTCACCAAAACATTTTAGGTCCGATATGGTGAAGAACAATTCATCTCTGACATTTCAGAGTTGGCAAATATTTAAAATAACACATGGGAACTTTAGGAGGCTTTTCTCCCCTATCATCTTGCATACACACCATAAATAAAAACACCCAGATCGACATCTTCCAGGTGTTTGTAAAGTGTCCCAAATATTGTCTATCACAGGCAAAATGAAACTAAGCAAGTTCCAAAGGCGGCAGGGGTGTGCTGGATGGGCAAATGTTAACATCGATGACAACTCTTCAAGAAAGAAGAGCTACAGTTCCTTTCCTCTTTTTTTTTTTTTTTTAATAAAAGAAGAATGAGGCTTGCAAATGTGCCAAGCAAGTGAAAACCAATCTTGTCACTGAGCCTTCTGGTGACTCAGAGAGTGCTTAGAGAGCTCCTTGCAAAGCCAAAAGGAAAGCTGAATCTCTTGACTGTCCTGCCTGCTCAGAGCTCTCCAATCTTTGACACCACTCAGGAGCCAGTGGCTTTCCAACAACTGAGGTGTGGTTCTCTGCTGGGGTATATATTTAGGGTCAGAGGTGAGGGCCAAAGCCTCTCTTAGTCATAGGCTATGTATTTGCCTTTTGTTATCTTTTCCTGAACATCAGAGGAACCGTGGAAGAAAATGAAATACAGAACAACAACAACAAAAAAGGAACTTGGACCAAAAGAAGCAGATCTCATCTCTCTTCAGAAGCTGTTTTAGAGATGAGTAATATCAGGCCACTGGGTCACAACATAGAGGTAAGTTTACCGAATAGCAGCAACAACGAAGAAACAATTGCTGGTGGACACACCAAAGTGAATGGTAACAGCTCCGCCACACCCCCCAGCCCCAGCCCAGGGGTGGCTGGGGACTGAGAGAATTTCCAGGGGCTGCTTTTTCACCTGGGAGTGCAGAGAACTCAAACTCCTCCTCTAGCTTCCACAGCACTGCCCACAGGCATGGCTTCTCTCCAGACCCTTCTGGAACCATCCTGCTTATTCCTTTGTGGCCACCCTGGGTGCCAAAATGGACCAGTGCAAACAACCTCTGAGCAAGCAATCAGTTCTGTGATCTAAAGCTGCTGGACTTGCTGACTGAAGAAAACTGTGCAGGACCCTTTCTTTGCAAAAACCGTGCCTAAGGGGCAGTTCAACTTTGCGCTTCTCCTGGCTTCTCCGTTCCATGATCAGTGTCACTGCCTGCCAACTGCAGTCACTAATAGTAGGGCCCTAGCTTTTCATATCCTAAGTAACTAGGCCACTCGGGAAATAGACCATAAGAACACCTTGGGCTTCCAAACTGGTCAAAGGCTATTCCAAAATCCGGTCCATTTTGTGGTTCCATCATTCCCTGAGTGGCTTTTAGCTCTGCTCGGATGATCCTGTAGTTTTTGCCTCTGTTGCTGTCCCAATATGCCTGGCCATTACACTCATAACACACAGCAAATTCTATTCTTTCATAGGACTGAATTTTCTCGGGGAGGCTGATGTCAAAGGAGAACGTGTCCCTGTCGGACCCGGCATAAGTGTCTTTCACATACTGACAAGGAAAGTCTGTGAAGCTTTTCCAAGTGTCAAATGTCATTCTGATTTTCACAATCTTCTCGAAGGCCAGGTTCTGAACCTTCACGGTCCCTGCGAGGGCTTTGTCTTTCAACACGCAGTTTTCCAGGCAGACATGATTGGTCTGAAGACGGTTTCTAAAGTCTAAGTAATCTGCAGAGGGTTGTGAAAAATCCAGAACAAAGCTCTCGCTCTCTGCTGTCGTCAGACTCACCAGGTTGTCTAGTAGCTCGGTGATGTTGAATGGAATATCTAATGGGTCATCGAATTCTGAGAACACTTTGACCATTGTCAGGGCCAGCCCTTGGTTGTCTGCAAAGGAAACCCGCTTTTTCACCTTTTTCTCAGGGACTGTTGGGGTCACCATTCCACCGGCTTCCGTCCTGCTGGTTAGCTGAATGCAGGGCCTCAGGGGCTTGCTCAGCTTCGGGGATACCTTGAATGCAAAGCGCTCTCGACGCAGAGAAGGAGCCATGCTGTTGTATCTGTACTCTATATCCACGGCCATCATGGGGTTAGATGAATAGGTTAGAACTCTGCGAAAGGGAGGAGACAGAAAAGAACAAAGGGATCAGACAGATATTCAAACCCTCCTTCCAGCAGACACTTGGCAAACACTTTCCTTGATCTGTGGTCACTGCCTAGTGTTCTCTCACAGGACATACAGTTCAGGAAAATTGAGTGTGTGTGTGTGTGTGTGTGTGAGAGAGAGAGAGAGACTGATAGACAGACAGACAGACAGAGACAGAGAGAGTATAGGAGGATATTTGAGATTTAAAAAAGTATAGAACTTACTAGTCCCAAAACAAATTAATAGGTTTACCTATCATGACATTACTGTGCCACAGAGGATAATAAAAATGGCATATTATTTACAAAATTTCTCAAACTTATATAAGGAACCCCCTTTGTTGGCAGAGTGTTTCCATACTGAGCTGTACAAAGGAGCACACTTTGATAAATGCTTCTGTTATCAATTCACAAGTAAAGGTTGCACTTATTTATGGAGGATGACATAATGACTTGACATATGTATACATTTTAGAATGCCCCAAACAAACTATTTAATATATGCATTATTGAACACATTGATTATTGTGTGTGTGTATACAGTAAGCATTTTTCAAGTTGTTATTGTTGTTAACTGTAATCACCACAGTGTACAATAGATCTCTTCAATTTATTCTTCCAGAGGCACATAAATGTTCCATATGTAGAGTCCTTCAGTCAGTATTACCATCCTTGGCCCTCTAAATGCGCAGCCCTAGAAGCTACCAACCACTCATTCCCTGTTTCGATGGCGTCAGTATCTTTCTACACCTAGCTCACTGCACTTAACATTCTGTCCTATGGGCTTATTTCCATGTTTCTGCCAATGACTAGATTTCATTCTTTCCTCTGGCTGATCAAAATTACTTTGTGTCTATACGCCACAATTGCTTTATTCTTTCTCCCACAATGGACACTTAGGTTGGTCCTGTATCTCAGCTATTGAGAATGACATCACAGTGAATATGATAGTAGAAATCTCCAATATTCAGATACACCTTCTTTGAACCCATATCCTCTGATGGGATTGATGGGTCAGACAGTAATTTTATTTTTAATGTTTCTGAGTAAATTCCATTGTTTCCTTAATGGCTGTAATATACAGAGTTCTTTTTTTTCTTTTTTCTTTTTTGTCTGTCATGGGGCTTGAACTCTAGGCCTGGGCACTGTCCCTCAACTCTTCAGCTCAAGATGAGCATTCTACCACTTGAGCCACAGTGCCACTTTTGGTTTTCTGGTGGTTAATTGGAGATGAGTCTCATGGACTTTCCTGCCAGGGCTGGCTTTGAACATCAATCCTCAGATCTCAGCCTCCTGAGTATCTAGGATTATAGGCATGAGCCACCAGTACCTGGCTCACAGTTCTTATAAAGCAACAACAGAAACAAGAGTGAAAAATATTAATGGTAAAATTCACACAAGAAATTTACAAATGGCCCAAAAAGATGAAAAAGGTCCAGTCCTTAAATTAAGAAATTTTAAACTAGAAATGATGGTTGTTTTACCTGTTGAATTAGGAAAGACTTCTAAAAGGAAATAAAAATGTTATTACTCTAAATTGATGTAACCTTTCTAAATGTTCTATCATTTTTGTTCCAGTATCGCATGTAAAGTATTCATCTTAAAGAAATAATTTAACAGTTCATGGAAGTTAACACATGAAAATGTTCAATGGAACATGACTGAGAAAAAAGAACGAGAAAAAAAATGACCACTAATAGGCCTTGGATAATCAACTATATACCACATCACTGTTATTTCATCTTAGATAATTAAAATCATTATTTGTGAAATGTTTAAATGACCTGGAGAAAGTTTATAACAAATTGCTAGTAGGAAAATGGAGAAGATAAAATTGTACATAAAGGCCAGACTTGTGGAGAGAAAGTAATAGATATTTTAAAAAAGCCTATAGACACAGTAGTTCCCCCCCCCCTCCAGCCTTTTCTATGGTTTTGCTTTCCATAGTTTCAGTCCCCTGTGATCAGCCATAGTCCAAAAACACTAAGTGAAAAGTTCTAGAAGTAAACAATTCATAGTTGTTAAGGTAGCCACAAGCCATCCTACCTCAGGCATGAATCATCAAGGGACCATACCTTTGTCAGTGAATCAACATGTATATGGTACCTGCCCATTAATCACTTACTAGCCATTTTGGGTAGCAGACAAATGATTGGTAGTACTGCTGCTTGTATTCAAATTCCCCTTATTTAACTTAATAATGACTCTGAAGCACAAGCGTAGTGATATGAAGGCAGCACCTGGACTATAACATGGAAAAACAGATGAACTCTGAGGCCGTGTAGGACACTGTAGGACATACAGGAATGATCAGCATACACATAAGGTTCAGTACTATCTGAGGATCTGGGCATTCACCAGTTTTATGATATATTCCTTGTAGATAAGGGTACTACTATACAGAGGTGTCAGAATATACAAGTGACAGGATTTCAAGAAATTGTTTTTCTTGTTTTCTGTTTTCTTAGGCTTTCTGAGATAACATTGCTTCTTTAATCATATATAATAAATCTTTAAGAAATTTAAATATTTAAAAGTTTGCCACAACTATTTTTTTTTTGCCGTCCTGGGGCTTGAACTCAGGGCCTGGGCACTGTCCCTAAGATCCTTTTACTCAAGGCTAGCACTCTACCACTTGAGCCTCAGGGCCACTCTGGGCTTTTACTGTTTATGTGGTACTGAGAAATCAAACCCAGGGCTTCATGCTTGCTAGGCAAGCGCACTCTACCACTAAGCCACATTCCCAGCCAGAAATTGTTTTAAGAAGTAGGAATAGGAACTTCTGGGGGCTCATACCAGCTAGTTTTTTAGTTATTTAGGAGGCTGAGATCTGAAGATCTTAGTTAAAAGCCAGACTGAGCAGACAAATGCAAGAAACTCCAATTAATCACCAAAAGCCAGAAGTGAAGATGTGGTTCAAGTGGTAGAATACCAGCTTTTTAGTGAAAAAGCTAAAGGATAGCACCAGAGGCCCTGAGTTCAAGTCCCATTACTGACACCAGAGAAAAAAAGCAATGCAAAATAAAAACTACTTCTTAGCATGCAAGAAGTACTTGGACATGACAGTTGGAGAAACATAGAAACAAAATAAAATAAGATATAGCTGTAATATAGTTACATAAACATTTATTTTAAAGGATATTTGCCTTCCCATTTTCCCTCTAGAAAAGTCAATTGAACAAAAAAATTTTAGGGCAAATTTACTTGCTATTAACTGTTCTTTTACCCATACAATTGTTCTGGAAAGGAAAATTCTGACTGATTTGGATAAGATGACAAGAGAGGATCAATGTAGGGGGGAAATCCTAATATTTACTAATAACTTGAATTTTGTTATTCTCTCCCCATGGCAAAATTTTATTTAAGAGTGTATTGGAACTGTACCTTCAGCTCAAATTTTAATACAGCTACATTTTATGTTTAAATATGTATTAAAACCAAACAACCAATCCTACATAGCCCATTCCTCACCCTCTAATTTTTCATCCTTGAAAAGCCCAGGGAACTGAGGTTTCTTCTTGGACTAGCTGCTTTCCTCTGGCCAGAGTTAGCACAAGGTCAAGTGCAAATTTTCTCTGCACCTCCATCAAGTCCACAAACCAGCCACAGGTTCCTGGGCATCTTAGAAGCAGCTCACTAGAAAAAGGTTTAGAAACTCAGGATTGGGTGGAGACCGAACTCCAGAGCAAAGCTTGTCTACTTGGAATCCACTAAAAACACTTTCCCAAATTCTGATCCTGTTTAAGGGTGAGTTGAAGAGCTGGGTAAAGTTGTTCCTTTGGATGTCAGTGGTGTGAATTTGCCCTTAGGACCCCTTTTGTCATCAGCTGGGAGAACCAGTGGAACTGGTTGTAGGAGGCCAGCTTCTCAGTCAGCCAGAGCTAAGAAACAATTCCACTAGTATTTTCAAGTGGCATTTTTTTTCCCCTCAAAGCACTGGTTACTCAAGCCTGTAATCTTAGTTTCTTAGTTACTCAGGAAGCTGAGATATGAGGATCAAGGTTGAAAGCCAGCCCAGATAGGAAAATCCGTTAGACCCTTATCTCTAATCAACCACCAAAAAGTCAGAAGTGACTTTTTGAGCTTTGACTCAAGTGGTTGAGCACCAGCCTTGAGCAAAATAGCTAAGGAACAGTACCCAGTACTGGCACAATAAAACAAACAAACAAATATGTAGAGATTTTTCAATGAAAGGTTAAAGTAAGGCTACATTTGTTCCAAAAGTTGCCACTGGATTATTGCCCTAGGGAATTGCATCAGCAACCCTGGCCCAAAATTCCTTGACTCTTTTTGTGTGTCACCATAACTGCAAGTGACGACATTCAGTTCAGTCCTGTGATCTCCATTGATGAATAATGTGACTGTCAACCACTTTACCTGTCCTCACAGTAGATGTATATTTATTGATATGACCATTCTCTAAGAATCAAGACACTAAATGCTGGTTTATAGTAGGCTTTCCTGACTTGCTCAGAAAGTTCCTATTAGACAGAGATGACCACCATCTACAATCTATAAAACTACATGCAAGCATCAGAAAGGCACAAGGCAGTAATCATTGTGTGTGTGTGTGTGTGTGTGTGTGTGTGTGTGTGTGTGTGTGTGTGTGTGTGTTACTGGGGTTTGAACTCAAGGCTTGGGCACTGTCCTTTAGATTTTTTTTGTTGAACACTAGTGCTATACCACTTGAGCCTCAGCTCTACTTCCAGCTTTTTTTTTTTGGATCCAGTTGTGGGGCCTGAACTCTGGGCCTGGGCATTGTCCCTCAGCTCTTCAGCTCAAGGCTAGCACTCTACCACTTGAGCCACAGCACCACTTCCGGCTTTTTTATTTTTTCTGCGTATGTGGTGCTGAGGAATCGAACCCAGGGCCTCATGCATGCAAGGCAAGCGCTCTACCACTGAGCCACCTTCCCAGCCCTACTTCCAGCTTTTTGATGATTAATTGGAGATAGGAGTCTCCATAGACATATCCTGCCTCGACTGCCTTTAAACGAGAATCCTCAGAGCTCAGTCTCCTGAGTATCTAGGATTACAGGTGTAAGCTACCAGCTCAAGGAGATACTCTTAAGTCCCTGGGCAGGTGCTTTGGGTACAAATGGCATGAAGATGACCAGTACCCCCTGCAGGATGTATTAGGCTGCATTTCAGACCTCTTTCCCTCACAGACTCTTTAGCTACTCAAGTTCTTCCTTTTGAGGGGGGAGGGGAGGGAGGATAGACACACATCTGACCCAACAGAGTGAATGACACAAGAGCTGCACACCAGCTGCAGACCAGAAACATGGGAATATGAGTAATCGTTCTCCAGGCTAGGGGGGATCTCAAGCACTTGACTTCCATAGGGTACCTCAGAGGTCAGCTGTACCCCATGAGGGTCTGACCCATGCCCTGGGGTGGATTTCAGGGTTCCTAGCTCAACTGAACACATACTAATAGTCATGAAAATTGAAAGACACATGGATCACTTGGAGAAATGTCTCTTTGCTCCAACATTTTTCAAGACAGCTGACTTGAAGTTTAGACAGCATGGTGCTTTTTCTTGTGAAAACAAAAAAGCGACCTGCACAGAAAATAACCTTTCCATGACCTTTGTAGTTTTAGACAGCTGACTCTCTGGCTGTGTGTTTTATAGAACGTAGGTGGTATTTTTTGTTCTTGTCAAGACATTGTTCTCGCTCCCCCTCTCTCTTTCTCTCTTTCTTCTCTCTCCACTTTCACCACAGAAAAGTCAGACATAAGAAGCCACCAGCAACACTGAAAACTGCTAAATTACATAGGTAGTCATTCATAATCTGGGTATAATACTAGGCGACACATACACACACATATGCAACACACATCTGCAATTGATTATTACCTCTGAAAATGTACCTCTGAAAATGCTCATACAGTGTAAAGTTAACACCTCTTCCTTTTTCTACACCGACTATGGGGACCTTATTTGCAGCCTTAAAATTATTTGTAGCCTGAATCCCACCTCCATTGTCCAAAGTATCTTGGAGATAAGTATCTGAATAAAGCCATTTAATAAGGAAGGAAGTCTAAACGGGACAGACACTGCCATCTAAAAATGTCTGAGTGTTATCAGAGAACTGGCCTAAGTACTTTTGCACCTCTCTGTGCCTCTTGGGTAGCTAACTCAACTTCTCTGAGCTTGAGGCGTCTCCTTTGCCTTCCCTCCTGTGATTGTGTGTGTGTGTGTGTGTGTGTGTGTGTGTGTGTGTGTGTGTGTGTGTGTGTGTGTGATGTGCTAGGAATTAAACCCTCAACCTCAGGGCCTTGCAAGTGCATTCCCATTGAGCCACGTCTCCAGCCTAGCTCTGACATTGTGTGTCCCTAAATAATGCCCGAAAGTCTTTCCATACCCAGGAATGTTCTCCTGAATACCTCAACTCTACTTTTTTGGTAAAGCCTCCAGCTGTCCTGACTCTAGCCTTGGCCCCTGGACAACTCTGGCAAAGGAGCCATTTCCTCCTTCCTCCTCTTGCTCCCAGCCTGCAGTTCGAACTTTTCTCCAGGACCCTAGGTCTCTCTGGGAGACAGCCACACACCCTCACCCTTGTTAGCTTTCAGAACACTCCAACTTCTCCAAGCAGCCATGCTCCCCGCCCCCCCCTGCCCCCCGTCCCCCGTCCCACCCCACCCCCAGCCCTATCCGGGCTCCCAATCTTGCCCTATCCTCCTGGGCCTCACCCCCTCTTCTGCAGCTCCTGTCCTCCTCACCCCCTCTTCTGGTCTCCCAGGGCAAGCCGGCGCCTTCCAGGCAGGAGGATCCCACCGGCGTCTCCTCTCGCAGACCCGGCCCGGCTCAGATCAGTCCAGCACGTCCAGGCTGCGCGTCAGTGGCTCCCACCCTGGACGCACTGCTTTTCAGGCTCGGCTGCACCCACCTTTTCCCGCAGCGGGGAAGCCTCCGCTCCAGCCGGCTGGCCGCATCGGAGAGGCCGGAGGGAGGTGGCAGGGGGCGGCGGCCACGGCCACCGACTACGTGAGCGCCGGTGTGTCCTGGGGGCCGGGCCCGGCTGCGTTCCCGAAGATGAAGACGAGGAGGCGGAGTTCAAGTTTATCACACCAGGGCGGGGCGGGGCGGCGGGGCCACCCTGGCCCGCGCGCGCCGCACGAGCACCCCCGCGCGGGCCGCCTACCCCCCCCCCACAGATCCTCCCCACCCCTGGCCCACGACCTGGTCACCCCGGTGTCACGTCTTCCTCGGCGACCCGAGAGACTTTCACGTGTGCTGCGTGTGTTTGCAGCAAAGAAGTTGAGAACATTAAGCGCAACTTTACAGTGGTTAAGGTTTGGAGACTTTTTTGTTTGGTTGTTGCTTGGTATGTGTGCCAGGACCGGGGCTTGAACTCAGGACCCGGGAGCTGTCCCCGCGCCTTTCCTAGCCACAGTTCCATTCTGACTTTTTGGTGGCTAAAGAGACAAGAGTCTCACGGACTTTTCCTGCCCGGGCTGGCTTCAAACACTGATCCTTAGATTTCTGCCTCCACCAGACTCCCTGCTGGAAACATCTTTCTTGGGTAGCTCTTTAATCGGCAATCGGAGGTCTAGAAACAGACAGGCGACTTGTCACCAACCTAACCCCCCCCCCCCCCATACACACTGCTCAATTTTGGAGACATCCTTTGGAAGTTGTAGAGCTCAGGTTGGAAACTTGTGTTACATTCGAACCCGGGACCACAGGGCGCAGAGGAGTGTCTGCTGTCCCCTCCCCAGACCCCTCGCGTCTCCCCCTTCCCTCTCCTCGCGGCACCCGGGGAACACGACGGTCCTGCGGGTCTCCATCCCAGCTCTAGTGCCTGGGTCGCCCTTCTACATGGAAGCCACAGCTTATTCCAGCCCATTTCGAGTGTTCCAACCCCGGTGCGTAACTATAAGTCAGGCGCTGAACGTTTTGGAAGCAGACACACACCGAGGAGTTGCCCCGTGCGCCCCTCTCCGCGGGATCGAGTCTGAGGGAGGTACGTACCGGGTACAACTCATCAGTCCCGACGGCAGACACGCCAGCCCGGCGCACAATCCGCGCGCGCGGGTGTCAGGGACGGCGGCTGCGACGGCCGGGGCCGGGCTCAGCGGCGCGCCCTCGGCGGCAGCGGCCGGGGTCCGTGCGCCCGTCCCGCTCCTCCCGCGGCCCCGTCGGCCGTACTCGGGCTCTCCAGGCTGCGCCTCTCTCTTTAACTTTCCAGCCACCTATCCCCCCACTCGGGGTCCCATCCCGACCCTCTTTCAGGAGCAAGTCCCCGCTGCAGCCAATGGGCGCAGCAGGCACCGAGCCGCTGGCCAATAGCAGCGGCGGATGAGAGCATCGTCATTCACGTGATCGGCGGCGTGCGGGGAGGTACCTGGCTGCGGGCCAGAGTCTGGAAAGGGGGTGGTGGGTTACCATTTCATCAGTTTTCCAGAACTCAAGCCAGGGGGCAAAGGCGGTTTCCTAACCAAGAACGTCCCTTGGAGTGAGATGGCTGGACACAGGCAGCATGCAAAGTCTCCAGTTCTGCTGCGAAGTCCTTAGCAAGGCCCAGGCGCCCTGTGGCTCCGTGTGCCCAGAAGGCGTCCTAGCTCTGCTGCCAAAGCCTCCTCCATCTGATGCTGTAACCACTGTACAGAGGACCCTGGCAGTTCCCAGCACTTGCAGAGTTACGAGGGGGCCTGAGACGTCAACTAGGTTTCCCTGGTGGATATGGGGGCGTGCCTTGGGGTTGTCAACTTTTTAAAGTGTCAAATACATTCAAATAAGCATGTCCCCCCTTTACACACACGCACATACACACACACATGCGCGCGCACACACATTGACAGCAATAATAGAAAACTACTAGGAAGGAATTATTCTTAGTCCCTCAGATTTGATATATTTACCCGCAGCACCTACCATGTCCATGTGCTACTATGGGAAAAATTACAATGAAATTCTTTTTTTTTCTGACTTCAGTATTGGTAGTGGTCCACACCTGTTGCATGAAATACTCAAGAATACTCAAGATACCTGGGTGTTTCCCAGGTAGATATGCTTTAGAGTCAGGTATATTACCTGACGTGACTCTATTATAATATTTAGTTGGTGTACTTGTTCTCTCTGTTCCTTTTTTTGGGGGGGGGGGGCTGAACTCTGGGCCTGGGCGCTGTCCCTCAGCTCTTCAGCTCAAAGCTAGCGCTCTACCACTTGAGCCACAGCGCCACTTCCGGCTTTTTTTCTTTTTGCTTATGTGGTGCTGGGGAATCGAACCCAGGGCCTCATGCATGCAAGGCAAGTGCTCTACCACTGAGACACCTTCCCAGCCCCTCTCTGTTCCTTCTGATGCATCTGGAGGCCCATAAGACTAGAGCCTAAAGAGGTAGAGTTTGAATCAGAAGCTACTTCTCTCCTAGCAGATCAACAACGTACGTCAGTTGATCTGAGCTAGCTATTTTGAGGCGGAGGCAAGTTTTCAAGTTTTATTGATCAGTGCAATTTTAGGATCCTGTTAATTTTTTGTGTTTTTTGTTTGTTTATGGGGTACTGAGGAATTGAACCCAGGGCTTCATGCATGCTAGGCAAGCAGGCTACCACTAAGCCACATTCCCAGCTCACCCCTTCCCCCCATGTTGTTAACTTATATATGATTGCTAACATTTTTTAAAGTTAGTAAGAGATTGGGCACTAATGTTCAAGGTTAGTCCTCAGCTCTGCAATAAATAAATAAATGAAGTGCCAGGTAAATGCCTTCAAATGAACAAACCCTACCCTCTTTTAAAAAAAATACCCTTTTATTACAGTAACAGCAAAATAGAGGAAGAGATTCTTCTCAGATTCTTAGATTTAATATGTTTAGCTTTATGAAAATTTACTCTGTGGAATATGGGAACTTCTTCTCCAAGCAGTAATGAGCAGCTTCTGGTTATTTGAGACATGCAAGATTAAAACACTAATGGGTTACAATAGTCCAATACAAGCTTTCTGCTCTCTAGAGCCTCTCCAGAGGTGGCCTCCCTTCCCGAAAGGTAAACAGTTGTCTTCCTTTTCTTTAGATGGGCAAACCTGATTAAGGACCACCTGTGAAATCCGCTATTGACAGGTGGCTGGCATCTTTCCTCGGCCTGTTCTGACTCCCTTCCTGTTGGCTGTTGAGTAGGGCGAAGTGTATTAAGCTGAGTGCTGGCTATGGCTCTTGTTTCTCAAGTGTAAAAGAGCATGCTAGAAGAGTGGTGAAAAGAAAGAGGAGGTATTGCAAAACGTGTGCAGGCAAAAGGTGCACTAAAGCAAACTGAGGAGGAGTTGGAACAAGTAAATATATCAGGGTTTGGAAGCCTCTTTCTTACATAGATCTAGGAAAACGTGGGTAATAATTTCCTGTGTGGTTTAGGTGACTATTTCAGACCAGTAGAGTGGTACTAAACTTAGTTGTGGCACACCACAGTCTTAGTAGGTAGGAGCGTGGCCTGAGTTTGAAAAGAACACCTTCTTTTTCAGGAGATTGGGATAGAGCTGGGATGGCAGGCTCTGCAGGGTGGTTCCAGAAGAAGACAGCAGTCCCAGAGCCCCAGAAATGTAACGTTGCTTCCACTATAGTCAGGATTGTGCCCCACTCTCTACTTGAAAGGAAATGCAAACAACAAAAAGGGAATGTGAACATGGAAAATTTCAGCCCTTCAATCAATGCACACCAAGTTCCTTACAATATCTAGCATTATTTTGGTCTTAATTTTGTTTATTAAAAATCTTCTTTTAGGAAAATAAGCCTAAAGAGAGCAATAGCTAAACACAGCTAATTAATATTTCTCCATAAACTTTGTCTTCAAAGCTGTCAGTGGTAGTAATTGTTTCTCCAGATGAGTCATGCTCATCTGATTGCTTCAATCCTTCTCATTCATTCATTCATTCATTATTCATTCATTTAACCACACATTACTGAGTAATGAACACAAGTCTAGATGCTAGAAATGAAGAAAGGAGGGACATACAAATTATCTGTAACGAAGACCATAAGTAGATACACAATGTGGAATAAAAAGGTGGAAGTTAAACCTTAGGGGACTAAGAGGAAGACTTGGGGTCTTGGTGTGTGTGTGTGTGTGTGTGTGTGTGTGTGTGTGTGTGTGTGTGTGTGTGTGTGTGTGTGTGTGTGTGTGTGTGTGTGTCCAGTTCTCTGAGAAGTAGCCAGTTCTCTGAGCAGGAACCTAAGGGATGCAGTGGAGTTGATGAATAATTGGAGAGAATAAGGGAGAAGCTGGCGAGAATGCACAATTGAAAAGTCTACTCTTGAATTTCAACTCTGCTGATTAAAATTCTCGTCACATACCCTCACTACTTAAGAGGCTGAGATATGATGATCCTGGTTTGAAGCCAGCCTGGGGAAGAAAGTCCATGAGACTATTATCTCCAATTAACCACAAAAAAAGCCAAAAGTGTACCTTGTGGCTCAAGTACAGTACCAGTCTTGAGCAACAAAGCTGAGGAATAGCACCCATGCCCTGGTTTCAAGCCCCTATACCAACACACACACACACACACACACACACACACACACACACACACACACCCTGGTAAATATTGGTCTGTGCTTGTTCATTCATATGTTAGCACCAACTTTCTGCTCATTTACAAAGTTTTAAGAAATATTGTTAATCTTTCATCCCCTCAGCAATGCATTTCAAAAAAACTTTCAAAAAATCTTACTAAAGATTCTGGGAAACTTTTAAAATAACTTTTTAAGTTCTAATTGAATGAAGGTTATTGCAAACCATAAATAAAAATATAATCAGCATCAGAATCAGAACTTTAGAAGACAACATTCTTCTGCTTGATTGGAACAAAAAGTGGGAAAGATCATGTTCAAACTGCTCGAGTGGGTTTAGATTAAGGTAAGTGGAGTTGTTTGCACCTGTCAGAGAGGCAGACATGTTCTGGGCACACTGTGTTACCTAAGGCCCTCTTCCCTCTTTCAGATTCCATTGACATTGACTTGCAAGGTCATGTTTTATAGGAACAGGCAGATGCATATGAAGGGAGGGACTCTGTAAGCTTCTGTCTGTAGAGCATGTGTTTCTGGCAATGAGAATAGCTTGAGAAGTTCATAGGCAAGGCTCCTAGAGTCTGTTGGGGCAATCCCTCACGGTTGAGGGCTTTGGAGTACTGGGGTAGAGATCACTTAAACGTTTGTGACTGGGCTATAGTGCGGCTCAGTGGTAGAAAGTTTGCCTGGGATACACAAAGGCCTGTGTTTTATCTCCAGGAACAAATAATTAAAAGCCACAGGACTACGGAGTTATTGGTAAACCACAGTTTCGTGCCTTGTATATTGTATATAAGACTGATATGATTTCTTGATTCATATTGCTTATTACTTTTTAGATTTAGACCATAAAGCTAATACCAAGTCATTGTAGATATTGTGGAAACTACAGAAAAACATAAAGATGAAGGTAGAATCAGTATCACTTATAAATAACTACCCATGTCATTTACAGTATTTATTTTCTTTTGGTGTTTATTCTGTACATGAATACTATATCATCAGGATCATTGTAAGTATATATATATATATATATATATATATACATTCATTAAATGTATAGTTTGATACTCAATATATATATACATTCATTAAATGTATAGTTTGATACTCAATTTTTTATATATGACTGCTTTTCATTTTGAATGTACTAGTATTTCTGATATTATTTTTAGTGGCTACATATTTTTTTAATAGAAAGAGATCATGCTTTACTCTTTTTTTCATATGCAACATAATTTGATTTGATTTGATTGTGGAACCCAGAGCCTTGAGTGAGCCAGGCAAGCACCCTGTCACCAGGCTACACCGCTGACTCCTTAACTCTTTTCTTGTGAAACAGTTTTTTTTTCTCCCCAGTTCTCCTACAGTTTGATGACCATCTCCATATTTAAATCTTTTTCATTTTTCCTTCCTTTCCTTTCCTTTCCTTTCCTTTCCCTTCCTTCCTTCCTTCCTTCCTTCCTTCCTTCCTTCCTTCCTTCCTTCCTCCCTCCCTCCCTCCCTCCCTCCCTCCCTCCCTCCCTCCCTCCCTTCCTTCCTTCCTTCCTTCCTTCTTTTCTTTCTTTCTCTCTTTCTGCCTCACTAGAGCTTGAACTCAGGGCCTTATCTTCTCACTAGCCTTTTTCTGCTTAAGGCTAGCACTCTATGATTTGAGACACACCTCCACTTCAGTCTCACAGACTTTTTCTTCCCTGGCTGGCTTCAAATTGAAATCCTCAGACCTCAGCCTCCTGAGTAGTTTGGGATTACAGGTGTGAGCAACCAGTCTTCCCCTTTCATGTTTAAATCTTTCTCTGCACTGCTGGTTATTCTGTTGCCCTTGTTCCCATAGAGAAGGCATTCATCTGACTTGATTCATATTGCCAGATTGTTTTCAGAAAGGTTAGTATTGATTTTTCATTCCAGCTCCTGGGGAAAAGTAAGGTAAGTAATTCTAATGAGGTCTTGGTTTGTGGACTTTGGGCAAATTACACTTCATTTTACAAAAAAGCTATATGAGGTATTTTACTAATGAATCCTGTGCTCTGTGCTTGAGTGAAAATGACCACTCAGCTCATCTTTTACTTCAGCTAGGCCTTTCAGAGTACACGGCCAATGTGTGCTATGAATGGAAACTTCATAACTCATATTATTGACTTAAAGGGAATTAAGTGGTGGCTGGTCAGGGAGAAGGTGAGAGGCTGGGAACTAGGAAGTACCACCTTGCCACAGGCTTACCCAGCATTAGGCAAAACCCAGTATATATTTATACTCTTGGCTCATTCATTCCCTGTTCATGACTGGTATGATCATAAATTATGTTTAAACATATAACTCTAAATACATATTATACAAGGTATAGTAGATCTGCATCCAGAATTTCATGGCAAGTAGCATGAATTTTTTCTTTTTGAGGAGAAAAATATATCAGGCTACTTTTAGGATTGTGACAAGCCACATGGTGTGCCTTAGACCTTAGTTCTGGGATGTTTCTCTTGTATACCTCTGGAGTCAAATGAATCAGATCATCAGGCACTTCAGATTTTGTATAAGCAGCTATACTTTAGCTTCTTTAAGCCTAAGATTTACATTTCCTGGATCCCACTCATAGAAATAGACAATGAGATATGTTAAGAAAACAACCCCTCACTGGAAGGATGAAGGAAAAAGTATTTATATCAGATGATTCCTAAATGCTAGGACTTTGTTTTCCAGCTGGCTTTTATTTCGATCACTTCTTTTTCTTTGGAACTTGGAGTCAGAAGCAAACTGAGTCAGGCTCCCGGTGGCTCATGTCTGGAGGCTAAGATCTGAGGATTGAAGTTCAAAGCAGGCCAAGGCAGGAAAGGCTGTGAGACTCTTATCTCCAATTAACCACCAAAAGGCTGGAAATGGTGCTATGGCTCACAACCTTGAGTGTTAAAACTAAGGAGCAGCATCTAAGACCTGAGTCTAAGCTCTAGTATCAGCATACTGATGTCAGGCTGCTTTTAGGCTTGTGACAGGCCACATGGCTATGGCGTGTTAACAACAAACAAACAATAAACAAAATGAAAGCTACCATTACCACTAACAACAAAAATCTGCCTGCCTGGATTTTCTCTCCATCATTGAAAATCTTCTAGAGAATTATGACTTACAAATTGAATTTTTTTTTCTCCTTGGATCCAATTAAAGATTTCTCCACAAAGAATTAGAAATAGATCATTTGAAACTAGCACGCCGTATGTATTGAGAACAACACTCCCCTCTGCCCCCAGCTTTCCTTGTTCTGCTTTGGCTCCAGAGGAGGCACACATCTTGCAGGGTACAGGAGGAGCCGTTGTCATAGGAATTAATTTACCTACTGTATAATAAAATGCTGAGGACAATAGTACATTTGTTATAGAGAGGCTACTCTATCTTCATATAAAATTACACTTCACCAGGAAATAACTCGATAACTATTAGTATGACTCTTTCTTGGTAAGTTGCCAGGAGTATAAAATATACAAAACCAAATGTTGCCAGTGTTTCCATCTAAACTTTGGGGATTGCTACAACAATATATTAAGGCTTAACGAAGATGTTTGGCATTCATCTCCCTTTCCTTCTACTAATAACTTTGTTGTTTTCAAATGTAAAGTAACTCCAAATGTCCAATCCTTGGTCTCCTCTTTTTTTCCTCATGAAAAGTGCAGCAAGTTGTTCTTTCTTCCCTGGCTTTCTTTCCTTCCTCCTTTCCTTCCTTTCTGCCTGCCTGCCTGCTTTCATTTGTCCATGTTTTTGAGCATTGCCCTTTTGTTTATAAAATCTAGAAATTTTTCTCTCATAAATAAATAAGCAATTAATAATTAACTAATAAGCAATTCTCTTTCTCATGCGTTCTTCTTGTAAAATCAGTGCCATCTGTTAGTTTTTAGGACCCATCTTAAGTAAAAGCTCATGAGAAGAAAAAAGAAAATCTCTTATAAAATAGATGAGGAAGTCCTGGGAAGCCAGATAAAAAGATGAAGACTCACATAGCCATCACAGATGACAGATAGCGAAGTATGGTGGGTAAGAGTGTGGCCACCGGTCTTCAATGTCCTCATTGGTCATTGGGATCTTTGTTGGCACTCAACATCTTCATTGGTTCTTGAGGTTCCTATTGGTTCTGAGTCTGCCACAATACTCTGTAGACTTTGGGGAAAAAAGGCTTATCAACTTTTTGCCTCTGTTTCCTGATCTTTGGAACGGGAATAGTTCCATTTTCCTGGTAGGATTATTCTGAGTATTTTCTGGAACACTTTGCATATACACATGAGAGCTTGCTCCACAAAACCCTAGTGTAACAAGCCCCATTTCCAAATTGTTCTAAGTACAGTAAAAATCTAGATATGAACCTTCCACTTACCAAGGCCAATAAGAAACTTGCTATCAATGGCTTATGCACCTCACAATATTTGGAACAAGTCCTTTGTCTTTTAAGCTTTCACTAGTTTGCTAAATACTCTCTTAGTTGAGAACAGGCGAGCAGAAATGACTAAGATATAGCTTATTTAAAAAGGGAAAGGTTATTATTATTATTATTACTATTATTTTGTTGGTCCCAGCCCCTAGACCATATGTTCTTTCAATCAATGATATTTTCATTTTTTCCTTTTGTATCCAGTAGTAAGCATGTTTGAACCTGCTTCTTTTCAGAGTATTTAAAAATAACCTTTCTGGGCTGGGAAGTTGGCTCAGTGGTAGAGCGCTTGCCTTGCACGCATGAGGCCCTGGGTTCCATTTCTCAGCACCACATAAACAGAAAAAAGCCAGAAGTGGTGCTGTGGCCCAAGTGTTAGGGCCCTAACCTTGAGCTGAAGAGCCGAGGGACAGTGCCTGTGCCCAGAGTTCAGCCCCCACGACCGGACCGAAAAAAAAAAAAAAAAAAAGAAAGAACATATGGTTTATAAACTACAGAAAATTGTAGATAGAAAAATAAACCCACTCAGATAAAGGAAGGCCAGATATAAACAAAAAAGAATGGATGGCAAAGCCTAAGTAGGCCTGTTGGCTCAAGCTTGTAGCCTTAGTACTTAGGAGACTGAGGTAGAAGAATCCCTGGTTCAAATAAATACCATGCAAAAAGAAATAAAGGGTAAAAAATACAATCAAAAAGTAAAATCCATCCCGGAAATAGAATAATCCAAATTGACAATATAGAAAACAGAATCATTGATGTAGAGGTTAACCTTGACATATGCACAGAAAAGAATTAGAGTTAAAAATAATTTAAAAAATACATATTTACTGGGAGAACAGATATATAAAGAAAATGGTATGGGCTGGGATGTAGCTCAGAGGCAAAGGGCTTGCCTAGCAAGTGCAACATCCTGGGTTTGATCCCCAGTACCAAAAAAAAAAAAAAGACAAAAAAATACAGTTAAAAATAAAAGAAAATGGTAGTCCAATCCAAGAATCAATGAAGCAAACAGAACAGGAGCAAGTGATAATAATGTTAAAAAAGAAAACATTGACAAGCTAGAAAGAGATAAGAATGTATACATTGAGTAGATTCATATTTCCAGGTATATCACTTTTTAAATGCTCACATTTATATATACATTGACAACATATTTTAGTTATAGTAGATGAACAGACAGACAGATAGACAGACACACACACACACACACACATACACACACACACACACACACACACACACACACACACAAGCATGTACTCAATACAAATAATACAAAGTATCCAGACAGGAACTAGGCAAGAAATTATGCAGTATGCAAAATGTCTTATTAATGAGAGGATGCCAGATGGACTTCTGACAACTGTAGAACAATACTAATCATCATAAAACCATGGCAAGACAGCTAGGTGAATTTCCCTCTCAGCCAGGTTGATGGTCCTATGACCATACCTGACCTCCATTCCTAAAGCTTGCAAGTTTTCTTACTATATTTACCCCTTAGGAAAGGTACCAATGAGACTGAGTTCTACTCAGAACACCCTCAGTCTGTCTTAGCCACAGTTTCTCCATGAAGTTCTGAAATTGCATGTCACAGCCTCTCTTGGGCCTCACAGCTCTCTGTGGAGACCTAGGTGTTATCAGTCTTGAAATCTGACAGTGGGAAGCTTATTTACTGCTGAGGCAAGGGGCCTCTCTTTCCTCCCTGTGGCTTCTTCAGCCTCACCTCTCCCACTCCTGGGGTGGTCCTATTGTTTACCTTACCAGTGGGAATTTCTACTTTGTGGGCGTCATGTTTGCTCAGTTGGAAGAGCTAAACATACCATCTCTTTGCTTTTCCATATCAGTCAGTAAGCCAGACCAGTAGTTTACATATCATATTGAAGAGCCATAAACAGCTTGAGTTAAAAGGACTTTGTGTATTTTAGTCTAGCATCTTCTATTTGCAGGTAAGAAAACTGAGACGCAGAAAGGTGTTATCTCTTGTTTGCAGTCACAGATCCAGATCCAAAGACCCCTTCTTGCCTTATTTACTTGAGCTTTGTCTTCCTGTAGTAGCATATCCCTGCCCTTAGTGAGAAGCAGATGAGCTCAATTCAGTAAGGTATCTGGAGTAAGAGAAAGAACACATTCATATAACACTTTTTTTTTTTCCCAGTTCTGGGGCTTGAACTCTGGGCCTAGGTATTGCCCCTGAGCTCCTTTTGCTCAAGGCTTACCCTCTACCACTCACTTGAGCCATAGTGCCACTTTCAGCTTTTCCTGTGATAGTTGGAGATAAGAGCCTCACAGACTTTCCTATCCTAGAATGACTTCGAACTGTGATCCTCAGATCCCAGCCTCCTGAGCATTGAGGATTATAGGCCACTGGTGCCTGGTTTTTTGTTTTTAGGTCCAGTTGTGGGGCCTGAACTCTAGGCCTGGGCGCTGTACCTCAGCTCTTCAGCTCAAGGCTAGCGCTCTACCACTTGAGCCATAGCACCACTCCCAGCTTTTTTCTTTTTGCTTATGTGGTGCTGAGGAATTGAACCCAGGGCCTCATGCATGCAAGGCAAGCGCTCTACTACTGAGCCACCTTCCCAGCCCCAAGGTGCCTGGTTTTTATACAACTCTTATGACAATGTACTGTCATGATTGTTCTATTTTGCTGTTTAAAAAAATTAAACTTTGTCATATGTATATTATGTAAGCATGCACAAAGAAGCACACACACACACACACACACACACACACACACACACACCAAACACATGCACAGTATATAAAATAGTTTCCAGGCTTTCAGCCCCAGGCCCTCAGTAGTTTTTATAAATCATCTCTCAATAGAGAGATAGATGGTTTGAAATGGAACTAGCTGGGTTTTCTGTATTCACCACCAAGCCAACATTGATTGACAGTTTTCACCAGGAGGAGGAGAATTGAAGCTTGAGGCTGTCATGTTCACAGTCTGTGGAAAGGCCAAATGCAAAGATAATTCTCACTAATCCAAAGGTCAGTGAATTTCCAACATGTAATAGAGACACAGCTTCAACCCAGTGCCTTGAAGTGACTGAACACTTCAAGGTATTTATTCATTATGAGCACAGAGAAGACGTACCTTCAGGCAGTTCTTCAGAGCTCTTCCAAGTTTGAAATCTTTAGGGATCTACTAACAAAAGCATTTCCTTCTAAGGTAGTAGATGTGGCCAGTGATATTTGACATCCTTCTATCAAACACTGGTTCAGATTCAGAGGCCAGGATCCCCTACCTTGGTACATTCACAGCTGCCAGAGATTTTCTACGGGGTATTGGAACATATTTAAAAAAGGAGATGTCTACTCAAATAAACAAAAGGAAGCAATGGATGGGCTCATAACCAAATACCAAGGCAGGAATTATACAATTGGCATTGGAACTCACTTCACACCCCAGGGTCATGGTCTATGGCCCGATCTTGACTCCACTTAGAAAGTGGAGAAAAAAGAGCATGTACCTGCTGTCAGCAGACAAAATTCCCAGAACGGGCAACGATGGCCTAGTAACTGGCCAGGGACATGACCCAGACTTTTCCATGCTTGCCTCTTTTGAGGAGCTTTGGTTACCTCTAAATTAAGAAGAAGGGGCCAGACAAGGCAGACATAAACAAAAGCCATTATGTTCTCAATAGCAGGTTTCACTTCATCTGTAGTTTGTTCTCTTGTATTTCCAAGAAAGGAAGATAGAAGTAAACAGCTTTCCTACATTGTCTCTTCCTTGGTCTTTACCAAGTACACTTCTGGAAGGGACAGGATTCTCTCTGGTCTGGCTCTCACTCAAGCAAAATGCCAGAAAACACAAATATTCAGCCACCCTGAGGGTACAGAGTGCTTTGTATAAGATTTTTGCTCTCTCACAGAGATCCTTCCAAGAGACCTGAGGTCTCTGTCTCCTCTCCTAAGTAAGAGAGTTACCAGTAGGCAGGAACATACTTTAAGGTTAGGAGAATGAGCTCAAGTCTCCAGGATGGCATCCTCCTGCTCAGGTGGTTGGTTGGGTATGCAGCAGGCCTAAAGACCATCCTTAGAAAATGTACCTTTGTGCAATGCTGGCCACTTTGCTTTGGACCTTGGTCCCTGTAAGGGTGCTAGCCCACACAAGATGGAGGGTGCAGAGAGAAAAGGGAAGGAAAAAAGAGGGAGGGGACTGTGGGTGAGTAGGATTATATAAGGAAAGGTGGGAGAGGTAACCACAGAGGATGCAGACGTGATCTCAGAGACTGGGGAACCTCTCACTGTCCAAGGGAAGCATGGCTGGGGCAGTTCAGGAAGTGACCGCAGCAGATGAGGAAGTGACCTCAGAGTCGGGTCCTTTGCTGACTCACCGTCAGGTGATTGACAGTCAGATGCTTACTAGTTTCAGGCAGGTGAATAGGAAGGGGGAAGGGGCTGTTCTCCTGGAGACCTAACATTCTAGCCTTTTGACAGTTATAAAGGGACACTAACTCTGGCTGCTTCCAGCTGACAAGGGGTGTTGACCTTAGGGGTAGAAGGCAGAGATGTTGTCTGAACTGGGAGAAGGCAGCAATAACAGTTTCTCGGCAGTGAACACATGTGTGCATCTTTGGATGAAATCTGAAAGAAGTTCTATGAGCCAGGGGCTGAGGATAAGAAAAAATATTATTAGAAAGCACACAAATGGCAGAAGGAAGGGTTCAGGGCAGAAAATTAAAAATTGGTTGGCTAGGCTGGTTCCTATCTCCTGCATTCCAGGCGGTCCTGTAGTTGGTGGAAATGTCCCTATCTATTCCTGACTAATTAACATCTGGTGACTGGGAAGAGGAGAGCAAGATCAGAAACTGGAGCTGAATTGGAGTGGTTAAGTGCCCAGTAGGAGGCCTTAGTAGATGTCTGGATTATAGAAATGAGAGACCCAGGAAGGTGCTCAGGCAAACTGTCCTGAGTCTTAAGGCTCACTTTAAGATCCTGTCCTTTTAGAAGAAAGACAGATATGAATATTAAATAGGCATGCTTATCAACTATTTTCTTTTGATCTCCCAGCTCTGGTTACTTTGAAAGTGCAAGCACAGAGTGACTTCATTTAGGACCTGACATCATTCCTTCTTACTCCTCTCCATGATCCCCTGTTGCCAGGACTAGCTTTGTCCTGAGGGTCCAGGTGCTCATTGCTGAGATGGCTTGTCCCAGTTAACATCTCTTTTGTTATTCGTGGGGCTTGAACTCAGGGCCTGGGCACTGACCCTGAGCTCTTTTGCTCAAACATAGCAATTTACCACTTTGAGCCACAGTGCCACTTCCAGCATTCCAACCTTTGCCCCTTTTGCTTCCAATTGAAGCAACAAGGAGACCAAATACATATGTAGTTAAGTAGGGCTTACCTGTAACTTGTCAGCGATAAATACAACAAGAGTTATTTTTCCCTCTGTGGCTCTGACTAAATAATGCAGAGAATAAAATCTGTAATGACAAAACTGACTACTACTGAGGTTTGAAACAGCAACAGATTAAATGATTTAGTTAATTTTTAACCCAATATAATACTTTAGGATACTGATTAAGATTGAAATGATTGTCAACTCTGTCAAGGTGGCTTACATACTTGAAAACACATCAGATAGTGAAAAATACCATTCAAGTTAAAAAGTGCTCATTTGAAAGACTTTGATATAAACAAATACTTAAGTGAACTTTGGTAGTCTTAATTTCCCCCTTTTCCCCACTTTGAAACAAATATTTAGGACAATTCTTACTTCCCAAATTCTTTTTATCCACAGGAATAATTCCCTCTCCAAAGCCACTCTATACTAGCTTTCCTTTTTGCTTTATACTGCATTTAAAATAACCCTTAGAAAACCTCTTTAATACAATGTAATAATCCATTGAAACATTTGGTAGCACCCAAATCTGATCACCATCTTTGAGTTTAAGTTTAAACCTGCCCATTTTTTCTTTTGGCCTGTGGAGTCAGTTAAGTAGTTACATTTGAAGCCAAAAAGCAAATAATCAGTACCAAAAGTGTCAATATTTAAGGCAGAAGCACATTAGTTTGGTAGAAAAAATATTTTTTATACCATGATCACAGATTTTATGCATTCAAATGAGTTTGTTATGAACACATTCACACACACATTCTCACACACACAAGTGTGAAGGCACACCTAGATTTCTAAAAAAGAATGAAAATCAGCCATATAGTTTCTGGAATTCTAGTAGCAAAAGACATTTTTTCCCCATTGCATGATAGAATCACATGGTCGATATTAAACAACACCAAACAAAATACAAGGCAAATCTAGTCAATGCTAGAAAAAACAGGCAACACCAAACAAAATATGAGGCAAAACTTAAAACACAAAATTTTTGCCAACAACAAACAGAATTTCTTACAGATGAACAAGACCTTGGTAGCTAAGAACAGAATATGTTTAGACATCTTTGCTAACAAAGTACATTAGATGGTCAGGCCTCAGTTTCCAAGGTCTGTGAAGAGAGGCAGCAACTTTGTTAGCAAGGCACATTAGCATATAATTGACCATTGTATACCTTCTAAATGAATAGAGGAGGAGTAAACTTGGTAAAAGAGTGAAGGTCAGGTGAATCTAAACCCTTAACCCATCAGGCCAAGGTGGTGAATTTCTGAACAAGTTATGATGGTAAGAAAACTTGACAGAGCTTTATTGAGTAAGCAAGCAAGCAGACAGGCAGACAAACAGACAAGCAGAAAGGAAGAGGGACAGTCTAACAGAATATGCATGATCTCAAGGAAAGACACAGAGAGAGACAGTTTTAAATGATCTCCAGTCTAGAGGTCATGAGAGAAAGAGAGATTGAACTACAAGACAAGGAAAGTTAACTTTCTAGAGGAGATGGCTGGAAGGCAGAGGTGAAGCTTGACAGAGGGAATTTGCTTAAGAGATACAGAGAAAGACAAGCAAGGAGAGCAAAGAAAACCTGAACATATAAAATCTCTGACCACTTACTGTTTCCTTGGAAGAAATGGCCCAAATCTTGCAATATCGTGGGGCCAAAATGCTGTATTCAGGTCAGTGATTGCAATTATTCAGTTGGTACTATGGCCAAATTTCTGAGCAGATAAGTTTCTTTTGATTTCAGTCCTGGTTTCAAGCACAGTATGAGTAGCCTTTGAGAGGGAACCTAGAGGGTAGTCCCTGGGACCCAGCCTGTGATGTACTCTCAAGGGTACAAGCCAAAAGGTTTGGCCATTGACACTGATTTTTCTAGCCTATGAGGTACATTGGCTTGAGTAGGAGAAAGCTAAAGAGTAAAGGAGCCTGACCCAGGGGCTCATACCTATCATCCTAACTACTCAGGAAGCTGAGATCTGAGGATCACAGTTCAAAGCCATCCTGGGCAGGAAAGTCCATGAGACTCTTATCGCTAATTGCTCACTGGAAAACTGGAAGTGGTGCTGTGGCTCAAGTAGTAGAGCTTACTCCTCCTCTATTCAAGGACAGCACCCAGGCCCAGAGTTCAATCCCCACTACCGACAAAAAAAAAAAAAAAGAGTGAAGGAAATATCAAGGGAGTGTCCCTGCTTGGGCGTGACTGGTGGCACCCCATTGTGACCAGAAATACAGGCAGGGAGTCTAGTGAGGATGGGGAGGGGGAGGGGTTCCAAAGGATGAAGGGGGAGCAGTCCTGAAGCAAATAGAGTAAAGGAGTCCCATCGGATATAGAAGGGTGGAGTCTGGTGAATGTTAGGTTATGGATGGAAGGCATCCCTGTCCACCTGCAAGTGACCAGCCAAGGAGGTATCGGGGCCCTCTGGCCTAGTGCCACATCCAGAGAGACAGAGCAGAGGGCTCACAGAGTAGACACTCACCAGACGTAAAGAGAAGGGAAGTCAGTCACTCACCCGATGTAGGGGGAAGATGGTGTGGTGGACATATAGCCAGCAATGGTAAAGGCAAGAACTTCAAGTGGCTTTCAGCAGTTTGGTTCACAGAGGGGCAGTCAAGGAGGTAGACTGGCCCTCAGAGAGAGAAGAAGGGATCCAGCAACTCCTGACTCTAATCCTAGTTAGCCCAGTAGGCTAAAGATCTGAGGATTGTAGCTGTAAGTCAGCCCAGGCAAAGAAAATCCATGAGACTCTTATCTCCAATTAACCACCAAAGAGTCAAAAGGGGAGCCATGGCTCAAGTGCCAGCCTTACGTACAAAAGCTAAGGGATGACACTTAAGCCCTGAGTTCAAGCCCCAGTACTAGCACAACAAACAAACAAACAACAACCAATAAAATAAAACTTGCCTGACCAGTCAATTTCCATCACACCAGCTCCAGCTCAAAGCAACCAGAACCTGACAGTTCCTTCTGGGGTGCGGGTGGAGATGCCTTACTGTACCTAAGCTAGCATTGCTGAGGCCTGAATGGAATAAAATTTGAAGTCTGAAAGTGTAGACCCTAAAATTTGATGAGGGCATTTCATCATGGGCAGGCCGGGGTTGATCAGGTTACCTACTTTGGAGGTCTGTGGATCTGGCTGGAGGAGGAAAGATCTGCAGCCTCCCTTATGAGATACAGTAGAGGGACAAGAAGAAAGCTGTGGAGGTGAAGCAAACCTAGGGTAAGATACAGGGGAAGGAAATGTATACATGTGGAAGCGGTTTCTGAAATTGTACTGAGCAAAAGGAAAAGGCTACACAATGGTATATTTCCATTTTCAAAAGGAAACCAGACTTGGAGAAAATGTTCTTGAATCTCAAACAATTTTCAACTATCTCTTGCATCCTGAGACAGTATAAAAATGAATAAATGAACTAAACCGTCTGCTACAAAGGCTTCATAGGTAAGGATTTCTATAGTACATCTAGAAGGGATTCATTCAAAACTTCTTTGGATCTAGATCACACTGTTCTCTTAGCTACTTGGGAGGCAGAGATGGGGATAATCATTAATTGAGACCAGCCTGGGCAACAAAGTTCATGAGATACCCCCTCCTCCTTGCCCTGTTCTGCAGGGTTCAGGGGTACATACTTATCATCCTAGCTA
The DNA here is from genome assembly GCF_019054845.1 of Dipodomys spectabilis. NCBI lineage: Eukaryota > Metazoa > Chordata > Mammalia > Rodentia > Heteromyidae > Dipodomys > Dipodomys spectabilis. The sequence goes on along the minus strand of NW_024870686.1, from coordinate 8,178,775 downwards.
TGACACAGAGCATGGGTTGATCATGGCCCAGGCATGCACCTAGGTAAATCTCCCCTCAAAAATAACCAGCTCAAGCCAGGAGTTAGTGGCTCAAAATTGTAATCCTGACTACCCAGGAAGGTGAGATCTAGAATCTTGGTTTGAATTCAACCCAGGCAGGAAAGTCCATGAGGCTCTATCACCAGTTAACAACCAAAAAACCTCTAGCCTTGAGCAAAAAAGAGCTCAAAGACAGTGTTCTAGCCCTGAGTTCAAGGACCAGTGTGCAAGGGCACGCACACACACAAACATTCACACACACAGCTCAAAAAAGATTGGAGGTGTGGTTCAGCAGTATGTATCTGCATATCGAGAATGAAGCCCTGAGTTCAAAAGCTAATACTAGGAAGTTGGCTTAGTGGTAGAGTGCTTACCTTGCATGCATGAGGCCCTGGGTTTGATTCCTCAGCATCACATAAGCAGAAAAAAGATGGAAGTGGTACTGTGGCTCAAGTGGTAGAGCTCTGAGCTAAAGAGCTAAGGGACAGCACCCAGGTCCAGAGTTCAGGCCCCATGACTGTCCAAAAAAAAAAAAAAAAAGCCAATACTGCCAAAAACAAGCAATCCTTTGGAAAAGTTGTCCAGAGTTGGTGACTACCAGAACACCTGGAAATTTCTGACATCTGTCTTTGTCCTACTGAGGGTACACAGAATTATGAGGGATAGAAAATATGTCACACTAGGTATGTAGATCATGGTAGAGAGGGAGGGAGAGGAGGCTCGCAGAAAGGACCCCGTCCTGTCATTTCTGAGCACCCCTCTAACCCCTCTCCACCCTCCCCCCAAATAAGGGCTATCATGTGTCACATGATTTCTGAAAGGTGACAGGATGGTGTGACCAAAGAGGGCCCCAAATTGCCAGCATCATGGTGTGTGTCCCACTGTGTCCCACTGACCTGTTTCTTGGGCACTCTAGGGATCTCAAAATACCGTGTTTTTCCCAGGCAGTCATTCTATCCTCAAAGATAATGTAAATCTTACCTTTAATTCTCATTCACTCCAATTTAAAACACAATCACATTTTTTTGTTGTTGGTGGTGGTCTTGGGGTTTGAACTCAGAGCCGGGGGGCTATGCCTGAGCTTTTTTTCTCAAAGCTATCATTCTACCACTTTGAGCCACAGTTCCACTTCCAGCTTTCTGGACGCTAATTGAAGATAAGGATCCCACAGATTTTCCTGCCAGAGCTGGCTTTGAACCATGATCCTCAGAGCTCAGCCTCCTAAAAAGGATTATAGGCATGAGCCACCAGCACTGGGCTTAGCTGGCATTTTTATAAGTAAGAGTTTATGTTATAGAAGTAAGTGATAAAAGATTTCAAAACTCTAAATCCACAAGTTAAAGATTATAGGAATTTGGAGAAAAATTCTTTATGGTTGGAGAAGAGATTGGTTTTAAGATAGGGTCACTATGTAGCATAGGCTAGGCTTGATCTCATGATCCTCCTGTTTTGGCTTCGAGTTACAAGTATATATAATCAGGCCTAGTCTTTGTGAATATTTCTTCTCTCTCTCTCTCTCTCTCTCTCTCTCTCTCTCTTTCTCTGTATGTGTGTGTACACTGGGGCCTGAACTCAGGACCTGGGTGCTCTCCCTTAGTTTTTTTTGCTCAAGGCTGGCAGTTTACTTCTTAAACCACAGCTCCAGTTCTGGCTTTTGTTGGTAGTTAATTGGAGATAGGAGTCTCAAAGACAATCCTGCTTGGACTAGCTTCAAACTGCAATTCTTAAATCTCAGCCTCCAGAGTAGTTAAGATTATAGGCATAAACCACTTGAGCTTTGTGGAAAATTCTTAATGAAATGTCATGTTTTCAAGGCCATTGCCAGCTATGGTGCATGACACTGAAGACCCTACAGTTATGCCCCTGGCAGGGAAGCCCACTTCCCTACCCCCAGCGAGGCTGGACATGACTTGTGACCACCCTACCTCCAGTATAGCTCAGAGGTCTCATGATCCCCCAAGCTTCACGCTATTTATTCAGTGCTTAAAACTCTTTTAAGATGCAGTTAGAGCCTGGCGTCGGTGGCTCACGCCTATAGTCCTAGCTACTGAGGAGGCTGAAATCTGAGGATCAGGGTTGAAAGACAGCCGGGGCAGGAAAGTCCATGAGACTCTTACCTCCAATAAACAACTAGAAAACCAGAAGTGGCGCTGTGGCTCAAGCGGTAGAGTTGAAGAGCTGAGGGATAGCGCCCAAGCCCAGAGTTCAAGCCCCACCACCTACCATAAAAAAAAAAAAAAGATGCATTTAGTATTTGTTGTTTAAACTAGCCAATTTTGATTAAGGACAAACCAAATTGGATGGAGAAAAAAATCATGACTATCATTATATATTTATAGAAATACTAGAGAATAGATGTGTTTATATAAGGAAACCGGAGAATAGAATGAGCAAACTCTATGCTTTTGTTCTTCCAAGTGTCTTGGCTGCAACACAGGTCCCAAGAGAAATTCATCATTAAAAGCTTTCTGGAATCAGATACAACTGGAAACCATGACATCCCATAACCTTGTTTGGAGAGTGGCAGTTCTGGAGAGCCTTTTGCAGGCCTGATGAGTTCCAGAGGGAGGAAATCAGGTGAGGCAGATTTTACCAGGCACTCGCCAAGCTGACCTGAGAACTCCTGTTTCTGGTGATGTCAAATGTTGCCATCTGGAAAGGATAAGAAAGGACAACAGAATGAACAGAAGGGCGTAGCTTAGTCTTCAGAACTCCTGTAACAAAATAGCATGAGCTGTAAACACCACAGATTGCCTTCTTTTTTTTTTTTTTTATTGTGAAAATACTGTACAGAGGGGTTACAATTACATGGGCAAGATAGTGAGTACATTTCTTATCAAGCATTGTAGCTTCCTCCTTTGTTTACCCTTCCCATCCCTTCCCAGCCTCCCCCCCCTTCACCCAATCCTCCCCTCCCCCCCACACCAAAATTGTAAAGTTTGTTTTCGACATGACAACTTGTACTTCTCATTGTTGCAATGGGTCCACCTGTATCCTTATTTAAATGACTTGTTTTTCCCCTTCCCCTCCACAAATGATACCGACATCAAATACAGTGAAAGCAGGGGTTATACTGTGGGGGAGGGACATACAAAGCAAGAAGAAATAATCTTATAATTGCGTTAGAAACAAATGCATGAAAGAAAAAAAAAACATTTAAATACATATCTTAGGGTTCATTTTCCTAACATCACCTTATCTGACCTTTTCTGCTTGACTCATACATATACTAGATATTGCAAATAAGGGAAACCATGGGACCTAGGTTTCTTTGGGCTTGGCTTACTTCACTTAATATAATTTTTTTCTAAGTCTTTCCTTTCCTAACAAATGGGGCAATGTCATTCTTTCTGATGGAGGCATAGAATTCCATTGTGTATATATACCACATTTTCTTGATTCATTCATCTACTGAGGGGCATCTGGGCTGGTTCCATATCTTAGCTATGGTAAATAATGCTACAATAAACATAGTTGTGCTGGTAGCTTTAGTGTGGTCTTGTTTGTAAACATTTGGGTAAATGCCCAAAAGTGGGATTGCTGGGTCATAGGGGAGCTCTATATGGAGTCTTTTGAGGAACCTCCGTACTACAGATTTCCTTCTTATGTATTTGGAGGCTACCCAAGAATTACATTCTGGTAGATTCAGTGTCTGTGGAAGGCTGCCTAGTCAGAAAGCCCCATTTTGCTATATCTTCCCAGGGAAGTGGGGGAAAACCCAAGAGCTCTCTCAGGCCTCTTAATTCCATTCATAAGCTCTGCTCTCCCCTAGCCTGGTCCCTTCCCAATGCCCCACCTACTAACACTAGCACCTGCATTTCAGCACATGAATTTTTCAGGACATAAATATATTAACCATAGTACTGGGCATGACTGAGAGTTTAGAAAAGGAATTCTAACAAAATTAGGAAATGCATTATGCACGATTTCATTCTGTGCAATGTTAGAAATAATTCTAATAGATTGTTCACTGAACAAATCTTTCTCTTCCAGGAAGTTAGAGGTTTGCTAGAGCACAGAACCAAGCCCCAGTGGAAGAAACAGAACCAAAAGAATGAAACCCAACTGGTTAAGTTAAAGCTTATCAGTGAAGAAGAAAGACATACCCCAAAGCTCTTCTTTGTACAAATACAGACACATGAAGAGACCAATGTTCCATTTGCACTAGCCTGAGGACTAGAAATAAATATCTTCACATTAGGGCTGGGAAGGTGGCTCAGTGGTAGAGCACTTGCCTTGCATGCCTAAGGCCCTGGGTTCGATTCCTCAGCACCACATAAGCAAAAAGAAAAAAGCCGGAAGTGGTGCTGTGGCTCAAGTGGTAGAGCACTAGCCTTGAGATGAAGAGCTGAGGGATAGTGCCCAGGCCCAGAGTTCAGGCCCCATGACTGGAGCCCCCCCCCCCAAAAAAAATCTTCACATTAATAGTTCATGCAAGTTCTAAAGGGGAAATTTCCTTAATAATATGATCCATCAACTCCAAGTGTAATCGCCCAGATGTCCATTTTGATCCTTGTAACAATTAAGCTGGGCTTCCTCAGTTGCTGAAGCAAACCAACAGATGGTTGTTTAATTGTTTACAAAGCCAAACATTAACTACTATGCTTGGTAATGTGTCTCTTCTCTTGACACCTACCCAAGCAGACACCAGACAACACTTTGTAAGAGTGTTTTGATGTATCCAAAGCCAATATTGGTCTGTGTCTCTGTTGTTTTATAACTTCTGTCAGTGTGAAATGTGGAGTGACTTGGCATGGGCTATACAGTGGCATTGGCTGGAATGATTAATGGCCTTCAGTTTCTATGGGTACACATGGAAAAAAGGAAAGGTACCCATGAAATCCCTTAGTAGCAATGAAAAGTCTATCAAGAAACATACATTGGCCAAAAGATACAGTTAAGGAGTTTGGCTCTCTTCAGAAAGGGAATGTATAGTCTCCAGTTTCCTGGCCACATTTGAAAGTTGTTCTTCATTTTAGCTCTACACAGAAGCCCATTTGAGTTCAGTGCTAACTATAGTCATGACCTTTATCTCTAGTAGTCACTTGTCTTAATCCTTGAAGATGGACTACAGCTATGACATCATAAAGCCTGTGAACTGTGCTGCTCTGATTCGCTTCCAAACATCGAGAAGCTTTCTGGGAGTCATCAAAGGCTCCATGCTCTCCAGCTGTCCCCAGCATTCTCCAAAAACTCAGCTTCAAAGCGCACCGTCTGCAGCCAAAAACTTTTGGCAAGGCTGCCATTTACACATGGAGGGAGCTGGACATTCAGGCAGTTGCTGAATGACCCAGCCTGAAGTTTCCTCTCTAGTTAGTTTAGCAAGCATTTACTGAGAAGTATTATACACAAAGCCCTGTGCCCTTCCTCATACTCTCTGTGTAGATAAACCCCCTCTGATTGCAGTCCCCTCACCCATAGCCTGAACCTTTAACCTCTTGGGATCAACTTCAATGTCATATACCCATAAAGGCATCTTGAGCACTCCTACCAACCAAAACTCTCCCTGTTTGTTCCCTTCATAGGAGCCATATATATATATATATATATATATATATATATATATATATACACACACATATATATATATATATATATATAAAATTTCTTGCTATGGTCTGTCTTCCAAATTATTTATATTAAAAAAGCTATTTATGCTAGATTTTAATAAGTAATCCAGAGATATTTGTATTGCTTATACTGAAGGTTTTTATTGTGATATTTCCATATATACATATACTATACTTTGATCATATCAACCCTCTCTTACTCTTCCTTTACTCCCCTCTGCCATCTTTTCTTTTCCACAATTTTTAATGAATTTCATTATGTTATTTTTCTACATGTATAGGAAATACATTGATCCCAATCACCCTACCTCCATTACCCTCTCATTTCCCAAATGGGATATCTAGTTTTCTCTTGCCTTTGGATATTGGAACTGTAGGTTCTTGAGCTTTTGTACTCTAGGATATAGACTAGTACTTCCACTGTATTCTCTTTGGCTCTTTGGCTTTGAACTAGGAGTTAGATGACTAAACTTCCCAGCTCACAGGATATGGACAGAATTATACCACTGGCTTTTATGGTTCTCTAGAATCAGGACCACTCTCTTCCATGGGCCAATTCCCTTAATAAATCTCCCCTGAGCATATGTATCTATTGGTTCTGTTTCCATGGAGACCATTGACGGATCCAGGAATATACAGATATTTTATGTGGATACAAAATCGGCACTGAGGAGAGTTGAGAGAGATAGCTACGGGAGAGGAGTGTTCATTTTCCTTACCAATGTATTTGAATTTGATCTTCTGGCCAGTGGAATCTCTGGACAGGGACACAGGATAGAATTTTGCCCATTTTTATAAATCTGTGTGTGTGTGTGTGTGTGTGTGTGTGTGTGTGTGTGTGTGTGTGCGCGCGCACGCGCGCATATGTGCTTAGTACACACATACATATTTTAAGGTAGATAAATTTGTCTTTGGGTGTGAACGTTCTGTTGGAATGTCAGAATGCTGGGTTTGTCTGACGAGTCCCAACAGTAGCTGACATAACTTTGTGCTATGAGATTGAAATCCCTGCTGTAGAGAACAGGAAGTCATCTGACTTCGGATCAGGGAATCACAGGGGAAGTTTTGGGTTGATCCCACTGTCACCCAGATACCATCATTCTGAAAGTCACCTACAGACAATGACAAAGTTGTCATTAATGTAAGTAATGTGTGCAAAACAGAGGAATGGTTTGTAGGTGAGAGATGAATATGGTTTTAGAAATGGACCTGAGGTGCTGGTATGTTGAACAAATGGAACTGTTCATCAGGCAGGTGGGCTTTCAGGCCAATGGTATAAATTTAGAAGACAATTCTATGTCAGTGGTATATTGATATAATGCAAGAGCTTATTGTGAAAGCTTATTAAGAGGGAGAGTAAAGAAAAGGGTAAATCAACTAACAGTCTCTGAGCATCTGCTATATACCAGACACAATGCTAGGCCTTTGGAAAAGACCAGTGTTTACAGGATTAAAAAGGATGGGAGGAGCCAGGAGCTCATGCCTATAATCATAACTACTTAGAAGGCTGAGATCTCAGGGTGGTGAATTGAAGCCAGCTGGGGTAGAAAGTCTCTGAGACTCTTATTTCCAATTAACTATCAAGAAGCCAGAAGAAGTTGTGGCTAAGTGGTAGAGCACCAGTCTTCATTGGAAAAAAGCTAAGAGACAGCCCTCAGAGTTCAAGCCTCAGTACTGGCACAAAACAAACAAATAAAAATTAACGATCTCTAACAATCTCTGAGTACCTTCTGTATACTGTTATATCTCAAGAGAACAGAGAAGCCACATTTTGAGCAGTCGAATTATTAGAAGTCTTGATTAGAAGGCCAGCAAATGCAGGTAGACTCTTGTCACAAAGATCTGCTGTCTCTGGTCTACTCAATGCAGACATTACTCATCACTCACGACAAATTTCTTTTTATCTTTTTTTTTTAAGCGAGAAAGGGTTGTATTTTCTTTCTTTTTATTGTCAAGGTGATGTACAGAGGGGCTACAGTTACATCAGAAGGCAATCAATACATTTCTTGTCGAATTTGTTATCCCCTTCCCAATCCCCCCCTCAAGTTGCACAGATCATCTCCAACATATTGTCTTGTGAGTATTGCTGTCACATTGGTTCCTTCCTTGTCCTTCGAATCATGACAAATTTCTTAGCAGAGCTTGGGTCTGCCTGAGAATGCCTTCCAACGTCATGCTCCAAGAAGCCATCCTAATTATTCAGAGATAGCCCATGAGCAAAAGTGACTTTGCTTATTCTTTTCCCATGGAAAACAAGAGAGGAAAGATTTGTCCAAAGGAGGGAGTGAGTGGGAGTCATTTTCAAAGCTGGAGAGACAGAAAAGAACAAAGCCTGAAAAAGGCCAGCAAAGCTAAGAAAACAGATCTGTGGACCATGAGAAGCTTTAGCAGAGCTCCAGGGAACAATCCAGCACACAGGCTGGGGAGCAAATACTGACTTTCAGCTACCTGCTGAAAGCAGAGCTGTACTCTAAGTAGGAAGCCAGCCCTAACTGTTATTGCCGGATTCCAAGTACCAACACACTGTGATGCTACCAACTGTATCAGGAAAAATAAAAACAGTTAGATTTGGAAAGCAGTTCACAATTATTCTCCCTATGTGGAAACAGTTTTGCTTCATTTTCCTGACCTGTTTTAAGGATACAGTAGGCAATGTCAGAGATACAGTCAGCCCACCCTGTATAGTATGAATTCTGCATAATCCACAATTGTAGTTGGTAGTCATTGAAAACGTTTTTTGAAAAATATCCCTGGATGGCTGGTGGCTCACACCTCTAATTCTAGCTACTCAGGAGGAAAGACAAACTGGAGAGAAAAGTTCTAAAGACTCTATTGCCCCAAAAAGCAGGGCTGGAGGCATGGCTCAAGTGATAGAATGCTGACAGGGAAAACTTGAGGCTGTGAGTTCAAACCCCAGTACTGTTTTTAAAAAAAAGTCCCTAAAAAGAAGTGTCTGTCAATGTCGAGAAGCATTTGAAAATAAGAACAATATATTTTGTTTTCTATACTCATGACATATGACATAAGTCACATAAGATAATTATTTCATGATTGCTGGAGATACAGAAGGACAACACTGTACATGAGTTCAGTCCTAGCTCTGGCTCTAGTTTGGGTCTGACCTTGGACCAGTTGTTTAATCCCTAGAGACCTTTGTTTCCTCATCCAAAAATGTGAGTCCAGCCCAGGAATTTTAGCTGAGAGAAAGTCTATGATTCATCTTCTGCCAATTCACCCTTACCCCTGAATTTGTCTAGCTGAGTCCTCATCAATAATGTATATACACCTGCACACCAGCTCTGCGTAGAATCAAGTTTCCCCTGCTTATTCTGTTTCCAATTGAATTCAAACCTTCTGAAACTTGCCTTCTAATGACACCAGCCAATATCTTCCTTTCCAGGTCAGAGTTGGTAACATCTAAAGTTAAGAATTTCTAGGAAGGGGGCATTAATATTAATCAGGTGTTGGAAACTTTCAGGATTCCCTACTACTCTAAAAAATGTGAGCTCCTGAGGAATTCGGATCTACCTGTGGGTCTAGTTACTGTATCAAATGGACCCTATCCAAAGGCCACAACACTGTTTCCTGCACCTTAAATGTGTTGTTACTGAAAATTCTCTGATGGGTACCTAAAGAATTAAGTGAGCTGCTGGCCCAAACTGTTAGTCAATGGACTAATTTGAACAATATGACAGCTGTTACTGATCCTAAGAGATAAATCAGAAGTCAGTGTTTCTTGCTGGCCCCCACATTTCTGCAGTTGTTGTGGATTGGATAACTGTGGGTGATGAACAATAATCCAAGGGGGAATACAAGCTTCCTTCAGAGTTGTTTCCTCAGTCAACAAGCTCTAGATTTTTGAGCTTGTCTTCTGCTCCTTGTGCCGTTTTCCAGTGACACTTGATCTGTCCATTCTTCAAAAAGCATTGTTTCTCAGAGATCCTCCCTGTCCCTTCATCACTGAACTTATTCTTCAAAGTTTCTTCCATCTTCTGGACTTAGATTCCTCTGTTGCAAGTGCAATTCTAGCCAAGCAGAAGACTAAGTCCTAGAAGATTGTAATTTAAAGCCAGCCTGGGTAGAAAAGTTCTTGAGACTCCATCTCTTATTAACTGGCAATAGTAGAGCTGGAGAGGTGGCTCCATGGTAGCACATCAGCCAAACAAGCTAGCTGATCCAACTCAGTACCTTGAGTTCAAATTCCCAGGCAGGACACCCTAGGATAGTCAGAATTCAATAGGAATTTTAATCTCAGTGGTTTGACACATTCATATTTGCTTCATCCATGTGGCTGAAATGAGAGAACCCTTCTTCTGCTTTGCAAACAATTAATAATACCAACCACTGAACCATACCACCAGCCTTGCCACTGGCTGGTTATTTAAGAGGCCAAGTCTCATGGACTTTTTGTTATCTAGACTGGGTTCCAAGTGTAATCCTGTGGATCTCTCATGATTAGCTAGGATTACAGGCATGAGCCACCAGTATATATGTATGTATGGATGGATGTATGTCTATCTATCTATCTATCTATCTATCTATCTATCTATCTATCTATCTATCTATCTATCTATCTATCTACCTACCTACCTATCTATCTATTGTTAGTGCTGGTAGAAAGCATTCAATATAGACTGTTGGAAATGAATAATCCTAAAGTAAAGTGAGGACACTGAAGGATCTTTCTAGCACTGTGAAAAACCCATGAGGCTGCAAGGCCCTATGGTAGAGGGCAGAGGCTGCTCCACAAATATTGCATTATCTTTCTCTTTATCTCTGTTAGTGTCTTAGGCATTTGCGTGGGTAACCCAAAAGGAGAAAAATCTAAAGAATATGCCTGATGTTTTAATTGACAATAGGAAATGAATTTTCCCTTCAAATCTCTAGTGAAATTTGAAATATCTATGTCCTGCATTGTTAATAGTGATAAAGAAGCAGATTTTTTTTTAAAAAATGAACTTTGCATAAGAATCTAGTGCTAAAATGTCATGTGTATTCTTCAGAGGTACAGAAGGAAATTAAACGCCAACCCTGGAACTTCATTATCTATAATGCTACATTAAGGCTCTGAAGAGTTTATCCTGACTTCCTGTAAATCTTTTCCTTCAGGGGTTCCTGACTCCACATGATTTAGTTAGTCCCTAATTCCTTCATTGAAGAAGTTTGCCTAAGATTTAATGCCCTCTGGCATCACTACAAAAACCTTTTCCTTACTTAAGCATCATAGAGGATGTGTTCCTTAGGCTAGGGCTACACACAGTACCTGTGGTTCTAACTGGCACTGGCCATTTGGGCAGGGCCAGCAACAACCTAGATGATAGAGATAATACTTTACTGAAAGCTCTTGAGTGTTACCTTCAATTGGTAATACGACCAGCAGAGCACACCATTCACCTTGCATTAACTGGTGATTCTGGTACCCTGTCAACAATTGAATGTTTATGTATTACTACAATTAATAGTTTGATTATTAATTCTATTGCCCTGCTTTTAAGTACCACTATAGTTACTTAGAATCATGCTACTTTAGGTCTGAGAATCCTAGCCCCATTTCTTTTCTGTTTCCATGATGCAATGCTCTCTCTCTCTCTCTCTCTCTCTCTCTCTCTCTCTCTCTCTCTCTCTGTGTTGAGGATTGAACCCAGAATCTCATGTTTGCTGGGCAAGTGGGACACTCAGTCCATATTTTTTTGTTTCTTTGTTTCAGAGGTAGTCTGGATTTTTCTTTTCCTTCTTTTATTTTTTTTTGGGGGGTGGCCAGGGATGGCACCAAACTTGTGATTCTCCTACCTCTGTCTCCCAACTCGCTGGGATTAGAAAAAGCACCACCAGGCCTAGCACTGTTGTAATATCTTAAATGTGGTAAAAAAAAATACAACCATTGAAGCTCATTTGTAGCAATGGTGATTATTATTAATTGCATGTAGGCAATAATGCCAGGTCTTCAGATTTATGTAGTTCTAGGGGACTTCTGAGAGTTTTGTATATTTGATAGATATGATTGGAATGCTAAGCAGGTACCAAGCACTCCCCAGAGCTGGTGTGAACAGGGACATAAGATTCTCAAAATGTCTCAATGCTCCCACAATATTAGACTGTCTTCACACTGTTCTGGGTTCCTTGAAGTGTTAGTTTCATCACAACATGACAACATCCTTACAATGTTTCAGAGCCCTCACAGTGTTCCAAGGGCCTCACAGTCTTCCAGGGCCCCCACAGGGTCTCAGGATCCTCATGGTGTTCCAAGGTGTTCACAATGTCCCAGGGCCTCCACAATGTTCCCGAGTCCCCCCAAAGGTCCAGGGTCCAGACCCCACAGTGTTCCTGTGCCTTCATGGTTTTCCAGGGTCTAGACAGACTTCCAGGTATTCCAACATGTTCCAGGATCTACACAGTGTTCCATATGCCTATAGTTTTCCTAGGCCTCATGGTGTTTCAGGGTCTGGACAGAGTTCCAGGGATCCCATGTGTTCCAGGAGCCACAAGTACCATGTACCTATGGTTTTCCTAGGCCCTCATGGTGTTCCTGGATCTCTATGGTGTCCCACGGCCCCTGTGGTATTCTAGGGTTTCCAGGGTGTTCCAGCATGCTCACAGTTTCCCAGGAACCTCTCAGTGTTCCAGGGGCATCCTGGTTTTACTGGGTCCCCAAGGTCTACCAGAGTCCTCACAGGGTGCCCACAGTGTTCCAGGTTCTCCCCTGGTGTTCCAGAGTCTCCATGGTGTTCCAGGATCCGCTCATTGTTCTGGGACCCCAATGATGTTCCAGTGCCTTCATGATGTTCCATGGTCCCCCAGTATTCCATGAAACTCACTGTGTTCCAGGGCCCTCACGGTGTCCCAAGGTGCTCAAGATTTTCCTGGTCCCCCATGGTGTTCCAAGCCCTCACAGTGTTCCAGGGCCCTCTCAGTATTCCTGGGCCTTGACAGTGTTCCAGCGATCCCATGGTGTTCCACGGCCCTTACTGTGTTCCAGGCTATCCCTATTTTTCTACCGAACTCATCATGTTCCAGGGTCCTCCCTGTGTTCCTGAGTGCTCACGGTGTTCCTGCACCCCTATGGTATTCCAAGGCCCTCATATTTTTCCAAGGATCTCAGAGTGTTCTAGGATCCCTATGGTATTTCAGGGCCCAAAAGGTGTTCCAGGGTTCCCATAGTGTTCCAGGGCCTACGGTCTTCCAGGGTCCTCATGAGTTCCAGAGCCTCCATGGTATTCCATAGTCCCCACAGGATTCCAGAGCCCCCATGGTGCCTAGGGTTCCCAGTGTGTTCCAGGATGGTATTCCAGAACCCTCATGATGTTCTAGAATTCCCCTTGAGTTCAAGCATTCCCACAATATTCTGAGATTTTTATGGTGTTTCATGGTCCACACAGAATTCCCTGACTCCCACACTGTTCTAGAGCCCCCACAGTGTTTCTGGACCCTCAGAGTGTTGCAGGCTTTCCATAGTTTTCCAGAGCCCTCTAGGATTCCCCATAGAGTTCCAGAATCCCTATGATATTCCAGGGTCTTCATAGTGTTCCAGTGTATTCCCCCCTACCCGGTGTTGAAGGGCCTCCAAGATACTCCAGGGCCCTCTTAGTATTCCAGGGTTCCCACAGTGTTCAAGGGTCACCACAGGGTTCCAGGACCGTCACTATGTTCCAAGATCACCACAGTGTTCCAGATTTCCCATAGTGTTCCATGGCCTACATGGTGCTCCAGGGCCCTCACGATGTTCCAGACCTCGCCAATAGTGTTCCAGGGTCCCTACAGTGTTCCAGGCACCTCATGTTGATCCAGGCTTGAAGGGTTTCATATTCGCCACTGTATTCCACACTGTATTCATTGTATTCACAGTGTTCCAGGGTCCCCACAGCGTTCCAACACCCTTACAATGTTCCAAGATCCTTATGGTGTTCCAGAGCCCTTATGGTGTTCCATAGTTCTCATGGTATTCCACAGTGCAGGCCACCATGATTTTCCAGTGTTCCATGGTCTTCACTGTGTTCCATGATCTCTACTGTGTTCCAGGGCCCTTCCCTGATGGTGTTCCAGGGTGCCCACAGTGTTGGTGATGTTTCAGAGTCCTGATGGTGTTCCATGGTTGCCACATGTGTTCACAGGTCCTCATGGTGTTCCTTGCTTCTCATGATATTCCACAGTAAGGCCCCCACAGTGTTCCAGAGTCCCTTCAGTGCTTCACCCCTTTCATTGTGTTGCAGGGTCCTCTAGTATTCCGTGGAACTCACTGTGTGCCAGGAAGCTCAGATTGTTCCCAGTACTCAGAGTATTCCAGTGTCCCCACAGAGTTCAAGGCCCTCATGGTGTTTGAGCCTCCCTGCACCTTACCCAGTGTTCTAGGGTCCCTGCTGTTCCAGGGTCACCATAGTGTTCTAGGGACCTGATGGTGTGTTTCAGAATCTAATGTTGTTCCAGGGGCCTCATTGTGTTCCATGGCCCTTACAGTGTTCCCAAGTCTCCATGGTGTTCCAGGGCCCACCCAGGCTTCCCAAAATGTTCCATGGCCCTCACCATGTTCCAGGGATCCATGTTCCATTGTGTTCCAGGGTCTCCCTAGAGTTACAGGGCCATCCGAGTTTCACTGTGTTCTCACAACATTAAAGCATCCTGCATGATGATAGATAATAGTGCAGACTTGTAAAGGGGAAACTCATGGTGTTTTAATTTTTTTTTTTACATTGAAGATTAAAATTATATTCATTTTGGATATATTTCTCTAGCTGCCTTCACCACAGGAAAGTTCTTGGATCATAATTAATACCTGACTAATCTAATACATTTTGCAGGTCTGAGTTTTAGCTAACATAGTAATCCCTTATTGCAATAACCATTGTATGATTTAAATCTACTCTGTGCCCAGCTTGGAGAGAAGTCACCCTCATTTGGAGTAACTGCTGCTGTCCTGGTCAGTGTTCCTGACTTTGGGAGCAGGTCTCCATGGGGACCATTGTGATCTTCCACTTTGGAGCAAAGATCTGCAAATGTGCACATCAGTGCTCATTATTCACCTGGGCTAGACTTTGATTTTGAATCAGGAAATTCCAGAGAAATTGAGATGCTTTGTAAATTAAAAGAAAGATTAAAGTACAGACACTTGACAAATGAATGTGGTTAGTGATAGGAATCTGATCTTGTTCTTTTACCACCAAATAGAGTTTTAGTCATTCCTATAAGTTAGAGACCCTAACAATAGTCTAAGAGTCAAGATGGAATCACATAGATCTTAAAGACTCTTACTGCAATCTTGATGTTTACCACAGTGATAAGTACTGAGCATTGTCTAAAAAACTGATATAACCCGCTACAGTGGTTTTACGTATAATCTCAGCTACTTGGGAGGCAGAGATCTGGAGGAATGTAAGGGACAGAGTAGCCAAAAAGTTGACATGATCCAGTATCAACCAGTCAGCTATGTGTAGTGGTACATTCCTTTGATTCCAGCTACTTTAGAGGCATAAGTAGGAGAATCAAGGTTGAGGCTAGCCCTGAGCAAAAGCACAACACCCTTTCCACAAAACAAAACAAAACAAAAACTAAAGGAAAGAGGACTGGAGGCCTACCTCCAGTGACAGAACACCTGTCTGGAAGTCAAGGCTCTTGAGTTTAAACCCTAGTAGAGATTCTGTATCTGTAAAGCCGAGTTGCAGGCATATCAGATGGATTAAATTGTAAAAATGTGATAATACTGTTAGTCATTACTAATATGAGCAGGTTGGTCACTGATAAAAATATAGTAACAAGGAGGGGAGGACTAATGAAGAGATGAATGAGGATGAACTTGCTTGATGAAGCCTGTTGAAGGGATCTTTTAAGAAGGGAGAGTGAGATAGATGGGGGAGAGTGATGGAGGAGATGATGCTAATTGGGACACATTATATACATATGTGGAAGGGCCGCACATAACACCGCCAACAACTAATAGAAAATAAAGTAAAACAAATCCAGAAATCAAAGGACACTATGCTTGTCCCCTGGGCACCACAGGCCAAGTCTAGAAGTTGCTTCTGACCTTCCTAAGCCCAGCTCTCTTGGTCCTTGGGCTCCTTGGACTCTGTTCCTCTGAGACAGGAAGTCTTGACTTGACTATTTACCTGCTATTAAGACAGAGAAACATCTAGAAAGCCCACTTACTTGAAGTTCAGCAATTGTCAGTAAGAAAAAGATAGGGATGGAATAGAGTCTGCACAGGGTCCTTTTGGGGATAGACTTTTTTTTTTTTTGCCATTTCGGAGGGGCTCAGGGTCTAGGCACTGTCCTTGAGTTTCTTTTGCTTAAGACTAGCACTCTACCACTTGAGCCACAGTACCACTTCCAGATTTTTCTGTTTATGTGGCACTGAGGAATTGAATCCAGAGCTTCATGCATGCTAGGCAAGCACTCTACCACTAAGCCACATTCTCAGCCCTGGAGACAGACTTTTATAAGTATGAGAAGAAATGTAAGGAGCTAAAGAATGGGACCTAATCACTCACCTTTGGGAATCCAAAGAGGCAACCACTTAGCACTTAGCACTCTTGCCAGTGGGCTTGGCTTTGACCCAGCCTGATTCCTTTCCTTTTTGGTTTTGAGCTGACAGGGGCGTTGATACACTTTGTGTAGCTCATTTCATCAATCTATGGAGCTAAAGAGCAACTCTTTCTTTTCTTGTAAACAAATTCCTACTAAGAGCCCAAAGGGAATTGAGAGACAGACAGCATTGGTTTCCTCCCACTGTTGGTGTGTATGCGCCAAGGTTGGCAATGTCCTCTGAGGTCCAAGAAATAGGTGTTACCTTTCTTAGTGTTGACTGTTTGAAACCTACCATTCAGCCCTTCCCTTGGGCAGGGTCATGGGCCCAGGCCCAGAGTACCAACCTGAGGTGCTATAACTTACTCCTCTTTCCTGATTAATATAAACATTCAATTTTAAGCTTCTTGACTTTTATCACACTCTTGAGTGTGAGCTCTTGTTGCCCACAGTGACTGAATGGCCTTACTGGAACTTTCTGGGGATGGCAGGCTTAACCATAGTTAAATTGTTTTAAGAGTTAAGGGGATACAAATGAATGGAGGGCCATCGTTTCTATGTGTTTGCCTAAGTATAAGTGTTGGAAACTTACTCCCTAAGTACATGTCAGTATTTTTTGAAGTCAGAGTCTTTAGAATATAAGCAGGATTAGCAGAAGAGAAAATGACTACATTAGTGACCTTGTAAGAGAAGGAAAGACTGAGCAAATACTCTTGGCTTGTCTTCCTACTTAAGGCTCTCTTCCCCCTTATGGTGCCATCATAGATACCAGTAGCTATCTGCCTTCACAAGATTCTGGTACCTTGTTTGTGGCCTCCCCTTCCTTCAGAACCGTGAGCCAAATAAAGTTCTAAACTTCTGTTCTTTAAAGATGCACAGTCTTAGGTATTTTGGTATAGCAGTAGGAAAATAATTAATATAGTGTATATGTTTCCAACCATGAAAAATAGAAAATTAATAACTTACCTAGATTCAATCCTAATGTGAAGGCCATTTGCTCATATTTCAGAGGTAAGGGGTTGGGAAAAAAAGTAGTTCTCTTAACACCAGAAAGTACATGAGTGTACCTAAGCATATCTACGCTAATATGCTAATATGTCCCTAAGCATATCTATAAGGAAACGCACACACACACACACACACACACACACACACACACACACACACATTGGCAAAAGGCAAGAGGGTCTTTTTATGCAGCAACTAGTTTTTAAATACAAACAGCTATTTGGAAAATAATGTTTAAAAAAAGGCTCAACTTCCTAGCTTCTAATCCAAGATTTCTTCTGGAAAAGTAGAGGTCAATTTTCCTGGCAACTATTAATTATCCTCTTTAATAAAACTTTTAAACCCCACCCCTAATCCCTGATGGTAGCATTCACAATAAGACCTTTTATTACAATAATGAACATAGGAAAAGTATCTTATATTTGGCAAGCTACACTCTAATACTGTGCTCAGGAATTCTCTTATTAAAATGCACACACACACACACACACACACACACACACACTCACTCACTCATACTTGGAGATTTATTGGTATTTTGTCTTGTTGTGTTAAGTTTGTAAGCTGGTTTTTGATATTACTCTTGTGGCATTTTAAAGCTTTTGTGCTTAAACTGCACATTCTTCTCCAAGCACAGATATTTCATGATGAAGTAGGCAGCATTTTATAGAATTTCAAAGACATGAGGTGGCTCAGTGATAAATGAGTGTATTTACTGTGCAACAGAGGAATAAAAATGGGCCAAGGTTTTCCTCTTGAAACCATTTTTTGTTCTTTGGTAATATATTTTAATACTTTTCCCTTGTTGGGAAAATGTATGTGTCTAGCAGACTACTCTCCCCCTTATTTTTCTAATGGATGCTAACAATGTCTCATACTCTGGTGACTTTACTCTCTGCCATCCTTTCTTATCGGTTAATGTCTGCTATGCTTTGGATCTTAAACACTCCTAAAAGGCTCTTGTGGTAAAGTTTTGGTCCCCAGAGTGACACTATTGGGCAGGGGGAGTGGGGGGGGGGGAGTGGAACCTGTCAGAGGTAGGGACTAATGCTAGGTCTTTAGGTTATTGAGAGGATTGACCTTGAAGGACATTGTGGGGCCTTGTATGCCTCTTCCTTCCAAGTTCTCTCTGTCCATAAAGGAGCAACTCTATTCAGGTACTCCTGCCATGATGACGTGCTATGTTAGGCCCAAAGCTACTAGGCCAGCTATTTACAGACTAAACCCTCTAATACTATGAGCAAAAGTAAGACTTTTCTCTTTAAGTTAAGTATCTCAGGATCAGTATTATATCACTTCTGGGGACATCTCAATGTCTTTCTTAAAGCTCTTTCTCTTTTTCTTTTCTGTTCAATTTCTTTCCTGTAGCACACCATATTTCTTATAAATCTTAGTATTATTTGTTCTCTTCCTCTGACTAGTCTGTAATCTGATAAATTGATTTGAATGGCTCAACTGGGAGAATGGATAATAGGCCATGGAAATGATGGGCTATAATAACTGAGATGGTTATTTCCCCTTATTCCCAATGTGCATGGTGAGGAGGTACCAGGGAACTCAGGTGTTAGCACTAAGACTGTTTGATTTTAAAGACCAATATTCTTACAGTTGTGGCAGATATGGAATCTATTTTGCCTTTTCTGGCAATTTTGAAGTGGGAAGCTTTCTGTTTCGTTATTATTACCTTCTGAAAAAGTGTGGCTTATATGTACTCTGCAGAATGCTGCGAAACCAAGTTCACATCCACCTGAGTTTCTGCTATAGGCTACCAAGCAATGTACAGGTGCAGCTGGGGATTCTTCAAAATACTGGACACAGGTAGAAGACATCTTAAAAGCAACTGGAAGCAACAGTGGGATTTCCAATACATGTGGCCTATGATCAATTGCCTATCAAATACTTTAGATCTTGAATATGCCCTCTGAAGATGGAACAGAAATCTGGGGCCTTACTAATAGGAAGATGTGAATGGTAGAAAGTATAACCAGGACATTTCAGGCAGGAGAGTGATAGTTGCAGAGCTAGGAAAGCCTTACCCAAGATCAAGGGGAACTGGCTTTGACTTGCATTTCATACCTGTGTTTCAGCTCCCACCTGACTTTTTAGTTCCCCAAAAGAAGATCAGATCAGAGTAATGTGACCTATTTATTAAAAATAATGCTACACCAGATCCCCATGCTATGCACCATAGATAAATGGTAAACAGCACAAAGACGATGTAGCTTGAGGCTGGGAGAGTCTTTTGGAGTGAGGTAGAAGTTATCAGGCACTCAGGGTGCTGGGAGTTAAGTTCTGACACTGGAAAGTGTTGGGGGACATGGCAGTAGAAAGGAGACATGGATCTTCAGAGGAAGGAACATTAGAGCTGAGATTGAAAGGTGAGTAGAGATAACCAATGAGAGGTGGGTGAGGCAGACACAGGGCACACTTTTGCTTGAATAGAACATCAATTCCACAGTAGTAGAATTACAAGCAACTTCTACCAGAAAACAGTAGTACTTACTCCTAACCAACTGGGTGACCTTGAATTTAACTGAGCTTCTTCATCTGTGTGTGTGTGTGTGTGTGTGTGTGTGTGTGTGTGTGGTGGTACTGGGTGTTCCTTAGCTTTTTCCACTGAAGGCTGGAGCTCTACCATTTATGGATTTTTGGTAGTTAATTGGAGAATTGAAAATAAGAGCTTCAAAGATTTTCTAGCCCAGGCTGG
Source organism: Dipodomys spectabilis (assembly GCF_019054845.1). Lineage (NCBI taxonomy): Eukaryota > Metazoa > Chordata > Mammalia > Rodentia > Heteromyidae > Dipodomys > Dipodomys spectabilis. The sequence continues at coordinate 8,158,939 of NW_024870686.1, read as the reverse complement.
CTTCAGGTCTCATGATGTGAACTTCCTAAGCAATGGCCACAAGGTTCATTTGTGAGCAGCTGCTTGCTCTGGATCAGCAATCTTCCCTATTTATAGAAGTTTCTATGTTACATTTATTTCTCCTATTTTCCCCTTATTATTGTATGCAAACAAATTCCATGTGGAATTCAGGTAAAGTATCAATGTATGTAGTTATAGCTCTCTAAACAATATAGTTTTCTATTTCAATTATTTTGACATGGTGAATAATTATGGTAACTGAGAAGTCTTGGAAAGATAATATGGATCTTTCTTTTACTGTTTAAAAGTTATTTTGGTTATCACATTTCTTTTGGCATTAAAAATAAAGTTATGCCCTTCCCCTCAACCCTTCCCTCAAACAGGAATCTGACTCTTAGAAAGTGTGAAAGGTTAATTTATCATTTAAGTGTGTTCTTCTAATTCTTTAGCTACAGTGCAGAGAGCTTCTAAAATTACCTTAGATCATTTCTTAAATCATTTGCATTTCGTACCCAGCACCCTGAGTGCCTGATAACTTCTACCTCACTCCAAAAGACTCTCCCAGCCTCAAGCTACATCATCCTTTCTGCTGTTTACCATTTATCTATGGTGCATAGCATGGGGATCTGGTGTAGCATTTTTTTAATAAATAGGTCACATGACTCTGATCTGATCTTCTTTTGGGGAACTAAAAAGTTAGGTGGAAAAAAAAAAAGTCAGGTGGGAGCTGAAACACAGGTACGAAATGCAAATGATCTAAGAAATGATCTAAGGTAATTTTAGAAGCTCTCTGCACTGTAGCTAAAGAATTAGAAGAACACACTTAAATGATAAATTAACCTTTCACACTTTCTTTTTTTTTTGTCGGTCGTGGGGCTTGAATTCTGGGCCTGGGCGCTGTCCCTCAGCTCTTCAGCTCAAGGCGAGTGCTCTACCACTTGAGCTACAGCGCCACTTCCGGTTTTCTGGTGGTTTATTGGAGATAGGAGTCTCACGGTCTCTCCTGCCCGGGCTGGCTTTGAACCGCGATCCTCAGATCTCAGCCTCCTGAGTAGCTAGGATTACAGGCGTGAGCCACCAGCGCCCGGCCACCTTTCACACTTTCTAAGAGTCAGATTCCTGTTTGAGGGAAGGGTTGAGGGGAAGGGCATAACTTTATTTTTAATGCCAAAAGAAATGTGATAACCAAAATAACTTTTAAACAGTAAAAGAAAGATCCATCAGAGATGCACTTCTCTACTTTATTCTGCTCAGACCACATCCTGTGCATTTGTTGGAAGTTTGCCATAGTTTTTTTTTTTTTTAATGGAGCTCATTCATTTTAGGAAAATTCAAATATACTCTAATATTATTGAGGACCTAAAAGATACATTATTTTCTGGAATTTCCCAGCCTTTTGTCTTTGCCTTATCTATTATATCTGACCTTGAATGCTTCTGATTTGCTGTTGAGCCCAAGTCCAATAGCAGCAGATCTTATTGAAGGCTGGGATCGTGAATGGTATATTCTGTTGTTTTTGCTTTCCTTTGGTGACTTGAACAGCATTAATTGTGCTTTGGGCTGTACTGTACTCTGAGGCTATATGAATTTAGGTAGAATGAGTTCACTGGGGTCATGTGGTTTAGTCTAAGATTGAGATCTTTGTGGAATTTCTTTAAAATATGGAGTGAACTTTTTCTTTTGTTTGTTACTTCTTTCTCTCTTTCTTTCTTTCTTTCTTTCTCTCTTGCTTTCTTTCCTTCTTTCTTTCCTTCCTTCCTTCTTTCTCTTTCTTTCTTTCTTTCCTGTTTTCATGGTGGTACTAGGGCTTGAACTCAGGGCTTGGGCTCTGTCCTTTAGCTTTTTTGCTCAAGGCTAGTCACAACTTCAACTTCTGAGTCACAGCTTCACTTCTGGCTTTTTGCTGGTTAAATGAAGATAAAAGACTTACAGACTTTTCTGCCTGGGATAGCTTTGAACCGTGATGCTCAGATCTCAGCCTCCTGAGTAGATAGGATTATAGTCATGAGCCACTGGCGTCTGGCAAGACTGAATGGTTTTAATATAATCTACACTTTTTCCCACCACTCACCTATCACCAAAATGGCTGGTTATGCGTAATCTATTCTCCTGGCAAAAAGAAAATCCATGGAAAATTTAGCAACATGACATGTAAGTGAATGCTTGTACTCTTGCAAGTAGAAGGTATGCAGGAATAAGCTCATCTTGCAGCAGATTAAGAACATTGATTGAGTGTTGCAAGGGAGTTTCGTTTGTATTTTTCTTTTTGGTAGAAGTAGGGGTATTAAAATAGCATAAAAAATAGCAAGCAAGGAATCATTGCCACCGATGTGGTAAGAAAACCCTCATTTCCTTCTGCAGGGAATAATCAAGTTAGAGCCTTTCCTAGTAGGAACTAGGCAGGAGGTACATTGCTGAGAGTCTTTCTTTGAGCCAGGGTAACTTTCCATTGTGATCAAGTTTTCCATCTCAGTCCCTGTGCTTGGTCTTCACTATGTCCCCCATCCCTGATTCTGGCATCTTCTCTTATCAGTTAATCAGTTTGCAGTTGGTCCTTCACTCTGGACCATGAATTTGCCCCACACATCTCCTTAGGAGGAAGTATTAGTTTCCATATTGACGAAATACTAGTAATGCTTTCAATGTCATGTTTTCCCTTATATAGAAAAGTTAGATTTAGCTTATAAATGTTTAAGTAAATACCTCAGTAGTATGAAGTATATACAAATGTGTTAACTGAAATATGGTAGATTCAAGGGAGAACTCAAGTAGTGTAATTCCTTAGAAAAGCAAAGTCAAAGTTGAACAAAATGAACACCAGGAAGTGAGGTACTTGAAAGGGGTGGGGTCAACATGAAAGGGATAGACAAATGAAGAGAAAAGGAAGAGAATGAAGTAGGAGGTCAATATTTATTCTAAAAAATTAGGAAGTCTGAAGAAAGGGTAGGTTGGAATGGATGGGTGAGAATGTTGAAAGAGGTGATATTGATTAAGATGCACTGTATTCTAAAACTGCTTTGTTGAACAGCAATTCCTTAAAGATAATTTTAAAAAATGAAAAGAAAAAGAGAAACATGGCCATAAGCCAGGTGTTACAAACTGGTTCTATGTTTCTGTCATGCACTGTTAGTATCTACATTTTTCCTCTTTTTAGGTGTTAGAATAGGCTGTATGACATACTATGCATAAGCTCTTCCATTCCTCCCACCCTTCCATATTGACTTGGGCTCTTAGTTCACCCCCAACCATTTTCTTGATGCTCCAAGACTTTGATCCTATCCCAAGTATCCCAAGAGTGTCTCCTGGCCAATTGTGCTTCCATACTTGGAATCAACATTTAAGTTCACCTTTTGTATTGGAATGATCATACTTAATTACTCATTTTATATTCTAATCAGAACTAATAAGCAGTTTTTTAGAAAGGTGGATGCATACTTTGTTGTCTTACCCTCTAGATTATTGTTTGAAAATATTATATCTGAAATCCAATCTGCACATTCTTAGTGAGTCTGAGACTAGTGGTGAATTTGTAATTTTGACAAGTATCTGGGGTGATTGGTATTACCAAAGAAGTCTAGAAGAGCTACTCTATTGTGTACTTTTCCCCTTAGTTCCCTTTCTTGTCCCTTTCACATACACATGCTGTGTATTTGCACAATATACACATACAATCTTTTTAATAAATCTACAGGCTTCCATTTGCCAGAGCTTGGACACAATTTGGCAATTTTGAGCCCTCGAAATTAAAAAAGTAATTTTATCCAGTTAATTTATTCTATATCACCTTTAATTCATCTTTGATCCTTTATGAATGCTTCTTCTTCTTCTTTCTCCTTTTATATCAGGATTTGTACTCAAGGCCTTATACTTGTAGGCAAGGTGTTCCACTACTTGAACCATTTCCCCACACCATTTTTGTTTTAATTGTTTTTCAAATAGGGTCTTGCATTTATGCCAGGGCAAGCCAAGATCAAAATCATACTAGATCATACTATTTCTATGTCCCGAAGAACTAAGATAATAGGCATGCACCACCATGCCCAGCTTTTAGTGGTTGAGATGGGGGGGGATGATTAGGAAGGCAGTCTTATGAACTTTTTGCCAGGGCTGGCTTTGAACCTCGATCTTCCCAATCTTTGCCTCCCATGTAGCTAAGATTACAGTCCTGAGCCACTACATATGGCTATTTATAAACTTATAATTGTGAAACAACTACAATGACTGTTTTATTTTAAAAAAATCTAGAAATCACTACATTAGAAACAGCTGATCCTTGGTTCGATCTCCAGTGAACTGAAGCTCTTGATTCTTGTTATTCTCTAGTAAAGAGTTTTAAAGAAGGGAGACATAGCCAGGTGCTGGTGGCTCACGACTGTACTCAGGAGGCTAAGATCTGAGGATTGCAGTTCAAAGCCATCCCGGGCAGGAAAGTCCATGAGACTCTTATCTCAAATAAACCACCAGAAAACCAGAAGTGGTATTGTGGCTCAAGCAGTAGAGTACTGGCCTTGAGTTGAAGAATGCAGGGAAAGTGCCCAGGCCCAGGGTTCAAGCCCCACGACCGACCAAAAAAAAAAAAAAGAAGGGAGACATAGGGAATTTTCTGTTTCATGGGAAAAGAATTTCAGTTTTGTTGGTTAAAAAAAAAGTTCTGGAGACAGGTTGTCCATTATTATAAATATAGTGAACTCTACAACATGCTTCATGCATTGTACCTCTTTCATCACAATTCAAAACCAAGTTTTTCTGGGCATTAAGGAATCGTGCCTGTACTCCTAGCTACTCAGGAATCTGAGATCTAAGGATCATAGTTCTAAAGACAGCCTTAAAAGAAAAGTTTGTGAGGTTCTTAACTCTAATCAACTACCAGAAAGCTGTAAGTGAGGGTGTGGCTCAAGTGGTAGAGTGCCAGCCTTGGAAAATAAAAAGCTCAAGGACAGTGTCCAGGCCTTGAGTTCGAGCCCCAGTACTAGCACGAAATAAATAAGTTCAAGTTTTGCAGAAGGGTAGACATTTATTTTCCAGTAAAAGAGTAGAAAAACCTGTATCTACCATATGATCAAACACTGCTGTATAATTTTATTTTTTCAGCTTATTAGCATATTTCATCTTTCTTACAATGTTGTTTGTGTTATTTTGTTTATATTGGTAAGGAAGGAGAAGGTCACCTAATGCACAAGCTAACTGCTATGGACTAAATTGTGTCACTTTCCAAAACATGCCTTGAGTCCCTACTACCTAATATCATAGTATTAGGAAGTGGGCCTTCAGGAGGTAATTAGGATGAGGAGAGATCATGATGGATCAAAGTTCTTACACACAAAGAGACACTAGAGTTAACTTCCTCTTTCTTCCTGCCAGCATGGAGGGAAAGCCTGCTAAACACACACTTGGAAGGCAGCTGACTGCAATCCCAGCAGAAAGCCCTCACCAGACACAAACCACGCTGCGACAATGAGCTTGTGTTTCCAGTCTCCAGCACTGTGAGAAATGATTCTTCTGCATTTTGCCACAACAGTTAACAGTGTTCATGGTGGCTTCCATTTTTGTTTCTGCTGCAAAATAATTTCAAAGATGAGATTTGTATAAACACAACTCAACAAGAAGGCTCTCCACCAAAAGCCCATGTCAAAATAATAAATGACAAGTAATGTTTAAAATAACCAGTCTGGTTAACCAAACTGAGTGGTTCTTTTCAAGGAGTATACAGGCAGAAAGTGTTTTTTATATGAATGTGTAGTTCTCTAATTCTGTTGAGAGGGATGCTGATGGCATCCAAAGCTGTGTTATATTGGGTTGCAACATCTGTCACTGGCTTACAGAGCCGTTAATCTTTCATTTCATATGCAGACTTATCAGTATTCATTAAAAACCCTTCATTTGTGCAAGTCCTTCTGGGAAAAATTACTCTATCTTGGAGTCTTAGATTTTTTTTTCTCTCTCTCTCTTTTCAAAAGTCTTTTCAATTTTAAACACGTTTTTCACCCTTCAGAAAGCAGCATCTGGTAGGTGGAGATGGGGATTTGTTGTACCTGTGAATAACCAAACAGCTTTTCTCTAGGCGAATATTAGGGTTGGTGAGAGAGAGGTCCCAAAACTAAGATTTAAATTTGCCAATTTCCATTTTGATTTCCTAGCTACAAGAAAATTCAGAAGTTGGTACAAATGGCATTCTATTACTACTACTCACGAGTCCTTGCATGTGTTACCTGGCGGGAAGAACAAGGCCTGGGCCCTGGATCTGTAAGGCAGGATCACATTGCCAGAGCTGCTTAAGAGTCTGGTCACACACACACATGTCTAAAGGTCTAAACAGAAAGACAGGATGTCTTGCCCTAGCAAAATTCCAGTGATTTTCTCCATCTGCAGCAGAAAACTAGTACAGCAAAGACTTCTTCCTCCATGTCCTCTTTGCAGCTCTGATATGCATTAAAAATGGAAGAATTGTGCACTGTCACCATTGTTGCCTAGTTCTTATTTATAAAACATGAACATCTCCAATGGGACCTGCATAACAACTGACATAGTTTGTCATTACCATAGTCTCTTAATGATTCCACAAGAAATTATTGTATACTGAGGTGGTTTTTTCCCATGTAGCCAAGAAAATTAAAATGAATCTATCAGATTTAATTTAAATTGAACCCACAGCTGAAAGAAGTCATATTTGTATAATATAGAGTATTATATATTATATATGCATAATATTGTGTCCAAATTAAAGCTATTTTCCTTTAGCTTGAATGGCATTGCCACATCTTTTGCCTCCAAAGAATGGGAATATTAATGATAAACTATTAAAATCTCAAAGTCCCAACAGCAGCACAGCCTGAGAAAACAGTGTAGCAAGATGCTAATGAACAGAGGGAGCTCAGCCATTCATGGCTCTTGGATTTCCTTTCTCAATACTTACTACTTCCTGGTTGAAAGGTTACATCAAAGATGAGCAACCACCAGAAACCAAGATATTATTATTATTATTATTGCTTTAAATATATAACTTTTGATATAAATTGGTTTTTCTTATCTTTAAGTAATTGTAAAGGTTTCAATTTAACATTTCTATTTCTGAGTACAATGCATCTTGACCAATATCAACTCTTCCACCATCTTCTTCCATACTCATCTATCTTAACCCCACTTGCCCCTTCAGATTTCCTAATCAAGATGGATCTCTTTTATTCTTTATTCAGGATTTGATTTTTGGTCTTCTTTTGTGCAAAACCAGGTCTCAAACTCTGTACCTGATGCTTTTGCTCATGGGCTAGTGCTCTACCAACCCAGCCATGCCTCCAACTCTCAATTCTTGTTCTTCTCTGTGAGATCACTTAAGGAATTGTCTGTTTAATCACAGACTTTAGGCCAGAAGACTTTTTGCAAGTGAAGGATTAGAGACTTGGAGCCATATCCTGCCCTTACCCTAAGAAAATTTTGTCTAGTGGTCTGAACATGTTTTGTCATCTGTATTCTGTATTAGTTGAATATCTAACTCGTATTTCCTGTAACCCTAAGAAGAAAACACAGTAAGAAAGAAGACAAAAATCTTGCTTGTCTTCCATCTTACTTTTCAGAGCCACCAACCAATTTACTTTTTTCTATACAAATTTCCTCTCTCCTTCCTTTCTTTCTTCTTTCCTTCTCTTCCTCCTCTCACCCCCACCCCACCCCGCCACAACCTGTAGCACTTGAACCACACCTCAACTTTCCAACCAAAGTTTCTGAGCTCACTTAACTCACTGCTCAATGACAACTGCATTTATGGTGAGCCTCATGGAACTGAATCACCTAGTCTGAATTCAGCCTCTGGGCATCTAAAAAGTGCTCTAAAGTGTGGGAATATCACATCCAAAGCAACTTCCTAAACTCAAAACCACACGAAAAGGCACTTAGATCTATTCTCTATCCACAGAAAAGTATTGCCTGGAAAACTATGTTTTTTTAACTTCTATTTTTGAATTAATAGCTTATATTAGTTATACATGGGGGATTTTATGGTTACATTTCCATACATGTTTATCATATATTTTGATCAATCTCATCCCCTCTATCACTCCTTACCTCCTCTTTAACTTTTTTTAAAAAATAATCCCATGTTTTAAAACTACAAATACATAATAAACACCACCAAATATTTTTGAAAAAGTAGAAGATGAAAGAGGGTTAGGAAATATAGAAAGAGCGAACTTGATCAAGTACACTGTATCATAAGGAAACCCCCTTGTACTACTAATGTATGCTAATAAAAAAATTACAGAAAAATGTTGTATAATCTTCACTCAGACTTCCCAAATTTTAACCTTACATAATCATGATGATGTGGATATAGAGTATAATAATCAAAAATCAAGAAATTAACATGGAAATAAAGCGATTATCTAATCCTCAAACATTTAAATTTTGTCAGTTATCCCTTTAAATTCTTTTTCTGGTCCAAGATCCAATAAAACTTCTCAAGGTTACCTTTAAATATCTGATCTTCTTAGTATCCTTTAATCTGCAATGGTTCCTCAATCTTCCTTGAAGGATCTTATTACTCAAAAGAGTAACAGCCCTCAATTTGAGTTTGCCTACTAGTTTTTAGTGATTAGATGGTGTTTGATGCAGATACCAGGATCTGGACTGGCCCTATTGCTAGTAAGGTTTCCCCTGATTATCTGATTCGGTGATATCTCCTGGGCTCTTCCATCACAGTTACATATTAGTTCTGTCCTTTCCCTCTTCTTCAAGGAGGCTTATTTGGTTTAATTCTTCTAGAAAAGTATTTGGAATCTAGGTTTTGTTTTATTTTGTTTTTCTCATGGGCATTGGGATATAATCATTTCTGGATCCTCTTTTTTTTTTTTTTTTTTGCCGGTCATGGGGCCTGAACTCTGGGCCTGGGCGCTGTCCCTCAGCTCTTCAGCTCAAGGCTAGCGCTCTACCACTGGAGCCACAGCGCCACTTCCGGCTTTTTCTGTTTATGTGGTGCTGAGGAATCAAACCCAGGGCCTCATGCTTGCAAGGCATGCCCTCTACCACTGAGCTACCTTCCCAGCCCCCTCTTTTTTTTTTTTTTTTGGTGGGTGGTGGGTCTTGAACTCTAGCTTGGGCACTGTCTCTGCACTCTTCAGCTCAAGGCGAGTGCTCTACCTCTTGAGCCACAGCGACGCTTCCGGTTTTCTAGTGGTTTACTGGAGATAAGAGTCTCACAGACTTTCCTGCCCAGGCTGGCTTTGAACCTCGAGCCTCATATCTCAGCCTCCTGAGTAGCTAGGATTACAGGGGTGAGCCACCAGCGCCCGGCTTTTCTGGATCCTCTTAATCAAAGCTAAGAAATATATTTATTATGCACATACTATGTTTCTATAACTATTTTTAAAAATAAAACCATAGTACATATGCCTTCAAGTTCTAATCTAAGCTCTAGCTGTGTATGAATCAGATTTCATTGCTATGAGCAAATACCTGAAAGAGAAAAATATAATAGAGACATGATTTGTTTTAACTAATCATTTCAGAGGTTTTGGTACATCATGGTGAGTCTGCTTAGGCTGGCTTTGATTGGGATCTTTATATCTCAGCCTCCTGAGTAGCTAAATTCTAGTTAGCAGTGCCCGGTAAGGATGCTTTTTTTTTTTTTTTTGCCCGTCTTGGGACACGAACTCAGGTACTTGGTGCTGTCCCTTAGCTATTTCGCTCAAAGCTAGTGTTCCACCCCTTGAACCATAGCTCCATTTCCAGCTTTTTGGTGGTTAATTAGAGCCAAAAGTCTCACAGATTTCTGTCCAGGTTGGCTTTGAATGATGATTTCTAACTCTCAGCTTTCAGAGTAGCTAACCTCCTGAACCAACAACACTTGGCTTTTCTGCTTTCCTGTTTATAAGTCTCTTTGTCAGTTAGGAACCGATATTCGGAAATTTACTCACCTGCTTGGTTTAGAACATACATAAAGTAGCTTAACATTTTCCTTTTTGTATTATAGTTGGACATTGTTCTTTTTTAAAAAAATTTTATTGTCAAGGTGATGTACAGAGGGGTTACAGCTATGTAAGGTAGTGATAACATTTGTCTAACTTGTTACCCCTTCCCTCATTTTTCTCTCTCTTTCCTCCCTCCCCAGACATCTTCCTTCTTAAATGCCTGGACATGGCAACAAATGTAGACATACAAATTTCATATGAATTTAAAAACATGATTTTAAAAATCCTTTCTTATAGTATTAACAGTCTATCTGTATATAATAGCAATGTAAATTTTTATCCATTTATTCTTCATTAAATTGTTTATTGTACAGAAGGGTTACAGTTACATGAATAAGGTAATGAGTACATTTCCTATCGAGCATTGTTACCCCCTCCTTTGTTTTTCCCCCACTATCCCTTCCCTCCCTACCTCCCCAACTCATCCATCCCCCACTCCCAAGTTGTGAAGTTCATTTTCAACATGGTGTCTTGTACATGCCATTGTTACAATGAGGCAACCCATATCCTTGGTTCAGCATTTGTTATTTCCCTTCCCATCCCCAATTAAGAAAAATGTATATACAAGATGCAGGGTACCAGAATTAAGTACAATGACAACAGGGGTCATACCATAGGGGAAAACATACAAAAGAAACAAAAAAAATCACATAGGACATTAAAAACAACTGTGACAAAGTAAAAAACCTCTTGTGTCCATATCTTGGGGTTCATTTCACTTAGCATCATCTTATATGGTTATATGTACATAGCTTTTGACCTTTTCTGCTTGTCTGGTAAGATTATCCTGGACATATACTAATTATTGCAAGTAAGAGAAACTATGGGACCTATGCTTCTTTGGGTCTGGCTTACTTCACTTAATAAAATTATTCCCAAGTCTTTGCATTTCCCAACAAATAGGGTGGTGTCATCCTTTCAGATGGAGGCATAGAATTCCATTTTATATATATATATACCACATTTTCTTGATCTATTCATCTACTGAGGGACATCTGGGTTGGTTCCATATCTTAGCTATGGTGAATAATGCTGCAATAAACATAGTTGTGCTGGTAGCTTTAGTATGGTCTTGTTTGTGATCATTTGGGTAAATGCCCAGAAGTGGGGTTGCTGGGTCATAGGGGAGCTCTATTTGTAGTCTTTTGAGGAACCTCCATACTGCTTTCCAAAGTGGTTGAACAAGTTTACACTCCCACCAACAATGCAGTAAGCTTCCCTTTTAGCCACATCCCCTCCAACATCTGTTGTTATTAGAGTTCTTGATTTTAGCCATTCTAACTGGGGTGAGGTGAAATTTGATTCACATTTCTTTTTTGAGTAGAGAAGTTGAACATTTCTTCATGTGTCTATTGGCCATTCTAATTTCCTCTTCAGAGAAGTCTCTCTTTAAGTCTCTAGCCCACTTATTAATTGGGCAGTTGTTTCTTTGAGGATTTGTTGTTGGGGGATTTAATTTTTGAGTTCTAAGTATATTTTAGATATGAGGCTCTTGTTGGTTGTATGGCTAGTGAGATCTTCTTGCAATCTGTGGGCTTTCTATTGATCTTGCTAGCTAGGTCCTTTGCCATGCAGAAATGCTGCAGTTTCATGCAATCCCATTTCTCCAACCTTTCTTTGATGTGTTGTGTTTTTGGGTCTTTATTCAGAAAATTTCTGCCTGCGCCAACAAGACCTAGGGTTTCTCCTATTCCTTCCTATAATATTTTCAGGGTGTTTGCTTTGACTTCAAGGTCTTTGATCCAGTTGGAGTTGATTCTGGTGCAGGGTGATATATATAAGGATCTGGTGGTGTTTAACCAATTTTGCCAAGACCATTTACTGAAGAGGCTGTCTTTCTTCCATTCTTTTTTTTTGTTTTTTTTTTTAAGCTCCTTTATCAAAGATTAGGTGGCTATAGGTGTGTGGGTTCATTTCTGGGTTTTCCATTCTATTCCATTGGTCCTCAGGTCTGTTCTTGTGCCAGTACCAAGCTGTTTTGATTACTATGCCTTTGTAGTAGAGTTTAAAATTTGGTATTGATATTCCTCCAGCACTGTTCTTTCTGTTAAGGATTGTTTTTGCTATTTGGGGTCTTATATTGTTTCGTATGAATTTTTTGATTGCTTCTTCTATTTCCTTGAAGAATGAGGTGGGGATATTGATAGGTATTGCATTGAATTTGTAGATAGCCTTGGGAAGTATTACCATTTTCATGATGTTAATCCTCCCAATCCAAGAGCATGGGAGGTTTTGCAACTTTCTAAGTTCTGCTTTAATTTCCTTTTTCAGGCTTTTAAAGTTTTCATCATAGAGGTCCTTTACTTCTTTAGTTAATTCCTATGTATTTTATTTTTTGTGGGGCTATTACAAAGGAATTGCTTTCCTGATTTCAGCCATGTTCTTCTCACAGCAGAAAAGCCATTGATTTTTGAGGGTTAATTTTATAACCTGCTACTTTCCCAAAGTAACTTGGGAGTGGAGTCCATGGGGTTCTTTAAATACAAGATCATGTCATCTGCAAAGAGGGAGAGTTTTACTTCATCTTTCCCTGTTTGGATCTCCTTTCCATTTATTCTTTGAAAGACATTTCTGAGCTGTCTCATTCCCTAACTAGGCTTCCACAGTATTAGAGACTCCTTTCAAGGAACTTTACTAGAGGAGATAAGACAGTAAAATCAAGCATATCATCCCTTTTCTGATTTTATTTAGAACATAGATGACTATTACTAGTACATCTCCTGCCTATGTATACAGTTATTTTGTCTTTCTACCTATTTAGCTTTTTAGAATAATGGACTTCTATCCTGTTATCGGATAAGTTAGTCCAATGAGAAATGCAAAGGCTTACCAGTGCTTTACTGAGATTACCCTGGGAAAGAATGTTATTCCTATGTTGACAAAAAAGTGGGAATTGGACAAATATGATTTCCCTTGTTTTTATCTGTACTTAAATACCATAAACTTGCTGGGTTAGGCTCTTTAAACAAGCTATTGTGCATGTAATCAGTCATCACTGAAGAGAATCCAGTGACATTGGAATCCTATCGATGCGGGCTTTCCTATGCAGAATATAGCTTTCACTCTGTGTCTCTACTGCATTTAAAGCTAGGATACATCATAGATTTGAATGAAGGCAATGCCTTAGTTAGGGTACCCCAAGAAACTTCCCAGGGTCCTGACTTCCTTCAGTGCAGTATGGATCATTCTCTGCAGGACTTGTGCTATATCAAATAGGAATGAATGAGAAAAATTATTCATAGACTATATGAACCCACCTTTTCATATATGTATAGATAATAATACTGTATTTTAAAAATAAGCTCAAGTAGATAAAATACAAGAATATGGAGGCATACTTATATTTCTTTACAAGTATAATTTAGCTGCCGAGCTGGGTGTCAGTGGTTCATGCCTGTAATCCTAAACTCAGGAGGCTGAGAACTGAGGATTGTGGTTCAAAGCTAGCCCAGGCAGGAAAGCCCATGAGACTCTTATCTCCAATTAATTTCCAATAAAGCCAGAAGTGGAGCTGTGGCTCAAGTGGTAGAGCTCTAGCCTTGAGCATAAAAACTCAAGGACAGTGTTCAAGCCCCAAGTTCAAGCCCCAGGACCAGCACCAACATTTTTTTTAATTAAATTAAAAAATTATCTGTCTATTTGTATGAAATTGCATTTTCAAATTAAAAAGTTAGTGTTTAGTAAAGGGATAGGAAAAGATATAACAGGTAAACATAACAAACATAGTAGTACAATGGCAAGATTTATCAACAAATGTAAAACTAAAAACAAAAGGATGTAAATGGCCCAAGATGACATTAAAATAATAAAAGGAATAATCAGACAAATCTTATACAGTTGGTCTTGTATATCCATGGGGGATTGTTTCCAGAGCCCCATGTGGGAATCAAATACACAGATGTTCTGCTCCCTTGTTTAGCATGCATATTTGCAGATAGTCTACACACATCTGCATACTTCAAACCATCTCCAGATCACTTGTACCCAATATAATGTAAATACTTTTCCATTGCTGTATTTTTATAGTTTTTAAGTTAGCTTCTATTAATTATACAAGGGCATTTCCATATATGTGTACAATATATTGATGCTTCCACACACATGTACACTGTATTCTGATCAAATCACCCCTTTTTCTTCTCTTACATCCAGCCCCGCATCCCTTCTTTAACTATATACATGCTCATCTTCATTCATCCTCTCCATCGGCCACTTCTTTTGGCTGATGGCTTGTGTTACTTTTCTGTCATTGTTTTTGGTAATAATATTTTTCTATCGTTCTTTTTTAGTGCGTATTAATTGTATCGAGGGGTTTCATCATGATCTTTTAGACTTGTTTATATTCTTAAATTTTAATCTGAATAATTCTCTCCAGTGCTTTCTCTGTTTTCACTCCCCAAACTCCCTATTGATAAACAGATTTCAATGGAATTTGTGTGTGTGTGTGCGTGCGTGCATGCACCTGTGTGCACACACATGTGTGTGCTTCAACTTAGAACTTAGAGTTTAAAAACTGTCCCTGGACTCTTTTGCTCAAGGCTAGCACTCTACCACTTGAGCCACAGTTCCACTCCCAAATTTTTGGTGGTTAATTGAAGATAAAGAATCTCACAGACTTCCCTGCTTGGGCTGGCTGGCAGTCCTCAGACCTCAGCCTCAAAGTAGCCAGGATGACAAGTGTGAGCCTTCTGTATCTGGCCTCCTTATTATTTGTATGTTTGTATGTATGTATGTACATATGTATGTATTTAATTATTTATTTAGTAGGTTGTGGAGCTTGAACTCTGGGCCTAGGCACTGTCCCTCAGCTCTTCAGCTCAAGGCTAGCACTCTACCACTTGGGCTACAGTGCCACTTGCGGGTTTCTGATGGTTAATTGAAGATAAGAGTTTCACAGACTTTCCTGCCTTTGAATGCAATCCTCAGATCTTAGCCTCCTGAGTAGCCAGGGTTACAGGTGTGACCCACGGGTGCCCAACTTGTATTTATTTATTTTAAAAGAATTATTACTCTGCAGTTGTGGGACCCACAGACACAGAAAGCCAACTGTAATTGCCATAAAACTATTCACTAAAAGCAAAAATATGTATAAAACAATGAACCTGCTGTAAAGTTTAAGAGAATTGGGTGGACCTCAATATCATTTGTAGACTTTCAATGTTACCCTTTTTGTATTAAACAGATTAAGTAGTTTAAAAATAGACTAGAAGGGGATTAGGGAGGAGGGAAAGAGGGAGAAAATGGAGAAGGGAATAACAAGTTATACGAGAAATGTAATCACTACCTTACTTATGTAACTGTAACCCCTGTACATCACCTTGACAATAAAATTTAAAAATAAAAAATAAAAACAAAATAAATGAAAATAAAATAAAATACATCAAGTATATAAGTGATATAAAGGTTCAATGCCTTCTCTATCAAAATACTGATGAAATTCTTCAGAGAACTAGGGAAAACCAATTCTAAAATTCATATATTTGCACCAAAAAACTCCAGATAATGAAAGCAAGCACAAACAGCAACAATAAAGGTAATCCTAGAAGTATCACAATGTTGAAGTTCAAGTTATACCAGAGAGCCATAGAAACAAAATCAGCATTGTACTGGCTCAAAAGCATACATGAAAATCAAGAAATAGATACAGTATACAGAAATAAACCCACACAGTTACAGCCTTATGGTTTTTCTGTTTTACTTTGTTTTGTTTTGTTTTTTGACAGAAATACACAAAATGTGTGAAGAAAAGACAGCCTCTTTAACTAGCAGAACTCTTTTTTTTTTTTTTTTTGGTCAGTTATGGGGCTTGAACTCAAGGCATGGGCACTGTCCTTGAGCTTTTTTGCTTAAGGTTAGTGCTCTACCACTTTGAGCCACAGTGCCACTTTCAGTTTTCTGCTGGTTCACAGATTTTCCTGTCTGAGCTGGCATTAAACCGCAATCCTCAGGTCTCAGCCTCTTGAGCTAGGATTACAGGCGTGAGCCACCAGCACCTTGATAGAAGAACTCTTATTAAGTCCTTCAGTGATATCCACATGTGAAGGCAGAAACTCACCTAACCCCTCATCTAAAGGTCAATTCAGAATGCCAAAGACCTGAAACTTGGAAATATAGTCGAGCCACTTCACAACCTAGGCAAAGGCTATTAGTTTGAGTAGACTTCAGTTAGCTCAGAGTATTTCCATATAGCAAAAGAACAATTCTTAACGTGACAAGAGACCTTACAGAATGGGAACCATCAAAATTCCTACTGAATGCATTATTAATCTCTTATGGTGAATGATTGGTGCATATGAATAGTAAACATACCAGCATCAAAACATCAGGCAAGTGGAAGCAGGATGTATGATGTTTCTATGGACACCACGCATACAGGGAATCAACCACGCATACAGGGAATCAGGGTTTCTAAGCACCTTCCTTTGGGTTCATCATTGGCTGTCCTCTTCCTCTCACTTGTCAGGGCAATCTAGTAACACATCCTGTGGGCTCTACCCCAAATATCTTCAGGACTCCATGGTTCTTCACTTCTTGAGGTTTTAGCTAAGCCAGTATAATGTCTTGTATAGATTACTACAGTTGTTCCCAGTTGCTCCCCCTGTTTCTGCCAGCATCTTCTTCTTCCTAGGTGCATGTCATAGGTTACTTCTTTGCTTTCAAATTCCTAACAGCTCTTTTCTCTGCTTATAAAAGAGCTAAAATTCATAAGATGGGCTACAAGTAGACTGTCTGGCACAATCTACACTTGAATTTTCCTTCAGCTTTATGTATCACCTTCTCCCATGTTACATATTTACCTTGCGTTTCTTTTTTAAAATTTTAACTTTTCTTAGTTGGTTGTGAGGCTTGAACTCAGGGCCTGGGCACTGTCCCTGAACTTTTTCCCTCAAGGCTAGCATTCTACCACTTGGAGCCATAGCACGACCTCTTACCTTGCACTTCTTGTAGTTTGTTTCCTTTCTCAACTATGTGAACATCAGATAAGCAGAGACTTAGTCTTATTCTTGATCACATCTCCAGCCTCCAGAGAAGTGCTTATCACATAGAAAGTGCCAAATAAATATCGTTGAAAGAATAGAAAGTAGTTAAGATACTTCTTGTGGAAGATCTGGAAATAGTTCTATATAACTCAACAGTGTTCTGATGACATGGAGGTTAAGAATTGATATAATAAACCATATCCAAGATGCCCTTTAATTCCTGCACTCAGAAGGCAGAGGGAGGAGGATCATGAATTTGAAGTCAGCCTGAGTTACACAGTGAGTCTCGACCAACTTGAGCTACATATAGTAGACTCCATGCCTCAAAACAACACAAAATCACAAACCCTCTAACCTAAAAGGCCATTAGAGACCTTCATTAGAGATATCAACAAGGACTGTGTGGTCCAGCATGCAGTGACATTTTTGAGAAAGCTGAGTTCCAGTAAACAGTGGACCAAGAAACTCTCTTAAAGCAGTATCTAAGCATGTCTATCTCCCACACCTTGCCAACATTGGCATTGGTATAAAATATTGCCAGTTTAATAGAGAGAAGCTGGCATCTCACTTGTTAGAATTGTGTTATAGATCATAGCTGTGAGTTTAATTTTTATCACTTGATGAGCTTAGTAGGTGCCATGAGTTATTTTTTAATGCATGATTACTATGTATTCTCATGACTTCCTATTGCCTCTTGTATCAGTGTAGTTTTCATGTTTGTCCTTCTAGTCTTGAACTAGCAGAACTCCTGTTAAGTCAGAACCCTCATTATGTTGTAGATGGTCAACTGATTTGTACTTTGGTTTCTGATTAATTTTTGATAGAAAAAGAGCACATAAATAATCCCCTTTGTAAGTATCTGGCTTTGATTTCATATTTATAAAGCTTTATGTTTGTGTATTTGTATCTTCATTGCTCTTATTGTCATCAGATAAGGACAAAGGTCACATGGATAACGGTTTATTGTACATAGAACCCTGTGCCAGTCAGTAAGAGTGAAGACTGGCTTACTTCAAGTATATCACATTGGTCTGAGATGAGCTTGGTGGCATCCCATTGTGACAGTCCTTGTGCTCCGTGCTAGGAGATGCCATGACACATGAAAGATAGTGTTCCTCATTGCATGCTTTTAAACTTTGTTTCCCTTTTCTTCTTTCTTTCAGTTATTCCATTTCCAACTTCCTCTCCACTTAGAAATTTCCTTTGCTAAATATACTCGCAGGAATGGAGATAGATCTATCTTAAGAAAAGACAGCTACTAACTGTATTTGTAAGTTTCCAAAAAGCAAGATTGTATTTTAGTCAATTTTTAATTATTAAATCATGGAACAAGACACATGGTTTCTACTTTGTTGAATAATGTAGCATAATTTCAAACTTGAAGCAAATGAGCCATTTCTTTGAGAGTATTGACAAGTATGCCCATAAGTTCTTGTATATAATTGGCCCACTTTTAGGTCACGCTGAGCGCTTTGCATCAGAGAAGCAAGGGGAGAACATAAACAGGAGAATTAACTACAGAGGGAAAGAGGGAATTTTTGGAATCATGTGACTATCCCATTGCCTGGAGGGAACCACAGGGAGTGGCCACAGTCATCTGCTTTTCTATTTGACTTTGACTGGGACACAGATCTCAGAGGATTCTTCTGGATTTCAGATGCTTTTACAATGGGTGTGTAAGGCTGGGTAAGACATAACATATTGCCAGTAATTTCAGTCTTTTCAGGGTCCCTTTCCTGTCTGTGCGGATTTCATTCATGCATCTGGTTGTCCTATTGTTCCTTCTGTGACAACGGTCTTGACCCTCGCCAGCAGAGGTAGAAGGTGGCACACTGATGTCCAATCCAGCTTTGTTTTTGACTCTGTCTGCCCTTGTGCCTGTGTCTGATGAATGACATTTAGTCTTGTTTTCCTTTCTTTGAATCTTTATCTTGAACAATTTGGATTCCTTCAATGTATTTGGAAGTAGGAGACTGTAGAACTCCTGTCCATTTGTGGGGCCCCTGAGCACAACCATCTCCCAGTTTCAAGACGCGGGCCATTGCTTAGAGTAAGAGAATCACAGACTCCTTAAGCTACTCTACAGCTAGAGGAAGGAAGCCCAAGCCTGAATGTCAATCACAGCCAGCCCAAATCTAAGACTTACTGCATACCCAGCATCAGACCTTAGCCTGGATGATCATGTTCTCTAACCTCTAGAATCAAGCCCAGGCTGAATGGGGCCAGTCCCCAACTGCTCTGTGTCGCCATGTTTATTGTTCTGGTTCCGCTTTGGCTTGTCCACAACATCTCAGGAAAGTTAAGTCCTGCTAGGCTCATGCACATATTCCCAACCTCTCAGGAAGTAGAGATTAGAGTGATCAGGAATCCTACAGGACTCTTTGGTAGTATAGCTATACCTAGGACTAGCAGTTAAGCTCAGAAACAGAACTTCACTAGCTTTTAAATTATCTCTAACATTCAGACTTGCATTTCTAAAAAGAGGACATTATCTTGTTTGCCAGTTCGCTTTGCTATACCCACCTCACCTTTTACTTGGCTCCTAATAAACTGAGTGTTTCCTGTGTCCATAAAAACCTCATACAGGCTCCAAGGCTTCTTCCATATCATTGTCCCAAGGTTCAACAACACCAAATATTATACTCTGCCATAGAGGATTGTAACTGAAATAACAAAATGCAACTTCTAGACTTTGACAAACTTCCATGACAATCCACATCAGAATGGACTTTAATTGTTGGATACCCTATAGGTGTCCAGAGAACCAAAGACTAGCAAAAAAATCTATGCTGTCTTTTACATGAGAGTTCTCTGTATATTAAATATTCTGCAATTGGACATCTGTAGTTCTTCACACTCATCCATCTTCATCATTCATCATAAACTCAGTTTGTCAAAGTCCCTCTTCAACTACTATATTGGTAAGTCAGCTCACTATAGGTGTGGCCTAATGAGAATGTTATGGGTGCCCTAGAAAGTTAATAATTAATAGCTATTACTTAGTAATGTAGGCCTTTTCAAATGCACATGCTCTAGATATTTGCCCACTTGTTTGTTGAGTTGGGTAGGGAAGGCTGTGGCAGCAGCTCTTGTTCTTCTTTATTGCTCCAATCAGTCTAGTTCTGATCAAATCACACACACCACACCCTACTCAGCAAATATAGGTCTTACAGATACTGCAGTTATCTATAATACAACTGCAATTATTGCAATCTATCAGGAGCTCTCAATTTACAATTCAGTGGGCTCACTCCCCACTGTAGTGAGCTTATCAGAAAGTATAGCATTCAACACAATGCCATTCTAGCAAATGACATTTCCTCCCTCTCCTACACATCTTGTGATACTAAGAATCCTAGAGTTTGAAGCCTTGAGCATTAACATGGTTGACACACCCCTTATTCCAGCTCTGAACCTAACCAAT
Source organism: Dipodomys spectabilis (assembly GCF_019054845.1). NCBI lineage: Eukaryota > Metazoa > Chordata > Mammalia > Rodentia > Heteromyidae > Dipodomys > Dipodomys spectabilis. The sequence continues at coordinate 8,138,576 of NW_024870686.1, read as the reverse complement.
CATTAACCTATATTATAGTTTACTCTACAGATTGTCAAGGTTTAGGAATCCTACCATGTTGCAGCTCTTATTAGATTGTGGTTAACTTAAAAACAAATTATTTTCACATAAGCTACCAAGTCAATCTTCTTCATTTTATATTTTTATGATTGACTTTTAAAACTCTAAACACAGAATTCTGCATTTAGCCTAATTGTTTTTCAGATTGCAAGATTCAACAAACCATTTTAATTTGCCATAAACATTTTGAATTTTTTATTCAAATATACCACCATAGAATATACTAGGCAAAATTACATTGCCTGATTGAAAAAGACTTGGAAATAGAAATTTGATCAGAATGCTAGGGAAATTGCTACCTTCAAACTCTCATGATCTGCTCCCCAAACAGTAGCTGCTAGCTAAACACAGCTTTTGAGCATTTGAGATGTGGTTAGTTTGAATTGAAATGTACTGTAAGTATAAAATCCACAACAGATTTTAAAGACAAAGTACCAAAAAAAGAAAAAATACTCATTAGTAACTTTAAAAATTATTAATTACATGTTGAGTATTACATATAGTATATTTAAGATATATGGTGTCAAATAAAATTAAAAATAATTTTGCTCTTTTAAAAACTTGTTAGAAGCCAGGTGCTGGTGGCTCACACCTGTAATCCTAGCTACTCAGGAGGCTGAGATCTGAGGATTGCAGTTTGAAGCCAGCCCTGGCAGGAAAGTCCATGAGACTCTTATCTCCAATTAACCACCAAAAAATCGGAAGTGGCACTGTGGCTCAAGTGGTAGAGTGCTTGGCAAGGCCCAGAGTTCGAGCCCCACGACCAATTAAAAAAATTGTCAGAATGTGGTGGGTAGTGGAAATTAAATTACATCTTGCATTTGTACCAAGTTGGACAGTAGTGCTGTAGAAGTTGAAATGACCCCTACATTCCCTCTATTATAATTGGATAATAGAGAAAGTGGAAAGTTTGATATAGGCCCAGGGTTTTGGCATGTGAGTGAAAGAAGGAAAGGGAAACAGTATAGAGTACTTAGCATGATGCTAAGTGTGTAGGGGGACTGAAAGGGAGAAGATGAAAGGAAATGTCTAGCAAGGCAGGGAGAGGATGCTCAAACTGAACAACAATTTTCTTGTCATTCCCATGCAATAATTGCATCTGCTGACATCTGGGCTGAATCATTGTTTATCCATACAGCTTGCCCCCCTTCCCCCACAACCTGCCCTACTAGAAAAGTGTAAGCCCTAATCGAGCCAGAGAACTCTTTAGCTAAGTCTACTCATCCCCTTCTACAGAGAAAGAGAGAAAGCGAGAGGGAGAGAGAGAAAAGGGGGAGGGAGTGGAGAGAGCTTTTTACCCTTTCCAGTGCTGTTTCTTTGTTATTCCTCACCAAGATCCTCCTCTCAGCGTTAGTAAAGAATTTGCCAGATATAAGAGAGTCTTTGTCAGGGTTCTGCTACTTTCATCATATCTTGTCCTCCAATATCACTTATCATTTCAATGCAGAAGCAACATTTCTCAAGATTCTTTTTCTGCCTTAACAAGTAGTCTTGACTTTGATTTGGGGAGAGCGGACAATAGTCTCTCTATATTCTCAGGCTCCACATCCACTGATTCAATCAGCCAGGGGTCAAAATAGAAGGAAAAATAAGTTTCAGAAAATTCCACAAAGCCAACCTTGAACTGGCTGCTTGCCAAACACTACGCTGAACCCATGCAAATTAAAAGATGTTAGATACTCCCCTTCAGAGCCCCTGATATTTCATAGACCCTTACTCTCTCTTCATAGTTTGTCTCAGGTCTTACTTGTGTGCTCTGCAACCAGGTCAAGGATAATTGCACATAGTTTTCTTGTCATTATTCCCCTAACAGTACAGAAAAACAACTGTTTACACAGGGTAGCATTTACATCGCATGACATATTATAAGTAATCTAGAAATGACTTAAGGTTTCTAGGTGTGCAGAATGTGTGTAGGTTATGTGGAAATTTGTAAAGGACTTGGGTATCTTCAAGGGTCCTGTGGATAAAGAGGGAGAATCCCATGCATCTAGAGTCTATTACTAGTGTCAGCTGGAGTCAGCCCCAGACAGTGTATTCATATGCATGAGGCTAAGCATGCTGTTTTTCATACAAACTATAGAATTCAAATGCAAGCTACATTTGCTGTAGCTAACTACCAGTATTCACAATTCTGTGTTGAATTTCTCAGGTCTGAAGACCATCAGGTGGACATGCACATAATAGTTGTTTTGTTTTTATTAACTGAATTCCCATGCAAATGAGTGGTATTTGTTTCATTTAATAGGGAGCCAGGCACGGATGGCTCACACCTGTAATACTCAGAGGCTGAATTCTGACTATCTCAGTTTGAAGCCAGCAAGGGCAGGAAAGTCCATGAGACTGTTAGCTTCAATTAATCATCAAAAAGTCAGAAGTAGTGCTGTGGCTCAATTAGAAGGCAAAACACCAGCAATGAACAAAAAACTAAGGGACAGTAAACACCAGTCTTGAACAAAAAACTAAAGGACAGTGCCCCGAGTTCAAGCCCTGGAACAAAACAAAAAAGTTGGAACCCTAAGTATGACAAGGATTTTTATTGGCAGCCTGAAAACCAGGGATGGTCCCACACATATTTTGTCTGGTTTGCACAAGATTTTGAAAAACTAAGCCAACCATGGGAAATCAGAACAGCTCACATAAAACTCTAGAGTTTGAGCTTTCCTTGAAATGTCCCAGGAGCACATGGGTCTCTATTTCCTAGGGAAATGATGGGTGGTTACAGTGGCCCCATTACCCTGGGCCTGTGATATTTACTGCTGCATCTCTGGGCCAGTACATGGCCACTATCACATTCACACCTGGAGTTGTTTGTCTGGTTCATGAGTCATCTGTATCCATTACTTCTAGATCTTGTTAGGTTTTTAAAAAGAGGTAACCGAGTAAGAACTGCACCAGCACGCACGTGGTATTCAGGTAAGGGGTAGGTTTATTCAGTAGACCTGCTGGGACCAGGCAAGGTTTGCACTCCATGTGGCTGGGAAAGAGAGAGGAAAGAGCTAGAGCAGAGAGAGAGCAGAGAGAGCTAGAAAAGAAGAGCAAGAGCAAGAGAGCGTCTGGGCCTGCGCTAGGCCTTATGTACGGTATGGGCGGGGAAAGGTGTGGCCACATCAAATTCAGATGTGACCTCAGCGGATGCAGATGTGACCTCTTCCAGGTGTCCCAGTTGCCTAGGTAACGCAGGTACTGGGTGGAGACTTTGCTGCGAGGAGGGTGGAGTCTGCTAGCCATCCAGGAGCGAACCTTACAGATCTTTCTGATTGAAAAAGTCAGAATGAAATTCATACTCCAGAAAGTGGAAGGGCACACTTTTGTATTATGTTTTGTTTTATGTATGATGGTTTTATTGCCAGGGTGATATAAGATCCAGGGGAATGGCAAAGATTTTAGACGGGAGATGTAATTATAGATAATGCCTCTAATTGGAAATGTTTCCATTAGTTAGACCTGAAAGAGGAACAGGACAAGCATGGAGTTAAAAGCAAGTCTTACTCATATACAAAGTTAATATGTGATTCCCCTTTGTTACTCATCTAGTAGAATGATGAATAAGGAAATCCTAGCAGTATTTCAGCTTATTTACAATAGTGTGCTTAATCATTTATAAGATGCTTTTCTCTCTAACCCATAAAAAGAAAGGAAAAGCTAGGCACTGGTAGCCTATGCCTATAATCCTAGCTACTCAGGAGGCTGAGATCTGAGGATAGTGGTTTGAAGCCAGCCTGGTCATGAAAGTCTGTGAGACTTTTATCTTTAACCATATTAAACCGGAAGTAGAGCTGTAGCTCAGTAGTAGAGCACTGGCTTTGAGCAAAGTATTTCAGAGACAGAGCCCAGGTCGAGTTCAAGACCTACAACAGGAAGAAAGAAAGAGAGAAAGAAAGAGAGAGAGAAAGAAAGAGAGAGAAAGAAAGAAAGAAAGAAAAAAGAAAGAAAGAGAGAGAGACAAAGAAAGAGAGAGACAAAGAAAGAGAGAGAGAAAGAAGAAAGAAAGAGAGAGAAGGAAGGAAGAAGAGATATATCTAGAGAGAGAGAAAGAAAGAAAAAAAGAAAGAAAGAAAGAGAGTGAAAGAAAGAGAGGAAGAAAGGAAGGAAGGAAAGAAGGAAGGAGAAAGAAAAAAGAGAAAGAAAGAAAAGAAAGAGAGAAAGGAAGGAAGGAGAGAGAGAAAAAGAGAGAAAGAAAGAGAGGGAGTAAGAGAGAAAAAGAAAGAAGGCAAGAAAGAAAAAAGTAAGAAAGAAAGAAGGAAAAGGAAGGAAGGAGGACAAAAGGAAAGAAGAAAGGATGGAAGAAAGGAAGGAAGAAAGGAAATATTCACATCTGCTTACACAGTCCATTTCCAAAAAACAAGTCATTATTGTGCTCCTGTGAGGGGAATCTAGGGCAGAAAAATAAAGGAAAAATATTTTTTTAAAATATCATCTTAAAAAAAACCAACAGATGTCACTTTTCTCGTTCACCCACCACCAAAAACAAACAAACAAACAAACAAAACAACCCTATATTAATAATGGTTCCTAACTATGGAGTTGTTGTCATGATTAAATGCCAGATATGTCTGGCATTAAATAAATATTTTGTCAAGAATTTTCTTTTGTTAGTATGGTATGATCTGCAGTATATTGTTAAGTAATCATAAAAAAAATCAATGGAAAAAATACTAGGACTTGGTAAAGTTTCAAAAGTAAAACATTTCTTAAATAGCTTCTCTCTACAAGAAAATATAAAGAAAAGTAGTCCTTTTCATATCTATCAGTATATCTAAAATATCACAAGTAACTTTTAAAAAGATTTACCTTGATGAAAATAGCAAATTTCAGAGCTACACGCAAAATAAAAATAAATATCTATTTTAGAAAATGCCACCTCACCAGATGCCAGTAATCCTAAACTGAGATTTGAAAACTGCAGTTCAAAACCATCTCAGGCTCTCTCTCTCTCTCTCTCTCTCTCTGTCTCTCTCTCTCTGTCTCTCTCTCTCTTTCTCTTTCTCTCTCTCTCTCTCTCTCTCTCTCTCTCTCTCTCTCTCTCTCACACACACACACACACACACACACACACACTGAGCCAAAAGTGGAGCTGTGGCTCAAATGGTAGAATGTTAGAGTACTAACTTTGCAAAAAAAGTTCAAGGACAGCAACCAGGCCCTGAGTTCAAGCCCAGCACTGGCATGCATACACACACACACACACACACACACACACACACACACACACACACACACACACCCCATATCACACCACACATATACATAAAACTATTATATCTTATGGTATTTGTATTAATCAGTTTTCCACTGCTATCAAAAGTACTTGAGGCTAGGTCTTGAATAATGAAAATATGTTTGTTTAGGCCACAGTTTTGGAGGCTAAAAAATCCCAAATAACCTGCTACTCACTTTGGTGATGAGCTCATGGTGGATGTATCACAGCTTGTGTGTGAGAGAACCCATGTAATGAGACAGGAAGTAGAGAGCCATTCAGGGGTCAGGCTGGGGCTTTTATTACAACGTGTTCTTGTAAGAACTAACCCAGGAATCCCACAAGAACTACCTTAATCCTTTCTGACAGCAATGCCCCCGAAGTACCTAAGGTGTTCCTGCTAGCCGCCATCTCTTAAAACTTCAACTACCTCTTAGCATTGCCACACTATGGATGGGCCCTCTCCCTATGAAACCTTGTGGAACACAGATACAAACTGTAGCAGTATCCCATATCCTTGGTTTTTATTTAAATGTAACCGAATTATTTTTAAAAATTGTAAAAAGAGGATAGCCACCCAAGTACAATACTGGATTCATTTTTTTTCAAGCATATTGGATGAAAAGATATTGCTTAAGAAAGACCCAAGTTTTCTTCAAATTCCTGAGGTAGAATCTAGATAGCTTTTTAAAATTTGAGTCTACTCTGGTTGCTGTTTTTGGCCTAGATTCCTTGTAGAGCAAGAAAAGACTTTTGAAAGTCCCTCAGTTCATGGTGTTTTCTCTCCTTAGCAATTTCTAATTCAGGAGGCCAGTTTTGGCCACACTGGGCAGGTTCCTGAAGGAGGCTCAGGTCTCACATGTTCTGTAATGACCAGTTTTTATTGAGGCCCCTTTTAAATTACAGTGTGCCTAGCCAAGATCTAGTTTCCCACTGACAGTGATCACAGTGTGAGCTGGTCATGAGGTCATATGTTTGTTTGCCTCTTGGTTTGCAGTAGAGATGGGGCTGAAAGAAAGACCTGTTAGAAGCTGAGAGATTGAGAGTTGACTTGAATTCTATTACAAAGGGATTCAGAGACTTTCTCTACTGAATCCCAAATCTGATCAATGCATTCTAAAAAGAAACCAGTGAAAGTCTAAGAAACAAAAATGACTCTACTTGATTCATCACGAAAACTACTCTAATACTTCCAAGCTTGAAGTTTCTCTTCCCCATTTTCTTTGCCAAGAGTCTTATCTACAAAGATGGCCCTGAAATCTCAACTCTTCCAATAGCCTTTGGTTCTGAAAAGATTGAATATTTCTCCTTTATGCACTAGTGGTCATCTGTACGGCGTACTCCTCTCTTGCACTGTTCTGTACATTTCATGGTATTTATACTCGACTTTGTGCATTGACAAAGACTCTTTCCTGACTCTCTTTTTTGGTAGGCTCCTTTGAGCCCCATCCTTGGCTATGCCTCAAATGTGGCCAGTAACAACTGAGATCAGACCCTAACAGCTTCCAGTGTCTCAAGTCTTCATTCCTAAAATGACCTTCTCTTCTCCAGTGCCTGTCTGAGGAGACTCAAGGCTGCCAAACAAATTTACTGTTGGTTAAGATCTTCTATTACATAAGTTCAATCAACAGTGAAGACCGGGCCTGTGTCCCAGTCTCTGTAGGAGGGTAGAAGCCTGACCTCAGTCAATTCCAGGCAGTAAATCTTAGATGGGTTTTTCATAGACCAGTTTCTGTTTCTTGCTTTTTGTAAGTTTTCACTTCCTGATTCAACTGAGTCCCCCCTTTCCTCTTCTCTCATACTCCTTTTATTGATCATGTCTGTACAAATCAAGGTGAATTCTGCTCATTTGGAGTAATTTTCCCTGTTGCAAAGTACACGTCTAGCTAAAAGCTGCTCTTAAGTCAGAGTTCAATTTTGTTTCTCAGGCATTGTATGCCTAACTCAGCTCTAAGTTCACTGCGAGTAGTGACTGTATCTTGTCCCATTTTGTATGGACAGGGCCCCTTTCACAGTTTTACCCACGTACTTGGTCCTCAGAAATCACTGGCTGGAGGGCTAGGGCAGTGGTAGATACCTTGACTCGTATTGCAGGTAAAGTAAAGGAAACAGAAAGATTCAGTCACACACGCTCAGGCTCATAATAATAATTGCTCAACTTCACAACCCAGCTAGTTTTCTCTCTATGAGAGTGAACAGTCTGTATTTTGCTTTTCCTTATCCTATATTCCCTTATCTGTACATCCTTCTCCATACATGTACATACCACATTTAAATAAATACTAAACATGCACACACAAAAAAACACAAATACACAGAGGCTGTGATTTCCCTCTCTGATTTGCTTCCATATTCTTCATCTTCACTTTTTAAAAAATAGTTGATTTCATAAAAAGTAAAACTCAGCAATTAAGTTCAAGCTCATGGAGGTGATAGTTCTCAAGAATCTCAGATTTAGAAAATGGATTATTAAGATGAAGACAAAATTGCTATTTAGTCATCTAACAGATGCCTAGAATCCAAGAGCATTTCCTTCGCATATTACATACACTGCTTTACTCCTAAATAAACCTACGATTCATGAGCACCACGAGGTGCCAAGAGAGGAGAGAGCATCAGCTTCCAAGAGGGAGGGGATAATCTATTTCCCCACACTTCTAGAGCACCCTAGGCTGTCCATGGAGTTTGCACAATGGAGACAATTGAGGGTTCAACTGGGCAGACAATCAGATGCATTTTTACAAGGCATCTTCTAGAATAGCCCAGCTGTGGGTCCTGACATTTCCTTCCTCTGGCATTGGGTCCCATCATGATGGGACATGGTTCAAGGTCTTTACATTACACATGCCCAGGCAACTTCTGAACTGCTTCTCATTGTGGTTTTTTTTTTTTTCAATAAACTTGTCTTAAGATAGATTTCCACTTCCCTCTATCATTACTAACAAAAAAAAAATCTATTGACTTCTAAATACTTGTTAGGGGCTGACTTTTGCAGCACTTCTACACCAAATTTATACACTGACAAACTTACGTGTTTATACATTGACATTAACCCCCCCCCCCCAGTATATCATAAAATGATTGTTTGGAGAGACAGGGCTGTTAAAAAAGTGACTAACTTAAAATTAAAATGAGGTCATATATACAGGCCTTAATCCAAATATGATTGATGTGCTTCTGGGAAGAGAAGAGCTGGTGAGCATACACATGTGCACAGAGGATAGATCATGTGAGGACACACAGGGAACAGCCATCTACACGCCAAGGAGAGGGGCCTCACAAGAAACAACCTTGAAAACCCCTTGACCTTGGATTTCCAGCTTTCAGAAATATGAGAAATTAAATTTCTGTAATTTAAATCATGCAGTCCATGTTACTTTATAATGGCTATGTTTGCAAACAGATAGATTTCTCTCAGAAAAATAATTCAGTTTGTAGATAAAAACTGTTCCATGAATAGATATACCTAAAGCCATGAGGCTAAACAAATGAAGAATGATATTTTTGTAGCCCATATAATACTTTTAAAAAAATAATAAAAATCTACCACCTTTATTCTAGTGAGGCAGTAGTTCTCAACCCAACTTGGCATGTTACAACAATTTAGGGGGATCTGAGGCAGGAGGAAGGGATGACTGATGTCTGGGCTCCATTTCCAGAGATAACCCCCCCATCCCCCACCACCGCCCCCACCCCATTGACTGGCCTGGGCACTAGTTCCCCATCCAAAGATGGGAATGGGCAGCTTGGGTGAGAAAAGTCTTGCTGGAAACCAGTGGATTGGAAAATTGGAAAGTTTACAAAGAGAATCATTCTGCTTTGTCTTTGAAAAGGTTAGAGTTTATAAATGCTGTGTGTTGCTCCTCCATTAGAAAATGCATTTCTTATTCCAAAGCCATCCCCAAGTTGTTAGGGAGTTGCTGTTACACCATGCATTGAGCACTGAGTTGCTCAGCCATTTCATCACTGCTGATCAATACAAAGTAGGAAATGGCAGATGTTTGGGGGGAGGGTCGGGGGGTGGAGCCACGGGGCAGGCACTTAGAATTTGTGGTTTCAGAGAAACATCTGTGTGGAGAAGAAACTCCATTTGGTTAGGGGTGCTCTTTAACTCTCATCTCCCTAATTAGCAACTTAGCAACCCAGGCCTTTAGAGAACTGGCCTAATTTAGTAGAGCTGGGTTGAGAGCCAGATCTCTGGGACCTGGCAGTCAGTGAAAGCCTATAGGCTCCAATTAGCTAGAGTTGCCTTCAACCCCTGGCTACTTAGTGCAGGCCTTTTAATGTTTGTTGGTTTTTTCATTAAAGATTGATCTGACTTGGTGGATTTCTAATGTCCTTTTATTTGGTAAGTCAATCTCAGCCTGGCAGTATTACATAACACAGATTTTTTTTTAAGTCTTGGCTGAAAGTGACTTTCAAAAGTCAACTTCTCTAGTTTGGGAGTGGGCTAATGGACTGAGGGATGGAGAAGAGATTGTAGAGTAAGGAGCAAGCCCTCCTTTCAGACTGAAAAATATCTGAGAAGCATGTTTGGAGGAGGCTAGAGAGGTTAATGAAATGACACAAATCAATACTATCCATTTTCTGCAATGCTTGTTGGCTTTCTCAGGTCTTTAAGTAGGCCAGAGGATGTCCTGGCAATGGAGGACAGAAATGTTTACAATGCAAGCTTCACTTTGACTTCCATAACCCAACCTCTTGAATATTCTGATTGGCTAGGCCAGGCAATCTGCCTAACCAATCAGATTGAGCCTCTTGGGGGCAACTTTTGTTGAGCTGGAAACCCATCCTCATCACTGGCAAGCTTCCCACAGCCTGTTTATCTCGCATCTAATAAGGTATCCTGACAATAATTTCTGGCAGGAGCTAGTAAGGGAAGTTCGTGCAGCAGCCTCCTTGATAATTTGCCCCAAGTGAGACTATTCTTCCATCTGCTGAAGCCAAGATTGTTTGGGCTCTGGCAAACTGAACTGCCTGGGGCTGAGAATCAAAGGAGTTGTACCTTAGACAGGGACAGAGTCAAAAACACAAAAACATTTAAGACCCACAGTCTAATCCTCTGAGGGCTGAGTAGTGTATGGCTTAATATGGCAAATGTTCTTAAAACTTGAAGAATCCTGCTCCCTGTGGGTAACAGAAACATTTGTTAATGTCAGCTTTAATATATATGTGAAATTACTTATGTGCTCTTATTCAATAATGACAATCATAATTATAAAAACACATATACTCTTAGAGAATTAACAATAGTATATGTTAATGCCAGCCTTGATACACAAATACATACATACACACATATTTGTATATATATACAACAGTGCATATTTTATATATAAAATATATAGAATATATGCATAGTATGTAAGTATATACATGATATATGCTAGATGGCATATATTATTAAGTCACAATAAATGTCTATATATTCAAAAACACCGGGAAGACTAACAATAGTGTCTACTGATCCCACTTTATTATTTGTAAGGTTGCACACATGGATATATACTAACTTGAGAAGTCTTGCTCATAAAGGTTCAACAATAATGTCTAGAGACTTACTGAAATGGAATATTGTGGTTAAATTTCCTTATCAACTTTGAATAACTAGGAAATATCTCTTCATGCTAGACTGACCACACGTATGTGAGATACCTGCATCTCTATCTACCTTCCTTCAAAAGCACAGCTTAATGAATGAAGCTGGATTTTTATTTGCTTTAAGACCTTGTAGCTCCTTGGATTTATTCAACTCACCAGTTTTTAATTCCAAAATAAAGAATGACAACATTGAAGGATAGAATCTGAGAAGTTACGTTTTGCCCCCCAAAATCATGTTAAAATGTTTGTTTTGGGGCTGGGAAGGTGGCTCAGTGGTAGAGCGCTTGCCTTGCATGCATGAGGCCCTGGGTTCGATTCCTCAGCACCACATAAGCAAAAAGAAAAAAAGCTGGAAGTGGCGCTGTGGCTCAAGTGGTAGAACACTAGCCTTGAGCTGAAGAGCTGAGGGACAGCACCCATGCCCAGAGTTCAGGCCCCACGACCGGACCCCCAAAAATTTTTTTAAAAAATGTTTGTTTCGTAGTTGTTTTTGTCTTTCTTCCTAAACAAGAATGCACAAGACGAACAAAATGCAAATCCTAACCATAGGCAATGGAGCATAGCACTGGTTGAGGTGGGATGATTTGAGGATTTGCTGCATTTGTTGTTCTTCGTAGCTTTTGTCATTTAGCTTCTCAGTCATCTTCTAATTTCTCATGTTGGGATGACCCAGGGTGTACACATACATACTTCAAAGTAGCATTGAATTCCTGAAGAACTAGCTCTGCCATCAATCTGAAGGTTGGAAGAGTAAGGAAGCAAGATTTCTTGAATCTTTTTCAGCTACATGAACACTCACTTGGGTAAGTTCACCCAACTTGTGGCCTAAATGTCACCTACATGGATAAGGCTATCACATGGCAGCCATTATGGATTCAACAGTAACATGCCTCTCAATTTCTGACTAGGTACTTCGTGATTTCTAAAGATAATATAATTCTTAACTGCCTTAAAGGACAGTGTCACAGCAATTAATAAAAAAGAATCACTCAGTAAACCTGATGTCACGACTTATAAATTCCATGGTGAGCCCAAATAAGTCTACAAAAATAGTGACAGGGTGATTACTAACCAATGTTTTGGCCAACTGTAAAGATTTTCTATTACAATCACTCCATTTTAGTCAGCATCTTGAGAAGGAGAGTGAATTATTGGGATTTTCCAGCATTGCTTGAGACAATTAGTGTTGTGAATGTAGAACTAGAAATGTCAGAATTCAAAACTTGATTGACAGAAGAGTGAACTCTGGAAAGACAAAGAATTCTTAAGGAGAAGAAAGAGATTAAGAAATAAGAAGTAAGCAGTGAATGTACCCAAACAGAAACCCTATGAGTTAGATTTAGTTTTCATTGTCTTATCTTGTCATATTGTGACTATTCTTTTGCCCAACAGATGGGGTACTGGCAGATTAGTTATTTAAGAAAAACAGAAGTTACAACATAAACCCAGCAGAAAGGCTGTGGGAAAATCTTTTGTAGTTTAGAGTTAATCCTGCCAATTAAATACATATCAATATTATGATAGATAATTAGCAAAAATAGTAGTGTGAGAAATCCTCTGTGAAAATCCAGTTTCCATCAGATTTAGAATCTTGATTATAAAAAAAAGGAAGACTTGGAAAAATCAGTTCAGGCTGGGCACTGATGTTACCTGCTTATCATCCTAGGTGTGTGGGAAGCTGAGATTGGGAAGATGGTAATTCCAAACCAGCCCTGGCAACAAAAGTTTGTGAGACCAACCTTCCCCTGACTCAATAGAAAAATCTGGGCATGATGGCATGTTTGGAAGTAGAAATAGAAGGATGTAGCCTAGGCTTGACCAGGCAAAAAGCAAGAGTTCCTATCTTAAAAAATGAATGAATGAATAATAAATAAATAACCACAATAAAAAGGGCCGAAGGCATACTCAAGTGTAGAGCTCCTGTTTAACAAGTACAGGTGCTGAATACTAATTGTTTAAAAATTAATTTGGACCAGGCCATGGCTCATGCCTGTAATCTTAGCTACTCAGGAAGCTGAGATCTGAGGATCATGGTTCAAAGCCAGCCTGGGCAGGAAAGTTCGTGAGACTCTTATCTCCAATTAAACACCAAAAAACTAGAAGTGGCACTGGGGCTCAAGTGGTAGAGCACTAGCCTTGAGCTGAAGAGCTGAGAACATTGACCAGGCCCAGCCCTACCACCAACAAAGTAAAAATAAAAGTAATTTAGCCAAATCATCTAAATTCAAGTCATTAATGCTTCCTTAGTATTTTCTCTCTGGGCTCTGACCCCATGGTGTATATATATATATATATATATATACACACACACACACACACATACATATATAAACATATATATGTATATATATATCTATATATATATACACACATACACACACACACACACACACACACACACACACACACACACACACACACACACGTCCTATTTGGAAACAGCAAGTCTTTTTTTTTTTTGCCAGTCATGGTGCTGAACTCAAGGTCTGGGCACTGTCCCTGAGCTTCTTTTGCTCAAGGCTAGCACTCTGCTTAGAGCCACAGCATGACTTCTGGCCTTTTTCTATGTATGTGGTACTGAGGAATCAAACCCAGGGCTTCATGCATGCTAGATAAACACTCTACCACTAAGCTACTTTCCCAGCCCACTACAAGTCTCAAAAGCTTCCCTCTGTTTTCTGAATGGGCTTTTTGAAATCTTTGGATCACTTTAATCCTGTAATACCTGTTGTGCAAGGTGACATCAATTATAGAAATTCTCTCAATGGCAAATACGCTTTTGTGAATTAAATCACTCCCTCTATCATTTTAACACAATCCAATGGAATTAGTCACATCTCTACAAGAGATAGTTTTTTTGTTTTTTGGGGTTTTTTGGGTCCGGTCGTGGGGCCTGAACTCTGGGCCTGGGTGCTGTCCCTCAGCTCTTCAGCTCAAGGCTAGCGCTCTACCACTTGAGCCACAGTGCCACTTCTGGCTTTTTTTCTTTTTGCTTATGTGGTGCTGAGGAATCGAACCCAGGGCCTCAGGCATGCAAGGCAAGCACTCTACCACTGAGCCACCTTCCCAGCCCCAAGAGATAGATTTGAACCAGCTATTTGCCATTCATCAAACATTTTCTCATCTCATCCTTTGCTTCCGTTACATTTAGAGTAGACCACACCTGCTCAGAAGTCCACAAATGAAGTTCAAACTCAGCCTTACTGTCTTGCACAAAGTTTGCCCATAAAAGATGAATTGCAAAGTAATAGCTGAGTGGAACCAAAATAGGCAGTGCAATTATCCTTTGGTGCATTTTTTGGGCTAATGATATTTAAACCAAGTTGACTGGAAAAGAAAAATAAATGTCAACTCAAATACCAAAGATTGAATAACATATTCCAAGATTGTTAGCATCATAAGCAGGTCCCTGCGCTCTCAGAGCAATCAGAGGACCACATCAGCACTCTAGTCTCCTGGTAATTAAAAAGAGCTGAAAGGCCAAAACTTACTTCATCAAAAGCATAAATGTAAATCCAACTTGGCCTGTGAGCAAATTAACACAAAGTTCCAACTATACCCAACCTATAGTCAGTTAACTGCTGGCAATAAGCAGTTAGCAATTGTTTTTAGTATTTCTATAAAGAACACTTCTGAAGAGCTCAAAGTACTATTGAAACACAAAAATTGGGAAAGGACCAGAGTAACTACCCCTTCCCTTCATTGTACAAATTTGGAATCTGAGGTGTCACAAAGAAGTTAAATGACTTGTCTGAGGGCCATTTGACTAGCTCAGTGAGACTTAATATCTGTCTTAGTTGGTCTTAGTCAGCTCATATTCTTTCTTTTTGCCTCTCTCTCTCTTTCTCTCTCTCACCCTATCTTACTTACTATCTCCCTTCCTCCAACTCTGTCTTTCTTTTCTCTTATTGTATGGATTTTGGAAAGGAAAGAACTCTAAATTTTCTATATTGTAACATAATTTACAATGTTGACCAGAAGACACTGTGGTTTTGTCATAGAAAGCTTGTAGAGAGATATACAGGCCACATTATTTTACTAAAGAATTTTCTTTAGGAGCTTAAGAAGATCTTACAAGGTGTTCAATAGGAAAAAAAGAGATTGATGGTCTCTGAATGCAGAATACTCAAAACAGAATACTCAAACTCAGAATACTCAAAAGTGTCCAATAAGAAACAAGCATTGATGGTCTCAGAATGCAAATACCCAAAGCCCAGATAGAAAAAGCAAATCAAGAAAAATAGCATTCATTGAATTTTAAATAAGAAAGCCAGGTCCATATCAAAAGTCAGAGTAGAGACAGAAAACATTGGATTCTAGTAATAGGTAATGAACTTGACTCAAATGGGTGATAGAAGTGACCTCAAGAATGACTGGATAGAGTGGAGAGGCTGTAGTGGGGGAAGTCACAGGCAATTTCTAGCAGGTTACTAAAGTAGACCAGTTGGAAAGTTTTTGTTTCGTTTTGTTTTGCTTTTCCTGCACCAGTCCTGGGGTTTGAATTCAGGGTTTCATGCTATTGCTTGGCTTTTTCATTAAAACTGGCCCTCAAACACTTGAGTCACACTTGCTACCATTTGCATGTTTTTTTTTTGGGGGGGGGGGGGTCCGGTCGTGGGGCCTGAACTCTGGGCCTGGGCACTATCCCTCAGCTCTTCAGCTCAAGGCTAGCGCTCTACCACTTGAGCCACAACACTACTTCTGGCTTTTTTCTTTTTGCTTATGTGGTCTGAGGAATCAAACCCAGGGCCTCATGCATGCAAGGCAAGTGCTCAACCACTGAGCCAACTTCCCAGCCCCCATTTGCATGTTAGTTGGAGATAAGTCCCATGAACTTCTATGCCTGAATTGGCTTGGAATTGCAATCTTCGCATCTCAGCCTTCTGAGTACCTAGCATTAGAGGCTTGGGTTATGAGTGCCTGGCTTTAAGGTGTTTTGTTTTTGGCTCTGGAGTGTGTGTGTGTGTGTGTGTGTGTGTGTGTGTGTGTGTGTGTGTGTGTGTGTGTGTGTGTGTGTGTATACTGGTACTGGGGCTAGAACTCTGGAATTTAAGCTCTCCCTTAGCCTTTTTGCTCAAGGTTGGCTTTCTACCACTTGATTCATATCTCTACTTTCTGAACGGTCTTTTAATCCTTAAGACTCAATAAGACCTAGGAAAGAAATCCTTGTCCCAACTGTAGCTATGACATCACATTCAATCATTTATCAGTGGATTCATCTAATATAAAACCTCTGTGTACCAGGCACTGTGTCAGAGAATAAGCCATGACTAAGGCAGACTATAGTTCCTGTCTTCACAGGTCTCAGTCTATGAAGGAAATAGAGAAGCACTCCATAAAAAACTATTTCTTTATCTCTGCAGCCAGAGTTATTAAGGGAAAACACAACCTACCATGAGATTTCATGAAGGAATATCTAATTTAGGTTGAAGACAAGGGAGAATTGTGATATCTGTATTTAGAATAGAAATAACTATTGAGTGGAAGCTTGTTTACATTATATACATTTGCAGGTATTAATAACATAAGATAAAAGTGAGGGCTCCAACTGGCCTATGTACGGAAACCCATTAATGAGGGCTAGGGAGAGGCTATGGGAGAATCTGAGTCCTCCACTCAGTTGCACAACAAACAAAGACAATGCTCCCTTTCATCTTCACACACTCTGTGGAGCTGAGACCACCACTTACAAGAGATAAGTCATTACACACGAGAAAGGTCACAATTCTAAATTGTCAGAGACTGTGACCCTCAGTACTCTTGCTCTGATATCTGATTCCTGGACCTCCATTTGGTGTGCTCAGGATTGAGGACTGCTTATTACTACACTTTCTTAACTCTCAGACCCAGGAACTCAGTCTCCCTGCACGTCTCCAAACGTCTTAAATGTTTCTCACCTATATGCTAGAATTTTTGCTGCTAAATATCTGGACTTATCAAGTCTGAGTTCTTACAAGTTAACGAATGTTTTTTGTTTATCACAAACATATAGACTAAAATAATCTGACATGGTCAAAACCTTATCAGTCCATAGAATTCCCAAGGATGCCCAGAACCCTCATGTCAGATACACAACACTGCCAGCCAAACCAGATTGCTTACAATCTCATGACTGCATAACTTAGCCCACAGTCACCCACCCTACTTCAGAATGAGGCCCCGTTACACTTAAAAATGCTGTGGCATCGCAAGTGGTTAATCAGAGCCATCAGGATGCAAATGGAACCTTTGTGTCCCTTGACCAAAGACACCCATAGACAAAAAGAAGGCTGTTGCACAAGTGAGGAATTCCACGTATCAGTAACTACTGAAGAAGAACTCTCTACCACCTGGTTTGCCAAATGTTTAAAAAGTATGTATAACCTATTAGATGCTGAATGCAGCATTTAAAAGAGGATTTAGACAAACCAGTGTTAAATTTGACCTGAAGTTACCTCCCTACATATTTTGTTTGATTTCTTTGTACACAGTGAACTATACAATCTAACTTGATATGGAAACAGACTATAACCTAATCTTGTAAAAGTATCTGAGTCTTAGCCAATCACAGCCAACTATTTAAACTATGTTCAAATAAGACAAACATACATTGTGAATATGCCCAATTTGTCCAGATGAGGTTGATCACAATGATGCTACTAGTTTTTAAGGGCTTACTGTGTTACAGGAATCTTTCTGTACATGTTAAGTACAGTATGTCATGAAATTCCATACCTGTCCTATGAAATTGTTGTAATCTTGAGTTTCCAGTGGATGACGCAGAATTCACTTCCTGCAACAATCACCAAGGTGATGTGTGGTTTTACCTGTACCTGAGCTGCTTACTATGCCCACTCTTCAGTTTATCTGCTCTGGGAAGACCACTTGCATGATTGTTTCTGAGACCCATTGCGGGAGTGCTTTCTCCCTGGTCAGTTCCAGCATGCTTTTAGGCTCTTAACTCCTAAGGCTCCCTAGTACAGCAGAACGATACCGTGAGAAAGGTTCAGATAGGATTGGATTTAACAATCAGTTCACTACTTCCTACAGTTATGTGATCTCAAGCTAATTATATTGTTTCTTTAGCCCCAAATGACTTCATCTTTTGGATAGTGGACTGATCTTTCTCTCCCACTGAGGCCAGATTTAAAAATGAGAAATAGGCAAAAGATGGAATAACTGTGTCTTTGATAAATCATCCAGGAGGGTTCTAAGAGTCAGGCAGCCCTCTCAGTGGGGGTTATGGGTGTGATCAGCATAGTCAATATCCCTGTTCTTATGGGGTTTGCTATTTGATGGAGGATGACATTCACACAGCAGCTAGCACTAAGCACTATTCAGAGACTTAGGCAGGGATATACAATGATAAAGAAAGGCTTCTCCAGGCAGGTGACATTTTAGCTGAGATCTATGTGACAAGAAGCTCCCCTGCAAAGATGAAAGGAAAGGCCATCCAGATAGGGAAACAACTACAATAAAGCTCTTAGGGAGAAAATGAGAGAGAGGTGGGAATCCAGGATGAGATCAGGGAGTCAGGGAGGAACTTAGATCATATAGGATTTGTTTGTTCTCAGGTGTGTTGAGGGAGTTCCAAGCAGCACAGGTCATGAAAAGAATCCTCTTTTCAAGCTGTCTCTCTTTCTCTCTCTCTCTCTCTCTCTCTCTCTCTCTCTCTCTCTCTCTCTCTCACACACACACACACACACACACACACACACACACACACACACACACACAGAGCTCTGGGGAGAATGGAAGGAGGGGAAGAAGGGAGACCAGTTAGGAAGTTTTGCAACAGTACTAGGGTGAAATGCTGAAGCTCAGATATGGAGTCCTGGTGAAGGTGGAAAAAACTGGCAGATTCAGTGCATGTTGTAGAGCAAGAGTTGTAAGGATTGTTGGTAAAAGCATGGAGTATGTAGACAGGCAAGGAACAGATAGCTCAGAGAGGCCAAGACAATTTTTTTTCTTCTCTTCAGTGCTTATAGTGTTTCTTTAGTTGAACACAATGAAGTTATCTTCCAGTTGGGAGCCATATTGTTTGAGCTAATATGTCTCTTTAAATACTAGAACATATTGGATCCTGGGTCTGGTGGCTCATACCTGTGTAATCCTAGCTACTCAAGAGGCTGAGATCTGAGAGTCCCAGTTTGAAGCCAGCCTGGACAGGAAAGTCTGTTAGGCTCTTATCTCCAACTAACTACCAAAAATGTGAAGGTTCAAGTAGTAGAGCACCAGCACTGGGTGGAAAAGCCAACCAAGAGTAGAAGGCCTGAGTTTAAGCCTGAGTACCAACACACACACACACACACACACACACACACACACACACACACACACACACACACACACGAGCATATTCTGAAAGATATAGGAGATAAACACATATATTCCTTCTTATCTCAGTTTACTCATTCTGAGGCACTTGCTTATTTAATAGAATAGCTGAGGTCTCATGGTGTCCTTGGTAAATAAGTTCATTCTTGGTCACCTAATCTCGCACTCATTGAATTCAGATCAGTTAAATAGGACTCCACAGTGACTCCACAGTAATGAGGATCCTACATGACATTATCATATCTTCATTAGACTTCTAGCTTCTGTTTCGTTAATGGCCTGAGGAGATGTTATGCCAGTTCATCTTATGTGTGCTATGGCAGTAGTGAGGGTCCCTACTCCCCTCTCTGATGTGCCTGATAGGAGGCTTACACGAGGCTCCACATAGGAGAATCCAACAAAAACTGGAAATGGGCCAGGATGTGATAAGCAAATAAGTAGATTGTTTATGAAGAAAGTCAAATAGTACCCTGGACTAGAGCAGGATGGTATTTCTAGGGAGGTCAAATTTACAATCAGTTCCACAATTCCAATGCAGAAAGATCCCTTCTAATCCAGCACTGACTACTATAACTATTGTCATGTTCAAATGAGATGATTAAAGCAGAATCTTGGAAGTAAGCATGGCATTGAATTGAACATTTTGATCCGAAAAAATGTTAATTCTCACGTTCTTTCTGTTTTGACCTTTGTTTTTGAGAATGTTCAGAACTACTAGGTATTTAATTCCTGTTTCTGGTGGAGTAAGTATAAAAGAAGGAAGGTCTAATAAAAGAGAAAAAACATTCATTTTTTTTTAAGATCTGAAGGCTATTTTTACTTGGATGCCAATGTAATGTTCCAGAAATAATTGTTGATAAAAAGAAAGTCTGGACTACATTGGATACCCAAAAGTTGGTTTCAGACTAAATCATTGTTACCTAGCTTTCATTCAATAAGCAAATTGTAGGGGAATTATGAAATATTTTGTGTCCTCCTAGTCTTCTGTTTCCAACGTCTTCATTCATCTTTTTCTCTTGATCTTTGGTTGGTTACCTTCAGTTGCTGTGACAAAATACAAGGTATAAAAACTTAAAAGAGGAAACAAAATTGGTTCAAAATTTCAGAAACTTTAGTCCATGGCCATTAGTTCCTGTTGTTTCTAAGACAGAGGATGATGGTGTTAGGGTATGGTGGAGCAGATCTGTTCACTTTATAGTGAAGTAAGGAGGCCAGGTCTGGCCGGCGCCATATTGGTGGATGGTAGGGTCTGGCATCTTGTCTTCATGCTGGGGGAAGGAACCCCCGCCCTCCATCACCTGCCTCACAGGTAATGAGCGTGTTCAGACCCCTGGAGACAGGGGCAGGTACTTGGCTGATAGGTTACTGAATCTGTCAGTCTAGTGCCTGGGACTGGGAATTTCCTGAGGATCTGACCCCTGGGCTTGTTTTAGGCCCAGACCAGCCTAACCATTGTACTCCATGCCACATGTGTCTCTGTGATTGTGTCCTGTGTCCTGTGTCCTGGCTTGGCTCTAGTCATCATGGAGTCCTAATTCAGCTCTCCATTGGAGCTGAATTGGCTTGTTGGTATTGTTCTTGTTATTTCTTTCCTCTTTAGCATGTTTTCTAGATGTGTTATGTGTATTTGTGTGCTGCAGGCTATTGTAACAACTGGCAGCCTGCAGCCTGTTAACTGTATAGTAAAGACTCCAATATTCTGTATTTTAAAATGTGGCTTCTGGGATGATTTACCTTACAACAATAGTAAACAGGAAGCAAATAGAAACAGACATGAAGGAGCCAGGGACAAGATATATCCTTCAAGATACATCTCTCTGGACCCAACCACTGGGGACCAAGCTTTCAACACATCGGCCTTTTAGAAGACACTCCATCTCCATACACAACCCATAACCATCCTCTTGCCCTCTTCTTGAACATTCAGTGAGATCATTGTTTCTCCTCCTTCCTCTACTTCCTGCCCTATACCAAATCCATGGTCAAAAAGTCATTTGCACTTAGGTCTAGAACAGTGATTGATAATGACTTTTTCCTGATGCTTAATGGCTTAAAACAATAAAAATGTACTCACTTATCATTTTGAAGGTTAGAAGTCTAACATGGGCCTTATTTGGCTAAGAACAAAGCGCTAGTAGGGCTGGCTCCTTTGGAAGCTCATGGGAAGATTTCCTTTCTTTCCCTGATCCAGCAGGTAAGGAGATGTCTATATTTCTTGGCTGATAACCCCTTCTTCTATCTTCCCAGCTGACAATGTAGCACCACCAAATTCCTGACTCTAAATGTTGCTTTCTTAGCCACCTCTCCTCTCCTGCCTATGACCTTTCTGATTGTGCCTTTCTTATAGCAACCTGCAATAATGAAGATCTTAAGTGTCTTCAAAAGTCCATGTGATAAATGCTTGGACCTCTATTAAGAATTGGTGGAGCCATTAAGAGATGCAGCTAGAGGGATGTCTTCAGATTATTGGAGAAATGCCCTTGAAGAGGATTTAGGAACCCAGTCATTTCCTTCTCTCATTCACTTCCCTCTCTTGAAGTGAGCAGTTTTGCTTTATTGTATGTTTCTGCAATAATGTGCTACCTGCCACAAGCCCAAAAGCAATGAGACAAACTCACCATGGATACCATCCAAACTGAACCACAACAAACCCTTGCTCTTTATCAACTAATTGTTTCAGCTTATATTTGTTATAGTTTAGTATTTGTTATAGTGATGGAGAGCTGCTTACTAACCAACACACAGTCCTTATTATTACACAAAGCCAAGCAGCATAATAGTACAGCATCATCGAATTTAAAGATTCTAATTTAATTACCATTGCCAAATCTCTTGTACCTTCTGCCATGTGAGGGAGTGTGGGCACCAGTTCCAGGCATTAAGATATGGACATCTCTGATAGTAGATGGAGTTGGTTGAAGATGAGAGGATTATCACATCAACCACAGATGTGGTCAATCTGAAAGAGATTTATTAACACAGGATCTGGTTAGTATTCACATACACATCTACTCATCCTTAACCAGTAGGGCTTTCCGTAACAGGGATAAATATAGTGATTTGACCTCCAAAGTCATGATCATGATCTAGATCATAGGGATTGATTTGGGGCTGACAACTTTTCCTCTGAATCTGAGTTACACCGTCTAATCGGCCTCATGAAAGGCCTGGGTATAACCTTGCAATCTCAGTAGACTCTGGTATCCCAGTGGGAACCACAAGGAGGATAACCTCAGGATCAGACAGGGTGAAGCTGTTTGTGGGTGACCAACAGGGTGCTTTCTTTCCATAGTGCTACACAGGAAGGCAAAGTTAAGTTTATATCTCTAATCCCTTAGATTTTGAAGTCTTTGAATCATTAGCGCTTATATAGACAAAGCTAAGGCTAGGACTGTGGCTGAATTACAACTTGGAGCCTCATGTGATAGCTAAATTGCTGAATTCATTGAGCCAGGGCAGAGCTGCTGTTTAGTTTCGGGGAAACCTGGATTGTCTCTTCAATTAGGCCAATAAAGGCTGGCATGTCAGTTTCACATCTTTGGGCAAAGGGCCTGGAAAAAGAGACCACATGCCATAGGCCGTGTTTATGAGTACATACATAAACTGACCTTATTTTAGAATGAAAAAAACAACAAAGACAAAACCTTCTATGTACACTTCTAGATAATAATGAGCATGTGACTTGCTATTCAGGCCAAAGTCTTTCCTTTACTTTTCTTTATACAATCATATAAAAAATTTAATCCTGAAACAAGGAAAGAAGCAATTAGGTAGAAAAATTTTTGGACAGCTCTCAACTTTAGGATGAAAATTTTGAAAAAATAATTCCAGTACGTTCTTTCATACAGGTATCTCAAGTTTCTTCCTTGAATTACAGCTTTTCCAAGATTACAGTGTTATCAGCTTTCTGAAAAGATCTAGTTCGGTCTCTATTTCCAGTGTATTTGCTCCCAGATTTTTAAAGTCTCTTGAGTTAATCTTAAGTGTTTATAATGCCTGAAGGTTGTACAGTACAGCTCAGTCTTATTTGGTTAGTGAGTTAGAAGGAGAGTCCAAAGCAATGTCCAGTTACAGAAGCATGAGCATTGAAGTTGGATCCTTTGATGTTTCTCCTGCACAAAGGAAAACCCCGGGAGAGAGGATAGGATCTGGGGAGTGTCCATTCAAGCACTTGTTAGCAGAAAGAATAAGAACTTTGTTTGGGCCCCAGCAGAGGATGAGAACCAGGTGATAAAGTTCATGTCAGTGTGGTAACAGAGAAAAGCAGAACACTGAGAGTTAGTCTTCTGCATCCCACCTCTGCCCCTGGTAGTGTGACATGTGACCAGTCATGTGGGATCCTCTGGCCCTCAGTTGTCACCTATGGACTCAGAAGTACAGATGGTGAGGAAGGCTTTCGTGCTCACTGTACTCGTTGGCTGGGCTCCTCGTGGGCACTGAAAGATGACTACATGTGTTTTTCCCTAGGACATTTAATGCCATGAATTGTCTTAGTACTAACACAGACAAAATTCAATTCCTATACACCAGTAAGGTAAAATGGAATCAAGAATGGACATGGGAGTTGGAGAAGCTGGGTATGATGCTGATTCTGCTGTTAACCGTCTATGAATTTGAATTTAATTTCTCTACCTCATCCTTAAAACAAGAGCAATACTAGGACCTACGCTACAGCATTGTTTTGGAGAATAAAAGGAATTGATACATATTGAGTCTTGGAAGTGGTTCCAGGAATATATTAAGCTCATTACGACACTATTTCCTGTACAGACAGGAATAGAAGAAGGAAAAAGGAAATATGGTACCTTATTATATTCTAAATGCCTTGTGAAAGCCAAAGTTGACAGGACTGGCTCTTTTTTGTGTTATTGTTGCATTTTGGAATGAGTGTTCTCAGATGGGGAGAACACTGCGTGATCTCTCCGTATTGGAAGAAGAGAAAGATGACTATCTAAGTTGTTACCCAGCATATGGTAAACATGAAAACAGGAGCATAATATCGCTTCTGCTTCCTAAACACACTGCTAAGTAATTCACTAAGGCTGAGACACAGACAGATGGTAAGATCCACTGAAAGAGGACTGTGATGTATGTGGATGCTATGTAGAATAATTTTAAAAATCCAACACCTGACCACCAGTGCTTTCCACTTCAGCTTGCGCCATTTCTCTCCTGAGGGAAAAGAAGCTTAAAAGGTATTTTAAAAAATAATGCAGTGAATTATCAATCTATGAAAGGAAATAACCCCATTCTAATTAACAACTGTTCACAGGAAAATTGCTTACTGCTGCAGGGCTAGATAAATGTCAACATGGAGCTAGAGAAGTTGTGCCAACGACACATTCCAGTTCAATAATTTTGTCCTCACTCAGCCAAGTAATTGATGCCTGATCATCTGGCCTGGTGGCTGTTGTGGAAACAGGACTAATCTCTTCAGGCTGGACCACTATCCTGAGCAGCTTCAGGACTGTGGTCCAACAGACAAAAGAACCAACTGAGCAGCGACTGTGGAGTGTTCATCCAGACCAGCTCCCTGAGGAAATGGATACAGGGCAGCCATCACCACAGGATTACAGCGAAGACTGCCTCTGATCATCTGTCAACCTTCTTGCAGGAAGTCTGTCCCCAAAAGGCAGCCTCTTTGACCCACTCATCCTCCCTAGTTCTCAATCCAGAACCCATAAAAACAACTTCTTACATGGCAAGAAGAAAGTAGGTGGTAATTTCCCTTTTCTGTTAACAGTAGATGTGGCATTATAATGATCGTGGATACAAATCCTACTTTAGGTGATCGAGTGCTTCATCTACATGACCTTCATAGCTAAATGGTTATTTAATGAAGGATGTTTAAATGCTGTTAGTTCATTTTCAGAGACCAGTCTCTTTCAGTTGCCTATCTCCATGGTGAAGTGGAGAGAATTTCCAAACAGCCCTAAAAATGATTAGGTGTTTAATCACAGTGCCAAGGATATAGGATTTTAGCATTCCTTCAAACTAAGAGGTGGATTATGCAGGTTGTTATCTTCACACATACAAATCAATCCATTCAGATCTGTTTCTGTTCAGAATTGCTGTTAGTGTAATATAAATAGCACCATAATACTTACTGATGCCCAGTGTTCTGTTTGATACCTAAATCGAAACAAAAATCCGGTGCTGAGTCAGAATCATCAAAGAACATGTTGCCATATTGCATACTTTCCTGGACTCTTGTTGGAAAGGTGACAGTAGCTGGCTAGCGCTGCCTTGCTTTGATGACAAAGCAGGTAGACCCCTAGATCACAACTGAATTGTTTCTCTCTGAGAAGAGGTAGTGATATAATACATTCATGAGTAGGACTCACACTGTTAAGATGGAATGTATACTCTGAGGGTGTTTCGGCTTTCGAAAGGACCTTTGGTCCTTTGGTGATCTTCTGGCCCAAACTAGAGAGGTTAAGACCCTGCCCAGGGGTGGAGACAGAACAGGAAACAAGGATTTCTAGACTTAAGAGTTTGGGCTCATTAGCATCAGTGAGGACCTCTTAAGGAACACATATGAACCACTTTGAATTTTTTTAAGTCAACAGACTCCAGTAGCTCACACCTATAATCCTAACCACACAGGAGGCAGAGATCTGAGGATTGTAGTTCAAAGCCATCCCTGGTAGGAAAGTCCATGAGACTCTTATCTCCACTTAATCACAGAAAAAGCCAGAAGTGGTGCAGTAGCTCAAGTGGTAGAGTGCTAGCCTTGAGCAAAAGGAGCTGAGGGACAGCTCCCAGGCCCAGAGTTATTGAAATTATCTTAGATTTTCAAGTCTAAGATGCAAAGACCTCCTCACTTCAGGTTCCAGGGAGTCAGGTAGGGATTTTTGACAAAACTGAACTGAAGGCAAGGTGGAAACATCTCTGCAATGCCCCTGTGACAACGGGAGCCCTTGGAAACATTAGTGGTTTGGGGTCCACAGACGTCAACAGCTTTAAGGAGGAAACATTTTGGTAGGGCACAATATAGGGTCCAGGCATTTTCTCCATCAGAAGAAACTGAGGAAATAAACCCTACTGAGTATTTACTAAGTGGAATGCAGTGTTTCTTTTCATGAAAAGGATTATCAAAGATGATAGGGCAGGGGATTGGAGAAAAGAGAGAGGATGATTAGAGTTAGCCACTTGCAGTCACTTACCTTCCAGTTCTAGTTCAGGATCACTAGTGGGCTCAGAATAAGATAGACAAGGGCCAGTGCACCTGGTCTCAAGCATAGATGATAGACAAAGCCATTTTACTTTGTATTTTCAATTATAAGTAACTGAA
Organism: Dipodomys spectabilis; assembly: GCF_019054845.1. Classification (NCBI taxonomy): domain Eukaryota; kingdom Metazoa; phylum Chordata; class Mammalia; order Rodentia; family Heteromyidae; genus Dipodomys; species Dipodomys spectabilis. The sequence goes on along the minus strand of NW_024870686.1, from coordinate 8,112,105 downwards.
GTGGAAAAGTAGGTCATCCACCTCTTAGTATCTCAAACATCTTCCAGAAAAGTATCATGTGCTGCAATATACGTAGTAAATCATTGTTGAGAAATGAACTAATGAATTGGTGAAAAAATGATTAGCAATACTCATTTATTTAGAGTCCTTGTGGGAAATTCCATTGGATTGGATCTGTTTCTTGCTTAACCATGCTGCATGAATATAGAAGCCATATTCTTCATTTTATAAATACATTCTTTTAAATGTGTGTGTATTTGTGTGTGTGTGTGTGTGTGTGTGTGTGTGTGTGTGTGTGTGTGTGCCAGTCCTGGGGCTTGAACTCAGGTCCTGGGTGCTGTTTCTGAGCTTCTTTTTGCTCAAGGCTGGTGCTCTACCACTTGAACCATTCCAAGCTTTGAAAAAAAAAATATTGGAGAGCAGAGTCTCACAGATTTTGCTGCCTGGGCTAGCTTTGAATCATGATCCTCAGATCTCAGGCACATGAATAGCCACTGCAGGTATGAGCCACCAGTGCTTACAGCTTGAATGTACTTTTACCTTCCCAGAGAAGCATGATTGATTGCTTAACTTTCTGTATAAGTGTGACCTATTAAAGGCCTATAAACAACCACAAAGCAGATTCCTGTGGTCCTTTTCCTTAAGGGGTTTCTGGTATGATCTGGAATTCTAACAAACCAAGTAAAAATTATAATCCAAGGCTAGTTCTATGAGATACACTGCTAAGATAAAATACTGTAGGAGGGATGGTATATCTTAACATAATTAGGAAAGGTCTGGCTGAGGAAGTGACAATTTAGCTACTTTCTGAAGGAGGAAAGAGAGTCAGCTGTGATGAGAATGCAACTCTTTCTGCCTCCCTCTTTCCCCTCACTCTTGTGGCTTCTATTATTCAACATAATCATGGCAAGGATAACTGCCAGCAAACATCAAAAACACATTTTTGTTAAGTAATTAATCTCCTGTTTGCAGATAACACAGGAGTTACTCATAAGAGCATCATAATCCTTTCTTAGGAGAAAACATAAATTTTATGACAGCTATTCAATTTATTCTTCACCTTTATTTGACAAGTATTAGTAAGTACCTACTTTATACCAAGCACTGTGGATCTGGAGAATAAAAATACATAATGTGCCGGACACTGGTGGCTCACACCTGTAATCCTAGCTACTTAGGAGGCTGAGATCTGAGGATCGCAGTTTGAAGCCAACCTCACAGGAAACTCCATGAGACTCTTACCTCCAATAAAACTACTCAAAAAAGCTAGAAGTGGTGCTGTGGTTCAAGTGGTAGAGCACTTGCTTAAGCAAAACAGCTCAGGACAGCGCCTAGACCCAGAGTTCAAGCTCCAATGGGCAACAACAACAACAAAATACATAATGCATGAATTTCTCTACCTTAGGAATTGTATAAGCAAAACATGTTATATGGAAAGAACAAGTGAACCCCAGAATCTTAGTGACTGAATAGAATAACAGTGTGTGTGTGTATATATATATATATATATATATATATATATACATATACATATATATATATATATGTATGTATGTATATGTATAAAACTTCTTGGCATCTCTCCTGGGTTGCTCTCATAGGAATCTTGCCTCTTTTCATCTTGTGAAATTAGAGTCTATTCTCAAGATAGCAAGAGAACTGGAGACTCATTCAAGGTATTTTTAAAGTCTAATCCTGAAAGAGACTTATATTACTTCTTCTCTATTCTACTAGTTAGAACCAAAACACATGCTTGCAACTAATTTCAGAAAAGACTGGGAAATGCCTTCCTACATCCTTGGAAAAAAAGGAAATGGGCTGATACAAATACAGGTTTCTATTCTAGGAAGCATGCTTAATTTAATGACCCAGAAAGATCATCAGGTACAAAAGTTCCTTTATTACAGGGACCAGTGTGCAAAAGCATTAATGGAGATAGAAAAAAGATGGGAATCCCAGAGATTGCTTAATGATGTTGTTTAATTTTGATTAAACAAAAAGAGACAGCTGATAAGGGAAGCCTTTTGGAGGGCCTTAGTTTGATTCAGAGTCTTAAAGGATGAATAGGATTAGTGGTGAAAATAAAGAAACAAGCAGTCAAAAGCATGGAAACATGACAGCAGCAAGAAACAGTACAGGATCTGCTAAGACTGAAAAAGTACATATAGTAAAAGAGAGGCCATTCATATTTCCAAGGGTCTTGGATGTTTGCTAAAATAGTTTGTGTTTTGTTTTGCAGGTCATAAGACACTATAAGAACATGTTTGTATGTGTATGAGTGGTGTGTGTGTGTGTGTGTGTGTGTGTGTGTGTGTGTGTGTGTGTGTGTGTGTGTGTGTGTACTAGCCCTGGCGGTTGAACTCAGCAACTGGTCTCTGTCCCTGAACTTCTTTTGCTCAAGGCTAGTGCTCTATCACTTGAGACACAGCTCCACTTCTGACATTTTTGGTAGTTAATTTAGAGAAAAGAATATCATGGACTTTTCTGCCTGGGCTAACTTTGAACCACCATTCTCAGATCTCAGCCTCCTAAGTAGCTAGGATTACAGCTGTGAGCCACTGGTGCCCAGCTCATGAGAGTTTTTTGAATAGGTAATAATGTGGGTTTTAAGAAGTATTTTCTTTTTATGTATTTTTGGCAGAGTTGGGTGGCAGCATAAAGGCTCATCATTAAGGAGTTATTTTGTAACAGGATCCTCTTTTCTTCTAAGGATTTGAAGTACTTTGCATGTACTGGAGAAGCCCATTAATCTTCAGTTTCTTCAAGAGTGGTCCAAAGGAATGAATCAGCTCTCCAGGACCTGCTGTGCTGGACTGAGAAAACCTCATGCTGATGGCACAAGAGACCTGTAAGGAGAGTTGCAGGTTGCATCATTTGTCACCTTGCAAAGAACTCAATACCATTGGGAGAAACAGAGCATCATGCCAACTTCACAGTGTCACTCAAAACACTGAAATTAAACTGCAGGGATTTATAGCAACCCCTTATGAATATTGTCACCAGCACCTTTGGGATCCAGCTTTCAGCTTTCAACTGTTTCTGATCAGCTAATAACAACATATATTAAGCATATCTTTAACTTTAACTGGAAGGTAATGTCCATTCTTTCACGAGCTTGCAACTATTTCTTTGTAGAATATTTACCTACATATGCAGTCATTTAGTTTACATCCTAACATAGATGAAATGCGTCCAATGTGTTAACGAACCTGAGGTTCATTAACAGTGTTTTCCATACCCATTCCCCAACACTGGAAAACAGCAGAAAATCCAGCGACATGAAGACTAATTTTACGTTGATTTTCTTCAAAGTTAATTAACATACTTTGTTTGAGTAAGGCCACTCTTGGTTCTCTATCCAACAGCCAGCTCTTTTCTGATTACTGGCTGTCAGAGCCCTGATTTTGTCCAGGTATGTACTTTTTCTTGATCTCAGTCCACTCCAATCATGAAACACAATGTCCCTTGTCAGAGACAGTTTTAAGGGCCACCCAGTTCTTGCCACTGAAGCACCTGCAGTGGCTTGCTACAGGACTTTTAGAAATTTACCTAGATTCTGAAGAGCAATGCCATCATTTTTGTTCCCCTTATTAGTCAGTTTTTTTGTTACTATGACAAAATACCTAAGACAAACAGCATATAGGAGGAAAGGCTTATTTTTGCTCACAGGTTCAGAATTTCAGCCCATGTTCAATTAGTCCTGCTATCTTTAAGACTGTGACATGGCAGATGTGTTAGCAATAGTGATCTCATCACCTCATGTAGCTAGAAAGCAATGGGAAAGAGAAAAAGAAGCATGGTTAAGGTCAAAGCTATGACCTCAGAGATCTAAGTTCCCTCTACTAGGTTCTGCCTGCTAAAGATTCTACCACATCCCAACAGTACCTTAGGCTGATGGCCAAACAATTATCATATGGGCCTTTGGGAGACATTTCTTCCCTGGATGTTGCTTAGTCAGGATATGATGCCTGGAATTGTAGTGGTCAGCTTGCAGCCCTAAGGAGGCCCTAAGGAGACCCAGCTGAGTTAATGCCAGTATCCTGAAGATGACAGCATTAGAATATAAGAGGAACTAGGAACTAGCTCTAAGGACCCCACAAAGTTACTAATGTAACTGTCTACAACTGTTCCATACAAAGACCAACCCTCTCTCCCTTCCTTCCTTCCTCCCTTCCTTCCTTCCTTCCTTTCTTTCTCCCTTCCTTCCTCCCTCCCTCCCTCCCTCCCTCCTCCTCTCCCTTCCTCTCTCCCTTCCTTCCTTCCTTCCTTCCTTCCTTCCTTCCTTCCTTCCTTCCTTCCTTCCTTCCTTCCATCCTTCCTTCCTTCCTTCCATCCTTCCTCCCTTCCTCCCTCCCTCCCTCCCTCTCTCTCTCTTTCTCCCTTCCTTCCTTCCTTCCTTCCTTCCTTCCTTCCTTCCTTCCTTCCTTCCTTCCTTCCTTCCTTCTTTCAATTTATTTTTTTAAAAGCTGGTCACTTTGGAGATTTTCAGTTGAAGGAACACCACAACCAATCAAAAAAGTAATTTTCTCTCTACCCTAGCCAGGGAATCAGGTGGTCAAAGCAGAGCTTTTGTGTTATATAAATTTAAGAGCTAACATATATCATCAGTACCCTGGAGTTGTACAAAGCAGATTCCAGAAAACAAGCAGTGAGCTAACAGCTTGCTTACTACAGATTATGAAGGGGTGATGAGAAACCCAGGAAGAGTCAAGTCAATGGAGTAGCTTCTTCTACAAGAAGCTCAGGAGCTTGCAGCTGGCTTACTGGCTCTGATTTTTCTTGGCTGTGATCTTGGGTACTTCACTTAACATCTCTAAACTTTAGCTTCCCTCATCTCTAAATTATGTACGCCACAGGTCTTAGTGGGAATGCAACATAATGCATGGTAAATCATGTATGTGATGTTCACTGGCCCATGAAGAGGAGACTCTAGTAAAGGGCAGCTTTTATTTTTAAGTAACAAAATAATTCACAGAATTACCTCCCTCAAATCCCTGATGGTGGCAAAGAACCTGTGGCCCATTCACACCCCTGTGGTTATTTGTCACCACAGATTCAAGGCTATTACTAGCAATGAGGGAGAGTTAGGTTTCCCTGGGCCAGGTTGTTAGGGATAGAAAATGGAGGCCCAGAATGGCTCCAACATGCCCCTTCGTGCTGTGGCTTGGCTTGTGGCCCCAGCCTCCTTCTAATCAGGACTCCTTTCTGTGCCAGGTCACCAACAGGTGTGATCCAATCATAGGGAAACATCCATGGCTGTGGTCCAAAGCAGATAAGCCAATCAGGAGACTCCCCACAGCATATCCCAACCCCTTGACTAAGAAACACACCCTTAGGGGGAGAACAGGGAATCCTACATCTAACTGGCCCTGAAAGAGAAAAAGACTATGATCATTTGGATCCCAACCACTCCTTGTACAGAGCCTATCACTGTTTATTGCACTTTCAAATAAACCTTTTCTACCTGCTTTAAACTGTTCTGATCTTTAGATAGTCTCACTGAGTCATTAGTTCACATCTGGCATCAAAATCCATAGAGCTCTTCCTTATATGTGTGAAAGTTTACACAGATTAAGTAAATTCCTGAGACTCTGTCTGGCAACCTATTTTCCTAAGTGATGTTGTCACTTGCAAACTCGGAGAAACTGGGATTGTGGGAGTTATTTTAACTGAGTGTTAGATTGCTTACACATACTTCTCATTAATTTTTTTTCCTAACTACTTGTTAGCCTCCAGTTTGAGAAAAGAAGAAGAAAAAACCTGGAATATTCTTGCTCTGAATGATAATTGCTCATTAGAACTCCGTTTTGTGATAATTGTACAATTCATTATGCTGAGCACTTCATTAGAAGCATTGTAAAAATTCTGACAACTTGAATATGTTACAATGAATATCAAAATGAATCTGATTTAAAGTTTCACTGCTTCTCCAGGGTATTTTCTAGTTAATATACATCAGAGATGCCAGAGAAGTTAGTTTCATATTGTATTTGGCAGGCCATTATGGGAGATACTTTTTTCCCCAAAGCCGTATTACATTAAAATAGGAAGATTTCTTTGGAACAGAAAGAAATGGCCCATAAACCTGAAATAGTCACAATGAGGCCACATCTGTCTTTACAAACTCAAGTGGCCCAAAATTATCTGCAATTAATACTAAACCAAATCTTTTTATTGTTCTGAAAGGAACATTTAGGCAAAGATAGCAGACTGGATATTTTCATTTATCTCCCTTTCCTCTTGAAATCCTACTAAAATGATGGGGTGGAAGGTTAAATAGGGCATAGAATCACAGGAGCAACAATAACAACAACAAAAAACAAGAACCAAACAATTTTGGAAGGTAAAAGCAAAAAGACAGGGGTAATCAACTTTGTAGAGCCAAGAAAGAAGTCTTAGCTCGGCACCAGAAAGTGAGAAACAAATTTATTCCTTGGCACAGGTTGAAACTTCCTAAAGATCCAGAAACAGAACAAATCAAAGAAAGGCTGCATATATGGGATCACATTAAGCTGCAGAGCTTCTGCATGGCCAAGGTCATAGCTAGCAAGATAAATAGCCCATGGAATGGGAGAGCTTCACTAGCTATACACCAGACAAGGGCCTCATATCAAAAATATACCTAGAGCTCAAAAAATTAAACCCCCCAACAACAAATCCTCAAAGAAACAACTACCCCCTCTGGAGAGGAAATAAGAATGGCCGATAGACATCTGAAGAAATGTTGAACATTGCTGGCGATAAAAGAAATGCAAACCAAAACAACATTGAGATTCTACCTCACCCCAATTAGAATGACCACTATCAAGAAAACAAATGATAACAGATGCTGGTGGGAATAGGGCCAAAAGGGAACACAACTACACTGTTGGTGGGAATGTAAGCTGGTTCAAGTTCACACCTCTGGCCTGCAGCTGATGGCTTTGGTAGTAGGAAGTTAAAGTGGAATTGTGAGACTCACTGCGATTGTGCATTTGGAGCTCTTTGGCCCCCAGCTGCAGCCCTCACACAGCCTTGCTGAGGCCCTGCCCCATAGTCTACACTGGCACAGGTGAGAGCTGTCTGCCTTCAGAGAGGTAAAATGATGGACTAGTACAGAACTACTGAAGTGGTCTCTGTGTGGGGAATGGTGAGGTCTGTGGACCAAGGCACGAGATTCCCATAATAAAACAGGAGGATCAAATAAGCATCTTATAGTAGGTAATGATAAATACCTTCCCTGCCAGCCCTCTTAAGTTAACAAAAACCTTCCCTGCAAGCCCTCTTAAGTTAACAAAGCACGGAGACCCTAAATATAAATTGGGAGACCCTCCTTTGACTATTGTGATCAGTCCTAAAAGAAATAACTGAAAAAAAATTGATATGGGAGAAGTCTTCAAGAAAACAGTTTGTTAGAGAAGTGATTTTTCTAAGTGTAATGTGAAGATGTAATATCAATAGTATTAGGGAATTAGCTAAAAATTCAAATTCATGCTCTCTGCTCCAGACCTACTAAGTGTGAAATAAATACATGTTCACCAAGCTACAAATACATATTAAATTTAGAGAACTGTTGCTCTTCAGTAAAGTCTATAAGGTTTCTCTCCTTGTAAGTATAAGCAAAACATTGAGGCAAGAAGTCATTACAGGAAGAACAAAATAAAGCCAAATAGATAAAAAAAATCTTATAGGAAAAAAGAGAGTATGTAGGATGAAGTTTAACTGGAATAAAAGCTACTATTACCCTAAGAAAGGATGGAATAATATTTCATCCATGAAATAAATTCATGCTGTGTGTGTACATTGATACTGGGACTTGAACTCACACTCTTGCTTAGCTTTTTTGCTCAAGGCTGGCACTATACCACTTAAACCACATCTCTACTTCCAGTATTATACTGGTTAAGTGGAGGTAAGTGTCTTTCAGATTTGTCTGCCTAGAGTGGCTTTGAATTGAGATCCTCATATCTCAGCCTCCTGAGTAGCTAGGATTATAGGCATGAGTCACCAGTGTCCAGCTAAGGACACTATGTGTGTGTGTGTGTGTGTGTGTGTGTGTGTGTGCTGGTCATGGTGCTTGAACTCAGGTCATGGGCTTTGTTGTTGAGCTTTTTTTTGCTCAAGGATAGCACTCTACCATAGCTCCACTTCATGCTTTTTTTTTTTTGTAGTTAATTAGAGATAAAAGTCTCATGGACTTTCCTGCCCAAGCTGGCTTTTAACCATGTTTCTCAGATCTCAGTCTCCTAAATAGCTAAGTTCCTGGCTAAGGATGCTATTTTTGAGGAATCTTTTTGTTTGTTTGTTTTTTTTGTCAGTCGTGGGGCTTGAACTCTGGGCCTTGGCGCTGTCCCTCAGCTCTTCAGCTCAAGGCGAGCACTCTACCACTTGAGCTACAGCGCCACTTCCGGTTTTCTGGCGGTTTATTGGAGATAGGAGTCTCACGGTCTCTCCTGCCCAGGCTGGCTTTGAACTGCGATCCTCAGATCTCAGCCTCCTGAGTAGCTAGGATTACAGGCGTGAGCCACCAGCGCCTGGCCTTGAGGAATCTTTTTGAACAACAAAAATTAACTTTAGAAAATTAAAAAAATAAATACAATCAGGAGTTCAATGAAAAGCTAAAAAGTAAAGGGGAATGACATAAAAGGATGGGGGGAATCCTAGGGTTAATTTAGAATAGTTCTGAACTACTGATTTAAGTGAATGAAAAATTGCTTAATGAGCTACCCAGATAAAGAAGTACAGGGGAGAAAATACTCAATGAAACAAAGGGTGTTTTCTTTTGTTGCCAAACATGGATTCCAAGACTGAAAAGGCCAACCCAGCATCAGCCAATGGAAGAAAGGATTTCAAATCAAACCACACCATTGTCAATTTCAGAATGTGACAGTGAAGGAAGATGCTGTAAGTCTTTACAAAGGAAGAGTAGGCACACACTAAGATGAAGAACCAGAATGACATCAAACTGTTAGGAGCAACCATAGATGCTGGAAGAAAATGGAACCAGGCTTTCAGAGACACTCTGAAATACAATTTTGTACCCTACTCTATAATTGATCAAATATGGGAACAGAATAAACAAATTCAGTCACATTTTAAACATGCCCCAAAGCTCTGAGAGAGAGCAGTTAAGTTCTGTGGACAGTGCTCACGGTCATAGGACCAACTGCTTTACAGAGACACTGGCCTGCGAAGCACATTGACTGGGCTAGTACCTCTACTTTATCCCTCTCCTCTGTCCTCAACCCTTCTCACCTATGCTCCAGCTTATGACCAGAGAGCTCTAAGTAAAACACACATTCAATCAGCTCTCACAGTTCCTGTACAGCTCTTCATTGTCTTTGAGATAAAGTGCCAAATGAAACCCAGGGCCTTTCCTAATCCAGTCCTGGAGCTGTGTTTCCTGCTAGTCTGCCCCAAGGTGACCTTCATGCCCTAGCTCATCCTTGAGACTCCTTATACTGTGGCTTCACAGTGTTGTTACATGAAGTCACACCATCAGACTCATTGTTCCCAGTACTTGGACCTTCCCTGGCACCTCAATCCGGCAATGTCATAATAAGTAATTGTCACTTGGGTCATTGTCTTTCCTACTCAGTTCCGGGATTACCACCTCCCTGGGTCTCTTTTTTACCCTTTACCCTGTATTCACTGATGCCCCCAGAGCATCTCAACCTCTAACATGGTTGTCAAGCTCAGGGGGACAAGATGTGTGTACTTTCTCTTTCAGCAAGGAGAGTTCTTGCGGATCATGAATTGTCTCCTGTCACAGATCTCAGTACCTACCAATGAATGGGGAAAATGGCATGTGTTTGCTGTATGAATAAGTACAATGTTTCATATCATCGTCAGAATTCAACTCACAGGTAAGATAAAGGAATATTGCCCTAGGGTAGCTGGCAAGTTACCTGTAAGCATTGTTTGACTGTTATATATTGCAGCAGGATGACTATCAGGAGACAAAGAGATACAAGCTTGATATTTTGTCATTGCCAAACAGAATATGGGATCTATGCAGACGGCACTGAACGCTGACCCTGGGAAGGTTTCAGATTGATTATAAATCATCCCATTCAGCTGAACAAACAATTTTCCAAAATTATTGCACATTCTTATTGGATCTGCCAATAGATTTTTTAAGGCACTCTTGGTTACTTAGGCTATTCTTCCCAGAGTACATCACCACCTGCTTTCTGCCACTACATTATAATACAGGAACAAAAGAGGGGATACTTGGGCACTCTTCATATTCCCTTTCCCTTGTAAATCAATACATGCCCATAAAAGCTGAGTCCTTGTAGATCAGAGCCTGCAATGTTGTGCTCTATTCAGAGAAACATTGGCACATTGTCCAACTCTGCAGTTTCTCCTACCCCTCAAAATTGTATGCCAGCCCTCCCTTCATTATCGGACTTACAGGGCTCCTGAATGCATATAGTAGCTACATTTAGATCTTTGGAATTTGCAGAGCTCTATTCATGGAGAACCTATTACCTTCTAGCATCTACATTTGTTCCATTACATGACTCACCAACCTGTTAGAGACCTGCATATGGGCTATGTTAGTCAGTTTTTCACTACTGTAACAAGTACCTGAGATAGATCCATTTGTAAGGAGGGAAGGTTAATTTGGGCTCATGGTTTCAGAGGCTTTGTGCCTGTCCTGACACAGTACATTATGGTGGAAACACTTGGAAGAGGAAGTATGTTCACTTCTTCATGACTGGGAAGGAAGCAGAAATAGTAAGAAGCAGGGTCCCAAATATCCTCTTCAAGGACACCCCCCCCAAAACCTAACTTCCTTCTACTAGGCCCCACCTCTGAAAGGTTGCACCACCTCTCAAGAGCAACATGGACTTGGGACAAAACTTTCAGTATATGGACCTTTGGAGGCATTTAAGATCCAAACCAAGGGGAATGCTTTTGAGGAACCTCCATACTGCTTTCCAAAGTGGTTGAACAAGTTTATATTCCCACCAACAATGCAATAGGGTTCCCTTTTGGCCACATCCCTCCTAGCATCTGCTGTTATTAGATTCCTTGATTATAGCCATTCTAACTGGGGTGAGGTGGAATCTCAATGTTGTTTTGATTTGCATTTCTATTTTTTAACTTTTATATGACACTTTTTATTTTATTTTATTGTAAAGATGCTGTACAGAGGGGTACAGTTACATGAGTAAGGCAATGAGTACATTACTTGTTGATTATTTTTACCTTTTCCCTTGTTGTTTTCCCACTATCCCTTCCCTCCCTCACCACCCACACTCTGCCCCACTTCACCCCATCCCCCCCAAGTTGTAAAGTTTGTTTCCAATATACTGTTCTATGGGTATCCCTTTTGCAATGGGTCATCCTGTGTCCTTGTTTCAGCATTTTGTTATTCTCCTTCCCCTCCCCAGATTAGACAAATGCAGGGTACCAAAATCAACTATAGTGAAAACAGGGGATAAGCCATAGGGAAAAGAACATACAAAGGGAATAACAACAACAAAAATAAAATCACATGGTACATTTAAAACAATAACAATAAAGACAGACCTCTTGTGACCGTATCTTGGGGTTCATTTCACTTAGCATCATCTTATATGGTCATATGTACATGGCTTTTGAGCTTTTTAGCTCATCTGATAAGAATATCCTATATGTATACTAATTATTGTAAATAAGGGAAACTATGGAACCTAAATTTCTTTTTTTTTTTTTTTTTTTTAATTTAATTTTATTTTATTTGTGAACATACTGTACAGAGGAGTTACAGTTACATGGGCAGGATAATGTGTACATTTCTTACCAAGCATTGCAGCCTCCTCCTTTGTTTATCCTTCACATCCCTTCCCAGCCTCCCCCCTCCCCCCCTAATCCCAATCCTTCTCCTTCCTCCCTCCCCCCAGCCCCCCCCCCCCACCAACATTGTAAAGTTCGTTTTGGACATGACAACTTGTACTTCTCATTGTTGCAACAGGTCCACCTGTATCCTTAAACAACTGGTTTTTCCCCATCTCCTCCACAAGTTATACTGACATCAAATATAGTGAAAGCAAGGGTTATACTGTGGGGGAGGGACATACAAAGCAACAAAGAGATAATCTTATAAATGTGTTAGAAACACATGCATGAAAGAAAAAAACATTAAAATACACATCTAAGGTGGAACCTAAATTTCTTTGGGACTGGGTTACTTCACTTAATATGATTTTTTCCAAGTCTTTCCATTTCCTAATAAATAGGGCGGTGTCATTCTTTTTGATGGCAGCATAGAATTCCATATATATATATGTATATAACATTTTCTTGATCTATTCATTTATTGAGATGCATCTGGATTGGTTCCATATCTGAGCTATGGTGAATAATGCTGCGATAAATGTAGTTGTGCTGGTAGCTTTAATATGGCCTTGTTTGTGATCTTTTGGGTAAATGCCAGAAGTGGGATTGCTGGGTCATAGGGGAGCTCTATGTGGAGTCTTTTGAGGAACCTCCTCTGATTTCCAGAGTGGTTGGACAAGTTTATACTCCCACCAACGGTGCAGTAGGGTTCCTTTTTGGCCACATTCCCTCCAGCATCTGTCATTATTAGATTTTTTTGATTATAGCCATTCTAACTGAGATGATGTGGAATCTCAATGTTTTGATTTGCATTTCCTTTATGGCTAGAGAAGTTGAGCATTTCTTCATGTGTCTATTGGCCATTCTAATTTCTTCTTCAGAGAAGTCCCTCTTTAAGTCTTTAGCCCACTTATTAATTGGGCAGTTGTTTCTTTGAGGTTTTGTTGTTGGGGGAGTTAATTTTCTGTGTTCTAAGTATATTTTAGATATGAGACCTTTGTTGATTGTATGGCTAGTGAAGATCTTCTCCCAATCTGCAGGCTTTCTATTGATCTTGCTAACTATGACCTTTGCTATGCAGAAGATCTGCAGTTTCATGCAATCCCATTTGTCCAACCTTTCTTTGATTTGTTGTGTTTCTGGATCCACTTTGGAAAGTAGTATAGAAGTTCCTCAAAAGACTCCACAAATTGCTGCTCAGCAATGACCCAGCAATCCCATTTTTGGGCATTTACCCATATGATCACAAACAAGGCCATACTAAAGCTACCAGCACAATTATGTTTATCACAGCATTATTCACTATAGCTAAGATATGGAACCAACCCAGATTCCCCTCAGTAGGTTAATGGATCAAGAAAATATGGTATATATAATGGAGTTCTATGCCTCCATCAGAAAGAACGACTCTGCCCCATTTGTTAAGAAATGGAAAGACTTGGAAAAAATTCAATTAAGTGAAGTAAGCCAAGCCCAAAGAAACATAGATCCCTTATTTGCAATAACTAGAATATGTCCAGGGTAATCTTACCAGACAAGTAGAAAAGGGTCAAAAGCTATGTACATATGACCATATAAGATGATGCTAAGCGAAATGAATCCCAAGATAGGGACACAAGAGGTTTTATCTTTGTTGCTGTTTTTTTTTAATATACTTATAATGTACTATTGGATTTTTTTTGTTTCTTTTGTATGTTCTTCCCTCATGGTATAACCCCTATTGTCACTGTATTTGATTCCGGTGCTCTACATCTTATATATACATTTTTTTTTAATTTGGGGATGGGAAAATGACAAAATGCTGAAACAAGGATACAAGGTGACCCATTGTACATGACACTATGTTGAAAACAAACTTTACAACTTTGGGCGGGAGAGGGGGGTGCGGGGGGAGGGGGAAGGAGTTAGGGAAGTGGGAAGGAAGGGATGGTAGGGGGAAAACAAAGAAGAGGATAACAATGCTCCATAGGAAATGTACTCATTACCTTACTCATGTAGCTATAACCCTTCTGTAAGGTGTCTTTACAATTATATATATGTATGTATATATTCCAAACCAAGCCGGGAACCTGTGGCTCACGCCTGTAATCCTAGTTATACTCAGGAAGCTGAGATCTGAGGATCACGGTTCAAAGCCAGCCCAGGCAGGAAAGTCCAAGAGACTCTTATCTCCAATTAACCACCAGAAAACCAGAAGTGGCACTGTGGTTCAGGTGGTAGAGTACTCAGGGACAGCACCCAGGCTCAGAGTTCAAGCCTCACAACCAAAAACGAAAAGGAAAAAAGATCCAAATCACAGCACAGGCTTTGACCATTGGGATTCCAACCCTGGAAACAAGTTCTGTAGACACATTATGGGTCTTCTGCTCCTCATTTATCTTATCTTGGGTTTTGCCTTGCTCATAGCTGACTTTTCCCTTGGACTCAATAAGAGACAGCTCTGTGTATAGGATCTCCTGGGAAGGTCATCTGCTCCTTGAATAGAAGGCACAGGGAGAGAATATAATAGCAAAGGCAAATCTTGATGTAGCAACTAGAAAATACATAAACATCAGCATATCGGGTTTATTTCTAGACCCAAACCCATGCTCCCAAATTTCTTTACTTCTTTCCCAGACATTTATTTTACTAATGTTTGCTATTTTCAGTTGTAGTCTTTACTTTTACAAGACTAGTTTGGGGAATTGCAAAGAATTTGTGATCAGAATATGCCAGAAGTACAGAACATCAAGAAGAAGAACAACACCTTTTACTTTTTCCACATTGTACTTCATTTGACAGAACCTTCCTTCCCCCAGGTCACCCAGCAGGCCACATCTCTGCTGAGGTATTTGAGGTTAACTTGGATTTTTGTCCAGATTTTCTGACTCCGAAACCAATTCAAGATTCCAAGTAGAAACTACTTATTCTTTCTCCTAAGGCTCATCTACCCAGCATCACTCATGTGTTCTTCAGAATGGAAGTAAACCCTTTTGTTCTCACTGAAGTTGTGTCTCTGTGAGGCTCGAAGGTTTCCATGTAGAAGTGACTTAGAAGACAGCCCAGGATTTGCGCCTTAAAGCTGTATTTGAAAGTACACACACTCTCACCCAACGTGGCTACACAAGTCCAAACAAGAACATATCAACTTAGATTTTATATCACTTCAAGTATTTTCAGGATGGTTTTATTTATTTTAAACTGAAGGTTGAAAAACTACGACTTGCTCCTATGAAATCTTATTTTTATCCTTTTAATTTGGGATAGGTTGAAGGGCAGGTGTGAGGTTGCACTTTCTGGAATGACAGCAGGAGCAGAGACATAGGCCAGCCCGGCACCCAGGGGGCTGCAGAATGCATCCCTTCTTGTTTCTAGGAGTGAATCTCATTAAGTCTAACCTGCTTAAGCCTCTCTCAGCGAACCTGCCCAATAGTCTCTGGATTTCTCAGAGCAGTCTTGCTGCAACACTGCCTGATGGAAGAATTTTCTCTTAAAGAGGAGTATTCAGAGATTCGTAGATTTGACAGTGCAGGTATCTTGGGTATAACACAATGGCACACTTCTGCTTTATATTTTTCTGTTTCGTTGTACTGGCTTTAGATAGGACAAGGTCCATAGGCTTACTAGTAAATAGCAGGTTGGGCCTTGAAGTCAGATATAAATGGGCCCAAATCCTGGCTCTGCTGCTTTCCAGTTGGTAATCTTGGACAAGCCATCCTGAGACAGGGGACTGGTCTGGATTAAGTGAGATAATACATCTAGGATTAAATACATTGAACCTGCAGTAGTAAGTTAATCATAAAAGTAACAGATTCTCGGAGTTTCCTTCCAGGACAAAGTATTGTCTTTCTTCCCTCTGAGGTGGAGCATCTAGGAAATAAGGCCAAAATCCCTTAGTGCTTTTATTTATTTTCTCCCATTCTCCTTTCCCTGTCTCCCCACATAAGTTGGATACATGTACTAATTAACTTCAAACTCAACAAAAGCCATAAATACTCCATAGCCAGACTTAGAAGAAGACAGGCATAAGAGATGATTAATAGCAATTTAAAGCCCAAGTCAAAATGCAATAGAAAGCCCCCTTCCCATCTTTTCTAGATGTTCCTAACTCTGTCTTTATCAGCAGACGGAATGATAATATGATAATAAGCTTTATTAGCTGAGTGCTTACTATGTGCTAGAATCTTTTCTAAGCATGTTGTTGATACTGTCTCCTCTAATCCTCATGGGAATTCTAGAAGGATTGTACATTTCTTATTGTCTTTTAAAGATAAACAAACAAATTGAGGTTTAGGGATGATAAGTAGCTCATGGGGTTAGAGGAAACAGTAGCTCAATACATGGAAAAGTGTCCCAGTAGTTTGGGTTTTGACAATGTATGGTTGATGTCACCAAACAGAGACATTCACTGGCTTCATCGTTTTTCCTTTATGGCTTCTAAAAAAAAACCTGGGGAGATGTTTAGTCAGCCTCTTAGCACCATGTAGCACAGAGAACCTGGTATATACAAAGGGATATTTTTCCTATACTCTGAGTCAACAACATATGTAACTGTAGCTTTATATGGCTCAGGTTGGGGAAAACGGGGACTTGGCAGAAATCTAATTTGGCATCTAAGGATGCCTTCCCATCTTTCAAACTCTTCTGAGACAAGGAGTTGGCTCAAATTCTCTTCCTTTCTGCAAAGGGACTGTATAGCAAAATCAATTACTCTGGCCCTGCTGCTCCTATTTATTTTCATTTTAGACAAATTTCCAGTTTCCTCTTTTTAGGACTATGTTTAGTGTCTAGCAGATGCATCAGGAGGAAACCTGAACTGGATGATGTACGAAGTCCCAACCAACTCTGCAGTTCTACGACCTGTCATTGGAAATCAGACTGTTATATAAAAGATAATGTACACATCACAGGTACTAAAGGAATCCAGAAATGGCACTGAGGAACACTGCTTTCCTGGAATCCTTTTTTAGGAACTGATCGCTGAGGGTCATATTTATGTGAAGCTGAGGAGAAATTAGAAGCGCCATTGGGCTGCCCATGGTTTGCTGAGAATCTTGTTGGACCATTGCCGTGGGGCCCATTTTCTCACTAGAAAGAGTGAGGAATCATGGGTAAAGACTGAACTTGGTAGTAAAGCCCACCACTGTTCAACTCTCAGCTCTGCTACTGACTTGCAATGTCACTCTAATGTCTCAATTTTCCCATCTTCAAAGTGAAGGGTGTGTCATTGTCTTCATAGGGCTGATGTACAAATGAAGTGATCTATTTCAGTGACAATAGACACATGAGGCCCATATCATGGTTAGTACTGAGTTACTGATAGTTATTAATAATGCCAATGCCAACAATGCCAAGTTGCCCTGTCTCTTGGGAGGGCTTATGGTGTAGTCTACACACATGTGCCATGGCTTTATCAGCATCGATAACCACTGATTTATCAGAACCATACTAAGAGCAGTCAGGGCTATGCCTATGGTCAGATCAAAATCATATTGAACTTTGTAAGTTGAACCTATTATCAATTTGAAGTATTAGTTATTATAGATCATGAAGGACTTTCTGAAGGTAACACTATCCTTGGGGATAGGCACTCATTAATATGGCAGAGGTGTCACATCGGGTTGAAGACTTGTTGGCTAAAACATTGCAGGGGTGATTGGGTAATGGTTTGTATTGATGACACGAAGTTTCTAGAGATTGAAAATGGGCACACTCAAGATTCAAAATGTGCTTTCTCGGTCTCCAAACAGCCCTGGCACTTTTTTCTTTCTTTTCCTTCCTTCCTTCCTTCCTTTCTTTCTTCCTTCCTTCCTTCCTTCCTTCCTTCCTTCCTTCCTTCCTTCCTTCCTTCCTTCCTTCCTTCCTTCCTTCCTTCCTTTCTTCCTTTCTTTCTTTCTTTCTTTCTTTCTTTCTTTCTTTCTTTCTTTCTTTCTTTCTTTCTTTCTTTCTTTCTTTCCTGGTCCTGGGGCTTGTACTCAGGGCCTAGATGCTGCCCCTGAGCTTTTTTTACTCAAGACTAGTGCTCTATCACTTAAGCCACAGTGTTAGTTCCAGCTTTTTGGTGTTTAACTGGGGATAAGAATTTCATGGACTTTCTTGTCCAGGCTAGCTTTGAACCATGATCCTTATATCTCAGCTTCTTAAGTAGCTAGGATTATCAATAAGAGCCAACAGTGCCTGGCAGTTCATCATTTTTTTGCTTCAAGATTTCTTGTCCTTACAGACTATGCAGGAAAGAACTGAGAATCTATAGCTAAAAGTTAGAAACAATCCCCTTTCATTATTAACTTTCAGGTTTTTGAGACTAAATTACTATGTATAATTGTATTTCTGAAGCTCCCTGGAAAGTTCTCCAGATCTCAGAGGTGAAGAACAGATGATTCTTAAAAACTCATCCTTTCTGATGGAGGCATAGAATTCCATTGTGTATATATACCACATTTTCTTCATCCATTCATCTACTGAGGGGAATCTGGGTTGGTTCCATATCTTAGCTATGGTAAATAATGCTGCAATAACATAGTTGTGCTGGTAGCTTTAGTATGGTCTTGTTTGTGATCATTCAGGTAAATGCCCAAAAGTGGGATTGCTGGGTCATAGAGGAGCTCTATGTGGAGTTTTTTGAGGAACCTCCATAGTGCTTTCCAAAGTGGTTGAACAAGTTTACACTCCCACCAACAATGCAGTAAGGTTTTCTTCTGTCCACATCCCCTCCAGCATCTGTTGTTATTGGAGTTCTTGATTATAGCCATTCTAACTGTGGTGAGGTGGTATCTTAATGTTGTTTTGATTTGCATTTCTTTTATGCCTAAGGAGGTTGAGGATTTCTTCATGTGTCTATTGTCCATCCTTCTTTCCTCTTCAGAGAAGTTTCTCTTTAAGTCTTTAGCCCACTGATTTATTGAGCAGTTGTTTCTTTGAGGATTTGTTGTTGGGGGATTTAATTTTTTGAGTTCCAAGTATATTTTAAATATGAGACCCCTGTCCATTGTATGGCTAGTGAAGATCTTCTCCGAATCTGTGGGCTTTCTATTGATCTTGCTAGCTATGTCCTTTGCCATGCAGAAGCTCTGCAATTTCATTAAATCCCACTTGTCCAACCTTTGTTAGGAAATGGAAAGACTTGGAAAAAATTATATTAAGTGAAGTAAGCCAGGCCCAAAGAAACATAGATCTCATAGTTTCCTTATTTGCAATAACTAGTATATGTCTGAGACAAGCAGAAAAGGTCAGATAAGTTGATGTTAGGTGAAATGAAACCCAAGATAAGTATTCAAATGTTTTTTCTTTCATGCCATTGTTTCTAACATATTTAGAAGATGATTTCTTTGTTGCTTTGTATGTCCCTCCCTCACGATATAACCCCTGTTTTCACTGTATTTGATGTTGGTATAATTTGTGGGGGGAAGGGAAAAAACAAATCGTTTAAATAGGGATACAGGTGGACCCATCTCAACAATGAGATGTACAAGTCGTTATGTCGAAAAATGAACTTTACAACTTTAGCGGGGAGCGGGGGGGCGGGGGGGAGATAAGGGGCAGGGGGGAAAATGGGAAGGGATAGGAAAGGGAAACAAAGGAGGAGGCAACAATGCTAGATAAGAAATGTACTCATTATCTTGCCCATGTAATTGTAACCCCTCTACGGTATTTTCACAATTAAAAAAAAAAAAAAAGTCATCCTTGTCACCACGGCCACAAAGCCAAAAACAAGGAGACAGCAATGTCACTAAAACCTAAAATCCAGAATCTGATGAATGAACAAAGCTACAAATTCATAAAATTTCCATGCAAGAGAAAAAGAGAGGGACAAATGGCTGCCAGTCCTGTGCATTTGCTGACTAGATGCCAGTTTCAGACAGATGACTGCACATTTAGATGCTTCATTTGGATTGCTTGGGTATTGACACAGCCTTGTAAAGTGAGACCCTTCAAAGACTAAAAAGAAAAAGAGGAGTTTAGAGGAACGTTTACATAGAGCTTTCCCTTGGGTCCCAGCTGCCCAAGTAAATTAGCATCAAACCTTTGCTCTGGAGTAGGGTTGTGAGAGTTGATTTTCCTGGCCCCACACAATGACCGCAGTCAATATGGGTGCTGTCTGGTTTTCATCTGGAAGAAATTTACATTTGATCACAACCTCCTATCTACTTGACTCCCTCACCCTGAGGCCCATGTATATGCAAAAAAAATGCTTTCACTGTTCTTTTCTCTGATGACTATGAAATTCTCTTCCTTGAACTTTTCTTCCATCCCATGCAAAAACTCCAGTCTGAGTTCAGACTGTTATCCATATGTGTCTGAAGGGAAAATCCCAGTAAAGAAGTGAATAGCCGATCGCACAGTCCTAGCACTTTTTACAAATACCACTATCATGAGTATGTAGTTTTAGGGTAAAAAGTTTGCCCTCTTGATTGGCAGCATTTCATTCACTAAGATCAAGGGCAACGGAGAAGTGTTTACAGTTGAGCGCCTTCCTCTCCCTATGTTCCTCTTTCCTACCCAGAGGGAATTGTATGAGGTGGGAATATCACACCGGGAATTATAGATTCCCTGCTAACCCTCAGATATACAGAAGTTCATAGTCAGAACTGAGAATTGTGGAAACATGATGCTGGAAAAACAGAGAGGGACTGTGAGCCTTGCACATGGTCTAACCATTCCCATTGCCTGTCCTGTGCCTCCTGGGCCTGCAGGATAGATTCTCAGGATGGACCTCCAGCCTTCAAATTCTGTCCTTTTCTCTCTTCCCTGTGCTCAGAATTGAGTTGGCATTTTTTTTACTCTGTAAATATGAGGGAGTAAAGTACTCCTTGATGATGGAGTTTCAATGTTCATAGTAAATGCTAAAATATACTGAAGTTTCACTACATGTTGCCAACTATTCTGAATGCTTTATTGCATGCATGTAATAGTGTGTTCATCCCTTCTGGATGCTATCCTATTCATCATCCATTCATCCATCCATCCATCCATCCATACATACATACATACATCCAATACTTGGCCTCTTGTGCATCAAATGTCACAAATGCTTTTATTTGTTCATTCAACAAGAACTTGACAACTTGAATTTTTAAAATTATATTTGTTCTTTTATTCTTGCTCTCAGTAAATATTTACCGAGACTTTCCTACGTGCCATACACAAATCAAGACTCTGGACATTCAATAGTGAATTACTCAGAGATTCTGACTTTGAGGCAGAGGTTGCCAAGCTATGCACAATTTGACAATAAAGCAAGTAGTATATCAGATGGTATTAACCTGTGTGGAGGAAAAAAGCAGTTGGCTGGAACACATGCTATAGGTGGTAGACATTGCTGCATTTAGGCTCAGTGATGAGGTGGCATTTGAACAGAGACCTAAAGGAACTCAGCAAGTAAGCCAGGATAAAATCAGAGGAAACGGAACACACAAATACACTAGGTGTGTACATGCTTAGCCTACCTGACAAAGAGCGTGCAAGGAACGAAGTGGTGGTGAGGGGAAGGAGGAGAAGAGAGAGTTGCACATAGGCCCAGATGTAGCTGGGGCAGGAATGAAGATGGGAGGGTGCTCTGAGGTGAATGCAGAGTACCCCAGACATCTGTGAGCATAAAAATCATGTATTTTTAAAATATCCTGGGACTGGGCTGGGAAGGTGGCTTAGTGGTAGAGTGCTTGCTTAGCATGCATGAAGCCCTGGGTTCAATCCCTCAGTACCACATACACAGAAAAAGCCAAAAGTGGCTCTGTGGCTCAAGTAGTAGAGTACTGGCCTTGAGCAAAAGAAGCCCAGGGACAGTGCCCAGGCCCTAAGTTCAAGCCCCAGGACTGGCCAAAAAAGATCCTGGGACTGGAGGCATGGTTCACATGGCAGAACACTTGCCTAGCAAACATGATGCCCTGTGTCCAATCCCTAGTACTGTCAAAATATATATATATATGATATATATGTGTATATATGTGTATATACACTTGAATAAAAATATCCTATAATTCTGGATATTTTAATTATGATGATTCATTCATTTCACCATGTATAACACTGTTCCCATAAATAGAATCTTTGTTTGCCAATAAATTAGGAACATTCTGGTTCTGCTTTATTGAAGACAAGGGATTAGACATCAGGTGGCCAATAGGATATTAATTAAATGGTCATTTAAAACTGGGAGGAGAGGCATACTCCTATAGTCCAACTTACTCAGGAGGTAGAGGAGGAGCATTATAGTTTTAAAGGAGGCCAGCCCAGGTTATATAGAGCTTATCCAAAAAATAAACTAACAGCTGAAGTACTAGGGAGCATGGTTCCAGTAGTAGAGTACTTGCTTAGCAAATACAAGGCTGAATTCAATCCTGAGTTACACCCCTGCACACACACACACACACACACACACACACAGAGTCACTGCAGAGAGGAGGGGAGGCCCTGTTGCCCTGTGTAACCACAGCTGAGCTGAGAGAGGTGGTCAGTGCCATTATATTTTGAAAGTAGAGCTCAGCAAATTGGTGGAGGACTAGAGATGCTACCAAAGAGGAAGACGGAAGTCCAAGATGACTCCAGGTTGCTGACCTGAGCAAGAAAACATGGAGTCGACAATTGGCAAGATGGAGAGATTGTCTAGGAGCTGATCAGAGAGAAAGGGAAAAGTCCTGTTTGGGATCTGATTAAGACTGATATGTTTCTGGCCTGAATAAAGAACTGGAGATAGGCCTTTGTGTTAGCTTGCAGCTTATGAGAGCCCAGGCTGGAAATAGGGAAGTGAATATAAAAGCATTTAACATCATGAGACCAGGCAGGTGAATGGAGTGCTGAGTGACATTGGAGAAAACCCAGTGCTAAGCATTGTGGGAACCAAGAATAGAGATGAAGAGGAACGCGAACGAAAGCTTAACTTTTCTAATTCATATGTTGATGCTATTTGGAGGCTTTGGGGAGGTCATTGGGATTAGATGAGGTCATGAGGGGGAGGTCCCAAAGATGGGGTTAGTGGCTTTATAAGCAGAGGAGACCTGAGCTACCTCCCTGTCTGTATCTCATCTTGTGGTGCCCCCTCCCCACCCCCCCACCATGTTGTGATGTAGCAAGAAGACCTCACCGGTTGCTAAGCAGATATCAGCAGTACCACACTCCAGAACCATGAGCTAACTACAGCCCTGCCTTTCCCCCACCACCCCCACCCCCGAGGTACTGGGATTTGAACTCCAGACTTTGCGCTTTCTGGGTAAAGCACATCATCACTTTATCCAATTTTTATGTTTCAGGTATTTTCTCAGAGAGGATTTCACACTTTTTGTTTGTGCCAGACTCAGACTGAGATCCTCCCACCTCTGCCTCCAGCATAGCTGGGTGCCACTATGCTGACTTTGTTTAAAATTAGTGCCCACTAGTATTTTTGCCTTGATTAGCCTAAAACCTCAATCTTCCTGATCTTCACTTCCTGAGTAGCTGCGATGATAAATGTGAACCACTGAACCCAGTCCAAATCTCTGCAGTATTCAATTATAGTAACAGAAAGCAGACTAGTGCCAAGCAAAGTGCTTGAGAGTGACCGATCACCAAGCTGTAGATAGGTCAAATAGATGAAGCCTGATGAGTTTACAAATTGCCAGTAATTTTAAGAAGAGCTGCTCAGAAGAATGATGAGGAGAGGAGATTAATCTCAGGGCATGCCAGGAAAGGTCATCATTGTGGCTTTAGTTTCATAGGACTACTTTACAGATAAGAGAACTGAGGCACACTCAGAGTTGAAGTCCACTGGAATCAGAAGTCAGACAGACAGGCTTTGGCAAACAGGGACATGCCCTTTAGTACCCCAGTAAGCTAGGAATCTGAACCCTCCAAAATGTGCTAGGCATAAAGGAGGAGTGGCATTTTAGGACAGCAGTATCTATGGGAAGGGGACAATGGAAGGAGGGAGACTTGATGCCCTCACCTTCCTGAAGAGCAATGCTGGCCATGACAGCCACCAGGCCTGGAGATGACAGATGCCTTTGCATTCTTCATGGCATTTGTGATTCTAGACATCAATTCAGCCTCTCTGTGGCATGCCAAATGGTCTTCCAGGAAGATATGGCATTAAATCATCATTGATAATGATGGCAAACCAAAACCCAAAACAAATGAGGTTTGGTGCTTACCCAAGAGTGTTTTTGCTAGGAGCTTCACACTCCTCACATCTGACCTTGAACTTCACTGAAGTTTCTGAGAGGAACAGTAGTTGACAAAACATCTTGAGTAGTTTTTCTGTCTTGTTGTTTGTTTTGCTAGATGGTCTGTCATGCTGTCATGACTTTTCATGCTCATGCTGAATTCAAGGGACTCTGAAGAGGAGGAAGGGAGGGGAGGCAGCTGATTGCAAGCCAGACATGCTGGATGGTCAGTGATCTGAAGAGAATTGAAATCTCTTTGGGTGGGGGATGGGCTGTAGCAGAAGCACACACACACACACACACACACACACACACACACACACACACACCATTCCACTCTTCTGCCTAAAGTCTCCTGGCTTCTTTCCTTTGTACCTGGTACTGTATGGCCTCTAGCAGTTGCTTTTGTACCCATATCATTAACCTGAGTTATTTACTTGAAACTTGAGGTATGGTAGGAAGCTGGATTCTTGCCAATATGTAAAACAAGATAATTAGGTAGGGAAAACTCAGAGGCATCCACCAGAGTCCTTCAACATGTTTTTCTGTTTTCTAATTTCCCTGAGATTGGTCTATTCCTGCCAGATGGATTCCAAAGCTGGATGGACTCCTATGAATGGGCTTAAGGAGCCCCCTGTGCAGAGAAACAGGCAGCCCTGCCAAGCCAAAGCAGCTTTTTTCTCCTTCAGAAAGCTTTCCTCCTGGTATCCCTTGGAGTTAAGATGAAGCAGGATCACCCAGGTTTGGGAGTCAGCTCCAATGAACTAATACTCAGATCAGTGAGTTGTCTGAGAATTCTGAGCAATTTAAGAAAGATCCCAAGCTAGGCACTAGTGGCTCACACCTATAGCATTAGCTACTCAGAAGGCTAGATCTGGAGGGCCAAAGTTTGAAGCCATCCCAGAGAGAAAAGCCTGTGGCACTGCATCTCCAATCAGTCGGTAAAATGCCAGGCTGGAGGCATGGCTCAAGCAGCTGAGAGCCAGCCAAGCAAACAGGCTGAGTGAGTGCCAGGTTCTGCGTTCATACGATCACATGCATGCCAAAAATTGCCTTATCAGAGAAATGGAGACATGTCTTCCTGGGCTTGTGCAAACTCATAGGACACACAGCACTGAGAATGAATCCTAACATAATACTCTGGTGTTCGAATGGCAATGTGTCTGTGTAAATCCATCAATTGTAACATTTATACCACTCCAATGAAGACATCTATAATATGAGAGGTTATGAGTAAGGATCACAGAGCGTTGAGAAAAATCTCAGTATCTTCTGTTCAATTTTGTGGTGACTCGGAAACTACTCTAAACATTAGTGTGTTAAGGAACAATCTCCCAGTGTTTATATAGAAATGATTTAATAACTGTTCAACCTTAATGATAGTTCTCTATATTATACATACACACATGCACACACATCTCAGTTTCTTTCCCCTCTGTCTCCTTCAAGAGAAAACTTTTCTGAAAGGATCCACAGTTTGTCAAAATTATTTCAATTGTTTATGAACTATTAACTGGTTATTTAACCTTCAGTTATTGGAAGCCAAGTAGCAGACCATTCTTATGAAAGTCAGTGTAAAATGAGGGCTTCATTTGAGACAATAGATAATTTCTACCATGCTTTCCCTTCCCTGTTTTTATCTACAAATTCAAGTATTGCTACTGCTCTAAGCCCCACACTGAGCATCTCAAACAGGAGCCCTCAAGTAGGGCTTAGTACACCTAAAGAATCAGTGCTAATCCTTTGGACTGGACACTTGAGCTGCAAATTCAGCCTCTCTGTTGACACAAAAACAAGTTAAGACTTAGAAAACTAGCATGACTCTCTCTGTCACACACTAGGAAAAATCAGTTCTACAGACTCAGAGAAATTTGCTTTTGCTAGCAAGCCTCTCCTATAAGTACCTGATGATTCCCTGCATTAGATGAAATAATGCAAGGGGAAAAGTTCAAGCCGCCAGCCGCAAAGGGATGAGAGCTGACATGTAAATCCAGGCAATTTTATGGAATTGAAGTCATTCAAAGATCTAGTTTCTGAAGGATAAGAGAATTCAAGAGCTTGTTTAGACTTTTGAGAAAATGAAAAGGCTAATCGTATCTGGAGTAAGGAGAAGGGTGAACTGGTGACAGAGGTCCTGGGGAGGCCTTACCCCCCACCCCCTGTTTCAGAATTACTGCTCCCTGAAAAATGGCCACGTTAAGAGAACTCTGGTAGAAAGTGTGGAACTTGTTCCAGCTATTATTTGTAGTAGGGTGTGAATATTTGGACCTCATCATGTAAATATTTGCTACTGACGGTCTATCCCGTGATTCGTAAGTACTCAGGTTTTTATTGAGTGAATGAATAAAATTTGTACTGAACTAATACTCCAATCATACATTTAATTTAAAATTTTAACTGACATATTAAGCAAAATTAATTAACTATTTTACAATCTTTTATTCAGTTCTAAAAGAAGTAAGTAGGGACTTGTTCTGATAGTAGTTCGAATGAAGATGGAGAGCCAGTTATTGGAAGTTTAGACTGCTTTATTACTATTCCAAACCTAGGCATCATTACACTGTTAGGTATTAAGCCTTGACTGGACTATTGGAGTTGGTAATAAGATGTCACATCCTAAGAAGGACATTAATAAATTAAATCAAAAATCACTCAGTAGAAAGTAGATTTCTTAAACGTCCAAAATCTACAACAAATTATGCCTCAAAAGAATGTTGACTAGATACAGGAAATCACAAAAATGGACACTGTGCCACCTGAAATCTTTGAGATGCTCAAAGGCTGTATTCCCAGAATGGAACTCCCTGCTCCCACTCTCCAAGCCGGAACCACAGGGAAATAAAAATGCTCTGCCAACCATTGTTCTCCATCAACAAGGGGTGTGAGTGTCCCTAACTCCCTCAAATGATCACATATCTGTAATTAACCCAGATCATCATCATCATCCTCATCAGAAGTATTAGATAATTATACCAATAGGTCTGTGTTCCCTATTTCTTTAAAGCCTCAGTGAGAATGTTGGTTGACAATAAATGAAGCAAAGAACTAAATATATATTATATATATATATATATATTTAGTTGGACAATGATTTATATATATATATATATACATATTTAGTTGGACAATGATTTTTATATATATATATATATTTAGTTGGACAATGATTTATATATATATATGTATATATATATATATATATTTAGTTGGACAATGATTTATCCCTATCAAGTTAAAAAGGGATTACTCCTTTTTGGTTTCAGGTTTTTAATCACTTAATTTACCAAACTACATTTTATCCAATGTGTATTTGTACTTATTTTGAGGTACTTTATGAAATGCTTTGCCCCAGGAATTCTTCGTATATGCTAGAATACTAATATAATGAGACAAGTTTATTACTAAAGAATTTGCTTTGATAGACATTAGGATTCTTAAAATTCTGAGTTGGATGCCAATGGTTCAGACCTGTAATCCTATCTACACAAGAGGCTGAGATCTGAGGATCAAGGTTGGAAGCCATCTTAGGTAGAGAAGACTGTGACACTCTTATCTCCAATTAACCACCAAAAATTCAGAAGTGGAGTTGTAGCTCAAGTGGTAACATAAGAGTCTTGAGCAAAATAGATCAGAAACAGCACCCAGAGCCTGAGTTCAAGCCCCAGGACTGGAAGAGAATATAAAAAAAGCCTCAATTCTGTTTCATATTGAGCTCTACAGTTGTATCCAGAAATAATAATATTCCTGCTTCCATTTTGAAATTCACCACTTCGAAATTTGGGGCATCTATTTCCCATAAATCAAAATGATGATAAGGGTTCTGGGGTCCACTTCTAAGTTTTTTTCAGGGCTCTGAGATGTTGCATCTAGACTGAGGAGAAAAAACTAGAAGAGGTAGCTTTTTATGTTCTGGCTCAGTTATAGTTTGTATACAGTCCTGGTGCCATGGCTGACCTCCCAGGCCATGGTACTGGACAGGGTTCTTAAAACTTGTCCTGAAGGCTTCCAGCTCTAGATGGTAGCACTGGCAACATCTACCTTTGGCCTCAATAAGAACACCAGAGGTTGTGAACTCAGTATCTCTGACCCAAAGCTAGAGGTTTTTTCATTATTTCTTTACTTTTCTGAGCTTTATTTTTCTTTGCAAGTTAGCTTTATTTCCTTCTTCCATCTTTTGACATTTTGTTAGCATTTATTAGCTTCACATGTGCAGTCATGTAACATTTCCACACATGCATACAAGGTACCCTGATCAAATTCATCCCCATCATCACTCTCCTTTATACCCTCTCTCTCGTTCTTAAACACTTTCAATCGGTTTCATTGTTCTCTTTTCATACACACATGTAAAGTACTTTGACCATATTCATCTGCCTTTACCTTCTCCATTCCCCTCGCCCTCCCACTGGTCCTCAACCTCTCAACAGAACCTGTTTTACATTCCTGTCATTCATTTCCTTTTTGTAAAAAATGCATATAAATTGCACAGAAATATGTTCTCATGAAAGGAGAGAACTGAAGAAAAATCAGAGGTGAGAAATTCTTTTGTTTGTTAGCTGTGTAATATTGGACCATCAGCCTAAGCTTATTTTGTAGGATTCAATATCCTCACTTAAAAATTTCTTTCTTAAGCTGAAATTACTATCCTGGTTCCCTTAACAGTTCTCTTCATTTCTGTGAATTTAATTCAAGGCACTTAGTATATCCCTTGCTTTCTTCTCTTGTCTTTCTTTCTCCCCTCTCTTGCTCATTATTTAAAAACCTCTCCAGAGTCATTTCACAATGCTCCTGAACCAACTATTTACTTCAGATCAGAGTTTTGGCTCCAGCTCACCTCTTGATCCCTCAAGTCTTGGGTTACCCTGTGTTTCTCACACATCTGGTGCCAAGAATTAAGTGTGAGTTCCCTGAGCTTTTTACCTCCACTCTCAAGTCAGTCTTGTTCACTCCTACCCTGGCTTTTTCCTGGCTCCCTTTTCCAAGCTGATCCACCAAATATCCTACAGAGTCATGAAAATGAGAGTATTTTAAAAGTCATAGGGACCCTCAATAGCTTTATGATTACAAAATAGGCTCAACTGTACAAGGCAATATATTTTACATTAGCATAAAAATTTAAAAAGATTTTAGGGAAAAATAATACATTTACTCTTGGATGTATACAGCTTCCGATTCCAGAAACATTAAAATGTTTCCTTTGAAAAAAGGATGTGGTCCAAAAATAAATATACTCATTACCTGACTTATGGAATAGTAACCCCTCTGTACATCACCTTTATAAGAACAATAAAATAATAATGATAAATATTTATCATGTGTGCAAAATAAGTGTGTGTGTTAGAATTGAGGAGATGCAGAGTTAATCTCTTAACATCCTACCACCTTCCTGACTATGTATTGTTCACCTGCAATTTCTCTGTGTATCCGATTATTGAATAGACTGGATATGGTAGGGTGAAGCAGCAAATAGCTTTGGGTCTGTCAAACCCAAGCTTTGAAATCCATTCAATCACCTCTCCACTCCCTAAGCCATGATGACACCTTCGGTAGATCTCCCAGAGCTCTGACCATTTTCACATTAGAAAGGCAGATAGAATCCAGATAAAAATGTCACTCTCTCTCGTCCAATGGAAGTTTCTTCCTCTTCTTTCGCCTGTCATCTAAATTCAGGTCACATGCATCTAGATTCCTGCCATCCTGCCTCATTCTCCCACCCCATAACTGGTCTTGGGGTTTGAACTCAGCATCCAGGGCACTGTCCCTGAGCTTTTATGCTCAAGGCTAATGCTCTGCCATTTGAGCTACAGTTTCTCTTCTGGCTTTTCGATGGTTAATTAAAGATAAGAATCTCTCCTTGCTCAAGCTTCAAACCTCAATCTCAGATTTCAGCCTCCTGAGTAGGTAGGATTACAGGTGTGAGCCATCGGTATCCGGCTCCAGGCTCTTATAATTTCCACTCCACAGGGTCAGAGCGTTGTTCTGCTTCTCTGATTTTGTGATGCTCTGTCTCGTTTTGATGTACACATTAGAATATCTCACGAGACTCTTCATTTAGAAAGGGACACCTCTCCACCATTATTATTTCCTGTGCCTCATCGCAGACTTTGTGGTCTGCATAAGGTCATCATCCCCAACAGAGGTGGCTCATTTCCAGATGACCTCCTCTGCAGATACTGCTCAACTCTTCTTGTCTGCAGTTTGGGGTTCTTTTCTTCCAGAAACAAGCTTCTTGGCTCTGGCTCACTTCCATGGCTCCCTCCATTCTCTCCCCTACATCAATGGGATCCTCAGCCAGCTCCTGGCCTTCAGGGTGCTTCAGGGGACAGTCAGGACCACCATACCCAAGGACCACATTAAGATCTCCCAGGAACCCTCCCATGCCCCTCTGGCCACAACATTGGGAAGGCATTCAAGTGTGTGTAGCTCAGCTGACATTTGGCCAACAAGTGAGAGGCCAACCTTTCCTTCCACAAAACAAAACCTTTCTAATGGATCTGTGGAAGTGCTTCTTCCTTTATCCTGATTGGGGTGTGTATGTGTGTGTGTGTGTGTGTGTACATGTGGGAAGGGGAGGGGTAATTTGGAGGGAGGAAGGAGAAGAATGGCCACAATGTTCTTACTAGTTTGACATATTACAAAGAAAATCTCTTTTCTCTCTTAGAGTCATGAGCTTCCTCATGTGCATAGGTGGTTAACTTCTAGTGCTGGGTCACATGGGCTCTATCTAGATTCAAGGTAATTTTGGCTGGCTAAAATCTTTAGAATGTGGAGGGTATTTACCTTTCTTCTTCCTCAGTCCAAAACAAAACATGAGAGTCTCATTCTACTTCTATCACATCGAATTCCACAAACATCAGAGCTTGACCTATAGGCCAGGCATTGATTTACATGTTACAATTTTGAAGATGAACAAAACATCAAACATATCCTCAAAAGGACAGAGCTTCCAGCTGAACTCAAAATGTATGAGTCAATAGAAAAGCAGTGGAGTAGGGGTTACAGGCCCTCCCTGAAGCTTGGATTCCTGGGTTAGGAGACCAACTTAGCTGCTTACACACTGTTTGACTTTGAGCAGTTTATTTTGTAGTATTGTATTAGATATACATTGTGATGATCAAACAGGCTCCAATACAAGTTCTTAGGACCAAGACCAATACACTGTAGAGGTCTGTGTATCAAACACCATAGGTAATGCTGTCCTATTGATTCACAGGCTTCTGCTCACACTGGGTCTTCAATATCTTTCCTCCTTCCTTCCTGTAGCCTTCCCTCCTTTGAAGCTATCTGTGCTTGGTCTTGTAATTCATGTTTATATCCTTATAGCACCAAACTCAACACACTAGACAACTATCAAGCTCTCATTAGAGGCCCACTCCTTTTGTTTTTCCTTAAGATATTTGCTGTAAAAGTCTTAGAGTACTTCATACTCTTCTACTATGGTTTTAGCACTCAAGTATTAGGAGGTGAACTTCTCAATTCAGAGCAGGGACCAAGTGTGATGTATTTGGGTTATGAGCATGGAACACCAATGAATAAACCAATACTATTTCTGCAGGAATAGCTAACTATTGTGGGAGTATGGCTTTCTTTTCTTTTTGGCATGTTGCCCTTCCACTCAGTACCATGAAGTACCATAAGCTTTTACCTGATGTGATTGCTCCATCTTGGATTTTCTAACCCCCAAATCTGTAAGTTAAAATAACCTCTTTTTTAAAATCAATTACTCCAACTCAGGTATTCTGTTATAGCTATAAACAACCATCTTCCTTGTTAATGTTTCCCTGTGGGTACATCTGCAATGCATAATTCAACATTTGCAGTCTCCTTTCTTAAAAGATAAAGAGCACATCTAATTGTGCTCTGTGTTCTCTTCAGAATGTTTATCTTAGGTTCCAAACAGTATCCCTCAGGTTGCTTCATCTCTCTCCTGAGAAATAAACTTGGAAGGAAGACAAGTCAAAATTTAGCATAACTAGGTTTCTAGAATCTTGAATTAAAAATGTTTTTCTATATTTTTAAAGTAACTCTATGGCAGTTTTCAAGGAGTGACTATAAATGGATATTAAGATAATGTCTTTCTTGTATTGAAATTTAAGTTTGACCTTAAAGCTGAGATACACTGGGGCTGGAAATAGGGTGGTCTAGTACTTGTTTTGTCATCTACCTCAAGAGTTTCAGAGGATTCTAGGAGAGAATCTTTATAAAAGAAGAGGAAGGATTGTTTTTCTCTCACTATTTAAACAAAGGAGGTAGGCTTCAGAGACCAGAGAACATGTGTGCTCTCTGTCTTCCATTGGTGACCCCCATCCCAAAGTGATTGTGATAATGATTGAAGCTGCCCTTACCAGGGAGCAAGGTGGAAGATTTAAGGGGTGACAGTATTTGACATAGGATGTAGTTAGGGCTATGAAAAAAGATGAGTGGGCAGCTATAAGATATTTTATCTGTCAATTAGCTTTGCATTATTATGGTTTTAAAAATGATTTAAATAAATGAGGAAAGGTATTAGAGGGAACAGTTGGTAAAAGAAACTGCTGTTTTCATGGTTTCTGGGAAAGAGAGAATGAGAGAGAGAACAAGAGAATAAGAGAGGAAGGGTCTAGGTCTTAAGATCTCCTCTATTGCATAGCCCCTGTGACCTAACTTGCTTCTACTACACTCTACCTGCCAATGTTTTCACCACCTCTCAATAGCCCCACAAGCTGAGCATCAGGCTTTATCACATGGCTTTGGGGGACATTTAAAATTCAAATAGTAAAAGTGGACATCAATAGCTCAAGCCTACAATCCCAGCTACTTAGGAGGCTGAGATTTTTAGGATCATAATTTGAGACCAACCTGGACAGAAACAAGTTCATGACATCCCTTCTTAATGAAGAGCTGGTTGTGATGATGCATACCCATTATTCTGACTATCAGGAAGCCCAACATAGACCAATGGTGCTCAGGCACTGCCTGCACAGGAAGCAAGACCCTATCGAAACAAGCAAGCAAAATCTGGACTAGAGACTAGAGGGGTGGCTTAGTGGTAAATGCCTGTTTAGCCAGTGAGGTCATGAGTTCAAACTCCTACACCACCTAAAACAACAACCAAACAAACCCCACATTGTTGCCTCCTCCTTTGTTTTTCCTCTACTATCCCTTCCCTCCCATCTCGACAACTACACTCCCCCCCACACCTACCTCATCTCCCCCGCCTAAATTGTAAAGTTCGTTTTTCGACATAGCATCTTGTACATCTCATTGTTGCAATAGGCCAACCTGTATCCCTAGTTAAACAATTTTTTCCCTTCCCCTCCCCAAATTATACCAACATCAAATAACAGGGGTTATACCGTTGGGGGAGGGACATACAAAACAACAAAAACAATCACGTGGTACCTTATAAATATGTTAGAAACAATAGCAAGAAAGAAAAAAACCACTTGCGTCCTCATCTTGGGGTTCATTTCACCTAACATTATCTTATCTGACCATTTCTGCTTGTCTCAGACATATACTAGTTATTGCAAATAAGGGAAACCATGGGACCTATGTTTCTTTGTGACTGGCTTCCTTCATTTAATATAATTTTTTCCCAGTCTTTCTATTTCCTAACAAATGGGGCAATGTCATTCTTTCTGATAGAGTTCCATTGTGTATATATACCACATTTTCTTCATCCATGCATCTACTGAGGGGCATCTGGATTGGTTCCATATATTAGCTATGGTAAATAATGCTGCAATAAACATAGTTGTGCTGGTAGCTTTAGTATGGTCTTGTTTGTGATCATTCAGGTAAATGCCCAAAAGTGAGATTGCTGGATCATAGGGGAGCTCTAGGTGAAGTCTTTTGAGGAACCTCCATACTGCTTTCCAAAGTGGTTGAACAAGTTTACACTCCCACCAACAATTCAGTAGGTTCCCTTCTGTCCACATCCCCTCCAACATCTGTTGTTATTAGAGTTCTTGATTATAGCCATTCTAACTGGGGTGAGGTGAAATCTCAATGTTGCTTTCATTTGCATTTCTTTTATAGCTAGAGAGGTTGAGCATTTCTTCATGTGTCTATTGGCCATTCTTATTTCCTCTTCAGAGAAGTTTCTCTTTAAGTGTTCCCAAGTCTATCTACAAATTCAATGTGATACCTATCAATATTCCTACCTCATTCTTCAAGGAAATAGACGAGGCAATCCAAAAATTCATATGGAACAATAAAAGACCTTGAATAGCAAAAATGATCCTTAACAGAAAGAACAGTGCTGGAGGAATATCAATACCAAATTCCAAACTCTACTACAAAGCCATAGCAATCAAAACAGCAAGCTTGATTAATCTAAGGACCAATGGAATAGAACTGAAAGCCCAGAAATGAACCCACAGATCTATAGTCATCTAATAATCTTCGAAATGGGAGCTAAAACAATTGAATGGAAGAAAGACAGCCTCTTCAGTGAATGGTGCTGGCAAAATTGGTTAATCACTCGTAGAAAACTAAAGCTAGATCCTTCTATATCAAACATTACAGAAAGGAAAGGAGAAACCCTAGGTCTTCTTGGCACAGGCCAAAATTTTCTTAATAGAGATCCAGAAACACAATAAATAAAAGAAAAGTTGGACAAATTGTATAGCATGAAACTGTAGAACTTCTGCATGGCAAAGGACATGGCTAGTAAAATCAACAGAAAGCCCATGAATTGGGAGAAGATCTTCACTAGCCATACAATGGACAAGGGTCTCATATCTAAAATATACCTGGAATTCAAAAAATTAAATCCCCCAACAACAAATCCTCAAAAAAAATACTTTTTTTTTGGACAATGTCACAAATTTCCTCACTGTCTCCCAGATTTTCCCTCCCATCCCCATCCACAAATTGTATAATTCATTTTCAACGTAGTGTCTTTATTTATTCACCCTTTGTCCCTCCATTTTTATTTTATTTTTTAAGATAAATAAGGTATTTATTTGAAAGTAAAAGGAAAGCCACAAAAGCAAGTAGAAAAACTTTCCATACAGAGAAAGGCCCTAAGAGAAGTCCAATGGAGTCCTCTTGGAGGGTAGTTTTATAGTAAAGGGTTGCTACCAGATCTCTTCCCCTGGGTTTTGCACTGATCATTTTGATGGCTTTGTGCATGCACTGTCTTAGCTCTTTTCATTGGCTATCTGTCACCCAGAGACTTATGGGAAGATGAAGCATTTGAATGGGAACTTACAGCAATATAGGAAAAAGAAGCATTTGAACAGAAGCCTGAGACAGTATGGGAACAAGAAATGCCATGATGGCTGGGAATGTGGCTTAGTGGTAGAGTGCTTGACTTGCACGCATGAAGGGGTTTGATTCCTCAGAGCCACATAAATAGAAAAAGCCAGAAGTGAAACTGTGGCTCAAGAGGTAGAGTGCTAACCTTGAGCAAAAGAAGCTCAGAGACAGTGCCCAGGCTCTGAGTTCAAGCCCCAGGACTGACAAAAAATAATATTAATAATAAATACCATGATAGGACACTTACTAACTTCCATGTGCTGTATCAGCCATTTTGTATCCTTGTGTACATAACATTTCCCCTTTCTTTCTCATTTTCCATTCTTGGGTAGAAAACTAACTGTTGTTAGGGTACAGAGGTGATGACTTCTCCAGACTACCTGTTGAGAGAGGGTAGGGTAGGGTATCCTTCAGGAAGATTCTTTTAGGCGGTGCCTACTTGAAAAAAATGCAGACTGGGTTTTTTTGGACACCCCAAATCCCAAAGAACCCACAAAATGCTGCACATGAATCTGCCTGACACCAAGCTATAAGGATGATAACCAGGTAGGCCTTTCTGGCACCTTCTCTTTCTTCCTTCCCCATTGCTGCAGTTCTGGAAAAATCAGAAGGGGAAGAGGAAGGAAAATGGATTGAAAGGAAAATAGCCACAAAGCCATTTTCTCTCTCCCTCTGCTGACTCTTAAGCTCATATCAGGCCCAGTGTGGTGGGAAGGAAGGAGTTTAAAATTGTATGACAAATTCAAGTTTTGAATTGAACTGGACATTTTTATTATGTGATTTGTTAATTCTGCAGGACCCGCCTGGGATTTCAAACAGGAGCCAAGAAGCAGCGTTCAACTTAGCACAGGAGAAAAAAGTAATAATTGCTTTTTCCCTGTAACCTCTTGAGTCCAACTCATTTAATGAAACAGAGACTCAGTAATAAGAACACAAAGCTCATAACCTCTGTCTAGCTGGTCTATAGACATGCAGTATGATTTGGTTACAGTATTAGAAGCATGATTTTTATACATAGCAGTTTCTACACATTAGAAACCCATCCCCAGAGAGAGGGCCTTTTAATCATCTCTCCTTTTAGTTTCAGCCCTACACTTTGGTCATCCATCATCATGAAGAAAATGCTATAGGCCCAGGATGAAATC
The DNA here is from genome assembly GCF_019054845.1 of Dipodomys spectabilis. NCBI lineage: Eukaryota > Metazoa > Chordata > Mammalia > Rodentia > Heteromyidae > Dipodomys > Dipodomys spectabilis. Next base: position 8,075,795 of record NW_024870686.1, on the reverse strand, counting down.
TTGCCACCTTCAGCAAAGAACTGAACCTACGGACATGACAGGCATAGGAAATATGTGGGTCATGTTTGAACCCAAGGAATGAGAGGAAGTTTAGCCATCCAAGGCTAGAGATGGAGCCCTATAGCACCAGGTAAGGGCAAATGAGACACATGGGAACAAGCAAGTGAGCAAACTCTCAGAGACACTTGTTTATTTTTGTTTTGTTTTGTTTTGCTTTGTTTGGAGACAGGGTCTCATGTTGCTCTTGAACTCATGTTCTTGAACTCCTGTTTCAGCCTCTGAGGGCTGGGATTCTACAGGCTCCTGTGGAGTCTGGAAGACTGGTGCAATAGAAGAGACAGAGTGAATTGGGGAAAAGTAGAGTCCCGTTCAGGAAGGAGACCTAAGAAAGCTAGAAGAATTCTGTCATAGAGTTTCCAGACCTTGCAAAAATAAGGACAAGACAAAGCCAGGATGCTCGTGGCTTGTGTCTATAATTCTAGCTACTCAGAAACCTGAGATCTGAAGATCACAATTGAAAGCCAGCCGGAGCAGAAAAGTCCCTGAGACTATTATCTCCAATTAACCAACAAAAAGACAGAAGTGGAGATGTATGTAGCTCAAGTGGTAAAGCACAACCCTTGAGTGGAAAAGCCTAGTAAGAGCTTGAGGCCCTGAGTTCAAGCCACAGGACTAACACAAAAGCAACAAGAAATGTAAGTACAAGACACCCAGTTCTTTTTCTGGCCATGATTCTCTAGAGGGCCTGATGGGAGAGATAAGAGAGAAGCATTTGCCATTACAACCAGTAGAGTCACCAAAAATTAAATAATGAGAGTGAAACTGTGACAATAAGTATTCTCCATAAGAATTTAAGAGAGGATGCATTTGGACAACATGAAGGTGAACCAACCATTATCACTCAGAAATCAAGTTATATTATAGAAATATTGAGTGCTTTGTGGATGGATATTAGACATTACATTTCCATATTACTTGCTCTAAAGAAATATAGTATGGATATGATGATGTAAAGCATGTTAAAAAGAGCTTTCTGTCTTTAATTTTGAGTCAAATAATTAGAGTGAATGTATTCCGGGTGCGACACATAATTTTAAGCTTTTACTATGCAATGCTTACAATTCAATTTAAACTGTGAGATTACATTTGGCCCAACTAATTTGAATGATAGTCACTGTATCTCCTAAGAAGAACATCTTTAAAATTTTGCTCAAGTTATTTTAAACTTTTTTTTTGATAGCTAGCAGGAGTCTGATTCCTATCAATAGAGGCTTTTGAAAAACTGACAAACATAAGTGCTGACTTGGTAGCAGTATGAGAAGAGGAAGTGTTTTCTGTCTCTGTAAGGACCCAATCGCAACCACTTCCCAGTTCTAGCCAGGTGACACCCTCCCCCCCCACCATCATGTCCTTAGAGCAAAATAATGTTCCATTTATCTTCTTGATATTTCCTTGCTTTTCTTTTCAGCATCTCACTCCGCTGTCTCTCTTTTGCTGCAGTTCAAGGCGTTTGGTGAATCCACTGTCAGGCCTTGAAACCCATAACTCACTTGTCCAGAGACAGTACCTGGCAAATCAAGAACAGATGAACAGGCAGCAGAGTAGACAAAGTCTACCCTCAGCACTCCAAGGCAGCCACTATCGAAATAACAGTTTGTGGGGTTTAATTAACAGCACTCTTGCAGGAATGCCAAGAACAACAGAAATTCAATGAGTGGATACCTTGGGGTAGAAAATCAAAATCAAGGGGTCTTTGTTGTCATCCTTTAAGCTGCTATGGATAGCAGTGGGCAAGCTGCATTTGCTGGGTTTGGATAGGAGCAGATTCATTACACAGATGGATAGGTTTGCTCAGGAAAAGCCAGCAGATGGTTTGATGGAGTGGCTTCTACAACCATAAAATTAGGAGATAGATGACTGTCTCTGGTCAAAATGGGGCCCTGGAAAGATTAACCTTACATACAAAGTAAAAACGATGTTTTATTTATTTATTTATTTTTACTGGGTGGGGGAAAACTCCTTGTGATGCTCACAAGTAGTGATTTCTTGCCAAGGATGTTGGATTCAACTGTCAAACTCTGGGCTAGTTTTGTGACAGACTGCCCTTGGGGCTGTGGAAGAGGCACAGGCTTTGGACATGCAGAAGATTAATATTTGAGATCAATACTTTGAAAATATCCTTGAACACAGGAAGCTTTAGAGAGAGAGCTGTGGGATTCTGTTTACTTCTTGGCTAAGATATAGCCTCAAAGCGTGTTCTCAACTAGGTCTGTGAGTGTCCCTCCTGCCTTAGCAGAGTGAGAGTGGGCTACTCAGGGTATAGGCATATGAACTGTACATAATAATTGAACAATTTTATGCATGTATATAAAGTGCTTTGATCATATTTATCCCCCCACTCTCCTTTCTTACTCTCTACCTCTGTTCCTCTTCCCTGATGTTCCCTTTTCTACTTTCCTGTCATCTTCATTTTTCTATAGATTCCATCTATGAGAAAACACGTGTTGTTTGTCTCTCTGAGTCTGCTTTATTTCACTTAACACGATGTCTTCCAATTTCTAGTCCTACCTATTTTCCTGCAAATAGTAAAATAATAAAATATATACTGTGTTTATCATGACTTATCCATGCATTTGTTAATAGACACCTAGACTGATTCCACGACCTGATTAAGGTGAGTAGTAACGTGATAAATATATGTGCGCAGGTACATTTACAGCACTCTGATTTTGAGCTCTGTGAGTACATACAACCAGAAGAGGAAGAGCAAGGTCATATGAAAGCTCTTCTTTTCGTTTCTTGAGAAACCTCCATCCTGAATTCCAGAGCGGCAGCACAAATATTACATTCTCACCAGTAGCATATAAGGGTTCATTTTTCCTGTATCCTTATCAACAATTGTTGTTTCTTATTTTTTGTTCTTGTTGTTTAATGACAGCTATTCTATCTGGAGTGAGATGAAATCTCAGTGTAGTTTTTATTTATATGTCATTTTTAAACTATTATCTTTAAATAATTATACAAAGGGGCTTTTAATTCAACATGTCAGTTTATATAACTACTGCATTTCATTTATGACTAAAGATATTAAGTACTTTTTCATGTTGTTATTGGTCATTTGTGCTTCTTTTGAGATCTGTCTGTTCATTTGTTGAGGTATTCATTGGACTGTTTGTCCTTTTGTTGCTCAGTTTTTGAACATTTTATATTTGGATATAATATCAGATAAATAGCTGTCAAATATTTCCCCCATGTGTAGTCTGTCTATTCCCTCTGGTAACTTATTTCCTTTGCTGTGCAGACATTTTTCAATTTGATGTAATCCCATCGTAAACTTTTGCTATTATTTCCTGGGATATCAAGTCCCATTCAGGAAATCTTTTCCTGTGTCCATATGTTGAAGTGTTATGCTGTTTTTTTCTAGTAGTTTCAGAGTTTCAGGTGTTACATTGAAGTTTGTGATCCATTTAGAATTGATTTTTGTACATGAGAAGTTAGGACTTTTATTCTACATGTGGATATACAAGTAAATAACAAAGGCTAAAGATGCTGTTTTTTCTCCAATGTGTGTTTTTTGCATCTTTCTTAAGAACAAGCTATCTGGGTTTATTTCTGAGTCCTTTATGCTATTTTTTTTTTTGGGGGGGGGTCCGGTCATGGGGCCTGAACTCTGGGCCTGGGCGCTGTCCCTCAGCTCTTCAGCTCAAGGCTAGCACTCTATCACTTGAGCTACAACACCACTTGCTTATGTGGTGCTGAGGAATCGAACCCAGGGCCTTATGCATGCAAGGCAAACACTTTACCACTGAGCCACCTTCCAGCCCCACTTTTATGCTATTTCTTGATTTTCTATTCTATTTCACTATCCTACAATTCTATTTTTATGCCAATACTATGTTGTTTTTCTCTATGGCTCTATAATATGTTTTGAAGTCTAGAATGAGGATACTTCCAGAATTGCTTTTTATTTTGCTCAAGATGGCTTTAGTTATTCGGGGTCTTTTGTACTTCCATACACATTTTACAATTGCGTTTCTACTTCTCTGAAGACTATCATTAGTATTTTGATGAAGATTGGATGGGCTTTGTAAATTGCTGTTGATAATATGACCATTTTAGCAATGTTAATTTCCCAAAACCATGAATATAAAAGGCCTTCTATTAGTGTCATTCTCAATTTTTTTCTCCAGAATTTTATGGCTTTCATATGGTTTCACTTCATGGCTTAGGTTTATTCCGAAGTGTTTTATCTGTGTGTTGGGGATATTGTGAATGGGATTGTTTCTCTGATTTTTTCTCAGTTCACTGATTTTTATATGCTGATTTAATAAATTGGCCTATTATTTCTGAAAGTTATTTAGTGGAGAGTTTAGGGTCTTCTACACATAAGATCAGATCACATGCTATCAAGGATTGCTTTATCTCTTCCTATCCTATCTGTATCCCTTTTATTTCCTTCTCTTGCCCGATGGTTCTGGCTAAAATTTCTAACATGTAATCACTTTCAAGTGTACAGTGATGACTCAGTAGCCTCAGCCACTGTAAACCACTGTTATATGATGGATCTCTAACAATTTTCCTGGCAAGTATCTCCTCGTAGCAGAATCATATATTTATGTCTTTAAGTCTGCCTTAATTATGTAGCATAACCCCTGTAAAACTCTTATCTCCAATAAACCACCAGAAAACCGGAAGTGGTGCTGTGGCTCAAGCAGTAGAGTGCTAGCCTTGAGCTGAAGAGCTGAGGGACAGCGCCCAGGCCCAGAGTTCAAGCCCCATGACTGACATAATACTCCACTGTGCTCTGTTTCTCTGTCTCTGTCTCTGTCTGTCTCTGTCTGTGTCTCTGTCTCTATCTCTGTCTTTCTCTCTCTCTCTCTTTCTCTCTCTCACACACACACAGATACACACACTCTGGTCGCCTACTCAACTGTTTAAAGACTTTGGCTTGTTTCTGGATGACTGTAAATAATGCTGCTATGTATGTAAGCCAAAGTTTGTTTCTATTTGAGTGCTTTTCTTGATTGTTTGAATAGTACGTGAGAGTGAGATTCCTGGATCAAACGCTTATTGCTGGATTCTAAGCTTAACTTTTTGCCTACCAAACTGTTTCCCACAGCAGCTGCACCATTTTATTTTTCTGCCAGCAGTCACAAGAATTCCAGTTTCTCCACGTTTGAGAACAGTTATATTTTTCCACTTTTGATAACAACCATCCAAATGGGTGCAAAGTAGAAATTACATTTGTTTGGAAGAACATCTGTTACATCTCTCTCTCTATTTGCTAAGAGAACCAAGAGTAGGTAAGGTTGGCTATGTGCCATTGGAGTTTTTCTTGCAAAACTCTTTCTCCAAAGTAAAATGGATTCGTAGGGAGGAAATGGGAAGTACACTTGGGAACATAGTCACATGACAACTTTGTTCGTCCATTTGTTCTTTCACTCATTATTTATTCCACATGTATCGAATATTCATTTCAACAGTAGGGAGAAACTGTATTAAATGATGTTTATTCCACATGTATTGAATATTCATTTCAACAGTAGGGAAAACCTGTATTAAATGATGTAGCAACTTAATTTTAGACTCCACAAAGAAACATCAGGAATCATCTTGTCCAACACTTACTCCATCCAGAAATGTCTTCTAAAACTACAGAGATAGAAATCGGACCCAGGTTTTCAGTCAGCAGGGATGTAGCCCAAACCATGAGGCAAACACAGTATACCTTGTGGGGGAAATGGGCTTAAAACAAGGGCAAGCGTTTTCAAGGAAGCTCTCTTTTCTTACAGCTCATGAAACAGTCCAGTCACTTGATCAGCCGGTGAGATTTGAATGCAATAAAACAAGTGTCAAGTAAACCTGATTAGATAAGCTCCGAGTCCTCACTAGCCCTTCTGTTGTGATAACCTCCCAGAAAAATGTCACATACAGGCTGTGACAAAGGGAGATACTGCGGACATGGAATTTGAGAGCCATGCAAGAGTAGGTTTGATTTCAATTTGGGAAAATTCCAGAGGATGAAATTTGGAGGATTTATGAATACCACAATGTCAATGCAATTGGATTTCACCAAGAAACACAAACCTATTTTCTAGCTCTTTCTGGGACATTTCAATTACATTATTGCAGAGAGAATGATGGAAACGGTAGCTAAAATGCGATTCATATATAATTTCCACATATATGCTTATTTTATTCTTGTTAATGACTAAGTTTTGGGAATCCAGAAGTAAGATGGATTTACACACAACATCATTTCCTAAAGTCATGTCTTGTCAATTACTTAGACACACCTCAAAAGCCACACAAAGGAGCAAGACATAACTCACTTCTTTCAGGACAGCATTTTCTTAAACATAGGTAGGGGTTGTCAGGAAGTTTCCCAATCTTCACATATATCATCATCACAGTTACTTGGATGCAAACAAACTTAGTATCCCATCTACCTCACTTCATATTTTATGACCCTTTTTATGGGTGTGAAAGTACTTTGCAGACGTTAATTAGTGTCATTAATATATATATAAGGGCTTTTGTGTAGAGATCATTATGCGTGCAATTATTCTGCAGGATATGGCAAGGCCTTTACTTGTGTCCAGGGTTGCTTCCTCCTACAGCATGTGTGTAAAGGATCTTGAAGGGAAGCAGAGAAATAGACACTCACCATCTTTCTGTAACCAAGATTTCCCTGGGCGTTTGATATAGCTCTTCTCTCTACGTATCCCAAAGTATCTTATGTTTTTTTTATTCTGGGCCCTAATGCTCCCCCAGTCTCTGACTTCTCTTCTTGTTCTTCCATGCTCTTACCTAGCCTCCAGGTTCAACCCCCATCAACATCTTTATATTCAACCCTATCATCTTAGTATAGCCTTGGCTCAGATTAACCCCACTCCTGAAACTCTACATGAAAAGCCTAAATACCTTCTTTTATACACAAACAGAGCTGACTTTTTTTTTCTTTAAAAAAAACGATTTGTAATACATCTTCATTTGAAAATAATGAATAAAACATTGTTCAGCTTAAAATTAAATAAAATGCAATTCAGTTGTGATTGCTGTTGTCAAACTAACATGGGATGTGGTGCTTTACTGAAGGAAGTTGAAGTAGTTGTCTGGGTCACTGAGGGCATCTCTCAAGGAGGGGGTAAGAGATGGCATACGGTGATATTTCCAACTTGACCTTGGGTGCTTAAAATCATCTTCAAGATCAGGATTGGTAGGAACAGTCCAAGCTATTTTCAAGAGTTGCCACCTGTACTCAAAAGCAGATGAGGATGCCACCACTGAACCACTGAGGGTAAACTAAGGAGGACCAAGGCAATTCTGAAAGGGATCTTGAGAGTACCCAGATCTCAAGAAGTTTCTGCTTCTACCTGAACAGAGGTAAATGAAACATCCAGGAAGAAGACAAAGTCTAAGGAGGGTTAGTGGTACCCTCTTCATCTGTATAGCAATCCTCTGATCTCCTTCCTCACTCATGCATAACCCTATGTCCACGTCTCTCTAGGTCTGAAAACTAAACCATTTGGGACCATTTGGGACCTAACTTCTTGTCTGTTTAGACCCATTCCAGATGAGGAAGACCTTACTGCACAGTACAGGTTCTCATTGGTCATGTATGCTGGCAGAACACTTGTGAAGGCCAAGACGTCTTTCTCTTCTGAGTTTGTGTTCCATCAGGAAGAGGCTCTTTTAAGGTGCTACCGTTTCCTTCACTAGCTTCACCACCACCCCTTGCTTTTCAGAAGGAGCCAATGGCCTGGTTGTTTATGGTGAGATAAACCTCATAGTGTGGCTCAGCTTCTCTCTGTACCTTCTTTTTCCAGGTCTGTATTCTTGCAGAGTAGGTTCATCATGCCCCTGTCCTGTCCTCAGAGGGAAACACACACAGCTCTGTGTGGAAGGCATGGCAAGTTTTGGCCTTGCCAGACAATAACAAGATGAGATGTTAGCACAACCCTTAGGCTGCAGATCTAAAGGCACACTCACTAACCATAGGCAGTGAAGCTGATGGTGCCGAAATGCAAGTGTTGCCTGCCTGTATCTTTCTCTCTATGGGATATTTCATTCATGTGAAAGAGATATGTGCTGTGTATAAAGTTTCTAAATCCTGAATAGCTTCAACATTCAAAGGAAATCCTTTATCCTCTCTAATGCATGCACATGTGTGTGTCCACACATCCACAGATGTACATATACACACACATATATACATGCACACTACATCACATTTCCCTCTCCTATTTTAAAATTTCCAACCTCTGCTTTTTTCCTTTGACAGTCTCTGACACCTGACAGCTCAAGCTGGCTTATCTGACCCGAGAGGGTCCCTAGCTATTTTCTTTTTTTTTTTCACTGTAAGAGAAGTTTAATAAATTTAAGTATTAATAAACACCTATATTTTTAAAAAAAAGATCTCAGCCTAATTTCACACCTCAAGAAACTTGAAGAAGATCAAATCAGCAAAACCCCAAATTAGCAGAAAGTAAGAAATAAAAAAGATCAGGGGGCCTATGGATATGACTCAGTGACAGAATACTAACAAAGGAAGAACACGGTCCAGAGCAGCCACAGCAGTGATGAATTGCCACTCATTAGAAAGAAGCTAGGGACCCTCTCGGGTCAGATAAGCCAGCTTGACCTGTCAGGTGTCAGAGATGGTCAAAGGAAAAGACCTTGGATTTGATCCAACCATAAAACCAAACAAAGCAAAAGACTAGAGCAGAAATAAATGTTACAGAGAATAGAAATAATCTAAAATCAATGTAACAGGTGTAAAAGTCTATATTAGATCTTTTAGCTGGCACTGATGAAACTGATTTAGAAATGGGTCATTTCCTGTGGTGTTTTAAGACACCTGTATAAATTCAGCCATGTTACTCCATAGACACTATCTTGAAAATGAACTATACAACTTATGGGGGAGGGAGACAGGAGAGAAAAACTAGGAGAAACTAAGGGAAGGGTAAAATGTACTCATTACCTGACTTATGCACATGTGTGTGCCCGCGCATACACAGATGTACACATACACACACACGCATATACATGCACACTACATCACATTTCCCTCTCCTGTTTTAAAATTTCCAACCTCTGCTCTTTTCCTTTGACCATCTCTGACACCTGACAGGTCAAGCTGGCTTATCTGACCCGAGAGGGTCCCTAGCTTCTTTCTAATGAGTGGCAATTCATCACTGCTGTGGCTGCTCTGGACCGTGTTCTTCCTTTGTTAGTTAGCATGGCTCTTCCACTGCCCAGAGCGACAGACTCCACTGAGCCCGCGGATCTCTAGTCACCTCCTCTTTGTCAAGGCACCTGTTCTCATTTCCATTCAAAACCCACGGGCCCATTTTAAACCTTGATGTTAGAGCCCCGAATCTGCCCAGGAAGACTGGCCAGTTACTTATAAAAACAGAAGAATTTTCTAGCATGAAACTCAACACTGAGGAAACAAGACTGTCTCCAAAATCAGGTCAGTGTTGGGTCAGATAACCGCAGCCTGGAATTTTTTAGTATCTCCAGTAGCTGGCCTCACAATCTTGTCTATTTCATGTACAAGGCAGGAGAGACTGATGATTTTCTGACAGTTGCCAGACCCGGGGCAGATAGGACGTGAATGCCAAGTATGGTTGTACAGAGACTCCATTCCTCACTGGCAGGCCGCTCCTGAAGCCAGGGACTGCCTATACTCCTTCAGCTGCTGGGATCCAAGGGGCACCCGCAAGGTGGGCCTGACCAAACCCTTCAAGCTCCCAGATGATGAAAGATGCTGAGGGCCTTCAGAGTATATTTATGGAAGATCGTTTCTATCCTATATGTGTCCCTATTTTCAGTCTATTAAAGGTGTCTTCCTTTCCCAAAGAAAAACCTCTTTTATCACTTTCACTACTAATTGATTAGCAGCATCATGCCTGAATCATGCCAGATGCAGGGATTGATTAGCTGCTTTGACTTTCCACTCACAGCTAGCCTTTGCATGAGAATGGAAAATGGGCTTATGTGCAAATGAAAGTCCTCCATCCATTCCTACCAGGCACTCCAACCTCTTATGGACAGATAAGTTTGCTCTGGCTGAGTTTGGTGAGTTGTTTTTTGTTTTTTTTTTTGCCAAGTATTCTAAGTGGTGAGGTTTCACATCATCCTGCTATGAAGACATTGTCTCAAAATCAGTCATGTGTTGTCAGAATTATCTGAATAGATTAGTTCATTCTCCACTCTCTTCAGTGACAGATTTGTTGTCAGAAAGAACCCGAAAGCTTAAGCTCATTCTTCTTTATTTAACAGAAGCAAAACTCAAAATTGCTTTCTTGTGAAGTGCAGTATTTTATTAATAATAGTGTAACAGGTACTTAAACGGCTTTTGCTGAAAAGTAGCAACTCCTAACGTGGACCCACAAATTAACTGAAAGCAGGAGAAAAGCATGGTCATCCCTGCCTCCACTTTGTATGTCTTTACACTAGCCATTCCATTGGTAGTCACTTACAATTACTCTGGTTTCCATGAAGCATAGACTGATCAATAATATCTTATGATGGCGGAGGGAGGGAGAGGTGCAACTGCCCCAACAGGGGACAATGACTTGTTTTTCCTAAACAAAAGTGCTTCTCTCACATGATGCTAACAATAACAATTTCACCAGAATGCCACCCTAAAACCTGAAATACTGTCCACCCCCAAGTACCTATGTCTCTGCATATTTCTCTCCCCCTGCTACCATTTTTTCCATTTAAACAAAACCTCATGTCTGTAACCCAAAATTGGCTGAAGATGTACTGAAACGCTCACATTGCCTCTTCCCATGTAATAAATCTCCTTTATGTGGCTGTCAAAAATGATTACTTGAGGTGGCCTTGGGCAATGCTTTGTAATAGTGTCTGATCCCTATAGAGAGTCCTTCTTGCTGCCCTGAAGGTCACGCTCCCCGTCAGCTGAGGTCATGCTTCCCAACCTGGCCATTGCTATTTGTTGAAAGTCAGACTCCAGCATACATAGACTTGAGTGTGAGCCACAGTGCGGTTGTTTGTGCATTATCACTGCAGACAAAACCTTACCTATGTCATCTAGATCTTTCCATTTCCTCATCTATGGGATGAGGAAACAGAGGATGGTGGGGGGGTTGGAATCCCACTCCTCAACAGAGCTATGTGAACCTGAATACTATCACTCACTGAAAACACCAGGCATGGAAATGAGGGTGAGGAGTAGATTTTCCAGCTGAGATGTGGTGCTGCATACCTGTAGTCTGGGAATTCTCAAAGCAGAGGGAGGAAGTGTTATGTAGTGACTTCCAGTCTAGTGTGAGCTATGAGAGACTATGTGAAAAAAAAGACAGAAAAATGAGAGTGGGACCTTTGGATTCAGACCATGTAACCTTAATCTTGACCTTGTGACTTACAATAGAGACAATCACATGACCATCATGGGCTTCTGGTGGGACTGTGTGAGATGACATATCTTATCAGGTGCTTATGTGCTAATAGTAGTAGGCATGATGGTGGAAATGGCAGGAAAAACCTGCTGTCACCATTCCTGGCACATGAATAGTGCTCAGTAAATGTTACCCCCTAGCAGGATGACAGCTTGTGGTCTGTTTCTCTCCCAAAGTCTGCTATCTCCTCCTCTGCATCTGCCATCCATACCATACATCCACACCAAGTAGCAGACACATATAATCTTTATCCCATCTTCCCAGGCAGGCATAGAAAACAGGCCTCTGCTTCTCTAATGGCAAACCACCTCTCTCAGCCAACCACTCTCACCCCCACTCCCTGTGCCTGACCCCCAGCAATAAGTTATCCTGCATCTCTAGCTCCTCAGTCTGACAGAAAAGTTATGATAAGAGTTTACTGTGCAAATGAATTTAAAAGTTCTTCTTTAACAGGAATTTTCTTCTTCTTTTCCCAAAGCCCAGCACTAAGGATGCCTATGCTAAGAGAAACTCAGAATTCCAGGAGAAACTTGTCTGTAACCCCATTAAGCCATGCTGATCTGCTTACTAGGCGCTCAGCTGAAACCTGTAATCACCAGGTGTTTGGTGTGCCAGCTGTTAGCTTCCATCGTAAGTAAAGAATCTAGGCAATTCCTCCGAGAAGAGCAATCTTCCATCCTTTTCTCCTTAACTGAGTCTGGAAGGTTCTCTGATATCTCCATCCTTTGTTGTGTTGGGCCAACACTAAAGTCTACAAATCAAAGTGCTGTGCTTAGAACCCTGGTCAAGTTCCCTTATTGCATTCAGTTTCTGAAATTCTTTGTCCAGTTTCTGTCGCTTCTGGTGGTACACTGGTTGCTACAACCTAAACCTTGTGCATTGCGATTAAAATGCAACTTAACACAGAGCCATACTTTATTCCTCCAAGAGACTTAATTTTCTTTAAAGCTAAATAGAGTCCCTGTATTTCAGATTAATCAGATTATCTTAAATTTGTGTGGGGGGGGGAATATAAAATATAAAGACATAAATATATGAATTACTTATAAATAAATATATAAATATGTGTGAGGGGAAAAATAAATATATTCATCTTGCTGTTGCTCCTTTTAATTGTAGCTCATCCTCACCCACTTAGCTGGTGGATTTCAGAAATAGCTGGAAAACTGAAGAGAGAGATAAAGAAGACAATGAAACTGTGGAGAGCTCTAAAACATGTTTTTGCATGTCACAAAATACATATATGATCACTCAAACACCTGGGTCATTGGATTCTCAGAGTAACATGGCCAAAGAGACTCTCTTCAATAGAAAGTACATCATTGATGCTACATGGGCAGGGAGAAAATGGAGGAACTGGCTCCAGAGGTCTCAGTGGGTCCCCCCATTCTGAATTTTAACAGACACCCCAAGAGGTTCTGATATACAGGGTTTGTGGACTACACTTTAACTCTAGGATTTTTCAGCTGTGTAAGTTCTAAACACCAAGCGTTTTTGTATATTTTCTGTATTCATAATGTGTGTGTGTGTGTGTGTGTGTGTGTGTGTGTGTGTGTATACAGGAGACTATATACCATCTGTCTCTTTCTACTGTGCATATGGTTTCCACATGTGCTTCATTTATAATGAAACAACTGGATTTTATATTTTCAGCAAAATCAAATAAATACAGTGTGCAGATTTGAGGGATTTTTTTTCATTTTTTTAACTTGGCCCAGAAAAAGAATTTAATTTGTAAGAGATGCCTGGAATCACAAACGCAGTCCTACTTCTCTGAGCACTAAACACAGACGCATCCATGGGCTTGACTTTAGAGATATTCTAAACAGACTCAGGATTATGGCTTTGTTGTCCTATTGGTTCTTTATTCTTTTCAACCTTGAACCTGGAGTTTGACCTTCAAAGTCTGATGTTACAGAAAAAGTTATTGAGTTTGCTCTGCCCGGCCTTGACCAAGTGAAAAAGATTTTTTTTTCAATCTCTGCTAATCACCCACCGTTAGGGAATGATAAATAGGTTTCCATTCATGATTACTTTGTAGATTCTGACTACAGGAGTGGTCAGAGAAAGATTGGGAGGCTCTATATGGACTTAAACATTGATGTGATCTGAATCTTTATGTTGTGAGATTTTGTGTCACCTATTCGCCACACCAGCCCTGAGCTTAGTCCTGAAAAGACTTTCTCTCTTTCAACATAATTTTCGAATTTAGACATTTGAGAACTAACTAGACTGTAGATTTTATGGTTCTTTCCAATAATTTCATTCATGATAACGCAACTATACTAGAGAAGGTAGAATCAAATTGTCTTTCCTCAGTAACTTTCTTCCAGGTGACCTACTCATATTTGGATGTCTAATCCAGACAAACCTTGCTAACTGTATTGTTTTGTGGTAGAAAAATATGAGAAAATAATACTATCATGCCACATGGTTAGAGGGCTGATAGGGGAGAGTGGATTTTTCCTATTTCAGTGTCCCCATTTCTGAGTGGCATTCTCAAACTTTTAGATGCTTCAGATTCACTGAATGCCTCTACCTTCTGGCCCTGTCAACTGCAGATTTGACAAACTGACTGAATCTAAGGCTAATGAACACATATACAGTAAATAGCTTTCAGCTGCAATGATATGGTAGGACTCTTTGCCAACTGAGAGGAAGTGCACTGGGAAAGATTCTCTGGGGCTCTTGCCCGACACCATATGATGCCTTGGGTTTATTTTGGTGATGAAAGGGAAGAAGAAAGACTGAACAAAATGGAAGCGAATATTATGTATACCCAGCGCTGAACTGTTTTGCTATCACCTGGGCTAATGAGTGGTCAGGTGACCAGGTGGCTTGAAAGACAGGAGGAGGGGAAGCAAGTCATAGCTGGATGAAGCTGAGTGAAAAATGAGCTATTGAGTGGCAAGACTGAGCCAGCATTCCTCTTGTAAAGAAGAATTAACAAAAAATGGGGCTTAAGGTATTTAATTTAGTGCATCTCATTTGCAACCAGATACATCTTACAATAGCTTGGCTTTTTAAAATGCAAACACTGTGCTCAGATTTATTAATTTTTATGTTATGAATATTTAAATACCACCACCCCAATGGTATCATTTCACATGGAGCTAATGCACTTACATTTTTAATGAAATGAGTAGTCAACCATTAAAAATAAAATATTGGTATGAACTGCTAGCCTAATTGATTGGAGGAAGAAAGTTATTGTGCAAGCAATCAGAGAATTTGGAAAAATGAATAGAAATCAAATGACCTAATTATTGTCGGCTCTTGATATTCAGGAAGGCTAGTCTAATATATCTCCTTTTCTTTATGAGCAATTGCTTTTTAAAATGTCCAAAGAAAATTATCACTGTAATCAAGTCTTAGGTAAGAAACAGGAGCCAAAAAGCAATGTGATCTTCAGCGATACTTAACTACTTAGTTCCTGCTACAAAAAAGGAGTTGGGGAACTGAGGTAATTTTCTCTTTAATTCAAGTCTTAAACTTGTTTTTTCCTGCATTTCCCATAAGATATAGTAGTCTCGAAGTCGCCCTTAAATTTTAAAACACCTGTGCTCTTATCAAGATGTGTAAATATAATTGTAAAGCCACTTTAAGGAGTCCAAGCTTAAAGACACTTTGAAGTTATTTTTGTTAAGTGGAAGAATTATAGTTTAACGCAAACCTTGCCACTCCTGTTCTGTGTTAGATTGGGTTAAAGAGAGGTGAAGTTCTCCCATAGTCAAAAGCTCTGTCTTAAGTAATGAAGACCACTGCAGTTCTCAAACCCTTTATTAGTTTGTCAGCCTTTAAAAATGAAGATTAGATTCATTGCCACCCCATATCTTTATGTTGGCCAATAAATTCAAAGTGAACTGGTAAACAGAGGAGTAAAAAAGACCTACAGCCCATAGAAGAGACCATAGAGTTATGATTCTTTACTGGCAGAATGGGGAGCTTGACAGTTTGATTAATCAAAACAGGAGGTCTTCATAGTACTGGAGGCTCAGAGAACAGCAAGAGAGAAAGAAAGGTAAACAGTTGCCTTTTGTAGGCAGGAACAGAGCTAAGAAGAGTGAGAGCAGTAACATTACTAGAGAGAAAATAGTTAAAGCAATTCACTATAAAAGGGAAGGTGGGGGAAATATTTTTGTCTGAGTTGAAGGTGGGAAACAAAAGCAGTGGACCAACGAGGAAGAAAGATCAAGAATTTTTAACAACTAATAACACTTACAACTAATGCCTTCTCACAACTTCAATGTGCACCTGAATCACTCAGGCATTTTTTTGAAAATGCAGACTAATCCCCTAAGTCTGGGGCAGGACCTATAACACTGAAGATACCATTGCTGTTGGTGGCCCAGACTGCATGTTAAATAGCAAGACCAGAAGATTGCAGTTCTCTCGGCTGGAACGTGAAGAACATGTGTACCGAGCAAGGATGATTTATTGTTGGTTGTGTACTCAGCAATCTGCTAAGTACTGTGAAGAGTTCAAAAGACCATGAGAACCCCCTTGTTCAGGAACTTAGTCTCTTAAAAGAGATAAGCCAAGCAAACACAAAACCACTGGAGCAAAACTGAGGCGACTGTGTACTTTAGAGCCTGCCTGTGACTGGAAGGCTCTGGGAACAGAGGGTGACCTGTCTAAGCATGTTAGAAGTTGAGCAGGTACAAAGGGGGCAATGACTTTAAGTTGAAAGTGAACATAAAGGGAAAAGGTATGGTATTCCAGTGCCAAGGAACCTCTATGGAGTCTCAATAGTTTGATGTGTCCCTCCCCACACATACACCATGACTGTTTCTAGGGTTGGATCTAAGTTCAGGTGAAAAAGCAGATGTGGCTCCTAGAGTCTAGAGAGTACCTGGCACCTTACTGGACACTTATTCAATAAGTGACTGGATCCATTGTCAGATCTGCCTGATAATACCCAGGGCACCTACCTGCATGCTAATATTCTCATAAGGGCATTTCAGTCTCAAATATGAAAAATAAGATTTGCTGTAAAAGTGGGAGAAATACACAATAGTGATTGTGGCAGGAAAATCTAAGACACTCATTTCTTCTTTGCTTTTGCAGCTAAATGAGATCAAAATGAAAGTAAAATTAATGTCCTCCTTCTTACTCTCCAATTAAAAGAAGAACCATGCATATGTGTTTCAGGTTAAAACTCTGTGGGCTATGGAAATCTTCCAGCAGCAGTCTTTGCCTAGCTTTGGGAATAGCTGACCAACTACAGATTATGTGGGAGTTGCCAGAAAAGGAAAATGTCTGCACCACGAACACTGCAGTTAGTCACATCGGTCATGTTACGAAATGGCTTGATAAGCATGGGTGTCTTGGTGTCTTAGTATCTTTTATGCTGCAGAATGTTACAGACTAAGTCATTTATAATAAATAGACATATATGTGGCTCATGGCTTTAAAGGTTAGGAAGTTTAAGATAAAGGGACTAAATCTGCAGAGTCTCTTTGCTGAGTCATAAAATGGCAAAGGCATCTTATATGCCTGACTGGGAGCAAGGGAGAAGGCCAAATTCACATTTATAAAACTTCTCTGAAGAGGAAAGAAGGATGGCCAATAGACACATGAAGAAATGCTCAACCTCTCTAGCTATAAAAGAAATACAAATCAAAACAACATTGAGATACCACCTCACCCCAGTTAGAATGGCTATAATCAAGAACTCTAATAACAACAGATGCTGGAGGGGATGTGGACAGAAGGCAACCTTACTGCATTGTTGGTGGGAGTGTAAACTTGTTCAACCACTTTGGAAAGTAGTATGGAGGTTCCTCAAAAGACTCCACATAGAGCTTCCCTATGACCCAGCAATCTCACTTTTGGGCATTTACCTGAATGATCACAAACAAGACCATACTAAAGCTACCAGCACAACTATGTTTACTGAAGCATTATTTACCATAGCTAAAATATGGAGCCAACCCAGATGCCCCTCAGTAGATGAATGGATCAAGAAAATGTGGTATATATACACAATGGAATTCTATGCCTCCATCAGAAAGAATGATACTGCCCCATTTGTTAGGAAATGGAAAACTTGGAAAAAATTATATTAAGTGAAGTAAGCCAGGCCCAAAGAAACATAGGTCCCATGGTTTCCCTTATTTGCAATAACTAGTATATGTCTGAGACAAGCAGAAAAGGTCAGATAAGATGATGTTAGGAGAAATGAACCCCAAGATAAGAACATAAGTGTTTTTTTTCTTTCTTGATATTGTTTCTAACATATTTATAAGGTGATTGTTTTGTTGCTTTGTATGTCCCTGTCCCACAGTATAACCTCTGTTTTCACTGTATTTGATGTTGGTATAATCTGTGGAGGGGAAGGGAAAAAAACAAATTGTTTAAATAGGAATACAGATGGACCCATTACAACGAGATGTACAAAATGCTATGTTAAAAACAAACTTTACAACTTTGGTGGGGTGGGGGAGTGTAGTTGTGGAGATGGGAGGGCAGGGATGGTAGAGGAAAAACAAAGGAGGAGGAAACAATGCTTGATAAGAAATGTACTTATTACCTTGCTCATGTCATTGTAACCTCTCTGTATAGTATTTTCACAACAGAAAACTTATTAATAATTAAAAAAAAACTCAGGTTTGGCACTGGTGGCTCACACCTGTAATCCCAGGAAGCTGATGTATGAGGACTGAAGTTCGCAGCTAGCTTGTGCAAGACAAGTCCATGAGCCACTAATTTCCAATTAACCACCAAAAGCTGTGGCTCAAGTGGTTAAGTGTTAGCTTTGAGATAGTGGCAGTGCCCATGCCTTCAGTTCAAGCCCCAGTCCAAAACACAAAACAAAAAGAACCCAAAGTCTGGGTTTGTTAACATTATCATTACAATGTTATCCTGTGCTGTACCTGGTGACCACCTTATTTCTGTTCATATTTGAAGACAGAATTCTGAAGGGCAAACATACCTTCTAAGGTACACTAGCCAAAATTGATTGGATCTAAAGTGGCTGACAGTATCCTCCAGATGACCTCTTACTTTATTATAATCTAATTTCCATGCTAAATGACATACTTACTGGTCCCACCTGACCACAAAAGGAGCCAAAAAAGAAATGCTACCTCAATTCAAGAAAATCTATGCCTACTCACACTTTATGCCTGTCCTTCCTCTATATTTCCTTTGCTCTGTATTAGACATTCGCCAGTCAGGAATGGTCACTTTCTGCAAGTCTGAATCCCTTATTTGCATAAAGAACCTGGATGGGAACTTTTGGTTGGAGCTCTTCCTATGTTAGATACCCCTTTTCCTTTGTTCATGGTATCACCACCTGACTTGCTCTCGGTCAGTCAGAACAGCATCTCCCCTCTGGCTCATGCATATATCCCATTAAAAGTTTTGCCTATATCCCTCTAGGTTCAGTCTCATTTCTGTAGTCAGTCTCTGGATGTAAGAACCCAGCCACCAGTAACTTAATGAGGAGCTGTTCATTATATAACTTTAAATAGATAATACATGAAATAAGCTAAACATCGTGATCCCAACAATATGAAGGATTGCATGGAATGTAGAGAATGCACCAAAATATAAACAGAATTTCTCTATGGGAAGGGTAGAATTATGGGGTTAAGAATGAAACTTCTGTTACTTTCCCAAAGCTCACACAATAGAATGAGCTTTCATAATTTAAGGAAAAAAATCATAGAAAATGTTGTATATGCCAAATGTAATAGTACACTCTTATAACCGCAGCACTTGGGAGCTAAAACAGGAAGATCTTGAGTATGAGCCCAATTAGAGCTACAGAGCGAGTCCTTGTCTCAAAATAAGGAAATGAAAGAAATAGTTCTATAAATAGAAAAGGTGATTTCTCGTGCAACATCTATTTTATTTCCATTTGGAAATGAATTATTTATTCAGTTGTATATTATAACTTTGAATGAAGAGTGACTTTTAGTAGTAGCAGAAAAAGGCCAGGAAAGCCTTTGGTGTCCTGGAAACCTGGTGTCTTTTCTTTGTTTTCCAGCCACCATGAAGTGACCAGACCTTCTCCACCATGATATACTATACCACCAGAGCCCCAAAGCTGCAGGGCCAACTGGACATAGGCTGAGCTCTCCAAAACCTCTGAAACCCTGAGCCCCAATAAACATTTCAGCATTTTAAGTTGACTGTCTCAGGTATTTTGGAACAGTGATGAGAAGCTGACTTGAACAGGTCCAAGGAGTCTACACTGAATAATAGAAAAGAGTTGCAGCTAGAAGCATAGAAGATCACACACTCTCTTTGTTTTGTTACCAGTTTCCTCTGGGTGTGGGAAGTTTGGCAAGATGATTTCTATTTTTGTGCTCTAATCTCTGATTTCATCTCCCAATTTAACCCCCTGATACATTAAAAAACAAAACAAAACTGCCCAGCCAGCCCTGTGGATGTCTACTTTGCAAGCTATCACCTTTAGACAGAATCCCTCATCCTCTCCCTGTACCCTCATGTGTAGGTTCTAGAGATTACTATATTAGTGGCAGACTTTGTCTAAGATGTCATACATGGGGGCAGAGAGAAAAGCGTAAAAATTTAATTTCCAAAGTTTTCAGTGAGGCCATGGGATAGATATCTTCCTTTAAATTTACTCATGGGAATGATTGAAGGCCTCACCACTCTCCAGAATCTTCTCTGCCAGGACCTTGGGCCAAGCCACAGCAAGACTTCATGAGTTGACTGCTGGCCCAGAGAAGCACGGAGTCATTTGATGCCTTCCACAGAGTCTTCACATGGACAGTGTAACTGGTCTGCCAGGCACATACCCTTGGGGATTCCCTCATCTCTAACCCCAAAAGTCATCCCACAGTAGAAGGGTAAGTTAATCCCTGCTACTTCCATTTGGTTCAGCAATCAATTGGAAAAGAGCCATATTTGTTTCTTACTAATTCATGGTCAAACAAGCAAAAAAGTGAAAATATAGCAAGACAGGAAAAAGAAAGATCATTTTCCTAAGGAATAAGGAATTGAGGAAGGCTAGTCTCAGAAAACGCTTCTTCAGCTTGCCCTATCTTTATCTATTATGACTCTTTCCCTCTACCTTTTGTCCCCAGAACTAGACAATCCTGAGATGGCCCATTCACCATATTTTCAAATCACAAGAATTCTCAGGAGGCTGACCTAACTGCGAAATGCAAATTTCATAAGTGAATAAATCTGACTTTCCAAATGTCCACACTCTGACCCAGAAAAAAGAACATTTCTAGCCAGGCACCAGTGGTTCATATTTGTAATCTTAGTTACTCAGGAGGTTGAGACCTGAGGATTGTGGATCAGACCTAGCCTAGGCAGATAAATATGAATGACTCTTGCCTCTAATTAATCAGCAAGAAGCAGGAAGTGGAGTTATAGATCAAGTGGTAGAATGCCAGCCTTGAGTAAAGAAAGCTAGGCAAGAGCTCAATACCCCAGTAAAAGAGGAAAGAGAGAAAGGAGGGAAGGAAGGAAGTATGGAAAGAAGGAAAGAAGGAAGGAAGGAAAGAAGGAAGCAAGCAAGCAAGCAAGGAAGGAAGGAAGCAAGGAAGGAAGGAAGCAAGGAAGGAAGGAAGGAAGGAAGGAAGGAGAAAAAGAAGATTGCAGAAAAATCTTCTTTAAAGGGCCCCTTTCTGCATGGGAACTTGGAATCTTCTTTGGAAGGTGCACTTCCACTATCCGATGCTCCAAAGACAAGGGACAGGTAAAGAGGAGTGGGGTAGATGGACAGTCCTAAGGAAAAATATCCCCATAACTTTTCTTTTAATAAAGCGCAGACTAGGATTAGAGTGGGACTGGGGAGGGAGTACCTCCCTTTAATTCTAACTGGTACTTTGTCTACCAGCTCCAGGAGAAGTGAAAACCCAGAGATAAAAGCATATCAAACTCCCTCTAGGAATTCTACACAGCAGTAAAAGTCAGCAGGCTTCAGGAGGTTTTTCATCCCCATGTTAACTGTGATTATCTCTGAAGGCAAGATTTCTTGTTCTCCCTTTTTATATTTGTTTTGGTTGTTTGAAACTTATGTTCATAATAAAGCTAAACTAGGTTATAATTGGGAAAGAAATATAATACCTCTATATCAGTGGTTTATCCTTCCCTCTAGAAACTTCAGTAAAATAAAGGCATGGCTAAACTAGCCATTGAGGTAATGGGTGGGGGGGGGAGGAGTGAGGAGTGATCTCTACATTTGCAGGTGAGGGGGAAAGGATGGAAGCTAGTTTCTGGGTAATCTGATCAGGGAAGCCATGTCCTAAAGTGATGGAGAGGGAGAAGGGTTGGGTAGTAGATGATTATTCAAATTGTCTGGGGAAGAGATGGCCACTTTAGAGGTTTAGCTGCCAAATCCCAGAGCTGCAAAATTCAGAGCTCCCTTCCCTACCCATGTGGCTTTTCCTCTCATGGAAGTGAAGCCTGCCAGTCAACAGTCTCTTGCAAATGGTAGCTCAGAATTAAGAAAGTTCATGGAGTGTGGTAAGGAGACTCCACTTGGCCTAGAATAATCTCAGTCATCATAATACTCATGGCATAATCCTAGTCCAGTGCCTGCCTCAAAGTT
This sequence comes from Dipodomys spectabilis, assembly GCF_019054845.1. Classification (NCBI taxonomy): domain Eukaryota; kingdom Metazoa; phylum Chordata; class Mammalia; order Rodentia; family Heteromyidae; genus Dipodomys; species Dipodomys spectabilis. The sequence goes on along the minus strand of NW_024870686.1, from coordinate 8,053,823 downwards.
ATTAAGTGAATCAGTGAATATTTACCTCTTAATTTTTGTGAGTGTAGTAATGGTGCACATTAATGTGCTACACTGTGGTACTGAGCCATTCAATGTTTACTAAGGAAACCAGAGTAACCGGCTTTTCCAGCTCTTTATCATCTCTTTGTGTTCACAACCTTCTAGCACCTCTCTTCTGAATGTTCATAAACTCTGTAGTAGGCTATTGTGAACTGTAGTCACCCTACTGAGATTCAGAGCACTGAAACTTATTCTTCTTTAAATGTGTTTTGGTACCCATCACTCATCTTCCCTCCTTCTCTCCTCCCCCTCCTAACCTTTATCAAACATGAACCACTTCACAAATTCTAAGTCAGGGCCAACCTAATCTCTGTATCATTCCAATTTTAGTGTGTGCTACAGAAGGAGCACTGATTAATCCATGGATAATTTCAGACATAATAGCATAAAAATGTCTACTGGCTTTGATCTTGAGAATCAATTTAACAGAACAGAGAATCTAAATACGATTCTAGCAGAAAATGTAACTGATCAGCATTGACATTCTTCAAACAAAATCTAGCCGTTAGAAAATGAAAAGGGCTGAGGCAGGGAGAAGGGTAGTTAGATTTTTTCACCTTAGTTGGCAACCAGAAACACATTCTGAAGTATACACTTTATTAGCCAGGAATAAGGGTACACTCCTGTAATTAAAGTATTTGGCAGGCTGATAGAGAAGAATCATGCAGATAGACTATGCAACATGGTGAGACCTTGCAAAAATAGCTAAGTGAGAAAGTAAATAAATAGTATGATGATGATAGATACATACATACATATATACATATATAATACTATTCAAAAATATAAAAAGTAATAAATAAGCCCGGTGCCAGTGATTCACTCCTATAATCCTAGCTACCCAAGAAGCTGAGATCTAAGGATCACAGTTCAAAGCCAGCCTGTTCAGGAAAATCTGTGAGACTCATCTCCAGTTAACCACCAGAAAACCAGAAGTGGTGCTGTGGCTCAAAGTGGTAGAGCACTAGCCTTGAACAAAATAGTTCAGAGACAGAGCCCAGGCCCCAGAGTTCAAGCCCCAGGACCAGCCCCCCCCCCCCAAAAAAAAAAGTGGAGCAAAAATAATTGTAAGAAATTAGAAAATGAAGTAGTGTAAAAATGAGCTCAATTTCTATCTTTGAGTGAGTAAGTGCCTTGACAATGTCTTAAATTTAAAGGTCAAAATGAACTGTACTCATAAATTGATATGTTGAATTGAAAGCCCTTTGTACAACTGTAGATAATAAATAAATAAATGTCAAGAACCAGTGTATAAATCACTTAGAGTCATGGAGGAAAGCACCATAATTGAGATCTGAGAGAGCACTTGCCTCAGGGAAAGAGGGCTATGTGTGGGGAAGTACCAGATAGATACCAGATAGCTTTTCATTATAATTCTTTCTGGTGACTCCTTTTCTTTTCCTACCCTTGTACCTAGTATGATAAACATAAGGAAGGAACATCAGAGAGGAAAGAAAAGAAAGGAAAAGAGACATGAACAGAGACAAAGACAAAGACAGCAGAGACAGAGAGAAGGAAAAGAAATGTCAAATGTCATCAGAAGGTTATCACTCTGTCAGTACCACAAATGTTCTGTCAATACCCAGTAGCATGAGGAGTCAAATGGTCAAAGTTGTCCAGATTGTTTGGTTGGTTTTTCTATCTCCTGAACAGGGCTTTCCAATCATTGCTTTTGAGATAGAACAAGAGCTGTAGAAGTCTCTAAGTCTATATTTGTGCCTAGACTGGTTGCCATTGATCATCACCATTATCCTCTTCTTTTCAGACTCATCCAGCTTGGACTCAGGGCCCTAACTGGACCTTCAACTTCTGAGTCTTATTCACCTTGCACCCAGGCTGGCTTTTGTCATTCTGGCTTTGTCTCTCATTCTGACCTTCAACCTGTTCAACCCAAGGTTAATCCTTGTTTCCAGGCTCTAGGAGCCTAAGAGAATCAGAAACTTCATTAGTACAGACATACTAAGAGATAAACATCCCCCCCCCCATCTTAAAAAAAAAAAAACCTACCTCACTGACAAGGAAGACTGCCCTTGACTCAATAAATAGGCAGCATGAAGTGGACAAGACATGGACAGGGGGCAGTAGACCTCAAATCTACTGCTAAGTCTGTCCTTGACCAATATATTTAACTTCTCAGAGATGCTTTCTTTTTCTCTTATGTGTAAGAGAGGATAATACTATCCCCTGCATGGATTTTTTTTTTTAGGAGGATTAAAGGAAACTTTGTACACAAAAGGCCTAGCATACTCCTGACTTGCATAGGTACGTAAGTAGATTCCTTCCTCATTTCTCCTGTCTCTTTTTCATTTTTTGTATCCACTTCTCTAAATGTGAGCACAAAGGGAAAGTAATGAAATGCTTAGCAGTTGAGTCCATGTAAGAACTGATAGTGTTAGGACTGCGAATACCTCTGCTTTACTGGGTTCTATTATTGTTTGGGCTATTGACAAACTTTTCTTGGGAAAAAGTCCTTCTTCCAGGCAGCTTGAGATACAAGGATTTGTTAAGATTTAAGATCACAAGGTTTTGAAATATTAGAACTGGGCAGGGTTAGCCGGGCGCTGGTGGCTCACACTTGTAATCCTAGCTACTCAGGAGGCTGAGATCTGAGGATAGCGGGTCAAAGCCAGCCTGGGCAGGAAAGTTCATGAGACTCTTATCTCCAATAAACCACTAGAAAACCGGAAGTGGTGCTGTGGCTCAAGCGGTAGAGTGCTCACCTTGAGCTGAAGAGCACAAGGACAGCACCCAAGCCCAGAGTTCAAGCCCCACCACCAAAAAAAAAGAACTGGACAGGGTGTGGTAGTACATTCCTGAAATTCCAAGGCTGGGCAGGAGGCAGAAGGCAGGAGTTCTAAGACAGCCAGGACAACTTAGCAAGACCTTGCCTTAAAAGTAAAAATTTTAAAAAGAAGTTGGGAAATGTGTCTCAGTGGTAGAGTGTTTGTCTAGCAGTGCGAAACAAGAGATTGTTAGAATCTTAGGTACTCCCAGTGGCCAATGTTCATCTACAAAAGAGACCCAGAACCCAGAGAAATTAAAATGCCCAGTCAGTTAATGTCACATACCTGATGTACTGAGATCCTATCCACTGCTCTCCAGAAGTGAATGTGATCCTAATAACATGTCCATGGAATATAAGTTATGTAATAAGACATAGTCATGACTAGGACCAGTATGAAAAGTGTGTGAAATGAACAGGTGTTTTAAAAGACCTTTTACAGGGGCTGGGAAGGTGGTAGAGCACTTGCCTTGCATGCATGAGGCCCTGGGTTCGATTCCTCAGTACCACATAAGCAAAAAGAAAAAAGCCAGAAGTGGCGCTGTGGCTCAAGTGGTAGAGCGCTAGCCTTGAGCTGAAGAGCTGAGGGACAGCGCCCAGGGCCAGAGTTCAGGCCCATGACCGGACCAAAAAAAAAAAAAAAAAAAGAAGAAGAAAAAGAAAACCTTTTACAGGGCTGGGAATATGGTTTAGTGGTAGAGTGCTTGCCTAGCATGCATGAAGCCCTAGGTTCAAGTCCTCAGTACCATATACACAGAAAAGTCTAGAAGTGGTGCTATTGCTCAAGTGGTAGAGTGCTAGCCTTGAGCAAAAGAAACTTAGGGACAGCGCCCAGGACCTCAGGAATTCAGTTCCCAGGACTGACAAAAAAAGAAAAATATAAAAAAGACCTTTTAAACAATGTTAATACATGTTACACGTCACTATACAGTAAGATAATTTTGGTTAGGCACCCAAACCATCGAAAGATGATTCACTTATCCAAGAATGCTTATTGAATTCAACAGATATAATAAATCCTGTCAACAAACATTTTACTTGGAAAGAATTTCAGACCAAAAAGAATGGGGAGGCTGTAGCTAAAAAGAGAAAAAGCAAGCAACCAGTTTGCAAACCCAGGGGATGCATCCTTTTATATAAAAGGAAGGTGCTTTCTGAAGCAGCAAAAGGAAACTGGCTTATTTCTAACCAGGGCCTAACCAGATTCCTAATCAGAGCCATTTGTGCAAAAGAGGTATGCAAGCATGCATACTCTTGATTTTTTATTTTATGTAAATGAGGGACAAAATTATGCTTATTGATATATATATGATGTGTGTTTGTGGGGGGGGGGGATGGGTGTGAGTATGGTGTGTGTGCACACACTCATGTGTTCATTGGTCATATCCAAGCAGCAAACTGAAACTTTCCAGAGGCTGTTTATCTTGCTGGTTGACATGGGGACATTCCCAATAAAAAGACACAAAAGTTGCTTGTGGTTCTTCCAGGAACACAATTATATGTGTGAGCCCACAATCCACAAATAGCTATTGGGGTCTGTTTTGAATTTTAACCACCTGGGACCCTTCTTAGAGATTCAGCTTCTCTGAAAACTCACAGTCTCTAAAAGAAATAGCCAGAAATCTCATTGCTCAGTGTGTTAAAAGTATAGTTAAGAAGCTACAGCACAAGCTATGCACAGAAAGTAAATTCTTTTTAGTCTCTGTTGTTGTAACCGATGAGTTCATATGCTTAGAGTTGATTAGGACTTATGGTCTAGAAAGCCATCTGAATGTGCTATTATGATAATATCAAGAAACAACTTATTGAGGGGATAGCTTGAATATGGACTGATCAGTATTAGACAACAGAGAGGCTATGATCTATGATCTGGTTAATGCTAATGTCAGACATATTAAGAAATTTAACAAGGTAATATTTGCAAGAACATAAAACTTAAGCCGAAGACATTATTACATTATTCATCACCAATTCTTTAGTGCAAAAAGATTAGGACTGGAAAATGTCAGGGATGTGGTCATTAAAATATGTCCCTTTGCCCTGACATGATAGTATTTTACACAGACCCTTATTCTTCTATATTCCATGGCATTTGGGTAGCTTAAGTGACCCAGTTTAGGGTTGGGGAGAGATGCTCTAATTGTTGAAATAAATTGACTTGTTCATATGATCTGTTGAAAAAATTCCATACTTCTGAAAACAGACCATCGAAAATAAAAATTCAGAATATTTCTTTTGGAGAGTATATATTATGTACCTATATACCACAGTTGAGAAATATAAAATTTGATTTACTCATTTCTAAAGAAATTACCTCCAGGAAACTCAGGAAGTATATCGTCTACTTCATGGGATGACTTTCTAGAAATAAAAATGATGGTTTGAATCACAGTCTTAAGATCATCTATTTTGGACTTGAAAAACTATATTTCAAACATAAAGAAAAAGAAAATATTACCTAGTTTACTTTTCTCAATTAGTCCTGATAGAATAAAGGAAGAATTGAAAATGGTATTATTAAAGGCAAGCAAAATAGTACTGAAAGCGTCATATAACAATATTGAAATTCTAAAGGTACAATATGTTCAGAATACAACATAAAAGACCCTGGTATTTTAATACAGAGGAAAAGGTCATGGCTTTCCAGACTCAGAGGAAATAAACTATGAAAATATGAAAACATCTTATTGATGATTATATATTCTTTGCTCTCTACTTGCATTTTAATAAATATCAGATATAATCAATACTATTAAGGTTGTCTATAACCCAAGCTATAAGTTATTTTTACATAAAACTTCCTTGACCAGATGATGTCCAATGTAAACAAAGCCTGTGTGCTGGCTTTTCTTAAATGAAGTCTACTTCACTTCTTTTTTCATTGTTAAGGTGATGTACAGAGGGGTAGAAGGGTTACGTTACATAAGCAAGGTAATAAGTACATTTCTTGTCAAACTTGTTACCCTTTCCCTCATTTTTCTCCCACTTCCCCCACTCCCAAGTTGAACTTCACTTCTTTCTGTTGGTTGCTTGCTGGATAGGCATTGTTGCTTGGTTGCTGGATAGGCAACCAAGGTTGTCTCTAAATTTGAAGGATGACTTGTTTCTACACATCACTGCATGATGCTGGAGGCTGCACATCTTAGCTTAGGAACTGAGCTCTACTTGGTCTGGGTGCTGACACAGGATGGAAGGCATACACTAACTGTATCAACTGTGTCACATGAAGTTTCACTGGCCTGTTGCAGGGTCCAGATATGCAGAGATCTCTGCCCACTTCTAGGAATTAGCAGTTTCTTCTATACTTCTATATGTGGCTTTGAAATAAGACTAATTATCAGCATTTCTGGACTAACCAAGCCCTGAGACACAGGAAAGTCTTTTGGATGAGAAGGCTCCCAAGAAAGAGATACTTGACTTCCTACAAATGGGACAAGGAGTAACCCAAGTGATTGAGGGAAAACAATAAAGATTAATTTGTATTATACTTCCTTTAATTTGTGCCAGTACTGGGACTTAAAGACAAGACTTTTATTCTTTGGCCTGGCGTTTTTGCTTTTGACTGGTGCTTTACAACTTGAGCCATACCTCAACTTCTGCCTTTTTGTGGTTAGATTGGAAGAAGAGTCCCGCTGATATGTGAGCTAAAACCCAGGCTTGCTTTGAATTGCATTCCTCAGATCTGTCTCCTGAAGACCTAGTATGACAGGCATGAGCCACCTTTACCCACCTATGTTTTAGTTTCTAATAGGACCCACATAGACAGATTTAGATTGGTCATATCTTTTGATTTGTGACATATTCTCATCATGTCCTTCTTTAAGAGTATGGATAGATGTGTGTATATAATTATTCAGAGACATAACGAATTCATAGCCCAAGTTCCATACTGAGGAATACTGAGCTTCACCTCTGCAGCACTCATATAAGATCTTAGAGAAGGAGAGTACAGAAAGGAGAAGTTGATGTTGAGTATCTCTCCTAGCTACATACTATGCTGGGCCCTTTTCAAACATTATGTTTAATTCTACCAACGTTGTCCCAGGCAAGCTCAGCAGGCAAGATTGCTTCTTCTCCTCCTTCCTCCTTCTTCCCACCACTGTGAACTAGCTATTCCAAAATAGAATCACTGTGAGTGACAGGAACATTTCAGCACAATATTCTCAGGTGGTTGAGTGGTTTGATGTTGGGTGACTTTCAATTTTCACAGCTGAACTCCAAAAATCTCATTAAAACAGCTTTTTGTTGCTATTTGTTAGATTCAAATCAGCAATGATTCAACAAATAAGCAGGCCCAGCAGGTTGCCACTCTTGGCAGGTATAATAAGAGACCTACAAAGAATATGCTCGAGAAAGAAAAATGTGATTTCAAAGCTAAAGCCCTGTGATCCCCTTTGTAAGAATTGTCTACCATAAAGTCAAGCTGATCGTTATATGGGAGTGACTTGGAAAGAAAAAGAAGTCTCTTTCTGTCCCTCATCACTGAAGTGTTTGTATTGACAGAATCATTGGATGAATGGATTGCTAAAGACTGTGGAAATCTCCATTAGTGTCTGATGCAACTTAGTGTCCTGAATAACATTAATTTTTTTTAAAACCCTGAGCCTGAAGAGGATCTCTCCTTGATTTAGAGCAGCACTCAATCCCCAGCTGCCACTTTGGGGCCCCACGCTGGATTTAACTTCCTCCTTTCTCCAAACTTTCATTCCTCCCAAGGGATCAAATCGATGCATTATTAGGGTTCAGTTGCCTAACTACTAAAATGACAAAATTACTGTTGATGGTCTCTATCTGATTTTGAGAGGCCCTTCTCTAAGAGCAGTCACTGACCCTATATAGCAAGCCAATAAGAAGAGATTGGAGGACTTGGGATTGTTAGGTCCTTAGAAGAGTCTCTAAAGGCATCCTATTCAGATTTCCTGCCTTTTGTAGACAGGCAGGCCTGGATCTTAAAGAACCCCAGTTTCTGCTGCCACAAGGTGATTCTGAGTCCATCTCTGTGCACATCTTCATTCCAGCTCTCTTCTACTCCATAGCATTCAAAAGGATTAGGCAGGAGCCAGTCTGCCTTGAGAGAACAAAGCCCCTGTTCAGCCCTGGGTAGTAGGCAAGGTCCCAGCATCTGTGAGACCTTTCCTGGGCTGGTGAGGGAAACAAGCCACTACTCAAGCTTGGCTGGCTGTTTATGTTGGGGACAGAATGCTGCACACCAGCTGCCTGCTGCCAGTCCAGGGGCTGTGGTGGGAAAGCTGCTGACAGGCTAGCTGCAGACAGGCTCCGGCAGTAGAGAATATGGGCATTCATTCACTCCAACTGCTCTTTGCACAATATTCACCAGGGCAGTATCAAGCAAATAGCATGAGAGCAGAGAATGCAAGGGCCAAAGAAGGCGTCCGGGAGAAGCCAACTCCCCTCACCAGCCTCGGGGCCACCCTGCAGTGAGTTGGGACATTGGGGTTTCAGGGCAATGTGAACTTTTGTTGCCTGGCTTGCCTAAGTCTACAATAAGGCTAGTTAAACATTTCTAATATTTCCAAATCCTCTCGGTGACATTTTCCCCCAATGAGCTGCCTGCTAAGAAAGGGTGGATGCACCCAATGCCCTCAAATTGGTTTGGATGCAGTTCAGCCCTTTCTTCTCCAGTGCAGAAGTGCTGGGTCAGTCCTTCCTCTGCTATCTACTGATAAGAGGACTCGGGAGGCCCTGGGTCCATTTCCCATCTCACCACCATAACTGTGACCTCAGAGCAGTTATGTAACTGTTCTGGCCTTCTGTTCTGCACCTTGAAAATGAGCATAATAACCACTACTCTATCTTCCAGGATGGCTGGAAGGAATAACCACCAATCTCTTGGTATATGTGAGAGACAAAATAAATCCTCAATGAGGCCAGGGATTAGTATAGTTTTATATAAAAGCCAGGCACTAAACTCAAGCTTTGTGTACCACAGTAAGTCACTATTGTGTATTCTGTGATTTTTGTTTGTTCATTTGTTTACTCGACAGCTCTTAATAACTATAAAAGTCACTGCCAGGTTCATGGACAGCACCAAAATCCATTGGCCAGACTTGAAACACAAATCATAGTTTTCCATTCTTTGCTGAAAATCAACAAAGGGATTATAAAAAAAATCAGATAGGGGTTATGAAAAAACCTAAATCTAAATAAATAATAAGTACATAATATATGTAAAGATATAAATAAATATATACATTCATTTGTGTTTACTGACTTTTGGCTCTCTACTAGTAAAATTATTTGAATCCCAGCTCATGAGCCATTATGTTGGTTTTCCATCTCTGTGACCAATACCTAGGAGAAACCATTTTTAAATGGAATGATTTACTTGGCTCATGGTTTCAACTTATCATCACTTAGCCCCTTCTCTATGGGCCTGTGGTAAGGAAGAAAATCAGAGTAGAGAGATCATAAGAGAACAGAGCTGCTCACCTCATGGCTGCCAGGATGGGGGAAAGAGAGATGGTGGGGAGAGAGAGGGAGGAAAATAGACCAGGGGCAAGGCATATCTTTCCAAGGAATTCCCCAGGTGACTTTTTTCCTTCAGCTAAGCATCACCTCCCAATAATGTCATCACATGATGAATTCATCCATGGATGAATCCATTGATTGAGTTTGAGCCCTTGTGATCTAACCACCTTTCAATGACTGGCTCTCCTAGTTGGGGTCAAAGCATTCCAAACATGGGCCTGGTGGGGTCACTTTATACCCACCATACCAGCCATCTTGTGTAAGTATTCCTAGATCAACTTGCCATTCAGTGAGAATTTCATTGGCTGTACTAGAGCATGTACTCTGAATTACCTTAGAGTCTTAAACTGGAGGACCAACTTTGGACTTAGCTTGGCTATTTGTTACTTCTAGGACCTCACTGGGCCCTCCTATCAGTGAAACCCTGAGCAGGTCATCCTGCCTTCCCAGCCAGTGCTGCCCAGGCATAGCTGCTGCATGTCCCCTCTTTGCAGAGACTGGGGTCAAAGCCTTTATTTGAGGGTCCATTATTGCTAATATAATAAACAATCTATGACAATCTTAGCACTTAGTCAATAATAGCAAAATTAGCACTTAGTCAACAATGTCATTTCAAAAATGTGCCGTTATTTCTCTAATGAGGTAAACTGGCTTTATCATTGATTGACAAAATGACAAATTTTGATGATTTATGTTTAAACACAGAATTTAACTTCCATGATTAGGCAGGAGGAATGGTTTCTGGTTTCTTCTGTCTCTGAGGAGAAGTCTCTTGTTCTCTTTGCATGACTCCCTTTTTAAATTTTAGCTTCACTCCTCTCTTGAAGCTATAGGAGAGCCAAAGAATGAAGGCTGCATTACTATAGCAGATAATAAATCATGTTTCATTCTTGCCCCTTCCAAAATATTTTCAAAGAAAAGTACTGATCAGTAATGCTTCTTTAAATAAAAATAATAAAAGCAGCCAGATTTCAGATATATCTGTATAAGAGAAAGTGCTTACCTAATACATCTTGATTTGGTTGGTATAAGTATAGAAATTGATTTGGTTGGTATAAGTATAGAAATTCAGTGAAATAAACACAATAATGCAGAACCAGGCTCTTCGATAGAAGCCAGCGAGTGTCTTCTTTTGGCAGAAGCAGTCAAGAAAGGGAGTTTGCCAGTCCCAAGTTACTCAAACTGATCCGGAACTTTGACAAAGTAGCAGGGTATAAAATTAACCATCAAAAATCAGTGGTTTGGGCTGGGAAGATGGCTCAGTGGTACAGTGCTTGTCTCCAATGCATGAGGCCCTGGGTTGGATTCCTCAGCACCACATAAGCAGAAAAAGCTGGAAGTAGCACTGTGGCTCAAGTAGTAGAGCACTAGCCTTGAGCTGAAGAGCTGAGGGACAGTGCCCAGGCACAGAGTTCAGGCCCCATAACCAAAAAAAAAAATAAAATAAAATAAAATCAATTGTTTTTCTGTATGCCAATAACAAGAAGAGCACGGCTAAAATCCGGAAAGCAACTCCTTTTGTAATAGCCCCACAAAAAAATAAAACACCTAGGAGTTAATTAAAGAAGTAAAGAACCTCTATGATGAAACAAAGGAGGAGGCAACCATGCTTGAGAAGAAATGTCCTCATTACCTTGCCCATGTAACTGTAGCCCCTGTGTAAGGTATTTTCACAATATAAAAACAACTTATTAATAAAAAAAGAACCTCTATGATGAAAACTTTTAAAACCTGAAAAAGGAAATTAAAGCAGAACTAAGGAAGTGGAAAAACTTCCCATGCTCCTGGATTAGAAGGATTAACATCGTGAAAATGGCAAAACTGCCCAAGGCTATCTACAAATTCAATGCCATACCTATCAATATCCCAACCTCATTCTTCAAGGAAATAGAAGAAGCAAGCCAAAAATTTATATGGAACAATAAAAAAAAAACCACAAATAGCAAAAACAATCCTTAGTAGAAAGAACAGTGCTGGAGGAATATCAATACCAAACTTCAAATTCTACTACAAAGCCCTAGTAAACAAAACAGCTTGGTACTGGCACAAGAACAGACCTAAGGACCAAAGAAATGAACCCACAGACCTACAGCCACCTAATCTTTGATAAGGGAGCTAAAAAAATAGAATGGAAGAAAGACAGCCTTTTCAGTAATGATGCTGGCAAAATTGGTTAAATACCTGTAGAAAATTGATGCTAAATCCTTTTTATATCACCCTCCATCAGAATCAACTCCAAGTATATCAAAGACCTCGAAGTCAAAATAGGCACTTTGAAAACATTACAGGAAATAATAGTAGAAACTCTGGGTTCCTTGGTGCAGGCTGAAATTTTCTGAATAAAGAACCAGAAACACAACAAATCAAAGAAAGGTTGGACAAATAGTGCATGAAGCTGCAGAGCTTCTGCATGGCAAAGGACATAGCTAGAAAGATCAATAGACAGCCCACAGAATGGGAGAAGATCTTCACTAGTCATACAACAGACGAGGGTCTGATATCTAAAATATACTTAGAACTCAAAAAATTAAATCCCCCAACAACAAATCCTCAAAGAAACAATTGGCCCATTAATAAGTGGGCTAAAGACTTAAAGAGAAACTTCTCTGAAGAGGAAATAAGAATGGCCAATAGACACATGAAGAAATGCTCAGCCTCTCTAGCAATAATGCAAATCAAAACAACACTGAGATTCCACCTCACCCTAATTAGAATGACTATATATAATCAAAAAATCTAATAACAATAGATGCTGGAGGGGATGTGGCCAAAAGGGAACCCTACTGCATTGTTGGTAGGAGTGTAAACTTGTTCAACCACTTTGGAAAGTAGTATGGAGGTTCCTCAAAAGACTACACATAGAGCTCCCCAATGACCCAGCAATCCCATTTCTGGGCATTTACCCAAAGGATCACAAACAAGGCCATACTAAAGCTACCAGCACAACTATGTTTATCGCAGCATTATTCACCATAGCTAAGATATGGAACCAACTCAGATGCCTCTCAGTAGATGAATGGATCAAGAAAATGTATGCCTCCATCAGAAAGAATGATACCACCCCTTTGTTAGGAAATGGAAAGACTTGGAAAAAATTATGTTAAGTGAGGTAAGTAGGGCTCAAAGGAACATAGGTCCCATGGTTTCCCTTATTTGCAATAACTGGTATACGTCTATGACAAGCAGAAAAGGTCAAAAGCTATGTATAAGTGACCATATAAGATAACACTAAGCGAAATGAACCCCAAGATGGGGACACAAGAGGTTTTGTCTTTGTTGCTGTTATTTTTAATGCACTTCTAATGTACTATGAGATTTTTTTTGTTTCTCTTGTATGTTCTTCCCCCCTGTTTTCACTGTATTTGATTTTGGTGCCCTGCATCTTTATATACATTTTCTAATTTGGGGAGGGGAAGGGAAATAACAAAATGCTGAAATAAGGATACAGGTTGACCCATTGTAACAATGAGATGTACAAGACACTATGTTGACAATGAACTTTACAACTTTGGCAGGGGGTGGAGAGGAGCTGGGGAGGTGGGAGGGAAGGGATAGTAGGGGAACAACAAAGGAGGGGGTCACAATGCACTCTTTACCTTGTACTCATAACAATGTACTCTTTACCTTACTTGTGTAACTATAACCCTTCTGTACACTAACTTTACAATAAAAAATATATATTTAAAAAGGAAAAGCAAGGGAGTTTGTGTTGTTGGGAAGGTAAAATTGTTCAGCCACCCTGGAAAGCAGTATGGAAGTTCCTCAAAAGACTAAACACAGAGCTTCCATATGACCCAGCAATCCCATTCCTCGCCATTTATGCAATGGAACACAAACCAGGCCAAACTAAAGCCACCAGCACAATCATGTTTGTTGCGGCATTGTTTACCATAGGCAAGATATGGAATCAACCTAGATGTCCCTCAGTGGATGAATGGATCAAGAAAATATTAGATAGATAGATAGATAGATAGAATTCTACTCATCCATTGGAAAGAATGATATTGTACTATTTGTAAGGAAATGGAAAAACTTGGAAAATATTAAATTAAGCAAAGTAGCCAGAACCAAAGAAATGTAGGCTGCATGATTTCCCTCATTTGTGATAACTAGAATGTGCCTATAAATCTACAAGTAAACAAACTAAATGACCAAAACAAATAAATAAAACTGGGACATGAAAATTTATATAGGACCCTAGCCATTAACATACAGAGTCCCAAGGAGACTAAGCATAGGAGTAGTGGTCAAAGGCTCAATAGCTATGGACAAATGTCATATAAAATAATAGTCTATGAACTTAACACACCAAAAAGTAAATAAGAGACACTCCTTAGTTGCCATTGTTGCTGTTTTTGTGTTCTTTTCCTTTTGTATTGTTTGTATTTGGGAGAAGAAGGGAAGGCACATAAAAGGTGGAACAAGGATGAACAAATACAACAGTGATAGTCACCAGACACTGTGTAGAAAATGAACTAGAGCTGGGCACCTATGGCTCACGCCTATAATCCTAGCTACTCAGGAGGCTGAGATCTGAGGACTGAAGTTCTAAGCCAGCCTGGGCAGGAAAGTCCATGAGACTGTTATCCCCAATTAGCCACCAGAAAACTGGAAGTGGCACTGTAGCTGAAGTGGCAGAGCACTCGCCTTGAGCTGAAGAGCTCAGGGACAGCACTCAGGCCCAGAGTTCATGCCCCACGACCAATGGAAAAGAAAGAGAGAGAGAGAGAGAGAGAGAGAGAGGAAGAAAGAAAGAAAGAAAGAAAGAAAGAAAGAAAGAAAGAAAGAAAGAAAGAAAGAAAGAAAGAAAGAAAGAAAGAAAGAAAGAAAGAAAGAAAGAAAGAAAGAAGGAAAGAAAGGAAGAAAGGAAGAAAGGAAGAAAGGGGCTGGGAAGGTGGCTCAGTGGTAGAGCGCTTGCCTTGCATGCTCGAGGCCCTGGGTTCGATTCCTCAACACCACATAAGCAAAAAGAAAAAATCCGGAAGTGGCGCTGTGGCTCAAGTGGTAGAGCGCTAGCCTTGAGCTGAAGAGCTGAGGGACAGTGCCCAGGCCCAGAGTTCAGGCCCCTCGACCGGACCCCAAAAAAGAAAGAAAGGAAGGAAGGAAGGAAGGAAGGAAGGAAGGAAGGAGGAAGGGAGAGAGAGAGAGAGAGAGAGAAAGAAAGAAAGAAAGGAAAGAAAGAGAGAGAGAAAGAAGGAAAGAAAGAAAGAAAGGAAGGAAGGAAGGAAGAAAGAAAGAAAGAAAATGAACTGATTATCTTATGGGTAGAGATGGGAGGGAAAGATTGGGAAAGAGCAACGGAAAGGGGGAAATGGTTCAAAAAGAATTGTACTAGCCGGGCGCTGGTGGCTCACACCTGTAATCCTAGCTACTCAGGAGGCTGAGATCTGTGGATCATGGTTCAAAGCCAGCCCAGGCAGGAAACTCCATGAGACTCTTATCTCCAATAAACCACTATAAAACCGGAAGTGGCACTGTGACTCAAGCAGTAGAGCTTGGACAGAGCCCAAGCCCAGAGTTCAAGCCCCATGACCGACCACACACACAAAAAAAAAAGAATTGTACTGATTGTACCTGATTCGTGTAACTGTAAACCCTCTGTATATCAACCACACAAAAACAATTTAGAAAGGGGGAGGGGGCCGCTTTCAACAAAATCCCTGGTATTCTCAGCTGAAGGCACACAGGCTCTGATGACGAGCTTTGACCATGTTCTATGATAACCTTCTCTTTGTCAGATGGTCACATATCGCCAGAGTAATTCCCCATGTTTGTCTTTTTATTATCTTTTCCATTCCAGATAAGATTCTCTCCCATTTCTCTTTCAATACAACCTTATCTGTCTGGATGATTATTACATTTTGTGTTATTTAATTTTAGCACATATGGCCAAAAGCAAGCTTAAGACTACTGCTTCAGCAGTGTGCCAAGTAAAGCTGGATTCTGCAATGACAATGCTCCTCTCCTAATGAAGACCTGTTTAAACATGCATCTTCTAGACCCTTGGCTCTGGTTAAAATGGAAGGAATACTGTAGATGACTCCATCCTAGGCAAGCACCCAAGGGAAAAAAAAGTACTCATAATAAAGTGATTGATCATCTGCACTATTTTCACTTACGAAGGGCATGACTTTAGAAATAAAAACCCAGCAGAGGACAGTGCTTAGCAACCAATAGGCACACAATCAAAGTAGATTCAATGAAGGAAACCCTACCCAAGAGATCTTGGAGTAGAATTAAATCTTCCAATGAACCTAAAAGATGTGTAGCATATTTGGGAATATTGTGGAAGCATCCATTTTCTACTAAAAGCTCAATAAAGAGAGAAGAAAGAGTGTAGTGTCTCCCATATTGCAACTATAGAGATACAGATATAAAAATTTCTTTCTCTTCAATTCTGTCACACACACATCTTTTGTTCTTTTGTTCAGGTTAGGGTTTGATTGTTTCCTGATTTGATTGAATTATACAACTTGTGAGTGAAGACTGGAGAGAAAAACTGGAAGAGCTGGAAAAATTAATGTATTCATTCTCTGACTTACATAACTGTAACCCCTCTACATCACTTTAATAATTACTAAAAAAGTTGGAGAGCAGATCTAGAGGATTAATTTAGCTGGCATTTGCTCCTCTATATTTTATAATTTTCATAGCATTTTAAAATTAAAGCTAAAAAATAAATAATGAAAGTAAACATGTATTTTATGTGAACTGATATTAGCATCTGAATTTAATGTTTAAATACTTATGTAGGGGTTTGGAGGTATGGCTCAAGGGGTAGAGCAACAGCCAGTGAGTGAAAGTGTCAGATGCCAAGTTTGAGTTCTGGTCTTGGAAAAAAATAAGCAAGCAAGCAAAAAAAATATATATATATATTCTGCATATATATGTACATATATATACATATACATGTATATATGTGCAGAAAATAATCATTAAAAGTTTAAGTTGTGGTTATAAGCATTAGAGAGCTATTGAAAGATTCTAAAGAGGGGAATAACATAAAAAGCAAGTATGTGGGAAACTCAGGTGAAACTGGAGTTTTTAGATCCTAGGCCCAAACTCCAGAAGTTCCCTATGTTGGTTCCAGCCACTAGATTCCATATGCCAAATAAAGAGATATGGTGAAGGGCAGAGGAAGAGGTTTATTATGTGGCACAGTATGCCATTAGAAGACAGCATATAGGTACACCACTAGCCATCTTTGGATACAGACATGAGATTTAGGTTTTATAAACAAGGAACTAGGGACAGGGAGAGAGAGAGGTGCACACAATTATTAAATAATCCTAGTCAAAATGTGTCCTGGTTGATCATTATTTCAGTCTTGGTTTTGAGAGAAATTCCAAAGAAATTGCTCTTACTGTCATCACTAATCAGGATAAAAAAGTCATTATTGTCTGGTGGGTGGCTGGTCTTGAGGAAGCACTATTGTTCCTTAGGGTAATTTCTGTCCTTGTCATAAAATTGCTGTCCTTGTTATTGGCCAGGCCTGTCTTTCTGGTTGCAAAGTGACTGCTCAGAGAATGACTTAGAGCAGATACTCCTATAAACTGGAGAGAGAGATGCCAAGTTTTTCTCCTGTTTTTAGTTATTTCGTGGGTCCAGCAAGAGTAGCTTTTAGCCGGGCGCTGGTGGCTCACGCCTGTAATCCTAGCTACTCAGGAGGCTAAGATCTGAGGATTGCGGTTCAAAGCCAGCCCGGGCAGGAGAGACTGTGAGACTCCTATCTCCAATAAACCACCAGAAAACCGGAAGTGGCGCTGTAGCTCAAGTGGTAGAGCGCTCGCCTTGAGCTGAAGAGCTGAGGGACAGCGCCCAGGCCCAGAGTTCAAGCCCCACGGCCGACCAAAAAAAAAAAAAAAAGAGTAGCTTTTAAACACTTGTTACAAGGCCATCGATCAATAGACAGAGCATTGAAGTGAGCCATACATAAGAGATAAGAGACTAGACAAGTATACAGGCACTAGGAATGAGGGGAAAAGGAGGACCTACTTGGGAGTACTATCATAAACTTCATTACTCTCATTATGTCAGTGGAATTGGGTGACATTGGCCAAAGGTAACGAGACAAAGGAGAGCCTTATGAAGGCTTCCAAATGCGCTCATAAAACAGGAATGCAGGTGAACTCAAAGAGAAGGTAGAATACTTTGCCCCAGGCTTCGATCCTAGAAGTGAGTCTTTTAAAAGAATGTATGCCTTCATTTGTTTGAAGGGGAAACAAATCAGGGCCTTCCACTGGGCATGTGCAATCCCAGGCTGGGGTTTCTTAGTAGACTATTTATAGCCTGAGGTTATTGCATTAACCGTGTGCAACTGCTGTGTGGGTGGCTGGATAGCTAACTTGAGCCACTGCAGGTGAGTGACCGTCTCCTGGCTGCTTCCTGTTGGTTTAGGAACAACAAAGGAAGGTGGATTTGTTTGTCAGTTGAGCAACTGGCTGGTTGCTTTGCCTAGCCTGACTTTCTTTCTAAACATTAACCATCTCTTAAATGGTTCAGTCTTATGACCAAGGCCAAGGGGGCACCAAGAGGAGTAGGAGAAAAGGTAGGGAGAAAAGAAGGAAGGGCAGGAGGTGGGGGGGGGATGTCTTCCATCATCCATGCCACAGCATTTGTTAGGTGTCCTCTGGTTATTAGAGTTGTGGAACATCACTCCCTCCTATCCTTAGAGTTTTACAGTCTGGTGAAGAACAGCCCAAACCAGAAAAGTTGGAAAGAATAAGCCCAGTGCTGTCCCTGTTCCTTTTGTTTACCCTCTGCTTTCCAGAAGAGGTTTCCTAGGGAAGACATAAAAAGAGATCAAAAGTTTGAATGTCTCCAAAGGTCTTTGTCTCCAGAGCAGAGTCCTCAAAACTGACCTGGAAGACATTTGAAACAGGGCTTTTGGCTTTTGTCTAGGAACAAGAGCTGTCAAGGGTTTTGATGTAAGTGGTTTATGATCACAAGGGGGCGCTGTTCTCCAAAGTGGAGGTGGGGAATGCAACCTGGCAGTCACTGAGCTGGTCCTCCAGAGACTGAGGAAAAAGGGAAGAAGTCGCACTAGGGAGGCTCAAGGATAAGATGTGGGCAGTGAAAGCCTAGAGTGTGAGAAAGGGGAAAAGAAGGACTGTCTGAAAGGTTGATCACGTGTTACTAGTTGCACAGGGGCCACTTAGCTGACTGGTGTCCGGGGTTTTACCAGGGATCCCAGTCTTTATCCTGAATACTTGGTGACTTACCTAAGCACACAACCATGGAAAGCACACTTTCGCCACAGCCTGGGGCAAACAGCAGCTAGGAAACACAACCTTTCCTTTGTCTCCTGCCTCCTGAAGCTCATTGCTGACTTTCTACAAGAAAGGAAGATTCTTTCAGAAAAGAAGCGCTCTCTCTCTCTCTCTCTCTCGCGCGCGCGCGCTCTCTCTCTCTCTCTCTCTCAACTTGTGTGACATCTGCACCCCAGGACATGTTTTATCTAACCCTAGTGCCATGCCATTTTGTTCTTTTCCAGTGATTGTAGAATGTTCTTCATTCCAGCAGTTTCTATTTCCCACATCTACCAGTTCCTCTCAAATGCCTATTTCCTGTGAACTTTTCCCTATCCTTTCCCATAGATAGTCCTTATCTCCTTTTCATTTCTCCCATTTGGAGTCCTGAGGCTCTTTTCTTTTTAAGTCTACTACATGTCCCAGGGATGTTATTTCATGGGTATCACAAAAGCATAACATTGGGAACCCCAGATGACATGTGTCAGAATTTCCACACTGCCATCTACCAGTTGTTGATGCCTTGGGAAAGTTACTTCATTTTCCTAAGTCTCAATTTCCCTACCTATGAAGTGGGCAGTCATTCATAGTTACAATATGGTTTAATGAGCTAAATTTTGAACCAGCACCTGAAACAGTGCAGTCCTCAGTGAATATTTTTCTTTTACATATCTTTATATCCTCACTCTGACTCTAATCTCCATGGATTTAGTAAAGTGGATGCTAATAATGTTTATTGAATTAGCAATTAAGATTAGGCACTACATCCATACACTTTACATTCTAAGAAGGGAAAGGACAAGCCAATATAGTCATTCATACATTAATATTTTATAAAGCCTTCTGTCTGCAAGAATTTTTGTAGGGTGAAATTATCTGAATAAGTTTAAGCAGCTCTCTTAGCAATTACCCTTTCTTTGCGTCCATTGCTTCAAGTTGGTTTTCTCTCATCTGTCCCCATTCTTATGTTTGCTGTGTTACTTCTGAAGGTACAAATGGAACATGGTGGCTCTTTAAAAGGACCTTAAACAGAGTCTGAGTTCTCTAGAGGAAAATGGCTGTGTGATTGCAACAACTCTATAATAAACGTTTGAATTCGGCTTCCCTTTTTTTTCAGCCTCCAACTTACGAACCAAGGTGGGAGCAACTAAATAAACTGATTTATGATCACTTTTGTGCTGAATGACTTTGAGGCTTAAGGAAACTTTTGCAAACAAATACAATTTAATAACAGCAGCTGGTCCCCCAACTTTGAAGACTTACTATTTTTTTTTAAAAATTGACAATGATGTAAAAGCAATATGCATTCAGTAGAAAGGGCATTTCATTTTTTAAAATACTACTACTGGGGCTTGAACTCAGGGTGTCTCTTGGCATATTTTGCTCAATGCTGGTACACTACCACTTGAATCGTAACCCCACCTCTTTTCTTTGCTGATTAATTGGAGATAAGAGTCTCTGGGTCTTTCTTGCCCCAGCTGGCTTCAAAGCATGATCTTCTAGTTTCATCCTCCCGAGTAGATAGATGGTAAGAATAACCTCAAAAAGAAAATAGGTACAACATGTGTAGTTTGTGCTGTCCTCTTTGCCTTTACTACTTTCCTACGACTACTAGAAGCTAAGCTAAGACTTTGGAACTGTGGTTTATGTTATGGACTGGACATTGTGACCCTCCCAAAAAAGTTCATGTACTGACAGCATGGTCTCCATCTGGTGGCACTATTTTGGGAGGTTCTGGAAACCTTCAGAGGCTCAGCCAGAGGAAGTACCTAGTTCTTGCCCCCTCTCTCCCTCTGCTCTGCCACATGATAAGCAACCTCCTTCTCCACATGCTCCCACCACAACGATGTTCTACCTGATCAAGACTCTTGACTCTATTGTGAAGAACTGTACACTGGAGTCCCCAAGGCTGTGAGCAAAATACACACATTCCTCCCTTGGCCTCTTAGGTATTTGGTCACCATGGTGATCAAATACTACCTAGCATAGTTCATATCCCTACGAGCTTAAGAATCCTGAGGACAGATAGCAAGTTCAAACTGAGCTCAGAATAAAGCTTCTTATTTTCAGTAAACAGCAGAAGGTTAAACATGAAGACATATTTTGTAAAAACATCCGTAACAATTCACTTACTCCCTTTATTTCTTGTGCTGTAGATCGAGTCTCGTCTTTATCACAGAAACTGCAGGTAGGAGAAGCTTTCAACCTGAACCTCTTCCCTACTCTGCCTGGACAACAAAAAGAGGGCCTGGAGTTGTGATAAGAGCCCTGCCCATCCAGAAAGAGGAGCCTGGACACAGGTCTTACTCATCTTCCTTCTTTTCCTATCTCTGTGGCTTACTTTGAATCCATCCTTCCTTTCAGATGATTGGTTCTTGTCTATTTTTCATCCCTACTATTTTTTTAAAACCAATTTTTGTAAACTCCTCTCTCTCTTCTCCTTAGAGATCATGCAAAACATACGCTGGCCCCAGGCCTGTCCCACCCACACAGACTGGACAGTGTCAACGCTGGCCTCTTCCTCCCACCTCTCTTGATTGATTGCTGGTGATTGGCTATGGGCAAGCTTTCCTGTCTAAATCCAGAGCCACAGTTGTAAAATGAATCATTCTCTCAATGACTGTTTCTTAGACATCAACTGTGTTCTTTTAGACACAGAGGGAAGTCCATAGACTGAATTCACAGAGGAATTTGGGGAAAAGTCACTAGCTCTGCAAGTAGAGAAAGGAAAGAAGGTCAACCAAGAACACAAGGTAGTGTGTATGGTGAAAGGAAGACTATTGCTGTAGTTTGGATCTGCTGTAGTTTAAATATTGCTGTGGTTTGGATTCCTCCTAATGGTCATGTGTTAAAGGCTTAGTCCCTTTCTTGGTACTGTTGGGATGTGGTAAAAACTTTAAAGGGTAAAACCTAGCAGGATGGCTTTAGGCCCTTGGTCTCCCTTAAAGGGATATTGAAACCTGGATCTCTCTCTGTCTCTCTGTCTCTGTCTCTGTCTCTGTCTCTGTCTCTCTGTCTCTCTGTCTCTCTCTGTCTCTCTCTCTGAAAGGATCCATCACATCCATCCCAGGGGACCATATGGAGGCAGGCAGACACAAGAGTAAGATTATTATAAGGTTTATTAGAAGAGCCATATCCTTCCCCTCCTCCCCCATAGAGAGAGAGCACATGGCAGCCTCCACTATGTAGGTAGCAGCAGGGTCTGGGGGTAGGAAGTGAGGTTGATGGGAGCTCAGGTAGGTCTAGGTGGAGAGAAGGAGGGGCCAGCTGTATGGCAGGAACTCCAGGGCAGGGAGGGGACAAGTCTGGGTGGAGCTGAGGACCAAAGGTGGGCAAAATGCTTGCACTCTTTCTGTCTCTCGGTCTCGGGTCTCCGTCTCTCTCTGTGTGTCTCTGTCTGTCTGTCTCTGTGTGTCTCTGTCTCTGTCTCTCCTCTCTCTCTCTCTCTCTCATCGACTACTTACAGAGCTTGAACTCAGGGCCTGGGCACTGTCTCTGAGCTTTTTCACTCAAGGCTAACACTCCACTACTTTGAGCCACAGCACCACTTCTGGTTTTCTGTTGTTCAATTGGAGATGAGTCTTATGTACTTTGCTGGGCTAGCTTTGAACCACCATCTTTAGATCTCAGCCTCCTGAGTAGCTAGGATTATAGGCATGAGCCATTGGCGCCTGGCTTCTTTCTCTTTTTTTACTCCCTGTTTATGAAGTGAGCAGTTTAGCCCTGCCAAATGCTCCCTGCCATTGTTATCTGGAATCTACCGGAGGCTGAAAAACAATGGAGCCATCTGACTATAAATGAGAAACAAAAACAATGAATCAAAATAGATCTTTTTCTCTTTATAATTCCATTTTATCAGATACTTGTTGAAGTAATGGAAAGCTTAAAAACACTCCTGGCTTATTCATAAAGTAACAGATCCCTCTAGGAGGTAGAGCACAATGTAAATGGCTAAACCATAATGAGAGAGGCTGTGGTGGAAATGTTAAAACATTTGAATGTGATCCTGTTGGCAGTGGTCTAATCATCAGATAATTCAACACGGAACTGAAAAAATGTGAGTTTCAGATCTTCCAATCTAAAACAACATAGTTAGCCAGAATCATAGGGGTATTGAAATCACTGTAAGTTAAATTTGAGGAGTGAGTAGAGGAAACCTTTGCAAAGCAAGCAATAGTTTTACCCTTGATTTGTGGATGTGAAGATATAATCATCCTACATCTTCAGCCTTCTGGAACTAAACCTAAACCCTCTGTTTACTACATTTGTTTTACTGCACTCCTGGAAAGCAATCAGCTCAGTTCTCTAACTCTAGTTTAGTACAATGAGACAAGATAAATTACAGGATTTCTGCTCAGGTACTTTGAACATGTAAGTGACTGATCATCAGTATTGTACTTTTCCGTAGGTATTCTCGAAGAGTCTACCAAAATACAGACCTGCTCAGCTAATCTCTTTGGAAAAAGTTATTCTTTCCAATTTAATTTTGAGGCAGAAACATACAAATGAGAAGAAATGGGCCTACCCAATGAAATCAGCCAAATCAGAATTGTTGAAAAATGTTGCAGTTGCTTAGAATAACCGCTCTAAGGCAGTGGGGATAAAGAAAGTTCTATGGAAATCTAGCTTTTTAGCACATTTGTTGGGGAATAGTGGGCTAATGACATGAGCTTCTCGTTAGAGAAGCAGGATTTCAGTCTTTAGTATATTAATGATCACTGTGAATTCCATAAAAGGTATTTATATATGGTATTTCTCAAGTTGATTTAACTACCAAATCTCCTGCTATATCCTGACTCACACTGTTTGGAGGCTCTCCAAGACCCTCCAGAAATATTGGAGTCCACTCCAGTCCTAAATTTCAAGTGGAAAATTCCAGCTAGAGGAAGTTGGGGGTAGCCTATAAGGCAGGAACTAAAGGAAGACGTTGTACCGGGGTCTCTAGCCATGTAAGGTCTTCAGTTCCCCTTTTAGCTGTTACTTAGCTTGTCCTTCAGCTTTACATGTAAGGGCCTGCCCCTGAATTCTTAATAAAGACCTGCCTACCTTGGCTTGACATTTTTAACTCTGGCCTCGAGCCTGTTATAAGCACTCAACAAAGAAGGGCTCAAAGTTGTGTCATCAATATTCTCTTGTAAACATTGGCTTATGAAATATTGCTTTCTTTCCTCATGCTTGAAGTTTTCATTGTCAAGAGTCTTTTGTGGAAAGGGATCTTTTTCTGACCCCTTTTGTTTGAAGATCCACCTCTCCTAGTTAGTAGAGGGGTCCTTTTAGGATCCCCTTTGTTCTACTTCGTAATTATTTTTTTTGTTAGTAATTACTCTCATTATACATGTTCCCTAGAGTCCAATCTGCTTTTCAGTCTTTTGTGTCATTGTGTGATTGTTTTCATGTCTGGTAATGTTGGTTTTCTTTCATTTGACAACAAGGGAAAACCTTAATTTGGCTTTGCTTTCATGTCCATTATTAATTAATGATATAATTCATGTTTTGTTTATTTATTTATTATTATGCGGGGGGAGGGGGTCATTGTTACATTTCCACACATTTACAATGTATTCCAATCTCTATCACTCTTCCTTTCTTCCTTCCTCTTTTTCAAAACAATTTCAACAGGTTTCATTGTAGTATTTTCATGGTTGCAAACAACCTATTGCCACCTGCTTTGCTCACTTATGCACAATGTTTTCAGAATTATCTGCACAAAATATGCTAAACAGATGATACTATGGTTTAGATGTAGTTTGTGTCACCCAAGCTCTCAGGTGTTGGAAGTTTAGTCCCCAGTGTGATGTTATAAGAGACAGAGATGCTGCCCTGGGAAGAGATATGACAGTTCTCATGGACATAGTAAGTTCCTTGTGGGAGTGAGTTGATATAAAGAATAAGGCTTGAGCCTCTCCATCCTCTGACTTCCTGTCTCTTCTTCTTGCACATGTTCCTACCATGATGTCATCTACTAGGATGTAATACAGAGATTCTTCCTAAGAGCTAATGTCATGTCATTTGGATTTCAGCCCCTAGTAAGCAGCTATCTGTAGGTATTTTGTGGTAGCCATGGAAAATGTACTACAGGGTGACTATGGTTTAGACACTGACACTGAATAAAAGCACTTTTCCCACTTATTGGGAGGAAATGCATTTTCCTTGGCTATCCCTGTAGGTCTTCGGCCACTGAGCTGCTCAACTTCTGAAGATACCCTCAAGTTTTTTTGTAGAATAAAAAGACATGATTTTTATGAAACCATGTGATAAAATTTTAAATTAAATCCCAAGCCCTCCATTTGAAGAAGAATCTCTCCTCCAGCTTCAAGCTTTAAACCTCAATCAGTACCAGTTTTATCTAACTTAAAAATATACCCTCCTGAGCTGAGTTTTCATTCTTTCTCTAAAATTCTTACTTTTAACTCAAAATAGTATGTTTTTCCCTATTCTACCAGCCATTCCCCTGACCCTTAAGGCCCTTACGTTCTAGGCCTATATTTCCAGATGCTCTGGGGAGAAAAATAAACAAACAGCACAACCCTCTCTGGAATTCCTATGAGCTTGACAGTTTGTCCTGAAGAAAAGCACATTTCCTTCCACCAACTTGCCTCTTCCATCACTGTTGCTAATTTTGTTAAGACATAGAGCAATCTCCTACTTATGGAACTAGCTTAAATCTCTTTGGTCTTCATGGTGTATTCCTTTCTCCTCAATCAACTGGTCTAACCTATCTAATTTAAATTGTATACCTGTAACATTCATTCATCTTGCATACCTCTTTTCCCTCCCTCCCTCCTTCCCTCCCTCCCTCCCTCCTTCTTTCTTCCCTTCTCTTCTTTTCCTTCCCTTTCTTTCCTCTACTCTCTCATTCCTTTCTTCCTTCCATTCTCTCTCCCCTCCATGGAAGGCGTTTGTTCTGTCTTTTCTGCACTGTGGACTAACCTCTTTGGTTGTCTTCCTGCGGTCTTTCCTCTCCCTCCTGAAAAACCACCTCTACTTAGCAGCAAAAAGACTTCATCTATCATCAGCTATGCATATTCCCACCCAACCTATAACCCAGTACCTGTTTCTGGCATCATGTCTTCACCAGTAAGGTAAGGAACAGCTAGCTTACCCCTTTATAAGAAGAATGTAAGTCATTGTGTGCTTAAATCAAATAGCTCAAACTGCTCATTTCACTCAAAACCATAGAAGCTTTTGATAAAGGACCTATGTGCATGTTTAATGGTTGTAGGAACCCCTCCAGGTCCCACACTGGTCTAGTTTTCTCAGCTTCTTTCTATTTTATTTTATTTTTTGGGTCCGGTCATATGGCCTGAACTCTGGGCCTGGGCGCTGTCCCTCAACTCTTCAGCTCAAGGCTAGCGCTCTACCATTTGAGCCACAGCGCCACTTCCAGCTTTTTTCTTTTTGCTTATGTGGTGCTGAGGAATCGAACCCAGGGCCTCAGGCATGCATGGCAAGCGCTCTACCACTGAGCCACCTTCCCAGCCCCTTCTTTCTATTTTATACCTCAGGCCAGAACCCTCAAACTCTGCCTGTCTCCTAAAGAGACATGGCCCAGTGGGGTTTGATGTTGAATTTGATGGCTGCTTACCAAAAACAAGCTTAGCACAGCCCAGGTAGCAAAACACTGCAAAGTGACTCAGGTGAAGCACTGTGGCCTTCCACTTGTTGAGCAGGGGCTCAAATGAGTCTCTCCTGCCAATGCTGGAGACAGGAGGTTTCCCTGATGAAATCCAATGCAACCTCTGAGTCAACACCAAAAATACTTGTCTGGTTTTTTTCACTGAGTCCTCTGATAAATATTTGTAGAGAAATTACCAAACACCAAATGTCTTTTGATATATTGGGGATAGAGCAGAACAAAATCTCAGCACCACGCACATCCACAGAATCTATATCCTCATGTTAAAAGAAAACAGACAACATACATGACACATACATGACAGCAGGAATTGCTAATGGCTCTAAGTCTGAAGACAACCATACAATAAACATGTGAGTTAGAGGGAAAGGCTAAGTTAGACAAAACGTTCAAGGAAAACCTCTAAGACCATGACATTGAGACAGAGACTTGAATGACAGGAACTAGCCTGAATGCAACTTTTGGTACCCAGAATGTACCATGCAGAGAGATCAGCCTAAACACAAAATCCTAAAGCAAGAATGAACTTGGATGAATTCAAAGGAAAGAGAACACTGTGGTTGGGCTATATGAGAATGAAAGGAAATTCCATCCAACAGAGAAGCATAGGACTGGGTAAGTTACATAACATATTTACATTTCCTGTTGAGAACAGTAAGAAGCTACCTTGCATACCTAGAAAAAGAGCAACCCAGGAGACCACAGTGCCTGAAGACTTGCCGAAATTCAGCTGATGACACAGAAGCCAGGACCTGGGCCGTGAGGGAGTAATGGACTAGCAAGTTTCTTAGTTGTTTCTAGCCCAGAGATGACATTCTGATTGAGGTTGGCATGTGTGGAATGCTGGCTCCCTGGGCTGGTGAAGAGCATCACAGAAGGAGACCAATGGAGGAAGAAGCAGAGGCCTAATATTTGCTGGAGGGGAGGGGTCCATCAGGTAAGAAAATGTTCCCAGAACTCAGAAAGGCTGGAAATGTAAACTCCAGGACAAGGTAATTGCAGGCATCAGACACAGGCAGGGTTGAGAAGGTGAAAATGGAACCTTCCTGAAGAAGCAAAAAGGCTCAGTAAAATAGATTGGATGTTTGTGCCCCCCCTCCTCCGCCATCCCCTAAACTCTTAAGTCCAAACTGAGGGTATTGTGGAATGAAGTCTCCTTGGAGTAACTAGATGATGATGGTGGAGCTCTCCTGCGTGGAATTAGGGTCTTATAAAAGGGATTCCAGACAACCATCTTGTGGTCTGCCTACTGCATGAGGGTACAATCAAGAGTACCTTGAAGAGGTCCCTCACCAGAACCTAACCATGCTGAGATCTTGACCTGGAATGTCATTCTCCAGAACTGCAAGGAATAAATTTCTGTTGACAACTCACACAGTTAATGACACTTTATAACGGCAAGTTGGATGGACTAAGACCTCCATGTGGCTCTCTGCTAGGCCCAAGACACACAGTTCATTATCAGCTGTGCTCTCTTGTTTGCTGGTTGCCTCAAAACATAATGCAGAGGTCTGTGAAAAAGAAATATAATACTGTTATTTATGCAGGGTGGGTCCTAGGAGTGCCCATATTTTAGTAAATATAAATTGCTGCCCCGGGCAATATGGCCTCCTTGACCTTTTTAATGGCCTAATAAGCAGATCTCCCTTGAGAAGTTTTCCTCTTTCATGATTGTTCTTTCCCTTGCTTGGTAGTTTCACATTTGCTAATATGTAATGATAAAAATGTTCAAAAAACCCCAAAACTACTAAATAGAGGGTACTTTGAAAGTGCTAAGACTGCTCAGTTCCCTGATGAGCCCTCTGCCTGGGCCCACAGAGAGGCTTTAGAACAAAATTAGGACCATATGAAGGATGAATGGGCCCAGTCTATCTCTGGCAGAGCTGTGCGATGTGGACAGGGCCAGAGTCATCACTTGGTTCATAAGCTTGAATAGAGTGCCTTTTATTCAAATATCCCAAGACACTTCACAGCTGCTAAAATGATCCTAAGCAAATATTTGTAGCCACACAGTACAGGTGGGAATATAGCGGTACCAAGAAGAAAAAAAAAATTGGCCAAATCCCAAGAGTTTCCTGAGGAAGTAGGACCAGAATCCAGGACCTGAGCCAGTTCAGAGCTGCATATGTAGCAAGAGGCCTGGAAAGGGCCTAGCGAAGGGGAGTTTGGGCTGAGAAGTTGGAGCTCCACAATAGCAGCAGGGTGTGTAGGTTATGTACGTGTTCCTTGCTAATCCAGTGCCCTCAGGCAGGGGTGCACACAGTGACTTGGTAACACTCAGCTCTAGTGCTTAGGGAACTTTAATCATTAAAACTCTGTAATTGGATTGACAGTGTCTATCAGAGTGAGCAGCTGTAGAAGAGTGTTTTGTGTGTTCCTGACAAACTTGCTTTATGACTTCAATTAAGCCCATTTCCTGTTTGCTGGGGCAAAAAAAAAGAAAGAAAAAGAGAGAGAAAGAGAAAAAGGAAGGAAGGAAGGAAGGAAGGAAGGAAGGAAGGAAGGAAGGAAGGAAGGAAGGAAGGAAGGAAGGAAGAAAGGAAAGAAGAAAGGAAGGAAGGAAGGAAGGAAGGAAGGACAAAAGAGAAACATACACAGGAGCATTAGGCCATGTTGCCAAGATAAGGATGGTGCGTCCTCCTCTGTGGCAGGTTGTAGATTGAAGCTCAAGTCAGCAGTCAAAGTCAAGATTAAAGAGTATGCTTTGATAGGATCCTTCAGGAAGCATGCTGCCCATTCTTGTCCATTGCTCCCTTAAATTAAACGTAACTCCAACACGATGTAGAGTCCTGCTGCAATGGTCTCTCATTGTGTCCTTCCAACTACATTACTTCTCACTTCCTTTATCCTCAGAGCTAGCTTGTCCAGGGGCTCCTCCATGGCTTAGGTTTAAGCAAGGGCTTCTCCAGATGCTAGGAATTCAGTCAAGCCCCAGAGCTCATAGAAAGCCTGCAGCACAGCCTTTAGGAGGGCAGAGGCCATTTTAGCATTACAGAATGGCCATTACACAGTCAAACTCAAACGCTTCCATCTCCCAGGTATGAATGTGAGCAATTCACATTATCTCTCAGTGCCTCATTTTTCTGGGCACAAATAGTGTGTACCCGACAGAGTTGTGAAATGAAAAGCTGATAGAGGAAAGCACTTAGCACACAGCTTGATCTGCATTAAGAACTCCATAAATGTCAGTCATTATTATTACCATTATGTAGCAAACCCAGGGTGTCTCAGAATGGATTAGATTTTCTGGCCCCTTCTTCAATGCACATCCAATTCACTCTTGGGTCCAATTTAACTTGGGAGTTATATATCAGACTTAATTGCCAGATTAAAGGTTATCAAAGGACTACCTTCATTGGCAGGTGAGGAAGGAAGCCAGCTGTATGGAGACGTCCACTTATTGCTAACATAGGGCTCAGTATCCATCAAGGCTGGCTCTGGGTAAGACAAAAACAAGCAAACTTTGCTGCTGTCAAGCTGATCTTTACTAGCACCCACCATCCCAGGCCCACCCAGAAGCTATGAACCTGGAAACCTGCAGGGCAGGGAGATCAGTCTCTCTTCCCACCACCAATCAGTCATCAGATTTCAGTGAATTTGTTCAAGGAGCAAGGCTGCATATTTAAAACAAGGACCAACTCACCTACAGCTTGGGGCTAGCAAGGTGGAGGCAGCCAGAGAACCGAAGCAGAAGCGGCTGATCTCAGTGCTTGATGTTATTCAGGCTGGTCTGAGCAATAGAAAGGAGTTTTGTGCACTGTAAAGGGCCACCCAGGTTTGAATGGATGCCATTATATAATCTTACTACTTTTCATTTAAAAGTCAGTTGTGTAATATCTACAGAGCAGTCAATGAGGGAGAAAACGCAGAGAGATCTGGCTTTGTAGCCTTTTCTCAATGATACAGGGATGAACTGGCCCAATTCACATTGTTGTTGTTTTTGTTTTTGTTTTCCAAGCCTGGTTTCTGTTCTGTAAAGATTTTAGCTAGAAGGGTAAATGCTTCAAAGTGATAGGTATAAGAATAGAGTCAGCCAAGATTCCCTTCCCTTGCTCACAGTGGAAGGCACATTGCTTAACACAACTAAGAACAAGACAGTGGTACCAGAAAAAGCTTCTGGAGTGGATGGTTTCGTTGAATCTTCTCTCTCTTCCAAGTCTGCTATTTCCCAGTGGCTCATCTTGTGTCAGCAGTGGCATTTGGGAATGACTGTCATGTGCAGAAGATTTTTGTTGACCTGCCGCCTGTCTCTATTGACTGTAAGCAGAGAAGGCCACAGGTATGCTGTAATGGTAAAAGAACCTTCCCAAGGAAGCTAGGGGCTCCAGGAGATCAGTACCAGATGCAGTATGTTGGTTGGAATGCTTCCAGAGATCATGAACACAAAGAAAGCCACCCACAGTCCAGAGAATGTTCAAGGAGAGGCCAAGAACTATAGAAGCGTTTTTTCCCAAGTCCACTGCCCACAGCAAGTGCTCCTGACGACTGGTTATGGTTACTGCTCCCAAGTCTGCTAAGAGACACTGTAAAATCTCCTTACCTCAACTGTCAGATGTGGGAGTTTGCAGAAGGGAAGTGGGATTACTAGCCCACAGTCAGGATCACTGGTACCTGTCTATGCCCTAGGTCTATTCCCTCCTGTTTCCATTGTACTAACACCACCACCTCATGGACGGACCTCCTCACTACAGATAACACCGATCCCAGTCACTAGTCTCCTCTGGGAGAATGAACCCTGATCCTCACAACCATTCAACTTTCTAGGTCTATGGGGATACAAAGGCAAGCTGAGCTCATGAAGAATATCTGTGAAGACTGTGAGCCGATGAGACCCACATCCCCAGACACTATGTGTATGCGTGTGCAAATATATATATTTTTTCTTATAGTATATAGTTTTATCTAGTTATATATAGGTATAATTATATACAGTTTTAAAACTATATATATGCACTTAACATGAAATATGTATAGAAGATACGTGGTTTTGTGTCTATAAGCTCCAACTAAGCAATGTTTACTATATTTTTTTGCCCATGTGTGCTTGAACTCAGAGCCTGGTTGCTCTCCTTTTTGTGCCCAAGTCTGGTGCTCCATTACTTGAACCATAGCTCCATTTTCAGCTTTTTGGTGTTTAACTAGAGATGAGAGTTTCATGGATTTTTCTGCTTGGGTTGTTGTCAAGCCTTGATCCACAGATCTCACTCTCCTGAATAGCTAAGAATAAAGGTGTAAGTCACCAGTGCCCGGCTAGCGTATCTAATGTTTAATTTACATGTGTTACAGGTATAAATGTATAGAATAGTATAGCATATGAACATCTATTCTATTTGAATCTACACATGTGTTATTAACATTAGTTTTAATTAGAATATAATTGTGTTAATAATACTAATATATTAGCATATAATAAATACACTGAATTATAATTAAATATTAATATATACATGTATATTTATTAAAATCCATATGTAAGTATTATGTAATCATTCCTGAGCCAACTCTGCATCAACCTTAAAATGTTCTTGTCTGCCTTTTATGTGCTTCTGTATGATTTTTCTTTGACCCTCGGTGTACATTTTAATTGATTTCACCATGAAATTAAAAAGGTTTAGCCTCTAGGTCTTGGGATGCTTGTTATTAAGAAAGCCCAGTGGTGGGCACTAATAATAAGTACAAGTCACCTCGCCCAGTATTGGCACGGGCAGATGTTTACTATAGAACAAATGGGTGTGTGTGTGTGTGTGTGTGTGTGTGTGTGTGTGTGAGTCTGTGGTGGTAATGAGGCTGTGATGACCATTGTGGGACTGTGGTCTTAGAGTACAATATGCTTGAGTTTGGTCACACACAAAGAGACCTCACAGTTCTTGCCCTACTTAACATCCCTGACACTAACTAATTGAATGAATAAGCTGATCAAAATCTGAAAACTTGATTCTACTGCATGAAAATATGGAGAAGCAAGTCATATTTGAAGTCTGCAAAGAATGGAGTGAAATGAAGTAGTGGGCCTCTCAACATTACTGTGTATCTAAACAAATTAACCTCTTGCCAAGGTCCCTTGCATCTGGAATATGTTGCAGGCAACTTCAGTGGTATTTTTCTTATGATAGTGAGAACAATGAAAGCTCCCATGCATTCATTCTTCTTCCTAGTCTGCACTGGGAGAAGTTGGGAGGGACGAACAGAGCAGAAGCTACCCCACACACTAAGTAACTTTTCTTTCTTTCCAGTTCTCCACATGCTTAGAAGTTGAAAAGTCACCGTGCCCAACACCTGTGCAAGCTTTCAACCAGCTGAGTGTAACAAAAGTCAGTACTCAGTGATATAGAAAACACACACACACACACACACACACACACACACACACACACACAGATCCTAAAACACTGGTTCCTGCACCAACACGATATCCAGGACTTGTGAATGCCTATAACCATGACAATAACTTAGTTTCCTCATCTGTCAAGTGAAGAGATTAATCTCAATGATCTCTAACTTTCCTTCCAAGGTAATGTTCTCTTATCTGCAACTTAAAAACCTGAAAAGTTTGAGTTAACTGGAACAATGAGAGAAAATCCCAAAGGGTAGAAAACCAAGAAATGAAGAACAGAAAATTGAATACACTTGTACTAGATTCAGAATTTAACCTGTATCTCTTATCTAAGTACTGAATGACTGGCAAAGAACTAAGTGGGCTGGAGATATTAATAATTAATGTTAACAATGGTTTTTTTGCATTTGGTGGCCACTATGATGGCAAGGAAAGACAGAACAATGGATGAAAAAAATACTAAGATTTATTCACTGGTTTGACAATTTCCTCTGAGAGGCTGAGCTCAGCAGATCCTAAGGGAGAATGAGGGGAACAGCACATCTATAATTTAGTGTTCACTCCACACCTAGTATACCTGGGGTGCAAAACAAGGTTCAGCATTTCCAACCTGCTCCCAGCAAAACTGTATATACCATCTATGCATGTGCAGAAGAATAGGTGTGTCAGTCCACTTTCTGTTGCTGTGACAACATACCCGAGTAAGCAACTTCAAGAGAAGAAAGACTTTGGTTTCCAGTTTCAAAGGACTCAGCCCATGGTCACTCTGCTCTTGTCTCTGTACAACATGGTAAAGCAGAGTGTTATGGGGAAAAGCATGCCGTGGAACAAAGATGCTCCAAGGGAGGGAAGGAGAAAACCAGACAGACAGATAGAGCAGTAGCCAGACAGCAAAGCCTGGGAAGAAGAAAATGGGGGAACAATATAGTCCCCAGGAGCATGTCCACAAGACCCCATTTCCTTCACTTCAGTCTCCACTCTAAGTCTCCATCATTTCCCATCAACCCATCGATCAATTATGAGTCTATTTGCTTGGGGTGGAGCTATATGCTTGTGATCCCAAAACTGATACCTAACTTATGCAGAAGAGTTTGATGCATAACAATACCTATTGATGAAGAGACACCTTCATGTTCCCATCACTTCCCCCAAGACCCTGCCTCAGAATGCTGCTGCCTTGGGAATCAAGCCTTCAGCACACACATCGCTGAGGAACTTTTCAGGAAGGGGAAGCACGTCTGAGCGCTGAATGCTGCTGTGGTTCAAATGCTTGTGGATAACTGTGAGTTCGCTTTTACTGGAAAAGGAGGGGGAAGGAGTTTTATAGGTGGCAGGAACAGAGCACTGGGAGGCCTGCAGGGCTATTAAAATGCAGTGATGGTTCTGTAACACACACAGACCTGCATCTCAATGCTTTGGCCTTTCTGTCCTCCAAATTGAGGTTTGCCTTTGACTTAATGGAACAATTTTCTTCTGATGCCGCAGCAGCCATTTCCTTCCAAGATGGATTGCAATGTGAACTGATCTTTTTCCATTTCATGTCCCAAACCGCAGCACAATTAGTTTCTAAGTAAATGTCAATGGCTTCTGTGGGAGGCTCTGAATGTGAGGCTGGAACATGGGTAGAAAGTCTATGCTGGCTATTCTCTGTAAGACTCATCTTCCTGCTTACAAACCCTGTGGTTCCTGAACAATGTCAATGCCAATGAACATTTCTGATATAAGATAGTTTAAAAGGCAAAGAAACTGTGAGATCTGTTCCAAAGGTTGCCACATGTCTTACAGTAAACATAGATTATTTCCATCTCCAGGCTTCGGTTGAACTCATGATTTTTCTGTCTTGACATCCTCTAATCTCGCAGTGAGATGACCCCACCTTCCAGCCTGACTGAGTTAAATCATGTCCCTCACAACTCCTCTGCTTAAGTCCTAACCCCAGTACCTCAAGCATGTGATTTTATTTGGAAACAGAGTGATTGCATATGTAATTGGTTAAAATGAGGTCTTAACTTACTGAATGTTGGCGTAGGGTAGGCATCTAATCTATTATGACTTATCTCCTTATGAAAAAGGGCAATTCAGCCAGGCCAAGATACCTCAGGCCTATAATCATAGCTACTCAGGAGGCTGAGATCTGAGAACTGAGGTTCAAAGTCAACCCAGGCAGATAAACCCAAGAAACTCATCTCCAGTTAACCACCAAAAAGCCAAAAGTGGAGGCATGGTTAAAATGATAGAGTAGCAACTTTGAATGGGAAATAAAGGAGAGCCATTCAAAAGGAAAATACCATGTGAAGATGAAGGCAAGGGAATGATACGTTTTCCAGAGCCAAAGAATATACCAGAAGCTAAGCAGAGGCTGAGAGCAGAGTCTCCCTCACGGTGCTGAGATGCTACCAACTCTCCCAACACCTCAATCTCTCTTCTAGCTTCCAGACTGATGATATAACGAAAGTCTATTATTTAAGCCATCTAGACTATGGGTTTTCATTATAGCACCCCAGAGAACGAAGAAGACAACAGATGAATAGAGGCAGGGAGGAAGAAAGAAAGGAAAGAGGGAGGGAGGGAGGAAGAAAAGGAGAGGAAGGAGGTGAGAAGTAGGAAAAAGAGAGAGAATAAGAATGAGGGAGTGATACAGAGGAGGAGAAAGGGAGGAAGGAAGGGAAGAAGGAAAAGGAGAAATAAAGGAAACATAAAAGACCAAAGTCAGTTATAGTTGAGGAAACTTAGACTAATGAAACTAGGTGAATGGCAGCTAGGAATTTAGAAGCAGTGCATTTAGAAACATAGCACTATCTTCTTCATTTTAACCCTTGCACTACTTCCTAAGCTGCAGTATTAACTCAAGAAGAAACAAAAAATGAGCAAGAGGAGCTTCCTCCATCTGACTTGCTAGCCCCAAATAATTAGTGTGCTCTACACATTGAGAAAGGGCATCCTAAAAATGACATGTGTCCTGGAGAAGCAAATGCTTGGAAAAAATGGTTCCTCCTGGCACGAAGCGCCTATCTTAAAGGATGCATTCTCTCTCAAGGATAAACACAGATTTAAGATATATGGCCAGAATGCAGGAGGCCCAAATATAATGGTCATATATTTAAAGGACAGGTCAGTTTTAAAGACCCTGAACCCAAGTGGTAAAACTGGAATCCCAAGAGTGATTGATTATTGGCAAAGATAAACACCTATGTGTCTGACTTTAAGTCAGGCCCTGCCTTTACATCCCTGATGTCAAAGGTCCCACTATGGCTTGCTCCCTTTGAGAGGACCCACACTTGCCTTTCTGCTTATCTATTTGTTTGCTTTTGGTCTGCTTGTCAGCTTACTTGCTTGCTTACTTACTCAATAAAGCTCTGCCAAATTTTCTTACCATTGTGACTTGTCCAGAAATTCTTAGTCTGCAATGGAAGTCAAGGACCCTATGTGAAAAGTCCCTACTTTTTCGAGGGAACAGTCAAGGGCATTCAAGCACTTAGGATGGTCTCAGCCTCCATGTTCACCTGAGCTGGTACACCTGAGTTGGCTGGATTCCTTTCTAGAACTGATCTTCAGTATGAACCTGCTTCCCCAAGTCTCAATTTTTACAACACTGCATTTTCCTGACCCTTGCTAATGCAACAACCAGTGTTTTTGTTATTGTTTTTGTTTATGTGTATATTGTTTTGTTGTTTTGTTCCAGGACTGGGGCTTGAACTCAGGGCCTGGGTGCTGTCCTTTAGCTTTTATACTCAAGACTGGAACTCTACCACTTCAGCCACACCTCCATTTCCCCCTTTTCATTAGAGAGAAGAGTCTTGCAGGGCTGGGAAGGTGGCTCAGTAGTAGAGTGCTTGCCTTGCATGCATGAGGCCCTGGGTTCGATTCCTCAGCACCACATAAACAGAAAAAGGTGGAAGTGGCGCTGTGGCTCAAGTGGTAGAGCGCGAGCCTTGAGCTGAAGAGCTGAGGCAGCACCCAGGCCCAGAGTTCAGGCCCCACGACCAGGAAAAAAAAGTCTTGCACCACTCCCAAATTACTCAAGCTGATTCAAAACTTTGGCAAAGTAGCAGGTTATAAAATTAACCTCCAAAAATCAATGGCTTTTCTGTATGCCAACAATGAGAAAAGTGTGGCTGAAATTAGGAAAGCAACTCCATTTGTAATAGCCCCACAAAAAATAAAATACCTAGGAATTAACTTAACTAAAGAAGTGAAGGACCTCTATGATGAAAACTTTAAAATCTTGAAAAAGGAAATCAACACAGAACTAAAAAAATGGCAAAGCCTCCCATGCTCCTGGATTGGAAAGATTAACATCGTGAAAATGGCAATACTTCCCAAGGCTATCTACAAATTCAACGCAATACCTATCAAAATTCCACCCTCATTCTTCAAGGAAATAGAAGAGGCAATCCAAAAATTCATATGGAACAATAAAAGACCCCGAATAGCAAAAACGCTCCTCAACGGAAAGAACACTGCTGGAGGAATATCAATACCAAATTTCAAACTCTACTATAAAGCCATAGTAATCAAAACAGCTTGGTATTGGCATAAGAACAGACCTCAGGACCAATGGAATAGAATTGAAAACCCAGAAATGAACCCACAGACCTATAGCCATCTAATCTTCGATAAGGGAGCTAAAACAATAGAATGGAAGACAGACAGCCTCTTCAGTAAATGGTGCTGGCAAAATTGGTTAACTACCTGTAGAAAACTAAAGCTAGATCCTTATATATCACCCTGCACCAGAATCAACTCCAAATGGATCAAGGACCTTGAAGTCAAAGCAGACACTCTGAAAACATTACAGGATGGAATAGGAGAAACCCTAAGTCTCCTTGGCTCAGGCCGAAATTTTTTGAATAGAGACCCGGAAACACAACAAATCAAAGAAAGGTTGGACAAATGGGATTGCATAAAGTTGCAGAGCTTCTGCAGGGCAAATGACATAGCTAGCAAGATCAATAGAAAGCCCACGGATTGGGAGAAGATCTTTACTAGCCATACAACGGACAAGGGGTCTCATATCTAAAATATACTTGGAACTCAAAAAATTAAACCCTCCAACAACAAATCCTTAAAGAAACAACTGCCCAATAAATAAGTGGGCGAAAGACTTAAAGAGAAACTTCTCTGAAGAAGAAAGAAGGATGGCCAATAGACACATGAAGAAATGTTCAACATCCCTAGCCATAAAAGAAATGCAAATCAAAACAACATTGAGATATCACCTCACTCCAGTTAGAACGGCAAAAATCAAGAACTCTAACAACAACAGATGCTGGAGGGGATGTGGACAGAAAGGAACCTTACTTCATTGTTGGTGGGAATGTAAACTTGTTCAACCACTTTGGAAAGCAGTATGGAGGTTCCTCAAAAGACTCCACATAGAACTCCCCTATGACCCAGCAATCCCACTTTTGGGCATTTACCCAAATGTTTACAAACAAGACCACACTAAAGCTACCAGCACAACAATGTTTATTGCAGCATTATTTACCATAGCTAAGATATGGAACCAACCCAGATGCCCCTCAGTAGATGAATGGATCAAGAAAATGTGGTATATATACACAATGGAATTCTATGCCTCCATCAGAAAGAATGACATTGCCCCATTTGTTAGGAAATGGAAAAACTTGGAAAAAATTATATTAAGTGAAGTAAGCCAGGCCCAAAGAAACATAGGTCCCATGGTTTCCCTTATTTGCAATATCTAGTATATGTATGAGTCAAGCGGAAAAGGTCAGATAATGTGATGTCAGGAAAATGAACCCTTAGATATGTATTTTAATGTTTTTTTTCTTTCATGCATGTGTTTCTAAAGCATTTATAAGATTATCTCTTTGTTGCTTTGTATGTCCCTCCCCCACAGTATAACCCCTGCTTTCACTATATTTGATGTCAGTATAACTTGTGGAGGAGATGGGGGAAAAACCAGTTGTTTAAGGATACAGGTGGACCTGTTGCAACAATGAGAAGTACAAGTTGTCATGTCCAAAACGAGCTTTTACAACGTCGGGGGGGGGGGGGGGGGGGGAGAAGGATTGGGATTGGGGGGGAGGGGGGAGGTTGGGAAGGGATGTGAAGGGTAAACCAAAGGAGGAGGCTGCAATGCTTGGTAAGAAATGTATGCATTATCCTGCCCATGTAATTGTAACCCCTCTGTACAGTATGTTCACAAATAAAATAAAATTAAAAAAAAAAAAAAGTCTTGCAGACATTCCTGCCCAGGCTGGCTAATGGTGATCCTCAGATCTCAGTCTCCTGAGTACCTAGGGTTACAAGCATGAGCCACCAGTTATAACAAGCTACAACCAAGTACAACCAGCTTTTGTTAAATGCCTTGGCTATTGCTCCCAGATAAGATTTTCTTACAATGTATTTTTAATATAATTTTATTATGATAATTAAGGTGTTGTATACAGAGAGGGGTTATCATTTCATATATCAGGTAATAATTACAATTGTTTTTGGACAATGTCACCCCTTCCTTTGTTTTCCCCCCAGGTATTTATTTTTAATTAACAAATAAAAATTATGTATATTTATTGTACACAACAAAGACTGGATCTTCTTTGGGTTAAGCATTGTATCATTATGCAACTTACTTTCATAACTCAGGATCTTTCAAAATCTGCTCAGAAACTAAGTTTTAGTGTTTTCAAGTAATATTTGCAATCAAATAATGCTTACAATTACTAACATATATAAGTGTCTCCCTCATAACAGGAACTGTATGTCCTAAGCACTTTGTATGCATTTGATTATTAAATTTCCACAGCAATCCCACCAAGTAGGTATTAAATCCTCACTTTAGCTGGGAGCTGATGGCTCACACCTGTAATTCTAGCTATTTAGGAGGCTGAAATCTGAGGATTGTGGTTTGAAGCCAGCCTGGGCAAAAAAGTCCATGAGATTCTTATCCCCAAGTAACCACTCCAAAAAGCTGGAAGCAGACCTTTGTCTTTGGTAGAATGCTAGCCTTGAGAAAAAAAAAAAAAAAAAGCTCAAGAACAGTTCCCATCCCCTGAGTTCAAGTCCCAGGACCAGGAATGCACACACACACACACACACACACACACACACACACACACACGAATAGATATGGATAAGTAGATATGGATATATAGATATAGATACTGATGTCTTACCCCTTTAATGCAGATAAGAAACCTGGGCCTGGGCAGGTAAAATATCTTTCTCAAGGTTAAGCACCCAGCCAGTTAAGGCTCAGTCTCAAGTCAGGCCTATTTGGCTTCCAAAAGCTAGGCTACTAGCCCAACCAATTAATGGTTTTCAAAGGGCCTTCCTGACACAATAAAGGCGTGGATGAGGACAGGCCTCAGTGATAGGAGTGGAAAAAGGGCTGACGCTGAAGACTAGCTTCCTGAATTCAGAGGTGGCTGAATGTCTTAGCTAAGCAAGCCTCCAGGATCCTACCAGCCATTGTCCTGTTTTCAGAGCAATTACCCATCCCCTTAGCTTTTCCTCTCTTAATAGCAATATGACTCTCATAGTTCATGCTGCATTGCTGCCTTTTGCTGAGTCTTTCCCAGAGATCCTGGTCAGCCACGGTTATGATGTTTTGTGTGTAGGAGTTAAATCCTCATCTAGAGGGACAGAGCAGACCCATATTTAGTGAACACCTGGGGAGACCAGATGCACCCTTCCAAGCATCCCATTTCTATTGTTTTGCTCTTTTTGATTTAATTACTCAGGCTCTTCCCCTCTTGTAAGTATTTGTGTAATAAATTCCATGCTACTCTTGCATGAGTATTCATAAACTAGGAGTAAATTACTCTTTCAATCACTATGGCTTATATATTACTACATCAACTGCTCTACAATTCTACTGTCCCGCCCTGTCCCAGGTCCCTCAAAAACCATAACCAAAAAGAAGCCCAGACAGATTTCCATCCAGAACCTGCCAGCACAGGGCTATTCCTTTGACTTTATGCCTTGTGTGTGGTTTCCTAGTGTGGCAGGTTATTTAATGCTTACATGGTGATATTCTATCTCTGTTTCTATTGTCCCCTAATGGCCATCAGAGCTCTCTCATTCAAACACAAGTTTGTGTGAAATCAAAGAGAAAGCAGTAACCCAGCAGGGCAGCTCACAGCTGTGTTTTTTAGTAATCATCCGAACAGCTTCCTAGGGTG
This sequence comes from Dipodomys spectabilis, assembly GCF_019054845.1. Lineage (NCBI taxonomy): Eukaryota > Metazoa > Chordata > Mammalia > Rodentia > Heteromyidae > Dipodomys > Dipodomys spectabilis. Next base: position 8,013,124 of record NW_024870686.1, on the reverse strand, counting down.
GCAGCCCTATTTGAGTCAGCAAACTTCACTTTAACTATGAGTGACTCTAAGTGTGGTAGGCCCATTTGCTGCCCTACAATGATTTAGGGGTGGTCCTTTTTCAGTCTGGGCATCCCTGGAGGGTAGTCTTATTGGTAAGGTGAAGCAATTGCTACTAAATGTGATAGAAGGAAACACACACACACACACACACACACACACACACACACACACACACACGCGCGCGCGCGCGTTACCTCCTTGTGATTTAACTCTATTAGTAATCTGGATCTCTTGTCTCCTACTCTCTACTCTTGTCAGAAGTTTGCTCTATCAGAGCAAACTAGATCTCTGATAGATTTGTTAACTTTGAGTTTTAGGGGCAGAGCAGAAATAGTCCACCACAGACACACCATCTCAAATGCTTGGCTCCTATAGAAATATAGCCATATCAGTGTAAAGAATATGCCTGGAGCTGGGTGCCTGTGGTTCATGATTATAATCCTAGCTATTCAGGAGGCTGAGATCTGAGGACTGCGGTTCAAAGGCAGCCCAAATAGGAAAGTCTGTGAGACTCTTATCTCCAATAATCCACCAGAAAACTGGAAGTGGCGCTGTGGCTCAAGTGGTAAAGCACTTGCCTTAAGCCGAAGAGCTGAGGGACAGTGCCCAGAGTTCAAGCCCCATGACCAAAAAAAAAAAAGAATATGCCTGGATCCATTTTCTCCTATCCCTTATGGAAGGAAAAGAATTAGAAAGAAAGAAAAGACTGAGGAAGAAATTGGGCAGCCCACACTGCCCACTTCTGTTCAGCTGGAAATAGAAGAGTTGGTAAAAGAACAGAACCAGGGCTGGGAAGGTGGCTCAGTGGTAGAGCACTTGCCTTGCATGCATGAGGCCCTGGGTTCGATTCCTCAGCACCACATAAGCAAAAAGAAAAAAAAGCCAGAAGTGGCACTGTGGCTCAAGTGGTAGAGCGCTCGCCTTGAGCTGAAGAGTTGAGAGACAGCGCCCAGGCCCAGAGTTCAGGCACCATGACCAGAAAAAAAAAAAAAAAGAACAGAACCAAAAGAGGAAGCAGGAATGAAGATACAAGGAAGCCCATGGCAGCTACCCAGGCCTATCCACGTTCTCTTAGGGTGGGGAAGACAGGAGGAAACTGCAGGGGCAGATGGAAGTCCAATGGGCCTGAGCTGTGTTTGCCTCTCACTGCAGCCATCACCAGGCTTGATGAGTCACGCAGTGCCTCCCACAGCTCCAGGAACCACGTCATGAGTAGCTTGTCTCGCTGGGTGGGAAGACGAATGCCAATTGATGATATCGGACCTGGGAGCTGTTAAAAGACGATGATGTCAAGATGTTAGCAGCCACATTCCATTTGTCCAATCTAGTGGAAAGCTGACGTTCTCACCTATGGAAACTGCAGCGTGCCCGCAGGAGCCGTTCTCACCGGATGATTCATAGGCACGCAGTGGTCTATGAAGTTGATTTCTCAGAGGACTGTGGGAATTGTCCATCATTTTCTGCACCAGCAGAATCTTTCTTATTCCTGTGTCATCCCCACTGACAGATACAGCGGACCTGAGCTAGCTCATCTTAAAAACAAAAAAACAAAATGAAGTCTTTCCCTTGACCTTATACACTCCTACCCATCTTTCTGATTCTTTTTATAGAAGAATTCCTGCGAAAATATAAGATGGCTATGGTCTCTATTGTTTTTACTTCCTGCTTCCTCTCAAACAGCTTCTTCACTCTCAGATCCTTTCAGATGGCACTATTGGCCCCTACTTGCTTAATCACAGGTCAATTCTCTGCCCTATCTTACAGAACTTCCATGCACTCAACCCCTCCCTCCTTCTTTCCCTTTTTTTTTTGGTCGGTTGTGGGGCTTGAACTCAGGGTCTGGACGCTGTCCTTGAGTTCTTCAGCTCAAGGTGAGTGATCTACCACTTGAGCCATAGTGCCATTTTCCCTCCCTCCTTCTTAAATTCTACGGACACCTGAAGTCCCATAACACTGTGCTTTCTTGGATTTCCTCCTGTGTTATTCATTTTTTCTGAATCTCTTCTGCTTGACCTTTTAATGTTAGGTTGACCAGGACTGAATCTACAAATCTTCTCTTTTGTTTTTTCTTTCATTTTCCTTTGCTTTTGCCCCCTTTTCTTTTTTCTCTCTTTGTTCCTCTCTATATATCTGACCTTCTTTTCCCTCTCTATCCAAGTAACCTCTTTCTGCCCCATACCTATATATTTATGACACTGAAATCCACCTTTCTAGCCCTTGTCTCTCTTCTCAGGCCTACACTTACATACCCACCTGCCTGTGTAATGAGCATATCAAGATGAAATGTCCAAAATTAAACTCTTGATGTTATTTCTGAACTATTTCTCCTCATCTTTCTTTGTGAGTAGAATGGAGCTCTATCAATTACCAAATTGCTCAAGTTCAAATCTCCCCTTACATATCACCGTCAGCCAAACACTCCTACTGGTTCTAATTAAAAATGTACTCAGAATTTAATTGTATCTCAAATCATCCACTGCTACAGCCCCAATCTGAGTCCAGCCTGGACAGGAATGCCCTTCCCTAGGTTTTCACACTGGACCCTATAACAATGCATTCCTCCACTCAACAAGGAAAAATACACTCAGAAGTCTAAATCTGTCACATCACTTCCTTGAATAAGTCCTATTAATGGTTTGTAATATTATAGAATGAGATCTAGGCATGTCTGCATGTGTATAAGATCCATCTGATCTTACCCTGCTCCTGTTTCAGGGTCTTCCCACTGCTGTTCCTTCTGCCAGGAATGCCCACCCCCACTGCATCCCCAGCCCAGGTCATAGGAGAGCCACCTACACCATCAAGGATTAGCTTCATGCTCACCTCCTAGCAAAGCTCTTTTCTAACTATACAATTTACAGTGGATCCCAAGCCCATCATTCTTTGTGTTATATCCCACATGTCCATTCATATTATCTTCCTCAACTTCTCTTCCATTTTAAAATTTTTATTTATTTCTGTTTATGTGGTACCAAGGAACCCAATCTAGGGCTTCATGCATGTTAGGCAAACACTCTACCACTAAGCCACCTTTCCAGCCCGCAATTTCTCTTTTTACTTATGTATGACATGTTTTCATCTTTCCATTTTGACCATAAGATAGAAATCATGTTTTTCTTATTTGCTGTTCCCTAACATAGAGCAATATCTCTTTCACATCCTATGTCCAATACAGATTTCTCACATGAGTAGATGTTTCTGTCATGATACACTCTATATTGTGTTTGTCTCTGGCATGAGTTGTCTGGACAAATTTTAAATAATTTGGCTTTTATTCACCACAGCCCAAGTTTTTTCATGTGTCTTTATCTAAACATGTGCTAAAACTTCCCTCTTTGTTCAGATTACAAACTTAGAAGTGGCCAAGAGAAGAGACTGGACAGGGGTACTAAAAAAAATGAAAAATCTCTGCAGTGGCTAAAGAAAGGTTAGAAGCATGCAGAAGCATCAAACTGAGCTAAGTGGTCGTGTGAGTAAGAAGCTTTGAAAACCACTCGTGAAAGTTGAGGGTAGTGATCACAAGGAGGTGAGAGGATGGAACCTGGGAGAGACTTGTCTGGCTATTGAAAGCCCAGTCTTGTTTTACACAGTTTAGTAGCTCCTTGTTCACTTGTTCTATACCACACAACAGCCTTCAGCCTCAGGATTGAATACAACAGCTACCATTTAAACTCAAATCAATTAGCATACATGTTGGAGCTTGAATTAAATTGACTGAAACTAAATAAAAACCAAGACTCTATTCTTTGGTCTACCAATCGCATCTGAAATAACTTCTTAACCTGCTGGACTATCTAGTCACTCTGGATCAGACACAGCATTTCCATTCCAGAAGGAAGCTCTGTGGGCTGGAGCTGGTCTAGGAAATGGGCTCTTGGGACAGTGAATTCATCCACCTCTCTGTTGTTATTTCTTTAAATGTCAGCCCCGTCACTTTTACATGGAAATATATCTCTACCCTGGTTAAGCAATAGGTCTCTCAAGGCCTGGGAATTTCAGTTGAGCAGGCAAGACGCTGATGAAAACAGCTTGTAAAAGCATGTGCCAGAAGCCTTGCCCACACACAGAGGAGGTGTATGTCTTCAGACAGCCTATGGTTGCCTCAAAGGAACTGGAGAAATCACATCTCTGAGCCAAAGAGGGTATGTCTTTTCACTGTTCTCCTTCAACTCTAAATCTAAGGTCACTTATGAGAATATCTCTGGGATTTGTTAGTTGCTTATTAGGTTTACATTCTACATCTCCAGTGAGATTATCAATCATCTTCAGGCAGGGAAATGACTTATGCCCTTATATTATCTCCTCCCTGATGTTTTGTATATAGATGATAAGTACATACTAGCTTTCAGACTAATTTGCATTCTAATTAGCTCTGTAGATGCTCTTTCTGTTCATAAGGTCTTGAGGAACGACAAGAATTATCTCATTACCTTCCCTGTTTTACCTGGCAGGGACCTAATTGTTTATATACAAATACTGATTAGATTGGATGGATGGATGGATGGATGGATGGATGGATGGATGGATGGGCAGATAGCTTGTGGACTGATGGATGGTGGATGGATGGATGACCTCACATACACACAGATGGAAAATCTAGTATGTCAGTAATCTCCCTAATTCTATCGACAGAACTATTTGCATCTTAGATTTAGCTTTGTCCTATCCTTTGAAGGCAAGGAAAAGTGGTTTTTAAGTCAAGTATGTTGATGAAAAAATGAGAGCTTTTCCAGTGTCATCAGAACATTCTTAGAAAGTTGTATTAGAAAAGCCATTTTCTTCCCTTCTTTCTGATAGAAAACTCAACCAGGAAAAAGAACAAATCTAGCCCAAAAGAAAAATACAGATATAGGAAAATTGAACAAAAAATTATGATAGGCATTCAGATTTCTTGAGCAGGTTTTAGAGCTCTAAAAAATCCAACCTTGAGTACTTATCATAGACTACTGCATTTCTTATTACCATATCTTGTCTCTTTCTGAGTGAAGGAAGAACGAGACACAGGCTGCACTGAGGGGAGGTATATGAGATCACAAAGTTAGGTACTGGCCAGCACTTAGCTACATGGCCAAGCTACAAGTTTGACATTGCAAATAATGCATTGTAGAAACTCAGGGGAGAAAATGCCAATTCCTATTTTAGAAACCAGTTCAGTTATTATCTGATCATCCTGAATATGTGTGTGTTTAAGTTTTGTGCTTTTTTTTTTTTAATTAAGGCTAAGTGAAAAAGCCAAAAGTGTTCAGGTTAGAGAAAGGTAATTTTCCTTAATGTCTGGATTAATGGTGGTAGTGGTAGTGGGTTATTAGGAGTGGCTGTCAGGGAAGGGAAGCTCATTTCTAACTCATTCTCACTGTAAAGATATAACCCATTAGCAGGTTCCATTCTGTGTGACTATCTTCTATTAGAATTTGTACTTGTGAAGTCTCTAGACTTTTTCTCCTGTGGTATGTCCACTGGAGTTTGTCAAGAGAAAATCAGGATAGAAGTCAATTTTAATGCATCAAAGACAATTCTAGAAGGTAATGTCGTGTGTGTGTGTGTGTGTGTGTGTGTGTGTGTGTGTGTGTGTGTGTTTGCACCAGTAATGGGACTTAAACTCACAACCTTGTACTCTTGCTTGGCTTTTTCACTCAAGGAGGGCACTCAGTCGCGTGAGCACACCTCCATTTCTGGCTTCTTGCTGCTGGTAAATTGGAAATAAGAGTCTCATGGATATGTCTGCTTCAAACCAGCCTCAAATCTCAGCCTCCTGGGTAGCTAGGATTACAAGCATGACCTGGGGATGCTTAGCTTGAAAAATGTAATGTTTAACACACAGTCTTTGTAATTTCTCCAGAAGGGTCAAACTGACTTTCCTTGGTAACAGTTTAGTGCCCCTTTTATCTCGGTCTTCATTTTGGTGGGGGGGAGGGTAGGGGTGGTCAGGTCGTGAGGCCTGAACTCTGGGCCTGGGCGCTGTCCCTCAGCTCTTCAGTTCAAAGCTCTACCACTTGAGCCATAGCGCCACTTCCAGCTTTTTTCTTTTTGCTTATGTGGTGCTGAGGAATCAAACCCAGGACCTCATGCATGCAAGGCAAGCGCTCTACCACTGAGCTACCTTCCCAGCCCATCGGTCTTCATCTTATACCTTCCTGATCAGCTAGATGTCTTTAACAGAGCTCCATCCAGAAGGGAAGCATTTGGCAGAAGTCAGCTGTAGGAATCCACAGCAATCTCTGTAGAGGAAAAGCTTACTTCCATGTATCCTCTATATCTTGTCTTGGAGTCTCACACTTACACCATCACAGAGAGCTTGTAAGACCATGTATCCCCACTGTCATTTTTTTTTTTTTGGTCAGTTGTGGAGCTTGAACTCAGGAATTGGATGCTGTCTCTGAGCTTTGTTTTGTTCAAGGTCAGCATTAGAGCTTTCAGCCACAGTGCCACTTCCAGTTTTCTGGTGGTTAATTGGAGATGAGAGCTCAGTTCCCTGAGTAGCTAGGATTACAGGCATAAGCCATCCGTACTGGAACCCACACTCATGTTAACAGTCACCCTTGTCTCCATTTCCTACAAACTTTTCTGGAAAAATGAAGATCAGAGCCATCTGCTTTGGAAGTGTTTCTAGTCATATTGTCTTTCCTCAGAAAGTGCTAGAAATAGAGGCCAAATTCAAAGCTATTACATCATATAAAGCTATATGGAGACAGGGCCAGAGTTCCTGACTCTGCCACATCCCTGAAGGAAAGCTTGCCAATTCTTGTTGCAGGAGTGTCATTTCAGATGCCAGAGCTGGAGCCTGGAGGAGCTGTGTGGCCTGGAGGCATTCAGAAGCATCACAACACAAAGCCAGGTGGCTGAGAGAACACACAGACTCACTGAGCACTGCCTTTGGCTTCCTGAATTGGAAATTGGCCTCAGTCTCCAAGCTGCTCTCCAGAATCAAACAGCATCCAGCATGAGGTGAAAGAGGACATAAACATTCAAGAGTTAGTGAGCCCCAAGCAAAAATTGGCCTGAATGGTTATTGTCTGGGCTTATGTAAAGCCTTCACTGTGCTTTATGACTTAGGTGGGTGAGTGCTCAGACTGCACCTAGTGCTTCCCCACAAGCTTGAACTTCATTATTGAGCTACCCCCTCCCTCTCCCAGCCAATGATTAGGGTTGTTTTTTCCTGTTTCTTCCTCTTTCTTTCCCTCCTTTCCTCCCTCCCTCCTTTCCTCTTTCTTCTTTTCCTCCCTCCCTCCCTGCTGGCTTCCCTCCCTCCTTTCATTCCTCCCTTCCTCCTTCCCTCCCTTCTTCTTCCTTCTCCTCCTTCTTCCTCTCTCACTCCCTCTCTCCCCCCCTCTCTGTCCCTCTCTCTGTTTCTATACCAGGGATTGAAATCTTGAGCTACACAGGATCAAGATTTTTTTGTTTTTCAGACAGGGACTCTAGGTAACTGTTTAGGTCAGCCTCCAACCCCATCCTCCTGTCTCTGCCTCCCAAGTGGCTAGGATAATGGGTGTGGGCCACCTGGCTTTGAGTTCCTTTCTTTGGAGTTAGTCTTGTCTAGAAACAACATAGAAACTATACCACCCAAAGACTCAGAGCTGAAGTCAGGATCTTCTTGACTAACAAGATAATTTGTTCAGGTTAAAAAATAACCTGAATCAAACAGCATCCAGCATGAGGTGGACAGGGGCTTATTGATACAGTTACTGACCTTCCTCATAAGTTATGCTTGGTAGCCGGCAAAAGCAAGCACATTTTCACATTTAAAGTTAAGTCTACAAAGGGCTAAAGTTGGAGCTTTCTCCTTGGAGAAGGTTGAAGGCTGCCCTTCTTTTTGTTTTTAGCCCTTTACTACTCAATGTTTTCAACAGCATACATCTGGCCAAAAAAGCCAAACCCACTTGCTTGATGGATGGTAAAAAGCCTTAAGGCTGAAGAGTACTCTGAAAGATCAGTGAGTGCTTAGGAAAAAGTTGAAGCTACGAGAATTCTTTTTCTACTGGAAAGAGTCATCACTGGGAGCATCAAACTTCAGTATAATATGAATTCTTTGGATCGAAAACACTTTTCAAAACACTACGGATACATTCAATAAAAGACGATGGAGTAAAATGCTGTTTTTTTTCTTTCCTTTCTGAAAACCTTAGAATAGTGTCTACAATTCCGAAACCATTCTGAAGAGTATTTGGATCTGATAGAGCAAGAGTAATGGGTACGATGAATACTAAAGATTGGACCAGCAGATCCACTGTTCATTCAATAATTGAAAATAATATAAATCCTCCAGATCTAACGCAAACTCTGTGAAAGTCAGTGAAAGAATCCCACGAAACTGAGCCAAACATGCCGTACTTGGTGCAGTTTAGCATAAATTTCTAGAGAGAACACATGGAAGAGAAGGAGCATTTCTACAGCGATACTCCAAGGTTTGCCACGCCAATATGGCAGGGGCTAGAGTCTGGAGCTGGATTGTTGCCCCAGGGCTTATGTGTTGAAAGCTTGGTTTCCAGCTGTTACCAATATTAGGAAGTGGCAGAAACTCTAGGAAATGGGGCTTAGTTGCTGGAAGAAGGCTACTGGTGTATGACTTGGGATGTTATGTTTTGTATCCAGGCCCAGGCTCTCTCTGCTTCCTGGATGCCAAGAACTGTTTCGCCATGTGCTCTAGCTGCCATGATATCTTGCCTTGCCCTAGGCCCCAAGAAGGAGCCAGCCATGGACTGAACCTCCGAGAGACCATGAGACAAAATGATGTTTGCTCTTGTCAATTGATTTCCCCAGCTAGTTTTGTCACAATGATGACAGGCTAATTAATGCATCAGGAGCATGTGGAAGGCTTGGAGAGGAACCCCACAGTGGCACCCGTGTGTTTATATCACACACACCCCTGTTTACTGCAAGGCAGGACAGCCAAGAATTTAAAGAAAGCAAGTCATTCAAGCAGAGAGAACTCAGTGCAGTCTTGAAGACAACCAAGGCAATAATAATTATAAATAAATTTGAAAGCTATACTCCATCACCTAAGGATATGATTAAAGCTGTATCTAGAGGAAAATTATTAGGCTTAAGTACTGAGCATTAATAAATAAAAAACAAAAAGGAATGCATTAATTATTCAACTTAGAAAATTCAAAAAGAGCACAAGGCAATTACAGAAATCAAAAGAAATAAATAAATAAAAGTTAATCAAAATGAATAAATTTTAAAAATAGGTATTTGGAACCAGGCACTAGGATTACAGGCCTGTAATCCTAGCTACTCAGAGACTGAGAGCTGAAGATCACGGTTCAAAGCCAGACCAGGGCAGGAAAGTCGTGAGACTCTTATCTCCAATTAACCAGCAGAAAACCAGAAGTGATGCTGTGGCTCGAATAGTAGAGTGCTGGCCTTGAGCTGAAGAGCTGAGGGACCACATTCAGGCCCAGAGTTCAAGCCCCATGACTGACAAAAACAAAAAATGGTATTTGGCAGAAAAATAACTAAGTCCAAGATCTGGTACTTTAAAGTAAAATGGAAAACTATTAAAATTTTCAGTGAAAAAGCAAAACACAAATGCATCAAGTAGGAATGAGAATAAGGAAATAAAACAAAGATAACTTTTTAAACTAGGCAAATAAATGTGGAAATATAAGAAAACATAAAAAATTTTCTAATTGTCAGGACGTACATTGTTTCAAAAATGAAATTTTTCACTTATTTTTAGCAGTCTTGGGGTTTGAATTTAGGGCCTTGTTCTTATTAGAAACTCTACCACATGAGCCACATTACCAGCCTTAAATTTTTAATTTTTAAGAAGTATTTCATTCTAATACTTATAAATTTTTTAAAGAAAATAAAAATTCCCAATTCCTTAAAAAGTCAGCAAATCCTCAACAAGGATGACATGTCATGCACTCATAAATTTATCACTTGTATCTACACAGATTTGTTTTACTAATAAATCTAGAACAAAAAGTCTTCAGTCAAACACTGACACTTCTCTGGATGCCAAATAAAGCACATTGTGACACTGAAATCCTTTGACCACAGAAGGATAAAGGTCACTATGGTAAACAGGAAATAAGAGAAACATGTTGCTGGGCGCCGGTGGCTCACACCTATAATCCTAGCTACTTAGGAGGCTGAGATCTGGTTCAAAGCCAGCCCAGGAAAGTCTGTGAGAATCTTGCCTCCAATTAACCACCAGAAAACCAGAAGAGGCTCAAGTGGTAGAGCATTCGCCTTGAGCTGAAGAGCTCAAAGACAGTACCCAGGTCCAGAGTTCAAGTCCCACTACTGACAAAGAAAAGAAAAACATGTCTACAATATACAAAAGCACCATGGGAAAACTAATATTTGATTGTAGTTTCTGGATCAAATCAACCATTAGGATCACCAGGTAAATGAATCTTAATCAGAATCAAGAAGTACATTGCAGGTATGTGGGCTTTTTTGAATCATTAAAAACTTAAGGCTAGAATTTGCTCATGGGCATATTTTCTCCAATCAAATGGGAGTTTCTTTGTGTGAAGGTGAATGTTTTGCTTAGATTATCTATTAGACTTTTCAGCGGTGCCTGAGAGAGCATCTTAAAAACAGAAATGATTTATTTGGCCAGTAATTTCAGAGGTTTTAGTTTGTGATTCAGCTTGCTCCATTGGGCCTGTAGTGGGGCAGAACATTATGGTGACAAAAGCATGTTGTAAAAAAAAAAATAAGTTGCTTTACGTCAGTCAGGAAGAAGCAAGAGAGACAAGAAGGGACAAAGACATACTCTTAATGACCTACTTCCTTCAACCAAGCTCCACCTCCCAGTGATGCCATTGTATTAGGAATCCTTCAAGAATCAGCCTATTGATGAAGAAGCTGTCATGATCTGATTATCTCTACAAACACCATCAGAGACACATAAGATCGAAGGTATGTTTTACCACTATTTTAGACAGCTTTCAATCCAGCCAAGATCAACTATTAGAAAGAAGATGTGAGTCTTATGAATGAAGGTCTACTTCCTTTCCAAATGAGGCAGGCAGATAGACTAGGCTCCTTGGTTGCCATAGCCACTTGTAAAACCCAGCCCATAAATCAACCTCTGCCTGGAGATGGCCCCAAGACCCTTCTTCATATATCTGTGGACCCGACAAATGAGTGATACATTCTGATCCATAAGGATGTTTTCTCTGAAAAATCAAATTCCCCTTAATGGGACTTGTACAGTTCTGTGCTTGGCTGTTCTCAAGTGATCTTTTGGGAAAGACTTCTAAGACTTCATCTTTTTGCATTGCATATCATTATAACCGAATTCTTTGTTGGAATAGGCCACATAGTTGAAAACCTGAGGTAACCACTACTTGCCATTCAAAATTCTCCACCATGAGGGGCCCCTCCTGTGGAACTCTTCAACCCTCCTCTCAACCAAAATCAGCCTCAAGTTGTTCCATATAGCAATTCTCACACCTTGTTGCTCTCTTGCTCACACTTGCGCTCACCTTGAGGAGCATCTTCCCACAGTGATGTAAGGCAGGATGGGAATTACAAGGAAAGAAGAGGAGGATGAGTTACATTCTCCAGAAGAACAAAACTGGAGTTTATGAAGAGGAAGTAAAGATGAAAGCAAAGAGAAACGCTATGGCATCCATCCTTGACGTTGAGTTAGCAACTGGCCAAAAAGAAACCTAGTCCTGAATGGTGGCTGCTGACAAGTTCTGCATTAGCAAGAGGTCAGAGCTCAAGGCATTTAAATGTCTCCCAGGAAGCTTAATCCTTCTCTACTTAATCCTCTTAAGCGAATAGGCCATTCTTTCTAGGCTTTGGGCAGAGGCCATTCTGCTCTGAAATACTAGCCAGCTTTAAGAATTAGACCAGGAGTAAACACTACAATTTGGTTTATGAGATGTGGGAAGTCACTTTGCTAGTGGCACAAGTCATCTGTGTAACCCTAGCCATGCACAGATGATTATCTAGAAGATGCATTCTAGGGCATAATTTGTATGATTCCAGATCAAACCTGGCCTTGCAGAGCCAGAAGCTAGAAATATCCAGACACATCCAGAAACATCCTGTCCATTGCAGAAGGATTTCTGCCTCAGCTGCTAGCTGCTGCTAGACTCACCACTCAGAGAGGGGGTGGAGAGGCAGTCCAGACTTGAGACAAGACATGCAGTTGGTAGAATACATTAAGATCTTCTGCTGAGTAATTTATGTTGTAACTGGCTGTGGAAAGAAGGAATAAAGGTCAGCATTTAATTGGGTTGGAATCTCTAAGGCCCTGAGATTGCTTTATTTCTTTGTAAGTGCAGGCTCACTTGTAACCAAAGTGGGTTATTAAACAAATTATATAAGGTCTGTGCTTTGGATCTGGCATGAGACAAAGTATAAATCTGTCCTACTCAAAGAAAAAAATATGACTTACACAGTTTTAAAAGAAGAAATTAAGAAGAAAAGAATTATTATTATTATTATCATCATTATTATTATCATCCATCCATTGTTCATGGAAAGTTTCATCGTGGCTCTTCCACACATGTACTCAATGTATCATCTATCATTCTCTTTGATCCCTATCCCCTCCTAAAACCAAATTTCAATAGATTAAATTAATTTCATGCGTTTTAGTTAGCTAAAATATTATCATTCCAACACATAATTAGTATAAAACATACTGATGAGATGCATTACATGACTTTTTTTCCATATTAGGTCTTCGAAGCTCATTACATTTTAATTAAGGGAAACCACACTGAAGCTTGATCAGTGTTGATGACTGGGACAAAACATCTGAGATAAACAAGTTTCACTTGATCCTATTGTTTTGGGCCTAAGAGTGTGCTGAAGGGAACCTGTTCACCTTATATATATATCAAGAGAGAAATAAAGATGGGGAAGGAGCTGGGGCCCAATATGCCCCTCAAAGACACACCCCTGCGACTTCACTTCCTCCAACTGAGTCATACCCCCTAAAAGCACTCACTACCTTTCAATGGATCCACAAGCTAATAACCAAGCTATTAAGACATAAGCCTTTGGGACACCCAGGATCCAACCTGCAGCAAAACTAATGCCTATGGCATTAGTTAATATAATTAATATAAATATAATTATAATTAATATAAATACAATGCCATAGGCATTGTATTTATATTACCGTATTATACAAAAGGAATTCACACAAGTAGTCTGGACTTTATTGGTCTGATGTAGTCTCCCACAGGAAAACAAAATCCTTGTCTTGCATGGGTTCCTGAAAACCCAGGGATTTATACATTTGCACCCTACCTGTGTACAAAGTGTAGTGAAGAGCAGATGGAGACACTTACCTGGACCGCTGGAGAGTGCTAGACACCTCCCTAGGATCTGGTGCCAGTGCCAATGCCAGGTGTATTTTTGTATCCTTCTCTCTTTTTCTCAGGCTCTGGTTAATTAACTACATTACTACCCAGTCAGATCAACCAATCACAACAAATCCCAGACAGCTGGCTCCATAAAACAGAAACCACAGGACAACTGGACCAACTGGATTTTTTTCTTCTACCTATTATAGTATTTGAAAGATTTCCATTCTGCCCAGCTTTCAGCAGGCAGCACGAGGTGAGGAAAGCATAAAACCTTTTGTCTAGATGAGCTCTGGTTGGTTTATTTAACTTGAGAGTGTGTTGGAGTATTGGATCAGGCTCCATCCTTCACCACCGCTGGTTACAGGATTGACTCACCACTCTCGCCACACCTGAAGAACATTGGCTGACACCTCCATGGGCTGGGGTAGAGCTGGCCCACCTGAGCCATCACTGGCTTGAGGGCCTGGTCTGGGTTATTGGCCAGCAACACTCTCCAGTGCATCATCCTTAGATTCACTGATCCCTAGACTCCTATCTTTAGCTCACTGGTTCAGATTCATATCCACTTCCCTATCCTTTCAGTCCATCTGTGTGGCTTACTGCCCTTGGCTTCTTATTCACCTAATCAAACTTTTCTGTTTCTGCAGCCTCTCAGTGTGGATAAGAGTTTTTATTTGCCATCAAGGACCCTGGACCCCTCATCAGCCAGGTCTTCCTGTCTTGTGCATCTCTTTCCCTAGCAGTAGAGTCTATTTGGGACCGCGAAGTCTGGAGCTACCTACATCCTCCAAGTCTTGAGACCAAACAGGCTGACCCCAAACAGGCCATGTTTCTCAAGCCATCCTCCTCTGTCTTCCACTCCCTGTATCCTCTACCAAGTATCCACAAACTGGATGCCTCCTTCTATGCCCAAACAAATATGCTAATTTCACAAAGCTCAACTTTTATATCTGCAAATACTCAGAATTCAGTGCCTGAAAAGTATGGGTGTCAATGTCTATTATTTCCATCTTTTGAGAAATATTGCTATTGGACAAACCCAACCAACACAAGAATATTTCTTTGTGTGCGAGCTGGATAGCTGTGTGCTTTTTTTGGGGGGGGGGAGAAGTCCAGTCGTGGGCCTGGGCGCTGTCTCTCAGCTCTTCAGCTCAAGGCTAGCGCTCTACCACTTGAGCCACAGCGCCACTTCCAGCTTTTTTTTCTGTTTATGTGGTGCTGAGGAATCGAACCCAGGGCCTCATGCATGCAAGGCAAGCGCTCTACCACTGAGCTACCTTCCCAGCCCTGTGCTCACTTTCTTTATAACATTTGCCCCTTCTCCACTCTGGTGTCCATTCATCAATAAGGAGAAAGATGCCCTGGAAGATTTCCAAATAGTCACTCAACTATGCCTCCCAGCTGGGCACCGGTGGCTCACACCTGTAATCCTAACTACTCAGGAGGCTGAGATCTGAGGATCACGGTTCAAAGCCAGCCCAGGCAGGAAAGTCAGTGAGACTCTTATCTCCAATAAACCACCAGAAAACCAGAAGTGGCACTATGACTCAAGTGGTAGAGTGCTAGTCTTGAGCTGAAGAGCTGAGGGACAGCACCCAGGCCCAGAGTTCCAACCCCTAGACAAAATAATTTAAGTGTCTCCCCACCCCAGTGGTAACTTTCCTGTTGTATGATATCAAAAGTTCTATTCCTTTTTGAATTCAAACCATACATCAAGACCAGGATTTATAATATAGGAAGTTTTTGAACTTGTGAGACTTCCATTGCCTCTTCATAGGGGTTAGCTGCTTAAAGGATGTGTGGACAAGAACTAAGTGAACCGTGGAAACTGAATATCTCCAGCAGGAGGTGGGTGCTTGTCCACAGAGCAAACCTTTGCTTTTTCTTTCACATCAGGGGGAAGCAGGCAGATCTCAAAGAAAACTGGCTGCATAGACTCCACTCCCAAATTACTCAAGCTGATTCAAAACTTTGGCAAAGTAGCAGGTTATAAAATTAACCCCCAAAAATCAATGGCTTTTCTGTATGCCAACAATGAGAAAAGTGTGGCTGAAATTAGGAAAGCAACTCCATTTGTAATAGCCCCACAAAAAATAAAATACCTAGGAATTAACTTAAGTAAAGAAGTGAAGGACCTCTATGATGAAAACTTTAAAATCTTGAAAAAGGAAATCAACACAGAACTTAAAAAATGGCAAAACCTCCCATGCTCCTGGATTGGAAAGATTAACATCGTGAAAATGGCAATACTTCCCAAGGCTATCTACAAATTCAACGCAATACCTATCAAAATTCCACCCTCATTCTTCAAGGAAATAGAAGAGGCAATCCAAAAATTCATATGGAACAATAAAAGACCCCGAATAGCAAAAACGCTCCTCAACGGAAAGAACACTGCTGGAGGAATATCAATACCAAATTTCAAACTCTACTATAAAGCCATAGTAATCAAAACAGCTTGGTATTGGCATAAGAACAGACCTCAGGACCAATGGAATAGAATTGAAAACCCAGAAATGAACCTACAGACCTATAGCCATCTAATCTTCGATAAGGGAGCTAAAACAATAGAATGGAAGACAGACAGCCTCTTCAGTAAATGGTGCTGGCAAAACTGGTTAACTACATGTAGAAAACTAAAGCTAGATCCTTATATATCACCCTGCACCAGAATCAACTCCAAATGGATCAAGGACCTTGAAGTCAAAGCAGACACTCTGAAAACATTACAGGATGGAATAGGAGAAACCCTGGGTCTCCTTGGCTCAGGCCGAAATTTTCTGAATAGAGACCCGGAAACACAACAAATCAAAGAAAGGCTGGACAAATGGGATTGTATAAGGTTGCAGAGCTTCTGCAGGGCAAATGACATAGCTAGCAAGATCAATAGAAAGCCCACGGACTGGGAGAAGATCTTTACTAGCCATACAACGGACAAGGGTCTCATATCTAAAATATACTTGGAACTCAAAAAATTAAACCACCCAACAACAAATCCTCAAAGAAACAACTGCCCAATAAGTAAGTGGGCGAAAGACTTAAAGAGAAACTTCTCTGAAGAAGAAAGAAGGATGGCCAATAGACACATGAAGAAATGTTCAACATCCCTAGCCATAAAAGAAATGCAAATCAAAACAACATTGAGATATCACCTCACTCCAGTTAGAACAGCAAAAATCAAGAACTCTAACAACAACAGATGCTGGAGGGGATGTGGACAGAAAGGAACCTTACTTCATTGTTGGTGGGAATGTAAACTTGTTCAACCACTTTGGAAAGCAGTATGGAGGTTCCTCAAAAGACTCCACATAGAGCTCCCCAATGACCCAGCAATCCCACTTTTGGGCATTTACCCAAATGATCACAAACAAGGCCACACTAAAGCTACCAGCACAACTATGTTTATTGCAGCATTATTTACCATAGCTAAGACATGGAACCAACCCAGATGCCCCTCAGTAGATGAATGGATCAAGAAGATGTGGTATATATGCACAATGGAATTCTATGCCTCCATCAGAAAGAATGACATTTCCCCATTTGTTAGGAAATGGAAAGGCTTGGAAAAAATTATATTAAGTGAAGTAAGCCAGGCCCAAAGAAACATAGGTCCCATGGTTTCCCTTATTTGCAATATCTAGTATAGGTATGAGTCAAGCGGAAAAAGTCAGATAATGTGATGTTAGGAAAACGAAACCTCAAATATGTATTTTAATGTTTTTGTTTCTTTCATGCATGTGTTTCTAACGCATTTATAAGATTATTTCTTTGTTGCTTTGTATGTCCCTCCCCCACAGTGTAACCCCCGCTTTCACTATATTTGATGTCAGTATAACATGTGGAGGAGATGGGGACAAACAAGTCGTTTAAGGATTCAGGTGGACCTGTTGCAACAATGAGAAGTACAAAATGTCATGTCAAAACAAGCTTTACAATGTCGGTGGGGGGGGGGTGGGGGGGTATGATTGGGTGGGAGGGAGGGGGGAGGCTGGGAAGGGAGGTGAAGGGTAAACAAAGGAGGAGGCTGCAATGCTTGGTAAGAAATGTATGCATTATCCTGCCCATGTAATTGTAACCCCTCTGTACAGTATGTTCTCAAATAAAATAAAATTAAATTAAAAAAAAAAAAAAAAGAAAACTGGCTGTGTAACAGTACTGTGACCATCACGAGAATATGGCCCATTGCTTTTCTTAGTAGTCAGTTGCTCAACCTTCTTTGGTCATCTGGACCAAGCGACACCTCCATTTTGGTTCAGATCACACACCTTCTAGCAAAACAAGAGTCTGAGGGACACATGAAAATACTATTTGATAGACATCAGCAGCAGACCCTGGAGTGCAAGCAAAACTAACCCTGGCTTCTGACCTGCACCAGAAAGCAAGTACGGATGCTCATTCTGTACTCCTGTCCAACTAAGTCAGGGGCCTGCAGGCATTGGAGGGCTCCTCTGATGGTAGGCTCTGTGTACAGTCCTCTCCACAACCAGGAGACACTTGGTAGTTGGGTTGAGTTGGAGGTGGGGAGTTCAAAGGGTTGAACCTCTTACAGGTACCCAAACTACACAGTTCAGAGACAACTGTGTTTTCTGGGATTTTTCTAGGATTTCTGACCATAAGACAGAGGAATCTACTACTACATACATCCCATAAAACTTCATTGCCTTTTGCATTTGACTGAGGCTTTGCTCAGCCCCACCTAGAAAAACATTTTATATATATATATACATATATATATATTTAATGTAAAGATACTGTACAGAGTTACAGTTACATGAGCAAGGTAATGAGTCCATTTCCTATTGAGCATCGCTTATACCCTCTATATTTCCCCTACCATCCCTTTCCTCCCCGCTTTCCCTCTCCCACCCACCTACCTCAGAGTTGTAAAAATGCTGAAATAAGGATACAGTATGACCCATTGTAACAATGAGATGTACAAGACAGTATGCTGAAAACAAGACAGTATGTTGAGAAACGTTCTTTACACTGTTGTGAAACAGCTGAGCAATTCAGCTGAGGGAAATTCCACAGATGTCCACTAGGGGGCGATTTGAATGCAGCCCCCGATTTTGGAACCAGAAGCTGTGACTAAGAGAATGAACCAGAAGGAAAATGGATTTTGTGTGCTGTCTTCTGGCTGGAAACACACCGTGGCTTGGCATTTTGGTTTTCATACAATTCTGTGGTTAGTTGTACAACGTGATGCCACCAGGGCAGATGCTGTAGTTCTATGCTGTTACCTAAAAGGCCTGCACACTTTCTCCACAGCATAGCCTTTCCCTGCTTTCTACCATCACGTTGGGCACAAGTACATTGCCCTTCTTATGACAGCATACCGGGCCCAGCACACAGCAAGCACATCGATAACTAAGTGGCCATTTCACAGGACTGTCTTTCAGGCTTGTTGGCAAACCGTGCCCTTCTAATCAGCACCAGGAAGCAGATGCCAAATCTACTCAGTGCTTCCCTTTAGAAGGTAAGGGAAAAGAAAGAGGTTGTCCTCGCTTTTTGAATATTGATTTTCTTAGATGAAAGTGTGCGGCATGGATTTGTTTTTTCTTCTAAGGCATAGGAACACTCTCTCACAATGCCAAGAGGGCATGGCTCCAGGCTTAGCGTAATACGCACCCCTACAATGCCCCTTGCTTATTAGTTCTTGATCCAGTGAACAGATGGACGTCCATTTCCATCAGTTAAATAGGTATAGTAGTAACCACTTAATGTGCTTGTTAGAAGAATAAATTAATGATGCGGGGATAAAAAGATATGGAAGGTGACTAGCATGCAGCAGGTTCCTGATACAGGATTCCTTCCTTCAGTCAGGAATCCTCTTTGCTCTCTAGTCACTTTTAAAGGTCATCACTTTCTAGCTAGGCATAGTAGTGCATGCCCTCGGTCCCTGCTACATGGCAAGCTGAGACAGGACCATCCCATGGGTTCTAGAGTTCAAGGCAGGACCGAGCAACATAATGAGAACCTAGCTCAATAAAACAAAGTCCAATTTTCAAAAAGATAATCTCTAATTTCTACCATTTGTATTATTTACTGGCCTGTTCTTTTGATCAATATGAGACAGACGTACACTAATACAGAGTAGTGAGGAATGGAATAAAAAGAGACAGCATGTTGGGTATGGTGGACCAAACCTGTAATCCCAGCACTCAGGAGGTGGAGGAGAGAGGATTGTGAATTTGGTCAGCCTTGGCCAGCAAGACCATGAAGAAAGAAAGTCAGAGAGAGAAAGAAAAAGAAAGAAGGTAGAAAGAGAGAGAAACGAAAGAAAGAAAGAAGGAAAAGAGAAGGAAAGAAGGGAGGGAGGGAGGGAGGGAAGGAGAGAGGGAGGGAAGAAGGAAGGAAGGAAGGAAGGAAGGAAGGAAGGAAGGAAGGAAGGAAGGAAGGAAGGAAGGAAGGGTGGAAGGAACAAAGACAGACAGAAGTAAAGAGAGAAATCAAGTTCATTTCTAAAAAAACAGAGGCTATGATTTGATTATAATCAGAAAGGATCAAAGCTTCGTATGCTAGGTAGCCTGAAGTCCACTGCCTCTGATGTAATCCCAAGTGCATTTGCATCTGTCGCCTACTCATCACCAGATCCCAATGCCACCCAACACATGTGCTTTCATCCTGTCTTGATGTAGGGTTTTCATCCTGATCCAAGAAAATAGACACTGTAGTGTCTGGGTAGAAGGTATTCATTCGAAGCACTATGTCCATGGAACTCAATTACCGTTTTATACATTCCTTTACAAGTTTTCAGGACTTGAGAAATGACTCAGTGAGCATCTTTGCTCTCTGGGGCCAAGTTTACTGCTACCTGACTACAAAATCCCAACAGTGAGATAGATATAAGTTGAAGATTTATTTTACTCTGCCTTCTCAGCTTCCCAGTTGGTACAAGGCATGCATTCCAATGGAAATCTATGGCTACCCGTGGTCAGGCTGTGGGTGCTTTTGACCTCAGTTCAGCTCTATTTTGGATAAGTAGGCTTTTGTGGATTGGCACAGGAACTTTGCCATTATGTATAATTTTGTAGCTCTGGGAGATGAGGTTCATATTTTAAATGACAGGTTTGCCAATGTTCAGAATTTACCTGATATTTGTAAATTGCAAATAAAAAAACATTCCTTTCTAGATGGTCTGTACTGGGAACTATGGGTCAGATGGATACAGGTATTTCTGACTGACAGGATCCAAAGAATATCAGCTTGCATAGAAGGCTGCCATACCTCAGGAAGATAAGCAGGGTTTTACATCACAAGTCAAAAGGACTGGCATTTCAGGCTTGTTCCATGGATTAATGCTCATGTCTTAGAGCTAGAATGTATTAGAAATGCTCTCTAAACAGAGGTAGGGCTGTGGCAAGAACATCAATCCTCTTGGTGGGCAGAGCAAATGAGTGGCATCATTAACAAAAGCATGGACTGGAAATCTCCGTATATAATCACCAGGAGACAGAACAGAAAGAAGTAAATGAGTCATTCTTGAGGTCATAAGAGAAGACCATAAAGTGAACAGCAATATTTGGAGACACCCACAATCGGAGAGGATGTGTTGCGATGAACATAGGTCTTACTGCAAACTGGTTCAAAGAAACGTTTTTTTGTTGTTGTTGTCAGTCATGGGGCTTGAACTTGGGGGCCTAGGTGCTGTCCTTGAGTTCTTTTGCTCAAGGCAAATGCTCTACCACTTTGAACCGCAGGTCCACTTCTATGTTTTTGGTGGTTAAATGGAGATAAGAGTCTCATTGACTTGGACTTCCTGTCCATGCTTGATTCTCATATCTCAGACTCTTTGAGTAGCTAGGATTAAAGACATGAGCCACCAGCACCCAGCCAACGAAACATTTTTACATTAAAAAGTAGAAAACCCTTGAAAATAAGTGTGGGTGTGTATATAAACCCAGATGGTTCTTGCCAAACACTAAACACTGTGTTTCACAGCAAATAAGCAAACAAAATGCAGCTCACACCTTTATAAAGCAGACTGGGTACTGAACATTAGTCCATTAGTTTAGTTCCCAAGCCCTCTCTTTTTTGTCTCTGGCCTTAGACTGTGGGATTCTGACAAATGTTGGCTGGTTCAGGCCCTCTTCCTCTGTTAAACAGAATGGCTGAGCCTGGGAAATTTATAAAGCAAAAGGGGTTATTTTAGCTTATGGTTCTGGAGGTTGGGAATCAAAAACATGGCACAAGCATCTGCTTTGTTTCTGGTGACTACTTCATGTTGCTTAGCTGATGGAATAAAGTGAAGGGCAAATGCCACAAATAGAAGAGGAAACACAGAAGGGGAAATATCATGTAATACCAATACATTCCTGTGGAGACTAATGCAGGTATATAACAGTCATGGTAGGTCCTACCTCGAAACACTGCCACATTGGGGACCAAGAATCAACTTGAGGGTTTTGTTTGCCAATATGCCAGTATCGGGGCTTGAACTCAGGGTTAGGATACTTTTGTTTAGCTTTTTTGCTCAATGCTAATACTCTACCACTTGAGCCATACCTCTACTTCCAGCTTTTTGACTTGTAGGAAGCATTTGCAAATTAAACATTGAACTAGAATCTAGAATATATGAAGAACTTTCAAAATTCAACAGTAAGCAAAAACAAAACTGAAAAATACAGTTACCAAATAGGCAAAAGATCTATTATGTACCAAAGAAGAGATCCAGGTGAAAAATAAGAGCCTTAAAATTCTTTCATTTGCTCTGTTTGTCTGTTTCTCTGTCTCTGTCTTCCTGTCCATCTCTCTTCCACACTATTCCTCTATCTCTCCTTTCTAGCCCTCACAATATAAGCTTCTCCTCTCCACTACTCCTTATACACCATAATGGACTGAAATTTCTACAACCATGACTGAAGTAAATCTTGTTTTCTCAGTTGTTTTGTTATTAAGTTGTTTTGTCACATAAGGAAAGTCTGACTAAAATAGAACTAATACTGGAGAAGTAGGATTTTTGCTGCAATTACTTGACCGTCTGGTTCAAGAAGCCTTTGGAACTGGCTGAAGGAAGCCTTTTAAAGTTTGGAAATAGTTGGAGAAGCTTTAGAATGATGAAAGCAGAGCTTAATGGGCAGTTCTGGTGGGAACTCAAAGGCCAGAATGCCATTATAAATCAGTAAGGAATGAACTTCCTTGGTTTCAGAGGGAAACAAGAACTCTGTGAAAAATTGGACTGAATGTCATTTGCATTGTAGTATGGCAAATAATTTGTTTATATTTTGTCCATGCCCTAAGCCTTTGTGGGAGAAGGAGTTTAAAAGTGAGGGAATAATATGGTGGAAGAAATTTCAAGGTGTCCAAGTCTTTGGCTAGATTGATATTGGGGACTTGGGAACCAACAAATTTTAAAACCTTGAAATTTCTCAGCAAAGAAGCCCATGTTAAGATGTAGCCAAGGAAAGTATGCCTACTGAAGAGATTCAGACCATTAAAAAAACAGTCAAGTATTTTGCTCTGGGGAAATAGAAAAAGACGCTTTGAAGATATCTCAGGAATTTGGGCAGACTTTACTTAATACAGTTTAGAGGGAATAAAGGTTTCAAGGCATTAGGAAGACTTTACTTTGAGAAGACAGCTCTTAGTGTCCTGCTTGCACAGGGCAGCCTAGGGAAGTACTTCTCTGTGTTTAGCTATCCAGATACTCGGAGGCCACTGCAGCTGTGGTGTAAGCTGGTAGCAAACTTGATACTGGTTTTAAAGGAATGCAAAATGCAAGTGTTCTGGGGTTATGGAGGCTTCCACCTAGACTTCAAAGCCAGAGAGGCCCAAAAATGGTGAAGCAAGTTCACGATCACCAACAGGCAGCCCCTGAAGGGGCTATAAGGGTGAAGCCTACAGTGGAATTCCAAGGAAGTTGAAGATGTCAGAGATATGGAATGTCTGCAAACAAGCCACAAATCATGAGGAGACCTAGTCCAAGAGAAAACTGTGTGGGCCACAAATACCAAGGCTGCAGGGGTAGGGCTGCCCAAGGCCTTCAAAGCTCATATTATCCCACCATGTACCACAGATACAAGACACGGAGCTACATGAGTTCATTAAGTCCTATGTTTTCTCCTCTAGGTTTTGGTTTGGTCCCATTCCTTCTTTCTATGCCTCTACACCTCCATGAAATGGGAATGTGTATTCTTTGCCATTGTATATTGGAAGAATGTAGTTTTCATTTTTATTTTTATAGGAGCTCACAGCTAAGTGTTTCCCTTGAATCTCAAAGGAGATTTGTGCTGAGACTTGTAAAAATTGCTGAAACTGCTACAACTAGATTCTTAAAGGTGGGATAAAATATGCTTTTACATTAGAAGATGGGCATGAGTCTTTTAGGTATGGAATGCTATGATTTAAGGAGATGTGTATAAGTACCAGATTGGCAAAGGATGGACTTGTGATGAGGATTAATCCTGCTTGTCAACTGGGTCTGAATTTGATTGCCAACTAAATGGGGAGAGCTAACCCTTAGGAGATGGGTGACACCATGTCCTAGGCTGGGGCCTAATTGGAATACCCAGTGAAAAAGGAGAAAGATTTCTTCCAGTGTTGTATTCTCTGTCTTTCTCTGCTCCTGGCCACCATGATGTGAACCATGTCTTTCCTGCCATGGTGGAGTGAATCCTCTGGAACCATAAACCATCAAAGTCCACTCTACTCTACATTCAAAAGAAGGATATTAACTATCATTAACTATTAGTGAAATGTAAATTAAAATAGAATGTGCTATCACTATAGGTCTGTTAAAGCAAACAAAAATAATAATGGTAATGCTAGAGAAGATACATCATCTTGTACTAATATAAAATAATAGACTGGCAGTTTTGTATCAAATTAAACATGTGACTACTCCACAGTGAAACAATTTATGTGTTTATCCTAGGAAAGTGAAATCTGATTTTCATACTGAAACATATACACAACTTCTAATAGTATCTTTAATTCCTAATGGCTGACAAATGAGGACAACAAATGTCCTTTAAAAGGTAAATGGTTAAATGAAATATGGTATATCGATGCCATACAATAATATTTAGCAATATAAGGGAGCAATTGGCTGATACTTGCAGTAACAGAGACCAATCTTAAGGGCACAGTACTAAGTGGGGAAAAAAGTCAGTCTCAAAAGGGTAATATTATATGACTCTATATAACATTTTTAAAATGACGAAGTTTTAGAGCTGAACTACAGGTCAGTGGTTGCCAGGAGACAAGCATGAAGAGAGGAATAAAAATGTAAAGGGACAGGACAAAGGAGTCCTTTATGGTGATAAATACTTCTGTACTCTGCTTCGGGATTACACAAATGTACGCATGAGATAAGTGCGTAGAACTGTAAACACACACACACACACAAATGCATGTAAAAATGGTGAAAACTTATCACATGAGGTTTTAGTCAAGTTAATAATGTGCCAATGTCAATTTTATAGCTGATGCTATACATCTGTATTGTGCACTATATGGAGCTACTTTTACTATCTTGTAACTTTCTGTGAGTCTATCATTATTTATTTCAATGTAGAAAGCTTTTTTTTAAGAATTGAGAAAATCTAAGAAAGTCTTTTAATCATGGGACCCTTAGTTCCTGGTACTTTGAGTCGAATTCATGTTTTACAGAAGATACCCCGGGAAATGCAAGTAAGGTATTGGCTCAAACCAACCATCCTTGTCCTCTTTCTTGCGTCATACCAGACTAATGGGCTTCATCTCCTTCAGTGGTTAAGTTTACCCTGTGTCCAGTCTGTCTTTGCAGCTGAGAAAACACACTACAGAGCTGCTTTTGTTAGAGAGGACATTTCTATTTTTTTTCTTTTATGCTTTGATTTCTTAGACTGTCTGAGCAAGTTTCTGCTCCAACATATGTCAGACTAGTAAAGGTATCTTTCATCATTCACAGAATTTTGTGGGCTCTAACACAGGTTTCAGGTCAGGAAAGGAACTAGAAGAAACAGCTCCATTATTGGAATGATGCCCTACTTATTGTCAGAAAGTAGTAGGACATGAGTAGGAGCGACGAGTTGATCTAGAAATATGTGATTATATACTGATCTGCTACAGATCAGTAGTGTATGTCCACTTGGGTTGGAGTTATTGACATAGAATCCACATCAATCGTTCTTAAACTTCAGTGTCTATGAGAATCGGCCCTATTATTGCTGTTATATGACAATTCTGGGAGAAGGACCCAAGGATAGCATTCTGAACAACCACATCTGATGGTAACATTGCAGGAACTGTTGGTCAATTCTTTCTTCCATGGTATTTCTCTGAAAACTTAGCTCAGCAGGGAGCCTTCTTACTTACAATTCCTATGACAGGATGTGTTTGTACTGATTACCTCTACCAACTCACATTAGCACATATATTACCAACTTATTCCTATGCCCTTTCATATCACTCCAAAATATTCCAGTGTAGATGTATATGTATTGAAAAATGAAGAGCAATAACTGATTCCAAATGTGATTCTTCTTTTACTGAAAATTAAAACTTACTTGAACCTCAATAATATTTGTGATATTCTCAGAGCTCTAGGAAGCAGGTTTTTGTTTAGATTTTGAATCATGAGGATTAGTTGGAGCATTGCTTTATGAGCTCTGTGTAATGGTGCTTTTGACAGCGATTGGTTTTAGTTGATCTAGAAGAAATCCTAGCAAATGAATCTGGTGGACTTGGTAATCTTCTGCTAGTAGATGTTCCCACTTAATTTTAAAAGCCTCACTGGAGCCATAAAAGAGGGAGAACACAGGATTTAAATCACTGTGTTGCATACCAATATTGTAGAATCTAATCAAATTTATTAAAAGGGCCGGGCATCAATAGCTTATGCCTGTAATCCTAGCTACTCAGGAGGCTGAGATCTGAGGATCATGGTTCAAAGCCAGCCCTGACAGGAAAGTCCCACGAGACTCTTATCTCCAATAAACCACTTGGAAAACCTGAAGTGTCATTATGCTCAAGTGGTAGAGCACTAGCCTTGAGCTAAAGAGCTGAGGGACAGCGTCCAGGCCGAGGTCAAGTCCCATGACCACAAAAGAAAAAAAATTATTAAAAGGCTTATATGAAGTAATAATACATATGCTAATTGCTTTGAGTTAGCCATTCCAATGATATATATATAATTCAAAACATCAAGTTGCATATCATAAATATGTATTTTTAATTAATTAAAAGATAATTCTTATATTTTTTATTGTAAAGATACTGTACAGAGGGGTTACTGTTACATGAGTAAGGTAATGAGTACATTTCCTATCAAGCATTGTTACCCCCTCCTTTGTTTTTCCTCTACCATCCCTTCCTCCTCACCTCCCAACTCCTCCCTCTACCCCCTCAAGTTGTAAATTTTGTTTTCTTGTACATCTCATTGCTATAATAGGTCAACCTGTATCCTTTCAGCATTTTGATATTTCCTTTCTCCTCCTCAATTAAGAAAAATGTATATACAAGATGCAGGGCACCAGAATCAAATACAGTAACAACAGGGGTTATACCTTGGGGGAAGAACATACAAAAGAAATAAAAAAAATCTTATAGTACATTATGTAAGTACATTAAAAACAACAGCAACAAAGATAAAACCTCTGTGTCACTATCTTGGGGTTCATTTCGCTTAGCATCATCTTATATGGTTATAAGTATATAGCTTTTGACTTTTTCTGCTTGTCTGGTAAGAAATGGGGTTACATGAAACTGCAGAGCTTCTGCATGGCAAAGGACATAGCTAGCAAGATCCATAGAAAGCGCACAGAATGGGAGAAGATCTTCACTAGCCATACAACAGACAAGGGTCTCATATCTAAAATATACTTAGACCTCAATGCCAGAATGGAGTTGTGGCTCAAGTGGTAGAGCAACAGCCATGTGCAAGAAAACCAACTGAGAGTGTGAGGCCTTGAGTTCGAGCTCAGTACCATTCAAGATCCAAATCAGGTGCTTGGCTCTTCCCAGGTGCTTATACCTGTGGATCCTCCTCTTTACACTAGAGTTCATATTAGAACCACATAGACTAATTTCATTTCTCCTAATCTTTTTCAGCTTTCATTTCCACTCTTATTTAGGTCACTTTTCTTCAAATACTATTTTTGTAGCCAAATAAATAAATAATAATAATAACTATTATTATTATTTGGAATAATACTAAACATTTGGAATCAATTATGGCTATTTTTTCTTTTTTCTTTTTTTAAATTTTTTTTTATTGTGAAAATACTGTACAGAGGGGTTACAATTACATGGGCAAGATAATGAGTACATTTCTTATCAAGCATTGTAGCCTCCTCCTTTGTTTCCCCTTCCCATCCCTTCCCAGCCTCTCCCCACCCCCCCACTCAATCTCCCCCCCCCCTTGCTATTTTTTCAATACATACACATCTACACTGGAATATTTTGGAGTGATATGTAAGGGCATAGGAATAATTTGGTAATATAAATAACATAATTATTTGGTAATTAATAATAATGATAATTGGTACTGAGGATCAAACTCATAGCCTCAATCATGCTGGGCTATCCAAGACTGAGAAGCTACTATCTGGTGAGGGTCTTCATAGTACCTGTGAAAGCCAAGATACAAAGAAATATTTCTCTAATTGCAAAAGCTTTAAAACTACAGCTACACCTTGAGGTAGTCCATCTTCTATGATTTCATAAAAAGCATCATGCTCTGCTGAAAGCTATTAGCCTGAACAATACATATATATATACATATGTATATATATATATATGTATATATATACATATGTATATATATATGCTAAGGTTGTTGTTACAAAGAATCCTAGATTAAGTGACTTCTTACAGCTCTGGGAGCTGAAAGTCTGAGCAGATAGAGTTGGTTCCTTTTGAAGGCTGTGAGGGAAGCATCTGTTCACACTCTTTTGCCTGGGGTGTTTTGCTGCTGATCTTCGGTGGTCCTTGTAGATGGCTTTCTCCCTGGGTCTTCACAGTCTTTCCTTCTACAGTATCTGTCTTGGTGTACAAGTTCCTTCCCATTCCCTCTTTTTATTGAGACCATGTCATCCAAGCTACACAGTGAGTGGTCTGTTTCCTTCGGGCTAGGATTACAGGTGTGGGCCCCCACTTCTAGTTTCTTTTCTTCTTTTTATGAAGATACCTACTCAGATTAGATTAGGGCCCCATTCTACTCCAATGGATCTCTATTCTATGCCACTATAACTAACTATATTTGCAATGACCCTATTTTCAAGTAAGGGAACACTGATATGTTCATACTGGAACATATGAATTATGGAGGATAGAGAGACACATATCTGAAGCTAAACCCGACTAAACAATAAGAAATCTACCTTCCTAATTCCCTTTAGAACTGTGGCTTTGGTAATGGCCAGGAATTGCAAAGCTTGTATTTCTGCTTTTCTGTCAAGGAATCACATCTGCCCTTCATTTCCCCTCACAAATCATCTCTCCTGTACCCAAATAGGGTCTTCCATGTGTGAAAAACAGCCAGAAACATTTTGAGGCAAGAATTAGTTCTATAATTTGCATTCATGCACCTGTCCTTAGTTCTGCCTTCACTGCTGGTCTCCCCATTCCATATGTTATACCCTTTGTTCTGCTAAAGCTCCAGATAAAAGATTATAGACAGGGTAGCATTTCAAGGTGTCTATACCACCTGCAAAATATCTTTCCAAATGAACAGTGAAAGGAAACACTCTAAAGGTCTTACTTGAATAAATTTTCATTCTGAGCATGCTAAAAGTAGAATTTTTTTATACCTGCCCTTTACCTACTGTCATTTGCAATGTGAATAAGAAGTTGTCCTTACCAAAGAACAGGAGTCTTTAGTTCAGAATACAGTCACTAGAAATATAACACCTGGGCAATCATAAATCCTCAGTATAGGTGATAAACAAAAAAATATCCCTGTGCACGTCGTGGCCTAAGATGATGGAAATCTTCTACCGCCAAAGAAGTATTCATATGAATGAGCCTGAATAATGAGGAAGACCTTGGTATCAGGCAGCCCAGACTCAGGCAGAGAGAAAAGTGACTCAGCTTCCATACATAATTCCAGCTAGAAATCACAGACAGAAGTGGTGATTTGGTCTAAAATATCTGAACCAAGTAAGGCTTCTTGAGAGATCAAAAGAACCCATCTAAATCTATTACTGAATTACATATTGGTAGGAGATACTTCAAAATGCATTTATACCTTCGTACAACTTTTTAAAGATAATTTTTAAAAATTGAATTATATTTAAAAAATCAAAAAGAACAAAGCCAAACAAAAGTAAAAAGCACAGTAGCAAGCTGTTAATTACCTTTCTCTTTATGACTGGTCTGGTCTTTAGATAAGCCAATTCCTTTCTTAAACAAATTGTGGTCAAATATACAAAATACAAAGTTTGCGCTTTACATTGTAACTATTTAGAGTTTTTAGTGTGTGTGTGTGTGTGTGTGTGTATATGTGTGTGTGTGTGTGTATGTGTGTGTGTGTGTGTGTGTGTGTGTGTGTGTGTGTGTGTGTGTGTGTGTGTGTGTGTGTGTGTTTTCTACTGGGGCTAGAATGTAGGTTTCAGTGCTGTCCCTGAGCTTTTTTGCTCAAGGCTGGCACTACCACTTAAGCCACAACTCTATTTCTGGCTTTTGGTGGTTAATTGGAAATAGTCTTACAGACATTTTTGCCTGGGCTGGCTTCAACCCATGATCCTCAGATCTCAGCTTCCTGAGCAGCTATGATTAGAAGCATGAGCTACTGATGCCTGGCTATATTTTGGCCATTTTAAGCCATCATCACCACTACAATTTCCAGAAGTTTCTTATTTTCCCACATAGAATCTGTGAACTCTTGCTTTCATCTAAAATAAACAAAATGAATGTGCAAAGTGTCTTTCTTTTCCCTCTGTGACTCCGTACTGTTCCAGCCTCATAGAGCCTTTTGCTGGGGACAGCCTTATAGGGAAGAAGCAGTTACTACCAGAATTGCACAGCACAACTGTCCCAGCTAAGATTCTACAACCTGTGTGGGACAAGGGTCTGGGCTGCCTCATTCTGACAAGGAAACCCTCTCAGACTCTCTGCTCTCTGCCAATATTTTTCCAGGAACACTGCCTCCTCAATGCGGCCTGTTCATCCTACTCTGAAATGAGTGCTCAATTAATTTTAATGATGCCATAAACTAGACAGTCAGAACATGATATGGATCAGTCTGCTTCTTCTCTTAGGAGCTAATCATAACAGTCACAAGATAAACAAATAGCCTAAAGGCTGAAAAAATGACTTTTCTCATGGTCATCTGTTTGGACTGGACTTTTCCAGTGGCATTATTTATCTAGGAGGCAACAGTAAATCTCTAGAATGAGCATGCAGCAAGCAAGAAGAATCATCACTGTGACCCCCTGGCCTTGGCCCCTCTCTGCCATGACCAAATCAGCAGGAAAGGCCAATACTGCTCTGTCTCTAGGGTGAGGTAAGAGTCGTGGGCAGTAAGACATTTTTTCATCATTAGGTCTCCTTCTAGAACATGAAAACAATCTAATCAGGATAATAGTTCTGAGCTGGAGACTCAGGAGTGGTACAGTGTTTGCGGGAGGTCTATCCCAGCACCAAAGGCCAAAAATCAAACAAATGAACAAAAATCTCAGTTCTCTTTTTAATTATTAAGTAGCTGTACGAAGAAGTTACAATTCCATATTCAGGTGAGAAGTACAGGATCTTGACCAATATCACCCTTTCCATTGTTCTCCCTCATTTTTCTTTCTCCCCAACCCTACCCTCAAGGTATGTAGTTCAATTATTATATAATGTGTAGCGAATATAACGACTATACTTGCTCACCCTTCCCCCATCCTTTCATGTTCCCCCATTAGCCCACTCCAACATGTTGCACATAGGGATCTTATGATCATCAGGTATCCAAGAAAACCTGATATGATCACTATTGGGTGCTCTAGACACCTTGAAAACACTTAGGTATTTTTGTCTTTGGTGGATCTTCAGATTTGGTAATACTTGGGCTCATTTCACTCAAATTTATGAAATAAACAGAGTGGTAGAGCTTGTGAGTGACAGCCCCTCCACCTTCCTGATGGGGAAATTGAAGATAGGTACACTGTCACTAACTCTCTGGTGGCCAGCTGACTACGCACCCTAGCCCCCAACTTGACCTGTTGGCTGATTCTCATCTCAATAGTCAAGAGCCTTAGAAGGCCAAAGCTGGGAGTAACCATGGTTTAAAAAATGAGCAGAGGCAGCAATCAGAGAATTTGACACTGTAGAGTCAGAAAGTGGATAATAATCAAATTCAAGATTAGGATTCTTCAGACTAGTGATGAAACTAGAGTTTTAGTCCTTCAAGCTCCAACTTTACAAGTTCCACATTTCAGATCCAGTCACTCACCTCTACATACCAAATAAAGACACATGGGGAAGGATTTACCATATGGCATGAATATGCCATGGGAAGACAGCCCTGGGGCTCAGCTTTGGCTGTCTAGAGCCCTAATTGAGCAGACATGAGTTTTAGGTTTTATAGCCAAAGAACTTGAGGTAGAGGGAGGGAAAGTAGTGTACATAGTAACTAAACAGTTCCAATCAAGGATTATAGTCTGGTTGACAGTTACCTCAAGCTTTGTCTCTGGAGGGGCTTCGGAGAAGTTATAGTTTCAACACTTGAGGAGTGGGAACAAGTCAGGATCTCTTGCTTGTTGCCTAATGGGTAGTCTGTGCCACGCTTTTGGCTGTTCTTCTTTGGAGCAATTTCCTCTTCCAGCACAAGAAGATAAGAAGAAGGCATTGCCTATGTGAAGGGTAGTTTGTCATGGGCCACAGATGGCTTATTGGCGAATTCTGTCTTTCCTGGAGTCCAAGGTGACTGCAAAATGACTGACTTCAAGAGAGAATGGCTCAGATCAAAGGATATACATGTAAAGTAAGATCTAAGTGCTTAGCTTTTATCCTTTTCCCAGTTAATTTATGAGCCCAAGGAAGAAGTCACTTTCTCAGCAAAAAGTACCTTAGACTGTGAGCCTCAAATATCTTGTGCTGGTTAAAATAGAGGTTTTTGCCCTAACCTGTAAGTCAGAATTCCTGGGATATGGGATCAAGGCTTTTCTTACATTTTACTTAGTTTTGAAACAGCAATCACATTGACCAAACCTTCCACAGAAGATATATCCAATTCTCCCTTTGTTCTGGAATTGTCATAATGTCAGTTTTTTCCTGATGAGCATTGAAAATTAGCATTTTCAGGGACAGAGTCATAGCAGAGAATCACTATGGAGTCTTGACTCAGGTGATACTCTCAAGTCCTTTTCTGTTAAATTACTATCATTATTTGTTCTTGGATCTCTAAGAGTAAAACACAGTGAAGCTAGGACAAGATCTGAATACATGGAAGCATAAATAAAGCGTGGTTAGTTTGTTCTGCCCTCTTATTCCATGTCTATTTTTCTTTTCTTTTTTCTTTTCTTTTTGCCAGTCCTCGGGCTTGAACTCAGGGCCTGGGCTCTGTCCCTGAGCTTCTCTGTGCTCAAGGCTAGTGCTCTACCACTTGAGCCACAGTGCCACTTCCAGGGTAGTGCTCTACCACTTGAGCCACAGTGCCACTTCCAGCTTTTTCTGCTTATTTGGTATTGAGGAATCGAACCCAGGGTTTCATGCCTGCTAGGCAAGCATTAAGCCACATTCCCCAGCCCTAAATGTCTATTTTGTTGTTGTTGAAATTTTTGCTGTTTCCATCTCATCATGGGTATCAAAGTGGAACATCAGCGGGAAGAAGGTCTTGTTCTACAGCACAGTTTATATTTCAATTCAATTATTTAATAAGCAAATTAAATAAGAAGTTATTCATCAAATGATTTAAGTGCTGTGAACTTAACAAGGAAATCCATAATTCAAACACAAGGCAGAAAGGATACTAGCCAGAAGACTGATGCTGTTCTATGCATGTTCAAAGAAAGTAAATGATGAGTGTGAACTGAGGACAGGGAGAAGCCTCGCTGGAAAGGATTCTGTTTAAGCTGGAATCTGAAGTACGATCTGCATAGATGAACTGGAGAAGTCATTTCATACGTAGAAAACCTTGTAAGCTAAAAATATAGAAAATGTCATCAGAAAAAGTCAATGCAGATCTCTGCCTCACACCCTGAGACCTGCAAGACCACATAATGAAAGTTTATTAGGAAATATAAAGTGCACCTGTCAAGATTGAGTGCAGGGCTGAGCCACACTGGAGTGTTTGAGCCGTGAGGGTAACACTGATCCCCCTGTCTGGGGAGAATCAAGGAAGGCAGGGAGATTGTTGAATAGAGCCAGAGCTATCCTTTCTTTGGCATGAACTCTGATGGACAGATTGTGTGTCAGGCGGGAGTTATGTGTTTGCACATGCCCAGAACTGTCAGGACCTGCCAGTATGAACCAGCTCCTCATAAAGTTTTGACAGTTTCAAATCAAGATCCTGGGTATCATGGGGCCTGAGAGTCATTGTAGAGTCATTTTCCTTACACCTGCACATGCACACCAGGGAAGAACAAACATCCAGGTTATTAGGGTATAGTGCTAGTTAAGCTGGCCACTGGAAGTCCTTTAGCAGCCTCCGCAATCTCAGGGCTGTCTTTTGGAAGGGTATTGAGTATTTCTCAGGCAGGGACAGGCCTGTATGTGGATCTCTGGACTGGTCACCAGTAGCCATGCAACCATGGATCCTGTTTTATTCTTACAGGGGTTAATCCTTAGGCAGAAGTAGATCTGTGTTTATCAGTCTTATTCTATCTACCTGCCACAAATCCCTCACTATGGTGAGGGTATTGGTAATCATTCAGTGTTCTGTTGTAAGGCTAAAATAAGGGGACTGGTCCTAACACATTGTGGTAAAGAATTTGAATTTCATTTTCAAGAAACAGGGATTCATTCTAGCCTGCCATACAAGAATAAGAATGTAAGAGATGGAATCCAGGGGAGGTTAAAGTCAAGGGTTCTTGTCAAGAAGTAGGGCATATTAAAATATTTATAATTCCAAAAGATTAGAAACACCCTTTGTTAGTTTCCTGTGGCTGCTGAAACAAAGCACTGCCAACTGGGCATCTTAAAACAACATGCATTATTCTCTTGACAGTTTTCAAGTTCAGATGTCCAAAATGAGTTTCCTGGGGCCAAAGTCAAAGTGGCTCTGAGACAAGATCCATCCCTGAGGAGGCAGGGAAATTTTATTATTTTTTAATAAATATTGAAAGTGTCATTCTCAGACATTGGAAGCAGAAGTAGATAAAGAACAAGTGGCTTTCTCCCCCCCTCCCCCCCCACTACACACACCCCTTCTTTTAGATGCTCAATTTTAAAAAATAGACAAAGGGATTTTCTGTATCTGCCCTCACCTTTAAAAAGAGGGAAAGCTGTGTCATCAACTGCCGCCTTTCTTCTTCTTCTTCTTCTTCTTCTTCTTCTTCTTCTTCTTCTTCTTCTTCTTCTTCTTCTTCTTCTTCTTCTTCTTCTCTTCTTCTTCTTCTCCTCCTCCTCCTCCTCCTCCTCCTCCTCCTCCTCCTCCTCCTCCTCCTCCTCCTCCTCCTCCTCCTCCTCCTCCTCCTCCTCCTCCTCCTCCTCCTCCTCCTCCTCCTCCTCCTCCTCCTCCTCCTCCTCCTCCTCCTCCTCCTCCTCCTTCTTCTTTTCTTCTTTTCTTCTTCTTCTTCGGCTGAGTTGCTATTCACTGGCACAAAGTTAGAAAAACCCCAGACAAAGGCTGCCAGAAGTCAGCCTTTGTCCCTTCTCCATCCTTGCTAAGAAGCAAAAGAACATCTCTCCTCATTCAAGCTGGCACCTTTGCAGAAGGCTACTGACCACCTTGAGGCTTATCACCAGCTGCACTGAGTTGCTGTATTAGTCAGGAGCTTATAATAAAAATAATTTCTGTAATAGTGTCAACAGCATTGGTCATACTGACCAAGTCAAGATTATGTTTTGCCTATGCTCCTGTGACTCAAGGCTGTGTTTTGCTTCTGTAACCTTGTTTGCTTGCCTCAGGAACAGGGCCTTAAGCCCACCAATTAAAGACTACCACCAAGGGGTCCCACTATGGACAGCCTATTGCAAAATGATTACGTATGATAAAGAACAAATGAATTTAGAGATCATATAACTATAACCAATGAAAGTGTGCCAAACCTGCCTTGCCTGGCTCGTCTATGTAACTCTATGTAACCTATCCCTTAAAAACCCAGCTTGAGCACTGCTTAGGGACTCAGTCACAGCTCCCGAGTCTGTGCTGCATCCCTGGCCAGTCAGCTATCCACTTCCCCAATAAATTCATCTTTTTACATGAGCCTGTCTCTGCGTGGTGGACTCCAGTGGAGTGTAAAATCCCCATTGGGTAGAATGTGGAATAACCTCCCCTGGACCCTATAACACATTATTATTATTATTCCTTTCCTGCTCTGTCTCCTTCTTCTTCTACTTCTCCTTCTCCTTCTTTTTTGTGAGTCCTGGGGCTTGAACTCAGGGACTGGGTGCTATGCTTTAGCTTCTTTTGCTCAAGGCTAGAGTTCTACCACTCTGGCCATAGCACCACTTCTGGCTTTTTTTCTGAGTGGCTTATTGTAGATAAGAGTCTCATGAACTTTCCTTCCCTGGGCTGGCTTCAAACAGCAATCCTCAGATCTCAGTCTCCTGAGTAGCTAGGATTACTGGCATGAGCTGCCAGTGCCTGTCTCTGTGACTTCTTCATAAATAGATACAAGAAAAAAAGACATATCTGGGAAAAGAAAGCCCTAAAACTTACCTATTAAGGTAGGTTCACATCACTTTTCTACATTTCACAATAACAAATAGCACCCATATTGGCCACCTAGAACCATTGCTTAATAAGAGTTGCTAGCTAACATGACCAAATATACTCCCTTAGCTCTGATAAAAAATAAAGGCTCCAGATGAGAACCACCATCTTGAGACTATAATTCCCAGTCCTGTGTGGTAGGACAGGAAATAGTTCTCTCTCTCTCTCTCTCTCTCTCTCTCTCTCTCTCTCTCTCTCTCTCTCTCTCTCTCTCTTCATTTTAATATTTCTCTCTTTACCCCATCCTATTAAAAAAAAATCCTAGCCAAGCCCTGGCGGCAATGCCTATAATCCTAGCTACTCAGGAGGCTGAGATCTGAGGATTAGAGTTCAAAGCCAGCCTGGGCAGGAAAGTCTGTGAGACTCTCCAACTTACCATCAGAAAACCGGAAGTGGTGCTGTGGCTCAAGTGGTAGAGTGCTCAGCATCCAGACCCAGAGTTCAAGCCCCATGACCCACTCCCCTCCCCTCCAAAAAAAAAAAAAAAATCCTTACTAAAACTTTCACCTTGAGAGAGTCTTAAGTTTGTAAAACACCCTGAAGTGCTCTTCATGAGTGTATTTCCAAGAATCTGTGAAAACTAGCAAGCTGAAGGATCCACCCAATCTGTTATCCAGTGACAGCTCTAAGAGAGAATTTTGTCTTTTTCCTTTCTGGCTTCTAGAGCCGCATTTCCCTTCATTTCTTGACTCCTGGTTCCTTCTGGAACAAATATATATATATAGTAAATTAGACTAAAAGAACTCCAGGAATAAAGTAATGAAGACTAAAAGGGAGGTATGGATGTGGTATCAACTGTAGACATCATGAATCTAAGATTTGCCATTTGGCTGGATGCCAGGAACAATGGAGAATCCAAGACTACTCCAGACTTCCAGTCTGAGTGAACCTGCTAACATCTGGGTAGGAGAAGTTGGTTT
Source organism: Dipodomys spectabilis (assembly GCF_019054845.1). Classification (NCBI taxonomy): domain Eukaryota; kingdom Metazoa; phylum Chordata; class Mammalia; order Rodentia; family Heteromyidae; genus Dipodomys; species Dipodomys spectabilis. The sequence continues at coordinate 7,976,093 of NW_024870686.1, read as the reverse complement.
ATGGAAGAGGAATCCTTTAATTTCAGGTGTGTTTGTCTTTTTAGGGAAATCCGTTGCTAGTATTTAGCTGGTTATTACTATTGTTTTCTGTTTTGAGATGGGGGTCTTATTATAGAGTCCTGGCTGGGTTTGAACTCACCATTCTCTTTCCTCAGCCTTTCTAGTGCTAGGAGTTCATATCCAGCTAGTATTTGGCTTTTATGCTGTGCGGCTTAAAGCTTCCAGAGTTTCCCTCTGAGCAGTGGCTAGGAGGAAATCTCCCTTTACAGAACTAGGATCAATCTGTAGTTGTGAATTTGCACTTCAAAGGCTTGTCTGTGTCTGCATTCACAGAGAGCTACCTTGCAGCTCAGCTCTAATGAGATGTGGCAGTGCCTTTGCTCTGGCCTCTTATCTGCCTTGGCAGCTCTGGGATTCTGTGGGAGACTGTGAATCAGTTCCTCTGGGGAGTCTTATGGCAATTCTGCTTAGAAGGAGAAGGGAAAGGAATGCTGGCAGCTGTCTGGCTGGCTGGAACCAGACTAAATATCTTCCCACTGCCAGATGAATAATGTCCAGTCTCTGTCCTCCTGCAATCACTAGACCAGTCTGGAACCTACTGCTACCTCTCACATAGCAGCAGAGGCGGCCAGGGGACCAGACAAGCCTGTGGGGAGGCTCAGGAGGGGATAATGCCATCATAATGAAACTGGAGTCCTAGGTCCTAGATGCAAACTCCAAGGATTCTACATGTCAGCTCCAGCCACTTGGTCTAATAATCTAAGTAAAGAGAGGAATGACGGTAAAGGGAAGAGAAAAAAAAATCTATTTTGTAGCCGGGGAACAACAACATCAGGAGAGGCAAAGCAAGCATTTCAGCTCCTCTTCAGGCAGACATAAACCTCTGGTTTAAAGAGAGAAAGAATGGGGGAGGAGGGAGGAGAGATGTGCATAAACAGTCCCAGCCAGTGTGGCCTGGTTCAGTGTTATCTCCATTCCAGAGAAGTTTCCTGGCTTGAAGGGAGTGATCTGATCCAGATAAGCAAGTCATTGCTCTCTGGTGGGTGGTCAGTTCTGTTGAGGCCCTATGTTTCTTTCCTTGAGGACAGTTTCCTATCTCTCCCTCCTTGTAAAGATGATAGGTATCCATCAGTTCTGGCCTTCCAGGATTCCAAGGTGATTGCCAAGTAAATGCAGGAGAAAATGGCTCAGAGCAAAGAACAAGGACAAAATGGGGACAGAGATGCAAGGCTTTCATCCTGTTTTTAGTTAATTTGTGGGTCCTAGAAAAGGCTTACTGCTTCTGAGGAAAATCAGTTTCTAAATACACACAGACAGAGAGCAGAGAAAGATTCTCAGATGTTGGCCTTGAAGATGAAGCAATGGCTTGTAATCTAAGGAATGTCACAGCCAGTAGAAGCTAAAAGGCAAAAGATAGATTATCCCTTAGGCCCTCTGGAGAAAATACAGTCTATTAAAACCAGTGATATTGATTGTCAACCTGTGGTCTCCAGAACTGTTGTGAGACTAAATTCCTGTTGTTTTAATCACCAAGTTTGTGGTAAGTGTTTATAATGGCCACAGGAAGCTATACAAGAAACAAGGCCTCCATGGGTGAGTGTTTTTCAGAGAAGCATTCACATCTTCCGCAGGTCCCCTTGGCGTACCTGGCATTTTGACAGCCTACCCCTGAGACTCTCCAAATAATAGGGTCCTGATCTTAGCACCTGCAACTGAGAAAATACAGAGAAAAGAATGATGAGACCTACTTGGCTTTGAACAAGTCACTCTGCTTAGCTGAGCAATGGCTTTCCAGCCCAATGAGAGCAGAGACCACATTTCGTTACCTTTGTCTTTGGATAGCTAGACTAGTACTGATCATATCCACAGGAAGCACTGAATGTTTGTCAAATAAAACAGGTAGCATTACCTTTCCCTGCCTATCTCATAGGCTTATTCATTCTGGTGATTAAACTTGGAACCATGAAAGTATCTTGAAAGTTGCAATGCAATAAATAAAAGGCAGGTATCATTAACGAAGAGATAGTCTCTCTGAACCGTGTTACATGGAATGAGCAAATAACAGCTGGGATCTGGCTGGACAAAAGCCAATTCTGTACACACTCAGAGAGAAATGAAAATGCTCAAGGACTAAGCTGATATGCAATCCAGAGGCTGTTTCTATTCATAAAAAGAAGGCAAAACACTTGTCTGCTTATTTATTTATTTTTAAGGAAAAAACTGAGCAATTGTGTTCAGCATTTGAATAAATTGCTAAATTTATTAAATTATTTGCTAAATTGCTTTACCCTTTGCAAATATGAAGGACAGTTAGATGAGAATCTGATAATATCTGCCTTTATAAGGAAGACATAATTTGGGGAGAAAGAGAAACATATAATATCAAGCAAAAGTAATCTGGTCCTTTGTCCAGAGCTTCAAAATTTGCAATATCCTAAGTAATATCAGTGTTATTTGCTAGCTATATTCTCTTCTTTAACTTGTGGTATTTTACGTCAATTCTGGCTAATCTGTGTCAGAGTTTAATTGAATTGTTACATATCCAGTTGGACTCATAGATTAGTAAAGGGACCGGGTACATTTTCCAGTTCTAGGGTTTCTCCATTCTTCATGGAATTGCCTTATTGAAGAAGCTTTTTGGACACTGTATTCTCCTGCTCACAGGTGAAAATATTTACAGGATTGTGTGGAATATATCCATAAGCTCTTTAGAGCTCATAGACCAAGGTTCTTAGATGGGAATTGAGAGTTCATTTAGTCAAATCTCATTTTGACCAATTAAGAAACATAGGGATCTAGAGGTGGTTAATAAGTGTTCCATAGTAACAAAGACAGTAACACAGTTTATGAAAAAGCAGGACCCAGACCTTCAGATGTATTTTTGTTAAGCCACACTGCTTCATGTGTTCTCAACAGAATGTGGAGCTCACAGGTCCTAGCTATTGAAACTCTAATATGGTGTAACCTCAGTGTACCCTTCCTTCAGGACTATCCATGCACAATAGAGATTCCAGGTCTCCCAGAACTGTAGGTAGATAACTAAGAGAGACAAAGAAGGGGAAGAAGAGGGGAGAAAATACCTTTCCCAGTCATTTAATGCTGAATTAACAGTAGTACTTGCTTCAGAGGTTCCTCCATAAACGAGATACTTCTTTTCTTCAAAATAGTTCTGTAAGGTGGGCTCATGTTTCCCAGTTTTTTTTCTGACAAAGAAGCAGTGCACAATGAGTCTGGTCAAATCCAAGCAGAGGACAGAGATAGATTATAATCCTTACCTCTGAATCCCATATTCTTCCTATAAACCCTACTGCTTCCTGCTGGGTTGCTTAAGAAATGCAGGTATGAATCCTTCCTGAATGTAAATCAATGCATCTTAACTTTGACTGCAGGTCAAAATTGAGCAGATCTTTAAAAATACTATTAGCTGCTGTTCTTCCTTCCACCTCCAATCAAACAGAACCTCAGAGAATGGCTCAGGATATTGGTATTTTCAAGAGCTCCCTGGGTAATGCTAATGTGCAGACAGGAATAAGAGCTGATTTTCTAAATGCTCAGTTTGCCCCCAAACAATTTACTAACCAGGAACAGATCCATTTCTTTCAGTTAGGGGTAATAATTTAATTAATTTCTCAAACTTACAATTGAGTTATATTTAGAAATTAGAGATGAGGAGAAATGGGAAATGGAAGAGAATTTAGTTTTGTTCATTTACTTGTGGACATGCATTCAAGATAGTTATTGGATATAAAAAAAAATCATAGCTCATTTTAGGAACCAGCCCCTTGCCACTCGCCAACTCCCTGGGCTCCCTAGAGCTGCGTTATCTCAGTGTTTGAAAATGCAGATAGACTTAAAAATAATTAAAGCAAATTTAAAGCTAATTATTCTGAACATTATTTTAGCAAGAGAATTCTCTTTAAGCTTAAGATATCTATTTAAGGCATTGTGTATCGTGTTCCTAAGTTAAACATAGGAGACGCCAGTCTCATGTTAAGTCCTTGGGTCTCATCCAGGAGACTTTTTAAGTAATAGCATATTCATTATGGTCAAAAAATAGAATCTTTAACAGAGGTCTTTCGTTAAGAAAATCAATACCTCCCCCTCTTTAATTAAGGCTTCCTGGCATAAGGCATGCTCCCAGAAATTTTAGGTCTTTTGGCTTCATTCTCTCAATGCTTATTTTCACAGAATTTTGACATAACCAAACCTCTGTTGGGAGTAGGGAAACTCAGATAATGATGAGCACCATAAATCCCTAATGCTTCCACTTCCTACACTGCTCCTCAGTGAAAACACATTGGTAGGACAGCAAAACCCAATCACGAACTGTACCCCAGAAAACTGCCATCTGCAATTGAACTATTTCAAATGGAACCAAAAGGGAGTTATAAATATGCATATTTGTGTAAATTTTTTCAGCCTAAATTTTTCATGCCTGTTTACTTAATGACATTGGTTAGTATAGAAAATTCAATAATAGAGTTTTTTTTTAAGAGTAGAGCAATTCTTTTCAGTAAGATCCTTTTATATAAAATCACAGAGCCTCCTGCCATTCTCTCCACATCAAATAAGAGGGTTCAAAGGGCTAAAATTCAGAGAAGGGTGCTGGGAAAAAAAAGATCTTTGAGAAAGATTTAAGTTTCTAGAATTCTTAGCCTGGAGAAAATTGCTTTGGGGTAATTGTCTACAATTGTCTGTCATAGAGTACAGAGAGATTACTGTGGAAGATGGTTACCAGCTATTTTGCACATTCACTGGGGGCGGGGAGGAAAAGGGGAAATAAAGAAACTTAGACCAATTGCCACAGAAAGGGCTTAAAGAGATCTGCACAAGAAGAACTTTACTGAAACAGTTGAAACAGCAAGGATTCTCATCTTTGAAACCTAAGGAAAAAGACAACATAAACCCTTGTGTTAACTGACATTAGTTATTCTTCAAGGCAGGACACAGAACCAGTGGAGACTTTTCACTTTGTGACAACAGGAGCACAATTGGCTGTTTTCAAAATGAGGAAAGCATTGGCTGATGTGAAGGAAAGTCCAATGGGTGGACCACAAGCACCACTGGATCAAGTTCAAACATTAGGGCCCTGGCTTTGTTGTCTGGAAGACTTTCATGCAAAGCAAAATGGCCACAAGCAGCTTCAAGCCCATGCAGCCCTTAAAGTGTTTTTCCCAATACACACATCAAACCAGGCTTAGGATTAGTCTGTCTGTACACCACCCCCAGTTCAGGCTGGGTTTAGCGGCTGTCTCATGGAAGAGGCAGAGAGAGCCCTCAGTTCGCAGAACTCACAGATCATATGGAGTGTAATAAAGAGTTCCAAAGGCAAAGAGAAAAAGGAAGGTGCTTCTTGTCAAGAGTTGAGGGGGGCACAATTCTTCTTGTTCTTATGCAATCACCTGGAACAACTATGAACAAAACTTTTAATACCAGTGTCTCAAGTGCTAAAACTAACAACTAAGGATAGATAGACAAATAGATAATCAAGTTTGGGATATCTTTTATTGTTTCTGTTTTCTGGTTTAAGGACTTTGCAAAGAAGGACACAGACAAAATCATAAGCTTCTAATAAACTAGTTATAAAAGACACCGTGTAGGGCTGGGAAGGTGGCATGCCTTGCATGCATGAGGCCCTGGGTTCAATTCCTTAGCACCTCATAGGCAGAAAAAGGTAGAAGTAGCACTGTGGCTCAAGTGATAGAATGCTAGCATTGAACTGAACAGCTGAGAGACAGTGCCCAGGCCCAGAGTTCAGGCCCTATGACCGACAAAAAAACCCAAAAAACAAAAAACATATGTTTTACTCCCCAACCATTGAACCTCTGTTAACTAATATAAGCTTGATTTATTGGAGTCTATTGTCCAAGACCTTCCAAAAGGAATTTCCTACTAGCCTCTACTTGTTACCATGTTGTTGTCACCACCAATGGGACTATGGTCCCCCTTTTTCAATGGCAGGAAAATATTTCCTGCCCTGGGAGGAAGAAGATGCCTGTTCTCTGAAGTACTGAGTCAATTAACAGAAAGAAGACAATCATAATGATAACGGTACATTTGCCAAAGTCTGGGTTGTTTGTCTTAGCTGAAACTATGTGTACCATCCAAGGTTATGGGAGGCCACAAGATTCACCTCAAGCAGTTAAGTGAAGAACTATGTATACATGCACTGATAAGGTTAAAGAAACAAAGCACGGATTGGAGACATGTAGAGATTCTCAGTACTAGAAGCCATTACCACTTCTAATGCAGAGAGGAAGACAGGGCACCTGGCAGCTACTGAAGTCATGGAAGAAATAACCATTTGTTCTCCCCCTCCACTCAATCTCTGTTATTCTGCCACTTGTGTATCCCTGGACCAAATCTACCTGGCAGCCAGTCATGAAATGGTTCTTGGGATGCAGTCTCAGGTCATAAAGCAGGGTGGAAAGAGGGCAAAGAATACACTATGAAAGGTGTGGAGACAAGAAGGAAAATCATCAACGTACCATGTGGGCCATGAGCAGATCCATGTAACTGCAAGTCCAAACCTGGTCTTCCTCATTTTCAGACTCTTTCAACCAGGATCAGTGGAAAGCAAGGAGAACCTGCGCTGCTGTGTGGGCAGCTAGGCCAAGCATGTGTGAACATGTGATTGGGGCTTCTGACTTTGAAATTAGACTGAGCTTGAAACTGAGCTCAACAACTCACTAATTGTATACTCTTACATAAATCATTTAATTCAAGGTTCACTTTCCTCATTATAAAATGAGGGTAATAATGGTATTCACCTTAAAGAGTTTTTGTGCTGAGGGCTGGGAAGGTGGCTCAGTGGTAGAGCGCTCGCCTTGCATGCATGAGGCCCTGGATTCGATTCCTCAGCACCACATAAGCAAAAAGAAAAAAGCCGGAAGTGGCGCTGTGACTCAAGTGGTAGAGCGCTAGCCTTGAGCTGAAGAGCTGAGGGACAGTGCCCAGGCCCAGAGTTCAGACCCCATGACCGGACCCAAAAAAAAAAAAAAAGAGTTTTTGTGCTGAGATACAGTTCAACACAGCACATTCGCAGAGAAGGCCCTTGGTGGGGACTGATCCTCTCGGAGCCTCTCTTCAACAAAGAGGTTCACTTACTATCCAACAGCTGGCAATTTTCAGAACCAGTTTAATCTAAATTCAGATATAGGGAGAAGACAGGCAAACATGTCTCCAGTTAGCAAAGACTCAGGCCTGCTAAGAATTCATAGACTCCACATCTCATGGGAAGACAGAGGAGTTGTCATTCATGGTATCAGAGCTTTTTCAAATAAGAGGCAAATGATTGTTTCACACCTATGTGATCAAGGGCCCTTTCTGATGATTCTCTCCAAATGAAGCAGGCATGCTTTACAGATAACAGATGATGGTTAGCAATGCTAAAATGCTACTTTCCCATCAGCAATCAGAGGATCTAAAGCAAAATACCAATGAAATACCACTTCTCACTCAAGAAACAATTACTGTTTTTTTAAAAAAAGCATAAAATAACAATTGATGACAAAAATGTAGAGAAATTCAAACGTTCAGTAACTGTTGGTAGAAATATAAAATGGTTATATCCACTGTGGAAAACTGAAAGTTCCTAAAAAATACAAATAGAATTAATTATGATGTGACAAGTCTACTTCTGAGTATATAGCCCCCAAACTGAAAAACCAGAGTCTCAAAGAGATATTTATATGTTCATATTTGTAGAAGTATTATTTACAAGCTCCAGAGTGTGGAAGCAATTCATGTCTACCAATAGGTGGATGAATCCATGAAATATGGTATATATACATTGGAATATTACTCAGCCTTGAAAAGAAGGAAATTGTAACATATTCTAAAACATGGATGAACTATGAGAGCAAGACATCAAATGAAATATACCAGTCACAACAGGATAAACACAACACAACTTGTGTAATATACACAAGTCACAATAATAAAGGCAGAAAGGAGAATTGGTTTAAAGGCATAGGTATCTGTGTAAAAATAGGGAGTTACTGATTAACAGGGACAGAGTTTTCCTTTTCCATGATGAATGAAATTATCATGATAGATAATAGGGATAATTGTTTAATATTATACACTTTAAATTAACATTATACATTTTATGTTATGTTTTCAAACAATAAAAAATAATTCTTGAAAAGATACCTATATGATTTTTTAAGTCTTTGTCTGTTCAAGCTGCTATAACATAGTAGCAGAATATCCCAGGCTGAGTGACATTAAGCAATGAGAATTTATATTCTTTCAGCCAGCTATAGTACCTCACACTTGTGATCTTAGCTATTCATAAGGTTGAGAAATGGGGGACGAAGGTTCAAAGACAGCCTGAGTATAAGAGTATAAGAATCTATCTCCAATTAGCCAGCAAATTAACTAGCCACACTAGAGGAAAGCCAGTCAAGAGTGCAAGGTTCTGGATTGAAGTCTTGAGAGAGAGGGAGGGGGAGGAGGAAGGGAGGAAGGGAGGGGGGAAAGGAAGGCAGAAAGGAAGATCAAATTCCCAATGGATATATTTCTGGTGAGATTTCTTGCTTGTTTGCAGAAGGCCATCTTCTTGCTGTACCTTCAGATGGCCTTCCCTTGTTATATGCAAGTAGAGTGTGAAAATACTCTTTCTTTTTCTTCATATATGGACACTAATCCTAGAAGAGTAGGACCACAACTTTGTAACTTCATTTAATTACTTCCTAGAAGGCCTCTCTCTAAACATAGTCACACTAGGGCTTGAGTTCACAATATGAATTCAAAACAAACCTGTAGTCCTGTAAGCCACCCAGTGACTAAAGTTTTCTGGACCTCCTCTAGTTCAACCCCTAGTCATAAAAAAAAAAAAACCCTCATCAAAAGTCACAAATTGTACCTGATGATGTAACAGCACCACTTGTTTGTTTTTTTTTTATTGTGAAAATACTGTACAGAGGGGTTACAATTACATGGGCAAGCACTTGTAAGTATATGTCCAACACAAATGTGTGAATACACTTGCCAGTTGACAGGTACATTAACATTCATAGGACCAAACTGAAAACAGTGCAAAAAAAATCTACTGGAAAATGGGTACACAAAACTCTAGTGCAATCACATAGCAGAATGGTTTCAAGAGAGGAAAACAAACAGCAGCATGGAGGTGGATGATACACAGTGAAGTACACATGGTAGCAACCTATTCATGTCAAGCTCATTATTAAGCAAAATGACCATCTAGAAGTCAGGCTAGTGCTTAGGAGAGAAAGGAGGTGGCCAGATGAAAACATATGAGGAGGCGGAGGGTTTGCAGCAATGGTATGATGTTCTGTCTTTTTGGATGCTTGTTACATAGGTGTGTTCCTGTTATAAAAATGCCTTCGTGTATGGGTTTTGTACTTATATTCTATGTAAGTGAACTTTGCACATGGCAGAGGCTAGTGGGGTCAGGTTCCATATAACTTACAATGCACCAAAAAATTACTAACTAGCTGCTGACTGGAAGCCATTTAATGCCATAAAAGGATAATGGACATGTGTATGTTATATGTACTATGCATAGTGAAGGATGTTCAAGAACTAAAGGAGATGACTTTTTATTGCAACAAGAGTTGCCTAGAAGATTATTACTGTAGCCTATGGCTATATTTTGGGTGGGAAATGTCCCCCAAAGGCTCGCGTATTGAAGATTTGGTCCCAAGCCTGTAGTGCTATTGGGGGGCCCTTAAGAGGTAGGTAAGGTCCTGTGGAAGGAATGTAGGTAATTGGGGACATTCTTTGACAGGGGATAGTAGGATCCCAGCTCATTTCTGTTTCTCCCATTTCTCTGGGGCTATCATGACGTACACAGATCTGCTCCCACTATCACAGACCCAAAACAACCAGGGTAGTCAGCCATGGATGAAAACCTTTGAAACTGCGAGAGTCAAAATAAACCTCTTCCCCTTTCAAGTGAGTCACCTCAAGTAATGTGTGGCAGTTACAGAGAACTCACTAAAACACCTCTCATATACTACCATTAACTTACAACAAGTATGATTTAATACTGTCTAATTTATATTTGTTTACTTTTCTCCCAACTGCAGATGGCACCATGTACAGCCCGTATGTTTTGGCAAGCTTTAACTTTTTTTTTATAATAGAGTCATATACATTTTATGGTAGCCAATAATAAAATAGACAATTATCTACACATATCTCATGCGTTTATGGCATATGTAGCTTTTTCTTGATTTGTCCATATTTTAGGCAATGTAGTTGATTTGTGAGTTTTTTCAAATTGTCATAATTTTTGTGTTTTTTTTTGTTTTAAATTGTCCATATGAATGGCCTTACACAGTTCAAACCGATGTTGTTCAACAACATATGCATATGCTAGAGTTTTATAGAATTCTTTGTGCCTAAGGCTTACGTCCTCAGGATCTGATGTCTGATTCAGAGCATATCCAGTTTTTCCCCGTCCTCTATAGCTGACTCCCCTATGCTGGTGTTTTTTGTTTTTCTGTTTGTCTGTCTGTGACAGGATCTCACTATGTAGTCCACTTTGGCCTTGAATTTAGGATCTTCCTGCCTCAGCCTTCTGAGCACAGGAATGTGCTACCGTGTGGCTCTCACATCTATCTTATAGAACCAGGAAAAGAAGTGAGTCAGGGTGGGGAAAAACACAGAGCCGTGCTACAATGGCTTGCAGGAGGTAGAGCAGTGCTGACTGACCTGGATACAGAATGGAGCCAGGGCGGAGGAGTTGGCTGACAGAAGCACCGTAGAGGGGAACTGGAGCAATAAGCGAAACATTTAACAATAGAGTGAAAAACAATAGGGTTGGGGGGGAAAGGACTTGGGGAAGGATTCATAAAAACAGATGGATATGGACAGAGTGGGAAAGGGAAGAAATTGCTTTGGCTGAGTCATTTGAGCATTGCAAATGCACATAATGTGAAATGGGGAGGGAGGGAGAAACAGGTTCACCAGGAGCAAATGCAAATAAGCACAGGCTAGCTTCACACTCATTTGCATTTGAATCCACAGAACATTTCCTGAGAGACAAGATGTGCAGAACATTCTGCTACCTCACCCAGCAGACAATGCTGATGTTTGTGCTCTCTCTGGCCGACTTGTAACAATAATATCAACCTAAAACTAAGGGAGTGACTGGCTCACCTGGGCAGGCTTTGCAGCACTTTTTGGCTGAAAGACAGGACTCTGCCTGCCCACAAGACTCCCCCAATTTTTAGGATGCTATGCCTGTAGTTAGTGTCTTTATCCACACAAAGACAGAGGTATATGGTATACTCTTCAGAAAAAAAGGAAAGCAAGGAGAAGGGGTGGGAAGTGGTGGGTGTGGAAGCTACCTGGGAAAGGGAGGTAACCTGGGAAATCCTTGTCCCTAAGGTGTACTGCAAGTTTGATTCCATCATCTCTCTTCACCTTCTCGGGACCAAAACTAAGCTCCAGATATTGTTTTATGTTTTTCCATGAATTACACCCTACACTCACAGGTGCTGTTATTTCAAGGATATTAGACCAAAAAAACAATCCGGAAGCTGGAAGATGTTGACTAACTTCCTCAAAGACGCACAGCCCATACATCTGCTATGTTTGTTTGCACCCTGCTCAACCATCTCTCAAGAGTGCTTAAATTCAAAGGAGATTGATAAGGTCAGAAATGAATCTGAAGGTAAGAAAATCAAGTAGGGAAAAAAGGATTTCTTCAGGCATAAAGGCTTGTATAGGAGGAAGTTTCAAAGTTCTCTTGACATTTTGTTGTCTGTGGCTACAGTTTGGGTATGGTTTGTCCTCCAATGATTCATGTCTTAGAAGTCCCCTGAATAGTGCAGCTGAGAAGTGGTGGACCAGATGGTGTTAATGACTCTCACCTGCAAGATCCCAACTCCTTGAAGAAGCTGAGATCAGGAAGATCATAGAAGTTCATGAGACTCCATCTCAATAGAAGAAGCTGTGGGTGGTGGTATATGCCTGTCATTCCAGCTATGATGGGAAGCCTAAAATAGGTTTTGGTCCAAGCACATCTGAACAGGAACTGAGACCCTGTATGAAGGGTCATAAAAAGGGCTAGAGCTTAACTCAGTGATAGAAGCACCTGACCATTGAAAAGCTATGAGTTGAAACTCTAATACTGCAAAAGGGAAAGAGGAAGAGGAGGAAGAGGAAGAGGAGGAGAAAGAAAAGGAGGAGGAGAAAAGTGGCAGGCCTTTAAGAAGTACAACCTAGTGCAAGGTAATCTGGTCATTAGGGCATGCATGCTTGTCTTATAGAGTTCTTGCAAGAGCAAATTGCTATTAACAGAGCATATGATTCCTCCCTCCCTCTTGTAGGTACTTCTGCTATGATGCCAGCTGCCATAATGTAATAAAGTAGGGGACCCTCACCCAAGCTCCAAAATGGTGAATAAAATGAACTCTTTGTTTTAATAAAGTATGTAGCCTCAGGACTAAATTAGAGTAGTGAAAAATGGACAAATATACCTAGTAAGAAGGCTGGGAAGGTCAACAGAGGGGATTTTTTTCCCCCTGAATAATCTCATGGATGAATTATAACTAACAGGGAGCGATAGCCTTCAACAGCCTTCCTAAGAGCCCCATACATGCAGAAGTCCAAATGACATGTCCTGTAGCAATTTCCTGGGAACAAGGCAGAGGTCTCCAGCTAGGCTATAATAGATAAAGACCTCCCCCCCAAAAATAAAACATTCCAGTGACCAGAACACGTGCAGAATGTGTACTATTTGTTACACCGCCTAAGATAGATATTGACAAATTGTAGATCCTGTGGGTATACTAGGTATCTGCTTCTGAAGGTGGAAGATTTGAAAGATGCTTCCCAATATGTTGTATTTTTGAAGAAAATGAAAGCCTCATAGACATGATAGGAGAAGTAACTGAAGAGAGAAATTAAAAAGAAGTAGTTCAAGCAGGCAAGGATGTAAATTGCTGCCAAAAATTTGATGAGCAGGATTAGCTGCCAGCAGGAAAAGGAAGATAGGAACCCACTGGTCACCAGTGGAGGCTATTCTACAAAGCTTGTAGGTGGAGGGTCCCTCATTCCAAAAGACCCTTGTCTAAGGGCCAATGAAGGACACTGGCAGCAGTGTAGTCCTATGTATAATTGGAACATTAGGGGAACAGGTTTTGAATGAAATTAGTTAAGGTTGGTGACTTGTGTTGTTGTTCTAACCCCTCCTTTATCCTTCCTTCCTATTTATCAGGTGATTCTAGAAGGTCTATGGATCTGTCTGGGATGTGGCTAAAAGGAATTTGTATTGGAGATACAGTCATCTGATTTAGTTAAGTTTGTTTGGGGGTGGGGGCGGGTGGAGGTTGGGTGGGTGCCAGTACTGGGGCTTGAACTCAGCATCTGGGTGCTGTCCCTTAGCTTTTTTGCTCAGAGCTGGTGTTCTACCACTTCAGTCACACCTCCACTTCCAGTTTTTTGCTGGTTAATTGGAGATAAAAGTTTCTCAGGCTTTTTTTAAAAAACTAGGCTAATTTCAAACCATCATTCTCAGATCTCAGCCTCCTGAATAGCTAGGATTATAGGTGTGAGCCACTAGCACTCAGCTAAGGAATACGTTTTTGTAAAGTTTTTAATCATTTCATAGATTGTCTCACTCTCATATAGGAATTTCCCATATGGAAAATTTATCCCAATAGGGAAAATTCCCGTCCCTGACTGCCAAGCCAGCCTCATGCTGTGGCCATGTGCCCCATCAAGAGATTAGAGATTTTGCAGTGACAGACAAGAAAGTGAAGAATCTAGGCTGGGGAAATTCTAATTATCATGTGAGTAAAACTAAACCAGAGGATTTGATACAAGTCAAAGCTAAAGCCCTTTCTTTTGGTAGGGACATGCTTAATAATACAGCATACACAGCCATAAACTCTCTTTAAAAGTACTTTTTCTCTTGTGATAGAAATTGTATGAAATAGATTTTATAATAGATTTGTAGGGCTCAAATTTTAAAGCAATACTAAAAACAGTATGCCTGTGTGTGTGAAGTTGGAATCTTTTATTCAGCCTAATTATCCATAATAAGGAAGAAGTTCTGGTGATCTATGCTAAAGAAAAGACTGAATTATCTTCTTTTTTCTCTATATAAAATGATATTTTAAAATTACTGTCATAGGAAGAAGGGAGTGGCAGCCAAAAAAATTCCAAAACTCTGTATTATAAAGTTATGTTAGGGTATTTTAAAAAGAAAAACACCTAGTTTCATGGATTTAGTGATATTTATAGTTTGTTATCTCTTTTTTAAATTTATGATTTGAGTTCTTTTTGCATTCTAAATACATATTCATTTTGTATCTAATTTAAAATTTATATTTTTGTGCTCCATTTCTTGAACAAGGCTTACAAAATTGAATCAACATCAAATTCCACATCAGCTCTGCTCGATGAGATGAATTAAGGAAAAGCATGGAACAGGGAAGAGGATTCACTGGTAGGCTTGTGAGGAGAAATCCCCTGTCAACCCAGGAGACAAAGACAGCCGATAGCTGACTCCACTTAGTGCTGAGTGCTTCAGAGATGACTGATTAGTGGGCATGTCAGTGGACAGATGAGGCCATATGAAGCTCTGATATGGTCTCCACGTGCCTGTAAATTTTAGCCAGTGGGTGACATTCATTCTCTGAAGTACCAGAAGTATCTCAGAGACCTTGACACCAAACAGCAGCTGACTCAACAAAGTAAGTAACACCTAAATAAACCCAAGGAAGAGGAAATTATGTCAGTGTTTCAGCCAGTTTACATCAGAATTATAAAATATCTGAGTGAATTAACTTTATAAAGAGAATAGGTTTGTTGAACTCACACTTTGGAAGTCACAGTTCAAGACTGGGCCGCCCGATAGGGTTGAATTGTCTCTGCTGAAGGCAGAATGTCACAGTGGGAGCCCTTGTGAGAGTAAATACTCCCATCTTGAGCCAAGAAGCAGAGAGAAGAGGGAGAGATCGGGATCCACACCTGTGTCAGGGGAATGCCTCTAATGATCTAATAACCTACCATAAGGCTCCACCTTTTAAAGGTTCACAGCACCTCTCAAAGTGCCATCTTGGGGTTCAAACCTTTCTCTACAGACCTTTGGGAGACACTGATCTGGATCATAGCAGTCAATAAAACTTATTTCCTAAAACTCGGGAGAAAGTGTAGTGATAATCCCATGATGCATCTAGCCTGGAAATGCCCCAAAGGTACTTTCATTCTCACAGCTTTTCAATTTATGGCTTCCAAATTTTATCACAGACAGGCACACTGTGACCTCCATAATAGGTAATGCCACCCATTGCCCCTTGGTTTCCCTGAGCATTAGTGCTTGGAAACGAATTCAAATTAATTATCTGGCTACACGATGGCAGGATTAACCTTTAAAGTGGATGCAATGGCCATGATTTACATAATCTATTTAATCATTTTTCAATAGAATGAATATTTAGAAGGAAAGCAGGGAGAAATAAATTACATCTTATAGCTTTTTGTGAACACCAGGCTCAGCTCACAAAAGAATAAAATTAACATTATCTAAGGTATAGAACATATGAGGTTCCTGGAACAATAAATTAGATTACAGGGATAATTATCTACCCTTCCAGAGTCTTTTTGCAGAATGAATTCTTCCAGAAAGTAAACAGTGTCACATACAAAAAGCAGATTTCATCCATCACTCTGTTCTGATGATCCAAACAGAGATATCTTGATCCAATAAAACAGGGTGCGATATTTGACAGGTATGCAGAATATACATGGAGACCATTTGTTTAGGGATACACCAGGGATGTATCTAGAGGGAAATAAGCCAAATAAAATTTAATTTGGATATGAGTATGTTTCTCATTTGATCATTTTCTGCACATGGGGTTTATTATCAGCAGAGCATGTGACTTCTATTCTGGTTCTAAGGAAACCAAGGCCTAAGGAATGAGCCAGCAAAGTGGATGACTCTCTCCTCCCAGGAGAATCTGGTGCCTCAAATCTGTGATTTGATGACTCTAGAAGAATTTCCATTAATTCAGAGTAAACTTTTTGTATCTAAAAACGTGTTAAACCTTCATTGCCCAAAGAAAATACTACTAGAAAAGCAAGAATGGGGAAACAGAAACTTATCAGTTTTGAAAGTAATTTAAACAAAAATCTCATTTTGAATTGAGTAGAAGTCATGGTGAATTTTGCACAATGGAGACAAAAGGGAAAGTTCCAATAGAATATGGGAGCTCTACCTCTTAGGATGAGACACTCAGGGAACAGAGTATGGGTCTGGGAATCCAGAAAACTGGGTCCAGAACTGATAGCTACCAGCTAACAGGGTGGCTTTCAGCAATTGAGCCTTGCTCCTCTGGGAGTCCAGGATCCAACTTTGAAAGTAAAAGACCATATGGTACCTGGCTTGTAGCACAATGGCTAAGTGCTTTTTAGGTTCAATATGACCTAGTAGGTACAGGACTCTAAGCAGGTCTATAACCTCTGTAGACTTACTTTCCTCATTTGTGAAATGGAGATGTTAATGGGTCCTATATTACAGAATTATTGAGATAATGAAGTACAACAAATATACCGTTTAAAACACTTGCTACCACATATGATACATATTAAGAACTTCATAAATTCTGGGTCTTATGAGATATAACTCCTGGAATCTCTCTAGTTATGCTATTCTATATATCTAGTTTTATGACATGACAATAGAAAAGCCCACAGCTGAAAATTATTATAATGGATGAGCTGTATCAAATGAAATCATCACTTATATACATACATACATATATATATGTGAATACTAGGCAGGAGTATGCGGTGGAAGGAGTTGTACTCCTGGAAAGAAATCATCATCAAAACACTTAAAATATTCTATTATTCTTGTCTCAAAAGTTGCCTGAGAATTCAATACAGACTTAGTAAGAAACTCTATGAAAAGTGGCTTTGCCTCTCCTCTTTTCTTGTGAAATTGTCCCAGATAAGTAAGATTGCCATTTAGGGTTACAGTCAGTGCTTGAGGGCCCTTGGAAAACCATCCTGCCAAGGTGATGGATCTAGTTGTTTTGTGGCTCATCTGTAGCTCCTTACAAAAAGCTTTTCAAAAGAAAGATGGTCCAATCTCTTCAAGTGAAGCTGGCTGAACATTTTTCCTCAGAAAATGTTCCTATTAGCTTTGCTCCAACTCAGCCTCGAGCATTTTTAGAAAAGCCTATAAAGTCAGTCTACTTCATAAATTACCTGGCAACATTCTCCATCAAACTTTGACTTTCACTTTTCCTTTCTTAAGTCTCAGTGGGGAGGGAGGATGTGTATAACATGCCATTTAGATGCCATAGGTGAATCAGTGATGAGGATGGGACCTTCAGAACACCACTGTAAATGCAGGTTCACTGGCTTCTGAATCTTAAGCCTCAGTGCTCCTACCCTTCCTCTTTGTTAGGGTAAGAATTGTGGCAGCATTAAGAGCTCATGAGAGTGTTCTACATCCTGCACACAGTGCTAAGAATTTTGCATACTTGTAGCACTGATTTGCTCTGAAAGCTCTATAGTTTTCATGTCCCCAGTAATAATATTTACAAAGGAAGACATGAGGGCTTAGAAAATTTAATCAATGCATTCAAAGTTACAATGTTGGTAAACACAGGAGATAGGACTAGAATTGTCTTCTGCCTTCTTTCTGCTTAAGTGATCTCTTATTCGTTTTTAATATATATATTTTATTGTAAAGATACTGTACAAAGGGGTTACAGTTACATGAGTAAGGTCATGAGTACATTTCCTATCGAGCATTGCCTCCGTGATCTCTTATTCTTAATGGTCTTCTCCAAATTGGGCACTCTGGTGTCTCCTCTCCTTAAGAAATAAGACATCTTACTGGTCATGGCTTAAGAAGTTTTCCCCAGAAAGAATGCCTCAATAAGTCCATAGTTTCAGAGTCTATTTTATGCACAAAAGTGAGCTAAGACAAAAGACTTTTACTTCTGCCTTGCCATTTTCTAATGAGAATGTTCTTGAGGAGAGATAATAGGCAGGTGAGATTTTAAGAAATGGGCACTGGTGGTTCTCACCTGTAATCCTACTACTTGGAAGGCAGAGAGCTAAGGGTCATGGTTCGAAGGCAGCCCAATCGGGAAAGTCTTTAAGACTCTTATCTCCAATAAACTATCCAAAAAAAGCAAAAAGTAGCTCAAGTGGCTGAGCACTAACCTTGACTAAAAGAGGCTTAGGGACAGTGCCCAAGCCTGGTGTTTAAGCCCCAGGACACACACACACACACACACACACACACACACACACACACACACACAGAGAAATGAAATGAAAAGTCAATGCTTACGTGAGAGCTTCCTTGAAAAGGCGGGCTAGAGGACAAAAGATTCTAAACCAAACTTATATGAAGGTGCAAGGAATCTGCATAAGGGAAGTTGAAAAGACACAATGACCACTTATGCCACACAATGTCTACAGAAGAGATGAGAAAGAGGCAAGAGGAGCTGAGAGCTATCCATTCTCAAAAAGTAGAGCACTTGAAGAGATCCCTAGGCATGATATCAGCAATCCTCCAAAACATGAATTAGTGAAGACAAGAAAAGGACAAATCAATCAAGCACCCACCACTGGAAACCACCACATTCCCAGTTCTGTGATCAGTCATCGTCTGTGAATGCAGAATCACTCACTCCCCTCTACTAGGCTTCCTCGTCTTCCTCCTACACAGATAAAAAACAATGTGGGAATAGACAAATGGAGGTAACTACAAGTGGCTCCTGAGAGCCAATGTGCAGGAAATGAAATGGTTAACCTGACTTATCAATCAACATGCTCATTCATTTGACAGGATAGTACCATCTTTTCCCATATTAAAATGCAGTGATTTTTATAGAAGGGCCAGGGCTGGGTATTTTTTTTTATTGCAATTTGGTTGGAAGTAGAGCAGAGTAAGAGGGCTTGTTGCAATAGTTTCTCTTTTCAAAGGCTAACTTTCTATTGTCATTTTCAAAAAGGAACAAAATTATTAAATTGGAGAAGACATCTGTCTATTCCTCTATGTCAATTCTAGATATTTCTTTAAGATTCTAGAGCTAGAGAAGGAGCAATTGACACACTTATTAAGCATGAGGGAGGAATACATTTAGTCTCATGAAGCTTTAAATGAACGTCACAGAATTTCCTACTTGAAGTCTTTAAGGATATTTGTGACCCTAAGATTAGCTTTGGGATGCTAAGAAAGTTTTCTTTGTCCTTACAGAAAATAGCTTGTTTGTGTAAGCCGGGGATGTTCTGGTTTTCAGGCTGATAGTCATACCACAATGGAGCCAATATAGTTCAGCTTATTTTGAACTCTGAAGTTGTGCAGACCTGAATTCATGCCTGCAGTTTTTAAGGTTTATTTCAAATATAATATTTTCAGTGAAAGAAAATACAGCTAATCAAATCCAGAAGTACCTACTTACACGATAAATTATAGATCTTAGGAGAATTTTTGTTAAGGTTTGAGGGAAGGGGAGGGTTCCAAAAACTATTAAAAGGTTCACTAAACAATATTCGAAATGTAACCTAGACACTTCATCAGGTTTCTTAGAAGTTTTTTCTTTAAAAAAAAAATGGATATTGCTTCGACTTATCACATAAGTACAATCTACCAGCATGGGAGTTGCTTATAGGTCAGGATAACATCCTCTGAAGTTTTATCTTAAATCTTTGAGTAGTGTCTGGCACAGAGAAAATACTGAAAACCATCACTGAGTGAGTGCATGAAAAAAAAAACATGAAAAATTCATGATCTCTCTGTACTATTTGTAAGCACTCTTCTCCCAGCCTTATAAGTTATAGAGCATTTCCTTTGGCAAGGTTTGAAGTTTATTAAAAATCTCAACATTTTATTTGGATATATTGGAGTTATCTGCTTTTTAAAATTCTGCTTTATCTTTGGCAAGCCAGTGCCTTAACATGGGTTTCTCCTCTGAAAACTGAAAGACTCATCAAACATCCTTTACCTGAGCTCTAATCGAATATCCTCATTGGCTTCAGGTAGCTAAACATAGTGTCATCTGTCTTCGTGACAGCTCGATGGGAGTTTTATGAAGTCACTTCCCCCTTGCCTTAATCTCCCAACCCTCCATAGAACTGCACTACCAGCAATCAATTATCTTCCAAATAGTAAAGGGAAATGGTACTTTCAACAGAAAATAGTCATCAAATTCAAGCCATCTGGACTGGTGTGGTTTCCCTAAAGGTGAGCAGTAGTAACAGGTTGTTTGAGTCCAACCAGGACTCACCACACAGACCCAGGTCTTTACAATTGATGGATGCCAGCTCAGCTCCCATTGCGAGTCATAACTGTATGGATATGTAGCCTCCAAACAGTTCTGATGACAACCCGAGCCTGTGCAAGGCTCTGTGAGTAAACTGATGTCTATTGTGTACGTATACTTAAGAAACAGACATAGACATATAATAATCACCAAGTAATCTAAGGTAGATTTAGGTGGGGAACATAAGAACAGGCTAGAATTACAGGACAGAAAGGAGGTCAGGTTGTCCAGGGAAGGCCCCTGGAAGAGGTGGAACTTGAATTCAGAGTAGAGCAAAGATCAACCAACTGTGCCAAGGGGGAGTGATCCAGGTAGTGAGAAAACATGTGTACCGAGAGAGCAGAGCTCATGGGGTCAGCACCACCTCACAAGAGCTGAAAGAGTATTTTCTGGTGGGGCGAGGTGCTGAGCTTAGGCAGAGTCAGTAGGATACTGCAGCTCCATCTCTTTCTTCTTACTTTCTTCTTCTTACTTTCTTACTTTCTTCTCCCTTACTCTCTCATAACGTCATTGTGAGAATCAAAGTAATGGTGGATGTGACCATTCTTTTATTGTTTTTGGTTGGTTGGTTGTGGGGCCTGAACTCTGGGCATGGGTTCCTCAGCTCTTCAGCTCAAGGCTAGAGCCCTAACACTTAAACCACAGTGCCACTTCCAACTTTTTCTGGTTATGTGGTACTGAGGAATCAAACCCAGGGCCTCATGCATGCCAGGCAAGCACTCGACCACTGAGGCAACTTCCCAGCCCCAAGAAGTGACCATTCTTTGAGGATTTAAACAGCCACACAAATATAAGTTCTAGAAAAATATGACCAGCAAAACAGTTGGGGCAAAGACCAGGAAGGCTACTGAATACAATCTACAGTGCTGAACTGCAAGAACAGCGAAGGCCCGTGGCAAATCTGTTGGGTTCCTGTCTCATCAGGCCTTCTCCTTCCTGTATCTCACTCTGTACCATCCAGCCCACTCTTCTTGCCTTGTCACGAATGTGGTGAGGAATATGAAATCATATGCAAAAGAATCATGATAGAATTAACGCATTCCATTTCAGCTCCAACCTCTATCAAAAGAAAATGAGCAAACCAACGAAACTGCTCTACTCCAGAATTTTCAGTGAATTTCTAATATCTGAGATACTGTTGCCTAGCAACAAGACTGATGATACAGTATAGCCCTGAATCTGATTGGAAATGTACTGTGAATCCATTGCTTACCTTTGGCTTCACTCTATTTTCCTGGTATGAACCTTGGAGTTTGCTTCTGTAAGATGGAGGCTTCATTGTTTTCCAAGGACTTGTCAAATCCACTTTTCACTGCATCTAAACTTGAAGACAGAAGAGCAGAAGAACCCCAGCAGGGTACAAAGTGCTCCAGGAAGGGCAAGTCAACCCCGTGGAGCATGCATTGACAACCACATATCCCAGGGTGAGGCTTGGACTATTCATCTAACAGACAAAAGATGCTTTGATAAAGGAATGACAGTGCTTTTTTAGTGCAGAACTCATCATCTAGACAAATAATGTTAACCCATTTCTATGACTGGGGTAGTGCTAGGAACTATGAGAGACAGATGAAAATCATCTAGCGCTGGTTTGAGTCTAAACTCCATGGTCTCTTCTGCAAGGGGGAATTAAAAATAGTTGCTCTCATTGAATTATGAGAATCAAATGTGACAAGGTATAGAAAGCACATAGTGGGATATTTGGCAGAGTTAAGTATTCCAAGGGTGGAATCTTGGTCGGGTCAATCCCAGGTACTAACAACTTTCTTCTCATATTTATTTCATTGTGAGATTATCTCAGCAGAACTTGGGTAAGATAAGGTACAATAAAACTGGAATCTGCAAGAGAGTAGCAGGATCAAATGGAATTAAAAAATAGCAATCATGTCAAACAGCCAACAATTATGGTTGACTGCCCTTGGGTTAGGTTCCTCAGCCCAGTCCACATGGCCACAGAGACTCTAAAGGGCAAACTGAAGCCAAAGCCAGGCTGGCTAGACAACCTGACTATGGGAAGGAAAATGCCCTTAACAAATGATATGAGTAGGTAAAGCCAGCCTCATGTGCTAGAGACAGCATTGTCTACATCCTTCCTCGTTATGCTTTTTCATTTTCAGCATGGGTCATCTCTACAGATGTTTAGTCTGTGCATCTGCAAGTTTCCTAGGTTTACTGCTCACTAGAAATCCATGCTTTATGTTCAGAGAGGTGCTTGTTTGTTTCTTTCCAAAAAGACTTTCCTAAATCTTAAATGATCTTGATCTGTCTTAACCTTTGGTATCTAGGAACCTCAGGTTTATGTGTTCCATTCCTATCCATTCATTCAGAGATCTGGTCCATCTCTTGTCAGACTCTGGATTAAAGATCCCAACCTTTCCCACTTACCAAGACACCTATTCCTTTGCTACTACATTGGCCCATCCCTGGGCCTTCTCCAGGCCATTATGTCCTTCTAACAGTGGCAGGATGGAGTATTCACACAGCATTCTTTGCTGTGTATTTTCCAAGCTGTTCCTACAGCCCCCTCATGCTGGCTGCTCTGGCTTCATGTCATCTGATGATCCAAATGATTGCCTCTTGGCTTCCTTCTCTTGCATTTCCTCAGGCTTTTCTGTCTCTTCCTCTCTCTCTCTCTTTCTCCCTCTCTCCCTTTCTCTCTTCCCCTCTCTCTCTTCCCTTCTCTTCCTCCCTCCCTCCCCTCCCTCTCTCTGAAAAAGAATCCTAGCCAGACAATAACATTTCTCATTGCTATGCTGCCATTCTTGACTATTGGTAAGACTCAGTAAGAAGCAAAGCCAATTTGAAGCCAGAATTTTAATTCTGGGATAAGCCTGTGCACAAATGTATGCAGAGCACGGATCTGACTAACAGATGACACTGACACTGCCACAGTTGTGAATGCAGAGCTGCTTACAGCCTGCTGGCTTCATCCTAGAGCAGTGGTGAGCAACTTTCCATCAATGCCAGTCCTTCTGATGACACCCTAAAGCAAAAGCTACAGTGAGCAATTTCTGCCCAGACAGCAAGAGCTGAAATCTATGTGAAATGATCTGGATTGTACTCATCAGAATGGCTTCAACAGCTATGTGAGCAGTTCCACTTCCTGTATTAAAGTCAAGATTTTCAAGGTCTTCACTAAAAGTTTTAATCTAGGACTTATCTTTCTCCATCCCTAGACACACTTGTGTGCATGCATATATCATTCTGTCTTCATTCACCTATCAGGTTTCCTCTTGCTCTTTCTGCTTTCTCTCTTTATCTTTCTATTCAGTCTTATTTTTTTATTTCTCTCCCCTCCTCCTCCTCTCCTTCCACTTCCTTTTTCTCCATCTCCTCCTCTTTCTTCTTCTACTTCTTCTTCGTTTCTTCTTCCCATCTCTCCTGTTTGTGCTATCTGTCCAGTTTTCCTCTCATTTCCTCCCTCCCCACCCCTAACCCCTTGACCTCCACATCTCTCTTATCTCTCCTAGGGCCTAAAACTTCACAAACAAGGAACTTCTATTGGTTTCTCCAAAATTATAAAATACTGTCTTACTATATTCTTAACAATATATACTTGATAACCAACATAACAAATATTGGAGACAAAGCCATTAAAATAAAACTTTTATTTATGTTCATCAAAACTTGTTGACACCATGTATTTGATTAGGCTGGTATTTCATCACTACAGAGCAACCTGGTCTTTTTTATGACAATGCACAGCAAAAAAAAAAATGATTTCTAAAACAGGAAATAGAAAACCATTTGTTGAGGTCATTGGGAATTTGTTACACTTAAAATTTTTTCAGGAATGTGGTAATTCATGCATAGTAGCATTTATGTACTAATTTATCATTAAGCACGGCATTGGATTCACATAGCACCCTAATTGTGCCATATGTCAGAAAAGCACAAAGAAAATGGCCACACAGATTGTTTGTATAACATATCAGAAGATAATACAGAAGTGTGTGTAAATTTCAGAGCGCCACATCTGATTATGACCCAGAAGTGTCGTAAATGTCAACTGACGTCCCATAGCATTCATCTCTATCATTGGACTGCTGGTGGCCATAGCTGGTCCCTCTGACAAATCCTGATTGTGGATCTGTCCCTCTGGACTCACCCCTGGCAGTGCCTTGGTCGTAGGAGCCATGCACTCCTGTTTGCATTATCTCCTAGACTTTCCCCTCACGTGTCATCATCAGGTGTCAGATTCTAAGCTCAGTATGTTTCCCATTTCAGCTTCCCTGCGTGAAGACAGTGCCCCCATCACTCTGTCCTGCTACACTTGAAGTGAGAACATGCTTTGCACTGGTCCAGGGTATCAGGAAGGTAGCATCATAAATCTGAAGGGACCTCCGACTTGTCTGCTCTAGTCCCTCATTTGAGTAATCAGTTGGATGACCGGTTTGTCCGGAAAATCTCAATTTATGCCTCTTATTCTGACACAATTATGAATAGCTCCCTCTCAGATGTATGGATGATAAATTATAGGGTCTCCCAGCTATTGAGAGAAGCAATGTAGCCAAGTTCAGGACCTGCACACAGGTCTGATATGCCTGGTTTTATTCTTTAATGATTATTACACTGTACTGTCACTTCTACTTTAGAGAGATTTCTTTAGAGAAATGCTTCTTAATCAAAATCTCCTGGATATCTGTTTCAAAACACAAATGACTTGGCTCTCTGAATATCTCAGAACCTAGACACCTGTCTTATGGCTAACTTTCCCAGGGACCCCTAGTCCATGTCTTGGATTTGGAAACCCAGTTTAGAGAAAAAGAGGTAATTGGGAGAGATTGCTCCTCTGCCAAATCATGAAGGAAAGCACACCAACTCCTGGCTAATAAATTCGCCTATTTGCCAGGATCCAACACCTCATCATGAAATGACTCCATTTTGGTTGTTGATGTACCATGTAACTTTGACATAGGGAGCTAAAACCCCCAGACATGACTTCTCTTGTGACTTCTTTGACCTTGAAGGTTTCCTATAGCTTGATTTTCCGATTTCCTTTCATCATACCATGCAAACAGAGGTCAAGGAGTAATGAGGCCAGCTTGCCTTCTTCATTCCGTAATATATGATGGTTGCAGCCTATCGGTGGTTTTGTGTTAAGCCACATGGTAATGCTGAATATGAGCAATGTGAAGCTGATGACCAGAGGGGTTTATTAAAAGATAGGAGCATGTCTGACATTTTGCCAGGAAGCAAAGAAACCAGAAAAAATAAAAATGATTCAGTGCCAGGAAGGAGAAAGTGAGCCACAGCTGGAAACCTAAGCACAGGAAGAAAGTGATTAATCAGTTCTTGAAAGCCATCTGCTTCCCTTGGACATGGAGTCCAAACCAGCCGCACTGCCTACAGATGCTTGGGTGCAGGTTGGGTGCTCAGGAAGGGATGTAGTTTTCCTGCTCAGTGAAGGTGTAACGATTTACCTTCCGGAAGACTGGCCCGTAAAAGGGCTTACTCACTTTGGGCAACTTTAGTAAGTTCTGTACCTTATCTGGATTGGTGATAGGTTGGATTTTTTTTTAACATTTTAATTTTGTTGCTTTGTATGTTCCTCCCCCACGGTATAACCCCTGTTTACACTATATTTGATATCGGTATAATTTGGGGAGGGGAGAGGAAAAGGCAAAACGTTTAAATAGGCATACAAGTTGACCCATTGCAACAATGAGATGTACAAGAAGCTATGTTGAAAAATGAACTTTAAAATTTAGGCGAGGGTGGGGAGTGTAGTGGTGGAGATGGGAGGGAAGGGATGGTAGGGGAAAACCAAAGGAGGAGGCAACAATGCTTGATAAGAAATGTTCTCGGGCTGGGAAGGTGGCTCAGTAGTAGAGCGCTTGCCTTGCATGCATGAGGCTCTAGGTTCGATTTCTCAGCACCACATAAGCAAAAAGAAAAAAAACCAGAAGTGGCGCTGTGGCTCAAGTGGTAGAGCGCTAGCCTTGAGCTGAAGAGCTGAGTGACAGCGCCCAGGCCCAGAGTTCAGGTCCCAGGACTGGATCCAAAAAGAAAAAAGAAAAAAAGAAATGTTCTCATTACCTTGCTCATGTAACTGTAACCCCTCTGTATAGTATTTTCACAATAAAAAACTTATTAAAAATAAAATAAAAAATATTTTAATTGGGGGAATGGCAGTCGGGCAGGGGGATGGAAAGTGGGAGAAAATGTGGGAGGAGGTAACATTTTTTTAAAGAAATGTACTGATTACCTTACTGATGTAACTGTAACTCCTCTACATACCACCTTTACAATAAAATAAATTTTTAAAAAGTGTTTTGAGTTTTGGTATTATGTTTTTGTTTTATAACTTGAAATCCTCTTGCTGAACTTAGAGTTATACATGGAGAAATTGTCAAACATGTTTGCCTTCTTTTCCCTTCCCAAGCCCTAGGTTAAGACATGGACATTTAAAAAGAGTATCAACCTAGAGATGAAGAGAACAGAAATGAGAAAATAAAGGCAAAATATTCCTAGTAATGGGAGAGGCAGTGTGAAAAAGTATATGAGACAGGTTTAGCTCAGAAGAGGAAGGTGAATTGTAAAAGAGTTCAGGTGGGGAGGGTGACGACAAACAGGTGAGTTCTTTGAAAGGCTCTGTGTTGAGTTCTGGTACCACGGGGGCCACAGTACTCTGAAGTTCCGGGTGACCACTCCTTTGTTCCCTACCCCATAAGCAATGGGAAAGGTTTCTTCTTATTTTCTGGAGACAGTAAACTGAACATTTTCAGTACAAGTTTCCACTGGAGGCAAAGCAAGATGATGCAGAATCTATACACTGAATTCTGAGGTTCTCAGTTTCTTCTGCCTCAGCCCTGCTTCCAGTCAATTATCCCCAAGAGGAGAGAGGAGGAGTCTTCTTGGGAGAACCTGAATGTCTCTAAGCAAATGATTTCTGCACAATGAAAACTGAGACTCTTTCAGTGGAAGACATGAGATCTGTGAGAGATGTATGCTCCAATTCTCTACAAAGAACCTGACAGACTATCTACATGAATCAGGCTCATTGCAGTAGTTTTTTCAGCTCTTTTCATCTGAAGTATGAGTGGCCAGCCAAGGATGAAGTGAGAATGGAGTAAAGATATTTTTAACACATAGAACTCAAAATTTGAACCTCCCATGCACTGTTTCCCAAGCTCCTATGCCTTTGCTGTGTCAGAATGAATAAGAAGAAAGTCATCAAGAGAAAAAGGCCAAACACAAGAACTCAGAACACAAGAATTCTAATGCAAATAAGTGATAAAAGGAAGTTTAAAGGACAACTGGGCATCCAGACTAGAAAGGAACCACCCTAGCTAGAGTAGAAAGGTGAAGAATTAAATAGGGAAGGGTGAAGTTCACAGGAAAGAACAACACAGTAGACACAATCTAATATGTTTTAGTGCTTAGAAAAGATTATGTTTAGGGGCCTGGGAAGGTGGTTCAGTGGTAGAGCGCTTGCTTTGCATGCCTGAGGCCCTGGGTTCAATTCCTCAGCACCACATAAGCAAAAAGAAAAAAGCCGGAAGTGGCGCTGTGGCTCAAGTGATAGAGCGCTAGCCTTGAGCTGAAGAGCTGAGGGACAGCACCCAGGCCCAGAGTTCAGGCCCCATGACCGGACCCAAAAAATTAAAAATTAAAAAAAGAAAAGATTATGTCTAGGTGCTTGACAGATATTGAAAGGGAAAATAGAGATTAAAATAAAACAGGCAGTTATAATTACTGAAAAATGAGAATAAAGTACTGATGTCCAGATTCTGAGACAGTCCCCAGTGGTACTCATTTCCTGGCTTTCATGCCTTGTATAATCAGCACTGAGTATACTGAAACTACAGAATTCAGTACTAGGCCTACAGAACATGTTCCCTCATAGTCAGTGTAGTGATAGTGTAACACTTAAGACCTGGTAAAAATAGTGGTATGAGAGTCTTAAAGTTAGACTATAGAGAACATTGTTTTCAATTTGATCTCTTAGGCTCTTTGCTCTGGGGGAAGCAAGCTTCTATTACCTACACTCAAGTAGCCTTAGCACTAAGAGTTAGCCAATAGCAGAATAACTTCTCGGTCATCTGAGCAAGCCACCTTGGAAGTAGATCCTTTAGCTTCAGATAATATTTCACATGACTTCTGGACCCTAGTCAACACCTTGGCTGCAAGTTCATGAGGAAGTCCGATCCAGAACCACCTATTCAACCACTCTTGAATGTCCAGTCTACAGAAATCACACATTAATACCCATTTATTCTTGATTCCAGTTCAGAGAAAAATTGGAGTTGTTAAGTTTTTGTTCCTGAAAGTAGAACGACAGCTACAGCAAAAGCCTAAAAAGTTGAATGTGAATATGGAAATGAGTAGCAGAACCACGCTGGGAAAACGTTGAACTGAACATTAGTGGAAGCTCAAGAACATATAGATATCACTAGTCCCTGGTGGTGACACTTGGCAGCTGGGGTAAGAGATCAAAAATTCAGTGCCAACCTGGGCTACATAGCACGATTTGGTCCCAAATATTTGGTCTTTGGACACTACTGGGGAAGCCTAAAAGTATAAAAAATGTTATTAGAGGAAATGAAATCTTTTATAGTAGTAGAAAGTTTAGAAATATTACTGTCTGACATAAATGGAAAGCAGAAAATGTACCTAATGAACGGGGCAATCTAACTCAGGAGATTTCCTGGCAGAATACTCAAGTGCCACATATTTTCTTCTGCTGCTTAAATATTAGAGATTTAGGCCTTAGGAAAAACTGTTAAGCAAGAAGGAGTTAAGACTTGATAAAAATGCTAGAAATTTCCCAGAATCTCCAGATGGCAAAATGATTCTAAAATTAAAATTAGCTTTCAGGCTGAAAAGATCAAATCCAGGGCAGTATAAGGGGGGAAAATGGTATAAAGATGAAGCAAAAAAGAAACTATTAAAATTTCAGACAAAGTGCCCCCGAAGAATTGTTCAGTCAAATGAGACTTCTAAGAAAGTTAAGAACATTGTTCCTTTGCTTTCTCAGTAAAAGCACACGATACAGAAAAGTTCATCTCAGAGATTTCTGGGTATGACTTTTTCTAATGGCATGAACTACAATAAGATTCACAGGAGATCTATAAAGTTCTACTGGTTCCCAGTGTGGAAGCCCAGTAGAGATAATTAGGGCTGCTGTTCTCAAAAGGAATTGAGGTAGTTTTCATGGGACCCCTGAATTATTTCTCCTAATGCTGACTTGGTATTAAAGAATGATTCTGCCTGGTGCTGGTGGCTCATGCCTGTAATGCTAGCTACTGAGGAGGCTGAGATCTGAGGATTGCGGTTCAAAGCCAGCCCGGGCGGCAAAATCCATGAGACTCTTATCTCCAATAAACCACCAGAAAACCAGAACTGGCTCTGTGGCTCAAGAAACCAAAACAATGCTTCCAGAGGTAACCTCTATTTTTTATAAAGTATCCAGATTCTTTCATTATAGTAATGGGAAACTAACTAATGCAGATGTCAACCTGGCTCAAACAGAAATGGTGGGACAAAGGGTGAACTAATTCAGCAGTGACACTCACTAGACACCATTTTGAAAATGAGCTATAGACCATATAGGGGAGAGAATTGAAAGGAAAAAAAAAAAAAGAGAAAATGAGGGAAGAGGTAATACTGTTCAAAAAGAAACGTACTCATTACCAGCCTATGTAGCTGTGACCCTTCTGTACATCACTTTTACAATAAAAATAAACAAAATAAAATAAAAACCTGGCATAAGCCTCATAAGAGACCACTCAAGCAAGAACTTTCAAGCTACTCTCAAACATAAGACCTACACAGTGTAGGATTATAATAGCTATTGGATAAATGGATACATTTTGTACAACTTGGTTGGCTGAAACAGATTACACAAAAATTAATCACAAGGGGTGGGAAGGTGGCTCAGTGGTAGAGCGCTTGCCTTGCACGCATGAGGCCCTGGGTTTGATTCCTCAGCACCACATAAGCAGAAAAAAAAGCCAGAAGCGGCACTGTGGCTCCAGTGGTAGATGCTAGCCTTGAGCTGAAGAGCTGAGGGACAGCACCCAGTCCCAGAGTTCAGGCCCCATGACTGGACACAAAAAACAAGAAAAAAAGAAAGAATCACAATATTTAGTTCAGCAGTAAACTTTATATAATCATAATTAAAATTGTAAAATATGTGATAGAATCATGTTGGAGGAGATGTAGATATAAGGACAGTTGACCTGCTTTAACAGAACCAATACGCACCACCTAAATTGATGCACTAAGAAATACTCCAAATGCATACTGCACAGGAAACATGGGCACATAAATGTCAGGAGAAATTCCTGAAATTGTTGAAAGAGTTAATGTCTAGGCTAGAAAAACTGAAGGTGAAAAGGGTGAGATGTTTCAATCAGCATGATTGTTTACAAAATCAATGAGCACACAATTCAATAAGAAAATAAAGTTTTATTTAAAGAGAGACTGGCCTTCTCTCAGTGATACTGGATCAATAGGAGAGTGAGCCGCAGGCAAACTGTAGGTACATGAAAGGAAGAGGTCTCACTCAAGAGCTGAAGCATAGGCAGTTCCCAAGACAGGCCTGTGAGCTTGGCCTCTGGGTCTCAGTCTGCTGGTTGTGCAGCACACACATAGAGAGAAGCCTCTTTTAGTCCATGCACAGTAGTCCTAATTATCATCATGCCAACATTAAGTGGAATAAGCCAGACCCAAAGAAACATAGACTCCATGGTTCCCCTCATTTTTAATAATTAGTATATATCTAGGATAGTTCTAGAAGAGGATCACAATAGGTCAATAGCTATGTACATAAAACCATATAAGATGATGCTAAGCGAAATGAACTCCAATATATGGAAACAGAGGCTTTTCTTTGTTATGGTTGTTGTTAATGTACTATGAGAACTTATTTCTTTTGTCTTTCATTTTTTCTTATTTTTTCCCTATGGTTTATCCCTTGTCACTGTATTTGATTTTGGTACCCTGTGTATTTTATATAGGTTTATTTGAACTGGGGAAGGGGAACAACAAAATGGTGAGTCAAAGGACAAAGGACCAAACAATGCAACAATGATACTCACAAGACGTGATGTTGGGAATGAACTTTACACCTTGGGCAGGGGGGTTGGGGGGAAGGAATATGGGAGAAAAATGAGGGAGGAGGTAACAATGTTTGACAAGAAATTGTACTCAATATCTTACATATGTAACTGTAACCCCTCTGTATATCACCTTGACAATAAAATTAAATGAAAGAAAGAAAAAAAAAAGGAAGGAAGGAAGGAAGGAAGGAAGGGAGGGAAACTTGCTGAGAACTTACCCGAGAGAGCATGCTCAGTTAGATTGTTGGGTCATGAGCCCACTTGTCCACTCAACAGTTCTGAGATCCCAGAAATGTTAACAACACTCTGTTCTTCCTTGTCCTCATTCAGGCCCCATGCTGCCTCCTTCACAGGGTTATTGTGAGAATGGAATGGTAGAACAGGAAGATCGTGCTCTACCTGTAGGTGCTAGGCACCTGTGGGACTCTCTTCCCCACCTCAGCAACTACATTTCCACCTCCTAAAGAATCCATTATGATCATAGTCTAGGGAAACTTCTCCAGGATCTTTATTACTGAGAAATGTTCTGGAAAGCAGGAATCCCCACACCAAGTAAGAGAAGTGATGAACAGAAGTATAGTGTCCAATCTGTCTTACTTTGACAATCAAATACCTTTTGTTACTTTTACAACCGCTCCAGGCAGCTCAAAGCAACATAGGCCCTTAGTTTTGCTTTCCTTATATCAGCAGGGTAAGCAGGGTGGTTATATTTCCTTCCTTCACCTCATTTTTTACTATACATTTTTTATTGTAAAGATACTGTACAGAGGGGTTACAGTTATATGAGTAAAGTAATGAGTATATTTCCTATTGAACATTGTTACCTCCTCCTTTGCTTTTCCCCTACCATGCCTTCCCTCCCCACCTCCTCAAGCCCTCCCTCCCCCCTCCACTCATTTTTATACTTTTTTGTATTTTCTGGTGCAATGTAAACTAATTAGGGACCAACAACCAAGGTATTGCTTTCTTGTCATTGGAAGATTTTCCTATATAAAAAGGAAAGATCCTGAGACAATGTTGATTCTGTATGTGTGTGTGTGTGTGTGTGTGTGTGTGTGTGTGTAGCCTGCCAGTCAGATGCCTTTTGTAGGCAGGTAGACTAGGAAGATATCCCCAGTGATTCCAGTGAGGTAGAGTGGCTCCAGGACTTTCTTGAATTTGGAGTGTTTACTTTTGAATGCTTTTTCTATTCCTACAGCTAACGCTGGCATTGCTAGCTAAGAGCAGATGTCTAATGCTGCCTGAAAAAGACATTGGGCAAAACTGGGAAGGAATCAGTAGATTCCTTATTCCCCAAACAAGGCAAGGAGCATCCAAGGAGAGCTCAAGCATGGGCCTATTAACATATGAGCACAAGGTGCTAGCCTTTTGTTGCTTCCCAAATGTATCCCTGAAATCTTTCTAAAGAGCAGAGAAGTGTATTGAGAAGTCTAGAAGGCTTGCAGTATGATTCCTGGAGCAGGAATCCCATGAACAATTCTGCACCTGCTTTTGTACCTGACCTGTATTCTTACAAAGGGTAATCTTTGTGACTCTTTCATTATGTAGCAGAATGTGAAGTCATATGTGGAGGAGTGTGAGCTGCTTCATCTAGACAAAGATCCTGATGGTTTTGGAGGTTCTCTAGATGGCTAAGACAAAAGTACAAGTGGTCACACTCTGCTATACCAGTCATTGAAACGATGATGTGAATTAGCTTAAACACATGCCACTGCTCAGTGACTCAATAAACAACTTCAGACTGGAAGGCATCAGTGTATTGTATCTGGTGAGTATTCTTTCCTACAGTTCTCCATGCTGAGTGCAATGTTTCATGATAGTATGGCTTACAGAAAGCATATATATTTCAGGGTTGTCTCAAATCTGAAAAAAAGAGGGAATGATGGTGTTTGGGGGATGAAAAGAGATAGTTTGGTTATTGACTCATATATTTATTTGAGTAGTAATGTTTTTCTGGTTTTGGTTTTTGCATTACTGGGTTGGAATCCGGGGCCTTACGCTTTCTAGACAGGTGCTTTGCCAGGCTCCCAGCTCCTCAAGAAGGCCTACCAGAAGTTTTTAAGAATCAGTTAGGTTCTTGGATTGAGCAATAGTTAATAGTTAATGCTAGTCTCTGACTTTCTGGTTTATATGGGAAAAAGATGAAGATGGAGATGGAAAAGGAAGAAGGAAAGAGGGCAGATGGAAATCAGAGACAGTAGAAAGGGTGGGGTTGGGAGAGATGGAGGAGAATGATAAAAGGAATGATACTTGTCAAGATTCATTCTATTCTTAAACTGGCATGTTGAATTGAAATCCCTTTGTATGACCACTTAAAGGAAGAAAGAAAGAAAGAAAGAAAGGAAGAAAGAAAGAAAGAAAGAAGGAAAGAAAGAAAGAAAGAAAGAAGGAAAGAAAGAAAGAGAGGAAGAAAGAAAGAGAGGAGGGAAGGAGGGAGGGAAAAGGAAGAGATAAAGAGAGAGAGGCAGAGAAAGACAGAGAGAGGGGGTATCTGTTGGCACTAGGCCTTGGCCTGAAAGAGAGATGATCTCATTGAAGCCACCTACTGCTGTGCAGTGTCGATTTGGCACATTCATTCCTCCTTGGTGTCTTTGTATCTTATCTTTTGAAAGTTATTCTTTATAATGGAGTCAAAGAATTGTATGGTCAAATGAATTCTTTCAAGTTATATGCTAATAAAGTTTGTTATACGCCCATAAGCCCTTTGGGGTGGCCTTATTTGTCCAACCTATGACCACAATTAATGAGCATCTATTATGGCTACTTATGATCTATACTGGAAATAACATAATTGAAAAATGACAACACTTTCTTTGATCTTATAGGACTCCCACTATCATTAAAGATAGCCTGGTGGAATTTTTGTAGAAGAAATGCAAATGTAACGTGTCATCTAATAACGTAGCATTCATGATTCAAGAACAGTGCCACAGTCCAAGTTGGGATCTATTTCCAGCTTCACCACTTAGCATCTCTAAGTCTTTGAGGTATTTGCTTCTCTAATCAATAGTTTGTTTTCCTATCTGTAAGTGTGCCATAGAGCTTTGGACAATTAAGTGAGATAATGCATGTGAAGTGTTTTTCACAATAAGTAGCACATAGTAAGCAATCAATAAATGATATCTTTTTAAATCAATTTGAATCTAGTCCATTTTCCCTTCAATGTGTAAATAGAAATGCCCCCCAAAAGTGAAGAGACAATAGCACAGAATCTTTCAAGCTTATCAGGTAGCCCTATTTGTCACTGTGTGTCTGGTCATGCCTTGACAATTATTGATTGCTCTTTCTTTTCTTTTTTTTTTTTAATTTTGTTTTTGGGTCCTGTCGTGGGGCCTGAACTCTGGGCCTGGGTGCTGTCCCTCAGCTCTTCAGCTCAAGGCTAGTGCTCTACCACTTGAGCCACAGCGTCACTTCCGGCTTTTTTCTTTTTGTTTATATGGAATTGAGCCCAGGGCCTCACGCATGCAAGGCAAGCACTCTACTACTGAGCCACCTTCCCAGCCCGTGATTGCTCTTTCTTAATCCTGTAATGGAGCCATGAGATACACAAATACGCAAAATTCATATTTTCAGAGATTTGTCGCTTATTTTCTCCATGAATTAAAGTGATGGTATGAAATACACATAATGGGGTTAATTTGTTATAATTCTTTCTGTTTTATCCCTACCTTAGCAATTGTAAATTTGGGTTGCATTATTTCTAAGTCTATGAACTTGGACTGATAGTTTAATATTTAATTGGCTCATTCTTCAAAGAGAAAAGGTTTTTTTTTCCTAAGAAAATGTTCTTTGTTGAAAAATGGCTTTGTATGATCATTATGATCAACGTATTTTAGCTAGCATAGGAACTTCCACAAGTAACCCAGAAAACACACAGACAAGATGCATCCATAATGTCTTTCAATGAATCCTAAATCATATTTATAAGTATATATCACTCTCCTTTAAATTATTAATTTTTCATTGATTTATCCCAAAATAATTGTTTAGTCTGCTCATACTAGAAAGACTCATTTAGATTAACTTTTAAGGTGCTCTTGAGAGTCACATAAACTCTTACATAAATCCTCCCTAATGATAAATTCCTATTCATCTGTTCTCTGCTCTGCAGCCATTCTCCTCCGCTTGTCTTTCTAGTCATCTTTACGGAATGTTAGGTAATAAAAACACAAAGAAGTTATTTCACTGAAATTTCCCTGAAACATTTGCTATTCTCAAAGCAGATTGTTTTATGAGCACATTTTTCCCACTTGCATAAAACAGCAAGACAAATTTTCTTTCGAAAGAAAATAGGTTGCATGCATCTTTAACTTTGGCTTTTCAATTAGAATAAGCAATAGCATTCTTCCAAAAACACTAGATAAATAGCTCAGTGTATTGTTTATTTCATTTTGATCATTTTCTAGTGACTAACATATGGAATTATATTTGTGCCTATAGCTATTAAGCCTGCATTGATTCCTATGTGTGCAAAACCCCATGTTTGCTTTTAGAGCACTCAGTCAAGGTCAGGAAGACTTCGTCTCTGTCCCAAAGAGTTCACAGTAGTTAAAGAAACAGGAGAAGTTTTGAAAAAGAGGGTTCCACCTACTCTATGTCTTGAAGGAAGAGTATAAATCTGCTAGGGAGTGGAGAGATGAAATGACATTCCAAACAGTGGAGGAGATTCTTCAAAGATTCCAAAGTGCTCATTTGTATGATAGGCTCAGGAAATGACAAAGCAGTGCACATAATGAGAGGTCAATTGCCATTCCTTGAACAAAGGTGTGACTGTGCTTGCAAACTGGTAAAAGCATGTACTTTTTGGCTCATTTCCTAGTCTTACATCAAGGGCCACTTGACTCCAGGTTTCCTTGCCCTTTGGCATGAAGCAGCTGTCTTTGATCACTGTCTGCTTGACCACAGGGGTCAGCATCTTCCAAACATTTCCCAAACTCATAAAGATAGTGGTTTAGGGCAGTGGGAGTAAGCTAACTCACTAGAGAAGAGCATGCACTCAAGCTGGTTCAGTCACTTCCTGTGTGGCCTCCAGCAATTGGCCATTTTTCCCCTCACCTATAAGATGAAGACTTTAAAAGATACCAAAAACCAATTCTATAAGGCCATCACAAGGGTTAAATGAGGTAGTAGAGTGTGTAAACATTTTAGGTAAGTGCTTAGTAGAGAGTAACTATTCGGTGAACTCTAGCCATTGCTTATTAATATCTCTTGCTTCCCCAACTAATTCATCATTGTCTGTGAAAAGAAATTTCATCCACAACATCCCTTGATTGCTTTATATGATTCCAAGTAAGGTCAAAGCAAAATCTCCACTCTCTGCCTTTGTCGATATATTCATATCTTCGTCCAAGATTTTTTTTCTCCCATGAGGACACCAGTAGTTGGAAGAGGGCCCACTCTAATCCAGTATACCTCATTCTAATTTGATTACATCTGGGAAGACTATTTCCAAATGAGGTCACACTCATTGGTAGAAGATGGGTAGGGATTAGGACTTTAGTGTATCTTTGCGGAACACAGAATTCAACCCACAATAGACTTTAAAAAGTACAGTATTTGGTTTTACTGCTTGGCCTCCTGAATTTGTGCCATATCCAGAAAAAGAGCTCCCAGCAGGGAATTGTTGTCCTTTAGCTTAGGCCCAAGAATAAATACTGGTGGACTAGGAGCTTCCCCAGCCAGCTGGGCCTACAGCTGGAAGACAAGTCATTAGGCTGAGTCTAGCCTGTATGAGCCAGCCTGGTCTGACACACAAGCCATGAGGACATATGGCACTGTTGACATTCATGATAGTGTGTGTGTGTGTGTGTGTGTGTGTGTGTGTGTGTGTGTGTGTGTGTGTGTGTGTGCATGGATGCAAATGCTCACCGATACTGAAGAGGGGTCATGCACTCTCATCTGGTTTTTACACTCAAGGCTGGTGCTCTACCACTTGACTGGCACTTCCACTTCTGACATTTTGTTGGTTAGTTAGCGATGAGAGTCTACAAGTTTGTCTGCCTGAGCTAGATTTGAATCACAATCTTCAAATCTCAGCTTCTAGAGTAGCTAGGGATATAGACATACACCTGTAGCATCTAGCCTCATTCACATTTTTGAGATGCTTTCCTTTGCAGCATTTCTGTGACAGTATCTAATCAGTGCAATTAGCTATTTGAAAACTAATTAAAAAGATATAAGGGGAGAGGAAAATCCATTTGCAATAGCAACTAAAGCCATAAAATACCTAGTTTTCAACCTCTTCAGCAGATCTTGGTCATATGAACTTAAATTTATATTATTCAGAAAACATAACCTGTTTTTTAATGAAAAATATATATAATGAAAATATAAATGATACTTCTCAGAGAAAGAGAGAGAGAGAAAGAGAGAGAGAGAGAGCATGAATCTGCTATAACAAATAACAATGGATTAATAGAGAAAAGCAGACGCTAGGGATGTAAAATAAGATGAGCCTGCCTTCTAGGTGCTCCAAATCTAGCAGTTGAGTTTAAGAACTAAGGTAAGAAAATAGAATAAAGAATCTCCTCTCAAAACTATGCCTAGGCATTTATTTCTCATCCTATAAAGGCATTCTGGAAAACAACAGTTTCAGAGAAGCCTAGCTGTTTCTTAGGGAAGACAAGCAAGTGCAAGGAGCTCACAGCCAGATGTGAGTGTCTAAGCTTCTCCTTAATAAGCCCCAGGAGTTCAGGCTGTATTTCATGCCTTCCAGCTAACACGACTCTTGCAGTCCTCATTCAGGCCTTTCTTGCATCCATTATCCCAGCCTAGACTATATACACACATCTCCCAGAAGGATTTCTTCATGCTGGTAATTGGAGTTGATATGTTTATAAGGCTTTGTTTTTCTCAGAGGATCATCCCATCTGATGCCAACATTCTTTTGACACTCTGGAGAATTTCAGTTTTGGAGGAGTTAAACAGTTCCCAGAGAACAGATCCTCAGGGGATCCAGCTTTGGGATGATCTTAAAAGTCACTGATGCTCTTTTCCTCTATGTTCACTTTACTGGTAAAAATCTATCCATAATCCTATATAAGACTCTAGTTAATCAGAGAATGGACCAATGCTTGCCTTGCTATTTTCATCTCTATTAGATTAAGAGTTTTCAAAATCTTGTCCTACTTTATCCCATGACCCTAAAGGAGTCACAGTGTACAATGGCAGAAGTCTGAGTCACTGAGCTACCTTTTCATAGCACTAAGCTCCTAGGTGTCCTTACTGTGTCATTGTTCAAAAAGGAAGACTTCCACTGCAGTAAACAAAAATCAATCAAAAGTTCATCTTTAGTTACAATTACTCAATTTGAAGAAGACCTGTACACATGGTATTCAGGTCTGCACAGTTTTAGAAAAACCACTTTAAGACAATTTGTTCTGTGAAATGAGTAGTGAGAAAAGCCACATTATGTCAGGCATAATCTAACTGGCTTTCTGTCAGACAGATCCCTAGAAAATACAGTGGGTACTATTGTTTATTGCTGGAGAATTTGCTACTATAGGAGGGCAGGTGCATTTACAACACCACTCAGGAAGAGATGAATGGACACAAAGGAACACTTAGAATTTAGGTCACTTACCAAACCCACTCTAAACATGGCTTCTTCATTTCTATCATGAAGATAGTAAAAATGCTATCTGCCCATCGAGCTTACAGATGATTATTAGAACCAGAGGATGCTAAATATCTGAGCATTGCCTACTAGTCCAGTATCATAATAGATACTTCTGGAAATATAAATAAAAGTAAAATTTACTTCTTTGCTCAATGTCCATTTAATAACAAAAGGAAAAATAAGTAAGTTGCAAAAATAAACACAAATGCAACTAGTAATTGTCCAGATATATCATCATTAGTAGCAATAGTGGTCATAGAAGTAAATTGAGAAAGTTAAAACTGTTAAGATTTTAGAGTTATGTTAGTTTTAACCCTCTTAATCCAAACAAACTGAGTTTCAGAACTATACAAAATGTAACTAAGGTTATACAACTAGTGGAATCTAATCCAATATTTATTGCGCATATATCCCAATTTTTGTTTAAACTATGTTATCTTTAAATAGTTGTGCAAGTTTCCATTTAACAAAGCAGTTTATGAGAACAATGCATCTTGATCAGTGTCACTCCTTTCAACGTTCTCACCCACCCCTCCCAACCCATCCCTTCCCTTACTTATCTTAATTTTGTAATATATCCAAGGAATTTTTGACTACATTCTTCCCTACTTATCCCATTGCAATGCCCCACCCTCCCCTCTTGCAGGTACCTATTCCCTGGTGCTTATTTTGTTAGGCTTTGACTTTGTCTTTCTATTTGAGTTCTTCCTAGAGTTTGTCATATTTCAGCTAATACATTTGTAACTTGGATAACACTCAACGTGTTTACTCATAGGTTACAATTTTTAAGCAGACTTCTGGAAACTTACTCAGTAAGAGCACCCCTATTTGGAGATAAAGATATCTATCATCCTTATTAATAATTCTCTAGCCAATTCAGTTTCACAAGACTGGCCTGAAGGTTGGCAAGCAAAGCCCAGTCTTTAAAGTGGTGGAGTTGTTTGGTTTACCCACTGATCAATTATAGGTAATCACATGAGATTCTTAACCTCAGCAGAACACATCAACCACTACGGACCTTGATGAGAGGTTAGGGTCACTCAGGAACAACTGTCCACTTTTAAGCCTCACTTGGTAGGCAGGAGTAAAATAAAGCTAATGGAAAGAGCAAAAAAAGGGCTTAACTGATCAATGGAATCGACTTAGTTGAAGGAAGAACACAATCCAGCACAAGAAGTATGGTCAGTAAGGGTCAGATCAGTGTCCACAGGAAGTAAGAAGTTGTGTATATCCAGGTCTATGGCCTGTCTCAAGAACTCAAGCGTATTGATCCCTCCAGGTGTATTCCTTTGGTGGAGAATGAAGCCTTGGCTTTGTTTAGTATTCCAATCAGGCAGCCATCTGCCTCTTCTCGCTCTGATTCCAGCACCCGGCTGTCTTGTGATGATAATTTGACTTCCCACCTAGATTTCACCACAGGGAGAGAATGTGCTCCAAACAGAATGTGTGTCTGATCTCCTGGCTGATTTTACTTGTCACTGTAGATTAATAAAACAGTGTTTTGACTTACATATCCAACCCTTGTGAACTTGGATAGTATGACTGAGAGCCCAATAAACTGATCTTCCCTCAGTGTGCTGACAAAACCAATTTCCTCTGTTTTTGAACCTGAAAAACTAAAGGCCAGCCCCTGGTCTGTGGATAAATCACCAAGGTAAATTTCCTTTTGAAGTATCTAGCAAAAAAAACAGACAGCTTTCTTCTAACTCCTGTCCAATAGATTTCTTTGCTAGGCTTTAATTTTTCAAGGTAAACACTCTATGTTCAATGCCCACTCAAATAAATGATTGATTTCCTGCTGACAAATTCAGGAAACAAGAATCCTACATCTACCTTGAGCTACCAAATCAATTGTTTTAACACATCAGTAATCAAAGCATAATTTCAATGAGCATTTAGTGTTTAACACATGCCCTCTGTTTTGTACTGTTATAACACAATATCCAGACTGGGTAATTTTTAGTGAGCAGAAAATGTGGCCAATAATTGTGGAAGTTAGAAAATCCAAAATGGAATGCCCACAGCAATTGAAGGTCCTCCTCCTCCTCCTCCTCCCCCTCCCCCTCCCCCTCCCCTTCCCCCTCCCCCTCCTCTTCCTTCTCCTTCATTCCTCCTTCCTCTTTCCTCTTGTCAGTATTGGGGTTTGAACTCTGGGCCCTGCACTTGCTAGGGCAGTGTTTTGTCATTTTTCCACACCTTCATCCCTTCTTGTTCTGGTTATTTTTAAGATAGAGTATCACTTTTTGCCTAGAGTGAGATTCCAAATGAAAGATCCTCCTATTTATGCTTTCTACCATAGCTGGTGCACACAAGTGCATACCACCATACCCAGACTTAAGCTGCAATGCATTCTAACAAAGGTTTATTTGGTTGGTTGCTTGGCTTTGTCTGGCACAGTACTTGAACAGCAATCTTCCCCTTCTTAATTTCCTGAGAGACTAGGGCTACAGAAGTGAGCCACTCAGTGCCAAGCTTGGAGGCCTTGTTTCTGAATCATAGCCTGGTGAAAGTTATCACATGGGTATGCGAGAGGGTAGGGAGGGGTACTTGAACTCATCATTTAACCAAGAGGCCCCTCACTCACAACTAATCCACTCAGGTAATAAGGACATTAATCTACTGGGTAGACTTTACATGTTGTGATCATTTCTTTTTTTTTTTTTTTTTTGTCGGTCGTGGGGCTTGAACTCTGGGCCTGGGCACTGTCCCTCAGCTCTTCAGCTCAAGGCGAGCGCTCTACCACTTGAGCTACAGCACCACTTCTGGTTTTCTGATGGTTTATTGGAGATAGGAGTCTCAAGGTCTCTCTTGCCTGGGCTGGCTTTGAACCGCGATCCTCAGATCTCAGCCTCCTGAGTAGCTAGGATTACAGGCCTGAGCCACCAGCGCCCGGCTTTGTGATCATTTCTTAAAGGTACCCCTTCTCAATTCTATGGCAGTAGGGATGAAGTTTCAAACACATTAACTTTGTGGAACCCATTCAAAATAGAGCA
The DNA here is from genome assembly GCF_019054845.1 of Dipodomys spectabilis. Lineage (NCBI taxonomy): Eukaryota > Metazoa > Chordata > Mammalia > Rodentia > Heteromyidae > Dipodomys > Dipodomys spectabilis. The sequence goes on along the minus strand of NW_024870686.1, from coordinate 7,934,140 downwards.
TCCTTTATTTAAAATTATGAAATGATTATTCATCTGCAAGCTAATTAAGCCCAATCAGACAGTACAAGTTAGGTTGCTTTATCATTTAATCCAATGGTGCTGACTGGGTATCTCCTATATTCAGCCTTCTCTCCTAAAATTTCTCTGTAGTCCTCTTTCTAAGTTTTGGCTTCCACAGGCAGCTTTTAAAAGAGTCTGGCCTTTGCCACCACATTTGTTTTGTGTTGTCTTTTTTCTCCAAAAGCGCTGTCTTTGGGGATTTGCAAAATTGTTCTTAGGTACTTCTCAATGCCAATAACCCAAAGTTCTCTATTAACTCTATAGCACATTTGCTACAAGGAAATCAGTGGCACCCTCTTCCTGGGAAGGTATTATAATATGCTCTCTGGGTCCCAGGGTAGCAGTGCCTGGGTCCAGAGTCCCAGAAGTCTTCAAGGAAAAAATTCTTTCATTTGGAATCTCAGTACCTTCCAAAAACAGGAATCAAGATTAGGACTTGAAAAGCAGACGTCTTACTATTTTCACTGCCTCTCCTGCTTGCCTCTGATCTGGAGCATGCTGAGACATTTTCTTCATCACAGGTTATACCATTCATTCTTACCAGTAGATCTCTGCAGGGGATCACAATGTAAGACATCCCAGCTCAGGCTCAGTGCTGCATAGTCACAGGTTCTTAACACCTTCTAGGATGCAATGGCAAAGAGAAGAGAAAGATGGCTGTCTTAAGTTTGGAATCATTACAATGACAGAATTCATTCACAATCAACAATGGTGTAATAGCACATATAATAATAATGCTATGTACAAGATTTGTTAAGATGTAGAAGCAGCTTCCTATAGCAGAAGTTAGGCAGGCTTAGGAAAGGGCTTCATAAGGAAAAAAGCTAGTTTCTTTCAAAGGATTGCTAGAAAATGACAGTTCAATGGTTCCAGAAGCATGAGTTTACCATGTAAATAACAAAAGGTCTCCCATGCAGGAGGAAAAGTGAGAACAGTGTGGTAGACTTTTTATTCTATGAATTTGGTTATTCTATGAATTTGGTATTTATATAAATGATCCACATCACCACAGAAAATATTGTATTAGTAACATTTGATGTAGAAAATCCCAAAGAGGATTCAAGCAGCAGCTTTTCAGCAAACCCTTGTGAAAACTGATGTTGCCACAGGATTTGATTCTATCTCTTCTCACTCTGTCTCTCTGTATCATTCTGTCTCTCTCTTTCTGTATAACTGTCTGTCTCTTCTCCCTTAGCTTTTTCACCCAAGCCTAGTGTTCTACAACTTGAGACACAGACCTACTTCCAGCTTTTTGGTAGTTTATCAGAGATTAGAGTCTCATATAAATTTCTGCCCAGGCTTGCCTGAAGCCACACTCTTCAGCTTCCTGAGTAGCTAGGATTATAAGTGTGAGTCACCAGTTCCTCACACCACTCTCTTTTGCTGATATGGAACAAGAGCACAAAGAAATGAGGAGACTAAAGATGATAAGAAGCAATTTATGGTTTTCTCTTTAATAAGCATGAGTAGCTTTTAGTTCTTAAACTTTATTTTATTATTATTATTTTTTGTTGGGCTTGGGGCTTGAACTCTGGGCCTGGGTGCTGTCTCTGCGCTCTTCAGCTCAAGGCTAGCGCTCTACCACTTGAGCTACAGCACCACTTCTTAGTTCTTAAACTTTAGTAGGCACTTACTCAAAACATTACTGAAAAAGACTTGTTATGAGTGATGATTTTGGTTCTCTTTGCATTATTATTATGTCCAAAGGCCTTGAATACAAAGTCTGAATGGATCATACAGATGGGGGAAATGACCAGCATTTGTAAATCTTTGTGCCTAAGCTTAATTTCCTCTTTTAAAAGATTTTTTTTATTTTCTTTAAGTAGTTGTACAAAGGAATTGCTGTTCGACAAAACAGTGCCTCTTGATTAATGTCACCCCTTTCAACATTCTTATCTACCCTCTCAAACTATCCCTTCCTGCACTTTTCTTAATTTTTAATGTATTGAACTTTTTGGCCATTTAACAAAGCAGTTTATGTATGCAATGCATCATGACCTATGCCATCTATTCAACAACTTCACTCCCCTTTGACCACCCCTTCCCTTATTTTTCTTAGTTCTGTGGTATATACAATGCATTCTTGCGAACATTCTACTCACTTCCCCCTTTATTCTTCTACCTCTCTTTCCCCTTCCTTGCAAGCACTCATTTCCTGGTACTTATTTTGTTGGGCTTTGACTTAAGTCTTTCTAAATAATTACACTATTTACACACTCCATAGTCTATTATACTTCAGTTAATTCATTTGTAACCACGTGCATACTACCCAGTGTGTTTCTCTGTGTCTGTGTTTCTCTGGGTCTGGCTTGCTTCACTTTATATAATTTTTTCCAAGTCTTTCCATTTGATAGGAAGAAATTTAAACCATGCCCAGACAGTGACTTACCTGAGGAAATGGAGGGGAATAAGAATAACATGATATAAATATGAATAACAAATTAATTTTAAATAAGCATTGATTTAAATTGCATATGTGATGATGTGCTGAGAAATAAGAAAAGATTTAGACACTCTTCAAATTCTACTAGACCCTTGAGATTTGAGAAATCTGTAAGCTATAAAAGAGAGAGAGAAAGAGTGAAAGAACCAACAAAGGAGAGACTTAGCTCTTCTCCAGCATTATTACTTACTTGCTATTTAAGGAAAAATCTCAAGATATGTTAACTATTTATCACTTTCACTTAATGTAGTTATCTAGTAGTATATAATCTCATGTTCTAAAGAATAGTGCATTCATTGCTGAAAAGAATTGCAAAAAAAGACAAGCAATTGACATATAAGGTTCACCACTTTGTTACAGTAACTAACTGGGAACTCAGATGAAGATGTCTATCTCCAGTAACTAAGGAAATCCCTCTCAGCTGAACTAGCCTGGAAAGTTTTCTCTCCTTAATAAAAGCCCTGCTAAAGTTTGCCTTACCTGGAAAATCAAATGTAACATCATCATAAGGAAATAACAACATCTTACAGATTCCTGTAATGAAAACTGTATGTCAAGTGTCCCTTGGTGTTAAACTTGTGATTGTCTTCTCTTTAGTGAGGAAATCATAGCCAGCTAGACATCAGATGACTCATATCTCAATACTTTATGCCTGTTCAGTGACAGCTTTCCTGACTTCCTGAGTCTTGATATAAGGGATTAAAGAAAATCCAGAAGGTATTTTTTGAAATTAAGCTCATCTACCAAAAAAAAAAATGCATTTGCAACTCTTTTCTTCCAGGGAGACAAGACAATTTTGCATTTTGGCATCAGCCTCGCTTTTGAAATATTTGTAATTACTGTTCATTTTCATTCTAAACTACAAGAAAATTCATGTTTGAAGAATTTGGACTCCTAACAAGAGCTATTTCAAGTTGTTCAATATTTCCCAATAACCAGGAACATTAATACTTTGGGTAAGGAGATGCTGGAAGACAGAAGTTCATAGTAAAGACAAGCCAGAAACTACAGCTTTGGTAATATTGGTGGCTACTGTGATCTTTAAAAGGTGGGTCTACCCTGGGCACCAGTGGCTCAGGCCTGTAATCCTAGCTATTCAGGAGGCAGAGAGCTGAGGATAACAGTTTGAAGCCAGCATGGGCACAAAAGTCTGTGAGACTCTTATCTCCAATAAACGATTCAGAAAACTGGAAGTGTCATTGTGGCTCAAGTGGTAGAGTACTAGCCTTGAGCTGAAGACCTGAGGGACAGCTCCCAGGCCCAGAGTTCAAGTCCCACAGCGCACAAAAAAAAAAAAAAAAAGGTGGGCTTTATGTTAAGTCCTTAGGTCATTGTGAGCATCCCTCAAAGGAGACCATGGTACCCTGGTCTCTCAGGCCCTCTCTGCTTTCTAAAGCTCAGGATATGAGTATTCTTTCTTGACATGTGCTCCAGCCATGATGTGCTGACCTCTCTACAGCCCCAAAATAATAAGATCTTGGACTTGAACCTTCAGAACCATGAGCTAAAACCTCATAAAATTACATCATAACTGACCTGTGTTAGAGATTTTGTTATGGCAATGCAGTGCTCACAGATACAACTATTTGATGAAGGGTTGAAGATACTTGAAGATTAGGATGTACCTCCCAAATCCAGACATCATAGTTTTATTCTTGAGTTTTTATATAGAAGCAACTTGAAAGAATATTGTAAAATGAAAGTGATCGTGTTGGTCCTTTTCCTCTCTCTTTTTCTTTTTTTTTAAAATTTTATTTTATTTTATTTGAGAACATACTGTACAGAGGGGTTACAATTACATGGGCAGGATAATGCATACATTTCTTACCAAGCATTGCAGCCTCCTCCTTTGTTTACCCTTCACCTCCCTTCCCAGCCTCCCCCCTCCGCCCCACCCAATCATACCCCCCGCCCCCCCACACACCGACATTGTAAAGCTGGTTTTGACATGACATTTTGTACTTCTCATTGTTGCAACAGGTCCACCTGAATCCTTAAACGACTTGTTTGTCCCCGTCTCCTCCACATGTTATACTGACATCAAATATAGTGAAAGCGGGGGTTACACTGTGGGGGAGGGACATTCAAAGCAACAAAGAAATAATCTTATAAATGCGTTAGAAACACATGCATGAAAGAAACAAAAACATTAAAATACATTTTTGAGGGTTTGTTTTCCTAACATCACATTCTCTGACTTTTTCCGCTTGACTCATACCTATACTAGATATTGCAAATAAGGGAAACCATGGGAACTATGTTTCTTTGGGCCTGGCTTACTTCACTTAATATAATTTTTTCCAAGCCTTTCCATTTCCTAACAAATGGGGAAATGTCATTCTTATGATGGAGGCATAGAATTCCATTGTGTATATATACCACATCTTCTTGATCCATTCATCTACTGAGGGGCATCTGGGTTGGTTCCATATCTTAGCTATGGTAAATAATGCTGCAATAAACATAGTTGTGCTGGTAGCTTTAGTGTGGCCTTGTTTGTGATCATTTGGGTAAATGCCCAAAAGTGGGATTGCTGGGTCATTGGAGAGCTCTATGTGGAGTCTTTTGAGGAACCTCCATACTGCTTTCCAAAGTGGTTGAACAAGTTTACATTCCCACCAACAATGAAGTAAGGTTCCTTTCTGTCCACATCCCCTCCAGCATCTGTTGTTGTTAGAGTTCTTGATTTTTGCTGTTCTAACTGGAGTGAGGTGATATCTCAATGTTGTTTTGATTTGCATTTCTTTTATGGCTAGGGATGTTGAACATTTCTTCATGTGTCTATTGGCCATCCTTCTTTCTTCTTCAGAGAAGCTTCTCTTTAAGTCTTTCGCGCACTTACTTATTGGGCAGTTGTTTCTTTGAGGATTTGTTGTTGGGTGGTTTAATTTTTTGAGTTCCAAGTATATTTTAGATATGAGACCCTTGTCCGTTGTATGGCTAGTAAAGATCTTCTCCCAATCCGTGGGCTTTCTATTGATCTTGCTAGCTATGTCATTTGCCCTGCAGAAGCTCTGCAACTTTATGCAATCCCATTTGTCCAACCTTTCTTTGATTTGTTGTGTTTCCGGGTCTCTATTCAGAAAATTTCGGCCTGAGCCAAGGAGACCCAGGGTTTCTCCTATTCCATCCTGTAATGTTTTCAGAGTGTCTGCTTTGAGTTCAAGGTCTTTGATCCATTTGGAGTTGATTCTGGTGCAGGGTGATATATAAGGATCTAGCTTTAGTTTTCTACATGTAGTTAACCAGTTTTGCCAGCACCATTTACTGAAGAGGCTGTCTGTCTTCCATTCTATTGTTTTAGCTCCCTTATCGAAGATTAGATGGCTATAGGTCTGTAGGTTCATTTCTGGGTTTTCAATTCTATTCCATTGGTCCTGAGGTCTGCTCTTATGCCAATACCAAGCTGTTTTGATTACTATGGCTTTATAGTAGAGTTTGAAATTTGGTATTGATATTCCTCCAGCAGTGTTCTTTCCGTTGAGGAGCGTTTTTGCTATTCGGGGTCTTTTATTGTTCCATATGAATTTTTGGATTGCCTCTTCTATTTCCTTGAAGAATGAGGGTGGAATTTTGATAGGTATTGCGTTGAATTTGTAGATAGCCTTGGGAAGTATTGCCATTTTCACGATGTTAATCTTTCCAATCCAGGAGCATGGGAGGTTTTGCCATTTTTTAAGTTCTGTGTTGATTTCCTTTTTCAAGATTTTAAAGTTTTCATCATAGAGGTCCTTCACTTCTTTAGTTAAGTTAATTCCTAGGTATTTTATTTTTTGTGGGGCTATTACAAATGGAGTTGCTTTTCTAATTTCAGCCACACTTTTCTTATTGTTGGCATACAGAAAAGCCATTGATTTTTGGGGGTTAATTTTATAACCTGCTACTTTGCCAAAGTTTTGAATCAGCTTGAGTAATTTGGGAGTGGAGTCTATGGGATTCTTTAAATACAAGATCATGTCATCTGCAAAGAGGGAGAGTTTTATTTCTTCTTTCCCTATTTGGATCCCCTTTATGTCTGCATCTTGTCTTATTGCTGTAGCTAGGCATTCTAATACTAGATTGAAGAGAAGTGGAGAGAGTGGGCATCCTTGTCTTGTTCCTGAGTTAAGAGGAAATGGCTTTAGTTTTTCACCATTGAGTATAATGCTGGCTGTAGGTTTGTCATATACAGCCTTTATTGTATTGAGGAATGTTCCATGGATTCCTAATTTTTCCAAAACCTTCATCAGGAAGGGGTGTTGGATCTTGTCAAATGCTTTTTCTGCGTCTATTGAGATAACCATGTGGTTCTTATTCTTGCTCCTGTTGATGTGATGAATAATATTAATTGATTTGCGTATATTGAACCAGCTTTGCATCCCTGAAATGAATACTGTTTGATCGTGGTGTATGATTTTTTGGATGAATTGTTGAAGTCGGTTGGCCAAAATTTTGTTGAGAAGTTTTGCATCAATGTTCATCAAAGAAATGGGTCTATAGTTCTCTTTCTTTGATGAGTCCCTGCCTGGTTTTGGGATGAGGGTTATGATGGCTTCATAGAATGTGTTCGGTAGTGAGCTTTCTCTTTCGATTTCATTGAAGAGTTGGAGGAGAATTGGTGTGAGCTCTGCTTTGAAGGCCTTGTAAAATTCCGCTGTAAAACCATCTGGTCCTGGACTTTTCTTAGCTGGGAGGTCTCTTATTGCTGTTTCTATTTCAATGCTTGATATGGGCCTGTTAAGATAGTTTAACTCATCTTGGTTTAGTTTTGGCATGTCAATATTTGCTAGGAAGAGGTCCATTTCTGTCAAGTTCTCAAACTTATTAGCATAAAGTTTTGAGAAGTATTCCCTCATAATGTTCTGAATCTTGGTTGTTTCCGTGGTGATGTTTCCATTCTCATCTCTGAGTTTATTAATTTGGGTGTGTTCTCTTCTTTTTCTGATAAGATTTGCTAAGGGTCTGTCAATTTTGTTAAGTTTTTCGAAGAACCAACTCTTTGTTTTGTTGATTCTTTCTATAGTTTTTTTGGATTCTAATTCATTTAATTCTGATTTAATTTTGATTATTTCTTTCCGTCTACTGGATTGGGGTTTATCTTGCTGCTCTTTTTCAAGGAGGTTTAGATGTGTCATTAAATTGTTAGTTTCAGATCTCTCCAATTTGTTGATGTAGGAGCTCAGAGCTATAAACTTGCCTCTGAGTACTGCCTTTGCTGTGTCCCAGAGGAGCTGGTATTTTGTGTGTTCATTTTTGTTGAATAGCATGAACATTTGAATTTCCTTTCTAATCTCTTCCATGACCCACTGATGATTCAGCAGTATGTTGTTCAGCCTCCATGTGATACCGGACTTTCTTTGGTGGCTTTTGGTGTTGAGTTCTAATTTTATTCCCTTGTGGTCAGAGAGAATGCAAGGTATAACTTCAATGTTTCTGAATTTAGACAAGTTTGCTTTGTGGCCTAAAATGTGGTCTATTTTAGAAAACGTTCCATGTGCTGCTGAGAAAAATGTGTATTCTGATGCTGCTGGGTGAAATGTTCGGTAAATGTCTGTTAAGTCTAGTTGATCTATGCAGCTGTTTAGATCTGCGGTTTCTCTGTTGAGTTTTTGCTGAGTTGATCTATCTAGTGGGGAGAGTGGTGTGTTAAAATCCCCAACAATTAATGTCTTTGGATCTATATGGGATTTGAGGGAAAGTAGTGTTTCTTTGATAAATTTGGGTGCTCCATTGTTTGGCGAATAGATATTTAGAATTGTAATATCCTCCTGAAGGAGAGATCCTTTAATTAGTATGTAGCGACCTTCTTTATCTCTTTTCACGAATTTTAATTTGAAGTCTATTTTATCTGATATTAGGATTGCAACTCCCGCCTGTTTATGCGGTCCGTTTGCTTGGTAGATTTTGTTCCAGCCTTTAACATTGAAAATGTGTTTGTTTTTACGGGCAAGATGTGACTCCTGCAGGCAGCAGATAGAAGGGTCTTGTTTTTTAATCCAACTAGACAGTCTATGTCGCTTAATTGGAGAGTTCAGTCCGTTAACATTAAGAGATAGGACTGAGAGGTATTTGGGAGTTCCTGCCATGTTATCTACCTTCTTGGGGGCTGCGAAAACTGGGTTCTTCCTATAGTTCTTGGATTCTCAGTTTGGGTGCAGTTTCTTGGCCTTTATTGCGGTCTTGTTGGTTTTCTATGTGTAGGACATCTTTAAGAATCTTTTGTAGGGCTGGTTTGGTGGAGATGTATTGTTTCAATTTTTCTTTGCTATGGAAGGTTTTTATTTGGCCTTCATTATGAAGGAGAGTTTAGCTGGGTACAGTATTCTTGGTTGATAGTTGTTTGTTTTTAGGGCATGGCATACATCATTCCAGGCTCTTCTTGCTTTGATTGTCTCTGCTGAGAAATCTGAGGTGATTCTAATTGGTTTCCCTTTATAGGTGATTACCCTTTTCTCTCTGACAGCTTTAAGGATCTTTTCCTTGTTCTGAGTTGATCCTGTGTGGATTATAATGTGGCGGTGGGATGTCCTATTCTGGCCTGGTCTATTTGGGGTTCTAAAGGCTTCTTGTATCTGGACAGGCCTATCTTTTTGCATGTTTTGGAAGTTCTCTGCTAAGATCCTGTTAAACAAATTTCCTAGACCATTAACTTCTGTTTCTAGGTGCTCCTCTACACCCATTATCCTTAGATTAGGCCTTCTGATGGTGTCTTCCAGGTATTGGATAGATCTATCATATTTCTTGGACTTGTCTTGGATGGTTGTATGTTCTTTCTCTATAATATCTAGGCTGTCTTCAATCCCTGAGATTCGATCTTCTGCATGGTCTAACCTGCTGTCAAGACTCTCTACTTTGTTTTTTATCTCTTTTCCTTCTAGTTGGTCAGCTTTGATGGCTTCAAGTTCTTTGTTGAAGCTCTGTTTTAGGTCTTGTATGAATTTCTTTACTTCCTTAATTTGGTGTTCAGTGTTTGTCCTCAAATCACTTAGTTGATTGGTTATGGTTTCTTTGGGCTCCCATTCTTTCTGTTGGGTTCCATTCAGCATTCCCTTTGTGGTCTCCCTGACTTCCTTCAGCTCTTTGTTAATGGATTCCATGAATGCCTTTAGTGATCTTTGTGTGTTCTCTACCTGGTCTCTCAATTCCTGTATTACTCTTTGATTAGCTTCCTCCCGTTCGTGGGATTCCTGCAGATCTCTTTGAGTGTTCTCAGCCTGCTCACGCCATTCCTCCCTTTCTCTTTGAGTATTCTCAAGTTGTTCACGCAAATCCTGTATCAGTTTTTGAGTAGCTTCCTCACGCTTATGATATTCCTGTATAAACTTCTGGGATGCTTCCTCTCTCTCCCTATCACGCTCATACAGAGTCCTTTGTACGTTGTCAAACTTTTCATTTATCATGTTTGCCACCAGTGTTTGTAGAGCTGTTTGGGAACTCTCCTCTGGATTATTCATTATCTCTTCTAACCCCTGATTATCAAGATTGGGAATTGAGATACCCGAATTTGCCATTTTTCTTGTGTTTTTCCGGCTTACTCTGCCCATTTGAGATGAAGATAGCACCAGTTTTGTGCTAGAACACTATCTTAAGGCAACCATCAACCAAAGTTTGCATTTGTACAGTCAATAGTCTACAGATACAATCTAGTTCAACAGATACATCTATTCGACATCAAACAACTATATGTTAAAGGGCTTCGAACCGCAGAGAAGAATTTGGAAAACCAGAAATTATTAGGGTTAGGGAGAGATGTGGGTAAAAAATAGGAATAGATTGGTGTGGGGAGGCACAGGGAGAGTTAACTATGTCCTAATCACAATGCAGGAAATAGGTTGGGTAGGATGCAAGTAGAGAGAGAGAGAAAAAGAAGAAAGGGAAAGGGGAATGAAAAGAGACCAGAAAAAAAAATAGAAATGTAAAAATTAATGTTATTTTAGAGATTAAAAGACCATCTATTTATAGAGGAATATGAATATGTTGAGAGAAAGGGAGGGACATAGAGGAGATGTGAAAAACTTTAAAAAAATGCTTAAAATATTATATAGGTATAAAGAGGTAGTACTGCTATTAATGAATTTAAGTCTCAGAGGTTTTGAATTGAGTAATAAGTTTGTGGATTAAGTGTGTACACAATGGGGGATAGGGTCTACTGGTTAACTATGGGTTTATCTGAGGATGTGCAGGACAAGAGTTAAGTCACATAAAGAAGAACAAAGAGGAAAAGGTGGAAAGGATAGGAAAGTGAGAAGAAAAGATCAGAAGTTCAGTAGAGCTAGACCAAAAACAAAAAGATAATTAAGAATGAAAGAAAAAGAGAAAGAAGACAAGAAAAGAAAGGAAAATACACATTCATGTATTCCTAAAATAAAAATTATAAGAGGAGAAAAAAAAAGTTAATGGAAAACAATTATTTTTTCAGAAGAGGCAAAAATTAAAGATTAATAAAAGTTTTAGAAAAGCAAAAAATTTTTTTTATATATATAAGGTAACAAAAAATGAAAAAAAAAAAAAAACAAAAGAGAAAAAGAAAAGAAGAAGAAGAAAAAAAAAAGTTCTTTGATTTTTTTTTTTTTTTTTTGGGAGGGGTGGGAAGAGTCCTGTATCTCCCTTTTGTCTGTAACCAGAGTCTGGTTGGAGTCTCTGGTCAGCTTGAGGTCCTGTGGCTTGATTGGTTTCTTAAGTCAGTTTGTTGGAACAGGCAGAAAAATGCTCTGCTTTACCCAAGATTTTGAGATCCCCTTCCAGGTTAGTTTACTGGGAGGGTGATCTGCTTTGAGAATCACAAAAGAAGGGGATGCAGTGATGAGGCTAGGTTCTGGGTAGAGTTGAGGCCTTTCCACAAACAGTAGCTTTTCCCTGGGGCTATTTTGTGAAAAAAACTCACAGCACCCAGCCTGGAGCCATTCTCAGGGTTTCTGTTTTTCAATTGATTGTGGAGGCTGCTAGAGGGAGGGGCAGCCTCTGGCTCTGGTTACCCGGTGAGGAGAGCCACTCCAATGGCTGGTGCCTGAGCTGGGTGACTTTTCCCTGGATGGAACTGAGTCTGTGAGGTCACTTCTCCGTTAAGTTCTTGTGACTTGCTAAATGACTAGTTTTATTCCAAGGCCTGAGCTGGAGCTAGCCGCTCCTCCGAGCTTTGTCGGTATCCAAGATGGAGATCACCGGTGCTGGGGGGGAGGGGTGGCCTTCCCTCCTCTGCTCCCTGAGAAGGAGTGAGGAAGTCGGGCTTCTACTCACGCCGAGTCTTGGATCCTGGGTCGTCTCTGGTCTGCAAAGTGCAGGATGAAGTTGTCCGCTCCTTGTCGGTTCTTGCTGGTGTTGAGTAGAATCCGCTCGTCCGCTGCGTCTGGCTCCTTCGTCCCGGACTGTGTCTCAGGTGTGCCCCCGCGTTGGTGGTCGCCGCCGCGACCCTCCCGCCACAGCGGCAGCTGCTGGCAGGCTCTCAGATGTGTCTGCTTGGCTTCCCCTCTCTTGACTAACTCTCTGTCCTGTGATGGCACACTTGGTGTGTTTCTCTGGCTTGGGACTGTTCACTGGAACTCTGAAACTGTTTTCTATGCAAGAGCTTGTTCAGATTCCAGCTTCTCCTCCGCCATCTTCCCGGAACTTCCCTCTCTCTTTTTCTTGATCATGGGTCTTGAATTCTGGGCCTGGGTGCAGTCCCTGAGCTCTTTCACTCAAGGCTAGCACTCTACCACTTTGAGTCACAACTCCACTTTCAGTTTTCTGATGGTTAATTGGAGATAAGAGTCTCATAGACTTTCCTATCTGGGCTGATTTGGCACCACAAAACTTAGATCTCAGTCTCTGAGTAGCTAGGATTACAGGCGCGAGACAACAGTGCATAACTTAATCACGTGCTAAGAGTGATAAATTTCATGGAATATCGTCTAATTCCCTTTAGAAGGGTCTGAGGTAGTTCATACATTTTGAATTGTCTAGTAACTTATCTGGCTTGGCTTTTTTTTCTTGTGAACACTATAACATTCATGGAAAGATTTATTGCCATGATATGTCTAGGGAGAGAAAATTCATTTTATACAAATATTCTGAGGAAAAATGTCATAATGGAAACTCCTCTGTATAACCAATGCATGCTATTTTAAAGAACTATTCTAAATTACTGGGTGGTGTCATCACATATTGGGATGGTTCCTTTCATGAAGTAATTTATAATAGATATTAGGAGCCATGAAGAATTTAGTAGTCCACTCTAGAAACATTATCCTAAGGAACAATTTAAAATATTAGAGGAATTAAAGCCAAACTGTGTGATAATCTAGTCTAGCAAAAATACTACCAACAGAAGAAATACTCATCAATAGACCACCAATAAGTAAATAATGTCCATCTTAATGAAATTATCATGGAGTTGTTAAAAATTACAATTAGTCAGAAAAACTACAGTGTAAAATGTGATACAATAAATGTGGTACTCAAAAACATTTTTTAAAAAAGAATGAATCCAATTATAAAAATATAGAGGTGTTTCTTTCAGCTAATGATATTGCTGCTGATTGTTTTCCTGGTTTTCCTAAATATTCATATAACTGCAAATTGAAAAATAGAAAACTGATTTAAATAATATAAGCAGCAATCTACATCTACATCACTCCTCATGCAGTGAAACACTAGACTACTGTTCACATACACTATCTAATTTAATCCATGTGGTGAATCTATGAGGTTATTATCCATATTGTCCCATCCTAGATTTGAGAGGCTGGAAGTACAAGAAACATAAATTCCTTACCTTGCTATCTAGCTTGGATATGGCCAAGACAAAACTTAAATCCATATATGTCTGACTGTAGATGCCAACATTTATACCACTAGAGTAAAGAGCAAAGGCTAAACAAAATAAGTAAGATAGCAAGTAAAATTTCATGAGAGAAATGAGTGTTCACAGAATTGCTCAAGAAGTCATGTTTGAGGGAAGATGTTAATACTTCTGTGAATTCAAACTGAAGAATCCACAGTTTTCTAAAAGTCACAGAACTCTTGGAACCTTATGTTTTATTGTTGTGTTGTGTTTGTTCATACACATATTTACTCTAGTAGCCCAAGTTATCTTTAAACTGTGATCCTTTTGTTTCAGACTCCCAAGTGCTGGGATTCTGAACCTGTTTTAATGACTGGATATCTAACATTTTGAGATTTCATTCTTTTATGATCAAGCTTTCCATCCCTGAAAATAATGATTTTACCTAATGGTTCATAGTTGGAGAAGTTTCTAGCCTTGAGAGTTGGTCTCTCGGCAATCATAAGGTCTACACCATCCCAGTGGGTAGTAACAAACCATTAAAGGCTCATAGCAGAGTAGTGGAGCTCTAGTGTGCGTCAAAGATTGCAGAAGTAAGTTGAAAAAATGTTTTAAAAATTCCCCTGATTACTTATATAATATGAAGAATAAACAAGAAAGGACTTGTCTCACAAAATGGTAAGTTTTCAGATCTGATAGCAACTTATTTAGAGCTGCTGACCTCTTCATGTAGAAGTAAAACTCTTCTGCATCAAATCATCAGCAACTCAGCTTGGACCTCTCCATTCTTTTGGACAATTTTTCCTTCATCTGGGGTGTGTGTGTGTGTGTGTGTGTGTGTGTGTGTGTGTGTGTGTGTGTGTGTGTTGTGTAAACTTGGAAATGGGAGAGAGAATATGTGTGGATACATTCGCATGCTGATTGTAATATTTTCTGGCATGATCAGCATGATCCCTCTAGTATAGCATGTTAAGACTTATGATGAGTTGAAAATATTCCTGCACAAAAGAATTTCCTTATACTTGTAATGAGCATCTCAATATCATGAAAATGTGAGTTCTTCTAAGATCAGTTATAATATAACTACAATAAAAATGTAAAGAAGTTTTCCTTCTCGAAGTAGAAAGTGATACCAAAGTTCATACAGAAAAACAAATTATGTAAGAAAAATGTTGAAAAGGAAGAACTGTGAACGTGACCAGCTCTTCCAAACAATAAAACATACTGTAAAAACTATGGTATTGGCAGATGGACAGAATAGAACAAAAGTCTAGAACTTAACTACATGTTGAAGTTAAGAATGTAATGAGACAATTTGGGTTAACAGAACAAAGGTAGTTACAACTGGATAGTTCACTGCAAAACACAGAAATTAGGTTCCATCTCCCAGCTCTATATACAATCCATGTAACTCAGAGATCCAAATGTAAGAAATGAAACAAAACAAGTATGAAAAAAGTAAGATTTTTTTCTTTCATAATATAGATTTAGAAGAAGGCTTTCTAGATCTGATGTAAATATCAAGATACAATAAAAAAAACTGATGATTAAACCACATTAAAATATTTTTATTAGCCAAAAGTAGTGATTTACACCTATAATCTTAGCTACTTGGGAGGTGACTGTTGGGAGCATCATGGATTGAGGCCATCCTGGGAAAATCATAGCAAGAATTTGAACATCAGGATAAACAAAATGCCTGATGACATATGGACATTTAAATAATTGATTCATGAGTCCATCCTCAATAAATAGATATATAGATATAAATAATATAAGACACATAATATAAATTTGAACATCCAAATAAATAATAACAGATACCACAGTACATATTGATCACATGTAATTAGATAAATACATGATAGCTAGATGGGAAGACAGACAGACATGTAGAATGATAAATAATATACAGTTCATTAATTTTTAAAATAGTGACTTATAATTGCATGGCTCCTTGTCAACTGATATACAGTGATGAAGTTAAAAAAGATTTTTTTTTATCAATAAAGACTTTGCAGGAAAATCATCAATAAGTGTTCAATCTAAGAGGTTGAAGGGGGGGAGCTTGCTGAGGAATGGGATATTTGTACGTTTTTAATATTTCCTAAGAAATGCACAGGCCATCAATTCATAATCTAAAACTAATTGTGGAAAAAAAACATGCTGAAAATTATTTTATAGAATAACTGTCCTATTTCCTTCAAAATGCCAGGGTCTCTCTGATGATATAACATTTCTCAAAATGAACTACAAGAAATGAAACAAGGTGGTTTTGTCTTGTTTTGTCTTTAGGGAGGTAAGGGGAGCAAAGAAATGGAGGTTCAAGGAGTGAACAAATGTGGCAGTGGTACTCACCAGACACGATTGAAAGTGAACTGTACGATTGTACGATTAGTGGGTGGAGATAAGAGGAAAAAACTGGGAGAGAACAAGGGAAAGGGTGACATTGTCCAAAAGGAAATGTGCTCCTTACTTGACTTATGAAATGGTAACCCCTCTATCATAACAAGATATTTAATAATAAAAATCTCAGTGCCATAAAAGATAAAGCCTGAGAACCAATTCCAATCAAAGGTGAGTGAAAAATGTTACAACCTTATTAACATCATTACTGATCCTGGTCTATATCTTGAAATGGAAGGAAAAAATAGAACACAAAGTTTATTACTAGAACAAGTGATGAAACTGGACGACGCATTCGATAAGGTATTTACATATCTATCTTAAATTTCTAACTGTAAAGTGGTAACACAAAAGAATTTATCTGAAGCTTTAAGCATAATAAATGTGTGTGAATATGTATTGTGTGGGTGTGTGTATGTACGTGAAGACAAAGAAAAATGAGGTAACATGTTAAAAGTACTGATGAATTTGGGTACAGAGTTCTCTTTTTTTAATGAAAAAAGTATTTTGTATTTTTATTCTGTCACCGCTGCTTAGACAAATCTTTTCCTTCCCTGATGCCTTTATATGTTGTTTTATCTTAGAGTTTTATTGTGAGATGGGTAATAAATATGAATTTTTCTTCCCAGTTGACAATTGAGACAAAAGCAAACAATGATCAAAAATAATATAAACTGCAAGTGCCAGGCTGAGAACATCCTGGCCAGAAATCAGATCAGGGAGACAGGCCAGGATAGACTTTGTTCTTAGCCTATGGGCAGACTGGGATGGGGACCTGGAGGAGGATGTGAGCCCATCCTCCTTGATCGTAATGAGCAGCCTGCTGCTAGGCTGTGCTTATCATCTCTTGGCCCAAGCCCAGGGGTACCATGCAGAGCCTGAGCTCACCTCTTTTATTCTGATCCAGAAAGCATCCTCCCTCTTTGCCCTAAACAAGGCCATATAAGGATAATTATAATGATTCCATTCTTCCTAGACTCATTTCCATTCATTTAAAAATGCACTTCCCTAATGATTCATTTATCAACCTACTCCTGTATTTAATCATGCCTTACCAGCCCCCCCCCCCACCATTTCAGATTAATTGTTATCCAACAAGGCACAGACCTCTCAGACTCCCATCTTATTGCATGGCACACCATTGCCTTAAGTTATAGCCATAATTAAACTGTGCTTTAATTAAGTAAGCCCTGCCCTCCTCTTAAAACAATCCCACACAGGCAATTTCCTTGAAGTAATTTCCTCCATTTCAGTATTATTACTCATGCCTACTGGGGTTAGAGAAATATCTGTGAAGCAAAGGATGAGACTTTGTATTGTCTGTGGATGTTGATTAACTACCTTGGCAACCTTTGTAATTTCTACAACTCTATAAAACCTAGATCTTTGTTTTCTCCCTCCCAAATCTCTCTTTCTGGGTAAATAGGAAAGCCAATCCTTCTACCATCCTCCAACTCAAATGCAATCAGTGTATAAATCTCCAGACCCAGGGAAGAAGTGATATTTATAGCTCTTGCTATTATTCACATCAGAAAACATGACAGACTGGAGAATATGAATGCTGAGTGCCTTACATGAAGCACTATATTATAAAATTCCTCAGATCCCTATCAAGTTATAGGAAATATAACAAGTTCAGTATAACTTTGCTCCCTGTCAGCCTCACAAACAGAAAAGCACTGCTATGGTTTCCTGGACCATCACACTCAGGGGGACCTTTTAGTCTGATCTCCATATCTCTGAAAGTTTAGATGGCTAAACCCAGAAACTAGGCAGGTTACTGACACATGACTGAAGTCAGGACAGGCATGCCCACTGCACCCACCAGAGATCCAGTGCAGTAACAACAGGGTGCAAGTTTATAGCCATCTTGGTTTATCAGAGACTGGGTAGATATCCAAAGACTCAAGACTTGCTATGCTAAAATTGAACACGTCTAGGGAAAATCGGGGCAGTTTGCTTACCTGAAGGCAGGTCCCTAAAGACGAGTCATTCTTTTAATGTACTGTAGCCAAAGAAATCTAGTAGCTTGGGCTAAGACTGAGTCATTGACAGTGTACATATTAAATGATAAGGGCCTCTCAGTCCTACAGTTGGATCCATTTGAAGAATGAGTCTTTGTCCTTCTCAAGTGAAAGAAGCATCTTTGTTGGTGGTGGCCTATCCATTCTGTCAGGTAATAATTGGATACATTTCCAATTCCCAGTATCCAAGAGAAGGTTGGGAAAGATGAGCAAGATGCTGTAGCCATTCTAAAGTTGAGAAAGACAGACTGGAGGGAAAGCACAAAGGTCTAAAACCACCAAGATTTAAACGAGTGAAACAAAACACAGAACTTGAATCCAAGATGAATATGGCTTCAGGATTCTCTGGGGGTCATTTTATGTAAGAGAAGGAGCTGGTATTTAAGTCTGGATGTCTGTGATTAACTATCCTAGGCAGTTACTCATGGATTTACTCATTTAATCCTCTCTGTAGGATAGGAATTAGGGATTTTTATCACCATTGACAGATGAGGCAGAGGAAAAGTAATTTCCCCAATGATCACATAAACATTAGTGGATAGAAATACCAATCTCTAGTTTGTATTCTTGACCATTGCACTGTCTTTCTTATAAGCTATTCTTCTCATGAAAATACAGGTTTCTAAGTTTGGAGTAAGATCCAGAGATCCGCAGTTCTAATGATAGCCCGAACATTCCCATATGAGGAAAGTAAAATATCAGAGGAAATGTTTGACCCAATAGGTATAACCAGAAGATGCTGGGCAGCAAGTAGTTCACACTAAGATCTAATCCTGGGCCCTTCTGGCAAAACTCTTCCATCCTCATCAAGATTGACTCATTAATGGGCAAGACTAAGAATGTAAACTTAGCAAGAGCTAAGACACCTCTTCCCTTTGACAGGCCAGTGAATTTGCTTGAGGAGAAGAAATTGCAAGGCCTATCCACAACAGTGTTCATGGAGCATATGGCCAAACAGGAACTGCTAAACTTCCTGAGGTGGCCTCAGGACCATGACATTTCATCCTTGAAGATGACAAGCAATGGTAACATTAAAGTATAATAAGGAAACATTGGCACATGTGCATGGTTTTCAGGCAAGCAGATCAGCCTGAAGGCCTCCTAGTTAAGCTAGTCAAGTGGTCTGTGTGGTGTCATCTGGGAAAACAGAAAATACAATTTCTTCTTTCTGCCTTCCTGAGAAGATTGAGGATGAAGAAAAGCAGACTCTCTGGTTCTTTCTTGAAACCAAATTCTCATTAATGCAGCTGCTCCTCAACTTTAGCAATTGCATTACACAAGCAGCAGATGAGAATTGTTGTGCTTAGAACAGTTAATGGTGGTCCCTATGGGTGTTTGTGGTGAGGGGGGGTGGGAGAGGGAGAGAGGGAGAGGGGGAGGGAGGGAGAGAGAAAATAATTGAGAGAGAGGTAGAAAAAGAGGAAGGAAAAGAAGAGGGAAGGGGAGAGGTCTCCTATGCTGTAGGAATTCATATAAGCACTGTTCAAGCCAGTTTTCTTACCCAGGAGCAATTACAGTCCACATTTCAGCTTCTCTGTGTACTGGATGCTGAACATCGCCAGCCAGCTAAGGAAAGCAGAGCCTGTTGCTAGTAATCTACCAGCTTGGAAAATTGATAGAAATCACTCCCACTTGTGGTTTATTCTCTTACCCTGTTCATGGTGATTTTTAGAGAATACTGCCATCCCAGAGACAGCTATCCCAGATGAAAACTCCCCAGATTCTTTGGGCAGCGTGTTCATCTGCCTGTTCATAGAGGGTAAGATAACGAAGCAAAATTAACATTATATTCAACCTCTTTCTTCTCATTAGGGGCTCATTAACTAGCTCTCCCTGCTGGGTAGCCCCCACCTTTCTTCTTTGTGATTTGTGAGAGAAAAGAAGAAAAGGATGAACAATTAGGAACATCATATCAAGGTGTGTGCACCTGGTAAAGCCCTTTTAAGTGGTATTCAGTATGGTTAGATACCCACAATTCCTTGTGCTCCAGGCTAGTCTGACCCAGATTTCTCATTTCAATGACACCTATTCTTTAGCTTGGCCATTGTGTTCTAGTTTCTTCTCAAATGCCAATACCTAGGGAATAAAACATTTCCCTTCTTTTTTTCCTGCCTTTATTGTAAGAGCAATTCCTTTAGTCCTTTTATTCGGCCATAGAAAAGGCTTCTTGTTCTTATCAATGGCTCTACTTGATGAAGACTAACCACTGGCAGATGTATGGACAGATCATCCTGCTGGAGGCCTGGGAATATTTACTCATTTGAGGTGAGCCTTCATCTAAAAACACTCAGTCTACAGAAACCTGAACTTTCAGGGAGATGACAGACAATAGCACTTAAAGTAATTCCTTACCAAAAAAGAATTCTTCATGAGACTGATTCCCACAGATAGCTGCTTACAAATCATTCACTGTGACTGAAAGATTGGTGGGAAAGTGAGTGAAGAAGAAAACTTCATTTTGGGAGAATCAAAAATTAACGTGCAAATAAAATGAGATTCAAATATAATTAAAAGTTAAAATGGAAATGAATTATCTGATTGTGGTGAAAAGCTATGCTAAAATAGCGTATAGTAGGAAGGAATTTATACTTTTTCATTTTATTTTTTCAATTACTAGAGATTAAACCCAGGGCATGGTACTTGCTTGGCAAATGTTCTACCATTTGAGCTGTGTCCCTATCCTGAATTTTGTAAAGCTCAGTTCTGGTAAAAATTTGAGTAACAGATGACTGAACAAAAGACTCATCTCTACAAAGAAAAGAATGAATGTGACATTTTATCATTATTTGTCAAAAAAGATGCAAATGCACACTAGTTTATTAGTACACAGAAGGGGGCAAAGACTACTCTCAATTTGGAAACATGTGACCATAGAATTGGTTAAAAATTCCACCATTTTTTCTCTTCCTATGGTACTATTCTTTGATCATAGATGAAAAATGATACCTTATTGTTTTAATTTGTACTTGTCTTTGAAGAAAAAGTTGTTTTGAATGTCATCATTCAAATTTTTTTCTGTATGAATAGCCTTAAATTTGTATTCTGGTTTTTTTTTTTGTGTGTGTGTGTTTGTTTACAGGAACAAATCTACTTTTTAAAGGCAAATTTAGAAAAACCTTTTTATTTTTTACTATCTTTAGTTATACAAAGGCGTTTCAGTTCAACTTGTCAGTTTGTGAGTAAAATGGGTCTTGATAATGTCCTCCCTACATCATTCTCCCAACCCCACCCATCCATTCAATTTACCTAGCTCAATTTTCACATATGAATATTATGACTGCATTCATTCATTCTTCCTCTCTCCTTTGGTCTTCCCCCATCTCCTTAATCTCAACTCCCTCCCCACCATTCCCCCCCCCCACACACACACACATATACACACAACACATGTTCCGGCTTCCTGGTTTTCATTTTGTTAAACTGTAATATGTGGTAAGTCAAAGTGCAGAACGGGGAATACCAGACTCTCCTACCCCTCACACACACACTAATCAACAATATACAAAAATTCCTATTGTAAGAAATCTAGAAACAATTTAAAAGGCTCTGAACCTTAGGCAAGCACAAAGCCAGCCATGTTAGAACCAGTAGCAAATTCCATGGCAACCACTCAACATAATCTTTTCATAGAAAGACTAAGAAGGGTCAAGATTTAGGGCAGTCAGTGAGACTAGGAAAATGTCCATAACTCTTGTCTTCTTCCTGAGGAGGAAAAGAGAAGACTGAAATATATCTCTACTATGCAGACTTTGGGATGTGTGGAAGAGAAAGACTTGCTTGCCTACATATAAACATTGGCAGGAGAAGGAAGACCCCAAGAAAGTTTTAACTAATACTTGCTCAGTTGATACAGCCCCTTCTCCACTTCAACACATCAGAAAACCCCCAACTCCTGGGTTCTTCCTGGCGAGAGATAAAGTTGGAGTGTATTACCTAGTCTTTCTTCATTCCCAGAGGGTTTTCAAGGGACTGGTTTCTGTCTCACCTCATTTGAAGCTGTACTAGGCATAATCTAGAAGGCTAATGACTATTGAGAAAAGAAAGAGCTGTGGCAGATGCAGAGAATCTTCAATAGTAGACACAAAAATTAGTGGGAACAAGAGCTTATGAGCTTCTGAAACAAATCACAAGATCTAATTGGGAATTTGCATGAACACAGCCAAGATAATAAATCTAATAAAAAGATGGAGAGATCCTAGAATTTTAGCCAGGTTGATTGGTAAAGGACTTTCCTATATGAAATCAATGTAAGAAAACAGATAGAGATGGCTAGCACGGGGAATATAATAAAACAAAAAATTATGGCCAAACAAAGGAACAAAATATATAGCTAGAAACTGACCCTATAGAAAAGGCGGTATGATAAAAAATACAAAATAATTACCAGAAAGGTGCTCACTGAATATGATGCATAAACAAATTGCAAACATCAGCAAAGAGAAAAACATATAAAAGAGAGTTAAAATGGAATGTTGAGGCTTTAGTAGATTACTAAATGAAGAGTAGTAAACTAAATTGAAATTCTCTCTAGAGAGATTTAACACCAAACTTGATCATGTAAATGAAAATAATCAAGTAACTCAAGGACAAGTTACTTGAAATTATCAAGTCAGAAGATCAAAGGGAAAAAAGAATGAAAAAGAGTGAATAAAGACTAAGCAACTTATAGGACCCTAATCAGAAGGGCCAATATATCTACTATATGAATAATAGGACAAAAATAGGAAGGAAAGCCAGGCTCTAGTGACTCATGCATGTAATCCTAGCTACTCAAGAGGCTAAGACCTAAAGATCACTGGTTCAAAGCCAGTCCAGGCAGGCAAGTCCATGAGATTTTTATCTCCTATTAACCACCCCCAAACCAAAAGTGGAGCTGTGGCTCAAAGTGATAGAGCACTGGCCTTGAGCACAAAAGCTCAGGGACTATGCCTAGGCTCTGAGTTCAAGCCTTATGACTGACAAAAAAAATAGGAGGGAAGAAGCAGAATGCTTATAGGAAGAACTTTTCAAATCGAGGGAAAGCAATAAAGCAATGGATATCTAGATTTTTGAAGTCCGAAAGACTCTGACACACAAATAGAGCAGACCAAAGACATGTTATATAAAATTTTGAAAAATCAAAGACAAAGAGAATTTTGAAAGTAACAAGAAAAAGTGACTCTCCATTACAAAAGCACTTACATAAGACTCAGCAACTTTCTCAGCAGGTAATATCAAGAAGTACAGCAAATCTATCCTTCAGAATTGAAGGAGAAATACTTTCCAGGTAAACAAAAGCAGAAAGAATTCATTACCACTGTATCTGTCTTAGAAAAAATGCTAAAGGGAGTCATTCCACTTCAGAGGAAAGACACTCAGGTGGCAACATAAAATGATAAAGCCTTCTGGTAAACTTGAGCATACAGACAAGTACAGAGTATTGTAAAGCTGTGATATGTAAATTGCTTTTAAATCTGATTATTAGTTTAGAACACAAAACTATAAAATAACTACAACTAAAACTACAACTACAACACTAACATGGTTTAGTGTTGGTTATATCAAATTAGTTATATCATATTGTAGATGTATCACATTAAAGGATGCCATCAAAAACACAAAATGTGAATGCAGATAATATAGACTCCAATTCTATATACAATTTAACTCATTATCAGCTTAAAGTAGATTGAACTATTTAATATTTTCTGTATTTCTATGATAATCACCCCAAACCTATAGAAGACACATAAAAAGGAATCAAATTATGTTACTGCCCTAAATCAACAAAATACAAAGGAAGACAATAAGAAATGAAAAGAGAAACTAAAAGTCTATCACACAGAAAACACTGCTAAATCTGCTAAATACCAGATAGTCCTTCCTAATAAGTAATTGTTTTAAAGGTAAATAGATTAAACTCCTCAGACTGTAAAGCAATTGAGTGAACAGCAACAAAACTCAACTATTTGCTGTCTACAAAAGGCTATAAATTTAAGGACACACACAGCCTAATAGTGAAAACACTGAAAATATATTCCATGTTTATGGAGACCAAACAAAGCAGAGGTAGCCATATACATATCAGAGTAAATAAACTTTAAATTAAAAAAAAGTAAACAAGAAACAAATATATTATTCATTAGTTAAAAAGGCTATATTGCTCAGGAAATGTGTGTGTGTGTGTGTGTGTGTGTGTGTGTATATATATATATATATATATATATATATATATACTTTCACATTCAGACTACCTGAATATATGAAATAAACATTGCCAAAGTTGATGGGAGAGAAGCACACAGTATCACAGTAACAGGAGGAAATTTTAATAATCCATTTTGTATCCCATATAAACCTCCCATATAGAAGATCAATAAGGAAACAGGATATGAATAATATTGCCTCAAAAGACCTAACAAAGGTAGAACCTTCTACCCAGACCACAGGATGTGCTTTCTTCTTAAGCACACCCAGAACATCACCTTAGTCACAAATCAAGTCTTAAAAAAAAAAGTAAAGTGGTTGAAATCAGACCAAATATATTTTATGACTCAAAGAAAATGACATTTAAAATCAACAAGAGGGGGCTGGGAAGGTGGCTCAGTGGTAGAGCGCTTGCCTTGCATGCATGAGGCCCTGGGTTCGATTCCTCAGCACCACATAAGCAGGGGAAAAAAAGCAGGAAGTGGCGCTGTGGCTCAAGTGGTAAAGTGCTAGCCTTGAGCTAAAGAAGTGAAGGACAGCGCCCAGGTCCTGAGTTCAGGCCCCACGACCGGACCTCCCAAAAAAAAAAATCAACAAGAGAAGGAAAATTAGAAAATCACAAATAGACAGGAATTAAAGAATATGCTCTTGGCAAACCAGTGAGTCAAAAAAGAACCCAAAAGGAAAAGTCAGAAAGTATCTTGAGACAAGTGAAAATAAAAATACAACATACCAAAGCAGACAGGATGCAGCAAAAACAGTTTAAGTAGTGGTAAACAACTACATTCAAAATGAATAAGCATGTTACATAAATAATAACTTTATATTTCAGAAAACTAAGAACAGACTAAGCCCAAAATTAGCAAGGAAAGGAAAATAATAACAGATCATAAGTAAATTTGAGAAAAGAAGAAAAATATCAATGAAACAAATACTAGCTTTTAAAAAAAAACAGATTTTTACTCTAGGTTAGCCAAGAAAAAAAGAGAAAACATAAAAATCTTAAATAGAGAAGGAGACACTGAAACTTTGCCACAGAACTAAAAAAAAAATTTTAATCACTATGTTTAAGTATATACTAATTGGATAATCAGAAGAAATGATAAAACCTTAGAAACATACAGCCTACCAAGATGAATCATGAAGAAATAGAAAATTGGAACATATTTCCCAACTAGTAAGGAGAATGAATCAGTAATCAGAATTTTCCAACAAAGAGAAACCCAGCACCAGATGGCTTGACTGAAGAATTCTATCAAGCATTCAAAGAATTAATGCCAATATTTCTAAACAAAATTAAAGAAGAGGAAACTTTTCCAACTCCTTTTTATGAGTCCAACGTTATGCTGATGCCAAAACCAGATTATAAAAAAAGGCAAACTTTAACCAGTATCCCCCAATGACTCTAAATGCAAATTCTTCAATGAAATACCACCAATTCAAATTCAAGTGCACATTAAAAGGATATGTCATCATGTCAAAATGGGCCTATTCTCAAGATGAAAGGATAATTCAAAATACAAAAGTCAATAGAGCTGGACACTGGTTGTTCATGCTTATAATCCTAGCTACTCAGGAGCTCAGGAGCCTGAAATCTGGGGATTGTGGTTCAATGCCAGCTCAAAAAAAAAAAAAAAAAAGTCCATGAGATTCTTATCTTCAATTAACCACAAAAAGCTGGAAGTGGAGATATGGCTCAAGTGGTAGCACATTAACCTTGAGCAAAAAGTTCACAGACAGGCCCTCAGTTCAAACCCTAGTAATAATATAAACACAAAAAGTCAATAAATGTGGCATACCTCATATAGGCAATGAAAAAAATTTTAATCTTATGATCATCTTAACACAGTCACAGAAGCATTTAACACAACTAATCAGTTTTGCATGATAAAACACTAAACAAAGAATATAGGAATTTATCTTCATATTTAAATATATGAAAAGTTTACAGTTAACATCATACTCAATGGCGAAACAGACTTTTCCTCTAAGATAGGAAACAAGGGAAAGACGCTAATCTTTTCACCTCTTTAACAAAGTATCAAGAGTTTTAACATGGGGAAATTAGTCAAGAAAAAGAAGTAGAAAATACCATTTGGAAAGTAAAAAGTAAACTGAACTATTTGGAGAGGCCACAATATTATAAGAAGAAAGCAAAGGACTACACATATGCACAAGCATGCATGCATGTGCACACACACACACGTAGTTAGAACTAATAAATTCAGCAAAGTTGTAGATCACAAAAGCAACATCAGGATATATTGCACCTATAAACTGACAAGTTGAGTGGCAAACCCCCTTCTACAACTACTTAAGATAGTAAAAATATAATTTTTAAAAATTCTATTAACTTTTATGTAAGTATGTATGCATGTATGTAGTATGTATGTAGTTATATTTTTTTGCTGGTCCTGGGGCTTGAACTCAGGGCCTGGGCCCTATCCCTTAACCTCTGTGCTCAACGCTAGCACTCTACCACAGTGCCACTTTCGGCTTTTTCTGAGTAGTTTATTGGAGATAAGAGTCTCATGGACTTTCCTGCCCAAACTGGCTTCAAACCACAATCCTCAGATCTCAGCCTCCTGCATAACTAGGCTTACAGGCATGAGTCACCAGCACCTGGCTTCTATTGCATTTTATACACCCGCAATAAGCAATCTGAAAAGGAAATTAAGAAAACCATCACATTTATAAAACCATTAAGCAGAATAAAATATTTAGGAATAAACTGATAAGGAAGCAAAAGACTTGTATGCTAAAAACTACAAAGTATTGCTGGAAGAAACTCAGGAAAACACCAATGAATCTTGGGTTCAATACCTAGGTATCAATCTAAACAAAGAAGTGAAGGACCTCTATCACAACAACTACAGAATTGGGCTGGGATGGGGGTGGGGGGGCAACTGAAGATATTAGAAAGTGGAACCACCTCCCATGTTCCTGGATTGACAGAATTAACACGGTAAAAATGGCAATACTGCCTAAGGCAATCTACCAGTTCAACACATTACCCATCAGGATATGGTATTTGCAGGTGATATTTCAAATACTGAATGCCATAGAAAAACAAACTCATAACCCAACAAAATGAATATCAGGAACCGACACTTGAAATATATAGGGAGAAGATCAAGGGGAAGGAAGTAGACTAACAAAGAGAAGAAGAGGGGAGAATTCTGTCATAAATATTCATTACATATCCAATGAACCTGGGAAAACTGAGAGGAAGGATTGGGTTGAAAGGAATGGAGGAGAATGGTGAAAGGAGTGACATCAATGAAGATGCGTTGCATTTAGAAACTAATTTGTTGAATGGTGACTCCTTTGAACAACCACTTAAACATAATTAAAATACAATTTTAAAAAAAGATGCCACCATGTGAACGAACCTTAAACACATCAGGCTAAGTGGAAAATCATAGTCACAAAAGGACAGATATTATTATAATTCTGCTTATATGAGCCAGCTAAAATGATGGTTTCAGTCATAGGACTTGAAAAAGTACAGCTTTGTGCCCATAGTTAGTAAAGCTTGTGATATCATGACATAATGGTAAATGTGTAAGTACTGTAATTGTAATTGTATGCTGTTTGGTATGTATTTTGAGTATAGGGTTAACTTTCCTACAAAGAGCAGGAATCCATCACCTTTTATAAGTTTCAAGCTGTCTTCTCCTCTTCTAAGTATCTACTGTGTGCAACCACCTGCTGACTTCTCCCAAATTCACCTCACCTTACTGTACAATTTCTAAACTGCAGTGCGGCTCTTCAGGACTTACATCCACTTTCTTTAGTCCACCAATTAGAATTCCTCTTGGGATAATGGCTTGATTTCAAACCAAGGTTTGGGCCCATGTGCACAGTGCCCTGACTGCACTTCCCAGAACCCCTTTGCTCATGGATCTGTTGCCCACTTTACTGCAGTTCCACATGTTTTAATGTCGTTTTCCCTGTGTCTCCCTTGACCAGCATAGACAAACCCTACTCCTTTCCTATCTAGAATTCTCCTGTGCAGTACTTGCTTCAGCAGGAATAAACTAGGCATGGATGAAACAGGAGCCACCAGGGGACCTTCAAGATTCTTATGAAGGTATTGGGCTACAGGTTGAACATCTGGTTATTAGGCCATCAGCCAGGATGATGAAGTCTCCTTTGATAGAGATACTGTAAACCTCAACAGACAAGTCCTCAGAGACCCATCAGCAACAGGAAAGGGCTAAAGTTCATAGTTACTGTCCAAAGAGAGATGTCAAAACTGAAATTAGAGGGGGAAAAAAACATCATAAGATACTCTTTGTCCCAGGTCCCTAAGATAGAGCCTTTTAAAACTCTCACAGAGAAATTAAAAGTATCTTGTGTTTTAATACACATTGACCCTGGTTTCTAACAGAGCTAAAGCATTTGCCATTTCCTGAGTGCTAGAAACATTATTTGTTTCAGTAAAGCTCTAGGTAAGCTCCTGGATAGACCTAGGATAGAGACTGGTTGCCAGTGAATGAAAAAATGGAACTTTCACCCTCTGACTTCCAGGTAGGAAAGAGAGACTGAAGGTTAATTTGATCACCAAGAGCCAATGATGTTGTCAATCATGACTATATAACAAACCTTCATAAACCCCCAAAGTACAGAGTTTGAAGAGCTTCCAGTTTACTGAACCACTTTGTGAGAGTATTCTTCTTTTCCTGTCCCTGGCAAATGGTCCATTTGAAGCTTCAACCCCAGGATCTTCAATAACCTCTCTTCTCCAGTACATTCCCACCTTCCAATTTCTCCAGTGCCTTAAGGATGGCTTTCCTTGACAGATAGCACAGATAATCAGCTCCTAGAAGACCACAAAATTTCCACCTCCTCTTTGCTGCTACTGATAGCCCTTTCCTTTAAAGCTTTCTGCTCTTTCCCTTTCTGTTCATGATGGGTTTCTTTCCTGTTTTAGACCACAGCTATGTAGTTATAATGTGTTTTTATCATTTTACTTATAACTTATCTGCACCAGATGGCAGAGAAGTGAATTTTCTGGAAGCATTCAGTCCACCATTAAAAATACAGAGGTGCATTTATTAATATGGGAAGATATATATGATACATGTGAGAGAAAATAAATGATCAGACTGGAGGCATGCATGCACTATGCCTAAAGAAATGGAGGTTACAGTCAGGTTTGGGGGCTGATTAGCACAGAGGTAGGTTTAGGATACCTTGGATCGCACACTAGAAGAAATATAAGAAGAGGAATGCAAAGGAGACAGTTTGAAGGCAGTACATTCAGTCCTTGTGGGATCACGCCAACCTCATCACTGTTCCAAATACAACAGCAGCTCTGTGCTCCAATCTGGCAAATCTGGAAGGGATGGTCAGGTGACACTCATCTTGTCATCACCATAGAGATATCTGCTTTATCCTTTCCCTCACTCCCACCCCTGAATGCGGTTCCTTTGGTCTCAGCTTCAGTTTGACCACTGCCAAACTGTCACCACATCTCTTCTGTTCAGTTTCTGCTTACTTGCTTCTACTGCCTCTCCACCTCTGTTCACAGCTTTCTTTGCTGTTTGTCTATCTTGGGGATAGAATCCAGAGCCTTGCACACGCTAGGCAAATGTTCTGTCACTGACCCACATTTCCAGTCTATGCATTCTCTGCTTGCATTTTTCCACCTCTCTACTTCTTTCCCTCTCTACCTCTCTACTTTTCACCTGTTTATTCTCCTGCTCTAACTCCAAAAGAAGGACAAAATTTACTGCATTTTGTGCATTACTGCACAAAAATTAGTGCGTTTTCTGTCCAGCATATGGCAAATTTTTTGGTTAAAATTCTCACCTTTCATTCGAGAGAGACTTCTGGTTGCTAGGTGTCAGGTCTAAATATGTTATCTTTCCCTTTAGGATGAGCGTTGATACCAGTTCCCTGTGTAGTAGCCAGGATTACAAAAACATGACCTGAACTGGACATTCCTACACCTGTAGTTACTTGACTCTGGGAAATATGTATACAGATAGATACTTGGAGCACAAGAATGCACATTACAGCATTAAGAGGAGTAAGTGTGAATGGGTGAGATCTTAACTTTCTTTTCCTTTTTTTCTTCCTTTTTTCCCTTACTTAAGTAAAAGAATATTTTTTTCTCGTGTAAAATTTTAATGCTTGGCAAAGCTAAATATATGTTGACATTTATATTTCTTTAAGCCTGCTGTAAATTGTACAATCTATTTAAGTGATGTTCTCTGGCATAATAACTTGATTAATAGACTTGGAGTTAGAGATACCAAAGGATTTTATTCTTTGATTCACTGGAATGCATAAATGCAACAATGTTTGTCTCTATTAGCCATGTGTTTGGAAAGTCAGGGCATTCAAACCCCAAAGCACCAACGTACTTTCTGTGGAAGATTACCCGTGTGGGGCTACCTTAGAGGAAACAAGCCAAAGATTTGTTTTCAAAGTCAAATTGACAGAATGGCAAGCATGATCACATCTACTTTCCAAAACTTGGAATGATCTAATTATAATGTTGATGGCCTGCTACATTTGCATGGCAACTACACTATAAAATAAAATTTCAGGCATTTCCTCACACTTCCTTCTGAAGCAATTCTGTAAACTAGATAAAAACATAGTATCATCTCCAATTTCTAGTTGAGCAATTGGCACTCAAGAGACTAAATAAAATTATGAGTGGGAATGAGATAGAGACATGTTGACTTCGGGTTCATTTTTGCACTTTCCAGAACAAAACTGAGGAATAAAAATGAGAAGCATTTCTAGTTCTAAACACTATTACAACTCTCCTTAGTTACCTGAATCATCTGCCATATATGACTCATACGTATCCTCAAATGCTAATAAAATGACATCAAGTCCCAAAAAAAAACAACAACATTTTTTTTCTTCTTTATTGTGTTGCAGATGGTCCTGACATGTTCAAATTCTCATGTGACACTGATTTCTGCTTTTGAGGCTCAGCTGGGGTAGTGGCTGTACCTGTTTCATTCAAACATGTCTGACATACCAAAATATCCACCGGCTGCAGAAAGAAAAGCGATGTGTAACCTAAAATAACTTTAAGATATTTAGCATCACTATCCTGCAGCCAGTAGTTCTCTCACGTTAAAATTTCCAAGATCTTTAAAGAGCATAAAATACGGAATATCAAGAAAACTTGTGCTTTAAATAACAATACAAAACTTTGCTCCCATAAATTAGTCAAATAGAGTTGGTCCTTTACTGTTGTTGTTGTTGTTGTTTGTTTGATGTTTTCCATTTCAAGAAGCCTTGAGTTGAAGAGGCAGGTTTAGGCAAGTATGGAAGGTACCTTCAAGGAACCAAGTGATGGATATTATTCTGTCTATCTACTGGTCACAAATAAGTACTGCATTTCCAGGCCTCATGTCCACATTCAAAGGAGAAGGAAAAGAGGCTTCTCTGTTCACTTTTCTCTGTTCACTTCTTTTATGTTATTTTATTTTTGTTTAATTGTATTGGTTATTTTATAAATGCAGAGAGGCTTTCCCAGAAATTTCCACAAAAGAAGTCCCCTTATAATTCAGGATCTCATCAGCCAGGACATGTTGACATGAAAACTTTTCCTTGCAAAAGAGGCTAGGAAATAGAGCAGGAGCAGGCTTATCATTACCAAATTATGATCAATCACAGACTACTATCTTAAGCTGGATATATGATTACTGTAGACAAAACCTAAGTTTGGTTCTAGTGATATTCATGGACCACACATTACGTGGTACTGCTAATAGATACTTGAGTCCAGAGCAAATAAGGCTGGGTTGTCGTAAAATGTAAGGTAAGCTGGGTGCTAGTAGATCATGCTTATAATCCTAACTACTCAGGAGGCTGAGATCTGTGGATCGAGGTTCCAAGCCAGCCTGGGCAGAGAAATCTGTGAGACTCTTATCTCCAATTAAAACTCCAGAAAAGCCAGAAGTGGAGCAGTTGCTCAAGTAGTAGAGTGCTAGCCTTGAGCAGAAGTTAAGGAATGGTGCTCAGTCTCTGAGGTCAAGCCCCAGGACCAGCACATAAAAACAAAGTGAGGGGACAGCATCCCCCATCCAGCTTCCTAGCCCTATCCCAAATGTGCAATGAGCTGATTGTTTTCCTTATACTTGAAATGAATAAAATAGGAAAAAAAACTGAAACTTTCAGTGTTGTATATGTAAGACCATATACTTATATAGACGATTTAGTTAACCAAACTATGTGTATATGCAGGAGTAAAACTCCATGAAGTCAATCTTTGGAACCCTTTAACAAAATGAATATCAGGAAGATGAAATGAATTTGAATGGGGGGATAGTGGAAAGGTGGAGGATGAATTTAAAAAAGAACGGGAGGAAAATATAGCAACACTCAATGTTTATACATAATGAGGAAGTAGGAAATAGGAAATGAGTCTTGGGGGAATGGAGGTGAATGATGGAAGGGATGGTTCTGATCTGGACACTTTAAACATGTTCAGTTGTAATCCCTCTGAACAAACTTTTGAAGTTTAGAAAACAAAATGTTTCAGTGTTGTCAATAACAATGTTTTCGTACATGTCTATTTTCAAATGTCTATTTGCCACCTGAAGAAAGCTTTGGAACCTATGATCTTACAAGACCTGTAAGTCTCTGAATGGATCTGTTCCAGGGATGTGGATTTTGAATGGCAGCAGAGCTGGCCTGGAATGACACTGCCAGGAGCAACATACCACCAAGAGGCTTACAATGATTCAAATTGCTCAAATGTCCATGAGCCATTTTCATTATCCTTACTGACAATTAGGTTTGATGGCAAGATGAAATAATTAGTCAACAATGAATATAGAGCATATAGATAGCTCTTCCATATTGAAAGAAATTCAGTGGTAGGAAGTTTAGGAAGACAGGGCCTTTTTCTGTGAATGACTAGTATGGAAATAAGCTTACGAAGAGAAGCCAGGAAAATATATAGTCACTGAATTCATTAACAGAATTAACATTCAATGTGGCCTTCAAGCTATGGCTTTACAAATTATCTAAGATAATTGACATAAAATGTGCTACAGTAACAAATGATACTTCAATTACTTCTTTGCCAGTATGCTTTACAAAGATCACTGATACTTAAGACAGTCTACCTTGTGTGTGTGTGTGTGTGTGTGTGTGTGTGTGTGTGTGTGTGTGTGTGTGTGTGTGTGTGCTCGCTTCTTGGAGGGCATTGTAGCAGTGACTTGTTATGCTTAACATCTTTCTTTGTTGACTTTGTCCATGTTAACAGAGCTACCATTTGTTTCTCAGTCACCCTCTCGACTCTAAAGGACATGAAAGCTGGGGCAATTTCAGTGTGTCTCAATGGTGATTGGTTATGTTTTAGTTCAGAACACATTCTTGAGGTGAGAGACTGATTCCCACACTGCATGGCATTTGTCACCTGCAGTTCCCACACATTAAATGC
Organism: Dipodomys spectabilis; assembly: GCF_019054845.1. NCBI lineage: Eukaryota > Metazoa > Chordata > Mammalia > Rodentia > Heteromyidae > Dipodomys > Dipodomys spectabilis. Next base: position 7,900,856 of record NW_024870686.1, on the reverse strand, counting down.
CAATAACAACTCTCAATCATTCTAATGACCACACATTCAATGAAAACCAAAGTAATAGATTAGCAAGAGGTCACCTATGAAAAATGTCATCTCTCCTGTTAGCTTTTTAATTATTTTTATTATGGCAAAGAAGGTTAGCAGTGACAATTCACAGATGTGTGCGGTGTATTTCTCTGTAACACGCTTCCACTGTCTTCACTACACTGTGCTTGCTTTTTCCAACTCCACAACCCCACTGGTCCCTGGATAGTCCACCTTTGATACTTCTATATCATTACCACCACCACCATCACCATCTTTAGGTACAGATTCCATATATGAGCAAAAACATGTGATACTTGCCTTTTTTTTTTGAGCTTGGCTTAGTTTGCTCAAATTGATGATCTCAAATTCTGTTTTCCTGCAAATAATATGATTTCATTATTATTTGTGGCAGAATAATATTCCATTGTGTGTATATCTATTATATTTTCTTTATCCACCACTTGACTATTGAACACTGCCTCAATAAACATGGTGTGCAGGTATCTCCCTTATAAGCTGATTTTTTACTCCTTTGGATATATGATCAGGAGTGGTATAGCAAAATATACCCATAAGAATTTAGGTCTGCTACCTTTTAGTTTTTTCAAGAACTTTAAGATTTTTAATGAACCTCCATACTGATTTCCATGGTAGTTGCACTAGTTTATGTTCCTACCAAGAGTGTGTATGCTTTCCTTAATTCCATATCCTCACCAGCATTTGTTGTTTGTTTTCTTGATTACCATTCTGACTGGGATGAGATGTAATCTCAGTGTAGTTGTGATTTGCACTTTCTTTATGGGATAGATGTGGAATGTTTCTTTCTATATTAGCTAGTTATGCTTCTGAGAACTGTCCAATTCATTTGCTCATTTATTAATTAGACTACTTGATCTTTTGGAGTTTGTATTTTGAACTCTTTATATATTATGGAGTTTAATTCTTTATCTATTGAGTAGCTGGAAAAAAATTTCATCCATCCTGCATGTTGTTTCTGGTAATTGTTTACTTTGCTATTTATAAGCTTTTAATTTAATACAGTTCCATTTGTCAATTATTGTTCTAATTTACAATCCAATTGATGGCCTTTCGGAAAATAATTGCTAATATCTTCAAGTGCTTCCCTGTAATGGTTTCAATCTTATATAAGGTATTTGATCCACCTTTAATTGATTTTTGTACACAATGAAAGGTAAAGTCTAGTTTCAGATTTCTATGTATAAATAACCAGTTTTCCCAGCCCCTGATGAAGAAACTATCCTTCCAACAATGTATGTTTTATTGCCTTTGTTAAAAAATCAGGTGCATGTCGCTGTGTGGGTTTATTTCTGAGACCTTTTGTTTTAGAGGTTGTGTCTGTTTTTATGCCAGTACCATGCTGATTTGGTTACTATGAGTCTGTAATACAATTTGAAATCTGGTATTGTGATGCCTCCAATGTTACCCTTTTTTTGCTCAGGATTGCTTTTGATATTAGGAGGTCTCCATAAATAAATGTTCATAATAAATAAATAAATAAGAAGCAGCATTTTGTATTGATGTTTCACCCTATGGCATTAACTGGAGGGCCTTATATTTTACTCTGTTAAGAAAAAAGGACTAAGTGTTCTGAATAGGATGAGTTGGGGGTGAGGGCAAAGGCAGAATGGGTTCCACAAATAAGACAGACAGGGGGCTAGGAAAGCATTGTGCACAACATCGTGCTTGTACATCCTGAAGAAAGAACTCAAAAATATTTTCATTCCTATGCCCCCTATTTCCTTTTACCAAATGAGCTTAGTGGCATTTTACTCTCATAGCAGAGCCTGCTGCCTTTGTTAAAGGAACAATAGGCATTTCACTAAATAGGAAGGAAAGAAAAAGACCATTTCCTTGACAATGGGATAGACATTTCCTGGGCAGGAATGTATCAAGCCCTCCTTTGGGATCACAGGCATGTGCCACCACACTCAGCTCAACCCAGTTTTAGGATCTGGCATACCTAAGTACAGTTCTGTTGTGGTGAGTGCCAATATAGTTATGGACTACATAAAACCATGTTTGTGCAATAGAAAGACTAAAAACTTCGTTCTCTATCCAAGAGTCAAATCTCAAGCTCACCATTGACCAGCAGTAGAATTTTAGAAAGGCTAATCATGTCTCTATCTTTCCTCGTTTCTAAAATACTTATCTCATGAAAGTAGTGTGAAAATTAAATTGACATAATAGGATCAAGTAAAAGCTTCCCACCTAGCCAATAGCAGCTTTGACTCATAAAATAAGAAAAATTCTACTTTCCTTCTTATTCTGGAAAAGCCTCACTCCTTTTTTGAGACTTTGACCCTGGAATGTCTTCTCTGGACATTTCCAAAACATCCCTGACTCGTGGCTGGGCTGGGCATTTCTCCTTTAGATGTTTTATCTCTGTGCTTCTGCCACTAGATTCAGAATTTAGAAAAATCCAGGGGCTGATTCTGATGTTTACACCCTAGCTTCTCCTGTGTAAGAGGTGCTAAATGTACATTTGATATTTGAAAGCTGATTTAATAAATTCCTTCATAAAGTTCTACAAAGCCACACCTCAAAATGTTTTTTTTTTAACAATTTTCTTCCTACTCTCACCAGCCAGAGGAGCAGCAATCTTATCACTGAAACAGAAAACTTTGAAGTTCCTTGATAACTGCATGAGTAATGCCAATGAACAGATCAAAAGAATCTCTAAGGGCCTGTTTTTCTCTTGATTTTGAAAGCCAATGTCTAAACTGAGATTTTTGTGACAAGATGTGATAATTGCTTTAGGACAAGCAAGAGATAACTTTCAGTTACCTCTCTTTTTTTCACTCTGAGGCCATTTCCCTCTTAAATGAATGTGGGGTTAAAAGCAAAGAGATGGTAGAATCCAAATCATTATTCATTTAAGACCTGAATACACACAGCGGAGCCAAGGATAACTGTCTGCAGTTGTCATCCTATTGGCTATTTGTCTCCTCTCCCAACAGGGCAGTCACATACTCTGCTGTCTTCACCAAATGGGAAATGAAAAGATATCTATTGCTAAAAGGGAAGAGAAGTTATCTATTACTAATTTATTCTGCCAGCCTTCATGCATTTTGCATACATAATTGTGTTTAATCATCCCAAAAGTCCTGAGGTAGTTAAGCAATTTATTATCAGTTTTATAGGTAGGTCTATCCCTAAACACACAGAGACATTTGGTAACTTGCACAAGACCAAACAGGCTATGAGAAGCTCAGATTTCTCACACCAGATTTTCTCAATAGAGACTGCATTGCTTCATTCATTTACAGACTTTGGGGTCAAAAGGATCAAGTTGCAGCAATTGAACATCCTGCATGCATATACAGTCTGTGGATACATTAACTACTTGATTTAATTCTATTTTATTTATTTAGTGCCTGATCTGGAGTTTGAACTCCAGACTTAGGCATTGGCCCTTAGCTTTTTTCTTTCTTTTTTTTCCTTTTTTTTCCCCCCCTTAAGGCCAGTGTCCTACCACTTGTGTCACAGCTCCACTTCTAGCTTTTTGGTGGTTAATTGGAGATAAGAAGGTCTCATATTTGTCTGCCTGAGTTAGTTTCAAACCTTGATTTCATTCTCCTGAGTAGCTTAGATTACATCACCTGAGTAACTGGGGTTACCGACATGAACCATTAGTGCCCAGCTTGACAACTTTTAAAATATTTCCTTCTAACACTCTGAAATAAATATTACATTATTCATTCTACTGTGCAAAGAGCACACCAGAACTTCTTGCTCCTATCTAACTAGAACTTAGTACCTATTGGTTAATATTTCCCCATCGCCTCTCCCCTGACTCCTGTTGCTCTCCCCAGCCTGTGGTACCAACCATTCCACTCTCAACTTCCATGAAACCTTTCAGTTTCCACACATAACTGACACCATGCAGTACTTGTCTTCCTGTATCTATCTTATTCTCTTAGCATAATGATCTCCAGTTCTATCCATGTTGTTAGAAACACACACACACACACACACACACACACACACATCACATTTTCCTTACCCATTCATCAGTCAATGGATGATTAGTTTGTGAAGTATTTCTTGGCTTTGTGAATGGCAGTATTGCAGTGGGCATGGGAGGGCCCCATGAACTTGTGCTAATTGCAACTAGCTTTCTCCAAGGACACAGGCTGTGAATGGGATATCTGTTTTCTGTTCTTCCTTCAGCTTAAGATCTATAACTCAGGTCCTCTCTTCCTCATTACCATGACTAGGCCATCAGTGCTCGGTCTCTAACATCAATTGTTATGTATTAAGAACAGTACTGTTCCAACTATCCATATCCCAAATAATTTCTTAAAGACATTTTAAGGGTCATGGCTCCCCTCACCTCTCTTCAACACTACTTCTGTCATAATCTTTCATGATTTCAATGAATATAAAAATGGTCTGGGTAACACTTGGCATTTGTATTTTTTTGAAATCCTTTCCCCTAGTGATGTTGCTCACTTAATCTCAGCTACTAACTCTCCCAAAACCAACATTAACAATAAGAGCAATCCATCCAGCAGGTATTCTGCTCTCTGACACTACATCTATATTTCTGCTTGGTCCTTTCCAGTGCCCAACCTCCAATAATTGTTTGGGCCTTAACATAGATAAGGAAGAACATCAAGACTATTATCTTACCAACCTCTGTCCCAATTCCTTTTCTTTCTTCCTTCCTTTCTTCTTTCCTCCTTTCCTTCTTTGCTTCCTTCTTTCATTTTTGCAGAACTGGGAATTGAAGCCAGGACTTTGCACATGCTAGGCAAATACTCTTAAATAGTGTTTTTTTCCATGAAAAACTATTTTTTTCAAAGAGAAGCCCTTTAAAGGGCACCAGTCAATCTCTTTTTCTTTGATGATTTCAATGTTGTGCATGAGAATATACAATGATACCTTTATATACTACATTTTGTGTAGTATATAGGGTTAAAGCAATTTCCTATCAGTTAATGGATCCAGGATTTTTTTAAGCTGTTTTCAGCAGGCAAAAACAACCTGTCAGGATAGTTGATTAAGTGCTCTCTGCCTCCTACACATACAAATACATAAATTCAATAACGGGGGGAAAAAAATCAGCCAGCCATTTGTTTGGCATTTGAAAACAAAGAAACCAATCAATAAACCACTTCTGAGCTGTGTGTAGATGGGTGTTGTCTGTTGTTGCTGCTCTTCTTTAGACAAGTACTGTTTTAGGGTTTAGATAAATTCCATTTATTCTGTTGTGTAGCCACTGATTGTCTAGCACTGGATGATGGCCTACAAGAAAACAAGCTAAGCCTTTCTCCCAAGAACTTCAGGCTAAAAAGGTGGAAAGAGCAATATAAACACAAAGAAAACCATCAGGAAAGACTTAATGGAAGAAACAAATACTTGCGAGGTTACATGAAGATTTCAAGTCACCAATTTTTTTTTTTCCCTAAGAGCTGACCTTTAGAATTAAGGTTTTAGTAGTCTATGTATTCCAGTAAATTATGACAAATCAGAAATGCTACTATTAAGAGGGACCCCTGGGGCAAAACTCCTTACCAAACCAATTTGAATTCAAATTGACAGCAAAATATACAAAGAGGAAAATAGGCAGTATTTCCAGCACTGCTTTATAAAGATAATTAACTTTTATGTATTCAGACACAGGAAGATGCTGCATAATGGAGAACTAGGACTATTTTAGGATGTTACTAAAGATGCAAACATTTCAGAAGACTCCCTCCCCTAAACTCACCCTTTCTGAATTATTGTGCCCATTACCAACCCTATGGGTAAATCAGAAAATTACTGAAATGCAAATTGAACAGAGCAATTTATCTGTGACTGAAAATATCTCTGAGTTAATAGAGCTCTGCTGATGAGATCTAAACAAGACCAGGCAACAGTGGTACCTAATTTACAATGGTGTTATTTAGCAACATAAATTTAACCATGAGCAATATATATCATGAAATCATAAATAAACACCAGTGGAAAATGAAGGGGGAAAATGAGGAGCTACATAGAACGTGCTTTATTAAAGGAGAAAAATGATTGTAAGAGCATCAAATTAATGCTAAATATATGGTCAGAATTTCAAATCGGTGAAAGTAATTAAGCTAGGATATTTAAAATCATGTTTCACTTTATTTTCCACTCTAGATTTACAAATAAGCAATTCAACTTACTTAGTAATTTAAACTATCTTTTAAGATTTCCAAAGAAGAGTATCTCTCCATCAAACTGCCATTGTGCCCAAAATTCCCATTATTAAAAATGTACAGATTTAAGTGGTGTACTGATGCCTCAAATCTGTAGTCCTACCTACTCTGGAGAATGGGCTCCAGATCATATTTGTTCAAAGCCAGCCTGAACAGAAAAGTCCACAAAACTGTGTATGCAATTATTAGGAAAAAAAACTAGACCGATAGCATGGCTCAAATGGAAGCACACCAGCATGAGCAAGAAAGCCAAGCCTCTGAGCTCAAGCCTCATTGCCAGAGGGAAAAGATTGCAGGTGTCCAATATTCCATATTAAAATGCATATACTAGACATTACTTTGAAAATGAACTCTACAACTTGGCATTTGAAAACAAAGAAACCAATCAATAAACCACTTCCGAGCTGTGTAGGGAAGTAGAGAGGAGGAAAACTGGGAGAGAATGAGGGAGGGGGTGACACTGTACAAAAGGAAATATACTTATTACCTGGCTTATGTAACTGCAATCCCTCTGTACATCACCTTTACAATAAAATTTTTTAAAAGACAAACCCAAAAGCAGTAGACAGAAAGAAATAATAAAAAAATTGGAGAAAAAATACCAATCCCAAGAATCAATGAACACAAAGTTGGTCCTTGGAAAGATAAATGAAGCCAGGCGCCAGTAGCTCACACCTGCAATACTAGATACTCAGGAGGTAGAGATCTGAGGATTGCCATTTGAAGCCAGCCCAGGCAGAAAAGTCCCTGTGAAACTCTTATCTCCAATTAACCACTCAAAAACCAGAAGTGGTGCTATGACTCAGGTGGTAGAGTGCTATCCTTGAGCACAAAGAGACTCAGAGACAGCACCCAGGCTCTGAGCTCAAACGCCACAACCAACAAAAACAAGAAAGAAACAAAGGAAGAAAGGAAACAATAAATGAAATTGACAAGTATTTATTCTTCATCCTAATTTCTCCATCCAAGCTAACAGCAATGACACATGCATGCACAATATTGAAAGACACATAGAGCTCCCCTATGACCCAGCAATCCCACTTTTGGGCATTTACCCAAATGTTTACAAACAAGACCACACTAAAGCTACCAGCACAACTATGTTTATTGCAGCATTATTTATCATAGCTAAGATATGGAACCAACCCAGATGCCCCTCAGTAGATGAATGGATCAAGAAAATGTGGTATATATGCACAATGGAACTCTATGCCTCCATCAGAAAGAATGACATTGCCCCATTTGTTAGGAAATGGAAAGACTTGGAAAAAATTATATTAAGTGAAGTAAGCCAAGCCCAAAGAAACATAGGTCCCATGGTATCTCTTATTTGCAATATCTAGTATATGTATGAGTCAAGCAGAAAAGGTCAGATAATGTGATGTTAGGAAAATGAACCCTTAGATATGTATTTTAATGTTTTTTTCTTTCATGCATTTGTTTCTAACTCATTTATAAGATTATTTCTTTGTTGCTTTGTATGTCCCTCCCCCACAGTATAACCCCTGCTTTCACTGTATTTGATGTCGGTATAATTTGTGGAGGAGATGGGGAAAAACAAGTTGTTTAAGGATACAGGTGGACCTGTTGCAACTATGAGAAATACAAGTTGTCATGTCAAAAACAAACTTTACAACTTTGGGGGGGGCGGAATTAGGTGGGGGGGGGCTGGGGGAGGCTGGGAAGGGATGTGAAGGGTAAACAAAGGAGGAGGCTGCAAACTTGATAAGAAATGTACTCATTATCTTGCCCATGTAATTGTAACCCCCTCTGTACAGTATGTTCACAAAAAATTAAAATTAAAAAAAAACAATGTTGAAAGAAAGAAAGGAGAAGGGAAGAGTGTGAGGAACAGGAAGGAGGAAAGAGAGAGAGGAGAGAAAGAAAGAGAGATGGAGGGAAGGGAAGAGAGAGAAAGAGGGATGGAGGAAGGATGGAAAGGAAAGGTAGGAAGAGTGGGAAGGGAAGGGAAAGGAAGGGAAGGGAAGGGAAGGGAAGGGAAAGGAAGGGAAGGGAAGGGAAGGGAAGGGAAGGGAAAGGAAAGGAAGGGAAGGGAAGGGAAATATATGTGGATCCCAAACAAAAGAACCTGAGAATTGTGAAGGAAACAGAAGCTACAGACTGGCTAGGGCCAGGATGGGGAAACCAGAATGGAGCTCTGGAAAGAGGCTGAGCCCAATCACTGCCCACTCTCTGACAGGAGCCATGGCTTCCTGGAAACTTACCAGGGTCAGGGAAGAGCAGAAAACAAGCTAGCCCTCAACTGAAAGCAGAAATAAATTTTCTCCTTTGCTCAAAAACCAAATCCACATTATTTCCCAAGGTCACTGTATAGGCTCCAAATTCCATTGTAATATGATCTGTCTTGCTAGACAAAGAATAGTAAGCACTCTTCTCAGTCCAATCAACTAAAGCTACCTAGGACAAAAATGCCACAAGAACACTGAACTTAATGGCTCATTGCTTTGAGGGAGACAGCACCTCTACAGAAATGTGGCTGTTCTCACCAAGCAAAGGCTAAAAAGAGAATTTGGACAGGATTTGAAGAAGAGTTCAATTCAGGGGAAATTTAAATGAAGATGTGTGGGTTTTCTTGACCATCTTAACCATCTTTTTTTTAAGTGGTCCTGGGGATTGAACTCTGCATATCATACTTGCTAGTCAAGAGTTTCACTACTTGAGCCAAACCTCCATCCTTGTTTACTGAAACCTCCATCCTTGTTTTCAAGGCAAAGATTTGCTTCATGCTCAAGCTGAAAGGCTGTTATCCTTCTATTTGTGCTTCCTTATGTCACTAGGGATGACAAGTGAGCATCCCTGCACCCAGCTATTATGTTTCTCCTCAGCTGGGATGACAGATGTAAGCAACCATGCCCAAATACTGCTTGAAACAGAGTCTTGTGAAATTCTTTTTGCCTGGGCTAGCTGTGAACCATTATCCTCTCATCTCTCTCCCCCAAGTAGCTAAGATTACAGACTAAAGCCATTAAGCCCAGCCATCTTAATCATCTTCATCACACCATCCAATGACAATAAGAGCATTTACATTGTCATGCAGCTATCATGACTGTCTTTCCACAAACTGTTTTCATCTTGCACAACTGAAACTGTGCACATCAAACGCTTTCTCTTTCCTGCTTCCATCCCCTTCAGATAGCAGCCAGCATCCTACTCTCTGTCTCTGAATCTGACTATGCTGGTACCACATGTGAGCAGAATCATACAGTGTATCTGTCCACTGAGCAGAATATCCTCAGGATTCATCCACGATGTAGCCGGTTTCATAATTCCTTTCCTGTTTAAGGCAGAACAATATTCCCTTACATGTACAATCCACGTCTTATGAATCCACTTGTCCATAAGGGACACAAGGTTTTGTTCCCACCTTTCAGCTGCTAGGAATAAATGCTTCTATAAATATTGCTGTCCAAACATCTCTCTGAGTTCCTGCTTTCAATTATTTTTGCTATATATCCAGATGTGTAATTGTAGGATTATATGGTTATACTGTATTTAATTATTTGTAGAACTGCCAAGCTGTTTCCCATGGTAGCTCTGGCATTTTATTACTCAGTATGTAAGGGTTCCAGTTTCTCCACATCCTTGGGCACATTTGTGATTTTACGTGTTTTTCATTATAGCCATCCTACTGGGTGTGAAGTGGTACCTCATTGTGGAATGAAAGGACTCAACATGAAACAGGACTAAGTATGAAAAGGTCAACATCAGGTCAAGATCTTATTTCCTTGAAAATTGCAAAATTAAATGAATGTGAAATGTTGTGTTTCAAAAATTCTTCCCTAAAGCATTCTGAGTCGGAAATAAAGGTTGCTTCTCTATCACCAGATAACTTAGATCTTTCATGTAAAAACTGAAAACTTCATTCTACCCATCTACTTTCAAACTGTGAAATTTCAGACAACCTATGATTTTAGAAAACAACATTTCTCAATGTGTATGCAAAGAAAGACCCCTTCAAAAAGAGGGTTGTTGTGACATTTTACAATGGCAGAACGTCCTTGGGAGGAGTATTAGTTGCTGCTAGCTTTGCAGCTGTCTTTATCTGCATCCGGTATCCCAGAATGATGAATAGTGGGAAGATATTTGACTTTTCTTATTGAAATTAAATTTTACTTTCTTAGCATCAAAGGAGAAACGGAAAGAAAGAAAAAGTCAAAAATGAACTCTTTCCTTTTCAGGTTGGTCTATGCCTGTCATCTCAGTACCCAGGAGCCTGTGATACGGAGATCATAGTTCAAAGCCAGCCTGAACTACATAGCAATACCCTGTCGCAAAACAAACAGAAATTTCCTGCTTAACATAAGATAGTGAGCCGCACCTGCATGACCTTTAGCTCACAGAATAGCTGTGCAGAACCACTACCGCTCTTTTGAGTTTTAAGTTTTATGTTGAGGTTGACAGCACTTACTCAATAACCTTGATACTGGACAATTGAAGACATAAAACTTCACCCTGCCTTTCAAAGGTGAGTTATTACTATTACCACCATTTGTTTGTAGCTGAACAAATCGTTCAAAGACTGGAGATGTGGCCAGCACTGAAAGCAAAGGCATTCATTCCTCCCTCCTTCCATGTTGAGTGAGGATCATGAACACAGAATTATCTACCAAGGGAATCAGGGAAGAGACTCCTAAGAGTCTCTTCCCACAAGTTATTCCATTGACTCAGACTATATATATATATATATATATATATATATATATATATATATATATATAAAGAGATGGCTGAATTCTCTTAATATTGTGGTCTTTCTCTTTAAGTAGAAGGAATGAATAATGAGCACATGAGAATGAATTGGCAAACTGTGTGGTCTCTATTCACGGCTTCATAATGAGCAACTAGCTGAGCATGAGGGGCAATTCTGCTACTAAAACCTTTCCACACCACCCAGACAGGAAGATCATGTTATTTTTTCAGAGCAAATTGGAAACCATCTATGTATTTAGCTGGAATATCTGATGGTATTTAAATGAACTGTTTGGAAATGACCATGAGAGACTTTGCAACATTAGTTAAGACTTCCTTTGGGGACCTTGTTTTTTGAGATCCAGCTTTCTGAGCCAGTTGTTTTTTTGTTTTTTTGGGTGTGTGTGGGGGGGGGGTGTTGTTTGTTTTGTTTCGTTTTAATGAAGATGAAGCATTATGGTAGGCGATAAATACAGACCCTAGGCTACAGTTCGCATTTGACAAAGGACTGAGGCCAAAACAAAACATGTGAGAGAGCTAACTGGCCTTTTCACCTTACTTGCTCCTTGCTGAAAACCAAGCATTTTAGCCCCTCACCATCATGACAAAGAAAGCAGACCAGTATGACCAGTTCATCCAACAGGTTTGCGATTAGAGGAATAATCACTTGGCCCCCTAATTTTCCTGCCACCATAGGAACTATAAATGGCATTCTAGGAGCCACAAATTGCTAGCAAACACTTGGTGCGTGAGGGAAATTCTCTTATTGTGTAAATGGATCTGTTCCCACCCTAAAATTACTGCCTGTCCCTGGCAAAATGATTTGGAAGCCATGTTACTGCCTGCTGAGTTGTATAAAATCAGACTCATTTCATAGGAAAAAAAAAGCTATTCTCTCTCTGATAGTCCCTCAAAATGGAGATTGCCAATTTGGGGTCAAACCAGGAGGCCGAAGGATTGGTCATTTTCATTTTTTTTGCTGTTGTTGTTGTTTGTTTGTTTTGGGGTTTTTCCCTGCCTTTTTCTTCTTCTCAGCATAGCTATCTCCAGAATTGTCATGGCCCCAAAGGAACTTCCCGTTCGAATTATCAGCTGAGAACACATTTTTTTTCCTATTCTTTTCCTCAGTGTAATTCTAGGTCTTCACTTTCTAAAATGCCTCCTCCCATTTACTCCTACCATCCCCAAAGATCCACTATTACTAAGTGCCTAACTTCTCACCTCCTTTGTAGAGCAGTATTGCTTGCAAATACACATTTCACATTGTCTTCTTTGTGCTGCTAAAGTAGCTCAGTGCATTCTCCTCTGATCAACTGTCTCCCTGTTCAACTGTAATGCTCTGCAAATCAGAAACTAGATTCCATTCAGCTTTGCATCCTTCAAACAGATCACACATAGTTGATCTTTGGAATATACTTGGTCCTAAATAATTAATGTTTAGCAATAAATGTATCTTCTAATTCACAATTTACCTGTCCTTTTATAAAAGACAACTTCATCAGGGTTGAGATACTTATTTTGATCTATAAAAAAGATTTGCTTCATAAGACTATATGTATTGCATGTCACTGATCTGAGCAACCCAGATAGACAAAAACTATATTGCTACCTATAATCAGAGGAGTTCACCAGCTAGTGGGGAAACAAACCTGAAGGCTAATGATGACAAGGTGAGAGTAGAAGACTAAATCTAGTGCTATTAAGTAGAAGAATAAATCAAATTTTGTCAGGAGTAGCTGAGAAGTCTCAATCGCAGAAGCAACCTTTAAAGGTGATCTTAAATGGGAAAGATTTTCCAAGTCTAGAAGCATGAAAGGCATGCTAGGAGAAAGGAACACCTTCTGAAAACAAAAGTTGTAAGTCAAACAGTGTAAGGAAGGAAGGCCACATGGAGTTGTGCTCAACCCAAGCCCTGCTGGTGGGCTTTTGAAGGTAATCTGTTCATTCATCTTCCCTGTCCTACATTTGAGAACTATAGGTCCCTCCCACTAGGTAGGGACAGGGAATTTCACGACAGTTAATAGCTTCTGAACTCTTCTCAAAGAAGGAAAAGCTTTCCTTGGTTTTCCATGAGGTTCTCAGTAGCAGCCTATATGTACAAGCCAAGAATCTTTTATTTTCATTTTTTATTGATTTTGTTATGTTTGTTTTTTTGTGTATGTGGTACTGAGGAATTGAACTCAGGGCCTCATGCATGCTAAGCCTCATACCCAGCCTAAGCCAAGATTCTTATTGACAGAAAAGGTTTCAGAGGCCTCCGTATCTGAAGGCTCAGAGAGATTTCCTAAGGCAGTCCCCTCAATCATTCTATCATCTCTGTGTGTCGCTGAGTTACAAAGACCCTTGGATACAAACTCTAGAGCAAGACCAAGTAACCAGCTAGAGAGATTCTCATATAACCATAGGACTGACCCAAGTTCTTACCAGTAGAAACCAAGGTGTGTTATTTGACCTATTTTTCCTTCCTCATTGCTATTTTGTCATCTGTGCTTGTACCTGAAATGACTTCTTATAAGGCTCTGAGAACTGGGCGAGGTACCAAATAGTCATGTGGAAACAACACATATTTAAAAATTCTGATTAGGTTGTTCTTTTAAATCAAGTCCAGCATTAACCATGTTTCTGAATTATCATTAATTTTTTATCTGCACTCCTCCTGATTTAAGTGGCCTGGAGAGACTATATTAGGCTGGCTCGCATCATTGGCTAAAATATAATATGTATCAACTTTAAGAGACTTTGACCTACAAAAGTCCTGATTCAACTCCTGTGTATTATGTCTCTCTTCCTCTTTGGGATCCCTCTTGTTAGTCCTGTCAGTTTTGTAGACATCAGACTCCATCCCCCTCCCTTATCTGTTCAAGGTCTCTGTAGAGGTCCCTGCCTTACTCCTGACCTCTTTCCTGTCTAGACTAGTGGTTTTCCAAGCTGGATATATAGTATACTCATCCGGGAAGTTTGCTTTTGTTTGGTTTGTTTTTATTAAATGTCCAGGCTTCCCTAGCCAAATAAATCAGATCTAGACTTGGGGAATTGCTACATTTTAGAAGCTCCAAAGAAATTCTACTTCGTAGCCAAGGTTAAGAATCACTGTTTCAAATAATTTTTAAAAAAAAACTTTCAAAAGTTCAAGAATCCTTTGATCAAGAGAACAGAAACCAAAATGTGAAAAGAAAAAAAAAAGGAGAGAATGAAATTGCTTTGATTGATGAAACATGGAAGGAAACATACTCATGAAAGATTCTATAAAAACCTCCAAGACTTGGGAGGGAGAGTACTATCTAAAAATCACACCTTTACTTCCTTCTCCATTCTGTGAAAATGTACTTTACCCAAAAGTCACAGCTTTAAACTGAACATTGACAATTATTTTCTGTAAAGAGCCAGTAAGTAAATATTCCAGGCTTTGTGAGCCAGGTAATCTCCATTGCAACTATTCAATATGATTATTGTTGTGCACAAATGCAACACAGACAATGTATAGTAAAACTTTGTTTACCCAAACAACCTGTGGGACTGTGTTGTGGTGCCAGCCATAGTTTGCCAACAGCTGCTTTAAGACATTATACTCTAACTATTTATTATATATTTATTATGCTCTAATTGTTACTCTTTCGAACGAAATGGTTGTAGTCATTTTGACCCTTTATCAAATAGTCACTACATAATACTTGTGTAAAAACTGCCTTGGCCTATAAGAGCTCTAGCTTCTATTAGCTGAAGCATCAACATTCAGTTCAAATCTGAACCAACCTGAACTATAGCAATCCAGGAACAGTGCAAAGGGTTCTATAGATAAGCCCACATCAACTGAGATGGTCACTTTTTAGAGCTCAGGGGTTGGTCTTTTCTCTACACTTTAGAAGGTACATTTGCTTTTGTGCTGCTGGGTCTAGCTTAGTTTTCTCTTGGGCCACATTTGAGATTGATTTTGTCTTCCTTGTCTGACAGAAGAGCACTCTGGTCTTCTGTCATGCTGCTCCTCAGATTCTAGAACTCATTTATTTAAGAGCATTTTCTCAACCACATTCATTTTGTTGCTTTCAGTCTCCAATCCTCTTGACACTCAATTTTCTTTCTCACTCAAGAAATGCTTTGATTTCTTTTATACTAATATTCCCCCATAAATCAAATGAATATAAATGGTTGGGCTAGTTAAAGATATGAATGTTGAAATATTTCATAAGAAATGTATTGGTAATTGCAATTTACTTTGAAATGCAATTAAAAAACTAAGATGGATTCATAGATGAATAGTAAGATGAATTGATAGGAGATAAAATAAGTACAATATTAGTAGAATCTAGGTATATGGATATTTACTGTAAAATTCTTTGAAATATTATGTATTTAATATTTTGATTATATAATGTTAAAATCAAATGTTGGGATATTCATGAAAAGTAATTTATTCATACAAATTATGTCAGTGTTTGATTCAAGACGTGAAAACTAGGATCAGCAGGTGAGAATCACCCCGCTTGGAGTACTAATTATGAATAATGTTATCACCATGGAGCCTGATTAGATTCAAATATTTTATTCTATTTTACTCTGTCATCATTGCTCTGAAATTCTGTTTAATGCTAAGTACTAAATGAAGAGTTCTGTGGCAGGCATAATTTTTTCCTTTTCTCTTTGGATCTCAGGTACTCAGAATTGGATCCGTTATAATGTTTTTATATAGCCTCTAATCACTGGCTCATTCGTGGCCTACTTCTATTCATTTATTTATTATTTGTTCATTTATAGCAAGCACCTGAAAATCTACCACCCAAAATAAAAGCCAGAAGGATCTTGATAACATCTACACAGCTACTAGGTAGAGCCGATTAGGGATTAATGTCATTTTTGCAGGACTGGATTAACTTGGTTCTTTCTGCACATGGTTGATTTCCTCTCTACTTTAGTCTCATGTTATGACACAGGCAGGAGACCCTTTTCAGGGGTACTAGCACCATGTTGTTTGGACCTTCTGATATCCAGAATTATGGGACAAATATAGATAGGTTCCCTAGCTTTGTCTGTCTGTCTGTCTGTCTGCCTGTTTATTCTGGGGCTTGAACCTAGGGCCTAGGCCTATATCCCTGAGATTTTTGTCTGAGTCTAGTGATCTACTACTTGAGCTACAGCTCCATTTCCAGCATTTTGGGCAGTTAATTAGAGATACGACTTTCCTGCCTGAGTTGGCATTGAACTGCAATCTTTAGATCTCAGCTTCCCAAGTAGCTAGGATTACAGGTGTGAGTGACTGGCACCCAGCAAGATTGATAGATAGGTAGATAGATAGATAGATAGATAGATAGATAGATAGATAGATAGATAGATAGAGAGAGAGAGAGAGAGAGAGAGAGATAGAGAGAGAGAGAGAGAGAGAAGATACAGATATAGCAATACAAAACAGACTAAGATAATGGGAGTTGTTTTTTTCCACTTAATACTATATTAGAGACATAATTATATTGTTGCAAAATTGCTATCATTCCTTTGGTGACTCCTTTTTGACTATATTCACTTAGATGAACCTAGCATTTATTTCTTCTCTTTGGTTATAAGCATTTGTTTCCAAGTTTTATTATGATGAACGTCCTAATATGAATCCTGTGCTTTATATGTATAAGAATACACTTTGAGCACATACCTAGGAATGAATTACTAGCTATTAAAGTACATTAAGTTCAACATTAGAAGATAGTGGCAACTTCTTTTCCAAAATACTTGCACCATTTCCACTCCCTCCCGTAACATTGCCTGCATCCCTAGACTGCATTGAATCCAGTAATACATAATACAAGCTAATGGAATCATTTAATATTCCATATACATAGAGGAATGATGGAGTAGAAAGTTCAAGATATGCTTCTTAGGGATGAGAAGAAAGTAACGACTAGATTTGTCTCTTCTTCTCTATTGAGATTCACTGAAGTCATCTAAATAGATGTGTGTTTTTCTCCTTCCATTCTTATTTTCTTAGTTTTGACACTGTGTATGGGGTGGACTCTCTTGGGTTTTCCTCCATCTTAGAGGCTATGAAAATATTTACCCTTTTATTTCCAGGCAAAGCTAAAAAAAGAAAAAAAGAAACTCCTCTCTACAGTAATTCTTTTCTTCTGGGCAAAATGCACTAACCCCTTACTTGCCACTTCTAAAAAGTTATTTGTCTTTCCCTGTCTGTCAGTTTTCTTCTGTCCAGTGAATGTCATAGTAGTTGGACATTAGAGATGCCAAATCAATTCGCCTTGATATTTAGCATCCAGATATGGATCTGCTATAAGAAATAAATTGATGGGATTTATTTGGTAGCTAATGTAAGTCCAGTCTGGCTGTGGATTTTCCATTCATGTCCAGCCTGTCCCAATTGTCTGATGGACAATGCCAAAAATAATGGTCTTGGGTGGTCCTACTGATAAGCCTATGACTCCTCCTCAGCCCCCATCCTACAAGCTTTTATGCATTTATTCTGCACATCAGTTCCCCCAGATAAGGGAGAAAGCTGGTACCGCTGCTGCAGGTTCGAGGGTCACCTTAGGTGTTCTGACAGCCCAAAATTCAGTATGCTGTTCCTGCCTGACAGTGAGACTCCTCAGCAAAGCAGTCTTATCAGATAGCAAGTTTCATTATGCATTGTCCACCAGGGACTCCACTAAAAGCAATAAATTCATTTCACTGTGCCAGTCTCTGGACTATTAAAGCATTTTAGTCTTGTTTCTCCTTTAACCTCCCATGAGCCAAATATTCACTCTGACAAAATGCTATTCATTACAAAGTTAAGATGACTTTGACTCTATTTTTCTTGCACATAATACAATGAAAACGCTTTGTCCTAGATTCATCTCCAGCCCGATGGAATTACAGATAAAAACATGCCAAGATGGACAGTCTTTTTTTTTTCCTCCAAAAATGGATTGAAATTACCTCTCGCTATCTATGTCGTGCTTAGATAAAGAGTCGCTGGAAAAAAAATGTTATTCTGCTCATTTTTAATATCCTGTCCAATATACATTGCTTAAGGGAGAATGATGGGGGAAAATAAAGAAGAAAGAAGAAAAGTGAAATATCACTAGAATATTAAAAAGATCAAATCCCCTTTACTCCTCTTTTATCTGCATGTATTTTCGCCTGTCCATTTCTCCTGTACTGAGAGTTAACAAGTAGTTGGGGGAACTTGTTGGAGTTGTGAACACCCCCAATCTGGGCACATGATAGACTCTCAGATATATCTCACTGATTGATTCACTTAAGCAAAAATTATAGCTGTATTTGATTCATGATCTAAGTCAGCTACAGGTCCAAATCGTGTCTCTCATACATATTAAAATTGAGGAAATTTATTAACCTCTTGAGGCCTCCATAAAGTGAATGAAATAGTGCTTCCTTCCTAGATTTATTATAAAGATTAAATGAAATAACACACGCATTTAAACGGAGTGAGGAAACGAAAGTAAGTATTTACTTTGTTTTTCCCCATCCTCTCTTCAATGTAAAGATTTAAAGTGAGAATTCAGAAAGGAGGAGACCATAGAACTGGATTGTTAGGAGTCTGTTATATCTAGTCAATATAGGAGATGTGATTACTCCTCTACCTACATGGAAGGAATAAATACTGAAAATTCAGTCATCGTGTTTGATTGAATTATAGTGCTTTGAATGTTTCATATAAAAACTATAAAAGGATTTCTTTCCAGTTAGAAAATGTTGGCTATCTATGTATTCCACGAACCAGGATTTATTCTGGTCTTACATATGTAAGTTCCTCCATCCTCTGTATCAGGGACTTCATAGCTGTGTTTGTATGACTTGTACAAAATTTTTCCTAGTTTCTTCTTCCCTCTCATTAACTGACTATTCTTCTCAACTTTCTTATTTTCTACATCACTGCATGCTATGCACCTTTGCAAATCACCGTGTACCCTAATCGAATTACTCTGTTGATTAATTGAAACTCTATTCTCTTGATTTTCTCCTTATGTCTCTGCCTGAGGTATTTTTCTCCTCAGGTGATAGGGACACTGGGGGCTTGTCAGCTCTGGCAGCTGAATCCCAGGGAGTTCTGTTGCTTCCACACCCATGGTAAGCCCTGTCCTACAAGAAGAAGAGATTTGGGCTGAAATTTCCAGAACCTTGGTGAAAGCCCCCTTCCCCCATGTGCCAAGAAAATGTGATCCAAACCATTCACCTTCTCTCTTTTTTCAATTGTTTTCAGTTATTTACTCTTTCTCTGGAAATGTTCCCACGCATTCTCTTTTAAATAGAGTAATTCTTAAATAGCTGATATTGTCACTCTTGGTTTCCTAAACATATTGTTTCTCAGTTATTTATTATTTTTCTAGAAATGTTCCCACTCATTCTCTTTTAAATAATTCTTAAATAGCTGATATCATCCTCCTAGAGAGTATGTGTAGAATCTATAAAGGGACTAAAATCATCTATTAATGTGTTCCTAGACTATGAGACAATTTTTGAAGGGCATCATTAGACCTTTGTATTATGACAGAGGCAGATAATGATGGTTGAATAAGGACAAATAATTCTCCAGCTTAAAGTTCTATATTTATGTTTTGGTATGTTCAAATAACATCAATTATTAACCAACTGGGAAAGTTTCCAAGTTCTGTAACAAAATATATAACACCAGAAGGCATTTGCCTTAGTAGGGTCTACTTGCTGAGTCTTATTCACTATGTCTTAGCAGCTTTGAGTTTTTAGAGAATGTTTAGAAGTCTCCCTAATGTATGTACTGCTAACTGGGGAGATCTCTATTTGGATTTCTTAAAGAAAAGACTGGTAGAAGCCCAAAGGCAAGTCTGCTAACTTCAGTCTCAGAGAGATAATTGAAAGTTGTTCACCAGCAAATCCACCACTGTTGAGTTTAGGATTATTTTTTAGTTGTCCTAAGGATTCCACTCTTAATGCCAGGATACACTATGATGTGTATCAGAGCCTAAGATGTTCTCATGTGAATAGGAGAATGGATTTTTGTGGAGAAGAAAATTCATAGTATTTAAGATATGGATTAGTATTATCCATACTTCGTAGCAATGAAATTTTCATTTTTCCTAAAATCCTTTCATCATTTATGTAATTCTCAAAAGTAGGGGAAGTTGAAAAAGTAAGAAATAAAAAAAATTTTATTTTGCATGACTGGTTTTTCTAACATGTGCAAATAAGACCAGACTTTCAAACATATATAATTAAGTAATTTTCTGAATAGAAAATTCTGGTCTCATTAGGATCATTCTTTGACTTTCTTCTGAGATGAGCATTTTGTTGAAGATTTACTTTTAAAGGAATTAAGACTAAGGTGAGTAAATACAAAATGGAGCTACTATGAGTTTGTACCCCTCAAATGTTGGGGTACAAAAGATGACAGAGCAAGTCAGTTATCCTGCTGAGCCTTAATAGCTCCTGCACAAGACACAGGAATTCAATGGATCCATGTATCTAGAGTGACTGCCTCATTAGCTGCTTCCTCCAAATTAACTGTGAAGCCCAGGTCTCTAGCCTGTCTTAAGTGATGGGCCTGGAGTCTGTGATATGCAGTTGAGGACCAAAAGGATGGAAAAGTGTGTGGTATAGTGTCCACTAACATCTTCTGTACACCCGCACCTCAGCTCAGTTCACAAGCTCAGAGGAGAACCATGTGGGGCTGTTCAACACTGAATATCACATCATATAGATAACTGTGCTAGCCAAGCAATCAAGTAACTTCTCTATACGAATCTCTAATTCCAGAGAAGTAAAAGTTGTTGCTCAAATCTACCTGAAACAAGACAGTGACTGGGAATTTACTAAAAATCCATGTGTTAAAGATTCCATGTCCATGGTTAATCTTTCAACCAGGCTGTTTCTCTCCCTAGGATATACTGGGCATGAAATGTGAGCCTTAGAGTCAATTCCATAATACAGGAATCAATAAAACCCTAACATTTTTGACGCTAGCACATAGAGGCATAGATGAAAATATTCCCTGTGGGTTTTTAAGGAGGGAAAATGCATGGAAGCATCGTAATCTATTAAAAAGGAAGATGTTTCACAGATCTAGGGTATGATTGTTTCACTGCATTATTTCATCATTTGTATTTCCTAGAAAATTCCATACCACTGAATTTCCAGATGTTTCAAAGTGACTCAGAAAGTCAAACAGTTGGAGCATTGGGACTCTATCTTTGTTGAGAATTCCAAAGGAACTCATTATATCTTTGCTATGTCATCTGAAGACATATATTCCCAAAATAGCCATTGTAATGTAGGTGATTGATAGCAATTGGATCCTATAACATCATTCAGGTGCACTTGCGCTACACTATCCCTAATACCAAATGACAAACTATACATAACCATCCCCCTCTCCTTATTTATTGCTCATTCTGTGAAAGCAATGTCAATTTTTTTTCTCTGAACAGCAGACCTAACAAAGACTTACATTTTCTTTTTATTCCTCCCCTGAGGAGCAAATTTCACAAGAAACAGAGTTACATCAACCAAAAGCAATTTGTGTACCTAAAGTATTCAGAAATGCTCAGACTGCAGAATCATTATTAGTATTCCATTGCACATTTTGTTCCTAACAAGCACTCCTTGGCCCTACAAGAGGTAATAATTGAGCTCTTCTTCATCCACTTGGAATTAGTTTGTCCGTGGGGAGGTCACAGTACTGCCAGATTAGCAGCCCTTGACGATAACCTCATAATTATATTAAACTATGGCCTAACCAGCCTCTTCTAGCAGTTTCATTTGGAAAACAAAACAAACAACAAAGGGGAAAAAAACACCTTCACCATTCTTTCCACACCCTGAAGGTCATAAAATAAGCAGTGAAGGTCACAGCAAGGTGGACCTGGAAGTTGATTTCTGAATTACATTAGTAAAGAGACAGAGCCCTCTGCCTCTTGTTGAGACTCACAGGTATTTGCAAGACCCTATTAGATGGCATGCTCTGAGTCATAAGGAACTAAAGAAAGTGAACAAAATGCATTTTCCCCTGGAGTTTTCTCATCTTAATTGATTTTAGCCTGTTGTCTCTTCCCTTCTATCCCCCACATCTAGTTCAGATCTAGTTAATTGTAATAATGTCAAGATGCAATCTGAAGTATTCAAAATACAAACCTTGTGGAGATTTGAATTATCTTTTTGATGCCACTAATTTAAGTGGCAGATCTAAACATTTGCTAGACCTTGCATTATGTATTTTACATTTACCGTCTGTTTTCAGGTTCACCACAATCTACTGAAACAGATTGTAGATACATCAATCAACCATGGAATTTGGTGTTCCCTTAATGGTAGAGCCAGATTCCATAACAGTGGCATACAGCCTGTCTTTTCCAAAGCCAACTACAAATATGAACAAGCAAATTCTACAACCTCCCTTTGTACTAAAATCCAGCTCTATCTTCCCTTTATAACAATTCCAAAAGAATCCATTTTATCTTCCTGTAAGTCATCTGAAGACTTACATTCCTAAAATAACCACTGTCATGTAACTAATAGAAATCATATCCCATAGTATCATTTAAATGCACTTGCTCTATACTAAATGGGGGAGGAAGGATGAATCTAACTGTAAATAAATCTAAAGTGAAAGCAGTAAGATCTGAATCTATGGGTACTGGGATCTACATATTTGATTAAGCTCCTAAAGTTTTAACCCAATTGATCAAATCTGATAAATTACAGGGTAAAGTACTTCCCTCTGTGGCCTCAGGAAAACTAAACCCACAAGAAATGTTCACTACAATGAAAGCCTATTTGTTAAGAGTCCAGGAACAATTACAGGATGTGTTGAGCAGAAAAGAATAGCCATTCATTGGGTCAGGATGTGTTCACAGTATAAAGAGGAGTTGAGCAAAGCTGAGAGGAAGCTGAATTAGTCAAATGTCAACACAGAACCAAGCTGGTCTGAGCCCTTGGGCAGCTGCTCTGGAAATGCCTTGAATGTTGTCACTGTTTAAAGTGATAGCTTCAAACCTTACCCAACCTTATTTTAAATGCCTTTCACTCTAGTAGACAGACAAGCTGCATAAGTCCTTCCAGAAATCTTGGCAATACTTGATGATTCTAGAGAAAAGTGGGAAGAGAAGTTTGACTGTTGGTTTAATCCTTTGTGCCCCCATGGCCAAACATAGTGCTGAGGCCAGAGGAGGGACTCAACTGGTATTTGTGAAGACAGTAAGTGAGGGAAAGAATGAGTGGGTCACATTCAAAGGCCATTAACAAACAAGGTGAAAAAATGTGGGATTCAAGGTTGTTCATCAAGAGGGAACAGAAAGAGCCATTGCTGAGCTCTGAGGAATGAAATGGAAGTCACCAGAAAAGTGCTCAGGACCCACTCACTAAGAGCCCAGCCATTGACTAGCACAGGAAGAACAAGAACTATGTCCTACCTCCAAGGACAGTGGGATGGAAGGAAACAGAGAGATACACTTCAACTTTGTCCTCTCCTGGCTATACAGTCTCTGGCTGTACAGTATTGCTCCCAAGGTGGGTTTTGTGAATCCTTCTTTTCCTCTCACAATACTTAGTACATTTTTTACAATTACTTATTTTACTATTATTCCTTTTTAGACAGTTAACTTTAAAAGAAGAGTTACCATTCAAGAGTGGGGCTTTTCCCCCATTTTTGTGTTCACAGAAATTAAATATGATTGCAATGCTTGATTAATAACAGTGGAGAAAGAAAAAGGAAGGAAGAAAGGAAGGAAGGAAGGAAGGAAGGAAGGAAGGAAGGAAGAAAAAAAGGAGGGAGGGAGGGAGGGAGGGAGGGAAAATGAAGATTGATCTCCAATTTCAATCACAGGCAAGAAAAAGAAAATTTTAACAGCAAAAGACACTAGGATTGTGTTGTTTCTAAGCTTCTAACCTAGAAAGGTCCTGATGTCCACCATGTAATAATATAAAATCTCTCTCTACACAAACTAGGGACTGCAAGTCTAAAACTTAGAAGGGAGGAATGGATTAGGAGATGCAGGCTGTAACTTAACAGTAATTTCTAGGTCAGTTGCAAATGATTACCATTAATAATTACAAGCTTTTATTGAGTCCTTTCTATTTTCAGTGTTTTAGAATCATTAATTTATTATTCCTCACAACACCCCTATGAGGTAGATCATTATTAGTATCACATTACACATGCACTAAGATGTCAAGTTGGATTTAATTGACCCAGGAATGTAGCTATTCTTAGTAGTTCATTTGCTCCTCTGCTTTCTGGTCTTAAAAATCTATTGATGCTGCCTAGAGGGTGATACTGCTAAAGTGCAATTTAGAGAGAAACATTGCAGACAACCAAGAGAGTCACAGGAACAGAGTGGGTACTAAATTTCTGAAAGGTAAGAGCTTCCAGAGAACAGCCACAATGTATTCTAGAAGCAAATGCATTAGCTTCTAACCATTTCCTAAAAGACAGCTTTTCTCCTAAGGTTACTACCACCTTGGAAATATAATTTTAGAGCAGTTTGTACAATTTGGCCTTACATTGTTGTGGCAGATTTCCCACCATTGGTCTATGTGAATCCCAAGACCAAATTCCCGTATTCATATAGAAGCTACTTGTGATAAGATGTTTGCTCCACAGACTAAACCTAATACGATTACTTGCTCAGAATAGCATTGTCCAAGAAGGCTAGAGAATCCATGGGGTAGCATTTGATTACTGAACAAAAGGGCTTCATCTGCCAGACATGGTTTTAGTTGCCTGAAAGAGGAAGTTTTTCTTTGCCTTGTAAAGAAAACAGAACTATTCTAGTCATCCATCTGTGAAGCCTTCTGAATAGGCACAGAAATTGTCCTGGTGGTAAGTGGAATTGTTTTTCTCTGAAAGATACACTGGAGCCCTAATTCCCAGTAATCATGTCATGATTCTGATTTCCAAATCATGACATGAATTGGAAATAAGGCCTTTATAGAGGCAATAAAGATAAACATGAAATCACTAGTTTAGGAACTAATTCACTGTGACTGGTATCCCCCCAAAAGGAGAAATTTGAACACAGACAAGCATACAAGGAAGATGGCTATATGATGATTGAAGACTAAGAGTAAAGCCTTGAGAAGCCAAGGAACACTGAAGCTTGGCAGCAAACCAGCTATCAAAGGTAAGAAAAGGGAAGGAAGGATCTTTTCCTATGAGTTTTAGAGGGAATATGTCTCTGATCACACCTTGGTTTTGGATTTCTTCCCTCCAGATCTATAAGACAATGAATTACTGTTCTAAGTTACATAGCTTGTTGTACGTTGCTTTGGAAGCCATGGGAAACTAACATAGCCCCATAACAGATTAATCTCAAAAGAAGATGAAAAATGACACACTACCCCAGGCCAATGCTAGAGTGTCCAGTTATACCTAGTGCTCCCTACTATACAATATCCTGGGTGTAAAAGTTGATCTCCATCAATCAGATCATTGGGCAGTATTTTGCATTGTTACACTATTAATTATAAACATGACCACAGCACTATACTAGGGATATTTTCTGCTAAAAAAAAGAGACTGTCATAAATAAAAAGCAATATTCATAGTTTGTTAAAGATCCTTCATTTGGAGATAGATGCCTTTGGTTACACAAAAAAATGATTGCAAGGTGCTGGCAAAATTGGTTAACTACTTGTAGAAAACTAAAGCTAGATCCTTATATATCACCCTGCACCAGAATCAACTCCAAATGGATCAAAGACCTCGGAGTCAAAGCAGACACTCTGAAAACATTAAAGGATGGAATAGGAGAAACCCTAGGTCTCCTTGGCTCAGTCCAAAATTTTCTTAATAGAGACCCAGAAACACAACAAATCAAAGAAAGGTTGGACAAATAGGATTGCATGAAGTTGCAGAGCTTCTGCATGGCAAAGGACATAGCTAGCAACATCAATAGAAAGCCTATGGATTAGGAGAAGATCTTCACGAGCCATACAATAGTCAAGGGTTTCATATCTAAAATATACTTGGAACTCAAAAAATTAAATCCCCCAACAACAAATCCTCAAAGAAACAACTGCCCAATAAATAAGTGGGCGAAAGACTTAAAGAGAAACTTCTCTGAAGAGGAAAGAAGGATGGCCAATAGACACATGAAGAAATGCTCAACCTCCCTAGCCATAAAAGAAATGCAAATCAAAACAACATTGAGATACCACCTCACTCCAGTTAGAATGGCTAAAATCAAGAACTCTAATAACAACAGATGCTGGAGGGGATGTGGACAGAAGGGAGCCTTACTGCATTGTTGGTGGGAGTGTAAACTTGTCCAACACTTTGGAAAGTAGTATGGAGGTTCCTCAAAAGAATCCACATAGAGCTCCCCTATGACCCAGCAATCCCACTTTTGGGCATTTACCCAAATGTTTACAAACAAGACCACACTAAAGCTACCAGCACAACTATGTTTATTGCAGCATTATTTACTATAGCTAAGATATGGAACCAACCTAGATGACCCTCAGTAGATGAATGGATCAAGAAAATGTGGTATATATCCACAAAGGAATTCTATGCCTCCATCAGAAAAAATGACATTGGCCCATTTGTTAGGAAATGGAAAGGCTTGGAAAAAATTATATTAAGTGAAGTAAGCCAGGCACAAAGAAACATAAATCCCATGGTTTCCCTTATTTGCAATAACTAGTATATGTCTGAGTCAAGCAGAAAAGGTCAGATAAGGTGATGTTAGGGAAATGAACCCTAAGATATGTATTCAAATGTTTTTTTTCTTTCATGCGATTGTTTCTAACGCATTTATAAGATTATTTCTTTGTTGCTTTGTATGTCCCTCCCCCACAGTATAACCCCTGCTTTCACTGTATTTGATGTCGGTATAATTTGTGGAGGGGAAGGGGAAAAACAAATCATTTAAATAAGGATCCATTGCAACAATGAGATGTACAAGTCGTTATGTCAAAAACGAACTTTACAACTTTCGTAGGGGTAGGGGAGGAGGATTGGGTGGGGGGGGCAGAGAAGGGGGAGGATGGGAAGGGATGAGAAGGGGAAACAAAGGAGGAGACTACAATGCTTGATAAGAAATGTATTCATTATCTTGCCCATATAATTGTAACTCCTCTGTACAGTATTTTCACAATAAAAAAATGAATGCAAAAATGGTGAATGGTATGATATAAATGCTCACCTTACTAGTAGGCATCTCAAACAATGAGAAAACATTTGCAAATTCCACATTAAAAAAAAAGAAATAATAAACAGGGAAACTGATGAAATAAGAAATATGCTACAAGAAAATCAACAAAGTCAAAACTTGGCTCTTTGAAAATACATCCTAAAGTGAAAGGTATTTATCACAACTAATAAGAAAAATAGAAGCCGGGCGCTGGTGGCTCACGCCTGTAATCCTAGCTACTCAGGAGGCTGAGATCTGAGGATCGCGGTTCAAAGCCAGCCCGGGCAGGATAGACCGTGAGACTCCTATCTCCAATAAACCACCAGAAAACCGGAAGTGGCTCTGTAGCTCAAGTGGTAGAGCACTCGCCTTGAGCTGAAGAGCTGAGGGACAGCGCCCAGGCCCAGAGTTCAAGCCCCAAGACCAACAAAAAAAAAGAAAAGAAAAGAAAAATAGAAGAGGAGGCACAAATTTCCAAATATTAAAAATGAAAAAAGATGTTGATAAGAGGATACGAACAACATTGTGCCCATAAGTTTGGCAACAAGCTTTAGCAAATGCTATAATAGAATCACTTCCCATGTTGCTTTATGAAGCTAGTATGATCTTTTTGTTTTTTCTTTCTTTTTGGTGGTACTATGGTTTGAATGCAAGAGCTTGCATTTATTACACACGTATTTTACAACTGGAGCCATGCCTCTAAGCCACCAGCATAATTTTCCTACCAAATACCGGACAGTGACATTATAAGAAAGAAAAATGTAGAGCAACAGTGTCATGAGTATAATGAGAAAATCATAAATGATATATTAGCCAGACTAAGAAAAGGAAGCATTTTTAAATACAAAAAAAGTTCAAATAAGTAAAAGAATAATCACAGGCATCAATTTAAAATTTTGACATTGTAAAAATCTAAATTCTCCAACACCTAGACATATAGATTAAAACAGATACCAATTTTAAAAATCCAAAAAGTTTATTTTTGTGAGAATTAGCAAAATGTTGTAAAGTTTACACAAAAATATACATAATATAAGATAGCCAAGACAATCTTGAAGAACAAGCGGGTGGACTTACACCACTAAATACTTGACTTACTATAGAGCTGTAGTAATGAAGATTGTGATTCCACAAAAAACAGACAGGTTGATGGTAGAAAATATCATACCCAGTAAGAGGAAATGTTTCAACTTGATGTGCAGTTTTTCAACAAAGAAGATACTCCAGTGCAGTGGGGAAAAGGATAAAGTTTTCAATAAAAGTCAATTGGACATCCATATAGAAAAAACATAGCTTGATTCCTACCTCACACCACATAAAAATAAATTCTACATGATTGCAGAACTAAATATGTAAGGTAAAATTCTTCTAGATGAGAGAATAGTTTCATAATCCAGATTTCTCAACAAGACACAAAAAGCACTGTTCATAAAAAATGGACTTCAAGCTTCACTGAACTGAAGAAATTATTATACATATGTTATATATAAATTATATATACATAGATTGTAAGGTCCTCTCCTGGATGGCGAGCAGACTCCGCCCTCCTCGCAGCCAAGTCTCCGCCCAGTATCTGAGTTACCTAGGCAACTGGCAAGCCTGGAAGAAGTTGCATCTGCTGAGGTCACATCTTAGATGTGGCCACACCTTCTCCCATCTGTTCACATCTCCCTTAACCTGGCCACACCTTCCCCCTCCCCTACCCTAGATAAGGCATGGCTGGGGGTCAGATGCTCTCTTTCCCAGCCAGGGGGAGTGCCAACCTGGCCTGGTGCCAGCAGGTCTACTGAATAAACCTACCCCTTACCTGAGTACCACGTGCATAGTGTTGTTTTTACTTAGCAGCCTCTTTAAAAACCTAATATATATATATAGAGAGAGAGAGACATATAATTTTATATATTTTAAAACAGATAATTCTTAAGATCAACAGAAAATAAGTAAAAAGATAGCTTTTAACAGAAAAAAGTCAAAATGGCCAAAAACTATGTAAGATGTTCAAGATCAATAGTCACCAAAATTTAATACAGATTAAAACCGCAGAGATACCATGATACAACCACCCAAAGAACTCATCTGAAGTAGACCTACACAAAACTTGTTGATAAGGATGCACTCCTGATAAGAATATAAATGGCACAATCACTTAAAAAGTGGTTTGATAGTTTCTACCAAAGCTAAAGATACATCGACTTTATGATGAGTCAAAGAGAATAACATAAGGTGGGAGCCAGTGGCTCACATCCATAATCCTAGCTATCCAGGAGGCTGAGATCTGGGGATTGTGGTTCAAAGCCAGTCCAGCCAGGAAAGTTCATGAGATTCTTATCTCCAATTAACCTCCAAAAACTCAAGGCCGGAATAACACAAGGATGGGAGGGGGAGGGGAGGGGAGGGGAGGGGAGGGGAGGGAAGGGGAGGGAAGGGAAGGGAAAGAAGGTTGGCTTGTAGGATTTATATCTAACAAGGCACATACACATTCATGACACTAGCAGCACATTCCTAATAGCTAAATAATGGGTAAAACCCCTATATCCAACAAAACAAAGTAAATTGAAATGTCATACAACAGCAGGAATAAACCAACTATTGTTATGCTCAAAAACAAAAATATACTTCAGGGGCTGGGAAGGTGGCTCAGTGGTAGAGTGCTTGCCTTGCATGCCTGAGGCCCTGGGTTCGATTCCTCAGCACCACATAAGCAAAAAGAAAAAAAAGCCGGAAGTGGTTCTGTGGCTCAAGTGGTAGAGTGCCAGCCTTGAGCTGAAGAGCTGAGGGACAATGCCCAGGCCCAGGCCCCACGACGGGACCCCAAAAAAAAAATATATATATATATGTATATATATATATATACATATATATATATATATATACACTTCATAAACATAATCATGAACAAAAGAATCCAGATACAAGATTAGATTCTCTATAGTTGATTCTAATATTTAATGGAAGTTCAAAATGGGAAAACTTCATCATAGATTATAGATGTCAGAAGGCAGGAAGTAATTATGACTTTTTGTGTGGTTGTTTATGACAGCACTGGGGTTTGAACTCAGGACCTTACACTCACCAGGTAAGCCCTTGAACCCTAGTTCTAGTCCTTATTGCTCTGAATATTCTTCAAATAAGTTCTCACTTTTTGCCTGAACTGGCTCTGACCTCAGCGTATGGCTAAGATTACAGGTGAGATGCACCACACTGGCAAATGATTAATCTCCTGGTTGGGATATGGGTACACAGAGATGTTCATCTTGAAAGTTAAGCTATGCATGATTTGTGCACTTTTTATTTGCATACAATGAAAAACTTGAAAAACTACATATTGATGAGTCTAAAACTCAGAATTTTTTAATCTGACGGATTCTTTCATTTGAGGACTGAAAAGAATGATTGACATGCCTTTGATCAGTAAGTATGTAGAAATGGAAGGATGAATTCACACCCTACTGTAAAAGTTTTTTAGTGCCATGCTGAGGACTTAACAATGCATTCATCAGATCATGGAGACTTGGTGGTTATTATTAAGTGGAACAATAGATCTGATCCTTATTTGTGGAAGAAAATGTTTTAGAAGAAATGAGAAAAAGACAGGAAAGCTAGATAAGATAATGTCAAACTGATGAGGAAAAATGTAAGCCTGATGCAGCAGGAAGGAAGGAAGGAAGGAAGGAAGGAAGGAAGGAAGGAAGGAAGGAAGGAAGGAAGGAAGGAAGGAAGGAAGGGAGGGAGGGAGGAAAGGAGGGAGGGAAAACATATTTCACCATGTTGGAACATGTCTGCCACTTTATCTAAACCTGTTGGCTAAACAAATACAGATTCTAAAATGGCTAGTTATGCTTGGCAAGTTTCCATCTTTCCAACTCAGGAGTTTCATCATTGTTGATGGCTCAGGGCAAAGAGTGAGGACCCGATGGACGTGCTGTCAAAGAGTTTTTATTCTGACAAGCACTTGGGTGCTAGTTCTTGTCATGGTTCATATCTCAGGGCATATCCATGCACAGAATCTCCTGTGAAGTTAAGAGAAAAAGTTAAGCTTTCTGATAAAAATCACAGGACAGGAACGTCACCACAGGACAATAAGAGTGGACCTTATTTTCTTCACTTGGGTAATGTGTGGTGTTAACATAAATTGGAAATGGTAAGAAATAACAAAGGAAAGAGAAAGAAACAAAGTAATATAGAGAAATACATACCCTGTAGGGTATGCATTAGCTTATTTGTGGCTTCTATGTGTAATCAGAATGTTCCTCCAGCCCTCTGGACACAAGAAATCACCATGGTTAATGAGTAAGAATCCAGAAAAAGACATGAAATCTCACATCTTTTTGTTCTGTTTCCATAGATTAAATTCTGATGATTTATGTAAAGCTTATGAGATGGGGTTATATGGAGGAACGAGTCAACGTAGCAGAACTGAACTTGTAAGGTTGGCTTTCAGTGACATCTAAGCCTTTAGATTTCAGGAGTGTCTCTACCATTAATAGATCAGTAGTTCAACGTGCCTCAACTTTATGGACAATGTTGTTTGTGTATGTATAGTTAATATTCTTCAAATGGACAACTAATAGATTATATGTGTATATGTGTGTGAATATGTACATGCATGTCTGTCAACACACACATGTGAAGAAAAAGACTCAGAGAGAGCAAGAGAGAGAGACAAAGGACTTATTTTAAGAACCTGGCTCATGGGAACATGGAGCCTGGAAAGTGCAAAGCCTGCAGGATAGGTCAACTGACTGGAGATCCTGGCAGACCTCAATGTTTCCGTTCAAGTCCCAAGGGCATGTGATGGGAGATTCCTTGTTAATCAGGGAAGGTCAATACAGATCTTCAAATGATAGGGTGAGGCCTACCTACACTAAGAAGGCAAACTGATATACTGAAGATCTACCAAA
This sequence comes from Dipodomys spectabilis, assembly GCF_019054845.1. Taxonomy (NCBI): domain Eukaryota; kingdom Metazoa; phylum Chordata; class Mammalia; order Rodentia; family Heteromyidae; genus Dipodomys; species Dipodomys spectabilis. Next base: position 7,868,915 of record NW_024870686.1, on the reverse strand, counting down.
TTAAATGTAAATCTCCTCTGAAAACACATTCTCAAAAGCATCCAATAGTGTCTAACCAAGCACCTGGGCACTGTACCCTGACCAAAAATATAAGATTAACTATCACAGCCAGATAACAGTGGCTCATGCAGTAATCCTAGCTATTCAAGAGGCTGAAATCTCAGCATCTAGAGACTTGAAAACAACCCAAGCAGAAAAGTGTGCAGGATTCCATCTCCAAAATTACCAGCAAAAAAGCTAAGCTAGAAGCATGGCTCAATTGTTAGAGTACTACCTCTGAGTTCAAACCTGTGTGAAAAAATAAAAATAAATATCTGCATATCTTCTAGAAATCTAAAAATTTGATATGCAACAGAGAGATGTAGGCTGTGTAGACTCCTATGAAAACCTTTGGTACTGGTTTTAAATCTTCACTGGTAGATAACTCTTTTTTTTTTTTAGATTGGTCATGGGGCTTTGAATTCAGAGCCTGGGCACTCTCTCTGAGCTCTTTTGCTCAAAGATAGCTCTCCCAAAGCTCCATTTCTGGTTTTTGAGTGGTTACTGGGTGATTAGAGTCTCATGGGAACTTTTCTGCCTGGGTTGACTTCAAACCATCATCCTCAGATCTCAGCTTCCTGAGTAAATAGGATTATAGGCTTGAGCCACTCGAGTCTGATTCAGCTTCTTACTGGAAAATGTAATGCTTCCTATGTAACTCCTTGGAAAAGGGCCCTTGGAAAACTTACATTGTCAACCCATATGCCTTTCCCCCTTTATTGCTTTGCTGGGTATCCTTTGCTACAATGGATCGGAGTTGTGATTGTGACTAGGTGTTGAGTCCTGTGCATTCTCCTAGTGAATAATTAAACCTGTGGATGGCCTTTGGGATCCCAACATGGGGTACTACAAGAGCCTATCTTGTTCCTTTCTTCCATGGAAATATGGCAAAAGATATAATAAAAGCTAACCACACATTGTATGAAAAGGGCATTATAATGAACAACAAAGAATGCTCAAAAGAAACTAGTGATTTTGTAGTAAGTTGGAAATATGAAATGCTACATAAATGCTAAGTAATAACAATCCTGCAAATTATACTTTTCCATTAGTTCCAAAGGACATCTTTACAGATTTTTCACAGAAAATAGACTTAATTGTGTATATCTAGCAATAGCTGTTGTAAACCATTTCAATCGACATAGAGTTATTTTTAGTGATAAAGGAAAGTGCAGAGCTCCATTAACTAAGGGGGAAAATGTTTGGGAAGTATTGAATGAAAAATCAAGCCTAATAGGCATTGAAATTAGTTTATTTGAATCATAAGGAAATATTTCATGTATAATGCTCTCTGGGTTTTTGCTTAATAGGCATACTAATTAACTTCCCAAACTCAATAAAAATATAGGAAATTTACCTATGTTCAGCACTTGACAAATAAATCATGGTAATTACCATTCACATAGCCAATAATGATTCTTCTAACTCAGACTAATCAGTAAGACTGCTTTGAAATAAGTATTCTTTTTTTCAATAAATCACATATGTAAAATGACTCCTGCTGGCCAGGAGTTTTGATGATGTGGTAACAGAAGTGTCCTACATCTTTCACTCAATATTAATGTTCTTCCACATCCACCTATAGTAAGATAAATGAATATTCCCAGAGCACTAGAAAACTCAGATGAAGTTTCTAAGAGTATTGGTGACATAGTCCTTGCATTTTTTTTTTTACTACAGGGTGCTTTGTGTTTCATTGTTGCACTATGGAAAGAAATGCAAAATATTTTAAAAAAACAAAAAGTCACAGAAGATAAATCATCTAAAGCCTATATAATTAGTGAGGTGATTAAAACCATATATCAAGACCATTTCATTAAACTTTGGTATCATAAACAAGATTAGTATTCAATTACCTGACATTTAAACAAGAGAGCAGTGATTTTGAGTAGAATTTCAGATCCAGTCAACATTGCCTGGAAACTTGTTAACAATCCAAATTCTTGGAGTGGAGTGGTAAAGTGCTCAAGGTCCTGAGTTCAAACCCCAGCACTGGGGAATAAAAGCAAAAACAAAACAAAAATCCATACTTCTTCAGCAACTAAAATTACCCTCTTTCCCCTGACTGCCACATGTTAGAACCGTCCTTGCTGTCAACTCCACTGAAGGAGACTGAAGGAGACTTTGTTACCCTTCCCAGGCTTTACTCCTGAATAAAGCCTGTTGGTCTGTTGAGTTCACATCTTTTTCCTCTTTTTCTATTCTTACAAAAATTGTCTATAAGTGTAAAACCTCTTAAAAGTAGTTATTGAACTTTTGAAAAGCTACTAGCCATAATGAAGGTATACTAAAGCTTAATATTTTTCTTTTAAAAATGTAAGTGAGCTGGGTGCCAGTGGTTCATACCTATAATCCTAGATACTTAGCAGGCTGAGATATGAGGATGTCAGTTTGAAGCCAGCCAGGGAAGGAAAGTCTATAAGACTCTTATCTCCAATTAACCACCAAAAAAGCTGAGAGTGAAGATGTGGCTCAAGTGGCAGAGCACTAGTCTTGAGCAAAAAAAGCTCGGAGGTGGTGCTCAGGCCCTGAGTTCCAAGTCCAGAACACACACACACACACACACACAGAGTAAATGTATGTATTGAGTTAGGATAACTGTTACACATTTCTGATTTAATAAACTAATCGTAAGGAAGAATAAAAGAGTTGGCTAGAAATGTTGGGAGATTCTTTGACATGTGAGTTCAATTCATGGACCTGCTATTACATAACATAATGGCTTCCTCCATTTTCTCAGCTATAAAACTAGAGTTTCACATTATGTCTATGATCACTTTCAATTCTAAAATTCCATGTTTCTCCTTTGAATATTGTCATTTTCATTTTATTTGGGAAAGCCCTCTCACTACAAGAATAAAGAACAATGATGCAAAATAAAGACTCAGTGGGTATTTGTCCCTTTTGATGCCCTCATTACTACTTTTGAGAAGATTAAGTATGGGTAACATGGTCTCTATGAAAACTTTGTTCATGATCTTTCTGTTTTATGTCCAGGTAGATCCATCAGCAGACACTTTTGCATGACCACCAGAACTTGTCAAAAGCCAGCTCAGGTCTTCAGCAAGACCATACCACTAGAGATATACAAAACAAACAGGCAGGGCCTTTACAACACCAAAACATAGTGGAATTTGGTCTTTCACATTTGCTAGCAGGCAGCAACAACATCATGGAATTGACAGGCATTAGCAATTCCAGAATGCGGTCTTGGTGGCTGATGCCTATAACCCTAACTACTCAGGAGGATGAGATCTAAGGATTGCGGTTCGAAGCCGGTCCCAGCAGCAAAGTCCCTGTGAGACTCTTACTCCAGTTAACCATTCAAAAATCAGAAGTGGCACTGTAGCTCAATTGGTAGAGTGCTAGTCTTGAGCACAAAGAGGCAGCCCTGAGTTCAAGTTCCACAATCTACAAAAACAAAAGAATAAGGTCATTTTACCCAAATCATTTTGGGTATAAATGTGTGGCATATTTCATTGTTACAGGCCAGGACCTTTGTGTCCTGTGGTTAGCAAGCATTCCAGCTGACATCATACTGTACTTGTTCCCTACAACACTAACTCAAAATAAATCATGGTTGGAAAAGAATTCCTGCCACTGATTCGCTCATATTGGACCATCATTGGTAATCTAGAAGCCAGAACTCCTGAGAAAAGAGAACTATAAAATAAACAGGAAGAACACCGTTCCAATTAGACAAACTAAGAGTGATGGGCCAGGAATGCTGTGAATGATCCACAGGCGCCATTTATTAGGTAGGCTTGAGAAGCAATACAGTACGGACTCAGAAAATACTTCTACTAACATTATTGTTAATGTACCTCTGAAAGAAGTTTGTTAATCTCTTGTGTTTTGGTTATTTATATATGCTTTGAGTTCACTTGATCAGTAAGTTCTGAGTATACTCAGTAGCTACCAAGAAAGAGCCACCAGGCTCCCTATCTAAACCCATGTGTCTGACTCTGTAGAGCTCCCCACTCTAAATAGCTGCTCTTCTGATGTCCTCCATCTCTCTAAGCCTCGATAATCATGATTACAAGTTCTCCAATGTTAATCAAGGCTTAAGATATTAAGCCAGCCAAACCAATAAAAGCGTGGTACAATTAAAGTTAAGCACCTCTTTTTTGTGCTTGAGAAATGCCATAATGATGCTCTTGCTCTTTAGAAAGGATTGGCTGAAGTCTATAGATTTTCAATAAGGTAAAATTTCCAAAGGGATTTGTTTATCAGAGGAGCAAAAGACAAACACTTAAAAGAATTTGAAAGAATTTGAGAATGCCATATTGGCAAGCTCTGTAGAGATAATTACCCACATTTGTCACTTTTTATCCATTTTCTTTTTCTACTTTTTTTTCTGGAAGGGAATTCCAATGTAACATTTGATAATAGAACAACTCCTCCTGATTGTAATAACGCTTGAACTATAAACCCTAATGACTCTGCTGTAACAGTTGGTTGATATTCAAATATTCAGAGATCCTATAAAGACACTGAGCAGTAGTATCTGTCACCTTGCCCTTGGGTGTCCTTGGCTTGGCATGTTCTCTTTCAAGGGATATTGTAGTAGGATTCTGAGATTCTACTCACAGAGTGCAACCAGCCATACCGTATTCTGTGTGTAGAAGCAACTGATAAGGGCCTCATCTAATGCTTGTAATGTTATTCCTTCTCTCTGTGTGTTCATTGAGAAACAGGGTCATCAATGATACTACTACATAAGTACAAGTGATCAGACCTTGCTGTTTTATATTTATTAAATGTCTCTGATGTTGTTGATGTTATACAAAATAGAAGCACTGTTGTTATTGGACATGTGATTCTATGAAGCCCTCAACATAAGGCTACCAAGAGTTATAAATATTTGCAACCTTCTGCATGGAAGTACCCATAATGCCAAGACAATATTCAAAGTATTTAATAACCCCTGTGACATGGACACTAATGATCCAAGATGCAACCAATGATTAATGTTAACCCTATCTCTTCTTTTTCTGCACGCAGCAAAAATAAAATGTGATGGAATATAAAGATAGAAGTACAAAACAATAGCTCCAGAGGAAATAGAGTAAAATTTATCTTTATTATCCCTTACTAAACTAAATTTTTGAAAAGATAGCATGTCTTCTTGGCAGAGAAAGAAATGCCATTATAACAATGCTCTAAAATTCTAATCATAGACACTTTAACTCAGCATGTATTTTGACAGACCATTTTGAAGGAAGAAATAAGATTCTGTTTCTGGAGACAGAGACCGTTCTTCATAATGCAGGTATTTAGGCCAGTCTGATAAGTTCTGAGATACCAGAACTTTCATATGTAGCTGGGATGGGAGTACACACTTAATATTTTAGCATTGATCCATGCATAGAGACTATAATGAAGGCACTAGGAAACTATATTCTGTGCTGTTGTTCTGCAACCATAATTACCCATTTCTCTGTGATACCCATAATTATTTCTTCTCAGTTGTGCAGAAACAATGTATATAGTCTGAGCTTCAGGAAAGTTCTAGGGAAGTATATAGTAGCTTAAATCTAAGATTATTGAAAGAGTGAGTATAATGCATCAAATGGGAAGGATCTAGTCCTGCCTTCTTATGGGTAAAAGGACAGGAAAGATTAGATAGTGGTAGATAAAGGAGAAAGAAACAGTGAACAAAACAGTCATAATATTCAATATATATGTATATATAATTGGGACTAGAAAAATTGAGGAAATAGGTGAGGTATGAGCAATGGGCAAGAATTATGGAAGGGGTGACATCAATCAAGAGGTATTATACTCATAAACTGACATGTAGAGTTGAAATCCCTTTGTATAACTAAAGATAATGAGGAAATTTGAATTTATAAATCAATAAAACCCAAATGGTAAAATATATATATATATATATATATATATATATATAAATGAAGATTAGCTGAGTGCCTGTGGCTCATGCTTGTAATCCTAGCTACTCAGGAAGCTGAGATCTAAGGATTGTGGTTTGAAGCCAGCCAGGTCAGGAAAGTTTGTGAGACTTCTCTCAAGAAACTATAAGAAAAGCCAGAAGTGGAATTTTGGCTCAAGTAGTAGAGCAAAAGTCTTGAGCAAGAGAAGCTAGGGGACAACATGTAGGCCCTACACCGGTGGTGGGAGGGGAAGGGGCAGGGAATGAGAGACAGAGAGAGACAGAGAGAGATTAGACCATTCCTTTTCTACTCCCTTTACCAGATATTATTTGAATGACTTGTTGCTTTGTGGGTCATGGGGCTTGAACTCAGGGCCTGGGTGCTGTTTTTGAGCCTCTTTGTGCTCAGGGCTGGAGCTCTACCACTTTGAGCCACAATGCCCTTTACAGTTTTTTGCAGTAGTTAATTGGAGATAAGAGTCTTATTGGGGATTTTTTTTTTCTACCGGGGCTGGCTTCGAACTGCAGTCCTCAGATCTCAGCCTCCTGATTACAGTCGTGAACCACTGGAGCCCACCAGTTGAAGGACATTTCATTTATATTGAAAGGGTTGAATTTCCTTTTATTGGGAGATGGTGTGTGTGTATGTGTGTGTGTGTGTGTGTGTGTGTGTGTGTGTGTGTGTGTGTGTGTGTGTACTAGGGCTTGTTCTCAGGGTTTAGGCACTGTCTCTTAATATTTTTGCTCAAGGCTGGCACTCTACCAAATGAGCCATACCGCCTTTTATTTTCTTAAGCATCAGTTTCTCCTGTATTATTGGTATCTCCGTGTAGAATGTGAATACGACTGGAAGTCCTGTGCCTTGCATCTTCAGCATTATGTGAGCTGACAAATAAAAAAAAATAGACTAAATGGGTAGCTTAAGCAAACAAATTTATTTTCTCAGGATTTTGGAGGTTAGAAGTCTAAGATCAGGTTGCCAGAATGGTTGTTGTTCTTGGCTTATAGAGGACCATTTTTTCCCTGTGTGCTCACATAAGGGTAGAGGAGAAAGAAACTCCTTGATGTCTCTTGCTATAAGGACAGTAACCTCATAATGAAGGCCCCTCCTTCAGGATTTCACCTATATTTAATTACCTCACTACATAATTCTGAAGTAAAAAGTAGGATGTGAAATGCCAAGCCCTTTTCTGTCACTTTCTGTTCCCAAGGCTGTAGCCCAAACCAGGGAGCAATGGAAGAAGGCTATGTAAGCTGAAACCAGAATTCCCATATGCATTGTCTAAACAACAATGAGAAAAGAAACTGGAAGATTCTATAAGGGGAACCTGCTTCCTGTACATAAATGAAGCCAACTGTTCCTTGGAATGCTAGCCATACAACAATCAAAAGGCAATTTATGATGGCAAAGCCACATGTGATCTAGACAATAAACGCCTTATCCTGCAGTAAGTAGTGCAGTCAACAGGTTTGTGACAAGGACAAATGCCCTAGGTCCAGCCACTGCCACTATCCCCTTGTAGCAGATGCTATGGAGAGGTTAAGCATCCAGAAATGCTCTGTGGACAGGATATTATTGGAGAGACACTGTGAAAAACAAAAGTATTATTTGTCGACCTGCTGCCAGTAGACTTCAGGAGAATTTTTTGTCTTATCCATTGCCACTAGACTCCAGCAGGAAGGAAGTTGGATACATAGTCCATAGTGAAGAGGATAAGCACCACTCTGACTTTTGACAGAGAAGCAGTATAGAAAGGAAGGGCTACAGTTCAGCAGCTGCCAGTGGACCTTAGACCTTCAGAGCAGGGTGGAGAGTGCTCTGAACTCCTGGTAGACACTTCCTTTTTCCCTCTGCTGATAGCTTTCCTGTATCTTGCACACCACCATTGGGGTAGTGATACTCTTACTTCTGATCCCTAATTCTTAAACTCATAGTAGAAACAGCCTCTTGTACTGGATTGCTGATTTCATCTTCTAGAGGACATGATTACAGTCTTGTAAAGTACTGCCACCTAAACTGATTCTGTAACTAACTTTCTTCCATAAACTTTTCCTGTGTTCTAGCAAGCCCTTTGATTCAGGATAATGGGGAAGACCAGTAAATTCTATAACAGCAGTCTCATTGCTGTGCTTAATGAGTTCCTTGACCACAGAAATATTATTATGCTTATACCATGAAAGTATATAAGGCATTATATAAATCCACACAGAAGAATTGGCAGAAGAATTGCATGTAGGAAATGCAAACATGTAAGATTAAAATATTATCTATTGTATGATGAAAATGGTCTCAGTGCATTCAACCTGCCCCAGATAGTGGTCTGGGATCACTCCACAGAATGATGTTGTATTGGGAATTAGTTTGATATTATTGCTAGTAGATTAAACACTCAGCTGGGGTCATACTAAAGTAGGTGTTGCTGAATAGAGACGCGTGTTTCTGAGTCAATGCACAACCTCCTTCCCTACCATCCCTGTTTCCAAACCCAGAGAGGTGGTGAGGGAAAGAAGCTGTTCCACAGAATGGGTCATTCTGGTCCCCTAATTAAAAATTCTCCTATCTCAGGTCAATTCTTGGTGAAAATTCACACAAAACACAAATATCTTCATGTGTTTTTTTCAATCTGAGAGGCCTACCTACATGTCTTTCCCCTAGATGGCCTTCTCACTAATTTTCCATTCGTGTTCCTTCCCAATTTTTAATCATTCATCCAAACCATGAATTGATAGATAATTGGACATCAAGCCATTTCTCCTTCTAACAAAATGAATATCCAGGTACACTGGGAGGACTTTCCTCTGCTATTTTTCATGGCTGTCCCAGAAAGGGAAAACAGCTACCCACTTCAGAGGATGCTCAAATATCAAATACAACCACCTGTAAACCAGGACCAAATTTCCTATTCCTCAGTCATTTGACATCAGAGAACTCTCCAGAATTTTGGGCTAAGAGACAGGGAAGTTAATGTAAGAGGAATAGGAACCACTGTGGCTCAAGCGGTAGAGCACTTGCCTTGAGCTGAAGAGCACAGGGACAGCCCAGGCCCAGAGTTCAGGCCCCACAACTGACAAAGAAAAAAAAGGGGGAGAAAGAGGGAAAAAGAGAGGGAGAAAAGTGAGAGGGGAGGGAGAAAGAGAGGCAGGAAGAGAATGATGAGCTTTAAAGATGGAGGAAGCTGGGTGAAGCCAATGAATACAAGCTTCTTGTTCCCTTCAGAGCCATTGAAAGACACTAACACTTTTCATACTTTGCCCTTGCTCAGTGAAACTGATGACAAACTTCTAACCCAAGAATTATAAGAGGCTTAAATTTTGTCATGATATTTTAAGAAATAGAAAACAAGTGGAAACAACGTAGCTTATACTGAGGTCAATAATACATTCTGCTTTGAGTCATTCCTTGAATTGCTTTCTTTACTGGTTTCCAGAACACTGCACTACACTGTCTTTACTCTTTCTCCACTGGCTACTACTCCCTAGTAGGACTAGATCACACCTTTGGGTGATCTCATTTATTTATGGTTTTAAAACCTTTCTATATGAGCATATGACTCATAACTTGTATCTTCACTCTGGCTTCTCTTCTGAGCTCTAGGCTCGAATATGCAATTACATTAGAATGTCTAAGAGTAATGTTAAACTTAGAAAGTCCAAAAATAGATTCCCGATCTTCCTCTGAAATGATGCCCCATCTAACAGAAAACAATTTCTCAGGATAACCCTTGGAGTCATTACTGATTCTTCTCTTTGTCTTGAAACTATGATTTCTTCCATTTTAATAGTTTCTTCCTCCACAGGGTATATGCTCAAGACATCAGTTGGAGAAGGCTTAGAAAAATACATTAGATCTTGGCATTCCCCTGATCAACTCATTCACAATCTTCCAACTCAAAGCACAGGTATGACTTGAAGGCCCTGTATCATCTGCCCTCCTGTTACTCATTTTATCTCTATTTGTCTCCTTCATGAACATTGCTTTATAAATACATGAGCTCCCATAGTGTGCCAGCTCTCATTCACTCCTAAGTCTGTATTGGAATTTTCTTGTCCCAGATATACACATGCTCCTTTATCTTAGCTAGATCTTGGCTCAGATAATCCATTTTAACTTAACTTCCACATCCAAAATTTACAGTTATTTCTACTGCACTGTTTTCCCCAATTCTTATTTTTCCCTATCACTTACTATCATCTGAAATAAAACAGATATCTATTTGGTTACTGTTGCTTTTCCCTAAGAGTGTGTGTGTGTGTGTGTGTGTGTGTGTGTGTGTGTGTGTGTGTGTGTGTGTGTAACGTTTATAAGAGGTCTGGGGGTGTGGATCAAGTGGTAGAGCACAATCTTCAGTCTGGCCAAAAAAACAAAAAGTAAGTTTCCTAAGAGTAAGAACATTTATTTTGTCCACTTCAGTATTCCAGGAATGTAGAATTATGACTTGTACTCACTTTCCTTTTATTAAATATTTGATGAATTACCAAATGCATGGATGACACTGAAAGTTTACTTTTCATAATGATATAATATCAGCTTCACTGGTGTTGAGCTTATTGATTACTGAAACCAACCTAACACATATTAAATGTCTCAATAAAATGTGGCTACACCCAAAGTCTTACTAGAATCATGGATGTGAATAGAATCCTCCCCAAAAATATATACACTGCCATTTTTTAGAAGCTATATCTGCTAGAAACACTGTTATGGGAATTATTTCTTCCATAGGAGAATGAGTATCTTTGCATCTCAAAGCAAAAGTTAAGCTCTGGAAGAGACTGGGCTCTCTGTGAGCACAAACTTTGATTCTACTTCTAAAATTCCAGCAAAGGTATTTGAATTTTTATAAGAAGTATTACAGAATGGAGTCAAAACTCATACACAAGGGAAGGGGTAACAATGCTCGACAAGAAATGTACTCATTGCCTTACTCACATAACTGTAACCTCTCTGTACAGCACTTGACAATAACATAAAATTTTTAAAAACTCATACACAGAACCAGTATATCTTGCATCAAATTGACCTGTGACCTTGGATGAGTTACCTAAGTTTTCAGTTCCTCTGTTAATAATAGCACTGACATTACAGTTAGTGTGAAGAGTCATTGAATTGATTCAGACAAGGTGCTTAGGACAGTGAGCAATACAATAAGTACTGTACTTGTTTTAGCTGCTGTTTTAGACTAGGGTTTTAAGCTTCTTGTTAAATATGGAGGCATCATCTTTGAATGCTAACTCAATACAGTCTGTACACTGCTTTTATAATCAAATTGTGCTGGAGAGGAAACCCAGAGTTGTGTGCATGCTAGGTGGTCACTGTACCACAGAACTGTCTCATATCCCTACATAATGATATGTTTTCCTAGAGACTCCTCCAGTGCAGCTCCTGCAGCCTTCCATTGTGTTTTATTCTCCCTCCCTGACTGGACCCTAAACACTACACATCCTGGAGCAATTCTAATTTGTTTCGGTGGGGTGTGCCACCTGACACACCAGTGACTACAAGGGCCTTTTCAGCTCTGCAACTTTAGCTTGTTCTCATTTGGAAAAATCAGCTGGTACTTTCATATCCTCTACCATAGTAGTTAAAAATAACAAATCTATTTCACAGTTGCATAGTCCTAAATCTGGCATGGTTCTCACTGGGCTCACATCAAGATATTGTCAGGACTGCATTATTTTCTGGAATCTCTAGGAGATAATTCATTCCCATTTCCCACTTCTCAAGACTGCCCACATACCATGGCTTTTGATTTCCTTCTTTCACAGCTAATAATGACTAGTTGAATCGTGATTTAAGTGGTTTTTTTGAGGGGGAGGTTGGTAGGATTTTAGTTTGATTTGGTGATACTGGATTTTGAACTCAAGGTCTTGCACTTACCAGGGGTCACAGCTCCACAGCTCTTTTTGTTTAAAATGTTTTTCAGATATGATATTTTCCCTCATGTGGTTGGCTCTTTTCAGGTATTTAGAGGTACCTTCTTCTGCAAACAATCTAGACTTCAGGAACTATGACTGTGTTGGTTTCTTTTGAGGCAGCTCTGATAGATTCCCATACCACATAACTACAGTAAGAAAGAATTATTCACACTTACCCAGAAATACAATAAATCAAAGAAAGGTTGGACAAATGGGATTGCATGAAACTACAGAGTTTCTGCATGGCAAAGGACATAGCTAGCAAGGTCAATAGAAAGCCTGTGGATTGGGAGAGGTCAATAGAAAGCCCATAGATTGGGAGAAGATCTTCACTAGCCATATAACGGACAAGGGTCTTATATCTAAAATATACTTAGAACTCAAAAAACTAAATCCCCCAACAACAAATCCCCAAAGAAACAACCACCCCTTCAACAAGTGGACTAAAGACTTAACGAGAAACTTCACTGAAAAGGAAATAAGAATGGCATGAAGAACTCATGAAGAAATGCTCAACTTCTCTAGCCATAAAAGAAATGCAAATCAAAACAACATTGAGATTCCACCTCACCCCAGTGAGAAGGGCTATCATCAAGAACTCTAATAACAACAGATGCTGGAGGGGATGTGGACAGAAGGGAACCTTACTGCATTGTTGGTGAGAGTGTAAATTGTTCAACCACTTTGGAAAGCAGTATGGAGGTTCCTCAAAAGACTCCACATAGAGCTCCCCTATGACCCAGCAATCCCACTTTTGGGCATTTACCCAAACGATCACAAACAAGGCCATACTAAAGCTACCAGCACAATTATGTTTATTGCAGCATTATTTACCCTAGCTAAGATATGGAACCAACCCAGATGACCCTCAGTAGATGAATGGATCAAGAAAATGTGAGATATATATATATATATATATATATATATATATATATATATGAATGCTATGCCTCCATCAGAAAGAAGGCATTGCCCCATTTGTTAGGAAATGGAAAGACTTGGAAAAAATTATATTAAGTGAAGTAAGCTAGGCCCAAAGAAACATACGTCTAGTTATTTGCAATAACTAGTATATGTCTAAGATAAGCAGAAAAGGTCAAAAGCTATGTATATATGACCATATAAGATGATGTTAAACGAAATGAACCCCAAGATAGGGACACAAATATTTTTTTCTTTCTTGCTATTGTTTTAAACGTATTTATAATGTACTATGTGATTTTTTTGTTTCTTTGTATGTTCCTCCCCCACGGTATAACCCCTGTTTTCACTGTGTTTGATGTCGGTGCCCTGCATCTTGTATATACACTTCTCCAATTTGGGGACAGAAAGGGAAAAAACAAAATGCTTAAATAGGGATACAGGTTATCCATTGTAACAATGAGATGTACAAGACACTATGTTGAAAAACGAACTTTACAACTTGGGGTGGGGGAGGGAGGAACTGTGGAGGTGGGGAGGGAAGGGATTGTAGGGGATAAACAAAGGAGGAGGTAACAATGCTCAATAGGAAATGTACTCATTACCTTACTCATGTAACTGTAACCCCTCTGTACACTATTTTTTTTTTTTTGGTCCGGTCATGGGGCCTGAACTCTGGGCCTGGGCGCTGTCTCTCAGCTCTTCAGCTCAAGGCTAGCGCTCTACCACTTGAGCCATAGCTCCACTTCCGGCTTTTTTCTTTTTGCTTATGTGGTGCTGAGGAATCGAATCCAGGGCCTCAGGCATGCAGGGCAAGCACTCTACCACTGAGCCACCTTCCCAGCCCTCTGTACACTATTTTTACAATAAAAAACATTTAAAAAAAGAATTATTCCCCCCTTCCCAAACAATAGAGGCTCTTTTTGGTTTCAAACTTGTTAAACTTTGCTTTAAGACACAGAAAAGCAAAGAAAAAAATGTATAACAGCAAATGCTGTCTCGTGGGTGATTTATTCTAAGCAATTCAACAACAAAACAAAGACCTAACTTTGCTTAATATAATTTTTCCAAGTCTTTCCATTTTCTTGCCAATGGATCAATGTCATTCTTCCTGAAGTATAGAATTCCATTTGTTAGTGTGTGTGTGTGTGTGTGTGTGTGTGTGTGTGTGTGTGTGTGTGTGTACCACATTTTTTCTTGACCCATTCATCCACCAGGCCAAAAGAACATAGGTTGCATGGTTTCCCCTTTTGTAATAACTAGAATATGTCAATAAATCTACAAGCAAATACAATGTATAGTAAAAGGTAAATACTAATTCAAGGACATGGTTAATTAAACAACACTAAACATTTATGCAGTAAGAACAAAGGAGGACAATCTTAACAGAAGAACACAAGGGCTCAATAGCTATGTTCATATGACCACATAAAATGATACTTATCAAAATGAACTCTAAAAAATGGAAACAAGAGTTTTTTTTAACATACTGTTTTTAGGTTTTTTATCTTTGTTCCTTTGGTTTATTCCCTTTTGTCACTGTTTTTTATTTCTGTATGCTTGTCATGTATATAAGTTTATCTGATTTGGGGAGGGAAGCACAGGAGCAATGGGACAAAGAGTGAAACAATCCAGCAGTGAAACCAACTAGACACTATGTTGGAAATGAACTATACTACTTGGAGGGAAGTGGGGAGGGAGAGGGAAAACTGGGAGAAAATGAGGGAGACAATGACACTGTTCAAAAAGAAATGCAGGAGAAAATGAGGGAGGGCAGTAACAGTGTTTAAAAAGAAATGTACTCATTACCTTATGTAATTATGAACTTATTTTATGTAACTGTAACCCCTCTGTTCATCACCTTTACAATAAATTTAAAAATAAATAAATATAACAAAAAGAAATATATTCATTACCTGACTTATGTAACTATAACTCCTCTGTACAATGAAATTTAAATTTTAAAAAAAGTAACAAGAAAAAAAAAGACCTAAGTTCAAGATATGGAAGAAGACAAAGAGAAATTTCACAGAAAGACCACTGAATTCAAGCACATTTTATTTGCAGTATTTCTGATTTATGAAATCTACTAATTCTCTGATACCTCATGCAGTATCCCCTCTGCAAATTAAAGCATCTTCTAGAGCAACTGAAAGCTTTAATTCCTTGGGAAGGATGCTAAGCAGTTGATACAGGAGATCTTTAGATTACTACAATTTCCCTCTCTATACTAAACTATTTTGCTTTTTCCTTAAACAAAACTTCTTTTGATACAATGTGGTTAGCATGATTGCAGATAATGGAATTGTCTACCTGTTTCAAAGAAAAGATTTCTGTGGGTTTCTGGATAGAAATACCGATGAGAGTGTTAACACTTTAAGTCTTGGTACCAGAGGCTTTTCTGACATGAGATTAGCTTATTTTCCTCCAAGACTAAGAATATAACACTGTTTTGGCTAAACTACTGGCTGGTGCTGGTAGATTCGGAGGAAATATATAAATCAATAGGATGTATATCAAGCCTAATTGAAATATGGAACCCCTGCAAGTTTAGATATTGTGTAACTTTCAAAATGTGTCCATACAACTGCCCTAGAGGAAATACATCAGAACACAGTTCAAAGGTCTTTTGAATTAGTACCTTTTCTTTTATGTCAACAGTGTGGCTTAAGAAAACATACTATTTGCTCACAATTTTGAAGCAGTTGTATCTTGTTCTCATGCAAACTTTTTTTTTTTTTTTGGTCTGGTCGTGGGGCCTGAACTCTAGGCCTGGCCGCTGTCCCTCAGCTCTTCAGCTCAAGGCTAGTGCTCTACCACTTGAGCCACAGTGCCACTTCCAGCTTTTTTTTTTTTTCTGCTTATGTGGTGCTGAGGAATCGAACCCAGGGCCTCATGTATGGAAGGCAAGCGCTCTACCACTGAGCCACCTTCCCAGCTCTCATGCAAACTTTTTAAAAATATGCAATGTTACTCTACTGTGATCCTCAACAATTCTTGGAAATAGTTGGATATTTGTCCTCAATCTTAATCTTGGTTATAAAAGGAAGTTGTGAGGAGAAAATTAACAATAGTGGTCATTTCATATTTATATCTAGACCAGATAAGAGAATGGAGCTAATGTTTGAGAAATGCTAACTCTTTTAATATTCATAAAGATATTCCAGTGACGTCAGAATTTTTGACTAACAGAACTGAAGCATATCTACAAAGATCAGCCAACAAAGGAATGAAACTGTAGTTGTAGTTAGAGCACTAGTCTTCAGCAATAAAAGCTATGCCTGAGTGTGAGCCCCTGAGTTCAGGCCCAGTACCAGCACAAAGAACAACAATGATCAGCCAACTACTAATTGTCAGAGATGTGACCTAAGCCTAAGTTTGACTGGCTCCAGATTTTGCTTTTTCTCCTATGTCAAAATGCATCCCTTGTGGAGCCACGCTTAACCACAGGTTAGGTAGTGCTCTCTGTCCTTTCATGTTTAGAGCTCCACATTAGTCCACATGGCCCTAATAGCTTTATAAATACTTAATGGTAAGTACTTTTAATACTCTCCACTGAGAACGCGAAAAGCAAATTTCAATTGAGTGACTACATTTTCAGGATGCAATTTACCCATCGAGTAGTTCCAGGCAATCCAGTCTTACTCTATTCAGCTGAATTTTTCTATTTTCTTTGTACAGACAGTGTCGATGCATTCTGAGTTAGCTTGATTGTTGCTTCTGTGATATATGAGTAACAGGCCATCAGGGGACCAAATAAGATATTCATAATGCTTCCCATTCAGGAAGAAGGCCATTCTCAAGGGGCCTATCGAAAGTTATGGATATCTGACCTATTATATTGATTCACCTCCCATTCCTCAGTGTGATTCTGTGATTCAGGGGCTTAGTGCTGACTTGGCATTGTACTCTGAAATCATCATTCACATTTTCCAAGTCTTCATGATAAAGAAAGAACTTACTCCTTTCGCACTGATCATCGTTACAGCAAGTGAAACTTCATAGCTAGTTGTATATTCCTTTCCAAGCAGTCCATATGGAGTTATTAGCAGAGAGAGAAGTTGGCATTGCTTCTACTTCTGAGAGCCCTGTGAAAACTCAAAGAATAGTATTTGAATATATTTTTTCAGGGATTATTATTATTATTGAACATAAAGCCTCATGTTTACCAGGCATGTGTTCTACCATTGACCCATCCCTTTCAGCCCTTTTTTTCACTGGTTATTTTTTAAAATAAGGTCCCACTTATTGCTTGGGGTGGGAGCTAGATTTCAATCCACCTATTTTGGGCTTCCTTCATTCCTGGGATGACAAGAACATGCCACTGTGCTGAGTTATGAATTTAGAAAGGGCTTTACAAACCTTTCTCTACAGGCTGGCCTCAAACCATATTCTTCTCATTCTTAGCCTCTCAAGTATCTAAGACTGGCTGTGTGCTGGTGGCTCACACCTGTAATCCTAGCTACTCATGAGGCTGAGGTCTGAGGCTTGCAGTTTGAAGACAGCCCAGGCAGGAAAGACCATGAGGCTTTTCTCTCCAATAAACTACTACACAAAAAAAGCTGGAAAGTGGAACTGTGGGCTCAAGAGGTAAAGCACTAGCCTTGAGCAAAAAAGCTAAGGGAGGGCATTCAGGCCCTGAGTTTAAGCTTCAGGACCAACACACACACACACACACACACACACACACACACACACACACACACACACACACACACACACACACACACACACACACACACACACACACACCTAGAACTACATGTATAAGCCATGTACCCAGCTTCTTTAGGATTTTTATTTTTTTGCTGTACTGGGGTTTGAACTCATGACCTTGCACTTGTTAGGCAGATGCTCCACCACTTGAGCCATACCCAGGCCCTTAAGGAATTATTTTTAAAGAAGACTTGGACCTTTTTTTTTGGGGGGGGGGTCCGGTCGTGGGGCCTGAACTCTGGGCCTGGGCACTGTCCCTCAGCTCTTCAGCTCAAGGCTAGCGCTCTACCACTTGAGCCACAGCGCTACTTCCAGCTTTTTTCTTTTTGCTTATGTGGTGCTAAGGAATTGAACCCAGGGCCTAGGCATGCAAGGCAAGCACTCTACCACTGAGCCACCTTCCCAGACCAACTTGGACATTTTGATACCTTGATAAAAATAATTCCTCACATTATTAGCAATAATTTACACTGCATCCAGAGTCAATTTGTATTGACACTTCTTGCTTTCTGCCAGATATAGAAAGATCTAGTCATGAATCCATTACTTCAAGTGAGCCAACATTTTGCAATACACAACAGTAGGAAACAAAGAAAGGGTAGTAATGAAGTCCATTACTACCCTCCCAAGTCTATCAAACCACCCCTCCCCCAAAATATAACTTTTGGGAAGTTTCTGTAAATCTTCAGTATTGAAAATAGGTAATGGTTTGTTGATTGTCTCCATCCAGAAAAACATCTACTTTGAAAAGTTTAGGAAGAATTTAAAGAATTTCATGGAAGAACCACATTTTTCTATGATATTAAAAACTTAATGTACACTGCCAGGCATTAAGTGAATGGAAAGACACCACCATAAAAAATATCTGTTCTGACTAAAGGATAAATGGTAGTTCCAGTATTCTCTTGTTGTTGTTGATGTTATTTGATAATGCTAAAATCAAAGACTTACAGTAAAATAGGCCAGGCAAAGAGTATGTTGTCTTTTGGATATCTTAAAATATAACTTTTTTGTGATTCTCAAGGTATTATACAGAGAGGCAACTGGAACATTCCTTTTTTTTGGACACTATCACCTCTTCCTTTGCTCCCAGTTTCATCCTCCCATTCCTCTCCACAAGTTACACAGTTCATTTTCCACATAGTATATACTGAAGAGTGATTGAATTTCTTCCCCTATTATTTTGTTTTACTGGTTGTCCTTGTTCCCATTTTCTTGTTTTTTTTTTTTTTAAACTAGTGCATTTTCTTAAATCTTTAGCATATTTTTGGGTAGGCTTTGAGCTTTAGTTACTTTGTGTATTTTGAAATGTTTATTGAGAGATTTTTGTTTTTTGACACTAGTTATTAGTTGTATTGTGCAATAAGTGATATCACTTCCCCCTTCGTATTTTGTAGTAGTACATATTTTTTACTTTTTTTACTCTGTATGTGAAGGATTACAACACAATTACCCTGCCATTTGCTTAAAACCAAGTGCTCCTATAAGCTCTTTTGGTATTTGTCCCTCTAGTGTGATCTATAAAAAGATGGTCAAGAGAGATTTCTAGTTTTTTGTATTAGTAGTATAAAAAGCTAATCTAGGGCTGGGAAGGTGGCTCAGTGGTAGAGCGCTTGCCTTGCATGCCTGAGGCCGTGGGTTCGATTCCTCAGCACCACATAAGCAAAAAAAAAAAAAAAAAAAAAAGCCGGAAGTGGTGCTGTGGCTCAAGTGGTAGAGTGCTAGCCTTGAGCTGAAGAGCTGAGGGACAGCGCCCAGGCCCAGAGTTCAAGCCCCACGACCGGAATAAAATAAATAAATAAAAGCTAATCTATACTATACGTTAGTGCAATAGTTCATATATATATATATTATCAACTATATATTATCAACTCTTTATTCAGATCACTAGTGCAAGAGTTTTAAAGTATTTGCATAATTAATTATAAAAATGCATAGCTTGGCAGTAAGCTACTTTGAAGAAGAGATCCAGGAATCATTGTTGAAGATCAGTCCAGGCATAGAATTTCATGAGACTCCTTCTCAACCAATGGTTGGATGAGATTGTGCATTTCTGTTATCTAAGCTACAGAGGAAGCCCAATGGCTGGGTGCAATGGCACGTACCTGTCATCCCCAGTGACATGGGAAAGCACAAGTAGAAGGATTGCAGTCCAGGATGTCCTGGGCATAAAGTATGACTCTATCTAAAAAATAACCAATGAGCCAGGCACCAGTGGCTCAAGCATGTGATCGTAGCTACTCAGGAGGCTAATATCTGAGGATCATAATTTGAAGCCATTCGATCAGGGAGGAAAGTCTATGAGACTCTTATTTCCAAATATCATACAACCACGCACACACACACACACACACACACACACACACACACACACACACACACACAGAGAGAGAGAGAGAGAGAGACACTCCAGAAGTAGAGCTCTGGTTCAAATGGTAGAGCATTAGCCTTAAACAAAAGAGCACAGGGATAGCACCCAGGTCTTTAGCTGTGGCTGAAGTGGTAATCATTTGCCTGGCCAGTATGAGGCTCTTAATTCAATCCTCAGAACTACTAGGGGCTCACGCCTGAAAACCTAGCTATTAATGAAGCTGAAATTGGGTGGACCATAATTTGAGTTTAGCCCAAGCAAAAAACTCTTAAGCATCTTACTCAACTTGCAGCTGGACAGAGTGGCATTAGCTTGACATCTCAGCTACGTAGTAAACTGAGATTGGGAGGATGAAGGTTCCAGGCTAGCAAGGACCAAGCTAGCCAAGGCAAAAGAATTTGTAAGATTCAATGGAATAAGCTAGATGTGTTGGTATGGCAGTCCAGGCACATGATAGGGCAAAAAGTGAGATCATATCTCAAAGCAAGCAGTATACAAAAAGAGCTGGAGGTATGGTTTAGTGGTAGAATACCTACCAGCAAATATGAGACTCTTGAGTTCAAATCCTAGGAATGCAAAAATAAAGTAGGACATTTTTGTTTTTAATAGACTTAAAATCTTAGTTTTAATATATACATTTTTGTACAGTTGACATAACAAGACCAAAAAGAGGTTCCTGAATATATTTTTCTTCTGTATAAGTGGAAAGGACAGTTTTCACATATAAGTGAGCTATTATTTTGAAAAGAACTTTATTATTTTGTAACTTACAGCAATAATTAGCCCTTAAATATGGTGACAATTCCTTACTGGTAAGTGTGAGATTACTATAGAAATTATTAGAGTGTAACTCAGTTGAATGATTTCTTCTGTACACATCCCATCATTCCAATAATTTATAAGTCTATTAACAATTAGGTTAATAAAGTATTACTGATGGAAATTAAGATTATCTAAGGGTAAAGTGTAGAAATTCATTTGGTGACCCTTATATGCCAATGTCTTTTACAAGAAGTTTAATACTATAGCAGTGGTAGAATGATAAATTACATCTTACTGTTGATATGAATGCTTGGATACACAGGTGTCATTTTGTTGTCATAGTACAACAGTGAAGTACAGAAATAAAAAAACTTAAATTCAAAATAAAGACTTAGGTAATAAAATACCATTTGTGCAAGGAAAACAAGAGTCAAAGCCAGGAATTTGTGCTCTGGTTTGGTTTTAGTTTGATGGTATACTTTTCTTATCCAGCCAATTTTTTTTTTTTTTTTTGGCCAATAGTACAAATGAGTAACAGGAAGGATGAAGTTAGTTATAATCCATCATTATATTTGATGAAAATTTAATGTCTATTCATCAATTATGTTCCTGATTTCATGAGTATATTTAATGAACACATAAAGCCACAATTATCCTTTAATGTAACAGTCTGCTTTATCCATCTAAATGTTTATTCTTAGGACATAGAATTTCCATCTGTGTCCACTCTTTTGGAATAATGTTGCTTATATATACTTCTAGGATGCCTACAGTAGGTATAGATACCGCAGAGTTTATATCATTCATGAATATATCTCCTTTGATGGCAGATACAAAACATCAAACAATCAAACAAAAATTGCAACTACAGATAGGGGAAAGAAAAATCAGCTGCTTAGTCTGTCATCTGAAGGGGAATGGTAGACCACAGTGAGGTTTTTTTTTTTTTTTTTTTATTTTTTTGGTCCAGTCGTGGGGCCTGAACTCTGGGCCTGGGCGCTGTCCCTCAGCTCTTCAGCTCAAGGCTAGTGCTCTACCACTTGAGCCACAGCGCCACTTCTGGCTTTTTTTCTTTTTGCTTATGTGGTGCTGAGGAATGGAACCCAGGGCCTCAATGCATGCAAGGCAAGCGCTCTACCACTGAGCCACCTTCCCAGCCCCCACAGTGAGGTTTTTAATCTCAGTTTGGAAGTGAAGAGGAAGGTTGAGTGAGAAGAATGGAGGAGGAAGAGAGACTTAGTTAAATTTTTTTGAAAGAGACCATGTTCATAATTAGTCGAGCTAAATTTAGGATGAGAAATAAAATAGAGATAACAAATTAGGGGAAAAAACCCAGGCACCAAAGTGGCGATACTCTTATCCAATAGATTTAAAAAAAAAAAAAAAAAAAAAAGCTGGAAATGGAGCTGTAGCTCAAGTAATAATTAACATTTATTAAACTATTGTTACTTCGATATTACAGAGGGGAAAGTGAGACCCAGCAGTAGCTGGCTAAATAGCTTCTTGGAATTTTACCTAGTTAGAAAACGGTTGAATCTGAATTTCAATTCTAACAATATTTTTAAAAGGGGGTTAAACAAAATATATAGAGAGTGAGAAAACTTACAGGAACAAGAGACTGGAGAAATACCTGGGGCCGGGGAAGATGGCTTCATTGTAACGATTAGGACTGACAGGTCGGTTTGTTAGTCACTTTAATCTAGCTAAATCACAATGATTAGAGGTGGGTACTGTTTCCAGTTTTCAGACCAGGACTTGACAGATGCTTGACCTGTGTTACACATCCACAGCTAGCTTTGGATCAAGGGAGGGAAGACAGGAGACTCAGGAACAGAAAGGCAGCAGGGAAAGGCAAGTAGATGGCAAGTAAGAAATCCAGGAAGTTTCCACTTGAGGCGGAGGCCGGTTCCAGCATTCAAACCTCTCCCGCGGGCCCGCCAGGCTGTCACAGATCCCGCCCCTCAATCACAAAGCCACGCCCCCTCCGCTCGCTGCTCTCGGAGCTCCCAATACTTCCCTCCTTCACTTTAACCCCGCCCACTCCGCCAGTATCATTTCCCGTGTGTCGGATGCTGATTGGCCCAGGCGTCGGAAGTGAGGGCGGGTGGTGGGGCCGTTGCCGCAGTGACAGTGCTGGGGGAGTCCGAAGATGGCGGCGTCGCGTCGCTCTCAGCATCATCACCACCATCATCAGCAACAGCTCCAGCCCGCCCCAGGGGCTTCGGCGCCGCCGCCGCCACCTCCCCCACCTCTCAGCCCCGGCCTGGCCCCGGGGACCACCCCGGCCTCGCCGACGGCTGGTGGCCTGGTCCCCTTCGCTTCCCCGCGGCACGGCCTAGCGCTGCCGGAGGGGGATGGCAGTCGGGAGCCTCCCGACAGGCCCCGATCCCCGGACCCGGTTGACAGCACCAGCTGTTGCAGCAGCACCAGCAGCACTGTGTGTACGGTCTCCGCCGTCCCCGGGGTCCCGGTGGCTTCCGTCTCATCTGCCGTCGGGGTCGCTCCTAACCCAGCCGGCGGTGGCAGCAACAATTCACCATCCTCTTCCTCTTCTCCGACTTCTTCCTCGTCTTCCTCTCCGTCGTCCCCTGGATCGAGTTTGGCCGAAAGCCCCGAGGCGGCTGGAGTGAGCACCACAACAACTTTGGGGCCTGGGGCCGCGGGGCCCGGGACGGGGGTCCCGGCGGTGAGCGGGGCGCTTCGGGAACTGCTGGAGGCCTGTCGCAATGGGGACGTGTCCCGGGTGAAGAGGCTGGTGGACGCCGCGAACGTGAACGCTAAGGACATGGCTGGCCGGAAGTCTTCTCCCTTGCACTTCGCGGCAGGTCAGAGACGAACGGTTTATTAAGAGTCTGGGGGGGGGATGTTGGGGGGGGGAACCGAGTGGTCGGATGAAGAAAAGTAGTTATTATGATGGGACAAAATGGGGGCGTGGCTATGGCTCTTTAACACCTCGTCGGAAGACCAGAGGCTACTTTCTTCAGTTCGCGCGGGGTGGTGGGGGCGTGGAAAGTGGGGCGGGGGGGATGTGCGTGCGAATCCATTCTTCAGTGTTTTGCAAAATGATAACTTACTTAAAAACTCCCTGTGGCACGGGTGGTCTCTGGATAGGGATCAACTTTCTCACTTGTGCGTGTGGAGCCAACCCCTTAGATTTGGGTAGCGCCCGTTGGGTCGTTTGTGTGCTAGTTTCCACAAAGTTAACGTCCCTTGGCGATTGCCCAAAATAAGTTTAATGCAATGCAACAAGTGTTTAAGTCCTTACCCGTAGCTTTAATATTAATAACACACTAGAAGTCGTATGTGGAGTGGAAGAAACAAGTTGACATTCTAGCTGGAGAGACCAAAGTGAGCCTTTATGAAACAACTGGGAAAAGAATTTTTGGATGCATTTCCCTAAGGGAAAGAAAACAGGCTTCGAAGTTGTGGACACTGCTGTTGTAGTTTATTCACAACTCAGTTCCTTAGTTTTCTCCTGGGCGTGAGATGATAGAGTAAGTTCCAAGTTTCTGGCACATGTATTATTCAGAAACAACGTGTGAATGTCTAAGCTCTGTACCCCACATTTGTCTTTGTCTTTATATATATATTTAAAGCAAGTAGATAACTGACTTTCAGAAACAACTTATATATGTTTATATTATAGAATGACTTGGGGAGGGAAGGGATAGGTAGGGAACAGAATGATGAAAGGAGTGACACTGATCAAGATTCGCCGGGGGACCTAAATGAATATGTGAAATTGTAACCCCTGGTACAACCATTTGAAAATTAACAAAATAGAGAGATACAGACTAAAAGCACTGTAATCTCATTGTTCAATTATGTCCTATTGAAATTAAAGGTAATATCAATACTAGAAACATTACATGTGTGTACTTATGTTATATATTATAAAGTTAAAATAGGACTGAAAGATACAAAATAAAAGTACCCCCCCCCCCTTACAAATACATACTGTGGATCCAGATGCCCTCTGTCAGGTTTCTTGTCACTCAATGTAAGTGACAGAACTTTATGTACTACTTAGTTTTTATTCCAAATCAGAAGATACTGCCTTCCTCATTTTACAGAAGAAAATGTGAGACACATATTGTTTAGATAAGTCTGGAGTCGCTCAAAAAGTAGTGGATTTATTGTGGATTCAGGCAGTTTGAGTTTAGAACTTGTGAAATCAAGCTTAAACTTTGGTAATTTATTCCTAGGTTAAGGTCACTTTGCATTTTTGTGAGGAATTTTTTTTTGGGGGGGGATAAGTAATTGACAAGCTTATGTACAAGAATTGCTTTCACATATTTCTTACTGTAGATCGTGCTAGAGATATATTTTACAGTGTCATATATATATAAAACCAAATCAAAAGTTTCAGGAATTGTATTTTTCCTTACACATGTGTTATATTGTGATAATACACTTCATCTTGTTAGCAAATACTGTTTGAAATCCATTAATGTATAAAACAGGAAGTCATTATTAGGTCACTGGGTCCCTTCTTGATATACAGGCGCCATTGTTAGGAATGTAATGAATAGAGTCAGAACCTTAACTGATATACTGATATTCATTCATTCAGGGGTTTTGGGTGTCTTTTTTTTTTTTTTTTTTTGAGAGAGAGAGTCTCATGCAGGCCAGGCTGGCCTTCAAACTTTAGATCTTTCTACCTCAGCCTCCCTAATGCTGAAACCACAAGTGGGGGTAACCACACCCAGCTTCTTTTTCTTTTAGGCTACATGAAAAACAAGTCCTAATTTTGTAAATCAACCAAAGTTACGAACTTTTGCATACTGTTTCCTATATTGCTTCACATATCTTGTCATTCTTTATCATATTTCTTTATAAATGATCACTAACAAGTGTAACTAAGTTATATTTCTGTATTAATATATTTGTTTAGGATAAGTCATACATAAAATAGGTCTTGTCTTCTAAACCACATCTTCTATTTGCTACGTTACTTTTAATTCTCATCTAGAGCTCCATGTGTACCCAGATGAGCTAGAATGCAAACAGTAAAACTATAGTTATGTTGTAGTTTTGAGACCTGCCTTTTTAGAAAAAAAATTGTTCAGTTATTGGAGAGAGACAATTATAAAATTCTCCATGATACAGAAACAGAACAGTTTATCCCACTTTCGTGTTTGTGTGCATAATATAAAGTCTTGTGAAAGTTTGTTTACATCATGTGCAGGATGAGTAGTTTAATTTTTAGTTAACTGTTAGTTGGTTATACTAGTCATTGAAGTGTCATGGAATAACTGGATTGAAGACAGGAAATTGGTAAAATTCTTGGATGAAAGGTTTAAAATTTTCAGTGTAGTTCCACAAATTTCTTACTGCTTATAAATCATGTGTTAAATACTGATATAACTTTTGAGTGGCAGATGCTTCTTAACTTCATGGAGTTTATAGTGTAGTAAGGAGGCTTAAAGAACAACAATAAGAACTCCACAAAACTTGTAACTTTGAGTGATAGGAAAACACATTTTATTGTTTTCTTTGGAGTGTGTCATAGGGCTGTTATTTTGGGTTTGGATTAGTTAGAAAGTCTTTCTTGATAAAGTTTTTTAAAGCAGGATTTGAAGGATATGAGACTAAGCTAGCCAAGCAAATGATAGAAGGACTAATAATAACTAATTCCTTTACTTCTATTTACAAATGAGTTTACAGTTCTATAACATGAAATGAAACATTTTTAATGACTGTAGCAATAATATTAAGCTATATTTAAAATAATTTTGACTTTGTTTTATAAAGTTAAATTTTATTGTAAAGGTGATGTACAGAGGGATTGCAATTATATAAGTACATAAGTACATGTACATTATGTACATGAGTACATTTCTTTTTGAACAATGTTACCTACCTCCTCTTTCATTTTCTCCCACTTTTCCTCCCCACTCTTGGCTTTATTTTTATTACAATAATAGGTACCGTATTCTTTCTAGCAGAATTGTAGAACAACAGTATTAATTGGAATCATCCCAACCTCAGAACATAATCTTCATTTTCTGAAGTTGACATAAATTCACAAAATATTAATTCATTCTGAACTACTGTTTCTAATTATCTAATAATGCAGTTTGTGTGTGTGTACCACAAGCATGTAGGGCTTGAACTCAGGCTTCACACTTTTGCTTGGCTTTTTCTTCTCAAGGCTGGTGCTCCTGGAACATGAATCCTATTTCTCCTTTCAGTTTTTTACTGGTTATTTGGAGATTACAGTCTCTGGAATTTGTTGCCCAGTCTGGCTTTGAATCTGGATCCTCAGATCTCAGCCTCCCCAGTAGTTAGGATTTTACAGCTGTGAATCACTGGCTCCTTACTGATGGGCTTTTTTTTTTTTTTTTTTTTTTTTTAATTGTTGACTAGAGTTTATATGCGACCTTCTTATATAGATATGACCCTTGGTTCTAGTTTCCTATTGTTCACTGTATAGTACTCAAAGAACTTTTTAAAATAGCCAATTTGGAGTGATAGCATCCTAGGTTATAGTTGTGATACTTATGCTAAAGGACCAATGTAAGTCTGATAAAGTCTTTTTTATAGGATAAGGTCAAATGAGATTTTTTTTAAACAAGGCTTTAACAAAGATTCTGAGATTTCATAGTAGTTTAAATTGAAGAAATGTTGAAATAGTATTCCTGGTGGTAAATGTTACTTGTGTTATAGTATGAAATACAAGTTATTTTAGTATCAGAACTACTGAAATTTGTATTCCAGTTTTGTTTTCTTTTGATTTGGGTAGTATCTACTACAACACATGCTTTACCCTACAATGATTGCTCAACTCATTCCCGAGTTTTTAGCAGCACAAATGATTTTTTTATATTTGTTTTTTTGTCTAGTAAAAATCAGGGTATCTTTTAGACTGTTGCCTATCAGTGGATAAGAAAATGAGACTATGCTTCAGTTCTAGGTGGGAATTTTTTTTTTAAATATATTTTTATTGTGAAAACAGAGGGGTTACAATTACCTGGGTAAGATAATGAGCACATTTCTTATCAAGCATTGTAGCCTCCTGCTTTGTTTCCCCTTCCCATCCCTTCCTATTGTTCCTCCCCCCCCCCCCCCCACCAAAGTTGTAAAGTTCGTTTTTGGACATAAGGACTTGTACATCTCATTGTTGCAATGGGTCCTCCTGTATCCCTGGTTTAACAATTTGTTTTTTCCCTTCCCCTCCACATATACCAACATCATATATAGTGAAAGCAGGGGTTGTATCTAGGTGGGAATTGTTTTGAACGTTTTTATACTTTGGTAAGGTTCCCTCCCTCCTTGCCTTCCTTCCTTCCTTCTTTCTTTTCCATCTTTTCCTTCTCCTTTTTTGAGACAGACATCCAGCCTGTCCTTGAACTTTCGGTCTTTTTGCCTCAGGCTTCCTGCTTTATACCACTTTGCTTGACTCCTTGGTAATCCTTTGAAGCCCATGTTCTACCTCGGGGTTGAAGGGTCTAATTGCGTAATAGAAGAAAAGAAATTACTTTCTTCCTAGACTTAAAAATGTTGATTGTAAATGGTTTTTAAAACCTTTTTGGGGAGATGATTCTGGTGTTTGTACTCAGGCCTTTTGATTGCTGAGCAAGTGCTCTGTTTATTTTTCCTACAGGGTCTTGAGTTTTTGACCTAGGTTATCTCAGTGATTCCTCTACCTTCACCTCTTGTGTAGCTAAGATTGTCAGTGTCTGCCTCACTACAGTACTTGCCTTGTTTGTAAAAACACAGATGTTTTGCCTGGCCTGGCCTCCATGATCCTCCCATTTCTGCCTTTCAAATTATGATTACCTAGTGTTTTCTTAAATCTTACACTTTCTTTAAGGAATTTCTTTTTAAACTTACATAGAATGTCTGGTTAGAACTATGTGTGAAATGTCTCTTTTTTTGCTTTAATGATATTCATGGGAAGTGAATGATTTACAGAATACATTTTCTACTTTTGAGATATTATATAAATGTTTCTCCAATAGTGAAAAGTTGGTAACAAGCCAAGTGTTAAACTGTAGAGAAATATATTATAGAGTTGTTACTGTATATTATCTACCAGTATATTAATCTATCAGTCTTTCTTTAAGTGCACATACATGTAAATTAGAAACACCTGTGCAGCTGCTCTGACCATGCCTATCATTATCTAGAGTTTACTATTGTTTAAAGATTTGATCAAATCATGCAAGTATATTCATCGAGTTTTGACAAATGCAAAACACTCACATTAGTCAAACCAGCACAGAAAATCATAACCTCAACCTTCTCTTATGTCCTACCTGATCCTTGTCTCTGCTTCCGCCTCAACTACGTTAGAGAGCAAAATCTGCCTATTTACAAGTTCCTATAAATGGAGCACTTAGTATTTTTTCTGTAAAATTTTATATATGTAGCCTGTATTAGAAGTTTCTAGCTACCATAGAATAGATTTCATCAGATAAATATACTATAGACTGTTAGCAAAATGCAGTTCTTTGAAAGTGGTGGTACTGAGGTCTGCCTCTGTTTTCACTGGGCAGTTCACATCATGGAAATTGACTTAAAGATATCTTTCTTCAAGTGAGAAAGCAAGACAAAGTGAACAAAATGGAATCTCAGAAGTGTTATCCAATCTCAGAAGTGTTATCATACTATTTTTGTCTGTTCATTAGAAGGAAGTCAGTAGGTCCAGCCCAAACACAAGGGGAGGGAATCCCAAAGCCAAACCCAGTCATCTATTTATCTACAATTACATTTTGAGAAGTACTTCATTTGTGTGTGAACACCCACCAGAGTGTGCTTACGCAGTCTTCCATGGTGCTGTTCAAAGGTCTTCAGGGTCACTATCTGATCTTTCTTTTCCTGTGATAACAGTTCCTTTTGGAATATGTTCCAAAGGCCCAGCCTAAGGCTCTGTTCTAGTAAAATAGGCAGTATATTCTAAAAAATGATCAAAAGCACAGTGTAGTAAATACATAAATCAGGAATGTAGTAACTTATGATCCTTATCAAGTCCTGTGCCCTGTCCACAGTTGTAAGTGCTCCAGTTTTATATGATTAGTAATAGCACCATCCCCACAAACATGGGAGTAATGTGTTATGCTGTGATTGTACTGGTGTCATTGTTAGAGTTTTTTTTTTTAGCATTATAACTGTATGGGACTACTGTCAGGTAAACATTCTGTTCTTAACCTCAGCATCCTTAATCCAGCCTCTTTAGCTTCTTTAGGAAAACTAGACATCATTAGTTTTTAGACTTAAGAGTTTAAAGTGTTAAGTTTTTCTCTAAGTCATTGCTTTAACTGATTTGAACTCTGGGCCTGGGCATTGTCCCTGAGTTCTTAAGTTCAAGGCTAGTGCTCTACCACTTGAGCCACAGCACCACTTCTGGTTTTTTGGTGGTTAATTGGAGATAAGAGTCTCCATGACTTTCCTGTCTGGGCTGGCTTTGAACTTCGATCCTTAGATCTCAGCCTCTTGAGTAGTCAGGATTACAAGCGTGAGCCACTGGCGCCCATCTTAACTGATTTTTTAAAGTGTTATGTTTCTATTACCATTTGGTTTGAAGTGTTTTCTAATTTCCTTTGTGGTTTCTTAGCCTTTAAAGAATTTCATCAATATGTTTTTTAATTTTTAAAATTTTGGAGTTTCCAGATGTTATTATTTTTGTCTAATTAATTTTGCTGGGGTAAAAAGACATATTGTATTAATTCAGTCTTTTCAGATTTACTGAGCCTTAGGTGCTCAAGATAACTAATTTTTAAAACTCACTTTGCTTTCAAGTGATAGAAGAAAGTTTTGTTTTTGTGTGTTTTTCTGTGAAGGCTTCATCAGATTTCCAAGATTGCTTTTTCCCCTTAGTGAATTGCCAGGTTCTTGGTGGAAACTTGTTTTGCCTGCTTGTTCAGGTATCTGTTTATAGAATTCAAGTAGCATGACGTTAACCTTTTTTTTTCCTTGAGGTTCTCCTCCCCCCCCCCCCCCCCCCCCCCCCCCCCCCCCCCGCAGTCCTGGGACTTGAACCCAGGGCCTGGAAGCTATCATTGAGACACTTTGTGCTCAAGGTTAGCGTTCTACCACTTGAACCACAGCCACTTCCAGAGTAGTTTATTGGAGATAAGAATAGAATCTCTTGGGCCTTTCTGCCCCAGGCTGGCTTCCAGCCTCGGATTCTCAGATCACAGCCTCCTGAGTAGCTAGGAGTGAGTACAAGCATGAGCCATCAGTGCCCAGCTCAGAGGTTTTCTGTTTTTGTTTTTGTTTTGTTTTTGACAGCTCCTTATTCCCTTTAAACAAATTAACCTTTTCCCCACTTAATTAGCCCGAGGAAAGGGAGAAATAAAGAACTGTAGTTGGTGGCAGCTGTTCCTTTTTTTTCTGGCTGGTAACTTTTTTTTTTCCTGTTCTATGATACATATTTAAAAGTGAAGAAATATTTGGTAGTTAGCAGATGGATTTCCCTTTCTACAAGTTCAAACCGGTTAAAAAAAAATTAAAGGCGCTTTAAATTGATCAATTGTCTAAGAAATCTTAAGTTTTCATATCATCACTTATAAAGGAAACTTCCCAATGTACAGTTAATTATAATTATTTTTTAAAGCTATTTAGGGTATGATGTGTACCCAGGAGTTTCTGAAAAAAATCAGATGCATGTGTTCTGATACATTCAGGGGAGCCATTTTGTTAATGAGTTCCTCTCCACCTTGTTAATGAGTTATGTGTGTTCACCCTTCCCCAGTGCATTAGGCTCTTCTCTTGTTGCGATTGGAATTTTTTTTTTTTTTTTGTTGGTCAGGGGCTTGAACTCAGGGCATTGTCTTTGAGCTCTTTCACTCAAGGTTATTGCTCTACTACTTTAAGCCACAGCTTCACTTCTGGTTTTCTAATGGTTAATTGGAGATAAAGAGGTAAAGAATCTCATGGGAACTTTCCTGCCTAGGTTGGTTTTGAACGGTGATCCTCAGAGCTCAACCTTCTGAGTAGCTTGAATTACAGGTGTGAGCCACTAGCACCTGGCAGTTTTTGTAGGCTTTTTGGTTGTTTTCTGTTTTGTTTTTCTTTTTAGAAATAAAAATAACAGTATTGAAGTTAATGACATTTTAGCTATTTTAAAATTAATGTCTTATGTTTCTTCTTTGCAGAAAAATATTTCCACTGAGAATAAAAGATTTCTTTTGAACTAATATTTAGAGAAAACAATTAAAAACTTGATTATCTTTTCTACTCCTCAAAATATACTCCACAAAAAATTAGCAATAGAATAATGTAACTGTAGTCTGTTGCAATCTTATGAAAGCCTATAGGTGTTCCTTACATATTTGAATCAGGGAGCTTTTAAGTTAACACTTTTGGTTTCTGATTTTTCTAAAATGTATTATAATTTTTATATATCAATCTCCTTTATCATTAAAGAACAAGGTCACAGAGCTATTTAGTGATAGACGACATTGAAATCCAGATGTGGTTGTTTAAAATTTTTTTTGGCCTGAGCTGCTGACTTGGAAGTTGGCAGCACTGAGGAATAAAATCTGTTGAGTTATTTTGTCATTTGACAGTTTTTGTGCTTTCTCAAATTGGTTTTCTCATGGTACAAGTAATTGTACAAGTTTGGAAATACAAAAGAACAAATATTTTGTAATCTTAGTCATTTAAGTCAGCCAGTAGTAATTTAAGGCATGTTCTCTCTAACCCTTTTCTAAGCATTGAGTGTAAAACTTGCCAGTATAAGTAGACCACTGCACATTGTAAATATTATAATATTGGAGTACAATATTTATTGTACTCAATACAATATTTATTGTATTGAAATCTTTGAGGAGCCTCCTGTTTAGATGGAAAAGGGATATTTTAGCTAGTCTTTCAGACTGCTGTAAATATTAAGGAAATCATGCTGGATGCTAGTGGCTCACACCTGTAATCCTTGCTAGTCAGGAGGCTGAGATATGAGGATCATTGTTCAAAGCCAGCCCAGGCAGGAAAGTCTGGAAGTGGCGCTGTGGCTCAAGTGGTAGAGCAGTAGCCTTGAGCTGAAGAGCGCAGGGACAGTGCCCAGGCCCAGAGTTCAAGCCCCACGACCGACCAAAAAAAAGAAAAAATTAAGGAAACCTTGAAGATAAAAGTTTTCTATATGTTTTGATTCATGGAAGCACAGTACATAAAATATATAGGAGTCACAAGTATATGATACTAGATTGTACACTTAATATGATTAATATGGTAAATTTTAAGACTATTGTCACAATTCAAATGAAAAATAAAGGGAGGTAACATAGTATTTTGTTAGTAGTAGTTTTAGGGAGAACCTTTGTGTTACTATTACTAACATTATGGAAAACAACTCCTAGTAATGTTGAGGACATCCTTTTATTTCATTTCTTCTATCAATTCCCTAGAGTGACTCTAGCACTTTTCTGGCACTGTCCCTAAGTGGTTTTTGTTTTTGTTTTTTGTTTTGCTTCTTTTGCTCAAAGCTAGCATTCTACCACTTGGCTTTTTCCTTTTTCTTTTTGTTAAGTGGATCTAAGTGTCTCACTGACTGACTTTCCTTTTTTGGGTTGGCTTTAAACCCTGACCTTCAGACCTTAGAATTACTGGCATAATCCACCAGTGGCTCTAGAAATGTTCCTTCTCCCCCCACCCCTCATGTATATATACCTATCATTTACTTTATAGTAAATTTGTTTTATGTTATGTAATTAATAGCAACAATAATATAGAACCATTAGTACAGCATATTGTAGTAAATACTATGGGAATGTAACCTTTTTCATCTCAGTATTTCCTTATTAAGTTGAGAACTTTAATTTTTTCCCCTCAATTTGGAATATGTGAGAGTTTTTTGGCTTATCTGAGTTATCAGGGTCTCTTTCTGGAGCTTTGAGATCATTTTGTTAGCATGCTTTTGAGGATCTGATGGAATGATGGAAGGCATGGACATGCTTTAATATTTGAACACCATTTTTTTTCCCCCATGCTGAGGCCTGAACTCAGGGCCTGGGTGCTGTCCCTGAGTTTTGTTGTTGTTTTTTTTTTTTTTTTTTTTTTGCTCAAGGGTAGCACTCTACCAGTAGAGCCAAAGTTTTACCTCTGACTTTTTTTAGTAGTAAATTGGAAATAAGAATCTCAGAGACTTCCTCCAGCTGGCTTCCAACCATGACTCTCAGATCTCAGGCTCCTGAGTAGATAGGATTATAAGTGTGAGCCACTGGTGCCAAACTGAAAACCAAATTTTAACAAGTTTCAGAGGAGATCATAAATTTCCTGAAGCAGTATAACCATGAGTCTCAAGCTTTACATGGCAGTTACCTGGAGGATTTGCTAAAACAGGGTTGGGCCACAATTCCAGCATTTCCTATTTATAATGAAGCCTGATAATTTGAATTTTTAAAAATTTTATTGTCAAAGTGATGTACAGAGGGGTAGTGATTACATTTCTTGTCTAATGTATTACCCCTTCCCTCATTTTTCTCCCTCTTTCCCTCCCCCCACCAAGAATTTGAATTTTTAATAAAGCATAAGATTGCTGATACTTTCTAAGAGCAGTGAATCTTAACTCTGGATCAATTTGTTCTGGAGATAAAAGTGTTCTGGAGATACTTCAGAATCAGGTGAGAATCATTACTTGAGGACATATCAAACCTAGTGAAGACTCAAGTCTAGTGAGATTAAATGCATTTAATATTTATGCAAATTTATGATTTCAAAAGTATTTTGATAGTTGGTACTATTTATGAGCTTATAAGGAAGTTTTTATCTATGAGGAAAAAACAGGCTTAATATTTTTGATATTGGAATGATATAAGACTTCGATTCTGAATCTAAAATGAAATAAGTGTAATAGCTGAAAGCTTTATGACAGTGCTCCACACGTAATCCTAGAGTTTTTTGCCTGTAGGTTTATGTCTTACTATAAACTTTCTTCTCTAAAAGGTTGTACTTTTTCATATTCATAACCAGCCATAAGTTTTTAAAAATGAAATTTGTCATATATACAGAAATGCGCAACAAATCAGTGCTGTGGATTTGACTCAAGTTCTAGAACACCTGCCTAACAAATGCAAAGCCCTGATTTCAAGTCCCAGTACCTCCAAAAAAAGTTCACAAATCATAAGTTGTGCAAAAAGCAGTCTAACAAAGTGAATACACATGATTGTGACTAGTACCTAAGTCAAGCATTAGAACATTACTGGCCATTCACAAGCCCCAAGGTGTATCTAACCCTTTACCACCTACAGATTAGTTTTTGTCTGTTTTTGGTATTTATATAAATGGTATTAAATATTTGTTACTATTTTGTGTGACATTCAGCTATCTAATCTAGTTGTAGTTTATTTTCATTGGTGTATAGAATTCTACTACTTATTATAGATGAGCATTTGGATAGTTTCTATTGAATACATAGTTTTTACGTATTTACTATGTATTTATCAAATAATGTAGTCTATTAAATATGTATTTTATGTATTGAATACATACTTTTTGTGTATTCACTGATGTGAATTATAGACATTCAATGTTTATTCCTATATACATTTTGTTTATCTCTAATCGACATCATTTAGTACACATTTCTTTTTTTTTAATTTGTATATCTGAAGGCATTGATTTTTTTCTTTAACAATTGCTATTTCCAATTCAATTATCTTTTTTTTGCTTTTTGATGGTTTATATTTTCTATGCTTATTATAGTCATTGCAAAGATGAAATTGAACATTCCTTTATTTTTATAGCAGGTTATGTTTTCTTTCTGAAGTATTTAAAATTTTCTTTGCATTTGATATTGTTAGATTTTGCTATAATGTGTATGTCAATTCTGCTTAACATTCTACACACTCATAACCTGGACTATTGTATTTCCCATTAATTATGAGAGGTTCTGTTATTATTTTTGCAGTGCTTTCTCCCCATCCTCCATCTCTTTCCAGTCTCTTCTCATTCTCTCCATTTATCCCTTTCACATACCTTGTGGCAGAGTTCTTTATGGGTTTAGGCTTGGGGTGGGATTGGTGTAACCCTTTGTTTTAGGTTTTATTCTTTCTGGAAGCTTGGGAGAAATAGACATACCTCACAGTAAAGAGTCACTGAAATGGTGATTGTTCCACACCTTTATCTCAGTTTTCTTAGCCCTTTTCTTCCAGGTCCTATCACTTTTTTTGCAATTACCCAGTTTGTAGCCAACCTGTACTGTGTGCTCTCTGTTATTCTCTTATTCTTTGGCTAGAAAGGGGCAGGAAATTCTGCTTCTACAATAGGGAGACAATGTAGCAAAGTTCAGGAGTGAAAGCTGTTTATCCTCTATAGAGAATACCTAATCTTTTGCCATTATGCTAATTTTTCTTTTCACAATGAAACCTAACCTTTTTTTTTTTTTCTACCTAAGAAATCATTTCATACAGTGTTTTAATGTTTGTTTATTTACTTTTATGACAGACTTGGGCTTGAACTGACCTGTGGGCACTGTTTTTGAGGTATTTTTGCTCAGACCAGCACTCTACCACTTTGAGTCACTATACCACATCTGGCTTTTTGGTAGTTTATTGGTCTTACCAGCTTTCCTACCCTGTCTTCCAATTGCTATCTTCAGATCTCAGCTTCCTGAGTAGCTAGGATTTAAGGTGTGAGCCACCTGCACCTGGCTATGTTTGTTTATTTTTAAGCTTTGCTGGTCCTTTTGCTTCTGTTAATTTTTCCATTGGTTTTAGGGAGGGCACATTCTTTTATTTATAATGCTTGATTAAATACTTTTACCTAAGCATGTTTAACTTTTTCTAATCAAGTTATATAAAATGGAAAAAATTAATCACTGCTTGCTTTTGACTACAGATAAATCTATGCAGCATCACAAATCATTTTGTTGTTTACTAAAATTATTTTCAAAACAACAGGAAATATATTTCCCTTTGTGACTTCTGATTAAGCAATCAAAAGCTAACATATAATGATTAAAAGCTATTATGGCTATTATTGAAATTGAAAAAGAAGCAGTTTATGACTGAATATTAAGTAGAAAATAAGCTTTTATTTATCACAGAATATTTATCATAAAGTAGCAGAAATCTCTTACTAGTTATCTGGATAGGGCT
The DNA here is from genome assembly GCF_019054845.1 of Dipodomys spectabilis. Taxonomy (NCBI): domain Eukaryota; kingdom Metazoa; phylum Chordata; class Mammalia; order Rodentia; family Heteromyidae; genus Dipodomys; species Dipodomys spectabilis. The sequence continues at coordinate 7,832,254 of NW_024870686.1, read as the reverse complement.
GTGTGTGTGCGTGTAAGTTTTTTCACTATAGCTTTGATAGTAGTTCAGCTGGGAGAATCACCTTTTAACAATGACTTTGCTTACCACATCAGTTTAAAATACTCTCAGCATCTTAAGTTTTCCTCAGTTTACTAAATTTTGGAAGTCAAACTTATAAGTGATAAGCTTTTTTTTAGAATTACAAATTTTAATATTAGCCAAGCTTGTTTCTTTGAAGCTTTAATTCTAAAATGCTGAACATAAGTGAAACAACTTTCTGTTTCTGCATGTAGACCTGGCAATATATACCAATGACCCATATTGGATAGTAAAACATTTTTTGGATGGCCTTTGGATGGCCCCAGGCTTCTTGGGTTTCCACATATCAGATCTGGCCATTCACCCCCAAACACTAAATAAAGGGATATGAGAAGGGCGACGAGAAAGGAGATATTTCATGGCACAGATATGCCATGGAAAGATAGCACTTCAGCTGTCTTCAGCTGTCTTGAAGGTTCAGACATGAGAAGGTTCAGAAACTAGGGGAAAGGGAGGAAAGGTATGAATAATTATTATGGTTGATGATCTAGTTTTGGGAGGAATTCCAGAGAAGTTTCTGTTACTGTCATCACTAATCAGGATAAATAAGTCATCATTGCCTATTGGGTGGCCTGTTCTGGGGAGCTCTGGTGTTCTGTTTAGGTAGTTTGGGTCTTTTTCTTAAAGATGTTATGATCTAGTCCTGTCCTCAGAACACAAACTGATTGTGAATCCACTGAAGAGAGAACGGCTTAGGACAAGGACACTTAAAAAATGGAGGTAGGAATGCTAAACTTTTCTCCTGTTTTTAGTTATTTGATGGACCCAAGTAAGTTGTCATTGTTTTTCAGGAAAAGCGGCTTTTACATTGGCTGCACACCTTTTAAAATTAGAATAGGAAAATTAAGTATATTTTACTGGCTATGTTATGAATTTATATTTTCTTCACAGTACCAGAATTTCTACATAGTATATTTAAATTTTTTCGTTTTATATGTGGCATAGTATCATTTTTATTGAGCGTTTAGGGGAAGGTGGCTCAGTGGTAGAGTGCTTGCCTTGCATGCATAAGGACCTGGGTTTGATTCCTCAGCACCACATAAGGAGAAAAAGCCAGAAGTGGGGCTGAGGCTCAAGTGGTAGAGTGCTAGCCTTGAGCTGAAGAGCTGAGGGACAGCACCCAGGCCCAGAGTTCAAGCCCCACGACTGACAAAAAAAAAGAAAGAAAGAAAATGTCAAAGTTTAACAACTTGTATTTAATTTAGCAGTTGGGGAGGAGTTATTCTTCAAAGTGAACTTTTTATAGTTACCACTTGACCCTTCTGCAAAGGACACACAAACTGAGTTGCTCAAACTAAAATCCTTGGTACACTCATCATTGCTTTGGAAACTATCCTGGTTCTGTCTTCCTTGACCCATCTGTCCAGTTCTGTGTCACCATCAGTTCTTGCCCAGACAGTGGTATATATTTTTTAACTGTTTTCTTCTGATTTTACTCTTAACTGCTTCTGTTTATTTGTTTAATTAATTTTGAGACAGTGATACCTAGCCAATAAGACCCAAAACTCAAGCTCTCAATCATAATAGCTCCCTTCATAGTTCTTAGAGGCTTGCACTACTACACCAGACTCTAATTTATTTTATTTCTAAAAATTATTAATTTTGTTTATTTTTGTGCCATTCCTGGGGCTTGAACCCAAGGTTTGGGCTCTGTCCCTCTATCCCTCAGCTTTTTTGCTTACTTCTTATGCCATAGCTTGTAGTTAATTGGAGATAAGAGTCTCCAGGGCTTTTCCTCCCCAAGCTGGCGCCAAGCCATGATCCTGAGATCTCAGCCTCCTGAGTAGCTAGGATTACAGACACCAGACATGAGCACCTAGCTCCAATTTATTTTTACATAGCTGGCTAATAATCTTAAACAGATACTCAAATAGAATAAAGTAATTTCTTTTGTAAATGACTTCTCATATACTTACAATAGAAGTCTAAAATTTTAACTATAATTTATAAAACTGTTATATACTCTTACTTATTCTCCCCAAATTCTTCACTATTTTTGTTTGAGGCAGCTGCTTAACTATAAAAGATATGATTTTTCAGCCTGTTTTTATAGGTGGACAAAGTATTTTTGGCTCAAGTAGAGAGGCAGTTCCTTTTTAATAATAAAAAGGCTAAGGGAAGAGCCCCCCCTTTTTTTTTTTTTTTGGGGTCCAGTCATGGGGCCTGAACTCTGGGCCTGGGTGCTGTCCCTCAGCTCTTCAGCTCAAGGCTAGCACTCTACTACTTGAGCCACAGCGCCACTTCCGGCTTGTTTTTTTTCTTCTGCTTATGTGGTACTGAGGAATCGAATCCAGGGCCTCAAGCATGCAAGGTGAGCACTCTACCACTGAGCCACCTTCCCAGCCCAGCCCTTTTCTTCTGTAAAGGCTTCTTGTTGTATCTCCATTTCTGATGTCTAGGTTCTATTCTTGTCTGAGTAAGTAGGACAACCATGAGGTAACCAACAAGTGGAAGGGAGTACCCAGATTCTAAGGATGTCTGTGGAAAGAGTCTTAATGGGCTCCTAATAACTATTGCTAGGCTGCTCAGTGAGCCTGGGTTGCCTCTTTCAGACAAGTTGTGTGAGACAAATGAATCCTTCCTGTAGTTGGCTGTTGTAACTTGGAACTGAATGCGTTCTTATCAGATATAAAAGGACCTACACAATCAAGGCTTTACCTGTCTTTCTGACCTCATCTTACCACCTCTGCTGTTGACTGGGCTCTAGCCACATTAAACTGGCTACCTAACAAATGCTTGCTCACTTCCAAATTCTGCCATGACTGAAAGGCTGTAAGTGACCTGATCCTGTTGACTCTTCTAATGTATCATTGCCTTCTTTATTACAGTAGCAACAAACATATTAAGATAATCATATCTTGTTCTTCATATTGGATAAGAAAAGTACCCATGATACAGTGGAAGAATAGAATAGTGATGGTAGAGGGAAGAAGAATATGTTCAAATCATAAAATTAAATAGAACTCATCTTCTGTAAATTTGGGCCAGTATTTAAAAACAAGTCACAGGTGGTGATTATTGTATTAGCATGTTCCCTATACTTGTAGTTCCAGTGACTAACAGAATTTAGTTATTTTCACTCAAAATTATCAGCTTCATTTGCAGGGTATTGTGCACAGAGACATTGTAATTCATAGCCATGGAAACATAGCTTTACTTTGGAGACATGTACTTCATATTTGCGTTTCCTGAGTGAATGAATTTCTGTAGCTAGCAGGAGGACATATCTTGAAATGAATCTCTACTTTCTTTACTATTTTCTACATGGTTCTCACTTATTTAATATATGCATAAATGGAAGAAGAAGACACGATTCTTTTACTGCCTTTTAGTTTTCTGCTAACATTACCTAGTCAGTAATAGCATGGAGGCAGTGATATCTAGCCAATCAGATCTAATGAAACATAAAAGGGGAAAATCATTAACAAATATGATCTTTTAAAGATGCTAATATGCAGTTTCCCATTGTGATGTAGATTGTAATGTTATTATTAACATTCATCTTACTTTAAAATTAATGACCATTTTTGCCTTGTGTTGATTTCACTAAATCCTAATCATACTGGCTTTTGCCTAATGCTGCTGGTCCTTCACTCCTTGGTTTGTCCTCCCTGGTGTAATTTACTTTTCCAGTTGTTTGCCTGTACTGTGTTTGAGAACCTATCTAACCTGGCCTTTTCTGTAAGAATATTATAACACTTCTTACCAGTGTTCTGATTCTGAATTCTCTGATGCCCACATTTTCAGTTATCTGCCTCGTGGCAGACAATCCAAGGTGCATTCATTTCACTGAACAACCTATTTTACATAGTTTGGCCACCGGTTCTTCCAAAAAGAGATATTTTAGCATCTTTAGTTTTTCTTTTCAGAATCCCCTGTAACTAAACTATTACAATGTTTTTCCATTCCTTTCCTGTTTTCTAACGCTATATTGTGTTTTGTGATTTGTGCTAGATCTGGTTGTCAGCACTATTTAAGTAATCTCCGAAAATACAGAGATGAGTGTTGTAATACAGTTTTTGTCTTGTGAAGCTTAAAGAGAAAATGAGCGCCTTGAACAGGAATCTTGTCTCCTTTACTTTGTATGGTAGCAGAGATGTCCATCCAAATAACAAGTGATTAAGAACAGGTTTTTGAATTCACAGCCAATGACTAGAGCATAAACTTTCTGAATTCCATTTCTGTAGCACGAGAAGATCTGTGGGAATGAAGCTCATGCTTTTGTTTTGTTTCATCCTTTTTACTGTAAAGTACAATACTCCCGGGCATATTTGTTGATATTGTTAAAGATTTTCCAAAGACTTTTAGAAATAAAATGGACTCAGTGTACACCACATCTCTCCTGTTCTCTTTAGGTTTTGGGAGAAAGGATGTTGTAGAACACTTACTGCAGATGGGTGCCAATGTCCATGCTCGTGATGATGGAGGGCTCATCCCACTTCATAATGCCTGTTCTTTTGGCCATGCTGAGGTTGTGAGTCTGTTACTGTGCCAAGGAGCAGATCCAAATGCCAGGGATAACTGGAACTATACACCTCTGCATGAAGCTGCTATCAAAGGGAAAATTGATGTCTGCATTGGTAAGTATTATTTCATAATATAAATGTGAAGCTCACCTGGTATACAATGAGTGCTTTTCTTACCATGGTAGTGGTGTAAATACCCTCAGAATGGGTAAAGGCTTATTGCTTCTTTTAAAGGAAGTCTTTTCAGTCAAAAGGGAAATAGACAAATGATCATCTAAAACTGGTTATGCACAAGATTCACAACATTAATGCTCCAAATGCAAGGAAAATACCAACTGATATAGAACTAAATACCAACTGATGTAGAACTAAATTTTGATGAATTACTCCTGTCAGATTTAATATACAGACTCTTCATAGAAAGACTGCAGGCTGTTGATCCTCTTATCAATGAAGAACTATTCTAAAGAACAAATTCTTAATGAATTGATGACATATTTGGATACTATATGTGATAGAGAAAATCCTCCTGTGTTAAAGCAAAAGCCTTTAAGTTGCTAAAATTCAACACTAGCCAGTTAGTACTGGAAAGCTCTGAGCATGTATTTTGAATGCAGTAGTTCGAACTTAGTATTTTTAATATGTGCCTAGAGAGAAAATAATTTCAGACCAAAATGAACTTTTCAGCCATTTGAAGTGCCTAAGTCATATGAATTTATATTCAGCAGCATTTCTGATCTGCTTATGTGTCTATTTATTCTTGTGTTACTGTGTTAAGCTTTTAAACTCTGAAATCTACTAGTTAACCTCTAGAGGACAAGCGTACTTTCTCCTGAGTGTCTTCAGTTTCAAGATGATAAATGATGATTTAGCCCAAGGCAGATCGAGTTAAGTAATTGTTGTCTTTCTGAATAATAGCCAATTCATTATAATTGTTTTCTATATGCTAAACTTGAAATACATGTCATTTTAAAATATGTACTGATAGTACCATTATTAAGACTTTCTCCTAATAGTGATTATTCCTTCTTCTTAAACACCTATTCTAGCCTCCAACATATTTGTCAGTTTTTCTGAAATTATAATGCCTTAATAACATTCTCTGTTGTTATCCTTTGTCACTTTATTGCTTTGAGCCTTTGAATGTTTTGGCCTTAGAGCTCCTTAACACATTTCGTTTTCAGTTGATTCTCTCATTTCTTCCTCAGTTTCTTAGTGCCCAGTTACATCCAGGACTAAGGTGTCACATGAGACTGACAACCTTGGTATACTTCAGGGATTTCTAAAAGCGATTCCTGTAGGATACTGTCGATTATTGGATGTGTTAGACAAAACAGTGATCTAAAAATGTCAATATCTTAAATCCTAGAACCTAGGAATATATAAATTTGCATGACAGATTTGTTGTTTGTGCTTTAGGTGTCTACATAAGAATCCATTGCCAGATCCTAGGTCATGGAGATTTAAACCCTATATTCTGCCTATATATTTTGTTTGTTTGTTTTTGTTTTGTAAGTGCAGTTGCTCGATTCATTAGCTAAAAGTTTGTTAGTTTATGTGATGTTTGTGCTTTCCTTTTTGTTGCATGGTGTTCCATTGTATGGACCAGGCTGGTTGTTTCTGTTAGGAAGAAGGCTGCTGGGAACATATGTATCTTTGTGTGGGCATATAATTTCCGTTTCTGGGTGGATCCCTAGAAGTAGGAATACAGTTCTGATAGAGTATAAACATCTACTCTCATTGACACCTAGAAGGAGATGTCAATCCTCTATCCAGTGAATAGGCCCAGGTTTTAGTGCCCGCCCTGCTGCTTCCCTCTCTTAGTGTCTCTATCTGCCTGATTCTGTCTGTTTCTCTCTCTCTCTCTTTGATGGTACTGCGGTTTGAACTCAGAGACTCACACACAAGTGCTCTATCACTTAAATTTATTTCACCTACATGCCCTCACTTTATAATTTAGCTTGTTTTTCAGAAAATAGGGCTTGTGCTTTCACCTTGACCAGCCTCGGATCGTCAGCCTCTGTCTCCTGAGGATCTGGGATTACACACTTTCACTACTATGCCCAGGCTAGATTCCGATCTCTTAAACAGAAACATAAAGTGTGCATTTAAGCATGTTCAAACTGATTGAATGCCTTGTTTGATGCACCTTCAGTATTCTACTCACATCTTTGTTGGTTGTCGGCTTGTAGACTCATTGTTCATTACTGGAATCTAATTTTGTGCATAGGAAATTGTATGGAGTGACAAGGCAGTTCACAAGCAGGTGGCTTGGTTTATCTGACTTTTGCATTAGTATTATGGATAAGGAAACTGAGTAATTTTCTACTTCTTGATTAGGTGATATTTTGAGTTTAATTTAAAGTAATGGGAATTTATCTGTGTGCCAGACATAGGCATGTAAATATACAAATGCATAGCACATTTTATAGTCAAATTATGCTTAGATTGTCTGTTATTTATCATGTGACTTTTTCATGAGGGTGTGAGTAGTGGCATATTGATTTTAATCATGTGACTTTTTACAATAGATTTTCTATGAAGAATAGAAGTCATACCTTTGTTGTTACTGTAGATTAAACCCTTGTTTTACCTATCTCAGGAGGAGATGATGAGTTGAAGTTGAAGGGAGGTACAAAGGTGGTAAGTTGGCCCAGAAATACTGTGGCAAGATAGTATTAGCAAATGGTTCTCCTATGAGATATGTCAAAGTACTCAGCCAAGTAATTTCACTAATATTTATGTCTTCTGCATGAGACATATGGTTCAGACTACCTACCGTTTTCCTGAGGAAGAAAGAAGAAAGTTGCTCCTTGGCTGCAGTCTGTAATGATGATATAACACTTGTCATAATGGAAATGCTTTCTGGATTCAGAACCATACAAGGGCTGAGTTTAGTGGCTCAAGTCTGTAATCCTTGCTGCTCAGGTGTCAGAGATCAGGAAAATCTCAGTTTGAGACTAGCCTGAGCAAAAAATAAGACTCCCTCATTTCAACATACAAGCTGGGTATAATGGTACACAGGAGACATAGGTAAGAAGGTTTCTAGCCAAGCAGAGTTTGATCAAATGGTGAGACAAAGGTCAATGGAGGAACCAATGCAATAGTGATACTCACAAGACACTACATCAGAAATGATATGTACAACTGGCGGGGCGGGGGGGGGGGGGCAGAGTTGTCGGGGAGGGAAAGTGGGAGAAAAATGAGGGAGGGGATAACAAGTTAGACAAGAAATGTACTCACTACCTTACTTAGGCAACTGTAACCCCTCCACATCGCCTTGATAATAAAAAATAAGAAAAAATTCAAGACCCAATAACTACAACAAATAAGGGGGGGAGGGGAGGTTTTTAGGTGGGCGTGGCTCAAATAATACTAGGGTTTGAAATGAGGGCCTCAGACCAATGCTCTACCAATTGAGCCACATACCCACCCTTACTTTTTTGGTGGTTATTTTGGAGCTGGAATCTCACAGACTTTTCTTCTGGACTCTTAACCACAATCTCCAGATTTCAGTAGCTAGGATTATAGGCATGAGCTATAGCATTTAGATTGAGCTTCCTTAGGCTGATGACTCACCTACTTATTTTCAAACTGCTTTCAAGAAGGTGAGCATGTTTATGCATTGACCAGACAAATTTAGTAATAGTTTGGTAGGCATTCTAGGTAATGCATAAGTCAGTATGTATTTGCTGAGTATACACATACACATGATTTATGTATAGTTTTATATTTACTTATTCTGTTTCATTAGAATTCCTGGGAAAGCCCTAGTTAGTATGAATGTGTTCAATCTCCTAAGGCCTTAAGAAATATGGTATGGATATTTAAGAAGACAAATAGCAAATAAATAAAATTAAAACCTTCATTTTTAAAAAAAGTGATATAAGGCTTTACTTAATTCTTGTCTGTCAATTTAAAAGGTTATACATTTACATTTACTTTGTACTGACCATGAGATGTTAGTACAATCTACAGATGAGAGATACAGATGAAAATGGTATTTGAAACAAGTGGTTCATGTACTCAGGCAGTTCCTGATTTGCATGGTTATCATTGTCATCTAAAACTTAAAGATGTTAGAAAAGTTTCCTTGCTATATAAAGTTCCATGGTTTGTGGGATTTGGAGGTACAGTTGGAGGTAATGATTTCAAGAGTAATGAAATCATTACTCTTGTTTTAGTTCTAGATTCATTTAAATGTGCTCGTCTTTTGTGCATTGGGTGTATGCTAGAATTTTCATCTGAAAACAAAATCCATAATTAAGAATGTAAACCTCGCTGTGAGATTTACTCATATTTTATCCTCAGATGACAGTATAAATAAGATTTACTTAAAAATATGACTATAGTATCCAAATATATTCTTATTGTGGGTCAAGACTGAAATTTTCTAAATTTGCTGTGGTGCAGATAATCATGGGTACAAATAGAGGATACATATTTTGTTTGTCTGTTTGGAGCATGATTTGGAGTGTAGTCTTTGCAGAAAATATACCCTTGAACATGAGGAATGCTCTTGGCTATAAGCAGAAATGTTCTAGTGGATCCAGTAAATGGCAGTTATGACTGCCATGGGCAATTTTTCAAGTCATGGGTTCCAGTGTTCCCACAAGGGAATTATTTGATTTAATTCATTGGGAAGAGGATACTGCACAGGAATAGCATATAAGTCACTTAGGACAAATGTACATATGTGCCTTTTAGAATTCACAGAAGGAGAAGAAAGTTTGAGTTATGGTTCTGAGATAATCTTTGTTTTTTCTTGTATAGAATGATGGATTAGAAATCAAATGCTTGGTGCTAGAAATAGGTATGAAATCTCCTTTATCACTTACCTGTGAATTTAGTGTTTAATTTTTCATTTATAAAGTGGGCATCATGTGTATTACATAAGATCGTTCTCCATGTTAAAAGAAGTGAAGTATGTAAATCAAGTACAACTTCTCTATATGCTGTTTCCTTCTGCTTCTCCACCTTTGAGTGTCAGGAAGGTATTCACATAGATGGTTTTATATTCCTACACAAATGACACTCAGAAAGCTTTATGACTGATATTACACACACTACTGTTGGTCACCATCACTGTGAATTAAATGTTTTGCCCTTTTTTTTTGTAATGTTAGAAACTTTAGTTGTGCTTTGATAAGACATGAGGTAAGTTTTACCCTTATTAGTTAGTTGTTTTTTTTTAATCAAAAACATTGCTTGTAGCATTATGAAGTATTATTGCTACCAATGTTTTCTCCACAAGCATTTCAATATCAAGAGTATGGAATTCTACTAGCTTGCTGCAACCAAATATAAAGTGGAGGAAATCTCTATGAAATTGAAGAAGTATGAATAATGTATACTATTTTAAACAGCAGATTAATTATGAGTAAATAGTTGTCTTTCAAGCTGTCAGAGAGCATCATAGTTGCTACTTGTGAAAATTGTAACTCAATAGCAATAGAGGGTTAGGCGGAAGAGACATTTCACTAAAATGAAGCAGTGATAACATATTTGAAACATATGTAAAATATATGCTTGAATACTGTCATTAAAAATAATTGGTTGGCCCCCAAAGATTGTACATATCTGTAGTCCTAGCACTTGACAGATGGAGGCAAGAGGATGATGCCTTAGTTCAATTCAGTGTGCTTTTAGTAGTGTGTCCATTTATTTTTGAAGGGCAGATTGAAAAGATTCTGATTTGGACAACACAGGGTGTTTATTGGTTTTTGGTATATGTCCCAAACCAAGTATATATTTAGTGATAAATATATACTGTCACATTTAATTAGAACAACAGTTCTCTGAGTTAGGTGATGTTTCATGAAAGAAGAAATTGAAATCGACAGTGGTGAAGTAACTTCCCCAAGGTCAGGTAAGTTACTAAGGAGAGCAATATTGTGAAACTCAGGGTTGCCTGACACTTGGGAGAGTACTTTCAGATTTTACTCTCTAAGAGAGATGCTGTATTATAATGATTCTTGTATTCTAGGCCCTTCCTTATCTTGTAGTAAATTGAGGCTTTATAGTAAATATTGTTGATTCTGCTCATTGCAGAAAAGGATTTATTTAATCTTGGATACATTATGCTTCTCTAGAGTAGTTTGTATATAAGTTGCCACAGATATAGTGTACTTAAAAAAATTTGCCAAATGCTCATGACTCATGCCTGTAATCCTAGCTATTCAGGAGGCTGAGACTTGAGGATTGTGTTGTGGAGCCAACCTGGGCAGGAAAGGCTGTTAAGACCCTTACCTTCAATAAACTACTACAAAAGCTGGATGTTGAACTATGGCTCAAGTGGTAGAACATTCTCTCTCTCTCTCTCTCTCTCTCTCTCTCACTCTCACACACACACATCTTGGATTGGTGTGATATTATGTGCCTATAACTTCAGTACCTGGGAGGCTGAGACAAGAATTCAGAGCCAAACTGGCTATATCCTGTCCATTATCCATCCCTCACTCCAAATAATAATACATTAAATTAAATTTAAAATCTTGATTTTCCATATTTATCAGAAAGAACACTAAGAACAAAATTTAATTGGGAGTTTTAAAAAAAATTATTATGAATTTTTTTTTTTGTTGGTCACGGGGTTTGAACTCTGGGCCCTAAGCGCTGTCCCTCAGCTCTTCAACTCAAGGCGAGCACTCTATTACTTGGGCCACAGTGCCACTTCTAGTTTTCTGGTGGTTTTTAAGAGATAAGAGTCTCATGGACTTTCCTGCCCAGGTTGGCTTTGAACTGTGATCTCAGATCACAGCCTCCTAAGTAGCTGGGATTACAGGCATGAGCCACTAGTGCCCGGCTTATTATGAAATTTTGTATCAGTATTTTACCATAAAGATTGATGAGATACATTTAACTCATTGAATTACAAATAAAATAACTCTTCCATATAAAGTCTAAAATCTTATCCATTTGTAATAATTTTTTGAGTAATTAAATATTTTTAAATGTCTTCAGGGAATTGTAATATGCATTTGCTTCAATAGTCTGAGTATATATAAAATACTCTTTCATACTGTTGTGAAATAGATGCTGTTACTGTCTCCTGACTTAAAGAGAAAATGGGAGTGAGCCTAGGTGCAGTAGCTTCCTGGGTGCCAGAAGTAGATCCTGCAGGACTGGGATTCTCACCTATGCGGCCTGGGCCCTTAGCCAAGACTGCATGTCATGTTGCCGTCAGAGACTGAAGGGACTTAGGGACAGAAAACTTGAGTATTTAAACTTAAAAAAAAGAAATGGAGCCATTTTCTCACCATGAAGTACATGGAAAATAGTTATAAATGGGTATCTGTAGAAAAGATATGTAAAGGCAAATAGTTCACTGGGGGGAAATGAGAGAGAGACAGACAGACAGACAGACAGGCAGGCAGGCAGACAGTAGGATTTGGTTTCAGAGCCTTGTGCTTGCTAGGTAAGCAGTCTTACCACTTAAGCCTTCAGTCTATTTTTCATATAAAATCCTGTGCTTTTTGCCCAAAGCCAGCCTGGGTCATGATCCTCTGTCTATACCTCCCATGTAGCTGCAATTACAGATGCACAACTACCATGGGCTTACTTGTTAAGATGGAGTTCTCCTAACTTTTTGCCTAGGCTGGCCTTGAATCATAATCCTGTTACTACCTGCTGAGTAGCTGGGCTTACTGCTGTGAATTTTGTAAAATAGAAAGTTACTTGACTATTCAAAGACTTCAGATTAAGTTAACACTTTTATTTTACAGTAGGTTCTAATGCTACCACTATATTTAATATCATTTAACTGACAGGAAAAATGATTCAAGTTTGTCTTTCTGTTAGTTACATATTAATCATTTTAAACAATAGCTTCATGACTCTTGAAGAACATATTTAACCAGTATACATAAAGATGATTTTGAGGAAAAATATCACTTTCCTTATAAAAATACTATGTATTTGAGCAAATACAAATAATGTACAAATATGTAGAATATGGAGGAAAAATCCCGGTTGTTTCACTGTCCTGGGGATATAACCAATGTTTTTTGTGAATCCATCCATTTACTGTGTATTAAGTATTTTTAAAACAATTTTGAATGGAAGATGTGTTATTGTAATGAATATCCATTATGGTACGTACCTAAATATTCTTCTCTCCATACTAATCCTTTCCTATTACCATTCTTTATGTTTCTCTTACTTGGCCAAACTTAATTCTGGAACCAGATATTGAGTCTAGTGGGACCAAGTTCTCATTACTGAGAATTTGGGATTAATACACAGATAGGAATTCTGTGCTTCCATAAGAAAGAATGGCATTGCCCCTTTTGTAAAAAAATGAAAAGACTTGGAAAAAATCATATTAAGTGAAGCAAACCAGACCCAAAGAATCATAGGCTCCATGGTTTCCCTTACCTGTAATTGTTCTATGTCTATGGTAGTCCTAGCAGAGGATCACAATAGCTAAATAGCTATGTACATATGACCTTGTAAAACAATGCTAATCAAAATGAACTCTAAGCTATGGAAACAAGAGGTTTTTCTTCGGTGTTGTTGTTTTTAATGTACTGTTTGAAGTTACTTCTTTTTTCTTTCCTTTCCCCCACTTTGGTTTATTCCCTGTTGTCACTATTTTTTTTATTTTGGTACTCTGATTTGGGGAAGGGAAGGGGAACAACAAAATGGCAAGACAAAGGACAAAGGGTGAACCAATGCAACAGTGATACTCACGAGACACCATATTGGAAATGAACTTCGCAATTTGGCAGGGAGGAAATGAGGGGAAGGGAGGGCAAGTGGGAGAAAACGAGGGAGGGGGTAACAATGTTCAACAAGAAATGTACTCATTACCTTATGTCTATGACTGTAACCCCTCTGTACATCTCCCTTACAATAAAATTTTAAAAATATAAAAGTGAGTGGGTTTGCCTCTCAGGGGAATGGTTTTTGCAAAATAGGTATGGATAGCAACAATATGAATTTTTAGACATTTCTTTCACCAAGGTGAAAAACACCTATTTGGTAAAGTCAAACATACATAGAGCATAGCATCTTAAATTTAGATGGATTCTGTTTTGGGGTTTTTGTTGTTGTTTTGTTTTTGTCAGTTGTGGGGCCTAAACTCTGGGCCTGGTCGCTGTCCCTGAGCTCTTCAGCTCAAGGCTAGCACTCTACCACTTAAACCACAGCGCCACTTCCGGCTTTTTCTGCTTATGTGGTGCTGAGGAATCGAACCCAGGGCCTCATGCATGCAAGGCAAGCACTCTACCACTGAGCCACCTTCCGAGCCCCTTAGCTGGATTCTTAAAGAACATTTTTGCCCTTAACTATTACTGTTTTATACTTTATTATTACTAGTTTACCGATTTACTATTTTATTATTATAGTTTACCTTATGTTTTATGTTTTCTTTGTTTTATGTTTTCAAACCACAGAAATCTGTCTTCAAATGAATGATAACTTACAGTAGCCAGATATATAAAAGTGTTAAGAGTTGGGAAGAACTTAGAACTCAGACCTTGATTAATATTCTACCTTACATGTGTCAGGGGGGAAGGAAAGATAGGTCATAAAAACCTAGACAGTTTCTCAGTCAGGGCAGCCTGTCTCTTGAGAGGATATTTAGCTCAAATGTACAGGGACATTTTTGGTTGGCATCATTGGGAATAATCACTGATAGCAGGCAGATCTAAGTCATGGTTAATGTTATACATCGTAGAAGGGACAGGACAACTCACTGTTAAATACAGTATATACAGAAGGACAAAAGGGGAAAGCCAAAGTCTGACTATAGCTGGCAAAGATGCAACAAGCTTCTTTTAGCTTTTATTATTGGTAGAGACAGCAAGAAGGAAAGTCCAGTGTACTGAGTCTCTGTGTTCCTTGTGCCTCCTCCCAAAAAAAGATGACGTTGAAAGAAAAAGAGCCAATGAAGAGTTGTGGGATACTCTGAAGAAACAAAAGGAACCCCACACTTCCTAGGAAGTGGCTGTGATACAACACTGTAAAGGCTATTTCCAGTCCTCTCTGCTCCCAGAGATACAGGGTATTGAAGTGACACTCATATTAACTACATTCACACATTATCTGCTCACCTGTAAGGCCCACTTGCACAGTCTTCAGGGCACCACAGTGGAGTGACTTCCCAGTATCCACAGAAAAGATCTGATTCAAACTAGAGATTCTCAGTCCCAGAGGAGTAGCCCTATTCAGTAGAAATAGGCCAGATGCATAGTAATTTAAAATTTTGGGGAGCTACTTTAAAAAGAAAATGTGTATTATCAATTTAAAGATGTAATTTATTTATTTTTATTTTTTATTTATTGATTTTTTTTTTTTTTTTTTTTGGTCGGTCATGGGGCTTGAACTCTGGGCCTGGGCGCTGTCCCTGCACTCTTCAGCTCAAGGCAAGCGCTCTACCTCTTGAGCCACAGCTCCACTTCCGGTTTTCTAGTGGTTTATTGGAGATAAGAGTCTCACAGTTTCCTGCCCAGGCTGGCTTTGAATGGTGATGGAGATAAGAGTCTTACAGACTTTCCTGACCAGGCAGAATTTGAATGGAGAGCCTCAGATCTTAGCCTCCTGAGTAGCTAAGATTACAGGCATGAACCACCAGCGCCCAGCTGATGTAGCTTATTTTTACACCATGCATACAGAATATTACTTCAACACATAATGTTTATAAGACAATGAGTTTTTTGTGTTTTTTTTTGTTTTGTTTTTTGTTTTTGCTGGGCATGGGTCTTGAACTCAGGGCCTGGGCACTGTCCCTGAGCCTCTGTATGCTAAAGGTTAGAGTTCTACTACTTGAGCCACAGTGCCACTTCCGGCTTTTCTGTTATTGTGGTACTAAGGAATCGAACCAAGTGCTTCATACATGTTAGGCAAGCACTTTACCACAAAGCTACATTTCCAGCCTAACAATTAGTGGTTTTTTTGGTTGTTGTTTTGTTTTTTTGCCAGTCATGGGGCTTGAACTCAGGGCCTGAGTACTGTCCCTCAACTCTTCAGCTCAAGACTAGTGCTCTAGCACTTAAGCTTTTTCTGTGTATGTGGTACTCAGGAATCAAACCCAGGGTTTCATGCATGCTACGCAAGCACTCTACTGCTGAACCACCTTCCCAGTCCGACAATGAGATTTTTCAAAATATTTTTTTCAACTAGTTTCTGAAGTATGCTGTTTGTTTTGTACTTAAAGCAAGCCTCAGTTAAACAGAATTTTTATGAGTAGCACCTGGATTTTACAAAATATACTGTGGAAAAATTAGAGTAATGTACCAGTGTATTAGAAACATGCTAACCATTTCCCTATAACTGAGTCAATTAGTAGTTTTTAAATTTAAATTAACCAAAATTAAATACAACTAAAAATTCAGACCATCACTCTCCACTTTCCAAGGATTCAGTGGTCACTGGAGGTCAGAAGCTACCATATTGGTAGGTATACCTGTAGAATTTTAAGACATTATTAATCAATTAATCAGATTATTTTATGCGTGAAGCGGTCAAGACTACAAAGCCATTACTTTAGTACTTTTTCCTGAACCCTAATCTAGCCTGGTTCTCTGCTAATGATGCTAAAAAACTCTAATGTCCACTTTAGAAGAGCTTTATAAATGGTCACATTAGGTTATGTATTATGTAATGTGGTGGTTTTCAGGTTCCTCCAAAGAATATTAATTAAGACGAAAAAGCTTGCTTTACTAAATTAATGTCCTAATCATTCGGTGCAGAAGATGCCATTGAGCATCAAAGAAATGCTTGTCATATTCTCAAGAGTATGTAAAGGGAGAAGAGAGCTGATTACTCTTTCGCTTCATTTAATGTGATAATACGCAGTATTTATCTCCAATGAATGTTAGAATTCAAATAATGTAAATTAATAATTTATTCATATGTCAGAATGCACTGTTAAAGTATATATTAATTGAAAAGAAGCCTTAAAATAAATGTAAAGATAAAAATAAAATATTTTAACAAGGAAAATACTTATTGGATGCCAGTGGCCTATGACAGTAAAAATAAAATATTTTAACAAGGAAAATATTTATTGGATGCCAGTGGCCTATGACAGTAATCCTAGCTGAGGCTTGTAGGATTGAGGTTCAAAGCTAGCCTGGTTGGCAAAGTCTTTGAGACTCCATTTCCAGTTAACAGGGAAAAAGCTGGCTTGGAGTATATCACCAGCTGTGAACAAGAATGCAAAAACCTCTGAGTTTCATGTTTGGATACTGGCACCAAGTAGGAAAAAAGTGTAAGATTTATATCTCAGAGTTTAAAAAAAAATTGGGGGGCAGGTACTGGTAAGGGGTGCTAATGAAGCCTAGACTTGTGGCTCTTGTTTACAGGTAGTATTGTGAAAACCCTTTGAATCTATCTACTTTCCTTTTTTAAAAAATACTTTAAAAAGTATAGCATAATAGAATTGGTTTCACTTAAGTCTATCTTAAAATAAAAAAATGATTTTAGCAGCAAATTGAGGCATTTTTACAAATATACACAGCTGTAATTAAATCTCTGTTTTAGGTATAGTATATATAATGTTACATGTATGTTAAGGTAAGACCATAGAAATAATCTTCAGTGTATCTTATGTACTTGCATGTTTTCTATTGAAGTATCAACTACTTCCTTAGAATTGTTCCTAATTTATACATGAAAGCATTTTTCTGAATGAGTTTATCCTGTTTGGACTAATGAAACCTGTAGATTGTAATCTTTTGTTAATAGTTGCAGGAAAATATCATGCAGTATTTCTTGAAATATGTTTCTTGTTGTTTTTACTTTTCTTTTAAGACCTCATAGTATGTTAGATCTTCTTGTTTCATCCTGTCACTGATTTTTTTCTATTCCATGCTGCATTAGTGAAATACCCATTGGTTTATTCTGATTCTAGTCTATGGTTAAACCAAAATATGAACATTATTGAGTTACAACATAAAAACCACTTTATTGAGTTTATAGTAATGACATAAAATGAATTAATTTTAAGTACACAGTTTTTGAGTTTTGATAAATGTATATAGCCCTGAAACCAGTATCACAAAAAAAAAAAAAAAAATGTTTTCACCATTCCAAAAAGTTCTCTGCTATCAACTTACAGTTAATCCCATCTATTCTAACACCTTCAGTAGTACCTGATCTGTTTTCTAGGATTAATTTTATATTATCTAAATGTGTACTTTAGTATTTTGAAGATTTATCCCTATTGTCATCAACAGTTTGTTTCCTTTTATAATTGAGAGTAGTATTCTGTTGTATAAAATGTCACAATTAAAGAAAGCTTTTCACTTGTTGATATTCAGATTGTTTCTAATTTTTGACTAGCATAAATAAACCTGAACATTTATGTGCAAATCGTTTTATATTCCTCAGAATTAAGGGCCTCATATTTGCCAGGGAGACATTCTACTATTGGAGCTACACTCCTACTCTCCTGTGCAAATCTTTTGTTTGAACCTAGAGAGGTTTTATGTTTGGATTTTTTCCCCATTTTTTTTTTTTTTTTTTTTTTTGGTGTAAAATCCCTACTACAGGGATATATGTTGGGTCATATGGTAGTGTAGCTTTTTGGTAAAGTACTAATTATTTTAAGGCTCAGAGATTTTTTTCCCTCCTAACATATCCCAAAGTCATGATGATTATTTTTCTATTATTTTCTACACATGTTATTGTTTTAGTCACATTTAAGTCTGTGGTCCCATTCAAATTTGTTTGTATGATGAGGGTATGAGTTATTTGATGTTTTTTGTTCTTTTCTATAAAGCTTATCAATTCCATTGCAATTTATTGAAAAAATCATTTGGCTTTAGATACATTAGCTTATTTCTGAGACATCGTCTGTTCCATATGTGTGTGCTCATGTTTGTATCCTTAGTCTAATATAGCATATTTATTGCTGTTGCTTTATAATAAATCTTGGAATTAGATCATGTGAATCAGCTCTTCAGTTCTGTAATTTCTTACTTGATTCTCAGAATATGTCTGTTTTTAAGTCTTTAAAATTATTTAATTGCTGCCTCAAAATCTTTGCTAACTAAACCAACTCCTAAGCCAACATAGCCATGGTTTCTAATGAGTCTTACCTTTCCTTTTTCCTAGGTCATGTCATTCTTCGTTATATACTAACAAGTTTGCAGATCAAAATGCTGTAATAACTATGAAGCCTTTATTTTATCTTCCTCTGAAGAAATTTTATTCTTATTATAGCAGATAATTCAATTGCTGGTTCAAAATCATCCTGAATTTGTGAAAGTTTGGTTTTAAGGTTTATTACATTTGTGGAAAGTCTTAAGTGTTTTTCCCCATGTTTCTTTAACATAAGGAGACTTAGTCTACATACATACTATCTCCTATGCAAAGCATGTCTGTACTTGCTTTTAGTTTTTCTTAGTACATGTCTAGACATATGCTTATCAAGGTCAGAAATTCCCAAATGTTTAGTCTTGTTGCATTCTAAAAAATTACATGAACAATTGTTCACGTGGGTCATATATACTATATTAAAATAAAAACTAAAGGCTTAATTTATTTTGCAGATAACAAATCCCTATATAGTAGCATGAACTTTTTTTATGACAAAACTCTTCTGAAATGAAAATAATAAAAGGGGAATTACTTTTCTATTATACAAATTGCTTTAATATTTGAATTAATTGTATTTTTATATCTGCTACTGGTTGCAGTGTTTTGACAGATTGAAAATATGAAGAATATCCAGAATTACAGTTGGAAAGAGAAGGATATATTGACAGTCTCCTTATGTAATTGTGAATATTCTTTAATACTCCACACTTGACAGTACTAGTTATGGAATCTGAAGCCATATCAGAAACATTTTTATCTGTCTGAATGTGAATTTCTACATTCATATTCATTCTGGTGACATTTATATGAAAATAACCATAATATTTGATACAATATAATAAAATATGGATAGATTCTCGAGTTTTTCTGGAACTATAATCCTGCCAGTCTTTGACTCCTACATAGCTTGGGATGACATGTATATACATACCACTGTTACCAGCTATGGATGGAGAAGGGATCTCATAAAGATCTCCAAGATCTCCAGGTTTCCATACTCAGACTCTGATCCAGCCTTAGACCTCCTGTTCTCAGTCTCCAAACAAGAAACTTTAAAATGTTGAATAGAATTTATTATAAAATCATCAGAGGTACAGTACTTTTCAATGTACAAGACAACTATTGGCTTGAGATGTAAGGGAATACAGTGGCATTTTCCAAACATATTTACCCTAGGGATTCCTTTTGCTCTTTATTTTCTGCTGATAGTACTTTGGCTGACTGATTATTGATTAGCTCTTAGATGAGTTACGAAGTTGTATCTTCTGTTTGAAATCTAGTTAAGATCATTGGCTTATAATCTAAGAGAGGTCAGATAAATTCATCTGCCATTACTGAAAACAGAAAACTTGTCTCTTAATTCTGAATAAAGTAAGGAAACCTACTTATATGTAAAATAGCAATTGTTACTTGAATTTCCATGCTTACAAAAGTGGCAAATAAACTCTTGATTATTAAAAGATACATTAGTTTGGCTGCATTTATGCCCAAATAAGTATAGCTTACATTCAAAAATAAATGAGTTTTTAAGTTTGTTTCTTGAAGCCTGTGTGTAGCAGAGTCCTGTAAATGAAGGTTGTTAGCTAAAATTTGGTCTTTTAGTTTTGCTAAAAATTTTAAGTTTTGTTTGCTTTAAAAAATCAAGGAACTGGGCTGGGAAGGTGGCTCAGTGGTAGAGTGCTTGCCTTTCATGCTTGAGGCCCTGGGTTCGATTCCTCAGCACCACATAAGCAAAAAAGAAAAAAGCCGGAAGTGGCACTGTGACTCAAGTGGTAGAGCACTAGCCTTGAGCTGAAGAGCTGAGGGACAGCGCCCAGGACCAGAGTTCAGGCCCCATGACCGGACCCAAAAAAAAAACACTAATCAAAAAACCAAGGAACTTTTTCCTTTCTGTGATTAAATTTTTGAAACTAATCCAGTGTGAATATCTGTACTCAGAGAATAAGATACTTGCAAATAGTTGGAAAACATTTAACATAAACATCATTTTAAATTGAGTGTCATCATCATTAGTAATTTTAGAATCTTAATGTATTTCTAAATTCACATCAACAGAATTTTTAATACTTTTAATAGTGTTGTTCTTGCCACTTCAAGTAAAAACAGCTAAAACACTTTTTGATGTGTATACTAAAAGGTTTCTATAATTTTAGCTTTAAAAATTCATATTCTGTTTCTTCTTTTCTGTCTTCTTTACTCAGTTAATAATACCTGTAGTTAAATAAAGTTTATTATAAGTACTTTGTATTTGTCTCAGAATTTGACTTAGTATAGCTTTGCATAAATGTAGAAATATTTGCAAGTCTTAAAATGATGTAAATGTTTAACTATAATAGTTTTGAGGAATGAAATGAAACATGGCTATAGTTACATTTTTTTGAATCCAGTTTACAGTAGCTGAATGCTTCCCAAGAAATGGGAAAAACCACATGTCCTTTTGCAAGGGCTCATTTGAAAATGAAGGTGGTATCTTATCTTTATCTTAGCCTTGTTTTAACTATCCATTGTTTGATTGCTGTTTATTTTTTCTACCTCTTTCTTCAGAAGGAAGTAAAATTGAGATGTATCAGCAGAACAACAGATGTTGGGATTTGGGATTTGATAATGTCTCATTTGGCTAATGAATAGTATGAGAGTTTTGAATGGCCATAATACTCTTCAATTTATGTACTGGATGTTATTCAGACTTTACTTTTCTTGTTTTCCTTTCAAGCCATATATTGTATTTTATGTGTATTTATTGTGGCATTTTACTGTTGTAGAAGTTATTTTAGTGTGCTGTCAATATTGACTATGTAAGATGAATTTCTAATTATTTAGAATAGCCACTTTTTATTATTCTCTCTGGTAGCTCAGAACTTTGAAAGTAAATTTTAAAGCAGCAGAATTTTAGATGGCACCATTTCAAGTACACTTTGGCAGGCCTGAAAGCTGTCATTGTTGTCGCCTTTGCTTGTGTATATGCCATTCTTCCATGTTAGAAAATAATTGCACTAAAATCCCCCAAGAACAGTGTGTACCAGACAGCTTTCAGAGATTATGGTCTCAACTTTTAGTTTTATTGTCTTTTGATAAAATATTACAAAAAAATCTTTGAAGCTTTAAAAAAAAATTAGCACAATGACTCAGGTCTTCTGTAACTGTAAAAGAATGTTCCTCTCTAGTGAATGTGCCTGTCCTCAGGTTCAGTAATATAGAGATAGCTATGATCTCAAAGGCTTAGAAGAAATACATTTCAAGAAAACAGTGATTCCTTTTAAAGGTGCCCAAAACAAAATACAGATGTGACTTATATTGTACTGGAACATTTCTACTACAAAACAGGAAGGTCAGAATAGGTATAATACTGATTACAATGAAAAAAAATTGAGGTTTTAGTTCACTTTTTAAGTAGTGGTCAGGCTTTCAATAATTAACTGCTTATTAAGACCTACCAATAAAAACTCCCACTATAGAATTGTCAAATTCCATTAGGTAAAAATATTTATTTACCTATTGCTTAAGCAGGTTGTGAGGTTGAAAAGGTATGAAATAAACTCTGCTTTTCATTGTAGCTCTTTTTTGGGGTTTCCTACCCTCTGCATGTGACCACTAAGTAAAGTCAGAGATAGTTAAGAGCTTTTAGTTGATTTTTGAGTATGCTTTATGTTAAAGATGATTTATAAACCAAATCTTCACATTGAGATTTGTTCTTCCTGGAATAAAAAGTCCTATTCATTATAAAGCTCTTTTTATTATTATAAAAGAATATTTTACTTACCTTTTGAATTGGTTTATAACTATCTGGAAGGTGATTATATTTATTGCTTGCATCAAATAATCAACTAATATACATAAAGTACCCCTTCTGCAGGAGCTGCATCTAAGATTCATACTGGAAACCTTGGAGAGTTGAACTTGATATACACTTTATATATATACTTTACTATACAGAAATATATACCACCTGTGATAAAGTTTAAATAAATAAATCAGACACAACGGAGATTAGTAACAATAACAAATATTAAAATGGAATAATGATCACAGTTATTTTGAAAATTCTAAAATTATCGAAATAGATATAATGATGCTATAACCAGCATGAGTTTCTTTTTTAAATATAGTTTCAAAGATAGAAGATTGACTTTTTTCTTTCCTTATGTAGAAAACTTCTATGTTTTCACATAAAGAAAATACTTAGACTTCTTTTGGTATATTTTAATTACCAGCCTCACCACTCTTGTGTTTTGGGGCCATTATTAAGATAAGGATTATTTGAATACAAGCACTGTACTGCCTGTATACTGTAAGGCTGCAGAGTTAATCTAATAACCAGATGACTACTCAGTGACTCATGGGTTGTTAGGGTAGACTGTGGACACACTGGACAAAGGAATGATTCACCTCCTACACTGATGGAGCAGGACAGCGTGAGATTTCATCACCTACCCTGAATGTTGCACAGTGTGAATTGAAATTTAGGAATTGTTTCTTTTCTCTTCCTTTCTTTTATCCTTGTCTTTTTTTTCACTCTTTCTCCCTCCCTTTTTTCCTCCCTTCCTTTCTTCCTTCCTTTTTCTTTTATTTTTTCTCTTTTTTTCTCTCTTTCTTTCTGAGAGGAACAGTACTGGAGTTTGAACTCATTTACCACTTAAGCCATGTTCCTAACCTAGAATTGCTTCTTTTAAGGAATTTTCCATATACTAATTTTGCCTAAAAGTTGGCTGCAGTACAGAATCTACAGAAAATGGAGTTGCAGATAAAGGGGAGTAACTGTAAAAAGCCTATGGAAGATCTTACTGCATTGTTTCAAATCATGGATAGTTTTTTTTAATTTTTTTTTATTGTAAAGGTACTGTACAGAGGGGTTACAGTTACATGAGTAAGACAGTGAGTACATTTCTGGTCAAGCATTGTTACCTCCCCTTTTGTTCTCCCACTATCTCTTCCCTCCCCCACCTCCCTCAATCCTTATGGATAGTTTTAAAATCCCAAGTCCAGAAGTACCCAAGGTTGATGTGCGCTACTGTTAGTAGTGTCTTAGTTCTGTGCATGGTTTTTTTTTTCATTGTTATTGTAAAGGTGATGTACAGAGAAGTTACAATTACATAAGTCAGGTAAAGAGTATATCTCTTTTTGGACAACATCACTCCTTACCTTGCTCTCTCCCTATTAATTCTGTGTATTTTTTATCCACCATAACAAAGCCATTGACTTGACTTGTCCTCTAAAGGAAAAAGAGCTTTATAAATAATGTCAGGATCATCTCCCAAATATTCCACAAGAATGTTAATACTTTAGTATGAACATGTTAATGAAAATTGGGGCATACCAATGTTATGGCTTAAAACTTGTAATTGAACTATACATATTTGAAACTTTTCAATGTACAAGTTGGTATTTGTGATCTGAAATGCTTTAGATCAGGAGCCTTTTGGATTTCAGATATTTGGGGCTTGAGAATATTTTCATGTATGTGAGGAAATATTTGGGGGTTGAGATTTAAGTCTAAACACAAAATTCATTTGTTTCATATATGACTTACACACTTAGTCTAAAAATGACATCATATAGTATTTTCAGTGCACCAGTATTTTGTCTGTGACCAATCAATCACATGAAGTAAATGTTCTGTTTTCCTCTTGTTTTGTCATATAGGTAACTTAAAAGCTTGATATTTTGCACTGACTGATTTTTTGGCTGTTCATATCTTCCTCCATCATACCAGAGGTGGCCCAGAAATGTTTGGAATTAATAAAATACTATATCTGAGTTTTACTTCAACAGTCATTAGGTCTTTTGTAAGAGCCTCTAAATCTAAGTATCTTTATTGTAGCTATTTTCTATCCAATAAAACATATGGTGACTGCATTTATGCTTCTAAAATTTTTACTGGAAAGATTATTATAGTAGACAGGTCCCTTTTGCAACATGACTGCAGGGAACTACAGTTGCATGCATTGCTGTCTGTTAAACTTCTTGGAAGTGAGCCAGTATGTTATGGTGGGTTTCATATGTACGCGGTGAGCCACTAAAAGGCTTGCACAGTACTACAAGTATACAGAGGAGAGGAAGCATTTGGAAATTCAGCAGTAAAGCAGCAGCAGCAACAAGCAGCCACAGTGGTAGTAAAGATAGGGGAGGTTCACAGTTAGCATAGTTCCCAGTGTGAGGCAGTGAGCACATAGCTTCCCCTACTGCTGCCCAGAGGTGGCAAACCAAAACTGTATATTGGCACGATTCTTCTACTTTCATGTTTATGATGTCAAGTCATGTGATGATACTGTACCATAAGTTGCCAACTTCACTTTCCTCTGGAGAAGATCCTTTGCTGCAGTGCTTTTTTTTCCCCTTTCTCTTTCTTTCTTTCTTTTTTTTTTTCTTGAAAGAGAAAAAATTGTGCAATGTATGTTTATGCCTACACCATGCCGAGGCGACACTTACCAGTAAATAATCTCTGTATCCCCGAGGTAAGATACTGTTTCTGCTTTCCCTGCACAGTGCTGCTGCAGCACGGAGCTGATCCAAACATTCGGAACACTGATGGGAAATCAGCCTTGGACCTGGCAGATCCTTCAGCAAAAGCTGTCCTTACAGGTAAGAAAACAGAGCTACCAAATTATTTTTCTGTGAAACAACTAGCTTGGTTTTTGTTTTGTTGTTGTTGTTTAAATAAAATCCTCATTAAAAAAAAATAAAAGTCTTCATCTTTAAAATCTTTTTCTTGTTTATTCACTATTGGAACTAAAAGAAAATATAATTACTACTTTATTATTGATGGAATATCTGTCTTATTAATTGTTGTGCTGTCATAAACACAGACAATAAGATTGCTATACCACTTAGAATTATAGCAATAAATCATACTATGTGTTAGTCACTCCTCTTTTATCTTTCTTGTGGTTTCAGTTGCAGTATAATTCTTATGCCTTATCCTCTCAGTTGTTTCTTTTTAAGACCTTCACTATTGAGCAGGCAAGGACATTTGTATCATTATAAAAGTAGTTTTGATTAGAAAGACAACCTGCTGCCTTAGTACTTGGATCGATAGTTAAGTAAAATGTGCAGCTGCTTTCCCCCTTGCCATCCTGTTTACATTTTTGTCATGTATTTTCACTTTTTACTGTGACAGCCAGATTATTTTTAACTAGGGCAATATGTTATCTTTCTTTTTTTACTTCGACAATGCAAATTTTTGGCTTAAGTATTAGTTTTATTAAAGCAGATTCTAAGAGCCAGCAAAGGTAGTTTTAGAATAGAAAAAAAACTCTCAAAATAATAGAGAAAATAATGCTATACCTGATAGGTTCCTGAGCAACTGTTTTCATTGATCTTCATTCTCAGAATGCTGCATTGAATCTATTTTTGTTTTTATTCTTAGCATCTTAGTCCCTCTGCCTTTGCCCTCTTTTACTTAACTGACCTTTGTGATTTGGAGCCTTTTGTTACTGCAGAGCTAACTGTATTGTTTTAGGTTGTGTGAAAGTAAATGATTTTTAGCTACCTTTTACATTTGCTCTGGTTGAAGAAAATAAGTCTTCTGTTCTCATTTAAGTTTTAGAGTACATGCTGTGTATTTTTACAATGATTTTGAGATGATTGGAAGATGTTTATATACCAAAAGCTCTTAAAATATATGAAAATTTACTTAATTATTCTGCATAGAAGCACAACTTCCCACTGTGCTAAAATTAATATAATCACAGCTCAATCAATTAATCTCCACTAATATAGGTTAGATGATTGAGATGCTGAATCAAGATAATATATCCCAGAAGAATAAAGCTATTTAAGTCAATAAAAATAAGAGATTTAAATGTAAATATATATATATGTAGTTTTAAATAACAAAATGAAAATGCATAGTCTTAGGCCCTACTTGGCTTCTGTAGCCTTTTCAGTTTCTTCTTTTAACAAAACAGTAACAATAGCAGATTTTAGAATGGTCTCTTGATCAAAGAAATACTGTTTGTAGAAACAGAGATGCAGTATATTATTTTGCTGAGCAAGACTGTCTCCCTATCTGTGTCCTCCCTCTGACCTTTCCTCCTCTCCAACTCTCAATGCCTGTCAATTCATTGCTCCACTCATTTGATGCATCATTGCTTTTAGATCTACATTTACTTTTTAAGAGACAAAGCTGAAATATAAGTTGTTAAGAATAAGCTGCTATGCCCAAATTTGTAGTGAATTGTGGGGAAAATGATTGGGAAAGAGCTTTGAAGACTAAAGATTCTTGGAGGACAGATATTCTATTATTAAACATGCTTTGAAAGCCATGCAATCACAGTAGTTTTGTTTATACATGAAGATAGTAAATTCTTTTTGGTTATAATACTGATTTTAATAAAAGCATTTACTTTTTAAAATGGTAAACAACTTTTCAGAAATGATTTAAAAGTAAAACAAAGTCTAGTAATAGTTTGTTAGAAATACAAATTAGTTCTACTTCTACATTCATGTTATACAATACAGCTAAATAACACTTAGGTAAAAGTATTCCAAAATGTCCTTCCGCCCTTCTGGGTTTTTTATTAAACAATTCTTTCAAATAGAATTATGGTTGAAGTTAATATTTCCAAAGCTAAATTTAAAGATTAAGCATTGATTTTTAAAAAGGGACGTGGGTTTGGGGTGTAGCTTTTACTTAACATGTACAAAGTGCTCTCTATGTTCAATCCCCAGCACCACAAACTAAAAACAAGCAGGGCATTTTTTTGAAAGTAATGTTTTAGAGGTATTAGACTTATTTCAAGTGATATTATGCCAGATGCAATTGCAGTACCATTACTTGACAATGAATTTTTGTCCTTGAATTTTTGTTTTCTCTTTAGGAATATACTTGCTGAAAACCTCTTTCCCATGTCCCATCATTTATGTATTTCTGTCTGATGGCCAAAACTTCCTTAAAGGAAATTAACAAAGTGAAAATAACTTTTTATAGAATGCTTAAAAATATATGCTTGGTTAATGCTATTTTATGTAAAGAATTCATGGAGTTTCAGAAGGCTATGAAACAAGGATGTGCCCTTAGTTTCACAGTTAAAGAACACTACTATATAGCCATTTGCTTTGGATAATGCACTTAGTCACTTAAAAGAGGATATAATTGGAAAGACTGATTATACCCCATTGAATTATACTCTGTTGAATTATGCTCTGCCTTATGAGCTGCAGTTCAACTCCTGCCTTTTTGGAGATAAAAATCTCATAGTCTTTCCTGCCTGGGCTGGCTACAAACTGGGATACTCAGAACTCAGCCTCTTGAGTAGCTTAGGGTTATAGGCATGAGCCCACCAATGCCTGGTTTATTTATTTATGTATTTTTTAAAACAGGGTTATAAAAAAATCTGAAACAGCTCAAGTAAGTTATTGAAGAAGATATTGGTGTGTTATGAAGATGGAGCTTTAAAGTAGCAAATTATTTTGAGTATCTTTTGTGATTATAAAAATATATTCAGGGGCTGGGAAGGTGGCTCAGTGGTAGAGTGCTTGCCTTGCATGCCTGAGGCCCTGGGTTCGATTCCTCAGCACCACATAAGCAAAAAGAAAAAGCTGGAAGTGGCGCTGTGGCTCAAGTGGTAGAGTGCTAGCCTTGAGCTGAGAGCTGAGGGACAGTGCCCAGGCCCAGAGTTCAGGCCCCACGACCGGACCCCTCCAGAAAAAATATATATATTCAGAAACTGGGGGGACCTAGGAAAAATGCTGAAAAATATTCATAAGTTTCCTACCTAGAAATGACATTGTGATGTATTTCATGACTTTTATCTGAGTGAACATACCTTACACTTGATTTTCTTCAATCAAATCAATTATTTAATCAAATGATTTCATTAGTATATAGTACCTACATAATAATAGTATATTATATAGCACCTACATAATATGTGTACTTATGTCTAATTTGGTAGCATAGGTGTTCCCAGAAAGCACTATATTCTGCAACTTAAATTTGTAATTACTTCATAGTTCCATTCTATGGATATACTTTGAGTCAATACCCTAACACCTAATATTTACGTATATTGCTTTTTGCTTTTATTCTTTGTAAGTTTGAAGTCATTTTATTGGTTTCACTGCTGTTGTACTTGTTTTCCATTATCAGTTTTAGCACACAAACATGATGGACATGTCTGTGCTTGACTTTGAAGAGCCACATTTTAGGTAAAATTAGTAGAGAAAGGGAATTTTCCTTAAAGATAGCTAAGAAAAGTATTTGCTTGCCCCATCATCCACTGCTTTCTACAATTTTACAGAGCCAAAATATGTAATCTATGAAGACTTAAATGATCTAGACTTGGCTTACCTAGGTTTGACTGAAGGTTTGCTCACATCACAATACAGTGTTCTGTTCACATTAGTAATTTGGTCTGCTATACTTTAAGGTTTCCATCCAGACATTTCTAATCACCATCACTCTTTAGCTCTGGTCTATACCTTCACTTTCTTTCTTTCATGACAGCGGCAGCTTAATGGATCTCTCTGAAACGCATTCACTTTTCTTTATTTGTAGCTGGAGTAATTCTTCTAAATCATAAATTAGCCCCATATTCAGAAAAATCTTTACCATATTCCCAATGTCTTCAGTCAAAATCCCATTTCCAGAGCTATGTCCTGTCACAATCTGTCTTCTCTCTTGTGTGCCTTTCTTCTCCCTTGATTTGTGTTCAGCTGTGTGAGTTAGCTGCTCTAGAACATTACTATCAGTTGAATCTACCCAGGTGTTTACAACTCAGAGGATCCTTCCTGTGAACAGTCTCATTAGCTAATGGTTTATTTGGTGACTTTATTGATATCTGAAATCATATTTTTTGTTTTGTTATTTATTTTGTGCTAATAAAAGGAAAGATAGACAGGAGTTTGGACTTTGGTTTGTGTTATTTGCTTACTTACTCCAGGACTTAGAAGGATACATGAATGATTAGATAAATACATCTAAACTGCCACTGGAAACTTTGAGAGCAGTGTGTATTTTTCAGGTTCTACCGTACTCATCAGTTCATTGTTTATTTTTGATATCATGTTATATGTTGTAATATCTTAACATGTTTTCTACATCCAAGATCGCTTGCAATCTCAAACCATACATGAATATTAGAAATGTTTTATTGGTAAGATAAGATGATGTGTAGGTACTTATCTTTAAGGAGTTGCCATTTAGCAAAGCAGTTTATGAATATACCTCTTGATCTTTCTTACTTTTATAAGATATATATTGAATTCTTGACTGCATTTGGTAGACTTCTTAGTTGGCATCTCTAACTTTACTGTTCTGAAAAAAACAAACAACAACGTTCACATCAGACTTATGTGATCAGGGCCTCATCTTCACTCTTTTGGTCATTCTTTTTTGTGTGTGTGTGTCCGGTCTGAACTCTGGGCCTGGGCGCTGTCCCTCAGCTCTTCAGCTCAAGGCTAGCGCTCTACCACTTGAGCCACAGTGCCAGTTCCGGCTTTTTTTCTTTTTGCTTATGTGGTGCTGAGGAATCGAACCCAGGGCCTAATGCATGCAAGGCAAGCGCTCTACCACATCTAGTTACAGTATAGTACAGAATATTGTACAAGGTGTGTCATGCTGTGAGTTTGGTGATCTAAATCAGATTCCTCACACTGAATTTTTTATCTGTCAGTTATGGAGAAGTCCAGTTGTGAAGCATGTATTCTATAAAGTAACCAAAATGAGACATTTTCATATTTTTTTCAAGAAAAGCTTATTAAAAAAGCTTGGTATGGCCAGGCACCAGTGGCTCATGCTGTAATCCTAGCTACTCAGGAGGCTGAGATTTGAGGATTGCAGTTCAAAGCAAGCCCAGGCAGGAAAGTCCCTGAGACTCTTATCTCCAATTAATAAAAAAGCTTGGTCTGACAATCGACCAGAGTTTTTTTGTTTTTTGTTTTGTTTTGTTTTGGTCTTGAGGCTTGAACTCTGGTTCTGGGCACTGTCCCTCAGCTCTTCAGCTCAAGTTAAGACTCTACCACTTGAGCCACAGCATCATTTCTGATTTTCTGGTGGTTTATTAGAGTCTCATGGACTTTCCTGTCTAGGCTGGCTTTGAACTGGGATTCTCAGACCTCAGCTTCCTGAGTAGGTAGGATTACAGCCATGAACCACTGGTACCCTGCTTTCAACCAGGGTTTTATCAGGGGAAAATTACTGAATTGAAAAAAATCCTGATTAAAAAAAATTTCCCTTAGTATTATGATAAAGGAAGTTGAAACTTGTTGGAATAGAACTGATTACTCATTTTAAAAAAATGTTGAAAAAAACTAACCTTTTAATTTTTAAAAAACAATTACTGGTATTAAATTAAAATTAAAATTTGAATTTTTATTTAATTTTTAATCAGTGTTTAAAATTTGAGACATGAATAGGATAACTTTAAGTTTTGTTATTAAAAGTGGTTAAAAAACTTTTTAAAATGTTAAAATGTAAAAATAATTGAGAGGAATATAAAGCAATTACCTTTCTTTACTGAAAGGCCATATCCGACATTAGAAATTTGTTCTAGTAAACAAATATATCAAAGGCTTATATAAAATCTAATTAATTTCTCCTTAGCACCGATTTGTTAGTAATTTACCCTAAATTTGCTCTGTATATTATTTGTAGCAAGTAAGCTATACTTGATGTTAGACATCTTTATGTAAAATACAACAATCTCCTAAGTGTTTATATGAGCCAGGTATAAAATCAGATGAATTTGTAAACTCAGAGCTAACCCATTAATATGTGATGACATTTGTTAAAATAATACCTCTCTATTGGATAAAGTTTCTTCCTTTAAGCAAAAAGAAAGGAAAAGTAAAGAAAGTTAAAGGTGGAGATGAATGAGATTGCAGTTGTTTGCATTCTGGGCAAAATGTAAGACACCCCCCCCCCCCCCCCCCCCCCCCCCCAGTTTAAGAAATAACTTGGAGGTTGGTGCCAGTAGATCACACTTGTAATCCTAGGAGGCTGAGTCCTGAAGGAGTTCAGTTCAAAGCCACAGAAGTTCTCAAGACTTCACCTTTAGTTAACCAGCAAAATGCTGGACTGCTGGAGAGTGGCTCAAGTGATAGTATACTGTCTAGCAAGCATTAGGTCTTCAGTTCAAACCCCAGTACTGCTAATGAATGGATGAATGAATGAACGAATAAATGAAATGAGAAGAGCAAGAAGGTAAATTTATCTTAACAATATTGCAAGAATCATCATTGTATAATCTTAATAAAATGACTTAATTTAAGCTATATTGATCATAAAAGTTTATGAATTGTTTTAAGCCTTCTCTCTAGTTAGTAAGCTTGAACAATATTAACCTGATCCTGGAAAAATATTTTAAATCTATAGGAAATATAAAAATATATGAAATACAAGTAATTTTGACACATTGTAAATGTTTGAACTATTTATAGGTGAAAAGGAGCTCAAATAATATAAATAGGCCATATATGATTTTCTGTTAATAACATACATACAAATAACTTGTAAATTTCTACCTATCTCTTTCTTTAATCCCATCAGTCTAGTACTTTACACTCTTCTCAAAGTCTAGTACTTTACACTCTTCTCAAAGCCTTTTAGTGTAATTAGACATATCAGTCTTAGATCATTAAACCAATTTGAGGATTCATGCCTGAAGTCTCTGCACTCAAGAAGAGGCAGGGTGGTTGCTAGTTTGAGATTAACCTGGGCTTTGTAGTGATTTTATAGTTACCTTGAATTACACAAGAAGACCCTGTTTTCAAAAATCAAGAACTGCAGACATCGCTCCTCCGTGGTGGAAGGCTGCCTTAAAACAAAAATCACCTTTGATCACGAAAAATACCATGCCTATAATCATGCCTATAATCTTAGCTACTACTTGAGGCAGATAACAGCTCAGTTGCAGTCTAGCCCAGTCAAAAATTTTGTGATATCTCATCACAACAGAAAAAGCTGGGTATGGTAGTACACGAGACTGACATCCTCACTATAATGGGGAATTTAATATGAGGATGGTGGTACAGGCCAACCCAGGCAAAGTGTGATACCCTATCTGAAAACTAACCAGTGCATAAAAGGGCTGGGGGGCCTGGCTCATGCAGTAGAGCACCTGCTTTAGCAAGTATGAAGCCTGGAGTTCAGAGCCCTCAGCCTTTCCTCCCCACAAAAAGTTTTAATTGTGGGATGCCTAATAATCTGTTAGATACACTGAGAGTAGCTGTAATTTTTTTTTAGTGAACTGTAGCAACCATGTAGCATTTTCATTATAATTTGGATTAGAACTTCAACTGCAACCAAATTGCTGCTATTTGAATGGTTCTTTAAAATTTTTATATAACAAAGTTTTGTTGCTAATAACTACGTTCTTAAAAGAGCACCTAATATTAGGATTTACTTATATTTTGAATTTTTGAGTAAACTTTTATTTTGACATTATTGTAGATTTGCATGCAGTTGTGAGAAATAATACAAAGAAACCCCTTGTAACCTTCACCAGTGTCCCCTTATATTAATGTCTAGTGAAACTAGCATATGGCCATGACTAGAATCAGTTCTGATGCAGTCAAGATACAGAGCATTCCCATTCTAGGAGACAATGTTCTATAGTTTTACCCTTCTTATAATGTCTTTGTCTAGTTGTTGTTTTTTTTTTTCAATTAAGATGTCACTGGCCTAGTAGATAGGTTAGGAAGTATTCCCTTGCTTTTATTTTCCTTAAAAAAATTATGTGATATGACTGTAATTTTATCACTAATTTTCTGTTAGAATTTACTACAAACCTTTGGACTGGTATCCTTCCTCTTCTTTTTCTCCTTGTCTTCTCCTCCTCCACTTCTCTATTACTTAATAGATAAAAAA
Source organism: Dipodomys spectabilis (assembly GCF_019054845.1). Taxonomy (NCBI): domain Eukaryota; kingdom Metazoa; phylum Chordata; class Mammalia; order Rodentia; family Heteromyidae; genus Dipodomys; species Dipodomys spectabilis. The sequence goes on along the minus strand of NW_024870686.1, from coordinate 7,798,858 downwards.
CTAGTCAGATTATCAACACTTCTTGTGTGAATTTTGGGAGTAATGTGTCATTAAAAGGATTGGATAATTTCTGTCTTAATTCTTAAATTTGTATGTAGATTTGTTTGTGTATTTTTCTTTCATTAGGCGTTTGATGTCTATAGGGTCTGTAGTAATCTTGCCTGTTTCATGACGGATATTACTGATATTTTCTCTTTCACTGTCAATATCATTGAGGTTTATTGATTTTGAGAAATACTTTCTTAATTCAGTCTTTTGCTATTTCTTTTTAGACTTCCACTAACAAATGAGACTTTTCAAAATACATTGTTCAGATTCTTATTATTTTAAGTTTTATCAATTGCCTTAGAATATTGCTTTGTAGTTTAATTCTTTTGCATGCATAACACTGATTTTTAATCACTGATTTTCAATTTTTGGAGTATGTTTTGCAGATATGTGAAAAGAATGGTTCTTGAGATTTTTAGATGGAGTAGTCTAGAAGTATAGGTTGAATCCTATTGGCTGGTGGTGTTACTGAGTTTTTCCTTATCCTTGCTAATTTTTTTTTTTTTTTTTTGCCTACTTCAATCAGTAGTGAGTAAAGAACAAGAAATGAAAGCCAGCACCAGTGGCTCACTCCTGTAATCCAAGCTGAGGATTACAGGAGGCTAAAATCTGAGGATCGCGGTTCAAAGCCAGCCTGGGCAGGAAAGTCCATGAGACTCTTTTATCTCCAATAAACCACCAGAAAACTTGAGCTGTGGCTCAAGTTGTAGAGTGTTTGCTTGAGCTGAAGAACTGAGGGACAGGGTCAAGCACCATGACTGACCAAAAAGAAAAAGTAGGAAATGAGATTTCTAGCTATAATTGTGGATTTGTCTCTTTTTCCTTTAGGTGTTACTAGTTTTTGTTTCATGTATTTTGTAGCTTTGTTGCCTGGTACGTACATGTTTAGGATTATTTTATCTTTTTGGTGATTTGGTCTTTTTTCATTACATAAAGCCTTATTGCTGATATGTTTTTTCACTAAATTCTATTTTAGCTGATGTTGACATAGACTCTCCTGGATTTTTTTTTTCACCTCCTGAGATGATTTTGTGACAAATATGTGGCTACCCACTTACACTTTCAACCTGCCAATATGACTATATTGAAACTGAGTTTTTTGTTTCTTTGTTTTTTTTTTTTTTTTGGTCAGTCATGGCGCTGAGGAATCGAAACCAGGACCTCATGAAGGCAAGCACTCTACCACTGGGCCACCTTTCCAGCCCACACCTGAATTTCTTTTTTTGGGGGGTTGGGGTCCGGTCGTGGGGCCTGAACTCTGGGCCTGGATGCTGTCCCTCAGCTCTTTAGCTCAAGGCTAGCACTTCCGGCTTTTTTCTTTTTGCTTATGTGGTGCTGAGGAATCGAACCCAGGACCTCATGCATGCAAGGCAAGCACTCTACCACTAAGCCACCTTCCCAGCCCCCTGAATTTCTTTTGAACAGAATATAGTTGCACAATAACTTTTACATCTGCACTGTCAATTTCTAATTGGTATATTTAGACCCTGACTGCTGTCTTCTGATTTTGCTTGAACTATAATACAGTAAGTTTATTTTTTCTTCAATGGCTGGGTTTATGAAAATTTGTTGTAGTGGTAGTGGAAGCTAATAGAAGCTAATAGAATACTGTTTTTCTTTTTCATTCAGTTTGAGATCTTCCAACTCCTTGGTATGGCAAGTAGTGTTGTTGTTTTTTTTTAATTGTGAAAATACCTTACAGAAGGGTTACAATTACAAGGTAATGAGTACATTTCTTTTTTTCTTTTTCTTTTTAAATTTATTGTGAAAATAACATACAGAGGGGTTACAATTACATGGGCAAGGTAATGGGTGCATTTCTTACCAAGGATTGTTTCCTCCTCCTTTGTTTCCCCTTCCTGTCCCTTCCTATCCCCCCATCTCCCCACCCCCACCCCTTGCCAAAGTTGTAAAGTTCATTGTTTGACATACATCTTGTATATGTCATTGTTACAATGGGTCCACCTGTATCCCTATTTAAACAATTTTTTTCCCTTCCCCTCCACAAATTATACCAACATCAAATACAGTGAAAACGGGTTATACTGTGGGGGAGGGACATACAAAGCAACAAATAAATAATCTTATTATAAATATGTTAGAAACAATAGCAAGAAAGAAGAAACATTTGAGTCCTTAACCTGGGGTTCATTTCGCCTAACATCAACTTATCTGACCATTTCTGCTTGTCTCAGACATACTAGTTATTGCAAATAAGGGAAACCATGGGACCTATGTTTCTTTGGACCTGGCTTACTTCACTTAATATAATTTTTTCCAAGTCTTTCCATTTCCTAACAAATGGGGCAATGTCATTCTTTCTGATGGAGGCATAGAATTCCATTGTGTATATACACCGCATTTTCTTGATCCCCTCATCTACTGAGGGGTATCTGGGTTGATCGCATATCTTAGCTATGGTAAGTAATGCTGCAATAAACATAGTTGTGCTGGTAGCTTTAGTAAGGTCTTGTTTGTGAAAATTTGGGTAAATGCCTAAAAGTAGGATTGTTGGGTCATAGGGTAGCTCTGTGGGGAGTCTTTTGAGGAGCCTCCATACCGTTTTCCAAAGTGGTTGAACAAGTTTACACTCCCACCAACAATGCAGTAAGGTTTTCTTCTGTCCACATCCCCTCCAGCATCTGTTGTTATTAGAGTTCTTGATTATGCAAGTAGTGTTTTTTATCAACTCCTGGACATTCAGATTATGGTGTAAGATACTGTTATTTAAACCTGATAGGCTTAATTTTACTAATTTTTACTTTATATTGCTCTGGCAAGAGAACTTCAAGGTTTGGTAGCACTGCTTCCTTATAGTCAGTTGAAAGCAGAAGAATATGATTCCTGCCTGGTCAATTTTGACACCTCAGAGGGAGCAGTATTTCTGTCTCCCTATGAAGACTCTATTGATAGTTTTCTGGCTTGGAAATAGTAGTTCCTTATTATTTTACCCACTGGCCTCCACTGACATCATGAGGTTGAGAATGGCTTTGTTACTATTAAGTGGTAATGAAAGACATGATTCTCTACTAGGCCTTCTCAGACACCACTCCAGTAAGAAGATGTAAGAGCCTGTTGCTCTTGCTGGCTGGGACTGGAAGTTAGTTCATGATCCACATGTAGTCTCTCCACTAATGCTCTGGGGAGGAGGGATAAAATAAAATGTCTTGGCAGAAATGAAAGTCCAGGTTCCTGGGTTTCTCATTAAAGCTTAGTGATGAAAGTACACATACAGGTTCATCATTAGGTCTTGACTGGCATGGGTTGGCTAGGCTTCATATCAAGGAGGTGTTTAGCTGTGTGCAGTACTAGTCACATACTAATACACAGAGCATAACTGTCGGATATCTTAGTGCTTTTGGAGGGGAAAGAGGGTGCTGATCCTGGGATTTGAACTCAGGGCTTGGGTGCTGCCCTTCACTTTTTTGCTCACTCTACAACTTAGCCGTATCTCCACTTCCTGATTTTTGGTAGTTAATTGGAGATAAGAATCTCATAGATTTTCATTCCCTGCCTGATTTGAACCTCAGTTTTCAGATCTCAGTCTCTCAAGTAGCTAGGCTAACAAGGGTGAGCCACCTATGCCCACCTTTGTTTTAGCTTTTAAAATGGCATAAAAACCAAAATTATGTTTTGGCATTTACAGTTGAAATTAATAATTGTGACTAAAAAAGAATTTGTCAATAGCCTACTCCTTTATCAACTGGTAACTGGGCGAAAAGTCTACAGTCAGGCTTTTTCATTATCTTCTTTTTATGCCATTTACTCTTAAGCTCAACATTAAGGTCGGAATTGTCCATCAGCAAGTATTTTCCTACTTTGTCTAAGTAAGAAGAACTATTTTTAAAAACATTAAAAAGTCACTGAACATATGGCATAAGGTTTTTATTGTATAAAAAAATCGGAGATGTTATTGAGTGGTAAAGGGAATAATAGCAATTATTTAGGATTGAGGAGGCACCATAATTAAAGTAACTTGGCTGTTAGAGAATTTACTACTGGAAATTTTGCCAAATGCCATCTCTTTCCTGCTATAACTCCACCTTTGTTGTGCAGTGTCATGTGGTTGTATTGTATTACTCATTCAACGAGGCTGAGAAAACTGTGATGCCAAATAAATAAATAAATAATACATGTTAGTCTAAAAACTAAAACCTTCTTCAAACAGATCCCTACTTTTATAACTAGTATGTATAGGAGAACTATCTTTACACCTAAATACCTTCCAGCATGCTATTTAAGTGGATATCAACAAAGGAGTATGCTAGCTGATAGGATAGTAAAAGGCGAATTCAGTTATACCCCTTTACTCAGGAGGGCTTGGAAGAAGCTTTGGAAGAGAAGTAGGGTTGTTGATGACCCCAGGAGGCAGTGCTATTCTTAAATACCCTCTCTGCTATAGAGAAGACATTGCTAGCAGCAAGTTTGTGACTATACAAGGTAGAGGTTAATTGCTAGAAGAAAATGTAGTAGTTGAGTTTAATGGGAAATGGGCATTGTGTATTATATAATTCAGTCATTGTTCCATGTGAAATCTAATTTAGTCTTTTGAAATTCTTAGGTTTGCATTCCTTCAGCACTTACTTGATATTAGGTACTATGCTATGTGCTTTTCTAGAGTTCAACAAATCATCCCTGTTTTTTTGTTGTTGTTTGGTAGTACTGCGTTTGAACTCAGGACCTTATGCTTGCTAGACTGGTGCCCTGCCACTTGAGCCAGCCCTCGAGCAGTATTTCATCTCATAAAGTACCTGCATTTTGTGTGTTGAGTGTAGAAAATAGAGTACAGCACCACACTTATAATGGTTCCATGTTTTGCACTTGACTTTCTTTTCTACAAGGACTGTATGCTGGCAGAAAGTTAGGTTCTGTCTTTTTTCCCCTGAGTGCTTATCCATCTATCAACATCTTGCCAACACCTATTATAAAATACTTCATTTATTTCTTAAGAAACTTATATCCTTAGACTTGTACTGTTCCATTGGTCTATTAATGCTGGTTCTTGATCCATATCATTTTAACAATTAGAAGTTTCAATATTAGTAAGCTCATGTTTTCCATTTCTTCAGGGCTTTGTAGCAACTGGAAAAATTTAAATAATCAGTTTATTTCATCTCAATTATTCTACTTAGAGTAAAATTTAAACTTCTGTCTGGCCCCATTTATGTACCTGATAATATTTCATGATTTTCCTGTTCCTTCTTATGTTGTAGCTGTACTGACCTCCTTCCTATTACTCAAGTTGGTTTATCTTAGACTCTTTTACTACCTTCACTGTCTACTCTTTGGAGTGCTGGTTCCTTTGTTTGTGATGCTTTATACTCAAATATTTATGTAATTGCTTTTCTTGATATTTAGTCTTTGTTATTGAACATAATACAGATAATCAGTTATATACAGATATATTCAGAATTGTTGTCACTAGGCTTCTGTAGTCCAGAAAGAATCATAATTCTAGATAATGTTAAAACCTATTAAGAGATTTTAAAATGCATAAAATTTTTATTGATTGCTGTGGGTACAAAGAGAATTTTTTTTGTGTGTGTATGTCCAGTCATGGGGCCTGAACTCTGGGCCTGGGCATTGTCCCTCAGCTCTTCAGCTCAAGGCTAGTGCTCTACCACTTGAGCCACAACACCACTTCTGGCTTTTTTCTTTCTGCTTATGTGGTGCTGAGGAATCGAACCCAGGGCATCATGCATACAAGGCAAGCACTCTACCACTGAGCCACCTTCCCAGCCCCTACACACAGAATTTTATAATTTCATCTAGAAGATCTTGGTAGTACCCATTTCCTTTATATTGTATCATTTTTTCCCTCAATTAAGTAGTATGTAAATCCTCATGAGTGTTCTTTATTAATTAAATTTATTTTTAAACAAAGTAATATATATATAACTACACACACACACACACACACACACACACACACACACACACACACACACACACACACACACACACACACACACACACACACACACACACACACACACACACACACACACACACACACACACTTCTTTTTTGTCGGTCTTGGGGCCTGAACTCTGGGCCTGGGCACTGTCCCTCAGCTCTTCAGCTCAAGGCTAGTGCTCTACCACTTGAGCCATAGCACCACTTCCAGCTTTTTTCTTCTTATGTGGGGCTGAGGAATTGAACCCAGGGCCATACTCTACCGCTGGGCCACCTTCCCAGCCCCACTAAGTAATTTTTGATTGTGTAGATTCTTATAAATCTCGTGTATGTTCTTACTTAAGCATTAGAAGTTTCATATCTGTAATTGGATTGATTTCAGATATTTAGTAGTTTACTAGGTCATTAAACAGTTTCACTAACATTTATTAACCCTCCGGAAGTTTATGTAGTAAGAATTCTCTAAAAGGTGTCAAAGGGAATGGTTCTTGAGAAGTCTTCCTCTAGAAAGGCACAGTGGTATACCTGTAATCCCAGACTCAAAGGCTGAGGCAGAATGATTGACATTCAAAGCAGCTTGAGTTGCATAGCAAGACCCCTTTTTCAAAACAAGCAAGAACCAAGCAACAAAAAAGCACATGCCTAGCAACTGTGAGGCCCTGAGTACAAACCCCATTAAAATTCTTTTTCACTCTCTTACTCTTTCTCTTTCTCTCTATTCTTTCTTTCTCCTTCTCCTTCTCTCTCTCTTTTTCTCTCCCTCTCTCCTCCTCTCTCCCCTTCTCCCCCCTACACACATACACACACACACACACACACAAACACACAAAACAATAATAACAACAAAAATTCAAAGGAAAGGTGAGAATGCTAGGGGAAGAGAAAGGGAAGAGGAAGCAAAGAGAAAGGAAAGAACAGAGAAAAGAAAATGCCTCTCCCAGTCTTAGCTATGACATTTTCTTATTAATGCACCATTTTTGTGCATTTTAGGGTTAGACCAAGATTGAGATCTAGTCTAAGACTGAGAACAATTTCATCCATACTGAGATACAGTTTGTGAGTATACATAATGTTTTTTATTAACAATCATAAAATGTAATGATGAAAAGGAAGCAATTGCTATTTGATAAAATGAGTTGTTATCTAAAGTAGTCAAAGAAAGTTTACTACAAAACTAAGCTAATGGAGGGTTCTGCTATTTAGATAAACAACCTTGTTTCTTTGGTTTGCTGATTTTGTAGATTTAGATACAACAGTGAAAAGATAAATTTAGCTGGGTACTAGTGGCTCATGCCTAAAGTTCAGACCCCGGGCAGACAAATAAATCCTCAAGTGTCTTATCCCTAGTTAACATAGACATAGCTCCAGTGGTAGAGGGCCAGCTGAGGGGGCGGGGGGGGGGGGGGGGGGGGAGAGAAGACAACCAGCAGGAATTGAGAGGCCCTGACCATCCTTTTCTCCATATAATTTTTCTTTTCCTTTTTTGAAATATCTGAGAGTTGCTTGAAGATATTATGGTACTTTACTGCTGAAAATATTAGCATATAATATCTGCTAAGAATAAAGACATTAGGTTATATAACCAGGATCTAATTATCACATTTGAGTAGGTAAGCATTATTACAGTACTATGTAATGCACAATTCATCTTAATGTTTTATAAGAATATTTCTTTTCCATCAGTACCCAGTTAACTCTGAATAGTTCTCTAAACCCTTGAACTCTTTTGTGGACACTTAAAAAATGGTGTATCATTTCATCAATACCTAGTTGTCATTTGTTTTCTACAGATGCTCTCAGTATCCACTGTATTGTTGGCCATTTTTAAAAACATGTTTTACTTTTGGTTTGATAACTATGGCAATATTTACTGTCATTTATTTATATTAGATGCTTTAGAAATGCATTATGAAACCGCTTTAAAAGTTGTATTAAGAAGCCAGCATGGTGGTACACTCATATCATTCCAGTATGCAAAGTGGTAGAAGCAGGAAAATCACAAGTTCAAGGTCAACTTGGGCTACATAGTGAGATGCTGTTTCAAAAAAAAAAAAAAGTCAAAATAAGACTTTTAGTTTCACCTCTCAAAATTTGCTAATGGCCCTCTCAAAAGACTTTTATACATTAGTGATCCAGCCTTAATTTCCTAACAATGTATATTCGCAACTACAAAAATATATAAACAATAATTTTCCACTTAGAAACTGTGGCCTGTCAGTTACCACATGATAGGAAGGCTGAGAAGCAGATTTCTAGCTTTACTTATTATGTCTTTAAGAAGGATAGTAACCCCATTCTGTAGCTTGGTTGCAACCCTGAGAAAAGCCAAATAAGAACATTCAGCTAACCACTCCCAGATTCCTGGACCTCAGAAACTTTATGAAATAATATTTATTCTTCTAAGCTGCCAAGCATTGAGAAACTTGTTAGGCAGAAATAGATGATTAATATACAGTGAGACAGTTTTTAAGACTTAATTGCTTTTGCAAAATGAAATGTAAGAAGTATAAGCAGGAAACATTGAAATTGATTATGTATAAGAAAACATATTCTAAAGTATACCATCTTAGTATAAATTTAAGTTTAGGAAACATTGATACTCTACTTATTAAAAAATAAAATTACATCAATGATCGGAGGAAAACACTAAAAGTTAAATGGTCCTGGGAACAAACAATCCATCTGTATTTCTAATACCGACGTTAAAGGAAATGAAGAATAACTAACTCAGCCAGGCACTGGTGGCTCATGCATGTAATCCCAGCTACTCAGGAGGCTGAGATCTGAGAATCGTGGTTCAAAGTCTGCCTGGGCAGGAAAGTCCATGAGACTCTTATCTTCAATTAACCACCAGAAAATGGGAAGTTGTGCAGTGGCTCAAGTGGTAGAGTGCTAGCCTTGAGCTGAAGGGTACAGGGACATTGCCCAAGCCCTGAGTTGAAGCCCATGACCACCACCAACAACAAAAAAGAATAATTAACTCAAGTAGCTTTTGAGCCCAACACAGGGGCGAGGAAAATTTCAAACAAACTCTGTATTTTTAAGGGTTTTTTTGAAGTGTGTAATATTGTAATTCTGAAAATTTACATATAATGCAGAACTGAGTGTATAAATAAGTGTGTTGGGAAGCAAGGCTTTTTTATGTGGAAGGGCAAATAGTGTGGAATGGGGGAAGACCAAAGAAAACGTTGAGTAGGATTGAAGTGTAGGTGTCAAAATCATTGTGTGTGGAAGACAGGATAGGGTTAAGGCAGTTCTGCTGCAGAAAATACCTTCAAGCAGTGGGACTTATAGAGCCCAGCTTCTTCCTGCAACTGTTTGTACTTGCTGTTCCTTACATGGTATAAAAGTGCATCAGAACTCTGAAAAAAAAAAGATTTTTTTTTTGTTTAATAGGAAAGGAATGGATCATACAATCCTGAACAGGGTGTTGTTCTAAAAATTAAACGCGTACTAAAACAAGAATAATGATAATGGAGCCATTTCATAGGAACATGGAAGCCATTTTGAAGTGTTCCTATTAACTGAACTTGGGAACATTTAACTATTAAAATGAATGATATCAGTAAGAAGCTATATAACCCATTCAATAAAGTAGGAGTAGGAGAGTTCATGTAGGGATGATAAAGAATGTGTGTGATATATCGCAATGTATTCCAACCTTATTAATATCTATTATGTACATACCTCTAAAAAAGAATATAGACAAAATATAAAAATTGGTGAATTTGAGCAAAGGGTTTTACAGAAATTCTCTGTGTTTGAAATTATGCTAATTGGAAGTTTTAAAATGACCCCATCTCATTTTCGATCAGAAAATTTTATAAACATTGCTATGATTATTAATTCTCCTTGTCTTTTACACTATTCTGAAGAAAACTATTGGGCTTTAAGTTTGTTGAGGTTGTTTTGAAGTAAATGCAATCTATATCTTTCTTTTTGTCTTGCTTTTGCCAGTAAACTCAGTGTTCTTAATTGGGAGAATATGTTCTCTGCATTCTTTGAGAATTCATTACCTTAGTTTCACACTTGGTAGATACTAATTCCAAGGAAGTGTTTTATCTAAATTAGCCTTCTTTGTTTTCTGCATATGACTGTTAAATCTGGGGTGAGCAATATTTTTTCTTTGAAGGGAAAGAATCAGGCCCAATTCTTAGAATTGGTATACCTCTTGATGTGGACTTTAAGAGAATCTCCTGAATTGACAGTCTTGAGTGGAAAAGGAAGGGCATACAGTTCATCATCTGCTTAACTTTTTGAGTGAAAGTGAAACAAATGTATAATTATTTGAAGACTGAGCATCATTTTGTACATGGTAATTTCTCTTGAAATAAATAGTACTTACTAGTTTTATTAGGGAGGCACTCAGGTAAGGAAATAATTAGCTAGGAACTAAATAAAGAAAACTTTACTGTATGAACAAACTGTTCATTATTTATAGATTATGAGAATTTGTCTTCTGCTGTTTTGTCAAAGTGTTCTTTCTGAAGAGAAGTAATGTTCTGTGTACCAGTTTTGTTTATAGTCTTTCCCTCAGGGTTCTTCCTTTGTGGAGAAGAATGTATTGTTTTTTTAAAAAATTCTAGTTATATGTATTGGGCTTCAGTGTTTAGAAATGGGCCCCAGGTGAGTATAAAAGAATCTTTTTTCTCTATTGATGTTCCAATCTTTCCATATGTTGGTTTTCTGTTATTCTATTACCCTCCATTACACTGCGAGTGAGTGATATATTGCTTATGACAGAACATAAAAATGACTCTTGTTTTAAAGAAGTTATTAGAATGCCAGGGGCATAACAGACAGACATGGGAGAGTATCTGCAGAATAACAGCACATTTTATGAACTTGCTTGTAAAATAAGTCTTCTTTTTATTTAAAAAAACCTAATAAGGAAAAATAAAATAACCTCCTACCTATACTCTTTGCAAAAGAAGGACAAACATGTAAGTGGAAATATTAATGATTTTAAAAGAGAAGTTAGGTGAAGAAGATTAAAGAGGGCAAAGAATGTCAGCAGTGGAAAATATGTAAAGTATTTAATATCATCATACCAAAACCTTATCTTATTTGTTTTTTTGTTTGTTTGTTTTTTGTTGGTCATGGGACCTGGGGCTTGGCTTGGGCACTGTCCCTGTGCTCTTCAGCTCAAGGCAAATGCTCTACCGCTTGAGCCACAGCACCACTTCGGGTTTTCTGGTGGTTTATTGGAGATAAAGAGTCTCACAGACTTTTCTGCCCAGGTTGGTTTTGAACCGTCACCCTCAGATCTCAGCCTCCTGAGTAGCTAGGATTACAGGCGTGAGCCTATAATTTCTTTTAAGGGCAGGTTTGTATACATACTTTTCTCAGTATTGAATTCTTAGGAATGTTTGGCATCTTTTTCCTTGTGGTTATATTCATCATGGCTCCCATGTGAGTGCTGATCTTGAGTTATTAAAGTTTACTTTGGGCCAAATCAGGAAAAGAAAGAAAATAACTGTGACCATGCAGCCACATTCATATATACATTGGATTTACTTTTTTTCTCCTAGGATATAGGATAATGTTAAATAATAGATTGTAGTTTTTGTTTCAGAAAAAAAAAAGAATGGAAAAGGTTAAATATTTTCAGTTCAGATACTATAAACTCAGAAAGAAAAAAAATGATACATTGTTAAAGATGACTTAGTCAAGATAGTTTTTCCAAGAAATATTTTGAAATGTGAAATAGAAGTCTTTAAAATGTATTAAAAGCCATAAGAGCTGAAGGAGATTGAATATTATTTATAATGGAAAAAATAGAGCCAGAATTTACAAAAGCCCTATAATGGAAATAAATGTTCATTCAGTGCAGCATCAGTGCCAAGAGTACAAGGCTAAAGAACATTTTAAAGAACTTTCTATAAGATTAATGTACAAGAGGTGGACTTAAGGGAGTCACAAGGTAAATTGGGTTTTTGGGAAGCTCAATAGACTACAAGAAGATTTATAATTACAAAATGACTCCTTTCCTACAGTTTCCCTCCAAACATGTCTTACTCAACATTATCATGACCTTTTTTTCCTACAAACCTGAATTGATCATCACACTCCAACTTTAGTAGTGCCTTTGTCCATTAGTGTGATATAGTCATGAATGTTTTGTGTTGTTATTTAAAGCAACCTTCAATATTATTTTGTAGCTTCTTTTGATCAAAAATTCAGTAAAACTTATCCATTTAAAAACAAAAAGACATCTTTAATTGGCATGAAAAACTAACATTCCAGGCTGGGAAGGTGGCTCAGTGGTAGAGTGCTTGTCTTGCATGCCTGAGGCCCTGGGTTCGATTCCTCAGCACCACATAAGCAAAAAGAAAAAAGCTGGAAGTGGCGCTGTGGCTCAAGTGGTAGAGCGCTAGCCTTGACCTGAAGAGCTGAGGGACAGCGCCCAGGCCCAGAGTTCAGGCCCCATGACCAGACCCAAAAAAAAAAAAAAGAAAAAAGACAAACTAACATTCCAAGACCCCGCATGCACAAACTGTAAGTTGTTTAAACGTGAAAAGAATACCTTATCAACAGTTACTATTCTTGGGATATAAGAGTAGTTTTCTTTTGATTTGACCTATCATTTCTCTTTGAGCTAGAAACTGAAACTTAATTTTTATTGAAATAGCAAAGTATATGTGGTCACTTTAAAACATGCCACAGAGTTGGTTTATACATATTTACAAATATGTATAAATATATATGTGTAAAATCTTGTTCGTATGCCCATTAATTGTTTGGCTTTCTGGCTTTCCTAAGTAGTTTTCAACATTACATATTTTTATCACATGGAAGATTATATTAACAATGTTTTATATAGTACTTGTTGCATTTGAATTTCTTGGTGTTTTGTTTTTAATGTAGCCTTGATTTAGCTAAGTAAACTTAATAACCAATGAAGTTTTCCCTCAGAATCTGATAAATTTTTAGATTTTGTTTTGTGTCAGGAGTGATGGGTAAGGTGAAAACCATACTTATCCTCCTATAAATACATGAAGCTTGATGATAACAAAAGACCAAGCAGGCAAGTTCAACAATGAGAGACTACAAGGTATAATTGTTTAAAAAAAAAAAACTCTCATGGACCTGTGCAGTGCATGCAAACTTTTTAATTAAAAATATATGGGCTGGGAAGGTGGCTCATGAGACCCTGGGTTAGATTGTTCAGCACCACATAAACAGAAGAAGCCAGAAGTGGTACTGTGGCTCAAGTGGTAGAGCACTAGCCTTGAGCTACACAGCTGAGGGGCAGCATCCAGTCCCGGAGTTAAAGTCTCATGACCGACAAAAATAAAAAAATAAAATGTAGCTATGTAGGGACAATGTTAAGAGATCTCTGTAGTAATTTTTATATTGTTGTGTGCTGGTCTTAGCAAGGTTAGACTTATCTTTAAATAAAACTATGCTATTTTAGTTAGATTACAGTATGTTCCCTGAATTAGAAAGTAAATCAGTGTACACAGTATGTTCAAGACTTTCTTCAGTGATATGGGTAGTAACGGTAGGAGATAAAATTTGATACAAGAGTAGTCTGAAGGCAAGTTGATCATATTAAGATTTCATTTTTTAATTTGTCAGCTATATAGTAGAAATAAAAACATTGTTTTTCTTTTTATGTGGCAATCCTGGGGCTTGAGTTCAGGGCCTGAGCTCTGTCCCTAATATTTTTTACTCAAGACTAGCATTCTACCACTTGAGCCACAGCTCCACTTCTGGCTTTTTGGTGGTTAATTGGTGATAAGAGTCTGCTGGACTTTCCAACTGGGACGGTCTTCAGACTGCAATCCTCAGATTTCAGCCTCCTGATTTTATATATTTATATATACATATATATTATATAGTTATATGAAATTGTATTTATGTGCTTATATATAATTTATATATTTATATTATTTACATATATTTATATAATATTTATTTTATATGCATATATAAAAATATACTTTTTTGAGAAGAAAATAGCACCTGATATATGGGACTTGGCCTGACATACTGGGTAATGTGATTTCTATGCATCCTGGCAGTTTTATGGAACACCAAACATAAACCTGTTAGTGTAGATCATGTCTCAGTGATGTAAAATAAGGCTGCTTCATGATTTTTGTTTAAGCACTGACAAAAACAAAGTGTCTATGTAAGGTATAACATACCAGCGCATCCTCCTCTCCTAGTTAATCTGAATGACAGCAACTTACCCTGTCAGAATTGGTCTCATTTTCTAGTAGCCAACAATCCAGAGCAGATCTGTTTCTTTATGTCCTTTTCCTTGGCTTTTCTAACCAAAGTGTAACTGGAAGAATAGAGTCTTTTTCACATCATTCTACTGAGATATCTTACTGTTAGTCTGCAGGATGTTTTCCCTCACTGCAATGAAGAATAAGCCCAATTTGTTTAACTAGGTGCATTGTTAGTGATCTTTGACTAGAAGGCATTGACGCTTTTCTTAAACATGTTTCTCAAGGTATAATTTGTTCTTTCCAATATTTAGGAATTGAATGTTATAGGGGGGAGAGAGAAAGACTCTTTCAAGTTATCATGATTGTTAGCAGTTGAATGTCACACACACACACACACACACACACACACACACACAATGGTAAAAAGGCAGTCACACACACACACACACACACACACACACACACACACACACACACACACACACACACACACACACACACACACACACACACACACACACACACACACACACACACACACACACTGGTAAAAAGGCAGTCCCAGGCTGGGAAGGTGGTTCAGTGGTAGAGTGCTTGCCTTGCCTGCATGAGGCTCTGGGTTCGATTCCTCAGCACTACATAAGCAAAAAAAGCTGCAAGAGGTTCTGTGGCTCAAGTGGTAGAGTGCTAGTCTTGAGCTGAAGAGCTGAGGGACAGTGCCCAGACCCAGAGTTCAGGTCCCACGACTGACCAAAAAAAAAAAAAAAAGGCACTGTGCCAACTCAGGAAATTTCATAGTGGACAATAATATATTAATCATGTAATGAAAGTGAACAGGGCATGATGACTCATGTGTGTAATCTCAAGCTACTAGGGAAATGGATATGAGAAGGCCCATGATTTGAGGCCAAACAAACCAAGGCCTAAAAGGTTGGAGAGAACCATCTCATTAAACAAGCCAGGCATGGTAGTTTTTATATCTATAATTCCAACTACTCAGTAGGACAATTGAGGACCAAGGTCAACCCGTGCAAAAAACAGAAGACCTTATCTGAAAAATAACTATAGTTTAAAAAGGGTTGTGAGGATAGTTCAAATAATAGATAGAGTTCCAGTCTAGCAAGAATGAGGACTGCTAAAAAAGATCTGATTTTTAAACCTCTTCCCTTTATAGACTGTACCTCCTTCTACTATATTATATAACAAGCAGTATAATAATGCTTGAAATTTTGTTAATTTGGTATAGGGTACAGAATTCCAGTTACCTTGGCTCAATACCTTGCCCAAACTTGAAATTTTGGAATTTAGTCACACAAGCCCTGGTGCTAGAGTATTCCTAACAACATACAACATGTACACACGCATACATACTTTAAAAAATTTTTTGTTGTAAGGATGTCCAGGGATTACAGTTACATAAGTAAGGTAATGAGTACATTTCTTGTCAAACATCGTAACCCTCTCCTCGTTTTCTCCCACTTTCTCTCCCCCGTACTCCCTACCCTCCCAAGTTGTAAAGTTCATTTCCAACATAGTGTCTTGTGAATATTGCTGTTGCATTGGTTCATCCTTTGTCTCACCATTTTGTTATTCTTCTTCCCTTCCGCAGATCAGATAGGCATATATACAAGACACAGGGTACTAAAACAAACAAACAAAAAAAGTGACAATGGGATAAAACAAAATTGGGGGGAAAATGAAGAAAAAAAATTACTTCACAGTACAATAAAAACAAAAAAAACCCTTGTTTCCATATCTTGGAGTTCATTTAATTAGCATCATTTTATATGGTCATGTGTACATTTAGCAATTGTGATGCTTTCTAAAGGACGATCCTAGACCTACATTAATTATTCCAAATGAGGGAAACTATAGAGCCTATGTTTCTTTGGGTCTGGCTTGCTTCACTTATGATTTTTTTCCAAGTGTTTCCATTTCTTACGAATGGGGTGATGTCATTCTTTCTGATGGAAGCATAGAATTTTAAAATCTTATTTCTAAGAGTACTTTTTGTGTGTAAATCCTTGACAGTGAGAGGCATAAAAGACACGTGCTTTGCAACTCCATCATAACGATTTACACAGAAGGGCTGATAACCAGCTGTGGTGATATATTTATTCTGTATCTTTCCTGAAAGAACACACTATGAGTTTCATCATCATTTAGGAGATGTCTGTTTCAAAGTTGTTTTCTGTAGGACAGGAAGGTTTATCTTGTCATAAAAATTATACATCTCACACAGAGCTGAGAATAAATCTTAAACGTTTCTTCTTAGGTTTTGTTTTTTAGCAAATACCAGCAACCAAGTATTCCAAGGCAAAATCAGTATACTCCTCGGACTTAAATTTGTAAGTCTCCCTAAGGTCTTGCAGATAATTCTTTATCAGCTTGATATAGAAGTTTTTGACTTAAGTCTTTTTAAGGCTATCTAGATGGGAAAATATTAGGCTGTCAGGAATCCCAAAATAGCCTGCTGAAATTTTATACCAATTACAAACCTCTTAGGTAGTCTTTGTCACCATTCCTAGATAATTATATGCAGAAGCCATTACACGAATGACTGAGTCTATCAATTAAGTCACATTTACTCAAATGAATGTATAGTATCTTTTGCAAGCACAGACTAGAGATTATGTGAAGAGAATACTTTTAGTTTTTGAATGGTGCTAGTTCGTCTTAATTATAGCATTCTCTAAAATTTATGGCTATTAAAGCATCACAAATTTAAAATGTGAATTTATGTAAAGTAGTTTTCTATTTATGTTACACTGAGATTACTACAGATGTATTTAAAATTTTGTGTCTGAATGCTATTTGGTCTGGAAACAGATAATTTGAGATGGTACACAATGAACCCAAATGATACCATTCTTTTATAACATGACCAGTCTTAACCTACATGACTATATAATTTGCCATTGTTATTTAAAATACAAAATAAGTCTTTTAATGTTGACATAAGATCTTAGTTTAATCTACTTTAGAATATTGGATGTTTTTCTCCTTTAAGTATTTTAGCCCTAATTTCTCATCAGGTCTTCTTTGAAGATACTTTAATTCTTAAGTTAAAATAAATTCTACTGGACTGGGTGCAGGGCTTAAGTGGTAGAGAACTAAGTTCAAATCCTCAGTACTATCAAAACTACTTACGTGCACAGAATGAATTCTAGCAGGCAATCACTGGTGGATCATGCTTGTAATCCTAATGACTCAGGAAAATTGAATTTAAAGCCAGCAGACACAACAGATCCATGAGATTCTTATCTGCACTTAACCAACAAAAAAAAAACAGAAGTGTACGCGTGGTTCTAGTGATAGTGAGAGAGGCCCTGAGTTAAAACTCTGGTACCAACACATACACACACACACACACACTACAGTACCTTTAGTGAAATGTGTCATCTCTTTATAGTTTATATTGTAAATAAATTAGTATTAAATATAAGTATTTTTGTAACTCACAAAAGTTCATCTAAACTCACATAGAAACAGGAAACTGATCATTTTATTTCTATTGGAGGACTACTATGAGGATAGTCTAAGATGTTTGTAAATGCCACAAGTCTATTGGGCAGGTAGCATGCAAACATGGATACACTATACAGAGGGCTGGCTCATATTCTGGGTTGGGTGGAACAGAATGGCTAGAGATTTCTTTAGATCACCCAGAGTGGCATGCAACTTGATTATTTCTGGAATTGTCCATTTCATATTTTTGCCCTGTACATGACCCTATTATAGCTGACACCCTAGGAAGCCAACTGCTCTAATTCTGTAGGCTACTGTGCATTAGTTTCATGTATTCCAAGTCAATTAATTTAATTATTCTAGATATCAAAATCTGAAGATGCTCAAGTCCCTTAAATAAAACAGTGTAGTATTTTAAGTGTTTTATTATTGTTATTGTAAAGGTGATATATAGAAGGATTACCATTACATAAGTCAGGTAATGAGTATTTTTCTTTTTGAACAATGTCACCTCTTTCCTCTTCTCAGTTTTTCCCTTTGGGCCTTCCCACCCCACAAGTTGTATAGTTCATTTTTAACATAGTGTCTAGTGAGTATCACTGCTACATGTGTTCAACCTTTATCCCATTTCTGTGTTCCTCGTTCTACTCCCCCAAAGAGATAAACTTACATACAAGACAAAAGATAAAAAATTCAAGAACAGCAACAAAGGAATAGGGAAATCCCCCAAATACCTCATTTCCATTTCTTGGAGTACATTTCAATAAACATAATTTTATATAATCATATGCACATAGTATTAAGCCTTTGTGGTCCTCTCCTGAGATTATCCTGCTTTGGTCTTACTGTGTAAATGTCTAGAGTTCTATCTAATTTATCTGTCCAAAAGTATTTTTTTTTCTTTTACCATCCAAAACAAAACAGTGTAGTGTTTTTAAACAAGATCTTTTTTTTTTCCACTTAGAACTGAAGTAAGTAAGTAACTGAAGTACTTACAATAAGCACCTTATAACTTTCTCCATTGGTCTAAATTTGATCTTTTGGAAACCTGTGAGTAAAGTTAATCCTTTTGTACTCTTAATTTTTCAAGTATTGGAAGAGAGTTACCAAAATTTAAAGCCTTTTTGCAATCTTCTTTGCAAAAGAAGAAAATATGCATGTTTTTAATGCTTATACTATACAGCACAGAAACTGTGGTTTTCTCTTATATATTAGGTGCTGTACACATCCTGCTTGCTTAGGTTGTTTTGATCAATAGAGTTACAATTTTGCAGAGATGATTGTTACTTAACATGAGCAAAGGCTTATTTTTCCTTCCAATCTTTTTAATTTACAGAAGAGGATGGATGGTGATGTATAAAACATGTCCTTTGGTATGTGATAATAGAGGAAGATAGTTGAGCAGAAATGGTTAAAACTAAAGCATGAATCAGATTTGGTAAACAATTTCCTAAGCTACCAATTGGCAAGATGCTAATTATTATCTTAGAAAAATTAAGGGGTACTTTTCAACTTCAAGTTAAACAAATTACTTACTACCTGTTACAGGTGCTAGGAGACAGTTCCAACATTGTATGTTTATGTCTTGGTACCTACAGAGAGTTTGGTTACAGAATCCCTCATGGATACCAAAATCTACAGCTGCTCAGTCCCTATTTAGAACAGTATAGTATTTGCATACAGTCTATGCACAACTTTCCATATAGTTTAAACCATCTTATTGGATACTTCCAACACCTAATTCAGAGTACATGCTGGGTAGATGCTGTTTAACAGTAGGTGCTATGTAAATAGTTTTATGCAGTATTGTTTAGGATACAATCTGTACATGCTTCCTCCTCCACCCCTGAATATTTTCCGTCCTTGGATGGTTGAATCCATGGAAACAACCCATAGATATAGAGGCTGTACAAGGTAAAATTACAAAGGCCACTAACCAACAAACCAGCCTGCATGAGCGTGCGCGCACGCGCACACACACACACACACACACACATACACACACACACACACACACACACACACACACACATGTTCAGAGGCATTCCATTTTGGCTGCTGTTTTTCTGTTTTGCATGATTCTGGTCACTTAATGCCTCCTGATGAACACAGAAGGAAGAGCTATTGGTGTAGTATTCCTGAACGACTAGAGAACAGTTGTCTTTTTTCCTTTTCCTTTGTTGTACGTATTTCATACTAAGCTCTTAGATGTCCCAGAAATAACTGGAGAGTGAAATTGAATAAAATAATTTGGTTTTAGTCTAGGACATGTTTCTTGGCACTGTGGAACCTAAGTATGGAAAAGTAAAATTTATTTGAAACGAAAAAATACTCAAAAAATGTTGGAAAATACCAACATTAGGAGGGGATTGAGAATAATCCAAGGGTAATAAGTGTTGACTTTGCAGCTTTAGCAATTTCTTCAGAGAACCATCTGCTCTTCAACACTTTTAACATAAAAATTTATTTGTGCCTGTTTTGTCTTTTCTGACTTGAGCTTCTTGAAATCGGATACTAAATCCTATATTCATGCACATCTCTCAAGAATGCTCAATGCATTTCTTTGAATAAAAAGGAACATTCCTTTCTTACTTTTCTATCCCTAGATTTACATGTCTTTCTTTAAAAGAGTGTGTTAGCACGGTATGATGGCATGACAGTAATTCCAGCACTAAGAAGGCTGAAGCAGAAAGATCTCAAGTGAATGCCACCCTGAGCTACATAGCCAAACCCTTTCTCAAAAAACAAAAACAAGACAACAAAGCAAATAAAAGACTGTCTCTCGGGGCTGGGAAGGTGGCTCAGTGGTAGACTGCTTGCCTTGCATGCCTGAGGCCCTGGGTTCGATTCCTCAGCACCACATAAGCAAAAAGACAAAAGCCAGAAGTGGTGCTGTGGCTCAAGTGGTAGAGCGCTAGCCTTGAGCTGAAGAGCTGAGGAACAGCGCCCAGGCCCAGAGTTCAGGCCCCACGACCAGACCCCCCTCCAAAAAAAATGAGAAAAAATTTTATTATCAATAAACTTCATTTTATGCAAAGAACTTACTTTTAGCTTCTATTTGGAGAATGCTAGATAAATGGTAAATGGTGAATTCATAATATAGTTTATAATACAATTTGTTTTTATATTTTTTATACATAAATCTTTTGTTTTTACAAGCCATAGTGATTATTTGATATACTTTACTAATAGATTATAAAATAAGTTATGCTGAATAATTGAAATACTTTTTTGAAACAGTGCCAAATTTCAGACATATAAAACAAATACAAGCATGGCTCACTTTTATTTTATTTTTTGTAAAATATGAAATAGTACCCGAGGATAAATTAAATGTTCATGTGTTCAACTAGCTTAATGATTTTTATTTTAGCATGAAGATAGAAAATAATATTGCAAAATGATTATCATATGCATATTTGTGTCTTGCTCAAAGACCACTTGGAAATGCATTCATCTTCAGTTACATTCATCTGGATTTTTTTTGTTGTTGTTGCCGAGGCTGTACAGTTTGTTTAAATTTAAACATTGGGGGAATTAGGAGAGGGTCTGGGCTAATACTAGCTGTTTCTAAAGAAATGAGCCAGCCGAGCCTGCAGCCCCTGTACTTGGGAGACTGAGGCAGCAGGGTTGTGAGTTGGAAGCTAACCTGAGCTATGTAGTGAGATCCTATCTCAGCAGCATGGGGATATTTAGTAGTGGTTTGACCAGATGAGTGGGAGTTCTTTGTTTCTTAAGTCCTGTTAATTTTGTCGTATCACCTAACATTTTGGATTTAGCATCCACTTATCAGGGAGACCATGTACCATTTGTCTCTTTGCTCTTGGCTTACCTCGCTCAACATGATTTCTTCTAGCTCCATCCATTCCCCTGCAAATGCCATTATTTTGTCATTTCTAATGGCTGCATAATATTCCATTGTGTATAGATACCACAAATTTTGTGGTGGGGCATCTGGGTTGTTTCCATATCCTAGCTATTATGAACAGTGCTGCAATAAACATGGAGGTGCACGTGTCCTTGTATACTGGTTCCTGTTGTTCAGGGTAGATGCCTAGAAGTGGTATGACTGTGTCATAAGAGAGGTCAATCTTTAGCTTTCTAAGGACCCTCCAGACTGCTTTCCAAAGTGGTTGTATAAGAGTACATTTCCACCAGCAGTGTAATAGGGTTCCTCTTTCTCCACATCCCCTCCAGCATTTGTCGTTGGCTGATTTGTGGATGTGGGACATTCTGACTGGAGTAAGGTGGTATCTCAGGGTTGTCTTTATTTGCATTTCCTTCACCACCAGGGATGATGAACATTTCCAAACTTAATATTTTAAAATGTTGCATATTAACTTTTGGTCAAGCTTCATACTGTTCCATTTCAGGGATGGTATATATTTTACATATACTTCTTTTTTTTTTTTTTTTTTTTTTTTTTAATTTTATTTTATTTTATTTGAGAACATACTGTACAGAGGGGTTACAATTACATGGGCAGGATAATGCATACATTTCTTACCAAGCATTGCATCCTCCTCCTTTGTTTACCCTTCACCTCCCTTCCCAGCCTCCCCCCTCCCTCCCACCCAATCATACCCCCCTTCCCCCCCCCCCAACGACATTGTAAAGCTGGTTTTGACATGACATTTTGTACTTCTCATTGTTGCAACAGGTCCACCTGAATCCTTAAACGACTTGTTTGTCCCCATCTCCTCCACATGTTATACTGACATCAAATATAGTGAAAGCAGGGGTTACACTGTGGGGGAGGGACATACAAAGCAACAAAGAAATAATCTTATAAATGCATTAGAAACACATGCATGAAAGAAACAAAAACATTAAAATACATATTTGAGGTTTTGTTTTCCTAACATCACATTATCTGACTTTTTCCGCTTGACTCATACCTATACTAGATATTGCAAATAAGGGAAACCATGGGACCTATGTTTCTTTGGGCCTGGCTTACTTCACTTAATATAATTTTTTCCAAGCCTTTCCATTTCCTAACAAATGGGGAAATGTCATTCTTTCTGATGGAGGCATAGAATTCCATTGTGTATATATACCACATCTTCTTGATCCATTCATCTACTGAGGGGCATCTGGGTTGGTTCCATGTCTTAGCTATGGTAAATAATTACATATACTTCTTGAAACAATTGTATGTAATTTCAAGTAACTACGAAACTTAAATTTAAAAAAGCAAATATGAATGAAATATAGAACTTTTTTTATTATGACTGATCATTGGTGATATACTGAACAGTTTTCAAAAGTCTTTCAGCAGGTAGAACATTAAGAATGTATATATTATGATGTTGGGAGCTTATTACCAATCTATACCTCTTTTAAGGAAGTAGATGTTTACTTCTAGTGAAATTTTATTACTATCAGTAAGATTCTATGTTTTGGATGTGGAAAAGGGACAGTTCATCTGCATTTTTTTTTTTCCTTATTCTTTGAAATGGCTTCCATATTTTCTTGGGAATTATTTAAAACTCTGTTTTTGATATTATGTGACTAAATGGTATATCATTTTCTGTAGCTTTCTCTTCCTACTGTGGTTATAGTCTTCCAGAGACCTAGCAAAATTTAAAAAGACAGTAAGATAAAATGCCACTTTCTTTTTATTTAAATAAAAGCCATTTTATTATACAGAAAGTTAGTGAGGAGAGGAAAAATCCATTTCTGAGATTCTTTAAATACTATTTCTTCTAATCAAAGGTCTTTGAAAGGTATTAATGGATTGGAGGTCCTACTTTCCTAGTGATTCACAAGAAGAAATAAGAAATAATGAGTAAATTAAAAACTTTGAAATTTGAATCACTTTATCATCATAATTATCATCATCGTCATTTTGTGTTGGGGTTTTTTCATTAGCCAAGCACTATTGGCTGTTTTATTTGTGTTATCCTTGACCTTCAGAGCAACCTCATAAAGTATTATCTTTCTCTTTTTAAAAATGAGAAGCATGGAACTCAGAGAAAGGTTAAATGACTTGGCTAAACTCACATGGGGAGAAAATAGCAGAACCAAGATTCATTGTAGATGCCTGACCCAAGGTAATATCTTTGCTGGAACTCACTAGACATTCCCAAGTTAGGTTCAGGCCATGTTCCTTCAAAGAACATGTGTATGGGGAGGAGGTGGTGGGAGTAGTTACGTTGTTTCCATGGCCATGTTGCATATACCACCTTTATCTTTATGAGGAAAGTTCAAATTATGGGAGGAAAAAAATTAGAGGTGAGATGGAAAGAAGTGAAAGGGAGGTGAGCAAAAGTACATTATAAATGGCCATGAAACAAATTACTAACATTTGTTGGTTAAGGGAACTAACCACATAGGCAAGGATAGGCTTGATTTTAGGGTCCTCTTTCTTGACCTTATCAATGCTGGCTTACCTTCCAATGCTGGCTCCTTCCCTTCCTGCTCTCCCTGGTTCTTTGTCTTCTCTGGTCTCTGTCTTTTTCCTCATTGTCTCTATTTTCCATCTGTATGAATTTTGGATTATTTTGTAGGCTCCTTAAGTGTTGAGAAACACGGCTGACCAATGACAACCCATAGCTCTCTCCCACTTGTGTCTGAAGAATCTTGAGAATTCTGGGCATTGGGGAGGCAATGGATCCGTACTTGGATCAATCACTGCTCTGCAGATGGAGTGTGATGATTAACTAGGGCAGGAACAGGGAACTGGAACAGGGAACTCTACCAGTCACAAGATCTAAGCATAGAAGGAACAATTCCCATAAACAGTGGTGAGTGAAATTATGCAAACTTTGTCACAGGCATTTGAATAGACAAAAATAACATGTTTGCTATCTATTTGTATTTGTCTCTATTTTAACCTAGTACTAGAAGCTAACTCCTTGCGTTAAAAATGCTTTTATCAAAAATTTAAATTTTAATTCTTCTGCAACCAAAAGGAGTTCTGAATATAGTTACAATTCCAGTGTTAGTACTCAACTTTCAGAATATACAAACATATTTTAGTTGATAAAGAATGTTATTTTTTTATTTTATTGCTAGTTTAGCCAATTAGGTAGCATCACCGTTTTTCTTTAAGTGTTCATCATATATTTTTCAAGCAGTTCATTTTCCAAAATAAGATCTAGGCTAAGTAAAATTTGCTCTGTATGCTATAACCCTAAGTGATGAATTTCTTGTGTTTTATGAAAGAAAATTTCTGTATTTCCAGCAACTTCTAGTGAATACATTAGAGAGTATCTGTTTTCTGTTTAACAGTAGAACAGTCTTTTAGAGCCAGTACTCACTGTATTTAAATTTTTTTCAATTTCCCATTGTTAGCTGTAGTAAGCACAATAATGCTTTCCCAGAGATGTCTGCATACTAAGTCCTTTAGGTTTGATATTTTACCTGATGGGGAAAAGGAACTTTGCAGATGTGATTAAATTAAGGATCATAAGGTGGGGTTGTTTGGTTGGGCACAATTTAATCACAAGGTCTTTATGAGAAGAAGGGTCAGAATCAGAAGATGTGACTATGGAACCCAAGGTCCTCATGACATATTACCACAAGCAAGGAATGCTTGAATGCTTTTTTAGATTTGTTTACTTATATATTTGAATAGTTGATTTTGGGGGTCGAGGCAGTAGAGGGCTTCCAATAGCAGGGCATTGCATTTGTCTTCATTAAATATTCATGTTGTTCATGTGATGTTCAGCTATCAATTTGTAGTGTTTCAGTGTTTTTCACCCTAATCTCCAGTTCCATAAGGCTAGATTTTGTTTCTTTTCTCTAGATAGTCACGTATTGCTTGTCTCTTTTACCAAGAAATAGTGAATCCTGCCAGTTCCCTTTACCCTTTGCTAAGGACTTCATTAGTAGGAAGGGACTATACAAAATTTCTTTTGGTAGAGTTGTTCATCTCTACAACGTTAAGTAAAAGGGATGAGTTGTGTGTTTGGCACTTCACATGTACTTTCAGCACATCTCAGCCTATACATATGGTGGTCTTTTAAAAAGCTTCTGCACTCTGTCATCACAAAGCACTACTGGTTTCTTAGCGTATTGAAGCATGTTTACAACATGCTGAATACCTGTGAATTCTCATCAGTATTGCATGTATCTTCACAAACTTCATTTTTTTTGCTTGATTATTATATAAGAAGGCATCTTTAGCCATCTTACAGTCTACTTATCTACCTAGAGAAATTTTTAGGTTTTTTTTTCTCCCTCTTTAATTACTACCTTTTCTTTCACTGGTCGTCTTCCTGTCTCTTACTTTTGTCATGTTTTCCTTCCCTTCCCTTCTCTTTCCTCCCTGTCACTCCCCACTTACCACATAAATGTCCAATTGTTGTACTCTGACTCTCTGAAATGCCTGATATTTAGGAGAGTCTTATTCCCTTATTTGCTTCTGTGGTAATAGTTTATGCTTGTTTACTAATTGCAGTTCTACTGTTGTAATTTTTGTAGCTGATGATAATTTTAGGTTGTCTAACCACTGGTCACAGCTAGTTGTTAGTTGGATATTGAACATCATAAATGGGCCTAGTGCCGTATGTTGAAGTGATATTTGAAGTAGTATGGACTAAAATAAAATATATTACTAAATTAGTTTCTCCTGTTTCTTTTCTTTTTTAATATAGCTACTTATACTTCTATTGCACAGCACTTTTTGCATTAAAATTAGTGAAATATGTAGATTCACTAGTGTAAAGGAAAAGAGTAAATAAAATGTATTTTTTAAATAATAAAGGCATGGCATTCTGAGCCATATTGGAGAAGTACAAATAACCTTGTACATCACTACAAATTAGTATATAGTCTGATGGAAACTCATAATAATTGACTCTCAATTGTCAAGAAAAGTTGTATTATGTTTGGAATAATTCAGTTTTAATTTGTAAAAGCATATAATATATTTCAGAAAGAAATTCAAGAAGAGAGAAATTAAAATACTAAATTAATAGTTACATTGAAAGCTTGACTATCTGGATTGATTTAATCCTTAAATGTTCCAAGAATTCATTTCTAGAGTAGCAACTTTTTAGTGAGGCTATATGATTTATATGAGAATTAATAAATCCATGGGAGAAAAATAAGTCTATTAAACCATTTAAAACACTTTTTCTTAATATTTATGTTACTTTGTGTGAAGTATTATATTTTAGTGATTGCTTCAAAAATCTTTTTTTTATTAAACCTGTAAGCAACATTGATCTTTTTATTTAAAAAACTTTTGTATGTGGTAGCTATAGTCTTAGAGCTGTGAAGATATATGAACAAAGCACGTTGTGATTTATAGGAACCATACTGTTATCTTTGCAAAGAAAATTGCTTCCCTGCAGCCCTTGCTTTTATCAGCGTGCTTTGCCCTTTCAGTGCATCAGCCTACTGAGGCCTTAAAGTTTGGAGACACCTATTTGGAGATTCAAGACCTCTGCTTCTATGACAAATACAATCTTAAGGAATTGCAGGCTATGTGAAAGTGCATATGACTATTTCTTGAACAATTTAAGAACTATATTAATTCTGTCTTATTGATATTTTCTTCATATGTTTTATCCTTGATTCATGAAGAGTCTCTGAAAGATGGAATGACTTTGCAATTTTCATTTTTTTAAGAAGCATCAATTTTGATTTACTTCTCCAACTAATGAGCTTCACCCTCTCCTTTTCTTAATCCCGATTTTCCCCAAAAGTATCAGTAAATCTTTTGCTCAGACACATAAGATGTTAGTGAAGTTTTAAGTCTTCATTTTTTACTACTCATTTGTTATTTCTTTGAGTTACATTATTCATTTAAAAATGTATATTCACTGTCTACAATATGCCAAGGGCAAATAAATCTTGAATCAGAAGGATAAAAAGTTATAGCTTTAGAGCTAACACACCAGGAATGGTGCCAGGCCCAGTTTCATACTCTTAGCAAGCTACCAGACACAGTTCTACTGATGAGTCTTAACACTTGTATGCACATCAGCAGTCAGATTCCTTGAGGCAGAATGGTTGAAAACCATTTTTAGGAGGAAACAGCTTTTAGACCAAGGATTTACCTTAGGTTGGGAGAGACGGTGTATCTCTGTCTGTGTAAATAAAAGATTTAAATCCGAGAAATGATAGTGCCTAGTATTTGGGGTTCATAAGTCACTTTTAAGTAGCTAACTCTTTGTATTTAGATAAGAATTCAAAATTTTGTATATAGTTTTTCCAGACTTGATGCATTCCATGAAATGTGAAGTTCCCAGTAACTTCATGGAATTACCAGATTTGTTCAATCAGATCTCAGAACAGGCTCATTAGCAAGATTAACTAGTATGAGTCCTTTATTTTCTATGTGATTAAGACTCAGAATAGGCAGATCACTTGCCTAAAAATGTAAAATCATATAGTGGCAAGTAGGATTAGTATATGTGCCCTTTGTTAGTACTTTTGATTGACTTGACGTCTTGAAGGAAGTTATTTGTAAGCTTGGCCATGCATTTTAATGAGTGGAGATGGATTAAAAGGTTGATCGTTTTCAAGAGTATTTGGGGGAAAGTGAATAAAAGTTTATGGTATGTGATGGAAAGATGAAGAAGTATAGAGAACATTGTATAGTGAGTTTAAAAAATCAATTTAGGCTATATCTTAACAGGATTTTGAATGTCAGGCTACAGACTATTATTTTAAAGCATAGAAACAGGGAGTCATACACTTACTCTATTTTGTTTCTAATTTTATTATATTTTGAGTAAGGGGGTAAAGTAAATGAAGAGAAATTAATGTGGTAACTGAATTAAGAGATGTAGACATTGAGGGTTAGTTACAGAATTATTGGAAAAGTGTAGTACGAGTACATAAATAAATGGTGGCAGTAAGAATAGAATTAGAGAGAAGGCATTAAGTGTAGAAGAGCTTGTAATTTGATGTGTCAGTGTAATAGGTGACTTGAGATCTCCTGTTACAGAGCTACAAGTTAATGAAAATTGACAGTACAATTGAAAATAGATTAATAGTTTGTCCAATAATCTTTCTGAACCTGTGTAAGCATAGGAGCAATCATTTTGTTGATGTAGGCTGTACCTGATATCATCACCACAGCCAGTCATTCGATACTGAGGAATACTCATTAACTTACAATAACTCATTTAAATAATAGTTTAACAATTAATTTAGTTATTGAAATTGAACAATCTAATTCTTGTGTTTTCTTTTTTGTCTTTTGGCAGTACTAGAGATGGAATTCAAAGCCTGGAGATTTCTAGGCTGGCACTCTATAACTTTGAACCATGTTTTCAGTCTCATGATTTTTAGTCTTCCAGTTTCAAGAGAGACACTGAGGTTCCACCCACAAGGAATTTCATACATAGTAAAGAAAATGTTCTTTAATAGAAGAGAAGCAGTTTTGTGCAATACTCTATCTAAAAGATCGTAAAAAGGGAGGGCTTTTGATATAATATGTTTAGAAAGCCAATTTGTTCTTTCTTGGTCATAATATTATGGCAGAATATTAGGACAAAATCTAATGTAGTTGAATGTACTATTAAAAATGTAGCTATTCTTTTATAAAGTTAACATTATGAACTATTGAGCTATTATCATTGCTTTGGATTTTAGCTCATTTCTTTCTACTTTGCTTTATTTCATTTTTTTTTAGTTGAGAGATAAATGAGAATGAGAAAACATTGAGGAAATATTTATAAGTCTAAGAAGTAAAAATAGCATACTTGTGTTTTTTAAAAATATTATTTATAGGGGGAGAAGAGGTGGGAGGGAGCTGGGAAGGGATGCGAAGGGGAAACAAAGGAGGAGGCAACAATGCTTGATAAGAAATGTACTCATTATCTTGCCCATGTAATTGTAAACCCTCTGTATGGTATTTTCACAATTAAAAAAATCAGAATTAGTCCAAAAAAATTATTTACACCATTTTGTATTAGAATACATAAACTATGATATAAACCAGCAACCCCCCATTAGTGGATATTCATTCACCCAAGAGAAAAGCACTCGTATGTTCATTCGAAATTCTGTCTGAACGTTTAGATTTGTTAAAAATGAATCACCCAAAGGTAGAAACAGCCCAAGTGTCTATTAACTAGCAAATGGGCATGGACATATAATGTAATATTACTTAATAAAAGGAAACAAACTACTGACATGTCTAACACTACGGATGAAACTCAAAAGCATTTATAGTAAGTAAAATAAACTAGATGAGTACCCATGGCTCATGCTTGTGGTATTAGCCACCCAAGAGACTGAGGCCTTGAGGATCATTTAGTCTGGGAAGAAAAATCTGTGAGACTAGATTTCTAATTAACTAGGAAAAAGTTGGTGGGCCAGAAGTGTGGCTTCCATAGTAGAGCACCAGCTATGAGCAAGCAAAATGATGGAGTGCCAGGCACCCAAGTTTCAGCCCTAGTATAAGCAGATTTTTTAAACAGACTTGAACAAAAGAAACTAAATTCAAAATACTCAGTGCATTAATTTAGATGATATTCTATACGTTTAAAATGTAGGGACATTGGAGCTGTGGATATGACGTAGTGATAGTACTTGCCTACCAAGTTCACTGCTCGGAGTTCTATCTGCAGCAAAATATAAAAGAAAGAAAAAGAAGGAGGGAGAGAAGGAAGAGAGAGGGAATGAATTTAAAATGAGTGAATTTAAAAACAAAGCACCACCAAAGATATAAGAACAGAAATGAGACCAATGGTTGTCATGAAATGGGATTTTAGGGGAGCTTGAGGGAACTTTATGAGGTAATAGGAATATTCTATGTTTTTAGTGGTCATTCAACTATGTACATTTGTCAAAAGTTACAGAATTAACCAGGTAGTGATGGCTCATGCCTATAATCCTAGATACTCAGGAGGCTGAGATCTGAGGATCATGGTTCAAAGCCAGCCTTGGTAGGGCAGTCTGTGAGACTCTCATCTCCAATTAACCACCAAAAAGCCAGAAATAGAGCTGTGCTCAAGTGGTAGAGCACTGGCCTTAGCAAGAAATGTTCAGGGACAATGCCCAGGTCCTGAGTTCAAGCCCTAGGACTTGCACCAAAAAAAAAAAAAAAAAAGTATAGAATTATATGTGTAAAATAGTTAACTGAATGTCAGTTATATATCAATAAATAAGTACATTGCAAAAACAAAGAAAAAGACGACTCATCTATTTTTTTTATTATAACAGTTCTCAGTGGAGGGCTGGGAATGTGGCTCAGTGGTAGAGTGCTTGCCTTGCATGCATGAGGCCCTGGGTTCGATTTCTCAGCACCATATAAGCAGAAAAAAGCCAGAAATTTCAAATTTATTTGTTGACAACACAATTAATATGTCACCTAAATTCATATCTTTTCCCCTCAATAAGCTGTAGCTAGAGAAATCAATTTCTTATGTTTGCTGGCACCTTGATGAAAAGGTATTTATATCGTGCCCTAGTCATTTACTAATCTATAATCTTAGCTACTCCAGACACTAAAAGCTGGGAGAATTATGGTGCAAAGCCAGCCAGAGCAGAAAAGTCTGAAACTCCAACTCCAAAATAACCAACAGGCAGTGCTCAAGCAGTAGTAGCTCATCAGCTGAGGAAGCAAGCCAAATATTTATGAAGCCTACAGTTCAAACTTCAGTTCAGGAGGGAAAAAAAAGGGACATCTATATCAAAATTATCAGTGTATGATGTTGCTTAACACTCAACAGTACAAAAGTCTCTAATTGAGATGCTTGTCTGAAATCTTTACATAGCTCTTCCCTTGAGATATCTCCTAAGTTCAGAAATTAAATCACATTATGGAAAATGCATTGATCATTTGAAGAGATCTAGAATGAATTTTCTTTAATCATTTTTCCTTGGCCCACTGACCAGTACTTACAAGCTCATCTGAAAGTTCAAGTGCTTTTAAGTAGTTCTGGTATGAAAATTTGGCTTGTTATGTTAAAGTAGTTTAAAACTAGTGATTGTCTTTGCTGTAAACAATTGTATTCTTGCTATTCTTATTTTCTCTCTTTTGCTTACACCACTTCTTTTAAAGCTTAGATTTAGCAGTTTTTGTGCTCACATATTAGTTCAGAGCCTGACAGACTAGTGGATAATACTCAGTTAAACTTAGATGATCCATTTAACTGCTTCATACCAGTTTGATTGACCATAAGCAACTATATGGTAGATGGTCTCTTAGAGTGATTATGAAACTGCGGGTAAAGGTGGTAGGGAGAAGGTGACTTTCCAGTTGCCATATCTGCATTTCCTATAAAGCAAAAGGGCATTGGTAGATGTGTGCATTATGTGATGTGAAAGCTGAGAAAACAGAGGTCAAAATTCTTTTGTAGTCCCTTACTACTTAGGAATTTGATTTCACATTCATAATCTTTTCTTGTTATTCCAGCTCAAAAAGCTCATGTGACTCACTTTTTACAAACCTATATCTGGTTTGTTGGAGCCAACTGGCAAAAGCCACTTACTCTGTCAAAATTGAGAGAAGTCAGTAGTCAGTTTTCCCCCATTTATATTCAAAAGACAATTTTCCTGCACACTAAGTGATAGAGAGGTTATTTCTATTTCAAAAATAAAGAGCAGGGGCTGGGAAGGTGGCTCAGTGGTGGCACAGTGTTTGCCTTGCATGCATGAGACCCTGCATTCGATTCCTCAGCACCATATAAGCAGAAAAAGCCAGAAGTAGCGCTGTGGCTCAAGTAGTAGAGCGCTTGCCTTGAGCTGAAGAGCTGAGGGACAGTACCTAAGGCCCAGAGTTCAGGCCCCACGACTGACAAGAAAGGGGAGGGAGGGAGGGAGGGAGGGGAGAGAGGGAAGCGAGGGAGGAAAGGGAAGGGAGAGAGGGAGGAAGGGCAGTCACCCTGCAAGAAAGAAAGAAAGAAAGGAAGAGCAGTCACCAGGCACCAATGGCTCACACCTGTTATCCTAGATACTCAGGAGACTGAGATGTAAGGATTGAGGTTTGAAGCCAGCCTAGGCAGAATAGTCCATGAAGTGCTTATCTCCAGTTAATACCAAAAAGCCAGATGTGGAGCTGTGGTTCAAGTGGTAGAGTACTAGATTTAAGGGGGAAAAAAAACTTAGGGACAATGCCCAGACCCCGAGTTCAAGCACCAGGACCACTACCCACACAATGAAGGAATGAACAAACAATGAATGAATGAATGAATGAATGAAATAACTAGGCTTAGGCCTGCCTTTCTCTTCCTCCCTCCCTCCCTCCCTCCCTCCCTCCCTCCCTCCCTCTCTCTCTTTCTTTCTCTCTCTCTCTCTCTCTCTCATTTTTTCTTTCTTTCTTTCCTACTTGAACTAGGCCTGGGCATGTCCCTGAGCTTTTTTACTCAAAGCTAGTGCTCTATCACATGAGCCACAGCTCCACTTCTAGTTCTTTTGGTATTGGAGATAAGAGTCTCATGGACTTTCATGCCTGAGCTGGCTTTGGATCCTGATCCTAAGATCTCAGCCTCCTAGAATTATAGGCATGAGCCACTGGAGCCTAGCAACATGGCTTTTTAAAAATGTTTAATCTGTATATTTACGTGTATTATTAATTACTTGATAATAGCGACAGTTCAGATTTCAGAAAGTAAACTTTGTGTCTAACTTATTTTTGCTTCACTTTATAAATAAAAATATTTTAAGCTATTTATTTTTTCCACATCTGGCTGCTATTATCTTGACTATAATTGCCTAGTTTCCTTTCTAGCTGATCTATTGCTAGTTTTTATCGAGATGTTATTAAAGAATATAAATGCTCCATGGGGATCAGTCTCAGCCAGAATATTTTCAG
The DNA here is from genome assembly GCF_019054845.1 of Dipodomys spectabilis. Classification (NCBI taxonomy): domain Eukaryota; kingdom Metazoa; phylum Chordata; class Mammalia; order Rodentia; family Heteromyidae; genus Dipodomys; species Dipodomys spectabilis. Next base: position 7,765,522 of record NW_024870686.1, on the reverse strand, counting down.
TTTCTCAGCTAAAATGAAACAGATCTGGTGGTTTGGCTATTAGTAAGTAGTCAGATTTGTTGTCAGAGTGCGTGAAGGGCTCTCAATTCATTATATTAGTTGTTCCTGCAAGGTAGCATTTGAAAAATGGCTTCAGCTGTTTATGGATTGTGGTCCTTGGGCACCAGATAGTGGATGCTGGAATGTATTGCAGAAAAGCTGATTATACTACTAGGATCTGTAACAGTAAGAGTAAAAAGTCATTTGTAATACCTGTGTCTGGCTCTGTTGGATATAGTTATATTTTTATTTCCTTCTGAAAGCTTTACCTTATTATCAGCTTATCTCGGAAGGAATAACATTTTGCAGAAATGTGACTTTGGGTGAAAATATCAATAAGCTATGCATGAGAGAAGTGTATAGAGAAAGACTGATTTGAACTTTGATACTTTGCCCTGTTTATTACCTAGCTTATTGGAGTCATGATTCACCATGACTGAAATTTCAATCATAGTCACTTCCTGTTCACAATGTTACTATATTTTTACTGAATAACATCAAAGAATGTATATTTACCACACGATATAATTGCTTTGTGGTCACAGCTCAGTTCTCTGACACTGTGTCTGTTCTTTCCCTCTACCTCTTCCTTTCTCCTTCCTTTCTTCCCCTCCATTTCTTGTTTCCTGTCCCCCTTCTTTCCTGTCCAAGAGCAGTTTGTATTTTATATAATCACAAATATTGCAGATGTTTAAATGTACTTTATCTCCCTACCCCCTTGTATATTTCAGTATTACTGCTTTCAGAAGAAAGTTCAGATTTCTCAACCTAGGGAATCATTCATGATCCTTTAATTTATTTTGTGCCTCATCCTTACTCATGATCCTGCAGGTGTTCTCTGATTCATATTTGATATTTTAGAAGTACCATTTCCCTTTGCATTTCTATCTGTGCAGTTGCTTTCTTCGCCCATACTCTATTCCCCTAAAAATCACTTCTTTCTTTGACACTTTGCTCTGGTGTCTCCTCTTCCAAGAAGGCTTCCTCAATCACAACTAACCTGCCTCTTATTATTCCCACTTAGACTAGCCAGTAAACTCATAATAACATTTTGTAAGATTTTTATAACCATATGATCATAATATATAATAGTATAACCATACTGTAATCATACATTTACTTATATAACTTTCAATAAAATAATACTCCTTAAGGTTAGAGATGATTATGTCTTATCTTTGAATCTGGCATATAGGCTTTTCAAATGAATGAGTGACTTTTATAAATACATTCTGTAATTTGATTTGCTTAGGTCTTGACTTCTCAGGCAAATAATTGTAAGGAGGGCTTTGATATTTTTCTCACAAGGGACTTTTTTGATTGACTCTTAACATCTGTGTCTCTACCTATTCATTTCCCATATTACTACCTAAAATGTTTGTTTAAGGAATATATGTGAGACTTGTTGGCTAGAGGATATAATAATATTGCTTTTATGTTGTTAAAGAACATGGAATATATTTTATGAAAAAATTGGAATGACTAATTCTGTGATCATGAAATTGTACATTCTAGCTTATCGTTATATATTGTGAAACCTGTGGCTTTATTAGCATATAATATTTCCATTTAGAAAAGAATAGGCATTGAACTGCTTCCTCATCTGAAAGTAACATGGTTATACTCTGTAGGTTTTAACCTAGTCTTAATCTAAGAGGCTAAAGAATATCTGCTAATAATGGATTATGGAATTTAAACATGTGATTTGTGATCTTGAGGTATCATTATTGTATTTGAATCATTCTTATAGCAAAGTAGAAACAAAGTATGAAGAAATTAGTATTTTCACATAAGATCTTAAAAAATACTTTAGTTATTTCATGTTAGACTCTTTTCACTTAAAATAGCATTATATACTTAATATTTGTATTCATGTAATGATTTGTTAAAACACTGTGTAATTATGATATAGCCAACTGAGTCAGTTATTGTAGCTGAATCATAGTCCTGGCTGTTCTTTATTTAATGAATGAACAAACACTGTATTATTAAGATTCAATGTCCTTCAATTGCACTTGCTTGCAAAACAAACTTATTAGATCTTAAATACCCTAAGAAATACGTTACTATGTATTTTTAGATATATTTTTATTTTTAGTCTGTGATATATTTTGAAAAATTCCTTGTGAAATTATACAAGGGGGAAAATTACCCATGTCACAATAATTGAGTATCTACTCATTCTCAAAGACCTCAACCTGCTTTAAAAACTATTTTTGAGAATTGTGACTTGTCAATTTCCTGTGGAAGATATATAAAGTATAAAGGCTTAATACACATTAGTTTATTACTGCCATTTAAGAATACGTTCCCTGTTTTGGTTTTGGAGCGCTGCCTCCAAGAGGTTCATAGCATTTGGTACGTAGTTCACGTATTTGTAGTCTACAGACCTTCCCTCGCGAGGCAGGGGCTTCATGGTTCTGATATTTGCATTTTCTACTGGTAGAAAGCTCAACGATGGTAATTAATTAAAAAAAAAAAAAAGAACTTTCATGTCGTTACAAATAAAACTGAGGGCTTTTTTTTCAAGACTAGTAATTTATACCTTTAAAGAGCCACATTATTTTGCTTTTGTCTCAGAATGTATTATGCTTCACAAGTTTACTGTGACAGCCTGAATAGAAAAGGGGGGAGGGGACATTGTCTTCAGCTGGCATGCTGTTATCAGAGGGAATGTGTTTCTGGACATGAGATTTAGCATTCATTGGTTGTCTGAAGAAAGCTATTTCATCTGAGGATTGGACAAGAAGCTGCGTCAATTTGCTGCCCGTCTCCAAGGCACTGGTGATGCTGCCTTCACAAGCTGGCTAACGTCACGGCTCCATCACCCAGCGGGGTGTGGACTCTCTTTTTCTCTTCTTCCCTATTTAATTCTCTATTTGCTGCCTACTGCATTTCTTAATCTGTCTTCTGCCAAATGCTAACAGCATGATATTTTGCAATCATCTAGGTGAATACAAGAAAGACGAACTCCTAGAAGCTGCTAGGTAAGTGATTCCATTCATTTTTAAGTGAGTATAATGCATTTAAGAGAGAAAACGGGGAGGGCAGGTGGAGGACTATGAAAATTATAACGTGTTATTGTCTTGCTGGGATTTTAGGCAATAATATGGATAGACACTTATACTAAATATTTGTATACTTTACATGGTTAGTAAATATGACAGTATCTTTCACTAGATAATGATTACAAGGTTAATTTTATTTGGAACATTTCTTAATGTACCTACAAATCTTAGTTGGCAAGCCTCATTCTGATCTGAAGATTTTCCAGCAAAGCTTAATGAAGGGTATAAAGTAAATGTTAAAATCCTCACCTGATTTTTGTTGTTGTTCCTTGCTATGTATAATTTAAATAACAGATTGTATGTATCTTTTAACTGCAGTGTTTTAAATCATTAGTCAGAATAAAGTTTGTTATAATTCTTTAAAAATATAGAAAGCTACATTATCCAAGATATATCACTACATAATGAATAGCAAGAATTAATTGAATATTGTTAGGGATTCATTTTGATTCACATAATAAATTAAAGCAAAGCCCTATTTTCCACCCTTTTGTGAAAATATATCTATAAATATGCATAAGAAGCTCGGTATCTTATAGAAATTTACTTACTACCTTTTTGTAGGAGCGGTAATGAAGAAAAACTAATGGCTTTACTGACTCCTCTAAATGTGAATTGCCATGCAAGTGATGGGCGAAAGGTAAGTTCTTTCAAATGTAATTTCCTCCAATCATTTCTTGCTTTATATTGAAAATGTTGAAGTAGACATGCATATGTATACACCTATCTCTATGCATATAGACACACATACATACTTATACTTTTACTCTAGTATCTTTTTCCTATACAATGAAATCCAGCTCTGTTATTGGCAGTTGTGACATGTTCACAGAGCTGGTGAAGCATGGATCTTAAGTAAGATTTTCTCTTAAATGTCAGATACTGAAAGTTGCAGCTTTGCCAGTGACTAAAATTAGCACATATTTCTGTATATAATAATGGAGATTGAAAAGATGTATGCCCTATTTACTCATTTTTGTTAGAACATTCGCATTTTTTATTTCTTATTTAGCATAATTTGTTTGCTAGATATTAGTACTTGTTTCATTAAAGCTGAAAAAATAGTAATGATTTTTAGGTATATGTAACAGCTCTGCTTGTTAATTTTTATTTACTAAGTTCTAACTGTGACATTGAAAGAAAATAGATTAAGAGAGAAATGTTGTACAATGTGTACAGTTGGCATACATATGAGGGAATGTATAAAATGTGCACTGTCTGCTTCGTATTCTTCTTGAATATACATCCAAGTGTGAACCTTTACATCCTTAGTAATTGACTGCAAAGTTTTTCAGTGATTTACCTAATAGACTGAAAAACAGAGCATTCCCTGCTTCTGTAAACCAGGGGAGATTTACCCAGTACTATTTCTGACTTTAGGGAAGTGTTTTAACTCCTTATTTTCCTTTCATTTTGAAGTTGCTTTGGGGATTTTAAAACTCATATGGGTCTTGAAGATCCATATTTTATTTGAATTCTAGGAGTAGATGAAGTAACTTCTATGATTGTGTAAAAAAGGCCTTCTCATCTACGGTTAGTGTAGCGGTAGTGTTTAGACACATCTTTTAATGCCTAGCATACTTCAGTTTTCCATAGCCATTTAAATACTATTGAATTTGTGTGAAATTGCTATCTCAGGAGTCAGTTTCTATCACAGCTTATTCTTTCATTCTTACTCTTATACCCCGATAGCTTCTTTTCTAGTGTAGAAAGAAAATCATGATAAAGTAGCAGAATCACTGCTTCTTAATAAGTCACCTCTTCTCTTTGCTTTCTTCCCTATACAAGTGTATAGAACACTGTTATTTTTCCTTCTCCTCAAAGGAGAAGCCAATATATTTCTTACTTAAATTCTGCAGCTGCTTTTCTGTATTCTGTGACATTTGGCAAAGGATTCTACACATTGCAGTTGTTCATACATTTTTTTTTTTCTGTTCTGCTGTTTAGTATTTTGAACAGGACCAAGCATGGCACTTTGCATGTAGCAGCTTAAGCTACAACTCTGTTGTCCTATGATAAACATAATTTTATTCTCTGAGTGAGAAAATTATCTTCATTCTTTGTTATTTAGAAAGTTATATAGAAATGTGGAAATAGGAGGTTTTATATTTTCTGCTACTATTACTTTGTGTTATTTTATTGTTTATTAATTGAATAACATGAGGGAGAACTGGTATTTTAATGTATAGAGCATTTTAATGAACACACTGGAAGGTTACTGATGTATAAATAAAATGATGCTCTTCCAGAATATACTTTTATACTTTAGATTTTCAGTTTTTAAATTAGATAGATAAAGAAAATTAGACTCAACATTTATTAGATTTTAATGCTATGCGTGTATCATATGGAGTCATTTATAGTTGTTACATATGAAACAAGTAAAATGTCATAGGTTAAGTGGAATTGTATTTAGAGTTTATCCTCATTTCTGGCACAGATAATTATTGTTCAGTGTACTACTTGCAGCAAAACCAAACATAAATGTTTTCAGAAATAGTGGAGATTGAGTTTAAGAGCCATTCATTATGACACAATCTTCTGCTTTCTTGATGGTAATGTCAGGAAAAAAAATGTAAGCACATCTAGCTGTTGAATAACAAGTATCTATCTCAGATATTTAGTATATTTTCAAATGCTTAGCTAAAATGAGGAATTCTGCCATCATATTAATGAGAGAATCAAGGTACTATTTTATGTGCAGTCAAGCAAATATAGAACATGTTATAAGACCTCATCCTTTTTTAGAAGTATTCCAAAGGACTGTTTCACCATTTAGATGAATTCTGTTCTCTTGGTTTTTACTACAAGCCTTGGTTTGTAAATTTAAAGAGTCTATGGAAATGTTAATTCAGTAGCGCTTTGGGATAAAAAAAAATATTCCTCTTAGAGTGCTTTGTAGGTGGAGAATTTACTTTGAGATGTGTAGGGGTTTGAGAATTTAGTGTTCCTTTTTAATGTAATGTGTGGGATTGTACAATGAGAGGGTAAATAGATTTGTAGCTCTTTGCTGTGAATTGGTGACTAATTTTATATATATATATTTTGATTTCCCACAGACATTTGTTTTTGCAGCCTATAGAATTCTGAAAATAGTGGCATATCTATGTGCTTTCACTTTTGTCAAAAGATAAAATGTTTATTGTCAGGCACCACAGTGCATGCCTATAATCTCAACACTTGGGAGGCTGAGATAGGAGGATCTAGAATTTGAGGCTACATAACAAAACCCTGTCTCAAAAATAAAGTTTAAATTGGGTTTTGTGATTCAAGAATTATAAAACACCTCTACAAAATAGAATATTCTACAAAATAGAATACTCTTCTTAGCTGAGGTAAGTAAAGAAAACAAAAAGTAGATTGGTCATGTCGAAGTTACTCATTCTGGAAAGGTTGAAGAAAAGAAAACTTATTTTTCATGCTAGCTGAAAGTGATCTGTTTGGGGATTTGGCCATCATTCTCTCTTTTTACCCTGATTTCCCAGAAAGTCAGATAAAGAACTCAGTTCAGGCTTGTTGGCATGGAACTCTAACATGAATAACTCCATTTTGGTCTGGTTTCTCATACATAGTAAAGGACCCCAGTTGAAACTAATACCGCCTATAAATTTGATTTACCATTTTGCATGTAAATCAAAATTTCAGTTTGACTACTCTAGGTAGTTCGGTAGTTCATTAAAAAAGAACAAAGGCAAAACATTTTGAGAAATATTTTGTTCTAAAATGCCATCTTCATACAATTATATTCATGTTTTTAATGACAGCTACTTTAGAAATACAGCAGATGAATATAATTTTTTCTCTTTTCCATCTCCTGTCCATTATAGTCAGATTTTACATTCCATGACTCCTACTTGTAGTGAAGACTACCAGAACTTTAAAACAGCCTATTTTCCTTCTAGACCATTTTGTTTTTTATTTTTTTTAAAGGTTGGAAAAATTACTTTATGAAGCCTTAAGAAGCATTGAGTATAATTAAATTGTAATCCAAGTTTAGATGCAATTTAATAGTTCATTTCAAAAATAAAAGTTGTTATAGGAGAAATCATGAAATTTCCTAACACTTGATTTTAATACATTGCGCTAATTATCTAAATTCAGAGGAACCAGTATTTACAAGAGATGGAAGTATTTATGAAAAAACTTAGACCATTTTATTTCTATATTCTCTTAGTTTTTATCAGTGTTAGATGTTTGATTAGAAATTACCAGTGTTGAATCCTTGTTTTGATTTCTAAATTTTATGTAGTAGTGTTTTCTTGTTGTTAGTATTTTTGTAAGTATACTTTTACTATAATGAAAATAATTGATGATATCTCAAATTTATTTTAATATTCATCCATTTTGAGAGTTTTATTTTGTCCTTCTATGTATTATTCCTTTTTCTTTGCATTCTTTAGTTCCTTCCCAAACGAGTGACTTAAATTCATTTCTCTTTTATAACGATTAGATAAGAAGTAAGATAACTGTATATATAGTTCCTCAATAAGAAGAATATATAACTTTATATACATCTACTGTGCCTTCTACTGCTTTGATTATATCTTACCAAATAATGATAATAGTTAATACTTGATTGGTTCCACTTTATAAGATATTCCATGTAATTCTGATATTTCAAGTTTGTTTTTGCTCATTTTCATTTGTTTTTATTCAACAAAACTCTAATACCAATGGGAAGATAAATAAATGTATAGCTAATGATACTTGCTTACAAAGAGCTCATAAGTTGATTGAATGATTAAGACATTGTCCAGGCATCGAAGCTAATGTCCCCAAAAAGATATATTCCTCCTGTTGTTTATAAAGTGAAGGTGAGGAGATTTTAGATCTTTTTTTAAGCATTAGACTATATGCTTTTCTGAAAGAGACAGACAGGCAATTGGAAGCACATGATTTAATTCAGAAAAATTAACTGAAAGCTTGCTTTAAAATGTCAGATTTCTACTGTACAATGTTTGCTTCCATAAAATAATAATGAATAAGACTGGGAGCAGAGAAAACTGGTATTTAAAAGTACTTTCACATGGATATCAATGAGAAATAAAGTAGAATTTTGTGTCATACCTTGAAGACATCATGAACAAACTATGTTCTACTTGAAAGAGCAAATATATTACAAGGTCAGAAAGATTGGTTTTTATTCTTGGCTCTTCCTCTTTCAAAGTGGGTAACAGTGGCTATAGAATTCTTAGTTTACTCATTTTTAAATGAGGATAGCACACCCATTGCACAAAACATTTAATAGGGTGAGTTGACATGACTAACACACAGTAGAACCTCAGTAAATTAGACTTTACTGCTTTGATCATTTGTTTGAAACTTTTGAACATGTTTAGACTAGTCAGATACATATATCAACATTCTTTGCATCTTTACTTAAATTGTTCTTCTTATCAATATTTGTAACTTTTGAATAAAATAAGCTACAAGGGTGTGACTGTTTTATACATCTCAAATTTGTGTTTAACAAATAGTAAACTATTTCATAAAGAAAAAAACAAATTTGCAAGAAAGTGTTGAACATTTTAATAATTTATGGTTATTGCATAAAATACATGAAGTTTATGGTTACACATAATGCAGTGGAAAAGAAATACAATTTCAAATTTCAAGTAAAATAAGCTGGAGGTTATCAAATAATCTACAAAACATATAATTGAATTGATTCTTTTGGAGTTTGACCTTCCCTTCAAACTCTATTTACCACGAACTTTAAATTAGTAACTTACAAACTCAGAAATGGTTTTGAGATATAGTGCCATTTAAAAGTACATATTCACCAGACACCAGTGGCTCATATCTATAATCCTAGCTACTCAAGAGGCTGATCTGAGAATTGAGGTTCAATGCTAGCTTAGGCAGGAAAACTTCAAGAGACTCCTATCACCAATAAACCACTAAAAAAGCCAAGAAGTAGAGCTGTGGCTTAAGTGGTAGAGCACTTGCCTGAGTGAAAAAGCTAAGGGAGCATCCAGCACCAAACAAAACAAAATAAACCATTAAAAAAGAAGAAGAAGAAGAAACGAACATCTATTTACTGACTGTGGTGGCTCATGCCTGTAATCCTAGCCACTTGGGAGACAGCAGTCAGATCACAATTTGAGGCAACCCCAGGCAAAAGGCTCACAAGACATCATCTCAACCAATAAAAGCTGGGTGTGATGGCATGTCCCTTATCCTAGCTACCTATTAAAAAGAATAAAAGCCAAAGGCTGAGGTTGTAGCTCAAGTAACAGCTCCTGCCTAGCAAGCACAAAGCGCTAAGTTCAGACTTTTGTAAAGGGGGAAAAACACAACATACTCATTAAAAATTAACATTTGGCTGAAAATAATGCCACAGTATTCACTTGAAAACACCCATGAGGAACAGGAAAGATGCAATTGCTGTAATTTTTTTCTACCTATGTTTAAGTTTTAGGATTATATACATTTGAATAGAATTTCTCATTGTTTTTGGTCCAACAGCTCCCTCTTACAGTTTCTCTAAATATCATCTTGGAGAGGACTTAACTATCATTACGTGGTATATCGTTACTGTGAGTCCTCTTAGTGACCCATGCTTCTTATTATTCACGCCCTTATCTAGTTCCCTCCCACTCTGACTCTGATCTTTTCTGGGACTGGTTAGATGAATAAAAGAAGGTGGAAATAATCTGTGTCCATTTCAAGACAAGCCCTGGATTGGCTTGGTGGCTACTGGAACCCAGCCACAGGCAGCCTAAGTAACTGTCTAGTGAAGTCCACTTGGAAAATAACTGAGTCTCTAGCCAGCAGTATCTCCTGAACTCCCAGTCAAGCTTGTCAATGATCCTGTCTAGGCCTCACAGACATTCTGGCCTCACTTGAGTCCAACCTCTAGGTGACATCACTGTCCTCGCACATTAGCTCATACTACATAGAGCAGAACTTCCTAGGTAGCACACCATTGTTGGATGGTTGTTATGTAGTAATAAGTAACTGACTAAGAAAAACAACTCAATCATAAGCAAGAAAGAGCGCATCTGTTTTCAGACAGATTACTGAATAATTTTTCCATAGCTACCTTAAAGGATAAGTGAGGATTTCTAAATAGTTACCAAATATATTTACTTATTAAGATATGTCTACTTATTTTCAAGTTGTATCTTATTGTCGTTTGCTTTCCCCCACCCCTTAGTGTATCTTTTGAAATCATGATGTTATGGGAAAAAGCAAGAACTTGAATCTAGAAGACCAAATGTTAACTCTTATTAGCTATATGATTCTAGAAAGTTTTATTGTATCTTGTTTTTTAAAACCAAAATATGAAGGGATTCAATTCTAGCCTACAGTATATTTTATTACTTAGTTTTCAGCTAATTTAGCAGTAGTGACAGTAATACATGGTTGGATAGGTAGCATCACACTAAGCAGAACAGTGTTTAGAACAAAGTTTATTTTCTTGGCCTTACTGCCCTTATTATCTTCCTTGTTCTTGCCAAAACTTGCTGGGTACAAAGTCATGCCATTTTTTAAAAAAATTATTAAGCTTCCCACTTTTTTGGTTCCTAGTTACTTGGGATTACAAACAGGTCAAAATTAGTTAACTCTCCATCAGAGAATTCTTGAAGTACTTTAGATTTAATTATATATCTAATCAAATCACTTTTTTAGAGTGTGTCTTGCTGAGCTATGTCTATCATACTATAATGCAGAAATCCATTAGTGTAATTTTTCTTGCCTGCTTATGTTGAGAAAGCTTTGTGCTCTTGTATATATATTTACGTTGTAACAATAAATCTTTTTTTAAAATTTCACAATATCTATTTAAAAATTTTTGTTCAGGAATAATTACCACAGAAACAATCACTGTTTAGTCAAGCATGACATTTTTACTGATGTGGTCATTAATACCCCTGCCAACTTAGCTCTTTCTATCTGAAAAATGACTTGAATATAAGGGGACTGCAGTTAGAAAGCAGATGATAAAACTTGGTTGTCCATTTTACCTCTATTTAGCCATCCTCCTATTAGATTTGAATTCTCCTGCATTTATATCCAGAAGCATAGTTTGCCTGAAATTTCCCACAAGTAGACCAGTTGAGTGACAGGAAGAGAGTGAGTACTAAATCATTTATCTGTGAACTCCTTGATTCACTATTACAGTCTTAAAAAATGACACTTAAGCATTTGCTTTAAAATTGTTACAAACTCAAGCAGGTGCTGGTGGCTCACACCTGTAATCCTGAGTACCCAGAAAGCTGAGATCTGAGGATCACAGTTCGAGGCCAACCTGGGCAATAAAGTCCAGAAGACTCTAATCCAAAATGCCAGAAGTGGAACTTTGGCTTCAGTGGTAGAGTGCTAGCTTTGAGCAAAAGAGTTCAAGGTAGTGCTCAAGCCCTGAGTTCAAGCCCCAGGACCAGCACACACACTCAAAGTTATAATCTTTAAGTTTAAAGTATTTTTGTCCAAACTTTTATCTTAGCAAGGTAGATTACAGCTGCAGAGTACATTAAGAAACATTTAAGGAAGCTTTGGATACTGCTAATATCCCTTATTAGCAGTTGAACAGGGTGGTAGGTGGGTGTTTCATTATGCTTTAACTTCCACATGTTTTGTGTATAAAATATTATATGATGCAGAGCTAGAAATAGGCTGTAATGATTATGATTTCGTACTGTCTTTACAACAAACTATTTAATAACACTTGATACTAATACTCAGCAAAAGTTCTTAAATCCTTTAAGAATGACCCTATATTTAAAGAATGAACTTTAAGCTGGTGGCTCATGCCTATAATCCTAGCTACTCAGGAGGCTGAGATCTGAGGATCATGGTTCAAAGCCAGTCTGTGAGACTCTTATCTCCAATAAACCACTAGAAAACCGGAAGTGGCGCTGTGGCTCAAGTGGTAGAGCACTCGCCTTGAGCTGAAGAGCTGAGGGACAGCACCCAGGCCCAGAGTTCAGGCCCCATGACCAGACCTCCCCCCCCCCCCCCAAAAAAAAAAAAAGAATGGCATCAGTAGTAAACTTGTAAAACATACTATAAATAACATGTATAGTCACTTTGAAGAGCATATTTTACTAGCCAAACTAGTAAATTTAGGAGACTAATTGTAAATGTATAGTCCTTCACATTTTAATTTTTCTTTTGTAAAGATGCTTTAATTTTTAGAAGTAATATAATGCTTAACTCTTGAGTGCCATCAATACTTGCATTAAAATAATCTCCTGTTTTCAAAGAAGGTTGAATACCTTGTTAGAATTGAAAAGAAGGCTGTGGGCAGGAAATAGAATTAGCTCTGTTCTGGCATCCTTTGGCTTCTGCTTTCATATGTGTAAATCTAGAAACAACAAGGACTTTATCAAGGACTGTGAAGGAACCTAGATTTGTCTGTTTCCAAAGTCCTAGAGGTCTCAACTACACTCAGATGAATTAAAGGAATTTTCCAATCTCCTAGTTTACATTAAAAGTCTACTTAGTGATGATCTACCTACTCTACTATAGAATGTTTCCTTCCTATGTAATCTTTAAGTTCCAGTTAGTACAAACAACTTGTTTCCTCTTTCAGGGACAAATCATCTATTTATTGTATGTTACTTAGAATCTTTGAAACTTGCCTATGAAAACCTAAGATTGCAAATACTGATTATAGAAAGATGTGAACATTTTTTTCAAGCTGTGAAATAGGTTACCATCAGACCAAGAAATCTTGTTTCCCTAAACAGCTGTGTCTCATTTAAACACCAAAAAACTAACATTGCACCTTGAGAGTAGCAAGCTCCCTCACCCTCATAGGACCTCTGTGAAAGTAGTACACTAGACACTCATTTCCATTCATACACTTTAGTTCTTTTGCTGATTCTGGAAAGCTGAGACTGGAAAAGAGAAATGCAAATTGCTAGCTGCTGGAGAATCCCCTTGGAGTTTCCACAGTGATAATGTTAAGTTAAAATTGAATTAAGTTGGCATTCAGAATTCTTTTCTAACAAAGATTATCCTTTGAGATTCCTGTTCTTTTGTTTTTCATTGCTTTTTTCTTTTTTTTTCTTCCTAATATGTACACTTAAAATAAAGAAAATTCTTTATATTCTTACTTAAAAATACATTTTTTTCCAGTGGCGCTGTGGCTCAAGTGGTAGAGCACTCGCCTTGAGCTGAAGAGCTGAGGGACAGCGCCCAGACCCAGAGTTCAAGCCCCATGACTGACCAAAAAAAAAAAACCAAAAAACAAATGTACATTTAATGCCGAGAGCCGGTGGCTCACGCCTGTAATCCTAGCTACTCAGGAGGCTGAGATCTGAGGATCACGGTTCAAAGCCAGCCCAGGCAGGAAAGTCCGTGAGACTCATCTCCCATAAGGTACTAGAAAACCAGAAGTGGCGCTGTGGCTCAAGCAGTAGAGCATTCACCTTGAGCTGAAGAGCTGAGGGACAGTGCCCAAGCCCTGAGTTCAAGCCCTGTGACCTACAACAACAACAACAACAAACACATTTTTCCATTTGAAATAATGGAATGCTTGTTTTATAGCCTTCTGTAACCTTTCAAAAACCTGAAATTTCCTCCTGAAGATGAGTATGTCTTTGGAAAAACATCTGGAGACTATAATATATCAATTATTATCCCTGTCTACTCACAAAATATATCTAGAATTCATAGAATCTTATTTGGAAGAAGCTGTAAACAGTATAGTGCAGCCTCCCAAGACGTGTTAAAGCATTCACTATGAATAACTGAGACTTAAGAGAGGTCATTCATTGGTTTAGATCAGTTTCTATTTTGATTTAGTGCCTTGTTTAGGGTGTCACACTTTAAGAATGAATATTGCCCAACTACAAGGTAAATAGGAAGGTAGTCAGGTAAGAAGTCTGCAAGTAGCAGGTGAAGTTGCTGAAGGGGATTAGTTCAAGAAGAAACCACATTGACTATCTTTTAGTGATACATAGAAACATTCTTTTTTTTTTTTAATTGTGAAAATACTATACAGAGGGGTTACAATTACATGGGCAAGATAATGATTACATTTCTTATCAAGCATTGTAGCCCCCTCCTTTGTTTCCTCTTCCTATCCCTTCCCATTCTCCCCCCCCCCCCCTTTCCCACCCAATCCTCCCTGCCCTCCCATAGAAACATTCTTAAATGGGATTGATTCAGCTCCAATTTCAATTTTAAGATTCCTCCTTGTCCTGCTGTACTTATTATTTTTAGGTAGTTTCTATTGAGGAATCCAACAGTTTCTAAAGATCTGACCATACTGTTAGTATTTATGTGTGGTACCCTATGGATTAGAATGCTGAAACATTCAGAATCAAAAGATCCCTGTTTGCAAATACTAATACTTTATGCCATTCAGCCATTCTAATCCATTTCTGAAGGAAAAGGAGGAAGCCCAAATAAGGGTTCTGAAGTCAGAGTGTGTGTACTTGATCCCTAATGATTAGCATCCTGTTCTTCAATTCCTTCATTTCCCTGCAAAATCAGTAGTTTGCCTCGAAAGTAGTTGCTGTGTAAACAAGTTACGTGTGTTATGCACTTTGTAATGCTGTTTGTAATAGTCTTGGAATTAAGAAATTTCAAGGAATGCTATCTGTACTATTGAAATACCTCTTCAAAGACAGGTATCAGCAAAGAGGTATATTTATTACCATGAATTCATGCCTATATTGATTCTCTAGATTTTAATTTCTTTAGATTCTGGTCTTAGCTACATTGTCTCAAAAGAGCTTCTTGGCTCTTTTCTTCTTGACAGATTAATTATGGTGGGAATTTAATAAAGGTCTGAATATGTTGTTTATTTATTTCCATAGGAATTTTGTGTTAATGACAAAAATAGTATTATATTTGTAGAAGGGAAATACTGATCTATTTTAATCAAATAATAGATTTCTAATGAGACACATTTTGATAAAATAGGGCAAAATGGGAATACTTAAATAACCATTTATAGGCAATGGGCAAATAACGATGGTGCAGCCACACAATGGAAACATTGTACAGCCATTACAAAGAATAAGACTTCTATGTAATAACATTTAAGGAGAAAAAAAGCCAATGTAATATGATCCTATCTGTGTGACAAAGAAGATAGCAACAAAAAGAACTCAAAGAGGAAAAATATACATGCTCATAGAAAAAAAAAATTAAGTCAAGCCAAGACAGACAAAGAACATGTGTTTTTCCCCCCCTCATATGTGGAAGCTAGAACTAATTTATAAATGTACAAGTAAACATATATGGGGATGTATGCAAGTATACACCAAAGTATGATATTTGCAAGGGAGAATTCGCATAATGTAATTCTGTAGAAAACTAACTTCCAATACAACAAAATGAACGCCAGGAAACTGGCACTAGAAAGGTGGGGAGGGCCCTGGAGATGTGTGAGGGGTGAATGAAGAGAGGAAAGGGGAATGCGGTCATAATGTTCAGTGCATATCCTATGAAATTAAGGAAGCTAAGAGGAAGAGTTAGGTTGGAAAGGATAGGGAAGAATGTTGAAAGGGGGTGATACCATTCAAGGTGCATTATACTTATAAACTGTTTTGTTGAATGGTAACTCCTTTCTACAACTACTTAAAGATAATAAAAATACTGTTTCAAAAAAGCTGTGAATTCAGACTGTTTTCTCAACTTAGTGATGATCAGAATATATAATATATGTAGTACCTTGAAAACAATAATGGATGGTACAGTACATAGTAATTATTTGTATTTTAACATTTGGAATAGATGAATAAAATAAATTGAAACTCTTATGAAATTCCAAGGCCAAATAGAAGACAGTAAAAAATGAAAGTACATTAAAGTATATTAGAGCCTGTGTATAAAACTGGTAAAATATTTAAGCTTTAAATGAGCAAAGATGGAAAGTTGCTATGGTTACAGAAAAGTTTTTAATTAAAATTGTTTCTGACTTAAAAGTGAGGAGTTTGATTATTTTAATTACTATGTTAAATTTTAGCAGAGAGCCTTTTAATAACTTGTTTCAAATTAAAATATGGCAAATGTGGTTTAGAAAAAACTTCGATTTATTTATATTGTATATGTGAGACATAAAATGGAAGATTAAATACTATATTGGCATATTTCATTTGGATATATTGTAGCAAATTAGTACTGATTCACTCATAGCTAGAAGCTGTATAAAATGAATGAAGTATATTGTCCTTTTAGTTTCAACTAAAATTTTTTCAAAACATTTGTTAGAGATGCTTTTCAATCTTTCCTGTAGCATGTTTCCAGTTATAAGGAAGATAGTCCCTTGAATGACTCTCAGAACAAGAATGGTTTGTGTTAGAAAGAAATAAGTAATTCAAGATTGGCAGAATAGAGCTTGCTTACTGAAGGCCTTGAGCAGTAAAGGAAGTAGATGATGATGTGTTAGTCCATTGGATACCACATAAAGAAAAGAAGTATATTTGACTCACCAATCTTGTGACTGGAAGATACTGATGGCATGGTACCAGCATCTAACAAGGGCCACTTGGCTGCTTCACCACAAAAGGTGGATAGCATCCTATGGTACTGTGTATTTTGTGAGATGGAGGGAAGGAGAGATCACAGGAAGAAAAAGGAAGCAAAAGAGGATGATAAGCCAAACTTGTATAATAGCCTACTCTTGTAATAACCAATAGTTTAGTTCTTCTGTAATGATATCTCACTCCCATGAGAAACCCATTAATCTCTGAAAGATCCCAGTATTTCTGGACATTGGTAGGCTAGGCACCAAGACTCAACATGAATTTTAGTGAGGACAAAGCATTTTCAATCCATAGCAGATGGCTATTCCCTTTCCAGGAGTAAATGATCTCATCTGGTTATGAAATGTTAATGTGAGGCATTTCAGCCCAGTATTTTTTATGTTAACTTTTGCTGTGTTGTTTAACTATCTATACATACAGATTAAATAACAAAGTCAGAATTTTTTTTACCTGAATAAAAGATGTGTTGTTCTTTCTCTTTTCCAGTCTACTCCTTTACATCTAGCAGCAGGATACAACAGAGTAAGGATAGTTCAGCTGCTCCTTCAGCATGGCGCGGATGTACATGCCAAAGACAAAGGGTAGGTGTCCCATTTGTTTCTTGTTAATGGTTTCATTATGGAGTACTTTGTTTTCATCTTTTGATACTCTACAAAGTTTAACCTCTATAGACAGTTTTTCTCAATGGTAATCAATTTTCAGCTCTTAATTTATATTTCAGTAAACAGATTGAATATTGGGATAGTCTTGTAGCATAGTTATCATACTCCTAAAGGTATTAGAAGATCAATATACCAAATAGACAATACTCTTAATTCTATGAGTCTTTTTCCTCTAAAGAAATGTTAGACATCTAAACTAAGAAAATAAGTTAGTAAGAGGGAAATGGATAAAAAACAGAAAACAACAACAAAACGGTTCTGTCATTTATTTTATGTATGAATGGGTGAATTTGGGGAAACATTCTACTTTTCTGCCTAGAATCCAGGAATATAGATACTGAGTTTGCTATCTTTTCTTAAAAATCTAAGACAGTTGACTACCCAGTTGAGATAGATTATATCACACTCCGGTGACTGACAGCTTAAAGAAGAGATGCCCCCCTCCCTGCTACTTTGATATCAGGAAGCATAGAAATTAACTCAGTACTTGAGACAGTTATGAGAAGGGGAATCCATCCATTTCAAATCTGCTCTTTTCTGTGCTGTTTCTCCTTTGCCTTTGCTGGGTTTAGTGCCATATGTGAACAGTATTTAATGAGAATAGGGGCAAAAATGCCTGGTGCTCTTATCCATCCTGTTTCTTTATACATATCTGAAAACAGATGAGTGTACAATAGGTGAGTCATCAAGAGAAATATACCACAGAAAAGGGTTGTTGTTTTTCATTACTCATTTAGAATACTTTTGATATTTGAGTTATAGTAGTTTGGATATTTAATTCTTATACTGGAAATTGCCATGAAAGTAAATTCAAATTGTAGGAATATTTCTGTTCATTGCCAACTAACATTTCCTGAACATAATTGATAAATAAAGCATGCAATTATTGTCACATGATCTTCCTCTTATGTCACCATTCTTCTAATCGGTATTTACCATCATTTGTAAGGACTATACAAAATATATAAGAGCAATGAAGGAAATTATGAACATAGCTATACTCTGAATTATTTTATTAAGTACTTAGAGGGTTTTATATAATGATGCTTGAATTTATTCACTTTTTTTGTTTTAGCACTTCACAAATAAATGTTTGACATTTTAATGTGCCTCTTTTCATTTAGTGGGCTTGTGCCTCTTCATAATGCGTGTTCATATGGACATTATGAAGTCACAGAACTGCTACTAAAGGTGAGAGAGATTAAAAATTTGGGGTATCATTTGCTTCTTTTTTGGAGGTGGTATTGGGGCTTGAACTCATTTGCTCAACTCTGGCACTCTACCACTTGAGCTATAGTCCTTTTCTAGCTTTTTGGTGGTTAATTGGAGATGAAAATAGCATGGACTTTTCCTGTTCAGACTGGCTTCAAACCATGATCCTCAGATCCCAGCTTCCTGAGTAACCTGTATTAAAGGTGTGAGCCGCCAGCACTTGGCTATTTGCTTTTTTCTTTAACTTGTTCCTCCGTATTTTGACCAATAAGATTTTTGCAAGAGAGGGTTGTTGAGAGTATTTTTATTGCTTAAGAATTTTTAAACACTTAGTTGACTTAAATTGTTATTGTAAACAATCATATTTCAAAAAGTTATAACAGAAATTTCCAATGAAATAAATGTTTTATAAGTTTAATTTAATCCTTTGAAATGATTGCTAACATAAAACTTTGTTCCTCAATTCAGCATGGAGCGTGTGTTAATGCTATGGATCTCTGGCAGTTTACTCCTCTGCATGAGGCTGCTTCCAAAAATCGTGTAGAAGTCTGCTCTCTGTTACTTAGCCATGGTGCTGACCCTACATTAGTCAACTGTCATGGCAAAAGTGCTGTGGATATGGCTCCAACTCCTGAGCTCCGGGAGAGATTGACTTGTATGTATTACTATGCTAAGAACAGTATCTAGCTATAAATTTGGAGTATCATTGTTTAGTTATTAGGATTGATTTATAATCCTTATTTCTAATCATACACTCTTCTTCATGAATTCCAAGAACTTTAAATATCCATACTATATATACTCTACGTTTACTCAAAATGAATTCTAATTCATACATTGAGGCTACTTTTTGTTTCTTTTAGGCTGATGAAGATGAGTCACCAACAACCATTTATAGTTGTTAACTATGTGACAGACACTAGGAATATAGCAGTGGACAAGTCAGAGCTCAGATCTCAGAACTTAGAGAGCTTATCTTTTTGTGCCACTGATAATAGATGCTTCCTAACACTGAGCGCTCATTATTTCCCAAGCCTTGCGAAGTTGTGCAATCATAGTTTTTTTTATTGAATGCTATTTCCCAAGTATAATCACATAGCTAGATTTAAATGAGATGATCTCATGGAAATAATTTTCACAGTTACTGATTCATATTGCCTATACATTTATAAATAGGTATTTAAATAAATATTTTGCTTTAGATATACAACATTTAGGAAGCTAGTAGAGAGAGTTTACATATACCCCACATACAGTTCTTCTATATTATGAACATGTTGCATTAGTATGGTACATTTGCAGCAACTAATCAATCAATATTGATGCATTATTAACTGAAATCCATTGCATTTAAATTTCCTTATTTTTTTTGCCCCAAGTCATGTACTTTGAGGAATTTAGCAGTGATAAAGAGCCATTGAATAAGAATTATAGAAAAATCATCCTTTTCCTAACTTGCTATAACTTATTATACAAATACTAGCTGTGCAACAAATATTTCTTGAGACTATGACATGACAAACTTTGTTAAGGAAAAAGTGTGCTGTAGCACATTTGATATGTTAATGCATTCTGTGTTAAAGCTAAAGGCAACTGCTATGAGCCTCACAGGCAGCCCTAACTCAATAATACAGGAGGTCAGGAAGGCTTATTCAGAGAATCTAATATCTTCCAAATATAATCGTTAAAGAATAAAGCATGCAGTACACGTGCACTGGTGTTGGTGGCAATGTCTTTCTCTGTCTTTTACAAGAAGGATTGTAATCAAGCACTCAGAAGAATGGAAAGATGTGAAAAAGCATAGTACTATTCAACCACAAGCCTTTGTAACTGTTAAACAATGTATTAAGTCATACACCATCTGTGTGTTTAAAAAAGTATTTATTGACATGATTTAGATGTGTTTTTTAAAGTCTCATTTATGTCTGAAAATAATAAAATAGTAATTGTTTTTTGAAAAACTTTCAAACTACAGAAATTCTCATGTATTTCAGTTCTCTATGTGAAAACATAACCATTATTAACATTTTGATGAATATTTCTCTACATGTCTTCTGCATCTCTGAATGTTTTGCATTGTTATGACAATAGAAGCAGAAGCATAACAGTAGCATAAAAAAATGGACCGGCCTATTCTTTGCTACTTGAATTTTTATGTATGCATTTTGTCAATATATATTATCCTATTTTGTTTTATCTATGAACTGCAAAATATTCCCTTGTGTGTGTTCACAAATTATTTACCTAGCTTCCTTTTGGAGACTATCTAGGTTGCCTGTTTTTAAAACTTTGTTGTAATAAAAATGTCTTTATATGTGAATCTTTATGAATTCTGAGGTATGAAGTCTTATTTCAGAGCATACATATGCCAAAACTTTTCAGTAATGTACTTTATCCTTTACATTGCTGTACTACTGCTTTAGGTAGAATAGAGGGAAATATAAAGTTAATAATTTCCCTACTCACAGTAGGCATTTTTAAAATTTTTTTTGTTTTTTTGAAACAAGGTCTCTGTAGTCCATATTGGCCTTGATCTCACAATATCACCCAGTTTAGTCTCTCTGAACTTTAGATATACAACATTTATAACCCGTCTGCCTCAGTCCCAAGTGCTAGGGTTTTAAGTGCATATTTTTATGCCCAGCAGGTTTTTTTAAATGAACTTTAAACTATTATATGTCAATTATTTCATTGACAGATGAATTCAAAGGTCATTCTTTACTACAAGCAGCTAGAGAAGCAGACCTAGCCAAAGTTAAAAAAACACTCGCTTTGGAGATCATTAATTTCAAACAACCACAGTCTCATGAAACAGCACTGGTAAGCTTTTATTATTAATCCATTCCTTGGATCTAGTAGTAGTGCAAACACAAAATAATGCTTTTCATTCCCAAAATCTGTAAGTAGCTTTATTATCTGAAATGCCAAGAATTTGCATTTTGATATTGGTTGCACCGTTGTTTAAATTTGGTTCAGGGCATGTTTCTTGTCATGGATGAGAGAATAGACATTTATTCAGCCTTGATTTGGAAATTATTTTATCTTTGTTTTTACCCAAGCTTAGTGTATTAAGTCTGCCTTTCTGGCTAATTCTTCCATAAAATATAAAGTGCAGTCTTCCTGATAGAATCTTCTTTATGTGTATGTTTATTAGATAAAATAATGTACTTGTTTTCTGTAGGAAATTAAAGTATGTTTTCAGAAATACTTGCCAGCTTTGTGAGCAAATGTATTCAGATAACTGTTTGTATTTGTGTGGAAAGATGATAGTTACAAATAATTTTCTATCCCAGGCTATACAAATTGCCCTCATAGCTATATACATACATACATATATACACATATACATATATATGTATATATATTGTAATATGCTCTCAGAAAGATTTGCTTAATCGCTGGTTAGTGATCCTTTCTGAATTCAGAACTTTAAGCGTATGTGATACTTATCTTGGACCTTTATATGTCAGTTAGCATTCTTTTTATTTTTTTGACAGTTACTTTTTTAAAAAAAATTACTTTTATATCTCCAATGGTTCAAAGAAGTTTATTTAATATCCTTGCACATATGTGGCATAGATGTCAAACTTCAGTCAATGTCTTCTGAAAATACTATTAAAAGATTCACCAGGAAGTGGTATTGTGGCTCTAGTGGTAGAGTGCTAGCCTTGAGCTAAAGAGCTGAGGGACCGCACCCAGGTCCAGAGTTCAAGGGCCCACAACTGACCAAAAAAGAAAGATTCACCAAACTGAAATGGGTCATCTCTATTTACATTTAACTAAATATCAGTCCAACTGAGTCGCAGTTACATTCAGTCTACCAGTATTAAGCAAAGAGATATTCAAAGCCACAAAATAAACCTGACCAACTCATTTGGAGTGGCCATTTTAGTGGGTTGTTATAAGTCATTTTTTATTTTAATACAAAAACTAATATAAAAAAGCAAAATATAAAAGTTGTATAAATATTAAGATAAATCTAAAAATATTCTTTCCTCTAAACTGTTCAAGTTACTCACATTCTTTCCAATCCCTGGGCATGTAAGCCCTGATCTTAGGGTGTGTATCAGTGCAATGATTTGAAAAATACGGCTTATATGACTGATAGCCCAGTGAAGGCTTGAGTAGTTCATTTGCAGTGTTCTAACACTTCCAGTGGATTGTTTGCTGAATAATTAAATATTGGGCTAAAGGAAAGAAATACTGGCTAACAAATTCTCCTGATGCTTAACCAAGAACACAATTTCACCTTAGTGTGAAGACTTAGTGTTTCCTACTTGCAGTGTATTTAGAGAAAATGGTGATCCACCTCCATAATGTAAAACATGTAATTGTGTTCTGATATTTCTAGGTAAGTGACCTAAGCAGAAAATACATACTATTTAATTCAGAAGTCTTTAACATAGAAGTTGTTTTATTGACTTAGTTCTTCTGCCACCTTTATAGCACTGTGCTGTGGCTTCCTTGCATCCCAAACGGAAACAAGTAACAGAACTGTTACTTAGAAAAGGAGCAAATGTCAATGAAAAAAATAAAGAGTAAGTACAGTTTTAGCAGTTGTTCAGTTCTCTTAGGGAAATTAACCAAAAATGGGAGAGGAAATGACCTTCTCCTTTCCTCCTCCTCGTAGTTTCATGACTCCCCTGCATGTTGCAGCAGAAAGAGCTCATAATGACGTCATGGAGGTTCTGCACAAGCACGGAGCAAAGGTAAGGCCACAATGGTGGCTCTGAAGACTGACTTTGCTCTTAGATTACTGTGAGCTAACTTCATAGGTTGTCTTAAAAAGCTAATTAAAATAATATTTTTAACAAAAAATATACTTTTGTTGTAATTTATTGTCAGACTTCTGAAAGCAGTACAGCAATAAAAATGTCATTTGAAATAGATTTTGATTATATATATGTATATATATTATTTTTGTTAATACTAGAATTGGTATATTTTGGTAGATAACTTTTCTATGATAGTTTGTCAGAAAATAATTTATGTAAATGATAGTTGAAACACTCCATTATCCTCTCAAACTGAAAATAATTTTTTCAACCTATATACTCAGAAATAAAAAATTTTAACAAATTGCTATTGATATTACCTGGATGGCATATTCTGAAATTCTGAATTACTTGAGGGAGCATGAAAGCATGGTTACTTTTCAAAGGTGACTTGAACTTGAAAATGTTTAAATCTAAAAGAGTGTGTATTAACAATGAAAATAAGAGGTTCAAATTTTAATAGTAATTGTATGATGACAAAGGACTATTACTTGGCATGTGATATTTTCTCAAAAAGATGGTCAGACTCTTAATGATAAAAATTACATAGTTTAACAAGGTGACTTTTTAAAGGAAATTTTAAAGAAAAGATCATTTGAATAGAGATTTTTTTTGGGGGGGTCTGGTCGTGGGGCCTGAACTCTGGGCCTGTGCGCTGTCCCTCAGTTCTTCAGCTCAAGGCTAGCACTCTACCACTTGAGCCACAGTGCCACTTCCAGCTTTTTTCTTTTTGCTTATGTGGTGCTAAGGAATCGAACCCAGGGCCTCAGGCATGCAATGCAAGCGCTCTACCACTAAGCCGCCTTCCCAGCCCCTGTATAGAGATTTTTATAATATTCTGTGACTTTGCTAAAATTAAATGTATTGCCTGGCCATCATATCTATATATAACTGTAATTTAAAAACATAAAAATAGAATTTTCTAACTATCACAACTAAACCTATAATCAGTCCCTCAAATCATAATGATAATTCTCTATAAGATTTTAAATTTTAAATAGAGCCAAGGACTGTTTTACATCATAGCAATTAAAATGTTTTTAAATTTTAATTATTTAATTTTTCCATCATTTGTGATTGTTCTTTTTATATTTATCCACAATGCATTATAATAGTACAGCTTGGCTAGAATTTTATAAATATGTATATGTATATTGCAAGAGTTCTTGAAATTTTCTTACCTATAGGATATGGGATTTAAATATTTCCTTTAAAGGGACTTTGATATGTTGAATTTCATTACACTGAGCTAAAATGAAAGGGAACAAAATTGTACAGGCTTCTTGCTTAGTTTTTAGGTACTTACTACATTATTGTTTTAACAGTAGGCTTAAAACACTATGCTAAGTGAGCTTTCTGCTACACTTATGAGCATCATGGTTCTCACTGACTGTTTTTGAAGTATTTCATAACATTTATAGTGCTCTTTAAAAATTATGAATAATGCCGGGCATCTTTGGCTCATGCCTGAAATCCTAGCTACTCAAGAGGCTGAGAACTGAGGATCGCAGTGCAAAGCCATCCTGGGCAGGAATGATCTCCAATAAACCACTCAGAAAACTGGAAGTGGCACTGTGGTTCAAGTGGTAGAATGCTTGCCTTGAGCTGAAGTGCTGAGGGACAGCGCCCAGGCCCAGAGTTCAAGCCCCATGTCCAAACCCCTCCTATACTGAAATAACAAGATATTTGTACAAAAATTAGTTTGGCAGCTTAATTTTTCTATTGATAAGTGTCAATGATTGTGTTTTTCTCTTGTTATGCATAAACAGCTTTTTTGCTGGAAAATGTGATGGAATTAAATACATTGATATCTCATGGTGTGTTTTATGAAAAATTATGAGGAATCTAAATGAATTCTTACCTGAACAAGAACGACAGCTTTAGTAGTAATCAGACTGAAAATTGGGAAAACAATTGCCTCAAATCCTTTTCCTAACCTAGGTGTGCAAAGGGGTTATAGTGGAAATGTTTTAAACAACCATCATGTATCTGAAAATGTACTACATTCCCTTATCAGGAACCTTCTAGAAGACCTAGAGCCTCTATATAGTTCAATCTGTATTAATAAAATTAATTTAACTTGATAGATCTTTCTGGTTGTTAAGGAGAGTGTCAGGAAGTAGAAAATGGGAAGATGATCATTTAGGAGAGGGAAAGGCATGTGATATTTCAATAAGTTACTCAAAAAGGATAACTAAATAGAAGATAATACTTTTAGAACCAGTGAGCAAAAGTTAATAATGAATATCTGGTATTTTCTAAAAAACTTTCATAGTTAGTTTTTCTCTTGTATTCATAAACAGCTTTGTTATGTGGCCAAAGAAAAGAAAAGAATAAAAGAATGTATAGTAGGAATAAAGGGATGCTTTAATTTCACGTGCCCATCCAATGATGTTTCAGATGAATGCACTGGACACCCTTGGTCAGACTGCTTTGCATCGAGCTGCACTAGCAGGTCATCTGCAGACCTGCCGCCTCCTACTGAGCTATGGCTCTGATCCTTCCATCATCTCCCTACAAGGCTTCACTGCAGCACAGATGGGGAATGAAGCAGTGCAGCAGATCCTGAGTGGTGAGTCAAAGGAGCTTCATTAGACTTCACACTTTCTATCCCCTCTCCGCCAAAATGCCCAGATCTAGACGCCACTTGTATTAAGTAGCTCTTTATAGTGTTTTTGTTGGCCATAATATTTTTGTCATACCTTCCCTTGCTTGTATTTTAACCTGTAGTCTTTCCTATCTCCATCTTTTAGTGAGATAAGGAAGGTTTCATAAAAAAGAAGGAGGCACACTTTTAGTTTTTTTAGTTTGAAAGACTGATTCATGGGTAACATCAAAGGGGACTAGAAATTCATATGAACAGATGGAATTATGGTAGCTATAATACCAATGAAATAGAGAAGATTAAAAATCATTTCTCTGGTAATAACTTTTATTTATTTATTTTTGGTAATAAATTTTAATTAATTGTCCTTATATGTGAAATAGTGCAACCTACTTTGTCATTCTTAACTTCATTTACGCTATTATGAAATTGTAGTATCCTTTCTTGGTTAAAATATAAATACTTTAACTCTTTCTCATAGTTTTAAAAAATATTCTTATATATGTATAATACACCTTACCTGATTGGAAAATTACACCCTTGACTGGGCATCCTCCATCAAGATAGTTGTACCTAGCCAGGAGCTAGTGGCCCATACCTGTAATCCTAGCTACTCATGAGGCTGAGACCTGAGGATAGCATTTCAAAGCCAAAAGTAGAGCTGTAGTTCAAGTTGGTAGAGTGCTAACCTTGAGCACAAATGCTCAGGGATAGTGCCCAGGCCCAGAGTTCAAGCTCAAGGATCAGTCTTCCCTAACCCCCCCAAAAAGATAGGTGTGTCAACTTCAAATTCTTACAGTTCAAATTATATATCCTTATTAATTGTGTCTTTCCAATGCTGACATCTAAAAATATCCAAAGTTTTAACTCTATGTATATAATCGTTCTTTTTGTTTGTTCAGATGATAAAGTAAAAATGCCTCCAGATATCCACAGGATGTTGTAGTAAGTTTTATTAACTGCCAGAGACACAGTTATAGCAACATGATATAGATGCAGAAACATCCTTGCCTGTGAATGCAATCGTATATTATACTTAAGAGTGGAGACCTGATTCAGGCAAGAACACAATAAAGGCAACCAAAGAAAGAGCCAAGATTTGACAAATTGACCTCAACAGAAAAGCAAATGCCTTCTGAATAGTCTCTGTGAACAAAGGAATCTGAAGATAAGTGAGGGTGTAGTTCCTTTCCTCAACA
This sequence comes from Dipodomys spectabilis, assembly GCF_019054845.1. Taxonomy (NCBI): domain Eukaryota; kingdom Metazoa; phylum Chordata; class Mammalia; order Rodentia; family Heteromyidae; genus Dipodomys; species Dipodomys spectabilis. The sequence continues at coordinate 7,738,514 of NW_024870686.1, read as the reverse complement.
ATTTCACACACTAACAAATGTAATACAGTACTCTCTTTTAATGAAGAACAATTCAAAATTGTTTTATTACATGAAACTTACTTTTTCTTCTCTTGAATCTTAGTATTTTATCTGCTATGTGTCATTAAAAGGTTCAGATAAATAGTTTATCTTCCATTGAAGAATTCTTGCAATGTAGATTTTATAAAAGTAATTCTTGTAACAAAGCGCTTTAGAAGAGCTGAAGTATTTCTTCTGAAATCTAAAACCTTTTTCATAGTCTCACTTGATCTTCCCACCTGGACGGTGGACTCAAAAGCTATCTCTGATAATAAGATAATGTAGTCTTAAACCTGAAAGAGACTTTTAGGCAAACTAACTTTCCCTTTTTAACTATAAAAATGAAAATGACATGATTTTTCCATGATAAAGTGCCGACTGAATGTCCTGATCTCTGAAGCTCAGCACTTTTATGTGGAGGTGTGCTTCTTGTAAAAGCCATACTTAATGTCTGTGGTGATATAAACTTTTTTTTAAGACCCTATTTATTTGGACCAGTGTAGAATGAATTTTCAATTATATTCAGTTAATGAAAATATCTACATTTGTCAGTCTCTATTTAGTCAGTATTCTAATTAGCTTTGGTATCATACCCTCCAGTTATGCAGACATTTTTAATTGCATTTCCCTGACCACATTCAGTCAGTGTGAACATTACAGTGTCTATAGCAGGCTTCGGTGTTGACTGATTATGCATTCTACAATCACTCTAATTTCAGGAGTAGTGTTTCTTTATATTGAGGACATTGAAGCTTAAAAGAAAAATGAACCAGTGAGTAATAGCAGTTAAGTGGCTAGATCAATGGCAAAGCTTTGTAAATGTATTAGAAAAGGTGTTTGGATCCCTTGGTTCTAGCTTTCCTCCCATTTTCAATGTTTTGAGCAAAAATAAATAAATAAATAGATAGATATATAGATACAATGGTAGGGATAGAAAAGGATTTGTGTTTATTAGAGGGTTTCTTTTTTTAATTTGGCTTAGGATAAGGTAGATACAGCTTGAGGTAAGAAAGCAGTTATTTCTGATCTGGGAAAGTTGGAGGAAATACTGCATCCCAGGAATTTCCAACCCCTTAATCTCATCACATCCTCCCTGTCACGTCTAAGACCAGCAGTAACCTTTCTTTTCCTTTACACAGAGAGCACACCTATACGTACTTCAGATGTGGACTACCGACTCTTGGAAGCATCGAAAGCTGGTGATTTGGAAACTGTGAAGGTAAATCAATGCCCTTAACATCTGGAGTGGCTCTCTTGAAATTTGCTATCCAATTCATTGTTAAACCTCTGAGTAGAGCTACTCAAATCCAAACCAGTAGAATTGCTACATGTGCTTATTATAATTAATATATATTTCATAGACTACTGCCTTTATGTTTCATAAAGAGTGCATTCACAATGAGAGTCACATTTGTTTTTATCAAAGGAATACAAATGTCCAAGCAAAACAAGGCTTTACAGATGAAAAATTAGACCTTCTGGGACTGGTAAGGTAGCCCAGTGGTAGAGTGCTTGCCTTGCATGCATGAGGCCTGGGTTTGATTCCTTAGCACCACATAAGCAGAAAAAGCCGGAATTGGCACTATGGCTTAAGTAGTAGAGCGCAAGCCTTGAGCTGAAGAGTGAGGGACAGCATCCAGGCCCAGAGTTAAGGCCCCACGACTGACCTTCTGCTTTAGAAAGTATTAGAAATTATATGCTAGACAAAAAGGCTATTTGCTGAGTTAAGTGTTTAAAATTATAAAAGGAGGAAAGATGTAAAATTGCTTTAGAATTCAAAAGTAATGAAATAGAATAAAAAACTGCAAATATTTAATAAGTAGATAGGCTTTTGCCTTTTGAAGCTCCTACTTCCTTGCCTCATTTCCATCTCCCAATATTCTCTGTAAAAGGAACTAAATGATTATTTGGAATATAAGAATCTGGGGGAAAGTAACGTCATGGACATCTTCAGCATATAAGATGCCATAAAAACTATTTACTACTAATTTTTTACTCATACTTAACCATCCTGTAAAGGCTACACCTGTTTATACTGTTGCATTGGAGTTGTTTCAACACAAATGTTGGAGGGACACAAATATTCAAATCAGACTTCCAGTCAAGATCTCAGTAGAAAAGGAGATCGTTCAAGTTCTTAAAGAAGAGTAGCTCATTTCATTGGCAGGAGTGGCAGCAAGATTGGCAAATGCCAGAAGCCTCTGCATCAAGCCTGGCAGTATAGAAAAATGCCCCTCTTTGCTTTATGTTCTTTGACTTCTTTTTATCCCCCTTGGCATCACTTCCCTGCAATCAGATAATTAAGAAAATAGGCCATGATCATGGCAAAAAGATCAGTAGAGTGGCTTTTGTCTTCATTCTGCCCTTGGTTTACTTATCTGTAAAAATGGAGGTGATGGTTAACCTCACAGATTTCATAGTTCCCCTACTGAAAGAAAGTGACTTCTTTTAAACTGTAAATTATTTTTCAAATACTATTATTGTAATTTATCTATCACCATTGATGAGGTGACCTCATTCCTTTCTTTACATCCTCCTGTTTTGTAAACAAATGTAACTAAGCTTAGAAATTATATTGTGATTGTGCTGAGTAACACTGAAAGAAACAAAAGGAGGCAGAGAATAGATTTGGAGGACATCTTCAAAGAGATGGAAGTAAAGGTGAAAGTTAAAATATGACTTGTAGAGTTAAATTTCTTCCCCAAACCACATAAAGCATTTACTGTGTGGCTTTACTATAGTGAATCAAAGGGCCAAGCGAATGGCCCAAGCAGAAAAATCATTTTCCAGAACCATTTTGCCTGCGTGATCTACATTAGAGCAGACAGGAACTCTAGCTCTGTAGTCTACCTGTAGATCTTATTTGACCAAAGAATAGCTAAGAGCATTGTAATTCAAGCAAATACATAGTGACAAGCAGTCTCAGGAGGGAAGACTTACAGGGAAGAGGAAGGCTTCATATGCTTGGAAGTGCCTGTCTTGTTCTTTAGGATTTGGGCCAGGAGATGTTGACAGATGAAATGATCATCTACATGATGAGAATGTGTAGTCACTGAAAGTTAAGCATAATGCTTTATTTGAGACATCATGTGTGTTTCTAATCTTTAGAAGTATTCATTAGAAATTATGGTATATCTAAGATGTTACCCTATTATAGAGAAAAATCTAAGAATAAATATTATTCCTTTTGTGTTTGTCTCTGTTTGCATCATAAAAGCAACTTTGCAGCCCACAAAATGTGAATTGCAGAGACCTGGAGGGCCGGCATTCTACCCCCTTACACTTCGCGGCAGGTTACAATCGTGTGTCTGTCGTGGAGTACCTTCTACACCATGGTGCCGATGTCCATGCCAAAGACAAGGGGTATGTGAAAACTCAGCTGTTTGGGATTTATTCCTTTCATACGTTGTAAGATATGTTAAATGTTTTTGAAGTTTTAGCTTTTTTCCCCCTTAAAAAATAATGAGTGGTTGGATAGAAGCTGAAGTGTCAGGTACAAGTTCAAGTCCTGATGTGAGACCTAAAAAAATATTAATATGAATTAAAATACAGAAACTTACTGTACAGGAAGTGGCGCTGTAGCTCAAGTGGTAGAGCACTCGCTTTGAGCTGAAGAGCTGAGGGACAGCACCCAGACCCAGAGTTCAAGCCCCACAACTGACAAAAAAAAAAAAAAGAAACTTACTGTACAAAAAATGAAAATTTGCCAGGCACCATTAGCTCACACCTGTAATCCTAGCTACACAGAAGGCTGAGATCTGAGGATTGCAGTTCAAAGCCAGCCCAGGCAAGAAAGTCTGTGAAACTCTTATTTCCAATAGACTACCAGAAAACTGGAAGTAGCGCTGTAGCTCAAGTGGTAGAGTTCTAGCCTTGAGTTAAAAAGCTGAGGGACAGCACTCAGGCTCAGAGTTCAAGCCCCATGACTGACAAAAAAAAAAAGAAAAAGAAAAGAAAACTATTATCCTATTCTCTGCAGATAAAACATAACATTTTTGCATGTAATTCTGTAATTATTTCAAATGGTAATCTAGGGTATATGTGATAGTGGCAGATTTAACAAAAATGATACCATCCTATACAGTCTGCCTTATAGTTTGCTTTCTTTTACCCAGTAATATATCAGTATTTAGTAGCTCATCTGAATATCTTAAGGCTCATCTATTGGGTTTATTGCATTCATAATATGAAGGCTTTCATATTGCTTGTTATTTATCTCCCCCTTTACTTGTTAAACATACATAATCTTTTCCAAAAAACTATCCATTCCAGAGGCATCCATATGAACAGAAACATAATTTTATTTTTATTAAACATTTTACCAAACAAAATATTCTACATTTTAAAATACTTTAAAATATTCTATGTTTTGTGGTAGTTTGGTAAATTATTTGACTTTATCCAGGCAGAATGTAAAGCAGTCATGGAACTTACTCAGAAATGTATAAAGAGATTGAGTTTTCCCACTCTTGAGTTAATTTCATATCAATACAAATTTCATATCAATACAACATTTTTCTGTGCAATTACATAGCCATATACTATAGGATGAAACTGCATTTTTTAGGCTTTACTTACCATCATGTGTTTAGTTATCTTTTTAAAGAGCTGCATTATACATAACATTCAATAATTATACTACTGGGACTTTCAAATAGTACAGTACATTAGAGAACAACCAATATTTGTTTCTATCCTATTACTCATTTTAACACCCTGCAAAGCTTTTTTTTTTTTTTTTTTTTAAGTACTAGGGATTTGTTTCCTTTGGGGTGCTGATCCTGGGGCTTGAACTAAGGGCACTAGTGCTCTACCACTTGAACCCAGCTACATTCCAGCTTTTTGGTAATTCATTAGATATAAGAATCTCAGGGACTTTCCTGTCTAACTGGCTTCAAACTGAGATCCTCAGATCTCAGCCTCTGGATTCAGCTTACAGGTGTGAGCCACTGGCACTGGGCTATTACTGTGGATTTTTGAAGTCCAGGCCTTGCACTTGCTAAGTAGTTGCTCTGCTTCATATACCACACCCCAACCCTTTTTTGTCTTTTTCTAATAGAGTCTGGACTTTTGTCCAAGACCAGTGCTCCTGCCTTATAGTTATCGTCCATCTAGCTGTGACACAGGCATGCACACTACTCTCTGCTTATTTGTTGAGATGGATTCTAATTTTTTGCCTAGACTGGCCATGAACTTCAGTCCCAGTCTTGCATCCTGAGTAACTGAGATTACAGGCACTAGCCACTATGCCCAGCTGCACAAACATTTTTCCAAGTGGCATTAATCTCTAAATAAAAAGGCAAGTCTTACCTTGTTTTTGACATATCTTAAATGTAACTTACCTTTCTGATAAACCCATTTTTATGAAGCATCTTTTTGTCCTAAATTACCTCAAAATAATTTTGCTAGTAAGTTAAGGAAATAAAAAAGTTTCTTATCTTTGTTATTGAGCTACAGACACCTCAAGTAGTGTGCACTTGTCTAGTAAGTGCAAGACTGATCTCAAACCCCAACCACCACCTACCCCGTACCACCACCACTACCACCAAAACAGAAGAATCCACACCCTACTAGCTCTGTAAAATCTTTGAACAAGTTTATAGTACGGATCATAGAGCACTTGCCTAGCATGCATGAGGCTCTAAGTTCAATTTTGAGTTCTGCCAAACATTAAGAAAAAAGAAAAAAGTTCATCATTATTTTCCCTTGTGAATATCAGAATCACTGTGTTGCAAATTTTCACTGTGTAGCACCTCAATATCTAAACCATTAATCTTGGAAACATAACAGATCATTACTAAGGAAAATATTCAGAAGCAAAGGCTAGGGAAAAAGCTCCGTTGGTAGATTGCTTGTCTAGTAAATACAAGGCCCTGATTCAGTCAGCATTGCCAAAAATGAAATAAAATTTGCAAAAACAGGGAAAAATACCCTAAAACTAGAACTTGCTCAAGTAAGTAGAATTTCATTGTGTGTCTTGGAAGTTAAGTATACAATTCTCATTTTCTTTCTCTGTCACTGTGTATTCAAGCTTAGCCTCAAACTTGGAAATCTCTAGCCTCAGCTTCCAAATGTGGGCTTATAGGCCACACCCAGCTACAATTTTTATTAGTAAAATCCCAAAAGAAGAAAATGTGAAAGATGGTGAAGCCAGATTGATAACTAGTTATGGATTTATAAAGTTGGCATCAATTTTTATATTTTAAAATCTTGAGTTAAATATTGTCCTGGAATTTTATTTTGGAAGTATCTTCCCATATGTACTTTAATACTAATGATTGCTGTGACATGTATATCCATCCACTCCCAGGAAACAGAAGAAAAGCCCTGACATTTAAAGGACCATTAAAAAAAATTATTAACTCTCATTAAAAGTGGCTGATTAAGCCGGGCGCCGGTGACTCATGCCTGTAATCCTAGCTACTCAGGAGGCTGAGATCTGAGGATCGCAGTTCAAAGCCAGCCTGGGCAGGAAAAGTCCATGAGACTCTTACCGCCAATAAACCACTAGAAAACCAGAAGTGGCGCTGTGGCTCAAGCTGTAGAGCACTTGCCTTGAGCTGAAGAGCTGAGGGACAGCACCCAAGCCCAGAGTTATGCCCCACTACAAACAAAACAAAACAAAACAAAAAAGTGGCTGATTATATCTTAAAAGACCAAATGAAAATTACTTCTTTTTTGACTGAGTACTGAGCACAGCTAAATTCTACAGAAGAGTATCACTTTTAAGACAATTGTTTTGACTCAAAGATTTGTTTCTTGTGTTTAGTGGCTTGGTGCCCCTCCACAATGCCTGTTCCTATGGGCACTATGAGGTCGCTGAGCTCTTAGTGAGGCATGGGGCATCTGTCAATGTGGCCGACTTGTGGAAATTTACCCCGCTCCATGAAGCAGCAGCCAAAGGAAAATATGAAATCTGCAAGCTCCTCCTAAAAGTATGTAGTTTAGACATTCAAAATTATAAAGTAACCGTCTGGGTTTTGGTTGTTACTTGAAATCAAATCAGTGTATTTGTCTTAAAAATAATAAGCAGTATAGAGATTATTTCCATTTCCTGTCTGAGTAGCATCTGTAATGTATTTCTAAGTGGATTTGATTAGTGTTATTTCGTCACAGTGGGTTTTGATTCAGTTTGCATTGCTTGAAAATGGTACAAGGAGTAACAAGTTCTTCGCTCTAGTTGGTCTTTTTCCTGTTATTTTATTATTGTTAACTAACTCATTATCAAACATAGATATCTATGAAAACTCAAATATCAGATGCTTTTTAAAATACAGTTTAGGCTAAAGAGGTAGCTCAGTAGTAGAGTGCTTATCTAGCAAGAAAAGGGCCAGAGTTCAGGCCCCAGTATACACAGTACACACACACACACACACACACACACACACACACACACACACACACACACACACACACACACACACAATTGTTTAAATAGATTTGGGGAATATATGTGACATAGTAGAAGTAGTAATTTATGAACCTAATAATAATCAATAATTACATATTTTTAAGTTAAGAGCCATAGGAAAAATGACCATATATACATTTATATGTTCTATTTTCAGAAAAGGGCATGAGTCTTGAAACTCAGTATATTTGGCAATAGTTGGTGTGGAATAACTTCCAGGTCATTACAACTCGGTTTAGCTTGAATTATTCTTAATTTCTACAGTGGGGCAGCAATCTGTATCAGGCCTTTAGTAAAAATCATTGATTTTTGTTTATTTCATAGGTATAAGTAATTAAACTTTTTAAAGTCAAGGTAATTTTAATGCATTTATCCCTAATATTGTGATAGTTGTTAAGACTTAATGAAAATATAAAAAACAATTTGAAGTATTTGTCTTACCAGTGACCTTTTAGATACTTTTTGCATCTGTGTCTTCTTATTCTTTCTTCTTTATTGTAATACCTTGGAATATCCTTCCATAATTAAAGGAAAAAGTATATTATGTGACGGTAAGAGATAACTCAACCCTTCTTCATCATTAAATAGTAACTTAAATTAAGAATTTATATAACAATGCAAGATGATGTTTTTCTTTTACAAGATGCATAAAGAACATATATATACATATATATATATATCTTTCCAGGTATATGAAGATACGTTGTAAGTGAAATCCATAAAGGTATCCCTGTTCACTGCCTTCCCACCTCCTTACAGAAAGTACACATTCTATTTGGTTTTCCTCTTTTGTAGCATGGAGCAGATCCAACTAAAAAAAACAGAGATGGAAATACACCTCTAGATTTGGTCAAAGAAGGAGACACAGATATTCAAGACTTGCTGAGAGGGGATGCTGCCTTGTTGGATGCTGCCAAGAAGGGCTGCCTGGCAAGAGTGCAGAAACTTTGTACACCAGAGAATATCAACTGCAGAGACACCCAGGGCAGGAATTCCACTCCGCTGCATCTGGCAGGTGAGCACCAGGTTGCTTACAGATCTCACCCTCCTGCCTTAAATAACCACTCACCAAAAGCTGAGAGAAACACGAGGAACTGAGGATAATACTTGGTGCCAAGCTGCTGATTGACATGTTTTGTTCAGTTTCCTTTTGAAGGCTTTTATCTGAGAGTAGTATTAGCTTTTAAAGTGAAAATTTTAAATCTTAAAGTTTTCTGGTCGTTATCCATGAATATTTAATTTTTTTTCCTCTTATGTTGTTTGTCATATTTACTCTCAATAGCGGGCTATAATAACCTGGAAGTAGCTGAATATCTTCTAGAACATGGAGCAGATGTAAATGCCCAGGACAAAGGTGGTTTAATTCCTCTTCATAATGCTGCATCTTATGGGGTGAGTTCAAGTTAAAATCAAGAATTGGTGGCACTTCCTGCTCTATTGAATGTATACACCCTTAAGGACCAGATATCTAACAGCATTATTCAGTACGTCTCTAATTTTATATCAATCTTTGTCATCTCATTCCAGTTAAATTTAACTGCATTTGTCCAACAGCTATGCTTTTTAAAACTTTTTGCACTCTCTACATTATCTGATATTTGTAGACACAAATAAAATACTTTCAACTTTACCTGAAGTAAACTTTAGAAACTATAAAAGCCAGGGGACTCTTACGCTTGTTTATGTTATTTAGCATCTTAAATATTCAAGCAAGTGGTTGAGTAGTGGAGATAGAATTTGATAGTGTTCAGATGAAGTAAAATCCACAGTTAAGAGTCCAGAATAGGCTGGGCGTTGGTGGTTCATGCCGCCGTCGTGAGGCTGAGATCTGAGGATCACAGTTCAAAGCCAGCTCAGGCAGGAAAGTCCACGAGACTCTTATCTCCAATAAACCACTAGAAAACCGGAAGTGGCGCTGTGGCTCAAGCGGTAGAGCGCTTGCCTTGAGCTGAAGAGCGCAAGGACAGCGCCCAAGCCCAGAGTTCAAGCCCCATGACCAACCAAAAAAAAAGAGTCCAGAATAATCTTTTCAAACACTGTAACTATAAACATCAACTAGAAGAAGAATATATTATTATGCCTAGGTGCCATTTGTCAGAACAGGCTGTCAGTCATTACAGCCTTCTCCTTGCTGCAGTAGAAGTAAGAAGTGTTTCTGTGCTTGCCTATTCTTCCTCATATCACTGTTTGACTATACAAATCCACAGATGCCAGGTGGCCTCACAGTGGGATTCTCTGCTGAAGAGAGGATGCTTCTTAGATTTGCAAAGCCCTGATAAATTATAAATAAAATCCAAACCTACCACCTTGATCTTCATATTTTCCCTTCATACTCTTCTCCCTTGCTCTTCACAGTATCCACAGCTTTCTCAGCCCATTATGCAATGACCAATCTTGACTAATACTCCACTTCAGTTGAATAAACAGAAAAGAAATTTTATTTCCAAGCATGGTATAAACTAATTGAAGATTATTCTATTATATAGCTATATATGTGTGTATGAATATATACTTATATATATATAAGTATATATATACTTATATATATATAAGTATATATATACTTATATATATACATACACATACATATATAATAAAATTATACACATAACAAATTACACACAAACTTATATACTAAAATTATAATATTGAATTTTTTCTTTCCAGAGGTGATTTTTTAACATTTTCAGAATTTCCTTTTAGTATTCCTTCACATAAATTCCCATTTTCATTGTGCAACAGCTATTTCCACTGTATATCTGTTATGCAAATACCTGTTACTAATGCACTACATATTCTTTTTTGTATAATCTTTTTATCTTTAAGTTGTAAGTATACATGTATACCATTTGGAGTCTCATTTTCAACATTTAGCATGGTCCTTCCCTCCATATTGTATTTTACTAATCCCTTTCTAAGTTTCTATTAAAGGTGTATAAATACACCCTTAAAAAGCTAATGGGATAATGGGATCATTTGGAGATAAATCATAATCTTTCATCCTCTGTAAGGGTAGGTTGTAGCAGTAGAATGATCTGCTATAATGAAGCTCATATGACACTCTTAACTGTAAACTACAGTAAGTCCCCCCATATTGTCTTCTGTGTCCTATCCTTTTTCTCCTTCTAGCCTCCATCACTCCCTAGAGGGGGAAGAATGATTCCATGAGTCAGTGCATGTGTGAAGTATATTCTGTAAGCTATGGGCACTGTAAAACTGAAAGATAACACTCTTGTTATAAGAAAACTCACTTCCTGAAGTCCCTGTACTAAGCCAGTCAGAATAAGGGCTGCATGCCCTTATCCTGTACTAAAGGACAAACCAATGTTTGACCAGCTCAACATCACAATTAAGTAGACACAGATTAAATGATTAGCCTGGAGATAAAAATAATAAAATGAGATGTCTCAAAACACATAATTATTTAGGTATACATTTATGTTTTGGTGATTATTCTTCAGTACATCGTTAACATTTTTTACCCTGGAGAGCTTGGGCTGTGTATCTGTACCTATCTTCTATATAAAAAAGGATTGCCATGTCAGTTTTTCCAAGTGGAGAGCAAACATACACTTTTAAGAAGCTTTACAAGGTTCATGAAAGTTTATACTAATGGCAATGTATCTTATTCTGTTTAGTATAATGCTTTGTGTGGTTTTTTTACTCCTTTAGCAGGGCTTGAACTCAGGACCTCATGTTTGCTGGGTTTTCTTGCTCACTGCTGGCATTCTACTACTTGAGCCACACCTCCAACCTGACTATTTTGGAGATAGGTTCAAAGGGATTACCAGGCTAGCTTTGAACCACAATCCTGCAGATTTCAGTCTTTTAAGTAACAAGGATTACAGGCATGAGCTTCTGGCACCCAGTTTGCCTTGTGTTTTTTAATGTACACTTCCATAGGACAGTTCATTTCTTTGCTATTAAATAAATGTAAAATATTGACTTATCTCTCACATCTTTCACCACAATGCATGTCAATCCGTTGGTTAGCTTTCTCTCAATTTTTTTTTATATTCCAATATTTTCCCTAAAAAAATATGTGAGGGATCTTATGACTTCAAAACAAAGACTGTGTGTTATCTTAAAGTTGGCCTGGGCATCGTTCCTTAGCTTTTTAGTTTAAGGCTAGCACTCTGCCACTTGAGCCCACAACTCCACTTCTGGCTTTTTCGTGGTTAATTGGAGATAAGAGTCTCACCTGGGCTGGCTTTGAACCTCAATCTTCTGATCTAATCCTCTGAGTAGCTAGGGTTATAGTCATGAGCCACCAGTGCTCAGCTTAAGTAACTTTAGCTGGAGCCTAGACACTTCTTCCCATCCTTCCCACCTTTCCAAAATTAAAGCATTTCAGTCTTTTTATGTTGTATTGTCATTTAAAGCATTTCTATTGTAGTTGGATTCCAAAACACTGTTAAATTGGCTTTTTCTCCTAGAAATATTCCAACCAAGTTGAGTTCCTTTTCTAGATCTTCCAGTTCAATATTTTGTTGTTATAGAGTGACGAGAGCTGAGCTGCAGCATATTTATTGGATTTGTGGGTCTTAATTTTCAGTTACTATTTTTGTTCCAGTGGTATAGCTACTTAAAACAATTAAAGGGCTTAGCTTAAGCATTGTTTTTAGTGTACTTGAATAGTGATAAACTCCTTCCTGTCCATTGCTCTTTCAGATGTTTGTCAGCAGATTCAACAAACATGTAATTGGTTTCTCTAAGCAGAGGCTACAAATTCAACATAAAAAAAGTTTAATAATACATAACTCATTTTATATACATATACATAGACAAACTCATAATTTTCCTTGGAATATCTAATTTTAGAAGTCCATGTAAATTAGTCTACTAAATAATATTATTATTAGAGTGAACATGGAAATAGAGAAAAATTAATCATCAGAAGCACAGTAAGAGCTTATAACCTCACTTGGGAGAGGATTGAAATTACTCCATATTTTTGGATTTGCTGAGCAAAAATTGGTCTTTCCCACACACATTCATTGAATAAGGGAGATAAATTACTAGGTTTTATTTTGATAGATGGGACCACTGTTTCCATCTTTCATGTTGTAAAGTTTAAAGTTAATTTTGTAATTATCAAAGTCCCAGCTAGTTTGAGTGTACTGCCTTTTTTTCCCCTTTTGGCCATATATTACCAGCTGTAGGAAACATTTTTTAGGAGATAATTCACGTATACTTTCATATAAGATAAATTTTCTTCATTTTGTTCTTCAAAATTGAAATTCATGAAATCAGTAATTATTGTACTTTCCGAAAAACCTTTAATACTGTCTCAGGAAAAGTACTTGTTCTTTTTCAAAGTCAGTATATCTTCAAGAGACCCTTTATCTCGGAATCTTTCTTTTTTCCTCTCCATCTTATCCATTTTCACATCAGTCCAAAGAGTTCAGTATAATATAGTTAAGCAGAATCATGAGTTAAAAGGAACTCTCAGCAGAAAATGTGCTTCTGAATTATTAAAAGTGACCAGTTATCCAAAAGGTGTCAAGTACCCAAAATCTGAAATGGATCTCAGAAGTACTTAATGATTACTATTTTGCCAATCTAATAGTTCTAAATGTTTTCAAAATAAAAAATTATTCTTAATATTATTTATAATCTAATTGTTAGCTGAATACCAATAGCTTACTCCTGTAATCCTGGTTACTAAGGGGCCTGAGATCTGAGGACCAAGACTTGAAGCCAGCCAAGGCAGACAAACCAAGGGACTCTTCTTACTTCTAATAACCAGCAAAAAGCTAGAAACAGAGGTGTAACTCAAGTAGTAAAATGAGTAGAAAAGCTAAGCAAGAGACCCTGAGCTCAAGCCCCAGTACCAGAACCAAAACAAAAAAGTCTTAATTGTTGAATCAATGTTTCATGTTCCTATTAAAATTTTTTTTCTTTTTGTTGGTCATGGGGCTTGAACTCCAGGCTAGTGTTCTACCACTGTGAGCCACTGCACCATTTCCAGTTTTCTGCTGATTTAAGTGGAGATGAGTCTCATAGACTTTCCTGCCTGGGCTGGCTTTGAACCTTGATCCTCAAATCTCAGCTTTCTGAATAGCAAGGATTATAAGCATGAGCCAGCTGGCACCCGGCCACATTAGGAGCTTTCTTCATTAAAAATTTTTCTGTACTTATTACCCCTTTTGTCTATTCTCCTTTTCCAAAATAGTGATGTTAGTAGACTTTATCTCCCTTATAATAGTTTTTCTGTAGTACACTTCTTACTGAGCTCATTTGTCATATAGCTAGAACTGTTAGTGCAGTACCCCAGAGTTCCTTATCCTAAATTTCAGGACCCTACTGGATATTCAGCTAGTGTTTAGGGTTGTTGGGTGAGTGGGTAGGAGAGGGTAAGCCAATAAATAAATGATGGCCTCTCCTCTGTGTTCCAGTGTTTTCCACCAAACTAGTTACAGAGTATCATTGCATTCATACTTTACTTCAAAAGCCATATACTACAAGAGAGTCTTAACCTTTCTTACATTTTCCTTTCTACCTAGTTTCTAGTAGTCTTTTATTTTTTAATCTTCTGTAAACTCCTCCCCTACCACCATAGTTATCTGACTTTTCATGTGCTTTTTTTGTAGTGAATGTTTTTCTAAACCCCCCTTTTTCCCTCTTTCAAAACTTTTTTTTTGGTTGTGAGGCTTGAACTCAGGGTCTAGGCCACTGTCCCTGAGCTTTTGTTTTGTTTTTTTTTAGTCCGTCATGGGGCTTGAACTCTGGGCTTGGGCGCTGTCCCTGCACTCTTCAGCTTAAGGCGAGCGCTCTACCGCTTGAGCCACAGTGCCACTTCTGGTTTTCTAGTGGTTTACTGGAGATAAGTCTCACAGACTTTCCTGCCTGGGCTAGCTTAGAACCCTGATCCTCAGACCTCAGCCTCCTGGGTAGCTAGGATTACAGGCATGAGCCACTGGTGCCTGGCTATCCCTGAGCTTTTTTTACTCAAGGCTAACACTCTGCCACTTTGAACTTCAGCTCCACTTCTAGTTTTCTGGTGATTAGAGATGGGAGTCTCACAGACTTTCTTATATAGGCCGGCTTAGAACTGCAATCCTCAGATCTCAGCCTCCTAAATAGCTAGATTACAGCTGTAAGCCACCAGTGAATACTGGGTTCAAAAACTTCTGAACTTAGCTCTTCATTATCATTCTTGACTTAGGGTCTCATCACCTCATTCCACTCACTTTTTCTCCTCTAAATCATTTTTAACACTGCAAACTATTTTTTTTATAAATTTTCATTTTATTATGCTACTTTCCCAAAGGTTGGAAAAAAGACAGAATCTTTGCAATTAGCATCTTAATAACTAAATCTGATCATAGCAGGTTAGAAGACAAATATGAATATTAGAAGAGAACCAGTGGATTGAACCATTAATAGAAGACTTGACAACCTGAGCAAGTTCATTTTATGTGTTTTTAAAATAAAACTGAATATGTTAGAAGACTAAAAAAAAAGTTACGTGCAGAATTACAGGGTAAAAAAAATAACTGAAACTTGCGTCCTCAAAGGAAGCAAGTCCAAAAAAAAGTCCAAAATATAGATAGAGTCATGAAATACGAGTATAGAGTAAGTTGTTAGTAGAAACAAGTATACATGATGGAACTTTACTTATGCCTAACTATTTACATTTTCTTGTTTTTCTCAGCATGTTGACATAGCTGCTTTACTAATCAAATACAATACATGTGTAAATGCAACCGATAAGTGGGCATTTACTCCTCTTCATGAAGCAGCCCAAAAAGGAAGGACACAGTTATGTGCCCTACTCCTAGCACATGGTGCAGATCCAACTATGAAGAATCAAGAAGGTCAGACACCTTTAGATTTGGCAACCGTAAGTCTTCATTTCAGATTTTTGGCAATCCTCCTTATAACTTTAGAGGTACATCCTAGGGCTAAGAACGTTTACCTTCCATCAGACTTAGCTTTGCTTAGAATAAGAATACATAAGTTCATATTTCTTATGTTGTTTAAAACTGTTAAAGTAGAAGTTAACTATTCTAACTATTCTGCCCACTTAGTTTGTGAGAATGGGAAACATGAATCTTAGGAAAGCATTCTAGCATGTATCCTTTAAGAATTCTATTTAGTAAAATACCTTATACCTTCTGTGTGTGGCTGATATTATCTGACTTTCTCTGAAGCCATGTTTCATTGACAGAACTCTGGATTTGGTCTTTGAGGCTATTTCTTACTTAATGAAACTTTTACTGGGGAAAAGCTGGAATACCGAATAATTTTACTTTCCAACCTAGCAAATTGTAGATGAATATATTTATTTAAAGTGAACTAAACAGTTACAGTTCATTCCTGTACTTTATCAGGTGCAGATAAGCCAGCCAGTTCATTTGGCAGAGTTCTTTATAGAAATCCTAGCCACATCTGCAAGTACATTAGGTTCATGTTTTCCTGTGCCAATATTGGCAAAAATCTACACAGAACCAAGCTCCCCTTCCTTTAGTCATCAGTAGCAATTGCCTAATTTCTAGATTGACAAACATTCACCAAGCCCTCCTTCCTGCCCCAGCCACGTCTTATATTTTTCTTACTGCCACACTCATTCCACTAATATACACCAATAACCATGTTTAACCATTTCTTAATCATTAAAGAAAAAAATCACAAAAAATGGCTACTTAGTTAAAAAAAATTATAACCTTGTATTTTTGTGTTTGATGATTATTATTTTTAGGCTGACGATATCCGAGCATTGCTGATAGATGCCATGCCCCCAGAGGCCTTACCTACCTGTTTCAAACCTCAGGCAACCGTAGTGAGTGCCTCTCTCATCTCACCAGCATCCACTCCCTCCTGCCTCTCTGCTGCCAGCAGCATAGATAACCTGACTGGCCCTTTAGCAGAGTTGGCAGTGGGAGGGGCCTCCAATGCAGGGGATGGTGCAGCTGGAACAGAAAGGAAGGAAGGAGAAGGTAGGAATTCCTGTGAATGCTTATCTGTATCTTACTGAATACTTCATTTATAGATATCCTGTAAATTTTCACACTTACAACATGTTGTAAGAAATATTTTATGTGGGGTCTGAGGAGGATCACAGCTCAAGGCCAATTTGAGCTACCTGATAAAACTCAGTCTCAAAAACACAAACAAAGAACACTCCATAAAAAGTTCTTAATAATGTATACCTGAGTTTCCAACCATTGTTGAGTGAGTAGGTCTTAGTACTGAAATTCAGACAGAAAACTCAAACAGGTTATTTAAGGAATGAAAGCTAAAATAAGAGCTGGGACATTTATATATTTAATTCATTAAAAATAGTAAACTATCCTCCATTTTATCCTATAATAAAATACATTTTATTATGTGAGAATTAATACTGTATTATAGTCTCAACATATGTAATTTTTCATTTTACTTCTGTATTCCACCTACATTATTAGAATTAATATAAGTATTACATATGTGACAAAACACTCTGCTTTCACTTCTCAACCAAACTCAGAATACCTTAAAAAATTTACAGAAAACTTTTATATTCTACTTGATACTATGTAAAATCTTCTATACATCCAACCAGAGGTGTCAGGATATATGGCTTAAACTAGATACTGAAGTTTCCTTTAGCTTCATAATTTTTCTATTTTAGTTGCGGGTCTTGACATGAATATCAGCCAGTTCCTAAAAACGCTTGGCCTTGAACACCTGCGGGATATCTTTGAAACAGAACAGGTAAACTTTTTAAAACTGTGTTTGCATCTTTTAAATTCAGTTTTAACTTATTTATTGCCACCTATTATTTCTTCTCTTCTTGGCAGCTTTTTTTTTTTGGGTCCGGTTGTGGGGCCTGAACTCTGGGCCTGGGCACTGTCCCTCAGCTCTTCAGCTCAAGGCTAGCGCTCTACCACTCGAGCCACAGCGCCACTTCTGGCTCTTTTCTTTTTGCTTATGTGGTGCTGAGGAATCAAACCCAGGCTTCAGGCATGCGAGGCAAGTGCTCTACCACTGAGCCACCTTCCCAGCCCCATTGGCAGCTATTTTTGAACCTATATCACATTTCTATTGAAGCCAGGGGAGCCTAGTATTTTATATTTCTCCCCCAAATCCTGTAGCAGTTAATAGTCTTTGTTATTCAGTTCATAACCAGCCCAGGCAGGAAAGTCTGAGATGCTCACCTCCAGTTAACCACCAAAAAATCCAAAAGTGGAGCTGTGGCACAAGTCATGAAGCACTATCTGAGCATAAAAGTTCAAGGGCAGCACCCAGGCCATGAGTTCAAGCCCCAGGATTGGCACGGGAAAAAAATTCTTTATGAGACATAGTTTTCAAATTTTTCACTGACCTATGCCCACTTCTGGTTTATTTTTTTCCCTCTTACCAGCTGTGTGAAACTGGGTTAAAAGACATTGAACCTCTTATTTCCATTACCTGTTAAATTACAATGCTTATAAATATCTGGAGGTTAAAATTCTTTGTCATATTATGGTTTTATTTGCCAATTTTTAAAACATGCTTCAGTGAGGCAAGAAGTCTTTTTCTTTGCTGGTGAAGACTATATAGAAACAATTTCCTCTTCCTGTCATTTAATTCATCTTCTGTATTATAGATTTTTATGAGAATATTATAAACAGTAAGTTATATAAGTTATTTCTTCCCTGAAGGATTTGGTTATATAAAGCATTACTCCTGCTCTGGCTACATTAGCCACCTTAGCCCTTTGTTCCAAATTGTGAAAGTCACACATATCATTCAAAAAAGACCAATTTTTTCATAGAATTTTAGATTCTATTTCAGTTGGTTTACATTATGATTTACAGCCTTTTTTTATTCCTAACTTTTCATTGTATATTCTTCATGAGCAACTGACTTCCAGTAGCATGTTTACCTCACTTTATTGATTTTAATACTTTAATAGATCAGTTTTCCATCAGTCCTTCTGACAACTTATCCTTTTGTGGTTGTTTTCTCAATCAGTTTCATGGTTTTCCTTTTCACTGCAAATTTGTTCCAAATAAATCAGTGTTCCATTGATTTTCTTTTGGCCAAAATAATTCCTATGTTCTTTTTTTGGTCAGTATATTGACTGCTACACTTAATGTATATTACCTAATGCTGTTCCTTTCCTCCAGACTAATGATATTGTCTTTGTTTATATTGATCTATTTGAAACTGATCTTCTGGCCCAATTGTCAAGTAATCAAGTTTATTTTTATTTCAATTGTAGATGTTATTTATCTAGCCTTTTGTAATAACGGAACAGATGTAGTTAATTCTTTCTTACATTAACATATTGAAGCAAGTCAGTAATAAGTAATGATGGTCACAATAGTTATATAGCTGAGAGCAGTAAAGGTGCATGCCTGACTTAATTCCTGTCTGCTTAGCTGAGGCCAAGGGAACTATTTTGTCTGCTAAGACACTTTATAATATCTTCCTGCCTTTTGTTTCTATTCATGGATACCTCTCTCCCAATAGAGTGGGAACGTTGTTTAGTTTCTGGTCCCAAGAAATTATCTTTCAGACTATCATAATTTCAACTTCCACACTTACTCTCAGAAGTCTCTGAACTAAATTGTATTGTTTCATGTAGACATTTAACTAAGCTTTGTATCAAACAATGTTACCCAAATCCCTTATAATTGATTAAATGTGGTACTAATGTTACTTCAGCACCTACTTTTCTTTTATAATGCTAATTTTCTCTTCCCATCCCAGGTAAAATGGACAGATTTCAGAAACAAGAGGCAACTCTCTAGAAGAAGTGACATTTGCTTTATATGAAGGATGATTTTAGTTCACATACAAATGATCTTTATTCTAAAGATGATAGTTATATCTTAATGTGTGTTAGATATAAATAATTAGCCCAACAAATTTGATTTTCTCGATAAACCTAAGTTAAGGTTTAAAATAAAGTGAGTTACTATCGTTTAAAAGCATGATTTTCAAAATAATATTTCTCATATTTTAGAGAGTTGTGAATGAATGAAGACAAAACTAAATTCTGTAGCTTTTCTTCCAGTGGTAGTGCCTATTAAATATGAGAACGAATTAGACACCATTTAACTCAAAGCAACTGAATTTAAAATTGTTATTTCAGGTTTCTAGTCACCGCTTTTAATAAATATGAATAAATATAAGGTCTATAATCTTAACTACTCAGAAAGCTGAGATCTGGAGGATTGAGAATCGAAACCAGTTCAGGCAAAAAAAAAAAAAAATCCATGAAATTCCATCTCCAGTTAACCAGCCAAAAGCTAGGTTGGAAATGTAGTAGAGTACCAGCTGTGAGCAACAAGCTGAGTGAGGGAGAGAGTAAAAGCATTGAGTTCAAGCTTCAGAACTGGGGAAAAGGGAAGGAAAGAAGGAAGGAAGGAAGGAAGGCAGGCAGAGGATCAAGTTATATATCATGACTTTTGACATTTGTTGAGCATATATTATATTTTAATATCTTGTACTTTCCACAGCCGGTGCTGCGAATTAAAACCAGGGCCTCTGACATTCTAAGCAACTACTCTACCACTCACCTATATCCCTGACCTTCTGAGGTTTTTATGACTTTTCTTAGCCTCAGTTTCCTCATAAGGCTCTAGTAGAACTTTCATTGGTATATTTGATGGATAGCAAGCACATAATGAATATTGGCTAGAGAGATGATGGTAAATGGCTTGGTGGAACTGCAGTAATACGTTTGTATTCAGTTGCAGGTAAAGTTGGGCCATTCTCTCTTTTTCAAGATTCCAAATATTTTTGATTCCTTCTATCCTTTAGCCAATATCCTAATGAATGATTTCTTTTTTTCCTTTTGGTTATTTTCATGTTTATTCTTTCTGTGGGACTATGAGCATCAAATTGGATAAATGTCAAAATGGCTGGGCAGAGGTACCTCACACATGTAATCCTAACTGATCAGGAGGCTAAGATCCAAGGACTATGGGCAGAAAAGGCCACAATACTCATTTCTAATTAGCTAGTAAAAAGCTGGACTAGAGATATAACTCAAAGTAGTAGAGTGCCAGCTCTGAGCAAGCAAGCTAAGTGAGAAATCATAATACTCTGAGGCTCACCACACACAAAAAGATAGCACGGGCATATTAGTATATCTACTGCTGTATGAGAAAAACTACTCCAAAACTTAATAGCTTAAAATAACCATAATTTATTATCTCAGATTCTGTGGATAAGAATGCAGGCCTGGCTTAGTTGGTTGTCTCTGGTTTAAGATCTCTCGTCAAGTTACTGTCAAAGCTGTCAGCCAAGTCTTGCAGTCTCATCTGAAGGCTCATCTAACTGGTGGAGATCCACTTCCAAGGTTACTCACAGTGGTTGAATAGCCTTATGCCATGTATATTGGCTGTCTGTTGCTGCTGAAAAAATGGCCACAAACCTAGCAGCTTCAAACAACACACATTTTGTGGAGCAGGATCTGTGTAGTTGTCTCATAAGGTTGCAGTCAAGTATCAGCTAGGGCTGGAATCTCATTCTGAAGTCTCAGCTGAAAAAATGATCCCCTTCCAGATTTATATGGTTCTTGACAAATGCAGATCTTTTCTGTCTGTTGGACTGAAGGCCTCAGTCCTTACCACATTAGCCTCTCTAATGGGCATCTTATTTTATCCAACTCCACAAGGAGGAAAAGAGGATCTTCCAATCAACACCCTGTCACCATAGCTATATTATTCTTGGGTAGAAACAAGTCAGTAGGCCATCCTGCACTCCAGAAGAAGGGGCTCACACAAGGTGTGAATGTGAATGTAAGAAGTGGCAGTCATGCTCTCTCTGTAGCCAGCTTCCCCCAGCTGAGCCCTCCACGAGAGTGAGAGCCCAAGATACGCACCATGATCTAAGAATTCTATCCCATTGCTTCAACTGCATTGTATTTGTTAGGAATGTATCAATACGTTTAGGGTCTTCTGTCTGGATTGAAATCTGTTCCCTTGTCAATACTCAAGAGCAGCACTTCAGTCCAAACAGATACTTAAAGCCATTGTAGACTAAGAGATCTACCCTCAGCCTAGCTTTCTAAAGTAAGTGGCCTCATGTCTATTTGTCAGAGTATTTTGGGTGGTCGTAGTGATAGTTAGGTCTGGGTTTTATTTTTTTTTTATGATTGAGAGACTAAAAAAGAAAATAGAGAGGAGAGAGAAAGAGTTCTGATCCTGGCCCACTACTTGTGTTAGATAAATACTGAATGTCACTTCAGAGAAGGTTGAGGCGTCTGAGTTGTAGTTGTTGCATAAATATGATCCCATTTCTATGCCAACTTTACTTAAAGTGACAGAATATTTAGAAGAAGAAGAAGAAAGGATATTATTGATAATGTGGTTCACAATCTTTATTAAAATCACATGTAGCCAAAAATAGTAAAGGCTCCTATTTTGTGAAATATCCTATTCTGTTTCAGAGATGTGTGTTTCAGATTGGTGCTTTTTGAAAGCTCTACTGAAAACTTCCTTTGAGCAATTTCAAGTGAATTGCCCATTTTGTCCAATAGAGCAATTATTTCTTAAATAGCCACTTAGCAGCAATATAGTAAATTACTTCAGAGAATGAGCAATGTATGTTCATTGCACTGAGATGATCAGACTTAAAAATTTCACTCTGACGATAAAAATCAGCAGAGCCCTATATCTTAGTTCTCAGGTTTTTCAAAAAAGTATTTTATATAAGTAGAAAAGTAGAAAAGGCTATGGATATGGTTTAGAATCTTACATGAATGTCTGTTTTTAAAAAAGATTACTCTTTCTTTTCCAAAGAAAGAAAGTGAAAGGCCAGTCTTGTAGACCAGTGTTTGTATTGTATTGTCACAGAACAAGCCTCTTGTGGGCTGAAAATGACAGGTGTGTGGCTGCCCAAGATCTCATCTCATGAAATCAGAACACTGCCACTTGGTGGTGCTAGAGTCACAGTTACTTTCATTCACAAAGGTATTACTGGAGCCAACTAATTATCTCCGTCTACAGGGATGAATAAGCAAAAATAAAAATGCTATTTTGTGCAAAAATAAAATGTGTGTTTTTCAGCCCGGATTGATAAATCTGAGAATTTGAGAGCTTATAAATTACTTCCTCTCTTGTCCTAATTGGAATTCCTGATATAGCTTCTTTATCACATGGTCTGAAATCACATTCAGTACTTCAAATCCACATTTCATTACTTTCTTTTTTTGTTTTGTTTTTTCTTGTTTTTTTTTGTTTTTTGTCGGCCATGGGGCTTGAACTCTGGGCTTGGGTGCTATCCTTCAGCTCAAGTCGAGTGCTCTACTGCTTGAGCCACAGCACCACTTCCCATTTTCTAGTGGTTTATTGAAGATAAGAGTCTCACGGACTTTCCTACCTGGGCTGGCTTTGAACCGTGATCCTCAGATCTCAGCCTCCTGATTAGCTAGGATTACAGGGGTGTAGCTAGGATTACAGGGGTGAGCCACCAGCGCCCCACTCATTTCATTACTTTCTAAGCAGCATATTCCTGGCTTGAATATTCCTGACACAGAGAATTTTCTTATCTTTACCTAAAATCTGCTTACCATATTCTGTTTAGTTATAACAATCACAATACCAATTACTTTTCCCTTTTCTCTACTATTCATTTCTACTGCCTCCTGGACAGTGGAATCTGTGATTTCCCCGTTTGACGAGTTATCCATGTCTTATCTATCTTAAGGCAGGTAAAAGATGGTAGAACTCAGTAATGTGAAGGAAATGCAACAATGATCATTTATATTTCTATAATACTGCTCCTTTTTTAATTCCACATCAGTTATAGCAAATTAGATGTATTTTTGTTAAGCTAAAAACTTGATAATTAAAGCAATGAAAGGAAAGCTGTAAAGTCCTGCTCATAAAGGAAACAAAAGAGTTGTATTTGTATGGAATCATAACATTATAGGCAACTGGAAATACCTTCATTCCCTGAGGAACTGCTACAGATTTACAACTAATTTTTACTTTCATTTTTCAGATTACACTAGATGTTTTGGCTGACATGGGTCATGAAGAGTTGAAAGAAATAGGGATCAACGCATATGGACATCGCCACAAATTAATCAAAGGAGTAGAAAGACTTTTAGGTGGACAACAAGGTAAGCTGGCAGAAAAAAAATTATGTTAACAATGCAAGATAAATGTCAAGGCTGGCATTTTAGCTCAGACAATCTGGCCCCAAAGCCCAACATGTAACTGATAGAGTACCTTCTGCTTTCTCATCTCAGTTACTGGCAACATACTTCTCCAGTTGAAAATACCTGTGAGTTCTCCTTTCTGTTCCTACATTTTATCTCCTACATTTCTCTGGAATTTTTAAACACCACCATCTTGTTGCTCTCACCAAACCCAAGTCACCATGACCTCTCTCCAGGACCATCACATCACTTTCCAGCTTATCTGCAACTTTCCGCTATTACCTCCCTCCCCTGCCTTCTGCACACGGACCACCCCAACCCTTTTGAATGAGTATGTGATCCAGCATTCTTGGGCTCAAACCCTTCAATAAAATCCTGTTGCTTTGGGAATAAAGTCAGATACTTAAAACCTGTCTTTCATAAATTACCCCTTTACTGCTTATTGAACCTTTATCCCTTCTTTTTGACCATTAACTCAGGTGTTTTTGTTTTGTTTTGTTTTGTTTTTCCATTTTCCTTTGTTGTCAAAAGTCCCTTATCTTTTTCTTTCATGCTTATCATTTCTCTTAGAAATACATTTCATTATAGGAAAGCAAGAAAAGATAAGGAAAACAACTTGATAATATGCAGAGCTAAGAAAATTGCAATGATGTGAAACTGAAAGGGGGTGTCTGTTTGCTTGCTTGTTTGCTGGTCCTGGGCACTGTCCCTGAGCCTCATTGTACTCAAGGCTAGCACTCTACCACTTGAGCCACAGTACCATTTCCAGCTTTTTCTGGGAAGTTATTAGAGATAAGAGTCTTACGGACTTTTCTGCCCAGGCTGGCTTTGAACAGTGGTTCTCAAATCTCACCTTCCTGAGTACCTAGGATTACAGATGGGAGCCACCAGCGTCTGACTTAAAAGGAGGTTTTGAACTAGATTCCTACTTACTTATCTGTATATTATACTCCATCCATAAAATTAACTGGGAAGTTCATGTTAGTGAACATTTGAAGCTAGTAAAGGATAATTCTTACATTTTACACATGACACACTGTGATTTCTCTAATGTCAGACATATTTTTTTCATGGGCATTCATGATATGAGTTTAGTTCAACAAATACTATTAAAACCTACTGAGTAGAAGGTACTCTGAAAGAATAGATCAAATAAATTCCCTAAAATATCATAATTTATTCTGTCTTTGTTTTAGTTGTTAAATACACTCTTATGTTTGACATTGAAAATGAAAATAGTTTAAGTTATGTCTCATAATGTCAGTTATTTATTAAGTTCCTCTAACATAGGGCCAAGGTAGTATGGACTTTTATTTTACATGTTTATTTTTTTCTCTCTTTCAGGAACCAATCCTTACTTGACTTTTCATTGTGTAAATCAGGGAACTATTTTGCTAGATCTTGCTCCAGAAGATAAAGAATATCAGTCAGTAGAAGAAGAGGTAATGGACATAAAAATTTTAATTTTCTGACTCCTATTAAACCTGTTTTCTAGTCAGCATAAGCTCATCTATAATTTCCTATAATCACTTGCCTGTTAATAGTCTCCATTAGTGATCACAGTAATAGAATATTGCCAAAATTGAAATAGGACTGTAGGTTAGAACATCACAGTGCTTCAGATTATACCACTGTAGATTAGAACTATAACACGTCATATGTTTATTGTCCAGTATGTGGGGTAGATATCTTTTTCTGGAGACTTCCTTGAAATTCATGTAAGTACACATCCTACTAAAACTATTTTCTAAACAATATGTTTAATTTTCACATATGGTTCAGAAGTCAGCTGCCAATTTCTCCAATCATAATTATTTCAGTCAAAATAGGATGACTATTTGTATGGATGTCCTGAGAGAGAGATGGTATAGAAATCACTTTTTGTCAGAGCTTTGGTTAATCTCTATTTTCTCATGTCACTAAATTTGTTAAACAATTTGTTAGTGAACTCCTATTTACTAATTCTGAGTTTTTGGCTATTCACTGAAACCATATGGGAAACTTGAAATATTGGAAACAGAGGAAATATCTTTAGAATTAATACACCAGTGTGTTTATATAAAGTTAAAACATTTTATTCTACAGATGCAGAGTACTATTCGAGAACATAGAGATGGTGGGAATGCTGGTGGCATCTTTAACAGATACAATGTCATTCGAGTAAGTTTTAAAGCTTTGATGGTAATAATAGGCTTGCTTACCCAAAAATTAAATCTTGATGAAGTGGAGTTAGCAGATATAAATGATGCCAGTAGACATCAGAATTAACCCCAAAATACAGAATAACAAAAAGTATAAGTAAAAATCATTAAGAGGAATAGTAGCTGAATTCCACTGACATGACTGTCACTTAAGTAAAACAAACAAGAAAACAAAACTGACCCTACCTAAGTAAAACACTTTTCCTAGTAAATTAGGAACTTACCTCTTATTGATAGTTAACTTTCTTTTTCTCATCCTTTATTAAAGATTCAAAAAGTTGTCAACAAGAAGTTGAGAGAGCGATTCTGTCACAGACAAAAGGAAGTATCTGAAGAGAACCACAACCATCACAATGAGCGCATGCTCTTTCATGGTACGTACCATGGAGTCTTTGCAGACGTCCCTCCAAGCTTTGGCAGAAAATTAATACAGGGTTGGTTGTGTTCAAATGTCTTGTTTTGATTCTGTTTCTCAAATACTTACTGTTGGTACTAGCTAGTGTTTCATGTCAGTATTAGCTTTCAAAGCACATGCAGAAAGTAATGTATATAGTTGACTCACCTAGTAAAGTATATTTTGTTGTAAGTTAGTGTAATTCTTTTTTTTTGGGGGGGGGGGGGGGTCCGGTCATGGGGCCTGAACTCTGGGCCTGGGCGCTGTCCCTCAGCTCTTCAGCTCAAGGCTAGCACTCTACCACTTGAGCCACAACGCCACTTTCGGCTTTTTTCTTTTTGCTTATGTGGTGCTGAGGAGTCCAACCCAGGGCCTCAGGCATGCAAGGCAAGCGCTCTACCACTGAGCCACCTTCCCAGCCCATAAGTTAGTGTAATTCTTAAGCTCATCACAATCATGATTGCATGTAAAATACTCTTGTTCTTAACACTATCTTAAAAGATACATGTCACATTCTTTGCTGATTCTAGTAAAGTACAATAATTTATATATAATCAGCCAGCTTAGAAAATGAATTTGCATTATTAATTGCTGAATATATTGAGAAAAATATGCTACTAATTGAAATTCTATTAAAAAACTAATCTATTGTTATACTTTTAGGTTCTCCTTTCATTAATGCCATTATTCATAAAGGGTTTGATGAGCGACATGCTTACATCGGAGGAATGTTTGGAGCTGGAATTTATTTTGCTGAAAACTCCTCTAAAAGCAACCAGTATGTTTATGGGATTGGTGGAGGAACAGGCTGCCCCACACACAAAGATAGGTCATGTTATATATGTCACAGGTAAGCATCCTGCCTTTAGTGTGATGGCTACCACCTTAACCAACCACACTTGCCTCTCAGTCTCTATAGATGTCACAGATTCTCCACAGTCTTACCCCCTAATAAACCAGCCATGCTTAAAAGTTGGACAAAGCAGGTACTAGTGGTTAAAACCAGACATATTTACTTACCAGCCATAGGTTATAATAGAATTGTGTAAATCTTGGTCTCCTTTCTCCTTGGTCTTCACTTGCCTTTCTTCACAGTCAGAACTAGGAAAGGCAGTTCCGTAGCAAGTGCAGTTGATTGCTTTAAGAAGCTGTATGAAGTACTGCATCTCAGAGGCTCTCAGAACAATACTGTATTCATAGGAGAAAGAGATGAGTTTATCCACTGTTTTCTCGCTTGCACTGATCAACATCTACACCAGCACTTGGGCACCCTGTACAACACAAGCCACTGAGTAGACATGAGCCAGTACTATCCACTTGGCTACTTACAACTTATAGCCTCATGGGTTGGCCAGGCATAACACCAACAGAGAAACCTTGGAGGCAGAAAGAAGAAGTCAGGACCTGGCAGGTCAAGAGGTATTTCATAGAGCTGACTTGGAATGCCAAAGCCTCTTCCTAATGTTGAACAGATTCATTCTTTCTTAGACCCACAAGAAAACACAATATCAAACCAGCATCCCTAGAAAATCACAAGTAATATCCAACTTAAAAAAAAAAAGAAAGAAAAAGAAAATCTAGTCAGGATCCAATTATGCTAGGTCCAACATAAATTTTAGTTGGCCCCAAATAATCTCATAGTGTTCATAACACAAAGAAACAATTTAACTAGATAACTTTATATTTAACAGTGTAACCAATTTCACTGATTAAACTTTTATATCATTTAGATTAGGAGTTGGCCTTTTCTTTAAAGGTCTTGGTAGTAATTACTTTAGGCTTTGCAGCCTTGTGATCCCTATCACAATGACTAGGTTTGACTCAGTACTACAAAAGTTTCTATAGACTATCTGTAAATAAAAGTGAGGCTTCATTCCAGTACAGTTGTGTTTGCAAAAGCAGGAGGAAGCTAGAGTGGACACACGATAGTTTATATACTGTTTTTCTCAGACAACCTTCCTTATTCCTTAGCCCCTGTAATCTGCACTGCACTAATTCATTCTTCACCCAGGTAATATGATTTCCAGCCACATAGTTAAGCTAAGTATTGTTGTTCATGTTCCACTCTATTACGTATCCCCATTTTGACTTTTTCCTCATAACAAAAAATAAGCCCAATCTTAATTTCAGATGTGGTGCCTTTCTGCTTGTTTTCTTTACATTTTACCTATCCATTCATGCAGCTTTCTCTAATATTTCTCTTTATCCACTAAGCACTACTTAAAGCCACACATTTTCTGTGGTTCCTAAAACATACCAGAATGACCTTATACTTTCACTATTGACCTTGATTATATTTGTATTGTAAATCAATATATCAATTTCTGTCCTATTCCCCCACAAAAATTTGAAAATAACATTTAAGTTAGCTTGCCTTTTATTAAACTTAGCTTTTTTAAAAAACAATCTTAATAATTACATTATTCGAAGATATATAGCTTCCTTCTAATATTGCTCTTCTTTTTTCTTTAGACAAATGCTTTTCTGTAGAGTGACCCTTGGAAAATCTTTTCTGCAATTCAGCACCATGAAAATGGCTCATGCTCCTCCAGGTCATCATTCAGTTATTGGTAGACCAAGTGTCAATGGGCTGGCATATGCTGAATATGTCATCTACAGAGGCGAACAGGTGTGTTACTCATTGAATAAGTATGACTAGATTATTAAACATGTCCACATGTTTTTTTCTTGCATTTTAAATGTTAAAAAGTAGGGTTTTTAATTATCTTAAACTCTTTATTACAGATACTATATCATCAATCAAGTAATTTAGATATGAGCATTCAGCAGATATATTTGAGGACTCAAAATACTTTCCTCCCCCAAATGAGTATTATTTTTCAGCCACTTGAGATACCATGTCTACTTTTATCATTATTTTATAGTTAGTGATAAAGGATTCCTGTGTAGTATACAAACTAGAGGATTTTTTTTTAACTTTTCTTGTTCCAGTTGCTGTCTTCATAGTGATTTCTGGTTAAGGTTTCTCATCAGCCATCCTTTTGTTCCCATCAAAAAGATGCTAAAAGCCAGGCGCTGGTAGCTCACGCCTGTAATCCTAGCTACTCAGGAGGCTGAGATCTGAGGATCGCGGTTCAAAGCCAGCCCAGGCAGGAGACTCCTATCTCCAATAAACCACCAGAAAACCAGACGTGGGACTGTAGCTCAAGTGGTAGAGTGCTCGCCTTGAGCTGAAGAGCTGAGGGACAGTGCCCAGGCCCAGAGTTCAAGCCCAATGACCGACAAAAAAAAAAAGAGTATAAAGAAAATATGGGGGGGGGTGGATATTGGGGAAGGAAGCAAGTGTAAATCTGAGCCATTGTCTTTTCTGTTAATTAGCTATAAAAAATGGTACTTGAACTATCTCAACATATCTCACCCTTACTCCTTCTAGGTGAGATTTAGGATTACATCATTTTCTACAATTAATTTGAATTCTGCTCAGCAGAATTAGTCTTTTATTTAGAAACTTTTATTGACCATATGCTGTGTGACAGAGTTTGCTACATGAAGTAAAGACAGATATTATTGTTGCTTCCTGCCTTAGTTTTACTGTTTATGGCACATGCCTTATTTTATTTTATTTTATTTTATTTTTGGGTCCAGTCGTGGGGCCTGAACTCTGGGCGTGGGTGCTGTCCCTCAGCCCAAGACTAGCGGTCTACCACTTGAGCCCAGCGCCACTTCCAGCTTTTTTTTTTTTTGCTTATGTGGTGCTGAGGAATCAAACCCAGGGCCTCAGGCATGCAAGGCAAGTGCTCTCCCACTGAGCCACCTTCCCAGCCCCGGCATGCCTTATTATTAAGGGATAAATTAAGTGTGACAAATTTACACTATTCTGAATAGAAATTGATGGCTGAAGTATAGCTCAGATGTAGAATTGTTGCCTAGTACCTTCAAGGTCCTGAGTTCCATCCCCAGTACAGAAAAAAAGCAGGGGGAAAGAAATACAGATAATATCTGGTTTTCTAGACGGTAGGATTTAACGTGTTTATTTACAAATTAGTAGGTAGACCTGTTGGTTGGTCAGATCCCAATTGCTTTGCTGGATTTCCCAGGTTCTTTGGGGCCAGGTAGAATGCTGGTTCAGATTAATAACCACTGAGGCTTCTCAATAAGTATAACTTTAATATGACACCTACCAGAAGGGTGAGTTGTTTTTCTTCTTGTCCTTTCTAGGCATACCCAGAGTATCTCATCACATACCAGATTGTGAAACCAGAAGCCCCCTCACAGACCGCCACAGCTGCAGAACAGAAGACCTAGTAAATGCCTCCCCACCCCCAGTAAAAACCAGATCGAATGCCAACCTGGGACTAGATTACAGTGGATTGTGTTCAACAACAAAAAAAAAATCCATAGTCTCTTCATCCTTGACAGCCTAGAAATAAGCTACTCGTCTTTTATAAAGCATTGCGATAGTGATAAGTATATTATGAATAACAAATACTCAACTGCTACTGTTCCCTTTGAGGGAATGTTTACAAGGGCGGCCTTTTAACATATCTCAGGCTCATTCTCATTGCAGTTACCCATTTCTTAAGCCAGATTTCTTTGATCTAGACTTGGAAATGGAAAAAGAAAACCAATACTGTCTCATATGTTCATAATCGCACACTACATTTGCTTTATGTGTATGACATATAACAGACATACACATATGACAGGCTCATTGAACTTTTTTTCAAACATGCATCATTGGTGCTTTTTTACTTTGAAAATGAGCCCCGAGCCCTTCCCAGGATATTTTGAACAAGTCACACTGAATAATACCATTAACAGTGTAGTGCAGCCTGAGCTTCTGGCTAAGCAAGATGCTATTTCCACTTTTTTGTTGGTTTTGTATCTGTGCTTGTTGTGAACACAAATGAAGATGAAAAGGAAAAACATCAAACTTTAATTTCCTTTTTCTAGTCTGCCCAGCTTACAAGGGAAGACACAGACCATCAGGCTGACTTAGGAGCTGATGAGATATTAGAGCCAGGAACAGCCACTTCCTTTTTCCAGTACAGCCTGCTGCATGGGGAGTTCAGGACAGTGCTGGAACCCAGAAAGCATAGTCAGGAACACATCTGAGTGAAGTAATTATGACTTCTGTTCCCCAGTGAACTGCCTACAAGGCGCTGGCTAGTCAGCCTACAAACAGGGAGCTTGATGAGAAGCACCTGGCTGTGCACATTGCAGCCAAGAAGCGTGGAAGGGACTTCTCACAGAATAGGTGACACTTCCCTTCAGTCGCCCTGTACCACCAGAACTGGGGTCCTCAAAAGTAACTGCCTTATTCCCAAAGTCAGTGAACCTATTGTACTTCATTAAGGTCTCAAAACATTTTATTGTCTCTTTAGTTTAGAAAGCTAGGACTCAACCTGTGTAATAGATGTACACAAATGCAAGAACTTTTTGACTTCAGATTTGAAGGGTATTTTGAGTAGCATGCTTCAAATAGTTTATAAAGATCTCTGCACTAAATTTTTGAGCTATTCTTAATATATTTAGACAAAAAATTGAAACCAAAGCCCTTTTGGTTATTTTTTTTAATGAATTTGATAAGGAAGCACCATACTGCTTCTTCTCCCCAACATTTGCAAAGTACATATTGACAGTAATGAAAGTTACCCACTTCAGTCCTTAGGCTTGCCCTGTTCACCATGACTGAGTATTGGGCAGAGTGCATATTTTTATTTACTTGACATGCTGTGCATCTCACTCAGCTTTGAAGCAAAAGTAATGTGAACATCATAGAAAAATAAGAACCAGTGTAAACCTGCCACATCCATTGAAAGTCCTGAAAACTAATATAACTTTTCTTTTTAGTGCAGTCTGATTAAGCTGTGACCTCCTTTAAGTTTCCAAACGTGAAATAAAATGGCTACATGCAAAATCTTAGAAATAAGCTCTCGAAATAACCTTTTTTTGTGGCTTTAGCCCAATGCTAGAACGAGGCACTGAGACTGCTGAATTTTCTATTTGAAGCTTGCATGGGTCCTCAAAGCTCAGCCAAGAGTTAGCGCTACCTGCTGCTTCTGTTGAAGTGTCAGTGGCCATGGGTCCTCAAAGCTCAACCAAGAGTTAGTGCTACCTGCTGCTTCTGTTGAAGTGTCAGTGACCTAGGCTGGGTGCTTTTTTTTTGGCTGTGTATTTAGTGGCACTAGAGGGCTTTTTTCCTCCTTCCCTTCTTTTTTGCTGTGTGTAAAATGGTTGAAGACCTGGCTCTCGGTGTCATTTTCAGTAGCTGTGGAGTGTGTATTACTCGCCCTCACCTCCAACATAGTCAGAACAGTAAATACAGCTGTGAGTTTTAGTTAAATAAACAAGTTAATATGGTGTAGATATGGACAGCTCTATAGCTTCATTAAAAAGATAAACCACTACCCAACTGTGGTTGGATGTTGTGTTATTTCCATCATATACTAATTAGATTCATACATGTGCCAGTTTTAAATGTGGGCTTTACACTTGAGAAGTTAAGATTGTGGTTCATTCAACTGCCAGTGTTCTATGTCTGATGTTCTGTATACCTAGTAAAGGTACATGTAAAGAAGACATCGCAGCGCTTTTAGTCGATTCAAGCATGTCATAGGTCTTGAAAGAGTGTATGTACATTATCAATTAAAGAGATTAGGTTAAGGGATATATCACAGGAGCCAAATAGATTTTTTCAGAACTTGAAAGCCAAAGGTCATCATGAGTATACTTAAAAGTTAGCAAAAGTTGATCACACTTGGAATTTCCATATATAGTAATGTGAGGAACCTTCTGGAATATAAAAGTGTGGCATTAAATTTAACTAGGCTCTGTTTAATTTCTTATATATGCACTATTGAAAAACACAAGTTTGGGACTCCCTGAAACACACCTTCTGATTCCCAAACTGAACAGAAGAGAGAATCCTGACATTTCTGCCATTGCTACCAGCTTTTACCAGAGTTCAAATCAAAGGGCTTCTTTAGGTCTGAGGGGCCCAGTTTTCCAGGGTTTTTTTGTTTGTTTGTTTGTTTGTTTGTTTGTTGTGGCTAAACTGGGGATATTTAGGCATAAATTAAGTGCTCTAAATACTTTCCTTCTTGGACTTACCTTTGCCTTTCCCTCAATTGCTAGTTGTAATTTTAGAAAGCTCTAATTGCCTTTTACCCCACTTATTTTCTCTCTTCATCTTGAGTCTTACAAAAAGAATCTGGGTATCTCTCCATTTCCATATCACAACCAGAACTGTGCTCAAAATTTCTGCCAGTTTGTTAGCAAACGACCACATGGAACCCAGAGTTTTTCTTCTACACAAAATGATAGCAGTACACCAGGATTCTTATTTTCTCTTCCTCTTTAGCAATCCAGAATTTCTAGCCAAGTAGAAATTCTAGCCAAGCAGCTTACGTAAATAAACAATATTGTGTGTAGTCACAAAATAACAAGCATCCTTGTGCTCCTTTGAGCTTGATGATATTGGCTGATCTCCCTTTGCTGTCTTAAAATAGCCAAGTGCATTGAAACATATAGAGAAATGCCTAAACATGACAAGCAAACACTAATATAGATTCACTTTCTATTGTCATAGATATTGTACAAAAACAAAATTTTGTTTAAAGCAGGAAAACAGTTCTACCAAATGCAATAGGCTGTTGAGATTTTTCTCTATTTCAGCATATTCTCTAAATGCACAAAGTGTTATTAAACATTGTTCTCCTTCCCTTTTCAAATGTGCATTAAATGGATTCCTGTAAATGGTCTCACAAACAGTTTTCTAAGCGGCTTTCCACCAGTGCACCTAGACCTCAGTTGTGTGATATCTATGGTAGCCTTCTGACTGTGTTTCTTTCAGAGTAATTATCTTCCTACAGCTACGGACTTTAGTCATTCAACAAATGTTCAAACCTGACATTAAACTAGGGTTTAGTGTGTCAGACATTTACTTAAAGACTGAAGTTTGTAGGATGTTAAATCAATGACAGAGAAATGAAAATAATACTTGCTACTCTGAGCACATCTAACATTGGGAAAGGAAGAACAGTCCAAAAATACCACCTTTTAAGAGAGGCTGCTTCTGGCAACTTGTGCATTCTGCAATTAATAGGCAGTTTTTCTTCTTAAGAAAGCCTTAACTTGGCAGACATTTTTTAATCTTTTATATCCTGATGTGTGAAACAGTCTAATTCTATTTCTTAGCATTGGAACGGTGTCACTGAATGGGGTATGTCTCCATGTATTACGTATATGGTAAGCTGACGAGGGAATATTTCCTAATACGCCCTCACATACAACAGCGAACAGAATCAATACGTTCCAATTTCTCCATATCTGAAACTCCTCATATCTTGTGGTTTGGAGAAATGCTAAGATTTCAAAGCCTGTTAAATTGTACATATGGGAATATAATAACAACCGTGATACCATGTAGCATTTGCACAGTGTGCGAGCTATTTTTTAATCATTTTAAAATAGAAACTATGATATATTAAACTGAACACCTGTAGGAAACTGAAGATTTTATATACTAAAAGACCAAATATGGTCATAGTGAGACCTATTTTATACTTCTGCCAGAGCGTTCTGCAGAAGCCCTTTGAGGTAACATTCACACTGTAGGAGGATTGCATTTGTACTCTCCTTTGGCCTTCTCTCCCTTACACTGGGCATCTCTGTACCACTCCTCCATCATCTTTTCCAAGAGTTCCCTCACCCTCCAGAATTCAGATTGTTTTTGTCATTTTTGTCTGTCTATTTCCACAGGCATCCCTGAGTGTGCCCCATGATTCAGTTTAGTAGTGAAGTGTCCACATACTCTGCTGTCCTTCCCAATGTTCAGGACAAACAGTTGGGGAACACTACAATGAAAGAAAGTTAAGAAGAACCTAAGTCTCGCAGGCCAACAGCCTAGAGCTAGGAGGTAGCCCTGACTGTAACCATTGCTTCTGCTCCCATTGTTCTACAGCTTCTTATC
The DNA here is from genome assembly GCF_019054845.1 of Dipodomys spectabilis. Classification (NCBI taxonomy): domain Eukaryota; kingdom Metazoa; phylum Chordata; class Mammalia; order Rodentia; family Heteromyidae; genus Dipodomys; species Dipodomys spectabilis. Next base: position 7,703,447 of record NW_024870686.1, on the reverse strand, counting down.
TTTGTGGTAATAATTGTCTTTCATACCTACAAAACTAAAAAGGTACTTTGATGCACAAGGTTTCTGAGAAACATTTACAAACCAGCTTTGAGGAAATCTAGAATGTTTCCTGGCAGCATTGAGTAGTAGTTGTATTTTCTCATTGTGATATTGTTTTGTGTAAGTAAGTAGTGGCCTTTTGGTTCTTATCCGTGTTGTTTTATTTAGTCTGTGTGCCCACCAAAGACCAGAGTTCATTTGTCTATTTATAGGATTGTCAGATAGAACATAAGAAGGCCTGTTAAACTGGAATTTCAAAGTTTTTTACATTGTGTTTCATGCAATATTTAGCATATCCTTACAGTTTAAAGTGGGGAAGAGATTCTTTACTTACATGAAATCTAGGTTTAACTGTGCATCCTGGGCTTTTGCTTTGTTTTCTCTATCTGGCAATCCCAGCTATTTGGTCATGGAAAGTTGCTCACAGCATGGAAATTCTTCTAGTCTTTGTGTCTTTGCCTAAAGGCCTCTTTACCCTCACCCTCTAACTTACTTTCCAAAGAGGGCATCAGGAACTTAACTGACGCCATGGTGGGGTTTCTATTTAAAACATCTCGGTGATTGTATTTAACCTGTAATTGTGCTTTGGCTTAACATCTAACTTACACTACTTGTAATTCATTAATATTCAATAAAAAAATTTATAAAGTATGCTGTGTGGATAGCAGTCCACTTTTAAGTGTTTTTCTTTAACTGTTGCAGCAGTCTGACTAGCCTCAACACAGCTGATCTAAAGCTGTCAGAACTCATATCACAATATTCCTTCATCTTCCTTGTGAGACCAGGGTTTAAAGTTCTTTATTCCCACCTCCAGGTCCCTGTGGGAGTTAAGAAGTACAGCAGTAGCAGGGGGTACGTGGGTTCCCTTTAGTAAAGCCCTATGCCACAGCTCACAGGTCCCACTTGATAGTCCAGAGACTCAGCCCTGCCCACATCTTAGACTGGAAGAAAGAAAAGGAGGATTATGTGCTCAAGGCAATGATTAATAATAAAAAATCTAGCACAGCCACACATAAACACTTACAACCTAAGCATGGGGGGGGGGGGGGGCGAGGCAGGAAGACATAAAGTTCCAAGCAAACCTGAACTTTAAGCAAGACCCTGTCTTTAAAAAAAAAAATGCCTAGCATAGAGAACAGAGGGTATGTTTCTCATTTGTTCCCTTCTCTCTCCATGCTTAATGACCCATTAGGTGGCAGGTTCAAAGCCACAGTTTATTAGTAAACTGTCAGCACAAATGTCAGTCACAAGAGGTTGCTAAGTACTTAGAAGCCCTACAAGAAGAGAAGACAGTATGGAACCCATAAGATTTACCCAGGGCTCTAGACCATCATTAATCAACAACCCTGAAAAATCCTTTAACCTCCATTGACAGGTAAAGTGACTGAAAGTGGTGAAGTTCTTCCCACTGTAAGGCTAAATGCAGTAGCTACATGCCAAGCCCTGGCCATGGAGCTGTGGTGTTACACTGGAGTGGAAGTAGAGTTGATGTCACTATATAACTTTATATATCTTGTCTCCCATGATAGATTCTGAATGCCCTTTAGACTCCGCTTCCCCCCTTTGGTTATTGTATTAGGAAACAGAAATTGGACGTGATCAGAATTGGACACAAAAGGCAAGTCGAATATAAAATTAAAAAAACAAAAAACTTCAGAGCTAGAAATGTGGCTTAGTGGTAGAATGCTTACCTAGCATGCATGAAGCCCTGGTTCTATTCCTTAGGACCACAGAAACACAAAAAGCCAAAAGTGGTGCTGTGGTTCAGGCCTTGAAGAAAAAAGCTCAGGGACAGTGCCCAGGCCCTAAGTTCAAGACTCAGGAAAAAAAAACAAAACAAAACTTCATCAATATGGTTTCCGTTATGACATTAAGAATCCACATTTTTATCTGAACCTCTTGAGTAGTTGCTTTGTGGGAGGTGTGGGCCACAAAGCATTTCCTAAAGGAAAAGTAAATCTTCCTAATATAAAGGGATGAGTGCTTGGGGGCAGCAAATTTTGAAGAACTACTAGTTGCATTGCCTATCATGGTAGTTCTCACCCAGAGTCAGGTTGGAAGCTACAGGCCCTGTGTACAGTACTTTGCTTTTATTTTTCCCTACTTTACTATTCTAAGCCAAAATAAAAGGCCTCTGTACCAAAGGAGTACCTGCTCCCTCCTGTCAGCCTGGGGCCTCACTGCCTTGCCTTGTAGTTGGCATCTGTTCAGATGGCCTGAACATTGTAGAAATGGAAGATGGAGTCTTCCTTTGTTTTCAAGTAAGACATAACATGTTAAAATGATGCTTGACATTTCCTGCCCAAGAACTGATTAGTAAACTAAGTCTGTTAATAATTCTACTTAGAATCAGTAGTGAAAAGTGTCGCATCCACCTCGACCAGCAAGGAAGACACGACCCGGGATTCTTCTCAAAGCAGTTTATTCAGGACCCTTGATTGTTAGCTTCTTCCTTGCCCCGCACCCGCACTCCCGTTATAAGCCTCCTGGATGGCCAATCCCGAGGTGCCACGTGGCATATACCAATAGGGTCGCAAACACGGAAGCAAACTAGGAGCCAAGTCATAGCCATATAAGGAGTTGTTTTTCACAGAGAGCACTCGCCATCGGGAAGGCGGAAGGCGGAAGCCAGCGCCATCTTTGGCTTGGCCGTGCCATGCGGCCGCGCCATCTTTGGTCGGCGCCCGCAGCTCTCCACAGAAAAGCATACGATGGGAGGTGATATTGGATTGACTGACTTGGCTGAAGTCAGGAAACCAGTGTCTGCCCTAGATCACTAAATGACTCCATAGTTGGAAGGAAACGAGGATTCTCTACTTTTCTATCTGCTAACTAGGAATCCTATACCAAACAGGACTGCTTGGAAATATACAAGATGATACAAGTTACCACAAACAAATCTGAGAAAACATCTCCAATAAAATAGCAAAAAGCCAAAAGTAAAGTGTGGCTCAAGCAGTAGAGTACCTGCCTTGAGTGAAAAAGCTAAGCAAGAACACAAGGCCCTGGAATTCAAGTCCCAATAAAATGTATTTTAAAACGTTAAGCTCTAATAATACAATAGTATGTTCAGCTCAGAAGTACAGGAACTCCAAGTCCTTCCTTTGTCTTGGATTGAATGCACCTTCTTCCCCCAAAGTCATGTGCTGGCTTTTTATACACCTCAATGCAACAGGGTTGAGAAGTGGAATCTTACTGGGTCAAGGACTTCCCTCTAGTGAATGGGTTTTAATGGCTTTGTGAGTGAGCCTGTAATAAAAGCAAATGTAGTACCTCCTCTTGCTGCCTTGTGCTCTTGTTCTGAAACTTCTCCACTACAAAACTATAAGTAATAAATCTGTTCTTCATTGATTATGATCTGTAGTTCCGTTAAAGCAGTACAAAGTAGACAAGGAGCTGTTCTCCCCTCTAAATCATAACAGCAGGATGGTTTCTTACGTTTTCGTGAGACAGCGTCCTGCAGTGTAGTAGACTAGGCTGGCCTGGAACTTGCCATTCTGCCTAAGCCTGCTGAATGCTCGGATTAAAGCAGGACTCTTTTCAAGAAAAGGTAAAACAAGCAGAAGTGGTTGAAAATGTATTTATTTTTCTTCAAATGATCTTTTTCAAGCAATAAATAAAAACAGACATGTTAATGTTCCTAAAAAAACAAAACTCCCCTAAACTATATACATCCTAGAGAAATACAGGCATATCAAATGTAGAAATGATGCCACTCAGAAAGACAGGGCTATTTACACAAGTTAGAAGTATTGCATTGCTGTCTTGCAGGAGTCTCTTCTTGAATGACTCATAGCTCTAAGGAAGGCAAAAAAGGCAGGGTACAGGGAAACCTTCAGCACATCTTGATGGACAAGCAGGTTTCCAGGAAACACAGTAATACTCAGGCATGGTATTGCCTTTCGGGGAGCATGGAAAGACACCCCAGGACTCCAGAGCACCCCATCTCATTCCCCAGACAGCTGGGATGATGACAAACACCAGTGACCAACACCTGGCTGGGATTGCTTTGAGACAAGCCAGCTCTGGGTTGCCAAGATCCAGTCCCCCAAAGCATCCTGCCATCCTGTCCCAAACATGGTTATCTATGGGCAGCACCCAGGGAACATTGGGCTCATGCTTGGATCCACCCACACAAGTTCCACTTTGCCATCAGGACTTTGAAGGTTGTCCAGGTGGTTCTAATGGGCAGCCACCAGGAACCACTGCTTCACTGTGTCACAGGCAACTTCATTCCCTTCCTTTTTGAATCAACCATATTCCTGCTATCCCTCCCTCTTCTCAAGGGCGCTCTCTTATTCCTCAAGGCGTTCCAACCTTGTTGCAAACAGCCCCTGAGAACAATGGCCTCAGGAAGGAATGAAGCTCAGAGCTGCCACTACATGCTCTCCAGTGCTTCTGCCTAATACTGCTCCTATGAGGAAGTCCAGCCCCTTCCCTTCATGGCAGCTCCATGAACACCATAGGGTAAGACAAGATCCTGGGAGAGGACATCCACCTTTCTCACTCTCTATGGTACATACCTAATTTTCCCTTTTGTGACCAATAGCAAACGTAAGTAAGCAGTGAAGTGGCCATGGTTTCTGCCATTTTAGAAATTGCCTATGTGCTGACTTCACCTCAGGGAAAGACAATTGCATGCCGATGCGCACTGACCCTGAATTAGTGTCTTCATTAGAGCTATTCCGACTCATCAGAAAGCCTTCTGGTCGAACAACAATTTTTTTTTAAAAAAAGAGGTCCCCCTTTCAACCAAGCCAATGTCCTATTTTATTTCTAAGAGTTTGGGACCCATGCTGTCATCAAGTACAAAGAAAATGACTTTATATATAGCCATTTGACATTTGTGATTGAAGACTTGAATTGGGACACAGGGAAAAGACATCTAAAGCTAGTCCTGAGTTCCCACTGTCCATAGGTTTGGAGTGCAGTCTGGGAACAAGGACATATTTGGCAAATGGACACTCATGGTATAAAAGGTGACTGTTCTCCAGGCTACCCTCCCCCCCACTGCTCTGCAGTAGCCCCTCCACCACTCTTGGAAGCCCATGGCTGCTTTTTTTTCAGCTACAAAACTCTCTTGACCTCATCCTTCATCAAACATGAAGCAACTTCCAAGAATCCAGGAAAACGTGGAAATGTCCAACTGCATAATCTCTACAAAGGTCCACCCATCCAGGAGCCCCAGCCTCTTCACTCCATGAAAATGCAGTGAAGCAGCTCCCAGAGAAGTAAGGTGCCTATGCCTTCCTACAAACAGGAAGTGGGAACTCTGGCCTCACCGGAAGGCAGGGCTAGACACAGGCAGACAGGACAAGGATGCTGATGCCAACACAGGTTCGTAGTTCACAGAAGTAAACGTTAACGAACCTGGGCCTGCCTGGGATGCCGGATAAGAACAAGCATTCCATGATTGTGACATTGAGGCTTGAAGTTATTTGGGTGAGCAAGAATGTTCACTGAGATCTAGACTCCCAAAGGACTAATGGAGACATGCTCTCATTTCTAGACAAGTTTGCAATGGCCTCTATTCTGGCACTCTGTAACAACACTATTCCACAACATTACAAATGAAGAAACACACAGTTTGTTCCCTCTTCCCTACCTCCTCCCTCCGCCCTCCCCCTAGAAAGCATCCTTCCCCTTCCCAAGCCATTCCTCCATTGGACAGGCCCCTTAAAATGGCCTTAGCCCAAGAAAGGATTCAAAATGGCTCCCAAGTACCCATGATGCACTTGCCAGGAGCCAGCAGCCAACCCTTTACCCCTTAAACCCCAAAACCTCTCACCCACTGGACTCAAAGAGACCTGAAACATGAAATCCACTCTCCCTTTTATTCAAAAGAGGGCCTTCAAAAATGTTCAACAAGGATCTAAAAATGCAAGGATTTGTTATGCTTCAAGTAAAGCCACTAAAATTAAAAACTACACTATGTGGGAAAGAGAATTCATTTCTGGTATCTCTACTCATCTGGCTTCTTCCCCTTGGCCTTATCAAATGATGTGCCATAGGAAAAATCTGAATTGTACCCAGTTTTCCAAGAGAACCTGATAGAACATGGCACAAATCACAGACAATATGCAAGGCCTAGGCAGGTGACGTAACTGAAAAATGCTCCCACCATCCAACTGATCATAGGAGAGAAAAGATTGTATGCTCGTGGCCTCTAGGCCCAGGAACCAGCTGCAAAAGTAACAAACAGTCCTCTCTCTTCTTTCTCCTCCTAGCCATCCACCCCCTTCTCAGTGGCAAAATAATCATCACGCTAACTGGCACAGACCTTGAAGTCACCATCTACTGCCCCAATGCTTAAACATCTGCATGCAACTGCACTCTGGTGATGGATGTCAACATAAATACATTCTAAATTCACTGTTACTAAACTTGTTGGACTTACATACTCTAAGGGAAAAAAAAATCTCAATAAATACTTTATTATTAAGCATAATTACTCACCTGCTGGTGAATAATTAGAAATGAAAACCACATCCTAGAACATTTTGCAAGGCAAAATTCCCATGACAACAACAACAACAACAGGACTTGCACACAAAACCAGGCACTTCTGGCAAACTTGTTTTCTTCTTGCCCCTCCCTCCCTCCCACCCTACCATCATCTAATAAAATGGGACTAGCACATTTGCCAGGATTTGGGGGGGGGGGGGAAATCTCATAACTTCAAGCCTTAATTGTTTAAAAAAATGAGGTAAGAAATTTCTACCTGACAAAGTAAAACTGACACATGAACCAAATCCAGGTTTTCTCTCGCCACTGATGGCCACCATTATTGCTCTAAATTGGAGTGTTTTGTGAGTTTGTTTTTAAATGTGTAATCAGAGTCCTTATTGCCATTCTAGCTGGCCCCGTGGATGGCCAAGGAGAAATGGATGGGGACAGCACTTGGTCACCTGTCCCCACTAGTCTCTACTTGCTCTCCTATGCGTTGCTCATGCCCTGGCTAGGATGGAAGCCACTTCTGGCTCTGGGGGTTCACAGCCTGGCTCTAACAGCTGGGGGAAGTGGTAATGGGGCTATGCAGGTATGGCAGGCTGCTGGGGGCTGAGTGCACCCCCACGGAGACAGGGAAGCTGAAGACAAACTGGGAGGTGGGAGTAGGGGTGGCCTTGCCCCGTTCACGCAGGGGGCCGGAAGGGCTGGCAGCCTCCACAGCACAGGATGTGGCCAGCACCTGGGATTCAAACTGCAGCAGCTGCCCCATGAAGCTGAAGTTGGGCGAGATAATGCTCCGGCGCTGTTTGACGAACTCAAAGGCTTCTTCCAGCCTCACCCGCTTCTTCATCATCAGGTAGGCCAGGCAGATGGTGGCCGAGCGTGAGATGCCAGCCTGGCAATGCACCAGCACCCGCCCGCGGCAATCCTTCACTGCATCTGGGCAGAGAGCACAACATGATTAGGGCTTGATTCTACACCCACCCAGTGGCAGGTGCAGGTGGCTTACGCCAGGACATGGGGAGAAAAGACGATGAGAAGCTCTTGATGGAAAAGCCATGAGACTAGAGATTTGGAAGTTAAGCCTATTTTCTAGGCTTAACCAAAACACTCCACTTGGGGAGGGGGGAGTCAAATCCCACAATCAGTTGGATCCTATCTACATTCAAGGATTTCCATTTGCATAAACAAGTCTCCTATCTTCCTTTCCATTCAAAAAATCTTATGCCTGGGGCCACAAAGACGGTTACTGCTCTGTTAGTCATGCACAGGTGAAGGAATTGTCCACAGAACATCCAACAGATGGCCTTCATGCTGAGCAAGGGGCCACTGGGCCTGCCAGCACAGCAGGGTTAAATCCCATCCATACCAGTCTCAGTGCCCCTCCCTCTCTCCCATAGCTCACACCCCCTAGGCCGGGGCTGGCATACCGATGTACTCGATGGCTTCCATGAACCAAGAGCTGATGTCCGCCTTGTGGTTATCCTCCACCGGGATGCACTTGTACTGGTAGTGGCCTTCAAAGTGGTTCGGGCAGTCCGAGGAGACATTTAGCAGGGCTGTGATCCCCAGGGCGTCCAGCATGTCTCTCCGGGCAGCATGATAGGCACTGCCAAGGTAGAGGAAGGGGAGGATCTCCACAGGACCCCCCTGCACCAGAAAGGAAACACAGCAGCCCCAAACACTGTGAGTGTAAGGCACCCTTTCAGGAAAAGGCCTGAAGTACAGCCAATCCAGGGGGGAACTTTCTAAACCCTAGGGAGATGCCTGCTGGATACAGCCTTTCCGGCTCCCCAAACCCCTTTTGGAGCTCCTTAATGGGGTGCCTGGGCTCTGTGGGATTTCTGCACAGCCTTTATACACTTTAGTAGGTGGTCAGTGAAACCAGGACAAGTCAAGCCCATAAGCGCCACCTTCTGGCTCAACTCTCCAGCATCAATGTGGCTGCAGGCACACCAGGCTGGCTTTTCTGTGTGTGTGCCACAGTAGGAGTTCACACCTCATCTGCATGGTGTGCTTGGCTGTCTTCACTGAGTGCATCAGAAGCAAAAGGAGAGGTAGAGGCACAATGAGGGAAAATGGCCTACTAAACTCAGGATGAGATTTACAGGGCAAAGTTGGAGAACCCTGTAATTTCATCCCCAGGGCCATCTAACTGGAAGGACTGGAGTACTAGGCTTGAAAGAAATTCAGGGGCTTAAACTGGCTTCCATAGAGAAGGGTGTGTGGCTGGTATGTGGGAGGGGAAACTGCCTGACTGTTGGAGAACCATGGACTCATTCTATGGCTTTTCTTTCCAAGTAGAGTCCTCTGAGCTTCCTGAGGCAATCTGCCCCATGTCTCCATTCATAACTCTGGAGACTATAAAAGCTGGGCATCATGGCACAGGTTTGGGGGATCCAAAGTTGTAGACCAGCCTGGCTACATAGGAAACCCCTGTTTCTAAAACAAAACTCTGGAGGCTAATTCAAGGATAATGTCTTTGTGGAAAAAAAAAAAAAAAATGAGTTTTAAAAAAAGAGAGGAGGGAAAGAATTCCAAAGGGCAGATAGACCATACTTAACACTCTACCCTAATACTCCAGGTTCACCACAGTCTCCTCATAATACATTTGAAGCCTTAAAAATATAGGAATTGCTTATGAAACTGTAATGCAGCTGAACGTCACCTTAATAACAATTTTTAAAATTGTAATTATATATATTATATATATATTATATATATTCAATTTCCAGAACACCTCCCTCCTCTGCCAAAAATATGGAAATTCCAGAAAGAAGCTGGACTCACCCACCCTCCTTCCATACCGGGGGATGGGGTGGGGGGTTTGTACCTGGTCATGCAGGGGTGTCCCACAAGAGCTACAGCCCAGGTCCAAGGACTCCATGGCACTGGGGGGCACAGGAGGCGGGATAGCTGCCAGAGCCTTGGTTTTGGAGCAAAATTCTGGATACTCAGAAGAAAATCTCTCATAGCCACCTGTTAAAGGAAATGAAATTCAGGTTAATGGGATCATTAAGCCAGCTAGAAAGAACTGGAATAAAACACCAAGCTGAAGAGAGAAGCCGATTCTGTGGCTGCCACTTGGTGGCGCTGTGGGCCTACAGATAATACTTACAGAGATTATTTCCACAGAAGTCAAGTCTGCCTTTGGCCAGAACTGCATCCAGACTGAAAGCTTATGGGGGCAAGACTTTGTTTTAGAATGAAGATACACAAAAGAAGATGTGAGGGTTTGTACCAAAGGGAATGGACTCTCCAGTGTGGTAATCAGTTCCTCCGGGTGACAGCAAGGAACAGACAAGGGACTGGCTACGGTGGAGTTCCATGAGAAACAAAGCAGCTTTGCAGATGTGATCTGGACCCACAGATATGCCTGGCATCCCCAGCGCCAACTCTGCAGGGTCTCAGCTATGGAGTAGATGCTAAGTGCGTAGCGTCACCAGCAAATAAACAGCCACTCCATCAACAAGGGCCCTAAACAAGGAGGTCCCAGCATCATCCTCTAAAGCAACTCTTCCTGCCCAGCCCTCCTTTCAGATTCTTTGATGGGGCAAAGGGCTGAGTTCCTGACTTGAGCCTTCCAACTGTGGATCATCTTTTCCACTTTGAAATGAAACAAGATAAGGGGCCGAGTCATCCAAGCCAGTTGGGTACATTGCTGCCCAGCCAGAGCCTGAGGGCAGAGGTGGGCAGGGAAGGACTCGGAGCTGCAAGAAGACGCACGCACACTGGAGCCTGTTGTCTGATCTTCTTGTGATCTCTGGAACTTTGCTTGTGGGCAACTTCCCATGTCAGGCCCTGCCTTTATTTTTGTATAGTGTAGTTTCTGTATGGCCAGAATTTGTATTCATTTTCAGTAAATGCCTACATACTAGGCAAAAGCTGCCCTCCTCAAGGGCCCATTTTACTGAAGAAAACGCTAAGGGTGGATGGTGCCCTAAGTGGCCAGCTCCCTCCCATCTTTATGGCTGTGATAAGACCCCCACTCCCTCCAGCTGTCCCAGGTCACTATCCAATGAAGGGGCAGACCTATGACAATCAGTCACCTGCCTGTAATCCCAACCCTCAAAGCCAGCTTCCTATTGCTTCTGAAAGGAAGGGAAATAATTCTTTGCCACATCATAAGGCTTAGAGAAACAGGGCACCCACTTTTTCCTCTGTGACCTGCGGCTTCTCCGTTCCCCTCCTCCCCTCCCTCTGGATATAAATGGATACCTCTGTGGTCACAGCCCTCCTTCCTGCTGAGTCACAGTGACCTGTCTCCGTGCCAGTGGCTGGCAACTGCCAGCTTCTCATGTGTTCAGCCACCATCTCATCCCAGGGCCACCCCCCACACACACCATTAGAACCTCCATCTGTCCCCTTCCCTTATGAGGTTGCCTACAGACCTGCTACCCAGCATGCAGTGCCTCAAGTTAGGGGAGGGGTCGCGGTGGAGAAGCAGAGAATGTCTGTAGTCCAAGTCTACTGATAGACTCCATGCCCAGGAGACCCAGAAGTTCTGGTTCACTCTGCTCTTTGCAAAAGTGCAAGAAGAAACAGCTGGATCACAGAACTGTTTTTTTGTTTTTTGTTTTTGTTTTTTTGAGTCCGGTCGTGGGGCCTGAACTCTGGGCCTGGGCGCTGTCCCTCAGCTCTTCAGCTCAAGGCTAGCGCTCCACCACTTGAGCCACAGCACCACTGCTGGCTTTTTTCCTTTTGCTTATGTGGTGCTGAGGAATCAAACCCAGGGCCTCAGGCATGCAAGGCAAGCGCTCTACCACTGAGCCAACTTCCCAGCCCATGGATCACCGAACTGTAATTGAAACTTGAAACCTGTATCTAAATGTTGCCTGTCACTCTATGTTCTACAGGAACTGCGCGCGCGTGTGTGTGTGTGTGTGTGTGTGTGTGTGTGTGTGTGTGTACGCATGCCAATACTGGGGCTTGAACTCAGGGCCTCATGCTCTCACTCAGCTGTTTTGATCAAGGCTGGTGCTCTACTACTTGAACCGCTCCTCAACTTCCATCTTTTTGTTGGCAAATTGGAGATAAAAGTCTCCCTGAGCTGAATTTGAACCTCAATCCTCCTATCTCAGCCTCTAAATAGCTAGGATTATAGGTGTGAGCCACTAATGCCAGGCAGGCACTGAACATTTTTTAACAAAATGTTGGTCTGATTTTTTAACAAAATGTCTTATTATATGTGAGAAGAGCCATCAAAATACACTTAAAACAACAGCGCAAGGTTTTGAGTGTAACTAGCAAAAACTGCCCACTTAAAACAAATGGGTCTTCAAGATGGTAAAGTCGCAGGGCAGGTGCCCTGGGAGGCCTGGGAGTCGCTTTGAGAGAATGGTCCCTTTTGCAGAGAAGGCACAGAGCGGCGGCAGCCCAACCTAAAGTTCCAGAAAGGGCTCAGGTTCTGCAGATAGGTTGATTCAAACTATCCGCTGCAGCCTTCATCCTCTCTCATCTCTCTGAGCCTCATCCTCATCCTCAGCAATACAAGATGGTTCCTTTTCCCTTGTGGAGTCTCTAGAAGACTGATTCAGCTGGTGCTCTGTGCCTGGCATCAAGCAGATGGTTATAATATGATGGTTCCCCCTCTTGGCACCTATGCTGAGAGGAGCCCTTGGCAGAGATCCTCAAAGACCAGAGAGAAACAAGGGCCTGTGTTACACTGGCTGCTTCCCAGTCTCTTGACAGCCCTGTCCAGGGCGTTTCTGATGTGTTCCTGGCAGTCTTGAAACCTGGTAGACAGAGGAAGGGCAGATCCCACACTTCCTGAACTCTGCATTCCCTTCTAGGCAAGAGCTCCACCTCCTCCTGGGGCCAACCAACCAGACTCCCTGGTGCAGGGCGCCCGGAGGGCAAGGACCTCATAGCCCAGGAGGTAGAGCGGAAACCACACCAGACCTGAGAGGGACCTTGTGTCATCTCCCCCAGGCAGATGGTTAACAGGACAGAGAGAGAAAGTCATGGCCTGGAAAAGACACTTAGAGCAGAGCAGGAAAATGAACACAGAAAAGTCAGTTCCCTCTGGGGGAATTCAAATAACAGGCGGAAAGAAACTAATGGAGAAGCAGATTATTTGCCCAAGGGACAAACGAGAGCCATGGAAGGTTGTCTTCCCAGACTATAGCAGCTCAGTAAGGGTTTGTGTTTTGCAGGGTTTTATTTTATTTGCTTCCTGAGCTGAGGATGGCTTAGAGACCTGGCTGGTCCTTACAAGGTACCTGCGGTAGAGTCAAGTGCATATATCCCCACAAGATGGAAAAAGCCACTTATGTCCAATACCCCCTTATCATGGGAATCATCTGGGTTAGTAACTATAGCTACCAGCTACCAGTAATCCTAGCTACTCAGGAAGCTGAGATCTGAGGATTGAGGTTCGAACCCAGCCTAGGCAAGAAATTCCAAGAGACGCTTATCTCCAGTTAGCCACAGAAAAGCTGAAAGTGGAGCTGTGGCTCAAGTGACAAAGAATGCCAGCTTAAAAAAAAAAAACAAAAAGGAGGGCCAGCTTTGAGAGTTTAGGCCCTAAAGTATACACATACACACACATACACGCACTCACACACATACACACGCATATGTACACGCACACGCTAGCTACCATGACTAAGGAATGCTACCACATGTCAGGCTCTCTCCTGTATCCAACTGGCCCTGTGAAGTGCACAAGCTCTGATTTTATAAATAGGAAACTAAAGCCGAGAGCAGCCAGCAACCCATTTGAGCACAGGTAAGGGTGCAAAATTGTCTGGTGCTCTCAAAACCAGATTTCTTCTACCTTGACCATCATTTCTGTCTTTCACCCTTCCCAGTGGCTCTTCCCTAAGCAACAGGGCCTGCTAGCTTACTCAAGTGAGCCCCATCTTCTTGCAAAAGCAGGAGGGACTCCAGCAGGGCACTGCTGATAGGTTACCAAACTCTGCCCCACACAGACTTCTTTTATGGATCATTAGGAGGCATGAGTAGTATAGTTTAAAGATGAAAGGCAATAGATTAGAAATGCAAAGAAGACACTAGGACTAGGGCTTGAACTGAAGGCCTCACCCTCCTATTTGGCTTTTTCACTCTGCATTCTACCACTTGAGCCACGTCTCCACTTCCAGCTTTTAGCTGGTTAACTGGTGATGAGTATCTTCCAGATTTGTCCACCCATGAACCTCAGATCTCAGCCTCCTGAGTAGCTAGGATAACAGGCATGAGCCATGGGTACCCTGCAGCTGTTGCAATTGTTGAGTGCATGTACTGCATCATGCAACATCTGTTTCAGGAGTACATGAATCTCTGCTGGAGCCTAATGCAAACCTTTTTTTTTTTTCAAGGTTTGAACCCAGAGCATTCAGTTTGATGGATTTGCTTGCTCATCTGGTACTTTACCACTTGAGACACACCCAGTACTGGGATATGTGTGTATATATCCTACTTTTAAATCTCCCACGTTCAACAAGAAAGAATAAGAAAAGGATTTCACCATTTCTTTAGAGGCAAAACTGCATCTATAGTTCAGCTCCTTCTCACAGTCACACAGGAGCACAGCAATGATTATTCAAAATTGAGTGGCCTGATGATCCCCCTTGCAACAAATGCTCCAGGAAGGCTGCCACCCTGAAGTAAGAGATAATATATGTGAAAGTACTTCACAAAGAGCGTCAAAGCACTGGTAATATTATAATAAGACTTCTAATGGGATCTGGGATGAGAAAGACTATTAAGGTTTGGTGGGGAGAGCTGTCATTTTTTTTTAAACACCAGTACTGAGGCTTGAACTCAGGCCCTCTTGTTCTTTCTTAACCTTTCAGCTCAAAGCTAGTACTCTACCACTTGAGCCACACTTCTACTTCCTACCTTTTTGCTGGTTAAATGGAAGTAAGAATCTCTCTGATTTTTCTACCCAGGCTGAGATTTTTTTTAGCCTTGCTGAAGCTTTTGAGCTTTTGATCTTCCGATCTCAGACTCCTGAGTAGAGGATTACAGGCATGAGCCACCAACACTGGACAAGGGCCTGTAATGTTTTAAAAACCAGAGAGAGTCACTACCTCCTAGATCTTGTTCATGATCTTGCTCCAACCTAGCAAGAAATTAATCTGAGTTGTTTGAAGGTCATTTGCCTCAGGGAACTTTACGTGGGAGGTAAGCACCTACGTAAATGCTGAGCAGTCTTTAAAACTTGGCCAAGTGGACTTCTCACCATGGAACTCCTGGCTCAGAGAAAGCTGTCCTTTTAGAGCCAGCTGCCAATCTCTAATACCCCACACTCAGGGCTACCTTGTCTGTCTATGGCCCTCCCAGCCTATCTGCTGTGTTCAACAGGATGGCTTCCTTCTGAGAACAAACTTGTCTCCCCTACTATGCTTCCTCTTTGTTAGCTCCAGGTACGGAGACCTGCAATCCGGTTGCATATTTTGGCTTTTTAAAGGACTTTCTTGGCTCCTGAAAATGGCCACCCTTTCTCTCTGCCTTTGTTGTCCTGGCAGTCCAAGCCGGTGAGTATGGCTCACCCGCCTACAAAATCCAGGACAAGCCCAAAGGAAACTGATGGTCCATTCTAGCGATCAAAGTTGCCCCTCCATTTCACACCTGCGCCCTGCCTTTTGTTGGCATGGAAACATCCAGTTCACTTGATGCAATGTTGGAACTTTGCTTCATTCATTAGAATTATGTAATGAATGGCAATGGAGGTCAGAAATGATTTGTAAGTCTTACCATTTTTTGTAATTCTAAACACTCCTGATCACCGGCTGCCAGGAAGGCTTTGTGTTATATTTGCAAACTGAAAAGCCCGTCATTTCATTCAGAGGGTACAAGTGGCAGGAAAACCTAGCAAACCCCTAGAGCTATGCTGTGGGGGAGGGGACACCAACAGCTGGAGATGACAATCCAGAAAAGAAAAAGACAGCCACAGCTCCCTTCTCTTTCCCTATGCCCTATACTTTACTCACCAAATCCAATATACTCTGTTTTTGTTTTTTTGTGTCAGTCCAGGGCGTGGGCACTGTCCCTGAGATTTTGGGTTCAAGGACAGCACTCTACCACTTGAGCCACAGCTCTATTTCTGGCTTTTTTGGTGCTTCATTGGAGATAAGAGTCACAGATTTTGCTGCCCTTGCTGGCTTTGAATAATCATCCTCATATCTCAGCCTCCTGAGGAACTAGGATTACAGACATAAGCCACTGGTGGCCAACTTTTGACTATTGAGAGACATGGTCTTGCTATATGGCCCAAGCTGGCCTCAAACTCTTGGTCTCCTGAATGCTGGAATTATAGGCATGTACCATCATGCCACAGAAACCAGCTGTGTGTGTGTGTGTGTGAGAGAGAGAGAGAGAGAGAGAGAGAGAAAGAGACAGACAGACACATAGAGTGAGTGTGTGTCACAGGGCTTAAACTCAAGGCCTGAGTGCTGTCTCAAGAGTTTTTGCTTAAGGCTATTTGGAGATTAGAGATGAGAGTTCTCCTGCTTGGGCTGGCTTCAAAATGAAATAGATCCTCAGATCTCAGCTTCTTCAGCAGCTAGGATTACAAGTGTGAGCCACTACCAGCATCTGGCCAAATCCCTTATATCGATAGGCCCAGGGACTAGAGAGTGGAGAAAGTAACTGATCTATCTAGATCATCATTCAAATTGCTCAAAATAGCTAGGATAGTTTTGCAATCATGACTGGAATAAACTCACAAAGGTCAGGAGTCAAATTCTCCACAGGAAGGAAACAACTTTTTTTTAATTTGAGTTTGTGTGTGTACACACACATACACACACACACACACACACACACACACCTACACCTAAAATCCTTTATGTATGTATGTGTGTGTGCCAGTCCTGGGGCTTTAACTCAGAGCCTGGGCATTGTCCTTGAGGTTCTGTTTGTTTTGCTCACCGTTAGCGCTTTACCACTGGAGACACAGCTCTATCTACTTCCAGCTCGTTTTGTGGTTAACTGGAGATAAGAGTCTCACAGACTTTTCTGCCTGGACTGCCTTTAAACCATGATCCTGTGATCTCAACATCCTGAGTGGCTAGGATTACAGAGGAGAGCCACTGTTATGAAGTCCCACGTGGCCTCAAATGTTCCATCCGCCTAAATGTTGGGATATAGTTGTATACTACCATGACCAGCTGAAATCTTTTTGTGTAAGAAATTAATTTGCTATTGGGGGATACAAGAAATGACTTTTATTAATGCAAGAAAATTATCTTTTACGATAACATAAGTTGAGAAACTCTAATTGGAAAATGAAGGGGAGAAAGGAATTTGAAAGAAGTATACTGTATAAAATTAAAGAACTTAAATGTCAAAATTGTCTCTAAAACTGTCTTGCAAGATTTTAAGTCAAAGACTTTTCTAAAATTCATCCAATTTTGGGCAGGGAATGTGGCTTTGTGGTACAATGCTTGCCTAGCATGCATGAAGCCCTGGGTTCGATTCCTCAGTGCTACATAAACAGAAAAGGCCAGAAGTGGTGCTGTGGCTCAAGTGGTAGAGCCGGCTAGCCTTGAGCACAGAGAGGCTCAGGGACAGTGCCCAGGCCCTGAGTTCAAGCGCCAGGAAAAATCACCCAAGCTTGAAATCTAACGAAATGAAAACGCTGCATGATTTTAGTGCCTTTTGTAAGACTTGGGTCTTATGAAATGTACAGGGTATAAGTTTTATTGATGTTCAGCGAAGTTTATTCCTATCTTTATGAATTCTCACTTGTGGAAACAGTTACTAACCACCTGCAAATGAGTAACCAGTCTCCCTTTGAAGAGACAGAAATAGAAAACCTACATTTTTAAGTGCAATTAATTAGAAAATTAGATAAGCCTTGGCTGGAAAGAATGACATCACTTCTGAAAATATTACCATCTTTTATCCCCCTTACCCCCACTCTATTTGCCCAACGTTCTGCCCTCCACTGCCCAGCCACCTGCACACATCAGGTGACACACAGGAGGGTCCTGTTTGCAAGCTGGAAACTATAACTCCAGAGGGAACGGAGTTACTCAACCCTTAATCAATTCCAGCACTTCAGTAGAGAGACTCTAAGGGCCTTTTTCTTTCTTTCCTTCTCAGCATTCCCTCCTTTAGATCCCTATGCCAGGATCCCCACCCGCGCACAAAGCCATCTCCGAACCGCTGGAGTGCCCACTTACAGTAAGCCCCGTGTCTCTGTAGCCCAGAAGCCCCTGTGTCCCTCCCCCTGATGGCACCTTCCGCAGGGTGTGGCAGCAGGCACTGCTTCTTTTGCCCCTCTAGGGATGCCTTGCATTCGTGAGCAAAGGGAAGCAAAGGAACTGGGCCTTGAGGCCGGCCTCTGCTCAGTACAGGATCCACGCAGCTAAGCCTTGAATAGAATAGGCAGACGCTCGCCCACTGCTACTCAGCAAGCGGGATAATTCCCCCACTTGGATTTCTAGGCGCGGGCTCCCATGGGCGGCTGAACTAACTTGGGGCTGGGTGAAGCTGGGGGAGAAGGGACTATTCTCGCAGACAGATGCGAAGCCTCCCGGGCCAATGACCCAGGCACGCTCCTCCTCAGAGAATGGGGTCCTTTTGAGGGCCAGGGGATGGCCTTCCCTGCCAAAATTGGACAGACAGAAGGATACACAGGAGTCCAGAGAAGAAATGCTTCTTAAGGCCACGCACCTCGCCACCCATCGGGGCACTGTCATTTTACCCTGAGCCCGCCGGCTCAGCACCGTGTTTTGGGGGAACAGAAGAGTAACAAGGCGGCGCCCAGGGCCCGGAGGTTAAATCTTACAAGTGTACCTCCCTCCCGGCCCGGGCAAAGGGCCACAGTATCTGCGTCCCCGGAAGGAAACCGGAGGGCCAAGGCCACGGAGCTACCGCTGCAGAGATGTCTTCCAGGAAGAAAAAGAAAACACAACAAACCCCCGACTCCACGTGGAGCTGGAGTCGGCCCCAGCCCAGAGGACCTGGATGGCGGGGTCCATGGAGGAAGGCGTGCGCTTGGACACCAAACCGGGCGGGACTCGAGGCTGGCACCTACACCCCGAATCCTCCTGAAGGAATCTGTCTCCCGGTCCCCACCCCACGCCAGCCCCAGGCCGCCAAGGCCGCAGGCCCTAACAATAGCGCAGGCGCCCACCCTGGGCCGGGGCCGGGCTCCAGAGGCCCCGCGCGAGCGCGCGCTTTGCTCCGCGTCCACGCCGCTGGACGAACCGGGCATGGGGCCCCGGACCAGCCCCTTCCAGGCACTTGCTCCGAAAGCGCTTTGGGAAGCTGGGCGGGACTGGGCTCCCCCGGAGGTGCCATCGCCCCCCTCCCCCCCCCACCACCACCGAAGAAGAGAAAAAACAAAAACACAAAAGGGGGGAAAAAAATCAGCAAAATCGCCTTAACAGTTCAACCACAGGTCAACAGCAGCACTTCCTCAGCAGCTGACGGGTCAAATGGTCAGGAAACAACTGCTGACAACAAAGCCCCTCGCTGTTCCGCAGAGGCAAACCCCGTACCCCCCCCCCCCAGCTCCCCAGCACTGTCGTGGTGCTTTACCTCCCCCCGCCCCGATCCCCCCCCCCCCCCGTCTCCCTTCCTTTCCGGTGATCTGATTGAGAAAGGAAAGCGAAGGAGAGGGCGCCCGGCGCCTGCAGGGAAAGGAGCGGCTCTTTGAAGGCGGGGGGCGGGGGGGGGGGGTCCGCCACGCCGGCGGAAGCGCAGCCCCGACCCCGGCGAAAGAACGCGCGGAATGCGGCGGCGGGAGGAAGGGGCGCGGCAGGGGGCGCCGCGACGCACGCGCCGGCCCGCACACCCGCCGACTCCCGCCGCGGGGCGGCTCGCGAGCGCTGCCTCCGCGGGATTGGGTTAGCACGCGGTCCTTCGGGGGGCGGCTGTCTTCCTCCTCGGACCCGCCGCCTCCCGACCGTCACGGAGTTCTCGGCGGGGTTCACTGGAAGCAGGCACGCGCCGCCATCGGTGGAGAAGGGTGTCTGAACAAAAGGTCGTTCCCTCCCCGCCGCCAACATGGGCAAGCGGATGGCCCACGCGGGTTGGGCCTGGCGTCCTCCCAGATAACTAACTCCCCGTTTCCCTCCAGCCTCTGCTCGTGGTTTCCCAGGTCTAGCCTGAGACCAGGGGAGTCGGTCACTTTCCAGAAATCTCCTTGTTAGGCGGCGGGGAGGAGAGAGGTGGCGGATCGCTCCCCGATCTCGTTTCGGCTTTTACCAAAAGACTGGGCTTCCAGTCGGCACCAGCAAGAGCGATCCTACTTCTGCACCTCAACCTTCCACCGCTCCTCTCCGTTATCAGGGTCACTATAGGCCCCCCCGCAAGCCGAACCCACAGGCCTCTATCTGGTCCCCGCCCGCACGGCGGTACTTGAGGTCGCCTCCTGGGACTCCAAGCCGGGCCGCGCACAGTGGCTTCTCCGGAACCGTTAGCGAGAACCCGTAAAAGAGGACGCGTGCGGGGCTGCACAGGTGACCTGAGAAACGCGCCTGCCACCTTGCCGAGGACCTGGATATCGCACTCGCACAACACTCGAAAACAACCTGGCGACCCCTAACACTCCAACGCGCACAAAGAAGCTCGGTGGGATCCCCGGAGCCAGGGATCTCTCCGATTCTCCCCCCACCCCTCCCCCGGCTTCACGAGAGGCACAGGCCACCACACTTCCCTTCCAATCACCCGCGTTTACCTTTGAGCAGACAGATGTCGGTGCGCTCCGCGTTCCGGCGCAGCGCCTGCACCACCAGCGACACGGTGCTGTCCTCGCGGAGGCTCTCGGCGCGCGGGCTGCGTTCGTCGTAGACGATCACGGCCGAGTAGAGGCCGGAGCGCAGGCGGGCGCGCACCTCTTCCTCGGCGGGCAGGATCTGCTCCAGGCTCACCGAGCCCTTGGCCCGCCGCCGCACGATGGTGTTGCAGCGCACGTTGACCGAGCCTCGGATGTAGCCCGCGCTGTGCGCCAGGAACGGTCTGCAATCCAGCAGCAGGCACTTGCCGCCGCTCAGCAGCCCCAGGGCGCCGTGGTTACCGCTGCCGCCCGCGCCGCCGCCGTTCTCGTCCCGGTTCATCAGCCTTTTGAGCACGCTGCAGTCCATCTCCCGAAGTTCCTCCATCGTCACCATGGCCACCGGGAACCGCGGCAGCTGGAAGCGCTCGGAGGCGAAGGGCACCCGGGAGCCAGCTAGTTACCAGACCTAGGGCAGGCGAGGGCTCAGAGGGGCGCCTGCAAAAGTGGGCTCAAACTTAGCTCACCTCTTCCCAGACCCCTTCCTCCACAGCCTCTCGGTCACATAGCAGTCCGAGCGGCCGGGTGGCGCGCGGGGCGGAGGGGAGGTGGCGGTGGGAGGAAGTGTGTGTACCGGAGAGGAGCCCGGGCTCCCCTCGTTTGTGGCCTCTAGTGTGTTTTTGCCGGTAGGGCTGTTTCGGCTACCACCCGCGCGGGCGCCGCCGTTCCCCACGCCCCGCCGGAGCTCCGCGCACAGCCCCAGCTAGAGTTTCCTCCTCGGCTTAAAGATTTATTAATGCTCCTCAGCTCTCCCCCGAGGAGGGGGAGGTCCATTACTACCTCCCGAGACTCCGCCCCTTTCCATTCTCGGCCTCGCGCCCGCCACGCCCCCCACGCTAGCTCCGCCCCCTCCGGGGCGCGTGAATGGAGCGCCGGCCCAGTCACGGGAACTCGACGTCACAAAGAGGAGTAAACAGGGCTCTGGGAGCTCGCCGCCAAACTCATTCATAAAACTGAGACCCAGAGGAAGAGGGAGGCAGCCTCCGACCCGCCGGCGAGCCGCGGCTCCCGGACCTTTGTGAATGGAGCGCGGCGAGGCGGCGCCTCTTACCTAGCCACGGCCGCCCTGGGCAGCCACCGAGCTTCCTGCCGGACCCAAGCCGCTCTGCGGCCACTCCACCCGGCCACTCGGGGGGTTGGCACGGAGAGGCTAGCCGAGAAGTCAGCCTAACAGGCCTGGGCTCGGGTTGGAGGTTCCACCCCGCCAAGTAGTCCCATGGGTCTCCCCAGCACCCCAGTGACAGAGGGACCCGGTGTCCCGCCGCCCACCGTAAAGGAAGAGCCGGGAGCCACCTCTCCCCAAACCGGCCGTGCCCGTTCTGCCCGGCCGATCTCGTCTTTGTTTTTAGTGCAACTCATCAGACGTTAGCGTAAGCATTAGCGTGATGGGTTTTCAGGCTGAGCCATGAAATCAGCTTTATAGCTTCCCGAGGAACGTGCGCAAACCCCAATTTAGAAGATGAAACAGAAAGCGCTCCCGCCCGAAGCCGCGTAATTGGAGAGAGGTGTGGGGTTTGTGGCTTTACGGCCCGGAGGGAAGCATTAATGGCCGGAATGCCCCCTCCCCTGCCCCCACTACGGAGGACTGCTGGGCGGCTCTCCAGTCCCAGCTTCCTAAAAGATGTTTGTTTAACCCTGGCGGGGGAGAAAACCCCGACAGTCTCCAGCTTTGAGGAAAACCCTCACTCACCCTCCTGCACACGTGTGAATTGTCTTTCTCAGGAAATGATAGAATGGGGGTCCCACATTTGGCGCCGGTGCGCTGCTCAGACCTCACAAGCCACACGCGCACAGAATGACGTTTGGAAAGGATGTCCTCAGCTCAGGGGCCCCTTCCAGTGTCTGCAAACCCTCTTTCCAGGTCACGAAGCATCCCCACCCCGGTTTCCCTAATGCATTTGATTTCCCCGAGGCCGCTTTTGGCCCGGGGGAAGGAGTGATGTGCGCACACGCGGCGGGGACCTTACAGAAGCCAAAACGGATTCGCCCGACATCTTGCCAAGTCTCGTTAGTGAGAATGAGTCTCCGAGCGAGGGAGTTAGAGGGCTCGCCCGCGGGCGGCTTCGGTGGCGACGAGGACGGACGCTGCGTCTCCGGCCGCTCCTGAAGTCCGATCCAGGCCACGAGGGCTGCGGGATCCTCCGGGTCCCCCCCCCAGCCCCAACCGGGGGCTCCCGGTTCTCCTGGCCCTCCGCCTTTGTTCGGGGCAGAGTGGCTCCCCAGAGCTCCCATCTCCATCCTCCACCCCACCCCACCCGCGGGGCCGACCCTCCACAATCGAGGGGGCTCCACTTCCGAGGTCTTCCGCGGTGTGCTTCTCCCCCAAATGCACCCCGAATCCTTTCCTCCCCCCCCCCCCCCCCGCCCATGTCAAGTAGGCTGAGAGAGGCGCGGGTCGTTCCAAAATCGGATTGCGCTGCAGAGATGCTGCCTTTACATCTTTCCCCATGGTCTTATCACGGATTCTTTGGTCTCATTTTGTTTTCCTTAAGGATGATCTTAAGGGGACTGACTTTTGGTCTCCCTCTGACATTGTCCACCTTGTAGTCCCCTCCCTGGAAGGTCGCCCCGAAGTGCAGACTAACGGAAGGTGTTTGGTGACAACCTGGGGCCCGCGGAGGACGGACCACAGAGACGCTCCGCGCCCCCCCACCCGTGGCGGGGCAGGCTCAGGGGGCCCGGGCCCATTTCTCATTCTGCTTCCCACCCCCACTCCCCCCAACTGTCCCGGGCTGATTAGTTCTCCGGCTCGCCCTGCCTAGGCTCAGAAATCCGACCCCTAGCAGGTACTGACGGCAGGACGGGCTTCTTTACAAAGACTCTGACTGGACATCTCTGGAAAGAGCCTGCAGCAGACGCCCATCTGGGCCAATTTCACACGAGCCGCCGGAGCTGGAGAGACGTCCCCGGGCGGCACTGGCCAGCCTGGGCCAGCCTTTGTTTCCCCAGTGGGCAGGGGGCGGGGGGGGGGGGGACCTGAGCCCAGCGTTCACGTGGCCCGTAAATAGCAGTTAAATCCGGGGAAGGGAGGGGGCGGCATGCCCACGGAACAAAGGGTTGTTTTCTGCACCTGACTGTAATCTGCGGTGGCAAAGCTCATAAATCCTTCAGGCGAATCACACGCAAGGGGTGGGGGCGGGCGCGTGTGCGTGTGTGCGCCCACGTGTGCGGGCACGCGCCTGCGCGCTGGTCCCTGGAGGGGCCAGCAACTTGGGACTCGGTTTGCTTTTAAGCCCAGCACCTCTCGCTTGGAAAGCGACGGCCTGATTCTTGAAAGAGATGAATGCAAACAAAAATCCCTTTCCCCCTCGGCTCTAGAATTAGCCTTTCAAGGTGTGAACGTCAACAAATGGGATTTAAATTGCCTCAGTGTCCACCGGCATACTGTACAAGTACCCCTGCCCCCTAGCTCATTTTCTTTTAAATTAAAATGTTTGGGCCATCTTTAAATGAATGCAAGGTAAGGGCTGTTGGACAAAATATAAAATTGGTGTCTAATTGGTCTGCAGGCTGAAAGTGGAAAACGCAATCACTTCAAACAGGAGCCTTGTTTATAAGTAGAAAACAAAGGCATTTGGGAAGAAGACTTTTGAATATCATCGCAAAGTTAATTAATCACATCTGCATGAACTGGAATGGGTTGTCTGGAAGAGAAATAAACCTCAGAGTTACACTGCTTTAAAAAAATTCCCTGCAACATCGAAGTCTAACTTCTCTTTCATCAGACAGCCCTTAGACAGACCTATTAGTCACTGGCAGGCTCCCACCAACCCCTGTTCTTGTTTAAGAACCTTTCTTTCCAATTAGGAAGTTGTGTGATCTGGGATTTTGAGCCCTAAGTGGAATCCCCAGGGAAGACTATGGCTTCTATTTTGGTTTTGATGCCAACCTCTGACTCACTGCTGTCCCAAAGTAACTGTATCAAACTTACCTTAAAAAAAAAGAAAAAAAGAAAAAAAAAACTGGGCACTGGTGGCTTACCGCTGTAATCCTAGCTATTCAGGAGGCTGAGATCTGAGGATCACAGTTCAAAGCCAGTCCGGGCAGGAAAGTCCCCTTCAGACTCTTATCTGTAATTAACCCTGAGAAAACCAGAAGTGGCTCTGTGGCTCAAGTGGTAGAGTGCTAACCTTGAACTGAAGAGCTGAGGGACAGCACCCAGCCAGGAGTTCAAGTCCCACAACTGACAATAAAAAAAAAAAAAACCATTAATGAGCCCAGTGCCAGTAACCCAAGCCTGTAGTCCTAGCTACTTAAGAGGCTGAGATCTAGGAACAGGGTTCAGAGTCAGCTCCAGCAGAAAAGCTTGTGAGACTCTGCTCCAATTATCCACCAAAATGGTAGATGTAGGACTGTCACTCAAGTGATAGAGCACCACAGTTGAGCAAAAAATCTAAGAGACAACAGCATACCCTGAGTTTAAGCTCCAGTACTGGCACACACACACACACACACACACACACACACAATTACTGAGTGAATAAAATGGTAGTCTAGTGGTTTCCTTTATTGCTTATACAAAGTATAATCTTGCTTGTTACTCTAAACTGGAATGAAAATAATTCATTTTACCTGTACCATTTTACCCTCAGCTAATAAAATGTTCAAAAGAACTGGGAGGCCAGCTCAAGGTCAAAAGAACTGGGAGGCCAGCTCAGGGTCAAAGTGGAGAAGGCAATTCACAGCATTGTCGTAGCAGTGTTTATACATAGAATTGGAAAGACAGAATCCATCTTAACCTGCATACCTCTGTCCATCAGGCCAACACTCAGAAGGGGCGAAAAGTCTTCCGCATTTACACCAAACATCACCAGAAAACCTCAAAAGCATCACATGGAGGTTTGGTTGCCATGATTGGTCTTTGTTTGTGTGGGGTGCCACTTGTTTATTTTCAATGGTTGACACCCTTGCACTTGGTAATGATTTAAAAGGATGAGTTTCTAACCCAGTGCCCTGAAGGAAGGTTTTAATGCATTACTTCATTTACTACATTATTTGAAAACGATTCCATCCAGAAGTGGGTAACATTTTTTTTTCTACCAAAAGCCATTTGGATATTTAAAATCTCATCTAAAGTCCTTACAAAATTATTACTCACATATGTGAATGATATCTTGGGCCTGATACTTTCAAAAGCCTGGTGTTCTTCAACCCTACAAGCTATGCCCTGATTTAGTCTAGAGCCTCCAACAAGGCTCTCTTCCTTTGACCAAAATTACTTCATAAGCAAGAGTTTGTATAGCACAATTTCTGGTGATATACTTTTTTTTCCCTTCTTTTTCTTTTTTGTCAGTCATAGGGCTTGAACTTCCCGTCTGAGTGCTGTCCCTAACCTCTTTTGCTCAAGGCTAGCCCTTTACCACAGCTCTATATGCAGTTTTCTGGTGGTTAGTTGGTGATAAGAGCCTCGTGGACTTTCCTTCTTGGGCTGAATTTGAACTGTGATCCTCAGATCTCAGTCTCCTGAGTAGCTAGGATTAGTGAGCCACTGGCACCTAGCATAAGTACATTTCTTTTTGAACAGTGTTACCCTTCATTTTCTCCCAGTTTTTTTCCCCTCCCTCCTCCCCCCATTCCCCTCTCTGTCTCCCACCCCCAGTTGTATAGCTCATTTCCAACATGGTGTCTAGTGAGTATCACTGCTGAATTTCACCCTTTGTCCCCTGGTGGTACGTTTCTAACCCTGTATAATTCTGAACAGGCGAGCCCTTGACAGCCCCAAACCAGAGTCCAATAGCCTTTTCATGCCCTTCTCAAAGACAAGCATACAAAAATGACATACATGAAAGGCAGTCTCTAGCCCCTTTCTGTCTCTCCTTTAGAATTCATACTCATGGGTACATGGACTTTATACTTATGGGTTCATATATTACAAACTCGGTTTGTGAGTTTTTGTTTTTGTTTTTGTTTTGTTTTGTTTACCTTTTCCCCCCTGCTATACTGGGGGGGGGGAGGGATTGATCCCAGAATTTCTCAATTGTTAGGCAAGTGCTCTACCACTTAAACCATGCCCTCAGTCAAAGTTCATGTTTTATTTATTTGGTCAATGTCTCATTATTTGGCTAATGTCCCATGCTTTCTGATGAAACCAGGAATTTTGCTAGGTATAGTGGTGCACATTTTAATCCAAGCACTTAGGAGGCAGAGGCAGAAAGATCTCCCAATGCAGCCAGAGATACATACAAAATCATCATCATCATCATTAATAATAGTTATAGTCATTAATGATAGTAATTATTATTAAGTATAAGAATAAAAACACTTTAGATTTTCAAAGGGAAATTTTGGACATTAGCACTCCAAACATAAAAATGGACTCGGCCTTTTGTGGTTAATCTAGGTTTTACATATTTTCTTATTCATTTATTCACTCATTGCACAAACATACTTAGCTGTGAGGGAAAGGGATTTGTGGAAGCATTGAGTGTGCTTTCGCAGTTTGCTATCTAGTCAGTCTAGCCTAGCTATCATGGGTGATGTATGCCATGGCACAGAGATGTATAATCAGTGTCCTAAGAGCGAATCATATGCCAGAGAACTCCAGAGAAAAGGGGATCAAATGGGTGGTGGGATTAGTGAAATTAAAGACAACCACCAAGAATAAAGAGCCTTTCATCCACTTACATGTTCACCTTGAGAGGCTATCCTTGCCATTTTTAGGAGTCTCTTGTTTTGTTTTGTTGTTGTTGTTTTTACTGTCATTTTCCCTCTGACATTCATTGTGCTCTGTCTTACATTCTTTTCCTTTCATTTGTTAACAGCTCTCTTCTCCAGTGGGTTTGCCTGCTAAAAATAGAAGAGCAATTGTCTGAAACTACAAGGGAGCTAAGATGATGCAAAGGCTCTGCAGAAAATCTATGGCATGGACAGGAAGCAACCTAAATGGGAGATGAGCTACATGCAAGCCCCGCCTGGCTTCCGTGTCATCTTCCTCAGTTATTATTCCTTATTAGTTACCTCGTCAAGACCATAAAATGTGGAAGCCACTTTTCCAAGGATCTAACAGTGTAGCTGTTTTCCATCACTTTGTGTGTTTGTGTGTGTGCACACACATGCACACGGGCACGCTGGTACTGGGACTTGAACTCAGGGATTCAGGCTCTCACTTAACTTTTTTCACTCGAGGCTAACACTCTACCACATAAGCAACATCTCTACCTCCCTGTACATATTTTCCAGACCAAATATTGGAGTGTGTGGTCAAGATGATGTATACAGATTTTTATATAAAATGTTCTACCAAGAAATCCACATAAAATCACACTTTTTTTTTTATTAAATCTTCTTTTATCAAAACAATAAGAAGATCTGAACTCAAGTCAAGTTGAGGAAGGTCTGGGATGGCAGGGCGAAATTCACTGGTAAAATGGTAGATGACATGAAGTAGGGGAGACCTCTGACCTGCGGCTGCCCATTCACTCTCACAGTTCTGGCTGGCATTATCCAATGATGTGTCTGCACTGATCCTGCAGGGGGTCCTGGACACCGTCCACTAGGTTGCTTAGTAAGCAAGGATGTGGGTCCTGCCATTTAGGTGTTCTGGCTCTTCTCTTGCATATCCTGGCTTATATAAGGATCAATTTGTTTGCATTGCAACCACCTCAGGGCTGTACCCGGTTCTGGGAAGTGTCTGACTTAGGGAGTCAGTGTCTGGGAGGGGTCTGACTTAGGTTTTGTTTGATAATGAGTAGATTCTAACCAGTGAATCAGTGACTTTAGAAACTCCATAGTTCTTTACAAACCTCTAAGTCCTAACAAGTGTCCTTTGAAGAGACACAAGAAACAGGTAGAGAACCAACATTTTCCAACTAGTATAGCAAAAACAAAGCAAAAGACTTCCAACCCCATATGAGATCCAGAAATTCATTTCTGTTGCAGTTGCAGTGTGTTGACAGCCTGCACAGCGCACTTCAGGGTCAGACTGTGGTGTTCGCTTGCAATCCCAGCTATGCCAGGGGCAGAGATGGGAGGGGCTCAGTTCCAGCCTGGCACAAGACAAAATTTGAGACTCTGTCTGAAAAATAAAACAAAACCAAAAAAAGGCTGAAAATGTGGCTTGAGTGGTAGAAGGCTTGTTTAGCAAAAGCCAAGCCATGAGTTCAAACTCAAATAAAAATGTAAAAAGAAGGGAGAAACTCACCTGCCACATACTTCTTGGTGGGCTGTCATTCTCAAGTGACTCCTGCCAGGTGACTCTTGTAGATTCCCAGTCCCACCTTCTCAAGCAGCCCTAGCCCCATAGCCCATAACTGCCTTGACCATCTTATGCCTTGGAAGTTATTCCTCTGAGGGCTGTTGCTTTTTTAATCCTCTATGGGAGGCAATCTTCTATATAATCAAAGTTTTAACTTTTAAAAATGTGTGGGCTTTCCAAAATTTTTTTACAAAAGGGATGCAGTAAAATGTGCTGTGTTCTTTTACAGAAAAAAGGTAGTACAGGCTCTTGGCCTTTTGGGTTGGAATTAGCATTGCAATCTACAGGGACTTACCCACTGAGGGAAACACCTAGTATCCCCTTATACAGTGTGTAATTGCATCTTGTTCTTTAACCTAGTTATTAGAGGTTAACTAATTAGCACCCAGCCAACTCCATTTTCTTCATCTAATTTACTTCCCTGTTTTTCCCCCTAGACTCACAAGATGCATGCCTTCTCTGTAGTAACGCACCTCTTGAGCTTCTCTATTGACTAACCAGGTAATGATATCCATGTTCTGTTCTCGGTGAGCAAGGTGCAAGGACCACCTAAATATCACTGCCTTGAACATAAGCTGTATGTTCTCTAGGCCAGGCTTTTATTTGGTGCCTTAGAAAAGGAAGAACACAAGATGTATACCAAAATAAATGTGGGTTTTGATAATAGCAAAAAAGCTAAGAGGTGGGGCTGGGAAGGTGGCTCAGTGGTAGAGCGCTTGCCTTGCATGCATGAGGCCCTGAGTTCAATTCCTCAGCACCACATAAGCAGAAAAAAGCCGGAAGTAATGTAACAATTGTATATATGTTAAATATTATATACAATATTATATTATATAATTAATATATATTATATAGTATAAAAGTTGCCACTTAAGCCTAATTTAGTAGTATTAATGCATTCCCAAAGTATTGCAATCACCGCCCTTCCAATTCCAGAACTTTTTTTTGTCCTGGCAAAAGGAATCTTGTATGTGTTAAACAGTTACTTCATTCCTACCACTCTGAACCCATGCAAATATCTGTTCTTTCTTCCTGAATCTATCTGTTCTAGGTGGCTCATATAAATGGAATAACAGAGCATATGTCCTTTTGTGGATGACTTGTTTTAGTCTCCATAATGTTTACAAGGTCCATCCTTGTAGTATGTATCAGGATTTTGTTTCTTTTTATGGGTGAGTAATATTTCATTATATTTATATGTATTAGCATTCAAATCAGCTTGGGGCTTTTGTCAATAATTTTTATGTGCATAAATATGCAAATACCTGACCGACTCCTTGTTCTGGATTCTCTTTTTTTTTTTTTTGTCAGTCGTAGGGCTTGAGCTCTGGGCCTGGGCACTATCCCTCAGCTCTTCAGCTCAAGACGAGCGCTCTACCGCTTGAGCCACAGCACTACTTCCAGCTTTCTAGTGGTTTATTGGAGATAAGAGTTTCACGGACTTTCCTGCCTGGGCTGGCTTTGAACCATGATCCTCAGATCTCAGCCTCCTGAGTAGCTAGGATTACAGGCGTGAGCCACCGGCACCGGGCTTGTTCTGGATTCTTTAGGGGCATATATCCAGAAATGAAATTACTAGATCATCTCTTTCATTATATGATTGACTTTTTGAGAAACAATCTGTTTAATCCTTTCTAATCTGTGTTCTATTTAGGTTCTGTGTCTAACACTAGCTTTTCTAATATTATATAGCAGAATTAAATATTTCTTAAATATTGCAGATGATTTAAATTATAGTTTCTGACAACATCATATGCTCTGTTGACATAAGTCCTATAATCCTCAGGACAAATTGAGCATGCTTAGAATGCTTAGAACAGGGACCTACAGCATTAATTACTATGACTCATGCTCCAGGAATATGTTAAGAGTTCTGTCCCCTGCAGTAATCCAACATTCCAGCCTCTCTGCCCCATTTCTGTTCTTTACATTCTTTCTCTTCTTTTATATTCTTTTACCTGTTACAACATACCATCAGTTGTTGGCCATCATTTCCATTCCTTTTTTGTGTCTTTGATGTTTGTCACCTGGGTACACAGTGTGTGTGCATGTATGCATGTGAACACACACACACACACACACACACACACACACACAGTTCCAGGAGATTCCCATGCAGGCAAGCAGTGTACAGTACTGTATTGGCTGCCTGACCAATTCCCCTTGGTCTTCATCCACTCCGTTAACAGGCCATGAACTTTTCAGATCCTGCCTTAAACTAACAGATATAATTCTCCCTGGTGTTTTAGGGGACCTCTGACCAAATTAGCTGCTTCTACTCAACTGAGATGTCCAAAGGTGGTCACACTGACATGGGCTTATGAGCTGCTAGCCATTCAGAATAGAATCAAGCTAAAGGGTCCACTCCCTGGCCTGAGACATAAATACTACATATATAGATTGTTCCCCTTTGAGAAGGAATATTTTTCATGCTTGTAATAAAATGTATTTAGGATATGCTGTCTTCTAAAACATGAGGTCAGATAGAGATTTTTTTCTCTTATAGTTTATACAAGCAAATAAAGATGGAGTGGAAAAAGGCAAATAGTTTAAGCCCATATCAGTGCAGAGGATTCTAGAGTAAGAATTTTTCTATGTGTTTGAAGACACGATATAACTTCTTTGTTATAAAGGCAAAAGACAGAGTTAACTGTCTTTTGCAGACACTTAGCCTTGGTTTGGAATGAGTCAAACATAGAAGTATGTTCTAAAACTGACCAACATTTCCACTTGGAATTTTTCAAGTCTGACAAATGCTAAAAATAACATGGTTTTCCTTTTGTTTTGTTTTTAACTTATAAAAGTTCATGATCACTAGGCACTGGTGGCTCATGCCTATAATCCTAGCTATTCAGGAGGCTGAGACATAAGGATCACTGTTGAAAGGCAGCCTGGGCAGGAAGTCTGTGAGACTCTTAATCTACAATTAACATCTCAAAAGTGGAAAATGGAGCTGTAGCTCCAGCAGTAAAGCACCAGCCTTCACTGAAAAAGCCAAGGGACAGTATCTAGTCCCTGAGTTCAAGCTCCAGTAACAGTGGCACGCGCGCGCACGCACACACACACACACATTTACTCACTCACACACGAATTCATGGTCCAGTATCATCTTTACAATTGACTACAGAATCAAGAAAAATGTTGAAGTTATGATCAAATTTCCCTTCTTTTCAGGGAAAGTCAGATAAGGTGTTCTCCCTGGACAAAATTCCTCATGACCTAGTATTACAGATTATTTAGTGTGTGTGAATATATAATGTATGTGATATTACATGATTATAGATGATGTGATTATATACTACATAATGTGATTTTATGTATGCTATATATTCACGGTATATGTGATTCACACACATGGTGTAATAAACACATGTAAATATATGCACATATATTTATATAAGTTAATTATATTTATATATCACATATATAAATATATATTTGGGTTCCTTTGTTGATTTTGAGCTGTGGGTATTTGCATGTGTGTGTGCACACGTGTGTGTGTGTGTGTGTGTGTGTGTATGTGCACTGAAGATTAAGGTCAGGTTCTTTTTTTGGGGGGAGTCCAGTCGTGGGGCCTGAACCCTGGGCCTGGGCGCTGTCCCTCAGCTCTTCAGCTCAAGGCTAGCGCTCTACCACTTGAGCCACAGTGCCACTTCTGGTTGCTTATGTAGTGCTGAGGAATCGAACCCAGGGCTTCAGGCATGCAAGGCAAGCGCTCTACCACTGAGCCAACTTCCCAACCCCGTAAGGCCAGGTTCTTTTGCATGCTAAGCTCACATGGTACCACTGAGCTCTCTTTCTGGCGATTTTTATTTCCATCTCATTTCCCACCTCCTTCTCTATTGTTGGGTTCAATTTTGTATTAACTTCCCAATTCCTTCCTCAGCCTTTGCAATCCAAAAGGGCTTTCTGGTTCCTCCTTCCTGTGGGCATTAACTCATGTTCACGTATAACTGGTATGCTCAAATTAAATGCTCAAAAAATTCAGGGGCCAATTTCCTTCCACCTCCAGCCTGACAGTGCACCTCCAATCAGTCCTTACCACACAGGGTCTGTCATCGGCAGAGGCTCACAGGCAGGAATGGAACCATCAGGGAGCACCCAGGAATAGACTTGTCATACTTCACTGTGTTTATTACAGAGGAGAAACAGTTGCTCAGCTTAGGTGACAGCAAGGAGTACCTGACATTCTACGTGGCCAACATCCTCAAGTCAACTTGTGTCTGCAGGCATAGAGGGACGGTGTGTAGAGGGACGGTGTGTGCCTGACCTCCTCCCTCTGTTCTCCTCCATTAAGTCCTGTCTTGAGGAGAACAAGAGGATCATTACAGCCAGGGGAATTAAAATGAAAAGATAGTTGGCTGTGACATATGCTATATGGAATTTTTTTTACAAAGGACATTATTAGCGAAGAGCTTTATGGACGCTTCCACTTTCTCCTCCTCTCTTCTTCCCTCTTGGGTGGTTTTTCCACTCTGAAGGTAAGTAACCACATGTAAGTACCCTGCCTTGGGTCTAGAAATCATGCAACATTCAATAAATTCTATAATACCACTGATTGGATGGCTTAAACAACAGAAATACATTTTTACATCATTCTGGAGGCAAGAAGTTCAAGGGCAAGGTGGTAATAGATTGGGTTCTTTTGAAACCATTCTTCATCGCTGGTCGGCAGCCATCTTGTTCCTGTGGTCTTTCCTCTCTGTGACTGTGTCCTAATTACTCCTTCTGTAGGAATAGGATCTACTCTAATGATCTCATTTTAGCTCAATTACTTCTTTAAAAATTTTATGTACAAGCATATCACATTCTGAGGCACTAGGGGTTAGGACGTCTACATGCAAATCTTTTTCTAGATGTTTGCATTTTTATTTTGTTATTATTTTAAGTAGCTGTTCAAAGGGATTTCAAATCAATATGTCAGTTTATGAGTATAATGCGTCTTGATCAATGTCACCACTTCCATTGCTCTCCATCTGTTCCAATCCCATCCATCCCCTCAACTTACCTAGTTCCATTTTCATGGAACATATGAATCCTAAGAGGACATAAGGTACCAGGAGGTGGAAACATGTTTTGGGGGAGGCCTAAGGGGGAACATATGAATGGAGGAAAAGGCTGAGCAAATACAATTGCTATATTTATTCAATGTAAATTATGTGAAAAATGAACTACATAACTTGAGGGTATGGTTAGGAAGGGGGAGGAGAATGATGGAAGGGGTGACAATGACCCAGAAACATTGTACTCATAACCTGACATATGGGATTATAAGTTCTTTGTACAACTACACAATAATAATAGTAATAATAATATATTTTAAAAAGAGGACATAGGGTAACAGTGAATCTGCAGAGGTTGAACTCCTCCACTGTTCTTCTGACATCAACACCTGGAACAGTTCTGTGTGGTGGAGACAGCCTGGGTTCTAAGAGGCAGTCAAGCTGGATTTAGACCCCAATTCTACCTGTGCCAAATGCATGACCTTAAGTTAGTTGCTTAATGTTTCTGAGCTGCAGTTTCCCTTGCTGCGAAATGGGGACAAAATATCCTACCTGAAGGCATGCTCAAGGATTGCTTCATCAAGATGTCATAGAAGAGCCTGTCATGGTACCTGGTTCAGTACCCTGCTCTCATATCTGGATTTTGGACCCAGGATTGTACATCCATTTCTGTATGTTCCCCAAGGTCGCTTCATCATCCAGAGATCGGGCAGATGCGTTTTCTTCTGATAAGGTGAGGGTCCCTCTCCAGGGCCAATTGCTTATGACCATCTGAGGACACCTCCTAAACTCCAGGAAGGACATCAGTCTCCTTAGACGCTCATCTCTTCCTGGTTTGTACAAGAATAGTGGAGTCTCTTCACAGCAGCTCTTTCCCTATCTAGATTCAGGCAGGGATGGAGGGAGATTGGCAAGTACTCACCTCCAAAGGATACTTTCCCTAAGACAAGTAAGGGGAAAGCCAAACGTCTGGAAAAGATTTTAGAGAGAATTGTGGGCTGAAATAAAATGGCTTCAGCGTTGGATGAAGGCCTAGGCAAACACACTGGCCCTCATTGTCAGATTCCAGTGATTCACAGTTTCTCAGGCTGGATAAGATGACCTCTTCCTTCATCAGCAGCATTTGAAGAAGCAATTGCTGAAAGCAGCTGAGGAGAGAAAGCTGAGGAGAAAAAAGAGAGATGGGAGCCAGGACTGCTAGGAGCCCTCATGTATTCTGGCTCCTGCAGGCAGTGTGTAGAAGATATCCCCAAAGACTGGAAAGAGTTTCTCCATGTGGAGTAGGGGTGCAAGACTGCTGGAATCCTGCATCTGCTGAGGCCACTCCCATCCTTCTCCCGCTGAGATGGGGGCTTCTCGTGTGTGTGATCTCTAGCAGACTACACCCTTTGGCTGAGGAATGAAGGGAGAATGGAGGCAAGGTTGACCATGCAAAGAGCAGCTGACCCATGGGGGCCATCATCACGGATGTCTCCCATCACATCTGTCCTGCTTTCGCTGCTTTTGGGCAGCTGGTTCTCAGCTTCTTCAGGAGGTGTTGAAAGGGAAAAGGTGACAGAGAGGAAAACCTATTTTGCATAGCAGGACCAGCTGAGTTAGAGAGCTTTCTAGACATTTTGAATTTCACAAGCGCTCTACCCAACATAATAGAAAATAGAGGTTAAATAGTATCTACCAATCTGTGGCTGAAATGCATCTGGTAGTTCTGTTGTGGGTCATGGGTTTGTTGGTTTTTTTTTATTATGAATAGGATGTCTTGTTGTCTACTTGATGCTTTGCTTGGAGTAGGAAAGGGAACATTGGATCAGATGTGAGCTTCTGAGACTCTTCCAATTTCTCTGGGAAGATTTAACTTTAGTCACTCTCAGCCAAGCCTGGCCATGTGTTCAGACTCCCTCTGTACCCACAGTAGGCCTTTAAACTTGCCCCAGTTCTGGATCAACATGATTTCTGCATTTCTGACTCTCATGCCACTTCTGGGCCTAGCTTCTTAAGACCTGAATCTCATTTCCTTGGCTAAGTCTGGTGGTCAGGTTGGGCTAGGTGCTGCCCATTGGACTCCTGCATCTTAGATTATGTATGGTTGCTCCATCTGTGGAAACTTTAGGCCCCGAACCCCCAGAGTGACCTCCAGTATCAGCTAAGGACATGTTGAAGCTGGCCACTGTGGCCACTGACCAATGGGATTTATATTTCCTACAGGCCACCAACCTGCCACAGTGAAATGTGGCAGGCTTCCTGGCTGAGCTCAGAGTCCTATGACCTGGGCAAGGGTTAGCCTGGAGAAGCACTGGCTATGGCATCTTCCAGAGCCATCCTTGGCTCTCTCGCTCTGTTCATAGACCACCTCCCTGACAGGTGGCCTGTCTTACTGTCTCCAGGCTGAAGACTCTACCACCTCTTACCTGGAATACTGTAGCCCCATGCTGGTGTGCCTTTGCTCTTAGTCTCACAATTCTGTTCCTTTCCCCTTGCTACACATCTTGTATGACCTCTGTTGCCTCCCATATCTACAGGGTCTTCTATGTGACCTCTTCTTCATTTCTACCTCTTGTCCTATATCATTACCCTTGCTCCATTCTCTCCAGCTATGGATCTCTTCTGACTTCCTTGGCTCACTGTTCTCTCTGCCCTAAATGCCCTTCTGGATCTTTTGAGAGAGTTCAAAGGAGATCTTGTCAAGCCTTGAGTGTATAGTTACAGAGTTGCCTTCTCTGACTCCTGTCCCACCTCTGCCTTATTCAGATCCTGGCTTTTTGAGAACTGGTTCCTGCCCCACTCTTAAGCAAAACCACAACCTAAACTCATCTCAAGGCAGCCTTAAGACTTCACTTTTTAATCAAGTAGAAATTTAGACTAAACTTTGTTTCCTATATGATATGTGGTGTCTTTCCTTTTAGTGCAGGGAGTTTCTAACTTTTCTCAAAGAAGGTGATGCTCCTTGAGAGACCAGCAGTTTATTCGTGTCTATAAATTTAGACACTTCTCCCTCATCATCTTGGTGTCATGCCATAACCAAGTTCTGTTTTCTTGGCATTCCACCCCCATATGATCCAATCTTCTCTCAAACTCTATCAGCATTCTATCTGCTCTGTTACAGCCCTTCCTCAGCTTCTTTGAAGAAAGTAAATTTGGCAAATATCCAGACATTCCTGTTATAGTAGGATGAATGTTTTCACTGGGCTCTGATAGTGAACCAAATTGGCAAACAAACAAAAACCTCTGACCTCATGAACCTTATATCATTTATAATCATAGGCAAGAAGCATCGCAAAACAGTTCTGCATGGGGTATCCTAGGTGTTGATAGGTTTCCAGAAAATAAAACAGATAAGAATAGGAATTTCGGACTTGTAATCTTGACTTAAATCAGCTTGGATATGCACAATTTTTAAGCTTTCTCACCTCTCTCTCTCCTTCCCTCTCTCCTTCCTTCTCTCTGTCTCTCTCTGTCTGTCTATTACTGGAGATTAAACTCAAGGGTTCACATTTGCTCAGCTGGTGCTTTACTACTGAGCCAGGCCTCCAATCTCTTTTTAATGCTGACAATTTTTCAGATAAACGCTCACTTCTTGCTTGGGCATGCACTTGAGCCATAATCCATCTGCTTCATGTTTCTCACATTGCAGGGATTACAGGCACACACTATCATGTCCAGCTTTTCTCCATAAATATGGAGTCTTCCTGACTTTCC
Organism: Dipodomys spectabilis; assembly: GCF_019054845.1. Classification (NCBI taxonomy): domain Eukaryota; kingdom Metazoa; phylum Chordata; class Mammalia; order Rodentia; family Heteromyidae; genus Dipodomys; species Dipodomys spectabilis. Next base: position 7,666,336 of record NW_024870686.1, on the reverse strand, counting down.
TATCTGGACTGGTCTCTAACTCCTATCCTCCTGACTTTAGCCTCCTGGGTAGGTAAGATTATAGACATGAGCAATTGGCACTGAGCTCTTTGGTAAGGTTATAGACATGAGCAATTGACACTGGGCTCTTTTTGCTAGATAACAGTACCCTGGAAGGATTTTAAGATATTAGCTAGTGAGCCACTTCCCCCAAAAAGCCACTGCAAAGAAATAATCAAAAAACATCTCAAGCTGGAATATGCCAATTTACCAGTTATTAATACAGCAGACCTCCCAAATGGTTTGCACAGCCTGTTTTGAATTCCCAACAACACTTGCCACAATTCTGAAGTTCCTGTCCTCTGGTTGCGCTCATGAGGCCTCAGATTCTTCCCCCTCACCAGTGAACACACAGGACAGACGGCAGATGTGTCTGTCTGGGAGTACAGACTACAACCTTGTCAGATTCATCTGTGTAAAGTTTTGCTGAAAGGAACTACTATGTGGTTCAGGCAGAAAGGAGTTTATTATCCGGAATGCTGGCCCACACTGCACAGAAGGTGTGCAGGGAGTAGGGGTTAATCTAGGGACAGGGTGGGTAGGAGGTGTGGCCATGGCTGATGTGGATTTGGGAACCTCCCGTGCTCCGAAGAATCAGTGATGGGCCTGTCCAGGATATGACCTCAGAGAAAGGGAGGGAACTACCCCAGGTGTGCCAGTTACCTGGGTTATTAATGCTGGGCCAGGGCTTCTAGGGAAGGGGTGGCGTATACCCAGGAAGAACACTGGGGAAGTGGCCATTTTTCTCGGGCTGACCTAACAATATGCCCTGTTATGGAAAGGTACAAAATAGTCCTAAATGACCATAGCCACCTATACGGGCCAAATTTCACCATGCTATTTAATAAATTCTTAATTTCACAATTTGTTTCTATTGAGTATGTTAATTAGTAAAGTGTAGCTAGCTGCTTGAGCAGTAAATAACTAATATTTGGAGCCTTTGAAGTATGACCCATGCACTCTTGATTACATATAGGATGACCATCTCTAACACTGACGGTAGAGCTACAAACATAGTATATACTGTATATATACACTGCACGGATGATACTGAGGTTGTTTAAATTGTATGTTGTATAACAGGTGGCTTGGAAAACCATACTGGGAAAGCTTTGTAGGTGACAGAGGTGTGAACTACACATTCTCTCTCAGCCTCCGTGCTGAGAGAGCAGTGTATGCAATATGTAAGCCAGCTATCTTGTGCCTGTAAGAAACAGCAAGGAGCCAGGAGGTGGTGGCTCACACCCATAAACCTAGCTAACTCAGGAGGCTGAGATTTAAGGATTGCAGTTCAAATCCAGCCTTGGCAGAAAGATTGTAAGACTCTTACCTTCAGTTAGCCATGAAAACGCTGGACAGGGAGCTATGACTCAAGTGGTTAAGCACCAGCCTTGAGTGTAAAAACTAAGGAACAGAGACCAGACCCTATGTTCAAGTCCCCATGCTAACACAAAACAAAAGAAAGACAAGAAACAGCAAGAAAGCCAGCAAGGCTAAAGCCAGTGGTAGAAAGGAAGGGAAGAGAGTCGGTAATAGAAGTCATGGAGACTGGATCACATCAGCTTTGTAGTCAGTTCACCCTAAGATGGGAGCCATTGGAGAGTACCACAGAAGCGGCATATGACCTGGCCTCAGTCTCCTGGGATCCATGTAGCTGTTTTGAGAATGAACTTTAGGGAACAAGAATCAAAGGGAGAAGACCAATGAGGAAACTACTGAAAATAGGTTAGGTGAAACAGGTCATGGTAGAAAGAAGTGATCATATTTTTCATGTACACAGAAAGTGGAATAACATGATTTGATGATGGATTAGGTGGGATTTGAGAAAAAGAGAGAACTCCAACCTGACTCAAGATGCTTGGACTTTGGTAGGATATGGTGGTTTATGTCTGTAATCCCAGCTGTTCCGAAGATGGAGATGGGAAGGATTAAGGTTCAATGGTAAAAAGTTAGCATGACGCCCATCTCAACAAATAAGCTGGATGTGGTGATACACATCTAAAATCCTCTTGGATTTTAGAACACCACATGGTGTTCACTGGTGCCCTTGGTGGGATGGGCTTCAGGTAAGGAGCAGCTTAGAGTGGATTCAAGAAAAAGAAATGCAGACTGGGAGTATAAGTCACTCCTTTGATAAATATCTCATCAATATTGATAAAAAGGGTGCTTACTGTATTTCATGGTTATCTAATAAAATCTGTCATCTAGGACAGGAACCACATGAACAAGGCTGGAGGCACACCTGTCCTGAGAGCTTTGAGCCAGCTGAGGAAAGATCTGTGTAAGCAATGACAATTCTAAGTGACAAGTATTTTAATAAAGGCTAGACTCACTTCTGGGGAAGCATGAAGATGAGGAAATGAACTTTGAAGATGTCTAGGAAGGTAACACTGGAGCTAATAGAGAAGAAAGGGTGATGATGGCCAGGTAGAAACTTCCATGAAAGATGGAAGTGAGCGCAGGGAGGGGAATCTGCCATGTCTGGGAGATGTGCAATGTTGGATAGCCAGAAATGAGGTCTCCAGACACATCGATGAGGACCCTGTGTGGAAGCTGAACTTTCATCCTGTAAACAATAGAGAACACAGAGATTCTTAAAGAGTTATTAACTATTGAGATAAATAAACAAAAAATACACATGTTTATGGTGTACAAATATGACATTTTGAAATATGTATACACTGTAGAATGGCTGAATTGAGCTAATTAATGTAAGGTTATTAACATATCATCTCACATATTTAAGATTTGTGTGTGTCTTTTGAGTACCCTTAATATCTACTCTCAATAATTTTCAAGAATATATATATATATATATATATATATATATAGTGTGTGTGTGTGTGAGAGAGAGAGAGAGAGAGAGAGAGAGAGTGTGTGTGTGTGTGTGTGTTGATAATGGGGGCTTGAACTCAGGGCCTCATACTCTTGCTTGACTCTTAAGGCCAAAGCTCTACCACTTGAGCAACATTCTACTTTTGAATTTTTACTGGTTAATTGGAGGTAAGAATCGCACAATTTTGTCTGCCCAGACTGGCTTCAAATTGCAATCCCTACCCCCCTGAGTAGCTAGGATTACAGGTGTAAGCCATGATGCCTGACATACATTGTTATTTATTGGAGTCAACCACAAGATAAACTCTGGTTAAATATTATTCCTCTTCTCCCACTGAAATTTTGTATCATTGGCCCAACATTTTTACCTCCTACCTCTGGCAATCATGTTTCCATATCTCTGGTTCTGGGACTTCAGTTTTGTTAAATTCCATAGAAGTGAGATTCAATGTTGATAGTCTCCTGGAGTGACAGATCTAACTTGTTCTTCTGATCTCTGGAGTCTCAGAGGTAGAGACTAGAGCAGGTCTGGCAGAGTCTAGGCAAGAAACAGAGAACCTCAGATCGGAGGGGAGGTTTGGTGGAGGGTTGGAGGTTTAGAGGAACAAAACCCTGTTGACATTTGATAGAAGTCTTTAATTCATGTGCTTCAGACAAGAAGTACACTTGTTGTATGCAGAGAAAGGTCAGGGCGAGATTTCCAGAAGGTAGAACGAAACCAAATGTAGTGATGATGACAAATACTTATCAAGCATTTGCTATATGACAGAGCTGTTCAAAGGGTGACATTCACCCAATGAATGTCACTGCCTAGAACTGCCCTATGAAGTGGGCCCTGCCTGGTTTATTGCTCACCTCCTCAGAGTCTCTGAGCCCAGATGATGACTAGATGCGCTGGCTTGGAGAATTCTCTGGCCCCTCCTCCATGGTATTCATGGTGTCTGCACACCTGTCTCCTAGAACTGACCTAATCCAGGGCCCTTAGATAAACTATTCTAGAGAAGAAGGGCAAGGAGGAAGACAGTCAACCCAGAGCCAGGCCTGTCAGAGCTGAGTTGGGTGGTCAGACTATATTCCAGGTACATGCTGAGATGCTCCCTCCCTACCCTCTAGGACTAAAGCTAAGGAAAAGGAACATTCTAGAAATGATGATCCTTCAGAAGATAGGTGGGGATAGGCCAGCTATTTCACAATATCACATGGTAGTCAAGTTGCTCTGCTAGCAGGATCTTTCTCTCTCCAGGATTTCATCATTGCTGTGGAAAGCAGGGTTTTAAGGACCCTGTGGGTCTGGCTGGTCCTATGTCAATCTCTCCTTGTACATGATCAGATCCAGGGACAAGCCACATGCTCTCTTTCCTATCCCTCAGGGTTGTAAGGTTGCCAGAAACAAAATAACTCTCCACAAGAAAATGACACCAACCGCCAGGTGCTGCTGGCTCACACCCGTAATCTTAGCTACTCAAGAGGCTGAGATCTAAGGATCGTGGTTCAAAGCCAACCCAGGCAGGAAAGTCCGTGAGACTATCATCTCCAATAAACCACCAGAAAACCAGAAGCAACACTGTGTCACAAGTGGTAGAGCACTAGCCTTGAGCTGAAGAGCTCAGGGACAATGCCCAGGCCCAGAGTTCAAGCCCTACCACCACCAACAACAAAAAACAAAAAAAAAAGAAAGAAAATGACACCAACCTTGGAAGGACAGGAATCAGAACTACATCCATTGTACTTTGGGGATAAATGTGTACCAATTGTGCTGCTTAACAGGATGTCTTCTCAAGAGAATGGAAGTTCAATAGACTGAAGTAGGGGCTGAGTCCACTGTAGGAGGGCAGCTAGAAAACCATGGTGCTTTGGCCAAAAGCAGGAGTGCTGGGCAGATAAGATGCTGGGAAGCATCATTCCACTGCCTATGGTGTCTAGTTTGGGTCTCCCTCTGCCATGGATGTTTCTTCGATGATGCCATATGACAAACATCATGGTATCCAGCAATTGACTGAGCCATCCCTCTGTGGCTTCCTCCAAGTCCTGTCTTTTGGAATCTCTGTTTGGCTTCAGAGATACAGGTAATGTGATTTTAAAGGGAACTTCTTCCCACATCTACCAAACAGGTGATTATCCACAAAAGTAGTTTCGTAGAGCCCCATTTGGGCCCAAGCTAAGTTCAAGTTGAGTGGGAGTTTTCCTAAACAAATCTTAGACTGATTCTTCCAGAGTCACCAACATTCCTACCTGGCTGAACAAATCCAGTTTTTCCCTAGCAAGCTCTGTCCAGAGCTGGTCTCCAGGGAAGTCCATCCCTGCAGGAGACTGTGATACATACCTATGCAGGTAGAAGAGGCCCATAAATCTGGTTCTGCTCTTGGATGTCCTACTGTGGAACACAGGCAGGACAAGGTTCAGGAAAGAGGCAGACATCAGCTTCAGGGCACAGAAAACTCTCAGGAATCTGCCTAGTGTCATTCATTCACCCAGCACAGAGCTTTGTTTTGCCTTCTATTATGCCTCTCCTGCCTAGAGTGTGCCTGATCCATTTGGGAGTCACTAATTGTAGCATGAATGGGTAATAGCATTCTGTACAACCCCAGCTTGGAATTCTCTTCTCCAGTAGCTGGGACACACCGTGTAAATGAGCTCTGACTATACCTCTTTAATCAGCTCAGGCTTTGGGAGGCAGCGCAGTGACCAGGTCATCTGCTCTGCAGGGTTCAGGGCTGAGGATGAGTCAGGAGTCCCTTTGCCTTTAGCATGCAGCAGATGAGGCTGTGACATAGCTGGTGGCCCTTCTAGACAGCTGCTCACTGCAGACACAAACAGACACACACTGACCCAGTTGAGGAGTGCTGGAGGAGGAGAGTTATGCAATACAGACCATCTGGAGATCAAAGACTTGCTGTCTCACAACACCTTCTCCCATGTGGTGTTGTTCACAGGTCCTTTTTCTTTGACTGCAAAGGATACAAGGAAAAGGAGAAGAAAAGTTGTGCTGTGGAGAAAAGCTCCCGTTTATAGAGCTTTGGGCATTCATGGATGAGCGAGTTCCTTCCTCACTCCCGCTGCTGCCCATAGCCAGGAGCAGCTGGGCCTCCTTGGGAATCCCCAGTTTCCCATCCTTGGATGCTAAATTTATTGTCAGGTAACATCCCTCGGCCCCATTCCCCACTGTTCATGTTGGTGGAGGAGCCTACCTCAGCCCATCCACTTCCTGACCTTCTGCTCCTTCTGGGAGCAGAACTAGAGCTGTGGATGGAAAACCCTGACTATCAAAGCTGTCTCCCCAACAACCTATTCAAGCTCACCTGCTGCTCTGTTCAGCATGGCTGCTGCTGGCTAGTCATGGGGGCTTGTTGTGCCCCCAGACTCGCTCCTTGAGGATAACCTGTGGTGGCTCTATCCTAGTCTGCCTCTCACCTGTCTGACTAAGTCAGACAGCCCAAGAGCAGCAGCTCTGCCATTTGCAAGGGCAGGGTCAGCTTTCCCTCATTACAACTCCAGTGGTTACTTGGGCAGGTCTGGAGTGGGCCTGCTGCTAAGGAGTGCTGGCTGTGTGGGAATCCTCCCGCCCCTCTTCCCTGTCCTTGTACTTCTTGGCTGCTGCATTCCCTGTCTTAGTTTTGGAGTTGCTACCCAAGCAGTTGGTATGTCCTGCTTTCTATTCAACTCTGGTTAAGAAGCCCATCTACCAGAGAAGGTTTAAAGGGATTCAAGTTCAAGTGAGATCACGAACGAAATGAACCCTAAAATCATTTCAAAGTTAGGATTTCGTCATCCTCTATCTATTCCTTGCCTTTTTTTCCTTATGAGTTGTTTCAAGCAGAGTGCCAAGTACAAACAATAGAAACATGTAACTATTAATTGTTAGCTCTTAGCTTTCCCCCTGTTCATTCCAGCTCTAAATAAAACCAGATTTTTAAACTGAATATTTATTGGGGAATAATTTACATACAATATAACAAACAGCCCCTAAGTGTAGAGTGTGGTAAATTTGAATGGATGTATACACCTGTGTAATAAACACAGGGTACAGGACTCTTTTGTGCACGCTTTCCAGCCAAGTCCCCTTGCCATAGGCAATTACGGTCCTGATTCCTCGCACTGTACATTCATTTTGTCTGTTCAAGAATTTTCTATAAATAGCACCAAACAGAATGAACTTCCTTTTCTCATCATAACATTTTTTGAATTCCTACATGTGGCTTCAAGTCTTTGTAATTAGTTTCTGAATAATATTTCTTTAAATGGATATACCACTATTTATGTATTTATCCACTAATGGACTCTTGGTTCATATATTAGGAACCCAAGATAAATGAAGTCATGCATCTCTAGAATGAACTGTACAAGTATATTCATGAGTTTTGGCTCAAGGGTGTGGCTCAGTGGAAGGGGCTGTGCTTAACATATGCAAGGTCCTGGGTTCAATCTTCGGTGCAAATAAATAAATAGGGAAAAAAGGGAAGGAAAGCAAAGGGTAGGAAGGGAAGGAGGGAAGGAAAAAGGAGGACTTCCCTTCAGTGTTTGTCTTAATGTAAGGACAAATATGTTTCCTTAAAATGGTAAGTTTTAAAGTCTTCAAGTCTTTCCAGGCAAACATTTTGAGAGAAGCAAGGTGAGACAAGCCTTAGTTTGGCTCTTTTTCATGGAAGGATTCCAATATAAGGATCTAGAGATATTTATCTATTTTCTCTAACTTGGGTCAGAGCCTCAGGAAATTCAGTCTCCAGAGGTAAGAGGCTGCAGAGAGAACTCTGTGGTTCCGCTTCCGGCTCTGCAGGGCCTGCAGGTGAGACTCTGTGCACAACAAATGAGAACACTGGATTACAGGACAGTTTCTAGCTCTGTAATCTAGGCGTCCAGCATTAGATCTCTAAGCACAGAGATCACTGATCTTAGCACTGTGAATGTATCCCAGGGCAACTTCACAGCAGTCTCTAGTGCTTACTTTATTGTTATCATTTTGATATCAGTACTGGGTCTTGAACTCAGAGCATTGCATTTTTGCTTGGCTTTTTTCACTCAAGGCTGGTATTTTCCCACTTGAGTCACATCTCCACTTCTGGCTTTTTGCCAGAATTGGAGATAAGAGTCTCCCAGTTTTGTCTCCCCAGGCTGGTTTCAAACTTGAATCCTCAAATATCAGCCTCCCGAGGAGCCAGGATTACAGGTGTGCGCAACCAGCACCAGACTTCTTTTTTGTTCTAAAGACTCTGGTTCAATGTTCATTCCCATTGGGGTGTTTTCCTGCTTGGGACCCTTTTAGGGTCCAATTCCAAAATGCTTTCAGGAGACACATCAGTCTAGATAGGGAAAAATCTTCTTCTTCTTCCTCCTCTTCTTTTTTCTGTTACTAGACTTGAATTCAGGGCCTTGAGCTCAGCTTGCTTATGGCTGATGCACTATCACTTGAGCTATCCCTCCAGTCTAGCATTTTTTGGTTAGAGATGGGAGTCTTGTAGACTTTTCTACCTAGGCTGGCTTCATTAGACTCTACATCTTAGCCAACTGAAAGGATTTTCTGTTTCATATTCTTAGTGATAATACTTGTAAACATGACCCCATTGCCTTCAGAGGGTGGTGGAAGATTAGGAAATCCTCATCCTTTGGGTCTAAAAATAAGACTGTTGGTGATTTGGACAATCTGACTGTTCGAAAGAGCTGTAGCCTGATGGAATTCTACACCTCCATCAGAAAGAATGGCATCGCCCCATTTGTTAAGAAATGGAAAGACTTAGAAAAAATTATATTAAGTGAAGTAAGCCAGGCCCAAAGAAACATAGGTCCCATGGTTTCCCTTATTTGCAATAACTAGTATATGTCTAGGACAAGCAGAAAAGCTCAAAAGCTAAGTACATATGACCATATAAAATGATGTTAAGCAAAATGAGCCCCAAGATAGAGACGCAAGTGGTTTTATCGTTCTTGCTGTTGTTTTTAATGTACTTAGAATGTACCGTGTGATTTTTTTGGTTGCTTTTGTATGTTCTTCCCCCATGGTATAACCCCTGTTTTCACTGTATTTGATTCCAGTGCCCTGAATCTTGTATATGCATTTTTCTAATTTGGGGAGGGGAAGGGAAATAACAAAATGCTGAAATATGGATACAGGTTGACCCATTGTAACAAGGATATGTACAAGACACTATGTTGAAAATGAACTTTATAACTTTGGGGGGAGGGAGGAGTTGGGGAGGTAGGGAGGGAAGGCATGGTAGGGGAAAAAAAAGAAGGTAACAATGCTCGATAGGATATGTACTCATTACCTTACTCATGTTACTGTAACCCCCCTGTACAATATTTTTACAATAAAATACATACAAAAAACAAAAAAGGTCAAAAAGAAAGAGAAAAAACAAAGTGACAGAAAAAATAAAAGTAGAAAAGTAAAAGAGAGAGAGAGAGAGAGAGCTGTAACCTTGGGTTCATATCCCTACTCAGTCCCAGACACATGAATTAAAATATAGTTTGCAAAGAACACTGGGAAAGTTATTTGTGGTGTCCCTCCCTCAGCACAATCTCTCATTTTATAGGCACTATACCAAATTTCATATGAGCTGTCTAAGTACACATTTCAAGTGAAACATCCTTCATTTCCTGTTAGGACTTAAAAGTATTTTATACACTCAGCCTGACCTTTAAAGACCTTATTATAGCAGGAGGTGTTGTAAACATTCACTTTATGGAAGATCATAAGGATTTAAGTTTTCCTAGTTGATTGACAAAACAGCGGGCCTTGAACATTTCTGTTAGTTTACTTCATCCTATCTCTCAAAAGGTAGGAAGCCTATGTGCTTAGGAGGAGATGAAGCTGGCCCTGAATCCTAGATTTGCCCCCACTAGTCACCCTGGATTTTCAGCAAGTACTGAGATCACTACAGAGTTGGAAACAGATGGGCAGAGGCCCATTTCCAACAGCAATGTTCCTGGATTATGATGAATAACATCTTAGATTAAGTTCTGTCCACCATACAAATGTTCATTATCAGCAAGCTCTATGAAACAGTCACACAACCTGTTTTGTAGGATGCTGGCAGGTCCTTTGTAGGGAGCTTTTGTTTGGTGGTTCAGGGAACACCTTCTGGTAAATTTCCACAGGGAAGTGGAGAGACAGAGACCAATGGAATGCCTGATGACATGAGCCACTGGACTTGTCTACACTGTGTGTGTGTGTGTGTGTGTGTGTGTGTGTGTGTGTGTGTGCGCGCGTGCGTTCTGAAACTTGAACTTAGAACCTGTTGCTTGGCTTTGTAGCCCAAGACTGATGCTTTACTACTTGAACCACACCTCCACTTCTGCCATTTTCTTGCTTAATTGGAGTTAAGAATCTCACAAATTTTTCTTCCCTGGATGGTTTAGAATCTCAATCCCCAGCCTGGGGTTGCCTACATTCTAAGCCTCCCATATACCAGAACACTGGAGTCCATGTAGTATTTTTAACCAGTGACCTATTCATGTCACTAATAAAAACATTTCTAGCATTCTTACACTATAATTGATAAATTCTCTAGTGTACTTTTGTATGCTATAATTTAATGAGAAGTCATGAGTACTAAAGATACTTATAGTGGATTAAGGCATTTCATCTGTGAACCCCTCCTGGAGGAGTGGTTCCTGATTTGTCCTCTATTTACCCAGCCTTTACTTCCCCTATCATGGAGATTACAGGGATTTTGTCCAAGTATAATTGTTTTTCCTGGAAATATTTTTTTTTTCTTTTTGTTGGTCTTGGGGCTTGAACTCTGGGCCTGAGTGCTGTCCCTCAGCTCTTCAGCTCTAGTAGTAGGCTAGTGCTCTACCACTTGAACTACAGCGCCACTTCCAGTTTTCTGGTGGTTTATTGGAGGTAAGAGTTTTACAGACTTTCCTGCCTGGGCTGGCTTTGAACTGCAATCCTCAGTAGCTAGGATTACAGGCGTGAGCCACCGGCGTCCAGCTTGTTTTCTGGAAATATCTTTGACATAAATTTCTACACAAATAATGCAGCAGCCACTAAAGGCAAATTAATTAACTTCTCCAAGGTTCTGATTCCTCACCTGTGAAGTAGCAGTGGCATTACCTGCTAAGGGTTGTGGGAAAACTAAGGGGGGGGAATGTATGGAAACCATGCACAGTCATTCACACATATGCATACACTCAGTGACTGGTGCATAGCACTTCTAAATCTTAGTCCCTTGGTACATCCTTTTAGGGACACTAAAAAGTGAAAAAAAGACATCTGACTTGAGGGGATGGAAAAAAAAAAGCAAGGTATTAGGTGGAGATACCCCAGCGAAGGGAAACTAGGAGAGTTCTTGGGTCACACTTTCATTACATTCAGGTCTGTGTTTATTTCCCAACTATTTCAGGGGTCTATTATACTTTGAGTATAATAGAACAAAGGAGAATGCAAAATCAATATGGTAAACAAATGGCAACTGTTTCCCTTCCATTGCTCATGTTCAAGCACCTGTCTGCTTTACACCATACAAAAGGCTATCATTCAGCGATCCCAGACAGGGATGGATGGAGGGCAGACTACAGCTTAACCATATAGGCTCAGGGACACTGTTTCTTCTTCCTGTTCTAACTCTTCTTTCTCCACCCAGATTGCTTTCCAAGACCTGCAGCATACTGCATCCACAATACTTTGTCACCTGAATGTATTGCTTCAAATTCCAGCAATGTGCTGATGAACTCTTCGGATTTCACAGTCAGGAATATAGTAGTCCTTCCTTATGCTCAGTATTGTTTCAAGTTTTGCTTTTCAGTCTACAAAGTACCAAAAGAAGAATTCACGACATAATCAGTGCATAATATTTAAACTGCAGGTCATTCTGAGTGGCATGATGCAACCTTACTCTGTCTGCTATGACTCTTAGTTTAGTGTATCCATACTGTATGCACTGCCTCCACATTAGTTACTTAAGAGTGATCTCAGCCACCAAATCAACTATCTCTGCTGTATAGTATTGCAGTGCTTATGTTCAAGTAACCCCTATTATAGTTAATGCTGGCCCCAAAATACAAAAGTAGTGAAGCCAGGCACCGGTGGCTCACGCTTGTAATCCTAGCTACTCAGGAGGCTGAGATCTGAGGATCACAGTTCAAAGCCAGCCTAGACAGGAATGTCTGAGAAACTCTTATCTCCAGTAAACCACTCAGAAAACCAGAAGTGGAGCTGTAGCTCAAGTGGTAGAGCACTAACCTTGAGCTGAAGAGCTCAGGGACAGCGCCCAGGCCCAGAATTCAAGACCCAGGACCGACCAAAAAAAAAAATAATAATAATGAGTAGTTCTGGAAATTCTATGTCAAAGGGAAGCTATACAGTGCTTCCTACAAGTGGATATGTGAATATTCTTCAGCAAAAGAGTGTGAGTGTTTATACTAAGGGTTAATTTTGTATGAAATTGTGAACAAAGGAAACACTTCATGGAGTTTAAAAGCTGAACAGAGCAATGACCGCCAGAATAGAGGAAAGGACCAGACCATGTAACTTCACTCCACAAAGAAGTTCCCTTGCCTTCAGGGCAGGCTTCCCAAGAGCTGCAGAGCCACTTCTGGCTTTTTCTGTTTGTATGGTTGAGGAATTGAACCCAGGGCTTCATGCATGGTAGGCAAGTACTCTACCACTAAGCCACATTCCTAGTCCCCCAAGACCTTTATGGGTGCTTGGAAAATAAGGACAGTACTGACCCTGATATTTTCTATTTTTCACATACTATAACTCTTCCAGTTTGAGTTACAACAACAAAAACTAGTATAGGTTTCTATTTTCTTTTAATAAAAGGAAGAAAGGAAGGAGGAGAGAAAGAAAGAAAAAGAATAAAGAAAGAAGAAAGGGAGAGAGAAGGGTACCCCTGGGTTTCAGCTTGAACTCAGGGGCTTTGCATTCTCCTTCGTCATTCCCTCGCCCCATCAAGGCTGTGGCCCCCCTATTTGAGCCATACCTCTACCCCCAGATTTAGTTAATTAGAGATAAGCATCTCTTGGATTTATCTGCCTGGGCTGGCTGCAACCTTTTGATCCTCAGATCTCACCTTCCTAGGTAGCTATGATTACAGGTGTGAGCCACTGGACAGCCAGATCAGTTTATGCTATTTACTCTCTCAGATTATTGATGAGAAGATAAAATAGGATAACATCTATTTCCTTCAAAAATAAGCTAGAGTACTACTTAATAAGGTGGGATTTCAGGTCACTAAACTATTTTCAGTCCTTATAAACATAGATAATCAGAAATCTGACTGTATGGATGAATGTATCTTCTGGAAATAATGACCTTACAAGATGTAAATAAGATGCCAACCTGCCTCAGGAGACCGGCATAAGAATATCTATAATTGGTCACTTAATATGAATGAAAACTATTTAATTTTAAATTTCCCAACTCTTCTAATTTGTCAGCTTTACAGGTAGCTGTCTTAAGTAAGTTATTCTTCTACAAAGTGTGACCAATTTAAAGTTGTGCATGGAGTGACTGCAAAGAGGATTTGTGGGTTTTCTCTACCATCACTATTTAAGAGACGGAGACACTCAAATAGAAAAAGTTAAGATTCCTAACCTTTAAGCCAGGCGTCTTCCTGCTGAGGTGATGAGGCAGCCAGCATTCAAGGATATAACCAGCACATTCTTCTGTTGTAATCTCAGTGCAGAAGAATCTACTGGGGAGCTGAGAATGGTGGTAGATGCCTGAAATCTTAACAATCCAAAAAGTAGAGGCAGGAGAATCTTGAGTTCAAGGCCAGCTTGGGCAAAGGTAGCAGGAAGACTTTATTTCAAATAAAATGAAAAGAGGCTGGGGTTGAAGCTTATGTGGTAAAGTATTTGCCTTGCATTCCTTGTTTAATTCTTGACACTAAAAAACAACAATAGAAATTGGGAATATCTGTTTGAGCCGGGGATATTAGGAAAACTTTCCATAGCTTGGGGGCAGATGGAAGCTGAGAATCTGAAATCTTTCATTCACCTTGTGCCAGAAGTTCTTGTTCTGTAAATTCTTCATCCACAGCACCTCAGTCCTGAAACAAGATTCCATGTGCTTTGTAAGTTTCCAGCTTTGAGATCTTTCATTAGGAACTTGGGGAACAACTGTCAAACCAGCCGCTCATGCAGACAGCTGCAGAGCTGTGGGAGCAGCTGAGGTGGGGGATGGGGTCACACCTGTGTTTCTGGTGTTGGGCTGGAATGAATCAAAGCAGAGGAAGGGGGCTGGTTAGGGTGTGGAAGCTCAGCTCTGGATTTCCAAAGCCCAAGAGTCAATGTGGTCTTCACTAATTAAGCTATGGATTACAACCAAAGTGATAAACAGGCATTGCATTTGGTAATTGTCAGATGTTCGGCCAAGACCCATTTTAAAGTCTTTGAGCATTTCAGAGTCCCAGGGCCCAGATGGGATAGCTAGAGGGATGTACAGTAAATCACTGTGGCCTTCAAATTGATTCAGCTTGGTATTTTATTAAAGGCTTTTCTGGGCTGATTAGATTTTTGTCTCATGCTCGCTGCTTCCTCTCTACCATCTGCCAGAGGAAGCCAGAGGCCTTTACATTTGCAACCCTCTCCTCCCAGGTGGGATGACACGCTGCCAGGCTGACCGTCTTCCAGTGCTGGCTCTGCCCTGGGAAGGCTAGGGAGTGGCATACATGTGTGACCTTCTCTGTCCCCCTCCTTGGAACATCCAGTGAGCTTCAAGAGAAACAGAGCTTGGTATGTAACCCGTGGAAGGTTTACTGGTTATGGAATGTTCTAGAAGGTCATTGTAGTGCCATATTTAGTCTGCTAACACTGGAGAATCTGTCTTCCTCCTCAAGTCTATCCACCTTTGATGATGTCTCCAAGGCTTTAAATATTTGCCTCCCCTTGAAACTCCATCAAGAAAGCTTTGGGGGAACCTTTAGAATTGGTGTGTTGATGTGTACTAGGTCTCCTTTTAAGCAACTTCCAAGGAAATAGGATTTGACAAATGCAAGGAACGTGTTTTACAAACAGTTTGCCAGATGGCTCTTCTCTGCTTGTCATAGTAGTTGGTTTAGTGACTTGTGAGTAAATTTCCCTGCACAATTCCCACCGGAGTGGCACAGCTAGCAAGAACATGTGAGAAGAGCATCTAAATCAATCCGAGACAGAGAAGAGTTTTTAATCATAAAGCCCTTGGTGCTTTGAATCACACAAGAAGCTCACTGGAGTGTTTAAAAGAATTCAAAGGCCTGCACAGGAAGTCAGTCTGCCTCTCCACCACAAAACTAAATGGAGCCCAAGTTGGGCATGACGAGTTCTTACATCACTCCCCTACTTGGAGTAATCGGACTTTTCTCAGCATTTGGGATTGGATGTACCAAAATAGTGCATATGACAGTGACTTTTCTCAGGCTACATGGATCATAACCAGAAATAGCAAAATGCCAGTAGTTTCTCAAGGCCACGTATGTTCTATATTTTCCATACGGAAAAGTTGGGAGGAGCTTTTCAATTTCCTTCAAGGAAAATAGCTTTGTAACTATAATAGGCTACCACCAGCATTTGATGAAAACAGTAGAGGAGGCAGTCCACCACAAGCCAGAAATACTTCCCTCTTAACGTCTTTGTTCAATGGCAGAATAGTTATTATATCCTTATTTTTCCAAGTCTTAGGTTGAGCACACAATCATTTTCAATCTCTGAGGTCCTCAACAGCAGTTGCTTCAGGTGAGAAAACAGCTCCAAGTTGTTCATAGAGGGACTGCTATTATTTATGATTCTATTTACATTGATGGATGGGTATAGTAAATGTTCTTCTTTAGTTAAGACTAACTGGACAAAGAGGAAAGAGAGAAAGAAAAAAGGAAAGAAAGAGAGGAAGGGAGGGAGGGAGGAAGAGAGGGAGGAAGGAAGGAAGGAGATGGAAGGAAGGAAGGAAGGAAAGAGGGTGGGAAGGAGGGAATGATGGAGGGAGGGATGAAGAGATGGGAGAAAGAAGGAAAGTCCTCACAAGAGCTTTTGAAATGGAATTCAAGAGACATGGACTCTCTCTAGTTCCATATCTGCCATTGATTTAAATTATGACATAAACATCCAGGTCTCTATTTTTCCTATCTGTGAAATGGGGGTGAGAAGGGCTAAACTGCACAATATTCTTTGTGTATATGCTATTACTAGAGCTGGAACTCGGGGTCTGGGCACTATCCCTTAGATATTTTTGCTCAAGGTTGACTCTCTACCACTTGAGCTATACCTCCACTTCTGACTTTTTAGTGGTTAATTGGAGATAAGAGTCTCGTGGACTTTCTTGCCTAGATTGTCTTCAAACCATGAGCCTCAGATCTCAGCCTCCTGAGTAGCTAGGATTACAGTTGTGAGCTAAATGCACCCAATTCACACAACTTTTAAGATTATTTCTACTCTGAATATGAGATTATTCTTTTCTTTTGCAGTCCTTTTTAGATTATGCCTTATAAACCTTGAACTCCCTTTTTTTTGGAGTGGGTAGATATGTGGCATTTTCTCTAGAGAATTCTTTAAGTTCTTATACCATATAGGCATAAAGGGCTGGTATTTACCTCTGCAAGGAATTGCTTATATAACTTTTTGGTGTATTAAAGGGTCATCCACCAGCTGATAAGGCCTTTAAATCTCCATACTTTGACTATGTGAACCCAATGTGAATAAAAACCTGTTTTTAAGTACTTATCCCATGAGGCAACACCCATGCTAACTCTCCCAATCTCTGCACTTGTTTTTGCATTCTAATGAGAACTTTCCAATAATTTCTGGAGGTTGAGCCTGGACTCTGGTGGCTCACACCTATAATCTTAGCCACTCAGAAAGCTGAGATCTGAGGATCAAGGTTTGAAGCTAGCTGGGACACGAAAGTCTGTGAGACTTTTGCTCCTAATAAGGTGTGACTCAAATGGTAGATCTCTAGCCTTGAGCAAGAAACTTCAGGGACACAACCCAGGCCCTGAGTTCAAGCACTAGGACCAGCACACATGAAAAAAAATCTGTAGGTCACCTTCTGATTCCCAACCAACACCTCCATCCTTCTCTAAAGAGAGCCCCACTCCCTTGCCCTCACATTATTCTTCCAGTCCTTATCTGTGGTTTTCGTATGTTTGCTCATTTCCTGCTGTCTCTCTTTCCTTAGAAGGTCACAGGTCTCCTAGCTTCATCTTGTTTCCAGTTAGATCACCAATGTCAAACGAAAGCTCCCTAGGGACACCCAATAAATACTTACTAAATGAGCCAGCCTTTCCTGCTTCCCTCCATGTTCCTGCACAGCAACCTTCTTGCAATTCTTCACACACTGCACTCTTCATGTGTAATGCTACTTACTTGCTTATCCAGAAGGTCCCTGTCTCTGTCACAATCCTCTAAGTAGTACTTGTTTTGTATCTTCATCATAGCAAGGTAATGAAGGGATGTTTCAGAGCCCCATAAAGGGCTGGTTCTATTCATCTATGTATCCCAGAAGGCTGTTAGGAATCAAGTCAGACTTAATTTCATGCCCCACACTTAAACATGTAGTAATTAATGTGTAGTAGTAATTAATATGTAGTCCATGAAAGTCTGTGAATGGATGATTTTGTTCTGAAGTTTTGAATAACCAGATTTGTATTTGTTGACCTTGCACTTAGTACTTCTGAAGGGACCTGACTAAAGAAGATTCATGATGTTACTGGAGCTGGACTCTTGAGCCCAGAAATGGTAGAAATAAAACCAGAGCCTGAGAAATACAGGCCTGAATGCATAGTATGGGGCATCTGCTGGGGCCATGTGGGAGACTCAGTTCTGACCAACAGTAAATCGGAAGTAGCACCCTAAACAAAGGACAAGAGACAGTTAATATAGGAAGAGTTCCACCTAAAAGTTCCCATCCAGGCCTTTCATGTCAATAAGGGATTCACACTTACACAGAGTGTCCCGTCCTGATTGGTCAGTATTAGTCCTTCCATGAAAAAAAGGGAGTTGATATTACAGAGAATACTCAGTCCTGACTGGTCAATCTCTGGGCTCATTTGTAGGCACCTCATTGGTCAGCTTTGGCTACTAAAGTAGAGCAGATTTCTAGGAGATGACCCTTGTTTGCATCTGTGTTTGTAGCTGTTAGGTGTTTTTGTTTGTTTGCTTGCTTGTCTGGGTTGGTTTTGAACTCTCATACTCTTGCCTCAGACTCCACAGTGATAGCATTAGAGGTATGCTCTGTTTCTCTTTCAGTTCACTTCCATGTGTTTTAAATTCCAGGTCTGCTTATGAGTCCTGATTTGCTCTTTGCATCCTAGGTTGACTCTGTTGAGAAAGCACAAAGCAGGAAGAAGCCTTGTAGCTCTTTTTCCCAGTAACTGATCATTCTATGCTCATTTTGAATAGCTTCTCAGTGGAATGACCACCTGGGAACAGAAAAATAACTGAGAGTGAGAACACTGAACAGTATGAGCAGGTGTTCCCTGCTGCTGCCTTTCCCCAGAGGCTCCAGGCTCACAAAAAAGTATAAATCCCTTGGTCATGCTGCATTTGGCCCTGTCTCCATAATTTACACAATAGATTCCCATTAGTTGTTTGCAGCCCAAGAACTGTGCAAGTGCTGGTGGTGTTTTCTAGTACTTGTATGGTCACACATTCATCTAAGATCCTGCAGTAAACAAATGACAAGAGCATCAGCTTCACCCACTGCAGGTGCTATTTGGTAAAGATTGCTTTACCAAATTCCAGCAAGAAAAGGATCTGCTAGATGAGCAGTGCACACAGAATGCAAGAAAACTATGCCTTGTCATTACCCCAGGAGTAAGAGGTAATAACACTATATGGGGAAAAATAACACTGGAAAAACAATACTGCATTCTATAAGTAGTTATTGTCTTAGAGTGAATTTTTCGGTTTTGTAAAAGGCATGGAAAACAGGAAGGGTAGGGTAATAAATAACATTTATTATTATTATTTTTGGGGTCCGGTCATGGGGCCTGAAGTCTGGGCCTGGGTGCTGTCCCTCAGCTCTTCAGCTCAAGGCTAACACTCTATCACTTGAGCCACAGTGCCACGTCTGGCTTTTTTCTTTTTGCTTATGTGGTGCTGAAGAATCGAACCCAGGGCCTCATGCATGCAAGGCAAGCGCTCTACCACTGAGCCATCTTCCCAGCCCCCAATAAATAACATTTATAAAGGTAAGTTTACCCTTCTTACTCCTTCCCACTCTCATCTTCTTTTGTCCTTGTACCTTCCTCCATGAGACTAAGGTAAAACACATCAAGGTAAATGAAACCTGGGAATCACCCAGCAGAAATTCAGGAACAAACACTATTTTGGTAGGCTAGTGCTCTACCATTTGAGTCACAAATCTACTTCTGGCTTTTTGATGGTTAATTGTGAAGGAAAGTTTTGTGGATTTTCCTATCTGGGCTGGCTTCAAAATTTGATTCTCAGATATTAACCTCCTGAGTAGCTAGGATTACAGGCATGAGCAACCAACGCCCAGCTCAACAAACATTAATAAAGTAGTAGCTCTTTTCCTCTGACCTTATCTGTTTGCCTAGATAGTGTACTCTGGGAATTGAGCAAAGATGTATTAAAGAAAGACCCCTTTAGGGCTGGGAAGGTGGCTCAGTGGTAGAGTGCTTGCCTTGCATGCTTGAGGCCCTGGGTTCGATTCCTCAGCACCACATAAGCAAAAAGAAAAGAGCCGGAAGTGGTGCTGTGGCTCAAGTGGTAGAGCGCTAACCTTGAGCTGAAGAGCTGACAGCGCCCAGGCCCAGAGTTCAGGCTCCACGACTGGACCCCCCCAATAAAAAAGAAAGACCCCTTTAAACTGGGTGCTGGTGGCTTACACCTATAATCCTAGCTACTCAGAAGGCTAAGATATGGGAATCACAGTTCTTGCCAACCCAGGCAGAAAAAAAAAATGATGAGACTCTTATCTCCAATTAACCACCAAAAGGATTGAAGTGGAAATGTAGTTCAAGTGGTAGAGTGCCAGCCTTCAGTGGAAAAGCCAAGCGAGAGCACAAGGCTCTGACTTCAAGATCCACCAAAAGAGATAAAAGAAAATAAAAAGAAATCTATTCTTGGGGATGGGAGGTGCCTGAGAAAATGACTCCTCTGGGCACAGAAAGTATATGTAAAGAAAAATATGTACCTCAAGGATGGACACCTGTCTTGAAGAAAGCATCCAGCAGAAACCCATTCTTTCTTTACATGGATGCTTACGCATCTGTCATAATGACTCAAAGTGAATGTGCTGACCAATTTTGAAATCTCTAGGCCAAACTGATAAAAAGAGTATAAAAGCAAAGATGAGTAAATATACCGGGGTTTAGTCTAAGGAGAGCATTCAATCCTAAACTGAACCTGAGCCAAATCCCCAACCATAAACATATGCGATGTTAGAGCAGCCATTGATTGCATCTTTTATCACTCAGGCCCACACCCATGTCTGAGCCATATATTCTTCCCTTCTTTCCTTTGTTTTTCTTTTTTCTTCTTTTTTTGGTCCATCATGGGGCTTGAACTCTTGGCCTGCAGGCTGTCCCTGAGCTCTTCAGCTCAAGACTAGCACTTTATCACTTGAGTCACAGCACCACTTCCTGCTTTGCTTTTCTGATAAATGTTCTCAAGTCTCTACCTTGAGGTATCCTCAAACGCTTTTTTCTGTGACAACATCACAAACTCAGTGAGCCAGGGTCAGGCAGAGGTCTCCTCCCTTTTGGAGAATTCCTCTACAGAATATGACCAGTGTGGTAACAGGTATTTGAATCTTCCAAACCTGAATCTGTCAGGTCAAACTTCCTCAGTTACCCACAGGATGAGGCTGAATGAAAGTCCTTATCAGAGGTTAGTGCTTTGATCTTGGTCTCCCAGCCTCTAGGACCATTTGCTTTTTTGTGTTTTGTTTTTGTTTTTTTTCTTTTTGGATTAACCGGTCTGCAATCTTCCATTATAGCAACACAAATGGACTAAGATATTTATATAGTCAAGTTTTTTTTAAAATCAAGAGCAAGGAGAAAAAATAAGCTGACAAGAGAGCAGTATCAATTAGAGACAAGTTTAGGATTAGATATGATGCACATATTGCTTGCCAAATGTTTCTGGATCTTTCCACTTCCAGACACATTTTCAGATTATACTTTTCTACCTCCAGGAGGACTGGTTCTGACATTGAATTACGAGTAGAAGTGATCTGTATCCTACCTTGGCTGAAGCTAAGATGACCAACACCCCAGTTCATCTGAGAGTAAGAGGTTTCTCAGCATGTAGGACTTACAGAGCTAAACTAGGACAGTTTGGAAAGCTAGGTGAGTTTTCATGTTAGCTGAATCACTTACATGCTGATTCTTGATCCCTCCGCAATTCCCTCTACAAGGGAACAGAGGTACCTCATTATTCTAGATCCCCAGATCACTACAGGGAGTAGATCCTACCTGGCAGTCCATGATAATTATGTAGCCATAAATAAAAGTTCATTTTTTTTTGGTTGGTCATGGGGTTTAAACTCTGGGCCTGGGCACTTTCCCTCAGCTACTTAGCTCAAGGCTAGCTCTTTACCACTTGAACCACAGGATCACTTCTGGTTTTCTGGTGGTTTATTGGAGATAAGAGTCTCAGGGACTTTCCTTCCTGGGCTGGCTTTGAACTGTGATCCTCAGTTCTCAGCCTCCTGAGTAGCTAGGATTATAGGCATGAGCCACCAGAACCCGGCTAACTTCATTCTTATATAGTATGTACATTTGGGAGCTTTTTAGTTATTATTATTATTATTATTGCCGCACAGCCTGATTAATGAGTGGATAGAGGTGACAGTTGGGCTGTCACTGATAAGTGCTTTGCTCCCCCCCACCCCCACTCTTCTTTGTTTAGGAAGTGAAATCAGAAACAGCACAAAAGGAGTTGTAATGTCATATGATTTCTGAGCTAAATTTATCATTCTCATCTCTATAGAAGTATACATATTATCTAGAGTTGGTCATAAATGGCCTTCTATAAATGATGTTGGATAAGAACTGACTGGTAATGAATTCTCAATTTTCCCTTCAAGGATCAACAATGACCTATTACTTTAATTTCACAATCTAAAGCTATATTTTTAGGCTAAGAATAAACACACACACAGTGCAATGTTTTTCTATCTGATGATAAATTTTCTAGTTAAGTGTCTCAGTCTCAACAAGTAAAATTTTGTCATTTACTTTGTAGTGGGCTCACTACAATTATTTGCTAATTTTAAAAAGTTGCTATTGCTACTATTTTTATTTTGTGATAGAGACTCATTATGAAGTTTCAACCCTCAAACTGATAACCTTCTTCAATTTAAATAATATCCCAAAGGGACATATCCTCTTTATTTTTATTTTAGTTTTCTTTTATTTTTATGCCAGTACTAGGGCTTGAACTAAGGGCCAGAGAACTTTTCCTTAGCTTTTTTGTCCGAGGCTGGCTTCTCCCATGTGAGCTGAACCTCCACTTGTGGCTTGTTGCTGATTAATTGGAGATTAGACTCTAATTTTCTATTCAGACTGGCTTTGAACCATAATCCTTAGATCTCAACCTCCTGAGTAGCTAGTATTACAGGCATTAATCACAAGTGTCTGGCTGAACCTACCCTGTTTATACTTAACACTGTGGATTTAATTTCAATACAGGAAGCCCTGAAGGACATACTCAAACTGTATCCTAACTATAGTAAATTCTTACCCAATGGTAGGGTTAATAAATAACTTACCACCATAAACAAGGACAATTTTGAGAGTGGATGGAGGTGCTTTTCCTTAAATTGGAGCTGCAAGCATAATCCATGCTTATGTCAGGAAATATGAAGGCATAATTCCACTATAGGTGTGTATTATTGGGTATCACTGAACTCGACTGCCAATGGTCTCATTTACACAACATTCCTCCCCTTCACATACCTACTTTGCCTTCTCAATAGCTTTCCAAACAATGTTTGATTCAGAGGATACAGATTCATGGTAAGTTTACATTAAAGAGACATTATATATTGGGCCAAAATGTCATGTAGGGGGGCTTGTCCTTATGTCATCCTTTTTATGGTTTCCCTTATTTGCAATAACTAGTACCTGTCTGAGAAGGGCAGAAAAGGTCAGATAAGATGATGTTAAGCAAAATGAACCCCAAGATAAGGACACAAGTGTTTTTTTTCTTGCTTGCTATTGTTTCTAATGTATTTATAAGGTACCACGTGATTATTTTGTTACTTTACATGTCCCTCCCCCATGGTATAACCCTTGTTTTCACTGTATGTGATGTTGGCATAATTTGGAGGGGAAGGGAAAAAAAATTGTTTAAATAGGGATACAGATTGACCCACTGCAACAACAAGATGTACAAGACACTATGCCAAAAACGAACTTTACAATTTAGGCAGGGTAGTTGAAGTAGTTGTGGAGATAGGAGGGCAGGGATGGTAGGGGAAAAACAAAGGAGGAGGCAACAATGCTTGATAAGAAATGTACTCATTACCTTGCTCATGTAATTGTAACCCCTCTCTACAGTATTTTCACAGTAAAAAACTTAGTTTTCAAAAACTCTCGAGGGTGGAACTTACTTTTATACCTATGGTCTTTGGTTTATTCAATACATAATGCCTTATACTAATAACCTAAGTTACTTTGTTCTAATTTCTTTATCATAAAATAAACAGGATACAGCCTACTGTTAGGAAAACCTATCCCTCAATAGTCCAAATCTTATTTCTTTATTGTTAATTGGTAAGGGTGGGGTGTGAGCCAGGGTTGGGAGGGCAAGGGGAAGAAACCGTGGGAGTATAGTACATATTCTCATAGTCTCCCTTTCGAACAGTAGAAGAATGTGAACATATCAACAAGTTGGAATGTAGCCAATCTGCCTGGCTTTCTCCTTATGTTGGTGGGAAAGTGTTCGTTCTGAACATGAGTGCCTTATATGCCGACATTGCTGACTGCTGTGGGATATAGGAAATGTGCTTTGTTTGCCACTTTGACCTTGAGACCTTTGGCACAATGACCTAGAAAGAGAAGCTGGGAACTTTTAGGTCTTTTAAAGTTAACTTGCTTGGCCCTTTATGACTGGAATGTTCTAGCATTCTTTTTGTTTCCAGAGAAGTTGGTCATTGATATTAATGGCCCTTACAGAATTTTAAAGCAGGACCAAATGGGATCTATTTTGTTTTTATTTTATTAGTTTATTTTTATTTTTTTTCCCACATATTTGTCTCCAAAGATCTCAGCCTGCTGAGTAGCTAGGACTGCAGGCATGAACCACCATCACTGCCTTTCTATTTATTAGTTTTTATGACAGGATTTTACTATGTTGCCAAAGCTAGTCTTGAACTCATAAGCTTAAGCAATCCTTTCCCTCAGCCTTTCAAGTTGCTTTGACTGGAGTTTTGAACCACCAATCCTCCCCGCCCCCCCAATCCTCCCCCCCCCCCTTGCCCCCCCCCCGCCCCGCCCCAAAGTTGTAAAGTTCGTTTTCGACATAACGACTTGTACATCTCATAGTTGCAATGGGTCCACCTGTATCCCTATTTAAACGATTTGTGTTTCCCCTTCCCCTCCACAAATTATACTGACAAGCTTGATATATATTTTAAAACATACACATACACACACACACCATTGTACACCATTGCCTTTTTGTTATAAAGTTTCCTAGATTGGAGTTTTAGAAAAAAATAAAAATAAAGTTAAAGCCAATAACTTAACATTGTTTAGGGTTACAGAGTGTTTACCAGTGATCTAGTGATTCCTAAATGACGGATTCCATTCCTTTATGGGAATGCATTGTTTCCTCGCTCACAGGATCACAGGATCTAGAGTATGGAGATGAGGGATAAAACTGGATGGAGTCTAACAGACCAGCTCTTACTCAATGGCTTCTATACAGTGGAAGGTTCTAGACCACAGACACAGAACTCACTCATGACACAGGCACTGGCTTCACAGGATGTGGACAGTGGGAACACATAAGGATTAGATTGGGTCCATGTTTCATTATACTCCCTTTACAAAAATGCCACAAGAAGATACCATTATCCTTATTTAAATAAATTAAAATTCTTACCCAAGTCCTGATTAAATAGATAGCAACACCTAAAACTGGACCCGTCTGACCCGAAAGCCCTGCTTTCACCAATATCCTCTGCCATACTGAACATGTCTCGTGTGCACATTGCTACTGAAAACTAAGATATTTCTTTCTAAAACATGAAGGATCATTTAGCTAAAGACCATTCAAATGCAGCCAGGTGCTGGTGGCTCATGCCGATAATCTTTACTCAGAAAGCTGAGATCTGAGGATCAAGGTTCAAAGCCAGCCCAGGTAGAAAAGCCTGTGAAACTCATGTCTCCAATTAACCAGTAAAAAGCCAGAATTGAAGTTATGGCTCAAGTGGCAGAGGGTCAGCTTTGTGTGAAAAAGGCAAGTGAGTGTGTGAGGCCCTGAGTTCAAGCTCCACTAACCTCCTTCCCCATCAAAGGCAGTTAAGAGGCAGGAAAGCCCTCTGCCTTCCATCTCTATGGGCCTAAAAGAAAAACAGAAATTTACAAAGTCAGAAGGACTTCCCACACTCTCACCTTCCCGCCCAGCCCCCCACTCCCAAGACATGATGTCAATTCTCCTTTATAACCTTTATCAGCTAAGAGCTGAGTTAGAGGCCTCTGGGAGCAGGCTTTCTTCTCCAACAGTACACCCAAGATACCTTGTCCTTTGTCTTAGGACTTTTCTGAAAGTTATTGTTCTAGTTGAGGTGACATAAAAGCTGGACTCAAAGTCAGCACTTAGAGATGTTTGAATTGATATTATCCTATTTCATGTATGTCACATTCATTGATAAACTTCCTTGTTTTTCTCTTGTTAGTCTCATTCATACTGTACTTTCCTGTGACATATTGGGGGAACCATACCTTAAGCAGTGTTGGACAATATTTTCCTTAGCATCTTTGTGAGGAGTCTTTGGATTTTCTTTAGGTTTTGGCTTGACTTTAATCTTTTAAAGGAAGTTCACCCTTAGGAATCTAATACAATTTAGAATGCATTGAACTGTTATTTCTTTGGGTAGGTTTTTTAGTGTGGGCCAGTGGGTATAGATGGTCTTGCTTGAGGTTGGACCTTGTCCAGCAGCAGTGGGCTGTGGGCAATCCTATGATTGATGGGGCTGATGGACAGTTCTTTTCTAAAAAAAGCTCAACCCCAATCTACCTGAATCAGGAGCAGTCTACTTTCTGAAGAAGTCCTGGAAAATCCCCCATGCTGCAGGAATCAGCTACCCAAAAAAAGCCCAAACCTGGTTGCTCTAGTTATTGAAAGATCTTAAATGGAAAATAGTTCAGAACTTCAAGCTAAGAATTCAGGTTGGCTGACTTTTGAAAAAGGATTACTGTGTCTTTTCCCAAGCCAATTCTGCACGGAGGCTTAGTCATATAAGATGCAATAGTGCTGTGTGTGATCTCTGCTTTATCCTGTTGAAACCCAGGTAAGGCTTTGAGGTAGTTCATTCTGATTGTAGCATTAAAAGCAGTTTCCTTTTGGAGGAATATTTTGGAATATTTTACACATTTAATATGTTGCTTTTATTACTATTAAAATAAAAATAAATATTAAAGTTAATCTTTTCTTTTAGGATTGAACCCAGGACTTCCCACTTGCTAGGCATACAGTCTTCCACTTGAGCCACACCCCTAATCCTACGTTTTGTTTTTGAGATAGTCTTTCTAACATTGCCCCAGCTGATCTCAAATTTACAATGTTCTTGTCTCTGCTTCCTAGGCAGCTGATATTACGGGCATGCACCACTGTGCTCAGTAAAGATTTGTGAATTCTTAAGACTTCTACCATGTATTGGATGGGGGGGGGGCTCTAATTATGAGACTGTCCATTGTTTCTCATCAGCTCTATAAATGTCATCAACCAATAGCCAAGTCACTTATCACATTATGCATACTACCTCCAAATTAAAGGCCACTCTTTCTTTATTTTAGTTGGTTGAGAAGCATTCTGTCTTCTACATGTTTTACTTGCATAGGAACTCATTAGTAAATATATCTAGCTCCTTCAACATTCAGAAGGTACAAGAAGTCCACTCTCTGGAAAGCAAATAGTGTTATCAGTTTCTTGTATATTTCTCCTGGCATTTTTCTTGTTATATAAGCAAATACACACACATATGCACACCCCCCTGCCCCGACAAGTACACTAAAAACAAAGATAAATACATTTTGGTTTTTACCCCTTAGGGCTGGCTGCCTTACCAATCTGACCATTCATCTTTTCCTTTGTGACTGACAATCCTAGCTTCTTACTCAAGACTCTAATCTTTACAAAAACAAAACCAAGAGTGAACAAATAAAAAATAAAAAAAACATTGTTACTTATTTCTCATCCTCAAACACATATGTCTTGTAATTTTTCATCCCAGCCTAAAATCAGATGATCACGTGGCTCTTTCAAGCAAGAACAAATAGGAGAGAGAAGGAGGTTGACTCTTCCTCTGTCCCCAAACTTGCTTCTCTGTGGCTTATAGACTGTGGACAAGTGTCCCTCAGGACGATGACCTTGGGGCCTCTTAGATCGTCCTTGTGACTCCTACCTCTGTCAGGATTCGCAGACATCCTCTCTGGTTTTCCTGGACTTTTCACCATCTTCTCTTTTCACTCTTGGAAAAATATGTTCTGTCACAGTAAAAGACAATCTGAAGTAAAAAAGCAATTTCTAAGCTTTCAGCCTGCTATTAATCTGTAGTATTTTTAGTGACAGCAAGAATCACATGGTTAGAACTTTTTTTTCCCCCAAAAAAGTGATTTATCCTCCTCTCCCACTGCAGCTCAGTTTTAGTCAGAATTAAATGCCGTGCCTTCCTCCTACCAGGTCTGCCAGCACTCTGAATCACAGTCTTTTTTTTTTTGAGGAGGAAAAAGAGGAGAGGCATGGTAATAGCTTGGTTTTCTCCTCTCAGTTCAGGGGGCCTACATGTCTCTTGCTGATCTGATTTAAGATTTTTTTTTTCAGTGCTAAATATCGCCATCAGGAAATGTGCTTAGTTTTTCCTGAAAGAAAAAAAAGTCCTACAGACAAGGTCATCTGGCTGTCCCGATGGTGTTTGTCAGATGGCTTCAAACACAGTGACTCATAGTCACAGGTTGGAATAAACCTACTTGCTATCATTTATTAAAAATGAACTCCCACCAGGACGGAGGGGAGGGAGAGAGGGAAGTCAACTGTCTGGTGTAAATCATGTCTCTAGAGCCCAGTGCTGATGAAATCATTTTTTAATGACACAGTCTCTAAAATAGCCCAAGCTCCCTAATTTTTGTGTGTCTTTCTTTTGGTTTCTGTTTGTTTGGGTTTACAATAGGTCCTTGAAATAGTGTAGCTCTCCCATGGCCTATGGAGCCATTGGAGGAGGACCCATTCTGCATTTTTCCTTTCCTTCAGGAAATAGGCTACTTTGGGGTTACAGGGGAAGAATGTCTTTAGTGTTCAGGAGGGGTCTGGTGCCAAAGTGTGGCATTTGAGTGACCATATTTTGTCCTTGTCTCTAGTGGCTTTCCCTGTGGTCGATGGACTATTCTAGGTGGGTCAGCTGGAGATGTCTGTCCTAATGGGGTCAGCTGACCTCACCAGCAATAGCTCAAGGTATTGTTACAGTTTCCTAATCTAGATATTCTGTTTAGGCAAAAAGGTTCACTATAATGGTTATGATCCCCAGAGGACACCATCAATTTTGAATGCGAAATTAGAACTGCCAGTATAGCAGAGCACAGCTCACGGGCCAGCTCATTTCCTCCTTGTGAACTTAGGTGTGTACAAAATGACTTTTAACTTTAGGGAAGGTCTGGGTGGAACTAGACTTTAGGAGCAGACTTAAAGTGAACATCTTTCCTTGTTCTCTAGGGGTGTGTGTGTGTGTGTGTGTGTGTGTGTGTGTGTGTGTGTGTGTGTGTGTGTGTGTGTGTGTGTGTGTGTGTGTGTGTGTGTGTGTGTGTGTGTGTGTGTGTGTGTGTGTGTGTGTGTGTGAAGAATCTAACAAAAGGAGCTTTACAGATCATCTGTTTATTTACTATTTACTTTTTGTTGGCGGTACTGAATTTAAACTCTGCCTTCACCCTTCAATGTTCTTCTTAGGCTATGTCCTCAGTCTTCTTTGTGTTTTTCTATTGTTATTGTTGTTGCTACTAGGATTTGAATTCAAGGCCTCTTGCTTTTCCCTCAAGACTGGCATTCTTCTACTTGAGCCATACCCCCACTTCCAGCTTTTTGGTAGTTAATTGGAGATAAGTCTGTTTTCCTGGTTAGTTTTGAACCTTAATCCTCAGATGAATAGCCAAGATTACAGTTGTGATCCACTGATGTAGAAGTTCTTTCGTTTTAGTTATCTTCCAGATTGAGTATGTCCCACGGCTAACCTTGGAATTTGATCATCTTACTTCTCCTTCTCAAACTGCTAGAATAATAGACATGTGCTACTACACCGACCCTTTTTTTTTTTTAAGTCGTGGGGCTTGAACTCTGGGCCTGGGCGCTGTCCCTTAGCTCTTTAGCTCAAGGCTAGCGCTTTACCACTTTGAGCCACTGCACCACTTCTGGCTTTTTCTGCTTAAGTGGTGCTGAGAAATGGAACCCTGGGCCTCATGCACGCAAGGCAAGCACTCTACCACTGAGCCACCTTCCCAGCCCCCACCTGGCTTATTTTAAGGATCAGGTCTCACTAACTTCTTGCCATACAGGTCTCCAACTACCAGCCTCATATCTTCACCTATATATATTGCAAGTTCTGAATAAGAATAATAAACATCCACATGCTAAAAAATCAGACAAGTGTTATACAGTGAAAATAGAATAATTCTCCCATCTTTGTTCCTAGTTGTCCAATTTTAATCCATGGAAACTCATTTCTTGTGAGGTATTCCATTGGTGTAGATTGCATGTGTAGGTATTTCTTCCACTTTTATGTCATATGTACATATGGGACTACTCTGTGTACACTGCTATAGACTTCTTTTTCACTTATCATCATATCTTGGACATCTTTCCAAGATGTCTTATATCTCCATTGTATGGATATACCATAATTTGATGGGCATCTCTGTTACTTACAACCTTTTTCTATTACAAAAACTGCTGAGGTGAGCGAGATGATTTAAGGTATATTTCTACCATGGACCACTGTAAAATATCCATTTCTTATATCAGAGAAATGTCTTGTGGGTGACATAGCCTTGTGAACCCGGCTCAGTGGCTTTCTTCCTGGACAATGAAAACCACTGACAAATTCATACCACCTGTTTCAGATCCCCCTTCCATCTCACCTCTGCCCTGTCAGGTCTCAGGTTTACCAATCCTCTTCCTCCTTCCTGTGTACAATGTGGTTCATTGTACTCCATCCTTTTACTTAGACTCTTACTGCAGTGAGCACTTCTCTAATCTCCTGTGTTGCCAAGGTTAAATATAGACATACACAAAGCCTCTCAGTCATAGCTTTAGAGAAAAATTTGTGTTACTTTAGGGATATATCATGTGTACATGAATGTGTATGTTTAACCAATATTACCCTCAGAAGATTTACATTTGTACCTATGACATAGGTTAGTAGTGTGGAAAAGTTGAGTAAAAGCTCATTCACACCACTACCTTATTTTTCCCCCCTGAGGCCAGTCGATAACCAATAGGTCAGGAAAAGATATGACTGGTATTTCAACATTGTACTATTTTTTTTAATGTATGTGTGCTATATCCCATATGTTCCTAGGTTGTGGATAGCCTTGCAAGTCTCCCAGCACTTCCAACATTTTACCTCCCAAAGAAATTCCCAAATAATATGAACCTATGAATCTCTGAGTGTTCACTCCTCTGGGGAGTAGAGAGGTGGGACATGAAGGCATCATAATGAACAGTTATCTACAATGTCTCCTATACAGATGCTTGCGTTCCAAGAGCTATGTCACTGAAAAACAAAACTCATTAGGGTAAGCTAGCCATGTGCAAAATAGGCCTCCAGGTGTATAATGACTGACACACTCAACATTTATTTCCTGCTCCCATGGCAAGAGGACAGTGGAACAGTTCAGCATTAGGATTCCAGCTGGAGGCCTTGTTGGCTATGACTCATGACTCCCAAGAATCCCTTGCAGGTCACCTCTGTTCCATCTACCTGGAAGGAGACAGACTATAGAGGACTGATGCAGGTTGACTTTAATGGGCCAGACGTAGAAGAGGTGATATCACTTCTGCTCACTCAAATCCCCTTAGCCAGCCATCAGCCCTAATGAGGGCTACCTAATTACAGGGGAGCCTGAGGCTGGGCTTCTACTTCTACCAATAACTCTTCATTGTGGCAGGGGATCTAGTTCTTTATTACACACATAGATTCTTTTCTCTTTAATCAGTAGTACAACTCATCAGCTTTAAACCTGTATTTGTGAGAAGCTGTAGATACTGTGGATACTATGGATGCCCTATCCAATTCAATTCTCACAGGTAGATACTGTTGTGGATATTATCAATATATTTGATATTTGTCTATCAAATTTCTTGCCCGAGTTTATACATCTGGTAAACCTTGGAACTGAGATTTATATCCGGGCCTACTTGGTTCTCATACCTAGTGTTTTTTATCTTTATGATACCCTGCCTAGGTAGGATGGCTACCTCTGAGCCTCTAATGGCTAAAACAGAAGACAAAGACACACTCCAATGTTTAATTTGGTTTTCTCAGTGTGTGTATGTGTGTGTGTGTGTCTGTGTCTGTGTGTGTGTCTGTGTGTGTATGTGTTTATGTTTTTACTTTTAAAAGCAACAGCAAGGAAAAGACCAAGGTTGTCATTTTGATAATTGTCACATTACTCTTTTCTACTTCTGCCTTAATTATCTCAAATCTGGAACAGCTTCTATTATTCTCAAGGCTTCGATTTCTATCCTATAAAGATGACTCCCAAATCTTTATCTTCAGCCCAAATATTTCCTCTTGTTGTAGACTTATATTTCTGCCCTAGCACCCCTATGAACACCCAGTGTTCAACATGTCCCCACACTGAAGCACTTTCTTAGGTTCATTCATCAGCAGCTCATTGACTTCATGAACTTCCCAAAGTGTGGGTGCCTGACATTTGTTTTTCCATCACTGCTAAGCTTTACGAGAGGAAGTCAATCTACAGCTATTTTGCATGTTTTCTAGACAGTCCAAATGTCATCATGGCCGCCTATAGGGCTGAGGGACTATTTTGAGCAAGTGATGATGATTATCTGAAGAAAACACCCTCTGTGTGAGTCTTCTCTTTTCACTTTCTGTTTGACACTGAGGAGGCGGGAGGACCTGGAGACCACATGCATCCTTCGGCTCTGGGCCACAGCCTGCGTCAGGGCTGCCCACTCAAGGAGACACACTCACACCTGTGAAAGTGATCACGGGACTCCCATGCATACCTTCTATGGTCACAAGTTCTTCCTTCCAAATGAGTTGTCTTTTTTACCTTTGAGCTGATCTGAATGCAGGCAAGTCTTAAGGAACCAGTTCATTCTCCAAAAGCGTGCTCTAGAGAGTTTGTTAGAAAATGTTCTTCCTTAGCAAGCTCAGGCTACGAACACAGAGAGCTCTCTGAGGCAGTTTGTCTCTAAGGAAAACCCAGGATACTTGTTAGAGACCTCAGTCTTGGTTAGAGTGAGGCTGATAATGAACAGGTTCTGATGATTAAATATTAAAAGCCACAGACACCAAGACATCTGGAATAAAGAAAGATGCAAAAATCGCAATGAGTGATCAAGGAATTTAATTTAATTTCTATTTTCTACTGCCTATTATGCTTTGTCCCAGATAATTTATTGTGAGTATGAAAGAAAATATTTCTATTTGGTTTTTCCTTCTCACATCCCAGCCACTATTGCTAATCTTTATGAACAACCATATAAACTGTATTGGATGGATGAGACATTTAAAATGGCAAGGTTTTCTCCTTTACATTCTAGTATCTGTAGCCACAATTCTATGACAAAGGAAAATGCTTACCTTTGTACTTCTATATTCCCTGGTATGATTCCTGGCACAAAATAGGCCTTAGAAAACATTTCTAGGGTAAAGGGAGAAATGAAACTATGAACTAATTAGAATGATGATCTAACCCAATGTGGTAGCTCACACCTGTAATCCTAGCTACATAGGAGGCCAAGATCTGAGGAACAAGGTTTAAAGCTGAGGCAAGAACATCTGTAATACTCTTATCTCCAATTAACTACCAAAATCTAGAAGTAGCTCAAGTAGTAGAGTGCCAGTCTGCAGTGAAAAAGCCCTAAGTTCAAACTCTACTACCAACCCCCCCCCCCCAATACAAGAAACTGAAGCATCCAAACCCTATCTTACTACTCTGCAGTGCAAGAAAGTGCCTACTGTGGGTTTAAACAAGGAGATGAAGGGAAAAACAAAAACAAACCAAAACAAGACCACTCCCCCTCCCCGGGAACACTTGGTTCTTCTAAACATCTATGATATCATTGGCTATGACTGGAAGTGTAAAGTAATACCCTTCCTTTGGGCCTCTCATAGGAATATGTGTGGTGGGGGAGAAAACAGTAGGCAATGGGGTAGGATTATTAGAAATGGAAATGGCTGCTTTTTTATTGTAAAGATACTATGCAGAGGGGTTACAGTTACATGAGTAAAGTAATGAGTGTATTTCCTCTTGAGCGTTTTTATCCCCTCCTTTGTTTTCCCAGGCCATCCCTTCCCACCCCACCTCCCCAGCTCCTCCTTCCCCCGCTCCTCCTTCCCCCGCCCCACAGAAATTGTAAAAATCTTTTTGTTTAACATAGTGTCTTGTGCATCTCATTGCTACAATGGGCCAGCCTGTATTCTTGTTTCAGCATTTTATTATTTCCCTTTCCTTCCCTTCCCCATATTAGAAAAATGTTTATACAAGATGCAGGGTACCAAAATCAAATACAGTGAAAAGAGGGGTTATACCATGGGGGAAGAACATATGAGAGAAACAAAAGAAATCACATAGTACATTATAAGTACATTAAAAACAACAGCAACAAAGATAAAACCACTTGTGTCTTTATATTGGGGTTCATTTGTCTTAGCACCATATTATATGGTCATATGTATATAGCTTTTGACCTTTTTCTATTTGTCTGTTAAGATTATCCTAGAAGTATACTAGTTATTGCAAATAAGGGAAACCATGGAACCTATGTTTCTTTGGGTCTTGCTTACTTCACGTAGTATAATTTTTTCCAAGTTTTTCCATTTCCTAACAAATGGGGTGGTATCATTCTTCCTGATAGAGGCATAGAATACCATATTTTCTTGATCCATTCATCTATATAAGGGGCATCTGGGCTGGTTCCATATCTTAGCTATGGAGAATAATGCTGCAATAAACATAGTTGTGCTGGTAAGCTTTAGTATGGCCTTGTTTGCAATCATTTGGGTAAATGCCCAAAAGTGGGATTGCTGGATCATAGGGGAGCTCTATGTGGAGTCTTTTGAGAAACCTCCATATTGCTTTCCAAAGGGTTGAACAAGTTACACTCCCACCAACAATGCAGTAGGGGTCCCTTTTGGCCACATCCCCTCCAGCATCTGTTAATAGATTTCTTGTTTATAGCCCATTCTAACTGGGGTGAGGTGGAATCTCAATGTTGTTTGGATTTGCATTTCTTTTTCTTTTATTTTTTTTACGAATTTTTTTTATTGTGAAAATACTGTACAGAGGGGTTACAATTACATGGGCAAGATAGTGAGTACATTTCTTATCAAGCATTGTAGCCTCCTCCTTTCTTTACCCTTCCCATCCCTTCCCATCCTCCCTCCCCTCCCCCCCAATCCTCCCCCCCACCCAAGTTGTAAAGTTCGTTTTTGACATGACAACTTGTACTTTTCACTGTTGCAACAGGTCCACCTGTATCCTTATTTAAACGACTTGTTTTTCCCCTTCCCCTCCACAAATTATACCAACATCAAATACAGTGAAAGCAGGGTTATACTGTTGGGGAGGGACATACAAAGCAACAAAGAAATAATCTTATAATTGCATTAGAAACAAATGCATGAAAGAAACAAAACATTTAAAATACATATCTTAGGGTTCATTTTCCTAACATCACCTTATCAGACCTTTTCTGCTTGACTCAGACATATACTAGATATTGCAAATAAGGGAACTCATGGGACCTATGTTTCTTTGGGCCTGGCTTACTTCACTTAATATAATTTTTTCCAAGTCTTTCCATTTCCTAACAAATAGGGCAATGTCAGTCTTTCTGATGGAGGCATAGAATTCCATTGTGTATATATACCACATTTTCTTGATCCATTCATCTACTGAGGGGCATCTGGGTTGGTTCCAGATCTTAGCTATGGTAAATAATGCTGCAATAAACATAGTTGTGCTGGTAGCTTTAGTGTGGTCTTGTTTGTAAACATTTGGGTAAATGTCCAAAAGTGGGACTGCTGGGTCATAGGGGAGCTCTATGGAAACTTCTCTGAAGAAGAAAGAAGGATGGCCAATAGACACATGAAGAAATGCTCAACCTCCCTAGCCATAAAAGAAATGCAAATCAAAACAACATTGAGATACCACCTCACTCCAGTTAGAATGGCAAAAATCAAGAACTCTAACAACAACAGATGCTGGAGGGGATGTGGACAGAAGGGAACCTTACTTCATTGTTGGTGGGAGTGTAAACTTGTTCAACCACTTTGGAAAGCAGTATGGAGGTTCCTCAAAAGACTTCACATAGAACTCCCCTATGACCCAGCAGTCCCACTTTTGCATTTCTTTTATGGCCAGAGAAGTTGAGCATTTCTTTATGTGTCTATTTGCCATTCTTATTTCCTCTTCAGAGAAGTTTAAATCTTTAACCCACTTGTTGATGGGGCAGTTGTTTCTTTGAGGATATGTTGCTGGGGGATTTAATTTTTTGAGTTCTTAGTATATTTTAGATATGAGACCCTTGTCCTTTGTATGGCTAGTAAAGATCTTCTCCCAATCCGTGGGCTTTCTATTGATCTTGCTAGCTATGTCCTTTGCCATGGAGAAGGTCTGCAGTTTCATGCAATCCCATTTGTGCAACCTTTCTTTGATTTGTTGTGTTTCTGGGTCTCTATTAAGAAAATTTCAGCCTGTGCCAAGGAGTCCTAGAGTTTCTCCTATTCTTTCCTGTAATGTTTTCAGGGTGTCTGCTTTGAATCCAATGTTTTTGATCCATTTGGAGTTGATTCTGGTGCAGGGTGATATATAAGGATCTAGCTATAGTTTTCTACAGGTGTTTAGCCAATTTTGCCAGCACCATTTACTGAAAAGGTTGTCTTTCTTCCATTCTATTTTTTTAGCTACCTTGTCGAAGATTAGGTGGCTATAAGTCTGTGGGCTCTTTTCTTCAGTCCTATTTCATTGGTCCTCAGGTCTATTCTTGTGCCAGTACCAAGCTATTTTGATTATTATGGCTTTGTAGTAGAGTTTGAAATTTGGTATTGATTTTCCTTCAATACTATTCCTTCTGCTGATGTTAATCCTTCCATTGGAGTATGGGAGGTTTTTCCATGGAAGTGGCTGCTTTATAGCCTGTAAGCAAGGATCATTTGGGCTATTACCTTGCTTTCCTACTCTGCATATTACCTCTGAAATAATTGATATGTCCTGTGCTGTGGTCAGGAGTGTAGTTTATCAGACCACTTCTGTAGCCTCAGAGTATATGGGAACTATTTTTTGCTTCCCTTATCCATGAACTGAGAGGATAGCTCTCTTTAGAAGGAGCACAGTAGGGGCTGGGAATGTGGCTCAGTGGTAGAGTGCTTGCCTCAATTGCATGAGGCCCTGGGTTCAGTTCCTCAGCACCACATAAACAGAATAAGCCGGAAGTGGTGCTGTGGCTCAGGTGAGCTATCCTTGAGCTGAAGAGACCCAGAGTTCAAGAGCCATGACTGACAAAAAATAATAAAAGGAGCACAGTAGCTAAATGATGGTCTTGGGAAAGTCCGCAATAACAATAGTCCTGACTTCTAACAACAGATTGATGTCACCAGTTGTTCAACACTGAGAATGGGAATCTTGTTGCTTTTGTTTGGCACCTAGAGATTGGGTCACATTTCTCACCATACATTGTGAACTCTGAAACACCAAAAGCAAATCTAAGTGATTATTTTATACTAAAAGTATATCTAGTACCCTACCCATATGTCAAAAAAAAAAAACCTATGACTTAATACAAAGGTAGGATGCTGCCTTCACCATTAGCATACCTTCAATTTTTAAAAATATTGATTAAGCTCTAGGTACTGTGCTAGGTAACTTACATATGTTATTTTACCCTCATATAAATTCCCCTGAAAGTGAGTAATGCTGTTCACCTTGCTTTCCAAATTCAAAGCTTAGTCTCAAAGGCATTGAGGAATTTTCTTTTGGTGTAGCTATCATTATATATCATATTGTTAGCCTCTTTTTTTATTGGTTAAAAAATTGCAACTCAACTGTACTAGATAATGCCGAGCGTTTTCCAAAGGGATTTTACCACCTTGTGCTCTCACCACCAATACTGAAGAGTTTCCTTAGCAACCAAGTGGTTATAATATCTATAATCCTAAGTACTCAGGAGATGAGATGTGAAGGATCACAGTTTGAAGCTAGCCAGGGCAGAAAAGTCCAAAAGACTCTATCTCCAATTAACCAGCTAATATTGGACTAGAGGTGTAGCTCAATGGTAGAGTACCAGCTGAGAATAAGCAAGACCAACTGGAGCTCCAGACCCTGAGTTAAATCCCAAGTTTCTTTCTTCTAATTCTTTCAACAGTTAATACTGTCAAATTTCTTCATTTCCCAAAACTGTAAATTGTAAGTTGAGAGTCTATTGTTAGTTTAGTTTACTCTTTGCTAATTATCAAGGCAATTGATAGATCACTCTTGGTTGGTACTCTGCCGCTTAAGCCATACCTCCACTTCTGGCTTAAGAGTCTCATGGATTTGTCTGCCAGGGATAGCTTCAAATTGTGATCCTTCCTCAGATCTCAGTTTCTTGAGTAAGTAGGATTATAGATATGAGCCACTGATACATGGCTTCAGTTATATTTTTTAAGAGCCACAAATGCAATATACATAGAGAACACATAGTCAATAAAGGCTTTTGATCCAGAAAATAAAGGCCACCATACCTCAACAACAAAAAGACACATTACCTATCAACAAATGGAGAAAAGATTTAGCAAGCTCTTCTCTATAGAAAATAGCATATGAGAAGATGCTCAGAACTATTTCTTCAGGGAAATGTATATTGAAACCACAGTGAGTTACCTGAGTTCACCACACTAAGTTCACCTCAGTGGCTAAGAGGAAAACAGTTGTGATCTTATGAAAAGATAGCCAGGACTCTTGTGCTTTGCTGGTAAGAATGAAAAATGGTGGAATCACTTCGAAGAACAATTCGGAAATGTCTGTGAATTTAATTACATACTTACCATATGATCCAGTAATCCCCCTTCCTAAATATTTACCTAAGAGATGAAAACCCCAATACCTGTGTGCAAACAAAACTGTAGATCAGCTTTATTCATAATAGATCTAAAGTG
The DNA here is from genome assembly GCF_019054845.1 of Dipodomys spectabilis. Classification (NCBI taxonomy): domain Eukaryota; kingdom Metazoa; phylum Chordata; class Mammalia; order Rodentia; family Heteromyidae; genus Dipodomys; species Dipodomys spectabilis. Next base: position 7,627,977 of record NW_024870686.1, on the reverse strand, counting down.
GAAACAATACAAATGTCCTTCAATTAATAAATATTGATTTTCAAAATCATGAAGCATCCATATGATGAAAACCAATCCACAATAGAAAGGAGGAGCTGGCTGATATTTGTATCAACATGGATGATTCTGAAAGCATTATGTTAATGGGCAAAGAAACCAAACACTAAAGGCTACATGCTGCATGATTCCATGTATCCAACATTCTGGAAAAGGTCATAGAAAAAAAGTAAATCCATAGATCTGTGTATGCAAGAAGTGGTGATTGAGTGAGGAGATTTTAATGCTAAGGGGTCCAAGGAAACATTTAGGGGTCAGGGAAATGTTTTACCTTAGTATTGTGGTTACTTAGCTGCAGCTGTTATAAATTTATTAATTAAAAAACAAACCTTTTTTTCATTGTACATGCAAGGTTTTGGGTTTGTTACTACAGAAAAAAATAATGTGATTGTATGCAAATTCTGTTTCATGCAAATTATATGCACATTTTGTATGCTGATATTTTCATTATTAGGAAAAAGTACTTTGGGGAGGTATAAAATGTCAGATCTCACAATGGCTCATCTATTCCCCTATTAAAAATGGGAGAGGGAGCCGAGCACCGGTGGCTCACGCTTGTAATCCTAGCTACTCAGGAGGCTGAGATCTGAGGATCACAGTTCAAAGCCAGTGCAGGCAGGAAAGTCTGTGAGACTCTTATCTCCAATTAACCACCAGAAAACTGCAAGTGGTGCTGTGGCCCAAGTGGTAGAGCGCTAACCTTGAGCTGAAGAGCTGAGGGACAGCGCCCAGGCCCAGAGTTCAAGCCCCACAACTGACAAAAAGAAAAAAAAATGAGAGGGGATAATTTCTTCCCAATATCCCAAACAAATCTTGGAGCAATTCCATAAGACCTCTTGGTTTCGTGAAGAAACCAATACTAGTCTTTCTTCATTGGCGGATCATTACCAGCCGATTTCCCATTATGTGAGGTGAAGATTGAGTAATTCCAGCTCCCACACCTTAAAATACACACAAACTTCCACATATTGTTGCACCTGAATTGGATAAGTCAGTACTCAACACTGTGATGTACATAACTATGGCTATTTGCTTACAGATGAGCTATGTTAAAACACTCACTTTTTCATTCTGCATGGAGTTGAATGTCCTTAGGTTTCCAGAACCTCTTCATAGGTCCAAAGGGACAAGGCAGCTTTGAAGAGGGAAAGGAGAAGCAAGGAGTCCTAGTCCTCAGAACAAAAGCACCTCACATATCAGCCAGAACCCAGGGCATTTGCTGGGAAATAGAAGAACTTGATTATTCAGACGATCCACTATAGTGGTAATATAAGCATAACTCACAGGATTGTTTTGAAGATTAATATAGACATAGTAAATTGGTGCATTGATGTCCATCTTATCACAGAAATTTCAGTGTGGAATTTTAGATAGCAGTGCTTGTTTCCACAATAAATAGGAATATTTTCCAATTTGCCTTCCTTGATCCCAACTGTTCTGGATTTTTATTGGCAGCAATATTCTTCTAATAATGTTCAGAGCATCCCTGTACACAATTAATTTGGTGTGGATTTTTAAATACAAAATTTAAAATCCATTTAGATTCCCTTAAATGAGTCTCAGTGGAAAGCCTACTGTCAGCTTGATGAGTTTGCCCTTAGGGGAAGGAGGCAGAATGGGATTCATCCAGACTAATGGAATAATTAATGAAATGTATTTAAGACTAAAAATGGTCTAGCTATATTGCATAGGCTAGACTTGAACTCTCCATTCTCTTGCTCTGGACTTCGAAATAGCTGAGATTACAGATGTATACCAATATACACAACCTCTTTTATATTATTAAGTTTGAAGTGTTTTCCAACTCTCTCTGTGAAGATACTGTTTTCTTAGAGACTCAATTGGTATATGAGTGGCAAGATCAGAGTCAAGATTGTAATAGAAGAACATTGTCTGCTCCGATCTGGGAAGTGTAGCTCCATGGTAGAGCACTTTGCCTAACACATGTGAGCCCCTTGGCTCTTGAGTGTGTTCAAGCACACGTGTGCATACACACACATACATATACAGGTTTACTTGGTTAGAGTTTACTCCTGGATCCAGGGCTTGCAGGTGTGGGTTAGGCAACTGATATAATGTGTTAAATTCCACAGTGTATAATGCAAAACCATTTTTTCTATTCTTGGCAGTTGAGGCCCATAGTTCAGGGAGGAAGTCTGCAGCTGTCTAAGGCAGTCTAGTGTAGTGGCTGAGACCATAGGACATTTCATTCTGCCTAACTTTGGAATTACACATACCTCACTTTGATTGCCTGCTCTCTCTGTACTACTGTGTGTTCTTAAATAAATTAGTACGCCTTCTTGGTCTGTCATATTCCATCTGAAGAACTAGAGTAATTTATGGAAGTTAGGTTTGGCATTGAATATTGGAAAGGGTTTTGGGGTGCCTGGTCCATACCTGTTTGTTACACAATTTAATTAATGACTTTAGATGGAAGAATGGCTAGCTTTTGGTCAAAAGCATACATGTTCATTCTCCCTTCCTTCTCAATGAGAATAAAAGAAAAGTTGAAACATTGTCATAGAGATTAGAAAACCAAACCAGCTACATTGTCCAGCCTCTCTTTCAGCTAGAAACTTAGGTCCTTTCATGAGATTTGTGTATGTGATGATAGTGAGCTAGTAGGCCTTTCCCCATTGCATTTGACTATTATCTGGATGCAAGGAAGGTCCTAGGTTCATGGAATATTCTTGAGTACCAGTCCAATTTTACAAGTGGTAAGAAGTAAGATATTTTTTCTTCTACCTTTCAGAATCTTTTTACTTTACCCCTGGGTTTCAGCTATGTTGATAAGTTCTTGAACTCCATAGTGGCTCTGACAGCTTTTGACCTCATGATACTTTCTTGATTTTCACAGAGCTTATAGTCTTCTTGGGGTCCATTCTGTGACCTTGTGAAAGTTTCTCCTAGAGACTCACTTTAGATCCCACTTCACCAGGCTTTCTGCCATACCTATAATTAATCCCCTTTGTGCTTATGATGAGTAGAATGGATTGTTTGAAGCACCAAAATGCTAACTTTGAAAAACTTTATTGTTATTATAAAGGTATAGAGGGTTACAGTTATGTTAGTCAAGAGTACATTTCTTTCTCGGTAAAATGTCACCCCTTCCCTTGCTCTCTCCCAGTCAAAATGCTAACTTTTTTGTGTGTTTGTGTGCCAGTACTGAGGCTTGAACTCAGGGCCTGGGGATCCTCCCTTAGCTTTTTCACACAAGGCTGGTGCTCTCACTTGAGCCATGGCTCCACTTCCCTCTTTTTGGTGGTTAATTGGAGATGAATCTTATCAACTTTTTTCCCAGACTAGCTTTGAACCATGATCCTCAGATTTCACCCTCTCCATAAGCTGGGATTATAAGTGTGAGCCACAAGTGCCTGGTCCAACGTGCCAACTTAAATAGGAAACAAGACCCCTGGGGAGAAGAAAAAAGCATTGAAAGATAAGGGAAATAGGACACATACCACACAAGAGGACCAGGGAAGAAAGAGACTGATAAAGTAACACCAACTATTGCTGACAGTTCAAACAGAACATGAAAACTCAAGAAAGAATGAGTAAAATCCTGTTGAAACTTAAAATTACAGAGACTTGGGCATGGGAATTGTGGAAGAAATTGGAGAGCATCAAGTATTTTTTTTTTTAGTAAAATCTTTACATGATATAAAGTCTTTCTACTAGCCTCTTTCTCTATTAAGAAAGTCTAAGAGGTGCTGGGTAGGTAGTTCAGTGGTAGAGCGCTTGCCTTGCATGCATGAGGCCCTCGGTTCGATTCCTCAGCACCACAGAAGCAGAAAAAGCCGGCAGTGGGGCTGAGGCTCAAGTTGTAGAGCGCTGGTCTACAGCTGAAGAGCTGGGGGACAGTGTCCAGGCCCAGAGTTCAGGCCCCACAACCGACAAAAAAGAAGACACAGCCACTCTCAGAAAATTATTCCATAAATAGTGTGAATAACCATTTTGTAGAAAATGATTGCTTTAGTTTTTGTTTTGTTTTGTTTTCATCGTTTGTGGGGCTTGAATTCTGGGCCTGGGCGCTGTCTCTCAACTCTTCAGCTCAAGACTAGCACTCTAACAATTGAGCCACAGCGCCACTTCTAGTTTTATGGTGGTTTATTGGAGATAAGAGTCTCACAGACTTTCCTGCCTGGACTTGCTTTGAACCAAGATCCTCAGATCTCAGCCTCCTGAGTAGCTAGGATTACAGGCATGAGCCACTAGCGCATGGCTTGCTTTAGTTTTTGTCTTGAAAAGATTGGGTATATGGAGACTCCATAAGCTATCCTGGGGGTTGGGAAGTTATTAATAAGTTGTTCTTTCCCACCTTGATGATGAAATCTATTTTCTCCCCTGGGGATATTTCTATTTCAGAGGTGGATCTGTCGCAAGTATACAGGGCATTTAGTATTACAGAAGCATCCTAAGCCATTAAGCATAACAACCATTTTGATGATGTTTCATTCAACTGTGGCTTGAAATAATCCTGCATCTAAGACTTCTTAAGAAAACTCTCCCATTAGCACATTTATCCACATGTGTCTAGAGATAACAGCTCTTAGGGAAATGTCAGCACACTTATTGGTCTTCGACTATCACTGGTTTATCAGCAAGCATGCTGTGAAAAGGGCACTTGAGTGTAAAGAAAGCAACTATTACTTTAGTCATCTGTCTGGGTAGCAAATTGGGACCATTGTGCCATGTTCATACAAGATATGGGTGACAGTTTCAGAAAAGGGTTGCTGTGCCTGGCCTTATCAACAATAGGGAGGAGTTAAGAGCTTATAGCTGCCTCTGACAGTTGAAGTCTCTTTAGAAAAAGGTCTCCAGCCAGGCACCAGTGGCTCACGCTTATAATCCTAGCTATTCAGGAGGCTGAGATCTGAGGATTGCGGTTCAAAGCCATTCCGAGCAGGAAAGTTCATGAGACTCTTATCTCCAATAAAACACTAGAAAACTGGAAGTAGCGCTGTGGCTCAAGTGGTAGAGCACTCGCCTTGAGCTGAAGAGTGCAGGGACAGCGCCCAGGCCCAGAGTTCAACCCCCACGAACAACAACAACAACAAAAAGTCTCTATGCTCAGCCAGTTAGAATATTACCAGTAAACACCAAGAGGAAACTAAGCATCCACACAACAGATGAAACAATTCACTGATCTACTGATGCAGCATATATAATATAGCCACACAGTCTGTAGCTTCCTTTGAGCCATGGAATATGACAAAGTGATGTCTGAGCCTAGACTACAAGGGGTCTTGCAACTTGTGTTTTCAGCCCCTTTGGAATGCCACCTCTGTAGTGTAAAGAAGCCCAGGCTAGCCCACTAGAGAACAAAACTATAAGGAACCAAGATGTACCATCTTAGTTGAGACCCTTCAATCCAAATAATCCCTAACCAACCAACCTGTCAATCAGTCCCAGAAAAAGTCACCTACCCTATTGGTTCTATTCCAGCTTACCTACAGATATGTGAGTAAAGAAAATGGTTTTGGTTTTAAGCCACTAAATCTTGGAGTATTTGTTATGCAGCCACAAGTAGCACAATGAGTTATATTACAAGTGAGTTAACCAAGTTCACAGGAAAATCAGAGAGAGATTTCATGTTATAGGTTATGATGATCAATGTAAAGCCACACTAAGTTTTAAAATGATTATACATCTTCAAATTAGATTCTCCTTGACACACAATTAGATATTGTGTGTGTGTGTGTGTGTGTGTATGTGTGTGTGTGTGTGCGCGCCCACGCATGCGTTTGTATGTGGGTGTTTGGACAAATGTACTCATCAACAAAAGATCATATTTTTAGATGTGACCCCAAAAGATAATGCATTCAACTACCTTTCTGTTTTAGAAATCCCTTCTGTTTGATGAAGAGGTATGGTTGGATAGAAGGAGTAATTTCTAATGTCCTCTGACACCATGGGATAACTATAACTTATAACAGTTAACTTTATATATTCACAGAGCAATGATATTTGATGGATTACCTCATCTGATATGGTCCTGACACATTATATATACATACTGAAATATCACACTTCCCTTATAAATATGGATGATACTATGCATCAGTTGGAAAAATAAAACATGCATTCAAAAGAAAAAAAGTCACTTTCATCATACCTCTAAACAAGGACCCCAGCTTGATCTATTTTAGTCAAGGGAGTTTCTTATGACTTAAGCTTGTTTCTGCCAATGCTAGTGGTTGAGGTGTTATCCCTTAGGCCAAGGTGGCCATCCAATAATTTCTAGTGTTCTTCATTCTGTTTTCTGGAGCTGTAGCTACAGATACACCCAAGTCTTCTTTCTTCCTGCCTTCCTGGACAAGCATTCCCTTCAACTTACATAGTTAGAGGTTGTTTTTTTCTATCTGTTCCTTCTATAATCAATTGTTTCCAGATTGTTGATAATTCATATTTATATTGTTGGTAAGGTATGGCTTTTGGTTCATTTGCTTTTGTGCCAGTACTGGGCTTGAACTCAGTGCCTGATGCTCTCACTTGACTTTTTCTGCTCAAGGCTGGAGCTTTACCATTTGAGCCACTCCTCCATCTCTAGCTTTTTTCTGGTTAACTGGAGATAAATCTCACTGAGTTTTCTTCCGGGTCTGGCTTTGAACCAGGATCCTTAGAGCTCAGCCTCCTGAGGAGCTAGAATTAGAGATGTGAGCCTGGCTTTTTCTTTTCTCTTCTTTTCTTTTCAGATAGTATCTGGCTTTAAACTTGTGATCCTCAACTTCAGCCTCAGTAATAGTTGGAATTATAGGCATACACCACCATGTCCAGTTTTAATATTGCATTCTTGAGAATCTGAAGACAGTCATCGCATTATCATCTGTGTTGTTAATATTATTCACAAAACAATAAGAAAATGAGTTGTTTCATTCATTATTCTATTGTTTTGTACCATTTTACAATTTATCCCTCCTGCTTTTATGCTGCATATGCATGAAATGAACATATGTCATTCAAATTGTTGTGTGAAGCAGTTAACACTTTATTGTTCCATGTCCAGGAAGCAGTGAGTAAGGCATTCATCTCTAATGTGGATTAACCTTTTTGATTTAACAAATGCTAAGCATATATCACAGTATTCCTAAATTATGTTAAATGGAATGGTATGGAATTTAAGTGACAATGAGAGGCAGAGAGGAGAAGTAGTCATCAGAAATCAGCTTTCTAATGTTACCTATATAACACATTACGATAGACTTCGTGGCCTAGGACAAGATACCTGTGAACTCAGGTTTCTGTGGGTGAGGAATCTGCATGTGGCTTAGCTGGGTTCTTGCTTACACTGCACAAGCCTATATATGATCTGTCCAGAATACATTCTCCATCCAGAGGTTGACTTAAACAACTTAGATTGTTGGCAGGATTTATTTTCTTGTGGCTGAATGAACAGGGGCCTGGACTTCTAGGCTTACTCAACATGACTGCTCCTTTTATCAAGTCAGCAAGAAGAACATGTCTAGTATTACAGCAAGGTGACAACTTATATGGGTGGATCCCTGTAATTAAGGGAGTGACATGTCACCTTTGCCATATTCTGTTGGTTGCAAGCAAGTCATGGGCCACCCATATTCAAGGGAAGAGGACCTAGGAAGATATGAATGTGAGCCATCTGGCTGTCTACCTTAGGCTTGGAGTTTTCATAAAAAGGTTATTTTAGTACATGAGATGATTTTATCCTGAGAGATAGAAAGTAATGGAAGAGGAGATGGAAGAGAAAGCAGGAAAGCAAGAACACATTAGGAGATGGGATTGTCTGGATGATATAGAGGGATGCATTAAAGAAGGATGGGAAATAACATTGGTTGGTGTATGAGTTAAGGCCATATAGATTTTAATTCTCCAGGGGCAGCAAATACACAGCTAATGCTTACTTAAGCCCAACTGTGTATGAGTCTAGAGCTGATGACTGAGTTTTGAGAAATTTGGCAAGTCAGGTATAAATATATCCAAATAATGTGGGGTAGGTAGTAGGATTTGAACTCAGGGCCTCAAGCTCTCATTAAGTGCTTTTGCTCATGATTGGTGATCTACCAGTTGATCCAGGGCTAAGCCTAGCTTTATTTTTTACTGGTTAATTGGAGACAGAATCTTGAGGACTTTTTGTTCCAGCTGGCTTTTTGAGAATCAGATCTCAGCCTCTTTAGTACTAGGATCATAGACTTGAACCACCTAAGATAAGTAAATCCATTATTGAAAATCAAAAAGTATAAATTATTTTAAACTAATTATGATTTATGCTAGATATATAACTCATTGGTGGAGAGCTTGCCTATCAAACACCAAATCCTGGGTTTTGTCCACAGTATTGAAGAAAGAACCAACAAAGAAACTTTTTCAAGCAACAGTAATACATACACAAAACCCATCCATTTCTACTTATTTTACTGCTTTTTTCTTTTATCTCTGTTCTCAAGGTATTTGCACCTACTGTCCCTGTGTGCTTGAAATACTATACTTTTTTTGAGTTCACTTATATTACAAGGGGCTTAATTGTGATATTTATGTATGTGCAGAGTGCATTGGAACAAATTCCCTCCCTCCCCCATATTGCCATTGATCTGCTCCTTCCTCTCTCCTTTTCCAACAGGTGGGGTTTGGTGTGCTGTCTTTATGTATACAATACACATCTATATGTAATGTATGCATATACATGGAATGGAATACAACATAGTGGAGTTCTATTGTGTGTCTCTTGCCATCTGTGCATTGTCACATGACATTTGCAGTTTGAAACCAGGATTAGTGGGAAATTTTAAACCACACAAAAAATAGGAGATACTAACATTCAGAGCTGTTTTTTTTTTTTTTGTAGGAGTTAACACCAATGTTTATACAAGTTTGGATGCTTATTTTGATTGCTCAAGCACCATAAAATCTGAGCACAGAATGTGATCACCACCAGTACAAGGGCCTAAAAATATCAGAGTGGAAATCTCTTAAAGCCTTTGAGTTTTCTCTTTTGATTCTAAGAAGACTCCACAGTACCTGTATTTACTTATTAGTTTATTTGCTTGTGTATTTATGCAGTGGTATGGGATGTGAACCAAGGGCTTCCCATTTACTAGTCAGATTATCACCTGAACTCCCCAGATTTTTTAAAAAAAACTTTAGTTATGTTTTGAATAGAGTCTCATGTTTTTAGACCCCCCCCCCCCCATCTCTGGGCATCTTCATACCTCCTACCTCTGCCTCACCATAGTTGGGAATAAAGATGTGCATTACCACACTTACTTTCTTCATGACTGAGGCAAAAAAGGAAAAAAAGATGGTCTTGAACTGCCATTTTCATATCTGACTCCTGAGTAGCTGGGATTATAAGTATGCATCACCATGCCAGACTATCATATCCATATTCTAAGCAGCAAAAAGAAAGGAACATAGTGGGAAAAGTAGCACCCATATTTACAAAACAAACCAAAATGCCTCTGCAAGTCTACTAAGACAGAAGAAGCGATAGGAGTTGCAAGTGTTTGAGCTGAGGACAGTGACTTCCCTTATGCTATGAAGTAAGGTTTCTGTGACTAAAAGAAATGGAGAAAATAGACTTTAAGCAGACAACACTGTCAGTCTCTGCAGTATTTGTGTTGATGAGTGGCTAGGTCAGACTTTACAAGGTACAGTTCTTCCATTACATATGTCCATATATCCACTTTTATAGTAATAGCAGTTCTGGGAAGTACAAAGATCTCACTATCATCCACTCTACAGGAGGAAAACGTTAGAGGGGGCCTAGAAGTAGTTTGTTACCAAGTTAGTAATTAAAACAAGCCCTCCTTCTAGATACCAGCTCTCTCTAGCTTATCATGTCAGTTCCCTACCGTGAAGAATTTTGATAACCAGCAAGGATTCTAAAACAAATCTGGCATAATTGAAAGGATAGGCAAAATATCAAATGCAAAATGCAGTCAAACCAAGCCTGGAGGAGCTGTGTTAACACCTGGCTCTATTTTTATCTCAAATGCTTTATATTTATAGCCAACTCCCTTGCAGTTAGTTGCTTCCTGCTGGTAGAATCAAGGCTGGTGGTTGATATGTTGTATGGAGGAGTTCAGATTTACTTCCTGGAATTTGTTCTAGATAGTTCATAGTAATTATCTCACTTTATTTCAATATTTGTCATACCACATTTTGCTTGTTCTACAGATTAGCTAGGGCTGGTACGTTGGTCATCTGTAATTGCATACATAGATGACAGAGCACTGGTAATTTTCCTCCACAAAAACACAATAGTGTAAGGGGAGTGAGTTTTCTTTTATTTGTAGTTTGATTTTTCTCTACTATAGAACAACAATCCTTTAAAATATTTTTAATACACTAGGATATGATAAATTATACAGGTCTCTAGACAGTCACACAGTGAGACCAAAGGAGTATATTCTTAGGAGAGGACCACGAAGGCTCAATAGCTATGTGTATATGACCATATAAAATAATATTTATTGAAATGAATGCCAATAAATGGAAATGAGGGGTTTTCTTTGTTTTTGTTTTCTTTACCTTTTGTCTTGTTTATTAGTTTATCTTTCTTTGGAAGGGTAAAGGGGGGCACAGGAAGGGTGAGACAAAGGATGAACAAATGCAACAGTGATGTTCACTATACACTATGTTGAAAATGAACTATACAGCTTGTGGGTAGGGACAGGAGGGGAAACCTGGAGGAGAATGCGGGAAGAGGTGACACTGTTCACAAAGAAATGTGCTTATTAACTGACTTATGTAACTATAACCGCTTTGTACATCACTTTTACAATGACTATATATATAAATATATATAAGAAAACCAATGAATCAGTATGTTAAGCATAGAGATTAAATATTGTAATTAAACTACAAAAATTATCAGAATGGATGAAGGATGCTCAAATTACACAGTGCCTATAAAGATCATGTAATAAACATACAAACATGTTAATATTGGAAGTAAAAAGTTGGGAAAACATAAACCAATCACATCAAACAAAATGCAGTAACAGACAAAGTAACCTTTTAGGACGAAATTTACAGTTATATATCATAAAGATAATCAGAAAAATATAGTAACTCTAAGTCTATATTTAATAACTATTTAATAATTGTGCATACTCAGTCTCACTGATGTTAAGAAAAATTGTGTTTCTGTTTTGGGAGTTGAGGTGGTTCCTGGGTGTGAACTCAGGGCCTTGTGCTTCCTAAGCCCTAAGGCCTTCTCACCCCAGCTTTTTTTTTTTTTTCTTTAGTTATTTTTGGGATAGGTAATCATACTTCCCCTCATCCCCACCAGGACCATTCTTGGATTTCAATCCTCCTACTTATGCTCCTATATAGTACTTGAGCCAAAAATGCACATAACTACACCTGTCTTCTAGGTTGAGACCTCAAACCAAGATCTTCCTGATCTCTATCTCCCAAGTAGCTAGAGTTACAGATGTGTACTGTATTTTCTTCTTTATGAAATACCTTTTAGGGACTGGGAATGTAGCTTAGTGGTAGAGTGCTTGCCTAGCATGCATGAAGCTCTGGGTTCGATTCCTCAGTATCACATAAACAGAGAAAGCTGGAAAGGGTGCTGTGACTCAAGTGACAGAGTGCTGGCCTTAAGCAAAAGAAGCTCAGGGACAGTGCCCAAGCCCTGAGTTCAAGAAAAAGAAACAAAGAAAGAAAAGAAAACAACTTAAAAAATCATATTAGACAAATCAGTAAGTTTATATCATTCCGTTGGCAAGAGTAGGGAGAAGCAGGCATTAGGGGCATTAATTAATGCACCTTTTAAATAGTGCTTTTGGCTACATCAATCAGAATTTAACGTATGGACTATCATTGAGTCAACATTTCTACTTCTAAGAGTTTGTCCTCCTCACATATATATATAAAACACACAAAAAAAATATGACATGAATAGATGCTGAAAAGATATTTGGTTAAACACAACTACTTAAAAGAAAATCTCTTAGTTAAGGTAAGAGTAGAAGTTGTGTTAGTATTATCCATTCTCCCAAAGCTTCATGGCTCAAGAGCAGTAAACACTCTTCATCCTCCCATTGTCTGGGGATCAGGTATTTGAGAGGAGTGGAGTGTAGGCTGGAAGTTCTTACTCCATCTCTCAGGAAGTTCCAGTCAATACTTCGGCCATCACTTCCACTATACCAAGTAGTTAAGGACCTGCTGCAAGTCACATGGCCGACAAGCTAGTGTTGGTTATTGGCAGGAGACACTGTTCATTTGTGTGAATGAACCTTCTCCCAGGGTTTCTGGGTCTCCGCAGATATAAAGGCTGGCTTCAGGTAAATGATCTAAGGAAAAGAAGAAACCCCAGAGAGAGTATGTGGAAAGTGAAAGGTCTTTGATGACATAATTTTGGAAATCACATGTCATTGATTTCTGACACATTGTTTTTGAACACATGGTTCAGTAAAATTCAACAAGGGGGGGAAATACTATGCAAGGACCTGAATGTCAGAAGGAAAAAAATGTTTTAAACCATCTTATATTCTGGTTTCCCCAAAAGAGAATTTCTTTAATTATAATTATATGTATATGTATGTCTACAAACATCCTACAGCAAACATTATAGATGGAAAGTGATGTGATTTTCACCTGAGACTAAAACAAGATTGCTCATTAAAACCAATGTATAGCTTTGGTAATTTCTAATGAAAGTGGTGAAGATTAATATGCCTTATAAAGTGGCCTCTAGCAATCCAGCCAGAGGTACGGCTCTTCAGCTCAAGGTGAGCGCTCTACCACTTGAGCCACAGTGCCTCTTCTGGTTTTCTGATGGTTTATTGGAGATAAGAGTTTCACAGACTTTCCTACCAGGGCTGGCTTTGGACCATGATCCTCCGATCTCTGATCCTGAGTAGCTAGAATTACAGGCGTGAGCCACCAGTGCCCAGTTTTTGCAATGATTCTAACTGCCTTTTGTGAAAATACAGTTTCTATTACCTAGAATTCACCAAACTCCCAGGAAAGTTCTATTCCTCCAGGAGCCTACAGGAAGCTCATCTGGCTGGCTTTAACAGCTTTAATCCTCTTCTGTAGGGGTAAAGCACAGACAGACCACTTGTAGTTTAGAGGACATCGGGTTCTTTGTTGATTATGGCTTAAATTTCTCCATGTAATAGTGGTACATGGTCAGATCTCGGAAACTTTTCCAGGGGAGGAAAAATGTCCATAGACATTTGCAAAACAGAATTTTGCTTGCAGTTTTTGGAGTGGGTTAGGGATGGAGTCCAGGGAGTTAAAATAGCAGGATTAGTGTAATTAGTTTTTCTACGTGTCAGAGAGCTCAGTAGGGATTACCTATTTAAATTCCCACTATGACTTTTAAGAAACCTTTCAGATTGTAAATGAAGCAGTTATCCATCAAGTTAGGCAACACCATATAGGCTTTGGAAGTAAAATATGGTACAAAACCTATCATCAAAATGCAAACTTAATGCCTCTAAAGCTTTTAGAGAAAAAGGGAAAAACTGCTGCTTGGGTTATGAGAAGTCAAGAAACGGAAACAAAGAGATCCTTAGGTGTGTTTATTTATTTATTTACTGGGCTCAGTAAGGTTGGTGAATTCATACGGAATACCCTCTTTTACAGGAAGTGGCTGGACCCCACAACCCAGATCTCCCCATTCTAATGAAACCAAATCCAGCTCACTTTTGGAGAGCTGATGCTGGCCTTCTGGAATCCCAGCTCTCTAACCAAAGAACATGCCAATCAGGCATCGTGCACTGAGAGGGACCCACTCCTCACCTACCTCCTTGCTGACAATAAGTAAGTAAGACCAAAATCATCCACGGGGCAAATTTACATTTACATTTATCCACGGGGCAAATTTATGTTTACATTTAAGGACGAGTTTGTTTTTACTTTTGTTTATTTACTTATTCATTCATTTATTTTGATAAATTTTATCTTATACAACTAAAGATTAAGGATATTTTAGAACAGGAAACGTAATAACTTTAAAATTTATCAAAAATAAACACAATATTTTTATTTATCTTCCCTTGCTAAGCCTGATCTGGATAATTAGTGCATACATCTTAATTACAGAAAATGAGCAAGAATCCTATTTTTAACATCTTGAGATGTTACTTAATATAACATCCAGAGAATATTGCCCAGTATGGAGCAAGCCGACAGCTCAGGATACTGGTGAGCCATGTCCCTTACAGCATGCTTGGCTTTAAATCTGCTCACGTATATGTATATATGTATATAAATATATGTATATATGTGGGTATGTATATATGCGTGTATATGTGTATATATGCGTGTATATGTGTATATATACATATGTATGTGTATAGATATATAGATACATGTAGTAAGAGAGAGATCGGAGCACATCTCCACTCAAGGTTAAGAGTCAGGTGACGGGTTGGGAAAGTGGCTCAGTGGTAGAGTGCTTGCCTAGCATAAGACCCTGGGTTCAATTCCTCAGCACCACATAAGCAGAAAAAGCCAGAAGTGGCGCTGTGGCTCAAGTGGTGGAGTGCTACCCTTGAGCTGAAGAGCTGAGGGACAGCGCCCAAGCCCAGAGTTCAGGTCCCATGACCAACAAAAATAAGAGTCAGGTGGAAGTTCACATGAGAACCAAACAGCATACATGGGAATACTTGTAGTTCCTTTAGTCTTTTCCAACTATATCCACTCTCTGGATATGAATCTGTGTCTGTGTATTTGTAAAACAGCAGAAAATTGGAAATGCAATTGCATCTTCTAAATTTAATTTGGACTTGAAAATATTTGAAGAAAACATTACTTCCAAAAATCTTATGTTTAAAATGTGTCATCAATTCTTAGCATCTGAGCTAGGGGATTGATACAGTCCTTATTCATAGCTGCCTTTGGTGCTTTAAACAACAGACTTTGCATGAGGTCTCAGAACACAGGAAGTCCCTGCAAAGATTATGAAAATCATTGGTAGTAACAACCTGACCCCAAACAAATCTTTAAACTGCAAAAACAAAACGGTCAGAAACACTCTGAACCTTTCAAGGACAATAGACAGATAGATTCCATTTTAAGGGAAATCAAATTTCTTTTTCATGGAGGTAAATATGAGCTAAATATATGCAAATTTAGTCATCCCAGGAATACAAATGACTTCATTTTTAGAAACGCATTTGACTTAAAAAATTATTTTGTCTATGTCTACATAAGACAGTCCAAAAAGAATCTCTGACACAATTAAAGCTAATTTTTTTTTAAGCATTCTAAGTTGAGCTGTCTGTTCTGTGTAAATCAAACCCAATCAGGGCTGTGCTCAGGATGGGTGTGGTCTTTTCTAGCTCATGTTTTAGATTGTGCAAATATAGTTCTTTCTTACAGGGGCAAATGCTTGCCTCTTCTGGGTAGATACCTAGTGTAGCATGAATAGTAAGAGGAAAGTATCTTAATCCAGGTATTTTTTTAAAAGTAAACAGAATAAGCTTATCTAGAAAGAAAAGGAAAGAAAGAAAAGTTAGTGAGAGCAGACTCTTTGAAGAGAATTCCAGACTGGGCATCCTAGTCTAGATAATTCTAATGTAAGAAACTATTAGTAAAATCTATTCAAAAGGTTTATTTATTGTGGGGATACTGGTAAAATTGAGCAAAACTTTGTGGTATGAGGAGATAATGGACTCCATGTTAGGGCTGGGATTGTAGCTCTATGGTAGAGCATAGGCCTAGTATGCATGAAGTCTTGGGTGTAATCCCCCGTACCACCCCCTTTCCTCTCAGTTAAAAAAAAAAGAAAGTCCAGAGGAAGAGATAAGGGGTTGGTAACTGGATTTGGTCTGGGCTCTGTGTGTATTAGAAATCTGTATATGTCACTTTTCATAGTAATTACTATAGTTCCCTAAATGTGTAGGGCATAGCTCCTCTCACCCACTATGCTTTCTTTTTATCATATTATATATTTCTTATCTAAAAGATCCTTCAAAATGATTTTTCATCTGTATTTAGAGATGATCATATAAATGAAGTTTAAAAAATTTACACATCTAACCTGGCGCCCGTGGCTCACGCCTGTGATCCTAGCTACTCAGGAGTCTGAGATCTGAGGATCACGGTTCAAAGCCAGCCCCAGCACAAAAGTCTGTGGGACGGTTATCTCCAATTAACCACCAGAAAAAGCTGGAAGTGATGCTGTGGTTCAGTGGTAGAGCACTCACCTTGAGCTGAAGAGCTGAGGGACAGCACTCAGGCCCAGAGTTCAAGTCCCACGACCAACAACAACAACAACAAAATTATTGACACACAGAAATATATGAAAACAGAGCGCAACAAAATCGATGATTACAAGAAACTTACAGCTTTGAAAGCAGATACTGGAAAAGACAAAAAACAAAATATACAGAAAAGGAGAGCTTCTCTTGTGAGTACATGTAGGTAGGACAACTTGCATCTTCTTCGTATAGAATCATCACCAAGAGCTTTCAAAAGCATAATTTTTTTCTGTGCTTAATCAGCTGGTGATCATTAGTCTTGGTGCTCATAGAAAAGAAAAAAGCTAATGTCAAGACTATAGGGGTCCATTTTAGGAAATAGAAAAAGAAGAAAATAAATCCAAGGTGAGCAGAATAAAAAAGGAACAATAAAAATTAAAATAAGGTTTGGGCTGGGAAGGTGGCTCAGTGGTAGAGCGCTTGCCTTGCATACCTGAGGCCCTGGGTTCGATTCCTCAGCACACATAAGCAAAAAGAAAAAAGCCGGAAGTGGCACTGTGGCTCAAGTGGTAGAGCACTAGCCTTGAGCTGAAGAGCTGAGGGACAGTGCCCTGGCCCAGAGTTCAGGCCCCATGACCGGACCCCAAAAAAAATTTTTAAATAAGGATCAATGAGATTAATAGAAAATCAATAGAACTAAAAGTTGATTCTTTTTAATTTTGTGCTGCTCCTGGGGCTTGAACTCAGAACCTTGCACTCTCACCTGACTTTTCCACACCTGAAGTTGGTACTCTGCTCCTTGAGCCAAACCTTCACCTCCAGCTTTTTGCTGATTAATTGGAGCTAAGAGTCTCTTGAATTTGTCTTCCTGAGATGGATTTTACCCAGAATCCTCAGATCTCAACCTCCTGAGTAGCTAGGATTACAGGGATGAGCCATGAGTGCCCAACTTGATCAGTAAAATTGAAAAACCTCTAGCTGGCAAAGTAAGAAAAATGGGAGGGAAGACACTAATAATTAACATCAGAAAATGCTGGGGATGTAAAATCAGAGGTGGAATAGATGCTTAACATGCCCAAGGTTCTAGATTTAATCCTGCCCTCCCCCCAGAACAATATATCAGAAATGAAAGAGGGACCATAACTACAGGTACCATAGATATTGGAAGAAGAAAATAGGAATAATATGAACAACACTATGCTAAGAAATTTGATAACCCAGAGGAAACGCACCAATTCCTTGAGAGACACAATCTAGCAAAACTCACAGAAGAAGAAATAGGTAACTTGAAGGCCTATATCTGTTTCTTGCGGGGGGGGGGGGGGGGGGGGGGGCGGGGGGGGCGGGGGGGGGGGGACTGTATATAATGTATATCCTACCACAACAGAAAGAACCAGACATAAATGCTTTTATTGGTGAATTATCCCAAACATTTAAAGAAAAAGGGGAAAAAAATCAATTTGACATACATACCATGGTCCATAGCTGTTTGGTAGTTATTTTTTGTTTTAAGACAGTTTCTAACCAAGCTGCCTAGGCTGGCTTTGAATTCACTGGCTCAAGCAATCCTTCTGCTTTTGTGTCCCTGGCAAAGCTTCACCGTGCCAGGCATGTTTGTTATTAAATAAATCTTCAATGGGAGCAGAGTTGAGATTAAGGCATTTGTACAAATATAATTTGGATCATGATGCTATTTAAAATTTGGATACTTTATTCATTGTGAATGTTTGCATTCAATTCCATTTTTAAAATATTGAATTAAGCCAGCTACCGTTGGCTCATACCTGTGA
Source organism: Dipodomys spectabilis (assembly GCF_019054845.1). Taxonomy (NCBI): domain Eukaryota; kingdom Metazoa; phylum Chordata; class Mammalia; order Rodentia; family Heteromyidae; genus Dipodomys; species Dipodomys spectabilis. Next base: position 7,609,994 of record NW_024870686.1, on the reverse strand, counting down.
TCCTAGCTACTCAGGAGGCTGCAGTCTGAGGATCACAGTTCAAAGCCAATCTGGGCAGCAATGTCCAAGAGTCTTTTTTTTTTTTTTCAAGAGTCTTATCTCCAATTAACTACTAAAAAAAAAAAAAGCTGGTAATAGAGGTGTGGCTCACGTGAGAGGGAGCTAAACTTGAGCACAAAAAGCTCAGGGACAGTACCCAGGCCCTGAATACAAGCCCCAGGCCTGGCAAAATTACACGAATAGATTCTATATCTTGACAAATGAGGGGTTTTTTGGTTTCTCCAATTTTGTTTCTAAGGCAAGTGCTTCACCATAGTCCCAGCCTTGTGGGGAGGGAGACAAGGAAATGATAATTGGACGTGAAGTGACTTGAAATAAAGAGATGACTTGAGTATGATTAGATGTGGTGTTTTTCTCTTTTCTTCCAGTGGTGATGGCTTGTGTTTTACCACCCACAAGGACACGGTGCTAAGCAACATGTAACGTGATACACCACAGAGAGGATGTTGTGTGGTCTGGAATCAACTGAAAAGGTCTCCAGTTGGCCCTGGGCATCGCTGGCTGCCACCAGGTTTCCATCTCTGTAAGATCAACCGTGGTTATTGAAAATCTAGGCCAACCAGTGCTGTTTGGCAAAGCACATTTGTACCTTTTGATTGACTAGTTTGTTTATTGTTCCTTAATGCATTAAACTCATCATTATGTTCTTTTAAAAGATCTGTAATAGTGGAAATAATCCATGCTGAGGGTGTTTTAAAAGCTAGGTCAATAAAATCCTTGTAAGGCTTATCCTGCCCAAGATTACTGCCTGCCAAAGGATAATCAGAAAATCCTTCCTCTTGTCTAAAAATTGGTTTAAGAAATGGTTTCCAAATTTGCTAGAAAAATGAGCAATCTGTTCTCAAAAATCCAAATATAGCAGACTCTAGGTTGGGTGATACATATTTGTTCCTTCCCTAAACCTACTTCCCTTTGTAATCCTCAATTTGTGATAAAAATCATTTTCAGGAAATGCCAAGAAATAAGTATAGCTGTTATTCTATTTATTGAGGGACATGCATTAGAACCTATGACTATTAATACCTAAGATGTTTATAGAAAGATGTGGGTCTTATTAACCCAAAAACTGGTCAGCAATTGGTAAGTGGAAAGCTACTTAGTATTGTTTCTCTAGTAGCAGTGATGAGTTTCTAGAAGTTCAACAAGCCCGATAACTACACGAGATTTTATTCAAAGGTAAATGTATTTTGAGAACTAGAAATCGACATGCTCTAAGTGAATAATGAACTCTTAGGAAAGAATAATTGCCTTACAAGTCCAAACAGAGTAGAAGCAAGTCATTTTCAGATTCCTGGCACATCCGTGGCCACTCCTAATTGGGGTGTGTCAGAGCCGGGGGTCCTTTCTACTTGCTCACAGTAGGTTGGTTGGAGTTAGATATGGTTGAATGAAAAAGTCAGTGGAGGAAAGAGTCAACCTTGCTTCTCTGAAGACAGGAAACCATAGAGAGATTATCAAGATGTGCTGTGTCTGTTGCTGGGCTTCCCCCTTCAGGCCATGAAAACAGAACACTCAATCAATATTCTTCCTGCTGTGTGGACAGCCTCAAGGAGGAAGATGAGCACTCATTTTACTAGCTCCTGATTTGGATGCCCCAGTAGTTTGGGAAAGTGGGGGAAGTGCATAAGCTGGGTTCATCTGTAAACAAACGCTAGCTTTCTAAGCAAGAAAGCAGGAAGTGTCAGTGGAGGCTTGCTCTATCCTCAGGGCCAACCTGCTAATAAGCGGGAAGATGGAAAAGGATGGAGAACAGGAAAGGACTGACTTGAAAGGATTGGAGGCTAGGGGTGCCAAAGCCTGCTTGCTGTCCACTTGGTACACCTTCAAAGTGGGTCTCAGTATCTTTGGGATACTTAGCTGCACACTTATTCTTTGTTAGCACTAGGTTACAGGAATCTGTGATTCCTAATCAGTTTGTAATCTCAGTTTGTAATTTGATACAGGTATTTGAACCACAGTAGAATTTTGAAGCAATGTACAACTGCCCAAGTCCTTTCCCACTTGACTACAGCATTTCTGAAAACCCCTCCCTCCTTCACCCCCCACCAGCCTCTAGGACTGTTTGTGGGCAACCAGCCAAGTCCCATTCCTTTGTATTGTGGGTTTTATAATGTAAAGGGAACGATCAAGGTCTGATGTACCTCAAGTAAATCAGAGATCTGGTTACTGGACTCCATTTGTGTTCCATTAGTAGAGAAAGAAGCTAAAATTCAGGCTCAGTTTGTGGTATCTGTGCCCACCTGTCCCCTGTCTCCCACCAGAAGTTTTTTTGTTTACAATGAGGAAATACTATTCTGGCTGAATATATATATATGTATATATGAAGAAGGCAGATAGAATAAAAAGTATAACAAAAAGCATACAGCTTTCCCATTAGTGTGACTGTCAGGATGAAGTAATATGTAACACAGTTTCGCAAGCAGAAAACCAGGAAGCTACTTTTCCATGATTAACTGGCAGAAATTTTAAGGTTCTTTAAAAGTTCTGCTTCCTTTATAAAAACAGTGCAGAAGAACAGCACCCACAAGTCTTAAGTCATCTCTTAGGTACCTAGAGCCCTTAGGTCATCCTTCTACCAATCAGTGATTACTTCAGGATTCTGAGTTTGTCTAATTCATCAGAGCAGGTAGTGACAATCTGAGTTCTGAATGAACATAGCTATACTAAGAATGTGTGTGTGTGTGTGTGTGTGTGTGTGTGTGTGTGTGTGTGTAGCAGTTCCCACAGTTTAAATACAATAGTCATTCTGGTAGCTGATGCCAGATCAGGTCCCTTATATGAAAGGGGTCCCTTCATAGACTCACTTCCCTTCTAGCACTAAATCCCCATAAGCCTATAGTTTCATGCTTGGGTTTAGAGAAAAGAGAAAGAAATGCAGGCAAGGTGAGGCAAAGCAAGGTGATGGCAAAGAGAGGCGAGAAAAGGAGAGAAGGGACAAGAAGGGGGTTAGGGAGAGGAGGAGCAGATTTTAAATGACATTTAGCTCTTTACACCACTAACATTGGGAAGTTTACCTAGGAAACAGGAATACACACATGAGATACTTCATAAAAATTCATCTATAACTTGGAATTATGTAAAAGGCCCAAAAAGCAGGATGCTCATGGGACCTGGGAATAACTGGGAGGAAAACCTTAGGGAAGAATCATTCATGAAGGGCTTTGCCTGAACAGATCTGGAGATGTGAGGATTTGGACATTTCATACACATACATATATACAGACAGACAGACAGACAAATAAATAGGGCATAACTATACATAGGAGAAGCATATCTGTGTTCATAATGCTCACCTTTGTCTCTATTTGTATGGACATCATTACTTACCTGAGTGTTAGTCTAAAGACATACAAGTGCTTATCACTTTCAGAGTTTCTCTTCAGCTCATTTAGGTACGTAGTATGTGGTGTGGTAGCTAGCTGCAGGCAAACACAAACCATGGCCTGTAACACAATGAGCACTCAGGTTGAATAGTTCTCTTTATAGTATGAAAGATTCTTCAGTCTGCTAAGGAAAATCGGGTTTGCAGTGTTTTCTATGGAGAATGTCTTTTGTTTCTAGGGGTCCTCCAGCCTTCTCAAACCCAAGCTTGTATGAAAACAGTTTGCAGAGCTCCCAAACTCAGTTTCTTTCTCACTTGAAGTGCCATCTGTTTGAATCCTGTGGCCTGGTCTCAGAAAAGACTGATAGAAATGATTCCAATAAATAATAGTGGTACATACTTACTGGTTGGTATATGAGAACTAAAATGTAACTGAGGCATTGAGTACTGTTTGGTGTTGTACAAAGAATCATCAATAGAGACTAGCTATGTGGAATATGACACATCCATCAAGAGAATACTATACAGCCATGAAAAGAATGAGGTAATAGTATAAGTACTGATGTTATGAGATGTTACACTTCATTATTGTGCTTGTAAAGGCATAGCAATCTAGAAATCTCTGATAAACTATAATTACCTTTGAATAGTAGAATTGTGTGTATATGTATGTGTTAAGTGATACATTTTGAGTAGAATTTTTAAACAAATATTTCTTTTCTTTAATAATAGTTTAAGAAGATATTTAGACATGAGTGTTCTATGGTTCAACTTAGAATGGAGTTTTTTGAGAAATAATTCCTTTGTGAATCAAGAAGCATCTTTAGGAGAAGTTTCCTATAGTGTTCTTTTGTTTATATCCTAGGTAATTTCTCCTTGTGATATAAGTGAATCAGAAATTCATTGAAAACACCTTTGGAACTGTAAAGAAAAATAAAAGTTAAAAAGACCAAGTGGGAAATGCTGATATTGCTGGAAGAGAAAGGTGAAAAAGAATGCTTTTAGTTACTCTAATATATTTATATTTTAATTGGCACACAATTATACATGATTTGGGAGACAGTAACATTTCAACCTATATATACAATGTGTAATTATTAGATCAGAAACAACCATCATAGGTATCACTTCAGGCATTATAATTAATTTTTGTCAAGGAAAAGACACTGATGGCAAGTATTTCAAACAGTACTAAAAGGTAATTTGTTGTATATACAAACGTATATGTGAATGACTTTTTTCAGTACTGAGGATTGAACTCAGAGCCACTTGCATATTAGATAACTGGTCTACCACAAGGTACTTCCCTAGCCTGTGAATTAATATGTTTTGTTGACAAAGATAGATCAAATAATATACATTATTTATACTGTTTCTCTCTTCTTCCATATACAGAGAAGCACACTAATGAAAACATTTTCTCTCTCCTTCCTTCCTTCCTCCTTCCCTCCCTCCCTTCCTTCCTTCCTTCCTTTTCTTCCCTCCCTCCCTCCCTCCCTCCCTCTCTCTTTCTTTTTTCTTTCTTTCTCTCTCTCTCTTTCTCTCTCTCTTTCTTTCTTACTTTCTTTCTTCCTTTCTTCCTTTCTTTCTTTCCTTCTTTCTTTCTTTCCTTCTTTCTTTCTTTCCTTCTTTGTGTGCCAGACCTAGTACTTGAACTCAGCCTGGGTACTGTCCCTGAGCTCTTATGCTCATGGCTAGTGCTCTACCATTTGAGACATAGCTCCACTTCTGGCTTTTTGATGGTTAAATAGAGATAAGAATCTCATGGATTTTTCTGTCCAGGCTGGCTTCTAACTGTGATTCTCAGATCTCAGCCTCCTGAGTCACAGGAATGAGCCACCAGCACCCAGTCATTTTCCATTTCTGTTTACCTATTTTCCTTTATTGATGCTTTACAATTCAAAAGTAATGTTTGCTCATTGCAGCAGCTGAAATGGTACCTTTGTATCATACATAAAGTAAACGTCTTCTTTGGCCCCATCTTCAATCCCATCCCCCTGAGCTACCAATGCTAACACCTGCTAGATAACTTGCCAAGATTTTCCTTTGCTCATTCAAACAGATGCAAATGCACATTTACATATAGATAGATTTTGTTTGGGTTTGTTTTTACTCAAATATAATTAAAGTAAATACATTAGTCTATAATTTGTTTTATTTCCTCCCCCTTCACTACGTATCAGGAACATTCCTCATAATTGGAGAGATATGGCTCCATTATATATTTTCTTTCTTTTCTAATTTGTGTCTTTTTCTTCTCTCTATCCTGTATGTGTGTTCATGCACTCATGCACACATGCACACATGCCTGCCTGTGTACATAAACTACTAGGACTTAAACTCGGGTCCTTGCTTTAATACCACTTGAACCACACCTCCAGTTCTGGCTTTTTGTTGGCTAATTGGAGATCAGTGTCTCGTGGACTTTTCTGCCTGGCTGGCTTTGAATCTTGATCCTCAGACCCAGCCACATGAATAGCTAGGATTACAGGCATGAGCCACTGTGGCACTTGGCCATCCCCTACTTCTTAAAACAAAGGAGAATAGGACATAGGATAGCCCAACCACTTCTTCACATAGAAAACCACTGAGTATTTATTCTTTCCTGTAATTGAGTCCATTTCTCATTTCCTGAGCTTCAAAACCCACTATCACTGAGAAAGGGATTTTGTGGATTAAGAACGCCAAGTAACAACATCCCATTTTTCCTGTGCTCAGCATCAATTAAGAAATAGAAGCAAAAGCCAAAAGAAAATACTCCTTTTGAGAAGGTAGACTATGGAGACCATTAAAACTAAAGTCTAACTCAGTTTATCCCTCATTCTTCAGACCCATAGATGTCATGGTTGCAGTTGGAGGTTATGGTCTGGTGAGGAAAGAAGAAGAATTGGCAGAAGTACCTCCTCTCTAACTTCTAAAAGACATGCAGTCTGACTTTAAGGACTGAAGTGGGAAAACGGGGATAGGAGAAGGACACACCCCACTTATCACACTCTGGAGAGTAAAACACACCACTGGAGCTAGAGTCATACTTCACTGTGTTGTTTGACAAATATACATCGCTAGCATCGAATTGTTTATCCCAGAACAGATACTACATCCTCACCTTGAGGCGATGTTTATTCTGAGAATACCACTCTCAGATGGGAAGAAGCTGCTGCTTCTGAGAGCATGTTTTACCTTCCAAGGTTTTACTGGGAAGACCTTGATGCGTACAGGGACAGGGTGATGTGTACCCAGAAACAGCATCCCCTCACCCCCAGCTCCATTGCTTTATCTGCCACATGCAAAATATATCATCTCTCCAAGACTCCATTGTACAAATTTTGTCATTTTGTCTCTCCCAGTTTGCTGAAGACCACTGTGGCCATTAATGAATGGGGGAGCCGTGTGAACTTGCTGGATTTCCTGTGGTCCAGAGTGCCAGACTTCTTTCAGTCAGGAGTAGGACAAGATATTATTGCTAAGCTAAATAGGCAAGATAGGAGCACATCAATATCTTTGCAACTGACATCATGTTGTAAAAGTCAACTTTCAGGACAAAATTGGTGCTATCCCTTGGAAGTATCTAAAACTAAAAATATATACCTATCTTTTTGGTATGGTTTGAATATTTGTTTCCACTCAAACTTCATGATCCAATGAATAATATTAAGGAGTAGGGATTTAAGGAGACAACTAGAAATTGCCCAGGAACTTAGTTCATTTTGTGCTGCTATGATAGAATACTACAGATTGGGTTCTTTATACACTAAGTTGGGAAGTTCAAGGTACCAGCAAGTTTGATGTCCATCAGCGTCCAGGTCTCTGTTTCTAAACAATGTCTTCAGCTCACCATCTTCTGCAATAAAGAGCAGAAGGGAAAGGAGGAAAAGAAAGCAGGGAGAAGGATGAGAGGAAAGAAGAAGAGAAGGAGGAAAAAGAAGGGAGGGGAAAAGGATGAGAGGGGAAGATAAATGAAGGGAAAGGAAGGAGGGAGAAAGGAAGAGGGAGAGCAAGAGACAGAAAGAAAGCAAGTGAGAGAGTGAAGAGAGAACACACAATACTTACTCCCGAATCCCTTTCATTAAAGCATTAAATGCCCTCAGGAGGACTTCTTCATGGTAAAAACCACTTCTTAAAGGCCATGTTCCCACAACAATTATACTGGTAATTAAGCCTCCACTCATAACTCCTAGTCACTGATAATTTTGTTATAGAGGTACAGACAGACAACTTTGACCCAGCTATTTTATCCCAGAATTTATAGAAATAAATCATAGACACATTCATGAATATCAGTAGAAATGATATTTATTGAATCATTCTACCATAATTATGAAAATATCAAAGTAATGTAAATGTCTTATTGATAAGAGATGAGTTATACAAACATGGTTCATATATAAAATGGCATAGCCATGCAAGTAAACATATAATAATAAGTATCAATACACACTTACTAGGAAAGTTGTCTAAGACAGTGTTGGTTGAAACCAGTAAGATGACCACATAGATTTTGTTTTTGGGGTGTGTGTGTGTGTGTGTGTGTGTGTGTGTGTGTGTGTGTGTGTGTGTGTGTGTGTGTGTGTGTGTGTGTGTGTGTGTTTCTGTATGTACTCAGAAAATAGAATCAGATACTCTAATCTCTCTCCCTCTCTCTCTTTCTCTCTCTCCCTTTCTTCCTTCCTTCCTTCCCTTCTCTTTTCTCTTCTCTTCTGTTTCTCCTCCTGCTCCTCTTCTTCCTCCTCATTCTCTCTCTCTTCCCCAGTATCAAACCCAGGTCCTCATACTTGCTGAACAAGCTCTTTACCGGTCATCCACACCCCCATCCTTACTTCAAATAAGGGTACATTCTCACCTGCTTAGGGTCAGAACTGCAATATATGAATTTCTGGAGGATTCAATTCAGTTGATAATAGCACTGAATAATTTTGATAAATAGAAATCATGCCATTGAAGACTCTTAATGCAAAGCAGGTCAACACTGAATCCTCAAGCATTTTGAACTAATAAACATACTGGTTATCCTCATGTAAGTATACTGAGGGTATTATATTTCAGACTGTTTTTTCATGAGGTGTGATTATTCCCTCAACTATGATTAACCTTGGCCCTGCAGGAATTGGAGGCTATCATTCCCAGTCCTTGGGACAGCATCTTCTCATGTGAGCATATTCAATTGGGTGCTTTCTAAGTAGAAAGAATGACTGACATCAGCTTTTGTCTGTCCACTTGGAGGGTATGTTGGGCTATGAATTGATCTGACAACAGCAGTAGTGGGAAGAGGAAAAGCTCCAGACTGACAGAATTGGCAGCCCCTAATTCCTACTTTGGAGATCCTCTTCTGCCTTTGGCTTCTGAGTATGCAAGGGGAGACTGAGCTGAGCATCTGTGTGCCTCAGGCTAAAGGAGACAGTGACAGAGAAGTTCTCATCAGCATTTTGGGGACAGGGCAGGAGAAGCGGGGGGGACAGGAGGGCAGCCAGTTAGACATCTGGAAAAAATAGGAACTCCATACAAATCAAACCTGGGCTCAGAGGCCAAAGCATTGAATCCTGTGTCTCTATATTTCCCATTAGAATTACTCACGCACACAAACAACAGATGGAAGAGATTAATGAGACATACTATATTCAAGGAAAATCACCGGATCTGAAATGTGAATGTGGCATTATCAGCATTTGGCAGAGTGCACAAGGGCTTAGCAGAAGATGTCGTCTGCTTCAGGTTCGTGGGCATTTGCGGTAAGCAGACCCAACCCCACTTCTGACACCTGTACCCTAGGAGCACCAAAACTGAAACGGACAACTGTAACAAGGCTAAGAAGTACACAACACAGGATCTCCTCACTTGTGTATTTTTATCTATTTTGCTGTGCTGACTTTGAAGCGGGAGGAGCTGGCCTGTGAATGTGGGCCCACACGGCCATCTGGGTAAAAATTGGAGAACAGATTTCAAGCCCCTTAGATCTTCTGTTTGGTTGGAAATTAGCTTCCTTCTTGGACTCCCATTTGCAATGTTTAATGGAACAGAAACGATCAGGAGCTTGTTGATGGTTCATGTTAGAGAGAAGCTGTCCTCAGTGTCACAAATGAGCTCTTTGCCCATTTAATGGTTCATTGCAAGTGAATGTAAATAGATTTCTGCATCTTGGCACTAAGATACGGCATTCAAGTTCCGAGGAAGACTGCAAGACAACCAAGCTACCTAACGGGGACTTTACCTGCCTGCCCTCACAAGTCAGCCTGTGGTCAGTGGGTGGGTGGTTCAGGGCTTAAAGCAGCCAGAGGATCCTTTTGGAAAGACATGTACATTGTGTGTGTGTGTGTGTGTGTGTGAGAGAGAGAGAGAGAGAGAGAGAAAGAGAGAGAGAGAGAGAGAAAGAGAGAGAGAGAGGAAGAGAGAGGAGAGAGAGACTCAGAGAAATAGAGAAACAGAGACAGAGAGACAAAGACAGAGAGACAGACAGACAGAGAAACAGAAATACTGGGGTTTGACCTCAGGGCCTTGCTTGCTTGCTTGCTCAGCTGTCACCTTATCACTTGAACCACACCCAAAACACAGGATTTGTTTTTTTGGGTTTCTTTGGCGGTTATGTTATTTTGAAGGTGGAGACTCATGGGTTTTTCTACCTGGGCTGGCTTTGAATTGTGATCCTCTGGATCTTAGCCTGCTGGGTAGATGGATTATAGGTGTGATCCACTGGCACCTGTCTAGGAGTATACATCTTTAGGTTAGTAGCCACCTCAGTGGACAGAACAGGTCTTTTTAGTATGAATGTATATGGTGAGAGCTGGCTTGCAAGTAGATGAGACTGAACTTTGTTTCTGAACTTGAACACTATCGCTTCTCGGCCTTTTGGCTAAGATCAAGTGTAGCATCTGAACTTGAACACTTTTTGTAATACAAAGTGGTCACTAGCAGATGGCCATTTTCCAGAATGACATTCCAGGACCTGCTGCTTGTAACACTTCCAACAGTCTGGCTCCCTGCCCACCATCCCAGGCACACTCCTGTTCTGTTCTTCACTGTGGATGCTACTAGGTACCAGGTGCCAGTGAATACAGCTTTGCCTGGGGTCCATACTGGTGTGTAGCACTTCATGGAATCTGGCTAATAGGGTACAGAGTGAGCATCTTAGTATACCCTTAAAAATTGTAGTCAAAGCCGGGCTCTGGTGGTTCACGCCTGTAATCCTAGCTACTCAGGAGACTGAGATCTGAGGATCATGGTTCAAAGCTGTCCCAGGTAGAACCGTCTGTGAAACTTTTGGCTCCAATAAACTACTCAGAAAAAGCCAGAAGTGGTGCTATGACTCAAGTGGTAGGAGGCTAACCTTGAGCACAAAGAGGCCCAGGAACAGCACCTAAGCCCTGAGTTCAAGCCCCATGACTGACAAAACAAATGCAGTCAGATCGTAAACATTTTTCTATAAAATATTTTAAACATACAGGAAAATATCAATATAACAAACATTTATGCATCCACCTAAAAGCCTTTTTCATTTTTCTTCCTATTAAATATTGTATTATTTGATGTGTCATAGCCTTCTCCCCTTGGTTTTTTTTCTCTCCTCACTTTCCTCCTTCCGACCTCAGTGGGTTCCTTTAATCCAAAGAGTATTTTTCCATCTTATGCCATTTTTTGCATTTCTATTATATGTGTATAGATCTTTATAAACGACAGTGCTATTGTGCACTTTTGAACTTTAAAGTCTTTGTTTGGGTGTTTGGGGGATAGAAATGGACTAGTAGAGCCAAGCCTATTCTCTGCTGCTCGTAACTAGAATAACTGGTCAATTCTTCCATAGTTTGATTTTTTTCATCTCTGATTTTGGAAGTTTCCATGCTGTTTAATTTCTGACTGTACTGTTGTGTTATATTCCATTTTACTAATAAATCATAATTTATCCTCTTTCCATATGATTGGTATTTATGCTGCTTACCTTTCTCTTGCCCTTCACAAAACATTGCCATGTTTATTCTAATACCTGTCCTATTCATACACACACATGCACATGCGTGTGCACACATGCACACACACATATGATCTACAGGGTTTCAGAAGATTTCTTTTTTTTTAAAAAAGTCCTAAATTATAGCGAGGTGCTGGGAGGGGCCTGGCTCATGACTATGAGAGTTAGTCCTGAAAGATAATTGTTGTGCAAGGTCAACTGCAGGCAGAAAGGTTTGGTAGAGGGGCTGGGAAGGTGGCTCATTGGCAGAGCGCTTGCCTTGCATGCCTGAGGCCCTGGGTTCGATTCCTCAGCACCACATAAGCAAAAAGAAAAAAGCCAGAAGTGGCGCTGTAGCTCAAGTGGTAGAGCGCTAGCCTTGAGCTGAAAAGCTGAGGGACAGTGCCCAGGCCCAGAGTTCAGGCCCCATGACCTGACCCCCCCAAAAAAACAAAAAACAAAAAGAAAGGTTTGGTAGACTCCAGCTCCATATAACCAGGGAACAAAGCAGGGCTAGAGACATGGCTTAGGTGGTACAGAGGCAGCCTGGCAAGTGTGAGGACTTGAGTTCAAATATCACCAAAAGAAATCCTAAATTATGTCTTATTGTGTTAAAAGATAAATTTCTTTTATCACCCAAAGATATACAGTGTTAGAAGACAAAGAACAATCTAGAAAAAAATATTCACAGCACATGAAACTAACAAAGGATTATGTCCAACATGTATGCAAGATTCCTAGAAATGAATAGGAAGAAGACAAACATCTACAGCAAGGGACAAAGTAGAGAAAGGCAAATGGCAGGAGAAGCAAGGGGGAAAAATACTCACCAGCACTGATAGTGAAGAAATGCAAATCAGAACAACAGCAAACTCTCCTCAGGTTGGTGGGAAATGTTATACACCAGCAGCAAAGGTGAGGCTAAGGAATGGGGAATTCTCACCCTTCTAGAAGCTGTAGCACAGAACAACAGACAGAGCTCCAGAAAATCCACTTGTAGGTATACATGCTATACATATATTTTGTTGAAATATGTTTGTATTATGTGTATAGATATTAAATATGTATTTATATATTAATGTATGTTTAATATATAGATATACTAATTATATATTTCAACAAGTTTTATTGCCCCCCCACCTTAATTTGTGGGATTTCCTTTAGCATTATATAAGATTTATTAGACAATTAGAGACCATGAATTTTTTTATCTTGAATTTTTGTTTTTGTTATTATTAAGTAGTAGTACAGAGGAGTTACACTTTTTTAAGTGAGTACAATGCTTTAATGAGTGCAATGCTTCTTGGCCGTTGTTACCCCTTCCTTCCTTCTCCTCCATTTCTCCCTTCCCATCTCTAACCTTAATATTTTGTGTTTTTCATTAAACAGAAATTAACTTTCACATGTGGTCTAATATAGGGATATACTATTATTGCATTTTGCGGAATGATCATCAATGACTCCAGAAACTTTTGAGGGAAATATCAAATCTCCCATCATGATCCAATTCTACTTCTAGGAAGCAAAGGAGGAGATGGTGTTGGTAGAGACCCAAAGCGAAAGAAGAGGGGCATTCCCTTCAAGAGCTAGTCGGTCAGATGTAAACACTCATTGAAGTATGGCAGTATGGGAGGGAATGGATGAACAAATATGTGGTGTCGCTCTTCTTCTGCTCCCCATTCTTTTCTGTTAGACCCTGAAGCAATTCAGAGGGCAAGGGTGATGTAGGGTGTAGGGGAGGTAATCAGCAGGGATCAAGACTCACAGCCAAGCAGTGAGGGCAGAAGGAATCTTGGTATGTTCAACATGGAGGATGGCCCACAGCATTCTCCATGCTGTACCTCCACCTCTTTGAATCTATCCTTCTCCCAGAGATACACCACTAGTTTCCTCACAGTTTTCCAACCTGGATATGTATTCATACTTAGTATGTTGCAAAAGTCAAGTTTTGAAAACTGGATAGCCAGCCCAATCTATTGTTGCAAAGAAACAACAATATCTCTCTTGCCGGAGAAGAGACATTAGCTAGAGTCTTCTGTTCATAGTATGACTTCAGATTTCTTGGCTAAATATAATTAAGAACCCTTTTTGGAGAAAGTAATCTTTAGCTACCTAGCTGTGTATATTTAAGAACAGGATATTTGAAAGGTGGTTAGAAGCATTGAGGGGCTGGGGGAGGCTGGACAACATTTGTATTGGCTATGGAATGATCTGTGTGGGCAGTTCATTGGAGAAACCTTTGATGTCAGCTTCTAGATCTTTCCTCTGGGGCTATCAGATTTCCTGGAGAAGTCCATAATGTCTTCTGTCTTAACCAAGTTGCATAGGAACCTTAAACTCCTTCTTTGAAGCAGAACACCAATATCCTCAACTATATCTGGCGGCCCTTCATCCAGAGGGCTCTTGTCACCTGCTTTGGGGGGGCAGAGCCTCTAAGGATTAACTCTTTCCTTAGCAGCTTTGATGGTGTGAGTTGGGTAAGTCTTTATTCATCTTAACACAAGAGCCCTGTAAGGTCTACACAGGGACACCTCCCTACCTCTTGGCTCAGTTTCCACCCAGTATCTGTTACCTAGGTAACTGGCAGACCTGGAAGCAGTCACCTTCCCCACCAGCTAGGTGACATCCTGGGCCACCTCTGGTCACATGCCTCCCATCTGATCTTAGGAGGGTCCCAGTCCCTGAGGTCACATCCGGATCCAGTGTGGCCACACCTTTCCCCCACCTGGCCACACCTCTTCCTGTCCCTGGCCTAGAGAAGTCCTGGCCCAGGGGTAGGCGGCTCCTTCCTTCCTGTGCAGCCACCCCTGCTCCACCATGCATAGCAGGCGGAGGGGGGGGGGCAGCAGTTCGGTAAACTTCTTTTCCTGCTTTAACAGCGCTTGGTGTTCTCTTCCTCAGCTACCTAATGAAACCTACCTATTTAATATACCTTACAATCCCTTTTTCTATTTTCTGTAAGCTTTTTAGCTTTGAGACAAGAATGGTTTATTAGCTTATTTTTAGTCTTTCTTGAATGGAAAGAATGCATCTTAATAGATGTATTCAAAGTTATCATTTTCTCACTAAATATTTCTTGCACCATTTGATATTTATTATTTCTACTGTTGCAATGCTAAAAATATTTAATCATTGCCACGTCTTAAGTTTATGAACTTAAAGTCATGACTTACATAGTAATGGATTATTAAATTTCCCACATATGAGTGTAAACTTGTTCAACCACTTTGGAAAGTAGTGTGGAGGTTCCTCAAAAGATTCCACATAGAGCTCTTCTATGACCCAGCAATCCCACTTTTGGGCATTTACCCAAATGTTCACAAACAAGACCATACTAAAGCTACCAGCACAACTATGTTTATTGCAGCATTATTTACCATAGCTAAGATATGGAACCAACCCAGATGCCCCTCAGTAGATGAATGGATCAAGAAAATGTGGTATATATACACAATGGAATTCTATGCCTCCATCAGAAAGACTGACATTGCCCCATTTGTTAGGAAATGGAAAGACTTGGAACAAATTATATTAAGTGAAGTAAGCCAGGCCCAAAGAAACATAGGTCCCATGGTTTCCCTTATTTGCAATAACTAGTATATGTCTGAATCAAGCAGAAAAGGTCAGATAAGTTGATGTTAGGGAAATGAACCCCAAGATATGTATTCAATTTTTTTTTCTTTCATGCTATTGTTTCTAACACATTTATAAGATTATTTCTTTGTTGCTTTGTATGTCCCTCCCCCACAGTATAACCCCTGCTTTTACTGTATTTGATGTTGTTATAATTTGTGGAAGGGAAGGGAAAAAACAAATTGTTTAAATAGGGATACAGGTGGACCCATTGCAGCAATAAATGTACAAGATGTTATGTCGAAAAATGAACTTTACAACTTTGGCTGGGGGGAGAGGCGGAGGGGGGAGGAAGGGGGAAGAAAAGGGGGAGGTGGAAAGGGATAGGAAGAGGAAACAAAGGAGGAGGCAACAATGCTTGATAAGAAATGTACTCATTATCTTGCCCATGTAATTGTAACCCCTCTGTACAGTATTTTCACAATAAAAAATAAATAAATTTCCCACATATCTCATAAGCAATGTCTTTATTGTTAATTTCTGATCAACATGTGGTCAGACAACATGGCTTGAATTGCATGGTTTCTCTGAAATTTGTCCCCTATGATTGTGGCCATATTTTTGTTGTTGTTGTTTGGTTAGCTTCAGATATTCTATGTATGAATGAAAAGACATAAAACCTCTATTTACTGAGGAAAGATCAAACTATCAAACTAGACTTGAAACTATTGTTCTAACCATTGGTTTTTAAATATTTTTATTGGAACAATTTCTTCCCTTATTTTAGTTTTAGTTTAGCTTTATATATTTGTGACTATGCTATTTAATATATACATGTTCATGTTAATCTTTTGTATAAACTTATAGGTTTGTTTTATTTTTATTTCTTCTGATTAAAATTTTTTTCTTTTCTCAAGGCTAGTACTATTCCACTTGAGCAATACCTCCACTTCCAGCTTTTTTATGTAGATTATTGGAGATCAGAATCTTACAGATTTTCCTGTCTAGGCTGGCTTTGAATGGTGATCTTCAGATCTCAACCTCTTAAATAAGTAGAATACAGACATGAGTCCCTATCACTCGAATAAAATTTCTTTTTAAGAAAACATCCTTTTTGGTTTTTATTTAGCTTTTGTGGTTCATATTTTTTATTGCTTTACTTCCAGTCATACTATTGCTTTGTGTGTGTGTGTGTGTGTGTGTGTGTGTGTGTGTGTGTGTGTCTTGGGAGTGTCTGTTATAAAGCAGTGTAGAGCAACATTTTTAATAAATTAATCTTGATTCTGGAAATCAATTAACTTTTGTAATTGCACATTGCAAAGTTCTACTCAAGTGTGAGCAGTGAAAAAATTTCCTGTCATCTCCAGTCTATTAATACAACCAACCAGTGTTACTAGTGCCTTCCTTACTACAGAGAATTATTGTGAGTACAAGTAAATATATTTCTTTTTTTTTCCCAGTCCTGGGGCTTGAACTCAGGGCTTGGGCACTGTCCCTGAGCTTCTTTGACTCAAGTCTAGCACTCTACCACTTGAGCTACAGTGCCACTTCCACATTTTTCTGTTTATGTGGTACTGAGGAATCAAACTGAAGGCTTCATGCATGCTAGCCAAGCACTCGACCACTAAGTCACATTCCTAGCCCCTACATATTCTTTTAATAGTGGAATTATATGCACTGTGATGTGTCTTGCTCTTCATTTCTTAGAAATTTATTCTTAACTGCTTTATAAAGTACTTCCTCATTCTTTTGAATGACCACACATTTGTTTACATTATGAATGTCTCCTCATCTCTCTGACCTATCTCCTATTGGAATTTTAGGTAGTTTCCTACCACTGTTGAAAGTTTTACCAACAATGCTGTGGTGAATAACCTGATCCACTGTTTAAACACATGAAAGTATATTACAAACGAAATTTCTGGAAGTAGAGTTGCTGAGACAAAGAGCTTATGGTTTCATAACTCTGATAGATAATGTAGATTTCTGGTTTTTCTATTTCCTCCTCCCAAGAGCTTGGTCAAAGAAAAGAGATCTTGCTGAGGACTTTAAACAGGGGACTAAAGAAATCAAATGTGGAGGGTGGAAGTGGAGAAGAAAGCTGAGGAGACACAGGCCTGCCTGCTAGAAGCCTGGACTTTTGGGGGGTGAGTTTCCAGGAGGAAGATGGTGGAGAAGTAACTGCTGACCAATATGCCCCAAAGGAAAGAGGTAGGGAGACAATGTCCAGGCTTCATCCTTTCTGTTAAAGTCTCTGTCTCCCAATGTTTGTACACATTATGTCCTCTCCTTTTTCCTGGCATTCAAAATTCTAAAGAGAAGCTGCACCTGAATGATGAAAATGTCAGCTGCTAAATAATTTATCTTTCCTTTGTTTCTTTGTCTTTTTGAGGCAAGGTCTCAGTATATAGCCCAGCCTATATATTATCCCAGGCTCCTGAGTGCTGGGATTACAGACAGGTGCCACCAGTATATCCCATTGAGTCATTTTTCTTTAGATCTCTAGAACTCAGAATATCTTGGTATCTTCAGATAAGATTGGTATGTATACTTAATGCCTTTTTATTCTTTAACTAACACAAAACATGTAAAATGCTGTGAGGTTTAACTTGTGGAAGTATGTCTATGTAAAAAAAATCCTATAAGATCTAGCCTCAGAGATTTTTTGGTACATTATGATATTCTGGGCAAAGAAAGAGGAAGAAGAGGAAGAGGAAAGAAGAAAGAAAAGGAGATCATGGAGACACATGTTGTAGATAGGGAAGACCCTCACCTACTCCACTACCTGTAGCCATCCTGCCCTGCTCCTTCTTTTCCTCCCTATTAAAATCCTCTTGCATACTGTGTTCCCTGAGGTAGAATGTGAGGCAGACAGCCCCTTCATCTTCTCAGACCAGCTTCTGAAGAAACTTGACTTCTTTCCTACCAACTCTTACCTCCAGAGAATTGGTTTTTAAGTGGCAGCCAGCCAGACCTGGGCCCAGTAACATTCCATTTTAAAATTCCTCTTGGGAACTACAATTTCCTATGATATAGACTAATGCACAGGAAGATGAGGAATTGATTTGAAAAAGGATTTTAAAAACATTTTTTTTTTTGGTCCAGTTGTGGGGCCTGAACTCTGGGCCTGGGCGGTGTCCCTCTGCTCTTCAGCTCAAGGCTAGCACTCTACCACTTGAGCCACAGCGCTACTTCTGGCTTTTTTCTTTTTTGCTCATGTGGAGCTGAGGAATCGAACCCAGGGCCTCATGCATGCAAGGCAAGCGCTCTACCACTGAGCCACCTTCCCAGCCCAAAAACATTTTTAAGTATACAATTGCTCAATCTTCTTGCTGACCAATTCCATCCTCATGCATTCTACTGTTATTTAACTGCCATACAAAAGTGACTTCATGCTTCAGTGTGACACAGTGTAACTATCCACTTACAAAGTCTGACATGAAGCCCTCTTCCCCAAATACAAAGTCAACTGTTCACTATAAGCACCTCTCCTTTAGACCTGTCTTTCTTCTGATTATAAACATTACTACTGCAAATATCTCTAACTCATATTTGTCAGAAAAAGAAAAAGAAATCATTGGTTCATATATTCCTATGAAACTAGGAATAGCTATTCAGTCTTCATGTCAGTAACTAGTCATGAGGCTATGGCTGGTATTTATTATTTTATTTTCCCATCAACAATTACACATCTGCCAGCAGTTAGCTATTTGGGAATATTTTGGCATTTGAGAGAGCAGTGCCTTCCAGTGCCTTTACAATCGATCATGAATACTAGATACCACCAGATCTTTTTCATTCCATAGATATCTCTGCCCACTGTGTCCCAGGAACCCAGTTTCCTCTGGATAATTGAGAGTATTGGCTTCAGCCAATATAAAAATCTTTCTGCCCACCTCATCCATTGGTTTGCTACATGAGAACCCCAAAGAAGGTTGTCAAAGTAGTCAGGTGGGAGGTCTCAATTTCTAGTTCTTCTAATTCAGTTCCGTTGTTTTTTCCATGGTAGAAATTTCAGTCCCCAAATTCAATCTCCATATCTTTTCTGGCATCTCCATGCTAACTCTGTTTCCTTGACATTGCTAAGCATGCCAGAGTCTGCATTTGCCTCTTCATTTCTTTCAGGAAGTATGCGAGTCTTCCTCCCAGGGCCATGTCTCTGGCTGCAGTCATTGTAGTGGGATTTCCTTTCTGCCCTGGGGTTTGGGGGTAGGGCAGATCTAATGCCCTAATGCCAGTAATCAGTCAACTGATTTTACTCTTGGTCTTGAGGCTGTGTCCTCCCTTCTACATAACGTACAACCTCATATTCTACAAGACCTTGACTTTAGGATGAAGCCTTGCCATTTTCCAGCTTCCTCTTCTAAATGGCATCCAGAGTAAGGCTGACTCCACTCTGTACCTGAAGTAAGAGTGTATTTATTTCCTGCTATTCAAAACAGCTGACCTGTATTGATTGTTTTTCCTATCATTGGAACAAAATATCTGACATAAACAACATAGAGGAGGAAATACTTTGTTTCAGAGGAATTAGTCCAGTATAGTGGAAGTGTGTGGTAGAGTAGAGCAGTACTTCATGGTGGCCAGGAAGCCAAGACTCTGGAACATAGGAAGGTTCCAGAGGAAAACATAGCACTAAAGGACACACTCCTAATAACCCACTTCTTCCAACTAGGCCCCGCCTCTTTTCACCACTTTCCAATAATGCCATCATATTGTGAACTCCCATGATCTAATGATCTCTACAAATGATTTCACTGACATGCTTAAAGCAATCTTCACTATGGGCATAAAGATTAATCTTTGAAGTGATTCTCAACCTATCCAAGTTGTCAAACATGATATACCATAATAAGACCCCTTCATTGGCTTGGAACTCTGCAAGCTCAAGTTCTACCATGGTATCTGCTCCCTCTGGCTTCTGGTGCTTGGAGATGTTTAGCTTGCTCTTGAGACCACCTATGTTTTTCAATATAATATTTCTAATTTTTTGTTTTCAGCCAGTACTGGAGCTTGGCTTCTAGTTCCTCCTTGGCTTTGCCTGCTCAAGGGTGGCATTCTACCTCTTTAGCCAAACTTCCAATTCTGTATTTCTGCTGGTTAATTAGAGATGAGTCTCTCAGATTTGTCTCCCTGGGCAGGCCTTGTACTGCAATCTTCAGATCTCAGTCTCCTGAATAGCTAGGACTACAGGTGTGAACCACCATCATCTGGCTTATCTATAATTTTTTACGTGCTTGAAACAGAATGAACTTTTGGCACCATCTTGACTAGACTTCTCACATTGGCACACGCTCAGTTAAAGGTCTCTAAAGTCTAGTTCACATGTGCTACTGTCAAAATACATCTGACAGCTGGTACTTGTATGGTGGTTTGGGGGTACAAAGACTGGGGTTTATAATTTCTTTTAACAATAGTCAAGCTAGAGAAAATGGAGTTGTGTGTGAAGGCAGATTCAGTCTCCAAGCTCAGCAGGGCCTCTGCAGTTCACACTAGCTTGGCTGGCTTCCTGTTGTCTGATTCAGTGTATCATATGGCTTTTCCTCACAGGGAATGTTAATGACAGACTGTCATGTTCTTAATTACAATGGAGGTCAGCAGATAGGACTACAGTAAGTTGCCTGGCCCTTTTAAATTGTGTTCATTCTTCTGACTTTTTATCTCAAAGGATTCACTGCCTGGAGAACAATTCATGACCCTACAATCTCACATGACACTTCTGGCACAAGATGTGTAGGTTTTCCCACTTGTAAGCAATTCTCCAATTTGTTAAACATCAGCTGGGTGCCTTACAATTTAATTTAATTCTAACACCATTTACCCAGAGTCGGCATCGGATCCCAAGGTTATAGGGCTTAGTCCCCATGTCACCAGAACTGTGCAAACTCAAGGGGATGCCAGGAAACAGCAATCTCGACGAGGTCTGCAGAGTTTATGATGCAAGTGTTTGTGACACAAATGAAGACAGCCTTTGTAACACTATCAAAAGAATTTAAGGATGAGTCTGGTTAGGTGAGAAGTTTGTGGAGGTTTTATTTAGTAATGCAGAAATGCAGGAAACAAAGCACATCCCAAGAGACTGGAGGTATGGGCAATGGGAAGCCCCAGGTCTTTTGTGTGAAACATCTTTGTAGGACTCAAGTCTCTGTAGGGGTCTCTAGATCTTGTCACTGTCATGCTACTTGTTCTGACCATCTGGCATGTTAATCATTGCTGAGACAGCTCTCCTTTAATTAGAAGAACTCTGAGCCCAAGTCTCCTTAATTGACATAGTGATATATGTTTGAGAGTCTGCCAAGTGCTTTCTTCAAGGAGATATTTATTTACAGCCGAAAAGTCTATTGTTAGGAGATATTTATTTTCTTTTAACAAGATCTCTTAGTTCAAAGATGAGTTTTACCAGATTGTTTTTCTTGACATATTTACCCAGGAGGGGCTTATCCAAAGGCAAAACATTAGTTCAAGGTTAGAAAGCAGGGTTAGCTGTTAGAGCCAGACAGGGAGTGAGAGACTGTAAATGCCTATTAGTTCCCTGTTTATTCTTAGATGATGGTTCTCTGTCCCCTTATTGTCCCTAAACCAGCCTGCCTCACCTTGAGGCTGTCCCTTCACTTCAAATGTCATTCTCAAGTCCTGGACTGTGGTACTTCTAACTGGCTAGTTATGAATCCGTGGTTCATACAACCTCCACCCAGGTAGACAGAACTCAAGGAAAGGATCGAACTCAAGAGCAGTCAGATAGAAAAGATGCACACGGCCACGTGCTGTAGATGGGGATGCAGAGATTCTCTGGGTGCTTCACCTTCTAAGGAGTTTAACACTTCTGTGTGTTCAGTCACTCCAAGCTTACCAAATTTTGTTGCTGGACATTTTTTTATATAGCTTAGTAACTTCCCAACATTCCCAGAGGTCTGTGGGAGGGGCTCTCTAGGGGTGGGGGTAGGGGGTTTTACTCTAAGTCACTTCATTAGCATAATGATAAAAAATCTTTCATTGCTACAATTGTGATGAGTGCCACTCGATTAGAAAATATGTGCCTTGGACAGTTTTCTGCTGCTTTAAGAGACTACTGCAGACTAGGTAATTTACAAAGATTAGTTTGTTTGGCACACTCTTCAGGAGGCTGGGGAATCTAAGCACATTTGCTAGCACATGGCAAGTGTCACCACATAATTTCATAACATGGCAGAAGGGCAAACAAGCAATTGCAAGATAGAAATGGAGAGGAGGTGGAGGGGAAATGGGACAGAACTTTTCATCTAGAGCCAACTCTCTTGATAACTAACCCATTTTTAAGATAACAGCATTAATCCACTCATGCAGCCAAAGCCCTTACGACCTAATCCTCTAGTAAAGGTCCTACCACATAATACTATTATAATAGTATTTAAATTTTGTGAATTTTGGAGGGGACAGTCAAACTGTTGCCCGCAGAAGATAACAATGTACAAAGCTTCCTGTGATGGCACTCTCCTGTAACCCCGACATTTGGGAGGCTGAAGCCAGAGGATCCACTGTGGCAGATCAATCTGGATTACGCAGAGAGACTTTGTCTCAACAAACAAATAAGCAATGCCTACCAAGTGAGGCTAACGCAAGAAACTTCCAAAGACAGATTTCACTGGAAAAAAAACGTGCTCAGGTTAGATTGGGGCCATCTATTTTTCTTGAGCTAAAGCCACAGCCCTATTACAATTTGTAGTCTGAACTTGTTTGGAAAAAAGAGGGAGATTTATTAAATTTCCTTTTTAGTGCTCTTTGGCTAAGGGTGAGGCTGAGATGAAATCAACCCTAAAATGCCCTATGGTTCAGATACCCATATCAGGTTCCCTGATGTGGGAGGACTTTTCAGGTAAGAGATAAGTTGAACTGATTATCTAAGACCTAGAGATTGGGGACTGATAAGTTTGACTCAACGCCCTGGACTTGTGAGGACAGCTCAGTTAAATGACCTATACCAGGCTGATAAGATGACGTTGAGTGTTTGGCACCTACTACTTTTGTGTGCTAACTTTTCTCTTTAGTGAATGTAGATGCTTAATTTCTCCACTGAAATTCATGACCAGAGAGTTATTATAGCATTATTTATGATTCAGACTAATTTGGAAACCTCCTCAATGTCCATTGACTGGAAATGGATAAATATCTTATAGGTTAGCCATATAATAGAATATTTTGTAATTGTTAAATATATTGTCGTGGGATGATATTCACTGCCTGGCTTACAGTCATTTTAGAACAGCCTTCTAAATTCTTCTCCTTCATCCTTTGTTTCTTTCATACTCAGGAAAAAACTTGGGGAGAAAATAATACCATAAGCATCCCTTGTCAACTTTCTTGTGTGTCCCAATGCAAATAATTTCCTAACAGTTACTGAGAACTCATTGTGGCCTAGTCTTATATAATAGTCCCCTGTAGCAGAGGATTAGAGAGCAAGAATCAGACATGGCTTTGACATAAATGGCTCATGAGGAAGTTTACAAAATCATGTGAGGATGATTCAGTAGTGGATCTCTGTCTATACCATGTTGCACAGTATATGTTATTTGCTGCTATTAAAAGGAGAAAATGGGGCTGGGAAGGTGGCCAGTGGTAGAGTGCTTGCCTTGCATGCATGAAGCCCTGGGTTCAGTTCCTCAGCACCACATAAGCAGAAAAAGATGGAAGTGGTGTTGTGGCTCAAGTAGTAGAGCACTAGCCTTGAGCTGAAGAGATGAGGGACAGTAGACTGACCTAGAGTTCAGGCCCCACAACCAACAAAAGAAAAAAAAGGAGACAATGGCATGTGTCAAGGGACATCATCTAGGAGAGTCATGGTATAACTTCAGTCTTGTAAGAGAGGAATGACTTAAATAGGGACAGGAGAAGCAGCATTTCTAGTGGGAAAACCAGAATGTGCAGGGGACAAAAAGCACTGGTTTAGCAAATAAAAACATACCATATCCAGACAAACTTCCCTTCCTTCCTTCCTTTTTCCTTCCTTCCTTCCTTTGTTCTTTTTTCTCACCTGTCACTCTTTCTTCCCTCCTTCCTTCCTTTCTTTCATTAGATATGGATCCAGCTATTTACTGAGCACGACATTGAATCCTGAACTCAAGGGGTCCTCCTACTGCAACCTTTAAGTAGCTTGATGTATAGGAAAGCACCACCCTGCCCAAAACATCCCAGGTAAATTTTGAATTTCCAGTAAAGAATAAATCATTTTTAGTGGAAGTATATACCAAGTAACACTTGGCATATATTTATACTGAAAATTATGCACTTGTTTATCTGAAGTCCAGATGGATATAAGTATCTTACATTTTATTGGGTAGTGCTATTTTGGGTGTGCTCACGTGGATATGGAGCAACACCAAGAAACATGCCCAAAGTGAATGATTTGAATTATTAACCCACCATCTTGGATATTTAGAGGCCTATCAGAGTCTAGCACTGAGTCTCTATGGGGTTACCTTGTACAAATAACTCATGAACTCTGTACCATACTAGATCCTTTAAAAATGAAGTCATTCATAATAGTATAAGTATATATTAATGTCTAAGATAAAGAAACCAGACAACTGTCATCTTTCACATTAGAAAAGCTAACTCTTTTTAAAATTTCCAACCCATGGAGTTCACTACAACTTGCCAGTAGTTTATCCCTCCTCTCTTTGGGTACAACCAGTGTCAGTTATTTCTTCTAGCTTTGCATCTTGTGTAGTGATATGATTGTTCCTCTCTTCCCATGACAGTTAAACCTTCTTAAATCCTTCCCAAATGCCGAGTTCCTGACCTTAAGACTCCTCTCAAATGGTTGTTGGGTAAGAACATAAAATATCAAATCCTCAATCTTGCCTTTCTAGCCCCCTAAACACACTCAGAACAAGGGAAAGGGAACAGACAGACATTCTTCTTGTCCTCCTTAGCAGGTGGGAATCAGCCAGATTTGCCTTTGTGTGATCATGTGTTTTCCAAATGTGAGGGTCATTTTTCCTTTTCTGTAGGTGAAAGGATCATGCCTTTTCCTGTTCTCATCAGTCCCAGTGGTGTTGGCAAACAATCAGTTTTATGCAACGAAGGAGAAGAGTTTGGCAATGTGTTTCTTCTTGTCACTATGTTCATTCATTTGAAATAAATCCTCCTTGTTCCAGGGTGTTCAGGAGAACTTTTTATTTTTTTCCTACACAGTTGTTTATACATTTACATTATGGAGCTTTGCACCAAGCAATCATGCCCTTCTGTAACCTGAATGGCCTGGTAGGGCTACTAATACCATTGCAGGTGGCCAAAGACCATAGACCTGGCACTCAGCAGAACAGCTAGTTAGAAGAGACTTGTTTAAAATCAATTGTGGAAAATCATCTGTGCACTATCTGCATCCGGGTTCGGGTTATCTAAAATAGATCCAGACAACCCCATTCCAATCTGCAACTTTTTCAGAGCACAGCAATTAAGCAGAGTAGTGGAATCTAACCTGCTTCAATTTTTTTTTTTTTTTTTACTTATGTGGTGCTGAGGAATCGAACCCAGGACCTCATGCATGCAAGGCAAGCACTCTACCACTGAGCCACCTTCCCAGCTCCTCCTGCTTCAATTTATATCCATCAACTAGAGGAGTGTTAAGACTGAGGGTAGGGGCTCACTTTAACTCTCCAGGAATTGATGGATTCTTCCTGCTTTTTAATGACAGAGGCTTGTGTCCCTTGTCAACACCAGCTTCCTGTCACCATGTGTGTAGCACGCTTCATTAGGCATAAGTTTGGGTGGAATTTTCTTGTTTTCGTTTGGTTGGCTGAGTTTTTTGTTTGTTTATCAACTGTGGTGCTTGAATTCAGAGCCTGGGTATCGTCCCTAAGCTTTTTTGCTCAAGGCTAGCACTGTATTACTTCAAGCCACAACTCTGCTTCCAGTTTTTAGGTGGTTAATTAGAGATAAGAGTCTCATGGACTTTCCTGCCTGGACTGGCTTCAAACCACAATCCTCAGATCTCAGGCTCCTGAGTAGTTGGGATTATAGGTGTGATCCACTAGCATCCATTCAGCTTTTTGTTTTTTGAGACAGTATCTTGGTATATAATCCTGGCTGAGCTGGAACATGTGATCTTCCTGACTCTCTGCCTTCAGGCTTTGGGATTGCAGATATGTACCACAACGCCCAGATAAGTCTGTATGCTTTCATTCTGGTGAATGACACAAGTGTGGATTGGTTAAATCTTAGGTACTCCTAAGAAGAGAAATCAGCAGCCCTGGAGATCTACAGGAAAGCCCAGCCCTCCTTGACAGACTCACTTTTAACCTATCTGATACCTGGACCCAATGCCCTCTAGAATGTGATAGAGCAGCTGCCTGAGGAAATATGGGCTTCTAGTCTCTTGGGTCACATCTGTGATTTGGCTGGGTGGGAGGATCTGATTTGGCAAAGGCCATGCACTTCTTTTGTATGGAAGCCAAATAGGGGAATTAAGAAACATAAATTCTGAAAGACTAGATTGGATTGGAACAAGGCAGCTGTTGTTTCGCCAGAGTTTAAAGGGCATTATAAAGGCCATTAGGCCCAATTCTGTTTTATTTAGAGATTTCCTCCTTTCTTGTTTGAACACTTTGTTGTCTTTCAGGAGGTTGCACAGCTGTTGTGTTATTGAGGGCTCCACTGGACAGTGGACAATGGTAGCCCCAGAAATATGATCTCCATAACTCATCAATATCTCAGGCCTGTTAACCAGTCCTAGCTCTCAAATGTAACTTCTTACTAGCCTTTCTCTAGGTCCCAAGTGGACAGTTAAGACATTTCTAGAAAAAAGTGCAGTAAATTTTTTCAAATATTCATTGAATTAAATATAGGTTGACTAAAGGAATAATCAGGTTAAGCATTCCTAATTAAACTATTCAAAATCTGAAGTGTTCTAAAACCTGAAGTTTTTTTTTTTTGTTGTTGTTTTTTGTTTTGCTAGTCCTGGGGCTTGAACTCAGGGTCTGGGCACTGTCTCTGAGCTTCTTTTTTCAAGGCTAGCACTCTACCACTTGAGACACAGTGCTACTTCTGGCTTTTTCTGTTTATGTGGTACTGAGGAATCGAATCCAGGGCTTTAGGCATGTTAGGCAAGCACTCTACCACTAAGCCACATTCCCAGCCCCTGAAATTTTTTTGAATGGTGAAATAATACCACACGTGGAAAATTCTACAGCTGACTTGGTCACAGTCCAAATGCAAATACACCAAAAATGTCATGTCAAATTACCTTCAGGCTACAAGGTGGGTCATTAAACAGAAATGAATGTCATGTCCAGACATGTCCAGTCCCCTCTCAATATATGCAAATAGTCTGAAATATGGAAGAATGTGAAATCTAAAATGTTTCTGGTCCCAAGAATTTTGAGTAAGAAATACTGAACCAAGCTATTCCGAAATCTGAGAGCAAGAGTATCACTGTCTGATGCCAATCCAGGCAGAAAAATTCAAGACCCATTACAAAAATAACCAGCAAAAACCAGGGATGGAGAGTCATAGCTCAAGTGGTAGTACTCCTGATCAGATGAGAGGTTCTTACTTCAAACCTCAATATCACCAGAAAAACAACAAATTGAATCTGTACTCACATTTTCAGGAGTGTCTCAGTATTGACTTTAAATCCTGAATGTAACTGAAAAAAATCAAAACAAAACATCATGTCGTCATCATTTCTTAACATTCCCTGTCTCCTCGGCATGGGTCTCCTCCAGATGTTGCTGTCATAGTCTTAAGCACTGGAGGGAGGCAGCCTCTCTCATGCTGGGTCCTCTGCATGGGAAAGTATTCTTCCTCATTCACACTATAAGGAAAGGCCCACCAGACCTAATCTCCACCTGGATGGCAGCACCTGCGCAGTGGGTGGAGCACTCCCACTTCCAGCCCCCCCCCCCCAACGATATAAAAGGGGCCTCCAAGGAGCCAGACGGCGCCATTTTCTCCCTTTCCTCATGAGAACTTGGCCTTGTCAGCTCTGCTGGCAATAAGTCTTCTCTTCTACTTGACTTCTGTCTGATCTTTTGGGTTACTTTTTTTGGGATTACTTTCTGTATGGTTACATTTTTTCCTTCACACGCAATGCTAGAATAATCTCAGGTCTTAGGTCAAGAAACATCCTGGAGAATTCCTGACTCCTCATCTGGGCTTTTCCATAACACCACAAATCTCACAGAGGATGCCCGAAGGGAAGTCCCCAGCTATTGGGAGGAAAGGTGCCATATTTGAGAGGAATAAGAGCTTGCGTTCCCACAGATGATTGGAACAGGGACCATGTCTTTCAGTGGCCAGCCATATAAAGAATGCATTTAGATGCTGAGCATAGGTGGCCTGTAATCTTAGCCACTCAGGAAGCTGAGTAGCCTCCTGAGCCTGGGCAGGAAAATCTGTAAGACTCTTATCTCCACTAAACTATAAATTAAAAAATAAAATAAAATAAAGCCGGGCACTGGTGGCTCACCCCTGTAATCCTAGCTACTCAGGAGGCTGAGATCTGAGGATCGTGGTTCCAAGCCAGCCCGAGCAGAAACGTGCCTGAGACTCTTATCTCCAATAAACCACTCAGAAAACCTGAAGTGGCTCCGTGGCTCAAGAGGTAGAGTGCTAGCTAGCCTTGAGCTGAAGAGCTCAGGGACAGCTCCCATACCCTGAGTTCAAGCTTCAGGACTGGCACCAAAAAATAAAAATAAAAGTGCATTTAGGATTTTAGCACCATGGAAAGGTGATGGAGGACAGGAAATTTGCTGAAGCACAGTGAGCAACTTTTTTCTTTCATAGAGAAAGTCTCCTAACATTGCAAGTCCCCTGGCCTCTGCCCTCATACTGTCTGTCACCTTTCCCATCACCTTTCGCAAGCATCTACTTCTTTGGCATAGGGAAGATGCAATTACGTCTGAGCAGGTGAAACAGCAGATGGCTAATGCTTTTCTTTCGTCTCAGAAAATGAAGGCAAGAAGAGAGAAATGATACTGCAAAGTCCAATGCATGAAAGAATGTCCCAGCATGGCATGGGGTATGGTGGACCAGGCAAGAGCCTGGTGTGAAAGCCTAGGAAAGGTTGACTCTTGCTGAGTCTGGGGGAAGGGGGGTGTTGGGGAGGGGGGGAGGCAGGGCAGGCCTAGACTCAGGATAGGTACTCAGGCATTTTGGGAAGGAAAGAGCAAGTGACAGCAGCAGAAGGATTCTTATTTTGGGGGTCCCATTGGCAGGAACCTATTTGCCTTCCTGTTTTCTTTCTCAGCAGGTGGTAGGAAAGAAGAATGAAGAGAGGAAAATCCCCTGCTTCCCTTCTAAGGAGGCAGCAAGCACACCTGTTGTTTACACGTGGGGAAGTGAGCCCCCTTGTGAGTCCTTCCCAGGTCCCCATGGTAGTGAAGTGTATGACACTGGAGGAATAATTATACTCAGAGGTCCTAGAGTGTGAAGCAAGGCATGTCATGCACCCAGGGAAAGACAGAGAGAGGGCCTCTGGGGGCAAGGCCATTATTGAGGGTTGGGGTTTACATAGCATAGAAGAGAGCACTGATGCTTTTGAAGGTCACTAGGTCACAGGCAGGGGATGTCAAGAAGGGGAGCTTGTGATAGCGACTGAACTTATCACTCTTGTGCACCTGTGTGCTTACCGTCTATGGGGATGTTGAGGACATCAGGAAAATAGAAGTTTGAACATTTTACAATACACCTGTATATTCTATCTTAATGAACCCAAATGGAATGGTGCTGACCCAATCTTAACACCCCCCATTTTTATGTAATACATTTGTATTACATAAAAATGGGGGGTATTTATAGGTGAGAAAGACTGTAATATTTGCAAAGCAGTTACTTTGGGCCCAGATACATCTCTAGCCATTGTGGAAATGCAGAAATTTATGGCAGTTTTAAAATACTGCATATCTAATGAGCACTTTATTAGAAGGTACATAAAAAAAGTCTGAGGTCAGGATGCTAATCACTCTGTGGAGGTTTAGGATCTTGGAAACTGAGAGTGAGTTGGGTGAAGAGTTATTGGACATGAGGTTCATAATGTCTTGGAGAATAGAGGCAAGATGCACCCACTCCTGGCTTCCTTCTGTAGTGGGGAGGGGAGTGAGACCCAGTGAGACTGGGTGTTGGTTTTAGCCAATGATTGTCACAAGAAATGCACACCTAAAGTTTAAATTTCCCTGCTCAGGTTTTACTGGTGGGAAGCAGGGGAATAGAACAAAGGGTGGTGATGGTTCCGCTGGGTTAGGGCTTGCCCTGCTCAGAAAACAGCAGAAGCAGAGTTACAGAGTTACAATTACAGTTACTAGCTAAAGTAACAAGTTGCCAGAGAAGTCTTATCCACAGCACACTCACATTTATATCTTAAAATCATTCATTACCCATTTTCCACAATCCAAGTTAAATATCATATTCCATCTTTATGGCCTCCACCATATCACTTCCTCCTCACATGCACAGGGGAAGGGGTGGTGGGCTCACAGAATCTTCTTTCTGTTGTGACCTTTGTGATGCTAGGGTTTGACCTCAGGTCCCCACTCATAGATTCCCACTAAACATACTTTCCTACTGAGCTCTGCCTCATCCCCGTCCTAAATCTTAGGTGTGCAATTTGTTTCCCTCTGGAAAAGATCAACTCTGGGTTGGACCAAGATCAGGATAGTTTTGTGTTTTATATATTTTCTCTTTAAACCCCAATTGGTGATGGTTTTGAATTGAAAACATTCCTCATATGCCACACCTTTTTTGTTACTGTTGTTCTTGTCTTGTTGGTGCTGGTATTGGGCTTGAATTTGAGGTTGGCTGTCTCTTACCTTTCTTGCTCAAGGCTGGAGTTCTACTACTTGAACCACATCTCTATTTTTGGCTTTTTGGTGTTTCTTTTTTAATTTTTATTTTGTTGTAAAGATGCTGTGCCAGAGAGGTTATAGTTACATGAGTAAGGTGATTTCTTGTTCAGCATTGTTACCCCTGGAGTTCCCAATCCTGGCTGACTTTAGATCTCAATCTGATCCTCAGAGATCATCCTTTTGAGTAGTAGCTAGGATTATGGGATTATAGGCACAAGCCACTGGCACCCAACAATACTTGCTTTTTTTTTTTTCTTTTTTTTTTTTGTACTGGTCCTGGGGCTTGAACCCAGGGCCTGTGTCATTGTCTTGAGAATTTTGGCTCAAGGCTACTACTCTATCACTTAAGCCACACGTCCACTTCCTGCTTTTTTTGGTACTTTTAATGGAGATAAGAATCTCAGAGACTTTCCTGCCCTGGCTGGCATTAAAACCAGAACCATCAGATCTCAGCCTCCTGAGCAGTTAGCTAAGATTACAGGCATGGGCCACCAGCACTCAGCATCCATCTGCGTTTTTTGGGTAAAGTTTAGATTGAATGATCAGGTTTGGAAATCATCTCAGGAAAGCTTGTGCTGGTCTGGAACTTCATTGAGACTTTTCATGGAGAGGTTGAGGTAGATGAATGGCTGTTTACTCCACCTACACAGGTAACATAATTTACAACCACAGCAACATGGGAAGTAGAAAAATCTGTCATGATGACTAACTTTATGTTATAGGCACAGTGCTAGTCACTTAATTCTTGAGAAACATCAGGTGATTACCTAGGCAAAAGTAGCCAAGGAATCTCTGGCCTCAGATATTTTTTCAACTTCTTAGTTCCTATAGCAGAATTGAAAGCAATGCACTAAAGCAGGATGACTATACAGGACTACTAACCACTCTTTTCAATGTGAGAGAGAAAGGGAAACTGTTAGGTAGAGAGGGATAAGAAGTGGCAGATATAACATGTGGCCAATAACAAGTGTCCATCATGGCCTTTCTTGTTCCCATTGTGCACTGTTCACTACCTGCTCAAATGCTTCTGCTTCCCATAATGCCCTAGGTACCAGCTCAACCAATGAAAAGAGCCAGGGTGGTGAATGCACAAGTCATCAAGTAAGCAACCAGTGCAAAACCCAGGAAAGGAGATATGGGAGGAGGCCCTGTACTATAAAACAGCTCTCTGAGAGGACTCCAAGGGACCTCTAACTCCCGATGGAGAGTCTTGCTACTTTCTTTTATGGCCTTCTTTTCACTTTCAACTAAGCTTACTCTGTTTACCTTACTCACTTACTTTAGTGGGTAGAGAACATGAACCTGGCCCTAGAGGAAATACTACTGGGGGAAAAATGGGCTCAGGCACATACAGAGTGAGCGTTCAGCTTGGTGGTCAGTCTCTTGGGTTCTCTTGACTCCCATGCTATCCAATGTCTCCTACCAGAAATAAGTATTGATGCATCTCTTCCATCTACATTGTACCCTTGACCTCGTTCTGGCTACCACTATCTATCTGCTGCCCCCAGCCTCACAAACACCTAACTCAGCTCTCTGCTGGCTACACCCTCTTCCAGCCCATTCTCCTGGCCACAATGATCTTTGTACAAACCAAATTGGTTGCGATCACATCAAGCACCCAGTCCTTCTTCTCTGCCCTCCTGCTTCTAGGATGAAATCTGAATCCTTCACCATGCTTCACAAGGCCATTTCCACTAGCCGAGGCCTGCTGCAACCAGCCTCAACTCTAACTACCAGGCCTTTCACACTCTATCATCCTACATTTTGGTCACACTGGTTCACATTACCTAGAATGGATCAGGCCTCTTCTGCTATGCTGGTCTTTCTCCCCTGCTCTCTTTTATCAGGCAAATTCTTACCATCTTTTATACCTTTGTTCATTGGGTTGGACCTCTAAGGTGTTCCTTTGTCACTCTACTCAGGGAATAGCATGGGCTGCCTTAAGCTGACAGCAGCATGGAAGGCCAACACTCTCAGAAATGCATGGTCTGGTGGCCATGAGCCTTGTCTGTAGTATGTTCAGTTGTCTATGCTTACAGCGCCATCATGCTTATTTGAGGCTTTTTTGTTTTCTGGTACTGGGGTTTAAACTCAGGGCCACATGCTTGCTAGGCAAGTGCTCTACCATTTGAGTTTTGCCTCCCAGCTGTATTTTGCTTTAGTTATTTTTTTCATATAGTATATTACACTTTTCTTTAGGACTACCTTCCTCCTCCTTCCTTATCTACATCTTGCAAGTAACTGGGATACAGGTGTGAGTCATCATACTTGTTTTATTGAAGGCTTTCTGGATATCTCTCTGCATCCTAAGCGATATATCCCAAAACTTAAAAAAATATTGTTATTATTAAGGTGTGTACAGAGGCATTACCATTTCATAATTCAGGTAGTGAATCCATTTCTTTTTCTGGACAATATCACCCCTTCCTTTGTACTTTCCCTTAGTTTCCCCCTGATCCCAAACTCTTAAAGCTTAAGAACTGCAAAAAGGCAACAAAAGCCATTCAGAACTAACCCAGTGGAACTAACCCAGTGGATCCTGGCTTTAAACTCTGTAGTAGGTAGATGAAGCTGTATTTTAGAAGCTCTCTGGCACCAAAACTATGTTCAGACTGCCATAAGCTAAGATCACTTAGACTATGTACAGGTAGTTTTTTCTGACATTTTCTGTTTATGGGAAATGCTTCCAGTCTTTTGGGCAACTAGGCTTAAAACCAAGGCTGGGGCTGCTGGTATGGCTCCCTAGTAGAATATGGACTTAGCATGCAAAAAGGCTCTGGGTTTCATCACTAGCACTACAAAACAAAACAAAACACAATTGAGGGCTTTTACGGAGACTGGTGACTAGGGTGATGATGATGAGTTTCTGTACATGGGACAAATCTATAATGCATTTGGGGTATTATTGTTACAATTTTTAAATGGTAGCATTTGAGACCTTGTGTATTTTAAAAGATGAAGTCTGGATTAAAATGAGAATGGATCAGGTATAATCAGAGAACAATTGAAACAATACAGTACTTCCCATGATGTTGCCAGGGGAGGCGGGCTGAGTTTAAGGTAGGATTGCTGGACCAGGCTGCCTTCCTCCAATGCTGCTTGCCATCTGCCATGTCACAGCACTCACTCTAATGTTTAAACAAGTTCCAATTGTGATCCCTTAAAATAAAGCTTAATATATTCACATCTGGCTGCTTTCCTGCCCTAGTTTATGCTTAGCTGTGCCCTTCATTTTTTTTTTTTTTTTTGGTGCTCTTCATTTTAACAAACTATTCTGTGATTGTTTTGTGCTGCTTTGGTAGAGTTTCTGGATCAGAGATTTATGATTCAGTTTGATTGTATTGTGATGGCATTGGCAAGTGGCAGAACAGGGGGACTGTGAAAGCTGTTTCTATTCTGTGTCTCTGGGATAGCCATGGTTGCAGATCAAAAACCACCTGAGCAACTTTGTGAACTACTCATTGATGAGACCTGTTTCAGACTTAAGAAACAGAAGATCTAGAAAGAAGCCAACATTTAGTTAAAAAGATCTCTCCATGAGACAGGACTGTGGTGCTCTCTTCCATAGTACCAGCTACTTTGTAGGCTGAGGATGACCCAGGAGCTTAAGGTTAGCCTGAGCAACATAGAGACCTTGTCTGCCCATGTTGAGACAGCTTGGCTGCTGCTGGCTCACTCCTGTAATACTGGCTACTTAAGAGGGTATGATCATGGTTTGAAACAAGCCTAGGCACAAAAGTCTGGCAGACTACATCTCCAAATAACCAGCAAAAAACAAGCTGGGCTGGAGGCATGGCTCAAGTGGTAAAGTACTGGCATTGAACAAGCAAGTTGAGCAAGCAGGGGTCTCTGAATTCATACTCCTTAAAAAAGAAGAAGGAAGGAAGGAGAAAGAAAAAAAGAAAGAAAGGAAGGAAAGAAAGGAGGGATAAAGGAAGGAAGGAAGGAAAGAAGGAAGGAAGGAAGGGAAGGAGGGAGGGAGGGAGGGAAAGAAACTTCGTTCTGATATGTTGCTAGGGTTGCTAACCATGGACCCAGGTAATTTATTTTATTATTTTTATTTTTATTTTTGCCAGTCCTGGGGCTTGAACTCAGCCTTGGGCACTGTCCCTGGGCTTCTTCTGCTCAAGGCTAGCACTCAAAGCCAGCACTCTACTACTCCAAACCCAGTGATACTTCCAGCTTTTTCTGATTAGTATTAGAGATAAGAGTCTCAGGGATATTGCTGTTTGAGCTGGCTTTGAACCATGACCCTTAGATCTCAGCCTCCTGTGTAGCTAGAATTATAGTGTAAGTCACTGGCACACGGCACAGGCAAGTTTTTTTTTTCTTTTTAATTTTTTTTAATTGTAAAAATAGTGTACAGAGGGGTTACAGTTACATGAGTAAGGTAATGAGTACATTTCCTATAGAGCATTGTTACCTCCTCCTTTGTTGTTTCCCTACCATCTCTTCCCTTCCCACCTCCCCAATTCCCCCCTCCCCCCACCAGTTGTAAAGTTGGTTTTCTACATAGTGTCTTGTACATCTCATTGTTACAATGGGTCAACCTGTATCCTTGTTTCAGCATTCCCTTCCCCTCCCCAAATTAGAAAAATGTATATACAAGATGCAGGGCACCGACACCAAATACACTAAAAATA
Source organism: Dipodomys spectabilis (assembly GCF_019054845.1). Lineage (NCBI taxonomy): Eukaryota > Metazoa > Chordata > Mammalia > Rodentia > Heteromyidae > Dipodomys > Dipodomys spectabilis. The sequence continues at coordinate 7,574,642 of NW_024870686.1, read as the reverse complement.
GGGGTTATACCATGGGGGGAGAACATACAAAAATAACCAAAAAAATCACATAGTACATTTTAGATACATTAAAACAATAGCAAGAAAGAAAAAAACAAGTTGTGTCCCTACCTTGGGGTTCATTTCACCTAACATCATCTTATATGGTCATATGTACATAGCTTTTGACCTTTTCTGCTTGTCTAGACTTATACTGTTATTGCAAATAAGGGAAACCATGGGACCTATGTTTCTTTGGGCCTGGCTTACTTCACTGAATATAATCTTTTCCAAGTCTTTCCATTTCCTAACAAATGGGGCGGTGTCAGTCTTTCTGATGGAGGCATAGAATTCCATTGTATACATATATATACCACATTTTCTTGATCCATTCATCTATTGAGGGGCATCTGGGTTGGTTCTATATCTTAGTTATGGTAAATAATGCTGCGATAAACATAGTTGTGCTGGTAGCTTTAGTGTGGTCTTGTTTGTGATCATTTGGGTAAATGCCCAAAAGTGGGATTGCTGGGTCATAGGGAGCTCTATGTGGAGTCTTTTGAGGAACTGCTTTCCAAAATGGTTGAACAAGTTTACATTCCCACCAACAACACAGTAGGGTTCCCTTTTGGCCACATCCCCTCCAGCATCTGTTGTTAATAGAGTTCTTTATTATAGCCATTCTAACTGGGGTAAGGTGGTATCTCAATGTTGTTTTGATTTGCATTTCTTTTATGGCTAGAGAGGTTGAGCATTTCTTCATGTGTCTATTGGCTATTCTATTTCCTCTTCAGACAAGTTTCTCTTTAACTCTTTCGCCCACTTATTTATTGGGCAGTTGTTTCTTTGAGGATTTGTTGTTGGGGGATTTAATTTTTTGAGTTTTAAGTATATTTTAGATATGAGACCCTTGTCCATTGTATGACTAGTGAAGATCTTCTCCCAATTCATTGATTTTCTATTAAGCTTGCTAGCTATGTCCTTTGCCATGCAGAAACTCTGCAATTTCATGCAGTCCCATTTGTCCAACCATTCTTTGATTTGTTATGTGTCTGGGTCTTTATTCAGAAAATTTCAGCTGGCACAGGCAAATTAAAAAAACTTTTTAAAAATTATCTTTAAGTAGTTGTACAATGGAGTTGCCATTCAACAAAGCAGTTTATGAATACAGTACGTCTTGATCAATGTCTCCACTTTCAACCTTCTTAACCCATCCTCCCAACTCTCCTCTTCCCTCACTTTTCTTAACTTTGTAGGGTATGCACTGATTTTTTTTGCCATTTAACAAAGTTTATATATACAATGCATCTTGATCTGTCACCCCTTCAACGATTCACCACCTTTCAGTTCACCTCTTCCCTTATTTTCCTTAATTTTGTGGTACATGCATTGAATTCTTGACTGTACCCTCTCCTCATTTTTATGCTGGTTCTGGGATTTGAATTTAGGGACTGGGCTCTGTCCCTTAGTTTTTTAGATGAGGTTATGCCTGCCACTTGAGCTGGAGCTCTACTTCTGGCATTTTGGCAGGTAATTGGAGATAACAATCTCTCACGGTTGTCTGCCCAGGCTAGCTTCAAACCTCAGTCCTCACATCTCAGCTTCCTGAGTAGCTAGGAATACTGACATGAGTCGCTAGCACCTGGCTGGCTACAGGTAATTTACTGAAGTCCTATCAGAAATCATTAGTGGAAAATCTCTGTTTTAAAGAATCCTTTCTTCCTGGCTAACAGTTAACATTTTCACTTTAGGTATTCATAATACTGCAATATCTGAATTTACTGTCTAGATATCAAGAAAATAGTTCAACCATATCAATGCTATGGGTGTAGTGGCACACATCTGTAATCCCAGCACTTGGTAGGCTAAGCAATAGGATTGTGAGTTCATAGTATGGACTATATAGTAAGGCACTGTCTCATGAGGAAAGGAGTAGGGAGCACATTTGAACTGAGATGCTTGTTCATATTGGTTTTTAAAGGCAGACACTAGTGGCTTATACAGGAAGTCTGTTAAATCAAGAGTACTGGGAACTATGTGTTTCTCTCCATTCCACAAAGAGTGAAGGAACCTCAGCTTTAGAATTGAGATGAATTAGCTCTGAGTCCTGACTCTAACAGCTTCTTGGCTGGTAGCACCTTAGTTTCCATATCTAAAGAATGAGCACACAATATTTTTCTTGCAGCCTTACAATGATGTTGGGTGCTTTAAATCATGACCAGCACATAACCATTGTTAATAAATCATTTAATTCTCCTCTTAGGCATAGCCTAGGATTCCTGTGTAGCCCTCAACACTTTAGAGCTAGTGTTGAGTATGGGTCCTGTCTCTGTTACTTTCAGTTGTTAGATTCCCAACTGTTTTTTCTGTTCCAGTTTTTCCAATAGTTATTTTCCCCAAGCGTTTGAAGTTGAGAACCAAAACATTCTGACTATTCCAAACCTCTTCTGGTGTCTTCTCAAGCAAAAAGCTCAGCTAAAGGTGTGGTTCAAGTGACAGTGCTCCTGCCTAGTAGCAGGAGACTGAGTTCAAACCCCAGTACTGCCATAAAAAAAAGGCACTCACATACACTAACGCACAAAGTATCTCCATTTAACACAAAGCTAGATGTGAGACAAAGCTGTATTTCTCTTTTCCCTGGAACACAAAGATAAGCTTAGGTCTCAACACTAGTCTTCCATCCCCTCTGCCTTCCTCAGCCTTTCCCTTACACCAGAGAACATCGCCAGCTTTCTCATCTGCTGGATCTCAGCTCCGCAGCTCATTCAGCTTGTTCTGAACCTTTCAGCCAGGCACCTTTGAATAGAATTTCCCTTCTGTAAAGGCAGAAACAGGAGTAATCTTCATAGCTAAGTGAATTAGGTGGATTGAGAATCTTATATTGTAATTTTTATTTTTTTGTGCCAGTACAGGGACTTGAACTCATTTTCTTGCTTGGTGTTTTTGCTTATTTCTGGTGCTCTACCACTTGAGCCACACTTCCAGCTGAATTGAGAAGCTTGGCTAGACCTCTTTTCTTTGACAGGCCAAAAATCCCTTCCTGGGGAAGAGGAAAGGAGTCCCCACTGAAACATATTCTCATTTACAAGAAATGCACATCCATGAATTAACCTAGTAGCCCAATTCTTGGGATTTTATTTTTATTTTTATAAAAAATTGCCACTTGGCTGGGAATGTGGCTTAGTAGTAGAGTGCTTGCCTAGCATGCATGAAGCCCTGGGTTCAATTTCTCAGTACCACATAAACAGAAAAGGCCAGAAGTAGTGCTGTGGCTCAAGTGGTAGAGTGCTAGCCTTGAGCAAAAGAAGTTCAGGGACAGTACCTAGGCCCTGAGTTCAGGCCCCACAACTAGCAAATGAAAAAGAAAAAAAGAGAAAAAAAAGCTGCTGCTTGGTTTTGTTCCAATACCCCAACACCATAGAGTGATAAGCAGATAGATTCCTTATTACAGAGCAGCCTTGACAGATGGTAGTTTCAGGGGATGAGAAGGGCTTCCCAGATGGGGCAGGGAAGGAGGGAGTGGGCAGTCATCTGGGAGTAAACCCCCCTCCCATGAGAACATTTTGAATAGAAAATTTTAAATATGGATGAAATGAACAAAGAAGACCGAAGTAGTAATTGGGGACAGCAAGAATAATCAAGGGCCTGGAATTAATGAGTACATAACCAATGGCATAGACTGAGACTAAGAGCAGAACCATAAGTCATAGTAAGAAAGGGAAGTACATTAATCCTGAGGTGTTCAGCTAGAGAACCACAGAACAAAATGAATGAAGTGGTTTAGAATGAGGAAGTATGTAGAAAATATTCCATGGACTGGTACGTGTATCTTTCTTTTTCTTTTTTGTTTTGTTTTGTTTTAGTTGTGTATGTGTGTGTGTTCCAGTCCTAGGGTCCTAGGGTTGGGGCCTGCTGTCCCTGAGCTTCTTTTGTTTAAGGCTAGAGCTCTACGACTTGAACCACAGCTCTACTTCTGGCTTTTTGGTAATTCATTGAGAAAAGAGTCTCACAGACTTTCCTGCCTACTCTGGCTTTGAACCACAATCCTCAGATCTCAGATTTCAGATCCTCTTGAGTAACAAAGATTACAGGTGTGAGGCACCAGTGTTTGGCTAGCACTTGAATCTTTCTGGCTACAGAAAGTGGATAGGATCTCCTGGAGTAAATGTGTAAAGGAAAGGGATCCACTGTGAGAGAGGGAAAGAGGAGAAAATGAAATCAAGACAGGTGACAGCAGCAGAGACAGACAGACATCATAGGTCATAGAAAAACTATAAAATAATGAAATTCAGAATCTGGCTCAGGGAAGAGGTAATTATTGACAACAACTGCATATCTGGAAACACACACACACACACACACATACACACACACACACTATTTACCATCCAGTAGCCAAGCCATCTATCATCTTGGTAGTTAATACTGTAGGAACAGTAGAGTCATGAAGATTGACTAGAGGAGTGGCAACAGACATGGACAACTGACTTATAGGTAAGATAGATCCCAGGTTTCATCTCAGTTCTGTGGGAGGCTCATTCCCCTCACCTGCTTCACTGGGATACTAGCTTGTCAGAAAGATTAAATAAGAGGAGATTCAGTGGGTCCCTAAGGGATCCGTGGGTCTCAATCAGTATGTAAAGATGCATCAGATCCTTGAAATTATTTTTAAGGATGTCATCTGTGCCCTGTGGTCCTAACAGGCACCAGATATTTGTCAGATTTTCAAACCATTTCAGTCATAAGCTAATGGCAACATACTTTGTTATGTTCTTCTCTCTTTCCCTCTTCTCTCTCTCTCCTCTCTCAAAAATATAATCATATGTTTACTTGGACATGTGAGAACTTGGCTTCCTGAGCTGTTGGGACTGTAAACTGTTCTTAACGGTGACCCAGAGTTGAAGGCTGTGGGGATGGAAAGTAAGTAAATAGTGTGAAACCCATGGATGCTTTTAAATACAACTTGCTTTCAAATGAAGTGTTGAAATGGATAACTGGTTTTGTGTTGGTGTGCAACTTTTTAATGTGCTCAACTGTTGTACCAGAATGTTTGACCCTATAGATAGGAGAGCAACAGATAAAGGCAGCAACACCAACCTGTAAAGTTCCTACCAGTTCTCAAGGCTTAAAAGTTGTTTGGAGTACTTTACCCTACTTTGCTTTCATGATAACCTCCCCTGACATGCAGTGAGCACTCTGGCTTCCATCTCTTCATGTGGGTTAATGTTTTTGTTTTGTGTTTTGTGTCAGGGTCTTACAGTGTAGCCCAGACTATACTGCCTCAGTCTCCCGAGTACTAGGATTACAGATAAAGACTGCCGCATCCAGTTCACGTGTATTCATCTTTAGGGCATGTTTCAGCAAACATATCTATGTCCTAAGCCCCAGCATTTGTGAGTCACATGGCAAAGGGAAATTAAGGTTACTAATCAGGAAATTATGTTGCTAATCTGCTGATCTCAAAATACATTACTCCTGGGACTTGTAGTATCACAAAGATCCTTAACAGTGGAAGAAGATGACTGAGTGATTCGGTGTGAGAAGGACCACCCTCCCTTACTGGCTTTCAAGATGGAAGAAGCGGCCGCGAGATAAGAGAAGAGGTATGGGAGAGAGCAAAGAAACAAATTTGGTCCCAGGGTTTTCAGAAGCACAATCCTGTTGACGTCTCAGTGTCACTACTACCTATTTCTGACCTTCAGAAGGACAAATGAATTGTATCGCTCATGCTAGTGTATCTCTAGTGATGTGTTGGAGCAGCCATAGGAAGCTAATAAAATGTGCATCTCCCAAAAATGTTAGCCTGATCAACACTGTGGCATCAGGTAGAGATTCTACCTGGTTCCTTCATGCCAGTCCCTCAGAGCTGAGGGAAGATGCCCAGACTATTGAGGAACTGGGACTGGAGGAGCATGAGCAATCTTCAGGAGAAACAATTCACATCCTCCAGTACTCTACTCTTAGGGGCTTACTTCCTGTTTTGGGTCTTTATTTACCAGAACTGTATCTCCTCTTCTGAGAACAAGTCCACTTGACCATGTACAGAGAAACTGTTCAGGAAATACATATGAAGATTTCATTTTGCAAACCCTAACGTGAGAGCTGAGGTTGAAAACCTCAAAGACTCTACATTTAGTAATGGTTTAGAGAGCCAATAAGCAGTAAACCAGTCTTTAAAATATCTATTCTGGTCTTCACCCTGAAAGATTGATGAGGAAATCATTTTGAAACTCCTGTGACTAAAAGCCTGCTGTTCAATCAATCATGCTTCTCTTCCTGAGACTTGCTTTATAGAACTTTCTCATCTAGTACCTGGAGCTTGAGTGAAATGGTATATTTCAGCCAGTGGGAATTCAGAAGTGTGATGCATTGTTGGTTCGAGTTGTTTATGGAAAGTTACTAATTATATCAACAAGTGAGAGCCATGGTTCATGGCACTTGCAGTACTATAGCTACACACAGAAAGAAGAATTTTAGTGTATCCAATATAAATGTCACTGCCTACTCAGATGACTGGTGTTGACTTTAGGTGGCTTAGCTATTCTCCTAGGGAGACTAGTCTTCTGGCCTTTCTGAACAGCTTACCTTTTAGTAAGTTGTTGGTAAAAGTTCTATTTCAGTGAGAACAGAATTTGCAGTACAGGCCCTGGAGACTATAGTAATGAGAGCGAGATGATGACACCACCATTATAGTACAGTGTGATAAATGATAACTTTCACTTTTCCTTTCTTCTCCCTCCCCTTCCTCTTTCCCTCCATACCCTCTTCCTTCTCCTTCCTCTGAACTTTCCTTTTCTTGTTAGGATGAGAAGCTTTGGTGAAGATAGATGTTTTACTTCCTGGTTGCCTCCCCTCAGGGTCTTACCATTCAGGGGCTTCCTATATCTTCGTTATGTTTCTCTCTGCTGTGGGTCTTTTTAGAAGGTATTTAATGTTTTCTGCTTTAGTTTTGGGGCAGGGTAACTCTAGTGTTTTAGGACTCTTGGGCACAGGCAAGATTGTCAGGGAGAAAAGTCACGAGGAAGGGAAAATTAATTTCACAGTCATGCCTTTAGGGGGTTTTTTTTCCCCCTTGGTCTAAACTTCTTTGTAAAGTTCTGTGGGAGTGCTTCTTCAGGCCCAGAGAATGGGAAGGGTTAACAAGAAAGCCCTTTTCTGCTGCGCATAGTATGTCACAGGAGGAGGGAAAACATGTTCCCAAATGGAAGGTACACTTTTTCTTATTGCTGCAAGCATGGTGGGTGTCTCAGGCCGGCAGTGAACATCCGGGCGCCTTTGGTATCAGGCAGGATGTCAGGATGCCAGCTTCATGGAGGAAAGGAACAATGGCTGTTTAATGTGCTTTTTATAGCCGAGCCATTTGGGAAGAATGAAGACAGGAGGGTCTCAGAAGCGCTTCCTTTCCCTGAGGGCCAGCCATCTGCTGGGGCAGAGGCAGAGGGCTGATCAGGAAGCAGAGCAGGGAGCGTGGATGCTGTCCTGAGCCTGCCTGTGCCGGGATGCTAGGAGGTGGGTCAGCTCCTTTCTAAGGCAGGACAAGGGACTGTGTCCCAGGATTACTGAGACATATGTTCCATGACCTCCCCTCGCATCCTTTGGCCAACAAAGCCTCTTTTCACGGGGTATTGTTGGAGAATGACAGCTAAGGGAAACTCAACCCCGTAAGAATTAAGCATCGAAGAAAAACGACTCAAAAATCTTTCCGAGTAGCATGAATGCTTTCTAAAGCAGGAAGCAGGAAATGTAAACATCCATGAATGCTTTTAGTTCATTAAGGGTATCAGTTTTTAAGTGCAAAAAAAATGGTCATATTATAAATATATTACTGGTACTCCATCCCTCGTATTGAAAGTACTAAGCTACTTTGTCTTAGTCATCTATAAAATAAGAATAAACTGGCCTGGAAAGAACCTGAGTTTCCTATGAACTCTACCGATAGCTCTTTAGAGTATTTTCAGACCTGTTTTGTTCTCTTCTTGTTTGGAGGTTTCTGTTAAGCTTCTTAAAGATATATAGCAGTCAGGGCTGGATAGAGGCTTTTCATCCTGTGAGAGGGTAATCTAGGGGTCATTCCTCAACAACAATGTTTAGGTTGGGGAACTTGGTCTGGTTGAGAAAGGACCCCTCCATTAGGATAATGGTCCCCAAACTCAGTGATGTTTGCCACACTGAATGCAGATGTTGTATTTCTCCGTGGTTTTTCCCTCCTTGAGGGAAAAATCAGTTGAGATGCCCTATCATTTCCTCATATTTTTACTCGGACTCATTACATACTCCCACCAGTCCTAGCTCACGATAAGGATCCTTAGATGACATCATCCAGGGATTTGTTGAATGACTATCAACTACCCTAACTGCTGTTGATAAATAAGAGATACGAGAGTAAAAATATTTGTCATATGACTCTCACTATTTTTCTTAGTCAAATATGTTCTGATGTGGTAGTGGGAGTAGAAAATTAGTCTTATAACTGCTTGAGACATAAGGAATTGGAGAATTCTTAGGCCACTTTGATTTCCCTTCAGGACTGATACAGGATTATAGGTTTCTACTCATCATCTGGTCTGATTTTGTCTCATGAATCTTGGTCAGAAGATATGCAAAGTGATAAATGAAGATCTCAGTATTGGAGAGATGTTTTCAGAGAATCATAAGTAATAATTTCATTCCTACTTTGTCTGGCACTGTTCCTCTCCTGGGTGAGTGCCATACAAGCTGTAGTCATTGATTGGGATTTGGACTCTCCATGAAATCCAGAGCAAGGCTCTTGGAAATACTTTTGTGCTGCAATATTTCCTCCTTACTAGGAGGAAATAAAAATAGAATGTGAGAGCCGGGCGCCAGTGGCTCACGTCTGTAATCCTAGCTACTCAGGAGGCTGAGATCTGAGGATTGCAGTTCAAAGCTGATCCAGGCAGGAAAGTCCGTGAAACTCTTATCTCCAATAAACCAGCAGAAAACTGGAAGTGGCACTGTAGCTCGAATGGTAGAGCACTAGCCTTGAGCTGAGGAGCTGAAGGACAGCACTCAGGCCCAGAGTTCAAGCCCCATGACAAAAAAAAAAAAAAAGTATGTGAGGTGTTTGCATATAACTGAGAAGGCTTCAGGGTCACATTAAAAGAGTAGAAAGAAGTTGGGTGCTGGTGGTTCACACCTGTAATCTTAGAGGAGGCTGAGATCTGAGGATGACAGTTTGAGACCAGCCTAGGCAGGAAATTCCAGGAAACGCTTATCTCTTGTTAAACACCAAAAAGATAGAAGCAGGGCTGTGGCTCTAGTGGCAGAGCATTAGCTTCAGCAAAATAAGTTCAGGGACAGCACTGAGGCACTGAGTTCAAGCCACAGGACCAGCACCAAAACAAAAAACAGTGGAAAGAAGCAGCCAGACCCCCAAAGATAAATATACATTAGCTCACTAGAAGGACAAGTACTGTATAATCTCACTTATGTATCAGAACAGATAGTGACGATTAAAAAGATGAGCAAGTGGGGAAATGGGAACTATTGGTCAAAGTATAAACGTGAAATTATATAAATGAACAAGTTCTAGGGAGCTGATATACAACATTGGTGGTGATTTTATTTCTATACATGTATAGTTATGTGTGTGTAAAAATAAGTGAAATTAATTTGAATATGTGATTTCTCTAATATGTCTAACCTATAAAAAAGATAATGATATATTTGACCATTTACACTTTAAACCAACTCATTAACTTTTATTGTACACGTTACACACATAGATCATCTTACCTGAGCTTGGCCTCATTTCAAGTGCTCCATCACTACCTGTGACTGATAGATGAGGCAGTTCTATATGTAGAGGAAGGTATATCTTTGCCTTAGAGTATAATATAGTATTTGAGTGCTAAGTGACTGCTTCAAATTTGACAGATACAGGGAATAAATCATAGTGGTATCAAAAAGAACCCCACAAATAATGCAATTTTTCCCCTTCATGGCCTAGAAATTCAAGCCAACTTCTAAAGCTCACTTGAGAATCTCACAATCCATTTTCTGTGACTTTAACAAAATATTGAGACTGGTAACTTATAAAGAATAGAGATTTGTGTTAGCTAATGGTCTGGGACTCTGGAAGTTCCAAAAACAGTGTGGGTATTTGGCAAAGGCCTTCTTGCTACATCACAACATGATAAGACAGAATCGTGTACAGAAATCTCATTTTTATCATAAAGGCACTTCTTTAATGACCCATTCATCCATGACGCCATGAAGAGTATAACCTATTCATGTGAGTTTATGATTCAATCACCTCATCTTTAAATTTCATTGACTCTAGGGATCAAGTTTGAAATATGTAGGTACCAGGAGATTCACCCAAAACAAAACAGGATCCTATGAATTGTAAGAGACCATTGAAACAAGGTCAAGAATAGGTCAAGGCAGCCAGAAATGGAAAGTTAATATGGTATGAAAAACTACGAACATATGCTATGAATAAGCCATTCTACAGTGAGATATTTACTGATGTATCTGAGCATCCCTCTGGATGCTATTAAGAAGCATTGGGCAACTCAGTTGACATGTTCAGAAAGACGTTGAAGTAAACGGCTTGCCACAATGATGAATGGGAACAGGAAGGTGGTGGCTTGAAGGGCAATGGACAGATCTATTGTGTCAATAGCCTTGTCCAAGGCAGATGGGTTCCATGCCCTGGCAGGCAGGATATCAGTGGAAGAGGCCAGCTCAGGGAGCAGCCTCAGCTTGGCAAAAGTCTCTGTTAGCCTGGTCATAAACCCTCTGCTCAGATAAAGTCCTTACCCTTGTCAAATACTTCCTTTGTACCAGTTTTTTCAACAAGTCTCCTGTTACATATATATTTGTATGCTAGCAAAGCTCAACAAGATATCACAGATGGAATAACAATCAACAGAAAGTGATTTTCTTATAGTTCTGGATGCTGAAAGTCCAAGATCAAGGTGCAGAGGCAGGTTTAGTTTCTCCAGAGGCCTCTCTCCTTGGCTAGTAGACAAATGACCTTAGGCTGCATCTGCATGTGATGGTCCCTCTGTGCACACAAACAGGGCATCTCTTCCTTTCCACATAAGGGCACCAATCATATTGGGTTAGGGCTACAAACGGATGGTCTCATTTTAACTCAATCACCTCTTTAAGACTTTTTCTGAGGTACTGGATCTGGGGCTGACAAAATTCAGCCCATAGCCATGGTCTTTCCTATCTTACCAGTGGAGAAACTGAGGCCTGTTGCGGATAAATGACCCGCTTGTGGTCTCTATGCTCTTTGAAACTTGACTTGGGATCTCAGTTCAGTGTTCTTTCTACAGCCATCACTTTGTTTCTTGAGGCAAAAATGATGTAACTGGTGCTGCCTAAGGCACTTGGAAAACTCAGGCGTTTCATGGGCTGCAAGATCACCTGCACATCTCATGGGGAGTACCTGCAGGCACCAAAATAGCTAAGGAATGGTGCTACAGAAGCAGCTTAAGGAGTGAAGTCTGGAATCTGAGTGTGAGTCCTGCCTGTCATTTCCTAAGTGCATTGCTACAGTCAAGGCCTTCTAAGCTGATAATGACTAACATTTTCTAAGTACCAGTGCATGGCACTGAGTACGTGTCATTCTATTGCGTCTCATCCCCACAAGCAGCCTGCAGAGTGGCTACTGTTCCTGTATCTGTCTTTGAACTGAGGAAAAGAGGCTCGAGACTTATCCAAGGCTACGTAGTCAATAAGGCCTAAGCCAAGTCTCAAACCTGGGGTGTGGATTCTAAAACCTGTGCAATGAACTACTACTAGACTCAGAGATAAGGTTGTATGAGGAAAAGTATAGATTTTATAGTTAAATCTTAAGGCTCATAAATGTTAACTAATGGAAGTTTCTCAGGGAATCTTGGTTCACACTGTGCTGAACAGAAACAACGGGAAGGTTGAATTGGATAAGCACAAAATTCGTGGTCTACCTTGACAGTTTGTCAATTTCGGACACCATTGGGGTTTGTTTGGTGGATAGGTTGCCGCTGTGCAGCCTTTGGGCCTGAATAGTTGGACTTGAACCTGAGACTTTACAGTAGTAATAGTCTCATTCTTTAACCTTTCTGAGCCCCACAGTCCCTGTCAGGAGCTTGGGGACTGCACTTTGTGTCACTGATGTAAATACTGAGGTGGTGTTTATTTTGTGTACCTTGTTGGTAATGATAATGTGGATGGCTTAACAACAGTGTCACTTCCAGAAAACTGGCATCCACATACATGGTGACCTGAGGGATGAGGACAGGGCCCCCACCTTGCCAGGTCTCACCACAAACCCAAGAGATTGCCATTTCAACTCTAGATTTGGAATATTAAAAAGTTCCTTAAAAAAAAAATCAGCTCTTGCCAGGCATCAGTGGCTCCTGCCTGTAATCATAGTTACTCAAGAGACTGAGATCTAAGGATCATGGTTGAAAGCCAGCTCAAGCCGGAAAGTCCACTTTAGCAGAAATAATGCTGAGTTTTATCCACTCAACAACCTTTCCTGAGCTCCTGATGTGAAACTGCACAAGATGTATTTGAGGAGCTTGAGTGTCACAGAGCTTTTCAAGTGCCTCTTCCAGTTTGTGATATAGGCCAGTGGATACAACCAGGAATTTGTACTTTCCCAGTTCTGTGAGACTCCAAGGCAGTAGATTATGGACTCCACTGTATAAGACTAGTCCCATGCCCATCTGGGAGAGGATGGCACCTCTGGAGCTGACCCAGTTCCTTATTGGTACAACTTTCCCTCCTGGCAGACACACCTGGGCACTGTGATATAGCCAGGCCAGGAAGAAGATGAGGTAGGGAGCCTGCCTTAACTAGAGTCCTTAGAGTGGAATCAGCCAGCCTATCCTCAATAATGTTAAGGAATAAAAGAGAACTGGTAGCTGGTCACTGGCTCATGCCTGTTATCCTAGCTATTCAAAAGGCTGAGATCTGAAGATCATGGTTCTAAGTCAGCCGGCAAGAAAATCCAATTAAACACCAAAAATGCTCAAGTGATAGAGCAAAGAAACCTCAGAGGCATCATCCAGGCCCTGAGTTCAAGCCTTAGGACCAGCAGAAGAGGTGTGGTGAATGTGAACCAGAATATTCATGGGCAATACTGGAAGACAGCAGGTACTGATCTCCAGGCCCAACGTGCCATATGCATAAATAGCTCAGTGCCCATGGGCTGCCTTGAATGGCCCCATTTCCAACCAAGGTCCCTGAGCAATGGACAGTTTTACCTGCAATGAAGGCACCAGTATCAGGCCCATCACAGCCAGTCATTTCTCTACTTTCTGCCCACACACCCCAGAGTGGCGGATGTGTAGGTATCCCCTCTCTCTTGCTGAGTCAAGTCACTCAAAGACTCAACAGAGAGGATGTGACACAAAGCAGAGGCCAAGAGACCAGAGTATCCTGTCTGTTACCACCTTGATTCATAGAATCTACCCTATCAGTACTTCCTCTAGTCTTCTGAGCTAGGGTCTGGGCTGTGCTGTCCCTTGGGTTTTTTTGGAAGTATCTGGATGAGACCCAGGGAGGGCCCAAACAAACCACATAGTGTTCTCTAGAGAATGAGCTGAGGTGAGGAGGCGGAAACAGCCTGGGGCTCTCTTTTTCCCTTCTGTCTAAAACACTGCAAATACCAAGTGTTGTTTTTTTTTAGAGATTAGATAAATTTGCATTCTTCTCTCCCCCAGCCCCACCTCCAAGGCAGAGGAAGTGATGGAGGAAGTTAAGGTATTAAAAGAATGTGGGGGTGGGGAAGAATGTGTTTGGGTGGAGAAAAAGAAGTCTTCTGGTTTCCTCCAGGCCAGAAACCCCACTCACCTTTAAGCTGTTAACCCCTGAGGATGTGGTTCACTGGTATGCAAAACTGGAATCCACCTCTCTCTCTCTCCCTCTCTCTCTCTCCCTCCCTCCCTCCCTCCCTCTCTCTCTCTCTCTCTCTCTGTCCTCCCCCCCCCTTAATCCTTCATTGCTTCTTCCCCCTTTCCCTCCTTTATAGATACAGTGACATGCTATGTATTTCAGAGTTGGCCAGACCTCAAACTATGTTGTAAGGTGAATTATCCCAGAAGCCACATTTTGGAAGATTGGAATACTGGAGTCATTATTATACAGTTAGCAGACTGCAGGCTGACCGTTGTTACAGAGGCCTGCAGCCCCCAACTACACATAACACAGCTAGGATACTGGCTAGAGAGAAAGAAAGAACAAAAACAATACCAACAAATCAATGCAGCTCTGATGGAGAGCTGAATTGGAAGCCATAATAACCGGAGACGAGCCAGGAGACAGGACATAATTATAGACATACATGTGGCATGGCATACTGGCATCTGAGCCGATCCCAGACTAAATAGGGTCCGAGAAGGGGGCAGGTCCACAGGAAATTCCCAGTCTCAGACACTGAACAGATTCAGTAGCCTATCAACCAAGTGCCCGCCCCTGTCTCCAGGGATCTGGGCATGCCCATCGTTTCCTTCCCCCATCCACCATGTCGCCAATATGGCACAGGCCAAACCTGACCTCCTTATTGATTGCCGATAGAACTGAACCACTGCAAAGAAAGCAAGGAATTCATTGGCCTGAAACAATAGGGCACTGGAGGGTATTACATGGAGAAAAGACACTAGTCACAGGGAAAGGAAGGAAACTACTTTCGAAGTAATTGGTACCTGTGCAAATAAGCTTCAGTTAGATATCTAAGACACTTCTCATCAACCTTGAAAATGAAGGCCCGGTGAAGAGGTTCACATCTGGAATCCCAGCTACTCAGGAAGCAGAAATTGGGGGGATTCAAGTTACAGGCCAGCCCAGGCAAACAGTTATTGAATACTTATCTCAACCAAAGCTGAGCGTTGAGTCAGGTGCCAGTTTTTCCAGCTAGGCAAGAAGTATAGTAAATAGGAAGATCTAGGTCCAGTCTAGCTTTGGTGGGAAAAAGTGAGAGCCTATCCCCCAAATTAACAAAAGTAACAAAAAACAAAAATAAAATTAGAAGAATAGCTCAAGTGGTAGAGCACCTGCCTAGCAAAAGTGAAGTTTGGAGTTCAACCTTAATGCACCAAAACAACTACATAACCACAACACCCATGAAATTATAAACCGGTGGATGTTTTAGATAGTTTGTCTGAAAGTTCTGTCTGTAGTTATCCAGGGTCCTGGGAGTGTCAAGATGCCACTGTCATTTCCTCCTGCCCAAACAAAGATTTATAGAGCTCCCTGTAAGAAATCCATTCATTTGACTGAGTCTATTGGCAACTAAAGGAAGCCTCGGTTCACAATGAATAGAAGCAGGGGCCTGAAGCTCAGGAAAACTTTTGTGGATAGTTGCCAGCTGCAATTACACATTGTCCAAATGTGGGTTTTATTTCCAGGAAAAAAGTAAAAAGGAGCCAGGCACAGGTGGCTCACGCCTGTCATCTTAGTTACTCAGGAGGCTGAGATCTGAGGATCACAGAAGCCAGTCAAGGCAAGAAAGTCTATAAGACTCTTATCTCCAATAAACTGCACAGAAAAAGCTGGAAATGGCACTGTGGCTCAAGTGGTAAAGCGCTAGCCTTGAGCACAAAGAGGCTCAGGAACAGAGCCTAGGACTTGAGTTCAAGCCGCAGGACTAGCAAAAAATAATTAATTAAATAAAAAGGAAGGAGGGACATTACCAAGTAAGTTACTCACCAGTAACCTTGCTTCCTCTTGAAGATTGTCCTCTAGGCCTTACTGGGCCTATTTGCCGCTTTGAAATGAGGACACATACTTCAAAGTGTTGGTTTTCTATTAAACTTCACGTGTAATCCTATAAGTACTACTTAATCTCAGCAGTACTGTTTATGTAAGAGTGAAACTTAGCTAATGGCCTTGGAATAGTCCATGACCTTCATATAGAAGGTCCTATCTATAATAAGAAAGGTGGCAAGTTGTCAATCATAGCCCAATGCCCTTAAACATAAGGATTCTCCTTAATGCCTTTCATTCAGATTCCGTATTGGACAAGCAGCTGTTTTCATTTCCTAGGGATTTCTTTACAAAGTAGTACAAACAGGGTAGCTTTAAATAACAGGAAGTTATCCTCACACACATCTGGAGGCCAGAAGTCTGAAAAGCATGATATTTTAAGGTCCTTGAGCCTCGTTCCCTCAGACACCTGGAAGGGAGAATCTTTTTTTGCTCTTTTAGCTACTGTTGTTTGGTTGTAGCTGTAGCATTCGTGTCTCTGCCTCTGTAGGCACATGACGTCTTCCTACTGTGTGTCTCTTTCCTAATCTCTGTAGCCATATTGGAATAGGGTCTATGGTCATGACCTAATCGCAACTTCATTATATCTGTGAAGACACCTAACTTCCAAGTTAAGCCACATTCACATATAGGAGGCATTAGGACATTAACATATTTGGGAGGGCATAATTCAACCCATAGCAGCAAATCTTAGATTGTGATATTGCTTCCTATAGAAACTGTTTTCTGGAAAAAGATGTTCCAATAATACATGCCATAAGTGTTTCTGTTGCCATTTCAGTAGTTTCTTATTGTAAAATTTATACATGCACCCCAGAGACTGGTCTGGATTTTCATGAAATTAGACTCTAGGAAAATAATACATTGATTATATGAAGAATAAGGCTTTTTCATTTCTAGAAAGAATAATTTTCTCTCTGTAAAATAGTAAGCTGACTTTCTGGTTTGATTTACTATCCTATGGTCCATCAGAATCCTCAGATTCTGACTAGAAGAGGAACAGCTACCATATCTGTGTCAATAAAGTTGTACTTGTGAACTTATGAGGATGAGGAACAGAGAGGATGCTAATTTACCAAGATAAATGGCTATTGGCCCAAGGAGCCAAGGCAGTTGAACCATCTGTGTATTCCCCAAGCTAATTCCACTTTGCCATGTGGCCAATCATGAGGCCATTATATGTCTCATTTGTAGTATAATTGTATAATCACATTATATCATATAGTATTAATAAAAAGTCAAAGTAAGCTAAATATGGTGTATAAAGCAAAATATAAAAAAGTTACATAAAGATAATAATATATAATGTTACACAAAATATTTATATAATAGAGAGTAGGATATTGGATTTCTAATATAAGAGTTTTATGTAAGAATAAGCATCTCAAAGAGAGCTTAATCCTTTGGTGAAATAAGCAAAGGTCCTAACCACAGACAAAATTTTTTTAAGGAGTTAATTAAAAGCAAGGATATTTCACATCTTTTCTCAGATTCAAACTTAGATGTTTTTTAAAAAGAAAATGGTAAAGTGGTCAGTATTGTGGATAAAGTACCCTCACCATGGCAATGTTTTACTTCTGTGATATACTGGAATCAAAATTTAGCCAATCACTCCAGGGGACACCATTTTTTTTCTTTTCTAAATTTAAACCAGTCAACTATTGCAGAGATGACAGGCAATGAACTAAGCACCTTCTATGGGTGAAAACAGAAACTTGTGTCCCTTGTTCAGAGGAGAGAGAAGAAATTGTGACAGGAACATTGTGTTAAGGTGAGATGAAAATAGAGGTGGTGGTGTTCCCAGAAGAGAGTGGATGTGGAAAGTGAATGGAGAGCAGGATGGGAGTTAGCATTTAATTTGCTAGAATTTAGAAAGCAGGAAGACATGCTGGAGGGTAGCACTACCAGGCAGAGCTGGAAGGAAAGGAAGAGTTTAGCTGCTCAGGAGCAAATCTCCTAGGTTCCTTAAACTTGAATGTGTCACGAAGACAGTTAGGAGGAGCTCATTCAAACACAGTTCTTGGCTCCAACATAGCAGGTCTGGAGAGGGGCTCATGTATTTGCATTTCTGTCAAATGCTGTTTTGCAAATGCTGCAGGGTTACAGACTGTTTTGAACAGCACTGTACTTTTAGGAAACACTTAACAGTTGGAATTTTCCAGGGAATCAGTGCTTAGAGAAGAAAATGTGTGGAAGGAGGTGTTTGACTATGTGTCAGTTCAGGCTGCTGCTGCTGTACATGAAACATCTGAGGGACCAAAGTTAACCACAACTTGCTCTCAGGATTTTCATGTACTTCCCCAAGTTGGTGATACCTAATAGAAAAATATTGGGACCTCAGGAAACAGTCCCCAAACTCTGGTACTTTGACATATCGAACTGAGGAATTAGGCTCAAGGCTTCTCAATCTGCTTTATTTCCAGAAGGAAAATGAGATTTCTATGATGTTGCTTTATCTACCTAAAGATTAGATCCAACGAAGAGGAACGCAGTTACCTTCAGTTCTCTTACAGAAATTATATTAACCAAAGAAGATTAAATTCATATCATAGAATTAGAGACTGAAAGCCAGACATCCAAAGACCAGAGGGACTTCATCCTAGGCCATTGTCTGTTCATAAGATTCAGTCATCTGTCCTTCTCATTATTGGGTGTTTATTTCTTATTCCTATAATGCTTCATGCTTATACATGTAATAAATATGTAAATCTTTTCTCCAGTTAATCTGTCTGTTGTCAGTTCATTTCAGCAGACCTAGTTATTGGATCTTCATAGGGTAGAAGGAAGTTCCTTTTGCACTACAAGGAAAGGCCAAGTAATTTTAAATAGCTCTTTCTGAGAAAGGCAAGGGAGGAGAGGGAAGGAAGAAAAGAGGAAGGGAGGGAGTGAAAGAAAGAGGAAAGGCAGAAAGAAAGAGGATGGAGGGGGAGAGACAAAGGGAGGGGTGACAGAAAGAAGGAAGAAAAGAAGGGAGAAAAGAAAGAGAATGAAAGAAAAAGAAAGAAAGAAAGACTAGGTTACTTGGATTTTACATTACTAGGACTAAGAGAAAGAGTTGTTCTGTCATTCACTTGTTTGGTACTTCCCAGCCAGTGAAGGCATTAAAGTTAAACAACCTTGAGAATTATAATTCATCTTTGCTGAAAGCCAACTATAGGTACTTCTACACATTTTCTTCTCTAAGCACTGATTCTCTGGGAAATTCTAGCTTTTAAGTGTTTTCTAAAGTACAGTGCTGTTCAAAACAGGTCCAGAGCCCTGTAGCACTTGCAAAACCTTGATAGAAAGGCAAAGACCAGTAGAGTCTTCCTTTAAAATTTCCTTAATTTTTTTTTAGCAGTATTGAAGTTGAACTTAGGGACTAGAAAGCTTGCTGGGCAAGTGTTCTACCACTGGCACTATGCCCCTAGCCCTTTTGCTTTCAGATAGAGTCTCCCACTTTTGCTCAGGCTGTCTTCAAATCATGATCCTCCTTTTTCAGCCTCCCAAGTAGATGTGATTATAGACATGAATTACCATGCCTAAGATTATTCTTCTAAAGCACCTGTAGGCATATAGTATGGTGCCAGGGTATTTGCAGATTGATAAGCTATCACGGTATTCCCTCTAATGAGTGTAATTGTGACTTGAAATTTGAGGATGGGGGTAATTTTCATACAAAAAGGAATCTTTGTATAAGCATTAAATACAATATTTTAAGAAGTTTTGGGTTTGTAAGGATTGTTTTATCACATAGGCTTCCATGGTAGATATATTTCTTAACTCTTTGCTGGCTTTAGTGGTAGTTGGGTAGAAAGACTTGGGTTGTGGAGGAATGTTAGCACCCATGTTGGTTAGTGGGTTTCCTTACAGTCCAATTTCTCCTGCTTTTAATATCTAATGAAAATTATCATTTGGTACTTTGCCCTTAAAACTGAACCTAAAAGCAGACATGTACCTCCACATAAGTGAAGCTCTGTTAGGTTGGCCCCTATTAGAAGTCGTTTTCCTATCTTCCCCAATTTTTTGTTTTCCTGTCAATAGTAAGGCCTGAACTCAGGG
Source organism: Dipodomys spectabilis (assembly GCF_019054845.1). Lineage (NCBI taxonomy): Eukaryota > Metazoa > Chordata > Mammalia > Rodentia > Heteromyidae > Dipodomys > Dipodomys spectabilis. The sequence continues at coordinate 7,554,899 of NW_024870686.1, read as the reverse complement.
CCTTTCACTCTTGTTTGGCTCTTTTGCTCACTTCTCTACTTTGTTTTTGGTGGTTAATTGGAAATATGAGTTTGTTACCCATGCTGAATTTGAACAAGGGTTCTCAGATCTTAGCCTTTTGAGTAGTTAAGATTACAGGCATGAACTATCAGCTTCTAGCATTTTCCTTTCATTCTTTTACGGTGTCTTTTTACAATAGAACACTGAGAAGCCATACCAGTTATGAGCTAAGATTAGAACCCCTGAGGAAGTAGCCTAGCCTGGAGAGGGACTCAGTACTGTGAGAGACCCATGTGTAGGTAAGAAAGAGAGAGAGAAAACAGCTAGGGGGGCCACACTACCGTGACATCTTTTCTTTGACTACCATGCTTGTCATGCTTAACTACCAGTAGTCACCAGACCTGGATTTGCCCTACCTCTTCCTAATAGCCAGTGACTGCCTTTTACATCTTTGTCTCACTTGTTGGGCACTAAGGAAATAATGTGTCACTTGCTTGATGTGACTCAAGAGTCAGTAGCCAGAGGTCACTTTGAGTGACAATCTTCTATAAATTTAATCTAAATAGAATGAGTTTATTTGAATGACAACCTTCTGTAAATTTAACTAAACCAAGGAAGCTAGTGGGGGCTTTGTGGTCATAAACTATAAGTATTTTTCTGTCTTTGGACTCACAGTGATGGCATGAGTATCTAGACTCCTGGATTGCTGCTCATTTGTTTGGTTTTGTTTTTGCTCTTCCCTAAAGGAATCAGGTGTATAACATGAATTCCAGTAGAGAGGCACAATTCTAGGAGTATAGAAAGGTCAAACGACCACAGTCTTTTTTGCTTACTTCTCAATGTACACAATGGCCCCAGTGCACCCCTATGGCCCTCTGCTTTGGCAGCCAAGCAAATGCCCATTCTTCCTGCCAGTCTGTTTCAATGCTTCTTCTTCTCTCAAGTCATCCTTAACTTCTCCAGGTGACCTGGGCTGCTTCTTCTGAGTTCCCTGTGGACATATCTTCATTGTAAAGTAATACTCTATTTATTTTATTTACTGGTGAATAAAGGTCAGAGACCAGGCCTTTTAGTGCTGTTTTCCTACTACTTAACACAGAAGTGGCACATAGTAAGCATTTAAGTAAAGGCTTGTTGGATGTAGTCATACATGAAGTAGTGCTTGAGTGAACTGGAGAAGGTAAAGAAGCTCGCACAGGCAGGTAAACAGGTACATAGCAAGTGTGAGGCCCTGAAGTCAAACCTCAGTACTGGAAAACAACAACACAAACTAATAGCTCCAACCATCAGGGCTGATTTTCTGAAGTACCTGAAAGTGTTGAATCCTAGATGAGCCTGACAGAAACCCAAGCTTCCTAAGACCTTGCCACTCACTCCTCTACCCGTGTGCCTTTACATATTTCCATAGGTCTTCAGGCAGAGTCACAAGTCCTAAGAAGCTAGTCTCAAAGAACCAGTCCCAAGGAGCCACAGAAGTGGACTTGTATTAGATGCCCCTGAAACAAAAATAAAGAGAACGTATATTTTTATACTTAAAAGACAACATCAGCATCGAGCCAGGGCTCTTTCAATGCACTCTGAGGCCAATTTCCCCCTAGACTGAATTAAGTTAAAAGAGGAAGTCTGCTTGGATTCACTTGAAATAGAGCCACTCGGATGAAATCAATGTAAAAACAAGACTTGAGAAATGGTAACAGAGGAGGGAAGACATCAATCCTGTGGGGGGGGAGTTGTGTGGCAATGTGGAAAACATGTTGTAATCAGAATGAAAAACCAGTGATCGTAAGTGCTGGATGTCAGCATTGCTCCACTGAGATGGTATGTGACTGGCATGGCCTTGATCCATGGGGGCTGAGGGGAGGTGGAGAGGTAAGGAAGCCAGGAGTGCTTACCAGGAAAAACAGTCCCTGGAGCAGAGTGGACAGCTCACTAGACCAAGTGACTGGTGGACACGTGTTCATCCAGTGGCCTAGTATTTGGTAACAAAGCAACTCACATAAGACATGGCCTAAGATGTTGACACAGCTCCCAGACACAGAAACTCTCAGAACAGATGACTCCATTCCCCCCAGCCAATGACCTTAAAGCTTTCAGTGGCCTGGGTTCCAAGACTAGTCTATGAAGCATGGTGTCAGAGGTATCTTCTTTCTCCTCTGATTCATTGTCCTACCAGTGTCCTCCTTTATGAAGACCAAGGGAGAAGAGACATGACCTGTATTCTAACAACCCTTGTTGTACTACAAGGTCCCCCCAGGGACCTGACACTGTAGATGCTTGAAAACTGACTGTTGATTGGCTGAATGAATACAAGCATAGGGGAAGGAACCTGATACCTAGTGATAGAGAACTCACAGGATACAGGGCACCTAGGCAAGGGGAGGGTAATGGGGATGCATGTGGGAGGTACCAATGGCATATCATTAAGTGCCGGAAGGCCAAGTTTCAGGAAATCCAAGGCTTTGGTTAAGTCCTTCTAAGTCAAGCATTAATAGACAGGAAGCCAAAATTGCCCTTCCTGCTCTGCAAGAGATGCCAATAAGTAGGAAAGGTGACTGGCTGAAAAGCCAGGGTTGCAGGAACTCAATGGCCATGTGACTGGAATATCAAGGAGCTGGCTCCTAGCTCTAGAACCCTTTCAGCACCCTTCTGGGGCTGTCTTTTTCTTTGCATCAACTCAGATTGTGGTCTTCCAGCCCAGTGCTTGTAAAAGGCACTTAGAAACTGCTTTTGTACAAAATTTAAAAAAGCACTTATTTCTTACATGCTAACTAAAAGCAGGAAAAAAGCTTAACATTCCAACTTCCATTTTGTATCTGTCTCCTCTGCTTTGAGTTTCTCTCTTGCAGTCACCTTGAGTTCAAGGAAGAACAAAACTAATGGATAACATCTTTATGATGGAAACTACCCTCAGGAAAGAAACAGGACCTCTCATGATAGACTGCCCTTCAAATGAAGACCTGTAATAATGTTATACTTTAGAGCAAGAGGAAACATCTCATGGAACCACATTGCCACCCCCCCCCCCCACAAGTGATAACAAATTTTCCATAACCCCTCCCAGAACCACGACTGAGATACTGATTAATTATCAATACTGATCAATCAGAACTGGCCACATTTTGCCACAATTTCCACATCACTTCTCAGCTGTGTGGTTCTCTCATCTCCTGCCCCAATTGTTTATTTAAACATAAAGCTCATGTCTTTACCCCAACAGTATGAATACTTTGTCTCTGCCTGTCTTTTTCCTATGGCATATTGGGTAAGTATCCAGACCTGCCATGTTGGAGACAGGTCCCTGGCCTAGAACTCTGGTTACATGCTTTCCACATTGGGACTGTGGGCTACAGTAAGACAGCTTCAGTCTCAGGCTCTGCCCACACTCCATGTCAGTTACCACTGCTAAACCCAGAGTCAGTGACAGAAGGAAATCCCCAACTGTTACCATGAAACTAGGACATAACTTAAAAGTCATCTCATTCAAACCTTTTGTTTCACAGCCAGAGTTGTGAAGAAAGGGGGTGAAAAAGGTTACCCAATTTAGAGCAGGGTGCCACCCTTCTTTCCATCATAGTCTTGAAGTTGGCATCACTTCAGAGAATATCTAAGAGCTCATCAGACCAATTGTAAAAGCAGACCTTTAACAGTGACAAGGCAGTCTCTCTTCCCTCTATTACTTCTGTCTCTGCTCATCCTGGTCCCAACGTGGAAGGGAGTTTTCCACTCTATTCACCTCTTGGCTCTTGTCCACTTTACCACAAAGTAGAAATAGGGTTGTTGTTGGTGGTGGTCCTAAGACATGAACTTGGGTATGAGCCCTGTTATTTCCATCTTTTATTCAAAGCTGATGCTCTACCACTTGAGTCACAGCTCCACATCTGGCTTTTTGGTGATTAATTGAAGATAAGAGTTTCATGGACTTTTCTGCATAGGCTGGCTTCAAACCAATATCTTCAAATTTCAGCCTTCTGAGTAGCTAGGATTATAGTCATGAGCCACCACAGTTGGGAATAGATTTTGTTTGTTTGTTGTTGTTGTTTAAGCACAATTACTTGCCAATGTATTGTTATGGGATAACGTTCATGTGACAAAACGAAACTTCTTTATACATTGAGATCAGAGATCACATTCTGTAAAACAGAGATGTCTAGGATGTTCTGGGTTGCTCCGCGGCCAAGAAGGTACATTAAAATCCTAACTGGTAATACCTGCGAATGTGACCTTATGAGATTTTTGCAAAGGTAATTAAGATGACAAGTGAGATTTGATCGCTGGAACTGAGGTTTCTGAGACAGGTTGAAGCCAGGCTCTGTGGGGAGGGGCCTAGCAGTGAGTGAGGTGAGGACCAAGGAAGATGTGTGCTCTCGGGAGCCGTGTGTGTGTGTGTGTGTGTGTGTGTGTGTGTGTGTGTGTGTGTGTGTGTTTCCTTGCAACTTAAAAGTAAGCAAGGAAAATGGCTAAGCAACCCATAGGCCATATTGGACCCCTCTCTGGCTGGTTGTATGCTGCCCTCATTTGTTTCAAGCTATTGTGGAGCCTAGGCATTTCTTTGAACCTATACATCCTCATCCAGCAGCCAATAAGCTTCAGAAAGTGTCTCCTGCCAATTCACCTGTGGTGAACCTCCCTAAGGGGGCTGAACCTCCCTTTCCAAGTACCATCCTCTGTGTCCCTATCAGTGCGTGCGTATGTGTGTGTGTGTGTGTGTGTGTGTGTGTGTGTGTGTGTGTGGCGGGGGGGGGGGGAGGGTTGTGGGTGAGTATGTGTGTTTTGCATGTAGGTATCTCGATGTCTATTTATTCTCTGGCTGATTTGGTACAATACCAGAAGTATATAATATGGAGTTCTGGGTATATTTAGTCTGAAATATACCTTATAAATCCATTTGGAGGAATGTCAGCTTACCATATTTAAAGGTTCTGTATTCATATGAATACATACAAGCAACCTTGGGTTCAAGATATTTAAAAAATTATACCATATGTTACACATGTGTAGTTTTATTTCTTGTCATTCTTCCTCAAACATTTGTTGTTGTTATTGTTGTTGTTGTTGTTTTTAATGTTGGGGCTTGAACTCGGGGTCTGGACATTGTTCCTGAGCTTTTTTGCTCAAGACTAGCTAGTACTCTACCACTTGGAGCCACAGATCCACTTCTGGTTTTCTGGTGGTTAATTGGATATGAGTCTCATAGACTTCCATGTCCAGGCTCCTAAGTAGCTAGGATTACAGGTGTGAGCCACCAGCACCTGGCCAGAATAACCATTTATGTAGCTCTTACACTGTATTGGGTACAGTAAGTAATCTAGAGACAATGTATGAGAGTTATACACAAATTTGACACCATGTTATCTAAGGAACTTTAGCATCAGTGAATTGTGGGGGTCTGTAGGGGTCAGGAACCAACCTCCCACAGGTACTAAGGGGTGCCTGTAAAGTGACATCTTTACACTCTTGGACAAGTAAATCACAGCTCAAAGCTATTCAATATCTTAAATGGTATTTCTGCTATATATTAAAACCTTCCAGTTTGGGCTCTTCCTGTTTGTGTTCTCCAAGTGTCTCTGAGAAAATGCCTACTTGGCCTATTTGTTTCCATATATGAACTCCAAACCTGATCATCTTTCTTCACAGATTCCTTATTTTCTTTGTTTTTTCAATAGACTTCACAGAGCATTCTGAAGACAGAATCACTGAGCCACTTTATTCTTCCTCTCTTCTTTTTCTCTTCCTGGACCACAGGTAACAATTGCCATTAGAGACTTCCTTATTTTTCCAAGATGTGAATGAAAACATCAACACATACAAGTACATATTCTAATACTGCTTATTTTTTATACAAAGGATATCATACTATATTCACAACCTGACAGCTTCCTTTATTTATACTTTATTGACATATAACTTATATGCAATAAAATACACAAAACATAACAGGCTGACACGTTTGTCCTCTTTTAACATTTCTTGTCTTTTTTTGTGTGTGTCTGTTGGGTTGTGGGGCTTGAACTCTGGGCTTGGGCCACTTCCGGTTTTCTAGCAGTTTATTGGAGATAAGAGTCTCATGGTCTTTCCTGCCTGGGCTGGCTTTGAACTGTGATCCTCAGATCTCAGCCTCCTGAGTAGCTAGGATTACAAGCGTGAACCACCGGCGCCCAGCTAACATTTATTTTCTTATGTGACTTTTACAATAACTTTTATCCTCACCACTTAGGAAACTGACCTCCAGAGGACTATGGTTTGAAGCCAGTCAGGGCAGAAAACTCTTTAAAACTATTTCCACAGTAAGTAGCAAAAAGTCAGAGCTGGAGGTATGGCTCAAATAGTAGAGTGCCAGCTGAGCAAGCTAAGTGCAAGGCCTGACCAAAACCCCCCAGTACCAGCAAACAACAACAAAACAGCTTTATTGAGGCACAATTGACATGTAACAATAAATTGCATATATGTATGTACTGTGAACCATCACCATAATCAAATAGTAAATCTATGCTCAACTTTAGAAGCTTCCTCTTGTGTTCTAACTGAAAAGAATAAAGGTAAAATTAAACAGGTTGGTAAGTCGCGTAGAAGATATCTATATCCAAGGTGATTTGCACCTTCCTAGTAACTTAGAAGTTTCTCTAATCTCTTAAGGACCCAAGAGATGACAAAAATCTAAACCTTTGTTACTCCTAAATCTTATTGATCCTCCTGATGACTATATATCTGACCTCAAAGGACTTGAACTCAGGGCTTTGTGCTTGCTAGGCAGGTGCTCTACTGCTTCAACTATGTCTCCAGCCCCCTTTACTTTGGACCAGGACTGCAATCCTCCTTTTATACTTCCTACTATAGCTGGAATGATAGCTTTTCCTGTTTAGATGGAGTCACACAAATGTTTTACTCCAGCTGGCCTGGTACTGACATTCTTCCAATCTCTGCCCATGGAATAGCTAGGATTTTAGTAGTGAGCTGTCAGTGCTCATCCTCAAGGGACTTCAGTAAGATTAATGTGAAAAGAACTCTCAGCAGTAGAGAGGTCATTTTGTCAATCTGTCTGATCTTCTGGTCTTGGACAGTTAGACTCAAAGAAGTGAAAGAAACAAAATTTCTATGTTACTGCACAATTTCCTTTGTGTATAAGCCACAATGCTATAAGAAAGAAAGAGTATATACTAGAGTCTGATAAATCATGTATTAAGGAATAGAGTATATAAAGCATCTTAATGAGTCAGATACTTTCTTTTTTTTTTTTTTTTTTTTTGGGTCCGGTCGTGGGGCCTGAACTCTGGGCCAGGAAGCTGTCCCAGGCTAGCGTTTTACCACTTGAACCACAGTGCCACTTCTGGCTTTTTTCTTTTCGCTTATGTGGTGCTGAGGAATCGAACCTAGGGCCTCAGGCATGCAAGGCAAGCACTCTACCACTGAGCTATCTTCCCAGCCCTGAGTCAGATACTTTCTATAAAATAACTAATTCAGTCCTCAACAATAACCTTCAACAGAGGTGGGATTATCACTCATTTTACAGAAGAGGAACCTGCCCAAGGTAACATAATAAATGACATAAGCTGGAGATGGAATTATGCTATTTTAGAATTGGTCCTTTTTATATCATGGCTCTAATCTCTGCTGCTGCCCTGAGGGATGATATTAACAGTCGATTGATGGATAAATAGATATGAAGGTACTGACACAGACACACAAACACACACACCTATCTATCAAGTTCTGCTGTATGTTTCACTTTACAATTTTCTCAAGGCCTTGGGGAAAAGACATAGAAGTCTATAACAAACATGGAAACAAATGGGTTAAAAAATACATGGGAAGCGTATTTTACTATGGATATAAATTTACATGTGTTGGGTTTTTTTTTCCCATGTGTTTTAGTCAACAAGAATGGAGAAGTTATTATGGCCTATGAATTGTGACCTGCACCTGTGGAGACAGAATAAGGATGAAAGGTAGCATTTCTTGGAAGAGTGTCATGGCATGTTGCTGGAGAAGAGAGGCTTTCTGTGGGAAACTCATGACCGGGAGGACTGTGATGCTGAAAAGGACCTGGCTGGAGGGGACACAGCAGAGCCTGAGAAAGTGCTAGTAAAGTTAGCTATCTGGACAGCCAGAGCCTTAAACATCAGATAGTAAAGTTTTGTTCCTATTTGTGCAGATCTAAAAATAGCCCAGCTAGAACTAAGCCTCAGATGTCCTAGGCACTGGTCCGTCTTACTAGCCTCTATATTATCCCGTTGCCTTGTTTTTTTTTTTTTTTTTTTTTTTTTTGGTCATTTGTAGCTTTATATGTCTTTTTTTTTTTCCAGGGCTGAGAACCGAACCCAGGGCCTTGTGCGCGCCAGGCGAGCACCCTTCCGCTGGGCTAAACCCCCAGCCCCTCTATATTATCCCAAAGCCAAAACTTCCACGTAACCAGAGCCAATATCAATGAGCTGCAAGGAGAGAATGAGGATGGAGTGTCAGCAGTCAATCCAGGGGCTGGGAAGGTGGCTCAGTGGTAGAGAGCTCGCTTTGCATGCATGAGGCCTTGGGTTCCATTCCTCAGTACCACATAAGCAGAAAAAGCCAGAAGTGGCCCTGTGGCTCAAGTAGTAGAGCGCTAGCCTTGAGTTGAAGAGCAGAGGGACAGTGCCCAGGCCCAGAGTTCAGGCCTCAGACTGACAAAAAAATAAAGCCATGACCAAAGGCAGTTCTACAGAGAGACCATTTACAAAGGCAGAAGAGGGTTAGAGAAAAGTAACCTGGGATTGAGGAATACCAAGACCAGCAATAGCAAACACTGTTGTCCTAATTGTGAGGGTCCAGAGGGCCGGGCGTAACAGGGACTGGGTGATAGCAGTAGCTAAGGAGGTATGCTGAGCTGTAAGTAGAACACTCACCCTGCTGTATCAAAGGAATGGACACTTCATCTCCACTCTACCAGAATCCTCTGCTCCCTTGCCTGGTGTCCCGATGGCCAAAGCCGTCAGGAGGCCAGAGGACACAGGAGCTCCTTGTAGTTCTTAAAAGCCAGCCTCCTAGCACACAGTGAACAGAGGAAAGGGTAGAGGGTGATCTGAAAGATTATCCAGTGGGTAACCTATGTTTGGAGTATCGAGGCAAAGCATAAAAGGAGCTACTTCAGGTGATTTCAAATGTTAGACTTAGCGTCACCCCCTTTTCATAAAGAACAGCTTTTCCTGCTCCTCAAGAGCAGCTCTATGAATCCAGGGCTTTGTTCAAATTGTAGTCATAATTTCCTGCAGAACATAGACACAAGTGCCAGCTGTTTAGCTCAAGTCCTAGCTGAAGAGTCCATAATGGAACTATTCTTAGTGATCACATTGTGATAGTTAGCAACTTGATATTTAAGGTAGTGGGCACTTAAATAAGTGAATGGTGATGTTTATTGGCTTGAAAGAGGTCTTCCTCATGGGCTCATTATCTTGCTGGAGATGTAGTTGCAGTTTGGCTTCAGTTTTTAAATGATAGTGGCTCTATTATTAACTAGTACTTCAAACAATACCCTTGCATAGTTGATAATCCAGAAGCCAAATTTAGCTGTACAAATTATAGACAACTGTTCTCTCATAATGTCACTGTGATGTTCCAATTTTTTTAAGAAATGGAAGATTAACACAGCCCATTTTAAATGCTTAAAACAATGTTTTATGTAGGAAATCATTTTTCTCCAAAGATTCAGAGGCCTGTACAATGTTCCCAGAGCTCTCTGGAAGATAACTAATGTTCTTTCAAAGGAAGAGGAAGTTGCAGAACTTCTAATATATGCAAAAACCCTTCAAAGCTGGAAGTGCTGTTAATGTTCTAAAGAATTATGTCAAAACTAAGGGAAACTTAAGAGGTCATTTAAATGATTTAAACACTACACTTTTCCCCTAGTCTCCAAAAATCCCCAAGACAATGCTTATAATGTTAGACTGACCTTTAGGATATGGGATTTTAATGAAAGACAAGACATTTCTACCTCTGAATGCATCTCAAGCCATTCTTTACAGCAATCTTTTCTCATCAGGGCTCTTACAACTCTTGCAAAGAAGGTATCTGACCTTTGAAAGATATTCCATGGGTCTGAATCATCTAACTCTATCATAGCTTTGTTCTTGTGGACAAAAGAAACCAAGAACACTTTGGAAAATGGAGAAACCAGTGAATACAACTGAGTTTGAATCCTACTAAGTAGAATTACACTGTGTAATTTTAGGTAAGTTACTAAGCCTTTCTGAGCCTTAATCTTCTCATCTCTAGAAGAAAATAATACTGCTCTCCCACATGCTAATTATAAATAGCAAATGGATTTGTATGTGAGCAATACAAGAATGTTCAAGTACTTTTTCCTAAAGATACTTGTTACCGAGAACTCTGGTAAAAGAACCAAGTCATAGTAATTCATGAGCCTTCTCATGGTTTATTACTCTAGACTGGAGCACGCAATTTTGGCCCAGGACCTAGAGAGAAGGTAAAGAGAACATTATCGAGAGAACTGGAAAACATCTAGCAATCAGTTTGCCTGGGACTATTGACTGGCCAAATCAGGTCCTCCCGTGCAGGGACAGTAATGGTAGTTGTCCTTAATCTCCCTGAAGAACGATTCATGTGACTGACTGGTCTATTGCCCTCTAAACATGGCAAGGATCCTCATAGCAAATTATGTCTTTGCTCTCTAATGAAGATTATTCAAGATTTAATCAATTTCAAATTTAAATGGTTTCAATAGGACAGAAGCTTTAGAACTCCCCTCCCCCCTTTTTTAGTAGTCTTCAAACTTCTATGCCTATCTCAAGAGATCTATTCAAATTAAACTTTGTTCTTCGTGCTTTTCTGATTTTTCAGTAAATTCTTACACAATGGGTAATCATCATTTTGTAATATATTTGTAATATTGTTTGTTGTAAAATTTTCTTGCAAATAAAACTTGGATTTTTTTAAATTTATTTTATGTGCACTAGAGTTAATAAATATAAAATGATCATAAAACAGAAGGAGGAGAGAGTGGAGGAAAAAAAAAAACTTTTCTGTAATGAGTCAATTATATAAAATGCCCAGATTCTAGAACCTTCTATCTCAGTCCAAATCCTGGCTTGACTTATTGTCAGTTGCATGAATCTTTGGCAACTTATTTTACATCGCTGTACGTCATATTCTTTGTCTGCAAAATAGGCACATAACCTGGCATAGTTATGAAGAATATAGGTGCTCATGTATATTAAGTGCTTAGATAAGTGTCGATTTTGAACAGGACCTACAGCTTAGCCATTGTTATTAAGACTTGGTTAAAACTTAAAATTAAAACCTGGTTAAAACGCAAACTGTACTTAAAGGATAATAATGAAAAACAACAGTTTCCCACCACCTCTACAATCACACTGTGACCGTGCTATACAGAGCTAGCCACTTCCAGGTTGTTCTTTGAGTTGACAATCAAGTATTTACTAGTCTACTATGTAGTTTGTACATGCTGTTAGATCTGCACATTCTGGTCAGCTGTAGCCCTAATCCCTTTGTGGCCTAGTAGTTTTGGTGCATTCCTTTTTCATTCCATTCTGCCAGTATAGTTCTATTGAATTTATCTTTAAGTCATATTTAGTGTTTATTATAGGTAGGGGTCAAGTGGTGCCCCAGAATTACATTTTGGGTGTTTTAGAAATTTAATTTTTACCAGAGATAACAATTTCATATTTTCTCTCATTGTATTTCTTTACCACCACACACACCCATATGATCATTCAAAACTGATTTTTTTTGCCTTTCATTTTACTTGGAAATGATAAAATATATTTTTTAAATAATTGGTCAATCCCATTGTGTTTTAAAGGGCCTCCCTTTCTTATCCTTCTTCATCTTCTTCCTTCAATCTGTGCTTAATTGTACCTGAGGCCTGCTGCCCAGAATTCTCCTGAATTTTCTTTATACCTTTCCTGTGTCTTACATTATTAGCTTAATTTATGCCTTTATTTTTCAGGAAACTATTCTCTAGAAGCTTACTAAGAAAAGGTACATTGGAGATTTAAATTCAACAACGAGACTTCTTGAATTTTTGAAAAATGTATTTATCTTCACACCTGATTGATCATTTGGATGATAATAGGATTCTAGTCATGAGCATAATTTTGCTTCGAAATATGAACTTAGTTTTGGTTCCATTTCCTCTGGTTACCAGGGTTGCTGCAGAATAATTCCAGTGCATTTTTAATTTCATTTCTTTTGCACGTGACTTCTTTGTTCTCTCTAAATGCTTTTAGTATCTCCTTTTATTAAAAAAAATCCTTGGCATCTTTGGTGTGGATCAATGTTTATTCACTCATGCTGAGGACTTTGTGGTTATTTTCACTCTAGAGACTTTTCTTATTTACCTGTGAGAAGTTTTCTATTACTTCTGTGGCAAGTCCTTTCTTCTGTTTTCTTCATTCTTTTCTCAGAACTACTAGTTGATGTCAGACTTCTTGAGTTGATCATCTAAATTCTTTCATTTCCCACACTTTGGAAAAAAATGTACAAGTGGAGTCCATTTTTATATGTTCATATATGCATACAGTGTAGCATGATCAGACTCAGCCCCTCTGTCATTCTCCCTTTTCTCTTTTTCCCAAACTAATCTCAGTAAACTTCATTGTTCCATTTCCAAACAGGAACATAAAATATTCTGACCATATTCACCCTCCTTTACTCTTTCCCTTCCTATGATTCTCAAAATTCTTCCTCTGTTCAACTTACCATTGTTTTTGTTTGCTCAGTTGTTTTATGGTGCTGGGGATTGAACCCAGGGCCTTGCTGTATACTAGACAAGTACTTTTTTTTTTTTTTTTTAACCATTGGACCACATCCCCTGCCCTCTCTATGTCTTTCATTGTACTTTCGAGAATACTTCCTTGAATTTATCTGTCAGACCCTTTCTGAGCCCTTTAATGTCTTAATGAATAATAAAAATGCTTATTTACGAAACTTAAAATTACAAAAGAGGGTATACTTGAAAATCAGCTTCCATCTGACCCTCCCCCCCTTGACATTCAGTTTACTTCTTTGCCAGGGATGCTTGGCATAGCAGAGGGGAAGAGAAGGGGCTTAGGAACGGAAAATTGACCTTTACTGAAAGTTTGCATATTGAATGATGGCTGGCCTAGCTCTCTTCATTTTGCTCCAAGAATACCATCCAGGCAGATAGTCTCCCAGTGAGGAATTGCTTGGTTGGATTGTTTGGTTGGGTTGTTTTGCTAGAGAACAGAACCCTGTCTCTCAGATCACTGGATTTTTCTCTTCCCAGTTGGTAAGATTCTCCAAAGTAAAACATTCTGCCAATGCCAATGGCTCACATCTGTAATTCCAGCTACTCCAGAGACTGAGATCTGAGGATCAAGGTTTGAAGCCAGCTTGGGCAGACAAATTGGAGAGATTCTTATCTCCAATTATGTAGCAAACTACTAGAAATGGAAGTGTGGGTCAAGAGATAGAGCACTATCCTTGAACCAAATGAGAGAGTGAGTCCCTGACTTCAAGTCCCAGTACTTGTACTAAAAAAGAAAATAGATCATTCTAATATCTCATTTTCATGTAATAAGCTTGGCTGATCACATTTTGAGAAGGACAGCTAGGATAAGGAAGGGGGTAGGGACTGTCTCCAAATTCAGTACATCAATTTCTATCTTATGTTTTCTCCTTTTAATATTTTGCCACTACCCTCAACTATGCTTGGTCCAGGGATGTTGGTTTTACCCTCTTTAGAAAATATTCAACCTTATTTTACTGCTGAGGTAGAGAACAGAAAGTCATCTAGCTAAGTTAGCAAGAAAAGCCAATTCTATCTTTTCAGTCTAGATTGTATAAGTTCTACTAATATAGTTTTAAAATGTCATTTTTATCATATTCTAGTCTATACAGTGGATATTTTATTTAGTATTATATTTTTCAGTTCTAGAATTTATATTTCATATCTTAGCTAAGATTCCTTTTTCTGTCTTCCTTATGAGTATATTGTGTTTTATACCAGCGAACATAGTTATAATTACTTCCTTAAATTTATTGGTTCATTCTTCAAACATTTGTCTCATATCCAGGTCATTTTCTGTTAATTGTCTCTTCTCTTGAGAATGAGTCACATTATTCTGCTTCATTTTATGTTAAATAATTTGGGTTGTACCCTAGATGTTATGAATGTTCTTTTTTATACAGCCTGTAAAAGCATTATTTTTCTTTCTTTCTTTTTTTTTTTGTAAACAAATGTCTTGGTTAAATTTAAATTGTAACCTCCACTTTGGGGTGGTGGCTCCAAGCTCTTCTCAGACCTTGTACACTTAACTGAGCTCTTTGCCTTATGTTTGGCTGCTTGGGAGTCAATCAGACATTTGGGCAGAGTTTGCAATTGTAAAGAGAAGATCATTTATGGCTCCATTTCTCTGACCCTTTCCTTTCCAGTATTACCCCATTGTATTCCAATGGCTCTGGTTGTACTAATTCTTCTCTTAGTTTTCTAGCCAGAAGGACAGCAGATTTTCTGTTGGAGTTTCATTAGTGTCACTGGTCCCCAATCCTCGGACCAAAAAATAAAAAGGAACAGGGAAACTCACCCTACCTTCTTGGGCCCTTCCCTTCTGCCAGATTCAGCTCCCTTCCAGAATCTGTTTGTTTGCTTGACTCTGTTTTTCATTCAAATAGCTTTTCGGAATTAAAATGTATTTATGTATGTCTGAGATGGCATACTCAGTGAGAACTTTCTCCAGTATCTCAGAAATGAACTATTTCTAATAACCTTTTTAACAATTCAATTGTTATTTTCAGTCGTTAACTTCACAAAGTAACTCAGTGTCACTAATTTCTGAGTTTATCTGCTACAAGTGGCAATACTCATTGTTACTATTTTCACCCCTAACTTTTTTTTGGCACTATTAGCATTTGAATTCAGGGCCTTGTGCAGTCTGCACTGTAGCTTTACCACTTGAGCTAGACCTCCAGCCCTGCTTTTTGCTGGTTGTTTTGAAGATGGAACCTGGAAAACTCCTCTCTAGGCTGGCCACAGCCATGATCCTCTGGATCATGAGTAGCTAAGTTTATAGGCATGAACTACCTGTGCCTGATTTCACCCCTAAACTTTTTTTAGTAACCATAAACAATATGCAAATAAAATGGGAGATTGTGTCAAGGGACATTGTAAATCAGAGTTCCTGCTGTTCTTCTATTTAGTCTGAAAATGGTGTTAATTTGATCTTTTTTTTTTCTTTAGCTCTTGTGGACTAAGGTACGGGTAGTTCCTTCAAATTATTGTCTTTAAAAATGTGACTAATGGCCTGGGGTGCTAGTGGAACAGTGTTCTGGCCTTTACCTTAACCCTCCTGAATCATGGTCCAGGGGTGGAGCCTAAGAACTTGCAGGTTGCAATTGTTCTGTAAGTGCCCCTTCTTGTTCTTATTGTCTTAAACTACATAATCAATAAATTATCTCCTGATGTTTGTTTTGCTGCCCAGGTGTCTGGTTGCAGGAAGTGCTGTTTATTATAAATGAGTCTGGTTTCACTAGGTAGACTCACCATCAGATTTTTTTTTTTTTACAGAATTATATCAGTTGATTCTTTGAATATTATGGGATTTGGGCGGTATTTCATATTATTTATGTTGTATTTGTGCATGCCTTTTGTGATTTTTTTAAAAAAAATTATTCTCTTTAGTTGTACAAATTCAGCATGTCAGTGTATGAGTACAATGCATCTTAATCAGTGTCACCCCTTTCGTGATTCTTCATCTAAATAAATATTCATCCATGTTCTTACCTAACCATGAATTCATATTTCATATTCCTTTAAAAAAACCAGACCCACCCCCTGGATGCTATCCCAGTTTCCCAGAACTTTTTAATTTATCACCATCTGATTTTAAGATAGAACACATGTTCCAGGATGGCAAATAGTAATTTAGAAACATTCCACATTATAGGGAGTGTAGGGTCAGTTTAAAATAGGGTTTAGAAGAAAATTTTAGTGCTGAAATGTAGAGGTCCTCTTAATATCTCTACACTGTAAATTCCTGTCAACAAGCTACCATGGGGGTGAGGGGAGAGGGAGGGAGGAGCAGGGAACCCTTTGTTGTCAAGAGAATCTTTTGTTGTCCGTGTGGTCTCTAGTTTCCTTTCACCTGCATTTGGTTAAGCAATATCGATTGTATTGTTCTATGTGATCATAATCTCATAGAGCTAGTCATGTTAGGGCACTGTGTACATATTGGAAAGCTTTGTGGAGGTTATCGCATTAATTTCTAGAAGAGGTTATCCTTTGTGGCTCCATTACTCCTTGCCTTGCTATTAACACAAGAGCATAGAGAAAGTGCTATTGGTCTGTTAAATTGACTTAACTAGGAATTGGCTCCATCCTTAATTCATGATACTCTTTTCAAATTGTGAAACAGTAATGCTGCAAAGTGTAGAACATCGCCGTCCCTCCCCACCACCACCAGGGAGCTCCTAAGATCATAAGCTTATATGTTTATGAGCAGCATAAGTTTATGACAGCAGAAGTTCAATTAGATGATATTTTGACTTTGGAAACAATTATGGGTTGGAATTAATGCATGTAGTATTGGCTACAAGCACGAAAGAAACTGAAAAGCTAATGAACTGTTGGGTCTAGGCCCATGGAAAGAGCTTTAAAGAAAAGAGATATGTAGCTCCTTCAGGAAAGATGAGGATTTGGGAGAGCTGGAGTGTTAGGTGATAGCATTGAATGTAGACAGGGAGCTGCTGGAGTTATAGAGAAGAGCCAGTCCCAGCTGAGACAGAGGTATGCTGAAAAGTTCTGAGATAGGCGGTTAACCGGAGCAAGGTCAGACTAGGGAGGTTCTGGAGAGCTTTGAAGGTAGAAGAGCCTCGGTTTGATGTTACAGCATTCACTGCGAGGAGTGAGGTGCAAGATGGTGGTTAGCTTCTTTACGTTCATCATCTCAACTTATTCAGATTATCAACTGACTGCAAACCAAAGGTACTCCAATCTCAACCATGTCTGGAAGTGCACTTTTCTGCAAAATGGAGACTTTTAGAGTAGATGGTTGGCCAATATATTGTGCAGATGGAAAACAGAATAGTGATTCTTAAAGTATTACAAGTTGTTGGAATCACCTTTTTTCTCCTCAGGCTGAAATGAGTGATTTTCTTCTACTTCCCCTGCCCTGGACTCTTCCTGGGATTAGAGTAGCTAATGTGGGTAATACTGGAATTCTTTTAGTAAAAATTTTTAATATGTTTTTTATTGTAAAAATACTGTACAGAGTGGTTACAGTTACATGAACATGGTAATGAGTACATTTCCTATTGAGCACTGTTGCCTCCTCCTTTGTTTTTCCCCTACCATCCCTACTCTCCTACCTCCACAACTACACTCCCTCCTCCCCCGCCACCTAAATTGTAAAGTTCATTTTCAACATAGTGTCTTGTACATCTCATTGTTACAATGGGTCAACCTGTATCCCTATTTAAGCATTTTTTTTCCTTCCCCTCCCCAAATTAGAGAACTGTATATACAAGATGCAGGGCACCAACATCAAATACAGTGAAAACAGGGGTTATACTGTGACGGAGGAACATACAAAGAAACAAAAAATCACATGGTACATTATAAATATGTTAGAAATAATAGCAAGAAAGAAAAAACCACTTATGTCCCATCTTGGGGTTCATAACATCATCTTATCTGGTCATATGTACATAGCTTTTCACCTTTTCTGCTTGTTCCAGACATATACTAGTTATTGCAAATAAGGGAAACCATGAGACCTATGTTTCTTTGGGCCTGGCTTACTTCACTTAATATAATTTTTTCCAAGTCTTTCCATTTACTAACAAATGGGGTGGTGTCATTCTTTCTGATGGAGGCATAGAATTCCATTGTATAGATATAGCACATTTTCCTGATCCATTCATCTACTGAGGGGCATCTAGGTTTGTTCTATAGCTTAGCTATGGCAAATAATGCTGCAATAATGATAGTTGTGCTGATAGCTTTAGTATGGTCTTTGTGATGCCCAAAGTGGGATTGCTGGGTTATAGGCGAGCTCTAAGTGGAGTCTTTTGAGGAACCTCCATACTACTTTCCAAAGTGGTTGAACAAATTTACACTCCCACCAACAATGCAGTAGGGTTCTCTTTTGGCCACATCCCCTCCAGCATCTGTTGTTAGTAGATTTCTTGATTATAGCCATTCTAACTGGGGTGAGGTTGAATCTCAATGTCGTTTTGATTTGCATTTCTTTTATGGCTAGAGAGATTGAACATTTCTTCATATATCTATTGGCCATTCTTATTTCCTCTTCAGAGAAGTTTCTCTTTAAGTCTTTAGCCCACTTATTTATCAGGCAGTTATTTCTTTGAGGATTTGATGTTGGAGGATTAATTTATTGAGTTCCAGGTATATTTTAGATATGAGACACTTATCCGTTTTATGACTAGTGAAGATCTCCCAATCCGTGGGCTTTCTATGGATCTTGCTAGCTATGTCCTTTACCATGCAGAAGCTCTGCAGCTTCATGCAATCCCCTTTGTCCAACCTTTCTTTGATTTGCTGTGTTTCTGGGTCTTTAGTAAGAAAATGTCAGCCTGTGCCAAGGAGACCTAGGGTTTCTCCTATTCCTTCCTGTGATGATTTCTGGGTGTCTGCTTTGACTCTGAGGTCTTTGATCCATTTGGAGTTGATTCTGATGCAGGGTGATATATAAGGATCTAGTTTTAGTTTTCTACAAGTGATTAACCAATTTTGCCAGCACCATTTAATGGAAAGGCTGACTTTCTTCCATTCTATTTTTTTTAGCTCCCTTTTTGAACATTAGGTGATATAAGTCTGTGGATTCATTTATGGGTTTTCGATTCTATTCCATTGGTCCTCAGGTCTGTTCTTGTGCAGTATCAAGCAGTTTTGATTACTATGGTTTTGTAGTAGAGTTTGAAGTTTGGTATTGATATTCTTCCAACACTATTCTTTCTGCTACGGATTGTTTTTGCTATTCAGAGTCTTTTATTGTTCCATATGAATTTTTGGATTGCCTCTTCTATTTCCTTGAAGAATGAAGTTGGAATATTGATAGGTATCTCATTGAATTTGTAGATAGCCTTTGAAAGTATTGCCATTTTCACAATGTTGATCCTTCCAATCCAGCAGCATCAGAGGTTTTTCCACTTCCTTAGTTCTGCTTTAATTTCCTTTTTCAAGATTTTAAAGTTTTCATCATAGAGGTTCTTCATTTCTTAAGTTAACTCCTAGGTATTTTATTTTTTGTGGAATTATTACAAAAGGAGTTGCTTTCCTGATTTTAGCTACCTCTTCTCATTATTAGCATACAGGAAAGCCATTGATTTTTGAGAATTAATTATGTATCTTGCTACTTTGCCAAAGTTTTGAATCAGCTCGAGTAACTTGGGAATGGAGTCCATGGGATTCTTTAAATACAAGAGCATGCCATTTACAAAGAGGGAGAGTTTTACTTCATCTTTCCCTATTTGGATCCCCTTTATGTTTGCATCTTGTCTTGTAAATTGAAGAGAAGTGGAGAGAGTGGACATCCTTGTCTCATCCCTGAGTTTAGAGGAAATGGCTTTAGTTTTCACCATTGAGTATAATGTTGGCTGTAGACTTGTCATATACAGCCTTTATTGTACTGAGGAATGTTCCATGGATTCCTAGTTTTTCCAGAGCCTTCATCATAAAGGGGTGTTGGATCCTGTCAAATGCTTTTTCTGCATCTATTGAGATAATCATGTGGTTTTAATCCTTGTTCTTGTTGATGTGATGAATTATATTAATTGATATGTGTATATTGAACCAGCTTTGCATCCCTGAAATGAATCCTGTTAGATCGTGGTGTATGATTTTTTTGATGAATTGTTGAAGTTGATTGGCAAAAATTTTGTTGAGAAGTTTTGCATCGATGTTCATCAAAGGGATGGGTCCATATTAGTAAAGTTTTTATACCACTGTTGGAATATCCCAGTTTTTCCATTTGCTTTGGGTATTTTCATAAGAATTAAAATGTGTGGCCTGAGATTCAACTCAAAAAAGGGACTTCTAGAAGTCAGAGGGGCTTTTATATATGTACATTTCTTTTTTCTTGTTTCCATTTCTTGGAGCTCATTTTGATAAGCATCATTTTATATGATCACATTCATATAGCTATTGAGCCTTTATGATCCTCTCCTAAGAACATCCTCCTTTGGTCTCATTGTGTGAATGCCTAGAGTCCTGTATAATTGGTCATGTTCAAAGTATTTTTTTTTAACCATCCAGGTGTTTACTTGAAGATTTATAGGCACATATAACAAATGAGGGAAACCAGAGATAGGTTATATGTACATTTCTTAAAGGTTTCTCTCCAACTATCAATTGCAAGCAGTGTCCATGAAGGAAAAACACCCCAAGCAGCTATCCTGTAAACTATAGGAGAATATGAGGGCATAATTCAATACAAGTTCGGTCCATTTGCTTATTTCCAATAAAAATAAAAAGAGTCTCTTTAGGGCTTGAGTCAAAAACTTTTGGCTATGCATACTGATGTAAAATTCAAGATAATTTTTCCCTCTGATCTTGTACTTTTGTTTCTTTTGAAGATTATTAAATTCCCATTCCTTGAAATGGCACTAATCTGGTTTAGTTAAAATGTTGGAATTCTTTAAGCCCTCAAACAGGTTAAGTTTATCTGGGATTCAGAAGAAGTGGAAAACTCAACACTATCAACATCAAAAAGTTTTGAACTCAGAGCACCCATTTTTCCCTTATGCCAGTGTTGTTTAACCCTGGACAGCAGATCTTTCACTTGCCTCCTTTTTTGTCTTCCAGATTTTTTTCTTAGCTATTCTCACCTTTCAAATGGCGAAATAAAAATACTTGACAAAGTAGTGTGTATTCAAGTCTTGGTTATCTACGTCTTTTGTGGAAAGACAGAAATAAAAGGCTGGTCTCACTTTCCAATTCAAGGCTGGATAATTTGTATTGAAACCTTAGGAGATCCTAGAACCGCCTAAGGTACTTGAGCTGTGGGGGGGGGGGTGTCTTTAAAAGAGGCAGGAGAGATTTTTGAGTTGTTTTCATTATCTCAAAACATCCCACAGAAGTTGCATATTTCCCAAAATAAAATGGCATTGATTAACTAAAATGTCACAGTATTTTTGCTTTTGATTAGAGTTGAATTAGTTTAATTTGATAACATTGATGATCAAACTGATCTGAAACTGTGATTACAGTTATATATATCTTAGATGATTAAAATATGAAAATAGGTTAATTATGTCTTAATAAATGCAGTTTATTTAATAGCCAGACACTCATAAAACCTAAAATTAAGCAGAAAATTATGACAAGTTTGCAAAAGTCCCTACCTACATCTTGAAGAGGCAGAGTGGAAGCATGGGAAGTTCTGAGAGATTTCAAGATTCTTCTGTTTCAAGATTTTTCTATAATCACAAGGGTCCATATATTTCTTTTTTCTGGTTGCCTTAACATAAACACTGTGAAGTCAAATTTCCCTTTCCAACATTTTTACACTCAATATGACCAACAAATATCCAACATTTAATATTAGCTGTGTGGATAATGGCTGTTTTAGTTCTAAGTTAACAAGTTAGTTCTAAGTTAATTTTACGTTAACAAGATAGTATCTGTTGATGCTAATTTTAGGTTTGGAAGAGATTTGAAAGCAACTACTCAGATATGTTGAAAAACAATAAGAAGATAAGTTTATTTTATCCTTCTGCTCATAGTCAATAGATAACCATTTTTTTTTGTGGGCTGCCAACACTTACTAAGGGCAGTTCAGCCTGGTTGGGGGATATAAATAGAAGCATAACAGATTTTCTGATTGCTTATGAGTCATTAGGTTTGTTGAAGGACATTTCTTTGAGGAAGTAGAAGACTGCTTGCTTTCCCAAGTTAAGGAGAAGGGTTGGGTTGGTGTTTTCACAATCTTGCCCTGATTGTTGGATGTTGGGCGTCACATTTCTGACTCACCTGACTTGCTGCTTATCCACACAGTCCAAAGTTCACATTGCTGAAGGGCAGCGACTGAGGTCATCATTTCCCCTGGGCATGTCCTTTAAAGGTTAAATTGGTGGGTGCTGGAAGTCGGTTTGGAGTTCAGGTACCTGTTCCGTGATGAGTGTAAGCTACATTCCTCTGTGGTATAAGCTCATTATAGAGAATTCTATGGAGTATAATCTTGGCCCTGAGGAAACATCAAACATGCTGTCTCCATGCAGGTGCCCGTGAACTTGGAAGCAACAGCAGAACTCAAGTGTGTCAGTCACAGGTGCTATTTGTATGGTCACTGAATGTCCACTTAGAATATATTGCACAAAAACTAAGGACAGTGATAAAAGCTGCTTTATCGACTCAACTTCCTTGTGTGCAAGGAAGGTTGGGGGGGCAGTGGCAGGGAGAGGACAAACAAATGGCTTCCAAGGACTACCCTGCTGAGCTTCCTTGACTAGGAAACCTCAGAATAAACCTCAGAATATTGGCCGGGCGCCGGTGGCTCATGCCTGTAATCCTAGCTACTCAGGAGGCTGAGATCTGAGAATCGCGGTTCAAAGCCAGCCCGGGCAGGAAAGACGGAGAGACTCCTTTCTCCAATAAACCACTAGAAAACCGGAAGTGGCACTGTAGCTCAAGTGGTAGAGCGCTTGCCTTGAGCTGAAGAGCTTAGGGACAGCGCCCAGGCCCAGAGTTCAAGCCCCATGACCGACAAAAACAAAAAAACAAAAACCTCAGAATATTGTCACCACACTCTTGACCAAGCTGACACCAAATGGTTAACAAATTCAAACTGTTTTGAGAGGGTCTTCTTAACTTACCCAGGGTGGCCTGGAACTTGCTGCATAGCCCAGGCTGCCCTCAAATTTACAATCCTCCTGCCTCAGCCTCCCATGTGCTCAGAATACAGCCTCCAGGTCTGACTCTGTGGGAGTGGAGAAGGCTAGGATGAAATGAAGCATCTGCCCCCAAATATATTTTTAAACCTTAAAAAAAAAAGTAGAAATTCCAGAAGTAGAAGACTATTGTTTTCCTTTTGTTTCTTTGGGATACTTGTAAATATCTACCTTGGCATTGTTTATCTCAGAGGCTTCAAAGCTGATGATGAGATTTCGGTTGTGTAATTTTCCATGTTTCCAGACATGCTTTAACTTCCAGTGTCCTTTTCATCCTTAGCCCTTTCCCGTGCATGAGACTGGAGCACTTGGCTCTGTGAGCTGCCCACTAAGTGTTTACTGTTGAACTCAGCTGTCCTTTGTTTAGGATTTACTCTCAGCCAGCCTCTGTTGTTCTAATCCTATCTTATTTAATCTTCACAACAACCTCATGATTTACTTCTACCCTTATTTTATAGACAAAGAAATGAGATTTTTGAATGGCCGAGTGATTTGCCTGAAGTCACATCAATGTGCAAAGGCAGGATTTAGACTAAAGTGAATTTGACTGGCAAACCTGTGTTTTTAATCACTCTGCCACAGGAATTTCCTTTCCTCTTGTTATAAAGTGAGCCTTCCATGAGTCTCTTACTGTCTGGATGGTATAGTATCTCTGGATTTCCTGGACCTGGAGTCAATCCTTTTGGTGAGGAGGACGATGTGGTCCTCTCTTGCTAACGTCTCCAAGAAAGGAGAAATAGACAACCAAGAGCCAGTTACAGAAATGTGAAAGTAAACATAAAGAAGTCCACATTTTCTGAAGAGCGTGTTCAACAAAAATGACATGATTAACCCCTTACTCTTGGGGGGTAGGGAATAAAAGTGAGAAGTAGGGCTAAAAGATAACACATAAACAAGAAGGGGGACAGAAAGGGCCTAACGAAGTAAATATGGTATGACCTGAGAAATATGATTAATGCAATCCTTTGCACTTGAGCACTTCTCTCCCAAAGGCAGGATATGGGCGGGGGGGCAAGTAAGAACCAGGATAAGACTAGGATCAAGTTAAAGCCAAGTGTGAACTATTAAGGAAGATGTGAATGACTTCTTCCTTCCTAAAGTCTGGACTCATTAATTTAGCTCTGGAATGCGTGGGCTTTGTTTTGTATGTTTTCTCTGTTTATGAAGCTGGATATAGAACCAGGGTCTCTTGCTTGCTATGCAAGACCTATACCAGTAAGTTATACCCAGGCCTGATGGGTTTTAATGTAAATAATGTAAACATGAGGTTGCCTCCATTAACCATTTAATTTTTTGTCAAAGAAAAAGAAAGTTGATTTCCCATAATTTACAGATTAAATGTATATATCTGAGAAATAGTCTCAGACTGAGCAAGTAAAAGCACACAGAGAGTTATTTTGTAGATGAGAAAGTTAAAGGTCAGAGTGGATGAAGAACTAGTCTAAGAAGTTAGAGCAGGTTTGAGCCAGATCCTGTGATAACCCAGTTCTTGGCCCACTCACCACATTCTGTCTTCAGGTTCATCTGCCCTGACTGTCCTCTGGACAGCCCTAGCATGGTGCTAGTAACTATTTCTCATTAACTCTGGTAAAATTGCTTGATCAACTTTTCTCTCCCTTCTTGCCTTGACTATGGAGAGCCTTAGGTAAGTAAGGTATTCAATGTCAATGACAGTGATGTCAATATTAAGATATTCTTTTACTCTTCAAATTCCTGTAAAGAAATTAGCTATATGCTACTTTTCTGGATTTTTTTTCATTTTATTGTAGTTACAGCTCTGTTCAGCTCTATGAATAACAGGGGTGACTACCTGTCACTCTCATCTCAGATTTAACATGCTCATTTGGCCAAATGGGAGGTGATTCCAAAAGGTTTCTATAGATAAGTTTCTTCTGGGATTCCAGAATTAAAAATCCTCATCAAATCAGAAATGGCGGGCTTGTGTTCATGCAGTGATCTCCTGTAGTTCAGCCTCTTAGATTTGCAGGATGCCTGTGTCATTCTGCCAAAAAGGAGCAGTACAGAGCTCACCAAAAGCAAAGTGCCATGTAGAGACAGGCCCTCCTTGTTGGAAAAAAGAATAGGAATACATAGGTAATAGTCTATTAAGCAGCTTACTGGGACAGGGAATACCTATGCCATGGTTGCTTATCTGTGAGTGACAGGAACAGCTTCTCAGAGTAGGGAGTTATGCTGGATATTGAAAAGGGGTAGGATTCTGACAGTAGAGGTAATGAAATACAACCATACGTGTGGAAGTCATAAATACACCATAGACAGACTCAAGACAGACTTCTTGCACTCACTCTACTCACTAGAGTAGAAATGCCAACTCTTAACAACTCAGTTTCCAGATGATGGTAAGCTATGGAAATGACCAAGTAAAGGTGTTATTGGTAGCAAATTTTGGTCACAAGAATTTAAGGCTATATCTGAGATTCAAAAGATGAGACTATGAAACATAGAAGATGGTGGGAGCAGACTCAGAAGCAGAGAGTATCATCAACAGGACAACTCCTGAAGGAGCTGATCACCTCCAAGAGGTATTCTGTAGCTGTCACCTCTTCAATGTAGATGTGAATTTACCAGGAATAAAACAAAGACAGAAAGAAGACGTCTAGCCTATTAAAAAATAACACCAAAAAAAAATTTTTTTTCTGTTCATGAAGCTTTAACTCAGGGCCTTTTCTGATCATGAAGCTTTGGGTCTGAGCACTGTCCTTGAGCTTTTATGCTCAAAGCTAGTGCTCTATCACTTGGAGCCATAACTCCTCTTCTTATTTTCTAGTGGTTAATTTGAGATAAGAGTCTCAGCCTGCCCAGGCTGGCTTTGAGCTTCAATCTTCAGATCTCAGCCTCCTGAGTAGCTAGGATTACAGATATGAGCCACTGGGTCCCAGCTACTAAAGCCTTTTTTTGTGGATTGATGAACATTCGGGAATTATAAGATGAGTGGAAAACTTTGCATATCAATGCAGTCTAAAAAGGTAGCTCAATCAGTTTTTCTAAACAAGAAATAGCACCTCTAAAAGAAGGTAAAGCTATCACTAAGTTTTTCTGTCCATACTGAGAGTGTATGATATCTGGACAACCATGGTTTGGCTCTGAATAAGCTCATTTATGTCAGTCAATTGAACTCTTAATAGAGTTTACAGATCATTGTCTGTCTCCTGGCTAGGCTTTTATTCTATCTATTGAATAGTTAATGTTTATTAAGATAAAAAGGAAAGAACAGGAGGCAAATAGAATCATATCTAGATGGCCTGAGTTTTCTAAACGTATCACTCTAGAGACTACAGTAAAGGTGGCCTCTCTCTTAGGTTTGTCATACATTTGGCAGTTTCTGGCATGGTTTCAAATATGTGTTTAGAATTCAAAATGCTGCTTTGAGGTGATCAGATCTAGCATTATAATCACCTCTCCCACTTACAGATAAGAACACTGAGGCTCAATGAGTTTCATAAGTTGCCCAGGAACCCATAGCTAGTAAGTTGCACAGCTATGATTCAAACTTAAACCTTCTGAATGCTGTTATTTGAATCTAAGTGTGATGTTTCTTACATTTTGCCATAGAAAACCAAAAACATAATGAAAAGCCTCTTTAACTACTACCACTACCATCACCACCACCACCAAACTACCCAACAAACAAACAGCTTCAATTTTGATTCTCCATTTAGAGCTCATTCTGCTCCCCAGATCTTGAAAGGCTACTGACCTCCAAAAAAAACTGTAGCCAGAGGCTGAAGCCTGACCTCACAGCCCTGGATGTGAGATTCATCCAGGAAGCACATTGTCCCACTCACATGTTTTTATTTGCACAGAGAGGATTGTATGACAGGATCTTCTTTGTTCTAATCTACTCTTCCGGGTTCATTTGTATACAGAGAAAACTGTGTTTAGGATTTGCAAAGCCCAGCTGAGTATTTCCTTGTTTCACCATTAACATATTTGCTAACCCATGCTGTACTGTTTTATAAAACTTGGATATAGGGGTAGAACTGTAATTGAGAAAGTTGATGGTATAAATGAGCCAGAGAGTTTCTAGTAGAGGAAGATACTTGACAATGTCACTGTATGTAGCTCTTGAAAGAAAGGGGGGGGGGGGAGGAAGAGAGAAAGAAGGAGAGAGAGACAGAGAAAGGGACAGAGAGGAAGGGAGGGGGGGAAGAGAGAGAGGGAGAGACAGAGACAGAGAGAGAAAAACACACACAGAGAGAAATACAGAGACAGACAGAGAGACAGAGATAGAATCATATATTGACTTAGTTATTTATCTTTGCAACATTGCTTTCCTCCTTAGCCCAATATCTGGAATGAAGCTGGTCCACAGAAGATTCAATACATACAGTGTTGTCTGCTATGGTAAATAAAGTCCAGAAACATGTTTGCCTGACCCCCTGAATTGCCAAGTTCCATTTCTATTGGTGGTTTAGGATTTGAATAATTTCCCTCATTTGAGTTTAGATATTCCAATTCAGAGAAAATCATGGAACAAGTCTTCTCTTCTGTGAACAAGCTCCACAGGAGCCCTATAAGTTGTTATATTTAGAAACAGAGCAATTAACAGCTTAACTTTCTTCTAATGATGCTGTGCTCACTGACTATTGGGTATCTTCAATTCAAGAGTTCCTTTCTGAGGTTTGGGTGTCTTGTACCTATTTTGGCTTATGTAATAGTGACCAGGGGAGTTCTGGGATGTGGACCTCGGAGGCTGGTGTAGAAGTCAGGAAACCAAATCTATTTCTCTGTCTACATTTACACTAAACCTTCAAATCCTGGCTCTTTAACTGATCAAAGCTTCTCTGGAGGTAACCCTCCTCAAATAATGATGTAAGGTGTTGACCAAGTCTAGGGCTTACTTTGCCTAGCTCTCATTTTCTCATCCTGTAAAACATTAATGATAGGAACCCGTAAGTATGGCTTGGAGGATTAATGGAAATAACACATAGGCCAAGAACCTGCCTGGAGCTAGACTCCTATGTACTGTTGCTCCCGTGATAGTTTGCTTATTTTCTTTTCTGTGACTATATAGATACAA
Organism: Dipodomys spectabilis; assembly: GCF_019054845.1. Taxonomy (NCBI): domain Eukaryota; kingdom Metazoa; phylum Chordata; class Mammalia; order Rodentia; family Heteromyidae; genus Dipodomys; species Dipodomys spectabilis. The sequence goes on along the minus strand of NW_024870686.1, from coordinate 7,526,986 downwards.
AAAATCCTTGAGTTCTGATCATGTCTTTCCAATTTTTTTTTTCTGGTCAGTCATGGGGCTTGAACTCTGGGCCTGGGTGCTGTCCTTGAGCTCTTCAGCTCAAGGCAAGTGCTATTCCACTTGAACCACAGCACTACTTCCAGTTTTCCAGTGATTTATTGGAGATAAGAGTCTCGCAGACTTTCCTGCCTGGGCTGGCTTTGAACCATGATCCTCAGATCTCAGCCTCCTGAGTAGCTAGGATTACAGGAGTGAGCCACCAGTGCCCAGCTACATCTTTTTACCTTTCTGATTCTTTGGCTCCAATATCCCACTGGAGTCCGTCTTCTCTCTCTGAGTCATCTCTACATAACTGTTTTGTGTGTCCTAGTGTATTTTATGGAATTTCTTAGCAGTTTAATATAGTGACCCTGACTGACTTTAGTCTGAGAATGGGCACGCTATGCCGGTGTATTCTGTTACTTGGGAGAGGAGCTCAAAATGTAGTCCTTAAGGGCAACAGGCAAGAGACAGCAGCCATTTAGAGGTGTCCAGCAAAGGGGTAATGTTCTTGCATTTTTTTACAGTTGGCCTGTGTCGATGGATCCCCATTTTTTTTCCCATTCAATTAACCACGGTATCCCATGTTGTTAAGATCTGCAATGGCTGTTCCTGTATTGACATGTACATACTTCTATGTGATTTCCTTAAACATTACAGTATAACCACTATTTACATAGCATCTCCTGCATTGTAAATAATATTGAGATGAAGCCGGGCACTGGTGGCTCACGCCTGTAATCCTAGCTACTCAGGAGGCTGAGATCTAAGGATCATAGTTCAAAGCCAGCCCAGGTAGGAAACTCTGTGAGACTCTTATCTCCAATAAACTACTAGAAAACAGGAAGTAGAGCTGTGGCTCAAGTGGTAGAGTGCTCACCTTGAGCTGAAGAGCTGAGGGACAGCGCCCAGGCCTAGAGTTCAAGACCCACAACAACAACAACGAAAATTGAGATGATTTAAATATACAAGGATGTGTGAAGGTTAGATGCGAATAGTACAGCATTACACACACACACAAAGTGTATATGGACTTTGAGTATCCATGGGAGATCATGAACCAATTCTCTACCTCACCCAGTGCCTACATAAAAGGACTGTATTTCTGTAGGGAATTAGGCTGGCTCTAGCATAGTGAAGGCTTGAAATTCAGGGCCTTGCATGTGACAGGCCGTCTCTACCACTGAGCTACATTCCCTGCCTGGAATATACCTCTTATGTAGCATTGGGTTGGAAGACAGGCCCTGAACAGAGCAGCCTCTGTCCAGTGAGGATGAGAACAGGAGGATGTCCAGCAGATCACAAAGAAAATCAAGCTCTTTTTCGGTTATGTTGAGATGACTCAGAGAGAAGACAGGACTCCAGTGGGATATTGGAGTTAAAGAATCAGAAAGGTAAAAAGATAGCAAGACACGACAAGAACTCAAGGATTTGTTATATCTATCTAGTCACTGAAAAGAAAAAGAGCAACCACCCTGGGCTTGTTCAGACACTAAAGTCTTGCCAGAATATTCTGAGAAATTCTTGGTAGGGTGGACTTTACAGAGGTAAGAGGACTTATGAGACAGTTTCTGACTCAATCACACTCACCAGCTGATTAGCTTCTAAACAATGTGAACAGCCCTGTGAGCCTCATCTGCTGGGAAGGACAAGAAGGCCTACGGAGTGAGCTGTTGGGTGTGGGGGTGCTTCCTGCTCAGCATGGATTCCCTACCTAGCTCTGAATCTGGGACTATTGCCTGCTGAAGCTGGAGCTAGGACTGCTGGCGATTCAGAGAAAAGGCAGCAAGTAATTTATTTGTGAAGACTTAGGTCCTATGTTATAATTCCAGCATGACTCCATTTCTCATGGTCAAGGTCATTCCCTCCTCTCCTTTCTGCATGACTAATGACCATGAAAGATTTCTGCAGAAAGGAGATGCAGAAGAAAAAGTCTTCAGAATTGCAGGAGTTGATCTAAAATTGTGTTGAGTAACAAAGACTAATGGCCCTAATTCTTAAAAAGACACCACTTTTTTATGTTTATTTTTGAGGGGGGTTGGTCATGGGGCTTGAACTCTGGACCTGGTTCCTGAGCTCTTCAGCTCAAGGCAAGTGTTCTACCACTTGAACCACAGTACCATTCCAATTTTCTGGTGGTTAATTGGAGATAAGAGTCTCACAGACTTTCCTTGCCTGGGCTGGCTTTGAACCCTGATCCTCAGATCTCAGCCTCCTGAGTAACTAGGATTATAGGTGTGAGCCACCAGTGCCCATCTAGAGACACCAAGTTTTAACTTGGTGATAGTGTCCAGCTACATGGAACTAAAACTAAGGTGAGAGATGTGACTAGGGACAAGTCATTTTGGCCATATTTGCATGCACTTTTCTCCTCCCCTTCCTCCTCCTCCTTTTTTTTTCTTTCTTTCTTAGTATTTTTTTTTATTGTAAAGATACTGTACAGAGGAGTTACAGTTACATGAGCAAGGTAATGACTACATTTCCTATCAAGCATTGTTACACCTTCCCTTATTTTTCCCCTACCATCCCTTTCCTCCTCACCGCCCCAACTTCCCTTTTACCCCCCCCCTCGCCATCCCCCCTCCCCTGCAAAGTTGTAAAGTTCTATTTCAACATACTGTCTTGTGCATCTCATTATTACAATGGGTCATTCTGTATCCTTATTTCAGCATTTTGTTGTTTCCCTTCTCCTCCCCAAATTGGAAAAATGCATATACAAGATGCAGGACACCAGAATCAAATACAGTGACAACAGGGGTTATACAGGGGAAGAACATACAAAGAAACAAAAAAAAAATCACATAGTACATTATAAATACATTAAAAAGAACAGCAACAAAGATAAAATCTCTTGTGTCCCTATCTTGGGGTTCATTTCACTTAATATCAGGTTATATGGTCATATGTACATAGCTTTAACTATAGTGAATAATGCTGCGATAAACAGCTGGTAGCTTTAGTATGGCCTTACTTGTGATACTTTGGGTAAATGTCTAAAAGTGGGATTGCTGGGTCATAGAGAAGCTCTATGTGGAGTCTTTTGAGGACCCTTCATACTGCTTTCCAAAGTGGTTGAACAAGTTTACACTCCCACCAACAATGCAGTAGGGTTCCCTTTTGGCCACATCCCCTCCAGCATCTATTATCAGAGTTCTTGATTATAGCCATTCTAACTGGGGTGAGGTTGAATCTCAATGTTGTTTTGATTTGCATTTCTTTTACAGCTAAAGAAGTCAAGCATTTCTTCATGTAGCTATTGGCCATTCTTATTTCCTCTTCAGAGAAGTCTCTAAGTCTTAGCCCACTTATTAATTGGGCAGTTGTTTCTTTGAGGATTTGTTGTTGGGGGATTTAATTTATTGAGTTCCAGGTATATTTTAGATATGAGACCCTTATCCATTGTATGGCTAGTGAAGATCTTCTCCCAATCTGCGGGCTTTCTATTGATCTTGCTAGCTATGTTCTTTGCCATGCAGAAGCTCTGCAGTTTTATGCAATCCTATTTGTCCAACCTTTCTTTGATTTGTTGTGTTTCTGGGTCTTTAGTAAGAAAATTTCAGCCTGTGCCAAGGAGACCTAGGGATTCTCCTATTCCTTCCTGTAATGTTTTCAGGGTGTCTATTTTGACTTTGAGATCTTTGATCCATTTGGAGTTGATTCTGGTGCAGGGTGATATATGGGGACCTAGCTTTACTTTCCTACAGGTGATTAGCCAATTTTGCCAGCACCATTTACTGAAGAGGCTGTCTTTCTACCTTTCTATTTTTTTAGCTTCCTTATCAAACATTAGGTGGTTAGAGGTCTGTAGGTTCATTTCTGGGTCTTCAGTTCTATTCCATTGGTCCTCAGGTCTGTTCTTGTGCAGCACCAAACGGTTTTGATTAATATGGCTTTGTAGTAGAGTTTGAAGTTTGATATTGATATTTCTCCAGCTCTGTTCTTTCTGCTAAGGATTGTTTTTGCTATTTGGGGTCTTTTATTGTTCCATATAAATATTTGGATTGCTTCTTCTATTTCCTTGAAAAATGAGGTTGGAATATTGATAGGTATCTCATTGAATTTGTACATAGCCTTGGAAAGTATTACCATTTTCATGATGTTGATCCTTCCAATCCAGTAGCATGGAAGGTTTTTCCGCTTCCTTAGTTCTGCTTTAATTTCCTTTTTCAAGATTTTAAAGTTTTCATCATAGAGGTCCTTCTTTTCTTAAGTTAATACCTAGGTATTTTATTTTTTGTGGAGTTATTACAAAAGGAGTTGCTTTCCTGATTTTAGCTGCCCTCTTCTCATTATTGGCATACAGGAAAGCCATTGATATTTGAGGGTTAATTTTGTATCCTGCTACTTTGCCAAGGTTTTGAATCAGCTCAAGTAACTTGGGAATGGAATCCATGAGATTCTTTAAATACAAGAGCATGTCATCTACAAAGAGGGAGAGTTTTACTTCATCTTTCCTTATTTGGATCCCCTTTATGTTTGCATCTTGTCTTATTGCTCTTATTAGGCATTCTAATAGTAAATTGAAGAGAAGTGGAGAGAGTGGACATCCTTGTCTCATCCCTAGTTTAGAGGAAATGGCTTTAGTTTTTTGCCATTAAGCATAGTGCTTGCTGTAGGTTTGTCATATACAGTCTTTATTATATTGAGGAATGTTCCATGAATTCCTAGTTTTTCCAGAGCTTTCATCATAAAGTGGTGTTGGATCTTGTCAAATGCTTTTCTTGCATCTATTGAGATAACCATGTGGTTTTTATCCTTGCTCTTGTTGATGTGATGAATTATATTAATTGATATGTGTATATTGAACCAGCTTTGCATCCCTGAAATGAATCCTGTTTGATCGTGGTGTATGATTTTTTTGATGAATTGTTGAAGTTGATTGGCAAAAATTTTGTTGAGAAGTTTTTGATGTTCATCAAAGAAATAGGTCTATAGTTCTCTTTCTTTGGTGAGTCCCTGCCTGGTTTTGGGATGAGGTTAGGATGGCTTCATAGAAGGAGTTTGGTAGTGAACTTTCACTTTCAACTTCATTGAAAAGTTGGAGAAGTATTGGTGTGCATTCTGCTTTGAGGGCCTTGTAGAATTCATCTGAAAATCCATCTGGTCCTGGGCTTTTTGGGGGTGGGAGGTCTCTTATTGCTTTTTCTATTTTGACGCTTGATATGGATCTGTTAAGTTGGTTTGAATCATCTTGATTTAGTTTGGGCTTGTCAATATTTGCTACAAATTCGTCCATTTCTTCCACATTCTCAAGGTTATTAGCATAAAGGTTTGAGAAGTATCCCCTTATAATGTTCTGAATCTTGGTTGTTTCTGTGGTGATGTTTCCATTCTCACTTCTGAGCTTGTTTATTTGGGTGTGTTCTCTTCTTTTTCTAATAAAATTTGCTAAGGGTCTGTCAATTTTCTTAACTTTTTCGAAGAACCAATTCTTTGTTTTGTTGAATCTTTCTATGGTTTTTTGGGATTCTAATTCATTTAATTCTGATTTAATTTTCATTATTTCTTTCCATCTACTGGTTTGGGGTTTAGCTTGTTGCTCATTTTCAAGGAGCTTCAGGTGCCTTGTTAAATTGTTTGAGATCTCTCCAAGTTGTTGATGTAGGAACTCAGAGCTATAAACTTGCCTCTGAGTACTGCCTTTGCTGTGTCCCATAGGAGCTGGTGATTTGTGTATTCATTTTTGTTAAATATCATGAACATTTGAATTTCCTTTCTAATCTCTTCTATGACCCACTGGTGGTTCAACAGTGTATTGTTCAGCCTCCATGCGTTACAGGATTTTCTTTGATGGCTTTTCCTCCTCCTCTTTTTCCAAATAAGTACTACATTAGGTTTCTAAATGCAAAAATTATCTAAATGTCATAGAATTCTGAGTTATACCTTGCATATCTTGTGGGTTTTGTTTGGTTGTTCTTGTTTGTTTGTTGTTTGTACTTGTTCTGAGAGATGCTCAAGTGTCTTGACAACCATCCGGTAAGGTCACTGAGTGTCAAAGCTGTCTAGCAGCCAGCTAAACATTCTTCCTGGCCAGGAGGCAGCAGTGAAGCCCAGCCGAGGCCTCAGGTGAGTCTGTCATCACACAGCCTTTTCCCACAGCTTGGAGAATTGGCAGGTCAGCCACCAGGAATAGACAGGACTTAGTGGGGGTGGCAGGAAGTTCCCACAGGGTGGACAGCTGCCAGTTCTGAAACAACTAGCCAACAGTGCCCTTTCTTTCTACTAAGCGCTTCTCTCTGATCCTAGGGTGACTAACTGCATAAGATGGCCCTGACCCACAGTTATCCTCATACCTCCATTTTTCTAAATTCAAGTGATAGGGAGGATGTTATGGCACTAGGGACAATACTCGTTGTTTTTAATGTCACTTTGTGTTACCCAGGTAAATAGTCTGGATTTTATTCAATGCCCCATAGTCCTGGCACATTGAGAACTTTAGTATGGTCCAGTGGCCCAAGCTGGCTTCCTGTGTTGTTGGCAGGATATTACCACTGTGCCATTGCCATCCAATATCCCCTGGCTGTGGCTTGAGATGCCCTTTTGTTCCTTTCCATTTGGCCCTGCAAACAATTGTCTCTGACAAGCTTTTTGGGTGCAATGTGTTCTCATCGTCCTGTACTTTAATATTTCAGTACTAATTCTAAAACTGAGGTCCATGTGGAGCTCACAAGATGAGTCAATAAACACAAATTGACTGGATTGGATAAATGGAAAAGCTTCCAGACCACCTCCCTTAAAAGTTTTTGGACAAGGGATGTATCTCAGTGATAGAGTGCTTGCCTACCATGTATGTGGGCCAAGATTTAATATCTGGCACTTCATTCAATGAATGAATCAATCTGTTTCTAGGTGGTCAGAAACCTGGTTAAAATGGAAGCAACCCTGGAAATACAGGACCAAGCCGAGAAATGTCTCTGTATTTGTTGTCCCAGTAGTGAAGATGATGAATGGAAGGTTGGATAGGACAGAGCCATAGGACAGAGAGTTGGAAAGTGAGGAGTGTTTGGAAAGTGGGAGAGTAGTAATTCTTTTCAACATGTGCTATGTGTCAGTCACTGAACTAGGCTCTTTAGCTGCACTATTTCACTTCATCTGTACAACAGCCTCTTAAGGAAGAAACATGGCTCTAATTTAATGATGAAGTTGAGGCTTCGCAAAAAGGATGTCACATAACTAGAAAATAGTAGTTTCAAAGTCACAAGCCACATTCAGCCTCCACATTCCCCGTTACCCTACCACAGGGCAGCTACTGGGCTCAGGAGCGCATGAGGATGAGCCAGGCCACTGGATGGCTTACTGAAGTCTCAAGGGAAAGATCTGGAAATGTCTTACAAAGCTCATGGAATGCCTTACCCTTGTGTAGTACTCCAGCACTTGCAATGATTTCCACCCACTATTTCATTCACCTCTGACTGTAATTCCTTGAGTGATTAGCAGCATGTCACCAATGAGCAACTGAGCTATGAAGAGATGAAGTGTGATCAAGAACTCGGTGTATCTCTTCCTTCTTTTAAAAGAGAAAATAGCACTTTCATTAAGCATGCTAGTGTTAAAAACAAAATTCTATACCAGAAACTTCTCAAATAAGAGCTCTGTAGGACTTCCCTAATTGTGCCCACATCTACTGCAATGTGGAACTTATTTTGCAAATAATCTCTTTGCATAGAAGGAACTATGGTGGATAGGTAAGTATGATTCATCTGTATAGAAAGCAATGAGTCTTAACCCTGACTTCAGAGTTGGTCTTTCCCAGTGTCTCCAAAAGTCTCATGTTTAGTGCAGCAGTTAGCAATTAAAATAATGGCTAAAAAGGTTTTAGAAATAGAGTTCTCTTTTTCATAGAAAACAAAGGCAGAATCTTTTTTTGTTGTTGTTGGTCATAGGACTTGAATTCTGGGCCTGGCCGCTGTCCCTCAGCTCTTCAGTTCAAGGCTAGCGCTCTACCACTTAAGCCACAGCGTCACTTCCGGTTTTTTAGTGCTTTATTGGAGATAAGAATTTCACAGACTTGCCTGCCCGGGCTGGCTTTGAACTGTGATCCTCAGATCTCAGCCTTCTTAGTAGCTAGGATTACAGGCGTGAGCCACCTGCGCCTGGCTCAAAGGCAGAATCTTGACATGCAAGTAGCTTTTAGCAAATGATAGGCCAGGAAATTTATATCATCAATATTTCCCTCCTGTACCTGCCTGTCTTCCCTTGTGTGTTGAAGTCTTGGTCTTGAAGGCAACACAGGTGAGGCCTTAGGAATGTGGTTGGATCATGGGACTTTTATGTCACAATTAATTGATTAATTAATCCATTTTGTCAATCTATAACAAAATGAGTTGGAGTAGGGCGTTTGTTACAAACTCAAGCTTTCTTTCCTGTTTAACTACAATGAAGTGAGCAGCTTTATCCCACTACATGTTCCTTGCTGTGGAACACTGCCCAGAATCAACAGAGCCAAGTGACTATGGCCCAGATCCTCTGAAACTATAAACCAAAATGCAGGTTTTCTCTGTTCAAGTTGAGTTTCGCAGGTACTTTGTCACAGCAATGGAAGGTGGACTAACACAATCATATACAGAATGTTCATGATCAGATAATCCGGGAAATGTAGCAATCTCAAGACCAGAGAGGGCTGGGAAGAGTATTGAACAAGTAAATCCCAGCAATGCCACAATACACTACTCTGATTTTCAATAGTCCTTCATACCTTTTCATATACTTCTGTTTTTGTTGTTATTATTTTGTGGGTTTTGTTCTTTTGTTTTTGTTTTCTTTTTCAGTACTGGGGTCAAACTCAGGATCTTGCATATGTTAGGCAAATGCTCTACCATTGAGTGATGTCTTCAGCTACCCTTTTCTATAGTTAAATTTCCAAACAACCACAGGAACAGATGTTCCTGCTTACATAAGTCAGGGCTCTCCAGAAAAACAGAGCTATTAGTATTACATATATATATGTATATATATATATATATATATATATATATACACACATATATGTATCCATGTACATATGTATATATGTACAGTCATACACACATTTTATATACATGTTGTATATATACACTATATTTAGATATATTTGTATGTATAATGTACATAGACTTATACTTGTAATTACTTTTTTTATTTTTTGTCGGTTATGGGGCTTGAACTCTGGGCTTGGGCCCTATCCCTCAGCTCTTCAGCTCCAGGCAAGCGCTCTACAACTTGAGCCACAGTGCCACTTCCAGTTTTTCTAGTGGTTATTGAAGATAAGAGTCTCACAGACTTTCCGGTTTTCTAGTGGTTATTGAAGATAAGAGTCTCACAGACTTTCCGGCTGGCTTTGAACCGTGGTCCTCAGATCTCAGCCTCCTGAGTAGCTAGGATTACAGGCTGAGCCACCAGCGCCTGGCCTGTAATTACTTTTTAATCCCTCTTTTATTGCTCTGTTGTGGGCTGTGATGGTCACCTTTCTAATTTATTCTGGAGGTGACAGGATGATGACACTGGGTTATTAATGAACTACAACAGGTATAACTGTTACTCAGAGATTTAGTTCTGGCCAAAGAGATTTATGAATATGTGCTTGATTGTACATAGGGAATGAAAACATGTGGAAAACTTTGTCACCATAGATATGTCCACTTTAAGAGGTATATTTAGGACTATTTCCCTCTTGCTCTCATGTTGCAGCAACAACCTTTGTTCTCCTTGATCATCAAGATGACCAATCACCCCAGCAACTAGAAAACTTCCTACTTTATCTAATGTTTCAATGGCACAAGCTAGATGGCAGTTTTAGCTTCTGGTTCAATGGGATCCTTATTAAGTCCCCTGGGAATCATGACTTCTGAAGCCCAAGAGCTTAACGTCTCCGGAACAGGAAACAAATATTTGGCAAGTAGGTCATCAGATGGAGAGGCAACTAAAGTTTACTGTCTGATTCCTGCAGCTTACAATTCAGGCTTGGGGAGAAACATCACCACTTCTGTCCTGCTGACTTGAAACGATGCCCTGCCCCACTCTACTCCACAACCTTGCCCAACCAGTTCTCTAACTGGGCTTAGTGTTCATTTTCCTGTCCGGTGAGGCCTTGGGAAGATCCATGAATCCTGTGAGCAGGAACATATGGCCTTACTTTTCTCTAAAATAGTTTTTCATTTTTGGGTGCTACAATCTTAGATACTCAGGAGGCTGAGATCTGAGAATCAAGCTTCAAAAGCAGTCCAGGCAGAATAGTCTGTGACACTCTTATTTCCAAAGAATGAAAAAGAAAGTGTGGCTCAAGTAGTAGAGCACCAGTCTTGAGTGAAAAAGTTAAGCAACAGTATGAGGCCCTGAGTTGAAGCCTCAGTGCCAGTACACACGCACACACACACACACACACACACACACACACACACCAGAGTTTTGTGTTGCATGGGATGCAGAAATAGCATAGAAGGCATTCCATATGGTATTCCATATGCCCATTGAGGACTCTGTAGGCAGAAGAATGGCAGGTGGGGAAAACAAATTTCTATCAACATATACTACAGTGAGCACAAATTCCACCTGATATCTCCTATGGTTTGGAGATGACATGAATGTGTTTTTCAGGGGTTCATGTTCTAGAAGCTTGGTCCTCAATTTGTTGAGGTGAAGGATCCTTCAAGAAGTGAGGCCAAGCTGGGCTTAGTGGCATGCATCTGTAATTCCAGCACTCAAGAGGCAGAGGCAGAAAGATCACAAGTTCAAGGCCAGCCTGGGGCTACACAGCAGCAGCAAAACACTGTCTCAAACAAACAACCATAGAATAATAAGAGGTAGGACCTAGTGGGCGGTCATTGAAGATGTCACCTTCAGAAGGTAGTTAGCTGCTATGAACCCTGATTAGTTCCCTTTAGAGGGCCCTTCCTGCTCCTGAAGCCAGGGGAACCTCACCAGCATGACATTACTGTGCTTGGACCTTCCAGCTGCAGAATCATAAGCCAAATAAACAAACATCTTTATAAATTATTCACCCTTAGATATCTCATTATAGTTACAGAAAGTAGAATAATACAATAACCCAATAAACAACATCCCAAGTAGAAATCATAGTATTGTTCCTCTGCTCCCAAATATGGTGGACAGAAGTTACCAGGCACAGCTATAGACAACTATGCATACAGATATCCTCCTGGACTTGAGAGATGGGCCTTTTTTTTTTTTCTGGTCCCCAGTCAACACTTCTTCCCACTTGTTTCTGTTTTTTGAAACCATTACCACTTTCTCCATAGTCACTACTCAGCTGTTTCCTTCTCACACTTAGAAGATGAAAACTTTCCTCATTCTTCAGGAAAGACATGTCGATCCTCAAGGCACAATCTAATACATGAAGACACTCTTGGCTATTTTTCTCCTTGAGTCAGGCCTTTAAGTGTCCCCCAAATTCCAAACTCTTATCTCCTTCAGATCATTGACCTACCAATCCCCCCTTGGAATTCCGAAGCTAGCCATGTCCACAGATTTCTTACTCTTTTGTGTTCATATGCTTGGGTTTACCCATCTTAAAGCAAGCACCATGATAAGATTCATAAAAGTGCAGGAAATGCCTTCATCCTATGTTGCCTCTAGCCATCACCTGACTTCTCTCTCCAGCTGAGACTTTTCAAAAGAAGGGTCTGTAACCAATATCTCCTCTCTCTTTTTTTTTTTTTTAAATTTAATTTAATTTTATTTGTGAACATACTGTACAGAGGAGTTACAGTTACATGGGCAGGATAATGCGTACATTTCTTACCAAGCATTGCAGCCTCCTCCTTTGTTTACCCTTCATATCCCTTCCCAGCCTCCCCCCTCCCCCCCAATCCCAATCCTTCTCCTTCCCCCCCCCCCGCACCCCCCTCCTCCCCCCCCCCCCCCCCCCCCCGCACCAACGTTGTAAAGCTCGTTTTGGACATGACAACTTGTACTTCTCATTGTTGCAACCGGTCCACCTGTATCCTTAAACAACTGGTTTTTCCCCATCTCCTCCACAAGTTATACTGACATCAAATATAGTGAAAGCAGGGGTTATACTGTGGGGGAGGGACATACAAAGCAACAAAGAGATAATCTTATAAATGTGTTAGAAACACATGCATGAAAGAAAAAAACATTAAAATACACATCTAAGGGTTCATTTTCCTGACATCACATTATCTGACCTTTTCCGCTTGACTCATACATATACTAGATATTACAAATAAGGGAAACCATGGGACCTACGTTTCTTTGGGCCTGGCTTACTTCACTTAATATAATTTTTTCCAAGTTTTTCCATTTCCTGACAAATGGGGCAATGTCATTCTTTCTGATGGAGGCATAGAATTCCATTGTGTATATATACCACGTTTTCTTGATCCATTCATCTACTGAGGGGCATCTGGGTTGGTTCCAGATCTTAGCTATGGTAAATAATGCTGCAATAAACATAGTTGTGCTGGTAGCTTTAGTGTGGTCTTGTTTGTAAACATTAGGGTAAATGCCCAAAAGTGGGATTGCTGGGTCATAGGGGAGCTCTATGTGAAGTCTTTTGAGGAACCTCCATACTGCTTTCCAAAGTGGTTGAACAAGTTTACATTCCCACCAACAATGAAGTAAGGTTCCTTTCTGTCCACATCCCCTCCAGCATCTGTTGTTGTTAGAGTTCTTGATTTTTGCCATTCTAACTGGAGTGAGGTGATATCTCAATGTTGTTTTGATTTGCATTTCTTTTATGGCTAGGGATGTTGAACATTTCTTCATGTGTCTATTGGCCATCCTTCTTTCTTCTTCAGAGAAGTTTCTCTTTAAGTCTTTCGCCCACTTATTTATTGGGCAGTTGTTTCTTTGAGGATTTGTTGTTGGGGGGTTTAATTTTTTGAGTTCCAAGTATAATTTAGATATGAGACCCTTGTCCGTTGTATGGCTAGTAAAGATCTTCTCCCAATCCGTGGGCTTTCTATTGATCTTGCTAGCTATGTCATTTGCCCTGCAGAAGCTCTGCAACTTTATGCAATCCCATTTGTCCAACCTTTCTTTGATTTGTTGTGTTTCCGGGTCTCTATTCAGAAAATTTCGGCCTGAGCCAAGGAGACCTAGGGTTTCTCCTATTCCATCCTGTAATGTTTTCAGAGTGTCTGCTTTGAGTTCAAGGTCTTTGATCCATTTGGAGTTGATTCTGGTGCAGGGTGATATATAAGGATCTAGCTTAAGTTTTCTACATGTAGTTAACCAATTTTGCCAGCACCATTTACTGAAGAGGTTGTCTTTCTTCCATTCTATTGTTTTAGTTCCCTTATCGAAGATTAGATGGCTATAGGTCTGTAGGTTCATTTCTGGGTTTTCAATTCTATTCCATTGGTCCTGAGGTCTGTTCTTATGCCAATACCAAGCTGTTTTGATTACTATGGCTTTATAGTAGAGTTTGAAGTTTGGTATTGATATTCCTCCAGCAGTGTTCTTTCCATTCAGGAGCGTTTTTGCTATTCAGGGTCTTTTATTGTTCCATATGAATTTTTGGATTGCCTCTTCTATTTCCTTGAAGAATGAGGTTGGAATTTGGATAGGTATTGCGTTGAATTTGTAGATAGCCTTGGGAAGTATTGCCATTTTCACGATGTTAATCTTTCCAATCCAGGAGCATGGGAGGTTTTGCCATTTTTTAAGTCCTGTGTTGATTTCCTTTTTCAAGAGTTTAGAGTTTTCATCATAGAGGTCCTTCACTTCTTTAGTTAAGTTAATTCCTAGGTATTTTATTTTTGGGGGGGCTATTACAAATGGAGTTGCTTTCCTAATTTCAGCCACACTTTTCTCATTGTTGGCATACAGAAAAGCCATTGATTTTTGGGGGTTAATTTTATAACCTGCTACTTTGCCAAAGTTTTGAATCAGCTTGAGTAATTTGGGAGTGGAGTCTATGGGATTCTTTAAATACAAGATCATGTCATCTGCAAAGAGGGAGAGTTTTATTTCTTCTTTCCCTACTTGGATCCCCTTTATGTCTGCATCTTGTCTTATTGCTGTAGCTAGGCATTCTAATACTAGATTGAAGAGAAGTGGAGAGAGTGGGCATCCTTGTCTTGTTCCTGAGTTAAGAGGAAATGGCTTTAGTTTTTCACCATTGAGTATAATGCTGGCTGTAGGTTTGTCGTATACAGCCTTTATTGTATTGAGGAATGTTCCATGGATTCCTAATTTTTCCAAAACCTTCATCATAAAGGGGTGTTGGATCTTGTCGAATGCTTTTTCTGCATCTATTGAGATAACCATGTGGTTCTTATTCTTGCTCCTGTTGATGTGATGAATAATATTAATTGATTTGCGTATATTGAACCAGCTTTGCATCCCTGAAATGAATCCTGTTTGATCGTGGTGTATGATTTTTTGGATGAATTGTTGAAGTCGATTGGCCAAAATTTTGTTGAGAAGTTTTGCATCAATGTTCATCAAAGAAATGGGTCTATAGTTCTCTTTCTTTGATGAGTCCCTGCCTGGTTTTGGGATGAGGGTTATGATGGCTTCATAGAATGTGTTCGGTAGTGAGCTTTCTCTTTCAATTTCATTGAAGAGTTGGAGGAGTATTGGTGTGAGCTCTGCTTTGAAGGCCTTGTAAAATTCCGCTGTAAAACCATCTGGTCCTGGACTTTTCTTAGCTGGGAGGTCTCTTATTGCTGTTTCTATTTCAATGCTTGAATGGGCCTGTTAAGATAGTTTAACTCATCTTGGTTTAGTTTTGGCATGTCAATATTTGCTAGGAAGAGGTCCGTTTCTGTCAAGTTCTCAAATTTATTAGCATAAAGTTTTGAGAAGTATTCCCTTATAATGTTCTGAATCTTGGTTGTCTCCGTGGTGATGTTTCCATTCTCATCTCTGAGTTTATTAATTTGGGTGTGTTCTCTTCTTTTTCTGATAAGATTTGCTAAGGGTCTGTCAATTTTGTTAATTTTTTCGAAGAACCAACTCTTTGTTTTGTTGATTCTTTCTATAGTTTTTTTGGATTCTAATTCATTTAATTCTGATTTAATCTCCTCTCTCTTTTATTCCTCAATATGTGTAACTAAGTTCTTCATTCTCTGAAACTACTTTGGACCCAATATTGTATCCTAAGGCAATGGTCTCCTTCGCTGTTATCATCATCTCTGAGATGGTCAAATAATGATGACTCCCTTCACTCCTCTTATTACTTCCAGATCCCATATCCACCTGGATTTCCTCTCATTTCTCTAGATCCTTCTTGTTTTTCATCTGACCACATCCTGCATGCAGTCAGACTACCACTTTCAGACTTTTCTTCTTGCATTCCCTGAGTTATCATGTGGTCTCTTCTGTTTTATTAACCATGTGGTTGACTCTCAACTCTATGCCTTTGACACTGATTTCATTCATGAGTTTCAGACGCACATAATCAAGATCCACTTTGGCATGAGACATTACCAAATTAGTACTGCATGAGGTAGCTTCCATTTGAGAAGTTTCTTTTTCTTTTTTTGTCAGTTGTGGGTCTGGGCTCTGTCCCTGAGCTTCTGTGTGCTCAAGGCTAGCACTCTACCACTTGATCTACATCACCACTTCTAGTTTTCTACCTGGACTGGCTTCAAATCGTAATCCTCAGATCTCAGCCTCCTAAGTGCCTAGGATTACAAACATGAGCTGCTGTGCCCGGCCCATTCAGAAAGTTTCTAACTGATATCATCTCCCTTTGATTGGCTCCCTAACTTACTCATGAGCAATAGTGCTAAGGGAGACTAAGATGTAGTTTACAGTGATGTGTAGAAAGGTTTTGTGGAGAAAGAAAGATGAGAGAGATTTGTTGTAAAGGAGGCATCAAGCTAGACGACACAGTCTAGTGGAGAAGCCTAGAGCATACTGCTTAACAATGCAGACTAGAGGACCCAACCTACAGGATGTAGGTTAAAGGATACAACCTTCAGGACACTGATTTGTTAGGAAAGAGAAGGCACCTGTAGCGGACAGAGGAGCTGAGACTGTAGCGGAGGTTGAGAAGGGGTGGGAAGGAGGATTCAACCACAGAGTCAAGTCTTCATACTCAGAGCATGGATCATTGGTTGAAGGACCTAAAGGACCACTGCCTGGATGCCATCTGACACAATGAGAAGGGGGAAATTAGGGGCTTCTGCTGCTCAGCGCTAAGAAAGGAAAACTTGATACTTATGAGACTGTATAAATGTAACCACCCCAGGGGTCTTTTTTAGGCATCAATGGAGAAAATGCCAGAGACTGAGAATGCTAGGACCTTTTTACTGAAGCCTTCTGAGGGTGGCAGAGGTGGAAGAAAGGGCAATTGGCTTAAAAAATACTTTATTTATTTACTTATTTATTTACTGTGTCCGTCATGGGGCCTGAACTCTGGGCCCTGGCGCTGTCCCTCAGCACTTCAGCTCAAGGCTAGCACTCTATCACTTGAGCCACAGAGCCACTTCTGGCCTTTTCTGGTTATGTCGTGCTAAGGAATCGAACCTAGGGCCTCATGCATGCTAGGCAAGCACTCTACCACTGAGTCACCTTCCCAGCCCCAGCAATTGGTATTTGATTAGATCCTGCGGTTGTCTTCTGCATGGGTGCCTTGAGTTGCCAGGTGTATATGGCTCTCTGAGGGCAGGGGCCAGTGCACTGATGTTTGGGCTAATGCCTCAGCATCTGATGGTATGGTCCCTACACTGAGGGTAATCAGCAGATACAATCAGAGCAGAGTGGACCAAATAATTGTTCCATTATGTTCCCAATCCTGCTCTCTTCTTCATTCTCTGCCCTGAGCCAGTAACATTTGCTATCAAAGTACAAAAATAGATGGGATTGGGGACTTGGTAAGGAGGAGTAGGAAAAAGAGATAATATGTTATTAAATACTTGAGAATTCCTTCAATCCTCCTTTCTTCCTCTTTCTTAAAACTAATCAAACAAGTTCATTTAAAATGGCTTTTCCTAGAAAATGTATGTAAAAATCACACTCATTCCTGTGTTTTATTAGCAGGGCTAGATCATAGAGCAGACAAAGAGATCAAGGAAACTCCTGGCACCTCTACTCAGTGTCAGGCAATCACATGATTCTCAACTGGTGATTTTATTCAAAGAAGTTGTTGCCCCTGAACCGCGATTGAATGGTGCATGCTCCTTAAAGGAGTTCCCATGGAGTTTGCTTCTACATGCGCAGCACAGGATTTCATCCCTGTCACTAGGCTGGCTTCCCTTTATGGCTGAGATGCCAGCCCACTACTGTCCTGCCTGAAGTAATTGTCACAATTCTGTCAAAGGTGAGTTCGTTTTCTGATTTTTATCTCTAAATTGTGCAAGAAGACTTGGCATTAGCAGCTCTTAAATTTCTCCTCTGACTGTGTGTGAAATGCACTGAAAGGTGAGAACTGTTTCAATTTGATAAATTGTAGGACAGAGAACTAGTGCAAAGGTAAGAGGGAAGATCTTGTAAAAAAGCAAACAAACAATCTGGATGTTTAAAGTCATGACCTCCAAGTTTCCTGAAATAGGGGCAGCTTTCAGTGGAACCCCATCCATGAGACCCAAATAATACAACCAAAAAAAGAAGAAGCCCTTCTGGTGTGATTTCCTGCCCTGCTCACAGATTATGGAAAAAAAAAAAATGATGGGAAGTCAGGTGCCAGTGATTCACGCTTGTAATCCTAGCTACAGAGATCTGAGGATCACAGTTCAAAGCCAGCCTGGGCAGGAAAGTCTGTGAGACTCTTATCTCCAATAAACCATCAGAAAAGCAGAAGTGGTACTATAGCTTAAGTGGTAGAGAGCTCAAATTGAGCTGAAGAGCTGAGGGACAGCACCTAGGCCCAGAGTTCATGCCCCATGACAGACCACCACCACCAACAAAAAAGATGGGGAAAGGAAAGATCTGGAATCCTAAAGTTGCACTAGGTAATTTTGGTCTTATTTACTTGGACTTTTGCCTGTGAAATCTCTTCAGTTGAGGTCAAGAAACATTTTTCTAATCCCTAGTGTTTTCTAGACATTGGGCAAAGAGCTAGAGAGATAAAGCTGAGTAATGCTAAAGTCTCCGCCTTTCAGTGAACAACAACAAATGTGTAAGTTACAAAAGCATGAATTTGTTCTGAAATGACCCATAGACAGGAAGCTTCAGATGGTATTGGCAGACTCTGTTAAGAATTTGGAGACTCCAGACTGATGATGGTGGAGAACAATGGATGCTGTGTGAACAGCATTGCAGATTCCCGGGACAAGGACTCATAGAAGAAGCCGAAAATAATCATGTCACAAAACTCAGAGAGCTATGGGGACCAAGGGACAGTGGCTACTTTGATTTGAAGTGACTAGTCTGCCTATCACGGAGGCAGTGACCTTTAGAAATGAATAGGGTTTTCTAAAGCAAACAATGAGAATAACAAAACACAAAGTATCTGTGCTCAAGAATTTCAGTCTGGAGTAGAATGTGTGTGTATCGGTCTGTGTGTGTGCGTGCACACACATGCATACACACAAGCATGCATTCATGTGTGTGTGCACACACACACTTTCTTTTCTTTCTTTCTTTTTTTTTTTTTTGCTTGGCCTGGGTGCTTACCCTCAGCTCTTTAGCTAAAGGCACCACTCAACCACTTGAGCCACAGCACCACTTCCAGCTTTTTCTGCTTATGTGGTGCTGAGGAATCAAACCTAGGGCCTCATGCATACAAGGCAAGCACCTTCTCAGCCCACTTTTTTTTTTAAACCTAGAAAGTGAACTGGGATCTGGTGGCTCATCACTATCATTCTGGCTACTCAGGAGGCAAAGATTTGGAGAACTAAGGTTCAAAGCCAGGTTGAGCAGCAAAGTCCAAATGACTCCAATTAATCAGCAAAATTCCATAATGGAAGTATGGCTCAAGTGGTAGAGCAGCAGTCATAGTGATCTGAGCAAGATCATGTGGCCCTAAGTTCCAGCTCTGATATCAATACACACACACACACACACACACACACACACATCCTCAGAAAGTAGCCACTAACTACACAATAACTGTCATCAAAAGGTGGAAGACAATTTCAATTGTCAACAGAGACAGAGAAGATGGCCTGTCCCTCAAGCAGCACACTTCAGACTGGGATATCAGAGAAGAGTGAGTTATATCCTAACGCACACAGGCATTGAAGACAGAGCATTACAGGATAAACAATACTTCAAAGTCAGGGAGTAGTGGACTCCCAGCCTTCTTTTTGTGTTTCCAAAGACCTTTTGACCCTAAGAGTACTCAAGGTGACAGAGATCTGAGCATCTTACCATAAATGAGAAACCATATGCCAAAAATAAGGAAAAGGCACAACAGGGAGTGAGTATGCTTCTTAAGATCCTCCTCCAAGCTTCCAGAAGCCTGATATCCAAGTAGCTTCCTTATCTGCTGCTGCTGTTTTCTGAGATTGTTCGTGTTCACCAAGAATCCCTTTTGAGATTCTAGAAGGTGGCTAGAAGACACAAAGCTCCAAACACTATGAAGGTGGGGTAGGAGTGGGGAAATCTGAAGTAAAAGAGATGAGAAAAGCTGTCTGCCTAAATGCCAATGCAGATTCCCAACAGAAGATCCTCGCCTAGGAAACATGAAGCGATGGAGTTCAACACCTGGACAGCCAGTCTCTGGGCATTTGTAGAGATCAGACTGATTAGTATATATGTTGGTGTTACATACTGGATAGACTTTTCTGCAGCAGCTCATAATAATGTCCCAAAGTAAAGATGCAAACACATGAAAAAAAGGAAGTAGCAAAGACCAAGTGAGTGGAACAATCTTCTCGAAAATGAAGGAAGGTAGAGTCTGAATTACATGACCCTTTTCTTCCCTTGTTTTAGAGCTATCAAACTGTGACTGGATATCATACTTTGGGGTCAGAATTTTATCATCCAAACAGGGTTTGTTTTTTAAAAAAAATTTTAGCCTCTTTCTTCACTTGCATTATCAGCAGAAAATAATTTCAAAAAATAGAAAATTTGTAAAATTAAAGATCAAGTTGTGCAGGAATAGCTACATTTTTTTACCTGCAAGTTATACATGGACACATAAACATTCGGAATATTGATTAGTACATATAAAGCACACTGATGCTTCTGTACTTGGAAAGAGGCTAGGTTTTTAAAGTTCTTCTTTTTTTTTTTTTTTTGGTTAGGGAGCTTTAACTCTGGGCCTGGGCACTGTCTCTCAGGTCTTCAGCTCAAGGCTAGCACTCTATCACTTGAGCCACAGCGCCACTTCTGGTTTTCTGAGTGGTTTATTGGAGATAAGACTCTCACCGCCTTTCCTGCCCAGGGTGGCTTTGAACCACGACCTTCAGATCTCAGCCTCGGGAGTGTATCTAGGATTAAAGGCATGAGCCACCGGCTCCCGGTTTAAAGTTACTCTTAAATCTAATGGTGTGTAAGTTTAAAAATGCTTTAAGACAAGTGACATTTGTCATTTTCTCAACACAGTTTTTTCTTAAAGGGATAGCAGGGCTAGGAGTTGGTTTGGCACCTTGTGCATGTATTCTGTCATTGAGTTACATCCCAAACCCTACTTTTTAAATTTCTATGTCCATTTTCATGGTAAGTTTTTCTGTTCCTGCTAGTATCTTCAACACTTTTAGGTATGTATTTATTATGTAGGTATATATGTTTGTATGTATGTATTATGGATGGATGGATGGATTGTAGTACTAGGAATTTAAACTCAGGGCCTTGTGCTTAGTAGGCAGTTGCTTGACAGTAATGAGTCATCCCTTCAGTCTGTTTTTGCATTGGTTATTTTTTAGATTGGGGCTTACTTCCTGCCCAGATATATGTGCCTGGACATCAATTTGTCTATTTTAGGGTTATTTACATAGCTGAAATGCCAGGTACATGCCACAAACCTCAGTCTCTTCTGTTGAGTCTCATAAACCTTTCCGCCCAGGCTGACTGGAACTGCAAGTCTCCTGACCTCCTTGTGGCTGAAAGAACAGGTGTATATAGCTTATTGTTAAGCTGGCCTCAAAACATTACTCTCCTGATCTCAGCCTCCCACATACTTGGGACTTTAAAAGGTTTTTAAAATTTTTATAACAGTTATAATGATGTTAAAAATAGTAAGGCTTGTACCTTCACTGACAGGGATCAAATGAGACTTGGCCTAGGAGTGATACTTGTCAATAGCCCCAGGAAGACTGATGTATTAAAGGCCTGTTTGCAAGACAATTGCACTGTTGGTAGGTGGTGGAATAGAAAGAAGGTAAGTCATTGAGGGTGTGCCCTGGAAGGTGATATTAGAACCCTGACCCCTTCTTCTCCTTCTCTCTTTGCTTCCTGGCCACTATGAGAAGAGCAGCTTTGTTCCACCATGCACTTCTTGTTAGAATGCTCTACCTCTTGGGTTTTTCACAAATCTCATTGGACCTCAGGACCTCATCTCTCCCCTTCAAACGTTCCAGCTTGGCACTCACAACAGATTCTAACACATTACATACTCACATACATACTTCAAAGCTGCTTCTCTGTATTAAAGGGGAGGAGACATCACTCTTATTTCTTAGAGGTTTTAGCTGCTGGTTTGCTGCTACTCTCTGTAGTGTTTGTCTTATCATAATGTTTGGGGATTTGGGGGTTCTGGGGGCATGATCTTTCTAGTACTCTGGGCTCTCTATTCCCCAGCCTATCCCTCTCCTTTTCATGCTTTTTTGTCCCATGCTATACACACACAGCCACTACTTCCCATGTCAGGCTTTATTCATCAATTATTCACCAATAACTGCAACTCCTCTGAATTTCAAGCATTCCTCTCTATTCAGCTGAATATCTCTAAAGTCTGCCTCCAAGAGTTCACAGCCCAGTGGATCCTCTGGTCCCTTTATCCTATTTGTTTACTGTTCCACAGTGAACAAGATAGTGTCCCTTCTCCTTCCTTACCCAGCTTACACACCAAGGCTAATCAATATGATCACTCCTCTGTGAAAATCTCCAGCTCTCCTGGCCTCTTTGGGATACCGACCTGGCTCTCCAAAAGCCACAGTCCTGTTAGATCTGTTCTCCACCTCCCCAACAGCTACACCTGAGCACCCACACTCAGCCCCACTCAGTTCACTTGGAAGTCACAACTGCCACCCTCAGTTAGATCTTCAATGCTGTCACTGAAGTACAAAATAAAACACTCCCAAGTCATTCCTACAGCCCTCAAAGATTAGTTCTCCATTTCTCTTCTCTGCTTAGATACAGCTTTCAGCTCACTCTCAGCAAGTGACCTTACTTTTGAGAGAACCTGAGCAGGAAGATTATCTCCCCTGAATCTGCCCCCTTCACACAGATACACCTGCATCTCCTGCCTGCCCCAACCACACACAGACTCTACTCCTACTCAAAATCCATCTCTTGTACTGTCGACTTGATCTTATTCCCTCTTGGTTTCTTATGGTCATGGTTCTAGAACTTTCTATCTCTTCCCTTTCATATCATAACTCTTTTAACCCTCCACAAGAGAATTCCTTGGAAGAACTGATTGACTCCTTCCTCTTTGCGCTAATTCCCTCGACAAAGGCTTTCTTGCTCACTGCTTATTGTAGGGCAGCTGTGTTATGCCTGTCATTACTCCTGACTACTGCTACTCTTCATCTTGACTGGTCAACAGCATTAGACCCAGTTGATCTAATCTCCTCAACTGACTCCAGGGACACAGCCTCTTGCCTTTCCTCCTGCATCATGATACTCTTCCTCAGTCTCTAGCCTCTTGCCGACTCCTCCATCCCTTTACAGCACTGCCTTACTTCCTGTTGCATTTTATTTTCTAGCCACACTCCTTCTCTTGGTGTTCTCACTGAGTTAGCAAAGTTTCAAATGTTATCCATATATCAAAGTCTCCAACATTTTGTAGCTCTGTCCCAGATCTGTCCAAATGTAAAGCATGGACACCCTTGTCCATTTCACCACTTGGAATTTTGTGGAGTGTATTTCAAATTCGAGTTCTTGATTCATGCCCTCCAAAACATTGTCCATGCTCCCCAAATTCAGTTGGCAGCAACCTTATCTTTCCACTGACACAGACCAGAAATATTGACTACACTCAGATTCTTTCCTGAGATCTACCTTTACAATGCTATTTACAATTGCCTGCTATTACCTCCCATTCCCACTCTGTCTTCTATGTTGTTTCCTTAGCACATATCTCCTTTTAATATGCTATACAATTTAGTCATTGATAATATCAATTGTACATTGTCTTTTTGCCTCTACTTAGACTATAACCCCATAAGGATAGAGATTGCGCTTGAGTTGTTTGTTGACATTTCCCATGCATCTAAAACACTGCCTGGCATGTAGTGTGTTCAATGTATCATTGTTAAATGAATGAAACAAATTAAGTCCCAGTGTTCTGAGTCAATGGCAGAGAACATAAACCAATAACCTTACATGGCCACTGATGTCATCTCTTGGTAGCAAAGAGTGACATAAAGTCACTACATATAATGCTTTGTATATGAGGGTATGAATGTGATGTTTGTAAGTAGGGGAGCTTTTGTGATTCCTTTAGGTCAAGTAGGATGAATTCAACCCCAAGTTCAGTAACAAGGGGAGAGCTTGTCTTTTTTATTTTATGTTCATTGAAAATAAATGAGACGGCGTTACTGAGTGTTATAACACTTTCAGGCATTTATGAGTTACAACTGTATACTGAATAGGGTGCTGACTATGGGTTTGAGCCTCTACAAGTAGCCATGGGTAAGCACTGATGTTACTCCTCTCTCTTGTTTCTTTGCGGAATAGAATGTCATAGTGGTAATAGAATTTCCATAGTGATTGGGAGGCAGACTACAGATCTAGATGACTTTTGTGGGCTGGTGAAGAAGTGATAGAGAGAGCTAGCTTGCTCTTGCCCATACATGTTTTTTTATGGTCTGTTCCAGGCTGCAGCTCTGAGCTGGTAATTGAACTTGTTCTGGTGGTCTGAATACATGTGCCTGGAAAACTTTAAAGAAATGATTTACCTCTGTTGACTCGTGGCTGTCTCTCAGCCATCCCTTCCTGTGTGCCTATGGTGACTGTTGGAAGTGATTCACTAAAACAGGTGACATAGCTACATGAGCTCACAGAGTTCTTTAGGTTACAGTGACCCTCTGGGTAAAAGGGAAAGGAGTTTGGGAAATTGAGGATTGACTAGGAGAAAGAAAGGAGTTGTTCATTAAACAAAACTGAAATCCTGTGCCAGTCAACATGGACAGGAAGAAAGTGTTGGGCATAGCCTACCTAGGAAGCTCTGGGTATAAGGAAGCTAAGAGGCTTACAATAAACACAGACATTGAGGCAAATACACTGAGTCCATGTAGAGAGTGGGGAAGTAGAGAGGGGCACACACAGTCTATTATCTGACCTTATACCCTTGGTTCAGAGTTTCTCAAATGGAAGTCTTTGCATAATCTACAAAAGAATAGCTTAGAGAATGTGTTTAAAATGCACTCATGGACCTTCAATTCTTATTTGTTTGGGCAAAGACTTAGAAACCTGAGTCTGCAACACTGATTTACTAGATGCATTTTTTTTTCCCTCAGACTTACTTCCTGTAGGACATTCTCTTTTCCAAATCTTTGATTATATTTCTGCTTGGCTCCAACTCCTACTCTGGCCTTTTCTTCATCTTTTGGAAACTTTGCTGTGTTTTGAGTGTGTTTTCCAAAAATTCATCTGCAAGAAACCTAATCTTCAAGATCCATATTGATGGCATTTGGAAGTAATTAGGATTAGATGAGGTCCATGAAGTTGGGGCCCTGAAGATAGCATTAGTGACTATAAGATGAGGAAGAGAGACCTGAGTGTTATTCTCCATCATGCGCTGATGCAACAAGAAGGCCCTCACCAGATGCCAATCCAAGGCAAGTGCCAGGCTCTTGGAGTTCCCAACTACCAGAATGGTAAGCTAAATAAACTTTTCTTTTTATAAAGTTCCTGATATTGGGTATTTTGTTACAACACCAGAAAATGACCTAAAAAACCATCAAATGCTTCTATTCTTAGCATCCTGATAGCCCTGCCAAAAGCAGTTTCCATCCTCCCAAATTGTACAATGCCTGCATCATACTACCCCAGTAACATTTAACACCCCAGTAAAACTTGTTACCCGTTTCCTTGTGTATATAGACATGTTGCCTGCTTTCTTCCTCTACTTGACACCAAGTCCTTCCACAATAGACATTTTCCTTAATTTGTTTTAATCCTTCAAATTATATCAAAGCTTACACATAGATGATAGGGAAACATGCATTCAGATGGAAGGAGGGGATGAGCAACGTTTTATTATATTTTCTTAGAAAACGCTTGCTCATAAAAAGATAAATGTCAGGGCCATGCATAGCTGTAGGGATGGCCTTATTATCAGGAGCCTTATGTGCAGGACACTGTGATGGTACATGTATGTTATTCATGAGTCCCCCAAATAAAGAATAATAATTTCTAACATTTATTGTAAGCATACTCTGTTCCAGGATTTGTTCCAAGTGCTCCAGGGGGCATTAACTCCTTCAGGATCACAGAAACACCATGAGACAGTCTAGTTCAGTTGTAAAGCTTACCTCTACTATTTACTAGCTTATGTACTCAGTTTTCTGACCTATAAAATGGGGATAAAACAGTACTTAATGCAGTAGAGGTGCTGTCAAGATTGTTTTAATCTACTAAATCTAAGGTATTATCTATTGGTTTATGCTATACGAGTGAAGAAAAATGCCTGAAAATTAAACCTTTGATAGTCCATTATGGCCTATCATTGCAAATGTTAAAGATCTGCAATAAGGTGTCTCTTAGAACTGGTGACTATAGACAGTGGTTTAAATAAATATTAATGCTATTATGGGTCATACCTAGTCTCTCCCAAATTCATATGTTCAGGTCCTAACTCCCAGCAACTCAGAGTACAATTTTATTTGGACACATTAAAGAGGTAATTAAGGTAACACGGGTTCATATGGTGGGCCTAATCCAATAAAACTAGATCCTCAGAAGAGGAGATTAGGGTGAGGGACAGGAGAGGCAGCCATTTTCAAGTCAGAGAAAGAGGCCTATAAGAGACTAATCCTGCCCATACTTGATCTCTGACATCTAGTGTCAACGTTTTCTGTTGTTGTTGTCTAAGGACCGCAGTCTGTGGTTCTTTGTTATTGCAATCCTAACAAACTTTTTTTTTTGAGACCACAAAACAAGGAACTGAGATATGGGATAATCTTGTTTTAGAAGGAAATATGCCAGCCCAAGCTCAGCCTATTAATGATGCTCAATGAACTCAATCCTAGGTTAGATCTTCCCTTCTACTTGGGTCATCCAGCCATTCTTGGAGAAGTCAACTGCTCACTTTGGACATAAGAGTTATATGTGAACTGTCACCATTAGCACTTGATCTCTTATTTTAAGAAATTTCCATTTATGAGGGCAAAGGAGAGAGTATGAGTTACTGCTGAGTGTCAACACACTGTAAGCAGAGCTCTGACGACAGTCCTTGGCAAAGCTTAGCTTAGCCGATCTTCAGCAAAGCTGACAGTGGGTACTTGACATTAGAAGGCTTTGGAATGGCAGATTGTCTAGATTAATTAGATCTGTAAATGGGCCTGACACCCCCTCCTATTTTTCTCTAGAGTGGTTTGACATTTGTGCAAAGTATGAAGAAAGATCATTGAGACTGAAATGTATCTGTTAAGAGGTTCAGCTCATGTTTGCTAATCTCCTGTATGGTGAAACCCTGAAACTCTGGCACTCAGACAAGCCCTCATTCACAGAGGAACAAAGCACTAGTTATGTGTGTTGAAATTCCTTAGAGAAAATGTCTTGCAGGCTGCTGGGGAGTACATGAATGCTGGAAATACTTCACCAAGTGTTGCTCAATGTCCTGGGAAGACAGTCGGCTGGCTTCTGGAGGTTCACTCCATGGTGGGGGGGGGGGGGGGTGCCAGACTCAGGGGCACGTGGGTCTGCTGAGGACAGAAGGAACATGGGTGGCTGTGTGGGAGGAGACAGCGTTGGATGTTTTCTCTGTGATCATCCCTGGCCAAATTGGAGCCAGTTCCTGACTACTCACTTTATTTACCAATTGAAGATATGGAAAGTCCTCCTTATCACCAAGGCTTCCATCTTCCAGGCTTAGAATTAGATTTTCCTGTTTTATGAGAGCTTTTATATCAACTCTGGTTTCTTGGGATTCCTCAGCCTTGACTTAGAAGAATAAGAAGGTGGAGAAATGGAGGGAAGATTTTTGATAGTCATCTAGGGATAGATGAGTTGACAGGAACTACAGGTGCAGTACTGAAAAGGAATCAGTTTGGTTCCAGCTATTTGGAAATGGACTGAGTGAGTGCCTGGGAGAGGTAGAAGATGAGGCAGATGCACTAATGGGATAGCAAGAGAAATACCACTAGAGAACAAAAAAAGAAAGTGGCTAAGCCACTGTGGTCCTTACTGTGACCTCTGGTCCAGCAACATCAGGACCCCTGGGACAAAAATGTAAACTCTTAGCCCTACCCCAGACCTGATAAATCAGAATCTAACAGTGGAGCCCAACAAGACTTCCTATTGCTTCTGATGAATACTATAGTTTCAGAAGCACTGGGGTAGAGAATCTTGAGGGAGTTAATTTCTAAGGACATGCAGGAGAAATAGGAACACTTCTAGAATGAGAATGAAATGTCCTTTGATCCCAGAAGGCAAAGAATAAGGAAACTAGAAAGCAGAAGAGAGATTTCATAAAAAGTGATATGGTATGTCAGGAACTAAGAATATAGGAGTCAAGATTGTTACAGATCATGGTAGTATAGATCTTTAATTAGCCTTTGCTTAGCTTCATGTAGAAATTGTGACAGCCTCAGCTAACACAGGTAAAAAAACAAATGTTAATGCAAATGACTCTTCAAATCAAATACTAAGATCTAACTGTAGGTCCTGGTAGAGCTCATTTGTGGACTTTTCATTCTGTTCTTGTAGAGTAGGTTGAATGGTGATCCCTTAAAAGATATGTCTTCACTCTAATTCCAAGAATCAGGGAATGCGAACTCATTTGGAAAAGGGTCTTTGTAGGGGTAATCAAATTAAAGATATTGAGATGAGATTCTTCTGGACATGTCTATGCAGTAAGCCTTAAACACAGTGACTGTTATCCTTATAAGAGACAGAAGAGGACTCTGGCACACAGAGAAGGGGATATGAAGGCAGAGGCTGAGACTAGAAACAGGTGGCCATAGTCCTTCGAAAACTCAACATTCAAAAACTGGAAGAGCCCAGAGACTTCATAGGGACTATGGCCTGCTGACACTTGAGTTTGAGCATCTGACCTCTAGAACTATTGAAGACATTTTAAAAATTGTTTTAAGCCACCAAATTTGTGGTAATTTACAATGGAAGCTCTAGGAAATTAATACACTTAACAGAAAAGGTCAAGGGATCAGCCCAAATAAAGTCTCAAATGACTTGAATTTTATTTTCTTGGATGAGGTATAAACTCTCTGAGTCATAGTGTTCCCATCTGTCTTGAATCACTCATCACTTTTCTTCTCCTGTGAGCATGTTAGTTTATATCCCCTGAGTGAGACAACCTCTTATCATCCCCATCTTTGATACCCTACTCTTCTGTAAAGGGAATGAGATGGTAGGTTGCTAGCCCAAATCTTTGGGGAGTCTTTGGTGATGATGCAATCTACTATCCTTTGAGTCGTTTGGTTGATTTATCCTAGAAGATGAGGAAATTTCTTTCTGTGATGCAGCTGAATATAATTTACCACTGAGCATTCTAGTAATTTTTTTAAATGAAGAAAAGGACTGTGTTCTTGTTGGGTTTTCTTTTCATCATTCCTTGCAGAGGGTGAATGAGCAAGATTCTAGAAAGCCAGTATTGAATGCCTGTGGTACAAAGGGCCTCCCCTGAAGTGCAGAATAAGCAAGACTGCAGGGGGATGGCTATGTCACTCAGTCACTATTACCTGTGGGCCCGGATGAGTGGTTGCTTAGAATTGCTTTTACGTTTTGCACCAGAAACAAAACAAACCTAAAGCCAGCCTGTCAGGCAGAGAATTCCGTGTTAGGAACCTCCATACTGCTTTCCAAAGTAGTTGAACAAATTTATTCTCCCACCAACAATGCAATAGGGTTCCCTTCTGGCCACATCCCTTTCAGCATCTGTTGTTATTAGAGTTCTTGATTATAGCCATTCTAAATGGGGTGAGGTGGTATCTCAATGTTCTGATTAGCATTTCTTTTTATGGCTAGAGAGGTTGAACGTTTCTTCATGTGTCTATTGGCCATTCTTATTTCCTCTTCAGAGAAGTTTCTCTTTAAGACTTTAGCTCACTTATTTATCAGGCAGTTATTTCTTTGAGGGTTTGTTGTTGGGGGATTTAATTTTTTGAGTTCTAAGTATACTTTAGATATGAGATCCTTATCGGTTGTCTGGCTAGTGAAAATCTTCTCTCAGTCTGTGGGCTTTCTATTCAACTTGCTAGCTATATCCTTTGCGAAGCAGAAACTCTAACTGTCTCCATCCAAAGGGCATTATTTGTGGAACCATAAAACACTTTTCAGTGACTACTATTGCTAATGAGGTCCCAAGCTGGACTTCCATTCACTAATGCACAAGCATTCGCTTCTATTTCCTGATGTTGGCTAGTATGATGGGGTTCTACTGTATGGTGTTTTTCATTAGTTCTACTTACCTCTCTGGAAAGTGTCATTAAAAGGGACTAGCGGTATACATGCCTTGTGTGTATGTAAGTCAGCTTTCCATTACTGTAAGGAATGACTGAGATAATCAATCTATAGAGAAAAAAGGGGCATCTATTTTATGCCTGTAATCCCAGCTTCTCAGGAGGCAGAAATAGGAAGACCTAAGCCAAGCGAGGAAGATCTTGACAAGATCTTTTCTCAAAAAGCAAATGAGGTATGTTAGCACATACCTGTAAAACCAGCTATTTTGGAGATGGAGTAGGAGCATTGTGTCCAAGAGTTACCTGGACAAAAGCTTGAGACTCTATGAAAATACAAGCTAAAAGTAGAAGGCCTGGGAATGTGATTCAAATATTAGAGTACTTGCCTAACAGGAACAGGCCCCAAGTTAAAACTCTACTACCATCCAAAAAGAAAGAGAGAGGGGGAGGAAGAGAGAAAGAGAAGGAGAAAGAATGAGAGAAAGAAAGAGAGAGAGAGAGAGAGATTTCCTCTCATGGTTTTGGAAGTTGCAGTCCATGATCCTTGAGTCCTGTTATTTGGGGCCTGTGGCAGAATGTTTATCACAGTGAGAGTACATGACAAAGCCATTCACTTCATGCCTGGGATATGAAAGAAAAGAAGGGACTGGTGTTCCAATAGCTGCTTCAAGATCATGTCTCCAATGACCTGAAGACCTCCCACTGGGCTCTACCGCTTAAAAGTAGTACCAAGCTAGGTACCAGTGGCTCACACCTTTAATCCTAGCTACTCAGGAAGTTGAGGTCGCAGTTCAAAGCCAGCCTGGGCAGGAAAGTCGTGAGACTCTTATCCAATAAATCACCAGAAATCTGGAAGTAGCACTGGGACTCAAGTGGTAAAGTGCTAGCCTTGAGCTGAAGAGCTCAGGGACAGTGTCCAGGCCTAGAGTTCTAGCCACACAACTAACAACAACAACATACACAACAAACAACACAAAGCAAACAAAACAAAGTTTCACCAGCTCCCAATAGCATCAATCTGAGGACTAAACCTTTAACACATGAGTCTTGGGAGGACACAAAGTCCATACTACAGCAGTGTATTGGTGCTCTCCTCTTTGACTTTGCAGCTGGGATGAGGTAAGATCATTCCAGATAGGACAAGATAAAAAGTATGAGGGAAGAACTCAGTCTTTGGTAGCTTCTTCCCACCTCCCCTACCTCAGAAACCTAGTTTCTAACTGGTTTCATTGCTGGTCTGACACTCCAATTTCCCACTTTCATCTTTTTATCTACCTGTCTGTCATAACACAAAGCTGCCCTTCATCTCAACCTTTAGGTCTGTACAAGAATGAAGGCTTTATTTTGACATCACTATTTTCAGATAAGTTGTCTACAGTTCAGTGCTTTATTGAGAATGGCAAGAAGAGTAAGTCCAACTAAGGGAACAGTGAGAACTTCAAACACTTGAGGGAGCAGAGCAATGGAGTCCCTTAGACTCCTTCAAACAGGACATACATAACTACCTTATAGGCCTACAGACCCAACAGGTGCTATGCCCACACGGAAAGCAAATAAACCTATTTAGGTCAGTAGTTTTCAGCTTTACCACAGAGTGCCAGGAGATGAAGTTCAAGGAGATTCTCCTGAGAGAAGCCTTTCTGGGAGAGCAGGTAGGACAAGATGGTAGGTCAGCATGGGAGAAAGCAGACAGATCCAAAGACCCTTTCTACCATGAGTCAAGAACTGGGCCTGGGGGTCAGTGGCTCATGCCTATAACCTTAGCTCCTCAGGAAGCTGAGATCTGAGGATCGCAGTTCAAAGCCAGCCTGGGCAGAAAAAACTGTGAAACTCTTATCTCCAATAAACCACCAGAAACCCGGAAGTGGTTCAAGCTAGCCTTGAGCTGAAGAGTTGAGGGACAGTGCTCAGGCCCAGAGTTCAAGCCCCATGACTAACAAAAAACAAAAACAAAAAACAAGAACTGGGGGTACATACCTCGACTTTCCTTTAGCTCTTCTGAGTTGCTTTCCTTTCTCTTAAAATATAGTAGTAAACAGGTGAAATGGTGTCAATACCAGACCACAAAGATGCTTAGGAGAATGGTGACATTTTCCTCACTGGCCTGATCTCAGACTTCATGAATCAGAGGACACCTGCGTACCCCTGTCTTCAGTAAGGACACTGGGCTCCACAGGATCCAGTTAGTGTGGAGAGAGTGTTGGAGCCCGCTCATACACTCGCTGCCTTATTCTCTGTGACTTTGTTCAGAATGGGACACAGGGTTGCTGTGAAGGCCTGTCAGCTTGAGTTCAAGTCCTGGCTGTGTTGTGCCAGCAGTCAGTGTTGGCATGCCAGGCTTCCCGTGCCCCAGTATTGACACGGATGAAACAGACAGACGTGCAGAGGGATCACGTAGGCTTGTTTATGATTACATGAAGTCTTATGGTAATGGACAGTGGACGATGCCTGGCAGGGAGTAGGGATTTAAACATGATGGTTGTGTAAGGCATTTGAGAAAGCCTTTTGGACTCAGCTCTGTGCTCAGCCCCTTACTTCTTCCTCCTTACTGGCTTCATCTTCCTTAGTGCAAGTCATACTTTTGATGTTACTGTCTTGTCCAAATCCTTGGTGTATTCCAATTGTTCCTGGCAGGCTAGGGGTTCCTGTCACTTTATCCTCCATGCAGAGAACAGAGCTGTCCAGCAGCAGATTTAAGCTCATTTCCTGGGTTCTCAGTCCTCTCTACCACCTTTATTTGTTTCTGTCTGTCTGTCTGTCTGTCTGTCTGTCTGCCTCTGGCTCTGAGGATTGGAACACTGTTGTGTTCTATAGAAACATGAACAATGGCCTCTGATAAGGACTGACTTTTCCTTTCTCCTCTGTCCTTGAGGATATAGGTCCATGACAACATAGATCAGAGAAAAGGACAGGGTTTTCTTTGCCTGCTCTTAGAACCCATCCCCATACCACACCTTCTCTCCTATTGGGCAGCAGACTTTGTGCAGGAAAAGGAACCATTTCCTACCTACTCAACACTGTGCCCTGTAGAGATCCTGGTCTGGTGTCCTGAAGGTCAACTAAGCTGCCATTAAGCTATGGAAGGCAAGAATCAGATAGGACAGATCCTGCCACTCCTAGGAGTACTGACCCAGGCCCCTGTCCTACCTCCAGCTTTCTTGGAATTTAGATTTTCTGTGTGCTAAGCCAGCAAGGATGACAGTCACACATGACAGTTAGGCAGAAGCCATAGCACCTTTGGTAACCTAGCCTTGTCAGTTACAGAATATCATTCCTATCATGGGCACAGCCCACCCAAGTTCAAAAGGAAGGAGCCCATCCCACCTCTTAATGGGAGGGGGTCAAAATCACTTCATCAGAAGAGCAGGTAGAATGGGTGATATTGCCATAGATATTTCCAATAAAACACCATCTGCTACATTCTCAGAGGACAAGCATGCCCCCATTCCCAGGCAACTCACAACCTTTCTGGTTCTGCTAAGGGACATTGCTGCTGTTAGAGAAGACAACAGAGTTCAGGCAAACACCCCACATACTCAGAGCCCCCATCTCTGTCTCCTTAGGCATTGTAGGTGGAGAAATCCAGAGATGAAGATAGTGACCTCACCAGATTACTGCCATTTCTGAGGGAAGGAAACTCACAAGCCTTCTGGGACCATTTGGTTCATAAGTGGACACACACAATGTACCCTGGTGAAAGTCCAGCCAGGTGAGATAGCTAAGGACCAGACCAGTATTGAGACTTGGAACAGCCAGCTCTGACTCTGTGATTAACAACATAGAAAACAAAAAAGCCAGATTATATTTAGCTTAAGCAGTCAAACAAAATAAGATTTATTAGCTCCATTTCTGGGTCACATTAATGTGTCTGAGTGCCATAGATGTGCAGTTTCATTTAACTTCCTTAAAGCCTCCGAGAGCAGAACACTGCCCATATCAGCTTGTAAATGAAGATGTTGAGACAAAGATGAACTAACTTACTGGTGATAGTACACACTGTGAGTGGTGTAGGTTAGAGTCTTGTCTAACTTCAATGGTTCTTCGCTAGGTACTCACTGCTTTTCCTCTAACTGGAGGAGGTATTGCAGAAAAGGGAAGAAAGGTTGATAGTAATAAGGACCAAAGAGAAGGAAATGAGGGATTCAGAATGGAAACAAACCCAATAGATTTCCATCTTTAATTTCTTAGTGGTTGCTCACATTTACAAGACAAAGGGAGGAGAAAGTCCTTATTCTGGGGATACCAATGAATTTGAGTAGGAGATGATCTTAAAGAAAGTGAGGACACAGGCAAGCTTGCTTATGTTCAATAAGAAACAAGGACAGCTGGCCTCTCTCCATGAAGACCAGCCTGCCCTAGCCTGGAACCACAGCACAGTGGACAACATTTTCTCTCTCCTGCTCTCAATTTTGAGGTTTCTTGGCAAATCTGTTTCTTTTATGATAAAAGAATTTCTTGGTAAAAGGAGGGTCCCCAAATGTGAAAATAAATGGGCAATAAGAGCTATTTTTTCTGGCTCAAATGGGTGTTCTAGGTAGGCTACCTCTTCTCTGGGACCCTGGTGAATGGAAGGCTTCCACGGTTCCTTGCAGCTTTGGAGTATGTGACTGTATTCAAGCTCTGTGCCTGGTGTGTGCCACATTGTGCTTGCTTTGTGCTCAAGCTTAACTGAATGATTGTCTATGTTGAACTGAATCTCTGACTGCCCCATTTAAAAAAGTAAAGGCTTTGTATCAGAACAACACCAAGCAATCCCCAGTCCAGGTAAGCAACAGCCTTTCTCTTTTATAGTCCAGCTTAGAGTGAGAATTTACCCGCAGGCAGTGAACATCTTCCATGGAGCAGGTCATACCAGATGCCTGGCAGCCTGTAGGTCTCTCATGAATCCTAAGTCTCTTTTATGTGATTTCTGTAGCCAACTCATCCTACAGGACTGTGTTCAAGCATTCTCCCTTTGGTTTGCCCTTTGTTCCAGTCCTTCTCAAAGCCATCATACACATAATGAATCATGGAACTGAACCTACCAGGGCATTGTGGGTGTCATGTTGAGACCCTGACAGGGACTGAGGGAGGTTCATACCAACTCATGGACTCAGACTTTAGTCAGCTCGCAGTAGCCCTCCTCCTTTTGGCTTTCCTCCAACTCCTCTACTAGCTTGCTGACCACTCCCTTCCCAAACCATTCCCCTGGTCACTTACCCTGCTTCAGATTGGTGCCCTTCTTCATGGACTGTGGTCTCGTTGGAAAGCTTTTCTTCCCTGATTAAGACTCCCCCTCTATTGCTCACTCCAGCCTGGGGGTAGGGGGAGTAAAAGGAGGAGCTGGAACATACCAAACTGCAAATGACTCAGCTCCCCAGGTTGACGTGAGGAGACAAGAATGGGTGGGTGTGCTGTTAGGAGAAAAATGACACTCAAGCGAAGAGTATATCTGAATCAAACATTAGTCATTGAACCCAGAGAAGTAGGATGCCCTCTCTGGGAGGGGTCATTTAGATCAATTAACACCATCAAGCTAGGTATCTGTAATCCTAGCTAATTAGGAAGCAGAGAGCTGGAGGATCAACCCAGGACAAAGCTCACTAGACTCCATCTCCAAAATAGCCAGCAAAATAGCAGGACTGGTGGTATGGCTTAAGTGGCCAAGCAAGCATGAGGCCCTGAGTTCAAACCCCAATACTGCCCAAAACAAAACAAAACACTATCCTTATAAACCACAGAGGACCCACTATGTGGGAAGCATTGTGCTTGTTGCCATGGCTGGGTTAGAGTATGTATTGCTGCCTCTGAAAAGAGTCATGGGAAGAAACTAAAGTTGAACAAAGCATCTCTTTCACTGTAAAGTTTTCTGAAAAACAAAACAAAACAGCATAAGCTGAGGTCTCAGTCCTTAGTAAAAAGTTGAGATGATTTAGCAGAAAGCTGCTTCATTGAAACTCCTCTTCTCTCTCCTTTTACTTCGACAGGTCACTTGGTCCTGTACCTCCTTTTCTCACATTCTCCTCTGTCTAGTGTTGACCATCAAGATTCCCATTACCAATATTCCAGTCACCTTGGATTTAGTAAATTCACTGGGTATCTACACTGTTCTTTCCTCAGTCTCTTTTTTGTTTGGTCTGTTTGTGGGGGGCTTGAACTCAGAGTCTGGGCTCTGTCCTTGAGCTCTTTTGCACAAGGCTAGCACTCTACCACTCTGAGCCACAACTCCACTTCCAGTTTGCTGATAGTTAGTTGGCAGCAAGAGTCTCACAGACTTTCCTGCCTGGGCTGACTTTGAACCAAGATCCTCAGATCTCCACCACCTGAATAGCTAGGATTATAGGTGTGAGCCACCAGCTCGGATCTCCTTTTCTTCCTTCTACTACTGCCATCAGCCAGTTGTCGACGTTCACCACATCACACATTATTTGTATCTGCAAGGTATGGACTTGAGGCTGGTATTTCTGTTTCCCAAACCTTCCTGAGTCATGGTAGATGGATGAAGTGATGACTAAGGTCTAAGAACTGCTACAGCAACTCCTTAGGGATTTTCATATGAGCAGAGATTGTTCCCTAAGCATTAAAAGTCCATTTCTTCTTACTTGATACATGGCTGGTCTGAATCTCCTGGTCTTCCATGTATTGAGATGTAGCAGACAACTTGAGTTCTAAGCAATGAGAGGTGAGTGAAATGATGAACACGAGCTACATACAGGCAACAAGAAGGCCAAGGAGGGCATCAGGAAATGGACTTGTTTTGTATTTAAAAATGTTTGGGTTTATATATTACCATACCCTAGCCTAGATGAACCTGACAAACCCAATTTAAATCAAAAAGTATTTTATCTGACTTTAGTCTTTTCTAAGTTTTCCCCTTTTCCTACTTGGCTTCAGATCGTGCTTCTTTGTTCTGGTCATCCTGGCCTCTGTTTGCCCTGAGCATGCCCACTCTTGCCCTCCAACCCAAGTCCTCTACCTACTTTTCTTTGCTTATCTCAGTCTCCTCCAGGAAGAGCCCACCATTACTCTCACTAGTCCCTGAATTAACAAGTCAGTAATGGCTTCATTTTATACTGGTTTTCACTTGATCTTCCAGGGCAAGAACTATCTTCATGCGTATTCCTTGATATTGGGTATAAACCAGAAACTGAATACATTTTTGTATGTGCATAGATTGTCATCTAGGGTCCTCAGACTTTTATTTCTTGACATGGGTAACATGGAATATGTTCTCTAATAGATGATTTGCTCATTCAATGAAAGAATTATAGGGTGTCTGTGTTAGATTTACATTGCTGTGGTCAAGTTATCTAAGAGAAACACTTGAAGTGAGGAGTTGCTTATTTTAGTTCAACTTTCAGAGATTTCTATTTCATAGCCTTTGTCTGCACAGATCTTAGACCCTTATGAGACAGAACATCTTGGTGGCAGAAACATGTGGCAGAAGTTCTTACTTCATTGTGGATGAGGAAAAGAGAGAAAATAGAAGAAAAGGCCAAGACAATACATAACCCACAGGGACCAGTTCCCAGTGACCCAATTCCTCCAGTTAGGCCCCCACTCCATATATTTCACCATCTCCCAATAATGCCATCAGATTATGAATCCATCAAGGGATTAATCCAATGATGAAGTCAGAGCCCTCAGGATGCAATTACTTCCCCAAAGTCCAGCAGCTAGCAACCAAGTTCCTGGTTCATGAGCCTCTGGGGATATTCAGATAATGACAGTGTCATTGTAAAGGACTCTAAGGAAAGCCACGGGAAACACATTAAGAAGTCATGTGTTCACTTTTTGCATACATGTTGGAATGTGGAACTCTTTCATTTGATTTGGTTCTCTCCTGGCTTGTTGCTATTAGTTAAAGGAATACTTCCACTTCCCCTTATATCTTTTATTCTCTATTGATATTGTACCTCCAACACTGAACTCTGAGTCTGACTCTATCCAGGACAGGACTCTTAGAACAAAGGGTCCTACTTTCCCATTACACTTTGACCCTTAAAGTTCACTTTTTTTGGTCTATGTATCACATCAAGTCTTGAAAGTCAGGCTTGGTAGGAAGAGAGGAAATTTTTTTCTACCTCTCATATGTTTGAGTTCTGCTCTCATGTTGAGTCTGCTCTGCCTTTATCAGAGAGTTGTGGGGAAATCAGAGAATTGTGGAGAGATCAGAGAGCCTAGAAGGGGATGGATTGCTTCCAGAAGGCTAAAAGGATGATGGAGTTTCAACACCTCTGGCTCTCTAGACTGTGAGAAGTATCATTCAAGGAGTAGTAGACCTGCACTTCAGATTCAGGGAACAACAGATTGCGAGGGAAGCCATGATGAGGGTTCCACATGCGGACTCCAGGAGTAGATTACTGCCAAGAGTACCCCTTCTCTCCCATGGAGCTTCTGGAATGTCTGCCCTACCAGGGAGGGGTCTTTGTTTTAGCCCGAAAGCCAAGCACCAAAACTGTGTCAGATACAGTAAATGGTCAACAAATATTTGTAGGGCAAGCACGTCTTAGTACAATGGAAGGAATGTTGCCTTTGAGCAGAGCTCCCCCATGTGGCTTGGAGGGCATTCAAGAGTCCCTATGTAATCCACATGAGAGGGTGACTAAGCTGGATGTCACCTCCCACAGGGAGGGTATTAGGGGGGACCCTTTGGACTGGAGAGCAACAGTGTTCTAGAAAACCCCGGAGGGCCCCTTAGTGCCAATGAGAGGCTGGCAGAACCAAGTCAGCCTGAGGCATGCTGGACATGGGTGAAGGAGAGCAATTCCAGCTTCCTGACCACAGATTGGCAGAGTCCAGCAGAGGGGTGCCATGTCCTACTGGGCCCATAGGACATCCAGGTGAGAAGCCACCTCTGTACCGACAGGGACACTCACTACAAACTCCTTCAAGTGCTCTCCAGAGGCCACCTTTGGTAACTTCTGAGCCTTTCATGGAAAAAAAGATTGTTTAAAGCTGAAAGAAATCAATTGGAGTAGGCAAAGGATGCAGATATTGCTAACTAGCCTGAGTTTCTTATCAGTTCTTCAAAAGGGAGCGTGTGTTGCCACCTATTTCATAGAGGTGCTGTGAAGAT
This sequence comes from Dipodomys spectabilis, assembly GCF_019054845.1. Classification (NCBI taxonomy): domain Eukaryota; kingdom Metazoa; phylum Chordata; class Mammalia; order Rodentia; family Heteromyidae; genus Dipodomys; species Dipodomys spectabilis. The sequence continues at coordinate 7,488,286 of NW_024870686.1, read as the reverse complement.
TCAGCAAATGTAAAAAGCATTTAGAATCACACCTGGCAGGAGGTGATCAAAGTTGCTATGAGTGTTGCTGGTGGTGTTCCCCAAAGGGGTCGAGGTTCCCAGGGAAAGTCTAGCCAGTTATGAAAACTGAGATGCTACACTTCTTTTTCACATCTGAATGTAGTGTGAACAGCAACAATAAACTTGATATCATAACACTGAATAGAAACACGATTTGAATAGGGATTTGTGGCTTTCAAAACTGTGCACTGGAATTTTCTCAACAATGCTGCAGAGGGAAGATCATTACTGATTGAGAAACATCAGATTCACTGAATTCCCTGGGCTTGACCAAGGTCATACTTAGAGCCATGATGGAGCTGCAGAAGCCAGGCTTCCTGATTCCTTGAACCTCTTTCAACTTCACCTTTGTGCCTGGGACTCACTCCACCAGAGGAAGCAGTAGGGCTCCCCACCTTCTTCTTGGGTCATGAGATGTCTGTGAACAGGGAGGCTTTTGTTTAGTTGGGCCAGAGTATTGTGAGAAGAGTAGGATTACAGAAGGTCCTAAACATGTGGTGGTGAAAGAGCAAATTGTGTGGCAGCTTAGTAGGTCCTGGATTCATTTGGACCATAGTCTGTCAATGGGAAATGCATCTTAATGACCCTGAGGCCATACCAAGAACTCCCAACCTCACTGCCTAGCCATAGACTACCTGCAGTTTTACAGGGAGGAAGCTCAAGTTTTCCTGGGTTGTAGAGGTCTGACTCAGATATGAGGAATTCCCATCATTCAAATGTGGAAGTGGCTCATGGGGGTGGCCAACATTAAGATAGGATGCGATTGGGGTTTCTGATGCAGGTTTGGTGTGAATATTCCTGTTCAGCCATGTCAATAGCTCATGTCCCGTCAGCTGAAACATTAGGTCTCCAGTCATCCAAGATTTCCCCTTCCCAAAGAACAACCCTAGGTTTTTTTTAACCTTCCCAAGAGTCCTGCCTCTGCACCTTCATGCCCCAGTTACTACATTGAACAGTCTTCCCTCTAGTTAGCACACATGAGGTCCCCCTTCTCTACACAGAAGCCATCCTTCCAAACTGGTCCAAGTGCCATCTGTCTCCACCACATTAGTTACACAGCACAGAGAAGCCACCTAAGAAATTTTTCTTCTTTTTAGAGATAAAATCCTCATAATAGGAGCCCAAATGGGACACTGATATCCATGATTACACTCATCCCTAAAGTCTCTTCTCTTTCAGTGGCCTTTATCTTTGAGTTGATAAGAGTATCCCTAATAGTAACAGTGATAATAATATTGATAACAATAATAATAGCAATTATTATCTCTTAGGAGATGGAGGTGATATCTGTGTTTCTTTGTTAGTTCATGTCAGGCCATGGTAGGCCAGTACTGTGATTGTGCCTTCAGAGGATAGTTTTGCGCCATCATACTAGACAAGACTAGGCCAAGGCCTGGTGTAGCAATTGCCAGACACAGAGCATGTTCTTTTTCCTCTTCAGTTATTGATCTTGGGTGTCATTATGGGTTGAGCAGAATAGCCCTTCTATATAGTGTGAGTAAGAGGAAAATGTGAAGGTGGAGTGTAGGTGGTTTTACTACCAAAGATGACTGGAGGTGCGCACTGCATCTTGGTCATCATCTCTTTCACGTTCAGTAACGATGAAAGAAGCCCAACACAAAAGCCATGTTCTAAAGCATCTTTGTTATGGTATAAATCACCCTAGGCTGGCCTCAGCCCAATCATTTCCCTTCAAAATTCTAGGAAATGTAAGGGAGTATATTACACACAGTGAGACAGCACCCCAGCACCCCGAATTCACCCAACTATTTCCATATCTACAGAACAAGATACAAAGCAAGGGCAAGGCCTCAAGCATTTCTGTACCTAGCATAGGTTAGGAGTTTCATAGCTACTATTGAATTGTCATCATGCCTTTACTATGCAGTGGATTTTAGGGTCTCTACTGAAGAACTGAAGACAGCAAGACTCACACCTATCAGAGCCAGGTCAGGCCTGAGTGACACCAAAGATGATGTTCTTTCATCAAGCTGTCCTGCAGAAAGAAAATGTGTGAACTTTCTTCACTAAGATTTGATGATGGGTCCTAGTGTGTGCCGAGGGAGCATAGATTCCCTGCAGGAATATTGTGAAACCTCTGTGATTTGTATTGATTCCTTCCGGCCACCTTTTCCCTACTTCTGATACCCAACAAGTGTCTTTCCTGCTCTCATCCCCAAGGGTGATATTCAGAGAATCCTAAAGGGCTAAAGATGGTAACCTGGCCAGAGGGCACATGGAGAAGCAAACAAGACTCGTATCTCAATTGTGGAATTTCAGGTTCTGTGCAAGGCAGTATAAACATGCCCTCTAAGTCACATTCTCCATCCCAGCCCTCTCCATAAAGCCACAAGGAAGTTTCTGGGCAATTGCAGATATGGGGCTCTGCCTATCATCTGATTCCTTGCTGATGCTTCAGGTTTTCAGATCAATTTTCCTCCTATAGGTTGTATTTGCTGTGTGGAGCTGGACTTTCCAGTTTGGTTTGTAAAGTTGCAACTGCATTGGATCTGCTGACACATGGCAGTTCTTAGAAATCATGTCTGAGGACTGGCTGGGAAAGCTCTGGAAGGCTGCCCAACTAGAGAAGAGCCAAAATTCTGTCCTATGGACTGGGGAAGGGGCTCAGAGAGAGAGTCTCCCCTAACACTACAAAACAAACACAAAATAAAACCATGTCCTAGGCCATCATGATTTCATTTAACATTGTTTTCAATGTTTGGAGAAGATTAGACAAGGAGTAAAATGATGAAATAGAAATATTTTAAAATAGAAAACTATAATTATTTGCAGATGATCTGACTTCATGATTGAAATACTCAAAAAAATTATTCCAAGTATCGGGTTCAATAAGGTGGTTGGATATTCTTAGGTGCAAGACTAACATCCCTAGTCATAAATAATATCAATTATAGAATAGAATGTAATAAAATGTCCAATTCCCAAAGTACCACAACAAATACAATTTAGTTTAAAAAAAACCTAGTATAAAGTATGTACAAATCAGATAAAGAGAATAATAATACCCAACCCAGACATAAAAAGGAGGCCTGAATAAATGAGGAGATATTTTTTTCAGCAAACCTGAAATGAGGGATCACTTTCTTTATTATGGTAGTTACATATTGATAACTTCTTGAAACAGATAATAGTTGGGAATTTTGATTAAGAGTCAGGGACTGTGAAATGCAGAGCTCTGCAGAGGTGTCTGACAGGTGTATTTCCAGCAGAAATGATGTCTACACTTCTTCATGGAAGTTTATTGGAGCCAGGGACCAGTGAGCTAAAGCTTTTGAAATATGAAAGAAAATTATTTTCAAATTATTAATTAGCCATGAGAACAGGAAACCCCTTCCAGATATTCAAAGTAAAGCAATTTATCTATCATGCTGACTTTTCTTAGGAAAGTACTAGCAGGTTTTTTTTTTTATTGAATTCAACAAAGAAAGGTCAAAAGAAAAATGTATTTTCTTATCCTGAAAAGCAACAAATCCCAATTGTAACTAAAATAAGTATTTGAAACCATAAAAGGGTGTGAAAAAAATGAGGAAAAAGAAGACAAAGAAAAATGGAAGGAAAGGGAATGACAAAGACCAATGTTTGTTTGTTTTTTTGGGTCCGGTCATGGGGCCTGAACTCTGGGCCTGGGCACTGTCCCTCAGCTCTTCAGCTCAAGGCTAGCGCTCTACCACTTGAGCCACAGCGCCACTTCTGGCTTTTTTTCTTTGTGTTTATGTGGTGCTGAGGAATCGAACCCAGGGCCTCATGCATGCAAGGCAAGCACTCTACCACTGAGCCACCTTCCCAGCCCCAAGACCAATGTTATATGAGCATTTTTCTAGTCAGATTGAAACATGAGAAAATCATGGTATTAAGTAGAAAACTAAGAAAAGAAAATCTTAGTTAAGAATAAAATTCCATTGGGGAAAAAATCTTGTAAACTATTTGATAAAAGATGGCAAATAATATTTAGTTTCATACCGGGCGCTGGTGGCTCACACCTATAATCCTAGCTACTCAGGAGGCTGAGATCTGAGGATCGCGGTTCAAAGCCACCCGGGCAGGAGAGACCATGAGACTCCTATCTCCAATAAACCACCAGAAAACCGGAAGTGGCGCTGTAGCTCAAGTGGTAGAGCGCTTGCCTTGAGCTGAAGAGCTGAGGGACAGCGCCCAGGCCCAGAGTTCAAGACCCACGACTGACAAAAAAAAAAAAAATTTAGTTTCACAGAAATGCAATTATTGGCTATTGATTTAATCACAAATTATTTTGCAATTATAATGGAAAGGTTGAAAGATCCTAAGTAGGAGTGTGATAAAGAGAATGTCAGATGCTAACTGTTGTATCCATGTCAGATTACCATATACATGAGATCAATTGTTAACATAGCCTAATATTTAGAAATATGAATAAAAGAGAGATATAATTAAGATGACAGAGTCAAAGGGTATTTTCATCTTCCTCCACAAAAAATTATAGACAACTGTGCACAAACAAAATTAGCCTAGAGATGGTTCAAGTTATTCAGTGAGTGTGTGTGTGTGTGTGTGTGTGTGTGCAACTTAATATCATTTGATTTTCAGTTATTTGAGGATTTCTCAGATACCATTCTGATTTTGGTCAGAAGCATAATGTGTGATTTCAATTCTTTCAAATTTGTTAAACTTTATTTTATGATCCAAGAAAGGATCAATCTCACCGTTCTGTGTATATTTGAAAAATAAATGTAAGCTATTTTTGTTGAATGGAAATGTTAATTAGATCAAAGTGTTCAGTCTTTTTTTTAATCATTGCTGATCTTCTGTCTACTCATTCTGTTAATCAATTAGAAAGGAATGTTGAAATCTCCAATTATAACTGTACATGTGCTTATTCCTCCTTTCAAATACATCACATTTGTTTATTAAAAAAAGATACAACACATGTTTTGAAGCTGTTATTAACACATAGGATTACTATGCTTTATGGTAAATGCACCAAATGACAAAGCTTCAAAATAAAAGTAATATCTTTCTGGAGAATTGACCTTTTTATCATTAGGCAATGTCGTTTTCTCCAGAAATATCCTTTGTCCTGAAATCTACTTTGTAATAGTAACACACACACACACACACACACACACACACACCACCACTACCACCACCACTACCACCACCACAACCTTGGGTCTTGAACTCAGGGCCTAAGTGCTCTCAGCTTTTTTGCTTAAGGCTAATGTTCTACCATTTGAGCCACAGTCCCAGTCCAGCTGTTTTGGTGCTTAATTGGAGATAAGAAAGTCAACAGACTTTCTGCCCAGTCTGGCTTCAAAGTGCAGTTCTCATATCTCAGCCTCCTGAATAGCTAGGATTTTAGGTATGAGCCACCAGTGCCAGGCTTAATACAGTTTTGATTAATGTAAACATAGTATATTCTTTTCATCCTTTTTGTTTTTAATCTATATTTTTATATTTAAAATTAGTTCCCTTTGGAAATAATATATTTGGAGTTCGCTTTGTCATTCAATCCCTTTAAATGGTATATTTAATCTCGTCAACTAACGAAGCTATTGATGAGATTGTATTTAAATTTACCATCTTACATTTGTTTTGAATTTGTCTCTCTGATCTTGGTTTACTCCCATTTTTCTACTTTGCTTTGCATTAATTGGACATTTTTAATTATTAAATTTTATCCCAGCCATTAGCTTATTAATTATAATTCACTAAAACAATTCTGGTGATTACTTTCATGTTTATACTGCCCTAGGGTATGATTACTTACCATAGCTGACTTTTCATATTATTGTACTATTTCTTGTATTGTGGGAGTCTGAATAGCTTACATCTGATTTGTTCCTTCCATTATTTGTGCTATACAGTATACTTCATGTATAATGTAAATCCTATAGTATCTATTTTTGCTGTAGCCAGCAAATTTGCTTTTAGAGCATTTAAAAATGAGAAAAGAACATATATGTATTTTTATTTTCATTCCTACTAGTTTTAGTATTCTATATTGTTTTGTGTTGGTCTGTTTCTACCTGATACCACATTCCTTTGCCTGAACAATTTACTTTACCTTCATTTTTATTTCAAAACACTTTTTGCTAAGTATAGAATTCTTGATTAACAAGTTTTGTTTTTCTCTTTCAGGTTCCCCTCCCCCCCCCCCCCCCCCCAGACCGTCATGGGCTTGAACTCTAGGCCTGAGCGCTGTCCCTCAGCTCTTCAGCTCAAGGCTAGCGCTCTACCACTTGAGACACAGCGCCACTTCCAGTTTTCTGGTGGTTTATTGGAGATAAGAGTTTCACAAACTTTCCTGCCCAGGCTGGTTTTAAACCACCATCCTCAGATCTCAGCCTCCCGAGTAGCTAGGATTACAGATGTGAGCCACAGGTCAGCTCCCTTTCAGTTTTTGAAGTTGTATTTTATTATGTTTTGTCTTGTCTAGTTTCTTATGAGAACTCACTGCAATTCTTTGTAATTTTCTATGTAATGTGTCTTTCTTTTGTCCTCAGAGCTTGACGGTTTACATGTACTCCAGCCTATAAATACCTGGACACTTTTTCTAAGAACTCTGAGAATGTGCTTAGTGCTTGGTTCTCACTATAAATGAAGGAGTCACCTGGTTCTGCCTCAAGGTAATATCATGTGACAGTCATGCTCTCATTCTTGCCACTGCTGTTATACTGCAGACAGAATTACTACCTCTATTCAGAACGATGGAGACATAAGATTCCTTAGAAGCCTTCAGGTATGGGCCCATGTGACTGAAAAAATGTTTTGGAACTAAGAAATTCTTCTATCACTACTGAAACATTCAGCAAATCTATTTTTAGAGATTGGGAGAAAAAACAAGTGTACGAAGATGCTTATCATAGTCAAAACAATTTGGTCTTTGGTCAATTGCTTAAATAAACTTTAATTCATTTATAAAAATACTGCTGTGAATCTACATTTACCAAGATGGAAAGGTTCCCATACACTGGATATGTTTCATTTGGCTACGATGATTGCTATATGTAATTGCTCATTTATTTTCTTCATAGCTGTTATATGCTCTTGAAGCTATATGTTTTTGTTTATTATTTTTTATCCTCATTAACATAAAGTACAGCTGTACTCTGGAACCCTGAACACTGCAGATATTTTTAAATGCCGGCTAAATAGATAAGTGACTAAATGCACTTTCATATAATATGTGTCTTTTTTCTCTAAAATAGAAGGATGTTTGGAAAAATGATTCATGCAAAAGCTGTCCATGGTTGACTCTGTGTAATGGCATTCTCTGATTCCCCCTGCTTCAACTCTATCCTCCATCTGTGTTTATGAATACCTCCCTCTCTCTTGAACTCAGGGTCTTGTTTTGTCACTTGGCTTTGTTGCTTAAGGCACACCTGAGCCACACCTCCACTTCTATCTTTTTGCTAATTAATTGGAGATAATAGTCTCACGGACCTTTCTGCTTCAGCTGATTATAAACCTCAGTCTTCAGATCTCAGACTTGTGAGTAGCTAGGATTACAAGTTTGGCCCATCAGCACCTGCTTCTGAATATACTTTTTTTTTTTTCTTTTTTTGGTCATGGAGTTTGAAGTCTGGCCCTGGGCGCTGTTCCTCAGCTCTTCAACTCAAGGCAAGTGCTCTACCACTTGAGCCACAGTACCACTTCCAGTTTTCTGGTGGTTTATTGGAGATAAGAGACTCACAGACTTTTCCTGCCTGGGCTGGCTTTGAACCGCAATCCTCAGATCTCAGCCTTCTGAGTAGCTAGGAAATAAAGGCGTGAGCCACCAGTGCCCGGCTTCTGAATATATTCTTAATATATAAACTTCCACCAATTTTCTTCTTACCACATCAAATACCATCATACTTCCTACTGATAACCATTTCTTTGTATCTTTTTACACTTTTAAGAATTGATACACAAAGACACATGCTTTTATTTGCATCTATTCTTTAAACATTGCCCCCTTCTCTTCCTTTATTTAATGACATATATTGAAGCTTTTCCCCTATCAATACTATGACTCTTACTCCTTCTAAATACTGCATTATAATCTATAATGTACATATGTTACTAAAATAGATGTCTTCTTTTTTGGGGGGGCGGGGGGTCTGGTCGTGGGGCCTGAACTCTGGGCCTGGGCACTGTCCCTCAGCTCTTCAGCTCAAGGCTAGCGCTCTACCACTTGAGCCACAGCGCTACTTCTAGCTTTTTTTCTTTTTTCTTATGTGGTGCTGAGGAATCGAACTCAGGGCCTCATGCATGCAAGGCAAGCGCTCTACCACTGAGCCACCTTCCCAGCCCCCTAAAATGGGGCTTTTAAGTTGTATTTGCATTCCTACACGATGGGTATTTAGTCTGGGTCTGGTCTTCTCCATCACAAACCACAGTGCTGCAGTCAGTGAGCCCTTTTATTCTCTCGGTAAACAGTTCTCTGGTCATGTTCTCTGGATAAATGTTTTAAAGTGGATTTTGCATATGGAAAAATGCATTCATTTTAAATATTGATAGTTTCTGCTATTTCTCATGAAGATGATATTAATTTATTTCTCAACTAAAATTAAGTGAGAATGCCATTTCTCCATCCTCTTGTCACCAGCAAATCCTATTGCTAATCTCCTAATTTCTGCTGGTTTGACAAACAGGGAAATATATGGTTGAGTTTTCATTTCTCTGTTAATAGACAAAATTGAGCATTTTATCTGTTTATTAGGTTTTCTTTTTCTGGAAGCTCATGTTCGTATTCTTTGTTTATTTTCATCTTAGGCTGTCTATCTTTCAATTAATAGTTTGTCAGGTTTTTAGCAAAATATATTCTAATTAATAATCTTTTCTTACATATGTGAGAACTTCCCTTTTCAAGTTCAGAAAAATAGGTGCCTGTGTGTGTGTTCTTACATAAATGTGTGTGTGTGTGATTGTGTGTGTGTGTGTGTGTGTGTGTGTGTGTGTGTGTGATGGTCCTAGGAATTGAACTCAGGGCCTGAATGCTATCCCTGAGCTTCTTTTGCTTAACGCTAGCACTGTACCACTTGAACTACAGTTCCACTTCTGGCTTTTTTAGTAGTTTATTGGAAATAAGAGTCTCATAGACTTTCCTGCCTAGCCTGGCTTCAAACCATGATTCTCAGATCTCAGCCTCCTGAGAAGCTAGGAGTAATCCTACCTGGCACCCAGCTAATTTTATTTTTTACTTTTAGCATCAGTAATCTATTATTTCCTGTTTATGATATAATAATTTGAAGAAATTCTGAATGAATAGTCATTTGCTCTAACCCCATTAATTGAAAGCTTTACTCTTTTGTCTATTTGCATTACAATCATCTCTTTGTATCCATGGGATGCTAGTTCCAGACCCCCTCCCCCATCAGATACTCAAATCTGCAGATGCTCTTATATAATGCACATCCTACTGTGTGCTTTAAGTTCTCTCTAGATTATTTGTAATACCTAATACTACTGCTTTGTGAATAGTTGTTATACTAGTTTTGCTGTGTTGTTTAGAAAATACTAACAAGAAACAAGTCTTCACATGTTCAGTACAGGAGCGTTTTTATCAAATATCTTTGGTCCTGCATTGGCAAAATCTGAGCTATTGAACCCATTAGTATGGAGAGTCTACTATCCCTCCATTCACTCTCTAGCTCCATTCTCCCAGGGTGTGCTTGAGAGTGGAGGAGACTGTTGCAGAAGTTCTCTTTGGAACAATGCAAGGAAATTCTTTAAGGAATTGATATGAAGCCCCTACTGGTACTACTTTTTTTGTAAGCCATGTATAACCAATCCTGAACCCCCATACGGTAATCATGATGAGTTTAACCACTGTTGAATCAGAATACTCAACGATCTCCTTGGCTTATTGTTGGGAGCCAAAAGTTGAGTCTCTCAACATAATAGGCTTGACTATCTCACTGGAACATCTTGAGGCTGAGTTTACAGAATCCGACCCTCATCCTGCCCTAAGTAAACATCCTGCAACTGCTAACGACCACCCTTTCCCCCTGCCCTAAGCAAACATCCTGCACTGCTATGGCCAATGAAAAAGCTTCCTTAACGGCCAATGAAAAAGCTTCCTTATTCCAAGCATATAAATACCCCTGTGTGAGAAATAAAAATTTGCAGCTTGATCAGAATCCTTGTCTTGCTGTCATTCTTCGTGTCTCTTGTCCCTTCATTCCTTCTAACTTAGGTTCACTGCCCTCGCTGACGTCCTGCGGGTCGGACAGCTTATGTGTAGTGAAGAGTTGAGAGTGAATTTGAAGACCTCAAATCCTTGTCAAAGGTGTGAATGTCTATCTCAGCAGATAAAAAAAAATGCTCAAAAGTTTTTCAGGAGGTCCAGATATTTTCCTCCTTTGACATCACAATGTTCTTTAACTTTAGTGATTTTTCTTGTTAGTATTTCCCACCAAAGCCTCTAATATGGTCCAATGTGAATTCAACTTTAAAGGATTTAATTATGGTTCTTTTCTTCTTTGGAAGGAGGGCTGCTTTCTTGATAAACCAACCACACTTGGTGGTGATAATATAATGTCCTCAGAATGCATGGAATTATAAGAATATTGACAAATTTCAGGACGAAGAGGGACAAGGCAAGGGAAAAGGAAGATAGAGTCATTCTGAGCATCTACGATATATTAACAATCATTTTTCATAAAATGTTACCATCTTCACATTCCATGTGAACAAACTGAGATTCACTGAAGTAAAACACTTCTATCAGGCTGCATAGAGAAGATACAGCATAGGAGTGAGTCTTACCCAGATCTATCTGGAGCCAAAGCTCACAGAAAACTCCTCTTTACCAGACAGGTTTTAGGGATGAGGATAGAAAACCTGCAGATCTAACATCTGGGTCACATTTTATTTCAAATGTGAATTACTTGCACCACCATAACCATACTACATTCCCTACCTTCTGCCAGAGCTGAGGAACATGGGCCCAGGCTGGCTCACATCTCCCTTACCCACCTTGCCATGGAAGGGAAGGTTACTGAGCATGCCCACACCCACACTTACTCACTTGTTCTGATTTGGCTTTGATGGAATCAGGTGCCTATTGTTAAGTCCTCTGGCTTTTAATCATGGTCCATGCTCCCATGGTAGTTATACTTGGTTAAAGGAAATAATATCTTTTCCTGCAACATTTCTTCAAGCTTAATATCTAGTGTCTGTATTCATGATTAATCTCATTGCTTCTGAGGAGTTCTGCCATTATGCTCCAGTTATTTTTAGAGTCTCAGGACATAATTTGTAGCAAAAGAAGATATCTTACTTATGAACTAGAGTTGAATTTCTCTTAACAGAGTTGTCTATTTTTTTGCTCCATGTACACAAATGAATATGATGTTTTTACCCCCTTCCTGTAGATCAGGAAATAACCTCTGAGTTTCTGGTATGATGGTTGATGCATGCCATGTCAGGACATGAATCCAGGACCTTGAAAATGCTAGGTAAGCATTCCATTACTAAATTTACCTCATCAACCCTAGGAGATGATATGAATTATCTTGATATAGATTTGCTCTGATTTAAGTCATGACTCTTTTCCAAGCCAACCATCCAATTAAAGATTGGGATAGAGAGTAGTAACAGAAATTGTGGAAGTTGCAATTCAAAAGATTGAGTCCTCAACCATTGTTGGTCCCTCATACTTGACCTTTGATTGTGGCTCTTTACTGTTGACAAGTTATTCTTTCTGAACTTGACCTTGGGCTAAAGCAGTAGGACTATTGTTGGCTTTCTATGAAACAATAGTCTTATGGGTAGTAGACTCTTTGCAGTCTCTCAAACTGTTCACTTTGCCTGGTATGCACTTCTGCTCATGTCCCTGGATCCAAATGCCAGCCACCCTCCTCCAGGCTCTGGGTAAATATTTCTCCCTTTATACAAACTTCCTTGTGTCCCTCCAGCTTCCAGATGCTGAGACAGCAGGATGGTGGCAGAGAGGAAGCATTCTGGAACCAGACTGCCACAGTTCACATCTCAGCTCTGCCTCTATTTAGCCATGAGGGTATATTTCTTACTAGGTCATGGCTTCTCTACTTGTATGATAAAAAAAAAATTGAGGATAACCTTATGGCCACTGGGAGATTAAATAAATGAATTATAAAAATGATTTATAAAACTGAGGATAAACTTATGGTTACTGGGGGATTAAATAAACTAATACAGATGTAGTGTTCCTTAAATAATGTTTCTTCTTCTGAACTATGAATGGTATCTAATTGTATCTTCTATGGCTCATGCCAGTTTCTATTTCTGCTATACAAATGATCTTCTCTCACTTCATAGGGGGAAAGTCCCTGGAAGGAAACTCCTACAAGCTATATCCCTCACGTGTCCTAGAACATAGTGGGCACTGCATGAATAACTATGGAATGATACCACACTAATTGGTTTTTATCCTCCCACTGCAAATGTCCCAACCTGTGACTCAAAAAACACAGTGCATATATTAGTCTTTCTTATTAATAAGGAGTTTTGTTTTTCCCCTCAATTGTCCTCTTTAATAATAGAGTAGAAAATGAATTTCCTCTCAGAGAAGATACATTGAGACGTGCATCTTGCTAAGGATGCACTCATCTCATGACCACTGGTAGCTTGGTATTGCAATGAGGAAAATTGTCAAAGTCAAATGGCCCAAGATGCCTGCTGCCTTGTAATATGGTCACAAGATTCAGAAACCTCTGTCTGCTTACCCAGAGAAAATTCATTTGTTTTGGGGAGTCTAGTTCCTTTGTGCCCAACTTGGAAGACTAAGATGGGAAAACAAAAATTTTCATTGAGAAATAGATATTTGAAGGAGATACTTTAAAGTTCTTCCTGGCAGGTTAGCACAATCTCTTTCCAATATTTATCTGAGCTGCCAAATCCTGCCCGATGAGTTTGGAGTGAGATGCTCTAGTGTGATCATTGGACACACCATTGTCACTAGAAGGAAGACAGACCCACAAGGGCCAAGAGCTCTGCTCTCAACTACACTGGAAATACCCTGACACATTCTGACAATTTCTCTCTCCCTTCACAGTATTTCTGGCCAGTCATTGGAACATCTGTTGAGACGCTATTTCCGTATGACAGATGTGTTTCAGTTTCCAAGGTCATGAATTATCTCTCACTTTACATTCCAAATGAAAGCCTTCGTTTCAGAGGAGTATTCTCAGTCCTTCATGATTTAGAAAATACTCTGATTTCATTAGCAGCACATCAGTCTTGGGCATGATAATTTCAAAGGGGAGAAAACAAATATCACCCAATTTTACCTGGATTCTTGTTAGTCTCAAGTCTTCATGGTGGCACCTCTAACCTTCATCTCACATTCTGGAAGCATCCATTTGTATTTCATGACTTCAGAAATTGTGACTGCAGCTGACACCTTAATTTGACAAGTAGGCAACTGTCTCTCATTCAACAAGTAATTTTTGTCTGGTGAATTGCTTTCTAATTTAAAGCATTAGGAGGCTCTATAGCTAAAGAGGCCTTTTCTACTGTTTTAGAACATGTGGTTGCAATTTCCTCAGTAAGTTTCAGGAGTGCAATTTTACTGAAAAGTTTCATTTTGTTTTAAATATATTTTGAGTCCTTGGACAATGTTGAAATTCAGAGAATATGCTAAGAGTAGAGCTTTCTGGTAGAGAATACAATACTTTTGTGTTTCCTAAAGAGCCCAGAAACCAAATGGCACAGCCACAAGTGTTCCTCTTCTCCAAGCCAACCAACCAACAGAGCTCTAGCAGCAATGTTCTTTTCACCTTCTCACTCATTCCCCAAGAATGAGTCTTAAGTCCTCATTAAGAATTGGGCTCAAGCCAGGCACTAGTGGCTCACGCCTGTAATACTAGCTACTCAGGAGGCTGAGGTCTGAGGATCACGGTTCAAAGCCAGCCCAGGCAGGAAAGTCTGTGAGATTCTTATCTCCAATAAACCACTAGAAAACTGGAAGTGGTGCTGTGGCTCAAGCGGTAGAGCATTCGCCTTGAGCTGAAGAACTGAGGGACAGCACCCAAGCCAGAGTTCAAGCCCCACGACAAAAAAAAAAGGGTGAACATTTTCCACCAGTTCAGGCATAGGCTTTCTATTCAGAGGTCCAAAGTCATGACTTCGTCTGTCCCTTCCTTTATTCCCAAACTGGTAAGAGACAGAAACCACAGGCTGCCTCTCAGCAAATCCCAGTATTCATATCCTCTTTCTGTAGAAGTCTGACCACTTCCAAATTATGTCCTTGGGAAACAGGTGGATAGTAAGAACCAACTTCCCATGTACTTCTCCAGGACCAAAGACTGAACCAAGAAAGCTAAAGATCAAATCTATGTGAGTAGTGACCTAAGATAAAGCTAATTAGTCTGTGTGAGAGCAAAAATATACTGTGCTTAAGGCTGTTTGGTGGTGGTAGTGGTGGTGGCTACCAGAGACAGAGAGACAGAGACAGGCAGACAGATTTCTTAATCAGACTTCTCCAGAAGGAGGGTATAGCACTGGAATTTGCTAGGGAAACCTGTGGTTTCTTTCTTTCACCATTTGGGAAGTAAAGAAAGGCACAGCTAGAACCATGGCCTTGGGCCTCTGAAGTATTTTTAATACTTAACTGGCCCATTAGAACTACTATAATTTTATTCATTTAGAATTTTTAAAAACTCCCCCAAAGACCATGGCTAGCTGCATCCTATTTGTTGTAATGGACCAGTTTCTCCACTTATTCATTTATTATTCACAGGGGAAATGTTATTATTTCCATTTTAAGAATATCTGCATTGTGACTACAGTATCTGCTCACTACTGATAAACTCAAGGGGATGACAGTGTGTCTGAGCAGGAATTAGGCAAGCAGGCTGTGTTTGTTAACATGCTTCCAATTGCTTTTGTCTACCATGTTGTAGCTAGGGTAGAGAGACAAAAGTCTTCCCTCCTTCTGGCTCAGTTTCTATCTGTGGTAGATAATGTACATTGCTCTATGTAGATGCCCAGTAATGTCAGCCAAAGCAACCAATGACTGGACACCATGGTGTGTATCTGTTATCCTAGCCACAGGGGAAGCAGAGAGTGGGCACAGTGCTACTTCTCCTATAATCTGCAGTGATACAGAGAAGCAAAAATAGGAGGACAGCCCAAGCTGGCCCAAGCATGAAACAAGATCCTGTGTTGGAAATAAACAGAGGCTGTTAGTAGTAGGGTGCCTGTTCAATTCCCAGTATCGACAACAACAACAACAGAAACCAAAACCCAACCAACACCACTTTTCTGTGAGCCCTAATGCAGGCGCTCTGGCTCTGCATGCCTGATCTAAGTGCATTAAAATTCCAGATATGGGAAGAAGGTTGCACTCCAGCCTTCCTTTTTTTTAAAAAAATTTTTTGGGGGTCCAGTTGTAGGGCCTGAACTCTGGACCTGTGCGCTGTCCCTCAGCTCTTCAGCTAAAGGCTAGCGCTCTACCACTTGAGCCACAGCGCCACTTCTGGCTTTTTTCTTTTTGCTTCTGTGGTGCTGAGGAATCAAACCCAGGGCTTCATGCATGCAAGGCAAGCGCTCTATCACTGAGCTACCTTCCCAGCCCCTCCAACCTTCCTTTTGATCGCCTTTGTCTTAAAGTGACCCACCCCACAAGAGACAAGTACCAGGTCCTTGCCCTCTTGTGCACTTAGTAGGGAAGGAACTGGTGGTTCTGCCTTTGTATAACGACTTTGTATCATGACTTTGTATCACGACGGTTTTCCTTACAACAAGGGATTCTTTGGAATACTTGGGTCCTAAAGTGTATGTGAGTCTCTGAATTTATTTTATTTTTTATTTTTAGGATAGAGCCTGTATCTTTTTACCAGATTCTTTATAAGTGAAAAAGAACAAGAGATGAAATCATTAAACCCACCCTCCTAGGTTCCCCAGCTGACTTACAGCTCAGGGGCTTGGTGAGGCCATTCCTCATTCCATGTTCCTTGTGTCTCCATACATTCACTGGACAGCCCACACATCTCACCCACTTTTCCAATAGCCTGAAACTTCTCACCCCACCCCACACCCCTTCCTGATGTCTTAGTCATTTGCAGGCTATTTCTTGGCCACAGATTTGTTGGTTGCTAGGGAGGTGGAATGCTAGAAGAAATCACTTTCCCTTCTTGCATCATGCACACATCCCAGAATGACTTCAAAGGGTTGTCCTCAACAGACTCACTCCCAGGCTGAGGGAGCTCCTGTTCTCTGACTAGCCATTGTGCAGACAAACAATAACCCCAGCTCAGCTCCTGGGAGCTGGAGCAGCAGGAAGCCATTTCCAGGTCTACAGAGAGGGTGAGGCCTCCCTCCCCAGGGGGAGGAAGTGGAGGTGGTGGTTTGAAGTTGATGCCATAATCTCTATGGAAGAAATATCCAGCTCTGTAAAGGGCATATCACCTTTCTGCAGTTAGTTCTAGCCTTTTTCCTGTTTTTGTAAAACTTCAAAACTAATTGATTTTCTTTGACTGTTGATGGATGTGTTTGCTAATTTGTTAATAATATTGCCTTCCACAGACAGGAAGGAACTTGTATTTGGTTACTTGATTTTGTTTCAGATGGCAACCCAGTGGGAGGTGGGGGCATCTTGACAGATGATGA
Organism: Dipodomys spectabilis; assembly: GCF_019054845.1. Taxonomy (NCBI): domain Eukaryota; kingdom Metazoa; phylum Chordata; class Mammalia; order Rodentia; family Heteromyidae; genus Dipodomys; species Dipodomys spectabilis. The sequence continues at coordinate 7,471,651 of NW_024870686.1, read as the reverse complement.
ATGAGGCATCATTTTCTTGCTAAAGAATGGGGTTCTTTCTCATTTATCTCTAGGCTTTTCCTTTTGTTGACTATTACCCACCTCCTGAGACATTTTGCAGGCCTAGCTTTCCTTGGTGTTTGAAGGCCCACATTTGGTCTGGATTTTCCCTGATTCAGTGCTTTAACCTTTGGGTTAAAAAAAGTAGCAAAAAAGGAAAGCTGTTTTCAGATATACTGACCTTGTTCATTTAAGTTTTGATTGGTTAGACAATCAAATGCTTTCCTCCCCTGGGAAGTAAAGCATATTCCACCAATAGGATAAGACAAACATAAATAAGGATGAAAATAAGTGTAATAGAGCAAGTACTGAACTTGAAACTAAAGCATCAAATTTTGATTCCAACTTTGTTCCCTTACTAGTTGAGTCATTTCTTGCTAGGAATTCCTGAGTGTCAGTTTCACACCCATCCAATAGGGATAATAATGTATGAGATAGGATGGTTCTTTTGCAAATAACTAAAAACCCAATTCACAGTGGTCAAAATACTAGAGGAAATGATCCATAAGTGTCATAATGGTCCATAAGTGGTATGAGGTTGGAAGGTATGAGGTTGATTAGGACTCCTTTTGATCAACTAAGTCCATTAAGTCAAGCCTGGTTTTGAATAATTGTAACCTTAGTACTCAGTCAGTTGAGGCAGGCGGATCAAATTTGAAACTAGTCTAGGCTGGAGAGACTTGTCTCAAAGACAAAAAAAAACCCACTAATACTTGCAAATTCTGTTTTGCTTAGGACAGAATATTAATCACACACTATCAGACATGACACAGTGCAGAGGATGGGGCTAGAGACACAAATAGAACACAGTGCATGAATCAAACAGTTCTCAAGGACTGTCTTGTGGCATTGGTGCTAATACCTGAAGAAGTGATTATTACTTCCTGCTTTGCGAATGAAAAGACTGAAGGTCAATGAGGCTAAGCTCACAGAGCTAGCTCATGATTTGTGAAGAAAGAAGGAACACCCATGTTTCTCTGCTTCTCTCCATTCATTTCTTGGTTTTTCATTGCTCTCTTTCTGCCTGGGTTGCAGGGACGCTGGGAAATACCATGTGTGATGGTGAGAAGTATGTGTATAGGGTGGTGAAAACTTAAGAATGTATCTGAGAGGTGAACTGGAATCATACTAGGGAGGTCTGACAAGATCCTCTACATAGCTTATATTTTATCTGGAAGGTCGCAGAAGATCAGATCGAAATGTATCTGGTGTGCGTATATGTATGTGTGGTCTGTGTATGTGTTCTTGAGTAATAGAGGAATGCCACACTGCATTATCATTTTATCCAGTTATTGACATATACTTATAGATTAAAACCTCAGTGGCACAAAGGACTGTTCCAGGGACAATTTCCTTCCCAAAATATCCAGAATTCAACCACCTCTCACTACCTCTATTGCCCATTCCCCAAAGTTCATTATAGTATGAAGTCTTATTGTCTCTACTATCCAGAAATATCCCAAATCCAACCACCCCTTACCTCCTCTGTTACCTACACCAACTATGGAGGAGCCCACTCTATATTTTGGCTTACTTGCTCAGCTGGTATTCTACCACCCAAATCATGCCAACCAGCAAAGCATAACATTGAGTGTTAGCCCAATGAGCTCCCTTCCCTAGTTCAGCATGCTCTTTCCCCTTCCCATAGCTTAGCATGCTCCTTTCCTAGGCAACAGTAGGCCCATTTAGTAAAGACAGTAACTAATCAGCCTCCAACTCCCTCTACCTTGCGATGACACTCCCCTTAGAGTGACCTTCAGGTTTGGGCAGCTGCAAGACCCCTTATCTACTATTTGGGCAGCAGCCATAAATCCTGGTCCACCATGATGAAGCCCTTGGCCCTCACATCCACACCAAGGTCTCTGCCTCCTAGCCCCTTGTCCCTCCTAGACCTCCTAGGTTATAAAGGTCACCTCAGACAATAGTTAGCACTTCTTCTCATTTCTCTCTTGTGAGAGGGGGTCTTGCCGGTCCCCTTTACTAACAATAAAACTTTTCTTTTTTTCTTTGTACCTAGATGTCTGTGTGGTTTTCTAGCAAAGTCTAATATACTCTAATATTGACAATTAGAAATTTTGTGTCAAACTGATTAGCCCTAGGATTACCACCCAGAAGAGGTAGGTGTTGAGACACCTCAGGTGTTGTAATAACCCCCTACAGGAATGGATTAACTAGTTCACCTCAGAGTTTATGTAAGATTTCCCACACAAAAAAATCCTCGGGTGTGTGTGGTCAGGAGCTGGTGGCTAATGGCTGTATTTTATGACAACAGCCTTAAGAAGCATCTCTAATCCAGTCAGTCTGTGTGTCAGGGTCAGAGGTCAAGGCTGTTTCCTGCATTACAGTTTTTCCAGTTCCTTGTCCCAGCTGCTCTGTTGTTTCCTCCAAGGATATGGCCTTTACCCATGACCTCACGTTGTAGATGGGGAGGTCACAGAAGGTCTCACGCAGGCTTGAGAAGCTCAGGATGCAACAGAAATCACTGCACAAAGAAACTAAAAGGCCAGCATATACGTTGTCTGAGTGCGTGTGTGCTATAAAAGAGGAGTGATTTTGAAGAGTGGTTTTCAGTGTCGTGATTTGCTGAGTCTCTCTTTCACCGGACGAAGTTTTATTGAGCACGATTGCGAGAATACTGTTATGCGAGACACCTCAAAGGAGCCAACTCCTACAATTGCATGATATCAGACTGAAGGTGACCTACCTTAAACAGGTAAAACATACTGAGCATTGAGGAAATGGAAAAGTGATTTTAGTTTGGAAAAGACAAACGCTTTCATAGACAGCATGATAGTGAAGGAGATCTTCAAGGAAGAGAAGAGGGAGCAAGGGAGATGTATGCCATTTTCTTCTGGACACAGTCTACCCTCAGTTGAATTACATGTTAACAATGGAGACCTGCATTAAATACAAGGTAGATGGGCTGAATTCCAGTAACAGGTGTAACTCACTCCAAACATAGCAGACAGAGGCTGCCCTAGGGATTTGTGTTTGAAGGATAAGTAGTTCTGGTCTTCTGGTTATTTTAACCTTGTCCCTGAGATTCAGCCCTTGGACCCAAAGGGTGTCTCTGGATTTGGATGCCTGACAAGACAGCATGCACACTATGCATTCAGAGCATTGTGAGGAAGCAGTCTGCTCAGGAAGGCCCTTAGACCTTTCTGGTCCAATGGTTGCCTTTCCCCTCAGGAAGTCTCATCTGGAAAAAAGACTGTTTTTTCCATTCAGGGTTAGTTTCTGGAAAGAAAAGTCAGGCTGGTGGCTCTTCTAATCATAAGCATATATATAATTATAGGATGCAGTTTTTTTTTAAGTCTTGCTCTTTAAAATCTCCATCTTTGTTTTTAATTTCTTCTTAAACACTTCTCTTAATCCTCCAACTTTTGGATTATTGAGAGCTACTTTTAGACTTTTATGGAAGGAGATGTGGCCGAACCATAGTCTTTTCTAATTTATTTCCCTGCTGCAATGCATCTTGAGTTCAATTCTTTTTGTTGTTGTTATTGGTGGTGGTGGTAGTCATGGGGCTTGAACTTTAGGCCTGGGTGCTGTCCCCCAGCATTTCAGCTCAAGGCTAGTGTTCTATCACTTGAGCTACAGCACCAATTCCGGTTTTCTGGAGGTTTATTGGAGATAAGAGTCTCACAGCCTTACCTGCCTGGGCTGGCTTTGAATGGCAATTTCAGACCTCAGCCTTCTGTGTAGCTAGGATTACAGGCATGAGCCACCATGCCCACTGTTTTGAGCTCAATTCTTAAAGCCACTTCTTACGTGGCCTTTCAGTCAATAACATAGACTCTTTTGTCCCCACATGCCCTACTTTCTCCTTTACAATTTTCAAAACACAGAGCTTTGAAGAAGCACAGAGGCCTTCTTTACTTGCATCTTCAAACTCACTGCATGGTGGATAAGAGAAATAGGACCTCTCTATTCACAGTACCATTTCTTGGAATGGAGGTACCGAAGGATGGTAGAGATGGGCTATTATTCCTCTCCATTAGAGGATCTGTAGTAATTGCTTTAAGAAAGTGTCTCGGCATCTTTAACTTCTTCATATTCTCTGCCCAATAAGTCACCCATAGTATAAATGGGTGATTTGATAGCCTGCAGAATTTCTCCTTTAAGGAAATTCTGCTACAGAATGTGGGATGAGAAAGCAAGCTATACCATTCTAGGAAGAGAATGGAGAAGGTCACTATTCCTTTCTGGAAGCTTACTCTTCCCATGTGCCAGGAGAAGTTATAGTAAGACACAACAGGATTAACCATCCCATCTCTAGGAATACTTTGCTTTCCTACCTCCTCGCATAAGATTTAGCTACTCAAATATGTCTATGTACAAAATTCTTCAAGTCAAATTATACCATTTTAATAAAAGCCTCATCTCAGGGCTGTGGACATAGCAAAGTCATTAAAAATGCATGATGTTTGCTTGATTATAAGTTCTTGTTTTCATTTCTTTTGTGTGCTGACATTGAAACTTGAACTCACTGTTCCTTAGCTTTTCCGCTCAAGGCTGGCACTTTACTACCTGAGCCACAACTCCACTTCTGATATATTTAGTGGTTGTGGAAGATTAGAGTGTCACAGACTTTTCCTGCTTGAGCTGGCTTCAAGCAGTCCTCAGATCTCAGCCTCCTAAGCCACTGGCCCCTGACAATTTTAATTTCTTGCTTCCTGGAACTGAATATGAACGAGTAGGATTCATGTGTGTTTCTTGTTTTGCATAGAGTAGTAAATCCAAAAAGAAGGAACATTCTCCTCTATGATTAAAGTGAATGAGAAAATAGCACCAGGAGACTAGAGACTATTCTAGCTCAAATAGTATCTAAGATCTGAGATCCCATATTAAAAATGGACATTATGCAGACACCAAAAAAATTAAACCACTAATTCACAGCCCAGCATAACATGGGTTGGAAAACTGCATTTTTAAAAATAACAATTCCTCAGGACATTATAGAATTTCCACTAATAATTGGCAGAATGTATGTTTAAGACCAGTAATAATGGCTAGGCAACTAAGAGGTACTTACACTTAATTATACCTCCAGTGTGTAGGTTGTCACAGAGGGAGGCCTTAATTATCAATGTACTGGACCCCTGCTTTGCATATAACAAATGGCTTTAATGTGGTTATTCATGTTATAGTTTAAACATCTTAGTAATTAGAAAATGGGAAATAGGCGTAGCCAAGGGAGTTGTCAGCTTCCTGTGCTTTTGCATGTGACCTTTTATACTATGTATGTCTGTGAGCTTAGACTCTTGGCTGAGGGAGGCAAGGCCAACACTGGGCAGGGAATAGCATAGAAGACACTTCCAGAGAATATGATGAGGTTCTAGAATGTGTGGCTGAGGAGAGAGCCACTGAGAATTACACTCACTTATTTAAGAAGGTGTATATGCTGAGCTCTGTTCTAAGCAACTAGGCTGTCAATTTAAAACAAAAGAAACAAAAACCCAAACCAAGATCTCTGTTTCTATAGAGCTTATATCAGAAGCTAATTCAGTTATGGAATTCAAAAGATGAATCAGCTGGCTCAGGTGTAGTAATCAGTAGTGGGCCACCTTCACAGAGTTACTGAGCCCTGTCCTTGTTCAGGGCCTCTTTCAGCAACTCAGAGGAAGACATGGATGGCACCTGATCAAATCTTCAGAGAGCAAAAGTGAGCCCCAGATGAGTGATGAACAGTTGCCTTGTTTGATTTTGTTGAGCTGCTTATGATGACCTTTAAGGAACATATTAATTTACTTTCCATATTACTCCCATTTTACTCCATATTTACTCCCATATTAACTTACGTTCTTTTTTATTTATTTTTTATTGTGAAAATACTGTACAGAGGGGTTACAATTACATGGGCAAGATCATGAGTACATTTCTTATCAAGCATTGTGGCCTCTTTGTTTCAGTTAAAACTTTTTAAAGAAAACGAAGCATGCCCAGATATGTTCTTATCTGACATTTTAGTTTTTTGAATAGATGCTCTGTGATCTTGAGCTGAGCACATTCACAAGTGTTTGCTCTCAGGGCTGGGAAGGTGGCTCAGTGGTAGAGTGCTTGCCTTGCATGCCTGAGGCCCTGGGTTCAATTCCTCAGCACCACATAAGCAGAAAGAAAAAAAAGCCACAAGTGGCATTGTGGCTCAAGTGGTAGAGCGCTAGCCTTGAGCTGAAGAGCTGAGGGACAGCGCCCAGGCCCAGAGTTCAGGCCCATGACCAGACTTCCCCACCCCCCCCAAAAAAAACACAAGTGTTTGCTCTCCTTTCTTAACTATGACCAAGCATGCTCAAGAATGTACCCTTAACTGAGTGTACTTAGGAATGGTCCCCCAACCAATTGTCTTATGTGAGTATGTACAGGCTCCCTGAGTAAAATCTGTATGATTCCCTTATTTAGGGATTGATTTGGAAATAGTTCCTATGGTCTCCTTACTTACTGTAGGTAATAAAGCTCTCTCTACTCTCTTATTTCTTGGCCATGTTAGTTTTTGTCTTTGCACTCACCAAGATGCAAAACCATTGTGTTCAGTTTCAATTTCTCATTCTCATCATTCTTGTAAGGCAGGTATCACAATCACTTTCATTTGAGAACACAGAAGTCTATAGAGGGGGTTGTGGGGCTTGAACTCTGGACTTGGGCGCTGTCCCTCAGCTCTTCAGCTCAAGGCAAGCGCTTTACCGCTTGAGCCACAGAGCCACTTCAGATTTCAAGTGGTTTATTGGAGATAAGAGTCTCACGGACTTTCCTTGCCCGGGCTGGCTTTGAACCATGATCCTCAGATCTCAGCCTCCTCAGTAGCTAGGATTATAGGCGAGATCCACAGGCACCAGACTTTATAGAGCATATTTTAAACTTCACATCCAAGTATTTTCCCTCCCTCTGAAGATGCTAGCCTGGAGTTGGCCTAATTAATATCTGATGATGTAGTAAAGATTCATGTCTTTATTATTTAAAAATGTTTAAGTTAACAGTTTGAAGATACAACATTTTGAGACTTGAATTCTTTTGGCACTGCTTTTGAAGCTTTATCTATTTCTGGGATTACTTCCTGCACTTTATGAGGTTTCTGCTATTCACTGGTACTCTAGAGGAAGTTGTCATTTAAATGAAAGATTAATAAATTTAATAGGTACATTTAAAGAATAAGAGAATTTAGTGTTAACATTACTCTTGGGCAGAAGTGTCCATGGCCAAGGTGGTTGATCTCTGTTATCTCTCATGTAATAAAGCAATCCAAATTCAATGTTCTAAAATAACAATTATTTTGCTATATTTCTGTATTTTGTGATTCAGGAATTTGGACAAGTTATAGCAGGGATGCTTTGTCTTTATGCTACAATAGACTTTCACTTGATAAGATTGGAATGGCTGGGAATTACTCAGATTTCTGGACTGGAATCATCTCTGATGCTTCTTTCATTCACATGTATCTGAGCTAAGATGATCTGAAGGCTGGATTGACTGAGACTGTCCATTGGAGCTTTGCTGTATGGCTTGACCTTCTTCACAAAATGTAGATTCATTGTTTTTTTATATATATATGGTAGCTTGAAGTTCCAAGATCAAGTCTTCTACCAAATAGTATGGAAAAAACCATCCTATAATATCTCCATGGTCCACTCATTAAAGTAGTCACAAGCCGTGTAGATTCAAGAGGGTGGAAACAGAGTTATATTCTTTCTGTTGAATTTTAGTTTGAGTCATTTTACCAGAGTAACTTCAAAATGATAGAAGAAAACTCTGGGGAAGGAGAATGTGACTGCTGTCCTCAGCTCTTTGAAAGACTGTCACATGCAAGAGCGAATAGACTCAACTTACCAGGACAAAATTAAAATTTCAAAATTAAATTTCAAGGACAAAATTAAAAACCAGTAAGTAAATGGAAAGTTATAGTTTGCCAAATTTTTAGAGATGTCTATCAATGGGATGTGCTGGCTAACAAAATGATGAATGTTCTAATTTCTTTCAAAATAGTGATTAAACTCAAAGAATGTTCTAGAAGGGCTTAGGCATTGTGTAAGAACTTGTATTAGATAATTTCTTTAGAAAAGCAAGGTCTATAAGAGAGTTTATGTCAGACACATTACAACAGATAGAGAGAGCCTAAGTCTAAGGTTTCAATTCTTTCTCTCCAAGTCATCCCTAAGTATATCACTCTAGGGAAAGTCTGATTGTACCTTCCCCCAATGAGATATTCTGTTAAGCTTTTGATCTTTCTCAAAATGTAATAACCTGGGAGAGATGCGAGCCAAATTTTTTTGGTAGTTTATAATCGAAAACGAACATTATTCAAGTTTTATTAGAGCCAAACTGGATAGAAAGATAGGATGAGAAGTGGTTTTGGGGTGTTTCTTTTTGTTGTTGTTGTTTTGTTTTCAGCTTAAAGATAGGAACAAACTTATTCACTACCTTTTTAGTTCTTGAGAAATGAAACCAGGGGCTCATCTCAACAAATGAGGTGATGCTCCTCCTTACTCATTTATTCTCAGGAAGACACTCATCAGAGCAGGCATGATTTGAGGCCTAACCCACTTCCTGAGAAGTCATATCAGCCCCTGCACAAACAAAGTAAAACTCTCAAACATAATCCCCCAAACCAGTGAAATCCCAGAGAAAGAAGGAAACCTGTGGAAGGCAGACATAATTCCTGGGGTAAACTGCTTTAGGTTGTACATATGAAGTCTAGTCACTTAAAAATGACCTCTTCAGGAGGTCAAAGAAAGCAGAAATTCAAAAGGAGGTCATAAAATGTGTAGCATAAACAGAGCATTTAATACACAGAAGAAAAACCAATTGCTTGTACAACCTCCTTCTCAAAGCACTATCCACACAGCCTGGGAAATTCTGAACAAAGAGAACAACGTAGTTGCAAAACTCAGTTAAGGACTCCCAACCTCCATTTTGTGTGTGTGTTTTCCATTCCTTATACAGCCCAGAGCATACTCCAGCAAACCAGCTGTTAGAAAAGCATTTGATATTTTCCATTTGCATTTTAATGCCACATAAAGACAAGGGCTGCCTATATTAGCATTTTTGAAAGCCTGATTTCTCAGGCTACAGTAAAAGACTCTTTGGAGAAAATTCATTTGAGAGAGCCATTGGCAGATGTTGAGAGAGGAAAAGTGGAAGGTAGAGGGTTGACCAGGCAACCATCACTTCTCCTTTGCAAAGGATCCAGATGCTGGTTCAGTGTCAAGGAACCAGAAGAGTCAGACTTTGCTTCGCTCTTAGTGAATGTACCTGGCTAGTTGTAGCTCAAGCTGTGGTGGTGGAGGAGTGGGGGGACTTTTATCTCAACTTTTCCTTCTGTGGTCTATGGAGAAGCCAGTTCCCTGGGGCTCTGCACTACATTAGCAGCTGGTCTCAGGGAGCTAAGTGCTACAAGCCTACTTCCAAGCTATAGGAATTCTAATTGGATGGTAAATAAACAACTATGAGAACAAAGGCAAAACCTTTCAAATAGAGACTGTATAGTTTTGGTATTACAGATCCACAGAGATTTGAGAATTAAAAAAAAAAAATCCCAAGTAACACAAAGTGTTATTCGTTTTCTCCAAAATAATATAAAATGGAACCCTGATTCTGTTATGCATTGCCAATAATCAGCTCTACAGGATCACAGACACACTGGCTGTCCCTAAGATCCCATAAGGCTATTTTTCTAGCATTACACATCCTCCAAGCTGTGCCCTTTTAGTGAGATTGAATAGTGTCCCATTATTACAAGATAAAGCAGAGTCATTGCACAAGATCAATTCAAGATTTTTTCTTTTCTTTCCTTTTTCCTTCTATTCTCCCTCCTTCCCTTTCTTTTCTCTCTCCCTCTTTCCCTTTTCCTGTCTTTCTTCCCTCTCTCTCTCTTCCTTCCTTCCTTCCTTCTTTCGTTCTTTCCTTCCTCCCTTCCTTTTCTTTGTTCTTTATTTTTATTACTCTCTATCCCTCTTCTCCTTTTCTTTCCCTTCTTTCTTAGCATTTAGTGAAGCACAGATCTCAGTTTTGAAGAGCTTTTAAACTTTCACAAGCAGTTACATTTGTTGTGATACTCAACAAATCCCTGTTTAAAGGGACCACTTGGCAGGATTAGGAAAAATAAATTGAGGTTCTAAAGATTTATTCAGCATAGGTATTGTCCAAAGCAAAGAAAACCCTTGGAACTCAATATGAATAAAATTTAAATGTGACTCTGGAGAGAGAGAACATTTGTTATACATGAATGTGAGCTATGTGAAGCCAGCAGCAGTAAACAGAACTCATAATTCTATTGATGGCCAATAAATAAGAATAAAAGCCTGAAGTAATATCACACACTAGGAACCAAGTCAGGCAGTAATACCCTACTGGAGATAATAGCTCTTTATTTTTCCACATGCATAGGATTTCCAACTGGTCAGATAGAGTACAATTGTGGAATTCTTCAAGGACCCATGAGTGTGGGCTTGTGTTGCTCTGACATTGAGAAAAATTACATTCCTAGAGAAAAGACTTAGAGCCTCTCACATGTGCATCAGCCAATCATGCACAATATTAGCCAGGCAATTTTGTTCAAAGATGTGTCATAGATGTTTTGCATGTAAAACAGGGCTACAACTCCAGCCTGAGTTACATACTAAGAATATTTAATATAACTTCAGCATTTCTTCTCTGAGCTTTGCATAGAGAAGCCTCCAATATCTTGGATTTTCTCTTTTCGTATAGAGACCGATCAGTTTTCTAGTATCTATATTTGGTTTGCTAAGGAAGGAGACCCTAGAGAACAGAAATGATGTTTATATAAAATATATTTGTCATTGGAATTGGAACATTTCTTTGGTGTAGTGGCAATCTATAAGTATACTCCCAAACAACATGTAAGAAGGGCTCAAATCAAATTACTATGCTTAAAATATGTAGTTCCTTGAGTTTAAACAGCATAAGAAGTGAGAGGGGAGAGGAGAGGTATGTCACACACATAGAAAAGTGAGGCATATAGGTTAGAGGGACCATACCACCTGGTTCTTCAGATGTGAGCAGAATTGAACAGAATTGGTGATTTTCTCTCTCTTTCCTCCATCTGTCTTCCTGGTGGTAGGCTTTACACATGAGTGATGAAGTTTGAGCAAAGGGATGCAGCAGGTAGAAGGTTCCAGGAGCCCACATAGACTTGCTTTACCAAAAAGACACAGGCAAGTCCCCTAGTCAACAGTGACAGCCAGTTACCTGAATGAACAGTAATGGATTTGAAGTGAATATCTTGCCATAAGGATCATCATTCATGAGAGACTCATTTAAGACCTGATAAATATCAAATACCTTGTATGCCTCATATCAATTTCAAGATTCATAAATATTTCTTCCTTCTTGGTTTTTTCTAGCTCTTTCTATGTTCAGCAATCTATGTTTTACTAATCTGTCTAATCTGGTCCATAGTTCCTAAATTTCTTTCCTATACCTAACATTCTATGAGTTCTACGTCTCAGGACCTACTTGCTTATTCAATACTTATAATCCACGTAGATTATGCATTTCATTTTCTTCATTTCTAGAGTAGAATAAAAGGTTGTCTATGTGTGGATTCCTTTAAATTCTAGGTTTCTCTCCATTCACACCAACCCATCCAAGCAACAAGTATTTGCTGAGCATCTACTCGTTGCCAGAGGTTTGTCTAAGTTGTGGGAAGAGGAAGATAATAACCAAACCTCTAAAAGGTTTACAGCTTAGTAATAAAAGGAAGCATAAAAAGAAATGGCAGCAATGAAAGGCCACAGACTTTGTAGTAAGCTTTTGTGCAGAACCACATGGTCCGTTTTACCCAGGAAGGTACAGAGCTGAGATTTGTTGGTAGAGACAGTAGGATTTTTTTAAAGAGGAAATGATGCTGAAATATTAAAAAGTGAGTGTGTGCCAGGCACCTGTTGTTCACATCTATGATCCTAGTTACTTAGTAGCCTGAGATATGAAGACTGAGGTTTGAAGCCAGCTCAGACAGGAGAGTCTATAACACTATTATCTCTAGCCAGTAAAAAGCTGCAAGTGAAGTTGTTGCTCAAGTGATAAGAGCACCAGGCTTTAGTGAAGAAACCATATGAATGAGAGCACTAGGCCCTGAGTTTAAGCCCCAATAGCAGCATCAGAGAGAGAGAGAGAGAGAGAGAGAGCTCTTTAGACAGAGGAAGAAAGATCAACATGAGTATAGGCAGAGAACTTTGGCAGACATACCTAGGTGCCCTATGCCAGGACAGGAGCAGAGAGAGGAGTCCAGATGATGGTAGGCATTGAATTCCATGAGTAAATGAGAATAATCTTTTTCTATAAGTCATTCTAAACCCTGCATTCATAACAGTAGACTCCTATCTGGTATCTACAAATGGTATGAGTTATTTGGGAAGCCTTAATTTCTACTTCCTTTCCTTCCTCATCTGTGAAATGGGAATGATGACCAGTTAAGCTTACAAGAGTGGTGAGGGGCCTACCAAGACACTTATAAAAGCACTTGACTCTGAGCCTGGCACCTAGAAAGTCTCCAATAGAAGGAGACTTCCTGAACTGTCCCCAGTGCAGTCATCACTGTGATGATCACAGAGACCACAAGGATCGAGTGAGACAGAATGAATGCATTTTGACTTTTTACACAGGGTCATTTATAGGACACCTAATGACATTCAGAGAAACAATGAAGCATTAGCATCCCTATTGGAACAAAATGAGCCTTAGGCTCCCCCTATGCTTACCTGGAAATTTCCTGAAAATAATAATTGTTATAATGAATAATCTGTTTAAAAATTCGAAAGATACTATCTACTTTGTATTATGACATCTGGGACAGTAGGGAACACTGAAGCATGCATGTAGTTATGAATGCATATGTCTGTATGCTGATATCATATAATATTGGAAATGCTTACCTAGAAAAGCTTTAGCAAGGCATCCATAGAATAAAGCCTTGAGGTCTCAGCTGCCCAGCTGGGTCAAGACTGAGAAGACAGTGAGTCACATTTGTTTGAAGCTGAGAGAGAAACAATGGGAAATGTCTGGAGATGATTTGTGCTGCCAGCATCTTCAAAACCGAGAAAGGATGGAGGGAAAAATGTGACCCTGGGCAGGGCTGGTGGTGTGAGGAAATGATGATTCAGTCCCTCACTTTGACCCATGTGGTGCTTTGTTTAAAATTTTGCTGGGCAATTCCTTCAGCATCAAGAAAGAAACAACTCTTGTCAATAAATTATAGCGGATGTGGGGAAATCACTCTCAGGGTGAGGTCTGAGGCTGAATGAGTCCTGAGAGGCCAGTGCCCACAAGAAAACAGCTGCCAGAATCTACATTTTCCCATCTGCCCTCTGGTTCTGAGTGGATATAAATCCACATAATGCAACCACTGAGCCCCTGCTCTGCAGGGGTGGGGGTTGGAGGGAAAAAGGGTTGACATAGAGGATCCAGACACGCCTGGTGGATAAACTCCAGGGTCCCAGAAACCAGACCATCTTGCGCATCTATTCTAGACTTTGAAATTCCCTGGAGAACATCAGTCACATCATTACAAATTAATGAGGGCCCAAAAGATATTTTAACACACATGTAGTTTTGTTTACAAAAAGATAATTGCATATTGTAAAATTTTCAATAGTGTTTAAGTGTTTAAGTCCATGTCTTTTACTTACTTCCCGTCCAAATCTGATCCCCCAGATACAACTGCTATTGACTCAGTCGTTCCTTCAGTATTTAGAACACAGTAGTACAGGATATGGAACCACTCACACACTTGTACCCATCTCTGTCACTTAGTAGCTATGTTACTCTATACTTACCTTCCAGTGCCTCAGCTTTATCATCTTTAAAGTGGGGATCATATGAATATCTACTTCATAACTGTCATGGGAATTTAATAGATTTATGCATATATAGAGATAATTTATGCCTAAAATATACAGTGAACATTCAGCAAAACATTTGCAAAAAAAATTCATAATGATGTGAAAGAAAAAATTTCCAAAGTGAAATAGAGTAGAAGAGTAGATTAATTTGGGGTGGGGGCAGGATAAATTGACCGCTCAGCAAACCTTTGATCTCAGAGATGCTTATCTTTCTTATTCCTCCCCAGGAAAAGTAAGCTCCTATAGTGGTTAAGAGCAAAGGCTTTGAGGGCAAACAAAGACTGACCTGCTTATTAAGGATGTGATAATGGCACTCATCAAACCCATCCCTTATCTGGGACTCAGTAACTTTACCTACATAAGAATAAACGTTTCATTTCAAGGATTATGGGAAGGGTTATTTAAAGATTATCCACAGGAATTTTACATATATATATATATATATATATATATATATATATATATATATATTTCTTTTTGTCAGTCATGGGGCTTGAACTCTGGGCCTGGGCACTATCCCTCAGCTCTTCCGCTCAAGGCAAATGCTCTACCACTTAAGCCACAGTGCCACTTCTGGTTTTCTGAGTGATTTATTGGAGATAAGAGCCTCAGAGAGAGTTTCCTGCCTAGGCTGGCTTTGAACCTCGATCCTCAGATCTCAGCCTCCTGAGTAGCTAGGATTACAGGTGTGAGCCACAGACACCCGGCTTGGAATGATATTGTTTAGTTCAAAGTAAGCAATCATAAATGGCAGCTATTAGTGGCAAGAAGTGATAGGCTTTCTGCTTGTATTTCTCAGTAGAGGTGGGAACATAGGGGATGCAGCCCATTCTCCAAGGAGAGGAAACTGAGTCTGGAGACTTGACTTTGTTATAAAGGAGATATGGATTTGCACATCAATTTTTTCTATGTGCTTTGGCAATTTATCTCTCACATGTTGGAATAGAGGTTTCCATTTGACTACGTGCTTTCAAATGCATTCACTTGATTTCAGGAAGAGTTGGGAAGGTGTCATGAGTACTGGATTAGTAGTGGTTTCCAGATAACCAAACTGAGGCTCAGCAAGATAAAGTCCTTGGCTAAGATGAACCAGCACATGGCAGAGCCAGAAGAGACATGCTTAGCTATAGCAGTCCTATCCTTGCAACAAAGCCAATCATAGGCCAGCAGGAAGTGTCTGAAAAGCTGAAGATTACTCAGGTAAGGGCTACAGGGACACATATGAACTCAAATAACTTGGTAGACAATGATAGACATACGAACAATTCTTCTACAATGACAGTTTCAATCCAGATTTATTTTTCTGGTCCTTGTGAAGCTGATGAAGCTAATAATACTCACTTAAGAGGATTACAGGCAAAAACTAATTTTTTTCCTTACTAAGATGATATATATTTGGAGAAGTGTGGGTTCCCTTTTTTATCTCATTCATGGAGTTTGAATCAGGAGTGATTTAGCCTGAGAAACAAACATGGTCAGGACAATTTCATCTGTAACTGTGTTGGAAGGAAGAGGATAATGGAAATTTTAATGAAAACGCCAACGCAATGCGAATAGGAATCAGTTCTTTTGCAATAGGAAGTAGCTGCTTTGCTCAACAGGCAACAAAACCTTTCGTTTGTATTCATGAAAATTATGATCATCTCCGGCTCCACTGAGATTTAACCAAGAGGAAAGAAAAAAAAATTCTTAAAAGTTCAGAGGCAGTTCACTGGGAAGTTTCTCTGTAGACTTCAAGAGCACTTCTATTTTTCAAAAGGATTCACAAAGAGAGAGGCTGGATTCCTGGACCAAAGTGTGCCCTTTCTCCTGGTCATCAGAATGATAAGAAGTTATATGTTGCTGGTGATCTGTGTTTGCATCTCATGACTGTACAATAGCAGGACTGACAATAACAGGCTGGAGTGCCCACAACCAGCTAGGGGCCATAAATAGGAGCCCATGAATAGAAGGGTGAAAGTGGTCATGTAATGGTGGCTTATTCTTCCTCCACGGGCTTATGTGTGCCTTGAATCTGGTGGAAACTTATTATGTATAGGAAGAGAGAAAATAGAAGGTGAAACATTTGTTGTATGTTTTGAGGGGGACAAACTGACCAGGTTTGATCAGTGACGATGCCTGAGCCTATCTGGTGAACCAACACCTAGAGGACAAAGGAGACTTGCAGAATTACAAGTTTTGCCATTATTATTTGACAACAGAAAAGAGGAGAAAATGTCATTTCATATGAGTGAGTCCATTACAGCTCCTTGTATTATACGGTCGAGGATCCCATAACTCCTCACTTCCCACTTGTTTGCTCACTATTCAGTCACAGAAGTACAACTTTGTTCCTGGTGGAGAAAGATCAGCCCAGATTTAAAACAAAACAAATAAAATCCTATGCTCATAGTCTTTCTGTCTATTTGTGGTGATCATAAGAGCAATTGTACCTATAACCAGTGAGAAACATAGTCTGTTGCGGGTTTCAGGAAGAGTTTTGCTCTCATGATTTGGTACATCGTTATGGTAGCCCGCAAGAGTGTCTACAAGTTCTTCTCATTGTACTTTTGGAAATGACTTTACAATTTTTCCCATTCAAATGCACAAGCTGTTCTTCCATCCAGACTGACTCTAAAAGTCAGTCACATGACTGACTTTAGCCAATGGCACAATAGCAAATAAGATGCAAACTGAAAAGGAAGTGTAGTTACATTTCTGAGCTCATCTTCTCTTGTTGTTCTCAAGAACTTCAGGCTGCCATGCAAACATACCAGATCTACCCACTATTGGAAAAATGTGGTCCTGTTGCTCTGGTCAACCGAATGCAGACACCAGAGACACCCTGCTGATGCATGGGTTAAGCCCAATGGAGATCAACTGAGGTAAAGAAATTCTTGGCATGGGGCTGGGAAGGTGGTTCAGTGGTAGAGTGTTTGCCTTGCATGCATGAGGCCCTGGGTTTGATTCTTCAGTACCACATAAGCAGAAAAAGCTGAAAGTGGTGCTGTGGCTCAAGTGGTAGAGCGCTAGCCTTGAGCTGAAGAGCTGAGGTACAGCGCCCAGGCCCAGAGTTCAGGCCCCATGACCGACAAAAAAGAAAGAAAGAAAGAAAGAAAGAAAGAAGGAAGGAAGGAAGGAAGGAAAGAAGGAAGGAAAGAAAGAACCACTTGGCTGATGGAATGGCTGTTATGTTAAGCTACTAGATTTTTTGTTTCGTTTATTTTATCCCTGGGTCATTGCTTCTTTCTGCTTGGAGTGCAGAAAGATGACAAACTCGTGACACTATAGAACTAATGGTTGTCCCCAAACTACCTGCCTCTAGATTTTATGTTCTGTGAAAACAATGAAAATCTATGTGGTTAACTCTCCAGTGTCATCCAGTTCTTAGTTGTGGACACTGGAATCAACTTCAGAAAAGTATACTTCAGAAAGTAAAGTGTGGGTTGTTTTGGTTTTGTTTCTAATTCATTAATTAGCTTATTGATTCTTAGAGATCCAGAAAATCATCTTAGGATTCTTGACCAGTAAAGGGGTAGCCAGACACAATACAGCCAGGAGAAAGACCCAATGCAGGACTGTTCCAGAAGAAATGCAAGTGCTGTCTCCTACTTTCCTGACCTATGTTATTAGGGAATGAACAGGAGAGTTTTCTCCATTGCAAACCCAGAGAGATGGATATCTTCATCTCTGTACTCCCTATGGAGCTACTCTCATTCCACTCACTTCTGTCTCCCAGTCTCTCGCAGAAGTCTCTATTTGTAGAACCTGTGCATTCACCTCCTCTTTGTTCAGTTGATAAAGCTGTATTTCCTGCTTCAGGACTCCAGGGATGGCCAAACACATGACACCTAGCACTACATAGAAAAGTTCTCATGTAACCATGTGACTTTGCATTTAGTCATATAGATTCACCATGCAGGAGGGAAGATGATTGCAAGTCCACCATGCAAGACCACATAACCATGCTCAAGGACAGAGTAGGCAAACAGTGGCTGTGGGAGACAGGCTTGAAGGGAACAGGATGGTGAGCTGCCCCTGGTCCCTATCCTGGAGCAATGGGTTGACTTAAAAAGTCCATGTACTTGCCTGAAAGCCCATTACCCGGAGCAAACAGGCCCTGGGCCTGGGCCCCACAATCAGGACAGTTGAATGGCTAGAGGAGCATCCACCAGGGTGGAGTCAGCAGAGGACTTGGGATTAAGTCACTTGAAGCCCTTCCAGCTTTATTGTTGAGCTTTGATTTTAGGCCTTATGCCATACCGTATCTCAAGCAAGCTCAAAGCTAAAAGGGAATTTGAGAGATTTTTAGCTTCCTATTCGATAGTTCATGGAGGCAAGCAGGGATGGATAGTGAGTAAGCACAATTCTACTTCCTATTATTCAGTAGCCATAAATACCTTTCTTTCTATAATCACACATTCAATGGATAATAGCAGCAAGAACATTCTCTCACGTAATGTAACGTAACTAGCCCTAGAAAATGTTCTTTCCGTATTTTCCAAAGGAAAAAACTCAGTCTCATTGGTCAGGACTTCCACCTCTAGGTGATGTTTATACTATTTAGCAGTCGTGATCTTACTTGGAAATCCAGTAGCCTGGCAACTAAAGAAACAGTGGGAGAAAGGAGGAGGGAGCATTGGAAATACATACTTCTACAGGCACATGCAAGTAAGGAAGAATGTGGAGGGCCCTATAACCATCACTGTCTACAATTGGAAATGGGCAGTGACTAGAGAGTGTTGGGACCAAAGGAGGAGGCTGTCATGCTTGTGAGATGAGGTACCTCATGACATTGAACACACCTGGCCTATCTAGAGGGCCTTGAAACAGAGACAAGAGAAATGGACAATTGAACAAATTGTACAGAAGCACAGAACAGTGAAGCCAGCACTTCTGGAAATACCAGAGGAAGACCCCGCAGGCTTCTAAATTCTTGCATTCTATGTAACAGGCCCAACAAAAGTTTACATGAAAAGATACAGGCATGGGATGGGAAGGTGGCTCCGTGATAGAGTGCTTGCCTTGCATGCATGAGGCCCTGGGTTCGATTCCTCAGCACCACATTAGCAAAAAAAGAAAAAAAATGGAAGTGGCACTGTGGCTCAAGTGGTAGAGCACTAGCCTCGAGCTGAAGAGCTGAGGGACAGCACCCAGGCCCAGAGTTCAGGCCCCACAACCGGACCAAAAAAAAAAAGATACAGGCATGACTGCCCACCTCCTACCTCCAATCAATATCCAATTGAGAAGAAAATAACCAATAACCAATCTCTAAAACAGCTATAGGAAGAAAAACATGGTTTCTTGACTCTGTAAGAAGTGTGGAGATGAGAAATGAAAGACAGTTTGCCCATCTGGGAAACACAACAAATCTTCAGAGGGTCCAATGGCCTGTACAGTGCCTCTGCTGTATTCTCAGAGGAGACAAGAACTTTCAAGGCTCAGAGGAGTTAGATAACTCACTCCAGGTTACACAGGCAACCACAGGGCAAGTGTCCTTCAGTATAGCACACCATAACAAACTACAATGGACTAACTTCTTGAAAATCATTCCTAGGCTGGCTTCTTTCTCTGTCAATCAAGGAAAAGAGCTACTGTCTAATTACCATTAAGTCATTTGACTTTCCTTTGCTCCTGATAGGCACACTGGCACAGCCTGTCAGTAGTTTCTCAGATGAACTGTTCTAGCTAAGGGAGTAAGAAAAGGTAGTATGGATGATAATTAGCTAAGAGCGTAAGAAAGGGTAGTGTGGGTGATAAACCTACCTTAGCTGCTAAGTGGTGGGATGGATGCTGGAAGTCAGGAGGCCTGACTTCTTCTATCTTAGCCAGTGATTAGTGGGATTTTGGCAAGTCACTTCACCCTGGGGAACCTCCATTGCTTTGTCTTCAGAATGATCTAGATCTCTGGTTTTCTATTGCTATTTGGAACTTCAAATTGCATAGTTGCACCTGAGGAACAGATAAGGGGGAGACCAATTCTCTTTTTCCCATTGCAACTCAGTTTTATATATTAAGGTTTCCAGGTTAAAAAAAAAAAAGGCCAGGGATACCAGTGGCTCATGCCTATAATCCAAGCTACTCACAAAGCTGAGATCTGAGGATCATAGTTTAGTCTGGAGAGGAAGGACCATGAGACTCTTATCTCCAATTAATTACCAGAAAGCTGAAAGTAAAGCTGTGGCTCAAGTGGTAGAGTGCTAGCCTTGAGTACAAAGGTCAGGAATAGCACCCAAACCCTAAATTTAAGCCCCACAACCAGCACACACACATCATCATCATCATCATCATCATCATCATCATCATCATCATCTAGAGAATGACCTAGACCCTAATAATCTGTGATTGCAAGGCATTTGGATAGTTCTAAAGATAACTCCATGCCTGCATGCCTCAAATGAGTAAAATTTTGGATGGACTAAAAATAAGGAATGCTGCTTTGATTTCCGGATTTTTTTTTTTGAGAACCGCCTAAAGAGAGTGGACTGAGAAAAATGTTTTGTGAGTAGGAAATTATGTGGCTTTTCCTGCCAAGATGTATTATATAAGCATGATTTGTCCTTAGCAAGCCCCAGGCCCGGTGTGAATAGTTTCCCTCCGTCTGCCTTAAGGACATACCCCGAAATATTCTTTTAGACTAGGCCCACAGACTCCAGCATGGAGAGTAATTGTCCAAGCTTTCCAAGGAAGATGGTGGGAAAGATGTTCCTTCTTTCCTCTTCTAGAATCTTAGCCGTATTAGGAACTTATTTAGCCATAATCTATGTGACTACTACTAAGATGGCGACTACAATGGCAATTCCATTACAAATACATTTTTAGAAGAATTTCTAGGTAAGTAGACGTCCATTTTTCAACAATAACCATTGATAAATGTTGCAGTAGGAGAGTTGTACGGACCCTAAGAAGCTGTTATCAAAGAAAATGGTTTTGAGTGTTAGACTTTTAGCTACTGAAATAAACACATCAACACATGGGACACAAAGTAAAATTTCAGGGATGACATGCAGAATTGACATAACTTAGAAATGCTTCATTTACAGATGGACTAGAAGGTACCCGAAGGCTGTCTTCAAGTGAATGAAGGTATTTGTGAATTAGTTCCTTCACTCCTGAAGAACAATGAATAAATGGACTTGCCTTTAAGAAGAGGAAAGATCTTGATTTACTAGTAGAAGTGAGCTGAGTTTTTTTTTTTTTTCTTTTTGGCAATATAACACCAAAATGGCCAAAATAAAGTGCTTTTGGATCTCTTGCCATCAGACCAGCCCTTGATCTGGACATTTCAAAGAAGAAAATCTTTATTGTCTTAGTAAATATAAGTGGAGCACATACAGAAATGATAGAATTGCTATCATTATATCACACCTGTACAATGTTGGATATGTTTGAAAAGCTTTTCCTATAAATGGTATAATTTGTGTGGGAAAGACACATAGGCAGTATTTTTCTTGTGTGGGTGAAAGATGGAAACACAATAGAAAGAGGCAAAGATCCTTTCCAGGTACTAGTGGCTCATTCCTACAATCTTAGCTACCTAAGAGGCTGAGACCTGAGGATCATGGTTTGAAGCCATCCCAGGCAGAGTCTCTTATTTCTAATTAACCAACAAAAAGCCAGAAGTAGAGCTACAGCTCAAGTTGTAGATCACCAATCTTGAGCAAAAAAGCTAAGGGAGAGCACTTTATCTTTGTGTTCAGGCCTTGGTACTGACACCTCCATCCCCCACCCCCAGCCCCAAAGAAAACATGAAGAGATTTAACCATACACAGGTGGAAGTAAGAGGCAAGGGCAGAAAAGTCCTGCTCTCCTGGCTAGCCATAGGCCTCAGGCACTGCAAATAAGAGAGATGAGTTAGGACAGGGCAGCTTTGGAGAATACTAGCCTTCTGATAGATAGAGAGGGGCTCATTTGGTGAAGAATGGCTAGCTGCCAAGATTGTCTCTTTGGGGAAAGAACAACTCTCATAGAATCCCTCAGGTTCCCAATTAAAACCCACTTCACAATACAGGGGAAGACCAAAAAAGAAATCATGGCACCCAATTCATTTACCTATAGCAAGAATGATCCCTTACTCCTCATTGCACAGGCCCAAGGAAGGTATGTGAGGAGTGGAAGCTAGTACAAATGACTAGGCCTGGCCTGATAGGAGGGATTTCTGGATTTGACCACATTGTAAATTATGCAAAACTGTAAAGTTTGTAGTTGTCTGCCTTTGTATGGGTTCTACAAATCTTATTTTTTCACTGGGCTCAAACCAGCTGCCAACCATCTTGTGTACATGCTCACATACTATTTCTAGAATCAAGCTGTGTGGTCACAACTTGATTCTAGAACCAGATACAGCTTGGAGTATTACTTCATAGGAAAACCTATCAAATATATTACCTCCGTGTTCTATATCTCTGGTGATGAGATCAACCAGCATTATTTATATTTCACATTCCTTCCACCTGGGCAGTAGTGAATATACTGGAGAGATCTGCTCATTCATTTATGTATTCAAATGGTGTCTATAATACACCCTTTTAGAATGGCCCAGGCCCATTCTTTCTTTAAGCATTAAAGAACGATTTAATCTACTATGTTGAAAATGAACTCTACAACTTGTCGGGGAGGTCAGGAGGGGGAACAAAAACTGGTAGGAAAAGAGGGAAGAGTGACACTATTCAAAAAGAAATGTACTCATTGCCTGACTTATGTAACTGCAATCCCCCTGCACATCATCTTTACAATTTTTTAAAAAAGGAACACTATGATGGTGATGATGATGATGATGATGATGATGATGATGATGATGATGACAAAGACGATGACAATGATTATTCCTGCTTGGTTAAGAATATTTAGGGAAGTGGCGCTGTAGCTCAAGTGGTAGAGCACTAGCCTTGAGCTGAAGAGCTGAGTGACAGCGTTAAGGCCCAGAGTTCAAGCCCCACGACCGACAAAAAACAACAACAACAAAAAACACACAAAAAAGAATATTTGGAACTCTTATTGTGCTAATCTCACTTATTTTTAAAATGTTGCTGCTGTTTTTTTTTCCTGTGCTGGAGATCTAACCCATGACCTTGAGCACACTAGGCAAGTGCTTCACCACCGAGCTATACTCTTTCACTCTAGTTTTAGGAGCTTACGGGAATGTGTACGTAAGCTATGGAATACTATGTATAAGAGAATTGCCAAGCAGCAAATGGGAATCTTTCCTATGAACCACCAGATCACAACTTAAAGACAAATAATAAAGACAAATAATACAGAATTCTGTATTTTTGGACAGCTGTTAGTTTTCTTTTTGAACAATGTTTCTTTTTACTTTGAACAAAGCAAGAGCCATGCTACTAGAGAGCTGCCTTCTTTAACCTCTACCCTTGTCTTCTTTACCAACAGCTAATTTTCAGCAAGGCCTAAAGGGCACTGCTGTAGGGCAGAACTATGGCTCCTCCTTTCTCCTTTCCTATTCTCGGATCACTTGGATTGACCACGATTTTTACTTCGCCAGGACTTCTTCAAGCCTCAGTGTATGTCTGCAAAAGTGTGTCTTAGGAATGACAGTTTTGTGTGTTGGGGAGGAACTTCTTCAGGATAAAAAAAATCCCAAGTATGTGTGGTGGGGGAGTGTAGTTGTAGACATAGGAGGGAAGAGATGGTAGGGGAAAAACAAAGGAGGAGGAAACAATGCTTGGTAGGAAATATACTCATTACCTTGCTCATGTAACTGTACCCCCTCTGTACAGTGTTTTTACAATAAAAAAAGTATTTAAAAAAAGAGAAAAACATCCTGTTACATACACTGCCATTGACTTTTGTTTCTTTTCTTTCTCTTTATTCTGTAGCTGCCAAGTCATTCCCTAGGTATTTGAAGCAGAATGCAAAGCATTCCCCGTGGGCTTGATTTCAGTTTCTCTCTGTGTATTTTTTATTATTCACTTACCAAGGGATCAGTCTCTGGAACTGTCCCCCAGGCACAAGCGTCCTTTTCCCTCTTAGAAGCTTGCCAACCCACATAAAGTATTCTAATTAAAAATGTGCATTTTTTGAGAAAAATTTGAAGTCACACCCTCCCACAGTGAAAGAAAAGATCTCTGTTAAACTCCCCACCGATATGAAAATTCATCTCCTGTTAGAGACTTTCTCCTCTACCAATTCTTGCTGTGGACTTCAGAGTCTACCTTGTATATTAGGACTTTAAGTTATTAGCCCTATCGATCATTAAGTATGACCTACCACCTGTTAGATCCTTCCCATGGAGGAGAACATGGCCCCATGTTCAGTCATTGGAAGAGCAAAATGTAGCACATTATAGACTCAGTGAAGCAGATACAGTTTGGACGTTGGTTCTAGAGTATACTACATGGCTTCTGCAAACTTCAGTATCTTTAACCACAGATCAGATGCTTCCTACATGTGTGCTTAGAATGATTTAATGAGGTAGTGTACACAAGGCACCTGTATAACCTGACCCTAGGAAGCCCATTAAAAAGGGACAGCTACTAAGCTAGGTGCCAGTGACTTGTGACTGTAACCCTAGGTACTCAGAAAGCTAAAAGCTGGAAGATCATGGTTTGATTATCCCCAAACAGAAAGGTCTGTAAAATCTGATCTCCAACTAACCAGGAAAAAGCTGGGGTACGGGCATGGTTTGAGTGGTAGGCCACCCGCCAAGCAAGCAAGCTGAATTAAGCTTGAGGCCTTGATACATATAGTTTTAGAAAAGGGAAAGTGACAGATTCACTTATTTAGCAAATATTAATCAGCATCTTTTATGTTCCAAACACTGAGCGAGGGCTAGGAGACTGGCTGTGCATTGATGAACAGAGCCGGCAGAGCCGCTCTCATAAAGCTTGTAGTCTCATGGGAGACACAGCCGGTACAAAGTAAACAAGCCTATAAATACACAATGATGAGTTGTGGTAGGTGCTATGAAGGAAAAGAACTAGTGTCAGAAAGAGCTTGGGAAATTCACGTGGGCAGCACTGTGGGCTTCTGTGGAACAGGAAATGGTCTTGTGGGGAACATAGTCAACCCTTATCTTCACAAGAGAGCGAAATCCTGGAGCAAGAAACATACACATTCCATCATTGACACAATATTTTAAAGTTTAAGAATGTATCGAAAATTTCCCAGCCCAGCCCAGCCCAAATCTTTTCTCTTTCTTTTTCTTTTCTTTTTTCCTTTCCTTTTCTTTTCTTTTCTTTTTTTTTTTTGTTGTTGTTGTCACTCATGGGGATTTTTACTCAGGGCCTGGGTGCTGTCTCTGAGCACTGTACCACCTTGAGCCACAGCACTACTTCCCGTTTTCTGGTGGTTAATTTTGGAGATAAGAGTCTTACGGACTTTCCTGCCTGGGCTGGCTTTGAACCATGATCCTCAGATCTCAGCCTCCCCAGTAGCTAAGATTACAAGTGTGAGCCACCGGCACCCGGCATCTTTTGTTTTAAGGTGGGGGGAGTGGGGTATTAAATGGAGAATTGAGTTGCCTCTGGTCCTATAACCCAGTCAATGAGAGAACGGATTTGAGAATCCTAAGATTTTTGTTTTTCTGACCTTCTTTCTACTTAAATATGTTAGAACAACCAGAATTTTTTTAAAAGGATATTAAAATGTCAAGAAGTCTTTTTTTCTTTCGTTATTCATAAAGGTCCCTTCTTCAAATTTCTGGGGAAAAAGAAGTTTGGGGGACAAGGTCCTATGAGAATTGTGACCATTTTAAACTGAACTTGAGCAAGTTCCTACTTCTCCCATCAATACTTTTGCATTTGACAGCTCATTCTTTGAGCATTTGAATTATGTTCGAATCACATTCTGAGAGATGTCAGGGGCAGAGCTTGGGGCTGGCTTTTTGGTCATAAAGCTGTAGCCCACTGCCCACTGCTGGGGACCACAGTGCAAGTTCCATGGGGAATTCTCAACTCCACCAGGTCTTAATGTAAATGTGAAGAAAGGGGACCTGCTCCTTCTACTGACCCTAGATATGGATCAGAAGGCTGCAAGACTCCAGCCACCTGTGTCCCAGTGGATGTGATGTGGGTTTGGAAAGGTCGAGGTTTGAATTCTGTTCAGCCACTTATTACTAACTTTCAGCAAGTTACTTCATCCTTGAGGACTCATTTCCAGCAACATAAGAATTTAGATCTAACTTTCGAGGTTGTTGTGAGGCAATCAAATAAGTAGTTAAGATGATCTATGACATGGCACTCATAGCTTCCCATACTTAGTTAAAAAATATATGGCTAGCATGAAATAGGCATTGTTCGAAGAGTTTTACAAGTACCAACTCCATTCCCTTCTGCCTTCTTTATGAGAAAAGGAAAGGGATTCTCAGGACAATGGTGCATATTAGAGGCCTTTAGGAACAGGACAAGAAGCATCCAGCCTAGCCCCCAAGCAGGAAACTAGGAGGTTTTTAGACTCCTATGTAGTATATTTTATTACAATAATTCATAATAGTGACAAATTTATGGTATTTGTCCCCTGACTTCTTACTCCCTAGTATTACTCCTTGCTGGACCGTCTTAACTCATTTTCTTTGCAGCAGGCATACATATGGGCCATGCCTATCAAAATAGGCTACAAAAAGGCCATACTTCTCTTTGCCTCCACTTCCCTTGTCCATTGAGTTTGCCTGCCATACTTCATTTCAATCATTACTTTATTCCTGGCCTATGAAACCTTCTCAGACCATTCTTGAGGGCCATTGTACTTTCCATGGCCAGATCTGGAGAATTGTGGAAGGACAGAGATCACATTATTCAACTTTGTGCCTCTAGTACCTAGATTTGTGATCCATAGTAAGGAAAGAAGAGTGAGACAGAAGGAAGAGAGAAATGGAATAAATTAAAAAAGGAAGAAAAGAAAAAAGGAGGGATAGAGTGAGAGAGGGAGGAAGGGAAGAGAAGAGAAAAAGGAAGGAGGGAATGAAAAAGGCATCACCAGTTCATTAGCCGATGACAATATTAAGGCAACTTTCCTCACTGTTCCGGCTCTCATCATCACCCACCCTGGTAGAGAGTGGAAACATGGAGAAGGCAAAGGCTACATTCAAGATAATTGTCATGATGTGACGGTAAAAGTGGCCATTTGCAGGTGTTATTAAGGATAGGTACTCTCCTGTAACATGAATGACAGGTCTATTCCTACACTATTAAGAAGCAAACAGGACAAAACATCCCCAGAGCCGTATGCAGGTCTGATGAAATTAGAAGAGCTCATGGGAGACCTCCACAAGTCCTTGCAATCCTATCCCATTTTACTTTCTAAGTATAGGAAACTCAAGGACACACTGAATCTTATTTGTGAATACCACATTACAAATCTTTGGGCAAGAATATTGTGCTAGCATCTTCTTACCCAGCATTAATATCCTCACTCAGCAGCTATTCCAACAGATTCCCTTAACTTTACGTATGGCATTTCCCAACAACCACAGAGGCTTCAGACTTTGACCTAGACAGACACATGGCTCCCAAGCAACACAAGGGAAGTGACTAAAGAGGAAGAGAATGAGGAAGGAGGAATGAGTGCCTTGGTTTCCTGGCTCATCTTCTTCCCCAGCCTCTCCCCCACACAGCCCTGCCTAGACAAGCGAGACACAAGAAATCTGTATAGAGCTCATCTGATTTTACAGGGAATCAGGCTGGCTGCTGGTTTATCTCTGACCATCACAGCTCAATTCCTTGTGCCTGAGGCTCTACTGTGGCGATTTATCCTCACTGCTGGACCATCTTCCCACTACCATGTGTCTTCCTGCCCTGTCCTGTTCTGCCCATCTTCCATTATGTGTTGTTACCATTACAGATTTCAGATCTCAGCTGAAGGCCCACGTGGCCCGGCCTGAGAGGCCTGATATCCTATTGAAGAACAGTGTTGGTTCCCCAACCCCGATGGTGATTACCAATTTGTCAGGACAGAGGAAGTGTTTTTATGCTAGGTCTCCTAATGTACTCCCAATGGTGCTGAATTGTCAGAAATGTCCCTGTCATTCATACCACCTGTCTCATTCATACCATCCTGTCTCCTCCTATCCCATCTAATACCCTTGGGGGTGGAGCTGCAGAGCAGAGATGTTGCTGAGAGAGGAAGGGGTGACTGGAACACATGGGCTTGAAGAGGCATTCTTTTTCAAAGGTTGTCCCAAGATACCTCTTTGGCCTTCTTTCCATCCTGCCCTGGTAAGACTTCCTAAATCTACCTGAGTGTCTAGATTACAGCTTTTTAACATTTCTGGGGTATTTTTGTTGTCATTATTATTGTTTGGTTTTGTTTCTCTTTTGGTTTTTTGTGTGGGTACTAGGGCTTGAACTCAGGTCCTGGGAGCTATCCCTTAGCTATTTTGTTCAAGGCTGGTGCTCTACTTCCTGGGTTGTTTTTGTTTTGTTTTGTTTTTGCCAGTTTATTACAGCCAAGAGTCTCACAAACTTTCCTGCTGGGGCTGGCTTCAAATGGCAATCTTCAGATTTCAGCTTCCTGAGTAGCTAGGATTACAGGCATGAGCCACCGATGCTGGGTTAATATTTCTGTTTTTAATTGCTGGAAGGTACAGCATGATTATGTATAGGAAATCTGTAGTAAGGGTAGAAAATCATGGGATTTTATAACACAGGCAGTGATTAATCCCTTCATGAAAAACAGCAATTTGAACATTGACATGAGTGATCATACCTTTTCTTTCTACCATAGTTGAGCATTTCCCGTTCAAATAATTCAGTCCTCATACCTCACACAGAGAGACAGAAGGGTCAGGACTATTCGCTTTCTCTGCCTCAGCCCTTTGTTGCTTTGCAAACTCTGCCAGAATCTGCCACCACGCTGAGGAACATTAGTGATTCATGACAGACATCGACTGAGATTGTAAAAGGGCATTACCAGGAAGGACCTCTGTAAAGAGGATATTTCTCAAGTTGGTGACAACTCAGCGACCCAGTGACTCAGTCGGGGGGCTTTGAGCCGTAAAGATGGTGCTCTGTTCTCGAGGCCATTGTCTCTGCAAGGACAAGGTGGAATAAAAGACAAGTTCCTTGACCAAGGGTCAAATTGCTGGGCCCTCATCCCAATTCTTTATGTCTACTTTTTCTAAACTTCATAGTGTTCCTAGGCTGTTATTTCTTCATCTGGACAAATAAAAAGACTGTCTGAAAGCTATACCAATAAAGAGATTTTCAGCTTGAAAAGTCCATAGTGTATCTTTACGATCAGGGTCTTTCCCTGTATTTTTGTGGGGTTTATTTTGGGGGGGAGGTAAGGAGAGGAGTTACTAGGGGCTTGAACTCAGAGCCCAGGCACTATCCCTTAGGTTTTTCACTCAAGGCTAGCACTCTATCACTTGAGCTACAGTTCCACTTCTGCCTCTTTTTTTTTGGTGGTTAATTGGAGATAAGAGTTCATGGACTTTCCTGCCCAGGCTGGCTTTGAATCTTGATCCTCAGATCTCAGCTTCCTGAGTAGCTAGGATTACTGGCACAAGCCACTGGTTCCTGGCTGTTTCCTAAAAGGCAATTGCAATAAGAGTTCAGGTTCACATCCAGGTGGCCGTGCTGGTGTGCAAGACACTTGAGGCATGTGGAAAAATTCTGCAGCTACTGGTCCCGGACCTGTGTACCCACTGGATCCCACCCTTCTTCCCCCAAGACATCATGCCACAAGGCTCTTCACATCAGAGATCACCCCTCCCCGCCCCCAGTGCCATCTCCTTCCTCCAGCTTTTCTGAGTCATAACTGCATTGTGATGTGTGACACTCAGACAACAAATTCCTTCTCTGGGGGTTGCTTCTGCAATCTGCTCCTCCCTCAGGATCCCAGAACCAAGATGGAAATGGAAATTAAATTATTCACAGGTTACAGAACCTTTAACTTGGTATTTTTCTTTTATACATGTACGTGTTTATAAATCTACATACGTGATACATTCTTACAATAGGCACCTATGATTGATATCTGTACTATTGTTTCTATTCAATCAGAGCAATTAGTTCATTCAAAGTTGAAGTATTCTAAACATCATTGAGATTCTGAACTTTTACTCCAAAGCACATATTCAGAATAAATTCTAAAACCCTTTCTCTTTGAACAGGGTCTCTTGTAACTGCTTTCAGAAAACAATAGAATAGAACAAGATTGGCAGGCAAACAAGCTTGATCTCCTCTGCCTGTGCCAACTGATGAACAG
This sequence comes from Dipodomys spectabilis, assembly GCF_019054845.1. Classification (NCBI taxonomy): domain Eukaryota; kingdom Metazoa; phylum Chordata; class Mammalia; order Rodentia; family Heteromyidae; genus Dipodomys; species Dipodomys spectabilis. Next base: position 7,441,619 of record NW_024870686.1, on the reverse strand, counting down.
TTGCTTTGTTGTTGAAAAGGATAGTGAGGCAGGGGTTTGACAGAAGGAAGTGCTGAGTGGACTTACAGTTCTGGGCAAGGCAAAGCCTCCATGGACTGTGGGCCAGTTAATGCCAGTCCTGGATGACGTCTGTCCAGACACAGCTTACTTCATCCCTGACTTGAACTCAGAGGACAAGACATGATGCTCAACATCATGATGATTGTCTGTGATGAAGCAATGTCCCATACAGTGTGATCTTTTCAGGAAGAAATATCAAATTAGAGAACACCTTGGTATGACCTTAATTCCTGGTCTCCATACCAACATATATGTGAGTTAGTTGAAGATTGAGTTATTTTTGGTAGAGAGTAAACAGGTGTAATTGAGGCTTCCTATAATGACAAGATAGTAAATAGAGAAGGAAATAACTACACATAGAGATCTATAGGCAACTCCTTGTAGGATCCTAATGCTGATCTCCATTTGTTCTTTAATAAGAAAGCAGCAAACTCTTTGCCAGACAGAACTACAGAAAACCTGGCCATATTTTTGTGTATCTGCTAGGCTTTGAATGTGTTTCCTACATTTCATGTGTTGAGAACTTTAATCCCCAGATTCACATATTAATAGTCTTAGGAGGAAGGATCTTTGGAAGGTGATTGGGTCATGAGCCCTTATGAATGGATTAATCCATTCATGGATTACTGGCTTATCAAGGAAGTGACTTCATTATAAATCACCATATTTCCAAATAATGTCCTCTGCTATATCCTGACCCAGCAAGGAAGCCCTCACTGATACCAGCACCATGTTTTTGCATTCCCAAATACATAAACCTACGAGCCTAATAAACATCTATTCTTTATAAGTTACCCAGTATCCAGTATTATATAATAACAAATCAGATTAAGACAGTTTTCCATTTAGATATCTTCATCCTGGCTGGCTGATGCTCTCTTACTTTGCCTCCCAGTATTTTCCTCCCATATTTTCCCTGACCCTCTTCAATAGTACTGGCTTTTGAGTTCAGGATTTGGCAGCTTACTAAGCTGGCACTGGACTCCCAAGGCATATCTCCAGTTCTTTTTTGCTTTAGCTAATTTTCAGAGAGTGTCTTGCATTTTTGCTTGGCTCTGGCCTTGGGCCATGATCTACTTAGGCCTCCTGCAGTAATGAGTAGCTAGAGTTACAGGTATGACTCACCATGTAGCCGTGTATCAATCACACTGGCTTATTGGTTAATATAGGGATCTTGTTAACATTTTGCTCAAGCTGGCCTTGAACTTTGATCCTTCTGATTTCCATCCTCCAAGTACCTGGGATGATAGTGTATGTCACCATGCCCAGCCTTTTATGTCTCTTTATGATAGAATATGCTCTTCTTTCCATAAAGACTGACAGAAAACCTAATACCAAAAACTTTCACTCCCTTTATTCTTGTTTTGGACTTGATTACCCTCCTATAGCTCTAAATATTTATGTTTTTGATTAGTGGCCGATTAGGATTTAAAGAGCTTTCTGTTGCCTATAAACAAAATGTGTCCCTTCCCTCATTCCCTTCTCATCCTCCACAAATCTTGCTTATGGCATTGCTCCCTGCCTGTGCGGGGATCACTGTGTGGCCTGGCCTAGGCTATAGCCCTAGAAGGGATTTCACTGGATGAGACTGAATATATTTTAATAGGAACCAGAGAAGATTCTAAAATGTAGATTGACGCTAGTCAACCTTAACATTCTGCTGTTCCACAATGGCAAGTACATTCAACTGTTGGACAATAAGGAGAATTAAAATCCCCTGAGTTGCCCTGGTGTCATTTTGGTGGGGAACATTGATGTTTTCCTAGGACTCCTGAGCCAGAAGCCTGACTAGAGCTAACAGTTTGCTTTGTCTGGAAGGACAACTCCAGTTTGACCTATTTTCATTGGCCTTGTGCCAGTATGCCAGGGAGAAATAGTGCTCGCATGGGGAAGTAAACAGAGAAGAGATACCAATTTTTAGTAAGTCTTGTGGAACTGGGATGCACATTGACTATTCAGTGTATTTCTAGCAATCTAGAACTCCTCTTTCCACTCAGGATGTTCACTGAGCCACTGCTGCACTAACTCATAAGTGCAAGTCTTTGATGTGGCAGCTAGTGAAGGAACTACCTGTTAAGCATGACAAGTATAGACCAAGTGAGACTCTGACTTAGCCTTGTCTGTTAGCATGTGGGATGGGTATTCTTGGGCTGAGGTCATCTTTTATTAGAATGCTACATGGGCCACTAAGTATCTTTTAAACCAAGTGTTTTTGTTGGTGCAATCAGCTGAGAATAACCACATGGGTCAAAGCACAGACCCTCAAACAAGTCTTTTGACAGCAGCTGGTCCTGGAACCTAAACCCTATCGTCACTCCACAGTCTATTGCTGCCTGGGTGACAGCTATTATCAGACTTTATCCTCCCACAGCTACTTTCTTTCTTTTCATTTCCTATCTCATTATTATTTTTCTAGAGTCTTCTCTTGTGGTTTGAATATGTCTTCGAAAAGTTCATGTGTTGAAGCCAGGCACCAGGGGTTCGTATCTAGAATCCTAGATATTCAGGAGGTTCAGATCTGCGGGTTGTGGTTTGAAGCCAGTCAAGGCAGGAAAGTCAATGAAACTCTTATCTCTAACCACATAAAAAGTCAGAAGTGGTACTGTGGCTCAAGTGGCAGAGCGCTGAACTTGAGCAAAAGGTACCCAGGGACAGCACCCAGGCCCAGAGTTCAAGATGCAAGAACAGCAATAAATGATTAAATAAATAAATAAATAATATAATATGTTTGAAACTTAATTTCCAAATTCATATGCTCATCTGTTTTCCTTTGGAAAGCAACTAGGATTTGATGAGGTCCTAACGGGGGGGCCTTCAAGGTGGATTTGTGTCTTTATAAGGACAAAAGAGACCCTGAGATAGCAGGCTTGTTCTGTCTCCCCATATGATAGCATATGAAAGCCCTCATCAGAAGCAGGCAGCTTGTTATTGTACTTTCCAGTGTCCAGAACTCTGACAAGGAAATAGATTTATAGTCTCTTTTGGACCTTATTACCTTCTTGAGTGGGCTCTCACAAAAGCAGTAACAAAAACTTCCCTTTGGAAGCATTTTGATTAAAATCCTGTGTATAGTTTTACTCCTGCCTAGGAATAATTGTGTTAACTATCTCCCTATTGTCTTTGTCACTGTCCTCTGTTTTGTGTTGTTTCTTTTAAGTTTACTTCAGCCAATCCTGTCTCCTGTATAGCTAAATTGATCAGTCGTGAGAAAGAATCACGTCATCTGTGGTGCCCATTGTTCTCAACACATTGGGAATTAAACTATGTGAGCTCTTGCTTCTACCACCACCTGCTCCACAAACCTGAAGGGCAAGTGAGTTGCATCTATGAGCATAATAAGAAAAGATGCCTTTTGGAGTGCATGCAAATGCTCAGTACAATGTGCACATCTCTAGTGCTATACAACATATAAATTTTGTTTTTACAAATAGATGAGTATCTGATCATGTTGTTAAACATGTGTGGCCATGGGAGAGCAAAAATCATCCAATAGTGTGATTGGGAGAAGTTAGGGAACACTCCAATAGAGGGAAGGACAGGAATGTGCCAGAAAGAGTATTAAGATCTACCTGGGCAGTTCTAAGAGAAACAGAAGGATCAGGCTAAATGAATGAAAGTTCTTCTTTGAGCTAGCTGTTACGGTGATGATTGCTGGTGTCATTATACCTAATTCATTCTAAATAGAAAACTGTAACTATCCCAAAGAGCAGTAAAGAGAGGCTGAGTCACCCCATCCAGCAAGTGTCTTTGCACACCTATGTGTCCAGGAAGGCCCCATCCTCTCACAGAGCACAACCTCTCATCATTTGGGTATTTGGGTTTGCTCACAGAAGTACAGGAAGAAATATAACCTTAACATGGTGGGAAAATTGAGTCTTCTAAGTTGGATTATTGTTTCTCTTGTGGAGACATTTGTATGTGAAATGGCAATTCATTCCTTTGATAAGCACTGATATGCCATTCAGACCATTGTCATGAAGCAGAAAGAGGAAAGAACTAGCTATAGATAACTAATTACAATTCCCGCTCTAATTATAATTGGAGGGGGGAGTGCTACTAAGGAGCAGGATGAGTTGTTAAGGGGCTCAGATCTAGTAACAGAGAAGAATGTGTTTTGAAAACTTGGTATCCATAAAGAGAGAGTCCAGTGAAGAGTTGACGAGAATGCTTGGGTATTATCTGCTTGGAGAAAGATCAGTTTGTATGAAGTACATCCTTTGGTAAGTGACGGCACCTTGCAAACTCCTTTGGGTGTTTTTGATCCCTACAGACCCAGAGACCACAGCAAGCATTCCTATTGGGAAAGGCGCAGTCTCAGCACTGCAACATTTGCTCTTGAGTGACACAGTTCTCTCACACATTCTCTCTCTTTCTTTTCACTCTCCCTCACACACATACATTCTCTCTGTTTCTCTGTGTTTCTATGTCTGTCTGTCTGTCTCTGTCCCTCTCTTCTCTCTTTTATGCACACGGCAGCTCAAAGCAGTAATCACTCTTTATCCACAGGGAACACGTTCCAAGACCCCTCAGTAGATTCCTAAAATGACACACAGTACCAAATGCTGCATAGTCTATATTCTTTTCTACACATATGCACCAGTGAAAAAGTTGGGCAGTGTAAGTTGGGCAAAGTAAGGGATTAATGGCAATAGTAAAAAAAAAAGAATAGAGCAATTACAACAACATATCAAGTTAGGTGATTGTTTTCTCTCCTCTTTCTCTTTTTAAGAATCTTATTTACTGTATTTTCCCTTCTTCTTACAGTGGTAGTAGAAGATGGTACTTGTAGGAAGCCCTGTAAAGCTTCACATTGTCCTGTCCTGCTAGAATCATTGCTCTTGCACTGGGGGGCATTATGCAATAAGCACAGGTTACTTCAATACAAGACATAAGCACTGTGATACTATAATTGCCAAGCTAATAACCAAGATGTCCATTTAATGACCAAAGGGAAAGTAGACTGTATAGCATAGATACACTTGACAAAGGGATGACTTATGCTCCCGTGGCACGGAGCAACATAATGTGAGAAGTTACCTCACTACTCAGAATAGTGGACAACTCAAAACTTATGTAAATTATTTCTTAGGCTCTCTAATTTAATATGATTTGAACATTGGTGCCACAGGACCACACCAAAAGTAACAAACCCACAAAGCAAAAGTACAAAAGAGAAAACTCTAAATCCTGGGTAAAGGGAGACAATTCAAATTTATTCTACAGCTATTTATGTTGTGACTAGGGCGGAAGATTCCATGCACTGAGATGTTTCACAGCAACTTCACTTCATGCCCCTTCTCTACCCCCCAGTTACCTCTGCCCTTTCCTTCCAAGCAGTCTCAGGACTACTCCTCTTCACTCCCACCCACCCTGGCACCTTTGCTTTATAGCACACAGACCTTGAGATCGTTGATGCTGACACTTCATTCTTCAGTATGATCTGAAGCTGGTAGGACCAGCATCAGGTGCTGTTGCTGTTCACTCAAAGCTGGGATCTGATCATCAGTTACGAAGCTTTGCTAGGAACAGCTATGAACTTACACTTTATTTTTTTTTTAGCATTCTTTGTTTTATTTTCTTTTTTGGAAGGATGATGTACAGAGGGGTTATAATTACATGGGCTGGGAAGGTGGCTCAGTGGTAGAGCGCTTGCCTTGCATGCATGAGGCCCTGGGTTCGATTCCTCAGCACCACATAAGCAGAAAAAAAAAAAGCCGAAAGTGGTGCTATGGCTCAAGTGGTAGCATGCTAGCCTTGAGCTGAAGAGCTGAGGGACAGCGCCCAGGCCCAGAGTTCAGGCCCCATGACCCAACCCCCCCCCAAAAAAAAAAAACCAGTTTATTTTATTTTATTTTTTAATTTTATTTTATTTTATTTGAGAACATACTGTACAGAGGGGTTACAATTACATGGGCAGGATAATGCATACATTTCTTACCAAGCATTGCAGCCTCCTCCTTTGTTTACCCTTCACCTCCCTTCCCAGCCTCCCCCTTCCCTCCCACCCAATCATACCCCCCCCCACCGACATTGTAATGCTGGTTTTGACATGACATTTTGTACTTCTCATTGTTGCAACAGGTCCACCTGAATCCTTAAACGACTTGTTTGTCCCCATCTCCTCCACATGTTATACTGACATCAAATATAGTGAAAGCGGGGGTTACACTGTGGGGGAGGGACATACAAAGCAACAAAGAAATAATCTTATAAATGCGTTAGAAACACATGCATGAAAGAAACAAAAACATTAAAATACATATTTGAGGTTTCGTTTTCCTAACATCACATTCTCTGACTTTTTCCGCTTGACTCATACCTATACTAGATATTGCAAATAAGGGAAACCATGGGACCTATGTTTCTTTGGGCCTGGCTTACTTCACTTAATATAATTTTTTCCAAGCCTTTCCATTTCCTAACAAATGGGGCAATGTCATTCTTTCTGATGGAGGCATAGAATTCCATTGTGTATATATACCACATCTTCTTGATCCATTCATCTACTGAGGGGCATCTGGGTTGGTTCCATGTCTTAGCTATGGTAAATAATGCTGCAATAAACATAGTTGTGCTGGTAGCTTTAGTGTGGCCTTGTTTGTGATCATTTGGGTAAATGCCCAAAAGTGGGATTGCTGGGTCATTGGGGAGCTCTATGTGGAGTCTTTTGAGGAACCTCCATACTGCTTTCCAAAGTGGTTGAACAAGTTTACATTCCCACCAACAATGAAGTAAGGTTCCTTTCTGTCCACATCCCCTCCAGCATCTGTTGTTGTTAGAGTTCTTGATTTTTGCTGTTCTAACTGGAGTGAGGTGATATCTCAATGTTGTTTTGATTTGCATTTCTTTTATGGCTAGGGATGTTGAACATTTCTTCATGTGTCTATTGGCCATCCTTCTTTCTTCTTCAGAGAAGCTTCTCTTTAAGTCTTTCGCCCACTTACTTATTGGGCAGTTGTTTCTTTGAGGATTTGTTGTTGGGTGAAAAACCAGTTTATTTTAAATAAAAGAAAAAACAATTACATAAGTAAGGTAATGAGTACCTTTCTTGTCGAACATTGTTAACCCCTCCCTCATTTTCTCCCACTTTCCATCCCCTCCCACTCCTCTCCTCCCCAAATGTAAAGTTCATTTCCAAGTTCATTTTCATAGTGTCTTGTATTACTGCTGCATTGGTTCACACTTTGTCCTTTGTCTCACCATTTTGTTATTCCCCTTCCCTTCCCCAAATCAGATAAACATATATACAGACATAGGGTACCAAAATAAAAAACAATGACAAAAGGAGATAAACAAAAATGAAAGAAAAAAAGAGGTAATTTCACATAGTACATTAAAAAACCAATAGAAAAGCAAAAACAAAAAAAAAACCCTCGTTTCCATATCTTGGAGTTCGATTAGCATTATTTTATATGGTCATATGTACAGAGCTATTGAGCTATCTGTGATCTTCTGCTAGGACTATCCTAGACATATACTAATATTACAAATGAGGGAAAACATGAAGGCTATGTTTCTTTGGGTCTGGCTTACTACATTTAATATGATTTTTTCTAAATCCATTTCCTTATGAATGGGGCGATGCCATTCTTTCTGATGGAAGCATGTAATTCCATTGTGTATATATTCCACATATTCTTGATCCCTTCATCTACTGAGGGGTATCTGGGTTGGTTCCATATCTTATCTATGGTGAATAATGCTACAACGAACATAGTTGTGCTGGTAGCTTTAGTGCGGCCTTGTTTATAAACTTACACTTTAGAAGAATTGAGAGAAAACTGAATGTCTGAAATGTGTTTGTAATTCACTGAATTCACTGGCTAAAGACAGAGGGAAGAGTTTGTGTCTTCAATGGCTCCCACCCAACTTTGACAGGTTCCATTCTGTGCAAGCAGTGAGGCCCTGCAGCCAAGATCTAGGCAGGAAGGAGGTGGGTGGAAGTCATGGAAATTGTGTTGCAGGCATCCAATATTCATGGCTATAAAAGTAATGTGATCACATGATTCTCTCTCTCAATTAGAAGTAAAATGCCCATAAAAGAGTAAATTGTGAAAGTAAAACTGGCAAATGGAGAATGGCCATCTGTCCTGAGGACATGCTAAAGTGACACTTTTTCTGCAGCCAGTGACCACATGAACTGCTCTGTGCTCATCTGCTACCTGGTTATCACATGCCAAGGGCAAATAGGAAAAGACCTCTCTGGATACTACATGTGGAAGGCAGAGATGAAACCTGAGGATGAGATTGGGTGTTGCTCCCTGGGATTCTCAGTAAAATGCTAATATTTTCTGGGCTTTTGTTCTTTTCTCTGTGAAATGGGAATGCTGATTTCTGATTCCCACAACTAAGGATGCAATGATTCATGACTCAGAAGACAAAAAGCTTTGTCCTTCTGTGGTTAATCATCTCCATTGATTCTATTTATGTCTTTTACATTGAAGTGGGTGTTATGATATTTTTATACATGTGCATATATATTTTGATCATATTGACTCCTCCATTATCCTCTCTTGTGTCTCCCTTCCACTAGTCCTCATCCTCTTTCTAAATAGTCCACCCTGCTATTTTCATGTACTTTTTAAAAATCAAATACAGATTCTAAATATAAGAAAAAATCAACATACGACATTTGTTTCTCCAAATTCAGTTTACAGATTCAGGTTACACTCTCAGATTCAGGTTACACTGCATTCTGTCACATAGAGTGTTGCCAAAACTGCATTCCTGTAACTACAGTTTCAAGGAGCCATTGGTTGGCGGAGGGAAGGGGACTGAATGAAGCATCACCAGTTGGTGTGAACATTTAAGGCTATGGTAGAACATACACCACTCCACCCCAGTCCATCGGCTTTCTAATTCAACAACATAGCAACATCTGAGACATCAAAGGACAGATTTCTTATCTAAAAAACAGCAAATCAACCGAGGGACTGGGGCTCTAAAACAATGTCTCTAAGAGGAACATAAAACTGACAGTGGATATTTTTGAATATCTCAAAAACATTTATGGTTTAGCCAGAATTTTGGAATACAGTTTTGAGACATAAACAGAAAATTGAGTAAGAAAAGAATATAGACAATTATTAAGTCTAGGACAAGTAACATTTGATGAAGAAAAGAAGTTTAATAATGTATTAAATGGATCAACTGAGAATATTTATATGGCAATTATAAAACAGTCCCTGGATGCTGATACAGACACATTTCTTTAAGTCACTTTGGGGAAATGGTACTGTGAGTATATATTATGTATATATGTGCATATGTGTGCACTTTGTACATGTGTGCATTTGTGCCAGGGCAATATGCAGATACTCAAGGAAGAGAAAGTCTCAATTTCCACAGTTTGAAGTTAGCAGTTACTGTCTGTCTTAGTTCATGCAGAATACCATGGACTAGGTAACTTACACCCAGCAGAAATTTATTTCTCAGTTTCAAAGAGTGAGGAACCCAGGATCAAGGCCCTGGCAGGTTTAGTGTCTGGTTTATAGATAGGAACTTACTGATGTGATTTCATGTGATAAGAAGGATGAGCAGGGTCTCTCTGGGGCCTTTGATGAAGATGATAGATAGATAGATAGATAGATAGATAGATAGATAGATAGATAGATAGATAGATAGATAGATAGATGGAGTCCCATTCATGAGGGCTTCATTCCCATGATCTGTTGGAATACTCTGCTTCCCATATACATACAGAGAGAGAGAGAGTTAGAGAGAGAGGGAGAGAGAAAGCTTTTTGATTTGCTTCCCATCTATGAGCTCAGTCTTCTAGGATCCCTCTTCGCTCTTCAAAGTCACATTAACTTCCCTTCTATCTGTGTACCATCCCCTGGGTGAGGGTCTCTAGCCTTGACCTCTACATCTTGTGCTGTGAGCTCCTTGGAACAGGAAGCACATCTTATCTTGAGCCTTCATGATTATGGTACATGCCCAATAGATGATTACTGAAAATTTTCTTGGAGATGATTATTGTGTATTTTCTTTCTCTCCATCCAGCCCAGGCATGTGGGGTATAGCATCCATAGCACCGATGAGGGATACAGTAGACCTTGACTTCATCACCTTGCTCATGTACTGAGCTCCATTTCTCATCTATCTATTGATGATATATATCATTAGAGTCTTAGAGCTGGACCAAAAGAGACAGATGAGAACTGTTCATTTTTTCAAACTTCAGGGAACACAAATAGATGTATCATTTAGATATTATCTGGGCGTCCTGACTAGGGAAAGAGCCAACAGGCTATATTTCTCTTTAAGATTTCAAGATGTCTTCCTGCTCCAGAATTCTGTGCTGTTAAGACCCTTGGGCTGTTGTATCAGGATCCTTTGCCCAGAAGCTTGCTTACAATTGAGAGTTTTGAGTGTTCTGATTTCCCAGGTATTCTAGGAGGCAGAGATGTCTAAGCAAACTGGGTGGATGCTTCTCTGGTATTGTATGTGTGTTGATCACCTTACCATCATTTCAGGCAGAAGAGTGGGACAGAGGTTTAAGAATAAGTCATGGAGGCAGTTTCCAGTGCTAGAATGGGGGCTAAGAAGGCAGCTACAAATCCAGGCAAGGCCCAACCCTCACCAAGAAAAGGAGTCTTCCTCCCATGCCCTTGTTCCTCTTAGTCTGTAGAGATTAACAAGGTTTCTTATGACTCATTCTGTGAGTCAGACAGGGGAAGAAAACAAGCACATCAAAGTTTAACTTTCAGATGTGTAAAGATTTAGCAACCTGAACTGTGACAAAAATTGTTTATTGGAAGAGCTGGAAAGGAAATTGTGAAGTTATCTCCTTTCATTGTCTAAACTGTTTGTGGACAGACTCTCTAAGAGGAAGGAGACTCCAGAGAAACCCCTACTGCTCAGACAGGAAGTATCTAGAAGACCATTCACGCATGCCTGGGGTTAAGGTTGGGGGCCCAGGTCCTTCTACTTTTCTGGAATCCTTTTCATTTCCCTTTTCCATTAGGAGAAAATGGTCCTTGGTCAGTTGCAGGTATAAATTGCATTTGTGACTCGTATTTCCTTTGTTTTGTGGTTTGCTACCTTAGCTTTACATCAGAAATCTTCTGAGGAGTTTTCGGATATGCTGATTCTTGGTTCTGTCTATAGAGCCTGGGCATCAATTTTTACAAGCTCTCTAGGCCATTCTGAAATACAATGGAGCTTGTGCTTTCCAGAATGGTGATTCTCAATCAATGTCTAAACCCCCTATAGGAACTTGCATAATAGTCTTTTCTCTATAATAGTCTGATGACCAGCTCTATCCTAGATCAAAGACATCAGGCTTTGGGGAGATATTTCCATGAACTCTGGAGCCTTTTCCTAAGCCCTACTGTCATACTGCATCAGATACCAGTGCTAACGATAAGCCAGGTCAAATTGATTTAGGACATTTGGTCCAAAAGCAGAATAAAAAGCACAGAGCAGTTTCATCAGTTTCTACTTTACTTTTCTTAATTTACATTTTTCCTGTTCTATTCTTCCCCAATGCCTGCTGTCGTCTTCATTACCTGGTCTCTCTACAACTCCAAAGGAACTGAACCATGGATTCTAACCTCAAGAGCCAGAAACTTCCTTCCAAACTCTTCATTCTGGTGGGCACCAGGTGCTCAAGTACTGTCAGCCCTCGAACTGTCAGCAAGGGCTCAGGTGGCAGATAAATGAACAGTAGTTCTCATTCTTTTTGACCTCAGGACTGACTCTTTATTTGGATGGGGTAAGAGACTGAACCCAGTCTTGAAAAGTAAGAACTCTAATTCTTAAGCCCGCACCCCCCTTTTTCTGCTTTGATAATTTTCAAGATAGTGGTACCCTTGATACCTGGGCTGGCCTGTGTTTGGATCTTCCTGCCTGTGCTTCCCTGCCCTGCCAAGATTGTCTTTCTGTTTCCAGGTTGTTAGTTGTTGGCACTATTTTTAAAACTCAGGATAGTTCACATCATTTTGAATTTTTTTCAGTTAATTAAAAAATAATTCATACATGATAGAAAAATAAAAGCAATTTAAAACTTAATTGTATACCAAATTTTAGGTGGAAGGTCACTTCAAAAGCATTGTAAAATGTTTATAAAATGCAAAGACTCTCAAGAAGACAGCAAATTTACTCACCACATTGTATATGTCCTTTTATGCATAGTTGTCAGGTCATATAGTACCCAGAATTTAATATTCTTATTCTACCAAGAAAATATTCTTCGAATTAATTATATAAACCTTCTCTATTGAGGGATAGATATAGATAAAATTGAATATAGGTATAGGTTATAGCTAATATTGAATGGCCTAATTAGGTGTCTGCACATATATCTATAAAAGCATATATATATTATATATATACATATATACACATATGCATATGTGTATATGTAAACATTTGCAACAATTAAATGAAAAATTATTTATAATTTCCACTTAATTGCACCATTGATTATATATCACTTAATGATAACCTCTATTTTTGTATTTGAGAAGATATATTAGGATAATGGATTTAAGAGTGATTTATTTTATTTCTTTTATAATGGCAGAAATATTGACTGTATATACCAAGATAACACAGACTTTGAAGAATTCCACTGCATATTTTTCTTGAGTCTCACCAGACCCTCAGGCTGCACAGAACTACAGTCTAAAGGTGTGGCTAGAATTCTAAATTCCACCCAGCACCTACCTTATCCTACCTGTTGGTGAGTCATGCTGTTTCAGCCTTCCCTGACTCTGGCTGGATTTTGCTATTCCCTCTAAGACTGTTAAACAGCTGTGGGGAAAGGCAGAGTGATTTCTACACTTCCTTCCTGGAACTGGGAGGTGCACAAGAGACAGGATAAGTGGATTCAGGGAAAAATTGCTACATGTTTTAGTGACATAATGGATTACCATTTGTCACGACCCTCAGCATGCAGCAACTTACCTGGAATTCACTTTTTCTGCCTCATGTAGTTCTACCAGTTCCAGGAGGGCAATGCAATGTAGAAATCACTTTGCCTTTCCCTCAACAACACAAGATCAATGTTCTATCTATCTATCTATCTATCTATCATCTATCTATCATATCTATCTATATTTATTAATAAACATCTATATCATCATAGCTATAACCTGTCAACAGTCTTTCTATATAGTCTTTACTATACTGGCCTCTTGTTGTAGGACTACGCTCTACTATACATATATGTACTTCCTAGAGGTGTGCTTTAGTTGATATGAAGTTTCCCCTCCACCAGTTCAGGAATTGAAGGTTTGAGCACCAGCTAGTGTTGTTAATTAAGAGGTGTCTGGATAGTGAGGATGCAAGCTTTATTGATGGCTATAAGGATTGAGGGCCTGATCAGAGGAAGTGGGTCATTGCATCCTTGAAGAGTGTGTTGCATACCCTAGTCCCTTCCTCTGTCTCTGTCTTCGCTTGCTGACCACCATGGGATGAACGACTTCATTAGCCATATACTTCCACCATGATATTCTGCCTCATCTCAGCCCAGAAACAATGGAGCTAGCCAACCATAGACTGTAACTTCTGGACACATGAGCTAAAATATATAAACTGTTTCTCTCAGAAATTGGTCATAGTGATAAAAAAAAATCTAACAGAAGCTGCCATGCAAAGTAAAAAAATGGGTAATTTAGTAAAACAGAAATATATTGTCTTACAGTTCTAAAAGATAGAAATCCAAATTTAAGGTGTTGGCAAAGCTGTTCTCTTTCCCTCTCTATAACTGTAGCTCTCTGAAGGTGCTAGGGAAAGATCTATTTAAGCCTTACTCCTAGCTTCTGGAAGCCTAAGGTGTTCCTTGGCTTGTAGATGGCCATCTTTTCTCTGTCACTTCCTGTCATCCTTCCCTCTAAGTATCTCTCTCTCTCTCTTTTTCTCTCTCTCTCTCTCTCTCTCTCTCGGTCCAAATTTCCTCTTTGTATGACAACACTAATCATATTGGATTAAAATTTGTCCCAATGTACTTTTTCTACTTTCCACAAAGATCCAATTTCTAAGCAAGGTTGTATTCTGAGGTGCTAGGTAATAGAAATCCAGTGTAAATTTGAGGGGTATTACTGTCCCAAAAACAGAATATCAGCCAGCCAGCCATGAAATCCAGAACTACCACAGTTCCTTGCCCCCATCAATCCAGAAGAATTTAGAAGTCTGGGGTTAGTGGTATTTCCCTGGAAAGCAGATTTTTTTTTCTTACAACAAATTTGAAATGGTTAAGTTCAGTTGCACACAGAGCATTTATGCACTATTGGAAGTGTGACCTGTGTTTGCTATCAAAAGATCCTGAAGTCCAAACATGCTTTCATTCACAGATCCTAAAAAGTAAGCTCAGTTTTCCTCTGAATTTTAGATGAAGGAAACCTGTGATCACAATGCAGCATACAGTGCTCAGAAGACAGCTCTGGGCAGTTTGACCTCTTTTCCATGTTTACAGCTACTGATGCCAACCAGGCTTTCCTGGATTGGGGTTAACCCTCTCAGTCGAATTGTGGTACTCATGCTCAGGCTCTAGCGCCAGTGAATACTAGAGACCTTAGCTCTTACCACACCTCTGGAAACAGTGACTGTGTGGTCTATGCAACATGGCCTTTCTAGCATCTATTTCACTGTGTTCAATTTTCCTAACTGAATGGTGCTTAATATCAGATTCCAATGATATGTCTGTATTACTGGAAAGCACTATGAAGTTATCCAAATCCATTATTTCTTTTTTTTATTTTATTTTATTTTATTTTATTTGAGAACATACTGTACAGAGGGGTTACAATTACATGGTCAGGATAATGCATACATTTCTTACCAAGCATTGCAGCCTCCTCCTTTGTTTACCTTTCACCTCCCTTCCCAGCCTCCCCCCTCCCCCCCACCCAATCATACCCCCCTCCCCCCCCCCCACACCGACATTGTAAAGCTGGTTTTGACATGACATTTTGTACTTCTCATTGTTGCAACAGGTCCACCTGAATCCTTAAACGACTTGTTTGTCCCCATCTCCTCCACATGTTATACTGACATCAAATATAGTGAAAGCGGGGGTTACACTGTGGGGGAGGGACATACAAAGCAACAAAGAAATAAATGCGTTAGAAACACATGCATGAAAGAAACAAAAACATTAAAATACATATTTAAGGGTTCGTTTTCCTAACATCACATTATCTGACCTTTTCCGCTTGACTCATACCTATACTAGATATTGCAAATAAGGGAAAATCCATTATTTCTATAAGTTCAGAATGGTAAACCCAAATTGCTATTCATTTATATGCTTTAGAAATAAATTGCTATTTTATTTATGCATTGTTTTTTCTATATTCAAGTTATTCATGTAAAAGAGTTATTCGTAAAAAATAGGACAGGTCTCCTATTTCCTATTTTCATCCACATTTCTATTAATAAATAACAAAATGTAGGTGGCATGAAGTCAAATGGGAAAGGAATATGATACACATTAATGCTTCCTAGGTACCTGGGCACTGTACCCATGTGATCACATTTCAACCTTACAAAAGTCCTGCCATCTGCATGTACTGTGTCCACTCTAGGGAACAGAAACTGGAGCAGCCATGGGGAAGTTTGGCTGTGGTCCATCTCCCATGCACAGGGCAATCTGACATCCATCTGTCAGTTTATCTTTTCTAAGAACTGGTAAACTGGACCCAAGTGTCACCTTTCTAGGATCCCTTTGCTTTGAACATGCCACTTTCACCTATTCGGTATAAAGTTAAAGGCTATTTCAATGAATTTATTTACAGCTCCAACAAAACTGAAAATGTCTGAAGTAAAGAATACAACATTTACTTTAACAGGTCATGAGTACAGTTTATTAAATAAATGCTGAAAACAGACTGGATGACTTGCCCTGGAAGATGTTTATCTTGAAGCACATATTTTAGATTTCTCTACACTGTACTTGAGTATTTAGAAGCACTTTATAGATTCATTTCCTGTGCATTCTACTTGGGGGTTTACTTCTCCAATAGCCAACTTGATTTGTCAAACTTTTGCATAGGATGAAGATCTATTCATAGGGAAACTACAGTCAAATATGGATGCATGTCTATAAATGTGTAACTGCGACCTGCCTGGGACTTCCATTGTGTTCAAAATAAGAAAGGAAATGGAGTATAATTCCTTTTGGGCAGGGATCAGATCATTCTGGAGGTGAGATAGTTCCTGTTTCCCAAGAGCTTCTCTTCATTAGGTATTTAAGGAACATGAGCAGCAAGTACAGTAACAGGACCTCCTCCACAGCCAAACCAAACCTTGTTCATCTATATGCTCCCCATTCCTGGGAAAGGCCTCATATACAGGAGGAATTCAATGAATTTTTGGTGAATTAGTGAATAAATGATGGAACCTTTGTTTTTAATTTCTTCGGGGTATGTGGTTCACAGTCGAAGGCCTAGGGAGAGTGTCTGAGGTGTCTGAGGGCTTTTTGTTTGTTTTTGTTTTTGTTTTTAGTTTGGTTAGTTTTGTTACATTGGGTTTGTTGCTTTGTTTGTTTTGCATTTTGCAGAGCTGAACTCATGGCCGTGCATTTACCAGGCAAGTGCTCTTACACTGAGTTAAACCCCCCAACCCCGGGAGAGAGTATAGATACAGAATAATCCACTAGTGATTCCTGACTACAATTCTATATTCCAAACAGTGCAGTCACTTGAAAAAGGTCAGAGAACAAAGTAAAAGATAAACTCCTTCTTTCCTTCAATGTGGATCCAAAGAAGAATGTGAACCACGGCGAACCTTTCCTTGCCCATATCCTCATTATTCTTTTCCATTTCTCTCCACCCACTCTCAGTCAGACAAATATGAAAGAGTTGAAATTTGCAAATCTGTCAATGCTTCATTTGTTTCCCATCTGTTTCCTGGAGATGCCTGAGCCCTTAGACTTTTTAAAATGTCTGGCCTGGACTTTGGGTGTGAGTGACAACTTCAGACAATGCAACAGTAACTTCTTTTTTTCCAGTTATATCCATCCCATGACTCGATGCAGTTCATTTACCTGTAAAAAAGGAAGAGTAACTACAAAAGAGGATTACAGAACATTCAGAGGCAATCAAGGGAGGAAAATACACCAAGTGCCAAGAGGGCATTAAGTAGCAGAGCTATCCACAGGAACAGAACAAGCTTAGAGCCAGAGAGGGGGAGAAAGAAATCATCCAGGGACAATTTTTGTGCTTTACCAATCTGGGGTTTTATCAGAAACTGGTCATTCAAATTTCTATTTTTGTTAATTTGAGAAGTAAACATAGTTTGCTGGGTTTCGCTTATAATTTTATTTAGGGCATCTCTAAAAGACTGTTATTATTGGCAAAGAAACATTTTTGAAGCAACCTGTACTATGAAGAATGCATATTCTTAGTTTTTATTTTCCTTTTACATTGAGGATTGAGCTCCTGGTCTCATACATGCTGAACCCGAGCTCTATCACTGAGTTCCACCCCGGCCTGAGAATTTGCATTCTTAATTCTATCTATACATAGTATATACAGAATATGGAGACATCTGGGGTCCTGGAATTGGGGCTATATATGATGCCACAGAATATGCGGCATTTCCTCGAAGATTTACTTGAAGATCTAAAGAGGACATTGATTTTGTAAAAATTGAATACATGTGCCTGTATCATGCAATCTAACTGGAATTCAGGCATGAATTTTAAAGAAAAATTGGACTTATCAAATAACTACCACTTGAGTGGCAGCTGCTTTGGATCAGCAAATGTCCCTTTCTCTTCACCTTGCAGGTCACCCGCAGGTCCCCAACTACTGGATCACCAGGCAAAGAGATGGAGGAGGAGCCTTTACGTGTGCATTTGCACATGGCTGAGACACTTTCTTGTAAATTCTCATTCTCTGTGGTTATAATTTCTGCTGTGGAATATCAAAGGCATCATTCCTTTGGTCCTGCCTTACTTATCCCCACTATTTCTCTTATCTTACCAGTTCTTTCAGCCTGTGACTCCACTGGGCTTTGAAGAAAACTAATCAAACAAACAAAATCAGATATGTGGAACATGACTCATTCTCCGTCCATTGCCCCCATTTTTATACCACTCCCCAAAGGACTGCATTTTCTGTAGTGAGTCATGGGGAGTAGGTCTGAGCAATGACAATATTCCAGCCCAAGATGTGGCTGAAGAAACCAAGAGAATGGATCCCAAACAGTAGCGGTGGGAGTTAGGAGATCAAAATTCAATTTGTAGTATCTTTGTGAATGATTCATATACAGGATGAGGTAGAAGTACTTAGGGAAGTTGAGTATGATTCATGCCATAAGAGGTAAAGAACTGGAAAACTTCCTTTCCCCTCTCAATGCTTGGGAACAAAAGCAGAAAACACCCTTAAATTTTTGGGCAAAATGGCCAGCCTGTGACATGGACATGCCTACCTTCTCATACTCTGCCTTCAATTCTTTCTGTTAACCAATGTCAGTGTTTGTACCCCCAGAAGATAGTGGGATACAGATGAAGACGGGCTGAAGTGGTTTTTGTGGCATATCTACGTCACATAATCTTCTCTCCCCCCCCATTTCTAGCCTAATAAATTTTCCTATCACTTAAAAACTTTAGACACAATGATACTAAAAAGAGCTCAGCTTTGGAGCTAAATAGATCTGCATCCAAATTGCTTAGTCTCTCATTCACATGTGTATTTATTAAGTATGGATAACATATTATCTTTAAATAAGGGGTGAAAGCTAAGACAGAAGGATAGTCTATGATACTATTCATTGATCCACTTTGTAGTAGTTATCTGTTGCTATATAATAAATTACTCCAGAACAGAGTGGCTTCAGGTAACACTGATTATTTCACAGTTTCTGTGGGTTAGGAATCTGTATACAATGTACCTGGGTGCCTCTGGTTCAGTATCTCTCCCAAGGTTACAATACAATCAAGGCTACAGTCTCATTTGAAGGCTCAACTGAGGGAAAGCCTACATCTCAGTTCACTCACGTGGTTGTTAGCAGGCCTTAACACCTCATTAGCTATTTATTAGAGATGCCAGTTCCTTGCTACGTGGGCCTCTCCATGGGAAAGTTTACAACTTGGCAACTAGCATGGTTCAGATTGCCAAAGAAAGAAATGAGAGAAGCCACAGACTTTTTGCAACCTAATCTTAAAAGCAATAACCCTTTAACTTTTTCATATTTCATACACTAGAAGAGAGTCACAATACTCAACCTATGCTTGAGTGGAAGGGGTTTATGTGAAAGAATAAACACCAGTAAAGATGATCATTAAGGGCCATCTTAGAGATATTTATTAAGAGTCTGTTTATAGTTGTAATCCCAGCTTCTAGGGATTTAGAGGCAGAAAGATCATGAGTTTGAGCTAGCAAGGGGCAAAAATAGGGAGATACTATCTTAAAAACAAAATTAAAGCCGTATGCCGGTGGCTCATGCCTGTAATCCTAGCTACTCAGGAGGCTGAAATCAGGAGGATCACAGTTCAAAGCCAGCCTGGGCAGGAAAGTTGGTAAGACTCTTATCCCCAATAAACCATTAGAAAACCACAAGTGGCGTTGTGGCTCAAGAGGGAGAGCGCTCACTGCACTCACCTTGAGCTGAAGAGCGCAGGGACAGCGCCCAAGCCCAGAGTTCAAGCCCCACGACCGACCTCCCCCCCTAAAAAAATTAAAATTTGGGTCTGCGGCATGCCCTAAATGACAGAGCATTTATCTGGCAAGCACACAGCCCTGAGTTCAATCCCTAGTTATGGGGCAGATGACAGTAAACTGTTTTGCTATGTGATTTAAACATATAAAAGTAAGTGAAATTACACATGGTTCCTATTGTCATGCAGCTTATAAAAAGAGATCCAAGCACAAATTTATGTAAAATTGGGACTCTTAGTGCTAAGAAACTTACCATTAGTAATCAGTGGATACTTTCCTTTAAAAAAGTGACTGCTAAAGTCAAGGTCTTATAGTATTCCAGAAAAAGGAGGGAGGGACAAATCATTTCTAGGCAGAGAATGTCATGTACAAAGGCACTAGTTTGGTGGGATACCCTTACATTTTTAATACCAAATGATGACACAGACCAACATGGAGACAATATGTACTGTAGGTGCTTGTTTAACTTCATTTTGGTCAATAGTAATTCAACTCAGAGAGGGGTTTTGTTCTCTGCCTTGCCCCAAGGGCTGCGTTGATAACTCAGAAGCTGGACATTTGAATCCTATTCGATCTGGAATCAATGCAGATTCTGATTAGATTAATTCCAGAATTTCTCATCAGCATCACATGGGAGCTTAGTGGAAAAGCAGCTCTTTAGGCTCCAGAGCAGGTGTACATATGAATCATTTGGGAAAGTCTGGGCTACCTCCCAAAAGATGCTGTTCCTGATGGTGTGGGCGGAACTCA
Source organism: Dipodomys spectabilis (assembly GCF_019054845.1). NCBI lineage: Eukaryota > Metazoa > Chordata > Mammalia > Rodentia > Heteromyidae > Dipodomys > Dipodomys spectabilis. The sequence goes on along the minus strand of NW_024870686.1, from coordinate 7,421,202 downwards.
AGAACCTACATTTCTATAAAGCTTCCAGGGGTGTTACTGCCATCATCACACTTTCGATAGTGCTATTCTAGGCTCCCAAAGCTCAAATTATAACCCAGGACATCATAGAAAAGACTTTAAATGGTGGCCCTGACTGGGGGTAAATAAGAAGAGGAAGGAAGAAGGGGTTATCCTCTTTCCCTTCTGATAGAGGAAGTAAAGAGGCATTGGAGGGATGCTATCTATACCCTGGTGACCCCTGCATTTGTTAGTTTTCCATCAAATACCTGAAGTGATCAACTTACAAAAAGTATTGTTTTGCCACGCAGTGGTGGCTCACACCTGTAATCCTAGCTATTCAGGAGGCTGAACCTAAGGATCGAGCAGGAAAGTTGGTGAGATTCTAATTAACCCCCAGAAGACTAGAAGTGGTGCTGAGTCTCAAAGAGGTAGAGCACTAGCCTTGAGCATAAAGAGCTCAAGGATAGCACCCAGGCCCTGAGTTCAACCCCCACAACCAACAGCAACAACAACAAAAGTATCATTCTGACTCATAGACCTAGAGGTTTCAGTTTATTGTCAACTGGATCTGTTGCTTTTAGGTGTGTGGTAAGATGCGCATGATGATGGGAGTATGTAACTGAGCAAAACTGTTTACTTCATGATCACAAGGAAAAAGAAAGAGAGAGAGTAAAAGAGAGAGAAAGGAAGGAAGGAAAGGAATAAAAGAGAGAGAAAGAAAGCAAGAAAGAAAGAAGGAAAGAAAGAAAGAAAGAAAGAAAGAAAGAAAGAAAGAAAGAAAGAAAGAAAGGAAGGAAGGAAGGAAGAAAGAAAGAAAGAAAGAGAAGAAAGGAGGGAAGGAAGGAAGTGAGGAAGGGAAGGAAGAGAGGGCGGAAGGAAAGGAAGGAAGAAAAGGAAAGAAAGAAAAAAGAAAAAAAAGAAAGGAGGGGAGAAGGGAGGGAAGGGACTGGTATCTCTTTCAAGGGTATACCCTGAATGACATGAAGACCTTCTACCAGGCCTCACTTCCTTTTTTCTTTTTTAAAGTAAATGGAGTAAGTTTATTTGAAAGTGAGATGAAAGCTGGCTCTAGAGGGGACCTCAAAGAAACATTCGATGGAGACCTCTTGGGGGAGTGGTCATTATAGTGTAAGACTCCATTTATATCTCCTCACGGGCTTTGCACTGATTGCTTGTTGCAGACCCCATTTCTTAAAGGATATAGTCACTCTCAATAGCTTCATGCTAATCCTTACCACATGGGCCTTGGAGGGTACCTTAAGACCCAAATTATAGTACCACCGCAGATAGCTAGACAGTATTTTCTTTCAGGGACCATCAGAACTGCCTTTGAATCAGCAGCCAAGGTATATTTTTAATGTTGCAGCTACATCCCTTATCGATGCATTTTAACTCAAATAATAACTTTCCCTTCAAGGAGCACTTATGTGTTTATGGGAGAGCATCAGACCATAGGCCTGAAGTACTGAAGTCAGACAATTGGATTTAGACTTAAAAGACCTAGGAGGGATACTCAGCTATATTACGCCCTAGAGATGGGACTGGTAACATCTCATCTACACCCATTTCTCCATCTTGAAATGAAAATAATGCCAGCCTCAATTACTAGGCAATACTGTAAGAATCCAAACAGGTTATCTTGTAAGAATCTAAAAGTGAGTGAGGCTTCTTTACCTTTTCCATGTCTCCTCCTTCTCTCTTTTCATCTTTTCTCTCATCGTTTTGTCTCTTTCTGCTTAATCTTTCCCTTCCTTCCCATGAGTCCGGCAGGGAGCCCAGAGAGCATCCATGTGGCAGAGTAGGGTCAGGTGTGACAAAATGGAGACCAAGTAGAATTGGGAGAGTCTCCTAGTGGTGGCAGTGGTGGTCGCGGTGGCGGTGGTTGGTGGTGGTGGAGGGTAGTCTGGTTCCAGAAGTTACCTTGAGAAGTTGGAAGAGGATTCCAGAGTCAGTGGAGGTAGAAGTAGTTCTAGGTACAAGGAATTAGCTATATAGAGGGAAATAAATCAGGTAGATGATAGGTAGGTAGATAGATAGACAGACAGACAGACAGACAGACAGACAGACAGACAGACAGACAGACAGACAGACAGACAGACAGACAGACAGACAGATAGATAGATAGATAGATAGATAGATAGATAGATAGATAGAAATAAAAGAAGACAATGGGACTTAAGGTCCCACTGTTGGAGAAGAAAGTTGCCAATGTAGAAAGATCAACACTACCTAAGTATCAGTCAAAATGTATAGCACTCCATGTTGACTTCTGAATTCCTTGTGCACTTAGAGAATCCAGAGCTCCCTAAAGAAGTTGTTGATTCCACAGCTGAAGCAGGATGTGTTCAAGATATGTAGCAGAAAGTGAAGGGATGTTCTAGAATGATAGAATGCTAACAGGAGCTAGATAGACCTCCCACTGGCTATATTGGAGACAGTCTGAGCATGAAAATAGTGATAGAAGTGATAGGTATAGTTGATTGATGTAACTGGAAATCATTGGTCCAGAAAGATAGGAAGAAATGAGTAAATTTTTATGACAAATGGAATACTTGCATTGTCTTAAATTACCTCTACATAAAATACCCACTAGTCATAAAAAGAGGGAGAATAAGACTTCAGTGGAGAGGCCCAGCAGACACATCGTAATCAAAAGTGATCATATCAAATCCTACCAGGTAAATAATATGACTATCCACAGAGCATGCAATAAGAAGGCCACAGCATCTTTGGAGATAGTCCAGTCAAAGATCCATAGCTTGAATGCAATCAAAAAGAAATAATTACTTTCTCCAATACTGAAGCCCTGTCAAAGGACTTCCATAAAATAAACTGATCTGAAATATTCAGAAGTGTCAAATCATGAAGGGAAGGCCAAGGAAGTGTTCCAGACCAGAGGAGATTCAAAAAGTAATTGCAAAATGCGATCCCGGAATTTGTTATAAATAGTATTATAGGGGAAAGTGCAATTTAAAAAAAAAAATAAGTCTGAGGATTTGAGGATGGTAACATAGAAGTTTTTTTTCCCCTGGCTCTGATCAGGTAGTGTATGTATATGAGAATATTCTGATGGGAAACAGTGTTGATAACTAATTTGGGGGGGGGGTGAGTTCTTGTTCTCTATTTGCAACTTATCTGAATGTTTGAGATGATTTCAAATAAAAATCCAAACAGTGACGCACATCAATGTGTGTAAAAGCTACAAGGCAATTTCCAAAGGACAGATGGAATGACATCATCCCTCCATCTGCCTATTTGCTCCATGGAAAATCATCACCATGCCTGTCTCTTCTTAAGGATTATGTCAACTCTGTCTCCTCCGTCACTTCCAATAGCATCACCTGGTTTAGGTTCTCATCATTAATCAGCAGAGCTCACGCAATGGTCTCTTAGCTCCTCTTGCTGTCTTCAATGTCAGCATTTCTTTTTGGCTCCTGGCTAGCAAAACTATTCCTCAAATCAGTGGCTGAGTAATTTTTTTTTTGTTGGTCATGGGGCTTGAACTCTGGGCCTGGGCACTGTCCCTGCACTCTTCAGCTCAAGGCTAGTGTTCTTCCACTTGAGCTACAGTGCCATTGCCAGTTTTCTGGTGGTTTATTGGAGGTAAGAGTTTCATGGAGCTCATTTCCATTAGGCACAAGAGGTCTTTCTTTGCAGTTGTTTTTAATATACTATGTGATTTTTTGTTTCCTTTGTATGTTCTTCCCCTTATAGTACCTATCTGTTGTTACTATACTTAATTTTTGTACCCTGCATCTTGTATATACATTTGTCTAATTTGAGGAGTGGAAAGGGAATAATAAAATGCTGAAACAGGAAAACAGGATGACCTATTGCAACCATGATACCCCTAAGACACTTTGTTGGAAATGAACTTTACAACTTTGGGGTGGGGGGGGGAGGAGAGAGGGAGTTGGGGGAGAAAAGGGATAGTGGGTGAACAACAAAGGAGGGGGTAACAATGTTGGACCAGAAATGTACTCATTACCTTACTCATGTAATTGTAACCCCTCTGTACAGCATCTTTACTATAAAATAAAATTTAAAAAATAAAGTAATAAATAAAATGTAAAAAAAAAGAGTTTCATGGACTTTCCTGCCTGGGCTGGCTTTGAACCATGATCCTCAGATCTCAGCCTCCTGAGTAGCTAGGATTCAGATGTGAGCCACTGGCACCTGCCTTGTTTTTATTTTTTATTTTTTGCTAGTCCTGAGGCTTGAACTCAAGGCCTGGGTACTGTCCCTGAGCTTCTTTTGCTCAAGGCTAGCACTCTACCATTTGAGCCACAGCATCACTTCCTGCTTTTTCTGTTCATGTAGTACTGAGGAATTGAACCCAGGGCTTCATACATGCCTGGCAAATACTCTACCACTATGTCACATTCCCAGCCCCTAGCTGAGTAATTTTTAAAGCTCAGATGGTCCTGCTTAAAGTCCTAACTCTCCATTCCAACACTGCCTGTCCAGGAAGAGCTAACTAATTAAACATTCTGTATTCCAGTTACAATCTGTCCTGCCTTAGCCTTTTCTACTTCCGTTTCTTCCTCTTGTGGAAGAATAATCAACACTGAACGATTGACCTTCCCATAACCTACTGGTGCCTTCTTGCCTCTGTGCTTCAGTAATGCTGTCTGCTCAGCTTTCTTCCCACAGGAAGACTCTTTGCTCATTCATTATGATACACCTAAAATGGGTTTTCACTGCAAAGTCTTCCTTGATCCCCACTATATCACCCCAACTCCAACTGTATGCTCCAGTAACTCTTAGTACTAATCTTTCCCTTAATAATGGTCATTGTAATCATTTCCTCTTGCTATATTTGATCCTCTCCAGGCTCTGACTTTCCTTCCTTGTTTCCTTCCTTCCTTTCTTCCTTTCTTCCTTTCTTTCTTCCTTTCTTCCTTCTTTTCTTCCTCCATCCTCTCCCATCCCTCCTTTCTTTCTCCCTCCCTTCATTCATTCTACCATTCTGGGGGTTGAAGTAAGATCCTTTTACTTGTTTCATATGTGATCTACAACTTAAACCACACCCTCAGTCGTTTTTTTTTTGCCGTCCAGGTAGGCTGGGATCAGAGGCAAGCCCAATTTATTAGTCAAGATGGAATTTTACCAAAATTTTGTTCAGCTGACTTCAAACCTTAATCCTCCCAATCTCTACACTCAAAGTAGTTGGGATTAAAAGCCTGAGCTCTTACATCCAGCCCAGTGTCTCAGCTCTTTAAGAGCAGACTTTGTCTTAATGTGGTTAAAACCAACAAAATAGCTGGATGCAGGTGACTCATGCCTGTAATCCTAGCTACTCAAGAGGCTGAGATCTGAGGACTGTGGTTCGAAACAAGCCCAAGCAGAACAGTTCTCATGAGACTCTTATCTCCAATTAACCATCAAAAACTGGAAGTGTGTGCTTCAAGTGGTAGAGTGCTAGCCTTGAGTGCAAAGAGGCTCAAGGACAGAACCCAGGCCTGAGTTCAAGCACCACAACTGACAAAAAAACAAAAACAAAAACAGAACAGCATAGTTCCCAGAAGCACCATGATGGTATTGAATAAATGCCTAAGAATAACTGAAGTGATGATATAGCAGTGCTGTGCAGATTATTATCAGTGCACAGACCTGAGCTCGCCTACTAGAACAGAAGAGCCTGCAGTAGGTGGAGGAAAAGTTTATGAGTCTGGGCCATACATAGAGATACTTAAGAAATTCTCACTCATTGCCCCACGCCATTAAGATGTGCTTTCTATCACTCTTGAAGTATATACTTTTTATCCCTTTTCCACATGACAAAAGGACTCTGATAGTCTCTCAGCTTCCTTACTTGGAGAGATTCAGGGAGTTATCGCAGCTGCGATCCCAGGCAGCAGCCATAGTGTGCAGAAGCAGTAGGAAGACACAAGCTGAAGTGTACACCACTTGTCCCCACCTATGGGAGACACCAGAACATGAATGAGCAAAGGCAAAAACGGAGAGATAAGGTCCAGAATGCTGTATCATCCTGTATCAAACCTGGCCAGCGCCAGAGTCAACTGTCAAAGTTGAGTTTGGAGGGAAGGGGGTGAGGCGGAACACGAACAGAGTGGAGGAAAAGAGAGGACATCATGCAGAGTTTGCCTCCTATCCAGCTGGCACTTGGATGGTCACTTGAGTGTCAGCAAGGTGGTAGTGGTGGCTTAGTACATTCTCTGTTACTATAACAGACTACCTGAAGATGGCTAATTTGTACAAAAAAATTATTTAGCTCATGGTTCAGGAAGCTGAAGTACAGAATAGGGCAGCTGCATCTAGTACTTTAGTAAAGAAGAAGGACAAGCAGGTACCTAAGGCCCGGCCTTATTTTATAACAGTCACCTGCTTCCCTCTTAAGGACTTACCTCTCAGTGTTGTCACAATGATGATCAAATTTCAACTTGAGTGTTGGAGGGCATATACCAAGTGCTAGTAGATACAACGGTGATGAAGTTGATTTGTTTATAGGTTCCTGAGTAAATCAGATATCAAGGAGCCATTGTTGACCAATACAGCTTCTTAGATAATCACAAGCAGTTTTGCTTATGCCAAAGCCTCTTTGTTTTGGATGATATTTCAGTTATAAGAGCGATGCATCTACAAGGAAACCCAATGTTCTACTTGGGCTAACCAATCATGACTATCAGGAGCTGAATAAAAAAACCCTGCTGAGCCCTAGCTAAGAGCGTAGTAATAAATCACCCAAGGCACTGTAAAGACCATTGGGAGTCAATAATATTCAAAGTTAAATTAATTTCAAAGTTTTTCCAATAAAAGTTTAGGTAATATAGGCATATATATATATATATACATATATATATATATATATATCTTTAAACTAGCACAAAAGAAATTAAGGAGTGAGTCATTCTACTCAGAAAAGATTTGAAAAACTAGGAGTAGCAATTCTTTTATAAATCAAGCTGCCCACATAATTTAAAAAGAGCTGGAAGTCAGAGAAACTGTAATAAGCCCCCCAAATGACAAAGGAGCACAATGTAAACATCAATTATACCCATCCTTCATGTTCAAGAGTGATTAGACACTGGTAAAAACAAACAATTCAGCAATTGAAACTCTGAGAGTTGCAAGAGCTTGGATTCCAAACCTGAGATTCAGGACTACAATTCTAACACGTTTTAGGGTCTTTGTTACTCCTCTAACTCAAAATGTAAATTCAAATTTCTCCCTTTTCCTTTAAAACCTCCTCAGTTTTTGTATTTGTGCTTTTCCCTCTGATTTATTAGCTTTCCCTGTGTTTGGAGTTGGTCAGACAATTTTTAAGTCAACTAGAAAGGGGTTTGTGAAAGTAGCCACAGCCCCATCAGTAAACCCCATGTGAGAAAGAGTGCTTTCTTTTTTTGGGGTGGGGGGTGTCTGGTTCTGGGACCTGAACTCTGGGCCTGGGCGCTGTCCCTCAGCTCTTCAGCTCAAGGCTAGCGGAAAAAGTGCTTTCTAGTTATTTTTCTGTGAAATGGTTGTCTTGATTATCTACCATGTTATGATAAACCTCAGAGGCTACAAAAATACTATTGTTTTATTAATTGTCATAGATCTTGTTGGTTGACCATTCAGCCAAATAGTTCTGGTCCCTCTCTGGTCTATTCTTGAAGCCGCTGTCAATTGCTGGTTGGGCTTAGAGACGTTTGAAGATTCTGCTAGGGTGCTGGGAGAGTTTGGTCCCTTTCCCTGTCCCCAGGACCTGAGAAACTTCCTCCCACAATTCTGATTATATTGCCACATTGCCACCTAAAGATATGCTTATTTACCCTCTCATTAGCAATCAATGGTTTGCCTATTTGTTTCACCTTTGCTAATTTTCCAATTTCCTAACTTTACCTACTAGTATGTGTGCGCATGTGCACGCATGCACATGCCTGTGACAGTGCAAGGGCTTGCTCAGGGAATGGCATTGTCCCTGATATTTAATGATCAAGGCTAGTGCACTACCATTCAAGCCACAGCTCCACTTCTAACATTTTTGGTGCCTAATTGGAAATAAGTGTATCATGGACGTTCCTGCCCAGGCTGGCTCTGAATTCTCAGATCTCATACTCCTAAGTAGCTAGTATTACAGGCATGAGTCATTGGTGCTCAGCTTAAATCATTTCAGTGTAGTTTTATTTTTAATGTCCTATCATGATCTGTGATTTTGTTTAGATGTATTTTGCTTCTATGTTTATGTTGTCAAATTCACCAATGTCACATTTGAATTTTATTTTTAAAATAAGCTTCCCTATTTTAGGGCAAAATCAATTTATTTCCTCTAATTTTATGGTTCTATTTGTTACATTTAAGATTTTGATATATATTGAACTGAGTGAGATGTGTGAAGTATGTCATCAGCTATGTATCTAATTTTGTAATTTTTTCCAAATACCTAACTTAGTATTTCAACATTATTAAATAATTCTCTTCCACAGCGATTCAGGTTGCCACATCTATGAAACTAATCTTTTCACTAGGTATATATTTTTCTTGTTGTTGTTGTCAAAGTCTTCTTAAATTTTCTCTTGAACACATTAATACATATAGTACTTGTGTGATTTGAGTTTACCCCTATATATTTTGAGGGTGGGGTATTGGTACTATAACAAATACTTAACTTTCCTCCCATTAGAATCTACTAACAACATGATACATTCTATCTTTTCACTTTTTTAAAAATTTCTATGAAAACTGTTGATTTTTGTATATTAATGTCTAGAGGACTGCACTTTCATCCTTAATTTCAAAGAATTCTTGCAAATGTCCAAGGACAACAGGCATTTAAAGATGAGAAGTATTACTAGACACTGATGGCTATCATCTACAATCTTAGCTACTCAGGAAGCTGAGATCTGAGGATCATGGTTCTAAGCCAACGTGAGCAAGAAAGTTAGTGAGACTCCTATCTCCAATTAGCAACCAGAAAACTTGAAGTGGTAATGTGGTTCAAAGTGAAAGAATGCTAGCCTTGAGCAAAAAAAAGCTCAAGGACAGTGCCCAGGCTCTGAGTTCAGGCCCTGAGCCCATGACCAACAAGAGAGGAGCGGGGACAGAAAGAGAGAGAATGAGAGAGAGAAGATTATTATGTATACCAGAAAGCCTGTTTCCAGAAGCAACACCTTGTAGACACAATGAATTATCCAAATAAACTCTAAAAGACTTTGAATATTATAATTAATAAATAGTACATAGAGCATATGACTTACAAAATAATTACCTTCAACATGTTAAGAAAAAGATAAATTTGTACAAATCTACAGAGAAGTTACAAAGACTAATCATAATGTATTGAAAATGAACTGAAAACAACTCCTAAAAATGAAAATATAATAATTAAAATAGAATTTTAATGGATAGATTTAGGATCAGATTAGACTCAGCTAAAGAGAAAACCACAAAAGTGGAACATAGGTCAGAAGAAATTACCCAGACTACAGATAAGAAAGACATGAGATCACTATGTATATGGAAAAGAAGATAGGCACAAAGGATAGAAAGGGAAAAAAAAACTTCCAATCAGAATTACAGAAAAGGGTCCAGAAGCAAAGAAGATTATATTTGAAGAGATAACAATAAATTTTCCAGAAATAATTGAAAAGATGTCAACTACAGCATCAAGCATACCAATGCAGTCCACACAAGTTTGACAAAAGCTATAAACAAATATACCTAGAAACATCCCAGAGAAACAGGAAAGGAAAAGGAAAAAAAATAAAATAAAAATGATCACGTTGGAAGGAGCAACTATTTAACAGTTGAATTCTCAGCTATAATTGTAGAATCAAATGAACAATTGACCATAATTGCCAAGCTAGAATTGGATAGGTAGTGAAACACTCTTTGAATGATGGGTCAAAAATGAAGATGTTTCCAGAAACAAAGCAAAAAGCACTTGTCATAAGCAGTATGTCTCTAATGGAGGAATTCAGACAGAAACTAATCTTAATTGGAAGGACTACAGTGTAAAAAAAATGAAGACAAGACACAAAAATAAACATATTTCGGGAGAACTGTGGCCAATAAAGCTATAAGAAAATGTGCAACAGCATTAGAGATCAGGGAAATCATTAAAATCAAGTATGATTTTTAAGTATAATTAATACGATTACATTTTCTATGCATTCAACTATAAAATTAGAAAACAATAGACAAAATCAAGTGTTGGAGGGCTCATGTACATATAATGTGAAGCTTTTCTTCACATTGCTTAGAGGACTATAAACAGACCATCATTTGTCATTATCTCTTAAGTTGAATACCTGCCTGTAGTCCAATTATTTTCCCTAAGCTTATATGTGTGATTTTTTTTGCACAAATAAAGGAGACATATATAAATAATGTTTATGATCATGGATTTAGCAAAAGCATAGAAATAACTCAAATGTTTTCAATAAGAGACCAGATGAATCGACTACTACAGCCACACAGAGATAATACATAGCCTTCAAAACAAATGGGTTATGGTTAACTGGAAACTTTTGTCTCAATACATTATATGAATACCCCGACAATTAAAGGCAAAGTTCTCTACAAGACTCACTCCATTTCAGATATCAGCCGCAAGTCTCAGGGGTCTTCATGTATACTTTCAATCCTTATAAATCAATGATTTATAAACATGATGGCTCTTCCTGTGACTCTCACAGATTTGCTAATTCACTAGGACAACGTCCAGAACTCAGGAAATCACTCTGTTTCTTCTTACAGTTTCATTATGAAGGATACAGTTTTATTATCAGGGACCAGCCAAATGGAAAGATGCGAGATCTCATGGAATCAGGCTGTGCCACTTTCCTGGCACATTCATGAATGGTAATGATCAGATAGCTCCACTGAGTTTGGTTGGAGTCTAGGCCTTTTGGGGAGGGGGGTCATTATGGAAGCATGAATAATTAAATGGTTGGACACGTCAGTAAACTCAATCTCTCGCCCCTTTCACCTCCCTGAAGATTGGGCTAGGTTCAAGTCTCAGCCTCAGGACCTAAGGATGGCCTTCCTGGTGACCAGTGCAAGCTCAAGCTTTTTTGGTGCACATCCTGAGTCATCTAATTACCTCACTTCTATCATTCAGCAAACTCCAAGGCTTTTTGAAGCTCTGTGCCAGAAACCAAAGGCAAAGAGCAGAAACACGCTTTCTTACTCATAACCCCCTTAATAACAACCCTCACACAAATACCTGTCTTGGGTTCTATTTCTTGGAAATAGAACCCAAGACAGTTCTTGACAAGGGTAGTTTTAGGAAATGTGACAGATCATTCCATTTCTGATGTGCTGTGTTCTGTGAAGAAGAGAGGAACCCAAGGGCTCTCTGGATGAGCTCTGCCCACACAACCTAGTGCCTGTGTGATTACTCAGCAAGCCGGCTGCCGACAACACACTGTGACACAGAGTGCTTGCTGTTCAAAACCTACGTGGCTCTGAGCTGATTAGTTAGTATTTAAGTATGAGTACACGTTACTCAGTATGAGATACTTCTGAGAAATGCAGGCAATATTAGATATTTGTGTGAATAAGACAGCATGTATTTTCACAAAACCTACCTGAGCTAGGCCTCAGCCACTTGATGTCACATAACATGGCACAATGTCTACAATAAACTTTTTTTAAGTAAGAGTACAAGACTAAAAACCAGGTCAAGTGTGGAACACATGTCTGTTAAATATTGGGGAAACAGAGGCTGGAGGATTTCAAGTTCCAGACCAACCTAGGGTTGAGACCCTGTCTCAAAATCACAAACACACAAACCAAAAGCAAACAAAAAACTCAACAAGCAAAAACAACAACAACAACATAAAAAACAGGCATGGGGGAACATTCAGAAGGCTGAAGCAAGGGTATACCTTGAGCACAGGAATTCAAGGGCAGCCTAAGCCATACAGCAATAGCAAAATCTAATCTAAAGCAGAAAAAGTGGCTAAAATAAGAACAAAAAAACCTATAGTGCATTAAATACACAAGCCAGTAACAAAAGTGTTTATTATCAAAGATTGTGTACTATAGTTTAACATGTGTGTATCATGTATGTGTTCTACCTTCACATGACTGACAGCCCAATGGGGTTGCTTACTTTAACGTCAGCACAAACAGATAAATAATGCACTGCCAGACTGTCATTTGGGCTGTTTTCACTTACACATTTGACACTTTTACCCAGTTGTTGAATTTTATAAGATAGTAAGTAATTGTATTTGTTGGAATCATATGTCAGTGACATTCACTCCATTGTAAAATAAATTCTACTAAAGCATAGGGAAAAGAGTTTAAAATAAGATAGATGCCAGTAGCTCAATGGCTACTCATGTGTCTAAGCTCTGAGGATTGAGATTCAAAGCCAGCCCTGGTAGACAAATCTGAGAGATTCTTATCTCCAATTAACCAGAAAAACCTGGAAGTGGAGGTGTGACTCAAGTGGTAGAGTACCAGCCTTGAGCAAAAAAAAGCCAAGTAAGAGCTCAAGGCCTGAGATCAAGCCCTAGTTCTGACTAGATAGATAAATAGAGAGAAAATGTAGATAGAGGTAGATAAATAATGTATAATCTCTGTACTGTTTGCCATCTTCTATCCAACACCCTTCCCTTCTTTGTAACCTCTCTGTACATCACCTTGACACTAAAATTAAACTAACAACAACAACAAAAAAGAATTGCCCTACCTTCAACTTCATGTTAAAAGACAAATTATTGCTAGGTGCCTGGTGGGCTCACACTGTAATCCTCACGATTTAGGAGACTGAGATCTGGGATTGTGATTCAAAACCAGCCTCCAATTAACCACCCAAAAGCTGCAAGTGAAGTTGGGGCTCAAGCAGTAGATTGCTAACCTTGAGCAAAAAATTGCCAGGACCTGAGGTCAAGCCCCAGAACTGGAGGGATGAGATAAAGAGGGAGGGAGAGAAAGAGAGAGAGAGAGAGAGAGAGAGAGAGAGAGAGAGAGAGAGAGAGAGAGAGACAGAGAGAGAGAGAAAGAGAGGAGGGAGGAGAGAGGGAGAGGAAGGAGAGAGAGAAAGGAGGGAAAATGTTCTAGACTATAGATCTTCATGAAGGAAAGTCAATTATCTTCATCAGGTTCTCTTATAGGAGTTTTTAATTCATAAAAAGAGCTGTTGATTCAGGCTCCCTGATGTACGATTCAAGACAACAATTTCAACTCTCTTGGAAATTGTAAACATGTTTTCATGTATCACTGCCATCTTCCAAGAGAAGGCTTTTACTTAAATAGTAAGAGTAATAGCATAAATGGAAAGAGTTAAGGAATATTCTAATTGTCCTTCTGTCTCCACTGTCATTAACCCTCACTGAATTTTATCTGGGCTCTGTTCCCCAAATGCTGTCATTACATTTCACATATGCTTTTTGCTATTTCAATAATAAGCTAATTTCCAGCAATAACTACCCTTGGTTAAACGTTACCCCTACCGAGTGTCTCATGTTCAATATAAGTACACACAACGTCACCTCCTGGGATTGCTTGTGCTTTTCTTTTACAATTGAGATTTATTACGTTACACATTAAATTGTACCCAGATCAAGAGGGATGTTTAAATATATAGCCAAGAAGTATTTTCCTTAGTCCTTAATTCCAACTTAAGATTCTTATAATTCTATCCCTAAATATCACCAATTTCAAAAATCACCTTCAAAATGACCTTTGATTAATATTTAATCAACTCAAGTTAAACAGGCCAAACTCCTTCAAGTAATCATTACACATCACAGCTGTATAAACTTAATATATTCACTTTCCTTTGCAAGTCATTTGAATGCCTACTTCTTAGTCAAAGTTTTCCTAAGAACCTGATTCTTGAAACTTTATTCAATGAAACTCACAACTATAATGAATTTCAAGGTAATCTTGAACCCACACATTATAGGCAATATATACATAAGGATAATCGCAATTTTCTTAACCCTACCATGAGTAATGATACAGTGGATTTTATTATTCCATTTCCCCTAACTTTATTTTTAAACCTCCCTGGAATTAAAAGACCTCAGTTTCATGAGCAGAAATGGCATGCAAATTGTCACAACTGTCTCTAGAGAACTCAGGATACCACCTCAAGCAAATAAACAGGACCTTTGACTAGAGATCTAAGACTAGAGACATAGTAGCTAGAGAGCTAAGACTGGAGACATAGTAGCTCTGTACATCTAGGAAGGCTGTCCTCCTTTGAGTGACAGACACTGGGATTAATTTTAATTGTATCAACAATAAAGGTTTGAAGAACATTGGTTTTATGGATGTCCTCTGGGCAAGGTACATCATCACCTAATCATTTTATCTGTGCTCACTCACTCACATTGAGCCTAATACCTCACAATAACCTCTGTGCTATCTGTTTGAATTATGATTTGCTTATTTGCTTATTTTTTATTTTATTTTCATCATTCTATCAGGGCACAAAGTTAAATACTATGTGTGTCCTCTATTTGGCCTTCATTTATTATGTTGAAATGATGCTGATGACAATCTGTTCAATGCATAGAGCTAGCGTGAGGATGTAATAAGCAAACTAAATGCTACAATGTTTATCACAGTGGTTAGAAAGTAATAGGCACTGGATAGGTTAGCATTATGTGTTATGTTTTCACCTATACTTTTTCCACTTACACTATTTGGGGTGTTTACACTTTTATCCAGGTGTTAATTTTTATAAAATAAGATATAATTGTATTTTTTAAAACATATATCCAAGTCATCTACTCCATGCCAAAATAAATTCTACCAAAGCAATAGTAAAAAGATGTTTAAAATAAAATAAGCCAGAAGCCAATGGCTCAGACCTGTAATCCTACTTACTCAGGAGACTGAGATCTGAGGATCCAGGTTCAAAGCCAGCCCAGGCTGGCTATGAGACTCCTATCTCCAGCTAACAAGTTAAAAGCTGGAAGTGGAGGTGTAGCTCAAGTGGCAAAGCTCCAGCCTTGAGCAAAAAAAGCAAGTGAGAGCTTGAAAGTGAGTTCAAGCTCTAGGTACCAGTCTGTGCCCATGTGTGTACCTGCATGTGTGTGACACACACACACACACACACACACACACACACACACACACACACACACACAAGATAAGCCTATGAGTACAGGAAAAGAAGTATAACAGTAGCTTTAAACAAATACAAAAGATGAATGAACATAAGGAGGACAAACTCTTAGTTTATATTCTACTGAGACTGACTTCATTTGTCCTTCCTGAGGTACATTTTCACTGAATATGGATTTCAACTCCTCCTTCTTTTCCTTCTTTTCATCTTCCCCCTCCTTTCCTCCATCTTTCCCTTTGTTTCTTTCTCTTCTTCCTTCCTCTTCCATCTCCCTTCCCTCTCTTTTTCCCTCTCCACTTAACCCCTTCCTTTTCTTTCACTCTAATGTTTTCACCCAATTAAAATTTTATTTCTCTATCACGGAAAGATTTTTTTTGCCTAATTTTCAGAAATTTGACTACAGTATATGTATTTCCTTGAGCTTATCTTTTTGGGGATTTGTTTGGCTTATTGAGTATGTAAGCTTATTTTTTGTCAAATTTCAAAGCATTCAGCTTTCAGCTTTTACCAAAGTAGGGAGAATTTCAGTATCTCTTTGAGTAACTTCACACTCTTTTGAGGGGGAGGTGGTAATTGGTCTTAGGGCTTGAACTCTGGGCCTGGGCGTTGTCCCTCAGCTCTTCAGCTCAAGGCTAGCACTCTACCACTTGAGCCACAGCACCATTTCCACCTTTTTCTGCTTATGTGGTGCTGAGGAATCTAACCCAGGGCCTCATGCATGCAAGGCAAGCACTCTATCTCTGATCCACCTTTGCAGCCCCTAATTTCACACTCTTGATCTTTCTCTCCTCCAGGGACATGAATATTAATTATCTCACTATAATTCTACAGATTCCTGTTTGTTTCTTTGTTTATGTTTTAGTCTGTTTTCTCTCTGATGTTCAAGTGGGTAATTTCTATTGTTCTATTCCAACTTTTTTCTTGTCTCCCCCATTCTGTTGTGGAGACCATCCATATGATGTTTTATTTCACTTATTGTGTTTTCCAGTTTTAAAGTTTCCATTTGCTTCTTTATATTTTCTATTTCTTGACTCATTTTTTCCCAAGCAAGTTCACAATTCCTTACTAAAGCATTTTTGTGATGGCTGCCTTAAAATATTTACCAGCTAATTCTAACACTTTTGCCATCCATGCTGACACTCCTTTGTCATCTTTTATTACTCAGTTGGGCATTTTCTGGCTCTTGGTGTGACCACTGATTTTCAGTGGAAATCTACATATTTCCAGCATTATGCCAAGAGTCTGGGATATTTCCACAGTTACAGTTTGAGTCATTTTTTTCCTGGCACTGCCCTAAGAGAAGCAAGAGGTGCTGCCTCATTACCACCATGTACCTGCAGAAGTCTACATAGTCCATTCTACTAATACCCACAGAGATTTCTCTGCACTGTTGGGTAAGGATGGGAGTTCTACCTGTCTGCTCAGCCTCTCCTGATTCTTCTCTGGATGGGAGGAGCATGATGGACTAAAACTGTTCCCATAAGCCTCTGTTGATACCACTAGACAGAAACGGCCTCGTTGCTATGGGGAAGTGGTCAAAGTTCTGACCCCCTTCTTAGAGGATCCTCATTCAGGTGAAGCCTCGTTGCTATGGGAAAGTGGTCAAAGTTCTGACCCCCTTCTTAGAGGATCCTCACTCAGGTGAAGGTGAGAGTTCAGACCCCCCCCCCCTTTGGTTCCCTAATATTCCTGGGGAAGGGATTTCTTGCTGCCTGGCAGAGATAAAAGTCCCAGCTCCCCACATGGCCTTTCCAAATATCTCTCTGGGGTTTGGGGTGCCATAGTGTATCATCACAGGAGTTAACCTTTGCTGGAATGGGGGAATGCCAGCAAAGGAAAAGCAAAGTGTTTTGTTCTCCTAAGCTGCCCCTTTCCTGGACCTCTGTATTGAGAGAATGGATTTTTTAAGTGTGTGTGTGTGTGTGTGTGTGTGTGTGTGTGTGTGTGTGTGTGTTTTCTTGTACCTGTTATTGTTTTTGCCTTGCTAGATTTTCTTAGCCCCAAAGCTGGAATACACTATGCAAACAAATAAAAACATCGGGCACTTTAACATGCTACTCCTTGCATTCAAGTGTTCCTAAATGGTTTGTTTTTATATGTAGTGTCTGTGGTTTATAGATGTAACTTGTTGAGAGGAATAAGTAGTTGTACATCAACTCTACTTTTCAAAATAAGGTCCTAGAAACATTGCTTCAAAACAGTTTCTTAAGAAATGTACTCATTATGTTGCCCATGTAATTGAAACCCCTCTGTACAGTATTTTCACAATAAAAAAAAACAAAAACAAAATAGTTTCTTAAAATGTACAAGCAAAATAAAGGGTTTTGTTGGGGTAGGAGATGGAGAAAGAAAAAAATGAGAGATATTTAACAGCCCTCTTAAAGATAATCTCCTTTCACAAAAGGTACAAGCAACCATTCAGACGCTGAGCTACTAATAGCAATCAGTACAAGCTCAGCAGAATAAGACTAGTTAAAGGCACCAGTGTCCACTTGTCATTTATGATGGACACATGAAATATGTAGCTACTGCAGTTGTGAGATTTGTCTTCCTCTTTCACAATTCCTTTAAAATCTTTCTTCAGGTGCACTGTAAGCTACCTAAGGGCAAGTACTATTGCCCATTGTAATGAGATATTGTAGGTTCTGTCCAGGTCTTTCTATGCATCTCTGTAGAATTAAAATTAATTTGCAGGGCATACTAAACCATTGTGGAGTGCACAATGTTTTGAAGGTGCCATTCTTTATGATTCTTAATTTTTTCTACATTTTCTCATCATCTTTTCTCGTTGACTTTAGGCCTATACACAACTATCGTCAGCTTTGTTCAGAATTCAAATTTGTTCAGAATTCAAATCCCTGAGCTGCCTTTGAGCTATGATCCTCATCTCAGCCATCCAAGTAGCTTGGATTACAAGCATGAGCCACTGGCACCTAGCTCAAATTCTTAATTCATTGGCTTAGTATTTAAGCCCTAAATTATAGAAAAATCCTTAGTCCCACTTCCAATCTTTTTCCTCTTCCTCAGATCTTGTAATTATGTGATCAAAGGAGACAAAATGTGCTACAAAGCATACAGTTTCATGTTATTTCCCTGACTTTTCCCATTGAGAAAGGCAATGCACTGTTACTCTTCCTGGAGAATGAATGGTCTCCTACGTACTTAGGTATTTTTAGCATCCTTGAAGCTTAAATGTGACAGTATTCTCCTGTGATTTATGGACATCTCAGGTTTCTGCATTTTTTCCCTTGGTGCCAAAAGTGGGGCTTGAACTCAGGCTCTCACATTCTCTCTTGGCTTTTTCATTCCAGACTGGCTCTCTACCACTTGAGCCACATTTCCATTTCCTCTGCAAATTTCTTAGTGGTTACTAGTAAACATCTGCTTAGAGCATTGCTTCTAAAATAACAGGCATGTTCCAGATGCTTGGCTTATCAGGGTGCATATAAGTCAACGAAGACCTCATTTTGGCTGGACTACCTAAAATCAAGACACCATTCGATTTTCCATTGGCTAATTGAAGTGGCAACCCAGATGGAATTAATAAAAGGTGGAAACTTGGGAAGTCCTGGTAGCTAGCGAGGTATGTCTCTAAAAGCTGGTTTCATTTTAGAGAAATTCAATACAACAGATAATTTAATGGAACAGATCACTTAAAGAGTGACTATTCCCAAAGAGTTTGGGGGAACTGTTGAAATCTTCTAATGGTTTCCGTCAGATCTGCCTCTTCTTCATTCGTCAAGGCACTTGCACTCATGAGGGAGACAGACCAAAGAAATAGCAGATTGTAACAAATGCCATGAAAGAACCAAACCAAACACCCAGATAGAGTATCCTTTTAGATTGAACAGACTGAGAAGGAGACACACCTGCTGCAAGGCTCCATTTGTGAATGCACCAAATGGATATATATTTATGTTCCATTCACTGGCCCTTGCTTTGCTCAGCATTACATGCGTTCTACTCACAATGGCCCCACTGAACAATAGTCACCACTCTGAGATGATGTGGGCCTTCCAAACTATGTCCACTCTGCATTACAGCATTTCTGCTCTTTCCCTTGAGAAAGGGAAAGGCCCAGCCCTGCTTAGCTTCTGAGACCTGAGGAGGTGGAACAAGTTCAGGATGGTATATAATTCTGCTGGGAGCTTTACTTGAAATCTTGACAGTTATTAGTAACTGCCACATGCTGTCTTCTCTTATAAAATGTTAATTGGGAGCAAACTTCTGTTGTTTTTGTTTTGTTCCCTTTTTGTTGTTGGTGGTGGTGGGTTTTTTTTTTGGTCTGGTTGTGGGGCCTGAACTCTGGGCCTGAATGCTGTCCCTCAGCTCTTCAGCTCAAGGCTAGCGGTCTACCAGTCGAGCCACAGCGCCACTTCCGGCTTTTTTCTTTTTGCTTATGTGGTGTTGAGGAATCGAACCCAGGGCCTCGAGCATGCAAGGCAAGCGCTCTACCACTGAGCCACCTTCTCAGCCCCTCCCTTTGTTTTTGTTTTTGCTTTTTGAGACAGAGTAGCCTAGGCTGGTTTCCAACTCTTGATCTTCTTGTCTCAGCCACCTGTGTACTGGGATTACAGGTACTCAGTCTTGGACAACTTTTTAATCCATATAACAGAGAAAAAACACACAGAACTTGGTCAGTAATTCAGCAATGCTTATTCATAATCTAAGCAAGGCGGTAAGCCAAAAGAACTGAAGAGTATACTTAAAGGATATTTGGACACCCCACTCCCCACCCCAACTTAAGCATGTTATTTCTTCCCGTTTCACAACCTGAGATTACCTCTGGCCTGAGAATGACTGAACTGACTGCCGACTGATCATTCTACTTAATCTGTCTCTATTCAACCTGTATTCATGAAAAAGGTAACGGAAGTGGAACCTGGTGGTATATACCTGCAATCTCAAAGAGGCTAAAGAAGGAAGATCGTAAGTTTGAGACCAGTGTGGGGTACATAGGGAACCCTATCTAAAAAGAAATAAAAACAGAACTGTTACTGTACGTGGAAGCAGGTAACCCAAGTGCGAAGCCTATGTAGTGTCTGATTAGATGACGTTCTCAAAACGAAGTGCAAAAACTTAAAACACCTTTGGCTATATATTTATAAATAGCCTTTTGCTATATATTTAGCTGGTGGGCATAAATGTATTTTCATATTCATTTATGCAAATAGTCATAAAATATGTGCTTATGTGGTACACACATTGTTGACTATTGGTTAACAAACTCTGTGTTAGTTACCATAGTTGTTTGTCCTTAGGGTGAACAGCCAAAAACTCTCAGTTGTTACTATAAATTTAAAGACTCATTAATTATGCCTAAAAATTTACATTTTTATTTTTATTCCAAGTCCTGATTAAAGTCTATTAATAAGTGAAAATATGCTCACATTTTAAAGCATTTCTGTATTTCTCAAGCTTTGTTTTCAAAGAGGGCAAAGCTCAGTCAACACTGTAATTTGCTAGGAAACTAGTGAAGAGAACAGGCTTTATTCAATAAAGAAATCTCCTTTGAAGAAAAAGTTGTAGTTCAATAAATGTATTTAATGCCTGCTGAGAACTTTTCTCTTTTTCTTTTTAATTTAATTTGTATTTTTATCAAAGTGAAATGGAGGGATTTTTTTAAATGAAAAAAGACTACAAAGCTTATAAAACAAAAAGCAGTTCATTATGCCATTACTCCTCAATCCTGGGCCATTTATTATCTTAATTCTTTTCTTCCTGAATTTATATCTGCATTTCTAAATAGTTCACTTACAATGGTTTATTTTTTTAATTTTAGGAATTCTTTATGGATTTCAAAATAAAGACAGATTCACTTCTTTCTTTACAGTCTTTATACCATTGTCTCGTTTTCCTGTCTTAATTCAGTGGTTTGACTTTCTCTGTAGTTGAAATGACTTTGCTTTATTCTTGATCTTAAGGGGAAACCATTCATTCTTTCTCTGTGCAGTGTGATGGCAATTATAGGGCTCTGTACATCTGTATGACCTTTGAGAGGTTGAAAGATCTCCCCAGTATTCCTAGTTCCCTGTCTTGTATTTGTGTGATTGTTTTAAATCAAGAATGGGTATTGAATTGTGTTGGGGTTTTTTCCTATAGCTTTTGAAGTGAGTGTGTAGTTTTTATGTTTTAGATTATTGTTTTGAGTTACATTGATAAATATTCAAATGTTTAAACCTGGAGTGATGATAAATGACTCTTTTTTAAATATTCTGGATTTGAATTGTTAATATTCTGAAAGAATGTATGTGTATGTGTTTAGAGAATACTGGTGTTGAATTTTCTTCCAGGTTTAATGATCAGGTTTATATTGCATGATTCTTCTTAAGTGATGTTGAAGAATATTCTTGTCTCCTCTAACATTTAGAAAACTTTCTGTTAAGATTGATGCTATTTCTTTTTTAACTTTTGATTGAATTCATCATCAAACCCCATTTGAATTTAGAGCTTTTCTAGGCAGTATGTAATTATAAATCCAATTTCTGTAATAGGTATCAGATTATTTATAGATTTTATTTCTTTCACTTGAGTAAGCTGTGGTTTAAAAGAAGTTTTTATTTAATTTTAATTTTTTACATAAAATTTTTTCTTATATTCCTCACTACACTTTTGTCACTATAGAAACTACAGTGAATCTTCTTCATATTTCCTGATATGAGTAATTTATTTTCCTTGTGCATTTTTTTCTTGATTAAGAGTTTATCGATTGAATTAATTATTTCTAAGTCTTTTTATTGTTTTATTTCTTCTTACTGTAGGCTTTATTCTTTTTATTCTAGTTTCTTAAGCTGGGCACATATTGAATCTACATTTCTCTTTACTGTTTTGCTTTTTGTGCCAGTCCTGGGGCTTGAACTCAGGGCCAGGGAGCTGCCCCTGAGCTTTTATGCTCAAAGTTAGTGCTCTGTTAGTTGACTCGCAGCTCCACTTCCAGCTTTTTGGTGTTTAATTGGAGATGATAGTCTCACAGACTTTTCTGCCTGAGATGGCTTTGAACTGTGTGATCCTCAGCTCTCAGCCTCCTGCGTAGCTAGAATTATAGGCATAAGCCACAGATGCTCAGCTTTTGGCTATCATTTTCAATTTACAAAGAAAGGATTCTTTTAATAGCGTTTTGTTAGTTTTTGATTGTGTCAGGGACTGGCCTCAGGACCTTGCATTTGCTAGATAAGCATTAGATAACATTAGCCATGCTCCAGCCCTTTGGGTTTTTTAGCTTGTTTTTCTAGCAGTCTCCCACTTTTCCCTGTCTAGTCTCAGAAATGGATTCTCTCACATCTGCCTCCACACAGTTGGGGCCACAAGCATGTGTTACCACACAGAGATTGTTTTTGAGAAAGGAGCTTGCTTACTTTTTGTCCAGCCTATCCTCAAATTGTGATCCTCCTATGTCTGCCTCCTGAGTAGCCATCTGACAAATGTGTCACCACATGCAGTTTTTAATAGTATGGTTGTTTGGGTTTTTTGTTTTGTTTTGTTTTTTGTTTTTGTTGGTCATGGGGCTTGAACTCTGGACCTGGGCACTGTCTCTGAGCTCTTCAGCTCAAGGTGAGTACTCTACCACTTGAGCCACAGCACCACTTCCAGTTTTCTGGTGGTTAATTGGATATAAGAGTTTCCCAGACTTTCCTGCTAGGGCTGGTTTTGAACTGCAATCCTCAGATCTCAGCTTTCTGAGTAGCTGGGATTATAGGTGTGAGCCACCAATGCCTGGCTAGTATGTTGTTTTTTATTTAAATCTAATGGATCTAGTTACTTTCATTTCTTTGAAGCCTTCTAAATCATTTTTACTCCAATTTTTAAATTTTTTTCTTAAAAATTCCTTTATGTGCAGGGCTGGGATAGAACCCCCTTGCACATGATAGGCAAGTGCTCTACCACTGAACTACATCCCCAAGTATTTATTCTAAATTCTGTATTTCTGGTTAAATATTTGGTCTCTCTCTTTCATATATTTCTTCAAATGTTTGGTTTATTCCTTGCTGTTCATTCATAATTAGAATATAATTAGAATAGGACTTAAATACTATTTTGAAAAGACAGTTATCAATATAATTGCATATGTACAATTGTATGTTTCCTTACATATTGAAATTATATAATGCTAAAAGAAAGCAAAGATATAAAAGCAATGGAAAATGATATTGTGAAAATCTATCCAAAAATTTTACATAGTAAAGATATTAGTTTTCTACAAAATTAATATTCAGGGCTAATGTAATTCAGATTCTGTCAAGATTTCTTTGTAGATAGGTAAGACTGTTCTAACTGTCATGTTGAATTGAAACTCTTTTGTACACCTACTTAAAGACAATAATCATAATTCTTAAAAAGATTGTCCTAAATTTTACACTGGAAGGCAATGAATTAAATACAATTTTGAAAAAGGAGATCCACCTTTACAAGGTCTTATACAGCTATTGAAATGGACATTGTTGGGTATTGGGTGGAAGGATGGATACATAGATCAACAAGACCAAAGAGTGAATCTTGAAATAGAGCTCACAAAGATGCTCACACTTTTGACAAATGGGTAGCAGCACTTTAATGGAGGAAAAGAGCCTTTTCAGCAAATTGGGCTGGAGAAATTGGGCACATACAGGCAAAATATATATATACCCAATAAATTATAGACTAGTACAAAATGTGTAACAATAAAACATTTACAAGAAAACTTAAGAGGAAAAGTCATCAGGATTTAGGGCTAGACAAAAAAAGATTCTTAGAACGGCACCATAAGTTTGGTCCATAAAAGGAAAAAAATGATAAATTGGACTGTGTCACTTTTGTTCTATGACAGGACTGAGATAGGAAGTAGAAAGACAAGTTATAGAGAGATGAAAAGACATAAATTATCGGACAGAACTGGAATGTAGAATCCATATAAAGAAAATGCTTAAAACTCAAGCTTTGAAGAAACCAAACAATCCAATTTAAAAATAGGCCAAAGACATGCAAAGATATTTCAGCTGCCAAATAAACATAAAATGATTTCACCACCAATAGCTATTATAGCAAATGCAAATTAAAACTACAACAAGATATGACTGTATGCTTGTAAGAACAATTAAATAAAAACCAAAGACACTTCCAAATGCTGGCAATGATCATTTAGACATGGCTGGTGAACATGTAAAATAATGCAGCCATCTGGGAAAACAAAAACCTAGACATACAGTTACAATATGTCCCAGCAATTTCCCTCTCGGGCACTAATCCTTGAGAAGTAAAAATGTATGTTCACAAAAAAAAAACTGCATACTAATGTGTTTGTCTTTATACTAGCCTCAAACTGGAAACAGATCAGATATCCTTCAACAGGTAAATACTTATTTAGCAAGGAGGAGGAGGAAGAGGAAGAAGAGGAAGAGGAGGAGGAGGTGGAGAAGAAAGTATTGATACATGCAACCATCTTCAAAGAATCTTTGAAGAATCAACAAGGCAATTCCCAGAGGGGCTACTCCTGCAAAGACAAAATTGTAGAGATTGACAGCAGTAGTTTCCAAGATCTAAGGAAAGGGTGGGGCAAGGGAGTGTGACTGGCTGTCAAAGGGTAAAATAAAGAACTCTCAGAGCAATGGCTATGATCTTCCCTTGATGGTTTCTTGTCAATACCCTACTGTGAAATAGCAGTCATTTGGTGAGATATACTATGGGAGAAATTGAATGACGGTACAGAAGTCTCTCTCTAGGACTTCTTACAACTACCTGACAAACTATAATCATCTCAAAATAAGATGTTTGACTTTGAACTAAAAGAAAAGAAAACAAACATAACATTTCAAGAGAATTAGTAAATTTGGTAGTTTCTATAAAGAGGAATTATAAAAGGAAATGATCTCTAAGTTTTATCCATATTCTAGTGTGCTGGAGCAGACTCTGGCATCTCAGCTGTAAACCTTAGTATATCTTTGGGCCCTGGGCCTGCCCCAAGTACTACCTCAAGCCTCAAGCAGGCTCCAGTCTCCATGAAGGTCAAGTTCAAGGCCTGTGCTCAGAGCAGCAACAGAAGCCCACTTCCCTCTACAGTCTAATCTTCTTTTTCCGCTTCAACTTTCTAGAGAATTAGCTGTACCTATCTGCTTGTTAGTAAAAATGGTAGTCTACTTCCTGGCTCTCTACTTTCTGTGAGTGTGCGCATGACTAAGGAGAAAGAGGACTTTAACTCAATCCCTCCACACTCAACCTGCTTCCATTAGGAGATACTGAGGTTGGAGAACGGCATTTTCTAGAATGGAGTACCAATTCCTACAAGGAGCCCAGAGCACAAGCATGTAAGACTGCTCACCTTGGCACACCTGAAAAAGGATGTGGAAATAATACCCCTTTCCTCTCCAAAGGAAAGTAATAGAAAAACCACTGAATTTTTCCTAGCTTTTAAATTATAACTTTGGGATGATAGGCCTATGTTTTTTCCCTGGTTCTCTGGTAAACAAAGGCACAACCTCCTGTGCTGATTGTCCAGTTGGTTATCCTTCAGGGAAACACAATGAGCCTCAGGATTATGCAGTGGTTCTTCCCTAAGGCTCAGCTCAGTGAGACCATGACCACTGGAGGTTTAGTAACGTCCGTCCAGTATTGCCTCTGGCCCCTTCCTCCCCTATGACAGACACTCCTGTCTCTCCTGTGGAGTTTCTTCCAAGCTCCTTTCATCCCAACAAGTTCTCTAGTTCACTTGCCCAACCCTTGGCTGTCAGCAAGATGTTTTAGATGCTTTTGTTGCCTTTCCCAGCCATCAGCTCCCGCTGGAACCCTCTCACAGGGACTCTTGGCTTGGCAGGTTGCTCCATCCCTTGCTCCTAGTGGGGCTGAGACCTGGAATCCTAGAATCCTGGGCCTGTAGCATACCTCAGGACCTGAGCACCAGCAAAGGTCTCTTCTTAACAGGATGGCCTTTAAAAAGGCACCAGTGGCTGTAATCCTAGCTACTCACAAGGCTGAGGTCAAAGAATTGAAGTTTGAAGCCAGCCTAGGCAGGGAAGTCTGTGAGACTCTAGTATCTCCAATTAAGCAGGAAAAAGACTAAAAAACAAGGAGAGTTGTAGCTCAAGTGGTAGAACATCAAACTTGAGAGGAAAAACTAAAGGACAGAGCCCAGACCCTGAGTTCAAGTCCCAGCACCAGTCACCAGTCTACACACACACACACACACACACACACACACACACACACACACACACGCACACACACACACACACACACACACACACACACACAGGTGGCTCTCTTGTCAGTCCCTTCCAAGCCCTGCTTCCTCCCTTCAGCTTGAGGCCTTCACATTATACAAGACCTCTTGAGCCCAGAATCTGCAAAGTTTTTGATAATACTGATCTAATAGAAAGCATCCACAGTAGCTAAACTGCTATACTACTACTGACCTTCACATGATAATCATATTAAAATGGACACTGAAGAACAATGAGATCAGATAGAAAACAAAATCCCAGCTAGATGTTTTTCCCTTTCTGAAATAGAGCATTCTGTCCCTGTGAGCAAGCACTGGGTGTTTTCATAGGGCACCAAATAGATGCCCTGTAGATATGGGTGGATATTGACTTTTACATCCCAAGGAGAAAATGTTATGGTGAAAGAAATCCTATTCCACCTTTAGGATGTGGGTTAAACTGTCAATCACCATCTGCACTGCATGTTTCAAAGGACACTTTCATGTCTAATACTTACTGTATGCACACATCCTTATTCACAAAGACTTACATAGTTACTTATGTACACATGTCTATTCACAAAGACTTATAGACTTTGGGTAAAAAAAATAAAATAAAAACAATACTGTATCTTGGGAGCACCGTGGAATTTAAGAGTCTGAATGCAAACAGGAACTAACTTAAGAAACAAAGAGGTGGGCTTTGCCCAGGGTTTTCTCTGTATGCAGGCATCTTGATTGTGAAGAGTCTGCCACAGACAGAGATGTTGCTTAGAGTGGCAGAAAGGAAGGGACAGAGTGAAACAAAGGAAGATTCTGTTCCCTGAGAGCCCAGTCTGTCAGCTTTAGCTAATAGCAGTCCCTGAACACATGGCAGGCCACTACTAGGCTCTTGTGTATTTGAATTTTATATGTAATTTCCAGGAACTTATTACACTCAAACATGATCTCCTTTGCTATTATTCTTCAAATCCTTGCTGAGTAGCCAGGGCTGTTTAATTTGAATTTCTTTGGGTATTTGTGGATTGAACATTTTTATATCACTTTTACCATTTGGGTTTCTTCTGTGAGTTATCAGTTCATAGTCTTTGCTCAGCAGTATTATTGGAGTCTTGAAATTTTGTCTTGTCAGTTTTTAGTGATTAAGATTTCAGCTGATGAAGAATCTTAAAATGCACTCACTTGTGTGTGTGTGTGTGTGTGTGTGTGTGTGTGTGTGTGTGTGTCTAACCAGTTGCCAAGAGCTCCTAGTTAAGTAGCTATTTCTATTTCAGTTTGATGGGGGGAAAAATCAAACCAAGATAAGCTTTTAAACTCAGCTTCCTCTGAAGCTGAAAGGGAAAGCAGGAATCAGAAAGCTGCTGAACAAGGAGAAATTTCATTCTCTTATATTTCAACTGAGATTCCTTTTTCTCCTTTCCCCTCTCCCTGCTCCCATGAATTAGGAACTTCTTTTCTGTTGATCTACAAGCCTATTGTTATCAGCAGCAATGAGGAACTTGCATGGAGAAGCAACTGTAGACTGGGACACAGAGCACTTCATACAGGGACTGTGAGACTGACCAACATTGCCCTGTAGCTCAGCTGAGGCTCTTGATTCTATCTAGAAACACGTTATCCATTGTTTTGATGAAGAAAGCAAGAGCATCAGGAGTGTGCTCAGAAGCCTTCAAGCTCCATTGTCTTCTGCTGATTAAACTAGGCTGGCTCTGAATTACATTCTCATGCCCTGGTTCCACTGAGGTGAGCATCAGCACTGAATGAGCTCCTATTCAATTCCTCAGCAAGCCACAGGGAGCTTCTCAGAAAGCAAGATTCTAGTAAGTACCTCCTTTGCTTTCATTTGCTCCACTGTATATTCAACACAGCACCAGGAGGTAGCAGGAAAGAACCTTTTCAGTAAGGATATTGAGGGACAGGAAGAAGGAAAAAACACCTGAAACTCAGATGGGTAAGATTGTAGGGTATGGGAGTTGTGATAGAAAGAGATCAGGTGCCCTAATCCAAAGCAGAGAAGAAAGTAGGCTGGGGGCACACTACCTTGATAACAGCAAGTGAGTATCAACGAACCAGGATTCATTTTATTTCAGCCCCCATTTTTCAGTTGAGGAAACTGCTAGAGAGAAGGTAGCTTGCTTCAAATCATGTGCAGTGTGGAGAAAACCCATCATGCTGCTAATAGCCTAGGCAGACACCTGGCAATGAGCAAGACCAAGGAAATGCCCTGATCTGCAGAATTCCTTTCTAAATCCACAGATGACCCACACCCTGGACCAACATTTCAAGAAATGGCCCTAAATCTACTTCACATGGCACATGCTGTGGTCATATAGGTACCTGTCCTCATCCTCTCAAAAGCTCAGGTAGGTTTATGGCTTCCTGAAGGCAGCCAAGGGTGCATTTAGGGGAGGAGCCACAATAGGAGAGCCTCAGTTATATAGCATCTTGTAACCATCTACCCTATTGGAGAGTACAAACCAAGCTCAGACAGCTTTGATGGTCCTTATCCAACTACCTACCTCAAAACTGGAGGTGTTGAGCCTGGTACTGGCTCACGCCTGTAATCCTAGCTACTCAAGAGGCTGAGATCTGAGGATCACAGTTGAAAGCCAGCCCAGGCAGGAAAGCCTATGAGACTCTTATCTCCAATAAACCACTCAGAAAACCAAGAGTGGTGCTGTGGCTCACCTGGTAGAGCACTCACCTTTAACTGAAGAGCTGAGGGATAGCGCCCAGGCCCAAAGTTCAAGCCCTACACCCGACAAAACCAAAACTAAAACCAAAACCAAACAAAACTGGACGCGTGCTAGCTGAGGATGTGTGACTCACACTTATAATGTTCACTATTCACGAGGCTGGAATCTTGGATCCAGGTTTGAAGCCAGCCCAGACAAGAAAGTTCATGAGTCTTTTTTATCTCCAATTAACTAACAAAAAGCTGGAAATGGAAATGTGGCTTACATGTTAGCACAACCAACCTTGAGCAAGTACCCAAGCCCCAGTACAAACTGGCACATACATTGTTTTAATTAATTATTCTTCGCTATCTTCCTTTGTGTAGTGTGTGTGTGCACACACACGTGCATAGGTGCATGAGTGTAATATGAGGAAGAGCCCCAGTCTTGGATGTTATACCCCAAAAGACTGATGAACCTCTGGAACACCCTAAGTACTCATAGATCATGCAGACTCTCAAATAGGACATTATTTCCCTCCAGCCATTTACATCCACATCCTGACCGTGGTCTGAAATAGTACATCAAGCGTAAGAGCCAGCGAGGTCCTCTGGGTCCTCACAAGGGTCTCATAGGATGAAGGCTTGAGAGTAACATATTACTCAAACCTGAGCAAATCTAGTTCTGCTTTCCAGCTCAGCTCCCCTACCCGCCATATACCATTTTGGGAAATTACTTGATCACTGAGAGTCTCAGTTTCCACTAACTCATTCAGAAAAAGAAATGCAGGTCCCCCAAAAAATGAAGTCACTTTGCCCAAAGTAACTCATTCTTTGAAGTGTAGCCAGGACTTCAAAACCAGAGTCTCTGCTTGCTGAGACAGTGCTCCTTTTTGTCTTATACACTGCCTTTTATTACAACAGCTGTGCTTCCAGGGCCCAATACGTGTCATTCACTTAAGAGTTCCCATATCTGAGATTTTTTTTTTTTTAATTATGGTCAGCCTAGGTATATTACAAGCTCAGGGCTTTAAGGAATCCCATCGCTTCTGAAACAAAACAAAGAGCCTGACTAAGAAAAGACCCCATTAGAAGCTGAGAAAAGATACTTATAAAGACCGAGCTATACAAAGATTGAAGATCTTCCCCCTAAGCTGTGTAATCTAAACAAACACCTTCATCTCTCTGTGCTGGTGCCCTTGTTTGCTTAGTCGAAGGTTAGGAGCAATAGCTGAGATATCACTGGGCTTGAAATAAACTAAATCTGAGATTAATACTGTAAAATGAGAAGCCACGGTGGTGCATGTTTTGTGACATGGTTGGATCACTTGACTCCAGGTTGAATTTGGAGAAAAAAAATCACTAGCTCACTCAGGAAAGGAAACCGTCACTTGAGATTACAACATTGAGTGAATTTGCTACTTCCGCAGGGCTCTTCTTTGCAACTGATCTATTTTCAATGATCTCTTTCCAAAGCTGTGTTCCGAAGCAGCTATTTCCAAAAGGAAGTCAACACTTCGGTTGTTACTATTACAACATTCACTTTTAGTTGATAGACTATTTGACATTTAAAGGGAAGAGTGCCCCCTAGTGGAAGTACAATCAATTGGGCAGCCAGGCCCAACACTAAAAGTTGTTGGGTAAGATTTGTGTTGGGAATACTTTCCCTATAACCATCTTCCAAAAGTAATTTGTACTACCAAAGAAAAACGCATCTGTTTTAAGCATCTACCAAGAAAATGGGCTTTTCTGGGAATGACAAAAAGGATACATAACTTTGGATTAGGATAGGGGACAACATTGAAAAAGGGATTAAATTAGGAATTTACGTGGAAAAGCTGTGGTAGAGAACAACACAAACAAAGGAAAGATGACAGGAAAGTCTGCATTTATTTTTAGTATTATTTCCTTTCATTTTATTTCACTTGATTTTTTTTTTTTTACAGTACTAGTTTTTGAACGCAGAGCTTTACACTTTCTGGGCAAGCATTCTACCAACAGAGCCATGCCTCCAGGCCTTGCTGCTTTAGTTTATTTTTCACACAGTATTCCAGTTTTATTGGCCTCAGGCCTCAATCCTCACCCTATGCCTGGAATGACAGGTGTGCACTACAATACCAGAGCTCCTTTTTTCACTTTATTCTCTAAACAAAATGTTTTAGATGGAGGAAGTGTCTTGTTGTACACTAATTCCTACCAGAGGCCCTGCTGTCAGTGAGTAACTTGTAGCACATCCGGCAGGCAATGATTCCATTCTTAATAATGAAGCAAATGTGTAAGGTCCAACATCTGATCTGACAGCTCCCAGTCTTCATTCACACTCACATAATGCTCAAGTCCTTTTAAGGGGGTGGGGGGAAATGTCTGGTGCCAAAATGACAGCTTTGGCAAGTGCTGGAGCAGGGTGAGAGGAGAAAGGCAGGATGAATTACAGAAATACAAAGTTAGACACCTTCTGTGGCTTATCTATGTGATGTCTGTCTCTGGTCATAGAGGCCATTTTCCCCATTGCAAGGTGTATTAGAAACTATAAAATTGCACATAAAATGCATGATTTTACTAATCTTAATTTTAATAGGGAGCTGGGTACTTGTTTTTAAAAAAAGAAAACATTAAATAAATAATAAAAAATGTAGGGAGGATAGTTTACAGAAATCCCTGAGGTTCTGAAAACAATTCTGCATGTGAGTAGATGTGATTCAAATGTTATTTGTCTCTCTCCTCTCTGGAGATCACAGGCAAGTCTGATCTTTTCTTGCATCTATTCTATCTGTCTGTCTTGCTTATTTGTTTAGCCTTGTTCTTGTCTTCTGCAGGCATTTTCTTACCCTGGGGATCAATTGAAATATGAATTCTTAGCAACTGTTCTCAAATCAAATATTTTCTGAGGACACTCCCCTTTGTCCAGCTTCACCAGCTCCCATCAGGAACATGTAGTCCTGGGACCTGGAAGCAGAAAGGGAGAGTCCTGCTCCCAGGAGAGATCTTGATACCTGAATGCTTTCTCTCAGATAGAGTTACACTGAGAATCCATCCGTGCTGCACTAAGGCTTTTCTTCCCAGCACCTAGGGTGGATTCCCAGACAGCACTGCGGGTGTAAGGCTGGCTCTAATCTTCAGGACCCACCAAATGGAGATCGAAGGCATGCTATCCAGCCAAGGACCTAAAAGTGGGGGCTGATGGGACTTTCCCTTCCAAATGTCCTTGCAACCCTGGAGATATCACAATGTCTGAGTTCAAACTACTTTAGAGTCATAGAAACAAAAACAGCATGGTACTGACCAAAACACAAAGATGACAATGAATCCATATAGTTACACCAGCTGATTTTTTGCAAAGGTAACAAAAACATTTGTTGGGGGAGAAAAAAGACAACCTGTCTAACAAATAGTTCTGGAAAACTGGAAATCCACATGTAGGAGACTGAAACTAGATCCCTGCCTTTTGCCCTGTGCTAAAACCATTAAAAATGGATCAAAGACCTTAACTATAAAACCTGAACCTTTGAAACAACCATAGGAAAACATTGCAAGATATAAGAATAGGCAACAAACTTCCTGAATAGAACTCCACTAGCTCAGCAAGGATTGACAAATAGGATTACATCAAACCAAAAAGCTTCTGCACAGCAAATGAAACAAGAGACAGCCTACAAAGTGGGAGGAAAGTTCAGCTATACATCTGACAAGGGATTAATAACCAGAATATATGAGTAAAGCAAAAACTAGGGCTGGGAAGGTGGCTCAGTGGTAGAGCGCTTGCCTTGCATGCCTGAGGCCCTGGGTTCGATTCCTCAGCACCACATAAGCAAAAAGAAAAAAGCCAGAAGTGGCGCTGTGGCTCAAGTGGTAGAGCACTAGCCTTGAGCTGAAGAGCTGAGGGACAGCGCTCAAGCCCAGAGTTCAGGCCCCACGACTGGACCCAAAAAAAACCCAAAAACTAAACTTCAAAAGAACCAACAACCCAATTAATAAGTGGGTAAATGAACAGACAATTCTCAAAATAAGTACAAATGTCCAATAGATGCCTAAGGAAAGGTTCAGCAGCTCTGGGTATAAAGTAAATGCAAACCAAATCAACAATGTCATACCATCTCATCTCAGTCAGAATGGTTGCCACCAAGAAAACAAACAAATACTGGTGGGGGTGGGGTGGGAGATCTTTACACTGTGTTGGTGGGAATGTAAGTAGAGCAGCCACTATGGAAATCAGTATGGAATTTCTTAAAGAAACTGATAAGAGCTCTACCCTATGATCCTGCTATACCACTCTTGGGCATATATCTGAAAAAGTTAACATACAAGACAGATGCTTGCACAACTATGTTAATCACAGCTGTATTCACAATAGCCAAGCTATGGAATCCTCCTAGTAGTCCTTCAGCTGCTAAGTAAAGAAACTATTAAACATATAATATATATATATATTACTTTGCCACAGAGAAGAAGTGAAATTATGTTCTTTATAGGAAAATGGTTGGAACTGGAGATCATGATGTTAAGCAAATAAGCCAGATTCAGAAAGACAAAAGTCAGGCTGGGATGTAGCTCAGTGGCAAAGTTGCCTAGCAAGGGCAACATCCTGGGTTCGATCCTCAGTACCAAAAATGAAAAGACAAAAAATACAACTAAAATACCCGAACAGAAAGGCAAAAAAGACATGTTTTACCTCGTATGCAGAATCCAGAACTAATGATATATTACTATATATATATATATATACACACACCCATATATAGATGTGTGTGCATATTATATATATATGATTGTAGTTATGGGACTATAGGGAGGATGAGGAGAGGAAAAGGGTGTGATGGGGGTGGCTAATATCAAAATACATTCTGCCTAGGTATAGAGATGACATAGGGAGAAGCTACTGAAAAACAGGGAGGAGAGAAATAAAAGAGAACTATATATGCATGTGTAAATACCACGGTAAAGTGTACAACTAACACACACTAATAAAAATATCCATGCAAGAATGCAACACAGTACTTAATTTACAGCATCTCATACCAATGACAGCCGCTGTACGTAGCTGGGGTTTTCTTCAGACGCTGTTTTGTGGTAGCTTGCATTATTTGGGTTTGTTTATTTGTTTGCAACTTGTTGGGTTTGGTTTGTGTGTGTGACAATGTTTTCTTATGTGGTCCAGTCTGGCCTGGAACTAGCCATGTTGCCCAGAATGGTCTTGAAGGGCTGTGCTGAATCTCTGGCACATTCCCTCATCTTCAGCTTCATCCTTCCATTCTCTTTTCTGTTTTCTACATTTTCTCTCTTCTTCCTCTACTAGTTCTCATGATGTCTTAGGACATAAAAACCAAGCTGATACATTTCCATTAGACTGTATCACTCATTCTGTGATTGGTGTCCTTTGGGCAGAGCTGGAAATAATCAGTTAGGAATTCAAGATTCCATGGTTGCTACATATATAGGTCAACTGTAAAAAGTATTTGAGGATTAATAATTAGAGATGTAAAGCTATATAAGACACAGTCCCTGTCTCTAAGAACTTATAACAAAAGAAAAGAAGATGGAAGACCTCAACAATCAATAACAGAGTTTACATGTGGTATTTTTGGTCTTTCTTGACATAGTGGGCCAAGCAGTCCCTACTAATTAATCCAAGTTGACATTTGAAGTAGAATATATTTATCATTTTGGCATCTTCATTGGTGCTAGCATTAAAACAATAATTTCAGAAAAGAAATGACAGGAAAAATGTAAAAGAAGGAGCAGACAGACGATGTCATGGAGCAGACTGATTACTATTCATGTCTAAAGCTGACCTTGTCTATGTGTGGACTTTGGACTTGCCTAGAAGAAACAGTCTTGTTAGGGTCACTATGGAAAAACTGCTTCTTTGCCCCTGAGGATATCTGTGGTAGCAACTAATGAGGGAACAGGTACTTCTGGATCTACAGGTCTGTGGAGGATGCTGGCCAATGGGGCTGATAGCTAAAACAAGTCACAAGAATGATGGAAACTAAGCTATGCTTTAAGAGAAGATTCTAGCATAGGGTTCCAATATTATCCTCTTTCTCCAAAGGCCAGTGTCTGCCTGCACTGGGACAGTGTCCACTCATCTTATGTAGAATCTGGTTACTTCCTTCATTCCCAGTTGCTTGGCATTACCTTGAATTCTTGTTGCTGTTGTTCAAACACTATCTGGGTCTACAGCTGGCCACAGAGATGAAGGTTGTTGCTGTTTTTTTTTTTCAATGAATGAGAAGAGAATGGATTTGTTACCCCCAACTCTTAATGGAAGCACATATCATATTCCCAGCTTCTAATCTTGTCCAGAGCAGGATGGTGCCAGACACAAATGAATAATTGGGATGTATTCCAGGTTCACCTGTGTCTCAGATCTGGTGTTCTTACTGTCATCTGCTGATTCCCTAGACTCTGAATCCTTCTTGTTCAACCTGTCTCTAGGACCAATGTTCTCCTCAAGCTTCCTTACATCTGTCATCCTATCTAGAGTAGTGTCATTTTGCCACAGCTCAGTTTAATTTTGTATGGCCCTTTCTAAAACTTAGCTTTTTAGGAGAATAATTTGGAAGGATCTCAGTGATGGAAGTCCAATAAGAAAGGACATTAATGGTAAGATCAGGCATCATACACCCATCCTACCCTTCCCTCACCGCACTCCCTTAACCTCTCTTTCTCTGAAATATTGATCTTGTAAACAGACTGTGTAGCAAAGATCCGAAAACAAAGCTCCACATGAAACAGTCTTTACCAAAGAGCCCTTAGTTGTGGCAGAATGCAGCATGGTTCTCAGAATGATAGTCCTTTCTCCCCCAAGAAGCATGGCTTTTCTACATTCTGGTTAGAAGGGAATGAGCTAGCTACTCTGAGGACTGCAGTTTGAAATCAGACTGGGTAGGAAAGTTTGTGAGACTTTTTTTTTTTTTTGGTCGGTCATGGAGCTTGGTGCTTGGGTGCTGTCCTTGCACTCTTCAGCTCAAGGCAAGTGCTCTACCACTTGAGCCACAGCACCACTTCCGCTTTTCTGGTGATTTATTGGAAATAAGAGTCTCACTGACTTTCCTGGCTTTGAACCTCGATCCTCAGATCTCAGCCTCCTGAGTAGCTAGGATTACAGGCATGAGCCACCAACGCCCAACTGTGAGACTCTTATCTACAATAAACTACTCAGAAAAGGCCAGAAATGGCACTGTGGCTCAAGTGGTAGAGTGCTAGCCTTGAGCACAAGGAGGCTCAGAAACAGCACCTAGGCTAGAAGTTCAAGCCCCACAAGCAACCTCCTCCTCCCCTTCCCCCCCAAAAAAATTAGAGCAAATGAGCTGCCAACCTTGATAGTTTTTGCTGGGCAAAGTCATTACTCATGTACAGCATCCCCAGGGAACAGGAGAGGCACGGGGATCTAACCCCTTGCTATTTTATTTTTAGAGACAGGAGTGCAGCAGGCAGTTCTGGAGGAAGTCACGACACACTGAATCAGATGGTTTTTCACCCACCATTGCAGGCTGGATGACTTGTGCTATCATCTACAAATCAAACAGTCTTCCAGGCATGCTGAATGGAACATGGTATGGCCTTCTGTAACTCAATCACAGAAAATCTAAGTACCGAGCATAAAACCCTCCCTGTGGATGGGCTTTGCTCTTTCAGGAAGAACAGGAGAAAGGAGAACGGGGATGAGGAAGGGTACCTTAGGTCATCCCTACCCCAAAGAGCCCAGATCTCAATGTGGTTTTTGTTGTTATGAGGCTTTTTTGTTGTTGTTTATTTCAGTTTTTGTTTTTGGGGTGTGTGTGTGTGTGTGTGTGTGTATAAGTAGTAGGGTTTGAACTTAGGACCTGAACACTGTTCCTTAGTTTTCTCTGCTCAAAGCTGGCTCTCAGGCTGGGAATGTGGCTTAGTGATAGAGCACTTGCCTAGCATGCATGAAGGTCTGGGTTCGATTCCTCAGAATCACATAAACAGAATAAGCTAGAAGTGGTGCTGTGGTTCAAATGGTAGAGCACTAGCCTTGAGCAAAAGAAGCCCAAGGACAGTGCTCAGGCCCTGAGTTCAAACCCCCAGAACTGGCAAAAAAAAAAAAAAAGCTGGCTCTCTACCACCTGAGCCACAGTTCCACTTCTGCCTTTTTGGTGGGTAATTGGAAATAGGATTCTCACAGACTTTCCTGCCTGGTTGGTTTTGAACTATGACTCTCAGACCTCAGCCTCCTAAGTAGTTAGGATTATAGGTATGAGCTACCAGCACTGGGTTGGGTTTTTTTGTTGTTTGTTTTGATTGTTGTCATTTTTGTTTTTTATCCAAGTTAGAACCAGGCCTGGTTTGGAGAGAGGAGGCTTCTGGTTCTATGAATCACAGCAACAAGCCATCCCTTTACCTCATATCCTTTTGTTCAACTGAGACCCTTCCATCCCAGATTCTCTTTCCCGCACTTCCTCTAACTCTTCACAGCCTAGGGTAGCAATATCTGGTACTACCGTATTGGAACTAGGGAGAATGGGTTTGCCCTCTCAATTCCCCATGTTCCCTCTGGATATTAGTTGTGTCTTGTACACCTTTATGTTCTTCAACATCCAGCCTTGCCCTTGGAACACACTATGAACTTAATAAGATCTCTTGATTGAATCAACTCACATAGGATTAGCTCCAGCACCAACACAGACCCCTCCTTCCTCCATGAGTCACCATTTATTTTACAGCTTTAGTGTTTAGAGGAGCTGGGATTTTGTCTGGCTTTTTAAAAATATAATTTTATTGTTATTAGTAAGGTGATGTACAGAAGGTTTACAATTCCGTAAGTCAGGTAATGAGTACGATTCTTCTTGTACGTGTCACCCCTTCCTTCACTTTCTCCCAGTTTACCCCTCCCATTCCCAATCACAATTTTCATAGTTCTTTTTTTGGGGGATGAGGGGTGGGAGGAGGTCCTGGGACAGGAACTCAGAGCCTGGTAACTGTCCCTGAGCTTTTTTTTTTTTTTTTGGGGGGGGGGGGATGTCCGGTCGTAGGGCCTGAACTCTGGGCCTGGGCGCTGTCCCTCAGCTCTTCAGCTCAAGGCTAGCGCTCTACCACTTGAGCCTCAGCGCCATCTCCAGTTTTCTGGTGGTTTATTGGAGATAAGAGTTTCACAGACTTTCCTGCCCGGGCTGGCTTTGAACCGCGATCCTCAAATCTCAGCCTCCTGAATAGCTAGGATTACAGGCGTGAGCCACCGGCACCCAGCTCCTGAGCTATTTTTGCTCAAGGCTAGTGCTCTACCACTTGAGCAAGAGCTCCACCTCTGACTCCGTGTGTGTGTGGGGGGGAGTGAACCACCTGCACCCAGCTTGCATAGTTCTTTTTTTTTTTTAATTTTTACATAGCGTATATTGAATACGATGACTGAATGTCCCCTTTAGTCCCCCATAGAAAAACAGCAACAACAACAACAAGCTTCCATTTCAGAAATTCAATTTGATAAATAGCATTAGATGTTCAGAGGAGTTATGCCTTTGGGTTCCTTTCCTAAGGGTCTCTACCTTTAGTCTGACTGTGTGTGAATGCCTACAGTCCTTTATATAATATCATATCCAGTTGTAGTTTATATTTAGCTTCACCATATAAGAACAACATGCATCATTTGTCTCTCTGAGTTGGGCTTACCTCACTTAGCATGATTTGTTCTAGGTACATCCAGGAGAAACTAGAAATTTTATGGCAGATGTTTTATTTGAACCCACCACAGAAAGTATTCTATGTACTACTTCAGAAGGAGCCTGGCCCATAATTGCGAATTTCTTCATTTTTAGACAGCTGTTAAAACTGAGCCTCGTCCTTGTGCTGTAGTTACCCTGTGTGACCACAGGGACTGGAGACTTCCTCTATCAAGAAGCAGCTCATCTTTTGACTCTCAAGTCACTAGAAATCTCTACTCTATGAAGTGCTGAAATATATTTGCATACCATACTTTTTATTGGCTTACAGGTATAGAGGGAAAGAATTTCATTGTTACATCTCCACACATGCAAAGTATACTTCTATTGATGTTACTCTACTCCCTAAGACAGCTGATAGGTGTTTGTGAGAAACCAAATTATAATTGAATATTTAATGTTATAGGAAATTAAGGTTATATTTGGTTTAGAAAAAGTTTAACTCATTTTTGCATAATGAATATTGAATTTCTTTCTTTTTGTCGGTCATGGGGCTTGAACTCAGGGCCAGGGTCCTATCCCCAAGCTTTTCCACTCAAGGCTAGCACTCTACCATTTTGAGCCACAGTGCCACTTCTGGTTTTCTGGTAAGTAATTGGAGATAAGAGTCTCAAGGACTTTCCTGCCCTGATTGGCTTTGAACCGCAGTCCTTAGATCTCAGCCTCCTGAGTAGCTAGGATGACAGGTGTGAGCCACCAGCACCCAGCTCTGAACATTGATTTTGATGGAAGAAAAACATAGTATAGGACCTAACAAGCTCTTAGCCTTTTTTACTCTGCCTCAATTGTCCAAACAATTTGGCTGGTTGAATATACAAGAACCTTCCAAGCTACAGAGAACAAGACATGGTCTTTTCTTTTCTTCAGAGAATCAGCACTGGCCCAGCTAATTCTTAACAAAGGGTAAGTGACTGACAAGACCCAGGCAAGGGTCATGAAGATACTAAGACTGGAGTCTTCAGGAATGGTCCTGAACTGAAAAGGCAAGCCACATGTCAAGAGATAGGACAGGGCCCGCTGAGGGTGATGAGGGGCTGTTCTGTGTGGTCGCAGTGTTTCTGAATGAGAGCTGGATGAGCAAGGCAGAGGAGGCTCTGAGCCTCCCTGGTGGACACACATTCCAGGGACTTGGGTCAGTCCTGATACTTACTCTGCTGAAAGGTAGTGATACTTAACTTTTCATCCAATCTTTTTATTGATAAAGACATAAGTGCAGCCTCTCACCCTGTCCCTGAAATGACAAAAGGAAAATTGATGTCAGGCTATAGGGTCACCCTAAGAAGAAAGGATGAATTACAAGCCAAATGGCCTGCCCTGAAAGAGCTAATGAGGACATTGCGTGAGAATGCAAACTAATCATCTACAAATATTAAGAACCAACTGCCAGTTCATAGTTTAGGGTTTCATTGGGCTCCAGGTACTTCTTTGAGTATTTACCATATCTTAGAGCATTTCATTTCTCAAAAAAAAAAAACCCTATGAGATTCATATCGTTACTTTTCTCTAGCTAGAAACCAAAGATACAAAGAACCAACAAGATATCACTTAGGTCACAACCTTAACAGTGTCCCAGCCAAACTGTGGTCTGCCCTGCTCCTAACTCCTCCCTCACCCTGGTGAAGGGGCCATGAAGCATTTTCCCCTGACTCCTCCATCATTTGTATTCATGAACTTGCGTATCAATGGATATACTCATATTGACATCGATCAATGTGAATATTTTTAGGCTGGTTTATTCCCAAGCAGAAGGATAACAAGAGCACGGTTCGCTCAGAACTGACATAAGAGTGGCCCGTATTGCCCATGCAAGGTGTGGACTGAAAAGGATGTTGAAGAAGCTCTCCAAAAACAGGATGTGGTGCTAGCTTAAAGATAATTCCCCCAATAACAAGCCGTACGACTCTTGAAATCATCTGCTTGGGTCTCCACACTCCCCCCCTCCCCGCCCACCCATGATCTAAGAGTCCTAGAAGGAAAATGACCTTTCACAACAACTCTCTGACAATGTCTACCTGGAGGAGAACTGGCCTCTTTATCTCTCACAGAACACATCTGCTTCTACAACCTCAGCATCCTTGAACCAGCCAGAGGTCAAGCAATGACTTAAATAGTCTCCAGTGACAGAAAGGAGGAAACAGAGACCTGGGTACCAAATCCTATCATGTGAAGCATAAGGCCATGGCAAATCACAAAATGGAGTCCCCTTTTTTTTCATAGGGGATAAAACTGAAGCCAGAGGGGTCAGGTCATTTTTACTTAAGATCACACAGCTAGTGATCATCATTGTTTCCCAAAAGACAGATACAGGAGTCACTCATTCAAATGTTTCATTATCTGAGTTTAGGAAGGGTTATTTAGGCAGCCTGGTTTCAGTTTTATCTCATGTGAAAATTGGAAAATAACCTTCTCTTATGCCTCATGGAGTTTCTGGGCAATGAGATCAAATAACATGATTCCTAGCCCTTCAACCTATCATCCAAATAAAGTCACTCTCGGACAAGAAAAAAAGGACAAAGCCAGGCACCGGTGGCTCATGCTTGTAATCCTAGCTATTCAGGAGGCTGAGATCTGAGAATCGAGGTTCAAAGCCAGCCTGGGCAGGAAAGTCTGTGAGACTCTTATCTCCAATAATCCACTCACAAAAGCAGAAGTGGCACTGTGGCTCAAGAGGTAGAGCACTAGCCTTGAACTGAAGGGCTGAGGACAGCATTCAGGCGCAGAGTTCAAAGCCCCATGACTGACCCCCCCCCAAAAAAAAAGAAAGAAAGAAAAAGAAAAGGAGCATATTACTTCCTCTCTCCTTTCTCTCTCCTTCCTCTGCCTTACAAGTTTTAGAGAAAAGTACCATGATGACCTAGCCAAAAGTAGGCATAGCCTTGATCAGGTTAGGTATGAGCCACTGGTTCCTGATTTGCTTTTTATTTCATTAAAAACAAAACCAGCTGGGCACCAGTGGCTCATGCCTATAATCCTAGCTACTCAGGAGGCTGAGATCTGAGGATCGAGGTTCAAAGCCAGCCCAGGCAGGAAAGTGTGTAAACTCTTATCTCCAATAAACCACCAGCAAACCGGAAGTGGCACTGTGGCTCAAGTGGTAGAGCGCTTGCCTTGAGCTGAAGAGCTGAGGGACAGGGCCCAGGCACAGAGTTCAAGCCCTGTGACTGACCCCCCCCCCCAAAAAATATATATCATTAGCTGAATTTTATCTCTTTAGTAAGGAAAAACATTAAATATAAAATAAGCATTGACTATTAAGATACATTAGAAATAATGCAGATCAATTTTAAAAATGAGGAGCTAAGGTTGAAAAAGAAATTTGTTCCAAATCACACTGGGCTGGTTCCTAAGGAGAATTCTGATTCTCGCTGCTCTTATTAAACAATCACCAGAACTTACAGCTTCCATAAGAGAAGGTTCCTTCTTGGTCAAACCAAGGCCTATGTATAGCAGCTGGTATCTACAGTCATTGTATAGTTAGGCCTCTCTGGGCAACTATGGGGCCTCCCTCCCTCCCTCGTTGCTTGATTGGCCATCCTTATACTTATTTAAAGTTGGAGGAGCCTCTCATTACAAATACAACCTCCTTGCCTCTGGAGCACCTCCTTGGCTCTTAGAATTATGTCAGAGTCCTTTTCTCTGATTGGTTGGACAGCTCCCCTTGTCTACATGCCCAGTTCTTTCTACCTCTGTGATACTTCCCTTTCCCTCTTTCAGGAGAGTGGCCTCTCTGCCTTACTCCTCCCTGGAGCTCCTTCCTTCCTGTAGGGTGGATAATCCCTTGGCTTCAACAATAATGCTTAGGCAGAGGACCTCTTTGCATTAGCTCTCTTCTGAGCTCTGAATAAGCCTTTCTATAATTATATCCCCACCCTAAATCCAAGATCCTAAGCCAGTGGGCTGCCTTCCCACCCCAGAGCTCCTTCCTGGCTTTCTATCCCACTAACAACTCTATCAGTGACCTGACCTAGAAACCTTTGCTCACCTTCTTTCCTTCCTGTATCTTGACCCCAGTTCCAAGTCTTTCCTGTAGGTTCTGCATTTGTTGTACTTCTAATGTATCCTGTGATGTCTATTCCTTCCATCACAATTCTTTCTTTAGCCACATAGCCATCAGTCCCCCTACATGCAGACATCTTCTTAGGGAACTCACTGAACTCTGTTCTCAAAAGTGCCCTTCCAAGGCCAAGATGCAATCGTGCATTCTACTGCTCAGTAATCAGCCATAGTTCCATGGTGATCAGAGTCAATGATCAAAGTCAATCCAAATTCCAGAGCCTTTCAATGCACATCTCTCTATGTCCCTGGCCAAGTGGACAGGTTTATAGATTGTTCACTGTGCACCAGGCACTGGGCCTTCACTTTTTTTTTT
Organism: Dipodomys spectabilis; assembly: GCF_019054845.1. Lineage (NCBI taxonomy): Eukaryota > Metazoa > Chordata > Mammalia > Rodentia > Heteromyidae > Dipodomys > Dipodomys spectabilis. Next base: position 7,378,281 of record NW_024870686.1, on the reverse strand, counting down.
TTTTTTTTGGTTGGTCCTGGGGCCTGGGCACTGTCCCTCAGCTCTTCAGCTCAAGGCGAGTGCTCTACCACTTGAGCTACAGCGCCATTTCCGGTTTTCTGGTGGTTTATTGGCGATAAGAGTTTCCTGGACTTTCCTACCTGGGCTGGCTTTGAACCGAGATCCTCAGATCTCAGCCTCCTGAATAGCTAGGATTACAGGCATGAACCATTGGCACCTGGCGGCATTCACATTTTTAAAAGTGTGCAAAGTACTATAATTTGGAGGTTATATATAGAAATGACAATATAGGCATGTGTGCCATAGTGCCACTTTGGTCAATGGCTAGACACATATATACCACAATATTCCCATAACATTATAGTGCCTAGCAATGCTGTAGCCATCTTAGTTTGAGTAAGTATACTCCATGATGTGTCACAATGATGAATTCACCTAATGTTGCGCTTTTCAAACCATGGCTCTATCTTAAAGCTTGATGTGACTGCCTATATATCTGTATCCTGATATTTTTCAATCTGTAGCAAAATGAACTCGGAACGAAGTGAATTTTTTAAGTCCTTTGCTTAAAGTTCTGTGCTTGAAGAATTATTAGTAAGTAACTAATTATTAGTAACATTTTTAAGTGCTCACTGTATATTGTCAGTGGGTTAAGCCTTTACATGCCCTAGCTTTTTTAAATGTCACAGAAAAACCCATGAGTTAGTATTATGGCTCATTTACAAGTTATTTTTCAAAAGACAAAACTGAAGACTAAAGAGGTGATGTGACTCACCTGATATCAGAGACCAGGAAACAGCAAAGCTCAGCAGGAGCCCAGGTGTGTCTGATTCCAGGTCACTCCACTCATGTTTCTATTCTACCCTCTCAGCAGCCACAGCTCTTGGGAGGGGGAGGGGGAGGTGACAGCTATGCTAATTAGCTTGATTATGGGAATCGTTTCACAAAATGCATGTCTATCAACTCATCACATTGCATACTTTAAATGCATATAATTTTTGTCAGGTATGCCTGAATAAAGCTACAGAAAAAAAATTCCAAATTTTTTATTGTTAAAGGAAGACATTGTAAATCTCATGATAGGACAATGCATAGATCCAACATTTTGATGTAATTGTGTTGGCTGGGATTCAAATCTCATTTGATGCAATGCTAACAGCCTGTGAGTTGAAATATCCTATCACAGATTGCAAAGCACCTTCCCTGACTCTCACTGAATTTTCCCTGTGTCCCTGAAAGACGTTACTAGCCTCACTGGTAAATATAAATAAATGAATAAGCTGAGATCATGGAGGTAAAGAGATTTGACCAGGGCCACATGCTTGTCCTTAGTCAACTTTTTGCCTGTTCCATGTTGTCTCAATAATTCCACTTGCTCATAAACACAATCATTTGATAACAAATCTAACTTTCCAGAATTTTTCAGGGCACTAGCTGCAGCGACTGGACAGGAACACGGGATTCACTGGATCCAGAAGTTTGCTCGTCATGTAAAGGGGCTCTGTGGAAGTTGTACATTCTATTGTCCATTTTGACAATATGTAGCTGCTTCTTGGCAGCCAGCAAATAGAGCAAACCAAAGATTACAGCAGTTTCTCTGTGGACTTGGAGATGGAGAGGGCAGGTGAGGAATCCACATACCCTACACACTTCTCAGAAGCTGCTGGGGTGAGCAGGCAGTTCTGCTCTTCCTGACTAAATGTATTACCTACCTGTCATGACACAGAAAGAGACCTACAGTCTCAAGGAACCAACCAGACTTTCCAAGGACCAAAACCACCCTGGGACTGCAGCATTTTTCATTTGATGGGAACAAACTCTAATCACCATCAGGAGAGTTGGGAGTTGCTAGAGAAGGGTCTGCAGGGCCCCTTGGGCTTACTAACCAAAACAGTGTCCACCAAGACTGCTCATCCCGAGCAAATGACCAGTGACAAATGCTGGCCCATGGTTAGACCATGAGCAACAAAATGACCCTAGGTGCACCTGGAAATGGCTGTACATGCTGGGTCAACTCTCAGCCCTCCATGGTTGAGGCATGGGAGGTAGATATGGAAAAGATTCCCTACTGACACACACACACACACACACACACACACACACACACACACACTTACTTTCCTTATGTCCTAGTTACCTAGGCAACCCAACATGAGTCATCAATCTCAAAATGGATTAGCAGAGCAGAGCATGAGAATAGCTTTGCTTGTTTAAAGCCGTTCCCTCTAGGTAGCTTGGTTTAATGTTAACAATATCCAAGTTTCTCTCTTGCCCTCCGAAATCCTAAAATTGGCACATTTAGCTCATTTAATCTTAGAAAGCAATCAAACTCCCCCGCCCCTTATCCTAATAAAGAAAAAAAAATGGGGGGGTGGGGTGAGGAATCCACAACTTAGCAATAATGGCACTGTGGCTAGAAACTCAGAATGATGCAAAATGAGGGTGCAGACTTGGAAGCCATATGCCCCCTGCTCAGAAAGCCACCTGGAGAGGCCTCTGGTCTGCTCCGGAGAAGTCAGCCTTCAGCTGCACTCCTGCAGCGCCTAAGAGCACCTGGGGGAGCGATGTGCTCACAGACTTTCTATTTTGAGCCCTGGAAGTGTTTCACAGCTCATTGGCTGTGCATGCCAAACAGGAAGGTCCTCCCAGAAGAGCCACCTACTGGAGGACTTTACCAAGAGTAGAAATAAATCAGCAGAGAAAACAAGATGACAAAGCACACAGGCAAAGCCCAGTGCTAAAACAATATATATATATATATATATATATATATATATATATATATATATATATAGACCCACTGTCCAGGCCTGAGTTTAGAACTCATCTCCAGTCGACTCTTGGCACCTCTCACTGTTTGCAGATGGGTCCTTTACCACATGGGAAAGAGAAAGCCTGTCCTGGATAAGCCTTTTCTTCAATAGGCCAGATCATAGGTTCAAATCACTTCCTAGCAACTAATTAGTAGGGAAAAAGCAAGTGCTTTTTACACAACCGTGGAAGAAAGATAGTTTCCTAAGCTTTAGGAAACCCAAACGTTGTACTTTCTTCCTCCTACCACAAGGTTCCCTTGTGTGTCAGTCAGTTTTCTGTCTCTAAGACAAAATACAACTCACAAAGAGGGAAGGTTTGTTTTTGATTGAGGCCTTAGCACTTTGAGTCCATGGTCATTTGGGGCCTGAGGAGAGGTAGAACTTCATGATGGAGATTGCATGAGAGAGCAAAGATACTTTATGGTGGCTGAGAGGCTAAAGAGAAACAAAGAGGAAAAAGAAGGAAGTGTCAGTGTCCCAATATTTCCTTCAAGGGTTTACCTCCACTGACCTAACTTCCTTCCATGAGGCCCCACCTGCTGAAGGTCCCACCACCAACCAGTAGCACGCACCGTGGGCTGGCAATCAAGCCTTTAGCATATGAACTTTGAAAGGGAATCCCTAAACCTGATTATCCACATCAGTCTCAATACAGAGCACAAGTCCTGTTCTGTTAAAGTAAAAGTGCCTGGTCTTCAAAGTTCTGCTTAAGGGTACCATTATTTGATGGAAAGATGCAAAGAAGTTCAAACAATTGCACTCCAGCTCACCTTTCCCCACCCACCATGTAAACAGCAGCTGTCAAGATTTTCCCTCATACACTGGTGTGAAAAGTCTCGTAAGGGCTGGGGAGCCCCTTCTGGAGTGAATGATGCTTCATATGGAACCTGTATTCCATCACTAAAGTAAAGAACTATTTCCAGGGCTGGGCTTGGTGGTTCATACCTGCAACCCAAGCTACTAAAGAGATGGAGATTGGGAAGACTGTGGGCAAAAAGTTAGCAAGAGTCTTTCTCTCTCTCTCTCTCTCTCTCTCTCTCTCTCTCTCTCTCTCTCTCTCTCTCTCTCTCTCACACACACACACACACACACACACACACACACACACACACTTACAGCAACAATGGGCTAGGTAGCCCTTTTTTCTAGTGATTAGGGCACCTCCCTAGCAAGAATAGGCCACAAGTTAAAACTCCAGTAATACCAACAATTAAGCAAACTAAAGTCCCAACTATTTCCATAGTGCTTAGAATTTGTATCTGGCACAGAGATCCCTAGCTTTGCCCATAGCTCCGAAGCTCCATTGGTTCCTTCCACCTTCTGTGACTTCTTTCCACTTTGGTGGATTCCTTTAAATACTGTTTTTTTCCCCCTCCTCTATCAACATTGTGCCTTTCTTGTGCAAAAAAAGAAGAAATTTGTCAGACTCCATCCCAACCAACTACTCTGTGCAGTGGTACACATGATTATTGCAGCTATGGGGAAACGTAATGGCTGGGTAGCTGTCATCCCTAGCAATATAGGGAAGTACAAGTAGGAGGATTACAGCGAAGGCTGGCCCAGACATAAAGCAAGATCCTGTCTTAAATATAACCAGCACAGCGAGTGGATCATGCCTGCAATCCTCGGGAGGCTGATACCTGAGGATTATGTTTCGGAGCAAGCCTGGGCAGAAAAATCTGTGAAACTCTTTATCTCTAATAAACTACTCAGAAAAATCTGGAAGTGGTGCTATGTCTCAAGTGGTAGAGTACTGGCCTTGAAGCTCAGGGAGAGCCCAGGCTCTCAGTTTAAGCACCAGAACTGGCAAAAAATAAAAAGAAAAAGTACAGCCAGGCACTGGTAGCTCATACCTTCATACCTGCAATCCTAGTGACTCAGAAGGCTGAGATCTGGGGATTGTAATTCAAAGCCAGCCTGGGCAGGAAAGTGTAGACTTTATCTTCAATTAGCCACGAAAGATAGAAAAGGAAGGAAGGAAGGAAGGAAGGCAGAAAGAAAGAGAGAGAAAGGGAGGGAGGGAGGGAGAGAAAGAAAAAAGAAAGGAAGGAAGGAAGGAAGGAAGGAAGGAAGGAAGGAAGGAGGGAGGGAGGGAGGGATGAGGGAGGGAAGGAAGAAAGGAAAGAATGAAGGGAGGGAAGAAGGGAAGGAAGAGAAAGAAGAGAAAAAGAACAGAAGTCAAAGTGGAGCTATGGCTCAAGAGGTAGAATTATAGCTTGAACAAATAGCTCAGCAGGCCTTGAGTCCAAACCTCTGGACCAACACACAACACACACACACACACACACACACACACACACACACACACACACACACAGTGCCAAAAGGAGCTAAAGGCATAGCACCTCCTTAGTAAGTATAAAGCCCATTATCACACACACACACACACACACACACACACACACACACACACACACACCCTCAGACCTTTTACTTCCTTTTCAATAAAATGTGTATTAAAATAGCAAGTGATTTATAGAGTCATATAAATTAATTAAAGATCATCATTCAATTAAAAAACAAAAACTATATAATGAAGTTAATACCTGAAAAGCACCTACTTTGTGCCAGGCTCAACTTGTAAGCACTCTGCATATATTAAATCATTTTATCGTTCTATCATCTCCCAAAGGCCAATGCTATTATAGTCTTTATTTTACAGATAAGGAAACAGGCATACAGAAAGTAATTTGTCAAGCATCCAGCAAGTCCCTCCGATCCTGGAAATCTCAACAGAATTATGGAGCTGCTCTGTTCTACATCTTAGGGGAGGGTGGGCCCAAGTCCAAGTCCTCAATGAATTTACAGCGACTTACTGAAGGTGAGCAGCAGCCTGCGACGCTTAAAGACTTGCACCTATGGAGTTATCTCCGGGCCCTAAATGGGGCCCAGATTTGTGAGGGTGTCATCAACCTGTCCAGGTTACCAGCAGAGGAAATGCATGAGATGCCTAAATGATGCTGCCTATGATGTTAAGGTGACTCATATTTTTTTAGAGATTGCTCCTTGCAAAAATATTTGCCTGAGATCACCCATCCTTGAGCAGCACTTCAGAGTCTTTTTGCATAGATAGCCCAGAAGCAGCGTGGACTAAAAGTGGACTGGGGCCAGCTGCCACTAGTGTCTTGAGTTTCATGTGCAAAGACTGGCTCCTAACAAGCTCTAAGAAATGGAAGCTATAATTAGATTTTTTTTATATGCCTTGGGGAGTTTGAGCTAAAAAGAAATGCCACAATAAAGAAAACTTGTAAAACAAAATGTGATTTTTGCTTCTGTGTTGTGTCTTAATTCTGGTTTTAAAAAAGGAAGCTCATGTGTAGATAATTAGGTGGGGCTGAGAGTGGATAGTTGAAGCTCGAAAGTTGAAGCTTCTCAGACTGGCTAGTTTTTCAGCAAGATGAAGAATTTGTCTGGTCATCTTGGCTTGGGTTCCTGGAAAGGAACTGCTAAACTCAGAATTTCCTAAATGATACTTTGATACTTACGGTGTAGACCTGAGACCACACCTGAATTTATTTTTAATGAGGTAACTGGTAGAATGGAGGCCAGAAAGACCAATTATGTGATTAGAGGATTGGGAGATATAAGAAGGCTTCAGACTGAGATTAGTCAACCAATGAGGTAGCGGTCCATGATTCCGGCAGTCATATCTACATAAGGGAACTCCCCCTAAAAGCTCCAGATACCAGAGGTGGTGCATTCATCAGTTTTTCATTATGGTAACAAATAGCTGAGATAATCAATACCTAAGGAGAAAAGACTGATTTTGGCTCACAATTGTGTCCATTTCAGGCAGGGCTTACTTGGCCCTATAGATTTTGGACCTGTGGCAAGGTGGTACATCATTGTGGAACACCTGGTTGAGCAAAGCTGCTCACCTCAGACAGTGAAACAGAGAAAGCCAAAGACCAGATGCCACATCCTCTTAAGGGCATGATCCCAATGACCTAAAATCATCTATTAGGTTCCACCTCTTAAAGAATCTGCTGTCACTGAATGAGAAGGTTCTTCAAACTTCCAAGTTTTCACTCCAAATTCAGGAACTTGAGATCCGCACATCAGAAGTATTTCAAGAAAGGAAAGCACTACAAGATGAATATTTTAGCAAGGATGTATTTTAATAAATAAATAACAGGATAAAGTAGAGGGAAATGGAGGAAAAGAGCAAAACATTTCTGCTCTGCACAAGAAATGGAAATAAAGACTCAAAAGGGTGGCTCTCATCTGTGGTCTTTTTTTCTGAGCAGAGGGAAACTATGTGATCATGCTATCTAGCAATTCCTAATGCCTGCTTCTGGCTAGGTAAGATGAGAGCTATTTATTATTCTAATGCATGGCAATATGATCTAGATTTAACCAAAATAGACAATGTTAAGAGTTCTCTTTGCTGGGTATGCCATCCAATTCTCTGTCTCTTTCTATCCACTGTAAACTTTACAGTTTTTATGTTTGTATGTTTGTTTGTTTTCACATCTCAAAGGACAAGGCAGATTCAAATAGTCTCTTTATGTCTCTTATCCTTGTAGCTTGTGGTAGGAGAGATGCTAATTGCTTAAGCTTTTCAGGTTTTATTTCCTGATTTTCATGTCTGTTTCTTCTGATATATATTCATTTTAATTTCCCTGACTCCTCATTTATCTGTCCTGCTTTATCTATACCACCTCCCAGCAAAATCATGGGATGCGGACCACATATTTAATGTTTATCTTTGGGAGATATGCCAGACCTAACTATTACAGCCTGGTTGTTGGTTAATAATCATGCATTGATGTGCTGAGAAGGTGGTGCATCCTGAAGACAAGAACATTTCATACTGAAGGTCTTTCCAGACTGCCCTTCACCTGAAGAGTCTCTTCAGTTGGTTGATTTGTATCTTTTTTTGGGGGGGGGGGGTCCGGTCGTGGGACCTGAACTCTGGGCCTGGGCACTGTCCCTCAGCTCTTCAGCTCAAGGCTAGCTCTCTACCACTTGAGCCACAGCACCACTTCTGGCTTTTTTTTCTTTTTGCTTATGTGGTGCTGAGAAATCGAACCCAGGGCCTCATGCAGGCAAGGCAAGTACTCTACCACTGAGCCACCTTCCCAGCCCTGATTTGTATCTTTAAAGTGAAATTGTAATGGAAATGTTACAATAAAGTATAGGACAACTAAGCAACCTTGGTTTTTGCATCTAGCAAGAGAAGAATTCAAGCAAGATGCGGCTATAGTAAAGGTGATAGAGAAGGTTTTTAGGAAAATAGAGCACCTGTCATAGGTAGGCCAAGGGAAGATAGCAGTTCCACTCATCTTAGCCATCTCACACCTAATTCTTCATTACATAGCTTGACCTAGATAATGAGAGTTAAAATTCTTGAAATGGCTTTCTAATTGGTGAGTCTCTGTTTCCAATGAGGTTGTGACACCAAAGATTTACTGTCCTGTCCTTGTTTCTTCCATGGTGGGGAGGGGCTTCTTACTTCCTCATTCTCTTACAGCCCTCTTCCTCCATTTTATTGTTCATTAGCTCATCCTGCAAGCTGCATGCTGTATAGTTCTGCTTTTCTAACCAGTATCAGAGATATTACACTTTCCTGAACCCTGTGAATTATTGTAAGGTACTGTCTCACCTGATCTGGTAGCAGAAGCTCCCCTGGATTTGAAACTAGTTGGTTAAAAATGTGGGTGGCCTGAGAACTTTAGAGTTTGGGGGTTGTCTTGCAAGAGAGTGGGCTACCAATCAAGATACTTATTCTACATCCATTCTGACAGTCAACCTCAATGCCACCATGGCAGAAAGGAAGGAAGCCCTCCTGTGAATTGTGCCAAGGCTGGGAAAGAATGGAAAGGGCAAAGGCAGGGCGGCTTGACCTCCTGTTGTTTTCAGAGTCCCTCTTCCACTCTTCATCTCTCGGAGCCTTATCTTGTATCCTCCACTCAATACCAGTCACTGCCATGTCTGAAACACCATTATGTCCTCTCAAAAATCTCCAAGTCAGTCTGTCTGTCTGTCTGTCTGTCTGTCTATCTGTCTGTCCCTGTCTCTGTCTGTCTGTCTCTGTCTCTCTCTCTCTCTGTTTTTTGATAGTCCTGGGGCTTGAACTCAGGGCCTGAGCACTGTCCCTGAGCCTCTGGTACTCAAGGTTAGCACACTCTACTACTTGAGCCACAGCCACTTCTAGCTTTTTCTGAGTAGTTTATTTGAGATAAGATTCTCATAGACTTTTCTGGTTGGGCTGGCTTTGAACCCTGATCCTCAGATCTTAGCCTCCTGAGTAGCTAGGATTAAAGGCATGAGCCACGAGTGCCCAGTTCAAGGTTCTTTCTTACTCACAAACCTAGCTACTAGCCACTGACAAATTGGAGGAGGGGAGGAAATTAAGCAGATTAAATGTATTATTGTGACATATCTTTGCCCTGTATTTCTGCTGTCTTCCAAGGACCCCACGAATGTGACACTTACATCTTCAAGACATTTCAAGCCAAGTGCAGGCTTTGCTGAGTTTAGATTAGGAATGACTAGCAGATATATTCGTCAATTAGGGATCAATGGCTTCCTAGAGGGTGAGGCAGGCTACTGGTGAGACCTTATTTTAATTATCCATGGTTCAGAACAGGAATTCAAACCCACCAAGGAAATGAATGAAAGTGTGGAGGGGAGGAGTTGGAGGAGAAACCCATCAATCAGGCTGGATAGATTCTTTAGTCTCATAAGCACACTAGTATGTATCTAGGATCACTTAGGTGACCAGGGAAGCTGCCAGATCTGAAAATTGGTGGTAAGGAAAGTCTGTGGCAGATCAAGTCTCACAGGAACTGGAACTTTCAGCTTCCAAGTCACCTCTCCCAATCACACAGCTTGTGAGGTGTTTGCATTCTGACACTCCAAACTTAAGTTATTGACTTTAATCAACTGAAGGCATTGGAATGACTTATACACTATAAGACAGCTCTTATTAGTGCATCTATCGGGCCAGGATAAGCCCTGATGATGCCTCTAGCTCTGGAGACATGGGGTGAAAAGTCATAAAAGGAAAAACCTAATGGCTTTCCTCTTTTTGTTGCCTCTAAACTAAACACATCGAAAAGCTGCAGCCCTGGAATGTTTCTTCAGATCCCATTATGTGCCTTTATTCTAACACTGATAGTACCAGTAAATGCTAAATGAAGCAGATTTTAGTCTTAGAAATTAAGATTTACAATGAATACATCTCATTAAAATGTCACCACAGTGCCACATTTAATACAAACACATATAATTCCATACCCTTATCCTACAAACCTAACTCTTTTGTGGGAACAAACATATTTCATCAGACATTAAAGAGAAACAGCGATGGATGAGAGCTGGTGGAGAGTTTAGTAAAACTATTTCTAAGTATCCCTGATTACTACTGGCCAAATCAATTGAATAATAACACGGAGAGTTCGTTTGATTCCAATGAGAGAGAAGCCCTGCAGAAGAGGCAGAAGGCAAAAGGAGTACTTAATTTTTATGAACCTGTTGGCTGGTGCTCAATATTAATATTTCATGTTGCCAATCTTGTTCTTTTTTATTATTTTAAACTCAAAATGAAGATTTATACTTAGCTTTTAACTACAATGCCAGTGAAAGCATTTGACCATTTCCATGTTCTGCTTTCTCCCTATTCCTTCGTAGTCAATTAACAACACAGCCTTTGTTGTAGTCTCTTGATCTTTTCAAAACAGTTACAAGTTAGATTTTGGAAATATGTAATAATTGTAAGGAGCTAAAAATGTCCTACAGCTAAATACCATTCTCGCAGAAATCAGTCTCTTAAGGGTGCTGATTTAAGGACTCTTGAGTTAATCTGGATGCTGACTGCATAGAGCAGTCTTGTTTGTTCGCCTCCATACATATGTACCCCTTCCAATTTCTCTCTTGAGCTTATATTGGTTGCTAGGTTAGCAGAAGGTGAATTGTTTCCAGTGTAGGTGGTTCCAAATGTTCCAAAATGTTCACCTTGCCTCAACGTATTAAATGGTGTTCCAGCTATTAGGACAAGGCAGCCTACTGGAGGCTGTGGTTCAAAAAGGAACATGAGGTAAACTGCATAGTAAGTACAGTGTAAAATGGCTGAGGCTACTCTGTAGCTCCCTACCATTCCTTGTGCTTCTCCATTGGCAAAAACTAGAACAATGTAAAATAATATAGATAAGAAGTTATTTTTAATATATAATTTATTGGTATTCTTCAGGTACTGTACATTTCACAAGTCAGGTAATGAGTACAATTCTTTTTAGATAATGTCTCCTTGTCCCTTCTCTTTCCCCACATTCCCCCCCTCATCCCTACCCACAAGTTAAATAGTTCATTTTCTATATAATGTATACCAAATATCATGACTGCCTTTGTTCATACTTCCCTCTTCATTTCTGTGCCCTTTTTGCCCTCCTTAAAAGACAAAAAAAATTCAAAAACAAAACCAAACAATATCAACAGCAAAAACAAAACAAAATAAAAAACATGTTTCCATTTCATGAAATTTGTTTCAATAAATAGTATTTTTAAATGTTCAGAAAAGTTACACATTTGGGTTCCTTTTCTAGGAGTATCTTCCTTTAGACTGACTGTGTAGGAATTCCTAGGATCCTATATAAGTTATCGTGTCTAGTTGTATTTTAGATCTAGCTTCCATATATGAGAGAAATCACGTGCTGTTTGTCTCTCTGAGCTTGGCTTAATCTCACTTAACACGGTTTGTTCTAGGTCCATCCATTTTCCTGCAAATACAATATTATTCTTTCTAATAGATGAGTAAAATTTTATTGTGAATATGTACACATACCTTGGCTATCAGGAATAGCAGCAAGGAACATAGATGTGCAAGTGTCTTTACCACCCGAGTCAGTTTTGCTGCCCTACTATTTAGTGCTGAGGGATCCACTGCCCAGAGTACTGCCCAGGCAGTGTTTTTTTGTTTTTGTAGGTTAGCAACAATGGAGAACCTAATCCACCCTATGAAATAGTGCTGGCATTTTCTAAGAAGATGACTAATGGAACCATGAATGAAAAATAAGAACTGTATTTATAGCACACGAGAGGAAAAGAATCAAGCCCAATAGTCTTAACCTTTCTATAAATGCACAAACTTAATGAAGTAAGTTTGACCAGCTCCCTATTAGTGCCAGTGACCTTAGTCCAGTCATAAAGCAATGCGACAGGGTTAGAAACTTTGATGATTCCACTCTACCTGGAAGTTTGTAGCCTTAGTTCATCTTCAACAACATGTCATCATTAATTTATTTGGGGAAAATAGGCAAGAAAACCATATTAGCAAGCTGTTATTGTGAGAAGAAATGTGAGATGGACAACCTCAAAGAAAGCTTTATTTTTGCTCATGGTTTCAGAGGTTTTATTCTATGGCTGGTTGGCTCCATTGTTTTTATTCCTACAACAAGGCCATACATCATAGTGGGGAATATATGTGGGTCAAAGATGCTTACTTCACAGCCAGTTGGCTGCAAAGACAGAAAGGACTGGGACTCTACTATCTCCTCAAGGGCATGGCCTCAAGTAACCTAACCTCCTCTCATTTGGTTCTACATCCTAAAGGTTCTACCAGCCAGAGACTATCCAGTCTTTCACACATTAGCCTTCAAGGGATATTTAAGGATAAAAATGTATACCTTCAGAAGCTTCTAGACATACAAATTTTTGTTAATGCGAGGGACTCAATTTATGAAGGTGGTTTCACACATAGCCATCTTTTTACCTACCTATTTGAAAAGAACCAGCAGCCATCAAAGTCCCATAAAATCATTATAAATGGTATACATTTATTTTCAGCCACTAAATAATGGGAAGTAGTAGTATCAGTCATGTAGCATTTTATGTGTGCAAAGTGCTTTGCCATCATAGTTTATGGCTTGTTCTACATAATAGTCATGTGTGATGGGCTGGAACAGCGTCGGTTTTAGAATTAAGAAAATGGCAGTGATCACCATGCTGAGTAGTCAGTGTTCTTTGTAAATGCTAGCTGCCTTGGGGTTTGGATAAAGGTCATTCCTTTTCTAAGTTTTTCAGAATTTGCATCCTACATAGTTGGATTTCATTCGCCTGGTGTTTTTATAATGTTCACATTCAAAACTCACATTTTCACTAGCTTGGGCCACATTCATGTACAGCTGCCAACATGAGCCATGGCTAACTTGACCCAACCCTTTTAGCCTTTATCAGGATCAATAGCTGTTACCACAGTGGCACCGGAATTCCATTTCATTTTCCCTATCAGTTATCCTCCAAGGTCAGGGGAAGGATGTGTCCTGTCTCCATCCCCCTTTCCTTCTCAGTAAGTGACCCTTGGTGTGGTCCTGTCAGCGCCATACTACTTAGTCTTTTGGTGAAGGTTTCTTAGGAATCATTGTTAGAAGGGAACTACCAAAGGAAGTGAAGAATAAGCCATCCTCACTCACTGCTGTCTTTGATTGCCCACAATTAGAGTGAAACCTTGGGGGAACAGGAGTGATGACCTTGTCAAACCCCACTCCTTTTCTTCCTCTTCCCATTACTTTAAGTGTGCATTTTTGAGCACTGTGAGCACTCTGAGGGTAAATTGGTAGCTTAAAGACATCAGCCATTGCCCATGAAAATTAATCCAGAATCCAGACAAGTCGATGAGGAATTGCCAATCAAAAATGTTGGTGCGATGAACATGCTGGGATGGCTACTTTCCCAGTCTGATGGGTGGGGATGGGATTCTTAAAGTAGTCTTAGAGGTCTATTCCTTGGAAATGCATTGGAAATATCACTGTGTCTTTGGCATGAGGGAGACTTTGCATCTAAAAGAGCAGAGTAAGCTGCATTGCATCAACTTTCTCCTGATATTGAGGGGAGGGGGGGAGGGGTGGGGGAAAGAAGGCATGCAGGCAGGAAGGAAGGGAGGGAGGGAGGAGAGAGGGAGGGAGGGAGGGAGGGAGGAAGAAAAAAGGGAGGAAGGGAGGGAGGGAGGGAGGCAGGCAGGCTTTCTTTTGTTCTGCCATTATCCAAGGTGTCATATTCAGGTAAGAGAGCTAACTTTAGTTCACCCCCCACAATGCATTTCTTGACATATAACAGGCAGCTGGACAAGGCTCAGACAGTGTAAAAATATCACCTTTTCTTACAAAGCCTAAGAAGACTGGATGAACTCTTTTTGAAAGTCACTGCTGATAAATTCCACAACTAGTGGAGTGGTGAATGAGGTCAGGAGAGGAAGTCAGAAAATAGCTTTTTATTGAATTTGGTGTGCTGCCTTAGCTGGTCATTTGACTGCTTTGAGCCTCACTGCCTCATTTAACTTACAGGATTAATAATACCTGCCCTACTTACTCCACAAGTTTGTTGAGAGGATAGAATCACATTTGTCATGTACACGTGAAAAGAATAACATACATAAAAAATAAATTCCATGCCTGTACGCAGTGCTGTTTCAGTGTGTTTGTTTGCTTCTGCTCCCAGGTTAGAGATTCCTTTTGCCCCTCAAATGTCTCCACAGGCCTCCTCCTTTGACCTTCCACAGTCAGGCATTGCCTCTTCTGCTGAGCATTCCATTAGCCCTTCATATGAGTGACATAGAAACTGAGATTGGCAGCTGCTAGCCGTGTGGTTACAGCAGATTGGTTCCAACCACTGGCTCATGTCATCGTTCAACACCATCAAAAAATGTAAACTACCCATGCACTTTCAGGCCCCTAAGCCCATATTCCCCAAGTCTCCTTTGAACCCAACCTTAGTGGGATGTGCCATCCAAGAGTAGCCCAAGGAGGAAAGGCTTTATCTGTTGGCAGCATGATACTAGGCTATTGCATTATGCCCGGCATCAGCTTTTTGGTTGGGACTTACGTTTCTTCATTCCTGAAGATGATCTCCTGCTGCCTAACTTGAAGCTTTCAGAAGTACTGACAGTGACACTCTATGCACCACCACCCCATCTCTCTCCTGTCTATCTTTGCTTTATGCATGGAGTCTAAGCCAATTTGTTCCTTAACATGTATGTGATTTTGACTGTCCTAATCATCTAACTCAATAAGTGCTTGTAATGAATGGGTAGATCTTGCTCTGGGCTGTAGCATGGTCCCTTGAAAATTCATATTTTGAGGTCCTAACATCTAGTGCCTCAGAGTATGTTCATATTGTGGATAAGGTCTTTAAAGTGGTAAATTAAAATGAGTGTTTCTTTTGGGGGGGCAAGTTCAATAAAGAAGAGATTAGGACACACACATGCATGTACAAAGAGTAAAAACCACATGAAGGAAGGATATGGCTCTGTACAAGTCAAGGATAGCTCTGCTATCACCTTGACCTTGGCCTTCTAAAGGATCCAGAACTGTAAGAGAATCATTTCTGTTGCTTAAGCCAGTCTGGCATTTTGTTATGGCAGCCTTAGCAAACTTACACAGATCTGTTTAAAAATAATCAAAAGCAGTAATCATGCCATAGACCAGCAGTCAGCCAGTTGCAATTTGAACTAGTGAGTAAATAAGTTGGCCCTAGTGGACTCCAGTAGAATGTGTTGTTGATCCATCCCTGCTTTGTGGACAGCTTAAGGGCCACCAAAAGCACGGGGTGACAAATGACCATCATTGTAAAAAAAAACTAAATAAATAAAACCTTACATAATAGGAAGGAAAAGTTTGCTCTCAGGGTACTTCTGTGGTTTCTTTATGTTAGATTAAGAGAAGATATTATTTTTCCATTCGATTGAAATCAATCTGTAGCCAATATAGACTTAGAAACGCAGC
Organism: Dipodomys spectabilis; assembly: GCF_019054845.1. NCBI lineage: Eukaryota > Metazoa > Chordata > Mammalia > Rodentia > Heteromyidae > Dipodomys > Dipodomys spectabilis. The sequence goes on along the minus strand of NW_024870686.1, from coordinate 7,362,749 downwards.
TGTACATTTTCCAACCACAAGGTACCCAGCTGACATTCCCTCTCTCCTTTCTCATTTCTCCTTGCTTCAGCACATGGCAAAAATCTAAGAGTACACATATAAAGCTAATTGGAAAGTGGGAGGGGGAGGGGAATTTGAAGTGTGAGCCAAGATTTAGCAATAAAAAGAAATTGCAAAGTGTCCTCACCCAGGTAGTAGCTTCAACAGCTGGGACAAAAACTGAGAGCGTGATCAGTTAATTAGACCATATCTCTCCTTACACCTCTGAAGCTGGATTAAGTAGAAGAAAACCCTAATGAGCATCCCACCAGCTGCCCCCAGAGGTTCAAATGCCAGAAGGAAACAGGACCTAAAAGTCAGGTCTCTTTACTTAGCTGCAAGTTCTGCAGGCTCCTTCCTCCTTCATGGGGGCCCACGCTTTCTTCCTGTGTCCCGTTTTCCCCAGTGCCTGCTGGATACAGTCTTGACTAATGACCTCTATCATGTGGGACCTCTTTGTTTTCTTTTCATTCCTCCATAATTCACAGGTCTTCCTGAGAGCCCATCTATGTGGCTGTCAAGAGCTCCAGACTCTTCTTCCTCTGTGGGTAAGGAAGAAAGGATTTCTGCCTGCATAGAAAAGATCTAAGGTTCCTGATCTCCCCGCAGATTCATCTTCCCTAGAGATTCCTCTCCCTGATTATAACGGTTGCAGGGACTCCTGCTCCCTGCTTAGCTTGCACTGTAATCTTGAATCCGCTCTCAATGGGACCCCCAACTAAACTCCAAAACCAATGAGTGCATTCTTAGGTGGCCCAGTAGCTTACAAGACGCCACCTAGACTGGCTCCCCTGTTTTCTCCTTGCTTTCATCTCTATTCCTCTCCTATCTTTCCCCAGTTCCAACATTGCTAACCATCTTTCTGCTCCTTGAACACTTCAGGCCTGCTCTGCCTCACGCCTCTTACAACACTGTTCCCAGTTTGCAAAGCTGTTTCCCAGTGAGCCAACCCACCCTCCCCCACTCCCGCCCCCTTCACCTCCCCTGGCTCTTTTCCAAGTTCTCATTTGCTGAGAAGTTCTTATTACCAGTATTTGAAGCCTCTCTTACCCCCTTGGGACCTCCCACCCTTTTCCTCACTTCTTCATTGTTCTCTGTTTGTTTGTTTCCTTGACTAGAAGGAAATCTCAGGATAGAATATTCCTGCTTCACTGCAATGCCCGCAGCAGCCCTTAGAATATTGCACTGTTTGTTGAGTGAAGGAATGTGCTCAAAGGACCCCAAATGACAAAAGGGAATTCGTGACAGTAACAGAACTGTGGGAATGGATTGGTGTGCTCTTTCCTAAATGGTCATTTGTACGTGAGCCATCTTAAAGTGATGGCAAGCAGACTGACCTCTGCTCCATCTCTCCCAGCAGCTACACTGCCTCCCATCTGCCCAGTTCACTGTATTTGTCCTGGGTCAGGTTCTGCAAGTCCATGGGAGTGCCCTGGAAGCCATACCCCCTTGGAGAGGAATTGCATCTCCTCTCACCCCCAGCTATAGCGGTACTTTAACACATAGCTACTATTATCTCTATAGAAAGGAGATTTTTATTTGCATTTGTTTTATTTTTAGTATTTTTTTTTTTGCCAAGGAGAGATATCTTGACACCTTTGAAGGTTACTAAACAGAATGAGTGGTAGAATCCCATTCCTAAAAATGTCCTTATGTATAGGTTTATTATGTACATATATATTATATCCTATATATGTATATTTATTTACCTGTGCATACTTTTTCAAACCTCTTCACATGCACGTATGTAAAGAATGAAAGAATATAGTGATTGGTTAGTATTTGGAGATGCTGAAAATAGTATTTTGCTGTGTTTTCACAATAAGCATATGTCATGTATGTACCAATAAATTTTCTTCTTTATTTTTTAAGACAAAGCACTTTGTTTGACTTGTTTTAGTTGGCACATGCTACCATTCCGTTTCCTGATACAAGAAAATACCAAAATTTTCCACTTGAGGTGTGATTATTAGTTTGTGATTTCAACTTTTTTTTGTTTGACTTAATCAACTAAATAAAGAAAAGTAGGTATAACTAGGGCTACTTGTGAGAGTTGAAACTAGGGCTTTCATGTTTTCATTCACGTCTAACAGAAGCCAGAGAAGCCTCTGGCTAACGTGGGCAGGATTGACTAAGTTGGAAATTTGCACATCACTTCCTTGAAAACTTGTTGTTGGTGTGGAGTCTCAGAAGTCATGCCACATTGGGTCACTTGCCTTGGCCCAACCGCTTTCCTCCATCACTTCCTCTCTATTCTCCTCTGGAGAGGATGCCTGTGTTTGTCATCTGCCCTTATTCCCAGCTTCATTCAGCCTATTCCAGGATGTTTTCTAAGCTCTGTCCACTTCTTCCAAGCAGGGATTGAGCTTTGGAGATCTAGAGCACCACAGAGCTTCGCATTTTGTCTAAAAGGTCTTTGTTTTCCTTAGCTGGCTGTCTGTGGCACTGGCTCAGATGACTGTTGTGGAGTTTACTATAATACTTAGCTGTCCAGTGCTGACCTGCACACAGACTCTGAACTGGCCCTCTCAGGAAGTGGAAAGATGGATTCTTCTCTTTAGAGTTGTCCTAATATTTCTGCAATTCATCTTCCGCCTTGTGAACTGTCTACTCTTGGTCACATAGAACAGAATGTCACTCACAATCACCTGGTTCCCATCTATCTTCCAAACTAAGGTACCATGAACACTCTCTCTGAGTGTTCAGGACACCTCTCTTTACTACTTCCATTTGTGTATTTGCATGTCTCTGCTTTATTTTACCCCTCAGGAACCTCATCCATAATGTGTTCTATCAATTTGAATCTCATCTACCCTTCAAGTTCTCATTCAGATATTATTCATCCTGTGACTTCCTGTGATCAGCCCAGCTCCCAGTGACCTTTCCCACTCATTTGGAAACTCTCATATAATTTGAATAGATACAAAAATTTAGCACAATCTCCCATGCCAAGTAAGAAGAGCTGATCTCAAATGTCTGATGAATTGTTCTTAAAATCAGAACTGAAATATAGGCAGGAACTCTGAGACCTATGTTCATGGAAGGCTTATCCACCAGATATTATGTAGACACAGAAGCAAACTTGAGAAAAACTGACTCAGATCTTCCCCCTTGACAGCCAGGGAAGAGGAGGAGACCTCAGCAGAAAGCCTTATAGGAACAAGAGCTGATAGTAATAGAAATTTATATCAATCATCTCTTACAAGAAAGATGAAGATTCTGAGAGTAACTAGATAGAAAGAACTCGTCCACCCCTGATCATGGGGAGAAGTAAAAACCAATATTTAGAGAAGGAAAAGATGTAACAAAGTAAAATCTGATCCTTAAAAGAGAATTACAATAATAACACTTGAAATGATTTGCCATAGAAAACAGAACTGAATTTTAAAAAGAAATTGCTAGAACCACACCAATCTGGCCTGAAAATTTCTGTTACTATGCAGGAAAGAGACTATAGCCTAGATGGAAATATTTGGCACTGGACTTTCTTCCCTGTGGAATTTTGGAAAGGATACAGGAGCTATTTGTTGCACGTATGGAATTTAATCATCTTCCCCATGTTCTGGCTTCCTTTCTTATTTCTGCTCTCTTGTTAACCTATGAGCTCCTGCCAGTGCTATCCATTTCAAGATAAAACATTAAATGGGGCACTCACCAGTAACTCACAGTTATTAATGTAAAACTATGAACTAAATGAAACATCGTGTGTGTGTGTGTGTGTGTGTGTGTGTGTGTGTGTGTGTGTGTGTGTGTGTGTGTGTGTGTGTGTGTGTGTGTTCTAGGGCTTGACTCAGGGCCTGGACTCTGTCCTTGAACTTTTGTGCTCAATACTAACTCCACTTTTGGCTTTGGTAGTCTATCGGAGATAAGCATATCGTAGACTTTCCTGCCCTGGCTGATTTCACACCTCCATCTTCAGATTTCAGCACCTTGAGTAGCTATGATTACAGGTGTGAGTAGCTGGCACTTGACTTTAAACATTTTTTCTTATTAAGTCATCTCAGGCAGAGAATAAGAGATAACCCTAGAGTAAGACAAAACTAAAATTTAGCCATCCTGTAATGGCAAAGGCATTAGCAAAAAAGGGGAGAAGAAAAAAAAAAAAAAACAGAGACTTGTTAGCCCTGATTACATGAAAGGGAACATTTCTGTAAATTAAAAAAAGAAAACTTTAAGAGACATATACAAGCAAGATAATGTATTCATAGTATATATAACACACAAAAGGGCTATATAGAACTTTCAGACCTTTATAAATTAAGAAAACTATGAACATTCCTAGAAAGAGAAGAGGCATGAACATACAATTTACCAAGGGAGCAAGAGAAATGACCAATAAATAAGAAACTGTGTTCAACTTCTCAGTAGAAACAACAATTCCAAGTTATCATTGTTAACCATCAAACTTGGCAGAAAATAATTTCCAGGCTAATTATAAACAAAACAAGTTGGTGACCTCATGCTTTGTCAGGGTGAGTGCACAACTTTCTCTTTCATGTAATTTATTTAGATTGTTTTAAGTCCTTATTATTCATTTGCTCCTCTACTCACTACTTACTTCATAAACCCATTATAAACTGAGAATGAACTGAAGACACCTAACCTACAGAACAGGAGGTTAGCAGCACAGTGCACTGTGGAGGGTACTCCTTCATGGCTGGGAGCAGGCAGCTTCTTGTGCTGCCAGAATTGCAAGAGTATTGTACTGAATATTGCCAGCCCAGGACGGGAATCGAAATTCAAAATTCACAAGTGTACTTTCTGTTGTATACATATTGCTTTCACCTCACTGTGAAGGTGAAAAGGTTAAATCAAACCATCCGGAGTCAGGAACTAACTGCATTTTTGCTTTTCAGCCCACTAAATCAATATCTTTGAAATTCTCTTAGCAAAATGTTTATAGATGGATACAAATACATAGGCACAAAGATATACTCTAGTAATATTTATAATAACCCGTGACTTCAGCCAACATAATCTCCCCCTCAAAATAAATTTTGTTAAATTATTATGTATCCAAATGACAGAATACTTCATATCCATAGATTGTTTTTAAAATATTTAATGACTTTAGGAAAAATTTTAACCATATAGGTGAGAAAGAACATTTAAACGCATATACTATTTTCCAAACTTTGTAAAGAGAAATTTAAGCATCTACTTGAAAAAAAAAAATCTAGCCAGGCGCAGATAGCTCATACCTGTAATCCTAGTTACTCAGGAGGCTGACATCTGAGGATCACAGTTCAAAGCCAGCCCAGGCAGAAAAGTCTGTGAGACTCTTATCTCCAATTAACCACCAGAAAACTGGAAGTGGCATTGTGGTTCAAGTGGTAGAGTGCTCACCTTGAACTGAAGAACTGAGGGACAGCGCCCAGGCCAAGAGTTCAAGCCTCACCACTGACCAAAAAAAAAAAAAAAAAAAAAAATTTAAAAATCCACAGCAAGTGTTAATGGTGATTATCTCTTGGTGTTGGTATATGGATGATTTAATTTTCTTCTCATTCTTTTATGTATTTTTCAAATTTCCTACAAAAACATGCCAGAAAGCATATATATATATATACATATATATATATATATCTGTATATATGTATATATATGTGTGTGTGTGTGTGCAAATATATACATATAATGATTTTTTAACTATATCTTCAGTTCCTTCAGGGCATCTTTTAATTGAACACTTCATCCACAGTGTTGTGAATCCTGCAGAGCTGGTCCCATACTGATGTTTTAAATGTAATAGTTAATACAGAAATAATTATCTGATTCATAAACTGCTTCCTTGGCTTTTTTGTTTTCCTTTTCAAAAGAATATGTAGCATATTTTTAAACTATTGAACATCATCTACAGCCTATTTTTTCATCTATGTATTTGATAAATACTGCTTCCTGCTGTGAAGAAAAAGGGGGTGGTGAAAGGGAGAGGGAGAGAGGCTGGGGAGTGGGGGAAAAGGAGAGAGATGAAAGGGAGAAGGGAGAGGGAGAGGAACAAGGATGGAGAGAGGGAAAGGAAGGAAAGCAAGGAGGGCGTAGGGAGAGGGGAATAGAGAATGGATACTTGCAAACCCTTCTTGAAAGGGTTAACTTCCGGCAGTTAAGGCCACCTGTTCAGCATCTGCCACATGGCCTTCATTTCAAAGGCCTCCAAGGCTCACAAGCTCAGGAAAGGGATTTGCTTTGCAGTAGATAAACACACAAAAGCAGGGCCAATGCAAATAAGAAATGCTCAGTCCACAAATAAACATTCCTTAAGCAACCCAGACAATGAAATGGATGATAGCCTTTTCTACCAGAACTTTTTGGTAATTATGTTTTTATTGACTTTTCAGAGGAAATGAAAAAGGCTAACATGTAATTGACTAAAAGAAATAGAGGTAATAAACCAAGCCAGAAAAGTATCTTGAGGAAATGCATATCTAAGGTATAATACCTCTAATAGGAAAATCTATTATATTGTGTTAAAATTATGTAATCATCTACATATGCAGCTTTGGCTGTGGAGAGGGCTTGGTGCAGAACAATGATGCAGAGGGCTACAAGGAGAACTAGGCCTTTCCAAATCTGCAGTCTTCTGTATTTTCAATGCAAAATTTCAAAAGCACTTGTGACTATTAAATTCTGACTTCTGCGAAGAACTTTGGAGCAGGCCAGTGTGTTTGTATGAGTGTGTGTGTGTATGAGTGTGTGTGTGTGTACATTTCAGTAACTAATCAGGACTTGTTAGAGAACACACACACACACACACACACACCAAATATCAGTAAGTAGAGACTAGCTGGAAATGAAATGGTTAATGATATAGCAGTATATTTTCAACAGAATTATTAATGTGGCTTGAATCAGCCTTTGAAGGAGCTAATCAGAATCATGAGCAGGGATGGGGAGGTGAGGAAGGTGATAGGTTGCAATTTATATAATCCCCATAACCTCACAGGGAGGGAGACCTGCATATAGACCCATGCTTTGAGTAATCAGCCAGTGCTGTTGATGGGAGAGGGTTGCTCCTCTCAGATTTTAGCGTAGAAAAAAGGTTAAGAACTGCTTAGACTGGTAAAAATAGAAAAGGCCAACTCATCCAATCTGTGAGCAAATTATAGCTAATGTTGGGATGACAGAATCATGCTCTAAACTGGCCTTGATAGAGTGAGACCGAGAGATGAGTGTAGTAAGATATTTAGTAGAGACACTCCTGAGACCCTGCCATTGGGCCCAAGATTAAGTGCACAAAGATTAAGTCCAGGAGGCAGCTGCAGCTGAGTAGTGGTATTTCTAGTGAAAGTGTTAACGTGACCCTGAGCCAGGCGGCCAGACTCACAGTTCTACACAGACTGACAGGATCTAAAATGAAGGGGATATCTATTTTCTTGACACAGCATCCCCAGAAGGCCAGTGTAAAGAGGAAATTAACACACAGATACATTTCCACCCATGTTAGACATGGTAGAGCCATGGACACAGCACCGTGAAGGCACAGGAAAGGATCCTGACCGATCTGGATAAGGATTTTTCCAAGTTCTTCCAAATTTTGAAGACAATGCATGCATCAAACCCCTTCCCATTTCTTCCCAAGGCACCATTTCTCCCAGCTCCTATACTATAGTTTAAGAACCATTTTCTTTGTCTCTTCTGACCCCGATTGTTAGTCTAGCCCCCTTTATAGCTTTACAATGTTAACAGTAACACTGACTCTTTCCAGGGTAGGCAGTGGGCCCAAAATGAAGAACGGCTGTCTGGGTTTCCCATGTAGCAGCTGGCCCATGAAAAGCCCTTCAGGACATGTCTACATTTCCTCAATGGATTCTGGTTTTATGAGTCTCCTTGGCTGCTTCTACCATCCCAAAGAGAAAGAGTAGAGCCCTGGTTCCAATTCTGGATCTCCTGTTTGTACAAAAGCATTGTCCAGCTGCCAGGTTGGGAGATAAAGAAGTCCTCTCAGCCCAAAGTGAACCAAAGGCCTATCTCAGGGAATTAATTTTTTCTTAGTAAACTTTCTACATTAATTGATATGTAATTGATGTTGTGATGTTTATGTATATCATATATACATACATATATATCATATTATATTGAGGACTGATTAAGTCAGACCCACACATTTTTTGTTCTTTTTTGGGGTTGTTTTGGTCAGTGATGGAACTTGAACTCGGGACCTGAGCTCTGTCCCTGAGCTTCTTTTGCTCAAGGCTAGTGCTCTACCATTTGAGCCACAGAGCCACTTCTAGCTTTTTCTGAGTTTATTGGAGATAAGAGTCTCCTGGACTTTTCTGACTGACTGGCTTCCAACCCTGATCCTCAGATCTCAGTTTCCTGAGTAGCTAGGATTACAGGAATGAGCCACCCACACTCAGCTACATTTATCATTCTTTATGGTGAAAACACTTTATATCTATTCTTCTGACAATTTTCAAATATGTACTACATTATTGTTGTTAAGCAATTATTATTAGTATTGTACTGGGGTCTGAACTCAGTACCTTGTGCTTAGTAGGCAAACACTTTAACACTTGAGTCATAGCCCAGTCCCAATTAGTATTAAGTAATATATTTACCACAGTGTTTAATAGGCCTCTAGAACTTATTCCTTCTAACTAAAAATTTGTGCTCTTTGGCCAACATCTCTCCAGTCCTTACTCACCAACCCCTTAGCCTCCTGAAATCAGCATTACACTCAAAATTCAACCATGTGGGATTTGTCTTTGTGTGCCTAGCTCTTTTCAATTAATATGAAGCTCTCCAGGGTCACAAATCATGGAATTTCTTCCTTTCTCTAAGGTAATACCTCATCCTTCAAGTTACCTATATCCATATTCATATACGTACATTGGATATAATGACTGTATCAGCTTGTGTTTTCTTTTAATAGATTCATGGCTTACAGTCTTGTGCTTAAAACCTTAACCCATTTCAAGTATATGATTTTTATATAGGGTGAGACATGAGTCCAAATTCATTCTTCTGTATTCACTTGTCCCAGCTTATATATTGAATAAACTATTTTTGGCCCATTGTGGGTTCCTGACATCTTTGTCAAAAATCAATTCACATAAATGTACAAATTTATTTCTGTACCACCTCTCTTCTTTCATAGGTCACTATGTCTGTGTTTATGAAGGTACTATTTTAATTACTATAGTTTTGTAACATATTTTGAGATCAGGCAGTGTGATGGCCCCAATTTTGCTCATTTTGGTCAAGAGCTCTTTGAGCAGTCAGGATCTTTTGTAGTTTCACATTAATTTTAGAATTTTTTTTCCTATTCTGTAAAAAAAAAAATCACCGGTTTTGATAAATCTTGCATTGAATCTGTAGCGTGCTTGGGGTACTAGGGCCATTTTTTAACAATATTAATCCTTCTAAATACATATTCATGGGATACCTTGACATTTGTGTTTTCTTCAATTTCTTTCATCAGATTTTTACATTTTCCAGTGTCTTCCACCTCCTTGCGTAAATTTACTCACCTTTGTAGCTATTATATATGAAAGTGATATTTTTTTTCTTAATTTATTTTTAGGCCAGTTCACTAATTGTGAGTAGAAACACGACTGAGTTTTTTCAGGAACTTTTAGCTTAGCTCCTATAGTCCGTGCCAAGAAGTCTTGACACTTTCAAGAGAAACCGGAGCTTTATACACACCATGGATTAGTGCTATCTAAAGAAAAAACATATATTAAATGGAGGAGAGTTTACAGTTTAGGGATTCAGATTGGAAGAAATGAATAACTTGGCTATCACATCATAATGTCAACAACTAACTTCTAAAGCTATCAGTTCTCTCTGCATAGACCTATTTTTTTTAAATCCCATTACCTGCTTCCTGAATGGCCCAAACGCTTCCCAGCTGTTAACTCTCTCACTCTGTACCAAGCAAGAAAGGAACCCTGTAAGTGAGGCCCCTTCAGAATGTGGTGGACAATGGAGAGAAACCTGGATGTCTTTTAAATTGGAAGTAGGAGCACTCAGACAGCCGTGAGCATCTGCTTTGGAAGTAGAGGATAGTAGGAGGCAGGGATCAGGAAGGTTAAAAGTTTGAAAATAAGATGTCAAATCATTCACTATGTTATGTGTTGCTTCCTTAACTGCTGCTGGAACCAGATACTCTCCCATCTCTCTCACTACTGAGAGCACTCTTTCCATGAGTGGCCGGGACTAACCATAGGGAAAGGGGATCCTATGCTGCTTTATGACCTTAAAAAAAGGAGTCTGACATCGCCCCATTTGTTAGGAAATGGAAAGAGTTGGAAAAAATTGTGTTAAGTGAAGTAAGCCAGGCCCAAAGAAACATAGGTCCCATGGTTTCCCTTATTTGCAATAACTAGTACATGTGTAGAACAAGCAGAAAAAGTCAAAAGCTATGTATATATAACCATATAAGATGACGTTAAGTGAAATGAACCCCAAGACAGGAACACAAGTGGTTTTTTGTAACATACTTATAATGTACTATGTGATTTTGTTTGTTTCTTTTGTATGTTCTTCCCCCAGAGTATAACCCCTGTTTTCACTGTATTTGATTCCAGTGCCCTGCATCTTGTATATATACTTTTCTAATGTGCGGATGGAAGGGAAAAAACAAAATACTTAAATAGGGATACAGGTTGACCCATTGTAACAATGAGATGTACAATACACTATGTTGAAAATAAACTTTACAACTTCGCAGGGGGAGGCGTTGGGGAGGTAGAGAGGGAAGGGATGGTAGGAGAAAAACAAAGGAGGGGTAACAATGCTCAATAGGAAATGTATTCATTACCTTACTCATGTAACTGCAACCCCTCTGTACAGTATTTTTACAATAAATAACATATTAAAAAAAAGAAAAGAGTCTGAGTCTTCCTCCTTGATTTGTGGAGATGTTGATGGATAGAGCCACTGGACCCCCTTTCTCTTCATTGTGCATGCATGTATGTACACACACACACACACACACACACACACACACACACACACACTCATACACAGGGTCTAGTGGCCTGAAGAGAACTGGTAGTTAAGAGATTAACAGAATCAACTTGTCATTTGTTTTAGTTTTAGTTTTATTGGCAGGTTGGGTTTTATTTTTGTTTTTAGGTGTTTTTGTTATTTTTGAGACAGGCTTTCTCTAGATTATATGAACTGGCTCAATCTCCAGATCCTCCTGCCTCAGCCTGCTGAGTGCCGAGTTAACAGCTGTATGCCACCAGGCAAAGTATTTCTGTGACTCATGTGAAGCAGGCGTTGCTGTGTATCTGAGATAATAGTTACCTATCTAGCCCACAATAGGCACTCTACAATACTTCTTCCCTTCCAGCATGGAGAGAGTAGGTATGTAAAATCCCACAGGCCCACAGGCTGTAAGAGTTCCATTTCTGGAATAATTCTTCTTTTGGCAACTTAGCTTTCAACTTGGGAAAATTTAGCTCTTCTTTCGTCCCACTTTCCCCTGAATTTAAGTGAGGTAGCTTTTGTCTCCTGCTAATTGTTGATCTGACTTCTCCAAGGCTTGGAGAGGATCAGAAGGAAGGTAATAAGACCCATGATTACTGTACACATTTTTGGTTGTTGGGATTAGTTTATGTACTTGTACATACATACTAGTATGGAGGCTTCAGAAATCCTAGTGGATTTTCCTCATCTGTGTGTGTGTGTGTGTGTGTGTTTAGTTTAGTTTTACTAGTTGCAAGTTAGACTTTATCCCATCCTGAACTATGTGCAAGAACTGTTAACATAATCACTTGTTCTAATAGTTAGCAAGGGCTGCCATGACAGAATGCCACCCACTGAATGGTTTAAACCACCAATAAAAGTATTCTCTCACAGTTCTGGAAGGTGGGGTCATCCATCAGGCTTGGGTTCTAGAAAGACTCTTTTATCCTTGGCTTGCAGACGGATACCTTCTCTTAAGTCCTTGCATGACCTTGTCCTGTGCATATGCACCTCCTGTGTCTCTTCCTCTGTTATAAGGACACGTAACATTCCTATTGAATTAGGGCCTCATTGTGACAACTCTCTCTTGCTTTACTTCTCAAAGACTGCAGTCTTTGGAGGGACAAAATTCCTGCAACTTGCTCATTCACACATTAGTTCACCCTTCATCTTCTGAGCAGCCTCATTGCCAGCCCTTTGTCAAGTCCTAAGAACCCAGCAGATCACTGCTCCTGGAGCTCTCAGGTGGCCGCAGGAGGAGTGTGCCTTCTCCCATGCTGACATGTAACACGTGCTCCAGTAAAGGTGTAGTCACAAGAAAGAGGGCCTCTGAATTCTTTCTGGAGGTACCATGGAAAGCTATGATAACCCAATGAGCACTAAGCCACGAAAGTCCAAGCTAGACTAAGTCTGGCCATACATGCAGTAGGCCATACATGCAGTAGGGCATTCCAGGAAGTCAGGGTCCTCTGGGCAAGTCAGGAAGATGGTAAATCACACAATGGATAAAGAAAATAATCAGTGAAGTCCTAAACAATGGGGGCTTCCCAATATATTTCCAGGGCTCTGGAATGGTCCACGGTGTCACTTTTTTAAGTTCATGGGAAATATTTCCCTCTTCACATATGTGTAATTCCCACTCCCATCCTCCTAGGCAAGTATGACTTTCAGCATCTGCCATTCTCTTTCTTTCCCTATGAGGCCATGTATTTGTGTCCCCTCCCACATACACACCTCTGCCAATGTCCTGGGATGTTCTCCTTCCTAATTCCCATTCATCAATTCATTTCTGCACTCAGGGTTGCTATCACCTATTACCCCTATGGGAAGCCTTCTCTTACCCTTCAAGCCCAAAACGTTCCCCTTCCATGAATTCTCAAAGCACCCCTTGTAGCCTGGTGCCTGTCATATCACTCACCTGCCTCCACAAGTAGAAAGTAAGCTCCTTAAGGGAGCTCCCAGAGCAAACAAAATATGTGTTGTAATGAGCCAACCATGTTGCAAAACTAAGGTTCAAAAGCAATTCCTGCTTCATCCTGATCTCATCCTCCTCTCTGAAGATGCCCATTGAGTAGAAACACCCAAATGTACCATATACATATAGAAGAGTATACAGATAAATGGCATTCAGTCACCACCCATTGCCATTCACATATACAGAGCTATTTAGTCCCCACAACAAACATGGGAAATAGATATCAGCTCCTCACTAGACAGCTGACTCCTGCTTGCAACCCAGAAGCAAGGACTCAAAGTAGCCTCTTCCAAATCCAAGGAGAAGCTGAGGAGGAGGAACTGGTACCCTGCATGGCAGCCCTGCAGGAAGCAGACGCTCACCATTGTCCTTTGTGCTGTATCTGAAATGCAAGCTTTTCTGCTTATGTAAGCTGATGCCAGAACAGACAGCTTCAAGCAAAATACCATGGTGAGTTAAACAGGTTCAGTTTGTTCAGACAAAAGCAAGCAAGCAAGCAAGAAAGAAAGCAAGCAAGCAAGAAAGAGAGAGAGAAAGAGAGAGGGAGGGAGGGAGGGAGGGAAGAAAGGAAGGAAGGAAGGAAGGAAGGAAGGAAGGAAGGAAGGAAGGAAGGAAGGAAGGAAGGAAGGAAGGAAATTTAGGACAGGATTTTTGTGAATAGAAGGAAATATGCTACTTTCAATAATTAATTCCAAAGAGAAAATTTGTGGTGGCAAAATTATTATCTAAAATAACACATTCCTCATTAAAGCAGATATGGAACCAACCCAGATGCCCCTCAGTAGATGAATGGATCAAGAAAATGTGGTATATATACACAATGGAATTCTATGCCTCCATCAGAAAGAATGGCATTTCCCCATTTGTTAGGAAATGGAAAGGCTTGGAAAAAATTATATTAAGTGAAGTAAGCCAGGCCCAAAGAAACATAGGTCCCATGGTTTCCCTTATTTGCAATATCTAGTATATGTATGAGTCAAGCGGAAAAGGTCAGATAATGTGATGTTAGGAAAACGAACCCTTAAATATGTATTTTAATGTTTTTTTTTCTTTCATGCATGTGTTTCTAACGCATTTATAAGATTATTTCTTTGTTGCTTTGTATGTCCCTCCCCCACAGTGTAACCCCCGCTTTCACTATATTTGATGTCAGTATAACTTGTGGAGGAGATGGGGACAAGCAAGTCGTTTAAGGATTCAGGTTGACCTGTTGCAACAATGAGAAGTACAAAATGTCATGTCAAAAATGAGCTTTACAATGTCAGTGTGGGGGGGGGGGGGAAGGGGGGAGGCTGGGAAGGGAGGTGAAGGGTAAACAAAGGAGGAGGCTGCAATGCTTGGTAAGAAATGTATGCATTATCCTGCCCATGTAATTGTAACTCCTCTGTAATATTTAATAAATCTTTTTTTAAAAAAGCAGAAAATCACCTCCTCCCAGGTTTCCTACAGAGTAAACCAGCTATGCAAGGAGAACATTTGGGTTCATTTAAATGTCAACTCTGTAACCAGCAAAGCCAATGTTAAAATACCCATTTGGAGACAGGCAAGGTGAGTCATGCCTATAATTCCCAACTACTTGGGAGTCAGAGACTCATGGTTCTAGGCCAACCTCATCTCAAACATCAAGCAGTGGGAGGGAGTTGAATTCCAGTTAAAAGCAGAAGTAGGAGAAACTGAGTCTAAAGCTGGCCCAAGGCCAGATAAGATACCTTATCTGAAAAATAACAAAAGAACTGGGTACTTGGCTCAAGTAATCAGAGCACATGCCTACTAAGTGTTTGGTCCTGAGTTAGAGGCTTAGTCCACTAAAAAATTTAAAAACTTGTCTAGAAAATTCTGCATGCCACTGAATGTTAATTCAGGTAGACTTTTTTTTTACATTTCTCATAGAGATGAGCCTATGTGTTCAGTATACAAATACAGACCAGAGAACTGGGGAGAAATTCTGAGCAATCTAATGAATGCTGCATGTTTCAGAGGGGAAGAATGTTGAATGTTTGTGGGGATCCAGAACGTTCTATCTTAGCACATCCCAGAACAACGGACTATTCAGTAATGACACAGAGGCTAGCAGTAAGGAGGAGGAGAAGATGCTAGATAAACTGTGCTCAAGGCTCAGTACTGTGAGGTGAGCCCAACCAACATGCATGGCATGAAGCCCAGCTTGGCATGAAGTCAGTAGAACAGAGAAAACTCAGCCACTCAGGAGAACTCAGAGTGAGGAGAATTCCATAGCTGGAAGACTGAGATTGGAATAGTCCCATAACTCTGGCTCACCTGGAATTCACCCAAGAACTCAAATTAGTTTGGACACTATTCAGGAGAACATGAAAGCTAACTCCGGATAAGTTCGGGAAGTCTTAGAAAAGTTGTATTCTCAGTTCACCTCTGCTCCTGGTCCCTGTTTCCATGGCACCCAGGATATCTTCTACTGAACATCTAGGTCAGTGCCCCATCCTTCCCCACTGTGGGGCATGCCTAGGTAAATTGACATGGACAGGCTGCATTTATGGACTCTCTTGTCTTTGGACTTCCAGTTGGGTTTGTCTAATGAGAGGGATCAGGGGCAGATAAGAGTGTGAGATGTCAGTCAGATGGATTTCCTCTCTCCACCAACCATAGGTTGGCAGTCTGCCAACCTATAGCTCCAGCCCAACCCTCATGTTTTAAGAACTGCTCCACTGACCAGCTCCCCATTGGTGTCAGGTACCTCCCTCCCTATGTTGATGTCCTCTAACTGCCTACTTGCTTTTTTTCTTCTCTCTCTCTCTCTTCACATCTTATTTTATTGTAAAGAGGCTGTACAGCAGTGTTACAGTTACATGAGGAAGGCAATGAGTATATTACTTGTTGATCATTGTTAATCCCTTCCCTTGTTGTGGTCCCACTATTCCTTCCCTCCCCCACCTCCCCCACTCCTCCCAGCCCCCCCCCCCCCAAGTTATAAAGTTTGTTTCCAATATACTGTTCTGTGGGTATCATTGTTGCAATGGGTCATCCTCTGTCCTTGTCTCAGCATTTTGTTATCTCCTTTCCCCTCCCCAGATTAGACAAATGTATATACAAGATGCAGGTACCAAAATCAAGTACAGCGACAACAGGGATATTCCATGGGGGAAAGAACATACAAAAGAAACAAAAAAATCACATAGTACATTTAAACAATAACAATAAAGATCTATGTTTCTTTGGGCCTGGCTTACTTCACTTAATATAAAGTTTTCCAAGTTTTTCCATTTCTTAACAAAGGGGCAATGTCATTCTTTCTGATGGAGGCATAGAATTCCATTGTTTATATATATACCACATTTACTTGATCCACTCATTTACTGAGGAGCATCTGGGTTGGTTCCATATCTTAGCTATGGTAAATAATGCTGCAATAAACATAGTTGGCTGGTAGCTTTAGTGTGGTCTTGTTTGTGATCCTTTGGGTAAATGCCCAAAAGTAGGATTGCTGGGTCATAGGTGAGCTCTATTTGTAGTCTTTTGAGGAACCTCCATACTGATTTCCAGAGTGGTTGAACAAGTTTACACTCCCACCAACAATGCAGTAGGGTTCCCTTTTGGCCACATCCCCTCCAGCATCTGTAGTTATTAGATTTCTTGGTTATAACTGGGGTGAGATGGAATCTCCATGTTGTTTTGATTTGCATTTCTTTTATGGCCAGAGAAGTCGAGCATTTCTTCATGTGTCTATTTATTTGTTTGTTTGTTTATGAATTTATTTGTTGGGCCTGGGCGCTGTCCCTCAGCTCTTCAGCTCAAGGCTAGCACTCTACCACTTGAGCCACAGCACTACTTCTGGTTTTCTGAGTGGTTTATTGGAGATAAGAGTCTCATGGACTTTCTTGCCTGGGCTGGCTTTTAATCGTGATGCTCAGATCTCAGACACCTGAGTAGTTAGGATTACAGGCGTGAGCCTCTGTCCAGCACTCTTCATGTTTCTGTTGGCCATTTTTATTTCCTCTTCAGAGAAGTTTCTCTTTAAGTCATTAGCCCACTTATTTATTGGGCAGTTGTTTCTTTGAAGATTTGTTGTTGGGGGATTTAATTTTTTGAGTTCCAGGTATATTTTAGATATGAGACCCTTGTCTGTTGTATGGCTAGTGAAGATCTTCTCCCAATCTGTGGGCTTTCTATTGACCTTGCTAGCTATGTCCTTTGCCATGCAGAAACTCTGCAGTTTCATGCAATCCCATTTGTCCAACCATTCTTTGATTTGTTGTGTTTCTGGGTCTTTATTAAGAAAATTTTGGCCTGTGTCAAGGAGCTCTAGGGTTTCTCCTATTCCTTCCTGTAATGTTTTCAGGGTGTCTGCTTTTACTTCAAGGTTTTTGATCCATTTGGAGTTGATTCTGGTGCAGAGTGATATATAAGGATCTAATTTTAGTTTTCTACAGGTGTTTAACCAATTTTGCCAGCACCATTTACTGAAGAGACTGTCTTTCTTAGATTCTATTTTTTAGCTCCCTTATCAAAGATTGGGTGGCTAATAGGTCTGCGGGTTCATTTCTGGCTCTTCAGTTCCATTCCATTGGCCTTCAGGTCTGTTCTTGTGCCAGTACCAAGCTGTTTTGATTACTATGTCTGCGTACTTTCTTAAAAGCACTCCTCTTGTTACTTTGTTCTTTTATCCAGAACAAAGTATCTGTGATCTGAGAGCATCCATTCTCATTCTCTCTCTCTCTCTCTCTCTCTCTCTCTCTCTCTCTCTCTCTCTCTCTCTCTCTCTCTCTGGGTATTGGAGCTTGAACTCAGGGCTTCATGCTCTCTTTTGGCTTCTTCACCCAAGGCTAGTGCTCTAGCACTTGAGCCACAGCTCCATTTCTGGCTTTTTGGTGGTTAATTGAAAAGAACAGTCTTCTTAATTTTCCTGCCCAGGCTGGCTTCCAACTTCAATGCTTAAATCTCAGCCTCTTGAGTAGCTAGAATTACAGGCCTGAGCCACCAGTGCCTGACTTCTGTTTTCTCTTAAAGGGTATATGTATGCTCAGGAATGAGATCTTCCTTGATTAATGTTTTTAAAAAAATTGAACTCACACACAGCTCACTTGTCCATGTGGTAACATAACGTATTTGAGGGGACCTCATACAGTGCATAATAAGAATACAGTTCACCTCCCCAGGGGATCCTGATCTATGTGCACCCCTCTGCCCGCGGCTCCCTTCTTCTTCTTGTCTCTGTGCTTCCTCTCCCTGTTCCTGTTCCCTCTCTAGGCCAGCTTTCCTACGTGGAGCCCTGGTGACATCTTTCTCTTCCTCTTATTTTTTCTTTTTCTTCCCTACTTCAAGAGATTTGTCAAGGAAGTTTCTGTAAACAAGACATTTTTCTCCTTAGGAGAAAACCCAGAACTAACTCCTAACATATTATACCCTTAGGTACGGAGAAGGGTAGACACTTGGCAGGTAACCCCCAGGTGAATTAGCAGCACTGCACAGGGAACTCAGGGGAGCATAATAGGAGCTTCTTAGATCAAAGCAGAATCATACTCAAAGGTGTTGGGTTGAAAATCAAGGTCTGGGAAAGATCAGTACAGTCAAGAGTCATGTGGGATGTCAGCAGTCATCACCGGAGACTGTTTAATTAGATGAACCAAGCTATCTCCTCTTAATTAGTGGAGGCAAGGTAGTCCAGGAACTTGTACCTATCCCACAGGCCACTCACTACAGGAGCTGGTAGACCCAAGATGCACTCCTCTGTTCATACATGAGATTGTTTACAATCATGTTATCAAGAAACTCCACTCTGTAACCCAAGACTGAAGTATTCTCATAGCCCAAATGCACTGAATGCAAAGCAGCATGGAGAGTACACAAAAGATAACCAGCGTCAATATTAATAAGCTAGTCTTAATATTACCATCAAATATGAAAGAAACCAGAGAAAAGTAGATGTATTTATTCCTTTGAAAACTGTCAGTGAAAGGAAACTTCCAGTGGATGCTCACAATACTGAGAATGATAAAAAATAAGTATGTAGTATTTACTTTGCCTAAAATACTTTTAAATATATCACAGAGGCAAAATTGGGAATTTTGCCAAAATGTTGCATGTTTCTCTGTGTGTATGTGCATGTGTGTGTAAGGGGTGAGATTCAAGACAAGGAACTCTCATTGAAGTTTATTTATTATTATTATTATTATTATTATTATTACATATTGATTTATTGTGTTGGTATTGAGGCTTGAAATCAGGGTTTCAGGATATCACTTTGCTTTTTCACCCAAAGCTCGTGCTCTACTACTTGAGCCACATTTCTTCTTTTATACATATTTTTTATTGTAAAAAATACTGTAGAGAGGGGTTATAGTTACATGAGTAGGGTAATGAGTACATTTCCTATACAGCATTGTTACCCCCTCCTTTGTTTTTCCCCTACCATCCCTTCCCTCCCCATTTCCCCAACTCCTCCCCCTACCCTGAAGTTGTAAAGTTCATTTTCAACATGGTGTCTTGTACATCTCATTGTTACAATGGGTCAACCTGTATCCTTGTGTCAGCATTTTGTTATTTCCCTTCCCCTCCTCCAATTGAAAACATGTATATACAAGATGCAGGGCACCAGAATCAAATAGAGTGAAAACAGGGGTTATACCATGGGGGAAGAACATATGAAAGAAACAAAAAAAATCACATGGTACATTATAAATACATTAAAAACAACAGCAAGAAGGATAAAATCACTGTGGCCCTATCTTGGGGTTCATTTCACTTAGCATCATCTTATATGGTCACATAGAAGTTTGATATGGCAGTTAGGAGCGTAACAGGTAAGAGTCCTCCCTACCCATCCCCTTTCCTGCCATCTCCATAGATACTACCATAGTTGGAGCAATCATTTCAAATTAGAAGGGGTTGAAATAGATAATGTACTACACATGATTAACCTACTGACTGATGGTGTTACAATTTACTTACCAAATTTTCCCTGATGGGGAAAAATGACTTACTAGCAAATATCAGTCTTCAAATTTAACTAAGCCAAATAATTGCTGTAGTGTGCATCTTGCAAATTTAAATTAAGCCAATGATACACACATGACAACCATTGGGAATAAGCAGATACTCATTAGTTTCTAACTCAATCACAGATAGTTGAATCACAGTATCATGCAACTTAAAGATGATCTTTTATATCAGTCAAACTCCCTGAACAGTGTGGCTGGCAAATATTCCAACGATGGATATGTTTAACTTGTCATAACTTTTACTTCTCTATAATAATTCAACTCCATGTTAATTAACAGGAATATAAACAAACAGTGATACTTTGGTCAACTGAACTGCAAAATGGCAGAATAATTTTTGACTCTGCTAAAATGAAAAGAAATGAAGAGCTTGATTTATCATAATGCAACTTTTATTTATTTATTTTTTTGGGTCCAGTCATGGGGCCTGAACTCTGGGCCTGGGCACTGTCCCTCAGCTCTTCAGCTCAAGGCTAGCACTCTACCACTTGAGCCACAGCACCACTTCCAGCTTTTTTTCTTTTTGCCTATGTGATGCTGGGGAATCGAACCTAGGGCCTCATGCATGCAAGACAAGTGCTCTACCACTGAGCCACCTTCCCAGCCCCATAATACAACTTTTAAGTTATCCACACTTACCATACCATTTTGCCTGCAATAGACCTGTGCTCCAACTTGGTAGGCAGTTGTTGAGTCATAGCTTGTAACACACAGGGCATTTGCCTAAAGTCCTTAAAATTTGCTAAGGAATGGTTAGACAGTTGTACTTAGGAGCAGAATAGACTCCTGGGAGAAAAGATCCTAATGTGCATTTAGGATTGCAAATTACTAAGATCATCAGATAAAGTGAGTCCCACTCACCACAGCAGAAGTTAGGCAAAGACTGTGTGATGACAATTAGGTGGTATATTGGCTTGAATTGTCTTTGGCAAAGACTCCCTGCTTACCACCTTCCACTACACGAGTAATATATATCCCCTGTCTGTTGCTGCTGTACGAGGCCTTGTGAGGTGCAGTGTCCATGCATTGCTAGCAGAAGAGGCTGGAATTTGCTTGCACACCTGCACTTCTGCATGAGAAGATCATGCCCCCAGTGGTTTTCTGTCCAGAAGGAAGGATGACAGGTATGCCGAACACATCTGAAACCAAGCCCAGATCAGCTAAACCACAGTGTGTCTGTAGACTTATGAACAATAAATAAATGCCAGCACCAGACATCACCAAAATTTTCTAGTTGTGGGTTAGATGTCAATAGTTGTCTGAAAAGTAAACAATCCACCATATGGAGAAAGAGAAAGGACCCAGGAATAGTAAGGGTGCAGCATTGAGGGATAATGGTGGTTTTGGGGTAATGGTTGTTTTGGCGTTCCGGGATCGTCCAACACCTGTATCTGTCCCCGAGTGAATTATCATGCGAATAGACTTGTACCATCAAGGAGTTGACTGAAAGGCAAGAGCAGCCCACAAACCCTGGGAGTTTCGCCTGTGCAAGGCTTTCCTTTGGCTGAGGGCTGGAAAGGAGATGACCTGTCTAACAAAATAGCACAGAGACCAGTTAAGATACTTGCAGGTGGAGAGAGGATAGACCAAGCCATGTCTCTTCCAAGAGCAGAGCAGAAGTACCTTCAAAGGTGAAATGGAGTTCGAGTCACCTCCAGGAAATGAGAACTAGAACTAATCTTTAGGGATAGTGTATACCATAAGACTTCTAGACAATGCCATTGGAGGAAGCTCTAAGGATGAGGTACGGTTAGGGTACGGTTAGGGTGGTCTCCTGCTAACCTGTGGGATGTAGGCTTCTTGCATCTTTGCTTTGATATACTACAACGAAGTTACAATGTTTATGATCCAAATTGGTTACATGAGGCATAACAGTAATTGTGATTAAAGGGGACATAACAGCCCACGTTCTGGTGGAAATCCACACACCAACACGGTAGCTATCAGTGCATCCCTGCTCTCCTCCTCCTGGAACCCCCTGATTCCAGAACTTTTAGATGTTCCATCATTACTTTCCTATTTCTATTGTGGAAGCACTACTGAAGAGTTCATACATTCAGTGTATTTGCTTCTGAGGTCCCATACGTGCACAAAAGTAGCCCACCAATATTGGGAGCCAGGGTTTCAAAATTCACTATCCTGTGATTTATAGCTTTTGATAAAGTAGTTCTAAAACGCTATCACTATTTCTTCAATGCCATGTCCAGCTCCTAAGAGAACACATTTCTTGAAAAGTGGAATAACATTTTTTCACAAAGAAACTACTCCAAATATGTTTAAAAAGTATTAATTTATTAATTGTTTTGGCAAACTCCAGTGTGGAAATAACTTCAAGTAATCTGTGGACCACGGAATCCAATGTACTATATACTTGGCCACTAAGAAGTGAACTTTACCTTCCCTTAAATGTTTTTACTTGACTGATGGCAGTTGTACTCAGGATTCAGAAAACAGGACTAGGAGAAGAGAAGATAAAAGGGAGAAAGGGGAGAGAGGGGGAGGGGTGGAGGAGAAGGAAAAGTCTATCTAGATAGCCTATCAACTATCAGCTATCAGCTATTTACCATCTACCTATCATCCATCTATCTATCTATCTATCTATTTGTCTGTCTGTCTATTTAGGATTGTTAGAAAGAATTAGTTCCCAGTTTATATGAGAGGCAAGTCTGAAATCTGTAAGACAGGTAGGTAAGTTGAAGACCCAAGGAAGAATTGGTGTTGCAGTACAAGTCTGAAGATGCTATGGATCGGAATTACTTCATCCTCAGGAGTCTCAGTCTTTTTCTCCTTAATATCTTCATTTTATTAGATGAAGTTTACCATATTATGGCCATTAATCTGCTTTCTTAAAGTCTGCTTGTTTTAAAGTTCATCATATCTTAAAATAAAATGTCTTCACACCAACACCTAAATGATGTCTTTAACAAAAAATGAGTACAAAGTATAGCCAACGTGACACACATAGTTAACCATACCAACATCAAATGATAACTTAAAAAAATAATCAAGTATGTAAGCCTCCCAACTGGTACAAAATGTAAGATACATGGTAACCAACCCATTTCCTCTATGCAGATATGTTTACCAGTTCTGTTGAAACAAACTGGCGACCATAAGAAGAACTAGTATATTCCTCACAAAGGAAAGTACACATATGTCCTCATGTATAAGTTTGCTTATAATAGTCAATCCATAAATCTTGCATATTATAATACCTTGGCAATGTAAAACTGACATGTGCACTTTGATAAAATGTCACTAAAAAATAATTTACTAGACCACTAATCAACCAACGTATTAAACATCTTGTATATTTCTGGGACAGAAATGGCTTCAACCTCATTCAATGAGCTTTTAAATTTGGAGGAAAAAGGAATACCTTGCCAAATGGTGAAAATGGTATAAATTTAATTAAAGAAAGAACAAATCACTGGGGACCAGTGGCTCGAGCCTGTAATCCTAGCTACTCAGGAGGCTGAGATCTGAGGGTCACGGTTCAAAGCCAGCCTGGCCAGGAAAGTCCGTGAGACTCTTATCTCCAATTAACCACCAGAAAATTGGCAGTGGCGCTGTGACTCAAGTGATAGAGCGTTCATCTTGAGCTAAAGAACTCAGGGGCAGTGCTCAGGCCCAGAGTTCAAGCCCCACAACCAACTAAAAAAAGGAGAAAGAAAGAACAAATAAAAAACATCAGGCCAAGTATACCATGATGTTAACACCCCCTGACAAGTCTTCCTCACTTGTAGGAGTTACGCTGCCCAGGACCCCACCTGTCACCTGCCCTCTGACTGTGAACATTGGCTTAATGTTTTCTGATGTCACTTTCCCTACCTGGAAAATAGAGATAACGCTGCTGATTTCCCAAGTCTCTTGGAGAGCTACATGAGCAGTTCCTGCAGTCCCAGGTACACAGTGAGTATTTGATAGATGCTAGCTATTCCTGACTTAATTTGTCTCAGAAGCTATTTATTGTTTGGACATATGGCCGAGCAGAAGAAGAAATCATTTTCAGTTCACAAACCCTGATAGTACAAAATAAAATAACACCGGGGCTGTTAATTGCAGATGATTCACATAGCTCGCACCTGTTAGCAACGGGTAGCGCCTCTCAGGGACTTCATGTGTACGTGGGATATGCCAGCATTACATGAGCAGCAGTGCCTTTCTTGTGTCCACATGGCTTATGTGGCAGTTTGGGTAACAGTTCAGAACAGAAAATAATCACAATATCTCTATCCAACCATCTTTTTACAAATGAAACTGAGATATTTAAACAAAAGATTTTAAAAAGAGGAGAAGTTTCCACTAAAAATCATATCAAGAAAACACCTATAAAATCAGACTTAAAGAACAACTCACACAAGAATAAGTTTGTACCTTTCTTGCTAACCCTTACACTTAGTTCAGTTTTTAACCTTAGTTTTCTACCTGATCTCAATTGTATCTCCTTTCTTTTTCTTTTCTTTTTTTTTTTTTTTTTGATGTGCCAGTCCTGGAGCTTGAACTCAGGTTGGGCACTGTCCCTGAGCTTTTGTGTTCAAGGCTAATATTCTACCATTTGAGCCACAGCTCCACTTCCATCTTTTTGGCAGCTAATTGAAAATAAGAATCTCATGAACTTTCTTGTCTGGCTTGGCTTTGAACCCTAATCATTAGATCTCAGCCTCCTGAGTAGCTAGAATTAACAGTGTGAGCCACCAGTGCTTGGCCACATGCTTCTTTCCTAATCATCTGAATTTTTGGCTAAGTTCTCCAAGGCTCCCTGGGATTTTAGGTGAACTGCCATCTGCCCTTTAGAAATGTGGTTTGTGTTCTCTTGGATTGCTACATGTTCTATCAGTTGACAGCTAATATAAAAAGGAGTCTCAATCTGCTGGACCAAATTTTCCTTTGGACCACCCACCCCTCTTCTGGCTGAAGAGGTTCTGTGGTCTCTTCTGTTCTTGCTGGATTCCAGCTTCTTGAAACAGAAGCAGGGGAAAATACAAGGAAAAAGTATGACCACAAAACCCCAAATCTGGTAATAACTTTTTTCATTTAGAAAGAAAGCTATCTCCACAAACTAAAGGAGCTAAGAAGCTTTTTTAAACAAGGAAAATCTATGATAGTTTTTTTTTCTAGAAAGACAAAGAACCTGGTCCACAGAATAGCTCTGCCTTGGTTTTATTTCCATAGGATAAAAAGAGATTCTTGTTCTACACATTTAAGGAGACAGAGAAGACATTTTACTTGTAGGCACTTAGAGTGCCCATGCTTGGTCCTAGCCTTGGCTGTGAGTCTAGAGAAATGACAATGATGTGAAAGCAAAGCCCAGGGCTAATCAAGTACTTTATAGACATCTGCTCAGAGGCTGCCAGAAACCTTGGCAGAAGGAAGGGAGGAAGAGGAAGGGACAGATGAATGGAATGAACCTAATTGAAAGAATGCTTCCTTCATAAGTATCTCATTAAGAAGCCTAAAACTGAAGTGTGGTTCAAGTAAGAAGAGAGCACTTTCCCCTACCCAGCACAGCACCTATTGAAGAAACCACAAAGGTAGCTAGGAGATCACCAACAGACAAAAGGAACGCCACCCACAGCCAGGAGAGCAGAAGGAGGACTTGATCCTACACCACGATGGCTGGAAGAGGATGTTGGGAATCATTAGAGGGCTAAGGACTCGAGGAGCGTCCAGAAAAGCTGCCTCTCAAATCTAGCAGACACTGAAGGGACCACAGGACCTCTCTAAGTAGAATCAAGAGATTTAGGGGCCTGGAAAGCCAGAAATCATACTGCTGGGAAGAGCAATACTGCCACATTTCGGTTGCTTTTAATTCTTGATTGCTACCCCAGGCCAGCAGTTCCCGAGGAACTACTGTGGACAAAGCAAAAAGCAAAAAGCTCAGCTGATTTGGGAGATATTTTTTATATATAAAGGGAGGGCTAAGTCCAGCAAACATTTTATTTTAATAGTCTCTCACTTCAGTAAAATGTACCTCAGAAGTAGGGATATACCTTAGGGACTGTACAAGATCAATAGAGCCATGTAACATGGGAAATTCCTGATAAGATTGTGGTGGGTAAAACAAATGGTCAGACCACTGAAATCAGGCCATAGACTGACTTCTTGTTTGACTAAGATTGCACCTTATTTCATGCCTAGCTTGCTGTTTTACCCCCACCCCCTATTTTCTGGTTCAACAGATAAGGGAGTCACTTTCATCAACCTGAGGAAATAAATTGGCAGGATATTCAGTGGGACTGCGGTAACCACAGGGTCCTCCTGCCTCTTCTTTGCCTCCTTCCCACTGAAACTCAAAGGCCAAGGGCAGGTGGTTAGCAGTGCACAAGAGAAGGCAGCTGCAACAGCTGCCTGCTGGCCTCCCAGGGGGGCCCATCCATCTGTCCCTTGCAAAACAGAGAGGACTTCATGGCCTTTCTTTGGTGGGCATTCACTGAGCAGATGGTGAAAAACATGGACCCAGTGATGTGACCCAGGAAGATGAGCTTGGGGCAGAGAAGGAGAGTGGAAGATGCTATCTCAGCTCCAGAAAACCTAGTCTACCAGTGACACCACAGACGACTCCTTCAGAAGCTGAGAGGGGTAGGGAAGGTTTAGATGATTCTTACTTCTGAAAGGAGGAGTGAAATCATTTTTTAAGCCATAAATCAAAGAATGGTATGCAACATCCTTCTTAAACTTTGGTGTCTACAATCTATCTTCATTCTTTGTACATCCATCTGCCTATTTGCACCTAGAGACTCCTTCTCTACCCAGTCAGACACTACCTAGAAGATCCCATGTTGCAAAAGGTTTTCTAGTTCTGCCCCCTCCCCAGGGACCCTCAAGTGGCCTCAGTGCTGGGAAAGCTGTCCAACAGTAGTTGTGTTAAGTATATGCCTTGGCTTTAGGCAAACCCCTTTCCCTCCCTCCTTCCTTTCTGCCCTTCCTTTGCTCAGCTGTCCTGCTCTGGTGTTAAGCCCTTACAAATTTACCTTCTCTGGAACTGTTTACTTTGTCAACTGGGTGCCACCTGTCATTTGCCTCCTGTATGATCATAACAGTCAACCTACTCCATTCCCAAAAGAAGGCTGGTTTGCTCAAGCCCCATAGCCAGGGTGGGGTAAGTGTTAAAAAGGCAAGAGGAGGGGCTCTGTGGTTCCAGCTGGAGGTAACCGCAATCATTATCTACTAGTGATGCACAGCACACAGCTCTGTGGTAAGAGTTACACACTTCCCCATACAGCAGATGAAGAACCTGAAGTCCACAGAAGGTGAATGGCTCCCCTGATTATAGAGTCAGTGGCCAGGTGAGCAACAGCACCAGGATCTGATCCCTGATGCACCCTGTACCCAAGCCATAGGCTCTGGAAATTGCTTTGTGGTCCACCAACTCCCCCTGAGGTGGAAGCCACACACGTAGTTGTACCTTAACAGGAATATTTGCTCTCCTAAAACCAGATGGTGCTGGCTAGGGGCAGTTGGAAGGGCAACTAAATCTTTGTCATAAAGTCTGAATTGGGATAAGACTCAGGGGCCCTGGAATTAGCTTAGCTTAAAAGAAAACTTGTAGTAAAATGTTCCTAAAATCACAGTCAAAAACTGGGGTCTGAGCTATAGGCAGGAAGCCAATGGAGATGAAAGCAAAGTAAGTTTCCTTCTGTAACTCCACCACTAGACAGGAAGCAAGTCTCCACATGTCAAATTCTTCCAACCACCAGGGCCTTTTGACATACAAGTGTACAGCTGGCCATGGGAATTTCTGACTGCTCTTCTTACATCACTTATAAACACGTGCAACAAAAGTGGTTCTGTAAACTCTCTAACACATCAATTTTAGGGGGACAGTTCCAGCTGTGAGAGTCCCAAAAGACTAGGTTCAGCCACCTGATCTGATATGCCAGCCAAAGAAATGGCAGTGGGGAGGAGCAGAGGAAGAAGATTTATTTAACATGGCCGTGAGAAGAACAGATAAAGGGCTTCAGTGACCCCAAGTCCACCTCTGGGGTATTGACATGAGCTTTTAGGCTTTAAACAGTGAATGAGTTGGGGGAAGGTAGTGAGAGCTATGTGTAAATCAGCATTCCTGTCAATGTGTGGTCTGGTTGATGATGATCTCAGTTCTGGTTCCGCAAGAGTGAAGAAATCCTTGCTGCTTTAGGGGACAATGGATTCCCATGTGATGATTACTCCTGCTTGGAAGGTGATTTCATCATGGGCTGATCTGTCTGTAAGGCTCTTCAGACCTTGGAACCCAAGTTGAATACAGGTTCAGGACAAAGACTAGAGACTTTTGGGTGTCCTTGGTGTCGAGGAATGTCTAGAAAAGGACATTGTAAATGCCCATTTTAAACTACCTCAAGAACTCTTATCATTGTGCCACCAGTCCCAAAGGAGGGTGAGATAGATTAGGTGTCACAAGTTTGATGATGGACAGTCCTTAGTGACTGTGTGCAGAGTTAAGCAGGAGTCTCACCCAAAGTTTCTAAGACAAGGGAGACAGATACAAAATAGGCAATGATGATAACCTTTTCTCCTGTGTTTAGCTAACCTATAGGTCCATGAGAGGAATTAGTGCTTTTCAGCAAAAGCAGTACAGGCTATAATGCCTATTAGTAAAAGTCTACGTAGTTGAATTTAACTGCAATCTGAGCTCCTCAGTGTGTGTCACTTCAGTTTGCAGACTACATAACAGGACCATCAAGCTAATGACATTTAAAATTTTGGAGTGCAAGCAGAAATGGATGATAGGAGAGCAGTTCCAGAATGAACAAGGACACTAGGAACTTAGGGAGCCAGCTGGAACTGGCAGAGACATTCAAGATGGAGAAGCCAAGTAGGAGGAAAACGAGGCTGAAAGCAACAGGTTTTCATAAAAACTCACTGCAAAGAGTGTTAAAGTTTAGATCTGATATCTCCCCCAAAGCCCGTGTATTGAAAAGTTTGATTCCCAACACAGAAGTGTTAAGAGGCATATCAGGTAGTGATTGGATCATGTGAATTATGACTTCATCAATGGATTGATCTATTTACAGATTTATAGCAAGGACTGACTTTGGGGGCATGAGAACTTCTTTATAGAAGTGAGTATGAGCTGGGTGCTGATGGTTCAGGCCTGTAATCCTAGCTACTCAGGAGGCTGAGATCTGACATTCACAGTTTTAAGCTAGCTTGGACAGGAAAGTCTATCAGACTCATATCTCCAATATCCTCCCTCCAAAAAGCTGGAAGTAGAGCTGTGTGGTTCAAGTAGTAGAGCATTAGCCTTGAGCTAAAATAAAAGCTCAGGCCCTGAGTTTCAAGCTGCAGAACAAGTACAAAGAAAACAAAAAGAGGGTGCTCTCTCTCTGCTTCCTGGCCACCTTGAAGTAAGTAGTTTTGCTCCTTGTCATGCTGTTCTGCCTCATCACAGACTCAGCAAAGGGGACAGCTGACCATGGACTGAAATCATAAGCAAAAACAAGTCTTTGGGCTTTACATAGGATTTTCTCAGGTATTGCCTCACAGTGACAGAAAATTGACTAACATTGGGAAGGAGAAAGACAGTACATGGAAGCCCTTTGTCATACAACATGGGAAGAATGCTTTTCTTCACCTCCCAGCAGTCTTTAATGGGCCACTGTAGAAATGGGGGGTGGGGAGAAGGTAAAGCCAGATAGTGTTAGATGGGGGTAGTTAGAAGGTCAGCTAAGAAAGGAAAGATCTTTCTTCTGACATTGGAAAACACATTCAAGGTTTTGCAAAAGGATGCAAAGGCTCTCTTTGACCTCAGTGTGTGCCCCACCCCAGTTGGAAATACACCTGTTGAGAAAGAATCTAGAGAGTAGCTACCTGCCAATATGGGTCGTTGATACCCACTCTGGAGTAGCTAAATCTGTATCCCTGACCTGTCAGGGAGATTCTCTGAGGCAAGTCGGATCCCATCTTTGCTCTGCTCCCCATCTCTGTCCCTGAGCATGTGGCATCTCTTTTCTCCAGAAACTTATGGAACCAGAATTTTGTGCCTTTCTGAGGGAGTAAAGTTAACCTGCCATAAAATTAATTTACTAAGTGGATATCCATCTCGAAGAATAAAGAGAGGGAACCCTGTAAAGAGCACTTCATTTAAAAAAGAGGAGAAGGAGGAAGAGGAGGAGGAGAAGAAGGAGGAGGAGGAGGATAATGGCAAATAGTATGAACTCAAGGTTAAGAACACACTGCGATCACTGAGCACTAATCCCTGTCTTGGGTTCTTAGGTAGGAGGATGAGAAGAACAGTTCAATGGTTCAAGTATTTTTTTATTCTTTAGAATTGTTGCCCATTTTGGATGAGTCCTACTTTAAGATAATAGCACATAACTTAGAAAAAGGGATATGTTAGGTAATAATCACCTTATAAAAGAGTGTTTTATTTTACATAAGCATTTATATCATAGTATCTGACCCTATACATCATTTGAGAATCCTGCTCCCCAGGAACTGACGTGGCTCTTGACTACAAAGTAGTGGATCCTGCTGTTAAAAGCAACAGAAAACTAGGTGTCAGCTGAGGTCATCCTGCCCATGGAGACTTACATAAAATTACCTTCAGTTTGTTTGGCCATGTTCTATGAGCAGCTCTCAGCTTGTTTGCTCACTTGACGCTCTAACATATGAGCCATGCCTTTATCTCATCTTTCTGCTGGTTATTTTGAAAATAGAGTCCCACAAACTTTGGCTTAGAGCCGTGATCCCCAGATCTCAGTCTCCTGAGTATCTAGGATTATGGGCATGAGCCACCAAAGCCTCACTCAAGGCTCTTTATTAAAGATGTCCCTGGTTTATATGTTTTTATGGAGCCTTGTGCCTCACATGCATTCCAGCATCTCTCTCTCTCTCTTTCACACACACACACACACACACACACACACACACACACACACATATACACACACATCCTTAAGACATTCTTTTTTTTGCTGCATTTTTGCTGGATTTCCACAGCTTTTCATGATGTTTGCTTAATCTTTACTGGAACCACCTAAGATTTTTAAGTAACAAAGTGACATAGTGTTCATTTCAGAAATCTCTCTTGGGTTAAAGACCAAGGGAGAAGTTAAAGACAGCAGTGGCCACTGAGATGGGAAAGGAATGGCAGTCAAAGCTGCTCAGCTGAAGTCCTGCAGGATCTGATGGCCACTTCAATGGGTAGGAAGGAAACAGGAAATAGAAATTGTTGACTCCATGAGTATCAGGGATTTTTGTTGGTTTTTTGTTTTAGCAAATTTGCAAATGGATAGTTTTCTCATAGACCAGTGCCTGCAGATTTGAAATCTTTCATTTTCCTTCTCAATAGTCTAGGATTCTTGGTTTCTCTGCTATGAGCCAGACATGCTGGCCATTTGGGGGGGTGGGAGGGGTGGAAGAGCTAGCCACCATGATGCTACAATAGCTACAGATGGCATAAGTTTCCCTGTTTTGCAGCTGTAGCTAGACCTTTTTATGGTTCCCGTAGATACCACCTAGACACACCAGGGGTATTAAATCATGTTTCACAGACCCCCTCTTCACCTGCTAATGTCTAATTCAGCCCTCCAGCTCCTTACTAATTCTTCACTCCTCTCACATCATCTTTTAGAACTAAGAAATGAATAATCACTGCAAATACAGAGAATTTGACTGTTAAACTTAGTTTGCATGTGTTTTCCTTTGTTTCATATGGTTATGGAGAACTAGGCCCAGAACCTAAAACTAGCCTTGGTCATGGTACCAAGATGTGATCTACTTTACCTTTGTAGCATCGTCTTCCTCATGTTGTAAGCCATGTGCTTAACTGTGGGCAGAAAAAAAATCTGGAAAGAAATTCCCAAGGTCAGCAGTACAAAGGACTTTGAATGAAAGTCATTTCATTTGAGACAGAACTGGACTATGAGGTTTGGGAGAAAGGAATCTGGACATAGCAGAAGGAGAAATAGTTTAGGACACTTGGACAAAGGGAATAAAAGGACAAGGGACTTTCGTAATCAGCTTAAAGAGTTCTTACTTTACTGGGCTGGGAAGGTGGCTCAGTGGTAGAGCGCTTGCCTTGCATGCATGAGGCCCTGGGTTCGATTCCTCAGCACCACATAAGCAAAATGAAAAAAGCCGGAAGTGGCGCTGTGGCTCAAGTGGTAGAGCGCTAGCCTTGAGCTGAAGAGCTGAGGGACAGCGCCCAGGCCCACAGTTCAGGCCCCACGACCGGACCCAAAAAATAAAATAAAATAAAAATTAAAAAAATTAAAAAAAAAGAGTTCTTACTTTAGGCAAACCTCAGATTGGGTGACTTTCTAGAGCATTCTTGCACTGTAGGGGGCATCACTGCCTGGCAGAGGAGCTATTGTTTCTCCCTTTCAAGACCTGAAATAATACTTAGTTTGATTAGTTAGGTATGGCATTCCATCATGTTGTTTGTGCTTAATGCTGTAGTTTAGATCCCAAATGTCTTCCAAAGGCTTATCTGTTTAAAGCTTAGACCCAGCAAGGCATTATTGGGAAGTAGTGGAAATTTTAAGAGCTAGAACCTGGAGGGGAAGTTCTTTAAGGCTTTACTCAGACCTTGATCGCTTCCTTCTCTTCCTGTCTTTAACATCCTAGCCATGAGGTAAACAAGATTCCCCCATCATGCATTTCTGCCATGATATACTGCCTTAGAGAAAAAAAAAACAAATAACAAAAAACAACAGGGCCAACTAGCTGTGGAAACTTCCAAAACTATGAGCCAAAATAAATCTTCTTTTTTTTTTCAGTCAACTATCTCAAGTAGACTGTTACAGTCATGGAAAGTTGATGAATATTAGGCACTAGAGTCAGATTTCCCTTTTTTAAGCAACACAAAAAAGATAGGACTTTGATAGAAAATTCAAATTACTTCAATGGGCATAGTCCACACCTGTAATTCCAGCATTGAGAGTTCCACACCAGCCTAGGATACATAGTCAGCCTGAGCCAAAACAACAATAAAAATGTCTAATTACTTGGCAAGTCCAGACAATAATCCTGGTTCTACACATTTCTGCTGTCTTCCTTCAATTTGAATTTTTCAGGAAGCTCACTTTGGGGATTTTGTGGCTCAGTAAGAAGGACCTGCTGTGGGATCTGGCAATCTGGATTTGGGGACATTCTTTGGTCAAAGGTGTAGTCAGCACAGCCCAGGCAGTAGACTGTACTGAAGAAGTGGGCGAGATAGGGAGTCATCTGGATTTAAGTACGTTGGAAGTTCATGCAAGGATTTGCTAATACATTGCAGTTGGTCAATTGAAAACATTTTCAAATACCCCTGGGTGCTGGTGGAAAACTAAATATAGGAATAAATTCCACATGTGAGAGGACTTAAAGTGGCATCAAACAAGAGACCCAGAAACTTTCAGAATAGATCCTGTCTGCAAAACTCACCAAAAGACAAAGAAAAAAAAACTCCCCCAATAAACCTTAGTTTTGTTTTAAGATTCAGACACCTTGGTCAGTTTCTGTAATACACATATTTATTTTTTAAGTTTGTTTTATAAACACTCAATGTTTTGTCCATCATTCAAAATATTATAAAACATTTTTCCATGAGAAGATGTCAAACAGCTCTGGAGAAGGTTGGTGATGTGACTTATGAGAAAGGACTTGGATTTTCTGTGTCAAATAAGTAGGGGTAAAGAAGGAAGGGGGGGGACTAAAGTTCTGCAATGCACCCCAGGCTCAGAAGTGTGTAATTCTATTTTCTTTTCTTTTCTTTTCTTTTTTAGCCATATTGGGATTTGAACTCAGGACTTCAGACTTGCTAGGCATGGGCTGGGATGTAGCTCAGTGGCAAAGCGCTTGCCTAGCAAGTGTAACGTCCTGGGTTTGATCCCCAGTACCAAAAAGGAAAAGACAAAAAAAATACAGTTAAAAAAAAACCCAAACAGACTTGCTAAGCATGCACTCTACCACTTGAGCCATGTCCCCTAGAAATATGCAATTGTAGCCAAAGGAAGAACCAGCATTGCAAAGATGGATCCATCTCTGGGACAAGATTACTGTAGCAGAAAGAATAATTATAAATTAGCAAATTGAACCATGTTTATTGAGATATCCAAGGCCTCTCAGCTGAAAGGGTATAAAGCTATGATTCAACCTCAGAGTCTGATTCAGAGCTCTGGTTTCTAGCCACCACTCCATCCACCTGGAGAACACTTGACAAACTGGCGTATAGAATTCTGGTGCCATGTGGTCCATCACCAGAGTCATTTTGTATGGATATGCAGGTGTATATTACACAACTCTAGAAAAGACCATTTACATCACAGTTCACTTGACTTCACCCCCCACCACATGACTGCACTCTCCCCTCCTTCAACTGCACAATAGGTTGACTACCAATGCTCAGTGTAACTCTGTAGTTCCTACTCTTTAGCTTTATAGGTGAGATACCTGACCAGCTCTTGACTATGAATTAAAACAAGACTGGTCTGGGAATCAGTGGCTCACACCTATTATCCTAGCTACTCAGAAAGCTGAGATCTGAGGATTGCACTTCAAAGTCAACCTGGGTAGGAAAGTTTGTGAGACTCTTATCTCCAATTAGCCACCTGAAAACTTGAAGTGGCACTGTGGCTCAAGTGGTAGAGCGTTAGCCTTGAGCTGAAATGTTCAGGGACAGGGTCCAGGCTCAGAGTTCAAGCCCCATGACCAACCCAACATAAATAAACAAAACAAGACTGAGGTGTGTGTCCACAGGAATTGAAGAAAATAGGTACAGAGATGAAAGCATGTTTTTAACCAGACCATCTGGTCTACCCCAGAGTAGCCAATGAACAGGACTGCAATCAGTGTGGATGAGGTTCCTGAACAGCCTGCTCTCCCAAAAGCAAAGCAAATAAGAAATAGTTGGAAGCCAGTGGTACTCTAGAGGCACTTTTTTAGTGCTGTGGAAGACTAGAAATGCTGTTGTTAAGAAAATGACATCAGTGCATGTTTTGATTAGTGTCTCACAAAGGAACCATAAACAAGCCTTGGTGCTGGCAGGGACTGGCTGGCAGCAGTATGGATGGTTGTGCACTGTATCCCAATGATGTGTGTGAGGCCTGCAAGAAAGACTTCTCAGCTGCTGCAGGGTCACTGAGGGAATTGCCAAGCTGTGGATGAGCCAAACCAGGGATAAAACTTTCCAAGGCCTGCCTTCTATCCATAGTGGGCTGGGCTGACCTTGTTTGTCTTTGAAAATGACAATGGTTCTGAGTTCCTGAGAAACATACAGAGAAGGCCAGACCACTGGTTGGCTTTTTAACTATAAGTTCATTTCACAGATGCCCTCACTACTGCCTTCCAGACTCGAGGAAGATGCTGTTGTAAACTGCTTTTTTAGGCAGAAGCAGATCAGAAACAGAGACAGTCTTCAATGAGCCTGTTGCTAGCCTTTGGGATAACTTTCACCCATGCTTTTACCTCTCAGGGTCTCAGTTTACCTATCTGTAAAATAGGTGTGAAAAAGGTTTTATTTTAAACAACTCTTTAATTCCATCTCTGAATCCTAGGATTCTATGGATGACAGAATGAGAGAATCAAAGAATTACTGCAAAGCTGGTTTCATTATTATTTATTCAATGAAGCTAGGTTCTGGAAGCCAGGTTCCAGTGGTTCCAGCCACTGGAATCTCAGGTGGACTAAACAAACGGAACACTTACATCTCTCTCTTTTTTTTTTTTTTGAAAGTCAAAATCCAAGAAGGCAGATGGAAGATCCATGCTAACGCATGAGGTTTTAGGTCAACTAAAAACAGAGAATTATCAAAATGGGGATGTAGCTAAATGGTTGAGTACTTGCCTAGTATGCACAAGGCTCTGGGTTCCATCCACCAGAACTGAAAGAAAACAAAACAAAATCAGTAACAGGCCAGGCATTGGTACCTCACATCTGTAATCCTAGCTACTCAGGATGCTGAGACCTGAAAAATAAAAGCCAGAATGGGCAGAAAAGTCCAAAAGATTCTGTCTCCAACTAGCCAGCAAACAATGAGGCTAGAGGAATGGCTGAAATGGTGAAGTGCTAGCTGTAAGCTAGCAAGCTGAACACTCAGTTCAAGCCCTAGTGCCTACAATTAATTACTTGATATAGCAGTTTCTTCTCATATCCCACTGCTACGTTCAACTTTTTATTTGTTCTTGATTTCTGAGTAATTATCCAGACATAGTTGAGTGTAGTACAAAAACATATGACAAAAAGTCCAAGACCTCATTCTCCATCTACCACTTTTCTCCATGGCTACATCTCCTTCTCAGAACACTTGCTCCATAGTCCCTATCAGTGTGTAGAGATGTGAAGAGCAGAGTTGAAGAAGAAACCCAACTTGTTCTTAGCCACTCAGACCCTCACTTCTAGAAATCAGTCACTGAAACAGCGGTGTGTCAGGACAACCATTCTTTCTATTGGGCACCATTGGAGTGACTTCGGGACCAGGGCTGTCCAATAAGGAGATGGGAACACATGAGCAGAGAAGCAGATTTGGTAAACCCTGGAGAGAAAGAGAAACTTCACTTTCTAAAGATTCTAGGATCCTGGTTCCATTTCCTTCCAAAGCCCTTTTGCATTCCTGCCCTGAGACTTGGACTTGCCTCAACCCTTGCTTTGTCCAGCTAGGTTATGCCAAGAATTCCCTAATAACCCTCTCCTCACTGTGGCCTTAAGTAACTAGCTTTATCTCTTGTTTCCTCATTTGTAAAATGTATCAGCCATCACGCACAGTTCTAAGTTTCTTTCTAGTGCACTGATTGGTTATATTAAATACTTCTATGAAGCGAAATAGGATGAAATCCCAATGACTCCTCTCCTCTCTGATTAACCAGATTCAGACCATAACCAAGCCATGCAGTCCAATAAACAGCCTCAGTAGCTGTACTTTTAGCACAGGAGCCTTGTCCTTTCCAAAAATTGTCATTTAGAATGGAAATACAAATCTTAGATTCTCATAGTACAAATTCAACCTGCCAGACTCAACAGTGCCAAAAATGAGGTAGAGAGCTGGACCACACCCACAAGGCTCTCATCTACCTGGGTTGTCGCTGAAGCCAAACATGTTTTTATAGCATATTTTATGCCTGTTGGAAAATGAGGCTAAGGTTCCAACAATGTCCTGGCTTTAGAGCTTTTTCCTAATTCTTTCAGCCCCTTCACAGTGGTAGAATGTTTATGATTATGTGCAATTTCATTTGGAGTTTCCATTGCATAGAAATCTGCAGACAATCTTGGCATGTTTCAAATGCATGTGGCATTTCACAAGTACTATTGTCTGCCACAATGGAATGCAATATGGGTGGCCCGTTAGTGCCTCTTTATAGCCACTGAGCTGCAAGGAAAAACAGCTGTAAGGAATTACATTAGGCAACCCATAGACACACACACGCACATGCGCACGCACACACACACACACACACACACACACACCCCTAGTCTAGGGTGATAAAGCAATGGTGTATATATTAAAAGGGATAACAGGTTAATGAAATCTTAAGATTTGTGTGTATGTGTGTGTGCCCATCCTGGGGCTTGAACTCAAGACCTGAGCACTGTCCCTGAGTTTCTGTGCCCAAGGTTAACACTCTGCCACTTGAGCCACAGTTCCACTTCAAGCTTTTTTGGAAATAAGAGTTTCCTGGACTTTTCTACCCACACTAGCTTTGAATCATGATTTTCAGAGCTCAGCTTCCTGAGTAGCTAGGTATGAGCCACCAGCACCTGGCTACAAGATACTTTGAAGAAGAGCATACAGATTGCTCTTGGGTACTATCAGAAATTCAATCCTTATCCATGCAGATGCATTATACTCATAAAATGCTTTGTT
Source organism: Dipodomys spectabilis (assembly GCF_019054845.1). Lineage (NCBI taxonomy): Eukaryota > Metazoa > Chordata > Mammalia > Rodentia > Heteromyidae > Dipodomys > Dipodomys spectabilis. Next base: position 7,325,071 of record NW_024870686.1, on the reverse strand, counting down.
GAATAGCAGCTCCTGTGTACAACTTCATAAAGATATCATTAAATTTTTAATGCAATCCTATTTACAGACCCAGGAATACATTTGATGACATTTCAGTGTTCCTTCCAGGGTCTCCATTAGTGGGACCCTTGTGTCCCTACTATACCAAATTCTTACCAATATCAATTCACTGTCCTATAAATGCCTGGCAAGGTCCCCATTTTAGGTAACTATAACTTTGCTTTCTTCCATCCAGCCCTCACTAAGAATTCACTGAACCACCAATCTACTCCTTTACTTAGGAAGGACCTATAAAAGCAACAGTCTGGATGCTGTGAACAGGTGAGTGAATCCCATCCATATTTGAACCAGCAGGGCTTGGTGAAACTGAGCACAGAGCATCTCTTGTGTCTTACTCAAGGTATCCATCACTCTATGTACAGTGTCCCTAAAGCTTCCCTTCTGGTGCATAGCAAAGGCCTCCGGAAGAGCAATCCCTTTGCTTCTTAATCTAAAGGTAGGAAGAAATTGTTCAATGTCAGAGCAAGCTGAACAATAGGTAAATCGGGAAGTTTGCTCTGCCTAAGATGATCAAAACCCATACTGGTCACATTTACTAGGACTTGTTCTTGTCTCTGATGCCAGGGCCCATTCCATGAACTGAAGCACTGGCCAATAAGCATGGTCACTCTCCAAGAACTCATCTGAGAATTTTAAGGTCATTTAGAGAAAAAAAATAGTGTTCACCTGTCAATAAAGGATTTCAACCCACATGTTTGGAAACATGATAGAATAAAATATAAAAAATAAAATAAAATATTTTAAAAAGAAAAATAATGCCACACCATCAAGTAGATACCAATAGCAAATGGTTAAGAGCATCTTAGAGATATTTTAATTTAGGTTACTATATAATTCAGACTATTACTATTAAAAATAGTATTTATTCAAGAAAATCTGTTTGGGGCTGGGAAGGTGGCTCAGTGGTAGAGCACTTGCCTTGCATGCATGAGGCCTTGGGTTCGATTCCTCAGCACCATATAAGCAAAAAGAAAAAAGCCGGAAGTGGCACTGTGGTTCAAGTGGTAGAGCGCTAGCCTTGAGCTGAAGAACTGAGGGACAGCGCCCAGGCCCAGAGTTCAGGCCCCATGACCGACCGGACCCTCCCCACCCAAAAAAAGAAAGAAAATCTGCTTGACACTCTGGCTCAGAAGTAACTTTTCAAAACAGTATCAGAAATCAATTCCTTCAAATAAACTTATTACTTAATTTGAGCTATTAGTTGTTTTGAACACTCATCAATCTAAGGTTCTTCAACAGTCAATTTTCTTCCTTTCCCCTTTCAAATACTTTTCATAATGGCAAGTGAAGATGTCAAGCTCGTCTGTGGATAAATGAGATGTCACTTCAGCTTGCCGTCACTGTCTGCATCTGCACAGCAATGTACAATGTAGAAAACTATATAACTCAAAATTATAATTTAAACACCCTTACATGGATGATAAATTGATTTTCAACAAGGCCACCATGACCTGAAATGGAGATAGGACAGTATAGTGTCTTTAATAAACAATGATGGGAAACTGGATAATTGCATGCAAAAGATGGAAGCCAGTTGTAAAATAGAACTATGCATGGCAAAGTATATAGGACTCAATGCATTTACACACTAACAAATTTATTAAAGGGGGTATAGGTAGGGGAGGAATCCAAAGGCATAACTTTCCTGAACCACTAACGTTCTACTTATCAATACAAATACCAGGAGGTAGAAATATGTTTTAGGAAGTAGATTAAAGGGAAGAATGGATGGAGGAAAATTGTGAGCAAATGCAGTCATTCTATTTAATGTACATTATGTGAAAAAAATGAACTATGTAATTTGAAGATAGGGACAGGGGAAATGGAGGAAAACAAAAGAAGGAGTGACATGGACCAAAGAACACTGTACTCATAACCTGACTTAGGGAATTGTAATCCCTTTGTACTGCTACTTAGTAACAACAATAATAATAATAAAGATGAACTTCTTCCCCCATGGGACGACCCCTGTTGTCACTGTATTTGATTCCGGTGCACTGCATCTTGTGTATACATTTTTCTAAATTGGGGAGGGGAAGGAAAATAATAAAATACTGCAACAAGGACACAGGTTGACCCATTGTAACAATGAGATGTACAAAACACTGATAACCAACTTTACAACTGGGGTTGGGGGGAGTTGGAGAGGTGGAAGGGAAGGGATGGTGGGGGAAAAACAAAGGAGGGGGTAACAATGCTCGATAGGAAATGTACTCATTACCTTGTTCATGTAACTGTAGCCCCTCTGTACAGTATCTTCACAATAAAAATATATATTAAAAAAGATGAACTTGTACTTTTACCTTATGCCATAGATAAAAGTTAAAATAAAACGTTCAAAGGAAAATATAAATAAAAGGCTTCATGATATTGCATTTGTCAATAATATCTTGTTTTAACACCACAAGCACAGACAACAACAAAAAGGATACATTTAAAATTTATCTTTAATCAAAATTTAAAATGTATGGGTACCGAAGTACACCGAAGACATAAAGAAGTGAAAAGATAGCCCACAGAATGGGAGAAAATCTTTGCAAATTACATGTCTGATGAGAGATTAATATCAGAATATGTAAAGGATTCAGAAAAATCAAAAATCAAAAACTAACAGCCCAATTTAAAAATGTGTAAGATAGGCACTGGCAGCTCACGGCTATAATCTTAACTACTCAAAAGGCTGAGATCTGAGGATAACCATTCAAATTCAGCCTGAGCAGGAAATTCTGTGAGACTCTTACCAACAACTAGCCACCAAAAAGTCAGAAGTAGAACCATGGCTCAAGTAATAGAACACCAGCCTTGAGTTAAAAGAAGTTAAGGGACAGTGCTAAGGCCTTGAGGTCAAGCCCCAGTGACAGCGCACACACACACACACACACACACACACACACACTTCAAGATAATTGAATAGAGATTTCTCCAGATAAGATATATAAATGGCCAGTAAACACAAGGAAAGAAGTTCAATATCACTACCCGTTAGGGGGATACAATCAACAATCTCATAAGATACTATTTCACACACATTAGAATGGTCATAATAATCAAAATAGGAATAATATGTGTTAGTGATGATATGAAGAGATTGACATCTAGCAGATATGATCTGTTTAAGAGTCTTCAAACTCAAGAACGGAAGGTAAATCTAATCGAAAATTGCTCAAGCTGAATTTGCCACTGCCTCCTGCAGCCCTCGCTCCCACTCATCAATCTAAGGTTCTTCAACAGTCAATTTTCTTCCTTTTCCCTTTCAAATACTGTTCATGATGGCAAATAAAGATGTCAAGCTCCAACAACCTTTCTTTCATCTGTAGATAAATGAGATGTCACTTCAGCCTGCCTGCCTTGTCTGGATCTTCACAGCAATGAGCAATGCAGAAAACTGAGCTCCCGTTTTGAGAAACTCAAGGGAAAAGGACAACACAGGGGAGTATGGGAGTGGCAGCCAGTGGTACTCCAAAGTGTCTCATTGCCTCTGCCCTGCTAGGACAAACCTACAAGACACATGGGTTCCCATGGGAGGGTGCCAAGGATCCTGAATATGAACAACTGTACCAGCAAGTCTGCAGCTTAGGAAAACTGCTTCCCTTTTCCAAAGTCGAACAATAGCCATGCATTTATAAGGAAGACGGGCTCCATTCCAGACTCTTACCAACAATGGGGGACTTTTCTGCATCTGCAGTTGTGACCACAACAGAACCAAGGGACCCACAAGCTTCATACAAGCCTCTGCTCTTGAAGATCGCAGTCTGGGTGACATAATAAACAATCAAAGTGTTTCTTTCTTCACTCATCTCATTGGGCCAATGATCTTTGTTTAATTCACAAGATCAGTCTTAAGCTTCTTCTCATCCTCCCCATCCCCTTAAACCCAGACATGTGTATTGGGGGATGTGGGAGATGGATATGGGAAAGGCCTTAAAGAGTAGCAGGGCTATGCTATCTTACAAGTAAGTTACATGTGAGAAGAGTGGGGAAACTTTTTTTCCTAGATGTCTCCATCTGCTTAACTTTCCCTCCCATGTCTATTTCCAAGAGTTAGGACATGCTTCTAAGTCCTATCAGCAGGCTGCTCATCTTCAGTTAATACCCATGGGCCAAGTGGTTTGTATAAAGAAGAGCCAATGAAGAGCCAATCCTTCTCCAATCATAATTAAAATATCAATGGATGCTCTTTGGAACTTAAAGCAATTATGAAATTCATCTGGAAAAAAACCAACTGGTAAACATGAAATTTTTTCTTTGACAAAATAAATTAATGAAGGCACTTTATCCTCATCGGGAAATTAAAAGTATACTGTAAAGTTATAATATATAAAATAAAATAATATTATAGGGCTGGCTCCAAAACTAAGGATTAAAACTAAAGAGAATAAACAAGCTAGAAGTAAATCTTGATGTACATAGGAATTTAATAATTTGAAAAGGAGTATTAAAAATCAGTTGGAAAAAATGAGATTGCTCAAAAAGAGTGGTTTGGATGAATTTGTCTAAATTTTCCAAAAGAAATTAAGCTTGAACTTATTTGATTTTGCTCCAAGTCCCTTCCTCTAAGTGTCTCCAGCAATATGACACCAAAGCTTAGGAAGTTCTGCTTTCTTTCTTCCTACTCTTCTAACTGCTTTTTTCATCCTCCTACTATCTCAGCCTCCAACTATCACAAACAGCCACAACTTTCCTGTGGTTACGGGTCCCATGGCCATCACCATCCTCCATGGCTGGTATGAACATTCTTCCACTGCGGAAGCTTCTTGAGCCACACTGTAGTCACAGAGTCTCCTTAACTCCAACAAGACATCTTTAACGATATAATCTAACAAAAAAAAAGAAAAAGCTGTGGTTGCCAGAGATTAGAAGGAAGGGAAGGTTGAAGAGGCAAAGCACAAGAGGGTATTTGGGAATTGAAGCTACTCCTTATGAAACTATAATGGTGGCTCTATGGCATTATATAATTGGCCAAACTTGTAGAATGTACTATTAGAGAAAAATGATTTCCAGCACTTGTTAAAACATTCAGGATGGCTTTATTCAGGACCACTGTGAAAAAAGTCAAGACTATCCCAATAGGAGAGAGCAAATACAGAAAAGATGGCTGGAGATTTATAGCCAGTGAGTAGACTAATGGGGGATAAATGAGTATAGTAGGAGATATCAAGAGTCTACAGGGCTCTTAATGAGCCCTATTAACTGAATTCTTGCTAAGGGCAGGCCAGAGTGACAAGAAGTCAGGAAAGGGGTGAAGAATTTGATCATGTATCCAAAGTGGTCAGATTTTAAGGGTGGGGAGTCTCACTGACTTTCATTAGCAGGATTCTTACTAAGAAACATTTAATTGGATAATCTTGCTTATCCACAGATAGCAGGACCAATGCTGAACGCTTCACTGGGCAAGAGGTTTTAAGACAGATTGCCACCCCTGCCCCATTGATCCTTGGGATGCTTAGTGATCTTCACCATACCAAAGAGCAAAAGTAGTGGTTCTTTGGTACATGTCCCCTCTGTCTCCTGATCTCTCTGTATTGTTCTTAATTTCCATTGAGAACACGGGATAGGCTACCCAAGAACAACTCCTAAACCTTCCTTACCATCTATAATAAGAGATCCAGGAGCAATATTCCAGGACTTCTCGAACGGCAACAGAATAAACTGTTTCTATTTCTTTTACCTTATCACCCTCACCGTGTTGCAGTCAAACGGTCTGGAATATGGATATAAAAACTAAGCAGCCATCTGTGACTATAAACATTAAGGATTTAAAAAGCCACAGCCAAGGGTAGTGTACAAATAGGTACTCATAGAGGAAGAGGCTAAAGTACTGATGACATTATGAACTCTGAGTTTCCCATCTCCAAATAAGATCTTCCTGAGATAAGTAAATCTTGTAGTTTCTTAATCCCACAATACCTGGATTTTAGCTACTGTCAGCCAGAAATAATTTCAGTTGGTATACTTCTCTACTCCCCAAGTAGACACAAGAGCAGATCAGCCATCCTACTGTGTTAAAAAAAAAATACCTAAGTGAAATGCAGAAACCTCTATATTTTTAAATGTGGTTTTTGGTGGGAAAATGTTGACAGGTTTTTTAAAAAATCATGAATATAGAAAGAAAAACCACTTGAGTCCTTATCTTAGGGTTCATTTCGCCTAATATCAACTTATCTGACCTTTTCTGCTTGTCTCAGACATATACTAGTTATTGCAAATAAGGGAAAACAACAAGTGGTTTTTCTTTCTTGCTATTGCAGCATTATTTACCATAGCTAAGATATGGAACCAACCCAGATGCCCCTCAGTAGATGAATGGATCAAGAAAATGTGGTATATATATACAATGGACTTCTATGCTTCCATCAGAAAGAATGACATTGCCCCATTTGTTAGGAAATGGAAAGACTTGGAAAAAATTATATTAAATGAAGTAAGCCAGGTCCAAAGAAACATAGGTCCCATGGTTTCCCTTATTTGCAATAACTGGTATGTCTGAAACAAGCAGAAATGGTCAGATAAGTTGATGTTAGGCTAAATGAACCCCAAGATAAGGACTCAAATGTTTTTTCTTTCTTGCGATTGTTTCTAACATATTTATAAGGTGATTTCTTTGTAGCTTTGTATGTCCCTCCCCCATGGTATAACCCCTGTTTTAACTGTATTTGATGTTGATATAATTTGTGGAGGGGAAGGGGAAAAAACAAATTGTTTAAATGGGGATACAGGTGGACCCACTGCAACAATGAGATGTACAAGACGTTAGGTCGAAAAACAAACTTTACAATTTTGGTGGGGGTGGGAGGGCAGATGGGAGGGCAGGGATGGTAAGGAGAAACAAAGGAGGAGGCAACAATGTTTGATAAGAAATGTACTCATTACCTTGCTCATGTAATTGTAACCCCTCTGTACGCTATTTTCACAATAAAAAAAACATGAATACAATGATTTTCTTTTGAATGTTTCAAATACAGAAAATGCAAATACCACATCTGAAGTAAAGATTATTGACTGGCCATAGTTTGGGTTAGTAGTGCTCCTAGGCTCTACAAGTGATCTTTTGAATAAAAATCAGTTTGTTCAACTCAGAAACCACCTTTTCATCGATTGCATTGCTTTCTTACCTCTTTGGAGCTTAATCACATGACTTGCTTTGACCAACAGGATGTGAGCAGGTACAATGTGAACAAAGGTTTCCTACATACTTGCAAGATGGCCTATTCTTTCATTTCTACTGTCACAGGAAGAATGTGTTCTGGCTGCAATCTCAGAATAAAAAGGCAAATGGGATTTTTTTATTTATGCAGCAGTAACTAGTCATGGTTAACTAACACATTTCCAATACCATTCCAGCTAGATCTGAGTGTAGATTTGAGACATGTATAAAGGGTTCTCATATTCTGCTTTACATCTCTGACTTCATCTTCAACTGTTCTTTTTCTCCTTTCTTACTCTATTCCCAATATGAGAGCCTCCTTGGTCCTCCTTTAACATACCAGGTCGGTGTTTGCCTTGGGGCTTGGCATCTGCTGTTCATCTTACCTGGAATATTTTATCCACATTATGGTATGGCTTATTTGTTCATTTCCCTCCAGTCTTTGTCAAAGTCATCTCAGTGAGAATTTAGCTGGCCATCTGGTCTCAAACTGTGTTCGTAATACTCCCTAGCCCCTTCTTTGACTAATTTTCCTATTTGTCACTCATCATCATTTATGCTTTCTTTTCCTATCACCCTATCAGAGGGAAGAGACTTTATCATCTCCATTGCAATATTCCCAGGGTCTAAATGGAGCAGTACCTGGTTCAGGTACAGGAGGCACTTGCTACTTACTCATAAATGAATTAATGGATAAAGGATGAATTATAAGCTCAAAAATATGTAAATAAAATTACTCCCATGTAATAAAATTACACTTATTTAATAAACAAATACAATTGTACAAATGACATTTTTATAAAAGAAGAAAAATACACGGTTTAATGAAAAGACATTCAGATTGTCTTCATTTGTAATGAAAGGATTAGAAGCTAATATTACAGGAAGCTACTTTTTCTCCTTTCAAATCAGCAAATGCTTTAAAGAATTATAATAGTCATGTGGACAAAGATTCTCTTTTGGCTGAAATGAACATTCTTTTTCTTTTAGGAAACAAAATTAAATGCCTTTAAAGTTCACATCTTTGGTCCAGTAATTTCCCATTTAGGAATCCTTCCCAAAGAAGAAATCAGTATTTGAGGCAATGATGCTTCAGAGTAGCATTATTTATAATGACACAAACTTTAAAGTAGACTAAGCAATCAATAATAGGAGGACAGATAAATGAGCCACAGTGAATTCATAGGTTAGTATATGCCATTTGCAAAAATTATCTTAATGATATGAGAAAAATGCTGACAACATCATAAGAAGTGAAAAAGGCAGAACACAAAATTGCAGACATAACATAATCTCAATTATGTAAGACTAAGAATATACATGGTAGTAAAAAGCCAGGAAGGAATGCAGAATATTAAAATGCTAATGGCCATTATCTCTAAAACATGGAATTGTGCATGATTCTTACCTTTTAAAATACTTTCCTATATTTTCAAGATTTTCTATGATGATGATCACATACTGCTATTACAACTTATTTATTTTAAGATAAAAGGAGATAATATGGAAATATGAGACCATCTATGATAACAGAAGTCCACCCACAATGCCAGGAAATGATAATGCAGAATTCAGTCTTTCTTGCCCATATTTAGGCAAAATATATTTGAATTGTAAGATAATATACTTGAGAAGAAAAAAAAATCAAGTCTCCATTAGCTTCGGCTTTTAAGTGTTTCCTATAGTGACTCTTTTTTACCCAATAATTTATATGGTAATCTTTCAAGTTGAAGACCAAACTTTGTCTTTTGGCATCTGTACTAGCTTCAAATAACTATAACACACACCTGGTGTGAGCTACTTATAAATAAAAAGATTGTTTGGCTCATGGTTTGGCAGGTTTGTGTCCATGGTCAGGCAGCTCCATTGCTTGTGGTTTCTGGTGAGGCTCCCAAATGCTGATGGGGGGGAAATATGTGTAAGGGTACACCCCCCCACCCCGAGATCCTAAGAACGGTGAAAATGGGGTCTTTTATATTGTTAGGCCCAAAGGAATCTAAACTATCTTTTTATTACCTGTTAGCTGGTATTCTCTTCCATGACATCCATGCTTAGTAGAGGGAGAAGTCAGTAAACAAAAGTAGACTGATTCAGAAAGAGAGGCAGGTCACAATCCCTGCAAAGGAAATGCCCCCAGTGACCTAGGGACTTCCTACTAGGCTCCACCTCTTAAAGGCCACATATCTTCCCCATCTACTGCTCTGGGAACTGGACATTAACATACAGACCTCCTCCCCTCCCACCTCGCTTTTTTTTTTTTAACATCTCAGTGCTAGGAGCCTAACTCACGGCCTTGTGCTTTCTAAGGAAGCAAACACTTTACCACCGAGTCAAATGCCCAAACCCACATACAGTCTTTAGAGGACACTCTGCCAGACCATAGCAGCTTCCTAAATCTAACTCAGGCTTGGCACAATGCCTGGGGAACATAGAAAGCAGGAGGACTAAAATACAAGTGAAGAAATGGAAACAGGAGAGAAAATAGGTACTGACAGGTGGCAGAATGGAGACATAAAACATAGGGAAAGATGTGAGATTAAACCAAAGAGAAGTGGAAATGGAAGAAAGGAAAGAGAACGGGCATGTGCTGATCTCATACTCCGATGATGCATTCTAGCTTCATTCTCTAAAAGCCTTGGATTAAATCCAATCTAGACTTGATCCAAGAAAGGTCCATCCTTTGGCTTTGTGTCCATCTTAGATAATTCCTGAGGAAACTGAGCTCAGCCACTGCAGAAGGCATTGACCCTGAAGTTAAGTCTGTTCAGTGACTGGATTACACCCAGCACTGAGTAACTCACCAGACACTGAAAAATTTGGAAAAACAGAGATATCCAAGGCTTATGTAGAGTCTCCTGAATCATCTAAGGCAAACTGTGATCCTGTTCACAGAGATGGAAGAAGTAGATAATTGAGAGAACTAAATAAACTAAACTATACTATACTAAACTAAACAAATTGAGAACTAAATAAACTTCTATTATTAGTTCCACCCAGACTGTGATACTCTGTTACAGCAGCAGAAGTGACCCGTCCCAGTGTGTGTGCCACATAGTTACCTTCTCTGGCTCTCCTTCTTCCCCATATATGCACACTTCAGCCGTGACAAACATTTCTTAAGCAAGTTAACCCTGAGATGAGCCTTGAACTTTTCCTTGCCTTTCTAGCGGCTTTTGAAGGGGTTATGACCGTGAAATGCTAGGTCAGGATGGCAAGCATCTTCTCCCTTTCCCAGAGCAGAGAGTAAAGAAGGCATTCTAAAAGTAAGAAGAAGTCCAGAAAAAGGTCTCCCTTGTCCAATCATAAAGTTCTATTTTAAAAAAAGAAAACTTTGTAACTTGACACAGGACCTAGGTAAAATGACCAGTATCTAGACAGAGCTACCATGAGACAGAATATCCTGAGATATTCTAGTAGGTAAGCAGATCCCAACTCCAGCACAACATGGGACTGTTTTGCAAGGGATTACTAACATGGGAAACTTAATAAAATATCATAGGTCACGAGCTATTGCAGAGGATTAATCATTACACCCATGCAGAGGTTCAGAACATGTTGTCATTACTCTTCACAGGAAATGCTGCCCTGCATTCTTAGAGGCATAATCAGTAACAACAGCAATCCATTCTTGCAAAGTTTAGTGTCACTATGACCAGCCCTTGCCATGGATCTATGCAAATCATTTACCCTGGCTGAGAAAGCACTTTCTCATCTGGTCAGGTAAATATTACAGTTGAAAATTACAGTTTATTTCAAGTGTCTTGGATGGTGCTTGGGCCAAAACAGGATCTCAGAAATGGTTGTTGACAAGCAGGCATTGGTGGCTCATGCCTGTAATCCTAGCTACTCAGGAGGCTGAGATCTGAGGATCACGGTTCAAAGCCAGCCCAGGCAGAAACTCCATAAGACTCTTATCTCCAATAAACCACTCAGAAATCCAGAAGTGGTGCTTTGGCTCAAATGGTAGAGGTCTCACCTTGAGCTGAAGAGCTGAGGGATTAGCATCCAGGCCCAGAGTTCAAGCACCATGACTGACAAAAAAAAAAAGAAATGGTTATTGTTGGTGGAGATGGTGGTAGTAGTTTTAAGGTGCTATTTTAACACAGGTTCAGAGATAGGTAAGGTTTTCTTTATTAAAAAATCTGTAATCTAAAGAGAAAGAATAAGATAAATGCACAAAAAACCTACCATGCAAAATTAAGAAAATGCAATGCAAGAAAACATAAACTCTGAAAATTCAAAGCATTCCTGCAGAATACAATCTTGGTGATTGAGAGTGAGGCATGGCTCAGGGTACGGTGGACATGTCCCAAGAAAGTCTTCCTAGTTCAACCAAGGCAGAGATATGATGAGGGTCCAATGCTCAGGTGGAAGGAGATAGAAACAAAGACCACAAAGCAGGAAAACAGGAACCTGTTAAGAAACACCATATCATAAAGCTCCAATGTGATAAGTGCTGATAAGTGGTCTGGGTCCAGATTGTGGAAGGCGGAAACACCAGGCTGAGAAGTTTGTAGTCTAATTCAGTGGTCAATGGGGAGTTATTGAAGGCGGTCTTTTCAACTGTGCTGGGCTAAATTAAGCATAAACAGTACTTTATAGCTGGGAGGGAAAGCCCAGAAATAGCTCTTGACTCAGAAGCAAGCGTCGGAAAAGGTAATGAGAAAGAAAGCTCTGATCAAAGCAGAGAGGTTAATTAAATTTCTAATTATTGTGAAAGGCCATTAAAAACCCTAGTTCACTAGAGATAACAGCTGTGAAGGGACTTAAAAGCAAAACACTTCTCTTAACCTTGGATAGGTGCAGCTAAGGCAAGTATTTGCTTTTTTCTGTAGAAGAAAAATGTTGAAGGCACTTGAGAAATGGTAGGTAGCTATATACAACTGTGTTCTCTATAAACATGCAGGTGTCTATTGGTGCCCATGTTCTAATATCAGAACCATGAATCCCCAGAGGGAGTACACACAGTAAACAATGGCCCCCTAATGTTGACCCATTAGACTCATGAGACAGCCAGTTACTGAGATAACTCCAAATTATCATTAATGTGGTGGTCAAATATATTTCTATCACACAGTGTTACATAGTCATTGGAATAATTAGAATAATCTATCCACATGCCATTGTAGCAGTGACCCAGGGGAGTGGGTGAACAGTTATCCATGGTCATCACTGACCCTGAATCTCAGCATTACCATGAGTCTGACTATGTCCACAAAGTGATCATGAATGTAGCAATGGAACCATATTACTGACTTGCATTGAACTCTGTTTTGTGGTCTAGAAAACATTTTCCCAGTAACAGTCTCATTACATATATATACATATGTGTGTGTGTGTGTGTGTGTGTATATATATATATATATATATAGAGAGAGAGAGAGAGAGAGACAAGAACCCAGGTCTTGAGTGAACCTATGGCAGAGTGTATTTACTAGCACTTAAAAAAATTATATCTGTGGGCTGGGAAGGTGGCTCAGTGGTATTGTGCTTGCCTTGCATGCATGAGGCCCTGGGTTCGATTCCTCAGCATCACATAAGCAGAAAAAGCCGGAAATGGCACTGTGGATCAAGTGGAAGAGTGCTAGCACTGAGCTGAAGAGCTGAGGGACAGCGCCCAGACCCAGAGTTCAGGCCCCACGACTGAACAAATATATATATGTCTCATTATAGATATATATTTATGTATATATATATGTATATATATATATATGAGTCATAATATATTATCCCTGTCCTTGAGATTCTCTGGTAAGAGAAAATAAACAAGAAATTAACAAAGGGGAAAATTACAAACCAGATTTTATGGTTATGGCATTACCAATCAGCTGGCTGCTAGTGTTACAGCACCTGCTAGTGTTACAGCTCCTGAGTGGTCCTCAAGTACCAGAACCCTCAGCTCCTGCAACAGCTACAGTTAACAGTTCTCATAACTAAGGTATTGGGACATTTGGTCCTCAAGGCTTGGCACCTCTCTGGAACTCTTCCCTCAGCTCCACAGTCTCTCACCTTTAGGGCTTCACAGTTTTGCCACTTTTTTCCACTTGTGCTTCCTGCCATACCCTGCCCTCATCACTCTCTGAAACTCTTCAGCTTCCTTCTCCTCAGTACTAACACAACTACTAGCGCTACTACATCACTATTAGCACTCTACAAATGATAAAGATTGAAAGAAGGCAAGAAAAGACCACATTGAAAGAAAGCTCCTCCTCCTCCTCCTCCTCCTCCTCCTCCTCCTCCTCCTCCTCCTCCTCCTCCTCCTCCTCCTCCTCCTCCTCCTCCTCCTCCTCTTCTTCCTCCTCTTCTTCCTCCTCTTCTTCCTCCTCTTCTTCCTCCTCTTCTTCCTCCTCTTCTTCCTCCTCCTCTTCCTCCTCGTCTTCCTCCTCCTCCTCCTCCTCCTCCTCCTCCTCCTCCTCCTCCTCCTCCTCCTCCTCCTCCTCCTCCTCCTCCTCCTCCTCCTCCTCCTCCTCCTCCTCCTCCTCCTCCTCCTCCTCCTCCTCCTCCTCCTCCTCCTCCTCCTCCTCTTCTTCTTCTTCTTCTTCTTCTTCTTCTTCTTCTTCTTCTTCTTCTTCTTCTTCTTCTCCTTCTCCTTCTTCTTCTTCTTCTTCTTCTTCTTCTTCCTCAAGGTGCTGTGATTTTAACTTGGGGCCTCACACTTTTTTGCCATGCAGGTGCTCTACCACTTGTCCCACACCTTCAGCCAGAAAGAAGTTTTTACTTGGCCTAATGTCCCTAGGTGACAGCACTGGAGGGTGTCTCCTGGGAGACTCAAAAAGTCAGCTGAACAACCTGGGTAAGTCCATAAGAAGGTGTGCCTGGCAAGAGTGCTTGCACCAATCAAAACCTATAGGAAACACTTTAGGCAAATGGAGGATCCAGTTTTCACTCATCTTTGGCATGGGTAAAAATAGATTTAAGACTACTTAGAATTCACAGAGGCTTTTCTTGCTTAGAGTGCTGCTTTTCAAGGTCAGTGCAGGCTGTCCAGAGTGGTCATGACTAGAATGTGAGACAGAGTGGGGTGGGGGTCGCTAACAAGGATAGAAGGATTGGAAACAAGGTGGGGGGAGGAGGAGGGAGGGAAAGAGGGAGGAAAAGAAGCAAAAGTAGGTCTGGGGTGTAAGTGGAGCCATAAGCTGGTCTTGAGACCTCAATTGCTTATCTTTATGAGTCAATAAGCTGGCTAAACGAGAAACGAGAAAGACATTTAGCTTCTTATAGGCATGGTTGGTTTGGGAATTAAAGAAAGACCTAGATATCAAAGATGGGGAACTTCCTTTTTTTCCTTTATTTTCATTGTCAAGGTGATGTACAGAGGGGTTACAGTTACCTACGGAAGGTAATAAGTACATTTCTTGTCAAACTTGTTACCCCTTCCCTCATTTTTCTCCTACTTTCCCTCCTCCCAATCCCCCCGCCAAAGTTGTACAGAGCATTTCCAGCATACTGTCTTGTGAATATCACTGTTGCATTGGCTCCCCCTTGTCCTTTGTCTCACCATTCTGTTGTTCAGATGGGGGACTTGCTAACACAGATTTCTTAATTTGTTGATTCTTATTTCCTTCAGTATTTCTTCAGGTTACGCTTTTCCAGAGTGCTGTTCTTCTTCCTTAAACCCTAAAGCAAGGTCCCTTTATCCCTTACTGTGGAGGGCATCATGGAAAAATGTAATAAACGATAGAGTTTTGAGTGTGATCTTGTACATTTTAGATAGAAAATGGCTTATAATAGAGAAGCACCAGTCATTTTACTTTCTGGAATAAATCCCCATGCCAAAATGGCAGCTCCTGACAATGGGAGCAGATCCTTCAAATGTGACATATAAAAGATTTCAATTTACAGTTTAGCTCTGACTTATTTCGAATGAAAGGAAGAAGCACATTGGGGCTGATAGGAGAGGGAGCAGGCTGGGCACATCTGCTTTCATACTTACAGCTTATAAGACTTATTTTTCCCATAAGTGTTTCTGCAGAGAGAACTTACCCTGAAAGTCTTAAGAGCTGTTAGAAGCTGATGAATAAAAAATTTATTTCAACATTAAATACAATCATATGTGAACTCAGCAAAACCCTCAGTCAGGTCTGAGAAGCTTTAAAACTGGTTTGACCTCATAGAACCCTTAAGAAAAAAAAAACTAAAATAACTCTTATTCCCACCTTACAAAATGAAACCAAGAAGGGAGATTTAAGTTTTTAAGATGAAATCAATGAAATATCTAACATGCTTGAAAATGAGGTTGACTTATTGTTAAGTCAGAGAACCTTGAATACAAATATCCATACATAGATAAATCCAAAGTAATGATAAACTGCAGGAAAATTAGCCAGGCACCAGTGGCTCATGCTTACAATCCTAGCTACTCAGGAAACTGAGATCTGAGGATCACAGTTCAAAGCTAACCTGGAAGGGAAAGTCTGTGAGACTCTTATCTTCAATTAAGCACCAAAAAAGTCAGGAGTAGAGCTGTGGCTCCAGTGGTAGAGCATTATTAGCCTTGAGCATAAAAGCTCAAGGACAGTGCCCAGGCCCTGAGTTCAAACCTTAGGACTGGTGCACATTCGCGCACATGTGTGCATGCATACAAACACACACATAGACACACACACACACACACACACAGAACACTTAAACAGCAAAGAAAAGTACAGGTATCACTTGGTAATGTCAGGGAATTTGGATTCATTCCACAGCTTTCCTCAGATCCACAGATGTGCAAGATCCTTATGTTAAATGGCTTAGCCTATGCATATGACATTGATAGATAGATAGATAGATAGATAGATAGATAGATAGATAGATAGATAGATGATGCTCTATGTATTTAAATCATCTTTAGATTACTTTAAATATCTAATACGATGTAAACAACATGTAAATGATTGTTCTACTGTCTTTTATGTAAAATAAAGACAAGGAAAAATATCTATACATGTTTAGCACAAATGCAATTTATCTTCTGAGGTTTTTTCTATCTTCAGTTGGTTGGATCCATAGATACATAATCCATGGATATAGAGAGCTGACTACAATCCTAGTTCACCACATATCTCAGTTCTATTTCCATATGAACAATGACTAGTCCATCAACCAAAACTAAAATACAACCATGGGGCTGGAAAGGTGGCTCAGTGGTAGAGCGCTTGCCTTGCATGCATGAGGCCCTGGGTTCGATTCCTCAGCACCACATAAGCAAAAAGAAAAAAGCCAGAAGTGGTGCTGTGGCTCAAGTGTAGAGCGCTAGTCTTGAGCTAAAGAGATGAGGGACAGTGCCCAGGCCCAGAGTTCAGGCCCCACCACTGGACCCCCCCCCAAAAAAAATACAACCATGCTGCAACAATAGGAGATCCAGGAACTGTTGAGGGGCAAGGAAGGGAGTTTCAAGTATGTTGGGAGCAAAAGAAACTAGGTTCTTATTTAAAAAGGACTAAGAAGTCATTAGGTAGTTGTGGAGGTGGGAGGGAAGGGATGGTGGGGGGAAACAAAGGAGGAGGCAACAATGCTCAATAGGAAATGTTCTCATTACCTTGCTCATGTAACTGTAACCCCTCTGTACAACACTTTTACAATAAAAAAACATACAAAAAAAAGAAGAAAATAATTCATTAGGAAGCAATAGAAATGCACTGTATAAAGACATAGCAGTTCCTATGCAAAGATTCACTAAGGATGGGAAGTGGCAGCCTCTAGGAAATAGAAACTTGAGGGGAGTAGAATGTTTTCCCTAACAAACCTTGGAAGATAATCTTACTTTTGAAGGTTATATGTAACTTTGCTAGAAGACAAGATTGGAGTTTTTTTTAATAAAAAATCATGTACATATAATGGTGCTATTCACAGTTGAGAGCCTAGTAAACTTGAGCCATTCTTACGGTTATTAATATTTCTAAAACAGAACCATAAAAAGACTATTCCTTTGAGTTTAAGGAGCTTGTGGCAGCACTTTCTGAAGAGCCCCACACCTCTAGAGCATCCTTCTCAGCCACATCCCCTACCAGGACTGCGGTAGAGCAGCAGACAGATCCAACTCAGATCTTTCAGTCATTGCAGACTGAAAAATTGCCTCCATTTAGAACAAATGCTGTGCTTGATAAAGGGCAGGTGTCATGGGAGTAATGTCCTGTTTAAATCTAGGGTTGCTCCAGGGTGTCTTCCTAGGCAAAGGGAGTCACTTTAGAGACCAAGTTCAACAATTATACTCACTTTTCATTAAACTACATGCCAACCTCTATGTCAGGCAATGAGATAGGATAAAAAATAAATTCTGAAGGTCATCGTGATTCTCATGGAATCTCCCTACCCTGCCCATTATGAACTTGATCATGTCTCAAGGTCAAATGCCCTCTACAGAGAACAGATAGCCATGAGAGTAAGATCTAAGGAAACCAGTGACAGAAGAAACATTCAAACAGGGAAATCCTGCACATCCAAGACTTCCTGACCTTCAAAGCATGACACAAACAAACCAGTCATCTCGGCTCCTAGCCTGTGCAATTTACTCTCATAGATTTACCCATTTGCAGTGGCACCTCCCTGTCATCCTTTAAGAAGAGCTTAATCAGATTCTCCTCATGTGAAATACCCTAGATTGCATTGAGTATGAGACCCAACCCATATATCCTCTAACTCCTATTGCTGGGCAAATCACACCATTATGGCTTCTGGGGCAAAAGTCATTGGAGTTTTGGCCAAACAAAATTCCTCAGAAACTCCTGGTCCTTCCCCATCACGATTTCCATTATATCGTTGGTGAACATCTAAGCCCTCCAACAAAAATTGTGTGAACAAAGAGGCCAAAAAGTATGAGAGAGGAGCTAAAGGAGCAACGGAAAATGACTGAGTAATGATTTATGCAGATTTGTGGTCATTTAGACAGAGGACTTCTTTAATATTTCCTCAGTTGTTTATACATTGGTTGCTTAACTAAATGTACTAGAAATTCCTTCTTCTGGTTTAGTTCCAAAGTCTTCTTCTAAATGTCAGAGTGCTTTTTTTTTTTTTTTCAATTTATATCCTTGCCTGCTTGCATGTCTGTTTTTAACCAGAGACCAAAACGGTTGAGAATATCTATTTGATTCCGTCCAGAGGATATTTTGGTGTTCAGATTCATTTTAAAAAATATAAAGAACCAATTCTGGTTCGAACTAGATCAAAAAAGTGGCTTGTCTTATTTTTAAATACACACATTTGGTTCTTAGTTTCTAAGTTAAGTTCTGTAAAATGTAATTTAAGAGTTGAGCACTTAGTTCAGCTTATTCGGGGGAGAGGGGGTTGGCACCTAATTTCATTTGAATCCTGGCTCTTGGCTCCTCTTGGCTGGTACTGATGGTGCAGCTTGCTTGGCTTGGCTTTGCAAGCTCTTGGCAATGCAAAGTGGAGACAGGTGCTATGTTCTTAAACCGGCTGTGGTGAGCCAAGGAGAAGCCCAATGATGGTACACAAAATGATGGAGTTGGAAGGGCTCTGAGGCTGGCTATCCTAGTGTTCATGCTAAGGCAGTGGCAGGGAGGTTGTCATCATTTAAGCCAAAGTGACATTGGGAGCAGAGATTTTCCTGATCCTCACATTTCTCCTCCCTGAGCTGTTAAGAAGGTCCTTCACTTCATCTCATTATGGGCGAATAAAAGGGATTTGAGCAATAACATTTCAGAGTCACATTTTCTTAAAATGGCATTCCAGGAACCAAAGAAAAACATTCAAAGGTTGCTCCCCAGGTCCCTTGATCCCTTCTCCACTCTCTGGGTTGTACAAAGGCTCGGAGTGGGAGGGACTATCTCCCAGAGCCCTGTACAGTGATTCAGAGAAGCAGTGGGTGTATACAGGAGCCAGCAGGTATTTTAAAAGATCTAAGGCACTCATGTAGGAATAAGCCCATAAATTCTACCCCCTCTCTGTTGCCAAGGCAATGCAGGTGGGCCTGGAACTGGCTCTCAGACAAGAAAATCCCCACCCCCTCATGCACACCTTGCCCTTACTGTGCACGGCTTTTTTTTTTTTTTTAAGTCAGTTGTGGGGCTTGAACTCTGGGTCTGGGTGCTTTCCCTACACTCTTCAGCTCAAGGCAAATGCTCTACTGCTTGAGCCACAGCACCACTTCTGATTTTCTAGTGGTTTATTGTAGATAAGAGTCTCATGGAGTTTCCTGCCCAGGTTGGCTTTGAACCATGATCCACAGATCTCAGCCTCCTGAGTAGCTAGGATGACAGGCATGAGCCACCGGCACCCGGCATGGCTTTTTTTTTCTTTAAGGACAGTTCTCCTTCCTGTCCAAATGACCAGGGATCTACGGCTTTTTGTGCATGAGCAGTTTGTTTTATACAAATGCCAGCTGAATCAAAACATTCCGAGGGCTGTGGAAAAGCCCACAGTACTATCTGCCCTGAGTTTTGACCTGTCCCTTAGGGATGAGCCTTCTATAAGCTCATTTCCCCAGACCCTCAGAGATGCCACATACTTGGAGACATGTGCTACAGTGTGTCCTCTGATTCCAGGAGTTTACTCACAGCCACACACATTCAGTCCTTACTGGCTCATCTTCCAAACCCAGGCCTGAGGACATCCATGCAACAATCCACCCTCTAGTCTGTGTCGCTCACCAAACCTGATGTGAAGTGAACTACACCCCCCAGGGGACTGAATCCCAATCTTTTACCATAGCACCAGTGGGGCCAGATACTAAAGACAAGAGAAATTCAGCTATGAACCCATTCTTATCCTCAGCAGAGCCCAATATGAGAAAGAAGGGTTAAGCCATGTTTTGACTCCACTTCTGTTTCTTGTCTTGACAAAGGAGTCCATAATGTTTTTTTTTTTTTCTAATTCCTTCCCCCATATGGTTGTACAGGGACACCTTTTCATTCCTCACACAGCTGTTGTTATTAATGATGACAGCCTTGCCATATGGCTCCATTCACTTGGCCCCATCATGCAGCATGAAGCTTATCCAATGGAATATATTTATCCCACATTTCTCTGACCATTAAATGGCACCAAGGGTTATCTTTCTAGTGTGTTTCCCTCCATAGGGGCATCCTATGGAAGAGATTGGATATAGATGTGATACAGTTGGAAATCTGAAGGTGGTCCCTCTAAAGATTAGCCAAAGAAGGCAATTAAGGAATAAAGATAAAACAACAAAGTCTCACCTAAACATTAACCTAATATTGTCTAATGATGCCTAATTAGTGACTGCATTAACTCACGATGGCTGGAATCAAGAGTGTAATTGGATCTAGCTATGATCTATTTATGTGTTCTACTTACCTGTGGCAGCTAGGAATGAGAGTAAATGGACACATGCTGAGGTAGCCCTAGGTTTATAACAAGCAAGTCTGGAGCTAGAAATGAGAGCATTTCCCCCTAGCTCCCAACTCTGACAAGGTATCTTTGTCCTCAAAGAGACCTAGCTACCTTGATCCCAAGCCCTCTCTCTCTACCCTAAATTCTGCTGCATAGACCATCCAGGGAAGTGTTTTGATCTGATGAACTAGGTACATATCCATGTACCTAAAATCAATAGTGGTGACCTATTTCTGTCCAGCTATAGAAGTTCCCTGTCACATCAAGAAGTGGGGAATTAGGGGCTGAAGGTATGGCTCAGTGGTAAAGGGTTTACCTTTCTCGTGTTGCCCCCCCAAAAAACAATGCTCTAGAATCAGAGAGCTATATAAGAAAGTGAGTATAAGTCAAAACTTGCTTGAGTATTTCATGATTTTTTTTTAGCATTTGAAGAACATGGCTTATAAACTGCCCCCAATAAAATGCTACTGTCAAAAGGATGTGTGTGTGTGTGTGTGTGTGTGTGTGTGTGTGTGTAGCATTTCACTTTTGTAGGCCCCGGAAAGTTTTGGATGCTATATGGCGTTCAAGCAGAACCAGTTCTGTCTCTAAGCTCCATATAATCCAGGGCCATGACTAGAGTGGAGTCCACTGTTGGGAAGTGGGAACAAAAATCACAACATCTCAAGTGTAGACAGATTAAAGATATAATGTGTGTGCTCATCATGGGTGCTTCATAAATGTCAATTCTCCCCTTCTTTCTACCCTTTTCCCCCCAAACTGTGGACTTTGGTTGGAATCCACTTAACTCAAAGAATAATGAGCAAAATACAAAGAACAAGCAAGAACCAGTAAAAAGCTATTCTCCCTGGCTGGTATAGAGGAGGTCCATAGGGACCCTGATGTTACTATATTAGAGGAATTAAGAACAACATTGGGCCCAACAATGTGCCCTATTGAGACTGACAGTAGCCAATTTCTAATTTTCCTAACAAAGGCCAGTTGTACTGGTACAACAATTCTTGATAAAGGCCATCCAAATCTGCCTTTCCATCCTGCCTTAGTGATTTCATACAACATCCTCCATGTCCTGTGAGGACTATTTTACACAGATGTGCACATCTGCTTCCAACGGTCAAAACAAGGCACTGTCACTTGGGAATGAAAACATGTGGACTCTGTGCTCTTCGTAGAAGGTTGCCTTCAAAAATCATAGATGTTTCCATAACACAAGGCTACTAACTCCATGTCACTCTTGTGCCTGTGTAGTGTCTGCACAGGGTGGCAAAGGGGAGGGGGTCTCCATCAGCTTCCAGGAAGAATCACTCTAGAGTACAAACTCTGGGAGCCCAGGGAAAAATGGACAGTCATGAATTTCCATTCTGCTTTACCAGGACTCTCTGTTCCAAATCCATACAACAAGCAAATGAATCCCATTCGTGAAACCATACTCAATTCCTCAACCTAGTAAGAGATCTGGAATCCACCTTGCTAAGAGGTTCAACTCAAGTCATTCAAGTCATTGTTCCTGATCACAAAGGGCTAAGCAACTCAACTCCATGTTGGGGCTGTACATCCAAATGGCTTCATGTCTAGATAGCCTCCAATGAGCTAGGACAGCTGTAAAGGCCAAGCCAGTCAGTATCCTTGTCTTCTGAAAGCTCAGTCCCTTGTTTTTTCTGTATTCCTAATCAACTCATTCAGGCCATGGCAGATTTCCATGACAGCCACCCCCAGCACCTTAGATGCAGTCTTTGGACCACAACAATCTGCCTTATAAGCAACTAAATCTCCAAAAGGATTGCTTTCTTGTGGGTCTTGCACTCTGAAGTATTATTAGACCCTGAACTGAAACACCAGGCCATGAGCTCCTCACTGAGTATATTATCCACACTATCTCATTATCTCTTCTTCTTCTTCCTGCTTTTCCTCTTTTTCCCTCCTCCTTTTTGATACTCCCCTCAGAAATCCCCAAAGGAGCCATGTTTGCCATCACCTTCAGCATGGAGCCAACTGCAGTGGCAGGTGGTGGCCATATTTGGGCCATCAATTCAGAAAGCATATGAGGTTCTTAATGAGGTTCAACTCTGCAGGGACCAATTCCCTATCATTGTGAAATTAATATGCATATTAGAATGTGTGAATAATCTTTACATGTAGTAATAACCATCCATAAGATGGCAGATATAAAGAAACATACATTTTAGTACTGAACACATAGGAAAACAAGCAGTAAGATTTAGCTCAAAATGGAGACAGTGTTAAATTCACTGAGAAATGGATAGCATATGAGACTAGGAAGTGATCCCCCTTACAAAGGAGACTATAACCTTAGAAGGAGCGTCTACAACATTGGAGTGTGGAAGACAAGGTCTCACCATAAATCCACAAGAAGGAGAAGAACCATATCAACAATGTGGATTGCTTCCAGATTACAAAATAAGGGCTTGTGAGGAAGAATTCAGCCTGAAGGCATGGCTGGGAAAAAAGACAACTTTTATACCTTAGAAACTTGTAAAGATAAAAGGGGAAATGAACAGGGGGAGGGGGAAGAAGGAGGGTAATAAACCTGTCCAAAACCAGAAATCCAGAAAGCTTCCTGCTCTTTAATAAGGCCAGCTCAACTGAGCTGAAGAAAATTTATGGGGAAGCCTGATGAGTTATATGACCAAGCTAAGAATGTTTCAGAGAAAGCAAAAACCATTCCAAACAGACATTGATAGAGGTTGTAAGGACCTGGTAAAGTAATTGAATCTGTCACTGGAAGATCACTGTCCTGAGCACTACGGCTGGTACCAACCGGTAGGTTTGGTGACATAGCTAAGACTGTATTTCAGGACTTAAAGCATCACATGGATGATAATAAATGGGTTAAGATAATAAAGTTTTATAAGTACAAACCTAAGAATATATTTTAATAGCCTCTATGAAATAGGCTGGAATAAAGCCAGAATAATAAAGCAAAATTCTGGCCAAATGCATCAGGCATTTGGTTATTTGAGGAAAGGAACAAAAAGCATGCTCACCCACACGGCCATCCTAGTTTTGATGTACACTCGCAGTCGTGATCACTGAAAAGCCAGTGTAATGCTAATCACTTGAGATTAGAAGGTGGGAGGTTTCTTTAGTTTCCCAGTTTGCTACCAGAAAGTCAAAGGGAACAAGCAAGATCAATGCCAAATGCATCATAGGAGACGGTAAGAAACAGGAGGGCTGGGAATGGCTTCTATTGCTATTTGAAAAACTCTTTGCAGGAAAGCCATGAATATAAGCTATGCCTTAAGAAGGGGGGGGGGGATACGTGGGGGAGGCAGTGAACTATTTCTGTGAGGAAAAGACTCACCTACTACAAACCCTGTATCCACTTTCTCCATCCAAATGCAGACACAATCAGAAGGAGCTGTGGCAGCTGTCTTGGAACCATGAGTAAAAACACAGACACAACTCTGATACCACCTAAGTACCCTATCATCTCCCAATGTCACTAAATAGACCAGTCTACTCTGACGTTTTGGGTACACTGTAGTTGGGGCAACCAATGCTTCCTAACTGATCAATTTTCTGCTAGGACTGCACTAATCAAATGCCTATGTTGCTCCCATATTGATAGATTCCTAAGGCCCCTTAATTTTATGTGGGATCCTTGCTTATCTGGCTTCCCCTTTCCTCACAGCCTCTACACCCGCTGCTCACAACAGGAGAGACTGCTCCAGGCTCTATACCCTGTCTCTCTTGGTCCATACAGAAAATTGTATTTCTCCTGGGAAATTCCTGTAACCCATAAGATACTGAACAAAGATGTCTCTTCTCTGTTTCCATCTGGTCTCCCCACTTCTGGGAGCTTCCTGGGGGCCAAAATTACTTTTCTACATCTCCCATGATGGGAAGAATAACAGGAGGTTCAACTGGGGTAGAGCTTGACTAAATCCATCCCAACAAGACTAGACAAATGAGGCCCCCCAAAAAATAAAGGGACTTCTTCAGGTTTGTACATGGAAGTATTATTAGACCCAGAACTGAAACACCAGGCCATGAGTTCCTCAATGAGTGTATTATCCACACTATCTCATTATCTAAAAGAAAAGTGCCAATTAGAGACACAAAAAAGTCACCAAGCTGGTGATGACTATAATGGGTGATAACGTCTTTTCAAAGGGCATGGAAAAGAGACTGAGTAGGCTCCTGTAAAGGAGTATCTTCTGTATATAATTAACTGCTGGCTTCTGTTTCTCGTTCCAATAATGAACTTGGCAATGATCTGCAGAACAGCCTTGCCCTCCGGGACAGAAGCAGCGGCAGTCTCCTCAGAAGGCTGCTGCGGAGTGTGGGGCCCGGACAGCTGAGTCACAAGGGATGTTTCTCACTCACTCACGTGGACTTACAATGATGCAGCCTCCTAGATGGCTCCCTGCTGTGGGCCACTATCTGGGCCACACAAAGATGCACTGGCAGCCCTTGGGTTTCCCCCACCCCCATACTCAGTAGCTGGGAAAGGCACACAGAGCCTAGAGCCAACCTGAGTTCTCCCCTTTCCAAAGGTCTGAGAAATGCATTTAGAGCTGCCTCAAGAAATAAAGCTTGCTGGGCACTGGTGGCTCAACCTGTAATCCTAGCTACTCAGGAGGCTGAGATCTGAGGATCGAGGTTCAAAACCAGCCTGGGCAGGAAAGTCTGTGAGATTCTTATCTCCAATTAACCACCAGAAAGCCAGAAGTGGTTCTGTGGCCCAAGTTGTAGAGCACTAAGCCTTGAGCTGCAGAGCTCAGGGATAGCGTCCAGGCTTAGAGTTCAAGCTCCACGACCAAGAAAGAAAGAAAGAGAAAGGGAGAGAGGAGAGAAGGAGAGAAGGAGAGAAAGAGGAGAGAAGGGGAGGGGAGGGGAAGGAAGGAAGGAAGGAAGGAAGGAAGGAAGGAAGGAAGGAAGGAAGGAAGGAAGGAAGGAAGGAAGGAAGGAAGGAAGGAAAGAAGGAAGGAAGGAAGGAAGGAAGGAAGGAGAAAGAAAGGTAGTTTTGCTGGGTGCCAGCGTCTCACATCTGTAATCCTGGCTACTTAGGAAGCTGAGATCTAAAAGTCATAGTTGGAAGCCAGCCCAGAAAGGAAGGTTCCTGAGTCTTAACCTTGAATCTCTAGCTTCCTATTTCAGCATGTGATCTCTCCCCTTGAATACCCATTTCTATTATGATACTGTCTGCCATGTTATGACACAGTCAAAGGCCTTCCCAGAGGTAGGCAGATGGCACTAGCCAAACTTGAACTTTCATCTTCCAAAATGATGAGCTAACTCACCTCTTTTTCTCTTTATAAGGTACCCAGCCTTCAGGATTTTGTTATAACAACAGAAAATAGACTGAGGCAATGATCCTGGTGGGACACAGCACATCAGTCTGGTAGCTGATAGAAGGTATCCTAGAAGCTGGTGGGTCACAATGGGGACCCCAAGCACTTGTAAGAGTTAATACTGCTTCCTGAAAATATCCTAGGTCTGAGACCGAACATTATTAAAAGCAAAGTTTAAAGCAGCATAGAAAGTATAGAAAAAGACCAAAAGGAAACCTTCCACATTTTAGAACATTTAACAGCACTTTTTTTATATACATTTGAACAAAGGTCCTGCAATTTCATTTTGCACAGCACTCCACAAATTATATAACTGGCCCTGCCTCAAATTTAACCAAAGCCCTGGATTTTTCATGCCCATAAAGAGTTTAAGGGCTTGAGTTAGTCAGACTTCCCTAGCGTAACAAATACATTAGAACATCAGCTGTAAAAAGAAGTTGTCTCTTTGACTCACAGTTCTTGAAGTTTCAGTCCATGGTTGGTCAGCCCCTTTGCACTGGGTGAGACAGCACACTACTGTGGGAGCAGGTGGCAGAACACAACCACTAACCTTGTGACTGGGACACAGACGACAGGGAGGTCTCATTATCCCCTTCCAGGGTACATTCCCATTAGCACGAAGACATCTCTCTAGGCCCTACCTCCCAGGAGTTCTTCTTCTTCCCAGGGACCAAGCCTTCAATATGGAGGATTTGGGGAACACTACAATCTAAACTATAGCAGGACCCAGATGGCTCAGTGTCAAAGTAAGTTGTTGCTGCTTGAACTTGCAGTCTGGCTCTTCTTCTAAGGCAGTGTTGTTACCCAGTGTTATTGCTCAGTTCCTGTCTTGACCTCTCTGTCTCAGTCCTCATCTGGAGTCTTGCTCCAAAATCTCAGCCCCTTGTGTCTGCCCAAGGCCACCTGCTTGAAATAATTTACATCTTCTCCTTCTATAGAAACCTCCCAGGTCTCATGTGCCAGGCCAAGGGACCTGAGAGGGAGGGGTGAGAAAGCTCACATCTGTTAGGCATGTACTCAGGAACAAGGCCCGGCCTAAACCGAGTGTCCACTTCCACATTCTGTCACCTAATACAAAACCAGCCCCAGCTGCAACATAAAAAGATGACATGTCCCATTTTCTTTTGCCCGGTTTCTCTGTTTATGGGGAGTAATGAGAAACTCTATGAGATACAATGATCTGGGATTGTTTAGTCCTTGAAGGATGATTTGAAGGGTTGACGTTAGGCAGATAGGAGAACCTAAGGGTTTCTCTCTCTCTATTAATCATGAAAGACAAAGGAAAAGAAAATGAATTTAAATTTAGCCAGGAAGGATTTAATACAAAGTGAAAAATCCAAGGACTGGTAATTATTTGGTAGAAAAAGTCAACTGAGACCGTATAGAAATGGCCCCAAGCCTAGAACAATATCTCATACATATAGCCCCGGTTACTTGGGAAGTTTGAACCCACTTCAGTTTAAGGCCAACCAGAATTACACAGTGAGACCCTGTCTCAAAAGTAAGAATAGACCCCTGTAAACAGATTTAGGTTTTAAATTCACTTGCTAACCATGAGATACAGGCAACTAATTTTGTTTGTGTATATCCTTGGAAGAATGGGATGATAATAGATACCTCAAAATTCCAATGTTCAATGCTTTTTCATTGGAAACCTTCTGGTATAAGGCAAAGGATGGGTTTTGGACTCAGAATGCCAGCTCTACCACATAGGGGAGTCACCTTCAAGGCTCTTGCAGAGATTCATTTGTCCTATACTCATGATACAATGCTACAGTCTCACAGAAATACCGATCTGAGCAATCATCATTCATAGGTCAGCAATGCAGTTAGCCCTCGGCTGGAACAGGCACCATGCATTTCACCATGAAAGAGAAGTGAAAGATTGACTCATCCTGATTCCTTAGTTCTTTTTTCCTGTTTTAAGGCATATGAAGTCCAAACACTTGTAGAAACAAATACTAGAGGAAGGTTCTTTTAATTTACTCGCAGACATTGCTGACTTCAAGAAAACCTCCAGCAAAACAAGGGAAGTGCCAACATTGCCCTAAACAATGATCTGCATCCTGTGATCACCCTGTCTATGCCATGAAGTTCTGCTGCCCTTGAAGGCAGTAGGAACCAATAGGCACAGCCTGAATCCCCCGCCCTCCACCCCCTACTCCCAGCAACCTTGCCGCTATCACCCTATGTCCTTTTCTCTCTTTTCCTCAAGAGATGAAATGTTCGCTCAGTATATGCATTTTTCTTTTTCTTTTTTTTTCTTTTTGGCCTGGATGCAAGTTTGAACTCAAAGCCTTGAAGCTTGCTGTGTTAGTATTCTACCAGTTGAGTCACACCTCTAGCCTGGCTTTTTGCTATTCAGAGATTGGATCTCTTGAACTTTTCTGCTCAGGCTGGCTTCAAACTTTGATCTTCCAGATTCAGCTTCCTAACTAGCTAGGATTGTAGGTGTGAGCCATCAGCATCCAGCTGTAATCTTTTTTTTTTTCTAATATAAAGGCAAATTTAAGCTTTCAGTTGTATTTTAAAATAAATCCTCCTTGTATATGAGCCTACTAGGAAACTAGTTACAAATGGCTTTAACTGCACACAGTTAATGAGTTTAACTAAAGATAGACACTTGCTGGTATGCAGGATTGCTTGTGGCTTTTTCTCTTTGTTTTTCTCCTGAGGACTCTAAATCCAATCTGTCATTTCTTTTTAACTACATTTGATATAAAACCACTTATTTTTCCTGCTTTCATGGTATTGTGCTGCTGTTGCTCTGCCTATGATTAATAAAGCGATTGGCCCTAGTTCTAGCACTGTGCACAGAAGCTTTGCTTTATATTTTTCTGTTACACTAATAGGTTTCCTAAAGCAACGTGGCACCCGCCGCAGCCACCCGCTGGGGCCTACAGAATGCATTTCTTAACGCACATTGTCCACGTCCATTGATAAATTACGTCAGTCTGGGTTAGTCATCATACAGAAAATATTGGTTTAGAGGGAAAAGGAAATGAAGAGATGGGAGTAGGGGTAATTTGTTTCTTCTCCTTGATTTATGGGGATAGGGCTATTCTTGTAGTCAATTACCAAAGCACAAAACACTAGAAAATGGACAGAGAGAGAAATTCTAGAAAAGAAAAGCCTATATTACAAAGGAGTAGGAAGTAAACAGACGAAAATGACAACGCTTTTAAAACTAGCATCCCAGGGCTGGGAAGGTGGCTCAGTGGTAGAGCACTTGCCTTGCATGCATGAGGCCCTGGGTTTGATTCCTCAGCACCACATGAGCAAAAAGAAAAAAGCCGGAAGTGGTGCTGTGGCTCAAGTGGTAGAGCGCTAGCTTTGAGCTGAAGAGCTGAAGGAAAGCGCCCAGGCCCAGAGTTCAGGCCCCACGACCGGACCAAAAACAACAACAACAAAAAAAAAAAAAAAAAAAAAAAAACTAGCATCCCATAGAGCCAACTGGAAATCCTACTTCTGTCCTTGGGGACCAGGTCCAATACAGAATTGGACCCAGAGTTGTATTATCTTCTTCCTTCCATCTCCTTAGCATGTCTTTGAGGACAACGCTAGGCTGTAGATCACAATAAGGGTGGGCTGGGTTGGGAAGAGAGCTACTACGGTCCAAGGAGTTGGGACGAGTTGGGGCTGACTTCTCTTAGCTATTTCAGGATTCTGAGTACATCCATGAAGGAAGCTCTAGGCCCTTTGCAGTTACAAAAATTAAAGTAAATAATGGAATTTATGCCTAGGAATTGTTGGGGGTAAAACAGACCTTTCTGTTGTTTTTAAGGCTTGTCTTAGAACTCTATTAAGAAAAACTATTTCTTGGTACAAGGCATAAATTTTCTTACCAGCCTTGTGATTATCAAGCTCCCTGGCCTCTCATCATTTATTTCTTCATTCCATGAGTATCTAGGCTATGTTAGGCTTGAACTTGGGCTTAGGCTTGGTTAGGAGGACACAGATTCTTGGCTAGAGCTTGGAGTACATCAGTGGTCTCATTTGGGCTCTGGAGTTAGATAAATGTGACTTCAGATGTTGTTCATATATGCTAAGTGATTCTTGGATAAGTTATTTGCCAATGTCAGATCCAAAGTGGAAATAATAATTGTACCCACCCCGTAGGGTTGATGTGAAGTTTAAATAAGGTGTTGTCCCCTAAAGAGCTGAACATGGAGACTTCTTGTGATGAGCTTTCAATAAGCAGAAGCTAGCACTGGTAGTGAGATCATGCTGGTATATTGAGCTATTCCCCTGATGCTGAGAATGAATTTATCTGCAGCCTTCTGAGCTTTCTCTTCAGGGTCTCCCATAGTACATATCTGCAAGTAGTTTTCTCAGATCAGAGAAAATCAGTAATTGGTAAAGATTGAATACGACAGCAGTATTGATTAGCCAAGGGCTCCATCAATCAAACTGCCAAACCCAGACAAATCCCATTAGGGATGATGGATGTATCTTTCCTCTCCTTTCCCTCCACCTTCCTCCTCTCCCTCCCCCTCTCCTCTGTTCCTTGCTCCCTTATCCTTCTCTCTTCTTGCCCTCTTTCTCCCCTCTCCCTATCATTTGCCATAGACTCTTCCATAATCTGAATATTTAGGTCTCCCCATAATGCATATGTTGAGATTCTAACCCTTACAGTGCTGGTATTAGGAAGTAAGGCCTTTAAAGGGTGATTAAGTCATGAGAATAGAACCCTCACAAATAAGATTAGTGTCCTTATGGTGAGGTCCTCTCCATAGGCATAGCACAGTCCTGGAGACTGGAAAGTCCAAGGTCAGAACTGCTTCCTGGTTCACATACTCTGAGAAATAACTTCCTGTTGTTCACAAGCCATCAAGCCACTACTCTGTCACAGTGGCACAAAGGAACAAAGACACACTGTCTTCCATTTTCTATAGAGAAGATGGTGCATCTCGTAGTGCTGGATAATCACTGCTATCCTATAGGAAGTTGATCAGAAGGAAATAAGGAGTCAGATGTTCAAAAAAAGTAAGTGTAGTTATGGACCCCCAACCCCTTCCAGCTGAGAGGAGCATCCAGGAGACTGCCCATCCCTTTGTCTTCAGGAAACAAAGGACTCCTTTCATTCATCAGATGAGCCCAAGAAGGGTGGAGCAACCTGTCCCAGGTAGTGTGCAATGCAAGTGTTGAGGTGGTGGTGAGATTGAAACCATCCTCTCCTCTCTGGGGCTAGCCTCTTTTGACTCTTGATATCAAGGTCACTGATACACCAGTCATTGTCTCCTCTTACCCTACCACCTCCTGCCAACCACTGCTTCCCAGGATGCCCAAAACACTCTGTGAGGATGTTTCAGATCCATCCACTCAGCTAGTAGGTATCTGCCAAGGACTAGCTTCACTGCATGTACATGGGAGAACAATGTCTTTGCTTTCTTTCCCTCCCAAAGACTTTTGTCAACCACAACCTAACCCCACCATGCCTTTAGCCATCTCCCATACAATCATGACTAAAATTGTTGTTTAAAGCGATGGAAATAATGCCTATAATACCAGCTACTCAGGAGGTGGAGATGGGGAAGAACATAGCTTGAAACCAGCTTAGGCAAATAAGTTAGCAAGCTCTCAAAAATTAAGACAAATATTGTACTACATATCCGTAATCGCAGATCCTAGGGAGGGACAAGTAGGAGGATTTGCCCAGGCAAAAAGCATATGACTTTATCTGAAGAATAACTGAAATACAAAAGCAACTAGAAAGATGCAGAGGAGAATCGTGGTCTGACCAGCTGAAGCAAAAAGCAAGATTCTGATCCAAAACAAAACTAAAGCCAAGAGGATCTGGGAACTGTGCTCAAATGATAGAGAGTTTGCTTGGCTTATGAGCACTCTTGTCTTTTTCACATCTGAATTCTGGTGAACTTTGCAGAGACCTGCAGAATACTGCATTCAGTGGACCTCTGTCAGACGAGGGACCCAAGTGAAATTTTGGCCCAATGCCAACTCAACAACAATGGCTGTTAGATAGGTGAGGGGTATTCTAGTTTGCTGGGTTGCCATGACACAGTACCACAAACTGTGGGACTTAAATGACAGAAATTTGCTTCTTCACAACTCTAGAAGCAAAGGAGGTTGAGATCTGAGAATCATGGTTCAAAGCCAGCCTGGGCAGGAAAGTTCATGAGACAGTTGACTAGGCCCTGAGTTCAAGCCTTAGGACCAGCACCAAAAAAAAAAAAATTCTCCAAAACCAATTAATCACATTCTGATGGACTGTGGATTAGGGATTTCACACTGGAATAGGACGGAACATGATTCAATCAGTTCACAACAGACAAATGAACAATGGCTGTAATTCCCACCACGCTCTAGACACAGGCAACTGCTTCTGCCCCCAGACTACTCATAACTGCAGCCTCTTCTCATATCTTCAGGGTAAGACTTTATATCTCTTGAGAGAGTTCTTCTCAGAACATAATGCTTTAAGAAAATATCTCTGTTAGCAATGTCTATTATTATTATGAATCTGGTAGACAGTGCCAGCTTTGTGGTTGACTACCCATAATGAAATCTCACTCACGGTAAGCCAGAAGATAATTATAACAAACAGGCTTTACCTCATTGCTGACTCCCTTGCACTCTTCCCTCCTACCATTTTCTCTTTACTTGTTGGACTTTTCATTCATGATGATTAGTCAAACAAATTTTATGCATCTTTGTAAGCTGCATGGATTTTTTTTCCAGAAGACAGGAGAGTATAAACTATGTAGGCTATCTATTGTCAGCTGCCATCTTCACCTCTCTCCAAGGATGAGAACTATACTTCCTCCCAAGATCTTCTTCTTCATGTGATTATCCAACAAAAACTCATATGACATTCAGAAGGTCTGAAGAAAATGGAAACCTTTATTGTTTAGAAGCAATGTGAACGGATGGAAAATCCTCAAGGCATCCTGGGAAGCCATTCATCACTGCAGCCTGGTCATTGGTGGTGGGAGCTCTGAGGACAGTCTCAAGAATCCTGAGCTAACTTTTGAGAGCCAGCTGCTATTGAGCTTCAGGCTGAGATTCTAGGTGTCCGCATCCTTGACTTTCAGGAACAACTTCCCCACGCTTGGGCAACAGCTTTCTCCCTTCTTCTCTCCCACATCCTCCAACCCACACAGAAGCCCTAAGTCTTCTTTGAAGCTTTAATATGCAGAACATAGAAAGTGGCTTCTGTCATCTTAACTATATGTTGTCATATGGAAATAGATGATATAAATAAAGTACTCTCTGCAGGCATACTGCTGATGGGAAGGTAAATTGGCACCGCCAGTATGAAAATCATAGACATTTCCTCAAATATTAACCATAGATTTATCATATGATCCAACATTCTAATAGAAAGCAGGATTCTAGAATTTCTACACCAAGGATCATAGTAGCATGATGCATAGCAAACAGAAGGTAAAAAATAACCTATGTGGCCACTAATAGATGGATGATCAAAGCTGGGCACCAATGGCTATACCTGTTACCCTAGATACTCCCACTCAGGAATCTGAGGTCTGCAGATCTTGGTTGAAAGCCAGCTCATGCAAAAAACTTCATAAAACTCTTGTCTCCAATTAACCACCAAAAAGCCCAGAAGTAGAGCTATGCCTCAAATGGTAGAGCACTAGCCTTGAGCAGAAAAGCTCAAGAATAGCACTCAGGCCCTGAATTCAAGCCCCAGGACCAGGAAGAAGAAGGAGAAGAAGGAGGAGGAGGAGGAGGAAGAGGAGGAGGAGATGATGAATGGTCAAATAAAGTGCTGTGCATACATACAGCAGAATAGTAATAAACTATTTTTAAAAAATGAAGCTCTAGGCCAGGTACTTGTGGCTCACATCTGTCATCCTAGCTATTCAGGAGATTGAGATCTGAGGATCATGGTTTGAAGCCAGCCCAGGCAGGAAAGTCCATGAGACTCTTATCTTCAATAAACTCAGAAAAAGCCAGAAATGGTGCTCTGGTCCAAGTAGTAGAGCACTAGCCTTAGGCAAAAAAGCTCAGGAACAGCTTCCTGCACATGTGTGTGCACATGTGCACACAAACACATTGTAACAACAACATCTTGCCAGACATGGCACCTACAGTGTCCTAGATAGCCAGCACACATGGATAGACAAGGAAGAAAGTACCAGTCTCTAGAGAAAGAGTCGCATTTTATCCAGCTGTGAAGAGAAACTATACTGACATTACACAGATTTGATTCTTACATGCAAGGATTCAAACATAATGCATACTTGGTCCAACCATCCTTGCCTGATTGCTTCAAAAATTCTTTCCCAGCCAGTTGGAAAACTATTGCCTTCAGCAATAGTGGTGCCTTCACACCACCTTCTGCTTCTAAGCAGCTTCCATCTGCAGCCCAACATAAGAGGAATCCTGAGAATCCTCCAATCAATGAGTAATTTTTAAGTGTGTGTGTGTGTGTGTGTGTGTGTGTGTGTGTGTGTAAAAGAGACAGAGGGGGAGGGAAGGAAGAAGGAAAAGAGAGGAGGAGATATAGGAAGAGATTAATTACTCAAATTAAAGTAAAGCTGGTATCCTCCAAGGTAAACTCAAAAGAGCCCATTTACTATGTCACATTGCTCAAGGCCATGACCAGTACAACCTGGCTTTGATTCTACAGGGTTTACATATAGCTACAAGTATACTAAATGGTAACCCTCTAGTGGCATTATTCTCCAGGAGTGTGAGTAAATTGTAGCTTATTGCTTTCATTTCCAGAGTGCAGTGTATGTTTTCAAAGGATAAACACATTCTAACCCAGACTTTATTTACATTTTGATAGTGGGAAAATCTCCTGAGAATCAGAACCCTTGACCTTTTTACTTTCTTCTGATCTATCTTGTAAATTGGAAAATGTTACTACCTCCAAGCCTGAGTTTTTTCATGTTAAAAAACAAACAAACAAAATAAAAAAACCAACAGCAGGGGGCGGGGGACGGGATTTGAATTGGTGAAGTATTTGATTCTTTTCAGTTGTAGAAGCTTTTTACGTGGCCAACACAAACCCTAGATGGTCCTTATTGGGATGGCCCCTGTATTCCAGGCAGCCAGCATGCTTTAGAAGCAGTCTTAGGTCAAGGCAACAACCTTGAGAAGGTTCCAGTCACTAAAGGTCAGCAGCCTCCCCTGAGACCTCATGTTGAGGATCAAGATGCCAGGGATTCTCCCAAAGACCTGCTTTTTAGTTTTACCAGCTGTTGGGCCTATCTCAAGTATTTTTAGCATTTCACATAGCTTGCTATCCTTACATAATTTTGTGATGGACATCTCTCTATTTTGTATGCCGAATCCATTATTTACAAAAGAACCTAATTACCAGAAACTCTGCAGAGACATACTATGGTGGAAACACTAGCAAACGTGCTAGCAAAGCATCCTTACTGTGAGGGAACAGCCAGTTTCCTTCCCTCACCATCTCTACTCTCCCTTGCTTTTATAGTAAGAGTTCTGGCCCAAGCAGCCTTCCCACGCAGGTTCCTTCCTTAAATGTCCCAAACCCTTCATCTACTGTCACTTCTCCAGGGCCTTGTCAAGACTATATTTGAGTTAAGTTTTCTTGGGTGTTGTATTCCTATTCTCCCAACAGCTCCTGATTCTGTTACACCAAAATATAGTTTCTGAATTTCTACCACATGCCCCACCTCAGCCTCTTCACACATTATAAAAGAAATAGGATATTGCACAACCAAGTCATCGTCACTTCCATCTGTCTTAGGGATTATCAAGTAATTTGCAAGATCTTCTAGCCTTTCCTTCCCTACAGTCACTGGAGGAGCAACCGGGAAGTTTACACTGGACTGTGCACTATAGAAGCAGGCTGGCGGTGGGCTGGGAAGGTGGCTCAGTGGTAGAGCGCTTGCCTTGCATGCATGAAGCCCTGGGTTCGATTCCTCAGCACCACCTAAGCAGAAAAAAAAGCTGGAAGTGGCACTGTGGCTCAAGTGGTAGAGTGATTGCCTTGAGCTGAAGAGCTGAGGGACAGTGCCCAGGCCCAGAGTTCAGGCCCCACAACCCAGACCCCAGAAAAAAAAAAAAGAAGCAGGCTGGCTGCTTCAGATCTTGGTTTCCTTATCTGCAAAACATCTTCATGGCCCCTGTTTTAGGTAAGAGTAAGTCTAGGGGCAAAAGCACACCTAAGCCAACAGGGCCCATATATCATCTTATACATGACAAGAGAAGAAGGATGGGGGCTTTGCTTTACTGTGCCTCAGGGCACTTGATTTACTTCTCTGCCATCCTAGAGGTTTGCTTTCCTCCACTGAAAGGGAGAAGTAGAAATGGAGGGGCTGGAAAGGTGGCTCAGTGGTAGAGCTCTTGCCTCACATGCATGAGGCCTTGGGTTCAATTCCTCAGCACCACATAAACCGACAAAGCTGGAAGTGGTGCTGTGGCTCAAATGATAGAGTGCTGGCCTTGAGCTGAAGAGCTGAGGGACAGTGCCCAGGCCCAGAGTTCAAGTGCCACAACCAAAAAAAGAAAAAATGGAGGTCATTCTTTCCTTTAAAGGATATTGCATTTAGAATGTAGACATGCAGCTTCTAACTACCTGCCAGGGTAGCAGGGAGAATATGTGCCTAGCTAGAAATTCCATTCCTAGTAAGAAGTGGACAATGCTTATTGGGGCAACCTGGGAGTGGTGGCAACACACCTCCAAGTTGTACCATTCTGAGTGGAGAAGACCATGAGGGGGCAGAGGATATGATCATCACAGAAGAGAGGGCAATCACAGGGGCTCCTGGGACAGTGATACCACTGCCACCTTTGGTGCACAAGATAATCAGCAGTTCAGAAGAGATGATGCATACATCTATTTAAAGTAGTATATACATATAGCGTCTATTACCTGCCTAACGTTTGATTAGTGCAGAGGACAGACAGGGTTACTAGCTCATTTCAACGAATGCATGTCATCACATACACCAGAGATATAGAAATGAGAGGCACTAATTGAGGAGAGAAAGGAAAATAAACTTTTGAGTAATGTAGACAAAAAGAAATCAGGTATTAAAACACATCTCTAGGGCATTTTATAGAGTGTTAATTGAGACAGGGGAAAGAGGATGGCAAAGGAACGTAAACTCAAGGCCTAATCTGAAGGAATGACATTCAGAAGTGAGCAGAACTGGATGGAGGAAGAAGGTGGTCAATTATCATAAAGATTTTGCCTCAGATTGTGCAATGAAGATGCCACAAACATTCACGTGCCAAACAGAGTCAAACAAAAGAACTTCCCAGAGATCTAAACCTTAGCAAAGCTCATGGAATGTCTTTCATGATCTATTTACAAAAGTATGATATTTCATAATTTCATATTAACTCTGTAAGAAACAGATCTTTTAGGCGAAGAAAGAGAAAGAGAATGTGAGAAAAACAGAGATACAGACAGAGATAGATAGAGACAGAAAGACAGAACTTGGAACTCAAACGCATAATGTAAGCAGGCAGATAGGGCACCCTGGCACTAACGTCAATGCTTCTTACAAGGAGCCAGACTACTCTTGAAAATGGCAAGTTCAAGATTCAAATGATCTGAGCAGAAAAGGGATTCACGCTGACATACCAGAGACTGGAGCAGATGGGCACAAAGAGGAATTAGGAAGCAGGAAAACCTAACCGGGTGACATGACTCAAATGGCCATGAGGCTCACATCCTAAGGCTGGGTCTCCAGCACACCCAGTGATCTGTGCCTCTCAGAATGAGCTCCAAGACTGAGAACAACCAAAGAACCCCACAAAGAAATTCTCAACTTAAAGGCCATGCAGTGCCTGGAAAAGATCTCTAAGGGATGTTAATTCTAGAAGAAACTCTACAACTTCCTTCTCTGGGGACAGTGGTGTGTATCAGGCAGGCTACGGGACAGAATACTCTCCTGAAGTGTCCTCCACTCTGTGATATGAGTCTGGCTATACTGATGCTAGGAAGATTGACCCTACCCACTGTCCTCTGGGCCAGAGGACAGCCCTTTCTTCCCCAAAAGAGAAATGTTTTACGGGCATTTTTCTCTTTAATCCACAAGAAAAAGCAGGGAGATGAGTCTATGGGCAGAAATCCAATGTTACAAGGATTTCAACAGATGCAAATTGTTTCCTGGATAGGGGCTAATGACAGCTAATAGGCCAGTGCTGGGTACCAGGCCGATGACCTAACAACAACTTCCTATTTCTGTTGGCCATAATCACAACTTCCATCTGCTATTTTCATCTCCCATATCCTTGGCAGTGCAGCCACACTTTCACACGCCTACTTCTCCCAAAGGACGTCAGCATGCCTGTTTTACATAGGTACATAAAAGCATGAGCATGCCCTCCTCAGGCTAATAGAAAATGAGCCTGCATAAGCCTGAGCTTACTATCCCACTGATAGTTCCAATATAAATGCACCATCCA
Organism: Dipodomys spectabilis; assembly: GCF_019054845.1. Taxonomy (NCBI): domain Eukaryota; kingdom Metazoa; phylum Chordata; class Mammalia; order Rodentia; family Heteromyidae; genus Dipodomys; species Dipodomys spectabilis. The sequence goes on along the minus strand of NW_024870686.1, from coordinate 7,286,875 downwards.
GTTTGGCTTGTTCCAAAGCCAAGGAAATGGTGTTGCTTTCAATTTATGAACTAATGAGGCTCTGAGTAATTGTGAATCACGTTGGATGTTACACCTAAACCTATACAGAGAGCTTGCTCCTGCTGTAGCCCTTTTTGAGTCTTAATCCATCAGAGAAACAATCACAGCCCTCTACCGTGAGCTAAAGTGCTGAGGACAAAGCCACAGTCAGGGGCTGTTATATGGAAAAAGATATTTCAGAGGGCAAAAACTATCAGTCCAAGTGTTGACAAAACAGTGGACGCTGGAGAAAAAGAAGGGACAGAGTTCTAAGAATATGAAAATGATAACAAAAATCCTTGCTTGAGCAGGTGAGATTTGGATGCTACAGAAGAGCTCAACAGCAGAGCCCCAGCAAGGCATTCTTGGATCCATTGAAAAGCCTAGTTTTCTCATTCTGCTGTCCCTCTCACTGGAACACTTTGACAGCTTCAGCCCTGTATATCTAGAAAACTCCAGTTCACCATTCAAGAACTCCCAGAGACTACTGATTCAATTTCCCTCGAGTTGTTCAGAGTGAGTATAGTTTTTAACCTGCTCCCATCCCCAATTGATCATCTCAAATGTGAGGACTGATTGACATTCATTTATATATCCTCAGTTATTGGCATAGAACTTAATAAAACCTTTTAGATGGGTGCAGTGAGTGAACAAAGTCAGAAAGGAAGGTAAAATAGAAAGAAAAGTAAGAAGGAAATGGGAGGGTTTAGCTTTCAATTCAACAAGATAATTGCTTAAATCAGACCAGATGATACAGGCTGACTTATACTAAATGAGAGCAAGGAGAAATTACATATTTAATCATTGAATACTATTGATAAGATTCCATAATTTACATGCCTGGCTGACAAGGAAAATAAAAAGATCTGGTAAGAGACTCAAAGAATGAGTGTTAATCGGAGAGATCTTGTTGTAGATAATATGCTTCCCTTAAATCTGAGCTGCTTGCCTGTCAGAGTAGAAAGGAACTGGCCCCTTTAACCACCACTTTGGTCCCTGGGGTGGGGTGCAGGAAGATACCCCCAATCAAAGGCTTTTGAAGAATGCTGACAGATTTCCAAATGCTTACTTCATCACTGTCAAGACCAGACCAGACCTTCTTGAAGAAATGAGATGAGATGGTTTGAAAGACAATATTAAAACTCTTCTCAAAGGCAAGCGAGAGCCAGGGAAACAGGTGTAATACCATAACCTCTTCAGTATGGAAGTTTGAGCCTTTTCTTAGGCATGTATGAGGAGTTTGCCTCTCTTCCCAAGATTCCGTTTGAATGAGAATACTACAGGAATTATTTCTGCTCATATGACCTGCCACAAACACAGGGGGATCTCTGCATGTACTTCTAGAGAAGTAAAGGGGAGTCAAGACTTCCTACCCTTCTGCTGGGATATCCATGAACCCATGATACAGCTGGGAGTCACTGGCTTCTCTTGGAACTCACATATTTCTAGGGCAACTTGTGGGTAGCAGGAATATAATGGTTAAATTTATGTTTCAACTTGGTTTGGTCATGGGACGCCAGATGTTTGGTTCTAAGAGTTTCTGTGATGGTGTTTTGGATGAGGTTAACACCATAACTGGTAAGCTTTTAGTAAAACAGGCTTTTCTTCATAATACAGGCAGACCTCAATTGAACAAAAAGTCTAGTTTCTACCTCTACCTCTTCACCCCGCAATGAGAATTCTCCAGCAGTTACCTAAGATTTCTGCAACATTGGGCTTCCTGGTTTTATAGCAGACTGCCTTCACACTGGAACAGAAATGTGAGCTCTCCTAGGTTACCAGCTTGGAAATCTGAGTTGAATCAAGATAGTAAGAATGAGATGAATGAGGCTGAACAGCACAATGTTTATGGTACATGTGCTTTTATGTATTGGCATGAAACATGAAGTATAATAAATATATGAATAATTAACATAGTCATCTATTACCATTTTCAGATATTCTTCACAGTAGATAATAGAGTGCAGTATACTTTATTGTTGTTATTGTTGTAGTTATACAAACAATATTTTATTTGGGCAGGCTATGGAATAGATCAAGAAAACAGCACCAAAGAAGAAAACATACCCATAGAGATAGAAAGTTCTGAGCACACACAAAAAAGTTCAGGAACCATTCCAACTTGAATTAGCCTGTTACAGAGTCATTACAGGCATGCTTTGCTTTAAAACAAAAATAAAACAAAATGCTTTGCTTTAAAACAAAAATAAAACAAAATGTTTTCTAAAATTTCACATTTATACAGTTGTCATGTCCATTAGTCTATAAACAGATCAAGGAATTGTAAATTTAAACTTCTTTGAGGTTTTATCTAGCCTCACTCAGAATAAAAAAAACATGTTATATATACACATACACCTTCAAATAGATATCTCTCAAATAAAGCCAAGATAGTGGAGCATTCCTCTTGTGGTTTAAGACTGGCCCCGGCAAAAGCACGAGCCCCTACCTGAAAAACAAACTAAAATAAAAAAGACTCTTAGGAATCAAGTGGTAGAGAGGCCTCGAGTTCAGTCCCTAGGACTGTCCCCCAAAAGTTTCTGAGGAAGCATGAAAGAGTGACAGAAAACGGTATAAACAGTAACATTGCTATAAGGTGCAGAGGAAGAAATAAGTATCTTACTTTTAATGATGCTTTTGCTCTACTTTGTGACATGGAAACACATGTCAGACTTTGTTCTCTTTTAAAAGAAAAGACTGGAAACAGTTTATCCTGGGGTCATAAAGAGCTTACCTGTATCTTTTCTTCTGTCACCAACTCTTACTTGTCCCCACCCCCTCTGAGTGAGCCACAGAAGGTGTTCCTGGCCTCTCCCCACTTCACCCCACAGGATCATGTCCTGTGTCCCCTCACTTCTGGAGTGGGCTCTTCCTCACTCACTCCCCTTATGCACAGAAATGTTCCTGCTACAGGATGGGCCTCTTTGTGAGCATGGTGCCTATGTCCTGCAACTTTTTTAAGGGCACACAACACACTGGATATTTGAAAAGGAAAGTGTTTAGCTTGACAAAGAGTAAAGCAGCTGGGCACTGGAGGCTCACGCCTATAATCCTAGCTACTCCGGAGACTGAGATCTGAGGAAGCCAGTTTGAAGCCAGCCCAGGTAGGAAAGTCCATGGGCCTCTTATCTCCAACAAACTACTCAGAAAAAGCTAGAAGTGGAGCTGTGGTTCGAGTAGTAGTGCACTAGCCTTGAGAAAAAGAATCTCAGGAACTGTGGCCAGGCCCTGAGTTCAAGCCCCAGGACTGTCATGAAAGAAAGAAAGAAAAAGAAAGAAGGAAAGAAAGACAGAGAGAAAGAAAGAAAGAAAGAAAGAAAGAAAGAAAGGAAGGAAGGAAGGAAGGAAGGAAGGAAGGAAGGAAGGAAGGAAGGAAGGAAGGAAGGAAGGAAGGAAGGAAGAAAGAAAATGAGAAAAATGTCCTCTAATAACAGGGTCTAGAATGCTAATACCAGCAAGGCCTTTGCGTTCTCCCATTATACAAAAACAACTTCACAAAAATGGCAACATAGAACAAAGGGCATCATGAAACTACACTGGATCACAACAAAAATAGACCACTCAGTAATCATGCCAAACACAGACAAAACATAAAATTTGTCCAAGCTGAAACATACCAAACACTCTCTCTGGCCCCCAACTCTGGCTCATAAAAATAATCGCAGCTGCTTTTACCAATTACAACTTTAGTCTCCATTAGTATGCCTACCTAGACAGGATTTATGATGATGTATGATCACTACTTGACAGTATCCAATGCAGAGTAAAGTTCCATTTCCCTGAACCTTTCCCAAATGACCAAACTCAAGATCAAATCCTGTACTAGGTTCCTTCTAAAACCTTTGCTGATATTTTCCATGGTTACCCTGCTGTGTGTTCTTCCTCCTTCAACAAGCAATAGCTTCAGCTTGTTTACAGATGTGATCCTGGTGAGCTTTTGGTGACAGGCTTTGAAAAAATTTGGTCCCAGAACACATAAAGAAAGCAACTTGGTAAATACTAAATAAAATAATGCTATGCCAACTTCCTTTATTATTAGATTCGTTATCCATTAAGTTTTATGATGGCCAAAAACTATTTGTATGTTAGATTAGATTTTTCTCACTGTAAAAGAATTCCCAGGTCTGCCAGCTGATTATTGGGAAATCACAGCCAATTGTAAAATAAATGAATAACCAATTTCCTATGCAAATAATGGATTTTAATACATTGGACTGAACCCAAGAGTTACAATGCCTGGGACCTACAAAGATTGTAAATACCCTGGAGAGAGAAAGGGATGTTGAATGTTCACTTGGAAACAGGGGTGGTAAGAGAAAGAGAGGAGGACATCGCCATCAGCTCATGGATCATCAAACTAGGAAGGTTAGAATCCATCCCAAGACATCAGAAAGAATATTCTTGGATCAGCTGGACCATAAGAAAGGATCTACTCCTCCACTTTCTGTTCCACAAACAATCACCTGATTTCAGTAAACATTTCAGACTAACCCACAGGGTAGATCCCCTTCTGCTTGGGCTGGTGTGGGTCTCACAGCACTGGGGAAGCCATAGCATATCAGATGGGCATGCTGCCTCCTGATTCCTGCCAGCTGGGATGATGCTCCTGCCTCCCCTATTATTGGGGAGGGGGGGGCACTTTGCCATTGCTTGGTCCCATCAAAACCTACCTATTGGCCTCAATTCTCAGCTACATGAAAATTGGTCTCCTCTCTGACTCTACCATCTTGCCTGCTGTCTGCTGCCAGGGAAATGCTCTGCTAAGCCCAAAGCCTCCTTAAACAGCACCCTCTCCCCCATCTCATCTCTACATCCCATTACCAGTCACTCAGAGGAAGTAGGTCAGCCAAACCCGACAGAAACCATCTGCAGCTTTTCAAAGGAAGAATTCTCTTCCAAAGGAAGCCGCTGGACGAACTTCCTTTTCGCATTCAGCAGTCACATTTCTGAAGGGAAAATAAATAAAACCTAGCTAGAGATTCTAAGACTTTGGGGAGGTGAAAAATTGATCTTGGAAATGACTCCATTCTGTCCTCACTTTGTAGATGAGAAAACTGTGGTGCACATGTGGTTTAAGTTCCTTCCACAAGGCTAGAAAGCCTGGTTTTTACCTTTCCCTCTCTACGTCTACTGATTTCATAATTTTTGGGAAGGAGAGATGCATTCATTTTTCTTTCCTTAGCCAAACTTACAAAATTAAATTCAACCACTCTGCAACAATGTGTGCACACGCACGCGCACACACACACACACATGTGCACACAGACGCCCCCACAAAGGCGGCACAGTATGAATTATATCTTTGTCAGTGCAGGTTATAAAATTACTCCAGAGAGTCTTTTCTATAAAGACTGGCAGTGAACGACTGTAACTCAATGGAACGTAATTCCATTCAGTATGCTCAGAAAGTAATTGATGGAAGGAAGCCACGTAAATTACCTTACCATTCTTCACGGATAATGTCTCTGTTTCCTACACAATCTCATTTTGCACACAAAACAAACAAAACCAAATCCAATCTCCCAAACCGTGTGGCTCCACTTGTTTGCTTTCTTTTGAAAAATTATTCGGCCCACGTCATCTATAGCAATGACGTTCCTGCAGGGCATTGGCAACTTGGTTGGCATCCATCCTGCATTTCTGTCCAGTGTCCGGGACTTTCAGTCATTCTTTGAATCAGGTGGATTATTTGTTTAGAGCCATGACATAAGCATAAGAACTAATTTTATTTGAACAAAATACAGTAAAGCTGGGCTTATTTCATATCTGGGCAATTTCTTCTGCCTGTTTTGGCAACAATTTGACTACAATGATTCACAAAGGAAAAAAAGAAGGAGCTAGAAAAGAAGTGAGAAAGAAGAAAGTGAGAATGAAAAGAAACTTCTCCATGGAGACAAGAAAAATGGTAGTGGGTATGTGATCAAAAGATGTCATTTAATCATTGGTTTCTACCAACTCAATCAGAGAGCTGCTATCACCGCACATGCAGCCATGACTTTGAGACCTCGTGGGGCGACTGAAACAATTGCATGCGTTTGGGTTTTTGGTGTTTTTTTTTTACAAGTTCTCATCCAATTTTGTGGCTGACCCCTGAAAAGAATGATTTAAAATCCAATTACAATATTCAAGTCAATATGACAACGTGGATATCCTTCAGGAGAAAGCAAGTCTCCCTGTGGTAGGAGATTCTGGGCAATGCCACTACTCACTGCCAGGTAGACAGCAAGTCCAGCAGGTACCAAGGGAGTCCATGTTCTTTGAAGCAATATTCTAGGCACTAGGGAGAGGGTCAGAGTGAGTTCTAGACTTCAAAGTAAATGGAAGGATAGGGTCTTAGAAAATGCATTAGAACTGGGCTGCCAAATGCATCTGGATTCTCTATGTATTTGAAAACAAAGGTATTTCTCCACAGTGAGATACCTAAAACCATAGAAGTTAATGAAGGAGGTTGGAACAGGTAGAAACATCCCAAATGTCATTGTCTTTGGACATGTCATTGGAGAGCATCATTCTCATGCAAGGTTCAAGACTCAAACACAAACTCTTATGGCACAAATCCATCTCACCCCCTTCCGGTCCTCCATAATTTAAAGAAGCAAGCCATGAAGCAGGAATTATTTCTGAACTTTTCATAGCTGGATCCTGACAGCTTTGGTTTGGGAAATGACATTTAGCATATTTTTAATCTCTGCCAATTTTAAGTTCTGGCTGTTTGTGCTTCTCTCTCACTGAAAATTCCCAAGTTATTTGTCTGGGACTTTTAGCTTTTGTTTTCCACCAACCAAAGCTTAAGAAAGGAGTCAAAGATTTTGTCTTTCAGGTAGGAATTTCAGAATTTCTGATTGATGCCTATAAAATTCAGACCAGTTACACACACACACACACACACACACACACACACACACACACACACACACACACACACACAAATTATCTAAAAGGGCCAGGAAGGCTCCACAGTTAATGTAGTGTTGCAGCTATGAAGACTTTATTTTCTGGAATAAGAGTAGATGTCATAAGGAAGAAAGAAGAAGAGAAAGGGAAAGGCTATTATACTTACCTCGTCCTCTTAGTTATGTGTGAGCTGTCTGGCTAAAACCCAATTAATACAAGAGCCAATTAACAAGAGGAAAACACTCACATTCTATTAAATATATGTGTACACTTAATTTTGACAAGAAAGTGACGTCTGAAGAATGACCAAAGCCAGAAGGTTTTGCACTTCTTAGACAAAAAAATAAAAAAATAAAAACAATGGATTTGTGAAGGAACAACATGGAGAAATGACCCTTTCTGAAGTGAAAAATTCCTCAAGTGATTAGTTTAAAATAATAAACACATCAAGACAACCTAATTTTAAATGGTACTTCCTCAACTAATTCAAAAGTGTGAGGAGAAAAATGGGGGGGGGGGGGGCTGTTGGGCATCCATGATAGAGTGCTTTCACAGCAGGAGCGAGACCCTGGGTTCAATTCCCAGATATGCAAAACAAAGCAAAACCAAACAAAAACTGTCCTCCACGAGGCCAACACAACTGAGAGAACCTTGCAGCTGCATAGGGCTACAATGTAGCATTCACTTGCTGATCCCTTTCAGCAAACGGCTCTCATTTGAATTTTCCCACTGATGAATTAACTTTTCTACTGATGTAGTAGCTCTTGGCTGGTTGCATCCTTTGTGTGAATGGGTCATGTTGAGTTGCAAACATGGATAGATTTCTGCTGAACTCTCAATGTCAGAACAACCTCTTCTCCCAGTTCTAACAGGTGTCCCTGTTGCCCTGTGAGGTGAAAACGGAGCTCCACTATACACTCTAGAAACCACAGACCTACTATCAGGCCCTGTTAGGATCCTGGCATCTGAACATAACAAGTGTTATAACCCTTGTTATAAACCTTTAGCTACTGTGGCTTTTGCCAGCCTGTCGGAGAAGGCCCAGCAGAACCAACAATAATGGATGAGATTGAGCTCAGGCCATGAGTACCAACCGTCCAGACCCATTGATAGGCATGGTTCATTACCAATGTACTGCCCAAGAATTATGTTGAGATAGATATGTGTTTATGCACATGAATAAAATTACAATGAGTCATTTCCATTCTGGGTCTTGTTTTGCATACACCATTATTCCAATCCCTGAAGACCCTTATAAAGCCAAGTGTTGCATGAGCCACCAGAATACCCAGATGCTGGCATAGTCTTTTCTGCCTCTCACTTCACACTTCTCTGCTGGTGTCTTCCCTGGGGTTCTTGCAGTAAGTATTCAGATGCTAACCATTAATATTTTTAACAAACAACATGTTCTAAAGTCATTTATATCTTCCTGTGTGGTGGATATATAATAGTCAGCTCCCACACACGCTGAGCAAATGACAAGTGATGATATGAGTTGTCAACCTTGGGGCCCTGAACTTGCAAGTGTAGGAGGGGCCTTGACTGAGGAGTGAAGAATGAGGCATCTTGCCTGAAATGTCCCTGGTTCCTTGTCCTCTCAGGAACTGGACTGTGATCCTGAACTTCTGCATCTCTCCTCACCATCTCCTTTGAGGGGCATAGCTTCTTCCATGGATAGGGTTCAGGTGCATAATCTGTACTGAGATGTGGAGCATAGACCAGGATAGAGTGGAAAAGTGGAAACTGGGATCCAAAATGAGGGTCCTGGACTACTGGATTAGAAGAAGGAAAAACAAATGGATGGGAAGCGACCAGCCCAAAATAGCAAACCTTGTAAACTTATGTCATGTGCCAACTTTGTCACATCCTGTGCTTCCAAGGTGCAGATCAGAATGTAATTTTATCTTAATGTGGCACACATACAGTGGCTGACTCAGTCCTGTGTTTTAGCAGGTTCTGTTCTCTTCCTTTGTAGTCTTTTTAATGATGCCACTGTTACCACCCGCCTCTCCAGCTTCTCAGGCCAATGTGTGATTTCCAGAATCCTTTGCTGAATTAGATACAAGGCAATGCATAGCCTAGCAATGGTGGGGTACAAGATTCCTCGTCATTCTCAAGTCCATTCAGCAGCCCTCACTTGAATCCGAGCTCTTTATTATCACCTGTGTGATCTTGAGCAAAGTACCCAAATCTCCTTACCCACATTTTTGACAATAATATAATCTAAATAGGGTTTTGTAAGGACCAAGACCATGCTTTTTGCCTAGCCCAAGCTCAATTTGTAAGTAGTTCAAAATATATGAGCTAGTTTTAAGGTTATTGTTTTGCATTAGATATTTATGCTGCATTTGTAACAATCAATGACTTAGCAGGTTGCTTTGTGCCTCTAATAGGACTTATGGCTCTTTGGCCCATTTCAAATTACTACCAAGTGGTGTGTAGGTTGGGGCTTCTTCATGGGGTGGGGGGTGGGGGGGAAATCAATGTGAGAGGAAAAGCTATTTCTTAGCAACAAAGCAAAGAGAAAGAAGGCAGTCCCCTAATGCAGTGTAAGGTAGGATCTAGCTCAGCAGAACTAGAGGAAAAAATAGCTTTTGCTCAGGGTATGGTGATTAAGGCAAAGGCAGTGGTTGCAAATAGATCTCCATGGTTTAGTCACTTTCCTCCTCCGGATGACTCTGAGACCTAATTACCCTGACTGGACCAGCTATCACACAGTGGAAAAAGTGGGAAATAGAAATGTTAGGTGAAACCTGGGTGCTGACAGCTCACACCAGCACCTGTAATCCTAGCTACTCAGAAGGCTGAGATCTGAGAAACACAGTTTAAATGCAGCCCAGGCAAGAAAGTCCATGAGACTCCTATCTTCAATTAACCACAAGAAAGTGGTGCTGTGGCTCAAAGTGGCAGAGTACTAGCCTTGAGCAAAAAAGCACAAGGACAGCACCCAGGCTCTGAGTTTAAGCCCCAAGATCAACCAAAAAGAAAAAGAAAAAAGAAATGTCAAGTGAAGGAAAGAAGACGTGACATGGATAATCAAAGAACAACCAACGATCGCATCATTATGTTTAGCCCATGTGGAGATTCTTAAGACCAGGGGTCTAGAATTCAGTATGTGTCACTAATTGTCATGTTCTACAGTGGTCAGACTCTTCAGTCCCTTTTTTAAAATTTTATTTCATTATATATGTTTTTTATTGTACAAATACTATACAGAGAGGTTACAGTTACAGAAGAAGGTAATGAGTACATTTCCTATCCAGCATCGTTACCTCCTCCTTTGTTTTCCCCCTACCATCCCTTTGCTCCCCACCTCCCCAACTCCTCCCTCCCCCTCCCCAAGACGCAAAGCTCATTTTCAACATAGTGTCTTGTACATCTCGTTCTTACAATGGGTCAAACCTCTTCAGTCCCTTTTTTAACTGGCATCTAGAAACAATGCTTTAAAAAGAGAAAATGATCAGACCAACTCCTAAGACCAAATCCTTTTGACCCTCAAACTCAGAACAAGTTCAAGAACTGAGAAAAAAATAAGCTTTTTTAATATAACCACCTCAAAATGATAATGATGATGATAATAATAGTAAAAGCACTCAGAAAGAGCTGGTTTTAGATAACCACACTGTCAGCTGGTAATGTCACAGAACTGTGAAAACCACAAATTTAACCACTTGTGAATCCCCATCCATTTTGTTGTATGGAGTCCAGTATTTTTCTCCTAGCTTCCTTCTCCTCCCATTACCAACAAAAATTGTCATATATTCTGTAGACAAATCAAGGTCAGTAGGCTAGTTCCAGACTGCAGTCTCCTCTTTGATATGATATAGCCTTCTGCTGTAAGCTACCTCGGCCTGCCAGTAGCCATTAACCTGTGGTCCCAGGACCCTTCCTTATCCCCATACCCCCAGAAATCACTGAAACAAACAATGTGATATTGGCTAAGACACAGCTGACAATATTGATTAGCTTCAGCTAAGCAAAGAGAAAGATAACAGAGATACTGGGAACACAATAGCAGCAGAAGGTGTCATGCCAGACTTCCATGGGGTCCCTTCCTGACAAGTTTCCAGTCAGTTATAGTCCCCAAAGAAATAAATGGATCATACCTTTCCTCTCCTTTGTGTTTTCGTCCTTTTTTTTGTTGTAACTTGAGTTTATTATGCTTGAGTCTGGGTAATTTGTAAAGAGCAAAGGTTTATGTTGGGTCACAATTCTGGAAGTCCAAAGTCGTGGCACCAGCATTGGCTGGTTTGGCGGTGAGGGCATTGAGATGGGAATGGAAGGGCAAGCAAACACATGTGGCAGAGAGGTCGCAAAGCAAGAGAGGAAGCAAGAGAGGTGATCTCACCGTGGAACAACTTATTCTGGAGGTGACTAACACCATATCTCCAAAGTCTCTCCCTCCAGATATTATTATCCAGATATAATTCATCTATTTGTGAGGAGTCTGCAGTCATGACTAAATACCTCCCCCGATATTACTGCTTCGAGAAAATAAGCATCAACAAAAGTTGAAATTAGACTGATCTGCTCACCTGCTGTAGAACAGCTCCCCCTTTGGATTAGGTCTGTGTGCACACACGTGGTCTTTCCAGCATGGATGCCCCCAGTTCAGCAACAGGAAGCTGGACTGCAGAGCTGGCAGAAAGCAGCTCAGTGTCACATAGAAGCCCTCTTCCCAAAAAAGCCACAAAGAGGCCCGGCTCTATGTCAACCACACCCCATGGGAAACATTACCACACAGATCATCATGTCTTCTTGTAGGACATCTATGGTTACATGGCTTCCTACTTCATCCCTGAAACAGTAGCTATCTGGCTTGACTCCGCTTTAAGAATCCAGGATGTCTCTACCAAAAGGAAATAGATGCTTTTATCCAAGTGGCTAGCAGCTTTTAAGTCACTTCTCTATTTTTCTCCCCATCAGGATTTCTAAATCTTAGAGATTGGCTGCACCCAGGACATCGTTAAAATAGGAGCTGCTCTATAATTGAAATCACTTTAAAAAGAGAAACTTCAGAGGATGTGAATCTCCAGCAGCCAAGTTTTTGTGATTACCATCCCACGCAGGCCACCGACCACGCAGGCACAAACCCTCCACGCGGAAGCACCCTGATCTTTGTTTCTAGCCTTTCAGGCCCTCTGCAAGTAGAGCTGTTCTCCCAGACACTTTGTGCCCTGCATAATTGCCATTGCTGAGAGCTGCTGATTCACCCTCGCTTTGCTTTTCCCTTCTTTCCTGCGTCAGCTGAAGTTAGTCAGTATAATGTGCCACTATAATGTTTGGGATGCTGTAAAGAAAAGCTTTTCTTTCATTATTATTTTTTAATTTAGGCTTAGCTAGGCTTAAAAATAAATAACTGGAATATACCAGCACTGAAGTTTTCCACAATTTCAAACACTTGCTCAATGTTTCCTGTTTTAATTCCTTAGCAATCAGCATAGTTGCTTACAGACTATGAGCAAAGAATCGATTTCTTTTTAAATACCAGTGTAGCTGGGCAATGGTGGCTCATGCTTCTAATCCCAACTACTCAAGAGGCTGACATCTGAGGGTCTCGGCTCAAAGCCTGCCTAGTCAGCCAAATCCGAGAGATTCTTTTCTCCCGGCAACCAGCAAAAAGCCAGAACTGGAGAGGTGGCTCAAGTGAGTAGAGTGCCACCTTTGAGAGAAGAATAAGCTAAGAAGAATACAAAGCTCTGAGTTCAACTCGCAGTACCAACACACAAAAAATAATTGAAATTAAAATTAAATATTTCTGCAGATGTCTAAAGGTATTTCTAACCTACAACTAATCATGTAGCACATTCAGTGTCGCTCACAGGTGGCTCTGTAGAAGTCCGTGTACTTGGATATAACCTCTCAGCTCCTCCTTCCATCCCTCCAGATATTTTATGCCCCTGATGCCCCTGTTGAACAAGCTAGAGTCTTCCTAAAATCACCAGAGATCCAGAGCTAGGGTGGGTTTGGGCAGATGCTCGTTTGGGGAATTATCCTGAGTGAGCAAATGGAACATCTTAGCTGCCTCCAGGTTTTCAGCAAACATCACACAAAGTCTTGGGAACTGCTTCTTGCATTCTCCTTGCCAGAGGATGTTGGTGGAGACCAGGAGAGAAGTGGTGTCCCCCAGAGTGGTGGGGGTGCTGGGAGCTAGGGCGGGAGAGCTTGCGAGGAGAGCTGCTTGGACCAGGAACATCAAGACGGTTTCATCATTGTCCAAGCACTGAGGAAGGACCAAGGAGACTCACCCGCAGACACGGGGACATTTCTAACAAGATGTCACTTCCCCAAGCCCATCTCCCATCTAGCAGGCTCTGTTAGCAACAAGGAATTTTGTGAATTAGCTCTGTATCTAACCCCACTCTGATCTCCAAGGCCACAGGAGCTGGCAATGGCCCAGTGCATGGACTCCAGCATTCTGGGAGATGCCAAGTGGAGAAGATCAGGTGGGAGAAGTATTCACACCCTAACTAGCTGCTCCCCTTGGCTCTGCAGCCCGGCTTCCTATAGCTGAGCAGAACCCAACCAAGCTGGTAACTCCACACTTGTGCAGGAGCTCATAGATGATGGGTGGGTCTCCTGTATCAGGTAAGGAGCACACTTCCAGTGAAAACATACGCTCCTCTCTCAGTGATGCCTATATTCAGTGAGGACACCCGAGTGACAGGTAACAAGACTAATAAAAGCCTGGTTACCAGGCTGGTGGATAGAGAGGAGTGCAGCCCATAATTGAAAAAACAAAAACAAACAAAACAATAAACAAAAAAGAAAAATCAGAGCAGTAGATCCATGTGTGCCAAAGAAAAGTCTCCTTTGTTCTAAAATAGCACTTCAGTGTTTACTTGCAAGACTGGCCCTGCTGACCTTCAATGACTTAGCAGGTTTCTTTGTGCTTCTAATAGGACTTACAGCTCTTTGGCCTATTTCAAATTACTACCAAGTGGTGTGTAGGTTGGGGCTTCTTCATGAGGGTGGGGGGAATTCAATGTGAGAGGAAAAGCTATTCCTTAGCAACAAAGCAAAGAGGAAGAAGGCAGTGCCCCTAATGCAGTGGAAGGTAGGATCTAGCTCAGCAGAACTAGAGGAAAAAATAGCTTTTCTCTCATCCAAGTGCCTAGTTCTGCTTTAAAAAGTTAAATGAGGCCCTGACCTCAACCAGAAGTATGAGACATCGCATCTCCTCTGTGGAACAAACACCCCTCATGGCCAAAAGATATCAAGCATCATGCAACCAGGACATCAGGCGACAGTAGTTAGGACAGTTATCTGGTTGATGTGTATTTTTAATCACATTCTTTTTTCCAGTTACAATAAAGCTGAAGGAAAGTGGTTTTAGCCGCCTGAGTAACAATGGTGATGGGGTAATTGACCACAATGACATTGGTTAGTGCACCTGCAGAATGTGGCTGAAAATGAATGGTATGTGCTTACTTATAAAAGCTCCATTCAAAAAGGTTGGGAACAGTTCCAAAAATACATTATGAACTTCTAGACCAAAAAAACAAAAAATGAAGGAGCAGGAAGAAGAGAAAAATAAGTGCAAAAGATATAGAAGAAAGACTGGGGGTAAAGTGAGCCCAGTGTATAGGAACTTACACAGCTGTGGGTGGGTGGGTGGGTGTGTACATGTGTATGAAACAGATCAGGTTAGTACACCATGCACACAGTTGGGCTCTGTGTGGCTTTATGTGTATGTGTGAGTCCATTAACCAAGATCCTCCAGCTTGAGTAGCTCTTGTGATCCATCTGTAATTCCCATGTTAGCCTTCTTTGGCTGCCTTAATTCAGGGCTCAGCTAAACTTTCCACTCTCCAGAAAGACCTGCTCCCATCTAAACAACAAAACAAGACACAGTTTGATGAGCAAGAGCCTTGCATTACACACACCACAATAAATTTGAATCTCTACTTGATATTTGATTTCTCTCCAACTTGGCATCAACAGGTCTCTTTGCAGTGTCTCAACTACAGAATCCTTCCCCCAGGCCTCCCAGTCTCACCCTCGCTTCCCTTCTTTCAACTGCTGCTACAAATTCACAAAGCTCTTTGGCCATGAAGCAGCAGATTAAGGAACCTGAAGAATCAGGATTGGTTTGTTTTAGGAAAACAGAGGAATATATAATAACCACAGTAACATTTTGCACAATCAAATTTATCAAGGATTTTGGTATGGAGTTTGGAAATAACATCTTGATAATTATCCACCTTATTATCTTGATAATTATTTTGGTAATTACTTTCTTCACAGAAGCAAAGAAAGGTCTGAATAGCCTTTCTCCTCAAATCTTCCTTTATGATATATACATATATATACATATATTTTTTTGCCAGTCCTGGGGCTTGAACTCAGGGTGTAGGCACTGTCCTTGAGCCTCTTTGTGCTCAAGGCTCACACTGTACCACTTGAGCCACAACACCACTTCCCACTTTTTCTGTATTGGAGATAAGAGTCTCAGAGACTTTCCTGTATGAGCTGGCTTCAAACCATGCTCCTCAAATCTCAGCCTCCTGAGTAACTAGGATCATAGGCACGAGACACCGGTGCCCGGATCTTTATGATATTTTATGGAGTACAAGACCACATGTATATCTTCAGGTGACAGTCATTGCTACACCAAAAAAAAAAAAATCCAGGACTGTTTTTTTTTTTTTTATTTGTTCTTGTTGATTGTGCAGAATACAGCCAGAATACTCTGGTTCTTCAATAAGACCATGCTCATTTTTATCATAGTTGCTCCATATGCAGATTTAAAATGTTATTGCTTTTCTGCTTTCAAAATTCTTCATACCAGTCACAAGTAAGAATTAATGCTTCCTTAAAATATAAATGGCCTAGCTGCCCACTGTTTTGGAGTCACTCATTAATCGTGTAGCCAAGTCTTATTTCTAATCTACCTACATTCTCCCCTTGTTCTGTTTGTAACATTTGACTGCAATTAAAATAAAAATAATTAAAGGGGCTGAGAAGGTGGCTCAGTGGTAGAGTGCTTGCCTTGCATACATGAGGCCCTGGGTTCAATTCCTCAGCACCACATAAGCAAAAAGAAAAAAGCTGGAAGTGGCGCTGTGGCTCAAGTGGTAGAGTCCTAGCCTTGAGCTGAAGAGCTGAGGGACAGCACCCAGGCCCAGAGTTCAGGCCCCACAACCAGACCCAAAATAAATAAATAAATAAATAAATAAAATTAAGGCTGTAGTTAGTCTGTAGCCAATGACAGCGTCATTTTAAAACAGAAACCACTACTTAGACTCATGAGAACTATGCTCCACCAGACACATTGACCAGCCCCAGGTCTTACATTTGCTCACCAATAAGGCCAAAATCTGAGACAAGATTCTCAATAAACTCGACAGAGTCCCAGCAGAATGTAAAACAATGGTGATTAATTCAGAGTCCCAAGGTTAATCTAAACATTTATTAGTCTTAGAATGAGGGCATTTTTGAGCTACAAGGAAGATCACTGATCATCCAGTTAGATATCCAGTTACTGAAAAGACTCAGGGGGGAAAATTAGTGAATTAGAAAAGAAAAGGTGGCTTCTATGAGCCACAGAAGGACCTGGGCTCAGGTAGGCAGCTCATCACCCGATAGATGAATATACCCTGCTGGATGATCACTAGAGTTGAGCTGGCTAAGGAAGCCTGAGAGCCGAGGAGAGACCCGCTCAGAATCAGCTCATATTTCATAACCAGAAAATGTCCTTCTCTTCCAAGATTACTGAATAACAAATGACATCCCTTTCTCAGAACCTTTCTTCTCTGGTTGCATCCTAAAAATAGAATTGCCTGTGGCCAGGTGAAGCTGTGCAAAGAAAGCCAGGGCCCAGTGGGAAAGTCCCTGCTGGCTCTCACCCTGGGGAAGTAATTAAAGATCCACCAGCCAAAGAAACAGGAAGTGAAGATAATAAGCCAAAGAACTGTAACAGGTTCTTGGAAACTGCTCTGGCTAAAAATCACTGACTCCTCAGCTGGCCTGAAAAAGTCCAAAGGGGAACTAAAAACAGGAGAAAATATTACCTGACTCATGTCAACTGTAACCCCTCTGTACATCACCTTTGTAAAAACAATAAAGTAAATTAATTTTTTAAAAAAAGCTGGGTGCTAGTGGCTCATGCCTGTAATCCTCGCTACTCAGGAGGCTGAGATCTGAGGATCATGGTTCAAAGCCAGCCTGGGGAAGGAAAGTCTGTGAAACTCTTATCTCCAATAAAACCACCAGCAAACCGGAAGTGGTGCTGTGGCTCAAGTGGTAGAGCGCTAGCCTTGAGCTGAAGAGCTGAGGGACAGCACTCAGGCCCAGAGTTCAAGCCCCATGACCGACACCCCCCCCCAAAAAAAAGAAAACAAGAGAAAAGTTTGACATCCCTGCCTGTGCTTTGTATCTTCTTCTGCCGCAGCCACCTTGGAATCTAGGAAGAACGGAACTGATTGATAATAACTTGTGACAAGAGTCGAAGCTGACCCTGGCAACAATAACTATCATGACCGGACACTGTGTGACCATCCTAAAATGATCAGTCAGCCAGACCACACCTATGGTAGGACTCTTTTGTACTTGCACATATTGGAAGTAGAAAAAGATCCTGTCAAGGCACGCAGGGCAAAGACCCTCTGTTCCACAGAAGTTCTGTCTCCTTCTCCATGCCCATGAGCAGTCCTGTGTGCAGGTCTTTACACTGCACATCACCATAGCCTGGAGTACTTGCATCACGTCATGATTCATTGCTCCTGGAAGACTTGCACAGGAACAGCAGACTGGTTGGACCCCTGGGTTGTTCTAAGAATGAGCAAGCAGTCAGAAGGACCAAGCAGAACGAGGAGAGCTTGTGCAGGGTATGTGGGCCACTGACTGGTGTGGGGACTGATAGAGCCCAAAGGCTGTCCAATGATCTTAAGAGTCACATAGTCTTTTCCTAACCTCTGTACAATATATATCAGGCAATGTCCTCCCTTGGGACCCCTCCTGTCTGGTCAGAGCTCTGTTTATCTTTTTCTGCAATACATCTTTGCCATTTTCCTTCCCCCTCTGTGTTCATGGACTCATTCTTAGAAACCATAGAAACAAAGGACCTGGTCCAAGTGATAGAGTTTTCCTGCTCCAGTTCTTCCTCCATTTAAAGCTAAAACTCATGTCTGTACCTGAAGATGGGCTCGGGTACTTACTTTGCCTCCTAACACAGTTTACCTGTGCCACAGGAAAAAAAAAATCCTTGGTCTCCTTCTCTTAACATATTGAGATGAGTGACCTGACCTGACATGTGGATATCCTCAAGGTAGGCCTCTGCTCTAGAGCTCCAGTATAGTATTTGTTCTGGACTTAAAATAGGCCAAAGAGGGTATAATGCTTCATGAATACTAACCCATTTAATCCCCAAGCCCAAGGTATTCCTTCTTTCTTTTTTTTTTTTGCGGGGGTGGGGGAGTGGGGGGGTCCGGTTGTGGGGCCTGAACTCTGGGCCTGGGCTCTGTCCCTCAGCTCTTCAGCTCAAGGCTAGCGCTCTACCACTTGAGCCACAGCACCACTTCTGGCTTTTTCCTTTTTGCTTATGTGGTGCTGAGGAATTGAACCCAGGGCCTCATGCATGCAAGGCAAGCGCTCTACCACTGAGCCAACTTCCCAGCCCCCAAGGTATTCTTTCTAACTATCTTCTTCCAAGCTACAGTTTGAGCCTAGCCATCGGTTGAGTTCAGAAGGCCTTTGGGCCCCCATATTATGTTGCATTTGAGGAAGGGACAAGGATGACCAGAGAAAACTACTCCATAGCCTAGCACAAACAAACGTGGAAGATGGCTGTCTTTACTGCTGCCACTGCTGTTAGAAGTGGAAAACTGCAATGACTGGATCAAGTCCTTTGTCTCTATGGTCCTTAAGAATGAGTCCATGGACACACAGAGAGAGAAATAAAATGACAAAGATTTATTGAAGAAAAAGATAAGCAGACCTTCTGCTAGACAGAAAGAATCTCAAAGGAGGACACCACCTGGAATGGGTTGTACACGGATTAATAAGGTGTCTCTAGGAAGCTATGTGACTCAAAATTGCCTATATTCGTGCCCAGACCCAATCAGAGGCTCCTCAAAACTGTACATCCTCTTCACATGTTATTTAGCCCCTCTGACTAGAATTCTTGCCCTCATACACCTCATACACCTCTGGGATCCAATCATTCCATTGCTCACATATAAATTTTCCCAAGGCAATGGGCCAGGAAGTGGTGCCTAAGAGCCCATGTGTGTGACTGCTCAAGACTATGGTTAGGAATGCAAAACTGAAGGGGGCTTTGTTCTGCTCTCATTGTGATCTGTCTTGTCAGGTTGAGTATATGTAGATGGCAGATCCAGAAGTAGACATATGGATATGGGTATGTCTTTTGGCTCACATTGTTGTCTTTTCAAATGTTCTATACACTGGAATCATGATGACATTTACACAGCCATGCCCATCTACTCAAATTTCAGGCACATCACATCACTGGCCTCTAATTGTAGTACTCTTCCTATTCTTCTGATCCAAGCTTAAGGAGAAGAAGGCTAGATGCAGGAGTTTTGAAAAGAATGAAACTTTCCCTCTGAGCCTTTAAAATTCCAATGAAAAGAACAAAATGTAAAGCACTTAAGGAACTGCATAAATTAAAGGACAGACTATGTGACTCAGCCAACAGATATTCTTGGGCCTGCAGGAAAAATACAATTGTCCTTCCCTCCAGCAGATAATTCGCTTCCTCAAAACACATCACTGAAGTGGAAATATTGGCTTTGAATGGAATTGTTCTTGACATCTCTATGGGAAGCTCTGTTTCCACAGGGCTACTCTTTGTCCTTAAGACAGAATGTCATGCCATGCTCTTGGCCTTACCCTTAATGATAAGATTTTTTAAAAAAACTAAAGAGAAGGTCAGGGTTACCTTTACTGGGACAATTGCAAATACAAGATGGGGTGGAATCTCAAGATGTACTCTTCCAACAAGCTGGGCACCCCCAATGATACTGTGTCTAGCTAGGGTTACCTAGCATAGTGTAAGTGTATATAGTTCACTCTTTGCCCTTTTTCCAGGAAATGTTAAAGGATTGCAATTAAGTAAGAGGATTTTAAATTCTAATGTTTGACATCTCTTCTTGAAATATGAGTGGATAATAAATATGAGTAAATAACGATGGTTCCTTCCTTCTAATCCTCAAGGGCAATACGAGTAGATAGAGCTGGAACTTCCAAACCAATCATACTAGAGTTTGAGTACTGGAGCATACTGATTTCACCTTATCACCTCATACCAGTTAATGGAACTCTCCAAGCCTGGGTTCCTTCATCTACTTTTTAAAAATAAGAAGCATCCCCTAGAGTCATCATGACATGAGATAATATATGTAGAAGTCCTCATCCAGAGTAAACAACCATCAATTATGGCTTTTCTTTCTTGCTTGGTGTTCCAGCGGACTCTGCTGCCTGTCATTCTTGAGGCTCCTCCTGGAGTTTATCACCAGTGGGGTCCTTCTGTGCATACCCGACTACAGAGTGCTTTACAGAGAAATGTCCCCTTTGCCTGTTTCTCCTTCCAGGGACAAGTTTCCCCAGCACACTGCTCTTGGGCTTCTCTCAGAGAACAAAGTTTTCTCCTTTTATCCTGACAGATAACCAGAGAAAGATCGATGCAGGGATATCTGCCTTATTTTCATCCCCTTTCTTGTCATTCCCCCCCACACAATGAATCAGGCTTTGTTTTGTTTGTATTCTCCTCCTTCATAGCAGGCAGTGCTGGCTGGAGCTCCCACTCAGCTGAGGGGGCTGGAAAAAGCATCCATGGGCATGAGTCAGTACCATGCTCATACCAAGCTCACAGACCCAATCCTTCTCCAGCAAGGCTGAGCTCATACCACCTTCTCCTGCTCCACTGCCTTCTGCCTCCTCCCATACCCATTTGAAAAACACCACCATTCTTTCCCACTCCTCCCAAACCTTCATCCTCTACATCAGTGAGGATGCAGCTCTCCACATCCATGACATAAGCAAGTCGGTAATGATACAGCCAACTGAGTTTGAGGGGCACAACTTGAGAGTAATATTGTCAAATGGTCACCCTTAAAAGAAATATATCCATGTGGAAGAACTTGAACCTTTTGGGGAAAGCATTTTTACAGATATTATTAAGGATCTCAGGTGAGGTCATCCTGGATTATCTAGATAGGTCCTATATCGAACAATAATGCCCTTACACTGTAAGACAAAGGGAGAGTAGTCAGACAAGAAAGAAGTTCAGGTGAAGAAGGAGACAGAGACAACAGTGACACCACCACAAGTCAAGGAATACCTAGAGCCAGAGGAGCCAGAGGGGTGAGGAACATACAAAGCACCCAAGAGCCTTGCAGATCTGGCCTGAGAGTAGACCTGTTGACACCTGGATTCCAGACCTTTGGTCTCCCACACTATGAAAACACATATTTCTATTGTTTGGGGGCTACTAAGTTTTTAGTTATTTATTCTAGCAGCCATTTAGAAATACACACAAGGCCTCCAAACCCAACTCTATGCTGTTAATGACAAAGTGTATCATCGCATAGCATGGTAATGGGACCAGACCATGTGGAATACAACCCTCCTACCCTGCCACTGTCTTCTTACATTGCAATCTCTAAAGGATCAAAGGGCTCAGCCAGACCAAACAACTTGTTTTTGTCTTTTATGAGACAGATCCTGACAAATTATAGACTGATCCCGTGTTTCAGAGACAATTGGAGGAAATGAAGGCTCTGTGTAGATATTGCCATTGGTAGACCAATGTTTTTTTTCTTTTTTCTTTTTCTTTTGTCAGTCATGGGGCTTGAACTCTGGGCTGATCACTGTCCCTCAGCTCTTCAGCTCAAGTCTAGCGCTCTGCCACTTGAGCCACTGAGCTACTTCTGGTTTTCTAAGTGGTTTAGTGGAGATAAGAGTCTCACAGACTTTCCTGCCTGGCTGGCTTTGAATCACGATCCTCAGATCTCAGCCTCCAAAGTAGCTAGGATTACTGGTGTGAGCTACCCGTACCCGGCACTGAGAGCCACGGTGCATCTCTCACTAAAAACAGAAAGAGAACATGGATTTTCCTGATACATACTTGAGCACACAGCAACCATTGGTAATGATCTCAAGAATACACTGTCTAGTTGTTCTTGAAAAACCTCATACACATCTCAAAGGATGCAGCACACGTGTTCTTCCTAAAACACGGTGACTAAGGAATTGTTTCTGGTACCTTTGCTAACACCCTTTCACATTTTTCCTCAAGTTCATAACAACTTCTCAAAAACAAGGAGCTCAGCCTCCTGCCTGGTCTTTTTGCATCTAAGAAATCACAGGAGTCCGGCGCTGGTGGCTCACGCCTGTAATCCTGGCTACTCAGAAGGCTGAAATCTAAGGATCATGGAATCTAAGGATCCTGCCTGGGCAGGAAAATCTGTGAGACTTTTATCTCCAATAACCCACCAGAAAACCAGAAGTGGCACTGTGGCTCAAGTGGTAGAGCATTTGCCTTGAGTTGAAGAGCTGAGGGACAGTGCCCAGGCCCAGAGTTCAAGCCCCATGACCGAAAAAGAAAGAAAGAAAGAAAGAAAGAAAGAAAGAAAGAGAGAGAGAGAGAGAGAGAGAGAGAGAGAGGGAGGGAGGGAGGGAGGGAGGGAGGGAGGGAGGGAGGTAGGGAGGGAGGGAAGGAAGGAAGGAAGGAAGGAAGGAAGGAAGGAAGGAAGGGAAGGAAGGAAGGAAGGAAGGAAGGAAGGAAGGAAGGAAGGAAGGAAGGAAGGAAGGAAGGAAGGAAGGGAAGGAAGGAAGGAAGAAAAAGAAATTACAGAGCGAGGTTGCCCTCAGATTGATTCTTACCTCCTCACTTTAAAAACTCTAACTTCACCAGACACTGGCTCACGCCTATAATTCTAGCTACTGGGGAGATTGAGATCTGAGGATCACAGTTCAAAGCCAGCCTGGGCAGGAAAGTCCATGAGACTTTTATCTCCACTAAACCACTCAGAAACCCAGAAATGGCACTGTGGCTCAAGAGGTAAAGTGCTCACCTGAAGAGCGCAGGGACAGAGCCCAATCCCAGAGTTCAAGCCTCATGACTGACAAAAATAAATAAATAAATAAATAAAAATAAAAACTCTAACTTGGACTAGGTCAGACATTGAAGTCTGTACTTGTTTTACGTTCTGGTTGATGTTGTTATTTTGTTTTGAGAGAGCATCTCATTATGTCACTCAGTCTGGCATTGAACTCACTGTGCAGCCCAGGACAGCCTGGAACTCTGGATCATCCTGCTTCCACCTCCCGGATTGGATTTACAGGTGTGCACATCCTATCCAGATATGTCTTAATTTATTAATTATTATAATTTTATTATCCGGTCGTGGGGCCTGAACTCTGGGCCTGGGCGCTGTCCCTCAGCTCTTCAGCTCAAGGCTAATGCTCTACCACTTGAGCCACAGCACCACTTCCAGCTTTTTTCTTTTTGCTTATGTGGTGCTGAGGAATCGAACCCAGGGCCTCAGGCATGCCAGGCAAGTGCTCTACCACTGAGCCACCTTCCCAGCCCCGATATGTCTCAATTTATTCAAATGATACTTGGTAACAAGTGTGTGTCTACTCGTATGGTTGTTGGTTTTGTTTCTGCTCCTGTTATTTATCTTTGGCCTAACCATGCAGGACATTATAAACTACCCAGGAAGAGTATCATGCCTTCCTCTTCATTTATCACTTGCCAAGTCTAGCACATCCTTTACCACCTTTTAGAGTAAATGACAGCTCAACCAGCAGCTCCCTCTCCCAGCACTTCAGGGAAAACCCAGAGAGAATTAACTCGGCCTTAAAATGTCAATTGAATCTTGATGCCAGAATGATTTATATCCACCTTAGAATACAGTGAATTCAATCCACCCCAACTGGCTTGCCTTTGACCGCCTCAGCAGCTGAAATCACATTTATTAACCTGAGATGGAACTTATTTTGAGTGTTCATCAACCTGTTGAGGTGGGAGGGACTTTGAGTTTAGGGAAAGTCTCCAGGCTTGCTGGCCAGCAAACTTCCATTAAATGCATTGGAGAGATCTAGCCAAAGAATTTCTACTGGGAGGTTTTGAGAAAATGATTTGGGGGTAAGGTAAGTGAAGGAGGTCACTTGAAGAAGAACAGGTATGTGTACAAAGACTACCTGTGCTAATCACAGCTCTCTCTCTCTCCTCTCTCTCTCTCTCTCTCTCTCTCTCTCTCTCTCTCTCTCTCTCTCTCTCTCTCTCTCTCTCTCTTTTGTTTTTTGGGATTTTTTGGTTGGTCATGGGGCTTGAATTCAGAGCCTGCACTCATGAAGGCAAGCGCTCTACCACTTGAGCCACAGCACCACTTCTGGTTTTCTAGTGGTTTATTGGAGATAAGAGTCTCACAGACTTTCCTGACTGGGCTGGCTTTGAATGGCGATCCTCAGATCTCAGCCTCCTGAGGAGCTAGAATTACAGGTGTTAGCCACTGACACCCAGCAATCACAGCTCTTTGATACATATTTGCATCAAGCTAGGCAGTTGATTCTAAAGGGAAAAATAACACCCTCATGTGTCCAGTATCTCTGTACTGGAGACTGCATCCACATGCTAGCACCATCTATTTCTTGTCCTGTTTACCTATTTCTCAGGACTATATAACCTTCTGCCCTGGAGGTAGTGCTGAGTTCTTCCTGGTTTAGTCATAGAACAAGGGGCCATCTTCAGTGCATGTATAGGAAGATCTTTCAAATTCATCTTAGAGGACAAGATCTTTCTCACTGCCATTTATTAATGTTGACATCTAAGAATGGCTGAGCCAGGTGAACTGGCTCTCTATACTAAATAAAATAAATCTGAGCCAGGAGTCAGTGGTTCGTGCCTGTAATCCTAGATACTCAAGAGGCTGAGGTTGAAGAATCAAGGTTTATAGCCAGCCTAGGCAGGAAAGTCCATGAGACTCATCACCAAATTAACCATCCAAAAGCTGGAGGTGGAGGTGTGGCTTACGTGGTAGAGTACTAGCCTAGCCTTGAGAACAAAAAAAGCCAGGAACATCACCCAGACTCTGAGTTCAAGCCCCAGGATCAGTAGAAAATAAATAAGCAAGTAAATAAATAAATCAATAAATGTGTCATCATCAATGCTAAAGTGACCCTAACTATCCCCAGAACTATATTCCCTCCACAGGTGGGATTTTGTTACCCTATTATCTAAAGCCAGACTATTACAAAATGGAAATGATTGTCCTCTAAGTTTGAAAAGGGCAAGTGAAAGAACTCAGGCTGTCACACTAGAAGTGATTGCTTGAAGACTCCTCTCAGTTCTTTCTTAGCAACATTTTATTACTAGAAGGGGGAGTTGAATTTAATGGAACTCCCTAGGCTGATCATTTGGCTCAGGAGCGTCACCGCTTGGGCCAACATTTTATATTACGTTTCTCTACTCTTCGTGGTGTATGAGTTTCAAAGCAAACTTCCTTAGGTCCAACAGAGATCAGTTCATTGCCAAACAAGCTGAGCTGCCCACAGAATATTTTCATCAGAATTCACAACCATATGCCTTTTTCCTTAGCTGAAGAAAGAAGACTTCATATGAAACCCAACCAGGGGGGCCACACAAGAGGAAGGAGGAAAGATAAGCAAATGCATCATTGTACTCCATGTACGTTATGTAAAAGTTGACCTACAAGCCACATGCTGGTGGCTCATGCTTGTAATCCTAGCTACTCAGGAGGCTGAGATGTGAGGATCATAGTTCAAATCCAGCCCATGCAGAAAAGTCTGTGAGACTCTTATCTCCTCCAAATTACTGAAAAAGCCAGAAGTGGAGTTTGGTTCAAGTGGTAGACCACTAGCTTTGAGCAAAAAGGTCAAAGACACAGCCCAGGCCCTGAGTTCAAGCCCAGGACTGCAACAAAAAATATTGAACTACATTACCTGATGGTAGGGATGGGAAGGAGAAAATGGGAAGAATGATAAAAATGGTTAACATTAATCAAGATGCACTGTACTCATAACTTGATGTGGAATTGTAACCCTTTTGTACAACTATTTAATAATAAAAATCATTTTGTGTATTAAATAGAAAGACACAGATTAAAGGCAAAGGGATGAATATATGTGTTGTCATGATATTCCAAAAATATGCACAATTTTTATGTTTTAGCACCATCAATTAAATATAACTAGAAACTATAGACTACCTTATCCAACAATCACAGCGTACATAGTTTTCTCATTCACATACAACTGTACATTTATCAAAAGAAACTATATTCTGGGCCATAAAGCATACTTTAAAACTACAAAACTACAAAATATGCTATCAGATTACAGTAGGTTCACTGGTGAATCTCACAAAACATTTAAGAAATTGTACTAATTAATTCTCTATAATCAATGACATTGAATTTAAATGTCATTGAATTTGGTGTGTGTGTGTGTGTGTGTGTGTGTGTGTGTGTGTGTGTGTGTGTGTTAGTACTCTGGTAGGGGTTGAATTTAGGGTCTCATGCTCTCTTGCTCAATTTTTCACTCTACTACTTGAGCTATACCTCTAGTTCAGCATTTTGCTACTTAGCTGAAAATAGAATCTCATGGACTTTTCTGCCCAAGCTGGTTTCAAACCTCTATCTCCAGGCCTCAGCTTCTTGAGTAGCTGAGAGTACAGACATATCCACTAGCCCTTGATAGCCTTGAATTTCTTGAACTTTTAGATACGATATCAAAATCATAATCTAGTACTTTTTCAAAAAAAATCTAAGCTACCTCATTAAAATGCGCTCTCTTCAAGACATTAAGAGAAAAAATATAATCCCAAACTGAGAAAATGTTTTCAAAATACATATCTGATAAAAGTCTCTCATCCAATATATACAAGTAGTTATCCAAGCTCAGTAAGAAAACAAACGATCCAATTTCAAATGGAAAACTGGGTATATTAGCATAGACCTGTGGTCTCAGTTACTTGGGAAGCAGAGGTTGGAGGATCACCTATGGCCAGAGTTTGAGGCCAGACTGGGCAATGTTGTGAAACTTCATCTCAATTTGTAAAAATGAGCAAAGGATCTAAATATACTACACACACACACACACACACACCCCATACTGTGGCAAATAAACACATAAAGAGATTGCAAAGTTGTATGTTGTTAGAGAATTTGAAATGAAAACAGTAAGATGCTCATTTAATTCACACCCACCTAATGGTCAAAAGCCAGCTAGTACTAAATGCGGACAAGAACAGAAGCTGTAAGAACTGGCATTTATTATTGGTGTGAATGCACGATAGCACAGGTACTTTGGAAAATAGTTTGGCAGCTTTTTACAGAACATACCCTTACCATACACCCCAGCAATCATGCTCTTTGATAGTTAACCAAATGAATACTTACATCCACATAAAGACCCCCACACAATATTTATAGCATTTTTATTTTGGTTGCCAAAACTCAGAAGCAACCAAAATGTCCCCCCATCACTGAATGCATAAACACACTGTGACAACATCCAAACGAGAAATGGTGTAACATTTCAAAACTTATTTTCTGGCTGCTTCAACAGCTCCCCAGACTGTGAGCACCCCACCTGAGTGATCAGATATTCAGGGTGGCTTCTGACCTCTTCACCGATGAAATCTTCCCTCGTACCTCCTGCTTTACACTTGTCCTGGCTCCCAAGAAAGGCACTTGACCGCCACTTGTTGTCCCGTGCTCTATTCTCTCTGTGCTGCCCATCTTCTCCATTGATCCCAATAAAAATTCTGTAATTCCATATATTTTTCAGAGCACAATTTTTACCATGTTTGAATAAGACTTAAAGATCCCACAAAGAGAATTTATAATAATGAAATATTAATCAATGAGAGAAACCAATGAGCTATCAAACCACACAAAGATGTGACAGAACGCTAAGGGAGAGAAGCCAATATGAAGATGATACGTTGTAGGTCTGCAGCCATATGATGGTATGACAGAGACACTCATGGAGACAGTGAAAGGTCTGTGTCTGTCTACGAAGGGAGGAAGGATGCCTATGGGGCGCATGGAACAGAACATTAGGACAATGATTCCATGCTGCTGGGCACATGGAATGATGTTATGTAGCGTGTGCATGCTATACATATTATTATACATTTTTCAAAGTTTCTGCATGTACAACAGAAGAGTGAGCCCTAATGTAAAAATATAGCTTTAGTTGTTCACAATATATTAATATTGTCTCATTAATCACAACCCATAAAACACATTAATGCAAGATGTTAAAATTGGAAGTGGGGGTGAGACTATATAAGGGTAAGAAAGGGTAAATAAAAACAAGATATAACAATACAGTATTTAGAAGTGATATACTGTATATATATTTATATGTATACAAACAGTATTTATAACTGATACTATACATATATATGTATGAGCTTCTGAAATAGATACAGGTATCAGGAAGAAAAACTAACAAAATAAAGTATGAATATGCATTAATAATAATAGCAATACACATACTGGTTCATTAATTATGACAAATATACCATAGGAATGTAAGTTGTTAACAATAAAGGAAACTAGACAGAGTTTCAGGAAATTCTATTATAGCCTTGAAGCCTAACTCAAAAGCTGTCCTTTTTAATTCATTCCATGAAGCCAGGATGAGTCTAAGCCTCAAATCAGAGAAGGATATTACAAGAACAGAAAACTACGGACTGCTGTGTTATGGACCAAGAATGTTCCGCCTAGGGCCCACATGGTAAAGGCTTGGTCTGCCACACTATTGGTAGGTGATAGAAGTGAACACTGGGTCTGCAGACACTTATTGGTAGGTGATAGAAGTTGTAAGAGATGGAGTTTTAAGAGGTGGAGGTTTGTTTATCCCTTCAAAACATTTTAATTTAACTTAGCATTATTGGGTACTTACCAAATACAAAACTAGGTGTAAGGTGGTTTATAAAAGGTAAAAAGTGCCCACTTGTTAAATATTTTTGTTTGTTTTTGTAGTTTTTCCTTTGTTATTTTTTAAATAAGATTTTATTGTGAAAATACTGTAGAGAGGGGTTACAGTTACACGAGCAAGGTAATGAGTACATTTCTTATCAAGCATTTTTGCCTCCTTCTTTGTTTTTCCCCTCCCATCCCTTCCCTCCCATCTCCACAACTACATTCTCCCCTCCCACCTTTCCAGGAGCCACCCCCACCCCAAATTGGTAGTTCATTTTTCAACATAGCATCTTGTACATCTCATTGTTGCAATGGGTCAACCTGTATCCCTATTTAAACAATTTGTTTTTTCCCTTCCCCTCCACAAATTATACCTACATCAAATATAGTGAAAACAGGGGTTATACCGTGGGGGAGGGACATACATTAAAAAGTAATACAAGCCAGGCATTAGTGGTTCACACCCATAATCCTAGCTACTTAGGAGACTGAGATCTGAGGATTGCAATTCAAAGCCAACCTGGGCAGGAACATCTGTGAGATTAACCAGAAGTGGCTCTGTGGCTCAAAGTGGTAGCGCACTAGCCTTGAGGAAAAGAGCTCAGGGACAGAGCCTAGGACCTGCGTTCAAGGCCCACAGCTGACCAGAAAAAAGAAGGAATACAGATAATCATTAAAGGAATTTATGAGTTTTAATTTATGACATTAAAAGGAATATATGACTTAGTACATATTACAGCCACATGGAGGAACAGACGATAAACAGCTCAGGTTATCAGAGTCTATACATTGGGTAAGGCATAGATGGGCCTATTTTGGAAGCTCAATTTTGATCTAGACTATGCAGCTTACTTAATTTCTGTTGTAAGTCTTTGGGTAACGGAATGGTAGAATCAGAAGATTTTACAATCAGCACCACCAATGTAACATTTTTGAAAATATGTCCATATTACTATAGCTCTCATTTCATTGCAAATCAAGTAGCTACCAGAGTAGCTGATTTATTTTCTTAAAGCTATCAGCCAAATTATTAGTAATGGAGCACAGGAAATTAATGCAAATAAGTAATAAAATCCAGATTTTCTTCAACTATAGGAATTCTACTGACCCTGCTGTGGGTTGGAAATCTTGTAAAGAACTAGAAATGGGAATCATTTTTATTTTCAACAGCTCAATAAAGTTAGAAAAAAAATCTAACAATACAAGTCGGTCTCAGACAATGGTAACCAAGGAAGCAGAGAAGACAGGAGGGAGGTGAGGAAACAGTTAAAATTGGCTACAAGGAACAGATGGTCTTCCCTACTGCATTCCCAACTTCCTTTCTCTCTTTCCTACACTCACCCACACACTTACCAATCATACACACACACACACACACACACACACACAGCTCCCTGATGTCTTGTCAGTGCTGACAATTAACCCATTGGTAGAGAAATCTATCTTCTTCCTCTTTTTAAGGCTAACTGGGAAATCATCCACTGGCCTGAGTGTAAGCAGATGCAGAAATTAATCATGATCTGGGCAAAAACAGAGGAGATGCTGAGAGCAGGCTAATGACAATGAGCAAGGATGAGGGTGGGCCTGCACAGCTCAGGGTAGACAGGCTCTAGAACTGTTGTACTCATCCCAAGAGTGCACCCACGGCCAGCAGGAATGTGAGATCAGATCCATCGGTGAAAGAAAGTCGCGATTTCATCAATGATCGTCCCTACTCCTTTAATTCAACACAGCAATGACAGGCACCACACTGGGGGTGGTTTGGAGGGTCAGTTTATACAAAGGTCAAAAACTGTCCTAGAAGAAAACAATCAAAGACTTTTCCAGGATGCTAAGTTGACCCACTGTGCCATTTTGAGCAATGAAAGCTCCACAACTTAGGGAATCCTTCAGTCTCAAAGAAGGTAGAACAATTGGCAGCCTAAACTTCCGGGTAGCATTCTACCAAGAGTGGGAGATCAAGATAACAGATACTAAGCTAACATGTATGCATGGAAAGTTCTAGGTCCCAGAACTTATGTATCCACATAAGTTAGGGAAAAGAAAACCTCATTTGCCCTAGGCACTAATGATTCACACCTGTAATCCAAGCTGCTCAAATTGCTGAGAACTGAAGCATCACAGTTCAAAACCATCCTGGTCAGAAAAGACTATCTCCAAAATTACCAGTGAAATGCTGGGCTGGAGTAGTGGCTTGAATAGTAGAGCATGAAGCCAAGCAAGTAAGCTGAGAGAGTGAAGGGCTGTGAGTTCAAGCCCCAATATTGATGGAGGGGGGAGAGAGAGAGAGAAAGAGAGAGAATGGAAGAGAGAAGAGGGGAAGGAGGAGGGGCAAAGAGGAGAGGAAAAGTGAGGGGATAGGAGGGGAGGAAGGAAGGGGAGAAGAAGGGAGGGGAGACCTCATTTCCTTTCTCTGCTCCCTCTGGATGGAGTCCACTGTAATAGAACAGAAAACTTCCAGAACATTTATTGAGGTTGTAAGGGATGAGACTTTCCTTCCAGCAGTCCACTAGTTCTCAGAGCAGGGGGGGGCGGGGGGGGGGCAGGGGAGGGGGAGAAGGGGGGAGTTTCTCCCTCACCCTGCTCTCTTGACTCACTTCCATTTCCTTTATTGAGCAAGAAGCCATGACAGTATAAGAGAGTAAACTAGCTGATACACTGGAGGGAAAAGAAAGCAAGAGCTTTTCGACATGACAACTTGTACTTCTTATTTTTGCAACTGGTCCACCTGTATCCTTAAATGACTTTGAACTTTACAACTTTGGTGGGGGGGGGGGGAAATTGGGTGGGGGGCGAGGAGAGGCTGGGAAGGGATGTGAAGGGTAAACAAAGGAGGAGGCTGCAATGCTTAATAAGAAATGTACTCATTATCTTGCCCATGTAATTGTAACCCCTCTGTACAGTATGTTCACAAAATAAATAAACAAATAAAATTTAAAAAAAAAGAAAAAAGAAAGCAAGAACTTGCCTCACAATGAGATATACAAGTCATTATGTCGAAAAACAAACTTTACAACTTTGGCCAAGGGGGAGGGGTTGGGGGGGGATGGGAAGGGGAAACAAAGGAGGAGGCAACAATGCTTGATAAGAAATGTACTCATTACCTTGCCCATGTAATTGTAACCCCTCTGTACGGTATTTTTACAATTTAAAAAAAGAAAAAGAAGAGCTTGCCTCTTGGCGAATCTGAGGGAGGCAGCAAGACATTAGAAAGAAAAACACTCTGTAGGTTACCTAGACTAACAGTACAGATTGCCTACTACAGATTCCTATGCCCCAGCCAAGACACACAAACACAGCCACCAAAGCTAAAGAAGCCTGGTACAGGACAATCTTCAGGTACCAATGACCAGGAACCAGACAGAAAGATACCCCTGGAAGGTGACATCATCAAAAAGAAACGTACTCTTTACCTGACTTATGTAACTTAACCCCTCTGTACATCACCTTTATAAAACAATAAAAAACAGTTTTAAAGAAGATGCCCCCAGAAGACACCTCCACAGACAAAAGATATCAACAACACAGCTCTTTCATCCTCCTGATACAGTGTTCATCTAAGCCCCAGGAATTAGGTCTAACCAGTAACAGCAAAGGTAATAGCTACCCCAAGAATAACTGATGAAAATTATCTTTCTGCTACCTTGTCAAAATAAAAGTCTGACATCATTGGTAAGTTATAAAGAGAGTTGCAATCTTGGCATATCTAAGTCTATAAACTAAGATTCATTTATTACAGGGTTTCCCAAAAGAACTCAGTATTTCAGATCTGAGACCTGGCTTTGAGCCCCGCATTAATTATTGAGAAGGTCCTCCTTATATCTTACAGGGCTTCTTAGTTTGGTTTTTCTCATGCCATCCTCCAGGAGGAGGATGGACAGCTGGTGTTATCCTTCTGGCCTGCAACAGCTGTTAAATCCTCCCGCAAACTTCTGAAGACCGAACAATAGTGCTCTTTAGAAACCAGGGTTTGCCATCCTAGCTGGCATTTGAATTTGTCCATTATGCTCAAGGATGACAAGTTTGAATGAGAACTGGCATACATGATGCAAAACTTGACCAAGAGCCCCTTTCATACCCAGAAAGCCTTTGTTCTAAAGAGTAGCCGCAGTGTGCCCAACCAACCTTAGTGTTGACATGTGTGCCTCCACTTGTGCTGAGGGAGCATCAATCAGGAGTTCCTAAAGTGAGGTTTCCACAGCACAGGTCTGTGTCATAATATGTTGTGGAAAAACGACTTAGGGCCTCAAATGGTCACCTTGGTTTGGGAAATTCTGGTGGATTTAAGTAAAGTCAGGGGAGCTTCTTCACCCTGGGACTCCTGGATTATAGAAGCAGTTCATGTTTACTATGAGTGTTGGAAGGAGAAAATAGGAATGTGGTCTGCCCCAGGCTTCTGTAACCCAAACTTCCCAGTCGGTGAGGAATGCAGTGTGTTCTCACACGGTGGCCGTAGTTACTGCTTCCCCTTGGCCCATCCCCAGAGAGTAAGGCTACTTACAACTCATAGCACCAACAGTTACCCAAGATGCTTCAGGTTTGGTGTTTAGGTGAAGGCTACCTGCTGTAAGATGCTGACAACAGCTGACATGTGGTGAGCACCTAGAGGATTCTCAGCTCTCATGGTGACTGATACCTGCTGTACATTATAACAACATGTATGAGTATGTTATGGCTGCTATAACAAAGTACCCCAAACTGAGTGACTACTACTAATAAAGTTATTACCTCATGGATCTGGAAGGTAAACAACCAAAATCAAGATGATGTGCTAAAGAGTGTTTGCTCCATGCTTCTCTCCTAGCTTCTTCTGGTGGGTTACTGGTAATCTTCAGCGTGTGTGGACTTGTAGCTCAATCGGCTGGCCTTGTGGTCTGGTGTTCTCACTGTTCCCCATTTTGTTTGGTCTCTACAAGTCTCTTTGTGACGTTCTTCTTCTTATAGGGACACCAGTCACATTGGCTTAAGAGCTTCCCAGAGTCTTAACTAAATTACAAGCCACAAGGCATCTATTCCCACATAAGATTCCATTCTGTGGTTTGGGGAATTTTAGTGAATTTTAATGGGGAGAGAGATATGGTTCAATCCAGTATGTCACCGAAGGCATTGAGAGCCCACACTCAGGACTCATCTGGGAATAGGACCCAGGCATCTGTATTCTTGACAGAGCTCCAGGCAACTCCAATGTACAGCCAAGTTTGTGAACCATGACACCAAGGTCTTTCCATCTTTTGTCTCTTCAGTCCTCATATTAAAACTGAGAGCTGGAGAGTTTCAAACAACTTGGCTAATTTACCCAGATAGTCACAGTGGCTGCATGTAGAAGCATTGGGCTCCCACCTAGTATATAAGTGATTCAGAACTGTAGTTGACAAAAATAAAAATAAAGAACTGTAACTGAGTAGCTCTGATAGAAGGTACTCCTGACCCGCTCAGTGACTGCAAGGTTCAACTGGCCAGCATGGGGTTTTCTTTGGGAAACAACCTTCTTTCTGGCTTCGAGCCTAGCCCCACGATCCCCCCCTCCCTGACATTCCCAACACAGATCCTCCATCTGGCACCACCCTCTGGGGGTGGAAAGACAAAAAGGTTCTCTGAATCACCCCTTCCAGCCCTTGACATGACCACAGCTTTTAATAGTATTGTGCACACACAAAAAAAAGTAAGATCTTCTTACTTTCATCATTGGAAAAGCAGCTCAAATGCAAAGCCACAGCCACAGTTCTGACCAATGAATGTGGAAGTCCCTTGAGAGGGAACACGATTATCCAAAAGGCCTCTCAGCAATTGGGGTGGCTATCACACACAAGGGTGCCTCTTTGTCCAGTGCCTGGTATCACACCACTGCCCGTGGAGCCAAGCAGGCCTGCTTCCAGTCTCCAGACCCAACACCTTGTGACCAGGCCGGGGCAGTTCACACTTGCTGTGTTCTGAAGGCAGAACTGTACAACCTAAGGGATGTCACCAGAAAGCAACTTTATTTTCAATTTCCACTGTCTGTCTATTCACAGAGAATCTGAATCCCCCAGGCAATGTTGGTGGAAACAGAAAATGCTAGACCCACCCTGGGAAATGTCTGGCAGCTCCTTCAATGACAAAGATTACCACCACGTACCACCTAAAAATTACAGTCCTTCATATTTTTTCCCCAGAGAAATGTAGACAGGCTCACACAAAAATGTGGACAGCAACGTAAATAACTTCTTTAGTTCGAATAACCCCAAACAGGAAACAACCAAGAGGTCCTTAAATAGATAAAGCAGACTTTGGTAAATCCATACTGTGAAATACGACTCTACAACTAAAAACTACTGACACAACAACTTAGATCAACCTTCTGAATTAGACTGGGCAGGGGGGAAAAAAGCCAGCCCAAAAGCTTAACAATCATATGAAAGTTTTTATCAAAGTTATTGGAATGATAATATTGCAGAAAAGGAAAACAAATTAGAGATTGCCAAATTAGAGAAATAGTTTGCGAATGTAGAGAAATCAAATTAGAGGGCCACAGACGGAAGGGACATTACAATTTAAAAGGGACAATAAGAGGGGACCTTATGATGCTAGAAATGATGTTGGTGTAACAATATTAACATCCTGTTTGTAATATTGTGCCATAATCTTCTGAAATATTCTCCTTAGAAAAGAGCTGTGTAAAAGTACACAGCATCTTCGTTGTATAATACTTGCAACTAAATGGAAATCTATAAGTATCTAGAAATATAAGGTTCACTTTTTCTTATGGTCAGTAACGGGGCTTGAACTCAGGGCCTGGGATCTATCCCTGAGCTCTTTTGCTCAGAGCTATCACTCTACCACTTTGAGCCATGGGACCACTTCTGGTTTTCTGGTGATTAGTTGGACATAAGAGTCTCATGGACACCTATAGCCATCTAATCTTCGATAAGGGAGCTAAAACAATAGAATGGAAGACAGACAGCCTCTTCAGTAAATGGTGCTGGCAAAATTGGTTAACTACATGTAGAAAACTAAAGCTAGATCCTTATATATCACCCTGCACCAGAATCAACTCCAAATGGATCAAAGACCTCGAAGTCAAAGCAGACACTCTGAAAACATTACAGGATGGAATAGGAGAAACCCTAGGTCTCCTTGGCTCAGGCCGAAATTTTCTGAATAGAGACCCGGAAACACAACAAATCAAAGAAAGGTTGGACAAATGGGATTGCGTAAGGTTGCAGAGCTTCTGCAGGGCAAATGACATAGCTAGCAAGATCAATAGAAAGCCCACGGATTGGGAGAAGATCTTTACTAGCCATACAACGGACAAGGGTCTCATATCTAAAATATACTTGGAACTCAAAAAATTAAACCACCCAACAACAAATCCTCAAAGAAACAACTGCCCAATAAGTAAGTGGG
The DNA here is from genome assembly GCF_019054845.1 of Dipodomys spectabilis. Taxonomy (NCBI): domain Eukaryota; kingdom Metazoa; phylum Chordata; class Mammalia; order Rodentia; family Heteromyidae; genus Dipodomys; species Dipodomys spectabilis. The sequence continues at coordinate 7,250,636 of NW_024870686.1, read as the reverse complement.
CGAAAGACTTAAAGAGAAGCTTCTCTGAAGAAGAAAGAAGGATGGCCAATAGACACATGAAGAAATGTTCAACATCCCTAGCCATAAAAGAAATGCAAATCAAAACAACATTGAGATATCACCTCACTCCAGTTAGAACAGCAAAAATCAAGAACTCTAACAACAACAGATGCTGGAGGGGATGTGGACAGAAAGGAACCTTACTTCATTGTTGGTGGGAATGTAAACTTGTTCAACCACTTTGGAAAGCAGTATGGAGGTTCCTCAAAAGACTTCACATAGAACTCCCCTATGACCCAGCAATCCCACTTTTGGGCATTTACCCTAATGTTTACAAAAAAAGACCACACTAAAGCTACCAGCACAACTATGTTTATTGCAGCATTATTTACCATAGCTAAGATATGGAACCAACCCAGATGCCCCTCAGTAGATGAATGGATCAAGAAAATGTGGTATATATACACAATGGAATTCTATGCCTCCATCAGAAAGAATGACATTTCCCCATTTGTTAGGAAATGGAAAGGCTTGGAAAAAATTATATTAAGTGAAGTAAGCCAGGCCCAAAGAAACATAGGTCCCATGGTTTCCCTTATTTGCAATATCTAGTATAGGTATGAGTCAAGCGGAAAAAGTCAGAGAATGTGATGTTAGGAAAACGAACCCACAAATATGTATTTTAATGTTTTTGTTTCTTTCATGCATGTGTTTCTAACACATTTATAAGATTATTTCTTTGTTGCTTTGTATGTCCCTCCCCCACAGTGTAACCCCCGCTTTCACTATATTTGATGTCAGTATAACATGTGGAGGAGATGGGGACAAACAAGTCGTTTAAGGATTCAGGTGGACCTGTTGCAACAATGAGAAGTACAAAATGTCATGTCAAAACCAGCTTTACAATGTCGGTGTGTGTGGGGGGGGGCGGGGTATGATTGGGTGGGGGGGAGGGGGGAGGCTGGGAAGGGAGGTGAAGGGTAAACAAAGGAGGAGGCTGCAATGCTTGGTAAGAAATGTATGCATTATCCTGCCCATGTAATTGTAACCCCTCTGTACAGTATGTTCTCAAATAAAATAAAATAAAATTAAAAAAAAAAAGAGTCTCATGGACTTTTCTGCCTGGGCTGGCTTTGAACTACGATCCTCACATCTCAGACTCCTGAGTAGCTAGAATTATAGATGTGAGCCACAGATGCCAGCTCAAGGTTTGCTTTTTTAATGAGTTCAATGAGGAAAATTTCCCCTGACTCCTAGATAAAAACCTTCACAGACTCCAAAACTGTTCTGTTTGTCTTTAGTCCTAGAATCATTATGTCAGGGACCAACCTACGCCTATTTTAGGCTTCCCCATATAACTAGGGTAATAAACACACACCACCATATCTAGCTTGCAGTTGAGAAGAAGTCTTGAGAATGTTTCTGCCCAGGCTGTCCTCAAACCTCCCAATCTTAGCTTCCCAAGTAGCTAGGATCACAGTCTTGAGTTACCAGCTCCCCAAGTTTCAGGGATCTCTTTTTTCCCCAAGTCTAAGCTATTCATACGCATCAGTCAGGCTAGTAACCTTCAGTCTTACCCACCCCCTATTTCCCTCTCAGCAGACCTTGGCTCTTGCCAGCTAATCTGTAGGCTTCCATTTCTCTTTATCTACATAGGAATAAATAACTTTGGCTTCAAGTCTGATCCCAGAATTGCCGCTTTTAAAGGAAGTCTTTCTGGCTAATGTATGCAACACTGATCACCTGTTTGTTCCACGTTCCCTCAGAACACCTGTGTGATCTCACCTACTTGTTTGTGAGCTTTAAACTATATTTAATTTTTGTGTTATATGTATATATATATACAGTTAATCAATTTTTCTCTATATTTGCAACCCTTACCCACAGTACTCAACCATAATGATACAGCCTTCTCCTTGTCTCTCTCCTTTTCCCTATTTTTTCTTTTTCTTTTCTGTGTGTGTGTGTGTGTATGTGTGTGTGTGTGTGTGTGTGTGTGCGCACGCGCGCGCCAGTACAGAAGATTGAATTCAGGTCCTTTAATGTTGCCCTCTGGCTGGCATTCTACCACTTGAGCAACATCTCAGCTACTGGCTTTTGCTGATAATTGGACAAAAAAGCCTAGTGGGCTTTTCTATTTGGGCTAGCGGCAAACCTCAATTTTCAGATCTCAGTCTCCTGAGTAGTGAGTGTTGCAGGCATGAACCACAAGTGCCTACACTCTACATACATACACATCATACTTACCACTCATTGTAAGGATGCTTTGATGTTCCTTCAAAGCTGTTGACTAATCGCATTCTGTGACATTCTCTTTTTTATCTTTTTTTGGGTGCAGTGCTGGGATATGAACTTAGGACCTTACACTCACTGGGCTTGCTTACTCACAGCTGACATTCTACCACTTGAGCCAAGATTCTAGTCCCACATTTTGCTGAATATTTTGGAGATGATGCCTCATAGACATTTCTGCCTGGCTGGCTTCAAATTGCAGTCCTCTAGTTCTCAGCTACCTGAGTGGTTACGTTATAGGAATAAGCCATTGGCATTTGGCTCTGTGAACTGTATACTGATGGAACTACACAGAGAAGATAAGGGTGAAATCATAAAATCTCACACATTATTAGTGTAATGAAGCTAAACTTGTAGAAAATCACTCTTTTGGATATATATATATATATAGCCAAAGGGACCTAGAGATGTCTATCTGCCTGGACAAGCAGACTTCAAATGCAAGAAGAGCAAGAGTAAATTTCAGATTGTGACACTCCAATACTGACTAAATAACAGAACATTAGCCCTGAAGCCAGGCTATTATCTTGAAAATAGTTATTTTCTAATTCTACTTGGTCCCCTCACCACCTAACCCTCCTTTTAAATCATCAAAGACTGAGGCTAGATAATCCTATTACATAAAGCACTATTCACTTATATGCCCTAGGTTGGTCAGCTTCCGGCTGCTGCGACAAAATACCTGAGATAAACAACTCAAAAGGAGGAAGTTCATGGGTTCAGAGGTTTCAATCCATGGTTTGTTGCCTCTGCTTTGGGCCAGGAAACACCTAGTGGAAAAGACTGCTTATGGTGGAGAGCAGAGGAGAAGAGGGGGGAAGGAAGGGGAGGTGAGGCCAGGTCGAGGGTGAAGGCAAGGGGGAAGGGGAGGGGAGGGGGAAGGCAAGAGTGAGGGCAAAGTTGAAGGCCAGGTGGAGATCAGGGTCCCAATATCCATTTTAAGTACATACCCACAATGTCCTAACTTCTTCCCACATAGCTCTACAACTTCAAGAGTCCACCACTGCCCAATAGTGTAACAGCATGGCAACCAATCATTCAACACGAGGGTTTTGTGGGGCATAGATCCAAAGTATAATACCCGCCCCCCCACACACACACACATGCACACACACAATGAGGCAGAAGGTCAGAATTCTTGCCACACTCATGGGAAGAGACCATTGTACAGGAAAGTACCAGGCAGGTAGCAGAAGAGTTGCAGGGAGTGGACAGCAGACTCACAGGGGCATGTCCTGTTTCTAATCTTTGAGTTTGGCAATGGGTAAGTGAACCTAAACAAACAGAGGGAGGCACAGCCTCTAACTTCTGGAAAAACAATTCTCTGTCTGCCTTATACCAACCCAGAGCCAGGCCAATCACCTTGGCAACAGGATGGAGGGACTGAGGAAGGCCCTGAGTTTTCTTTTCCAAATCGTCTTCTAGCTTCCTGGCACAGTCAATGAGAGCCAGGGACCTGCAGGATCGACAGCAATGGTGTCAGATGATCACAGCCACAGAGGTCCAGAGATGGGCCAAAAGAGAAACACTGGCCAGGCACAGGTGACCCAGGCCCTCTTAATGCAGGAACCAGTACAAAGACTCAACCGTAAGCTCTGAGCCCCCACACCCAAATACCCTGGCTCCTTCCTGCCACCATGAGGTCACAGGAGCCATAGCCCCCACCCCTACACAGCTGCATCCAGCTGCCATGTGAGGAAGAGACAAGTGGGAAGCAATCTGAGACGCCAAGCATTTTTTTTCCCTAGAAAGAGTAAGCATTCCTTGAAGGATCTGTTTAAAAGGATCAAATCAGACATTCACTCAAACCAAATTAGATGCTTCATCTTTTTCTTCTACTGGGGGTAAAGTGGAATCATGAATTAAACTAAAACAGCTATAAACAAAATACAGAACTGACATTTTTCTCTTCATACCCAAACTGCAGCAGAGGTGACATTTTTTTCAAAGCCATCTCACCACTCACCCTTTCTTGGGAGGCCAGCAAAACTCACGATTCATGTTAGAATTTGCAAAGCACCCAGGTAACAGGAACAGAAATTCCTATCCAGAACTCCAGAGAAATGAGTTACCTAGCAATGTGTTAGCAGCTGTATGCAAATTACATTCAGAACTCAAATTGATTTCATTTCCAGTCACTAGAGATCCAGGTGGCTTTGCTGCATTCATTAGAATTGATGTGAGGGTTAATCATTTCACCCTCTGACTTGCACATCTTCAGAATCTGATGGCTTGAGATTCCTACTGCTGGGGCTGTGAAGTGGGGGCGGGAGAGCACAGGGGTGGATCAGGAAGCCAAGGCTGATGAATCACGCAGGAGATGAATTTTTCACAGCATCCTTCCTCACACTTGAGCAGGGGATGTTATGTCGGCAGCCCATAGCAGGTGCACTAGAGTGACACAGCTGGGCAAGGTGAAAATCAATACAGCCCCATCAGTGCCATAGAGGACTCTTTTCCCCTAGGTGCCCCCACGATCTCCCAACACAAACGAGCCAAGAACTGCCCATCCCCCACCAAGCCCACACTGAACAAAGCTCCAACCACATGCAAAGGCTAACCCAGGATGGGGTTGGTAGATTTGCAATGAAGCAGGGAGAAAAATGACATCGGTGCCAACTACTGGAGGCCATGTTGACTTCAGATGTTTAATAGACAGATGGATCACTGATATTAACTTCCTAGAAAATGCTAATCATCATAGTCCTCATCAGAGAGTGGCTGCCTATACCAGGCTCTGGCTTTTCAACTGTCATTCAAATGCTCTTTTAAAGGAACATGCAGTGTATCAGCAACTCTGAGGAAGGGGCAGAGTTATCTCTGACTAGAGAGCTGAAGGTGAGGTTTCTCAAGAGGCATTTGCAAAAATTCTTCATCAGCTTCCCAGTGCTTTTGAATATATTCCATATATTCTTTTCTGAACTAAGTGCTGGATACTTTGCTAAAGCACCTTTTATGTGTGTGTGCCAAACGGAGGTATGAACTCAGGGCTTGGGCACCATCCCTTAACTGTTTTGCTCAAGTAGCACTCTACCACTTGAGTCACAGCTCCAGTTCTGACTTTTGGGTGATTATTTGGACATGAGAGTCTCAAAGACTTTCCTGCCTCAGCTGGCTTCAAACTGTGATCCTCAGATGTCAGCTCCCTGAGTAGCTAGGTGAGATGAGACAATAAATATTGTGCAGATATCTCTTTAAATGGTTCGGGAACTGTAAATGAGGGGAGGGGCTAGCAGCAACTAGCCACCTTCACAAGGCAGACTCCCATCACAGCCTCTGACTTCTTATATTCACAACACTCACTCAAAGGCTAGATTTCAGATTCAGTCTCAGGCTAGATTTCTCCCATTAAACAATGCTGTAAATGGCATCCAGAGTCCCAAATACATAGCAAACATCCACAGTCTTGAGGAAATAGCTATGACAAAGGGGAAGATTTGAGTTAAGCATGGAAATGGAAATGGGAATGCCTGTTTCAGAGGGAGTCCATCCTCTTCCTACCTGTACTATCCCAGGAAACCTATATCTCTGAGTCTTAACATAAGTGTCATGTAATGGTCCACATTAAGTCAATGAACCATGCAATACATTAACTGCAGGAAATGCTATGGGTTCCGAGGTGGATGCTGTCTTTTCCCAAGCTTTGAATATGGAACCCTGGCCTCCTCAGGCAGAACTCTCCCTGAGTGACTCTGTGAAACTGTTATGTACTGTTAAAAAGTGAAAAGGATGTTGAAGGTTTTCACCATGAAGAAGTGATAGATGATTGAAGAACTATGTTTAGCCTGATTTAAACATTCACCACATGTGTGTGTGCATGTGTATGCAAGCAATATTACATTGTACCCCACTATTATGTACAGTTTGGATTTGGGGGGGGGGGGGTCCTGGGGCTTGAACTCTGGGCCTGGGCACTATCCCTCAGCTCTTCAGCTCAAGCTGAGTGCTCTACCACTTGAGCCACAGCACCACTTCCAGTTTCCTGAGTGATTTATTGGAGATAAGAGTCTCATGGAGTTTCCTGCCTGGGCTGGCTTTGAACTGTGATCCTTAGATCTCAGCCTCCTGAGTAGCTAGGATTACAGGCGTGAGCCACTGGTGCCCAGCCAGTTTGGATGTTTTTATCTACCAGTTAAGAAATACAAAGTAAGAAATAAATTCAAGCACAATGAATGACATTGTGGGCACTCCACAGACTCTGTAGCCAGGTAAGCCTGGATAAACCCCAAACAAGTCACTTGGTGGCTATCAACTTTGAATGACTTAGTACCCTTTCCTTACCTCTTAAATAAGGCCATCATGGCCAAACACTGATGGCTTGGGCCTATAATTCTAGTTACTGGCCAGATGATGGCACATGTTTATACCCTAGCTACTCAAGAGGCTGTGATCTGGAGGATGGTGGTTTGAGGCCAGCTCATGCAGAAAAGTCAGTGAGATTCCATTTCCAAAATAACCAGCAAAAGCAGGACTAAATCCATGAAAGCAAGCAAGCAAGCAAAAAAAATAAAGAAAGAAAAAAAGGGAGGAGGGAGGGAGGGAAAGGAGAGAGGAAAGGAAGGAAGGAAGGAAGGAGAAAAAGAGAGAGAAGTTTAAAAGGCAGAGAGATCAACATTATCTTATAGTGTAGGCTAAGAATTTGGGATCATCTCAGAATAGTGGTCCACATCTGTAATCCCAGCACTCAAGAGGCTAAAAAAGGAAGATCACAAGTTTGAGGTCAGTCTGGGCAACCTAACAGACCTTGCCTTAAAAAAATAGCAAAGAAATAATAATTTGGGCTTTGCATAGGGCCAGCATTTCTCCAAATCGAGCCCATGGATTATCTATATCAGAACTTCCAGTGTTTGGGCTCTATCCAAACTTACAGCAGTGCAACTTATGAAATCTACTTACTTCAAAAGCGACTAAAGTGATTCTGATGCATGCTGAAATTTGGGGACTATTGCTGTAACCATTTGAACCCCTTTGAAGGCAACCACAGTCAGGTGAAAATACAGAGGGGCTAGGATTAGAAGAGACAGAGAAACTTTAGCTCTTGCTGGAGGAACTGAGTACAGATATTAAGCAGGATTAAGTAATCCATGAAAAGATTTGCAAGACCATTTAAGACATCTTGTTATGGCTGGTTATGGTAGCACAAGCTTGTAATCCTAGCTACTTGGGATGCAGAGCTTGAAGGATTGTGGTTCAAAGCTAGCCCAGGCATAAATGTCCTAGAGACTCCATCTCAACCAATAGTTGGGCACAGTGGCCCATGACTGTTACTCCAGCTGTAGGGGAAGTTGGGAAGCACAATGGCTGGTGAACATAGTGCACACCTATCATCTCTGGGAACCTGGAGAAGGACAAGTTGGAGGATCCACAACCCAGACAGGCCCCAGCATGATGTAAAACACTAGCTTGAAAATAACAAACCTGAAAAAAAAAGGACTGGAGAGGCAGCTCAAGTAGTAGTGAGTCTACCTAGCAAATATAAGGTCCTTGAATTCCATACCCAGTACCACACACACAAATATCTTGTTAGTGTTTTGGGGAAATTGTATGCAGACAGGTGACAGCTGTTAATCTTCTTTCGAGGAGACTGTATGTCAGTGACAAGACTTTCTATTTGGCCTCTGGATGAGGCACTAGAAATTCCACCACTGGGATAATCAGACAAAGCAACAAAAGAAATTAACATGGCCCTCACCTCTTGATTTGTGACAAGAATGAGAGAATGCTTCCTCCCTTGGCAGGATAAAGTAGAGCAGGTTAAAGCCAAAACTAGTGAGAGCAAGACAATAGAATGGAGCAGCCTTTTTCCATTTCCTCTCCCATTCCTCTTGAATTCTCCTTACCACTTTTTCCAGCCACCCGGCTAGCGCATGTTATTGCATTAGAATATGAATGAGAAGCCCTTTGGGAGAATTTTATGCTGTCATGGCAACAGTCACCATGGCAACCATTAATTAATTGGATACTGATGAGTGGAAGAAGCAAAAAAAAAAAAAGGCCAACCAGAACGGATACAACTGAGGAAGTCACGGTGCATAGTAATTATATAAATTTCATTCAGCAAAGGCATGCAGCAGGTCAGTAATGCAAATATCTCCCCCTCAGTCACCTCCTCCTCCGAGAACCTGCTTCCAGATCAGACAAATGTGAATGAATGCTCCAACTTTGCCTATTCAATAACACATACGACAGCCCTGGAACAAGCAGATTCTCCATCAGAAAAAAAAAAAACCTCATTCTAATATGGGGAGTTGGCTGTATCTCCTAAGAGTGTCTATGATGAATAGCCCTAACCCATAAAAACCATTGCCTTCCTGCCCCCGTTGGAGCAAACGATAGCAATGTGGAAGGAAAGTAACATGTGGGCCTGCAGAGCTTTTCAAACATCAAGTGTCTTCAGTCAGATGAAGGGAAGTTTGCTTTGTCACCACCAACTCAAGATGACACCATGGCTCCTACACACACAGATGGCTCACGGTTCAAAAAGAACACCCATCTGGGGGTGGGAGAAGATCCAAATAGGAGAAGGCCTGCAGAACTGTTAAGAAAAGTCTTATGGAGAAAATAAAAGGGGATTGCTTAGATGTTTTCTTCTGCATTGTCCTTCTACCTTTGAAACTAAATGAACTCAATAGCTTCATTTGCTTTTAGTCGATTGCTTTGACCACCAATTTTAGATACCACATAGCTGAGTGGTGAACCCTCATTAGCTTTGCTGTGAGTTACACCTCTGGGGTGTGGTCACTATGGTAACACTCTTTTAAGGTGCTTTACAGGAACTTGGAAGCTTTACTTAGTGTGTTCAAGTGTTACATGCACTAAGGCTGTCATTTTTCAGAGCACATGTCCCCTCCAGAGCTATGGGCTCCACACAGATTACTGATTACCTCTCACATCTGAGATCACCCTGCCTCTTTGTCCCTTGAATTCCCCAAGTTCATTCCCTAGGGAGGTGGATCTCAGATTTGGGGCTCCTGCCTTCCCCAAATCAGTGCTTTATGAGTCAATTCTTTGTCTTTTATAAAACTGGTCATTGTAATAGTTGGTCAATTGTGCAGAGGACAGTAATTCCTCCACCTACCTCAACTCCTTCTCCCCATGTATCCAAATGGTAGTCAGACCTCAGGAAATGGGAGACTTAACTTTTTTCATAGTTTATTGAAATTTCTGTTTTATTTTCAAGCTAAGGATACAGCAGAAAAAGTTGTTAGGAAATGTTTACCATAGATAAAAACATCTTCTACCACCACCACCACCACCACAATATCTTCCTTCCAGGCTCAAGGCTAGAAATCTGGGTAGTGACTTGGTACTAACAGGCAATCTCAGACACCAATCCATATGTGGCTTGTTACTAGCTTCCCTGGTGCCTACTATTTACGATTATTGTAAATAATAGAATTCAGTGTTTAGAGATGAGCTTCTAGTCCTGCAGATTCATACCCCGCACACACACACACAGAACTGCACCATCTACCACAATGCCACTTTTTGTCTTGACAATAATGTGAAAATTTCACATCCTTCTCACAGTCATGAAGTGCTCCCCCCAAAGCTCCACCTATGCTAGTTTTGTTAAAATTATTGTCTAGCAACTTCTCATCACATTGAAGCACTGGCAAAATGCCACTAAAACATATTCTTTCTTCTGCCTTCAAAAATTTCTAAGGCCAAAATAATACCATAAACAGGTACCTTTGTATCTAAAAAGATATTTCAAGAAGAAAAATATGTTTTATATGTGTGTGCCAATCCGAGGGTTTGAACTCAAGGCCTGGGCACTATCCCTGAGCTTCTTTTTGCTCAAGGTTAGTATTCTACTACTGAGCCACAGCTCTAACTCCTGGGTTTTTTGGTAGTTTATTTAGATAAGAGTCTCACAGAACTTCCTGCCCTGGCTGTCTTCAAACCTTGATCCTTGGATCTCAGCCACTAGCACTCAGTGTAAAGAAAAAAAAAAAGGTAAGTGGGTTTTTTTCTCATTTGTTTGTTTCTTAAAGGAGACACCTAATGTGTCCATACATCCCCCTTGGAAAGAAATTCCAAGCCCCCGAAATACATTCAAATTCCCTTCCAAGGGCTTCTTCTTCACATTCTCAGCACCTAGTCACACTGTGTTCCAAAGCCAACATCTTTAGTATGAACCTAGAACAGAGCAGACATCTGGTTATCAGAAGGAGAAGGAACACCTTGTCAGCCATTTCAAGAGAGTCAATCTCACCCTCATCCTCCAGATTTAAAACAAATTTATTATAAAGGTGATGAACAGGGAGTTTACAGTTACAGTAAAGTACTGAGTACATCTCTTTTTTAACCCCCTCCCTCATTTTCTCCCCCCTTTTACTGTTTTTACTGGTAAAACTGAAGAGGAGTGGGGGGAGGAAGGGAATAGAGGAAAACCATGACCAAACCAATTATTTGTTTCCAATAATAATCCATGCCATCTGGTCTCCTTCCTGCCTTCCTGACAAACACCCAAAGCACCTACAAGAAGAAACACAACGAAAGCAGATTCCTGTGTGATAATGTGCATAATATAGGTAATTTGCTCCTTAAATGATGGACTGGAGAAGTCAATTCAGTCTGTGATAAAGGAAACCATAAATGCCCTCCTCGACCTCTGAAATATTTAAAATTACCATGAAGATTATCTCATTCTTGTTGGAAAAATCATTAAGGGTTCACCATGCAATTTGCAGGATGTCAGGCTTTCTAAGTGGTAATAAAATCTCCAGTGGCTTCAGGGAGAGGATGGAATTGGAATGCAAGGGAATGTGACTGCAGGCCTGTCTGCTCTATGGCTGGAGCACAAGGGAATGGCTACACTCCAGGCTCTCAGAACAGGCATCATTTCCCTTCAACCCAAAGCTACCTGGAGTGGGTGTTCTCACAAGAGGTCATGCTGCAGAAACACCTTTTGTTAACATCGCTGGGATTCCTGCAAAGCAAAGCTTTCACCCTAGTGAAAGGGACCCTCTTCATTTGCAGTGATTGAAAGTATCGTTTGGATGTCCCTATCCACTTATTGGTTTAATAGTATGGTTTAAATGTTCACAACAGTCAATTCATGGCAGGTCAAGATAAGGGAGTGGTAGAAAAGGGAAAGGGAAATTCTGGGCAGATAGAGAGAGACAGTGGCTCCATGGAGACTATGACTCTTCTTCCTAAAAACCTGGAAGACAGAGATAGTGACCCTGATAAAGACAACACCCCTGGTGGCGGCAAGGCCTGACAACCCTGGGGCACTTTCATACAGGGGACAGGCACTTCTCCTTTGGGGTGAGATGACTCAACAAGATACCAGAACAACTGAGATATTCCCAAAGAGATATAAAAGGGGGATGCCACAGACCCTACAATGGACTACCCATTTCCCAGCTCCCTTTTCATTTTCTTTCTCTGAAAGGTCTGTATTCTTCCTCCTCCTTCTCCTTCTCTTCCTCTTCATCCATCTCCTCCTCCTCTTTTTCTTCTCCCTCTACTTTCTCTTCCTCCTTCTCCTCCACTTCCTTCTGGTCCTCCTCCTTGCTAGGGTGGGACAGGATCTCCTATGATTTAAAGCAGCCCTCCTAGCTGAGACCAGTAGCTAAGAAGTTTTCCTCAAACCTCGCTGGTCCTTTGTTCTCTGCTCCCACTTTTCCTGATGCATAATTCTTTATTTGGTGAAGGGGGGGAAAAAAAGACACAAGATCCCTAGATAGTATCAAGGGGAAAACTGGTTTTTTTTACTTCTTCCTAATCAAGTTCAGATATGTGCAGAGATACTGAGAAGAGAGGGAAAAGTGGGCTGGTGGTTTCTATTTGGTTTGATTTTTTATTTTATGGTTTTTCTTTTGTTTTGCTTTGTTTGGGGTGATTTAAGTCTTACTCCCACAGTTTTCTGCCAGGCCTGGCTTTAACCTATGATCCTCAGATCTCAGCCTCCTGAGTAGCTGGGATCAGAGGTGTGAGCCATCAGCAGTTTTTCTGTACCACACTGTGAACTATGTCTATTCACCTTTTGGGCTGAATGTCAGCATGATAATAAACTAACATCAGAAAATTCTTATAGACAGCCATCCATCTTCTTTCTCCTCAAACTCTTAATTCTACATGATACCACATCATACATCAGTCATACATTAGTTTATTTCCTATAACACAAGACCTTGCCTCTTTTCCTCATGTACAGAAATATACCCTTCTATGAAATTCCTGTTTTCTGGATCTGTCACTGTGGTCCTTTCTTGCGTTCATCACAAACCACGTAGCAGATGCCTATAATTCAACCAGGAACTTTAGTCCCTTTCTCTTGGTCTGACTTCTCTGTTCTGCTCCTGTTATCATCTTGATGGTCTTATCATCAAGGAAATGATCTCACTGACAGTCTGGCTGCACATTTTTTTTGGGGGGGGGGGACTTTATTAGGTTTCAAACTGAGGATTATACTTGCCAGGCAGGTGCTGGATCAGTTTAGCCATTCTGCCAGATGTTTGTGTTGGTAATGTTGTGTGTGTTCATGTGATGGCTTGTACTCAGAGGCTCACACTCTCATTTGACTTGCTTGCTTTACCGCTGGTGCTCTACTATTTGAGCCAGGCCTCTAGTCTGGCATTTTGCTGGTCTCACAAACTTTAAACCCAAGCTTGTTTCAAAACATGATCCTCTGATCTCAGCATCCTGAGTAGCTATGGTTATTTTTATAACCATTATTTTTTAAACTACAGTAACGCCTAGCTGGCCTGCACTATAATCCTCCAATTTGTGCTTGCCCATATCAGTGGGGTGACAGCACATACCAAACACTAATTACAGATGGCTCTCAAAAACTTCTTTTTGGGGGAAGGGCTGGGATGGAGTTAAACCATGATTCCTGATCTTTGCCTCAAAGAAGTCCTCCATCTCTTGACATCAGTGAGTGACATACTCTTACTCATTCCCACACCATATTAGACCTTGTCATCATGTAACACCTACGGTCAAAATGTACCTTGCTACCAATGCTGTTCTTTCTAGCCAACTCATTCCCTTAAGGTCTAGTCTACCTCCTTATTATTACACACCAGCAAGAACCACAGATTCTTAGATGTTGCCCTTTCCTCTAGTAATCCTTCCTGGATTACTACTGATCCTTTCTCACCCAATCCCATTTCCACATAGCATCTCTATATTTTGCCTAAGTACTTACTTACTCAAACTTCTCGCTATCCTTTTGTAACACCTCCCTGCCATTGCTTAACCTTTCCACCTTCTCTGGTTAATCTTGCTCACGTGTTGAATAATCCTACAGGGAAACATACAGAGTAGTCTAGGTAGATACCCCCACAGGCCTAAATCTCTCCTAATGCCTGGCTAATGATACATACACAGCCATCTTATCTCCCCCAATCTCTTTTCTCACCCATTGTCCTTGTAGTAACTATTTCAAAACACCATCCCTTTTTGTCAGTAGTCAGAAGATCTGGATTCAAGTTGAAACTCTGTCTCTTATTAGCTGGCAGAGGCTTTGCCAAGTTGTCTATCCCTTTAAGAATCACTTTTGTCATTGTTAAAACAAACATCTGGATTAAATGCCCAGTGTCTCTCCGGCTCTGAAGCCCCTCAACGCATTCATTCTCTAAGGACATTGAGCTCCCAACGGGACTAAAGTTAATCAGCTCACACCATCCATCATCTCTCTGTCCGAGATTTTATTTCCCTAATCAGATTCAGATAAATTTTCAGCCTCTCTGTCTCTTCCTTACAATCCAATAAAACCTTCATGGATTTGTTTTGTATTTCACTTAATGTCATGGCTCATTCTCAAAATCACTGCCTATTTGCCTGCCTGTAGTATAATCAGCTATTAAAGAGCTACAATGGCATGCTTTCAAAACTTGTATCCTCTTTTGCTAAGGTGAATTGAGTCTAAACTGATTAAAACATCCCTGAATCTCAAACACAATTTTTCAAATATAATAGATTTTACTTCATGCCTTTGGACTCTGGGGAATACTTAAGATCCAAACCATAGCCCCATTCCATGATGGAATTAACACTAAGTCATGATTTATCAAACACTGTTTCTATGCTAACTAAGATAATGCAAAATCAGACAAAGTGATGAAATCCCAGCGATTGTTAATAGGTGTCTGGGGCTTGGACACCATGATTCTAATCAAGAGCATATCCACAATCTTCAGGATGGAAAATCCTGCTTCCCAGCACAGATTTTTCTGCTGAACTGCAGGAAGAGAGGCCCCTGCATTAGCTGAAATAATGCCCTTCCTGCCACAGCTGCAAAAGTCAGGCTGGTGGCAGGAGAATTTCCAGGACAATGCCTTTAGATCTCTGAGTCAACATCTGCATTGGAAGCAGGTCTCCCACAGCTACTTAAAGCCTTTTTTTTTCCTGGCCTGGTGTAAATAAAGTTCATTGAAATGTGTCTGCCCTAGAAAAACAGAACCCAGAAACAACCTTATTGCTCCCCTAATCATCTTGCCTCCAGTAGGCTTATACATATTCCTTACTACAAGCATAACGAAATTTAAATTTGTAATCTGGAAGAGTCTCTGAATTATCACTCTTTATTATCAAAAATGTCTCTAATCAGTAAACAAATAACACTGGGAAAAATGCATATGGAAATTTTCATTATGCTCTCTAAAGGACCACAAACTCCTTGGAATTTCACAGTCCACCATGGGGACTCAAATAGACTGAAGCACCAAGCAAAGCCACATGTTCTTGGATCTGTGCTTTTTTTGTTTTTGAGTTATAAAATTATTTAATTTAACCAACAGTGAGAGACATGAAACAAGAAACAATAAGTCAGTGGGGTCCGGGGAAAATAAACAGGGCAGCTCCTGATCATCATGCTAGAAAGATGTCCTTCTGCTGGGTGCTGGTCACTCACACCTGTAATCCTAGCTACTCAGGAGGCTGAGATCTGAGGATCACAGTTCAAAGCCAGCCCGGGCAAGAAACTCTGAGAGTCTTATCTCGAATAAACCACTCAGAAAACTGGAAGTGGCACTGTGGCTTAAGTGGTAGAGCACTAGCCTTGAGCTGAAGAACTGAGGGACAGCGCCCAGGCCCAGAGTTCAAGCCCCACGACTGACATACACACACACACACACACACACACACACACACACACACACACACACAGATGTCCTTCTGAGTGTCTTTAAATAACATGCCATATCACTTAGCCAAAGGGCTCTGTGTAAAGCCTCACAGTTCTTGTAGATTCAGTTGACTCACATGCTCTGGAATGCTATTCCCTGTGTATCTTACTCAGATGCATCAATTTTGTTGATTTGTTATTGTTATTGTTGTTATTGGCTTTTTCTTCTTCTCCTTTGTCCAGTTTTTCTTTTTTTCTTTTCTTCTTTTTTTTTTTCTTTTCTGTTCTGTGGCTTGAACTCTGGGCCTGGGCTTTGTCCCTGAGCTTCTTTTGTTTAAGACTAGATCTCTACCACTTGAGCCACAGCATTACATCCTGCTTTCTCTGAGTAGTTTATTGGAGATGAGTGTCTCATGGGGAGGGGGGCTGGGAAGGTGGCTCAGTGGTAGAGCGTTAGCCTTGCACGCATGAGGCCTGGGTTTGATTCCTCAGCACCATATAAGCAGAAAAAGATGGAAGTGGCGTTGTGGCTCCAGTGGTAGAGTACAGCCTTGAGCTGAATTGCTGAGGGACAGCGCCCAGGCCCAGAGTTCAGGCCCCACGGCAGACAAAAAAAAAAAATCTCATGGATTTTCCTGCCCCAGCTGGCTTCAAACCTCAGATCTCAGCCTCCTGAGTAGCTAGGATTACAAGTATAGCTGAGCTACTAGCAACCAGCTTACTTTTTCTTTTTCACCTTCATGATCAGAGGATCCTTCTTCAACTTCCTCTGCCTTGTGTCTTCAGCTAGCTCACTTCTATCCTTTCTCATAAACAGTGTAAACTGCCTTCCCAGTTCCAAGCAATTCTATCCTGGAACCAAAGATGGCGTTTTCCTCAGTGTAGCCTTTGGAACAATCCAGTGGCAACAGAGTACCACAGTTGAAGTCTACAAGACCTTCAAACTTCAAGCAGAATTGCCTCCACTTTTCTTTAGCCGTTTCTGAATTTAGTGCTTCTGGGTCCAAAACACCTGTGTTGAATTTCTCAAAACTCTTTTGGAACCCAGTGGGCCAACTAATGACATCAATTTGCAATAGTTTGCAATGCAAACTGCATTGTTGTCATGGCCCAGGCCATCACAATATCGGGAACATTGCCTTAAGTCTCTGCTGGGAGAGAAAGGACACCAATTCCTCAAAAACCAGTTCATCCAGCTCACTGGCAGCCTCCATGTTGCAGAGTGGAAGATGTGTCCTTTCCAAACTAAATTCTACTTTTTGCTGTTAAATAGTCACATTGACCTGGCCTTGAAGCAATGATAGTATGTACAGAAGGAAAGCTGAGCAATGTGTATGCAGCGGGCAATAAGCCCATTTCATTTGTAGTGTACTGTGCAGGCAGGGGAGCAGGCAAGAAGCCCTGGGGAAATATAATTCCTGGATACTCTTTCTATCTTGAACCTTCCCAGAAGATCACACAGCCCCTCTCACTATGAGGATGGAGGAAAGGGAGTGGAAAAGGCTCCTCATGTTCTTTAGAAACTATTTGACCCATGCAGTCTAAGGTGGCTTCTTGTCTCATCCCTCCTATTCGTGTTTGCATTGCCATCCTTTGGTTACATGTCTCTTTTCTCCTAGACCATGAGCCTCAGGAAGGCAGTGACTATTTCTTATCCATCTTTTAATCTCTGCTCAGAACTGTGCTCAGAACATCATACTCAGTAAATATTGAATTAATACTGATTGAAGATTGAATTGATTGAAGATTGAATTAATACTGATTAATAACTAATGCGACAATGGATTGCTTGTGCCACCTTACTCTTCCTGGTTGTTCGTATTTTACAAGCAGCACTGGACAATAATTTTATCTTATAGAATTAAATCTTACAGAAAAACTTTGTATCAAATGTAAAAGGTAGTGGAGGGGAAAGCTGGGGAACCACTAGTTTCTGTAGGGAAACTGTTACCGATAGTGAGGGCTTCTCTCTGACACCCAGAAATTGATGAACACCAAACCCATAAAACGTGTAAGAGTCCAAGCAGAAAACTTTCTGAAGTACAGCCTATCATTCAAGATTTGCTTCTCAATGGTTTTGAAGCAAAACACAGGAGTTTTGTAAATTACCATCACAGCTAAGCAAATTGATCATCTGGAATTTGTAGCTGGCTTGTTAGGCTTGTATCTAGGGAAAGGGAGGTGGGTAGCATGTTTGGCTCAGCTGCCTATAATTTTAAGCGCTTAATGGGATGATAATTTTCTGTTCAGTATGTTCATTTTGAAAAGCTTTCCTCATTCAGAGGGGAAAATGAATCAAACTGAGGCTTTTTACTCCAAATCTGTGTGGAAACATCAATATCTTCCATCAAGGAAACAGGTGGTTAAGAAGCTGGGGAAACACACAAGAGAGCTAGAGTCCTGCAGAAATCACACATGGGTGGGGCTAGCTGTACTAACTCACAATGAGGAACTTCCCAGCACTGGAGCTGAAATTCTGCTTCTCCTTGTTTGAATGTTTATCATTAGCTGCTGTCAGGAATTGCTATTAGTTAAAATTCAATATGAAGAGATAAGATGCTCCTCTCCAGGAACTCGTTTCTCCGGGGACTTTCATCCTGAAAGTGGCAAATCATTATGTGCTTAGTGGTATATAGAACGACACAGAAGGCGCTAGGATGCAAAAATGAAACTTTAACCATGGCGGTCATATTTTATTTCTTTATAAATGCAAGAAAGAAGGTTAACATTGGCTACATCAGTTCGGTTGATATATTTGCTATAGTCTATTCTGGCATTTCTCTGTACACTAGAAACTGTACATAATTAAACATTATTTTGAAACCTGGGTGATGATGATAATGATGATGGTGGTAATATAAATGTGGTAAAAAGGTGTTCAAACTATGTAGGGTATTTTGAAAGTGTATGTAATCCAGCATAGAAAGAAAATGATAAAAGGAAGAGAGAAATGGAGGGAGGGAGGGAAGAAGAGAGGGAGTTGGGAGGGATGTAGGGAGGGAGGGAAGATCTCCCTAGATCAGCAAGATAGAAAGACAACATAGGAAGAAAACAGTCTATTCCTGCTGCTATAACAAAAGTCCCTTTCAACAAGGTAATTTATAAATAACAGAAATCTCTGTTCTCCCGGTGCTAGAAGTCCACAATCTAGCGCCTGGTAGATTCGGTGTCCGGTGAGTGCTGTTCTCCATTAGCAGTACCCACTGTGGATCCTCACTGGTGGAAAGGTAAAAGAGAATTCATCCACACAGCAGAAAATTGGACAAACATATTCCCTCAAGAGCTCTCATAAGGACACTAAGCCTAGCCATAAGGACAGAGCCCTTGTGATCTAATTGCCTTTCCAAAATGCCACCTAGATGGTTAGAATTCAACACATGAATTTGAGGGGAACACAGATACAAAACCCAGAGCAACCCCCACACAGGCCATAGGACATCCTGAGATAAATATCTAGGAACATTTGTCCTCTTCACCTCTCCAGTAGGCTTCTAGTCCAACTAACATATGCCGGGGTTCTTTCTAGTTTCAGGGTTCACACACACACACACACACACACACACACACACACACACACACACACACACACACACACACACACACACACACACACTGGAAGTCAAACTCTTGCTTTTTGAAACTAGACTACTTACCTGGGCCCTAATTTACAGCTTCTTTCTGGTGATAGACTTCTGCTCTTTTCCAGGACTTTGACTCTTCCTTCATCTAGTTGTTCTTCCTCATTTCCCATTAAGAGCTCAGTTACTAGGGGCTCATGCGTGTAATCCTAGTGACTAAGCAGTCTCAGATCCAGAGAATCACAGTTCAAAGGTAGTCCAAGCCTAAGAGCCAACAAGAGACTCCATCTCCAAAATAAGCATCCAAGTGCCAGACAAGCAGGCATTACAAGCAAGCCAAGAAAGCAGACAGCCCTGAATTCAAACTCCAGTACCACAAAAAAGCCCTCTAATTCTATAATTCACACCTATAATTCTAGCTACTCACAAGGCTGAGATCTGAAGAAATTTTATAGCAAAAAACCTTTGTCTTCACTCACCAGCCATATAGTACCAACTAGAACCTGACTGGACCCCAGCTTACTGAAGCTTCTGGACATACTAACTTGAACTGCTGATATATCCATCCAGTCAGTCTAAGCCTCATCTCCTTCCTCCTTGCTTGATGGCATTGTTAAGAAGCCTCACCTAAGTCAGGAGAGAGTAACCAGATAGATGGCTGTTGATGACCATTTTATAAAGAGCCATTGTGAGCAAACAAACCACTGCTCAGTGCTTTTCAACCTTCCTTTCTGGAATCTACTTACAAACTAACTGCCACCTTTGCTAGGAATAGCAGAAGCTCAGTCTCAAACCAGAAGATCAGAGCAGGGCCAAATGTGAGGCTGCCAACTTGGACAGACTTCCTGTCCAACTTCACAGATGTCATGTAGGAAGTGTGGAAAACCTTGCACCACCTGGTCAGGATAGAAGCCCTCAGCCAATGGTTACTTCAGGGCAAGGGCTGTCCTGGACAGTAACCAGGGAAAAGGTTATCAAAGGGCACACAATCAGCATGATTCCAGGGCTAGAACTTGCTCACCCTGAAGAAAGAGCTCCACACCAGGTCAACAGAGCACTGGATGCTGCCTTCAAAGGCTTTCCTCTAGCCAAGTGCTGGGGGCTCATTCCTATAATCCTAGCAACCCAGGAGAGATCTAAAGATTGTGGTTACTACCCTGGACAGGAAAGTTCATGAGACTCTCAACTCACTAACCACCAAAAAGCCAGAAGTGACAGTGTAGCTCAAGCAGTAGAGCACCAGTGTTTAATGAAAAAAGCAAAGGGACAGCCCCCGAGTTCATACCCCAGTACCACAACCAAAAAAAATAGCTTTCCTTTAGCAGAGAACATATGTGGAACATGAGCATCTATAAAAATATGAAAGCTTTTCAATCACTTTATCAAAAAGAGAGAGAGAAAACAAACTATACTTCTGTGCAGTAACAAAACTATTAGTGGCATATTCTGTGCTAAAATCAGTTGGATCTTTATTTTTAAATTTTTTGTTGCTGGTTGTGTTGTGGGTAACCAGAATTATTCTGAACCAGAACTGAATATGGAGAGCAAAATGTTCTCAGAAATTAGGCACTATTTCACCAAGTTCAAGTTTCAGATATAAACAAAAAGTACACATGAACACCACGAATTGGGAGAAGCATTTTTCTTAATAAGACCGCTGAGACTTTTCTTAAATTCTGCTAAATTTAATTTTGAGGGTTTTTTTTAATTCAAAAAATATACAAATGGTAGACAAAAGATTCTATCAATTCTGACAAATATGTTTTTTTTAAAAAAAGCTTGCTCAAATTAATTTGTCAAAAACAGTATCCCAGTAGACTCTAGCCAACCCTGACAATATGTTCAGAAAAATATATAATTGGTTAAAATCTATGGAAAGTGATTAACTTTGCTAATTACAAAAAAAGAAAATGACTCCATAAAAATCACTTTATATGCACTATAATTAATATCCATCTGGTAACTGTTCTGGCAGAACTGACTGATACACTTGCACATTGGTTTTGGCAATTGATAGCAATACAAACTCTCAGGAAACAATATGGCAATCTATGTCAATCTTAAAATACTCATTCTCTTGCCTCATCCCTGGAAATGCTGAAGGAAATTATTCAAAAAAAGAGGGAAGAAGCTATTTAAAAAGTATATTCATTGCAGAGTTGCTTTTTTATGACAGTATTGGAAATGTTTGACAATGAGGGACAGTTAACTTAGCCAAGAGACACAATGGAGAAGCAAGCTTATCACAGAACTTGAAAAGAGAAAAAAAATGATACACTATACAGAATTCTATTCATGCACTGATTATAATTACACTAAAATATGTTGGCAGGTGGGGGAACACTTAAGAAGTAAAACTTAAAGAAAAAAACAGTTGTGCTTGAGCAGTGTAAGATTTTTGTTTTGAATGTTTTCTAGAATATTCTCAGAGTAGACACAATGGAGCTGGAGCAGCCTACTGTGGCAGCAGAAGGCAGAAGAGCCACCGTTCTGTTGAAGCCTGTGAGCGTGACAATGTGCTCTCATGCACAGAGACGCTGTTGTTGGTTTCCATGTGGCAAAGATTTTTCCAGTCTCTCCCCCCCACACCCCACCCCCATCATTTCATTCACGCTTAAGGAAGGAAGCGCAGCTACTAGACAGAGTGATGACAGATGTCCAGGCACAGAGCCATCCCAGGGTTGTTACTTTTTATTTTCATAGGCATGTTCCGGATCTAACAGATGAAAACCAGACCTAACCTTTTCCCCGGGTTAGTGGTGCTGGGTTTTCTTCCTACTGCCGTTGCTGTAACAGCTAAGTGCCAATTAGCTTCCAAGCATGAAAGCAAATATTGTGATAGCCCAACAAGCGCTGTCGATGTTGAAGGACACTGGCCAGCCTGGCCTAGTGTATCTTTATTATTTATAGCAGATCTGCAGTAAAGAGGGGCCTGAAATGCCAAGCTCAAGAGTGAATGACACCTTCAGCACTTTGCTGTCTTTATTTTCTCCTTTATCTCTTGACATTCTGTCTCTGTACCTTCTACATCCAGAAGAGGTTGAGCTGACTTTCTGTACCACCAAACCTTCAAACTTCTTAAGACTCAACTTACCATCAGATTCTATAGATGTGCATATTGTCACTTTCTGAAGCCATTCCAAGTTTACTCCCATCCTGCCTGCCAATCTACTTTCAAGGAAGGGAAGTTCTTCTATTAGCCAAGCTTATCATGAGTTCCAAAAACAAAGAAGGATTCATTGTAGAACAAGAAGGAGTTTATATTGGATTAGCACCAAAGTTTCTCCTGACCAACCTCCCTTTTCTCAGCATGGTATTATGCCTAACCTCAGAGTGCCATACTGGGGCTCAAAGGCTAGGAGACTTGAAGAGATAAAGTCCAGCTCACCAGAGAGAAACTATAAAACTTGGAAAAACAAACCCAATTCATTTAGGCTATACATTAAGCATCTCTAGTATAAAAAATCTAAATTCTCCAAACCTCAAGCTATTTTGAATGCCAATATGATGCCACAAGTGGAAGATGGTACAATTGCATTGGTGACAGTTGAGGTCAAAATACACATGCATCACAGAGATTGCATAAAATTCCCCCAGGGCTCAGTAGATAAAGTATACAAGAAACATAAAGGAATTTTGGGTCCCATCCCCAAGATATTTCATCACGTACAGACAAATATTCCAAGACTGAAAAAAGCAGTCTTTCAGCAAAGTCTCTGGTTTTAAGGATTTCAGACTAGTGATATTCAACTTATACATGCCTGTGACCTAAAACAACCTCTACCAAGGCCTCTCCACTTCTCAGAATAAAATATATGCAAGACAAACCTTTTTCTTCTTTTTCTTTTTATGCCAGTACTGAGGCTTGAATTCAGGGCCTTGCACTTTTGCTTAGCTTATTCTGCTTAAGTTTGGCACTCTACTACTTGGGCCTCACCTCGACTTCTGGCTTTTTTTCTAGTTAATTAGAAGTAAGAGTGTCATGGATTTGTCTGCCTGGGTTTACTTTGAACCAAAATCCTCAGAACTCAGACTCCTGAGTAGCTAGGATTACAGGCATGAGCCACCAACACCTGGCATACAAGTCAAATCTTGCTCTTGCTAATGGTGGCTACTACTCACTCAGTAACATCAATAAGGAATTATAGTTTCTCTCCTTAGCCTGTCCTGGAGAAAAGAAAGTCAAAAGGGAAAAAGACAGTAAAAGGAGATGAGAACTCATCTTCCCAGGTATTGGTCACTCCCTATCTACTACCCAGGACTATAATATAAGCTGATAAGTGTGAAACATTCCATTTCCAATAAGGATGACTAAAGCAATGGCATCACCAGGGACCTGCATCAAATCTCAACCTTTGAACATCTTAGCTTTCTCCAATAGAGAAAATTCATTCAAAAGCAGGAATACCATTGTCCCTCCCATTGTCCCTCCCACAGTCCCCCTGCCCTTTCCCACATCCTCCTTCCTGCCACAATCATACCTCAAAGATCTCCCACGGGATGCCATGGAATTAGCAAAGTCTTTTTTTTAAAAATAATGCATTTACTCTCTGCCTTTTTTGTTGGAGGAGATTTTTTTTTCTTTTTGTACTTCATGGTGTCTTTTGCCCATTGAAAGCCTTTCTGACACATTTCCCTTTGTAGTTTTTAAAAAGAAGTAATTATATAATGGCTGGCTTCTTCTGGTTACGTGGGAAATCAGCATCTCAGTGGCTTTTTCAGGCATGCTTAATAAGAAAGCCATTAGAAAGGCAGAAGAGAACCCTATCATTATTTCCCGGTTTCCTCCTTAATTATAGACAATCACTGGGAAAGAAGGGGGACAGCTTCTGTGACAAAAGTTGTCTAGCATTTAACAGAACAATTTAGAACCAGATTGAATGGATCAACGTTATGTCAATGTGCAGATGCTCAACAAAAACTGCTTAAGGGGTGCTTGGAGGAAATGAGTCGCTAATTCAGCTTTTTTGCCTCTCCACTCAGAAAATACGGGTTTGTTTTGCGTGTGTGTGTGCATGTGTGTGTGCGTGCGTGTGTGTGTGTGTGTGTGTGTGTGTGTGTGTGTGTGTGTGTGTGTGTGTTTCTTGCTTTGGGAAGATTAACACAGGTATGTCTCAAAAACTATCACGAAAGCATGATCCATCCCCAAATTTGTATTCTGTTTTGCCCCCACAATATAATTATTACTAGTATCCTAAAAGCCACTGAGATACGTTTCCCACTTCCATTGTCCCTCCTTCAGTTATAGTACTGTCTCCAATGCTGCTGAGTATAGTCACTGATGTTTAGAACTTGGTAGCTGTTGTACGACATGACTTGACACAGTCAAATCAGAGGCCCCTAAGTTTAGAAGGAAGAAATCCCTTCCAGGAAAGCCACAGAATGACAAACTGAAACAAGACACAAAATGACTACTTGTTCTTTATTTCAAGTGTCCATTGTTCGACCTCCCATAATGCATCATGTTGAAGTCTTAACTGACCACAGTGCCAGGGGAGATTATGCCACCCATAGCCTACAATGGAAACTCTGACTTTTTACTATTCTTCATTCTGTTTTTTTGGGGGGGGCAGGGGGTGGTTTACCAGTACTGAGGCTTGAACTCACAACCTCACATACTCACTTTGCTCAAGGCTGGCACTCCATCACTTGAGCCACAGTTCCACTTCTGGCTTATTTTTTGCTGATTAATTGGTGACAAGAATCTTACAGACTTTCTCCTTGGGGCTGGCTTTGAACAGCAATCCTCAGGTCTCAGCCTCCTGAGTAGCTAGGATTACAAGCATAAGCCCCCAGTGCCTGGCTCATTCTGATTATTAAGTGCTGCCCACTAGGTGCCTACAGTCTGTGAGACATGACACATGGTGTAGCAGGTCAAAAACAGGAAGTCAAAATCCTACCTCTGTTATCACCTTCATCATGAAACCTGTTGTTGCATTGCAGATATATCTGCCCAACAAGAAGGAAAACTACCTTCTTATCGCACAGGACTAATGTTAGTAAACACACACACACACACACTTCAAATTCTAAAACATACAACAAATTCATCACAATTTTCCATAGAAAATTAATCCAAATTGTAAGGATGTAGTGTGCTACATGTTTCACATGTGTTGTTACAAGTGTCAAGAATGTGAGGTAACTTGTCCAGGTCACATAGCTGATGAACAGTAATGCTGACATTCTATCAAAGCTGTCATAGCACTGAGAACCTAGTCTATAAACACTCATCATTGCTCCTGCAGAAATGTAAGATGGTGAACCTACCCCATGGACCAGTCCACGAGTGTTACCACAGCCACCCACCTTACTTACCTTAACATCTCTCTTCAATCTGACATCACACTTACTCACAGAGCTAATCTGAGGGAGGCCTTCGTTGTTGAGTTGACTTTTTTTTCTTGGTAGGTAATCCTTTTTTTATAAAACATGTATACATGTTTTTCAAAAAATTTTATACATTCCCTTTAAAAAGTCAAATAGGAAAGCTACACAGTATAATGAGAAGTTTGGTAAATCTGCAGTATTCCTTATTCTCCATGTTTCACCCACCACCTCCCAGCCCAACCTGTCATTCTCCTCCAGCAGGATAACAGTGCCATGTACTGTTAACCAAAATCAAATCCTTCCACACATACAGTCCCACAACTTGTTTCCTAATCTAATATATGCAAGACAGATTTCCATAGAAATACACACAAACTTCATCTTAATAGCTATGGACTGCCTCCTTTGGATGGATAGGTAAGCTACTTGGTAATGTCTATGTGTCTACTTCTTTTTTTTCTTTTTTTTGTCAGTCGTAGGGCCTGAACGCTGGGCCTGGGTGCTGTCCCTCAGCTCTTCAACTCAAGGCTAGCACTCTACCACTTGAGCTATAGCACCACTTCTGGCTTTTTCTGCTTATGTGGGGCTGAAGAATTGAACCCAGGGCCCTCATGCATGTAAGGCAAGCATTCTACCACCGAGCCATCTTCCCAGCCCTCTACTTTTGTTATTATTAGAAAGCAGCAAGGAATAGCTTGTACATAAAACTTTGCAAATGTATGCACATTCTCCTATAAAAGTCATAAAATAAAAACTCATGAAAGTAGAAATGGCCAGTCAAAAAACCAAGCATTTTAAATTTGATATTGCCAAATTTATTGTAAACACATATGCCAATTTACAACCCCAAGAACAATAGTGTACACAGGTGTCTTTGTATCTATCTTTGCCAAATCAGGGGATTATCAGATTTTATAAATGCTATTTTACCCATTTATTTTCTATTTCTTTCATTATCAATGAACGTGATTTTTGTTTGCTTGTTTTTGAGACCTACACAGCCTTTTTATAATCTTTATGACTTAGTTTCATTTCACTTTTAGTTTTTAGTGTTTTTCTTTTCTCTTTTTATTTTGTAGGTATTACAAAAGAAAAATCCTTTTGTAACAAGTGTTGCTATATTTTTTTCCACACTGTCTTTTCACTTTCCTTATGGCATTTTTTTTAAAATAGAATTGTTTTGTTTTTATTTAGGCAAAGGATCTGTAGATCCTCATGTTTAGGATTCTAATTTTTATATAGAACTTAAAAGAGCCATATCCATTCCAAGATCATTTTTTAAATTCATAAGAATTTTTTTCTAGTGTTTTTATAGATCTGTATTTTTTCTTTGGTTTGGCCCTTCTCAGGTTCAGTTGGGTGTAAGGAAGGAAATATCTGGCTTCCTCAGCTGAGGCCATTACTCTTGCCAGGAAACCACACTACGTTCAAGTAACAAAAGGTTTGTTACACATACATGAAAATGTAGAACATGCTGTGCAAGCCAGCAACATTTCCTGGGTTACCTCAGCCTTGACCAGCTCTTTAGTTTGAATCCATGAAGACCTTGGCATGTAGCATGTGAAGCTGGCTAATGCAGGCCTCAGTTTACCTAGTGAATGCCCTGATATCAGTCATCTAGATGGCTCTTTTTATTTTGTTAATTTAATGATTCTTTTTTGCAGGGAAAGGGGAAGCAGCATTGGGATCTGAACTCTGATCTTCACGTTTGCTAACCAGGTGCTCTACCAGTGGAATCATGCTGGTTATTTTGGGGGTCTCACTTCCTCCCTAGAAATCCAACTAAGTTAGGAGTCATATTATAGCTAGGACAACAGGTATTCTTCACCAGGTCCAGTTGTCCATTGGGAAGGAGTCTCACAAAGTTTCTGTCCAGGCTAGCCTCAAACCAGGATCTTCCCAGTCCCAGCATTCCAAGTAGCTTATAGACAGAGCCACACAAGCACCTGTCTGTTTTGTTGATTCAAGAATGCTTAACTTTTTTTCCCCAGAGCCTCTTGGGCTGATTAATGTTCTCAAAATACATGGAACTGCAAGAGAAATAAATATATGTATGGCAATAGAGTTCCATCCACAGACCTATTGGTCAACTCACCTCAGGTTACAGGGACTTCCTTCCTGTTCCTGCCGTTCTAAATATAACACATTTTGGAGACAAGCACAAAACCCTCTCCCATGGATCAACATTCTTCCTGCAGCTTCTAGCTGCATTCTCTGATCCTGTGCTTTCCTGTGATTCAATGCCACCTTTAGCAACTGTTGACTTACTTAACTAGATCACAGTACACTATTTCACATCACATAGTCCTTGCCAGTTTATTAAGAAGTGGCCTTGATCAAGAAAAATGAACTTATTCAACAATATTCCTATTTTCTCTATCCTCTTTTGTTTCCATCGTCACTGGTTTGGGTCAATGTCAAAAAAAAAAATGTATTTTCCTACTTCTTCCTACAAGAACATCTGACCTTTCCATTATCTGATTTACAACTACATAGCACAGTCCTGTTATATAATGTGCAAAAATAATATAGTCTTACAGCTTAGATTTATGTGTCTATCACGAATTTGGTTGTTCTGTTAGTCGCTACATAGGTGAACTCTTCCCCATGTCACCATATGGAAAGGCCTTCTGGCTTCTGACTTAGGAAAGGAGCATGTTGCAGAAGATCATCTATGAGGAACTATTAACTGAGAAGATTTTGAGAACAGAAGGAATATGATAGAGTGGATTTGTGTGATGAGAGGAGCAATAAGGTATTTGGGAGTCGGACCTCACACAAAGGTAAACTTCTCACCTTGCAGACACAAGGAAGTTTGAACTTTATTTCATGTGGTTTGTCTGTGATGTGTGACACTATTGGATCAGTAGCCTTCATTCAAAGTCAACTCTTGATTAATGATGTCAGAGCCTCCAAGAATATCACCATATCAGGTTCTGTAGCCCACCTTTGACTTCAGAGGCTAAAGAAAATCAGTAAGTGGGGCTGGGAAGGTGGCTCAGTGGTAGAGCACTTGATTCCTCAGCACCACATAAGCAAAAAGAAAAAAGCCGGAACTGGCGCTGTGGCTCAAGTGGTAGAGCGCTAGCCTTGAGCTGAAGAGCTGAGGGACAGCGCCCAGGCCCAGAGTTCAGGCCCCACGACCGGACCAAAAAAAAAAAAAAAAGAAAATCAGTAAGCAAACTCTCAATCTTTTAGCGACTAGAGAATCTCTCCATCCCTCTCTCCCTTCTCCTTCCCTCCCTCCTCTCTTTCTCTTTCTCCTCTCTTCTCTCTCCTATCTCTCCTGTCTCTCTCTTCTCACCCTGCCAAAATTCCATGCTGAAATAGTACCCAAAAGGAAATAGTAAACAACATTATCAACTTAACTTTTCTCTTAGATGGACTACTTGGGCTACAAATACACACAATACACCCCAAAATTTTAGCTGCTACTTAACACATTTTTCACTGACCTATTACATTAGAAGGTACTATAGACATGAAAACATTTTTTAGAAAAACTCACAACTAGAGTATAAAGGTATAATTATCATTAACAACAATGGTAGTTTTCTGCACTGAACCTGGCACAACAGCATAAAAATTTCAAGTTATGAACCATGTAAATTTTACTTTAGACCTCTTTCTACATGTAGACTTCCTATTAGCTCAACACAAGGCCAAAAAGAGACTACAGAAGCCATCTAATCTAACCCTTACTACAGAAGAGGAAATATGAGTATCAGGAAGGTTAATTGAAGATCTGTGAGTCAACAGAGAACTGAAACAGAAACCTCAGATCTACTAATTTTGTGACATTTCACTTACCTTAGGCAGCCTAGAGAAACAAATGGAAAGGGTTTCATCAACAGTTTTACAAAGCCCTGCTGGATTGTCTGTCTTCCTTTGGCTCCTCCTATCTGTCTCCAGTTTTCCCTACTGTACTCTCTCTTTTACATAAACCCACCCAACTGATTTCTTGCCTTCTAGTTTCCAGTTGAGGTTAGTCAAAAGGCAGCCACTGCTGGATGCTGGTGGCTCACACCTGCAATCCTAGCTACTCAGGAGGCTGAGATCTGAGGATCACAGTTCAAAGCCAGCCCAGGCAGGGAAGTCTATGAGACACTTATCTCCAATTAACCACTAGAAAACCAGAAGTGGTGATGTGGCTCAAGTGCTAGAGCACTGACCATGAGCCAAAGAGCTGAGGGACAGAACCCAGGCCCAGAGTTCAAGCCCCAGGACTGACCAGAAAAAAAAAGGCAGCCACAAGTGAGCAGATGAGGGATAGAAGGGTCAGAATGCTTACTCCCTGATTCCTTCCCTTTCCCCCATCCTTGTCAGTGTTAGCTGAGAATTCCACACAGCTTTCTCCCTTTCCTCTAAGGGATGTATTCGTTTCTTAGTACTGCTGTAACAAATTACCATGCTTAAAACAACAGAATGTGTCTCATAGTTCTAAGAGATTAAAAGTTTGCCATCAAGATATTAGCAGGGACATGCTGTCTCTGTGTCTCTGAAAAGTATAGGGAGAGGGGGGACTTTTTTTTTTTTACCATTTCCAGACTTTTGGTGGCTGCTAAAGGTTCTTGGCATCTCTTGGCTTATAGATTCATCTTGTTGTCTCTCCCTTTGCTGTCCACGTTGCTTTGCCTGTGTCTCCTCTGTCCCTTCTCATAAGGATGCTGTATTTGGATAAAGGTCGACTGCAACTTGATTATATCTATAACACCTATGAAAATTATCTTTCCAAAGAAAATCACATTCATAGAAACCAGAGACTGCAACTTCAACATTTTTTAAGAGATACAATGTAACTATAGCAGAGTGTTAATAGCATCCTGTTGTAACTGCCCTAGGGAGTTGCATGAATCCTTCTGAATTTCATGTATTCTGTCTGTATGATACTGTCTGTTACTGTTATAAGCACTCTTTGATTTCTAGTTATGACATAGAAAGCCACATAGAAAGCCCCTATAGTATGTCCCCCATCCCATGGTTTATCCCCTGTTGTCACTGCATTCAATTTTGCTACCCTGGATATTTTATATATGTTTATCTGAACTAATGAAGTGGAACAACAAAATGGTGAGACAAAGGACAAAGACAGAATACGCAGACTATTTCCCTTTTTTTTTTTTTTATCTTGTGCGGGCCCTGTGGTTTGAACTCAGGACCTTGGCACTATCCTTGGGCTTCTTTGCTCAAAGTTAGTGCTCTACCACTTGAGCCAGAGCTCCATTTCTGGCTTTTTTTTTTTTTTTAGTAATTTATTGGAGATAAGAGTCTCACAGACTTTCCTGCCCAAGCAGGCTTCAAACTGCAATCCTCAGATTAGAGCTTCCTAAGTAATTAAGATCAGCACCCGGCGACTATTTGTCTTTTAGCAGAACACTAAATGGCAGCAGTCATGAAAGTGAGTTCAAAGAAAGCAACTAAAGTGTTAAATTCTTAAAGGTCAAATATGGGTGAATAGTATAAACTCCCTTGAATCCTATATGCATCCATCCTATATCCATCCACTTGTTGGTTCTTTTTCATGATCTTGACCAAGTACTCTTGAAGAAAACTGAAGACAGGACAAGAAATCCAAGTTAATCCCTACAGTGGTGCTGATATTGTACTTATGAACAGCTCCTGTTGCAGAGGTACAAACACCAAGTCTCACCTACTTCCCAGACCCTTGCAAATGCAGCAAGTGCCTAAGATGATAGGAGGAAGGAAGGCAGGAATGCCTTCCACTTTCAGAGCCTTGACCAAGGTTCCTGCTGCCCCAAGAGAATGAAGTAAGAAAGCTTCTGGAGGATAAAACACATTCTCCAGCCATTGTCCTGTATTAATTCAACAAAGTGTCCTGCTGGGCACCAGTGGTCCACATCTGTAATCACAGCTATTCAGGAAGCTGAGATCTGGTAATGGAGGCTCTGAGTCAGCCTAGGCAGGCAAATCCCAGAGACCTCTTATCTCTAATTAACCAGCAAAAAGCCAGAACTTGAAGAGTGGCTCAGGTTCAGGTGGTAGAGTGCCAGCCTTGAGTATAAAAGCCAGGTGAGAGCAAGAGGCCCTGAGTTCAAACCCAGTAACAGCACAAAAAGGAAACACGTCCTGTTCTCTCTGAAGGCAGAAATGTCTGACTGGATAGGAAGCTCCACAGACACAAGCAGTCTTTGGATAAAGCAGGAGCAAACAAGGGAGAAGAAACATAAAGAAAATGGCCCCACTGAAGCTCAAAGAAACAGGAACTACTTGGATAGTAGTCTAAACCCAAAGTCATCTAAACCTCTTTTAGAAAATAAAAACCCCTGCCTGGTACAATCATAAATTCACAATAAAAATAATAATAATAATAAAAAGCAAAAACAGGCCATATTTGAAGGGCTGAGAGTTAAAGTATTATCAGAGATCTTATCTGTGATGGTGCAGAAGCTACTAAATACTAAGGGAGGCATAAATATTGAGTAAAATCTCTTCTACCACCCCTAGCCCTATATGAAGTACAAAGTAGCAGCAGTACACCACTAAAGGAATGTGAAGCCCATAGTTTACAGACAATAACTACATACAGCAAGAATATGTCATAAAGGCAAAATAAAAATATTTTCTGGAAAATAAAGCCTGAGGAAATCCACTAACTGTAGACTTGCATTCTTAAAAAAGTTTTTTTAAAAAGTTCTGCAGTTAAAAGACAACAAGATGATAATAAAAGATGAAAATGTGGAGCTGGAGATGTCGTTCAAGAGGTAGAGTGCCTGTGTAGCAAACACAAGGCCCTGAGTTCAAATCCAAATGCTACCAAAAAAAAAGATTGAAATTTGGATGTACACAAAGAAATGAAAAGCAATGAAACTGGTAAAATTCAGAATGCAGGTAAAAATGCTTTTCATTTTCAGTCTCCTTAAAGAAAATGAAAGCAAAATAATAACAATATACTGTGGTGTAACCTATGCAAGAGTAAAACATGACAACACAAAAGATGATAAAATAAAAGTATACTGTCATAAGTTTATATGATATGAGAAATATACAACATTATTTAAAGGTGCACTGTAGTATGATAATATGTATTTTGTAAACCTTACACCAATCACTAAACAATAAAAAGAGATAATAATCTCATAATAGAATCATGAAAAATAATCCTGATTAAGTCAGAAAAGGCATAACAGAAAAAAACTGACAAATGAAAAAGAGTGGCAAATTTTAGGTTTACATCCAACCTCATGAAGTATCATGTTTACAACAATAAGGTCCAAACATCCCCATTATAAGGCAGAGATTGTCAACCTGGAAAAATAGCAAAATATTTGAAGCACAAACTCAACGGAGAACTAGGTACATCCACATGACATTGACACTGGAGAAATCAACGTTTGCATATCAATTAATTGACAGAACAAGTATAGAAGAAATTAGTATGGATACAGAAAATCTAAATAACATTATAAGCCAACTTGACCTAAGGCCACAGACAGAAGCAACAGCACATAAAATATTCACTAACGTGCCATATTCTCAGCTACTTAAAAAACTAACAAAATGAAACAAATGCAAGGGATGTGGATTTAAACTACAAATCAAACCAAAAAGACCTGGAAATGCATCAAATACTTGGAAATACTTACTTTCAAGTAAGAAAAATCACAATGGAAACTAGACAATGCTTGGTATTCGATAAAGATGAAAACATAAAACATCAAAATTAATGTACAGATCAAGCAGCGTTTAGAGAAAAACTTACAGAATTAAATGCTTATATTAGAAAAGAGAAAAAAAAAAAGTCTTAAGCCAGTTAACCTAACTAGAAGGAGGAAGATCAAATTATACCCACAATGAGCAGAAGGAAAAAAATAAGGCAAGAGCAGAAATCAGTAAAATGGAAAAAGAAGACCAAACTGAGTTCCAAAAGACAAAGGAACATGGCAGAGAGATATGTTGCTAAGTTTTGAGAACTAAATAATGCAAAACCGTTTTCATATCTCCAGCCATTTTTTGGTGTTTCCTCGTAGAACTGTTCATTTGCTACTACCGTGATCACCTGGGTAAGAGAGTAGGACCATATTTACTATGAGTTATAAGCAGACAATATTTACAGGTTAGGTATCCACATTAATAACTTGCCAACAGGCTGAGCTAAGAGATAATTTTAAAACTGTTACCAGATCGCATTGCCTCCCACTCTTTCCTGTTTCCTTCCCTACACTACAGGCATTTTGTTCCCTGCCTTCTGGTGTCCCTAGAGGAAAGTAAATGAAAAGTGAAATCCAAATGTTTAGCCATGGCTGACTTATGGAAACATCAGGACATGTTCTCAATACTGAAGGAAATGCTTCTTACCAGTGTTTGTGTCAAAGACGACAACCTAGATTCTCCATGAACATCTCAAACATAGTACCCATTGGTTGAAAATCAGCTGTTTATAATCTTTCCTAGCAGAATGACCTTTTCAACTCACACCCCTTCTGGCTGTCTGGTGCCAGAACTAATAGTGGCCTCTAAGTACCACCTGGTCTGGCTCTGCCTTTCCCAGACTTTGCTCCCTGTTCCAGATGAGTCCTCATCTTGGCCCTTTTCCACTTCCTCTCACTTCTTCAAAACCTGGTTTGTAACAGCTGAAAACTTCATCCACATTTAACACCAAATCCTATTAGAAGGGATAGTATTTAAAAAAAAAAAAAAAAGAGTCCAAAAGGGTCACCATTGGGAAAGCAAAGGGTTGCAGGACGGTTCAGTCCTGAAGTTAATACACAACAATGATCTGATCACAATGCCAATACACTCAAAACATTTCCCCATAGGAACATTCGCACTGCTTCACATCTTCAGCCTGACAGTGCTCCCTGGAAGTGCTCCTTCTCTTACAGGCAAGCAGAGCTGGCATGGGTCACTATCAGCATCATGAGATCACAATTGTGTCATGTGCATCTTTATGCTCCTAAGGCCTAAAGCAGTTCCCAGCGCATGGTAGGCCTTCAATGGCTCTTTGTTGAGTGACTGGAAGGAGTAAACAACAAAGCGGTGACCGTACAGAGCTGTCTCTGGCTCCCACCCAGTCAGCCCGGCTAAGTTATCTCTCTGGCCACTGTCCTAAGGAAGCAAAGCCGTTAGCCATAACAAAAACATGCATGGCATGGCTCCTTCATGGAAAAGGCAGTCTGAAGAAATAAAATGTGAATTCTGACAATAAAGAGCACTCATTCCAGTGAGGGAAGCAATCCAATTCCAGCTGATTGCTCAGGGAGGGGATTCCGAGAATAAGGGGCTTAAGAAGCAGCATTTGCACTAAATCCTCGAAGTCATGTCGTTTCTTCACTATTTAATCTTAACTCAGGACATTTTGGACCCAGTACTGTATAACCAACACTAACAGTGTTGCAAATCCAGGAAACGAAGCAACTATAATAGTTATCAACTTTCATCCCATCTCCTCCTGCTATTATCTTCCTCCTGAGAGAGAACAGCAGAGGACCCTTCGAGTACTCCACAGTGTTAAGCAGTGAGTTCCTACGGAGGAATACATTCAAGATGAGGGAGGACCATCCAAGGTGTAGACAAGGCTGCTCTCACACAGTGTCAAGAGTGTCTGTTCTCCAAACAGACAGGAGACACAGTTCACTGGGCTTTCCGGAGACCATTCAAAAAAGTTTTGCCTCAGAAGTGGGGAATGAGCTGGGCACCAGTAGCTCACACCTGTAATCCTAGCTACTCAGGAGGCTGAGATCTGAGGATCACAGTTCAAAGCCAGCCCAGGCAGGAGAGACCGTGAGACTCTGATCTCCAATTAACCACCAAAAAACGAAGTAGGCTGAGGCTCAAATGGTAGAGCGCTTGCCTTGAGCTGAAGAGTGCAAGCACAGTGCCCAGGCCCAGAGTTCAAGCCCCATGACCGACAAGAAAAAAGGGGGGGAAGGGGGGATTGTTTATCCCTAAACTGACCAATGTATAGAATCACTTCATTTTTTAAAAAATAGTCTTAGAAAGAATAACACTGTTTCTATGTTACAAAACCACCTCCCAGAACAAAAAAACATTTATAGGAATACAAAAATACACATTGCTGCCTTGCTTTGTATAGCAGTTTTGAAAATCTGACACTAGTCTAATTCTCTTATCTTTATAAGCAGTTACATCCTTTCTGCCTAAGAAGAAACTTTTTTTTTTTCTTGGTCAGTCATGGGGCTTGAACTCTGGGCCTGGGTGCTGTCTGTCCCTGCTCTTCAGCTTAAGGCAAGTGCTCTACCACTTGAACCTCAGTGCCATTTCTGGATTTCTAGTCGTTTACTGGAGATAAGAGCTTCCCAGACTTTCCTGCCTGGGCTGGCTTTGACCGGAGATCCTCAGATCTCAGCCTCCTGAGTAGCTAGGATTACAGGAGTGAGCCACCAGCACCTGGCTAACTACTTTTTATTTTTAAGAAGCAATTGATGTGCCCATGTAACTGTAATTGTAACCCCTCTGTACAGTATTTTCACAATAAAAAAATAATAAAATAAAATAAAGAAGCAATTGATGCACTGGCTAAATCTGAGATTAGACTGTCTTTGATTCTTTTTGCCAGGTAGTTCCTTTCAATCCATTGATTTAGGGGCTTTTCTATTTTTTTCTACACTTTTACGTATTACCTGTGTTCTACCGTTTTATTTTCCTTCTTCAGGGACTTTACTTTCTAGGCTTTTTTTTTTTAGGGGTCGGTAAAGTATTTTGTTTTGTTTTTGGTACTGGGGTTTGAACTTGTTCATAGTAAGCAGACACTCTGCCACTTGAGCCACATCTCCAGACCTGTGAACTTTTCTACTGATCTTTTTCCTTTACTCATTTTTACTCCTGTGGTAGTCTTCCTGCCCTTGTTAAATTTTCATATATTCATTCTTGTGTATTTTATAATTTAGTCTTTATTACTGAGATCTTGTCCAGTTCTTCTATTTCTTTTCTAACAAACTCTTTTGCTGTCACTGCTTATCGTCCATTTCTGCTTTTAGTTTTTGAATGTTAGATATTCAAATGCTTGTTTCCATGTAGTTAATTCCTTGGGGAGTATAGACCTACAGTTTTATTCTGTTTCATGGTTATTTTTCAAGCAGGGAATTTTTCTCAGTTGATTTGCATGCAAATTCATTTCCTGATTTTCTGAAATATTTCTGTAGAAACTTTTCCTTTCCATTTGTTTATTTCATGATACTGCAGTATTTTAGGAGAATCCTAGATTAATTTAGTGTGTTGTCTAGAAAATCTCAGATCCATGTCTCTCCCTCTGAGAGCACCCACACTCTGCAAGAGCGTGCTTCTGTCTTTCTGCTTGTCTGTTTGTCTGGTTTTTGTCTGTTTGTCTGCCTGCCAGCTTATTGACTTACTCAATAATGTTTTGCCAAGTTTTCTTACCGTTAGAAAAATAAAAGGAAATCTCAGATCCTTCAACGGGGGTTGTTTGTTTGTGCTGACAGTGATAGGAGGTTTATGAAGCTTTCAGGTTGTTTTGATCTCTTTGACACTAGAGGATCCTAAGTTTTCCATCATTTCACCTTTTCTTCTTTGCCATACAATTTTTAAGGGATAATTTCCCTGTCCCTTTTGCCTTTCCTCTCCCAAGCTTTCTTCCTCAGGTTTTCCTTTCAGGTTTTCCTTATTAAATAGAATCTATGGCTTTCAATTAAATATCTGGCTTTTTAATTATTATTACATCTGCTCCTTTGAGTCCTGGATGCTTTGGGTCCCTTCTCTGCTGCCATGTTCTTAGTGTTCTCAGAGATGGGCTTTGCCACCTCACACTCCTCACACCCCTCCTTACTGTTCTCTTGCGTTTCCCTCCCCACCACTTCCCTTGACCTGCCTTTGCTGTCCTCAAAGGAGTCTGTGAGACCATCTCACTAGTGTTGGCTGACTTTCAAGCTTGCAAACATATATTTGACAGTTTTGTCCTTTGACCTTAAAAGTAAGGGATGTTGTCATAGAATTTTCACAGATGTGCATTTATTTCACCTTACTCAATGAGGAAATACTTGAGCAGATTGTTTATTATTTGTCTACTGTAGACAAACAGTAAATGACCTGTTTGAACTACAATATACATACGATAGGCACACATATCATGAGTGCTATGGTTTGAGTAACTGTCCCCCACAGAGGTGACACCCTTGGGAAGTGAGAGAAGTTTGGAGAGCAAAGGCCTGTGGGAGTTCCTCAGGCATTGAGAGGTACTACCCAGGGGATTATGGGAACTTGGCTGCTTGATGACCATGTGTGAATGGTTTTATCCAACCATACACTCCCACCATGATGTGCTGTCTCACCACAGGCTATACCCAGCAGCTGGAATTTCCAAATCTGTGAGCCAAAATCAACCTTTTTGCTCTTCATAAGTTTATTGCCTCGTGTATTTTGTCATAATGATGGCAATTTGAGTTCCACAATAGGTATAGAGCTCAATAAATGTTCACAAATTGCACACTTATGTGTCCAACCACAAGATCAAGAAAAAGAATTTGCCAGAACCAGAGAACCCACTCGTGCTTTCTTCAAAATAATACCTCCTCCCAAAGAGTAATCACAGTACAGATCTGCTCTGCCCATTTTTGTATACTGCAGAGATGAAATCATACATGTACTGTATGCTTATGGGCCTGATTTCTTTCATGTTCATGAGATTCAGCCATGGTACACAGTTTGTTCATTCTCAGTGTTGAATACTAGGCCATTCAGAAGTATGTCACAATTAATGTACCCATTCTGTAGTACTTAAAAGTAAGTTTTTAGCTACTTTGAATAATGTTGTTGTGAGCCTTCTTGTGTGTACCTTATACCTTTGTTGAAGAGATAGATAGATAGATAGATAGATAGATAGATAGATAGATAGATAGATAGATAGATAGATAGATAGATAGAAACATTTCTGTTATACATAGGAGTAAAGTTGCATATTCATGAATAGGGTTATGTAAAAATTCTTGCTTCAGCACATCAATGTCAAAATATAACATTGTCCACTTTTTTATTTTATTTGTTCTGATCTGTTTTGGTGGTAGGTAGTATTATATATCTTAGTATAATTAAGTATCTAGTCATCTTTTCATAACCACTTAGTGCTCCTCTTTTGAAGAAGTCTGTTTTGACCATTTTTCCTGTGCTCATAACTTCATTTTAGATCTCCCTGATGACTAAGGATGTTGCCATGCTCCCAAACCAAATTAGTCACAGAGCTAAAGAGAAACTTCAACCAATACTAGATTCTCCAAGCTTTGCTACATTACAATAAAGAGTTTGCTGGGCACCAGTGGCTGGCACCTGCAATCCTAGCTACACTGAAGGCTGAGAACTGAAGATCATGGTTAAAAGCCAGCCCAGCAGGAAAGCTTGTGAAACTATTATCTCCAATTAACCACCAAAAAGCCAGAAGTGGACCTATGCCTCAGTGGTAGAACACTAGCCTTAAACACAAAATCTCAGAGATAGTACCTAAGCCTTGAGTTCAAGTCCCAGGACTGGCAGAGAGAGAGAGAGAGAGAGTTTGGAGGTGAGCCTGATCATATTTGGTAATTGTTTAGGGGGGGGGGGGTTGAGGTAGCTAATGACCTGGCCATAGTGGGTGCAATAGATTATGGAAAGAAAGAGTCTATCTGCAAATGAAACAGTTGGAAGATAATTTGCATAAGTCAGAAAGAGATGCAATAAAATTAAAATATCAAAGAGAATTTACAAAGTAACATTTGACAGCAATGAAATTTTTTTCTAATCATTTTTTAGTTCAGGAGAAGAAACAAATAGTCATAACACAGACAGAATTAGGAAAGTCAGAAGAATGGACTATTTTGGAAAAATATGATTTTGATGTAAAATACAATGATTTTTTACAGGTCAGCAGGACATCCAGAGAAAACTATCAGAAAACTGAAAATAGGAATCTTAGTTCAGGAGATCTAGGCTAAAGATAAAGAGTTTCGAATCATCTTCTGAAAGAGGACTTTAAGTGAAAATAATGTAAAAAAAAAAAAAAACAACAGGACACAGAATCAAGAAGAGTATGGAGAAGAAATGAATTTAAAGAAATAGCCAAAGGAAAGGGGAGTATATAGGAAAGAGAGAAGCTAGAAAAGAATTAGAAAACTATTATGACACACATCTCAAAGAAATAAGCCTCAAAGCAAGAGATGATCAACACAGAAACCTCAGAGATGCAAAAGAGTGTGAAATGTGGGGGAAGAGAAAAGCCTCTGGATTAGCAAACATGTTGTCATTGGTGACAGCAGAGAATCAGTTCCGTGGAGCGCTAGAGATGAAAGTCATGTCCCAAGATTCAGAAATGAGTCGATAATGAGCACAGCTAGCAATATATTAATAGAACACTCTATCAATGACTTCAATTGTGAAAAGCTAAAAAGAATTAGGTCAGGAATAAGAGAAGTCAGAGAGTCAAATGAAAACTTTTTCACAATGGAAATCGATGCTTATTTTCGAGAGCCATAAAGATGCGGTTTTGGAAGATTGAGATTCACTGATAATATTGGAAATACAAAAGGATAATTCCAGACCTACTATTGCATAGGATAAGAAGTTTGGTGTGTGTGTGTGTGTGTGTGTGTGTGTGTGTGTGTGTGTGTGTGTGTGTGTGTGTGTGTGTGTGTGTGTGAGCCAGTACTGGGGTTTGAAATCAGGTTCTGGACATTGTCCCTTAACTTTTTCACTCAAGACTGATGATCTATCCTTTAAGCCACAGCTCCACTCCTCAGCTTATTGCTGATTAATTAGAGATAAGAGTCTCAGACTTTTCCTGCCCAGACTGGCTTCAACCTGAAATCCTCAAATCTCAGCTTCCCGAATAGCTAGGATTATAGATGCAAGCCAACTGATGGCTGGTTTAGAATATCCTTTTTTGGAAGATTTGAAAAGCGTAAAGATCTCTGCTTCTGAGAAAAAAAATTCCAAAACATGTCCTTCTTCAAAGCATGCTGGATAAAATATAACAATCAAAAAAAAAGAGTATGCAAAAAAAAAGAGTCAGAAATAAGAAGGAGCTAAAATCTAGCAAGAGGTAACTCTCCCAAGTTGCTAACAGTTATCGAGGGAGGGAGGAGAGGCTGAGTATTGTTATTGGTAAACTTCCAGGTTTGATTGGGAATCAGAATCAAGCCTTCATTAAGACAGAAACTTTTAAAATCTCATCTCATAAAACAGTATGTTAAGAGAGAAGGCAAACCAATCAGAAGCACAGGGAGAGATTACATTTAAAAAAAACAATTTCAAATATGGATTCGAGAATCAGTTCAGTTGAAGAGTGCTGCAGTAGCAAGTGCAAAACCCTGAGTTCGGTCCTCAGGACAGGAGTGAGGGAAAAAGACTGTCTCGGGCCTAGGCCTTGGGTAGAAAGATCTTCTCCCCCAGAAATAGATACACCTGGGTTGCAGACACAGTTTTTGTTTGAGTTTATACTAGCCATCTGGCATGCTAACTCAAAGGAATCAACAGAAAAATCCTTTCCAGGCTGCTAATACATGGGAACACTAATGTAAAACAACTCTGAAAGGCTGATCCCAACCCAGGTTATACAGGAGCATAGTATCCATGAAGGCAAACTTGGAGTTCAGTAACACATGAGTATTAGTTCATACTGTAAATAGGTCAGGAATCGGTCAACCATGAGCAGAAATAGATCCTCAGTAAAACCAGATAATTAAACAACTGAATAAGACTATAAAATCATTATGTTTAAAATGATTAAGGACATAAAAGAAGATATTTTATGCCTAGCTACAGCAATAAGACAAGATGCAGACATAAAGGGGATCCAAATAGGGAAAGAAGAAATAAAACTCTCCCTCTTTGCAGATTTTATGATCTTGTATTTAAAGAATCCCATAGACTCCACTCCCAAATTACTCAAGCTGATTCAAAACTTTGGCAAAATAGCAGGGTATAAAATTAACCCCCCAAAATCAATGGCTTTTCTGTATGCCAACAAGGAGAAAAGTGTGGCTGAAATTAGGAAAGCAACTCCATTTGTAATAGCCCCACAAAAAATAAAATACCTAGGAATTAACTTAACCAAAGATGTGAAGGACCTCTATGATGAAAACTGTAAAATCTTGAAAAAGGAAATTAAAACAGAACTTAGAAAATGGCAAAGCCTCCCATGCTCCTGGATTGGAAAGATTAACATCATGAAAATGGCAATACTTCCCAGGGCTATCTACAAATTCAACGCGATACCTATCAAAATTCCAACCTCATTCTTCAAGGAAATAGAAGAGGCAATCCAAAAATTCATATGGAACAATAAAAGACCCCGAATAGCAAAAACGCTCCTCAACGGAAAGAACACTGCTGGAGGAATATCAACACCAAATTTCAAACTCTACTATAAAGCCATAGTAATCAAAACAGCTTGGTATTGGCATAAGAACAGACCTCAGGACCAATGGAATAGAATTGAAAACCCAGAAATGAACCTACAGACCTATAGCCATCTAATCTTCGATAAGGGAGCTAAAACAATAGAATGGAAAAAAGACAGCCTCTTCAGTAAATGGTGCTGGCAAAATTGGTTAACTACTTGTAGAAAACTAAAACTAGATCCTTATATATCACCCTGCACCAGAATCAACTCCAAATGGATCAAAGACCTCGAAGTCAAAGCAGACACTCTGAAAACATTACAGGATGGAATAGGAGAAACCCTAGGTCTCCTTGGCTCAGGCTGAAATTTTCTGAATAGAGACCTGGAAACACAACAAATCAAAGAAAGGTTGGACAAATGGGATTGCATGAAGTTGCAGAGCTTCTGCATGGCAAAAGACATAGCTAGCGAGATCAATAGAAAGCCCTCGAATTGGGAGAAGATCTTCACTAGCCATACAACAGACAAGGGTCTCATATCTAAAATATACTTGGAACTCAAAACATTAAATCCCCCAACAACAAATCCTCAAAGAAACAACTGCCCAATAAATAAGTGGGCTAAAGACTTAAAGAGAAACTTCTTTGAAGAAGAAAGAAGGATGGCCAATAGACACATGAAGAAATGCTCAACCTCTCTAGCCATAAAAGAAATGCAAATCAAAACAACATTGAGATACCACCTCACTCCAGTTAGAATGGCAAAAATCAAGAACTCTAACAACAGATGCTGGAGGGGATGTGGACAGAAGGGAACCTTAATTCATTGTTGGTGGGAATGTAAACTTGTTCAACCATTTTGGAAAGCAGTATGGAGGTTCCTCAAAAGACTTCACATAGAGCTCCCCTATGACCCAGCAATCCCACTTTTGGGTATTTACCCAAATGTTTACAAACAAGACCACACTAAAGCTACCAGCACAACTATGTTTATTGCAGCATTATTTACCATAGCTAAGATATGGAACCAGCCCAGATGCCCCTCAGTAGATGAATGGATCAAGAAAATGTGGTATATATACACAATGGAATTCTATGCCTCCATCAGAAAGAATGACATTGCCCCATTTGTTAGGAAATGGAAAAACTTGGAAAAAATTATATTAAGTGAAGTAAGCCAGGCCCAAAGAAACATAGGTCCCATGGTTTCCCTTATTTGCAATATCTAGTATATGTATGAGTCAAGCGGAAAAGGTCAGATAATGTGATGTTAGGGAAATGAACCCTTAGATATGTATTTTAATGCTTTTTTCTTTCATGCATTTGTTTCTAACGAATTTATAAGATTACCTCTTTGTTGTTTTGTATGTCCCTCCCCCACAGTATAACCCCTGCTTTCACTATATTTGATGTCAGTATAACTTGTAGAGGAGATGGGGAAAAACAAGTCGTTTAAGGATACAGGTGGACCTGTTGCAACAATGAGAAGTACAAGGTCATGTCGAAAACGAGCTTTACAACGTTGGGGGGAGGAGGAGGCGGGGAGGATTGGGGGGGAGGCTGGGAAGGGATGTGAAGGGTAAACAAAGGAGGAGGCTGCAATGCTTGATAAGTAATGTATGCATTATCCTGCCCATGTAATTGTAACCCCTCAGTACAGTGTGTTCACAAAAATAAAATAAAATAATAAAAAAGAAGATATTTTAAAAACTTAAGAGCAATACACTTTAAAAACTAAAATAAGGGAAAAAAATTAAAAGCTAAGAAGAAAGGTATATTAAAGATAATCGCATAAAATTTCTAAGAATAAAAATACCTATGCCTGCTGGGAGCCAGTGGCTCACGCCTATAATCCTAACTAGTCAGGAAGCTGAGGTCTAAGGATCATGGCTCAAAGCCAGCCCAGGCAGGAAAGTCCTTATCTCCAATTGAGCACAGCAAATCAGAAGTGGTTCTGTGGCTCAAGTGGTAGAGTGCTCGCCTTGACCTGAAGAGCTTAGGGACATCACCCAGGCCCAGAGTTCAAGCCCCATGACCAACAAAAAACAAAACAAAAAAGCAACTATTCCTGAGTTATAAAATTCTACAGATCCAATAAACTGCAGTCAACAT
Organism: Dipodomys spectabilis; assembly: GCF_019054845.1. Classification (NCBI taxonomy): domain Eukaryota; kingdom Metazoa; phylum Chordata; class Mammalia; order Rodentia; family Heteromyidae; genus Dipodomys; species Dipodomys spectabilis. The sequence goes on along the minus strand of NW_024870686.1, from coordinate 7,206,938 downwards.
GAAAAAAGGAAGAATTGGTGTACACAGGTGCCCCTGAAGAAATTGTTCATCATGAGTCTCAAAGATAGGACAGTACTAGGCAAGGTTAAGAGAGTGAATCAAATAGAAAAGCTTTGTACAACCCCTACAAAGAGTTCTAGGAGCTTCAATGACAGGTGAGAAATGATTGTGTTTTGAAGACCCAAACAAATCTAAGAAGCTCGATTTAAAACTGGTTGTTTCCACTTTGGAAAGCAGTAGGGAGGATCTCAAAAGAGTTCACATAGAGTTCACCTACGACCCAGCAATCCCACTTTTGGGCATTTACCCAAATGATCACAAACAAGGCCATACTAAAGCTACCAGCACAACTATGTTTATAACAGCATTATTCACCATAACTAAGATATGGAACCAACCCTGATGCCCCTCAGTAGATGAATGGATCAAGAAAATGTGGGAGATATATATGTGTGTGTGTGTGTGTGTGTGTGTATGTGTGTGTGTGTGTGTGTGTGTGTGTGTGTGTGTGTGTGTGTGTGTGTGTATTGCAATTCTATGCCTCCATCAGAAAGAATGACACCACCCCATTGGTTAGGAAATGAAAAGACTTGGGGAAAAAATTATATTAAGTGAAGTAAGCCAGACCCAAAGAAACATAGGTCCCATGCTCTCCCTTATTTGCAATAACTAGAATACATCTAGGATAATCTTACCAAACAAGCAGAAAAGGTCAAAGGCTATAAAGATATGACTATATAAGATGATGCTAAGCGAAATGAACCCCGAGACAGGGACACAAGAGGTTTTGTCACTGCTGTTTTTAATGTACTATGTGGGGTTTTTTGTTTCTTTTGTATGTTATTCCCCCATGATATAACCCCAGTTGTCACTGGGTTTGATTCCGGTACCCTGCATCTTGTATATACATTTTTCTAATTTGGGGAGGAGAAGGTAAATAACAAAATGCTGAAGCAAGGATACAGGTTGACCCATTGTAACAATGAGGCATACAAGACACTATGTTAGAAACAAATTTTATAACTTGGGGGAAGAAGGAGGAGTTAGGGAGGTAGAAAGGGAAGGGATCATAGGGGAAAAACAAAGGAGGGGATAAGAATGCTCAATAGGAAATGTACTCATTACCTTACTCATGTAACTGAAACACTTCTGTATAGTATCTTTACAATAAAAAATATATAACATAAATAAATAAAATTGGTTGTTAACATGATTAATATAGGAGGTATGAGAGAGAGAGAGAGAGAGAGAAAGCATATACATGGGCTTAAACTCAGCTTTTAAACCTCAAGCTCTTGCTTACCTCTATCACTCAAGGCTGGTGATCCACTACTTGAGCAACACCTCCACTTCTAACTTTTTGCTTGTTAATTACAGATAATAGTCTCAAGGATTTGCCTATCCTGGTTTCAACCAAGATCCTCAGATCTCAGCTTCTTGAGTAGACACCAGCACCTAGTATGAATCACCAGCACCTGGCATAGGTCTTTTGATTATTTTATTTATAGTCTGCTCTCCTTTTGGTGAAGTTCTTTGGTAACTACAACCTACAAGTCACAACATACCTCCTGCTGATATACTTCTTGTCTAAAGCAATGGAGGTTCCCCACATGCTGTTATCACCCCAACTGAACTGCAGAATTCCAAAAGAGAAAGCCATACATCTCCTTTGTATTTCCTATATTGCCTGGTATTATTTAAGCTAAGTCAGAATTTAAAGACAGAGGAAATCAAATTGAAGTTAAAAGCCTGTAGGGAGGGTAAAGGGGGAGCACAAAAATGGAGGGACAAAGTATGAACAAATGCAGCAGTGGCACTCATTAGATACTATGTTGAAAATGAACTATACACATTGTGGGTGGGGATGGGAGGGGGAAACAGAGAGAGCAAGGAGAGGGGTCACATTGTCTAAAAAATCTACTCTTCATCTGACTTATGTAGCTATAAACGTTTTGTACATCACCTTTATAATAACAATACAAAATTAATAACAATAATAACCTATATTTTAATCACTTAGCTTGCATTTTGTTTTAATAAAGGCATATTATTTAGCTTTTGCATAGATAAAATATATGCAATTCAAGAATATGTACGCTTCAACCAAGAGTAGCTGAGCTTGATTGAGTTTAGCTCACAAGCATTATCTTCAGCTGAAAATTCCCTTAAGTATTCATTCTTTCAGAATGCACCCTGCAAGTATGCATGCTGAGCATATTTTGTAAATCAAACTATAAATAACCATAATAAATGTCATATGTAAATAGATCTATTTTTGAGGTTTCTGAGTAACAACAGAGGATCTGAGTAATTTTTTGAATGGCTGACAAATATTTCTGCTTTAGCATTTGGATATCTCCCAAACAACTGAGAAAATTTTCCTGAAGCCTCATCTACAGTTCTCTGTATAGTTAAAATAAATGGACATGTGAAAATTCACTTCTCAGAAAGGTGATTCGTGAGCAAGTCCACTAGCAATGAAAAGGAAGGAGTTGAGCTACATTTATTAATAGCCACCATCCTTGCATTTGCAGGATTTCAATCCAATGGCACAGAAAGAACACAAGATGTAGACCTAACAGTATAACCAGTTGAAAATATGCAAGGACTCACAATTCATAATGGCACAACACTGCATCTATTTCCAGATAAAATTCATTGTTAGGCGCAAGTCGAGGGCATCCAAAGCAATAATCTACACTTTCTTCACAATGTCTAACATGATTCAATGAAAGAAGTCAAGTCATAAAAAGGCTTCTGCACCATTAAAATAACAAGATTCCTTCATAACACTACCACATTGCCCATGTCACATTAAGATTAATTACTGAACAGAGATAATATACTGGCCAAGAAAAAATGGCCAAGGAAATTAATAAACCTGGAGATATAATCTAGGAAAATCAGAAAAAGAGAAGCCCAAAGACTTGTATTCTCTCTATTTCTACTTTTCCCACACACACTGTGTTCTGTGCACATTCATACATACAATCAAACACATCCACACAATTCACACCAAAGATACTTCAAAGTCTACGATGAAGCAGCAGCTGCTTTGCCATGCAGACAAATCCCAATATACTTATCTCAAATTAACCAGTAAAAAACCATAAGTAGAAGTGTGGCTTAAGTGATACAGTAGCAGCCTTACATAAAAGCCAAAGGAGACTATGAAGCCCTGAGCTCAAGCCCCAGTACCAGCATGAAACAAGAAAGGGGAGGAAGGAAGGAAAGAAAGAAAGAAGGAATGAAGGAACAAAGGATGAGAAAGAGAAATAAAAAACTAAGAGACATGAGGTCAAGTATCTTTATTTCATTTTAGTAATTAATCTTCTCACCTGACATCCATTTTATGGTTAGAGTAATTGAACTGGGTAATCGTTGGCTTGGCCAAAATCTAATACAAAATTTCAAATTCTAAATGAAGCCTATGCACGCTATTGCACTAATATGAAGTTCATATGCCAAGACTTTCAGCAATCAGCACTCAACTCTTGAGGTATTCCTAGCTCACCTATAGGTGAAAAGACAAGCATGAAAAATCAAGCCACACATGTGAAATCAATTTGTTGTTCTCTGATTTACATTTCCAGGCTACCATGTTTATAGTCACCTATTGAGTAAGGAATTTTAGCTATGAAATGTTCCAACTGTCCTCTACCTCATTCCTGAGTACCAGCCAAGAGTTATCTCTCTCTCTGTCTCTCTCTCCCTCTTCCTCTCTCTCTCCCTCTCCCTCTCCTCTCTCTGTCTCTCTCTGTCTCTCTGTCTCTGTCTCTGTCTCTGTTTCTGTCTCTCTCTCTCTCTGATCTTTCCTTGAGGAGATAAATTCCATCAGAGTTCAGTTCTCCCTATCTACTCATGATTTTGTTGGTAAACGTGTACTTCTAACTCAAGAAAGGGAGTCTAATTAACAGGATCAAAGGAATGTTGAATAATCAATCTGGGAGCTTACAACCTTGAGGGTATGAGGGAGAGAAGGGCATCCGTCTCACATGTACCCCTCACAGGAAAGCCACAACAAAGTGCTCTGAGATCCCTGCAAATAAAAGCCTGTGCTGTGTTCTCTGAAAACCAAATCCTACAAACATCACTTCACAAGTCAGAAGACATCTTGCTTGTTTCTGTCAATCTCAGAGACACTGAGGGACATCTTGTTGGGAACTACACTGAAGGTGTTTTTAGAGGGACAAGAACAGAGCATAAGAACTCTAACATATCCCAACATATGCCAGCTGTCAACTCAACTATCACTCCTTCCTTAAGTGAAGACCCTCAAAGGTTCCTGAGGGAAAAGTTCACACTTAAACCGTAAATCATTCTTGAATCAAGTCTGGATTTTTAATCATACTTTTTAAAAATTGGTCAGTCAAGGGGCATGAACTCAGGGACTAGGCACTGTCCCTGAGCTTTTGTACTCAAGGTTAGAGCTCTACCACTTAAGCCACAGCTCCACTTCCAGATTTCTAGTGATTCATTGGAGATAAAAGTCTCACAGACTTTCCTGCCTAGGATGTTATTGAACCACAATCCTCAGATCTCAGCCTCCTGAGTATATAGGATTACATGTGTGAGCCATCTGCGCCCAGCTCTTTTCCCCCAATTATTTAAATAATCAAATGTTGCATTTATGTTATCAAAATCCAGATCAGACCCCAAACAGATTTCTCATTTGACTTCTTAACTATTCTTCTTTTATCACTTGGAAGTGGGGAAGGAGGAAAGGAAAAACACAGATCTAAAGATAAGTCTTTCTGCAGAATTTCATCCATCAAAGCTACCCACTGATAGATTATTCTCAGATCTGCTGAACTCAAGTATGCATGCTAAAATAAATAATTACACACAAAATGGCATGTAGAAGACATCCTATCCATTATCCTATACAAAAATCACCTCAAGATGTATCAATCACCTTGTTATAAGGACTAAAACACTAGAATTACTGAAGAAGAACAAAGGAAACACTTCAAGATACAAGCAGAGGGAACAACTTCCAGAATAGAACTCCAACAGCTAAAGAAATAAGAAAAAGAATTAACAAATGTTGCACCAAATTAAACAGCACAGCTAAGAAGATAGCTCATAGAATAGGGGAAATGTATTCACTCCGCAGGGAATTAATATCCAGAATATATAAAGAAGTCAAAATAATAAACACTAGGAAAGAAAGCTCCATCAATAAATAGTTAAATGAGTTGAAAGACAGTCCTTAAAAGCAGTAAAAATGGCGAATAAATACATGTAAAAAATGTTCAACATCTCTATCCATTGGAGAAATGCAAATGAAAACTATGAGAAGCCAAGTGGAATAGTGAGAAAGACTTGTCTTTTCTATCAAAATGTATTGCTTAGAAGTTCCTTCTTTGCTTGGCTCTTGGTAGGGAAAGGAGAAACTGCTTTGGGACAAGACAGGATTTGGGAAATGTAAGGTTTTGTCTTAAACTTTTTTTTTCCCAAGATGGAATTATGACATGCCCTAGACTGTTCAAGAAATAGCAGAGGGTTTTGGTATATTTTGAGATTACTTGTGAACTGTTAATCTTATTTGAAAATCACCTTATGTAAATACAGTTGAGTGTGGGTATATTTTGAGTTTTCTTGTGAACTGTTAGTCTTATCTCAAACACACCTCATGTAAATATATTTCACTCTAGTCAAACTAGCCAAAGGTGAGCAGATTGTGAATCTGAGCTCAACCAATTTGAGCAGAGAAGCAGGGGCTGCTGCATTTAGGATAAATTGGAGAGCAGCCTGCCTGCTCTGTGTGCTTGCTTGCCAGATTTTTGTCTGATGGCACACCTTTTTTGCCTTACTGAGACAATTCTTTATTATTGTGTCTATCGTAACTGCAGTGGTTCTTGGAGAGCATGTCTATAACAATAGCAAATACCTATTACTACCAGAACTTTGGGGACGGGGCATCATCTTGATCCAAATTAAACCTAAAACTACATTAGCATTTCATCTCACCCCTGTCAGAATAGCCATCATCAAGAAAACAGACAGCAAAAACAAGCTGGGGAAGATGCAAGGAAAAAGGCACCCTGATACACACCATTGGTGGGAAGATAAATGAGTGCAGCCACTATGGAAGTCAGTACAGAGATGCCTCAAAAAGCTAAAAACCCACTCCTTGAATTGAAATCCCCCTTTCTCTGCTTCCCAAATAACTAGGATTACAGACTTAAACCATTATACCTGGCTTTTAAAACAATTTTGAGAAGCAAAGTAAGGGAAGAGGAATTTTCTTACTGATTTTAACATATATTAAATATCAATTACAATCAAGGCAGTCTGACATTGTCAAAAGGATTGACATGCAGATCAATGGAACCAAATAGTGAATCCAGAACCAGACCTGCGTAAATATGCCTAAAAATTTTTAATTTAGACAAAACTTTATGAGCATGAGGCCCCGAGTTCAAGCTCCAGTACATATAACATAAAATTTATTATTTTAAGTGGACCATTCAGTACATTATGTACACTTGTGGTGATGTGCAACAGATCTTCAGAATTTTTTCTATTTTTTTTTTGCCAAAGATACAAGAGCAATTCAACAGAGTAAAATTCAGTTTTTTTTAACAAACAAAATCAGAGCAAAAGAATGAAATTAAACCAAACCTCCCACCATACAAACACTAGCTTAAATTAGTGAGTGCTGTTTTTGCTTCAGCCAGAGCCTTGGACTGCAATCCTCCTACTTCTATCTCCTGTATAGCTGAAATTACAGCCATGGGCCACCATACCCAGCTTGCTTTTGAGATGGGAGTTTTAGCTAACTTTTTCCCAGACTGGTCTCAAATTTTAATCCTCCTACCATTGCCTCTAAGTAGCTGAGTTTACAGTGATGCACAAGCTACCATGGCCAGTTTGTAGTCTGGATTGTGATTATCCTTAAAGACCCACATGTTAAAGACTTAGTCTCTATCTTAGTACAATTGGGAAGAGGAGGAAAAGTTCAAGAGATCCAGCCTACTAGGAAGTTTTAAGTAATCAGAAAGAAGTCCTTGAAGGAAAAATATATCCCTCCCCCACTAAACGTGTATGTATGTATGTGTGTGTATGTGTGTGTGTGTGTGTGTGTGTGTGTGTGTGTGTGTGTGTGTGTGTGTGTGTGCTCATTTCCTCCCTCCTCTCTCTTCCTCCTGGCTTCCAAGAGGTGAATTGGTTACATTTGCCTCTATCATAGCCACTCCTGACTTGATCTGCTACCTCACCACCCACCCAAGAATAACTAGATCCACAAACTACAGACTGAAACTTCTATGAGCAAAAAATGAATCTTTCCTCTTTTTTAATCATCACCTCAAGCACTTTGTTACAGTAACAAAAATTTTCCAACTGATATCAGTTGAAGGAAACAGACAGACAGCTACTGTTTAAACAGAAAAATGAGTTCTTATACATTCAAAGAATATACAGGAACTTTGGCATCCAAGATTATCAAAATATAACACTCAGAGGCTGGGAAGGTGGCTCAGTGGTAGAGTGCTTGCCTTGCAGGCATGAGGCCCTGGGTTTGATTCCTCAGCACCACATAAGCAGAAAAAGCCTGAAGTGGTGCTGTGGCTCAGGTAGTAGAGTGCTATCCTTGAGCTGAAGAGCTGAGGGACAGCGCCCAGGACAAGTTCAGGCCCCAGGTACAATAACAACAACAACAAATGGAACATTCAAACTTTTTGTCATTACCATTAGAATTTGTAACAAAGACATTTTAACTCCTACCACAGAAGGTATAATCAACCAGAAGTTGATTATACCAGAAGTGATTAGACCCAGGATTTTTTTTATACTTTAAATAATCAGTGAAAATTAAACATTTCTCCTTAGAGCACAATTCATTTTAAATACATTATAAAATACATGATAAAAATTAAGATAGTGAAAATAGTCCATGTAAGGAGAAAATTGCCACACTGTATCTATAAAGGCTATCTTCCTTTAATCTAGACTTTATATTAGTCATTTATAATCAGACATTCCATTTTTGTAGGAAAAACCTAAGTTAAGAGATTTTGTGGAATTCTAGCTTTGTTTCCATTGTGGAATCAGATTAAATTTCAAAAAGTGGATTGCATGTGATTAAACAGTAGCAGGGCACCAGAGGCTCATGCCTGCAATCCTAGCTACTGGGAAGGCTGCTATCTACTTGATCCACTCTGTGGAAAGATGGGCTTGAGAAACTCTGGATTAAGCAATGGTAGGAGTAGGAATGAAATTACTCACCTTGCATGCTGCACAATCTGGTAATGTCTAGCTTCCCTCAGTCCACAGAACATAATCAAAACTTGCAGAGCCTCGTCACCCAGATCCCACATGTTTTTCAAGCCAATGAAAGTTGGCTTCTGCCGTCAGCAGAAGGATTGCATTGGCAGTGGCTACCACAGACTCTTGTTCGTCAAATCATACAGACCTGTATTAGTTTTCATTCACCTGACTTCTCCTTAGTATCTAACCCTGTTGGCCATTCATTTGTTATCGATATAACAAAATAGGCAACACAGGCTACTCCTATAGAAAACAAGGTTTACTTAGCTCACCCTTTGAAGCTTCATAGCCCAAGGCTGGGTAGAACCATTTAGTTGGCCTCTGGTGATAGTGGCAAATAGCTGTACATAATGGTTGTAAGCAATGGAGGAAAGAGTGGGCATCTCTAACCGGGAGTAGAGAGGGTTTTATATGAGCATTCTATACAGAAGGAACAGAATAAGGGACCGCACATGCCAGTTCCTTCTCTGTAGGAGTGTCGTTTCCTTGGGCACTAAGACTACCAAAGCCAAAGGGCTCTAAGAGTAACCTGGCTTTTCAGACTTGTTTAATCAGCATCACGGTTCCAAGAGCTTTCCTTAGAACATAAATATGATGAACAGCAATGTAAGAACCTCATCAAAGGCATCATTTTCACAGTCCATGAAATCCCAGAATACAAGGCTGTGCCTCAGGCTGTTCAAGGAAGGTAGGGGAAGTGGGTATTGGGAGTCCCTCAGTCAGCAAGGCTCTGAGTCTTGCATTCTTGTGCTAGAATAATCTCAACATTGCTGTAACTTCATGGGCTCCAGGTAAGACTTAAGTTTTCTGAGAAAGAAGCCAACAAGCAAGTCTGAAAATGAGTTGCTATAATTTGGGGTAAAATGTGAGTGTCCCCAAGAGTCCGTTGTAGTTGAAGACTTGGTCTCAGGGTGGTTCTACTGGGACCTTTTGGGAGGTAGGGTCTTGTAAGAGGTGCTTAAATCATGTGAAGGGAGAGGTGCCCTGGAAAAGGATTTTAAGATGCCAGTCTGTCATTCTCTGCTCCTGTCTAGACAGGACCACACTCTCTTCCCTTGCTCACAACTGTCACCTTCACCAGAGGCTTCACCCAATCTTGGGCTCTGAACCTCTGAAACACTGAGATAAATAAACTTCTTTTGTCTGTATAAGTATCCTACATTGCCTATTTTGTTACAGTGATGACAAACTAATACAAAAGTGAAGAGAGGAGTTGGCCAAGAGAGTTAGAATCTAAAGAGAAGTCAGATCAACTTAAGTAGGATGCCTCTGCCCCCATGGTGACCACGGCCAGGCAATCCCTGTTCAGCAGTGGTGACAGAAGCCAATTCTTCTGGGTTTGAATATCATGTGGGAAATGAGAGGGGAGATTCTACAAATTCAGATTGCTTTTTTCCAGGACCTGGGCTGTAAACAGAGGGAAATCCATGCGGAAATCATTATAGGTTGACTCAGGAAGCATTTTTATTAAGACTGGAGAAATTGAGCTGGGTACCTGTAGCGCACAATTCTCAGGAGGCTGAGATCTAAGCCAACCTGGGCAGGAAAGTCTGTGAAACTTTTATCTCCATTAAAACTCCCAAAAAGCCAGAAGTAGAGCTGTGGCTCAAATGGTAGAGTGCTACCCTTGAGCAAAAGAAACTCAGGGACAGCCCTTGGGCCCTGAGTTCAAGCCCCAGGATCAGTACACACACACATACACACACACACACACACACACACACACACACACACACACACACATACACACACACAGAGAGAGAGACTTAAGAAGCTGAAGTATATTTACTAAGAAAAAGAAGCAATGGAAGAGGGATAGGTTCAAAGTCCATGTGATGTTATTGGAACAGTCTTTCTCCATTTCAAATATTTCCCTCTTGTGGAAAGACCATGATTCTCTCAATCCTTTCATTACCTCATCTCTATGAAAAAGGAATGACTTATTTGCTCAGTAAGTTTGGGGAATGGCAGCCTAGGTTGCCAACTTGGCCAGTCATCCTTGTGGGTGAACCTACCAGAAGTGTGTCTTGTCCTCTGCTCTGCCACACTGTAACTGTTTTCCTTGGAAGCACTGCCCTCGACTTCCAATTCTGAGTCAACCCAGCCACAAAGCCACATCCTCCAACTCACCTCAGTCCTTGACAATGTGTGGCTTCTGTCTTTATTCTGGTTCAGTTTTTGAGTTTTTCAGCATTTAAGTGAAAAAGACAGAGAGCTACTTACTGGAGCATCTTCAGAGCCCTCGGCATCATTGATAATTTAGTAATAGAGAAAAGAGAAGAAGAGGAGTATTGATCGGAGAAGAAGTAAACAAGAAATGATATTCCATCTTTTCAAATCAAAAAAGTAGGAGAGAAGGGTTCCAGTGGGGTACAGAAGATGAATGTATTCACAACTGATCGTGTCTACTTTCTTCTGCCCTTGGAAACAAAGCCATTTGCTGAGGGTGAGAAAGTTGAGCCCTAAAGCTTTGAGGAGATTAAAATGATACTTAAGACAATGGGAGAGAGAGAGTATGTCAAGGACAAGTAAATGTGAAGAAAGTCCCTCAGCTCATCATTCTAAAGTGGTTAAAATTAAACCGTGCTTGCTCCAAAGCCAAAGCATAGAAAATTGCTTCATAGTCAGCTTACCATCATGACACAACTTACACTCAGATTTCTGAAGGAAGAGTAGGGACTTGGAGACCTGGACGTACATCCCAGGTCTGTCAGGAATTGAGACATTGTATGTTAGACAGCTGCTGGCCTAGCCACCAATGATCGTTTTGCCAAATGCCAACCCCCTCCCCTTGTGTGATCCCTTCCTGTGTGTGTGGGAAGGCCTCAATGGTTTACTTCAGTGAATAAAATTCTACAGAATGAGATGTCATTAGCCTATAAAAGGTGGACTTTTGTCTTATTCTCCTTCTGTGTGTGTATGTGTGTGTGTATGCATGTATATGTATGTACCTTTTCTCTGATGAGACAAGCTGAGGAGGTGCACATGGAAGGAAACTCAGAATGACACCCAAATAAGCACTACCAAAGAACTCAGGTTCCCAATTCAGCCACCTCCCAGGGGCTGACATACTCAATAACCACAGGAATGAGTGCGAAGGAAGATCCTTTCCAGTTGAGCTTTCAGATAAGAATGGATCCCTAATTGACACCTGAATGCAGCCCACAGGAGACCCTGCCACAATATGGAAGTTTGTCCCCTCACCTCATACCCACTTCCTCAATTTGTATGTTAAAAACTAACTACTGCTAAAATAATGAGGGCCTCTGGGAATGCTCCAACCCTGTGAATGCAGTTAGTGACCTAATAAAAGAGACCCTGGGGAGTTTATTTTACCCTTTATTCCTATGAGGACACAGTGAAAAGATAGTCATCCTACAAAGGAAATGGGCACTCACTATACCCCAAAAAGCTAGCACCTTGGTCATGGACTTCCCAGCCCAAGATCCAAGATAAATAAATGTAGCTGCCCTGTCTGAGATATCCCATTGTAACAGCTGGACAATCTAAGACAGATTCCAAAGCAAGACCTAGAGATTGCCTGATCCACAGAAACTATGAGAGAATAAATTGGTGTTGCTTTAAATCTCTAGCTTTTGGTGTATTTTGTAATATCTGGTGTGAAACTGGCCAACAATACTATAGGAAACAACTAGTGTGTCTCTGGGTCAACCAAGAGATGGTTTCTTTGATGGGATGCCATTGTGTCTTTGTTGAAAGAGAAGATGAAGGAAGAAGGTCAGAGATGATAGCAACTCATATTTATCAAGTGTGTACTATCTTCTAGAGCTGTACTAAAGTGCATAATCTCATTTAATCTTCTCCAAAAACATGTATGATGAGCATTTGCAATTACTTCACAAAATATTATGAATAAGACTTAAAAACAAATAAGTTTAAAGCACCTAGTAAATAATAGGTGCTAAAGCACTATTCCTCGGCTTCCATTCTTCCTTCTTACAGAGAAAAAGAGTCTACTTGAGGAGGAAGGAGAGCAGAGGCTGGCATCACACTACAGCTGCATAATTGCAGTAAAACTGAGGCATGCACCCCCCCCCCACATCTGCAGTTATATCGGTTGTAGGAGAGAGAGAGAGAGCGCTGGAAGAACAGGAAACGAGTGAACACTCAAAATTAATTCTGACAGTCAAGAGTGCTTGGCCATAACTTCTCAGGGGAAATGAAATAGAATTAATATAAAAAACACTTAGGCTTGAAAAGTTAATCAAGGAAGTATAACGGAAACTTTAGTAGACAGTAGACAGCCACTTATATAAAACAGATCTGGGGTTAACCACTGCTTTAATATGAGGCAAAAGTTATATGTGCATTCCAGAAAAATCCTTCTCTCAATCATTTATTCAACAACAGTGTTTCAATATGGAGCCATGAATAGAGACATCCTACCACTCTGCTGTGGTCAAAGCACAATTACCAAGTCAAAATGAACAACAAGCTCTGTATTTTAAGGAAATTGACAAAAGAGAATTTGTCCCCATTAGAATGATCAGGACAGCAAGGAATTTGGACTGTGCTGCCCAAGTATGTCTAAAAGAACATTCCCAGGCAAACATGGTACATGGACTCACCTCCACAGGGCCTCCTGCAGCCACACACACAGAGACAGTACCCTGGGCTCTGAGGATTCCAAGACTGAGCTACACAATCAGCCCAACCCTCACTAGTGCACAGCCTCCTTGCCCTGTGTGAGCCTCAGTTTCTTGACCTATAAAATCTAGTCTTAGAACTGGAAATTGAAATTATCTGGGAAGGTGGCTTAGTGGTAGAGTGCTTGCCTTGCAGGCATGAGGCCCTGGGTTTGATTCCTCAGCACCACATAAGCAGAAAAAGCCTGAAGTAGCACTGTGGATCAAGTGGTAGAGTGCTAGCCTTGAGCTGAAGAGCTGAGGGACAGCACCCAGGCCCAGAGATCAGGCCCCACGACCGACAAAAAGAAAGAAAGGAAGAAAAGAAAGAAAGAAAGGAAGAGAAGAAAGAAAGAAAGAAAGAAAGAAAGAAAGAAAGAAAGAAAGAAAGAAAGAAAGAAAGAAAGAAAGAAAGAAAGAAAGAAAGAAAGAAAGAAAGAAAGGAAGGAAGGAAGGAAGGAAGGAAGGAAGGACAAAGGAAAGAAAAAAGAAAAAGAAAGGAAGAAAGAAGGAAGAAGGAAGGAAGGAAGGAAGGAAGGAAAGAAAGAAAGAAAGAAAGAAAGAAAGAAAGAAAAAGAAATGGTCCAGTCTCAGCCTGTCATCCTAGCCCTTTGGGAAATGAAGATTAGGAGATCAGAGTTCAAAGCCATCTGGAAAAAGAAATTCACAGGACTCTTTCTCAATGTGTGAGCAACACACACTGTTAGCTCCAAAGGAAACATAATGGCTGGCACAGTGGCATGCACATGGGAGCACAAGTAGGAGGACCTCAGCCCAGACTAGCTCAGGCACAAAGTAGACCCTACCTTGAAAATAAGCCGTGCAAAAAGGGGCTGGAGATATGGCTTAAGTGATAAGAGTGCCTACCTAGCAATAATGAAACCCTGAGTTCCATCCCTAGTACCACCAAAAAAGAGAAAGCAATGGTCCAGTTTTACAGACCACATTATTGACAGCACCAGTCTCACACTTAGCCTGCAGCTTCTACCTTCCATAGATTGGTATAACCCAAGGGGTTCCCAGAAAGCAGTTTTTTCGTATGTTAGTGTTTACTTAAGAATCAAAGTTTGGAGAAGTGATGTTTCCACAAGCAGTAGAGAGCTAGCTGTGAGCTAAAAAGCTAAGGTACAATGCCCAGGACCTGGGCTCAAGCACCAGAACCAGCAGACACACACACACACACACACACACACACACACACACACTCACACGCTATGTTTAGGAAAGCTCAGCTCTATTCTTATCTTAGGGATTAACAATATACTTCTGGCATGCTGCAAGTCTGAAAAGTCCTTCAAAAAACCAGTGTAACTGCTCAGATGAACATATTCTAAGCTTAGCATGAACTCTCATGCTAATATGTTGATCAACAGTTTCATTTTCTGAAGTTATGATTTCTGTGATAATAACTAGTTACTAGTTACTTTATAATCTTTATTGAAGTTTTATTTCTTCTTTATCAGCCACTAAGCATCATACATTTGGCAATCATACATTTGAGTTATGCATTGAAGAACGTAAAAAAAAAATCATATGTATATATGTGTGTGTGTGTGTGTATACACACACACACACACATATATAAGACAGCACCTAACAGCCATTTTTGCTTCTGTATGAATTGCTTTGTGCTAGATGATTGTATGGTTTTTGTATAATTTTAACTGTGCCTGGTTTTAGTTACTCAATAGTGGATTGTCAACCTGGGAGCCTAGAGTTGCTTAGTAAAAGACTTCAAAGGGTTTACAACCCTGACCAAGGGGGCAAAGTCCTCAGAATTATCCCCACAGCTGCAACACCCCTCCTGGAGGCCGAGGCAGTAAGGCCCTAGGGAAGAAATATGTTTTAAGAAACCTAAGCAACTCCATTTTTGTTTAACACTCCATCTCAGTTCTGCGACTTGACTCGTGATCCATTTTAGCCCCAATGCTAGGAATTTATGACAGAAAGCCATGAACAATTCTTGGAGCCATAGATGGCATTTGCTCAAGGCAGGTGTTAGCCCCCAAGTGGTGTTGCCCCCCACCCACCTAGGACTAAGAGTTTCTAACCAACCCATTCTTCAGAGCCCGGGGCGAGACATGCCATGCATTCTGTTGGTCCGGGTGTGACTGGTAACCTTGGGTGTGACTGGTAACCTTGGGTGTGACTGGTAACCTTGGGTGTGACTAGTAGTAACCTTGGGTGTGACTGGTAACCTTGGTCAAGCTATGGACCAAAGACATTTTTCTGTAAAGGTCAGCCAATCGTTAATTGCCCAGTTAAGCTTGCTTTAAATATAAATTTTAACCAATCATGTAATTTCTTATGTAAAAGTTCCTTAAAGTTGTTTGTTCAATACTATAAAAACGGCCCTGATTCTATGCTCAGGGCCTCTTAGCGTCACCAGTTACCATGTGCGCGGAGGACCAACCTCGAGCTTGCAATAAACCGGCTCTTTGTTGCTTACATTGATCGTGGTCTCTGGTGGTCTTCTGGGGGTCCCCGAATTTCGGTATAACAGCATATTTGTTATGAAAGTATACCTTTCAGTCAGGCAATCAGGCAATCATACATTTGAGTTATGCACATTTGTTATGAAAGTATACCTTTCAGTCAGGTGTGGTACACACCTATAGTCCAGCACTTGAGAAACTAAGGCAGGAGGATCAAGAATTCAGGACTACATAATAAGACCTTCTCTTGGGAAAAAAAATGCCTTTCAGAATCATTCCATCACTACCCACAATCCTGGAGAAAGACACTTTAAATTGCATCAATGAGCACTACTAGAGTCAGGTGTCAGAGGTCAACACACCCTGGCATACATGATTACTCTAAAAATTGGTCATTTAAGAAGTGGTATCAAGCTGGGCACTGGTGGCTCACACTTGTAATCCTAGCTACTCAGGAGGCTCATATCTGAGGATTGCAGTTCAAAGCCAGCCCAGGCAGAAATTTCCCTGTAAGACTCATTTCCTTAGCCACTCAAAAACTGGAAGTAATGCTGTGGCTCATGTGGTAGAGTGCTAGACTTGAGCACAAAATGGATCAGAGCTAGTGGCCAGGCCCTGAGTTCAAGCCCCAAAACCCAATAAGAAAAAAGTGGTATCAGCAGAAGAAATAAGATATTACTATACAAAAAGCTTTCCAAAAGTAATTCCCTACATTTCTACATTTTAACAAATTAGCCTAAAGCCTCAGTGAAGCACTATCTGTAGTAATATTTAAAACCCAAAACAAGAATAATAGGTATAACTAAAATAAAATATGAAAAAAGTATTTTGAAATCAGCAATTCATATTAGCACTGCTCTGTTGTTCACTTTAGCAGGAAATTAATTGTCAGGGCAAGCTCAGGGACATCCTGTAGCAATCATCTCTGCAATCTCCATAGCCTTTAAAATGACTTAATGACAGCCAAGTTAAGTCTTGAAAGGTTTCATTACCATTAAAAAAGTGGCCCATTCACCAGTCTCTTTCATAATGTGAATGTGGTTTCCCTAGCACATAAAATTTAATTGCAGGAAGACATAACATACTGCCCAGGGACCAACCTTGTATGGAAAATTGATGGTCCCTACAAATCTCTCCTGCTGTCCAGCCCTTCATCCAAATCCTGCTAATCTCTAAACCCAGCTCTAGCTTGAATTCTCTCTGTGTCTCTCTCTGTCTATCTGTTTCTCTCTCTCTCTGTCTCTGTCTCTCTCCTCTCTTTCTCTCTCTCTCTCTCTCTTTCCCCTCTCTCTCTTGAAATATTTCTCAGTCTTACAGTTTCATGTTTGGACTCCATACTGTGCTGAGAGGCATAAAATAAAGCAGTAAGAATAAGGAGACACAGAAGACCAGCCTGAATGAGCAAGTTTATGTTACAGAATTGTGGTGAAAAGGTTGACTAGATGAATAAAGTTGGGGAGAATTAGAGCCTTAAAAATCAACCAAGTAATTTTAGTTAGTATATGTAATAGAATAGTTTTTTTATATCCCAAATACAATTCTTTTTTTGTGCCAGTCCTGGGGCTTGAACTCAGGGCCTGGGTGCTGTCCTGGAACTTTTATGTTCAAGGATAGGGAGATAACACTTGAGCCACAGCTCTATTTCTGGATTTTTTGTGTGTGTGATTAAAGGAAAATAAAGTGTCCCTTGAACTTTCCTGCCCATGCTGGCTTCTAACCATGATCCTCAGGAATCAGAGTCTTAAGTAGCTAGGATTATAGGGCATGAGTTACCGTCACACAGCCAAACATAATTCATTTTATTCAGACGTTATTACTTAAATGCTAAGCATTAGGTTCAAATACCTACTCTGCCCCTTCTCAGATTAACTGAATCAAGTTACATAATTTTTTTGAGCTTGGCTACATTAGGCTTGGTTATAGGATTAGGCATGATGACAGATTTCAAAAATAGCAATACCTTAAACAAGTTTCTTTCTGTCTCCTAGAAAAATTCAGAGATGGGCAACCTGAAGTTGGCATGATGGTACAGCTGACCAAAGTCTGGAAGAATGGAACTGTTGTAAGTAACTCAGCCATGAGAAACTGAGAAGCCACATTTTGAGAAGTAGAGTTGGGAGTCTTTATTGGAGAGCTGGTGGCTGCAGGTGGACTCTTGTCACAAAGACCTACAGCCCCATCCCCATGAATACTCTCAACACTGAGAGCAGGAGAATTTAAAAAAAGGAGTAGAAAAGCAATACCAACAAAGCAGATGAACTCCAATAGAGTCCAATAGTGACCAGAGGAGAGCCAGGAGACAAGAGACACAGGAGCATGAGGCACGGTATAATGGCATCTGAGCTGATCTCTGCCTAAATGGTGTGAAGGCCAGGGAGGGAGGGTCACAGGAATCTCCCAAGTTCAAGGCACAGGACTGACAGGTCCAGTAACCTATCATCCATGTCCTTGGCCCTGCCTCTAGGAATTCAAGCATGCCCACTTGGGAGGTGGGACTTCACCTTCCTCCACCATGAAGACAAGATGGCATCAGTTAAACCCAATTCACCACGCGGCCAAGATGGCGCCAGCTAGATCCAGCCTCCCCATTTCAGAGCACCTTCTGTTATACCGGAATTCAATCATGAGAAAAAGAGAAGCCACATTTTGAGAGGTTGAATTGGGAGTCTTTATAAGAAAGCCAGTGACTGCAGGCAGACACATGTCCCCAGAAAACTTGCAGCCTTGAATACACTTAACACTGTTAGGAAATTGAGCCATCAGAGTAGGAGAGTAAAGAAAGAAAGAACAGAAAATCAATCCCAACAAACCAGATAAACTCCAATGGAGAGCCAAAGAGAGATGCCAGGGTGACCTGAGGAGAGTCAGAAGATACGAGGCATGGCAGGAAAACAGAAAACGTTGCCTGAGCTTGTCAGGGACTAAATAGGGACTTGATCAGGTCACAAGGAGCTGGAAAAGCTCACAAATTCATGGCACAGGACTGGTAGGTCCAGGAACCTATTGTCCAAGTCCTTGCCCCTGCCTCTAAAACTTCAGGCCCATCACCTGGGGGTGGAATTTCACCTTCCTCCAGTATGAAGACAAGATGGCGCCAGTTAAACCTAATTCCCTATCATCCACCACACTTCCAAGATGGTGCCCATTAGGCCCAGTATCCTTATTTTACTTCCACTCTCAGTGTGGTGGCCTAGGTATGTCTCACTACCCAGGCCCTGTGCAGGATCTACATTCTATGCAACAGCTGGAATGGGTGGGGGGAGGGTAGGATTACAGCTGTCACCCAGGAGAGTTTGCCATAAGGCACCACCTGACATTTACACTCTAAATCCCACACTGGAGTGCAGCCACACTTACCAGCAAAGCAAGGTAGAAAATGTCATATTTAGGCTTCGTGGTCTCATATGCTTCTAAAAATATCTACTGCTACTGAAAAATGGAAAAAATACACATTAGGGGACAGCTAGAGATTTCAACTACATGACAGTTTACTATAGATACAGTATATCCTACATGAAATGTATTTAAGAGAAAGCACAATGTATTTCAATAAAAGCACAAGTTCAAAGCACCTAACACAAAACTGGAAGGGTCAGAAAGAGTGCAGTCCTTTCTCTTTTCCATATGATAACAAATACGCTTATCTTTGTTTATGCTTTGCCTGTATCTTCAGACCCAGACACAACCCATTTACTTTTCCAAGTAAAACAATGTGCTGTGCCCATAACATCTCCACCCCTCCCTCCCCGCCTTTTTTTTTTTGGCTTGTAGATATCAACAACCAATGCAAAAATACTTTCTATCACACTTCTCAGCCTTGCATAAATCTTTGCTTGCTATATTCAAAAGTGTCCATCTAAACAATAGGAAACTACCAGTGGGTTGCTGAGTTTACACTCTCATCTTCTAAGAGCATTCTGTTAGAGGAGATCCCATTTATGAACACCCAGATGACAGAGAAATATCCATGTTTATTTCTCTTGTTTTCGGTTTTGCCAACATACATGTGGAATAGCTTAATTTTTAACTATTGAATTTAGAACTTTATCTGCAGCATTTAGTTCATCTGGGCTGCAGTCCCAATTGACAGCATGACTTTTTCTGGAAACTATGCAGGTGTGTAAGCGACCAGGTTTATGATTCTCAAAATCTACAAGATTTGGAAATTGTGCTGTGGCTCAAGTGGTAGAGTGCTCACCTTGAGCTGAAGGACTCAGAGACAGTGTGCAGGCCCAGAGTTCAAGCCCTACAACTGACAAAAAAAAGTTAATAAGGGTTTCTTGTTTCCTATGCTAAGGGTGGTGGTCATAATCCTGTGTTATGTAGTATTAGACAATTGATGCAATCTCTTTGTATAAATTTTGCCTCTAAGCAATGCATTCATTTCTCTCTTTTTTTCTTCTTTTTTTTTTTTTTGGTCAGTCATGGGGCTTGAACTCTGGGCCTGGGCACTGTCCCACAGCTCTTCAGCTCAAGGCTAGTGCTCTACCACTTGAACTACAGTCCCACTTCCAGTCTTCTGGTGGTCTATACTGGAGATAAAAGTCTCAGGGATTTTCCTGCCCAGGCTGGCTTTGAACAACAATCTTCAGATCTTAGCCTCTTGAATCGCTAGGATTATAGGCATGAGCCACTGCTGCCCAGCTTATACATTTCTTTTCTTAAGCTGAATACTTTCTTTGGACAACATTTTTTCTTAATAACTTATTTGATTATGATGTCTTTTTGTTATGGTTGTTATGTTATTGTTGCCATTTGTTTCCTTCCAAAATAATTATTATTCAGACAATTGGGATGTCCCAAATATGTCATCCTACTATTAACATATGGTTTTTAATCTCTCATTCTTTGAAGCTCATGCTTTTCAACTATTTCTCAAGTTTAGCACTTAACTCTATAAACCCCTCGTCCATGGTTTAAGTATGTTATTTGCTATCTTTACACGGGTATCTTTATCTGTTATATTTAGCTCTATTGAGTCTTTTCTTGGATTTTTAATATATTTTTCCGTAATAATCTACTCATATCTCAGATGAAATGTCCCTTGTGTACCCTTCTAACAATTGGAGTGGATATTTTCTAAAAATTGTCTTCTGATTCATAGAGTGAATTTATTTCTGATGCAGACAATATGGCTGAATCAGCAAGAGAGAATGGCACAATGGCCAAGGTACCATCTACAATCATTTGTCCAGGATCAGATCCCAAGTTTGTCACTTCTTATCTCAGTGACCTTGGATAAGGTTTTCTTTGCTTCTACAAGGTAACTACTAACATGGGAAGTAGTTAGAACTGCTTTAATTTAAAACAAACAAACAAAAACCTGTATGTTCAAAAATATTAACTACTGTGCTGGTGACTCACACCTGTAATCTTAGCTACTCAGGAAGCTGAGACCTGGAGGATTATGGTTCAAGCAGAAAAGTCCATGAGACTTCCCTCATCAATTAACTAGCAAAAGGCTGGACTATCAGTATGGCTCAAGTGGTAGCTGTGAGCAAGAAAGCTAAGTGATAATGTGAGCCCTGAATTCAAACTCACTTCCAAGCCCACAAGAGATGGAACATAACTGGTATTTTGTTTTGTTGTGTTAGCACTGGGGCTTGAATGCAAAGCTGTTGCTCTACTACAGCTCCACTTCTGGGGTTTTCTTTTTTTGACAATTAATTGGAGATATATGTCTCAAAGACTTTCCTGTGCGGGCCAGCTTGGAACCTTAACCCTCAAATATCCACCTCCCTAGTAGCTAGGATTACAGGTATGAGCCACTGGCTTCTGGGTGAAAAATAACTTTTAAATCAGTATTGAGGAGTGCTTATTATGCACCAATAACGAACATTCCATTTTTTAAAAAAATTAACACAGGGCTGGGAAGGTGGCTCAGTGGTAGAGTGCTTGCCTTGCATGCCTGAGGCCCTGGGTTCGATTCCTCAGCACCACATAAGCAAAAAGAAAAAAGCCGGAAGTGGTGCTATGGCTCAAGTGAAGAGCTGAGGGACAGCGCCCAGGCCCAGAGTTCAGGCCTCACGACCGGACCCCCCCCAAAAAAAAAAAACTTGACACAAAAGCCTTATGCAATATTTTAAACTAAATTATATCCACTCTCCATTCCCCCCAAAAAACACGCCTATCACAAAGCCTTGACATCTCCCTCAACTAAGTTCTCACATTGAAGCTCTCAGCTCTGACAAAGGCTATCTACTTAAGCAAACCACTGAGAGGCTTCTGAATTTCTAACCCTGTGAGTGCTTTTAGCACTATTTTTGCTTTGTGGTTTTAGCAAAGAATTCCACTAAATCAGTTTAATCAGGGCCGCACCTCCCCCTGCCCTCCTCAATATATAGATCATTTATGTGATTGTAACCAAATACCTGAAAAAATCAACTTTAAAAAGAGGAAAGGGTTATTTTGCCTTAAGGTTTTAGTGGTTTGAGACCATGATTAGTTACATGGTCCCTTTGCCTTTGGCCTGTGGCAAGGCAGAACAGATTTCTTCCCATCTAACCCTCCCCCACCACCCACCTCAGAACTCATGGCCGATCTCTATATCAGCCACACCTGCACTTTAGTATCACCTGCACTTTCAGCTGGTTAATTGGAGATAAGAGTCTCAGGAATATACATGCCCTGGCTAGCTCCTTATCAAATAGGATCATAGGTATTATAGGTATGAGCCACTAGCACCTGCTCCATCAAGGCCCCTTTTCATAAAGGCTGCATTGTTAGTACTACAAGTGGGGGACCAAGCCTTTAACACATGGGCCTTTGTGGGACATTTACCCAAAATAGTAATATCTGACCAGGATTCTCATCCTCCAGCATCCCCAAGTGATAACTGAATCCCAGTTTGTCTTCAGCAAGAATCCTGATAGGCTGGTTTAGCCAGAATCTGTCTTACTCTTATGTCTCCTCTAGTAGCCTTCATCCCACTGATCCCCAGCCTGTTCCTTCACTATAAATGTCTCCTTGTTCATGCAGTACTGAAACCTGAACACAATCTCTCTCCTCACTGCAAAATCCCATTGTCGTGGTCCCTATGTTCCTAAATAAAGCCTGCCTTATAATGTTTAAATATCATTGAATCATTTTTTTTCTCTAAGACCCCTATTGCATTGGTGGTTAGGGCCTTTAAGAAGATTATTAAGGTTAAATGAGGTTGGTCATAAAGCTGAGGCCCTTATCTGATAAGACTGTGGCCTCCCAAGAAGCAGAGATAATTGTGTCAGCATGAGGAAAGAAATGGGAGGATCTTAGAAAACATGGCAGGGCAAAAAATAAAATCAAATCAAATAAGGCTATCTGTAATCTAGAAAGCGCCAACATCAAAAAGCATCACTAATTTCACCTTGAGTTTCAGCCTCCAGAACTGGGAGAACATAAATGCCTGTTGTTCTAAGCCCCACCTAAATCTGCAGTGGCGTTAATGGTAACTGCAGCGGGTTGGAAATGATGGGTGTGTGGTGATTGCTGTCAGCTCCCTGCATCTGCAGCTGCCTCTATTTAGTAAAATATCTAATGCAGAGGGACCAGGACCAACTTAGAAGATGCTAGAGATTCAGGAAAAACTGGGAGGACTGGCAAGATCAAGGAAATGGAGCTCTTCCAACAGCAATTGGTGGAACAAGAAAGTCTGTCTACTGATTGTACCAAGGTGGAACTAATGTTATACGTGCAAATCCAGAGAGAGAGAACCTCTTTGTCAGCAAGTTTACATGGAGGTCCAAAATTGAGGTTGAACTCCTTGTCTGCACTTCTTATAGTCTATTACACCGTGGGGTCCTTAAGTGAATTGAAGTTCAGTTACTCGACGTAATTATAGTAAGTGTGTTCCTCTAGCCAGAAAGGTCAAGAAGGAGAGGAGATGCGCCCTGTCCCTGCTCTTGTCTGCTTTATAGAAAGCCATCTTTCTTCTCAGTCTCATTCATTTGATAAACAGCTACATTCAATTTAATCTCCAGCCACTCTAGAAGAGTTTCTCTTCTAAAAAGATCCTCTGGGAGTTTTCTTCATTAAGAAAGTAGCCAACAAATGGAGGCATGGCTCAAGTGGTACAGCCAGCCTTAAGAAAAAAGGCTGACAGAAGTATGAGGCCCTGGGTTCAAGCTCCAGTATCAGCACAAATACATAAATGTATATATATGAATGTTTATGTGTATATGAATATTTATACACATGTATACACACATACATACACACACTCTTGGCTATAGTTGAAGATGCTGCAGGGAAGGGCACCCAGAGGTGATTGGCAGGTCTCATTGATAGTACAGTAAAGCTTACACCAGTGGCTTACTGTTATTTACAGTAGCTTCTTCCAGTATTAGCTAGCTACCAACTGTTCAAATTCATCTCATCAGGACAGACAGATCTTTCTCTATTTAATACAGAGATGTCCCCACATCCAGAACTGTGAAGCCCACATTCTTACTTGTAGGAAAGTGTGTAGAGGAGGGAATGAGCCCCTTCTGAAGAACCCAGAGTGTGTAACACTGCCAACAGCACAGTGTTCTCCCCTCCGTGAAGGGCTGGGGGGGCAGGGCCCTTGACTACAGCAGACTCCATAACAGGGAGATAAAGGGGTAAGGCATGGTATGAGTTGAAATCACTTCGGGGAAGCCATGTCCCCATGGAAGCATTCTTTATAACAAAGGGAAAAAATTATCATTGCAATAAATTATGGTATAGCCCCTACAAAGTAACTATCAGCAAATGGTAAAAAAAAAAAAAAAAAAAAAATTGAAGCCAGGAGCTGGTGGCTCATGCCTGTAATCCTAGCTACTCAGGAGGCTGAGATCTGAGGATCAAGGTTCAAAGCCAGCCTGGGCAGAAAACGCCATGAGACTCTTACCTCCGATGAACCACCAGAAAACCAGAAGTGGCGCTGTGGCTCAAAGTTGTAGAGCGCTCACCTTGAGCTGAAGAACTCAAGGGACAGCCCCTAAGACCAGAGTTCAAGCCCCACAACCGATTAAAAAAAAAAAGTTTGGTTATATTTGATAATATAGAAATGCCTCCAAAATAAACAACTAACAAAAGAAAACAGCCAGGGTAAAGAAGAGCAGGTATTGGTCTTATGCAGGTTTGGGAAAGGATAAGCATTCACCATGATGAGCTACTTTAGTAGAACTGTGATTTTTGTTCCCGATATTTCCTCTTGCTCTGATCTCCATGCAGTCGTTAGAATATTCCACATGCAGGACATGTGAACAGTATTAGCAAAGAACAAGATGTCAATTCCAGACCTAGCAGACTTGGGGGGGGGGTTGTTTATTTGTTTGTGCATGTACTATGGTTTGAATTCAGGGCCTGGGTGTTGTCCTTTAGCTTTCTTGCTCAAGGCTGGCACTCTAAACAGTGAGCCACAGCTCCACTTTCACCTTTTAGCTGGTTAAATTGAGGTAAGAGTCTCAAGTACTTTCCTGCTTGGGCTGGCTTTGAGCCATGATACTCAGATCTCAGCCTCCTAAGTAGCTAGGATATAGACATGAATCACCAGAGTTCAGCAAGAGGTCAGCTTTTGAACTGTGCATCCTGCAGGCTCCAAGCAGAAGTTCTGGAAGGAGATAAGTTCAGTCACATCTGCTTTTGCTCAGTCTCAGACAGAATTGCATGCTCTGCACGAGGAAGGTGAGGTATGAGGAAAGTGCGTTAAAAGCTGCGGGATGCTGTGCATTTCCACAGCTGTCTCCCCACCCATGGGGCAGATGGGGCATGATGAAAACCTCAGATGTCCCGAGTCTCACTACAGGGGGGACAAGATGGAACACCCAGGTAGCAAACACACCAGAGCTTCTCACATGCCCTAGAATAAAAGCCCGAGTCAGAGTAGTCCCAGGACACCACAGATCTCCCTCATGTCACTCACTACGGAAGTTGATGAAGCAAATGTCTCGAGGGACACCCCCAGGGGACCCAGGAGTAACTGAGAAGCCAGACCACAAAGCCCTTCTGCTCAAGTTTTTCACTGTTCCTGGATTTATTTCTATACTGTCCAAAGAACAAGAACCCCCTCACTTGCATTGCTCGCATATCAGCAGCTTAAAAAAAATAGGATAAATTTCTGTTATAGAAAAATCTATTAATGATATATGATATTTCCTGCTCTCTGAGTGTATGGCCTGGATATGCCATGGCTTATACTCAGCTACATCTCCACATATTAAAATCTTCTGAAATGCTAACAGCAGTTACTCTCTAAAGAATGGAGCTGGAAAAGAAAGGATAGAGACTTGAATTTTCCATTGTCTTCTCTTCATAGTCAGTATTTCATCCATTTGCAATAAAACAAATAAATAGCTGTTTTACTGGGGGAAGTTATGTAGTAGTGGGTATTCCTCATCAGAACCTTGGGGTTCTTACAACTTTGCCCACGTAAATGTATGTCCCTGGGATTGCCCAGTGGTAATAACAGCTCTTGAAATCCAACCAGACCTCTATGACTAGCTTCTCTAAGGCTCCGTCATTGTGTTGTATGGGAATTCAGTCATGAGAATCCAAATGTTGTATGGAAATTCAGTTGTGAGAAACAGAGAAGCTACATTTTGAGGTCAAATTGGGAGTCTTTACTGGAAAGCCAGTGTCTGCAGGTCAACTCCTGCCTCAAAGACGTGCAGCCCCCTCTAAGATACTTAACACTGTTGGAAAAGTAAGCCACGAGAGTAGGAGAGGAAAGAAAGAGCAGAAAACAATACCATCCAAGCAGATCAACTCCAATGGAGAGCTGAAGTCGGACGCCTTGGTGACCGGAGGAGAGACAGGACACAGGAGACACAAAGACACAAGGCGTGGCATAACGGTGCCTGAGCTGGCCCAGGCCTAAATAGGGTCAGAGTTAGGGGGCAGGGTCACAGGAAACTCAAGAGTTTCACCAGTTCAAGGCATAAGATTGACAGGTCCAGTAATCAAGTCCAAGTCCCTACCCCTTCTTCTAGGAATTCAGGACACCCAAAATCTGGGGGTGGAACTTCCCTGCCTCTGCCATGAAAACAAGATGGCACCAGTTAAACTCAATTCCCTATCATCCACCATGTGGCCAAGATGGTGCTGGTTAGAGCCAGTATCCTTATTTCATTTGGAGTCCTTCCCAGATTGGAGTCATTTTTCTGATGTGCTCAAAATGTCAAAGAACATTTACATCCGCAAATTCCTGCCTGCTAAGTAAACTTTACCCTCTGCTTCTTCCACAAAAACCTGGAGTAAATTCCATATCTTGAGACTGACCCTTAAACATACACCATCAACTTTCTCATTTGGCCCATCATCATAGCCAACTATCAACTATCAACTGTCAACTATTATGACAACTATTATGGTCCAGGGTAATTCACCAGGGTTATAAATTAACTGGCAGATAAAGAGACCAAAGACGCATGCCACAATGAAACCACCATGCATTGCAAAAGTACAGTCAGGAGGGAATGCAATGATAAATAATTGCAGTATGGTATGTTAATCACCATTCACCTAAAAGTATAAAAACCCATGTATATCAAGAAGGAGGTACAGTCAAAAGAATTAGCTCTTCTTGACTATAAGAACTTTAGAACCATGAAGCTATATAAAATGGCTGGATAAAAATCCACTGGAGTCAATTAGGCATAATGGCACATGCCTACAATCCAAATTTCTTGGGAGGTAAAGATCAGGAAGATCACATTTCAGGGTCAGCCAATCCTCCCTTTAAAAATAGTTGATTAAGACCCATTTCACCCAATAAAAATGGGTATAGTAGTACATGCTTCTCATTCCAGATCTTAAGGAGGCATAACTAAAAAGATTGAGGGGCTGGGAAGGTGGCTCAGTGGTAGAATGCTTGCCTTGCATGCCTGAGGCCCTGGGTTCCATTCCTCAGCACCACACAAGCAAAAAGAAAAAAGCCAGAAGTGGCATGTGGCTCAAGTGGTAGAGCGCTAGCTTTGAGCCGAAGAGCTGAGGGACAGTGCCCAGGCCCAGAGTTCAGGCCCCATGACCGGACCCAAAAAATAAATAAATAAATAAATAAAAGGATTGAGGTCCAGGCTGGCCCAGAGAAAATCATGAGACACTATTCAAAAATCTAAGAGCAAAAAGGGCTGGGATGTGGCTCAAGAGAGAGAGCATCTGCCTACAAGGATGAGGCCCTCACTTCAAACCCTGGTGCCCACAAAAATAAATCTGCGAGAGCCATATGTTTCAAAAAAAAAAAAAAAAAAGGTTATAGGAAGAACACCACACTAGATTGCTGCTAAGAAAGAACATATACAATACATCTAGTAGAAAGTCAATTAACCTAAAACTGGTGAATTCATTTATAAGAGTGTTGGGTTAATTAACACAAGGCTGGGAAGTTCAGAAGTAGTCTAAGCCAACTCGATTTTTCATACAATGTGTGATTCAAGGACTACAGTTTCCTACAGCTACCACATTTTTCAATATTCTTGGTTATCACAAGTTTTCCAGTTAAGATATTATTTTCCCATGAAGTAAAATAAAACACTGCATAGCTAAAAAATAGAATGACTTTGAAAGCTACCTACTACTGCTTCCCACACGTCAGCAAGCATGAAGACAGCACCTGCAAACATGATAAGAAAACATAAAGCATGTTCAGTTTTCAGTGTAAATAGACCCTAGGCTCTACCAGGCTCCTCTAAAGCTCTTTGTTCACCGCACTCTGTGGTTAAGATGCTCCATGCTTCCCCTGTGTGCCTCATTGAGACAAGCTACTTAGATTTTCACAGGACTCACCCAACAAGATATAACTTATCTTTCCATCATGGGATAGCAAGTCTTCCCTCCTCTACTTGAGGACATGACACGGAAGGGCCATGTAAGCGGCACATAAGGGGTTGGGTTAAAGAACAGAGGGAGCCAGAGGCTGGTGATTCACTCCTGTAATCCTAGCTACTCAAGAGACTGAGCTCTGGGGATGGTAATTTGAAGCCAGCAGGGGCAGGAAGGTCTGTGAGACTCTTATCTCCAATTAACTACCTAAAACACAGAAGGGGAGCAATGGCTTAAAATGGTAGAGCACTAGCCTTGAGCAAAAGAGTTCAGGGACAGTACCCTAAAGCTCCACCACCAATGAAATAAATAAAGCAGAGGGAGAAAAAAGTAAAATAACCCCCATGACCCATACCTTACAAGCATCCCAATGGCCCAAGACACTGTAGTGAAGGGGTCCAAGTTACCTGGGAAGGTCACACCCAGAACTAGACCAGTTGGGGCTGCTAAACCAAAGAGTAGAGACTGGTGGCTAAGGAAGGCCTCGGGATGAGGTTTCCTCACCAGTTACCTCCACACTCGAGTCGCCACTGCCCCAGGCACCAAGCATTTTGTCCATGTCCCCTCAGGCTGTCTGTCCTGCTCCATGGGCTGACCAACTTAAACAAATGCTGTCATAAAGAGGAATGGCAGCCAGGCACCAGTGGCTCATGCCTGTAATCCTAGCTACTCAGAGGCTGAGATCTGAGGGTTTGGGTTCAAAGCCAGTGTAAGCAGGAACGTCCATGAGACTCTTATCTCCAACAAACTACTCAGAAGGAGTTGAAAGTGGATGAGAAGAAGAAAGAGTTCAAGCCCCAGGACTGACACACACACATACACATTTTCTCTCACACACACACACACAAAAGTACAGAGCATACACTCTGTTTGGTTCTGTCACTTATGTTCCCTTGTAGGTATGGGTAGAAACTTCTTGAGAAGAGTCCCAGAGACACAACATACAGGAGAAAGACTTGACAAGAGGGTCTACATCAAAACAAAAAGTTTCTGCACATGGGCTGAAAGGTGGCTCAGTGGTAGAGCGCTTGCCTTGAATGCCAGAGGCCCTGGGTTCAATTCCTCAGCACCACATAAGCAAAAAAAAGAAAAAAAACCCAGAAGTGGCACTGTGACTCAAGTGGTAGAGCGCTAGCCTTGAGCTGAAGAGCTGAGGGACAGCGCCCAGGCCCAGAGTTCAGGCCCCACAACAGGACCCAAAAAAAAAAAAAAAAAAAGTTTCTGCACAGCCAAAAACATAATTACTAAACTAGAAAAAAAAAACAGACTGGGAGAAAAAATTTACCATCAATATCTCAGATAAAGGCCTAATAGCCACTAAATACAAGGAGATCAAGAAACGAAGCCTTCCCAAACCTAACAAACCAGTCACTAAATGGTCAAGGGAGCTAAGGAGAGACTTCTGAGAAGAGGTTAAGAATGGCAAAGAACTACATGAGGAAATGCTCATCATCCCTGGCCATTAAAGAAATGAAAATCAAAACAACTCTGAGATTCCATCTTACCACAGTTAGCTTGGCCAACATTGTAAATTTGAACATATGCTGCAGGGGTGTGGGGTAAAAGGAACCCTGCTGCACTGCTAGTAGGAATGTAAACTACTACAATCATGCCGTCGAGAGGTTCCTTAAAAAACTACATTGATCTTCCTTACAAACCAACTAAACCACTCCTGGCCATCTACCCTGAACAACATGAGCTAGGATATGATTAAGATATTTTACAACTTCGGCTGGGCAGGGGCACGGTAATATTGTGGAGGTGGGAGGGATGGTAGGGGGAAAACAAAGGAGGAGGCAACAAGGCTCAATAGGAAATGTACTCATTACCTTGCTCATGAAACTGTAACCTTTCTGTACAGCGTTTTTACAATACAAAACATACAACAAAAAATAAAAATAAAAGACACTTGCACATCCATGTTCATTGCCACACTATTCACAATAGTCAAGCTATAGAAACAGCTCAGATGCCTCACAATAGATGAGTGGATCTAAAAAATGTGGTACTTAAGATACAATGGAATTTTACATAGCCATTAGAAAGAATAAAGTCATGCCATTCCCAGGGAAATGATGGCACTAGAACAATTCATGTTAAGTGAGGTAAGCCAAGATCAGAGAGACAAACAGCACATGTTCTCTCTGATCTGTGGAAATTAGATCTAAAATACCCTGGGATATGACAAATTATACAGGATTCTAGATAGTCACAGTGAAACCAAAACAGGATACCCTTAGGAGAGAAACACAAAGGTGCAATGCATACGTGCCTCTTCATTTGCATAAAATAATATGTATATATATTGAAACAAACTCCAAGATATGGAAACAAGAGACCTCTTCTTTTTTAAATTGTTGGGGGTTTTTTGATGATTGTCTTCTTTTCCTTACATATGGTGTATTCAAGTGTATATCTTCAGGAGGGTTGGGAGGAGGGTGCAAAACTCAAGGGGAAAAGTGCAGCAGTGGAGCTCACTGGGCACTGACGAAAGTGAACTGTACAACTCATGGGTGGAGACAGGAGGGACTGGGAGAGACTGAGGGCACAGAAGGCACTGTATGGAAGGAAATGTACTCATTACCTGACTCATGTAATTGCAATCCCTCTGCATACACCTCTACAATAACAATAAATAATATCTACTTATCAACTTGTAGAGGGTCACTCATGCTTCTATAGAAAAAGGAATAGGACTGAGCGTGTGACTCAGTAGTAGAGCATGTGCTCAGCATTTGGATACCCTAGGTCCTATCCCAAGCACCAACAGTGATGATGACAACGACGATGACGACAATGATGATGATGATGATGATTCACACCCAAAATGGAAGACATGAGAAAGTCTGTGAGACTGTTTTCTATCAATGTACATAGTCCAAAATGAAACACACACATACATACACATACACACACACACATACAGAGAGAATGAACTCAATTCTCCAGAAAAAATAAAACATAATTTCCTATCATGAAATAAAGTCAAGTAAATGGAAGAGGAAAATAGTGAAAAAAATTCAAAGATAATTTTGAGATGCAGTTATTAAATTCAATGTACATTATATAAAAAGTAAACTATGTAACTTGAGGGTAGGAAAAGGAGGAGGAAAATAAGAGAGAGCCAAGGAAAGGGTGACATTGGCCAAGAAGCATTGTACTCATAATCTGAATTAAGGAATTTTAACCTCTTTTTACAACTACTTAATATTTAGTAATAAAAATGATTTATGAAACAAATAATTTTTGTTTTGGGGGGGGTGGTGGTTTTGAGCCAGCCCTGGGGCTTGAACTCGGAACTTAGGGGTTTTCCCTGAGCTGCTGCTCAAAGCTAGCACTCTACCACTAGAGCTACAGCTCTACTTCCCATTTTTTCTGAGTAGTTTATTGAGATAAGAGTCTCATGAATTTTTCTGGCTTGGACTATGATGATCCTCAGATCTCATCCTCCTGAGTAGCTAGGATTACAGGCATGAGCCACCAGCACCCAGCTATTTTTTTTAAAGCAATATAAAAAAGAAATGTCAAACCACAAAGTTGAATGTGTTTAAATGTATATTTAAATCCATATCTAATAGTTTCAGCCAGAGATAACTAGTACCTTATAACTCTCTGGATTGTGCATTTATGATAAAGTGTCAAATAGTTCAAAACAAAAAGAATCTGCTTTGCATCTTGAATGACCCAATACAGCTAACCTGCATTAGCACACCAGTCACCCAGCAGCTCCTAATGACAACACACCACATGCTGGGATCAGCTCACAGTCTCCAGATACCAAAGAACCAGACCTTCTCTCTGGTAAGATCTCTGGGATCCTGTGGCTCCCTTGCTCCTTTTGAAAGCTCCCTGAGTGCCTCCCGGGCCACTGGGTGAAGGCAACTGGTAGCCTTGGCTAGTGAGGATGGTGTCACCACGTATGCTGACAGGTCTGATTGAGCCCCAGGTTTTTTGTTGTTGTTTTGTTTTTGTTTTTTTGTCAGCTGTGGGGCTTGAACTCATGGCGTGGGTGCTGTCCCTGAGCTTTTTCACTCAAAGCTAATGCTCTACCACCTTGAACCACAGTGCCACTTCCAGTTTTCTGAGGATTAATTGGAAATAAGAGTCTCATTGGCCTTTCCTGCCAGGACTGGCTTTGAACAATGGTCCTCATGTCTCAGCCTCCTGAGTAGCCAGCATTACAGGCATGAGCCACCGGCACTCAGCTGATAGGTATGGTTTTGACTCCTAGAATTGCAGGGTCTGATTTCTCCTCTAAAGGGCTGAACATTTGTGGTAATCTAAATGTCAACATGCTGCAGATGGCACATGGACGTGTCACCTTCTGAGTCATTTAGCATTTTTATTAGTGATCAAGGAGAGTGTAAGTGGCATGTTAATGTCATCTGCAGATCACACCAAAGGGGACAGTGGGCATGCAAGGAAGGAATGCAGACAGTCCCAGGGGCTCAAAGAAAAAGAACCAAATGTCAACTGGTCAAAAGGAGATGAGCTAATAGGCTTAGGAGGGATGAGACAAGCCATAGATAATGGCTAGGCAGATGATGGCAACTCTGGGTGAGTCACAGCCCAGCAGTTCCCACTGCTCACAGCTAAAGCTCTCACTGACTGGCCACACCGCATTCTGGGGGGCAGAGTACATGGCTCACTGTAAAACCAGCTAGAAGGCCGGCTAAGAGTGGGCAGCATGAAGACAAAGAACTCTGGAGAGTACGGAGAAGAGGTCAACAGAGCCCTCTGGGAAGGTCAAGAGCACAGACTAGCAGCCAGTGGCTCACACCTATAATTCTATCTTTAAGGAGACTGAGATCTGAGGATCATAATTCAAAGCCAACCCTGGGCAGGAAAAACTCATGAGACTCTTATCTCCAATTAACCACCAAAAAGCCAGAAGTGGAGCTGTGGCTTAAGTAGTAGAGTGCTAGCCCTGAGCAGAAAAGCTCAGGGACAGCACCCACACCCTGACACAAAAAAAGAAAAGAAAAGAAAAGGAAAGGAAAGAAAGAAAAGGAAAGGAAAGGAAGGAAGAGAAAGAAAGAAAGAAAGGAAAGAAAGAAGGAAAGAAAGAAAGAAAGGAAGGAAGAAAAGAAAGAAAGGAAGAAAGAAAGAAAGAAAGAAAGAAAGAAAGAAAGAAAGAAAGAAAGAAAGAAAGAAAGAAAGAAAGAAAGAAAGAAAGAAAGAAAGAAAGAAAGAAAGAGTACAGCACATATACTCTTTGCTTGGTTCTGTTGCTTACACTCCCTTACTCTGTGTCTCCCCTGCCCCAAGGTGAACAGAACCACTAACACACTCCCTCTTTCTTTCCCTGTCTCTCTGAAGTTAGTTCCAGCCAAATATCACGTCAAGCCCACAGATATCAAACCAATGCATAACAGCTTCAGCCCAGCTTCTCCTCTGGCTCTCAGTTTCTCAACTGTTCTGCTCCTATCTTGAAGAATGCTTTTAAGACAAAGGAAAGTGCATCCTTACCCAGCAGTCTCTTAGCACGTAAGAACCCCATGCTAGAGGATAGACTTTCTTCTCTGGAAGACTTCCAGGAAAATATCTACAGCCATTGCAAACATAGGGAAATGGGATGGGATGGGGTATGCCTGGGAATGGGGGCCTTGCTAGGAGCCAGAGACAACAACAAAGTTCCACTTTATTCTGCTTCATCTGAAGTTGTGCTCGTTTCATTTATTGTTCACTTCTAAGTTTCTGAAACCCAGTTTATTCTTCCTCCTTTGTCAGCAAGCCCTTAAGCAATTAGCTGTTCATTAACGCCTTCACAGAGAATAAAAGAAAGGAAATGGGGGAAGGAGAAAAGATGAAAAGCTAGAAGCCCCAACGCTGAGAATAAAGATGGTTTCATTAATGCTTTGACATCATCTAAAGGATAATATAGTTCTAACTTCAGGGTTTGCCTCCGACTCTTTCTTTGGCTTTTTTCTTTCTTCTATTTTGTTTGTGGTATTATATGACCTTGGATGCTAGAAGTCTTGAAAAACTATGTCTTAATACTAGTCCATCCTTAATTCATCAAATCAAATGCAAATAGATTGTTTCTTCTCTGACTGAGATTTTGTGCAAAGTAGTTTTCTATTAGGCATTTGCGATGTTCCAATTCTTGTGGACAGTATATCAGAATGGAGGTAGAGATGGAGGGAGGAACTTTTCCAAGTCACCCATGGTAGCCAGGAATATGCTGACCTCTGCAGAGATACCCTGGCCCATGGGATCATAGTAACCTCCACTCTGCAAACAAAGTACAACAGTGGAAACCCTCCAAGAGGAAACAAGGTTCTCAGGTAGGCAGAATCTGGTCTTTAATTAGGAAAAAGTCCAGATATATTCTCTCAGTCTTTAGCTTAGCCTAGCCTGTGTCTAGAAAGCTTATGGTAGACATCCGTTTCTAAAAATCATGGCCAAAGAAAGTCAAACTTCTCCAAAGGGATTTCACCAAAGCCTTTTGTTGGTGATGGTGAAATGCTAACTATAAATTCTTTATGGAAAATGAATGAGACAGCCAGGCACCAGTGACTCGCCAGTAATCCTAGATACTCAGGAAGCTAAAATCTAAGGATAACAGTTCAAAGTCAGTATAGACAGGTAAGTCTGTGAGACTATTATCTCCAATTAACTGCCAAAAAAAATATCTGGAAGTGAAGTTGTAATTCAAATAGTAGAGCACTATCCTTGGGCAAAAAAGTTCAGGGACAGTGCCTAGGCCCTAGGTTCAAGCCCTAGGACACACACACACACACACACACACACACACACACACACACACACACGCACACACACAAGACATATTGAAAATATAAGGTCAAGGACAGATTTGAAGCCCTGGAAATACAGAGACTTCTACTTGAAAGTATCCCTCTGGGAGCTACCAGGTCTCCTTGACACAGCCACAGTGATTTCTGTGTTTTAAACCATATTGTGACTCGTGGAAAGCCGTGGCAAACTTCATCTGTTCAGAATCAAGTTCATGTTCATTCTTAAACCTTCCCTTAATGCAAACCTGTTATTCCAGATGCTCAGAAGAAATATTTTGGCATCTCCCTGGACTTACCTGTCAGGTTCTATCTTCTGTCTCTGTCTCTTTCTCTGTCTCTGCCTCTGTTTCTCTCCTCTCTCTCTCTTCCTCTCTTTCTCTCTGTCTCTGTCTCTCTGTCTCTCTCCTCACACACACACATATCTCTCTCTCTCTCTCTCTCTCTCTTACACACACACACACACACACACACACATATCCAACCCACCAGCATATCCCACTGGCTGACCTTCCAAATATAATCCTAGTCTGAACACTGCCCTATCATACCACCTCTCCCTGCTTCAGTGATCTTCCTCCTGTCACACCTGCCCGCGCAGACTTCACTGCTGTCCAAATGGCCCTTCATACTTTAAAGGAATGATACTCTTATTCTCTCAAAAATGTTCTTTTAAAAAACTTCCTGCCTTTCCCAAGCTGGTGACCTGTTTATACTGGGCATGAGAGCAGTTTTATCCTGCTGGCTGCGTGGAAATGGCAGGAGACATGTTAGAGGTCACAGAAGAAATGGACAAAATTGAGGCAAATCCAAAAAGGAAACCACTGAAGGATTTGACTCAAGTTACTCCAAAACACCAATATGTCCTCTCCAAGTTTTTCCTCATAAAGGGAGATGCAGAAAGAGTAAAGATTACCCAAAGTCATAGAAATACCTACTGGCAGAGCTAGAAATACAGATTAAATCTCCTTACAATGTCTTGGTATATTCCCCTCCAAATTGCAGTGGGATGTATAAGGGGGAAATAACATGTTTTAAAAAATTTAACACAGCTGAGTACCAGTGGCTCACACCTGTAATCCTAGCTACTCAGGAGGCTGAAATTTGAGGATTGCAGTTTGAAGCCAGCCCTGCAGAAAAGTCCATGAGACTCTTACTGCCAATTAACCACAAAAAACAGATGTGGAGCTATGGCTCAAATGGTAGAACGCTAGCCTTAAGCACAAAAGCTTAGGAACAGCACCTGCACCCAGAGTTCAAGCCCCAGGACTGACCCCCCCCAAAAAAAATTTTTTTAAGTTTATTTTATGTCTGAGAGTTAATTGGAGAATCCATTTCAATCCTAACCCTTTTATGTTTCACATGTTTTTCAATGACTTTCATGAAGACAAAAAAGGTATGCTTGTCTAATTTGCATTTGACACAGATCTGAACAGAAATAGCTAATATAATGAATGACAGAATCATGATCAGAAAGCTGCTAATGAGCTACAGCAATGAGCTAAAACTGACAATGTAAAATCTAGCAGGAATCCAAAAGTTTAGCTATACTATCACAGGAAGGAAGGAAGGAAAAGTGCTGTATCAGCAATGCCTATGAAAATATGCTGGAGCCTCAGGCCACAATGATAGTTCAAGTGGGGGGAGGGGGGCTAAGCCTGGGCTTCCAGCCTGGAAATTCTTAGTCACTAGGTCCATGCAACTGTGCATTTTTATAAGTATCACAAATGATTCAGACATACACCCAAGTTGAGGACAAGATCAGGGTCAGTAATGGATGGTACCCACAAACACCAATGTGGTCTTAGGCTTCCTTGAAAGAACTGTAGACTCTAAAATAAAGATGATCACTGTTTTACATGTGTGTGGATCAAACTATGTACTTGTTAATTCTTTCATTCAGAAAATTTTAATGAAGTGTCCATAAAGAATCAGGTGCAAGGTTTATTACAATTGAAAGACAGATATAACCTAAGCTCATAGACTTTGTGGAGAAGAATATTATTGTGTAGCTGGTACCCTAGCCCTTTTCAGCTGGTGATGAAGTGAGAATCATTTTCAGTATTTCTCAAGAGCTTAATGTTTCTCATCTGCACATATTGTCTCATAAGAAATGTACCCTGAATCCAAAAATTCATGTGGAACAATAAAAGACCCCAAATAGCAAAAACAATCTTTAACAGAAAGAACAGTGCTGGAGGAATATCAATACCAAATTTCAAACTCTACTACAAAGCCATAGTAATCAGAACAGCTTGGTACTGGCGCAAGAACAGACCTCAGGAACAATGGAATAGAATTGAAATCCCAGAAATGAACCCACAGACCTATAGCCATCTAATCTTCTATAAGGGAGCTAAAAAGAAAGACAGCCTCTTCAGTAAAAGGTCTTGGCAAAATTGGTTAATCACTTGCAGAAAACTAAAGCTAGATCCTTCTATGTCACCCTGCACCAGAATCAACTCCAAATGGATCAAAGATCTCAGAGTCAAAGCAGACACCCTGAAAACATTACAGGAAGGAATAGGAAAAACCCTAGGTCTCCTTGGCACAGGCCAAAATTTTCTTAATGAAGACCCAGAAACACAACAAATCAAAGAAAGGTTGGACAAATGGGATTGCATGAAGTTGCAGAGCTTCTGCATGGCAAAGGACATAGCTAGCAACATCAATAGAAAGCCCACAAATCGGGAAATCTTCACTAGCCATACAACAGACAAGGGTCTCATATCTAAAATATACCTGGAACTCAAAAAATTAAATCCCCCAACAACAAATCCTCAAAGAAACAACTGCCCAATAAACAAGTGGGCTAAAGACTTACAGAGAAACTTCTCTGAAGAGGAAAGAAGGATGGCCAATAGACACATGAAGAAATGCTCAACCTCTCTAGCCATAAAACAAATGCAAATCAAAACAACACTGAGATATCACCTCACCCCAGTTAGAATGGCTATAATCAAGACCTCTAATAACAACAGATGCTGGAGGGGGTGTGGACAGAAGGGAACCCTAATGCATTGTTGGTGGAAGTGTAAACTTGTTCAACCATTTTGCAAAGTAATATGGAGGTTCCTCAAAAGACTCCACATAGCACTCCACTTTTGGACATTTACCCAAATGATCACAAACAAGACTATACTAAAGCTACCAGCACAACTATGTTTATTGCAGCATTATTTACCATAGCTAAGATATGGAACCAACCCAAATGTCCCTCAGTAGATGAATGGGTCAAGAAAATCTGGTATATCTACACAATGGAATTCTATGCCTCCATCAGAAAGAATGACATTGCTCCATTTGTTAGGAAATGGAAAAACTTGGGAAAAAAATTATATTAAGTGAAGTAAACCAGCCCAAAGAAACATAGGTCCCATGGTTTCCCTTATTTGTAATAACTAGTATATGTCTGAGATGAGCAGAAAAGGTCAGATAAGATGATGTTAGGTGAAATGAACCCCAAGATAAGGACACAAGTGTTTTTTTTCCTTGCTTGCTATTGTTTCTAACGTATTCATAAGGTGATTTTTTTTGTTGCTTTATATGTCTTTCCCCCACGGTATAACTCCTGTATTTGATGTTGGTATAATTTGAGGAGGGGAAGGGAAAAAACAAATTGTTTAAATAGGGATACAGGTGGACTCATTGCAACAATGAGATGTGCAAGATGCTATGTCAAAAAACAAAGTTTACTACTTTGGCAGGGGTGGGGAGTATAGTCGTGGGGGTGGGGGGAGGCCAGGGGGAGGATGGTTGGGAAAAAACAGAGGAGGAGGCAACAATGCTTGATAAGAAATGTACTCATTACCTTGCTCATGTAATTGTAACCCCTCTGTATGGTATTTTAACAATTAAAAACTAATTAAAAAAAAAGAAATGCAGCCTGTTTATAGATCCCTTTCCCCAAAAATCTCCAGAAAGTTTGTAACTCTTGATTTCCTTCTCATTTTTTTTTGTTTGTTTAGATTGGGTTTTTCAGCGGTATGAACTCGGTCTCACACTTAGTAGGCAAGAGTTCTCTCACTTGAACCATGCCTCTAATCCTTTTTTTGCCAGTCTAGGGACTTGAACTCAGAGCCTGGGCACTTTCCCTGAGCTTCTTTTGCTCAAGGCTAGCACTCTACCACTTGAGCCACAGCGCCACTTCTAGCTTTTTCTGTGTGGTACTGAGGAATCGAACTCAGAGCTTTATGAATGTTAGGCAAACGCTCTACCACTAAGCCACTTTCCCACCCTCTCCAATCCTTTTTGCCTTAGTTATTTTTTCAGATAGTGTCTTGTAATTTTTTCCCAGGCCAACTTTACATAGCAATCCTCATTCTTCTACCTCCTGTGGAGCTGAGATTATAGGTTTGTTTGTTGAGATAGTGTCATTTTGCCTGGGCTGACATTGAACTTCTATCCTCCTTAGCTCTACTTCGCAAGTAATTAAGATTGTAGATATTGGCTACCATGCTGCAGTCCCACCTCATTTATTATGGGAGAATGAGAATTTACCCGCAGTCCAAGAAGCTACCAATGGCTTTAGTGCCAAGTGCAAAGGGTATTTCTACCACAGCTAGCTCCTCATCCTTATGATGCTATGACTTTTATATGACGTAAAACAGAAGATGCTCCCTTCTGGTGTGTAGGTCACTTAACAACAAAGCTGCCTGTGTAACTATGTTATCACTCTTGTAAATCCCACCATAACCAGAATACAGAACCTGCATCATCATCTCTACCCACCCCTAGATAGGTCAGAATGGATTCCTGATCCAGGATTATCTACCTCTCCACATCTCTGGACCTAATGCCAGGGATCACTGAAATGAACTCTTCTTGTCCCTTCCAGGAAGTTCCTTTCAAGACCCCCCCACCCCAGTCCATTGTATGAGCTACCTCTGCCTATTAGACATATTTTTCTGTTCCTTGTCCTCAGTAGGGATCAGAGCTGCCCCTTTCCAAGGGAAGCTCTTCTATACAATTTAAAAATGGGGCTGTGCATAGTCCATCTCTGTTTCTAGCATCACAGACTCATCTCTCCAGACAAAATGCTAAAGTTAGTTCCGGGTATGGAGCTTTAAAAAGCCATGAAGAAGCTAAATATACTGCATAGATAATGAATACATGCCAAAAAAAATGTTAGAAAGAATTAGACCTGTTAAGCCTGATCTCTTCTGGACCTGTGATTCTCAGAATGGTGTAGGAAGGCAAGCACTGGTGTTTGAAGAGACTACACAGTCTACTCAGGAAACAAAATTGGAAAGATAATTAGGCCTAAGGAAACCTAAGAATATCTGGTTTAAGTTTTTGGTTCATG
Source organism: Dipodomys spectabilis (assembly GCF_019054845.1). NCBI lineage: Eukaryota > Metazoa > Chordata > Mammalia > Rodentia > Heteromyidae > Dipodomys > Dipodomys spectabilis. Next base: position 7,166,761 of record NW_024870686.1, on the reverse strand, counting down.
AGGAACTCATGGAGAGACCTGGTCAGAGCTAGCTCTGGATGGTCCTTTGGCCAATCAATCTGTTGGTGTAGGGGACAGATTTTTAAGCAGGCAAAGTATTAGAATGCCATCAGCATGATCCAAGTAGTTTCGTGATCAGACAGGAAGCATTTGGCCTAGAGGAGATAAGAGAGAAGCAGGGAAGGGGAAGATGAAAGGTCAATCACAGTAGCAGTTAGAGGACTCAGCAACCAAGAGGCTGGGGAAGGAAATCAGGATGAGGAAGATGTCAATCTGCAGTCTTCAGAAACATTATCAGAATTTGCAGGTGGGCACTGGTACCTTATGCCGGTACTCTGGGCTACTTACTATCCTCGATCTGGGGCTTGAGGCTCAAAGCCAGTTGAGGCAGACAAATACATGAGACTTGTATTTCCAAATAACTAAGGAAAAGCCACAAGTGGAGGCATAGCTCAAGTGGTTGAAGGCCAGCTATGAGTGAAAAAGCCAAGCAAGAGTGACAGGTCCTGAGTTTGAGGCCCAGCATTAGAACAACAAAAAAAAGTTTCAAAAAATGACAAAGATATTTCAGTTTGGAGGAAAATTTCTACTTACTTGTAATTTTTAAAAATTCTTCTAGACAATAAAATTAAATTTTAAAAAATTCTTATGGAAACAATAACAAGAAAGTTCAGTTTCTAATCTCTGAAATAATATGAACACCTCAGACATTTTTTTCATATAGTTGGGATATTTATATTTTTTCATATGTTAGGGATATTTGTATTTTTTAAATTAACATGTGAGTTTATTCCTGACTGTTTGCTATAACTTATGTTGGGCGAATTTTTCCACGTAATTAAGTACTTTTCAAATACCACTTCTAAACTTTCTTGATATTGGAAAGATGAAAATGGGAAGTTGCCCCAGGATGTGGCAGGTGAGGGAAGAAGGATTTGAGGTATTTGCAATGTAAGAAAACCATGAAATCCAAAATCAATTGTGAAATAGCACTGAAAAGGATTCAGGACTCTGATGAAGTCCTAAGTGTCTGACTCTGATGAGGTCCTAAGTGTCTGAGGTTCTCTAGAGCCACAGATAGGTTCAGGAAGACATGAAGACACACACACACACACACACACACACACACACACACACACACCAGTCATCTTATTACATAAGACAAAAGGAGGTAAAGCCATCATTGCTTCCATCTTTGCCTTTTGGGAATTAGATTTCCTGTTCAGGAACAGGATGGCACCCGGGGAGCTGTCCCCGAGAAACCATCCTCAGAGCTAATGAGTTCACAACTTCTGAGTCCTCAGAGAAATTGGCTACCTAGATTTAGGGCAAATAGTGTTCTAATTATTTTAATAAGAGCCTGTGGCCTCTTCTCTTCCTGTAGGATGCTCAATCCTGATTCCCAGAGGCTCTGGGCTGTTTCCTTCTTCCTTATTTTCCATCCCTCCAAGTCTATTCTGACTCCCCTTCCAGCCTTCCTTTGGTATCCTCCAGATCTGGTCCTATCCCAATCCAAACTGACATCAAGATGTTCAGACGCCTTGGCCTGAGGCTCAGCCACCAAGCATTTGAGTTATCCTTGCTATGTGGGTTTGCTCCAGATTCCTTGCAGAGAGCTGCCTGGGGCTTTCTGTAGTTTGGGTTTTGTTTTGTTTTGAAGCACCATCATACCCTCTACCAAAAACACTGTTGACGTCTTTGTTCTTGAAAACATCCATGTAACACATTCCTAGAAGAAAAGGAAAAGGCATGCAGGCCTCCAAGGGCTAAACATCCTTTGCATTTCAGATCATTTGAGAGCATCATGCCAGGGGTTCAGTGAAGCAGCATTTATTCAGCCACGTGCCTTGGTGCCACTGCCAGTTTCTTTGAGACAATACTAGAGAGAAATGAATGAGAAGAAAGGATGGAGCAATTCCATAGCCAGGAGTACCCTCTAGTGTTCAATCAGAGGCTGGACTCCCTTCACAACCCCACAAGCCAAGTAACAGGAATTAGACCTAGAGTGGTGGCACATAGTTGTGGTTTCAACTATGCTGAAGGCAGAGTTAGGAAGATCACAGTTTGAGACAAGGCCTGGTAAAGTTAGAGACATTGTCTAAAAACAAAAGGACTGCATACATGCTCATATAATTCAAACTGAATGAACAGCTATCTGAATATCTCCAAATACATGATATGAGAACAGAGACTCAGCCTAGACAATGTTTCCCAGTGAAACTATCCAAAGGTAGAACAAAGAAATGTTACGTGTGTCCTTGAAGCAGGCTAATTCGGAGCAATTAATAATAAGTAAAATCTTGGCTATAATATTAATTTTCTCATAAATTGTTTCCTGGCTGGAATTTGTATGCAAATCAATTTAAGAGTAGAAAGCTAAGGGAAAACAGATAATTCACAAAATGAATGAAAACCTTCCTAATGATGAATGCACCATAAAAGAAACAAAGCCATGGTGAAATTGTCTCAGTTCTACATGAATGAATATGCATTCTACTTGCTAGTGAAATCATCCTGGCTATGGCTAATATAATATGCAATCATCACTCAGAGTAGGCCAAGCCTCCCTTACCTTAGTGGCATACACTTCAATATATGTTATACTCAGGAGAAAAGAAATTTTCATGCTCTTTTCCTGGAATAAATTTCACTGTACATAGCTGAAGATCACAATTGGAAGCTAGTTCAGAAAGGAAACTCTGTGAGACTCTTATCTCCAATTAACCTGAAAAAAGCCAGAAGTGGAGTTCTGTTCAGGTGGTAAAATGTCAGCCAAGAACAATGCGTAGGCCCTAAGCTCAACTTCAGAACTAACATACAAAAAACATTTTTGTCATTGTTCAACTTCAGAGCCAGTGTTCAGAGTTCTGAGCTGAATTTCCTGTCGTCCAATTCCATCCTCTTCTCCTCTCCTCATCTCCTCCTCTGATATCCAGACCTGTTAGAAAGAAAGCCACAGACACAATGGTTTCTAGGCATATTGGGATCTCAAAGCAAAGACTTGGATCTTTGCAAAATTCCTCTTCTTACCTCAAATGACCCCACACTGAAAGCTCCCTGGTGTCTTAATGCTAGGAGTTGGGAAGCAATGAGGTGGACTCCAGCCCCTCCTTCTACAGGAAGAGAAAACTGCATCAAGAAAGCAGGCAGAAATAAACTGGGCTAAATTGGTAAATGTAGAAGAAACTAAACAGAGCCTTCAGTTCTTGTACAAGAAAAGATAAGAGGTAAAGGAAAAGATAAGCAGAGTCATGAGCTATGAGTATAGCTCAGTTAGGGATAGAGAATTTCACTTACATACTCAAAGCCCTGGCTTTGGATCCCAGTACAGAATACATACATACATACATACATATGTGTGTATATGTATATGTGTGTATACTATATATAATTCTGTTTGCATCTATGACTTCAAAAGTCAACAGAGGATTCAACTAAAGCTGAATTGCATGTTTCCATTGCTAATTGGCCTAGTAGCCCACTTACCTTCTTTTGGAAATAACATTATGCTAAAGGGGGGGGGAGGAATCTTCCAAAGAAGAAACTATAATGTAAGTCTGTGCTTGATGCAAACTTAATTGGCTTTAATCTGAAAGGGGAAAATTCAAAATGGAGTTTGGGGGCAGAGAATGAACATGGAGAATTTGATTTGTAGACTGAAAGAAAGGTTTGGACATTTGGGGACTACTGAATGGCATCTGAAAAAGGGAGACAATGATGAGTGGTTTGAGAAAGACAAAGAATTTTTCAAGTGACTCAAGAAGTAGAGGGCGATTTGATTCTTGTCATCCCGATCCATTTAGTTTACCTCTAGACCGTCTCCCATCCTTGATCTAGAAATATATTATCTAGCCAAACCCACTGTACCCATAAGACCCTAGCAGAGTATGGTCACAAGTCCTCAACCATAGACTGCTACCAGAATCCCATGCCAGTCACCTGTGGGAAAGGGCTGGGTGAAATTTAAAGATGAATCACTTCACTACACAGAAATCCAGGATCCAGGAGCATACAAGTAATACCGTTTATCCTAGAAGTCAGATAGGAAGAGTCACCCCTGCCCCCTGCAGCCAAAAAACAACTCAGTCATATCTAAAAGGTTGGACATGACACATTGTCTGGACTGCAGAAGAGCTGCTTGACAGCCCAGTGCTGTTAAGTGGGTCAGGACCATCAAGTGCAGTCAAGGGCAGGACTGGGAGGTGGAGGAACCTTGGGCTTCCAGTGCCAGCGGGTGTGGGCAGGCCAGGAGGGAGGAGGCTCTTTCCGGTGACTCACTCCCTGCACCCTGCAGCTGTTCTCTCTCTCCACGCTGGCCCCCTGCACTCCCACCATTTTCCTGGTTTGGGTTCCAACCTTAGCAACTAGCTCCAACAGATAACAACACCTGCCCACTCAGCAAAGTGGCACAGTGAGTGATTAAAGGAACTGGCAACACAATCTGCTATTTTCACACAGTACCTATCCTTGATGCCAGGATGTTTGCCCAGTGACCTGGCTCCTGGCAACACAGCCACCTTAATAAGCCCACATTTGCATTGGCTTCCTGGAGCCCCCACCCAGAGCTCCAATCAGTGGAGCAGAGAAACAGGTGGCAGGCATGATGCTGGCAGCTACACGGGGGCTCACAGCCCAGACAAGGCGTTCTCCTCACAGGTTGCTTGGCACCTCCTGGTCCTTCCTGAGCCAGCACCTCCCAGGAACTGGCTTCCTGGTGTTCCATCCAGTCTTCTACATAATCATCTATGACCTGTCACTTGTCCCTAAGGACCAGGGTCTGATTTTTCTAGGTCATGGATGCCTTTTCCCTCCTCTGTCTACAGCTTCTGCCATGTCACAGAGCCACACGATAAAGCGAGCTACCAGAACCCAGAGAGGAGAGGCCTTGCAGAAGAAAATCACTGTCACCAGGTGATCATGATGGAAAACCGTAGACCACTCCATGAAACTGACCTCCATAACTAACCACTTACACCAGTTAGACAGGTCACTGGCACACATCCCCGTCACAGAATATTTGTTGTTTGTTTTGGTGCCAGGACGAGGACTTGAACTCAGGGCCTTGCACTCCCATTTGGCTTTTTTGCTCAAGGCTGAGGCTCTACCACTTGAAGCCACACCTCCACTTTTAGCTCTTTTTTTCTGGTAAATTAGAAATAAGATTTTCATGAGTTTTCCTGACCAATCTGGTTTCAAACCCTAATCCTCTGATCTCAGTCTCCTGGGTTTCTAGGATTACACGCATGAGCTACCAGACAGAACATTAAATTTTAAATCATCAAAATTTCTGTGCATGAGGTCCGGCGTCTGATCTCGAGTAACCTATGTTCTGTAATGAAAAATCAAGTAGATCCTATAGGTAATATGTGTATGCATGGTCTATGACACAGGGATTTGAGAAATGGTCTATTTCTTAAATTAAATCCAGTGGGATACTCTTTTTTGAAGTGTCTAGTGTCTGTCATTTGGGGAGTTCCTTTCTTCTTCCCATAAACACAAGAGACATGAGGCTTGCAAAAAATAATGTTTCTTTAAAGAGTATGCTCATTGCCCCAAGATGGCACACACTGCTTTGCTCCTATCTATCACATATGCCACACACATTAAGTGTCAGACAGTTGTGTCCCTGCCTGCCCAAGTCAGCCTTAACAACCAGAACTGTAGCAGCCCCGCAGACATTGACCTGCCTATCTTCCCATCTCTACATTATTGAAGTCAAGTAAGCTCAGCTCCCCTCTGCTTATGAAGCTCATAACTTTCCTGCTGGTTCTGGGAGACTTGTGGCTGCTTCCTTGTCCTTTGAGCCCACAGCTCACCTAGTACCTCTTGGCTGCACCTCACAGTCCACTGTGTTTTACTTACAATGCTGATCACTGTCTGAGACAATTACTTTATGGATTTCTTGCTGGTTTGCCCTGTTATGCATAAGAACATCAATTCTACAACAGTGGGATCCTTGCCAATCCCATTAACTAAGGTATAGATAGATAGATAGATAGATAGATAGATAGATAGATAGATAGATAGATAGATAGATAGATAGATAGAACCTAGAAAATTATGTAGGACACCTTGGTGATAAGGATCTCTTAAGGGAGTAAAAATATACTGAGTCTTCAACTTCTCACTTTTTTTATTCTATCAAACATTCCTTCCCTAATAAACCTTACCCACAGTAGACCTAGATCATTTAGTACCTACCTCAGAGATAGAAAATGGGATGGTATCTTTAGTTCTTTCAAGCTGAATCCACAGCAGAAGAAAATGCAAGTTAACATTTCACTAACACACACATAAATAAGGTATATCTATAATGTCAAGTCTGGTTTAAGGACAGAGTATTGATAAGGGATTAAACTAGACCAGATCACAGGGCTGACCTGAATTCAATAACTTTCAGACTGAAGACTCAGATAGGCTGAAGGTTGCTTTCACTTCTACTTGTCAATGACCAAATGAATGGTGAAAAGCATATACACAAGAAGAAAGATCTGAGTATGTTTCTCTTTGTCATCATTCTCACTCCTTAGCAAGAAACCTTAGAATCCAATTCCTTCAGCAAATCAAGTAGGACAAATCCAGGATCTTGGTTTGTTGGCTTCCACAGAATTCCTTAAGGGAATGTATGAAGTGCCTTCTTCATTTGGGGAAACTCCTATGCACAAAGATCCATCTTTTTATGTTCTAGTTCTAACTGCACCAATGGGACAAACATCTTTGCGAACTAGACCTGACCACCATCTGGTAAGATGCATTAGGGGAGAGAATAGGTTGGTATTACCAAAAATAAAATAGGTAATTGGACATTTTAAGTCTTGCTCTGTGGTTTAAGCAAGATCAGTGTGCCAAAGAAGACAGGAGTTGGAAGATGTTTTCAAACATATGAAGTGGCTTTGTTGAAAGACATGGAGAAGAGTAGAAACTGAGCGTGTGGAAGGGAGGGACCCACGAAAGCAAGCCTGGCACCCAAAGAAGCTGTGGACGGGGGTTTACACGGAGAGACTAGAGCCATCTGGTGGAGAATATTGAAAGCAGCCAAGAAGAATGAGAATCAGTGAAAATCTGCTAGTGAAATCCAATCCCAGAGTGGTGACTAGAAGATGCTGTTTATTTTTATATATAATGGAAATGAGACCCAACAAGTTTAAATGACTTCCCTAAGTTGAAAGAATGAAATGATGTCATTAAATTGATCACCCTCAGACAGGATTTTAAAACCATATGAACCAACCCATAGAGAACTAGTTTTGAAAAGCCTCAAATAGGAAATTTGTACTCTATTCTGAAAGGGTCACCTATTGTCTCTCCCTGGATTAGGATGCTACAAAGGATCCAGCATGAGTTCATACCCTTAGTTCTCTACATGGTGAATGCCTAAAAGACTCAGCTGGATTCCCTACTATTTGTCACAGCCTCATTGCCCAAGGAGAATTGGAAGAGAGGAGAGGGTAAGGAGACACGCCCTCTGGGAGGTAAGCTTGTATTCTCAATATGGATCCCTTAACATGGTGGCCACAATAAGATTTCAAATCAACTTCTCCTCAGCAAAGACATGATGAGAGTGTCCTATGTCACCTGTACTAGAATTTCAAACACTCACCTTGTTCTGATTTTATTTAGGAAGAGATGTCTTTGGCTGGAAATTTGCAGAATAGATTCACTGAACACTTTTGTGCTCAGGTGACTGTAAGCTTGCTCTTCATTTGCTGTTTTTCTTTTCTCTTTAGGACAGAATCCCACAGTGTAGCCCAGCCTGCCCTCGAGTTCACAATCCTCCTGCCTTCGTTTCCTCAGGACTAGGATTACAGGTACAGGTCATGGTATCCAATTAGGCTTTGTTTTTCTTTTTTTTTTTTGTCAGTCTTGGGGCCTGAACTCTGGGCCTGGGCACTGTTCCTCAGCTCTTCAGCTCAAGGCTAGCACTCTACCACTTGAGCCACTGCCCCACTTCTGGCTTTTTCTGCTTATGTGGTGCTGAGGAATCGAACCCAGGGCTTTGTGCATGTGAGGTAAACACTCTACTACTGAGTTATCTTCCCAGCCTCTGGGCTTATTCTTAAAAGCAGAACAAACAGATAATTGTGCGGTAAATATAGTCTCCTTGAGCCCAATCTCAAGGGTATACAAAAATGACTAAAAGAAAAAAAAAAGAAACAAATGTAGCACCTAGAATTTTCAGCTAGAACCCATGAAACTCTTTCAGCCCAGTCTAAGCAGGAAGAGAACATGCTCAAGGATCCTACACAGCTCACACCATTTCTAGAAGGGAAGAAAGTCAGCTGGTGCTAGCTACATGGGCACAAATGACACCCAACTATATCATAGGACTTCTAATGAGCCACCTTTGCCCATATTGCTCAGTCCTTGGGTCTCTTAAAACTAACCATTAAAATTTTTCCCAAGGAGTTGGGTGCTGGTGGTTCATGCCTATATCCTAGCTACTTGGGAGGCTGAGATCTGATGATCATGGCTCAAAGCCAGCCTAGGCAGGAAAGTCTGTGAGAATCTCATCTCCAATAAACCGCCAAAAGGCTGGAAGTAGAGCTGTGGCTCAAGTGGTAGAGTGCTAGTCTTGAGCAAAAAAACTCAGGAACAGTGTCCAGGCCCTGAGTTCAAGCCCTAGAACTGGCACAAAATAAAATGTTTCCCAAGGAACCAGCCCTCTATTATCAGATAGCTAGAATTTTTCTCTATTATGCTGCAGAAACTTCCCTAGATTCACCAAAACCCATGAATAGATCACATTATCCAGCCTCCTTCATGGCAACATAAAGTGTGCGGGTTCCAACCAATAACAAGTAGACAGAACAAATGGGGACCGCTTCCAACAGTAGCCCATGAGAACATCCTACTGATGGTCATTTCTTCTTCCACTATCTGAATAGAGAGGACTTTGAGGACCTATAGGAAGGCACAGACACAAGTCTTAAGGAGAAAGAAATTAGCCCAAGGTCCTAAATGACATCATGGAAGGCTACTCTGCAAGAAACTCCCACATCAGACCCTGGTATGAGTGACAAGTCAATATGAATTGTGTTTCAATGCTGAGAATGTGAGTCTGATCTACTACAAATATTATTACTCTCTCTGCAAGTACAACTCCTATTGCTCACTTCCAAATTAAGTCTTACATGGGCCTAGTTGATTGGGAGAATCTGAATATATGGTCCACCCTAGTTGCAAGGAAGCTGAAGGAAGCAAGTTTCCTGACACCATTTTTGTGAAAGCAGAATTCTAAATGTGGATGATTACCAAGATATAGAAAGCATATTTGCAAGCTAGGACCTAGAGACTCATGCCCGTAATCCTAGCTACTCAAGAGACTGAGATCTGAGAATCACAGTTCAAAGATAAGCCAGGCAGGAAAGTCTATGAAACTTTTATCTCCAATTAATTACTCAAAAAAACAGAAGTGGAACTATGGCTCAAGTGGTAGAGTACTAGCCTTGAGCAAAAGAGCTCAAGGACAATGCCCAGACCCTGAGCTCAAATAAATAAAAAAGTAAGTAAATAAGTAAGCGTATTTACAACAGCAGTAAGAAAAGTATGATCATCACAGAAAGGAGTATTTTGCAGAAAAATATAGCTCAAATATCCAATATACATATACAGCTTCATTAGTTTCATGGAAGTGCAAAATTATAATTCTCCCTAAAACATGCCATTAACAATTTTATTAGGTTGAACATTTTTTAAGCCATGTATTAGGCAATGATGTAAAAAAAAAGCTTTTTTGTCATAGCACATTAGTTAATGTTTGAATTATTACAACCATTTTAGAGAACAAATCTGGATCCTACATAATAAAGTTAAAGATGTACATTGAGACTGAACTAGCAGGTCATCTACTAGACATGGATCTCAACTATGGACTGCCTCACCTCAACAGTTAAATGCCCAGAGGTGACCTATGGCTTTCATTCCCAGCCCACAATCAGAACCAATCATATGGCCCCTCTCTTACTGCAAGGTTACAAGGAAGAGTAATCATTCTTCATATCCAGAAAGGGAAAGAAAACCAAGTTCTAGATTTTTTTCAAAGAACTTCAGTGTCGAAGCACTTCTCACATGAATATCTCACTCTAAGACCTTCTCACAATGCGGAGATTTGTCATCAAAGGATTGTAAGACCTTTTTATGTTGTTGGGGTTTTTTTCAAGTGCTAGATTTGATCTCAGGATGTTGCTCTGGCTCAACTTGTTTATTTTACTGATACTCTATCACTTGAGCCATACCTGCTTTTTTTTTTGCTGATTTTTTTGGAGCTGGAATCTCACAGAATTCCTGCAAGGTGGGCTTCAAACCATGATTCTCTGGATCTCAGCATCCTGAGTAGCTAGAGTTATAGGCCGACACCCCTGGCGCTTTTTATTAAAACAGAAGCCATAGTTAATGAAAAGGAAAATTTGGTACTTCCAAATTTAGAAAGGTACAAATTGAATTTCAATGAGAAGATCAGAGTGATCCATATCCAACTTGTAGACTCAGTAAGTCCATGATGACATTCTGCCATCTGATGTAGCTGAGAGTTCCAGTATCTAATGTAAAATCACTTCTCAAGAACTCTTGGCCAATAGTAATGATGTTTCATTTGTTTGCCTTTGTCCAACCACATACTATCCACATATTGAAGGCAGCCAACCAGAAACTTGTGATCAGAAATAGTATGGATATAAGTGTAACTGTGTAGATAGTCCAAATTCTGGGAGGTCTTTGACAATTCAAGCAAACAACAAAATCCCTACCACCTTCCATCTGTCTTATAATTAAGGTGATACTTAATAACATGCTCTCACACTAGCATCTAGCTTAATACCTGGCTCAAAGACAGGTGCTAGATGTTAGAGGAATGAATGGTTTGATAAATCAATCTGGATCCTCTATGCATACCATTCCTATCTGGTCTGCAAACTAACTTCCAGGACAAACATACAGCCAGTAAGTCACTACCAGAGCTAGATGGTTGTATATGTACAATGAATTTTTGTTGAAATGCCAAGGTGAAGTGGGGGAGGAAGATGGGAAATATCCCAGCTGGCATGGCTCTATGTATCCTTCTGCCAAAGGAAGCGAGGAGGCGGAAACAGATCTGTAAGCCAAGTCAGTGAATTCAGGAGCTGGAAGATTTCACTCCATCTCTCCTCATAAATGACTGAGGCATAACATTTATTCTCTCTACATTTCTATTTCACCATTTTTAATAAGCATGTCACAGAAGATTTGAAGTTCTGGTCACCTTCCCAGACATGCAGGAAGGAACAGGTTCTCTTGCTGAATAATTACTAAGATTCTGCCCTTTTTTTTTTTTTTTTTTGGTTTGGTTTTAGAACTGAGCTCTGGACTCACACAGAAGAGAGATCACAAACTTTCCCATACAATGCGCACACCAATCCTCAGGGTTAAGTCAACACCAGTTTTGATCATTGAAGGAAGCCATTCTTGAAAAAAAAAAAAAGTGTTTTCCAAAAGACTGGAAGGATCACAGTATAACCAGCACCCTGATTGGCACCTGGTCACTTGCCAGATGTTAAGATTAGAAACTGAAGTTAGGATGGTAATGAGGGTGTTAGTATGTGAATATGATTAAAATACATTACACACATGTATAAAATACATAAAAATACCAAAATTAAATGATTTTTGTATAACTAATACAATTTTGTTTTGGTCAGCCATGGGGCTTGAACTTTTGCTCTAGGATGGCACTCTATCACTTTGGGCCACAATGCCACTTCTGGTTTTCTAGTGGTTTATCAGAGATAAGAGTCTCAAACATGTAATCCTAGCTACTCAGGAGTCTGAGATCTGAGGATCGAAGCTCAAATACAGCACAGGCAGGAACGTCCATGAGACTCTGATCTACAATTAACTACCAGAAAACTGGAAGTGGCATGCGCTGTGGCTCAAGTGGTAGAGCATTAGCCTTGAGCTGAAGAGCTGAGGGACAGTACCCAGGACTGACCAAAAAAAAAAAAGTCTCATACAGACTTTCCTGCTCAGGCTGGTTCGGAACCACAGTTCTCAGATCTCAGCCTCCTGAGTGGCTAGGATTACTGACATTAGCCACCAGCACCTGGCTATAGACTAATTTTTAAAGCTCAGAAAACACATGTATTCTTGAAGGAAAAAAATAAAATTTACAGGCTGTTATTATAACAATACATTAAGGAAAGATCCTGGAATTCAATGAGCTCAACTCAGATGACATCTGCTCAAAGTTTGACATTCCTCCTCAGATGCCTTCTCATCTTTCCCCTCTTAATCTAATGTGCTATTTTGGGGGTTCCTTTCTCTTTCTGGCTTCTAGATTTGTACACTTACTAGAGTTTCCCTCAAAAAAATCATCTAACAGGAATTTCCTATTATAATAGTTATCGCCTATTAGGGTTTGGATGTGAAATGACTCTCAAAAGGCTCAGGTGTTAAAGATTTGGTATCCCAAAGCAGCAATGATCAAAGGCGCTTTAGGGAAGTGATTGAACCTGAAGCCTCTGCCCTCACTCAAGGATTACCTTTTAATAGGTTTATAATTTGATGGACTATTAGAAAGCGATAGTAATTTAAGGCCTATGTAAAGGAAATCACTTGTTGGGTGCTACATATTGTCCCTGGCCCCTTCCTCTCTTTACTTCCAAGTTTCCATGAGGTGAGCAGTTCCTCAACCACACATCCCTGCCACCATGTTGTTTTGCCTCAGCTCAATGCCAAAGCCATGGAGCCAACTGACCATTGCCTAAAATCTCTGGAACAAGAAACTTTTCCTCCTTGAGTTTTTTACCTCAGGTATTTTGCCACTGTGATGAAGAACTAACACATCACCTATTATTTCCTGTGTGCCAGACATCATGTTAGGGCTTAACAGGTATTATCTCTTCCTTTATTCCCCTGCATATGCTTATGTGGTGCTGAGCAATCGAACCCAGGGCCTTGTGCATGCAAGGCAAGCACTCTACCACTGAGCCACCTTCCCAGCCCCTATTGTCCTACATATGAAATGCATTGTTATTCCATTTAATCAATAAAGCATGAGAGCTCATAAAGCCAGAAAAATATAAAGTAGATAAACATATACCAATATTATTAATTTTTTGAAATATACAAATAAATAAATAAGAAAAAAATTCAACTAAAGTTCTGTTTTGCTATCACTATACCAGTTGCCCTCTTCCTTCTCACTAGTGAGTTGGGGAGTTGAGTGTTATTCTTCCCAAGCAAGTTTGAATTTTGAAAACCCACTGCCCTCCTTGCCTCTCTGTTCTGAGCATTAGGAAGGAGAGAAAGAAAGCATACAGGCTGTGCAGCACAGAGATGGCGGGCCATGTCTGTGAGGGAGTGGGGGGTAAGCTAGACTTGCTCGTCCTTGGTCCCAAAGGCAGCTTTGCTCCACACAGAGCAGCAAATGGCTGCATGATAGGCCACCAAAGCCACTTCTATCCCAGATTCTGCTCCACTTATTTTTCTGAGTATTTCTTGTGTTGTCCATTTCAGGGGATGAAGAGACGCATTTGACTGGGCGTGTTATAGCTGTCACTGTGACAAGCACATGCAGAGACAACATTCCCTCCACCTCCAGTTTGCTGTCTACCTACAGATCGGTGCTACAGCAGGCATTGTTAACTAATTCAACAGGTGTTTCCAACTTCCTTCTCTGTTACTACCTCTAGGAAAGCTAAATATTATCCCTTTCAGTTCATCCACACCAGGGGAAATCATGTAGCCATATAAATATATTTAAATAGATACACATTTAGGACTCCAGGAAGGCTCTGACGGGTGTTCTGTTCTGATTTTTATGAAAAAGGCTGATGCTAAACTGTGATATTTGTTATTGATTTTGTGTGCCCATCCCATCACCACACCCAAGGTCTTTGGGCATCATCACATAGCCAGGAACTACATTTCCCAGAATCCCCCACTCTCAACATGGCTATGAATTGGATTTACCCTGGGAGTGACACAGGGTAATATTTAGGGCACAGAACAGTACAAGGCATTCTTTCTGTTGGGGGCATGGTGGGGGGCAGGTAGGAAAAGGGGCCTGGTTGTCACTATGTAGCCTAGGCTGACCTCAAACTCATCTTCCTGCCTCTGACTGCTGAGTGCTGGAGTTTCAGTCTGCACCACTCCAGCATCCTTTAGAGTCAGAAACAGGCAGATTTATGGGCAAATATAAGTTCAAGGCAGATCACACAGATGCCAACTCAAAAGTTTTGTTTCACCAAGCCATTGAAGCAATGCAAGAAGCCACCCATCTCCAGAGTTTCCCATACTGAGAAAAATAAGTCCCTGGCTACGGTTGGTATAATTGGTAGCCTAATGCAATTCTGATAGATCCTCCACTTTAAATAATAAATTATAGTCATAGAGAAAAAGGGAAAAATGAAGTATGAGGCAAACACTCAATTACTGCCTATTAAATGAGTGCATAGCAACAGAGGAAGAAAATAATTTATGAGAAGACCAAACAAAGGAGAAGAATGAAAAGTACAGTTCGTGTCTGTTTGTCCTACTGAAACAGATGCCTGTCTGTCCAGCTGAGGCATGAGTGGAGAGTCAGCCGACATGGAGAGGAAGTAATTTCTCTCTGAAATTTAACAGCAAAAACCAGGTAAGAGAGAAGTAACTCTTGGGTGCCATTATGGAATCATAGAGTTTCAATTTCACACCTTCATTTCACACGTGGTGGGGGAACAGCCTCAGGTTTACTACATAATTTTCCACAGTCCCTGATGGAAACAGCCATCTCTATCTGCTTTCCCCCCCTTTCTATGGCATCGCCTTCTCCCCAGTTATGAGATCATGAGGCTGAGCAAGGAGCAACTCAGATATCAAACCTCAGATTGATAGAGGTATGTCAGTCCCCTTGACTCAATGCCAACTCACAAATAATGAGAGCTGAGTTTTAGAGAAAACAAGGTAATGATTGGTAGATTGTACCAGGCAAAATGAGGATCGCACACACTGCTATCTCAAGTCCAGGCTTTTTAACAAAAGCCTAGCTTCATGGACTTCTAGGAATGACTTAGTGCTGGATGTTGACCTTGGGTCTGCTTATTATCTGATGAGCAGGTGTCAGTCTCCAGAGTTGTATTCCTTGCTGTTCTAAACATTGCTTCTCTCCTGTGTTCTATGAAATAAGAAAAGGAGTGTGGTGACCTTGCTTGGAGCTATAAAGACATTCTTAAAAGAAATAGGGAAAGAGAGATAGGACAATGAGAAAGAAAAGGAAAAAAATATCTCCAAAACTTGTATGACTGCCATCTGAATGGCATGCTGGCCATCAAAATGAGGTTGTTATTATGATAAAACTACAGCTGTGAGCATATTTAGGAGTCTGTTCCCATTACATAGTTGTACTCAAAATCCTTTTTTTCTGATACTTTAACTGTTTTTGAAGCAAAGCAGGTGTTTGTTATGATTTTCTAAGGATGAGTCTGTTGCTAAGATGTATTGCCCTTACCTTGCTACATGATTCCTACTGGGCTCACCCACTGCCCCCCATATAACCACATCTATTTGACTTTTAGGGTGGACATAGGCTCATACTTTTATGATGGGAGCACAATGTAGTTGGCTAACCATGAATCAACAACCTGCCTCTTATTTCACCCACTGCATCCACTGTACAAGTCTCACCTTTCAGTCACAGAATGAAACCCTCTAAACTATATTCATGTGAGTCCTTCCCTCCAAATGAGAGTAATTGACCACAGAGAAAGAAAATACCCAGGGCTGGGAAGGTGCCTCAGTGGTAGAGCGCTTGCCTTGCATGCCTGAGGCCCTGGGTTCGATTCCTCAGCACCACATAAGCAAAAAGAAAAAAGCCGGAAGTGGCGCTGTGGCTCAAGTGGTAGAGCACTAGCCTTGAGCTGAAGAGCTGAGGGACAGCGCCCAGGCCCAGAGTTCAGGCCCCACGACCGGACCCAGAAAAAACAAAATACCCAAATAAAGTCATCTTACATACACTCTTCTTTTCTATCATAATAGATGTAATTGTATGCTCTTGAGCCATATCTAGAAAATTTCCAACATACAAAGTTTAAAAGAGAATAACAAACATCATATTCAGAAAACATGCAAACATTAACATAAAATGAGTGACATTGAAGTCAGTCCTGGTGGTGAAGCCTATAATCCTATCTACTTGGAAGGCAAAGATTGGAAGATCAAGGTTCAAGGCTAGTCTGAGCCAATAAATAAATAAATAAATAAATAAAATGTTTACAAGACCTCAGCCCAATGGCTAGACATGATGGTAGCCACCTGCCAACCCAGCTATGAAGGAAGCACAATGGCTAGGTGTTCACATGGCATGCACCTGACATTCCTCAATGTAAGGAAACACCAATAAAAGGATCATAGTCAATAATGTCCCAGACATAAAGTAAGATCCTACACCAAAATATAACTAATATTTTTCAAAGCTGGCAGAGTATTCAAATGATAAACTCCTGCGTTCAAATCCCAGCATCATACAAATAAAAAGATAGGTGACTTAGTTTTTGACCAAAGCATCAAATCATCTCACTGAAAATACATTTCTTCTAAGCCCCAAGGAAGGATGCTATCTAAAGAAAACTAAAGTATTCATCACGTACTTGTGATGTGCATTTAAAATTGGTTGTTATTGTTTTCAAAACATCTGGAAAATGGATAAAATATACAGAATATTGATTCCTTCATGTACTGGGAATCTATAAAATAAGGATGTGACCAGACAATCACAGTTCAGTGACAGAATCCCCCAAGTCATCCAAAACCATCACTCTGATTTTACAGACCATATAAACATCTGGTATTAGTCGAGTTTCATGACAGAGACAACATAACAGGGATTAAATTACTGAGTGATGACAGTCACTCAGAGTATAAAAGTCTTGAAGATCTCTACATAGGGGCTGGGAATGTGGCTTACTGGTAGTATGCTTGCCGAGCATGCATGAAACTCTGGAGTCGATTCCTCAGTACCACATAAATGGGGAAAAAGCCGGAAGTGGCACTGTGGCTCAAGTGGTAGAGCACTAGCTTTGAGCACAAAGAGGCACAAGGATACAGCCCAGGCCCTAAGTTCAAGTCCTACAACTGGCAAAAAAAAATCTCCAAAAAAGTAATAATAAACTGGCAAAATTTATCTTTGAAATGTTAAAATGGTTGTACAGTCCCAGAAAGCTAATTAATCAAGAAAAACAAGCTGAATTTTAGCAAGAAAGTTTTGTAGCATTTAAACATTCCCATATTTCCCATTTCTGCAGAACAGGTCAAGAGGTATAGGACTTGTCTAGCAAGCACAGGATGCCAAGTTCAATCCCTAATGCCATCAAAACTATATATACTACATATCCATAGTGACTAAATCACCATGGTACTGACAGAAAACCAAACATATAGACCAATGAAGTAAAACAGACCATCCAGAAATAAACCCACACCATACCCATCTGAACAAAGGTGCTAAAAACACACAGTGGAGAAGACAGTCTTTCTAATAAATGGTTCTGGGAAAATTGGTCATCTATAAAGAGATGGAAACTAGGTCCTATGCAAAAATCAGTGCAAAATGGATCAAAGCTTTTAATGTAAGACCTGAAAATTTGACATCACTAGAAAAAAGCACTTGTAATATAGGCAACAACCTTCTGCAGTGGACTCGAGCAGCTCAGAAAACAAATAGCAAGAATTAACAAAGAGGATCGCATCAATTTATAAAGCTTATTCACAGAAAAAGAAACAATTACTATAGTGAAAAGAGCCTAAAGAATGGGAGGGAAATTTTGCCAGCTATTCATCTCAGGGATTAATGTCTAGAATATATAAATAACCCAAAAACCCAATCACCAAAAGAACAAATAATCCAATCATTAAATTGGCAAATGAACTAAACAAGAACCACAAATGACCAGTAAGTGTGGAAAAAATGTTCAACATTTTTATGCATAAAGGAGATTCAAATCTAAGACACTGATATTTTATCATACCCCAGTCGGAACAGCTATCATCAGGAAACTAAGCAACAAAAAATTATGAGGGGAAAAAAGAACCACTGTATATTGCAGGCAGGAATGTAAATTAGTCCAACTACTATAGAAGTCAATGTAGAATTTACTTTAAAAAACTAAAAATAGGGGCTTAGAGTTAAAGTGCTTGCCTAGAATGCATGAAGCCCTGGCTTTGATTCCTTAGTATCACATAAATGGAAAAAGCCAGAAGTGGCACTGTGGCTCTAGTGGTAGAGTGGCATTGAGCAAAAAAAGAAGAAGAGAAAGAAGAGGAAGAAGAGGAAGAGGAAGAAGAAGAGGAAGATGAAGAAGAAGAAGAAAAAAGAGGAGGAGGAGGAAGAGGGGCTGGGAAGGTGGCTCAGTGGTAGAGTGCTTGCCTTGCATGCCTGAGGCCCTGGGTGCAATTCCTCAGCACCACATAAGCAAAAAGGAAAAAAGCCGGAAGTAGTGCTGTGGCTCAAGTGGTAGAGCGCTAGCCTTGAGCTGAGGGACAGCGCCCAGGCCCAGAGTTCAGGCCCCACAACCAGACCAAAGAAAAGAAGAAGAAGAAGAAGAAGAAGAAGAAGAAGAGGAGGAGGAGGAGGAGGAGGAGGAGGAGGAGGAGGAGGAGGAGGAGGAGGAGGAGGAGGAAGCTCAAGGACAGTGCCTAGGACCTGAGTTCAAGCCCCAGGATGACGGGAAGGAAAAAAAAAGCTAAAAATAGGATGAGAAAAAAAAAAAAGCTAAAAATAGGCCAGACACAGTGAGCTATAATTCCATTTACTCAAGAGGTGGAGATCAGGATTCCAGTTTGAAGCCATCTCAAACAAAACCTTGTGAGAATTCATCTCATCAAATAAGCTGGTTGTGGTAGTGCTACTCCAGAGGCAGAGACAGTAGGGTTATAGTCGAAAGCTGGCCTGGAGGTGGAAGGAACACTTGAGACAGGATCTGAAAAGTTATCTCAAAGTAAAAGGGCTAAAAGATGACTCAAGTGATAGAACATATACCTAGAAAGTACAAGGCCCTTCTTGCATATATACCTCAGTGGAATGAGAGTCAACACGCAAAAGAGGAACTGCTCCTCTTTTGTAGGAAAACTATTCGCAATAGGCCACGTTTGCAATCAACCAAATCAACTAGGTGCCCGCTAGTGGGTGAATTATTGTATGGCAAGAAAACGGAGAAGCCACTTTTTTTTCTTTTCTTTTTTTGCCAGTCCTGGGGCTTGAACTCAGGGCCTGGGCACTGCCCCTGAGCTTCTTTTGCTCGTGGCTACTTTTGTTCACAGTGCTACTTGCAGCTTTTTCTTTTTATGTGGTACAGAGGAATTGAACCCAGGACTTCATGCATACTAGACAAGCATTCTACCACTAAGCCACATTCCCAGCCCAGAAGCTACATTTTGAGAGGTTGAATCATAAGTCTATTAAAAGGCCAGCATATGCAAATGGACTCTGTCCCAAAGATCTTTAGCCTCTCAAATACACTTAACAGTGTCAGAAAACTGAGCCATGAGAACAGAAGAGGAAAGAAAAAGCAGACAATACCAACAAACCAAATCAGCTCCAATGGAGAGCTGAATGGGACGGCTTAGTTACCGGAGAAAAGCCAGAAGACAGGAGACAGGACATGAACATAGAGACGTGTGGCATGGTGTAATGGTGCCTGAGCTGGTCTGGACCTAAATTGGGTCAGCTCAGGGGGGCAGAATCACAAAGAGCTCAAAGAAGTTACAGAAGATGGATCTTCGCCCATCAACTCCCCTTCAGATCAAGGGACTAAAGTCATTTTTGGAAAAATAAGGCAGGGGCAGGATAAAAGGAGGAGGTATGGATAACAGTGGTAACAGTGGAAACCACACTTGTGAGAGATGGTTACAGGCTAAAGCCTTCTATGTGTGCCTAGGAAATCCTAGCCTTATTAAAAGAAATCTGGCTACCAAAAGTTGCTCTGGCAAATTGCCCTGAGCCACTGCCTGAAAACTGACTTGAAAACCAGTGGAGCCTCAGCCAGCCAAACCTATGTAGTGTAGAAACAGCCTGTGTAGAAATCTGCAGGCAACCCAGCAGGAGTGGTTGAAAGGAAGATTTGTAGAATATATTTAATTCTTTTTCCAGTATTAGGGTTTATACTCAGTGCCTTTTGCTTAATTGGCTTGCTTGCTGGGCTAGTATTCTACCACTTGAGCCATGCCTCCAATCTGGCTTTATGTTGGTTATTTTTAGAGATGAAGTCTCCAGGCTAGCTCCAAATTCTCCAGAGTTCAGCCTCCTGAGTAACTAGAGTTATAAATCATAAACCACTGGCCTCCAACTGAATTTAAATTTTTTAACTAAGCTCCAACTGAATTTAAATTTTTTAACTAAGCTCTAACTGAATCCAACTACCTACAAAAGATTTGCTTTGCTGGAGGCTAGTGCTCATGCCTAAGCTAGCTACTCAGGAGGCTGAGATCTGAGGGTCACAGTTCAATGCTAACCTGGGCAGGAAAGTCTGTGAGACTCTTGTCTCCAACAAACCATCAGAAAATCAGAAGTGGCACTAGCCTTGAGTGGAAGAGTTCAGGCACAGTGCCCAGGCTCTGAGTTCAATCCAATCAGGTCTTTTTTCTCTATAATCTTGAAAAATGAGTCCACAGACAACAGAGAAAGAAACAAAAGAGTGAAAATTTATTAAAGGAAAAGATGATCCCCCTATTCAGGAGGAGTTGCAAAGGAGGGTACCCTCTGGGGTGTATTGTGAAGGAGTTATTAAGGTGTCTCTAAGAGAAAGCAATGTGACTCTAAAGATCATTAGACAGCCTTCATGCCACATCAGTCCCCAGACACAATCATCGGCTCTGTGCAGCCTGCACAAGGTCTCTGTGTGTGATAAAGCCCCTCTGACTGGGTGCCCATTCTGTCGCATATCTCTGAGGTTCAATCAGTCTGCTGTTCATGTACAAGTTTTCCAGGTGCAAGGGGCCATGATGTGATGTCCAAGAGCCAGGCAGGTATGACTATTCAAGCCATGGTGACGTGCTGTCTAGGCACCTGCACACAACATGGCTCAAGGCCATGGTGAGGGATGCAGGACTTCTTTGAGAGGCCTCTGCTCTGATTGCCTAGCCACGCTCTTTTTCTGCTCTCAATTTTAGAATAAAAGACACAGATCAGCTTGAAAGTGAAAAATATAAGGAGATATTCAAGCAAACATTAACCAAAGCACTGGAGTAGCTACATCAGTATCAAACAAATAAAGTTTTAAGATAAAAATTGTTATGAAAGATAAAAATGAATGCTATATAATGACAGTGTGGATCAAAAAGTCAGAACAAGGACAAGCATGATGGATCTAAAAGCCAAGGCTGGCAGAATTAAGGGAGAAATTGCTCAATAGTAACCATTACAGGATTCAGTACTCCACTTTCTGGAGTGCCTAAAACAATTAGAAAAAGATCAATAAGGATAGAGAAAACCTAATCAACACTATAAACCTGACAGCCTGGTCTGGGATGTAGCTCAGTGGTAAAGTGCTTGTCTAGCAAGTGCAATGTCCTGAGTTCGACCTCCAGTACCAAAGAAGAAAAGACCAAAAAAAAGTGTGTGTGTGTGTGTGTGTGTGTGTGTGTGTGTGTGTGTGTGTAAGTGTGTGTGTGTGTGTGTGTGTATAAGTTGTTTAAAAAAAAAAAAAAAAAAAAAGCCTGACAGCCACCACTGATTGAACTTTAGCTACAGAACATTCTACTCAAGAAGAGATGTCCTACTCATATCTACAATTCTCAAATGCTCATGAAACATCTCCAGGATGCATCATATTTATGCCACAGACCAAAGCTCAATAAAATTTCAAAATCTAAGTCATACAAAATACCTATGCAGCCACATGGGATAAAATTACAAATCAACAAAAGAAGGAAATCTAGAAAATTGACAAGTGTGGAAATAAAACAGTATACTTCTTAACAACCAAGAAATTAAACAGTGTATTTAACAGCCAGAGGTTTAATGAGAAAATCAAACATGCTGAGATGAATAAGAATGAGCTTACTAACCATTCAGAATATTCTCTTTTCAGAGAGTAGTGATTAGAGAAAACATCAATGTAAACATCCACACTTCTTTAAAAGTGCTCAAATTCATTATCAAACCTACCTTTAGAAACTAGAAAAGGAAAAGGAAAAGGATATAATAAAGATCGCAGCAAAGATAAATGAAATATAAGAAAACAATAAACAGAATGAAGCCAAATGAATTTGGATTAATTAACAAATCTTGGCTAGATTGACAAACAAAAAAAGATAGTAGATTCAAAATACTAACATCAGGAATAAAAAAAAATGTATGCTATGTGGGCTGGGAATGTGGCTTAGTGGTAGAGTGCTTGCCTAGCATTCATGAAGCCCTGGGTTCGATTCTTCAGTACCACATACACAGAAAAGGCCAGAAGTGTCACTGTTGCTCAAGTGGCAAAGTGCTAACCTTGAGCAAAAGAAGCTCAGAGACAGTGCTCAGGCCCTAGTTCAAGCCCCAGGACTGGCAAAAAAAAAAAAGAAAAAAGAAAAAAAGGGTATGCTATGGATGATGTTACAGAAATAAAAGAATTATAAGAGAATATCACCAATTATACATCATCAAATTATACTGCCTACCAATTCACAAACTACCAAAAATGACTCAAGAAAAAAAAAAACACAGAAAATCTGAATAAACCAATAGCTAGTAAGAGATTGACTCAGTAATTTTAAAACTTGCAACAAAGAAAATTTTAGAACTGGATGATTTCAATATGGAATACTACCAAACATTTAAATCAGAATAAATAATATTTGTTCTCAAACTCTTCCAATTAAAAATGAAGAGCCTATTTTAACTCTTCATAGAATACCAGAAACACTGATACAAGAGCCAAACAAATATTCTATAAGAACACTGCAGAACAATTTCTCTCATGAAGATTAGTGCAAAACCCTTCAACAAAATACTAAATCAAAGCAAGCAGTGCATTAAAAGGATTATATACCATGACCAAGTTGGATTTATTCCAGAACTGTGAGGGTGATTCAGCCTATGAAAACTCAATCAGTGTAATCTGCCACACTAGTTGAACAAAGGTGGGGTGGGGATGGGGGAAAAGAGTATTTCCCTCGATGCAGAAAAAGCTTTTGACAAATCCAACACACTTCCATGGGAAATTAGAAAGAAACCACTTGGCAAATAAACACCAGATGGAAACTACCTCAACCTGACAAAGAGTATCTGTAATCTAACATCACAGTTAGCAGGGAAGGATTAAAGCTTTTTCTCTGAGATCAGAAGAAGACAAGTGTGTATGTTCATGACTCACCCAACAGTCCTGGAAGTTCTAGCCAGGACAATTATAAACATCAAAACAGAGAAGGAAGAAATATTATTATCTCTGTTCACATATCATGTGATTTTATACATGGAAAATTCCAAAGATTACACACAAACACACACACACAATTTTTTTTTGTCAGTCATGGGCCTTGAACTCTGGGCCTGAGTGCTGTCCCTCAGCTCTTCAGCTTAAGGCTAGTGCTCTACCACTTGAGCCATTTCCAGTTTTCTAAGTGGTCTATTGGAGATAAGAGTCTCATGGACTTCCCGGCCTGGGCTGGCTTTGACCCATGATCCTCAGGTCTCAGCCTCCTGAGTAGCTAGTATTACAGGCGTGACTCACTGGTGCCCAGCTAAACATTTTTTAAAGAGGACCTAAACACATGAAAATAGAAATCCATTCATCACAGACTGGAAACAATAAGACTGTTAAATTAATATGGTTTAGATTCAATGAAATCTCTATCAAACTATAATTGTCTTTTATACAAAAAATGGTCAAACTGATACTGAAATTAAGATGTCATTGTTAAGAATTCAGATCAAAAGATCTTACAAAAGAATAGGAAAATATATACTTCCTAATGCACTACAAACCTACAATAATCAAAAAAATGTGGTACTGCATAAAGATAAATGTATACATTGATGGAACAGAAGAGTTCAGAAATAACCTTTTATACCTACGACCAACTGGTTTTTAATAAAGATATCAAGACCAGTTATTGGGAAGAATAACAAGTGATGTAGAAAAACTAGATATTTACATGAAAAAATTAGAACTGAACCTTTACCCCACAGGATATGCAAACTTAGTCCAAAATTGATCCAGATCAATTTTGTGGAGCTAAAGTTATAAAACTGAAGAGCTAAAGGTATAAAACTCTTAGAGAAAAAAAAAACAGGAAAGGTCTTTATGACCTTAGGCAATCGTTTCTTTTTTTTTTTTTTTTTTTGGTTTTAGGTGTTGGTTTGTTTTGTTTTGTTTTTTTTCCAAATTCTTTATTGTGATTAAGTGATTAGATAATTTCCCACAATTCACAGTAGTGTGGGATAGTGATGCTTAGTTAAAGTCACAAACACATTCTAACTTTCATGAGGCAAATTGTCTTTGTCTATCATGGTCTATAACATTTATGAGTTCTATGAGCTTTGCAATACAGTTATTTCTTCCACATTGGGTGATATGTACATTTCTTTTGTTTTGCTTAGCATCAGCTGTTCCCTCTTTCCCGCTTGTTCCCTTCCCCCCCCCCCCCCCCCCATTGCTGCCATTGAGTTGCTTAGTTCATTTTGGTCAGTGTCCTGTGCAGCTGATGGTCCTGCTGTTGTATGTTTTCCCCTGATTCCCTCTGGTTTCCCTCCGGTGTGCACATATATGTCATATATGTGATCAGCAGCATGTGGTTATTTAGTAGTGATTCAACCAGATGAGTGGAAGTCCTTTGCTTCTTAAGTCTTGTTAATTTTGTCGTATCACCTTACATTTTGGATTTAACTCTACTTATCAGGGAGACCATGTGCCATTTGTCTCTTTGCTCTTGGCTAACCTCGCTCAACATGATTTCTTCTAGCTCCATCCATTTCCCTGCAAATGCCATTATTTTGAGGCGATCATTTCTTAAAGAACACCAAAGCACAAGCAACAAAAGTAAAACCTGACAAACTGGACCTCATCAATATTACCACCTTTTGTGAATCACTCAACAAAGTAAAAATAAAACCTACAAACAAGGTGTTAGTGCTTGCCTCTAATTTTAACTACTCAAGGGGCTGAGATCTAGAGGATCACAGTTCAAAGCCAATCTAGGCATAAAAGTTCTTTAGACTATCTTCAATTTACAAGCAAAATACTAGGCTGGATGCATGGTTCAAGTGGTAGAGTACCAGCTTTGAGAAGAAATCCTGAATTCAAGCCCAGTACACACACACACACACACACACACACACACACACACACACACACACACACACACACACACACACACGCTGTGGTCCTAGAGCCTGAACTCAGTGTCTAGTCACTGTCCCTGAGCTTTTTTGCTCAAGTCTAGCACTCTACCATGAACCATAGCTCCACTTTTGGCTTTTTGGTGATTCATTGGAGAGAAGAGTCTCACAGATTTTCCTGTCCAGGCTGGCTTTCAACTATGATCCTCAAATCTCAGCTGCCTGAGTAGCCAGGATTACAGGTGCCCAGCTTCTCCAGCATTTTAAATTGTCCCTTAGTACATATCTGTTTAGAAAGTGAATTAGAGAGGCAAGGAAGGTGGCTCAATGATACAGTGCTTGCCTTGCATACATAAGTCCCTGGGTTTGATTCCTTAACACCATATAAGCAGGAAAAAGTCACAAGTGGAGCTATGGCTCCAGTGGTAAAGCGCTAGCCTTGAGCTGAAGAGCTGAGGGACAGCGCCTTGGCCCAGAGTTCAGGCCCCCATGACCGACAAAAAAGAAAAGAAAGTGAATTATAAGAATAAAGATTTATATCCCTGGTTTGTTAAAAAGAAAAACATAGTAAATTCTCCATAAATAGTGAGAAACATAAACAAATGCCCTGACAATCCAGAGATGGATGCTCTGTGGAAATGGGTAGATGAAGAGAGCAAGTAGAGAAGGAAGCTTCTGCTGGGAAGAATGGAGTCAGTTCTCAGGAACCTTTTTGTCCTTCTTGAAACTTAACTAGTAGGAGTTCTGTGATTTAGCTATTGTTCTCTTTTAGTTTTGCAGCATGACTCACTCTCTTAAGGCCAAAACAACTGATTAAATCCCAAAGTGATTACATTAACATACTCTAATATTTAATTCTCTCTCTTTTTCTCTGTCTCTTCTATCTTCTGCCTCTCCTTCTCTCTCTGTCTCTCTCTCTCTCTCTCTCTCTCTCTCTCACACACACACACACACACACACACACACACCCTGAGAGCCTAAAAGATTAGTCCATTTTTAAAAAACATCTGTGATAACCCGTGAAAGCTGTTTTTTGCAAGGAAATGCACATAACATGAAGCTCTACTTTGTACCATGTGTCTACCCAAATTACAGATCCATGTGGCTGAGTCTTTGCTCATACAAACTTTTCCAAGGCCAGCTCAGATCTCACCTCAGGTGAATCCTTCCAATCACTTCCACTTGATGATACCTCCTCTTCTATTAAGTTGCTGAGAAAAAAAAGTCAAACAGCAAAAGCACTCATTAAAATATCCCCCTTTCCTGCCATAACTCCCTTCCTTTCACATCACTTTCTCAATTTCCTCCCACACCCAATTCTTTTCTCTTCATCAGCTTTCCAGACACAGTAAACTCCTACCTTGATTTTATCCAGCACAGCCCTCTATCAGACTTCAACATTCTAACAATACATTTGTTCTCTTACAAAACCTTCAACTCCTTTTCCTTCTCCTTCCAGAGCAATACCCTAACTCTGCAAAAAAAACCAATGTCCATCTATCCACTCCACTGTACCTGAACCTGAAACATAATTTCTGCTGGAGGAAAACATCCAACCAGACAGAATGGATTACAATGAGATTAATGATAACCAATCTTAAATGCTCTTCCCATTTCCTCTCCTCACCATTTCATACTCTTCACTCACATTCTGGCTCCCTTTCTTCCTAATTAATGACCCTTCCTTGCATTTCCTGGAGAATACAGAGCCCTTCAAGGGCCATGTCCTCCCCATATTTCAACCACCATCTCTACATTGGCAACTGCATTCTTTTTCCTTTGGCTCCACAGAAGAAAACCCTTTCTCCAGATGAGATCAAACTCTCCTGTCTTCTTTAGACTGAATCTCCCTTTCATTCCCAATGTTAGTCTACACCAGAGTGTTACTATAGATTCCTCTGATTGTGGGTCATCTGGTTTTTCCCTTTGTTTAGCTTTATTATACAAGTTATCATGCATTTCTCATGTCATATGTTTAAGGAAGAAAGAGAAAGGTATATCATCAAAATGCTCTTTCAGGCTTGAAGAAGCCACCCTTCAATTTCAGGGAAGTATCAGGAATTCACTTGAGCCCATCCCAGAAATGGGGGAGGCAAAGTCTGAGAGAGATCATACTAACTGCTACATGGAATAGCTATGTCTTGGCAAGCCATACATCTCAAACCTCTGCCATAACCAATTTGATTGTCACTAATTTTCTAATTTACCTTAATCATAAAAACTGAGTTGGAGAGGTTACCTAATCGCTGATCTCTCCAAAAGGGTGAATGCAGAAAGAGTCAGAGAGTAGTTGAGAGGCTCGGGCGTGGGAGGGCTTACTGCCAAAGAACCACTTTTCTCATCAGTGAATCACACCGTCAAATTACAGGAGAAAGTGACAGGAATTGGGCTACATTCCAACTCCAATGTCAGAAGGTTATTCATCAGCCCTCTAGCAGTAGCTCGAGGTTTGGCAAGCAATGTTTCCTCTAATTAGGCATTGCTCCCCGTAGGCCACCCAGCAGGACCTTCATTTTCTCCTTAGTTATTAATCAGCTCTCCAGTGTTAACAAGATCAGATCTGGAAGTATGCAAATCCTCTCTCAATGCTTTCTCCACTACGGTCTTGGTTAATAAAGTTCCTTGGCATTCAAAAAGCTGCATGCTAACGAGGTGACCAATTCCCATTCTTGGTGCTCAGTTCCAAAATGGAAATGCTGAAGGGTGTAACTTTTCCACAACTTGCTGGTAAAACTTTATATAAATTAGGCAAATGGAGTAATTGAATTACAGTGAAGTTGAAAGAAATTCCCTATTGCCCAGCCAAGAGGGAATTCAATGCTTGTAGATGGAAATTGGACCCAGGGCTTCATGCTCTACCATGAAGTTCTTTCCTCAATCCACCTGGGCATGTTTATACTTCCAGAGTCTATGTGTCTACGTGTATGTTTCTGTTATCAAAACCTCATCCTTCTTTTGTCAATACTACATGTGCTTTTGCCTTATTATGAGTGTTTGAATTCGTGTACATTTATAATGTACACTCAGCATTCTCTTTTCTTTGGTATGTGATTTTTTTCCAATGTTAGGTTTCTTGATCTGTGGAAAGTAAAAAGCCTTGGACATCACCCACCATTTAGACAGTCCTTTTGCCCAAACTAAAGAAGACAATGAGTGTTATTAATAGAATGAAATAGAAGTCCTCACCTTGTAGTGTGCTGTTTCCATGTTTGCAATAGACTAACCTTAGGTAATGTTACTTTGTATCATTTAGTAGTAGGTAGTTGGGCTGTTCCTTTTCCCTCATCTATCCTTCTAGTGACAACCTGAAGACTTACATTGTTTATTAGATATTACTTCTAAAAATAACTATAGTGCAGTTTGCTTAGAATAAATATTAAGTAAGCCAGGTGTGGTGGCTCATGCCTATAATCTAGCTAATCAGGAGGCAAAAGTAGGAGAATCATGAGTTTGAGACCAACCCAAACAAAAGTATCAAGCTCGGGCTGAGAAGGTGGCTCAGAGGTGGAGTGCTTGCCTTACATGCCTGAGGCCCTGGGTTTGATTCCTCAGCACCACATAAGCAAAAAGAAAAAAGCCAGAAGTGGCACTGTGGCTCAAGTGGTAGAGGGCTAGCCTTGAGCTGAAGAGCTAAGGGACAGTGCCCAGGTCCAGAGTACAGGCCCTACGACCAGACCCCAAAAAAAAAAAAAAAAAAAGTATCAAGCTCTTATCTCAGAAACAAAACACAAACAAAAGAGCTGGAGGTGTAACTCAACTAGTAAAACACTTGCCTGGCATGAACAAAGCCCAGGGTTCAATAGTCAGTGCCACAAAAACACATGTGAAAGAAATATCAGCTACACAGGAGACATAAAGAAGAGGATCTTTGTCCAGGCCAGCCCAGACCAAAACAGTGAGACCCTACCTGAAAAATAACTAAAGCAAAAAGAATCAGTGCTTGCCTAGAAAAAAATTAAACCTTGAGTTTATACTCCAGTCACACACACACACACACACACACACACAAACACACACACAAATCCATTAACTCATTAATATACTTTACTTACCAAGAATTTCCTAAGTACTATTAGTAAGTACTCATTTGAATAAGTACAGAAAATAATTTCTCTAATTCATGACATCATCTCTTTCTTCCTAGACAAAATATATGGTTGACTAGTATATAGGAAGAAAATGATATGTGATCAATTAGGTTATTCATTCATTCTGCATGTTTACTGAGTGCTGACTGTGAAGCATCATTGTTCTAAGCAATGTGATATGCAGTAGAACAATACAACCCCCCCCCAAAAAAAATAAACCCTTTGGTCCTTGTGGAGTTTATATTCTAGAAAGGAAGTCAAAATAATAGTAATAATAATAATAAATGATATAATATTAGAAGATAAGTTCGATGAGAAAAATAAAAGGCAATGTAGTACTGCAGAAAAAGAGCTGGATTTCTTTTTTGGGGGGGTCCGGTTGTGGGGCCTGAACTCTGGGCCTGGGCACTGTCCCTCAGCTCTTCAGCTCAAGGCTAGCACTCTACTACTTGAGCCACAGCACCACTTCCGGATTTTTTCTTTTTGCTTATGTGGTGCTGAGGAATCGAACCCAGGGCCTCATGCATGCAAGGCAAGCACTCTACCACTGAGCTACCTTCCCAGACCCGAGAGCTGGATTTCTTAAGAAGCAGTTTGGGCTTCATTACTATTGTTTGGCAGATAATTTGATTTTCTATTCCCAAGTTCATGCTAAGATTGCACTTCCCCCAATATATTCAGGTTAAATGTTGCCATGGGACTTGCTCTTACCAATGGAAGGTGAGTAGAAGGGCTATATGAACAAGGCTGTAAGAAAGTACATGAATCCCCACAGGCCTTTTTTGCTGCAGCAGCTATGGAGGAAGCGCATGCCCAGATGAAGCATTAATTAGGCAGAATCCCTGTTTGCCAGGTAATTTGTACAATCAGCACAAGCACTTGCTATCCTGGGTCAGACACTACTGTGAGTGTCCAGTTGGCCAAGCCAAAAAAAAAAAATCTGGGGATTGCATATATGTGCAGCATAATCTGACTTATCCTAACTGTGAGCTTCCAGATGGGCATGCTAACGGGATCTGGGAATTTCTTGTCAGTACGGAATAACCTGACTTATCCTAACTACTGCAAATTGTCAGAGAAAACCTTACTGAAGTGACAGAATATAGTGCCTTGAATCTGAGTGGGAATAGTGGAAGAGATGAGATAGTATCAGAATCTAGCTTTATTATATTTAGAAAAGAATCAAGTCATTTAAGACTAAAAAGGCAAGACCAGTCACAGCAGAACACATAATATTATGACAGAAAAATCATGTGGAAAAAAGCAACTACAGAAGCAATTTCTCATATTACAGTGTCCGCCATGGAGAAAATTACCAGGTAGCTCTCCAGCAGCATAAGCAACCTGCTAAATATTAAGATTTCATTGTCTAATGCAGCATCCTACTTTGTATAATGGAGCAGTACTGCCCTCTAGTGCTAAAGGAGATACTGAATTAAGAGAACAATAGAAAGTGAGGAAGAATACACAACTTTATGTTTGTAAATTTCAGTTTCTTTTTGTGTTGTGACAGGTTGCTTGCAACACCTTTTGATTGGGAAATATCATGGGCAAATCTATATTTGAAAAGACAAGATTTATCATAGCTCTTCAAAGTTATCCATCCTTTTCAAGAAAGTAAGAATCCTGAAATCAAATTTTTAAGGTATTGTGGTTATTACTAGAATAAGAATTAGTAGCATTTGGGAGTTGCATGCTAGTAGCTCATGCCTGTGATCTTAGCTACGCAGGAGGCAAAGATCTGATGATTGCCATTCAAAGATAGCATCCTGGGCAAGAAAGTCTGTGAGGCTCTTATCTCCAATTAACTACCAAAAAGCAGTAGTGGAGCTGTGACTCAAGTGGTAGAGCACCAGCCTAGAGGAGAAAAGCCCAGGCCTTGAGTGTAAGCCTCAGTACTGGCACAAAACAACAAATGATGATGACTCATTCTCTTCTGGTGGCTACCAAAGTTCCCAAGACAATTTGTTTACTCTTAAGAAACATTTGATCTCTGAATCTTGCATGTGTGTACACGCAAGCACATGTGCTTGTGCACATATATGTTGTTTCTGGAGCTTGAGGTATAAACATATATAAACATGTTTCACAGCATAAACATGGTATTTAATATATATATTTGGCTATTCACTCTTGTATTATTGAAAATAAGAAAAAATTCCATGCAATAGAATAGTATTAAGGTGTAAAAGAAACAAAATCTGGATAGCATGTATTATTTCTAGAAAAATAACAAAATATTAACAGAAATTTTTTATAGATGGTCATTCTAGGAGGATGAAAAGAAGTATGGGAAGGAGTTGGGTAAATATTGATTTGTTCTTTATAGCCTTCTATACTGTTATTGAGAGAACTTACATGGCTTTTTTTTTTAACTTCTTTTGTCAGTTGTGGGGCTTGAATTCTGGGCCTGGGCGCTGACCCTCAGCTCTTCAGCTCAAGGCCAGCACTCTACCACTTGAACCACAGCACCACATCCAGTTTTCTGGTAGTTTATTGGAGATAAGAGTCTCACAGACTTTCCTGCCTGGGATGGCTTTGAACAGAGATCCTCAGATCTTAGCCTCCTGAGTAGCTGGGATTACAGGCGTGAGACACTGGCACCCAGCTGGCTTTTATTTTTTAATTATGCATTATCTGTATTATGATCATATCCTAAAATCATTAAACTATCTGTAGTTGCAAATAATGTGACTATTTAACTAATTGTAATTTAACTACATAATTTACTCATTAAATATTTAATTTTTTAAGTAAAGAAGAAACTTTTTCTCATAAGGAAATCAGAAAGATGGAAGGAATGAAGGAAGGAAGGAAGGAAGGACTACCAAAACTAGAATGATGACCAGATGTGAGGGAACTAGATTAAAAAGCTTGAGGTGTGGCTCAAGTGCTAGGTGCTGAGTTCAAACCCCAGTACCACCAAAATAAGTTAACTAATTAATTTTAAAAGCTAAGTAGGAAAATGTTTACAAGTGCTTTGGACTTTCAGGTAAAAAGTATATGTGTCTTCAAACACCACTTTCAAGTTATTGAGGACTAGGATGATTCGGTCCACAAGGAAAATTCCAAGTATGAACAAGATATGAAAAGACATTCTCCTGAAGGCATCACAGAGCTGACATCATGAAGGCTTACTATTCCCGGATGTAAGGGAGGTCATAGGTCCTTACAAATAATACGGTATTCAAATAATATGGTATAGAATATGAAATGAATATGGTGTTCATTTCATTGTTTTCCACAGTATGAGTTCCTTAAGAGCAATGCAATGCAGAGGACAGTGATACTCCAACAGGCACTTCACAAATCCACACAAGGGTTTTCCAAGGAGCGTTTTGAGCCTCTCATTCAAAGAGCAAATGCAAATGTGTGTTTCCAATTGCCACCATCCTTTGCCTTTTACATGAGAGAAGTGGGCTGATGTCATCAACACACCACAAGGTGAATGGCTGCATCCCCCAAGGTACGGATGGTACCTTGGCCCAAGCCAGCGATGGTTTTCTATTCAACAGTGGCTATGTATTAAAGACTCTGTGTGTAGCCAGCTCTCTGAAACTTTGTCCACTTCGTTCATGAACAGCTGAGCAGGGCAAAGCTTGATGCTAAAAGCCAAACAATACATCATCTTGTAAGTCTCCACTACTCAAGATGCTCTTTTGAGACCTTCTCTCTTTCCTCCCGCTCTCTCTCTCCCTGTCTCTCTGTCTCTCTGTCTCTCTGTCTCTCTCTCTCTCTCTCTCTCTCTCTCTCTCTCTCACACACACACACACACACACACACACACACACACACACACACACACACACTTTAGTCTTTCCAGAGAGGTCCAAGTACCTACTTCATCCCTGTATCTCTTCTCTAATCTTGTTATTCCAAGCCCCTCATCCAAGTAAACCAGAAGCTTCTATCACATGCAGGGCTCAAAATTCCACCACTTAGGGGGTTTCTCTTCACTGTCCTTCTAGATGGAGTCAGCACAGCATATGGTCCCATCTGTAAATCAAGCCACCTTGCCTTACAGCCCAGTAGGGATTCACATTTCCTTGCCTCTGACCATGAAGAACTGAAGCTGCCATTTAGAAACCCAGCATATCTACTAACATTGGGAAGCTCATTCCCATGATAGCGGCTCTTGTACTATCATTGGCCTACATAAGACAACCATTAGTTAGCTTTTACAATGACACTCACCATCTCACCAGTACATTCCTGACCAACTTGGTGAAAGGAGATATTCTCCATCCCCTAGGGAAAGTCAGATGTTCTGTTAATCTCCTAAATGGAGTCTAACAGTGCCAGCTCCCTGAGTCTCCTGTTCCTTTACTCCACCCTATAGCCTAGAAATCCTGGCTTCTCCAACTTTCTTACTATAAGGATCATCCTCGCCAACTTCCAGAAACCACCCAATAGAATATCAGAACCTCATGCCCTGGGCAGAATATTCAATCCCACATCACAAGTGACTATTATGAAATTCACTCTCCAACATGTCTCACTCTCCCAGGATTCAAGTTTCCAAGTAAACTTCCGCCTTTGGTTTCTCCCTCTGGCTGATTCATTTCTACTAGGCTTTATAATTCCTTGGTTGAGTGACTTTTTTCCTCCTAGGACAGGGATTGTTTTCAGGTCAAGACTGAGATCTCAGAGAACAAAAGATAATTTATAAAATATTACTTTCAGGGGAGGAATGCTAATCCCCATCAGAAAGAGGGAAAGGGCTACTAAACCACCCAGAAAGATTTAGGGGAATGGAACTGTTGGAAGTCCACTGAACAATCCAATCCCAGAATTCCATCCTGACCACCTTCACAACCATCTAACACAAATCCTCTTGAAACAGACTCTGAGTAAAGATTTAAGTTCTAGCACTGAGGAAAGAGCATGTCCAGAGACACAGGGGGAAGAAGGAGAGAGGTGAAGTTATGATGCAAAGCCATGCAATTTGCTGCAAAACTGACAACTGCTTTTCAGAGAACTATAGATGGCAAGTCCCTAGATACGCACCATGTGTGGACATGTTCATTCTGCATCTGAGACATCACTAGAGTTGCCAGAAGATGTACTTTGTAATAATTCTTGACAAGAGGACAATTTAGTTCTCTTTAGTCATCACTCATTATGTTGAATTGCCTTAATGAAGTACATAAAATATGAGTGTGTGCTTGTGTATATATGTGTGCACATATACACATATGAATAGTGATAGAGGCTCAACCCCAGAACAGTGGGAAAAGAGCCTCGTCAGGCAATCAAGACAAAGACTCCCTCCCTTAGAAGTTCTACATCCCTCTCCATGGCCTTGAGCCATCACAAACGTGAGTCCCTGAGCATCATGTCATGGTCCATTGCCCCAGGAAGATTTATATGTGAACAGAAAACTGATTGGACCCCAAAGACATGCCCACACACAAGAATCCAGTCAAAGGGGATGAAACTATGCGTGAGAGCTCATGCAGACCCTTGACTGGGGCCCTTGATAGGGCCTGTGGGCTATCCAATGATTGATTTTAAGTCATGTAACTCTCCCCTAGAGACACCATATTCACCTCTGCACAATGCACCCCAATCAGTGTTCTTCCATAGGACCCTTCCAGTCTAGTGGGAGCTCTGATTACCTTTTTCTTCAATAAATCTGTGCTGTTTTGCTTCTTCTGTGCCTGTGCACTCATAACTTCAAGACCATAGAGACAATGGACCCGATTTAAGTGTTTCTTAGGATTATCTGGACTGAGTTTTCTAGACAAGTGATCTACCACTGATCCACGTGCCCAGGCCTCCCTGAACTTCTAAGGTGCACCATCTAGGGTCCTGACAGTCACTCAGGAAGTCATATCCTATACCATACAGTGCATGCCGTATTCAAGCTTCTTACTTGTGGAAGACTGGATATCTTCCAATCAGATGAAAGAAGTGGAAGGTGTGGAAGACAGTTCTAACAGGGTGGGCTCAGATGTTCAAGTGTCCAAGGAAAGAATGCTTCCTCCAGGAACCACTTATCATGATAGATCAGAATCATCCCACCATCCTCCAGACAAATTTGGGTTCTTTGTGCTACTGCACAAATGGGCAAAGAAAATAATTGTTGTGGGCTGGGAAGATGGCTCAGTGGTAGAGCGCTTGCCTTGCATGCATGAGGCCCTGGGTTCGATTCCTCAGCACCACATAAGCAAAAAGAAGAAAGCCGGAAGTGGCACTGTGGCTCAAGTGGTAGAGCATTAGCCTTGAGCTGAAGAGCTGAAGGACAGCACCCAGGCCCAGAGTTCAGGCTCCACGACCGGACCCCAAAAAAAAAAAAAAAAAGAAAAGAAAAGAAAAGAATTGTTGTATTGGCCAACTAGATCATAACAAATAGGACTATACTGTTAGTATTCCTTCATGTCTATGGTATAGCCACTCTGTTGTTGCTTATCCTGATCCATTACATCAGCCCTTGGTGTTTCTCTATATCTGCCTACATCTTGGCAAATAGTACATTTGTTAAATCCCCAAATGTTTCTGATTGAGTATGTCATCTATTTCTTGCTGGGACCCTATTGGCCATGCCAGATACCAGCAATGTTGCCATGAACAAAATAGGAGGAAAAACAAAACAAAACAAAAAAAAGTGTCCCTTATGAGACAATCAAATGAAGGAGGCCAACATAAACCAAGAAGAAAATTGGAGGGACAAAGGATGAAGAAATGTAGCAATGTACCCACTAGACACTCTGTTGAAAATGAGCTATACAACTTGTAGGTGGGCATGGGAAGGAGAGTTGGGGTGACATTTTCCAAAAAGAAATGTTCTCTTTACCTAACTTATATAACTGTTACACCTCTGTACATTACCTTTATAATAATAAAAAAATTAAAAATAAACATGGGGATGGAAAAGGTGACAGAATGACAAGAGGCTTGCTGAAAGGAGAATTCAGCCCGCCCAACATAGCCTGCACCTGTTGCTGAATCTTGTCTAGTTCTGGACTGGTCAGAGCTACGAGCACTGGGGTAGTTAGTAGGCCAGAGTAGCACACTACAGAAGGAATATGTTGTCTACCAAATTCAGAGGCCCACCAAGCATTGTGATTTTCAGGGAGAAGACCAAACTGTAGAAGGAACCAGATGAAACAATGGGCTATTTCAAAGTGCTATGTAACTATTGGACCCCTAAAAGGTACACTGAGGTAGAAGGCCCTTGAATTTTGTTAGTTATTTCTTACCCTCTCTCACACAAATATCTTACCTGTATCTCTAGAGCAGTTGCTACATCTGGCCTAATCAGCTTGATATCACTGATGTGATGGACCAGTGTGATGTTTTGTGGAAGGAAAGGTCATCACAGATTATGATACTCTATAAATTGTGACAGAGGGCAGAGTTGATATTGTTCTGAGGCGGGACAGTGAAGGTGTATTGCTGGCCTTGTATCTGAAATCAAACTTCCTTAGTTGATCCATGCTAATAGGTTTGGAGGAAAAGTATTTATTAGACTAACTGTGGAATACTAGGTATTTTAATAAACTCAAACAATGAAACCATATCTGTAAATAGCAACAGGAATCACTTTATAAGATTTGGCCAGTTTCTAGCTATATCTCTTTTCCTATTAATTTCAGACCTGGGAAAATCATCACAGGATGTATTCATGGATTTTACTGTGAGACAAAGCTGAGCTAAAATCACACAAGTCCACTGGCAGTAAACTGTAGTGCTGTTTCAGGCCTACCAGAATGTCTTAAACTCAATGTCCAACAATCCCAAAGAACATCTTATTTCCATTTCCTCTCTTCATAATTATACTAGTAAACAGCCATATATCCCTTGAAGAAAAACAGGATAGGTAACTATTACAGTTTGGATATGAAACATGCTGCCAAAAGGTTCATGTGTTGAAGGCATGGTTCCCAGTGCAGCAATGTTTAGGGGCTGCAGGAACTGATTGGATGATAAGGGTTCTGACCTCATCAGTGGATTGATTCATTCATGGATGTGGAGGTAGTGGCAGTCATGACAGCTTGCCTTAGAAAGGACATTACCTTGACCCGGCTTCTTTCTTGAGTCTGTTCCAGCACTTCTCCAACATGATGCTGTGCCTCATCTCAGACCCAAAGCAATGGAACCAGATGAGCATGGACAGAAACCTCTGAAACCAAGAGCCCAAATAAATCCCTATTCCTTTATATTTTGAGGCATTTGCCATAGCAAGAGGAATCAACCTCCCTCATTCGAGGGGTTCTGAGTCTCACATCTGAGAAATTATAGACCACAAATTGTTTTGATGATTTCAAAAAGTGATTAAGAAGTGGTGTGGGAGCTTAATTAAACTGGCTAGTTTTTTTATTTTAATTCAAATATCCAAGCCTATCAGCCCATCATAAATTGTTCTTAAAGCACTATAACCTAGGAGCTTCATTTTTACACTTAGAAACTAATTTAAAAACAAAACCCTCGCTGAGACATGCAAATGTTAATTAGTGGAATGTTTGTTGTCAAACAGTTTTTTGTTTTGTTTTGTTTTGTTTTTTGTGGTCCCGGGGCTTGAACACAGGGCATAGGTACTCACTGTTCGTAAGCTTTTGTGCTCAAGTATAACACTCTAATCCTTGGGACACAGATCATTTCCAGCCTTTTGGTGGTTAATTACAGATAAGTTTCAGACTTTCCTTCCCTGGGTTGGCTTCAAACCTAAATCATCAGCTCTCAGCCTCCAGAGCCGCCAGGATTACAGGCGTAAGCCAACAGTGCCTGGCTTGCCAAAGGCTCTGTGAATGGAACTGTCTTCTCTTTATCAGTAAACAGTAGATTTCTGAAAATCAAACCCAAGGGCTCATGAAGCAAGTGGTGTATTTACTATGATATAAATTGAATTCTCAAGCTTGTTGGTCATCTGCTATTGTAGGAAAAGTATTGATTAGAAGATGAAGGAAGTGGAAAGCGGATATAAAAGATCCCAACAAAACCAGGGAAACTGAGCCCTCAAATTTTACACTTTTACAAGGGAAGGGTAACCCTGTCCAAAAAGAAATGTACTCTTTATCTGATTTATATAACCCCTCTGCACATCACCTTCAGAATTTAAAAAAAGAATTTAAAAAAGTACACTTTTCTTGCCTGTAGAAATAGCCCTATCTTTTATGTTAACTTCACTTTACCTGAAGGACGTATAACCAACTCCCCAGAGGTGCTCCCTTCAAGGACCTGCCGTATAACCATCTCCCCAGAGGTGCTCCCTTCAAGGACCTGCCAATTCTCTCTGGACTTAGCCCTGCCACCCTGCTTTGCAGCTAACCTGAAAGTAGATCCAAGTTCTAGGAGGCACAAAAGGGTAAGAAACACCCTGATCCAGGTGAAGATACAGTGAACACCAGAACTTCATGATTTTTCCAACGCATATACAAGTCTAGAGAGCATACATGTCGATTTTAAGGGCGTAAGATCAAATTTTTGATTATAGGAATATATGTGGGAATAGATCCTAGGATAGAAGGAAATAGTAGAATGAGACCAAATTTATTGATTATGGGCCCCTTAAGAAGAGGAGTTCAAAAAGCTTAACAGTTTAATTGTAAGGCTGAACATAGCCTACAATGAAATCATACTGCCAGGATGGCCTTGTGATACCTAGAAAGGGATCTAAGGGCTTAAATAGTCTCTAAGTGATTTATCATGTTAGACCCACCCACCCTGTGAAAGTCTAAATGGCACACCTTACACCATGACTAAGAAAAATGAACTATATAATGACATGTTTCAATGATGGACCATACATACCGAAGTGGCCCCATAAGAACATAGTAGGGCTGCTGGGCGTCGGTGGCTCATGCCTGTAATCCTAGCTACTCAGGAGACTGAGATCTAAGGATTGCGGTTCAAAGCCAGCCTGGGCAGGAAAGTCCATGAGACTCTTATCTCCAATTAACCACTGTAGTTCAAGTGATAGAGCACTAGCCTTGAGCTGAAGAGCTCAAGGAGACTGCCTAGGCCCAGAGTACAAACCCCACAACCAAAAATAAATAAATAAAAATAAATAAAAAGAATACAGTAGGGCTAAAAAACTTCCTCCTCCCTAGTGATATCACCACTGCTGCAATGTCATAATGCAAAGCATTATTCATATTTGTAATTCTGGTGTTAACAAACTTATGCTGCCAGTTGTATAAAAGTGTGACATATACCATCATGTACAATATACGCTCCTTGATGTACTGTCTTACATATGTATGATACTTTCAATTACTATTTTAGAATTTACACCTACTTATCTATCAAAGCATTTTACTGTTAAACAGAATGTCAAGTTACTACAACAGCAACTTTATACACCTTGTTTACCTCTTGATTTCCTCCTTTTCTCTTTGCTTAATCATGTTTTGTGCACCATAGTCCCAAGAGCAATAAACTATGCTGTGTGTGTACACATATGTGCACATTGTGTATGTGCACATGCAAATGTGCACATGCATACATGCATGCATGCATGCACAAGTATGTGCACCCACATACACAGAGCATAGGCACCCACTAGGATGTTCATACAATAAAGTCTTCTAACACATTTCTTTGGACATACCCCTGCCATTAAGTGACACATGACTAAATTTGTGAGCCAAAATTTACTACATGAATAGTACCTGAGAAATGACTACCATATAAAATCCCCATTTAGGGAAACAACTTCTGTATGAGCCCCATTCCTTTCAGCAAAAGGGTAAAAAATTTTCATACCAATTTATGGCAAAGCAAACAGAAAGAATGAGAATGACACTTCTTATTTTTATTTATTCTGTCATTTTAATGTAAGATTGAAACAGACTATTACAACAACATTTGAGGGTCCACAGAGAACTGCATGCTTTTACTATGAAAAGACCTTTGTGAAAGCATTAGTATTTTACCTCTGGGAATTGGAATATGGGGGATTTCAAGCATTTTTGTCAGCACACAATCATTCAGAACAAGCTTCATATGTTTATTTTCTACCTTTTCCAATAAAAGGTAATACTCACTTATCAGAAGCTCACCACACCTCAGGACTCAAAGCTCAGGATCACAAAAGTGATCCAAGCCTATAAATTAGCATACATAATTAGTAGTCTAAAGCTTGGTTTAAATGTTCAAAGAACAGCAAACACCAAATAAAACAGAATATCATTTCTCTGAGGTAAAACCAGCTAAGCTTATTCTCTGTCTCTGTTCCTATCAGCACAGTGCTTTCATGCTCAATGCTTGCTGTAGCATCACAGGGCTTAGAAACAGTACATTTCCAGCATTCCACAGTAATCACTGCTTTTGACAACTGCAGTATACACCTACATGTTGCACTACCACACAGTACATAAGCACTTTGTCACATATATCACTCTTAGCCACAGATAACAGCACACAAAAAGCTCTACAGGACAAAAGGCCACAGAACTTTGGGATATTCCCTTTTCCCAGATTGTTAGCAGGTAGCACTTTTTTTTAAAGAGAAAGTGATGAAAAAACCAGAAATTCTGCATCCAGCGTTTGACTTTCAACTTTCTACTTTATCGTCTTCTAGTACCACCATATCCTAGAATAAGAAGAGCAAAATCTGGATTAGTTTTAAAGATACATTAAACCTGCTTCTATAATTAAAAAAGGGATGGAGGCATGGCTAAAGTGATAGAGTGCCTGCCTAGCACTCTTATCTAGTCTAGCACTCTGCCTAGTCTAAACCTCATTATTAAAAGAGAGAGAGAAACAATTAGAAATACATGTTTACTATTGGCAAAGAAAAGGTTGAGTTGTAAGGGGAGGAGACAATGAGCCAGTATGTAGACTATGAAGACCAATCCAGAACATTCCAATTGTCAGGCCTAGACTTACACACACACTTGCTAGGAATCATCTTTAGTCCGAAATCAAAGGATTCACTCTATGGGCTACCATGGAACAATCAACACTCGAAGTCTAAACCAAAAGGGCAGAGGCCAATGGAAGTGAGGGAAAGGCACAGACTTTCAGTGATCAGTGTGACTTGGACAATAGAGGTGATACAAGCATCCTTGTGCTCCTTCAGTGCACAAGTGCATGCATTTCTGTTGCTATGCACTGTTAGCCCTCTGCATCGGTGGGTTTCACAAACTTAGATTTAGCCAAATGCAGTTTGAAATATTCAGGGAAAAAACTCCATCTGTAGTGAACATGCATAGACTTTTTTCTTGTCATTCTTCTCTAAACAGTACAATGTAACAACTATTTACATAGTATTTAACTGTAGTATATAAGTAATCTAGATGATTTAAAGTATATGGTAGATTCTTAGATTATATGGGGTAGGTATTGGAGTTTGAACTAAGGGCCTCATCACTGGCACTCTAACATTTGAGCCCTACCGCTAGCAATGCTTTTTGTTGGTTAGTTGGAGATGGTTATTTTGGTAGACTTTCCTGCCTGGGCTGACTTCAAACACCCAGGTCTCAGCCT
Source organism: Dipodomys spectabilis (assembly GCF_019054845.1). Taxonomy (NCBI): domain Eukaryota; kingdom Metazoa; phylum Chordata; class Mammalia; order Rodentia; family Heteromyidae; genus Dipodomys; species Dipodomys spectabilis. The sequence continues at coordinate 7,124,974 of NW_024870686.1, read as the reverse complement.
CCCGAGTAGCTAGGATTATAGGGGCAGCACTGGTGCCTGGCTATGTCATTCTTATATAAAGGACTTGTACATCCACAGATTTTCATCCCTGGGGGTCCTGGAGCCAACAGGGATGATTGTATCTGAAAATAAATCAATCACTGGATCCTGGGTATGCTTACCATCAATTTTCGTAGGTTCTAACCATTTTTCAAAATTATTATGTTATTTTTACCCAAACCAGCCTATAAAAATTCTATTCATTTTTAATTAAAAGTATTTTAAAGAACTCGTTTTTAAAATGTAAAAAAAGTTAATGATAAAATTTAAATATATTTTTCTATGATTTCAAGAATTGTTCATTTCTCTACAGTTTCCTTCTCCTAAGGAAGACATCTTAATCCACAGCAGTCTCTTTATCCACCATCTGTTTGTTCATTATCTGGATGTTTAATGCCAAACAATTATTGTTATTAAGATTTTTATCTTTGATCTTCTACAAAATACCTTTTGTAGTAAACATTGTAGTAAAATCATACTTTTGGCGATTACTTAACGTACAACTCAACATATTTTTTTTAATCTTCCTAAATGTGAAAAGTTCAAGCTTATACTTTAAAAATTCTAGTTTAGAGCCCTAAAAGCCAGGAAGATTAATTTTAAAAACCTAGTTAGTGTTAGGGCTGAGCCTATATCAACTCCATTTGATTTAATACTCTTCTCTTTTTTTGTAACACTGAGGACTGAACACAGGCCTCACGTAGGCAGGAAAAGGCTCTACCATGGGAGCTACACCTCCTATCACCATTAGATTTCTAAAAAATGGTTAAAATGGAAGCAAAGAATGAGTCTGAAGTACAATTTAATTTCAGTTCCTAAGTGCTAAATATACAGCCATCTTGTTAAGTTCCAAAACAACTTTGCTGCTTACATGTCAGGACAATGTGCATCTCTGCACTTACCTGATGCTGTTCTGGTTTTTGTCTCTGGATGCCCACATGCCGAATAGCTCCCGGAGCCGCCACCAAGAGGTGAGTAAGCACGACTATTCCATGTGCTGGAGTACGAAGGAGGATAAGATGGGTAGTACCATGAGTCTGAAAAAGGTGTTGCTGCTCTTTAAAGACACAAAAGTGCGTTAGGTGTCTCTCTTGGGACTATAATTTTTAATTGCCTTGCTGTCTCTAAACTATCAGAAAAAAAGTATCTTTCTAAGTATTGTTTCATGAATTTTCCAGCACATGAGGATTAACACAAGTGGTTTTCTGTATCAGACATTGTTATAGTTAGTCACTGCTATGTGGGAAGAAAGTGAAGTGAAGGTTCCTTCTTCTAAATTTGCAAGTAAAATTTAAACCACCAGCGGTATTCAAAACATCCCAAATTCTGGTCCCACACTCTGTCCAGGTTTGTTTCAATCTTCCTCCTACCAAACCAGACTGCTAATTGTCCCTTATCCAAATGTGTCCTTTTCTGGCATCTCATTTTCTCAGATGTCAAGTCTATAAGGATCACTGATATACAAAGTAACACAATGAAGGACAATAATGTATGTCGTTTTGATTAAAGGACTTATAATGTACCTTAGCCATCCACAAACAATCAAATTTAATAGGATGTCACCATGACTCATTTCCCTTTACAAAATCAAATGTAGTGGAAACAAGTAAGTGCGCAAAACAAGGAAGCCTCAAAGGAAATGTTGAATGAAGTTAATGCAAAACTTACCGATTGCTGCCAAACAAATATCCCAGTATTCCTCCAGTTCCCAGGCCAGTCCAGAAGCCAGGTCCTGAATTCTCATAGCCTTGTTGTCCTGCAAAAGCACTTCCAAAACCAGATGCTGCACCACGGCCAGTATTGTGTGGTCCTAAAAGTAAGAATATTTATTTACTCACACTCAAACATAACCTACCAGAGTTAACATGTCATTTCAATTATCCCATCTGTAGAGTACTACTTACTCATAACATTCAGCTCTCAGTTTATTCAAAAGGGGACTGTGAACTACTGGTTTATAACTTAGAAACACATTTTCCTTAGAAAAGGAGGAAGAGGGATATATCCTAGAATTTGGGTCAAAGGTCTTCCTATATAAGATTACATTTCCCCTGCTCAAGATCAGCTACTAAAAATGGCTCTACTTTTGGAGGTTACTTCCTTAACATCTTTACGGGCCGAGGTGAGAGCCTGTACCTGAACCTGAGTCCCCAGTGGAGTAAGGCAACCAGATGCTTTTATGTATCAGTTTTTTTGGTTTTTTTGTCAGTCGTGGGGCTTGAACTCTGGGCCTAGGCGCTGTCTCACAGTTCTTCAGCTCAAGGCTAGCGCTCTACCACTTGAGCCAAAGCACCACTTTGGGTTTTCTCATCATTAATTGGAGAGAAGGGTCTCATGGACTTTCCTGCCCGGGCTGGCTTTGAACCACAATCCTCAGATCCTCCTGAGTAGTTAGGATTACAGGTGTGAGCTATCAGTGCCCAGCTTGAAGTTAAATCTTAAAAAGACCAAAAAAGTATCTTCTGCTCAGAGGACTCATACACACACACACACACACACACACACACACACACACAAAGAAAGCTGCTAATTTTACATGGATGACACAACAAACCTGTAAATATGTACAAATCCATGTATCCATCACCCACATCACTTAACCACTTTAGCACCTAGAAGACTTGTAGGAATTCCCCACAGACCCTCATTCACCTTTATCCAAGATAAGCATTTCTTTTACCATACCTCATTCCAGAACTTTTTTTTTTTTTTTCGGTCAATCGTGGGGTTTGAACTCTGAGCCTGGGTGCTGTCCCTCAACTCTTCAACTCAAGGCAAGCTCTCTACCACTTGAGCCACAATGGCACTTCCGGTTTTCTAGTGGTTTATTGGAGATAAGAGTCTCATGGACTTTCCTGCCAGGACTGGCTTTGAACTGTGATCCTCAAATCTCAGCCTCCTGAGTAGCTAGGATTACAGACATAAGCTACCAGCACCTGGCCACTCCTGAACTTTTTATAAACAGGATCATATAGAAATATGCTTATGACAGTCAACTCTACTGCTGCATATTATCAACAAGTTTTCCATACTTCATACAGCTGTCACAATCTCCCCTTAATTGGATACTTAATCTATTTCCCATTTTAGGCTATTGTGAGCACAACAGTAGGTTAGGAACATTCTTGTACATCGCTTCTGAGCAGTTAGAGAACTGAAGACATTTTTATTGGCCATCTGGGTATGATTTTATTAAATAATGGCTCTTTATATTTCCTGCCCATTTTTCCAATGGGATTTTTTCCCAAGATCTGTGGGATGTCTTTGTATATTCAAGAGAGTAGTCTTTTGTTGGGACTAAGTTTTACAAATAAGTTCTCTTCAAATGTGACTTGCATTTTTACTCTCAATAGTCTCTTCTGATGAACAAATGTTCTTAATTTAAATGTTTCCTTTTACGACTAATAGTTTTCTGTTTTGTTTAAGAAATCTTTGGCTGGGCACCAGTGGCTCATACCTATAATCCTAGCTACTCAGGAGGCTAAGATCTGAGGATTGAAGTTCAAAGCTAGCCTGGGTAGCTTTGAGTCCAGGAGACTCTTTATCTTCAATTAACCACCAAAAAGCTGAAAGTGGATCTGTGGCTCAAATGGTAGAACACTATGGTAAAAAAAAGAAGCTTAGGGACAGTGCCTAGACTGAGTTCAAGCCCCAGTAGACACAACACAAAAAAAGAAATTTTGGCCTAAACTAAGTTCATGGCAAATATTCTCCTATGTTTTCTTCTGGTAGCTTGTTTTACCCTTTATATTAAGATGCATAATACTTAAGAGTTGATTTAATCAAGTTTTCCTGATGGAGATAATTTACTACTTAATTAGACATCTTTAAACTTGTAATCACAATGAATCTATGCAAAGAAACAGAACAGAAGAAGTAAAAGAAACTGAAAGAAGACAAGACTAAAAGAAACTAAAGAAAACTTTACGTCCCCAGTGTAATCATTCTCAATTTCAGACAAGCACAAGATTCACCACTCTCATGGCTACCCTACTTACTGTCACTGAAGGAAACATACCTGTAAACTCAGTCTTAAAGCCAGGAGGAGCGGGTCCTGCGGAGTTGGTAAACCTCTGAGAATGATGATTATATGGAGGGTACTCGGAATACGGTGGAGGAGAACACTGCCCGTCACTCAGGAACAACTTATAAACCACAAAGGCAATGGTAAGTAACACCCCAATTGTGATCAATCCGCCAAGGCCACAGGAATCTGCAGAATACCACTTGTAGTAATAATCAGAGAAAGAAGAGCCAGGGTGCTTTCCGGACTCTTTCAGTTTCTTCAGACCAATTTCTGTATAATCTAAGTTATACTCCAAGCCACAGGAGCCTCTGAGTACATACTGGTCTTCACTGGACTCATAGCCTTCACAGCTCACTACTGTTTTTCCAAATTTGTATGCAACATCTAAATCAGTCTTGCATTCCCACTGTGAAGAAAACAAACAAAAAACAGAAATATAATATGTAAGAAAATATACTTTTTTATTGTTTAGACTGTACGTGTCATAAAACTACAAAATGCAGCAAGGGCAAAAATCAGAGCAATGAGCATTTGAGCTGGGCAGACAAAGTGCACATTTCAAAGGTAATGCTGATTTGACTACTCTACTTCATAAACTGGATGGAGAGTACTATGCTTTATTCCTTACATATATGCATTACACTTTTTTTTTTTTGGTGTTACTGGGGTTTGAACTCAGGACCTCCCATTTGAGTCACGCCTGTAGACTTTTTTGCTTTAGTTATTTTCCAGATACGGTCTTGTACCTTATTGTATGTCTTAGTTGGCCTCAGACAAACCTATACCTATACACATGAACCAGGATTACTGAAGTCCACTGCAATACCCAGCTTTTTCTTGTGTGTGTGTGCACACGCACGCATGCACCAGTCCTGGGGCTTGAACTTGTTGTCCCTTTTTTGCTCTAAGTTAGAGCTAGTGCTCTACCACTTGAGCCACAGCGCCACCTTCAGCTTTTTCTTAGTTTATTAGAGATCAGCCTCATAGACTGCTGTCTGGACTGGCTTCAAACTCCATTCTCAGATCTCAGATCCTTCGTAACTAGGATTACAGGTGTTAGCACACAGGCCCAGTTTTTCTTTTAAAACAGGATATTGCTTAACTTTTTGCCCAGGCTAGTCAGGTGCCAGTGGTTCATGTCTGTAATCCTAGCTACTCAGAAGGCTGAGTAGCAGTTCAAGGACTGCCTGAGCAGGAAAGCCTATAAGACTCTTATCCGCAATTTACCACCAAAAAGCCAGAATTGTGGTTCAACTGGTAGAGCAACAGCCTTGAGAAACGCTAAGGATAGCGCCCAGGGCCTGAGTTCAATTATCAATACTGACATACATACACACACACACACACACACACACACACACACACACACACACACACACACACACACGAAAGAAAAATAGGGTGGGCACCTGGAGCCTGAGTTCAATTATCAATACTGACATACATACACACACACACACACACACACACACACACACACACACACACACACACACACACACACACACACACGAAAGTAAAATAGGGTGGGCACCTGGAGCACAGTCTCAGTGGTACAGCTTGTGCTGAACATGAACAAAATCCTAGGTTTGATCCCAATGCCACTAAAAACAGTAAATAAGCTGAGGTTTAAGTTATTTACATTTTGCTGCTTCTCTAAAATCATTTAGAGATACACGCTAAAGTAGATTTTAATTGGTTCTATTGCCTTTCTGTTTTTGTACAAACTACATTCTTCTCTCAAAGGTTGATTACACTACTTTATGTTTTATTGAATATAATTCACATGATTCACACATTTAAATGGCTTTCTGAGTGTTCATATTGATGTGAAACCATTACTACAATCAATTTTAAGGTTTTTCATCACCCCAAAAGAAATCGCAAACTCTTTAGCAATCACTTCCCATTCCCAACTCCTAAGTGTTCCCCTCACTACTGCCAAATTACTATCTGAATCCATTTTTCTACTCTGGACATTTCATAGAAATGGAGTCATATAACAATACATGGGCCTCTGAAACTAGCTCCTTTCACAGAGCATAATATTTCAGGGCTCATCCATGTTGCAGCACAAATCAGTGTTTTGTTCTTTTTAATGACTGAAAAATATTCTACTGTATGAATATTTCATACTTTGTGATATTCATCAGAATGGACCTTGGGTGGTTTCTACTTTTTTTAAATTATGCTACTACAAACATTTGTGTAAAGCATTTTTTCTTTTTGCTGGTCCTGAGGCTTGAACTCAGGGCCTGGGCACTGTCCCTGAGCTTCTTTTACTCAAGGCTAGCTCTCTACCATTTGAGCCACAGTGCCACTTCCCGTTTTTCCTTAGTGGTATATTGGTAATAAGAGTCTCACAGACCTTCCTGCCCAGGCTGGCTTCAAACCACAATCCTCAGATCTCAGCCTCTTGAGTAGCTAGGATTGCAAGCCTGAGCCACCAGCGCCCCACCTGTATAAAGCTTTTATGAGGAAGTATGTTTCTAATTCTCTTGGAAATATTCACAGGAGTATAATGACTGTTTATGGTAACTGTTCATATGATATTATATGGTGACTGTTCACAGGATAACTGTTTAACCTCTTGAGAAAATGCCAGGGAGCTTTCTGCTTCACTGTTTCACATTCCTAACAGCACATGAGAGTCCAACTTTCTCTATCACCTCAAAATACCTATAATTATCATAGTGGTATGTGAAGGACTGACCCCTACCCTGCTTTTCCAGGTACATATCGATAACAGGCAAGCCACTAAAGATCAGGGCAGACTGCCTGACTCTAGCAGAGCAAGCTATCTAACCCTGGCTATAAACATTTCATCTCATCATAGGCCCAACCAAAAAGCCCTCACCTCCCTAGACGTAATGGCTTTTTTTATTAACCTCTGCCTCCTTGCTCAGACCTTGTAAAACTCCATTCTTGAGCCCAATTCTGTACATAGTCTCCAAGCCCGTGGGAAGGCTGTGACCCCTCCCCCTCACCACCCCTGCTCTATCTCAATAAACAGTCCTTGAATTCATTATTGTTATTTAATTTCTATTAATTATTTATAAATGTTAGTTGTTGCTATTAATAATTATTTGATTTATTTAACTTATTTAAACTTGAATAAAATATATTCTAAACCACATTAAGTTTTGAAACTTCTGGAAGATTCTCTGCCCATAGCATCCCAAAGGCAATGAATACATAAACCCAGTAAGACATTTTTATTCACAAGTTATACCTTTTTTAAGTCAGCTGTTTGAAGCATAACAGTCACACATGTATCCCTACTATTTATAAGCTATGAGTCCTGACCAGAAAATTATTTCTTAAAGGTAGGCTGGTATGCTTTGAAGAACGTTAAGAAAATGATAACCAGAGGAAATCCCCAAGTATAAAATGGCTGAAAATTTTGCTAATCTTATCAGGAAGCCACAGTAGTAAAATTCAAAAATCAAGGGGTTTTTTTGTTTGTTTTTTGTTTGTTTGTTTGTTTTTGTCAGTCATGGGGCTTGAACTCTGGACTTGGGCACTATCCCTGTGCTCTTCAGCTCAAGGTGAGTGCTCTACCACTTCCGGTTTTCTAGTGGTTAACTGGAGATGGGGGGGGGGGGGGGTCTGGCAAGGTGGCTCAGTGGTAGAGTGCTTGCCTTGCATGTGTTCGATTCCTCAGCACCACATAAGCAGAAAAAGCCAGAAGTGGTGCTGTGGGCTCAAGTGGTAGAGTGCTAGCCTTGAGCCAAAGAGCTGAGGGGCAGCGCTCAGGCCCAGAGTTCAGACCCCACAACCAGCAAAAAAAAAAGTCTCACTGACTTTTCTGCCCGGGCTAGCTTTGAACCGTGATCCTCAGATCTCAGCCTCCTCAGTAGCTAGGATTACAGGCATGAGCTACTGGCGCCCGGCTAGTTCATTTATTTTAAAGAATGTTTCTTCCAGGGGAAAAAAGGAATAATGTTTTTACACATTTTGCACTGACCTAAGATTTTCCATATGTGCTTCCCCAAAATATTAATGTCTCAATAAGCAGTTTCTTGAATAAAAATTCTAGTTAAACTGTCAGGAAGGACAGCTTTGTGCACAAAAACAAAACAAAAACCGATTATCAATGTAGTGGAAGTTACCTGTACATCATAGCCATCCCAGCCTTTGTTCTGACACTGTATGACTTTAGGGATGTAAGAATCACAGCCAGCAGTGCCTCCAACACATTTCAACTGTGGGATTGGATCTAGTCTCCGGGAGGTGGTGTAGCGGTCATAGTGCAGTGTTAGAGCCTTTACATCCCGCAAGAGCATTCTGTCTGAAATGGAACACAGGTAAAAACAGAGTAAATAGCTGCTAAACAGAAATAGAAGATTCATCCTAACAGAACTTCTGTCATAGGGAATGGTTTCCAAAAAAAGTATCTTTCTTGCCTTTTGAGGCTGACACATGATCCAGGTGCACCTGAGCAGAAAGCAAGAGTCTATCTCAAAAGTAACCAGTACAGCTGGGTACCAGTGGCTCACATCTATAATCCTAGCTACTGAGGAGGCTGAAATCTGAGGATCGTGGTTCAAAGCCAGCCTGGGCAGGAAAGTCCGTGAAACTCTTTATCTCCAATAAACCATCAGAAAACCAAAAGCTCTACCCTCAAGTGGTAGAGCACTAGCCCTGAGCTGAAAAGCTGAGGGACAGCGCCCAGGCCCAAAGTTCAAGCCCCACACTGGCCAAAAAAAAAAAAGTAATCAGTACAGAAAGGGGCTGGAGGTACGGCCCAGTGGTAGGACACCCACCCAGCAAGCCTGCAGTCTTGATTCAAACCCAGCACTGAGGCTGGGAAGGTGGCTCAGTGGTAAAGCGCTTGCCTTGCATGCTTGAGGCCCTGGGTTCGATTCCTCAGCACCCATAAGCAAAAAAACAAGCCGGAAGTGGTGCTGTGGCTCAAGTGGTAGAGTGCTAGCCTTGAGCTGAAGAGCTGAGGGGCAGCGCCCAGGCTCAGAGTTCAGGCCCACGACCGGACCCAAAATAAAAACCAAAACAAACTCAGCACTGAGGGGGGAAAAAAAAAGTAAAACATACACAAGCATGTTCCTAAAGAACATTTAATGATTTAAAGGCCTATCAACAGGATAATAAACAGAATAAATTTTGATCACCTATTCTTACAGCAGACTTACTCTACAACAGTTAAAATGAGGAAACTAGAACCTTAAATCAAGCTAAATAAATGGGTAAAATATTTTAAGCAAAATGGAAGTTACTGTCTAAAATGATAAACTTCAAATGTTTGTACTAAAACACATATTTAGTTTCTAATATTATATAAAGGGAAATACAGGCCAGAATGGCTCTGAGTAAACATAGAATAGTGCCCAGAACATATGGTGCAAAATTGCTACATTTGGTGCAAAATTGCCAAGACAAAATTTAGTTTCTTGGCCTACAGATCCAAGAGAACTTTCCACAATACTACACTAAAAAAGAGAATTTGACAAAACAGTTGGATGTTATCAATTACCAAAGCCAAAGGTCTTTCTATACTTGTGATATCCAGTTAGAAAAAGTGAAAAGCCTACTCAATCAAATTAGTGGCAAAATATTCATAAAATACAATAAACTCATGTTCTTAAATACCTAGAAATAAATTTAGGACCAATTAAAAATCTCTATAAAAATACATACCTAATCCCTCCCCCACAGTATAACCCCTGCTTTCACTGTATTTGATGTCGGTATAATTTGTGGAGGGGAAGGGGAAAAACAAGTCATTTAAATAAGGATACAGGTGGACCTGTTGCAACAATGAGAAGTACAAGTTGTCATGTCGAAAACGAACTTTACAACTTGGGGGGGAGGAGGATTGGGTGGAGGGGGAGGGTGGATGGGAAGGGATGGGAAGGGTAAACAAAGGAGGAGGCTACAATGCTTGATAAGAAATGTACTCACTATCTTGCCCATGTAATTGTAACCCCTCTGTACAGTATTTTCACAATAAAAAAGAAAATATATATATATATATATACCTAAGTCGGGTTCCAGTGGCTCACACCTATAATCCTAGCTACTCATGTGGCCAAGAATCTTAGAATATATACCTAAATAATGTGATGCACTTCAACCAGAAACCCAGTAAGTTGTTTTTGGAACTGTAAAAAAAAAAATGTTAAGGGATTTTTGGAAAAATTAATGTCTACTAATACTTAGTATTTTTTAAAGAATGCATTTTTTACTATAAAAATACTACCACTTTGGCTGGGCACTAGTGGCTCACACCTGTAATCCTAGCTACTGAGTAGGCTGAGATCTGAGGATCACGGTTCAAAGCCAGCCTGGGCAGGAAAGTCCATGAGACTCTTATCTCCAATTAACAAAAAGAAAAATAGAAGTGGTGCTGTGGCTCAAGTGGTAGAGCACTAGCCTTGAGCTGAAGAGCTGAGGGACAGCACCCAGGCCTAGAGTTCAAGCCCCATGACCAACCAAAAAATATATATATATACCACTGCTGGGATAATATTAAGTTGGAATGGAAACAGACAAGGGAACTCAAATAAAACAAAGTCTAAAAATAAATGCAGATATTTGTGGGAACTGGATACAAGATACAATGAAATTTTCAATTCAGTGGAAAAAAATGCCTCCTTTCATAATTGGCACTAACACAGCTGGCCCTACAACTATATGAAAATCTATCTACAATATGAGAACACAAACTTAATTTTACATTAGCTAAAGATCTACAAGTTTAAGAACTATATTAAACTAAAACATGCTGGGGCTGGGAAGGTGGCTTGGTGGTAGAGTGCTTGCCTTGCATGCATGGGACCCTGGGTTCAATTCCTCAGCATCACATAAGCAGAAAAAGCCAGAAGTGGCACTGTGACTCAAATGATAGAGCGCTAGCCTTGAGCTGAAGAGCTGAGGGACAGCATCCATGCCCAGAGTTCAGGCCCCATGACCGACCAAAAAAATAAAATAAAATATGCTATAGTAAACTCAAAATAATTCAAAATTTTTCCTCATACATATTATCTGAAATAAACAAAACTATTGCATGGTATTAAAAGTCAGATTGTATTAATAAACTAAATAATAGAAATATCAACAACCTGAATTTACTGTAATAAGATTGCAATAATGCAAAGAACACTAAATTGACATCATGGTTTATTATCTGAAATAAACAAAACTATTGCATGGTATTAAAAGTCAGATTGTATTAATAAACCAAATAACAGAAATATCAACAACTTGAATTTACTGTAATAAGATTGCAATAATGCAAAGAACACTAAATTGACATCATGGTTTATTATGTGACTTTGGCCACAGCACTAAGTCTATCTGTGCTGCAGTTTGCTCAACTGTAAAACTAAGATGATAATATTAATCTTAAAATCTGTGTGAAGCTTAGTTATAATTTGCTAAAATTACCTGACAGAGTACTTGATTACCTGGCAGAGTAAGTGATCAATATGAGGATATTATCAGCACTGTATACCCATGGGTATCATTATGCTTACCCCACAGCACCTTTCTTCTCTAGACAGCCTTAAGATCAAAGAACAAAGACTCATCTCATATTCATCCCCTACTGGTTACATCAGTCAAGGGACATATAGAGTTCCTTCAACTGCACATGCATGCGCTGAAATCCACTTACCTGTCTCAAACTTCAAGGAAAACCAAATGCCTCTGAGCCTAGTTCTCCCATATTCTCCAACATCTCAATACTAAGTCCATCGTTTTAGTTGTGCAAGTCAGAAACCCTGGAATCACCTTTGTCTTCTATCCTTCTCTTAACTCTCACTGAATCAATCAGAATACTGAAACAGGTGACAGGAGAACCCAACCTGACTCTATCATCACTCCCTGGAGCTAATCCTTGAGATTTATCTTAGAAGCCATCTTTTCACTGACCTCCCTCCCACCTCTTTCATGTATTCCAAAGAGTAAGCTCAGAGAAAACTGTAAAAACTGAAGTCATATCAAATCATTTACCTTTCCTTTTTCTTCAGGTTCCTGATGAAATGTTACCTTAAATGTAGCTTCTCTGAGCAATATATGGATTTTAAGTCCCACCCTAAGGACACACACTGTCCTTAACATTGTCCATACCAGTTTTCATTATATGGTATGCTATTTACATGTTTATTGTCTATTTCATCTCAATAAATATAAACTCCTTGAAGACAAGACAGTTTTGTTTATAGCTATATTCTTCCCAACAGGAGAAGACTGATTTAAACATAAGACCACAGTTGATTTAAAAAAAAAAAAAATGAGAAATGCATCAAGGGCTCACACTTATAATCCTAGCTACTCAAAAAACTAAGATCTGAGAACCTCAGATCTTTGAAATCAACCTGGGTAGACAAACCTGTGAGCTAATTATCTCCAACCAGCTAAAAGCTGGCACTGGTAGTAGGTTTCAAGTGGCAGAGCTCCAGCCCTGAGCAAAAAAGCCAAGCAAGAATGAGAGGTCCTGTGTTCAAATCACAGTACAAGCATAAAACAAACTGAAAATTCTTAGAATTAGAAAAATAGAAAATTAGAAAATTCTTAGAAAATTTTTAGAATGATACTTTTTTGAGGCATACTACTGCTATGTGTTAGCTAAAGTAAATAAAAAGCATATTTCTTCAAAGTTGACCTCAAGTCAAGTAGAAACAGAGTGTTTTCTGTTCCAGAACAACAATTCTACAACATAGGTAGACTAAGAGCCATCAGGAAGTGGCTCACCATTCATTTAAATGTGGTTGTTCCTGTAGTTCCTCAAATGCTTTATATGTAAATGCAACCCACTCACCCAGTTTTAAATTGAGGATTCAACTAATGTTTCATTCTAGGTTTAATACTGCTTTCTGATCAAGCCTTTTTGGGGGTAGGGGTGTGGCATTAGGGCTTGAACTCAGGGCCTGGGCACTGTCCCTGAGCTTCTTTTGCTCAATCAAGACTAGTGCTCTACTTCAAGATTTTTCTGTGATTAATTAGAGATAAGAGTCTCACACTTATTTTACCCTCAGGCTAACTTTTCTGCCCCAAATCCTCAGATTTCACCTTCCTGAGTAGCCTTTCATTTGTAAGCAAATTTGTAGGAACATTTTAAAAAAACATATAGATCTTAAATCCAAATTGGGTTCTCACTTATTGACAATAAAACATCCATAATAATTGGGTTATTCAGCCAGGCACAAGAGGCCTAAACCTGTAATTCTAGCTACTCAGGAGGCTGAGACCTGGAAGATCTTGAGGCTCCAAGTCAGCTGGGAAAAAGTCCTTTGAGACTGTATCTCTGATTAACCAGCAAATAACCAGGCTAGAGGCTCAAGTAGTAGAACACTATCTGTGACAAGAAAGCCAAGCAAGATGGAGGCTCTGAGTTCCAGCTACAGTTCCGGCAAATAATAATAATAATAATAAGTGGAGAAATGCAACAATGAAATTCTCCTTGTACAACTAATGTAAGCTAATAAAAAAAATAAAATAGGTTACTCATGCTTGAAAATAGCACTCTACAAGATCTTACAGAAAGAAACTTGTTGAAATAAATTGTTTGCAACTACCCAAACGGAACAAGGAAAGCTGTTGACTGGGGACACAGTGATAGATGGAGTGAGATTGAGTGGAATATATTGGAAATTTGACAATGAAATCCCCCTACATATAGTCAATTTAAACTAATTTTAAAGAGGAGGGGAGGGGAAAGGAGGGGGGAGGAGGAGGGGGGAGGAGGAGGGGAGAAGGAGGGGGAGGAGGAGGGGGAGGAGAAGGGGGAGGAGGAGGGGGAGGAGGAGGAGGAGGAGGAGGAGGAGGAGGAGGAGGAGGAGGAGGAGGAGGAGGAGGAGGAGGAGGAGGAGGAGGAGGAGGAGGAGGAGGAGGAGGAGGAAGAAGAGGAGGAGGAGGAGGAGGAGGAGAGAAGAAGAAACTTGGTAGTGGTGTGGGTGGTGGCCCAAGCCTGTAATCCTAGCTACTTGGCAAGTGGAGATGGGAAAAAGGAAACTTAGGGGGGAAATGATCAAGGACAGCCCCAGCAAAAGGTTCATGAAATTCCAATTCGACCAATGGCTGATAATATTTGTGTTCCAAACCCTTTCATCCCAGCTAAATGGGAAAACACAAATGAGAATTGAGGTACAGGCCAGGGAATGAAGTGGAAAAGGACCCGTGGAATGGCTCAGGTGATGGATGTGAGGCTGAGATGAAACCCCAGCACCACCAGAAACTTTTAAAAATGAATCTGTTGGGGCTGGGAAGGTGGCTCAGTGGTAGAGCGCTTGCCTTGCATGTATGAGGCCCTGGGTTCGATCCCTCAGCACCACATAAGCAGAAAAGGCTGAAAGTGGTACTGTGGCTCAAGTGGTAGAGTGCTAGCCTTGAGCTGAAGAGCTGAGGGGCAGCGCCCAGGCCCAGAGTTCAGGCCCCACGACTGGCAAATAAATAAATCTATTGCTTAAATTTAAAAACAGGGATGTCCTTATCACCAACTCACAAATTCTTCCTTCACCTTAATATTGTACGCTCCCAACCAAAAATGTCATGAGCCTCTTCCTTAGAAGGCACTTAAGTACTTTTGCCTAAAATATGCGAAAAAGATGGAGCCGCACGAGCCACTTGCGCCACGCTTCTTGCACTGGTTATTTTTTAAGTAGTATCCTGCTTTATGCCCACATCAGCCTGATCTGCCACCCAGTGCTTCCCGAGCCTCTGGGGGTAAAGAGGGGTGTGACTGCACTGAGCCACTGGTGAAATGGAAGTCTGAGGATTTCTTTTTTGCCGTGTTAGCCTCCACCCGGATCCCCAGATGTCTGCCTCCCGAGTAGCTGGGCTTCCAGGCTGGAGCCGCAGCGCGCGGCTAGAGAAAACATTTTAAACGCCGGTGCACGGTGAAAGCCGAAGGGAAACGCAGTTGTCATTCGATTTACTCCGCTGCCTCGGGCAGATTTAGAAGCAAGAGTTGTGCTCTCAAAAGCAGCAGTCTGTGATTCTAGAAACCCGGCTGTCAGACTTAATTGAGGGCCCAGAGTCCGCTGAGGGTGACTCAGACCGCCGGTGGCGTGACAACTAGGAGCCCTAGCAACAGGCGGCCATGCTAACAGTAGACGACGACGACATCAGGCAGCCATGACAAACGACGCGCAGGTGAGGGCCCAGGCTGCCAGTCGGACTCAAGTATGCAGGCCGTGGCCCCGAGAACGTCGGGGGGCGAGGGGGGGGGCCAGGAGAAGGTACGAACCCGACTTTCAGGGTCGTCCCGCCCCGCCCACTGCCAACCTTCCCACTCGAGCAGCCCAGGCGCCAGGCCGGGTGCGGATGAGCAGCAGAGACGCCAGAAATGGGGGACCAGGCCCGGGGGCCTCCGGCCGAGGACGGCAGGACGGGGCTGGGGCGGGGGGAGGGGGGAGAGAACCGGGGACCCCGACAGCACTCACCAGGATCATTCCAGCACAAAGTGGGGCCCGCGATCAGCAGCAGCAGAAGCAGATCGAAGAGCAGGCAGCGCTCCGCGCCTCCCCGCCCGCCAGCCGCGGCCATGGCGCTGGGTGAAGACTGTGCGCGGCGGCACCAGGCGCTCTAGGGCCCGCGCCGGGCAGCGGGGGGGAGCGGCGCGCCGCTGCGCAACCACACCGCGAACCTGCGGCTGGGGAGGTCCGGTGTTACTGCAGAGCCGCAGCCCCGCGCCAGCCTGACGTCACTGCTGCTGCGGTACGTGGAGGCTCGTGAGTGGCCGCTTCTGGCCCCGCCCCTGAGGCTCGGCGCGCATCTAGGCGTGGCGGGGGCGGGGCGAGGGATGGGGGCGGGGCGGGGGCCCGGAGGCCTCGGCACCTGCAGGCCGGACCTCCCTGACTGGAGAGGTAGAAAGCACTAAGGTGGGAAGTTTGAGATGTTTTAGTCCGGTTATGTGTTTCCAAAACCTCCATAACCATTCACGAGGGAAGTCGCCACCCTTTATTTTTGTTCAGCTTTGTGCTGAGCATCTGGCCGAGCTCCTGACACATGACGAATGTTCTATTAGTGTTTAATAAAAACAAGAGAAGACTCAGGGGAAAGGTAGCAAGGAAATATATTGTGTGATTTCAGAGGTCAGAACCTTTCAAATGCTTCCTAATACATAGAAGCCGTGAGAATGGGACAATGGAAGGTCTGTGGGGGAGACCATATTGCTTGAATAAAGAACCACTTGGGGAAAATAGCTCTCCGACCTTCATTCCAGGCATCGGTTTAGACGTGAAGGATACAGACAACCTCCCTTACACAGGAACCTTGCACTGAAGTAGTACAGTAAACAATAAAAATAACATGTAGCAGTAAGTCCTTTGGGGAAAATAAAACCTACTTGACAAGCAAAATTTTGACAGTGAAGCATGTCTGAAATGTGTTGTTTGGAGGTTGATAGGAGGAGGGGGAATGAGGAAGAGGGATCAACCAGGATGAGTCTTATCAAGGACCATTGTATGCACATATAGACACCAAAATGAAACCCCCTTGATGCAAATAAAAAATGTAAAGAAACTGTTCTTCATAAAGAACAGATGAAAAAGCCCCACTTTGATTTGAGGAATAGTGATTCACCAGCTAGCCCTTATGCATTACAAAGCCTATAGCAGTGAATATAATAAATTTGGGGACATGGGAAAGACAAACAAAGCAGCATAACTGCAACATAGGAGGTTAGGAGATGAATGAAAGAAACAAGAGAACTTGAGTGGAGACTTAAATCAGACCAGACAGGGTTAGAATACTGTAGAGATAATAGAGAGTTCTGTTCTGAATATTTAAGGTGAATGGTAGCCATGTCATTAGGTATGCAAACCCACGTTCAAAGCTAAGGTATATTTGCAGTTATACTGTAAATATGCAAATGGTATTTAAGGCCAAGAGAACAGATGTGCTGCTTGTGGTAGTACATGCCTATAATCCCAGTACTTGGGGGAAAGAGGTAGGAGGGCTTGGAGTTCTAGAACAACTTAGGCTACATAGTGAATTGGATACATTCTATGTTCATATTGAAATGTCACAAGAAAACTCCCCCCTTTACAATTAATGTATGCTAATTGAAAATAATGTCAGCCTGGTACAAATGGCTCATGCCTATAATCCTTGCTGCTCAAGAAGCTGAGATTCGAGGATCACAGTTCAAAGCCAGTCCAGTAGGAAAATCTGAGACTTAATCTCTGTTGTTTGAGATGAGCAGCAATGAACAAGACAAGAGGTTGTACTCATTTGCATTCTAATGGGAGAGACTGCAAACTATGTTATGAAAATTCAGAGTGCCTTGAAGAGGCAGGTAATGCAATGAGTAGTGCTATAAGAAACAGGACAGCCCAGAAAGGTTCACTGAGAAACCCTGGCTGGAGCTAAAAGCTAAATAATAAGCTGTAAAAAGCTTTCCCCACTTTCCTCTCCTTTCTACTCTCCCACACAGCACTAGACTTCTGTGACCAGATGTGGAGGAGGGACTGTTGAACTCAAGGCTTCACTCTTGCCAGGCAGGCTTTGTATTTCTGGGCATCCCCCTAGTCCTTTACATTCATTTTGGATGAGAGTTTGGCCAGGGGCTGGCCTGGATCTCACTGATCCTCCTACTGGTGTTTCACACACAGCAGGGATCACAAGCTTGCACTAACATGGCTGGTATGTTGTTTGAGATAAGGGTCTTGATAACTTTGTCAGAACTGACATTGAATTTCAGGCTTCCTTGACCTCCTCTTCCTGGGTAGCTGGGATTAAATGTGAGTCACTGCTCCCAACATGAGGATTTCATTTCAATACAACAACTGGGTGTCTTAAGTCAATTCTGTTCTGACACAATTCTATTCCAAGTTGTGAACTGTGTTTCTGACTAGCTACAATCACCCCCTCCCTTAAAGGTGAAATTAGGTCTGGAATTTGCCTTAATGTAACAAGAGGAAAGAATTTAATAAGGGGTGAAGGAGAGTGAGTGAGAGTATAAATAAAAGAATATGGGCTATATTTTGAAGATCAAAAGAAGCTGGTAACATGAGAGTTCATTATACTATTATTGCTACTACTTATATGGAGTACTTAATTTTTTCATACTAAAATTTTTTAATGAAAAAAACTTCTCCTTCTGTAACTTCATCTGTAAGAGTAAGTCATTCCCAGTTCATAAAATATGGAAAGGAGGAAATCAGATAAATCTTAGCTAGCTTCCCCCAAAACAAGAGGTTTGTTCTTCTCACCCCATCTCTGAATTAATTTTGAAGGCTAGGAAACTAGATGTAGGGAAGTGTTGGAACTGTGAAAGATAACATGGATACACTATTACATACAACAATATTTAAAGGACAATTAAAGGACATAACAGTGTTTAACATTCACTTTAAAAATGGGTGAGAAGACTTCTAACATTCTACTTTTTTTCAAACTGACTTTCAAGCCATAGCTTGAGGTCATGTTACCACTTTCAGTTCTAACCTTTGTGAATGATGTGGAGTAGGATGTTTAGGAATTAAGGAAGCACTCCCAACAAATTGTTTTAGGTGATATTTGAAATACAACAATGGTGAAAAACAAACATTTTAAGGTCCCAGGTTACTGGTCCCTACCTTGCATTCTGCAGGCCAACATGGCTAACTAACTAACTAACATGGCTGGTATATTTGTAGAGATAAGGGTCTTTCCCTCTTGGAAAAGTTAGAAGGCAGTCTCCTAGGTTTCTGTGATTATAGAAGCCAACAACTATAGAACTCTCTGACTAAAGAGCAATCCTAGTTGTTCATGTATATCATAAAGAACACCTGCTGTAGCTCGGTGCTAGTGGCTCATGCTTGTAAACCTATCTCTCAGAAGGCTGAGATCTCAGGATTGAAGTTTGAAGCCAGCCTGTACAGGAAAGTCTATGAGACTCTTATCTCCAATTAACCAACTAAAAAGCTAAAGTGCAGCTGTGGTACAGCCTCAACCTCGAGCAAAACAGCTAAGGGACTGCACCTAGGAGCTAAGGGACTGTACCTAGGCTCCTGAGTTCAAGCCCCAATACCACTACTGGCACACACATGGACACACACACACACACATACACACACACACACACACACAAAACCTATAAATGCTTAACACATTGTACTCAAAAGATATTAGTGGGCTAGACATGTGGCTTAGTAGTAGAGTGCTTGCCTAGCATGCATGAAACCTTGGGCTCCATTCCTCAGCACTACATAAACAGAAAAAGTCAGAAGTGGCACTGTGGTTCAAGTGGTAGAGTACTAGCCTTAAGCAAAAAAAAAAAAAAAAAAAAAGCTCAGGGACAGTGCCCAGACCCTGAATTCAAGCCACAGGACTAAGAAAAAGAAAAAAAAGATATTAGTGGCTACCATTTAACTACTGAGACTTGTGGAAGCCACCTCTAAAAAGGCTTTTTTTTAAATTAATTTACTTTATTATTATAGAGGTGATATACAGGGAGATTACAACTACGTGAGTCAGGTAATGAGTACATTTCCTTTCATACAGTCTTCTGTTCCCTCATTCTCTCTGATTCCCTCCCTCTCATCTCTACCCACAAGTTGTATAGTTCACTTTCATCAATATCCAGTAATCCTCATTGCTGTACTTTTTCACCCTTAAAAGGGCTTGTTTAATAAATATTATTATAAAGGTGATGTACAGAAGGGTTAAAACGGTTTTTGCTAATGTGATCTTCCCTGAGAACCAAGCCATGACCCTGGAGTTGTGAACCTATCACTTTGTACCACTGATCAGGACTGTCCTTTAATCATCCTTGCTTAAAGGATGGAATACCTTAGAACAAAACAAGCAAAAGTATTATAGCAACACGTAGGATGAAATTATTTACTTTTCCAGATATTCTCTGATCTTAGCTTTGTGTTGGAATGACACCATAGACTGAGTTGTTTATGAAGAAAGGATAGAGTCCTTTCTTCCAGTTCTTAAGGCTGAGAAGGCCAAGAGCTGCTTTTGGTGAGAGCCATCTACCTTGCTACATCATAATATGCTGGAGGAATCATCAGGAAAGAATAAGAAAAGAACAAAATCTGTTCATAACAGTCATTAATCTACTTGTGAGGCCAGAGCCCTCAAGGCCTAAATACTTTCCGTTAAGCCCCACCTCTCAACATTGGGGCTTTGGGGACTGGATTTCCAAAGATGCTTTTGAAGTCAAGTTCAAACCAGGGCATCTCCCCACTCAGTTCAAGATGGTTTAAGAGGAGGATGCATGTAACGGCTTCAGTGCAGGGAGCTGGAAGTACAGTACATATTCCAGGCATTCATTCAACTGTGCCTTGTGGTTTTGCTCACATAATCCATAAATGAAAATACCTTTTTTTTTTTTTTGGTCGGTCCTGGGGCTTGAACTCTGGGCCCTGGGCGCTGTCCCTCAGCTCTTCAGCTCAAGGCGAGTGCTCTACCACTTGAGCTACAGCGCCACTTCCAGTTTTCTGGTGGTTTATTGGAGATAGGAGTCTCATGGTCTCTCCTGCCCAGGCTGGCTTTGAACCACGATCCTCAGATCTCAGCCTCCTGAGTAGCTAGGATTACAGGCGTGAGCCACCAGCGCCCGGCGTGAAAATACCTTTTATGGCACAGGAAAGTGATGACAGAACTTTTTGCAGGGGCTGGGAAGTTGGCTCAGTGGTAAAGCGCTTGCCTTGCATGCCTGAGGCCCTGGGTTCGATTCCTCAGCACCACATCAGCAAAAAGAAAAAAGCTGGAAGTGGTGCTGTGGCTCAAGTGGTAGAGCGCTAGCCTTGAGCTAAAGAGCTGAGGGACAGCGCCCAGGCCCAGAGTTCAGGTCCCGCGACCGGACCCAAAAAAAAAAAAAGAACTTTTTGCAATAACTTGAATGAACAACAACAAAAAAAAAAAAACTATAATTTGAGGCAGTAAGCCTCAAAACCATTGATCTGCTTTCTAAACACATGTGGAGTTAACCCTAGAAATAGTGAAAGAAAACAGGGTGGACAATGCCTTAAGCTTCCCAACAGCCCTCTTGCTCGCTCCCCCACCCCCTTTTTGTCAGTTGTGGGGATTGAACTCTGGACCTGGGCACTGCCTTCAGCTTTTCAGCTCAAGGCAAGCACTCTACCACTTGAGCCACAGCACCACTTCAGGTTTTCTGATGGTTAATTGGAGATAAGAGTTTCACGGATGTTCCTGCCTGGTCTGGCTTTGAACCCTGATCCTCAGATCTCAGCCTCCTGAGTAGCTTGGAGCCACTGGCACCAAGCCCCCAACAGCTCTCTTAAAAGCAAGTCCGAAATGTGACTTCTAAACATCTATTCAACACAGTCATTTATGTCAATTTACCAAAGTATTATGGTCAATTTACCAAAAGATTCAAAAGTCCAAATCTAATATTACTTGCCTCTATCTGTCTCCTTTTAAAACCCTTCAAAAGATCTGCATAGCTCACAGAAAGAAACACAACTTCCTGGACAGGATCCAGGTGAATCTAATAGGCTACTCCTCTCCTCTCTTCAACACACCAGGCTCCTGGTTCCATTGGTTGCCAAAGTTCCCTGCCCAGTGCACACACACAGAGACACAGAGACACAGAGACAGACAGAGACAGACAGACAGACAGACAGACAGACAGACACATACACACACACACACACCCCTCATCCCCATGTCAGAATTTTCCTTTTCTTCTCCCTTAGTTGCAATATATACTCATCCTTCCATTGTCTAGCCTTAAGAGAAATGTTTCCTGGCAGTTCCAAATCAAAGGCCCTCATTGGACTTTTGAAGTCAAGTTTTTTTCCTAGCATGGGAAAGGAGAAAAGCTTCCCCTGCCTTCTTAGATTCAGTAGCTGAGTCTTGAAAATTAAATAAATGGACAAAAGACAAAATGACAGGGAAAGAGTCATTCCACATTCTTATACAACTCCTCGGAACAGTGGGGAAAATACAAAGAACCAGGCCTGGGATAAGCTATCAATTTAACTAAGAGTGATGCACTGTGTGAAGGTGGCCAAAGGAAAAGGGGTTGGGACTTCTAGAGGCGGTACATAGTGGGAGATAAATATAGGGGGAAAGCTAATAGAAAATAGGGATTGGTCTATAACCAAGTGCCAGTGGATCATGCCTATGACAGGAACTTTGGCTGTTCAGAGTCACCCTGGCTGAAAAATCCATGAGAGACTCCATCTCAAATTAACCACGATAAGGCTGGGGTGTAGAACTGGCTCAAGTGGTAGAGCTCCAGAGAGCAAGCCAGGCCCTGAGCTGAAGTGGGGTTGATAAAAGTCGTTTTAGTACAGTTTCTGCAAATCCCAACTTTGGACCAAGTACATGGAAATATTTACTATGAAAAGGCTTTGCTTTTGTGTTGACACAATAGAAGCTTATGTTACCTTTCCAAGGGAAACCTGTTGTTTGGGGATGGAAGAGGGGGAGCAGAAATGTCCTCCTACACGTGGCTTGACAACGGCCTTCAGCTCACCCCATCTGAGCCAACGTGTTTTGCACGGGCATGTTCTGATCCCCATTGCTAGCCACCGTCCTCGATGCGTTCTGACGCTTTCCGTGTCTGCCCTGGGCTGCACGCAACTCGGAAGGAGCAACTGTCGGCAACGGTTTTGCTTCCTCGGCGCCTGCTTGTTTCCCCACACGCAGTCGAGCGTGCATTGACTAGTGAATACGCGTTCGGGGCCGCTGCTGTTCCCGGCTTTTCCTACCGCTTTCAGTACCAAGAACAGAGCGCGGCTCCTGGACGCCCAGGGCGTCCGTGTTAAACGCAGGGGCTCCCATCTCCGGAGGACGGGGCTCCCCAGAACCCTAGGACCCCGATTCGGTGCAAGAGCCCCGGGGCCCGGGCCACCCCCAGCCAGCCCTACTCCCCTCCTTCACTACGGAGGACGCGGAGCCGCGCGCGGGAGGCGTCGCTCGTGCCTTCGGAGCTACCCGCGCGCCCTCCACGGAGGACCTGGGAGCTGCGGGGGCGAAGGATGGAGGCCCCGGCCCACCCCGGGCACACTGGGTGACAGGACCGCGGACGGGAAGCCGGGGATGGGGCGCTGCCCGCTGAGGGGCGCCGAGGCGGCCCCGAGGAGGCCGCGCGTCCCCCGCACCCTCGCGTGAGCGGCAGCCGGAAGTGCTGCGTCGCGCACTTCCGGGTGATGTCTGGACGACGCCGCCGCGCGTCTCCAGTCTCCCGGCTGCCGCCGCCGCCTGGGTCGTGGAGGCTGCAGCGACGTCACCGCCATGGCCGGCATCAAAGGTGGGCCTGGGGCGCGGGGCGCTGGAGGGCTGATGGCCGCCCGGGGAAGGGGAGGCTGAAGGTCTCCCGCGGGCTGCGCACGCCGCCTCCTTCCAGGGCCCGCCGCGCGCGCGCGGGGTCCCTGCGCCGAGCGGGGCGACCCCGACCCCGATCCCCGCCCCGCGGAGGTGGGCGCGTCACCCCAGAGGGGGAAGCGTGGTGGCGGCCCCGCGGCTTCCCCCACACGCTCTGCTGCAGCTCGACTCCCCCACGCCTTCCCCGCAGCCCCCGGGACGGAACCCCGCGTGGGCCCGGGGCGCCGTGGGCCGGCCGGCCGGCGGGCGGGCTCCGATCCTCCGGAGTTTGCATCGCCGAGGGAGCCGGGCCGAGTGGGGTGGGGAGCGGGGCGAGGCCGCCGGGGAAGCAGCTGCGGGAAAAGCGGTGTCATTGCCCACTGGAGCGTGATCTCTCCGGGTGCCGGACGCGCGCAGAGCGCTCCGGGACGCTTCTTCCCGAAACCGGCCGAGCCGCGGCCCCCGGACGCCCCGCGCTCACCCCTACGGGAAATCCCGCGCACCTTGCTCCCAGGTGTTGGTACCAGAAGTAGACCCCTGAAGTGACCCCGAAGTGCTCTTGGCTGCTTTCCTCCTACAATTGCACACTCACTGTGCTTTGTTTTTGTTGTTGATTGAAGATTGCTCGTTTGCTCCAGTTTTCTTTAGAAGGCAGGAATATTGCCTTCGTTCCCACTGTCTTGGAGTCTAGTTGTTAGTGTGATTAGAAACAGTGACCCCTTTACTTGTTAAGGACCAACTACATCGATTTCGAGACCTCTTTCTTTTAAAGGAGCCGGCTAGCCATCAAATGAATAATAAGCTTGTTAGTGGTTTTCTATGTTATTTCCTCCCCTCCTCCCCCTTAAGGATAACTTTAGTTGAGCCTCTTTCCCCGGGTCACATTTTTTTTTCCTCGTTTATTTTTTCACTGTCTGAAAACATGGCATTTCCCATATAAAAACATTTGAGCCACGAGGACACTTTCACATCTCTCTTAGAGCTATAATAAACCCCTCAAATCTTTACGTGAAAGGAAGTTGTGAAATGCTGCCGTTTTTTAGGATGTTGTCTATTTCCCTGTTCGTCCTCATTTTTTTTTTTCCCAGTGTCACTAATAAGGAAATCTCTCAGGAAAATAGATTTGTAAATTTATTCCTCCAAATCTAAGTAAATATGAATCTGTTGAAAGTGTCTCAGGTAGAGCTGTACTTTCATTTTTGGTTTCTGGTTGGATTTCGGTGAGATTAGAATTGCTGATCATGTCATCTGTATATTTAGGAGGGTTGCTGTAATTAGAGACCACTAAATATTTCTTGAGCCATTTGACAGTTACTTTATAACAGACTCTTTGATTTCTCATAATTCCTAAGGGGGAGAACTTAGCCCCTTCTACTCCAATTTCTCAATTGTCACAGAACCACCAGTACTTTGTCTCTAGAGAATTTTTCTGGATAATTGGGCTGTTCCATCCCTATCCATATGTGTTGGGAGTAGAAACTAGACTCACACAAGTTTTGTCTTCCAAATATTACATCACTTAATTACAGCATAAATTCTTACCTTGTTGATGTGTCATTTGAGACAATAGCTTACTTGCTGATTTCATAAGACCTAAGAAACTTTACAAATTTTGAGAATACTTTTGAGTGATTTATTTAATCTCATTGGCTTTTATCTGTTATGACTGAGAAACAAGATGTCACAATAAATTGTGAATATCTTTTTAATATGAGTGTGTGAAATAAATAGAACTATCATCCCAGAAGTATTACCTGGATTCCCCAAACAGTTCTAGGGCCTTACTTATTAAAATTCCCTGTAGTTGTAATAAAATAATCTTATGTTTAAAATTGGATTTTGATTCCCGAACCTTATTCCTTTTAGTTCCCTGTGTTTTTCTGTTTTTAAGAATCAGTTTTCTTTTTCTTTCTCTCGTTGAGACAAGAGTCTTGTTATTCAAGCTAATCTTGAATGTGTGGTCCTCCTGCATCAGCCTCCTGAGAACTGGAATTACTGATGTGTACTACCCCACCTAGCTTTTCAATAATTTTGTAAGAGTATACCCAAAGAATTGAGACTTTCTTTTCTGGTAAGAATATAAATGCTATTCTCTACCGTAGAGCTACCCCTCAAACATCATCAAAGTTCTAAGGCTAATTGCCTTTTGCCAAGATTACCACAAAAAATACTTTTGGGGGGGACTTTTTTGGCCTAAGAAAATCTTTTCTCAGTCTCAGAGGCAGCTCTTGCTTGTATGCAACTTTCCCCTACTCATTTGTTTTAATGTGGAAAACACCAAGTTACAAGTTTTCATATCACAATACACAGGTAAGAGTGATTCCTTTTGGGAAAGGAAAGTTATTTTCACTGAGTTTTCCTGGTCCAGAAATTACTGCCTATTGAAAGAAATACATAAAAGAGCACAGATGATTGGTTTTTAGACTAACACATGGCCTTGAACTGGGTTACAAACGTCCAGCTCCTCTCCATCTCTAGATAATTCTTTAATATAAGACTTAATCTTTTTGAACACACACACACACACCCAGTAATTATGTTACAAAGTGTCTCTATAAAGAAAGCTAGCTTTTCTGTGTGAGCTTTGCTACATTTATTGTATCTCTGTATAGTGAGTGTCCTTCAAACAAGTTGTTACTATGTAGTAGTGAGCTTAGTTGTTTGGGAAAAAGTAGAGATAGTTTGTTACTTTTAGTATCTTTTAATAATACATGTTCAGAGAAATACTTGCCTTTCAGATTTAGTTCCTTTGATTTTATAGGTGCCAGAACTGAGAGTAAGATAAAGATTTAGACTGGCTAGTAGCTGCAGAGATTAAGACATGGTGCTGCCTCTTTTTCTGCTGTTTTTACTCTGCTATAGTCATTTTATAAATGTTGGTTATTGCATGTTAAGATCTAGGACATGAGCATCAAAAATAGAGAAACTTGCTCCCTGCTCTCATAAACAGTTGAGAAGGAAAGACAAGTACAAATCAATATGAAATTGAGGTTGCAGTAATTGATACAGGGGCTATAAACAATAAAGGGAATGCTTGCTGCCCCAGAGAGCTACCTGATTTACTTCCTTACTTCCTCTAGATCTCTGCCCAGAGTCACATCAGTGATGCCTTTGCAGGCCACTGTGTCTACACTTGCATTCCTATCCCTCACCCTGGCTGATCTGTTTCTTATTTACTTGCTTCCCACCATTCCTGTCTCTCTGGATACCAGGGTTTGAACTCAGAATTATAAACTCTCACTTTAAATTTTCACCCATGACTAGTGCTTTACCAGTTGAGCCACACCTCCAGCCTGGCATTTTACTTGTTAATTGGAAATGGGGTCTCAATGTCTTTTGCAGTTTTCAGTCTCCTGAGTAGTTAGAATTGTAGGCATAAACCACTGGTGCCTGAATTTTTCTAAATTACTTTATTCTCTCACTATATACCAAGAGAACAAAAGCTTTAAGTGGCTCACACCTGTAATCTAGCCACTCAGGAGGCTGAGATCTGAAGATCAAGGTTCAAAGTCAGTCTGGGCAGTAAAGATTGTGAGATTCTTATCTCCAGTTAAGCACCAAAAAGCTGAAAGTGAAGTTATGGCTCAAGTAGTAGAAAAGCTCAAGGACAGCACCCAATGAGTTAAAGCCCCAGGACCAACACCAATGAAAAAAACAAACCACTTTCATTTTTGTTTTGTTACTGTCTCTAGTAGTAAGATCAGCTTGTATCACACATTTGACAAGGGGGAAGGGGATGATGAAGAAGGGAAGGAGAAATAGAAGGAAAGAAAAGGAATGAGTCTAGTCTGGAGGTTTAGGAAACTTCACTGGAGAAAAGATGGGGGAGCTCAGTTGTAGGAGACAAGGACACAGCTGTGTGAGTGAAGGGCTGGGCCATTACTGCATGTCCCCAGAGCTGCTGCGTGTTCAGCTTCAGTAAACGTTCCCTGCATGGATGGGAGCCTCTCTGAGGTAGAAGGGGAAAACACACACATGCAGAGGCCATATGGATAAAGGAAAAGAGGGAAATTAAAGAGGACCTGTCACTGAAGTATGGAGAGCAAGGGTAGTTGCCTCTTGTGACCTTTCCTGCATCAGGGAAGGTAGACAAAGCCAGATCATTACCTATTTGACTCTGAAGAGAGCAAATGGTTAACTCAGTATTTATATCACATTTACTTGGAAGCTTGAAGTACTTTCTTTGCTGCAAAATAAAATGAAAGTTTTTTTTTTTGTTTAAATTTTCTCCTCCTTCCTGATCATTGAAAATAAACAAACATTAAGAACTAGGTACATGTATATGTTCAGGGTTAACATAACCTCCATTAATGAAAACTAAGTGTGCCAACTATTATATCAGTGGTATCATGATTTAGACTTTTTGTTTTGAAATCTATGTCTTTGGCAGTGTTTAACCCTTTTGCTATTAATTTTGGTCTGTATATGTCAGATTTTGTCTTGGCAACAGTTAGACCTTCTAGATAGCATAACTTTTCTGTTAATAGGCAATACCATTGGGAGGAGGGAGTTATTCCCCTTATAGCTGCAGAAACATAGGTTATATAGAACTCAATAAAGTGACCAGTTATCTCCTTCCTTAAATCTAGGGCATTGATGAATCTTTTTTTTTTTTTTTTGCTTTTTGCTTATGTGGTGCTGAGGAATTGAACCCAGGGCCTCATGCATGCAAGGCAAGCACTCTACCACTGAGCCACCTTCCCAGCCCTGATGAATCATTTTTACTTACATGGGAAAGCACTTTAAAATATGTTGGTGGGTCAGGCACCGGTGGCTAACCCCTGTAATCCTAGCTACTCAGGAGACTGTGATCTGAGGATCACAGTTCAAAGCAAGCCCAGGCAGGAAAGTCCATGAGACTCTTATCTCCCGTTAACCACCAAAAAATCAGAAGTGGCTCTGTGGCTCAAGTGGTAGAGTGCTAGTCTTGACCTGAAGAGTGTAGGAACAGCACCCAGGCCCAGAGTTCAAGCCCCATGCCTGACAAAAAAAAAAAAATGCTGATGGGTGGGGGTATGTGTAGCTTTACACATTATGTCACCTATACAAAGCACTTATGGCAATGAAATAGCAGTATCACAGAGTGGTTGTACAAAAATTCTTCAGATTTTCTAATGGATGTCAGTTTGGGGCATTTTATTTTGAGACAGGGTGTTGCTGTGTTGCCCAGGCCAACCTCAAACTTGTGGGCTCAAGCACTTCTGCCTTAGTCAGCTGTGAGTATGTATGGGTACCATTTGAGCCAGCTGTCAGTTTTATGAGGATTCAGTGTGTGTGTGTGTGTGTGTGTGTGTGTGTGTGTGTGTGTGTGTGTGTGTGTGTAAAGTAGGAGAGGTTTTTCTCATAGGTTGAGGCTCTTAAAGTCCAGTGAACAAGAGAAAGAAGAGTTTTTTTTCACATATGCTTTTTCAAACTCAATCTGTGGAGTAGATACAATACTAATACTTGGAGGGACATTGATCCTATGCATTGGGAAACTTATTAGAAAGGGAACTAGTCTTTGGATAGGGGTGTGCTCATGGTAAGTCAAAGCTCTGAAAAATCAATACAGGCAGAGTATCTGTTACTGGAAATGCTTGGGACAGAAGCATTTCAGATCTGGGATTTTTTTCAGATCTTAGAATATTTGCATATATATAATGAGAATATTTGTGTGTGTATATGTGTGTATATATATATATTTATAAATATGTATATACATTTATGTATAGATATATATAAAATGAGATAGGGATAGGAACCAAGTCTAAACACATAGTTCAGTTACAACTCATACACCTTATACATACACATAGCCTAAAGATAATTTTAAACAGTGTTTTTAAAAAAATAATTTTGTGCATGAAACAGTTTCATGGCATGGCATGGTCCACTAAGATCAGGTCATTGCTGTCAAGGTTTCAGATTTTGGGGCATTTTAGATTTTGATTTTCAGATTAGGGATGAGGCTGGGTCCCTATCATTTCATTTTTTCTTAAAGATGCCAAAGAAGACTTATTCCGAAACCATATAACTGATACTATGAAGACAACTCACTTTTAATATGTTTAAGTTTGGAGGGGACTTGTGGGATTATATGTAATATTCAAACTGCTAATGTTAACAAAATAGCATTAACTTAGTTTAATTGATGTATCTGTTGGTCTTTTTATTTGGTTTTCAGCTTTGATTAGTCTGTCCTTTGGAGGAGCAATTGGGCTGATGTTTTTGATGCTTGGATGTGCCCTACCAATATACAAGTACGTAAGGTTTTTATCTTTTGAGTGTTAAAGGGTAAATTTTTCTACTTCTGAACTTTGAAAATACTGTCTTCTACTGTTAAAGTAATGCAGAAAAATATCCACAAACCAAACAGAGTTTTTTTTCTTTTATTGTCACTTTAAATTTATTTGTGAAGGTATTAGAAAATCTAGATACAAAAAAGACTTGGGGCTTTGATTTGCTCTTTGTGACTTCTGTCAGGTCGTTAATGGCAAGATAGTAACTCAGTGGCTCAGCTCTACTGTTAGTGTTAAACATATATTGGTAAACCTCAATATAAGAAAATTTAAGCCAGGTGCCGGTGGCTCACGCTTGTAATCCTCGCTACTCAGGAGGCTGAGATCTGAGGATCATGGTTCAAAGCCAGCCCGGGCAGGAAAGTCTGTGAAACTCTAATCTCCAATAAACCACTAGAAAACCAGAAGTGGCGCTGTGGCTCAAGTGGTAGAGCGCTCGCCTTGAGCTGAAGAGCGCAGGGGCAGTACCCAGGCCCAGAGTTCAAGACTCACGACCAACAAAAAAAAATAAAGAAAGAAAAAAAAGAAAATTTAAAATAACCTTTTTACAGAAGATACCATAACAGAGTCAAAACACAATTGACTAAAGAAAATAGAAAATAATGTAGACAATTATTCTCCTTAGGATAGTATTTTTTTAACATATTTTTTTGAGTTGGGTCTTACACTGGCCTTGAACTTACGGTTCTCCTACCTCGACAGGAGGAATTATAGGTACATGCCACTCTGTCAGGCTTAAAACTTTTTAAAATTAATATTTAGATAAATTAATAAGAAAAAGACAATAAGCCAGGGATGGTGGCTCATACATAATCCTAGCAACTCTGGAGGCTGAGATTTGAGGATCAAAGTTCAAAGTCAACCTAGGCAAGAAAGTCCATGAACTCTTATCTCCAGTTAATTGCCCCAAACCCAGGCCCTGAGTTCAAGCCCCAGCCTAAGGAGGAGGAGGAGGAATTGGGGGGGGGGGGGAGGGAGGAAAAACATGAAAAGAATGCTACACATTACAAATAAGCACATGGAAATAGACTCAGCCTCACTCAACATTAAATTTAATCTATTGGCAGAGATACAGAATACTTGAAGAGGTATATTACTACCTGCTATTGTGGAGCAGTGGAAATTTGAAAATATTTCCTTGGAGACCAGTTTGTTTGTATCTTGTAGTATCCCAATTTTTAGACTTTCTAATACAAATCCGCTTGGAGATGTTATAAAGATATTGTGTAGCTGGGCACTGATGGCTCATGCCTGTAATCCTAGCTACTAAAAAGACTGAGATCTGAGGATCATGGTTCAAAGCCAGCGTAGGCAGGACAGTCTTATCTCCAGTTAACACCAGAAAACTGAAAGTGGTGCTCTGGCTCATGTGGTAGAGTATTTGTCTTGAGCTGAAGAGCTCAAGGATAGTGCCCAGGCCCAGAGTTTAAGTCCCATGACCTACAAAAAAAAAAAAAAAAAAGATATTGTGTAGTTGAGGGAGCATCTAACTGTTCATGGCAGCCCTGTTTATAATAGCATAAAAGAGCCCTAACCCTAATTACTCAGGAGGCTAAGATCTGAGGATCAAAATTCAAAGCCAGCCTGGGCAGGAAAGTCCATGAGATTCTTATTTCCAATAAACCACCAGAAAACCAGAAGTGGTGCTATGGTTCAAGTGGTAGAGTGCTTGCCTTAAGCTGAAGAGCTCAGGGACAGTGCCCATGCCAAAGCCCCACAACCTACAAACAACAACAACAAAAAATAGCATAAGAGGAAAATCATTGATTCAATAACTATTGAAAGAAAAAATAATGAAATTATGGTACATCCATTGATAGAAATACTAGGAAGCTTTAAGAAGTGAGAAAGAGCTGTAAAGGCTGTTATGTAAAAGATGTTCAAGATATATTGTCAAATGAAAAAGTTCTATGATATACTCACCTTTTAAAATTTTTCCATTTGGAATTATGGAATGGAAACTGAGGGGCTCCCTATGGGATGGAGAAAAGAAAGCAGGGACAATTTTAGTTTTTCTTTAAGTACTTTTGTCCTATTTGAAACTTGTTTTCTTTATCATCCACTTCTCATATTTGTAATGAAATGTTTAGGAAAAGATTTAGGGCACTCAATGAATTTTACTTATCATAAGCTCCTACATACAAGAAATCTCCACTTATGATTTATAATGTGTAAGAATCAGTCTGTTCTGAAGTCCATCTATTTATTTTGAACTTTTCTTTTTGAAATAGATTGTCAGTCACTCAGAGGCTGCCGGTGCCTTTCACACAGCTTACCCTAATCATGACATCTTACAGAATTGTAGTTGCCCCAAACAGGAAATGACATTGACACAATAAAAGTTCACTAATAAACTAAAAGCTATCTGTTTTGCAGCATTTCTTTTTTTCATATTTTGATTTCAGTGTTTGGGGAGTTCGTAGTAACATAAGGGAAGCTTGGGAATGCTTCAACTTTATACTAAGGCAGAATCAAAGGCATGAGTCATGAATTGTACAAGTTATGTTAGTATTCCCATTCTCTCTATGCCTCTTCATAAACTAAAATGGAAACAAAGAGTTAATTTTAGTCCTCAATTCTAACTTGAAAAAATTTGGTGCTGTGTCATAATTGATTGCAAGGATAATATAACTTAAAATGTTTCTTAGAGCCTTAGGTGGCTTGTGTCTGTAATCCTAGCTACTCATGAGGCTGAGATCTGAGGATCACAGTTGAAAGCCACCTTGGACAGGAAAGTCCAGGAGACTCCTATCTCCAATGAACCACCAGAAAACCAGAAGTGGCGCTGTGGCTCAAGTGGTAGAGCGCTGGCCTTGAGCTGAAGAGCTCATGAACAGCACCCAGGCCCGGAATTCAAGCCCCAAGACTGACTGACAAGACAAAAAAAAAAAAAAAGTGTCTTAGTTTAGTATTGCGTTTTACAGCTGTTAGTGTGTTTGTGCCTTGCAATAGTCTTTTGGTCCTTAAATACAAAAGCATGTTTTTGTGTGTAGGAAAATGACATGGATAGCCAAAAGTACATTAACTTACCTTTCTTTTTCTAGCAAATACTGGCCCCTTTTTGTCCTCTTCTTTTATATCCTTTCACCTACTCCATACTGCATAGCAAGAAGATTAGTGGATGACACGGATGCAATGAGTAATGCTTGTAAGGAACTTGCCATATTTCTCACAACAGGAATTGTTGTCTCAGCTTTTGGACTTCCTGTTATACTTGCCAGAGCAGAGCTGGTGAGTCAATCTAGTTTTGTGTGAATGATTTTTATATTAAAATGTGTTCATTTTTTTCTTAAGAGAAGTTTTTTGTTACCAAAAAAAAGAGATGAGATATATGAGAACTTAAAATGTAGAGATTAAATTCTTAGCTTTCTAGTTGCTCTTGGTAAGTAATAAACACACACATACACACACACACACACACAGGGGAGCCTCGCTTGGGTCTGAAATAGCAGTTGGCTGGCTAATGACCTACCTACCTATCAGAATCAGCACCCTGTGCTGGGCAGCTATCAGCCTGCCATGGAAGACAAAGTACGGAAGATGTGCAAAAATAGTGTGGTCACTGCTCTGCAGATTTGAAAAGTATGAAACAGAACTTCTGGGATTCACACAGTCGGTTCTTTCCCCGCACTCACACCTGCATCTCTGGAGGGATGGAGGAGAAAGCAGAGACTGAATATATGTGTGTGTTTTCATCTCTGGTATTTTCAAGTTTTAGGTTCAGGGCTGGGAAGGTTGGCTCAGTGGTAGAGTGCTTGCCTTGCATGCATGGAGCCCTGGGTTCGATTCCTCAGCACCATGTAAGCAGGAAAAACTGGAAGTGGTGCTGTGGCTCAAGTAGTAGAGCACTAGCCTTGAGCTGAAGAGCTCAGGGGCAGTGCCCAGGCCCAGAGTTATGGCACAAAAAAAGAGGAAACAAAAAATAAGAAATTTCTTTCTAAGCAGTAAGTTGTAAAATTCTATACTGTATCATCATAGTCCAGAAGTTAAGCTTTTTGAATATTTATCTCTTATAACTTGCCTTTTTTTAAGCAACCAAAGGTTAAAAAAACAAACCTCAGCAATATAAAAGTACCATAAACATTATTGTGAACCATATTTGCTTTAGACCACTATTCATTTGTAATTAGATCCTTGATTTGCTTTTCATTTCCCTTTCGTTTTTCGTAAATCTACTGACTTTTTATCTTATTTCCATAGATTGCGTGGGGAGCTTGTGCACTTGTTCTCACAGGAAACACAGTCATCTTTGCAACTATACTAGGCTTTTTCTTGGTCTTCGGAAGTAATGATGACTTCAGCTGGCAGCAGTGGTGAAAAAAAGGAGTTACTGAACTATTGTCATGTGGACTTCTTGTCCTCCGTTGGCCATCATGCTCATAGAAGGGGCAGAAACGCCACTGGTGTAGCAAGCCTGTGGGGGGTATTCTAGGTGCTCCCTCCTCACTTTTATTGTATGCATACTATTTTCACAGAGACTTGCTGAAGGATTAAAAGGATTTTCTCTTTTGGAAAAGCTTGATTGATTTCACACTTATCTATTGTATGCTTCTCGTGGTGTCCTGCTGAATCTAAAATATTGATGTGTTTCTCCTACTCCCGTTCCTTTTTTAATCAATATGCAATGTTAAACATTTTCTGAATGTTATAACCATTTACATTGGTTTAGAAATTGAGAATTCTGCTGGCTGCCTAACTGGGCTAAAGTATGTATTTTCTCAAAATTAATCTCCATTCTTATAAAAAATATAAGAATAAGTTTTCAGTCAAGATGATACCACTCCCAATTTTCTTCATACATGCAGACCATTGGCATACTTTGTGGACTATCTACTCAGTGCAAATATAGCTGCATTTATACCTCAGAGGGGCCAAGTATTAATGCCCATACCCTCCATAAGGGATGCTGGTTTTACTAGTAGACAGGTGTTTTCTGAATTGAAAATTATTTTATGGAATTGCTACAAAAGAGTGCTTTCCTTCCTACTGGTTAGAATATGTTAAACTTCAAGGCTAGGGTGTAAAAAACAGATTTTTTGAGATAGTTTTTATTTATGTTTATTACAGTCAAAAATAGAGTGAGTTGCAGAGTGGGAAGAAATGTTGAAATTCCATTGTTTGGATGCTGTTTGTATTTATAAGTGAAACTTTGGATCTTCTGTCAGCCTTTACATTTTGCCATAGGGAAATTGACATTTATGGAGTGACTACTAATGAGGGAGCTTTGTATATTGCATCATGTATACCAAGAAATCTTCCTCTGTTTCCTCCTTTTAACTTATTTTGTATGTTGTATATATTAAGTAAAAGAACTTATATAGTTTAATAATACATAGAAATGTTTGATTCACCTGGAAATAATTGCTATGCCAATTATTGAGTGCCTCTTCCTTGCAAGGCCTCAATATGATTAACAGGTCACTTGTTATTCTGACAGATAATTCATACATTCACAATTTAAGGTTTAGATCGTGGTAAGGGTAGTTCTTATTCTAAGGTTATGTTATGTGTCATTTAGAATTTAAGACATTTCCTATATACCTCTGAATTGTTTAGGTTTGGGTTTTGTCATGATATATCTGCTATTTCCTTATTCCTTATAAAAGGTATTTATCATAGGAATTAATGCAGAGTAGCCAAATCCAGCTGTAGATCAGCTTAATAAGCAAACCTGACCAAAAAGTCCCAGTAACCAGGCAGGATCAACTTATAGTGGTTATTTGCATCTCATGATTATTGGTACCTTTTTAGAAGCTGGTTATGAAAACATTCATGTTAATCTGACAGTATTTTGTTAAGGATATTTGTATGTTTATTCAATATATTTGCATAAAAATTGTTTTGCCTTCAGTCAAAACAGTAATCATGACAGCTTTCTTACATTGTTTTATAAGTTTTATTTCTTAAGAAAATGGGAACAAATTTGTGAGTTGTTCATCTTTTTACTAACGATGCCTAAAGCTATAGGATTGGTTTGTTTTTGTTTTTGTGGGGTTGGTTTTGTCTGGCCCTCGTCTTGTTACTTTTAGCTGCAAAGTGGAAAGCAGTACAAAATATGTGCTTGTGACAATGCCATTTGCACATCAGGTTGAAAATGGCCTGCTGGATAATAATACTCTAAACTTAAATGGAAAGTATGAGTGCACATCATTTAGACAGCCGGTGATATAGTTGGAACACTGTGCCTATGATCTACTGGATTCTTTTTTGTTGTTTTTTTAGGTTTTTCTCAGAAAATGGTCCACCATTTTCTGTTCCTCTAGAGAGTCAATGCCCTGCTACAGTTTTCTTAGCTTGTCCATAGACTCCTAACAGCTGCGTGTTCTTCCTGTATATCGGCAGCATCATGTCTTTGACCTTGCACGCCAGCTTGACAGTGGTGGCTCAGTTTTCTCAGCTAGTTATTTGAGAGAGGAAATTTCCATCGAATATGCACTGATAGCATTGCCATTTTTCTGTGGAAAGAAGGAAAACTTTTTGATGATGGAAACAATAAAGATTTTAAATATCCATTTTAGTTTGTGGCTGTTTTTGGAGTGAAAGTATACTTCACACTTCACTTCCTGAAGTGCATTAGCTATTTTAATAATAAAATAGAAGGCATGTGTGGCATTATACAGTTTAAATTGGAAGAAGTAAAAGTGAAACCAGGTTAACAAATATTACAATGAAGCTTCGTGAATCTTGCCATTAAAAAAAAAAAAACCTGCTGATGATCTCATTTAAGGTCCTACTCTTCAGTTTTTTTAGCTGCATGTCTGACTACATATTTACCAACATTTGTCATCAGAACATTATCCTTTTTACAAAGACTCAAACAAAAGTATAAATATTGTGTGACAGAGTAGGAATGGGGAGAAATACTGTTCTCCAATCAAATGGTTGTCTCCCAGAGATTTCTAGTTGTAGTAATCCCGGTTTTCAAAGTTTAGAGCATGAAACAAGGCCCTGGCTTCAATCCTCATTAGCTCACACAGGTTTAAAGAAATCATAAGTTCTTGGCAACTGCCCTAATAAAATTTTGGAGGTGTGGCCAAAGTAATCCAAATTCTAAAGTCTAGAATATTTATATTGAATGTCAGGTAACTTCTAATGAGTGCATGAAACTTAACAAGTACCCATTCCAATTGCTGTTAGACTATGTTTTTGACCCTAAGATGTTTTATAGTAGGTACCATTGGTGAGAAATTAAAATTCCTATTTCATATATGTGCACATTGTCCGCAAAGATGGGAATTCTTAACCTAAGCCTTTTTGCTTGATGCATTCTGAGATAAAACATGTTGTAAACATTCCAGATGACAGAAGTTTTTTTTAACTTATTAAGGACTAACATTGATTTAATTTTAACCATTTGACCAAAGTATTAAAATGGATCTCACAATTGTGTCTTTTAATAATATATTTAAAATATTTTTTATTTCTCCTTAGTAATTGAGATCTCTTCAGTTGTTTTTTCTCTCTTTTTTTTTATAGTAATGAGATTTAAATTCAGGGTTTTGGCACTCGCTCAGCCACTTGAGCCACAATTCACCTTTAAAATTTTAGTTATTTATTAAAAATAACAGTCTTAATGTTTTTGCCCAGTACTGGCCTCTGACTAATCCTACCTATAGCATCCCATAAAGTTAGGATAGCCTGTGCCCCATCATGCTGTGCTTGTTTATTGAGGTAGTCTAACTTTTTTGCCTGGGCTGGCCTTGAACTTTGATCCTGCCAGACTCTGCCTCCTGAGAGGATTACAGATCCTCCAGAGGATCCTTGTCAGAGAATTATTTTGGGGACTACAGGTATGAATTTATCATACCTAGATTACCCAACCCTCCCCCATTTTTAGGTGATAATAAAATTATATTTGAGCTTTGGCTTTTGCTAGCCAAATGTTTGGTCCTAGCACCCCCTACCTTTTTTGTTTGTTTGCTTGTTTGTTTGGTCTGGTCTGCCCTAGTATATAAACTCCAGGCCTTTTATTTAGCTTGCTTGCTCAACTGGCATTCTACCACTTGAGCCACACCTTTTGCCCTGCATTTTACTGATTTTTTTTGTTGTTGTTTTGGGTTTTATTTTTATTTTTGGAGATGGAATATCACAGATTTTTCTGTCTGGTCTGGTTTCAAGTGGCAGTCCTCCAATCTCAGCCTCCTAAATAGGATTATAGGCATGAGCCCTTGGCACTCAGCTCCCTGTTTCTGCTTTGTAAATTTATAGCATATTAGGAAGAATAGAAAACCAAAATCCCGGTATATAACATTTTGTACTCAGAACAACCACAAATGTACTTAGGGTATCTCCACCACTTACCCAGGGAAATGGTTTGTGAAGGATATTCTTGCTGCTGAAAAGGCTTTTTAAAGAAAATCGACTTCTTTACTCCCTCCCAGGTAACTCAAGGTTGTAAGAAGAGGACGTTTTTGTGCTGTGTGGAAGCATTTAAATGTAGGATTGTTGTGAGCTTAAGATACTCGGAGACATTTATCTCCTTTCTGGCTGTCATGTATCTCTTCACCATTTGTTTTAATTATAAAATATTTAGGAATGAGGTTTGTTTCTACAGTAAAACCTGTTTTGTACAAAATTTTTTACTCTTGTGTTTTGCTTCCAAGAAGATCAGTTGCAGCACCAGATGGGTTTGAACCACATACCCTAGTCACAATTAAGGCTAAACTTGTAAATTGCAGTTGGAAAGGAGGGAGTGAACAGAGAAAGTCCCAAACTATACTAGAGCGATCATATCTATAAAACATTCCTTTTTCAATTATAACTATAATTTCTGGAGAAACCAGATTTTTTTTTATTTCCCAGAGTCAGTAGAATGGCTAATAACTATCAGAGAGAAGCTTTGCTTCTGACTACAACCCTAGAAACCATTCATTAGAATAAAATATTTTAAATTCCTGAGTATTACCATATGTGTTTGTTAAGAATATTGCTGTTTACTAATAATTTATTATCTTGACTTGGTATTCAATGTCAAAAATATCTGCTGCCCTTGGCAGATCAGGTTATTTCATAATAACCTGAGTGCCATAAACATGATCATGACATAAAAGTACACTTGTGTAGATTTGTGAATCTCCCCAAAATAAGACATATTTTCCCAAGAGTTAGGTTTATTAAACATCAAAGTTTTGAAGATTTTTTTTCTAAAAGTTTAATAATTGAAACAGCTTTCTCAGATAAATAGGTGGGTTATTTTTGTCAAAACTGCCTAAAACAAGAACCAGCTCCAAAACCTATTTAGAAGTATTTCAATGAAGATGGTCATTAGTTTTGTAAAGATTTAAAAAATAAAAGTTATTGAACCATACTAATAGGTTATTTACAATATGAATGAACTAGTAAAAAAAAAATTGTAAACACTGAGAAAAGTCCAACTAGGTAGGAAAGATTTGGTGTCACACCTGTTTCTCCTGTCACTGAGCTTATTTTGCTGACACTCCATGTTTTGAGCCAGTTTTTTCCACCTACAAAACTGGCCAATTATTAGAGGCATTTGCCAATAGGTATTATGGGTCAATAGAAAAAAGTTGCAGCTGATGGTCTCTAAATTAGTGATCAAGTTCCTAAAGATGAAGACTCCAGTTCCTAACCTAGCAGAGAGTAGCATGGATGTGCATGGAAAAGCTGGGAATCAAAAATGAGAGCAGATAAGTCTGTTCACCTCCATCTGTCTCATGTCATCACAGTGGAGATGTGAGCACAACTGGAATATGGTGTTTGCTTGCTGTAGGTTCTTCAGCTTTCTGGGCTCAGGAGGCAGGTGGAGCAGCAGCCATAGTAGTAACTGCTTCTTGATTTTGTAAGCTGGCTCTGAATCCCAAGTGCCACAGAGATGTGAGAAGTGATGACATTTGACCTTTTATTTGTTTATTTGTTTTATTTTTTTGTGGGTTGTGGGCTTGAACTCTGGGCCTGGGTACTGTCCCTAAGCTCTTCAGCTCTACCACTTGAGCCACAGTGCCAATTCTGCTTTTCTGGTGGTTAATAGGAGATAAGAGTCTCACACACTTCCCTGCCCAGGCTGGCTTTGAACCACAAGCCCCAGATCTCAGCCTCATGAGTAGCTAGGGTTATAGGTGTGAGCCACCAGCACCTTATTTATTTATTTGCTGAGGACCAAACCCCAGGCCTTGGACTTGCTAGGCAAGCATTCTTCCACAAAGCTAAATTCTCAACTCCTAGGCAGATTTGCTAATGAGTTGTATGGGAGAAATAGAAGAGCCACAGGTGTCACTTCTGATGGTTTATTTCAAAGAAGTAGGTATGAATTTACAAAGGAGAGTTGGAAAAAGTAGCTAATATTATGGACCATGTGTCCATCATATCCATTACACATAAATACCTTAGTGTTGACCTTCTCTAAACAGAATGATACAATTGAGACCTGGCACTCTATATGCCAGGTTGGGATAGTATCCCATATTGTGGCGTCATGATTACAATATGGGCTCCACCTAATGTCTTAACTCTTCTTTATGTGACACAGGCCTGGGTGTTAAAAGTTAGGCCCACAGCCCATGATGCTATTAGAAGTTGTCATCACCTTGCTATTGCAAGATGCTTCTCTCTTAAAGATGGAACCTTTATGAGGAAAGTCCTAATGGGAGGAAGTTAAATCACTGGGGGAATACGCTGGATGGGACATCAGGATCCCAGCTGCCTTCTGTATGCATCCTGGCTGCTGTTAGGTGAAGCAGCTCCTCCCACCATGGGTTTCCACCAGAATGTACTGCTGCCACAGGCCCAGAGAAAATGTCAAGTGACAAAAATAAACATTTCCTCCTTTTAAATTGATATTCTCAGGGATTTTGTTACAATAACGGAAAGCTAACAGTGCCCATGGCTGCAATATTGAACTTCCTTTGTTTCCACATCTGTAAAATGAGTATCATCTTAGTAAATACTTTATAAGGTGGTTGTAAGGTTTAAAATGTAACAGGTAGAGGTCTCACAGGTACAGTGATAGTATCAGCTACTATGGGCTAGGAGTACCACTTGGTAGTAGAGTGCTTACCTAGCATGCATAAGGCTCTGGGTTAGATCCTCAGCATCAAAAAGAACTATAAAAACCAAAGATTAACTATTACTATCATAGTTTCTTGCCAATATAGTTTCTGACCATTTCTTTAGTCTACCATTTCTCCCTTTTACAAAAGTAGAGAAGTCTCTTAAAATTTTTGATTGGGCTGGGGTTGTAGCTCAGTGATGAGTATTTTCTTAGCAAGTGCAAAATCGGGTTCAATTCCCAGCACAAAAAAATAAATGGAATCTATGGCTAGGTACCAATGGCTTACATCTATAATCCTACCTCCTCAGGAGGCTGAGATCTGAAGATCATGGTTTGAAGCCAGCTTAGAAAGGAAAGTCTATGAGACTCTTTAATTAACCACCAGAAAGCCATAAGTGGAGCTGTGAGTCAAGTGGTAGAGTGCTAACTTTGGGCAAAGAAACTCAGTGACAATGCCCAACTTCTGAGTTCAAGCCCAGCACTGGTACGTGCATGTGTGCACATGCACATACACACAGATTCTATGATCAAGCTTATGATCTACACATGAGCCCTTTGTCTTTCTGGATCTGCCTTACTTCACTCAGTATGATTTTTTTCCTCAAATCTATCTATATCCCCTTAAACATCCAAACCAGCATTTGATGGTAAATTAGAGAGTTCCTTAGACTTCTAAGCCCAGGCAAGCTTCCAATGCCAGTCCTCAGATCTCAGCCTCATAAGTTAGGATTACAAACATGAGCTTGTTTTTTTGTTTTTGTTTTTTTTTAAGAACAAGGAAATACATTGTCAAAGTTAAAACAAGCAGGGGAAGTATGAGTAAATCTGAAACTAAGAATTCTGAGAAAACGAAACTGCAGAGATCAAACTGAAACAAAACTTCAGCGTCAAATGCTGGGGCAAGCATGGGAGGATTTGCCCATATAAGATGGGAGCCATGCCCAGGAGGCCATGGAGAGTCTCAGAAGCAAGAGGTGACTTAAGGAAGAATTTAGGGTACTGGAGCAGGAGCAGCAGAACCAAACGATCTTTATGCACCTGCATGTATGCTCCACCCCCACCTCACCCTGTGGCAGGCTGGGTAGAATGCAGCTGCAGTTATATAGAGGAGATTAAAGAGTTCAGAAGAGTAGGCATCAGCAGCACATCTTTCCTTCAATCAGGCTGCACAAGGCGGGTGGCAGGTGATCTATCCCTTCGATTTCAGTGGAAGATGACCATCCAACGGGGATCTCCAAAGAGTGCAGGAGTGCAGAATGGAAGAAAACAAGGGATTTACAACTACAGCAAGCGCTAAAGGAACAGACAGGAGGTCTGTATTTACAAATAAAAGTATAGGAGCCATCAGTGCTGGGTTGAATCCTGTGCTTAGTGTTAAATAAAATCAGACTGCTGAGGTTAAAGTTACAGAATATTTTACGCTGAATTTGCATTCAGAACCCAAACCCTGGGAAAGCACTTCATTTTATTTTTTCCTCAGAGACTCATAGTCCTATCCTAATGGATTTGATTCAAAGACACATAGTACAGCCTTGATGTGGAGATTCCTTTTTCCATAATGTATTCCTCCTGTGACCTTCTATGCTGAGAACATGAGCCGAAAACCTGCCAGAAGATCTGCTTGGGTGGCAAGTCAGGGGAAAACTGTACCCAGAATTACAGCTCTTATGGGACGTGAGTCTTAGGCTCTGCCAGAAAACCACACAGACATCCAGGCACAAAGAACAAAGAAAGGTATATTGCCAGCAAAGGGACTGGCAAGACCCCTTCTCACAAAATGAGAAGTGTGGGCTATTATCTGAGGTGACCTATATAATCTACAGGGGCTAGAAGAGGCTAGGAGGCAGAGACTTTGGTGTGGACATGTGAGCCAGGGACTTCATCATGGTGGGCTAGGATTTATGACTGCTGCCCAAGTGGCAGATAAAGGGATCTACAGCTGCCCGGACTTGAATGTCACTTTAAGGGGATTTTGTTGCCTAAATGGTTGTAACTGCCCCCAAAG
The DNA here is from genome assembly GCF_019054845.1 of Dipodomys spectabilis. NCBI lineage: Eukaryota > Metazoa > Chordata > Mammalia > Rodentia > Heteromyidae > Dipodomys > Dipodomys spectabilis. The sequence continues at coordinate 7,082,387 of NW_024870686.1, read as the reverse complement.
GAGTGCCATCTTAAGGTAAAGGTGGGAGGAGGAGGCCAATTACTGCCTGTATCAAATGGGCCTAAGTGTTGCCTGGGAGAAGAGCATGCTAAGCTATTGGAAAGGAGCCTATTGCACTAACAGTGAGGATTCACACCCACAACACTGCATGGGCCATCATAGACATTTATGCATTCCATAGATTTGTTGAGACTAGACCCAAGGACTACAAAGTAATCTGCTACATCTTAGATCCTAAACCCCAGTCATGGATAAAGATCCTTTTCCCTTGATGCTATAAAGTTGATTTAAATCAGATAGTAACTTTAAAGACCTGAGGAAAAGAATTATTGCATATCCCCTCCCAACCTCTCCCCTTCCAGAAAGACCCATGTACTCCATGGTTTCTTCAAGTCTGTTCCCCTTAACCCTGACATCTATCTGCTGGGCTGCAGGTACAATTTTACACCGGCCCTAACAGTCAAAAATTCTTGGACAGGGTTTCTCAAAGGAGTGCACATCGCACTTCCAAAGCAGAAAAATCTGCAGAAATGCAGCTCTGTCTGCCAACAGTGAAGGTGGGGAATCTTGTTTATTAGGCCAATTATTCCTTTTGTTTTAATCTGGAAGGAAGATTTTGTTTTGTATAGCCCGAGAAAGCTCATCAAAGTTTGTCTTTTTTCCCCACTCCAGACATAAGCAGACTATTATTAATTAGTTGAAAACTTGATCTATGTAAATAGCATTTTCTCCTACTTCTAGCTACAGTGGTATTAGTAACTCCACCCCAGAACCTTTATTTTCCTATTGAAATATTTGGTAGTAATCCCTGGTTGTAAAAGAAATGCAAATAAAGACAACCTTGAGATTCCACCTTACCCCAGTCAGAATGGCCCATATCCTAAAGTCAGCCAACGACAAATGCTGGAGGGGATGCAGAGGAACAATTACACTGCTGGTGGGAATATACACTTATGCAACCACTTTGGAAAGCAGTCTGGAGGGTCTTCAGAAAGCTAAATATTGACCTCCCCTATGACTCAGCCATACCACTCCTAGGCATTTACCCTGAACAAGAGGAACCAGGATACAAAGACACATGTACCTCCATGTTTATTGCAGCACTGTTCACAATAGCCAGGATATGGAAACAACCCAGATCCCCCACTACAGATGAATGGATCAAAAAACTGTTATCTATACACAATGGAATATTATGCAGCCATTGGAAATGACAAAATAATGGCATTTGCAGGGAAATGGATGGAACTAGAAGAAATCATATTGAGTGAGGTAAGCCAAGAGCAAAGAGACAAATCACACATGGTGTCCCTGATAAGTGGATGTTAAATCCAAAACGTAAGGTGATAAGACAAAATTAACAAGACTTAAGAAACAAAGGATTTCCACTCATCTGGTCGAATCACTACTAAATCACTCCCATGCTTCAGATCACATATATGGTATATACGTGCACACCGGAGGGAAACCAGGAAGATGACATAGAACTAGAGGGAATCAGGGAAAAACATACAACAGCAGGACCCATCAACTGCACTGGACATCGACCAAAATGAACTAAGCAACTCAATGGCAGAGATGGGAGGGAGGGAACAAGTGGGAAAGAGGGAACAGCTGACACTATGCAAAATGAAAGGTGTGTGCACATCACTCAATGTGGGAGAAATAACTATTGTCAAAGCCCATAGAACTCATAAACTTATAGACCATGATAGACAATTTGCCCCATGAAGGTTAGAATGTGTTTGTGAATTTAACTAAGCATCACTATCCCACAATACTGTAAAATTTGTGAAATTATGTAATCACTTAATCACAAAGAGTTTGCAAAAAATAATAATAATAAGATAAATATTTGGCGGTATACAGTGAGGGGAGGCAGAATTCAGTTCCAGTGCTAATTGCACGGCAGAAGCCACTCCAGCATGGGGGCAAACCCTCTTACTGGTGAACAAGCAAATCCTCTCCTTGAGCTAGGTTAGGCTCAGTAATGCTTCAGTAATGGAAAGCTTCTAGATCTCTTTGTAAACCACAAAGGTTGGTCTTGCTCACTGCATGGCCATCATTAACTGGCTGTGGCTCTTCTGGAACATTGTCTTCTGGCAGATTTGGGACAAGCATGGACACTCATACAGCACCTTGGGAACACTGCACTCCACTCGTTTCACTGACCAGAGTAAGTCATGTGGCAAAACTGGATCTCAGAACATGGGGTTAAAAAAAAATACCATGGGTCTGGGAAGGTGGCTCAGTGGTAGAGCACTTGCCTTGCATGCATGAGGCCCTGGGTTCGATTCCTCAGCACCACATAAGCAAAAAGAAAAAAGCCAGAAGTGGCGCTGTGGCTCAAGTAGTAGAGTGCTAGCCTTGAGCTGAAGAGCTGAGGGACAGCACCCAGGCCCAGAGTTCAAGCCCCACAACCGGACCCCCCCCCCCAAAAAAAAATACCAGGATAGTTTCTTAGCTCTCTCTTTCTCTCTCTCTCTCTCTATATATATATATGTATACATACATGTATATATACATATATATGTATATATACATGTATATATATGTACATGCATATGTATATACATATATACATATATATATATGTTTTCTTTAGGTAGTTATACAAAGGAGTTGTCATTCAACAGAACACTGGTCTGTTTGATCAGTGTCACCCCTGTTAACAATCTTACCCATCCCTCTCACCCCACCCCTTCCCTCACTTTTCTTTTTTTTTTAATTTTTATTTTTATAGTGCAAATACCATACAGAGGGGTTACAAGTACATGGGCAAGATAATGAGTACATTTCTAATCCAGCATTGTAGCCTCCTCCTTTGTTTCCCCTTCCCATCCCATCCTTCCCCCGTCCCCCCACCCAATCCTCCCCCCTTTCCCTCACTTTTCTTATTTTTAGGTCATGTATTTTTTTTTTTTACCATTTAACAAAGCAATTTATGTATCTTGATCTGTGTCTTCCACTCGACATCTTCACCCTCCTTCCACCCACCACTTCCCTTATTTTTCTCAGTTCTGCAGCATACACAATGCATTCTTGCTTGCATTCTGTTCATTTCCTTTGTTCATTATTCTACCCCTCTCCTCTTGACCATCTTCCCTGCAAGCTACTGTCTCTTAACTACTATTCCCTTATCACTGACTCCTAAGCCTCAGGTCCTGTCCATTTTCCTCATTTTATGTACAGCTAGCACTTTGTATCTTGGGTTCCACATCTACCAACTACAGACTGAAAATATTTGGGGGCAAAATGAGCTCATAGTGAACATGTACAGACTTTTGTTTCTTTCTTTTTTCTTTTTCTTTTTCATCAGTCATGGGGCTTGAACTCAGGGCCTGGGCACTATGCTTTTTGCTCAAGCCTAGCATTCTACTTTAAGCCACAGTACCACTTCTGGTTTTGGGTGATTAATTGGAGATAAGAGTTGTGCCCAGGTTGGTTTTCTGAGTAGCTGGGATTACAGGTGTGAGTCACCAGCACCTGGCCAGGCTTTTCTTGTTTTTATTCCTTAAACAAGACTATGTAATGGATATTTCCATAACTTTCACAGTGCCCTAGGTATTAAAAGTAATCAACTGATTACTTACAGTATGAGGGAGATATGTCTGCCCTGGAAAGGGGCTGCTTTTCTCCATGCCAATCTGCCTGTAGACTTCCCCTCCCCCTTGTTTTCCATGTAGGACCCCACCTACCCCTTCTCTAGAAGTCCCTTCCCAGCACCTGCATTACCTAGGTGACCAGCAAACCTAGGGACAGTTGCCTCCCTTTCTCTGAGGTCACATCCTGGACTGCCCCCTCCCTTGACCGTGAGAGGTTCCCAGACTGTGAGGTGACCTCCTCCCACCCTCTCTCTACATTAACCCCAACCCTACCCGGTGTCAGACCTTTCCTTCTATGTGCACCTCCACCCTGTGAGGGCCAGCAGTTCAGAATAACTTTTCTTTTTCTACCTGAAGATCCAACAGAGGGAATGTGTGTAAACACACTAAAACACATTTTCTTTAAGGGACTTGAACATTTGAGGTTTGGGGAGAATCTACCAGGGGACCTTGAATCAATCCCCAAGAAGGACAACTGTAATCTGAAGCCATGTATAGTTTTGCCTCATTTTTCTCATCTCGTGTGTGTGTGTGTGTGTGTGTGTGTGTGTGTGTGTGTGTGTGTGTGTGTGTGTTCTCCTGCTTTTTCCTCTTCAACTTACTACTTCATTTTCACCTTTCAACTTTCTGCTTTATGTTTTGGGTTCTTGAGATAGTACCTCACTATGCAGCCCAGGCTGGTTTGGAACTGCCTCAGCTTCCCAAGTGCTGGAACTGCAGGCATGCACAACCATGTCCAGCCTTTTTAAAAGGAAAGATTTCTTTTGCCTTACAGTTTCAGTCCGTGGTGGGATTTCTCCAATACAATAGGTCTGTGGCAATTAATTAACAAATGGATTAATCATGAGGCCAGAATTCTTGTGATCCAATCTCCTCTCAAGTACTGGATCTACCAGTTAAGAACCAAGCCTTCAACACATAAGTTTTGGGGGAAAGCTTCATATCCAAACCATAACAATAGGGAATTGCAATCTAAGAACTAAACAATTTATAAGCAAAGTTGGGGGGCAGGGGGAGAATCTTCCTTTAGTTAACTGAGGATGCAGAAAGCATCAGCTCTGTCTTCAGTATGGTAGATTCATGTAAGACACTTGATTTACTGGACATCAAGTAGCAATGAAATCACACCAAGTTAACAACTGCATGATGCAAACTGCCAGATGCTCTATGAGGAACATGTGCAAAATTACATGTAGAAAACGAAGGGCAGTAAACAGAGACATTCTCTTACACATAGTCTGGCATCTCTACTGTTAAGACTATTGCCTGTAGTAAGGCCCAAAAGCACATTAATATTATGTTATCAGTTATCACCTACGAAACATAGACTGAGAAATTAAAGTTATTTATATAGGGAATAAAACTTAATACTGTTTTGTTAGCACTAGAGCAATATTGCTTACTCCCAGATTTTTATGAGCCATAGAACATATCACTTCTGGTTATATAGAAGGAAATAAATGGAAGAAACGTAATAGAAAATAGCAATAGAAAAATGCCAGTTCTTCATAAAGAAACATGGGCTCTTGGCAGATAATCTTTCTTTTCTTCCTGTAAAATTCTTGCTTCACTTTTTCCTTAGTGTGTTGAAAAGGTTACAAAATGTTTATTCAACCATAATGCCTTCACTTTAAAAATTAAATGAGCCAAGTATTAGTATCTTACATCTGTAATCCTAGTTTCTTGGGAGGCTGAGATCTGAGGAGTACCGTTCAAAGCCAGCCTAGGCAGGAAATTCCATTCGACTCTTAACTCCAATTAAACACCCAAAGAACTAGAAATGGAGCTGTGGTTCAAGTGGTAGAGTGCTGGACTTGAATAGAGAAGCTCAGGGATAGCACCCAGGCCCTGAACTCAAGCCCTAGGACCAGCATACAAACAATAATAACAATAATTTAATTAAGAATGTTTTACCCACTTGTGATTTGGCACACTAGGAAACTTTGGCCTGAGAAGAAATTACTGGGGTCCTGCAGCTAGCTAGTGGTAAAAAAGGATCACATTCAGACTGTCTTCCTCCAGGATAAGGACTCTGTTCCTCCCTCCCCCATACCCAAGTGGCTTTGCTAAACATCAGCATGAGAAATGGTTATAAGAAAATGCTGAATGGGGCAGGGAATGGGCTTAGTGGTAGAGTGTTGGACTAGCATGCTGAAGCCCTGGGTTCGATTCCTCAGAACCACATATACAGAAAAAATTGGAAGTGGCACTGTGGCTCAAGTGGTAGAGTGCTAGCTTTAAACAAAAGAAGTTTAGGGACATTGCCCAGGTCCCGAGTTAAGCCCCAGGAATGGCAAGAAAAGAAAAGAAAGGAAAAGGATGGAAGAAAGGAAAAGGAAATGGTAAAGGCAATGCCCACATTACCATTTCTTTTGAAATGCTTGGGAAATCAGTCCCATTTAATATTGGGGGGAGAGGGAGTTGTATATAATGTAATCACTAGCCCTTTATCTCTAGTATTGAATTCTGACTCATAAAGAACAATTTATTTATTTTTTTTATTTATTTATTTTTGTCGGTTGTAGGGCTTGAGCTCTGGGCCTGGGCACTGTCCCTCAGCTCTTCAGCTCAAGGCAAGCGCTCTACCACTTGAGCTGCAGCACCACTTCTTGTTTTTTTCTAGTGATTTATTGGGGGTTAGAGTCTCACATACTTTCCTGCCGGGGCTGGCTTTGAACCGTGATCCTCAGATCTCAGCCTCCTGAGTAGCTAGGATTAGAGGTGTGAGCCACCGGCACCCAGCTTCCATTTGTCTTCTTGTGATAAGAGTAGTATAAGAAAGAGTCTGTTGGAAGTGATTTGAATATACTCATCGTTAGTATTTTAATCAGTATGATTATTAATGACTGTTGCTTATATTTGTCATAGTTTATTTTCTGTCACTATGACAAAATACCTGGAGTTGAAATTTTACCAAGAGAAAAAAAAAATTTTTACGGAGAAAGGGTTCATTCTGTTTTAGCAGTCCAAGAGAATGGCACTGGGGTAGGAGGGAGGAAGAGGAAGAAGGAAAACTAATCTACTTCTGGAAACAAAGTTAAGAACCAATTAATGAGAGGTTAATTAATAGGTGCTGATCATGTGAAAAAAAGAACTTGGGAAACAGGAGGCGGTGTCTGGGGAATAACAGAACCATGGATTGAAGGATACAGAAGGAAACTGTAGTTGCTGAATATTCCTGCACCAATCAATGTTGTTAGGACTCAACACTGAAGGAGGTGAGTCCTAACAAAAGAACTGCAACTAGAAGACACATTGTCTCGGCTTTCTTTCTCTTACATTTCTCAAATCTCAAGGGAGGCAGTGCACAGTTGGGACTTCTCTGGGTTGGAAATATGAAAGTGGAAACAATGGATGCTCAAGGGTGTGTGAAAGGACCTAGACTGTTAAAGTGGTGGCTGTGATGGGATCATATATGGGAGAAAATTTAAATTAATCTCTGGAGCTGGGAAGGTGGCTTAGTGGTAGAGTGCCTGCCAGCATGCATGAGGCCTTGGGTCCAACTCCTTGGTATCACATAAACAAAACAATAAATAAGAGAAATAAAAATTTTAATGAGAAAAATTAATCTGAAGCATTATTAAAAATTAATATTTAGGAACATGAGCATATTATGCTTGACCATCACAGAGCCAATATAGATGTGACTTTTTATTTTTTTATAAATATATTTTTTATTGTAAAGATACTGTTCAGAGGGGTTACAATTACATAAGCAAGGTAATGAGTACATTTCCTATCCAGCATTGTTACCCCCTCCTTTGTTTTTCCCCTACCATCCTTTTCTTCCCCCCCATTTCCCCCATCCCTGCAAAGTTGTAAAGTTCGTTTTCAACATAGTGTCTTGTACTTCTCATTGTTACAATGGGTCATCTTTATTGTTATTGTAAAGGTGATGTACAGGGCTGGGAAGGTGGCTCAGTGGTAGAGCACTTGCCTTGCATGCCTGAGGCCCTGGGTCCGATTCCTCAGCACCACATAAGCAAAAAGAAAAAAGCTGGAAATGGCGCTGTGGCTCAAGTGGTAGAGCGCTAGCCTTGAGCTAAAGAGCTGAGGGACAGTGCCCAGGCCCAGAGTTCAGGCCCTATGACCAGACTCCTCCCTCCTCCCCCCCCAAAGAAAAGGTGATGTACAGAGGAATTACAATTACATGAGTAGGGTAATGAGTACATTTCCTTTCCTACAAGGTTTTCTGTTCCCTTACTCTCTCCCAGTCCCTCCCTCCCATCTCCACCCACTAGATGTGACTGCTGGGCACTGTCTATATATAGGACTCTCAGGTTTTTTGCTATAGTGATAAAAACCAGACCAATACAATATTGCTGATGTTCACATTCTAAAAGGATGAAAAGGACCACCAAGGCATTTAATATTTGGAAATCCATGTATGTAAATTTTCCATGTAGTTCATGGTAGTCATGTTTCTGGCTTTTTCTTTTTGCTATTGTTGTTTTTTCAGATGTGGGGCTTGAACTCGGGGCCTGGGTATTGTCCCTTAGCTCTTCAGCTCAAGGCTAGCGCTCTACCACTTGAGCCACAGCACCACGTCCAGTTTTCTGGTGGTTAATGGAGATAAGAGTCTCACGGGGCTGGGAAGATGGCTCAGTGGTAGAGTGCTTGCTTTGCATGCATGAGGTCCTGGGTTCCACTCCTCCACCACATACCCAGAAAAAGCTGGAAGTGGGCACTGTGGCTCAAGTGGTAGAGCACTTGCCTTGAGCTTAAGAGTTCAGGGACAGCACCCAGGCTCAGAGTTCAAGCTCTACAACTGACAAAAAAAAAATGTCTCACAGATTTTCCTGCTCAGGTTTGAACCATGATCCTCAGATCTTAGCCTCTTGAGTAGCTAGGATTGCAGGTGTGAGCCATCGATGCCCAGCTTCATGTTTTTTGTTTGTTTGTTTGTTGTTGTTGTTGTTTGTCAGTTGTGAGGCTTGAACTCTGGGCCTAGGGTGCTATCCCTAAGCTCTTTTGCTCAAGGCTAGCACTCTGCAACTTTGAGCCACAGTACCACTTCTGGTTTTCTGATAGTTATTTGGAGATAAGAATCTCACACACTTTTCTGCCAGGGCTGGCTTTGAACCACAGTCCTCAGAGCTCAGCCTCCTGAGCAGCTAGGATTACAGGCATGAGCCACTGGCATGTGGCTCATGTTTTGTTTTTATTTTTTATTTTTTTTGTTGGTTGTGGGGCTTGAGCTCAGGGCCTGGGGACTGTCCCTGAGCTCTTTTGCTCAAGGCTAGTCTACCACTTTGAACCACCAGTGTTTTTTTTTTTTTTTTCTTTGTTTTATTGCTCTGCTAAGGACTGAACCCAGGGTCTTACCTGCCTGGCAAACATTTCATTTCTGAGCCTCCTTCCCAGAACCTCATTTTTGTTTTCAGTACCAGGGTTTGAACTCTGCCTCCTGTGCTCACTCAGCTTGCTTGCTCATCTGCTATTCTACCACTTTAACCACAATTGTTGAGCCACAGCTTTTCACTAGTTTCTTTGGAGTTTGAATCTTACAGACTTTTTCTGCCCAGGCTGGCTTAGATCCTCAAATCTCAGCCTCCTGAGGAGCTAGAATTATAGGCAGAAGCCATAAGGAACCTGGCTCCCCTTATGTTTTTATATATTGCTTTACTTCAACTTCTACACCTAGAAAAGCAAATCCTTCAGGGAGGAACTTTCTCTTTTTTATCCTCAGCAACAACAAAATCTTGTTGAAAGAGACAGAGAAATTCCTATGGTAACTCAGCAGGTATATTCATCCAAAGCTTTAAAATGCTTATTATGGAAAAGTTGGACCTACATATCTGGTAATTTCTAAAGTCATGGATTTCGTGGATGGAAAGATGAAAAGTCAGGAAAGATGTCAGTTCACTTTGTGTTTTCTCTTTGCTAGTAAGAAAAGCAAAATACAGTAGACCATGGGGAAGACACTGTTAAAAGAATTACACAGCAACCGGAGAGAAGACAGATTCCTGCCTTCCACCGCCAGCATAATGTAGGCAATGATGAGCTGGGTGTGAGCCCAGGTAAGGGCTCTGTAGAGCAGCCTTAGGGGCCAACATCTGATAAAACCATTGGCAAAGGTGTGGATCAAGTAGTCAGCTTCCACCATTACAGCCCAGCAAAGAAAACCAAACACTTGTCCTGGATGGAGCCCATGCCACCAGGCAGAGAAGGCAAAGGTCTGGAGCAACCGGCAGCCCCTGCTGCGCTGGAAGATGAGTCGTCTGAGCCACTGAGCTGTGCTTCGGTTCCACTTTCTTGTGAACAGGGCTATTCTGTGGGTGGTCTCCAGGGTCCAAATGTCTGCATCCGGGATGTATTCCTCCTCTCCAAACTCAACCCCAAAGCCCGCAGCATGGAGCAAAGAGTCATCCCGTAGCCAGTGGGAATAGTAGGTGAGTTTGAAAAGCCCAGCGGTGGTCCACATGGTGTAGACACATTCCACATGCTGGCAATCTTCCAAGCCGGGGCCTGTACTCACCAGCAGACTCAGGGCTTCTCTAAGGCACTCCAGTCCAAGAATCTGCAGGCCCCTCCAACCCAAAGCCCAGAAACCACGCCTGTGATGTGAAGGGCTGCCAGACCTCTCAACACTAGCCTGAAATCTCTGGAAAGAACACAGGGAGCCTCCCAAGAGAGCAGGGAAAAAGAGCAAGTAACTGAAATAGGGCAGAGACTTACACACATAGTCAGACCAAGAGCTCCTGTTCCTGGCGAGTCCTGATGCGGCCTCCACCTTCCCATCACAAATGTCCATGCACAGGGATGTGACCCTCTGGGTCAACAGCATGAGGCAAGAAAGAGTGATACAGAACCTGAAAGAGTTTTGAAAATGTGAAAACCTTCTCTCTCTCTCTCTCTCTCTCCCTTTCTGTCTCCCTCCCACCACACATGGCAAGAACCCAGCCCAAATCATGCTTCACAAAGATTCATTCAGAACCATGCACTCTTCCAGAATCAAAAGATGAATGATGCTAGACACCAGTGGCTCACGCCTGTAATCCCAGCTACTCCAGAGGCTAAGATCTGAGGATCAAAGTTTGAACCAGTCCAGGAAGAACAGTTTGTAAAATTGTTACCTCCAGTTAACCACCAAAAAGCTGAAAGTGAAGCTGTGGCTCAAGTGGTGGAGCACAAGCCTTGAGGGAAAAAGCTAAGGGACAATGCTCAGGACCTGAATTCAAGCCCCATAATAGCATGTGCGCACTCACGCGCACACACACACACACACACACACACACACACACACACACACACACACACACACACGATTGGGGAAGTTAAGCATTAGAGAGTAAAAGAATGATAAAGAAATTGAAGGGAAATAGTGATTATAATATTTCTAAGAATGGTCTATGAACAGTAGGATTAGAGCCAGGTGTATGGTGCATACCTAAAATCCCAATACTTGAAAGGCCAAGGCCAGACAGTCATGAGTTCAAGGTCAGTCTGAGCTACACAGTGAGAACTTTCTCAAAACAAAAAGTAAATTGAAAAAACAAAAAGAAGGATGGACTAGAGAGACTAGCTAGGATCAGAGACCTGGAAGCAATATGACACCAAAGGAAAAAAAGAAAGGCACAGTGTCTCTAATCATATAAAATAATATTTATTGGAATATTTCCAGGAAATGGAAGCAAGAGGTTTTTTTCCTTTGTTGCTGTTTTTTGTTTTCTTTTCTTTTGGTCTTCTTTTTTCATTTACCTGTCTTTGGGAGGGAAGGGAAACACAGAAATGGATGGACAAAGGGTGAACAAATGTAGCAGTGTTACTTACTAGATACCATGTTAAAAATGAACTATACAACTTGTAGGTGAGGATGGGAGGTAAAACCGAGAGAGTGAGAGAAGGGGTAACATTACCCCTCAAAACTGTACTCTTTACCTGACTTACTTACTCTGTACCTCTCCTTTATAATAACAATAACTTTTTTTACAAAGTGGTGAAGAGATTACAGACAATTAACTTAAAATTTTTATAGTGAAATTCTAAATTTTATTATTTTTAAGTGTAATGTGAAAATGCAAAAACAACAAGAAGGCAGCCTCACAGAGTTTGTTGAACAAAATCAAAGGAACTCAAACAGACTTCAAATAGCATTTTCTGAGGCTTATAAAATTTGCTGGTTATTGGTTAGTTTTCATTTCTTATGTGTGTGTGTGTGTGTGTGTGTGTGTGCGTGTGTGTGAGTGTGTGCGTGTTTGTGTGTGTGTGTGTGTGTGTGTGTGTGTGTGTGAGTGTGCGCGCACGCGCCTCATGGGCTTGAACTCCGGGCCTGGGCCCTGTCCCTCAGCTCTTCAGCTCAAGGCTAGCACTCTCCCACTTGAGCCACAGCGCCACTTCCAGTCTTCTGGTGGTTAATTGGAGATAAAAGTCACAAGCACTTTCCTACCCAAGCTGGTTTTGAACAACAATCCTCAGATCTCAGCCTCCTGAGTAGCTCACAGGTGTGAGCCTCCGGTGCCTGGCTAGTTTTCATTTCTTTAATGATGCATGATATCATAGTTTTCTCATGTTTCTGACTTCATATACTTTGTCTTTCTTTTTTCTGCACTTGCTATTTAGTTGTTTATATCCACAAGTTTTCATTTGCAATGTTCATTTTCTTCTTATGAATTTAAAACTACTTGTTAATAGTAAGCATATTTTTTAAATTTAATTTTATTGTCAAGGTGATGTACAGAGTAAGGCTTAAATTTACATAAGTAAGGTAGTGAGTATATTTCTTGTCAAACTTGTTACCCCCTAATATAATAAGCATATTAACTCCTATCTTGCTGTATATGTTACAATGATTCAGTCTTCAATCTTAGGGATTTTTTGTTGTAGTTATTGTTTGTTTTTCTTATTCTTTTTAAATATGCACCAAGTGCTCACTACAAGGTGCTGTTCAACTTTGGAGTTTGCTAAGGAGTGTGACTGGGTGTTGTGAATCATCAGCCACTTGCAATTTGTTCTTCAGTTATCTAAATGCTAATGGCTCACACGCATAATCCTCACTACTTAGGAGGCTAGATTTTAGGATTACAGTTCAAAGCTAGACCAGGAGAAAAATCTGAGACTCTTATCTCCAATTCACCAACAAAAAGCCAGAAGTAGAGGTGTGGCTCAAGTGGTAGAGCACCAGGCTTCAGCAGAAAAGCTAAGTAAGAGCAAATGGCCCTGAGTTCAAGTCCAAGTACTGGCCCCAAATAAATAAATAAATAAATGTTATAAAAATTTTTCTAAATGCTCACTCATCCACGATCAAAGATCTATGGAGGAGAGCTAGGCACTGCTGGCTCAAGCCAATAATCCTATCTACTCAGGAGGCTGAGATCTGAGGATCTCATTTTAAAGCCAGCCAAGGCATTAAAGTCCATGAGACTCTGATCTACAAATTAAGCACCTAGAAAGCTGGAAGTGGAGCTGTGACTACAGTGCTAGAATGCTATCCTTGAGCAAAAAAGCTCAGGGATGGTGCCCAGACTCTAAAATCAAGCCCCAGGACCCAACACACACACACATCACCTGTTCTATGGAGGAGACCTGGCTGGTGAAAACCATACCTTCTAGAACACAGATGCTGTGCAATGGAGAGAAAACCATCCCCAAGTGTGGCCATGTGCGTCTAAAGACATAAATCCTCTCACTTGATTTATCCTGACTAAAAGCAGGATAGCTTTCAAATACCACCAGCCCATCAACTCACCTTGTGCTGTGGGCTGACTTCATAAGCTAGTCCTAGCACCTAGTCACCTGTATTTGGAGACAGGGCCTTCAAAGAGGCCTAATCCAATATGATTGGTGTCTTGGTGAAAGGAGATTAGGACACAGACACAAAGGGAAGAGCTTGTGAGGAGGCAGGGAGAGGACAGCCATCTCCTAATCTCCTAGCCAGAGAAAGAAACCAACCCTTGCAGACACCTTCATCTTGAACTTCCAGACTCTAGAACTGTGAGGAAATCAAAGTTCTGTTGTCTAAACTGTCCAGTCTGAACTGGGTACCAGTGGCTCACACTTATAATCCTAGCTACTCAGGAAGCTGAGATCGGAGGATTGCAGTTTAAAGCCAGCCCAGACATGAAAGTCATGAGACTCTTACCTCCAATTAACCACTAGAAAACAAGATATGGAGCTGTGGCTCAAAGTGGTAGAGTGCTACCCTTGAGTAGAAGAGCTCAAGGACAGCACCTAGGCCCTGAGTTCAGGCCCCAAACTGACAAAATAAACTGTCCATTCTGTGAGCTTTACCTTGGACATTCTGTCAGTGTCACACCCATTTTCCTTTCAGGCTTGGCTCAGCCTTCTTTCTAGGCAGCCAAATCCTGTTTAACTTGCCCATCCAGCCTCCAGCAGGTGCTGGCCTCACTACTCAAGTCCTGACTCACCACATTCCACGCAGTCCTTCCCATGTCCTGCTCCCCTGCCACCTTGCCTTCCCCTCACAGAAGCAAGTCTGGGGGCTGGGAAGGTGGCTCAGTGGTAGAGTGCTTGCCTTGCAGGCATGAGGCCCTGGGTTTGATTCCTCAGCACCAAATAAGCAGAAAAAGCCAGAAAAAGTGGTGTTGTGACTCAAGTGGTAGAGCACTAGCCTTGAGCTGAAGAGCTGAGGCCCAGAGTTCAGGCCCCATGACCAACAAAAAGAAGAAGAAAGAGGAGGAAGAGGAGGAGGAAGAAGAAGAGGAGGAGGAGAAGAAGAAATAAGTCTGAGGTTTCTGGAGAAAACTGTTATAATAATAATTTGGGGGTTTTTTTCCTTTTTTTTTTGAAACAGTCTGACTATGTAACCCAGGCTAGAACCCATGATCCTCCTGCCTCAACCTCCTGAGTGTTGGGATTATAGAATGCTCACCATCACACTCTGTTTATACTGATTTTTAAGAAAATTAGTAGTGCCAGTTACTAAAGAAGCAGAGGTAGGTGGACAGAAGTCTAAGGCAAGCCCAGGGCAAAATGGAGAGACATTATCTGAAAAACAGACTAAAAGCAAAGGCTTAGAGTTATGGTTCAATGCCTAATATCACCAAAGAAAAAAGACTCGATGGCAATCATATCAGCCAATTGTATTGTTCAAGGAAAATATTTTCCGTTGTGTATATAAAAATAATCTTCACAAATGCCTCACTAGCCAATCCAGTATTATCTCTTTAAGGAATAAATTCATAATGTTATCTATCTTACCCATGACATTAACTGTAAACTCCATTGCAAATATATCATTTAAGAAAGAAAGCAAGCAAGCAAGAAAGCAAGCAAGCAAGAAAGCAAGAAATATTATTCTAGGTTTACTAATGATGGTCAATCAAGAGAACTGCTGTCAGGCTATCATCAGAGAAGACTGCCTGGAGCCATCATAGCTTCTGTTAAAAAGTGACACAGACCCAACCAGATCAAGGGAAGAAACCAGAACATAAAGCCTCAGGAACACAAAGATACTTATTTCTCCTAATCTTGGTCATCTCCCTGACTCATGAAAACAAGTGTCCAGGCTGTAATTAGCTCTGGGTTTTTGTTTTTTTTTCTAGATTGGGTGGGGGAGGAGGGACAGCTGAGTCTGAATGAAAATAAAACTCTTACACAGCAACAGCCCCCATGGGAAGGCAGCAAGGCTCATGGTGGCAATTTATGCCCGCTGGCCGTGTACCTCAACCTCCAAGCTGAGGTCAGCCTGAAGTAAGCACACTGGGTCTAAGCCAAAGGCCTTAATAATAGAGGACATTCTTTAGTTTACAAATGTGTTTTGAGTTGGTAAATTCCAGAAAAGTCTTACTCTCCTTAGATGATTGGTTCTTGATTTTCCTTGATTGTGTCCACATTTAATTTGTTTTGGCTTATATTTAACATCTTTGTTAGATCTGAGTGTTCACTGGTTATTTACTTTGATTGCATTCACATCAGATTTGCTTTCTACTTTGTTAAGAGTAATTCCATGCAGCTTGTGTGGTTTTTGTGCTAAAGTTAGTTGTATTCGGGCAGTAGGGCTTTGTGACAAGATTCCCCCTGCCGTCTGCTAGTACTCCAATTAAGACTCCAAATTCTTCCTTTTAAGTGGTGGCTTCTCTGTTCTTGTGACAATCTACCATACAACAAGCCAACTGTGCTATCATATCCAGGGCAGGCCTTCCTGGGGGCTATAGACTTCACACTCTCCTGGGCACAATGACAATCACAACCAAATGCATATACTGTGCCAGGTAGTGGCTATGTGTAGTCACAGAATTAAATTTACATTCACTATCCTTAATGCTCACAACAGTCCTTCAAGATAACTATTGCTCTTTTTGTCTGTCTGTCTGTCTGTCTGCCTGTCTGTCTGTCTGTGTATGTACATTTTTTTTCTAGCAGAAGACATTAAACGAAGTATAGTGACATACCTGTCATCTCAGCTACTGAAAAGGCTGAAGTAGGCGAATCTTAGTTCAAAGCTAAATCAGGCAAAAACTAGAGATGCTACTTTCAAAACAAAGTTAAAGCAAAGGGGCTAGGGTAATTCAATCCCCCAGAACTGCCAAAAAATAAGGAAGGCAGGAAAGGAAAGAAAGAAAGAGAGAGAGAGAAAGAAAGAGAGAGAGAAAGGATAGAGAAGAAGGTTGAAGGTGAGTGAAGCTAAGTAACTTTCCTAAGAGTAACTTTCTCAGATGGGAAAGGATGAAGATTCAAATTCAGTACCCATGTTCTCTTCACCTCTACCACAGGGTACCACCCCTAGTCTACTCAGGACAACCAAGCAGGCAAGAAGCCTTACCTCGGGCTGGGAAGGTGGCTCAGTGGTAGAGCACTTGCCTTGCATGAATGAGGCCCTGGGTTCGATTCCTCAGCACCACATAAGCAGAAAAAAAAAGCCGGAAGTGGCTCTGTGGCTCAAGTGGTAGAGCGCTAGCCTTGAGCTGAAGAGCTGAGGGACAGAGCGCAGGTCCAGAGTTCAGGCCCCACAACCGAACCCCCCAAAAAATTTAAATAAAAAAAAAGAAGCCTTACCTCACAGAGGGAGGCTCCTGAAGATAGTACTCGGTGTAATGTAGACCCAGGTGACACAGTGTCTGCCAGCTCATCTGGAAGAAGAAAGTCCACCGGTGGACGTCCTGTGGGCCAAGTGAAGAGAGCAGAACCATGGCACAGAGAGCAGAAGTAAAGACAAGAAGAGCATAGGGACCCATGGCAGCCACGGCCAAGGCCCCTCCTCCAGCCAGCAGAAAGAGGTACCTGAAAGGAAAGGGACAAGCTAGTGAGCCTCAGAACAGTGAGGCAAATGCAGCAGTTCAGAAAGCATCTCAGGAAGCCAATCAAGGTAGATCCTACATAACACCTAAAGAGACCACATGGTCAAGGGGCACCAGTGGCTCACACCTATAACCCTAGCTACTCAGGAGGCTGAGATGTGAGGATCATTGTTTGAAACTAGCACAGTCAGCCAAACCTGAAAGACTCTTTTCTCCAATTATCCAGCAAAAAGCTGGAAGTGGAGATGTGGCTCAAGTAGCAGAGTGCCAGTCTTGAGTGGAAAAGTCAAACAAGTGTGCAAGACCCTGAGTTCAAGCGCCAACACTGGCATTGTTAATAATTAATTATTATCGCTATTAATTATTATTATTAGAGACCATACTGCTGTCACACCAGAGCCCTCTCTTTTTATTTTTATTTTTTGGGTCCGGTCGTGGGGCCTGAACTCTGGGCCTGGGCACTGTCCCTCAGCTCTTCAGCTCAAGGCTAGCGCTCTACCACTTGAGTCACAGCACCACTTCCCGCTTTTTTCTTTTTGCTTATGTGGTGCTGAGGAATCGAACCCAGGACCTCAGGCATGCAAGGCAAGTGCTCTACCACTGAGCCAACTTCCCAGCCAGAGCCCTCTTGATCTTCTGAAGGAAAAAGTGAGAGTACACTTGTAAACTACAATCGTAGAAGAGAAATCTCATCTCCACCCTTAGTGCCCTGGAAGCCTTTCTATTGGTTGTCCAGCATCTGTGTTGAAAAACACATTCTTCAGATGAGAAAGAACTCAGTGGTCCATTGTTACTTAGGGCACTGCACCCTATTTGCCCAGGACAACCAAGTGGTGATCTAACCAGACTCTCACCCAATGTAGGCCACCACTGTCCCTATCAGTCCTGGGAGACTTGCTGTACTGAGTGTTGAACTCAAGAACTTGTGCTTACTAGGCAGATGCTCTACCACTTGAACCACTCCACCAGCCCCTTTTGTCTTGTTTTTTTGAGATAGGGTTTTCCTTTATGGTTGGGGGCCTGCACTATGATCCTCCTATTTGTGCTTCTCCCATAGCTGGAATGACAGGCATATGCTGTCATGCCCAGCAATAGTTTGTTGGAATGGAATCTAGAAAACAGATTTTTTATTTTTATATTTTGCTTGGGCTAGGCTTGAACCAGGATCTTCCAATCTCTCCCTTCCAAGTAACTAAGGTTACCAGCATGAGCTAATATAGCGATGCAGAAAATACTTATAACTGCCCCCTTACTCTACTACTGTTCTCTAGATCTTAGGAGTTCCCATTTGGTTTGTTTTCATTGTTTATTAATATTCTTGTGAGAAATCTTCATAGTCACTGTAGATTGAGTGGCTTCAGAATCTTTTTTTTTTTTTTGGGTCCGGTCGTGGGGCCTGAATTCTGGGCCTGTGCGCTGTCCCTCAGCTCTTCAGCTCAAGGCTAGCGCTCTACCACTTGAGCCACAGTGTCACTTCCGGCTTTTTTCTTTTTGCTTATGTGGTGCTGAGGAATCGAACCCAGGGCCTCGAGCATGCAAGGCAAGCGCTCTACAGACACTGAGACACCTTCCCAGCCCCAGAATCTTTACTCCTTGTCAGCACCAGCATTTGTCTTTTTCCACCTCCATGACTACCTCCATTTTGTTTGCCACTTCCTTAAAGTCTTTTTCTCTTCATATACACTGTATCTTGCAAGTCTACACTTGAGTTCATTTTTGTTTGTATGATTTAATCTAAGGAATTGAAAACTATGACATTGCTCATCACCAAAATAAGGTCTGAATATAAACCCAAAGGGAATACCCAGTGCTGGGCACCGGTGGCTCACACCTGTAATTCTAGCTACTCAGGAGGCTGAGATCTGAGGATCGTGGTTCAAAGCCAGCCTGGGCAGGAAAGTCTGTGAGACTCTTATCTCCAATAAACCATCACAAAACTGGAAGTGGCTCTGTGGCTCAAGTGGTAAAGTGCTTGCCTTGAGCTGAAGAGCACAGAGACAGTGCCCAGGCCCAGAGTTCAAGCCCCATGACCAACCAAAAAACTAAAAAGCCCGGGGGGGGGGGGGGGCGGGGGAGAGATACCCAGTGCCCAGTGTGGTTTGTACATTTTCGCCAATTTTCCCCAACTTTTTTTTGCATTTTTATTATTATTAAAAAGGTGATATTCAGAGGGGTTACAGTAACGTAAGTCAGATAAAGAATACATTTCTTTGTGGATGTCACTCCTTGCCTTGCTTTCTCCTAGTTTTTCCCTTTTGCCCCACCCACAAGTTGTATAGTTCATTTTCAACGTAGTATCTAGTGTGTAGCACTGTTGCATTTGTTCACCCTTTGTTGCACCATTTCTGGGCTTCCTCTTACCCTCCCAAAGAGATAGATAAACAAACTGAAGGAGAACAAAAGGAGAAGAAAGCAAAAACAGCAACAAAGGGGAAAAAAAAAACCTCTTGTTCCCATATCCTGGAGTTCATTTCAAAAACATCATTTTATATGATCAGATGTACATAGCTATTGCACCTTTGTGATGCTCTCTTAAGAATATCCTCCTTTGGTCTCGCTCTGTGTGAATGCCTAGAGACCTGTATAATTTATCATGTCCCAGGGTATTGTTTTTTCTCCTCAGTATTAATGCCTTTCTGGGTAATGGGCATCAACACTCATTGCCACTGAAGCCTCCACTGGTCAGGAGTCCCTGGTCTCCATGGTTACAGTTCTTCCAATGTTGGGAAGCACCTACATGGAAGAAGTGGTGGTTGGCCCACTGCCGCCCTCACCAGCCATGGCCAGGAGGATCTGCACAGGCCTGGAAGACTTTACGTGGATTTAGTTCTTCTTTCTGCATTACATGCAGGGTTTTCAAAAATTAGAACAAGCACCCTCTGTATAGTAGCTTTACAATAAAAAAAAAATTAGAACAAGTAAATAAAGCTGAATGAAGGGGTCAAAAAACATCAAATGGGTCTGGTCAGGGTCAGTAAGGGGAAGGAAAGAAGCCTATATTTTCTCTACGAACTCCAAAACAGTGAATATATCCCAGGGAGTATATCATAGCTCTGCACAGGGAAGGCCATTGCATTCATTGGTAAGAATTACTTTCTTAGGGAAACCAATAGGTGCCCAAGTGGATATACTGTATGTCATTAAAGACTTGAGCTACTTCTGTGCTTTTCATTGAATCTCCACCCAGGAGGTCTCCACTGTACCCCAAAAGCTGTGATCACTATGGAAAAATGAGGGGGACACTTATTCTTTGTATAACAGAAGTAACCAGAAACAGCCTTCCCACTCAGAGGCAACTACCCTAGGGGAATTACAAACATTGAAATGTCTATACCGGTATACAGTGAAGGATGGGTAATTTACTGTGTGCTTTTAATAATATTTATTTCCTTCTAGGCATTGTACAAAGTATCCTTTACAAGAAATACTTTTACTTAAGCTTTAAAATAACCCTATTAGCCAAGTGCCAGTGGTTTATGTCTGTAATCCTAGCTAGTCAGGAGGCTGAAATCTGGGATCACAATTCAAAGACAGCCTGGGTAGAAAAAGAAAAAAGACTCAGTCTCCAATTAATCTGCAAAATGCTGTACAGGAGGTATGGCTTAAGTGTAGAGCACCAGCCATGGGTAAAAAAAGCAGAGCAAGAGTTCACCACCGTGGGTTCAAGCCCCAAGCACTGGAACACACAAAGGATAATGCCATTATTATTTCTATCTTACAGAGAGAGGTTATTCACAGGCACAAGGTCTCTCAATGAGTAAGGGACTTAGGACTCAGCAGACCAACCTCAAAGTAAGCTATCATAACCTGAGGATAACTCAATTCCCCAATTAATTCTTATTAACTGCTTGTTTTATTTTATTGCTTTGTGATTCTTTCTCTTTATAGCTGTTCTCTTTGTAACTGTTCTTCCCTCCTCCATCTGCTGGAAACAAAGCTAAGGACCATCAAGAGTAAACATGAAATAACATGGCATCGTTTAATGAAACTTAGATTTTAGTTAAGAAAATCCAGTAGAGTTGGGGTGTAACAGTGGTAGGCCACTTACTCAGTATGCAAGGCCCTGGGATCAAATCACCAGTGCCACAGACACAGACACACACACAGATACACACAGACACACAGACACACACACACACACACAGAGGGAGGGAGAAACTCATGTGTAAAAGTCCTCATTTTCAAAGTAAAGGAATCCATCAAGAGATCTTCTAATTTGGGGAGGGGAAGGGAAATAACAAAATGCTGAAATAAGGATACAGGTTGACCCATTGTAACAATAAGATGTACAAGACACTATGTTAAAAATGAACTTTACAACTTGGAAGGGAGAGGGAGGAGTTGGGGAGGTGGGGAGGTAAGGGATAGTAGGGGAAAAACAGGAGGTAACAATGCTGGATAAGAAATATACTCATTACCTTACTCGTGTAACTAATCCTCTGTACAGTATTTTTACCAAAAAAATGCAAAATTAAAAAATAAAATTAAAAGATACCTCTAGCAAAAGAGGGGTGGTCTTAGCTAGGTGCTGGTGGGTCATGCCTGTAATCCTAGCTACTCAGGAGGCTGAGATCTGAGGATCACGGTTCAAAGCCAGCCCGGGCAAGAAAGTTTGTGAGACTCTTATCTCCAATAAACTACTCAGAAAACCAGAAGTAGCGCTGTGGCTCAAGTGGTAGAATGCTAGCCTTGAGCTGAAGAGCTGAGGGACAGTGCCCAGGCCCAGAGTTCAAGTCTGATGACCAACAACAACAAAAATAGATGGCCTTTGAGGAATAGATTATTTTAGTATTCAAAAAGACATCCATTAAACTTTTTAAAAATAGGAATTGTCTTTAATAAAGAGGTTATTTGACATAAAATTTATTACACTCATAGTTATAAAATCTCTAGTGACAGTAACTAGTAGACAGTAACTTTAGAACCACACATTGGTATATAACTAATCTATCAAGGTATGCTTTGATTTACTTCTCCAAGAAATCACTCAAGGCATATTTTGAGAAAAAATCACACGTTTTTAGCTGGGTGCTATAATCCTAGCTACTTTTGAGGCTGAGATAGGGAGGATTGTAATCCAAGGCCAGCTCAGACAAAAAGTTCTGAAGAGAAAGCCAGGCACCCGTGGCTGAAGTCTTAGTCCAAGGATATTCCTGCCATCTCAGGAGGCTAAGAACAGAGGACCAAAATTCAAAACCAGCCTAGGAAGGTCTGTGAGACTCTCAGAAAAAGCCAGAAGTAGAGTTGTAGCTCAAATGGTATAGTGCTAGCCTTGAGTGAGATAGTTAAGAACATGAGTTCAAGCCCTGTAACTTGCGCGTGCACGCGCCCGCGCGCGCGCGCACACACACACACACACACACACACACACACACACACACACGAAAAATCTCTCAAGGCTCCTTCTTAAATGATAGGTGAGTTGATAGCACATGCCTGTCTCTTCCTAGCTACAAAGAAAAGCCTTAAATAGGCAGATCAGAGTCCAAGCATGTGCCTGGGTAGGAAGCAAAATCCTGTATTTTAAAAAAAAGGTACATCTGGGCACAGTGGTGCATGCCTGTAAACCTAGCTACTCAGGAGGCTGAGATCTGAGGACTGACGTTAGAAGCCAGTCTGGGCAGGAAGTCCGTAAGACTCTTTTTTTTTTTTTTTTTTTGGTCAGTCATGGGGCTTGAACTCTGGGCCTGGGCATTTTCTCTGAGCTCTTCAGCTCAAGGCTAGCACCCTACCACTTGAGCCACAGTGCCACTTCCAGTTTTTTCTGTTTATGTGCTTCTGAGGAATCAAACCCAGGGCATCATGCATGCGAGGCAAGCACTCTACCGCTGAGCCACCTTCCCAGTCCCCATAAGACTCTTACATCCAATTAACCACCAAAAAGTCAGAAGTGGAGCTGTGGATCAAGTGGTAGAATGTTAGATGAGGAAAAAAAACAGAAAAAGAAAAAAAGCCCAGGGCCAATATCCTGGCCCTGAGTTCAACACCAGGACCGGCACCAAAAACAAGCGAGCAAACAAGCAAAAAACAGTCACACAAAAAAAGAATGGAGGCCTAACTTATCAGTAAACCAACTGCCTAGCAAGTTTAAGGCCCTGAGTTCAATCCACTACTGCCAAGAAAATTACATTTTTTTACAAGTGTAACATTTGAATGTTGATTTATATAAAATATAATTTTATTGCAAATAACTGCTCAAGAATATCTGAGATTTGGGGTTCGACAGAGAACTTCGGTACCATCCCAATATTCATCTCTCCCCAGTTTTTTTTTTACCCATTTCCCGTTTAATGTGTACACTTGGACTCAATGTAGACACAATGTCAGTTGGTCTATTTTACATAAACATTACCTAACAACCAATAATCAGTTGTAGGAATAGTAAGCTAAAACCAAGTATAACTAATATATGATCATCACACACAGGCAGTCTGCTCTGTGCTCTTCACCCTATTAAAGTATTACCAAGTTCAAGAGCAAGTCCAGCCTACCTGGCCTGAATGGAAAAGGAGTCCTTGTTGCAGAGATAATGAAACAGCAATGCAAAAGGAAAGGCAGCCCCTTGATAAAATGATACAGGATATACGGTGAACAGTGGAAGCCAATCCATTATGAGCTGTGACGAAAACAAAAAACAAAAAAACAAAAACACTCTCCCTCTGAGAGCCACCTTGCAGGAGAAATGGCAGCCAGGTTCTCCCTGGCCTTTTAATCTGGTTTAGGAAGCCCTGGCTGAGCAAGAGCTCTAGAGATAAGTAGCATAAGAGTTGGCTTTCTGATCATGGAAACTGCACTAGGGAAACCAATATATTTTGATGTGATACTACTTCAGAACACATACTGAAAACATTGCCTTCCAAAGTTGTGCTCTAGAGTTTACACAGTATAATATTTACCTTTCCAGTGTTCCTGTTGTCATATTTTCTTCACTAAGTGAATGAAAAATCTCACTTTCAGTTGTGGACAGATAAGTCCTGGGCTGGAGAGGGAAATGAACACATGAGCAGGATTAAGGAGTGCAGGAGCTCAAGGCAAAAAAAGCCAAACAAGATTTCCCCTTCTTAAACTCAACTCTCATTCAAGAACTGTTGGCGCACACCTGTAATCCTAGCTACTCAAGAGGCTGAGATCTGAGGATTATGGTTTGAAGCCAGCCCAGGAAAGGAAAGTCCATGAGACTTTTATTTCCACACGATTCTTACTTCCAATAAAATCCCAAAATGCCAAAAGTAGAGCTGTGGCTTAAGTGATAGAGCACTCCCCTTGAGCTCAGGGACAGCACCTAGGCCCTGAGTTCAAGCCCCAAGAAAAAAGAAAGAAAGGAAAATCCCATAACTACCACTTCTTTCTGTAACTTCATTTCTCACATCAGGCACCCTGATATGACTGTGTGCACTTTACAGGCACACTGGGAGCTCTATGAGGGAGGATTTTGTTATGCTGGGGCTGTGTCCTCAGCACAGAGGACAGCCCTCAACATACACTTTGTACTCAATAAAATAACTATGTGTCCAATTTGAAAAGGTTTTGATAAAGCACAAGGGTGGAAAGGACACATTTAAAAGGAAATTCTTTGGAGGATGGACAAATAATATGAAGATGACTACTTAGAGGCAAAATGAGAGGCCATCTCTTGACTAGGAGAGATCCACCTCCTGACCCTGGGCTCAGCTAGTTGTCATCACTGAAGACCCCAGTAAGAGCAAGTAACCTTAAATAAAGGATGAGGAGAGTCAAATAGAAAGAGAACTTTGGGGCAAGGATTGCCTCTTAGTGACTCCCAGAGCTGCACAGATGAGAAGACTCATGATGGACTGGGGACCTTGGAGCCAATTAGTTCACTCTCTGAAACCAAACTCCTTCCTCTCAGACAGAATAATGAATTAGAGGGCTGGGAAGGTGGCTCAATGGTAGAGTGCTTGCCTTGCATGCATGAGGCCCTGGGTTCGGTTTCTCAGTACCACATAAGCAGAAAAAGCTGCGAGTGGTGCTGTGGCTCAAGTGGTAGAGCACTAGCCTTGAGCTGAAGAGCTGAGGGACAACGCACAGGCCCAAAGTTCAAGCCCCACAACCGACCAAAAAAACAATAACAAAAATAAATTAGACAAAATAATGCCTGCTCAGGCAGGCGCTGGTGGCTCACACCTGTAATCCTAGCTACTCAGGAGGCTGAGATCTGAGGATCACGGTTCAAAGCCAGGCTGGGCAGAAAAGTCCATGAGACTCTTATCTCCAATAAACCACTAGAAAACTGGAAGTGGCTCTGTGGCTCAAGCGCTTGCCTTGAGCTGAAGAGCACAGGGATAGAGCCCATGCCCAGAGTTTAAGCCCCATGACCAAAAAATAAAAATAATGCCTGCTCAATAGAATTAGAAAAATTAGATGAACCATGGAAAAGCACAAAATATAAACTCGGCTTACTGAGTGCATTTGAAGGGAAATCAACTGTATAATAAAACATATGAGCATGTATCACCCAAACCAGCCTGTGGTTGTACTGGGAAGCAGTGGAAATTTTACAAGTTGGAGCTTAAACCATGAGCTGGTGGCTCATTCCTATAGTCCTAAACTACTCAAGAGGCTGGGATCTGAGGATCATGGGATTGTGTCTCAAAGCCAGCCAGGGTAGGAACATCCATGAGACTTATCTCTAATTAACTGGCAACAAAAAGCCAGAAATAGAGCACTAGCCTGAAACAAAAAATCTCAGGGACATCCCTCAGGCCCTGAGTTCAAGGGCTCAGTACAGGTGTGTGTGGGTGCGCATGCATGCAAACACACACACACACACACACACACACACACACACACACACACACACACACACACACACACACACACACACACAGAGCTGGGGCCTAGCAGAAGAAAGTTAGTTTCAGGGGCATGTCCTTGAAGGGAACATTGGGACCCCAGTCTCTGTCTCTCTCTTTCTGTGCTTCCTTGCTATCAGGAGATAAACAGCCTCCTTAACCACATGTGACTAACATTCTGTTTGGCTCTCCCGTTGGCTCTGTTTCTCTGGTTGCACACCATATATGTGATGCCTGGGACATGCGGGCAGAAGATGCTGGGGGCAGGGCAGAAAAAGTGGATTGGGGAAAAGGCAGCAAGTGGAAGTAGTTGTGTGTGGAGAGCAGGTTGGCTTTTTGGAGAAAGTTGTGATTGAGCATGGAGGAAGACCAGGAGGAGTGAGATGCTGGGGGTGGGGGACAGGGTAGATAGGCTGGATCTAGTCTACATAGACACTGTCTGTGCAAAGTAGTTCAGGCTTTAAGAGGAAATACAAGGAAATGAACTGGATTTGATTTTTAGAGGATGTTTGGGCTACAAGAACATGATTTGGGGGTTGGATAGATCAGAGGGTGGAGGGGCTGGGAAGGTGGCTCAGTGGTAGAGCGCTTGCCTTGCATGCATGAGGCCCTGGGTTTGATTCCTCAGCACCACATGAGAA
Organism: Dipodomys spectabilis; assembly: GCF_019054845.1. Taxonomy (NCBI): domain Eukaryota; kingdom Metazoa; phylum Chordata; class Mammalia; order Rodentia; family Heteromyidae; genus Dipodomys; species Dipodomys spectabilis. The sequence goes on along the minus strand of NW_024870686.1, from coordinate 7,056,129 downwards.
AAAAGAAAACAGCCGGAAGTGGTGCTGTGGCTCAAGTGGTAGAGCGCTAGCCTTAAGCTGAAGAGCTGAAGGACAGCGCCCAGGCCGAGTTCAGGCCCCATGACTGGACTGCCCCTCCCCCCCAAAAAAAGCTCCTGTTTTGGAGGTTTTAGGTTAGATAGGTTTTTGAGACATCCAAATGGAGATATCAAGTAGTCAATTGAATATCAGGTCTGAGCCTCTGCAGAGGAAAGAGCTAGAGATATAATTTGAGAAGACCTGCAGGTAGAGAACAGCACTTAATCTGTAGGAAGATTGAGATTTCCCAGAATCAGAAAAGAGCCAAGGCCTATTAGGAGGAACCTAGCAACTAAAGAAAAGCTAGGTGACTGAAATAACAAGATAAGAGGAATGAAATATACCTGCTCCCTGGAGCCGGTGAGACTCAAACCCATGATCAGTGAAAGGAGTCACCAGAACTCAGTCAATCTGGCTGGAAGCTTTTTATTTAACCACATGGCATCAGTCCCAGCTTGAACAGCTGGAGAACAGCCCTGTTGGCTGTTCACAGGGGATTTTTATAGGAAGGGGTTTCATGTAGGTGATGTTTACCAAAGCAAGCAAGAGCATAGGCAAAACATAATCTTGACTTGGTCAGCATGACCAATACTATTAATGCTATTGACACTATTGATACTTGATTACAAAAAGTCAAAACATATCATTGGATGACAGAAGTCAAAATACAACCTTGGGTGGGATGGTCTATTTTACAGGAATGAGTTTTATTATAAGCTCCTGATTAATACAGCAACTCAGTGCAGCTGGTGATAAGCCTCAAGGTTGTCAGGAGCCTTCTGCAAAGCTGCCAGCTTGGTAAACTTGAGAGATATTCTTTTGCTTTTTAGCAAGGATGTAAAGGAGCTAAGGCTGACTGCTGCTAGTCAGTGTTAGCCTGAAGTTTTTCTATACCAAGAGGTTTTGTCCTTTATCAATAATTTAGTTCTGTATTCAGACTTTACATGTTACAGGAAACACCTGTGATCAGGGCGCTCTCTCTCTCTACATATATATATATATATATATATATATATATATATATATATATATATACATACATATATATAATGGGGGGGGCAGGGTTGGTCATGGGGCCTGAACTCTGGGCCTGGGCGCTGTCCCTCAGCTCTTCAGCTCAAGGCTAGCGCTCTACCACTTGAGCCACAGCGCCACTTTTGGCTTTTTCTGCTTATGTGGTGCTGAGGAATCGAACCCAGGGCCTCGTGCATGCGCGGCAAGCGCTCTACCACTGAGCCCCCTTCCCAGGCCGTGGTCAGGAATATTAAAGTAAGGTAGGGGTGAAGTCATAACAGTGTGCTCTGGATTGAAATAAACGGCTGTTTTACCTTTTTGTTTTTTTAAGGTTTTTGAGTCCAGTCTGGCTTTAAATTCACCCATGTAACCCAGGGTGGCCCGAACTAAGTATCTCCGCGTCGCAGCGTTGAGATTACAGGCATATGACACTACGCTTGGTGAAAAGCGGTTTTAAAGCAGCTCTGCCCAGGAACGGGGCTAACCTCCGCGGGTGGCCGCGCAGGCCTCCTGGCAGGGCCCAACCCAAGTACCGGCCCAGCAGGGGGAACTGGGGTCCCCGCCCCCGGCCCCGCCCAGTCAGGCGATGGCCACGCCCACGAAGCGCAAGGCACGCCGTGGCTCCTCCCCTTCTCCTCCACATCGCCAGTCTCTCCAATCGCGTGTAGAGATCATCGCTCTACTCTAGCGGTGGTGTCGATCACTGCTCCAATCGGAGACCAGGACTTTATGATGGCGGAGAAGACTCAAAAGAGGTGGGTCTCCGTCCTAACCTGAGGCTCTTCTCTCCGCAGGGGTGGGGCTGCTTCTGGTTGCACGCCTTGGGGACCGCAGTCGTGTTTCTTCCCGGGCATCTGGATGGATGGGACCGAAAGACCAGACCCGGCGTCCTCGGAGGGACGGGGCGACGCCGCGGGGAAAGGGGCCGCTGCACGGGACGCGGCGTCGGGCCCGAAACGTTCTGGTTCTTCCTGCTCGCCGTACCCGGGCCCAGTGCGCCTGCGCACGCCCAGGGCTGGTGGTCCGCAGGCACTCCGCGTAGTGCCGGCGCCATCCGGGTCCCGGCCGGGTGCGGGGCGGGAGCTGTCAAGGGGGGTTTCGCCGGTTACTATGGTTCCGGCGTGGACCGGCGCCCGGTGCCCCGGGCCGGGGACCCAGGAATTTTGTGTTGTTTGTTTTCCTCGTTCTTTGATCACCCCTCCGCTTCTAATCCCGAACCCCTGGACTCCAGGATGCTGTCTGCCCGGTCCTGAGCACAGCTGAAAAAGATCCCCGCCCCGGTGATGTTTGGGTCCGGGCTGCTCCCGGGCCTCCCGGGCCGCGGCCGGCACGGCCAGCCAAATAAAACGCCTTGTCACCTTGGCCCGTGTCTCCGTGCACTTTCTCGACCCCGAGGTCATTACACCTGATGGGAGAAACGTCTTAGGGGAGAAATACAGACCGAAACCCATTTCCCAAAGAAGAGGCGTGCAGCACCCCTGCCGCTTCTTGTCAAATCAACCCTGTTTCCAGCGCCATCCAGAACAATTGGGAGTTTTCTGTGTAAGTGGATCATCTGTAATCTCAAACCCGTGAGAGGCAGATCTGCTACAGATTATACCGCACCTGCAGAGGAAGATACTGACCCGTTCTTCTGCGAGGTTTGAGTTTTCGTCTTCTCTTAGCTGCCTGTTCCTAACTGCCCCACACCCCCACATTTTAGTTGCACTGGTGGTGGAATGAATTCCTTTTTGTTGTTTTGTAGGTCGTGGGTCTTGAACTTGGCCTGGGCGCTGTCCCTCAGCTCAAGGCTAGCACTCTCCCACTTGGCCACAGCACCACTTCCAGTTTTCTGGTGGTTAATTGGAGATGAGAGGCGCATGATTTTTTTTTTTTTTTTTATTCTGCGTAGGCTGGCTTTGAACTGCAAAACTCAGATCTCAGCCTTCAGACCTAGTAGGATTACTGGTGGGAACCACTGGCATCTGGATTATTTATTTATTTATTTATTATTACTTTTTTTCTTGGTAGTGGGGCCTGAACTCTGGGCCTGGGCGCTGTCCCTCAGCTCTTCAGCTCAAGGCTAGCACTCTACCACTTGAGCCACAGCGCCACTTCCGGTTTTCTGAGTGGTTTATTGGAGATGAGAGTCTCAGGCACGTTTCTGCTCGGGCTGGCTTGGAACCGCGATCCTCACATCTCAGCCTCCTAAGTAGCTAGGATTACAGGCGTGAGCCACCAGTGCCTGGCTGAATTATTTCTTGACTCTTAGCTCTCTCCCTAGGTGGTGACTGGGGCCATCCTGCCCTCACTTGCCTTGGCTAAACTGTTAGCTAATGCTCTCGCCCAGTAAGAGGGTTGAGGACTGGAAGCATAGTCTTATAAATCCATGCAACTATTTCTTTATTATTTTTCTGAGAATATTTGCTTTTTTTGATCTGTCATTTTATGGATATCTATGCAGATAATTATTAAGGAGTTAGTAGTTTTATACCTGGGCTCCTCTAAAGCACACACCCATACACACACACACACACACCTCTGTTCTCCACTATAGTTATATCTGAACTTTTTAGTTAACAAGTCCTTTCTAATTTCATTTTATTACATGTATGTGTGTGTCTGTGTCTGTGTACTATTTTGTACTGAACCTAAAAACATGCCTTATGACTATAATCTGTTTTGTGTAAGACCATTTCCTTAGTTTTCTGTGTACTGATATTTTCCACATCTTCCAACAGATGTGTCAGATAGCTAGTCTTATATTTATCTAGAGAGAGAGGCCTATTGTCTGACTTATAAGATGTGTATTGGTTTCTGTGGTATTGGGGATGGAGCCCAGAAACTCTCATGTGCAAGTTTCACTGAGTTACACCATGTCTTTTTTTTTTTTTTTTGGCCAGTCCTGGGCCCTGAACTCAGGGTCTGGGCACCATCCCTGGGTTCTTCAGCTCAAGGCTAGCACTCTACCACTTGAGCCACAGTGCCACTTCCAGCTTTTTCTGCTTATGTGGTGCTAAGGATTTGAACCCAGGGCCTCATGCATGCAAGGCAAGCACTGTACCACTGAGCCACCTTCCCAGCCCCATCGTGTCTTTTTAAAAATTTTGTCTATGGGGCTGGGAAGGTGGCTCAGTGGTAGAGTGCTTGCCTTGCATACATGAGGCCCTGGGTTTGATTCCTCAACACCACATAAGCAAACAGAAAAAAGCCGAAGTGGTGCTGTGGCTCAAGTGGTAGAGTGTTAGCCTTGAGCTGAAGAGCTGAGGGACAGTGCCCAGGCCCAGAGTTCAGGCCCCATGACCGGACCCCCCCAAAAAAAAAAAATTTTGTCTACTACCAGAATTGTCTGTGTTTCCTCAGACTTTTTTCTAACATATTTATGTTATTTAGGCTTTAGGGGGGTTTTGGTGCCTGTCCTGTGGCTTGAATTGAGGGCCTAGACACTGTCCCTCAGCTTCTTTTGTTCAAGGCTAGCATTTTACCACTTGAGCCACTGTCATTTTTGGCTTTTTCTGAATAGTTTTTTTGTTTGTTTGTTTCATTTTGTTTGTTTTTTATGGTGCCAGTCCTGGGGCTTAAATGAGGGCCTGGGCTCTGTCCTTGAACTTCCTTTTGCTCAAGGTTAGCACTGTACCACTTGAGCCACAGCACCACTTCTGGCCTTTCCTGTTTATGTGGTACTGAGAAATCAAACCCAGGGCTTCATGCATGCTAACTTTACCACTAAGCCACATTCCCAGCCCATTCTGAGTAATTGGAGATAAGAGTCTCACAGACTTTCCTTCCTGAGCTAGCTTCAAACTGAAATCTCAGATCTCAGCTTCCTGAGTAAGCTAGGATTATAGGCATGAACCACTGGCTGCCTGACTGGGCTTTTCTTTTGAATTGGAACTATTACTCAAAGATTTGAAGAATAGGGCTGGAGAGTTGGCTCAGTGGTAGAGCGCTTGCCTTACATGCCTGAGGCCCTGGGTTCGATTCCTCAGCACCACATAAGCAAAAAAGAAAAAAACCCAGAAGTGGCACTGTGACTCAAGTGGTAGAGTGCTAGCCTTGAGCTGAAGAGCTGAGGGACAGCGCCCAGGCCCAGAGTTCAGGCCCCACGACCAGACCCCCCCCCCAAAAAAAAAAAAAAAGATTTGAAGAATAAAAGCTTGGGGGTGTGCTTCCTTGAGTGTGTTGATCTTCCTGAGTGCCAGGTCAAGGTTGGCTCATGGAAGAGTTCATAATGGTGACAACCACCTCTCCATTGCTTACTCTCCTGAGCTACCTTTAGTTTTGTTAAATAAACTCTTTAGGTTTTTTGTTTGTTTGTTTAAGCATTCATAATGTCCAGTAGCTTCTCTGGAAAAGAATCCCAACTTGTGGCCTGAACTTCTGTATAAGGCGTGGAGGCACACAGGCAGGAAGGCTGGTGGGTGGTCTTGCTGTGTGTCCTGCTCTTCACTCCCTGACTGTGTCTGCCACCTCAGGGAGAGAGCATTGGGCATCTGGCTCTGAACTGGGGTGAGGAATGGCCAGGGGCCAACAGCCGTGATTTACCCCTTTTGCTTCACATCCTGTTCTTTTTTTCTTTTACTTAACATTCTGGTAACTTCTTTCATATGTCTTTTCTTCTTTTGTTCCTTTACTGGCGGAATAAGAGTTTTAGAGGACCTGAGTTTCTTTTCTTTGCTTTTGTTTTTTGAGCTTTTATTGTGGCTTGCACTCAGGGCCTCAACCCTCACTTGGCTATTTTGCTCAAGGCTAGTGCTCCATCACTTTAGATATGGCTATACTTGCAGGAGTGGAGTGTAGAAAGGGGTATAAGCTGTTTATCTGTGGGGGTTTGCCGAGTTTTAAAATAAAGACCATATAGTAAATACTTTAGGCTTTGCAGGCCTTGGGTCAGTTGTGCCTGCTGATTTCTACAGACTGATGTACCTGGACAATGGTTAATGACTGGGCTGGGCAGCCTCTGTTATAAGCAAGTCACCATGTTTAAATGCAAGTTCAGCATGAGCACTGGCGTGTTTTCTGCAGGTTTTCCTTATTTTTTAAGGAAGAGATAGTATTCCTGTAAATTGATGACTATATTTTCATCCTTCTCATTTTATGCCTCTTAATTCATTAACAATATCTCTTATCTGTCATTCCAGAGAGTTTGTGGATATTCAGGTTATCAGGAGCACACATTCAAAAGAATATCGGGAATCTGTATTTTTAAAATATCTTACAGTGCTTTTTTTTTTTAATCTGAAAAGTTTCAAAATCAGGCTGGGAATATGGTTTAGTAATAGAATGCTTGCCTAGTATGCATGAAGCCCTGGATTCAATTCCTCAGTACCACATAAGCAGAAAAGGCTGGAAGTAGAGCTGTGGCTCAACTGGTAGAGTGCTAGCCTTAAGCCAAAGGAGCCTAGGGACAATGTCCAGACCCATAGTTCAAGCCCCAGGACTCACAAATATATATATAACAATTAAAATCTTGCATATTGGGCTGGGAATGTAGGCTAGTGGTACAGAATGCCAGCGTGGCATATATAAGATCCTAGGTTCAAGTCTCAGCACTGCAGGAAAAAAAGTTTTACATCATCTTCAGTAAGTCACCAATAAACCTTTTTCATGCATGAATATTTAATAGAATTTCAGAAAAATAAATTGATATGAATAAGTCATTGTAGTCTTCATTTCCACTTCTTTTCATGTTTACAAAATATAAAAAGTTTTGGAGAATTTGTAAATCAAGGCACTAACATTTTGGTCAAGAAAGCCTCAACTGTTTGACTTACCAGCTTTTAATAATTTACTCAAAAGACAGGTTCATGGCATAAAAGGTTGCTTTTAAGCCAGGCGCTAATGGCTTATACTTGTTATCCTAACTACTCAGGAGCTGAGATCTAGGAATCAGGGTTTGAAGCCAGGCCAGACAAGAAAGTCCATGAGACTCTTATCTACACACACACACACACACACACACACACACACAGGCCAGGCCAGACAAGAAAGTCCATGAGACTCTTATCTATACACACACACACACAAGTGGAGCAGTGGCTTAAGTGGTAGGACATTAGTCTTAAGCAAAAAAGCTCAGAAACAGTGTCGGGACCCTGTGCCCCAGAACTCAACAAGTAAAAATTACCTAGCTCTCCTACTTTAATGATACAGTTATTTGACAGTTCTTCCAGTTTGCTTGGGGTCGATACAGATAGCATTTTACTAGTTACAGCTGTATCTAACAGTGGGTCACAGCAGAATGTGAAAAAGTACCACTAAGTTCTGTATAAATTGTTGAAGAGTCTTTTGAACAATTTGTACTACAAGTTGTATTTTTTTTCTTGTAGGTCGTGGGGCTTAAACTCAGGTCCTGTCTGAGCTCTTTTACTCTAGGCTAGCACTTTGAGCCACAGTTCAACTTCTAGTTTTCTGGTGGTTTATTTGAGATAAGGGTTTCACAGCCAGGCACTGGTGGCTCATGCCTGTAATCTTAACCACTCAAGAGGTTGAGATCTGAGGATCACAGTTCAAAGCCAGCATGGGCAGCAAAGTCCATGAGACTCTTATCTCCAATAAACCATGAGAAAACTGGAAGTGGCACTGTGGCTCAAGTGGTAGAGCTTTAGCCTTGAGCTGAAGAGCTGAGGGACAGTGCCCAGGTCCAGAGTTCAAGTCCCACAACTGACAAAAAAAAAAAAAAGTTTCACAGACTTTCCTGCCCAGGCTAGTTTTTTTTGTTTTGTTTTGTTTTGTTTTTGCCGTTCGTGGGGCCTGAACTCTGGGCCTGGGCGCTGTCCCTCAGCTCTTCAGCTCAAGGATAGTGCTCTACCACTTGAGCCACAGCGCCACTTCCAGCTTTTTCTGCTTATGTGGTGCTGAGGAATCGAACCCAGGGCCTCATGCATGCAAGGCAAGCACTCTACCACTGAGCCACTTTCCCAGCCCCCCAGGCTGGTTTTGAACCATGACCTCAAATCTCAGCCTCCTGAGTAACTAGGATTACAGGTGTGAACCTAGCAAGACAGACAGTTTTGTTATGCATACTGTTTAAAAAAAAAAAAGAAATATTTACAAATCTTAAAAGGCTGAACTCTGAGCTTGCTAATTGTTGGTTTATGACCTCTTTTACTCACACTTCACAGAAAGAATGGTATATTACATATTGCTTGGTTTGTTTGTGGGGTTTTTTGTTTTTGGTTTTGTTTTTGCCTGTCCTGGGGCTTGAACTCAGGGCCTAGGCACTGCCCCTGAGCTCCTTTTGCTCAATGCTAGCACTCTACCACTTGAGCCACAGTACACAGCTTTTTCTGTGTATGTGGTACTGAGGAATTGAACTCAGGGCTTCATGTATGCTGGGCAAAAACTCTACCACTGAGCCACATTCTCAGCTCTGTTTGTTTGTCTTGAGATAGGATCTCATTATGTGGCCCAGGATGGGCTGAGACTCACAATCCTCTTCCTTGCATCTCTAATGCTGAGATTACAGATTTGCACCATTATACTTGGTTTATTGCAAAAATCTTTGCTTAAGGGATTACTCTTTCTGGTGTTTGTGTCTTAGATCATAAGGTGCCATAATTTATTAACCCGTCTCTACTGATAATCTACATTTTGTTTAGCATTTTGCTGTTTAGAAACAATGATGGTTTAAAAAAAATGATGGTATTACTTTAAGATCCAAACCTCTTTTTTAATATTTATTTTATAATTGTATTATTGTTTATGTGGCACTGAGGAATCAAACCCAGGGTCTCATGCATGCTAGGCAAGCACTCTACCATGTGAGTCATACCTCTACTTCTAGCCTTTTGCTGGTTAGTTGGAAATGGAGTGTTATAGACTTTTCTGCCCAAGCTGACTTTGAACCACAATTCTCAGAGCTCAGTCATCTGAGTAGCTAGGATTACAGGTATGGACCACAAATATCTTACCCAAAGTTGTTTTCTTAAGTGTTTTTTTTTTAAATAATATATCATTTATGACTTTGGCCTGAAGGCCAATATGCCACTTGAGTTTATATTAAACTGCACTCTCAAAATTGGCTTTCCATTTCCTATCTAGTTTTTAAACCTCTTTCTTATTGCAGTGTCAGCATAGTTTCTGAGATCACAGTTTTAATCTTCCCCATAATGAACTTTTCTCTTGTCCCCACAGTGTGAAAATTGCACCAGGAGCTGTTGTGTGTGTAGAAAGTGAAATCAGAGGGGATGTGACTATAGGTAAGAAAATGGTTTGTTAATGTTATTTCTCAAGAACTGATGTGATGTAACATAGTTTAGTCTTCCTCTTTATTTTTTTACGTATATGTGTCTGTATACATATATATATTGAGTGTGTATATGTATACACATCTTACCTATCATGGAGTTCTGTTCCAGCGACCTTGCCATAGGTGAAAATCTGCAAAGTGTCAATAAGTGAACCAAATACTATATATTAAGGGACGACTACACAACTTTGCTACTTCGTGGATTTTCACCTATCATGGGGGTCTCTGGAACGTAGCTCCCACTATAGGTGAGGGATCACTATTTTTTGTTTTTAATCCACAATACAGTGAAGCCAAAATAAGTGAGCCGCGACATAGCAAGGGAACGACTGTACATATATGTATGTACATACACACACATACGCAGTGTGTGTACGTATGTGCTTGATGCTGCTCATCTCTCCCTCTACCCCCAGGGCCTTAAGCATGCTAAATGAGCCCCCTGTCCCCAGCCTCATATTACCTTTTTTTTTTTTGGTTTAGTTGGTCATAGGGCTTGAACTCAGGGCCTGGGTGCTATCTCTGAGCTCTTTTGCTCAAGGTTCGTACTCTACCACTTTGAGCCACAGCTCCACTTCTGGTTTTCTGGTGGTTAATTGGAGAGAAGAGTCTCATGAACTTTCCTGCCCAAGCTGGGTTGACCCATCAGCACCTGGCATATTACACTTGTTTTAAGAAGCAAAACCTACATGTTAAGAAGATTCAGAGTCCTCCATGTTCTTATATGGTTTTCATTATGCGTGTTTCTTATCTTTTTCACACTCAGGCCTATTTCTTTTATTGTGAATAAACCTGAGAATTTTCCAGAGTTATTTAGGTAATCTTTTCTGCCATGGTTGCATTTGATATAAAATACCTCTAATCTTGGGCTAGAAATGTGGCTTAGTGGTAGAGTGCTTGCCTAGCATGCGTGAAGCCCTGGGTTTGATTCCTCAGTACCATATAAACAGAAAAGGCCAGAAGCAGAGCTGTGGCTCAAGTGGTAGAATGCTAGCCTTGAGCAAAAGAAGGTCAAGGACAGTGCCCAGGCCCTCAGTTCAAGCCCCAGGACTGGCCAAAAAAATAAATAAAAATTTTAATAATAATATATATGTAATCTTTTGATTGCTATTGATTCATTTTTTCTTAACCCTCTGACAAAGAGCCTCCTGGGCAATGTAAAGTGAAGTCAAAACTGAGAGTGGAAATGAGTTCTAATCACAACTCTTTCCACCATATCTCACTTTTCATTTTAGCACTTTTACTCTTCATGTTTTTTCTTACATTACTAGAAAAACTGGTTTGAATATTTTTAGATTGTGCTGTAGAGTTGAAGATTTGAGTACTTAATAAACTGTTCTCTGGGTTAGTAACAGTAAACTCAAGGTGGTTTAATTGATAGAGTTTTCAAAATATTTTGTATAATTTTCTATGTTCTAGTCATTTAAACTTTTACAAATTATTCCTTTCTGAAATATTTCAGAAAGAAAACAATTTTTATTTGCTGTGTTTCAAGTTATTTGTTTATTGTTTTATGCTGGTATTTGGTATTGAACTTAGAGCCTTGGTTCTGTCCCTGTGGCTTTTTTGCTCAAGGCTAGCACTCTACCACTTGATCCACAGCTCCACTTCCAGTCTTTTGGTGGCTAATTGGAAATTAGAGTCTCTGTATTTTCCTTCCCAGGCTGACTTTGAACCTCAAATCTCAGCCTCCTGAGTTGCTAGGATTACAGGTGTGAGCCAGTGGGTAAATAATATTTTATAGTATTATGCTTGTTTTTAATTAGCTGTCTGGATTTGTGGGCCATGAATCATTTCCTGTAAGTCTTCATCTGAGAGTTGAAGAACATTCAGAAAGTGACCTCCAAGCACAGGTCTGTGGTTCGTTAGAAGTATTAGGCCATGATAGGCCATGGAAATGGGAAGGCAGTACAGGGTACTATGGACAGGCTTGCCCTGTAGGCACTTCATCCCTTAGCTTTGCCCAGCCCAGGTTGAATACACACAAAACGCCTCCCTTTTGCAGGAATCTTTTTCAGTAAGGCAGAACAGTGGCTTTGTTTGTAATGCTGCCCCACAGGTTCATAAGTCAAAGGAATTGTTTCATTTTTAAAAGAGCACTTGGGGATGTTTGAACTGTGGATATGAATTGTGGACATGAAAATGTACTCAGAGATTACTTTCTGTGACAAAGGGAGACTAGGAAACGTGTCCTTGACCAAATGTGGGAAATGAAATGTCACGCAAGGCACGTCTTTCTGGCTGCACTGCCTCAAGCCCAGCCAAGCACTTAAGAAAATAATTTATCCGCCAGTTAAAGCAGCTCCAGCTCCAGACACATTTCTCCAAACAAGGAGATAAACCAAATAGGATTTCAGCATATTCGGTAAGAAAACACACAAACTGCCTTGCCAGAAAGAGTTCCAAGAGGTTCACAAACAGCATTAAAAGGAAAGGAAAAAGAAACTTTCCATGGTGCCAGATTTTTATTTTTAAATTTTAACCTTAGGACCCCAAGAACTAGCTTGAATTGAGACCCATTCTAGTTTGCTCCCCAGGAGCAAGCAAACTGCCCAGATTTGGTGTGCTGTCACCCTCCGTGCTTGAACCCCCAGCTTCCAGCCCTGACTCCCCCCATGCCCCAGCCCGGCTGTTACACAGTGAAGTGTGTGTGCCACACTCTAGCCCTTGCCCTAGAGGCGGGGTCTCTGTTCTGTTACTGCTGCAGGATTATTTACTGTCACCTCACAGCTCAATAACTGGCATCTTTGTCTAGCCTGTAGTTTAGCAATGCTGCCAGCAGGTGGAGCTGGTGTCTTAAATCACAGGCCTCACCTAAATTGCTGCGTCCATTCATAACCAGGACTTGGCCATTTATTTACCTATCAAATAACCAAGAATGAGAAATAATTTCAAATCCTGGTTAAAGCAGCTCAGGCTCAACCAGGTACCAATGGCTCACACCTGTAATCCTAGTTACCTCAAGAGGCTGAGAGCTGAGGATCGTGGTTCAAAGCCAGCCAGGGCAGAAAAGTCCATGCGACTCTTATCGCCAGTAAACCACTCAGAAAAAGCCGAAGTGGTACTATGGCTGAAGTAGTGGAGTCTTAGCCTTGAGCACAAACAGGCTCAGGGACAGCTCCCAGCCCCTGAGGTCAAGCCCCAGGACTAACAAAAAACAAAACAAACAAAAAAAGCAGCTCAGGCTCTATTTTTAAATATGGTACAAGACATCTGATATGTGCCCACCGCATGGACAACTTGAGAAGCTTCCCAGGACCCCATCTTCTGTCCTGATTAGAATTTGCTTGGGAAGTTTTACTTTGGCAGCCAGAGTGACTGGGAAGTCTCGGTGTCACTTTGGACTATGCATCCTGTCTTCTACCACCACCACGGCCACCCTCCTGCCATCCGTCTCCCCAAATAAGATGCAGTTCTCTGAGCAGCAGGAAAACCTGTGCTTATTTTCATGGTTGTTGTGAGTGAGCACATTGCTAGTTTTCAAAATGATAAAGTTTGTGTTTTTCTTTTTCCTTTTCTTCTGGTGCTGATGATCAAACACAGAATGTTCCATAGGACCTTGCATCTGTGAAGTACACACTCTATGCCTGAGCTACACCTCTAGTCCAGCACCTTTCCATTTTCCATGAGACATAAAATGCTGCATGTTTGACTGTCATTAGCAGAAAATTATGTTTAATAAGTTGAATACTGAATTTTATGGACAATGTCACCTTCCTGACCCCTCCCTGCCTCACATTTAGGGTCAGTTACTGCCTGTCACTGTTTACCAGTAGAAATAGCCTTAGTTAAGCCCAGCATAGAGAGGCCAAAGCAGGAGGGTCCTATGTTTGAGGACCTCCTGGGCTACATTTAAATAATAAATAAAACCAAAAAAGAAAAACAGCAAAAGAAATGGAGCAGCCTTGTCTGGGAGGTGAGGAGAATGGATACTAGAGACAGGCTAGCAGGTATTTTCCCAGAAATAGTTTCATTGTCAGCCAAATGTGGCTGCAGCAGATGACAGGCAGGAAAGAGTGTGTAGGTTTCCAGCCTGAGATCGGGGTAGGTATCACTCCTGCTCTTGAAGAAGCTTCTCCGAGTTCCCTCGTTTGAGAGTGGGAACATTGCCTTAGGTCTTCCAATGCCAGCATCATAGGAACACAGTGTTCAGCTTGTTTCCTCCCAGTGGGCATTTTTGTATGGGACAATGCTTCAGAAACAAGGCTGAGGTTATAGCCCATGTAACCCATATTTAAATACACGCATCCATGTACCCTAGTCAAAAGTGGCATCCTGTGGTGTGGGAGAGCTTGACATTGTCTGCAGAGTGCCTTGCCTTGCTGAGACAAAGAGAAAAAGGGAATCCGTCCTTACTTCCAACTATGTGCCAGGTTCTGTGTCCAGCATCATCTCATCTACCCTACCACAGCCCTGCAGGTCTGACACTCATTACCCGCATTTCCCACTGAGATTGTGAGATAGAGGCTGAGCCAGAGCTGTCTGGTTCTGATGCCTGTGTTAGTTCATTTGTCTTGGCTCCAGAGTTGGCACTAACTAATGAATGAGATAGTCTGTAAAGTACCCAGCGCGGTGCCTGGCACATACTTAGAACACGTTCCTCCCAACAGCCTCACCCACCTCAGTCACCTCCCCACCTGCTGGAAACATAGCTTCCACTGATAATTTCTTCTTAACTGATATTTTGAACAGGACCACGGACGGTGATCCACCCTAAAGCACGAATTATTGCGGAGGCTGGGCCCATCATTATTGGCGAAGGGAACCTAATAGAAGAACAAGCCCTGATCATAAATGCGTGAGTAAAAGCTCACAGGTACTTTGCACTCACTTCCAACTGTCTGGGGACCTTTTACACCTGACATGTGGAATGCCCATGATTTTAAAATTAGAGAAACATTTCAACATAAAGGAATGAGGAACCTGCAAGCCAGATGGGGAAAGGCTTATCCAAGGCAAGACAACTCATTGGTGGCTAATTAGCATCTGGTAAATTGTCTGTGTGTGGTAATCATCCCCTTCTGTGTCATTTTCTCATCTACCTCTTAATCAGTTCCTGAGCCTGTCCAATGTCCAAGGGCCGTACATAACACCCTGAAGAGAGGTTTTGGGTGAGTTCTTGGCGCTGGTTGGAATGTTCTCTCAGGCCTGAACTCATAGCTCACCTCTAATACGTCTTCACATGTATAACACCCAGAATTACAGTGAACAAATTTGGAGTCCTGGAAGCAAGTTTTAAACTTCAAAGACAAAAGGAAAATAAAGTACTACACTATGTACATGATCTCTGAATGGAGACTATAGTACCCATGAAATTTTCATAAGCATGTCTAGGTCTTTCTAGATAAAATTTTGGGAAGCAAGTCAAGCTTATACCTAATGTGCAGCCACAATGCATGGAATTTGTAGAATAACTTTTGAATATTTAGCTGTGATAAATAAGACTGATTTGTCTGAATTCTTACTTAGGACTTAGGAGGTTCTTACAAAATTAAGCAATTTCTCTTTATAGTACCTTTGGCCCCTTTAGTAAAGTCAGCTGATAGCAGTGGTGCTATGCAGTGGCTCACCTGTGAGGTCAAAGCCTCCTCACAGTACAAGTGTTTTATCTTCTACTCATTTCAGCTAACTACTAATACCCAAAATAATTATGTGAATATCTGTTTACCTTGGACAATCTTGAAGTATTTGGTAAGGATGGGAAATTTTCAAGTCAGGCATGATTTTGATTCTAATTTAACAAGCTAAAAGTATAGTCAGCTCCTACCACCTTATCCAAGAAAGACTCTCTGAACTTCAAGTTTAGGAAATAAAGGAGCCAGTGGCGGTGACTCATGCCTGTAATCCTAGCTACTCAGAAGACTGAGATCATGGTTCAAAGCCAGCCTAGACAGGAAAAGTCCATGACACTCTTATCTCCAATTAAGCACCAAAAATGCCACATGAGGAGCTGTGGCTCAAGTGCTAAACTTCTTTTACATTTCTGTGATTCTGTTCAACTCAGAATCAGTGTACTCCAGCATATAGGAGAAATGATTTGCTTGGCTCAAGAAATAACTGATGTCATTATGTATTTAAGTTCAATAAAACTAATTGAGAGAATTAACCTAAATTCTCAAATAGGAGGAAAATTGATTATTGTGTTACTGATTCTTAGGTTTGTTTTGTTTTGTTTTTTGTATTACATCAACTTTATTCTCAGAGCAACCTGTGTGAGTTAACAAACCCTCACATTGCCAACTGTTGTAGGACTCATACTGTGTTACTTTTTGATGCCTTTTTTTTTCTTTTCATAGTTACCCAGATAATATAACTCCTGACACTGAAGATCCAGAACCAAAACCTATGATCATTGGAACCAATAATGTGTTTGAAGTTGGCTGCTGTATCCTTTATAGTAATTACCATAATTAACCCAGATCTCTCCCCTGGTATAAGTGTCCTAATTTGTCTATCAAATATATTTCTACTGTTGAGGTTTTAATATAAAACTTTCCCTACCAGCTTCTGTGTTTGCTACTCAGCAAGTGGTGCTATTTTAGTAGGTTCTGGTAACAAGAGATGTCATAGCAGGAGGAAATAGTCACTAAGGGTAGATTTTTGAAGATTATACCCATTTCCTAGTCTCTATTTTGCTCTCTTCTTCCTGTCCACCATAAAGTGAAGAAACAAGTCCTCCACATGTCCCTGCTGCCCTTATGTTCTTCCCAAGCAAGCAAGAATAGAACTCTGTTTTGTTTTGTTTTGTTTTTTGGGGGGAGGGATCCGGTTGTGGGGCCTGAACTCTGGACCTGTGCGCTGTCCCTCAGCTCTTCAGCTCAAGGCTAGCACTCTACCACTTGAGCCACAGCGTCACTTCCGGCTTTTTCTTTTTGCTTATGTGGTGCTGAGGAATTGAACCCAGGGCCTCATGCATGCAAGGCATGCGCTCTACCACTGAGCCACCTTCCCAGCCCCCAGAACTCTGTGAAACTGAACCAGAGTAAATCTTTCCTGTTTTTAGATGCTTGTGTCTGGTATTTGGTCTCAGCCACCCATGTATAATATATATTATGATTACATTGATAAGAGTAGACCCTCAAAGTCTTTATAAATAGACTCACAAAGTATTTAAAAAAATCTTTTCTGGGGGCTAGAACTATAACTCAGTGCATAGTATATCCTTTGTGTATTTGATCTTTAGTACCACAAAAAAGAAAAATATTCCTCCTGTTGTGAGTAACTCATTCTCTCTCTCTCTCTCTCTCTCTCTCTCTCTCTCTCTCTCTCTCTCTCTCTCTCTCTCTCTCTCACACACACACACACACACACACACACACACACTTATCTCTATATGAACATTTGAAAGTTACTGACAGATAACAGAAGCTGAGAAGAAGTAGACACAAAAATTAGTTTGGACTTCTGTACTGATTCAAGAACCATGTCTTTGTCAGTTTAGATCCTGTATCATTTTGGGTACATTACTTTATATTTTCTTATTCAAGAAAATGATTGGGTGGGACAGTTTTTGTGTGTGTGTGTGTGCCAATCTGGGGGCTTGAACTCAGGGCCTAGACTCTGTCCCTGAATATTTCATTTTTTATGTGTTATTTTAGTTTATCTACCAGAGTGTTCACTTTTGGGGGCAGGGGGTGGGCTGTCACTGGGCTTGAACTCTGGGCTTGGGCACTGTCCCTGAGCTCTTCAGCTGAAGGTTAGCACTGCACCACTTGAGCCACAGCACCATGTCCAGTTTTCTGGTGGTTCATTGGAGATAAGAGTCTCACAGACTTTCCTACCGAGCTGGCTTTGAACTGCGATCCTCAGCTGTCTGCTTCCTGAGTAGCTAGGATGGCAGTAGCTAGGCTCACTGAGGTGAGCCTCCAGTGCCCGGCTTTCACCACTTCTTTGTTGGACTTTTTTTTTTTTTAATTCTGAAAAGATAATAAAATCTTAAGTCTGAAAACAATGTTTAATTCTGAAAACAATGTTTAAGTGATTTGGTAGTTTTGACTTTCTTTAAACAGCTGTGAAAATATGCTCATAAAATCAGAAGATAAGGTACTCTTTTTAACAAGTAGTTTTGTTGTTATTGTTGGTCATGGGACTTGAACTCAGGGCCTAGGCACTGTCCCTAACTCTTCTGCTAGTAGTCTATTACCTTGAGCCACAGCCCCACTTCCAGTTTTCTGGTGGTTAATTGGAGATCAGATTCTCACAAGGACTTTTTCCACTTGGGCTGGCTTCAAACAGTGATCCTCAGCCTCCTGAGCAGCTAGGATTACAGGCGTGAGCCACTGTTACCCTGCAAAAAAGTACTTTTATAAAAGTATTCCTTTTGAAAAGCATCAGAGTCATTTATTTAAACCTAGAAATATTTATGGTTAAGGACTAAAACTTGCCTACAGAATACCCTGAGCAAAGAATTCTGGCAAGGGTAAACCTATGTCACCCTTCCCACGCTCTGCGCCCTGGTACTGTTAAAGGAGAGACATGTTGTATTAGTAGGAAAGAAGGGTGATCATATTTTAAATATTTACTTAAGTCTGGCTTACAGATTCCCAAGCCATGAAAATGGGAGATAACAATGTCATTGAATCAAAAGGTAAGCTATGTTCAGAGCTTTCTTGTCATAGTGATTGCCTCCTTTGTCTTGGCCTGGGAAACAGTCTAAGCACAAACTCTGAAAAGATGGTATGCTTGGAAGTGGACTAAAATCATTCTTAGACTAATTGTCTCAAAAGAGCCTAATCTAGTTATGTGGTTATCTGAGAATGTGGTTAAATACATTAAGTTAAAAAGTCAGAGGTATACAGCTAAGTTGGGATTGGATTAAACTATAAAAAAAGATTTGGAAAAGATCTTTCTGCTAACTGTAAGCCTCAGTGACATTTTAGTTGATTGGTGTTATTGTAAAATTAAAGAAAAAAAAATCTCAGTTTCTACAGCATTTGCTCTCTTTAATTTCAAAACTACTTTATCCTACCCAATCAGAAACAAATACTATGTACTGACAACATTGAGCCAGCCAGGGGATTAAGTTAAGTCACTAGCACTGTGGGAATCAGCTCCAAGAGCTTGTCCCTACCAGAGTGCAGGAAGAAGCTGAAGATGACACTGTAGGACACTGGCTTATCTTTCTTGGTCCTGATTGGCATGAAAGACAATGCTTCTTTTCTTGAAACTAGCAAAATCATTCTTTTTGTAATCTACTTTATGCCTTTTATTTTAAATTTGCATAACAGCTATCACTGTTGTCATCTTTGGCATTTTCCATGTATTGTATGCACACGGTGTGTCAGACCTGGGCCCATACCCTCCATCTGTTACCTCACTGATCCTGAAAGCACTCTGTCATGAAGTAGGGTGGGCTCTTCAATTTAACTTGGGCTCATAGACTCTACAGTGACTTGGCCCACGCCACACACTAGTTAGCAGCAGAACTGTCTTCCGTATCCCACTGGTGTGCACTATTTGCTTCTGTGTTATACAGTCTACATATACTAAAAGAGTTGTGATCATATCATGTCTTTGGTTGCACTTTCTGTTTTGACTGCAGCATACGTGGGCAGGAATGTAATACTGACAAGTGGCTGCATCATCGGGGCTTGTTGTAACCTAAACACTTTTGAGGTCATTCCTGAGAATACAGTGATCTATGGTGCAGACTGCCTTCGCCGGGTGCAGACTGAGCGACCACAGGTACTTGGACCACTCCTAAAAAAAGAGTTCTATCTAGGCCAATCTCTCCTGCAGTACCATCTCCCTAATAGTTGTGATGGTGATTAGATTTACTGTTGAAAAAACAGATAATTAGTGGCCAAGGGTGTAGCGCAGGAATAGTGTTTGTTTAACACGTGTGAAGCCCTGGGTTCAATTTCAGCACCTAAAAAGAAAAAGTAAAAAGATAAATAAAAAGCTGAGCACTAGTGGCTCAAGCCTGTAATCTGGCCTACTCAGGAAGCTGAGATCTGAGGATCACAGTTCCAAGTCTATCTCCAATTAACCACCAGAAAACTGGAAGTGGTGCTATGGCTCAAGTGGTAGGGCATTAGCCTTGAGCTTAAATGCTGAGGGACAGTGCCCAGGCCCAGAGTTCAAGCCCCACAACTGACAAAAAAAAAAGAAAAGAAAAGAAAAAGATTCATAAAATAAAACATTAGAGGACCATTACTAAAACTTGGACTTATCTGCAGCTTACTTATTGAGTCCTCATGTTACTATAAAAGATAAAGATCACAGTGGTGTTAATTATAAGAAGAGAAAATCCGGAGTTGCTGTTCCTGGTTTGGAAATGCATCACCAAACCTCGCAAATCATGTTTATTCACTCCTAAAATATGAATCCTCAGGATGAAGGATGACCCTTGAATCTGGAAATTTGAGTCTGTTTATTAGCTTATTAAAATAACACAGCTTAGTCATAAACACTATTTTTAAAGAGGCAAATGTGTTTATTTTCTTGGCTTATAAAAAATAAGTCCCTCTTAATAACCCAAATCACGAATAATAAAAGAATATATGTTTGGAATTTAATGTTAAAATAGAAGACAACAAGATAGATCATTTGGGAACTTTCTTTACACATGAGATATCTAGCTTGAATTTCTCAGCCTCATTGCTTTGCATATTCAACATTCACCTCTTCAGTTTCCTTTCTCCACCAAAAGAAAATATTTTCAACACATTTATCTCTTTGCCTCTGAGTCTTAACCGCGTTTATCAGTAATTAATTCTTTCTGGGTTGCTCTATTTTTGTAATGTTTGGCTTTATTATTGTTACTATTCTCAAGTAGTACTATTTTTCTTCATAATAGCAAAAATGATAGGAGCGTGAGAAATAAAGCTGGAGTTAGGAAAGGAGTTTAGAATTAAATGAGAAGACTATCTCATTTCATTTGGTTTAATTTGTAAAGGGTATACAACACTATTTTCCAAATTGCACTTATCATAGGATACATTGAATTCTATTTAAAAGACAGATTCCCCCAGACTTTGAGAATCATGGGTAGGGACCTAAAAATCCCTGGTTTCCACAAGAATCCCAAGTGAGTGCATAGTTGGGGCAAGTGTTGTTTGTGGTGGGAGCCAGCGGAAGGTGCCATGCCTCAGCCACATGGGAGACAACCAACTGTCCTCCCACCATTCTGCTTAAGGATCTTTGTGTAATTGCAGTTTGGCCCTTCTTTATTAGCAAACTGAGTACATTGTAACTTTAACAAAGAAACAAGCACATAAACAAAAGTAAGTCATTGGCAATCATTTCTGAACCCCATGGCCTACAATAATCATTTCTACCTGGTATTCTGATTTGACTTTCTGCAATCAGTTTTAATTTTCTTTTCTTTTTAGCCCCAGACACTACAGCTGGATTTCTTGATGAAAATCTTGCCAAATTACCACCATCTGAAAAAGACAGTGAAGGGAAGCTCCACTCCTGTTAAGAACTAGGAAGAGTTGGGTGTCATGACAATGTGCATCCTTGACTGCTGCCAGTTTCCACAAGTAACACATGTTGACATACTGTAAGACTGAGCTAGAGAGAACAGTAATGGATTTTTCCTGTTAACTGTTCTTTATAATTGATAGAAAATGGGTTATGCATAAGAGAGAATAAATGCATCGTTAATCTCTGAGCTTGGCTTGCCTCACTGAACATGATTTGTTCTAGGTTCATTCCTTTTCCTGCAAATGACACAATCTTATTCTTTCTAATGGATGAATAAAATTCCATTGTGTATAGTTAGCACATTTCTTTGATCCACTCATCTATTCTAGGGCATCTGTGCTATTTCTATAATTTGGCAATTGTAAATTAGCATAGCAGTGAACATGGATGTACAAATATCTTTACAGTTCTCTGACTTGTAACATTCTGGGTAGAGGCCCAAGAGTGGTATTATCCCTCATATTGTAATTGTGAAGAGAAAAACTGTGATTAAATTTCTAAAGTGATGGTACCAGTCAGTCTAATTGTTCCAAAATGGAGTGATTTGATTTTTGTAAGAATGCTTATGACTCTCATTGGGCTGTACTGTGGTGGACTGAGCATAGAGCTTTTCAAAAAAGGAGACCATCACATAAATGCCTTGGTCTTGATAAATACTGTTCACTTTTCAACTCTTGAAGATCAATTCAGAATTTTCAGGTAACAGATCAGAAAAAAATGTTGCCTTGGAAATCCTGGTGAACACATTTAATTCTTTCCTAATTCTCATTTGTTCACTATTCCTCTCATAAAATTTACTCTCTGGCCTCTCATGTGACTTTCTTCCTTATCTCTGTGTTGAATTCTTCTACAGTGCTGGCCTTAAGTATTTTCTGCACTGCTGACTTAGTGGTCATGAATTGCATTAGCTTGTGTTATCTTAGAAGGTCTTTATTTCTCTACCAATTTTAAGGATTAACTTTGCTGGATATAGTAATCTTGGTTGGCAGTTATTCTTAGAGCTTTAAATATATCACTACATGCTTTCCTGGCTTTTAGCATTTCTGCTGAGATGTCTAATGTAGTTTTAATGAGTTTGCCTTTGTCAGTTAAATTGGTGTTTTTCTTTTGCAGCTTTTAATATTCTTTGTTTGTCCTGTAGTCTTGGCATTGTGATGTGGAGAGATTCTTTTCTGGCCTTTTCTACTAGTGTTCTGAATGACTTCTCTCCTTAGATGTATATCTTTCCCTTGATTTAGGAAATTTTCTGCCGTAATTTTATTCAATAGGTTTCCTATGCCTTTAATATATATTTCACATCCTTCTTCTACCTTGTGGATTCTTAGGTTTGCTTTGTTTTGGTTTTTTGTGCTGGTTCTGGGACTTGAACTCATACCTAGTTGCTGTTGCTGAACTTTTTATGCAGGAGGCTAGAGGTCTGCTACTTGAGCCACAAGTCCTTTCTGGCTTTTTGGTGGTTAATTGGATTTAAAAGTCTTACAGACTTTTCCGTCTGCATTGGCTTCAAACCTTGATCCTCAGATCTCAGCCTCCTGAGTAGAAAGGATTACAGGTATGAGCCACTGGTGGTGCATTGTAGGTTTGTTTTACTGTTCATGTTTCAGAGTTCTAGAAAATTATGGTCATGCTCTTTTTTCTTAATTGTTTTCTGAATGTAATATTTTCTCAACTTTGTGTTTGATCCCTGATATTTATTGGCTCTGCTTGAACTGGTCTGTTGGAGTTACTTTCAACTGTGGTTTTTATTTGATTTATCAAGTTTTTTATTTCCAGTTTTTCAGGGAAGGAGGAGTTCCTAGAATGTCAATTTCCTTGCTGTATTTTTCATAAATCTTGCTCCCTTTCTTGTCCAGTCTTCAGTTGACTTCCTTACTCAGTGGCTTAGTGGTAGAGTGCTTGCCTTGCATGCATGAGGCCCTGGGTTTGATTCCTCAGCACCACATAAGCAGAAAAAAACAGAAGTGGCTCTGTGGCTCAAAGTGGTATAGCACTAGCCTTGAGTTAAAGAGCTGAGGGACAGAGCCCAGGCCAGAGTTCAGGCCCCACAACTGACCAAAAAAAAAAGATTATTTATTCTAGGCATCAGTGGCTAACACCTATAATTCTAGCTACTCAGGAGGCTGAGATCCAGGGTTTATGGTTCTATGCCAGCCCAGGCAGGAAAGTGCATGAGACTCTTATCTACTACTCAGAAAAAGCCCGAAGTGGTTCTGTGGCTTAAATGAGAGGCTAGAACACTAGCCTTGAGGACAAAGAGGCTCAGGGACAGCACCCAGGCTCTTCGCTCAAGCCCCAAGACTGGCAAAAAAAAAAAAAAAAGAAAAAGATTATATGGAGTGAAGATGTGAGAAATTGATAGGGGTAGAGCACAACAAATAGCAACCAAAAAAAATTTTTTTAAGTCATTTCTGTCTGAGAAGATAATGGCTTTCCTTAGCCCCACCTGGTTGTCTTTTGTCATTTACTTTAGGGGATGGGGTTAAGCTGTTGTTCTCTGTGAAATCTAAACAAGTTGGATGGAAAAGTACAATTGCAAGCTGAGTCCCATCTTGCCTTCCCTGCTAGGTTGAATTTCAGTGCAGGAGCCAGTGAACCTCAGCCTCGACACATGCGTGTCAGCTTGCAGCCTCAAGGGATGCCTCCCACACCAGAGATGCTCCACCAATGTGGTTGTGCCATCAAAAACAAAAAAAAAAAAATTGTCAGTCTTGAGCTTGAACTCAGGGCCTGGGCACTGTCCTTAAGCTTCTTTTGCTCAAGGCTAGCACTCTACCACTTCAGCCATAGCACTTTTTTCTATTATGTGGTAATGAGGAATCAAACCAGGCTTCATGCATGCTAGGCAAGCATTCTATCACTAAGCTACATTTCTAACTCCTCAGAAATTCTTGAGCAGCTTTCTATTTGTCCACCAATCTTTCTGGCCTTCTTTTAATTAAAAAAAAAAAAAAAAAGAACCCAAGGCTTCCCAATTGCTAGGCAATTGCTCTACCTCTTGAGTCACGCCTCCGTTCCCATTTTGCATTGGTTATTTTCAAGGTAAAGCCTTTCAAGGCTTTATGCACAGTCCAGCTTGAGCCGCTACTGTCCTTTTGGGCTCAACACTTCTCTGGAAGATTGAGAACTGAGGAAAGTGGTATACATACTATTTCAGATTCATTCTAAAGGTACAACTCAGAAAGAGACACACAGGAAGGGCCAGGCTTACAGGTGAGTGCCCATTGGCGCCTGTCATCCTCCTGGCACAGCAGTGTGTTCACCAATAGTGTAGTAGGAGGACCCCTACTCAGGCAGGCAAGCCCACCTAGTCATCCAGAGTGTCAGAGCCCACCGCAACAAAGTTGTTAACAAAGAAGCAACTTTATTGAGAAGGTTCCTACACTGATGGGCCAGGGTCATAGCACAGGCTCAGGAGCTGATACTGGGACCCCGAGGCAGCCCACATACTTTGGTTTTTAAAGGCAAAATCCATGAGCTCAAGCCTGGTCACACGCAGGTGACCAATGGGATCGTTAACACACACAAAGGATTGTACAGTCATACCAGACCACACACAGGTGGCCAATGAGGTTACAGTTTGTAATGGCTGTTTAAACCAGCCTATCACCTTGGTTTAAAATGGCTCACAAGTTTAGTGGGTAAGGCGAGGTCTACCTTTTGGTGGGCAAAAGGTGGAGTTTACTGTAAACATGTGCAAAAGGCAGAGTTTACTGTAAGCAAGTGGTGTCGCCTGTTTGAGCCAGATTACAACCTGTTTTATGGGTCAGTCTTTAACTCAGCAATCAAGGATGGGTTAGGTTGTTAAGGGGAGGAGTACCAGGTGCCTTTTTTTTTTTCATTCCAGGAAGTAGGCCCATCAAGTCGAAAATCCCTAAAACAAAGGCAAAGCTCAAAATGGAATCATACCAGCATGGGCCCCATCTCAGGGTCCACTTCAATAGGAAAATGGAATTCGTGTAAATAGATAATAACTACTTTCCAGCTGCTTTATCCTCCCCACCCCCCAGAGTTTACAACTCTGACAGTTCCCACAGGCAGTCACCTGTTCTCATTAACATACCAAAGTACATTCCAGAGCTTTAAGATTTCTATAGGAAGAACTAGAGCTGAAACCAAAGATTTTTTTTTTTTGGGGGGGGGGGGGTCTGGTTGTGGGACCTGAACTCTGGGTCTGGGCACTGTCCCTCAGCTCTTCAGCTCAAGTGGTAGAGTGCTAGCGCCACTTCCAGCTTTTCTTTTTGCTTATGTGGTGCTGGGGAATCGAACCCAGGGCCTCATGCATTCAAGGCAAGCGCTCTACCACTGACCACCTTCCCAGCCCCGAAACCAAAGATTTTTGGTTTACCATACCTGTCTTAGAAATGTCCTTAATGCACCTGTAATCCTAGCTACTCAGGAGGCTGAGATCTGAGGATCACAATTCAAAGCCAGCCCCAGCAGGAAAAGTCCATGAGACTCTTATCTCCAATAAACCACTTAGAAAATCAGAAGTGGCGCTGTGGCTCAAGTGGTAGAGCACTCGCCTTGAGCTGAAGAGAGCAGAAACAGCGCCCGAGCCCAGAGTTCAAGCCCCACCACCAACAAAAAAAAAAATGTCCTTAATGCAACATAAATTTCATTAAGCATCAGCCTAATTGTCTAGGCTAAAGGAATTACTATCAGCAAAAATCTTGAAAGACAAGAGAGAACATTGAACATAATACAAAAACTTTTCCTAACCCTCAGGTATACCTATTTTTTTCTTTTTTCCTTTTTTTTTTTTTTTTTTTTAGTAGTACTGAAGCTTGAACTAAGGACCTTAGACTTGTTGGCAGACACTCCACCCACCTCCAGCCCTTAAATCTCTTAAAAATTGTATTCATTTATTAAACTTGAATAGAGTTTGCTACCTATATGCTAGGCAGCACTAAAACCAGCATATACATAAGTCATTAGTTACACATTAATATCGTTAATTTTAATTACATAGATAGTAAGTAGCAACCCTAATTTGTAGATGTGGGAGCTGAAGCATGGAGAGGTTAAATAACTGTCTATGGTCACACAGCTCGTCAGTGGTATTTGGGCTCCACAGATCATGATTTGAACCTTTTTTTTTTTCTATGTTACCTTTTTTGGAAAACTTGGTAAGCCCTCTCACCCTCTTCCCCATCATATTTAATAATATGAGCCATTTTTTGTTAAAGTTGAGCTCAGCATGGTACTCTAATCCCAGCTACTCAGGACAATCACCATCTGAGGCCTGCCCACTTAGCGGGAGTCCCTATATGGAAAATAAGTAAAAAGAAAAATGGAATGAAGGCCTGGCTCAAAAGGTGAAGGCCCTAGGTTGGCATTGGTTGCTCATACCTGTAACCCTAGCTACTTAAGATCTGAGGATTATGGTTTGATTAAGCCTGCAAAAGACAAATCTGAGAAAAGTAATTATCTAGCAGAAAAAAAAAATCAAACGGAGAGACGGCTCAGGACAGTCTTGAGCAAAAAAGATAAAGCAAGAATGTAACACCCCAAATTCAATCCTGAGTATTAGAAACAATACAATCTTGGAGATGCTTTCATCTTAACACTTTTAACCCTACTCTAAACTGGCTGCTTTATCACACGAAAGCATCAATGCACGGTCTACTAGATCACAAATGGTGCTCTTAGAGACTTTTATTACCCTGAGTAATCTGACCTATTTTAACAATTTAGACTTTAATTTTATCAAATATGGGCTAGAAACTACTTTCCCTGCAAAGGTTAAATTATTTAAATCTCTTAAGGCATTAGCTGAGTCTTGACTCATGACTCATGACACCTGGCAAGGGAGACACTGGTATGCTGTTCTCCATGGAGGATTAGTCTCAGTAGAGGCCCCTTCAAGAATGGTTTGGGAGGGCTGGGAAACAGGCTGGGCTTAGTAGTAGAGTGCTTGCTTAGCATGCATGAAGCCCTGGATTCAATTCCTCAGTACCACATAAACAGAAAAGGCCAGAATTGGTGTTGTGGCTCAAGTGGTAGTGCTAGCCTTGAGCAAAAGAAACTCAGGAACATTGCCCAGTCCCTGAGTTCAAGCCTCAGGACTGGCAAAAAAAAAAAAAAAGAAGAATGCTTTGGGAAACCTTCACTGTTAGCATTCCTCTCCAAAAGGTTTCAAAATGTCTTACTTTCATTTGAGTTTGGTGCTAAGTCCCTGAATTTAGATTTTTCCACTTAAAAAAAAATAGTATTTTGGGGGGGTGGCGGTAATCAGTCTTGGAACTTGAACTCAGGGCCTGGACACTGTCCCTGAGCTTTATTCACTCAAAGCTAGCACTCTACCACTTTGAGCCACAGTGCTACTTACAGTTTTCTGGTGGTTAATTGGAGATAAAGATCTCATGGACTTTCCTGCCTCAGCTGGCTTTGAACTGTGATTCTCAGATCTCAGCCTTCTCAGTAGCTAGAATTAAGTCCTGCGAAGGCTCACGCCTGTAATCCTAGCTACGCAGGAGGCTGAGATCTGAAGATCTCCGGTTCAAAGCCATTCAAAGCCAGCCTGGGCAGGAAAGGCCGGAGACTCTTATCTCCAATAAACCACTCAGAAAACCGCTGGCTCTGTGGCTCAAGTAGTAGAGCACTAGCCTTGAGCTAAAGAGCTGTGGGACAGCTCCTAAGCCCAGAGTTCAAGCCCCATGACTGAAAAAAAAAAAAGGTAGCTAGAATTACAGGCATGAGCCTCTGGCACCCAGCAAAAGTTAATATTTTCACTTTTAAGTGAAAATATTATTTATCCATGTAATCTAGGCTATCCTTGAACTGGGAGCTCTCCAGACTTGGTCTCCTAAGTGCTAGGACTATAAGTTTGTATTACTCCATTTGGCTTAGATTTTCTATCTGGTGAACCAAATCAGCTCTTTTGTTTTCTGTGTTCCTTAAACCTCTGCAGCATTCTCTGCTCTTGCTGAGAAATAATGTTTAATATTCAAAGCGTACCACACTTTCATGTACATAGCCTTCTTCATGGTGGGCCAATCAAGCTCCCTTAACCATCTGCAATTGAGCTGTATGCTTTCCAGAAGTTAGTTATATGTATTTGTTCCCAACCTTGTTTATGCAAGCTGTCCTTTGTAATTGTATAATTTCATTAAGTATTACCAAAGTCAAACAATTATGAGTGTGAATAGAGCTGCAATTTCTATGAAAATGGTAGACTATTTGGGAAAGATTTGATAAAGCCATGCTTTGCTATTTTTTTTTTTATGCAGTGGAATTAAGTGTGAGCGAAAAACCTGAACACTGGGTAGAGGAAGGAGCACTCACATGCTCTCTTGTTGCTTTTGGGTGTCTTGGTCCTCACTCCACTCGCATTGGAAGTGATTGTGCTTCTTGCTATGTTAATACATGTCTCGTGTGCAGTCCCAGTCAGCAGGGCACACTCAGTGTAAAAATTTTTGCCTGATATCAAAGGAATCGTAAGTGAAATGAATAGGCTTGTTTATGTTTTAAATTGAAAATAAAATTATTATGGGAGATAGTATTATTTTATGAGTGCCTGTTTTAGAAAGCTGATTTTTCCTTTTTTTCCTTTTTTTTTGGTCCAGTCGTGGGGCCTGAACTATGGCCTGTGCACTGTCCCTCAGCTCTTCAGCTCAAGGCTAGCGCTCTACCACTAGAGCCAAAGCACCACTTCCGGCTTTTTTCTTTTTGCTTACGTGGTGCTGAGGAATTGAACCCAGGGCCTCATGCATGCAAGGCAAGCGCTCTTATCACTGAGCCACCTTCCCAGCCCCAAGCTGATTTTTCCTTTGACTGACTACAGATTTTTTGTTTTGGTAGTTTGTGGGGCTTGAACTCAGGACCTAGGTGCTGTCCCTAAGCCTCTTTGTATTAAAGACTAGCACTCTACCACTTGAACCACAGTGCCATTCCAGTTTTTGAGTGGTTAATTGGAAATAAGAGTCTCACAAGGGACTTTTCTGCCTGGGCTAGCTTTGAACCATGACCTTCAGATCTCAGCCTCCTAAGTAATCATGATTATAGGCACCCAGCCTGACTACAGATTCTGACTGCTGAGAGATGCAGGGCTTTTACTGCTCAATACAGGAGCTATGAGAACAGGAATGCAGATCAAAATGAACGCTTAGGCCTCATGTGTCCTCAGTGACTTGGGTCTACTTGCATTGTGTGTGTGTGTGTGTGTGTGTGTGTGTGTGTGTGTGTGTGTGTGTGTGTGTACACGTGTGTGCACGTGCATGCGTGCATACATGTGCACATGCACATGCACTACTGCTTACTCTCAGGACCTAAGGATTGTCTCTAAGCTTTTCTGCTCCAAGCTGGTGCTCTACCACTTGAGCCACACTCTACTTCCATCTTTATGCTGGTTAATTGGAGATAAGAATGTCTCCAACTTACCTACCCTGGCTGACTTCAAATCGAGAGCCTCAGATCTCACACTCATGAGTAGCTTAGGGTTGTCACCACTGCTAAAGATTATACTTTTTAGTCCCTTCTCTCTAAACCACATGCACTTGATTTTAATATGATACATTTTTTAATATGATATATTTTATAATTCAATTACATTAATGTGCCTAGGCCATTAATTGACAAAATGGTTTCAAGTCTTCGAACTTATCCTGTAATTGTTTCTAAGATAAATTCTTCTTTAAGACTGGCTGGCAGACTTGTATGATGTATGTTATTTAAATACTTAAGCGTAATATGGTTTGAATTTGAAGTATTGCACACAGGTTCATATGCTTGGTCCCCAGATGGCATTAGTTGGAGAGATTCTGGGAACTTTTTTTGTGTTTGTGTGCTGGTCCTGGGGCTTGAACTCAGGGCTCAAACACTGTCCCTGAGCTTCTTTGCTCATAGCTAGTTCATTACCACTTGAATTCCAACTCTACTTTT
Organism: Dipodomys spectabilis; assembly: GCF_019054845.1. NCBI lineage: Eukaryota > Metazoa > Chordata > Mammalia > Rodentia > Heteromyidae > Dipodomys > Dipodomys spectabilis. The sequence continues at coordinate 7,026,518 of NW_024870686.1, read as the reverse complement.
GGCTTTTTGATGGTGATTAAATATGAGTTTCACTCTTTCTTATCTAGACTAGCCTTGGACCAGGATCCTCAGATCTCATCCTCTTGAGAAACTAGGATTATAGGTTTTGAATCACCAGTGCTCAGCAGTGCCTGGCTAGGACTAATTGCTCTGATGGAGAATGTTTTAATCAGTCTGGTGTTAGGCTTTGGCATGGCTATTGATAATTGCTTTTAGGCAGGTTTACAATGAGAAGAGCAGAAAGACTTGAAAAACTTGCAGCTTTCAAAGCAAAAATAAAAACAGAAACAAAAAACCATGCAACCAGGCACCAGTGACTCACACTTATAATCCTAGCTACTCTGGAGGCTGAGATCTAAGGATGGAGGTTCAAAGCCAGCACGGGCAGGAAAAGTCCGTGAGACTCTTATCTCTGATAAAACACTAGAAAACTGGAAGTGGTGCTGTGGCTCAACGTGGTAGAGCACAAGCCTTAAGCTGAAGAGCTGAGGGACAGCGCCTAGGCCCAAAGTTCAGGCCCTACAACCAACCAAAACCAAAAACAAAACCATGCAGTTTTTCAGAAAAGTCAGTGTAAATTTGGGTCTAAGGAAGATGAGATTAATGAGATTTACACCTTTATATTATGTCAGAAAAAAATGGGATGCCTTGAGGGCATCTTGGAAATTGGCAGATCCCATCCATCCTGGTCTCAAAGGTAGAGATATGGAAACTTATTTAAAAGATGCTCCTTTGAGAAGAGAGGGCAACTGGGCACCTTGCTAAGACGAGGCTGCCAAGGAAGTTATTTTCCCAGGATTTGGGTGCTCAGCCACCTATTCATCCATGATCCAAGGGGACCTGGCTACTGCTCAAGCTGGTGGCAGACTTGGGCATGGTTCATATGATAAGATTTTACAGGCATTCAGAATACAAGAGTTACAGAGTTATGAGGCTTCCAGCTAGATTTCAAAGGAAAACCTATGAAGCCAAGAAATGAGGTATAAGGTCAGTATATCTGTAGGCTGTCCCTGAGAGCAACAAGAAAAGCCTAAGCTGAAATAGAGACTTCAGGGTGCTGGACACAGAATATGCAATGTCGACTGTGGAAATTCAGACAACTAACATAACCAGCCCAAGAGAAAGGCTATGAGGCCTGCAAACTGTAAGTCATAGGGGTGGGCTCCCCATGCCTGTTGGAGCTAAATGCTAGATATGGAGCTATAGAATTTGATGTTTGCCTGGACAGGTTTGGTCCCATCTCTTCTTGCTATCCCCATTCATCCCTTTGGAATAGGAAGGTTTACTAGATGCCATTGTGTATTAGAAATATGTAATTTTCTTTATTTTATGGGGACTCAAAGCTAAGATTCCTTGGAATTTTGATGGAAACTGAACGCAGACTTTTTTTAAAGTGTTTAATCAAAAGATAATGAACAATTTTATTTCAAACTTGTGTTTCAGGAAAACTACACAATATAAGAACAATGTCTAGCCCGGTGCCTGTGGCTTGTGTCTGTAATCCTAGCTACTCAGGAGGCTGAGATCTAAGGATCTCGGTTCAAAGCCAGCCCAGGCAAGAAAGTCTATGAGACGCTTATCTCCAATTAACCAGCAGAAAACCTGAAACGGCCCTATGGCTCAAGTGGTAGAGCACTAGCCTTGAGCTAAAGAGCCCAGGGACAGCACCGAGGCCAGAGTTCAAGCCCCACAACTGACAAACAAACAAAAAAAAAGGAGAACAACATCCAGGCTAGGCATGTGGTTTAGTGGTAGAGTGCTTGTCAAGCCAAAAGTAGCGCTGTGGCTCAAGTGATAGAGTGCTAGCCTTGAGCAAAAGAAGCTCAGGCCCTGAGTTCAAGCCCCAAGACTGGCATAAAAGAAAAAAATTGAAAGAAGAAGAAGAATGAGGAGGAGGAGGAGGAAAAAGAAAGAAAGGAAGAGAAAGAAAGAAAGAAAGAGAAAGAAAGAAAGAACGAAAGAGAAAGAGAGAAAGAAAGAAAAGAAAGAGAGAGAGAGGAGGAGGAGGAGGAGGAGGAAGAGGTCGAAGAGGTGGTGGTCTAGATTGTTTAAAGCACACCTAAAGGCAGGGACTTGGGTTAGAAAGCTTTTGCACTTTTGAACAATGTTGGAACTATTAATATTTGGGGGACTTTTGGAATGGACTAAATGCATTTAAGATGATCATGGGTCTCTGGGGGTGCAAAGGGGATTGTTATGGCTTGAATATGAAATTTCCTCCATAGGTTCAGGTGTTGAATGCTTGATCTCCAGCAGGTGGTGCTATTTTAGAAGTTTCTGGAAACTTTAGGAGGTAAGACCTTGCTGGAGGAAGTAGGTCATAGAAGGTGTACCTTGAAAGTTATAGACTTGTCCCCAGTTAGACCTGTCACAATGTAAAACCTCGCCTCAGGCCCGGAGCTATGAATCCAGAGGACCACCTCTGAAAGCATGAGACAAAGTAAATCCTTCCTATTTTAAATCGTTTCTCTGTAATATTTGGTCACAGTGACAAAGTCCAACAGTGACAAAGTGCAGAAGGCAATGATTTAAATTCATAGCTAGTGAACCTTGGCCATTATGTTTGATAGACTTTGTAATTAGAAGACTGATTCATACTTGGTTCCAAATGGCATTATTTACATTTGAACATTGTCATAATGCAGTAAGAATTAGAAAACACAGCTGGGCACCCGTGACTCATCTCTGTGATCCTATCTACTCAGGAGGCTGAGACCTGAGGATCATGGTTCCAAGCCAGCGCGGGCAGGAAAAGTCCATGAGACTCTTACCTCCAATAAACTACTCTCAAAAAGCAGGAAATGGCACTGTAGCTCAAATGGTAGAGTGCGATCCTTGAGTAAAAAGAGGCCCAGAGACAGCGCCCTGGCCCTGAGTTCAAGGCCCAGGACTGGCAAAAAAAGAAAAGAAAACACACACAAGGAAAAAGTATTGGCTTGATAAGAAATGTACTCATTATCTTGCTCATGTAATTGTAACCCTTCTGTACAATATTTTCACAATTAAAAAAAAAAAAAGAAAAAAAGCATTGGAAAACCCTAGTAAATTATTAGATTTTTGGCTGGAGATTCACTTAATGGTAGATTACTTGCTTTAAAAGTACATAACTTAGTTCATTCAAAAGCAAAAAAATAAATAAAAGTAAATTGTGCTAGGGCCTAATGACAGAAAATCATGTTCAGGTGAGTTTTGAATATGAAAATATGAAGAGAAAACTCTCATGCTGTAAATGATAATTTTCGAAAGTTTCCTTCTTATTCTTTTTTTTTTTTTTTTTTGCCAGTCATGGGGCCTAAACTCTGGGCCTGGGCGCTGACCCTCAGCTCTTCAGCTCAAGGCTAGTGCGCTACCACTTGAGCCACAGCGCCACTTCTGGCTTTTTCTGTTTATGTGGTGCTGAGGAATCCAACCCAGGGCCTCATGCATGCAGGCAAGCACTCTACCACTGAGCCACCTTCCCACCCCCTCCCTCTTCTTTCTGTAACATCTACCCAGCTCACACATTAATTTTTTTTTTTTTTTTTTTTGTCGGTCGTGGGGCTTGAACTCTGGGCCTGGGTACTGTCCCTCAGCTCTTCAGCTCAAGATGAGTGCTCTACCACTTGAGCTACAGCGCCACTTCTGGTTTTCTGGTGGTTTATTGGAGATAGGAGTCTCAAGGTCTCTCCTGCCTGGGCTGGCTTTGAACCACGATCCTCAGATCTCAGCCTCCTGAGTAGCTAGGATTACAGGCGTGAGCCACCAGCGCCCGGCAACATTAAAAAATTTTTAAATTAAGTTTTTTAAAAAGCCACATTAAATCAAAGTCAACCATCCATCCTACTCTAATAAAATACTATCAATTGATGGTTAAAAAAAAAAAATCAAGGGCTGGGAAGATGGCTCAGTGGTAGAGCGCTTGCCTTGCATGCATGAGGCCCTGGGTTCGATTCCTCAGCACCATATAAGCAGAAAAAAAGCCGGAAGTGGCGCTGTGGCTCAAGTGGTAGAGCACTAGCCTTGAGCTAAAGAGCTGAGGGACAGCTCCCAGGCCCAGAGTTCAGGCCCCACAACCGGACCCCCCCCAAAAAAAAAAAAAAATCAAGCCAGGTGCTGTAATCCTAGCTACTCAGGAGGCTGAGATCTGAGGATCACGGTTCAAAGCCAGCCCGGGCAGAAAAGTCGGTGAGACTCTGATCTCCAATAAATCACTAGAAAACCAGAAGTGGCGCTGTGGCTCAAGAGGTAGAGCACTCGCCTTGAGCTGAAGAGCACAGGACCAGCGCCCAGGCCCAGAGTTCAAGCCCCACGAGTGACAAAAAAAAAAAAAAAATCAAAGGGCTGGGAATTTGGCTTAGTGGTAGAGTGCTTGCCTAACATGCATGAAGCCCTGGGTTTGATTCCTCAGTACCACATAAACAGAAAAAGCTGGAACTGGTACTGTGGCTCATAGTAGTAGAGTGCTAGCTTTCAGCAAAAGAAGCTCAAGGACAGTGCCCAGCCCTGAGTTCAAGCCCCAGGACTGGCAAAAAAAAAAAAAGAAAAGAAAACAAAAGAAAAGAAAGAAATCAGCTATGTGCCGTAGCTTACACCTGTAATCCAGCTGCTTATGTCTGTAATCCTAGCTACTCAGACTGAGATCTGAGGATTTCAGTTCAAAGCCTGCTTGTGACTCATACCTCCAATTGACCAAAAAGCCAGAAGTGGTAGAGCACTAGGGACAGAGCCAGCTCTAAGTTCACTCAAGTCTCTGGACTGACACCAAAAAAGAAATCCACACAACCCACAAAGTACCTAACCTGTGGTCCTTTTCTACATGAAATGTGTTTTGAAGGTTGTTTGTTTTCTATGAAGAGAGTCTATAACACCCATGGATTTTTAAAATAATTCAGTCCATTACAAACTCTCAAAAGAGCTAAGAATGGGAGAGTTGACATTGATCAAGATGCATTATCTTCATAAATCGATGTGTTGAATTGAAACTATTTTGTGCAGCCAAAGATAAAAAAGTTTTATAAAAATAAAAAATGTTAGATACCAATGGCTCACACCTATAAGCCTTGCTACTCAGAAGGCTGAGATCTAAGGATTGTGATTGAAAGCCAGCCAGGGCTGGAAAATACATAAGAGTCTTACCTACAATTAACCTACAAAAAGCTAGAAGTGGAGCTGTGGCTCAAGTGGTAGAATGCTAGCCTTGAGCAGAAAAGCCAAGCTCACAACTGGCACCAGAAAGAAAGAAAAGAAAAGAAAGAAAGGAAGGAAGGAAGGAAGGAAGAAAGAAAGAAGTATTAAAAGACAAAACAAAAGGCAAAAAGTGACAACTCTAAAGCTTTCTACATGGAAAGTATGCATTCTTGCTTCTTTTTCTTTTCCTTTCTTTTTGTTGATCATGGGGCTTAAACTCAGGTCCTAGGCACTGTCCCTGAGCCTGTTTGTGGTAGAGCCTAGTGCTCTACCACTTGAGCCACAGCACCACTTCTGGATTTTTCTGAGTAGTTTATTGGAGATAAGAGTCTCATGGACTTCATGGACTTTTCTGCATACTGGCTTTGAACCATGATCTTCAGATCTCAGCCTCCTGAATAGGTAGTCATAGACTTAAGCCACTGACACCTAGCTGCTTCCATTTCTTTCTCCATGCTAAATATTGAGTTAAGTCGATTACCATTCTTCCTAGTTAAGGGTCATGAGTAACACCATTATGTCAAAACTATCTTAGGCACAAAGGTGTCCTATAGAAAGCTCTGGAGATGGCTAATGGAATCAAGGGCATGGAGTATTGCTGGGCCCCACAGAGAACTGGATCTAGAAGCCACAGCCAGCTTCCATTACTTTCATTCTCTTCTACACCTATCTACTCCATTAGTCTTGGCAAACCAGCAGTCTCTGCTAATGCACACACAAGACCTGGGATTCCCTAAGAGTTCAGATGTCCTCCTTCATTGACCTGCTGGAACAACTGAATAGCATAGCACAGTCCCAATTCAAACCTCTCGGGAGGTCCCATCAGCTGTAGTTAGCAATGAGAATGTATTGCAAGCCTGATGCCTGCTCCTGGCTGTGGACAGGCAACTGTCTGTAAAGAGAGGGCAAAGACACACCAGTGAAAAGCTTCTCCTCTTTAGGAAATGCTAGATCAAGATGCTAGTTCGTTGGGTTTTTTTTTTTTTTTTCAGCCTGTGCATATAATGGAATATTAGTTACCCATAAAAAGAAAGGTCATGTATATATTATCTGAATTGTGAAATTGTAACCTCTCTCTGTACAGCTCAATCAAATTATAAAGGCTATTCTGAGAGCTGCTACAACAGGGATGTATCTAGAAAACATCATGCTAAGGGAAAGAAGCCAGACACAGGAAGAAAAACCTTCCACGGTTTCCCTTAGTGAACTATCTAGAAGAGGCAAGTCATGGCGACAGTCTTGGTGACCACCAGGGCCAGTGGTGGTTGTGTGCACCAAGTCATCATGGATTGAAACCTGTGAAATCACAAGTCAAACAGACCCTCTCTTCTCTCTCCGAGTTCTCTGGCTCATTCTCTGTCTCTCTGGCTTGTTCTCCATCTCTCTGGCTTTTCTCTCTGAGACTCTGTCTCTAGCTTGTTCTTTTTTTTTCCTCTCTTGTGGTACTGGAGTTTGAACTCAGGGTCTCAGGCTTGCTAGATATACACTCTTACCACCTGAGCCACACCTTCAGCCCTGTTTTGCTGTTAGGGCTGTGCAAAACAGAACACCCTAGAGGAAGACCTTGGCTAAGAATCTACTTACCCCGTGGTAGCCTTCAAGCAGAGATAAAGGAAGAAGCAGTATCTCCTTGGGGAGACCCCTCAGTGACCTCACTTCCTCCCAGACTGCCCTGCATCCTGGGGTGTACCACCTCTGAATCCCTACGGATACAACCATGTCTTTGGGGGATATTTCAGACCCCAAACTATAACAGACACCTGCTTGAATTTTTGTCCAGTCTTCTGGGGCTTAACTTGGGATTTCAATTAAAAAATAATAATAATGGTCCCCTTAACTTTATTTAGCAAGATGAATTCCAACCTGTAGTTCCCTATCGCTAGCTATTGCACGAACCCTTTCCCAATTTCACCAGTGCCGTCTGACCTGTACTTAAGGAATTTAAAAGGATATCAGGTTAAAAATGAATTTAGACAGTCTTTTAGTGCCCAGTAAGCTAATAAGTGACATGGAAACCTCAGTGGAGAATTCTTCTCAAACAGATGCAGCAAGAATGTAAATAAGGGAAAATAAGCTTTCCTAATAAGCTTTCTATGCTTTTGATTGACTTACAAAACTACTCATTTTAACTGAAGCAGCTAACAGGTTAAAACATCCTGACAAAGTTGTCTTTTGCTTTCCTCCCCTGTTCTGTATCTTTTTTATTTTTATTCTTGGCCGGCCCTGGGGCTTGGACTCAGGGCTTGGGCACTGCCCCTGAGCTCTGTGCTCAAGGATAGCACTCTACCACTTGGCCCACAGTGCACTTCTGGCTTTTTGGAGTAGTTTATTTGAGAGAAGAGTCTCACAGATTTTCCTGCCCAGGCTAGCTTCAAACTGCCATCCTCAGATCTCAGCCTCCTGAGTTGTTAGGATTACAGGCGTGAGCCACCAGCACCCCACAACTTAAGAGACCCACACCTCTTTTTCTGCTGTTTCACTGTACTGGATGGCTGTGGACATTCAGCTTCAACGATTCTGGCTATGGAGCTACAGAAGGGTTACACATAGATTAATGAAGAAACCATCAGCCCATTGGTCTTTAGTGTTGGCTGTGCATTAGTGCCATAAGCCAGAACTTCACAAACTGATGTTTCCCAGGTGGCCTGTGCCCCCAAGTGTGATCATCAAAACAATAATCAAAATGGATGGGATTTTTCAGGGGGAAAGTATATTCTATAAGTTGCAAGTAAGACTGAAGACTTTTTCAGGTTATTTGTATTTGTTTTCATGCAAGTACTGGGACTTGAACTCAGGGTTTGGGCACTGTCCTTGAGCTCTTTTGCTCAAGGCTGGAACTCTACCACTTGAGCCACAGCTCCACTTCTGGCTTTTTGTGGTTAATGGGGGATAAAAGTCTCTTGAACTTTTCCTGCCCAGACTGGCTTTGTACCTCAACCCTCAAATCTCAGCCTCCTGAGTAGCTAGGATTACAGGCATGAGCCACCAGTGCCCAGCTGGTTGGTTTTTGTCAAACTCACTATTCTTTTTTTTGGGGTCCGGTTGTGGGGCCTGAACTCTGGGCCTCGGCGCTGTCCCTCAGCTCTTCAGCTCAAGGCTAGCACTCTACCACTTGAGCCACAGCGCCACTTCCGGCTTTTTTCTTTTTGCTTATGTGGTGCTGAGGAATCGAACTCAGGGCCTCATGCATGCAAGGCAAGTGCTCTACTACTGAGCCACCTTCCCAGCCCAAACTCAATATTCTTTTGTGTCTACCTGCTGAGTGCTGAGATTATAGGCATGTGCAACTATGACCATTGTTTATTTTTTGTTTATTTTGTTTATTGTTTTGTTTGATTTTGTTTTTCAAATCTTTGTTTCTTGTTATCTGCTTTTTGGGGGGCTTCATCTTATTCCTGTTGTTTTTTTCCTAGAAGTTTGAGATACAACATTAAGCTATTTGAGAACTCTGTCCTTTTAATGTAGATACTCATGGCTGTAAATTGTCTTCTTACCACTACTGAAACAAAGTAGTGAAAGTCCTGGTAAGTTGAGGTTTTACAGTGTCTAATACCTCTGCTTTATCCTTACTACCTGATATCATTTTCATGTTCTGTTCTATTAAGCTAGGCATTCTATCGAGTTGTTTATTTAGGCTATTGAGTTAATTTCCTAGATATCAGTTAGACTTTTTCAAGATTTCATAATTATTATTTAATTCCTCTTTCACATTTTATGTTGTCTCTATTTAATTGTTGTTTGTTTCAATTCTGTAATTGTCGGTTTTTATATTCTTTGCATTCATTCAGCTATTTATATATTGCCTCCCTCATTTCTTGTCATTGTTTTATTGAAATGGTTGTCTGAAATTTCTTCACTATCTTGTAAATACTTTATTGTGGGTATGTTGGCTTTAGAGGAAGACTTGTTATCTGATTTATACATGAATTTGGTGATTTTCCCCCCTCCCCTGGTTATATGCATCCGGGGCCCAGTTTTGAGGACAATTTCAATTGCCTGTGTCCTTTCAGTTGATGCTTTCTCACAAATTACTTAATACTGGGGTAATAGTGGGGTTGTGGAGTGTTTTCCTGTTATTAGATACAAGGGGTACAGTTAAGTTATCAATTAACTTCAATGATCAAGACAATGTGTATGGAAATCTTAACCTAGAAGGAGGACACTTGGGTGCAAAGCTATTGTAGTGGGTAAATCTTGTGTTTGTAACGATCCCTAATAAAGACTAATCTCCACTACTGCTCCAATATGTTCAAGTGAATATAAAAGCAAAGATGAACCTAGGATGTTCTAGGAAGACATTAGTTAGCCAGGATGGTAATAAGAAGGAGATAGAGAAAACTAATGAATAATACTAGGTAGTTGGTTATAGAGGTGGAGCTAAGCTTCATGCAAGAGATGTTAATAACAAAGTAGACTGAGGTAACTAGAAAAAAAAAAAAAAACTAGCGGGGCTGGAAAGGTGGCTCAGTGCTAGAATGCTTGCCTTGCATGCATGAGGCCCTGGGTTCGATTCCTCAGTACCACATAAGCTGAAAAAGCCGGAAATGGTGCTGTGGCTTAAGTGGTAGAGCACTTGCTTTGAGCTGAAGAGCTGAGGGACAGCGCCCAGGCCCAGATTTCAGGCCCACTACTGGAAAAAAAACCCAAACAACAACAACAACAAAAACTAGTTGCCATTATGTTAGTATAGGGAGAGGTAAGGGATATGAACAGTTTGAATACACAAACACACACAAATGAAAACAACAACAAAAGAAAAGATTAGCTAAAACAAAACAAAGTAATAAAGAATAAAAAGATATTTGGGTAATCTAGTTACCAGGTAAGAGTGTACATAATGAAGAAGGATTAGGGATGGGGGAACCGGTATGGAAGAAAATATGAGCAAGAGAATAATTCTTCTTGCAGATAGAAAATATAAATGGGTAAGGACCACTAAAAAAGGATGAAAATATGACTTAAAATTGACTACTGAACAGCAGATATTGTGATACAGATACAACAACTTGAAGAAGACCAGAAGAAAAAGCAAGAACTAAAAAGTAAATGGGAGGGGGTAAAGGCCTATAATAAAATAGGAACTAGAAGTTAAACCAGAAAAAAATCTGAACAATTAAACAATTAAAAAAATTTAAACAATCAAGCCAAAACAGTGACAAAAAATAGACTTATATGCAACAAATAATTTTTGTATTATACTGTGACGTGAAGGAGGCCAAAGACATCATATGATTTAGATCTAGGTCAGAGAGCTTTGTCTCCTTAGTAATCAGCATTGGGTGGGGGAGGAGGGAGGGAAAGGCTTGAACTCTAGGCCTGGGCACTGTCCCTGAGCTTTTGTGTTGAAACCTAGCACTCTACCACTTGAGCCACAGCTCTACTCCTGGCTTTTTGTAATTAATTGGAGATAAGAATCTCATGGACTTTCCTACCCAAGCTGGCTTTAACCATGATCCTCAGATCTCAGCCTCCTGAGTAGCTAAGATTGCAGGTATGAGCCATTGGCACCCAGCTTTCACCTCCCTTTTATACATTTTAATTCATGAGAAATGTACGTCACACTCTATACATAAAATTGGTGAAGAAAAGAAATTTATTTTCCACCCCAAATAAATTGACAACCACTGGTACTATTAGATTTCCAACAGCCAGCTCCATGCCAAGCTCCGTCTGATCTTGGAAGCTAAGTCAGGTCAGATCTGGTTAGTGCTTGGATGGAAGGCCACCTGGGAACACCAAAAACACCGTAAAACGTAGGCTTTAAGGTTGGATGTAGTCCAAGTGGCAGAACACCTGCCTAGCAAGTGCAAGATCCTAAGTTCTAAATCCTACTAATGCCAACACAAAAACACAAAAGAGTAGAGTTCCTACTAATGTTTTTCTTTTCTTTTTTGGCAGTCCTGGGTCTTGAATTCAGGGCCTTGGCACTGTCCCTCAGCTTCTTTTGCTCAAGGCTAGTACTCACTTGAGCCACAGCACCACTTCTGGCTTTTTCTGTATATGTGGTACTGAGGAATCGAGCCCAGGGCTTTATACATGCTAGGCAAATACTCTAAACCACATTCGCAGCCCCCCCCCACCCCACACACACACATTTTTACATGGCTCAAGCCTTCCTATAAATACAGAGTTGGTTTTGCTTTGTATTGCTTCTTGACACAACAAAGGCATTTTCCAGTAAAAGTAGGCCGTGTGATTATCAACAAATAAAAGTAAAAATCCTTTCATTGCCCTTTTTCATCCAACCACCCACTCTTATCCCTACCAGGTCAACATGTAAAATCTGCAAATCCAGCTTCTTTTACCTTACAGCATTATCAAGTAAGGGCATCTTTCATAGCAAAGCTTACATTGACCTACCTGTACCTTCGGAATCGAAGGGCCCACTTGATTTTTCCCCCTTAAAATAGCACAAGGAAGCTTATAAAAGCACCACTTTGCCTCAGGAATCCTAGCAAAAAGCATGATAAGCTCTCAAGAAATAAGTGAATTAGGACCAAGAAAGCATTTAGAGGAAAGTGACGTTAGTACTGCAAGCTCAGTCCAGAAAAATAGTTAAGACTGAAATGAGTTGTCAAAATAAAATTATCTAGTTATTCAGGAAGCTGAGACCTGAGGATTGCAGTTCAAAGCCAGCCTGGGCAGGAAAGTCTGTGAGACTCATCTCCATTTAACCACCAGAAAACTAGAAGTGGTACTGTGCCTCAAAGTGGTAGAGCATTAGTCTTCAGCAAAAGAGGTCAGGGTCAGCACCCAGGCCCTGAGTTCAAGCCCCACGACCGACAAAACACGGCCTTATCCCTTGGCCATTCCTGTCAGATACAGCCCCAGTCTTTAAAAGAAATACTTGTACACTGTACACTGTTGGTAGTAATATAACTTAGTGAAGCCACTATGGAAATCAGTAGTGGAGGTTCCCCAAAAAGCTAAAAATAGTGCTCCATTACTCAGGAGACTAAGATCTGAGGATTGTAGTTCCAAGCCTTACCAGGCAGGAAAGACAGTGAGACTGTTATCTCCAATTAACCACCATAATGCTGAACTTGGAGCTGTAGCTCAAAATGATCACATGCTAGCCTTAAACACAAAAAGTTTAGGGTCAGTGCCCAGGCCCTAAGTTCAAGCCTCAGTCCTGGCACCAAAAAGAAAAACAAAAGCAAACAAAGATAAAAAAAAAAATAGACATGATCCTATTATACAACTCTTGGTATAAACCCAAAGAAATGCAAATTGACACACAATAGAGAAACCTGCACATCCATGTTTATAGTAGTACTGTTCACATAGCTAATATGGAAAGAAGGGAGGGAGGAGAGAGAGAAGGAAGGAAGGAAGGAAGGAAGGAAGGAAGGAAGGAAGGAAGGAAGGAAGGAAGGAAGGAAGGAAAAGAAGGAAGGAAAAGAAAGAAAGAAAAAGTGCTCATATATAGAAGGTATATCTAAAGGGAAAGGCGCTGGACGAGGACTCGGATAACTACTTGGAAGGGGAAGTAGCAGGAGAAAAAGTGAGGTGAGAATATTATACATGAAAAAATCATTATGAATTCATTTTTAAGTTTCAAGAAAGATTGAAAAGGGGGTGGAAGATAAGAAAGGTGAAAATGACCAGAGTATATTCTATGTCTGTCTGTCTGTATGTATGTAAATATCAGAGTAAATCCCCTCATTGTACAATTAATATGTGTTAATTTAAAACATGGAAAAGGGCTGGGAATGTGGCTCAGTGGTAGAGTGTTTGCCTAGCATGTATAAAGCCCTGGGTTCAATTCCTCAGTACCATATACACAGAAAAAGCTGTAAGTGGTACTGTGGCTCAAGTGGTAGAGTGCTAGCCTTGAGCAAAAGAAGTTCAGGGGCAGTGCCCAGGCCTTGAGTTCAAGCCTTAGGACTGGCAAAAAAAAAATAAAGAAAAAAATAAAGAAAATAGCATGGAAAATACAGTAAATAAAGTCATTGGCTAAGTCTAAATAACAAAAATTTAAGAAGGAGCTTTTGAAAGTCAAGAGACTGAATACTTTGGTTTTTGTTCATTTGGGTTTGGGTTTGTTTTGGGTTTGTCTGTGTCTGTGCCTGTGGATATGTGCTAGTTCTGGAGTTGAACACAGGGTCTGGGCACTGTCCCTGAGCTTTTTTTGCTCAAGGCTAGCACTCTACCACTTGAGCCACAGCTCTACTTCTTGCTTTTCTGGTGGTTAACTGAAGATCTCACCGACTTTCTTGCCCAAGGCTGACTTCAAACTGTGATCCTCAGATCTCTGCCTCCTTAGTAACTAAGATTACAGGCATGAGCCACCAACACCTGTGAATTTCTAAGAATAAAAGAAAACCTCCATACAGTCTAAAAACGTACATCTAAAACTGTGGTCAAGAGTCTATTTTTTCTACACACAGACTAGAATTGTACTAGACATGATTCTCGAAATGATTTGAACAAAAAACACAAACTAGTTTTTTTTTATTTTTTACATTTGTATTAGCATGTATTATTCATACAGGAGGGTTTCATTTTGACATTTCCACATTTGCTTACAATGTACTTTACTAAGACTCATCCTTTATATCACTCTCCCTTATTCCCTCCCCTACTTCTTAAAACAATTTCAACTGGTTTCACTGTTCTAAGAACTTTTGCACAGGTAATATATATGATACATACGTGTGTTTATGCATATGTGTATGTGTGTGCAGGTGTATGTGGTAGACAAACTCCTAACAGTACTATTGCTAAATCTGGTCTGTTTTGCCTGCTGCATTATCTGTCAAGTATTGAAATGAGTTTTGCTAAAGAGAGTTTATTGTAAGGAACAAGTCTGAAATGTGCCTCCCAAGGGTTGGTAAGGGGAAATTTTTGGGCTTAGCCTTGGGGAAAGGTGATTGAAGTCTGAAAGAAATCAGTGTTTTGAGCATGTGCAATCCAACTTCATCAAAGTTTTTTATTGTGACCCATAGGTTGGAGGGGATCCTTCACCTATTACAGGAGTTAAATCCCAAAGACCACCACAAAAGGTGAAAATCTGCAAAGTAGCAGCATTATATTTATTTTATTTATACATATATTTTTTCAAGGCTTTATAAGTCCTTCCCATTGTCCTATAAACCTTTCCCTCCCTCCCTCTCTCCATCCTTCCCCTTCTTCCCCAATCCTAGGGCTTGAACTCAGGGCCTGGGCACTGGCCCTGAGCTTCTTTTGCTCAAGGCTAGCACTGTACCACTTGAGCCATAGCACCACTTCTAGTCTTTTCTGTACATGTGGTACTGAAGAATCAAACCCAGGGCTTCATGCATGCTAGGCAAGCACTCTACCACTAAGCCACATTCCCAGTCCTCCCACTCTCTTACTAACCTTTCCCACACCTTATAAACACTTCATATGCTCTTAAACACTTTCTGCACTCTAACCTATGTAATTTTAACAACATATAAAATCCTGTATGGGCCCTCACCGATGAAGTATACTGTAACTTGAATGATGAAGACCATGTATTATGTGGCTGTGCAGTACTGATGGCAATGAAGATGATGCCGATGAGATGGATGTACTGCACAGCCAAGAAGAGCATTATTACAGCTCTTCTGAAGACACTGCTCCATCAGGTGCTTCATCAGGTGGTGCAGTGTCTTCTCCCTGGGCCATTTTCTTCTTCTTCTTTGCTGCTGCTGCTGTGGCTGCTGTTGCTGCTGCTGCTTCTTCCTCCTCCTCTTCCTCCTCCTCCTCCTCCTCCTCCTCCTCCTCCTCCTCCTCCTCCTCCCTCCTCCTCCCCCCCCCTCCTCCTCCTCCTCCTTCTTTTTTGACTATCCTGGGGCTTGTATTAAGGGCCTGGGCACTGTCCTTGAGCCTCTCAATGCTCAAGGCTAGCACTCTACCACTTGAGCCACAGTGCTACTTCCAGCCTTTTCTGTGTATTTGGTACTGAGAAATCGAACCCAGAGCTTCATGCATGCTAGGCAAGCATTCTACCACTAAGCCGAATTCCCAGCCCCTGCATTTACTTCTGAGTGAGAAGGTTTTTATAAACAGGCATGCCACTCTCGATTTTATGTATCAAGTGCAGTGAATAAAGCATCAAGGGGTCCCATTCTTCAGCCACTCGCTGAAGTTCTTTGACTATTCTGACCATGGTTGCAAGACAATTGAGTGTTAGGCCAACCTCCTCCTCTTCTCCAAGCCATAGTTCGTCTTGTTCCTCATCCTCTTCTTCATTTGCTGACTTTGTCTCATCCATGTTAAAACGTGTTCAGGCTTATTGCCCCCTTCCTCAATGAGAGATTGGAACATGGCGTTCATGTACTCCTCGGCTCCAGCTTTATCTGCAGAGGCAGCTTCTCCCTGCAGAGAAATGTTTTTGAGTCTAAAGCATTTTTGGAATTTGTCAAACCAGTGCTTGCTGGCACTGACTGGGTTTGGTCTGGTGGGAGAGCTACTGATAGTCCTGCTTCTGTATTGTTGTCCTTGTCTTCATCCTTGTTTCTGTCATAAACGTTTATGCTTTCTACGAAACGATCATAAAGTTTCTTGGCCTTCATCCAGATGGTGTTGGTCTCCAGCAAGATAGATATTCTTCTTCTGGCAGTAGTTTATCCACAGGGCCAATGCAGATTCAATCCTCACAATGGCCTTCTTGCAGGAAGTGACCATCCTCTGTGCAGTCTTGTTAAAAGTCATCGTTGCTGTAGACCTAATATTCTTCTTGTCTTTCTTTATGGAGTGAACAGTAGATTCATTGATCTTATACAGCCACATAGCTTTTGCCTTTCTTTAACATGTCACGAAGTTCCACCTTTTCTTTGATGGTAAACATCTCCCTTTGGTGCTTGGGTTCACTGCCAGAAGCCGTAGAAGGCACAGAACATTTGGGGGGCATCGTAGGGCTTGAAATAAATTTAAACTTCTACGAAAATCTCACAAAAACGCAACACAACAGAGCAACAATGTACATGGTGATCAGACATCAATGTGAAGTGGACAAGTAGAGATGCTATATGTATGGCACAGTGCAGGAGAGTAAACAGACCAATTGGTACCCAGGATACAGAACACAATGCTGTGATTGGTTGCCTTCCATTCCATCATCCAGTAGTGTGCCGTGTATAATCTCACGTTGACAAACTTGTGCCTGCGGTAGCGGTGTACTCCATTTCCATTGTGTATGGTATTCATCCATACATACTGCAAATTTATACTGCAAATACATACTGCAATTTATTTTGATTTAATATTCTTTTAGTATGTTTCAATTTACAGTAAAAATTTTTATATTGTTTTAAAATTTTTAGGCCAAATAAGTAAAATCATAAATGTTATATAATTATCTATATATAGCAAATCCTGCTATGTAGCAAAAACTCCGCGATACAGAATTAGATATATTTTTTTTAAGTTGTGATACAGTGATTCCTCAGTAAGTGAACTACAATATAACGAGGGAAGACTGTAATTCTAGTGATTGGGGGAGGGGGCATTGGTCATGGGGCTTGAATTCACAGCTTGGGCACTGTCCCTGAGCTTTTGTGCTTAACGATAGCACTATACCACTTTGAGCCACAGTTCCACTTCTGGTTTGGGGGTGATTACTTGGAGATAAGAGTCTCATGGACTTTCCTACCTGGGCTGGGTTTGAACCGAGATCTCAGCCTCCTGAGTAGCTAGGATTACAGGAATGAACAACAGCACCCAGCCCGATTAGTGACTTTTAAAGTCAAGTAACTAAAGTGGCTCATGCCTGTAATCATGCCTGGGTGCCAGTGGCTCAGGACTGTGGTCCTAATCACTCAGGATCCTGAGATCTGAGGATTACAATTCAAAGCCAGCCCTAGAAGTATAGACCATGAGACTCTTATCCCCAATAAACTACTCAAAAAAGCCAGAAGTGGCATTGTGGGTCACGTAGTAGAATACTAGCTTTGAGCAAAAGAAGCTCAGAGACAGTGTCCAGGCCCAGAGTTCAAGCCCCAGGACTGGAAGAGAAAAAAAGCAAATAACTAAAAGGAAGTGAAGCCAGTTAAAACTTGGTTTATTTAAAACTTGGTTATTTCTTGCTTTTCAGCCTTGATATGCACGGTTGCTTCATTCTTTGATAAGGAAGAATTTCAGCTGGTGTTATGGTACTTTTCAGAGGTGCTCAGCCATGAGGGAGTCAGAACTACATCCCACATGGTTCTGATAGAGAGGAGAGCTCGTTCTCTACAGCATCAGGACCTTCATCAATCAACCCAGCACCCAGTCTTTCAGCCAAGGAGCAGCAGGTCCTTAACAAGTGTTTTTCCCCTCCTGGAATGTTCCTAGCATAAGATCAAAGGCACACTCAAAAATAAATAAATAAAAGTCTCCACATGGTATCCACACTGATATTTTCCTCAGCTCAAAACAAGAAAGATTGGCCTTGGCCATGCTCCCAGGGACGAGGGGAGAGAGGTTACAGTACCTTCTTCTTTTCTGTGTGTGTGTTCCAGTCCTGGGCTTGAACTCAAAGCTGGCTTCAAACCACAATCCTCCAATCTCAGCGTCTTGAGTATGTAGGATTAAAGGTATGAGCTACTGGTGCCTGGCTTTATAGTACCTTGCTTAATTTACCTTCTGACCCCAAAGTTCAAGGGCCTCAAGTTCAATACTTCAGGTTCCCTTAGAGCCCTGAATTATGAAACAATAGCTGTTTAAAAAATAGTTGGAACCAGGTGCCAATAGCTCACACCTATAATCCTAGCTACTCAGGAGATCAGAGAATCTGTTTGAAGCCAACCTGGACAGGAAAGTCCATGACACTCTTATCTCCAACTTATTGCAAAAAAATAGAGAGAGGGAGAGAGAGAGAGAGAGAGAGAGAGAGAGAGAGAGAGAGAGCACCAGAAATGGGGCTATGAAGTGGTAGAGCACTAGACTTGAGAAAAAAGCTCAGGGATGGATTCAATCCCCAGTACACTGCCCACCCCCCCACCACACACACACAAATGGGAATGATAGCACAATCTGGGGGTGAGTGTGAAGAATCATAATGATCGTAGTACCATGTGAAAACTGTAATACTTTAATTAAGTATCATCCAATGGAGGAAGAAGATGACAGAGCTATTACAATGCCTTAGAGAAAAGACATCATACGTTTGGGTCTTGAAGGATGAATAGTAGTTTTCCAATGAGCATTAAAAGGTTGGTTTCTGTGGAAGTTTGTATCATTTATGCTATTACACAGAAACCAACCTATCTGTGTAGCCATGTGAATGCTGGGCCACAAGCTCTGTATGTACTGGGTATGGCTCACCTGTTTTAGCTGAATATCTCAGATCAGTGCCTTGGGGTTTGCATGTGACCTACAGTCTCTACTTCCACTAACATCTTCCAAGGAATTTACAAATACTTTACCCCTCAGGGCACCAGCTCATGCTTCTCATCCTAGCTACCCCGGAGGCTGAAATCTGAGGAAGCCAGCTCAGCTCAGGCAGGAAAGTGTGTGAGACTCATTTTTAATAAATTACAAAAAAAAAAAGTCAGAGGTAAAGCTGTGCCTCAAGTGGTAGAGTGCTACCCTTGAGTAAAAGAAGCTCAGAACCAACACCCAGACACTTTGTTCAAGCCCCAGAACCAACAAAAAATAAAAAAGTTTGCCCAAAGATTGACACTGAATCCCTTCTCAGTACCCTTTTTCTGAACATGTGGCAGAACTTAGGGCCTTGCTCTCTTAAACTTGGCTTTTTATTACTCAAGGCTGGCACTTTACCACTTGAGCCACACCTCCACTTCTGGCTTTTTGGTGGCTAATTGGAGATACAGAGTTTCATGGACTTTCCTGCTCTTTCTGGCTTCAACCCACGATCCTCAGATCTCAGCCTCTTGAATATCAAGGATTACAGGCATGAGCCACCAGTGTGCAGCTAGCACTTTTTTTTTTTTTTAATGGTGCACTCTTAGATCTACAAGAAACCATGATTAGAAACAGCCTGCTTTGAAAATCAATAAACTCTACTTACTCTCGCCAGTGGAAAAAGAAAGAGGCTCCTTTGTATCTTTCCTTAAAAGGTCAGTATTTATACAAAACCCAGCGTGGCTGGCTTCTGTGTCTCAGAGGTGCATTGTGCCCCCCACCAGCTGCTTGCACCCCCTGAGTCCCGCCTGACTTATTTGGCCATAGCTAATCTCAGCTCCAGGCTTGCTTACATTTGTTGGGTTACCCTTTTGCCTGGAATGTTCTCATTCGAGCTGGCTTCCCAGAGCTGGCCTGCGCGCTCTCTACTAGCTGTTACTTTCCATCCTGTGACTGCCTCCATGTTCAGCCAGAGCTTGGTGTGTTCCTCATCAACCTGACAGTTTCCCTGCCCTCACCCAGATCTAGGCTGGGACTCCTCCCTCCCTCCCCCCCACCCCCCTGTCTCCACACCCGTGCACAGCTGCAGGCCTTTCTGGGTATTTACAGCAGAATTAAAGAAAAAGAAATGCTCAAGAGTGTAGACAGAGCAGAGGACAAATCATCCACACCTCTCCAATGGACAGACACGGCAAGGAGCTCTTAGGGCCCTTTCTATAGAGACTTGGATTCTTTCGTGCTCCAGGGGTATCTCAAGCCCTGGAAAGCCTTATAATGGGGTTTCCTTTCAACAAAACATGAATTTGACACTTTTCCAAAATAATAATAAAAATAATGCTTTCTCCAAATATAAAACATATTTTATGCCTTTTATAGGAAGCTATAAAGCAAAATGATAAAAAGACAGCCTTAATTCATGGCCCAAAGTCAAACACTGTCAGTTTTCTAGACAGATCCTTATCTGAAAATGTATTTGATTGTCTATTTCATGACTATATATATATATATATATAAATATATATATATATATATATATATATATATCTTGATAGGACGTGGTGGAAATAGTACTTCTGAGATTTACACATGCACCCAGAAAATTTCAACATCCCAGTCCAACTATGAAAAAAACCATGTAGCATATTATATAAAATGTGCCATAAAACACCTGGTCAGTCCTCTTCCAAACGGTCAAGGTCACCACAAGGAAAGAGGCGAGCTGCCACCCTGTAGAGGGCCTCGGGAGACAAGCACAGCATTGTATCCTGGAATGGAAAAGCACCATTCAATAAAGAGCTCAAGAGCACTTGGGTTGCACTCACAGAGCCCTGGGTTCCATCCCGTCCCCCATCATTCATGATTGGCTTAGTGGTGAGAAATGTAAGATGTTAATGAGAGCGGAAACAGAGTACGTGTATGGGAACTCTCTCTCTAGTCTTCACAACTTCCCTGTAAGCCTAAAAATGATTCTCAATAAAAAGTGGTAGAAGCCGGGTGCCGGTGGCTCACTCCTGTAATCCTAGCTACTCAGGAGGCTGAGATCTGAGGATCATAGTTCAAAGCCAGCCTGGGCAGGAAAGTCCATGAGACTCTTTTTTGTTTGTTTGTTAGTTTGTTTTTTGTCGGTCATGGGGCTTGAACTCTGGGCCTGGGAGTTGTCCCTCAGCTTTTCAGCTCAAGGCTAGCGCTCTACCACTTGAGCCACAGCACCATTTCCAGCTTATGTGGTGCTGAGGAATCAATCCCAGGGTCTCATGCATGCAAGGCAAGCACTCTACCACCGAGCCACCTTCCCAGCCCCAGTCCACAAGACTCTTATCTCCAATAAAACAACAGAAAGCCCTAAGTGGCCCTGTGGCTCAAGTGGTAGAACACTCACCTTGAGCTGAAGAGCTGAGGGACAGCACCCAGGCCGAGTTCAAGCCCCATGACTAACAAAAAAAAAAGTCATGGAGGTTTCTTCTTTGCTTGTGTGTTTTTTAGAATGACAGTGTAATAAAAAAGTGGTGGAGGGTTTTTGTTTACTTTAAAATGACAGTATTATCACTGGGAGGAAAAAAACGCAAACCATCCAAAAGCCTGTAGAACAAAAGGCAACAACCCTCTACTCCCGTTCCCAATCTCACAGTTGGCACAAATCTTGTTTTCTGGAATGTTTCTTCTTTATTACATAGTAGAGCTCATGTTGCAAACACCATTTTGAATGCTGGCTTTTTTGTTGTTTAATGTTACCAAATACCCATCTTCCCACATCCTTAAGAACTTTTTTCTTCAAGATAATTTTATAGGTTGTGTAATATTCACACTTAGCTGTGACCCAAGCCTTGTGTTTCCATGATATTTTTCCCTCTTTGTTTCTTTCTTTCTCTTTCTTTCTTTCTTTCTTTTTTCTTTCTCTTTCCTTTTCTTTATTTTTTCTTTCCTTTTTTAATCTTTCCTTCTTTCCTCCTTCCTTCCTTGCTTTCTTCTCTCTTTCCTTCCTTCCCTGCTTCCTTCCTTCCTTTTTTTTAAATTTGTCAGTCAAGAAGCTTGAACTCGGGGCCTGGACACTGTCACTGAGCTCTTTTGCTCAAGGCTAGAGCTCTACCATGTTAAGCCACAGCTTCACTTCTGTTTTTAGGTGGCTAATTGGAAGTATGAGTCTCACTGATTTCCCTGCCTCGTCTGGCTAGAACTGTGGTTCTCAACTCTCAGCCTCCTGAGTAGTTAGGATTACAGGAGTGAACCACCTACATCTGGCCATATTTGCTTTCACTATCCACATCTTAGAACATTTTCTTCTGTAAAGAATTGGTCCATGAGCTAGGAAAGTGGCTTTGTGCTAGAGTGCTTGCCTAGCATGTGTGTAACCCTGGGTTCGATTTCTCAATACCACTTTACACAGAAAAAGCCAGAAGTGGCACCGTGGCTCAAGTGGTAGAGTGCTAGCCTTGAACAAAAAAGCTCAAGGCCAGTGTCCAGGCCCTGAGTTCAAGCCCCAGGACTGGCAAAAAAAAAAAAAAAAATGGTCTTGTGCTTTCTCCAAGCAACAGGAAGTCAACAAGATCTTTACCTTTATGCTTATGGCTTCCATAAAATTTATTTAGTCAAATGTATATCAGCAGAGGTCAAATCCAGTCTTTGTTTTTTTGACTCCTTGCTTGTAGTACAGGAATGCATGAGTGTTTATATACTGGATTGAATACTGTCTTCTCCAGACTCATGTCCATCCAGTACCTCATTCCAAAATACGATCCTTGGAATATAATGGCCTTATTCCAAAAGTGGGTTTTTGCAGATGTAATTTGGTAAAATGAGGTTATACTTGATTAAGGTGGAGCTGAAAGCTAATGACCAGTGTCCTTACAAGACCATGTGTTACATAGCCCAGGTCTGGAGTGTCCCCCACAAATCTGTATGGTAATGGGTTGGCCATTACCAACCACCCAACTTGATGCTATTGAAAGTGATGGAACCTTTAAGAGATGAAGTATTGTGGAGATCTGCTTGTGGGAGCCATGCTCTTATTGAAGAGGAGAGAGACAGATTGTCCTCAGAATCTATAAAAGGAAAGGAGCCCTGCCTGCTGAGATATGGAATTTTTGTACAGAATTGTGACAGAAACACTTCTATTGTTTTAAGCCACCTAGTATGTGATTATCATATTACCACCCCTAGGAAAGAAGCACAGTGGGCTATGGCCTCAGAGGACCTGCATCTGATCCGTGCTCTGGCTGATGTGTGGGAGAGGTCGTGGTTTGGCCATGCCAGTGAGGTCAGTGAGCTGTTTTTCACAGAGACCATGTAGGCCATGGAATGAACAGAGCAAGGGGCCAAAGTCCAGCCGTTTGTGTCGTTTCCTCACCCCAAGGCCATTTCTTCCAGGTGAACAGGAAGAGAACCACAGCCATCTCTTCTTCCTCATGAATCTGCATCTACATTACTACTGTTAAAATATACTTTTTTGTTTTTGGTTAGTCATGGGGCTTGAACTCTGGGCCTAGACACTGTCTTTCAGCAATTCAGCTCAAGACACTCTACCACTTGAGCCACAGCACCACTTCTGGTTTTTCTGGTGGTTAATTGGAGAGAAGAGTCTCATGGACTTTCCTGCCTTGGCTAGCTTTGAATCATGATCCTCAGCCTCCTGAGTAGCTAGGATCACAGGCGTGAGCCACCAGTGCCTGGCCAGCATATACTTTTAACACACAACAACTGTGTTGGAAAAGATCTTCATATCAAAGTTCGGTCTATGACAAGATAGGTTACCTCAGCACTTCATTTAGTTGTAATTTCTATGAATTTGCTTTGGAAACAAATACACCCTAGGCAGTAATCACCATGTGTGCTTTCCAGCTACTCTGAGCATGTATTACTTTAAAATGAACATTTTAATTGTTCTAAAATTACCTTGAAGAAGGGTTCTCTGCCTATCACCAACACCGAGTGTAGCTGGACAGATTCCACTCAGAGGAGCGGATGGAGGCGAACGTGAAACATTGGGAATAACTTTTCATTGTGTGTAACCAGCAAACTGCTCAGGCCCAAGTCCTAATTCCTATGTGGGTGTGGGGATGACATCAGACAGCAGTGGTAAAGGGGTGTAGTAGCTTTCAGTAGGGCTCTGGGGTTCCAAAGGTAAGAGGAAATATTTCCCAGCCTTTCCGTGGGCTGCTGTGAATGAACTGTAGAGTGGGAGGGTGAGGCGGTGAATAGAGGAGAAACTCAGGTTCACCACACCAGCCAGGAGGAAGCTGCTGTGACTTCTCAGATCCCAGCGTCACTTTGTGTATTACTGCTCTATCTTATATCCTCTATACAGAGTAACTTAACCTAGTGATATGCATGTATAAGGAATTCCTGAGTGAATTAGCAGGATCCTTCTGGCTAAAGATCTCTCTGGAGGCTGTAGTCACGTATAAGATGGAGTGGGACTGGAGGAGTCCTTCCGAGGTGGCTCACTCACACGCCAGCTCTTGGTGGAAGGCCTCTGCTCCTGGTGGACACTGAAATATCTTAGTGGTCATGCAAGTCGACTCTGTTCAGTGAGGGAGAAGCCCATACAGCAGAGTGGGAGCGGGGGGGTAGGGGAAGGACGGGGGTCGCTCCAAGAGATGAGGTGAGGATCACTGGGTACCACTTTGGAGTCTGGCTGTCAATCTCTCTACAGGACCAGGCCATCTCTGTAGCTGGAACTAAAGACAGGGAGATCAACTCTGGGGATGTGAACTTCCAAAACCTGAACAGCAGAACGATGCTGTTTCTGAATTTTCAAAAGGAAGCATTCAAAATATGCCCAACCCTGCTGGGAACATAGGAAAGATCCCAAGGACTATCCCAAAGAGGTCAGAACGCCATGACATACCACCACACTCCATGCCAATTCAACATTTCCCCCTCAACTCTTTTATTTTCTAACCATTATTTCCTCTGGGGTGCACGTGTTAGTTATCATGAAATGCACAGATCTTAGCAGTCCACTTATCCAGTTTATCTCATAACAACAAAATCCAAACCCCTATAAAACTATAGACTGTACCCCGGTGCTCCTGGGCAAGCAACCCCTTACCTCACCCTATGAACTTCCACTCAGAACAGCCACTGCTCTGATGTCCTTAAACTGTAGTTGCACACATTCTAGAATATATAAATAAACGGAGTCACACAGAACCTACTCTTGACTGGTTTCCATTTCACCAGTGTGTGGGTTCACATAGGTTGTGCACCAATGATTTCCTTGCCCTCACTTACTGAAACATTTGAAACCCACAGAGGTATTTAAAGATAGTGCTAGGAACTGCTATGCCTCCCGCCCCCCCCCCCCCCCCCACTTTTTTAAATCACCTCCTGCTACTCAGGCTTTCAATCTTTTGGATCTTCAGCCTTTATTTTTACAGAACCACTTGAAAGCAGCAAATATCAAGATATACTTCAACTCTAAATCCTTTGGTATGTGCTCCTTAGAACTAAGACATTCTCCCACAAACCCATGGTCCAGCTGTGATGCCCCAAACCTTGACATTGCTACAAGAATATTCTCCTGCTGGGTGCCAGTGGCTCACACCTGTAATCCTTGCTACTCAGGAGGCTGAGATCTGAGGATCGTAGTTCAAAGCCAGCCAGGGCAGGAAAGTCAGTGAAACTCTCATCTCCAATTAATCACCAGAAAACTGGAGGTGGTACCATGGTTCAAGGGGTAGAGCACTTGCCTTGAGCTGAAGAGCTGAAGAACAGCGCCCAGGCACAGAGTTCAAGCCCACAACTGACCAAAAAAAAGAAAAGAATATTCTCCCATACAGAGTCCAAGTTCAGTCTCTCTTCCAGGAACATTCTCCAGGAAAGGGAGAAAGGATGTACATCCTAGGCAAGTATGATGGCGTCTGGGAATAGAGGGTCAGCTGCTCTGTAACCTTTTCTCCTCTCCTTTTCCTTCATCCCCCTCCCTTTGCCCCATGTCCATGGACATCTAATGACATACTGGCCTTCTTTGCATCTGCCCATCTCCTTTTGGGAAGCTGACTTCAGCTGTGTTTATGAGAACTTTTCATCCTTAAAAAAAAAAAAAGGTGGGCTGGGAAGGTGGCTCAGTGGTAGAGTGCTTGCCTTGCAAGCATGAGGCCCTGGGTTCGATTCCTCAGCACCACAGAAGCAAAAAGAAAAAAGCCGGAAGTGGCGCTGTGGCTCAAGTGGTAGAGCACTAGCCTTGAGCTGAAGAGCTGAGGGAAAGCGCCCAGACCCAGAGTTCAGGCCCCACGACCGACCCCAAAAAAAAAAAAGGTGAACAACCTCTCTGCAATGAACCCAATGTATTCCTAGTCACCCCTCCCAGTGGACCATCTTGATGAATCTCTGTGATGAGCAGGAAAGTTCTTATCCATTCCTGGGTATCACAAGGAATAATTCTTCTTCCCTTTGTGTATGCATGTTTGGATCTAAGTGCTTATATTAAACACACACTGCACCAACTACTTCTACCCATGGGGTTCTTGCCTTCCACCAGCCCCAATTCTCTGAGCTTCGACTAGGGAGAGGTGAGAGTTATTGAAGCTCACCCAGATAAACAGGACATTTGTACACTTAAGGTAACTTAAGGGACCACCTGCCTTACCTCACACTTCTCATTACCTCTCAATCTCACTGCTCATTCAGCCTCAGGGCAGAAACAACACTTGGCCCAGAGAGTGAAGACCTCAGGTTTGTTGCTCTTATTATTGATAGTTGGCCTGGCACCATCTCCTGTGTTACCTGCAGGTTCTCCATGCAGCTAGGGAGGAGGGAAGAGACTGGCCTGGTCATGGCACTCACCAGGCTTGCAATGGACTAGGGACTGGTTGACCTGGGGGTTCCTGACTCCTCCTGACCTCTGGAGCAGCACTGGAGCCCAGCAAGCCCCATGAATCCTAGCCACCTGCCAGCCTGGAATGCAGTCAGGATGGCCATGGAGTTGGACATTTAATGTGAAGGCTTCATTGTAGACATCACTGCTGTCCTGTTTGGAAAGCTGCACTCTTTGGTGGATGGTAGTAGCCCCTTTCTGCTTCCTTGTCCAGAAACTGGAACCAAGGAACCACAAAGTACCAGGTAATTCCCAGTGCACAAAGACATATGGCTATCAAAACATGCTTCCACAGATGCCTGGACCCCCTTCTGCCTGCTTGTTGGAAGTAAATTTACTGTCAGAATGCCCCTCAAAAGCTCCTAAAAGCCAGGCGTGAGTGGCTCACTCCTGTAATCCTAGCTACTCAGGAGGCTGAGATCTGAGGATCAAGGTTCAAAGCCAGCCCGGGGAAGGAAAGTCCATGAGACTCTTGTCTCCAATTAACAGCCAGAAAACCAGAAGTGGTGCTGTGGCTCAAGTGGTAGAGTGCTAGCCTTGAGCTGAAGAGCTGGGGGACAGCACCCAGGCCCAGAGTTCAAGCCCCTCAACCCACATAAATAAATCAATTAATTAAAAACTCCTAAAATTCAAATTCACTAGTGGAAGCTACCTTCTTGCCTCCAGCGTGGCCGAGTGCCCTTAGTTTACACACCTACTCGCCTGGCCTTCCATGCCTTGACTGCTCCAGTGCGGACACAGATGCCCATGAGACCAGCTCAGGAGAGGTGGTGGTTACCTGGGACTGAAGCAAATCTGCTGAAAATGAACTGTGGGAAAGGTTGTCAGGGGAGAGCAAAGGAAGCCAGAGTGGCTGGATTGTGGAGCCGCATGCATGGCTCCCTTTCAGCGTCTCCTTCCAGGCCCTGACCAGCACTTCTGTCCAGCACGGGACCTTCCTCACATTCCTCCTTCACACTCCCCGAGGCCCCCACCTTTCTCTCTGCTGCGGCATTTCTTATCTGGGTCCTCTGCTTTCGTGATCCTATGTTGCCTTAGAGATTTGGGACGCCTTATGAAAATGCAAATTGATTTAGTTAGAAAAAGAACAGATTTTTTTTTTTTTTTAATTCAGGTATACTCTTAACCAAAGAAAAGCGCAGTCTTATGCAGTTGCTAGAAGGGACCAGAAGTTCTCTCCTAGTCTCCAGCAGGTTAAACCTAAAGGGAAAATAAACATTTCAGGGGCCACACTGAGTTTTACGTGTGATTGGCCTGGGTTTTAAAGTATCTCATTTCTCAAAACAGAGTCGAGAGCAGTGTCTCCAGTGAGCATAGCCATTGGGCTCAGTGGCACCACTCAGCCAGGAAGGCTAATTTTCATGATAGTTGCAGAGGTTTTGTTTGGTTTTGCATAGTGTTTTCGTTTCATTAAAGTCAGAGTTGACTCAAATAATTTAACAATATCATTATGGGGGGGGGGGGGGGAGGATGGGAAGGGATGGGAAGGGGAAACAAAGGAGGAGGCAACAATGCTTGATAAGAAATGTACTCATTATCTTGCTCATGTAATTTAACCCCTCTGTACAGTATTTTCACAATAAAAAAAATAAAAATAAAAAAAATATCATAATGAGTCACTTCTTTGGTAGACAAGACAAAATCATGAGCTGATGAAAACAGATAAGGAAGAATTACAGGAACAGGGAAAGGATGGGAGAGGCTTTTTTTTGCCAGTCCTGGGGTTTGAACTCAGAGCGTGGGCTCTGTCCCTGAGCCTCTCTGTGCTCAAGGCTAGCACTCAGCCACAGAGCCACTTCTGGCCTTTTTTGTTTATGTGATACTGAGGAATCAAACCCAGGGCTTCATGCATGTTAGGCAAGCACTCTACCACTAAGAATCCACCTTCCCAGCCCCAGGAGAGGCATTTTAACAGAAATGTATCTGGAAAAAGAAAAAAAAATAACTCCAAAGAGCCAGGCCTGAAGTCTGTTACATCTCTGCTAAAGCACCCATCACAGTGACTGGACCAGAGAAGTTCCAAATTATGGTTATTCATTTCATTTTCTTTAGCACCTCCTATTTGTGGCTTAATATTTCGACATCCACCCAATTCCTGCTTGACAATTGTTTGAATATTTCCATTACAGTATTTTGAGTCTCCAGCAGGGGTCGCTAGCTAACACGAGTCAGAGAAGCCTAAAACCGTGAGGCTCTTTTTCCCTACTTCAAAACCCACAATAGAACCTATATTTGAGGAATGGAAAGTCAATTATTAGCACTTCAAAAGCCCTTCAGATTTGTCCCAATATCTTCCTTTCTTCCTTCTTTCCTTCCTTCTTCCCTTCCTCCCTGTATTTCCTCCTTCCTTTTCTCCCTCCTTCTTTTCTTTCCTTCTTTCCTTTGCATTGCTGGTGACAAAATCCATGGTCCCATGCATGCTAGGCAAGCCCTCTACCATTGAGCTACACCCCCAGCCCTAACTTTTTTTTTTTACAGTTATTGAATTGGCAGAAGTTTATTGAACACTTAGTATTTGTAAGGAGCTATATTGCTATATTGGGACTTGGAGTTCAACAACAACAACAACAAAAATTTAAAAGATGGAAAATTTGACCTCTTTTCTGGAGAAGTAGATTGTCCTGCCAAGAGGGCTAGGCATCCTCCTAACTACTTATTGTTAACATATGGGCTAGGTTGCCATGACGCCCACCCACAGACCTAAAGAAGATGCAATATTTATTCCCTAAGCAGGAGACCAGAGGTAAGTGGTCTAGACTGATGAACTGTTCGGCTCCATTAGGTCATTTTGGGACGTGGCATCCTCCCAACTTGTTGCTTCACAATTCCTAGGATGTTGTCCTTGCTGCCTGGTCAAAGCTGGGTCATGACCACATTCATGCTTCAACCAGAGAAGAGGAAGAGCAAAAGCAGACAGCAAAACCATTTCCTTTTGAGCAAGAAGCATAGAAGCCACACTTCTCATTTAATGCACATCTTTGTGCATGGACCTAGTCAGATGTCCAGCTGCAAGGGAGTCTGGGAAATGTAGTCTTGTGCCTGGGTTGGACTAAGGAACAACTAGCGATCTGGTCAGAAAGTCTCTCCCTCCCTCCCCCACCCCCCTCTCTCTGTCTTACTGGTTCATGAAATAATTTCTTATCTTCAACCACTTACCACCTATTGTACTTGTTCTGGTACAGCTTGGAAATGTCTATTCATAGAGATTTCTAGTGGATAAAAATGTGCATAGCAGGGCTGGGAAGGTGGCTCAGTGGTAAAGTGCTTCCTTGCATGCATGAGGCCCTGGGTTCGATTCCTCAGCACCACATAAGTAGAAAAAGCCAGAAGTGGTGCTGTGGCTCAAGTAGAGCACTGGGCTTGAGCTGAAGAGCTGAGGGACAGTGCCCAGGCCCAGAGTTCAAGCCCCATGACCGGCAAAAAAAAAAAAAAATGTGCATAGCAGTTTACTATGCACATTTCTTATTAATGAGACATGCCACTGCCCCTCAAGGATGAGGATTATTATACTATTTAAGATGATTAATTTCTGGTCAAAATGAAACTTTTTTTTTACTCATGAGAATGTGACATTCGAGTTGACTCTTGAAGCATGATTAGAAACTAGTCAGGTGGAAAAGAGGAAGAACATTCCAGAGTGTGAACAGTTTGTGCAGAGCCCTTAGAAGGGGCTGGGGGGCAGGCATAGTTGATATGTAGAGTCGGGCATGTGAGGAGGCAGGCAGGAAGCTGGAGACAGTGAGTTGGAGGCAGACAATGCCAGCCTCACGTGCCGGCTGTGCCCTCCTGAGGAGATGCTGCGGGGGGCCTCTCCATTTGTCACCGATTTTCCTGTGATTTTCCTTACAGTTTATAATGTTTGACCCTACTGCTTGCTCACAGCTGGCTGGAGTTCCAGGCATGCGGACCTGACCCAGGATCAGGCTCACCAGCGCCTTCCTTTCAGGAATTTGGAGATAGGGTAGAAACCCACCAATCATGTGAAGAACCCCAATCATATTATCTCAGCGACCAGGGCGCAGTCTGAGCCTGTGACTGCAGAATGGGTCAGGGACTCTCTGTGGAGGAAAGAAGGCTGGGCAGGTGTGCAGAAGAAAGCAGGAAGGTGAATCAGTACAGACATTTTGGATTCCTTCCCAGGGGCCAGTTCCTGGCTCCAGTTCCTTCCTAAGGCTGAGCGGCATCTTCCATTATAACAGTCCTTATCCAGTCTCATTTCCATGGTGTCAGCTCCCCACAGTCAACATGGTCTGAAAATGGCAAATACAAAATTCCAAACAGGCACTGCAATACTAGCTACTTAGAAGGCTGAGATCTGGAGGAGAGTGGTTCAAGTCCAACTTGGGCAGAAAACTCCAAGAGATTTCTTCTCCAAAATAGCCAGTGAAAAGCTGAACTGGAGGTATGACTCAAGTGATACAGAGCAAACCATGAACAAACCCAGCAAGAGCACAAGCCTCCTAAGTTCATGTTCCTGTACCAGCAGAAAGAAGGGGAGGGAAGGAAGGAAGGAAGGAAGGAAGGAAGGAAGGAAGGAAGGAAGGAAGGAAGGAAGGAAGGAAGGAAGGAAGGAAGGAAGGAAGGAAGGAAGGAGAGAAAGAAAGGAAAGAAATTAAAGGAGAAAGGAAGGAAAAAGGAATAACTTCTAGAAATAAGCCATGAATTTTAAATAACTTTCACTATAGTATATTGCTATATTCGATTGTACTAGTTATTATTAGTCTCTTGCTGTATTTGGAGTATAAATTAAGCTATTATAGGTATGTGTGTGTCGAAAACCATGGTGTATATAGGGGTTAGTACTTGCGGTGGTTTGGGGCATCTGTATAATGTCTTGGAACATATCCCCTATGGATAAAGGGGAATTACTATACTTGGGTTCCTTGTCACCCTCCTTATAACACTCCCCCCTCTTTTTTTCTCTTTAAATAGCTTGAGGAGTGAGTTATTTATGGCATAGACTAAGCGAATGCTACTACTGCAGAAAGACTTCCAAATATAGTTCACCCAGGGTAATTCATCTACCTTCAGCAGCCAGTGCAGGGCAGTCAGGTCTCAGCTGCCCTAAGACGTCCAGGGAGCCAAGCTCCTCTCTGTGGGTTCTCTGTGACACACTGTCTAGTGTTGCTTTTCTCTGCAAGATCAGAGATGGCTGCCAGCACCCCACCTGGGCAAGACTCATAAATGGTACATATCACTTCCACTCACAGCTTATTGTCCAGACAATAAAAAAAAAACTACACCTAGATGCATAAAAGGTAGACAGTCCTTATGCTAGATAGTTCCATGTCCAACTGAAACTGTCTGTTCTATAGAAGAAAGGAAGAATGGGTAGAAGAGGAACAATTAGCCATCTACTTCAAGGTGATTTATGTGAGTTGCACCCAAAGAAATTCAACTTGAGTTTATGAAGTTTTCCTTAGTTGCTTCAGGCAGAGTTGACATCTCTTTGTTTTGTACCCAGTTCTTAGCCTACATTGTTGCCCTGAATCCACCTGTGTAAGCAGAAGAGACCACTGGTTGTACATAATTCTGTTCTTCCCCTCTTCCATGGTAGTTAAATTCCCCTGTTCCATATGATATGTTTGGGATCCTGCTGAATGGAACAAATTTGACATTTGTCAGGCTCATTTACCATTAGCTGTGCCCATGATTATGTTCTGAGTAATAATATAAAAGTGTGAGGGTGCACATACACTATATCATCATTTTTTGTACCAATACTGGGGCTTGAACTCAGCAGCTGAATCTCACTTTCCTGCTAGGGACTGGCGTTGAACCATGATCCTGAGATCTCAGCTTTGTGTAGCTAGGATTATCGGCGTGAGCCACCAGGTGAGATCTGGGCTCTCGATGGCCCCATTTTCACCAGGAGTCTGTTTCTCCCTTCTTCATTTATCCCAAGCGCCCCCCCCGCCCTAGGCCTTGTCAGGTGTGCACTGAGTTTGTGAGCTTGAGACATTTCCCTTCTCTAGGGTACTAGTACAATGTTATTAGGAAACTCTTGATGATGATAAAAACTGCTCAGGACCCAAGAAAGGACTATATGAGGTAGAATGCCAGGCAGCTGATGGAGGAATTTGGGGAGCTGGGTAACAGCCTTCCTGGTCCTTCCCTTCTGTCTGATAGAAGAGAATCCTCAGGCCATTAAAGAGTTGAGTCAGCCACAGGAAAGCTGGTAGAGTGGAGGCCAGGGACAAAGTCAGAGGAATCAGGGCCTCCAAGACTGGCAGATTGGCTGGAAAGGACCAGACCCTCCCCTCCCCCTCCCCCTGTGAACCCCCCCCCCCCACCCTACACACACACACACACACACACACACCCATTTTCCCACATGCCCAACTAAACAGAATTGTTAAGGAAGCTATAGTGGCCTAGTGTCATACTCACAGGTAGAGCAAGAGGGAAGGAAATGGTTCTTTGCAGTTCCAGGTCAAAGGTATCTGGGAGAAGGCACCATTGCCTGGTCTCTCTGGACTAAAGTGGCCAACTTGTTCCTTATTCCCAGAGTGTCAGAGCAGCCTGCCTGCCCAGGCCTGGCCACCAGATAAAGGCCGTCCCCAGGAACTTTGATTGATTGCCTGCATTCCAGTCAGTTCCTTATCAAAGAGCATTCCTGGCTGAAGGGGACAGATGTGTGAGAGGTGCTGATGGACAGGTCTTTGCTGATAGCACTGGGGCTGGGCCTACTGGACTGGAATTTTGAGGGCAAGGGGTCTTCAGGAGAATACTGGCGTCCCTAGCCTCGTTCGTGTAAGACCCAGGTCACAGCGTACTCTTGCTGCCAGGTGTTGGCTAGTACAGTGCTCAGTAAAGGAGCTGAGCATGAACTCTACTGGAAACTGATGTCCTCTGTTAGAAAATAACAGCAGGTCAAGTACTGGTGGCTCACACCTGTAATCCTGGCTATTTAGCAGGCTGAGATCTGAGGATCTCAGTGTGAAGACAGCCTGGACAGCAAAGTTCAGGGCAATCTTTTTGTTTGTTTGTTTTTGTCTGTCCTGGGGCCTGAATTCTGGGCCTGGGCACTGTCCCTCAGCTCTTCAGCTCAAGGCGAGTGCTCTACCACTTGAGCCACAGCACCACTTCTGGCTTTTTCTGCTTATGTGGTGCTGAGGAATCGAACCCAGGGCCTCATGCATGCGAGGCAAGCACTCTACCAATGAGCTATGTTCCCAGCCCCTCAGGGCACTCTTATTGCCAATTAGCCACCAAAAAAAACAAAAAACAAAGCCAGAAGTAGACCTGTGGCTCAAGTGGTAAGGTTCTAGCCTTCAGCAAATTGCTAAGGGACAGCACCTAGGCCCTAAGTTTAAGCCCCAGGACTGACAGAAGAAAAAAAAAAGAGACAGATAGACAAGACAGAGTCAGAGGTAGAGACAGAGAAACAGAGAGAAAGGAGGAAAGAAAAAGGAAGGAAGGAAGGAAAAAAGGAGCAAATTGTGGTGAAAAAGCAGGAATGGAGGAATGGGATTAGAGACCAATTATGGATCATAGCAGAAAACCTCTCTTGGGTATCTTTGCAAAGAGGCTTTTCTTTTTCTTTTTTTTTTTTCTCATGACATCTTCCAAGAAGATCTTAGTAAAATAGTATTCCAGGGCTGGGAAGGTGGCTCAGTGGTAGAGTGCTTGCCTTGCATGCACAAGGCCCTGGGTTCAATTCCTCAACACCACACAAGCAGAAAAAGCCAGAAGTGGTGCTATGGCTCAAATGGTAGAGCGCTAGCCTTGAGCTGAAGTGCTGAGGGACAGCGCCCAGGCCTAAAGTTCAGGCCTCATGACCAACAGAAAAGAAAAAAAAAAAGTAGTATTCCCCTTTTATAGACATGAAACAGGTTCTATTTATGAAAGAAAACACTTTTTCCTGGCTATGCCTATTACAGGTTAGATTGTTCACAGACATAGACACACAGTGACACACACACACACTCCTACCTGTTGGTAGGGAAGACACCTGGTCCCCACTGAAGTTAAATGACTTGCTGAAGGTCATTTAGCTAAGACATGAATGGAGCTGGGAACACTGATCCTACCATTGTCTTCTGCTCCATGAGTTCTGGGAATTGGCAAGTGCCAAGGGGGCCACCAAGAGACGTTTTTGGTAAGCCTTGGGCACAGCTCTGGTACTGTGTCTAATTCTCTTATCTGTAAGACCTGCCCTCAGCTACAGGACTACCTGCCTGATCTCTGCCTCTGGTGTTGGAAATGACTAGGAAGAGTCAGCAGCATTCTGCTCCAGGGAGAAAAGAAAAGAAAATATAATCTTGCCATCTCAGGGCTCTGGGATAGATAAAGCCTCAGGAAAATGGCTGATCAAAGACTGAGGCCCTCAGATAACCTTTGCTTCCACTTTTAGCTCTCATTGGGCTCTGGCATTCCTTCCCTCCCCCTCCCCCCTCAAAAAGACTAAGACAGACAGGAAAGGCCTTAATTTACTCAGCAATCTCTGATAATCAACTGTCTTCTGCATGGCTAGAAAAGAGGCCTAAGTCCCCTGTCCTCAAACACAGCAAAGATCCCAGAGTCAGGTGAGCTCTGGTTAAATTATATGAGCAGACACAGATGCACACATAAGCGCAAACACACACACACACACACATCCACATCTGACTTGTCAAGCAAGGAAGAGATTCAAGAATGGGAAAGGAGAATATGTACATATATGTGAAAACATCTTTTAAAAAGAATTCGGGAACTTTACAACTTTGGTAGTGGGGGGAGGAGGGTTGGATGGGGGGGCCGGGGGAGGATGGGATGGGAAGGGGAAACAAAGGAGGAGGCTACAATGTTCGATAAGAAATGTACTCATTATCTTGCTCATGTAATTGTAACCCCTCTGTACAGTATTTTCACAATAAAAAAAATAAAGAGAATTTGGGGCTGGGGATGTGGCTTAGTGGTAGAGTGCTTACCTAGCATGCATGAAGCCCTGGGTTCAATTCCTCAGTTCCACATACACAGAAAAAGCCAGAAATGGTGCTGTGGCTCAAGTGGTAGAGCGCTAGCTTTGAGCACAGAGATGCTCAGGGATGAAGCCCAGGCCCTGAGTTTAAGCCTCGGGACTGGCAAAAAAGAAAAAAAAGAAAAGAATTTGGGGGAGAATCCATCCTAATCATTCATGTGAGTCTGTTATTACTTTTTTTCTTTTTTTTTTTGGGTCCGGTCGTTGGGCCTGAACTCTGGGCCTGGGCGCTTTCCCTCAGCTCTTCAGCTCAAGGCTAGCGCTCTACCACTTGAGCCACAGCGCCACTTCCAGCTTTTTTCTTTTTGCTTATGTGGTGCTGAGGAATCGAACCCAGGGCCTCGAGCATGCAAGGCAAGCGCTCTACCACTGAGCCACCTTCCCAGCCCTGTTATTACTTTTTTTCTTTCTCTCTTTATTGTGGTATTGATATTTAGATTGGAACTCTGAAAAAAAAGAAGCAAAGAAATAACCAACACTCTAGGGATTGGAGGCATGGCTCCGTTGGTAGAGCACCAGCCAATGAATGAAAGTGTCAGGTACAGAGTTTGAGTCCTAGACTTGGACATAGAAAAGAAAAGAAATGAAAGATTTGAACTCAAGGCCTCGCACTTGCTAGGCAATGCCTTGAGACAAAAAACATGCTTCCAGGGACTGGGAAGGTGGCTCAGTGGTAGAGCGCTTGCCTTGCATGCATGAGGCCTTGGGTTCGATTCCTCAGCACCACATAAGCAGAAAAAAAAGCCAGAAGTGGCATTGTGGCTCCCGTGGTAGAGTGCTAGCCTTGAGCTGAAGAGCTGAGGGACAGCACCAGGCCCAGAGTTCAGGCCCCACAACAGGACCCAAAAAAAAAAAAACCCAAAAAACAAAAAAAAACATGCCTCCAGCTCATATGAGTCTTGAACTACTTCTCACTTCATTAAATGTATGAGTCGGCTTTCCATCACTATAATGAAACAGCTGAGATAATTAACTTACAAAGATAAAAGGCTAGGGCTGGGAAGAAGGCTCAGTGGTAAAGTGCTTGCCTTGCATGCATGAGGCCCTGGATTCGATTCCTCAGCACCACATAAGCAAAAAGAAAAAAGCCAGAAATGGCGCTGTGGCTCAAGAGGTAGAGCGCTAGCCTTGAGCTGAAGAGCTGAGGGAAAGCGCCCAGGCCCAGAGTTCAGGCCCCACGACCGGACCCAAAAAAAAAAAAAAAGATAAAAGGCTAACAGAGTGCTGTGGCTCACAGCTGTAATTCTAGCTACTCAGGAGGCTGAGATCTGAGAATCAAGGTTCAAAGCCAGCCCAGGAAGGAAAATCCATGAGAGTCTTATCTCCAATTAACACCAGAAAACCAGAAATGGTGCTATGGCTCAAAGTGGTAGAGCACTAGCCCTGAGTAAAAGAGCTCGGGTGTAGTGCCCAGACTCTGAGTTCAACCCACAACTATCTGCCCCACCCCCCTAAAAAAAAAGATAGAAGGTCCTTTTCGCTCAGTTGTAGAAATTTCAGTTCAAATCTGTTGACCCTGTGGACCTGTGGCAAGACAGAACATCACAGGAGGAACATATGGAACAAAACTGCTCACCTCACAGCCAAGAAACAAAAGAAAGATAGGAAGAA
This sequence comes from Dipodomys spectabilis, assembly GCF_019054845.1. Classification (NCBI taxonomy): domain Eukaryota; kingdom Metazoa; phylum Chordata; class Mammalia; order Rodentia; family Heteromyidae; genus Dipodomys; species Dipodomys spectabilis. The sequence goes on along the minus strand of NW_024870686.1, from coordinate 6,989,670 downwards.
ACCAAGGTCCTCAAATCCTCTATGGAAATCTGTCCACACCATCACTTTCCAATAATGCCACCATGAGCCAAGGTCTTTGGGGGGCATTCGTCTTCCAAATTATAGTAAAAGTCTCCCACTGCTAGGATGGCTCTTTGTTATTTTATTTTATTGTAGTTTTGGTCAGTTGTGGGTCTGAACTCTGGACCTGGCACTGTCCCTCAGCTCTTCAGCTCAAGGCTAGCGCTCTACCACTTGAGCCACAGCGCCACTTGTGGCTTTTTCTGCTTATGTGGTGCTGAGGAATCGAACCCAGGGCCTCATGCATGCATGGCAAGCACTCTACCACTGAGCCACCTTCCCAGCCCCAGATTCTTTTTTTCTTTTTTCCCATTCCTGGGGCTTAAATTCAGGGCCTGGGTGCTGTCCTTAAGCTTCTTTTGCACAAAGCTAACACTACCACTTGAGCCACAGTGCCACTTCTGGCTTTTTCTGTTTATGTGGTGTTAAGGAATTGAACCCAGAGCTTCATGCATGCTAGGTGAGCACTCTACCACTGAGCTACCTTCTCAGCCCCTTTGTTAGTTTAGTCCTATATCTTACTCTCGTGTGTGTGTGTGTGTGTGTGTGTGTGTGTGTGTGTGTGTGTGTGTGTGTGTCTCGGTTGTGGGGCTTGAATTCTGGGCCTGGGCGCTGTCCCTGAGCTCTTCAGCTCAAGGCGAGGGTTCTACCACTTGAGCCACAGCACCACTTCTGGTTTTCTGGTGATTTATTGGAGATCATAGTCTCATGGACTTTCCTGTCTGGGCTGGCTTTGAACTGAAATATCCTCAGATCTCATCCTGCTAAGTAGCTAGGATTACAGGCGTGAGCCACCAGCGTCTGGCTTCTTACACTTTTTTTTTTTTTTGCCAGTCCTGGGGCTTGAACTCAGGTCCTGGGTGATGTCCTTGAGCTTCTTTTACTCAAGTATAGTGCTCTACCATTTGAGCCACAGTGCTACTTCTGGCTTTTTCTGAATAGTTTATTAGAGATAAAAGTCTCACAGATTCTCCTGCCCAGCCTGGCTTCGAAATAAGCTCCTCAGATCTCAGCCTCCTGAGTAGCTAGGATTATAGGCATGAGCCACCAGCAGCCGGCTTTTTTTTGGGGGGGGGGGGCGGGGGTTAGGGTTAGGGTCCAGTCATGGGGCCTGAACTCTGGGCCTGGGTGCTGTCCCTCAGTTCTTCAGCTCAAGGCTAGCACTCAACCACTTGAGCCACAGCCCCACTTCCAGCTTTTTTTCTTTTTGCTTATGGGGTGCTGAGGAATAGAACCCAGGGCCTCATGCATGGAAGGCAAGCACTTTACCACTGAGCTACCTTCCCAGCCCCAGCCGGCTTATTGTTTTACTCTTGCCTATTCAATAAACTAGAATGTCTAATACTTTGGGTAATCAACTATAGTTCTAACTAGAATATATATTTGAAGGAAATGATGAATTCTTTTTTTTTCCTTAGCAGTGTTAGAGATTAAACCTGGGTGTCGCCCATACTAAGAAGGATTTTTTTTTTTTTACTAAGCTATACCCTAGCCTTCTTCCTTTAAAGTACCCTAAAATTCAAACTCTCCTAATCTAAGCAGATCTTACCTCTGACTAAAACCTCTGATAAAGCTGCCCTGTGTGTATCAGACTCTGGTGGAAAAGGGCAAGCCCACAGTTGAGATCTTCTCATGTAGCTTCTTGTTATTATGGGACCTTCTCTCTACTAGTTGTTTCCTTTCCAGTTCTGTAAACAACTCCACCTTAATTCCTAGCATTTGTAGACATGATTCACTATATGACACGCATCCTTGTTGTTTTGACCACTATTTACCACTATTTTTTCTTCTTTCTTTCTTTCTTTCTTTTTTTTTTTGGTTGTGAGGCCTGAACTATGGGCCTGGGCTCCGTGCCTCAGCTCTTCAGCTCAAGGCTAGCACTCTACCACTTGAGCCACTTCTGGCTTTTTCTGCTTATGTGGTGCTGAGGAATTGAACCCAGGGTCTCATGCATGCAAGGCAAGCGCTCTACCACTGAGCCAACTTCCCAGCCCCTTTCTTCCCTTTCTTTTGTTTTCTTTTTCTCTCTTTCCTTCCTTCCTCCTCCTCTTTCTTTATGCTAGTACTGAGACTTGAACTCAGGGATTCTCTGGCACAGTTTTTTTGCTCACAAATGGCACTTGCCACTTGAACCATTCCTCTAGCTCCTTTTGACCATATACTTACCTACACTGTTATTTGTTATGAAAAATTATAAGCATGTACCTTAAGACTGATTTTTCTTGTGTGATCCTTTATGGTCAGGGCCATGACTCTCAGTAGGAAAATATGTCAAGAATGATTTAGTTTTGTCACTTTGAGCTCTTTGATATGTAGAGTGTTTATTTTGACCCCTTTTATCAATACCACCTACAAGAAAGTCAGTAACTGAATTACCCACAACCTCTAGTTCTTTGGTCCTTGAGGTAGAGAATAGAAGGAATGATAGAAGGAAAATCTTCTGTTTCAGCAGAACACTTACAAGCAAGAGGGACAAAGAGGGAAAGGTGGGGTTTATGACCACCTGTTTACTACCAGGATAATGATGCACCCTCAGGTGAGGTGGGCTTTATTGGCTTTCTCTTCTGTAAAAGGGAACAATTAGTGTTCCCATAGCAGCGTTCCTAAGACAGAATAACTAGGGTAAAGGATCTTGCCCAGAATGCCGCTCAATAAACAACTCTTAGTATTATTCATTTTCTTTTTTTTTTTTTTTTTGGTCCGGTCCTGGAACCTGAACTCTGGGCCTGGGCGCTGTCCCTCAGCTCTTCAGCTCAAGGCTAGCGCTCTACCACTTGAGCCACAGTGCCACTTCTGGCTTCTTTCCTTTTGCTTATATGGTACTGAGGAATCGAACCCAGGGCCTCTGGCATGCAAGGCAAGTGCTCTACCACTGAGCCACCTTCCCAGCCCCTCATTTTCTTTTCTTTTCCTTTTTCCTTTCTCTTTCTTTATTCCTCTTTCTTTCTCATGATTCTTCTGCTCTGTCTTCCAAGTGCTAGTATTAAAGGTATGAACCATCATATGCCTTCCCCTTCCTTCCTTCCTTCCTTCCTTCCTTCCTTCCTTCCTTCCTTCCTTCCTTCCTTCCTTCCTTCCTTCCTTTCTTCTTACCAGTACTGGAGCTTGAATTCAGGGCCTGGCACTCTCACTCACCTTTTTTATTCAAGGCTGGCCCTTTACTACTTGGGCAATGCTTCCAGTCCAGCTTTTTGCTGGTTAATTAGAGATAAATGGCTCATGGATTTTTCTGCCCTGGCTATCTTCAAACCCTGATTCTCAGATTTCAGCCTCCTGAGTGGCTAGGATTATAGGCCTGAGCCACCAGCACCTGGCTCAGGACTATTCATTCTCAAATCATTACAATAATTTTTTTTTTTGGGGGGGAGCTGGTCATGGGGCTTGAACTCTGAACCTAGGCACTGTCCCTCAGCTCTTCAGCTCAAGGCAAGCGCTCTACCACTTGGGCCACAGCGCCACTTCCAGTTTTCTGGTGGTTTATTTGAGATAAGATTCTTGGGGGGGAGAGCGGGGAGGGGGGGAATGAGGGGGCATGGGAAGGTGGCTCAGTCACGGAGTCTCATGGACTTTCCTGTCCGGGCTGGCTTTGAATCGGCAATCCTTAGATCTCAGCCTCCTGAGTAGTTAGGATTACAGGTGTGAGCCATCAGCGCCTGGCTTATTACAATATTCTTTTATTCCAACAGTTTAGTTGTGAAAACCTCAGAAATTATTAATCCAGTTCTATTCTTTACTTCTAAAAGAAGGAAAAAATATGTTAGACCTGTTCAAAGCCATTCTTCACACTCTTACTCCAACACCAGGACATTCGTGCTTCTCACATTGAAAGCCAGAAACCTGCCCATCACTGTGAAGATACACAGACCAGCAGAGCTGGCTGTGGCAGCTGCTCAGGATCTCTGGATCTGTGAAGCTCAGGTTATATTTAGCTCTGCACACTCGGGGACAGATAAGGCTGCCACACTGCTTCCTTCCAGTGTGACAGGAGCCACAGTTTGTCTGCCGGACCAACTCCTCAAGGGTATCCTTTGAGTGAATACAAAATGTTTTAGGTGATAGAAATGAGAAATGTCAATCTGACCATTACATATTGTATATATGTATTGAAATAAGACATGATACCTCATAAATAGGTACTCATAAATAGGTGTGTGTGTGCATGCACGCATGTCTGTGCATACATGCATGTGTGTGTGTGTGTGTGTGTGTGTGTGTGTGTGTGTGTGTTTGTCCTGGGCTTGAACTCAGGGCATGGGCACTGCCCCTGAGATTCTTTTTTTCTCAAGTCTAGTGTTCTATCAGTTAAGTCATAGCACCACTTCTGGCTTTTTCTGAGTGGTTTATTGGAGATAAGAGTCTCACAGATTTTCCTGCCTGGGCTGGCTTCAAACCACCATCCTCAGGTCTCAGCCTTCCAAGTAGCTAGGATTACAAGTGTGAGCCACCAATGCTGGGCTAAATACATACAATTATTATCCACCAACAGAAAAATAAAAAAGCCAAGCATGCTGGTATAAATCTGTAATCCCACAAGTCAAGAATAGGGGGAGAGACAGGCAACGGTGGCTTATGCCTGTAATCCTAGCTACTCAGGAGGCTGAGATCTGAGGATCGCAGTTCAAAGCCAGCCCGGACAAGAACGTCCATGAGACTCATCTCCAATTAGCTACTAGAAAACCAGAAGTGGTGCTGTGATTCAAGTGGTAGAGCACTTGCCTTGAGCTGAAGAGCTCAGGGACAGCGCCCAAACCTAGAATTCAAGACCCATGACCAAAAAAAAAAAAAAAAAAAAAAAGAATGGGGGAGATAGGAAGAGGCTAGTCTGGACAAAAGGTTAGTGATACCCTATCTCAAAATAAACCAGATTCTCAGTTCCAGTGGTGAAGGAAGGAAGGAAGGAAGAAAGGAAGGAAGGAGAGAAAGTATGATGGTTCATACCTTTTATACTAGCACTTGGGAGGCAGAGAATCATGAGTTTAGCCTGTGCTACACAGTGAGACATTGTCTTGGAAAGGTAGAGAGTCTGAGACAGTGGGGCATTAGCTTTGAAACAAATCCCTGCCTCCAGACACTTCAACGTGAGCTCATTCTGGAGATCCTCTATAACCTCATGATCTGTCCACATAAAACATGACAGCACAGTGTAAAGAAGAAGCAAGAACAGGCCCTACACCCTTGTATCCTCACAGTGAGCAGTCAGTATGCCGCTGATGCTGAAGGTGCATGGGCCAAAACCTTCCTCCAGTCGGGGGAAGCTCCCATCCCAAGGCAAGGAAAGAGCTCCCAGGACAAGAGGGAAGTTATCTGGAGGCAGATAAGTGACAAAGATAAGGAAGTTTGGTTTGTCATTAAGGGGCTTGTCATCTGCAGCTATACTCCATTCCAGGCCAGTTCCCATGCAGTGGCCTGATAAATGAAAGAAACGATCAGGTTTTTGGTTTTTGTGGCAATATTGGGCTTGAATCCAGAGCCTGGTGCTCTCGATTCTTTTTCATCCAAGGTTGATGTTCTACCATTTGAGTCACAGCTCTACTTCTGGTTAAAGAAAAGGGTATCTCAGGGGCTGAGAAGGTGGCTCAGTGGTAGAGCGCTTGCCTTGCATGCATGAGGCCCTGGGTTCGATTCTTCAGCATCACATAAGCAAAAAGAAAAAAGCCGGAAGTGGCACTGTGGCTCAAGTGGTAGAGCACTAGCCTTGAGCTGAGGAGCTGAGGGACAGCGCCCAGGCCCAGAGTTCAGGCCCCACGACTGGACCCAAAACAAAACAAAACAAGAGTATCTCAGATTTCTGTGCCCATGCTGGCTTCCAACTGTGAGCCTCAGAACCTCCTGAGTTTAGGATTACATGTATGAGCCATCAGCACCTGGCTGGTTATCAGTATTTTTAATATTAATTTTCTTAGCTAAAAATGAAAACAATAACAAAAGGAAAGAAAGGCCAATACCTATGTGCATCTGATCATATAAAATAATGCTTATTGAAAAGAACTCCAGGAAATGGAAACAAGAGAGGTTTTTCTTTGTTTTTTTTTTTTTAAAAAAAAAAAACAGGCTAGGCACCGGTGGCTCATGCCTGTAATCCCAGCTACTCAGGAGGCTGAGATCTGAGGATCTCGGTTCAAAGTCAGCCCAGGCAGGAAAGTCGGAGACTCTTACCTTCAATTAACCAGCAGAAAAACCAGAGGTGGTGCTGTGGCTCAAGTGGTAGAGCGCTGGCCTTGAGCTGAAGAGCTCAGGGACAGTGCCTTGGTCCAGAGTTCAAGCCCCAGGAGAAAAACAAAACACCTGCTTTTTCTTAAAAGGAGGAGGGAGAGAGGGGAGGGGAAGGGGGAGTTAGGAAGACAGGCAGCAGCAGCCACAGCAGTGAGCAGTGGTTCACTCCTGTAATCCCAGCTACTCGAGAGGCTGAGATCTAAGGACTGCTGTTCAAAGCCAGCCCAGACAGGAAAGTCCATGAGACTCTTATCTCCAATTAACCACAAAAAAAATCTAGAAGTGGAGCTGTGGTTCAAGTGGTTTAAGCCCCAGGATTGGCGAGAGAGAGGGGGCTAGGAAGGGGGAGATGCAAGACTAAATTTCTGCAATTCAGTTGTAGGTTAAGCGTAGCTGCCTTGAGTGGAAAGCTGGCAGGCAGTGATGCACCCCCCATAGTAAAAGGACCCCCAACAGCATACAAAGTTCCTTGCTGTTGGGGCTGGGGGCAGAGCTCCATGGTAGAATGCAAGCATGCCTAGCCCAGAGTCCTTCCCAGCACAGCACAAAGAGAACAGAGAGTGTGGGTGGGGGAGTGAGGTGTGTGTGGGGGAGAGGGTTCCTGTGATTTATCTCGTCTTGACTAGCATCAGGAGTGGCATCAGTCCTGCTTTAGCCTTCCATTGATTCATCCCTGACCTTTCTGCCTTCACTTATCTCCTAGCTGGAATGCTGTCTCCAGCCATCAGCCATCACCGCTCCCTGGCAGCTCAGATAACCTGCCCTATACACAGGCTTTCCCAGTAAACACTCACCAGAGAAAACCCAGGCCCTGCCTTGCAGCCCCTTCCCCTCCCTTCACATTCTGCTCTCAGCTGCTGGGTAATGCTGCCTGCTCTAGCCCAACTCCTTGTGAGACTAAGTGCTTTGTTCTTGTCCTTGTGGCTCAGGCTGTCTGGCCTTGCCGCCCCTGGCTTGCCACCGTATCCCTCTTATCTGTCAAAGTCAGTCTGATGTCCAGATCTTCATGGAAGACTCAGTCCCTGTAGCTGAGCACCTGCGATGTCTGCTGGAGGCTGGGAAGAGACAGATAGATGATGGAGGAGTGGCTAGGAGAAAAGACTATAATATCCAGAAAAAGAACAAAATATCCAAAGGGTGGGGGTGGGGTGGGTTGGAGAAGCCCATCCAGAATAAAATCCAGAATTTGAAAACATCCAAAAACGCTGGCACCAGTGTCTCAGGCCTGTAATCCTTACTACTCAGGAGGCGGAGATCTGAGGATTGCAGCTGGAAGCCAGTCTGGGCAGAAAAGTCCCAGTGAAACTCTTCTCCAATTAACTACCCCAAAACCAGAAGTGGTGCTGTGGCTCAAGTGGTAGAGCGGTAGCCTTGAGCACAAAGAAGCTCAGGGACAGCGGTCAGGTTAAAGCCCCCAAACTCAGTCTCTCTCTCTCTCTCTCACACACACACACACACACACACACACACACAATCCAAAAACTAATAGAAAAATTCCAGAAAAAAAAAAGAAGTATCTAGCTCCAGAGTCCTGACCTTCCTAGGATTTTCAGAGCGTGAGTATTAACTGTAGTTTCCTTGCTAAGACTCTGAGCTGCCACCCAAAGGGCGGAGCTTAGTGGGTGTCTGGGCTGGGCTGCCCTGCCCTAGGCTTAGACATTGGTTTCCACAGGAATCCCAGGATGGAAAAGGAAGCAGGGCAGACAGAAAGCCTATGTGTCCACAGCCTTCTCCTTAGAACCTATAAGCACATAAATACAGATTTTTGTTTTGTTTTGTTTTTATGCATTGTTGTTTTCTTATTTTTTGTTGTTGTTTTTTACCAGTCCTGTTGTTGTTTTTTTTTTTTACAACAGTCCTGTTGTTTTTTACCAGGCCTGGGCACTGTCCCTGAGCTTCTTTTGTTCAAGGCTAGAACTCTATCACTTGAACCACAGCAACACTTCCAGCTTTTTCTGTTTATGTGGTACAGAGGAATCGAACCCAGGGCTTCATGTGTGCTAGGCAAGCACTCTACCACTAAGCCACCTTCTCAGTCCCTCTTACTTGTTTTTTGAGACAGGATCTCATTTATATAGCCTAGGCTGTCTGCAAACTCACTATCTTTGTGCCTTTGCATCTAGGATTACAGACATGAAACCAATTCTTTTCTTTTTCTTTTCTTTTTGTCGGTCATAGGGCTTAACTCTGGGCCTGGGTGCTGTCCCTCAGCTCTTAAGTTCAAGACAATCACTCTACCACTTGAGCCACAGTGTCACTTCCAGTTTTCTGGTGGTTTATTGCAGAGAAGAGTCTCACGGACTTTCCTGACAAGGCTGGCTTTGAACCGTGATCCTCGGATTTCAATGTCCTTAGTAGCTAGGATTACAGGCGTGAGCCACTAGCACCCGGCAACACACTGTTTTCTAAATACCTGTGAGTGATCAAAAATCAAGCTATTGATGGGCACTAGTAGTTCATCTCTATAATCCTAGCTACTCAGGAGGCTGTGATCTGAGGATCAGGGTTCAAAGCCACCTTGGGAAGAAAACTCTACATGACTCTATCTCCAATTAACCAGAAAGAAACCAAATTGGAGATGTGGCTCAAGTAGTAGAGCACCAATTGGGTACAAGAAAAAGCCCAGCAGAAGCGCTAGACCCTGAGCTCAAACCCAATGAAGCATGCAGACAGCTTAGGGTTCCTAGTCGTCAGGACAGTGGAGTTATCTCCAAATGTACTAGGTTTCTGGTAAGACTGGATCTGCCCATTTACAGAAAAATCACCAAATGGCTGGTCAAAGTCTCACTAAAAGGGGGTGAGTAAAGATATCCATAAAATTCCTGGGGCCAGACAAGCTGATGTCTATCCCAATAACTGGGAGGTTAATCCAGCGAGCAGAGCACCTCATCCAGTGCCCAGGCATAAGGAACAGAGATGATGACCTCTTGGTCCTACGATCAGTTTGAGACTCTCCAATCTCTACAAGGAGCAATTCATATAGCATGCCTAGCAAACTTGGCCATGTGCAGATACACATCTGTGACACAAGTGACATCTGTCAATCCCTGTGTGTCAGAGTTCAAGCCAAATGGAAGATAGCCCACACCTAACCCTGTCTTGAATCAAATGCCAACCAGAGCAAGCATGGGGCTCTGGAGGCTTGCTAGAGCCGGTTGCTCCCTTACAGTGGATCTTGCTTTCCCGTCAACAAAAGATATCTGTCATTTCATTGTGCTTTCTGTCTGGCTTGAATTTTTCTCTTGTCAAGACAAAAGAATTGAGTGTTACTGTATGACTTTCCAGTAATAGCGGTGCAGCTACAGGTGGGGAAAAGATATCCGAAGGAAAGCAGGTGGAGGAAGAGCTCATGAAAAATGGCAGCCACCATTACCTTAAAAAGATGGCAGAGGACATGTGGGAAGTTCAGTTGAATTTGGGTGAGAGATTAGAGCAGCATCTGTGCAAACTGGACCAGTGTGACTCCCTCCTACCTGAACACATGGCGGTTGGTATAGGACTAGCAAAAGGATAGATTAGTTAGGACCCAGGTCCCCTGGATAGCATTTTGGCTTGGTAAGTGGGAACCAGATTCAAGAGACAACATTATTGCAAATGAGTTTCCAGTAGGACACTCTGTCCTCCCTAGTCATTTTTAGCTCCTCAAGTTCCATTCTATAAGATGGGGGTAGGGTGCAGAAGGGTCCTGATTGGAAATTAACTAACCAGGATGTTACAGCATGTGACCAACACAAACATCACCTTCCAAATGCCTAATTATAATAGGGGCAGCCAATCAGAACATAGCCCACCTACACTTAGCCACCTCGACAGAGCACAGGCCTGCCTTTGACCCAAGGTACTTCACTTGGGAATGTTGTTTGCACTCATCTTTCTCTGTGCACTTTTTTGGTAGAATTCCTGAGGCAAGAACCCAAAAGGGTTCATAGCAGCAGTGTGAAGTCTCAACAGTAGAAGGGGTTGCCGGCTGCTGCACCATGATACTAGCAGCCATCGCCTGCACAAGACTGCAACCTTAGTGGTCTCTACCAGCAGCAGAGCCAGAAGGAATGGGACATCAGTAGGCTCTGTCCACCTCAAAGAGCATCAGAAATACATAGCATTAGGAGCAAGGATACAAGGCAGAAGAGAAGTGGAGTGTTTCTTGGGAATGGAATTAAGGACATGGGCAAAGAAGAATCCAACAGTCAGAGATCATTTGGATGACAGTGGCATCAACTCCACTCAGCCAGACTGTGTGCCCAGCAGGTCGACCAGATGGGATGTCTCATTGGGAAACTCAGGGAAACTCAGAGAAGTCTCTGTATTTTAATTTTCTCATCTGTTGCTCTGGAGTTAGGTAAAATTCCTTGCTTTGAGCTGCTGACGCAAGTTTGAACGTGATAAATGTGATAAACCCTCCTCAGAACTGGCTGTGGAAAAAATTGCTTCCATTTCTTCCCCGTTGTGTTTATCTGGATATGGGCAAATGACTCCCAGAATTTTGGAACATATCAAATGAGTGTCATTAATGTGTAGGGGAGGGGGGGGTGAAGGAATGAATGAAAAATAAATGAATCAATATAGAAAGATTGAACTTACAGGAGCTGCTTGGAAGAGTTGAAGATGCCAGATGGCATCTTTGTTTTGATAAATCTTGTAGTCATAAGCAAATTCACAGATGTTAATTAAATGTGAACTGATACCTTTTCTTTAAAAACACTGGACAGGTAGGGGCTGGGAAGTTGGCTCAGTGGTAGAGCGCTTGCCTTGCATGCCTGAGGCCCTGGGTTCGATTCCTCAGCACCACATAAGAAAAAAGAAAAAAGCTGGAAGTGGCGCTGTGGCTCAAGTGGTAGAATGCTAGCCTTGAGCTGAAGAGCTGAGGGACAGCGCCCAGGCCCAGAGTTCAGGCCCCACGACCGGACCCAAAAACAAAAAAAACAAAAAACAAAAAAACACTGGACAGGCTAAGCACTTGTGGCTCATGCCTATAATCAGCTCCTCAGGAGGCTGAGATCTGAGGATCATAGTTCAAAGCCAGCCTGGGCAGGAAAGTTGGCAGGTCTCCATCTCCAGTTAACCATCGAAAGGTCAGACTGGAGGTGTGGCTCAAGTGATAAGCACCAGCTTTGAGCAAGCAAGCCAAGCGAGAGAACCAGGCCCTGGAGTTCAAGCCTCTGAACAGGCACACACATACACACACACACACACACACACACACTCTCACTCACAAACTTAGGAGCCAGGTGAGATTGCTAGGGAATGATGGAAGGCCATAAGTTAACCAGAGAGGGATGACCTAACTTTGTTAATGCCATTAAGGATCCATTTCCTAGTTAATAACCAACACGCCATCACAGACTCCGAAAATGGAGATGCCAGCCCTCCTTCTGGATTCTCCCAAGTATCTGAATCCTCACAGTGGTCAGCAGGGATTACTGGGGACATCAGCAATCCAAGGCACTTTTTAACCCCCAAAGTATTTATATGAACTTAAGGAAAATTAGTGATCATGTCTCCTTAGTTACCTGCGAGGGAAGTCAAGAGCATGTGCTGACTGCTCAAAACACCTCAAGGATTTCATGTACTTTTATCACTGTGACCGAAACACCAGAAAGAACCACTTAGAGGAGGAGAGATTGATTTGGCTCACAGTTTCAAAGGGTCGATCCATGGTTGCTTGGCTCCCCCTGGACTTGGGCAGACTATCATGGAATGGGCAGATGTGGAGGAAGACACTGTTCCCTCGTAGTGGACAGGAGGCATGGAGAGAGGAGGGGACTGGGACCCAATCTATCCTTCAGTAACTAACATTCCTCCAGTTACCTCCTTCCTCCAGGGAGGTCCCACCTCTGAGGTCTCTAGAGCCTCCCAAAAGAGCTCCAGCACCTGTGCACTGAGCACTCAAGGGTGAGCCAAAGGGGGATATCTCAAGTCAAAGCTAAAACAGCAGTCCAGGCAGGGCCTTGCTTATGTTCAGACTCTTGACAGGAAGAACAAAGTCACCCCATACATAGCTAGAGAGCTTCGCTTAGTGGAAGGAACTCTAGGGATTTTTGAGTTGTCATTTCTTCTTTAAATGCAATTTAAAAAAAAAACACTAATTAGTGTATATTCTGCTACATTGAAGCTCGTCTTGCCACATCTCACTGTGAAATTAAACAAGTGATTGTAACTAACAAGTCCAAGTTACATATGGAAAAATCCCATTAAATAGAACTGCTCAGGCCAATGGCTTCAGCACAGTCTCTGCCGTTTAGTCTGAACAATGAAAAGGATCCCAGCTGAGCGCTACCGAGTGGTACTTCATGCCTGTAATCCCAGCAACTTAGGAGGCTGAGCTCTGAGGATCATTGTTCAGTACCAGCCTGGTCAGGAAAGCCTGTGAGACTCTTATGTCCAATTAACCAGCAAAAAGCCAGAGTGGAGGTATGGCTGAAATAGTAGAGTGCCAGTCTTGAGCAAAAACGCTAAGAGACAGTGAGCAGGCCTTGATTTCAAGCCCCAATACTGGCATGAAGCAGGAGGAGAAGGAGGAACAGGAGGAAGAGAAAGTGGAGGAAGAAAAGGAGGAGGAGGAGGAGGAAGGAGAAGTGGAAGAGGAAGAAGGAGGAGGGAGAAGGTAGAAGGGAGGAGAAGAAGCTGCTGTTGGCCCTGGGGCTTGGGCCTGTCTTTAGCTAGTGATCTACCCCTTGAGCCACAGTTCCACTTCTGGATTTTTGTCCTGCTTAGTTGGGGATAAGAGTGTCAAAGACTTTCTTTCCTGGGATGGCTTCAAACCATAATCCTCAAGTATCAGCCTTCTGAGTAGCTAGGATTACCTAGCTACTCAGCCACCAAAGCCTGGTTTCAGCTCTTGATTGTTGCAGAACAGATCACTCCCAGAACTTCACAGGTCAAAACAAGCTACATGCTCTCATAGCTTGGTAGGCCGAGAACTTCAGAGCTTTCTGCTGTGAACCCGTTTATTTCAGGTAACCGTGGTCAGCTGGGGGTATGCCTCCAGTGGGCTGTGTGGTGCAGCTGCAGCTTCAGTGGGCTCATGGTACTGTCAACACAGCACACTCCATGGAAGCCCCACCAGAGTCAGGCTTGAAGCTGGCTTCGCCTCTCAGGAGAAATATTCCAGAAGGTCAAAGCTTCTTGTGTCCTTACCCAGTGGTTGCTGATGACTGCTCTGTGCCACTCTGATGTCAAGCCTGTCACTGAGGCCAAATGAGATCTATCTGCCACCACTTCCAAAGGGGAGAAGAAGCAAGATTTTGTGGCTCTCTAGAATGGTGAAGAATGGAAGGGATTTTTGTTGTTGTTGTTTTTCCCCAACAGAAGCAGAGCACCTGCTCATGGGTTCTTCCATTCCTCTCGTTCTTTCAGCAGCAAAGAGGAGTCTAGAGAGATGCAAGCAGGTCCTGAATACATCCTCCTAACCTCTCTTAGCGAGGGAAGGATATTTAAACCCCTGGGGCCTCCTTGTGAGCTACTTTCTCCATATTGAAACTCTTTCTCAGGCTTCTTGCCCTAAGCTTTTGTTCTCATCTACAAATTCTTTAGTGTGTGTGTGTGTGTGTGTGTGTATGTGTGTGTGTGTGTGTGTGATTGAATTTAGATTCACACTTGCTAGGTGGTGTCTCTGCCACTTGAACTACATCCTCAGCCCTTTTTGCTTTTTCAGATAGGATATTGTGTTTTTCCACTTGAGCCAGCCCCAGACCATGCTCTTCCTACCTATGCCTTCTACATAGATGGGGTTATATATTAACACTCTTGCTGACATTTTCCCCCAGGCTTGTCTCAAACTGAAATACTCTCAGTCTCTACCTACCCTATAGCTGAGATTATAGGCATGAAATCACTACACCAGGCCTCATCTGCAAATTATTATCATTTTTTCTTATTGATGGTACTAAGATTTGAACTCAGGGTGTCGAGTTTGGAAGGAAAGCTTTTTGTCACTGAGACATAACTCTAGCTCTTTTTTTGCACTGATTAGTTTTCTGCCAGGGCACACCAATGGACTGGGATCTACCTATTTTAGACTGACATAGCTGGAATGACAGGTGGGTTCCACCAGCAGCCAGCTCAGAAACTTAGCTAGTATGTGTTCTGGTTCCCACGAAGCAAGAATGAAGGCCATCCAACCATTGCACAAGAGATGCTTATTACCCTCAGTCCTAGGGTGAGCTAGACCCTGAGGTATAAAGGAGAAGGTAGAAAAATGTGGACACCACAAACAAAACCAACCAGACAGTAAAAACAGCCAAGCACATGACAAATGCCTTTTATTTTTGTGTGAGTAACAGGGCATGGACTCTGGGTGATTTGCATTCTCGCTAAGCTTTTTTTATTCACTGATGGGGCTCTACTCATTGAGTCATACCCTCAATCCAGATTTTTGCATTTTTGTTGTTGTTGTTGGGGTTTTCTTCTGCTAGTTATGAAAATGGAGTCTCAAGGACTTTTCTACCTGAGCTGGTTTTGAATTGTAATCCTCCTGAGTAGCTAGGGTTGCAGGTGTGAATCACCTGTACCACCTTATGTACAATTTTTTTTTTCAGTCATGGGGCTGGAACTCTGGGCCTGGGTGCTGTCCCTCAGCTCTTCAGCTCAAGGCAAGCACTCTACTGCTTGAGCCACAGCACAACTTCCCATTTTCTGGTGGTTTATTGGAGAGAAGAGTCTCCTAGACTTTCCTGCCCAGGCTGGCTTTGAACTGTGATCCTCAGATCTCAGCCTCCTAAGTAGCTAGGATTACAGGCATGAGCCACCAGTGCCAAGCCAAGTATCTTTTAGAAATAAAACCTATTCCAGGTGCCAATGGCTCACATTTTATAATCTTAGCTACTTTGGAGGCTGAGATCTGAGGATCAAAGCTCAAAACCAGCCTGGGGAAGGAAAGGCCGTGAGACTCTTAGCTCCGATTAATCACCTAAAAACCAAAAGTGGAGCTGTGGCTCCAAGTGGTAGAGCATTAGCCTTGAGTAAAAGAGCTCAGGGACAGTGTCCATGCCCTGAGTTTAAGCCCCATGAGAAAAAAAAGAGTGGAAGCTAATCATTTAGCTTCATTTATAGATGAGGAGAGAGTCAGGCCTGAGAGGTTAAATGATTTATCCAATGGCACACAGTGACATTCAACCACCTCACAATGCTGCATGTGCTAGTCCTCTAGAAATATGTGTTAGGCTGACACAACTTGATGGAACTCCACAGGGCTTGTTTTCCAAAGAAAATTGTACCATTTAGAGAAATACAAATAAACTTCCCTAGATGTTGTGTTAAAAAAAATTAAAGCCACTCAGCAGCAGAGCTTGTGTGTGATGTAGTGCGCTCACAGTGTGCTTTAAAAGGTAGCAAATATAGATGAGTTAAAAAAAAAATTAAAAATCCTTTTCTGGGTTGGAAAGGTGGCTCAGTGGTAGAGTGCTTATCTTGTATGCATGAGGCCCTGGGTTTGAGTACTCAGCATAACAGAAACAGAAAAGGCTGGAAGTGGTGCTGTGGTTCAAGTGGTAGAGCACTAGCCTTGAGTTGAAGAGCTAAGAGACAGTGCCCAGGTCCAGAGTTCAAGCCTCATGACTGACAAAAAAAAAAAAAAATCCTTTCCCTGAGAAGAAAAGAAGCAAGACACACTTCTGGATATATCCAGAGAGGTTTCTTGAAGGTGTGGTTTTCCCAGAAGCCCCTTTTTTTTGGGGGGGGGGGTCCGGTCGTGGGACCTTAACTCTTGGCCTGGGCGCTGTCCCTCAGCTCTTCAGCTCAAAGCTAGCACTCTACCACTTGAGCCACATCGCCACTTCTGGCTTTTTTCTTTTCTGCTTATGTGGTGCTGAGGAATCGAACCCAGGGCCTCATGCATGCAAGGCAAGCGCTCTACCACTGAGCCACCTTCCCAGCCCCAAGAAGCCCTTTCTTTATGCCTCCCATTTAGATAAGGTTAGAGTTAAGAGTAGGAGTCTGGGAAAGGAAGCTTTGGGATGGAAGCTGGTCACCACACAAAGGCCCCCGCTGACCTGCAGCATCCCAGGCCCCTGTGTCTTACTTCGCACTTTTGCAAAGGACCTATTCTCTGGGGAAGCCAGTCTGGCAAATATATGAAAAAGAGCTATAAAACTATTTGTCTCCTTTGACCCAATCTTCCTGATTTTGAAATTTACCCCCAAGGAAATAGGCAAAAAAAAAAGAAAGAAAGAAAGAAAGCAAATAACACAAAAATGTTTACAGGAACATCATTCGGGACAGTGGGAAGATCCCATGTGACTCAATGCCCAAAGTTGGGAAAAGGTTATGCACACTGTGGTACTAGAGATAGTAAAATGTTATGTTGCCATTGAAAGGTACTGCAAAGCCAGGTGCTGGCAGCTCATGCTTATAATTCTAGCTATTCCACGGGAGGAGCTCTAAGGATCTTGGTTCAAAGCCAGGCAAGGGCAGGAAAATGCACGAGACTCTTATCTGTAATTAACCAGCAAAAAGCCAGATGTAGAGATGTGGGTCAAGAAATAGAGAACTACCGTTGAGAGGGGAATAAAAGTTCAGGGATAGTATCCAGGCCCTGAGTACAAGCCCTAGCACTAGGGGGGGGGGGGGGAAAAGGAACTGAATTTTCAGAGCAGGCTGAAACATAGAAGTGTTCATGGGTGATAATGTTAAGAGAAAAGAGAAACTTGAAAAAAAAAAAGAAGTCCTCTCTGGCTACAAAAATAAATCAATCTGCTTGCACATTGATAAAGATCCGAAACATCAGAATGTGGAGAAGAGCTGGGACTCTAAATTTATGGATTTTTTTTTTTCTTCGAAAGTTCAAGTACAGTGAAAATAGTAAATTTTGGTTTGGGGCTAGAGCGGAACACAGACTCATCACCCACCCCTTTTGCTCTTGGTAAAGGATTTCCTAATGCCACAGCTTAGGAGATGTAAAAAGAGCTGTGTGGAAGGGAAACAGTGCTCAGAGTTGGGGGGTTTAGGGGCAGGGGGAGACCTGGCCTGCCAGGATGAGGCCACATTCATGTACCCCCACTGCAGGGGAGATTATTCCAGGAAAATAAAAATCTTGAAAAGGTTGAGAATGTCTAACCTGCAAATGAAAAACCTGTGGGAGATTCTAGAAGCTCCATTCCAGCCTTGGCAAGCATTTTGGAGGAAGTCTGGGCTGATGGGGTTCAGGAAGCACCTAGACCTATGATAGAGGTGTCTCAGAGCAAGGTTCAAGTCAATATAAGGATTTGATTCAAAAATGGCAAAGGAAACCAGGCAACCATAGATAAGATTTGAGGATTCAAGTTGGAAGTCAGCCCAGGAAGGAAAGTCTTGAGTCTCCCATAAATCACCAAAAGGCTGGAAGTGAAGCTGTGGCTCACATAATAGAGCATCAGCCTTGGGCTGCAAAGCCAAGTGAAAACTCCAGGTCTTGAGTTCAAGCCCCAGTACTCACACACACAGACACTCTGTCTCTCTCTGTCTTTGTCTCTGTCTCTGTCTCTCTGTCTCTCTCTTTCTCTCTCTCTCTCACATACACACACACACACAGAGGCAGAAAGTACCACTAGAAGCAGATAAGCAAAGCATATAGGGCTCCATTACATCAACAACCATGACAAGACCTTCTAATTGACTTTCACCAACTTGAGCAGGCTTTATATTTCTCCCGAGGGACACAGAGTCACTGATAAGAAAGCCTATGGTAAGAATGGAACCGTCAGCCCTTCATATCAGAAGGCAATTCTCTCCTTTCCCCAGACTGGTATGGATGTGTGCCAAGTGGTACCAGGTGAACTGCACACAGCCACAGATATGAGCTGTTGAGTTTTTTTTTTTAATGTAATTTTTTTTTCTGGTCCTGGGGCTTGAACTCAGGGCCTGGGCTCTGTCTCTGAACCTCTCTGTGCTCAAGGCTGGTGCTCTACCACTTGAACCTCAGAGCCACTTCCAGCTTTTTCTGAGTAGTTTATTGGAGATAAGAGTCTCATGAAAGCCAGGGGACAGTTGCTCATTCCTGTAATCCTAGCTACTCAGGAGGCTGAGATCTGATGATCGTGGTTCAAAGCCACCCTGTGCAGCAAAGTCTGTGAGACTCTTACCTCCAGTAAACCACCAGAAAACCAGAAGTGGTGCTGTGGCTCAAGTGTAGAGCGCTAGCCTTGAGCTGAAGAGCTCAGGGACAGTGCCCAGGCCCAGAGTTCAAGTCCCATGACTGACCAAAAAAAAAAAAAAGAAAAGAAAAGAAAGAAAAAAAAAAAGAGTCTCATGGACCTTCTTGCCCAGGCTGGCTGTGAACCATGATCCTCAGATCTTAGACTCCTAAATCACTAGGATTATAGGCATGAGATATTGGCGTACAGCTTCCATGTAATTTTTTATGTTTTTTTATTGTAAAAATACTGTACACAGGGGTTACAGTTACATGAATAAGGTAATGAGTACATTTCCTATCACGCATTGTTAACTCCTCCTTTGTTTTTCCCCTACCATCCCTTCCTTCCCCACCTCTCCAACTCCTCCCCTTCCCCCAAGCTGTAAAGTTTGTTTCAAAATAGTGTCTTTGCACATCTCATTGTTACAATGAGTCAACCTGTATCCTTATTTCAGCATTTTGTTATTTCCCTTCCCCTCCCCAAATTAGAAAAATGTATATACAAGATGCAGGGCACTGACATCAAATATAGTGAAAACAGGGGTTCCATACCATGGGGGAAGAACATACAAATAACAAAAAAATCACATAGTACATTATACATACATTAAAAACAATAGCAAGAAAGAAAAAAACCACTTGTATCCCTGTCTTGGGGTTCATTTCACTTACCATCATCTTATATGGTCACATGTACATAGCTTTTGACCTTTTCTGCTTGTCCTAGACTTATACTAGTTATTGCAAATTAGGGAAATCATGGAACCTATGTTTCTTTGGGCCTGGCTTACTTCACTTGATATAAGTTTTTCCAAGTCTTTCTATTTCTTAACAAATGGGGCGATGTCATTCTTTCTGATGGAGGCATAGAATTCCATTATATATCACATTTTCTTGATCCATTCATCTACTGGAGGCATTCCATGTAATTTTTATTGTCCAGAAGTCAGAATGGTCTGTAACCTTTGACCTCAAGTATGTGTCTTTCATCTACCTATTTGTGTCTTCCAACTATTGTGCTAGGCCTTTGGAATGTGCAAAGAAGTAAAAAGCATGATCCCCACCTTCAAGAAAACCATTAACATGGGCTGGGAAGGTAGCTCAGTGGTAGAGTGCTTGCCTTGCATGCCTGAGGCCCTGGGTTCGATTCCTCAGCACCACACAAGCAAAAAGAAAAAAGCCGGAAGTGGCACTGTGGCTCAAGTGGTAGAGCGCTAGCCTTGAGTGAAGAGCTGAGGGACAGCGCCCAGGCCCAGAGTTCAGGCCCCATGACCAGACCCCCCCCCCCAAAAAAAAAAAGAAAAGAAAAAGAAAACCATTAACATGATTTTTTTTATATTGAGAAACTGTACCAGTAAATAAAAGGTGATCATATGTCTTTTGATGATATGTATTAATGTATAATTATATATGAATGACTTCAGAATCTCCACTAAATTACATATATATGTGTGTTACATTATGTGTATTACCTATATTGTCAAAAGATATTAAGTATTCCTTAAACTTACTTTATTTTTATTGACAACTAAAATGGTGTGAAGAGATGCTGTCATTTTTTCCCCTTTTTTATTTTTATATTTTTTGCCAGCCATGGGACTTGAACTCAGGGTGTGGGTGCTATCTCTGACCTTTTCTTGCTCAGAGCTAGTGTTATACCACTTTGAGCCACAGCTCCACTTCTGATTTTCAGTGGTTAATTGGCAGTAAGAGTCCCATGGACTTCCTTGCCCAGGCTGGCTTTGAATCAGGACCTGATCTTAGCCTCCAGAGTAGGTAGGATTATAGGCTTAAGCCACCTGTGCCTTGCTTCCCCATCTCTATATTTCTGGATGTAAATCTTCAGTCTACCAGTCACAGCTTTTGCTAAGATATTTGTTCAATGCTATTGGCCAAGCTTCCCTAGGAGCAGCGAATGAATTAGGACTTCATCTCTTCATGGGATATGTAATGTATCACCTCTTCAAGGGATATTTGATAATTCACCTCTTCATAGGCTATGTAATAATTCACCACCTCTTCATGGGATATGTAATGCACTACTTCTTCATGGGATATATAATATGCCACCTCTTCATGGGGTATGCAATATATCACTTCTTTATGAGATATGTAAATACCACCTCTTCCACTTTAAAAGTGTGGCCAAGAAAATTTTACAATAAGGTGCACTCAATTTTATAAAGAATAAATAGCTTCAACATGATAAAAGTTCTCATCATTGAATTCCGATAGTGGTAGCACTTAAAGAAAGATTCAGTCACTTATTAATTCAATAATTATTAAAAACTTACTAATTTAATGTAATTACTTATTAAAAACTTACTATAATATAGGGTATAGTAGGAGGAAGGATAAGAAGAGAAGGCAGAGGAGAGGAAAGGGAAGGAGAAGGAAGGAAGAAGAGGAGAAAGAGAAGGGGGAGAAGGTAGAATGTTCCTGAGCTTGTAGAAATCAGTGTACAGGCAGAAATTACACTCGTAGTGGTCCCCAGTGTCTTACATTGTAATCCTAGCTACTTAGGAGGCTGATTTCTGAGGATAGCAGTTTGAAGTCAGCTTGGGTAGGAAAGTCTGTGAGACTCTTATCTACAAAAAACAATTTAAAAAGCCAGGAGTGGAGCTGTGGTTCAAGTGGTAGAGCTCTAACCTTGAGCAAAAGAAGCTCAGGGCAGTGCCTAGGCCTAGAGAGAGGAGACAGGGAGGGAGAGAGGGAGAGAGGGAGGGAGGGAGAGAGGGAAGAAGGAAGGAAGGAAGGAAGGAAGGAAGGAAGGAAGGAAGGAAGGAAGCAAGCAAGCAAGCAAGCAAGGAAGCAAGGAAGGAAGGAAGCAAGGAAGGAAGGAAAGAAAGAAGGGAGGGAGGGAGGGAGGGAAGGACAAGGTGAAGCTCCAGAGGGACTGGAATCAGGGCTGGCTGCTTCAGACTCTCTGCTTGAAACAGGCACTTCAGGAAACCTGTATCTATCAGAAGAGCTGAAGCTGGAGATTTCTGCCCAGAGGAGGAAAGACACAAACAGGACATTGCCAGGCACAGAAACTGACACCCCAAATCCTGTAAATTGCCAGGCACTAGTGGCTCACACCGATAATCCCACCTACTCAGGAGGCTAAGATCCTGATGATCCTAGTTCAAAACCAGCTAGGGCCGAAAAGTCCTCAAGACCCCATCTTTAAAATAACCATCAAAGCACAGGACTGGAGACATGGCTCAAATGGTAGAGTACCAGATGAACAAGCAAGCCAAGCAAGTGTTAGAGAAGTCTCGAGTTCAAACTACAGTACCAGAGGGGGGAAATCCCTTAAATTGAAGACCTAACACTCACCTCTCAGATGCCTTTGGAGCACATCCTGTCTGTCTTTACAGTTTCTCCCCAGAGCCTAGAGCAGCATTTGGGAGCTCTGTGCATTGAGTGAACACACATCTGGTTCTAAGAAGAGCTCTCCTACTTTGCGAGGGATAATTGATAACTTCATTCATTGTATACCCATTTCCCCCCCCCCCCCCCCCCACACACACACTCCAGGCTTTCCGTCAACTGTTAGAGATCCTAAGAAGACAGGAATACCTCATTGTGACAGACAGCTGTCATGGATGTCCCTCCCCCTTGGTGAATGCTCCCGGGAGAGCAAGGATGCCACAACCATCACCTGGACAAATCAAAGAAAACTGTGGATTGGCTCAAAAGTTGTTCCAAGTCCCTCCAGGGACACGTGTTTAATCTCAAAGTGGGATATTTGTGGGAGGAGCGCTCTGTAGGCGCCATGGCCAGCACAGACGCCAATGTACGGTAGGAGGTTTGGATTTATGATGCCCTGTCTTCCAGACTCTCATCCTGCACTTTAGGTCAGCTAAGTGCTGAAGAGCTCTGCGGGAGGGAGGGGGGACAGTAAGTGTGGATGGTGCTCTAACTGAAGCCAGATGGGCTGGTAGGTAAGCTGGCAACTCTGTACCAGGCAGGCCAAGGGGCTGAGTTTGTCTGCGAACTCACTTAACCCTCAGAAGTCTGGAATCCAAAACACTGACCCTTTGCTGTGTTGTCTCACTTGCTTTTTATATGCACTTAGATGACAAGGAAGCCGGAAGAGAAATCACTTAGGACATACTTCAGATAGAAAGAAATGAGATCTGTAAATCTGCTTTTGATGTCCAACCTGCTTCATAGTCTAGGGTCTTGGGGAAAAAAGATCAAGTACCAGGACCATTCTCAGGGGTGTAATTCACATACATCTCAGTGTGAAATCTTCCAGTGAAAGACAGAGGATAGAAAACTTTCCTGTGTGTTTACAGAGTGAGAAAATCCTGAAGCCAGGAAAATTTGGACAGTTAATAGTAAAATAAAGACATCTTCCTTGTAGAACCATCAGCACTACACTTTTAACAGAAAAAAAAAACCCTGTATTTATTTATTATTTATTTATTGTACCAATAGTGGGGCTTGATCTCAGAGCCTGAGCACTGTCCCTGAGCTTCTATGCTCAAGGCTAGAGCTCTACCACTTGAGCCATAGCACCACATCCAGTTTTTTTGCTTCTGTGGTGCTGAGGAATCAAACCCAGGGCCTTATGCATGCAAGGCAAGCACTCTACCACTGAGCCACCTTCCCAGCCCTCCACTTTCAGCTTTTTAAAAATTAAGTTAAATTTATTTTTTGTCAGTTGTGGGGCTTGAACTCAGGGCCTGGGTGCTATCCCTGAGCTCTTTGGCTCAAGTCTAGCACTCTACCACTTTGAGCCACACCGCCACTTCCAGTTTTCTGGCGGTTAACTAGAAATAAGAATCTCACTGACTTCCTTGCCAAGGCTGGCTTCAAACCATGATCCTCAGATCTCATCCTCCTGAGTAGCTAGGATTATAGGCATGAGCTACTGGCATCCTGCTAATTCCAGCTTTTTTTGGTAGGTAACTGGAGATAAGAGTCTCATAGCCTTTCCTGCCTGAGCTGGTTTGAACTGTGATCCTCAGCCTCCTCAGTAGCTAGGATTACCCTCATGAGCCACCAGCACCTGGCTTTTTTTATTAACATTGCAATTATTGTATTATTATTGCAATGATGCTGTTCTTTGGTGTGATAGCAAAGACTGACATATGACAAATTTATATAAGAAATACTCCTAGCCAGGCGCCGGTGGCTCACACCTGTAATCCTAGCTACTCAGGAGGCTGAGATCTGAGGATCATACTTCAAAGCCAGCCCAGGCAGGAAAGTCCATGACACTCTTATCTCCAATTAACCACCAGAAAACCAGAAGTGGTGCTGTGGCTCAAATAGTAGAGCACTAGCCTTGAGCTGAAGAGCTGAGGGGTAGCGCCCAGGCCCAGAGTTCAAGCCCCATGACCAACAACAACAACAAAAGTACTCCTGTAGAATTTCCAAAACTGAATATTCACTGCTTCGGTTGCTATTTATTTGTATAAACACTGTCCGTGCTGTAAAACTAGAACTAGTTTCAGGAACAGTTGACTAAATCCACCAGAGACTTGCCAGGAAGATGTTAACATGACTAAAATATAAAAAGCTGAAGACCAGGTCTGTGCAGGAAATCCATTTCCCAGTCTCAGTCATTCCCTTAGTTACTATCTGTGGTTCAGGCTACCCTGAGACAAAGCTGGCTGAAAGATGGGGAGAGGCGAAGGGCAGGTTTGGTGACTTGGGGATTATTAACGGAACCCTTACATAGATCTCATTAGAGATCTGTGATTTTATTTTTACATCTGGCCCTGTCGTATGTCAAAAGTTACCAATTACTTTCATGAATCCCCTGACAATTTTTATAGGAGTCCAAATAATGCCTCTTCCTTTTTAATATTCCCTATTTAGCCATTAGATTTTGATGGATTGATTTTAATTTTTAATCTCGAACACATTCTATATCTTAGGTCAAGGAGCAGGAAAGCCATTTTGCAGTTAATGAGTTTCATTGTTTTGTATAATACAGCCAGCAGTGGTTTATTTAAATTGGGCAAATATTAACAATATAAAGATAGGACTTGTTTGCTTTCAATCCTCTCCATTGTATTTATGGCATGCGGCAAAAATTTGGTGATATGTTTTTTTAAAAAGTGGCGGGGGGGGGGGGGGGGGGAGAAAGACCAGTAACACATTGTTATCATCATTTCCCTAAAGGACAGATTTGTGGAATGGGGGGCAAGGGTACCCACAGACAGCTGTAATATGAGGAGGTGCTGAGCAGGCCTCTGGACTCCATTTATCTTCCTATAAACACAGTAAATGGCAGGTCCTGCTATTTCAAATATCCCCTGCAGTCCTCAAGGCTGAGCATGTTTATGGCTACCCCTTGAAGATTACAAAGCACTTCTGGGGAACACTTCTTAACTAATCCCTCCAGGCAGGGCTCTAAACCAGTTGGTCAAGATTGACTGGCAGATTTGTAATGGAGAGGCAGAAGGAATGTGAAGAACTTGGGTCTGTGATAAAGTCCCTGCCTTGGCCACTTACTAGTTGAGAGTGACCTGGGGCCAGTTACCTGCTCAAAGCTTCAATTTCTCTGCCTCATATTTATTGAAGGGTGATTGTTAAGACTGGAGCTACAAGTAAAAGGCTTAACTACCACAGATGGTATCAAAGGCAGCCGAGGTCAGTGGGAAGGAGCCCTCAGGTCCTCAGTAAGTGTGTGTGCACATGCACACTTGCACACACTCCTCAGCATCCCTCTCCCTCTCCAACAGGAGGCTAAAAAATGTTTGTTTCTGAACCCCCATTTTCCTGCTAATAGTGAGGTTCAGAGAGCTACTAAGGCCAGGTCCTAGCAACCCCACTAACACCCAACTCCACCCCATACAATCAAGACCCTTGAAATTTGGCACCCTTGGTTTCAGCCTGGGCTTAGAACATGCAGGTCCTGCAAATAAGAGGTTTGGGAGGGTTCCCAGAAGAAACATTGCGAATTTGAGAACGCTGCGCATTTGCTAGCTTCCAGGAAGATATGGTGCCCATGAATGATCAGGGTCTTGGCCAGTTTCTTCTTTGCAGTCTAGGTGTGAAATTTTCCCACAGCAAATGGGAAATGTGCAGGGCTGCAGGGCTGCAGGTCCAGGAGACAGGCCAAGAAGGCCTGTCACTCCTGGAGACTCCACAGAGGGATGATGCAAGTTAGGAATGTGACTTTTCTGTGTTTGTGCTGGTACTGGGGTTTGAACTCAGGACTTAGGCACTATCCCTTAGCTTTTTCCAATCAAGAGTGACACACTACCACTTGAGCTGCAACTCTACTTTCAGCTTTTTGCTGGTTAGTTGGAAATAAGGGTCCCACGGACTTTCCTGCCAGGGCTGGCTTCTAACTGTGATCCTCAGATCGCAGGCTCCTGAGTAGCTAAGATTACAGATGTGAACCACCAGGGGTGGGCTAAGAAAGAACACTTTTATAGACTTTTATAGACTTCAGCTTCTTTCACCACTCCCTCTGTCCCAGTCCTGGGACTTGAACTCAGGGCCTCAGTACTGTCCCTGAGCTTCTTTTGCTCTAAGCTAGCATTTTAGCCATAGCGCCACCTCTGGCCTTTTCTGTTTATGTGGTAGTGAGGAATCAAATCCAGGGCCTCATGCATGCTAGGCAAGCACTACCACTAAGCCACATTCGGCCCTTCAGCCTCTTTTCTTGCCTCTAACAAATTAACACTATATCTTCAGAATGGCTCTTAATCCTAAACCTAGCACTCTATGATCTGTGCAGGTGTGTTGGTTTTATAGAATAAGAGGTACTCAGACAACTCCTAACAGATTCTGATTCAGGAAATAGGACCTGTTTAGAGGTCAGAGACTCAAGACAGATGATCTGGCTTCACCTCCCAGCCTCCCAGCTCCCTCAGTGTGGGTGTGAGCAAGTCACCCCTTGTCTTCCTCTGTTTTCAATTCCTTCATCTATAAACTTAAAATAATAACAGCCACCTGCCTCGTAGGGTTGTTGATAAGATGAAATGAGTTATTGCTATTAAGCATGCGTGAAGTTCAGCATTTGATATTTTTAAGAACCTGTAGATCCTGGGACACAGGCCAGGTGCGGGAATCAATCACTTTGCTACAGACTACTTCTAGTCACTTTCCAATCACTAGACTTTCATGTAATTTCAGAAGTTGAACTGGGAGATACCCAGACATCAAAGAGCAAACTTTTGGCAAGCGCTGGATCACCGATGAGAAAGATAAAAATTAGGAGGCAATGCTTTGATCACTCCTCCGATGGATACATTTATGAAACACTGGACAACTTTCAAGGTAAACCATTGAAGGCAAGAAGTCAAAAAGCATAGAAGGAAAATCCAAACAACAGAATTTCACATAACAAATCACAATTAAATTAACTATCACTAGATCGTTGTTATACACTAAAAGTCAAGGAGTCAGATAAACGGTAAAAACGTGGTTCTATCAAATTCTATCCTGGTACATCTAGTACACCATACCTACAGGCTTCAAATAAACCAACAGGGAGTCTTTAACTCCCATTTCCTCTGTGGGAAGCAGGAGATGTCCCCCTTCCCCATTTCTCTATTCTGTTATACTAAAATGAATCCTTAGCCAGGCACTGGTGGCGCATACCTGTAATCTTAGCTTCTTAGGAGGATGAAATCTGAGGATCACAGTTCAAAGCTAGTCCAGACAGGAAAGTCTGTGAGACTCTTTTTTTCTTTTTTGGTTGGTCATGGGGCTTGAACTCAGGACCTGGGCACTGTCCCTGAGCTTTATCGTTCGAGGCTAGCACTCTACCACTTTGACCCACAGTCTCACTTCCAGTTTCCTGGGAATTAATTGGAGATGAGAGTCTCAGGGACTTTCCTGCCTGGGCTGGCTTTGAACCGTGATCCTCACATCTCAGCCACCTGAGGAGCTGGGATTACAGGTGTAAGCCACCTGCACACTACTGAGACTCTTATCTCCAATAAACTACTCAGAACCAGCCAGAAGTGGTTCAAATAGAAGAGTGCTGGCCTTGAGCAAAAAGAAGTTCAATGACAGTGCCCAGTCCTAGAGTTCAAACACCAGAACCAGAAAAAAAGGAAAACAACAACAATAATAACCACCACAACAAAGATCCTTTTTAGCCAAGTGCTGGTGGCTCATTATCTTAGCTATTATCTTAGCTACTCTGGGGAGGCTGAAATCTGGAGGATCATGAGTCAAAACTAGCCTGAAAAGTCTGGGGCTGGGGAGGTGGCTCAGTGGTAGAGCACTTGCCTTGCATGCCTGAGGCCCTGGGTTCGATCCTCAGCACCACATAAGCAAAAAATAAATAAATAAAATTAAAAAAAAAGAAAGAAAAGTCTGCAAGATTTCATCTCTGATTAACCAGCAAAAATACCAAACTGAGGCATGTGTCAAATAATAATGCAGCAACCATGAGAGAGAGCTCACAAACTTGAGTACACACATAAGTTATCCTTTAAAATGCATTATAAGGGCTGGGAAGGTGGCTCAGTGGTAGAGCGCTTGCCTTGCACGCATGAGGCCCTGGGTTCGATTCCTCAGCACCACATAAGAAAAAAGAAAAAAGCCAGAAGTGGTGCTGTGGCTCAAGTGGTAGAGCCTTGAGCTGAAGAGCTGAGGGACAGCACCCAGGCCCAGAGTTCAGGCCCCACGACTGGACCCAAAAATAAATAAAATTAAATAAAATAAAATGCATTATAATAGTTGAAATATAATGGTTACTGAAATATTTTATTCCAATATTTTTATTTATTTATTTTATACTAAGCCTGATAGGTAACGATCTAAGGGCTGATTCATTCTGGTCAATTTCTAAATTCCTCATTAATTAATTTTTTTATTTTGCGCCAGTCCAGGACTGGCTTGAACTCAGGACATGGGCACTGTCCCTGAGCTTCTTTGCTCAAGGCTAGTAGCACTCTACCACTTGAGCCACAGCTCCAGCTGGCTTTGAACTATGATCCACAGATCTTAGCCTCCTGAATAGTTAGGATTACAGGCACGAGCCATCAGCTCCTCATTATTTTTATCATTTTGAATCTCTGGGAGTTAGAACCTATGTTCTTCCAATTGTATCATGTTAGGAAGAAGCTCATCTTTATTTGGGGACACTTTCTTCATAGAGTTCTGTGAGTGAGATTATACCGATAATTTTTCTCATAATTTTTTTATTTCTATTTTTTCATTCTTGGAAACAAGAGTTACTCTGTAGCCCAAGATGACCTGGAACTCTTGATCTTTCTACCTCAGTTTCTTGAATGCTGGGATTACAGGTGGGTGTCATCATGCCCACCTTTGTTGTAACTTTTACAAAAGTATTCATGAGAACTACTCAGAATATTTGTAAAAAAAAAAAAAAAGAGATTTATACAAAAGACAAACACTAAAATTTAAGTACCATACCTACCAGCTTAACCAGAACAATATTTTTATTTATGGGAAAACATTAAAAATATTTATTAATCTTTTTTAAAAATGTTATTATAAAGGTGCTGTACAGAGAGGTTATAGTTACATATGTCAGATAAAGAGTACTTTTTTTTTTTTTTTTGCCAGTCCTGGGCTTGAACTCAGGGTCTGGACACTGTCCCAGACTTTTCCTGGGCAGACTTTCCTGCCCAGTCTGGCTTCAAACTGTGATTCTCAGATCTCAGCCTCCTGAGTATCTAGGAATACAGGTGTGAGCCACCAGTGCCTGGCTCTCTTGTCTTTCTTTTTGTGCCAGACTCAGTACTGACACCAAAAAAAAAAAAAAGACATGTAAAAATTATTTTGGTGCCTGAAATCCTACCTACTCAGAAGACTGAGATCTGAGGTTTGCAGTTCAAAGCCAGCCCAGGCAGGAAAATCTGTGAGCCTTTTTTTTGGGGGGGGGGGCGGGGGGAGGGGTCCAGTCATGGGGCCTGAACTCTGGGCCTGAGCGCTGTCCCTCAACTCTTCAGCTGTAGACTAGCGTTCTACCACTTGAGCCTCAGCCCCACTTCCGGCTTTCTCTGCTTATGTGGTGCTGAGGAACCAACCCCAGGGCCTCATGCATGCTAGGCAAGCACTCTACCACTGAGCCACCTTCCCAGCCCCTATTTATTTATTTTTAAAGACATGATCTCACTATGTAGACCCGGCTGGTCTTGAACTCATGATCTATCTGCCTCAACCTCTTGAGTGCTGGAATTATATGTGGGATTACAGTAGTGCACAACCATGCATGCTCCACTTAATTCTTTTCTTTTTATTGCTGGATAGTTCCTCATGGTAGAGGTGATTCACAGTATTTTTGCTGACAAATATCTGTTTGCCTTTTCCAAGTAAGGTTTCTATGAACACTCAAGCATACATTTTTGTGGAAATACAAGCTTGTATTTCTCTGGGATAGCTAGATATCCAGAAGTAGAATTGTAGGTGGTAGAATGCAAGTGTGTTTAGTTTCGGAAGAACTGTCATAGCTCTACCACTTTGCCTCCAGCAGTGAGCAAGCGTCAGCAATGTCGCACATCCACAGTTAGTGCTGTCAATTTTGAATTTTTGCCATTTTAATAGGTCTATACTAGCATCGCATTGTTGTCTTAATTCACTTTTTCCTGGTACATGAAGTAGGGGATCTTTTTACACACTTATTTCAGTGTATCTTTTGTGTGTGGGGTGTGTGTGCTGATTCTGGGGTGTGATCTCTGCTGGGGCTCTTAGCTCATGGGTGGAGGGAGCTCTCCTACTTGTGCTACAGCTCCACTTTCAGCTTTTTGGTAGTTTTTTGGCAATAAGCATCTCACAGCCTGTGTTCGCTTCGGCAGCACATATGCTAAAATTGGAACGATACAGAGGAGATTAGCACGGCCCCTGCGCAAGGATGACATGCAAATTTGTGAAGCGTTCCATATTTTTTTGGAGACGCTAATAAATTTGTGTGGAAAAAATTTATTTGGGGATATTTAGTCACAATTATGGTCCATGCATTCATTGTCCAAAGTAAAAGACACTAGCAACCTATTGATCTTTCAATTTAAATCAATTAAAATTAAATAAAATTTAATATTTAAAAAATGTGTTTAGGACTATAAGAGATTAATTGTGACCAAACAGCATCTGCTTTTTAAAAATATTTTTCTCTCGGAGACTAAAACCATTAATAAAGAATAAGTTCTTGGGGCTGGGAAGGTGGCTCAGTGGTAGAGTGCTTGCCTTGCATGCATGAGGTAGAGTGCTAGCCTTGAGCTGAAGAGCTGAGGGATGGTGCCAAGGCCCAGAGTTCAGGCCCCACGACCAGACCGCCCCCCCCCCCCAAAAAAAAGAAAAGTATAAATTCTTATAACTTTAAAAAAAAAAATCTCACAGCCTTCCCTGACTAGGCTGCTTCTGAATCATGATTCTCAGATCTTCACCTTCCACGTAGCTAGGATTACAGGTGTGAACCACCAGCCATCTACCTTGTATCTCTTCTTAATGAGGTATCTGTTAAGATTATTTGCACATTTCATAAATGAGTTATTTTCTGTTTTTGTTCTTTTCATTTTTTGCCACTCATGGGGCTTGAATTCAGGGCCTGAGCTTTGTCCCTGAGCCTCTCTGTGCTCAAGGCTAGTGCTCTACGACTTGAGCCACAGTACCACTTCTGTTTATGTAGTGCTGAGGAATCGAACCCAGGACTTCATGCGTGCTAGGCAAGCACTCTACCACTGAGCCATCTTCCCAGCCCCATAAATGAGTTATTTTCTTACTGTTTAATTTAAATACTTCTTTTGTATATTTTGGATAGCAGTCTCTTATCAGATTTTTTTTTTTACAAATATTTTGTCCCAATTTGCAGATTTTCTTTTTCTTGCTATCTCTTCTGTTGTTGTTGTTGTCATTGGTCATGGGCTTGAACTCAGGGCCTGGGCACTGTTCCTGGGCTCTTTTACTCAAAGCTAGTGCTCTACCACTTTGAGCCACAGCTCTACCTATGATTTTTGGGTAGTTAATTGGAGATAAGAACCTCACAGGGACTTTTCTGCGTAAGCTGGCT
The DNA here is from genome assembly GCF_019054845.1 of Dipodomys spectabilis. Lineage (NCBI taxonomy): Eukaryota > Metazoa > Chordata > Mammalia > Rodentia > Heteromyidae > Dipodomys > Dipodomys spectabilis. The sequence continues at coordinate 6,958,348 of NW_024870686.1, read as the reverse complement.
TTGACTCACCATCCTCAGATCTGTCTGGATTACAGGCTAGGATTACTCAGCTAGGATTCCAGGTATAAACTACTGGCGCCTGGCTGCAACATCTTTTGTAAGCTAGAATTGTAAAATTTAGGGCGGTCCAGCTAAGCAATCCTTTCATCTATTGACCAGGCCTTTGTATTAGAGTAAAGAGTCATAATCAAGCCCAAGATCATTTATATTTTCTTCCAGTTGATCTTCTAGGAGTTTTATAGTTTTGTATTTTACATTTAGGTCTGTGACTGATCTGGAGCTAACTTTCGTGCAGGATGTAAACTTTGTGTTTATCTACTTTTTGCAAGTGCATTTCCAGTTGTTCAACACTATTTGCTGGAAAGATGACCTTTGTTTCATACTGTTGCCTTTGTTACATACTACAGCATGCTACAGTTATGTTGTTCTCTTTCTGGGGTGTTTTGCTCCTTTCTTTTTCTCTTTTTTCTTTCTTTTCTCTCTCTCTCTCTTCCTCCCTCTTTCTCTCTTTCTCCCTCTAGCTCTCTCTTGGTCTGGCTCTCAGTCTCTTCCTCCTCCTCCTCCTCCTCCTTTCTTCTTTTGTCTTCTTTTTTTGTGCTATTCCTACGGCTTGAACTCAGGGCCAATGCTCAAGGATAGTGCTCTAACACTTGAACCACAGTTCCACTTGCAGATTTTTGATAGTTAATTGGAGATGAGAGTCTCATGGACTTTGCTGCACAAGCTGGTTTTGAATGGCAGTTCTCAGATCTCAGCATCCCAAGTAGCTAGGATTGTAAGCATGAACCACTGGCACCTGGCTCTTACTCACTTAAAAAAAACAAATTGATGAGTCTGTCCTCAAACTCATGATCTTCCTACCTCAGCCTCCTGATTGCTGGGATTACAGATGCTTGCCATCACTCACAACTCTAATTTGTCTATTCTTTTGCAAAGCACATTGTCTTGATTATTGTTGTTGTTGTTGTTATGGTCATTGGGCTTGAACTCTGGACCTGAGCATTGTCCCTCAGCTCTTCAGCTCAAGGCTAACTCTCTACCACTTGAGCCACAGCACCACTTCCAGTCTTCTGGTGGTTTATTGGAGATAAGAGTCTCATGTGGGGCTGGGAAGGTGGCTCAGTGGTAGAGCACTTGCCTTGCATGCATGAGGCCCCGGATTCAATTCCTCAGTACCACATAAGCAAAAAGAAAAAAGCCAGAAGTGGCGCTGTGGCTCAAGTGGTAGAGCGCTAGCCTTGAGCTGAAGAGCTGAGGGACAGTGCCCAGGCCAGAGTTCAGGCCCCATGACCGGACCCAAAAAAAAAAAAGAGTCTCATGAACTTTCCTGCCCAGGCTGGCTTTGAACTGTGATCTCAGATCTCAGCCTTCTGAGTAACTAGGATTACAGGTGTGAGCCACCAGCACCTGGCTTGTCTTGATTATTGTTGATTAATTTCTAACCTTTGGATTTTGGGAAATACATTCATAAAATAAACTTCCCTTCCCCCCCCCTTATTATAAGCATATTGTGTGAGTTGATTCATATATATACACATAGAAGCACACCTGTAACCATTCTTCTGGATTCTTTTTGTCAGTCGTGAGGCCTGAACTCTGGGCCTGGGCGCTGTCCCTCAGCTCTTCAACTCAAGGCTAGAACTCTACCACTTGTGCCACAGCACCACTTCCTTTTTCTGCTTATGTGGTGCTGAGGAATCTTCTAGATTCTAACTGCAGAGAGAAATGTTGAGTTGTGGCACATCTCCATCTTCACTTTTACCAGAGAACATGACACTGGTGTGTGACTTACACTTCCACCAGCAGCATAGGACAGTTTCCTATTCCACACCCTTGCCACTACCTTGCCAGACATTTCTTTTAAGATTGCTTTATTATGGAAAAGTTCAAACATGTATGTGAATTATATTATAATCTATGTATGTCAATTATATTATAATCTACAGCTTTGACCTGGCCAATCTTCTTTGGCTTTCTCAGGGTATTTTAAAGCAAATCCAAACCATTAGATGATTTCAACTGCATACATTCAGAATATATTCTTTTTTAATGTCTATTGCTTTTCATATTTTTTTATTGTCAAGGTGATGTACAGAGGGGTTACAGTTACACAAGTAAGGCAATAAGTACATTTCTTGTCAAACGTGTTACCCCTTCCCTCATTTTTCTCCTATTTTTCTCACCCCCACCCTCCCAACCCCCAAGTTGTACAGATCATTTCCAATATATTGTCTTGTGTATATCACTGTTGCATTGGTTCTTTGTCTCATCATTCTGTTGTTCCCCTTCTTTTCCCTAATTCAAATAAACATATATACATTACCAGAATACAAAATCAAAAACAGTGACAACAGGGGATATACTGTGGGGGAAGAACATACAAAAGAAACAAAAAAATCACACAGTACATTAAAAACAACAACAAAGGAAAACCTCTTGTGTCCATATCTTGGAGTTCATTTTGCTTAGCATCATCTTACATGGTCATATGTACATAGGTATTGGCTATTCTGCTCATCTGCTAAGATTATTCTAGACATATTCAGAATAGATTCTTAAAAAATACAGACTCTGCCTTTTTACAAACTCAGGCTGGGCTGGCAGAATGGTTAAAGTTGGAGTCAATGCAAGACCTTGATTTCAAACACCAGTACCATGCAAAATTAAATTAAAACAGAGGCAAATTCACGGCAACACACTCAGATCCTAAGTGGAATGATTGCTGAATGGTGAATATTATTTTATTTTTATTTTGTGTCATTCCTGGGGCTTGAACTCAGGCCCCGGCTCTGTTCCTGGCTTTTTTTTGTTTCTCAAGGCTAGTGCTCTACCTCTTAAGCTTCCAGCTTTTTGGTGGAATTAGCCATCCACAAACCACCGAATGCTCCTCACACTTCTCAACCTCTTTTGCAGTTGAGTTGGGCTGAGTCTGGTCTACCTGAGGACTGGGAAGAAGTAACTTCTTTAAGTCAGTTTAGCGTTGACACTCTTTCTCCCTGCCTTCTCTCTACCACTGGTGAGCTTGTATACTGGGTAGTGTTGGGACTGTATGGAAGAAAAGCATTCTGCTCAACTTGAACATTATACGAATGAGAAATGAACCACATAACAAGAGCCGATCTGTTTTTGCAGCATTGACTAACTTATCCTTTTGAATGCAGGCTTCACTGCATTTGGGACAGTAAAAAAAAAAAAAGTATATTATTACTTGATCCTTAGTATTATTTTCTTGTATACATTAGTTTTGCCTGACTAATCTCCATCCATCTTATCCTTTGAAAAATACCCTCTATTCTAGACTTAACAAATGACTAGGGTACCTCATTCAACCTGAGCCCATAAACTCTTCTCCATTATTTTTGTGAGAGGCAATACTGGAGAGTGAAGCAAGCATTTTGTCATTTGAGCCATGTCCACAGTCCTTTTTTTTTGCTAGACAAGGTCTCGTGCTTTTCCCAGGCAAAGCTTGGGCTATGATCCATCTACTTCCACTTCTAACTAGCTGGGATTACAGGCACAAAATACCATACTGCCTGTTTCCTAGAGCCATCATCTACCAGCTTCCAAGTCCAGATAACATCTACCTAGTCTTTTCCTGTAGAATTGTCATCAAACCAGCACAAGAACTTGGAGGCATCCTTGCCCCTAAGGTTTCCCCAGTGTGGTAAGCTTCCCCAAAGATACAGGATGCCCTGATCTATAGCCAGCTATGTTCCTATTATACATCTTTTACCATATGTCAAAAGGAGACAACACAGGTGCCTGTGACTCATCTTATGATCCTAGCTACTCAAGAGTCTGAGATCTGAGGATCAAGGTTTAAAGCTAGCCCAAGAAGAAAGGTCCGTGAGACCCTTGTCTCCAGTTAACCAACAAAAAGCCAGAAGTGGAGCTGTGGCTCAAGTGATAAGTGCTAGTCTTGAGCAAATAAGCTCAGGGACAGCTCCTAGGCCCTGGGTTCAAGCCCTAGGACTGGCATAAACAAACAAAAAGGACATGCAGGCTGGGCCTGAGATACAGTGCCCACCAGGCTGGGTGCTGGTGGCTCATGCATGTAATCCTACTGAATTAGGAAGCTGTGATCTGAGGCTCATGGTTCAAAACTAGCAGGGGCAGGAAGTCCCTGTGAGTCTCTCATCTCCAACTAACTACCCCAAACCTGGAACTAGACCTGTGGCTCAAGTGTTAAGAGCACTAGCCTTGAGCAAAAGAACTCAGGTAAATAAAGTACCTTGGCCTGAAGTTCAAGCCCCAGGACTGGTACACCCTCAAAAAATACAAATATCATATGTTGTTATGTACTCTGTGTGTGTGTGTGTGTGTGTGTGTGTGTGTGTGTGTGTGTGACCATTTCCTAACTCTGTTTGCTCGGAAATAGTCAATGACACTGAACATACCTAATACCCAAACCTTGGTATCTAAATACCATTCTCTGTGATATTTGGAGAAATGGCAGTGCCAGGTTTGGGAATATATAGCAAGAGATGAGTCTGTATCATTTGTTACATTGGAAAATAAGGAAGTGATCATAAACTGATGGGATTTGTCAAAAAGATACCAGATCGAGATGCACTGTACTCATAAACCCCTTGTACAACTACTTAAAGACAATAAATAAATAAATAAATGACTTTCTGTAAACTAAAAAAGAAAAAGACACAGTAAGTCGGGCATAGTCATATACTCCTGTAATCCCAGATGCACAGGAGGCTAAAGCAAGAAGACTGATAGTTCAATGTTAGTCTAGCCAACTTTTTAGCTAGACCTTGTAGCAAAAACAAAATGTGAGCATACAGGAGCTTGACTGGATGTTCACTGGCCAAGTCTGCAACCATTTCAGAATTTAAGTAATAGTTTATATTGAATTAAACAAAAGAATCCATGAACCCTCACTGATACAGGAAGTTATTTAGTTAACTTCCTTCTTAAGTCCTGGAATTTGAACTTAGGCCATTAAACTTGCTAGGCAAACACTCTGCCACTTGAACCACACCTCCACACTGACAAATACATCATGAGAAGACAAATTCTTCTTTAGAGTAGGACAACAATTAATCAGAGTTAAAGCAGTGACTGCCACATACCCATCATTCTAGTAAGGATTAATTAAGGCAGGAACCATCAATGGATGCTAAAACCTAGAGGCAACAGTTGAGTGAGAAATTGGATATTTATACTGCCTCTAAGTTCTTTTCCTAGTAGGGCTGAAGGTGTGGCTCAGTGGTAGAGCATCTACCTTGCAAGTGCTAGGTTCTGAGTCCAAATCTCAGTAATAAAAAAACAAAAATCCTCCTTACAAAGTAGCTATTAATCTTCAAAAGAAAGAGTTGTTTTTGCCAACCATGCCCCTAAGAGGGGAAACTGAGTTAGAAGATCTCAGTGCCGCTTGTGTAATACATATCTCCTGAAATCATAGCCTTACCCTAATTGTGAGGGATAGACTGAAAAATATCATGAGATTGTTCTGGATTGAAGAAAATTAAAGAGACATAACAACCAAGGGCCATGATTGGTCCTGGATCCCATCCTTGTCTTTCAAAAACATTTTTAAGAGCATTGGCAAATTTGTTGGTATCTCTGACTGGAGTGAGTGGGAGTTCCCTGCTCTATTCTTGCAACTCTTTCAAAATACAAAGTATCAAAAAGGAAGGAAGGGAGAGTAAGCAAGCTAGAATTCATCAGCAAGAAAGCCAGAAGAGTATTATAGTCAGATGCAGGAATAGGACAAAACCCTCATGTAATCTTTTCTTTGTAACAAAAGAATGGAAGAGAAGCCCTTCTCTTAAGGAATAAAAAAGACAAATACTACTATAGAGTTTCACTATTTCCTTTTCCTTTCTTTTTCTTTTCTGCATTTTTTTTGGTACCAGAATGAAGACTTGAATACAGAGCCTTATGTTCTCCCTTAGCTTTTTTGGCTTAAGGATGGAACTCTTATCACTTGAGTGACACCCCATCTTTCAGCATTTTGTTGATTAACTGGAAATAAGAGTCTCTTGGATCTGTCCTTTGGGACTGGCTTTGAACCCTGATCTTCAGATCTTAGCCTCCAGAGTCATGAGTACCTGGCTGCTGTCACTATTTCTTGCACAAGCCTACAGTGAAAATGTTTCAAAATGTTACCAAAAATATAAATACCAATAGATGGATCCTAAAGGGAGACCAACCTACCAAAGTCCACACAATTACTGTTACTATGTTGCACACAACCAATTGTCAATACCAAGAGGTTAAAGTGAATAGAGTCACATGCAGTTCGAAGTCCAGCATAAAATAAAAGTACTAAAGGCCAGGAGCCAGGGAAGAGTCCCAGGATAGCTTTTAGTACCTACATTTTACTATCTGGGACTTTATTTTTGCTTTAAGAACTTTTTTACTGAACCTTTTCAAATAAGTATGTATATCTATATCTATATATTTTTATATATATACAGGAAGCTTGCATTCCATCATAAAACTAGAAGTTGATCACACTGTCTGTCTTTAGCTGCACTGATCTCCAGAGAAGCAGGCTCTATTTTCTTTTCTTTTCTTTTCTTTTGTCGGTCATGTGGCTTGAACTCTGGGCCTGGGCACTGTGCCTCAGCTCTTCAGCTCAAGGCTAGCGCTCTACCACTTTAGTCACAGCGTCACTTTTGGTTTTCTGGGGGTTTATTGGAGACAAGAGTTTCATGGACTTTCCTGCCTGTGCTAGCTTTGAACCGCAATCCTCAGATCTCAGCCTCCTGAGTAGCTAGGATTATAGGTGTGAGCTACCAGTGCCTGGCTTTTTGTTTTGTTTTGTTTTGTTGGTTGTGGGGCTTGAACTCTAGGCCTGGGTGCTGTCCCTGAGCTCTTCAGCATAAGGCTAGTGCTCTACCACTTGAGCCACAGTGCCATGTCCGCAGGCATATTTTTGAGTGCATGGCATAGTATAGGAATATGGCCTGTGGCAAAATATATTTCAAGTGGCTAGTCATGAACTGGCAATTTATGTACTTTTTATTTTTATTTAAATAAATATATGTCATATAGTGTATGCCTGGCATACTCCTATATAATCACAGCAATTTGGAAGGCAGGAAAATCACTGGAACCTAGAAGGTTGAGGTGAGCCCAGGAAACAATGACATTATCTCAAAAATATTACTATTGCTACTACTACATTTGAACCACAGCTCTACTTCCAAGTTTTTGGTGAATACTTGGAGATAAGAGTCTTACGGACTTTGCTGCACAGGCTGGCTTTGTATCTTGATTCTCAGATCTCAGCCTCCTGAGTAACTATGATTATAGGTGTGAGCCACCAGCACCTGACTACTAGTCCAATTTTACAAAGAAGAAAACCACATCTCAGCAAAGTAAAGTGCTTATGTAAAGTTGATACCAAAAAATAGCAGAGCTTAGCTGAATGCTGGTGAATCATACCTGTAATCCAGCTATTTAGGAGGCTGAGATCTGAGAATCATGGCTCAAAGCCAGCCTGTGTAAGAATGTCTGTGAAACTCTTATCTCCAGTTAATTACCCCAAAGCTGTAAGTGGAAGTGTGGTTCATGGAACAGAATGCTGGCCTTAAGCAAGAAAGGATAAAGAATACTAGGCCCTGAGTTCAAGCCCCAGTATCAGTGCTTATGCATACACAGATACACATACACACACACGAATCAGAGTTTGATTTCAACACAGATTTGCTTTCTCTAAATTTACCGCCAAATTTATGGCATCAGGTTCACACCAAAGAACAAATAAACAGGAAGCAGCAACTCTGATCCCAAAATATTTTTCACACTATATGTAAAGGTCAAAAAACGTCCAATAAGGGCTGGGAAGGTGGCTCAGTGGTAAAGTGCTTGCCTTGCATGCATGAGGCCCTGGGTTCGATTTCTCAGCACCACATAAGCAGAAAAAGCCACAAGTGGCGCTGTGGCTCAAGTGGTAGAACGCTAGCCTTGAGCTGAAGAGCTGAGGGACAGTGCCAGGTCCAGAGTTCACACCCACAACTGACCAAAACTACAATAAAATAAAATAACAAAGAGCCATCCTAGCAGTGGGAGACTTTTACTATAATTTGGAAGACGAATGCCCCCCAAAGACCTTGGCTCATGGTGGCATTATTGGAAAGTGATGGTGTGGACAGATTTCCATAGGGGATTGGAGGACCTTGGTTTCTTCCTATCTTTCTTTTGTTTCTTGGCTGTGAGGTGAGCAGTTTTGTTCCATATGTTCCTCCTGTGATGTTCTGTCTTGCCACAGGTCCACAGGGTCAACAGATTTGAACTGAAATTTCTACAACTGAGCTAAAAGGACCTTCTATCTTTTTTTTAGGGGGGGGGAGCAGACAGTTGTGGGGCTTGAACTCTGGGCACTATCCCCGAGCTCTTTTACTCAGGGCTAGTGCTCTACCACTTTGAGCCATAGCACTATTTCTGGTTTTCTGGTGTTAATTGGAGATAAGAGTCTCATGGATTTTCCTTCCTGGGCTGGCTTTGAACCTTGATTCTCAGATCTCAGCCTCCTGAGTAGGTAGGATTACAGCTGTGAGCCACAGCACTCTGTTAGCCTTTTATCTTTGTAAGTTAATTATCTCAGCTGTTTCATTATAGTGATGGAAAGCCGATTCATACATTTAATGAAGTGAGAAGTAGTTCAAGACTCATATGAGCTGGAAGCATGTTTTTTTGTTTTTTGGGTTTTTTTTTTTGGGTCCTGTTGTGGGGCCTGAACTCTGGGCCTGGTGCTGTCCCTCAGCTCTTCAGCTCAAGGCTAGCACTCTACCACTGGAGCCACAGTGCCACTTCTGGCTTTTTTTTCTGCTTATGTGGTGCTGAGGAATCGAACCCAGGGCCTCATGCGTGCAAGGCAAGCGCTCTACCACTGAGCCACCTTCCCAGTCCCTGGAAGCATGTTTTTTGTCTCAAGGCATTGCCTAGCAAATGCGAGGCCTTGAGTTCAAATCTTTCATTTCTTTTCTTTTTTATGTCCAAGTCTAGGACTCAAACTCTGTACCTGACACTTTCATTCATTGGCTGGTGCTCTACCAACGGAGCCATGCCTCCAATCCCTAGAGTGTTGGTTATTTCTTTGCTTCTTTTTTTTTCAGAGTTCCAATCTAAATATCAATACTACAATAAAGAGAGAAAGAAAAAAAGTAATAAGAGGGCTGGGAAGGTGGCTCAGTGGTAGAGCGCTTGCCTTGCATGCTCGAGGCCCTGGGTTCGATTCCTCAGCACCACATAAGCAAAAAGAAAAAAGCCGGAAGTGGCGCTGTGGCTCAAGTGGTAGAGCGCTAGCCTTGAGCTGAAGAGCTGAGGGACAGCACCCAGGCCCAGAGTTCAGGCTCCACAATCACCCCCCAAAAAAAACCCCCCAAAACATTCAATAACAGCTAGCAAAATATACTCATATATTATAATGCATTTCTAAAATATTTAACGTGTGTGTGTGTGCACGCGCACGCGCCAGTGCCTGAGCACTGTCTCTGAGTTTTTATGCTCAAGACTAGTGTTCTACCACTTGAGCCACAGTTCAACTTTTTGATAGTTTATTGGAAGTAAGAGTCTCATGGACTTTCCTGCCTGAGCTGGCTTTGAATTGCAGTCCTCAGATGTGAGCCTCTGGCAACTGGCTAATTTTTTTATTGGAGGTAATTATTTTATTTTTATTGGAGATAATTAGAAGTACTTAAAATATTTGTTATTGACTACGTGTCAGGAGCATAAGCTTCCTCCATAATGTTCACTTATACACCCGACAATGCGCATTGACTGGCTGCCATTCACTTCAGGCTGGCATTTAGGATACAGGGAAATTTGGGTAAAGGCCAGAATTCATGATAGCAAGTATGGTTATCTCTGGCCAGCCAGAAATCCAGAGCAACACTCATAAAATCAGTTCCAGGCAGCTTTAGAATATACTTTTTCCAAAAAAAATCTTCTAAAATGCTGAAATGATGTGCCATCAAACTTGAAAGTCAATTCTGTGGATTTGCATCATGGTTATAAAAAGAATCATTGAGCCAAGCCTGCCTATAATGATTTTCACATGTTTTAAATATAGCTTAAATAGACATAATGGAGTGGCAAATGAGGCTGGGTCACTATTTGGTCTTTAAAAGCCAGTGAACATTCTAGCAAAATTTGTGTGAGCTTTTTCCTAAGAAAAGGTGGTAAAGGAAAGGCATGAGCTGGAGACTATTATGTCAAAGTTATTCATTCCACAAATATTTACTGGTGATATGCCAGATACACTGTAAGTGAATGTATCATTTTCTCTATTCAGAATAGAAATTAAATAACTTAAGTTCCACCCCTCCTCCTCCCAAATTGGGGCTTGAACTCAGGGCCTGGACACTGTCCCTTAGCTTTTTTGTTCAAGGTGATCTGGTTCTAGTTAATGAGAGATGAGGAATTCTGCTGGAGACTTTTGGAAAAGAATTTCCTCCCTGTTCACAGACTCTGTCTTCCTTTGTCCAGTCATTGAACATAATTGTGTGAAGACTGAATTTAAGACTAGCCAGGGAGAGATTACAAGATCCTACGAAAAGGAATCACACCCCACTAAGAATGGCAGGAAACAGATGAGCCAGGCAGGTACAACACTTCTTGTTTAAATCACTATTAGCCAAGTTTTTTTTTTGTTTTTTTGGTTGGTTGTGGGGATTGAACTCAGGGCTTAGGTGCTGTCCTTGAGTTTCTTTGTGCTCAAGACTATCCAGCGCTACCACAGCATCACTTCCGTTTTCTGAGTGATTAATTGGAGATAAGAGTCTTAGGGAGACTTTTCTATTGGGGCTAACTTCAAACTGTGATCCTCAGATCTTAGCCTCCTGATGTAGCTAGGATTACAAGTGTGAGCCATTAGTGCCTGGCTCTTATTAGCCAAGTTTTTTTTTTTTTTTGGGGGGGGGGGTCGTGGGGCCTGAACTCTGGGGCCTGGGCGCTGTCCCTCAGCTCTTCAGCTCAAGGCTAGCGCTCTACCACTTGAGCCATAGCACCACTTCTGGCTTTTTTCTTTTTGCTTATGTGGTGCTGAAGAATCAAACCCAGGGCCTCATGCATGCAAGGCAAGCGCTCTACCACTGAGCCACCTTCCCAGCCCCTTATTAGCCAAGTTTTATTTGACTACTCCTTGCAGCTGATAGTCTTAGTAAATACATGACATTACTGCCTTAGAACAAAGTACAAGCTATTTTGTATAACTATGTACCAAGTCCTTAAAATCCTAATAATCTAGCCTCTCTATGTCTCTAAGCTCATCTTTCACCACTTTTCCATTTTGTACTCTTTTTAGAGTTTTTGGTTTACTGGACAATGGCCCTCTCTAACAGAAACTGTCTTCCTTCCTTCCTTCCTTCCTTCCTTTCTTCCTCTCTTTCTGTCCCTCCCTCCCTCCCTCCCTCCCTTCTTTCCTTCCTTCCTTCCTTCCTTGCTTTGTCAGTCCTGGTGCTTGAACTTAGGGCCTGGGCACTGTCCCTGAGCTTTTTTTGCCCAAGGCTAGCACTTCACCACTTAAACCACAGCACCACTTCTGGCTTTTTCTGTGTATGTAGTACTGAGGAATCCAACCCAGGGCTTCATATATGCTAGGAAAGCACTCTACCACTAAGCCACATTCCCAGGCCTCCTTTTATTTTAAAAGAGAGAGAGAAGGAGAAGGAGGAGAGAGAGAGAGAGAGAGAGAGAGAGAGAGAGAGAGAGAGAGAGAGAGAGAGAGAGAGAGACTCATAGACTTTCCCTACCTGGGCTGCTTCGAAACTTGATCCTCAGGTTTCAGCCTCCTGGGTGAGGCTTGGCACCAGGCTCCACACCCGCTTTAGCTGGCGGCCACTGCTTGTCCTTCAAGACTCAGCGAGCTGTCGCTTCCCATTGGCAGCCTCTACTGACTTTTCCTCACAGTGGCACATTTTTTGACTCCTTAGAACTTTGAGCCTCCACAGCTCTTACACATATTCTACTTGGTTGTAACAGCTTAATAATTTATCTAGTTTTTGTAAGTAGAGTCTGTACATTTTTGCTCATTATCAGATTCTAAGGCCCTGTAGCACTGGCTATAACATTTGTAATCCTTGGGAGGCTACTTGGGAGGCTGAGATATGGAGAATTGTGGATCAAAGTTAGTATGGACTGAAAAGTCTGACAGACTTCATCTTCAATTATCCAACAAAATGCTGGACTAGAGGCATGGCTCAAGTTAGTAGAGCACCAGTTGTGAGCAAGAAAGCCAAAAGAGAGCATAAGGCTCTCAGTTCAAGCCCTGCTAGACACTGAGTTCAAGACTTGGTACTGATATACACACTCATATACACACATACAACCTGATAAGGTGTTTGGTAGTCATATCTGTATAACACATAAGTGTTATGTAAAATGTTGGAAGAAAGAGGCTTGCTGTGTGACTTGGTGTGAAACATTTGCTTAGCATTCATGAGGACCGGGTTCTATCCCAAGCACTGAAGGGTAAAAAAGAAAAGAAGGAAAAATATGTGTAGTGAAAGGGACATTTATTTGTCGGCTAAAAATGAGAAAATGGCCAAGCACTGATGGTTCACACCTGTAATCTTAGCCACTCAGGAGGCTGAGATCTGAGGACTGCTGTTCAAAGCTAGTCTGGGCAGGACTTATCTCCAATAAGTGAGATACTTATCTCCAATAAACTACCAAAAAAGCTGGAAGTGGAGCTGTGGTTCCAGTGGTAGAGTCCTAGTCTTGAGAAAAAAGCTCAGAGACAGCATTCAGACTGAGTTCAAGCCCCAGGACAGTGGTTAAAAAAACCAACAACAACAGCAAAGATTGCCTGCTAAGCAGTGGTAAGGCTCTGATTTTAAACCCCAGTAGTGCTAAAGTGAAAAAAGAATACAATCTGCCTTTGTTCTCTAAGTTATATTTTAGGTTTCCATTTATTAATTTCCAAGTTCATTTAATAGTAGTATTCATTTCCTCTAATAAAATCTTGAATAACTTTTCCTTTGAAAACTTAAAAAAAGAAATCCTATTATTTCAATGTTCTGCCTTACTGACCAATGAGGTTCTGCTTTCTGGACCTAATGGGGTTCATCTTTATAGTGAGCTCTGTCGCTGCAGCTTTGTAGACCACCCAAGTGGCTCTCTGCAAGCCTTCATCAAGCAGCTTCACTGGATGGTGCTCTCACAAGAGGCCGACACAACTTTGTCCCTCAGCCCATGCTCCTGGGGCCTATGGAGGGAGTGGCTGCCATGATGATGTTTGAATGGCCTTGGGATCCTTCTCCTCTGTTACTGAAAGCTAGTGGGTAATTGTAGTCCTCCTTCATTCTGTCTTTTTCTTATCTCCAATTAACCACTAGAAAGCTGGAAGTGGAACTGTAGCTCTAAGTAGTAGAGCACTAGCCTTGAGTGAAAAAGCTCAGGGATAACACTCAGGCCTTGAGTTTAAGCCCCACAGCCTATAAAAATCAAAACAAAAGAAAAGAAAACAAAAACCCCTCAGTATCACCAAAACACATAGAAAAAAGAAATTAGAAATTTAGCTGCAGATATTTCTTTCTTTTTTTTTTTGGGTCCGGTCATGGGGCCTGAACTCTGGGCCTGTGCGCTGTCCCTCAGCTCTTCAGCTCAAGGCTAGTGCTCTACCACTTGAGCCACAACAACACTTCTGGCTTTTTTTCTTTTTGCTTATATGGTGCTGAGAAATCGAACCAGGGGTCTCAGGCATGCAAGGCAAGTGCTCTACCACTGAGCCATCTTCCCAGCCCAGCTGCAGAGATTTCTAAGCAGAGTGTTGGAAGAAAGGCTTCATGTGTCGTGGCTGCTTAGAAAGAAAAATGCAAGAAATGAGAAATAAATTGAGCAAGGGATGCTCAAAATAATAATAATAAATAATAATAATAAAATATATACACTAAAAAAAGAAAAAATAACTTTTGGGAGGGTATTATTGGAGTTTGAACTCTGGGCCTCTCATGTGCTAGGCTGATGCCCTACTGCTGAACCATACCTCCAGTCTTGATTTTTTACCTATTTTTTTTTTTTTGGCCATGGGGCTTGAACTCAGGGCCTGGGTGCCTACACTTTTTCACTCAAGTCTAGAGCTTTGCCACTTTGAACCACAGCTCCACTTCTGGTTTTCTGGTGATTAATTGGGGATAGGAGTCTCACGGACTTTCCTGCCTAGATTGGCTTTGAAGCATGATCCTCAGATCTCAGCCTCCTAAGTAAGTAGGATTACAGGCATGAGCCACCAAAGCCCAGCTTTACCTGTTTTTTTTTTTAAATTTCTTCATTGCAATTAAGTGATTATATAAACTTCACACTATTGTGGGATAGTGATACTTAGCTAAAGTCAAAAACACATTTTAACCCTCACAAGATGAACTGTCATTACCATGGTGAATTCTACAAACTTTGGCAAGACAACTATTTCTTCCAAATAAGGTGATATGTACATTTCTTTCTTTTTGCTTAGTGTAAGCTGTTCCTAATTTCTCTCTCATTCCCTCACCTCCCATCGCTGCCCTTGAGTTGCTTAGTTCACTTTCATCAATGTGCAGTGCGGCTAATGGACCACTCTGTTGTATTTTTTTTTTTTGTCAGTTGTGGGGCTTGAACTCGGCTTGGGCGAGATCTCTCAGCTCTTCAGCTCAAGGCAAGCACTCTACCGCTTAAGTCACAGCACCATTTCCCATTTTCTAGTGGTTTGTTGGAGATAAGAGTCTCCCAGACCTTCCTGCCCAGGCTGGTTTTGAACCGTGATCCTCAGATCTCAGCCTCCTGAGTAGCTAGGATTACAGGCATGAGCCACCGGTGCCCTGCCTCTGTTATATTTTTTCACCTGTTTCCCTCTGATTCTGTGCCCTCCTCTTTGATTTCCTCAGATGTGCACACGTGTATACCATATGGCTTACTAGTTATTTTTCAGATAAGGTCTCACTATCTCCTGGGCATATACCTGGACTGGGAATCTACTTACTCAGGCTTCCCATTGTAGCTAGGATGACAGGTGTGGACCACCACATCAAGCTTCCCTCTTCCCTCCATTGAGATGGAATTTTCTGCCCATGCTGGCTTGGACATATGATGATCCTCCCAATTTCAGTGTCCCATGTAGCTTGGGAACACAGACATGTATGTATTACTCTGTCCAGTGTTTCGTTGAGAAGGGGTCTCAGGAAACCTTCTGTCCAGGATGAAACCGGATGACTTCAAACCACAATTCTCTTGATTTCAGTCTCTCAAGTATCAGTATCTCAGTCTCTCAAGGTTTCCAGAAGTAAGCCATCAATGTCTTGCTATATTTTAAATTTTATAATGGTACTTGGGGTTGAGCTCAAGGTCTCACAATTGCTAGGCTACCAGTTGAGCTACGTTCTAGCCCTTAAGATGGTAAATTTTATGTGTCTTTTGTCACTATTAGACAAAAAACACATAAATAAATGGGAAGGGAAAAGATGGTGATAGCCAAGAGAGAAGGTGGAAGTGTGGTGAGAGGGATAGTTGTTTAAACATAAACATGACAAAAATAAAAGCAATAAAATGCAACCTCTGGCTTCAAGATCTTCTTTGGTAGGCAGAGTTAATAGACAGGCTGAATTAACAGTCACAACACGTGGTAGATGCTTTAGCTTTAGGCTATAGATGTTGGCTTAGGTAGACCCTGGGCCATGCAAACAGCCTTAAAATAGATCTTCAATGTCTACAATTCCCAGAGACAAACATTTAAGACATGATTATGGGTTTGGATTTCTTAAAGCCAGCCTTAAAAGGAACAGTGCCAAAGAAACAACAATGAGTAATAAAATCTACAGGTGCAAACAATATTTCCCTTCCCATCTGGTATGTAACCTCAGAGGCCAAGCAGGAATATGGCAGGGCACTGGGCAGGGGAGAGGGCAGATGTTTCTTGGTCATTAGCCCAATTTTTCTAGGATATAAAACCCCTTTGTTGTCTTATAATTTTTAGTATGCCTGGAAACTATCGCTACCAAGGAGTGCTCACTCTTGAAACTTACTTTCTTTGAAGTAGTAAACAAATCATAAAGATCATTTATAGCCTGACTGAATGTACGTCTCTCCTTCCCACTACTCTCTCTTTCTCACTCTAGTTTTTTGCCATCAGTCACCAAGTTGTATAAATAGTCAAAGTCTGTTTACAGATTTTCCTGGGGTTTTGTTGATAATACGTCACTTGGTTTTTCTTCCAAATAAGTCTGTTTTTCCTGGGAAGGGCAGAAAACAGAAATCGCTATCTCTGGCACATTCTCCTGTCCTCATACAGAGTGGAGAAGCCTGCATTTCATTCTGTACTCCAAGTATCTCTGCTGTCTTGACTTTAATGCCTGATGAGTCAATATGGGGATGGAATTTTGCTTGTGATTTTATTTTTTGTGGTACAGGGTGGGATGCTTGTTGGTAACATTATAACACTGAGCCTGATCCCGCTCCTTATGCTTTTTTTTTCAGTTTTGTTCTTCTTTCCAGAGAGGGTTTCTTGTCTTGTGCTATTACTTATTGGACCTCTGCTTCTTGAGTAGCTAGGATTACAGGATTGACCCAAGTCTGGCTTTGACTTTTATTTCTAGAAATCTGATCAATGGCCCCCAGCTGTGCAAGGTCTCTATCTAGGCCCCACCCCTTTCCAAGTAATGAATATAAAAGACCTGACTAAGGGTAGCCCTGGTGACTCTTCTGCCTTTGAGAGCTTGTACAGATTCAGTTCCTCCACAAAGGGCTTGAGAGGATCCAAAGATGTTGTTGAAGCCCGAGACTCAGTAACTGATGGAACTTAATGTGTTATTCATTCAAAAACAACTGAGCACTTACTATATTTTAGGTACACATCCTGAACACAATGAAGCCAGACATGGCTTCTGTCATGGAATTTATTTTTGTTTTTTATCCTGGAGGTTTCTGACTTTTAACAATGGACAAAGTCCGGGTTTGGCTTAAAGACAAAAGAATCAGGTTCAACATTTGGAATTAAGCCACCTTTCTCTGGGTGGGGCTAGGGAGGTTCATGCAAGCATCCTGAGATCATACAACAGATTCCATCTTCTGAGTGGGCTCTGACTGGAACCATCAGGGACTGGTTAATTGTCATTTGTCTTGCACCATTGCCAGGCCCCAGAGAAACAAAGCCTTTCTGTGTAATGCATTCAGGAACAGGAAGGCAAAGTGCTGGCATTACTGGCTAGCAATAGGGGTCAAGACCACCACTCAGTGATTGCTCAGGAAGACATTGCCCCCTCGTGGTTTCTCATGTAACTGAGGGAATAGTTGGCAAGGACAAGCCTTCAGCTGCCAACAAACACAACCAACATAGCAAAACACGGACAGAGTTTCTAGATTAAATTGTGGCCTTCCTTATTCTGAACTTCATCAGTTTCAATAGTATCTTAGTTTATTTCCCTCCCGGATACACATTTGTTCCATTGGAGAACAATGACAACAATGAAAGAAAACCATTTTTCCCCCTCTAGAAACTCTTTCTCTAATCTCCAGCCCTTCCCTCCCCCCACTTCCCTGCTTCCCTTCCCCCAAGAGAAAAAACTCAACATATAAATCCAAGTATAGCTATTGTTTTTCTCTTTATAATGCCTTTAAAGAAAAAGAAAGTGTGTGTTTTGCTTTCTTTAATTTGAACCAGGATTCGGTGATTATGTAGCTGTGGGGTTGTTTTGGGTATCTTGTCTCCACAACACCACTTCCAACTCCCTAAAGAGAGAGCCCTTATCTCCAGCTCCCACCCGCCACCCCCACCCAGCAGCACTTAAATCTTTGTAGGGTAAAGAATGTCTAGTGGGGGAGGGGGAGATAAGTAAATAATTAGAAGTTTGTGATTGGTGCTGGGTTTCATGACGTTTGTAAGCAATCAAATTAAAAAGCTTATGTTGGTAACACTCTCCAAGGCCTAAGAATAAATGAAAGCCTCTTTCTTTCCTTTTTTTCTCTTCCTTCCTTCCTTTCCCTCCCTCCCTTCTTTCCTTCCTTCCTTTCTTTTATCTTTCTTCTCCATTCCCCTCCTTTTTTGCTTGAACTCAGGGCCTGAGTGCTCTCTCTTGGCTTTGTCGTTCAAAGCTAGCACTCTATCACTTGAGCCACACCTCCACTTCCGGCTTTTTGCTGGTTAATTGGAGATGAGTCTCGGACTTGTCTGCCTAGGCACGCTTCTAACACCAATCCTCATAGCTCAGTCTCCTAAAGTAGGTAGGAATACAGGTATGCGCCACAAGTGGCCAGCACAAACTTTCTTAAAAAATGTTAGCTTCCTTGCATGGTAAAAATCAACTGAGCAACAATGAGCTCTACTTGCTACAGCTCTATTGGCCTGTCATCTTAAAAACCCCCGGGGGGCGATAAATAGAATAACCTTCCTTTCACAGATGGGGAAACTGAATCTAGATTCTTTTTGTCTGAGGCTCCTACGTGACCAGATGTGGAGTACTTGGTGCTTTGACCCTGCGGAGATTGTGGGTCCTGACCTACGTTTGTTCTGCAGTGACTCATTCACCCAATCAACAAATATTTATTGAGCGCCTACTATAGACAGGCAGCCCATTGAAGTAGCCATGGTATTGAAAAGATAAACAGGGCTGCTGCGTCTTGTATGGCGGGAAGGGGCTCTCTGCAGGAAGAGCTGGCCAGGTAAACAAATAATTTCCAGAACATACTGGTGACGGCTGTGCTACTCTGATCAGGGGTCACAGCCCGTGTGAGTAGGCTAAGAGGTTTTGCAGGCATCGTGAATGGATTCGAAGTCAGCCTGGAAGGGGCTGTGTGCCCAGTGTCACCTGAGTTCTCTTGGGTTCCAGCTGAGGCCTGGGAGGGGTAGAACAGGGGCTCACCTGGCACCGACAAATAGGGTAGACTTAGGACTGAGGGTGCAAATCCCTCAAAAGAGCAGGCCAACAAAAGTAGCACGTGTCCGCTCGGCGTCCACGGTCGCTGAGGCTCGCGGGTGTGGAGCTCAGGCGGGCAGGGTGGGCTCGGACGCCGGGGTCCCCAGGGCGGTCTGGGGATCTGCGATCCCCCCGCCCCCAACACAGAGTGGTGCTGAGGTCGGCCGCTTCCGCCTGCCGCCCCCCTCTCCCACCCGGCGCGCGCCATCCGGCCCGGGCAGCGGCCCCTCCTCCGGAGGGGGGCTACGGCGCTCCCGTCCCGTCCCTCCCCGCACGAGCCGGCAGCCCAACTCCAGGGAGGGCGGAGGGAGGGGAGGGGACGGCGGAGGGGAGGGAGGAGGGCGAGAGAAAGGGAGCTGCTCCGATCCCGTCCTTCCCACAGGCGGCCAGGAGCGCGCACTCAGCGGCTCTCCGGGTGCCCGCGTCCCCGCCGCGGCCCGCTGTCCCGCGCCACCGCGCCCTCCGCCTCCTCCCGCGTGGACACCCCCACCTCGGCCGCCTCCCCAACTCCTCGGGGCGCCCTCCTGGGACGCGCGTCCTCGCCCCATCCTTTCTTCCTTCCTTCCCCCCCATCCCCCTCGTGCCCGCCCAGCTCTCCGGGCCGGTCCCGATTGTCTCCGTCCGCCGCTCGCTCGCTCGGCCGGCGCCCGCGCCCTGCCCCGTCTCCCTCGCACTTCCTGAGTCGCCGGTCGCCGCCGTGTCGCCGCGCCGCTCCGCGGGAGCCTCAGCGCCCAGCGCCGCCGCCCGGCTCCGCTCCCCGCAGCCCGCCGCGCCCGCCGGGGGAAGGCAGAAGCGGGCGAGCGCGCCCTCGCCAGCCCCGCGCCCCAGCCCCGCGCGGCCAGCCAGGTCCGGGAAGATGAACAACGGTGGCAAAGTCGAGAAGGAGAACACCCCGAACGAGGCCAATCTTCAGGAGGAAGAGGTACGGAGCCGCCCCCCCTCCACCCCCACGCCGGTGCGGTGGCGGCTGCGCCCCTGGCTCGGAAGTGCGGGCGCCGGCGCGTCCCGGGGCGCCCGGCTGCGCGCGGGGAGGGGCGCGAGGCGGAAAGTTTGGGGATTGCCTGTCCTAAGCGGGAGGCGCGGCCCCCCCCAAAAAAAGTGTGGCCCCGGGACGATCGTGTGTGCATGCGTGCGTGTGTGTGTCCTCGTGTGTCTGAGTGTCTCCGATTGCGTAACTTTGAGGACTTTTCGGGAGACTTTTGTAAGTATAAATGTTCAGCTTTGTTTGCCAGGACTTTTAAAAGCGGAATCGAGCACTGACTCCTGGGTGACCTTAGATGATTGGGACCCGGAGCGTCGGTCAGGACTTAGTTCTGGCCCCGGTACTGGAAATTAGGGAGTTTAGCTTCAGGGAGAGATTGAGGGAGAAGTGCTCGTTGCAAAGTTACCTCGGCTCCCCCCTCCCAGCCCCCCCTTACCTTTCGGGGCTAAATTCTGGGTGAAATAGCTTGCTAGCTGAGACGTTTTTGGATTAATAGATAACTCATCAGCCGCATTCTTCTCTGATGAGTCAACCTCTCCCCCCTCCCCCCCAACCTGGGCTAAACACCTTTTGTGAATTTAGGGACCAAGGGGACTCAGGTGAACTGAATCAAAGGGTTAAAAACCCCACCACCCACCGAATGCTCTTCGAGGATGTTCTGCTAGAACTTTCATCATCAGAATAAAGCCTTGCAGCTGCGGAGCGGTCCTTTGGCGGTGGTAGTTAGTCCCTGTGTGGACGGGAAACTTCTGAGCGAAGGGTTCAGAATGTTGTATAGTTAGGATGTCTATGGATTCCTATCAAATGCCTGCTCGTGAAAGTATATTAATCTAGACGCCCAAGACAGTTCCCCCCCCCCTCGACTTTTGAAGACCCCGCATAGTTCTTAAGCATTCTTGGAGACACGCTGACGCCTGAAGGATACACATCTCGGTTTAAATAACAAAGCGTTTTTACAGGTGGACTGTGCCTTCGGAAAGAGGGTTGTAGGGTCACCGCCGTCTGCAAGGTAAAATTCTGAGCGTGCAATCAGACATGGAGAAGGAATTTCTTAGTATCTTTAAGACACATTGTTTACTTGTAAAATGGGAATTACTTAAGTGATGAAACCAGAAGACATACTTACGATTATGCAAAGTAAATATTATATGTTACTCTGAATACAGTTGTTGTAAATGTAAGATTTTATTCTGAATACAGTTGTACAATGCACCTCGGTGAATTGTACACCGGAAGCTGAAAAACGCAGGGAGCTGAAAATTGCCTTTTTACCAGTGGCAAACATTTTGCAAAGTGTTGACATGCTTGTTTTTAGAGCACAAATGTAAGGATTAGGCTGACATTTCAAAGAAATGGAGACTTGGGAGTTCCACTATCTTCTTGTACCTGAACAACTGCTTTTCAATGTATTTTCCTGACCCCATATAAGTCTTAAAAGTTAGGACAGTTTGTGTTTTTGCAAATTATTCTATTTAGGCAATTCACTTAGCACGGCAAAACAGTCATTGCTTTAGAAAGCTGTACCAGTTAGACTGGCTGAAACTTTACTTCAAAGGGTAAAATAATATCTCCATTGAGGGAGGCCAACTTTCTCTTTTCCTCATTAAGAAAACTTAGTTTACTTATTTGTTTTTGTGCTTTTTGGGTAGGCGGTGAAATAGTTTTGTGTCTTCATCTCATACCACTTACGATGACATAAAGTCAGGCTTTTCTTTTGACCCCCCCCCCCCCAATAGCTTTTCCATTTATGTGGTCTTGTGTATAATACAACAAATGCAGCGATGAGCCATCAAGTATGGTTCCTGTCTCTTGGCCCAATAGTGTTCCTGACACTATGGCTGTAGGAGGTATTAAAAATAAGACAGGAAGATTGTGGACCCAAATTGTACACAAAGTTAGATACACCATGTGTGCAAAGTTAGATACACCATGAAAATTATCACACGATTAAACCTAAGATATCACACAATCTAGGCAAGTGAGCCCTTTGGAGTTACACTCATAGCCCTTAGAAAATTTTTATTTTGAGACAAGGTCTTGCTAAGTTTTAGCCCAGGCTAAATTTGTGATACTTCTGTAATCCTTCTGCCTCAGCCTTTCTAGTACTGGTTATTACTGAAGTGCAGTACCAAGCCCTGCTCATGAGATTTATATTGTTAGAAATCTGGGGAAAGAAAATTGGCCCATATAATCTAGGTGATTTTTTTTGCCCTAGTTCTCTGTTCCTGGTTTATGTTTAGTTTTTAGTTTTTGAAATACTCATAGGTTCTTTTTTTTGTGACATTGAATGCCACAATTAAAAAACTAAATATGGTGTTTGGTGAATCCTATTAATGTGCTGGGCATTATACAAACATACTGCATTGGACCCTTTCCCTGCCCACCCAGAGGATCAGCAATTTGTTCTCAAAAGCATTTAAAAACTTCAGCAGTAGAGTCCACTAAACAGAACATACATATAACATGTATATAGACACAATGGCAAAGAGGATAATTGTGTTTACTTGTAATTTGTGATAGCCAGTGAGTTAACATGGAAAGATGAGTTCAATTATCATTAAGAGAAAATAGTTTATTTCATACATCACTAGGGGTTTAGAATCCGAGGTTTTTATTCTATTTTTGAATTGAGGTCTTCTTACCATCCAGTAGGTTTTAACCCTGTCCGAGATTTTCTAATTGCTCTTGCAGCAACAGTGATTTTGAAATGCTTATTTGGCAGTGGGGTGTACGATGAATAATCTAGGGGTTGGGAGAATTTTGGCAGCTTTTGAAAATTGAAAGTGTCTGAAAATTTATAGTCTTATGTATTTCTGCTTAAAACTTGGACAAGAGTTAATTTTAAGATTTTAGCTAGGCAACCACGGACAAGAGACAACACATCTGGCCTTCTGATGTCTAGTATTGTACATGTGTGTTCTTGTTCAAGTTGTTTCTGTAAAGAAAACCAGTTGTCAAGATCTTTGAATGTGACACTGCTAGATTTATGTGTATATGGGCATAGGATGTCTGATCATCTCTTCACTCATTTTTAAAGTTAATAAAATAATCTGGAGAGGAGGATCAAAAATTAGAGGACATCCTGGACAATGTAGGGGAGACCTTATCTCCAAAAAAAAATTTCTAGAATTTGTCTTTAATTATATGATTAGACTTTATTTAGACTTTATTAAAGTTAACAAATATTTAGTTCTCATTTGTGAATTTTAATATAATTCAAATATATTGACTTTCTATTTTGTAGATAGAAATAATGTTTGGGTTTTTTTTGGTAGTCACTGGGTTTTCAATATAGAAATTTGTGTTCTGAAAATGTGGTAATTATATAGTTTGGTTTTAGTTTTATTTGTATCATTGGTTGCTTTTGAGGCGGTTTACAAATGACTTGCACCAGGCATTTTGTTATGTTGAAGTTGTTTAAAGAACAAGTTCATTTTGAAAAAGCAATATAGGGAGAAATGAAACTGAAGAAGCAAAAAACTTGAAAATATATGAAGTCAAATCTTTAGAGATTTTGTACTTCACATTCTTTGTTTAGAAGTGCTTAGTAATTTTGCCAAAGTATTAGGGTTGTAAAGAAAATAGCTTTTTATCATTGGCCCTGGGAGTGGGTTGTGTCAGTGGTGTGAAAACCTCAGGTTATCATTGAGCCTTAAGACTACAAAGTGACTTTGAGAAGTTACAGATGGCTTTATTCAATTGAACCAAACTACGTTTAGAGTCTACTATTGCAAGTGAACTCTGTTACAGTGACTTTATTTCAGTCACAGAATAGAATTTGGTAACAGTGATTTGGGTGAAAATGTAGTAGATTGATTTTGGAAGACCATTACCAGCATGACATGTGCTTGGAGGTACTTTGCCAGAGGTGATTACCATTTCCCTAAATCTATATATATGCCTACGTGTGTAAACCTGTATGTATGCATTCCTGCTTAAAACAATAGAAATGGATGGATTCACAGTTCTGCAGGCCAGAGCCTGAACTCATCTGTCCTTGGGAAGCATTATCCTTGGCCTCTAATTTCTGGTGGTCCTAGATGCTCTAAAAGCAGTACTTTTATTACAGGGCCGGGGTGGGGAGGGAGGGGGATAATTAATTCTCATGTCATAACACTAATTGAAAAGAAGATTTGAACGTTTTAGCTGAGTGCTGGTGGCTCACACCTGGAATCCTAACTACTCAGGAGGCTGAGATCTCAAGATCACAGTTTGAAGCCATTTGGACAGGAAAGTAACTGAGACTGTTTATCTCCAGTTTAACCATCAAAATGCTGGATTTGGAGCTGAACAGGGCTGTCATTCAAAAAAAAAAAAAAAAAAAAGAAAAGGAAAAGAAAAGTTTTATGTGATGCTAGTTTTTTTTAAAAAAACCTAAATGTAAATAATTTCTTTTTGAAATCTGATAAGTAGTGGATTACAGGTAGTTGCATTCTGATGCTTTTCTTTCCTTACATTTTCTGAAAGGATCATGAGAACAAATAATGAAATGCCTTTTTTCTTTGAAGGTTTGTATTCTATTCTTTTGTGATCTATGTGAAGTGTCAGGTTGCTCATGAGCCTGGCAGCAGGAATCTATTATTTTCCTCAGTCTTTCTTCATAATTATCTCACTCAGTCCCTGACCAAGATGATTGTAGTGATGTTCATCTACTCTCCCTGTTTTAATATCTTTCAATCCTTCCTTATACTAAATAGCTAGATTCTTGTGTTATCTCAAATACTTTAGCACTGCTCTGATCTCTACAAAACAGTCCAAACCTGATATTCAGGGTGCCCGAATTTACTTCTGTACTGTAACCCATTTGCTTTGGCCACATTTTTTTTCTGGCCACCCTGTTGTAATATTCCCTTTATGATATTTCATCCCATGGAGATGACTTTTCCTTAGAATTCCAGTAGGTGCTTTGTTAATTTCATTTAAATGCTGGATCATCTTCTTTCATCTACTTTGTTTAAGAAGACGCGTGGCATCTTATTGCCAATGCTCAGTGCCTATTCAGTGACAGTGCCCCAGTACCAGATAGTGCTACCCCATGTGTACGCATGCAATAGCTTTTTTTTTTTTTTTTTTTAAAATGCCAGGCCTGGGGCTTCTTGAGCTTCTTTTGCTAGGCTAATGCTCTACAACTAGAGCCACTGCTTGAACTCAGGGCCTTGGTGCTGTCCTTGAGCTTCTTTTAGTGCAAGGCTAGTGCTCTACAGCTTGAGCCACATCTCCATTTCTAGCTTTTGTAGTCGTTTGTTGGAGATAAAAGTCTCATGGACTTTTCCTGCCCAGGCTGGCTTCAAACTACGATCCTCACATCTCTACCTCTTCAGTAGCTAGGATTATAGGTGTGAGCCCCTAGCCTCCAGTATAACTTTAGCTCTCTAATTTTGATAACCATATGGCTTATCCTTATATAAGATTGTGGTTTCCAATTATGAGTTTGTGCAGGTAAGCTCTTAAGCAGCCACATGTGTCAATATGGGGGTCCCTTATCCACTAAGGATTTACAGAATGGCATGAATGGGGCCACTTGGGAAATAATCTCTTGCATCTGTCATCAGTAGCTTGATGGCACAGGTGAATGTACCTGGTCACATAGCCACTCTTCTGGTGGAACTGCTAGGGGTCTCACCATTAGAATTTGGTTTCTGCTTTGGAACTCAGTTTGACCTTCTGCTCATGGATTTCTGGAAGCCTTGGTTAGGTGGAAGAGCAGGGAGCGCCCTGTGTTCCCAAACAAGCCTGCTCTGTGTGACAGCCACTTTGGAATGTTTGTGTTCAGTTTCATTTGGCACCTTAGTGTCTGCCTGGGGGTAGGGGAAAGGGAATGCAAATGTTCCTCTTGAGCTGTGCTTGCTTTGGTCAAGGGAAAGAAAGAAAAAAAAAATCACCAAAAAACCTTAGGGAAGAATGAAGAAAATGAACCCTAATGGCTGGAGTACAAGTGGGCTTGCTTAGCTTTGTGGGCAGGAAGCCCTGAGAACTGGGTATTTAACTTGGTGCTACATGATAGGAGGGTGTCTGCTACTTGTGGGGATAGCTTCATACTCACATTCCCATCTTCGGTGTGCACCAGTAGACTATTTCAAACTCGTATATGTATTGGGGTGGGGGTGGAGGGGGAATGAGGCAGTAAGAGGTGCTTAACATGACCTGGAACTTGAAGGTGATTATTAAAGGGTTCAAAGTTACCAAAACACAGTTGATGTAAGTGTGTCCACTTTGCTTGTCTGTGTTGCCCATAGCAGAAAAGTGAAATACTGAGCTCTTTTAGCCCCTGACTTTCAGAAATCTGTCCAATCACTAAAATAATCATCACACACTATTTTCCATGGGTCATGCGTTGGCCAGTCACTGGACATCTATTAACTTCACCCTCAGGTTAAGCTCTCTCAAGCGCTCTCTGTCTCTCCGATTCTCTGATTTGCTTTAATTTTTGACTTGTTTTTGGTTTGGTGCCAGTACTGGGCATACCCATTAGCTTTTCTTTGTTCAAGGCTGGCGTTCTACCATTTCATCCACAGCCCCACTTCTATTTTTTTTTTTCTAAGACAGTGTCCTATGTAGTCCAGCCTGGTCTAGAAGTCATCCTTTTGCCCCAGACCTACACCACCATACCAGAGAGCAGGTTTTTGATTTTCATTTATGGGAGGCATTGTAAGGTCCGTTATTGACTCCTGGGGTGCTAGGATATGTTAGGTTGGTTCTTGTTCAGGTGTAATAAAGCATAATCATTTACATGAAGTGAACAGGCAAACACTGCCAGGATCCTGGAGGAGAGGGTGATGGAGCTGTAACAAAGAATGTAAACAAGGGACCACCCTGGAGTTGAATCTGAATGAGTTTGATGGATGGGGGTAGGCTGAGGTAGAGTGGGTGGGAGAAAGATGGACCAGGTCAGGAGTGGGATTAGTGACTTAGAGAGAGCTGAGTTTAAGTCCCAGGACTGGTGAAGAAGGGAAGGAAGCGGTGGGGGGGGGGGGGGGGGGGGGGGGGAAGGAAGTAGGGATAAGGCTTGGCTCACAAGTAATGGGGGCAGTTTGTAGTCCAGGCTAGGAAGTGGGACTCTGTCTCCTGATGGAGAGCTGAGGTGGATGAGTGGCAGAGTGACATCCTGGGATTTCCCATTGGGAAAGCCGTGCTTTGGGGGGAATTGAGCAGTTATAAAGCTTAAAGTATGAGGTCTTAAAGTATGAGGCAGAGGAAGCTAGGGTAAGGAGGGGTAGAAAGAAAGCTGGGAGGTATCTAAGGTGTATCTGTGTTCTCCAGGTGACTAGCTTAATGGTGGTTGTAAAGAAGAAAATGCAGCTAGGAGGTGAAGATGTTGTTTGGTTACACAGGAAAGGTCTAATCTTGAAATAGAATTTTCAAACAATTTACATATTGCTGGTAACTGAAAATGTGGCCCCCCCCGCCCCCCCCCCCCCCCCCCCCCCCCCCCCCCCCGGGAAATGGATGTTTAGAAAATTGGATGCCTGGGAAAGAGAAAATTTACCTAAATTTTAAAACCATGTAAATAAATATGGGCAATTCTCAGGAAAAATTGAAATAGTTAAAGAAAATTACTTGCCAGGCACTGGTGGCTCACATCTGTAATCCTAGCTACTCAGGAGACTGAGATTTGAGGATCTCAATTCAGAGCCAGGTTGGGCAGGAGAGTCTGAAACTCTTAATTCCAACTGATCACCAAAAAACTGGAAGTAGAGCTGTGGCTCAAGTGGTAGAGCACTAGCCTTGAGTGCAAAAAGCTCATGGGCAGCCCCAGGACTAGAGTTCAAGACCCTAGGACAGGAACAGCAACAAAAAATTTAGTTTTTAGGCTCTTTAATTTTAGGCTACGTTACAGAGAAACTGGCTGATTGCCATAGTATTTAGCATACTCATCTATTAGGAAGCCAAAGGGGGGAGAAGGTATATACAGTATTTTTTTTTTTAATCTGCCCTCTGCTGTCATTAAGTTCTCAGGCATCCGTTTTCCTCCACATTTATCATTAATTCCCAGGCCTTCGCTTCTCCAAATGTTCTTTTCCCAACCCTTTACCTAGAAGGGAAAACCAAGCTATCAAATAGAAGCCGGAAAATTTGCTCCAGGTTGCTCTCCCCCCTACTTTTCTTTGTGGGGTATGGAAGAATCATGGACTGATATGTTTTGGATCAGCAGCACTCCACACCATCTCTTCCATGGACCATGTTTTCAGGGTATCAGTTCGGGCTTTTCTAAAAGCTGGCTGCCTTGTTTTTTGTTTTGAAGCCCAGCTGACGTTCCTCCCCAAAGGCAGTCCCTGGAACTTGCAAATAACAACTCCCATCTTGAATTTCTTGTAGGTTTTCACTCTGCTGTAACTATTGTGATGCTTATTATGTATTAGGGTGCAAAAGCAAAATAAACGGCTGTAATAAATGCCCGTCACACCAGGAAGATAGACCCCAATTCCAAGCTTTAATACAGTATTATTATACAAATGTAAAATCCCCGGGGCAAAACGGATTCCAGACGTCTTCTTGGTCCCCTTCTGGGATCTTCCTGAGATATGAGAAATTTGAGTCTTCCCAGGTGAGGTCCATCTCTTCAACCTGTGTGACAGGAAGTTAGAGGTCATCTCTCCTTTCCGCTCATCTTCATTTCTCAATGAGTTCCATTTTGAGGATCAGGTCCTCTGGGTTTTCCAAAATATTTTTTTCCCCTTTTTTTGTCACCAAGTAGATAATTCTGGCAGGTGGTCAACATTACCCTGAGAGAAATTCTAAGGATTACATTTTGTTGTTGTTATTCTTGAAAACACAGGATCCTATTTTGTGAAAATTCCCCTTTGCCCATCTATAGGCTGGGTAGTTGAGGCCTTTTGGGAGAAAGTGGATACAGAAAGTGCTAGCTTATTACTGAAGTAGCACAATTTCTTTTGTTCTCAGAGGAGAAGTGCTACCAAAGTATAATTGCTTTCCCCAGCATGTGTGATTTACAGGACTTAGAATGTGTGAGATTCCAAGATATGTCTGATCTTAAATACAGTATTCCTCAGACCTCAGGATGTGTTTGGGGAGAGGAGGAGGGAGAGACAGGCACTTCTGTCCTGCTCCTTCCCTTGCGTGCTGAGTAACTGGGGATACAAACCGTTAGTACTTGACTGTGCTTTTCAGAGCCTTATTTGTCAGCCATTATTGGGCCATAGGATCCATTGTTTCTTCAAAGCTCAATTTCTTTCCCCCATCTCCAAGTATTTTCTCTGGTAATGATGAGCGAAAGAACATAGCTGAAGTGGATGAAAGAGTAATTCTAACTACTTAGGAGACTGAGATCTGAGGATCAGGATTTGAAGACTGCCCAAGCAGAAAGGCCCTTGACTCTTATCTCCAGTTAACCAGCAAACAGTTAAAAGTGGAGCTGTGGTTCAAGTGGTAAATAGAGTAAGGGGGGGGAAAGCTAAGCAAGAGCACATGGGGGAAAATGCAAAGATTTCATTAGCCTCTATTTAGTTGTTGGTCTTAGGGCTTGAACTTAGGCTCTGGTTACTGTCCCTGAGTTTTTTTGCTCTAGGCTAGTGCTCTACCAGATTGAACCACTCCTGATTTTTAGGTGGTTAATTAGAGTCTCATGGACTTCCTACCCAGGCTGGTTTCAAACCTCAACCCTCAGATCTCAGCCTTCTGCTGTAGCTAAGATTATAATTGTGAGCCCCAAGCGCCCAGCTTTTTTTTTTTTTTTTTTTTTAATATGTGTAAGGAAAATCGGAGGATAAGACACAAACCAAAATCTAATCAAACTTAATTAGTGCTATTTAATTAACTGTTTATGGACCGAGTGACTCTTCCTTTATTTTTATTTTTTGCTTTTTGTGTGGTGCTGAGAATCAAATCCCTTTCTTTGCACTTGCACGTGCTAGGGAAATGTTCTACCCTCCCAGCCCCCTCTATTGTGCTTCCTGAACTTTCTTCTTCTTCTTTTTTTTTTTTGGTCGGTTATGGGGCTTGAACTCGGCCTGTCCCTGAGCTCTTCAGCTCAAGGTTAGCACTCTACCACTTCTGGCTTTTCCTGTGCTTGTAGTACTGAGGAACCCAGGGCTTCAAGCATGCTATGCCAGCACTGTACCACTAGGCCATATTCCCAGCCCCGGAACTTTATTCCTTAACAAACCTAATAAATGGTTATCATCCCATGTCTGGGGGGCAGAGCAAACTGAGGTTCTGAGAGATTAAGTAATTTGTCTGAGGTTTTGCAGCTGGTGGAGAGAAGTTTAAAAATTTCCAGTGGCACTCGAGGTTCCTGTGGTCTGGGCCTTACTGGCCCTCTGACCTCATCTGTTAGGAATCATAGCCTTATTCATTATGCTTCAGCGGTGGGGTGGGGGTGGGGGTTATTTAGGGATCTGTAACTTGCTAAACTTGTTCCTGCCTCAGGGCCTTTGTGCCTGCTACCCCAGAAGACTGGAAAGCTTTATCTCCAGATATCTCATGCTGGCCAGCCCCATCCTTGTCATTCATCTTGATCTCAGATCAGCAGTCCTCCCAGAGACCTGTTATCCCCCCAGTTTAAAACAAGCCCAGGTTCCCATCCACTGTGACGTGACATCTGTTTATTTTCTAGGTAGAACCCCTGGACCTTGCCTCGTGTGATTAACTGTCCTTACCTGCCTAGTACTCAGGAATGTAACTTGGTTTTATTTACTACCTTCAAAACCCTAGTGCCTAAAACAGTGTTTAGAACTGTCCAATACACTTTGTGACTAGAAACCAGCTCACCAAAAGTTGAAGCATATATGCTATACACTATCAAAGATTTCCCAACAGTTTTTAGGTAAAAGTTTACTTTTTACTGCCTTCAAGATGACCATTTCTAGACTGAGCATTGTGGCTTAGTGGTAGAGTGCTTGCCTAGCATACATGAAGCCCTGGGTTCAGTTCCTCAGTACCACATATACAGAAAAAGCTGGAAGTGACTATGTGGCTCAAGTGGTAGAGTGCTAGCAAAAGCAGCTCAGGGTCAGTGCCCAGGCCCTGAGTTCAAGTGCCAGGCGGCCAAAAAAAAATCAATTAAGATAACGATTTCTAGTGGGGAACTGGTTATAATTGTAGCTACGAAAGAGGCTGAGATCTGAGGATCACAGTTCAACAAAGGCAGTCTGGTCGGGAATGTCCTTGAGACTTATCCGTTAAACAATACCCCTCCCCCCTCCGCCTTCCCCAGTCACACAAATAAATACCAGAAGTGGAGTTGTGGCTAAGTGATTGAGTATCAGCCTTGAGCAAAAGAGCTAAAGGACAGTTTCCAGGCCCTGAGTTGAAGCCCCAATCAAAAGAAAATCATTAATGAACAATCTCTACTTACTATAAATAATATCCAAGTCTTTTGAGTCAGAATTTTTGTCTGGATGTAGGTGATTGATTGATCATTTGTCAGGGAGGCAGCTGTTTTGCCACACGTAAAGGAACCCCTCTCTTTGACTAGTTAGAATGGAAATTGGGTACAACTCTAGCGCATAGTCTCAGGGAAGTTGTAGTGAAGTGCAGGCCCGCCCTGGTGGAGTTGAGCTTTATTCAGAGGAGTGCAAGGTAAACCGATCATTGTTTTGCAGATGTGACTTTTGTGTTGCCAGGACTGATATTAATAACCCAGTGGAGTCGATTGGGACACAGGCATGCTAATTGTGGTCCTTTGGGTTAGTCTACCTTATGCGTATGCACAGTCTTTTACCTATAAAGTAAGAGGTAACTAGCCTTTAAGCACCTTTAGCCTGGTTAATTCAACGTTTAGGGACCTCACATAGCTCTGTTAGGGTGTCTGTGTTTTGCCACAACTTGACAGCCTCACAGAACTTTGTGTTTGTTTTTAATTGGAAAAGCGGAACTGAGGACAGATGCACCACCAAAGAACGAACAGATCAGTATCCTAAAGGAGAGCAGGCCATTGATAGCGATATCTGACCTGGAGCGAGATTTCCTTTTAACTCTTCCCTGATGCATTGGCTGATAAGCTTAGAGCCCATGTTTATACACCCTTGGAGAAATCTGTTCTCAACCGACTCACCAAATTCTCTTCAGTTTTACCCTCTTTGGACTAGCAACCTAAATTGTTTATCACTGAAAAGCATCAGTCTCCTTTTTCCTAACTAAAAGGTAGAGAGATTGGACAATGCCTGCTGTGCATTAAAAAGATCATAATTTCTATTTTCCCACTTTCTATCTCCCTATTGTGCTGCTGAAAGGCAGGCAGGATACATCCGTAGTGAGCTGTTGGGGGAGTGCATGTGGGGGCTTTAATCCTTTGCAACACAACCCTGTAGATCTTAGTTTCATTTGTTAACATATTGATTGTTAACAAAATTGGGGAAAAGGTTGGGAGCTCTTTTCTAAATTAGAAAAGATTGGAAATCTTACGCTTGCTTTTTTTTTTTTTTTTTTTCCATACCTGCAATTGTTCTGGTTTGTTTTGGACGGAACAAATCAGTGCCTCTCCTGGAGAAAAGGGTGGGAGTCTGGGTGTGGGCTAGCTGCCGGAAATGACCCTCTCTAAACAAAAGGACTCTATTAGGCCCATCCTGAGTCTTTGTGTTTTGGGGAGGGTGATGGGGAAAACAGAGCTCGGAAATGAGCCTCACCTGCTCTGGGAGGAGGGGAGAAAGGAGAAGATCTGCTCGCTGGAGACTCTCCAGGAGTCTACAATACCTGATGGCACCCACTGGGAAAGCCAAAGAAATGTAATGGCTGGGCCTGGAGGTTGTAGCTTCCTCCCATAGAAAGCGCCTGGCTGCTTCGATGGATAAAATTGAGCTTTTAGTTTACAAAGACCATTAAAATGTACATTGCAAACAAGGGAGAGAGAATAGTGTTCAACCTTATTTGTAAATAAAGTTTATTGGTATACACAAACTTGGACTCTGTTCCTACTGTCCTTTTCTAACTCTAAACTGTCTACTCATATTGCCTGTGATAGTCTTTTTTTTTGGGGGGGGAGGGGCTGGTCCTGGGGCTAGGCTCTGTCTCTGAGCCTCTTTGTGCTCAAGGCTAGCACTCTGCCACTTGAGCCACAGTGCTACTTCCGGCTTTTTCTGTGTATGTGATACTGAGGAATGGAACCCAGGGCTTCTTGCATTCTAGGCAAGCACTCTACCACTAAGCCCCATTCCCAGCCCTGTAACAGTCTTTAACCAAGGAAAGGGTTGAAAATCATAGTGGTGTTCGGTAGTGGAACAGGAATGAAGAATTGGCATTGTCTTGCACAAGCATTGCACCTTTCTCTGCTTCTAAAGTGATTATTGCTTATATGTGTATTTTTACCGAGGATTCTGAATTTACATTGCTATTGCTAGCTAATTTGTTGTTGGTTTTTTAAAGTTGTTATTCTTATCAGAATTATTTTTGCTTTTACAAATTCTTGCTGACTTGAGGCAGTGAACTCTTCCAGCACATCATTCTGCTGTTTTTTTTTTTTTTTTCCAGGACTATAAATCTTCTCACTAATAATTAGAAACACACATTTTGTTGAAAATGTCTTTGTGGTTTGCTTAGTTTTCGTTTGGAAACAACAAACATCTTTTCACAGCTGAAACATGACTACAGCACTGTTCTTAGGCATTTTATCACAAGCGTAGTTTAAAAAAGGCTGGCTGATGCATTTGCTGGGCCGAGTGGGGGAGTATTTTCTCCATGGTACCAGGTATTTAACATTAAAGAGATAAGATTAAAACTGTCACTCACATCCCATTATGAACCAGTTTTGTTTATGCTTCAAAGGTACTGGAAGACTTTGTATTGTAAATATGAAACAGGGACACCTGTATTGTATAAAGGAGCCCTGGCCATTGGAAATTCCAATATAGAATTTTTTTTTAAGGAAAATTGTTCTTGTTAAAAATTCCTGTGCCTGTAGTATTTGTAGGTTTTCTCATTTTTTCTTTTTCTTTCTCTCCTCTCTTCCCTTCCTTCTCCTTTTCTGTCTCTCTCTTGCTTCTTTTGTGTGTGTGTGTGTGCTGGTACTGGGGCTTGAACTCAGCCTTAAAGCTCTCTCTTGGCCTTTTCTTTTTCTTTCTTTTTTTTTTTTTGGGGGGGGGGTCTGGTTGTGGGCCTAACTCTGGGCGTGAGCGCTGTCCCTCAGCTCTTCAGCTCAAGGCTAGCACTCTACCACTTGAGCCACAGTGCCACTTCTGGCTTTTTCTTTGTATGTGGTACTGAGGAATTGAACCCAGGACCTCATGCATGCGAGGCAAGCACTCTACCACTTAGCCACCTTCCCAGCCCCTCTCTTGGCCTTTTTTGCTCAAGGTTCATGGTCTACCACTTGAACCACACCTCCATTTCTGTTTTGTTTTTTGTTTTGTTTTGCTGGATAATTGGAGATGAGCATTTCACAGACTCTTCTGCCTCAGGCTGGCTTTGAACCATCATTCTCAGATCTCACCCTCCTGAGTAGCTACAATCCAAATCATGAGCCATCAGTTTGAGCCTTCATTTTTTTAGTATATTTGAAATTTTATGATTTTATGTTTTGTGGTGCTGGGGATTGAATCTACAGGTTGGTAGGTACCTGTTTTGTTATAAACCACTAAACTACAAGCCCAGCCCATAATACATTTTTTTTTTTAAAGTTACTAGTTTGAGAAAGGTTAATGTTGTAGTTATTGGTTTCTAAATATCTATTCTATCCATCTATCTAGATAGATATGGATAGATAGATCTGTAATCATTAGGAAGAGCTCAGGTACAATATACTGCTTGGTTCTTGTTAACTATGGTAGCATCACTTGTATTTGGAAAAGAAAAATACCATGGGATCTACTCTTTAAGCTACCTTCCATTGTGATATCCAGTGGCAGAAGTACGGCACTCTAGTGGTTCATGCATGGAGCATGCCTCAGTCTTCCAAGCATGGTCAGATGAAAGGCACAGCCAGGACACTTCTTGTGGGTTCCTTTGTGTATGTATGTATTCCTTTAGATGTATTCAAGAATGTATAGTGTCTGATTATTGGCTGCTGGCTGATTTGGTGTGGTACTTCACATTCATGTAACTAACTGGTAAAGGGTGAATCGAAAATGATCAGGAATGTCTCTGTCCATTCTCTTCATGTTCCTCTATGATTGAAGGGAGGCATCTTGCCCTTGAGGACCAGCATCTGGTCCATTGGGTCTTATTCACCCAGCCTGTTGATTGTATCCTATGAAGAGAAAAAAGTGTGAGTGCAGTGTATTAGATTCTCGAGTTCCTGCTTTTGACAAATACAGTGCTAAAACGTGTGTGTGTGTGTGTGTGTGTGTGTGTGTGTATGACTGAGGCTTGAACTCAGGGTATGGGTGCTGTCCTTCAGCTTTTTCATTCAAGGCTGGCTAGTGCTCTACCAACTTGAGCTACAGCTCCACTTCCAGCTTTTTTTCCTGTTTAACTGGAGATTAAGAGTCTCAAGGACATTCCTGCCAGGGCTGGCTTCAAATCACCATCCTTAGATCTCAGTCTCCTGAATAGCTAGGAAAAGAATTTTGGTGGAGTTTTTTTTTTTGCTGTGGATTGAACCCAAGGCCTTGCTTGGACCGCTGCTAAGATGTGTTCTACCTCGGACTCCACCCCTATGTTGTAACCATTAACTATCCCTTCTGGCTTGAGAAAACCCCAAGACATCTCTAAAGGGCATGAAAATGGCTTGTTTCTCTTGCTGTAATATCCTAGGCTACAATTAGACACACTGGATCTTATTTGTGTGCTCTTTAAGTCAGTAAACAAGTGTCAATGAACAAGAGTTCTTGTTCTTCTTGATCCAATAGGAAGTTTGGTTACTCAACTCTGCAGAAGACTTATGCCTAGGAATCCAGCAGTTCTACCTAGGGTCTCCATTCACTCTGAAGGTCTTTTTTTTTGGTCATGGGGCTTGGATTCAAGGCCTGGTGCAGTCCCTGAGCTTTTTCCACTCAAGGCTTGTGTTTTGCCAGTTTAGCCACAGCTCTACTTGAGACTTTTTTTTTCTCTTTTTTGTCATTAACTAGAGGTAAAAGAGAAGGGTTTTCTTTTCTTTCGTTTGTCTGTCGTGGGGCTTGAACTCTGGGCCTTGGCATTGTCTCAGCTTTTCAGATTAAGGCAAGTATTCTACCACTTGAGCCACAGTGTCACTTCCGGTTTTCTGAGTGGTTTATTGGAGATAAGAGTCTCCTGTCTGGGCTGGCTTTGAACGGAGATCCTTAGATCTCAGCCTCCTGAGTAATTAGGATTACAGGCGGGAGCTACCGAAGCCCGGCTGTCTCTTGGGCGTTCTTGCCGGAGCTTAAGGACGGAATTGAGATCCTCAGATCTCAGCTTCCGGAGTAGCTAGGATTAAAGGTGTGAGCTGCTAGGACCCGGTTGATCCTGAATTTATTGATAACATCAGTTCCCCATCAGAAACAACAGGTGTACACACAGACTTGTTTTAATAACAAATGAAACATTGTTGTGCTTACTGAACATTGTTGTGCTTACGTGTAGGTAGATTTCTGCCATCACCTTTTAAATTCTGCACAGTGTCATGGTGTGAATGTATTTCATGTGTTGAACCCATTCCTTATCAGGCATGGAACTTGTTTGCAGCTTTGGGGTGTGGACACTCCTGAACATCCTCCTAGTCTGTGTGTACAGTCTTAATGATTTCCGTAGCTTAAGGTTTTCCAAGTGGAATTTCTGGGTCAAAGAGTGTACATTCTTTCAAAGACATTTGATGTTTATTGCCAACTCTTCTCTAACTGTACTGGTACTCCCACCAAGAGTATCAGCAGGCTCACTTTCCTACATCCTCTGCCCCTGTGGTTTTAGAATGTTTCAAAGAATGCTGCTTCACTGGGGAGTTTTTCACATTGTGTTCTGTCTGTGGTTCCTAAGTGATACTCTAGCCAGGTCTGTACAACACCTGGATGATACGGACTGAGTGTTTTTAACTCTTATCTCCAGACTTTGCCGGATTGTTTCTGATAGTTTGATGGACACCAAGATAGTTAGCAGATTATTTCCTGGAGACAGAATATTTAAAGTGTGTTTGTTTTGTGATTGTATGTATTAGGTGCCCTTCTCTTTCCTTTTCCCCTTCCCTTTTCTCCTTTCCCCTTTTCCCTTCCCTTCCTTTTTCCTTCCCTTTCTTTTCTCCTTCCCTTTCTTTTTCCCTTCCCTTTTTTCTCTTCCCTTCTCCCTCTCCCTCTTCCCCAGTTCTGTGTATATGTGTATGTATGCTGATACTGGGATTTGAACTTGAGCCCTTAGCTTTTTTTGATTAAGGCCTAGTGTTTTACTCCTTGAGCTACATCTTCTACTTACGGCTTTCCTGCCTTGGCCTGCAGATCTCAGCTAGGAATATAGGCATGAGTCACTGGCACCTGGTGAGGTGGTTGATATGTTTTGCTGGCTGTTAATGTTAGATGTTGAGGACCAGTCTTCTAGTCTTCTGTGCGTATGCACAAGAATTTCATTCAGTTAGCTCCCACATCTGCCAGACAAACCAATGAACTTGATTGTAAGCTGCATTTACAGACGTCAAAATATGGAAATGTGTCTGGGGTCAGAGGGTGTGTCTTTGTAAAAGTAGAACTTTTCTGATCACGTGGTTGGTTTGCCCTTGAGGTAAGAATAGAGAGGCAATCTTAGACATAGGTCAGTTGGAGTAAATTTTAGTGGGCAGCTACTCAGGTTCCTGGAAGGAACTTTATAATAGTTAAATCAGCAGTGCCTTTTATTAGGTATTGATCATGATGTGCATCCACTTGTGGAAATGAGCCCCATCTTTCCCACCCCATCAAGGAAGAAAGTCCCCCCCCCCCCCCCCCCCCCCCCCGTGTGATCCTCCGCCACTCAGGGTGTTCTTGACCTCCACAAAGGGGTTGTTTGCCCTGAGGATCCCCACAACATACCAAGCACCAACGACTGCTTAAGAAGTGCTGCTCAGGTCTCCCCATGTGGGCAGGGCAATTACCATTAACTCCAGCCCACTGGCTTCTTTAATTGTTACCAGAACTTTCTGTGGCGCGTGCACCCTCCAGAAAGCCGGCACACATATTGTGTTGTTTTGAGTGTGGCTCTAGGAAATGAACAGATGTAATGGAAAGCTCGGTCTTGACTCACCCTGTTTGTTGTGTATGAGTGGAATTTGCATCTTTTGAGTATTCACTCTCCCTGTATTTCTGGGAAAATTCCCATGGAGTGTGTGAAGTACTGACATCTTTATACTTCCTGCCACCTTCCTCAAAGGACCTGGAAGCTCTCCGGCAAATTAGATGCACGCCTTCTTTTTGCGGAGTCCTTGATTCAAGTTGACAGATGGCCAAGAGAACATCAATTAGTAAGGAGGAGGTCGGTCTCCCCTGGGGTACTGTCACTAGGATTTGTTAAAGACAGACTTAAGAGCCCAGCATTGTCTTAGCCTTTTGGTAGGGTTGGGGTGGGATGTGAAAGTGGTTTCCTGCTCACTTGGAAAGACCCCGTTGAATACAGAAAATGCTGGGTGAATGATGTGAATTCCTACATATAGGGATATCATTATGTCATAGATGGAGAGGGTTTAGAACTTGCGAGGGGGGAAACACACCCAAGTGGACCAACATAACACAGATGTTGTGTGTCGAGACTTGGGCTCTGGGTTAGGGGACATTCATTCATAGTAGTTACAACCAGCATATTTCAAGACATGGAGAAGCCATGTCTGGCTGCTAGTTTTGAGTGAATTTAGAAAAATAAATGAGTGATACATGTTCGAAGGTATTTAACTTGCCATTGGCTTCTTAGGACTGTTTGACAGGTGATATTCAACCTGACAGAAAATTAGACACACCAACCCAATGCAAAATATACTAAGCCCTTTTATTTTTCAGTCTTTTTTTGGTTGGCAGGGAGAAAGTGGTCTTAAGCTTCTGAGCCCCCCCACAAATTAGCACACTGGAAAAAAGGCATTCCCCCCCCTCCTCCATGGAAGTGGAAGGTGGATGTGGGGGCGTGGGGGCTTGAACTCAGAGACTGGGCACTGTCCCTGGTTGTTTTTTTTTTTTTTTTGTGCTCAAAGCTAGCACTCAGCAGGTTGATCCATAGCTCCATGTGAGGCTTTTTTGGTGGTTAATTGGAGGTAAGAGTGTCATGGACTTTCCTGCCTGGGCTGGCTTTGAACCACAATCTTCAGATCTTACCTTCCTGAGTAAATAGGATTATAGGAGCACTGGTGCCCTATAGGAGGCTTTTTTTTCCCCCTCTTTGGCTCTGTCTCTGTGGCTTTGGCTTGCTGTATTAGTCTCTTCTGAATAGCATGACTGTTTATCAGCCATGGTGGTTCTTAGTCCTGGGCAATGAATTAATAATTCCTTGGTAATAGAATCATTCCTATCTGAGGCCTTGGTGATACAGTGACTAGCAAACCTATGGTATTCCTTGAGGGTCCTGAACGTGTATTAAACAAGTAAGTCCTAATGAGGTGGCTGATACCTGGTAATCGCCACCACTCAAGGGTGGCAGAGATCAGAAGAATCCACATTGAAGACAAGCCTTGAGCAAAAATAAGACCCTATCTGAAAAATGACTAACAGCAAAAGGGCTAAATGATAGAGCCCTCTACCTCTCAAATGCACAGCCTTGAGTTCAAACCCGTGTCACTTTTCCCTAAGCAACTTAAAGCATAAGTAAATACACAATTTTGTGCTGTGAGAAATAGGCTTGATGGATGACAAGGAGACCTTTTTCCTTTGTGCCAGCCTGTTCATCTCACTTCAGGTGTGTTGAGTCACTTAATTTTTATTCCACTTTGAAGCCACTCCAGAGCATCATCATTCCTGAAACTGAGGTGCGCAGTAAGTTGCAATACGTGTTTAAATAAATCACAAAACCTGGATTTGTGCCCCCCAACTATCTTGCAGGTAAACTTGGTCCCTGCTAGGTTGGAGGTTAGAGGATTCTTCGCTCAGGGAAGCTTATTCTGTGGAATCTGGAAGTCTCTTAAGCCTAATAATACCTTTCAGGATCTTGCCTTCATAGTGAGGAATTTGAGACATGAGATTTGCCTAAGCCCCCTGAACGGAATCATGTGGCAACTCCTGCTCTCAGAGGAAGACACCCAATTACAGCATCTCTAGTGTTGGAAAATCTGGGTGGTCTAATTTTTCCCCTTCCATCGCACCTGTGTGGACTCTTAGTCCCTTTTATCCACATCTGACTCTTCCACTCAGGCCATTCAGCACACCTGGCAGAACCCCTCCCTGGGTGTTACTGCTACGAATCAAGCACTTGAAAACATCTGGAGGCTCCTTGATCTGAGTTTTGGTGTGTATTCAAGTGCTCTGAAGACTAGAGCCTTGTACAGATGAACAATACTAGTTTTATTCTTGTGGTTAGAGGGTAAGATCCAACCTTATTGACATATAATTCTCTTACTGAAAATATA
This sequence comes from Dipodomys spectabilis, assembly GCF_019054845.1. Lineage (NCBI taxonomy): Eukaryota > Metazoa > Chordata > Mammalia > Rodentia > Heteromyidae > Dipodomys > Dipodomys spectabilis. The sequence continues at coordinate 6,918,165 of NW_024870686.1, read as the reverse complement.
CCCTTTTAGCTAGGCGCTAGTGGCTCGCTCTTGTAATCCTAGCTACATAGAAGCCTGAGATCTAAGGATCCCCGTTCTAAGCTGGCTGGCTGGTCAAATCTAAGAGACTCTTACCTCCAAATCAGCAAAAAGCCAGAACTGGAGATATGGCTCAACTGGTAGAGTGCCAGATGTGAGCAGAACCAGCTGAGCAGGACTGCAAGGCTCTGAATTATAAGCACCAGGCCTGGCACTTGGCCTTTTTTTCTTAGCCTTTGGTGTTTTGTATCATTATGGGGCTGCTGTCAGGTCCTTGATATAGCTTATTGAGTGTGCTACCTAGTGAAGTTACTTACATCCTTTTAAGGGTGTATGCTGTGGTTTGGATGTGGACCCAAAAGCTGCACGACAGAGGCCAGGGCTTCCATGGAATGGTATGGAGAGGTGGTGGATCTTTTAGATGGAGGGCTTAGTGGAAGGTGATTTGTGCTGGGGGCCTCACCTGGGAAGGGGTTAATGTCATTTTCCATGACTTCTATTTGGTAGAAAAAGGCCCCAGGCCTTTCTGTGTGCCTCCTATTCTGCTTCTGCCTGCCACGTGGTGCGGCGCCGTGGCACTTTGGCCGGGATGCCAAGGCCATGTTTGGTCACTCTCAGCTACTCAAACCGTGAGCCAGATAAACCTTCCTTCCTTTCTTTACTTTAGAAGCTACCAGCCTCTCGTGGCAGTCTGTGTTCATGTATTTAAACTTTGAGCTTTTTCCAGTGACAATTTAACACATACATACGCCTCTGCCAATTCTAAGAATGCTTACATTCTTGGGTGACCTTTTAAAAAAAAATTAGGAAGAGTGCAGGGAGTGTGATAGAGCCAAGAAACTTGATTGGGATACACAAGTGTAAGCATGTATGGAGAAACGGAACAATGAACCCCCTCTATTCCCAGCTGTGTGGAGTTAAACTGATATAAGCCAATGAAAAAGTAAACAAAATATATATTGGTAGCTTCTACTTTTCGCTATTCCAGCACCTGACCACAAAATGTCTTTATTTAGAATTCAGCACTTTCTAAAAAATTTAATGAAACCATTTAATCTTCTCCCAGTGGAAGTCACAGTTGGTGACTTACTGTAGAAGGTGAAAGGACCCCGGAGCAATGTGGGTCACACCTGTAATCCTGGCTACACAAGAGGCTGAGATCTAAAGATTGTGGTTTGAAGCCTTCCCAGATAGAAAAGTCCCTGTGAGACTTTTTTTTTTCCAGTCATGGGGCTTGGGCTCAGGGCCTGGGCAATGTCCCTTGAGCTTCTTTTGCTCAAGGCTAGCACTCTACCACTTGAGCCACAGTGCCACATCTGGCCTTTTCTGTTTACGTGGTACTGAGAAATTGAACCCAGGGCTTCATGTATGCTAGGCAAGCACTCTACCACTGAGCCACCTTCCCAGCCCCCTGTGAGACTTTTTTTTTGTCGGTCATGGGGCTTGAACGCTGGGCCTAAATGTTGTCCCTCAGCTCTTCAGCTCAAGGCTAGTGCTCTACCACTTCAGCTACTGCACCACTTCTGGCTTTCTGAGTGGTTTCTTAGAGATAAGAGTCTCCTGGATTTTCCTGCCCAAGCTGGTTTTGAACTGCGATCTTTAGATCTCAGCCTCCTGAGTAGCTAGGTATACATGCGCTAGCCACCGGCACCCGGCTTCTGTGAGATTCTTTTTTTTTTTTTTTTTTTTGTCGGCCGTGGGGCTTGAACTCTGAGCCTGGGCGCTGTCCCTCAGCTCTTCAGCTCAAGGCGAGCGCTCTACCACTTGAGCTACAGCACCACTTCCGGTTTTCTGGTGGTTTATTGGAGATAGGAGTCTCACGGTCTCTCCTGCCCGGGCTGGCTTTGAACCGCGATCCTCAGATCTCAGCCTCCTGATTAGCTAGGATTACAGGCGTGAGCCACCAGTGCCCCGGCCTTCTGTGAGATTCTTATATCCAATTAACTAATCAAAAACTGGGAGAGGAGCTGTGGCTCAAAGTGGTAGAGCACTAAACTTGAGCAAAAGAGTTCAGGGATAGTGCCCAGGCCCTGAGTTCAAGCCCCCTAACTCACCAAAAAAAAAAAAAAAGGTTATTAAGTGTCCCCTTTAGATAGTGTCAGGGCTGATGCTGCACTTGGCATCTCTCCGAGGTTGTTTCAGTAAAAATCTCAGTTATTCTGAGGACTGGGATCTTGTGTAGAAGAGAAGAGGTGGGGGCTGGATGGGGAGATTGTTCTGTCAAGAAATGAGAAAATTTCCTCCCCAGGCTTGCCTGGCCCTGAACTCCGTGCCTGAGGAAGGCAGCCAGCATCCTACTCAACTTGCTATCATTAATTATAATTAGCTGGACATCTTTTTCTTCTCCAGTCACTTGGAAATGATAGCAGCCTGACTTTCCCAAAATACTGTGAGAATGAAGGAGTTAATATTTGTAGAGGCCCTGGAAATGTTAAGTGGTATTCTTATCTACTCACAAGCAAGCGCAGTTGCCTTATAAGGCTGTCCACTGGGCCCAGGGACTCTGGAGAGCTGGGCCGGCCCCCAGCCCAGATGACTATGGCCCTTCGTTCCCGGAATGGGCTCGATTTCCTATTTTAATACTGTTGATACCACGTTTTTACTAATTGTTAGTGCTGGTCTCACAAGTATGCTCCCCCAAGTTTTATAGCAACTATTTTTAGCACCCCATCTCCACGATTCTTGCCCTCTCAAAGCCAATTATAGTGAAGTCTATTATAGCCAAAATTTTTAAATTTTCATTTCCCAGAAAGATAGACTGCTTATCCCTAAGAATATTTAAGTAGATTTTGTTCTTTTTATTTTAATTTTTGGTCAGCTGTTGAGCTTGAATTCAGGATCTTACTTTGTTTTTTGGTGGTTAGTTGTAGAATCTCACAGACTTTCCTGCCCAGGCTGGCTTTGAACTGTTACCCACTGATGTCAGCCCAGTCTCCCAAGTAGCTAGATTATAGGAGTCAGCTACTAGTAACCAGTTGATTTTTGTTGTTGTTTGTCATGGGGCTTGAACTCTGGGCCTGGGCACTGTCCCTGATATTTTCGGCTGTCGGCGAGACCTCTACCACTTGAGGTACAGCAGCATTTCCAGTTTTCTGAGTGGTTTGTTAGAGATTAGAGTGTCATGGACTTTCCTGCTGGCTTTGAACTGCCACCCTCAGATCTCAACCTCCTGAGTAGCTAGAATTACAGGTGTAAGTCACTGGCACCTGGCATGATTTGGTTCTTTTTAAAATGCTGTACCGAGAAAAGAGCAGATGAAATATTCCTGTTTTCAGTAGTGGGTTTTGTTTTTAAATTTTTTGTGCCCGTTTTGGGGCTTAAATTCAGGACCCTGGCGCTGTCTCTGAGCTTTTCTGCTCAAGGGTAGCCTCTACCATTTGAGCCACAGCTCCATTTCAGGCTAGTTAATTGAAGACAAGAGTCTCATGGACTTTTGCTTCCCACACTGACTTTGAACTTCATGTCCTCAGATCTTAGCTTCTTGGTAGGATGACAAGCATGAGCCACTAGTGCTTGGCTCCATTTATTTTTTAATTGATGAATCAAAACGTGGATTTCTGTAAAAATGCTCAATTGTCATGGGACAGATAATTTATTTTTTTACACAATAGTCTGAACGTGGAAATTTACATAATAGAAAGTGAGTCTGAAGAATTTTTCTCTCCACTTTGTTGGGATGATGACATAGGTTTGTGTTGTCATAGGCCTGTGAGCTGAAAGGGACCTACAAAATGCTTTTGTCCCATACCCTTGCAGGAGCTGTGTGGCTGATGATTCCCTAATTTCCTTCTGGAAAGAGAGCTGATAATCTCTTTCTGGATCCCTTGAGGTCAATAGAATAATCCCAACTATCTGAATAACTCCTAATATAGAGAGGATGAGAACTAATCTCAGTCCATTCCAAGGTTGCTACTATAAGTAAATACTGTAAAAATCCCACCAAAATTGAGGGGAGGATTGAGAGTGTGGTAGAAAGATGATTAGAATATTTCTTTTTATATTCTTAGTGACTTTAGAAGTATATTGGTTGTCACTCCTCCTCCCCCTCCTCCTTTTCTTTTAGTGTCACTGGGTCATTGGTTACTATGTAGGCTAGCTCACTGGCTGTCATGGTTTTTGTTAATGATACACTTGTATTTACCAGGGCAAGTAGCTTGTAAGTAAACACAAATTCTATTTAGAAGCAATGAACAAATATTTTTGGTGAGCCTTGGACCTTCTATATCTGTGAATGTTTGCAGGCATTCTCTTGTTTATAGGAAATGGTGCAGAGTTGACGAACTTTGGCCTTCATAATGGTGGGCAATGGGACAAAGTAGGCAGGGTCTGTTGCTGGGTTAGCTCATTTGCTTAGAACCCTATGCTAATGAGCTCAAGGTTACTAGGCCATCTGTGTATGGGCCAGCCAACTCTCTTCTACTGGGATTCCAGGCCTTGGCCCACAGAGTGGGCAGTGTGTGTCATTGGTCATGGGGCTGGAGCAGCAGATCGATAAGGGCAAACCTATTAGACCCATACAGATCTCAAAATACATGCTGTGAGGATAGTATATTATTATTTGGGGCTTTTATGGATAACAAAGGATGTGGACAGTTGATGAAATTTTTTTTCTGGTTAATAACAAAATGCGTATTACTGAGAATCTTGGGAAAACAAAAATATGAGGAAGGAAACCAAGAATCGCTTTTTATCTTACTGCTGACAGAGATGATTACATTTTGGATTTTTCTTTCTTTGCCTTTGGCTTCCATGATAATACACTCAGCTGCCTCTCCCCTTCCTCCCCCACCTAACCTCACCCCTCTTGATGCTAGCATTCCTTAGCTCTGTCCTAGCCATGGTATCCCAGACTCTGTCTTAGGATGTGAGGGTGATCTGGCTGCAACATCTGTCACCAGGGTTGATTCGGCTGATCTGGCTGGCTAGGCGGGTGTCCCCTCCCTCCCTCACCACGGGTCCATGTGTGTCCCTCCTGAAGCTGCGTGCTCAGTCAAAGAGGACGACCATCCCCGATAGAGGAGGACTGATCTCCAGACAAGGGTGTACAAGTAGCTGCGTTCTGCTGCTAGAACCTCCAGACAAGCTCTCAAGCTCCAGACTCTGTCCTGGACTCCAGATTCAAATGCCCAAGTGTCCATACCACTTTCACCTGCCTTTGACTTAATGTCCCAAACCTGCTTCCCTGTGTCTTCCACCCTACTGCCAAACTCATCCCTCTCCCCCTGCTAACGAATACATCCCTACACTCAACAGTTCTGTCTCCTCCATTTCTTTCAAGTCTGATGGCTTAATCTCCATGGTCCTGGGTCTCCATTGTGTGTGCACAGCCAGTCCTCTCTTCAGTCTTTGCTCCTCATAGGAAACTGGGTAACCTTCTAGAAAACGCAAATCTGCTCTTTGATTCTCCTGCTTTGAACCCTTGACTTCATTCCCTTCTGGCCATGTAGCCTCATCACTCACTTTTTCCCCTGATCATCTTTCATTTATCCAGAAGTACTGTTTTGATTGTTGGCTGAGGCAGACACCAGGTTCTGAAAACATGCTTCAGGAAACTTGAGGTTGGAATGGGTCTTTCAACCCAAGACACACGCAGGGATGGGCAGCCTGGAAGTTGGTAGTGACTGACCCTTTCTTTGGGATAGCCAGGGGCTATACATATGCACGTCATTGCTTGCTGTGTTAGAAGGTGCTGTGCCTTGCACAATACTTGGGAGCTTTGGAGGATGACTCCTTGGGATAATTAATGTGCAAAACACATTGCATAGAAGGAAGGACATCCTGGTTTCTTTGTTTTGTTTTGGTGGCGCTGGGGATGAAACCGAGGGCCTCCTGCACACTAGGCAAGTACTCTATCACTAAGCTTCATAACCCCAGCATCTGGACGTCCTGATTTCTTCATCTAAATTATGTACTCTGAAGTTTGACAGCTTGGCTTCTTGTTAGCTTTATACTAGGTACCGGGTTAAATTCTAATGAAACACAATGGATCCTTTTGTAGCATTCCAAGTGATGTTAATATTGCAATGTGGGATTTTCAGAATTGGGAAATCCCTGTGAGCCAGGATATTGCTTGTTTTTTCCGGATTTACTCGTTGGAAGAGTTGCATATATAACTAGACTTGTTCTCTTCTTTTTGAGTTTGTTTTGTATCCCCCATGCCAGATAAACTAAACAAAATGATAAAGGCTAGAAAAAGCCCTCCATTAGTGAAGTTAATGTTTGTGTAAATATTAATCCACAAGAAATAGAATGGTCTTTACTTTCCTCTAACAGATACTACTTCTCCCCTCTGATGTTTCTCATTATTTTTCTTTTTGTGCAGGAAGCTTGCTCTTCAAAGGGACACATACATTTTTTTTTTTACCTGATTAAGAAATACAGTAACATCTTTTGATGGTGTTTATAACCACTGAGAAGTTTATTAAAATGTTTAGTTTGCTTTCATAAAAAACAAAACAAAACATTATAGCGACTGGGTGTTTAGGCTTTGACAGATGTTTGGAATTATTAGACATCATTTATTTTCTTTTTGACTATCTTCACAGTACTGACGCACAGTGACTCTTCCTTACTTAATACTATAATATGTATATCAGTGGCTGAAAACTCTGAGGCTCCTCAAGAAAGATTTGTTTGTCATAAAACTTTTAGGGAGCTGCAAAAAAATCCCCCCATAAGTACTGACACACTTCCTTATACAAGTTTGCAAAGTGTAAAATACATGTGATTTTTTTTTTTTTTTTAATGTGAAAACATAAGCAGATACAATCCAGCAAATAACGTAACTTCCCGTTGGGTCTTCTGAACCTTTTTCTACTTCCTTCAGTGTTTTCTGTGTAACCCAGGTTGGCCCCAAACATGAGATCCTCCTACTTCAGCCTCCTAAGAGCTGGGATTACAACTGTGTACCACCATGCTCTGTGTTCTAATTTTAGCTTGATAATCAATATGTGTGTATCTCTGTGGCTATTCTTTTTTAATTCCACATGGTGACTTTACTGTATGGGTTCATTGTATCAAGTTGTATTAACCATTTCCTGTTGACTGACATTGGATTGTTAAAATATTTTTTGACAGAGGTTCAAGTAGGATTTATTTAAATTTCAGACTGCTTATCTTTTACATTCATTTCTTCATTCTGCACACAGAACATCATCCAAACATCATCTGTTTTGTTGCAATTATTGTACTCTGCACTTAAAAATCTTAGACAACCATTTGTCCACTCAGAAAATATGTTTTTAAAATATTTTTGTGCCGGGCACCTGTGTGGCTCATGCCTGTAATCCTAGCTACTCAGGAAGCTGAGATCTGAGGATATCTGTTCTAAGCCAGTTGGGGCAGACAAATCAGCGCTTATTATCTCCAAGTAACCAGTAAGAGGCTAGAACTGGAGTTGTAGCTCGAGGGGTAGGGCATCAGTCTTGACTGGAAAAGCTAAAAGAAGAGCTCAAGGGGCCTTGAGTTCAAGCTCAACACACACACACACACACACACGCACGCACGCACGCACGCACGCACGCACGCACGCACGCACTAGTTTTCCTTCCATTTATTGAATTGTGAAGATAAGAGTAAAAAGTGAGCCACCAGAGGAGTTTCAGAATTTGTGTAAAATGACTTGTTGAGGATTTGGCAGAGTTCCTTTTGTTATTCTGTGTGTGTGTGTGTAAATTTGTTACTCTGTGTGTGTGTGTGTGTGTGTGTGTAAACACCCAGTGTGAGCTGATCAAGCTGTAGAGCCTTCTGTTTAGCAAACTTGATAGCATCTAGGGTGGAGCTAAGGGGGAAGAGGGGAGGCTTGTTTAATCGCATACTCCTCAGCTTCCTGGCACTCAGAAAATTATCAGCAGGCAGCAGTGCCCAGGCTAGGGCAAGCAAATCTGCGGCAATCCTTTTTAAAAACAAATTTTGGGGGTTGAGAGGAGAGGGAAGATGCAGGAATTACTTGACATAGTCCTTCTGGGAATGTTTTCACAAATCATCTATGATGTTTTTGTCAGGTGTGTGCATCTCTTAAAGGACAGATTTTATATCTAAGTCTATTTAATGGATAAATATGAACTTTGAAAGCACAAGTCCCATTTTCTGGGTGCCTGCTAGGAAACCAAACACTGAATTAAGTGCCTTTTGGGGTTGGGAGGATGGCATTTCCTACAGGGCTAGGAAAGGGTAGCTTTTGTCACTGTAAGCTACAGTTGTGAGTCTGGTAGGAGGTTGATGGAGGAGGGTTCTTTGGGCTGGGATGGGTAGGATTATCTGCTTCTATTTTATATACAAATCTGGGCTTTGTTTAGGTAGGAGAGCTATTCTGCACTTCCTTTGCAGGAACTAAACAAGGTACAAGAGAAACCCAAATAGATGTGTCTGAACAAATTTAAACAGATAGTCTAAGGTTAGATTAAAAAAACATTTATTTGGGCTTACTTTCGTTCTTTTTTTCCTTGTGTAAACAAGAAGGACAGGCAAAATGTACAAAAACCAGCTTTTCTTCTCTCTCTCTCTCTCTCTCTCTCTTTCTCTTTTTTTAATATAGTACCAGGGCTTGAACTCAGGGCCTTATACTCTTCTTGTTTTGCTTTTTTGTTGTTGTTTGTTGTGGGGCTTGAATTTGAGTCCTGAGCCCTGTCCTTGAACTCTTTTTGCTCAATTTTTAGAACTTTACCACTTTAGGCCACAGCCCCACTTCTAGTTTTTCTGGTGGTTAATTGGAGATAAGAGTCTCACAGACTTTGCTTCCTCAGATCTCAGCCTCCTGAGTAGGTAGGATTACAGGTGTGAGCCACTAGTGCCTGGCTTCTTGCTTAAATATTTTGCTTTTGGCTGATGCTCTACCAGTTGAGCTATGCTCTAGTCCAGTTTTTTTTTTTTTTTAAACTGGTTAATTGGAGATAAGGGTCTTAAGGGCTCTTCTGCTCAGACTGGCTTCATTCAAACCTCCATCTTGGCATTCTGAGTAGCTAGGATTTCAGGTTTGAGTCACCAGTTACAAATTGGTTTTAGTTTTTATTGTCTGTATCAGGGCAAATGTATCTTCTTTAATAGAACACTGGAGGGCAGACAGCACAGTGGGAGTGTTTGCATAGCATGCCAAAGCCCTAGTTTTCATCCCTAGCTCTGCTAAACAAGTTCATAATAAATGGTATAAGATGAATGTGTGTCTAATGAAGGCAAAGTTGAATTTTCAATAAATATTTGTTATATATACTATTTGTCTTGAAGGAACTCAGTAAAGCCAGGAACTGTGTTAGTACAGTAAGACTCTTGGTAATTTTATGTTCTTGTGGATCTTCTGTTAATTTCAACCAGTGTGAAGCGGGACAGGCTCACACACAGGCGTCTCAGCATTTGAAGTGTATGTCACACCTCCTGTGCTTTGTGGCTAGGAGAACCTCAGCCTCCTTTCCTGCCGTTTACTCTGGGCACTGAGTCATGGCCTTTTTATCTGGTTGCCCAGCCAACTCTGCCGGTCTTCTGTCCACCCGTGTCTCTCCAGGGCTCTTTTGATTCTTACTCCACCTGGTGATCCAGACTCAAACATCTGTAATATTTATCCCTTATCTCTTTGTTCTTGTTTCCATCACCTTGTGGGTATTTATAGGTTACAGTTCTGCTTTTGTTTGAAGACTTGTCTGGCAGGGCTTGGAACCTCTTTCCTCTTTGTGTGTGCAGGCCTGGTTGCCTGGCTACCTGAGGGGAAAGGGAGGGTTGGTGTGGAATGGGGAAGGCAGACAGAAGTGGAGTTTGGCCTGTCATTCTTCAGTGTGGGTGGGGCTTAATGATCCTAGAGCCAATCCGTGTATGGTAGCGGAAATATCACTTCCATTTCTGTTTTTTTTCCCCTATCTTTTGTTCATTTCTGCTTATATCTCAAGACCCATGGGTGGACATGAAGTCCAGAGAATCTATGAGATAAACTGGTGGCGGAGGACTTCCTGGAAAAGAAAAATCATAGTTTAGAAACAAGTAGTCATCTCAGTTCAGTGTTTGTTTGTTTTGGTCGGTCATGGGGCTTGAACTCTGGGCCTGGGCGCTGTCCCTCAGCTCTTCAGCTCAAGGCTAGCGCTCTACCACTTGAGCCACTGCACCACTTCGGATTTTCTGAGTGGTTTATTGGAGATAAGAGTCTTAGGGCCTTTCCTGTCTGGCCTTTCCTGTCTGGGCTGGCTTTGAACCTCGGATCTCAGCCTCTTGAGTAGCTAGGATTACATGCGAGAACCACCAGTGCCTGGCAGTTCAGTGCTTCTTGAAAAGTATAAGGAAGAGCTTTAGCCTTGATCTGAATCCAGGAAATTTGGACTTAAAAAAAAAAAAGGTCCTCATAGTGCATGAGAGTGGGAATCAGCCAGTTACTGGTTTGGCATCCTAGTTTCTTGTAGTAGATCTGCCACTTTCTGTTGTTATCTCGGTTGTGTTACGTAGTTGCACTTTATCCACAGGGAAATAATTGTAAAACCCCAGTCAATCCCTGAGGCCTCTATTAGTCAGTTTTCTGTCTCTATAACAAAATACCTGAAGCTGCCTAGTGTAGCTTGATGGGGACGTCTACTTTGATTTGGGGAGGGTCTCTGCCAGGGTCATGTTCTAGAAGCCTTCAGAGCTGGAGCATGTATAATAGGGAAGAAGCACATAGTAATACAGGAAGCCAGAGAGAAGGAGAGGGCTGGACTTACGCTGTTAGGACAGTCCTCCGTAAAGAACTAATTAGAGTCCCATATGGACTAAGACATGGACCCCCCCCAATAAACTAAGGACTTCCCACACAAGTGGGAACCTCTCAACACTCTCATCTCTCTTCAACCTATTCCTTCCCTTGCTTTTCTTAATTCTGTGGTATATGCAATGAACTCTTGTCTCTTCCCCCTTCCTCCATTCATTTTCTACCCTTCTCCCTTTGGTTCACCCATTCTCTCACATGGACCCATTTCCCAGTGCTGATTTTGTTGGCTAACTCCACTTCTGGGCACACTTAAAGACACTCTTCCATGTACCAGATCAATTATAACCATATAATATAATGAAAGGTAGAATGCTACAAATACTTTATTTGGCTTTCATCTTTTCACTGTAGGGTTTCTTCTTTTTTTTTCTTTTTTTGCAAAGCTGAATAGCCAGCAATCACTGCTTGCCCTTTGGGGCTGTTGAGTAAAATGTCATTGAGCCACAGGCATTGTGGTACACGACTCCCCATGGCTTCCATGACCAACAGTGGAGTGATGCATGTAGCAAGACCATGCTGGACAAAGGGATGGTGAGTCATGGTCCCGGGTGAGATTTCATCACGCTATGCATAGCAGTATGCAGTTGAAAGCTTAGGACTTGTTTATTTCTGGAATTTTCCATTTAGTATTTTTAGACCACAGTTCACTATGGGTAACGGAAACCTTGGAGAATGAAACCATGGATAAGAAGGGGCTGCAGTTCTTGCAGTTCTTGTTGTATATATTGGAAGTAACAGTCGATAATGTAGGGCTGGATTCAGTTTGTTGCACTCATATCTCAACTGAATTTGAACAGTACTCAACTGAGTAGAAAGCTGCTATTAGGGTTATTTGAGAGAGGACTGAGACAGAAACTGTGTCTCGGTAGGAAGAAATCAGTTAAAAGGCATAGCTTTTGTGAAGTGGGAAACTTTAGTTTGTTTACTCCAGATGCCTGGTAAACTTGGATTGGTAACTAGTTCTCTCTTATGTTCTGCTTACTGGCTGTGTGAACTTTATTTTTTCTTCTTTTTTCCACCCAGTGAGTGAAATTGGTACTTTGGTTATTTGAACTTGAACGCAGGGCCTGGGTGCTGTGCCTGGCTCTTTGGCTGTAGGGTAGCACACTTAGTGCTTTGAGCCACGGCAGGGCCTGGGTGCTGTCCCTGGCTCTTTGGCTGTAGGATAGCATTCTTACTGCTTTGAGCCACTGCTCCACTCCAGTTCTTGAGTGGTTAATTGGAGATAAAAGTTTCCTGAGGACTTTTCTGCCCACACTGGCTTTTAACCATGATCCTTAGATCTCAGCCATCTGCGTAGCTAGGATTACAGATGTGAGCCGCCTGTGCCCGGCTTACAATGAGTTTTTAACTATATTCTCCCTCCGTCTTTATTATTCTCCCTCCGTCTTCCTTCTTCATTGTCTACCTCTTGGTCCGACTTCTCCTCTTACACATACCCATTTTCTGGTGCTGATCTTGTTGGCCTTTTTGACCCAGTCTTTCTAAAAATGTATCCTATTTGAGCTGGCCATAGAGTCAATTCATTTGTAACCACTCACGTTCCACCCAGCCTGTTTTACTTACAGAGTTGTAGGTACATTCTAGCTACCACAAATGAGAGAAACATAGTCTGGGTTACTTCACTTAATACAATATAATTTTTTCTAAGTCTTTCCATTTCCTTATGAATGGTACAGTATCATTCTCTCTGAGTAAAATTCCATTGTGTATAATACACCACATTTCTTGATTCATTCATCCATTGAGGGGCATCTGGGCTGATTACATATCTTTTCAATAGGTAAAGGACATAGAGAACAACACAACACTGAGCACTGCTTTTACTGGGCCTTAAAAGTTATTGTATGGTGAAGAACGTAACTAGCTGGGAGAATTAATGTGAATTGCAGGCGAATGACTCTTAGCGGTGGATCACTCAGCTTGTGCATTGATGAAAAGTTATTATACAGTCTGGGAGTGCATCTAGCTCAGTGATAGCACCTTGAAATAGTGCTGCAGTGAACATGGTTATGCTGGTGGCTTTACTGTAACCTTGTTTATGTCCTATTAGATAAATGCCGGGGAGTGGAATTGCTGGCTCATAGGGTAGTTCTATGTCCAGGTTTTTGAGGAATCTCCATACTGCTTTCCAGAGTGGTTGAACAAACTTACATTTCCACTAACAATGTATTAGGGTTCACTTTTGGCTGCATCCTTGCAGCATTTGTTGTTTTCGAACTGAGGTAAGGTGGAGCAGAGAAGGATGAGGCTCAATGAGGGTGATGATTCAGGGAAAGAATCCTGTATAATACATTGTACTTGTCTACCACAGAATTAGATCTAGGAAGGCAACTCTTATTTTTACTTCATAGTGTGTGGGGGTGGGGGCCGGAGCTTGTTGGGAAGTAAACCCAGGGCCTTGAGCTTGCTATTCAAGGCTCTACCACTGAGCCAGCTATACCCCCAGTCAGTATAGTACCTTTTTTTGGGGGGGGTCCGGTCATGGGGCCTGAACTCTGTGCCTGGGTGCTGTCCCTCAGCTCTTCAGCTCAAGGCTTGAGCTCTACCACTTGAGCAACCGCCACTTCCGGCTTTTTTTCTTTTTGCTTATGTGGTGCTGAGAAATCGAACCCAGGGCCTCAGGCATGCAAGGCAAGCACTCTACCACTGAGCCACCTCCCCAGCCCCAGTATAGTAACTTTTAAGGCCTAGTAAAAAGCAGTGCTCAATGGTATGTTGTTCTCTGTTCTTTGAAGCATGGATATCTTGTTTCAAAACTTACATTTTATTTACCTACTGAAAACAGGTACTTTTGTAGACATTTTTATTTACAAAATTGAAGACAAGATTATTCAATACAGTAATATAGCTCTCACCCTTTTCTACATCTGTGATTTAAATGTATTTATATGTAATTAATTGGCTTAATATAGCAATCCTAATTTATACAGAGATCATAAGTAATTTCCTTAATGTCTAGAAATGATTAACATAGGAGTTACTAAATGGTCCTTTTGCTTAGCTTGATTTATTTTAGTTTTTCCTGTATAAGAATTTGAACCCACTGGTAGCCTTTCTGGGCTGGCTTGTTCATGGCTCCAGTCCACTTTCTTGCTGGCTAGTTGGAGAAAGAGTCTCCTGTACTTTTCTTTAGGCTGGCTTCAGACAGCATCCCTCCAAGTTTAAGCCTCTTGGGTAGCTAAAATTAGAATGAGTCAAGGTGCCTGGTTAAAGAATGGCTGGTACTGGGAATTGAACTCTGGTCTTGGACTTGCTAAGCAAGTGATCTTAAAACCACCCACCCACCCTCTTTCCCTGCCTCTTTCCCTCCCTCCCTTTCTCTTTTCTTTTTTTAAAAAAATATACTGAGGTCAGGTATCAGTGGCTCATGCCTGAACATCCTAGTCACTCAGAAGGCTGAGATTTGAGTATCATGGTTCAAAGTGTACCTCCCCCCCATTTCCCCCAACACACCAGTTGAACTGGGTATAGTACCCTATAACTGAGCCCCAACCCCAGCTTGGCCCTAGCAGCCACTGCCAACAGTGGAATTCTTACCCATCCTCTGCCTCTTAGTGCCTAGCATGCCAGGTGCCTGAAGCCTGGCCTGAGCCCCGTTCTCCTCCATTGCTTTGTTTTGTTTATTTGTTTTTTTGGGTCCGGTCATGGGGCCTGAACTCTGGGCCTGGGCGCTGTCCCTCAGCTCTTCAGCTCAAGGCCAGCGCTCCACCACTTGAGCCACAGCACCACTTCCGGCTTTTTTCCTTTTGCTTATGTGGTGCTGAGGAATCGAACCCAGGGCCTCATACATGCAAGGCAAGCGCTCTACCACTGAGCCACCTTCCCAGCCCCTCCTCCATTGCTTTGACTTGTGCACTGCTTTCATGATAGCAGCATGGAGTTAGGCGGGGGTGGAATTGTCTGCTGACAGAAAGCTCAGGTTAGTGGACATGCTGGCAATGTAAGATGAATATTTGGGTGGAGGATGCTCATGGTCTACCAGGGGCCAAAATCGCCAGTTTGTAGGTTGCTTCTGTTCATACTCCTCAGTGGTAGTTTTTCCCTGGGGAGCAGTTACCTATTTAATCTTGGGGTAGAAAATTAAAATGAGTTTGGCTGAAGTGTGGCTTATTTTTAAGTTTTCTTTTAAACATTAGTTGAAAGAAGTTAACTACCTGGCCTATAGAGCCAGCTTCCAGCAGCCTGTACTTTCCCCTTCCCCCTCCCCAACCGTCCCCCAAGCACATGCATGCTTGTGCAGTCTCTCTTTCTCTCTCTCTCTCTCACACACACACAGAGTTAAGAAGGAGAGCTTTCTTAAAACAATAGTTAGACTCCCTCAAGAATTCAGATTCCAGAACAGGTGGCAGGCTTTCATAATAGAGGGCCTGAATAAAGTTCAATAAATACGATCAATAAAGTTCAATAAGCATGATCATCTTAGATCTAAAAGGCCTTATGAACAGAGTCTGGGTTTAAAGGACTTTGTCATGCTTTCAACCAAGGCCTGAAAGCCAGAAATGGAGGATCTGGCCCTTTGCTTGTCGTGATCCCCCCTCCCCCCCCCTTAATGGTTCCTGTCCAGGGACTGGGCACTGTCCCTGAGCTTCTTTTGAAGCTCAAGGCTAGTGTTCTGACACTTGCACCACACCTTCACTTCCAGCTTTTTTTTTGGGGGGGGGGAGGAGGGTAGTTTGAAATATAAGTCTCACTAACCTTTCCTGCCTAGGTTGGTTTTAAACCATGATCCTTACATCTCATCCTCCTGAATAGCATGTATGAGTCACAAGAAGCTTTTTTTTTTTAATCTGTTTTAATGTTTTCTCTAGGTGTTAATAACTGCTGGATGTCAGGCAGTAAGTAGGCTCAAATACTGTTTTTTAGGGGGAGGGGTTATTTGATCCCTTTGGTACTCTAATGAAACTGGGCACCACCCCCCTAGAAAACCCACAGCCCCCTGAGAGGCTACAAACCTAGGCTTTAGCAATTTCTTATAGAGGTGTCTTTTCCCCTTCCTCTCCTTCTATGAGCCCATTCTCTGCCTGAAAATGCAGGGAGCCAAAGTGGTAGAGTGCCAACCATGAGTGAAAAAGCTAAGTAAAGGAGTACCTTGGGCCTGATTTAAAGCCTCATTGCTACTGTTAGAAAAGTAAGGTTCAGAGTTTGGAATTTAGGCTCCTCTATCTAAGGCCCAGTGGAGTTCTAGCGCCAAGTGTTGGGACTTAACAGCTCACCACAGCAGTAGAATCTCAGTTGGTACCCTTGTGGCCCCTTGGAGCTGCAGTTCATTGACCTGAGCCTGGGAAAAAATTTAAAATCAGAAGTATAGTTTTGTTTTCACACCATCGTGGCTACGGTCAAGAAATACTTTTTTTTTTTTTTTTTGTCGGTCGTGGGGCTTGAACTCTGGGCCTGGGCGCTGTCCCTCAGCTCTTCAGCTCAAGGTGAGCGCTCTACCGCTTGAGCCACCGCGCCACTTTCGGTTTTCTAGTGGTTTATTGGAGAGTCTCATGGACTTTCCTGCCCAGGCTGACTTTGAACCGCGATCCTCAGATCTCAGCCTCCTGAGTGGCTAGGATTCTAAGCCCTGGGACCATATGTATTTACATTACTGGCACCCCAGGATTCTTTGTCTTTTATAGTCTTAAAGGGATGAAATAAACATCCCCCTCTCACAGTTCTCTCTTTAAAAGGTAGATAGACCCTGCATTGCTAGGCTCCCAGGCCTGGCCAACTAGGAATCAATGGAAAAGGATCTAGCTAAACTCTATATAGCCTGTTGGGTCTCCCAGGCTGGCTGGGCTCCCTTTTCCTCATGCGCTAATGCATTCCACAAGCTCATTCACCTTTATGTACCTTGGCACTTCCTGTTCTCCATTTGTAATGCCTTTCCCTTTCTTCACCCCAGGAATTCCTGCTCATCTTTCAGTACCAAGCCCAGGCAGCTCGTGCTTGAACCCTGACAACCTCCCTCTCCTCTGTTTCTTTCCATAGTGAAGTTTAAAGGCCTTTGTTACAGCGCACATGCCATGTTGTACTTATTTTTTTATATGTTTGGCAGACTCCATTGCCTATAAATTGGTTGCGTCGGGTATCATCACTCACCCAGAATGGAGTTAGGTGCAAGGTAAGCTTTCCATCCAAAGCTTAAACAAATGGTCTGTGGGGTTTAAAATGTTAGGATTCTGCCCCTGTGGCTTTGGGGAGATGAATTTCATCTCTTCGTGCCTCTGTTTCCTCATTTGGAGACTTGGAGTGTATGTGTGGATGAGTCAATGCGTGTCAGACACTTAGAACACTGCCCAGCACATGACATAATACTCCTCACGTGCTAATCATCCTGATAATCATAACAGTAAGCAGGGCTGTTAGTGTGAATGACAAATCTGGCATGGCTGGAGAGAAAATATTCAAACTTGAGCAGTTGAGTCCATTCTGCATTTTTCATGTTTAAATCATAGCATAGATAAAACAATGCATATTTCTTTTCTTTTCTTTTTTTTTTTCCGGTGCTGGGGATTGAAGCCAGGGCCTTGCACAGGCCAGAGTATGCAAACTATACCCCTAGCCCCCTCTTCTTCCTCTTCTTCTATTTTTTTTTTTTTTTTTCTGGTTGTGGGGCTTGAACTCTGGGCCTGCGTGCTGTTCCTTAGCTCTTCAGCTCAAGGCTAGTGCTCTACCACTTGAGCCACAGCTCCACTTCCAGTTTTCTGAGTGGTTTATTGGAGATAAGAGTCCCATGGACTTTTCCTGTCTTGGCTGGCTTTGAACCTTGGTCCTCAGATCTCAGCTTCTTGAGTAGCTAGGATTACAGGTGTGAGCCATCACGCCTAGCTCTCTTTTTAAAAGCTTAGTTTTGAGACAGGATCTTATTAAGTCGCCCAGGCTAGCCCCTACTTTGTTCTGTCTCATACTCTAGGGAGCTGGAATTACAGGTTTGTTCTGCCATGTTCAGCTGAGAAATGCATATTTCTTTTTTCCTTCCTTCCTTCCTTCCTTCCTTCCTTCCTTCCTTCCTTCCTTCCTTCCTTCCTTCCTTCCTTCCTTCCTTCCTTTCTTCCTTTCTTTCTTTCTTTCTTCCTTCCTTTCTTTCTTTTTGGTCCAGTCGTGGGGCCTGAACTCTGGGCCTGGGCACTGTCCCTCAGCTCTTCAGCTTAAGGCTAGCGCGCTACCACTTGTGCCACAGCGCCACTTCCGGCTTTTTTTCCCCTGCTTATTTGGTGCTGAGGAATCGAACCCAGGGCTTCATGCATGCAAGGCAAGCACTCTACCACTGAGCCACCTTCCCAGCCCAGAAATACATATCTCTTTATAGGGGTCCCAGAAGGGTTTAGTAGGGAATATTTGCACAATTTCCTATTTTTTTTATATTAAAGTTAATGGCCAGACACTGGGGCTTATACCTATAATCCTAGCTATTTAGGAGGCTGAGATCTGAGACTCAGGGTTCAAAGCCAGCTCATGTAGAAAACTCTGGCACTCTTATCTCCAAGTAACCAGTAGATAATGAGCCAGAAGTGGAGCTGTGGCTCAAGTGGTAGAGTGCCAGTTGTGAGTACAAAAGCTAAGGGACAATGCCTAGGCCCTGAGTTCAAGACCCTGGACTGGCACCAAAACACGAAAGGATTGGACTGAGACTATTTTCCCAGTGGTAGAACACTTGGCTTGAGTGTGTGAAGCCCTAGATTGATCTGTAACACTCCCCCAAAATAAAAAAGTAAGCTATCATCTCTAGGAAACCCTTCTGCATGTAGAAGTACGAGCTGTGAGACTGAGGCCTTCTTTTTTTTGCCCCCCTTCAGCGCTGAAAATACCTGTGCGCTATTCTCCAGTCCTGTGATGGAAAGCCTCTTTTTTTGTAGACTATTCATCCCAGTGGCCCAGGAAGCTTGGCAGGTCCTCAGTGTCCATAGTTTCACTAATAGCAATTATCTCTGTGGGAATCCTTAAGAACCAATCCAGACAGCACTTACTCCTCCTTTTAGTGCATTTTATTTATAGAGGGAACCCACATATCCTGCAGAGGGGCTGGCCGGGCTCTGCCTTCCAGGGTGTGAGGGGTTTGGGTCCCTGCTTCGGAGACCCAGCTTGCTTTATGGGCAACTTTTCTGGACTCCCCAGGCAGTGTAATTTTTGTGTGTGTGTGTGCTTTCTTACCTAAATTCTGCCTAAATTAAAAGCCATGAAAGCCAGACCTCCTTAAAGCGGACTGAGAACAAAACAGCACAATGAAGATAATGACAGTGTTGGAAGCCTTAACCACACCATGCAGTGATTGATAGACATGTTGCAGAGTTTTTGTAATAAACTATAAATTATTTCTTTTTTCTTCTTTTTGTCTGTTGTGGGGCTTGAATTCCAGGCTTGGGCACGGTCCCTCAGCACTTCAGCTCAAGTACCACTTGAGCCACAGTACCACTTCGGTTTTCTGGTGGGTTATTGGAATAAGACTGTCATGGACTTTCCTGCCCGGGCTGGCTTTGAACCGAGATCTTCAGCTCTCAACCTCCTGAGTAGCTAGGATTACAAGTGTGAGCCACTAACACTGGGCTACAAACCGAACCCAACCCTCCCCTCCCCTCCCTTTCCCTCCCCTCCCCTCCTCTCCTCCCATCCCCTCCCCTTCTTTCATTTTTTGTTGGTCATGGGGCTTGAACTCTGGCTTGGGCACTGTCCTTGAGCTCTTCAGCTCAAGGCTAGGGCTCTACCACTTGAGCCACTGCACTACTTCCAGTTTTCTGAATGGTTTATTGGAGATAAGAGTCTCATGGACTTTACTTCTTGGGCTGGCTTTGAACCGTGATCCTTAGATCTCAGCCTCTTGAGTAGCTAGGATTACAGGCTTGAGCCACCAGCGCCCGGCTACAAACTATTTCTTAATCAGAGTTTAACCAGTTATAGTAAATCTGAAAAGGTCTCCGTCCCATTGTCCTCTAGCAAGACCACCGCCATACAGCCTTCGCCTTTCTCATATTTTGTCTTTTTGGCACCTACTGAGCTATTTAGTAGGTGACTCAACAAATTGAATGATTGCCTCCAGATTTCTGTGCTTTAACATTCTTTAAATTTGAAAATTAAAAGAAAATATTTGCTCTTGCCTTTTTCTTTTCTTTTTCTTTTGATATGGGTACTGGGACTTGAACTATGGTTTTACTCAAGGCTGGTGCCTCCCTTCCACTTCCAGCTTTTTTCTGGTTAATTGGAAATAAGAGTCTCTATGTCTGGACTGGCTTCCAACTGTGATCCCCAGAAATCAGGCTTCTGAGTAGCTAGGGTTACAGGCATTGCCACTGGCACTTACTGTTGTCTCTCCCACCCTCCCTCCATCCATCCATCTCTCCCTCTCTCTCTCTCTCTCTCTCTCTCTCTCTCACTCCCCCTCTCTTTATTTTAAAAAAATGCTAGTTCCTGGGATTGAACTCACCTGGGCACTGTATCCTGAGCTTTTTTTTGCTCAAGGTTAGTGCTCTAGCACTTGTACCATAGCTTCACTTTTGGCTAGTTTTTGGTGCTTACTTGGACATAAGAATTGAATGCACTTTCCTGTCTGAGCTGGCTTTGAAACATGATCCTCAGATCTGTTTCCTGAGTAGTTAGGAGTATTGTAGGTATGAACCATCAGTGCCCAGCAAGAGTTGGTTATTTTGTTGTCTCTTTTTTAATAATACAGGATACTTTTTTTTTTCTTTGTCGGTTGTGGGGCTTGCTTGAACTCTGGGCCTGGGTGCTGTCCCTAAGCTCTTTACCTCAAGGCTAGGCACTCTACCACTTGAGCCACAGCACCACTTCCAGCCTTTTCTGTTTATGTGGTGCTGAGGATTTCAGCCCAGGGACCTCATGCATGCAAGGCAAAGCACTCTACCACTAAGCCACCTTCCCAGCCCCAAGATAGGATAATTTGTAAATTGTGTTGGATGTGAAAGGGAGAGTGCTTTGAATGAAATTAAAAAATAGTAATTTAACAATTCCATGCTGAAGTTACGATGACTCTTAAAGAAAAAATACTTTGTCAGTGAATGCATGTAATCCCAGTCATTCAGGAAGCTAAGGCAGGAGTCCAGGAGTTCAAGATCAGCCTAGGGCAGAAATAGTAAAGACTCCATCTAGAAAAAGGCTGAAGATGTGGCTCAGTGGGAGAGTACTTGCCTAGAATGTGCAAGGTATAGAACTGGCATGCGAACTTCTGCAAAGTTTAAAAGTCTAAACTGATGTAAGTCTCCTTGCTCCTGTTGATGGTATAGGAGAAGACTCGGTGCTGTGTGCTTTACTGTCTCTGGAGGAGAAGCAAGTTGTATGTCTTCATTCTCTCATGTGGAGAAAGACCATTTCAAGCTGAAAGCAAAGAGACTTAATTGTGTATGTGTGCTGACAAATTTTTCAGATCTTAAGGAGAAACCAGTCTTTTCATGTGTATGTGTGTGTGATTATTTAGTAGCTTTTGATCCATACCCCAAAATATTCTACAAAGTATATCATATCAAAGAAGAAAATTGCCTTAATGACATCATTGTAAAAATTACTAATATTTAATGCTAGATGAAGAGAGTAATGTTCCTAGTAGCAGTTCTCAAGTATTAATTGGATGTGATAGGATAATCAGCAATCCTTTAATACATGTGTGGGTATAGATAGGTTTGATTAACGTGTGCTAACACCATACTAGTTCTTTCAGGATGGCAGTCTTTGCCTCATCTATTTGCTTAGATGTGGATAAAAGGGCTACGCATTTGTAAAATTTCTCAGTGTTCATTTAGTTCAGAAATATACTAAGTGTGTTAGAGCACTGGTGTAAGCTGCTGAAACTTAAGGCAAAAGGAACCAGTGAGTGGCTCAGGCCTGTAATCCTGTTTACTCAGGAGGCTGAGATCGGAGGATTGTGGTTCAAAGCCAGCCTGGGCAGGAAAGTCCATGAGACTTTTATCTCCAATAAACGACTCAGAAAACCAGAAGTGGAGCAGTGGCTCAAGTGGTAAACACTAGCCTTGAGCTGAAGAGCTGAGGGTCAGTGCCCAGGCCCAGAGTTCAAGCCCCATGACTGACCGGGGGGGGGGGGGGGGGCAAATTAAAGTGGCTTTCCAGTATTTCCTTTGATAATCTCAATTTCTTTAAATTGAATGCTAGCGAAAGGTGTGGAGTTACAGGAGGTTCGCCGAGAGTTGTGCTTTCTTCTGTCTAGCTGGAAGTACTTGTTATATGAGTGCGGTGTATCTAGGTGGAGAAGAGGAAGCATGTCCGTCCTTGGTCTTGTCCTCATTTGGCATAGCGTTGTGCTGGCAAGGGGAAAACTGGGATTTCATAAGAAGGATTGATTGCTTGAGTTGAGTCTGAAGCCAAGACTCACTCCCACTCACTCTGGTCTCTTCTCTAATGACAGCATTTGTCAGCATACTTAATACTGATTGGGCCATTTCTGCTGTGTCTAACTTAAAATTTTTAGATTTTATTTCTTGAAGATACTTTTTTCTTTTGAGCCATGACCTTGTTAACATAGTTCTAAGCAATCATGCAGTTGTTTGAATATACTGACTCTGTAGACAACAATGTTTTTTATAATAGGTGCCTGTGGCTTAAGCCGGTAAACCAAGCTACTCAGGAGGTTGAGCAATGAGGATCGGGGTTTGAAGCCAGCCGGGGCTGGTTTACCTCTAATAAACTACTCAGAAAAAGCCAGCGTGGCACTGTGGCTCAAGTGGTAGAGCACTGGCTTTGAGTACAAACTCAGGGATAGCACCTAGGCCCTGAATTCAAGCCCCAAGACCAGCAATGAAAAAAAAAATGTTTTTTTCACCCCACTGTCTTGATGAGATATTTTTGAGTCTTTGGTTACATGGGTAACTGCAAACAAGGGAGCTCTGTAACTTTTTTTTTTTTTTTAGGGGGGGGGGGGTCCGGTCGTGGGGCCTGAACTCTGGGCCTGGGCGCCGTCCGTCCCTCAGCTCTTCAGCCCAAGGCTAGTGCTCTACCACTTGAGCCACAGCACCACTTCCAGCGCCACTTCCGGCTTTTTTTTCCTTTTTGCTTATATGGTGCTGAGGAATCGAACTGAACTCAGGGCCTCAGGCATGCAAGGCAAGCGCTCTACCACTGAGCCACCTTCCCAGCCCCTCTAACTTTTTTGTATTTTACCATTTATATGTTGTCTGTGGTTGTAAGGTTTGAACTCAGTACCTGGGGGTGGGGAGCTATCCCTGAGCTCTTTTGCTCAAGGCTACTGCTTTACTACTTTGAGCCACAGCTCCGCTTCTGGTTTTTGTGTTGTTAATTGGAGATGTGAGTCTCACAGGGATTTTTTTTCTGCCCAGGCTGGATTTGAACCATGATCCTCCAATCTCAGCCTACTGAATAAGATTATAGGCGTGAGCCACCAGCATCCAGCTTAACCATTTATTCTTGATGAAAAATTCACTAGGGCCAGGCACAGTGACAAGAAGAGATGGGAAGAGTGAGGTCTCCTCTAGGCAAAAAGTGAGCAGCCATAAAGCTTGGCATGGTGACTCACAGTTATCATACTTGGAATAGGAGAAGTATAAAGAGGAGAACCACCATCTAGGCCATTCTTGTACTAAAAACCTCCCATGAAACTCTTAAAAAAAATAATTTGCAAAATAGGTTAGAGGCATGGCTTAAGTAGCAGAGTACTTGCTAGGCCATGAGTTCAAACCCCAGTTTTGTCAAAAGATGCAAAGAAAATTTTGCTAGGTTCTCTGATGTTGTACTGACCTCAGTTACCCCTTGACTTTTGAGGATACTGTGTCAGGAGCTACCTACCTAAGGTCATTTTGTCCTTTGTGATTTCCTGTCCTAACTCTTACCATTATTTCGCCTCCCTATCACAGCGATTATTTTCATGAAGGTAGTTTCATTAAAGAAGATACCTTAAAATCATGGATTCTTTTGAATAGTGTGTGAGTGTGCTAGGAGCAAGCCACTGGTAACTCATGCCTCTTAAATTACTCGAGACTGAGACCTAAAGGATCTCAGTTTGAAGCTAGCTGAGGCCAGCTGTCTCAGTTAATTAGCAGAAGCTGGACTGAAGGCATGGCTCAAGTGGTAGAACACCAGTAGTTAGCAAACAAGCCCAGTGAAAACTTAAGGCCGTCAGTTCAACCGTTGGTACTAGCACAACCATACTAAGAGATCGCAATGAGTAGGTGGGTTACATGACTGATAAGTTAAAATCAGAAGAATAGTTATTCAAATGAAAGGAAGGTTCAGGTTAGTTCATAGTTTAAGTGCATTATTAATTATTGTTATTATGTAAGATGATAACCAAAAAAAAGGCAACAGTTTAACACCCTCTTCCTCCTTCCCTGCTCTGGAAACATCCTTTATTTGGGAAACCAAGCTTGAGTCTTCCCAACTGTACATCCAATAGAAATCCAGAGCAGCTTCTCTAAAATGACCTCTTTTGCTCAAGTAGACCCAAAGTCTTTAGTATAGAAAGCAGATAAGCCTGAGCCTCACCCCCACCTCACCCCTAAACTTGAGGAACAACACAGCAATATAATTTGACTGTTTAAAACTTGGCTGACCCAAACATGAACTTTTAAAGAAAACAAGTCATTACTAAAAGAGATTCCATTTCTTTCCGGGGCCTGATTTAAGATGACTTTCCAGAATGTTGAAAAAAAAAATGTATTCTTCCAATGGCCACTTAATTGTGAAACAAAACAAACAGCCCCAAGAGAGCTAAAGATTTCTCTCTGTTTGCATTTTAAAATATCCTTTTCCTGAGGCGCCTTTTCTTGTTCTAGGGTTGTCCCCACATTTGGAATAATTCATCAGGTTCCAAGTGAAAATTGGCCAGTGAATTTTAAAAGCAATGACGTCTAAAAAAATCAAATTCCCTTAGGCTTCTTTTTTTCTTAGTGATAGAACGCAGGGCCTCATACTCTTGTTTAGCTTTGATGCTCTACCATTGGATCACCTGCCTAATTGACATCAAACCACAATCTTGTATCTCAACCTCCTGAGTAGCTAGGATTACAGGCATGAATCATCAGAACCCAGCTTAAGACTTCCTATTGTAAGCTTTGCTGTGTTAGGCCTCCCATAATCCTACTCTTCTGGGTGTCTTGATGCCTGAGGTCCTGGACTCAGTGAGCCAGTCCTCTACTGTATGGCTTTCCAAGCATTCTGAAGTATGGCTCTAGACACCTGGGACAGAACATCTAGATACAGGCCTGAATTCTGGATGGATGCAGACTTTAAATCTCAATTCTGCTTTGAGAACCTGACTTTGGGCTTAGGAAGTGAGGACAATTACAGTGACAGGATCCCTGGGATGTTGGCAGGACCTGTTGTTACATGCATAGGATCGGATGGGATCTGTGGTATACAGTAGCTGTTAGTTATAATTAATGATTTGACTAGGATCTCCAGAGTCCACATTCTTGATTCCTTTTACATTTGTACACATATTTTCTCTCTCTTTTTTATGGTCAGTTGTGGGGCTTTAACTCTGGGCCTAGCCACTGTCTCTGAGCTCTTCAGTTCAAGGAGAATGCTCTACCACTTGAGCCACAGTGCCACTTCCAGTTTTCTGGAGATAAGAATCTCACAGACTTTTCTGCCCAAGCTGGCTCTGAACCAAGATCCTCAGATCTCAGCCTCCTGAGTAGCTAGGATTACAGGCGTGAGCTACCAGGCCCTGACCTAAACATGCATTTTTTTTTCCTGCGTGTTTTTGCAGTTTGATTCATAGCCACTAAAGGCTCTCAGTACAGAGAAAGAAAGACACCATTATCCTCTTTAGGGGAACTTATAATCTACTATGGGATCAAGGACATAAAATGGACAAGGTTCTAAAACATGCCTCTGAGGGATGATTTACTTTTCAAAGAAGACTATCTAGTCATGGGTGGTGGTAACTCCTTGTTTACGTGTTTTGCAGATCCCCTCTGGTAGCCCTTACGCACCCATAAGAGACAGCAGCCACTGGAAATGCATGTACAGTGTAAGTGGAGGGTGGGAAATGAGGAGTTAGGATTGCACCTCAGGAATAAATCTTGGAAGGATCAAAGGACACAGAAATGTAGTTAGTGTATTTAAATAGTCAATAATGCATTGATCTGAGATACTTAAAAATGGAATAGGGGTAAATTAATGAACTAACATGTTTTCAGACATTTTGTTTGATGCTTATTTAGAATTCATTTCTCATAAACAGTCCCCTTTTCTTTGAAGGTTAAAAAAATAAACTACTTCAGCTCTCTATGAAATGTTTTTAACTTTCCCTAACTTCTAAACACTAACTGGCACCAGGCACTTAGTCCAGTTTACTCTGCACATTTCCAAGGGTCATGCAGTCCTATAGCCATCTTATAACTTCTGTACTTGGTACGCCTGCCTTGTGGACAAATGGATAGTTTACTCCTTCTATAATGTAACTAAAAATACTTGAGAAAGGTCACACTGTCAAATTTCTCCTGAGCCTTGCTCTTGCCCTCCTCCAACCAGTTCAGGCTACCCATTTCTACTTTCTTCAGCCACTCCACTGCTGGTATTGAAGGGTTCTGTCACTGAGCCACATTCCTGCTAGCCTTTTAAAGAACTTTGCTTTGAGACAAGTTCTCACAAGGTTGCTTAGACTGGCCTCAGTCTTCTGATCCTCCTCTGTATCAGCCTCCCGAATGTGGGGATTACAGAAACATGACTTCTACAATTTCTAGGTCAGTTTTTAGTTCCTTTGTTGACACGATTGTTCTTCCTGTTATCTTTCCTAAGTCTCCTGCTTGAACCTTCTAGTCTTCCTATGGAATTGTAGCTCTTACATGCTAGCTAGATAGGTTGTGAGCGTTATGGCTCTTTAACACAAATGCCTTTCAGAGCTATCATCGTGTTCCCAAGTCACCCTGTTTCTTCAATGCTAGGGTCTGTGGTCTGCCACAGCTTGCTGATACTGTGGTATTTTTCCATGCAATTATGATTTGCTTGTGTTTTTAGGAAGAATTCATTGTGTTAAATTTTGTCCTAATGGAGATCCTTGCCCATGAGTTCTTACTAAATATTTCCTAAATGTTACTGAATAATGAACCTTTAAATGTTTATACTTCCTGTCATGATATGTGTAGCAATTTGACCTCAGGCTGCCATGATTATAGGTCACAACATTGAAATTGATCTTATCAGAGCTTGACATTTGGAAAAATAAGTTGATTTCAGATGAGTTTTGTATTGAACTTTTGTTTGAATGTTGTTTTTATTCAGAATTGATTTATCTGTTTTGCAAGTTTGTCTTGGAGAATGAGTGTAGCTATTTATTATTACTCATTCCCCTCTTCCTTTTCCCTGATAAATCATCTCTGTATTTTTTTTTCTAGTAGAATACCAGTTAATCAACATGTTTCTATAAATAACAAAGTCAGTAAAGGTACTGAGCCAACTGCTTGTCTTGTTCTTTGTTTTCTTTCCAAATTTTAGGATGGTCATTATAACCTTTATCAGATATAAAGTAAAACAAAGTGGATTTTTTCCTTCTGCCTATCTACGCAATAAAGGAAACTACAGTGAGTGGAACTAGGAAGGTGATTTGGTTGTTATTGCAGGGGCGGAAGGGGGGGGTTGAGGGGGAAATGGAGGAGACAAACCAATAGCAACCAAAATGCTATTCACCTGCAGTTTTTAAGTGACTTGTGTGAAGAAACACTTGATTAAGCAAAAACTTAACTGATGCCTTTTACATTAAGGAATATTACAGTGAGTTCTACTTCCCTTCAATGGAATTAAGTTCCTTTGGGCGGGCGGGGTGTGTGTGTGTGTGTGTGTGTGTGTGTGTGTGTGTGTGTGTGTGTGTGTGTGTGTGTGTGTGTGTGTGTGTGTGTGTGTGTGTGTGTGTGTGTGTGTGTGTGTGTGTGTGTGTGTGTGTGTGTGTGTGTGTGTGTGTGTGTGTGTGTGTGTGTGTGTGTGTGTGTGTGTGTGTGTGTGTGTGTGTGTGTGTGTGTGTGTGTGTGTGTGTGGCGCGCGCCTGCCCTGGGGCTTACATTTAAGGCTGTTCCTGAGTTTTTCTGCTCAAGGCCAGTGTTGTATTGACCCACAGCTGCACTTGTGACTGTTTGTTTGTTTGTAGTTAATTAGAGATAATTGCAGGCTTTCCTGCACCCGGTCTCAGCCTCCAGATTAGCTAGGATTACACGCGTGACCCACCAGTGACCCACCAGCGCCTGCCTTTTATTCTTTCTTAAAAGTAAATCTAATAAAAGCCCAAAGGAGGGGCTGGGAAGGTGGCTCAGTGGTAGAGTGCTTGCTTTGCATGCATGAGGCCCTGGGTTCAATTCCTCAGCACCACATAAGCAGAAAAAGAAGCCGGAAGTGGTCCTGTGGCTCAAGTGGTAGAGCGCTAGCCTTGAGCTGAAGAGCTGAGGGACAGCGCCCAGGCCCAGAGTTCAGGCCCACAACTGGACCAAAAAAATAAATAAATAAAAAATAAAAGCCCAAAGGAAAGGATGTGTTCTCTCTTTTTTTTTTCTTCATGTTTTCTTGGCAGATCCTTCAGGTGAGATAGGCGTCATGAACAGGTAATATTTGAGACATAAAAATGTAGTTAGTTTGGGGTCAATGGCTAAAGTGTAAAGTGCTTGCCTAGCAGGTGTGAGGCCCTGAGTTCAAAGCCCAGTACTCCCCCCCAAAAATATGTTTATAAAACAAGATCTTTGGGGCTGGGAAGGTGGCTCAGTAGATGCTTGCCTCGCATGCATGAAGCCCTGGGTTCGATTCCTTAGCATCAGGTAAGCAGAAAAAGCCAGAAGCGGCGCTGTGGCTCAAGTGGTAGAGTGCTAACCTTGAGCTGAAGAGCTGAGGGATAGTGCCCAGGCCCTGAGTTCAGGCCCCATGACTGACTAAATAAATAAATAATTAATTAATTAAAACAAGATGTTTTCTTTTCTCAGGGTAGTGTAATGATGTACAGACACTGATTCATTATTCACAGCAAACTTATACATCCAATAAGTAGTTAATTTTTCTAAGGGGAGGAAATGTTCTTCCTTAAAGTTCTTCCTATCCACTTCTAAGTGCAGTTACCACTTGGAAAACCATGTCAAAAGGCTGACGGTGAAAAAATGCAGTAGTGGTACTCATTAGACAAGGCTGAAGATGAACTATACATAACTTGTGGATGGGATTGGAGGGAAAAAAACTGGGAGAGGGAGGGAAGGGCTGACATTGTCCAAAAAGAAATGTATTCATTACCTGACTTATATAACTCCTATGTACATGACCTTTATAAATAGCAACAAGAAAAAAGGCTGAGGACTTAGTTCAAATGGTAGAACACATGCATGACAAGCATAAGGCCCTGAGTTCAACCCTTAGTACCACCCTTAGTACCACAAAAAAAGGTATATTAACAATTTTAAGTGAAGAATTCAGTAGTGATAAGTATATCTGTACCTTGCAAAACGAACTCAATATTTAAAGAACAATGAGTAGTTGGCTGCTCAGCATTCTATCTCTTGTTTCTGTGTTTACCTCTTATAAGTGGCTCGTACGGTATTTTTCCTTTGGCTGTGGTTCCAGTTAGCTTAACTTTCTCAAAGTCCATCTACCTTGTAATTTGTGCCAGTATTTCCTTCCTTTTAAAGGTTGAATAGTAGTCCACTGTATTTGTCATTTCATCTGTTGATACATTCGGGTTGCTTTCTCCTGGCTATTGTAAATAGGGCCCCATGATCATGGATGTGCAAATTGTTCTGAGAGATCCCATTCTCACATTTATTTACTTATTCATTTATTTATTTAGACAGCACTGTGGGCTTTCTACCTACTAGCCAGTTGATGTACTGCTTGAGCCAAGCCTCCCAGATCTGTGGGTGTGGGTGTGTTGGTCCTGGGACATGCCTTGAACTCTTTTGCTCAATCAAAGCTAGTGCTCTACCACTTAGAGCCACAGCTTCACTTCTGGTTCTCTAGTGGTTAATTGGAGATAACAGTCCATGGATTTTCCTGCCCTGGCTGGCTTTGAATCTTGTTCCTGAGCTCTCAGCCTCCTGAGTAGCTAGGATTACAGGTGTGAGCCACCAGTGCCTGGCATATCGTTAAGCTTTTTTTTTTCATTTTGTTTTGTTTTTGTCCATCGTGGTGCTTGAATTCTGGGCCTGGGTGCTGTCCCTGAGCTCTACAGCTCAAGGGTAGTATTCTACCACTTGAGCCACAATGCCACTTCTGGTTTTCTGGTTGTTTATTGAAGATGAGTCTCACGGACTTTCTTGTGCAGGCTGGCTATGAACTGTGATCCTCAGATCTCAGCGTCTTGAATAGCTAGGATTGCAGGTGTGAGCCACTGGTGCCTGGCTATTGTTAGTTTTTAACACTAATTGTACTAATCAAATAATTTGTGAGGTGCAGTTCCATTCCAACAAAGATGGAGTTGTCTTTCATTTGGTTTTATTACTCTTTTTGGACTTTATTTATAATAGGCCAGGTACAAATAATCAGTATTCTTCATTCAAAGTTTGGTAAGGAGATTTTTAGTTTAAGTAGAAAGTGATGAATTATGGTAGCTCCAATTGCATATCCCAAACTTGGCAGAAACACTACAAAAAAGTAAAGTTCAGAAAAACCCTCTGGAGAAAGCATCATTATTCTTGTCACAGGAGTTTACAAATAACAGGTGTACAATGCACTGGGATCTTTCTTGCCCATTAATGGAAATGCTCCAGACGCTGTACAGTCAAGGAAGATGGATACAGTGGTAGATCTCTTCAGTGATTCACTTTTTCCATAGTACCCAACTTCCTTTCCTGCTACAATGTCTCCTTCCTGCTAAACTTTAAAAACGAACCCTCCAAAAAAAAAATTAAGAAAAACAATGTAATGGTTTGGAAGTGTGATTTATCTGTGTCATCAGTGGTATTTCTTGCTCATGTAATTTTCTTTCACTATATGAGAAATAACTTCATAACTTCCTCTAAGAGAACATACTTGACAGAATCTGGCAAACTTGGATAGAACATGGGAAATTTTTGACCTAAGAGCACTTAGTGGTTGAGTAACAATTTTAAACAGAGCTTTTTTGGACCTTTAGTGTGTCAAACGTTACCGCCTGTGATTTAGGGCAGTATTAAACCAGCATATGAAATAAAACATATCACATTTTTAACAGTACATACCCCCCCCCCCCCTTTTTTTTAAATCATTCTCCTCTTCACCAGATGTTAGTGGCTTTTTACTGTTGCCCTGGTTTTGTAGTAGTCCTATCGTCCTCCACTAAATTCTCCTCCCTCTCCCAGTATTCTCTTGCTGTGGTAGCTGCAGAATGTGTGCTTGTCTGTTTCTGTAAACTTTCCCATTTCATCCTTCACCCGACGTCTTGAAATGCTTCCTGTTTGTTCACAGTGGGGCCTGCTGGGAGGGTTTCCTACGCTGTCCCTTTTCTCTGGGAGATGGGTGTAGGGCCTAAGGCCGGAAACAGGAAGTCTGGGGCGTGGGGCTGGAAACCGGGGCTGGGGCTTGGAGACAGACGCAGTTCCACTTCCGGTTCCGACGCCATGAGGGCAGCCATGGTGACTGAGGATCTGTCGCGTGCCTGACCAGGCCCCCCCCCCCCCCCCCCCAAGCCAAAACACCTGTAAGAGATTTGTTCCCTGGGGATGGAGAAAAGGTCAGGGGTGAACCTGATGCCTGAGTGGCTTCTGTGGGAAGATCTCAGCCAACCGCGTGGTAATTAGGGCTCCCAGCTGGTGCCAGCCTCATGCTTGCTTTTGTCAACATAATTACCAAGAAAAGGCCTGATATTAATGACTTCCCTCCAATAGCCACTTGTGGCAATGGAAGTAATGAAAAAAGCCTGTGCTCAAGCATTATTGACCACAAGGCTGGCACCGACTCCTCTTTTGTCTAGGCCTGGCCTTCTCTACAACCCCAGTCTGAAGTAATTATCTGCCTGAGTACTTGTTTGTAAATATTAGGATGGTTTTGCCCAATGCCTGTTTCCTTCTGGATTTTTTTTTTCTCTGAAGATCTTCCTTCCTTCCTTCAGCGAAGCCACGCCTCCAACCCCTGTTAGGTGCTGGTATTGGGCCTTGAACTCAGACTCCACACCGTCTTACAGCTGATGCTCTCCCATTTGAGTCACACCTCCAGTCTGGCTTTAAGTATGGCTTTTAAGTTTATGTAATAGTATCCTGCTTTACTAATTTTAGTGCTTGTGTCTAGAAAGTAGAACGTCTGACTTGCATGATGTGAAAAATTGAATAGTGCTAATGAGTAAGAAGCTCAGGCTCTGAACTGCTTGAGTTCAAATCCTAGCATTGAAAAGCTTACATGGTCAGAAAGTGTCCTTAATCCCAAATTTTCCTCATTTACAAGAGTTTCTGTGTCATTGGCTTTGTGAATAGACAACATATCTGGAGATATGTTTTTCAGACTCAGATTTAAAAGATAAATTTTAGAAATACAAGGTCAGTAGTTAAGCACATGAATATTTCTGCAATGAAATAAGAATCTTTACACTATGTAGGATAACTTTATAGTTTCATATCACTTAATATCATTTGCCATCCAGTGAGTTTGTAGATTTCTTTCCCCTCCCCAAAACACCAGCTTAAGGCTTTTCAGATCTTTTACCCGTTAGAATTGTGAATTTGAGCTATCGGGTTATCTATAAAACATTTGAGCAGTGGCCTGGCATATAGTAAACACAACATGTTATATGCTAAATTAAATTCTTTATGTACTTGACTTCTGTCTTGTTATTATTTAAAACAACAAATCATTGCTTACAGTGGACATAATGAATATCTGAAGGGACCCACATTTATAGCTAGCTGTACACAATTTTCACATTTTGCTATTCATTGTGGTTTTATTTCTGCTGCTTTCAATTGTAAAATAATAAAAATAAGTAAAAAAACAAGCTGAGACAGAAAATTTAGGTTTATTAACTCCTTATGTAGCCAACCTGATGGCTCTTCAAAGAACAAAATTTTGTTCTTTTTTTAGATTTGTAGGTTTTTTTTTTGGCGAGAGTGGGGGAGGGGCATGTAACTAAGCATTGAATCCAGGACTTTGAACATGCTAGGCACATGCTCTACCACTTGAGCCATTCCCCCAGCCCAAAGAACAGTTTTTGTTTGTTGGTCGTGGGGCTTGAATCTCTGGGCCTGAGCACTGTTCCTTCAGTTCCAGGTGAACACTCTTATCACTTGAACCTCAGTGCCACTTCCAATTTTCTGGTGGTAAATTGGAGATGAGAGTCTGGTGGACTTTTCCTGCCTGAGCTGACTTTGAGCTGTGATCCTCAGATCTCAGCCTTCTGAATAGCTAGGATTACAGACATAAGCTGCCCATACTTGGCAAGAACAAATTTTTTAAAGCATAAGATCTATTGAATGATTCAAAATGGTTTCTAAAAGGGTTTTTTGTTGTGACTTATAAATTCTGCCTTGACTTACTTTTATTTTATGAACACATTAAGAATACAAAGGCCCTTGTGGATCTTAATCTTTTGATCAGCTTTATTGCCAATGGATCCTTTCTATGCTGTGAGGAAATTTTTAAGGTCTAAACAACAAAAGTGCTTCTAAGATTTTGTTTCCTTAACAAGAGAAAGGATCCTCCTGAGTTTAGATGTTTTGTGTGAACTCATAGTTGTATTATGATTGGCCAGAAAGTCTAGCAATCTGGTATAGTTTAGCCTATGACCCATAGAAAATAATATTGTAGCTTTTTTTTTTTTTTTTTGGGTCAGTCGTGGGGCTTGAACTCTGGGCTTGGTCGCTGTCCCTCAGCTCTTCAGCTCAAGGCTAGCGCTCTACCACTTGAGTACAGCACCACTTCCAGTTTTCTGAAAGTTTATTGGAGATAAGAGTTTCACGGAGTTTCCTGCCCGGGCTGGCTTTGAACCATGATCCTCAGATCTCAGTCTCCTGAGTAGCTAGGATTACAGGCGTGAGCCACTGGCGCCCGGCATATTGTAGCTTTTGTAGTTGAAAATAGACCTTGATTTTTCATTCTCACTTTCTACCTAATACATTTACTTACCTGGTCAAAACCTGACCAAAAGGAGTGTCTGAAAGAATAAGGTATAGTTTTTAGAAAGATGAATTAACTACAGGAAGCAGTAACAGCAAAGGGCAAATCAACAGTTTTGTGGGGTAAATCTTATTTCCCTTAAGTATTAAAGAAATACATGTAATGACAAAAATAGCCAGATACACAGAAATTTAGATCACTCATAAGAATAATATCAGATTATTTTGTTGGTTTATCTATTTTCTGAAGAACTATAAATTCCATTTCTATACATTAAGTCAATAGTCTAATTATTCCTAAAAATAATTCTCTGTTGAAGCTTGATACCACAGTTGGTGTTATTTTGGTCGGTTGTGGGCTTGAACTCTGGGCCTGGGTGCTGTCCTTGAACTCTTCAGCTCAATGCAAGCACTCTACCACTTGAGCTACAGCGCCGCTTTGGTTTTTTGGTGGTGAATTGGAGGTAAGAGTCTCAGGGACTTTGCTACTTAGGCTGGCTTTGAATCGTGATCCTCAAATCTCAGCCACCTGAGGAGGAGCCACCAGCACCAGGCTAGTTTTAATATTTGTCTTTTTCCTCTGCCATTTAATTTTTTGTTTCTCTCTCCCCCCCCCCCCCCCAACTCTTTCTCTCTCTCTCTCTCCTCGCCTGAACTCTGGGCCAGGGCACTGTCCCTCAGCTCAAGGCTCGTGCTCTACTACTTGGAGCCACAGTGCCACTTCTGGCCTTTTCTGCTTGTGTGGTGCTGAGGAATCGAACCCAGGGCCTCATGTATGCAGGGCAAGCACTCCACCACTGAGCCACCCTCCCAGCCAATTTTTTGTTTCTTGAAGATGTGATTTTCATACTAATATTTTACACTTTTGACTGTTAGATCAAAACTTCTAAAGATTAGCTCCTTGAAGTAAGTCTTGTTACTTACTTCATTTTTCCTGTATGTGATATGGAACTTTTAAATAGTTTATTATGATTAGTGGTTCCTTCGAGATAATTTTCTTCTTAGTTTTTTTTGATGATGTTGAGATTGAACTGAGGATCTTCAACTTGCTAAAAGAGGGCTCTACTACTTGAGTCATACCTCTAGTCTCTTTTTGCATTATTATTATTTTTAAAATTTTTTATTGTAAAGATACTATACAGAGGGTTACAGTTACATGAGCAAGGTAATGAGTACACTTCCTATTGAGCATTGTTACCCACCCCATTGTTTTCCCCTTACCATCCCTTCCCTCCTTACCTTCCCCGAGGTTTTTTTTTTTTAAATTGTGATTAAGTGATTACATAATTTCCCAAATTTCACAGTATTGTGGAATAATGATGCTCATTTAAAGTCACAAGTTCATTCTGACTTTCCTGGAGCAAATTGTCTATCACAGTCTATAACATATAACAGTATACACATATACACTATACATGTGATCAGCAGCATGGGGATATTTAGTAGTGGTTCGACCAGATGAGTGGGAGTTCTTTGTTTCTTAAGTCCTGTTAATTTTGTCATATCACCTAACATTTTGGATTTAGCAGGACTTATCAGGGAGACCATGTGCCATTTGTCTCTTTGCTCTTGGCTTACCTCTCTCAACATGATTCCTTCTAGCTCCATCCATTTCCCTGCAAATGCCATTATTTTGTCATTTCTAATGGTTGCATAATATTCCATTGTGTATAGATATCATAATTTTTGGATCCATTCATCTGTGGTGGGACATCTGGGTTGTTTCCATATCCTAGCTATTGTGAACAGTGCTGCAATAAACATGGAGGTGCACGTGTCCTTGTATATTGGTTCCTGTTGTTCAGGGTAGATACCTAGAAGTGGTATGACTGGGTCGTAAGGGAGGTCAATCTTTAGCTTTCTAAGGACCCTCCAGACTGCTTTCCAAAGTGGTTGTATAAGTGTACATTCCCACCAGCAGTGTAATAGGGTTCCTCTTTCTCCTCATGCCCTCCAGCATTTGTCGTTGGCTGATTTGTGGATGTGGGACATTCTGACTGGGTAAGGTGGTATCTCAGGGTTGTCTTTATTTGCATTTCCTTCACCACCAGGGATGATGAACATTTCCTCATGTGTTTCTTTGCCATTTTTATTTCTTCATCTGAGAAGTCCCTCTTTAGTTCCCTTGTCCATTTAGTAATTGGTTTGTTAGGTTTGGGAGGGATGCATTATTATTTTTTGTTGATTTTGGTCATTGGCCTTAAACTCGGGTCCTGGGTGCTCTCCCTCAGCTCTTTAGCTCGAAGCTAGTGCTCTACCACCTGAGCCACAGTGCTACTTCCAGTTTTCTGGTGGTTAATTGGACATAAGCGTTCACAACTTTTCTTGCCCAGGCTGGCTTTGAACCATGATCCTCAGACCTCAGCCTCCTG
This sequence comes from Dipodomys spectabilis, assembly GCF_019054845.1. NCBI lineage: Eukaryota > Metazoa > Chordata > Mammalia > Rodentia > Heteromyidae > Dipodomys > Dipodomys spectabilis. The sequence goes on along the minus strand of NW_024870686.1, from coordinate 6,882,103 downwards.
AGTAGCTAGGATTAAAGGCATGAGCCACTGGTGCCCGGCCCTTTTACCATTATTTTTGAGATAGGCTATTGCTTTATACTCAGGCTAACCTGGGCTTTGATTTCCTACCTGTGCTTCCCTATGTTGCTGGGAATGACAGGTATTCACTACTGCACTCATTGTGCTCCCCCGGCTTAGATAACACACTTGAGCTACCTTGCTCAAAATGAGATTGAGTCTAACAATCTTTACCTCAGTTTGCGTCCCTGTTCTCCACTTCCCAAGTAGGTAGGATTATAGGCTTGAGCCACCACATCCAACAACTTTTTTTTTTGAGGGGGAAAGGAGGTGCAGTATAGGGATTTGAACAGGGCCTCATGCTTGTTTGGCAAGTGTTCTTAGACCTGAGCCAAGCTCCTAGGATCAGCCTCTTCTTTTTTGTATTTAATCAGTGAAGTAGATTTGACCATTCAGTACATTGTATAAGTCTCACAATATTAAAATTTTTATAGTTTATACCTTTAATAAATATGAATTAAGATCAGCAAACAATAAAAGTAAGGCTGCTCTGTTTCATACTTGTTACTCAAAAACTTAAGGACTAAAAATATTTCTACACTGTTTTCTATTTTTATTTAGGTTTAACAAATAGGTTGGTTAAAGCCTAGCTTTAAAATGGATGACAATGTGAGGTGTAGTAGATCATACCTGTAATCTGAGCTACTTGGAAGGTGGTTAAAGATGGATTAAAGATCTTCCTGGGAAAACACTTTGTGAGACCTCCATATCAATAAAGAACTTGGCATTGTGGAAGACCTGTCATCCCATCTTCGAGGAATTATAAATAGAAATTATCTAGAAGGAACCATTAATCATAATAAACTATTTAAAAATTCCATATTACATACAGGAAAAATGAAGTTCAGGCAGGACTGGCCATGACTGAGATATTGTCTCCAAAATACCTAAAGCAAAATGGGCTTGGGAGCATGGTTGAAGTGGTGCAACTCCTACCTAGTTAAGTGCAGGGCTGTAAGTTTAACCCTCAATGAAGTCCTCTCTGAATTAAATAACGTTTAGAATAATGCAGTATGAAATTGTCCTAAACATAATAGACATCTATTTGTCTCATACTAAAAACCTTAAAAGTGATCCATGATAGGCATGGTGGGTTCATGCTCATTAGGTTCTTTTTTCTTTCTCCCTTTTTATTCTTGGGTGGGTGGGGTGGTTGGTGAAGTACTGGGGTTTGAACGCACTCCCTCATACTTGTTAGACAGGTATGCTATTGCTTAATTTATATATACTCCTGGATCTTTTTTTGCTTTGGTTGTTTTTAAAGGTAGTCTCTCTTGTTATATTTTACTTTTCCTGTCTGATTACTTACACAGCAGTCCTCCTCATAACTACTACATAGCTGGGGTCACACTCATTACCATACTCAGCTTACTGAGTGAGATGTGGGTCTTGCTAATTTTCTGCTATGGCTGTCCTCCAACTGTGATCCTCTAGATCTTCACCTGTCAAGTAGCTAGGATTACAGATGTGACCAACACGTGTCCCAATATAGTGGAAGTCTCTGTCCTCTCTTGTTACCTACAAGATAACCTGAGATGTAAACAGCAATCTTGGAATATAAGATGACAACTACTTGTTAGAAGATGTTGACATACCAACATAGAAAGACCCCAGTGAGCCCTGTGCTCCTTTAATCCTAGCCATTTAGGAGGCTGAGATGAGGCTTGCAATTAAGAGTTAAAACTCTAGTGCAGAAAAAAAAGTCATAAAGTAGACGTCAAAGGACTTGCCAGAAATAGTTATAGAATCCTTACTAGCATGTGACTTTAAAAAAATTGTGTGCCTAGGTTTGGGAAGGTGGCTCAGTGGTAGAGCGCTTGCCTTGCATACATAAGGCCCTGGGTTCGATTCCTTAGCACCACATAAGCAGAAAAAGCTGGAAGTGGCCCTGTGGCTCATGTGGTAGGGTGCATGCATTGAGCTGAAGAGCCGAGGGACAGCGCCTAGGCCCAGAGTTCAGGCTAAACCTCCGACAAAAAAACAAAAAATAAATAAAAAATTGTGTGTCTACCTGACATGATTACTATATAAAATAATAGTGGGGTAAATGGGTGGTTGGTTCTGAAGTGTACACTATTACTTGTAGTGAATTAGGTTAACTGTGAATACTCGGCAACAGATGAAGCCAACTCACCTTCATCATATAGCCATTGGACTCTATAAATGGTTTTAAGGCATTCCAGCTAGACATTTTAGTACATACCTGTAATCCCACCACCTGAGGGGGCTGAACTGGGAGTATTAGAGTTCGTTTGAGGCCATTTTGGACTATGAAGCAAGTTGTAGTCCAGCCTGGCCCCCAAAATGAAACCCTGCCTCAAAAACTAAATAAAAATAAACCAAGGAAACGAGGGAGAAAGGCCTTCAGACAGCTTTGATTATGATATATCCTTTTAGAATTATATAAGTAAATATATGAAATTAATGTTGTTCTTCTCTCCCCACCCAGTATGGAATCTTAGACTTTCTTACATTACCAGTATTACATTTGCTCTTCGTTGGTGGTGGTGGCAGTTGTGGGGCTTGAACTCAGGTTCTAGATGCTGTCCCTAAGCTCTTTTGCTCAAGCCAGCACTCTACCACTCTGAGTCACAGCTTCACTTCAGTTTTCAGGTGGTTAATCAGAGATTTGAGTCTCATGGACTTTTTTGCCCGGGCTGGCTTTGAACCTAGATCCTTAAGATCTCAGCCTCCTGAGGAGTTAGGATTATAGTCATAAGCCACCAGTGCTTAGCCTTAATCCTTTTTTTTTTTTTTTTAAATAAGTGATATTTATTTGGCAAGATTTTAGCACAATGCCATTAGCATGACTCATTTGTGATTACATCTTTTTCCCCCTAGATCATAGCTTATAGATCTGACATAAAAAGGAGATTTCTAAAGCTTCTAAGTGTATTTTGATCTCTTGCCTCATCAACCAGACGAACCTTTCAGAGCGTCTAAGTTTGCTCTGAAATTCCACATGCTATTGGAAGTAGTAGGGCTCTAACACAGAAAACAAACAAAAATTACTGAGCTTGTTGACAATTGTATTGCCCACTGTTAAAATCATAGTAGATCAGACAAAATAAGCTAGGTGTGGTTGCTCTCAAGCACTCTCAAGCACTCCTATCAAGTTTCTATCAAGACTTTTCAGATGCTAACAGCAGGGGTGTGTAGAAATTTCGAAGAACTTGGAAAGGTGTATCTCACAACAGGTCGAGTGCAGATGGTGGGTGTTGGGCTCCTGGACTTAGGAATCAAGCTTATTCTGGGTTCTACACTTTCGTTGAACAAAATTCTTTGAGCCTTCATTTCTATGTCTACCAAATGGAGATGGAGATTGGGCCTACCTAGTTCACCTAGTTGGAGTTAGGATTAAATAAATAATGGAGGTAATAAAATGCTTGGTGGTATGTTTGTCAAGTATTACACAACTCACTCTATATAGTGTCCATTTCTTCTCCATGTCCTGTTTTATCAAAACCACCAAAGACAGTATTCATGGTGGGAATCCTCTGAACTTTCCCTTTTGTAGATCATCCTGGTTTACCTGCCAGCCCCTGTAAACTCAAGCTCCAAAATTTGGAGGTTTGGTGCACTGTATTGTATGGATAGGAAGGGTAGCAAATGGAACATTTCTTCTGGCCAACAGTCCAGGATCTACAATATAAATCCCTTTCGAACAGTTTCTCATGTGGCATGTGTAACTTCAAAGCATTTTGTTGAGACTAATTGGGAATGAAAGAAGAGAAAAGAAGATACTGGGGGAAAAAAAAAAACCCCACCAAAACCACCCCTCCAAAAAAAATCCAAACAAACCCAGACCACAAGAACCATCAAACTTTATAACACATTCAAATTTAGGCTTTTTTAAACATAAGGAAACAGAGGAGATCTTCCTTTTCTGCTTTAGTCCCTTTTTCTGATCTCCTGTAGCAACTTCAGTAATGTTTCCTTTTTCTCTTAGCTGTTGGTTCTCAAAGTTGGTCTTCCATTACCTCTCCTCATATGGAGAGGTAATGGAAGCAAGCAAGCCTTGTCACCTGTTCTTCATCTTGGAATGAGTAGTAGGTGACTCATTGGAGGAGCTCAGGAAGACTTGAGGCCAGATCCCAAGGCTTCCTGCTTCTCTGCGTCTCTTAGGCATTTTAACTTCCAGAGTACTTTTCCATTGTTTTAGAAAGAACTTCTTCAGGGCCAGAGTCTGGTTTTATGGGTAGGATTTGGTTTCAACTAAAAATGATGAAAAATTACAATTTACTTTGAGTTACACTTCAAGTCAACCAGGATGTCCTGTTTAGAAACAGTGCTCCAATCCTTTTTAAAGAACAGTTTATCTTTCTTTTAAACAAGTTGAGGTACTTCTAGGGACACAGATGGAAGTCAGGTTGCCACATCAGAATAAACTAATAACATGGTTTCCTTTTCCCAAATAACTTCTCTCTTAAAATGAGAAGATGGATGAATGTATTTAAGCTTTAAACTTTACATTGTCACATTTAGATAACTTTTTAGTTAGGGGCATGGTGAACTAGCCAGCATTTTACTATTTGTTTAAAAGTGGACTGCTTTTAAAAGCCTTAGAGGCAGAGTGTGAAATCACTTCCTTGCTGGTTATTAAGAATTAATTATTAAACAAATCAGCCTGAAATGGAGATGTATAGGTGGTTGCTGGGTTTGCTGCTCTCTACCAGGTAGACTTTTAGTGTGGTAGGAAGAAATACAGGATGGCTTTTAACATAGTCCGTGTATTCTTTTACTCTTTACATCAGAAATGGACTTGGAAAGGGAGGGTGTGATCCTCCTTAGAGGAAGTCACTTCTGATAGGGCTGGAGGCTGTGTCTAGAACACCATGTGTGCCTGCACTTGTGCTGTTTGTTGGCTTGGAGCTCCCAAGTGATGACACTTGAGTGGTTAGAAATTGAGACATAAGGGCTAGGAAGTGGTAGAGCGCTTGCCTTGCATGCATGAGGCTCTGGGTTCGATTCCTCAGCACCACATAAGAAAAAAGGAAAAAGCCAGAAGTGGCACTGTGGCTCAAGTGGTAGAGCGCTAGCCTTGGACTGAAGAGCTGAGGGACAGTGCCCAAGCCTAGAGTTCAGGCCCCAACGACCGGACCCAAAAATTTTTTTTAAAAAAGAAATTGACACATAAAGTGCTCCATAATATCTCCAGAGCTACATTACAATGAAAAAAATAACCAAGTTCTAAACGTTTATAAGCTTTTATAACGCAGATAAATGTAATGATTACATTATTGTCACTTTGGTTTTATGGAGTTTTCCGTTTCAGGAAAAAAAAAAACTTTATACTTCAATATATGTATTTATTTAAAAACAGTGTGTGTGTGTGTGTGTGTGTGTGTGTATTCACTTATTTAAATGTATAGTCTTATGTGTGCGTGTGACTGCTTTAAATGCCCTGGAGATAGAGATTTAATTACTTTAAAGCCAAAAGGAATGTTTCCATCTTGGAGTCTTGAACAGGCCCTGGATTCCTCAGCCATTCCTAAATGGCTCTAGCAGACATGGGCTTTTCACACTTCAAAAGTCTGGGCTCGCCAGGTGCCAGTGGCTCATGCCTGTAAACCTGTACTCGGGAGGCTGAGATATGAGGATCATGGTTCAGAGCCAGCCTGGGAAGGAAAGTCTGAGACTTTTTATCTCCAATAAACCACCAGAAAACCAGAAGTTGTGGCTCAAGTGGCAAAGTGTTTGCCTTGAGCTGAAGAGCTCAGGGATAGCAGCCAGGCCCAGAGTTCAAGCCCATGACTGACCCCCCCCCCCCCCCCTCCAAAAAAAAAATTCGGCCTTTGTTGGTCTTTAGAGTCAAACCTGCCATTCCTGTGCCTTTAGATTGAAACTGTTTTTTCCCCTACTTCCTCAAGCTCACATTATGTCCTGTCAGTGCTTGCTCCTGAATAATAAACTTGATGTATATCAGGAGTTACTCAAGCTGTTGACACAGGGTTCAAAGCTAGCCCGGGCAGGAAAGTCAGTGCAACTCTAGCTCCAATAAACCATTAGAAAACCGGAAGTGGTGCTGTAGTTCAAGTGGTAGAGCGCTCGCCTTGAGCTGAAGAGCTGAGGGACAGGGCTCAGGCCCAGAGTTCAAGCCCCTCGAGTGACCAAACAAAAAACAAACTGGCCCAGGTGGCAAAGTGCCAGCTTTGGGTGAAAAAACTAAGGGAAAAAGCTAAAGCCCTGAGTTTAAGCTCCAGTACACACACACACAAAAAGATCAAATTGTTAATGCAGAATTTCTATCCTCTAAGACATGGACTACAGACAAGAGCAGTGTATTTCTAGGAAAAGCCGTTAACCTAGAAACTCCTGTTTGATGGTAGGTAGTTGTCTATTCCGTATGTCAAGGTGTGATTTTCAGTCCACAGAACTCGGCTTAGACTAGATCACCTATGCAAGTGCTTTCCTTCCTCTCACTGCCTTCTTCCTTTACAAGGAGACTTAACATGACCAAACTTCTAAGAGATCACAACAGGATATATTTCACTGAGTTCAGTTAAATCGAATTAAAAACAAATTTTACATCATTGTACTTAATCATGAAAACGTATGGTGTTCCTGAGAACTGTTAAGGGCCAAGCATTGTATTGCATACCTTTAATGTCAGATCCTTGATGGGCACACAAGAGACTGAGAGGATCACAGTCTGAGGCCAGCCCAAGCAGCCCAGTGGAAGTTAGCAGGACACACATCTCTACAAACGAGGCGGGCACATAGTACACCTATGTAATCCTTGCCAACTTATGAGGCTGTAGATAGAAAGATAACATTTTTAAAAATTCATTTATTTGCAAGACCATCCCAGAAAACAAGCTCTGGGCATGAAGATGTCCTACCTATACAAGACACAGAGGTAAGATTGAAGTGTGTAGTCAGCCCAAACAAAAAGTAGGATCTCCTATTTTTTATGGGATCTCTTATCTAAAAAAAATAAAGGATGGGGGTGAGGGAGACAGGACTTAAATGGCTAACAAGCTCAAGAATGTGGAATGTTTGCTCACTTTGTCAGCCCACTTACAAAAATTGAACGATACAAGAGAATATTAACATGGTCCATGTACAAAGGATGACACACAAATTCGTGTGTCCATATTTTTTCCAGTAACATTGGTTGCCCCTGAGAGCCAGCTTGGCCTCTGCCAGTCCCATGCCCAGGGCCTAAATAACGTTTCCCCTACGTAGATAGGATCAGTAAAAAAACAGAAAAACAAAAAACCAACTGGAATGTGGGATGTGAGATTATACTGCTTATGTGGTAGGAAGTATGCTTGTGCTTTTTGTCTAAAAGTAACCTTTTTATACTTACTAGCTATTGTTTACTAGTCAAAACATCCCTTTTCCTCCCTAAAATGTCAGTATCTCTAATCTTTTGTGTTGGTGTTCATGTTCTTAGAGCCTTAACTCAAGGCCTGGGCACCATCCCTGAGCCCTTTTCGCTCAAGGATAGTACTCTCTCACTTTGAGCCACAGTTCCACTTCTGGTTTCTGGCTGTTAATTGAGATAAGAGTCTCAAGGACTTCCTTGCCTGAGCTGGCTTTGAATCAGGATCCTCAGATCATGATCCTCAGCCTCCTGAGCAACTAGGATTACAGGTATGAGCTGCCAGTGCCTGTTTGCATTGTAATCTTAGAGAGCAAATCATGAATTAACCAGTTAGTTCTTAATCTTTTATTCTCTCACCATACGGTTACTTGGCATAAATGCTGCCTTGTCTTTCCCAGAAGTTCCTAAGAGAGACATTAAACTTGATCAATCTGCCTGTAATCCTCAGGATCACTGTTCAGATCCAGTCCAGGCAGGAAAGTCAGTGAGACTTTCATCTCCAACTAATCACCAGAAAACTGGAAGTGAAGCTGTGGCTCAAAGTGGCAGATGCTATCTGAGCAAAAGATGCTCAGGGACAGCACCCAGGTCTTGTGTTCAAGCCCCACAACCACCCCCCCCCCCAAAAAAAAAAAACAAAACAAAAACCCACCTTGATTAGTAATTGTTTGAGGTTTCTAGGAGTCTTTCTCATTCAGTGGGCTGTCTGTATCAGTGTCATTTAGGGTCCTCATTTAAAATTGCTTATTCTAGGGCCCAACCGTTACTAAGAATATCTCAGAGTGGCGACCAAGAATCTTCATTTTTAATAAACCTCTTGATCTTCCTTGGAATCCTTCTGCATATTGAATTTGGCCCACTCTTTGTGTAGAATCTGAGTAGCATGGTCTGTGGACCTGGCAGATGGAAGTGGAGAATGTCAAGCCCCACTAGATCTACTCAACCAGAATTGAATTCTAGTTACTAAAATGGTATGATAATATGCACACTCAAGTTTGAACAAACAGTTTTATATGTTTTCATAAGTAGTAAAGAGTAAAGAGAGTAAAGAGAAAATTTCCAAGGGAGTGTCCCAGCAATCTACATTTATTTTCCCAGAAAATAATTACATTTTCACAGGAAAATTATTCTTATTTTCAGTCAAGAAACAATAGTGAAAGTTCATGGTATCGGCAGCTTTAACCACACATTTAATGATTTCCTTCAAAACAAATTCAGATATGCCTCATAAAACTTGCAAATGTCTCTCATGAAAGGAGCTAATTATTCTGTCTGTGTGAGATTCACTCTCGGCCAGGCTCATTGGCCTCTGCTGCAGGATCAGCCAAATCTCCCCCAGGTCCTGTGGCACTTGGCAAGAGGAGCTCTCACAAAAGCTACACCATAGGGAAGCGGAGGAGGTACAAATGAATTCTGCTTGTGTGTTGAGACCTAGAAATGTTGCCTGAGAAGATGGCAGTGTGTATCTATATCCATTGTTTTTCCCAAATATGACTGATTAGATTAGTCATTTCCACTGTATCAGAATAGTATGATAGGGATGAGCTTGAGGTTCAGGTCAAGGGCCTCCTAGCAAGTAAGAGGCCCTGTGTTAAAAATCTAATAACTCCCCCACACCCAAGAAAAAATTCCTATTTTTCATTTATTCATTTGTTCATTCATTTTGTCTGTACTGAGGCTTAAACTCAAGGCCGGGGCATTGTCTCTTCCCTTTATTGTTCAAGCTTGGTGCTCTACCAGTTGGGCCATACCCTACTTCCAGCTTTTGGGTGGTGAATTGGAGGTAAGAATCTCATGGCTCTTTTCTGCCTGGCCTGGTTTTGAATGGTGATCATCATATTTCAGCCTCCTGAGTATCTAGGATTATAGGCATAAACCGCCAGTGCCTGGCGCAATTGACTTTACATCAGACACTGTGTATTCTTGCCATCCAGATGTTTAGGAAATTGGCAACCATAAGGACTCTTTTTTTGCCACAAACTAACTTTCTGATACATGTTCACTATGTTGTCACCTTTGTTTTCTCTCACATGCCCCAGCAGTAGTAAAGAGGCAATGCTGGATTGTAAAACAGTCCATTGTTAGGTGACTCCATTGGTTTTGAACCCGACGCAGGATAGAAAACATTGTGGTGGGAGGCTGGTGGTAGAGTAGAATTGCTCACTTGGTGGCAGCTAAGAAAATCATGCCGAGAGGGGCCTGCGACATGACACACCTTTCAAAGAATCTGTCACTTTCAGGTCATACCAACAAGCTTCTGCTGTCTCCCAGTAATGCCATCGAATTATGTAGCATCAATGAGATGAGCCATGATTAGGTTACAGCTCTCATGATCTGCTTCACCAGTTCACATCTCTGAGTATTTCTTTAATATATGTTTTGGGGGATATTGAATATCCAACAATAACTCTAGTTTCTTTTAGCTTGGCAAGTAAGCTTGCATGTTTGTTTCTTGGAGAGAGAAACATACATATCAGACTCTCACATATCACAGACTATTCTGTGTGTGTGTGTGTGTGTGTCTACATACATGACTAAATTAGGTAGAATACCATCCAACTACAGCTTTGCCCAAGTTGTGTGTCATTCATAAATGTCAGATGCACAAGGAAACTTAATTCCATAAAACTAGATCCCTAGTTTAAAGTTATAATGACAGATGTATAAAATGCATTTTATGATTGTAAAGGACTTAACTAAATCCTGTGAACGGACAGAGGAAGTGGTGAGTGTACAGAAAGACAACACAGTGTCAGAAGAGCCAGAAGACAAGAAAGAGTTGGAGCAGCCAGGGAGCTGCTTTCTTGGAGAAAGAGAGTTCAAATGGGTCTTACAGAAGTCGAAGAGCCTCCTCCAAGTCAAAATGAGAAAAGGAAAGACTTTATTCTGAAATGAGCCAGGTGTGGTGTTAAGATTAACCCAGTATAGGGGCTGGGAAGATGGCTTAGTGATAGAGCTCTTGCCTTGCATGCATGAGGCTCTGGGTTCAATTCCTCAGCACCACATAAGCAAAAAGAAAAGCCGGAAGTGGCACTGTGGCTCAAGTGGTAGAGCGTTAGCCTTGAGCTAAAGAGCTGAGGGACAGTGCCCAGACCCAGAGTTCAGGCCCCACAACCTGACCTTCTCTCCCCCCCCCCCCCCCCCCAAAAAAAAAAAAAAGATTAACCCAGTATAGCCTATGAAGATTAGACACTCAGGAATTTTGTCTTGATCTAGTTAAGCACTGATGCCTGCTAGTGGTGTTGACTGGAATGTTAGAAAAGTACGCGCACAGGCGTGTGTGCGTGCGTGCGTGCGTGCGTGTGTGTGTGTGTGTGTGTGTGTGTGTGTGTTCTCACCCCAAATGGTGTATGAGCTTCAAGACACACTTGTTAAGGAGCCAGGGTTGACCTCACACTTGCCATCCTCTTCCTCTAATTGACTATCAAGGATTACAGGTATGTGCCACTGTACGCAGCTTTATCTGATTTTCATTCTGTTTTTGTTGTTTTTATTTTCTTGTGCCAGTCCTAGAGCTTGACCTTGGGGGCCTGGGCACTGTCCCTGAGATTCTTTTTCTCAAAGCTAGTGCTTTACCACTTGAGCCACAATGTCATTTGTGGCCTTTTCTGAGTAGTTTACTAGAGAATCTCATGGTCTTTTCTGCCCTGACTGGCTTCCAAGTGTGATTCTCAGATCTCAGCCTCCTGAGTAGCTAGGAGCTCCAGTGTGAACCACCAGCTCGTCTTCATTCTGTTTTTTAACGTGTGTGTGTGTGTGTGTGTGTGTGTGTGTGTGTGTGTGTGTGTGTGTGTGTGTGTGGTATACTTTCTGGCACAGGTAAAGTTACTGGGATGAAAATGTTCAGGGCATGACTCAGGTGGTAAAGCATCTGCCTATCACTGAGCAAATGTTGTAAAGCCTTAAGTTCAAACCCTACTGGACTTTATGACTAGCCCTAAAGGGCCACCTGAAGTTGATGGGTCATTTGTCCTACATTCCTTGCATGTGGACTTGAGAAGTGTAAGTTTTCTTTTGGGGGTGTGTATGTGTGCATGCATGCATGCATGCTGCCTGAGTACCTAGGATTATAGGCATCAACCACCTGCATCTGGTGAGAAGTATAAGGTTAAAGATACATTTTCATCTCTTCTGCTTATAGTACCTTTAACCCTTTTTCAGCCAGCCCAGACAAGTATTGCACAGTGTACTATTAACCACCCTAGAAAGATTTCTTTTTAATCATAGTTATATTGTACTTTTGTGTCTACATATACTAATTCAGATTTCTGATGTTGTTTTCTATTATATTTAGATTTGGAAATTTCCTCCACTAAGAACCAAATAAATTACAATAGCTTAGACGTGGCACTTGGAGTAGTGATTGAGAGCTTTGGCACAATAGAACTGTGTCTCTGCGATGCTGCTTGTGACTTTATTTGGTCATATTAGAACTCAGACTCTCTGGCACTTGGAGAGCTGTTTTGCCCACACATATCTTGGTCTGTGTTCTGGCCACAGCTGAGCTGGCACACCAGGTACTAGATAGATCACTGACAGGCCAAGTCATGTCCACTCTCAACGATCCTTCACAGGCCCCCAGGTTCTGACAGTTTTGTGAGTTCTTTCTCCATTGGAGAGAACAGTCCTGGAAACCACCTAAGCTGCTTGAAATTCACACAATGGAAAATACTGACCCGGTAAAATGCACAGGTTTGTCTGTGCTCTTCACAAATATATTAGATTACAAATCCATATTCTCATTACTGTGTTAAACGTTGAAAAGGAATGCCAAGTTCCTGACAGTTGATGACCTGAAGACACATTTCACCAAGCTGGGTGCCATGGTTCCTGTGGCAGGCAGAAATCAGAGGATGGTGGTCCAAGTCCATCCTTGGGCAAAATATGAGACTCTTGACTGAAAAATAAGCGTAAAGGGCCAGAGGTATGACTAACGTGCAAGGCCCCCAACCCATAATGCACCCCCATAAAAACATTTCACATTGGAAGTCCAGTATTAACAATGAAGTATTTGTCTTTTTGATGTGATTTTTTTTAATGTGGTCTTTTTCCCTAAGTAGTTATTAAAGCACTATTTCGGATAACTTTTCAAAGTATATTCAGCTGCCTGAATGAAACCAAGTGTGTATTTCATTTTGTTCTTTCTGATTTTGCCAGCAAAAGCTGGCAAAGGTAGAAGTTGTTACTTAACAAACATTATTTCAAGTTTTATCTGTGCCAGGTGCTCCTAAATGTTTTCCAGATATTATTGTTGAGTATTTTTAACCTAGAAGTCAGGTTGTTAGTATTTTCCCATTTTGCAGAAGAGGAATTTGAGGCCTCAATAATTAATAGCTGGTTTTAGCTAATAGGTCTGGGCATTGCCTCCAGAATTCCCATACTTAAGCACTATATAATTTGTTCACAAGGAGAAGATAAAAATAAAACAATTGAGGTACATTTTTTTCAGTTGTCAGAGTGATAAAATGGCTACATACTTATTCATCAGTACTTCTGCCGCCCATTGACCTTGTTTAATTCAGGCAACTCTTTAAATTGTGGCTGGCTACGATACCATTCTGTGAATTATTGCATGAGCTGCAAATAAAAATAAAATCAAATTTAAATTTAAATGAATATATAATGAAATGTTGCTTGAATGAAAGGCTTTTGGTGGCAAGAACAAGTTTTCTTGACTGAGTGACTGGCATGATTTTAACAAAAGCCTTTCTTTTCAGTATACTTTCAGGTTCATAATGGAACCTGCAGGTCAGCTCTTATACTTTGATTTTAAAAATCAGGAAACAGACCCAGAGAAAGCTCATTGCTTACTTAGGCCTTAACGAAACATAATCTAAACCACGGGCTTAATTTAATGATCTCTTTCCATTGTAGTCACTGACCAATTCCACAGTGCTGGGAGAACGCAGATTAAATATCTTAAACTTGAAAAAACTGTTTTAGATTTATTCGAAAGCACTTATACTCATTAACCTAGGTTACTTCTCAATTTCAACTCAACATTGGTGGTTTTTTTTTTTTTTAAATTCCTGACATTTGTGATCCATCTTATTGCTCTGAACACAAGTGAGTCATGTGAAGTCTTAATCTCCATAGTCACATGCGCATCTAATATATAAGCCTTTTGGGCAGCAGTGACTTAGACTCTAATCCTAGCTAGTTGAGAGGCCAAGATGAGGAATATTGTGGTTTGATTCCAAGCCTGGGCAGAAAAGCTCAGGAACTCTCACCACCTTCAGTCAGTAGCTAGTAGCTGGGCACAGTGGACCTTGCTACATGGGAAGGTGAAATTGGGAAGACCAGGCATTCAGGCCAGCCAAGGCAGAGTTCCAGAGTTTCTCAACAGAAAAAGATCTAGGTATTGTGGTGTGTGCCTGTCATCCTAGCCATGATATGATAAGCTTAAAATCACTGTCAGGTTCCACACTCAGGCCAGAAGTATGACCCTGTGTCACAAATGACCGGTATAGGAAAGGGCTGAGGGATGTGGCTTGGTAGTAGACACCTGCCGAGTGACCATGAGGCCCTGAATTTAAACCTCAGTATTCCCTCCTCCCCTAAATTTATTGACTTGATCCAATCATTATATAAATGGTTAATTGACATAATTAGAGGTGGTTATTAGGTCAGACAAGTGTATCTGTAGTGGAGGGTAATTTCTCTAATAGGGTAGTAGATATTGGTTATAAATTAACATTGATTACATTCTGATTCTGGAAATGCCTACTGTTGGAAAAGCTAAGAGAGTAACTCAGTTTTAAAGTCGTTTGCTAGCTGGGTGCCAGTGGCTCATGCCTGTAATCCTAGCTACTCAGGAGGCTGAGATCTGAGAATTGAGGTTCAAAGCCAGCCCGGACAGGAAAGTCTGTGGGACTCCCTTATCTCCAATAAACCACTAGAAAACTGGAAGTGGCGCTGTGGCTCAAGCGGTAGAGTGCTCTCCTTGAGCTGAAAAGCACAGGGATAGCACCCAAGCCCAGAGTTCAAACCCCAGGACTGACAAAAAAAAAAGTGGTTTGCTTTCTCTGGAGATACTTTTTCTCTCCCTCTCCTCCCTTCTCTTCTTTATTCTGTCTTTTCCTACCTCCCCCCATCCCTCCTGCCTTCCTTTCTTTTTGTTCATTTGTTCGTTCACTCATTATAAGCTTTTCTGCAGTAGGATATTGAAAAGCCAAAGATCCCAGTATCAGACTGTCATATATAGCAACATACATTGACAGTACTCTTAAAGCCCTGGGCTTTGTATACTTAAACACATTTGTGAACTAGAAGAAGTAGATAACTTAAAATGGGCTGTTATAACAGTTTTGTATATCTGCTTATGGGCTAATTTTATGCATTTTTTTATTGTGAAAATACTGTACTGAAGGGTTACAATTACATGGGCAAGATAATGAGTACATTTGTTGTCATGCATTGTTGCCTCCTCCTCTGTTTCCCCTTCCCATCTTCCCCTCCCCCCCTTATGTGTTAATTTTAAAGGCAAACAAATACTGAGAGAATTTTCCCTATGAAAGCGTTGTTTGAAAAGTGTGAGTTCTTAGTGAACTCATCAAAGCCACTGCTACAAAATGTAACCTGCCTGCATGTTTGTTCTGTGGCTTTTAGTGGGCTTGACTCTTTATCTTTTCAAATTAGTGTTTTTGCTTTTATATTTAGAGGTATGAGTATATGTGAGTTTTTTTTTTTTTTGGGAGTTCTTGTCGATTAGAATTAAAACTTCCTTTGGGCACACTGGCGTACATCTGTGATCCCACCTGCTTTGGAAGGAGTTTGCTGCCTGTCTGGATATTATTGTAAACATTTGTGACAGGGTTTTTTGTGTGACCATTTCTCTGGGATACATACTAGTAACTAGAGTTTAGACTGGTTGTGTGGTAATTAGCATATTTAGTTTGATAAGAAACTCCTAGTGTTTTCTAGGGTAATTGTACCCACAAGCAGTATGTATGAGAAATTGTTTCTTTTCATCTTTGCCAGCATTAGTATGTCATTATTTTTTTATTATATGAGATGATCTAATCAGATACAGATTTTAATCAAGGTATAATGTGGCCAGAATATTTATTAACAAGCAGTAATTAATACATTAGAAAGGTTATAAAGTTACACTTTTCAGATATCCTAAATGCTGCTACTTGTTCAGGAAGTTAATTCTCTTTGAATTTTACCCTTAAAGTAGGTAGGAAAGGGGAGGTTGAGACACAAGGATTGCAGTTCAAACCCAGCTCAAAGTGTATGAGAGTCTTAACTCTGGTAACCACCAAAAATCTGGAAGTGGAGCTGTTGCTCAAGTGGTACTGTGAAAACACCCAGGTACTGAGTTCAAGTCCCAATATGAGCATACACACAAAATAAAGAAGGAAAGGATAAATGTGATTCTGTCCAAGTATGCTTTGGAGATTGATCTGTCTGACATTACTTCACAGTTTATTTACCCGCCCCCCAATCCCCCCCCCCCCCCCAATCCCTTTTCTATTTCCTTGGCAAGAATACGTAAACCTAAACCTATGAGTCTTTGTTTTCATTTCTTTAAATCTGAGAAGTGGCATGAAATGAGAGAGGTGAAGTTAATCCACTCCACCTTCGACAAAAGTAGAGGGAAAATGGAAATACGGGTACAGGTGAGCAGGGGTGAGGCGAGCAGATTGTGAGAATACTATTGCAGTTCAACGTATGAAATAGTTAACTCCTTTACTGTACTTCCCCTTTCTCTGTGTAACAGCTCTATAATGCTGTTCTGTGCAGCCAGTTTTAGGATTGTTGTATGTTCCTGGTGAGCTGTAAGCCACTGAAAATGTAGATAAGCAGTTTTTGAGCTCTTACTATAATCTAAGCACTGCATTTCATGAGCTTAATATGTTAACTTACTTAATTCTTTTATTGGTGGTAGGGAGGTATGTAGGAGACAGTGTCTCACCAGGTAGTCCAGGCTGGCCTTGAATTTGTGATCCTCCTGCCTCACCCTCCTGCTGAACATTGGAGATTACAAGCCTGAAGCACCATACCCAGCTACTTCTTGAAACAACTATAACAAATGTTAAAAGTTAGCATCATAAAACAACATTCATTTCTTCACAGTTTGTGAGGATCAGGAATTTAAGAACAGCTTTATGCAGGTGGATTTAGTTCAAAGCTTCATAAGACAATTTTGGCAGAGATTTGACTGTGCTAGGAGATCTGCTTCCAAGATGACATGCTCATCTACCTGTTGGTGAGAGACATTGGTTCCTTATGTGTGGACCTTTTGCAATCGGGCATCTTAAGTATTAGTGGCAACTTGCTTTCTGCACAGCAAACAATTCAGAGTGGCTTCTCTGAAAGCCACCTGTCCTTTCTGGTCTCATTACAGAAATTATGAACTGTTACTGTTGCTATATTCTGCTCATCAGACTTGAGCTACCATAGGCAGCCTACACTGAAGGGAGGGAATTACCAGCTACCTCTCAAAGAATTTGTTAATGTCCTTGGTGGTGGTTGTGATGGTGGTGTGGTGGTGAAGTCATGGTAGACGTACTGGGTCTTGAACTCCCAGCCTCATACTTGGTAGGCAGGCCCTATTCCACTCCAGCCATGCTCCCATCCCTTTTTGCTTTCCTCAGTTTTTGACTAGGGTCTCACATTGATGTCCAGCTCAGCCCAGACCTCAATCCATCTGTGTACACTTTCCACCATGGTTAGGTTGACAAGCATGCTACCATGCCCAGTTATTTTTGGCACTGCTGAATGTTAATCTCAGGACCTCATGCTTGTAAAGCAGCCATGTAGCCATTTGATGCAGGCTTCCAGTCCCTTTCTGTCTTGCTTATTTTAGAGACATGGTCTCCCTTTTTAACTGAGTCAGCCTGGGCTGCCACCCTGTGTGTGCTTCCTGAGGTCGCTGGGTATGTCAGGCACCTGGCCATTGAATAGCATCGAGGATGATGAAGTTTTATGCCACCCTGATTCCTTCAGTCTCTACCTCCTAGTAGCTAGGATTACAGGTTTCAGCTACCATGCCTAGCAATGGGCAGCTTTTCATTGGTTAAGAGGGAATCTCTCAAAGTTTCTTCCAGGACTGGCCTTGAACTATGATCTCAGCCACTGTGCACACCTTATTTCTTCTTACATGCACCCATTTGTGTGAAAAATATCCTTGGGTTATAAGGCCTTTTACGTGTGTCCTTTGTAGTTTGTTGATCCAAGTCTACCTTCTGTCATGTAGTTCATTTAACTGATACTGCCTGTTGCCAAGTTCCAGGGTGCTTATCACAGTCTTATAGGAAAGAATAAGAATCCTAAATATCTATTGGATACTTTAGTGACAAGCTTCCGAGTTCTGTGACTCTTAGATTTTCTGTAGTTCAAACTGTCAAGCATTGTGGGTGGTTAGTAAGAAGGCATTGCATAGCTGAAGTTGGCAGTAGAGCCATGTTCCCCAAGTGGAGTGTGCTGGCCTGAACTCTGGGCCTGGGCGCTGTTCCTCAGCTCTTCTGCTCAAGGCTAGCGCTCTACCATTTGGGCCACAGCGCTACTTCCGGCATTTTCTGCTTATGTGATGCTGAGGAATCAAACCCAGGGCCTCATGCATGCCACTTTCCCAGCCCTGCAACACATGGTTTTGACTAGTCCTCTGCAGTACTGAGACTCTAATCTATGTCTGATAATCTCCCCTAAGGCCTTTAATTATTAAATGATTGTGATGGTGTGCTGTCTAGATTAGGTTTTTTTTTTTTTTGTATAGTTGGGGAAAGGTGAAATGGCTTTTTTTCTTTGAAAAAATCTGCTTTTAAGGGCAATAAATTACTCTTAAGTAGAAGACAGGCATGTCTGTGAATTTTGATAGCCTCTCCTTCATACTCTGTTTATCTTTCATTTTTGTCAGCCCATCAGGAAGTCTTTTTATGTTGCTCTCTTGATACCTTTTTAATAACAAAGTACTTCATAGGATGTGAACTGTAAGGGCAGGCACCAGTGGCTCATGCCTACAATCCTACCTACTCAGGAGGCTGAGATTTGAAGGTGGTGATTTGAAGGCAGGAAAGTCTGTGAGACTTATTTCCAATAAAACCTACCCCCCACTCCTCCAGGAACCCAAAGGTGCAACTCCTTTGTTTGTTTGTTTTTTTTTGTCGGTCGTGGGGCTTGAACTCTGGGCCTGGGCGTTGTCCCTCAGCTCTTCAACTCAAGGCAAGCGCTCTACCACTTGAGCTACAGCGTCACTTCCTGGTGCAACTCCTTTGAACACCTAAAATACTACTTAACAAAATAATTCCAGGAAATGGAAACATGTTGTTATTGTTGTTGTTGTTTTGCCTTTTTAGGGGCATAGGAATGAACAAAGGGTGAACCAATACAGTACTGGAACTCACTTGTTTGCCTTTGCTATACCCACTTCCCTTTGTTTCTGGCATCACTAAGGAAATAGATTAATAGTGAGATTATATAGATGTATTTCCTGCCTGTATCTCTGCTCTTTCAGATTCTAGGAATTCCTAGTTTTTCAACCCTTTTTTAGATGAAAAATGACTTGAGTTGGACTTTAATCTTAAGAAGTCTTTCAAAAGTGGAAGAATTTGAAACCCTAAAGGAACTCTGGATTGGGCCGGGATCAGCTCCTCAAACACTGAACATAGTTACATGGTTAATCTTCTGTTCTTTTGGCATGTCGTGAGCAATGTTTTGCCTTATATACATGAGCTTATGGAACACAGTTTGTCTTTCTTCCATCTGTGCTTCTATTTTCTTTTCTGATCCTACTCAACCTTTCTGATCATCTGTGCCTAAAGCCAGTATGTAACTGTGGGTATTTTAAGTCTGGGTCATCCAGGATGTAACTGTGGGTATTCTATAGTCTGGGTCATCCAGCTCCATCCCACTTAAGGCAAACCCTAGTAGAGCCCTTGGGAGTAGGGATGCTCTCACTGTGGATATTTATGTGATTGTTTGCTTTATCAACTGAAAACTAAAACTCAAGAGCCCATCATAATAGTAGTGTAGTCCCTCTTTTATTCTATTGCTAGTCGTTTCTTGGTGCCTGTAATTGACTAGTCTGAATCACAGCCTCCTTTCCTCAGGGAAAGAAGCAAGTCTTCACATCTACTACAGAGCCATTGGGAGGAATAAGAAACTTGACCACCTTGTTCTTTCTTGAAGGTAGTGTCAGTGATAAACTAGAGCTTGACCAAACACTGATTGTTACTCCTGGACTGCAACTAGAAATAAGTGCCTAGCAGACTTTCTTTTTTCTTTTTCTTTTTCTGTTTCTTTTTGTGCAGTCCATTTTCATCATGCTGAGCATGAATGGAAAACTAAGCCAAAACAAAGCCTTCTTTGGAAATGAGATGACTAGTCATCCTGGGCAAAGCTTAGTCTTCCAATTTGGCATTTCAGCTAGTGCTTACAAATTAAGCAGAGAACTATATCCACTTGTGTATATATTTAACTACTGTGTAAAACATATAAGCAGGTTGTCTCTGGTCTTCCCTCTCCCTCCTTAGGTTAGTAAAACAACCAACTCGATTTATGCTTCACAGATAACTAGAGTTCGTTTTAGTCCTCAAACCAAGTCGATTTTACATGGTCTTCAGAAAAGGCAGTTTATTGGTGTTACAGAGTGATCCTCTGTTCTTGTCTTGATGGGAAGTAGATAGATCCTAAAGAGTAGCCTTTTGGACTAAGGTTAGGGTGGTTCTGTCCCTAGGCCCTTATTGTAGAGTCAGTGATGCCCATTTGGTTTAAAGACTTTTTTTCTTATCACAGGTAAAGTAGGGTGTTTTGTACATTACATTTTAGTTAGTATCAGTTAGTTATACAAAGGGTTTCATTTTGATATATCCATATATAAATACAATGTACCTTGATCAGATTTATCCCCTTTCCTAAATTATTGTTAATGTAGCAAACATTTTCATGTGTGTTTTGTTTTGTTTTTGTTTTTGGTCGGTCGTGGGGCTTGAACTCTGGGTCTGGGCACTGTCCCTGAGCTCTTCAGCTCAGGGCAAGCGCTCTACCACTTGAGTCACAGCGCGACTTCGGTTTTCTGGTGGTTAATTAAGGGTCTCACGGATTTTCCTTGCTTGGGCTAGCTTTGAACCGCGATCCTCAGATCTCAGCCTCCTGAGTAGCTAAGATGATGGGTATGAGCCACCTGTGCCTGGCTTCATGTGTGTGTTTGTGTTTGTGTGTGTGTGTGTGTGTGTGTGTGTGTGTGTGTGTGTGTTTAAATCATATTCACCCTCCTTCACCTAGAGGTAAGTATTGAGAAATACCAATATTGGTTGGAATTGAAATGTGAATTAAATGACATGGAATTTCAAAAGAGAGAGAGAGATTTGGCCTTGTTCTTGAATTTCTAACCTAGCTTGTAAATATCTTAAATGCCAAATATATAAAATTTAATTCACTATTAGAATAAACATATAAAAATAGTCTGTGCATATTTGCCCCTGTTGAGCATATGTTAACTTCCTGTTTTAAAAACAGGAAAAAAGGAAACTGAGATTGTGAGTAAGTGCTTGATGTTGAGCATGTTCACTGAATAATTATGAGCCTTTTTCCAAATCAGTAAATTCAGATACATGGAATATTTAAGCATTTTAAATGTGCAAGTTAGACTTTTCTTTGAAATTTTTTATTAATTAGTATTTGTTTAAATTGAGCTTACTTGCTCAGAAATATATTTTATTGTTATTAGAGAGTAGTACAAAGAGGCTGTAATTTCCTAAGAAAGGTAATGGGTACAGTTCTTCTTGAACAATGTCACCGCTTCTTTTACTTCCTTACTTTCCCCCTCCTGTCCCTACCCAAAAGTTGCATAGTTCAAGAACTATATTTAAATAATCATGAGCTGAAATTTCTCCCATGACTCTTGATTTTTCTTTTGCTGCCTCAGACCTTTTTCCTTTTCTAAAGTACTGTGGCAATAATATCCAGTTTGTCACAAAAGAGGTTTTGTTAGTTGATGTTATGGTAATTATTCTAATGACTGTAACGGGATTGGAAACTGTGTTTGCCATGTCATCTTGAACTCTTAACAAGCACGTATATTATCTTCATGGATGCACTGTGTAGAGCCATCGAACAGTCAAGAGATATTTATGGAGTGATTTCTCTGTGCCTAGGATTATATTCCACACTGCACAACAAAAGCTCTTGAATTCTAAAACTCTAAGAACTTAACTATGGATTCACTTGTGTTTTGAAAAGAGCTGTTAGTTACTCCAAAGAAATGATTCAGATGCATAGTACTTTTGAAAACTGTCTAAATTCCTAGGTATATGAATGTGATCCATCTTTACTGAGAGAAAACTTGTAGAGGAGACGGATAGATGAACAGATAGATGCACCACCGTGGTTTTACTCATTGGAAGGTCTCAAATGTTTCCAATATACACTTCCTCATAAATCACAAGAAAGTGAGAAATTGCCTTTCTCCATTTTGTGGATTTAAGATGAGCCTCCAGAGGCCACCTCAGGGCAACTAGAGATGGTCCCGACCTATGATCATGTCCCTGTTGTCTGGAACAGTGTAGAAATACAGCCAGGAATAGTGAAATACTTGAGCAGAAGGGAGAGTTTGTTGCAAAGTGAAGGAGAAAGGCCACCCAGAAGAGTCACTGAGACCTGGAAATCTCCTTTTATCTTGTTTTCCCTGAGTTAGAGCCCACCCCCAGGACCTACTGATGTCTTTCAGTTAGGGGCAGGGATCTTTAGGCAGAGTCACAGGCAAAAGTCATGTTTGTTTTTCTGAAACAGAGACAAAGGCTCAATGAGGCAAGAGTGGTTTGAATAATTTTCTAGGAACTAGGTACCTGGTGGGAAAAGGTCAGTTTCTAGAAATGCCATTAGGATCTTCCCAGCATGCTTCCAAGAAGGCTAGTTGGTTCTGTGTTCATTGCCAAGATATGGCAATGGCCCAGATGCCCCAAAATAGATGAGTGGATCCAAAAAAGATGATTTCTGTACACAATGAAATTTTACACAACCATTAGAAAGAATAAAATAATGTCATTTGTAGGGAAATGGATGAAACTAGAACAAATCATGTTAAGTGAGGTAAGCCAAGATGAGAGACACAAAGGGTGTGTATTCTCTCTGATATGTGGAATTTAGATCTAAAATGCACTGGCATATGATAAATAGTACTCTAGATACTGACACACAGTGAGACCGAAAGGAGATACTCTTTGGAGAGTAACACAAAAGTGCAATGCCTAACTGTCTCTTCATATTTATATAAAATAATATAAATATTGAAACCCAACTAACAAGAATCTCTCTCATTTTTATTTTTTGATGATCTTGTCTTTTTTATGTATGGCGTATTCAAGTGTACATATTCAGGAGGGCTGAGGGGAGGGCACAGAACTCAAAAAGGGTGAAAAAGTGTAGCAGTGGATCTCACTGGACACGGATGAAAGTGAACTATACAACTTGTGGGTGGAGATGGGAAGGGGGGAACAGAAGACACTGTACAAAAGGAAATGTTGTACTCATTACCTGACTCATGTGATTGTAATTCCTCTGTATATCACCTCTATAATAACAATAAAGTAAATTAACAATAAGAATAAAAGAAGGCTGGTTGGGTGGAGACCAATAAACTCTCCAGGCGGGTGAGGAGGGGACTGGGTGGAGGTCACAATACAGTTGTTATTAGGATATTGACTTAGGCATTTCCCAGCAGTCCTTGACATAAACCTACTTAAAATCTTGTTCTAAGCAACTAAGACATACACAAAAAAATGCTTGTAGTCTTTGTGCTCATGAACTGTGACCAGTTGAGAAGTATGAGTGATTCCTTGCTACAATGTATTGTTGTTGTTTTTGTACGAGACATTTCAAGGCTGTATTGGCCTTTCCATTCAGGGGCGTGCAAGACGGATGCTGTGGCTTACACCTTGAATCAGACAATCAGACTTAATCAAAGTCAACCAGGGACTTTGTGACTTGTCTTTCCTTGTGGAAACTGGCAGTACCACTTCAACACATGGCTGGTTTCATCCAAAATCTTTAACTGTGATAATGGCTAAACCAAAAGTATTTTTTGGTCTAGCACAGGACTAGCGCTTATTCTTTCAGGCTAGTTGAGGCAAAATGAAGTCATCAAGGTTCCTTAGAATCTATTAAGCATGCCTTGGGGGTATAGTTGTCAGCGGCTTCATCTACGAGGTGTGGTGAGCCTTGTCTGAATTTTTGCTAGTGCTTTGTGTGCTGAAGGCATATTGCCGGCCACATCTGTGTTATAGCAGTGCTGGCAAACTGAGGGCTGCTCTCAAGTTCATTTGTCATCATTTGCTATTTGTGTGGGGGGGGATAATACTTCTTTTCTGGTATTGTACTTTTATCACATTCTTTGGGTGCCAGTCACTTATTTTGTGACTGAGATACACTTGCTTGAATGACAGAGAACTAGGAAGTTCCCTATAGGCAAGAATCCTGCTGAACGTCTGCCTTCCAAAGCCAAAACCTTGAAGTGCTTGTCCTAGATGAATAGTGTGGTGGGAAGAGTAAGGAGACTATTTTCAAGTCTATATTCTCCCTAGGGAGGAATGTATTGTATTAGATAAGTGAAAAAAACTTTTTCCCCCACCCAATATTTGTGGTTTGGTTTTGTTTGGTTGTTTCAATTGGGCTATGTTAGTTACCCAGTCTAAGGCAATGTAGAAAGGATTCCATACACAAGTCCTTGAATAGAAATAACCTGTAGTTGGTTACAAATACTCCTGAATATTCAGGAGTGATTCACCCAGAGGGGAGCTGTTCTGGCAGATTTCATTAGATTACAGGAAATGTAAGTTTTGTACAATCTTAGACGAAATGCCAAGTATTTTAGTTGCCTTTGTTTTGAGAACCAAAGCAATGTGGCTTTGAGCTTCTTAGTTTTCTTTATGTCAATGTAAATTTAGGCGCGACCAGGAACTGGGTTCCCCTATTTTTGCCTCTCACAGGTAACAGCAGCTTTTTCAAACATTACAAGAATCTGTTACACTTCATTCCAGAATATTTTGAAAGGAAAGTTTCCTACATACCCTACAATTTGCTTTAAAATGTATCTTGACCTTTTTTTTTTCTGGCTTCCCAAGCAAAATAGGATAACAGACAATTCTCACCCTAACGTGTTTATCATTAGAAGATAGAATACAACAAATAACTTAATCCAAACATTAAACACTCTTCTACTTCTGGCTTTTTTGCTGATTAAAATTGGAGATAAGAGTCCATATTAGTCTGCCAGGGTTGGCTTCATACCTTGATCCTTCTGACTAGCTAGGATTAGAGCCATTGGAACTGGGCTAGATAAAGCTTCCTTGGTAATTCCCAATTTTGTTGGTCAGTTGCTTGAATTACAAGTGTGTCAAATAGTGTGATAAATGGTAATCATTCCTGGGAGAATTCCTTATATCCTAGTAAATTTCTGTCACATAGTTAACTGGTATCCTGACTTTAAAACCTAGAATCTGCTTATCATGTTATTGCTATGCAAATGTCTGCAATCTAGGGAATGCCTGCAGTGTCTGGGACACTATGAGCACTTGCCAGAATCCCAGTAAGTAAGAGGTGGCTTTTGTGCCCTGCCCAGGTTGTCTAGGCTGGGATAGCCAAGGTTAACAGTTTGGCACAGTGGGAGGAGACTCAGGGGTTAGCAAGGACTCATCATAGTGGAGTTCTTTTGCAATTGTCAGTAAAGTAGCTTTAGCCTGTTAAGAACATTTTTCCTCTGGAATCTTCGAAGTAGAAGAAATTTGGACAACAGATGACCTAATTGTTACAAATGATTTCACCCAGCCCAGTAGAATACTCATTTGCTTTAAGTACACACTGACTATTTACCATGTTCTAAAGCACAAAACACTCACCGTATGTGTCCACACATCAGTATGTTAGAGCTGTTTTGGGATATTGGCTAACACTCAATATTTAAATTGAAAGGACTGGGCAGCTTAGTGGGCTTTTAATAAAGAGTCTGTGGGCCAAGTCTGGAAAAGTCTTACAAACTTTTTTTTTTTTAAGTCGGTTGTGGAGCTTGAACTCTGGGCCTGGGCACTGTCCCTCAGCTCTTCAGCTCAAGATTAGCACTCTACCACTTGAGCCATGATGCTACTTCTACCTTTTTCTGCTTATGTGGTACTGAGGAATCGAACCCAGGGCCTCAGCATGCAAGGCAAGCACTCTACCACTGAGCCACCTTCCCAACCCAAACTTTATACGTTTTGACAGATTTCACAAAGAGAAGAGAAATTTAGCAAAGCAAGAATTCAGAAAAAGAACCGAGAACAGGGCAAGTGAAAATGGATAAATGAATGTAACCTACTTTGATTAAAAATACTATTTCCGGGCTGGGAAGGTAGCTCAGTGGTAGAGTGCTTGCGCTTTGTATGCATGAGGCCCTGGGTTCGATTCTTCAGCACCATATAAACAGAAAAAGGTGGAAGTGGCGCTATGGCTCAAGTGGTAGAGTACTAGTCTTGAGCTGAAGAGCTGAGGCAGAGCCCAGGCCCAGAGTTCAGGCCCCATGACCGACAAAAAGAAAAACAAAATACTATTTCCTATTCATTCAGAAATAAAGCATACACTTTGCAATGAATAGTATATTCATGTGTAATGCAGTTTTATTTATAAAAGCCAAAAAACAAAGGTGCTGGTGGCTCATGCTTGTAATCCTACTTGTGAGACAGTGTTAGAAGATCGCAGGTGAGGTCAGCCCTGGCAGAACAGTTCACAAACCTCTTCTCAACCCATAGCTGGGTACAGTGGTTCATATCTGTGAAAACACGCTATGTGTGAAGTTGTAATTGGAGGAGGATTGTGGTTCCAGGCCAACACAAGCAGAAAACTTCATATTTGTAATCCGAGCATTGAGAAGCCTA
Source organism: Dipodomys spectabilis (assembly GCF_019054845.1). NCBI lineage: Eukaryota > Metazoa > Chordata > Mammalia > Rodentia > Heteromyidae > Dipodomys > Dipodomys spectabilis. Next base: position 6,855,865 of record NW_024870686.1, on the reverse strand, counting down.
ATGTAATCATGGATCAGACAGTGAAATCCTAAGAAAATAACCATAATAAGTCAGGTAGTAGCAAGGAATGATGGCCCTGAGCTCAAACCCCTGTCTCCCCCCCCCCCCCCAAAAAAAAAAAAAAAGAAAACAATTAAAAAGTAATTGTATGTCTGTGTGCAGGTATTTGGATATACTGTCTTGATCTGAGTCTTTTGACCAGGTCCCCTCAGGTCCCTATTCGGTTTTGTCCCACTCTCCCTCCAGAATGTGCTGTGTGGTCCCCAACTGATCTGACTTGGTTAATACTTGTCTTTGCCTGTGATTCTTACTTATCAGACCTTGCCTTCCTCTCTCTCCTGTATGATCTACTAAGGAAGCAGTGGCAAAACAAGCAAGAAAAAAAAATTGTTGTTGATGATGATTTTAAAGGATATTATATAATCGAGCCAGTTGGAGCAGAGGTAGAGGTAGATTTCTTAAGCTAGTATTTTAAAATTATCTGGAACCTCCCTCTTCCCAAATTTTACCACTGAGCTGTGGCTGGTTGGGGAAGGGGACGTTGTCCACATTTTTAAATCAGTTATAATTTACTCGGAATAATCCATATGGCAAGAGTCAGGAAAGCTATGGTAGAAGCTATGAGTATTTAGAGAAGTGTGGCTTTTTTGAGATTTTAGGCGAGAGCTGTCTTCTGGTTTGTCACAGCCTTGCTTACTTGTTACGTTTTAATTTTCCAGGTTCGGACTCTGTTTGTCAGTGGTCTCCCTCTGGACATCAAACCTCGAGAACTCTACCTACTTTTCAGACCATTTAAGGTACCTTTTCTCTCTTTCAGAAATCACTGAAGACAAAAAAATTGTATATGTACATGATTTGAGGCTTTTTTTTTTCTCCCCCCTTTGAGGAATGAAAAAGTTTGAGAAAGCACCTTGTAAACAGATGTTTGTTAAAAAGTTATTGAAAGTTAACTGAAATAAAGGAAAGTTAACAAGTGAGCTCTGTTATCACCTCTCAGGATGACAGACCAAAATTATCTTTGGGGCTCCCAAGGGGAAAGTCTTTTCTCTTAATGCAGATATGCACCTAGCCCCATAGGTCTCGATTCCATGGAGAATAGAATATCCTTAGAATATCCCTGTTCATTCTCTTCCAGTTGGGGGTTCACTCCTATGTACAGTTCATAAATTGGTTTGGGGATGTAGCTCAGTGGTGGTATCCTTGCTTAATGCATACACAAGGCCCTGGGTTCAATCTCCAGCATTGTAAAAAGTTACCATAATTTATTATGTATATAAACTATCACCATGAGCTAATGGCATACACCTATAAATCCTAGCTACTCAGGAGACTGAGATCTGAGGGTCACAGTTCAAAGCCAGCTCGGACTCTCCGAGCTGTAATAATACTCCGAGAGTATTGTTTCTAACCACCAAAAGGGCATAACTGGAGCAATGGCTGAAATGATAGAGAGTTAGCCTTGAGTAAAAAAAACCTAAGGGACAGCCCCCAGGTCCTGAGTTAATGCTCCAGTAAGGGCAATCCCCAAAGGGAATTATAAATACTGTAATGCAAGCCAAGCCTCATCCTTAGTTTCCATATTAGTTGGAATAGTAAGTAGGCTTTTATGAACTAGGTTAAGAACCTAACACTTTTTGTACAGCTGAAGTCCTAAGTTTTAAGCAAAAACACAATTTTATAAGATAACTTTGTATGAATTGAGAAGAATATTTCCTAGTGTTTAGTGAAATATTTAATGCAGCTGCCGGTTCTTCCTGGGTGTGGAAATAAAATCATTTGAGAAGTACTTAGCATAACTGGGACTGAAATCTTAGAGTAAAACTGGAAGGCATCCTGAACTGAGGGCCTGGGTCCAGGATGTGTATTAGTCGGATAGGTTTGCAGTAGTTCCTTGCTGGGGCCACACTCATGATTAAGTAAAGGAAAATCATGTTCCTGACCAAAGATCCATCATGATTGAAATAGGGACAGGTTGAGGGACAGGATTCAGCTTAATAGGGAAAGAAAGCGAATAGGATGTGCATCTGAAAATGCCTGGGTTGGAAAGGAAGGTAGAAAAGGTTGAGGGAGGAATCAGTTATGCCCAATGAAGTTTAGTAGTGAACAGAACTCTTAAGCTGATAACCATCCCTGTGGGGGAGCAATAACAACTGGACAGAGAGGAATAGAACAGTGAGGTAGAAGGCAGGAACATAGGAAGTCGGAAATTAAGAGGTGGTGTATGGAGAGAGTGCTAGAGCTTCATTTAATTTCCTGAATTGCTTTTGAATTGCACTTGTGTGAATGGACCAGTTTTTCCCTTGTAGAGTAGCATTCATCTTAAGACAGAAATACCGTTACATGTATGTACAGTAAAAGATTTAGCAAACCAGACTCCTCCATAAATTTTCTCACTTAAGTAGCATTACAGTTCTTTATAGCATGTTAGTCCAATAGTTTCAAATAATGAAAATAAGACGGGCGCCAGTGGTTCATGCTTGTAATCCTACCTACTCAGGAGGCTGAGATCTGAAGATCACAGTTCAAAGCCAGCCGGGGCAGTAAAGTCCGTGAGACTCTTTATCTCCAGTTAACCACCAGAAACCCAGAAGTGGTGCTGTGGTTCAAGTGGCAGAGTGCTTGCCTTGAACTGAAGAGCTGAGGGACAGCGCCCAGGCTTGGATTCAAGCTCCATGACTGACAAAAAATAAAAATAATAATGAAAACAAAGCTGCAAGCCATTGGAGAAATAATGTACAAGTTGACTCATGTAATATATGGCAATGCTAGGAGTCAAACATTTCACCCTTATTGTAACTTGAGAACACAGTCTATTCTTTCCAGTGGTGTTTTAGAGAGTGGAATATCCATTTGGCCTTTATCTCTAAGGCCTTCACCATGCCTCCAGTCTTTTTAAGTGGGAGTCCCTTGGAAAAAAGAAAGGAGATGGTACTGTGCATCCTGACATCTTCTCAGAAGAGATCAAGGCCTTCCAGGTGAAATGTTTATAGTAGTTTATAGTGGTAATGATGAGAAAACATGAGAATGAATCAAATGCCAGTGCTGAAGTGAGGACATGGTTACATTCGATCCCAATAAAGCTCTATAATTAAAGTCCCTGCTGGCTGACCCTAGTGTGCAAATCTGTCTCCATACTGTCAAGTGGGGTTTCCCTTATGTCAGCCATCAGTGAGAGCCAATAGCCATTGGTTGTTTTCAGAAATAAATATACTATTTTTACTCTAACTCGTACAAACCGACAGGGAGGGAGGAAAGAAGGGAGGGAAACAGAGAGACAGAGAGATTGAGATTGGGATTTCCATCCATGAGGTGCCATGGAAACTTAATGAGAGGCTTATATGTGTCCAGAATACATACCACCCTAGAAACTGGCTGCCCCATTAAATTAGCACAAGAACTCAGCTAAATGCAATATTACTGCTTCTTTTGCTCAAGGCTAGCACTCTACCACTTTGACCCACAGCACTACTTCTGGATTTCCAGTGGTTAATTGGAGATAAGTTTCACAGGGACTTTTCTGCCAGGCTGGCTTCAAACTGAGATCCTCCTGAGAATCTAGGATTACAGGCATGAGCCAATGGTTCCCAGATTCTCTGGTAGTTTTATTTATTTATTTATTTTTTTTTTGGGGGGGTCTGGTCATGGGGCCTGAACTCTGGGCCTGGGCACTGTCCCTCAGCTCTTGAGCTCAAGGCTAGCGCTCTTCCACTTGAGCCACAACGCCACTTCCGGCTTTTTTCTTTTTGCTTATGTGGTGCTGAGGAATCGAACCCAGGGCCTCTGGCATGCAAGGCATGCGCTCTACCACTGAGTCACCTTCCCAGCCCTTTCTGGTGTTTTAAAGTGTTGTGGAGTCTTTCATTTGTTCACTTACATTACCAAGGATGCAACCCAGACCTATGCATACTAGACAAGTACTTTGTCACTCATCTACTTCCCCATGAGTTTTAAAGACTTGATGAAGGTATATAGTGTATATTTAACTTTGAACTGTTGTTTTAGTGCAGATTTATAATTAAGCCTGCCCTGACCACCTCCGCTTATTAAATTTAACCATTTCCTCTCCCAGTTTTGTAGAGGTCCTATTCTTTTCTAAACAACAACAAAAAAGGTCTGTTGACAAATACACATGTATCCTTACCATTGTATACTTCGTGGAAAAAATATAACAAATATAGAAAAATAGCCAGGTGCTGATGGCTCACACCTGTAATCTGATCTACTCAGGAGGCTGACATCAAGGATCCCTGTTCAAAGCCAGCTCAAGCAGGAAAGTCCTTGAGACTCTGATCTCTAGTTAACCACCAAAAAACCAAGTGGCACTGTGGCCTGAAGTGGTAGAACCAGTAGCCTTAAATCCAAAGAACTCAAACCCTGAGTTCAACCCCCACAGACATAGAACCCCAAAAAGAAATAGAAATGCATAAACTTTATACCCTAAGCATATGTGTGTGTGCGCATGTGTGCATGTGTGCGTGCGTGCGTGCGTGTGTGTGTGTGTGTGTGTGTGTGTGTGTGTGTGTGTGTGTGTGTGTTGCTTTCCCAGGTAATTTGGAGGCATTTATGAAAAAGAGCTAGATAGTTTAGAATCACAAAATACTTATTTTATTGGAGCAAAATGCTATTACAGTTAGATTCTTCCCATAGTACTCTTTGCTAAACTTGTTTTTTCTTTATTTTTAGGGCTATGAAGGCTCTCTTATAAAGCTTACGTCTAAGCAGGTAAGGTTTTAATCTTTTTTTTTTTTTTTTTTTTTGTCGATTGTGGGGCCTGTACTCTAGGCCTGGGTGCTGTCTCTCAGCTCTTCAGCTCAAGGCTAGTGCTCTACCACTTGAGCCACAGCACCACTTCTGGCCTTTTCTGCTTATGTGGTGCTGAGGAATCGAACCCAGGGCCTTATGCATGCAAGGAATGCACTCTACCACTGAGCCACCTTCACAGCTACAGAATTTAGATGTCTACAAGAAACTTTTCCTACATTCTTTTTTATTTTTCCCCTTTGGTCATGGGACTTGAACTCTGGACCTGGGCGTTGTCCCTGAGCTCTTTAGCTCAAGGCTAGTGTTCTACCACTTGAGCCACAGTGCCACGTCCAGTTTTCTCAGTGGTTTATTGGAAATAAGAATCTCACTGAATTTCCTGCTCGGGCTGGCTTTGAACCATGATCCTCAGATCTCAGCTAGGATTACAAGTGTGAGCCAGCAGTATACTCCTAACACATTCATTCTCTTAAATTTTAATTTAGATTTGATTTTTCTGTTGTTGCTTTAAAATTAAAGATGAGATAGATTAGGAATTCACACAGGGAAGTGATATGTAATTCTATAGTCTTTGGCTAGGATGTTTGGGACTATCTAAAAAGCAACCCACACATTCCTCCAGACTGGCTTGTGAATTCAAAGGAAGGATAATAAATTACTGGCCAAATCATTTGTACTCCTCACTTTTTCCTATTTCCTTTTATGAGATTCAATAGGCAAACTTTTACAATCGTTAGGATTATCAGATGGTGAAGATTTATTCTGACTCTGATCAGGCAGAGTCCCAAGTCTAACATGGAACATGGAAAGTACAGAATAAAGCTGGTAATTATTGCCTCTAATGGTTCCTTCAAGTCTCTTGAAGACTAGCTACGTGCTTAAAATTTTTTTTTTTCTTTAAATTGAGCACTTGGCATACTTTCATCCCCCTTGATTCATCAGAAATAAGCTAAATCACAGACATCCTGCTAGTCCCTAAAACCTGGCATCCAGTGGGATTATGCCTGTACTTGGGACAATATGCTTTCATGCCTAATTAAACACCGAATTTTTTTTAAAGGCATCCTTTGGGATTCATGCACTCACTGAATAGTGCTTTTACCATTGTGTCATCATATTCCTTGCACTTAAAGTATGCCTAAAGGTGATTTGCTTTCCTTTCCATTTTAAAAGATGAAGAAACTGAGGGACAGCGAATTTGATTTAGGAATGCAGAGCCTCTCTGACTCAAATTTTCCTCAATCCCCTTATTCACTGCTGCTCACCTTCCAATCACCTGTAGATTTGCTTCTCTAAATCCCCGGCTGTGCCCTTTAAGAACTACCCTCACCGTCCCTATGATTGGTGTTAGAAATTTGGTTAAGCCTTTGAGTCATGATTTTTTGGGACTGCTTTTCTTATTTCTGCCCATTGCTTAGGGGAGTTCATTTCTTTATGTTAGCTGTTCAGTTTGAGATCACTCTTGATCTGGAAAAGCAGACATTGCCTGATCTTGGTCACTCCATAGTTGCCTTTCTTTCCACAGCCCGTAGGTTTTGTCAGTTTTGACAGTCGCTCAGAAGCAGAAGCTGCAAAGAATGCTTTGAACGTAAGTAGTCTCTGATGGGTTCATCATGAGGGGCTTTTTTGGGTGTGGTAAGAAATGGAACCTTTTTACATCAGAGATTAGATGGAAAGAATATGACCACTCAGACCTAAGTAGTGCTCTCAGGAGCTTTCTCTGGGGATTGAGAGCAGATGTACAATTTACTTAAACTCTTGGCTTTTCTGCAGCTTTTACCCCAAAATATCTAATAATTTAGGTTTTATTTAATCTGGTCCCATCTCACCTATGGTGATGTGTAATTCTGCTTGTTGTCTCCAGAGAGAGCAAGTAGCCAGGTTATCTTTGTCCTCTACATGGATAATCTTCATGTTTTCTTCATGTTGTTTGTCTTTTTAGTTGTTTTTTAAACCAGATCATAGTTTTTATTTGGCTGATTAAGAATTTCCATATCATGCTTTTTATCTTACATTTTAATACAATAAAAAGTAATTGAGTGGCAGAATAACTTGTATGACATTTGGCTTGTAAGCATTTCTTTCTGCCATATATTTTGCCAGAGTTCTTTTAAGTAGATATTCTCCACCTTTGGAATGTTAAAACACAAAACAACCTAACGATGATAACCAACGGAAAGTAGAAGGAAATGAAATTTATTTCTTGTTGCTGGCAACTGGTCTTTGAGTTAGAGGCCTGAGTCAGGCCTGGCTTTAGGATGTTTCAGTCTTTTGGCCTAAGCAGCTATGATTAAGTGTTGACTAGAACAGCGCAATGTTTAGGAGCTTCCTACTAAGCAAGTGGCCACTTGTATATAGCGTCATTGTGATGGTTTCTGGGAACTTCTGGTCTTTGTGTTGCTCGGTAACTGTAAGTAGCTTCTAGCTGTTCCAAGCAGACCAGAAGAGGAGCATTGTTGGACCTAATAATTTTAGAACTTGGAGTCACAGGGGAGAGCCTTTATATGAGTGTTTGTTTGACATAATGCTGTCATTGTGACCTAATCTTGAAAGGGTTTAGGCTACAAAACCAAAAAATATGAATACCCTCCAAAAAAAAGTAAATTTAACATACCAGGATTGCAGAACCTCCCAAAACATCCAGAATTTCTCCTCATTTGGGTAAATGACATCTGGTCATAACTACTGCAGCTTGCATTCAATGAAATGTGAGCCAGTTACTGAGTACCACTAGTACACAGTGAAGGGCATGGAATTTTTTTTTTCCTTTTTACAAGTCCAGGGCCTTGAACCTTGGGCCTGGGTGCTATCCCTGAGCTAGCTAGCTTTCTTTCTTTCTTTCTTTCTTTCTTTCTTTCTTTCTTTCTTTCTTTCTTTCTTTCTTTCTTTCTTTCTTTCTTTCTTTCTTTCTTTCTTTCTTTCTTTCTTTCTTTCTTTCTTTCTTTCTTTCTTTCTTTCTTTCTTCTTTCTTTCTTTCTACACAAGGCTATCACTGGAGCTATAGCTCCACTTGCATCTTTTTTTTTTTTGGTCAGTCGTGGGGCTTGAACTCTGGCCCTTAGCTCTTCAGCTCAAGGCCAGTGCTCCAGTGCCACTTTTGGTTTCTGGTGATTTATTGGTGATGAGTCTTTTGGACTTTGCTACCTGGGCTGCCTTTGAACCTCGATCTAAAGATCTCTGTCTCCTGAGTTGCTAGGATTACAGTGCTTGGCCACTTGCATCGTTTTGGGGGCTGCTTAATTGGAAGTAAGAGCCTCACAAACTATAACCATTTTGTAAAGCAACTTTATATAACAATTAAAAATTTTTTTAACACCCGAGGGGCTAGGAATGTAGCTTGGTGGTAGAGTGTTGAATCATCAGCTCTGAAGAGAAATCGTTAATGATTTTTGTGTTACATGGATACAACCAGAATTTCCTGAATATAACTGAATTTTAAAACCACAAGTTCTATTTAGGCAGCTTTTTTTGTTTGTTTGTGTTTGCTTTGTTTTTCATTACAACTTAGGCAGCTATAGAAATGCAGACATGTCTGGGCCATTGTTCTTACAAGGAAGAAACAGTTGAACTTTGTTCACAAAATGTGCTCTGCTTGCCTTGCTTTTATTTCTGGTGTGTTTATAAAGATGCTACTGACTCACTGAAGAACAGTAAGCCTTTACAATGATCTGTTTTCTAGCAAGGCAACATTTCCTTAGGAGTAAATGGATTGTTTTGTGTAGGGGTGGGAGAAGTACTGAGTTTTGAACTTTGGGGGCATTGCCTTTATTACTCTGATATTCTAACAATAGGGCCATGCCTCTATCCTAGCTTTTTTCTGGTTAGTTTGGATATGAAATCTAGCTAACTTGTCTGCCTGGGCTGGCCTCAAATTCTCTAGATCTCAGCCTCCTATATAGCTTAGGATTACCCATGTACTTGTACTCATTAGTTTCTAGCTAGCTTGGAGCTTTCTTGCTCATCTGCTCGCCCACCCACACCCACTCTCCTTCCCTCCCTCCCTACTTGTTTTGTTTTTACTGGCCCTGGGGCTTGAACTCAGGGCCTGGACACTGTCCTTGAGCTTCTCTGTGCTCAAGGCAAGTGATCTACCACTTGGGCCACAGTACCACTTCTGGCTTTTTCTATTTATGTGGAGCAGAGGAATCAAACCCAGGGCTTCATGCATGCTAGGCAAGCGCTCTACCACTACACCCCATTCCCAGCCCCTAGTTTGTGTTAATAAAGGCTAATAGTGACAAGCTGTCTCCTTCCTTATATACTAAGTAGAGCTCAATAACACAGTTATGAATTTTCATCTTCGGGGGTTTTACTCACGGAGGCCTCCATCACAACTGACCCCAGACCACTGTCGCGTGGTCTTAAAGCCTAGAAGTTGTTAATCACCTTGCTCTCGGCTCTTCCTTCTCTCTGTAGCAGACCCACTGTCCTCTGCTCATTAATTTTGGTGGCTACTTTGGAAGCACCTCCAAATAAAAGCACTCTAATTCTGCTATGAATTGAAGGAGAATTGTACTTACTTAACTGTGGAGTAATGAGTCTAGGCTTTCAGCTTCTCAGAGCTGAGCTACTGGCTGGTCTTCACATTTTTTAATCTTTCATATGTAAAGCAATTGGAAGCCTTGTATACGTTAGAAACTGATGTCTTAGCTAGGGAAACCAACCTAGAGAGGATGAGTGAACGAGCCGGCTAGGGGAAGGTATGGTGATGCAGCCAGGACTCAGTCCTGTCTTGTTTTGCACAGCATCTTGCTGCTGCTTTTGTTATGGAATGTTGCTACATTTTTCCTAGTGGCAATAATAGACTACACATTGTCAGGACAAATGGCCACCATAAAGTTTGGTATCTGATGGTGGGAGAAGGTCTTCCCTCTGGAGAGAAAACAGGCCCACTTGATATGTATCTTCCCTGTGACTACCTAACATATTCCGTCTCTTTTTCAGGGTCATGTTTTCTAATTGATGAGTTAAAAACCTCTTGATGCAGTGATCACAAAATTTTCTCCTGTAGTGTCACGTATCCAGTTTTTCTTCAAAGCTTTCCCTTAAATTCCCTTAGGGAGAGCTTAGTGTTGTAATGTTTTGTTTTATTCCACTGTTAAGAAACTTAAGCCCCGATCCAGGAAATCTCTTTATATAGAATAGTTCTCAGAGCTGGGACCGGCTTCTCCATGTTTGGAGATTGTCTTCTTGTTGCCATTCTGTCTTGGTTACTGTCTGGCTCAGTTGTAGTGTTAATTGGTCTTTTCCCCAAGTGACTGATTTTTAAATCCTTTTATTTTCTACTAGCTTCAGACTCTGCTTTAGTCAATTTGATATTCTTTTGAAAAGAAATGCTCAGGTTGAATGAAGCGTTAACACTGAACTTTTCTTGGGTTCAAACCTTCTAAAGTAAATAGAGTATCTTATTTTTTTTTTTAGCAGTATCTCCCAAATAAGACTAAGATTAACCCAAACCTAGACTTCAAAAATCTACACAATTAGAAACCACATTCATTCTTTAAACTGCAGAATATCTGGCCTGAGTGAGAAAGAGAGAGAGAGAGAGAGAGAGAGAGAGAGAGTGAGTGTCTGCCCATGCTTGAACGTAGGGTCCTAAGGCTTGAACATATTGCCTAAGTACTGTCCCTTAGCTTTTGTGCTCAAGATTAGTGCTTCATCATTGAGCCACATCTCCTCCACTTCTGGCTTCTTGGGTAGTTAATTAGAGAGTCCTGGGCTTTCCTGCTCTGTCTGGCTTCAAACCATAATCCTCAGCTGTCAGCCTCCTGAGTAGCTAGAATTATAGGTGTGAGCCATCAGCGCTTGCCTCAGATTACTTTTAAGACTTGTTTGTAATTTTGTATGGTATATTAAATACAGTGATACCTGACGTTCACTTTGTTTTTGTCAAAATTCTTGCTTAGAAGTAAATTCTAAAATGAAACCTGGGAAGCTGAGCAGGTTTAAAGGCAAACCTGAACAGATGTGGATATATCATTTCTGGATATTCCTAACAACTGTGAGGAATTCCTGGTAGAAAGCTTGTTTTCATAAGCTAGAATGATTTGCAATTAACAAAGGACAGACATCCCTGCTTACTATAGCTCCATACATAACACATGCACTTGCCCTAGGGTTAGAAATTGCTGAACTCATGTACTTTGAAATATGTGGACTCATGTGTGTGATACTGTGTTTGTGTGTGTGTGTGTGTGTGTGTAATTTTGTTACCTTTCCTAACTACCACATTGCTTAGGGTAGTGCAGTTGTGTGCTTGCTTTCAAACTCTTCTCATTGATCTGTGATTTTTTTTTTTTAAGTCGGTCACGGGCTTGAACTCTGACCCTGAGTACTGTCCCACAGCTCTTCAGCTCAAGGCTAGTGCTCTACCACTTGAGCCACAGAACCACTTCTGGTTTTCTGGTGGTTTATTGGAGATAAGAGTTTCACAGTTTTGGGCTGGGAAATTGGCTCAGTGGTAGAGCGCTTGCCTTGCATGCCTGAGGCCCTGGGTTCGATTCCTCAGCACCACATAAGCAAAAAGAAAAAAAGCCGGAAGTGGCACTGTGGCTCAAGTGGTAGAGCGCTAGCCTTGAGCTGAAGAGCTGAGGGACAGCGCTCAGGCCCAGAGTTCAGGCCCCACAACCGGACCCCAAAAAAAAAAAAGTTTCACAGTTTTTCCTGCCTGCACTGACTGGCTTTTAACCGTGATCCTGAGATCTCAACCTCCTGAGTAGCTAGGATTACCGGCGTGAGCCACCGGCACCCGGCGATCTATGTGATTTCTAATTGTCAGTACATTATATCCTAAATAGTATGAAAAGAAATTTATTGGCTGAGCATGGTGCCAATATTCCCAACCTTTAGGAGGATAAAGCAGGAAGATCAACTCAAGTTTGAGGTCAGCATGGGTTTCATAACCTATAACAAACTAAAAACTTTATTGAACGATACCATTTGTATACCATGTAATGCATACATTTAGAGTTAAAATTCAGTGAGTTTTGGTGTGTTAACAATATCAATTTTATATTTTCTAAATTGTCATGTTACAGTTCTTAATTATGTAATTAAATAAAGTTATGTGATTACATAAAATTTAGTACATTCACCTTGTTGTACAGCTACCACCAAAATATTTTCATTAACTCAAGCAAACTGTTGGTATTGCCTCCTCCTCTTTCTGTCCTTTTTCTGTGAATTGTCTCTTCTAAATATTGAAGTGTTTCTATTTTTGGCCTTTTTTTTATAGCAAAATGATTTTGGAAGGCAGTATTGCTTAAAACTTCTATTTCTTTTTTTAAAATATTTTCAGTTCTGGGAAATCAAACCCAGTCTCTCTCATAAACTGGGTAAACGTTCTATCACTGACTTCACAAATGTTGTCATTTCTTTTATAGCTGAATAGAATTCCATTCTTGGATTGTGTACATTTTGTTTACTCATTTATTGAGGAACACTTTGATTGTCTCTCTCCTTTGGCTATTGTGAATAATGTCTCAGTGAACATCATTACTATAAAGAAGCTTATGTCAGTGCCGAGGCCCAGAGTTCAAGCCACTGGACCAGGAAAATAAGTAAAAATTTCAACTCTTAGCAAGATGCTGGTGGCTCACACCTGTAATCTTAGCTACTCAGGAGTCTGGGATCTGAGGATATAGTTCAAAACCAGCCCCTGCAGAAACTGAGACTTTATCCCCAATTATCTATCCAAAAACTGCAAGTAGAGCTGTGGCTCAAAGTGGTAGAACACTAGCCTTGAGCAAACACACTAAGGGACAGTGTTCTGAGTCCCTAGATGAGATTTGTTAATTTTATGCCAAAATTCTCACATGTGAAATGGAAGTCTTGTTCACTTCTAAAGTAAATCATTAAGCAAAATATTTGCCAGTCCTCTAAACATTACCAATACCACGAATATTGTTTCATGGCCAAAGTGTGAAGCCATCATGTACTCTTCAGTCCTACTGAATGCCAGGGCAGGGTAGGCACTAGCCACATGTAGACCTTTTGGCTTTTGTTAGATATCTGCCTGTCAGTCTCTCATTTCTTGTATTATCCGTTTTCCTGACAGCTGTGCAAGGTAGGACTATTTTTTTTGTGTGTGTGGGGGTGGTCAGTCCTGGGGATTGAACTCTGGGCCTGGGCACTGTCCCTCAGCTCTTCAGCTCAAGGTTATCACTCTACCACTTGAGCCATAGCTCCACTTCTGGCCTTTTCTGCTCATGTGGTGCTGAGGGCCTCATGCATGCAAGGCAAGCACTCTACTGAGCCACCTTCCCAGCCCAAGGTAGGACTTTTGATCTTAACATTTAGATAGCTTATGTGATTAGGTAAACTCTTTGCATCAAGCAAACTTTGCCTAAATACAAAGATCCAGATGGCCTATCTCAGCGTTAGACCCCATGTCAATGTGTTTCTTATCAGTTTTTAAAGTTTTTCTCCATGTTTCTCTTAAGCCTGATGCTCAGAGTGTTTGAAGAGACCCAATTAATGAAAACCCAGCTGGGAGTTTGAATGGGAAGGTCATAGGACTCCCAGATGAAATCATGAGCTCGATCTAGTGTTTATTTCTTGTTTCTGTTTATGACTGCTTACTCTTGACTCATGGGGTTTTAAGGCAGCCATTTGACCTCATGAGGTTGAGGACTAGGCCTGCCCTTCTGAATGAACCCTGTGATGTGGGGGCTTTGCGGGCCCTTCTCTAGTTCTTAGCAGTGTGAGTTTGCTTGTGGCACTGAAAAACAACCTATTCCTTCCCCTCCCCCACATTTGAAATAGGCTTACTGTGCAACTAACATGACTAATAACCCACAGACAGTTTCTTTCAAAGTACTAGGTAGCCAGGTGCTGGTGGCTCTTGCCTGTAATCCTAGCTATTCAGGTGACTGAGATCTGAGGATCAGGGTTCAAAGCCAGCTCAGGCAGAAAAGTCCCCATGAGACTCTTATCTCCAATTAGCCACCCAAAACCCAGACGTGGAGCTGTAGCTCAATGTGTTAGAATGTTAGCTTTGAGCCAAAGCGCTCAGGAGGACAGCACCCAAGCCCTGAGTTCAAGCCCCACAATTGTCCCCCCCTCCACACTTCCCTAAAAAAGTCCAGGGTAACATGCTAAGCATATCATTTGCTCCATTCTGGGATTTGGCTAATTTTTTTTTCATTTGCTTTCATTTCTTTATGCTGGACCTTCATCACCATTGTTATTAAATCTCCCTAGGATAGATGGCACAGCAAGTAATTTAAGGTACAGGTGCCAGGCCTATTATCCCAACATCCAGAGGGAGATTGAGAGAGAAGGATCACAAGTTCAAGGCCAGCTGGGGCTACATAATGAGACTTTTTTTGTTTTTTGTTTTTTTAACATGCTGAAAGAAATAAAGGTGTATTCTACCTACCTACCCTACCTATCTACCTACCTACCTACCTACCTACCTACCTATCTACCTATCTACCTTCCTACCTTTTATTTTTGTCCAAGACCAGGATTCAACTCAGCATCTGATACTTTGGCCCTTTGGCTAGTGCTATACCAACTAAGCTATGCATCCCACCCTTCAGGTACATCTTTTTTTTTTTTTAAGTGTGAAGAATTTAAATCGCTGGTTAGACCTTACCAAAAGAAGTTTTAAGTGAACTATTTTCGTTTTGTTAGAGGAAGCTGGAAAAAGCAGCACTAGTGAGAATCTCTATGGAAGTTGGGAGAAGGACTAGTTCCCAGAAATGTTAGAATCATCTTTCTTTCCCCAGGGAAGTAGGCAGGAAGAACCCGAGGTTCTCATGCATAGACTGGTATATGTCCTCGTGTGGAGATCGCAAGTTCACTCAGTGTTTCTCCAGAGAAACAGCCTGATAGGACCTGGCTATGTGAAACAGCTCTCAGAATTTTCATTGTGGTCTTTTTGATTTGATCTATTTGCTTAAACATATTTAAACTGCACTTCAAATATGATAGCCTTGTTTGATTTTGCATTTTCTCTGAGTGTTTTTGTTTTGTTTTATTTTGAGGTATTTCAGTAAATGCTGAGAATCTAATTTCCCTGGGTTGGTTTTGTGTGTAGTACATTATGTATGTGTGCCAGTCCTGGGGCTTGAATTTAGGACTTGGGCAGTATCCCTGAGCTTTTTCTGCTCAAGACTACTGCTCTACCACTTGAGCCACAATGCCAATTCCGATTTTTGAGTGGTGAATTGGAGATAAGAGTCTTTCAGGGACTTTTCTACCCAGGCTGGCTTTGAACTGCAATCCTCAGATCTTAGCCTCCTGAGTAGCTAGAGTTACAGGCATGAGCCACCAGTGCCGGGCTCATTTTGGTGCCTTTAAATGCTAGTTTTGTTGTTCTGTATTACCTGTTGGCAAGTGACCAATCACACCATCACAATGAAGAGATGACCTGCGGCTCCATTTCACACATTGGCTTAATGTTTCTGATCATCTATAAGGAGTTGAACTTGAAGTCTTTAACCTGTAAATTGCATGCACTAGAACATTTTTAAATCTTGATACATAGGGTAGGACTTTACTCCCTGAAAGTAGAACCATGTGTTTTCACAGGACACTTGTCAATTACTGTACTTGGATAGTATATGCAGTAGATGTTTTCTTACTTTATAACTAGTGGTACTTTTTTTTTCTGTCTTACTAATTGCCCTACAAATATATGATAGTTTTACAGGACTACATTAATTGATTTTCTTCAAAATAACCAAATCTGTGTTGTGTCACTGAGCATCCCCCTGGCACTCAATTAATATTTCCTTTTTTTTTCTTTTCACCTTTTTTTACTGTGAAAATACCATACAGAGGGGTTACAATTAGATGAGCAAGGTAATGAGTACATTACTTATCAAGCATTATTGCCTCCTCCTTTGTTTCCCCTTCCCATCCCTTCCCATCTCCCTCTCCCCCCACTCCCCTTTCCTCCCCTCCTCCCACGGCCAAAGTTGTAAAGTTCGTTTTTCCCATCTTGTACATCTCATTGTTGCAATGGATCCACCTGTGTCCCTATTTAAACAATTTGTTATTTCCCTTCCCCTCCCCAAAGTATACCAACATTAAATACAGTGAAAACAAGGGGTTATACATACCGTGGGGGAGGGACATACAAAACAACAAAGAAATACCTTATAAATATGTTAGAAACAATAGCAAGAAAGAAAAAAAAAACATTTGAGTCCTATCTTGGGGTTCATTTCCCCTAACATCAACTTATCTGACCGTTTCTGCTTATCTCAGACATATGCTAGTTATTGCAAATAAGGGAAACCATGGGACCTATGTTTCTTTGGGCCTGGCTTACTTCACTTAATATAATTTTTCCAAGTCTTTCCATTTCCTAACAGATAGGGCAGTGTCATTCTTTCTGATGGAGGTGTAGAATTCCATTGTGTATATATACCACTTTTTCTTGATCCATTCATCTACTGAGGGGCATCTGGGTTGGTTCCATATTGTGTCTATGGTGAATAATGCTGCAATAAACATAGTTGTGCTGGTAGCTTTAGTATGGTCTTGTTTTGATCATTTGGGTAAATGCCCAAAAGTGGGATTGCTGGGTCATAGGGTCAGGTAATATTTCTTATATGTAAAATAAATATGTGAGAAAAAAAGAGTAAATGTTCCTAGAATATGAACAGTAAATGGACTAAAGGTGTGGCTCAAGTAGAACTTCTGCCTAGAATATTTTTTAATTACACTTAGTACATAGTAAATATGAATAGTAGGAATAAGACAAAAGTAAATTCTAATGAATATGACAACTCTTTAATGTCTAATTCTA
The DNA here is from genome assembly GCF_019054845.1 of Dipodomys spectabilis. Classification (NCBI taxonomy): domain Eukaryota; kingdom Metazoa; phylum Chordata; class Mammalia; order Rodentia; family Heteromyidae; genus Dipodomys; species Dipodomys spectabilis. Next base: position 6,839,343 of record NW_024870686.1, on the reverse strand, counting down.
AAAAATTGATATAAAAAATTTTTACTTCTAGGGCTGGGGAGGTGGCTCAGTGGTAGAGCACTTGCCTTGCATGCCTGAGGCCCAGGGTTCGATTCCTCAGCACCACATAAAGAAAAAGGCCGGAAGTGGTGCTGTGGCTCAAGTGGTAGAGCACTTGCCTTGAGCTGAAGAGCTGAGGGACAGCGCCCAGGCCCAGAGTTCAGGCCCCACGACCGGACCAAAAAAAAAAAAATTTTTTTTTTTACTTCTAAACTGTTAGTTTAGGAATAGAGTGGCTACCAAGCAACCTCAAGATACTAAGTTCAAATCAGAATACCACCAAAAAAAATTGTTTTCTGTAGACAACAGGGTGAAGACTGGTGTAACCTTAACTAATGCTGATAAATAACCTTAAGCTTTGCCCCCCCCCCCCCACCCCCTAGTTACTGTGTGCCCAATTTTCAGAATTAAAAGCCAAAAATTCTTCATAATTACAGTCAGGTAGAAATTTTCTCCTATAAGCTGGTATTTTATATAGATATTTTAAAATTAGGACTTTAAAACAGAACCCCCTCACACGGAAAATTGATGTATAATTTCTCATAGAACTTTGGCATTCATGTGAAAGGCAAATGTAATGATGTCCAAATAAAGGAACATTATAGAGAAGAAAAACTCCTCCATAAAAAGCATAGAAGCCAGCTGCCCATGGCTCACGCCTGTCATCCTAGCTAGAAGGCTGAGATCTGAGGATCACAGTTCAAAGCCAGCCCGGGCAGAAAAGTCAATGAGACTCCAGAAAACAGGAAGTAGCGCTGTGGCTCAAGTGGTAGAGCACTTGCTTTGAGCTGAAGAACTGAGGGACAGAGCCTTGGCCCAGATTTCAAGCCCCATGACCAACCAAAAAAAGCAGACCAGATCATGAATGAGAATTTGGTGATTTGTATTGTAGAATGCTAAACAAAGGGTATAACTAATGGAAGAAAGGCTTTTAGAGTTAGGGAGATACTTCATTTTCTAACACGTCCTGATAACTTAATTTATCTCTAAGGATGTTTACCCCAAATAGTGGAAACACACTCAGATTATCATTTTTAAAAATTGACCAATCAAAGTAAATATTTTTTATGTTCCATTAGAATGGTTTGTGTATTTGTATATAACACCAAGTTTGCACCTATCAAAAGGTGCTAAGTCTCCTAACAAAGGCTTAAGTGGATGGAGAAAAGTGAGAGTTTTGTTGTTGTTGTTTTTTTTGTTGTTGTTGTTGTTGTTGTTGTTGAGAGCGTCTGCCTTTTAAGTGCTGGAATTGTATAAACTTGTACCAAGCCTGGCCCCCAAGTATGTCTTCTTGATAACCAGTTTTGAAGTTGTCAGAATTGACTGATTTGGTTCTGACACTTGGGACTCTTAACCCTCAATTTTCTTCCTTTCATTACAATTGATCATTCCTGCCTCAACTGGCATAAGGATCAAATTAAATGAGATGCACATTTTTATAACCACTGGCATTCAATATAATGAAAGCCTTGGTGCCTAATGATGATGATAGTCTTCACAAAGTTTTGGTTTTTATTTCTAAAGTACCTTTTCCTGACAGAATACTTTAAGAATAATGTTTGTGGTATCCCAAATTCTTGAATATTTCTGAATATTAACTTCAAATTAATGGCTAATTGATGTAGCTGTCCTTCTTGTAGTCCTTTTGGTGGTGGTGGGGGGTGGGGGCAAGATAGAGTTGCAATTGAGTCCTTAATACTCTCAAAAGCTATTGTAAACCAGACACTCTGGTGAGTGTTTATTCTGTCTCATTATTCTGTCTCTCTTTTACCATTCCAAATTCCAATTGATTCTCTATTTACACCTCCATTCATTTAGCTGCCAGGTGTGTGTGTGTGTGTGTGTGTGTGTGTGTGTGTGTGTGTGTGTGTGTGTGTGTGTGTGTGTGTGTGTGTGTGTGTGTGTGTGTGTGTGTGTCTATGTGTCTGTGTGTGTGCTCGCGTGTGCACGCCCATGCGCAAGACAAGGCTTTTTGTGGAGAATGAATTTCTTTTGTAGAACATGAACAGTGGGATCACAATGTTGCATAGAGGGGGGAGGGAGAACTCTAAGTTGAGTTGCTTAGAGGTGAGATGTGTTTGCACCATTTTGTTTTGGCTTCCTGTGCAACACAGGAAGTACTTTGCAGAGAACTTCCTCAGTTTGTACTTGACTGTTTACATTCTTTTCAACTAAGTGCAGATTTGGGATTGGAAGGAAATTTGTAGGCTATTTCACCGTCTGGGCTAGAGGTTTTTAAAATTAGTCTTAAAGGTCTAGAGCTGTCGCTCAGTGGTAGAGCACTTGCCCCCCTTGTATAAGGATCTGAATTCAATCCTCAGCATTAAAAAAAGAAAAAAAAGCAAATGTAGGGAGCAATTTCTCTCTTTTTCTGTAATTTAACTGTATTCAGAGATGGCTGTCTCCCACCTCAAGCAAGACAGAACTTTTCTGTGTTGGTGTCAGTGAATGACTTTGAGGAACTGCATTTTAGTTTAATTGGTACTTGTTATCCTTCATGTAGCCACTGGATACAATTCCTTCATTTTAAGGAATTTTCCTCTGGATCCGCAGCTGGAAGATCAGCAATGAGAGTACACATACACTTTGTTCTTCCCCTTGGTTTTTTACTTCATTGACATTACCCAAGCTTGGTAGTATGGACAGTGTGGAAGATTTCATTAGATCCTTTCCAGGTTCATCCCTAGTAAAAAAAAAACAAAACCAAAAACTGGCAGGCAGAAACAGGGCTATAAAAATATCGTGGTCTGGGTATGATCTTTAAATGGAAGTCTCTTCCAAACGGTTTGGAAAGTTCAGGCAACTGCCTTTTTTCACTTGTAGAGTTTATGTCAGCACTGTATTTCTCTCCTTTCCCTGCGGCTTTTCCCTCCTTTCTACACTAGCCACTAATAAAAGCGTAAAGTAAACTTTTCAGGATGATCCCTAAAGCAGATACATAAAGCAAGTTAAGATGGATCCTCAAATAACCTGGTAAGCACTAAGGTAAAGCGAAAAGCAGAATGTGTAAATTATGCTTTCTTAGGCTGCCCACCTCACAATTAGGATTTATCTTTAATAGGATTTTCAACAACAGACACAGACAAACTTGGTGTGTGTTTTCCATTTCCCTCATCTCCCCTCACTTCCACTTGAGCAAGTCTCAGGAGCTCTCCTGCCCAGACTTGCCTCAAATAGTGATTCTCAGATCTCAGTCCCCCCTGAGAAGCTTGGATTACAGGCATGAGCCATCTGGTGCCTTGCTAATCCAAGATACCTTTAAATTAAAAAGCACTTTTATACCTGGCTAAATTGCCTTATTTTGTTTGATGTGAACATAATGTATGTTAGATACTAAAGCAGATCTTTTCAGTAATTAGGAGATTTGTAATTAGTCTTTTCCATGAAGAGCTCACATTGAAACATTAACTTTGACACCAGTAATGTTTTTATCTTAAAAACAAATATTTCCTGAGGACTGTTATTGCCCTTTGCTAATTAGACATTAATATTTTGAAGCTCATCCTTTTCCAGGCCTCCCTGCACTTTGTAATTCACATACACTGCACACACCCTACCACTAAGATATACCACCAGTCTGTATTGATTTTATGCTTTCCTTGTGAGTCTTATTTGCTGGAAGGCAGGTAGCATGGGTAAAGGGCATCACTGTGAAAGGGAAGACTGAATGCAAGGCAAAATCGGGAGGGAGCAAGGATGAACAGCTACAGCCACATTTCATATCTCTGTTTTAAAGATTTCCAAGATCCGCCTCTGTCCATTCCAAAGACATGGACCCTTGTTTACCTTGTAAGTCCTTGGAGTGAAAATGTTAACATCAGGACTCCCAAGTAAAAGAGTGCTGTCTGCACTCTGGCCCACGTTTCTGTGTAATATCTATTTCAAAGCCACACTGTAAAATACTGTTTTAATGGGTTACTGGCTGCATTTGGCTGATTATTCTTCCTAGAGCCCTTTCCTACCTTTGTCAGGGTCTGATTCTTTCAATCATCCTTTTCAATATAGTTTGAGACTGCGGAGACAGAAGTTCAAACAACCCTGCCCTCGTGGCCCTTTGTAAAATAAACTCTCCTTGGCTCTGATTCTGTTGACATATTAAGGATTGAGTTTATAGCTTCTTCAAAGGCCCTGCCATGACTTTATAGTCATCCTATATACTAAGCAGATCCTTCTAAAGCATGGTTACATACACAGGCTGGCTGGCTTTAACAAAAAGGAAATGTATTTTAGTGCACAAGAAATTAATTTAGCTGCAGAAGATGGTCAGGTTGGAGACTTCTGTTACCTCCATTATATGTCATCTTGGTTGTTCTACCAAAGGATTCAGTCTTTACAGTTACAGCCAGGTCCCTGGGAGCTAGTTAAACTGTAGACCAGTAGAAAAGGGCAGGTGAAGCAGGACACACTGAGCTTTCTATGAGGGAAATGAAAGCATGTGGAACTCTACTGCACTAAACTGGGAAGCAGCTCCCAGTCTCCTACTGCTGCTTCTCAGTTGGTGCTGAGTGGGAATGTGATCTCTCTCCTCTACAAGCAATAGAAGCACCTCCTCCAAAAGGAGAAAGGACCTGTAGCAGTTCACATTTGGAGATGTAGCTCTATAGCTGATAAGAAGGGATTAGTGTACATCATTTGCTGTGTATTAATCTTAACTGTTCACTAGAACTCACTGAATTAACCCTATGGGTTCTGAACTATTTTAATTCCCAGCTTACAGCCTAAGAGCTAGGGGGACAGAAAGCTCAGCAGTGTAAGCAGTAATTGAATCCACATACATTCCAAAACCCATACCCATGATTAATCCTCACTGGGAGCCTTTTACCTGCAGGGAGTTTCCACAGAATTGTCTGTGAGCTTGACTTGAGGTGCCTCTTTGATAATTGTTATTGTAACTACAGGTGACAGTACTGCTAAAAAAAAAGTGACTTTCTCATTTCCTCTGCTAAACATTAGGAGGGAATAAGCTACAGTATCGGGGGACAGGAAGGAATTTTCCTCATTTCAGTATTTTGGCAGGTAGATCATTACCTTAGGTGATATACAGGTTTTTCCATGGACATTTGGCTTAGTAGTAAAGGGAGTGTGAAGTTGAATGCCACAGTTCATTCACAGGAATGAAAGTAAAATGCATGAGTCACTGTATTTAAGAAAGTGACCTAGAAGTGGTGCTGTAGCTCAAGTGGTAGAGCACTAGCCTTGAGCTGAAGAGCTGAGAGGGACAGCGCTCAGGTCCAGCGTTCAAGCCCAAACCCTATGACCGACCAAAAAAAAAAAAAAGAAAGAAAGAAAGTGACCTAAGTCCCTGGCTGGGAAGGTGGCTCAGTGGTAGAGTGCTTGCTTAGCATGCATGAAGCCCTGGGTTCGATTCCTCAGTACCACATACACAGAAAAAGCCAGAAGTGGCGCTGTGGCTCAAGTGGTAGATGCTAGCCTTGAGCAAAAGAAGCTCAAGAACAGTGTTGAGGCTCTTGAGTTCAAGCCCCAGGACTGGCAAAAAGAAAAAAAAAGAAAGTGACCTAGTCACTAAAACCTATTTACTTCAGCCCCAGCATGGTTGAGGAATGCAATTGCACTTCTTTGTCATGGCCAGCCTCCTTCTATAATAGTACTCAGTGACCGTAGCTTGTTTATTAATATGATTAGAAAGAAAAATTAATGTATGCTGCAAATTATAGATGGCTCTGTGGAAATATTCTAGACAGGGGACAACACAGTTGTCACTAAAACCATCAAAGCAAGATGGTTTCATTCTATATGGAACACCTACAAGATTATGCACATTTTTCTTGAAAACAATAAACAGGGGATATGGTATCTAGCAATGGAATGCTTCCCTTTACAAGGAATTGAACCTGGATTTATTGTCTAGCATCAGCCCAACTAATTATACCCCAAAAAAAATCTCTTGGGAAGGGGTCTCTTTCTTGAAGTATAACTGTAGCTATCTTCAAGAGGGATGCATAACTTCATCCCCCCCCCTCGCTCCAGTGGCATTTCTTTTTATAACTTCCTTGAATATTTTTATTGTTCCAAATTAACTGTCCAAAAGAATTTCTTTGTAATATTTATATACGTGCATATAATGTACTTTGATCAACTTGATGGAATGCATACTTTGAAGTGAGGATAGTGAACATTAAATCAGATTATTCTAAGGTGAAGCCAGGGCAAACACTTAGAAGTAGTTGGATTAAGAAAAAGAACAAGGCGTAATTGGTCTGATAAGTTTCTCAACGGGCAGTCACCCAGCAGCACACGCTGTTGTATTAACAGTCCTGATGTTTCTGCAAGCAATGTCCTTATTTAGGAAAAGTATGAAATACGGTTTATATCTGACGAATTCTTCCCCTGACATGCTCATTCTTTGTTGAAACCCACATCTACCTGTTCCAGCACAGTGGAAACGGAACAACAGCCTCAATTATTTGCTGCAAACAATGTGGTCTTTGAAAAGCAAAAAAACTTCACAAAACTGTGATGTCCTCCCAGGCACGTACGCGATTGGGGTAATCAGAAGACTTTCTAGATTCTGGCTTGGATTCTACCAAGGCTACCTGGGAATTTTAAGTGCAAGTTTTGACTGTGCTGAGTCTGTATTTTCTCCTCTGTGTAGGGGAGGCTGTTGTCGTTTGAGATAAGGCATTTCTGACAGTGTGTAAGGCCCTCCCCTCCTCCCACAGCATGCCAGTGGGATCTTGAGTTATGTGGAGCCCCCCACCCCCTCACATATCTCCAGATGTTCCTAAGGTTGGGTGAGGAGGCAGCAGACAGAACTACTCAGGGTTGAGAACAAGGAGCTTAGAAAGTCTCATTCACAGTACTCGTAGGTGAGTTTCATGCCTTGTGTAATATTGCCCTCTACTACTTCACCTAGGACAAACTGACCCTATTTTATTTCCTACCACCTTCCTTCTGATACAGATACTAAAACCAACAGGAAATTGAACATTGTAAGTTGTCACTTATGACACAGTAATATGCGCATAAATGATTGAAATTTTCTCTTCAGTTTCAGAATTAGTGAGTTGGAAGAAATTTTTAGGATACTCCTCCTCGACTTTCCACTTTAGTTTTCTTCAGTTTTCAAGTCCTTGTTTTTTATCTATACGTGTAACTAACTCCTGCTCTTCCTTTATCTTAACCTGCTCAGTCAGTAGAGATTGAGGCAGGGCACTGATGGCTGGTGCCTATGATCCTAGCTATTCAGAAAATCGAGATCTGAGGATTGAGATTTGAAGCCAGCCTGGGTATGAAAGTCTGGAGACTCATCTCCAGCTAACCCCTGCTCCCCTTCCCCCCACCCCCCAAAATAAAAAAAAAAGATGCCAAAAGTATTGTGCTTGAGCACCAGTCTCGAATGATAAAGCTGAGGGACAGGGCCCAATGCAGGTGGCTCATGCCTATCATCCTACCTACCAGGAGGCTGAGATCAGCTGGGCAGGAAAGCGTGAGTCTCTTATCTCCAACTAACCACCAGAAAACCAGAAGTGGAGCTGTAGCTCAAAAGTGATAAAGCTCTTGCCTTGAGCAAAAAGAACTGAGGGACAACACCCAATTCCTGTGTTCAAGTCCAATGACAGACAAAAAAGTACGATTCAGTTAGATGATGCCACTGTAATTTGTTTCCAGAAGGAGTTTGCATCAGTCACATCAGGGTCAGCTAAAAAAAAATAATTGCTTTCACAGACTTCCGGGGAGTCTACATTGTGTAGAGTCTATTTTCTGATCTGACTGTCTTATGGATGCTTCTAGAAGAGAAAGCTGATAGTACTCAAACCAAATACATGTTGGTCTCTGCAAGAACTCGGAATATCTCTAAAGTACGCATTGGCGTGCTAGTTTGTGATGGAAAAAGAATTGGTTCTTTCAACTTCATTTCCTTTTATTTTGTCGGGAAAACTTGTCTCCAGGATTTTTTTCCCTTTGTTTATGACCAAAATAGTAGACTTTCACTCTTAGCTCTCTTTTAAAATGTAACAGCATAGATAAATGCAAATGGAAGGACAAAGGAGCAGCACTTCACACCTACTAAGGTGGCTAAAGGAAAAGAGAGTGAGTATAACAAGATTCTGGGAAGGATGTAAAATATGAAGGTACTCATACATAAATAGTGGAGTTCACATTGTCAAGCCGTTTTAGAAAGTAACCATTCCTCATGAAGTAACATAGAATTATTACTTGATCCAGAAACGTCACTCATAGGGAACTAAAAACGCGTTCACAAAGAAATTTTTGTTACCCGTGTTCATAGCAACATTATTCGTAAAAGCCAAAAAGTTGAAATACCCCAATAAATGTGGTATGTCCATACAATAGGCTGTTACTCAGCAATAAAAAGCAACAAAGGAGGGGTGGGAAGGGGAAACAAAGGAGGAGGCAACAATGCTTGATAAGAAATGTACTCATTACCTTGCCCATGTAATTGTAACCCCTCTGTATGGTATTTTCACAATAAGAATAAATTTTTTTAAAAAGCAACAACAAAGTATTGTGGGTTACAACATGGATAAACCTAGAGGACATTATTCATGATGAAAAGAATTCTATGGGGGGAGAAAAACAAAAATTTTTATTTAATTGAAGTACCCAGAATATATAAGCAAGTTTGCAGTGATCAAAAGTTTGTAGAGATTATGCAGGTTGCTGGTTGTTTGAAGGCTAGAAGAGAACAAGGAGAAATGGGAAATAATGGCTTATTGGTACAGAATTTGTTTTTAAGGCACAAGAAAGACTTCAAATCCAGTTTTGTTTGTCTTCTTGGTGGTTGTTTTTGTTGTTGTTAACTTTTTCTTTTTTGTCAGTCGTGGGCCTGAACTCTGGGCCTGGGTGCTGTCCCTCAGTTCTTGAGCCCAAGGCTAGTGCTCTACCACTTGAGCCACAGCACCACTTCTGGCTTTTTCTGTTTATGTGGTGCTGAGGAATAGAATCCAAGGCCTCATGCATGCAAGGCAAGCACTCTATCACTGAGCCACCTTCCCAGCCCTTGGTTGTTTCGAGACCTAAAGTTTCACTCTGTAGCCTAGACCATTCTTGATTAGCTTAAATTACATATGTATGCCACCATGTGCAGCCAAAAGAACTCTGAACATTGTGGTGTATAATTAAGCCACCTACAACCTCTGAGTATGTTGTTTCTACAACAAACAGGGAAACTTGTTCAGCATGTGTAACAATGGATAATAAGAATCATTCTCTTTTACCTTGTCCTGGTCAACTGGGGGGAGAGGACACATCCTGGAGCAGTGCTGTCTGTCTTAGGGACAAACCAAGAGGTTGCTGAGAAACCAGATGGTTGTTTACTTAAAGCCCAACCATGCCATGAGCTCAGTGAATTTGAATCTCAAGGCCTTACAAAGCCTGCAGAGCATCCCCAGAGCATACCATTCTTTTGACTTACCCAAGAGTTGAATGAGTTCTTCCTTCCCCATGGATACCAGTTTATGTTGCCACTGCTTACAGTAATCCATGATGTTGAGTCAACTTTTTTGTTCAGTGCTTGGTAATTTCTGATAATTTGGAAGGAAATCATTTTCCTGCCTCTTCTTCTAGTCTTACTGTACTACCAAGTTACCTTTTAGTATGAGAGCAAAATAAGGATAGGCTGGAGACATGACTCAAGTAATAGAGTGCTGCCTAGTAAGCACGAGACCCTGAGTTAGGTATCCGGTACAGGGAGAGAAGAAGGGAATAAAAATACTATAGAGTCAGACGTGGTCACTGATTAGGACTGCAATGGGAACATGGTAGGGTTACCAACCACATGATGGGACCAGGTTAGGAAACAGCTCTGAATATTTGTTAGTCTCTTCCAAGGAAAGTCTCTTCCAAGGCAGCTCTTAGAGAAATGTGGGTTTTACAATTGTACGAGTAGGTAGGATGATGTTGGGAAAAGGGGAAAAAAAATGAAAAGATGCAGATATTAAGATCCAAACAGGTTATTGTAAAAGAGAATGCATTTTCATACACGTTGTGATCTTAATATTCTCTACATATTTTCCAGTGACATTCTTATTCTGTATTAGAGAAAATTTGTTAAATCTTGTATTAAGCAAAGGGCATTTCTTTCGTTCCTTCGAGGTCTCTGGATCCCACATTGTATAGACCTGCAGTGTGCAGGTTTGGAGTGGGCCATGGAGAAAAGCGCAGTACCATGCTTATTAGAACCAACCAGGGAACCCTGTCAACAGACTGTATTAGATAAAAGCCTTGTATGCTGCTGGTAACTTTCTTTATACAAGTTTATAGATGTTTACAGGTCAATCTTGAATTTCTTGGGAGCTCAAGTTGATTGAAAGGTGACTACATTCGAGAATGGCTCAGGTCAAGAGATAAAGATACAAAACGGAGGAGTCTACCCTTTGTCCTACTCCCAGTTATTTTTGTGGCCCCGTTAAGGAGTCAGTATTTCTCAGCAGTTCTTTACAAGACAAGTTTTAAGCACTTTTTACACTGTCTTAAATCATCCATCTTAGTGAAGCATGTGGCTTATGGCTATCTTCCCTAGGAGAGCAGAGTCTACTTAATGGTGGCTAACTATGTAGCTCAATGCTACAGTGATTGCCTGCCCTGTGTAAGTCCCTGGGTTTAATTTCTAGCACTGAAAAGACCAATAGGATCTACCTATATTGAGACTTCAGATTGGTAGGAGAAGTCAAGCATCAAACATAACTTGGTCCTGAGAATAGGCCCTTCCCTGAGTCTGGCCAGAGCCCTACAGCAGTGTCTGTCACAGCGATTTTAGCTCTAGTTATCTTTCTGTGCTCTCCTTCCCTGTCCTCTCTTGTCTCTATCCAGGGTCAGCTTAGGTTGCCAGAGTTACCTATTCAGTGTCCTGAATAGCTGGGATTATAGGTGCCTTCCACTAAGTTCACTCACTTTACAGTCTTTATTTTAAAACTTTAATGTATTTTAATTAAAAATTGAAAAACATTTAAATGATATTTATAGGTATTTATAAATTACTTAGAGCTTCATTCAAGAGTTTTATCATTTTAAAGTCACAGCAAGTCAGGAACTAGTTAAAATCCTGAGTGCTCAGCTTTTTGACTCAAGTTTATAAAACTTGCTCTTAAACAGATAAAACATAACAGATGAACGGGTTGATAAATCACCTTTTTGGTGCCAGTTCTGGGGCTTGAACTAAGAATCTGGGCACTGTCTCTGATCTTGTTTTGCTCAGGGCTAGGACTCTACCGACCCCAAGTTGAATACAAACAAAAACAAATGAATCATGGTATAATTCAAACAAATAACACACCAGAGATGGGGTGGATAAGGAAAGCTTTTTTCTCCTTCCTGTGTGTTAGAGCTCAAACTAAGGGTTTCAGACATACTTGACACGTGCTTGCCCCATTCGTCATCAACATTTCTTGAACATGTGTGCATATTTTTTTCCCTTTAGAGTCTCATTAATAGTGAATGGTAGCCATTAGTTTTGTGTCTTTTTTCTAGTGGTATTGATTTGCAATTTTGAAACCACTTAATGTACACCTTTGTATTATGCAAATAAGTTAATAGAGTGGATAATGAGAGCTAAAAATCTGTCCAAGGAGTTACCATTATGCCATAGAGAAGGCTAGAGATAACCTTGTGGTGTTAGATTAAATTATTGCTTTCAGTATGAACTTTAATATGTCTAACTGCTGCAGTGAAATAGATGCAAATATGAGAGCATGTGTGTTTGCATGAGTTCACACATGTGTTTACCTGTGTGGGACAATCTGGGTTCCATAATAGATGTTTGTTTCTTAAACTGTCAGAATTGCAAATCCATAAATAGTGACAAGAAAAAGGTACACTTAGTACATACCCAATTTTTCTGCCTTTTTTAAGAAATTAACTTTATTGTTACCATAGAGCTGGTGTACAGAGGGATTGCAATTATATGAGTCAGGTAATGAATACATTTCCTTTTGTACAGTATCATCTGTTCTCTCATTCTCTCTGCTTTTTAAAAAATATATAATGTACAGTACAACTGATTTTATTGTTACGTTGCCAATACTGGCCTTGAATTCAAGATCTTTTTGGGGGGGGGGGTTCAGTTGTGGGGGCACTGACCTTGTTCTCTTTATCTCAAAGGGAGCACTCTACCACTTGAGCCACAGCGCCACTTCGAGTTTTCTAGTGGTTTATTGGAGATAAGAGTCTCATGGACTTTCCTGCCTGGGCTGGCTTTGAACCTCAATCCTCAGATCTCAGCCTCCTGAATAGCTAGGATTAAAGGTGTGAGCCACTGGTGCCCAGGCCAAGATCTTTATATGCCTTCACCTCCTGAGTACGAGGAATACAGATGTGAGCCACCATGCTCAACTTTTCTGGTTATTTTGAATCCATAGTTGATTGAACCAGTGAGTTCAGGAGCCGTAGATGGTGTGAATGTATGACAGCCGGGTAGATAGAAATGAATTGTAAATTATAAATCATATGATAAAATACCAATATATATGTCGGTACCAATTTAAGTAAATGAATAATAAAGAGGATAAAGTGAAAGCTTTTCTTGGAACAGAAAATGATACGTAGAAAATGAGACTACTAAAATACCAGTTTAGAATTATAGTTGTTGATTTGTTTTGTTTTGTTTTTGCAAGTTCTGGGGCTTTGAACTCAGGGCTTGGGCTCTGTACCCATGCTTCTTTGACTCAAGGCTAGTGCTCTACCACTTGAACCAAAGTGCTACTTCCACCTTTTTCTGTGTATGTGGTACTGAGGAATTGAACCCAGGGCTTCATGCATGTGAGGCGAGCACTCTACCACTGAGCCACATTCCCAGCCCTATAGTTGCTATTATACTAATAGTAGACTTGATGAGAAACAAGCTATATCTGTAGCCCCAAAATATCGTTCTGTAATTTAAAAAAAAAAAAAGCCCACAACCGGAGTTTAAAAAAAAAAGAAAAAAAATTAGATAATGCCAAATTGAGGGATAGTATTCCAAACCAATAACCTGTACTCAAGAATGTCAAGATCGTGAAAGACAAGAACTAAAGACCTGTTCTAAATGAAAGAAAACGGAAAAGATAGCAAGTAAATGCTGATTATGATTCTGGGTTAGATCCTGGTTCAGAAAAACAGGTGTCCTTGATTTTAGGGGAAAAAGTAACCTCATAATTGCATCTTAAACAGTTCAGAGGAGAAAGAGAGGATGATTAAAGAAAAAATGGTGATATGCTAACACAGAAGAAACCGGGTATCATCCATCCCCTAAACAGTCAGCTTTGATCAAAGAAGCAAGAGAATACGACCAACAGTGGACCCCAGGTACCCTTCCATAGGAAAAAGACCAGCAGGGCAGCTCCCGTACCCAGTTTCTCCTCTTAGGGCTACTCTGGCTGTTTGAGATCCAGTCTATTGCCACTTTGTTATGAACTTCTTTTTCCTGCTACCACTATACTTACCTTCATTTACCATGATTCTCAAATTTAGTTCTTGCCACAGGTAGTATTAGTATAATTTGAACCTGTTGAAACGCAGATTCTCTAGTCCCACCCGGATCTAGCGAATCAAAAACACTGCAGTTAGCCCAGCACTCTGTTCAGAAAGTCCTCCGAATGATCGTGAGTGCACGCTGATGTTTGAGATCTTGGCGCCGTACATTCAGGATGAACACACACACACACACACATGAGTGCGCTTGTGAGTGTGTGTGTGTCTGTCTGTCTGTCTGTCTGTCTGTCTGTGCTCTGCAGTCCTTTCTGCATCCTGTCATGCAGCCATTTGTTAAGCCCTTTCCTGCACTGATCTTGATGGCCACTTGGTGAACTTCTACTCTTCCATCATTTCCTCGTTATGCCTTCCCTGCCCTCCCCAGCACCTTCTGCCTGGCACCATCCTAGTGTACTGAGTATAACTAGATTACCAGGAACACACTGTTGTCAACACTGCCTTGTCAACCCACAAGGGAGTTCAGTCTCTGCATATCACATATTACTAAACTGGGCTGGTGGAAACTGTTGTCTGTAGCAGAGGTCAGTCAGATTGGTTTGGTTTATAAATAAGTGTTTGTTTTCCAGTTGATTTCATAGTGATTTCTAAAAACTCCTTTTGGGTCCGTGTAAATAGGACATGGTTGTAAATCATAAGTTGAGAGGAAAAGTTGACTTTGGGAGATGCAGACTCTCCTTTCACTTGGAAACAATCTTATCCTGACAGCAGTTAATACGAAGTTACTCTGCCCAGACAAGAGTCTTAGGCTTTAATTAAAATCACAAGGTACTTTATTTATCTGTGTCTTCCTCATCTATCTTTTCTCTTTTTCTTTTCTCCTTCGTCATCATATGAATGTTTTCCCTCCCTTGCCCATTCTGTCTCTTCCTCTTCATCCTTCAGCATTTAAGATGTTTGGAACTTGGCTAATCCCTATGGATAGAAATTTAGCTGAGCAGGATATTGATTACCAAATATGGTACTGCTGTTAAAGATGTTGGAGGAATGTGGCTTGTATTCTAAGCCTCTGGCCTCCAAAAAAGCTGCCAAACAAATTAGGTCATTTTAACTTCTGAGCTTTTTTTTTTTTTTTTTTTTTTGTCAAACAAGGATGCTGGAACTTTGATTTGGAACATGATGTTGATGTTATTTTAGCTAAAAAGACGGGTATGAAGAAGGGGGCAGGGAGACTCAGTTCAGCATGTTTTAGGATGGGGCAAGCACGTGTGGAGCCTTGTGAGTTCTGGAACGCCAGTGAACTGTACTAGGCATATAATTCAGATGTTCAGCTTCATTGCCTAAGACAGGACCACAGACCATTTCCTTATTATGTTAACTCCCTCATCTCCAGTGGCCAACTAAGGTCTTTGTGTTGATGTGCCTTGGCTGGTCTTGGTCTTTTGGTTGTATGGGGGAGACCTCAGTATTGTCCTGAAACCAAGTTAAAGCGGGAGTTACTTCACTAGCTTAGGATGAGGAGCATGTATTATTAGAGATACTACCCCAACAGAATAAATACTCCCAAATATGGACCTGAAGATCTATGGTCTCTGCTGAGAAACAAGTGTTTGTATTGGCTGTCATTTCAAGGTACGCTGTATTCAGACAAGTACACTCTCACCACACCCCGTCATACACACGTGGGAGCTACTTGTCATCGATTCCCCAGCACTGTACTCCAGCAACCTTCTAGACCTGAAGTCTCCCCCATGCAACCAGGAGACCAAGACCAGTTACAGAGAGCAAGTTCCTTTTATGTTTCAGAAACCTAATACCCCACCCCTTTTCACTTTGATTGGTTAGATCTACACAAGTGCACTCCCCCACTCCCTACCCCCATTCCTCTGGCTGAATTGGTTTCTCCTGAGAGAATGACATCAGGCTCAGGAAGAAATCCCACCCCACCACTCGGGATGTCTCTGGGTCAGAGCTATGGCTGGTGCTGTGTCACCCTGAGGACATCTCTTTCCTCCCACCCCACCCCCATTTCCTTTCACAGCTGTCATCATCTAGTCAGTCCCAGACTTGTTCCTGCATCTCTGGAACTGAGCAGCTCTTGATGGCCTGTTGTTCTTCTCCATTTACTAAATGACAATGATTCTTCCTCATTTCTCCTGGCCATTGCGCTTTACTTTTCAAGTTAAAAGAAGAACAAATGTGACATGGGATCATCAGGCCCACATGTCTACATTCACAGCACTGAATGGAAAACTTGTGTTTGTAGGCTGCTTGTTTTCAGGATTAGAGAAAACACAGGACCCAAGTCTATTTTGGGGGTACATAAGTGTACGGTTCTGGGATTTCTTTTTGTTATTGTTATTAGGATCCACAGTTAATGGCATCAAACACAGTTTTCATTAGTTCTTGGTTAGACTTAGTAATGAAGACTTAGTTAGTTAGTTAGTTAGTTAGTTAGTCCACGGTGGGGCTTGAACTCTGGGCCTGGAAGCTGTCCTTCAGTTCTTCAGCTCAAGGACAAGCACTCTACCACAGGAGCCACAGCACTACTTTGAAGACTTTCTTTACTGGGAGGGTTCCAAATACCATTATTCTTGTCATAAATCTTTTTTTTTTTTTTTTTTTTTTTTTTGGTTGGTCGTCATGGGTCTTGAACTCTGGGCTTGAGTGCTCTCTCTGTGCTCTTCAGCTCAAAACTAGTGCTCTACCACTTGAGCCACAGTGGCATTTCTGTTTTTCTAGTGGCTTATTGGAGTCTCATGGACTTTCCTGCCTGGGCTTTGAAGTGCAATCCTCAGATCTCAGCCTCCTGAGTAGCTAGGATTACAGGTGTGAGCCACCAATGCCCAGCTTTAAATTTTGTTTATAGTGTTTATGAATTGTGTTATCAAAATGATTTTTATTTTTAGGTCAACTGCTATAACAGGGACAAAGATAATTGAAATTACTGTCATCTCTTAGGTCTGTGTAATCCTTTGGCTTTCCCTGTAGTTGTAAGCCAACTATAATCAGAATCAGGACCTTCTTTAAACTGTTGAGATTTTGTATAAATGTCTGAGTGAAGTGGAATCAAATGGTATTCTTAAAATATTGCAACTGATTAATTCCTGTCTTCCAAGTAATGCCAAATAAAACCTTTGTAAATCTCTTGAGTTAAAATGAGACCAGATTTTTTCCCTCCATTTATAGGTAATAAACTAAAAGACATTGAAGAATTACATTGTTTATATATAACACTGGTCAGAGCGCAGGCCTGATAGGATTTCAGGTGTCAGACTTGATTGCTGCAAAATATTTCATGGTCAAATGTATTACAATCATATCTTCACAAGTAGCAATCCAAGTTTTTAACTGTGCTAGAAATTTATTTGACTAAAAATTTAAACCTAAAACGGGATAGTTTTGTTCAGAGAAAGAAAAAGATAGTTGTAAATCCATGTAACTAATATTTTTAGTATATAAGTGTCCTGATTTTTCTGGACACATCTTATTGTGGGCTTTTGTATATTCTGTGCAAATGGAATGAGAGCTCTTGCTGACCTTTTTTCCTGATAGGCCAGGGTTTACTGGTGTGTTTATTTTGTCACCATTCTGGTTGGACTCTAAGGAAATGAAAACATCTTCCATTTGTTCTTTATTTCTAAAGGGCATCCGCTTTGATCCTGAAATTCCGCAGACACTACGACTAGAGTTTGCTAAGGCAAACACGAAGATGGCCAAGAACAAACTCGTAGGGACTCCAAACCCCAGTACTCCTGTGCCCAACACTGTACCTCAGTTCATTGCCAGAGAGCCATGTAAGTTAATCTGCTTTTCATTTTGCAAACAAAGCTACAACAGAAGTGTCCGTGTGCTGCTTATGAGACTACACCATGGGACACGGTCCTGGCTGATTTCTCTACAGCTTGTTTGTTCTTGCTGTCTGAATTCTAAGTATGGCAGTCTTGGTCATTGGCCATCTCAAAAGGTGGTAGAACTGTAACAACAAATTTCATTTGTTAGGTCATGAACTTCCTTATTGTGAGCTGGACCATTGTGAGTATGCCTTATGTGGACCCAACAATTGAGTCTCAGCATTCATTTTTCCTCAAGTGAATGCAAAGATAGTGCTACTGAGAGTAAAGAAGCAAACTTTAAGAAGCCAGTTGTTCTGCCTTTGAGAGAGCTTAGCCATAACTCTAGGGGGAATAATTGACACACACAAAAGAACTCATAGATTGGAAAAATCAGTTCCAGCAGATCCATACCAGTCAGCTTTTAAGGAAATCTGGGGCATCCTGTTTTAGTTGGGTAAGGCCATTGACTAATGGATAAACCAGTCCTGTACCCCACATTAATTAGGGGGGTAACATCCAGACTATAATTTCTGCCTTTGATTGAAAAACTTACAAAGGCAGTCTTAATTTTCTTTCTCAGGCTCAATCAGTGGTAGAAGTGAGGCATGATAATACAGACTTAAGCTTTTCCTTTTCATTGCAGAGCCATGAGTGATTTAATATGGTAGGCACTCATGAAGGCCCATGTTACTTGCAATGGTTTGGAATGTTTCTGTCTCATCGTTCTTGATCTTCTTTTCAAACCACATGATTGTGATTCTCCTGCTTTCCTAACAATGTGTTTCAAGTCTTCTGTCATGTGCATGTCAGATTTTATCAGGTCATCATAGGAGTTAATCATTCTGTAGTTCAGTCACTGTTAAAGCTGGTGCTGGTCAGTGGAAACTTAACAGATAAGAGTTTCTAAAACATGTTCTAAAACAAATTTGTCGATCAAGCCAGGAAGTTATAATAGGGGGAAAAATATTTTGTTCTTTCATGTGTGAGGGGAAACTGGAAACTTCTGTTTATTTAGGGGAGAAAATCTGAACTGAAGTGCAGTTGCATTAAAGCTTGAGCTCAGTCTTTGTATTATATATATTTAATAAATAACTTACAGCCGGGCGCTGGTGGCTCACGCCTGTAATCCTAGCTACTCAGGAGGCTGAGATCTGAGGATCGCGGTTCAAAGCCAGCCCGGGCAGGAGAGACCGTGAGACTCCTATCTCCAATAAACCACCAGAAAACCGGAAGTGGCGCTGTAGCTCAAGTGGTAGAGCGCTCGCCTTGAGCTGAAGAGCTGAGGGACAGCGCCCAGGCCCAGAGTTCAAGCCCCATGACCAACCAAAAAAAAAAAATAATAAATAACTTACAGTGGATGGATAAAATTAAACTTGAATTTTGCTATTTGAAGAATTATAGAACTATTTGTATACCTATTTCTATCTTTTTTGAATTTTTTGTTGGTGCCAGTTCTGGAGCCTCAACTCAGGGCCTTCTGCTCTCCCTTAGCCTTCTCAAAAGCTCAAGGCTGGTGCTCTACCACTTGAACCACAGCTCCACTTCAGCTTTTTAGAGATAAGACTTTACAATCTTTTTTTGCATGGGTTGGCTTTGAACCATGATCTTCAGATCTCTGCTTCCTGAGTAACTAGAACTACAGGCATGAGCCACCAGCACCCAGCTTGAAATTTTAGACATGAGCATTTTGACAATAATTTGTTGCTTTTTAGTGACATTTGCTACCTACAGATCTGAGCGACTTGAAAAGATTAATTTGGACAGGAAGAGTCTTTCAGTTGGCAATTAGCCTTTTAGTTGTTTGTTGAGTGCTTTTGTTTTTGGAGCCTGCAACCTTTTTCTGAACCTGCTGTGAAGTAGCTAGCTCAGGGAGGTGACAGCTGGTTCCCAACAGGATGCAAAGAAGATGCAAAGCTGAGCACCCTTCTATTCCCTGAAGTTCCAGTGCGGGGAACCAGGCGCAGAGCTCTGGCAGACGGCTCACTTCCCTTCCCTGTACAGAGCAGCTCGGAAGTGATATTTTCCATGGCAGGGTCAAAACTTGCAAAACAAACTTGGAGTTAAAAAACAATCAGATAGCAGTACGTTCTTGAGAAAATAAAAGTTAGCATGATTCCTCTTAATATAGCAGCTCCCCTAGTGAGCAACAACTCCACTGTGACCCATTACCCTTCCCTCTGGGAATTGTGAATTTCCCTGTCATTGCAAAAAGCAGTCGTTGCTTTCCGGGAAGCTCCTTGCATTTTAAGAAGGCTATGACGGTCTGCTCAGCATACATTATTGCATTGTACCTGTAATTCGTACTAGAAATGGTCAGTTTAACTACTGTCAGTGTATACAGGGATGGAGTCAAAATTGGGAAGTGAAAAAGCTTTGGCGGCTTCTGTGTTGTAGACCCTGAAAGAGAATTTTATGTCCTTTTTTTCTTTTTCTTTTTTTTTGGCCAGTCCTGGGGCTTGAACTCAGGGCCTGTGTGTGCTGCCCCTTAGCCTTTCTGTGCTCAAGGCTAGCGTTCTACCACTTGAGCCATAGCACCACTTACAGTTTTTTCTGTTTATGTGATACTGGGTAATTGAACCCAGGGTTTCATGCACGGAAGATAAGCACGCTGCCAGTAAGCCACATTCCCAGCCCTGTAAGTGCTTTTTTAAAAATCGGTATTCTTACATGGGCAGTGTCTGGAAAGTACTAAAGGAAGAATGTTCTATGATTTGATTATACAACATACATTTGTTTGAACTTTCCATCCTCAACAAATACCTGTTGAATTGCAAGTACCAGGTGTACTAGACCCTGCGGGAGAACAAAGCTGTGGTTGCCACCTGACAGGGCTGTCAGTCCAAGGATATGGCGAGGGTCACCATGCTCAGGGAAATTTGGAGTGTGAAGGATTTTAGAGGTTCTGCAGCATAGTCAAGCTGTGCCCCCACATCCGACTGTCCTATCTGCTGAATATACCAACTCTGTCTGCTCTGCATGAAGAATGCAGAAACCACATTTCACAGCTTGGCAGAGGAACTGGTGACCTTGGCTTCAGACTGGGAGGTGTCCGAGATTATGAAGACAGCTAGATAAAACAGTATGCTAGGATGCCATTCAGGAGTTTATAGATGTACTCTCTGTGGTGTAGTGTCCCAATTTATTTTTTAAAGGCTTTTTATAAAACTTAGGTTGCCTTTCCTGAGGATTGAAACATTGTCTATACATTTTCAGGACAGTAGTGCTATAATTCAGTAAATATATTTAGAATACTAAACTTTTACTAATAGAATCCTTAACTTGGACTTCTTCTTACGTCCAGATATGTAATAAAATCTGAACACAATGAATGAAGCAATTAAAGATGGAGACTAGGTCAGTGGCCACAGGTGCAAGGTTCTAGGTTAGACTCTCAGAACCAAAGACAAAATATGTAAATTATATAATTCTCCTAGTTTATGCATAGGTTGTATAAGAAAGTAGTTTTCTGTACTATAAGAACTCTCGGGGAGCCTGGCACCGGTGGCTCACACCTGTAATCCTAGCTACCCAGGAGGCTGAGATCTGAGGATCTCCGTTCAAAGCCAGCCTGGGCAGGAAAGTCTGTGAGACTCTTATTTCCAATGAAAACCACTAGAAAACCTGAAGTGGCACATTGGCTTAAGTGGTAGAGCGCTTGCCTTGAGCTGAAGAGCGCACGGAGTTCTTCAAGCCCCACAATTGACCAAAAATCAAAAAAAAAAGAACTCTCGGGGTTGAGAAGGTGGCTCAGTGGTAGAGTGCTTGCCTTCCATGCATGAGGCCCTGGGCTCAGTTCCTCAGCACCACATAAGCAGAAAAAGTCAGAACTGGCAATGTGGCTCAAGTGATAAAGCACTAGTCTTGAGCTGAAGAGATGGGGGATAGCGCCCAGACCCAGAGTCTAGGCCCCAAAACTGGCAAAAAAAGAGAAACTCTCCTTTAAAGACATATAAGTCAACTCAAGTCGCCCTCTTTGGGTTTTTGTATTCATTTACAAAATGACACTGTAGATGAGATACCAGTAAGCATTTTAGGTGAATTATCTCATTTGATTCTCAGGTACTGTTTCTCCCCCACCCCCTGCCCCCATATTCCTTTGACTTAAACTCAGGACCTGGGCATTGTCCCTGAGATTCTTTTGCTCAAGACTAGCACTCCTACCTTGAGTAATGGCTCCATTTTCAGCTTTTGGGTAGTTTATTGGAGATAAGAGTCTCATGGACTTTCCTGCTTGGGCTGGCTTTGAACTGTGATCCTCAGATCTCAGCCTCCTGAGTAGCTAGGATTACAGGCGGAGCAATCAGTGCCCTGTACGTGGCTTAGTTTTGTGGTTGAAGAATCTGAGGTCTAGTCTAGTAATCTTGATAGTTTTACCAGTCATCAATTATTACTGGATAAATTGTGTTACCAATATTCATGGTTGGAATTCCAACCCTTAGGAGCCCTCAAAATGTAACCATATTTGGAAATGTGTTTTAAAGGTGATTATGTTGCTCAAGGGCCTTTGGGGCCTGATCCTGTGTGACTATTGCCCTCATATTATGCTGGAGACACCAGGCTTGCTGGTCCCCAGAACAAAGGCCATGTGCATGGGAGAAAGCAGCTATCTGAGCCCAGGAGAGAGAGGCTTCAGGAGAAACAGTCCTGCTCGTGCTTTGATCTTGGACTTTGGCCTTAAAACTGTGAGAAAATAAATTTCTTCTTAAGCCACCCAACCTGTGGGTGGTCTGTTATGACAGCCTTAGCAAACTAATAGAGCAAGTGATAGAGCCCAGACTTAAGTTTTGGCCTGTCACCTACTGGGTGGAGTTACCTTTCTTCTCTTGTGTGTCTATTTTCTCAGCTATAAAATTGAACATGTGATTGCACCTACCCATAGTGTCCTGAGGATGAGATTAAAGAATAAAAGCTAGAAAAGGGTCACTTAGTACTGCGTGGACCACTTATATGATCATGTATGTCTGTGTATGTAAGAATGTGTGTCTTTATGTGCCTATTGTTTGTTCCTTTCAAATGAGACCTTAGTTGGTCTATATTTCTGCACTTAACATCTAGCCCCTATAGAAATGCACATGGAGCTGGGCTCTGGTGACTCAGTTTCTGTAATGCTACCTATTCTGAAGTCTGAGAGCTAAGGATCTAAGTTTGAAGACAAACTAGGCAGAAAAGTCCTTGAAAATCTTATCTCCAATTAACCAGCAAAAATCTTGAAATGGGTAGATGAATGACTCAAGTTGTAGAGCTCCAACCTTGAGTGAAATTGTTAAAGGATTTCAAGCCCCAGTACTGGCACCAAAAAAAGAAAAGAAAAATGTACATGGATCCCTTTCTTTCTCTTTCTTTCTTTCTTTCTTTCTTTCTTTCCTTTCTTTCTTTCTTTTCTCTCTCTCCCTTCCTTTCTTCTTTCCTTCCTTCCTTTTCTTTCTTTCTTTCTTTTTCTTTTCCCTTCCTTCCTCCCTCCCTCCCTCCCTCCCTCCCTCCCTCCCTCCCTTCCTTCCTTCCTTCCTTCCTTCTTTCCTTCCCTCCCTCTCTCTCTCTTTCTCTCTCTTTCTCTCTTTCTTTCTTTCTTTCTTTCTTTCTTTCTTTCTTTCTTTCTTTCTTTCTTTCTTTCTTTCTTTCTTTCTTTCTTCCTTTCTTTCTTTCTTCCTTTCTTTCTTTCTCTCTTGCCAGATTTCTATTTCTTCTTATGGTCTTATTCCCAGTAAATATAAAAGGCAATAAAGGGGCTGGGAAGGTGGCTCAGTGGTAGAGTGCTTGCCTTGCATGCATGAGGACCTGAGTTCAATTCCTCAGCACCACATGAGCAGAAAAAGTTGGAAGTGGTGCTGTGGCTCAAGTGGCAGAGCACTCGCCTTGAGCTGAAGAGCTGAGGGACAGTGCCCAGGCCCAGAGTTCAGGCCCCAAGACCAACCAAAAAAAAAGGCAATATACTTCAATGAACTTTTGAAACTTATACTATGTTTGGTATATGGTGACATACCTATTTGCATTGTATAATTTGTTAATTTTTATCAATGCATGTGGAATTTAGTGAAATAAGTGCTTTTTACTTTATCTTGCATATACTTTCCTCTCCCTCTCCTTTCTCTCTCCCTCTGCTCACTCCTCTGTCTGTCTGTCTGTCTGTCTCTCGTCGGTCGAGGGGCTTGAACTCTGGGCCTGGGCGCTGTCCTTCAGTGTAAGGCCAGCACTCTACCACTTGAGCTACAGAGCCACTTGTTTTCTGGTGGTTATTTGGAGATGAGTCTCATGGACTTTTCCTGTCTGGGCTGGCTGTGCGATCCTCAGATCTCATCCTCCTGAGCAGCTAGGATTACAGGCGTGAGCCACTGGCGCCCATCTTGCTCACACTCGTTTATGCTGCTTGTACACCTCCGTTCTCCCTTCTAGCCAGAAGCATGCTCCATTAAATACTCTCAAATAATGGGTGAGCACATAAGCCTTTGGTGAATAATCAGACCACTTCCTTGTTTGCCTACCACCCTGGAGTTCGCATTTATCCAATACTGACTTAAGTTTTCTTCAGTTGAGTTCTGTGTCTCATATTTGAAAGGATCTTGTAAGAGCTCAGGGCTGTAAAATACCCACCAAGCATCTTCGCGGGAGCAACACTCACCATATATGAAACATGAATCTTCACTCCATGGACCAAGAGGATTGAATGGGAAAATGGAGTCATCTAGCTTTGGATTAAGAGTTCAGGATCTATGCCTTTTTTGGGGGTTCACTCCTGGAGATAACTACTATAAACATATGGTGGTTTCCTTCTCTCTCTCCCTCCTCTTCTCCCCCCTTTTTCTCTTTAGTCAAGGAGCTTGAACTCTGGGCCTAGGCACTGTCCTTCAGCTTAAGGCCAGCACTCTACACTTGAGCTACAGCATCACTTCCGGTTTTCTAGTGGTTTATTGGAAATAAGAGTCACAAACTTTCCTGCCTGGACTGGCTTTGAATCTTGATCCTCAGATCTCAGCCTCCATAGTAACTAGGATTACAGGTGTGAGCCATCGGCGCCCGGCCTGGTGGTTACTCTTTATAACGTTCCCAAATGCTTATGAGAAGATTTTTACTTTGGTTTTCCAAGTGATTGACATTAGCAAACTGCTATGAAGAATTGTCTAATCAGATATTTGAATTTCACTTGAGTGCTGAAAGGATCTATCACATCCATCCCAGGGGACACACAGAGGTAGGCAAGCAGCCAGCCACAGGAAAAAGCTTATAAGGTTTATTAGAGGAGCCATATTTCCCCAGAGGGGGAGCATATGGCACCCTTCACTATCCAGATCGCAGGAGGAGTCTGGGGGTAGGAAGTGGGGTTGATGGGTGCTGAGAAGAGAGGGAGGGGCCAGCTGTATGGCGGGAACTCCAGGGCTGGGAGGAGCTCAGGGCTGGGTGGAGCTGAGGACCAAAGGTGGGCAGAATGCTTACAAGTATATTGTGGGCCTCTGCACTTAAGATACCGACGAAATCTCCTTTTCTTGAGCTCAAGACTCAAACATATAAAACATTGTCATTTCATTCCGAAAAATGATCATGCCCAACTTACTTTATTTTGTTTTATTCTTGTATTTCTAGGATTAGACCCAGGTCCCTGTTCATGCCAAACAAGATACACGCCCAGACCTGTAATGGATTTGTAAATTAAACTTAAAGGGTTAAAAATTCTCTACTCATCCAGAAATGACCAGTTAACAGTTTCTTATGTTAATATGTAATGTATATAAAATACAGACAGGGAAGATTGCTTTGATTTGTGAAAATTTTCTATTGTTATATCACTTGCTGAGTACCTTACAGATACACTTCTCTAACCCAGACTTCTGGTGGCTCATTATGTGCACAGGATGAGGCTGGGAAGGGCCGTGGACACCTTGCTGAGACAGCTGAAGGAGTTAAACAATAGCAGAACACCATAAAATTTCTTTGTGTAGAGGAAGGAATGGCATAATAATAAGGCCCCAGCCCTGAAACTTAGCCCTGATACATACTAAGATCCCTGGCACACACCCACTCCACCCTCAGGTTTTAGGAAAGGGGTTGCTGAGTGCATTCATTCTTATTTCACCCCCTTTTCTATTCCATTATACCAGTGCTGGGAAGGGTTTCATGGGAGCGATGCTGGAGGGTAGCTGTAGCAGTTTTCAGGTGGAGAGAAAACTGAAAGAAGGTAAAGGAGAGGCGAGGACAGAGCCCAGGAAGGAAAAAGAGGCCTAGGTCTCCTGAGCTTAAGGGAGGTGAGGACAACAAAGAATGAAGGGATGCTGTGCTCACCTCCCTCATAGGCCCTTTGTCTCTGAGGCAGCCACGACGTAGGCGCTTTGTTGCTGCTGCGCTAGCATACACAGTGCTCACGGGAACATGCTGTGACTCCCATCAGGTGACAGTGGGCGAACAGCCCCGAACCTTCTCCATATTACACACATACACGCGTGTACACATGCACACACATGCATGCATGCACACGCACACACGCACGCATGCACCGGAGGATACATTCCCAGAAGACCCATGTCTGGGACCTAGATATACATAAGAGCAACAGCGGCCAAGTCTGCACATTATTAGAAATAAAAAGGAGCCCAAATTAAAGAAACTAGGACAGCAAAACAGTCTTTCAAACTAGATACACCTCAAGTTTATTTCCACATATATCCGTCTTTGAAAAATAGAAGAATAAAATAGTTTTTCCTTTGAGAAGGACATCACTTAAGAGCCATGCCAGCTGCTGGGCGCCGGTGGCTCACGCCTATAATCCTAGCTACTCAGGAGGCTGAGATCTGAGGATCACGGTTCAAAGCCAGCCAGGGCAGGAAAGTCTATGAGACTCTTATCTCCAATTAACCACCAGAAAACCGGCAGTGGCGCTGGGGTTTAAAGGGTAGAGCTCTCACCTTGAGCTGAAGAGCGCGGGGGCAGCGCCCAGGCCCAGAGTTCAAGCCCCACGACTGACCCAAAAAAAAAAAAAAGCCATGCCATGCTGGTCAACTTTGTGTTCCTGTAACTAAGCCCTGGAGATAACTGGCTTTATAAAGACAAGGAGCATTTTGGATCAGAATTGTAGTGACTGTGATTGACCCCAGGTTGACTTTTGGGCTTGTGGCACTCAGGAACAAAAGAGATAGGAGGGACACAGTCCTCTTACAGGACACACGGCCAATTCCTGGCCTTCTAAAGGTTCCATCACTTTCTAGCAGTGCCTCTGGGCTGTGCAGGGACAGTCAACATCCAGACTATATATAGCACCTACAGGTGTTTATAGCCAGCCTCCATCTGTCTCCTCTTTCTTGAAACATGCATACACTTCTAGTTTTTGGTCAATGTGGATAAATTTTAATAATTAAAACTATAAATCTTTTTTTTTTGTATATAGTAGGTACAATTATAGCTCTGTAATTTAAAATTTTCATCTTAGCTGATCAAATTAATGTATAACATAATAAGCTTATCTTTGACTAGCGGTAAAAATTAATATTTCTCTTTGAATGTTTTATCAAATAATAGCCCTGTTGTAAACAAGTACAGGAAAAGAACTCAAAATCTAGTTGGAAATCATAAAATTTTGTAATGTGAATAACTCTCCCCACCTGTGTTTTGTAAACTCAGATCATTCATTGCTTCTTCATGGAAACAAAAACATAAAGGGACTAATGGACTGCGACTGTCCAGAAGAAATAATGGACTGCGACTGTCCAGAAGAAACAGCGTAGCGCTTGCTAGGTCCACATTCTCACTTGCTCATTATAAGGTGGACAGGTTTTTGTTCATTACCCTTTCCTGCAAGGTTCCCTGTTTTTTCATTTTGTCGTTTTATTAACTACTGAGTCTTATTCTGAAAGTCTGGTCCACTTACATTTCATGTACTCTGAGACCCTTTCAGAGAGTGAGGTCTCAGTCATCTTCCTTCTTCTTCTTCCTATCTTTTTCACAGTCCCTAAACCTGTCTTCATGAAAGTAGTTCACCTTTTCACTATGTAGTAGTGAGCACAACTATTGTAACATACATTTCAAGACAGTCAAGTACTTGTCCTGCCATGTACAAACCAAGTACCACAAGATGATGATAATGATGATTTATCAGTGTGAGGCTGGGCACTGTCCCTAAGCTCTTTTGCTCAAGGCGAGCACTCTACCACTTTGAGCCACAGCTCCACTTCCAGTTTTCTGGTAGCTAATTGCAGATAAGAGTCTCACAGATTTTCCTGCCTTGGCTGGCTTTGAACCAGGATCCTCAGATAGCAGTCTCCTGAGTAGCTAGGATTGCAGTCATGAGCCACTGGTGCTGGCTCACAAGATTATTGTTAATTTGCTTTAAAAACTCAAATGCAAGCTAGGAATTGGTGGCTCATGCCTGCAATCCTAGCTCTTTAGGAGACTGAGATCTGAGGATCCTGGTTCAAAGCCAGCCCAGGCAGAAAAGTCCCCATGAGACTCTTATCTCCAATTAACCACTCAAAACCAGATATGGCATTTTGGGTCAATTGGTGGAGTGCTAGCCTCAAACACAGAATCTCAGGGACAGTGCCGAGCCCCTGAGTTCAAGACTCACAATCAAAAACGCGCGCGCGCACACACACACACAAAACCCTCAGATGCAGGGTCCTAGTACCACAAAAAATATTTCATTAACTAAATTTTTGTGTGTTCAATGAGCACACTATATAAATCTTCCAATAAGATACTGATAATTGGGGGGGGGGAGGTAGGTGTTGAGGGATGGGGAGGGAAGAGATAGTATGGGAAAACGAAGGAGGGGGTAGCAATGCTACATAGGAAATGTACTCATTGCCTTACTCATGTAACTGTAACCCCTCTATAGAGTATCTTTACAATAAAAAAAATTAAAAATACTGATAATTCAGAATGCTGGATGATATAAATTTGTACACTGATTTATGTATATAAAATACACATACACATAATATATGTTTCTCAATAGATTGGTGGTGATATTGAGATTTTTTAATTTATTTTTTATTACTATCTTTAAGTAGCTGTACAAAGAAGTTCCCACTCTACAAAACAATATATGAATACAAGGTGTCACCCATCGCTCCTAACCCATACCTTCTCTCACTTTTTTTAAAATTGAGATTAGGTGATTACATAAATTTGACAGTATTATATATTATATAATGAAATGAGCCAATGTTTGGAAGATCCAGTTAGCAGTGGGCCAGTATTTTGCAAATGACTGGGGTCCATCCTGTTACATGAGTGCAACATGAAATGGGCAGCGGAATTTAATATAGCATAATGGGAAAATCCACTGATGAGGTTTAGATCCTACATTACACCAGACCTTCAAGAATGACTTGGCAGAAGTGCAGCTGTGCCAGGTGCTGGTGGCACATGCCTTTAATCCTAACTACTCAGGAGGCTGAAATCTCAGGATCGAAGTCAATGCCAGCCCTGGCAGCAAAGTCTGTGAGACTTTTACCTCCAGTTACCCACCAGAAAACTGGAAGTGGTGCTGTGGCTCAAGTGGTAGAGTGCTTGCCTTGAGCTGAAGAGCTTCCCAGACCCAGAGTTCAAGCCCCATGACCGACCAAAAGAAAAAAAAAAAAAAAAAGACGTGCACCTGTGACTCAAGTGGTAGAATACTTGAGTGACAGCTCAGGGACAACACTCATTCTCTATGTTTAAGCACGAGGACCAGAATGAAAACATAAGAATGACTTGCCAATGTTTTGGTGTTGTCAGATAACAGATCACGACCTGCTTCAAGGAATGGACCCAGGCCAAGTATGTGAAAAATGCTTAATTCTCCCCCTCCATATCAGGTCCATCTTCAAACATAATATAGACTTATTTCAAGAAATTTGGCCATTACACTTCAAGAATGATTTTAAAAGACAGTGGTCCAACCTTACTGTGCTACTGACAGCTTTATTCATCCTCAGCTCCATGCTGAGAATATGTAGCTGACTTGAAACAATGGTGTCCCCTTGTTTCCCGTTGTTACGAGGGTATCTTTGCTGTGGCAAAGGTTGTTAGTTGTCACTGTTTGGGACATTGAAAGAAGTGGGCAATCCTTAGGTGTCATTTCTGGGCAAACTCGCCCCTTTTTCCCTTGCTTTTTGCACACTGTGTGTCGGGGAGGGTGTTAAGTCCATTGGGAAAAGACAGGCAATGAAGCCTCTGTGCTTAAACAACGTTTAATTAGTGACTGAATGTGGAGAAGTGTCTTTATGTCCTTTAATGAAATATCCTCCGGAGGTCAAGGAGATCAAGCTGGTCAAACATTAACAGCTCTGTTCAGGAAGCTGTGGTGAATTCCTGCTCTAATTTTCTCACTTGAGTTTAGCAAACATTTGAGGGGAGGTGAGAGATTAAAAAGCTGAATAAGGTAAAGTTCTGGTGTCCCGTTTACCGTAGGCAAGACTGGCCTGTGGAGGAACCTGAATTTAGGCAAGTGCTGAGATACAGTTTTTAAATAAAAACAGTTTGTAAATAAAGCTGATAAATATAAATGAATGGGAAAAGGCCTCCTGGAGGTCTTCTGAACATTTTAACTGAATAAGAGAAAAGAGTTCAGTGAGAAGAGAATGGCCTGCAAGACATGGCACTTAAGGATCAGCACAGAAGGAGGGAAAAACAGGTCACAAAGAAGTTGGTGGTGTGGTGCAGCTGAAGAGCTGCACAGAAGGCAAAGGAACCCAACTAATCTACCTGACAGGGAGATCCTGCTAGAGCTGGAAAAAATCTTCTCCCAGGCCGAAGGCTTTGCTGGAAACTCAGGGGCAGCCAGTTGAGAGGTTTTTAACTCTGTCATAGAACTATCTGCACCAGCCTGCTGCTTCAAGAGTTTGGGGGGTAGAGGTTGGTTTTTAAAACGTTTGGGTTTTTTGGTGGATGGGTTTTGTTCTGCTTAAAATGTACATGTATCAGGTGACAGGTAGTGTGGTAAGTCAGAATTCCAGACAAAGTTGCTTAAGGTAGTTTAATTGGGAACTGTACCAGAACAACAGGATTATTAGTGGTTATATAATTTTTCTCCTTTTCAGCATAGTTGATCTAAAAGTAGAAAGGCAGGCGTTTAACAACTTTAGTGTTCATCAAAAAGGAATAAAATTGAACTTGTAAAACAAATTTTTGTTTGTTTTGGTGGGTTGTGGGGCTTGAACTCTGGGCCTGGGCCCTGTCCTTCAGCTCAAGGTGAGTGCTCTACCACTTGAGCCACAGCGCCACTTCCGGTTTTCTGGTGGTTTATTGGAGATAAGAGTCTCATGGACTTTCCTGCTCAGTCTGGCTTTGAACTGAGATCCTCAGATCTCAGTCTCCTGAGTAGCTAGGATTACAGGCGTGAGCCACCAGCACCTAGCTTTTTACAACGAATGATTTTTTAGTATCAAATAAGCATAGAACACATTGAGCTATGAAGTTGACTAGATGCGTAAGGCTCAGGGAAGAAAGTTCAATGTGAGTGTGAGGTGTGGGCTGCGTCGCAGTGTGGCAGTGGCGGAGTATTCCTGGAATTTGTCCTGTCCTCTTGCTCTTTCCACAGCTGACCTTGCTTCTTGAAATAACCTGAATAGACAGGAAAACAGTGATACCGGAAGATGTGTTTGCCCTTTCCCTCTTTGTGAAAGGCTTTTACTTGTTTCTTGGCAGCATTGAAGATTTGGTGACTTTGTAAAACCAAGAATGTGTTTAGGTCCATTGCTTTCCCCCTCCCTCACCCCGCACAAAATGATTAGACACATTTGAGTTTGAAGTTGACTTTACCAGACTTATTGTTTTGAGGATTTTTGTTTGTTTTCTTGAGGCTGGCTGTGAACTTGCTTCAAACTTTATTTTTTTGGTTGGTCGTGGGGGTTGAACTCTGGGCCTGAGCGCTGTTCCTGCGCTCTTCAGCTCAAGGCGAGTGCTCTACCGCTTGAGCCACAGTGCTATGTCCAGTTTTCTAGTGGTTTATTGGAGATAAGAGTCTCATGGACTTTCCTGCTTTGAACCATGATCCTCAGATCTCAGCCTCCTTGAGTAGCTAGGATTACAGGCGTGAGCCACCGGTGCGCCACTGGTGCCCACTGCTTCAAACTGTCAAAAGTCCTCCTACCTCCAAAGTACTGAGATTAGAAGCAGGGCAGGTGCTAGTAGCTCCTCCCTGGACAGGAAAGCCTTTGAGGCTCTTAGCTCCAGTTACACACCCAAAAAGCCAGGAAGATTTAGTGTTGTAGTTTACACTGGACTATATAGTGCTGCTTTATCTTAATCCACTTTGCCCCAAATATAGGATGTGAGGGAAGTTTGGGGAGACAGTAGGTACATGTATCATATTGTTTGTGGCACTGGCTTCATAGTTCTACAGAAGAGTTACCTTTTATCCATAGTTTCACTTTCTAAGGTTTTAGTTACCTGCAATAAATTATAGTATGAGAATATTAACTGGAAAATTCTAGAAGTGAGCACTTTGTCAATAGGATGGTAAAATCTTGTATATTGCACCTGATATGCGCATTATGCTCAATAGTTACCTAGTAGCTATCTTGGTATGTAACGCTTATGAGAAGTCCTGGGGCTTCCATCATTCTTCTCACTGCTTCTCAGCACACATACACATCCTATCATCCCAGATCATCGCAAGAAGGTCAAAGACCATAAAATAAGCTGTTTTGAGTGCTGGATATGGTGGTGCACATGTATATTCCTAGCTACTTAGAAGATGGGATAGGAGAATCACAGTGAGGCCAGCTGCAGCAGAAGTTAGCGAGACACTTATTTCCAAAGCAAGCTAGCCATGGCAGCATACCCCAGTGGTCAGTGGTTTCGGACATTTGCTGGGAATCTGGACACAGAGGTATAGCTCTGTTGTGAGTGCCAAGCTGAAGGAGAGCACAAAGGCCCAAGTCAAGTGTCACTACTGTCACCAAAAAGAAAAGACCCAACTCTGATTAGTTAGGAAGCTGTGATCCTACTTTTAAACAAGCTATGATTTTAGGAAAGAACTTTTTACAGCTTGATCATTACTGTGCTTTTTTAAAAAGTGGTCTTTAGGTAGCTGTACAATGAGTTTGAATTCAACTCGTCAGTGAGTTTCACATGTGTACACTGAAGATGTCATGCTACTTTTTACTAGTTCTGAAGATTTGTTTCCTGAATTTTATCTTGTTCATAATACAATAATTGCTTGGTGTTTCATTTTTAGGTTTGCTTAAATTAAAACCTATTGTTGATCTTCTAGTCTTTTAATCGTTTAATCTGTTTCCTTCAAAAAATACATATTGTCCTATTTCCTGTAGTGTGGCTAATTGTATTTTATTTTATTGTTTAGTATGTTCCTAACTCTCGTATTTTCTATACTTAGACATAAAAAGTTCACATTCAGATAGGCTTTTTTCTATTTTTGTCTGGTTTTGTTTGTAAGACTGGTGGCATATATTTCTATCAGGAGACACAAAATGATTCTTTGTAATTCTAACATCACAAACAGTTATTAAGGTATAATTGGTTATCTGTTTCTTTTTATGTTTGTTCACTTGCCTTTTGTTTTTTTTAGTGTAGTTCCTGAAATTTATCAGTATTTGCGCATTAGTACTACATAAATATTATACCAACTTATCACAACCTTGTACTAAAATGTTTCTTATTTTATAGATGAGTTTATCTGAGGCTTAAAAAGATCACTAATTTTCCTCCCATATTATACTACCTATAACATGACAATTCAGTAAGTCTCTAGAATGCACACATGTAAGTCTTGTTGCCTTGATTTCACACAGAACACTGCTTTCATCACATGCTCTGAGAATTAGGTCTTTTCACTTGGAGAAAAAACACAATGGCATACGGAGAAGAAGAGGTAAAGTGAAATATTTAAAGAGACCTAGGAGATCTGAAGACACAAGAGTGAATTTCCAGAATGTTAGTCAATTTCTCATGACCGTGACAAATACTGAGAATACCAACTCAAGGAGAATAGGCTTATTTTGGCTCATGTTTCCATGGTTGGCTGGCTCCATGGCTTTAGACCTGAGGCAGAACATGGAGGTGGCAGGAGCCTTGAGGAGCCTCCCTAACAGAGACCAGGAAGCAAGGAGAGAGCTAACAAGAATGCAGGGAGCAACCATCCCTGTTTCTAAGCATGTTCCTGGCCACTGACTTCCCTCTAAGGAGTCCCATCTTCTAATTTGACCACCTCCCAATCCTGTGAATTGACAAACAAGTCTCTGGTCAAGTATAACACAGAACCAACCCATAAATCAGAGCATTTCTGTTTCTCCTAATCTGTCAGTATTCTGTTAGAAATGGCGCACGCTATTGGGGTATCAGGTAGGAATAAGAACATTCACTTGAAAGGAACCTGGCAAGGCAAAGTTTAATTCTAGAGAAGGATGTACCACCAGCTCAAAATCTAGTAAGCCAGGACATAGAGCAAGCAGCAGCTCCCACTTTATCCCCACCCCATCCGGCCCTGCTCTTCTGCTCACAGGGGCTGAGCTCCAGTTCACAATCTGCAAACGGATGTAGTTTAATTAACAGGATGTAACTAAACTTCAAGGAACTTCTAACAGGTGAAGTAGGAAAATGATGTAACTAAAATGTGATCAACACGGGCCAAGCCACCCGGCCAAAGCAGAATAACAGATGACATGAAAGACGCTTGCCTCACACTTACAGTTACTCATAAAATGATCTAGTCTTTGCCAGTCACTACTTCATGTGCACAGGTTCAGTGCTTAATCCTGTGTGCTTTTCAACTAGACATTGGATTCCATCAATAGCTTTAGTATCATAATTTCAAACTTTTCTGGTAAAACTGCTTTTCTGTATCACCTTCTAGCATGCCCTTTAAAGACCATTATCAACTCTATCTATAAAAAGTACTGGAGCTGGGAGCCCATGGGAATGTTCTAAGCCAGTCCATTATCTTACCCAAACATACACCATTTCTTCTAGCACTTTTAATCCATCAGTGGTTATATTTGTGAAGCAACTTAATTTAGATGTGTTTGATAAACCTTGTCATTAAAAGTTATTTCAAAAACTATTATGCAGTAAACATTTTTACTTGTTTTAAGTTCTATTCCTAAAATAGCAATTTTACTTCTGGCAAAGACTCAAAAAGTTGAATAACTAACCTTTAATGTAGTAATTTTGAATCGTTGTTAAGTTTAGCAATTAACAATCTTAACTTTTAGTTTAAATCCAAGAGAACTTAAAAAAAATCGGGGATCTGCTGGCCTCTCTAAAAACCTAAACTTTCCTGTCAATAAATGCCAAAAGAAATATGCAAAGAAATTTTATGATTGTTTTTTGTTGTTGTTGTTTGTTTTGTCAGTCATAGGTTTGAGCTATTTGGCTCCAGGCTAGTGCTTTACCAGTTTGAGTCATAGCTCTTAGTTCTGGTTTTCTGGTAGTTCATTGGAAATGAGAGTCTCACAGTCTTTCTTGCCCTGACTGACTTCAAACCGTGGTCCTCAGATCTCAGCCTCCTGATTAGCTAAGATTATAGGAGTAAGCCACCAGCACCTGGCTGTTTAAATTTCAAAAATCCTATAACCAGGGGCTGGGACAGAAAAAGCTGAAAGTGATGCTGTGGCTCAAGTGGTAGAGTGCTAACTTTGAGCAAAAGAAGCCCAGGAACAGTGCCAAGGCCCTGAGTTCAAGCCCCAGGACTGGTCCCAAAAAAGTCTATAACTATTTTTTTACTTGACTTCCCCTTCTTCCCTTCCCTCATGAAAAGAATCTATAATAACTGTGTAGAAGTTTGCTTCCTCACATCTCCCTAGTCATATAAGTGCTATTTGATGGGGCAAGCAGATGTCAATAATGGCTTTCAAAGGTCATGGGCTTTCTCTCTGAAGTCATCTGAAATTCCAGAACCCTAATCACCAATGGATAAAAGTACAGTACTTTATACTTGAGACACATTAAATACCTGAAAATGATAGACTAGAACCATCCCCTTTTTGTGTGTGTGTGCCAGTTTCTAGAAGTAATTGTTACTCCTTGAGTGAATGAGTAATGTTTTAAGTTAGGTGAACAGAAATTCTTTGAGGGCCAGTGGTAGGTAGATAGGTAAGTCTTGCATTTGATAAAAGCACAGAACTAAGGGCAGGTGTTGTGTTGCTGAGATCAGAACCCAGCAGCTAGAACTGCTCTCAGTCACACACCCGCCAGCTACTTAGGAAGCTGACATATTTGGATCGTGGTTCAAAGCCAGCCCAGGCAATTAACCACCAGAAAACCAGAAGTGGAGCTGTGGTAGAGTGCTAGTCTTAAGCACAAAAACTCAGGGACAGTACCCAGGCCCAAGCCCCACAACCAATCAAAAAAAGGAAAAAGGATCTTCTTTACAGAGGATGGTTCCCCACAAAGAACGAGGTGTGATTTGTTTTCCTTGGACAGACTGATACATGCAAGTCAGGAGGAGAATTAAGTTTTTAGGGAAAGGTGGTAATAATGGCAATAGCCTAGGTACTGACTTCACTTAAGGAAGGCACTAGGTGTAGACAGCCAGACATGGTACATGTATCTATAACCCAGCTCTCAGGAGGTCGAGGCAGAAAAATCTAGATTTTGAAGCCAGCCTAAACGACATATACATAGTAAGACTCTGTCTCCCAACAGGTAAGCATGGTGGTCCACTCCTGTAATCCCAGTTTATACTTGTAGGATCCATGTTTGAGGCTAACCAGAACAAAAGTGTAATACTCTGTCTGAAAATTAAGCTAAAAATCAAAGGACTGGGGCCATGGGTCAGTTGGGAAAACATTTGCCTAGCAAGCTGGAGGTCCCGCGTTCAGTTCCCAGTACCTCCAAAGGGGATGGGGACATCATAAAAAGTACAGATTTGTGCTGGGTGCCAATGGCTCACACCTGTAATCTTAGCTGCTCAGGAGGCTGAGATTTGAGACTCTTCAATAAACTCCCAAAATAGCCAGACACAGAGCTGTGGCTGAAGTGGTAGTAAAAGAATCTCAGCACCCAAACCCTAAGGTTAAGCACCAAGACCAACACCAAAAAACAAACTGCAGGTTTGTGGTGCAGACCGAGCCGCATCCTAAAAAGGGCATCATGCCGGCTTGTTTTGCTGACATGTATTCTCAAGTAATTTTCCCAGTACTCTGTCCACCTCTGTTTATTTCCAGTACTATTTGCCCCCTTTGGACCTGATTCTCATCTAAAGATATTCTAGTGTGGGAAGCAAGCATACCCTGAGAAAAATAGCATTTCCTGACAAATCCTTGAGATCAGTTGCTGAACGCCTGCCCCAAAATGCTCTTCACTCTAGATCTGCATCAGGTCAGAGACAGTCACAGACAGCCCAGCCTGGAATTGGTGCAGAGCATAGGCTTTGCCCCAGCCATGTCGGGCAGCTTCCCAGAGACAGCTTTCATGGAGTCTCTCCACCTAGCCTTTCCCCAGTCTCCCTGGGCCAGCTCAGGTTGGCATAGAGCTCATTCTCCTGCCTCATCCTACCTCAGCCTCCCAAGTGCTGGGAATATTCACTTTTTGCCTCTGTACCCAACTTCACCTTTCTTCTTTCTGTTCCTGAGAACACACTCATTACTTCTATACCCGCTCCAGCTGGCCTGCAGCCATCAATCCACACACACAATCATCTAAGCCTCTTAGGTTACAGTGCGTGCTGTGGGCTTCAGCACTACCTAAGAAATGGGAAATTTGGAAGGGATCTAGTGTGAGGAAAGCGTTTGAAAGATAGGAAGGAGGGATGCCTTGTGAACATGGTGGAAGATGAGTGATTTTAGTTTGAGGAAGGTTTAAGGGGTCGAGTTTGAGATAACAGCTGTCCACTCGCTTCATTTTCATCATGGTTCCAGTGTTGTCCATAATGGTGCTCTTCAGAGGTGTGATCCTTGCTTAGCAATGGCCGGGTCGGTAGGTAGCGTGTGTTTGCCCTTGTGGCATCTACAGCAATGTGATCTTTAAAATGATTACGTAGCGGTAGCCGTTTCTCAGTCAGGATGTAAGTTAAGCAGTTTCATCTTCCTCTTACAAGCGAGTTAAAAAAATGTGTTCATGGCCATATCTGGTAAAGAAAAGTGCTTTTGGTTTTGGCTTTATTGAGATATAAGTCGTATTGCTGTACAGTTCACTGTTTCAAAGACTACAGTTCAACATTTAGGGTGTGTTTTGTTTTGTTGTGTGTGGGTTTTTGGTTTGGTTTCGTTTCCTTTCTTGTTTTTTGTTTTTGCCAGTCCTGGAACTTGAACTTTGGGCCTGGTTGTTGTCCCTGGTTATTGGCTCAAGGCTAGTGCTCTACAACTTGAGCCACAGCTCCACTTCCGGTTTTCTGAGTGGTTTATTAGAGATAAGAGTCTCACAGAGCTTCCTGCCCGGGCTGGCTTTGAACTGTGAATCTCACATCTCAACCTGGTGAGTAGCTAGGATTACAGGTGTGAGCCACTGATGCTGGCTTAACTTATTTTTATAATGCTTGATTATTGTTGAGTCCGTTTATTAGGGGCCTGCAATGATCATGTGGTTAATTTTTCAATTATGGCAAAGGATGATCAGATTTGCCATTTTAAGTGTACTAATGGCATTAATTACCTTGACAATGTTTTACAACCATTACCTATTTTCAAACTTTGTCATCCCCCCCCCCCCCAACTTAACCATTAAATAATGAGTTCTCCATTCCCTATGTCCTCTTCTTTATATTTTACCTTTGTATTTGGTTTCTTTCCCTTGGTAATGGTGTCTTCAAGTGCATCTTTGCTGTAGCACGTACTTCATTCCTTTCTCTGCGCCAGTAATCCATTGTGGGTGCGCTACCTGTGGTTCATGTTCTCATGTTCATGGACGTGAGCTGGTTCCTTCTGGCTGCTGTACAGAACTCACATGGTCTCCATCATGAATAGCATAAGCTGAGAACTTTCTCCCTCCAGGGTAAACTCTTGGGGTTCAAGCCTGGACTGTATACATACATGTTATAGAGGTCTCCACACACTTCTGGCTGTTTTCAAGATTGCTTTGAGATAGAGTGCTTTGAGATACAGATATATTAATAGACTATGGGTAGATATATTAATAGACTATGGGTCACGTTTGCCAACCTGTCTCAGAACCATCTCAGCTGGAGGTGGGCAATACCTACCCTCAAGACTCACCCATACTCAACTGTTCCTACATTTGCTCTCTATTTTTTGGTATACTTTACTGATTACTTACTTATTTTGCTGGTATTGAGGTTTGAACTCCAGACCTCACATACATTCAGCTTCCTTGATCACAGCTATTATTCTACTAGAGTGAATGATGCCTAAAGTCCAGCCTTTGGCTGGATGGTTGAAAATAAGGACCTCAGACTGTGTGTGTGTGTGTGCGTTTGCGTTTGCAATGGAAAATCATTTTTACTGTATAATCTCAGCCCTTGGTAGGCCTGAGTCACATCAGGAGTTTGAAGCCAGCCTGGGTTAAATTAGTGAACCTTATTTAAAAAACTGGGTGCCAGTGGCTTACACCTATAATCCTAGCTGCTTAGGAGGCTGAAATTTGAGGATTGTGTTTTAAAACCAGTCCGGGCAGGAAAGTCCATGAAACTTTTACATCCAGTACACTATTCAGAAAAGGTTGGAAATAGCGCTGTGGCTCAAGTGGTAGAGCGCTAGCCTTGAACACAGAGAGGCCCAGGGACAGCCTGGACCCCGAGTTCAAGTCCCATGACCACCCCACCTCCCAAAAAAGCAATCCTCTATCCCATGTTAATACATAATAATTGTTATGGTAGAAATTAAACACAAAAGAAGTGAAAATGTGAAATCTAATATTCAGAGATCATAATAATATTGAATATATAAATATCCATCTCAATAAAACCAGGTATTTTTTGCTATTATTCCTTTTCTTTTTTTAAGGGGTGTTCCTTTTTGTTTGCATTGCTGTCAAAGACGGCCTGGATGCTTGATGTTAAGCAAGTAATTATCTCTGAACTACATCTCAGGGCCCACCTCCCCCCCCCCCCCCCTTTTTTTTTTTTTTCCTGTCCTGGGGCTTGAACTCAGCTCTGGGCACTGTTCTTGAGTTTCTTTTTGCCCAAGGCTAGCACTCTACCACCGCGCCGCTTCTGGCTTTTTCTGTTTATGTGGTACTGAGGAATTGATCCCAGGGCTTCATGCCTGCTAGGGAAGCACTCTACACTAAGCCATATTCCCAGCCCTCCCAGTCCCTCTTCTGATGAGGAATTGGGCCTGACTTTACCAATGCCATATAGCTGCTAAATGGAGAGCAAAGCCCCCATCTGCGTGCCAAGACAGTTTGTTAATCATGTGTGCAGGAATGTGTGTGTGTGTGGAGAGAGAGAGAGAGAGAGAGTATAGTAGTGGGGTCATGCTATGGATTTTGTTCTGAAATGTGTTTTTCACTTCTGCTGTGCGCACATCTGTCCATACATGTAAATGCAACTCTCTTATATGACCATTTATCATAGCTATAATGATAGGCTATTTAATACGTAAGTAACCAGCTACAGATTTTTTTCTTTTGTCTCCCCTCGTACTGGGAATTGAATTCAGGACCACTTTTTCAGTGTTCTACGTTCAAGCTTTGCCAATACCCCTTTTTGCTTTATTTATCTTTTTTTTTAAATCGGTTCTGGGGCTTGAACTCTGGTCCTGAGCACTGTCCCTCAGCTCTTCAGCTCAAGGCGAGCACTCTACCACTTGAGCCACAGCGCCACTTCCAGCTTTTTCGGATTATTATGTGATGCTGAGGAATCGAACCCAGGGCCTCATGCATGCGAGGCAGGCACTCTACCACTGAGCCACCTTCCCAGCCCTGCTTTATTTATCTTCTGAGTCGGGTCTCATGTTTATGCCAAGGTTGGCTTGGACCACAATCCTGTTTATGCTAGGTTGACCATCCTGCAGCACTATGCCTAGCGTAAAGATTCAGATAGGGATCTTGCTAGTATTTTGAGCAGGTTCGTCTTGAGCTTTCCTCTCCTGGAAAATTTTCTGGGTGAAATAGCAATCCTCACAAGACAGTAGGTGCATAGTCTGAACTCCTTAGGTTTTTGGTATTTGTAGCCTCCAGTAAAGTAAGGATGCCCTGTTGTCTGAAATGAACTCTGCCTGTCATCACCTCTGCAGAATGAGCACCAGCCTCAGGAATGAGGGTGGGAAGGGGGAGTTGTTTGTGTGAGCACTTGCCAACTTGCAAGTGTTTATCTTGCTGGACCATCAACAGTGTGACTGTTCACCTCCTGCATAATTAAAATCTCAGCTTTTGTTATGGTTGTTAAGCTTGTGGTGAAGTCGCTCTGATTTTTACAAGCGGAGGAGATGGAGAGGAAAAGGAACAGGGAGACCTGGAGCTGCCGCGGTGAGCTTCATGCCTGTCTGGGGACGTGGAGATCAGAGGCTCCAAAGCACTGAAGTGCTTGTTTAATGGAGAGGACCTCTGCACGGGTCACATTCCCTGGACGCAGCTGGAGGGCCTGCAGCCGCCTTTTAAAGGAAGCCTCCTGCCTTTAAATGAAGAACATTATGCATTTTCAACACAAGAAAGTAAATACTTTCCCCGAGCTCTATCTCTGTAGTGATCATCAAGTTTCGCCTAGTAAAAGGAGCTGGACGAGAAGAGAGAGGCACAAAAGAACGAGGAAGAACAGTGTAGAACATGAGCAGTGGCTGGGGGTGTGCATTCCAGGGCAGCACACCCTGCCGCCGCCGCCGCCCCCCGCCCCCCCAAGCAGGTTTCAGCCCCAGGCCAGCTGAAATGCACGAGGAATTTTTTTGTGCAAAGGATAGATTTCCGATCGCTCGGATTACCACAATTACGCCTCCAGATTTTCTGTTCTTGCCTCCTGGATATTATGTCTGTAATTGTAATTCCCTAAGAATACGTTCATACTCTATGTATCTCAAATTCTGTGCTTAGTTTTATTGATTTTGCTTGGAACACGATGTCACTGTGTGGCCCCAGCCGGCCTCAAACCCAGGCTTGATCCTCTTGATCCCAGCTTCTGAAATGCTGGGAGTATAGGTATGCACCATCAGTATGCCCAGTTCGTTAAATCTGTATAATCTATGTGATAGTTTCTATACTTACCTGAGGGAACAGGCTCTGAGAGATTAGGTAAATTACCCAAGGTTTTGGTTAGAAATGCCCACTTGCTATATACTGAGTCCCCAAAGAGAGAATCATGCACACACACAGGTTCAGGCATCACCTCCTGTCTAGCCCTGGTGCATACAGATCATGTCTGCTTTTTTTGAATATACTTTTCTCTGTGGCCATTACTGGCTGACAGTGGAGTTCACAGCACTTCCGGTTTCACCATTCAGATGGTGAAATCAATATGGAGTTTCCTTTCCTCAGGCATTCTTCCCACCCCTACCTAGTGTCTCCAGGATACTCAGTTCAGCCCCCAGATTTGGGCTAGGGAAGGTAATAGCATCCACCTGGCATTTGAAATGCAGCAGGTATCAGTAAATCAGTGGAAGACACAGGCCACAGGAAATCAAATATGAGAGAGTAGCCTTGACTGAATGGACTTGCCTTCATCCATGCTGGTTCTGAGATGCATTTCACCTTACGTTCTGACTGAGCCTCTGTTACTCTTACCTGAAGCCTGTCCTGTGATTTCACCCATCTCTTGGCCTCATGTTTCAACACTTGGAGGGAGGAGAGGAGGAGAGACTGAGTCTTGCTGTGTAGCTCAGGTGAGCTTCAAAATTTTGATCCTCCTGTCTCAACCTTGGCACGTAGAGCTAGATAACACCAGTACCAGAGTTTGAACTCAAGGACTCACACTTGCTCAGCTTGCTTACTCGACTGGTGCACTACCATTTGAGCTATGTGTCTAGCCTTGGCTTTAAAACTGTGGTGTGTTTGAGCCATAATCCTCCCATTTCAGCCCCCTGTGTAGCTGGGATTGCATGTGTGAGCTGCCAGGGCCCATCTTGGAACACATTTTTTATTCAGTGCCATAGTAAAGTAAGTAGGTAGAACTGTCATTCAGTGGCAGGTGGCACCTACTTGTCCACTGAGCTAGACTGGACAGGGAAGCAGCCCACAGGCAGCAGCTCATGTTAGAAAAGGAGAGTTTTGCTTGGCATTGTTTAATCCCAGGTCACCAGATTATAAAAAGGAATGCATCACTGAGAAAGAAAAGGAAAGCCCTTTTCTGAGGTGTCAGTGTCCATGTCTACCTGTGAAGGGACAGTCCCTGATCTATCTACCAGTGGCCTTTTTCTGGGGGGGCGGGGTCACCTTAGTTCACAGTAATTGGCAGTGTGAAACTTGCCCTATGTAAAAATTATTAGCCTACCAGCAGATGTTAACATCAGCACAGAGGAATCTTTAGTAGCCTTCTCCACATTCATCAGTATTGTACTTGGTGGTGCATCTGACTCTGACAAGCCAGTACTCATTACAGGAGAAGGGTAGAACCAATACTGTGGACTTGGCTTTTTACTTTTTTACTTGGCTTTTAGTTCTCCAAATATTCTCCAAGGTCTAGGTCCTTCTCTGCCTAATCTTGGACTGTGATCCTCCTAGTATACATCCTCTGTAGCTGGGATAGGGGCCATGTATTTGACTTACTTGTTAACGTGGAGTCTTACTAACTTTTGCCTGAGCTGTCCTGAACTGTGAACCTCCTGATTTATACCTCCTGGGTATCTGAGATTATAGGCTTGTACCACTACACCTGACTGATTTCTTTTTAAAGCTAAGTAGCAGTATAATGGTGGTTTTCTCACAGCTCCCCTTCCTTTTGTTAATACTAGGGAAGGAACTCTGGCCTTGTCCTCCCCAACCCCTTTTTAAATTGTCTTTGTTGGTTTGGTTTGTTCCCTTCTGTGCTGGGTGTTGACCTCAGGGCCTCCTTTTTGTCCCTGGCTTTGCTTAATGCTGGTGCTCTCCCACTGGAGCCATAGCTCTACTTCTGGGTTTTTTTTTTTGTTTTTTTTTTTGGTGGTTAATTTGGGGTATCACAGATGAGGTAAGCCAAGCTCAGAGAGACCAACATCGAGTGTTTTCTCTTGTGCAGAAATTCGTTCTAAAATACACTGGGACATGATACGTTATACAAGACTCTTGGCATTCACATACAATGAGACCAAAGAAGTATACTCATAGGGTAGGGACAAAAACGTAAAGCTTCTGTGCCTGTGATCATATAAAATATTTTTTGAAATTAATCCCAGGAAAGGGAAATACGGTGTTTGTACCTCTTCCCCCCGCCAAAAATAAAAAGTCTCACAGACTTTCCTGCCCAAGCTGGCTTTAAACAATAATTCTCAGATCTCAGCCTGCTGAGTAGCTAGGATTACAGGTGTAAGCCATCAGCACCTAGCTTCATTGGTTATTTTTGAAATAATGGCCGGGGCTGTGCTTCTCTGAGGATGACACACACGCACACACTGCTGCACTCAGCCTGTGCTGCTTCTAGAGGTGTAAGAGCCCTTGATTGATATGGAGACCTTCAAACTTTATACCTGGGCTGGCCTTGAATTGTAGGTGGCCCCCATCTCCATCTGCCAAGTAGCTAGGATTACAGACTGGAACCATTGCACCTGGCTTTGTTTGCTTATTTTGAGGCAGGGTCTCCACATCACACCCAGCCCATTGCCTATTTTTTGTTCTGTCAAAAACTGAGCTAGGTTAAATTGTTTCACATAGCCTGAAGGAGTCAGTAAGTTGCTAAGCTTAAATAGATGAATATTCTGAAGCTTAGAGTTTAACATTCAAGATCACGTCATTGGTAAGTGGAAGGAACAGGATTGGACCAAGAGTTTTCATTCTAGGACTTTTGCTTTTAATCATTGATACTAGTATGTCAGTAAAAACAAATCTCATATTTCCATTGATTTTACTGCTGTTATTGTTGGTGTGCTTAATTATATTTTTAAAAGAGATAGAATTCACACAATTGCATAAATTGACTTTTAAATGTTGTAATGCTTCTCATCTGTTAATATACTCTAAAAACTGAATAAACGTTAAAAGGATTTGGTAACAAAAAAAGTTTCAATATAGTAACAGTGGGTTTTTGTTTTGTTTTGTTGGTTTGGTTTTTTTGATCGGTCATGGAACTTGAACTCTGGGCCTAGGTACCATCCCTGCCCTCTTCAGTTCAAGGCAAGCTCTCTAACCGCTTGAGCCACAGCACCATTTCTGGTTTTCTGGTGGTTAATTGGAGATAAGAGTCTCACGGACTTTCCTGCCCGGGCTGGCTTTGAACCTTGATTCTCAGATCTCAGCCTCTTGAGTAGCTAGAATTATAGGCGTGAGCCACTGGTACCTGGCAGTTAAAGTGTTTTTAGTTTTAAAATATAGCTAGTACAGTGGCTCAAAGCTATAATCTTAGTTCCTTGGGAAGCTGAGATTGACAGGATTGCAATTTGAGCTGAGGCCAACCGAGGCAAAAAGTTTACAAGACCCTTTTTTTTTTGTTGGTCGTGGGGCTTGAACTCTGGGCCTGGACTCTGTCCCTCAGCTGTTCGTTCAAGGCAAGTGCTCTACCACCTGTGCCACAGCACCACTTCTAATATTCTAGAGGTTTATTGGAGATGAATCTCACGGACTTTCCTGCCTGAGGCTGGCTTTAAAGCATGATCCTCAGATCTCAGCCTCCTGAGCAGCTAGGATTACAGGTGTGAGCCACCAGTGCCTGGCTATAAGACCCTCTTAACCAGTAGGTGGGTGTGATGGCCAGAATCTATTACTCCAGCTATGATGGGGAACATAAATAGGATCATACTGCAGTT
Source organism: Dipodomys spectabilis (assembly GCF_019054845.1). Classification (NCBI taxonomy): domain Eukaryota; kingdom Metazoa; phylum Chordata; class Mammalia; order Rodentia; family Heteromyidae; genus Dipodomys; species Dipodomys spectabilis. The sequence goes on along the minus strand of NW_024870686.1, from coordinate 6,794,399 downwards.
TATTTACTTTTCACTTTACTGTATAAAAAGTAACTGAAGCATAAGGGCTAAGGATGTAGCCCAAGCAATGGAACAATTGCCTAGCAAGCCGGAAGCCCTGAGCTCATTCCCCAGTGCCACAATTGATAGATTGATTGACTGACTGATTTGCATTCTGATTTTTATGAAAAGGAAATTATTTTGTAGAAACAGATTCTACACTTGAACTCAGGACCTTTTACTTGCCAAGGCAAGCACTGTATATCTGTGAACTTTATGACCTTGGACAAGTTGCTACAAGTCTCCAATCTTAAATTTTTTGCCGGTAAAATGATTTAGGAGTTTACATGAGACATAGTGCAATAGTTTGGTGATGTATACTCATCCTTTCTAGCACATATTAATGTGATTGTTAAATATAATTTTACTTATTAAGTAAACTTTTCCAACCTGTCTTTTCTCAGCAGTATTTTAGATATTCTTTCAAATAAGGATAACACCTCAAGTTTGTAGAAATCCATGTCTGTCATGGTAGTTATGTTTTGATTTTTGATGCGAGGCCAAGAGCTTGAACTCAGCTTGGGTACTGTTCCTTAGATATTTGGGGGCTAATTGGAGATAAATCTCATGGACTTTCCTGCCTGGGCTGGCTTCAAACCACAATCCTCAGATCTCAGCTTCTGGAGTTACAGGCATGAGCCACCAGCACCCAGCTGCCCTATTATTTTGATGTTCTTGTTAGAAGAATTCTATGACTTTGCACATTTTTTCTGTAGGCTTTATGCCATGAGCTTCTGGGTATATGTCTTTCATGTTCCTTATGGATCAATTAGGGGTGACCACAATGAGCCAGCCAGCTCTCAGCAAAGAGTGTAGGGAAAAGGCAGAGCTCCTGCCAAGTCTGGAGCTGCTCCCAGGCCTGTGGCCACTTTGTGCACGTGTGCATTGTTACAGTATCACCTGTGCTCTGAAGTAGGTTGTCAGTTCAGATTCATCAGGTCCCTAGGCCTCTGTCATTCTCTTTGAAGGCTATGAAAGTTTCTGCTTCTTCCCAAGGACTTGGCACCTTTGCAGATTTAGCCTTACATTTTCCTAAAAGTCAAGAGGATGTGCCAAACTGAATCCTGCGCGTGGTTATGTGGGTTTGTAGTGTACGAGCTCTTGCTCACCCTATATTGGAAGAGCTTAGAAATATCCGTGAACTGTAGCAGTGTCTGTGCTGTAGTTTGTTTTTGGCAGACATAGATGCTGGGGGTTTTGAGATTTCAGTTTGGTGAAGGACAAAAACACAGACCTTTATACAACCACTTAATAAATAAACATCTTAAAAGACACAGAAAAATGTTTCTAACATACCTGACAGGTGTCATAGTCGGGATCTTACACAGGCTGCCTCGGGAGCTCTGAGGAACGATGTGTGGTGTGTCCTGGGATTTTAAAGGGAGCAGTAAAATCCATGAAGACTGCTAGGCAGTGCAGTCCCAAACTAAGAAGCTGAAAGTTTATTAGTTTAATTAATATTAACTATTGAAGAACTATACAGAGCCAGATGCTTTTTTGGCACCAGAGCCTGAGATTTGGGTTTGGTTTGAAGCCAGATCGGACAGAAAAGCCCACAATACTCCCATTTCTAAACCACCCAGCCAGCGCTGGAGGTGTGGTATCACTTGAGAGCCTAGCAAGCACAGGACCCCAAGTTCAAACTGTAGTAACTCCCTCTACCTCCTTCTCCTCCCCCTCCCCATATAAATAAGATACTATCTCCAAAATAATTGGCACAAAATAGGTATAGAGGAGTGTCTCGTGTAGAGAGCCAGTCTAGCAAAGCGAGCCTTCAGTTTTGTCAGTCATGGGGCCTGAACTCTGGGCCTGAGCGCTGTCCCTCAGCTCTTCGGTTCAAGGCTAGCACTCTACCACTTGAGCCACAGCACTACTTCCTAGTTTTTCTGCTTATGTGGTACTGAGGAGTTGAACCCAGGGCCTCAAGCATGCAAGGCAAGCACTCTACCGCTGAGCCACCTTCCCAGCCGCGAGTCTTCAATACTGCCAAAAAATAGGTTGGATTTTACTTTTTGCTTATAAGCATTGCATGTAGTTTGTGTTTGTGCGTTTGCTTCTTGCAAGCCTAAGGTTTAAACTCAGTTGTATGCAAAGCGTTTATTTAGGAAAGAGAAAGTAAAGGCCACTCTGGAGAGTGAGCAGCAGGACCTAGAACCTGGAAGTCCACCACATGGTCAGGGCTGTTTTGTATTGTCCCTTACCATCTTTTTCTCTTCCCTCTTGGCAATTGGTCAGGTGGTAGTGACTGGTTTGTTTGAAACAAAGCAAAACCCTCCCCTGGATGGTGGCCACTGGTTGGTGGGGATGCCCTAGCTGGCCTGGACTGGTTTTCTAAGTTTATTTTTCAGGCATAGTCGTACTTTGTCCTGGGGCTAGCCTGTGACTAATCTTCTCACTCTGGCTTCTGCATTGCCAAGGTTATCCCATGCCTGTTGTTGGTTGGCTTTTGCCCAGGTGGCCTGAACTGCAGTCCTCCCTCTTTCTGCCTACCAAGTACCTAGGATTACAGGCATGCCACCATCATGCCCAGCCCTGATCAGTTTTGTCTTGAATGATTGTCATAATCCAAGTTTGTTTGGGGGGAAATACATCAAAGTCTTAATAATCTCATCCCTTACTTAAATAATAATTCTACTTTTAGACTTTATCTCAAGGAAAAGAGATGCATGCTTGGACATGTATGCCTAATGTGGCACTTGGGAAAATTTATAAATGTGTACTAAGAAACAAGCACCATGCTACACAATGGAGATGAGGTAAGCTGAACAGTCCCAGGTCCTAAGATAGGAACTGTATAGAGCTTCCTAAATGCACACAAGCACACTAGAAAAGGATTCGTGCCTCTCCCTCTGCCATTGCACCCTTACCACAGAACCATCGCAAATTCCCCTTTAGAAAACGTGTTACTTCATCTAGGATCCTTTGTAATACATTCTCAGGTTATCTCTGGCCCTAAACCACTCTTTTCATGTGTTCTTTCTCCTTCCCTCAGTACTCTTCATCTATCTCATCTCCTAACTCAGTTCTGTTGACCTGTCACAATTGTCATAGGTTTGTTTTGCTTTTTACTCTAGATGTAAAAAAATAAATACTGGTTATGGAAGCTGCTTGTGATGCACATGGCTGTTATTTATAATGCAGAGAAGCCGGGCATTGGAGTCCAGGGTCGTCATGGGACATAGTTCTATGGTGGAAAAAGCAAGCTGGGACATAGTTCCATGGTGGAGCACTTGTCTACATGGGCCAAGATCCTTGGTGCTATCACCAGCATCACACAAAATTCATTAATTGCATATTACCATGGACTGGAAAGGCTGTTCAGAATTTAGCTTTTCAAAGTACCATTGTGTTTTTCATCTCCCACTCCCCTCTCCGTGTGTGTGTGTGTGTGCGCGCGCGCGCGCGTGTACATACACACGCACATGCCAGCGCACAAGCCAGTCCTTGAGCTTGAACTCGGGGCCTGTGCACTGTCCATAAGTTCTTTCACTCAAGGCTAGAGCTCTACCACTCTGAACCACAATTCCACTGCTGGTTTTCTGGTAGTTAATTGGAGCTAATCATTTCATGGACTTTCCTGCCCAACCGAGCTTTGAATCTCGTAAGATCTCAACCTCCTGAGTAGCTAGGATTACAGGTATGAGCACCAGTGCCCAGCTTTATTTGCCCTATTTTGTTGTTGAAGGTCTGATCTATCTTTCCTCCCTTCATAAAGTTAACTTGATGGTTGGGCATAACCTTCCTGATAGGTTGACTGTAGTGTTGTGGTTAAGAGAATAGACTCTAGAGTGCCATTTCTTACATTCATGGCCTGGTCCTTCCTGGAACTATTGCCTGGTCCATCACTAGCATCTTGGTTAACATTCTCCATTTCTTAGGGAAGGGTGGTAAAGACACTTTACAAAGGATTCTGTGAAGCTTGTTGCACAAGCACAGCTCCACAGGGAGGCGTACAGCCCCACCTCATGTTCTGTTCTGAATCTTCCACCATCCCCATCAAGAGGACATCCTGCGACTGGGTCTACTTTATTCCAAGTACATCAGTGCCCCTTTCATGAAGCAAGTATACCAAAATGGCAGTGGAGTTGGCTGAGCCAGTGTAGTCATGATGTTCATGTGACATAAAACCAGTGCATCTGTTCACATCCAAGCTTGACTGCAGTTGTTAAGCGGTCAGGCTTGCTGATGGACTGACAGATAATGGATGTTGTAGCCACGCAGGCTTGGGAATGGATTTGCCTAGGGAAACTGAGTAATCCTCTTCCCACAGCTGCAGGTCACAGGAAGGAAGAGGAATGATGAAAATGTCCCAATGTGCTGAACAAGAATAGATAACTGTAGCAGTCCCCAGAGGGATATTTTCCTGCTCCTGCTCTGGGTTTCCTCCCCTCCGGGTGTTGAAGCAGATCCTTTTAAAACCGAGATTGCATAGGGTGGTTTCCAATAAGAGAGTTGGACTGTAAGGAAAGAAAGGGGCCCTGAGAGTGATGACAGGCAAACCCCTGCAGCAGAAGGCTCAAGACCAGCATGCTTTAGGAGTTTCCTGGGCAAACTTACTTTGTGGGTCTGTGTTTGGATTAAATTGCTGCTCCAAGAGTGTGTTGTGATAGGAATAAAGTTACACTCAGGAGACAGAGGGCCAGGCTGAGACCCTTCATTCAGGTAGCAGAAACACCGACGCAAGGAAGAGCATGAGAAATGCTGAGGAGGTTTCTGTGGAGGGCAGAGGGGAAGAGTTGGGATTCAGGAGACTGTTCACAGTCCTGTTCTCTCGCCTGCTGTGGGTTACTGGGCTCCATGCTTAACCTTTCTGTGGCCTCCATTTTGAATAGAGGCCAATATTAATCCTGGAGCACTAGCATGCAGGGCTTACTTGGTAAACATGAGCCCCTGTCCTCATTACCACCACTCCTGTCATTATTACTTTCTGCTATTTTTATTGCTAGGACTTGGCAACTCTTTGGATATGGGTGGCGAAGGAGGCCTTCTGCCTGAGTGAGAGGGATAAAGGAATATATTGGAAGTAAGGAGAGGAACTGGTTTGTGATTGCAGTTGGGTTAATGAATTTAGGATGTTTTACCTTGGAGTAAATCTCAAAACAATAGACTTCTGAATAAATAGAGTGAATAATTGAAGTGATAACCACGATCAAGGTCTGTGATAAGACCTTGATGGGAGAGCTGAGCAGAGACTTGCCTTTCTTCCGTGTCTTCAGCACTTAGAGTTGTCTCCTCTACACCTTTCTGCTTCTTCCCTTGTGTTAAAGGAAAGGAGACTAGGTGATCTTCCAGGACTCAGTTCTCCTTGCTGTCTTTCCTGAGAGATTGAAGGGTGGACCGGAAAGTCCGAGATTCTTGTTTTTCTTCTGGTTGCATATACTCCTGTGAAGGAAAAAAGATCTATTGAGATGTATATTCCCTTTAGTCATAATCGTGGGATGGGGGGGGGGGGGGGGGCGGCGCGGGGGAAGGTTGAGGCTGGGGAGAGGAGGTAGCCATCTATGGATGGTGGGATTAGGCCCAGATAAAAAGGCCCTGGCCTCTGGCCTCTGCCCCCTTTCAGCCCACTGGTGCTCGGCTCACCTGAGTGCTCAGCAGCCCTTTTGTCCTAGGAGTCTCGCCCTCTCCACGGCTGTTACTTCTGACTTTGGGCCACTCTTCTCTTCTCTACTATTGAGGTTGAGCCGCTGAGCAAGGAAGAGGGGAAAGGGAAACTACAGTCAAACATTAGTCTCAACACCACATTGGCACCCCAAAAGAGTGTCTATATGCAAAAAGCTCATTCTGCTGAATGACCTCTTTTTGGGGGGAGTAGGGGGGCAGAGTGAACATGTTTCTGGAGAGTTCTCACCTCTGCTGGAATGTAGGTATCTGAGGACTCCTTCTGATGGGCTCCTGACCTGAGTCACTGCATGGGCCTGGACACGCAAAAGAATCCCGTTCCTTTCCATGAGGAAGACGGGGGAAGGGGATAAAGGTTCATCAAGTGCAAGTTCATTCTCATTCTGTTGAACTAAGTCTGCACAGTTGCTGAAGTGTCTCTGGGTATTTGTTTGGCTCTGATAGAAACCAGTCATGCTTCAGGATCAGCATTTCGGAAAGGTCTGGAAGTGATCCTTTCCACCACTCAGACCAAGACTGAAACCCGATTCCACCTTATGTCTCTCTGACCAGATACTAGCAAGGACATATTTATTTCATTTTCCAAACTTTCTTCCGGAGGCACCCCTTTATCAGGTGAAGGCCCCTGAGATAACCAGTTCCTGTTAAAGGTTGAGGAAGAACCCCAGCCCTGCTGCCGGCCCCCATTGCTTGGTATCAGTTGATCCAGGAGCTCTACAGCCTTAAACTGTCACAGAGGGCCACAAGAGCATGAGCTGGAGATCAGCGTCTTGGGGCCTGAGATGCTCTTGACTTTTATAAGACTCAGAATGTCTTAAAATAGCCTGGTAGCTAAAATAACAATAACAACAACAATAATAGCTTGCCATTGCTGAGAGTGGGCTGTTTGTTTAAAATCCAAGGCCCTGGTCCTGGCAGCCCTTAGTTTCCACTAGCTAGGCTCCCACAAGAACTGCTGTAATGGAAAGCATATGGTCACATCCTGACAGGAAATAGGGATCTGTAGAGTGTTCTCAGCCCCTCCAAGGGGTTTCCTGAGCCTCCGGCGACAGATACACACACACTTTAGACCTTCAAGTAGGTGGTTTGGACCACAAGTCTTTGAACTTGTAGACCTGTCAGTCCTCTTCTAGAGTCTCACTCTTTCATTCACAGGCAATCAAGATTCCCATCACTTGCACTTTAACTTGTTGAAAGGAGGAGTGGGTTTGGGAGGTCCGCTGCAGTGGAATGTATTAACCCACATGTTGGGGCCCCATTAAGTCTGGAAATGAGTGTGAGTTGTTCTGAATGGAGTCATGGGTCAGCCCTTGACTCCCTGCTATCCTTGGAGAAGTTCTGGCCACTCAGAGCCTCCCCTGCCTCTGTCCATCTGGTGCTCACCCACCCACAGATCCTGCTACTTTCCCACCTTCCACCTGCCCTCATCCTGGCCTGGGACTGCAGCTTTGGAGGAAAGAGAGAGTAAGGAAGTTAACCGCTGACCTTGGGCTCTTGCCTTCAGAGTTACTAATGTTTTATCAAGTCACCCTTGTCTGACTCCCTCTGCAGTCTTGAGTAGCATCCTTGGCACACTTGATTTCAGATTTTGACAGGTGATAAAAGCAAATATTGAAATATTGCTTCACAGGGTCCAGATTTGTAACTATTGACTGATGTTATTTCTGCCTTTGCTGAGAAGCTCGCTCGTATGCTTGCCCTTCTTTCTAATGGATTGCTTCCTGATCCATTGGAGGCGATCCGGACATTTGCCCTTCAGTCTAGCAAACCTGACCTGAATGGAGCTGGGGATACATGTGAAGCTTTTAGACCAATCGTTGGTAACATGACATTTTTTTCCCCTAGAAAAGATAAGAGTATGCAGCAGCTGTAAGGGCTTATGTTTGCATCTTTGTGGAACCTAACAAATTAGGCTGTCTAAACTGTTTCACTTCCATTCTCTGAACTTTACCATCTTAAATGGGTCTCAGTGGTTGGTCCTGTGTATCTCAGGACAGATTGGAAAAGGCTGGACTTTTGTTGGTAACAGCCATACTGGTAAACAAGTCTTGCAGATCTTTGGGTCTGCTGGGGTACTGCCAGTAATCCAGAAGCTGTGCGGATGCTCTCATAGGATAGCTCCTGGTGGCCTTCCCTCTCTCTTCCTCTCCTCGGAGGACGGTATTTTCTATGTGGCTCAGAATGTTCCCACTGTGGTTGGGTTCTCGGCTACTGTTGGAACAGCATCAGAGTCCTTCAGGCAGAGAGAGGCCAGTCCTGTAATCTCAGCTGGCCGGACACACAGCAGATGCCTGGTGTCTTGTTTGTTTGGTCTTTACTGTTCCCTTGCATAGAGTGGGGGAGGCTAAAGCCAACAGGTTGTGAAAAGAATGAGAGTAATTTGACTTCTGCCATTGGCGGGGCTCGGGGTGACTGTGTTTTGTTTTCTTGATGTAAAAGCAGCTGTTTGGTAACCACTAACTCTTCCCTTATTCTTTTCTTGCAGATGAGCTCACAGTGCCTGCACTTTACCCCAGTAGCCCTGAAGTGTGGGCCCCGTACCCTCTGTACCCAGCGGAGCTAGCGCCTGCTCTACCTCCTCCTGCTTTCACCTATCCCGCTTCACTGCATGCCCAGGTAATTTATACCCATCGGCCACGACTTCACTCACTCCACCACCAGTCCTTTCAAACCTGGTTCCCCAGAGCACACCATACAACTAACACCTATCCAGCTAACAGAGCCACCTTCAAGAGATGAATGACCCTCCCCCCTCCATCTAGCTGACCCCTTGCAGGACTTAGAGGACCATCTGACAGCCATGATACCCCCCCACTGCCTGATGTCTGCCCCAAACAACACCTCTGTCTTCCTCAATGTTCTCACCCATATCTCACACACGAGAACTGGGCCAAGGTTACTCCCTGGTCCCCAGCGAGCTGGAGGGCATCACCAGAGCAGAGATGATGTGTGTGCCTGGTCATGTAGAAAGGCTGCTGAGGCACATGGATCAGGAATTAGGTGTGTCTGTGTTTCTGTGTACTATTAGGCTTCTGCTCTTTATCTCATGAGGAGGAAGAAATCAAGTGACCGAGGGGATGCTTCTGGAAAGATGAGGGTTCTTTATTCTCATGCATGCGTAGGAAATGGGGTAGGAAAGGTACAATAGAAGGTAACTACAAGGTCAGGTGGGAAACTGTGCTCTGCCCAGCTTTCTTTCTAATTTAAGAATAGCTTGTTTTGTAAACAAACTCCCTGTTTCTCCCCACAGTGACTGTCTACATACTAACATGTCCTCTCCCCCTTGAAGAAAACAGTAATCAGAGTGTTCTTTTTAGTGTGATTGGTAGCAAACAGTGTTAAGATTCACCTTAGAAATAACTGCTCATTCTTAGGCCTTCAAAGAGTGATGCTCAATAGCAAATAAATGGAAAGCATATAAACCATAGGCATGAATAATGAATACAGATGAATACAGATTCATCACTCAGCCTGGTTTTTAAACAAAGTATCAGGCTGATCAGGTGGGATTTTTGTTTTGCTTACTGTTCATTTGTAGTGTTCATTTACAAGGCTAGACGAGATAAACAGACTCCTTACACTCTTCCTTTTGAGTTAAAATTCTGTCCTGTTGCCCAGGTCTGTGTTAAGCATCTACCAGTAAGGGTCTTAGGAACCTGGGTCAGGGGGCCAAGCATCCTTCCATTATCTTTCAGCTGAGTCCCCAGTGCTTTCTGCTTGTGCTAGCAACGGCCATCCAGGATCTGCTGTCCCCTAGCACCCAGACTCTGCGCAGGCAAACGGCAAAGGAAGGACTATGTACCTGTACTCCTGTAGTAATTCCTGTCTGTTGAGAGAATGAAGTAGAAAGCAGTACAGATAATGATGGAAAATGTAGATGGTGTCAGTTAGGAGGACCTGGCGCAGAAGACAAACTCCAGGACTGGCTTTGTCTTTTCCACTTTCTGTCCATTAACAAAGTCAGTGCTTGGTAACCCTGACAGCTGGTAGGTAATAGGAGAAGATAAGATGCAATCCTGTGCCTGAGTTATTAGTATGTTTGTGCTCAAATAACTTTGGAGGCAATACAAAGCAACCAAAAGAACCTTTTCTGTTGGCCAGACAAAAGATCTACCTACCCTATGTGCCTCTTTTCCTAAACTCACTAGATGGTTCAGATACAGAGCAATTGGCGATTCAAGCCATTCTTAATAATTTTGAGACCATGTGAGTTTGCATAGTCTTCTGAATAGCTATGGCTTTGCTCAGTCATCAACAAAGCCTTTTCTTTCATCAGTGCTCTAAAGAGCCAGGAGTAGACAGTGGCCAAAACAAAAAACAAAACCAAAGGAAAAAAATGATGGCTTTGGGCCATACATGATGGATAAAACCGGAAGTGATTCTGAGAGAAGGATCTAGTGAGTCCTAAGAGATTAGAAAGCCCTCCACCATTGTGAGGAAGGATGGAGAGAGTGCGGGATTAGCTGGACTCGGCTGTGTGCCTTAGTGGGATGCAGCACCCACCTGGCACTCTCCTTGGGAGATCCTCCTTGTTCTGGAGACTTCCCCAGCTCGGAATCCACTTGACTCTGCCGTCGGTCCCAGATTTGGTGGAACTCTCATCGGGTATTAGTGAGATTGGAGTCATTCTCAGTGCACCCTTGAACTCTGTATCCCAAAGATGCATGAACAAACATGGTTCCTTAATTTACTTGTCCCTCTGGGGACTCGTAGGCTTTACAGATCAGCTGGTCTAGCCCCTCTACCAGATGAGGAAACAGGCCTGAAGATGAAGAGTTACCTTACCCTAAATCAGTGGCTCTGCTCTGACTAGATCCTGGTCGGTCACCTGACTCTCAGGCTGGGCTCCTAACTCTCCAGGGTGTCGGCTTACCAAAGACTTACTCTTTAGTGGACTTGTGGAGAGGCTTCGCTCCAATGACTCCTTGGAACTCTCTTCTCTAAGTAGATGGGAAGCCTGTAAGAAGAGACCTGGTGGCAAAGTCAAGGGAATCAGCATTTAGCTGCATCCAAAGGGCCTCAGAACTTTATGAATTGTTAGCACAGTGGGGAAGCCCCAAATGGAGCATCTCCCCTTCCCGGATAAACTCAGTTTTTTTGTTTTGGAAATCTTATAATGTCTTTGGAAGAGTCGTCTAAGTAATTTTGTTTTTCTTAGCAAATGTTGTGCTCTATTTTGAGACATGGATTTTTTTTTTCTTCTAGTGTTTCTCTCCTGAGGCAAAGCCCAACACACCTGTCTTTTGTCCACTTCTTCAGCAAATTAGATTTGTCTCTGGGAATGTGTTTGTCACATATCAACCTACTGCAGACCAGCAGAGGGAGCTCCCATGTTGAATTTGTTAGCTCCCCTCCCCTCCCCATCCCCTTTTGAGAAAAAGAGAAAAAGAAAAACTTATTTCTTGGTGACATTTGAGAGATTTCAATAAAAGTTTTAATCACAGCAAAAAAAAAAAAATCTCAAGTAGACTACAGCGTTTTTTGTTTTTTCCTGGCGATGCAATTTTGGAACGAAGGTATTAATCCCTGCCTGAGGTTGTGGGAGAGTTGGGCCCATGACAGATGAATGCATGATCCACAGGAAGACTCAGACGGAGCAAGCTGGGGAGACGGGGCCCCAGGGCCAAGGCCTGACCACCGCGGCTGCCATCATGGCTTCCCAGACCACGCTGAGCTACAAACCAAAAGACCCAACCCCACCTCCACGGGTCCCAACATCAGCTAGCAGAGGTGCTCTGACCAGCAGGATGGCAGGTGCTACTAGCAGAAGCCTGTTCACAGCAAGCGGATGCATTTTCCAGTCTGTACTCTGTGACCTACAGGAAGGAGAGCCCAGGAGACGGAACTGCTCGTTAAAAAGGAGTTGGGTCACCTTTGTGGTCTGCCCCAGGTTCAGCTGTGATCTGCTGCCCCCCTCACATTTCCCTCTGAGTTTTAAAAGATCCTGGTTTCCCATCAAACCCTAATTTTAAGGGGGAAAAGTTGGCTACGGTAACAGGGCAGCACACTGTGTACTGCTTTATTGTTTTTAAAGATGAAAGAGCGGCCGAGTGCAGCCAACCTCTGATTTCTAAGATTACCAGCATTTTTAGAAGGGCTCATCCAGTGTACTTTCGAGGTCACTGGTGTTTGAAATTTATTAACTGTTGTGTGAGTCACTGTAGATAGGAGAGGATGCTTTCATCCACTGCTTTTCGGAAAGTTCTGTCTCGAAAATAACGGTGTACATGCTTTTCCGTCACCACCTTTTCCTATGCCTGTCTTTGGAGTCGGGGTTCATCTCTTGTTGCTGGTGGAGCAGAGAGAAAGTCACGAACACTCTCCAGGTTCTGGAAGTCCACTAGCCCTGGTCCCAGAAGCCCGAAGCATTGGCAAGGAAGCAGCACTGCTCCAGCAGCACGCTGGCCGCCCACGCCTGCGCCATCCCTTCAGAACCCACCCAGCCCGCTCACAACCCCTGCACCTGTGCGACAGAAACAGGTCTCAGAGTCACAACCCATACTGCTTGAGGGTGTGTCCCCAGAGAGTTCCCTTGTGACACAATGGAAAACTTTTAAAGGTTAAATCAAAAAATAAATACAGAAATGGGAGCCGGGGGTGAGGGGGGAGACCCAAGGCCAGCAGAGCAGGGAAAACACAGGGGGACAGGTGAGCTTAGGGTTGGGGTGTGGGTCGCCTGCCCTACAGGGCTATCCCCACTGCTGGCCAGATCTGAGCGGCTACCCAGCAGCACGGTGCCACTGCTGAGGATTGCGTTTTAGAAGGAATTTCAGCAAGCATCCTTTAGCTAACCACTGCCTCTCATGGAGCCCAGGAAGACCAGGAACCTGAGGCTGTGTGCCCAGAGCATGAGCAGGCGTGCAAACTGGGGTGTACACAGCGTGCCTCTCTGCAGCTGGCTGACAGGGACTTGTACCTTTCGGCCAGCTCACCTCATCCCTTCCGCCTCCTGTTCAGGTAGCGGTCAGCACGGTAGTGGCAGGTCTTCGCTCGGCCTGTGAGGCCTTTCCTGTCACTGTCTGGGTGAAAAGGAGCCAGAAGGTTTTGCCATCTGCCTCTGAACTCTGGGTCACATTGGCTTGTCCTCCAGAGCTTCTGCCTGTGGCTGTTCAAAACTCTCGTGTTTTGCAAGGCAGCATAGGTTGGGGTTTTTTGGCCCACGCGGGAAGATGTTCATCCACGGACATTTCCATTTCCCTCCAACTCCGCAGCTCTGTGAGGTCAGACTGCCAGCTGCGGACTGCGCCTCCCAGAGGGGCCAACTCAACCCTTTTCAGGTTCATTAGGCCTTCCAGGGGCAGCATGTTTAATGCTGGTGGTAGATGGGGCAGAGTGGGCATGTCCTGTGCTTTATGCCCCTGTGCTCTGGCTCCTGTGAACGCAGCTGGTGCCTCTCTCGGTTACTAGGAGCCTGGAGTCCCTTTCTTTCTCCAGGCTCCACCGAGGGGCCGGGCCTGCGTGAGCTGAGCCCACAGGGGCATACCAGGCTGCTGCTTTTCCCGGCTGGGCCAGGAAGAAGGAAGCCTGGGCGCTGGAAGGAGCTTCCTAGCCAGACACAGCCATGTCATTGGCAAGCTCTATCCCCTGGATGAAGCAAATTTCTAAACCTTTCTGGGCCTCAGGAAAATGAAGCTCATAATTCCTCCTGTCAAACAATAGTGCCTGGCACTCAGCAGCCTCGACCAAGACTTATTTTTGTAAGGGGCCTTTCTTACGCCCTTCCAAGGGGGCATTTGTATTTGCAGTGAGATGAACTAGGGCTAAGACCATGCTGCTCATGGACGGATGGTTGTTAGAACCCTTACGGGTATCCAGCGCAAAAAAGAAAATGACCAGTGTCACCTCATCGCTGTCACAGCATTTGCAGAATTTGTCCTGACAGGAAATCTCCCCCACAGCCCAGCCTGACACGCCCCACCTACAGAAGCCACCTGGACCTGCAGAAACACATCACGAGTGGGAATGGAGAGGAGAGACCCCGAGATGCTTTTCTCTCTCTGCACACAGAGCCGCTGTCCCTGACCTTTGTTTCCAGCTGTGCCTTATCTTTCTTTCCTATCAGAGAAACCTGCAGAGGAACAGGACCCACAGGTCACCCAGCTCATTCCCCCCAGGACTCCAGCCTTTCTTCCCACAGTCCCCACTGCCTTCCCTTGGGATCCCCCAACCCTTTCCCCAGGCAGAATTACTCCCAATCTGAGGCTGCTGCGCTGCTAAGCAAAATTCTTTCCCCAGTTACCTTGTCATCCTTTCCCTGTCTGCTCCGGGATTTGTGCAATTAAGGAGAAGCCCTAAAGAAGACAGAGAGCAGCCTAAACATCTCAGGACTTGCAGTCTGGCCTTTCACCCCAACCTTGAGAGGGAGGGGTCTTTGTTCCTCTGGCCATCCTGGCTGACACCCAGCCTTCACATATTACGTAGTTTAGGCAGGAGATGCTGCTCACACCCAGTCAGTCCCATGTGACCCTGGCCAGGCTTATGTGAGCTCAGAAACCAGTATGATCACCAGGATGGGGCCAGTAGCTGAAAGGGGTCTTCCTTGATGGGTCCCAATGAGTGGCATGGAGTTCAGTTAGTGCTCTGGTCTTCAGCATTCTGAAGTGTCTTCCATTTTACCCTCTGGATCCTATTCAGCTTGCCCTGACCTCAATGGCAGTAAGGACCCAGGCTGGTGTCTCAGTCACACCTGGAAGTTGTTGGTAAGCTCAGGATTAATGATTAATGCTGGTCTGTGGCTCACATCCTGCAGAGTGGTAGAGAGGGCTTGGGTCCTAACTAACCTGGACTCTTCAAATCACAGACCTCATTTTAATGAGTCTCTACCCCTTCTAACTTTATCATCTTAGTCGTTTTGTTTTTTAATTGTCATTAAACCTGTCTGTCTATTTTCAAATGGGGAGAATAAACACCTCATGGGGATAATCTGAAAGAATCAAATGCTGGAATAGTCATTGGCAAACTCGCTCTTCCTTGAAGTACTTTCCCTTTGTCAGAACTTGGCCTCGCGCGGCCCAGAGGCCCCTGAGCTCTCCCCTGGCATGTGAGGAGCACATAGAACATGGACTCCATCCTCACCGAGACCCAACAAGAAGAACCTGAGAGTTGGACTTCGTTCTTGGTAAGGAAGAGAAGCTGCTGGAGCAGCAGGCCTGACCCCCAGCTTGCAGAGTGGTCTGAGAGGAGGCTGGGGTGAGCATCCCCAACAGGAAGTGCATGAATTCATTCTTCTCTAACTACTGTGGAAGCAAACCCAAGGCTGCCAAGAAACTTTGGAATTATACAACGTACTCTTCATCAAAGGAGAAAGTAAACTTTTCCTTTGAAGAAAACCAGTTGTGACAGAGGGGGAAAAGGCGAATCACTCCAAAAGGGATGATGTTTTATTCAGGATCTGTGCTGCTAGTGGGCAAGGCCGGGGCCCAGTGACAGGATGGAAAAGTGGGACGCCCCAGCTTCAAGCCTCATGCGTTCCGCCACGAAGCTTTCCTCGCTTGACTGAGCTGAGCTCCCAGGGACCTCTAATGGCCCTTGATAGCAAACATAGTTAAAAATTAACTGGCCAACAAAATTAAATATGGATGGCAAGCAACCGCTGTGGACTTGATCTGACATCTGCTGTTACATGCTTGGGCGCCCTCAACCCGAGTGGCGTCTGGAGCAAAGTTAGAGATGTCTAAGCACATTTCACATGCCTGCTTGGAAGCAGGAGCCCCACTTGTACTTAGGACAAGCAAGCAATGAGTCCAAAGGCCCAGTAGAGTATCCTGAGGACCTGTGTTTAATCTCAGCCTTGTTTAGCCTTAGCCAGTGTCCATGGTCCTGGGAGCTTGAAGTCTAGACCTTGGGCTTACTTGGAATCAGGCCTCAGCACCTGAAGTCCCTACATCCCCCTACTGGATAGTCTTGAGAATTGGGCCTTCTCCAGCCTGGGGGTGGGGGTGGGGGGTGGGGGGGTCCCCCTGGGGCTTAAACTCAGGGCCTAGCTTCTATCCCTGAAGGTTTTTTTTTTTTTTTTTTTCTCTCAAGGCTGGTGCCCACCACTTGAGCCACAGCTCTGCTTCCAGCTTTTTTTAGTGTTTAGCTGGAAAGTCTCACAGACTTTCTTCCCTGGGTTGTTTTCAAGCTGTGATCCTCAGATCTCAGCCTCAGGCAAGTGTTCGTGTTCAGCTGTCTCCTAGCCTATGGCCTGGGTAAGAGAGTGCCCTTACCCAGTGAACCGAGTCACACACAGGTTTTGTCTAGGTAATAACAACGTGTCTCATGGCCCTAAGCAAGGAATGGGGGGGGGGGGGGGGCGGGCAAGTAGAATGTGGGCTTCTGCTGAGAGTCTGGACTGCTAGCACAGTGAGGTGGAGAATGGGTGTGGGGTTCCTTCACGAGTGAGCTTCTGTTCATACAGCACAGACATGCCGGAAGAGGTACCCCTAGTTAGGGATGGGGTCTGGGCTTGTAGACAGTGGGGGTTGCTGCTTCAAAAAAAAAAAACAACAACCCTGTTGGTTCAGAATATACAGCTTCTGCCCAGCCTGGCTGCCCCTGACAGCCTGCTAACGGGGAAAGGACACTACCCAAAAGGACATCAATGGTCACAGCACATGACCCAGTTGATGGCTAGTCAAGTCAATACGGAAGTGGCTTGTTACAGTTAGCTTCATGTTGGGGAAACTCAGCATGGTATTGTAACTATTACCTTCAAAGAGAACCAGGTGAGTTGTGAATGTATACGCAAGGACTCTGCACCGGAATTAGGAAGCCCAAGGGAATCTAAGCCGCTGCAGAGATTGAACATCTTGGACGCCACCTCAGTTGGGTGTGTTTTTCAGGGCACAGGACTACTTTCATTAAGAGGAAGGAGCTTGCCACTTGGGCAAGTAGACCTACCACTGGCAGGGCCTTCCTGACCAGCATTTCTCCACCCTACAGGTATTAATAGCTTGCACAAAATCAAAAGAATCTGTGGCCAGATAAACTTGGTTAGCCCATGGCTAGCTTGACTCAAACAGGAGCTTCTCTGAGCCCTTTATGTGCTGCGGAGGGGCCTGGATGACATTTCTCCCAAACTCACTGGTAGAGCATTTCTAGACTTGTCTTCTTGCTGCCACACTTCTGCAAACCTCAGTCCGGAGCAGCGTCTCTGAGACGAGAGTGTGTGCATGGTAGTTCCCTGGAGAACTTGGTAAATTGCAAGAGATTGGATTTCTGACAAGGGCCAAGCAAGGCTGGTAGACCAGGGACTGCATTGGAGAACCACAGGACTGGACTTACCCATCTATTCAGCACTTGCGATTCATTTCTCATGACCCTTTCTATTTCTTTTCTGATCTATTGTTTTAGAGATGATATACAGCAGGGTTACCTTTACATACAGCAGGTAATAAGCACACGTCCTTTTGCCTAGTGTCACCTGTTCCCTTATTCTCCCATTCCCTCCTACCTCCTCCTAGGAGGTGCATAGCTCACTTTCCTCAGTGTTCAGTGTGCTCTGCTGCTGCACCTTTTCACCCTTCTCCCTCTGATTCTGTGCCTCCCCCACCCTCTCACAGATGTGCACGTGAGTATAAGGCAAAGAATAGAGTCAAGCCACCGGGCGCCAGTGGCTCACACCTGTAATCCTAGCTACTCACGAGGCTGAGATCTGAGGATCGCGGTTCCAAGCCAGCCCGGGCAGGAAAGACTGAGACTTATCTCTAGTAAACCACCAGAAAACTGAAAGTGGCATTGTAGTCCAAGTGGTAGAGCGCTAGAGAGTTCAAGCCCCACGACCAACCAATAAAAAAAAAATAGTCATCAGGAAAAGAAAAAAGTCCTTTGTTTCCACATCTTTGAAGTTTGTTTCAGTATGTATGTTATTTTATATCCGTATGTTGAGGCTCTTTGGTATGGCACCTTTGTCTTTTGAAAAGCAAGAACGATAATGGGACTTAGTCACTACAATGGCTTGTACAGCACAAGTAAGGGTTCCTTTCTTCTATGGCTGCTATGGAGGAGGGAAATGGTGCTTTGTGGAGGGAGGAAGTCAGGGTCTTCCTGCCTTGGCATTGATATTGGGGACATAGTTTCTGTGCATCTTAGTTTCCTAATCTGTAAATGGAAGAAGCTTGAAAATGTTTTTGTGGTTATTTCACTTTGTCTGGCATCCCATTTTGTCTGCTTCAAGTTACTTCCTAGGTATCTCTTGGTCCTGTCCCCATGTCACTGTGCCGAGGTGGTGCACCTGCCAGGGATAAGGCATTTCAGAAGAGCATCCTGAAGAAGTGTGGGATGGAATCCATGTGGCAGGACCCTTCTGGTCTAGTGCAGAGTGTCCGTGTTGCTCAGAGTTCACAGTGGGGGTGAGGTGCCTGGCACAGACTAAGTCAGGATCAGTGCTGGTTGAATATAATCTTAGAGGGTCTTAGGGGACCTCAGTTGTGGACATGCTTGTGGGTGTGTAGGGGTGGGTATGTGTGTGAGAGAGAGAAATAATCTCACATGGGTGTATTTCTGCAGACAGGATGAAGCATCGGGATCATACTTCCCATGGAAGGCAGTTCCTTATTATATGCCCAGAATGTGTAGTCAGATGCCCTGCTGAACTGTCTCTAAAGAGTCTTCAAGATACATCTGAAGTAGCCTCCAAAAGTAACCTGGGCCTCCAAGCCACAGAACAGCTGGTCCCTCACGCAGCAGTGATTGGCACAAACACAAACAAGTAGTTCACCTAGCCATCTCCTGGTGTGCTCAGCAGGTGGGCACTGCCCTCTGCTGGCAGAGGGGCACTAGCTGGAGGAGCTGGAAGAAGAGGTAGCCTTAGGTGTCTGGAGCCACAATAGTCACTCAAGCCTGGACCACAGAGAGATGATGAGTTTTGGGGTCCCACCTTCCATCCACCTACCACAACGTGCACCCCAAAATTGCCAGCCCACGATCTCACCCCATCCTCCACTGCAGCTCAGCTGGACTCTGCCACTCAGAAGCAGCCCTGCCACCAGGTGGCGCTGCCAGCTCTGGCACGTGTGTGATTGAGCGCTTGAGGCCTAAGCCAGACCTAGACAGGCATGGGGGGGCGGGGCAGGGGGTGTGGGCTGGTGGCCAGGGGCTTCCTTCTTGGGTCACCTTCACCCACCCCGGACCCACGCCACCCACTTCACAGCTGTCCCTCAGCAACCCACCTAATGTCTCCTCTGAAACTCCCCTTTCGGCACCCCTGCCCCACACCTAGGCCACACTACCACCACCGCTCTACACTGCCCCAGTGCACACGAACCACCCCACTGTGTTGAGGAGCCCAGTCCCCAGCGCCCCGCCCCCACCGGCCCAGTGCCCGGCCCCCCTCCCCCGCCCCTTCCCACCTGCATCGGGAAGGCAGCTCCGACTCTGCTCTCCACTTAGTGAGCAAGTGGACTGAGGCCCACAGCCGTGAGCACGGTAGGTACCGCGCCCCATGCCTCCTCTGTTGAGTCCCTCTTTGCACCCCTTCCTCCCTGTCCTCCCCCCTGTCTTTCTCTCCTCTCAGCAGTGGTTCTTACCTAACTGCAGGGAGCCTTCCTCCCTCTTCCTTCATCTTCCCTGCTGCAAGAGTGGACACCATGGTCGCACAGCCGAAAGGAGCGGAGCCTGTGGTGGCTCCCACACAACACACAGCCTTGTCCCCTGCACGGGCTGGGCCTCTTCTAGCTGCTACCTGCCGTCTGCTCGTGCCTGACATCCCCAGAGGAGACCTACACAGATGGCCCGGCGGCTCGCGGGGGTTTCTGCTGTCAGAAGCAGCTGAACATGGATCCTTGGGCCTGCCGAGCCCTGGTGTCTGTCTCGGGCCAGAGACTGAGTCTGGCTCCGCATCCAGAGCGCACAGGCCCTCTGAGCAGGCCCTTGAGGCGTGTGGAGCAGGGCAAGGTTAGCGGCTCTGGTTCAGCCTAGTCCTGGATCCGACCTGGTGGGGCTGTGTGGCTGTGGGCACTTGCAGCACCCACGTATGAACAGGCGGGCAGTGGGCTTTCGGCAAGCCCTGAGCCCGGGGGTTGACGGGCAGCCAGAACGGCTCCTGCTTCATCCTCATGCTTCTTTGTTTGAATAATGCTTTCTCCTGCACCATGGGAAGGCGCCGCTGCCGCCAGGCCCTCTGCTTTCCATGTCATTTCTCTTCTACTCGCAGTAGGCTTCTGGTGCTGCTCAGTGCCAGGAAGCCGGCCTTCTACAGTATACAAAGAGCAGCCACAGGCAAATCCTGCCCCCATGCAACATGGTCAAAATGGTCAGGGGCAAAATGGTCAGGAGGCGGATGCTTGTCACGTACAGACTGCTTAGGCTGTTGGTTGATTTTCACATTTCTCTTGGAACCTTCTACCAAGCAGCCAAAGCATCCTTCACTGGCAGTTGTGTCATGCTGGCCTCCTATAGAGATCTAAAAGAAGCCAGGCACTGGTGGGTCATACCTGGATTCCTAGCTACTCAGGAGGCTGAGATCTAAGGTTCTTAGTTCTAAAGCCAGCCCACGCAGGAAAGTCTGTAAGATTCTTAGCTCCACTTAATCACCAAAAAAGCCGCAAGTGGAAGTGTGGCTCAAGTGGTAGAGCAAAAAGATGATCAGGACTAGCACCTGGTACCTGAGTTCAAGCCCCAGGACCTGCACCAAAAACAAAAAAAAAAATCTACAAGAAGGGAGAGCTGCTGTCTCACCCGCGAGTGCTCTCTACCAAAGACTGCAGGTCCCACCAAGTCAGAATCCTAAACTGAATCTCAAGTTGTGATCAGGCCACTGTCAGGAAAGGGTCATGCCCTGCCAGCCACATGCTCCTCAAGAAACCGCAAGGAAGGCAGCTGCCCTGGCTTGGGTGCTTCACCAGGCTGGACTGTGCCTCCAAATGGCTTTTGGCGTGGAAGGGGGAGGCGAGGAGGAGCTGGTACTGGCGAGGCAGGTGCTTCCCTGAGAACTCGGACTGTGTGTTCACAGGAGACAGCAGTGTCCTGTGGTGCCTCCCGGTCCCTCCAGAAGTCCCATGAGAGCTGGTGTAAGCTAGTACCATTGAGGAGCAGTGCGAAGCTGTGAAGATCATGAGGTGGGACCCCTGGCTCATGGCGCCTCCTGTGTCTTTTCAGATGCGCTGGCTCCCTCCCTCCGAGGCTACTTCTCAGGGCTGGAAGTCCCGTCAGTTCTGCTGAACGCTGTGTGAGTACTTGCTCTGTGCAGAGCATGTGGATGCATGTGGTCCATGCTGCGTGTCTGCAGACAGCAGCGGACACCTCTTCTACACACCCAAACCTTCTGCACTATCCTGGTTGTTCATCCAAGGTATCTCCTTCAAGAGAAGGTTTGCGTCTTGAAGGAAAGTGAGAGATGGGGACTGTACTGCTTTGGGGGGGTTGGTTGGTTTTTTAATGTTAAAATCGGATTCTTGTGCATTCAACTTTGCAACTAAGCTGTCAGCGCCAGTTTCTAGAGAACACGTTTAGGAAATTTTTTATAGAATGGTGGCATAGCTGCTCTCAGCATTAAACAAAAGCCTTGCTCAAGCTGAAAGGAGTAAGTCATCCACTGAAATGCTTAAGTTTCTCTTATGCTGTTCTTATAGGCTTGCCTTACGTGTTTTGAGTTAGGTGGTTGTTTTGTTGATCTGGGGTTCCAACTAAAGGCCTTGTGCTTGCTAAGTACAGTCTACCACTTGAGCCATGTCCCCAGCCCAAGATTTCTTTTTGTCTTGATGGGAACAGTGTTATCCACTTTGGCTTCCCGCTGCCATCTGGCACCAGAAAATACTTGTTACTTCATAAAGCCACCAGTAGAATTTTCCTTATAAATGGGGAAGTGACAGCATTTCTCCAAAACTTCTAAGGGCTTTCTGTAGTTTAGTGTGGTCACTGGATCCCTGTCAAGGGCAGAGTAGCCCTCGGTGTGTGACTTCAATGAATTGTCAGAAAAATGAGAGGAGGGTGGAACAGACCTTCATCCCGTTGGAAACATGGGAGACTCCTGGCAAGCTGTGCGCCCATGTGTCAAACACTAACATTTTAGTCATGGGCCTTAGAGAACTTCTATTTGAAGATAAAAATAGTTCCAAGTAGAACTGATACTCCATTTCTTCCCCCATCACTACAGCTGAGTTCCATGTGCTGTGAGAGGTCACTTGAGGCGCTAGGGCCTCTGTGGAAAGAACTGGCCTCTGGCGACCTGGGTTCTAGTCGAGTGGAGATGAGTTTGCGAGCACTCTTGGCTGAAAGGTAACAGGAATGACGGATGCCAGAGCTGGCCTCGTGAAGCTCAGTGCCCTCTTATGGGAAGGAAGAGCTCTGAGTAGGATTTTTAAACAGTGCTGGCATTTGTTCTCCACAGGCAAGTTGCCCCTTTGGCCCAAAGTGTCAGTTGGTGGGGCAGGCCCCTTTCCCCATCCAGGGAGCTGCTGCGTTGGCCTCCCTCAGTGTAGTTCTGAGCTCAGCATTTCCAGCTGAACTCCTGCCCTGAGTCACAGGGAGGCCTTTGTTTTCCAAGGAAGAGCTTCACCCAGCGGGAGCCAGTGAACCCAGACCAGAGGCACAGCAGAGCTGGGCAGGTGCTCTAGGAACAAGAAGAATATGGTGATTTCTATGAGTGAAGAGCCTTCAGTATGGAGATGTCTGTTGGTGGAGAATGTGTGTCAATGCTGACACAAGGGTCTGGAGAAGGGCTTTAGGGCTTTTAAGCATTTATATATAGGCTGAAAGGAAGGCAAGCATGATTTTCACTCAAAGATCCTAGGCTGGGCATCAGTGGTTCATGCCTGTAATTGTAGCTACTCAGGAGCCTGAGATCTGAGGATTGCGGTCCAAAGCCAGCCCAGGTAAGGATGTCCATGAGAATCTTATCTAAAAACTAACCACCAAAAAAACAGAAGCAGAGCTGTGATAGAATACTAGCCTTGAGTGTAAAAGGTAAAGGGACAATGCCAAGCCCAAAGTTTAAGCCACAGTACCATACCAACACTTAAAAAAGTAAAAGAAAAGCATCTGGTCTTTATCTGTACCAGTACCAGGCTATCAACTCAGGGTCTTGCAAATACTGGGCTTGTTTGTCTGGCACTGTGCTACTTAAGCTATGCCTCCAGCCCAGCTTTTTTTGCTGGAATTTTCTGTCGCAGCTGGCCTCATACCTCACTCTTCAGATTGAGCTTCAATTGCTTGAATGATAGATTTGAGCCACTAACACCTGGCTCAACTCACTGTAATTATTTCCAGTTCATAATACTCCAAGCCCATTAAGAAAGCCTGTTAGCCAGAGGCAGCAATGGCCACCAAAATAGTTCTAGCGATTATTCGCCTTTCAACGTACAGATCTGAATCAAAGCATACAAGTCTCCTGAGGATAGCTTATCATGGACTCTAGGCCAGACTTTTACCGCTGTCCGGAGAAAGGCAAGAAGGGAAGTGAAGAGGGAGTGTGGGTAATAGTACCCATTACTGCTGCTCTCAGAATGAGGTCCACTCAGTTATGGAGCCATTGCTGCAGCTATGGTCTCTTGCATCAAATTCTTTCCAAGACAGCTAATACTCCAAGCTACGTAATCCTAGGGAAATGTAAATTAGAATTGGAAACTGTGGTACTGATGAGCTAATATAAACACATTGCAGCAAAACAAGTTTGTCAAAAACAAACAAACAAAAGTGCTCCTCCCCCCCCCCCCCCCCCCCCCCCCGTGCCACTGTCCCAGCAGCCTCCTCCATTCCTGGGAGAATTCTCTTATGTGTGGTCTCTGCAATCACATGAGGGCAGTAAAATTGCCAGGTATCAGACACCACACCCTGCGTGTCACTCACTCCTGGTGTAATGGAGTGTCAAGTGACATTTCTCAAATCCTAAAGTCTACCGCCTGCTCTCTCAGAGGCTCTTGGGATTTTTAATTTATCCATTCTGGCCTCTTAGTGCTAAAGAGAAAGTAATGACCAGAGATGTCAGCTAAAGTAGCTCCTACGTAAACATGCGTGTGTCTGCTGTGTGCAAGATCCATTCTGTGCCCCCTACAAGGTCCAGGGTTTAACACGATCGTGGTGTGCACGTCATACACAAGACCACCGTGCCAGGTGCACATCTCCTCTCTGTCCTGGTGCTGAGTGTGCTAAGCGTGCGGCCTGATGGATGGTGCTGTTTGTCTGCATGCCGTAGCTCCCCATCACTCAAGTTTTGGTAATGATTCAGCCGTGTGGCCTAGAACCACAGAGTGCGCGATACTGTGTGGAAATGATCGGTTTGCCATACACATGAAGAGCCAGAGGAGCAAGCTTTTTGTCACGCTCTAGGTCATCAGAGTCACACAGCCTTCCTGGTGGGATTGGGGGCAGTGTAGATCGGGAATATTCTTAGAACTCATGAGATTTACCAGCCGTGTGCACCAGCTGGCTGTAGCTGTGCTCTGCAAAGGTAGCTCCCTGTGTGAGACCTGGACATTGAGTCTTGGTGGCCCAACAGCTCAGCTCAGCTCAGCCCACCTGCCTAACCCTCCTGTTCCCACCACTCTTCATCAGCTTTTCAGAGACATGCAGGTGGCTTGTGCGCTCCGCTTGAAAGAACGAATGCATCTGGGGGTCATCTCAGAGCCCACCAAGGCAAGCCCACTGTCTGCACAGCCATGGTTGTCATCGTTTCAAAGTGGGGGGCTTCTGAAAATGGAGGGTCGGGGTTAGGGAGCCTTCCTGATCAACTTAAACCCAGAGACGACGAGTCAGTGTGACTCCTTCAGCCAGCAGCATTGCACCGGCGAGAGGCAGGGCTGGGCGAGCATGGGGAGCTGCTTGCTTTTGTTTGTGAGGGCGAATATTTGTGTCCTTAAATAACCCAGCTTTTACCAGGAAACTAGATTCATGCATACTCATCTGTAAGCGTCCTCCCAGTGGAACTCTAGGGAAAGCGTTTTTCCCCTTAATTCCAAGAAGACACAAGTCCAGGAGGGCAGCCTTCCTTCGGGCTCCCCAGCTTGCCCTCCTTCGGCCTCCAGTGCCAGCCACACCCTCAGCAGTGTCCAAGTCCGAGTCCAGGACTCAGAGTTAGATTTTGTTACTCTCCATCACCTGATCCAGGAAGCCCTGTGTGTTGGAAACTGTCTCTCTCGGACAGGGTTAAAAAAAAATCAGCCTGACCAGAATGGAAGTTTGAGAACTACTAGGGGGCAGAAGCATTGGTACTGACATGCTTGGAGCTAGGCTCCTTTCCTTGGCACCAGGAAGTCTGTGGCCAACAGCTGGCCCAGAAACAGGCCTGCAGGTGAAGAGTTTTTGCTGAGTCTCTGCTCCTTCATATTTTAAACGCTGAGCCCTCCTGTGGCGTCGAGGACACGTTCACAGATGTGTTTCCTTTGGGCTTTGTTTTCCAGAAGGTGCTGGGAGCAGAACTTAGTCACTGAGCTGTATGACAGCACACAACTCTCCTATGGCCTGCGGCTGTCCAAAGCTGTTTGGGCCTGAGACAGCTCCTCGCACTCCCCCAGGACTAGTTGCCATTCTGAGCCTGTGTGCAGCCCCAGAGTGTTTGGGACAGTGCTCAGGGCTAGCACACAGTCCAAGGGAATCTAACCACATGTCCACTACTTCTGTCTGGGCCCCACAAGCACCTTACACTGCTCCACCAAGCCCCGAGGTCACTTTCCTGGCTGCCGACTTGCCACACTACTTGTAAGGTGGCTCTGCGGTGGCAGCTAACCTCAGCTTGGCATCAGAGCCTTTGGTCCCTTTGTCCTGGCTCCCTCAGCGGATAGGCAGGTTGGAGTTGGAGGTGTGGCTAGATTGGTAGAGTGCTAGCCAATGAGCAAGAGCATCAGGTACCAAGTTCAAGTTCTAGTCGTAGACCTACGAGAGGGGGGAAAAAACCAGGCTGGCCCCACAGGCACCTATAGGAGAGGCTGCTGCACAGGCTTAATGGGAAATCTGTCCACCCAGGTCCCAGGTGTGTGATGGCGGCTGCAATCTGTCTTGGGGATATTAATGACATCTTCTCTGGTGGCGACTGCTGTCCAGCTGTTCTGCAAAACTGGAGCTTTCAGGTGAGTGCTAAAGGCAGATGCTGATGGGTATGGGCAAGATGGCACCAGCAGAACCTGCCAGGTAGGTCCACATTCCTGGCACTTCCCCTTTAGGTGGTTTGGCAGGGAAGATTCAAGTAGTCTTCAAAGTGCACTGTGGTGTTCTTAGGTGAACTGGCTTTACATACTTGGCTTTCCACTAGCATCTTTAAATGAAGTGTTTCCGTTGCAGCTCCTACGCTTTGTTTACAAATGGAGCATGTTGTTGGAAACCTATCTAAGATGTATGTTCCCCTTGACCTTATCCAGAGATGCTGAATGACAGGTTTTTGTCCTGGGTCACCCTCAAATTCAAGATCCTCCTGCTTCCATCTCAAGTGCTGAGATTACATGTGTGTATCACCATGCTCAGCCCTAGTTGGTAGTCTTTTTTTTTTTTTTTTTTTTTTTGCTGGTCCTGGGGGCGGGGGGCGGGAGGGGGGGGCCTTGAACTTTGGGCCTCAGTAGTGTCTCTGAACTTCTTTTGCTCAGGGTGCACCGCTTGTGGCTTTTTTGAGTAGTTTATTGGAAAAGTCTTATGCCCAGATTGATTTCAAACTGTGATCCCCTGATCTCAGCCTCCTGAGTAGCTAGGATTACAGGCGTGAGCCATGGGTGCCCTGATAGTTGTCTTCAAAAGTAATAGCATCCATTTCCAGAGGTGACCTGCCTGCCAGGCACCTCATGCAGGGGCTTCCGTCTGCAAAGCTTTCCTGGCATCCTGCCACAGGCCAGCAGACAGCAACTTTTGCCTCAGTTTATGCCAAATAAGGTGTCAGATTCCATCGCTAATAGGGGCCTATAAAAAAAGATGTGTCACCGGAGTGGGCAAGGTGCCTGCTGGGCCAGGCAGTGGTGGCCAAGTTGGTGATGGCATTTATAGGGCTCGGCACTGTTCGGTGTTTGCTCAGAATGCATGCATCTGGAATGCACAGGCCGCTGCCTCTGCAGTAAGGTCATGCTCCCTTCTGCCGGCTTTCCTCCATGACATGAGCATTTCCCACATTCACCCCACGGCTTCTGTGGCCTTTGACTCTGATAGCTTTTCCTTTGGTCATGGTTCTCGGTAGGAAACTCATGATATCCTTGTTTGTATTATCACTCAAACTCCTCCAAAAGTCAGTTTTCTTTCCCTTCCTCTGGGGAAATTAAAAGGCCTATTTAAAGCCCCCATGCAAATTTTTTTGAAATCAGGTTAATCTTGATCCATTTTCCCACCAGGGCCTCAAGCTATGGCCAGCCTTACACTTAACTTTGCTTCCTCTTATTTTGCTTGTGACACTGGGGATTGAACTCAAGGCCTTGTGCTGGCCAGGCAGGCAATCTACCACTTGAGCCACCCTCAGCTCCACTTTCCAACATTTTGGTGATTAGTTGGAGATGAGTCTCATGGACTTTCTTGTCCAGGCTGGCTTTGAGCCATGATCCTCAGATCTCAGCCTCCTGCGTAGCTAGGACTACAGGTGTGAGTCACTGGCACCCTACTTACACTTTTTTCATGTAGTAAAGCAACTGAACTGTCATTCTAAGCACAAGAACCAAATCTAGGCAACTGGAGCTGGTGGTGATTTTGTGCCAGACAAATGACAGGCCTTGGGGGTAGTGTGGAAGTGGGGACAAGTATCTTGGTACAGAGTAGGTTCTGATTGTGGCTGTTCTGTTCTTCAGGCCACAGGGGTTATAGGCATGAGTATAGAGGAGGCCCATCCAAAACTGAGGACAGATGACACTTTAAGGGATGATATGGATGATGGCTGTGGAAGAAAGATTACTATCTATCCCTAGGTCTAGACTTGCTTTGGTGTGTGGAGCTGTGCACTGACTCAGCCAGGGAGGCTAGAGATTGGTATCTTTGGAGCAGGGAAAGTTATTCCAAACTCCAGAAGACTTCCCCTAGGGGCTACATAGGCCATGGACTTTGTAGCCCAAGGACTTTGAACTTCCTTTTATTACAAATTAGCTATCAGTAGTTGAATCAAACTAAACTCATTAATTGCAGACCTTTGTGATGAGGTGTGCTGTGCTTATTTAGAGTTGGATGGAGAGATTCTTTGACTTCTGGTGAAAATGAATCAATGAGAAGAGTTTAACTTGGAAAGATATATAGAGATAGAAAAGGCCAGGATGGTTTTTTTCTCAGCACTGGGAGCAAAAAGCTGCAAACTACCCCCCATAGTGGCAGTTTAGGTGGTGATGTGTTCCGTTCTCTTGCAGTATTGTGAGTCCTTTTGGGAAAGGCTTGGTGAAAAGAATCCGTGTCTCTTCACCCGGCTGGCCCACTGGCCTTCATGGTGCTTCATGTTCCCGGATGTCTTTGGATTCTGTTTAAATGTCCTTGTTAATACATTCCAAGGTTTGAACTCCATTCCTAGCTAAACCTCTTCCTTGTTTACAGAGACTGAAATAGCCACATTTTGACCTTGTGTTCATTCTGGGAACATTGATGGCAGTGTGGTTACATTCTTTTCCCATGCGAGAATTATATTGACATGGCAAAGTTCTGGAAAGCTCAGGAAACTACTACAGACTCTTGATTCCTTCTCTTCTCCCTTCCTGTACTTCAAAAGATCAGCCTTTCTAATCAGCCAAAATCACTCAGGCCTTTACACTCTTCTTCCTGTACAGAGGTGCAGGGAGAAGAGAACTGAGCTTTACAAAGCTTGACCCTTGCTTCCTCCTTTCCCCCCTCCCTCCCTTTCCCCAGGGAGCTTCCCAAAGCCCCCTCAAGGCTGGTGGGCAGAGCACAGCATGGGACCCCCAGCAGATCTCCTGGCTCTAAGGCCTGGGTCTTATTAAGACCAAGGGCTGAAGGAAGGAATGAGAGGCAAAGAGGGAACAGCTTACATAAAGCAAAAGGAAAGACATGTACATATCATCTGATGTGGAAGAAATTGTATTGTCAAAGCTCATAGAATTCACAAACATTATAGACCACAATAATGACAATTTCCCTTGTGAAGGTTAAAATGTTTTTGTGGTATCACTTGGGATTCAGCAGCCCTTGGTCTAAAAAAGACCATTAGTGGCTCATTGCTCCCCTTTTATTTGACCTCTTAAGGGTCTGTTTCTGAATGACTTGGTGTTTTTGCCATATCTTCCTACAGGAAGGCCTGTAGGTTGATGGGATCACGAAGGTGGGCTTCACGAGACAGTATATTTTGTAGATGCTCTATAGTTGGTTAGGACCAAAGAAAGTACACACTGTGGGACAAACCTTCTTACACATCTGGGAATAGGGCACAGGTACCTTGCTGCCAAACACAGAAGACTCAAAGTAGCAAACTTGGTGCTGAACAGATGGCCGGACAAAGCTGGCTGTGTCAGGGAGTGGGGGTGCCATTCAGTGATGGGTTTGGGTTTAAGTATGTTGCCTTTAAGGTCTTGGCGGAAGTGTCCAGGGAGAAGCCGATAGGAATGAGGAAAGCAATGCCCTACACTTGGCTGTGAACCAGAAAGAGGGGGAGGCAAGCAGTGTGCACTTGCTTATGCTGTTGAGCTTCTGGAAAACAAGGCAGGTATCTAACTGGCCCCGGGCAAGCCCACCCATGCAAGCACAGTGAGTCTCTCCTTTCTATATCCATTGGTCCCTTTTGAGACTCTGTTGGTCTGTTGGGATGCAGCATCACGCTGTCTAGGCTGCTTTTCCAAGGTGGCCCTCTTAGGGCCCAGGGGGGTAACACAAACCCATACTGCTCCCAGAGTCCAGGACTGCCCTGTGCCATCCGCCATGAGTCACTCTAAAGTAGAAGCTCCACTGACTGCAGGGCTTTAGAAAGCTGCCAGGAACGGGGGCTGTGCCAGTTCTGTGAACCAGGGTCCTTGAGTGGAGGAGCCTTTGGCAGTTAAAGGGCAGCAGGTCAGGCATTGGTCCTCACATGTGACCTGCATGTACCAAGGATGGGTATGAGAAAACAGTGCACCCTTTGATCTCCTCACAGAGCATGTGGGCAGGCATCAGAGACAGACAAAAGGAATGAATGTCCTACAGGAGGTTGCTTACTTGTCCATCTTACTCAGAATAGCAGTTGGAAGTCCATGGGGTCACCAAAGACAGGGATCCTTCGAGAGCATTTCCAAATCAAGGCGCTCTCTTGTTTAAACTCTTATTTCTAGTACTGTTGTCTAAAAGCTAGGTTAAAGTTGGGAGCCGGTGGCTCATGCCTGTAATCCTACCTACTCAGGAGGCTGAGTTCTGAGGATTGCGGTTCAAAGCCAACCCGGGCAAAAAAGTCCCCATAAGACTCATCTCCAATTATACTACTCAAAATCAGGAATGGAGCTGTGGCTCAAACTGAGAGCACTAGCTTGGAGCAAAAGAGCTCAAGGACAAGCACCCAGGCCCCCAAGTACCAAAAAAAAGGAAAAAAAAAAAGATTGTCCCTTTTTCTGATTTCAGGATTTATTGCTAAATATGTTTTCCCAGTCTACCTTCGAACAGTTTTCAATGTTTTCTTTATAATGTCTTCCTACATACAAGTATTTGCATATACTTTGTGTTGCCAGTACCAGAGCCTGAACTCGGGTCCACTGGCTTTTAGTGGGCCTTTTTGTTCAAGGCTGGCACTCTACTACCTAAGCGACACCTTCAGTTTTCTTTGCTGGTTAATCAGAGATAGTTTCTTGGACTGGCTTCAAACCATAATCCTTAGATCCCAGACTCTTGAGTAACTAGAATTACAGGCATGAGCCACCAGCATCAAACCTGTGAACACCTTTTCTACAACCACATTCTGGTAAGATGGCAAGAAAATACAGGAGCTGGAAAAGTAAAATGAATGCCAGAAGGTTTTACAACATATCCTGAACCTAAATAGGTAAACCAAGCACTCAGGAGTCTGGGGCAGAAGGTTCTGGGGTAAGGCTTGACCACCTACACACAGAGTGAAACCTCTTGTTACATGAGCATTTCCTTGCAACTTCAGGGAGAGGTGGTTTTTGGTGGGAGGGAAGAAACTGAGAAGGGTCATGCTTTGTAGCCCAAAATGGCTTACAACTTGGGATTTTCCTGCCTCTGTGCTGGGAAGAGAGGGAGAGGTCTTTTAGGTTTGCTATAGAAAAGAAATGGAGGGGCTGGGAATGCAGTTAGTGGAAGACTGCTTGCCTTGTATGCGTGAAGCCTTGGGTTCGATTCTGTAGTACCACATAAACAGAAAAACCCAAAAGTGGTGCCGTGGCTTAAATGATAGAGTAATAGCCTTGAGAAAAAGAAGCTCAGGGACACTGCGCAGACCCTGAACTCAAGCTCCAAGAGATAAGAAACAGAATATATGCTACCCATGAATCATTGAAGCCATTAATGACTTGGGCAGTCTTTATATATGGTCACATAGTCACCTATAAACTCTCTCATAGGGAGCTGCAGCACTAGGGGATAGGACTGGATTCAATCTTCTAATCTGCTCTCTCGACCTACTTTATTTCAGGCTTGGAAAAACCTTGCCCAGTTTTGATCCCTTCAAGACTTTGCCACAGCCTCTATCACACATCTGTTTTTCTTAAAATAGATATAATAAAAATGTTTTACCCTTTTACACTGTAAAATTATAAGAAATAGTGTGTTATTTGTGAATGCATGGTCTGACATTTGTGTACTGTACAGTTGAGATTTTCAAACAAAACCTAAAAGTCAACAATCCAAGAAAGTGAGTATTTTTATACCAAACATTTTAAGTATGACGTATGAATTCTTACACTGGGTTGCATCACAACTTTTGTGCTTGATTTTGAATGCTTATAATTAGAAATATCTATTTTTTTTCCTCTTAAAAACAAGCTGCATGTTTCTAACTAGAATCAAAAGCTCCAGAATTGCATTGTGAATGTAGAGAATCTGTGCCTGGCCCAAGTCCAGGATATTTTAGTGTTGTGTTGTTAGACCTGTTCTCTGAAATACAAGGTGGAGAATTCGGTGGATAACCTGTGAGACAATCGAAGCTTCTGCCTCAATGGCACATTCCCATCTGGGCATAGAAAACATTGGTGAAGCTGAGCAGATGTGCCGTTAGAAACCCTGTGGCTGCAGACTCTGGGTGCCAAGAGTTCTGTTTTGCAGTTTCTCTTTTTTCCTAGTGTGTGACTGACTGCTGATCACTACTCCCTTCCCACTCTGGGCCAGTGGAACTGTTGAGTCAGCCTCACCCATAAGGGAAACCTTGGCTTGGAGGCAGAGCCGACTTCGCTCACGTGGCTGCAATGGTCAGTGTATGTGTCTGAAGTGATTTTGCAAGACATCGGCCCAACTGAGCTGGTGTTCTGGAGTTTGAGCAGCACTGTGCCAAAGAGACCATCTATTGTGTACTCACTGCGAGACTCCCTACCACATGGCACGGATCAGGATGAAAGGAACGAGCGACCACGTGCAATGAGTACTGTTGGCTTTGCTTCCAGACTTGTTCAAAACTGAATGTCAGTGGACATTTGCAGAGTCAGCCAGCTCAGCTCTTCCCCCTCCCCCTATACAAGAGCCACGTGTGAAATTGTATTGGCCTCAGTTTCCCACTGCTGATATAGCTAGTCACAATCTGCTCATGTTAAACTTTCAGTTTTACTGATTATATACATGCTTGGTGTGAGGTTTTGTTTCATTATTTTTTCACTAGAAATGTTAAGATATATTAAAGGTCACCACAAATAAACTGGGCTAGGAGAGGCAGGCTCATCTTTCTTGCCGAAAATAAAAGGAAGCACCAGCTTGGGAACCCCGGCTACGTCACTGCTGCGGTCATGGACCTGCCCTTGGCATGAGGCTCTAAGTGAGAATCCTGAGGGAACCAGAGCCACTTCAGTTAGACTTTCCTAAACTGCTGAAAGGCACTTTTCTATTGTCATTTTAAGAAATAAACTCCTTACTCCAGCTATCACACTATTGCTTGTTTTACAAGATCAGCACAAATGTGTCCTATAATGCAAACTAGGAACCAGTCCTTCCCTGGCTACTAAAACACAGAGATGAAAGGAGGAACTGGGAGAGGCAGGGATGGACGATCTGTACAAATGCAGTCCTATAGCCATCAGAGCCCACCAGGACTCCTTCACAAACTCAGCTGACTGCCATCCACATCAGCTTACAAAGCCTGAGCTCAAGACTGTGCAAATTCTATTGAAGTATCACAAGTTTTTCTGCAGACTTAGCCAGGATGACAGGATTATATGCTCTCATCCTTCTAATTCTCAGCTAATTAGAACTATCACTGGTGAGTCATGTGATTTAGACTGCATATCACTCTGCCAGAGGAGACTGACCACCAAACACAAGTCATGGCCAGTGCCCTTGGATACATGGAGAGCTAACAGATGGCTTTGCAGAGCCATCTCCGGGTTCTGCAGGCTGAAGGCTTTCCCTTTGGCCATCTGTAAGCCTTTCACTTCCAGGCACCAGGACCGCAACAGCTGGCTCCAAAGGAGTGTTGTTATGAAATCACTGCCATTGCACAAGAAGCTTCAGGGTGGTTGATGAAACAGAGGTATTTACCAATTTAGAATAAATTCCACACGCATACCTACTGACCAATAACTTGAAACTGTAATGAAGTAGGTGTTCAACACCTGTCTTTCACTGAGCAGAAATGAGTAGTGTCATTTGGAATTTGAGATCAGGAAAATGTCCACTCCTATTCCCTTGTAACAGATTCTAATTTGTAGGCTCCACAATGTTAACAGCCATCTTTCAGTTTCATTAAAAAATGGACTCTTATGAACATAAAACTAATTTATACAACTAATCCGTACATTTAAAATAATGTGCCTTAGCCAGGTGCCTGTGGCTCACGGCTGTAATCCTCATTACTCAGGAGGCTGAGATCTGAGGATCACAGTTCAAAGCCAGGGCAGGAAAGTCTGTGGGACTCTTTAACAATTAACCACCAGAAAACCAGAAGTGGCGCTGTGGCTCAAGTGGTAGAGCGCTAGCCTTGAGCTGAAGAGCTCAGGGACAGCGCCAAGGCCCAGAGTTCAAGCTCCATGACTGGCATAATAGTAATAATAATGTGCCTTCTACCCACTGCTAACAAAATTTCAAATTAAAGGCACTTTGAGTTGTCCTGTTCAGGTTTCCAGTTTGCTCAACCCAGTGCTTACACAGCCACCTGACTTCCATGGATTCGTTATTGCCCCAAACCCTATCCCCACTTCAGATCCTGAATAGAGTGATGGAGGTATGGCTGATGTCCTAGATTGTGTCAGGGTCAAGCTATGGGCTCACATTTCTTCAGATGGCCTTGGGCAGAGAGGAATGCCCAGTGCTGAGAGCATGGACAGGTTTCCTGCTGCATCTCCTGTCTCTGCAGTCAACGCTCTTCCCTAGGAATTAGTACATGGTTTTCTCCACACTCAACTTTTAAACCATTTTGCAACACCCTCTCGTGACAGTTTTACAGTTCCTTAACCAAAGTTTCTGACCAGTGATTTTATCTCTCTGAAATACTAGTCCTCAAAATGCCTCTAACTCGATGATGATACCAAACTAAATGTAGTCACCAGTTTGAGAAAGATTCCAAAATTCAGACACTTTGAAGAGTTTTGCTAGAGGCCAATGGCTCATGCCTCTAATCCTAGCTACTAAGGAGGCTGGGATTTGAGGATTGCCATTTAAAGCCAGCCCAGTTAGTAAAATCCTTGAGAGTCTTCTCTATTAGCCTCCAAAAAGCCAGAAGTGCCTCTAGTGAAAAAGCTCAGGGACAGTGCCCAAGCCCTGAGTTCATTCCCCAAGGTACACAAAGAAATTTCTACACGCCTGCCTCAGTTGCAAAACATCCCAGATGGCACTGCCATATCTCACGGCGCCTCCGAACTGCCCAGGCTCGGCAACTCCATCCCCAGGTCTCCAAAGAAGCCAACGTGAACTCTGCTGTGGCTTGTCACTATCTGTAACATAACTTGCCACAAAGCATTCATTTGCTACCATTGCTAGGCCTCTCCTAGGAAGGCTGAGCAGGAAAGAAAATGGGGTCCTTCTGTTCCACCTAGAAAACTCACTTGTCCACCTAGAAAACTCACACTTGGAGATTATGTCCATTGATACCAAACTAGAAACTTTCATTTAACTTCAACCCACATTGTCTTCTTTTGAGCAAAAAATAGGCCCAAATGCAGTACAAAATGATGCTTGAATTAAAATATTTATCTGGTCAAAGAAACACTTTTCCCCTAAAATTAGGCCTCAGGTCTGAGCTGCTCAGCAAACATCCCCAGTATCATCTGAGTCAAGTGCAAGATAAACCAGTTCTTGGCATTTCTAAAGCTAAGCTTGCCAAATTCAAGCTGTGGTTTGCTTAGCAAACCACATGGCAGGCCCATGTTTTCTTTAAAAGGGGGGCAGAGGGGAAGGAAACTACAAGATTTTGCGCTGAACATCCTTTGCAAAATTCTGGTCATCTAAAAGGTCCCTGGGTCTTCACTAGCATCCTAAAACCACAGAACCACAGGAGTTTGCTGCCAGCCCACACAAACCAGGTCCTCTGGACTTGCAACAGAGTGCCCTTGTCAATCTGCTCTTGAGGGGCCCACGGCATTTCTACCCTAGTACAAACCAGGCCCATTCCCACTCAACCTCAGAGACCTCAGACCAGCCATGTCCAAGGTGGTTTGCCCGCCAACCAGAAAGCCTCTTACAAAGAGAAATGTGCCATTTAACCTACCGTCAGGGAGACCAAGGGCATCAGGCTGGACTATTCTAATTCCACATTCTCAAAGTGCTTCCACATGCTAAGGAAACCAAACAGGCCAGGAATGGGTATTCCATAGCTCGTTTAAGACATATCCGAGAGATCCTGGGCTCCCAACCCTCAGACTCCAACACTAGAAATGAACCATACATGTGAAGTACCAAAGGCAGCCACAACTGGCAACACCACGACGGTTCTAAGCACGGCACACAGCCTTGCTGCAGAGCCTCCCCCACCCCCATGCTGGTCTCAGTTTACAACCAAAAAGCCCATCCTTCACATGAATCATTTGAGAGTGTAAACAGTAGAGGAAGAATGGACACTGAGTCATGTTCTATACTGTGGGACTGACAAAAGCTAGACTGTACATATGCATTCCTCCCCTAGGACCCCCAGAACAAGGAATCATGGGATATTCCTGCACTGCCTTTGCTAACACTCTTCTCAACAGGTATCAAGTGTTCCTCCATCCCCAGGGTCCTGCCATCATCTGGCCATACGTAACAGGCAGCGACAGAACAGTCGAATGCTCTTTTATACTTTATCTATGCTCAACTGCATTTCTGTTAGCTCTCCCCTAAAAGCCTCCCATGGTTGTGATGAATTATAGATCCAGTGCACAGTACTGTCTCTGCCTCAATTCCCAGCTCTGCCTGTTCCCACTTGCTTCTAAATGGTAGTAGATCTGGCAGAGATGAGAATACAGCTTTATCTGGGAAATTCTAGGGGAAACACCCAGAAGAACTGCTAAAAAGACTTCATTATTATCATTGGACAGAACGAGACTCATCAATTTTCCACAAAGACCATCTTCCTCACACATTCCCCAGTATGCAATCTAACACATCATAGGAGATACGTTAGGGATCAAGGCTTAAAATTCAGAGGTAATAACATTATGAAATACTGAAATACTTTCCCAGGATCAAGAATGCCACAAAGATGTTAGCAAGACAAGTACTGGTGACTCACACCTGTAATCCCAGCACTCAGAAAGTTGATCTGAGAAGCACAGTTCAAAGCCAACCTGAGCAGGAAAAGTCCCAGAGACTCTTTACTTCCAATTCTCCACCAAAAAGTCAGACGTAGAGCTGTGGTTCAAGTGGTAGAATACTAGTGGTAATCACACAACCCGAGTTAAAGCCCTAATACTAGCACACGCATGCACACACGCACACATCCATCCAAACCAAACCAATAGGCAACAAAGTGAAATGATAGAACTGAAAAGCAAGCTGGGGGTACTGTTCCAGTGGTAGTCCACTGGCCCAGCAAGTAGAAGGACTCAAGTTCAAACCCCTGTACCACCATCAAAGGAAAACTTGCAAAGACTGGACAGCAAAGAGGGTGAACCTTATTATACTTGAGTATGCCAGAGGCACAAGCCCTTTGAATTACAAACTGTACTTAGCAATACATGCCTGATACACATTTACTTAAGTTCTGAGACCTCTGACTTTGCAGAATTCCATTACAGTCACTGTTATTGAGGAAGTGCCTCCCATGCTCAACCCTTCCTTCAAGGTGTTCTCTGAGAAACACTGTTTATGTGAGTATAGAGGTTTACATCCCAATGCTCCACATTTCTGAGGCCTCTGACCCTTTCCTGTCAGCAAAATTCTACCATTTCCATTTTTGTTCTAAGTCACTGTCATTTTGAGGTTTCAAGTAATCCTCCCCCAAAATGTACAACCCTTTTATAGGTGGGCAACCTTGCTTTAAAACTTCAGCAAGTACAAGCTTCCTATCAGATTTTTTTTTTTGGGGGGGGGGCGTGTAAAAATACTAAATCCCAAGTCATAGATGAATTCTGTCTATAAACTCACCTGTGAGGAGTAGAGTCATGACACAAGTGGTGTGAGCCCCCCTAAGCAAGTAAAGGCTAAAACCCACACTACCAAAACAGAAGAGAGAAATGCAAGGCCAAGCCTGGTGGTTCTATCTGTAATCCTAGTCTACTCAGGAGGCAGAGGTAGAAAGATCAAGGTCTGAGGCTGGCTTTGGCAAAAGTACAAGACCTTTTATCAAAACTAAGCAAAGAGATTCAGAACATAATTCAAGTGGCAAGGCCCTAAATTTAATTCCTAACACTATCAGAGAGAGGAAGGACAGTAGTAGGAAAGTATACATGAGACAGGTAATTTTGGAATGGCAATTAAGCAAGACCCTTCATTACTCAAGATCTTTTTTGGTCGATTGTGGGGCTTGAACTCAGAACCTGGGTGCTGTCCCTGAGATTCTTTGTACTTAAGGTTAGTGTTCTACCACTCTGAACCACAGAGCCATTTCCAGTTTTCTAGGGGTTAACTGGAGATAAGAGTTTCATGGACTTTCTTGCCTGGGCTGGCTTTGAACCACGATCCTCAGATCTCAGCCTTCTGAGTAGCTAGGATTACAGTCATGAGTCTAAAACTTCAAAGGAGTTTTAGACAGGAAAACTGAAATTGAGCAGTTCAAAAAGCACTGCTGAGCTTTGGTGTAAGTAATAGTTCTAGGAACACACAATTAGAACCTGTATTAGAGATCCTGAAGGCTGTCTCCTTGCAGAGCAAGGATGTGTTTGAGATGTAAAGTCAATCTCCGGATGTACCAGGGAGGAGGAGGAAGAGTACAGGCCACGAGATGAGCTAGTTCCAGATTCACAGAAACAACTTTTTCTGCCTTAAGACATTACACAAGATGGAGAATTTCCTGAATTCTAAATCAAGGGGGCCACATGAAGATACCTTCTATGCCATGTTCTAGAGCTTGAAGGTAAGACAAAGATGGATGACAGTAGACAGAAAAGATTAAAAAGTAAAAAAAGCTTCTGTCTGATCAAAGCACTTGCTGATTTGAGTGTACCATAATACCATGTTTTTAGCTTTTGGGTTGTTTTTTTTTGGGGGGGGGGGGTGTTACGGTGCTTAGGGCTCTGCAGTACTTTTTTTCTGCTTATGGCAAGCACTTTGCCACTTGAACCACGCCTCCAATTCTAGCTTTTTGCCAGTTAATTGGAGTCTCTCAGATTTCCGTGCTGGGGCTGGCTACAACCCTCAATCCTGATATTTGCCTCTAGAGTAGCTAAGATTACAAGTGTAAGACACTGGCATCTAGCCTTTCTGTTTTGTTAATTATTGATCCCTTTATTGTTTTTATAAAAGTGATGTACAGAAGAGTTACAACTTCATGAGTTAATGAGCCTTTTCTTTTTTTCTTTTTTCTTTGGGGGGAGGGGGCCTGGGCGCGGTCCCTCAGCGCTTCAGCTCAAGGCTAGCACTCTACCACTTGAGCTACAGTGCCACTTCCGGCTTTTTTATTTTTTCTGCTTATGTGGTACTAAGGAATCAAACCCAGGGCCTTATGCATGCAAGGCAAGCGCTCTACCACTGAGCCACCTTCCCAGTCCTTTTCTTTCTTTAAATGTATGATGAGCTGGGTACTGGTGGTTCATACCTGTAATCCTAGCTATTCAGGAATCTAAGATCTGAGGATTGAAGTTATTAGCAAGCAGCCTGAGCAGACAAATTCAATACTCCTCTGCAATTAACCAACAAAAAGCTGGAATTGGAATCCTGGTTCAAGTGTTAAAGATTGCCTTCCATGAGCAAAAAAACAGCAGCAAGGTCCTGAGTTTAAGCACTAGTACTGGTATATATCACATGCATAAAACACTGAACCTCATTTAATTTCAATCTGTGGTATGAGACCTATGGGTCAACCCAAAGAACCACAATAGATCACATAAATAGTGCAGATAGAAAATAGACATAATTTACCATAAAAGGCAGGAAAAAACAAAGAAATTTTCTGTAAATCACCATAGCCCTCAAAAGACTCCACATCCTGGTACACTGATAGGTCGTGTCTATAATCCCAGCTATACAGGATGGGAGGAATGAATTTAAGGCAAGTCTGGGTAAAACGTTGGTGATACCCTCCATCGAAAACAACAACTAAGCATTGTGACATATACCTGTCATCCTAGTAGGCTGAGATCAGGAAGATCAAGGCTCCAGGCCAGCCTGATCAACAGTTTATAAAACCCCTTTTCTAGCAGAAAAAGCCAGGCATGATGTTACATGCTTGTCTCCCAGCTACAATAGGAAGTAGAAACAGAAGAAATCACTGTTTAGGCCAAAAGCAAGAATGTTTCTCAAAAATATTCGGAAGTTAGGCGGGGCTCCAGTGGCTCACACCTGTAATCCTAGCTACTCAGGAGGCTGAGATTCGAGGATCACAGTTCAAAGCCAGCCCCAGCAGGAAACTCCATGAGATTCCTATCTCCAATAAACCACTAGAAAACCAGAAGTGGTGCTGTGGTTCAAGCGGTAGAGTGCGCGCCTTGAGCTGAAGAGCACAGGGACGGCGCCCAAGCCCAGAGTTCAAGACACACAATTGACCAAAAAATAATCAACTTAAAAAAAAATTCGCAAGTTGGGTAGTTAGTCAATCTTATAATCCTAGCTACTTGGGAGGGGATCAGAGAATCACAATTTAAGACTAGCCTAGACAAAACAAAAAAGTTTTCAAGACTTCATCTCAACCAATGCTGGTATAATGGTGTGCACCTGTTATACCACATTACAGAAGGAGCACAATAGTTTTGTACCTGTTATCCCATGAACAGATGGAAACACAAATAGGAAGATCACAGTCTAGGTTCACCTCAGCACAGAGCAAGACCTTAGCTCTAAAGAACCCAATGTAAGTGTCAGACGCTGGTGGCTAACACCTATAATCCTAGCTACCCAGGATGAGGAGATCTGAGGATCACGGTTCAAAGCTAGCCCGGGCAGGAAAGCCCTTGAGACTCATCTCCAATAAACCACCAGAAAACCAGAAGTGGCACTGTGGCTCAAGTGTAGGGTGCTTGACTTGAGCTAAAGAGCTGAGGAAGAGTGCCCAGGCCTAGAGTTCAAGCCCAATGACCCCCCCCCCAAAAAAAAAATGTAAAAAGGGCCTGGCCAAATGGCTCAAGTAGTAGACCACCTGACTATCAAGCACAAGACCCTGCGTTCAATCCCCAGTACCAAATAGAAAAGGAAAAAAAAAGAAAACTCACATATTTATGGTCCAGCTGGTCCACTGCTGGGTGACAGAGGGTGCCTCCAACCAGAAGAAATCTCAGGACAAGCTACACGAGGGCTGAAACACAGTGAAGCTCAAGTTCAGGCTGGCAAGTAAACTCTTTCAGTGAGGTGCTGGTAGCTCACACCTCTAATCCTAGCTTTTCTGGAGGCTAAAATCTTTAGGATCAAGGTCCAAAATTAGAAAAGCCCAAGAAACTCCAAAATAGCCAACAAAAAAATCCAGCTGGAGATGTCACTGAAGTAGTAGAGTGCCAACCATGAGCAAGCAAGCTGAGCTTGCACAGGCCAAGAAGTTCAAACCCCAGTACTTGGGAGGGGAGACTCAAACTCTTCCCATCCTCATTCAAGATGATTGCAGACTATGAAGCTACACGAAAACACTTACTAGTTACAGCTCTATTTAGTGTACATTTATTGCTTAACTTGATAGCAAGAGGCACATCTTGTATTCCAATCAGGAAATCCACATGCTGGGCGGTAATGTGCAGACTCCAATCTTTGTAACATCCCAAACCCTCAGCCTGGGACGTCAAGGATTGAATTCGCCTGTCACCACTTCTAAAAATGAAAAGAATCCACCAATGCTTAAGAATTTTTCTACAATGATTTTTATTATAAATACACGCTTTTGGAATAAACAAATGTGACATTCAAGACTATTTGCCAACTTGCTCTAAATTAAGTAATAAAGAGGAAAATGGAACCAGAAACCACTTAGAAAGAAATAAATAGCAGGCACCTGCCTGCTATGCTAAGTGCCTTTCTCCCAAGAAGTAACAGAAGGTCACTGGCTATCACATTGTTCCTGGCCTACTCAGTTAAAATAAGCTTTGGGGTTGGTGACCCACACTGGCTCTGTAAACGATTGCTCCTCTCCAACCCTGAGAAGCATCTGGGAAGACTCTGTCTTCAGATCCCAAGCATCAACAAAGGAGACTGTGATTGTGTCTGTAATTCTTTGTTCAATGACCAAGTGTCCCCTATTTGCTGGGGGTAATGTCCGAATAATCCTTCAGCACTCCAGCCAAGTGTTCATTGTGAGTCTTAAAACGCCGCTTTTTCTGTGAAGCAGGTTTTTTCCTTCTCTGAATCGGGGCCTGAAAGAAAGGGCAACAGTTAGGACACAGGGCAGCACCAACACAGGGCAGTACTAGCATCCCAGAACCAGCTGCAAAAGATACGGAGCTGGACTTCCCTACTTTGTGGCCAGACTCAGACTACTCAACCTCCAAGGGGACCTGATGCTTTCTGGTAAGTAACAGCCAAATGCCCAACAAGAAAAAATGGGTATCATGCCTGTAATCCTAACTACTCAGGTGACTGAGATCTGAGGATAACAGTTTGAAACCAGCCCAAGCAGGAAAAGGATGTGAGACTCTTTTTTTTGTTTTTGTTTTTTTGGGGGGGGGTCCGGTCATGGGTCCTGAACTCTGGGTCTGGGCACTGTCCTTCAGCTCTTCAGCTCAAGGCTAGCACTCTTACCACTTGAGCCACAGTGCCACTTCCGGCTTTTTTTTTTCTTTTGCTTATGTGGTGCTGAGGAATCAAACCCAGGGCCTCAGGCATGCAAGGCAAGCGCTCTACCACTGAGCCACCTTCCCAGCCCCTGATGTGAGACTCTTTATCTCCAACTAAGCATCAAAAAATAGAAGTGGAGCTCAAAGTAGTAGAATGCTAGCCTTGAGCACAAAAGCTTAGGGACAGTGCCCAGACCCTGAGTTAAAGCCCCATGACAAAAAAATAAGAAGAAAGGAAGAAAGAAAAGATAAAGAAGAAACAGGCTGGCACTAAACAGAGCCAGAACTATTCTAGGCCCCAAGCAGATGAAACAAGAGACGGTGAAGCTCTGTGTCTTATCTGTTATCAAGACTAATAATAAATCGGCCATCATCATTTTATAAGAACTTATATACCAAAACATGAAAATGCAGCAAAACTACAAAATGTTTGTCATATTCTCTATTCTATATACTTAAAATATTAATTTTCCATAGTTTAAAAAATTCCATCGTTTAATAGTAGGAGATCAGGAAGGTCTTCAGTTATAATCACTCATGGAGAGTTCATTGACAATAGACCTTCCCTTTTTAGGAATTTAAAAATTCACAGATTAGCTGGGTGATGGTAGCTCACACCTGTAATCCCAGCTACTCAGGAGGCTGAGATCTAAGGTTCAAAGCCAGCCAGGGCAGGAAAGTCCGTGAGACTCATCTCCAATAAAGCACCAGAAAACGGAAGTGGCACTGTGGCTCAAGTGGTAGAGCGCTAGCCTTGAGTTGAAGAGCTGAGGGGCTGTGCCCAGGCCCAGAGTTCAAGCCCTACAACCAACCAAAAAAAATTTTTTTTCACTGAGCCCATAGGCATGTGGGGAAAAAAAAACCACAAAAATGACAAGCTGCTAAGCACAGAGTGAAAGAAAAGATGGAAGCACTAAATGGCAGGCTGGGGTGGTAGTGAGTCCCAGTCCATCTTGTTTTTGGACTACAGGTGGATGCTGTGGTTACCTGGTCCCCATCAGTGTTACCAGTCCTTGTGTGATTACTAACGCCTCCTTTGGTCAGGATTTAGGGCTTATAAGACAAACATTACCTAAAGGTTCCTAAAGGTAGGAAATAGGTAGTGCTAGGCTCCAAGTCTGAGATGGCAGAAGGAGGGGAAAGACGCATAATTTAGGTGTGAGAGGGCAAGCAAGAGATGAGGCTCCTTTTAGAAACTGGGGCAAGGGTGTACAGAGAGTGAGAAGTTAGTGAGCAGCATCAAGCTGCAGCAGCAGGAGGTGTGGCTGTGGCTCAGGGCCCAGCACTGCAGGACAGGCTGCAGAATAGTGGGAACACTCCCCCAGGCTCAGCAAACTACACCCAACACATCAGACACGATCTGGGTTGCATTGAACCAAATCACTCCATTAGCCAGAAAAAAAACGGGAAGAGGGAATCACAAGTGCCCTTCAGAGAACAGAAGGGCATGCAGCTAGCAGTCCAGAGGACAGTTAAATCCAGCTTCTAGGGATTACATACCACTTTCTTTGGTCCAGACTCCTGCATTGAGGAAATACCCTGTCGCTTCAGATATTCTTCAATTTTCTCCTCATCCATTGAGTCCACAGTGACACTCCTCCACAGTTTCTGGAATTCTGTACAAGACAGTAGTTATAT
Organism: Dipodomys spectabilis; assembly: GCF_019054845.1. Taxonomy (NCBI): domain Eukaryota; kingdom Metazoa; phylum Chordata; class Mammalia; order Rodentia; family Heteromyidae; genus Dipodomys; species Dipodomys spectabilis. The sequence goes on along the minus strand of NW_024870686.1, from coordinate 6,750,849 downwards.
TACCACCAATGTGATCAAATCTAGGCTTCACTGGGCGCCAGTGGTCCATACTTGTAATCATAGCTACTCAGGAGGCCAAGATCTGAGAACTGTAGTTCAAAGACAGCCCAGGCAGGAAAGTACATGAGACACTTATTTCGTTAACTAGTAGAAGACCCAGAAGTGGCACTGTGTCTCAGCGAGTAGCTGAAGAATGGGGCCCCTTGATGCTTCATTCACTGCACTTGGTACAAAAAAATCGAGAGTGGCATGCCAGTTTATAAAAACCTTCTCACTCAGAAGTAAATGCAGGGGCTGGGAATGTGGCTTAATGTAGAATGCTTGCCTAGCATGCATGAAGCTCTGGGTTCGATTCCTCAGTACCACATAAACAGAAAAAGCTGGAAGTGGCGCTGTGGCTCCAGTGGTAGAGTGCTAGCCTTGAGCACTGAGAGGCTCAAGGACAGTGCCCAGGCGAGGAGGGGGGAGGGAGGAGGGGGAAGAGGAGGAGGAGGAGGAGGAATACAGACCTGTAAGACAAAGAGTCCAGCCTACATCATATCCTCTAGAGTCCCAGGGTCCCTCTGCAATATCATTATTGTAGCAGGCAAAAGAAATCAGCCAAGCATGGCCTCACACTTATAATGCTCTCTTAACCAACAGCTGCTGGGGCAGTAGTGCCCAACTATCATACAGTTTTAATATATAGTTATTATAATTATCACAAAATTCTAATTTTTAGTTTATTATTTAAAAGCATGGTACTTCGTACTGTTGTTTTTGCAGGACTGGGACTGAACTCAGGGCCTTAAGCTTACCAGGCAGGTGCTCTATCACTTTAGCCACCAGCCCCTTTTCAAGGTAGGATCTCACTTTATGCCCTAGCAAACTTTTCTATCTGGGCTGGTCTAGAACTGTAATCCTCCCTTTCTCAGCCTCCTAAAAGTAGCTAGGTGGGGCTGAGAAGGTGGCTCTGTGATAGAGTGCTTGCCTTGCATGCATGAGGCCCTGGGTTTAATTCCTCAGCACCACATAAGCAGAAAAAGCCGTAAGTGGCTCTGTGGCTCAAGTGGTCTTGAGCTGAAGAGCTGAGGGAGAGCACCCAAATCCTGAGCTCAGGCCCCAAGACCAACCAAAAAAAAAAAAAAAAAAGTAGTCAGACACAAGCCACTAACACCCACCTACCATAGTTTAAAGACAATGTGATAGAATGAATAGCGTAGTTCCAGTAAAGGACACAAAATTATTGCTTAAAATTTACTAGAGTTGTTGTGGGAAGTGTGTCATATGAAAGAATAATTCTGCTATTTGACTATGAATCTGCTAAATTGCAATTTATCAATACTTGATGAAAATTTGTAGTATCAGCAGTATTTATAACTGGACATGCATGGCTGACACCTGTAATCATAGCTACACAGCAAGCTGAGATCTGAACTGGGGTTCAAAGCTGATCCAGGCAGCAAGGTCTGGGAGACTTCTCTCCAATTAGCCAATGAAGAGCCAGAAGTGGTGCTGTAGCTCTAAGTGGTAGGGTGGCAGCCTTGAGCAAAAAGCTCAAGGACAGAGCCCAGGACCTGAGTTCATGCCCCACAACCATCACCAACACAACAAACTCATAACTAGGTATGATAATGTGTGTGTGTGATGCTTAGAGTAAGTATTGTATTTGTACTACTCTGCATTTCTCTTTATATAACAAAAAAAGTAAAGAAGAAAAAGTATGTCTGAAAAAGAGCTCAGGGTAAGACTTAAATGGTAGCTAATAAGAAGAGTGTTAAATTAGAGACAGAAAAAAAGTGGGAACAAAAGAGTGAGAGAGCGAATGTGTGTGTGTTTTGATCCTGGAGCTTCAACTCAGGGCCTGGACACTGTCCTTGAGCCTTTTGTACAAAACTAACATTCTACCACTTGAACAACAGCTCTACTTCTGGCTTTTCTTGGTAGAGATAAAAGTTCTGGAGATTTCCTGCTGCTGCTGGCTTTGAATCCCAATCTTCAGATCTCGGCCACCTGAGTAGCTAGGATTATAGATAGGCATGAGCCAATGGTGCCTGGTAAGTCCTGAATTCTATGGAGAAAAGTGGAAATGCGTAAGGTTGCAGCTGAAAACAAGTTAGCAGCAATAGGGGAAAAGTCAAGTCACTGAATTCTCATGGGAAACAGCAAGACACTTATGTAACTGCAAAACATCACTGCAGATGTGTCTAAATGTTTAAATGACTATTTTTTGTTGTTGTTGGTCATGGGCTGCAACTCAGGGCCTGGGCGCTGTCCCTGAGCTCTTTCTCTCAAGGCTAACACTCTACAACTTTGAGCCACAATTCCACTTCTGGTTTTCTGGTGAGTAAAGAGACAAAGACAGGCAGACAGGCAGACAGGCAGGCAGGCAGGCAGACAGGCAGGCAGACAGGCAGGCAGGCAGGCAGGCAGGCAGGCAGGCAGGCAGGCAGGCAGGCAGGCAGGCAGGCAGGCAGGCAGGCAGGCAGGCACGCAGGCACGCACGCACGCACGCACGCACGCACGCACACACACACACACACACACACACACACGAGTATGGGGGCTGGGAATGTGGCTTAATGGTAGAATGCTTGCCTAGCATGCATGAAGCCCTGGGTTCCATTCCTCAGTACCACATAAACACAAAAAGCCAGAAGTGGTGCTGTGGCTCAAGTGGTAGAGCACTAGCCTTGAGCAAAAGAAGCTCAGGGACAGTGCCCACGCCCAGTTCAATCCCCAGGACTGGCGAGAGGAGAGAGGGAGAAAGAGAAGGAGAAAAGAAGGGGAGAGAGGGAGGGAAAAAGAGAGTGAGAGGGGGAGGGAGAAAGAGAGTGAGAGGGGGAGGGAGAGGGAGAGGAGAGAAGGGGAGAGAGGGAGGGAGGGGAGAAAAAGGGGAGAGAGAGAGGGAGGGAGACAGGGAGACAGAGACAGGAACAATCTTACGGACTTTCTTGCCCAGGCTGGTTTCAAACTGTGATCCTCAGATCCCAGCCTCCTGAGTAGATTACAGACATGAACCACGGTTGCCCAGCTTGAAATGACTCTTTGCTACCTGCTTAGTCAAATAAAAACTACACAAGTCCAAGTGAAGGGCTGGATAAGTAAGGAGGCAAACAGGATCAAAACAACTAGTATCTCAGTACTGTATTTCCAATACTATAAAAGTACTTAAAAATAGCTAATAATGAGGGCTGGAGACAGGGCTTACCTGGTAGAGTCCAATGTGCATGAAGTTATGTTCAAACCCCAACAAAAATAAAAGTCTGTGTCCTTTACTATATACTCAAAAATTCTAGCACTGTTACTTATATTGATTCATTTTATCCTCATGAAATGGTGAGACCGTGCAGAAGCAGACTCTCAGAGGGTATCTTACCTATTCCTTTTAAACCATTCTCAACACTACATTTACACTACATCTAAATGAGATACTAATTTAACAATTTTTTTTTTCTTAGTCAGTCATGGGGCTTGAACTGTGGGCCTGAGCGCTGTCCCTCAGCTCTTCAGCTCAAAGCGAGTGCTCTACCACTTGAGCCACGGCGTCACTTCCTGTTTTCTGGTGGTTAATTGGAGATAAGAGTTTCAGAGACTTCCCTGGCCCCACTGGTTTTGAACCTTGATACTCAGATCTCAACCTCCTGAGTAATCATGATTCCAAGTATGAGCTACGGATGCCCAGCCTAACAAAATTACTTTGCGAAAAAAGTTGTATGCATAGGCCCAACTAGTCTGCATTCACTTGTCTGATCAATTGCTATACAGTAAACTGTCTCCCTATTTGAGCTATATCATTCTGAAGAAAATCCAGTAGTTAGCCTGAAAGCTAACTACTCCACATTTCCTCCTAGGGCCCAGACTGACACCTAGTGGCTACAGTAAGCATTGTCATCATTACACTAAAAAACAGTATCTGTTCAAATGTGTCATTTTCTTTTTTTTTTTTTCTTTTTTTTTTGGTTGGTTGTGGGGCTTGAACTCTGGTCCTGGGCACTGTCTCTCAGCTCATCAGCTCAAGGCAAGCACTCCACCACTTGAGCTATAGCACTACTTCCAGTTTTCTGAGTGGTTTACTCAAGACAAGAGTCTCACAGACTTTCCTATCCAGGCTGGCTTTTTTTTTTTTTTTCTTTTTGCTTATGTGGTGCTGAGGAATCGAACCCAGGGCCTCATGCATGCAAGGCAAGCACTCTACCACTGAGCCACCTCATGATCCTCATATGTCAGCTCCTGAATAACTAGGATTATAGGTATGAGCCACCGACATCCGTCAAATGTGTCATTTTCTCCCTCTCCCCTAGCGATGGAACCTGGAACCCAACTTTCACATTGCTAGGCAAAGGCTCTGAGTTATAACTCATCCCAAGACATGTCAATTTTCAGTTAATCTGATGTGGAAATACAAAGCAAAAATTCTTTGCATTATTAATAAAACATTTTATTAATTTTTTTAAGTATGTGATTTATGTGATATTGGCACTTTCAAACAAAAACTTACGTTTTACCCATGAGGTTCCTATACAAGTTCCCCACCAGTGTCACTCCAGCACTGTATGAACACAAATCAGAAGCCTACTGTCAACTGAAAATGCTATGAGTCGTAATGCTTGCTTAGCCAGGCACTGCTCAGGTCAAAAATGCCCAAAATGGACTAGCAAAAAAGCTCAGGGAGGGTTGGGAAGGTGGCTCAATGGTAAAGTGCTTGCCTTGCATACATGAGACCCTGGGTTCAATTCCCCAGCACCACATAAGCAGAAAAAGCCAGAAGTGGCGCTGTAGTAGTAGATTGCTAGTCTTGAGCTGAAGAGCTGAGGGACAGTGCCCAGGCCAAGTTCAGGCCCATGACCGACAAAAAAAAAAAAAAAAGCTCAGGGACAGTGCTCAGGCCCCTGAGGTTCAAGCCCCAGGTTTGGCGCACAAAAATAAATAAATAAATACTACAAACTTATAGTAAAACTTCAGTTTATTTGCTTAAAGAGGAATTTCAATCTAAAGAAGCCAAGAAATTTCTCATCCTAAACACTTTGCTTTACATTATAAATACCAATAAAAATATAGCTGGGCAATAGTGGTTCATGCCTGTAATACCACGCAGGAGGTTAAGATCTGCAGTTCAAGACCAGCCCAGGTAGAAAACGGTCCATGAGATTCTTAGCTCCAATTAACCACCAGAAAACCACAAGTGATGCTGTAGCTCGAAGTGGTAAGAGAACTAGCCTTGAGCAAAAAGCTCAGGGGCAGCATGCAGGCCTGAGTTCAAGCCCCATAACTGACCAAAAAAAACCCCACTAAAATACAAAATATAGTCATTATATATTTGAAGTAGAGTAACATTTAGTACACTACAACAAAACAGAACATTATCTTTCAGTTCTCACATTTACAGTTGGGCCTGGCACACACTCAGCAGACTGAATCAGGAACAGCCTAAGCTCTGCGTTCAGACCCTATCTCAAAAAAACTGAACAAAATCAAACAAAAAACCCTTATTTGAAGTAGGAACCACCTGTTGTTTCTAGGAATTGATGATATTGAAAAAGCATTTAATATTTAAATTATAGCTGCATTATAAATATAAATCTTAATCACCCTAAAACTAATATACTTGTAAACTAAAAGTACAAAGACTCACCTTCATCCACAGAAAACTGACAGCTCTTATCATTGAAGAAAAGTATTTTTTTCTTGTCAGGACGATTAACCATTAGTATCTGGTCTCCTAAAGCCTTAAACATAAAAGAACTTTTCAGTAAACTCCATTTTACCTCAGGAAACAATTGAGTTACACAACTAAAGCCTCCTTTTAACTTGCAGCAGGCCATTTGGGTCTATGGCACCAGTTTCAGTTTCTGAGAGTTCTATTTTTAAGGATGGACATTTTGTTGTATTATACTTAGAAGTCCTCCAAAGAGCTACAATAAAACTCAATTACTATTTGGGTCTAGTGGACTCTTACTATGCTAAGATCACTGTCCTCTATTTGAAATTGTTTACTACTTTATCATTATCCATTCTTTCCAACAGAGCTTTTCAGAAGCTCACATACCATGAAATGGAAGAATGCCTGACTCATCTAGAACTGTAAGGCAATAGCAAAAGCAATAGTCAGCTTTTGTTTTCTCACTGCATTGCCCCAAATACTTCATTAGCTTTCCAGAAGCTAAAGAAGGCTACAGAAGGCTCTGCTGTCTAGAAGTTTTGACTGTAAAAACTTAATAGTACAGAACAAAGACCACAAAGAAATAAGGCATTGTCGAAGACATGTACCCTGGCTACATTTTTCTCTTTTTCAGATTTTGTTATAACATTTATAGACGAGATGTGTATAATGATCCTAACATCTTCATACAGAGGAGAATCCAGACATAGTTGAAATGACAATAACAAGAAAGAGAACAAAGCTGAGCACTGGTGGCTTACACCTGTAATCCTAGCTACTCAGGAGGCTAAGAGTTCAAAGCCAGCCAGGGCAGGAAAGTCTGTGAGACTCTTATCTCCAACTAAATCACAGAAAAAGCCTCAAGTCCGTAGCTTAAGCGGTAGTTAGCCTTGGGCAAAAGGAGCTCAGAGACAGCACCTAGACTCAAGAGCTCAAGCCTCAGGACCAGGAAAAAAAAAATGTTTCTAGGGCTGGGAAGGTGGCTCAGTGGTAGAGTGCTTGTCTTGCATGTATGAAGCCCTGGGTTTGATTCCTCAGCACCACATAAGCAGAAAAAGCCAGAAGTGACACTGTGGCTCAAGTGGCAGAGTGCTAGCCTTGAGCTGAAGAGCTGAGGGACAGCACCTAGGCTCAGAGTTCAGGTCCCATGACTACAAAAAAAAAAGTTTCTACACAGTAAGTATTATATAAATATATATACATTTAAAAATTTAAAAAAATTAAAAGGAAGGAGTTCTCGACTAGCTTGTACTTTACCCAGAAGTTCATCACACACAGTTTTTTTGTTGTTGTTGTTTTCTTTGTAGGTCAATTGCGGAGCTTAAACTCTCTAGGCCTAGTACTGTCTGAGCTTTTTTGCTCAAGGCTAACACTCTACCACTTTTGAGCCACAGTTCCACTTCCTGTTTTCTGGTGGTTAACTGGAGATAAGAGTCTCATGGACTTTTCTGCCCAGGCTGGCTTTGAATCACAATCCTCAGATCTCAGCCTCCTGAGTAGCTAGGATGAGCCACTGGCACCTAGCTTCACACAAAGTTTTGTGTAAGCATCTTTAACACTTGGCTCTGTTAAAGGGATAAGCATTTGCCAAAACTTACTAGATACAGAGGTTCATTGCATTAAAATCTTATTTATCTTGTATTTCTCTCTAGTCTCTGCTAAGTTCTTATTAAAATTTCTAATAAAGCGCTTTGCACCATAATTTTATACTTATGTAAAATATTCCTAAAATGCTGGGTGCTGGTGGCTCATGCCTATAATCCTAGCTATTCGGGAGGCTGAGATCTGAGGATTGTGGTTTGAAGTCAGTATGGGCAGGAAAAGTCCATGAGACTTTTTATCTCCAATTAACCACCAAAAATCCGGAAGTGGCACTGTGGTTCAAAGTGGTAGAGTGCTAGCCTTAAGCAGAAAGGCTCACAGACAATACCCAGGCCTTGCAATCAAGTTCCACAACCAACCTATTTATCTATTCCTAAAATGTTTAATGTATTTTAAGATTGTAGTACTCATGAATTGGAAAACTTCTGTTTTTCAATAGTGTTAAAATGTCAATCATACTCAAGCAAAACATTACTCACTACAACCTCACATATATTGTTGGAGACTTTAAAAGTAATTCATTTCTTAAATATATTTCAATCATGAAGTTACCTTGACAGCTTTCTGGGAATTAGGAAGTCCTTCTTCTATGTCCTCTAAAAGAATTCCCCCTAACCCTCGCTGATCATGCTGATCCAAGAGGCGAAGGAGGGCCTTCTTATCTTTTAAGTTGTGCTTGGGCTTGAAGGCGTATTTTCCATCTATTACTTCAATTTTGGGGTTGTTTACTAAAGCCTGTAACAGTACACAATTTGGATGGTCAAAAAAGGACACTTCATATCTGTTCTTAAATGTGAACAGTAATCAATACAGAGGCAAGCTAAAAGTGCATTTTAACCATCACATCCAAAACACTAGACATCAGAATCCCACAACAGCAGCTAACCCCCTCAGCATGGAGCTGTTTTAATTTTTTTAATTATCACAACTGCTTTGAAGAAAGCTTAACTTACATTCTTCCAGAACTTAAACTGGGTAAGAATAAAATACCTATTCATATTAAGTGACAAAGTAAACTGGGCATTACCCATCCCATATCCGAAGTTTAATTACAGTATACTGGCATGTCCATGAGGACACTGCCCTGGAATAAAGAACCAATAACCAGACTCCCTACATGCTACCTGCTGCATAGTTAATGGCCAAATAAGTGCCAGAAGACTATCAGCTTCAATAATACTGATAAACTACATCATTTTACATTATAAGAACCAAACACTACATTTCTCTTGATAAAATAAATTGAATTATATTATGAAAACTATATTTTTGTTTGAGACAGGAGGAGCCCAGACTGGCCTGGAACTTGCAGCCCTCCTGCCTCACCCTCCATGCACCAAGATTTCAGACATGTGCCGGGCTACTTGTGGTCTTTTCTCTTTTTCAGTTTTTGTTTATATATATGATATTACATAAGATATAGAATAATATATTGATATATATACATATATATACACATACATATACTTTTCTATCACTAAGTCAAAGCTCTACTTCTGGCTCTTTTAGGAGATAATTTATTGGAGTTAAGAATCTCACAGGGGGCTGGGAAGGTAGCTCAGCGGTAGAGAGCTTGCCTTGCATGCATGAGGCCCTGGGTTCGATTCCTCAGCACCACATAAGCAAAAAAGAAAAAAGCCGGAAGTGGCACTGTGGCTCAAGTGGTAGAGTGTTAGCCTTGAGCTGAAGAACTGAGGGACAGCGCCCAGGCCCAGAGTTCAGGCCCCCTGACTAGACCCAAAAAAAAAAAAATCTCATAGACTTTCCTTCTCACACCATCTTTGAATCTGATCCTCAGATCTTAGCCTCTTGAGTAGCTAGGATTATAGGTGTGAGCCACTAGCACCCGGCATACTTTTGTTTCTTTTTTGTTTGTTTATCGGTTGTAGGGCTTGAACTCTGGGCCTGGGCGCTGTCCCTCAGCTGTGTTTGGTGACAAGAAGAACTCCATACCAATCGTCTACCTTAATACATGAGGGCAGGGCAGGAATAAATTTATTCAGGTGATCTAGTCAGTCACACTGATGGGTCTCTAGGGCTCCCCCTCCATGTCTCCCCCTCTCTGCCTGTCTGTGTGTCGGTCTCTTGTCTTTGCCTGTGTGTGTGTGTGGTGGGGGCATGTGTGCCTGTTCCTGTTTGTTGATTCAGGTGATCTAGTTATACTCCCCATCTCTCCCTCTGTCTGCCTGTGTGTCGGGGTGTGTGTCGGGGTGTGTGTGTGTGTGTCAAGGCTAGCGCTCTACCACTTAGTTATACTCCCCATCTCTCCCTCTGTCTGCCTGTGTGTCGGGTGTGTGTGTGTGTGTGTGTGTGTGTGTGTGTGTGTGTGTGTGTGTGTGTGTGTGTGTGTGTGTGTGTGTGTGTGTGTGTGTGTGTGTGTGTGTGTGTGTGTGTGTGTGTGTGTGTGTGTGTGTGTGTGTGTGTGTGTGTGTGTGTGTGTGTGTGTGTGTGTGTGTGTGTGTAGGCTAGCGCTCTACCACTCGAGCCACAGCGCCACTTCCACTTTTGTTTCTTGAGACAGGGTCTCACCATATATCTTAAACTGTCCTGGAACTTGATATTTAGCCCAAACTGGCCTTGAACTCATAACCCTCCTACCTCAGCCTCCCTACTCCTGTGTGTGCCACCATAACTGGCTCACTTTGGATCTTTAGAATTTGACACTGGTCTCAAACAATAATCTCCTTTGTCATCATTTAATATAGACCCACAAGAAAATAGTTTAAAATGTTATTCATAAGCTGGGTGCTGGTGGCTCATGCCTGTAATCCTAGCAAGCTGAGATCTGAGGACTCTGGTTCAAATCCAGCCCAGGCAAGAAAGTCTGTGAGACTCATCTCCAATTAAAACCAGAAGTGGCACTGGGGCTCAAGTGGTAGAGCACTAGTCCTGAGTGAGAAAGCTCAGGGACAGTGCCCAGGTCTTAAGAGTCCAAGCCTCACAACAACAACCACAACAACACGTTTTTCATTTCCAAATTATCATGGTATGTGTGTTGGGCTTCCTTCAAATGGAGTGTAAATGTTCATGAAAATAATTTATATAACAACAGTAATAGTGTAATAAAGTAACTTGCTATCCCTCTAGTATCTTACACCTAAAATTTTTTAAACATGTCTTTAAAAATGCAATTTACAAGTATGTAAACTATAAGTATGTAAACTATAAATGCACTCAAAATACACCAATTAATCTGAAAATCAAAGTGAAATTGGTACCTTGACTTCTTCATAAATTTTATGCTGAAGTCTAAACTCTTTAAGATTTAAGTAAATACATACTTAAAATTATGGTGAAACTACTAAGCTCAAACTACTCATAGAAATGTTTAAAACAAAAAAAGTTGGATATAATGACTCATTCCTGCAATTCTAGCTTCTCAGGATGCTTTGTTCATGTCCAGCCTAGGTCACAAAGTTCACAAGACCTCTTTTCAACTCATAGGGTATAGCACAACCTTGATATCCTGAACTTTCTGAGATGCTGAGATTGGGAGGGCTGTGGTCCCAGGCCAGCCTGGGAAGAAAAGTCTACCAGATTTTATCTTAATGAAGAAATGGGTAAGGTGGCATGTGCCTGGCATCTTCAGCAACTATAAGAAGCCTAAAAATAGGCAGAATGTGGTCCAGACATATACCTGGGTAGGAAGCAGGCCCTATCTTAAAGATAACCTGAAAAAAATAGGGCTGGAGACTTGGCTCACTGATACAGAGTACCTGCCTAGGAAAGGTGAGTTCAAATTCTAGCACTGAAAAAATCTACATCACTTCTTTAATAAAGAGCACTATTATCAAGCATTAATCAGAATTCTGTATACCAAGAATGCTGAAGGTGAGGGCATGATTCTGAGGAAGAGTGCTTTGCACAGAGGCCCTGGGTTTAATCAGTATCAACACACACACATACACAAGAAGAACAGAAATCCTCTAGCTACAGCAATTATGTCTTCATAATTGACTGCTCCTTTGACAATATTAGCCTATTCATACCTCAGTCATTAGCCATTGTTTCTGCTTGAGTCCAATGTCTAAATGCTGGGTTTCATCCAAAATCTCTTCTAATGTCAGAGGGTGTGTATCTCCTCGCTGGTGCCGAGTCTATAAAGGGAAGAAGTGATAATTACAAGCTTTTTTAAATGCTAGAGGCAGATGCATTAAATGGAAGTTATACAGAAGATCTATCCTTTTAGGAATGTGGAATATGCTTTTGAGGCAGTGTGACCAGAGTGAAGAGGAACATGGACTATGAAACCATACAGAATTGGACTTAAAACTCCTGGCTAGATAAAATTCAAAGTAAACTGAGTACAGTTATTTGTAACTCATATCACATAGAATTAACCTAACAGAAGAATGCGAACAGAGAATGCAGACAAACACAAAAAGATTAAACTTATACCAAGAAATGTCTCACCTCTCAGACTATTGGTCAGAGTACAATATAGTATAAGCATCAGAAAAAGCAAAATGAGGCCAGGCACAGTGACTGTAATTCGAGACACATGGGAGATGGAGGCCAGAGAAGCATCATTTGAGGCCAGCCTGAGCAAAAATGTTGGGTATAGAGGTACATGCCTGTCATTCTAGCTGATTGAGAAGCAAAAAGAGGAGAATTATATAGTCCAGGCTGGCAAAAGCAGAACTTATCTATCCCAAAAATACAAGCCAGGTGTCAGTGGCTCACACCTACAATCCTAACTATGCAGAAGGTTGAGATCTGAGGATTGCAGTTCAAAGCCAGCCTGGGCAGAAAGTCTATGAGACTCTTATCTCCAATTAACCAACAGAATAACCAGAAGTGGAGCTGTGGCTCAAAGTGGGAGAGTGCTAGTCTTGAGCAAAATAGCCCTAAGACAGCACCCAGGCCCTGAGTTCAAACCCCATGACCAACCCTCACCTCCCCCCCAAAAAAGTAAACAAAAGGGGCTAGAGGAGGCAGAAGTAGTACCTTCAAAAGTACATTGATGGGGGCTGGGAAGGTGGCTCAGTGGTAGAGTGCTTGCCTTGCATACATGAGACTCTGGATTCAATTCCTCAGTACCACATAAGCAGAAAAAGCCAGAAGTAGCGATATGGCAGAGCGCTGAAGAGCTCAGGGATAGCGCCCAGGCTAAGAGTTCAGGCCCCACAACCAGCAAAAGAAAAAAAAAAAGTACACTGATGAAAGTGGCGCTGTGGCTCAAGGGGTGGAGCGCTGGCCTTGAGCAGAAGACTCAGGGACAGCACCTAGGCCCAGAGTTAAAGCCCCACAACCAACCAGAAAAAAAAAAGAAAAAAAAAAAAGGTACATTGATGGGGGCTGGGAAGGTGGCTCAGTGGTAGAGCGCTTGCCTTGCATGCCTGAGGCCCTGGATTCGATTCCTTAGCACCACATAAGCAGAAAAAGCTGGAATGATGCTATGGATCAAGTGGTAGAGTGCTAGCTTTAGCTGAAGGACAGCGCCCAGGCCCAGATTCAGGCCCCACAACTGACAAAAAAAGAAAAAGTACATTGATATTCCGAACAAAAGAAATTAGCTGAGGGAGGGGATAGTGCGAGAAAAACAAAGGAGTAGGTAATGATGTTTGACAACAAATGTTCTCATTGCCTTACTCATGTAACTATAACCCCTCTGTACAGCATCTTTGCAATAAAATAAAATTTAAAAAAGAGGTATTAGCTATTATCAAACCATAAGAAGACATAAAATAACCAGGAATGGGCATGATTCACTCCTCTAGAGGTAGAGACAGAAATATCTGAGGTTGAGGACAACACAGGGAAAATGTTAGTAAGACCCTATCTTGCTTAGCAAGCATAATACCCTGAGTTCAAACCCAAGTAATGCCAGAAAGGAAAGAGAAGAGATTCAGTCATAAAGACTAGGAATGTAGTGCAGTGGTGCTGCCACAGTGACTGGCAAATTAAGAGGTATTGTTATCAACTACCTGGGTGCATTCTTAAGCTAAATGATTGATTTAAATAATATACTTCAAGTAATAAAAATTAAGCACATCAACTGCTGTGATGCTATTTAATAAGAATAAAAAGGCTATCAATGCTTTTTAGTTTTATTAAAGACATAGGTACCATATACTTTTAAACTATGCATGCTGAAAATGCAAATTTTGATGCATTTCAACAGGTATAATACAAATGTAAATTTGTATACAATTTTTTTAAATCCCACTCCTTCTTTTGCCAAAAAGTTAAACAGGATTGTTGTTAGCTGAGGAAAGTACTTACTTTCATGTAATTCACAATCTTAGCAAGTACACCAAACTTATATCCAGAGCTTCCAGATAGAGCTTTCAAGTTAAATGATCCATTGCTATGATCTGGAAATGAAGTTCAAAAAATAAGAGCATTTTTATATTATGGTTTTTAGGCAATGAAAAAATGATTTTAATGCTGGTAAAATTTTTTTTTGAATTTTTAAATGAATTCTAACCTGTAAAATCTTGATAAAAAGTACAAAATCTAGCCAGGCACTGGTGGCTCACACCTGTAATCCTAGCTACTCAGGAGGCTGAGATCTGAGGATCGTGGTTCAAACCCAGCCTGGGCAGGAAAGTCCGTGAGACTGTTTATTTTGTCAATCGTGGGACTTGAACTCTGGGCCTGAGCGCTGTCCTTTAGCTCTTCAGCTCAAGGCGAGCGCTCTACCACTTGAGCTAAAGGGCCGCTTCCGGTTTTCTGGTGGTTTATTGGAGATAAGAGTCTCACGGGGGATGGGAAGGTGGCTCAGTGGCAGAGTGCTTGCCTTGCATGCCTGAGGCCCTGGGTTCCATTCCTCAGCACCACATAAGCAAAAAGAAAAAAGCCGGAAGTGGCACTATGGCTCAAGTGGTAGAGCGCTAGCCTTGAGCTGAAGAGCTGAGGGACAGCGCAAAGGCCCATGGTTCAGGCCCCACGACCGGACCAAAAAGAAAAAAAAAAAGAGTCTCACGGACTTTAGTGCCCGGGCTGGCTTAGAACCGCCATCCTCAGATCTCAGCCTCTTGAGTAGCTAGGATTACAGGCATGAGCCACCAGTGCCCAGCCTCATGAGATTTTTTTTTTTTTTTTCCTCCAGGATATCCTTTTTTTTTTAAATTTAATTTTATTTGTGAACATACTGTACAGAGGGGTTACAATTACAAGGGCAGGATAATGCGTACATTTCTTACCAAGCATTGCAGCCTCCTCCTTTGTTTACCCTTCACCTCCCTTCCCAGCCTCCCCCCTCCTCCCCTCATGAAATTCTTATCTCCAATAAACCACTAGAAAATCGGAAGTGGTGCTGTGGCTCAAGCAGTAGAGCACTCACCTTGAGCTGAAGAGTTCAGGGATAGCGCTCAAGCCCAGAGTTCAAGCCCCACGACCGAACAAAAAAAAAAAAAGTACAAAATCTTTGCATGCATATTAAATTGTCAATGTTGTAAGGGTAGAAATAAAATATAAATAAAGCCTGGGAGGCTGTGTGATAGATGAGGAGTACTGTGGTTCTAGGCCAGCCTGGACAAAAAAATGTTCATCTGTCATCTAAGTTGCATGAGAAACAGAGAATTGTGGTCCAGGCAAAGCATGACATCTGATCCCCAAAATACCCAAAACAGCTAAAGCAAAAATGAGCTTAGAGTATGACTCAAATGGTAGTGTGTCTGCAAAACACAAGAGTCCTTGAAATAAACTCCCAGTACCACCACAAAAATATACCTACGTGTAACAGACCACAGATGTAGCTTGATGTTAAGAGAAATTACCTAACATGATGCACAAGGCCCCAACTTCAATCCCTAGCATCCTTCCATACACACAAGTATGACAACAATGTGGTTCGCATATGTGTGTGCAGGAGATCAAATCCAGGGCCCTGAACACATTTGGCAAGTGTTCTATCTATGAGAAATATCCCTGTACTAAAAATAAACTTTTTCTAAGTACCTAGTATACTGTTACTTTACATTTTATTAGAATCCTCCATAATCAGGAAAGGGAACACAACAGTCTATAGTTTATATATGTTTATTATATGCATAATATATACATACATATATGTGTATATCTACATAGATACACACACACACACACATAGTTCAAAGCTATCACTCTATCACTTGAGCCATGGCTCTTTTGGGTGGTCAACTGATGAATAATGTCATGGATTTTCCCTCAATACTCAGATCTCAGCCTTCTGAGTTGCTAGGATTTACAGGTTAAGCCATTGATGCCCATTTAATAAGGCTTTTCTAACAGCCTTAAGAAAACCAGAAATAGGGCTAGGAAGGGAGCTCAGTGGTAGAGTGCTTGCCTTGCATGCATGAGGACCTGAGTTTGATTCCTCAGCACCACATAAGCAGAAAAAGCCAGAAGTGGCGCTGTGTCTCAAGTGGTAGAGCGCTAGCCTTGAGCTGAAGAGCTGAGGGACAGTGCCCAGGCCCAGAGTTCAGGCCCCACAACTGACCAAAAAAAAAAAAAAAAACACCAGAAATAGTAGATTCTGTTTCAGAAATCTTTATGGAAGATTTCAGGACATCTGACCATTTCACTGCCTTACAGACAGACACCCTAGGCCTCGTGTCATCAACTGGATGCCACTAGTTACAGACAAAAATCCCATCACAAATTCTAGAAAAACATCTCAGAAGTACACATTCTATCAGAAAGACATGAGATCAGATTTGATAAAGTTCCCATGTGACTGATCCACAGAGAGGTTAAATAATGAAGGTTGGAGAGCCAATCTCTGGTATCAGTTTGGTAATCATCATTTAAACAAAAGATGAGATTAGAACAACCGCAAGTCAAATGTAACAACTGTCAGTATCCAGAAATACAGCTTCTAGATGGAAATATATACTCTTCTGAGATTAGTGAAATTATTAAACATGCTTTTTTGATACAAAAATGAAACATCACGTACAATCATGCCTTAAAAAAACTTTATTGTTGGACTGGGAAGGTAGCTCAGTGGTAGAGCGCTTGCCTTGCATGCATGAGGCCCTGGGTTCGATTCCTATAAGCAGAAAAAGCTGGAAGTGCACTGTAACTCAAGTGGTAAAGTGCTAGCCTTGAGCTGAAGAGCTGAGGGAGAGTGCCCAGGCCCCATGACTGGCAAAAACAAAAAACTAAATAAACTTGCTGTTTACTTTTGCTGGGCGCTGGTGGCTCACACCTGTAATCCTAGCTACTCAGGAGGCTGAGATCTGAGGATCGCGGTTCAAAGCCAGCCCGGGCAGGAGAGACCATGAGACTCCTATCTCCAATAAACCACCAGAAAACCGGAAGTGGCGCTGTAGCTCAAGTGGTAGAGCGCTCGCCTTGAGCTGAAGAGCTGAGGGACAGCGCCCAGGCCCAGAATTCAAGCCCCACGACCGACAAAAAAAAAAAAAAACTTTGTTATTTGACAAATAGCTTATCTGGTGTGTGGAAGTCTAAAATGTTCCTTAAAGTAACAATAATACTAACAGTGCTTTACCAAAAGTTTTTACAATTTCATGAGGCAAGCAGGAAATGTTTGTTTTCTACTGATCCCTACTTTATCCTGCTATAAGAAAATAAATCTGCCGGCGCCAGTGGATCACACCCATAATTGTAACTACTCAGGAGACTGAGATCTGAGGATTGCGGTTCAAAGCCAGCCCAGGCAGGAAAGTCCATGAGACTTTTATCTCCAATGAACCACTCAGAAAACTAGAAGTGGCACTGTGGCTGAAGTAGTAGAGTGCTTGCCTTGAGCTAAGAGCTCAAGGACAGCGCCCAGGTCCAGAGTTCAAGCCCCACGACCAAGAGAGAGAGAGAAAGAGAGGGAGAGAGAGGGAGGGGGGGGAGAGAGAGAGAGAAAAAGAAAGAAAGGAAGGAAGGAAGGAAGGAAGGAAGGAAGGAAGGAAGGAAGGAAGGAAGGAAGGAAGGAAGGAAGGAAGGAAGGAGAAGGAAAGAAAGAGAGAGAGAAAGAAAGATGGGGTGGAAAGCCATCTACAGATTAAACCAATCCCCCTTAGTTATCCTTCATAGAAATAGAAAAATCAATCCTGAAATTCAAATGGAAACATTAAAGATCCAGAATACTATAAGTAATCCTGAGCAACACTATAGGTATCACAATACCAGACTTCAAATACTACAGATCCATAGTAACAAAACTGCATGGTACTGGCACAAAAACATGTGGTCCCATAAAAGACCTAAAAATAAACCCACAATGCTAGACACATCTGATTTTTTTTTTTTTTTTGCAAAGTCTACATCGTAAGTTGAAGAAAAGACAGCCTCTTCAACATGGTGCTGTGAAAACTGAACATCCATATCCAGTTTCCAACAGAAGGCTGAAATTAGACCCCTACCTCCTACCCTGTAAAAATACCAATTCAAAATGAACCAAAGATTTTTCAGAGGTGGAGGGCAGAGGGGAGACTGGTGTTTGAACTCAGAGCATACCAGGTAGGCACTTTTATCATTTAAGCCCAACTCCCAGCTCTGGATCAAAGATCTTAATGTGAAATCTGAAACTTGGAAAACTACATGAGAATATAGGAAAAACACTGGAAAGACACAGCATAGGCATTTTCTGAACAGGATTCCAATAGCTCAGGAAATAAGAGCAAGAAATGACAAATGGGATTACATCCAATTTTTACAGTTTTTGCCCAGCAAAACAAACAACTACCAGAATGAAGAGACAACCCAGAATACAAAAATACCTTTAGCTAAGCTGGGCGCTGGTAGCTCATGCCTGTAATCCTAGCTACTCAGGAGGCTGAGATCTGAGGGTCACAATTCAAAGCCAGCCTGGGCAAGAAATCACCAGAAAATCGGAAGTGGCACTGTGGCTCTGGTAGAGCTCTAGCCTTGAGCTGAAGAGCTGAGGGACATCACCCAGGCCGAGTTCAAGCGCCACAACCAACCAAAAAAAAAAAAAAAAAGTACCATTAGCTATTCATCAGATAATGGATTAAATATTTAGAATATACAGAGTTCATAAAATTAACCAATAGAATAAGCCAATAAATGAGCAAGTGAGTTGAACATATAGTTCTTGGAAATAAAAACAGCTAATAAATACAAGGAAAGCTGTTCAACACCCTTTGCCATAAAAGAAATAAAAATGGAAACTACAATGATTCTCCAATCTCCCTCCAGTCAGAAGGGCAATCAGGAAACTAAGGCAGGAACCAATGGCTCAAACATGTAATACTAACTCAGATAAGGAGGCTGATCTGAGGATCAGCTAGAGCAGAAAAATAATTTTATCTCCAATTAACCAGCAAAAACTGGAAGCAGAAGTAGAGCTGTAGTTCAAATGGTAGAGTACCAGCCCTAGTACCAATTAAAGGAGAACATACTGGTCCTGAGTTCAAACCCCAGTACAGGCATACAAAAAAAAGTACTGGTCTTGATTTGAGGGGAAAAAAATGAAAAAAGAACCCTTATGTGCTGACAATGAGAATATAAATTAGTACAGCTATTATAGAAATCAGTGTGAAAAGTTCCTCAAAAACCTAAAAACACTGCCTGACACTAGTGGCTCACACCTGTAATCCTAGCTACTCAGGAGGTTGAGATCTGAGGATCACAGTTCAAAGCCAGTCTTGGCAGGAAAGTCCATGAGACTTATCTCTAATAAACGACCAGAAAACTGGAAGTGGCGCTGTGGCTCAAGTGGTAGAGCACTAGCCTTGAGCTGAAGAGCTAAGGGACAGCACCCAGGGCATAGTTCAAGCTCCACAACCAAAAAACCCTAAAAACAGCCTATCTTATGACCCCACAATAGTTTTGGGCATATATCCAAGGAAATGTTAACTCAATATGTAAAAGAGATACTTGCATATCCATAGTTATTACAGCAACCAATGAATAAAGAAATTGTAGAACAAACACAGCATGGCTATAAAGAAGAATAAAATGTCATTTACAGGGAATGAATGGGACTAGAGATCATATTGAGCAAGCTAATCTCAAAAGGCCATATAGTCCATGTTTTCATTCATATGCAGAATCCAGGGCTAAATGGTAGCAATAACAGGATATAAGCATCAAAGGAGGGCTGTT
Organism: Dipodomys spectabilis; assembly: GCF_019054845.1. Lineage (NCBI taxonomy): Eukaryota > Metazoa > Chordata > Mammalia > Rodentia > Heteromyidae > Dipodomys > Dipodomys spectabilis. Next base: position 6,731,597 of record NW_024870686.1, on the reverse strand, counting down.
GGGGAGGGGGTGGATTGAGCGAGATGAGGGAGGAGAAGATACTGAGGAGTAAATGTGGTCAAAGTATTCTAGCTATTGTGATTTAGCATAAAATCTACTAAATATTGTTTATATAGAGGAAAGGGGGTTAAATCTACTAAATTCTGTTTCCTTATTTTAATTTAGTTAAAAAAAATATTAAGCGGGCTGGGAAGGTGGCTCAGTGGAGGAGCGCTTGCCTTGCATGCCTGAGGCCCTGGGTTCGATTCCTCAGCACCACATAAGCAAAAAGAAAAAAGCCGGAAGTGGCACTGTGGCTCAAGTGGTAGAGCGCTAGCCTTGAGCTGAAGAGCTGAGGGACAGCGCCCAGGCCCAAAGTTCAGGCCCCATGACCGGCAAAAAAATAAAATAAAATATAGGTAGTATAAACATTCTTTTATAACTTGCAAATGAAAAATCTTTTTCCTCAGAATTTCTTCTAAATTCAACCACTACATGGAAATAATCATTCCAGAGGGCAAGATTTTTAAGTATTGAAAAAAAAATTCATTTACAAGATTTTATGAGTCCCTGGGGGAAATGTCAAGCTGCCTGATTAACCTAGTACTAGTTTCCTAGGTTACTACCTCTCATGATGTCTTCCAGCCTTAGCATAGAAACAGTTACTGAAGGATGTAAAAAAAAGATGTCAAATTTGATAGTTAAAATACAAAGAATCACCAATTTGTTAGTAACTCACAAATAAAGGACAAAGAAAGAAAAAACAGAAAGAAAAAGGGCTGACAATTGATATCCCAAGACACCTCTATTTAAGTTTATGAATGATTTACTCTTCAGGGTAGCAGGACTTAATGTAAATGAAAGCAGAGGAAACTGTCGGCTGCACTGTGGTCCAACCAATAGCAGCACAGCTCCATCTTGGCTGTGCACTAGACTGCGTTACAAACAGACGATACCATCGCTTCAACAGCATCCTCCCAGACAAGAGGTAGGTTTATATGATCTCTCTCTTATTCAGCAGTCCATATCCTATGATGCAATGAGAAAATATTTTACCAGAAAATCAACAGAAAGCCTTACTCCTACTAAAAGACTTTAAAAAAAAAAACAATGTGCTTGATAGCATTTTATTATGAAAATATGAAGGCTGCCTTGTGCTGTCTGATAATACCATCTTACCATCTGTGCCTTAATGGAAAATTCATTACATTATGTATGAACCTGATCTTTATGCAGACTTTAAGTAAACCAAATGCATTTGATGTTAACTGGTTACTGCTAATTTCATTTTCTCGAGCAATTTCATTTCAGCAGTCCGATCTGGCTTAAACAAAGGATTTTTCTTAAAGAAAAATCTACACTGAAAGCAATCCCTGGACTAAAGCTTTCTGAGTAAATGTGTACATTTTACTGACTGGTAAAAAAGCAGTTATAAGGAAGTTTATTTTTAACCAATACAGGAAAATAGTTCAAATATTATTTGACTTTGAGAATGTCAAGAAATTCATTTTTTTACATGAAATTAAGGCCATAAAATATAACATTATGTGAGTTATACTGTAAGACAGAGCTTTAGATTTTCCTTAAGTTCTAATTAAAATTCCTCACAGATTATCTTACTATAAAATAGAAGTCATGCTGTTAAGTAAAAATGTTTTTAGATTTAATTTTTTGATGATACAAAACGTTATTTATCATAGCATTTATATTTAATGTTGAGTTATTCTTAAATTCATCCTGAGAACAAATACAAAGTAAGTTTTTTAAGATACAGTTTAAAATAAAAATGTTCTAAAGAAAAACTGATTAAGGGAGGAGGGCAATTCTAGCTAATAAGATTATTTCATGGCTCAGAGCAATCATTCGTGTCTATCAAAAATTAGTATCAGCCACTGACCAAGTTTCTAATTTTATAGTATTAGAGCATGAAAAGACTGTTAGTAGATGCTAGAGCTCCAAGATACTATGTCTATACCACCCTAAAGATCCAACTTCTTCCCTTTACTTTGCTCAGTATGTAATCTTTTCAACAGTTTTGGTTTTTCATAATATCTATTTTCTAGGTAAGCATTCATTCAGCTAGCATTAAGTAGAGTATCTCTCCGCCAGGTTTGGCACAAATAGGGTTAATTACCTAGAAACCATCCTGCTTGCCATACAAAATATGGGAGCCTAAAAGTAACAAGGAAATAAATTCATCAAACAATTCACAATACTTCATATATAAGGTATCTACAACAATTAGCATAAATAGAGATATCAGTTTCACCAATCCAACTTAGAGACAAGGCCCATGCCAAATAATTCAAACTTGAATTGAGTTGTTCTATATTTAAAAGCTATAATGATTAATCATATTTAAACAAAGCGATATGCTTAACAGCATCAAGGAATTCAAGGGGTTTTGCTTGGTTTTTGTCCATCTTGGGCCTGAACTCTGAGCCTGGGCGCTGTGCCTCAGCTCTTCAGCTCAAGGCTAGTTAGTGCTCTACTACTTGAGTCACAGCACCACTTCCGGCTTTTTCTGCTTACGTGGTGCTAAGGAATTGAACCCAGGGCCTCATGCATGCAAGGCAAGCACTCTACCACTGAGCCCCATTCCCAGCACGAATTCAAGTGTTTTTACCATGAATATAGCTAAGGCACAATTTTCTTTTCTGATCTGTCGTCAGTGCTCCAGAAGAATTCCAAGTTCTATTACCATAAGTACTTTTGAAATATGACGAAAAATAAGAAGGCAAGACACCAAAAGTACAAAACCAAAAGCATGCACTGCTAGCTGGGTATAATGTTATACTCCTGTGATCCAGCTACTTAAAAGGCAGAAGTAGAAGGATCACGGTTAGGGAGTCAACCCAGGCACAGTTAGTAGCTATCTATCTGAAAAACAAGCTTAAAAAGCAAAAGGAGTAGGGGTCTGTCTATGTGGTAGAGTGCCTGTCTAATAAGCACAAAGTACTGAGCTTAATACCTCGATACTGCAAATAAACATAAGCAATGAAAAATTATGCATTAAAATAATTAAAATATTTTTGCTTTAAAGCTTCCTGTTCCTGGGGCTGGGAAGGTGGCTCAGTGGTAGAGCGCTTGCCTTGCATGCTCGAGGCCCTGGGTTCGATTCCTCAGCACCACATAAGCAAAAAAGAAAAAACCGGAAGTGGTGCTGTGGCTCAGGTGGTAGAGTGCTAGCCTTGAGCTGAAGAGCTGAGGGACAGCATCCAGGCCCAGAGTTCAGGCCCCACGACCGGACCAAAAAAAAAAAAAAGCTTCCTGTTCCTAGAATGATTTTTTTTTCGGCCAGTCCTGGGGCTTGAACTCAAGAGCCTGGGCACTATCCCTGAGCTTGTTTTTGCTCAAGGCTAGTGCTCTACCACTTGAGCCACTTCGGGCTTTTTCTGTTTATGTGGTACTGAGGAATCAAATCCAGAGCTTCATGCATACTAGGCGAGCACTCTACCACTAAGCCACCTTCCCAGCCCCTATAATGAAATTTTAAAGGGGAAAATCTACAAAAATATAAAATTAGCCGGGCACTAGTGGCTCACACCTGTAATCCTAGCTACTCAGGAGGCTGAGATCTGAGGATTGCAATTCAAAGCCAGTCCAGGCAGGAATGTCCATGAGATTCTTATCTCCAATTAACCACTCAGAAAAGAAGTGGTGCTTTGACTCAAGCGGTAGAGTGCTAGCTTTGAGCTGAAGAGCTGAGGGACAGCACCCAGGCCCAGAGTTCAATCTCTACAACCAACCAAAAAAAACAAAAAACTAAAACTATAGATAGATTTCTACCCTTCCCCCCGACTTTTTTTTTTTTTTGCCAGTCCTGGGGCTTGAACTCAGGGCCTAGATACTGTCCTTTAGTTTTTTTGCTTAAAGCCAGCACTCTACCACCTGACCCACCGTGCCACTTCTGGATTTTTCTGTTTATGTGGCACTGAGGAATTGATTCAGGACTTCATGCATGCTAGAAATTCATGATACATTCCTAGCCCATTTTTTAAAATAAATTTTTATTGAGATTAAGTGATTACATAAATTTCACAGTATTGAGGGATAGTGATACTTAAAAGTTCAAACACATTTTAACTTACACAAAGCAAATTGTCATTCTCATGGTCTATAATGTTTGTGAATTCTATGAGCTTTGACAATACAACTATTTCTTCCACATGAGGTGATATGTACGTGTCTTTCCTTTTGTTTAGTGTAAGCTGTTCACTCCTTCCCTCTCATCACAGTCTTTGAGTTGCTTAGCTCATTTTCATCAATGTTCAGTCCAGTCCCCTATCTTTTAAAAACAAAAAAAACTTTTTCTCTTGCTTTCTGAAGGCATGTTCACAGTATTCAACTAATATAAACTTATAAACTATGGTCAAAAATATAGTCTCAGGGAAGTGGCACTGTGGCTCAAGTGGTAGAGTATTCACCATGAACTAAAGAGTTCAGGATGTGCCCAGGCCCAGAGTTCAAGCCCCATGACCAACAAAAATATATTTAGATCTATATAGATATATAGTCTCAGCCATTTGCCAGTGGCTCACACCCATAATCCTAGCTGCTTAGGAGAGGAGGCTGAGATCTGAGGATCAAGGTTCAAAGCCTGCCAAGCCAGTCAAGTCCTTCAGACTCATCTCCAATTAACTATCAAAATGCTGGAAGTCAAACTGTGGCTCAAGAGAGAGCCAGCCTTGAGCAAAATAGCTCAAGGACCTAGCATGCACATGTATACACGTGTACACATGCATGCACATATACACAAGTCTCAGAATAGGAGAAATGTGAACATTCTAATAGTATGTCTTGGGGCTGGGAAGGTGGCTCAGTGGTAAAGTGCTTGCCTTGCATGCATGAGGCTCTGGGTTCAATTCCTCACCACCACATAAGCAGAAAAAGCCGGAACTGGCTCTGTGGCTCAAGTGATAGAGCACTAGCCTTGAGCTGAAGAGTTGAGGCACAGTGTCCAGGCCCAGAGTTCAGGCCCAGGACTGACAAAAGAATAAAAAATAAAAAAATAGTATGTCTCTGTTTTACATATGAAGTAAGCCTAATCTTCCAATATTTAGTCTTTACCTTAAATTTAAAACAAAAGATTGGAGTCTTTCTTTTGCAGGGCTGGGAATGATGGCTGGCTTAGTGGTAGAGTGCTTGGCTAGCATGCATGAAGCCTTGGGCTTGATTCCTTAGTACTACATACACAGAAAAAGCCAGAAGTGGTGCTATGGCTTAAGTGGAAGAGTGCTAGCATTGAGCAAAAGAATCTCAGGAACAGTGCCCGTGCCCTGAGTTCAAGCCCCAGAACTGGCAAAGAAACAGCACCAACTGAGAGACTCCTCAGAGCTAGGATTACACGTATACAATATCACACCCAACTTTAGTAGTGCCAAGATTCTTAAAAGAGCTCCAAAAGCTGAATATTTTTAAGTATGTATGAGGTGACTCATATACCTTTACTCTTTTAGAGAAGCTGCATCAGAAAAATACCTGTTGTCATGAGGTGCTTGAAAATTGCTAAGCACCATGATTAAAATCAGAGTTTGCAACTCAGAAAAGATCAGATGCATTACCTATCAGGCATCCACACTAAGAAGCAACACTTACATTGTATTATTCTATGTCAATGACACCCCACAGCACAATGTAAAAGTGATACTTCCCAGAGTTGTACAAGGTACAAGCCCTGCTTTGCACAGAATGTTTTGAGGAGAAAGTACAAAGGATAAGTGGGTAATTTTAAAAAGACTGGGTCTATAGACAGCTTGAGATTACTGTAAAGGAAGTGATATGCTTAGCTACAGTCTATGTAATTTTGTGTATCCTTGAACAGAAAGCAAGAAATTCAATTACTGCCCATTACATCATCAGCTGAAGGATTTTTTTTAAAAGAAAACATGCATTTAAGCCTTTACTTTTGGCCTCACTTCCTAAGTTTATCCTTCAAAAGGCAGAAAGTATAAGTCTATCCAGAAAAGGAAAAGGATTTGCTAAGCAAATCACTTTGATTTAGAATAGAAAACTTAGAAAAGATGTTATCAAACCCAAGGTTTTAAAATTCTATTTGTTAAGAAAGTAAATTTAAATAATTGTATTGTTATGGTGTTGGAAGTTTTGGTGTGACAATAACATTGTACTTATATTTTACAATATTTCAATGTCTGGGATTTGCTTAAAGCAAATAATTTAGGGGTGGGGGGAGCAAGTTGAGTAGAAGGACCAGGAGTTCACAGATGAAGTGGTAGCATTAGCACCTTGAGTTTATAACAGACTGTTTTTGTAGTCCCTCAAAAGTTTTTTTGGTCAGTCATGGGGCTTGAACTCGGGCCTGGGAGCTGCCTCTGAGCTCTTCGGCTCAAGGTGAGCATTCTACCACTTGAGCCAAAGCACCACTTCTGGTTTTCTGGTGGTTAATTGGAGATAAGAGTTGACTTTCCTGCCTGGGCTGGCTTTGAACCACAATCTCAACCTCCTGAATAGCTAGGATTACACACACACAGATACCTCTAGTATTTGAAAAGTTGTTGGCACACAGTAGATAATAAAATTAGTTATAAGGGCTGGATACAGGTGACTCACACCTATAATACTAGCTGGGATCTAAGGGTAACAATTTAAAGCCAGCCTAAGCAGCAAAGCTTTTGAGATTAAAGTCTCTTATCCAGGCACAGATGGCTCATACCTGTAATTTGAATTTTAAAAAATGAGATTAGGAGGATGATCAGTTTGAGGCTAGCCTAGGCAGAAAAGTTCTAAAGTCCCCCTTTTCAATGGTAGGAATCACTCCCTAGCTCAAAAAAGGATTGGAGACATGGCTCCACCAATGAAAGAGAGCATGGCTGGGCCCCTGTGGCCCAAGCCTATAATGTCAGGAAGCTGAGAGCTGAGGATCTCAGTTCAAAGCCAGCCTGGGCAGAAAAGTCTATTAGACTTATCTCCAAGTACAGAAGTAGAGCTGTGCCTCAAGTGATAGAATGGTAGCGAAGAGCCAAAAAAAAAAAAAAAAGAAAGAAAGAAAAAAAGAAAATGCTTAGGGAGCTCTGCCCCCCGAGTTCAAGCCTGGCATACACACACACAGCTGCAAACAGTACCACCAGTACCACCAGAGTAAGAGAAAACTCTCTTCATTAAACCACCCAGCCTAAATTTTATTTTATCCTTATTCTCAAAATTGTCATTTGACTTCGATTTCTCCATTTTTTCATTTAGCTACAATTTCCTGGCTCAGATCACCTGTCACCATAGGTAAAAGGAGTGAAAATAAGACAGAAATACACAGAAGCTGAGAAGCCACAAGGGTAATGACAAAGCTTTCCAAGAAGCAATTTAAAGGACACAACCTTCAACTGCCAAGAGATTTTCAGATAGCAGCTCAATGACCAGTACTGTGATCAAGTTTTAAACCAAGCCATGTTTGCTTCCTCACATAAACTATACTTTACATTCATATACAACTGATTTCCTTAGATGAACCTTTTTTGGGGGGGTTGGGAGTAGGGGAGAAGCAGTTCTAGTTCTAGGGCTTGATCTCAGGGCCTGGGCACTGTCCCTGAGCATGTTTGCTCAAGGATAGCACTCTACCACTTGAGCCACAGCGCCACTTCTAGCTTTTTCTGTTTACTGAGGAATAGAACCCAGGGCTTCATGCATGCTAGGCAAGCACTCTACCACTAAGCCAACTTCCCAGCCCCTATATATTAATCTTAAACACAACTATTTAGTTAACAAGTGAGACATACAAAGCTAGAATACCAGCCAGGCACTGATGGCTCATGCCTATAATCCTAGCTATTTGGGAGATTGAGATATGAGAAGCAGGGAAGAAGCCAACCTGGCAGGGAAAATTTGTCACTCTTATCTCCAGTTAATCACCAAAAAGCTGGAAGTATAGCTGTGGCTCAAGGGGTATAGCACTAGCCTTGAGCACAAAAGCTCAGGAACGGCACCCAGATCCTGAGTTCAAGCCCCAGGACCAGCACAAAAAAAGTGATACTAGAGTATCACTTATCACTTAAATATTCAGCATAGCCAGGCACTGGTGGCATACACGTGTAATCCTAGCAACCAGGAGGCTAAGATCTGAGGAACACAGTTCTGAGCCAGCCCAGGCAGTAAGACTCTTATTTCCAATTAATCACCAAAAAACCAGAAGTGGTGATGTGGCTCAAAGTAGTAGAGCACTAGTCTTGAGCAAAAAGGCTCAGGGATAGAGCCCAGGCCCTGAGTTCAAACTTCATAAACCTCCCCCCCCCAAAAAAAAAAAAAAAATTGCTGGGCGCCAGTGGCTCTACTTATAATCCTAGCTACTAAGAAGACTGAGATCTGAGGATGAAGGTTCAAAGCCAGCCCTGGCAGGAAAGTCTGTGAGACTCATCTCCAATAAACAACCAGAAAACCAGAAGTGGCTCTGTGGCTCAAGTGATAGAGTGCTCACCTTGAGCTGAAGAGCTGAGGGACAATGCCCAGGCCCAAAATTCAAGCCCCATAACCGACAAACACACACACACAATCAGCAGAAATATACCAAAAAAAATCAAAAAAACAGTTTGGTCATTAATTCTATTATACAATAAAAATATCCATGGGCTGGGATGGTGGCTCAGTGGTAGAGTGCTTGCCTTGCATGCCTGAGGCCCTAGGTTCGATTCCCCAGCACCACATAAGCAAAAAGAAAAAAGCTGGAAGTGGCTCTGTGGCTCAAGTGGTGGAGCATTAGCCTTGAGAGCTGAAGACCTAAGGGACAGCGCCCAGGCCTAGAGTTCAGGCCCCACGACCGGACCCAAAATAAATAAATAAATAAATAAAATAAAAATATCCATAGCTGGGCTCTGGTAGCTCATTCCTGCAATCCTAGTTATACCAAAGGCTGAAATCTGAAGGAAGGATCACAGTTCAAAGACCTTAGCAGAAAAGTCCTTAAGACTCCATCTCCAAAATAACCAGCAAAAAGCTGGGCTGGAGGAATAGGCTCAGTGATAGAGCACTAGCCAAAGATACAAACCCAACAAACTCCAGAGGACCAAAAAAGAATATTCACATCACCTATGTAAACCTATTCTCTACTTTTTTACAGTTTCAAAGGAGAACACAAGAAGTGAAGTCTCTAAGAATGGCTTCTAATCACTGGAATGAAACTACTACATCTGTTTATCAGTACCTTGGTTTTCAAGTTCAGAAAATCTACCCATTTCATGATAACTGGAATACTGCCTGTTTTGTCATCCTGCTTTTGTTTATATTCACTGTGGTATCCTTAGTAGTACTGGCTTTCCTTTACGAAGTGCTTGACTGCTGCTGCTGTGCAAAAAACAAAACGGTGAAAGATCTGAAGAGTGAACCTAACCCTCTCCAAAGTATGATGGACAACATCAGAAAACGTGAAACTGAAGTGGTCTAGACGACAGAAGATGAATAAAACCTTCAACAGCCTTTAACATCTTCTGAGGAAAAAAGTTCCTGATTATAAAGTTCCTGTTAGAACACTGATTCTGACTTTGAATGGTTAAGATTTATAGTAAAAGCAAAAGACACGTATTCACTTTGTGTATATCCCTTTCATTAAATATACAGTAAAACTTCATAAATATAACAGTAGTGATCTATTTGATGTGATGCAAAAAAAAAAACTGAATTAAGATTCTTAGGATTCAGGGCTGGGAAGGTGGCTCAGGAGGAGCCATCTTGCATGCATGAAGCCCTGGGTTCCATTCCTCAGCACCATATAAGCAGAAAAAGACGCTATGGCTCAAGTGGTAGAGCACTAGCCTTGAGCTGAAAAGCTAAGGGACAGCACCCAAGGCCCAGAGTTCAGGCCCCACAACCAAAACCAAAAAAAAAGATTCTTAGGATTCAGTAATGAGTGGTAAAGATAAACTGGGAATTTTAAGTACAGCTCCTGATGCTAAAGTAATTTATACCTAAACAACAAAAATGCTACTTAAACTATTTCCAAATCCAGAGAAAAATACTTCTACTTACAAATGTCTCTATTTATTCAAAAGGAATACTTTCTAATTTATTAAAGACATATACATATATTTGTTTTTTTGTGCCAGTCCTAGGTTAACTAGAGATAAGTCTCTCAAGGACTTTCCTGCCTAGGCAGATGTCAAACCATGATCCTCAGATCTCAGCCTCCTAAATAGCTAGAATTACAGGTGTGAGCCACTAGCACCCAGCTAATAGGCAGCATTCTTTTCATCAGTCCTGGGGCTTGAACTCAGGGCCAGGGCACTGTCCCTGGGCTTTTTTTTTTTTTTTTTGGTCGGTAGTGGGGCTTGAACTCTGAGCTTGGCGCTGTCCCGGTACTCTTCAGCTCAAGGCAAGTGCTCTACAGCTTGAGCCACAGCACCACAAGAGTCTCCTGGACTTTCCTCCCCAGGCTGGCTTTGAACCGCGATCCTCAGATCTCAGCCTCCTGAGTAGCTAGGATTACAGGCATGAGCCACCAGCGCCCAGTTTCCCGGGGCTTCTTTTGCTCACTAGCACTGTAGCACTTGAGCCACAGTACCACTTCCAGTTTTTTCTATTTATGTGGTACTGAGGAATTGAACCCAGGGCTTCATGCATGCTTGGCAACCACTAAGCTACATTGCCAGTCTCAAAGACAATGTTTTTAATGTCGTAAGTTTCACATAGGATTAATATGAAAAAGGCTCCCCTCAAAAAGTTGAGAATGGTGGCTCATGCCTATAATCCCACTCAGGAGTCTGAGATCTGAGGGTCATAGAACTTGAAGCCAGCTCAGGCAGTAAAGTCTTATCTCCAATTAATCAACAAAAGCTGGAAGTGGAACTGTGGCTCAAGTGGCAGAGCACAAACTTTGAACAAAAAAAAGCTCAGGGAGGGGCTGGGAAGGTGGCTCAGTGGTAGAGTGCTTGCCTTGCATGGATGAGGCCCTGGGTTCAGTTCCTCAGCACCATATCAGCAGAAAAAGCCGAAATGGCTCTGTGGCTCAAGTGGTAGAGTACTAGCCTTGAGCTGAAGAGATGAGGGACAGCGCTCAGGCCCAGAGTTCGGGCCCTACAACAACAACAACAACAAAAAAAAAAAGCTCAGGGACAATGCCCAAGCCCTGACTTCAAGAGAATGAACATACACAAAAAATGCAACTTACAGGTGGGGTCCTCTTGGCACATGGTGGATAACAAAATCTGTTATAAAAGCTAGGTGCTGGTGGCTCTAGACCTAGCTACTTAGGAAGCTAAGATCTAAGGATTGCAGTTCAAAGAAGCCTTAGCAGGAAAAGTCCATGACATGGTGATTAATTTCCAATTAACCACCAAAAAGAAGGAAGTTGAACTGTTGCCCAAGGAGTAGCATAACTAGCCTTCAGTAAAAGGCTAGAACTAGAGGCACATAGCTCATGTCTCAGCTTTGAGTAGAAAAACAATGTAAAACCTAGACCAGAGGTTAAGCCCAAATACTAGCACACAAAAATAGTAACAGCCACCAAAAACAAAAAAACAAACCATGGCTGGAGGTGTGGCTCAGATAGGCAGAGAGTGCCAGCCTAGCAAGCAAAAAGCCTTCAAAGCCTTCAGTTCACACTTCAATACTGCCAAAGTGAAAAAATTAAGTTTTTAGGTCAGAAGATATAACTCAAAAGCAGAATGCTTGTCTAGCTTGTATAATGTCATGGATACAATCCTGAGGAGGAGGGGATGTTAATATTCACTGTGAGTAAAGGGTACTGAGATTAAAGCTAAACCTAATATATATACTAATAAGCCCTGAGGAGTTCAAATCCCAGTACTGGGGGAGGAGGACCAGTTATTATACAATTCAATTTATAAGAATTGCCCAGGGGCTGGGAAGGTGGCTCAGTGGTAGAGTGCTTGCCTTGCATTCATGAGGCACTGGGTTCGATTCCTCAGCACCACATAAGCAGAAAAAGCTGAAAGTGGTGCTGTGGCTCAAGTGGTAGAGCACTAGTGTGCTAGAGCACTAGCCTTGAGCTGAAAAGCTGAGGGACAGCGCCCAGGCCCAGAGTTCAGGCACCATGACTGGCAAAAAAAAAAAAAAAGAATTGCCCAGAAAAGGCACAAAGTAATTAATTATGGGTTACCTAAGGCTGGAACACATCACAACTTTTATGAGGATGAAAATGGCTGGGAGCTGGTAGCTCATGCCTATACAATCCTAGCTACTCAGGAGGCTGAGATCTGAGGATCATGGTTCAAAGCCAGCCCAGGCAGGAAAGCCCATGAGACTCTCCAATAAAACACCAGAAAAACAGAAGTGGCGCTGTGATTCCAGTGGTAGAGCACTAGCATTGAGCTGAAGAGCTGAAGGACAGTGCCCAGGCCCAAAGTTCAAGCCCCTAGACTGTACTAATAACTGCACAGCTCCACACTTAAAAACTGTAAGTTATATACTCAAAATAAGTGAAGTGTATGGTATATAAACTAACCTCAATGAAGTCTTTTTTGTGAATGTGTCAATCCTATAACAAACTCAAGAGCCTGGGCCCTGTCCCTCAGCAGTTGTGCTCAAGGTTAGTGCTCCACTTGAGCCACCACTCTACTGCCAGTTTTTTGCTGGTTAACTGGAGATTCTCATGGACTTTCCTGCCCAGGCACGCTTCAAACCATGATCCTCAGAACTTAGCCCCCTGAGTAACTAGGATTACAGGCATGAGCCAGTGGTACCCAGTGAGTCTTTTTTTGTTGTTGTTAAGTTTTAACAGGAATTTTAATATGATAGGGTTAAAGTAGAAAGAAATAAAGAGGGAAATATTTCCTGCTCTCCTTGCAGGAAAAAGGAATTAGAAAGACTCCAGAAAGCACTGTTAACGAGATAATAGCCTAACATCTTTATGGCTTAAATCCTTCTCATTCCATAACTCACATTTCACAAAGTGTCTAAAATCATGAATGCTGAACTGTTACAAAGGAAAAAAAAGTTTTAAAGTATAAAGCATTTCACTAACCAGAACTTTGTTTTGATCCTGATGACCCTCCATGTTCTACCTTTGCTTTCTTCTTCTTTGATGATGAAGAATCCGAAGGTAATGTACGTTTTTCTACCACAGGAGTAGAAAGAGCTCGTTTCTTAAACAGTTCCCGTTCTCTCAGTAAACTTGGATCCATAATGCTGCAAAGACAAAAATTAACATTTTTAATGTAGATTTAGGTCACTCAACCCTAGATGCCAAATTCAAACACTTCAATAGCTATTTCCCAAATAACTCTACCTCTTATGATTAGTTTTGTAGCATGTTGCTTATTATCTGTCAAGTATTAGGTTACACAGTAGTAGACAAAATTATTCCCAAAAGCTGTGCTGTCCGCTATAGTAACCACTAGCAACAAGTACCCAACAGGCATCTGAAATGCAGTTAGAACTGAGATATACTATAAGTATAAAATATATGCCAGATTTCACTCTTTGTACAAAGAAAAAGGATGCTTTTAGTTACTAGTAAGACATTTTACATTAATTACACAAAAGTGACATTTTGGATATACTAGGTTCAGAACTAAAATTTCACCAATTTTCACTTTTTTTTTTTTTTTTTTGATCAGCCTTGGGGGCTTGAACTCTGGGCTTGGGCACTGTCCCTGCGCTCTTCAGCTCAAGGCAAGCACTCTACCACTTGAGCCACAGCGCCACTTCCGGTTTTCTAGTCATTTTTTGGAGATAAGAGTCTCACAGACTTTCCTGCCCAAGCTGGCTTTGAACCTCGATCCTCAGATCTCAGCCTCCTGAGTAGCTAGGATTACAGGCGTGAGCCACCGGCACCCGGCTTCAATTTTCACTTTTTAAAAAAAATATAGCTACTGAACTGGGCATGGTGGCACACAGGAGAATCATAGTTCAAGGTCAGCCAGTGGAAAAATTAACAAGACCCTGTCTTAACAAAACAGTGCAAACAACAGGTAGGGTTGGAGAACTGTGATCTGAGAATCACTCCAGTGCAAAAATCAAAAAGACCTTATCTAAAAAATAACAACAACAACAAAAAGCCTGAGGTCACGCCTCAAATGTGAGGTCCAATTCAAACCGCAGGACAAGAAAGAAAAAAAAAGTAGAAAAGATATGTATATATAGCTATCAAAAATTAGAAAACTTCTGATTTGAAGGAGGTAGTACTAAATAACCTCTTCACTTTTCCTCCCAGTCTAACACTACAATTCTGAGCCATTTCAATACAATACAGAAAAATCCTAGCTACTCATGAGGCTAAGATCTGAGGATTGGGATCCAAAGCCATCCCGAGCCTTAAAGTCCCTGTGAGACTCTTACCTCCAATTAATCACTCAAAAACAGGAAGTGGTGCTGTGGGTCAATTGATAGAACACTAACCTTGAGCACAAAAGAGGCTCAGGGACAGTGTCCAGGTCCTGAATTCAAGCCCCACAATGGACAAAAAAACTAAAAACATTCCTCTTTCCTTCTCCCTAGGTCCTTATAAGAAAAGAGGGTAGCCTAGGAAGAGCCCTAGATTCCTGAATGGATATGACAGTTAAAGAGTGTTAATTAAACTGGCGGGGGCTGGGAAGGTGGCTCAATGGTAGAGCGTTTGCCTTGCATGCATGAGGCCCTGGGTTCTATTCCTCAGGACCACATAAGCAAAAAGAAAAAAGCCAGAAGTGGCGCTGTGGCTCAAGTAGTAGAGCGCTAGCCTTGAGCTGAAGAGCTGAGGGACAGTGCCCAGGCCCATAGTTCAGGCCCCATGACCGGACTCCGCCCGCCCCCCCCCCCCCCCCCCCCCTGCCAAAAAAAGGAGTGTTAAACTGGGAAGAAAAGATTTTGGGGTTGTTGTTTGTCAGTTGTGTGGCTTGAACTCTGGGCCTGGGCACTGTCCCTCAGCTCTTCAGCTCAAGGCAAGCGCTCTACCACTTGAGCCACATCACCACTTCTGGTTTTCTGGTGGTTAACTGCCTGGGCTGGTTTGAACTGTGATCCTCAGATCTCAGCCTCCTGAGTAGCTAGGACTACAGGCATGAGCCACTGGCACCCGGTCGGAAGAAAAGATTATTAAACATATAGATTACACCTGACAAACCCGTAGCAAATTCCAACGATCACAAATTGAAATGTACTGCATGAATATACATGTAAGTACTAGCATCACTGCTTAGCAACAGGCTACACTGAGGGCAGATGTTTGTCCTCATCATGTTAAGGTGAATTGGGAGCTGCCACTGGGCATCTTAAGAGTATAGTGAAAGCTGGGTGCTGGTGGCAGCTCACACCTGTAATCTTAGCTATTCAGGAGGCTGAGATCTGAGGACTGAAGTTTGAAGCTAGCCCAGGCAACAAAGTCCGTGAGACTCTTATCTCCAATAAACTATTCAGAAAAGGCCAGAAGTGGCACTGTGGCTCAAGTGGTAGAATGCTAGCTTTGAGCAAAAAGCAGCTAAGGGGCCGGGTGCCGGTGGCTCAGGCCTGTAATTCTAGCTACTCAGGAGGCTGAGATCTGAGGATCAAGGCTCAAAGCCAGCCTGGGCAAGAAACTCCGTGAGACTTTTATCTCCAATAAACCACTAGAAAACCAAAAGTGGTGCTGTGGCTCAAGCAGTGGAGCACTGGCCTTGAGCTGAAGAGCGCACAGATAACGCCTAGGCCCAGAGTTCAAGCCCCACAACCGACTAAAAAAAAGCAGCTCAGGGACAGTGCCCAGGCCCTGAGTTCAAGCCCCAGGACCGGCAAGTGTGCACATAAACACACACACCGAAAAACAAGTATAGTGAAGCAAGTGGCTACCCAGGGGAAAAAAAGCCAAATTATATATATATATATATATATATACACACACACACACACACACACACACACACACACACACACACACACATTTAGTTTAAAAATCCTAAATAGTAACACCTGGACTTTAAGCACAAGCTACATACTTCTAAGTAAAAAAATGACCTCTAAATGGCACTACCCTAATTGGTTTCACAAGCCTGTGATAAATGTCTTGCTTGTGAGGCACTTTGAAAGGTTGTAGAAAGTGCTGGCAGTGCGGAGTACTTTGCTTAAAAAACAGTAAGAGTGGTAGAGGGGATGAGATAGTTTGGAATATATTGTAAACATGTGTAGAACTGAAAGGATGAAATCTCCCCTGTAAAACTAACGTAAGCTAACTAAAAACAGCAAAATGGGCATTAAGGTGTGAAAAATAATCTAAGCACTGCAATAGTGTAAACTTAAATAAGGAACACCTGCTTTCTCTCAGTTTCATTTCCTAACAGCCATGTAGCGGCCTAGGCTGTCCACTGCTTTAAAAATCAACTTGGTCCAAGACAAAATGGTGACAATTTATAGGACTGTGGATGGCTAGGTCAACTTAGGAGTCAGGGTAGCCTGCTTCACACCCCCAGCTACGAGAAAAGTAACAAAAAATAATCTTAACACCTATTCTCTAACAGAGTCATAGGCATTGCATAATCAGCACTTAGGCTTTTGTAACTTGCACAGCTTTATTTAATGTGTTAAAAAGCACTGTTGAAAAGGCAGATTGTCTTTACAAGGTGCAACAGGAATGTTTTAGGATTTTACAATCTGCTTCTTCTCATTTGTGAGCTTGTCTCCAAGCCTATAATAATTTTATTTTGTATCAGATCCAACCAAACTAATATAAACTGGAATAATAGTTGTGTGGCTTTACCATTTACTAACAAACTTCTATGCATATGGGGGAGGGGTGTGTGTTTTGCTGCCACACAGCTAATCCTCCAGACACCAGAGCTGGAATGTAATGTCTCTAAAACAAAGGCGACCTCTCTCTGCCCTCCCAGAACGAACACTCCGTGGCACATAGGGCAGGTTTTTCTCCTTCAATGTTGGATACTACACCTAACTTTTCCTCTTTTTCACATACTACTCAGTACCTGTACTGATTTCTGACCTGTATGTCTCTCCAAGGGAGGGGGGGGGGGAGGGGGACCACCAAAACTCAAAAGGGCCTGGCACGTTCCTCCGTGGCTGGATACTCGACTCAGATCACCCACCTTCCCTCCTTCCCGGCCTGACTCTGAGGTGCTGGCCAGGCACTTGAGCACTCAGCTTTTCATAACCTGGAGCTGGGGGTGCCACCAATTGCCTCCCACTTCAGGGGCAGAAAATAGGATCCCAGCAGCAAACACCTACTGCAAATTACAGTCCGGGCTCAGTAGAAAGCAGGTCTTCAACAGGCAGCTGGGTGAAGCCGGGGCGCACCCTGGGGCTCCCCAGCCTCCCCCCCACGCCCTGTCTGGGCTCCAGCTCACGTAAACTTGGGAGCTCGGGAGGCGGTACAACCAACTGTGAATTCTCTTTTTCCAACCCAAAAGTTTGCTCCCTTCACCTCCGGCCTATAAAAGACCACGCCAGCGTACGGTGCGGGACGCGGGGAGCCGCAGGCGCCGCCTCCCGGGACGAAGACACGCTCGTCCCCCTGGGCAGAGGCGACGCAGGCAGCACCAGGCCGCGGCCGGGCCCTCGCCCGAGGCCCCTCGCCGGGCCCCGCGCCCCCGGGCGGTCGCGGCTCGTACCCAGGGCGAAGACAGCTCGCCACTCGCGTCGTCTGTGTCCCGGCCAGCCGCCGCCTCCTGCGGCTCCTCAGGCCTCCAGTCGCCCCTGCTCAGGCCCAGCGCGTCTGCCTCCCGTCAGGAGTCTCACCACTCGCAACGGCAGCGGAGGGAGAGCGCGGCGGACACCCCAGCTCCGACGACGTCTCGGCCCGGACTGCGCCCGCCACTTCCTGGTCTGGCTACTAATCACTTACTCCCAGCAGCCAACGCGACGGCCAGCACCGCCCCGAGCGTCCTTGCGTCACGGCGCACCTTCCTAGAAGCATCCTGAACGGAGAAAAGGAGGCGTCCTGGGCGTCCTCGGTCTCCATGGCAACAAGAGGGCGTGGGGGAGGACCAGCAAAGAACCTGCTTCAAGTGGGAGATGCTAACGCAGATTGAAAACAGTTTTCTTTTTCTCTTTTTTTTTTCTGCCACTCCTGGGGCTTGAACCCTAGGCTGGGGCACTGTCTCTGAGCTTCTTTTGCTCAGTGCTAACAACTCTACCTCTTGAGACACAGCACCACTTATGGCTTTTTCTGTTTATGTTGGTACTGAGGAATCGAACCCAGGTCTTCATGCATGCTAGACAAGCACTCTACCACTGAGCCACATTCCCAGCCCAGTTTTTTTGTTTTGTTTGTGGTTTTGTTGTTGTTGTATTTGTTGGGTTTGGGGTTTTTTTTGTTTTGTTTGTGGTTTTGTTTTGGGTTTTTTTGTGGTTTTGTTGCTGTATTTGTTGGGTTTGTTTTGTTTTGGTCTGTTGTGGGGCTTGAACTCAGGTCCTGGGCTCTGTGCCTGAGCTTTTTCCTTCAAAGCTAGTGCTCTACCAGTTTGAGCCACAGCTCCACTTCCAACAGTTTGCTTAAATAGAAATTCAAAAGTTTGCAGGGAGCTTGTGGCTTACATCCTAGCTACTCAAGAGGCTGAGATCTGAGGACCTCTGTTGGAAGCCAACCTGGGCAGGAAAGTCCATGAGACTCTTACCTCCAATTAACCACTCAAAAACTGGAAGTGGAGCTGTGGCTCAAAGTGGTAGAGTGCTAGCCTGGAGCAAAAAAGCTCAGAGACAGTGCCCAGGCCACAAGTTCAAGGCCCTCTGCTTACAAAAAATAAAGGGCAGGGGGAGGGAGGAAAATCTTGTCATTCATGCCTGTAATACTAGGCACTAAGGAGGCTGAGAGGTGAAGACTGCAGAGTTCAAAGCCAGATCAGGGAAGGAAAGTTTGTGAAACTATTTTTCAATTGCCCCCTTCCCCTACCCCCAAAAAAAGCTGGAAGTGGAGTGATGGCTCAAGTGTTAGAGCACTAGCCTTGAACAAATAAGTTCAGGGACAGCATCCAGGCCTTGAGTTCAAGTCCCAGGACCCACACAAAATATAAAAATAAAAAGGAGAATTGGCCAAGCTCCAGTGCCTCATGCCTGTTCCTAGCTACTCAGGAAGTTCAGATGTGAGGACGGGGGTTCAAAGCCAGCACACACAAGAAAGTTCATGATACTCTTATCTCCAATTAGCCACCAGAAAACTGAAAGTGGGGCTGTGACTCAAAGTGATAGAGCAATAGCCTTTAGCATGTTAGAAATACACAGTGACTCTCTGGTGTCAAATGGATACAGGCGATTTCATCAAGGCAATTTACTTTTGCAGGAAAGTGTACAATATAGTTACTGTGCCCAGGGCACAGAACAGTTTGCGAGGTTGTTTTTTTTTAGTAAGTTTTTTTATTGTGAAAATACCGTACAGAGGGGTTACAATTACGTGAGCAAGGTAATGAGTACAATTCTTATTAAGCATTGTTTCCTCTTCCTTTGTTTTTCCCCTACCATCTCTTGCCTCTCATCTCCACGACTACACTGCCCCCTACCCCCCACCAAAGTTGTAAAGTTCGTTTTTCGATAGCATCTTGTACATCTCATTGTTGCAATGGGTGCACCTGTATCCCTATTTAAACTATTTGTATTTTCCCTTCCCCTCCACAAATTATACCAACATCAAATACAGTGAAAACAGAGGTTATACCATGGGGGAGGGACATACAAAGCAACAAAAAAAATCACCTTATAACTACATTAGAAACATTAGCAAGAAAGAAAATAAAAACACTTGAGTCCTTATCTTGAGGTTCATTTCACCTAACATCAACTTATCTGACCTTTTCTGCATTTCTCAGAGATATATTACTTATTGCAAATAAGGGAAACCATGGGACCTATGTTTCTTTGGGCCTGGATTACTTCATTTAATTTTTTCCAAGTCTTTCCATCTCCTAACAAATGGGGCAATGTCATTCTTTCTGATGGAGGCATAGAATTCCATTGTGTATATCTACAACATTTTCTTGATCCATTCATCTACTGAGGGGCATCTGGGTTGGTTCCTTATCTTAGCTATGGTAAATAATGCTGCAATAAACATAGTCGTGCTGGTAGCTTTAGTGTGGTCTTGTTTGTGAACATTTGGGTAAATGTACAAAAGTGGGATTGCTGGGTCATAGGGAGCTCTATGTAGAGTCTTGAGGAACCTCCATACTACTTTCCAAAGTGGTTGAACAAGTTTACACTCCCACCAACAATGGAGTAAGGTTCCCTTCTGTCCACTTTGCAAGGTTTTTATCCCAGTTTAAACCCACCCTCCTCCTTGTCAAGGAGTTAGGCTCACATTCTAAGTATAATTGATTACCAAAGCTAGAAAGGGGACTATTTAATTTTTTTCACAGGTTTACATTTTATTCCCATCACAGCTGGCTGGGAGCAGGGCTGGCAACAGAGTAGCTGGTGGATAAATAGCTGGAGGAGGTTGAGTAGGCCAATGGAAAGCTCCCACTCAACGTGGGATCTTATTCTTTTTAATCCATTGATAAAGATTACTCTCTCTATCAAGCAGCACCCTTGGTAGCGGCAGTTTCTTTTAACTCCTTTGATAAAGGCTATGTCCCTAACTTGGCTAACCACCACACCTGGTTGTTGTTAGCACGCAGTGAGCCTATGTGACTCCACCCTGATTAAACATCCATCTTGTTTACAAGTTTAGGAAAAATGTGGATTGCAAGTCTCCGATAACAGAGCCAGGTGGACACATCAGTAACAAACACATATGTAACAGCCCCCCACCAATGAATGCAAACCCCACCTTCTTCCCTCCCCCCCCACAAACTGGCATGCCAAAACTAACCAAAGTGGTAGGTTAGTTTAAACAACTGCTTAGGGATAAGTTGTAAACTCACTGGTCACCTGCGTGTGGCCCAACATAACTGCAATTTTGTGTGAGTGTTGCAATGCTATTGGCCACCTGCGTGTGGCCAGCCTAACCTGCATGGCCTGTTCCTATAAAAATTAGCCTGTGCAGCTGGGCAGGGTTCGCTCTCTGCTGAGGCGCCCTGAGCGGTCAGTCTGTTTCTAGATGCTTGGTGTGAAATATAGCTTTGTCTGACTTTCATTTTGTTTCAGTCTCGTTCCTTTGATCACGGACCCCAATATTGGGGGGGGCATCCCGATATCTTGTGGGCTCGTCAGGGATCAAACGATGAGGACTGAGCCAGCATCAGAATTTCTGAGAAAAACCTCTGGAGGTAAGAGGGGTTTCGAATCCCCTGTACTGTTTCTGGGTTTGCGGAGCTCTGGGGGTGGGGGGCCCCACCGGGGAGAAACTGGATGCAGTATTGTTCCCCAGGGCCAGAGTGGATGTGGAGATGTCCTATCCCTCCATCTGCAGATCGCCAGGAAGAGGTTCGAGTCCCCCCGAGGCAATCAAGGGACCAGCAGGTTACATTTCTCAGTTGGGATTACATCTTAGTTGTTCCTGGGCTTAATTTCCTGCCAAAGAGAAGGAGACACTGTGTCTGTCTTTGTCTTGTCTTTGTGGTGTCTGCTGTGTTGTTTGTCATGTTTTAGGAAATGAGGCAGAAAGGTAGTAAGGAATCTGTGATACCCCTAGACCTTGCCTTAAGATCTTAGCCTCAGGCCTTGGCCTACAGAGTCTGAGCATGGGGGAGAAGCTGCCAGTCTGAGGGGACAGCCACTACAGACCTATTTCCCTTGCCCCAAGATGACTGGGAATTCTCTGCCTTAGAAGGCCGCTGGGTCAACGTTTGCAGGAGAGAGGGTTCGAGTCCCCTGTTAAAATGGATCTGAGTCAAATCCCACCTGTAAATGATGGTGAGATGTTGCCCCATTCACTGAGACCTGATTTTGTCTTTGTGGCCAGTTGTCTGTCTTGTTTATTTTGATGTGTTTTCTGTTCTGTTTTCTGCAGTACGGAAGTTCTGGGTGAGAGTGGCAGGCTCACTCAGCAGACTCTGGATTTAGCTTGCTGAGTGAGAGCAGCACAGAGTTCTGGTAGGGATGAGCTGAGGGCCCATTAGGCCCCAACTTAGCCTTCAGTTGTTGTTTTGTTCTGTTTTAGAATTGGTACCAGTTTTAAATGTGGATCCTTGGTTTTTGTGTTTGTGTTTTTGTTATTTATTTGAACATCTCTGGGGAAGTATATTCCAGCCTCCGGCTGGGCCCTGTCACAGACCTGCTATGTCCCCCTCCCTGTGGGGCATGGAAGGTTGCTGGACCAGTTTGGTCCTCTGCAAGCCTCAGGATGTGGAAGCCGCCAGAGGGGAGGGTGTAGAAGGCTGTGTGCCTGGTTTAGACTTTTCAGCTGGTCCTGACAATGTAACATTTTTGTAAAGTGCTCTTGTCTAAAATTGGGTAAAAATCAGGCCAGTTTAGTTTGAGGTGGACCCTCCCCCCCACCCCAGCCTTCCTCCAACTGAAGGTATTCAAAAAGGCCAATTAGTAAAATACCTGGCTAACCAAGCAAGCTCTGGGGGAAAAAAGATGGCCTAGAAAAAGTGCTTTGTTAAAGTCTTGTCTTAAATTTTTGTCATCTGCAAGAGTAAGATTGGCAAAAAAAATCTCGCCACTGAATTTTAGAAAATGTACGTACAACTGACTTTCATTTTTGCACGCTTTAAGATCTGTGAGTGTGTGAACATGTTCAAGATAAAAATTGTCAGCATGCTGTAACAATTGGGTAAGTTTAAAATTCAAACGGTTATGAAGGTTGGACGTTATCAAAAAATTTTAAAGAATTTTCACATTGTTTTAAATCGCTTTTTAAGGATTCTTTAACTTGAAAATTAAAAAATCGAGTATCTTAAAATCTGGTATTTTAGAATGCATAAGGCTGTTTACACTATACTCATCATCCGACTTAACAAAAAGGCATTGGCTGTTTGGGATTTAGTTCCCTTGGCTAAAATTTGGGGATAAATATTAGAAACTTAAATGTAAAGGTTTGTTTAACACTGTCAAAGACTTTACCTGTTCTAAAACTACTGTGTATTTCATTCAAGGACCAAGGGAAAAGAAAAGGAAAAAACTTAGAAGCCAACAGAAGATCTATGTTTAGGGTTGAGGGGTGAACAGGCAGAAGTGCAGCTCAGCTGGTCATGCATGGTGAGACAGGCCTGGGGGGAGTCCACACCTGATGGAAGAGGGCAAGCTGGCACAAAGGCAGTTCATCTAACCCTAAAGAGTTGGATTGGGTGTGTACCCTTTCATAGGAGGGGCCAAGTGGCCCATCTTTGTCCTGTCTTTTCCTTGCAGATAGACACTTGAAACATAATAGTAAAAATGAGTGATGTGATGATCTGATTGATTGGTATTGTTAAAACTTTGAATGTATTCAAATTAAAAAGGCCTTAAAAAGAGAGTTAAAAAGTTTATTTCTATAATGTGATTTGCTCTTAATGATATTCTGCAATTGGATATTTTTTTAAGGCATAAAGAAAGGTGTTAAGTCTAGGGTCTTGGTACAGTGGTGGTGATTGTAATTCTTGCATTAAGGAAAAATTGTCATTTAAGTTCAAAAGTTTTAATGTGCATCTGTTTTAAAGCATGCAGCCAGGAGGCAATGAGTGACACCTAGCCTCAAGATTTTAAGGTATTTTTCAAAATGCAACTGAAAACTAAAGTATAAAATATTAAAACAAATTAATAAGAGGCTTAAAAAATTAGCAATGGATTTCTGGATATAAAGTTTAAAAGTAAAATTGTTCTTAACATTTGCCTCAAAGTGCAAAAAAAAAGGAAAAATTAGGACCACCAAAATAATTGCTTAATTGCTATTTCAGTTTGCTCTCATAGGTTTTTCTGTAACAGTTCCCAGCAGGCCCACAAAAAAGAGTGAGGATTCTTGCAAGTTTGTCAGATGTAACTTTGGCTCTTAATAAGTTTCAGGTAAGAGCATGCTTATAAGCTACTTCTATGTTGACCACCTTGTTGCTTTTAATTGTAGTAAAGTGGTCTTTTATAAGACTCATTGATCTGCAAACTGGTTTGAAGCCAGCCGGGGCAGAAAAAGGTCCCCGTGAGACTGTCACCTCTAATCAGCCAGCAGAGTGCTAAAAGAGGAAGCAGAGTTGCTTTGGGACCCAAAGTGGCAGAGTGCTAGCCTAGAGCTGAGAGCTGAGGGACAGCACTCATGCCCCGAGTTCAAGTCCAGTGACCTACCAAGGGAAATGCCAATGAGGCATTTATCCCAGTGTGGAGAAGACACTCCTGGGACAAAAGCAGTGGTGGAGCATCCAGAGGCAGTAAGCCACTGCTTGGATGGCAGAAATAATGTCCGATCCTAGAGTTGTTTGTGCATAGCCCTTCAAAAACTGGTCAGAGGGCTGGGAAGGTGGCTCAGTGGTAGAGTGCTTGCCTTGCAAGCCTGAGGCCCTGGGTTCGATTCCTCAGCACCTATAAGCAAAAAGAAAAAAGCCGGAAGTGGCGCTGTGGCTCAAGTGGTAGAGCGCTAGCCTTGAGCTGAAGAGCGGAGGGACAGCGCCCAGGCCCAGAGTTCAGGCCCCACGACTGGACCCAAAAAAAAAAAAAATGGTCAGAGCCAGGAGGTCATGGAAGATAGATTGTAAGTATGCCTAAAAGGGATAGGAACTTGCCAGTCCTCTGTGATAGTACTAAAAAGCTCAGGTTGTAAAATGTGGGAGATAATTTAAATCCCAACCCTTGTATGTGTCAAAAGCCCTAATTGGCAGTAACGTTTGAGCTGACACCAGCTACATAAAATTTATCTGTTCAGGAGAAAAGGTCTGTGCATTTGTCAAAAGTTAAAATATTGTTCTTAGCTGGGCGCTGGTGGCTCACGCCTGTAATCCTAGCTACTCAGGAGGCTGAGATCTGAGGATCACGGTTCAAAGCCAGCCTGGGCAGGAGAGACCGTGAGACTCTTATCTCCAATAAACCACCAGAAAACCAGAAGTGGCGCTGTAGCTCAAGTGGTAGAGCGCTCGCCTTGAGCTGAAGAGCTGAGGGACAGCGCCCAGGCCCAGAGTTCAAGCCCCACGGCCAACCAAAAAAAAAAAAAAAAAAATATATATATATATATATATATATATATTGTTCTTAATGACATCTAACCCTGGTAACCTCTTTGTAAAATAGGCTCAGGTTATAGGTTCCTGGCTAGGTAGGACCAATGCCCCTGACGTTACAGCAGAAGTTATAGAAGATGGACCTCTGCCCATCAACCCCCTTTTAAGATCAAGAGTCCAGAGTTAGTTTTGGAAAAGCAAGGCAAAATAGATAAAATATAATTTTTTAAAAAGGCATAAAGAATAGTGTTAACAGGTGTGCAAGTATGGAGACTGCATCTGTCAGAGATGGTTACAAGACCAAGCCTTCTGTGTCTGTTTACAAAAATATCTGGTTAGTAAAAAGTTGTTGTCTTGGTAAATTGTCCTGGGCTATTGTCTAAATGGTCTTAAAAACCAGTGGGGCCACAGCCTGCCAAGCCTATGCAGTGTATCATTAAGTAGTCTGTGTAGGAATTTGCAGCCTAGCACAAGGTGTGACAGTCCCTTTGAGCCATTGAGAGACCCTGCTGCTGCTACTGCTGTTCACCCTAATGGGTAAAGTTCAATGACAGCCTGACAATCACCTAGAGGAAATATACATCATCACCCAGACCACCTCCACCATGGATAAAGTAGACTGAACTCCTGCCTGATCCCATCACCTGAGACTGCTTCCTGGCGGAGAACTGCTTTGAGTCTGATAAAACTAAGATCTTGTGGGACATTCTTTTGGTGATACCCAGTGACCCACTCTACTTCCACAGTGGATATTGGGGGCAAGGACATCACTGGTTTGCCTTAGGTACTTCAGGGCATAGGGACTATAAATCCACTCTATAGTCTTAGCCTAGTTTGGCTCTGGTATGGTAATAACCTGCTTCCTCCTGGGTGTGTGTTAAAGAGCAGTAACCCCACTAGACTAGCCCCTGTGTGAGCTTAGGATACCATACACCTTACATCTCCTTAGATTTTTATCAATGGAGGTAATAAGAGCAATGAGCCTGCTCTTAGCCTTAAAATCTAGCAAGCTTCTCCACCCCAGTGGTGCCTTGAGGCTGTTCTGAGATAACTTGGTTCCACAAGCCAAAGGAAAAATTGGGCAGTTTCAAATTCGAACCACAAAGAAACTCAGGAAAAAAAGAGGGTAGTAAAGAAAGCCTTGGGAGAGGAATTGGGGGGAAAATGATCTCTGGATAAGAAAGGATTTGAAAAGTAAGGATTGTCTTAAAATGTTTGTATCAGACTGAAAAAGGAAAGAAGACAAACCCCAGAAAGTTTAAGTATGTAGCAAATGGTATGAGTATGTCTTAAAATTGGAGCAGTAAAAATGCTGGTCCTGCAGACTCAATATAGCCCCTACAACAAGAGGATATAGAATTGGCACAAGAGTCAAGGAATTGACTCATTTTCAAAGACAAGGGGGGGATGTTGGGACCCCATCTTACTGTTAGGATCTAGTGAGCCTAGTAACTCCACCTGGGTTAAACATCCATTTTGTTGTTTACAAGTTTAGGAAAAATGTGGATTGCAAGTCTCCGATAACAGAGCATAGAGGCCAGGTGGACACATCAGTAACAAACACATATGTAACAGCCCCCAACCAAGGAATGCAAACCCCACCTTCTTCCCCGCCCCCCCCCAAACCCATACACCCAAACAGAGCAAAGTGGTAGGTTAGTTTAAACAACTGCTTAGGGATAAGTTGTAAACTCACTGGTCACCTGCGTGTGGCCCAACATAACTGTGCAATCTTGTGTG
Source organism: Dipodomys spectabilis (assembly GCF_019054845.1). Taxonomy (NCBI): domain Eukaryota; kingdom Metazoa; phylum Chordata; class Mammalia; order Rodentia; family Heteromyidae; genus Dipodomys; species Dipodomys spectabilis. Next base: position 6,705,021 of record NW_024870686.1, on the reverse strand, counting down.
AGTATTGCAATGCTATTGGCCACCTGCATGTGGCCAGCCTAAACTGCATGGCTTGTTCCTATAAAAGTTAGCCTATGTAGCTGGGTGGGGTTCACTCTCTGCCGAGGCGGCCCTGAGTGGTCAGTCTGTTTCTAGATGCTTGGTGCGAAATATAGTTTTGTCTGACTTTCATTTGGTTTCAGTCTCGTTCCTTTGATCATGGACCCCAATATTGTGGAGCCACCCCACTATGATAACTGCAATTTATTGTTCAACTCTTTTCTACCACAAGATTTACATTCCTCACATGGCTGCTGATCACAAAGAACACAGATAATAGTTACAATTGAAGTCAAAAAGCAAATAATGCTAGGAAATATCTATACCAAAAAAAATCAACACACAACACTGAGGCATTTTGGTTTGACAAAAAAAACACTGTGTAAAAGCAAAGGGACAGTCCCCAGGTTCAAGCCTCAGGACCAGCACACATGCACACACAAACAAAAAGAGAATTGGGGGCAAGAACTGGGGAAGATGTACATAAGTAAAAGTCCCAAGGCAAAGGTTGTGCTCAAAAATATACTCAGAAGTGGAGTCAGGTAGCCTGACAATCCGTGTGTCTGGACTGCTCAGGCAGAGGTAGTTACCAGGCAGGTGTAACCGATTACCACCTGGCTGGTCATTCAGCCTTTGGTGGATTCCAAGATGGCTGCAGCGTGACTGCAGAGAGGATGTCTAAGAACAAAGGATATAGTTACCAAATGGAAGAGGTGGGATTCCCAGCCTTTATCCTGCTCCCAGGTAATTTATGTAGACTTAACTAGTCAACGTTTCTTAGGGGAGAAAAGCGGTTTGAAAGTTGCTTCTTACTAAGTTCCTGACAGGTAACAACTGAGGCATGATAGATTAGGGAAAATAAGGCATGGTGAAGACCAGGAATGTAGAATAGCAAGGAATTTAGAAACAGTGTACTTAGAAACACTCCTTCATAGGCTGCAACATTAGCACAAGGAACAAGAAAAGGAGAGCAGCTTTCTCCATCTGACTTTGCCTGCTGACCCCAAACAATTAATGTGTTCTAAAAAACAGAGGAGCCGGGTGCCAGTGGCTCATGCCTGTAATCCTAGCTACTGAGGAGGCTCAGATCTGAGGATCAAGGTTCAAAGCCAGCCCAGCCAGGAAAGTCCTTGAAACCCTTATTTCCAATAAACCACCAGAAAACTGGAAGTGGCGCTATAGCTCAAGTGGTAGAGCGCTAGCCTTGAGCTGAAGAGCTGAGGGACAGTGCTCAGGCCCAGAGTTCAAGCCCCATGACTGACAAAAATAAAAATAAAAATAAAAAACAGAGGAAGGCTATCATAAAGAAGTCATATTCTGGAAAAACAAATACTTAAGAGAATGGCTCCTCCTGACACAAAGTGCCTATCCCCAAAGGATAAACATTTGTGACTGGCTACAGTCTTGATTTCAATAATAAATATCGGTTTTAAGGCAGAGTGCATTTCTTCCCTGAAGGGACTACCCAAACAAAATGGCCATATATTTAAAGTATGCAGACCTTGAGCCCAAGTGGTAAAAGTGTAACACCAAGGGATTAAAAACAAAGATGAATTACTTAGCTTTGCACAATCCTGCCTTAGTTCCCCTCATCTGTCCTGCCTCCCTTGTTACCTGTCAGGAACTTTGTAGGACTCACCTCCAATTAACTACTAGAAAACTGGAAGTGGCACTGTGGCTCAAAGTGGTAGAGCACTAACCTGGAGCACAAAAGCACTGGGACAATGCCCAGGCCCTAAATTCAAGCCCCAGGACCCATACCAAAAACAAAACAAAGCAAAACAATGTCATTTAGTGTAGGCCAACTTTTGTCCACGTGTGGGAGGCAACCCAAAAGCTGTATTCACTGGTCCCGTGACTTAACTAAATAAACGCTGGGCACCCAGCCCTACTCACACATACTTTTCATCTGTTTTCATTCCTTACTGCGGTCACTTTATAAGCACTTTTGGCTCCAGAAAAGACAGGATTCACAGATTGTATCTTGTGACAAAAGGCAAATTGCCCCTCAGACAGGCAATACCTTCTTCTTGTCATCTTGGAAGAGAACAACCAAAAGACACTATCTAGCTATCAGGTTTTCAAAGACAAAGACTGAGCTAACGTCAACCAGGCCGCACCTCTGACTTGGGACCATCTTAACTGAGCTAACATTTATCACCAGTTGCCCTCAATTATGCTTATTTAACCTGAGGCCAGTGTCTGTAACCTAAGAAGGCTGCCATGTCTTATGCTCTCTCTGTCCCTCATCATGTCTCTATTTGGCAAAAGGGAGTGAGTAGCCTGGCCTAAAGGGAACTCCTACACTTGGACCTAGAATCTAAAAACTGAATTTCACACTTTTGGAATCTTTTTTTTTTTTTTTTAAGTTCCTGGGCTGCAATTTATTTATATATTTTGTGGATCCTGGCGCTTGAACCCTGGGCCAGAGCGCAGTCCCAAAGCTTTTGCGCTCAAGGCTAGTAAGAGCTCTCTTATAGTTCAGCCCCACCTCCACTTCCAGATTTTGGTGGTTAATTTGAGGTAAGAGTCTCTCAAACTTTTCTGCCCAAGCTGGCTTCGAACTCCGATCATCAGAACTCAGCCTCCTGAGTAGCTAGGATTACAGGCATGAGCCACTGGCACCTGTCCTGAGCTGCAGTTTTAAACCCACAACCTTAATTTAGTGGGCCAATATCAATAAATTCAGCTTGATCCAAGAGTGTTTTATTCTACACTCTTTGTTGTTGTGGTTTGTTTTCTGGTACTGGAGCTTGAACTTGAGGCCTTGCGCTCTCATTTGGCTTTTTTGTTCACAGCTGGTGCTCTACCACTTGAATCATAACTCTACATCTGACATTTTAATTAGAGATAGAGGTTTTCAGGTTTATCTGCGAGGCTAGCTTCAACTGTGATCCTCAGATCTCAGCCTTCTGAGTAGCTAGGATGATAGATAACAGCCAACAGGCCCAACTACTTTTTTTCTTTGCTTTTTGTTTTGTTTCTGTTTTTTTGGTGGTGATTAAAAGTTTGCCCAAATCAGATAAACACAAATTGTGTATAACACATGAATAAAATCAAAACAACCATAGCAAAACAGAAGCAAAGACAAATTGACTTCCATAACACAAATTAAGAATTTAGTTTATCTCTTGATATGTCTGCATATGTTTACATATATTTTGCTCCTCCTTCAAGCTCTTCTAGCCTGTAGATGGCCATCTATAGATTTGACTCCCAAATGGGGATTCCAGTGGGATTACAGGTGTGAGCCCCAGCACCATCTCCCACACTATTAACACCTATCTCTACACTTAGTCTCTGGGTGGTTGTTTTTAGTATAAGTTAGAAAAGTGATGTTGTTTCTTTGGAGTGATATGTACCTCCTCAAAGGTCACATTTTACCCCTCAAAATGTGCCATGATTTACAGCTATTTGAGTATAATGAAGTAAAAGCACTGTTGGAATGTGTTCTAAATAGAATTATAATGTCTTAACAATGCATGTTTTTTCTTATATGTGGAAGCTAGATCTAAAATACAACTGGACATGGTAAGCTATCCAGGACTTTAGGCATTCACTCACAATCAGACTAAAGGACAACTAAAGGGGAGGAACCCAAAGGTATACTCCTCTCAACATTTAAAATACTATTTATCAAAACAAATTCCAGAAAATGGAAACATGTTTTTTGTTGTTGTTAGCAGTAGTGGTACTGTTTGTTTTTGCGTGTGTGTGTGTGTGTGTGTGTGTGTGTGTGTGTGTGTGTGTGTGTGTGTGTGTGTGTGTGTGTCTTTTGGGGAGGGATAACAGAAATGATCCACCCTGTCTGGCTTGTTCATTAAGATAGGGAATCTTGACCTTTTTGCTCAGGCTGCCTCAAACCATGACCCTTCTAATCTCCCCCTCCCCAGTAGCTGAGATTGCAGGCATATGCCACCACTTCTGGCTTGGTTTTCCTTTTCACCAGTCAACTGGGCAGATCCAAGTTCCTGTCAGGGCAGGCATAGAAACTTTCAGGCTATTTACATGACATTTGAAATGAGAATATCTCCAAGCTCATTCCTTTCTTTACTCGTTTTGCTTTATGTGATTAGAAGCAATTAAACAGTCTCTTTATATATACTCATTTGCCTTTTATAAGTATTTGGTGTCTTTGTTGGTGGTAATTTGCATATCATCATGACTCCTGACACCATAAATGATCAGTGCTCTATTTCCCATGGGAAGTGAGACATTGGGCAACAGAATCCAGAGTAGAGAACCAATCCAGAAACCTCAGAATCAATTCAAAAATTTCATCCTTAACATTCTTTTCTCTAGAGCCACCCCTCCCCCCCCACACACACACTGCCACCCTCGGCTCCAAAATTTGCACTAGATCAGAGTTCTCCAGAGAAATCTGCAATGGGATTGATGGATAGATGGATAGAAAGACAGATGGATAAAATAGATAAAGACAGAAAGATAAAAGGAGAGAGAGAGAGAGCTTTCCTTTAAGGAATGATTAGCATGATTCTATGGAAGGGAAAGTCTGGTATTAGCAGAGCAAGCTGGAGGCTGGAAATGCTCGTAAGGGCAGGCTTGAGTCTGAATGTGCTCTAGGGACAAAACTTTTTCCACTTGGAGGAACCTGTCTTTTCATTTTTCTTCTTTTTGCCAGTCCTGGGGCTTGAACCCATGGTCTGGGCTCTGTCCTTGAGCTTTTTTTTCCCCCCTCAAGGCTAGTTCTGTACAACTTGAGCCACAGCTAAACTTCTGGCTTTTTAGTGGTTAATAGGACATTAGAGTCTCACAGAGTTTCCTGTCCTGATTGACTTTGAACCATGATCCTCAGATCTCAGCTTCCTGAACAGCTTCGATTGCAAGCATGAGCCCCAGACACTGAATATCAGTCTTTTAAGGGTTCAACAGATTGGGTAAGGACCATGCTCACTACCAAGGGTAATCTGTTTTAAATCTTAATTTGTTTTAAATGTTAATCAGGCCTAAATTACACCTTCACAGACATCTAAACTGGTACTTAAAGAACTGTGTATCACAGCTTAGCCAAATTGACATATAAGATTAAATACCAGAGGGCTGGGAATGTGGCTTCATGGTAAAGTTGCTTGCCTAATATTTATGAAGCCCTGGTTTGATTCTTCAGTACCACATATACAGAAAAAGCCAAAAAGTGGTGCTGTGGCTCAAGTGGTAGAGTGCTAGCCTTGAGCAAAAGAAGCTCAGAGACAGTGCCCAGACCCTGAGTTCAAGCCCCAGGTCTAACAACAACAACAAAAGTTCTAGCACCACAGTATGATTATCCAGAAATTCTTTTTTTTTTTTTGAATTCTGGGCCTGGGCGCTGTCCCTCAGCTCTTCAGCTCAAGGCGAGCGCTCTACCACTTGAGCTACAGTGCCACTTCCAGTTTTCTGGTGGTTTATTGGAGATAGGAGTCTCAGGTCTCTCCTGCTCGGGCTGGCTTTGAACCGCGATCCTCAGATCTCAGCCTCCTGAGTAGCTAGGATTACAGGCGTGAGCCACCAGCGCCCGGGATTATCCAGAAATTCTATATATTTCTTTTTTTCTTTTTGTCAGTCATGGGACTTGAACTCAAGGGCTGGACCCTGTCTCTGAGCTCTTTTGCTCAAGGCTAGTATTTATTCTGCTTTAAGCCACAGAGCCACTTTTGGTTTTTGAGTGGTTAATTACCAATAAGAGTCTCACAGGGACTTTCCTGCCCAGGCTGGTTTCCAACAGCACTCCTCAGATCTCAGCCTCCTGAGTAGCTAGGATTACAGGTGTGAGCCACTGGCACTGAGCCAAAAAATTTATGTTTTTTGTGCAGTCAAAGCAAACAATTTGTCCCTTATGGCTTCTATCTATGATGTCATGTTTAGAAAGACTTTTTAAGATCTAGTTTCTCATTTCCCAATTCAAATATTTAATTTTTTTGCAAGGAGCAGGACTGAAGCTTGAACTCAGGCCTTTATATTTGTTAAGCAAGTGATCTAACATGTGGGCCATATGTTTAGTCATTTTTACTGTGGTCATCTTGGAGGTAGGGTCTCAATGTTTGTTTTTGTTGTTGTTGGTTGTAGGGCTGGAACTCAGGGCCTGAGCACTGTTCCTGAGCTCTTTCACTCAAGGCTAGTGCTCTACCACTTGAGCCACAGCTCCACTTCTGGTTTCTTGGTGGTTAATTCAAGATAAGAGTCTCATGGACTTTTCTGCCTGGGCTGGCTTCAAACCATGATCCTCAAATTTCAGCCTCCTGAGTAGCCAGGATTACAGGCATGAGCCACCAGTGCCCTACTCTCAATGTTTTCTGTTTTTGTTTTTTGCTCAGGCCAGCCTGAATTCTCATATTTCTACCTTCCCATATAGCTGGGATGACTGGCATCTGTCTGTCAAGATGGTGTGCCAAGAACTTTTTGCCCAGGCTGGCCTTGATCCTTCAGCCTCCTGGTTTCTACTTTTCAAGTACCTAGGATTATCGGTGTGAGCTACTGATAGCTGGCTGGGATTCATTTTTATACAATATATGGTCTTTCTTTCTTAAAGAGCCACTAAATTTTGCATTCATTAAATTATTTTTTTCCCTCTAGTGATTTGACTGAATTTCTTTGTGAGGATACTAAGGCTTCAATTTAGGGCTTTGTATTCTTGGGCTTTTTCTACTCACAGCTAGTAAGTCCGCCTCCAGTTCCAGCTTTTTGCTGGTTAATTGGAGCTGAAAATCTTGTGGAAGCCAAGTGCCAATGGCTCATGCTTGGAATCCTAAGTACTCAAGGGGCTGAGATGTGAGAATAGTGATTCAAAGCTAGCCTGGGCAGAAAAGTCCATGAGACTTATCTCCAATTAATCACAGCTGGAGGACTGGGAAGGTGGCTCAGTGGTAGAGTACTTGCCTTGTATGCATGAGGCCCTGGGTTCAATTCCTCAGCACCACATAAGCACATAAGTTGTCATGTCGAAAAGGAGCTTTACAACGTTGGTGGGAGGGGTGGGAGGATTGGGTGGGGGGATGAGGAGGGAGGCTGGGAAGGGAGGTGAAGGGTAAACAAAGGAGGAGGCTGCAATGCTTGATAAGAAATGTACGCATTATCCTGCTCATGTAATTGTAACCCCTCTGTACAGTATGTTCACAAAAAAAAATAAAATAAAATGAAAAAAAAAAAAGAAAAGAAAAAGCTGGAAGTCAAGCTGTGGCTCAAGTGCACTAGTAGCTACGATTACAGGCAGGAGTCACCAGCACCAAGTTCAAAAATAGACTGGCCTTCCTTTCTTTCTTCCTTCCTATAATGGATTTTGTTAAAGTCCATATACTTACATGATGATTACAGGTTTTCATTCCAATAGCTATACACTAGATGGTGCTAGCTTACTAAAGGAATCTGCTTATAGATTGTCCAAGACCAAAATTAAACACAAGGTCAAGCAATCATTGTAAATACAAGAAAGTAACTCCTAATTTATTTTTCTTGTATGCTGGTCCTGGAGCTTGAACTCAGGATCTAGGAGTTATTCCCTATGCTATTTTGATCAAGTCTGGTTCTCTACCACTTGAGCCACAGTTTTCCTTCCCATTTTCTCAACAGCTAATCAGCGATTAAGGTCTCACAGAGTTTCCTGCCTGGACTGGTTTTAAACCTCAATCCTCAGATCTCAGCCTCCTGCATAGTTAGGCTTACAGCCATGAGCTACAAGGGCCCAGCTTAAATTTAATATTTTTTTTATTTTTTATTTATTTTTGGGTCCGGTCACGGGGCCTGAACTCTGGGTCTGGGCACTGTCCCTCAGCTCTTCAGCTCAAGGCTAGTGCTCTACCACTTGAGCCACAACGCCACTTCCGGCTTTTTTCCTTTTGCTTATATGGTGCTGGGAATGGAACCCAGGGCCTCATGCATGCAAGGCAAGCGCTCTACCACTGAGCCACCTTCCCAGCCCAAATTTAATATTTTTAAATGAATACTTTTTTTTTTTTTTTTGGTCGGCCATGGGGCCTAAACTCTGGCCCTGGGTGCTGTCCCTCAGCTCTTCAGCTGTAGGCTAGCACTCTAGTGCTCTACCACTTGAGCCTCAGCCCCATTTCCGGCTTTTTCTGCTTATGTGGTGTTGAGGAATCAAACCCAGGGCCTCATGCATGTAAGGCAAGCACTCTACCACTGAGCCACCTTCCTAGCCCTTTAAATGAATACATTTAAAGCCTGATAGGTTCCTTAGAAAAAATTTGGCATATAAAACTAAGAATGCTTATAAACTGGGCATAGTGGTATTCATCTTAATCCCAGAACTTTGAAAGCTAAGGCAGGAGAATCAGAGTTCAAGTCCGGCTCAGGCTACATAAACCCTGTCACATACACAAAGAAGCTGGGTACTGGTAGCTCATGCCTATAATACTCAAGAGACCGAGATCTGAGAATCTTAGTTTGAGGCCAGCCCACTTATACAAAACCAGGAGAATCTTTAATAAACCAGCAAAAAGCCAACAATGGAGTTGTGGGTAGAGCACCAGTGGTAGAACACAAGTGGTAGAGCTCCAGCCTTGAGCAAAAAAGCCAAGTGAGAGTGTGAAGCCCTGGTGCTGGAACAAGGCCATAACAGCAAAGAGAGTGCTTGTGAATTTTATTAAATATTCTGTGATTAAAATACATACTCAAGGATTCTCCCATCTCCTTTCTTTCTTAAAATTGTATTTAGTTAGTTAGTTAGCCAGTGCTGGGGCTTGAACTCAGAGCCTGGGCACTGCCCCTCAGCTTTTTCTGCTTTTCTACCTCTTGAACCATTGTGCCACTTCTGACTTTTCAGTGGTTAATTGGCAATAAGAGTCTTACAGACTTTCCTGCCCAAGCTTTTTTTGACCTGTGATTCTCAGATCTCAGCCTCCTGAATAGCTAGGATTACAGGCCAGTATTGATTCCACATTGTCTCTTGATAAGAAGATGGGAGAGGGGTTGGGAATGTGACTTAGTGGTAGAGTGCTTGCCTAGCATGCATAAAGCCCTGGGTCTGATTTTTCAGTATACACACACGTGCACACACCAAAGGTCCCAAGTGATGTGCAGAAACCTTGCCAGCAACCTATTCTGAGACAAAACTCAAAGGGAGGAAATAAAATATCACTGCCATTTCGATACCCAGAGTGTCAGGTTGTTCCTAAAGGCCTACTACAATAAGGAAGCTCACCTGTGCATACAACTGTCACCTGTCCCCTCAGATATGCACACACAGACAGCAAGAATTCACATTATGCATACTCCATTCTATGCCAAGATCTGATTCACAGAAGCAAGAGCCTATTTTCTTTCCTTCCTTCTTCCTTCCTTTCTTTCTTTCCCTTCTTTTCCTTTCTCTTTCATTCTCCTTATATCCTTCCCCCTCTCTCTCCCTCCTTCCCTCCCTTCCTTCCCCTCTTTTTTTTTTTTTTTTTTTTTTTTTTTGGTCATGGGGCCTGAACTCCTGGCCTGGGCGCTGTCCCTGAGCTCTTCAGCTGTAGACTAGCACTCTACCTCTTGAGCCTCAGCCCCACTTCCAGCTTTTTCTTCTTATGTGGTGCTGAGGAATTGAACCCAGGACCTCATGCATGTAAGGCAAGCACTCTACCACTGAGCCACCTTCCCAGCCACCTTCCCCTCTTTTTATTTCTGTTTTTCTTTTTCTTCTGTGCAAGTACTGGAGTTTGAACAGTGAGCAGGCTTTGAACCCACTCTGAGCTGGCATTCTACCACTGAGCCATGCCTCCAGTTCAGCATTTTGCTAGTTACTAGAGACAGCCTTAAGAACTTTTCTGCCCAGGCTGGCTTTGAACTATGATGTGTCTCGGCCTCCTATGTAGTTGGCATAACAGGTGTGAGCTACTGGCACCCTGATAGAATCTATTTGAAATAAGCATGTTCCCCTTTGCAGCATAAATGGTAGGGGTGGCATGTTGCTTGGATCACCCATGCAGGCTTATACTAGAGGACTAGAGAGCATTGCATCTTCTAGAAACAGGGATTAGGGAAATTAATCACTGCCTTTGGGGAAGAAGATTCGAAGGAACCCCAAGTTGGCCTGGAAAGGTCCTCTTGATAAGAAGATTATTATTACCTAGGTAGCAACATCTTTCTTTCTTCTGCAGTCAGTACTTTACAGAACAGCACAATGAAACCTACTAAAAATTACTTAAAAGGGGTGAGGTTACAAAAAAAAGAGTGATACAAGTGCATTTGATCAAAGTACATTGATAGACAATTGATTCTCTTCTATTTCCTGTGTTTCAGAGGATTCTGTCCCTCACAGCACTGCACATTGCCATACCTAGGTTTGAAACAAGTAGGCAAATCAGGTATTTTCCCACAACTGTGTCAAACAAAACATGAACAGGGACATCACCTTTTGTTGAACCATAAGATTCAGCATCCAAGGGAGTCTGAGTTCCCACAGCTGTGCTGTCTCAGATCCTATCCTTTCTCAAGTTCTTTTTTTTTTTTGGGGTCCGGTCGTGGGACCTGAACTCTGGGCCTGGGCGCTGTCCCTCAGCTCTTCAGCTCAAGGCTAGCGCTCTACCACTTGAGCCACAGCGCCACTTCCGGGTTTTTTCTTTTTGCTTATGTGGTGCTGAGGAATCGAACCCAGGGCCTCAGGCATGCAAGGCAAGCACTCTACCACTGAGCCACCTTCCCAGCCCCTCAAGTTCTTTATCCTTGGTCCTGAGAACTGTTCCTGAGTCTCCTTCCAGTAAATCCCTGGGTGACTTTACTGAACCACAGTTGTCATCTATTGCTTGCCATCAGAGAATGCTAGCTGAGACACTTTCTGAAAGCCACTTGGTTGCATAGAACACACAGCCTCATGACTCTTACAAAACAATGGTAAAATTGCCTGCACAGAAAGGGGGGGAGGAAGGGGGAACAAATGCAGTCATGCTATTCAGCACACACTACATGGAAAATGACATGTAACTTGTGGGCAGGGATGGGAGGGGGAAACTGGGAGAAAGTAAAGGGATGGGTGACATTGTCCAAACAAAGAAATATACTCATTACCTGACTTATGAAATGGTAACCCCACGGTATGACACCCTACTAATAACAATAAAATTATACTTTTAAAATATTGCTTGTGCATCACTGGGTGCTGGTAGCTTATACCTATCATCCTAGCTTCTCACGAGGCTGAGATCTGATGATGGCCTTTTGAAGCCAACCCTGGTAGCCTGAGAGTCTCATCTCCAATTACCAGGCAAAAAGCCAGGAGTGGGGGTATGGTTCAAGGTTTAAAGCACCACTTGAGCAGAAAACACAAGAGCACAAGACCAAGTTCAAGCCCCAGTTACCAGCATCATTTTTTTATTGGTCAGTTATAGGGCTTGAATTCAGGGGCTGAGCTCTATCCCTGGGCTTTTGGGCTCAAGATTAGCATTCTACCACCTTGAGCCACAGAGCCACTTCCAGTTTTCTGGTGTTTAAGTGAGATAAGTCAAGCTCAAACAGCAAAATATCACATTTTCACTTACATGCAGAATGAAGCTGGGAGCCGGTGGCTCATGCCTGTAATCCTAGCTACTCAGGAGGCTGAGCTCTAAAGATCACAGTTCAAAGCCAGCCTGGGCAGGAAAGTCTGTGAGACTCCTATCTCCAATAAACCACTCAGAAAACCAGAGGTGGTGCTGTGACTCAAGTGGTAGAGCACTAGCCTTGAGCTGAATAGCTGAGGGACTGCTCCTAGGCCCAGAGTTCAAGCCCATGACTGACAAAAAAGAAAAGAAAAGGCATAATTGTAAGAGGGGGGCATTGGGAGAGGAAGCAGTAGGAGAGGGAGAGGAATGGAGAAGGTGATGGGGTAAATATGATTGAAGTACACTATATGCATGAGAATAGCACAGTAAAACCTAATAAAACTGCTCAAAGGGGTAAGGAGGTAAAATAAAAAAGAGTAATACAACTGAATTTGAACAAAGTACATTATATGCATGTACAATTAATTTGTACTAATATTTTTTTAAACCCCATTGTAGCCTGGCACTGGTGGCTCACGCCTGTAATCCTAGCTACTCGGGAGGCTGAGATCTGAGGATCGCGGTTCAAAGCCAGCCCAAGCAGGAGAGACCGTGAGACTCCTATCTCCAATAAACCACCACAAAACCAGAAGTGGCGCTGTAGCTCAAGTGGGAGAGCGCTCGCCTTGAGCTGAAGAGCTGAGGGACAGCGCCCAGGCCCAGAGTTCAAGCCCCACGACCAACCAAAAAAAAAAGAAATATACTCATTATCTGACTTGTGGAACTATAGCCCCTCTGTAACATCACTTTTATAATAACAATATTCATAAACATATTCAATAATCCTATTGTCTGTGGGGTCACCATTTGTTCTTTGGGCCTGTGTTTAACTAACCTTATCCAGAGAAAGTCAATATGACTGATGACCCTCCACCTCCAACTATCAGCAATCAGAAGATGGCTGTGAATGTGTTCCCTAAGCAGCAGCATGTTATCACTATCATCTCATTACTTCATTAAAAACAATGAAAAAAAAATCCTAGCTACTCAGAAGACTGAGATCTGAGAATCATTGTTCAAAGCCAACCTCAGCAGACAAGTCCTCAAGACTCTTATCTCCAACTAACCAGCAAAAAGCTAAAAGTAGGGGCTGAGAAGGTGGTTCAGTGGTAGAGTGCTTGCCTTGCATGCATGAGGCCCTGGGTTCAATTCCTCAGCACCACATAAGCAGATAAAGCCAGAAGTGGCACTGTGGCTTATGTGGTAGGGTGCTAGCCTTGAGCTGAAGAGCTGAGGGACAGTGCCCAGGCCCAGAGTTCAAGCCCCACAACCTGCAAAAAAAAAAAAAAAAGCTAAAAGTAGAGGTGTGGCTCAAGTGATTAAAAAAGCTGAGTGTTCTGGGTGCTGGTGACTCTTGCCTGTAATCCTAGATATTCAGTCAGGAGGCTGAGATCTGAGGATCAAGGTTCAAAGTCAACCTGGGCAGAAAAGTCCATGAGACTCATATTTCCAGTTAACACCAGAAAACCAGAAATGGCCCTGTGGCTCAAAGTGTAGAGCAAAAAGAGCTCAGGGACAGCTCTCAGGACCCAAGTTCAAGCCTTACAACCACCACCACCACCACCAACAGAAGCTGAACAAGGATGAGGCCAGGAGTTCAAGTACCAATAATGATACACACACAAACACACACACACACACACACACACACACACATGGCACAGTGGTCTGTAATCATGGTTACTTGGGAGGTGATAGTAGGAGGATCACACTATGAGGCCAGCCTGGGAAAAAAATTCACAAGACTATCTCATTCAATAAAAGCTGGGTGCAGTAGCTATGTGAGAAGTATAAATAGAGGATCATGATTCCAGGGCAGGCTAGCCTGGCATAAGTGTGAGACTCTGTCTCAAAAAATAACTGAAATTAAAAGGTATAGGGTATGACTCAATCACAAAGCCCTGAGTCAACCCCAGTACTGTCAACACACCAAAAATCCTCATGTTTATTTCACCTTTACTACTTCAATTTGTATGTTTTATTTTTGGTGCTAGTACTGAAGCTTGAACTCAGGTCTCAGATTTGTTCCACTTGCTTGCTCTTTGCTATGCTCTGTCATTTGAACCATGCTTCCAGCTTGGCTTTTTGCTAGATAATTGGAGATGGAATCACATGGACTTGGCTGCTTGGGCTGGTTTCAAACTGTGATTTCCCCAGGTTTCAGTCTTCTGATTAGCTAGGATTACAGGCTTGAGCCATCAATTCCCAACCAGTATCTTTATATTGAAATATGGATACTGGGTCTAAGTAATGCCATTTTGTCCTTATCGCCATCTTTGCATCTTAACAGATGATTGTAATAGCTGAGTTGCTGAGTTGCTATTCACTGGCAAAAAGTTAGAAAAACTCCAGACAAAGGCTGTCAGTAGTCAGCCTTTGTCTCTTCTCCATCCTTGCTAAGAAGCAAAAGAACATCTCTCCCTCAGTCAAGTTTACCAAGCTGGCACTTTTGCAGAAGGCTAGTGACCACCTTGAGGCTTATCACCAGCTGCACTGAGTTGCTGTATTAGTCAGGAGCTTATAATAAAAATCATTTCTGTAATAGTGTCAGTAGCATTGATAGCATTGGTCATGCTAACCAAGTCAGGATTGTGTTTTGCCTATGCTCCTGTGACTCAAGGCTATGTTTTTGCTATGTTTTGCTTCTGTAACCTTGCTTGCTTGCCTCAGTAACAGAGCCCAGAAGAACAAAGGAGAGAGTCAGGTCAGGTAGAGGCGCCCAATCAGTAAAAAAACACATATGTAACCCTTCTGTTTTAACCAATAAGAGTAAAATTAGCTCATAACTGCTACATGTTTACGGTTAGTTTGTGGTTTGCGGTTTTGCCCTATAAAAATTAGCCTGTGAGACTAGTTGGGGTCGCTCTCTCCATAGAGACGGCCCGGACTGGACAGTTGGATTCTTGGTGCTTGGCTCGAAATAAAAGCTTTGTTTAATTTTTGCTTTATATCAGCCTCCTTCCTTTGATCAAGGACCTTATCAATGATGGGGACTTTCCACCCAGTTCTCTAAAGGTGACATAGGTCATTCTTTGACCTGCAGATATGTCATGGATTATGTCACAAGTTAAGCACCAAGAAAGTCTTGGTCTTGATTGTTCTCACCAGATAACTGACCCTTGATTGCCCCTGATTGTTCCCCCAAAATAACCTTTATCTAGCTTGCTTTGCTTATGTATATTTGTTAGGTTTAGTTACTCACACCAATTATGTGGTTTTTGCCTTTATACATTTTGTAATAACTGCTTTTGAGGCTGCAAGTTTTTTGTTTTTTGGTTTTTTGAACACGAGTCCACTTGCAGTGGCTAGCTTTCTAATAAATACTCCCCATCTATCCTCTCAAAGTGTGGCTTCTCTGTATCTTGTTGATCAAATTCCCATTTAACATTTGTGTCAGGACTGGGGTTTAAACTCAAATCACATAAGACATATCTCTAGCTCTATGATTTCAAGAATTAAAATGATAGGCTGGGTGCCAGTGGCTCACACCTATAATTCTACCTACTTAGAAGGCTGAGATCTGAGAATAGGGGTTCAAAGCCACCATGGGCAGAAAAGTCCAGTTTAGACTCTGATCTCCAATTAACCACTCAAAAACTGGAAGCGGGGCTATGGCTCAAAGTGGTAGAGTGCTAGCCATGAGCAAAAAACCCTCAGAGACAGTGCCTAGGCCCCCGAGTTCAAGCTCCACAACCACTAACGACAACAACAACAAAAAGAATTAAAATGTTTAGTTCATGGATGGAAGCATAGTCTCTGATACATAATTGAATATACACTTCAGCTGTTACCATTGTTATGCTAGCTTTCTTAACTAACCATCTCCACTTAGCTGACTGACAAACAACTGACGAAAGCTTGTTATTGTTTAAACTCTGTGGCGACTTACTAGAAAACGCTTGAACTTTTGCTCCTATCAGTCTAATTATATGCTTACTGAGATGCAACCATGTGGCCAAATAGGTATGGGAGTGGTACCTGATATTGTAGTTATGCAATTTCATTTTATATTGCATAAATTGGAAGCTAAAAGCATGAAGTTGGATGCTTTAGAAAGCTGGATGCTTCAGGGAGAGGAATGTAGCCTAGTGGTAAAGTGCTTGCCAGCATGCTTGAAGCCCTGGGTTCAATTCCTCAGTACCACATAAACAAGAAAAGCCAGAAATGGCGCTGTGGCTGAAGTGGTAGAATGCTAGCCTTGAGCAAAAGAAGCTCAGGGACAGTGCCCAGGCCCTGAATTCAAGCCCTAGGACTGGCAAACAAACAAAAAAACAAACAACAACAACAACAAAACCCAGAAAGTTGGATGTTTTAGAAAGTTATTTGTTTTGTTGATTGTGGGGCTTGAACTCAGGGCCTGGGTGCTGTGTCCCTCGGCTTTTTTGCTTAAGGCTAGTGCTCTATCACTCTGAACCACAGCTACACTTCCAGTTTTTGAAAGGTTAAGTGGAAATAAGAGTCTCCCTGGGACTTTTCTGCCCAAGCATGATCCTCAGATCTCAGCCTCCTGAGTAGGTAGGATTACAGGGTGTGAGCCACTTGGTGCCTGACTTAGAAAGTTGTTTTTAAGTTGTTGTTTTTTTCCTTTTTTTTTTTTTTTTTGCCAGTCCTGGCGCTTGAACTGGGACTCTGGCTTTAAGGCTAGTGCTTTACCACTTTGAGCCACAGAGCCACTTTTTCTTAGTACTTTATTAGATATGAGAGTCTCACAGACTTTCTTGCCCAAGCTGACTGAATTGCAATCCTCAAAACTCTGCCTCCTGAGTTGCTAGGATTATAGGAGTGAGCCACTAGCACCTGGCTCTTTGAAAGTTCCGCGGGTTCCCCCCCCCCCCCCCCCCCCAGTCCTGGGGCTTGAATTCATGGCCTGGGCACTGTCCCTCAGCTTCTTTTACTCAAGGCTAGCACTCTACCACTTGAGCCACAGTGCCACTTATGGCTTTTTCTGTTTATGTGGTACTGAGGAATTGAACCCAGGGATTCATGCATGCTAGTCAAGCACTCTACTACTAAGCCACATTCCTAGCCCTGAAAGACGTTTTCTTTTTCTTTCTTTTTTTTTTTCCTTCTTTTTTTTTGGGTTGTGGGAATTGAACTCTGGGCCTGGGCACTGTCCTCAGCTCTTCAGCTCAAGGCAAATGCTCTACCAGTTGATTTACAGTGCCACTTCCGGTTTTCTGGTAGTTAATTGGAGATGAATCTCATGGACTTTGTTGCCTGGGCTGGCTTTGAACTGCGGTCCTCAGATTGCAGCCTCCTGAGTAACTAGGATTACAGGCATGAGCCACCGGCGCCCAGCTCTGAAATTAAAAAGAGTATCTTTAAAAACTTCTCATTGGGGGGCTGGGAAGGTGGCTCAGTGGTAGAGTGCTTGCCTTGCATACATGAAGCCCTGGGTTCAATTCTTCAGCACCACATAAGCAGGAAAAGAAGCCGGAAGTGGTGCTGTGGATCCAGTGGTAGAGTGCTAGCCTTGAGCTGGAGAGCTCAGGGAGAGTGCCCAGGCCCAGAGTTCAGACCCACAACTGGCCCAAAATAAAAATAAAGTTCTCATTCGTTGCTGGGAGACGATGCTATCACTCAGTGGTAGTTGCCTGCTATTTGTGGGTCCTAGGTTTGAATCCTTACAAAAAAATTAAAAAATCTAAATAAATCAAGTTGCTGTTTAATTAGGCTTGAGCAAGGCAACCTGTTTGATTTGGAAAACAGAAACTCATTAAATCTAAATGAATGTATTTTCAGATTAACTTGTCTCCTCTATCTGCTATGGATGAAAAGATACTTTTTAACCCTTTTTCCAGCAAAGCCCCTCAATCCTAGTCTTTCTTATAAATACCCCTTCGGTATTCCGCAGACCTCTCAAATTTAACATAGTACCTAAGTGTCATCTTACCTCACCTGTCTCCTCTTCCCTGGTTCCTTGTTTGCCGGGAAGGGTCACTATCTACCCGGTTTCACAAGTAGAGAGATTTCCCCATGCTGTGCCAGGAAAGGTGTGCCAGCCATCTCTGCAGGAAGCAAGTGCTGGTCTGTGGTGTTGCCAATTTCTGTGCCAATACTGCCATCCTGACCCATTTCAAGTTGCCAACACCACAATTATCATTGTATCAGGAATTGGGACACCTGTAATCATTACTACGCTGTAGTATTTCTGTCAAAAAAAAAATACAGATGTGAGTAAATTTAACAGAGCAGGTAGCAGAAGTTAGGAATGATGAGCTTTGAGGGTTTTTCATCTTTGTCCTTCCTTCCCAATTTTTCCTTTGCTCCTCCTTCCCTTCCTCCTCTTTTCTTTCCCCTACCAGGAATCTCACACTCTGGCTTAACTTTTTCACTCAAGGCTGGTGTTCTTACCATTTGAGCTTTTTGCTAGTTAACTGGAGAAAAACACCGCTCAGATTTATTTGCTCAGGTTGGCTTCAAACCAGGATCCTGTCTTCCGAGTAATTTAGGATTATAGGTTTGAGCCATCGGCACCTGGCGTAACCTTTGTTCTTAATGTAATTTACCCAATTGGAGATAATTACAATTTAAAAGTTGTCCTTTACTTAACTCTAAGCATACACAATTTAAATAATAAAGACCCTGTTTCACGACCAAGTACCAAAATTGCTCAACATTTGGCAGTCCTCTCTCTCAGGAGCCACTGTGAGGCAGATGTGGTACTCTACAGGGATTCCTTTTGTAGTGTTGTATTTCCCAAGTAGAGCCTAGTTCCACGTGTTTCTTATCACCTAGAAACATACTCATGTTGCCCTGTGGAGAGGGGCACACACAGGGCCAGGAAATATCATCCTGCCTAAACACTCTTGCAACTATAAATCTGCTTTGCTCTTAGAAAATGTTTTCTGCATTAACATTACACAATTGTGTGTGTGTGTGTGTGTGTGTGTGTGTGTGTGTGTGTGTGTGTGTATGCGCATGCCAGTCCTGAGGCTTGAGTTTAGGGCTTGGGCACTGTCCCTTAGCTTTTGTGCTCAAGGCTAGTGCTCTACCACTTGAGCCACAGCTCTGTTTCTGGCTTTTCTGGTTAGTTAATAGGAGATAAGAGTCTCATGGAGTTTCTGTCTGGCTTCAAATTGTGATCCTCAGATCTCAGCCTCCTGAGTAGCTAGGATTACAGGTGTGAGCCACCAATGTCCCGCATGCATTTACACACTTAAAAATCAATTTATTAATTTAGTCATATACAAATTATGTTTTTTTTCTTCAAAAGCGCAATCGTCAGTTCATAAGAAAATTGAACAGAGATTTCCCACATGGTCGTTGGCTCCACCCAGGCACAGTCTTCTCTGATATCAATGTTTTCTTCCAAATTGATGGACCCTATCACTGAAGGACATTAACACCTTAAATTTAGACTTTGTGTCTAGGATTCACTCTTAGTATTGTATTGTAGCTTCACTGAGTTTGGACAAATGGATCCACTGTTACAGTACACAAAGTATTCCCTAAAGTCTTCAGTAGTTGACCTATCTTTTTAGTTACCATGGTTTTGCCTTTATAGTATGTCATTTAGTTGAAATCATTCAGTAGGTAGCCTTTTTTCAGATTGGCTTCTTTCATTTAACAACACACATTCAAGCTCACTCCCTATGTCTTTTCATGTCGTGTTAGCTCTTTCTTTTTTCTGTTCTTTTGTGTGCTGTATTAAAATTTAAATTCAGGGCCTCACCCTCGTGTTGGTTCTTTACCACTTGAGCCATGCCTCCCAGTCTAGCATTTTGCTGGTTTTTAGAGATTAAAAAGTCTTGTGGTCATTTCTGCCCTGGCTGGCTTTAAATTGTGATCCTTAGACCTCAATCTCCTGAGTAGCAAGGATACAGGCATAAGCCACTGGTATCTAGCTAGCTCATTTCTTTTTAGGTCTGAATAATACTCTGGACATGTGACAGTTTATCCATTTACCCTGAAGAACATCTCAGATTCTAAACCTATTAAACAACACATTATTTTTCCTCCTAATAACTTCTTTTTGTGTGCTAGTACTAGAAATTGAACTCAGGGCCTTTAGCTCTGACTTGTCTTTTTTGCTTACAACTGGCACACTATCACTTGAGCCACAACTCTAGTTTTGGCATTTTTGCTGGTTAATTAGAGATAATAGTTTCTTGAATTGTCTGTCTGGGCTGGCTTTGAACCTCAATCCTCAGATCTCAGTCTCCTGAGTAGCACAAACTACTACATCCAACTGTTGAGAAAGGGTCTCATAAACTTTCTGCCTGAGCTAGCCTCAATCCCCCCAGCTTCAACTTCCCAAATAGCTACGATTACAGTCATGAGTCACTGGTATCTGCTTAAAGTTTAAAAAAAACAAAAACCAGTGTGTCATCTTGTATATACATTTATCTAATTTGGGGAGGGAAAGGGAATAACAAAATGCTGAAACAAGGACACAGGATGACCCATTGCAGCAATGATGCTCACAAGACACTGTTGAAAATGAACCTTACAACTTTGGGGTGGGGGAGAGTGGGGAAAATAGGGGAGGGAAGAGATACGGGGAGAAAAACAAAAGAGAAAAAAAAAAGTACAAGAAATGTACTCATTACCTTACTGATGTAATTGTAACCTCTCTGTACAGCATCTTTACAAAAAATGAAATTAAAAAAAAACTGTGTGTATGTGTGTATGAGAGAGAGAGACAGAGACAGAAACAGAGAGAGGATATACTAGGGTTTGAACTCAGGGCCTTGCTCACTTGGCTTTCTTGCTCAAACATGGCATTCTACCATTTGAGCCACACCTCCAGTAGAGCCTTTTGCTGGTTAATTGGAAATTAAGTCTTGTAGCCTTTTTGCTCAGGCTGGCTTTGAGCCTCCAACACTCAGCCTCTCTTCCCTCTTTAATTTCATGATTACCACTTACTACTCTAGTCTTCCTCTTCCACCCACTGTGCTCATTCTATATATTTTTAAATTTGTAAGGCTTTGGGTTTTCTGTCACCAATCAGGATTAAGTGCCTTCAATGGAAGCCTATACATGGCTTCTTTGAGCTAAACTGAAATCTAGGTTGGTCAGGGATGAACCTGAAGTAAAGAGTTTGGTGACTGCAGAGGATTGTTGAGATGAGCTGGGACCAGGCAGGTGCTCAGAAAACCAGAGATCTCTTTCCTACACTTAGCATTAACTTCGACATTAATTTCTAAAGCAGTCGGAATGTACTACAGGCTGACATGTGAGCCAACTGTGTGATTTTAAATTTCTAGTAGCCTCAAATTGAAAAAGTAAAATGCTAACTAAACATTTAAAGATTTTACTTAACTTGATGTACAAAAAAGATCATGACTTCAACATGTAATGTACAAAAAAGATTTTTAACCGTCTTCTTTTCATGTACAGTAAGCCCAGCTTATTTAGAGATTAGATAAAGTTTTGACCAACAGTAAAAATAAATAGACAAATAATAATAAGAAATAAATAGCGGTGTGTCTGGTAGTTCATGCCTATAATCCTAGCTATTCAAGAGGCTGAGATCTGAGATTTGTAGTTCAAAGCCAGCTCAGGCAGGAAGATTCATGAGATTCCTATCTTCACTTAATCATCAGCTGGAAGTGGAGTTGTGGCTCAAGTGGTAGAGCACTAACCTTGAACAAAAATAAAAGTTCAGGGGCAGCACTCAGGCCCTAAATTCAAGCCTATGGATCCCTCCCCCACACACAAATAAAAAACAAATTTTGGGGCAGGAAGGTAGCTTAGTTATAGAGTGCTTGCCTAGCATGCATAAAGCGCTGGGGTCCAAATCCTTAGTACCATATAAACAGAAAAAGCTGGAAGTGGTACAGTGTCTCAAGTGGTAGAGTGCTAGCCTTGAGAAAAAGAAGCTCAGTGCCCAAGCCATGAGTTCAAGCCCCAGGACTGACAAAAACACAATAAAAACCCAAATTTTATCCTAGTTTCACAGGAGGATGAGATCTGAGGACTCGGGTTTGAAGCCTGTCTGGGCAGCCAAATCCAGAAGAAACACAGCAAAACACATGAAGTTAGAGCTCAAGTGGTAGAGCCCCAGCCCTGAGTGAAAAGCTAAGAAGTCAAGGCCCTGAGTTCAAGCCCTAGTACTGAGAACACCAAATTCCTTCCTCCACATGGTTGATGCTGAGCAGCTCTCTCACCAGTCCTGAGTTATCATCAGCTGGGCTTCATTTATTTTGTGATCTACTGGGTGTTTCCTGCTCTTAATTTTGTGGGAATCTGCTTCTCAGAAAGGAAATGGTGCTCCAAAAACAAAGTAAATGTGAGTGAGCTTAATTAAAGTGATAAAGTGAAAATGTGAGATTTGTTGAAAGGTCTTTGGCAAAGCTGAGTGACTTTATGGGAACGAAGAACCAAACAAACATCCACAGTACAGGATGTACCACAGAGTTCAATGATGTACTGTGAATGTTTGCTGGAAACGTATTCAGCATCAGTATAGAGTTTTTTAGTTGTTACCAAATATATCTGAGAGAAAGAATTGAGTTTGGCTCATAGGCTCAAAGACTTCAATTCATAATCCTTGTCTCCTTGATCCTGGGCCCATGGTGAAGCAGAAAATCACAGCAGCAGAAATGTGTGGCAGACAGAGTGGTACAGGAAGGGTCAGATGAGACATAGCCCTCAAGGACATGCCCCAGTGACCTACTTGCTCTAACGCGGCCCTACCTCCTACTTTCCACTGCCAATCCCCAAATGCCATCATATTATGGATCCATTGAGGATTTAATTAATTAGGTCAGAGTCCTCAGGATCCAGTCACTTTCTAAAAGCAAACCCCTAACACATAAAACTGTGGGAGATATTTCATATTGCAAATGGTTAATAGTTGTGTTAACTGTTGTCACAAATTACCAAAAACTTAGCAGCTTTAAAATAATACCAATAGTACCTTTCAGTTCCTATGGGTCAGGAATCTGGATATAGGTTACCTGGGTCTTCTGCTTGGGTTTATACAAGGTCGTTGTTACCTGGATCTGTGATTTTTGTCTAAGGCTTGAGTTTCTCTTCCAAAGCTCCCTAATTTCTAGCAATACTATTCCATTTTCTTGGTGACTGTAGATCAGCTTGCAGATCCTTGCCATGGGGTCTCCTGCATAGGCAGTTTATAACATGGTTGTTTTGCTTCTTCAAGACCAGCAGAAGAGCTTGCCTTCAAAATTAAGAATTCCCTGACTTTTCTTTTTGATTTCCCATTTAGTGCAGGTTCACTCAATTGCTTAAGGATCTTGGCTACGTTTGCAAAAACCTTTCTTCCATAAAATGCAACACAATCAAGAAAGTTTGGCAGTAATATCCCTTCACTTTCATAAGTCTGCTCACACTCAATGGGTGGAGACACACAGTGTACACACTGGGGGCCAAGAATTTTGATAGCCATCTTAGAATTCTGCTACCATTATGGTGAATTTTTGTGTATGTACTGGTCCTGGGGCTCTTTTTTTTTTCCCACTCAAGGCTAGTGCTCTACCACTTGAGCCACAGCTCTACTTTAGGCCTTTTAGTTTATTGGAGGTGAGACTCTCTTAGATTTGTCAACCTGGACTGGGTTTAACCCATGATCTTCACATCTCAGCTTCCCAGGGAGCTAAGATTACAGGTGTGAGCCACTGGCACCCAGCATAGCGAAATATTTTTTGTAAACTCAAGCAGTTGCTTTCTAAATGACTTTTTCTTTCAAATGTTTTATTGTGATTAAGTGGTTACGTAATTTCCCAAATTTCACAGTATTGTGGGATAGTGATGCTCAGTTAAAGTCAAAACACATTCTAACTTTCCTGGAGAAAATTGTCTATCACGGTCTATAACATTTATAGTTATTTCTTCCACATTGGTTGATATGTATATTTCTTTTGTTTTGCATAGCGCCAGCTGTTCCCTCTTTCCCACTTGTTCCCTCTATCCCATCGCTGCCATTGAGTTGCTTAGTTCATTTTGGTCAATGTCCAGTACAGCTGATGGGTCCTGCTGTTGTATGTTTTTCCCTGATTTCCTCTAGTTCTGTGTCGTCTTCCTGGTTCCCCTTCGGTGTACACATATACCATATATGTGATCAGCAGCATGGGATTATTTAGTAGTGATTCAACCAGATGAGTAGAAGTCCTTTGTTTCTTAAGTCCTGTTAATTTTGTCCTATCACCTAACATTTTGGATTTAACATCCACTTATCAGGGAGACCAGGTATCGTTTGTCTCTTTGCTCTTGGCTTACCTCGCTCAACATGATTTCTTCTAGCTCCATCCATTTCCCTGCAAATGCCATTATTTTGTCATTTCTAATGGCTGCATAATATTCCATTGTGTATAGATACCACAATTTTTGGATGCATTCATCTGTGGTGGGACATCTGGGTTGTTTCCATATCCTGGCTATTGTGAACAGTGCTGCAATAAACAGGGAGGTGCATGTGTCCTTGTATACTGGTTCCTGTTGTTCAGGATAGATGCCTAGAAGTGGTATGACTGGGTCATAAGGGAGGTCAATATTTAGCTTTCTAAGGACCCTCCAGACTGCTTTCCAAAGTGGTTGTATAAGTGTACATTCCCACCAGCAGTGTAATAGGGTTCCTCTTTCTCCACATCCCCTCCAGCATTTGTCGTTGGCTGATTTGTGGATGTGGGACATTCTGACTGGGGTAAGGTGGTATCTCAGGGTTGTCTTTATTTGCATTTCCTTCACCACCAGGGATGATGAACATTTCCTCATGTGTTTCTTTGCCATTTTTATCTCTTCATCTGAGAAGTCTCTCTTTAGTTCCCTTGCCCATTTAGTAATTGGTTTGTTAGGTTTGGGAGGGATTAGTTTCTTGAGTTCCCTGTATATACAGGATGTTAACCCCTTGTCTGATATATTGCTGGTAAATATTTTTCCCAATTAGTTGGTTGCCTTTTTAGCTTAGTTGCGATAGATTTAGCTGTGCAGAAGCATTTTAAGGTAGTCCCATTTGTCGAGTTTCTCTCCAATTTTTTGTGACCCTGGGACTCTGTTCAGGAAGTTCCTTCCTGTCCCTGTAAGTTCAAGTGTCTTTCCTACTCTGTCCTGCAGTAGTTTCAGAGCTTCAGGTTTAATATTAAGGTCTTTAATCCATTTTGAGTTGATGTTGGTTCATGGTGATAGGCTAGGGTCCACTTTTAGTCTTCTGCATGTGGCTGCCCAGTGAAGACGCTGTGTTTCTTCCATTGTATGTCTTTGGCTCCTTTGTCAAATATCAGCTGACTGTAGGCATGTGGATTTATTTCTGGATCTTCTATTCTATTCCATTGGTCTTCAGGTCTGTTTTTGTGCCAGTACCATGCTGTCTTTGTTATTATGGCTCTATAATAGAGTTTGAAGTTCGGCATGGATATCCCTCCCATGTTGTCTTTATTCCCTAGAATTGTTTTGGCTATTCTAGGTCTGTTGTTGTTCCATATGAATTTTTGGACTGTTTTCTGTATTTCAGAGATGTACGTCATTGGGATTTTAATAGGAATTGCATTGAATTTATATATTAATTTTGTCAGTATTGCCATTTTCACTATATTGTCTGCCTATCCAAGAGCATGGGAGGTCTTTCCATTTCCTAGTGTCTTCTGTAATTTCCTTAACTTTTTATAATTTTCATTAAATAGTTCTTTCACATCTTTGGTTAGGTTAATTTCTAAATATTTTATTTTTGTGGAGTTATTGTGAATGAGGTTGCTTCCTTTATTTCCCTCTCTGCTTGTACATTGTCAGTGTACAGGAAGGTGACTGATTTTTTGGGGTTGATTTTGTATCCTGCTACTTTGCCGAAGTGATTTATGATTTCTAAGAGTTTGGGGATGGAGTTTTTGGGATCGTGAATTATCATGTCATCTGCAAAAAGGGATAGTTTAATTTCTTCTTTCCCTATGCAGATTCTAAATGACTTCTTAAGAGAGAAAGTAGTTGGACACTTGAGGACACTCTGCCTTATAGGCAGAGTTGTGACACAGACTGCACTAACAATGAACTGACCTGTTGAGAATTGTAAACTTTTATCAACAGGAAGAAAGTTAATGTCTTGGGATAATGACTTACCTGCTCCTGGCACTTGTTTTTATTCCATAGGCAATCACAGACCATCTATTATGTCTGAGTGTGAGGAAGAATAAACAAATACTAGACAAAGTATGGCATGCTATCTTTAAAATGCTCCTCATCTAATAAAGACAAGGCAACCTCACAAAGATCCAGCACACCAGTCAGATGGAGCCAAGACTCTAGCAGATGTAATGCTTTGGAACAAAGACAAGATTGCTTTGGCTGTGGGGAGAAGAGTTCACTCTGTGGAAGGAAGTAGATTGCTTTGGCTGTGGGGAGAAGAGTTCACTCTGTGGAAGGAGGTAAAGCTTATAGAATGAGCAGGATACCAGAGGCTGAGATGCAGGGAAGGCTGATGAGGGAAGATGGTGCAGCTAACAGAATGTCCTGATCAGATGGGTGTTGGCTGGGAGGAATGAGTGGTCTGGCTGGAATGTGGAATGTGAGAAGGGAGATAAGGCTGGGGCATTTTCAAGTTTTGGGTTGTTCATTTGAGGAATCCTAGCCTGTCACAGAGGATGGAATGATGTAAATAGATACATACTTATTCATAATCTTTTTTGTGACTTGTTACTAGGCCTTGAACTCAGGGCCTAGGCATTGTCTTTTAGCTCTATTGTTCAAGGCTTGCATTGTACAACTAGAGCTACAACTCCACTGTTTATGTGTGTGTACATGTGTTTAGTTGGGAGATAATCATCTCATGGGCTTTCCTGTTCAGGCTGGCTTTAATCAATGACCCCAGCTCAGTCTAAGATTACAGGCGTGAGCCACTGGAGCACAGCTCTTATTCATAATCTTGAAGCAAACATCTTTTTTGCTCACACAAATGGAAGAACAATACACTTAAATATTCGGTGATGGGGCTAAAGGTGTAGCTCATTGTTAATGCTCATGTTTGGCATGCTCAGGGCCTGAGGTTCATTGCCTAGCACCCTCTCCGACTCGTTATTTGCTGTGCAAAACCTGTTTCTCCTGTTGTCATCTTTTGTGCCAGCCATCATTCATGCCCATCATACCTCTCTGCATACTAGCCCCCTCAGTAAAACAACAATAGCAACTAACTGTAGTAACTGGGAAAGACCTGACACAGATAAAACATATTGTTCTCTTATTATAAATAAATCTCATCAAATATACAGGATCCCAGGGCTATAGACCAATTAATTGCTGGGGGCCAGTGGGTGTGCTTACTGTGGTGGACAGTAAAATCAGTAGTTAATTAAGAGTAGCCTGACCTGTGGCGTTGGCTGGTCAACAATCATGGTGTTTTACCAGTGGAATGAAAACTCTAATAATTTCCCATTCTCTGTGTAACTGGAAGAGAGCTAGGTCAAGTGAACAAAGATCTAGCATGAATCATAAAAAGGCACAGCCCTTCAGTCAACTCCTGGACTGGATCCAGAACCCCTCAAAGGAGGATAAGTCAGGTATCCTTGAAAATGAATTCTACCATACTAACAAGATTTTGTATTAACCTTTCTCCTACCCTTCCCCAAAGGGTGACTGAGTATTGGGGAAAATAAAACCAACTTTTCAGGAGCACTGGCTTTGATATAGTATTAAGACACAAAATGTTCACCGTGGTCCACCAGTCAGACCAGAGGCTTATGAAAGTCAGTTTTAGCTCAGCATCTCACACAGAGTTCCTGAGGCCATCCTGCAGCTCTGGAAATACTTAGAACCAACAGTCAGCAGCTGGTGGAATTTCTACACTGAGTTATTACGGTGTAAAGGCTAAGTAGAAGCCATTACAATAGCCTCTACCTAGAAAAGCAGTCCAAGAGATCTACAAGATTAGTGCCACCATCAAGAATGTGAAAGGAGGGCTTGGAATATGGCTTAGTGGTAGAGTGCTTGACTAGCATGCATGAAATCCTGGGTTTGATTCCTCAGTATCACATAAACAGAAAAAGTCAGAAGTGGTACTGTGGCTCAAAGTGGTAGACTGCTAGCCTTGAGGACAAAGTGGCTCAGGGACAGTGCCCAGGCCCTTAGTTCGAGCCCCAGGACTGGCAAAAAAAAAAAAGTGTGAAAGGAGCTCCCAATTCAACTGTGTGGAAGTCGGATGGATCTTGGGCAATGACAATGGATAATGGTAGAGCTAATCAGGTGTTAATCCCAGTGGTGGTTGCTGTACTAGACCTTTCCCCCTTAGTCTGGAGATTGAACTCAAGGCTTTGGGTATGCTGGGCAGGTGGCCTACCAGTCAGCCAGATGTGGTTTCATTGCTGGTCCCAATGAATACACCCACTGGTATCTAATATACAGCTGCTGGTCTGGCTGCTGATCCATTCATCAGTAAGGGCCACCACAAGCAGTTTGTTAGGCAATACACTGTCACTGACTTACATCAGGGATGTATCAACTTTCAAGCTTATACAATTCAGGTCACAGGGATCTTGACTGCTTTTCTCTTCCATAAGGCATCTCACTGCTCCATTACATTGAAGACATGCTAACTGGATCTAGAAAATAACAAAGCTGATGTTTATGTACCAGGGAATGGAAAATAAATTCAACTAAGCGGGGCTGAGAAGGTGGCTCAGTGGTAGAGCGCTTGCCTTGCATGCATGAGGCCCTGGGTTCCATTCCTCAGCACCACATAAGCAAAAAGAAAAAAGCCAGAAGTGGCACTGTGGCTCAAGTGGTAGAGCACTAGCCTTGAGCTGAAGAACTGAGGGACAGCGCCCAGGCCCAGAGATCAGGTCCCATGACCGGAACCCCCCCCCCAAAAAAAAAAATTCAACTAAGCCCACTTACATGTCTAGGGGTCCACCGGTGTAGGGTACATGATTTCTCTTAAGGAGAGGGGTAAGTTGTTGAATCTGGCCTCCTACAACTAAGAAAGAAGCATACTGACAGATTTTTTTTTTTAAGTTGGTCGTGGAGCTTGAATTCTGGGCCTGCACGCTGTCCCTCAGCTCTTCAGCTCAAGGCTAGTGCTCTACCACTTGGGCCACAACACCACTTCCAGTTTTCTAGTGGTTATTCGGAGATGAGTCTCTTTTTGTCAGTCATGGGGGCTGAACTCTGGGCCTGGGCACTGTCCCTCTGCTCTTCAGCTCAAGGCTAGTGCCCTATTACTTCAGCCACAGCGCCACTTCTGGCTTTTTTCTGCTTATGTGGTGCTGAGGAATTGAACTCAGGGCCTCATGCATGCAAGGCAAGCACTCTACCACTGAGCCACCTTCCCAGGCCGGAGATAAGAGTCTCACTGACTTTCCTGCCCAGGCTGGCTTTGAACTGTGAGCCTCAGATCTCAGCCTCCTGAGTAGCTAAGATTACAGGTATGAGCCATGGTCACCTGATAATTCTAGCTTTTATAGGCAATGCATTTTCACTGGGATGTGTTACTTCAGTTGCTAGTTTTGAGCAAATGAGAAGGCTCTGCAAAGGCTGCTGGCTACTAGCAAGTGCCCTGCCTCTTGGCTGAGGAACCAACAGATCTGATGTTACTTCAAGTGTTTGTGGCAGAGAAGCCCTGGGGCCCCTCTGGCTCAACTGCAGTGTGAGCCCTTAGAAGTTTAAAGCAGGGGCTGGGAAAGTGGCTCAGTGGTAGAGTACTTGCCTTGCATGTATGAGGCCCTGGGTTTGATTCCTCGGCACCACATAAGCAGAAAAGGCTGCAAGTGGCACTGTGGCTCAAGTGGTAGAGCGCTAGCCTTGAGCTGAAGAGCTGAGGACAGCACCCAGGCCCAGAGTTCAGGCCCATGACCAGACCGAAGTTTAAAACAAAGTCATACTATTCCTTGTAGATAACCATTCTTCTTTTAAGAGACAAATAGTTCTTTGCCACTGGGTGTTAGAGAAAGCTAGATGCTTAACCATAGTTATCAAGTTACTATGAAATCACAGTTGCCACTCATTTCTTTGGGAGAGTTGAAATTTGTGGCTATGACTCAATTATGAGTAGTATCTCCCTTAAGTCTTCAAAGTGTCCCATGCCAATCAATAGACCAAATGGATTTAACAGGTTTAACTGTCCTGTTAGTACAGGAGTAGTTTCTCTCTCTAGACTAGAAGCTTACTTGAAATGAAGTATCACACCTTTCTTTCAATAAATATCAAGGATCTGCAATGTGCTACATTTACCTGTGTATCTGTGTGCTGTGTTTTGGATAAGAAAGGAGGATATGTCAGATCCTCTCAAAAGCTGGGTCAATTTGAAGACTGATGAAAAGGAAAGCTGGAACCCAGTGAAAGCTGTTTTCCTGTTGGTTTACTATAGAAGCAGCACAAAGCACTAAGGATATGTATCTCTAAAAACACTTGGTGTTAGGTGGGGCTGGGTACAGTGTAGCTCAGAAACAAAGTAAGTGTTGTGTATGCCAAGGGCTCCAGGTTCCACCTCCAGCACCAAAAAAAAAAACAAACAAAACAAAGCAAATGCCAGGTGTTAGTGGCTCACATTGTAATACTTGGCTTAGATCTGAGGATTGTGATTTGAAGTCAGCCCAAGAAAGGAAAGTCTGAGACTCTTATCTCAAATTAACTTCCAAAAAAGCTAGAAGTAGAGCTGTGACCCAAGTGGTAGAATGCTAGCCTTGAGCAAAAGAAGCTCAGTGATAGTGCCTAGGCCCTGAGTTCAATCCCCAGAACTGGCACATGCACAAAGAAAGAATTCAGTAGCACTGTGTAACTAATGAATGCCTCAGAAAAACCTAAGGCCAGGCTCAGTGGAACACAGCTGTTATCCCAGCTACTCAGGAGACAGTTTGAGTAAAAAATAGCCAGACCCTATCACAAAAAACAAGCTGGAGATAGTGGTGAGCGCATGTGGTCCCAGCTACATGGAAAGCAGAGGATAGGAGGATTATGGTGTCAGGCTACCCTGGATCTGGGCAAGACCTTATTCTGCAAAGCTAACTAACAGCAAAAGAACCAGGATATGTGTTTCAGTGGCAGAGTACTAGCCTAGCAAGTTTCAGGCTCTGACATTAAACCCCTATCATAGCAGAAAATAACAAGAACAAGCAAACTTTAGCTTATCTACTTGATAATCAAGACAGTAGAAATATAATGCTAAAAGTGATTTCTAGGCTGCTGTTCCAACTCAACCATTAATCTGCTAAATGTTTCTTTGGTATCTCTATTTAATATTTTTAATGAACATCTCTTTCTCTTCTATAAGGGCTGGTATCCGCTCTTCAGTGTAAGAAATAAAACTGGTGCCAACTGAATTAATATTGAATTTTTTATAAGAAGAAAAGGCTATAATTTTCAAATGTGTGGGATAGTTTTCAGGGGAAAATAAAAGAACAAAAACCAAATACAAGTATTAAAAGTATTCATTGAACTATAAACTCTTAGCAGAGAAACAGACTTCAGAAATGGTTGAGTCTACCTCCTGAAAGTGGGACTCTTACTGAACTGGCCTCAAGTCTTTCCTAAGTTTGATGTACTTTATCTCATAAAAATAATTTTAAAAAATAACAATCATTAAAGTCACTGAAAACAAAAGAAAGAATATAACTGGGCAATTAGAGAAAGGTCACATCCTTGAAACAGATTTGCAATACGCAAAGCACATTGCTGGCTTCAAAAAACATAACAAAAAAAAAAGAATGTGCATTAAAATATTTATGTATCAAGAGCTTCCATCATTTTCAACTTGAAAAACTAGCAGGCTGGGCTGGGGGTGTAGGTTCATGACTAATTCCAATACTCAAGACACCAGGACATACACAGGCAACAATCAATGGCTTTCTCCTGTAATCCTAGTTACTAAGGAGTCTGAGACCTGAAGGATCAATATTCAACTCAGCTAAGGTATAAAAGTCCTCAACACTCGATCTCCAATTAACCACCAAAAAGCGGCCTAGAGTCATAGCTCAAATGGTAGAAAGCCAGCTGAGTGAGCTGAATGAGCACAAGGCTCTGAGTTTAAGCCCCAGTGGGAAGGTAGAGGGAAGCCAAGATAGGAGGACTGAGTCTGAAACCAGCCTGGCTAGATCAGGAAACTCCATCTAAAAAACCAGCAAGCTACAGTCATACAAATACATACATGAACTTCATTGTGCTTCATACTATTACATTGTGCTTCATATTATTATTGTGACATATAAATCAAATGAAAATCAAGCCTACATTAACAAAAAAAAATATTCTGATCACATAAATATGTTCCATTCTTTACTAAAAATTTCCACTGTCAGAAGATCCTGATTGAAATAAAGGAATATATAAAACTGGAACAGGAAGCAAAGAGGATCATTTGGTTCATCTCAGAAGTTTACTGGTCCAGCTGAGAGCCATGTAAGTCTCTGGGTTCTCAACGGAGTGTGACCAGTTCTTCTGAAGAGGTAGGATGGATGGCAACCGTGTTGTCGAAGTCGGCCTTTGTTGCTCCCATTTTTACTGCCACAGCAAAGCCCTGCAGCATTTCATCACACCCAATTCCCTGCATATGGATCCCAACCACCTGGGGAAAAAGAAAGTGGCATTTTACTAGGTACACAGCCATGGGAGATAGGACATTGGACAAATAAATGCCTAAGGCTAGGGTTGATAAGAGTACTTGTCTAGCATGTGCAAGGCCCTTCAACTATGTAACTTGAGAGGAGGGACCAGAGGGGAGAAATAGGGGAAAACAAAGAAAGAGTGACACTGACCAAGACACATTGTACTGATAACCCAACTTAGGGATTGTAACCAACTACTTAATAATAATGAATAAATATTCTATAATATTTCTAATCCCAATCCAATGTAACTAAGCCTATTGGCTCTGAGCATTCTTGCCTTGTTTCCTCTCGCCTTCTCCAGTCATATTGTAGAACTATACAATATCCAAAATAAACGTTTATGTTAAATTTAAAATGTCTTATATTAGGGTTGGTTGGCAAGGAGTAGAATACCTGTCTAGGAAGTGTGAGGTTCTATTTTAAACCCAATATTGAGGCACCAATGGATCATGCCCATAATCCCAGCTACTCAGGAGGCTGATGGTTCAAAGCCAGCCCAGGCAGGAAAGTTCATAAGACTCTATCTCCAATTAACTACTAACAAGTCAGTAGTGGAGCTATGGATCAAGTTGTAAAGTGCTAGCCTTGAGTACAAAAACTCAGGGACAGTGTCCAAGCACCAAGTTCAAGCCCCAGGACTGGCATAAAAAAAAGAGTAGGCGTTTCTAAATAAAAATATTATGAACTCCAAAAGACATAAAAGACAGAAGTTCACCCATACCTTTTCTTCTTTGTTAGCACAAACCATTTTCATCACACATTTTGTTTTCCTTGTGGTCACTGCGTGGTACATTGGGGTAAAGGTGGTGGAGTAGATTTTCACATTGTCTTTTCCGTATTTATGAACAGCCTCATCTATAACATATATTAAAAAACATCTTTCAAGCCAGGTATCAATGGCTCACGCCTATAATCCTAGCTACTCAGGAGGCTGAAATTTGAGGATTGCAGTTTCACAGAGTCTATGAGACTTATCTCCAATTAACCAGCAAAAGAAAAAACAAAACAAAAACCTTGGAAGTACAGCTGTGGCTCAAGGGGAAGAGCCCTAGACTTGAGCAAAAAAAAGGACAGAGCTGGGAATGAGGTTTAGTGTTAGAGTGCTTGCCTAGCACGAATGAAGCCCTTGGTTCAATTCCTCAGTACCACATAAACAGAAAAAGCTGGGAGTAGTGCTGTGGCTCAAGTGGTAGAGTGCTAGCCTTGAGCAAAAGAAGCTCAGGGCCACTGCCCAGGCCCTGATTTCAAGACCCAGGACTGACCCTCCCCACCCCCCAAAAAAATACATAAACGCTGGACTAAATTCTAGATGTGAGGAAAAATTATTGAAAATTACATTTGTGATACTTGGCACAATTTGCATAAGGTCTAAAGTTCAAGATAATATTGTTATCTTCAAAACTGCATTCTGTTGATGTATGGAAACAATTCTGTCTTTTTGTGTGTGTGTGCTGGTCTTCAGGCTGGGCCTGAGCACTGTCCCTGAGCTTCTTTTGCTCAAGGCTAGCGCTCTACCACTTGAGCCACAATGCCACTTCCAGCTTTTTCTGTGATTTAATTGGAGATAAGAATCTCACTGGGGCTGGGAAGGTGGCTCAGTGGTAGAGTGCTTGCCTCACATGCATGAGGCCCTGGGTTCAATTCCTCAGCACCACATAAGCAGAAAAAGGTGGAAGTGGTGCTGTGGCTCAAGTGGTAGAGTGCTTGCCTTGAGCTGAAGAGCCCAGGCCCAGAGTTCTAAGCCCATGATCAACAATAACAACAACAAAAGAATCTCACAGACTTTCCTGCCCGGGCTGGCTTTGAATGTCAATCCTCAGATCTCAGCCTCGTGAGCAGCTAGGATTATAGGCATGAACCACCAGTGCACAACTAGTAGTTTTGTTCTTTAAAAAATATATACTCAAGCCAGGTGCCTGTGGCTCATGCCTGTAATCCTAGCTACTCAGGAGGCTGAGATTGTTGAAGCCATCCCAGGCAGAAATGTCCTGTGGGACTCTTATCTCCAATTAAACACTCAAAAACTGGGAGTGGTGATGAGGCTCAAGTGGTAGAGGGCTAGCCTTGAGTATAAAGAAGCCCAGAAACAACGTCCAAGCCCTGAGTTCAAGTCCTGCAATGGACCCATGGACCCCCCCCCCAGAAAAAAGGATACTGTGTGTGTGTTTGATTACTGGACAAATAACAAAGCAAAAATATTAAAGCTCTATGAGAATACCCTGTACTCTTTGTAACTTTGAAAGTAGTTTATATGAAAAAACAAATAGGTATGGCAGTTCACACTTATAATCAGAGTTACTGAAGAGGCTAAGATCTGAGAACTGAGGTTCAAAGCCAGCCACAGCAGACAAACTGGAGAGTATCTTATCTCCAATTATCCAGCAAAAAGCTGGAGATGGAGGTGTGGTTCAAATGGTAGAGAGCCAGCCTTGAGCAAAAATGCTAAAACAGGGCTGGCTCAGTGGTAGAGTGCTTGCCATGCATGTATGAGACCCTGGCTTCAATTCTTCAGCACCACATAAGCAGAAAAAGCTGGAAGTGGCACTGTGGCTCAAGTGGTAGAGCCTTGAGCCTTGAGCTGAGGGACAGCACCCAGGCCCAGAGGTCAGGCCTCACGACCGAACAAAAAAAAAAAAAAAAAAAAGGTAAAGCAAAAGTGTGAAGACCTGAGTTCAAGTCCTAGCATAGCAACAACAACAAAAAGCTTAGAATTAGAAAATAAACAAGGTTGTAGAAGAAAAACAAACAGTGCTCACAAAAGTATTGCAAATGGGGAAATAAGTAAATTGTAACTGATTAGAAAATACTAAATAAGGGCTGGGAAGGTGGCTCAGTGATAGAGCGCTTGCCTTGCATGCCTGAGGCCCTGGGTTCAATTCCTCAGCACCACATAAGCAAAAAGAAAAAAGCCGGAAGTGGCGCTGTGGCTCAAGTGGTAGAGCGCTAGCCTTGAGCTGAAGAGTTGAGGGACAGCGCCCA
This sequence comes from Dipodomys spectabilis, assembly GCF_019054845.1. NCBI lineage: Eukaryota > Metazoa > Chordata > Mammalia > Rodentia > Heteromyidae > Dipodomys > Dipodomys spectabilis. The sequence goes on along the minus strand of NW_024870686.1, from coordinate 6,670,016 downwards.
GGCCCAGAGTTCAGGCTCCACAACTGGACCAAAAAAAAAAAAGAAAAGAAAATACTAAATAAGAATAGTCACTTGAAGGGAGACTGAGATAAATTTAATGCATGGTTGAGACTTAAAAGAAGCCAGCCATGAATGACCTTCACCTGCAAACTTACCTTCTGTGAGTCCCACGGTCCCAATAGGAGGGTGGCTGAAGACCACAGTGGGGATGTTGTCATAGTTTAATTTGGAATCTTCTTTGCATTCAAAAAGCCTATGGGCAAGTTTTCGGCCAGCAGCTATTGCAACTGCAAAGATATATTAAAATCAGTGTTTATCTTATTTTTCTTTCTTTTTTGCCAGTCCTGGGACTTGAATTCAGGCCCTGGGCACTGTCCCTGAGCCACTCTGTCCTCAAGGCTAGCACTCTACCACTTGAGCCACAGAGCCCCTTCTGGCCTTTTCTGAGTAATTAATTATAGATAAGAGTCTCATGGGCTTTCCTGCCTGGGCTGGTTTCAAACTGGTAATCCTTAGATCTCAACTTCCTAAGGAGCTAGGATTATAGGCGCGAGCCACCAGTGCCTGGTTTATTGTTCATTTTAACAGGAGTATTGTCCCATTAACCCCATTTATATGGCTTTGTGCAGTAGTACTGGCAAAAGTTTCATGTCAATGCTAATTTGAGCTTTGTGAATCCTGAACATTCTATTATAAAAAAGAGACACTTGGAAATTTAATAAGAATATTAGTTTTCAGAGAAAATATGGAACAAATTATATTAGTTTTGTACATTTTCTCCTTTACCTTACAATTACATTTATTTTATAGTACAATTTCAAAACCAAAAATTTACTCTCCCTTAGCTAGTTTTTATTCTTAACAGTCTGCAAAAGAATTCCTGCTTCAGTAAAAAAAAATATTCATTTTATCAGTTACCAGTAAGATATAGAGGAAATTTCTTCTACCTTCACAGAATTTAATGATTGTGCTATGAAGTCCTACAACTTTTATTAGGGGCTAGGAAGGTGGCTCAGTGGTAGAGTGTTTGCCTTGCGTGTATGAGGCCCTGGGCTCAATTCCTCAGCACCACATAAGCAGAAAAAGCTGGAAGTAGCACTGTGCTCAAGTAGTAGAGCACTAACTTTGAGCTGAAGAGCTGAGGGACAGTGCCCAGGCCCAGTGTTCAAACCCCATGACCAACAAAAAAATTAAAAAAGTAATTTCAATTAGTACAAATAAATTCAAGGGATCTATTGTACAAATAGTGACTCTTGCTAGTAACAATGTATTGTGTACCTAACATTTTTAAGACTAAGTGGTCTTGTCAACAAAAAGTATGAGGTAGCATATAAGCTAATTAATTAAACTTAGTCCTCAACAAAATATCATGTTGTTCAATATAAATACATGTAATTTTTATTTAACTTAAATATAAGCCAAGCACGCTGGTGTATGCTTATAATCCCAGCACTTGGGAGGAGAGGCAGGAGGATTGGGAGTTTAAGACCAGCCTGGACTATATAAACATAGGGGGCTCAAGGCCACACTGAGATATATAGATATATAGTGAAACCCTGATTAAAAAAAAAAAATCCCCAAAATAGCTGGATGCTGTTAGCTCATGCCTGCAATCCTAGCTACTCAGGAAGCTGAGATCTGAATCATGGTTCAAAGCCAGCTCAGGCAATAAAGTCTGTGAAACTCATAGTCCAACTAACCACCAAAAAGCCAGAAGTGGAAATGTGGCACAAATGGCAGATTGCTAGCCTTGGGCAAAAAAGCTCAGGATAGTGACCCGCTCCAGTAAAATGCAAAACCAAAAACACACAGGGGAAGAAAAAGAGAGACAAGAGAGAGATGAGAGACAAGACGAGAGAGGTGAGACGAAAGATGGGGAGGGAGACAGACAGACAGACAGATTGATTCAAATGTGTCCCTGTGCCCAGCAACTCAGGCAAAGGGTTGAGGAACAGGGTGAAGGAAGGAAGAAGAGGAGCCAGACTTGGTTCTATCAAGACCACTCATACAAAGCTAACCTAAATTACCTCTAACACACACTTTCACTGTCTCCACAACTCAGAGAGGTCTTCAGAGGGTAACATACACGAAAGGGTCATTATATGAAAATGAAAGTCTCCAGTGAGCATTTAAGTCTTTAAAGGAAAAAAAAATCCAGAAAATGTCAGATCCCTAACCAACATCTATTTCATTACATTTCTACTATTTTGACAACATAAAGACATTCACCCTTTACACAGTGATGGAGTGGAATCTAGCATGAGTTTAATGTAGCACTACTCCCGGCCTCTCTTCCAAGAACAGAAGACACATTACCTGGAGTCAGAAGAGCTTTTCCACAGACGTCTCCAACTGCATAGATGCCCTTGACATTGGTATTCTGGAATTCATCTACAATGATATGACCTTTCTCATCAGTTTTAATCCCCTGAAATTATGAAAGGACATATTATAGATACTGAGCCCATCTACTAAAAATGTCACATTAAACCTCTAAATCTGCTACACTGTGGCACACCTTCAATCCAAACATCCCTAAGTCTATCTTTGGCCTAATGTAAACGGTCAAATATTTAACAGAACTTTGAGAATTTAACAGGATTTGACACTGCAACATATAATTCATCTGGTCAGGAAACATGAAATAATTGGATTATTGTACATACTACTTATTAACTCTATGGGTTTTATTTGGTTGTGAATTTCTGTGTTTCCATGGAAGTATTTCTCTTGAAGCAAGTTAACCCTTGTATGAGTGAGGATCTTTTTTTTTTTTTTTTTATCAAATGTCATTTTATTTATTTATCTGCAGGATAGGGATTTGAAATCAGTGTCTCACACTGGAGTGGGCTGCTTACTTGCTCAACTGGCACTCTACCACTTGATCCCAGGGCTCAACCCTACCTTTTTGCTGGTTATTTTAGAGATGGAGGCTCCTGAACTTTCCTGCTCTGGCTAGCTTCAAGCCAAGATCCTCCAGATCTCAGTCTTTTGAGTAGATAGGATTATAGCCTGTGAGCCACTGGTGCCCAGGTCCATGTAATCTTATAATATCATTTATGGGCCATAAAAAATTAATATGAGCAGCTGAAGAGAAGCACTCAAAAAACAGAAATGCCTGTCCCATCATATAACAAATTATTTCACAGCCGTTAGACAGCCCACAGACCAGATGTCTCCTACCACTGAGAGATACAACATGGCCTAAAGGAGCCACCAAAGACACGCTCCTTTGAAGTTTACTATTTATTATTTTTAAAACTCAAGTAAAGTGTCCATCGTGCCCTAAAACATTAAAAAAAAAAGAGAGTGGCTGGGAATGTGGCTTAGTGGTAGCATGTTTGCCTAGCATGCATGAAGCCTTGGGTTTGATTCCTCACTACTACATAAACAGAAAAAGCCAGAAGTGGTGCTGTGGCTCAAGTGGTAGACTGCTAGCCTTGAGCAAAAGAAGCTGAGGGACAGTGCCCAGGCCCTGAGTTCAAGACCCAAGACTGGAAAAAAGAAGCAAGATAGAATAAAACATACTGATGTTTCTCAAAATCAGAATTGTTTTCTTACATGTGGAGTTATTTTTGCTTTGAGATATGTTATGCTTATCTTGTCTCTTAGATATATTGTGGTGTAAGAAGCTGAAATAAGCAGAAGAAAGAAGCATAGTGGCTTATGTAGAGCAGCACAGTAATTTGGAATACAACTTGGGGGGGACTGGGAATATGGCTTAGTAATAGAGTGCTTAACTAGCACGCATGAAGCTCTGGGTTCAATTCCTCAGTACCACATAAACAGGAAAAGCCAGAAGTGGTGCTGTGGCTCAAGTGGTAGAGTGGCTAGCCTTGAGCAAAAGAAGCTCAGGGACAGTGTCCAGGTCCTGAGTTCAAGCCCCAGGACTGGCCAAACCCGCCCCCCCCCCCCAAAAAAAAAAACCAACTTTGGGCTGGGTGCTGGTGGCTCAGACTTGTGATCTCAGCTAGTAATGAGTCTGAGATCTGATTATTGCCAGCCCAAGAGACTCAATTAACCACCTAAGTAGAGGAGATGTTGCTCAAGTGGTAGAATGCCAGCCTTGAGTGAAACAGCTAAGGGACAGCGCCCAGGCCTGAGTTCAAGCTCTAGTACTGGCAAAAAATAAAATAAAGTAAATTAAAAAATGAACAAACAAACTTTGGAGCTCAGTGGTGAACTGTATGCTTAGAATAATCAAGTCCTGGGCTGGGAAGGTGGCTCAGTGGTAGAGTGCTTGTCTTATTTGCATGAGGCCCTGGGTTTGATTCCTCAGCACCAAATAAGCAGAAAAGGCCAGAAGTGGCACTGTGGCTCAAGTGGTTGAGTGGCTAGCCTTGAGCAAAACAGCTCAGGGACAGCAGTCAGGCCCTGAGTTCAAGGCCCACAACTGACAAACAACAACAACAAAACAAACAAAGAAAAAGAGGCTGGGGCATGGCTCAGGTGGTGAATTATTTGTCTCCAATCACAAGGCTTTGCTTCTCTCTGCAAAAAATACCCTATTGTTGTTCACAGAATACTATTACATACCAGAAAATTTATCCAGAGCATCAACAACAGATTAACTTGTGTTCAATTAGGCTAACTACTTTGCAAGCACTTTCTCATTACTATAATCCCATCTTGTATCTGAAGTAATAGACTATCGGAAAAAAACAAAATGCTCAAGGCTAAGCAACTTGAAGTAAGAGAACTTGAATTTGGGTCAAACTCTGAGAACATCCAAGTAACTTTATTAGACTTCCCTTCAAAATTTCAAAGAACAAAGGATGTTGTCTGTGTAAACTGCACTGGCAGAATAAAGAGAGAGACAGCTTCCCATCCCAGAGCACCACAATGTCTAGACTGAAAGCTATACTCAGCAATCCACATTAGATACTGCGGACAGTATGGTGGAATCAGTATAGGATTTTCAAATAACATTCACATAGTAATGTAAGACTGCTGGAAAGCTAGATCAGAATCCTTCCAACTTCAGCAGGGACCTGACACAGGTGATCACTCTGGAAAGGGAAACTATTTCCAAAGTATTAGGACTTGATGACTAAGTGGATACATGGAACCAGGAGAAAATCAGTAGAATCCACCCAAGTTTTATATGGAGGGGACCACAAGACTACTAACATCTCCAAGAGAGGCAAAATGAGTCATCTTACCAGTTTGTTTAAATTCAGGCCTTTGGAATTTGGATCCCGCCCAATGGCCCAGAGAAGGCAGTCCACTTGTGGAATTGTGGTAAAGGTGGGTTTTCTACCAGGAGCTGCAGTAACCATGCAGAGTTCCAAGCCTGATGAAGTCTTTTTAACTTCCTTGACCTATTGACAAATAAAATGTGTTTGTTAATGGGGGGTGGAAGGAGAGAAGAGGAGTGGAAGATACAAAAAAAGCAAGTAAAGAGGGAACTAGAATTTTAAACAACTTCAATAAATCCACACTGAAACCTGTAACTGAGATAGACTTTCACTCTTAGCCAAAGGCACCAACCCAGAATTTCTATACAATGACTGGGAATGTCAGCTCAAGTCACCACTGAAATGCTGAAGCTTAAAAATGAAGTATTTCTGTGTGTACTTCTTCAAAACTGTGGTAATATTTTAAGTCACACATCTAAGTGCAGTAGCTTAAAAGCAATTTTAACTAGGAAACTCTTCCAAACTGCATGGTCATCATTCCTCCCCAAACATGCACTATCAGAATGGAGGAAAGGAACAAGAGACTGTGAAGGACAACCACTATATAGTCATCCCTTAGTAGCTACAGGGGACTAGTTTCAGGATCCTCCACAGATATGAAAATCCTTAAATGCCAAGGTCATTTACATAAAATAGACCAGTATTTGCACAGATTTGCATAGAGTTTTGTTTTGTTTTTTTTGGTCCAGTCATGGGGCCTGAACTCTGGGCCTAGGTGCTGTCCCTCAGCTCTTCAGCTCAAGGCTAGCGCTCTACCACTTGAGCCACAGCACCTTCTGGCTTTTTTTCTTTTTGCTTATGTGGTGCTGAGGAATTGAACCCAGGGCCTCAGGCATGCAAGGCAAGCGCTCTACCACTGAGCCACCTTCCCAGCCCAGATTTGCATAGAGTTCATCCTCCTGAACACTGTAAGTCCTCTTCAGACCCCTTATAATACCAATCTAAATGCTAGTATGTAAAAAAGTTACCAGAATCTATTAATTAGGGAATAATGACAAAAAGCATGTACATGTTCAATTCAGATACCATTTTTTCCCCAAATATATATATATATTGTCTGTTGTGGGGCTTGAACGATAGTCCTAGCATTGTCCCTGAGCTCTTCAGTTCAAGGTTGAGTGCTCTACCACTTGAGTCACAGCACCACTTCCAGTTTTCTGGTGGTTTATTGGAGATAAGAGTCTCATGGACTTTCCTGCCCAGGCTGGTTTGAGCCGTGATCCTCAGATCTCAGCCTCCTGAGTAGCTAAGATTACAGGCGTGAGCCACCAGCCTGGCTTTCCCCAAATATTTTTAATCCAGAAAGACAGATGGGCTCTGTTGTGGGGAGGGGGAAAGTAGCACACAAAACAAGAAGGGGTTGGGATGTACACATTTTATATCTACCAACCTTGCTATAGTTGGAATTAAAATGTTTTATTTAAAATAAAAAAAAAAAAAGAAGGGGTTGGGTGAACAAAAAGAAGGAGGTTGAATATTGTCAAAATAGTTTGCTTGCAATTATGAAAATAAAACAATCCAATCTGTTAAAGTTTTAGGAGGGAGGAAAGGGAGAGTAATAGAGGGGTGAGACTGATTGAATACATTGTATATACTATAGAAAAGTAATAATAAAATCCCTCCCTTCCTGAGCCAGATAGATACCAGTGGCTCCCACCTGTAATCCTAGCTACTTAGGAGGCCAAGATTTGAGGATCAAGGTTCAAAGTTATCTTGGCAGGAAGGTCCTTGAGACTTATCTCCAATGAAGCACAAAAGAAGCTGAAAAGTAGCACTGTGGCTCAAGTGGTAGAACACTAGCCTTGAACAAAAGGGTTCAGGGACAGTGCCCAAGCCCTGAGTTCAAGCTCCAGGACTGGCACAAGATGAATGAATGAATAAAAATCCTTCTTGTATAACTAATAAATCTGTGGGTTTTATTTATTTTTGTCAGTCATGGGGTTTGAACTCAGTTCCTGGGTGCTGTCCCTGAGCTGTTTTTGTTCAAGGCTAGTGATCTACCAAGTGAACCAAAGAGGCACTTCCAGTTTTCTGGAGATAAGAGTCTCATGGACTTTCCTGCTGGGGCTGGGTTTGAATCTTGATCCTCATATCTCAGCCTCCTGAATAGCTAGGATTACTGGCTTGAGCCACTGGCGCCCAGTGTAATCCATGTATTTTTTAATCCATAGTTGGATGTGTAGATCCAGAGGGCCAATGATACAGTCTAATGAAAGCCCTAGACCAGCATTTTTGCACCCACAAAGCATTGTTCTTATTCACCATTTTATTTGACATGGTCTATTGCTGAAAGGGAAGCATTTCTCAGTAGGGAAAAAGCATTTTTTACAAGGTTAAAAAAAGTCTGCTGAACTTCAAATGATTTTCTGAAAACAAAGTATTTGATAATTGTATCTACAAAATTCAAACTGTTATATGCATTAAAAATTGATTCCAGGGGCTGGGAATGTGACTTAGTGGTAAAATGTTTTCCTAGCATGGATGAAGCCTTGGGTTTGATTCCTCAGTACCACATAAACAGAAAAAGCTAGAGGTGGTGCTGTGGCTCAAATGGAAGAGTGCTTGAGCAAAAAAAGCTCAGGGACAGTGCCCAGGCCTGAGTTCAAGCCCCATGACTGGCAAAAAAAAAAAAAAGATTCTACATTATTCCCTGAAAAATGAATATAAACTTGAAAAATGGTACCGGAGCATAAACATCCATGTTTTAGTTGTAAATTCAACTGCCAGGTTTCTAATCTTTTTTTTTTTGTTGTTATTGTTGGTCATGGGGCTTGTACACTGTCCCTGACCACTTTTGTTCAAGGCCAGTGCTCTTCCACTTAGACCCACAGTGCCACCTCTGATTTTCTGGGTGTTAACTGGAGATAGAGTCTGCCCAAGCTGGCTTTGAACATAAGCCTCAGAGCTCAGCCTCCTGAGTAGCTAGGATTATAGGTGTGAGCCACCAGCACTCAGCTTCTACTTTTATAAATTCACTCTATTAACACATTAATGTAAAACAGTGCTAAAGGAAGAAAAAAATTGGCAGTAGTCTAGACGTAGAAAGAGGTAAATGCAGAGTTTATGTTTATAAAACAAGTAACGGGAGCTGGATACTGGTGACCAAACTGGGCAGAAAAATCTGTGAGACTTTATCTCCAATAAATTACCCCAAAAGCTAGGATTGGAGCTGCAGGGCTCAAGTGGTAGAGTGCTATCCTTGAGCGAAAGTTCAGGAACAGCATCCAGGTCCTGAGTTCATGCCCCAAGACTGAGGGCTGCACTGTAGCTCAGAGGTATTTTTCTGATATGTGTGAGGTCCTGGTTCCACCTCCCTCAATGGAAACAAAAGTTAACAATAACAACAATGAACAACTAGTTGAGTAGAGCCAAAAGCAAGACTTGTGATCCCTGAGCAACAGATGAGGAAGGGCTCTCACATACCTGTGAGTACTTCAGGACCTCCACACCAGCATTCTGCAGCTCCTCCGTGCAGTTGGAACTGATCATTGAATCAAAATTTCTAAGGACCTGCAGACAAGACAGGCAGAAGAGGAATGGAGGCAAAGAAATAAAAGTTGATTGAAGACATGCTACAAACTTCTCAAAGATAAAAAATAAAGACAGACATGCTACATGATGTGTAATATTTTCAAATTCAGTGTCAAAAATGTAAATGCAAGTATAGACAGTATTTCTTGTACTTTTCAATATATGTAAAAATTTTCACACTAAAAACTTAGAAAAATCTTTACAATATGTCCATAGTCAAGCAATTAATTTATATATTTGAATCAGATATTTTACATTCATTATATATTTTTAATATCTTGTATACAGTAGTTACATATTTTGTATTGTTTTCAGAATGTATTTTTTAATTGTTATTTTAAAGGCAGTGTACAGAGAGGTTACAGTTATGTAAGTCAGGCAAAGAGTACATTTCTTTTTGGACAATGTCACCCCTTCCACTGCTCTCTCCCAGTGTGCCCAACCTCAGTTTGTATAGTTCATTCTCAGCCTAGTGTCTAGTGAGTAGCACTGCTGCATCTGTTCACCCTATGTTCCTCTATTTCTCTGCCTCCCTTCAGCCTCCCTATTAGTTTGTTTTTGTTTCCCTGAGTGTTGTCATCTGAAAACAAAGAGTTCTTTCAGCATTTTTTGGCTAAGAGGTAAAAATATGTTGCAGGAAGAATGTACATTTCTAACTTTTTTTTTCTCCTAATTTTAATTTGTTTTCTTTTAGATTTCTTTTTTTTTGGCCAGTCCTGGGGTTTGAACTCAAGAGCCTGGGCACTGTCCTTGAGCCTCTCTGTGCTCAAGGCTAGTCTGTACCACTTGAGCCACAGTTTCACTTCTGGTTTTCTGGTGGTTAATTGGAGATGAGTCTCACGGATTTTCTTGCCTAGGCTGGCTTCAAACCTTGATCCTCAGATCACAGCCTCCTGAGTAGCTAGGATTATAGGTGTGAGCCATCCATGCCAGGCTATTACTAATATTTTTTAGGTTCAAACAACCCAATATTTTTATCTTAATAAAACATCAGTGCATGTATGTATAATATAGCATATGTTTATGTGTATACATATATATGTGTGTATATGTATGTCTGTGTGTGTATGGATATGGCATACTAGAAACTTGAGAGAGATTTCAGTACTGAATCATCCTTCTTCTTAGGTCTTGCTTGTATTGCAAACAGAGTTACAATAAATATTCTATTTTCCTATGCCACCACTATGTGTCTGTATTACATTTGACTTTTTTTTTTTATCAACTCCTGTTTTATTTAAGTTAAAAAAAATGAAGAATCAACCTTCAGGACTCTCTAACTTCCTATTCCTCTCCTTCCAGGTCTAGGGAACAAAACTCCTCTGCCTCTGTTTAGTATCTGGGGCCAGCCTTTCCTGTGAAATGATCCACGGGAAGTGGCTCATGTCTGTAATCCTAGCTATTCAGGGGGCTGAGATCTGAAGATTGCGGTTCAAAGTCAGCCCTGGCAGGAAAGTCCCTGAGACTCTTATCTCCAATAAACCACCAGAAAACTGAAAGTGGTGCTGTGGCTTAAGCAGTAGAGCACTAGCCTTGAGCTGAAGGTCTCGGGACAGCGCTCAGTCCCAGAGTTCAAGCCTCATGACTGACAAAAAAAAAAAAAAAAAGGAAGGAAAGGAAGGAAAGAAAGAAAGAAAGAAAGAAAGAAAGAAAGAAAGAAAGAAAGAAAGAAAGAAAGAAAGAAAGAGAAAAAGGAAAAAAGTTAAGGACAGGGAAGGGAGAGGCCTGGACTTACCTTATCGTGCCGTATCATGAGTGATGTCTTGGAGCCGAGGGCAGACAGGATGCCAGCTATCTCCACAGCAATGTAGCCTGCACCCACGATGACACTGCGGCTGAAGAGCAGACAGTTAACATTTTTAAATAAATTGACTTTGAAATAATTTTAGGTTTGTGAACAAGTTGCAAAGATAATATGAGATTTCCTTTCTGCTCTTTGCTCAGTTTCCCCTTATAGCCATAGTACATTTGTCAAAACTAGAAACTGGCATTAGTACCTTATTACTGACTGATTTTTTCAGTCATCTCCTTTATTCTACCTCTCAAGATACAATCTCCTAAGCTAGGAATATGGCTTAGTGGTAGAGTGCTTGCCTAGCATGCATGAAGCCCTGGGTTCAATTCTTCAGTACCATATAAACAGAAAAAGCCAGTCACAGTAGTACTGTGACTCAAGTGGTAGAGTGCTAGCCTTGAACAAAAGCAGCTCAGGAACAGTGCCCAGGCCCTCAGTTCAAGCCCCAAGACTGGTTTTTAAAAAAATGCAATTTCCTTTTCTGTCCAAACACCACATTGCAGTTTTATTTATTGTTGGTGTCAGTTCTGGGATTTGGATTCAAGGCCTGAGCACTGTCCTTGAGTTTTTGTGTTCAAAGCTACTGCTCTACCACTTGAGCCATGGCTTTACTTCTAGCTTTTTTCCTGGTTAATCACAGCCTTCCTGCTGGGCTGGCTTTAAATTGCAAATCTTCACATTGCAGCCTCCTGAGTAGCTAGGATTTTAGGCATGAGCCATCAGTACCAACATTGCAGTTTTAAATAGGAAATATTCCTTTGTAGATAGTGTGTATGTGTGTATATATATTCGTGTATATACATGTATACACACATAGTTTTAGGTGCAAGGATTATTGCTCAAAGAATCATTTCTAGTTTCAACAGTTTTTGTATCTTCTCAGGAGAAATAAAGGGAAGGAACTTTTAAAGCAAAATATAACCTGGTTTGTAGCTCAAGCTGTAATCCTGGATAGTTGGGAGGTAATGATCAGGGGATCACAGTTTGAAGCTAGTCTAGGCCAAAAAAAAAGGACACTATCAGAGGCATACACCTATGGTCCCAGCAACCTAGTGGAAGCATAAATAGGAAGTTTTAGTCTAGGCTGGACCCCAACATAAAATTGAGACCTTATGGAAAAAATAACCAGTGTAGGAAAGGGCTGATACAGTGGCTCAAGTGATGTAACACTCTGAACAAAGTCCAGAGTTCAAACCTCAGTACCATCAAAATTTTATATGTACATATATTTGTGTGTGTGTGTGTGTGTGGTGTTAGGTATATGATATTCCTGCCTAAGCACTCCTCCCAAGGAGTAGAATTACAGATGTGAACCACCCTACCTAGTTATTTCATTGTTGACTGGTTGAGATCTTTAGGAGATAAGAGACCTGCTATGTGGCTTGGGCTAGCCTCATATTTCTAGGCCCAGTTGTTTCCTCTGCCTCAGCCTCCAGGCACATACCACCACACCCAGCTCAAATACTCATAAAGAACAATGCCAGCTCAATTCATTTTCATTTCATGTTCCGAAGTCTTTTGTTTATAACTTACACAAATTCATTCCTTAAGCTTGTATTCATGTTAGTAAGTTTATTAAATGATTTTAAAATAGCTAATGGACATACTATAACTGGATAGTGGGTGAGTCTAGACTATGTCACCTAAGTGTTGTGAATCATGACCGCATTTCTGGATGCATGCTCATGCGTGTTGCACCACTCAACCCTGAAACTAAACAGTTCAGGAAGAAGGTAGGGGAAGGAAAGCTGTTCTCTTAATGCATTTCCATGCTCTCACAGACAACCTAAGAAGGCCAGATACTCTTCTCAGAACTTTTCAAAGTCAGAAGACTGCGTAGTTTGAAGACCTTTATGGGACTTTTTTTTCTTCTTCCAGTTGTGGAACTTGAACTCATGGCCTGGCACTATTCCTAAATTCTTTTGCTCAAGCCTAGCACTCTACCACTTTGAACTATAGCACCACTTCTGGTTATCTGGGGGTTAACTGGAGATAAGAGTCTCAACAATTTTCCTGCCCAGGCTGGCTGTGAACCTGTGATCCTCAGATCTCAGCCTCCTGAGGAGCTAGGATTATGAGCATGAGTCATCAGTGCCCCACTTCATGGGCAGTTTCACTGAAGATTTATGAAGCTGGAAAACAGCTTTCTTGTCTTGTTACCTGTATAGGGTTCTGGGTGAATTAAGGTCAAGGTACAGGCATGACTCATTACACACTGAAAAATCCCAGAGAGCTTTTCTTGTAAAAGCTTTGCTTAGAAGTTCACACAGGCTTGGCAACAGGCACAGAACAGGTAGCAGATTAAACAATACTAATTCCAGAGGACAACATACATAGAGAGAGGCCAGATTCTAAGGCTCTAGGTAGCTCTTACTGTTCCTCTCTTGCCATGAATGAAAGGAGGATCTCTCTAATCCCAAAGCCTGCAGTGTGCAGCACCTTCAAATGACGGAGATGATCTTATTACCATTTCCACCTCTATAAATCTAGATTCATGCCAAAAATTTTATTAAGACAATTACACACTAAGAATAATGTCAGTCAGGTCCATGGTGTATACTCAGGAGGCTGAGATCTGAGGATAAAGTTTCAAAGCCAGCCTGGACAGATACTGAATTATTTCCAATTTAGCAGCAAAAAGCTGGACACTGAGACCTGGTTTAAGTGGTAGAGCATCAGCTGTGAGTAAAAAAACCAAGTGTAGAGCACATGGCTCTGAGTTCAAGTCCCAGTGACAGAGACTTATAAAGGCTCTTCTCTACTAACCGCTTTGGAAAACCCAGAATTACAGAATTACAGCAGTTACTTTAGACACATCCCTTGATGACAATCAAGCTGATTTGAGTTCTAAATACTTTGCAACATCCTCTGACCAAAAAAAAAAAAAAAAGAGGGGCTGGGAAGGTGGCTCAGTGGTAGAGGGCTTGCCTTGCATGCATGAGGCCCTGGGTTCAATTCCTGAGCACCATGTAAGCAGAAAAACCCAGAAGTGGCACTGCAGCTCAAGTGGTAGAGCGCCAGCCTTAAGTTGAAGAGCTGAGGTACAGCATCCAGGTCCAGAGTTTAGGCCCCATGACCAACAACAACAAAAAAAGAGGTAGGACAGGGCTGGGAAGGTGGCTCAGTGGTAGAGTGCTTGCCTTGCATGCATGAGGCCCTGGGTTCGATTCCTCAGCACCACATAAGCAAAAAGAAAAAAGCTGGAGGTGGCGCTGTGGCTCAAGTGGTAGAGCGCTAGCCTTGAGCTGAAGAGCTGAGGGACGGCGCCCAGGCCCAGAGTTCAGGTACCACAACCGGACCCAAAAAAAAAAAAGAGGTAGGACAGTTAAAAGTTCCAACAAATGTTAGAAGGAAGAAATGTTACTGGGTATAGTACCCACATTCCCAGCAACTCAGGCTAAGATGGGAGGATCACTTGAGTACATGGGTTCATTACCAGCCTGAGCAACCTAGTCTCAAAATGCTATGGTTCAAGTGGTAGAGAGCCAACTTTAAGTTAAAAAGCTCACAATGTCCAGGCCCCAAGTTCAAGCCCCAGAATGGGCACACACATGTACATATACACGAAAACAGCTGGTGATGGTGGTTTACACAGTAATCCGAGCTGCTCAAGAGGCTGTGCTCTGAGGATCCAGGTTTGAAGTTAATTAGGGCAGGAATGTCCAGGTTTGAAGTTAATTAGGGCAGGAATGTCAGAAAGACTCTAATGTCCAATTAACCACCAAAAAGCCAAACGGGAACAGAGTTGTAGCTCAAGTAGTATAGTACTAGCCTCGAGTGATGAAGCTAAGGAACAACCTCAGTACTGGCACCGATGCACGCACACACACATGCATGTGCGTGCTTACACACACAAATAGGAAAAAGGAAGAAAAAGAATGAAAAGGAGGAAAAAAGAACAGACAGGCAAGGTAGAAAGGAATAAAGATTCCTAGAATGCATCTTTGAGGCCAAGTCTACTTACCCAGGCAGTTCTTCTAGCTGAAAAAATCCATCACTGGTTATTCCCAGGCTGGCACCTATGTAGATAAACACAATACAGATCAGATAAGACTGCTTATCTTGTTAAATAAGCACAATATTTTATGCAAGAACCAAACACTTTCACAATCAATACACTCTTTTTGCTAAAGTCTCCACTTTAGAAGCTGCCAACCAAGACTTCCTTGAGCGAATGTTGTAAAATTTTCTCTCAAAACAGTAGCAGTGAAGGCTAAATGTCTAATTTCTCTAAAGGATCAAGATTTTTTTTACCTCTCATGAATAGACTCTTGCATGGCTCTGTTATGTCCTGAACCCTAAATGTAGGAAGGAAGCTATTAGCTGAGCCTTGGCCCTCTTTTGACTTTTTCTTTTCTTCAAAAATTTCATCTAAACTGTGGTGGACATCCAAATGAACAGTTCCAGTTTTGTTTTGTTTTGTTTTCCCTCAAATTCCAGTTCCATATATTTAATTGTTCTGTGGAGCAATTCTACTTTGATTCAAACTCAGCACAGGTGAATATCTTTCATATTAAGTGTTTAGGGGCATAGTACTTGAAACTTCTTCTTTGATTTGGAATATTTGCAAATACATGATAAGGTATCACATTTTGAACTTTCAGGTGAGAGCTGCTCAGCCTATATACTTAAAATTAAACCTTATCTTCCAAATCACAACCTCTCTCCATTTCAATAAAAGGAACCACCTTCTCCCAGTAATCTGGACAAGGCCTGGGTTGACAATCTGATTCCTTTTCCACCCATTATTAAAACACATCACTTACTAAGTATGGAGTATTTTTATCCTATCTAAGCACTATGATTATAAGCTCAGCTTCATCTCAGAGGTGACAAGACTATTTTTTATAAATGTGTCTTGGAGCCAACGATACAGTACCCGATCCCTCATCTTCTGTCTTTTGTAGGCCTTGGTGCTATAGAATACATTCTCAGAAACCATTAGAACTGGACTGTGACATTTCCATCCATCACATTCCTGGTGCAAATAGTAATTCAGAGGCATATTCCTATCCCCTGAAATACTTGCAGCAGTTTTCTAACTAGTTTCTATCCATTATGTTTCTCTGTTTCTAGTCACTGGCAGGCTCCTTTCTAAAATTTACACTTTAGATTTTTGGCACTGAAGCAATAATTACTTGTCATAGTCACCATACATTTAGAGATTTCTCTCTGGATTCATGAATCTCAAGAATTTGGCACCAGCACCTTACTGCACTGTTGGTGGGAGTGTAAACTTGTTCAGCCACTTTGGAAAGTAGTATGGAGTTTCCTCAAAAGACTCCACATAGAGCTCCCCTATGACCCAGCAATCCCACTTTTGTGCATTTACCCAAATGTTCACAAAAAAGACCATACTAAAGCTACCAGCACGACTATGTTCATTGCAGCATTATTTACTATAGCTAAGATATGGAACCAACCCAGATGCCCCTCAGTAGATGAATGGAACAAGAAAATGTGGTATATCTAACACAATGGAATTCTATGCCTCCATCAGAAAGAATGACATTGCCCCATTTGCTAGGAAATGGAAAGGCGTGGAAAAAATTATATTAAGTGAAGTACGCCAGGCCCAAAGAAACATAGGTCCTATGGTTTCCCTTATTTGCAATATCTAGTGTATGTCTGAGTCAAGCAGAAAAGATCAGATAAGTTGCTGTTAGGGAAATGAATCCTAAGATATGTATTCAAATTTTTTTTTGTTCTTTCATGCGATTGTTTCTAACACATTTATAAGATTATTTCTTTGTTGCTTTGTATGTCCCTCCCCCACAGTATAACCCCTGCTTTCACTGTATTTGATGTCGGTATAATTTGTGGAGGGGAAGGGGATACAGGTGGACCCATTGAAACAATGAGATGTACAAGTCGTTATGTCGAAAACGAACTTTACAACTTTGGTGCGGGGAGGTGGGGGAAGATTGAGTTGGGGGGGCGGGGGGAGGATGGGATGGAAAGGGGAAACAAAGGAGGAGGCAACAATGCTTGATAAGAAATGTACTCATTATCTTGCTCATGTAATTGTAACCCCTCTGTACAGTATTTTCACAATTTAAAAAAAAAAGAATTTGGCACCAGCTCAATTCCAATTACTAGTTAAAGCAATTGCTTCAAGAATTTCGGGATTATAGAGAAAATGAGTGAGGGTAAATAAGATGGAAGTCTTCATATGAGTATACCAAAATAGAACAATGTTCTCTGCTGAAACTGTTTGAAGAAGGGGGAAGTGAGGGGATGAGTTTGATTGGAATATATTGTATTGAACACCCCCGCCTGTACAACTATCATATGCTGATAAATATCTTAAATGAAAAAAATTTAAAAGCCCCCCCCAAAATTCAGTGCTAGAAAAGTTGGATGGAGCAAGGCTTGGTGGTATACGCCTGTAGTCCTAGTGTCTAGGAGGCTGAGGCAGCAGGATCACAGGTTTGATGTCTGACACATGCTAGATAGGTGTTCTCCCACTGAGCTTCATGCCCAAATGATTATTGGGTTTCTAAGTATCCTATTATAATATACACCTATGACCTTTTATCAGTTTCAGAAAGATACAAACTAGAGTATGCTATATACCATTCTACCTTTTCCCTTTTGTTTACAGTAAATCAGTAAATCTCAGAGACCGGTATTACTAAGACTGCTTATATTTAATATTCTCAACTAAATTTTAAATTATTTGAGAACTGTATGCCCTCATCTTTTTCAGTGGCTGACCTTTATCTTTGGAGGTTATGACCCTTTTAAGATCTGATGACCAATTTATAGTTTTTCTCTCTAGAGAGAAGTGCCTCAATGCACACTCATCCATATACATTCAGGTGGTCATGGGCTCTACAAAGCCACCAAGAATATGAAAGACATCTAAATGATGCCATAAAGACTTTGTAATTTCTCTGGGGAAAACATCACAAGCAATCTTTCTTTCTTCTGGACAATATTTCTTTCTTTTCTTTTCTTTCCTTTCCCCTTCCTTCCTTCCTTCCTTTCTTTCTTCTTGGTGCTGGGGTTTGAACTCAGGGCCTGAGTGTGGGTGCTAATACTGAGCTTTATGCTTAAGACTAGTGCTCTACCTCCTTGAGTTATGTCTCCACTTCTGGCTTTTGGGTAGTTAAATGGAGATAGTAGTATCTTGGACTTTCCTGCCCAGGCTGGCTTCAAACCAAGATCTTCAAATCTCAGCTTCTTCAGTAGCTAGGATTACAGGTATGAGTCTGGTGGGACAATATTTCTTATGAGAGAATATGGCAGACTGTTGGAATGTTAATGGTTCATCGCTAAGCCTTAGCTCCTAAGGGTATAAAATGTAAGGAAGGGCCAGGGATGTAGCTGTTCTCAAATAGAAATGGGTCAGGGATGTAGTGGTTCTCAAACAGAAATAGAAAAAAATAAATAAAAAAGAATGAGGGGCTGGGAAGCTGGCTCAGTGGTAGAATGCTTGCCTTGTATACATGAGGCCCTAGGTTCGATTCCCCAGCACCACATAAGCAGAAAAAGCTGGAAGTGGTGCTGTGGCTCCAGTGGTAGAGCACTAGCCTTGGGCTGAAGAGCTGAGGGACAGTGCCCAGGCCCAGAGTTCAAGTCCCACAACAGACCAAAAAAAAAAAAAAAAGAGAGAGAGAGAGATTAAATATGACCATCCCTGAGGATCTTTACTAATTTTATAATTTTCTATATAAGACCAAAATACAGACATTTAAAAAAAGGCTTAGCCAAGCACTCAGGCTTGAGTGACTCAAGCCTGAAATCACAGTTAGGGTATCATAGTTAGGCCAGCTCAAACAAAAACAAAGTTCTCACAGGGTGTTCTTGCCAGGCAATGGTGGTTCAGATCTGAGGATTATGGCTTTGATACCAACCCAGACAGGAATGCCTGTGAGACGCTTATCTCACATTAATCACCACAAAGACAGAAGCAGAGCTATGGTTCAAGTGGTAGAGTGATAGCCTTGAACACAAAAGCTCAGGGACAGTGCTCAGGCCCTATGTTTAAGAGAGAGGCCAGAGACACACACAGAAAAGTTCTCAGACTCCTTCTCAATAAATGTCTGGATGTAATGGCATGTGCTTGTCATCTTAGCAAGATGAGAAAGCACAAATGGGAGGATCAAAATCCTTGGCATAAAGCAAGACCCGATCTCAAAAACAACTAATACAAGCTAACTGCCAGTGGCTTATGCCTGTAATCCTAGCTAATCTAGAAGCTGAAATCTAGAAAAGATTTAAATTCCATTCCCAAGATAATCAGAAAAGACCACAGTGGAGGTATAGCTCAAGTGGTAGATGCCAGTTCAGAAAACTATCAAAATAAAAATAAAAACATGAACTAGGGGATAACATATGTCAGAGTATGTGCCTATAACATGCAAAGCCCTAGATTAAATCCTAAATACCACAAAAATAAAAAGGTTTATTCAGGTAGCTAGGTAAGCTATACCTATGTAAGATTTCTCTCTCTTGAACAGTTAATGTATCATGCCTTATACATAAATCTTTCTTTATCCCAACATTAATTACCACTTAGAGCCAGTTAAATTTATGTTCCACAGAAACCTTCTCTCATGACCTTTCTCAATGGAAAATTGGACTGGGCATATCCCATGGTATAACTTGTAAGGCTGAATGCACAGCAAACCCCTCCTGACCAGTGTTTATGAAAAATGGCATTAGAAGACTCACCAGGGATCTGGCTCTCATCAGGATGCGAGGGCTTGCCACCTGTGGCGATCAGGATGTGAGGAGCGGTGTATTTTTTCCCATTGACCTCAACCATGGGCTGGGGACCATCTGTGAATGCTGCATGGCCATGGATGATTTCTATGTGGGACTGGAGAAGGAATGCCAACAGGATCAGCATGCTGTTCAGGTACAACAGAAATACTCAACACATTTCAGCTCTTATACTTCTCCACTCAAGATTTTGAATCTGGGCTTGCAGATGCCAAGGCAATTCTGCTGCTCACATTTCTATAGAACTGTTATCTCGTAACTGGTGTTGAGGTGAGGGGTTGCTATTAGATGCCAAAGTACAAAATTAGAAGAAAGTACTATCAAAACCCAGAGGGCAAGAATTACATGGAAGAAAAAAAAAATCTCTAACTCCAAGAGATCAGGGAGAAAGTCTTCCTTACTTACAATGGAGAGAGAAAATGATGTGCTGGGGAGAGAAAGAAGGATGAAAAAGACAAAGTATAAGAATGAAAATAATAAAATAAGAAATAATCCAGCCAAAGGAGAGAGATGCAAAGCTTCACAATAGTGAAGTTCAATGTAGTGACAAGGAGATCTCAGGTGTGGACTTATTTTTGTTTTGTTTTTTGTCATCTGCTGCCCAAGGGCTCAATGGGGGTTCTGCTGGCAAGCTTCTGCCAGCATGTGTCTTGGCATGCAAACATGAGCCACTGACAAGGATAACAGAACCATGGAAATAGTATTGCATAAGGGACGGGAATGTTTCTACATTTTGCAACATGTTTGGTTCTGAACAGAGCTATTTCCTTCTTCCTGAGCACCACGCTAGTCTTGCTCCTGCAGGTACATGGTTTAAACAACTGAATTAAGATCAGTGCCAAAACCACCAGCCTCCAGAATGACCTTTCTTCCAGTAATGAGTTCTTGTGAGGTGCTTAAACAACAAAAAGGTGTGGGCTGAATGATAACAGAACAGGGGATAATTTGGGGGAAGATTTTTCATTTCCTAGAATGTAAGACAGAAACTGTTCTTTTGCTCTACAGAATTTCTAGACCAACTGTACTTCTTTTACTATAAGCCTACTACATTCCAAGACTTGTAGGTTGTTTTTGTTTTTGCACTAGGGCTTGAACTGGACACTGTTCCTAAGCATTTCTGCTCAAGGCTAGCACTCTACCACTTGTGCCACACTTCAGGCTTTTCTGTGGTTAACTGGAGTTAAGAATCTCATATAGTTTCCTGCCCAGGCTGATTTCAAACCTTAATCCTTAGATCTCAGCCTAAGTAGCTAGTATTACAGGTATAAGCGACAGTGCCTGGCTCTTTTTGTTGTTGTTGTTGGTTGTGGGTTTGAACTCTGGGCCTGGATGCTGTCCGTCAGCTTTTCAGCTCAAGGCAAGAGCTCTACACTTTGAGCCACAGCACCACTTCCAGTTTTCTGATGATTAACTGGAGATGAGTCTCATAGACTTTCCTGCCCATGCTGGCTTTGAACCATGATCCTCAGATCTCAGCCTCCGAAGTAGCTAGGATTATGGGTGTGAGTCACCAGCACCAGCTCTATCTTTTTTTAATAGTGATTTCTTGGGCCGGGAAGATGGCTCAGTGATAGAGTACTTGCCTCACATGCATGAGGCCCTGGATTTGATTTCTCAGCACCACATAAACAGAAAAAGCCAGAAGTGGCACTGTGGCTCAAGTGGTAGAGCTCTTGCCTTGACCTGAAAAGCTGAAGGACAGTGCTCAGGCCCAGAGTTCAAGCCCTACGACAGACCAAAACAAAAAAAAAAATAGTGACTTCTTAAAAATTGTTATGACTTCTTTTGCAGAAGACTTCTAGCTTGCACCATTTTAATTTATTATTATTATTTTTTTTTGTCGGTAATGGGGCCTGAACTCTAGGCCTGGGCGTTGTCCCTCAGTTCTTCTACCACTTGAGCCACAGCACCACTTCCAGCTTTTTCTGCCTATGTGGTGCTAAGGAATCGAACCCAGGGTCTCATACATGCAAGGCAAGCACTCTACCACTGTGCCATCTTCCCAGCCCTAGCTTGCACCATTTTATTTTTACTGTTTAGATTTCTATTTTATCCTTAAGTAGTTGTACAAACTACTTAATGTTGCAATTCAACATGTTTTGTGTCACACATTTCATTATTCTTCCTCCTCACCATTTTTTTTAAAGTTCATATGGTAGGGGCTGGGAATGTGGCCTAGTGGTAGAATGCTTGCCTAGCATGCATAAAGCCCTTGGTTCGATTCCTCAGTACCACATAAAAAGAAAAGGCTGGAATTGGTGCTGTGGCTCAAGGGGTAGAGTGCTAGCCTTAAGCAAATGAAGCTCAGGGACAGTGCTCAGGCCCCGAGTTCAAGACCTACGACTAGTAAAAAAAAAAAAAAAAAAAAGTTCGTATGGGAGCTAAACACAAGTCTGTTAATACCAATAATAGTGCATACAGGTATGTAGGCCTCTATATTTACCCCCCTCCTCCCCGGAACTGGAGTTTAAGGCCAGAAAATATACTCTAAAGACTAAATGCAATGAATGATGAGTCAATATAAAAGAGCTAGGTACCCTAAAGGACCCAAAAAACTCCACCCCCAAACTCCTAGAGCTGATCAACCTCTTCGGAAAAGCAGCAGGATACAAAAATTAACACACAAAAATCAGTAGCCTTTCTGTTTGTTTTGTTTTTCTTGGGTCTGGTCGTGGGGCCTGAACTCTGGGCCTGGGCGCTGTCCCTCAGCTCTTCAGCTCAAGGCTAGTGCTCTACCACTTGAGCCACAGCGCCACTTCCAGCTTGTTTTTCTTTTTGCTTATGTGGTGCTGAGGAATTGAACCCAGGGCCTCAGGCATGCAAGGCAAGCGCTCAACCACTGAGCCACCTTCCCAGCCCGTCAGTAGCCTTTCTGTATGGCCAACAATATACAACCAGAAAGGGAAATCATGAAAACAACCCCATTTGTAATAGCCTCAAATAACAACAACAACAACACTCTCAGGAATTAACCTACCCAAAGATGTAAAAGACCTTTATAGAGAAAACTGTAAAAATCTAAAGAAAGAAATCAAAGAGCCAGGCGCCAGTGGTTCATGCCTTTAATACTAGTTACTCAGGAGGCTGAGATCTGAGGATTCAAGCCCCATGACTGACCAAAAAAAAAAAAAAAAAAATCAAAGAGAATATCAGGAAATGGAAAGAAGTTCCATGCTCATGGATAGGTAGAATCAATATTGCAAAAATGGGCACACTGCCAAAAATGGTATACAAATTCAATGCAATCCCCATGTAAATCCCAATGATGTTTTTTTGTTTGTTTGTTTGTTTTTTGTCTGTCGTGGGGCTTGCACTCTAGGCCTGGGCCCTGTCCCTCAGCTTTTCAACTCAAGGCTAGTGCTGTCCCACTTGAGCCACTGCGCCACTTCTGGTTTTCTGGTGGTTTAATGGAGATAAGAGTCTCATGGAAGCCAGGCACTGGTGGCTCACGCCTGTAATCCTAGCTACAGAGGCTGAGATCTGAGGATCTCCGTTCAAAGCCAGCCTGGGCAGGAAAGACTGTGAGACTCTCATCTCCAATAAACCACTAGTAAACTGGAAGTGGTGCTGTGGCTCAAGTGGTAGAGCTCCCGCCTTGAGCTGAAGAGCACAGGGACAGTGCCCAAGCCCAGAGTTCAAGCCCCACAACCAACAACAACAACAACAACAAAAGAGTCTCATGGACTTTCCTGCCCAGGCTGGCTTTGAACCACAAACTTCAGATCTCAGCCTCCTGAGTAGCTAGGATTACAGGCATGAGCCACTAGTGCCCGGCCCAATGACGTTCTTTACTGAGATAAAAAAACAGTCATTTGATATTTGACAAAGAAGCCAAAGACCTAACATTGGAAAAAAACAAAGCCAATTCAACAATTGGTGTTGGGAAAACTGGGCAGCCATATGCAGAAAACTGAAAGTGGATCCCTGTTTGTTACCATGCACTAATATCAATTCAAAGTGTATCAAAGACCTCAACATCAGACCTGAAACTCTGAAACTACTACATGAGAGAGGAGGAGAGACAATAAAACTTATAGGTACAGGAAGGAACTTCCTGAATAGAGTTCCAGGGCACAACAGATAGAAGAGAGAATTGACAAGTGGGACTACATTAAGATAAAAAATTTTCTGCACAGCTAAGGACATACTTACTGAAGTAAAAAGATAGCCAGGGCTGGGAAGGTGGCTCAGTGGTAGAGTGCTTGCCTTGCATGCCTGAAGGAGGCCCTGGGTTCAATTCCTCTGCACCACATAAGCAGAAAAAGCCAGAAGTGGTACTGTGGCTCAAGTGGTAGAGTGCTACCCTCGAGCTGAAGAGTTGAGGGACAGCGCCCAGACCCAGAGTTCAAGCCCCACAAAAAAAAAAAAAAAAAGGCCAACCAATTTAGAAAAGATTTTTACCAGCAATCCATCAGACAAAGGCCTACTATCCAATATATACAAGGAGCACAAGAAAGTAACCCCTCCCAAACTTAAGACACCAATTACTAAATGACAAGGGAGCTAAAGAGAGACTTCTCAGAAAAACAGGACAAAATGGCAAAGAGATTCATGAGGAAATGCTCGTTATCCTTGGCCATGAAGGAAATGCAAATCAAAACAACCCTGAGATATTAAACTGGCCAACATTTTGAATTCTAGTAACAACAAATACTGGCTAGGATGGGGAGAAAAGGAACCCTACTGCGCTGCTGGTGGGAATGTAAACTAGTATAACCACTCTGGAAAGCAGTCTGTAGGCTCCGCAAAAAAACTAAACTCAGACTTTCCCTATGACCCAGCCATACCACTTCATCTACCCTGGGAATCACAAGCCAGGATATAATAAGGACACCTGCACATCCATGTTCATTGCCTCACTATTCACCATAGCCAAGATATGGAAACAACACAAATGCCCCACAAAAGATGAGTGGGTCCAAAATATGTTGTATCTATATATGATGGAATTTCACACAGCCATTAGAAGGAATAATGTCATTTGCAGGGAAATAGCTGGAACTAGAACAAATTATGTTAAGTGAAGTAAGCTAAGATCAAAGAGACAAATGGGGGATGTTCTCCCTGATATAAGGAAGTTAGATCTAAAATGCACTGCGACATGACAAATTACAGAGGATTCTAGATACTCACATACAGTGAGACCAAAAGAGGAGAGTCTTAGGAGAGAATCACAGATGTGCAATATGCAAGTGGCTCTTTGTACGTATGTAAAATAATATACATACTGAAACACACTTCAAAGATATGGAAACAAAGGACTTTTTTCTTAATTTGTGTTTTGTTTTTCTGATGACTGTATTCTTTTTTTTGATCTGTAGTGGGGCTTGAACTCTGGGCATGGGCACTGTCTAAGCTCTTCAGCTCAAGGTGAGCGCTCTACCACTTGAGCCACAGTGCCACTTCTGATGACTGTATTCTTTACCTCATATACGGTGTACTCACGTGCACATCTGTGAGAGGGTGAGGTAGGGCACAGCATCTGAGGAAAAAGGTTCAAGTGCAGCAATGGAATGCACTGGAAATTGATGAAAGTGAACTATGCAAATTATGGGTAGAGATGGGAGGGAGGGAATGGGAGAGAATGAGGGAACAGATGACACTATGCATAAAGAAATACACTTATTACCTGATGTACGTTAATATAATCCCACTGTATATCACCTCTAAAACAACAATAAATTTTAAAAATTTGGGAGGCCAAGCTCTAGAGGATATAAGCCAGGCTAGGAAGAAAAATCTGAGAGACTTGAACTTCAAAGTAACTATCAAAAGCAGCACTGGAGGTATGGTTTGGGTAGTAGAATGTCAATCAAGAAAGCGATCTGATGCCGGGCGCTGGTGTAATCCTAGCTACTCAGGAGGCTGAGATCTGAGGATCGCGGTTCAAAGCCAGCCCGGGCAGGAGAGACTGTGAGACTCCTATCTCCAATAAACCACCAGAAAACCGGAAGTGGCGCTGTGGCTCAAGTGGTAGAGCGCTCGCCTTGAGCTGAAGAGCTGAGGGACAGCGCCCAGGCCCAGAATTCAAGCCCCATGACCGACAAAAAAAAAAAAAAAAAAAAAGAAAGCGATCTGGGAAAACACAGGCTCTGAGTTCAAATCTTAGTAAGCAATAATAAAAGCATATGAAGTGAGCCATCTTTAGAAGTAACTCCCCTCAAAATCTGGCTTATAAACATGCTGCTAGTAAGATGTAATAAAGTATCTATTATCATCTACACATAAAGACAAATGAGAAGGAGGTGGGACAGATGCAATCCAAGGACAGCTGGATGATTTACCATTTTTCCAGCACAGTTGCAGGTGAGAAAGGTGGGGCATCAAAGCCTCAGGAGAACAGAAGTCAACATGTTTTCTGGAGGCAAACACTAGCTAGTTTTGCTTTTTTTTTTTTTTGCCAGTGCCAGGGCCTGGGCACTGTCCCTCAGATTCTTTTGCTCAAGGCTAGCACTCTACCACTTGAGCCACAGAGCCATTTCCAGCTTTTTCTGTTTATACAGGAATCAAACCCAGGGCTTCTTGTGTGCTAGGCAAGCACTCCACCACAAAGCCACCTTCCCAGCCTTAGCTAGTATTCTGGATCAGACCTCATTCACTTAATTCCTGAATCATAATTCGGTCTCCTTTGTAGATGTAGCCACCAAGGATGAAGCTGTTCTGAGAAATAACAATGGCAGGTTTTTCAGCCAGACAATGCTCCTCATTTGGATTAGTCCACTGACATCCTGGCATATAAATCAATCTCCCATGTGTTCTATTTGTTTGGTTTTTTTTTTGTCGGTTGTGGGGCCTGAACTCTGGGCCTGGGCGCTGTCCCCCAGCTCTTCAGCTGTAAACCAGAGCTCTACCACTTGAGCCTCAGTCCCACTTCCGGCCTTTTCTGCTTATGTAGTACTGAGGAATTGAACCCAGGGCCTCATGTATGCAAGGCAAGCACTCTACCACTGAGCCACTTTCCCAGCCCCATATGTTCTATTTGTGAATTAAGACTTGGGTCTACGATCCTCAGTACATAACATCAATTTCCCACAGTTAAGAGACTAGGTTACCAGATCAGAGGCTTTTGATGTTGCAGGCAATAAAGGAAATACAAATCAAAACAACAGAGATTCCATCTCACTCCAAGAAGATTGGCTAGCATCAAGAATATGAACAACTATAGCCAGGGACTGGTGGCTCATGCCTGTAACCCTAGCTACTGAAGAGGATGAGATCTGAGGATTGTGGTTCAAAGCCAGCTCGGGGAAGGAAAGTCCATGAGACTCTCATCTCCAATAAACTACCCGAAAACCAGAAGTGGCACTGTGGCTCAAGTGGTAGAGTACTAGCATTGAGCTGAAGAGCTGAGGAACAGCGCCCAGGCCCAGAGTTCAAGCCCCAGGACCAACCAAAAAAAAAAAAAAGTGAACAATTATGCTAGGTGCTGATGGCTTATGCCTGAAATTCTAGCTACTCAGGAGACTGAGATCTGAGGATCATGGTTCAAAGCCAGCATAGGCAGGAAAGTCTGTTAAGACTCTTATCTCCAATTAACTACCAGAAAACAGGAGTGGCGCTATGGCTCAGAGTGGTACAGAGCTAACCTTGGGCAAAAGAGTTCAAGGACAGTGCCCAGGTACTGAGTTCAACATCCACTACTGAAACAAGAAAAAAAAAAAAAAAAAAGAATATCAACAATAACAGATGATGAGTGGGGATGTGGGGAAAAGGAACCACATTGCACTACTGACAGGAATGCAAACTAATACAGCCACTCTGGAAGATGGTTTGGAAATTCCTCAAAAAACTAAACATAGGGGGCTGGGAAGGTGGCTCAGTGGTAGAGCGCTTGCCTTGCATGCATGAGGCCCTGGGTTCGATTCCCCAGCACCACATAAGCAAAAAGAAAAAAAAGCTGGAAGTGGTGCTGTGGTTCAAGTGGTAGAGCACTAGCCTTGAGCTGAGGAGCTGAAGGACAGCACCCAGGCCCAGAGTTCAGGCCCCAGAATCGGACCAAAATAAATAAATAAATAAATAAACATAGAACTAAGAAAGATAAAAACACGTTATAATGGGCTGGGAGGGTGGCTCAGTGGTAGAGCACTTGCTTTGCATGCTTGAGGCCCTGGGTTCGATTCCTCAGCACCACATAAGCAAAAAAGAAAAAAGCCAGAAGTGGTGCTGTGGCTCAAGTGGTAGAGCGCTAGCCTTGAGCTGAAGAGCTGAGGGACAGCGCCCCGGCCCAAAGTTCAGGCCCCATGATCGGACCAAAAAAAAAACCAAAAAACAAAAAACTAAACATAGAACTACACTACACCATGAGCCAGCCATACCACTTTTGGACATCTACCCAGAACATTACAAGCCAGGAAGTTATAGAAACAGCCCAGATGTCCCACATTAGATGAGTGGATCAGAAAAATATGGTACCTATATACAATGGAATTTTACTCATCTGTAGAAACAATTATGTCATGTGCTGGGAAATGGATGGACCTAGAACAAATCATGTTAAGTGAAGTAAATCAGGCTCGGAGGGACAAATGGTGCATGTTTTCTCTTGTGTGGAAACTAGATTGAAATACAACTATGTATGATAACATATACAGGGTTCAGTGCATTTATACACAAACAAACTGATCAAAGGAATATACTTAAGGAAGAATCTGAAGCTGTGACTTTTCTGAACAATTAATGAATGTGGGTGCAACAGCACCCATACCTTGAGTTTAAGCCCAGGCCTTGAATAAAAAAAAAAATAAAAAATCATGGAAACAAATCAAAGACCACATTTTCATCTGGTCAGGCATGGTTGTATACTCCAGTAGTGCAAACCTCCTTTTCCAAGTTCAAAACCTAGTATACACACCTTGGTTAGATTATTTTGATAGATGGTGTTCAGCCGGCTCACATAGGCATCTCGCTTTTCCTTTATAACACTGTAATGAAATCTGAGTCAGTAGTCAGAAAAAGGATTTTCCTATTTTAGTTAATAAGCAGGACACCTTTCCTGAGCTTTCCTAACTGTCGACATAAAAGAAGTCAGCAAAATGTCTCTGAAAACAGTTCTGTGTCCAACTGCTTTCCCACGTGTTTAGACTCTATTCCTCTACATGGAGAAGGCTCAGTTGGCATCCATAATAAGTAAGCCTTTTTCTACATAGGAAAACAATGGGAGCTGCTTTGGCATGATACCTAGTATATGGTGGCCACTCAGGAAATTTATTTGTTGAAAAAAGGTATAGATTTGCTTAATTTTTTTTTAAGTTTGATGGCCTCAGAAGTTTATGACAAAGTTATTAGATTAGAATATATATACAGAAGCTGGTTGCCGGTGGCTTATGCCTGTAATCCTAGCTACTCAGGAAGCTGAGATCTGAGGATAACGGTACAAAGCCAGACCGGGCAGGAAAGTCCTTGAGACTCTTATCTCTAATAAACCACTAGAAAACCAGAAGTGGCACTGTGGCTCAAGCAGTAGAGCATTTGCCTTGAGCTGAAGAGCACAGGGACAGTGCCCAAGCCCAGAGTTGAAGCCCCACAAGCGACCAAAAAATAAAAAAAATTAAAAAAAAAGAATATGTATACAGTAGAAGTTTTCTTTGTCATAAAGATGTACTAGTTCCTGTATCCAGTTACTTAGGCATGTACCTTTGATTTGTTTCTACTTTGTTATTTTTTTTTAAATGCTTTTAAGGGTCTGGGAAGTTGGCTGAGTGATAGAGTGCTTGCCTCCCATGCATGAAG
Source organism: Dipodomys spectabilis (assembly GCF_019054845.1). Classification (NCBI taxonomy): domain Eukaryota; kingdom Metazoa; phylum Chordata; class Mammalia; order Rodentia; family Heteromyidae; genus Dipodomys; species Dipodomys spectabilis. The sequence goes on along the minus strand of NW_024870686.1, from coordinate 6,641,033 downwards.
CCCTGGGTTCTATTCCTCAGCACCACATAAGCAGAAAAAGCTGGAAGTGGCACTATGGCTCCAGTGGTAGAGCACTAGCCTTGAGCTGAAGAGCTGAGGGATAGTGCCCAGGCCCAGAGTTCAGGCCCCATGACTGACAAAACAAAAACAAAAACAAAAAAAACAAACAAAAGAATGCTTTTAAGCCTGGTGCTGGTGGCTCATACCTATAATCCTAGCTACTCAGGAGGCTGAGATCTGAGGATGGCTATTCAAAGCATGACTCTGATCTCCAATTAACTACCAAAAATTGGGAGTAGAGCTGTGGCTCAAAGTGGCAGAAGCTAGAATTGAGTAAAAAATAGCTCCATGACAGCATCTAGGCCCTGAATTCAAGCCCTACAACTGACCTGTACATCTCACAGCACTAAAAGCATGAAAGACTAAGGTCTGCTACAACATAGACAAACCCTTGACAATTTTACACTAAGTGAATTCAAGCAGGAATGGAAAATATTATATCATTCTATTTCTGTTAAGTATCTAGCATAGGTTAAGTCACAAAGACAGAAATAAAATGGAGTTATCAGGGCTTAGGCGAGAGTTATTGCTTAATGCATACAGAGTTCCTGTTTGAGACTGGGGAGAAGTTCTGGCTGCCCAACACTGTGAATACACTCAGTGCCACCGAACTGTACACTTAAAAATGTCTGAAACCAGGGCTGAGAAGGTGACTCAGTGGTAGGGCGCTTGCCTTGCATGCCTGAGGCCCTGGGTTCAATTCCTCAGCACCACATAAACAGAAAAAAAAAGCCAGAAGTGGTGCTATGGCTCAAGTGGTAGAGCGCTAGCCTTGAGCTGAAGAGCTGAGGGACAGTGTCCAGGCCCAGAGTTCAGACCCCACAACCGGACCCAAAAAAAAAAAAAAATGTCTGAAACTATAAATTTTGTGGTGTGTGTGACTTTAACAGGAGTGAGAGAGAATAAATCCAGGGCTTTGTACATCATACACAGGAATTCTACCACTGAGCTATATCCCCAGTCCTATGTTGTACATTTTTACCACAGTAATACCCTCTGAAAAGTTTATGGCTAGGTTATGAAAATACCTATCATTATAAATTGAACCTCTTAACACTTACCGCCAATTGAATTTTCCTTCACAGCTCTGAAATCCATAATCAACGTGATCATGCATAAATTCAGAGTGGACAGCTGTGTTCCACATTACCTGTAAAAGAAGTATAAACGGTCATGCTGAACATAAATCATGAGTATATTCAAACTCTGTAACTGCAGATAAAAATACCCTGAAATTAAAAAAAAAAAAAAATCTATGGGAGGAGGGAAAGTGGGAGAAAACAAGGGAAGGGGTAACAATGTTCAACAAGAAATGTACTTAGTATCTTACATATTTAAATGTAATCCCCCTGTAAATCATCTTGACAATAAAATTTTTTTTTTAAATCTGAACACATTGAAGCCAAATTTAGAAATATGACCAGATTAATTTTACTAGGAGGCTTCTGAAATAATGGGCAAAATTACATCTACTATTAAACTACCTTGATTATAGAGCAGAATATTATAGGCCACAGTCATTCCTTTAAAATTGTTATTGTTTACATTCCTATTTTCAATTTTATATTCTTTTCTTCAATACTAGGAATTGAACTTAGGGCTTCACACTCGCTAGACAAGTACTTAAAATTTAGATTTCTGTTAGCCTTGCTCTTTTTGGTTCAATTTCAGGAAACTGGGGAATCTGCAACTCTACAGGAAAGTAATATAAAAGAAAAACTCTATCCAGGTGCCAGTGGCTCATGCTTGTAATCCTAGCTACTCTGGAGGCTAAGATCAGAGGATCACAGTTCAAAGCCAGCCCAAGCAGGAAAGTCCGTGGGATTCTTTTCTCCAATTAACCATCAGAAAACAGTGGCTCAAAGTGGTAAAGTGCTAGCTTTGAGTGCAAAATCTCAGGGACACTCCCAGGCCCTGAGTCCAAGCCCTACAACTGACCAAAAAAAAAAGTTTAAGTTTACACTCCTATTATAAAGTCAGAGCCAGGCACCGGTGGCTCATGCCTGTAATCCTAGCTACTCAGGAAGCTGAGACCTGAGGATCACAGTTCAAAGCCAGCCCGGGCAGGAAAGTCCGTGAGACTCTTATCTCCAATAAACCACTAGAAAACTGGAAGTAGTGCTGTGGCTCAAGCAGTAGAGCACTCGTCTTGGGCTGAAGAGCTGAGGGACAGCACCCAAGCCCAGAGTTCAAGCCCTATGACCAACCAAAAAATTAAAAAAATAAAGTCAGTAATAATGAACCTCTTATAAGGCTATAGGTAATGAGATATATGCAATGTAAAGGTTGGACATACCTCATGTGGAATGCAGCCTACACTCTGTAAAGGTCTTTTTCTGCCAACTGATCTTTAAGATAACAAGATTCAAATTGAAATCCTGAACTCCAGATAACAAACTACCAATTTTCTCTGCCAGACAAACTTTAGACTCCATTGGTAACCAGTGTAAAATGCTTTATAAATGTCTTTTTATACCTAAGATCACTGAATTGTTAACTCTAATTTTTTTTTTGGTTGTTGTTGTTCCTTTACTTTTTTTCAGTCAAAGACATATCCCTCAGGCTGGCCTCACTTAAAATTTCCTGCCTCAGCCAGTGGTTCATGCAGGAGATTGAAGATCTAAGATCATAGTTCCATGCTACCTTGGGTAAGAATTGTTTTTGTTTTTTTTTTTTTTGGGTCAGTCATAAGGCTTGAACTCTGGGCCTGGGCACTGTCCCTTAGCTCTTGAGCTCAAGGCTAACACTCTACCACTTGAGCCACAGCACCATTTCAGGTTTTCTGATGGTTTATTGGAGATAAGAGTCTCATGGACTTTCCTGCCTAGGCTGGCTTTAACTGCAATCCTCAGATCTCAGCCTCCTGAGTAGCCAGGATTACAGGTGGGAGCCACCAGCATCTGGCTCCAGCGTTATTTTTTAAATGACATAATACTAATCAATACTAAATTACCACAATTGGTTTAAAGGACACACACTACCTTATAACTAATCTATATATGTCACACATCCATAATTTCGTGACTCCAAGCAAAATAGATACCAAATCTAGAACTAAGAGCTGGGAGTATAGTTCAAAGATAAGCTTCTTGCTTAGAATGTGAGAGGAAATAGGAAACTCAGTAACTAAAGATCAAAAAAAGCCCATGTCAAGGCCTTCACATCAAAAGACATTAAGAAATACCAACAACGGCTGGGTGCCAGTGGCTCATGCCTGTAATCCTGGCTACTCAGGAGGCTAAGATCTGAGGATCGAGGTTCAAAGCCAGCCCGGGCAGGAAAGTCCTTGAGACTCTTATCTCTAATAAACCACTAGAAAACCAGAAGTGGTGCTGTGGCTCAAGGGTAGAACGTTTGCCATAAGCTGAAGAGCTGAGGGACAGCGCCCAGGTCCAGAGTTCAAGCCCCACGACTGACAAAAAGAAAAAGAAAAAGAAAAAGAAATATCAACAAAACCCATCTTATTATTTAAGCGACTCTTAGTTAGGGTCTCAGTTATTTTTTCAAATGACGTATTTGGAAACAGCCTTATTCTGATCATGATTTATCAAATATGAAAAAGGAGCATAGAAAGAAGAAATAAAAATATCTACCTTTTTGGGTACACATCCAACATTCACCTAGAAAAAAAGGAAAAAATAGTTTAAGAATAGTAAACTCTACCTGACTTATGTAACTGTAACCCCTCTGTATAGCACCTTTATAATAAGTTTTTAAAAAATATTAAACTCAAACCGTCGAACACATTTGCATAAATAAATCCCAAACATCAATAAGTTTAAAATCACAATGAACTGGATTCTATAGTTATAGTCTGATTCTTTTATCATAGAATTGGAAAAGAACATTATTTTCCTTATGTGGTGACATAGAAAAGTTTTACTTACCACCATTTGCTCAAGAAAAGTTGTGAGAGGGCTGGGAAGGTGGCTCAGTGATAGAGCGCTTGCCTTGCATGCATGGGGCCCTGGGTTCGATTCCTCAGCACCACATAAGCAAAAAGAAAAAAGCCAGAAGTGGCGCTGTGGCTCAAGTGGTAGAGTGCTCGCCTTGAGCTGAAGAGCTGAGGGACAGCGCCCAGGCCCAGAGTTCAGTCCCCAGGACCGGACCCAAAAAAAAAAAAAAAAAAAAAATTGTGTGGGATGGTCCTTAACAGTGAAAATCTGTTATTCCTCCAGTCCCAAGCATCAATACTCATCCTTCTATGAAGCTTCACATGGACCAAAAATTTGCCTCTTGGCCTTCTAGCAACCGATACACAATAGAAAACAGTTATAAAATTTTAGAAGTCTACCAGATATTTAGGAAAAAGTTTATATGGCAAGAGAGCACAGAATTCCTCCCAAGGACGTCTTTATAAACTACAGGATACAATCTTAACTTTTTTTGGGGGGTGGGGCCTGAACTCGACCTGGGCGCTGTCCCTCAGCTCTTCAGCTCAAGGCTAGTGCTCTACCACTTGAGCCATAGCACCAATTCCAGCTTTTTCTGCTTATGTTGTGCTGAGGAATCGAACCCTGGGCCTCATGCACGCAAGGAAGCACTCTACCACCTTCCCAGCCCCTACAATCTGCACATTTTTTTTTTTAATTTAATTTAATTTGTGAACATACTGTACAGAGGGGTTACAATTACATGGGCAGGATAATGCGTACATTTCTTACCAAGCATTGCAGCCTCCTCCTTTGTTTACCCTTCACCTCCCTTCCCAGTCTCCCCCCTCCCCCCCAATTCCCCCCCCCTACACCGACGTTGTAAAGCTCGTTTTGGACATGACAACTTGTACTTCTCATTGTTGCAACAGGTCCCCCTGTATCCTTAAACAACTGGTTTTTCCCCATCTCCTCCACAAGTTATATTGACATCAAATACAGTGAAAGCGGGGGTTATACTGTGGGGGAGGGACATACAAAGCAACAAAGAGATAATCTTATAAATGCGTTAGAAACACATGCATGAAAGAAACAAACATTAAAATACATATCTAAGGGTACATTTTCCTGACATCACATTATCTGACCTTTCAATCTGCACATTTTTGTGCACTTCTTTTATTTTTATTTCCATCATTTCCTTCTTTTGTGTCTTTTTTCCCCTTCAGAAACTACATTAAGCAGGAAGTCTTGATTACAAGGCTTCCAATGTGAGTAATATATCTGGACTTCACTAAACAGGTTAAGTTGCTCCCTTAGGGTTACCCTACCCTAAGGGAGCAACTGTTTGCATAAGGAAAATTAGATTGATCTCACTTTTTTTTTTTTTTTTGCTGGTCCTAGGTTTGAACTCTGGGCTTAGATGTTGTCCCTGATCTTTTGTGCTCAAGGCTAGCACTCCACCACTTGAACCACAGTTCCATTTCTGGCCTTTTCTGGTTAACTGTAGATAAGAGCCTCACAGGCTGGGCACTGGTGGCTCACGCCTGTAATCCTTGCTAGCTACTCAGGAGGCTGAGATCTGAGGATTGCAGTTCAAAGCCAGCCTGGGAAGGAAAGTACATGAGACTCTTATCTCCAATAAACCATCAGAAAACCTGAAATGGTGCTGTGGCTCAAGTAGTAGAGCGCTAGCCTTGAGCTGAAGAGCTGAGGGGCAGGGCCTGGTCCCAGAGTTCAAGCCCCATGATCAACAACAACAACAACAAAAAGAGCCTCACAGACTTTCCTGCATGGGCTGGCTTCCAACCTTGATCCTTAGATCCCAGACTCCTGAGTAGCTAGGATTACAGGCATGAGCCATCAGCACCAGGTTAAATTTAGTTTTAGCCAGTCTCGATGCTAGAACTCAGGGCCTGGGTACTGTCCCTGAGTTTCTTTGGCTCAAGGCTAACACTCTACCACTTGAGCCACAGCACTACTTCCTCACTTTTTTTGAAGGGGAATTTATAGATCCCCTAGCTGTCTAGACGTGTAATTTGATGTGTAAGTTAGATTTTCCTTTATCTTACGCCTACCAACTAGGAAGCACTGGTGATGGGTCCACTACAATAAAAGGTTATCAACTGTACCTAACTTACATATCCAGCCTGTTCATTCACTATCCATTGTCACAACAGTGTGACAGTATTTATATATTAATGGAAACTCATCAGAATTACAAAAGTATAAATTATGTGTCATGGGACTAGGATGCTGAGTTAGTAATTTGAGAAAACCCAAATACACATTATACTCTTAAAAGCCAATGAGGCTGGTTGCTGGTGGCTCATGCCTTAGCATGAGTAGTCTTAGCTACTTTGGAGGCTGAGATCTGAGGATAGTGGTTTGAAGCCAGCATGGACATTAAGTCTGCGAGACTCATGTTGCCAATTAATCATACACACACACACACACACACACACACACACACACACACACACACACACACACACACACACACACACACACAAGCTACATGGAGCAGTAACCAAAGTGGTAGAGCATTAGCTGTGAGCAAAAAAGCACAAGGATAGCTCCAAGACCAGTTCAAGCCCCAATACTGGCACACAAAATAAATAAATAAAATTAAAAAGAATCTTCTAGTGATATTATACCCATCTTAGTTTGGGTAAATATACCCTGCAATGTCTATACAATAACAAAATTACTTAATGACAAATTAGCCAGTTCTGGAGACATGGCTCAAGTAAGTGGTAGAGTGCCTGCCAAGAGCCAAAAAGCCAAACAGGAGTGACAGGCCTAGAGCTGAAGCCCCAGTATTAAACTGTATCTACTCATCCTCCTGTCACCCTTTCTAAGTTCTCAGGAGCCTCTGAAAGTACCTCAAAAAGTCACAAAGCACAATAATGTTCTGAACCACTCTCCCCTATCACCAACTCACTCCTCACGTGTATCTGAAATTATTTTTATTGACTGATTGATTGACTGATTGTTGGTCGTGGGCCTGAACTCTGGGCCTGGGCGCTGTCCCTCAGCTCTTGAGCTCAAGGCGAGTGCTCTACCACTTGAGCCACAGTACCACTTCTGGCCTTTTCAGCTTATGTGGTGCTAAGGAATCAAACCCAGGGGCTCATGCATGCAAGGCAAGCACTCTACCACTGAGCCACCTTCCCAGCACCTGAAATTATTTTTAACTTATTTAAGACAATTTTTTTTTTAAAGCTTGGAATCAGTTTCAATGTAGCCTGACTTATACTAGAGTCAGTAGATGACAAACTCTGGTTTCCTTTTTGGAAGTTTCTGCCTTTTGGGCTCCTAATTCTTTTTTCTTGTCTCTGTTTTATTAACTTGGGAGTCATTCCTTTGTTCTGAAGAATGGCTTAAGCAGCCATTTGTGCCTAGCATTATGCAAGGTAAAGCACTATATAATCCCGGCTCTCCTGAAGTCTCCTTCTAGCCAGGGAGATGGAGCTTAACCAAGGTACCAATTAAAGGGGCAATGACAAGTATCACTGCAGCCTCTAAAATCCCAGAGCACTGATCCAGAAGTCAGACAGAGAGGGTGGTGAAAACTGGGACCTAGGCAGGGTTGGGGATGTCAGAAAATGCCATGCACCTCAGGGCCTGGGGACATGGTTTAAAGAAAGGCTGTGACGCTGGACACTTGTGACTCACACCGGTAATCCTGGCTACTCAGGAGGCTGAGATCTGAGGATCACGGTTTGAAGCCAGCCTGGACAAGCAGTAGTAGAGTGCTAGCCTTAAGCAAAAAGAATGTCATGGACAGCACCCTGGCCCAAGTTCAAGCCTGAGGAAAGGGCTCACACAAAGAAAAAAGGAAAAAAAAAAAGAAAAAAGAAAAGCAGTAACACCAAAATATCACTTGTCCCATTTAGGCAGCTCTTAGAAATAGGCCTTCAGGGGAGTCTGACAGTTTTAGAAACCAAGTTCCCAGCACGTTGGAAGGAATGAATTCATATGTAATTACCTTCCAAGCTGAGGAAACAGGGGTAGAAAGCTATGCTCATTCCTTCCTCTGGTAGCTTCTTCTTCCCCCTAGCTAATGTGTGCCTGAGGTTCACAGACAAGGACCTTGCACCCACCAGTCTGGCTCTGGGCTCTCCCACTCAATGGCTGTAAGTGGCTAAATTTCTAATTCTGAGTGGTTTCCCACTACATATGATATAGGAGATTTTGAGAAGATCAGCGATCATTTATAAACAATGCTGATTTCGAATTTATCATTCACATATATATGCATTTATATATGAGTATACACATGCATATATGAATGCATCAACTTATTCTTTTAGTATACATAAGCACATAAGTGTGTGTGTGTATCCTGGGTTCCTACTATGTGCAAGACACTGTTTTAATTGATACCTCAGAATTGCATCTGCAGTCTCCTGGCTACCTGTGTGGGAAGAGAGGAGCTTATCTGAAACACAGATCAACTGAGTACCAAGAAAACTTGCCTCCCAGGCTCTGTACTAGGTTTTCAAGGTCCTGGCTTCCCAGAGGTGCACACAGCTAGGAAACCCCAGGTGAAAGATACTTTTTTTTTTCTAGTAAAGATGTTATACAGAGGGTTATAGCTACATCAACAAGGTAATGACTACATTTCTTGTTGGGCATTGTTGAAAGATACTTTCTACCTGGCAAATTCTGACACAGAAACTCCAGCCTTCAGGTGAGCATTAACCAATAACAGCCAAATTCCTTGCATTCTTATAGCTCAGTCTCTCTCCTGCCCACCTAAGGCTTGCCAGGCAGGCATTCTACCACTTGAGTTATTCATCTAGACCTTTAGCTTTAATCATTTTTCAAGCAGGTTCTAACTTTCTGCCCATGCCAGACTGGATGGTGATCCTCTTATTTACACTTCCTATCTAGCCAGAATGACAGGCACACATGTCAGCATGTCCAGATTTTTTTATTGGTTGAAATGGGGTCTTGAAAACTTTTCTCCTGAGCTGCCTCAAACCACAATCCTCTCAATCTCCACCTCCTGAAGTAGTTAGGATTATAGGTGTAAATCACTAGGCCCGGCCTCAATCCCCCTTTCTACACTAATGATCCCTGTCTGAGGGCTTTGTTCCAACCCATGTGGTGTTGTAAATACTTCTACTTAGTGGTCCTGCCAGCACGGGCTCACAGTAAGGGCAGAGAACTCCTGAAGCAAAGGCAGAACATGTGAAGTTGGTGAAACTGGAGTCTTTTTTCCGAGGCTGGCCCCTTTACCTTTCAATCCTAAGGGAATCATTTTGCATAGATAGTACTGGGGGAAAATAAACCTTTATTCATTTGCAACTGTACCTGCTGATCCTGTAACCTGTGCTTTAGTAACAGAATTTCCTTCCTGTTTTCTCCAGTCCATCCCCCTACTAGAGTTGCCTATGGTTTCCTCTCCCTGACTTCCTTTTTATACCCTAAAAATGAGTGCCAGGCCATATGAAGAAGGAACACTTTAAAAATATGCTAGTCAGCCAATGGTTCACACCTGTAAATCTAGCTACTCAGGAGACTGAGATCTCAGGAGGATCGCAGTTCAAAGCTAGCCCAGGCAGGAATATCAGTGATCAAGTGGTAGAGCACTAGCCTTGAGCTGAAGAGCTCAGGGACAGCGCCCAGGCCTAGAGTTCAAGCCGCATGACCATCACACACACACACACACACACACACACACACACACACACACACACACACACACACACACACACACCCTAGCTATCTCTTAGAGAACAAAGCATTGGGGCTAGGCCTAGAGTTCAAGCCCCACGACCAACACACACACACATACGCATACGCACACACACACACACACACGCAATCTTTTAGAGAACAAAGCATTGGGGCTAGGCCTAGAGTTCAAGCCCCACAACCAACACACACACACACACACACACACACACACACACACACACACACACCCCTAGCTATCTCTTAGAGAACAAAGCATTGGGGCTAGGCCTAGAGTTCAAGCCCCACGACCAACACACACACACACACACACACACACACACACACACACACACACACACACACACACACACACACACACACCCCTAGCTATCTCTTAGAGAACAAAGCATTGGGGCTAGGCCTAGAGTTCAAGCCCCACGACCAACACACACACACACACACACACACACACACACACACACACACACACACACACGCAAAGCTATCTTTTAGAGAACAAAGCATTGGGGCTAGGAATGTGGCTTAGTGGTAGAGTGCTTGCCTAGCATGCATGAAGCCCTGGGTTTGATTCCTCAGTATCACATACAAAGAAAAAGCCACGGGCTGGGAAGGTGGCTCAGTGGTAGAGCGCTTGCCTTGCATGCCTGAGGTCCTGGGTTCGATTCCTCAGCACCACATAAGCAAAAAGAAAAAAGCCGGAAGTGGCGCTGTGGCTCAAGTGGTAGAGCACTAGCCTTGAGCTGAAGAGCTGAGGGACAGCGCCCAGGCCCAGAGTTCAGGCCCCATGACCGGACCCCCCCCAAAAAAAAAAAAAGCCAGAAGTGGCACTGTGGCTCAAGTGGTAGAGTGCTAGCCTTGAGCAGAAAAATGCTCAGGTCAGTGCCCAGGCTCTAAGTTCAAGCCCAGGACTGGCAAAAGAGAGAGAGAGAGAGAGAGAGAGAACAAGGCATTATGAATTCATCAACTCAAATGTAGGTAAAAACATATATCCATGTATTCAGATATATATGCATTTACATATAAATGTAATGTTTATTATTTACATATAAATGCCAATGTTTATTAGTATTCCCCTGTAAGTATTTCCATATCAGTTCTTCAATTTCTGTAACAAAGCAGTGTGCTACCACTTTTGCAAATCCTTCTAGGTGAGTCTTCCACCACTTGAGCCACATCCCTAGACCTTTACGATTTCTTCCAACAAAAAGAAACTCTAAGGGTTTCAGTTCTTTTCCTGGCTCTGAAGATTCATAGTAGTTTCTGAGGCAGACTGCAAAGCAATATTGTACTAAGATCCTAAACAAAGTCAATGAGCCAAAGTTCAATAACAGAAGTTGCCTACTACCAACAAGCCCTGCCCTTTACGATCACTCCTTTATTTGGCACATATGAATATAGCTGGCCCTATTTTATGAAATTCCAAATCCTCAGAAATAAATCAGAGTTGGTTTTTTCTTAAGGGACATCTGTCATTACTGAAGGAACTAATGACAGGGCTCTCTAAATTAAGTTCCTTTTAGTAAGCTGCATTTAGAAATAAATGCACATTCAAGTGTTATCAGGATACAGATGTCACAATATCAAAGTACACACTATCACTGCCAAGTTGGGCTATGATTTGCATGTTGCTAATTATTTGCAAATTCTATGAAGCATAATCCACAGAGTAGCTCACTTCTCAAGCCCATCATGTAGGTTCCTCGAGCTAGAATTGTGCAACACAAGTCATACTGACTTTGTGATCAAGTCTGTGCCACTCAATTGACCATTCCCCCAACTCATTGGCAAGGACTACTGAACACTTTGGGAACCATCCCTCCTGCCCATGGTCAGCAAGAACAGGGAAGCAAGTGCTGCTGCAGGCCCTGAGGCAAAGGAGCAGCAACTCAAAGCTAACTTTTCCACAAGCTGATTTTTTCTGCATGGGCAGAAAAATGAGCAACATACAAGAAGCTCTAATTCACTTTGGCTTTGAGCAAGCTTTGCATTGTTCTTTAGCCTACATATGATAATGAGGAAAACACTGATTTTTGCATTGGGGAAGATTTCCATGACTAAACTGGAACATTTTATATATTTTTCCAGCCTCAAAAATAATTTAGTTTCAGCTGGGCACCAGTAGCTCACGCCTGTAATCCTAGCTACTCCGGAGGCTGAGATCTGAGGCTGGTAGTTCAAAGCCAGCCAAAGCAGAACAGTCCCAGTGAGACTCATCTCCAAATAACCACTCAAAAACTAGAAGTGAAGCTGTGGTTTATAGTGACACAGAGCTAGCCTTGAGCAAAAGAGCTCAGGGACAGCACACAGACTGACCTCACACAGACTGACCCACAACTGACCTCCCCCCCTCAAAAAAGATTAGTTTCAGAAGACAAGGGATTATTTTTAATGAAATTCTTTTTTTTGTTGTTATTGTCAGTCGTGGGGCCTGAACTCTGGGACTGGGCCCTGTCCCTAGCTCTTCAGCTGAAGGCTAGCACTGTACCACTCGAGCCTCAGCCCCATTTCTGGCTTTTTCTGCTTATGTGGTACTGAGGAATCGAACCCAGGGCCTCATGCATGCAAGGCAAGCACTCTACCACTGAGCCATCTTCCCAGCCCTTTAATGAAATTCTAAGGGAAAAGAGGTATATGTGTGTATGTTACAGTACTGGGACTTGATCTCAGGGCTTGGGTGTTGTCCCTAAGCTTTTGTGTTCAAAGCTGGCACTTGAGCCACAACTTCACTTCCGGCTCTCTGGTGATTAATTGGAGATAGTCTCAGAAACTTTTCTGCCTGGGCTAGCTTTGAACCTCGATCCTGAGAGCTCATTAGTAGCTAGGATTACAGGTGTGAGCTACTGGTGCTGGGCCTCAATGCCTTTTTATTTTTTTAGTGCCAGTCCTGGGGCTTAAAGTGGCCAAGCTTATGTTATTACTCTCACTTTTTGGGGGGTCACACTTCCAGTCAGCTAGTTAATGGAGATGACATCTTACAAACTTCTCTGCCTGGGCTGACTTTAAATTGAGATCCTCTAGGATTATAGGCATGAGCTACCAGTGCCCAGCAAAGTCTAATCATTCTTTCTGTTGTTATTTTTGCTTTTTTCAGCCCTGGGACATTGAAATGCACTATTCTGAGGACAGAAATATCTGCTCTACTTGTCGCTACAATTTTAGCATCTAAAAACTCAGCTGGCACACAGAAAATGTTTAGTAACATGAATGAAGAAAAACTACACACACACACACACTAGCACTAGCACTACCTGAAAATGGCCACTGTGAAGGGAAGCCTCATTTGAACTTCCTATGAGAGTTCATAGCAACTGGCAAGATGTTTTAGGGCTGAAGTGGTAAAGCTCTTGCCTAGCATGTGCAAAGCCCTGGATTCTGCCCCCGCCCCTCAAGCACTGCAATAAACAAGATATGGTAATACATTTTACTTAGGAAAGAACTAGTTTGAGATTCTCTCTCTCTGTTTTTGAGACAAACTATTTATGTACCTCAGAGTGGCTTTGAACTAGAAATTCTGCTTTGGTTTGGGATTAGAGTGCTGAGATTACAGGCTGGACATCACCATGTCCAGTGAGAGCTACTCTGACTTCTATCTGGCCTTCCCAGGGGATATCTCTCAATAGTATTATTTGTAAGATAGCAATTTGGCGGGGGGAGACGGGGGTACGGGTAACTGGGCTTGAACTCGGGGCCCGCGCACTGTCCTGTCCCTGAGCTTCACTCAAGACTGGCATTCTATCCCCTGATCCATAGCTCTACTTCTGGCTTTTTGGTGGTTAAAGATGAGAGTTTTATGGACTTTCTTGTCTGGGCTGGCTTCCAACTGCAGTCCTCAGATCTCAGCTCCCTGAGTAGTTAGGATTACATACTTGTGGACCACCGGAGCCTGACTATAAGCTCACTTTTGTTGTATCATGAACTCAGGGCCTGGGCTCTGTCCCTGAGCCTCTATGGGCTTATAGCTAGTGGTCTACCACTTGAGACATAGTGCCACTTTTGGCTTTTTTTTGTATATGTGGTCTGAGGAATTGAACCTGGGGTTTCATGCATGCTAGGCACTCTATCACAGAGCCACATTCCCAGCCCAGGAAATCCATTTTTAAACCACAACCTACCCATCTGTCTCCTATCTCTATAGAGTAAGGGACACTCTGCTCTAATTAAAAAAAAAAAAAAAATATATATATATATATATATATATATATATCCAAAAAAAATTCATCTTCTAAAAGATAGTTCAAAAAGATATTCTCATTCCAGAACTCTTCCCCTGATACCCAGGTGGAAGGGAGAATTCCATCTCTTCTCTGAACTATTTTAATTAGTTATTATCTTCAAAGATTAAGCTTAAGTACCTCACTTTGGGATTCATGGTCTATGTTTGGTCCAAGATATTGTAAATTCACTGAAGGAAGAGACTTCTGTTTTACATTATTTGTATTACTTTGTCACTGATGCAATACTAGACCTGAATATATGAACGAATAAAGTGATGGAGCTCAACAGGCCTCAATTTCACATACATACTTGGAAATAACTGAACAAGAAGTCCATTATTACAGACCAAGCACCAGTGGCTCACATCTGTAATTCTAGATACTTAGGAAACTTAGATCTGAGGATCAAGGTTTGAAGTCAGCTGGAGGAGGAAAGTCTGTGAGACTATCATCTCTAATTAATCAGCAAAAAGCAGGAAGTGGAGCTGTGGTTCAAGTGTTACAATGTCAGCCTTGAATGAAATAGCTAATGGACAGCACCCAGGCCCTGAATTCAAGCCCTGTATCTGGTGAGGGTGCGCACACACTCATGCACACACAAAGTTCATTACTGTAACTACAGAATGGGAACAACATAAGTGGGGGCTGCACTCTAAAGGAAGTGCTTTACCATTTGAGCCACTTACTAGTTTGTTTTTCAGATAGGACTGTAAGCTCATTTTGCCCAGGCTGGCTTTGTACTTTGATCCTCCTAACTGCCTCCTCAGTAGCTAGGAGGTAACTGCAATCCAAAAGCTAAACACACCCATAATCTACCCATTGATTATATCTTCTCTAAAATTTGATGCAAATCTATACTCTTCCTTGTAATTCAGAAGCAAAAGCCCTAATGTAATGTCATTAGGGATTCCTCAAATGTTTAGCTGGAAATTAAAGCTGATGCTGGAGTGTTGGGGATAGTAGCTTAGAGGCAGAGTGCTTGCCTAGGTAGCATGTTCAAGGCCCTGGGTTTGATCCTGAAGATGGAAAGAAAAAAAGAAAAGAAAGAAAAAGCAGCTGCTGCAGAACAGCTCTGAGCTGCCTTTGCCTGCTCTCAAAAGCAGTATTCCTGCGCTCACTAGGAACTAGAAACAGACTGCTGCTTCTTTATTAAAAGGAAGGAGGAAGACAGAAAACTAAAGAGGCCAGAGGAGAAAAGTGATCGGTGTTGTCACGTTGAGGGGAGGGTGCGCCGGGTGGCACTTTCAGTCCACCTTCTTCAGACTTCCAGTCTTTCTGCAATCAAGTGTCAAAGTACAAGTCAATAAGTAATAGATTTTTCCTTTTTTCTCATCCCCATGTTCATTTTGAACGCAAGGAAATAAAAAAGAACCCTGAACAATGGAGTGAGCAGACATCTCTAGTTCATGTCATAAATGGCTACTGAGCAAGGTACACAAACATTGGAACCTATCCTTGCCCCTGAGTTCCCAATTTAGTATATCTTCTATTTTACTTTATCAGTCGTGGGGCTTGAACTCCGGGCCTGGGCACTGTCCGAGCTTTTTCCGCTTAAGGCTGCACTCTACCACTTTGTGCCACAGTGCTACTTCCATTTTTCTGATGGTTAATTGGAGATGAGAGTCTCAGACTTTCCTTCACGTGCTGGCTTCCAACTGCGATCCTCGGATCTCAGCCTCCTGAATACTTAGGATTACAGGTGTGAGCCACTTGTGCCTGACCGATTTAGTAATTTAAACATCAGTCTTCAAAGGAATTTACAGAACCTATCCCCAACCAATCCCAGGTTAGCCTTGGATTCAGTATCTTCATAGTCAGCATTCAGTACTTCACCCAAATCATGGAATAGAAAAAGGCCACAACATTAACATGGATACAAAACCTGTTTAAAAATGCCTAGTTTTCCAATCTCAGGATTTACCACCTTTTCTTTTCAGTATTAGAACAAGCAAAGCAAAAAAGCTCTTGAGAAGTCAGAACGGTAAACCTATCAAGACAAACCTTCAGTTCCCATCACTGGCTGCAATTCAAGATCACCTGCTGGGTTTCCCAAAACCCGGGCTGCACCTCCGACCAATGAAGTCGGAAAACCTGGAGGAGAACCGAGGCGCTGCCCCTCAACTCTTGTGGCGACTGAGAATGTGCAGCAAGCTGAGGACGACGGCTCTCAGTCCCTCTACCCTTGAAATGGACGCGAGAGGACCAGGCCCCCCTTCCTCCGAGCTCCCCCCGCCCCGCCCCTTGTACACAGGCCGCATGCAGTTTTCCCAGACGCAGCTCCGTGGATCTGCGTCCCCCCAGATGCAGCGAGGACTGCGTGTCCCACCTGGAGGAGGGGCCGGTGCAAGCGCTGCCTGCGGTTTAACAAGCTGGGCTTCCGTGACTAATGCACCTGCGCCGAGACCGCGGGCTCCGAGCCGAAGGCCCCGAGAAGCACCTTCCACGCGGCGTGGGCACGCGGCGGGAGGGGGTCGCGGCGGGGCCGGGGGGCAGGGAGAGAGCGGGGCTGTGCAGGCGGCGTGGCGGGGGACCCCCGCCCCCCCCCCCGGTACTCACGCAAGTGCCGCCCAGCTTGTGGCTCTCCACTACCGCGGCCCTGGCGCCCAGCTCCGCCGCCCGGCGCGCGCTGGCCAGTCCTCCCGAGCCGCCCCCGATCACCAGGTAGTCGAAGGAGGCCACGTCGCCGGGGGCCGGCGGCGGGTACTGCGGCTGCGGCTCCTGCTTGCACTCCATGGCGCGGGCGCGGGTGTGCGGGGCGCCGATGGGCGCGGGCGCGAGCAGCGGGAAGCGGGTGGAGGCGCGCGCCGCCCGCCGCAGGCTCGCGCTCAGCGCCCGAGGCAGCAGGGCCATGCGCGCGGAAGTGCGCGGCGGCGAGGGGGCGCGGCCGGGGCGGGCCCGGGGGCAGCGGGAGGGGGGCGCGGGGCGCGCGGGCGCAGCCTCACCGTGACTAAGCACCGGCCCGCGCGGGCAGGGGCGGGGCGGGGCGGCGGGCTCCCGGGGAGGCGGGGCCGAGCGGGCGGGTGGCCGTCTTTGCAGGCGCGTGGGGCGAGGCAGGGAAGCGGAACGGCGAGTCGGCTTTCGCCCAGCCTTCGGGCGCGGGCGGCCGCGCCAGCCTGGCCGTGACTGGGCTCCCCGGGCCCCGCGGGCAGGGCCGAGGCGAGGCCGCAGGGCCCGGGGAGGCGCGTGGGGCCAGTCATTCCCGAACCGGAGCCGGCGGCCTTTCAGGGAAGGGAAATTGGCCTTCGGTAGTTATGGAGGTGCAGGCTTCTTCCCAGTCCACCCGAGTCGCCGCCCGCAGCTACCCCTCTCCGGGAGCCGCGACCTCCTGGGCAACTGGGGTTCGGCCTTGGGTGCGCGCGCAGCCTCTGGGTCCTGAGTTGGCGCCGGGCTCGGTGGGTGGGCCTCTTTTTTGTTCAAGGCTAGCCTTTTGGTGGTTAATTGGGGGTCTCCCGGACGCTCCTGCCCGTGCAGGGTTTGCACTGCGATCCCCACATCTCAGCCTCCTGACACAGTAGGATCACAGGCCTAGTGAGCTACTGGCGCCCAGCATGGCAATTTGCATTTCTAACACACTTTCTGCTGCCTTCAGATGATTCTTAGTACCTCTGGTTTGAGAAACAGGAAAAAAAAAAAGCCAAATAGGGATTTTTTTTTTTTTTTTGGTGTGATTCATACATAAAACTGGGGGACACAAAAGCATCTTCCCAGGCTGAAGTAATAGATGAGGGCTGCCTTTGAAATTTCCACCTATGCTCAGCTTTGAACTTGTGTCCTGATAAACCAAAATCACAGGTCAGTACACAAGTCACAGGAACACAAGGTTGAGCTCACTTCAGGCAAGAACTGAAGGTTGGCCCCAGACCAGCCATGGCCAGTTGAGCACATTGAGGGCAATGGAAACTGCTGTACTGTATTAGAAGGAAATGCTATTTTTTTTTAAAGCTTTTCACCACTTATTAAAAGTAATGTGGAGACGGGTCCAGAGGCTCACATCTATAAACCTGTTCAGCAGGCTGAGATCTGAGGATCAGAGTTCAAAACTAGCCCAGGCAGGAAAGTCCGTACCTAAAAAAGCTGGAAGTAGAGCAGTAGGCTCAAGTGATGGAGCGTCAGCCTTTAGCATAAAAGCTCAGGGACAACCCAGGCTCTGAGTTCAAATCCCTAGGACTGGCAAAGCAAGGAAGGAAGGCTATGCAAAGCAATTTACTAATTGTTAAATAATAAAAGAATATATGACATTTTGTTAGTGTGATGGTAGTGGGGCTTGAACTTAGGGTCCTGCTTTTCACTCAAGGCTGGCACTCAACCACTTGAACCATGTCTTGACCACCAGTTCTGCTGGAGATAAGGATTTCAGGGACTTTCTGCCCTGGTTGGCTTTGATCCTCCATCTTCAGATCTCAGCCTCTTTTTTTTTTTTTTTAATTTAGTTTATTTATGTGGAACTGAGGAATTGAATCCAGGACCTCATGCATACCAGGCAAGCACTCTCAATAAGCCACACTCCCAGCCCCTCTAGCCTTTTGAGTAGCTAGGATTACAGGTGTGAGCCACAAGTGTCCTGCTAAGAGACCTTTATGACGTTTTATTTTTTTTTTTGAAGAAGACATAAACAGCGTTTATTACCTTGGTATATCATAGTGGTCTTGTTGTTGTTCCTTCACATTTAGGTGGTTTTGTCGCCCTCCCTCATCCCAGTCTGGCACCACAGTACATCCTTGAATGATTAGCCCAATGCAGCGACATACTTACTTCCATATCCCTGACACCATTCATTCACAAGGTCAAGGTTCTGGTCCACAGACACTCCCCAACAGGAAGTTCAGTGCTTGCCAAAAGGCCTCCCAGGATGGCTCTCTCCAACAAGATGCCGATGGAAAGCAGCAGCTTGTTGGTTGTTACTTTTCTGGACATTGAACGGAGAATCTTTCGACTCCTACTCAAATTTTCATTTGTGTTTACCAATCTGTTCTTGGTACCTTCCAACTGCTCTCGTTGCTCCCCTAGCTCTTCTATGATTTCTGTGCCAATCTGATCAGTCTCTGTGGCAATCCGATGAGAACACTCAAGACGTTGGGTGGCCTGTTCAGGCTCTCAGTGCCTTGTAGAAGCAATGCCCTCTGACTGTGTAGCCGATTCATACGTTCATTTTCTAAGGCATATGTGCCATCCTTTATGTCTCCTCGGCCCTCAGGTGTGGCTGTCAAAGGTGTGGGCCTCACCTCCCGATGGAGTTTGGCAAGGTCCTTCCGGTAGTTTCGTAGACATCATGGGGTTACGGAAAGACAGGGTTGCATATCGTAGTTCTTCCTCCATCTCTGCCAGCGTTTCATTTCATCAAAATCTCTGATTAACTTCTCTTCGGTCCCGGCTGTCCCCAGCTCGGGCACAGCTCGTAGGTCTTCATGGAAGATCTCAAGTGCTCTGCTCCGAGGAAGCTGCCGACGTGGCCATAATGCTGGGCGCGCTGAGGCAGCGGCTGCCCAGATGCCAGGTGCGGGGGCCCACGCCTCGTCCAGCGGTCAGCCGCCCAGTCTTGCAGCCATTACCGCCGGCGCCGCCGTGACATTTTAAAATGGTTAACCAAGCCATGAACCGGTGGCTCAGACCTATAATCCTAGTTACTCAGGAGGCTGCGATCTGAGGATCACAGCTGGAAACGTTTGGGCTAGGACAGTCAGTGAGACTCTTAACTCCAATTAACCACCAGAAAAACCAAAAGTGGCGCTGTGGCTCAAGTGGTAGAGTGCTCGCCTTGAGCTGAAGAGCTGAGGGACAGCGCCCAGGCCCAGAGTTCAGGGCCCATGACTGACAAAAATAAAAAAATTAATTACTTATGTACACAACATTCTAATATGTAAAATTTTTACTTACATATTATTTGGAAAAATGAGGAAAAAACAGCCGTGATTTCACCACGCTATAATAATCATTTTTCCTTGTTAGCACGTGTCAGTCTCTTTTTCCATTGGTTTCATTTCTAGAACTTTTTTGTTTGTCTTGGTGCTGGTCCTGGGGTTTGAACTACAGGCCTATGCATTGGCCCTGAGCTTTTGTGCTCATGTATAGCTCTACCACTTGAGCCACAGCTCCACTTCCAGCTTTTTTGGGGTTAATTGGAGATGTTCCTGCCGGGTTTGGCTATAAACTTCACTCCTCAAATCTCAGCTTTCTGATTAGTTAGGATTATATACATGAGCTACCAGCACCCAGGACTTTGTTTTTTGTTTTTTTTTTCCATCAGTCCTGGGCTTGAATTCAGGGCCTGGGACTGACCTTGGGCTTTCTTTTGCTCAAGGCTAGCACTCTACCACTTGAGCCACAGCACCACTTCTGGCTTTTTGTGTATGTGGTAATAAGGAATCGAACTCAGGACTTCATCATGCATGCTAGGCAAACACTCTACCACTAAGCCACATTCCATGCCCTAATAAGGTTGTTTATTTGTTGTTTGGCTTAAAAAAATTTTTTTTTGTCTTTTCTTTTTTGGTACTGGGGATCAAACCCAGGACATTGCACTAGCTAGGCAAGCACTTTGCCACTGAGCTACATCCCAGCCCGACTTGTTTTAAAACTGAGGGCTTCGTACTTGCCAGGCAGGTACCCTCATTACCTAAGCCACACTTCTAGCTCATTTTGCTTTCAGTATTTTTAAAATAGGGATTAATCTTGTGAATAGGTACTCATTTTGTGTCTAGGCATCTAGGCAACGCTGGATCTCTATTCATGCTTCCCACACATCTGGAATGACAGGTACATACCACTGCACTCAGCTTTTTACTAGGTGAGATGTGATTTCATCAACTTTTACCTGGGTCTGCCTGTTGATTATGGTATGAGCCACCACACCAAGCTAGCACTTTTTCTATTGCTTTTTTCCCTCAAGGTTAGTAATATACTAACTGAGTCACAGCTCCACTTCTGGCTTTTTTAATGGTTAATTGGAGATAAGACTGTCCTGCTTGGGCTGATTTTCAACCAAGATCTTCAGGTTTCAACCTCCTGAGTAGCTAGAACTGCAAGTGTGAGCCATTGGCACCTGGCTATCACTTTTGTTATCTTTCCTTAAAAAGTGAAAGCTGGGTACCAGTGCCTCATACCTGTAATTCCATGTACTTGGGAGCCTAAGAACTAGAGAATCATAGTTCTTGAAAAGCCAAGCTGGGGCTAGGAATGTGGCTCAGTGGCTTGCTTAGCATGCATGAAGCCCTCGGTTCCATTCCTCAGTACCACATAAACAGAAAAAGTCAGAAGTAGCTCTGTGGTTCAAGTGGTAGAATGCTAGCCTTGAGCAAAAGAAGCTCAGGGATGGTGTCCAGGCCCTGAGTTCAAGCCCCACCACTAACAAAACAAACAAAACCATTTACAGGGGCAGAATAGCCTTTGTTCCCAAAGTTTCACTTTTGTGAGGGATGTGTGGAAGTACAGGTCATTTAATTTGGGGCCTCATACTTGCTAGGCAGTGTGGATTGAGATTCCCCTATTTATGTTTCCTGTGTAGGTGGGATGACAAACATATACCATTACACCTAGTATTCACTGAGATGAGGTCATGCTTTTTGTACAGGTTGGTCTTGAACTTCAAATCTTCCAATCTCTGCCTCCATAGAACTCTGCCTACCAAGTATGTGGAATTACATGTGTGACCAACTGCTCCCAATCAAATAATTTTTTTTTTTTTTTTGTCAGTCATAGGGCTTAAACTCTGGGCCTATGTGCTGTCCCTCAGCTCTTCAGCTCAAGGCTAGCACTCTATCACTTGAGCCACAGTGACACTTCCAGTTTTCTGATGGTTTATTGGGGATTAAGAGTCTCACAGAGGCCGGGTGCCAGTGGCTCATGCCTGTATTCCTAGCTACTCAGGAGGCTGAGATCTGAGGATCACATTCAAAGTCAGCCTGAGCAGGAAACTCCGTGAGACTCTTATCTCCAATAAAGCACTAGAAAACCAGAAGTGGCGTTGTGGCTCAAGCCTTGAGCTGAAGAGCACAAGGACGGTGCCCAAGCCCAGAGTTCAAGCCCCATGACCAACAACAACAAAAAAAAAGAGTCTCACAGACTTTCCTGATCAGGATGGTTTGAGCTGCAATCCTCCGATCTCAGTCTCCTGAGTAGCTAGGATTACTGGCCTGAGCCACTGACTCCCAGCAATCTACCTTTTTTTATACATTAAAAATAGACTGAGCTGGGTGCTGTAATCCTAGCTAATAAGGAGGCTGAGATCTGAGGGTCACAGTTTGATGCCAGTTGGGGCAGGAAAGTCTGTGAAACTTTTTTTTTTTTTTTGGCCAGTCCTGGGGCTTGAACTCAGGGCCTAGGCACTGTCCCTGAGCTTCTTTTTTGCTCAAGGCTAGCATTCTATCACTTGAGTCACTTCTGACCTTATCTATGTATGTGGTACTGAGGAATCAAACCCAGGGCTTCATGCATGCTAGGCAAGCACTGTACCATTAAGTCATATTTCCAGCCTCCATGAAACTCTTATCTCCAATCAACCATTTGAAAACTGGAAGTAGTATCGTGCCCTAAAGTGGTAGAGTGCTAGCCTTGAATGGAAGAGCTCAGGGATAGTGCCTAGGCACTGAGTTCCAGCCATATCACTTACAAAAATAAATAAAAAAATAAAAATAAATTAAAAAAAAATCAGACTGAATAATCTGTGGTTCTTTTGGCACACTTTAATGGGTTTCATCAGGACACTTTTATACATGTATATATTTTGATCATATTAACCCCCATTACATTCTTTTGTAGCACATGTTAAATTAGAAAAATGTGTTTTAAGAATGTTAGTAGCCAGGGCTGGGAAGGTGGCTCAGTGGTAGAGTGCTTGCCTCACATGCATGAGGCCCTGGGTTTGATTCCTCAGCACCATATAAGCAGAAAAAACCAAAAGTGGCACTGTAGCTCAGGTGGTAGAGTGCTAGTCTTGAGCTGAAGAGCTGAGGGACAGTGCCCAGGCCCAGAGTTCAGACCCACAACTGACAAAAAAAAAGAGAAAAGAATGGGGGCTGGGAAGTTGGCTCAGTGGTAGAGCGCTCACCTTGCATGCGTGAGGCCCTGGGTTCGATTCTTCAGCACCACATAAGCAAAAAGAAAAAACCTGGAAGTGGCGCTGTGACTCAAGTGGTAGAGTGCTAGCCTTGAGCTGAAGAGCTGAGGGACAGTGCCCAGGCCCAGAGTTCAGGCTCCACGACTGGACCCAAAAAAAAAAAAAGAAAAGAAAAGAATGTTAGTAGCTAGGCACCTATAGCCTGTAATCCTAGCTACTCAGGAGCCTGAGATCTGACAATCGTGGTTCAAAGCTGGCCTGGGGGCCTGGGAAGGTGGCTCAGTGGTAGAGTGCTTGCCTTGCATGCATGAGGCCCTAGGTTCGATTCCTCAGCACCACAAAAGCAGAAAAAGCTGGAAGTGAGGCTGAGGCTCAAGCGGTAGTGCGCTGGTCTACAGCTGAAGAGCTGAGGGGCAGCACCCAGGCCCAGAGTTCAGGCCCCATGACCCACCAAAAAAAAAATGCTGGCCTGGGCAGAAAAATCCCCATGTGACTTTTTTATGACTTAATTGTGAGCTATCTGTAGCCTATAGCTTAATTAGCACCATTAATAATGAAGACCCTACATCAATCAACATAGTTTTACTGATGATTCCAGGAAATATTTTGCCTCTAAGACAGGTTGTAAATTGGGGCCTACCTTCATTGTGATTCTTACAAATAGCCTGAACATCCATTCTTCTGACTAACAGTTTGCTCAGTTGGCTACAGGGCTTCCTTTTCAGATGGTAAGAGGGTAAATTGAGCACTCATTGGGCAAATCCTCTATGAAAAATAGTCAGGGCTAGGGATATAATTCAGTGATAGAACACAAGTTTAGCATTTGCAAATCCTGGGTTCAATCCCCAGCATTACATGAATGGGTGGGGAACAGGCAAATCAGACTCACCATATTGGGACACTAGTTCCAAACTATTATACTATGAACTATGTCCAATACCAATGAGATCCTCATAATGAAAAGACCATCCTAAAAAAATTGAACCTAGACTACAGAACCACATAAAAAACAACCCTTTACCCTCCTCTGATATTGTAGTACGATTATACCAAAGTACTACTCTCTTTTTTAAATATTTTTATAGTAGGGGCTGGGAATGTGGCTCAGTGGTAGAGTGCTTGCCTTGCATGCATGAGGTCCTGGGTTGGATTCCTCAGCACCACATAAGCAAAAAGAAAAAAAGCCAGAAGTGGCGCTGTGGCTAGAGTGCTAGCCTTGAGCTGAAGAGCTGAGGGACAGCGCCCAGGCCCAGAGTTCAGGCCCATGACCGGACCCCCCAAAAAAAAAATATAGGGGCTGGGAAGGTGGCTCAGTGGTAGAGCACTTGCCTTGCATGTGTGAGGCCCTGGGTTCGATTCCTCAGCACCACATAAGCAAAAAGAAAAAAGCCAGGAGTGGCGCTGTGGCTCAAGTGGTAGAGTGCTAGCCTTGAGCTGAAGAGCTGAGGGATAGTGCCCAGGCCCAGAGTTCAGGCCCCATGATCGGACCCCCTCCCCCCCACAAAAAAAATACATTTTTATAGTAAGGATACTATACACAGGGGTTTCAGTTGTACCAGTCTCTTTGTATGCAGTAAGAAACAGCTTTACTTAGTTGAGTAGGTTATTCTGGTGATCTTTTGTGTGATAGTAGGGAGTTGGTAATTGTAGTAAAAAGAGTTTACAGTCAACATATTTGGCAAATGCCAAATACTGCATAGCTGCAGTAACTGGAAACTTCCATTTTATAGTCCAGAGATTCACTAGTGTTATCAATAGATTAAACTGAAAACAAAGGACACCAGGAGATTATGCTCTCAAATTTTGTACTTGTGATGATAAAATTCCTAGTCTATAGGTACAGAAGTCATCTGTAGCTCTAGTTCCAACTTATCTCTACATACTTTTTTTCAAGCTTTAAACTGCAGCAATGTTTTAACCATTGGTATCTCCTCTTCAGTTTCCCAAACTGCATTATTCCTCTTCAATCCTTCTGCCCAATTCCTAACCTTACAGCACACTCTAGCCATGATTTCCTCAGGAACACTTTCTCCAAGCTGCTAGAGCATTGTTCTTGTAGCTACCCCTAACACAGGACCCAGGCATTGTATTATCTCCTTACAAGGGTTTCTTTCCCACTGAGTTCCTTGAAGACCAGAAAACAAAGAAGAATGCACATACTCTGAACCTCCATGCAATCTACAATACCAGCCAAGCTGTGGAACATAAATGTCTCTTCAACCTAACAGAAGGGTCAAGGATAGCTGAATTGGTGAGAAAACCTTTCTCTCTTGATGCTGGGACTTGAACTCAGGGCCAGGGTATAGCTCCTTTAGCTTTTTCCTGCTCAAGGCTGTGGTTCTACCAGTAGAGCCACACTTCCCTTTCCTGCTTTATAGTCGTTATTTAGAGAGAAGATGCTTACAGCTTTCCCACCCTAGGAAAATGGGGGAGAATGGAAAAGGAATAGACTGGATTCCATCTTCAACAGGCTAGGACTGTTTATTGCCAGCCAGGGGCACAGACCTTCCTGAGGGTATGGAGTTTGTCAGAGGGACTGGATTTGGGGTCAGGCTTATATGGGTCTTAACACGGAAGCAGAAACTAAAAAAAAATAGGCTATGGTCTCTTGGGGGCTAAGGGTGGTGTCCTTGGCCAGACTCAGAATGGTATGCTTGGCCTGGGGTGAGGGGTTCTCAGCTAATCTAAGGTCTGAGTGACCCGTCAACTGACAAGCAGTGAGCACGTACCTGGTGTTTTGCTTGACCTGGGGGAATAACTCGGGAGTCAGTCCTTCAGCTCTGAACTGTGCTTCTCAGATCTCAGTCTCCTGAATAGCTAGGATTACAGGCCTGTGAGCCACCAGAGCCTGGCTGAGAAAGGGGTACCGTTAGGAAACTGAGTCAAGCGGATTCCCATCAGGTACTTCGAAGTATGAACTTTGGTTGTTGGCGGGGACTGCCCTAGCTGAACTGAGCTGCAGGTTGGGAGAAGCCCAGAGGTGAGGGCGCGGCAGGGCAACGACATCACCGGACGGTGAAACCGAGATGAAGTCATTATCACTACCATCACCACTGATTCTGGTCTTAGGGTGTGGGGCGCAGGAAGGCAGGCCCTGCTTCTAGTGTCGATAAAAGGGAGGGAGATAAGGAGGTGCCTAGAACGTTCTAAGAGCTGTCAGCCTCAGCTGCACCGGGTCAAGGGTCCCGGCTGCCTTCTCACAGCTTGCACGGACTCTGACTTTCAGTTCAGTTCACTCACACCTTTCTCATCCCACCAGTTCCTAGGCCCGCCTCTCCTCCAGGAAGCACTGCTCCCACAGTCCCCAGCAGTCCCGGTGTCTTGTGGCTGAGGGAGGTGACTTGGATTCCTTCTGGGGCAGAACGAGTTCACAGACAGGGCGGCTTAGCCCAGAAGCTCAGCGGCCACACTCAAAGCTCGACTCCCAGCACGCTTTTCCCACTCCCGGAAGCGCGTAACCGGAAGGGGCGGGCCCTTTGGCCAGACGCGGGACTTCTGCCGTCATGGCTTCTCGTGCGGTCGTTGGCATTTTCCTGCTCTCTGCTGTCCCTCTCTTGTGTCTGGAGCTCAGGCGTGGGATCCCGGGACTAGGTAAGCGTTGACTGCTCCCCCTTGGTGCTCACAGCTATGCTCTCACGTGTGTTGTGTAGAACTACCTCCTTCCCGTCACGGCGCCGCGGTGCGGTGCGGACTACAATTCCCAGACTGCATCGCGCTCGCGCCGCAGTTGGAGCCTAACGGTATCCTGGGATCCGGCTGAGGGTTCTGCTGAGCACGGAAGGCGGGAAGGCCCCTCACCGTCGCCAATTACTGTGCTTTCTCGTCATGATGAGGCAGGACACATAGATGAGACTGGAGAAATTATGTATTTTATACAAACATCAAAAGGGCCAGACCCTGAAGTTAATAATCTAGGATTAAAAACAAACAGCTAAAGCCGGTCACCCGTGGCTCACGCCTGCAATCCCAGCTACTCAGGAGGCTGAGATCTCAGGATCAAGGTTCAAAGCCAGCCCATGCAGGAAAGTCCTTAATCTCCAATAAACCACCAGAAAACCGGGAGTGGCGCTGTGGCTCAAGTGGTAGAGCTCTGGCCTTGAGATGAAGAGCTGAGGGACAGCGCCCAGGCCCAGAATCCAAGCCCTACGACCGACAAAATAAAAGAAAAAGCTCAAGCCATGGGGCTGGGAAGGTGGCTCAGTGGTAGAGCGCTTGCTTTGCATGCATGAGGCCCTGGGTTCAATTCCTCTGCATCACATAAGCAGAAAAAGCCGGAAGCCGGGCTTACGCTCAAGTGGTGGAGCACTAGCCTTCAGCTGAAGAGCTGAGGGACAGTGCCCAGGCCCCACAACCCCAACAACGTCCCCCCCCCAAAAAAAAAATCCCAGAGCTATCAGCTGCACTGGACATTGATGAAAGTGAACCAAGCAACTCTAGGGCAGCGATGGGAGAGAGGGAATGAAAAAGGGGGAACAGTTTACACTAAGCAAAAGGAAAGAAATGTACATATCAGCTGATCTGGAAAAAATAGCTGTACTGTCAAAGTTTGTAGAGACTATAAGCTTTTAGATCATGATAATGGCAATGCACCTAGTGAAGGTTAAAATGTGTGTGTGAGACTTAAGTATCACAATCCCACAATACTATGAATTTTGCGAAATTTATGTAATCAATCTCAAAGAAAAAAAAGGATTGGGAAATAAAAAAATAAAAATAAAAAGTGGTACTCTACTACTTCGTGCCACAGCACCACTTCCAATTTTCTGGTGGTTAATTGGAGTGAGTTTCAGAGACTTTACTGCCCAGCCTGAATTTGAACCATGATCTCAGAGCTCAGTTTCCTGAGTAGCCAGGATTATAGGAATGAGCCACTTTTGAGGTTTTTGTTTTGTGGGTCATGGGGCTTGAACTCTGGGCCTGGGTGCTGTCCCTGAGCTCTTCAGCTCAAGGCTAGTGCTCTACCACTTGAACCAGAATACCACATTGGTTTTCTGGTGGTTTATTGGAATTAAGAGTTTCACAGACTTTCCTGCCCGGGCTGGCTTTGAACTACAATCCTCAGATCCTCAGATCCCAGCCTCCTGAGTAGCTAGAATTACAGGCTAGATTCACCGGCCCTGGCTTGAGTTTTCTTTGTTGTTTTTGTTTTTGTTCTCCTCACGTGAATTTTGCGTTATCTAAATGAAGACTTCCTCTCGATCTTTGGTGGTGGGTTTGTTTATGGGTTCTGGTACTAGGGCTTGAATTCAGGGCCTCATGTTCTCCCTTGGGTTTTTTCACTCAAGGCTGATGGAACCTTTACCTGGATTCTTTATTTTTTATGATGATGATTATTTTTTAAACATATTTTTATTTTCTTGAAATAGTTGTTTACCTGGGTTCTTTAAATAGTGTGTCAGAGTAAAGATTGAATTGTTTCTCTTCTACAAAAAATTGTTTCTTTTCTACAAAAACGTAAATAATCATTTAATTTGGAATTTGATGGAGTATAACTCTGTGATGAGGTCTACTTAGCATGCTGAAGGCATAGATTTTATCTCAGTACTGACTAAAAAAAAATGAGAATTGTTATTTCATTGGGAATGACTTTTAAATAGAGCTAGAATTTGACAGATACATTCTCACAACTTGATTTCTAGTTATGTAGGTTAGTCTTTCTTTGTCTGTGGGGAGAAAGAAATCCAGAACTTAAGCATTATTGATAAGATATTTTGTAACATAGTTACTACAATTATCCACACACTTAAAGGGGAAGATTTTTGTGATTGTTATTGGTTTTGGGGTTTGTACCCAGATTGGAGCTTTTTGGGCTGCCATTCTGCCACGAGCCATGTTTCCAGCCCTGCTTTTTGCTGGTTATTTTGAAGTCTGTGGAACTTTTTTGTCAGGTTAGCTTTAACCTTCATCCTCTAGGGCTCAGCTTCCTAAATAGCTAGGACTGTAGGAATAAGCCACCAGCACCTGGCTGAGAAAATGCTTATTCTAGAATTGTTTTCTGAAACTTTTTCTGGTAACAACAAACATAATGAATTTTAGGGCCTAAAGCACAATATTTGACAAAAACCATAATACAAGTTTTAGAACTCACAGCTGGAAATGTAGTTCTGTAGTATAAGCTCTGTGCACGACATTCTAGTTTCCATCCCCAACCCTGTAAAACAAAATAAAGCAAAACAAAACAATGTTAAAAGGATCATAGACTGTTGTATAGCTTGTTTTCCATGCTTTATAATTTAAATAATCTATTACTAGTTACTACCAGTAGCAAAACAAGTTCTTTTTAGTTGGGTGTGGTGTCTCATGCCTGTAATCCTACTCAGCAGGCTGAGATCTGAAGTTCACAGTTCAAAGCCAGCCCTGGTAGAAAAGGCCTGAGACTCTTCTATTTTTTTTTGTCAGTTGTGGGGCTTGAACTCAGGGCCTACAAAAAAAAAAAAAAGTCATTTTTTTCTCCCTTTGAGAAATATGTTTTAAATTTTATTTTATTTTTTCCTTTCTAAGGAATTAAAGATCTCATTTTGCTGTGTGGCCGGATTTTCTTACTGCTTGCACTTCTAACTTTAATTATTTCTGTGACGACCTCATTGCTTAATTCATTTAAATCTTCCCAAGTTTATCTGAGAGGTAAGTTCATTATTTATGCTACTCTTTCAGCTCTTCAAATTTCATTTTGTTTTTTAACCAGCAATTTTGCATTTTAAGAACTGTTTTACCATTGACTTGTGACGTGTAATTTCAAGAGGGAGTAGTCAGCGCAACTTCAGTCATGATTATTTTGAATGGACTATACATTTATAGAAACAGCATATTTTTCTTGTATGTACTTTTTTTGTTTTTCTAAGAAATATTTACTGAGCACTCACCATGTGCTGCATCACACACCTGCTGACTGATTCTGTGAAAGTCATAAATTGGGCAGATGTAACCAGGGGGAAGGAGTTTTGGGGTAAGAGGCAGGGAGAAGGGGAATGGCTTTCTGAGCTGAGACCTCATTATGGGAAAGAACCAGGATTCATAGACAGTGTTCCTGGTGGAGGGAAGAGGAGTGCAAAGGTTTCTCTTGTATGTACTTTTTTGTTGCTGTTGTTGTTGGTCATGGGGCTTGAACTCTGGGCCTGGGCATTGTCCCTCAGCTCTTCAGCTCAAGGCTAGCACCCTACCACTTGAGCCACAACACCACTTCGGCTTTTTCTGTTTTTATGCGGTGCTAAAGAATCAAACCCAGGGGGCTGGGAAGTTGGCTCAGTGGTAGAGTGCTTGCCTCACATGCATGAGGCCCTAGGTTTGATTCCTCAGGACCTATACATAAGCAGAAAAACGCTGGAAGTGGTGCTGTGGCTTAAGTGGTAGAGTGCTAGCCTTGAGCTGAAGAGCTGAGGGACAGCGCCCAGGCCCAGAGTTCAGCACCCAGGACTGACAAAAAAAAAAAAAGAATGGAACCCAGGGTCTCACGCATGCTAGGCAAGAATTCTATCACTGAACCACTTTCCCAGCCTATCTTGTATGTAGTTTTGGAGTTATCATTCTAAGTTGTTACATTGTAGATTCCCTAATTTTAAATTGTACATCTGGGGCTGGGAAAGTGGCTCAGTGGTAGAGCGCTTGCTTTGCATGCCTGAAGCCCTGGGTTCGATTCTTCAGTACCACATAAGCAAAATGAAAATAACCGGAAGTGGCACTGTGGCTCAAGTGGTAGAGTGCTAACATTGAGCTGAAGAGCTAAGGGACAGCGCCCAGGGCCAGAGTTCAGGCCCCACCACCGAACCCCAAAATAAATAAATAAATAAATTTATAAAATAAATAAATAAATTGTACATCTGTGTCACCTAACTGCTTATTTACTTGTGCCAGTACTGGGGTTTGAACTCAGGGCCTAGGTGTGCTGTACCTTACTGTGTGTGTGTGTGTGTGTGTGTGTGTGTGTGTGTGTGTGTGCAAGTGCGCGCGCGTGTGCACGTGCATGCTTGTATGTGTGTGTGCGCACGCGCTGGTCCTGGGCACGGTCCCTGGAATCCCTTTGCTCAAGACTAGCACTCTATTGCTTGAGCCACAGTGCTACTTCCAGCTTTTTCTGATTAATTGGCGATAAGAGTCTCAAGGACTTTCTTTGCCAGGCTGGCTTTGAACCATGATCCTCAGATCTCTGCTTTCTGAGTAGCTAAAATTACAGGTGTGAGCCGCTGGTGCCTGCCTATAATCTGGTTTTTTAAAGGTGTTTGACTTCCAAACTGTTCAACTCTACAGACTGTTTTAAGAGAAAATGTCCCTGTTTTTCTGATACTTGGTAATTAGAAGCTTTTTTTAAAAATGTGTTCAATTCTTAGAAGATGAGAAGAAGGAGGAAGAAGAGAATGAACTAAAACAAAGACAAAGACTTGTAAGAAAAAGGCAACAAGAGGCACAGGGTGAAAAGGTAAAGCGCGCACGTGCATACATACACACAGACACACACAGACACACATACTTTTTTTTTGTCAGTTGTGGGGCTTGAACTCTGGGCCTGGGCGCTGTCCCTTACCTCTTCAGCTCAAGCCACAGCATCATTTCCAGGTTTCTGGTGTTAATTGGAGATAACAGTTTCATGGACTTTCCTGCCTATGTTGGCTTTGAACCGCAATCCTCAGATTTCAGTCTCATGAGTAGCTAGGATTATAGAGTAGCTAGGATTACAGGCATGAGCCACTGGCGCCTGGCTAAAAAATAGTTTTATTAAGTAGTTGTACAAAGGGATTTTAATTCCAGAAGTCAAGTTATAAGTACAATGCATCTTGATTAATGTCAAATCTCCCCTATCCCCACCCTCAAGTTACCAGGTTCAATTTTTACTCATTGTACAATGAATATAATAATTGCATTTGCCTATACTTCCTCTCTCCTTTCATGTGTTCCTGGCTTTTTGCTCTTCAATATACTTTGTTACCATTACGGTTCTGTATAATCAATACTTTTCCAAGTAAGTTCTTGCTGTAGGACCCAGTAACACGAGAAAAGCATTTTTTTGGGGGGGGGCCCTCTGGTCGTGGGCCTGAACTCTGGGCCTGGGCGCTCTCCCTCAGCTCTTCAGCTCAAGGCTAGCGCTCTACCACTTGAGCCACAGCGCTACTTCTTGCTTTTTCTGCTTATGGGGTGCTGAGGAATCGAACATAGGGCCTCATGCATGCAAGGCAAGCACTCTACCACTGAGCCACCTTCCCAGCCTGAGAAAGCATGTCTTAAATAAACTGCTCAGACCTTTAACTCCAGGGATTATGTTCTGCACACCCTGTTTTTACTTGTTTTTGTTTTTTGAGCTTTTTTTTTTTTTTTTTTCTTAAAGCTAAAGACCAAACTCAGAGCCTTGTACTTTCTAGGCTAGTGGTTTTCCATTGAGCTAGATCCCGACTCCTGTATTCTAGTTCCTAGTAAGGTTTTTCTTTTTTTTTTTTTTTTGGTGTGAGTGGAGTATTGCTGGGGTTTGAACTCAGAGCTTCACAATTATTAGGGATGTGTTCTACTGCTAAGCCTAGCCTCCAGCTCGTTCATATGCTGGTGTGTATGTGTGTGTGTGTAAGTAAATATATACATATATTTACTTATTTATTTTATATTATTTTATGCCAATCCTGGGCTTGAACTCAGGGCCTGAGTGCTGTCCCTGAGCTTTTTTGCTCAAGGCTAGCACTCTACTACTTGAGCCATAGCTCCATATCTGGCTTTTTAGTGAGTAATTGGAGATAAAAGTCTCACAAATATTGATCCTTACATCTCAGCCTTCACATCCCTTCCCAGTCTCCCCCTTCCCCCACTAATTCCAATCCTTCTCCTTCCCCCCCCCCCAGCCCCACCCCCCCCCCCCCCCCCCCCGCACCAACGTTGTAAAGTTCGTTTTGGACATGACAACTTGTACTTCTCATTGTTGCAACAGGTCCACCTGTATCCTTAAACAACTGGTTTTTCCCCATCTCCTCCACAAGTTATACTGACATCAAATATAGTGAAAGCAAGGGTTATACTGTGGGGGAGGGACATACAAAGCAACAAATATATAATCTTATAAATGTGTTAGAAACACATGCATGAAAGAAAAAAACATTAAAATACACATCTAAGGGTTCATTTTCCTGACATCACATTATCTGACCTTTTCCGCTTGACTCATACATATACTAGATATTACAAATAAGGGAAACCATGGGACCTACGTTTCTTTGGGCCTGGCTTACTTCACTTAATATAATTTTTTCCAAGTTTTTCCATTTCCTAACAAATGGGGCAATGTCATTCTTTCTGATGGAGGCATAGAATTCCATTGTGTATATATACCACATTTTCTTGATCCATTCATCTACTGAGGGGCATCTGGGTTGGTTCCATATCTTAGCTATGGTAAATAATGCTGCAATAAACATAGTTGTGCTGGTAGCTTTAGTGTGGTCTTGTTTGTGAACATTTGGGTAAATGCCCAAAAGTGGGATTGCTGGGTCATAGGGGAGCTCTATGTGGAGTCTTTTGAGGAACCTCCATACTGCTTTCCAAAGTGGTTGAACAAGTTTACATTCCCACCAACAATGAAGTAAGGTTCCTTTCTGTCCACATCCCCTCCAGCATCTGTTGTTGTTAGAGTTCTTGATTTTTGCCGTTCTAACTGGAGTGAGGTGATAAGCTTTTCTGTATGCCAACAATGAGAAAAGTGTGGCTGAAATTAGGAAAGCAACTCCATTTGTAATAGCCCCACAAAAAATAAAATACCTAGGAATTAACTTAACTAAAGAAGTGAAGGACCTCTATGATGAAAACTTTAAAATCTTGAAAAAGGAAATCAACACAGAACTTAAAAAATGGCAAAACCTCCCATGCTCCTGGATTGGAAAGATTAACATCGTGAAAATGGCAATACTTCCCAAGGCTATCTACAAATTCAATGCAATACCTATCAAAATTCCAACCTCATTCTTCAAGGAAATAGAAGAGGCAATCCAAAAATTCATATGGAACAATAAAAGACCCCGAATAGCAAAAACACTCCTGAATGGAAAGAACACTGCTGGAGGAATATCAATACCAAACTTCAAACTCTACTATAAAGCCATAGTAATCAAAACAGCTTGGTATTGGCATAAGAACAGACCTCAGGACCAATGGAATAGAATTGAAAACCCAGAAATGAACCCACAGACCTATAGCCATCTAATCTTCGATAAGGGAGCTAAAACAATAGAATGGAAGAAAGACAACCTCTTCAGTAAATGGTGCTGGCAAAATTGGTTAACTACATGTAGAAAACTTAAGCTAGATCCTTATATATCACCCTGCACCAGAATCAACTCCAAATGGATCAAAGACCTCGAAGTCAAAGCAGACACTCTGAAAACATTACAGGATGGAATAGGAGAAACCCTGGGTCTCCTTGGCTCAGGCCGAAATTTTCTGAATAGAGACCCGGAAACACAACAAATCAAAGAAAGGTTGGACAAATGGGATTGCATAAAGTTGCAGAGCTTCTGCAGGGTAAATGACATAGCTAGCAAGATCAATAGAAAGCCCACGGATTGGGAGAAGATCTTTACTAGCCATACAACGGACAAGGGTCTCATATCTAAAATATACTTGGAACTCAAAAAATTAAACCCCCCAACAACAAATCCTCAAAGAAACAACTGCCCAATAAATAAGTGGGCGAAAGACTTAAAGAGAAACTTCTCTGAAGAAGAAAGAAGGATGGCCAATAGACACATGAAGAAATGTTCAACATCCCTAGCCATAAAAGAAATGCAAATCAAAACAACATTGAGAGCCTGGCTTTTTATTGTTAAGCTGTTGTACAAAGGCGTTACTATTTCATAAGTCAGGTAATGAGTACATTTCATTTTGCGGCAATGTCACCCTTTCCTTTCCTTTCCGCTAGTTTCCCCCTCCCATCCCTGCCCACAAGTTACGTAGTTCATTTTCCACATAGTATATACTGAGTACCATGATTACATTTCCTTCCTCCCTTTCTATAACCCTTCTTTGCCCCACCCCAAAAAGACAAAAAAAAGAAACCCCAAAGCAAAAACAAACACTATCACCAGCAACAATAAAACTATGCCATTTCCTGGAATTTGTTAAATATTCTGAAGAGGTATGCCTTGGGGTTCCTCCTGTAAGAGTATCCTCCTTTACTTTTTTTTTTTTTTTGGTCATGGGGCTTGATCTCTGGGCGTGGGCGCTTTCCCTCAGCTCTTCAGCTCAAGACTAGCTGCTCTACCACTTGAGCCACAGCACCACTTCTGGTTTTCTGAGTGGATTATTGGAGATAAGAGTCTCAAGGACTTTCCTGCACAGACTTGGCTTTGAACCTTGATCCTCAGATCTCAGCCTCCTGAGTAGCTAGGATTACAGGTGTGAGCCACCGGCGCCTGGCTCAGTATCCTCCTTTCTATATTGTTGTTGTTTCCTTCCTTCCTTCCTTCCTTCCTTTCCCCTCCTTCTCCCTCCCCTTTCTTCTTTTTTCACCAGTCCTGGGGCTTGAACTCAGGGCTTGGGCACTGTCCTTGAGCTTCTTTTCCTCAAGGCTAACACTTTACCACCTGAGATATAGCCAGCTTTTTCTGTTTATGTGGTACTGAGGAGTTGAACTCAGGGCTTCATGCATGCTAGGCAAGCATTCTATCACTAAGCCATATTCCCAGCTTCATACTTTTTTTTTTTTTTTGAGATAATGTCTCATTTCTGCCTGGATTTGGGCCTGAACTGCAGTACTCCTATGACACTTCTTCCTGTCATAGCTGGGATGACAGACAGGTTCTACCATACCCAGATAATTTCCATTGAGATGGAGTCTTGTGGACTTTTCTGCCTAAACTAGCCTGGAACCATAATTCTCTCAATCTTAGCTTTCCACATAGGTTGAATGATAAGCATGCCACTGTGCTTAGCTCAGGGGTCTCATGAACATTTTTTTTTTTTGCCAGTCCTGGGGCTTGAACTCAGGGTCTGGGCACTGTCCCTGAGCTCTTTTTTCCTCAAGGCTAGCACTCTACCACTTAGCCATAGCACCACTTCTGGCTTTTTCTGTTTATGTGGTACTGAGGGATTCAACCTAGGGCTTCATGCATGCTAGGCAAGCACTCTACCACTAAGCCACATTCCCAGCCCTCATGAACATTTTTGGCCAGGCTGGCCTTGAACTGCAATTTTCCTGATCTCATCTCCCAAGTAGCTAGGATTACAGGTGTGAGCCACTGCTGCCTGGCTTTACTATGTTTTTGTTGAAATGAAGAATTATATAGAGATGTAGGAGGCATGGTTCAGTTAGTTAAAGCGCTGTTCAGTGAGCAAAAGCAGTAAGTGCTGAGTTTGAGTCCTGGCCTCAGACATTAAAAAAATTATGTATCTAAAAATATGTAAGTAAGGGCTGGGAAGTTGGCTCAGTGGTAGAGCGCTTGCCTTGCATGCAGGAGGCCCTGGGTTCGATTCCTCAGCACCACATAATCAGAAAAAAGAAAGCTGGAAGTGGCGCTGTGGCTCAAGTGGTAGAGTGCTAGCCTTGAGCTGAAGAGCTAAGGGACAGTGCCAAGGCCCAGAGTTCAGGCCCCACAAAAAAAGTAAGTAAATAAAGATATAAATGAATATATAAATATAGCTATATATTGCTACATAAGCATAAGAATAGAACACTTGGTTTTATTTGCATTGTATACAAATGCAAATATTTAGATAGGTACAGAAATGGAGGATGCTCCTTTTTTTTTCTTTTTTTTGTCGGTCGTGGGGTTTGAACTCTGGGCCTGGGGCTGTCCCTCAGCTCTTCAGCTCAAGGCGAGCGCTCTACCACTTGAGCTACAGCGCCACTTCCGGTTTTCTGGTGGTTTATTGGAGATAGGAGTCTCACAGTCTCTCCTGCCCGGGCTGGCTTTGAACCGCGATCCTCAGATCTCAGCCTCCTGAGTAGCTAGGATTACAGGCGTGAGCCACCAGCACCCGGCTAGGATGCTCCTTTTTTGACAGAATGGAATCTGTGAAAACAGTTTATAATCAGGTTCTAATTTATAATTAATTTGTAGACAGTGTACATTTTTAGGAACACTATACTAATAGCACTCTTTTTTTTTTCTTGAACAGGCTAGCAGATACATAGAGAATGTTTTAAAACCTCAGCAAGAAATGAAATTGAAAAAAATGGAAGAACGCTTTTATCAAATCACAGGTGAAACCTGGAAGTTGACCAGTGGTCACAAACTTGGGGTTAGAAAATACTCTCATTTTATATTTTGAATCTTATTTATTTAAATGTTTCATACACACATAGAGTTTTATAAAATTTAAACTGTGACAGTACTCTTTGTTGTAGGAGTCTTTTGTTGTTGTTGTTGGTATTAAGGTTTGAATTCAGAGCTTTACACTCTGCTTTTTTATTTATGGTAATGTATTACTTGAGTCGTTCCTCTCCTTCCCCTTTTTTCCAGTTGGTTGGAGATGAAATCTTGAGGACTTTGCTGCCTTGGCTGGTTTTGAACTGAGATGCTCAGATCTCAGCCTGCTGAGTAGCTGGCATTCCAGGTGTGAGCCACGGGCGCCTGACTACCAGTCTTCATTGATAATGATTTTGTATCAGTTTATACTCAGCATATTTTATTTGTAAAGTTTTTAACTCGATTTCTAAAGAGCACATATCTTAAATAGAAAAGCTTTAGTGCAAAGCTGTCTCTCAGAAAACTGTTGAGTAATCGCTGTTTTAAGGAAATTCTGACTTTCCCTCAAGTAAGATCTATAGTTCATGTTTGTCTTTTTTTTTTTTTAATTTAATTATTTTTGGTCAGTTGTGGGACTTGAACTCTGGGCCTGGGCGCTGTCCCTTAGCTCTTCAGCTCAAGACTAGTGCTCTACCTCTTGAGCCACAGTGCCACTTCCAATTTTCTGGTGGTTTATTGGAGATAAGAGTTTCACAGACATGGGCTGGGAAGGTGGCTCAGTGGTAGAGCCTTTGCCTTGCATGCCTGGGTTCAATTCCTCAGCACCACATAAGCAAAAAGAAAAAAGCCGGAAGTGGCGTTGTGGCTCAAGTGGTAGAGCGCTAGCCTTGAGCCAAAGAGCTGAGGGACAGCGCCCAGGCCCAGAGTTCAGGCCCCAGGACCGGACCCAAAAAAAAAAGAGTTTCACAGACTTTCCTTCCAGGGCTGGTCCTGGGCTTGAACTCTGGGCCTATGCATTGTCCTTGAGCTCCTTTCATTCAAGTCTAGCTCTTGAGCCTTTTCTCTTTTGGCTTTTCTCTATGATTAATTGGAGATAAGAGTCTTATGGACTTTCCTGCCTAGGCTGGCTTCCAACCGAGATCCTCAGATCTCAGCCTCCTGTGTAGCTAGGATTATAGGCATGCAACACCAATACTGCCTTGTTTCTGTTTTTAAAGGCAATTTAGCTTTTTTATTCTCCTCTTCAGCTTTGATTACAAATTTTGTTACTTGGTAATGGAAGTTTAGATTTTTAAGTTTTCTTACAGAGTAAAAGGATATCCTAAAGACTTGGTGCCTGTACTGCAGCTTGAACCAGGGCCTTGTATTCCCATTTGGACTTTTTGTTCAAGGCTGGCACTCTTATCATTTGAGCCATGC
This sequence comes from Dipodomys spectabilis, assembly GCF_019054845.1. Lineage (NCBI taxonomy): Eukaryota > Metazoa > Chordata > Mammalia > Rodentia > Heteromyidae > Dipodomys > Dipodomys spectabilis. Next base: position 6,602,554 of record NW_024870686.1, on the reverse strand, counting down.
CTCTGTTTCTGGCGTTTGTTTTTTCTGGTTAGAGGTAAGAGTTTCTTGGATTTTTCTGCCCAGGCTGGCTTTGAACCTGGTGATTCATCCTCACATCTCATCCCTTAGAATTTACAGGGGTGAGCCACTAGCTCACCTGGCCAAGACATTCGGTCTTAAAGTAGCTGGCTACAGATTTTCTATGATGGCCTTTTCTGTTCCAAAGATGCTTGTTTTTTTGATTCCCGTTTATACTGTACTTTTTGTCATCTTGTAAAGAAAATAATTCAACAAAAGTACAACAGGATTCTTAGTCTCTGTTTCATAATGGCAAATAATGTCAAAATAATCAAGAGTAGGTAATAAAAGTGATATGAAAGATGGCAACATAACGTATATGTTACCTGGGCTGAAGTAATCTTATACTAGCCTCTCCAGTCACTGGGATACATCTTACTGTTTTTTTGAGACGGGGTCTCAATATGTAGCTCAAGTTGGTTTTGAACTCCCCTTAATGCCTATTCCTCATGTTCCTTCTACCACTGTATTTTTACTTTTATTTATTTATTTTTTGGTTGTGGGGCTTTAACTCAGGGCCTAGGTGCTGTCCTTGAGCTTTTTTACTCAAGGCCAGTGTTACCACTTTGAGCTACAACGCCACTTCTGGTTTTCTGGTGGTTAATTAGAGATAAGAATATCCCTGTCTGGGCTGACTTTGAACTGCGATCCTCAGATCTCAGCCTCCTGAGTAGCTAGGATTACAGGTGTGAGCATGAGCACTCCTCTCCACCACTTTGTCTTAGAACAAAGGAAGGGGGCCAGGAGGCGGTGGCTCACGGCTGTAATCCTAGCTACTCAGCAGGCTGAGATCTGAGAATCACAGTTCAATGCCAGCTTGGGCAGCAAAGTCCATGAGACTGTTTATTTCCACTAAACTAAAAAATAAAAGCCAGAAGTGGAACTTTGGTGCACATGGTAGAGTGTTAGCCTTAAGTACAAAAGGTCAGCATGCCTAGAGTTCAAGCTCCAGAACTTGCAAAAAAAAAAAAGAAAGAAAGAAAGACACCAAAAAAAAAAAAAGAGCAAAGGAAGGGAGATAAACTCACTAAATGGTACGTTAGTCTGCTAAAGAAAAATTTCTCTCTTAGAAGGTTAGTAGCTGTGAATGAAAGGAGTTACTGAACTTAGTCTTACTTGAAAGTTATTAAACTAATGAGCCAATAGTTAAGAATTTGATGTTTTAGGAAGTTATATTGCTAAGGCAACAGTTTTAGTAGATGTGTTATTTTTGAGTAGCTCTGACTAAAATACCTGAGAGACCTACTAAAAGGAAGGAAGGTTTATTTTGGCTTAGGGCTTTAGAGGTGTCAGTCCATCCTAGTGGGAAGGGAAGGACAAAGCAGAGTAGCTCACTTCATGGTGTCCAGAAAGCAGAGGAAAGGACACACAGGAAAGTCTCGGGCAAAGTAGATACAGCTCACAGTAACTTACTGCCCCCCAACTAGGCCCCACTTTCCAGTTTTCCCAGTAGTGCCATTTATGAATCCAGCAAAGGGTTAATCCATTCATTAGGTCAGAGTTGTCAAGATCTAGTGGTCTCTGGACAAGCCCAGAGGTTTGCTTTACTAATTGAGCAGGTGATTCTCAATCCAGTCAAACGAACAGCCGTGATTAATCATCATAATAGAATAAATAAAGAATAATCTTTTTAATTCCTGGGATAAAATATTTGTCTCCTACAGTGATTAAAATGGAAAGTAAAAGCTTAAGTTTGAAAATGAGAATGTTTCTTTTTTTTGGGTCCGGTCATGGGGCCTGAACTCTGGGCCTGGGCGCTGTCCCATAGCTCTTCAGCTCAAGGCTAGCGCTCTACCACTTGAGTCACAGCGCCACTTCCGGCTTTTTTCTTTTTGCTTATGTGGTGCTGAGGAATCGAACCCAGGGCCTCTGACATGCAAGGCATGTGCTCTACCACTGAGCCACCTTCCCAGCCCGAATGTTTCTTTTTTTTTTTTGGTCAGTCGTGGGGCTTGAACTCTGGGCCTGGGCGCTGTCCCTCAGCTCTTCAGCTCAAGGCGAGCGCTCTACCACTTGAGCTACAGCACCACTTCCGGTTTCCTGGTGGTTTATTTGGAGATAGGAGTCTCACAGTCTTTCCCGCCTGGGCTGGCTTTGAACCGTGATCCTTAGATCTCAGCCTTGTGAATAGCTAGGATTACAGGTGTGAGCTACCAGCACCCGGCTGAAAATGAGAATGAATGTTTCTATATAACCCGATGTGGATGCCACATAGAGCAGTGGAAGCTTTACATGGTAACATACCCCTTTCCTTAGTATAGATGTTCTATTTTCAGTCTTTGAAGGCAGACTCTTTAACACTTCCTACTTCTTTCCTTCACTGAAAGGAGGAAAGGATATCAATCAGGCTTTTTTTCCTTCTTGCATTCTGCTGAGAAACTTAGGGGTTGATTAATCCAGAGTAGAAAGAGCCTCACTAGCCTTTCATCTATCAGAGGGAACCGCAGAACCGGATATGGGGATCACCTGCAACACATTTAAGCGCTGTTTTGTTGTCCAGAGAGATAATGGTTTCACCATTGTGAATAGAATAAAGTAGATAGAAAGTATGTCTTCAGAACTTTTCTCTTGTTTTTGAGCAGGGTAATGAAGATTTGGTGACAGAAAATACAAGTCAGACATCTTCGGAAACATCAAACAGAGAAGCTGCAAAGAGAAGGAACTTGGATAAACTTGTAACGGAAGTTTCACCACCTGCTGAATGGCCCTGGCAGAAGCAGGTTCATTGTTTACCCCTACCCACTGATAACATGTTTTGGCACACTAGGATTGTGGCTCTGATAACCTTACTAAGTGATCAACTTCGTTATGATTTGCTTGACCTACCTATCTATTTATTATTTATTTATTTTTGGGTCCGGTTGTGGGGCCTGAACTCTGGGCCTGGGCGCTATCCCTCAGCTCTTCAGTTCAAGACGAGTGCTCTACCACTTGAGCCACAGCGCCACTTCCAGCTTTTTTTCTTTTGTTTATGTGGTGCTGGGGAATCGAACCCAGGGCCTCAGGCGTGCAAGGCAAGCGCTATACCACTGAGCCACCTTCCCAGCCCCTGCTTGGCCTATTTAATGTTAGGATTCTGAACCAAATTTAAAGGAAAGCTATAAGTTATAATAGGCTTAGAAATACTTAGATTATGTAGAAATGAGAAATAACAATTTACTAAGGGAAATATTCCTATTAGGTAACTTAAGACAATTATGACTTGTTTTGTGAATGGCTAAAAGTTGCTATAGGTTGAGTATCTCTTATCTGAAATTCTTGGGACCAGACTATTTCAGATTTTGGAATATTTGTATATACATAAAGAAATAATCTTAGTGTAGGACCTAAGGGCAAGCAGAAATCTTTGTATGTGTATAGACGGGTGCCAGTCATCTCAGATATTATTATTTTTTTTTGTCGGTCATGGGGCTTGAACTCTGGGTCTGAGCACTGTCCCTCAGCTCTTCAGCTCAAGGCAAGCACTCTACCACTTGAGCCACAGTTCCACTTCCCATTTTCTGGTGGTTTATTGGAGATAAGAGTTTCACATCTTTTCTTGCCTGGGCTGGCTTTGAACCATGATCCTCAGATCTCAGCCTCCTAAGTAGCTAGGATTACACGTGTGAGCCACTGACACCTGGCTCAATACTATTTTATAATTTGTTGTTAGCACAGAGTTGCTTATTGATTGTGCCCTCATTTCCTTTTACTTACTTTTTTCAGTACTGGGGATTGAATCCAAGGCCTTGTGCATGCTAGGCAAGAATTTTACCACTGAGCTACCTCATTTTTATCACAACCTTTTTTTCTTTTTTTAAATTTTTGTGTCGGTCGTGGGGCTTGAACTCTGGGCCTGGGCGCTGTCCCTCAACTCTTCAGCTCAAGACGAGTACTCTACCACTTGAGCCACAGCACCACTTCCGGTTTTCTAGCGGTTCATTGGAGCTAAGAGTCTCACGGACTTTCCTGCCTGGGCTGGCTTTGAACCGGGATCCTCAGATCTCAGTCTCCTGAGTAGCTAGGATTACAGGCGTGAGCCACTGGCGCCTGGCTATCACAACCTTTTTATAGATGTATACTGAAAGTAAAACTTACTAAGTTTAGCTGCATTCAAACTATATTGAAAGGGAGTCTTTTTACTGCAATTATTAATTATTTTAAAAAATATTTACATTTCTCTATGACTCATATTTCTTTAGGTTCCTGATTTACCTGAAGAGCCTTCTGAAACAGATGAAGAAGTAAGCTTTTTTTTTTTTTTCTTTAAAAATTAAGGGCTGGGAAGGTGGCTCAGTGGTAGAGTGCTTGCCTCGCATAAGGCCCTGGGTTCTATTCCCCACATAAGCACCACATAAGCAGAAAAAGCTGGAGTGGCTTTGTGGCTCAAGCGGTAGAGTGCTCGTCTTGAGCTGAAGAACTGAGGGACAGTGCCCAGACCCAGAGTTCAGGCCTCATGACTGACCAAAAAAATAATAATAAAATAAATTTATTCCCTCTTTTCTTTAACATCAAGTAAGCCTGTCTTGTCTGAACTTGAGCTTAGAGAGAAAAGGTAGCTTGAGTTTGGAAGCCTGCTGTCTGCTGGATTACCTTTTTTTTTTTTTTTTGTCGGTCATGGGGCTTGAACTCTGGGCCTGGGCGATGTCTCTCAGCTCTTCAGCTCAAGGCAAGCGCTGTACCGCTTGAGCTACAATGCCACTTCCGGTTTTCTAGTGGTTTTTATTGGAGATAAGAGTCTCACAGACTTTCCTGCCCGGGATGGCTTTGAACTGTGACCCTCAGATCTCAGCATCCTGAGTAGCTAGGATTACTGGCGTGAGTCACCGGCGCCCTGCTTGGATTACTTTTTAAAGCCACCCATTGCCATAGGCAGTGAGGTGGTACATATGGACTTTTCTGGAACTTCAGGTCAGCAAATGAGCTATTTACTAAAACAGAATCAAAATTAGCAGATAGGTACAACTTATAGTTCTCACCTTTAAAGAAGACTGGCCTGGGAAGATGGCACAGTGGTAGAGTGCTTGCCTCGCATGCATGAGGCCCTGGAAAAAGAGAAGAGGAAGCCTATAGCTATGTGTACGCTGGCTGCTCTTCCGGTTGGCTGGGACTGCTCCTTCTGCACCAAGCTGCTGTTCCTAGTGCTTTTTTTTTTTTTTTTTTATTGTAAAGCTACTATACAGAGGGTCACAGTTACATGAGTGAGGTTATGAGTACACTTCCTCTTGAACATTGTTACCCCCTCCATTGTTTTCCCCCTACCATCCCCTCCCTCCCTCCCTTCCCCGAGGTTCTTTTTTTTTTTTTTTTTTTTTTTTGATTGTGATTAAATGATTACATAATTTCAAAGTCACAAGTTCATTCTAACTTCCCTGGAGCAAATTGTCTACCACAGTCTGTAATATATAACAGTGTTCACATGTTATATACCATATTTGTGATCAGCAGCATGAGGATATTTAGTAGTGGTTCAACCAGATGAGCGGGAGTTCTTTGTTTCTTAAGTCCTGTTAGTTTTGTCGTATCACTAACCTTTTGGATTTAGCATCCACTTATGAGGGAGACCATGTACCGTTTGTCTCTTCGTTCTTGGCTTACCTCGCTCAACATGATTCCTTCTAGCTCCATCCATTTCCCTGCAAATGCCATTATTTTGTCATTTCTAATGGCTGCATAATATTCCATTGTGTATAGATACCACAATTTTTGGATCCATTCATCTGTGGTGGGGCACCTAGGTTGTTTCCATATCCTAGCTATTGCGAACAGTGCTGCAATAAACATGGAGGTGCACGTGTCCTTGTATATTGGTTCCTGTTGTTCAGGGTAGATGCCTAGAAGTGGTATGACTGGGTCGTAAGGGAGGTCAATCTTTAGCTTTCTAAGGACCCTCCAGACTGCTTTCCAAAGTGGTTGTATAAGTGTACATTCCCACCAGCAGTGTAATAGGGTTCCTCTTTCTCCACATCCCCTCCAGCATTTGTCGTTGGCTGATTTGTGGATGTGGGACATTCTGACTGGGGTAAGGTGGTATCTCAGGGTTGTCTTTATTTGCATTTCCTTCACCACCAGGGATGATGAACATTTCCTCATGTGTTTCTTTGCCATTTTTATTTCTTCATTTGAGAAGTCCCTCTTTAGTTCCCTTGCCCATTTAGTAATTGGTTTGTTAGGTTTGGGAGGGATTAGTTTCTTGAGTTCCCTGTATATACAGGATGTTAACCCCTTGTCTGATATATTGCTGGTAAATATTTTTTCCCAATTAGTTGGTTGTCTTTCTAGCTTAGTTGCGATAGATTTAGCTGTGCAGAAGCTTTTTATTTTAAGGTAGTCCCATTTGTCGAGTCTCTCTCCAACTTGTTGTGACCCTGGGACTCTGTTCAGGAAGTTCCTTCCTGTGCCTATTAGTTCAAGTGTCTCTCCTACTCTGTCCTGCAGTAGTTTCAGAGATTCAGGTTTAATGTTAAGGTCTTTAATCCATTTTGAGTTGATGTTGGTGCATGGTGATAGGCTGGGGTCCACTTTTAGTTTTCTGCATGTGGCTGCCCAGTTTTCCCAGCACCAGCGGTTGAAGAGGCTGTGTTTCTTCCATTGTATGTCTTTGGCTCCTTTGTCGAATATCAGCTGGCTGTAGCCCTGTGGATTTATATCTGGATCTTCTATTCTGTTCCATTGGTCTTCGGGTCTGTTTTTGTGCCAGTACCATGCTGTCTTTGTGATTATAGCTCTGTAGTAGAGTTTGAAGTTCGGCATGGATAGCCCTCCCATATTGTCTTTATCCCCTAGAATTGTTTTGGCTATTCTAGGTCTTTTGTTGTTCCATATAAATTTTTGGACTGTTTTCTGTATTTCAGTGATGTACGTCATTGGGATTTTAATAGGAATTGCATTGAATTTGTATATTAATTTTGGAAGTATCACCATCTTTACTATATTAAGTCGGCCTATCCAGGAGCATGGGAGGTCTTTCCATTTCCTAGTGTCTTCTGCAATTTCTTTCTTTAACTTTTTATAGTTCTCATTAAATAGTTCTTTTACATCTTTGGTTAGGTTAATTCCTAAGTATTTTATTTTTTGGGAGGTTATTGTGAATGGGGTTGCTCCCTTTATTTCCCTCTCTTCCTGTGCGTTATCAGTGTATAGGAAGGCAACTGATTTTTGTGGGTTTATTTTGTATCCTGCTATTTTGCCGAAGTGACTTATGATTTCTAAAAGTTTGGGGATGGAGTTTTTGGGATCGTGGAGGTATAGTATCATGTCGTCTGCAAAAAGGGATAGTTTCACTTCTTCTTTCCCTATGCGGATCCCTTTAATGTCTTTTTCTTGCCTTATTGCCCTGGCTAAGGGTTCTAGGACTATGTTGAAGAGGAGTGGAGACAGTGGACATCCTTGCCTTGTTCCTGTTTTTAGGAGGATTGGTTGTAGCTTTTCCCCATTAAGTATAATATTGGCTATTGGTCTGTCATAAATGGCTTTTATTGTTTTTAGAAATGTTCCTTCTATTCCTATTTTCTCCAGAGCTTTTAGCATGAATGAATGTTGAATTTTATCAAAGGCCTTTTCTGCATCTGTGGCGATAATCATGTGATTCTTGACCTTGGCTCTGTTGATATGCTGGATTACATTTATTGACTTACGTATGTTAAACCATCCCTGTGTCTCTGGGATGAAGCCTACCTGATCATAGTGTATTATTTTTTTTATGTGTTTCTGGATTCTGTTAGCTAGAATCTTGTTAAGGATCTTTGCATCTGTGTTCATCAAGGAGATTGGCCTGTAATTCTCCTTTTTGGTTGGGTCTTTGCCTGGTTTGGGGATGAGTGTGATATTGGCTTCGTAGAATGAGTTTGGGATAGCTCCCTCCTTCTCTGTTTCTCTGAAGAGCTTGAGGAGTATGGGTATTAGTTCTTCTTTAAAGGTCTTATAGAATTCTGCTGTGAATCCATCTGGTCCTGGGCTTTTTTTTGTTGGAAGACTTTTGATAGCTTCCTGTATCTCATTATAGGATATTGGCTTATTTAATTGGTTAACTTCTTCTTTGCTCAGTTTGGGTAACTTGTATTTCTCTAAAAATGCATCCATTTCCGCCAGATTTTCTTCCTTTAAAGAGTATAGCTTTTGAAAGTAGTCTGTTAGAATTGTTTGGATATCTTGGGTGCGTGTTGTGATGTTTCCCGTGGCATCCCTAATCCTATTAATATGGGTTTCCTCTCTTCTTTTTTTAATTAATCTTGCCAACGGGCCATCAATTTTGTTTATTTTTTCAAAGAACCAGCTTTTTGTTTGGTTTATTTTGGTTATGGTTTTCTGATTTTCTAATTGGTTAATCTCTGCTCTCAATTTGGTTATCTGGCTTCGTCTAGTAGCTTTAGGTCCCATTTTTTCTTGTTTTTCTAGCTGTTTTAGTTGCAACATGAGATTATTTACTTGGTCTGTCTCCATTCTCTTGATGTGGGCACTGAGGGCAATAAATTTGCCCCTCAGGACTGCTTTTGCTGTGTCCCACAAGTTTCTTTGTGAGGTGTTTTCATTTTCATTGAGTTCTAGGAAATGCTTTATTTCTTCTCTGATCTCTTCTGTTACCCAGGCCTTGTTAAGGAGTGTGCTGTTCAATTTCCATGTATTAGAGAAATTTCTGCGGTATGCTTTGTTATTGAGAGCTAGCTTGATTCCACTGTGGTCAGATAGGATACAGGGGATTATGTCGATCCCTTTGTATTTGCTTAAGTTCCTTGAATGAACTATGATATGGTCTATTTTGGAGAAAGTTCCATGAGCTGCTGAGAAGAATGTGTACTGTGTTGTTTTAGGGTGAAATACTCGGTAGATGTCAGTTAATTCCGCTTGAAGTATGGCCTCACTTAATTCGGTAGCTTCTTTGCCAATCCTCTGGTTGGTAGACCTGTCCTTTGGTGAGAGTGGCGTGTTAAAGTCTCCTAGTATTATCGTATTGGGATCTATTTTATTCTGTAAGTTTGAGAGCATTTGTTTAACATATCTGGGTGCACCGATATTTGGGGCATATAAGTTGATGATGGTTATATCCTCCTCTTGGATTGTTCCCTTTATTAATATGTAATGTCCGTCCTTGTCTTTCTGTACTGATTTTAATGAAAAGTTTATTTTGTCAGGTATCAGGATAGCTACACCTGCTTTCTTATTGGGGGAATTTGATTGGTAGATCCTTTTCCACCCCTTCACTCTGAGTTTGTTTGTATGTTTGGCTGAGAGGTGGGTCTCCTGAAGGCAACAGATGGATGGGTCTTGTTTTCTGATCCAGTCCTCAGTTCGTTTTCTTTTAATTGGCGAATTCAGCCCATTTATATTAAGAGAAAGTATAGAGAGATGCATTGTTGTCCCTGCCATTCCGTTTTCCTAAGTTTTTCTTCTTTCCTTTCCTCCTGTGCTTGCTCAGTTAGACTTTGAGTAATGCCTGTTTGGGGCAGGTCCCAGTTCCTGGTTGCTTTCTTCAGGTTGTGTCCCCCCTCTTAGAATTCTTTGTAATGCTGGCTTAATGTTTATGTATTCATTTAGTTTTTCTTTGCTATTAAAAGTTTTCAGTTCTCCATCGAATGTGAATGCTAGCTTTGCCGGGTATATCAGTCTGGGTTGGCAGTTATTGGCTCTCAGGGCTCGTATGGTGCTTTCCCAGGCTTTTCTTGCATTCATTGTTTGTGTGGAGAGATCTGCAGTGATTCTAATTTTTTTCCCGTTGTAGTATAGCTCCTTCTTCATTTTTGCTGCATGCAGGATTGTTTCCTTATTATTCAGATCCATCATTGTTACTATTATGTGCCTAGAAGTGTTTCTCCTGGGATCTTGCTTGTTGGGTGTTCGATAAGCTTTTGTGATGTAGTTAAGATGGTCGTTTTTGAGGTGGGGAAAATTTTCATTGACTATCTTGTTAAATAGGTGTTGCATTCCCTTGCTCTGGAATTCCTCACCTTCGTCCACTCCGATTATGCGAAGGTTAAATTTTTTAGCATTATCTGCTTGCTCTTGAATTTCCCTTTGGTTTAATTTGAGTGATTTTTCCATATCTGTCACTTTTTGGTCCAGTTGGTGTATTCTGTCTTCTGTATCTGACACTCTACCTTCCATTTCATTCACTCTGTTGACCGTGGCTTCTATTGTGGTTTGCATGGTGGAAATGGATCCCTTTATGGATTCAATGTTGGTTCTCAGAGTACTGATCTCACCTCTCAATGAGGTGATATCAGTATGCATTACCTCTAATTTGGCGTTTATCTCACTTCTTACTGAGGTTTGTGCAGCTTCTATTTTTGCATCCAATTTTTGTTTGATATCCTGTATATCTTTTGATAGTTCATCCTTGTGCTCTTTCAATTTCTGATCCATTTCTCGCTTTATTTCTTGAGTCATTGCCTCCAGCAACCCTTGGATGTAGTTTTTGTCTTCCATTCCTGCTTTGCTCCCACTGGGGCTCTCCCCTGCGTGGCTGCTGGCTTTTGAGGTGAGCTTGCTGTCCTGGGTAGTGGTAAACCTTGTGATTTTTCTCTGTGATTTTCGCATGGGGGTTCAGGAGACTGCTCTTCAATCTTGTTTTGGTGTGTCTGTCTTTGCTTGGTTGCTGATTCTCTATTGGTAGAGAGAGTCTGTGTCTGATCTGGATTCTGTTGGGAGCCTATTTCCAGCTGCTATTCACTTAGGATTCTCAGCTCTCTGCTGTAGCAATTCCCGCCTTTGGAAGGGTTGAGCAGCCTAGACTGCTTGTGTTTGCTCCTGCGGGTGCTCTTGGGAAGATCAGATGCTCTGGATGCACTCTCCCAAATACTGGAGTCTGCTATGGGCTCCTGATGTGTTTTTGTTTGTTTTGGGCTGGTTGTGGGCTTGAACTCTAGGTTTGGGTGCTGTCCCTCAGCTCTTCAGCTCAGGGCTGGCACCCTACCATTTGAGCCACAGCCCCACTTCTGACCCTTTTTGCTTTGTTCAGGCACCGGTCCCCTGGCCTGGTTCCGGCCCCAGCCTGGAGCGCGCTCGTTAGGCCTGTGCTAATGTGTATACCACCTTGGTTATGCAGCCTGGAGGACACAGTTCAAATTTCTTCTACTGATGGTAGTCTTGACCCAGGGGCACTGTTCCTGGCTTGAGCATTTAAGCTCCCTTCCCGGGGCGCTCTTGCTCTGGCCTGGCCAGCAGAGTGTGCTCCACCGGCTGGTGGGGCTCTCGAACAGTTCCCAGTTTTAGTGGGTCCTGTGGTCCGGGTGTTGGGGTAGGGAGTCTAGGTCAGGGTCTGGGGATTCCCTCCAGCTCTGGTCTCCCTTGATGGATTCCCTGTCCCCTGATGGGTACTCACCCTGTAGGTCGTCAGTTGTTGTTGCAGTCCGTCAGTTGTTGTTGCAGTCCGAGTTCAGTTGGGGTGGTTGCGGGCTGGGTTGGGCGGCCCCCCGCCGGGTCGTTGCAATCGCGACAGGTCCCTTTGTGGCGCTGCTGGTGCCGGGCGGCTTTGGCGGGATGGAGCCTCTCCGCTCCGGTGGAGAGTGATGGGTGGGGTGGGATCCTCCTGGAGACTCCCGGCTGGTAGGTTTCTCTGTTCCTGGCGATCCGCTGTTCTGCAATCCGGTACCTGGTGATCTGCAAGCAGCCCCCTGTGTCTCTGTGGCTCCGGCAGCCCCTGCCGGGCCGGCTGGCCGGCGGCTTGGCGCACTGCCGCGCGGCCAGTAAAGGTTGGGGGAGGGGTCTTCGCTCTTCTCTGTTCTGAAATTCTTCTTTTCCTCTCTTTCTTTTTTTGTTATTTTCCACCTCTGGTTTTTCTCTGAGTGTTCGTCTTTTTGTTGTTGTCGGTCTCTTGGGGAGATTAAAGGTTGGAACTCGAACTCTCTTTTTGGTTGGAGAGAGCTGTGGCGTTTCCCTACTGCCCCGTCGCCATCTTGAGAACCGCCCCTAGTGCTTTTATTCTTATTATTTTTGCTGAACCTGGGGCTTGAACTCAGGGCCTAGGTGCCGCCCCTGAGCTTTTCTGTTCAAAGCTGTTTACACCTTGAGCCACAGTTCTACTTCCAGCTTTTTGGTAGTTATTGGAAAGAAGAGTCTCATGGATTTTCCTGCTTCGACTGGGTTCAAATGGTGATTGTCAGATCTCAGCCTCCTGAGTAGGATTACAGATGTGAACCACTGGCATCTTGCACTCCCCCCACCTTTTTTTTTTTTTTTGCCAGTCTTGTGGCTTGAACTCAGGGCCTGGGCTCTGTCACTGAGCCTCTCTGTGCTCAAGGCTAGTGTGCTACCACTTGAGCCACAGTGGCACTTCCGGCTTTTTCTTTTCTTTTTTTTTGTTGGTCATGGGGCTTGAACTCTGGGCTTGGGCGCTGTCCCTGCGCTCTTCAGCTCAAGGCAAGCGCTGTACCGCTTGAACCACAGCACCACTTCCGGTTTTCTAGTGGTTTACTGGAGATAAGAGTCTCATGGGCTTTCCTGCCCTGGCTGGCTTTGAACTGTGATCCTCACATTTCAGCCTCCTGGGTAGCTAGGATTATAGGTGTGAGCCACTTGCGCTCGGCTCCGGCTTTTTCTTTTTATGCAGTACTGAGGAATCAAACCCAGGGCTTCAGGCATGTTGGGCAAGTTTAGCAACTGTTCTCCTTGGAGACATCGCCCCTTTTCTCTTCCCCAAATAATTTCAGCACGTTTCATTGTTCAGCTTGCTTAGATGCGAGCAATCTTTTTCTAGCCATATTCATCCTACTCATCCTCCTTTTGCCACCTTCAAATTTGAGGTGGTCATGAAGGCATTCTGGAGGCATGTGCCTAGGCCACTTGCTGAAGCCCTGAGTGTACTGCAAACAAAAGCACAGCTAGAGGAGACTCATGAGTAGAGATCTGAGTTCAAACCCCAGTTGTGAAATGAAGAGAAAGAAAGAGAGGAGAGGGGCTGGGAAGGTGGCTCAGTGGTAGAGTGCCTGAGGCCCTGGGTTCGATTCCTCAGCACCACATAAGCAAAAAGAAAAAAGCTGGAAGTGGCGCTGTGGCTCAAGTGGTAGAGTGCTAGCCTTGAGCTGAAGAGCTGAGGGACAGCGCCCAGGCTCAGAGTTCAGGCCCCACAACCAGACCCCCCTCCCCCCCCCCCCAAAAAAAAAGAGAGTAAGGAAGAAAGGATCATTGAGCAAGGCCTTTTCTCTGTGTGTAGTTGTTCCTGTGCATAGATGTCTAATAATTTTTGGTGGTAGTACTGGGGTTTCAACCTCGGGGCTTTGTGCTTTTTTTTTGTCAGTTGTGGGGCTTGAACTATGGGCCTGGGCACGGTCCCTCAGCTCTTCAGCTCAAGGCTAGCACTCTACCACTTGAGCCACAGCTCCACTTCCAGTTTTCTGAGTGGTTTATTGAAGGTAAGAGCCTCACGGACTTTTCTGCCTAGGCTGGCTTTGAACCTTGATCCTCAGATCTCAGCCTCCTGAGTAGTTAGGATTACAGGTGTGAGCCACCAGCTCTGCTGCAGTCCAGTTTCTTAGTTCTATTATAGGGCACTGTGAGCATGGGATGACAGGCATGTGCCACTGCACCCAGCTGTGGGTTGAGATGGGATCTTTTTTCTTTGTGGGCTGGCCTCAGACTGCCATCCTCCCATTTTGATCTCCTGAGTAGGTAGGGTGATAAATGCTGGCCACTGACACCTGGCTTACATGAACATTCTTATTCCTCAGGTAATAACCATTGCTCTCCGACGTCCAAGTGGGAATGTCCTGAGGAGAAGGTTCTTTAAGTCTTGTAGTTCACAGGTAAGTGAGGAATTTTATGGGAGAGGTGTAGTCTCAGACATTTGTAGGTGTTTTGTCTTGCAAAATTTGGATAACTAGGCATGTTGGGCAGCCTTCCTGGTTTTTGGAGCTGATGACGGAATCTAGGGCTTAGACTTGCTAGGTGAACAGTATACTACTGAGCTCTATCTCGTTGTTACTCTACCACTTGAGCACAGCACCACGTCTGGCTTTTTCTGAGAAGTATATTAGAGATAAGAGTCTTGGACTTTCTTGCCCTTGGCTGGCTTAGAGCCATGATCCCCGATCTCAGCCTCTTCAGTAGCTAGGATTACAGGTGTGAGCTACTCGCTACCAGCAGCACCAAGTTTCTCTCTCTCTCTCTCTGTCTCTTTCTTTCTTTCTAGATTTTAATTGGCACATAGTTATTGTACATCTTTATGGGCTACAGTGTGACATTACAGTACCCCATGTGCTGATGAGATCGCATTAATTGGCACTCCTGTTACCTCAGGCATAAACAGTGTTCAAAACATTTTAAATCTTATTAGCTATTTGGAAATTTTCAACTAGTAGTTATCCTGCTGTGTTAAGTTTTCTGTCTAGCTGCAGCATGTTTCCAATAGTCAGCTTATAGGTAAGGCATTTTTTTATTATTATATATTTTTTGTCGGTCGTGGAGCTTGAACTCTGGGCCTGAGCACAGACCCTGAGCTCTTCAGCTCAAAGCTAGCTCTCTCTACCACTTAAGCCACAGCGCCCACTTTGGGCTTTTTCTGTGTATGTGATACTGAGGAATTGAACTCAGGGCCTCTTGCATGCGAGGCAAGCACTCTGCCACTGAGCCACCTTCCCAGCCCTAATAGGCATTATAAATCCTTAAGTAAACAGTATTTGCTTTGATCCCATTATCCCTGGTGGATTATCAGCTTATGTCCCATTGCTCAAATGTAATTTTCAGATCAGGTTTGTTTGTTTTTTTTTCCAGTCTGGGTGGCTTGAATGCTGGGTCTTTGTGCTGTTCCTGAGCTCTTTTGCTCCAGGCTAGCGCTCTACTGCTTGAGTCACAGTGCCACTTCTGGATTTTTCTGTGATTAATACGAGTCTCACAGACTTTCCTGCCTGGGCTGGGTTCAAACTGCGATCCTTAAGATCTCAGCCTCCTGAGTAGCTAGTGTGAGCCACCAGTACCCAGCTTCAGATTAGTTTTTAGGGCTTATTTCCTTTGGCCTTAATGGAGAGATCTTGTTTCATTCATATTAGAAAGAAATTGGAAAACAGAAAAATAGGAGAAAAAGTGTGATGCCAAACGCCAGTTACAGATATTTTTCTTATTTTCATTTCTAAATATATTTAAACATAAATTACGTATGAGTTACAAACACTTGTCGGAGCCAGGCTCAAGCCTGTACTCCTAGGTACTTGGGAAGAGGGGACTGGGTGGGGGGGGAGGAGGTTATAGGCAAAAATATTTCTCAGACTCCATTTCTCCATTTTAACCAATTGCTGGGTGGGATGGCACCTGGCTGCCACCCAGCTGTTGGAGAAACACCGTGGTTTGGAGCAGGGGAGTGCAATTCTAATCCTAGTGAAGAAGGAAAGCTCAAATAAGCTAGGCCAGCTTGGCCAGAAAATGAGATCCTATCTTGAAAAAGCCAATGTAACAAAGTGGCTGATGGAGTGGATTACCTGGTAATGGTAGAGTACCTGCCTAGCAAGTCAGAGGCCCTGAGTAAACTCACCCTAGTATTGCCAAAAAGGAAGAATACATGTAGGGCTGGTGGTGCACTTCAGTGGTAGAGTCTTGGCCTAGCATTCCAAGGTCTAGGTTTCCATACCCATTGGCATGCACACACACACATACTCACACAACTTCTCTTTTAAGAGCTGGGCATTGTGGGCACGTATTGACACTCCCAGCACTTGACAGGCTGAAAAGGGGATCCCAAGTTTGAGGCTAGGCTGGGCCATATAGCAACACCATGTGTCAATCAAACAAGAAAAAGAATGACAGCTGGCACCAGTGGCTCATGCCTATAATCTAAGCTACTCAAGAGACTGAGATTTAAGGGCTGAGGTTCTAAACCAACCCAGGGAGACAAATCTGAGAGACTCAGCAAGAAGTTGAAAATGGGGGCATGGCCAATGGTATGAGTGGAAAAAGCCCAAGCCCCTGAATTTAAGCCCTACTATATGGGAGAGAGATAGGCAGACAGAGAGAGAGAGAGAGGGAGAGATAAGTGAATGCAAGTAAGATACTTTGAAAAGCCCTCTCCCCTCCACCCCCATTTATGAGAATTCATTCTATGGAAGTAAGACTAGGTAAATTACAGACCTTTACAATTATGACATAGCTGGGGATGTAGCTTATCAATAGAGCTGATACTCAGCATGTGCAAGGCTGAGTTCAATTCCAAGCACAGCCAAAACAAAGTAAAATTAAAAATGAAACTTAGGACAGAAACATTACTTGAAATATCAGTAGTTCTTGGATGGTGACTAGCAGGTGAAATCAGGGATTGATTATACTTGAAATCGTATGACATTCCTCTGGAATATTCTGTCATGTATTTTTTGTTGGTTTTTTTGGTCCATTGTGGGGCTTGAACTGTGGGCCTGGGCACTGTCCCTGAGCTCTTCAGCTGAGGGCAAGTGCTCTACCACTTGAGCCACAGCACTACTTCTGGCTTTGAGTAGTTTATTGGAGATAAGAGTCTCACAGATTTACCTGCCTAAGCTGGCTTTGAATTGCGATCCTCAGATGTCAGCCTCCTGAGTAGGTAGGATTACAGGCGTGAGCAACTGGCGCCCAGCTTACTGTCATATACCTTTTGTTTTTAATGGTATAGGGATTTGAAATGAAGGCTTTACACTTTCCTTGGCTTGATTACTAGGCTGCTGCTCTGCCACTTGAGTCATATCTTCAGCCCTACTTTTCACTGGTTATTTTGGTAGTGGAATCATGGGCTGGCCTTTTCTTTCTTTTCTTTTTTTTTTTTTTGTGCCAGTGGTACTGGGGCTTGTACTCTTCCCCTGCTTTTTCAATCATGGCTGGCACTCTTCACTTGAGCCACACCTCCACATCCAGATTTTTGCTGGGTAATTGGAGGTAAGTCTACAGGACTTTTCTGACCTGGTTGGCTTTGAACCTCAATCCTCCTGAGTAGCTAGGATTGTAAACATGAGCCCAGGCTGGCATTGAACTGAGATCTTCTGGATCTCATCTACCTAAGTAGCTCTAATTTCTTTGGTACTGGAGTTTGAATTAAGTCCTTGTGCTTTTGAGGCAGATACCCTACTGCTGAGCCATGCCTCTAACCCTTTGCCTTGTTTATTTATTTATTTTTATTTGAACTCAGGGCCTGGGCAGTGTCCCTGAGCTTCTTTTGCTCAAGGCTAGCACTCTTCCACTTGGGCCACAGTGCCACTTCTGGCTTTTTTGGTTTCTGTGGTACTAAGGAGCCGAACCCAGGGTGTCATGCATGCTAAGCAAGCACTCTATCACTGAAGCCACATTCCTAGCCCTTCAGTTATTTTTGGAAAGAGTCTCACCTTGCTCTTATTTTTTTATTGGTTTAGTATTGGGGCTTAGATTATATATGTGAGTCACTATCCCCAGTAGTAAGTAGAAAATTTGATGATTATAGGAATTAACACAATCTTGCTATGTTACTGCTCACAAATTTCTAGGTTTCTATCCCAAGTAGTTGGGATTACATGTATTCACTGCTATGCTTCACTTTTCTTCATTGATGTTTTGTTGCTGGGGTTCAAACCTAGAGCCTTGTGTAAATATGGCAGACAGAAAATGTCTCAACATTATAGGACTGGTTCATGGAAAAGTCAGGCTATTATAAGGGAGTTGTGTGTGGGCATATGTCTTGTAATAGTTTGTAAGTGACTTTATTTTGGGGGGTTAGTTCTAGGGCTCAAACTCAGTGTTTTGTAATTGCTAGATAGGCCTTCTACTGCTTAAGCCATGCTGCCAACACTCCTAAGTGATTTTGGTGTGTTGCATTGTTTTAGATTTTGATCTAAATAACTTTTCCCCAAAATGCTATCCTTTTATTCTCAATCTGCTCACTGAATACTTTCTCCATTCCTTGTGCGTGGATGAGGCTTTTGTTGTGTTTAAACACTTCTGCTGTCAGATACCAGCAAACCCTACGCTTTGTCTGGAATAAAAGGTATTAAAAACGTTTTAGAGATTGTGATTTGCTATTCTCCTTTAAACTCTAGAAAGTTAGAAAGGCTTGGGAGTCTTTCTCCATTACTTCTCGGGACATGATTTCACAGGAACTGAGCTTTAAGGTGTCACCGTCACAGTGACCTAGAGGAACCTGAGTGTACAGCATTTATAGTCATAAGCTTCTTATCTTCTAGGTCTTGTTTGACTGGATGAGGAAAATTGGATACCATCCATCTCTCTACAGCCTTTCTACATCCTTCCCCAGGAAGCCTCTGGAGGTGGAGGAAGGCTGCTCCCTGGCCGATATAGGAATAACTGTGGACACTGTACTCATTGTGGAAGAGAAAGAACAGGGCAACTCGTAAAGAACTGTCAGAAACTATGATTCTACTTACAGTCATCTATACTATGACCTCAGATCCACATTAAAATCATGCCATACCTTGATAGAGCTCAAGGCAGCACAAACTTCAGTGTTGTTATCAGTGGGAAAATAGCCACCTAAAAATGGGGAAAAGATGGCTTTCTGCATATAATTAGTAGGCTGTGCCATCTTTAGTGGACCAAAACAAAGATGAGGTAAAAATGTATATAGTGAGGTATTAATTTTATACTTTCATTAGCGGACATCTTAGGATGTTAAAAGTCAGACCCAGGTATGGTAGCACATGCTCCTAATTCTAGCAATCCCGGGCAACACAAGATTCTGTCCTGAAACCAAAAAATAAACAAAAACAAAAAAACACTGAAGTCCTTAAGACTTTGATTTCTGCCTCTTCTTGCTGTCTTACCACCCAGTATTTCACCATTTAACTAAACCCATCAAGTCTAAGTGGGAATGTTATTTTATTGTTTATTTAGAAATAGTTTCATTTCAAAGCCTTTCAAGGTTTCAGTTGTTTTTGGTAGATATACATTATTCAGTGGATATCTGCTGTTTATATAGTTTGGTCTTGTATTAAGTTGTAATATTCTTTTTTTTTTTTTTTTTGCCAGTCCAGGGCTTGAACTCAGGGCCCGGGTACTGTCCCTGAGCTTCTTTTGCTCAAGACTAGCACTCTACCACTTGAGCCACAGCACCCCTTCTGGCTTTTTCTTTTTTCTTTTTTTTTTTCTGTCGGTTGTGGGCCTTGAACTCTGGGCCTGAGCGCTGTCCCTGCACTCTTCAGCTCAAGGAGAGCACTTGGGCTACAGCGCCACTTCCGGTTTTCTGGTGGTTTATTAGAGATAAAGAGTTTCACAGACTTTCCTGCCCAGGCTGGCTTTGAACTGCGATCCTCAGATCTCAGCCTCCTGAGTAGCTAGGATTACAGGCGTGAGCCACCAGCGCCCAACTATTTCTGGCTTTTTCTGTTTATATGGTACTGAGAAATGGAGCCCAGGGCTTTGTGCGTGCTAGGCAAGAACTCTACCACTAAGCCACATTTCTAGCCCCAGTTGTAATATTTTTAAATTTTTTTTGTTATTATAAAGATGATGTTCAGAAAGGCTACTATTACATAAGTCAGGTAAAGAGTACATTTCTTTCTTTTTTTTTTTTTTTTGGTCGTGAGGCTTGAACTAAGGGCCTGGGCGCTATCTCTGAGCTTTTACACTCAAGGTTAGTATGCTACCATTTTAATCCACAGCTCTACGTCCAGTTTTCTGGTGGTTTATTGGAGATAAGAGTCCCATGGAGGGCTGGGAAGGTGGCTCAGTGGTAGAGCACTTGTCTTGCATGCATGAAGCCCTGGGTTCGATTCTTCAGCACCACATAAGCAAAAAGAAAAAAGCCGGAAGTGGCGCTGTGGCTCAAGTGGTAGAGCGCTAGCCTTGAGGTGAAGAGCTCAGGGACAGCGCCCAGGCACAGAGTTCAGACCCCATGACCAGACTCCCAAAAAAACAAACAAACAAAAAAAGAGTCCCATGGACTTTGCTGTCCAAACTGGCTTTGGACTGTGATTGTCAGATCTCAGCCTCCTGAGTAGCTAGGATTACAGGTGTGCCACTAGTGCCTGGTAAGAGTACATTTCTTTTTGGACAGCGTCCCCCTTCCTTTACTCTCTCCCAGTTTTGGGTTGTATTATTCTTAAAGTTGCAGGTGACACTGAGTTGTTACCTTTCCTTCCCCTCCACCACAATGGAACAGTGGGTTCCAGTGTGGTGGAGATGTATGTCAGCCAAGTATGCCTGAGGCTCTGCAATTTGATCTCTAGAACCATAAAAAGACAAAATTATGAAAGAACCATGAAAGCCTTAAAATACAGGTGAATTTGCTAGGCATGATAGCTCATGCCTATAACCCAGGTCCTTGAAACACAGAAACTGGATCATGGTTCAAGGCTAGCCATGGAAAAAGGAGATGCCATCTCAACAAATGAACTAGCTGTTGGATAAATCTAGATGTTGACGTCTTATAACTACAGTACTCCTCAGGAGCCTGTAACCTGGAGCATCATGCTTAGAAGCCGGCCAGGACAGA
The DNA here is from genome assembly GCF_019054845.1 of Dipodomys spectabilis. Taxonomy (NCBI): domain Eukaryota; kingdom Metazoa; phylum Chordata; class Mammalia; order Rodentia; family Heteromyidae; genus Dipodomys; species Dipodomys spectabilis. The sequence continues at coordinate 6,582,153 of NW_024870686.1, read as the reverse complement.
AAAGTCAGACTCCTGTCAGGCTGGGCACAAGTAGCAAAATGCTGGCCATTACAAGCAAGTGTGAGGCCTTTGGTTCAAGTTCAGGTACTAGCAAAAAAAGGGATACCGATGAGATTAGCTAAAGGAAGGAAAAGAAGGCTGGGAATGTACTTCAGTATGTATGTGCATGGGTGAGTTCCCAGTACTGGATAGGAAAAAAAAAAATAAAAAAAGCCAACGTTCTCTAAGCCTTTTTCTTTTTTCTTTTTGCCAGTCCTGGGGCTTGAACTCAGGGGCCTGGGCACTGTCCCTGAGCTTTTGCTCAAGGCTAGTGTTCTGCCACTTGAGCCACAACGCCACTTCTGGCTTTTTCTGTTTATATGGTACAGAGGAATCAAACCCAGGGCTTCATACACACTAGGTAAGCATTCTACCACAAAGCCACGTTCCCAGCCCCTCTAAACTATTTTTTGAATAGTGCTGGGGATGAGTATCACTGCTACATTTCTAGCCTGAATGAACTACTCAGGTTTAGAAGATGCTCAGCCTGTCCAGATGACTGAAGGCTAAAATTAATATGGCTCTAGGCAGCAAAGATCAAATCTGGGCACTGTTAGGAAAGCATGGCTTAAAGATAAGGGCACAGGTATAACTATATTATGGAAGACTTGAGAAAAAATCATAAGTTGTTGATGCCTCTGCATCAGATTAATGCTCTGGTGTAGTGCATCCAAGTAATCTCAACTACTCTGGAGGGAGAAACAGGATCAGGAGTTTGAGGCCAGTCTGCATAAAGCCAGCAGGACCAGAAACAAAGGGCTTGCAGGCATAATTTAAGAGTTTGAGTGCTAGCTGGGAGCTGGTGGCTCACGACTGTAATCCTAGCTACTCAGGAGGCTGAGAAGGTTGAGATCTGAGGATCGCAGTTCAAAGCCAGCCCGGGCAGGAGAGACCGTGAGACTCCTATCTCCAATAAACCACCAGAAAACCGGAAGTGGCGCTGTAGCTCAAGTGGTAGAGCGCTCGCCTTGAGCTGAAGAGCTGAGGGACAGCGCCCAGGCCCAGAGTTCAAGCCCCACGACCGACAAAAAAAAAAAAAAAAAAAAGAGTTTGAGTGCTTAGAAACCACAGGGGAGGGATCCAGGACTGAATGGGGGAGATCACAGAAAAATTCATGTTTTAAAAATTACATCTAGTCACGTGCTGATGGCTCACATGTATAATTCTAGCTGCTCAGGAGGTTGAGATAGGAAGATCACAGTTCAGAACTAGCCTGGACAGTAAAATCTGTGAGACTCTTGTCTTCAATGACCCAGAAGCCAGAGTGGAATGTGGCTCAAGTGGTAGAGTGCTCACCTTGGGCAAAAAACACAAGAGAAAGGGGGCTGGGAAGGTGGCTCAGTGGTAGAGCTCTTGCCTTGCATGCATGAGGCCCTGGGTTCCATTCCTCAGCACCACATAAGCAGAGAAAAGAAAAAAGGCGGAAGTGGCGCTGTGGCTCAAGTGGTAGAGCGCTAGCCTTGAGCTGAAGAGCTGAGGGATAGTGCCCAGGCCCAGAGTTCAGGCCCCATGACCGGACCCAAAAAAAAAACAACAAAAACACAAGAGAGTACCAGCACACACAAGAAATCAGTGTTGGGGCTGGGAAGGTGGCTCAGTGGTAGAGTGCCTGACTTGCATGCATGAGGCCCTGAGTTCGATTTCTCAGCACCACATAAGCAGAAAAAACCAGAAGTGGCACTGTGGCTCAAGTGGTAGAGTGCTAGCCTTGAGCTGAAGAGCTGAGGGACAGCGCCCAGGCCCAGAGTTCAGGCCCCATGACCAGCCAAAAAGAAAAGAAAAGAAAAGAAAAATATCAGTGGTAACCTGGTTAACCTGAAGCGAAAGTAAAAATTAAGAGGCCCTTGGGTCTCCAGTTTATGGCAGGAAAATGAGGTGTGAAGAAAACTAGCTCTGCTCCCTTCCATGTAAAACACACTTCAAGGGTGAAAACTAGGACAGAGTCCAGGAAAGTCATTTCCTGGCAGGAATAGGGCCCAGGCCTCCCAACGCATGCCCAGCTGGATTTCCAGTGACTTGGTGTGTGGCTGCTTTCACTTTCAGCCTTTCTGCCCTGCAGTGTGGGACTTATGTCCGTACCACCAACGTGGGAGCATATGCGGAGAGGCGGTGACTGCTCCACCAGCCTGCATGACAGGAGCTGTGCTTGAGAGCTTCACTGAAGAGCTGCACCCTTGGTCTCATCAGCCCCTGGATGGAATGTTGATGACAAAATCCTGAGATGAGACTTGGCTTTGTGGAGGGAGTAGGTGTATTTTCATGTGCAAGGGCTGTCAATCAGTGGGGCTGGAGAGACTCCAGGACAGCCTAAGTAATCCCTCTCCTGGCATTCACACTACTTTCCCTCACTGCTGTGTGCCAGATGGGCGTGCATGGCTAATAGAATTAGCTGTAAGTAATGATATGCCTCTTCTTCTGCCTTGGTTCTCTGTCCTGACTCATCGCTTGCTTTGGAAGCCATGTTGTTTGCAGCCTAATGCAGAGGACACTGTGCCAAGGAACTGAAGCTTCCAAGTGAACTTAGTGGACCCTAGCTCCAGCCACAGCCTCAGTGACTGGCCTAGCTGCCATCTGGTGAACTTGTGCTCCCAGATTTCTGATTCATAGAAACAGGGATGGAATGGGACACAATGTTTGTTTTAAGCTATTTTATGGTGATATATAAACAGTATAGGAAATAGCTGGGCTATCTTCTTCAGCAATGCAAAATCCTTACAAAATGGTAGATGTGTTTCACAGACCCGGTAAGTTTCCATTATTCTGTGAAATATACTCAAAATGCAATGCAACAAAAAACATTAACACTTCCAGCTCCACCTGTTCTGGTCACTTTCATAAGTTTTACTTTAGCTGTCCATCCATATCCATTTCCAAGGATTTTGAGTACAGAAAATGATTATCACTGTTAAAAGGAGTATCTCTTGCCATCTGTACAATTCAGTAGTTAATAGTGGTTCCTAATGTTTGTAGAATAAAATTCTCCCATCTCCTGAATTTTTTTTTTTGGCTAGTCCTGTGGCTTGAACTTGGGCTTGGGCACTGTCCCTGGGCTCATTTTGCTCAAGGCTAGCACTCTACCATTTGAGCCACAGCACCACTTCTGGTCTTTTCTGTGATTAATTGGAGACAAGAGACTCGAGGACTATCCTGCCTGGGCTGGCTTTGAACCATGATCCTCAGATCTCAGCCTCCTGAGTAGCTAGGATTACAGGTGTGAACCAGCAGAACCCAGCTCGGTGTTTGAAGTCTATCTTGCAATGTAGTACAGGCTGGCCTCCAATGTCATCTTGCTCTTCATCCTCCTGACTGCTGTGATTACAGATATTAATGCCCTGCTTTCCTGAAAATACCATTAGGACTATTTCTTGGTATGTGAGTGTAGACTTTCTTAAAAATAGAAAACACCAGTTGGATGTACATCTAAAAGGCTAAAAATAGCCGTGCTTAATTGTTTCCTTGGTTACAAGAAGCAGTGAGTGTTTCCCCCTGGACTTAGAGAAAAGAATTATGATGCCTAAAAATCTTTAGATTCTTGGTAATAAGAGTGCTAAGTTCGCTGGGAAGGTGGCTCAGTGGTAGAGTGCTTGCCTTGCATGCATGAGGCTCTGGGTTCAATTCCCCAGCACCACATAAGCAAAAAGAAAAAAAAAAAGCCAGAGGTGGTGGTGTGGCTCAAGTGGTAGAGCTCTAGCCTTGAGCTGAAGAGCTGAGGGACAGCGCCCAGGCCCAGCGTTCAAGCCCCACGACTGGACTCCCCCCCGCCCCAGAAAAAAGAGTGCTAAGTTCATGGGGGCACTTTTTGGTTTTGTTTTTCCCTAACAGGGCACCAGTGGCTCATGCCTGTAATCCTAGCTACTCATGAGGCTGAGATCTGAGGATCACAGTTCAAAGCCAGCCCAGTCAGGAAAGTCTGTGAGACTCTTTTCTCCAATTAACCACCAGAAAACTGGAAATGATGCTGTGGCTCAATTGATAAGAGTGCTTGTCTTGAGCTGAAGAGGTCAGGAATAGCGCATGATCAACAAAGAAAAAAAAAACAAACAACTTTCCATGATTACATGTTAAGAGATCAAGGTCTTAAAGGGGCTGATTTGAGGTGGTCCAAGGTCTCTATTGCATACCAGACAATTGATCTACTACTACAATTAATCTACTACTGAGCTTCACCCCTCAGCCTTAAGCCTACATCTTAAACAACATGTTTCTGGTACTTTCAAAGTGGTGTACAATGAAAATGGTTCAGAGTGACCTAAGTCAGCAATGAGAGTGAGTGCCTTTGCATTTGCTGAGATATTACTTACAGGGCATTTAAAGAGCACTATCAGCCTGCAGCCACCACAGATCCTTGGAGAATTTACCCTTATGGCTCCATATCTGTTCACTCTTCATTGCAATGAATTCATATAGGTAGTCTACTCATTTGCGTTTAATTGATATAACAGCTGTCTGTTATTAAGGGAATATACAGAGTCATTTTTAGTTTTTTTTTGTTGACAGCACTAGGGAGATTTTGTTGTGAGGAGAAAAGAAAATACTCTTTTTCAAAGCAAAGTTTTAAATAAAAAGGAATGTGAAATTCTCCTTTAAAAGGGAGGAACTAAGCTGGGCATTGGTGGCTCATGCCTGTAATCCTAACTACTCAGGAGGCTGAACTCTCAGGATCACAGTTCAAAGCCAGCCCAGCCCGGGCAGGAATGTTTGAGAAACTCTTGGCTCCAGTAAATCACTCAGAAGACTGGAAGTGGTGCTCTGGCTCAAGTGGTAGAGCACTAGCTTTGAGCTGAAGAGCTCAGGGACAGCGCCTATGCCCAGAGTTCAAGACCCAAGACTGACCAAAAAAAAAAAAAAGGGGAGGAACTAGCTCTGATCAAGTTAACAGCTCTGCTAGCTGCAACTATGGTAATTCTAAAACCAAGTTCTAAGTCATACATCAGTTTTGGGCTTGTGCTGAGGACACAGGAAGCTGCGAAGAATGATGCTCCCTCCCTAACAAGACAAACCTGGATGACACAATGCTGCTCTTCAGCCTCCAGCCAGCGAATTGAGCCTACAAAGCCATCATGCAAGGTATAATCCTTTCCAAGGGGAAACAGAACACAGGGTCCAGTCTATCCTTTAGTAAAGCATGTGAAAAAAGATTGTTACATAAACTATGACTGAAAAAAGAAGTTGTGCTGGGCAATGATGGCTCATGTCTGTACTCTTAGCTACTCAGTAGATGGAGATGTGAGACTTTAGGTTCAAAGCCAATCCATGTAGACAAATCTAATACTTAACTCCAATTAGCCAGAAAAAAAGCCAGAAGTGGAGGGCTTATTAGAATGGTGGAGCACTAAGCTGTGAGCTTATAAAGCTGATCTCAAGCTCCAGGCCAAGTTCAAGCCCCAGGACCAAAGCACACCATTACATGCGTGTGCACACACATGCATGTACACTGTGAGTTCAAGAACTAGAAATGGTGTTTGTACAAATGCATAGCATTATTTAAACCTCTAAAAAAATCACATCAAGACTGTTGGGGTAAATAAGAATTTTCATAATTTTTCCCTTTCTAAAGGTTTACTCAGCCAACTATTTTGTTAATATGTAGTTCAACATCATTTCCTTTAGATGCCAATAACCTGAGTGTACTGTTGAAAGACTAAACTTTAGACTAATTAGCAGATACATTGATCCTCTGAGTTGACATTTTGAATTCAGAAAAGAAAATTAGGGCTGGGGGTGGTTCAAGTGGTAGAGCACTTGCCTGCATGTGTGAGACTCTGCTTCTATTCCCAGCACTTCACACAGACACAAAAATTTATTTGCATTCAAAATCAGAATGGGCCAATAAGAGCACAGGTTGGTATGCATACTACTATAAGGTTCTGATGGCACAGGTGGAATGCTGTGTACTCGCTTTAGGGGAAGACTGTATTATATAACACAGATTTTTTCTGGGGGGGGGGGGGACATTCCTGGGGCTTGAACTCAGGGTCTGGGCACTGTCCTGGAACTTCTTTTGCTCAAGGCTAGCACTCTACCACTTGAGCCACAGTGCCACTTTGGCTTTTTCTGTTTATGTGGTACTGAGGAACCAAAACCAGAGCTTCAGGCATGCTAGGCCAGCTCTCTACCACTAAGCTACATTCCCAGCCCTATACCATAAACCTTAAAGTAACAAAGGGGTACACTTAATAAGTCACAGGAGTATAGAATCCAATTAATCTGAAAGAATTCAGAAACACAGGCAATAAATGAGATGAGAAACAAGTAGAAAGCAACCTAACCATTCCAATTACATTAATAGACATCCCCAGTTGGAAAGTGTTAAACTGTGTATAAAGGGATATGCTTGTGATCCCAGCCACACGAGAGGTTAATCAACTGTGATCCTAGCAAGGCTTTCCTTGGCTTTTTCCTTCGTTTTATCCCTTGAACTTTTGGCTGCACTGCTCTTTTGCTTGTTGCTGAGCATCATGAAAGCTATGATAACTTTCCAAATTGGTCTCTATCATGATCTATTATTTTGTTATGGGACACTTTTGTGACAAGGACTCACTATGTATGTTGGCATTCTACCACGAGAGCACAACTTGACTTCTGGCTTTTTGGAGGTTAACCGGAAATAAAGTCTCATGGACTTTCCTGCTCAGTCTAGCTTCCAACTGTGATCCTCTGATCTCAGCCACCTTAGTAGCTAGGATTATAGGCATGAACAACCTGTATGTGGCCCAGGCTTGCAATTCTCTCGCCTCAGCTTCCCAAGTAATGGGAGGTTTGAGGGTTTGAGGACAGCCTGGACAACACAGAAAAACCTTGTCTTAAAAACAAAACATTTAGAATGATTAAAAAAGACTTGCAGGCTGGACACTGATGGCTCATGCCTATAATCCTAGCTACTCAGGAGGCTAAGATCTGAGGCTCGTGGTTTAAAGCCAGCCTGGACAGGAAAGTCTGTGAGATTCTCATCTCCAATTAACCACCAGAAAACTGGAAGTGGTGCTGTGGCTCAAGTGGTAGAGTGCTCACCTTGAGCTGAAGAGCTCAGGCAGGGACAGCTCCCAGGCTCCAAAAAAACCCCCAAACAATCAAAAAAAAAAAAAAAAGACTTGCAACTATGCTCCTTGCAAGTAATAAGACATATATAGCTACAAAAAAAAAAACCATCAATGGCTAACACAAAATACTAGTCCTAGCCAAAGCAATATTAAACATGTAATATTAGAGAATGGATGGGTATGGGTGTGTATAGTGTTTGCCTAGCATGTGCAAGGCCCTGAGTTCAACCTCTTAGTACCACAAACAAATTAGCCATGCAGTCATTACTTTGCTTAGAAATTTCTTCCACCAGGTATCCTAGTTCATTATGCTTAAATTCTGCCTTCCAAAAAACACCTTGGACATCAACACAATTCAACTGTCCTTTACAAGTTAGCATCAAAGATGGCCGGCCTTGATTTCAGCACAGAAAACCATGTTGTTTATTTGAGAGCTCGCCAGAATGCCCTTTACTATCATTATTTTTTTCAACCTTAGTCTCTAGTCTTTCCCTCTATTTCTAAGCTTTCATCGAAAGTACTCTTAATGCAGTTTACAGTAATACAGGGTTTTTTCTCAAATTCCACCAGACTCAGCTAGTTGCACGGTCACCCCACATCTTCAGGTATTACTGTCACAGGAACCATATTCATACCTTGTGTGCTACTGTAATAAGGTAACATATTTGGTAACTCATATAAAACATGTATTTTCTTACCATTCTGGAGGGCAGATCAAGAGGCTAGAATCAGGTGTAAGGTACCTTCTGCATCATCTCATGGTGGAAAGCTGAAGAGCAAAGAGCTCAAGAAAGCAAGAGAAGACTGAATTTGTGTTAACAAATCCATTCACATAATGAACCCTCTGCTGTAATCTCTAAGCTTTCTTTTTGCTTATTGGTGCTGGTCTTAGGTGCTGTCTCTGAGCTTTTTTGCTCAAGTGCTTTACCAAAGATCTATTTCTGGCTTAATTGGAGAGATTGGTAGCTAATTAAAAAGTCTCTTAGACTCTTCTGCCAGGGTTTTGAACCCTGATTCTCAGATCTCAATCTGCTGAGTAGCTAGGGTTACATGTCACTGGCACTCAGTCTCTAGACTTTTTTTCCTGAGCTAGGGATTGAGCCTAGAGCCTTTTGACTGCCAGGCCAGCACTCTACTGCTCAGCTGCATTTCCCACTCTTGGCCGCCTCAGGTCTTCTTAAAGGTCTCACTTCTCAAGTCTGTTGCACTGAGGGTGAGGGTGAGATGGATTAAGTTCCCAACACATCAACTTTGGGAGACATACCCGAGACCAGAACAAGCACATTATGGCTCTTTTAGTAAGTGCATACAGGTTTACAAATGTGAGTTAGCTGTTCTTTTTACATGGTGACATTCTCTTTAATCTGTCTAGAGTCTGCTTATATACTAAGATACTTACGCTGGACTTGTTATGTTCCTGGCTTATCTTTTCTTTACCTGTTTACACAAGTCACTGTGCTATAGCTATGTTATAAACTAAAAGTTGCACTGACTACTCCCTCTTGAAATTACACATCACAAATCAATGGTAAAACAGTTCTTAAAATGCAAAATTGCTGGTTAAAAACAAAATGAAATTTGAATAGAAGAGCTGAGAGAGTATCATAAGTAATGAACTTACCTCTCAGATAAACTTGGGAAGATTTAAATGAATTAAGCAATGAGGTCGTCACGGAAATAATTAAAGTAAGAAGTTTGTTTTTGTGTTGGTCTGGGGCTTGAACTCAGGGCCTGGGCACTGTTCCTGAGCTTCCTTGCTAAAAGTTAGTGCTCTACCACTTGAGCCACTTTCAGCCTTTTCTGAGTAGTTTATTGGAGATAAGAGTCTCATGGACTTTCCTGCTTAGGCTGGCTTCAAACCACAATCCTTACATCTTAATCTTCTGAGTAGCCTTCTGAGTCATGAACTATATACTAGATTTTAAAACTAATTTGTCCTTGAACAACAGAATTTAGTCCATTAACATTGCTTATGACTTTGAGATATTTATACTTAGCTTCTCATCTAATTTTTTTAGGGTTTTTTTTTTTTTTTTTTTTTCAGTTGTGGGGCTTTAACTCTGGGCCTGGGCGCTGTCCCTCAGCTCTTCAGCTCAAGGTGAAAACTCTACCACTTGAGCCACAGCACCACTTCCAGCTTTTTCTGTTTATGTGGTGCTGAGGAATCGAACTCAGGGCCTCATCATTCCAAGCAAGCACTCTACCACTGAGCCACCTTCCCAGCCTCATCTAACTAAAAAAACAAAAAAACAACCAATTGTTCTTTATTTCCCCATTTTGTCTTTCATTCCAATCCTCAACATTATCCATATTCTGCATAGGAGCTGGAATGTAAAGGCTGGGAGTGGTGGCTCACGTTTGAAATCTCTGCCCAGAAGGTAGAGATCAGGAGGATAATGGTGGCTCAGTCCCACAATCCTACCTACTCAGGAGACATAAATAGTAGGACTGTTGTTCAAAGCCAGACAGGGCAAAAAATTAGTGAGGCTTCATCTCAAGCAATAATCTGGGACTGGTAGCATGCGCCTGGTATCCTAGGTATGAAGAGATGTAAGCACAATTGTGGTTCAGGTCAGCTGAGGCAAAAAACTTGAGGCCATATTTGAAAGATAGGTAAAGCTCTGTCTGAGGACCTGGCTCAAGTGGCAGAGCATCTGCCTAGCAAGGGCAAGTCCCTGTGCTGAAATTCGCATACCACACACATACAAAAAAGTATTATACATTTGAGTAGTACAATCACTACTTACAGTAAACTCTCAGATTGATTTATTCTTGTTTTTAGATCAAAAGGTAGAGATAATAACAGATAATATATACTTTGGCTTAAAGAAATTTCTTTCCAGGGGCTGGGAAGGCGGCTTAGTGGTAGAGCGCTTGCCTTGCATATGTATGAGGCCCTGGGTTTGATTCCTCAGTACCACATAAGCAAAAAGAAAAAAAGCCAGAAGTGGTGCTGTGGCTCAAGTGGTAGAGTGCTACCCTTGAGCTGAAGAGTTGAGGGATAGCGCCCAGGCCCAGAGTTCAGACCCCAGGAGTGGACCCCCCCCCAAAAAAATTTCTTTCCAGTATGCAATTGATCTTGATTTTGGGGGGGGGGGGGGAGTGCTTGAGCCACCATGCCACTTTCGGTTTTCGTCGGCTAATTGGAGATAAGAGTCTCATAGAAAGTGGCGCTGCAGCTCAAGTGGTAGAGCACTCTCCTTGAGCTGAAGAGCACAGGGATAGCCCCCAATCCCAGAGTTTAAGCCCCACTATCGAAAAAAAACAAAAAAAAAAAAAACAAGAGTATCATGGACTTTCCTACCTGGGCTAGCTTTGAACCTTGATCCTCAGATCTCAGCCTCTTGAGTAGCTAGGATTACAGGTGTGAACTACCAGCACCTGGCGCCTGGCTCCCCCTACCCTCTGCGTCCTGGGGCTTGAACTCAGGGACTGAGTACTGTCCATGAGTTTCTTTTGCTCGGGGCTAGCATTCTACCACTTGAGGCACAGAGCCACTTCTAGCTTTTTCTGTTTATGTAGTACTGAGAAATTGAACTCAGGGCTTCATGCATGTAGGCAAGCACTGTACCACTAAGTCACATTCCCAGCCCACAATTGATATTTTGTTCTTGAAAATGTGAAGTAACATGAACCGCTTTATCAAGTTTTAGAAATAAAATGTTTAATATTCTAAAAGTATATAAATGAAGTATATAATATACTAAAAGTATATAAATTATGTATATTCTTATTTCTAATTAAATCTAGGTCTAGAAAATTCCCATTCCAAGGCTAAAGCATTACATTTAAATTCCCTCAATATAATTATTACAAATCAAAATTCTTTTAAGTTCAAATAGTGAAGCTTCCATTCAATGCATACTACAATAAATCAATGTTTTTGTTTAAATGGCAAGTTTATTTGCTCAGTTCATCAAATAGGATGCAAGCACTGTCATGACAAATATACAGAAATATGTAGATCAACATAAAACAGTAATTTAGTTTAAATGGAGGGAAATCTTTTTCATGTTATGACAACATACTCCCAAGAAGAATCTCTTCTTTAGTTAATTATACATTTCAACAAAATAAGGTTAATGGATTAAGTGGAAGTCAGCTTGTCATTTCTGCTTAAAAATAAAACTCCAACTCTATTAATCCATGCCAGTTAAACACTATAACTAAAATTTACAAATAAGCGCAAAAGGAGATTAAGCAGTTAGTTACCTTTTCTGTATGAACAGTCCAGAGAAAAATAGTTACTACAAATACAGCAGGCAAACTGTTAGACTGACCCATCTACAATGTAGTGTACTAAATTTCAGTCTCAAATTGTGCTAAATGCTCATCATTAGTATGGCACATTTTGGTCCATGATGTGGTTTAATGCCGAGACAGATCACAATTTGTTACAGAAACACAAAGATTACTGTTGTCTTTTTGTTTGGTATTAAACTCTCTCTCTCTCTCTCTCACACACACACCCACACCCACACACACCCACACACACCCACACATACTCACTCACTCACTGAAAATCCAGGTATACTTCCACATACAAAGAAAGGTTTTCTCAGAAGGAATTTACAGGAAGTAGTCTGGGGTGCGCCTGGTAACATGAGGCTCTCCACGACGAGGCGCTGGGTCAAACTGAAGACTACAAATGACAAGAGAAAGAAAATCATTAAAGCTTTTGATTTTGCAAGAGTACAAATGAGCAAAGAGCAAGACATGGAATAGAAATAGTGGCTCCCATCACTACTACACTGCATGTGGCTGGAGCAAGTCGATGAAGGTGGTCTGAACTTACTAGCAATATTAGTAGTATCAGCTGATGAAGCGGCATGACTGACATGCTTCTCTCATTCCTAATTTTAGAGAAAAAGAGCTCTTTCAACATGATGGTGCTAAGTTAGAGGTGGGTTTTTCAGATATCCTTTAAACTACTTGAGTAAGTTTCTTTTATGACAAATTTGTTGAAAAATACTGAGGTTTTATTTTTTTTAGGTTTTTTTTTTTGGGTCCGGTCGTGGGGACTGAACTCTGGGCCTGGGCACTGTCCTTCAGCTCAAGGCTAGCACTCTACCACTTGAGCCACAGCGCCACTTCCGGCTCTTTTCTTTTCTGCTTATGTGGTGCTGAGGAATTGAACCCAGGGCCTCATGCATGCAAGGCAAGCGCTCTACCACTGAGCCACCTTCCCAGCCAGATTTTTCATTTTTAAAAAACTTTTATTTGGAAGAAATAGTTGTGCTGTCAAAGTTGATAGAATTCACAAACTTTATAGACCATGATAATGACAATTTGCCTTGTGAAGGTAAAAATGTGTTTGTGACATATCACTATCCCACAATACTGTGAGATTTGTGAAATTTATGTAATCACTTAATCTCAATAAAAATTACTTAAAAAAGAAAACAAAAAGCTTTTTTATGTCCGTCCTGGGGCTTGAACACAGGGCCTAGGTGCTCTCCTTGAGCTTTTTTACTCAAGGCTAACACTCTACCACTTGAGCCACAGCTCTGCTTTTAACTTTGCGGTGGTCAACTAAAGAGTCATAAGCTTTCTTGCCTCATCTGACTTTGAATCCCGATCCTGAGATCTCAGCCTCCTGAGTACTTAGGATTACAAGGTGTAAAACACTTGGGCAAGAATGCTCATTTTCTGACAAATGCTTTTTCTGTATTAACTTAAATGGATTATCTGGGTTTCTCCTTCAGTTTTCTTGTGGCTTATTACACTGATAGTTCACCTTCTGAACTAACTTTGCATTCCTAGCTACTCAGGAGGCTGAGATCTGAGGACCGTGGTTAAAAGCCAGTTGGGGCAGGAAAGTCTGTGAGACTCTTATCTCCAATAAACCATTCAGAAAACTGTAAGTGTAGCTATGGCTCAAGTGGTACAGCTCTACCCTTGACAGCACCCAGGCCCAGAGTTCAAGCCCCACTATCAACAAAAAAGAAAAAGAGTCTCATGGACTTTCCTGCCTGGGCTGGCTTTGAACCTTGATCCTCAGATCTCAGCCTTCTAAATAGCTAGGATTACAGGCGTGAGCTACCAGCACCCAGCTTTTTTTTTTTAATGTCAGTCATGGGGCTTGAACTCTGGGTCTGGGCCCTGTCCCTGAGCTCTTCAGCTCAAGGCCAGTGTTCTACCACTTGAACCACACCATCACTTCCAGTTTTCTGATGGTTATTTGGAGATAAGAGTCTTACGAACTTTCCTGCCTGGTCTAGCTTTGAACCTCGATCCTCAGATCTCAGCCTCCTAAGTAGCTAGGATTACAGGCGTGAGACATTGGCACCCAGCTTCAGTTTTTGACTTTCAGTCTAGTTTTCTAACAACTGTTCTTGAGTCAGAGCAATTTACTGTACAGGTAAGTGTTTGACTGAAGGTTGTATGCAAGCCCTTGGTGATGGTTAGACTCACTGCTGAGTATATACTAGTTTCCTAGGGCTGCTGACAAAGTACCCAAAAATGAATAACTCAAGAGAGATTTATTCTCTGAGTTCTGGATGTTCCAAATCTGAAATAAAGGTGTTGACTGAAGATCCTAGGGAAAAATTCTTCCTGATTCTTCCTAGCTTCTCCTACTCAGTCTAATCTATGTCTGGCTTAGGACTGTTATAAGCAATACCTTACACTCCACTCTGATGGCTTGAGTGAGCAAAGCTAGTATCTGTTGCACAGTTACTGTGATCTTATAGGAACCTTTAGGGGGCTTTTTCCCCCTCTGATTTTGATCTACTGAGCTTTTCATTGCCTGGCCTTTTGCTTGTTGCTAAATATTTTGGGATCTATATGATAAATGACCCGTTGTTTTGTTTGAAACAGGGTCTGCTATGTAATCCAGACTGTCTTCAAGCCTCAGCCTCAGACTACAGGAATGCATTACCATAGTCAGGCATAACATCCACTAATCTCTACCTTTGGTTCTAAGTAAGGTGAAATCCCTTGGGCAGAGGGGACTTCCTATGTGCCTCTCTGGCCTCTTCAGCAGAGTTTGTGTTGCTACTGGGAGTAGGCACAGCCTGCTTTCAGAGCTATTTCCCAATGTGTGAGTGGGAGCTCTGGCAGGATACTGGCATGTCTGGAACAGAGCTACTCTAGAAGCTAGGATGGGGAAGGAATTTCTGTATGTAACACAGGTGGGGTATGCTGCTGCTTTCACTTTGGAATGATATCACAGAATGGCAGTTTAGGTCCTTTTGAACCTAAACTATTAGCCACAAGTTCAAAAATACTTTTTTCTTTTTTGGTCAGTCATGGGGATTGAACTCTGGGTCTGGGCACTGTCCCTGAGCTCTTCAGCTCAAGGCAAGTGCTCTACCACTTAAGCCACAGCGCCACTTCTGGTTTTCTGGTGGTTAATTGGAGATAAGAGTCTCAGACTTTTCTGCCCAGGCTGGCTTTGAACCTCTATCTCAACCTCCTCAGTAGTTAGGATTACAGGCATAAGCCACTGGCGCCTGGCTTAATATTGTTTAAAAAACAATTTTCTATACTGGAAGTGTAACTCAGAGGTAGAGTGCATGCATGAGATGCTAACACATGAAAGCATTAAAAAAATTTTTTTTCCCTCTAATTGGTAAAAAAAAAATTGACACATTTCTTCTTTTACTATTTTACAAGCAGAACATTTCTACCTCAGTTTTAATACGTAAATTTAAACTTTTCTTCTAAAAGTGATTGCATACAATTAAAATTTAAAGCTACTTACAAGGAATATTTTAAAGCTACTTACAAGGAATATTTTAAAGCTACTTACAAGGAATATTTTAAAGTGTCATCTAGTTCCATGATAGCAGCCTGGTTCCCACAACGGTAACAGTAATTGGGTGCACTAAAAATAGTAACCACATTCCGATCATGGCACCAATTGTATCCCTGCAACATTAAAAAAAGTGAACATCTCAATATAATAAGGATCCTGACATATAAAAATTAAGCTCAAAAACTGTAATATTTTCTGTAGATATGTAGCCATTTATGTTAAGTGGTGTCCATATTTTAACTGTAGTCTTTCTTACTCTGTATTAAGACCTTAGTTACAGTACATATTTAAATTTCCCCCACAAAGATGACCTGTTTTTCATTTTGCCTTGTGCCTCAAGGTTGGCCTGAAATTTAAATATCCAGGATGGTCCTGAACTCATAATCTTCCTGCCTGAGTTTCCAAAATGCTAAGATTACAGGTATGGGCCACTGTGTTATGCCTAGCTTTCAAGTTTTGCTTTAAATATAATGAAATTACTAAGGTAAATGCAAATTTAAATTTTTTTTTCCTAGGAAACCAGGTAAGTTTTTTTTTTTTTTTTTTTCCAGTCGTGGGGCCTGAACTCTGGGCCTGGGTGCTGTCCCTCAGCTCTTCAGCTCAAGGCTAGCACTCTACCACTTGAGCCACAGCGCCACTTCCGGCTCTTTTCTTTTTTGCTTATGTGGTGTTGAGGAATTGAACCCAGGGCCTCATGCATGCATGGCAAGCGCTCTACCACTGAGCCACCTTCCCAGCCCCACTAGGTAAGTCTTATGGACTTTTCTGCCCAGGCTGGCTTCAAATCTCTACCCTCAGATCTCAGCTTCCTGAGCAAGGAGGATTACAAGTATGAGCCACCAGCTTCTGATTTATTTATGTTGGTCATGGGGCTTGAACTCAGGGCCTGGGCTCTATCCCTGAGCTTTTCTACTTAAGGTTAGCATTCTACCACTTTGAGCCATAGCTCCATTTCTAGTTTTCTGGTAAGAGCCTCAGATTTTCCTGTCTAGGCTGGCTTTGAACCTTGATCCTTAGATCTCAGTCTCCTAAGTAGCGAAGATTATAGGTGTGAGGCATCAGCACCTGGCAAATATTTTGAATGATGCCCTTTACCTTGAAGCCTATTCTGACCCATATTATTAGTCATATTTGGGTAATTATCTACTTGCCATTTTCCCCTACCTCTAGATTGCTAGGATATTATGTATGCTCCAATTTGGGAAGTCTTGAGTCTTTTAGGCAAGTAAAAATCTTATTAGCCCATTTACATTTCTTTCTTTCTTTCTTTCTTTTTTGCCAGTTCTGGGGCTTGAACTCAGGGCCTGGGCACACTATTCCTGAGCTTCTTTTGCTCGAGGCTAGCACTCTAGCCACAGCACCATTTCTAGCCTTTTCTGTTTATGTGGTACTGAGGAATCGAACGCAGGGCTTCATGCATGCTTGGCAAGCACTACCACTAAGCCCCATTTACATTTCTTATAGTTACTGATACAGTTATTTTCACTTATGAATCTGTTACTTGTCATGCTTCCCTATCTCTTTTGCATTGGTGAAGATTGAAAAAAAAAAAAAAACAACCTGAAGCTACTCCCTACTGATTTGATTCATTGCAATGGAGAAGTCAGACACAATACCTGAGATGACCTTTTATATAACCAGCAAAGGGACAAGATTTTATTACCCCTTGGTTAGAAGCAATAAGAAGTTATCAGTCTATATGGTAGGCCTGCAAAAAATGCATATTGTTAATCTGTATTCATAAGGAAACAACTCTCAACTGAGTCTTCTTTTTTTGGTTGGTCATGGAGCTTGAACTTGGCCTGGGCTGTCCCTCAGCTCTTCAGCTCAAGATTAGTGCTCTGTCACTTGAGCCAAAGTGCCACTTCTGGCTTTTTCTGCTTATGTGGTGCTGAGGAATCAAACCCAGGGCCTCATGCATGTGAGGCAAGTACTCTACCACTGAGCCCACCTTCCCAATCTGAGTCTTTTTTATATAATAAATGGCCTCTACTATTCCAAAGTTTCAACATCATACAAAACAAGAAAAATTTGTGGGGTCACTTCCATATCAAAAGACAATGAATATAACTTGATCTTGCATTAATCATGAACACATGCAGAATTATAGTAATATACTAGTACAAACATCTTCACTGTGAGAATTATAATGTGGTTATAATAATGAGAGGTTACAGATAAAAAAAATATATATGGAAATTTAGGGGTAAAAATGCTTTATGTTGTTGTTGGTTGTGGGGCTTGAACTCTGGGCCTCAGCTCTTCAGCTCAAGGCAAGCACTCTAACCACTGATGGTTAACTGAAGATAAGAATCTCATGGACTTTTCTGCCTGGGGTGGCTTTGAGCCATCAGCGCACGGCATTTTTTTTTTTTTTTGTAGGTTGTGGGGCTTGAACTGTCTGGGAGCTGTCCCTGAGCTCTTCAGCTCAAGGCTAGCACTCTACCACTAGATCCACAGGGCCACTTCTGGTTTTCTAGTAGTTTATTTTAGGTAAGACTTTTGCAGACTTTCCTGCCTGGACTGGCTTTGACCCAAGATCCTCAGATCTCAGCCTCCTGAGTAGCTAGGATTACAAGTATGAGCCACCAGCGCCCAGCAGTGAAAATCTTTTGTGTGCAACAAATATGCAAATGGTTCATAAGGAAGTATAATGAAGGGGAGGGAGAAAAGAGAGGGAAAAATAAAGCAAATATAGCAAAATATTTGCAAATGAAGGATTTGAGCAAAGAACTTGGGGTATTATTTCCATAACTTCTCACATTTCAATTCCAATAGTGAGTTATAATTTCGTCCCATCTAACTAGAACTTATTTGTTAAAATAAATGAAAGTTTCTCCTTTCATCTGGTAATGAGAAAATGTTTATTAGTCATGAAGTGTTACTACAGACATCTTTATCTAAAATAAAGATCATCCTATATAAAAAGTACCCACCTCCATTACAAGCTGATGAGCACGAGAAACCAGTGTGAGACCGTTGGCATGGTTAAACGTTTCAGAAATGTCTTGTCCAAATGTATAGCCAGCACCTCGTGGTGAAATACCCCATCCACCACGATCATCTGGATCTGACCATAACAGATCACACATTGGGCCCTGCTCAAGAAAATTAAGTATATGAGTTTTAGCTGTTATATTTAACTAATTTAGTTTTCCTACAATGAAGCTGGATTTCTTATTTTAAAAAAAGTTTACCTCATGTGGAACTTCTTGTAAACGATCCAGAGCTCTTATATGATCCAGTGTATCTATGGATGGAGAGAGGCCACCATGGAGGCAGAATATCTTAGAAATTAAAAAAGAATATGCAGTTTAGTTTCTCTAACTGCTTAGTTAATGAAGTGTTGATGGTTACAAGTATTAGTCCTAAGAGCTCTTATTTTCAAAGTATTCACTGTGTTAACTTTACAATATAATGGAGAGGTAAACCTACATCCAACAGAACTGTTAACACTTAAATATATTCTTCTTATCTTTTTACTTTGTTATACGAGGTATGGGTCTCTCTGTCTCTCTCCTCTCCTCTGCTCTCCCTTCTCCTTACCAGCCTTACCTCCCTCCTGTGGTGCAGGACCTTCTGTGTGCTAGGCAAGTAATGTAACAATTGGTGCTGTCCCCAGGCCTATGCTAGGTGTTTTACTGTTTTCTCCCATTTTCTGAAGAGTAGTTCCCCCCCAGACACTCCCCCCACCCCCCACCGTCTTGTAACCTATCATCGTCACATTTCTGGCTGATACTGCTGATATATAATGCTTTCTCTTGAGGCAACTACTTGTTGGTTACAAAAGTTTTTCAGTTTTCTCAGATTTTTCAGAGTATATATAATCATATTATTTGCAAAAAAAAAACAACCCAAATTCTTTTCAGTGTATTCATTTAATTCCTTTGATTACACAGCACACTGGCTAGGACTTCTAAAACAAAATTATTATTTTTTTTGCCTTTTGTAACTACATATTTTTATTTTGTAACTACATGTTTTATCCTCTAGAGATTCTAAATCAGAAAATACAAATTTTAGTGAGCATTTTTCTTCTGATTCTTTTTCTTGTCAGTCATGGGGCTTGATCTCAGGCTTGGGCTTAAGGCTAGTGCTCTACCACTTTGAGCTACAGCATCACTTCTGGTTTTCTGGTGGTTAATTGGAGATAAGAATCTCATGGGGGGAAAAAAAATCTCATGGGGACTTTTCTGTCCATGCTGGCTTTGAACTTCAATCCTCAGATCTCAGCCTCCTGAGTAGCTATGAATATAGGTGTAAGTCACTGGTGCCTGGCTATTGTTTTGTTTTTGAGACAGATTTCTCCTATATAACCAGGCTAGCCTTGAACTCATGATTTTGTCTCAGCCTCTTGAGGGCTAGGATTATAGGTGTACACTACGCTCAGTTTTTGTCCCCTAATTAAAAATTGTAAATTTTTATTACTAAGGCATTGTACAGAGAAGTTACTGTCAGATAATGATTACATTACTTTTTGGACACTATCACCCCTTCCTTCACTTACTCCCAGTTACTCCCTCCTTTCCCTGCCCTCAAGCTGCATGGTTCATTCTCAACATAGTGTCTACTAAGTACCATGCCTACATTTGTTCATCTTTCCTCCTTCCACTTCTGCACAACCCTTGCCCTCCCAATGACAGAATAAAGAACAAACATAACATGGGGTTTCCATTTCCTAGAATTTCTTTTGATAAGTAGTATTTTAAGTGGCATCACACCTTTGGGTTCCTCCCCTACGAGTATTTTCCTTTAGTCTCACTGTTTGTGTATGAATGCCAAGAAGTCCTGTTTATCATGCTCTCCTAACTTTTTAAAGAGAAGGCCACTTAAATTTTGCTCAAAATTTAGTCTATGAAAATATCTTTATACTATTAATGTCATAGTTGTTCTTTGTAATAAATTTAGATAATGGATATTAGATTTTTCTCAAATGATTTTGGCTAGATTTTGTCTTTCTGTGCTTGCCAGGTATGCTGAGTTGCTGTTAATACTAGACATACAGCTGAAGAATTGTTTTGCTTGTTGAGACCTCATCTCATTGTGTATTCTAGTCTGGCCTAGAACTCTCAACCCTCCTGCCTTTACACTAAAGTGCTGAGATTCTGGTCCGCATCACCACATTTGCTATAGCTGGAATTTCGAAACTTTCCATCTTTTTCCAAGCTCTAGAATAATTTATTATGTTCATTAAAAGTTTAATGGATCTGGCCTATTATAAATACTCAGACCTGATTTTTGGGGTACCAATATACCCAAAACTTTATGTCATTAGGCACTTTTATATTGTTCAGATAGTTTGAATACCTATTAGTTTACTTAATTTCTGAAGTATATAAGGTCTCAGTAGCAGCATTTAAAAAATAACCTAGGGTTGGGAATGTGGTAGAGTGCTGCCTTGGATGCTTGAGACCCTGGGTTCATTCCTCAGCACCACATAAGCAGAAAAAGCCAGAAATGGCTCTGTGGCTCAAGTGGTAGAGTGCTAGCTTTTAGCTGAAGAGCTGAGGGACAGTGCCCAGGCCCAGAGTTTAAGCCCCATGACAGACAAAAACCAAAACCCAAAAAACCTAACACAAATGCAGTATACACTGGCTGTTTTGTTTCTTAAATGGACAGTGATAACAGATTGAATGACTTGGGGGATGCACACAGGTAAGGAAAAATAGGCTACCTTTCTAAAATAATTTGTCCATTAAGTTTAATGCTAATTAAGACAATATTGCTTTAAACATTTAAAAGCTAATTAAATTAAACATTTTAAGGCAGGTGCTGATAGCTCATGCCTGTAATCTTAGCTACTCAGGAGGCTGATTTGAGGACAGAGGTTCGTAGCCAGCTCAGGCAGGAAAGTGCACCCTCCCCAAAAAAGCTAGAAGTTGAGTTGTGGCTCAGTGGTAGAGTGCTAGCTTTGAGCAAAAGAAGCTCAAAGGCAGGACACCAGTGGCTCACTCCTGTAATCCTAGCTACCTAGGAGGCTGAGATCGGAGGTTGCAGTTCAAAGACAGCCTGGGCAGGAAAGTCCATGAGACTCTTATCTCCAATAAACCACCAGAAAACCGGAAGTGGCACTGTGGCTCAAGTGGAAGAGTGTTCACCTTGAACTGAAGAGCTCAGGGACAGCGCCCAGGCCCAGAGTTCAAGAACCAATACTGACCAAAAAAAAAAAAGAAAAGTTCAAATACAACATCCAGGCCCTAAATTTAAACCCCAGTAGTAGTGTGTGTACATGAACGCACATGCACGCACACACACACATTTTAAAAAACAAATTTAGGGGCTGGGAAGGTAGCTCAGCGGTAGAGCGCTTGCCTTGCAAGCATGAGGCCCTGGGTTCTATTCCTCAGCACCACATAAACAGAAAAAGCCGGAAGTGGTGCTGTGGCTCCAGTGGTAGAGCGCTGGCCTTGAGCTGAAGAGCTGAGGGACAGCGCCCAGACCCAGAGTTCAGGCCCCATGACCGGCAAAAAACAAAACAAAACAAAACAAAAATTTATGCAGTCATTCATATTGACAAATCTAGGTATTATTATCTGAAAGTATTATTCTTTTTAATTATTAGACTTGCCAAAACCATGGCTTGGAAAGTGTGGACTTCACTATTATACAAAAACAATTATAACAAAGATGATTATAACCAAAGTATATCCTGACCAACAGACCAAAAGGCTAATGTATCTTTTGACTATTCTGGACTTTTATAATTTAAGAACTGCAGTTCTTAATGTTTTATATTTGAATTTAATTATTTCCTGTTCAGTGAAACCTCCAGATATTAAAATAGCAAATGTGCAGATTATTATTATTTTTTTTTTTGGGTCTGGTCGTGGGGCCTGAACTCTGGGCCTGGGCGCTGTCCCTCAGCTCTTCAGCTCAAGACTAGCGCTCTACCACTTGAGCCACAGCGCCACTTCCAGCTTTTTTCTTTTTGCTTATATGGTGCTGAGGAATCCAACCCAGGGCCTCATGCATGCAAGGCAAGCGCTCTACCACTGAGCCACCTTCCCAGCCCTAAATATGCAGAATTTTTCTTATACTTTTCAATGTTTTATTGTATATCTGGCATACTATGGATAGAAACACTCAATTCTTGGGGAAAAGATACAGTATCTTGCCTTGCCACTCACTATACATCAATCATTTGTTTATGCTATTTAATCTATAAGAAACAGGTTAGCATATTCTTTGGCTAAAAGATTACAAAGCTATTTGAGAATGGTGGAATTTGTTGTTCAAAGCTTATCCAATTCTCTGTTCTGAAATTTTTAGTTTTAAGAAAAGGCCAAAGAGATGCAGAAGCAAAGATCATGTAAATGGAGACCCTCCTACATTTAATCTCCCCCATGAAGACACAATCACACACATACTCACTTGTCCATCTACTAAAGCTGTAAGTGGAAGATAATCAAATAGATCTGTAAAGTATTTCCAAACATTGGCATTTCCATACTTCCGTAGACATTCATCATAAAAGCCATAAACTTGGGTAATTTGTCGGCTTTCATGATTTCCTCTCAATATTGTAATGCGTTCAGGATATCGAACCTGCAAGATATGAAAAAGAAGCCCAGGCACAATCATATCTTCACTGGTAATGCTAAGAACATTACCTTCTGATCCACTTTCTTCACTGGCTCTTTGGTCCACTAAGTTAAATGTATTTTTTAGAGTAAAAGATTCTCCTTCAAACCAAATCTCATTAACCAAAGCCAGCTGCTGGCTGCTCATGCCTGTAATCCTAGCTACTCAAGGATACTAGATCTGGAAGACTATAGTTCAAAGCCAGCCAGGATAGAAAAGTATGCAAGACTTTATGTCCAATTAACCAGCCAGACGGGAGGCCTGGCTCAAGTGATAGAGGCTCATCTGTGAGTTAACAAGCAAGCCTACTGAGAGAGCACGAGGCCCTGAGTTCAAGTACATATACACACACCTTCAAAACCCATAATCCCCATCTTGACAAAAATAGACTATTGCTAAATCTGAGTAAAGTTTCAAATATATTACCAACCGCCTCCACAAATGGGGACTGAACCCAGGGCCACATGCATGCTGGGCAATCATTGTACTTCTTTTATTTTGTGTCAGTCGTGGGGCCTAAATTCTGGGCCTGGGCGCTGTCCCTCAGCACTCCTCAGCTCTTCAGCTCAAGGTGAGCACTCTCACTTGAGCCACAGCTTGCCACTTCCAGTTTTCTGAGTGGTTTATTGGAGATAAACTTTCCTGCTTGGGCTGGCTTTGAACAACGATCCTCAGATCTCAGCCTCCTGAGTAGCTAGGATTACAGGTGTTAAGCCACTGGCGCCTGGCTTCATTGTACTTCTTAAACTATGCTCTATCACTAAATATTTCCTTTTACAACAAAACAGAACATAATGGTTAAGATACTATACTTTGAATATTCCTAATGTAAAACTCTTAAAATCTCAACTCCAAAATCTGAAACTTTTTAAGTACCAAAAAATTCTACACCATGAAATCATGCTTCATTCACAAAATTATTAAAAGCATTAAATAAAAATCACTCCAGGGCTGGGTGCATGCATGAGGCCCTGGGTTCGATTCCTCAGTACCACATAAGCAGAAAAAGCCAGAAGTGGTGCTGTGGCTCAAGTGGTAGAGTGCTAGCTTTAGCTGAAGAGCTGAGGGACAGCGCCCAGACCCAGAGTTCAGGCCTCAGAATCGACAAAAATCACTCCAAGTTATGTGTGTAAGGAGTTTATTAGTTAAAAATGTAACTGGCAACAAGTATGAAAAAGCATCAGATTCTACTAAGTGACCATAACGCTACAGATGCACACTTCAATACACAAAAATTTACTAAGCATTTCTTATATGATCTACATTAAACTTGGTTTTATAAAGCTTACCAGAGTCATACAAGTATGGTTTCTGTTGTTTAGGGACTAGTGTTGTTAAGGAGATATATAAACAATAAAAAGACATATAAAAAGATATATAAACAATAAAAAGAAACTGAAAGAAGTAGAAGGAAAATGGCCAAAATGACTGAAGGCTTCATGATGAAGAGACTTAGTTTAGACTGACAGGAATTAAGAAATTTAGAGACAGACCAGGCACTGGTTACTCATGCCTATAATCCTAGCTTTTCAGGTAACTGAGGCCTGAGGATCGTGGTTCGAAGCCAGGCTTGTGACACTGTGGCTCAAAGTGGTGGAGCCCTAGCCTTGAGCAAAGAGCTCAGGGACAGTGCACAGGACCTGAGTTCAAGCCCCTTGTCTGACGAGGGGGGGGGGGGGGGGAAGGGGGGAGAGGGAAAGAGAGGAAGACAGACAGAGAGAGATCGCAAGAGCAGAAAAATTCAGACAAAGTAATAATTTTATGGGTACACTAGACCAGGAAATAAACAGAGAGTCTAGTGCACTGAATAAGAAAATTCTTTGATGTGAGGCAAAACATTTTTGCTATCTACTACTGGCAGATAAATTTAGACTATAGAAGATAGCCAAGGAGTTTGCGATTCTATAAGCAATATGGAATCACTGAAGAGGCTGGGGACACAGAAGTAAGATATAGTTGTTAAAAAAAAGAGAGATTTAATCCAGCTGTATATGCAAGGTGGTTTAGGGATTAGATCTTGGAGGTAGAAATGAAAATTACCTACTATAATAAAGTGTAAGGTGATAAATGTGTAAGGCATTGAACAGAAAGGCACAAACAGAGATAAATTTTTCAAGGTAAGAATCTTTTTGGTGGTGCTAGGGTCTGAACTCAGGTTCTTACATTTGCTAGGCAAGGTGTGGTAACATGCCACACCTTTACTCACCCTTTTTGCTCTGGTTGAGATAGGGACTCATTTTTTTCCCAGGCCAGCATAGACTTCAATCATCTTAAACTCAATACCAAAGATAAATAACTAAGTCAAATGTAATTTCAAGACTTCAGTTATGCACAACTTTGGGAATGATACATTTGTCAAAAGCAGAGAAGTTTAGTGCATAATTTTAAAAAGAAAAGAATAAATTTAAAAAGAGAATGTCTTTAATTGTACCTTTAATGCTACAAGAAGAGTCACAGTCTCCACAGAGTAATAACCTCTGTCTACATAATCACCCATGAATAGGTAGTTTGTGTCTGGTGATTTTCCACCGATTCTAAAGAGTTCCATAAGGTCATGGAATTGGCCATGCACATCTCCACAGACAGTAACAGGACAACGAACTTCTTGCACATTTGATTCTTTTGTTAAAATTTCCTTAGCCTGTTGGAAAAATAAAATCAACAATTAAAAAAAATTTTATCACAAATTTAAAGGTGATAAAAGGTGACTAAACTGAGATCTGAAGGGGAAAAAAAAAAGAAAATCTAAAGACTTAATTATGCCTTAGAAAACATAAAACAACTCATCACAATTGGGAAGCACTTTCCTAATATGCTGTAATAGAAATGGCTAATAATGTGTACAAAGAGGTGATCATACTGAAACCGCTGATGGGAATATGCTACTGATGGGAATATAATATGGTGCAGCTACTATGGAAATGTGACAGTTGTTCCAAAGTTAAACTAAAAATTACTATATATTTTACCAAATTCCACTCCTAGATACATATATATATATTTAAAAGGAAATTAAAAGTCATTTACACATTTCCTGGCAGCATTATTTGTAATAGCCAAAACACAGAAACAACGCAAATGTTCCCATCAATTCATGAATAAAATAATATCCACCCAATAGAATATTAACTAGCAATAAAGCCTTTTGGTTTGCTCCGTGTGTGTCCTGGGGCTGCGCCCTCAGCTGAGTCTACCCGTAGTCCGGCCTGCAGCCCCACCATGCCTGCCAACCTCAGCCAAGTGGTACAGGCGTTTGAGCTTGCAGGAAGTGGACGAGTCACCCCAGCACCCTCTGCGGGTGTCCCTACACGGGGGTGGAGGTGGACCATCTAGGCAAAGTGCTGACGTCCACCCAGGTTAAGAACAGACCCAGCAGCAGTAAGTGGGAAGGTTGTGATTCTGGGAAACTGTACACCTTGGTCCTGACTGACCCGGATGCTCCCAGCAGGAAGGATCCCAAATACAGGGAGTGGCACCACTTCCTGGTGGTCAACATGAAGCCAACGATATCAGCAGTGGGACCGATTATGTGGGCTCCGGGCATCCCAGTGGCACAGGCTCCATCTGGACGAGCAGGAGAAACTTCTGAAGTGTGACGAGCCCATTCTCAGCAACCGCTCCGGGGACCACCGTGGCAAGTTCAAGGTGGTGGCCTTCCGCAAGAAGTACCACCCGGGCTCCCCGGTGGCTGGGACGTGCTACCAGGCCATGGGATGACTATGTCCCCAAGCTGTACAAGAAGCTGTCTGGGAAGTAGGGAGGCTCAATTCATAAGCTCTACCCCCCACCAGCCCTGCAAGTGGGGTCCTTGGGCACCGATGCCAGTAGATGTCCCTCTCCCTTGCTCGGGCAACTCCTGGGCTGTCCATAGTAGCACAGGGTGGCTCTGTCTGCTGCCTGTCCTTTATGCTCCTATTGTTGTGTTGATCATGTTTAAATTCCTTTTTGGGGGTGGCATTTGGAATTGTAATGGAGGTACCTTGTTAACAACTAGCAATCCAGAATCTAAAGAAAATTCCAGTTAAAAAAAGACTGGGGGGTGGGGGGGTTGTGTGTGAAAGAAAAGGGAAGGGAGTCGTTGTCACTGTCTGTGAGATGCTGCCTGCAACTTCTCCCCCACAACTTCTCCACAGGGACCTGGCTCTCATGGCCGGCTCCTGGCTGGCCCCTACAGCTCTCTGTAGCTGACTAGGTGTCTACCCTAGTCAGGGGGCCTGGCCCACTAATATGGAGCTAGAGGACAGGTGGGTTGGAGTCCTTAAATCCTTGAGGGTTAAATTGTTCACTGGTCGTTGTTCTGGAGTTGCTTAGTGTTACTTCTGCCGTTTGTTCATCACTGAATGAAGTAGAAATGTTGGATGATACAGAAAAAAAAAAAGGAAGCAGTCTTTCACAAATGGCCACATAATGTGCAGTTCCATTTACATGCCGTGTCCAGAACAGGCAAATCTACAGAGGTGGAAAGATTATGGTTGCCTGAGCCTGGGAAGTGGAAGGCTCGAGTGTCTAGGGTCTACCAGGTTAGGGATGTGGTTTTCTTTGAGGTAAATGGAAACCTTTTAATATTGTAATGGAAATGAAGGTATGTGGATGTACTTATTCAGTGCTACTGAATCATGTAGTCTAAGTGAACTGCATGCTACAGCTGGAATATTATCTCAATAAAGGTGTTGTTCTGTTTTAGTGTGCCAGTCCTGGGGCTTGGGTGCTGTCCCTTAGCTTTTTTTGCTTAAGACTAGTGTTAGTATGCTATCATTTGAGCCAGAGTTCCACTTCTGGTTATTTGGTAGTTTAGTGGAGACTTTCCTGTAAAGTCTGGATTCAAATTGCGTACCTTAGATCTCAACTTCCTGAGTAGCTAAGATTATAGGCATGAGGCAGCTTAAATCTTATTATGGGAACCCTAGGACCCCATGGGAACTATGACTCAGCATATGGAACATGCTGGATGCTATTGGAAAACCACCGTTGTGTGATGGCTGTGTCTGACCTTCTGCCATAATTCTGTCAAAAGGCAGAAATGAATGATTGTGTGTAGTTATTTTACTGCTTTCTGGTATCCTGTTCTCTATCTCATGGAATTGCCCTTTTGATCTGTTCCCTTAAGCTAGCCCTGGGGCAACCCAACCTCAAAAAAGCAGTAACAGACCCACACATGTTCAGTTTAACCATGCCTTTCAGTTAAACTCACTCACTTCCTTGTCCTACATTATTGAAATGACACCTCATGGTCACTTCTTTATCTGTCACCCCAGTATCTGCTGGAAGCAACTGGCAGTTTATAAGCTTAAAATAGATCAATGAGCCGGGAGCTGGTGGCTCACACCTGTAATCCTAGCTACTCAGGAGGCTGAGATCTGAGGATTGCAGTTCAAAATCCAGCTTGGGCAAGAAAGTCTGAGGGACTCTTATCTCCAATTAACCACCAGAAAACTGGAAGTGGTGCTGTGGCTAAAGTGGTAGAGTGCTAGCCTTGAGCAGAAGAGCTGAGCGACAGCGCCTAGACTCAGAGTTCAAGACACACGACTGACCTCCCCCCTCAAAAAAAGATCAATAAGAAAACAATTCTGAACCAGTCTTACATAAACATTTACCGATTCAAAAGCTAACTTGCAAATTTTCTACCCCCATCTCTACCTTTCAACTACTTTATTATAATTACTTTATGGTGTTGAATTGGAATATACCATTAGGAAGCACCAAAGTGCAGAATTTATGTATTAATACTGGCAAGTTAAATGCAAACCATTAACAGCTAACCTGTCTTGAAAATTTTCTTAATAGAAAAAAAGAGCTCAGAAACAGGAAGAAAATTAAAAAAAAAAAAGTCTATGTATTGCTCAAAGTTTCTGTTAGGTAGGCTGCTTTACTGTGTGTGTGTGAGAATACTCATGTTTGAACTCAGGGACTTGCACTTGCCAGACAGAGGTTCTGGAACCAGAGCCATGTCTTATCTCTCAACCTCTCTTTGCTTTTATTTTTAGAATAAGGCCTTGTTTCCTTCTTACTCCTCTCTCAGGGTGGACCTATTTATAATTTTTTCTAGGTGGGATGACAGGTGCTACATGATGGCACCCAGATATTGGTTGAGAGGAATACTCCAAACGTCTTCCTGTGCTGACTTGAAATGCAATCTTCCTGATGTCCACGTCCAGAGTAGTTAGGATTACAGGTGTGCGCCACTGGTGACTAGCATTTCTTAATATGCAAAATTCCAATGATTTATCAAGTTTGCAGGTTGTGATGAATTAGAAACAAAATTACACAAAGGAAGTGGAACTACAAGGGACATGTAAAGTGACAGGAAGAAACCACCAAACTGCAAAAATGACATGGCCATTAAAGTCAAAACTCATGAGGAAACTTCAAGTGGGACCCAGTTGAGTTGGACTGATGGGAATAGCATTTTTGGGAGAAATGGTGCTTTTAAGAGCATTTAAAGGGGCTGGGAAGTTGGCTCAGTGGTAGAGTGCTTGCCTTGCATGCCTGAGGCCCTGGGTTCGATTCGGGTTCGATTCCTCAGCACTACATAAGCAAAAAGAAAAAAGCCGGAAGTGGCGCTGTGGCTCAAGTGGTAGAGCACTAGCCTTGAGCTGAGGGACAACACCCAGGCCCAGAGTTCAGACCCCATGACCGGACCCCTCTCCCCCCCCAAAAAAAAAGAGCATTTAAAAGCACACATTTGGCCGGGCACTGGTGGTTCACGCCTGTAATAATCCTAGCTACTCAGGAGGATGAGATCTGAGGATTGCGGTTCAAAGCCAGCCCTGGCAGGAAAGTCCATCAGACTCTTTTTTTGGGGGGTCTGGTCATGGGGCCTGAACTCTGGGCCTGGCCGCTGTCCCTCAGCTCTTCAGCTCAAGGCTAGCACTCTACCACTTGAGCCAGAGTGCCACTCCCGGCTTTTTTCTTTTTGCTTATGTGGTGCTGAGGAATCGAACCCAGGGTCTCATGCATGCAAGGCAAGCGCTCTACCACTGAGCCACCTTCCTAGCCCTCCATTAGACTCTTATCTCCAATAAACCACTCAAAAACCAGAAGTGGCGCTGTGTAGTAAGAGTACTTGCCTTGAGCTAAAGAGCTCAGGGACAGCGCCCAAGCCCACAGTTCAAGCCCCATGACCCACAAAAAAAAAAAAAAAAAAAGCACACATTCTTGGACTAGGAGTGTGGCTTAGTAGTAGTGCTTGCCTATCATGAATGAAACCCTGGGTTGGATTCCTCAGTACCACATAAACAGAAAAGGCCAGGGGCTGGGAAGGTGGCTCAGTGGTAGAGCGCTTGCCTTGCATGCATGAGGCCCTGGGTTCGATGCCTCAGCCCCACATAAGCAAAAAAAAAGCTGGAAGTGGTGCTGTGGCTCAAGTGGTAGGGCACTAGCCTTGAGCTGAAGAGCTGAGGGACAGTGCCCAGGCCCAGAGTTCAGGCCCCACAACTGGACCCCCCCCCCCTCCAAAAAAAGAAAAAGCCAGAAGTGGCACTGTGACTTTAAGGGTAGAGTGCTAGCCTTGAGCAAAGGAAGCTCAGGAACAGAGTTCAACCCCTCTCCCCCCCCAAAAAAAGCACACATTCTTAAGTTTCTGCATGCATAATTCAAATTCCTATTGCTCTATATGTATCTTTGTCAACTAATATTCTTGCCAATAGTATCTTTTAATTTGCACCTCTGATACATCTTTTAATCAATATGGAGCTTAGCCTGGCTTGGAACTCATTACCTACTTTCCTTCCTCCTTACCTTTCGGCTCACAACATTAATCACTCCTAATAATATAGGGCCAGCCATGCCTCACTGATTTGTAATATCACCTCTGCTAAGCTGCTGTTGAGGCTCACATCTGTTTCTAGACATATACATCCTTCCAAGTTCCCTTAACTGTCTTTCTTTTCCTTCTTTTCTTCTCTTCTCCTGCTCCCTTCGTTTGGGTTTGAACTCAGGGCACCGTTTCTAGGTAGGTGCAAGCTCCATCACTTTGAGCCATACCTTTTTATTTTTCAGACAGGATTTCTCATTTTTGCTGGCCTCAGCTCGTGATCTTCCTCTACCTGCCAGGTAGCAGGGATCTGAAGTATAAGCTACCACACCTGGTATTATGTGGAGTTTTTCTGAACATCCTGTCTCTGTACTGTACTGTTTTCACCCCTGATGATGTCCTGGCCCAGTACCCTGTGCTGGCTGGTGTCCAAGTGTTCTGAACTGCACCTGCCTGTTGCTCACTCTGGGCCTAACTCTGCCGAGCTGCTCCTCTACTTTCAGAAGAGACAGTGTCACATGCTAGTATGTGGCTGATGGTGTAATTAAAAAAATATGTAAGCCTCTCACTATTATCAATGTGAAAAAGAAACTTGTCAGAAATAAAAGATTCTTTTTTCAAAAATAGCTTCTTAGGAATTTTAATTTTAGAACTTGTCATGTCCTATGAAAATCCTTTTGGGATTAGGATTGAGACTGTGCTAAATTTACACATTAATTTGGGACAAATGGACATCTTTCTTTGGGGGTAGCAGTTACTGGGATTTAAATGCAGTTCTTCATACTTGCTAGAAAGACATTCTTGCTGCTGAGCCGTATCTCCAGCCCTAATTTTTGCTGGCTATTTTTGTGATAGGGTCTCTCTTCATTCCTGGGCACATAACTGGGTGAGATCCACCAAAGTCAAGCTTCTTGTGTAGTTAGAACAACATGCACATGCCATAGAGAGTATTCAGCTCTTCACTAACAGGGGTCTTTCAAATTCTCTGCCCCAGGCTGGCCTCAAACTTCAGTCCTTTACAATTTTATCCTTCTAAATAGTGGTTAAAGGTCATCTTTAGGCTATGTATTTGCAAGAATGAATATAGTACTGATCATCATTCAGATTTCCTTTTTTCCCCCAAATATTTCTTTACTGAGATTGTGACTATATAAATTTTGCATATTGTCACAGTTATATTTAGCTAAAGTCACAAGTTTTGCAACGATCTCTAATAATATCTCTTTATTGTACACTGTTAGACATACTGTCATCATGTACCACCTAATGAGGTCAACAACGGACTGTAAAGACAGAGCTCCCATACAATTATAATGGAGACTAATAACACACAGCTGTGACAACATCCTGGTTCATTGTTCTGTTAGTGTGGCAATGGTGGTGTGAAGCAAACCTATCATGTTATGAAAAAAAAAGCACAGTATGTAATTCTTGATGATAAATGACTACTTACTGGCTTATGTATTTTCTATATATATATATTTTTTTAATGTTAGAGTGTGTTCCTTCTTTTAGTACTTAGGAAATTGTACTGAATAATACAACAGCAGCCTTGTACATCCAGCATCACCGAGTCTCTTGATTACATCATTTTCTCTTGTGCTTGATTTAATCTTGCTATTCCTATGACAAAATCACCTAACAATGCATGACTAGAAAAAAAGGTAATTTATACTTGATACTATGCTTGGATTAAAAAAATACATTTCTTGGGGCTGGGAATGTGGCTTACTGGTAGAGTGCTTGCCCAGCAAGCATGAAGCCCTGGGTTTGAATCCTCAGCACCACATATACCGAAAAAGCTGGAAGTAGCGCTGTGGCTCAAGTGGAAGAGTGCTAGCCTTGAGTACAGAGAGGCAGAGTGACAGTGTACAGGCCTTGAGTTCAAGCCCCAGACTAGCAAAAAACAAAACAAAACAAAACCAAAAAGCATTTCTTGAGTCTAATACTGTTTGTTTTCTGTGTTTCTGTAGTGCTAGGGAAGAAACCCAGTTTCTTATGCATGTTATGCATTCTAGTGCTGACCTAAACTCAACTTTTTAATGTCAAATTTTTGCATTATGCTCTTGTAACTTGAAAATGTATTTAATTAAACAATGTTTGAGATGTGCAATGCAGTTTAGCCTTGAATTTGTAATCTTCTTCTTTCAGTCTTCTAAGTGTTGGGATTACAGGCATGCACCACTATGCCTGGTTCATACAACCAGCTTTAAAATCTACAGATTCCTCATGTAAACTATATCATGACACTTTTCTTTCCCTACAAATCTATGTGCTAGAGAAGTGATGAACAGAAAGCGTTTCAGTGCAGCGCAACACTGATGAGAATTTTAGTCAGCTGTCTTTGTCAAGATAAGGAAGAAAAAAAAAAGCTCCTTTCCAGAATTATAACCCTGTAGTGGTATTCATTTAACATCATTTTTATGGTCTACTGAAACTGCGTAGATTCTAATTAGTCATAAAATATTTTAAAAAGTACAGAGCTGAAAATGTGGCTCGAGTGGTGGTACGCCTGCATAGTAGGCATGAGGCCTTTAGTTCCAACCCCACTAGGTGTGAGGGCTTAAGCCTGTACTCCTAGTTACTTAGGAAGCTGAGATCTGAAGATAGTGGTTCAAAACCAGCTTGAGCCGGGAGCCAGTGGGTCATGCTACTCAGGAGGCTGAGATCTGAGGATTGAGGTTCAAAGCCAGCCCCGCAGGAAAGTCCGTAAGAGTCTTATCTCCAATTAACCACCAGAAAACCGGAAGCGGACCAGAAATGGTGCTGTGGCTCAAGTGGTAGAGTGCCGCTAGCCTTAAGCTGAAGGACAGCACTCAGGCCCAGAGTTTGAGCCAGTTCAAGCCAGCTTGAGCAGAAAAGTCTGTGAGATTCATATTTCTAATTAATCACCAAAAAAGCTGAAGTAGACCTATGGCTCAAGTGGTACAGTTCTAGCCTTAAGCTGAAAAAGCAGCCCAAACAAAAAAGCAGTACTGCCTTCTTCCGAAAACTGATTTTTTTTCCCCTTTTCCTTCTCCAACTCCTCTATTTTTTTTTTTTTTTTAATGTGTAAGTGCCTATTTGCTTGCTTTTGTTGTTTTTGAACTATATACCTGGCTGGCCTGAACTTCAATCCTTCCGGTTATACTTCCTACACTGCTGGGAAGAAAAGCACAAGTCACCATACTCAGCCTGTTATTAGTTGAGCTGACCTTCAACTCCCAAGCTTCCTAACTCCACCACCCAGATAGCTGGCATTACAGGTGTAAACCATCATACTCAGCTCAAAAGCTAATTTTCTAAGTCTAGGTGAAGACATTTCTGTGGTTATAATAGTTTCTTCCCTCATAATACTGTGACTATCAAGTTTTGCTGATAGAAATGGTTTTCAAAATGTTCAGACTTCTATTTTTTTTTTTTGGGGGGGTCCGGTCATGGGGCCTGAACTCTGTGCCTGGGTGCTGCCCCTCAGCTCTTCAGCTCAAGGCTAGCGCTCTACCACTTGAGCCACAGTGCCACTTCCGGCTTTTTTCTTTTTGCTTATGTGTTGCTGAGGAATCGAACCAGGGCCTCATGCATGCAAGGCAAGGGCTCTACCACCGAGCCACCTTCCCAGCCCCAGACTACTTCTTCTATTATTTGTAAAGATCCCTCTCCCTACATTTTCAGTTTTATTGCCAATATGTTAAATATCAATAGTACAACTCACACAAACGCTTTATGATGGTTAATAAGTTTAGGAATATAAAGGTGATCTTTTTTTTTTTTTGAGGAGGGAGAGGGTTGGTCCTGGGGTTTGAACTCAGGGCCTGGGTGCTGTCCCTGAGCTTCTTTTGCTCAAGGTGAGCACTTTACCACTTGAGCCACAGTACTACTTCTGGCTTATTGGAGATAGTCTCAGGGACTTTCCTGCCTAGGCTAGATTTGAACCATGATCCTCAGGTCTCAGACTCCTGAGTAATTAGGATTACAGGCTTGAGCCACCAGCCCCCAACTAGTACAAAGGTTTTTAAATCCTTGGAAAAGAATCACTATATTTTGTTGATCCATTTTGTTGATCTACGTGTCAGTATGAAAAGAGATTATCTATAAAACAATGTCTCCTATTCACTTGAACTTACTTTCTAGTAGCTACCAGCATTCCATTATACTAATCCGCTGATTTAAAATATCTGCTGATTTAAAATACTGACATTTGAAAAACAAAATCACACTAAAGCTTATGTGCTGATTGTAAGAACTGGCTTTTCTATCCTCTGATTGCACCTAGCTATGCCTCCCGGCCTCCCCCAAGTGTTAGAGGTGGAACCCAAAGCTTTGGTTTCTCATGTTAGGCAAGTGCTCTCCCACTGTCATATCCCCAACCCCACTCCCAGTGTCTTTTAATTTGAAGCGACTCTAAATAGCAGTGACCAGGGCTTTCATTCCAACAGAGATACTCTATCCAGTGTTCTAAAATGTTTTGCTATCTGTTCATATGTATAGCCTTCCTCATTTCTGTTATCCTTCCAAACTTGGGTGTCCATCTTTTCTTCTAATTCCAAGCTATCATCATTCTTCCAACAACTGTCTGGAACATTCTTATCCTTTCATTATACAAAACCCTAGGCTTAATTTTTACATCTTCATACATGTACAATAATTTGATCATATTCACCCTTTAACATGACATTTTAAAATCTCAATGTAAAAATCTTGTTTGTTTGGGATCACCAGACTGCTTCACTAACATACTCGCATAATATATACACATATTCAGGGCTTCAGTTATTACAGTGAAAGAGCACAAGGTCAAAGGCACCAGGGCACTTCTGAGAGAACTAAGTGCAAGAAGTGCAATGCAGTCACTGCCTGTTGGCTGACATGAGTGAAGTGCCACGAGGAAAGCCCATAGAGGCCCAGTGCTCAAGACCTGTGAACTGGGAGCTGTCACACAGGTGCCATTTGTACCTAAATTTCAAACTCGACACGAACAGTTTAGGCACAGTAGATCAGCAGAGAAAGTGGGAACCCACCCCAAATCCAACTTTCTAGACACCAGGTGAGGGAAACCTTGCAGGAAGATCTACCACAAACAGCTGCCTCAGAACTGCTGTATTAACTCTTTACCTGCACACTTACAATTCTTCTTTTTTTTTTTTGTCAGTTGTGGGGCCTGAACTCTGGGCCTGGGCGCTGACCCTCAGCTCTTCAGCTCAAGGCTAGCGCTCTACCACTTGAGCCACAGCGCCACTTCCAGCTTTTTCTGTTTATGTGGTGTTGAGGAATCGAACCTAGGGCCTCATGCATGCAAGGCAAGGGCTCTACCACCACTGAGCCACCTTCCCATCCCACACTTACAATTCTATATGTAATTAGAAAGGAAGAGGAAAGAAAAAAAGTCTCACTTGTTGCTATAAAATTACATTTATCTTAGGAAGTAAATTGAGAAATCAAACTTTGGGACTAACATTCAGATGTCAGGGCAAGAGCAATATATTTTTTCTTCTATTCTTGTCTTAGGAACACAGAGCATTTAAATATTTGCATGTCTTCCATATTTCCAACATGTGACATTCCATTTTAGTGTTGGTGCCCACTTCCAAAGCTATGGCAACAAAAGCTATGGAATCCTATTTGAAAATATGCTATCTTTGTTCCCCTCTATTCACAAATGTGATACTATAATGCCTCATACATTATCTCTTACTTTCGAGGCAAATTCATCAAAATCAAGCCACAGAATAGACTGATCTAAGATAGATGAAGTTAAAACTACACAAAACTGTTGGATATAATGGTATACACATGTATCTCAGCACCTATAAGGCTGAGTTTGTGGCCTCAAAAACAACTCTAAGCCTCCTAATATAAGGAAGTATTTGTCTTCCCACATAGTTACAAGTGTCTTCCATTCAAAGAGAACCTAGGTTGGTTTTTTTTGAGGTAGAAGGTGGGAGCCAAGAGTGTAGAATATTTGGTTTTCCCACATATTTCACATGCTTGACTTTTTAAAAAAATTATGTATTAGTCTCAACTTCCACTTTTTTGAGATAGTCTCATTACATAGCCCAGGATTCCAGGAGCCTGGGATCCCCCTGTTTCAGTTTCCCTGGTGCTGTAATTACAAGTATGTGTCACCACACTTGGTTGCATATATAACCTTTAAAAGGTCAAAACAAATTTCTGAAGCCAGTGGCTCATGCCTGTAATCCTAGCCACTCAGGAAGCTGAGATATGAGGATCATGATTTGAAGCCAGCCCAGGATGAAAACTCCTATTAAACTATTCAGAAAAAGGAAAACGTCGGAAGTGGCACTGTGGATCAAGTGGTAGAGTACTAGCCTTGGGGATGAAAAGGCTCAGGGACACACCCAGGCCCTGAGTTCAAGCTCCAGGATTGACAAAAAATAAAAAATAAAAATCTGCTAACAGCCATCATACTGTATCGATATCATGAAATTTTATTCAGCCATTGCTATTAGTATGAAATAATTTTAAAACTATTGAAATGTACATTAGAAAACAGGTGAGTTGTTTTTGTTGGTTGTGGGTCTTGCACTCTGGGCCTGGGTACTGTTCCTGAGCTCTTCAGCTCAAAGCAAGTGCTCTACCACTTGAACCACAGTGCCACAGGTTTTCTGGTGGTTGTTTATTGGAGATGAGTCTCACGGACTTTCCTGCCCAGGCTGGCTTTGAACCATGATCCTCAGATCTCAGTCTCCTGAGTAGCTAAGATTACAAGCGTGAGCCACCGTGCTGGCACAAGTGAGTTTTATAGCATGTAAATTACATTTGAATTTTTTTTTTTTTTTTTTGCAGGTCCTAGGGCTTGAACTTGGGGCCTGGGCTCTGTCCCTGAGCCTCTCTGTGCTCAAGGCTAGCACTCGACCTACAGCACCATTTCTGGCTTTTTATGACTAATTTATTGGAGATAGGACTCTCACAGATTGTTCTACTCAGGCTGGCTTTGAACTGTAATCCTCAGATCTCAGTCTCCTGAGTAGCTAGGATTATGGACCTAAGCCATCAGCGCCTGGCTACATTTCAGTTTTAAAACCTGAAGAAGCACAATGGAGTTAGAAAATTATCTAGAAAACCTAAATGCTATTCAATTATTCCTTCTGAATGCAATTACTTATTACTTGGCATAATTCCCTTATGCATGAATTTCTATTACCATAGCTAATTAAACAACATGAAGCCACTAACAAAGTGGCTTAACTTTCAGTTTCCATAGTATTTTAACTGCAAGTAAAATTTTTTTTTGCTATTCTACAAATCACTACATAATAAGTACATGTGCATCATCAGATCAATGACTTCTAATCTTTGTAACTGGTCTTGAACTGGTCTGTAAGTACACAAATAGCAACCTGTTTAACTGTGTTGTCTTCTTGTCTTGTAGAAATACACACATGTATCAGTTTATAAAAATGAATATTCAAAGGGGAGATTTGGCTAATGATGAGACTGCGGCACAGATATGACAGGTATTAATACTGGAAACAAAATTCACATCAAAAGTGTTGTTTGACATGTTAAAAGATCTTAAAATATGCTGAGGATGCTTCAAAGTCTTAGTGACCAAATTTAACCTTGAAAGCAGCTCATCTCAACAATGCTTCTGCACTCTTTGGTTGAGGTTGAAGTGACTATAAGCCATGCCTATCATACACCTAGGATGCTGCCCAACAGGGACCGAAAGAGCAAATATCCCATAGCACTTAATTTTTTGTTCTCTCTAAAAATCTATCACAGAGTCAAGTGGAATGCACAAACATAAGGTTCTAAGTCTCTTGTTTTTCTCTTTGCTTTTAGTTCCACACTTTTTTTTTTTTTGGTCATGGGGCTTGAACTCTGGCCCTGGGCACTGTCCCTCAGTTCTTCAGCTCAAAGCGAGCGCTCTACTGCTTGAGCCACAGTGCCACTTCCAGTTTTCTAGTGGTTTATTGGAGATAAGAGTCTCACAAGACTTTCCTGCCCGGGCTGGCTTTGAACCGCAATCCTCAGATCTCAGCCTCCTGAGGAGCTAGGATTACAGGTGTGAGCCACCGGCACCTGGCTACTTTTTTTTTTTTTTTTTAAATTGTATTTCTTATCAAATGCAGAAATGTCTCTTTTGCCACTCACTGAAATGTTGAATTCTGGCTTCTGCAGCTTTTCTTGTCTGTATCAGATGTACAGGCAGATGTACTACTCTGTCAACATTGTCCTGTCAACACTGACTGTTTTGTTCTTTCCCTGATCTCAACTCATCCCTCATACTATTGGGGGGGAAAAACCCACCTCATGTGTCATTAGCTCATTTGTTTCTAGAGACAATCAACCAATCAATTTCTTGAGTAAACTGCTCTGGACTTTCCTGCCTGGGCTGGCTTTGAACTGCAATCCTCAGATCTCAGCCTCTGAGTTGCTAGGGTTACAGGCAGCTCACTACTGCCTAGCTAAATTGCTCCATTTTGATATTTAAGAAATATACAAAAAACTGGGAGAGAGGAAAGGGTGACACTGTCCAAAAAAATGTGCTCTTTGCCTGACTTATGTAACTGTAACCCCTCTGTACATTACCTATATAATAACAAAAAAATACATAATACAGAAGGAAATTTAAGTTATTTAAAAAAAGTACATAAACTAGCTGACTATGGGAATGGTGACATTGCTGCCACTGGAGAGACAAGGCACCCAGGAACTTAGAAAAAGCAAATGTATAGATGCATGAGCAGAAAGTGGTTGTGATAAAAGGATGAAACTAATCTATAGGAAATAGGAGTGATAAGTCTTGATGAATGGAATTCTGAGGTATTTCATGATCCTCAGCTGAGAGGGCATGAGGTCAAGGTCGAGTTCAAGCCCTTGAACTGGCATCAAAAAATGGCTAGAACTTGTATAGTAAAAATAGAAATCACTACCAACAAAACCAGCTAGAAAAAAAATTTTTTTTTTTGGGTCCGGTCGTGGGGCCTGAACTCTGGGCCTGGGCGCTGTCCCTCAGCTCTTCAGCTCAAGGCTAGCGCTCTACCACTTGAGCCACAGCGCCACTTCTGGCTTTTTTCTTTTTGCTTATGTGGCGCTGAGGAATCAAACCCAGGGTCTCATGCATGCCAGGCAAGCGCTCTACCACTGAGCCACCTTCCCAGCCCTAGAAAAAATGTTAACCATTCAATTCTCAAAGAAGTTATACAATCAGAGAAAGACAAAATTTAGGATTAAAGAGTATACCAAACTCAATGAGAAAACACATGTTGTACCTACCCACACTAATTCTGACAAATCTGTCTTAATTTTATACTGTACCTTGACTTTATATATTTTATCTTTAGTAGTTGTACAAAGAGTTGCCATTCAGCAAAGCCATTTATGAATACGAATCTTTAAAAAAAAAAATCTGTTTTCTTAATGTGTTTTAGTATTTTAATAAAGTTCTTGCACCCATAATTTGTCATAAAAATTATCTATGTAGTGGAGAATTAACCTTACCAAAGGGTATGGCTGGCCTTTGCACTAGAATGTTCCATTTGATAAGTGACTGACAGGCAATCTAACAAGTGTCTTAAAGAGCTTTGGGTGATGGTAAGTCCCATGCCTCTATAGAAAATATAAAGTATCAGCCCTCCTGACCTCTGCTCTTTGCCCTTCCTTCCATAGCCTATTCCAAAATGGGTTTTTCCCCAATTTCAGAAATGTACCCTAACTGAGGACTTCTGAGAACGTTCCTATGAGTCAGTGAACCTAGGCGTGAAGTTGCAACTGGTATGGAAGTGAGAAGTGAGAGAGTTCCCTTGAATTTGACAGTTTGGGGACTTGCTTCCTTCAACTTCTGAAAAGTGTTTTTGTTTGATGCTGGAATCACTGAACCCAGGTACTCCACAGTGGAGCTACACACCTAGCCCCTAACAAGCTTCTTTTTTATTAAAACCTAAATCATGTTGTAGTCAATCTAGAAGGCTTTCTCTGACTAGTCCACTAAAAGAGTCTCTTAACTGGGAGCAATAGCATGCACCTTTGGTTCCAGCTACGTAGGAAACCTAGCCCAGCAACACCGTGGAAAGACCCTCAGCTCAAAAAATTAAAAAACAAAACTACCAGGCGCTGGTGGCTCTTGCCTGTAAACCTAACTACTCAGGAGAATGAGATTTGAGGATTAAGGTTCTAAGCCAGCCCATCCAGAGACTTTTATCTTCACCCACCAAAAAGAGTGAGGAGCCGTGGCTCTGGCGATGGAATGTCAGCCTTGAGCAAAAAAGCTAAGGGACAAAGAGTTAAATATAGTTCTAGTAACAAAATGTCCTCAACAGCACCAAACTGGCTTTTAGGCACATCATCTTTAAAAACTGCTATTTCTGCTACTGTTGCAGGAATTGATTACAGAAGCAAAGTTTCAGCCCTCTTTGTAAGGAAGGAGTCAAATCTACAACCAGCTTCAAAATCTAGACTGCTAATTTAAGTTAGTATAATAATAATAATAACCTTCTCAGATGATAGGCATTTCTCAGACATGAGCCTAATAAGCCAGACACAAAGCACCATTCATAGTCTTTTTCTGTCACTCAGTCCATAAGGCAAGACTACATACTCAAGTATCTTGATTTCTGCAGAGAGTTTCTGGGTTAAAAAAAATAAAAATATAGGCAATTTTGAATTAAAACAGGAACCTAATTCCAAGGGAAATACTATAGCCTTATAATGTAACTTTCTATATAGTATCAAAAAATAGATTCACAAGCCCAGGTGCCAGTGGTTTATTCTTGTAATCCTAGCTAGCGAGGAGGTTGAGATGTGAGAATGGATGCTCAAAGCCAGCCCGGCAGGAAAGTCCGTTAGACTCTTATCTCCAATTAACCACCAGAAAACCAGAAGTGGCTCTGTGGCTCAAGTGGTAGATCACTTGTCTTGAGCAGAAGAGTTCAGGGATAGTGCCTAGGCCCAGATTGAGCTCCATGACCAACCAAAAAAAAGTAAGAAAAAAAGAATCCCCAAATCATGCTATTAAAAAATGTAGTCAAGCCAGCTGCCTGGGGCTCACATCTGCAACCCTAGCTACTCAGAAGGCTGAGATTAAAGGACAGAATTTTGAATACAGCCCAGGCAGAAAAGTCTGTGAGACTCTTATCTCCAATTAAGCACCAAAAGAACCAGAAGGGTGCTGTGGATCAAGTGGTAGAGTTCTTGCCTTCAGTAAAAGAAGCTCAAGCCCCAGGACTGACACCAAAAAAAGTAATAGTCAAAAGGAATTTAAAAGTAGAAAATTTATAGGCTGGGAATGCAGCTTAGTGGTACAGTGCATGCCTAGCATGCATGAAGCCCTGGGTTCAATTCCTCAGTACCACATAGACAGAAAAAGCCAGAAGAGGTGTTTGTGGGTCAAGTGGTAGAGTGCTAGCTTTGAGCAAAAAGAAGCTCAGGAATAGCGCCCAGTCCCTTAGATCAAGCCCTGGGACTGACAAAAAAAAAAGTAGAAAATTTATATAATTAAGTTTGCCTTAGTTTTTCATTTACCTTCCTCATATCTGTCACCATTCTTGCTCTAGAAAGGTGTAGAGCTAGAATTAACAAGTTAGGACTAAAGTTACTTTACAACATTGCTACAAATCCAATATGTTGTGCTGAATATCTTCAACACAAAAATGTGCTGAGAAATAGCCCATTTCCATAACTCTAACACGTTTCTATAAGGAAACAGAGTGACATCTAAAACTATAAAATTTACCCTTACAGGTTTTGAGATGTGGTTCAGTAGAATGCTAGCTAATAAGCAAGAATCAGGTACCAAGTTTGAGTCCTGATCTCCAACCAACGTCCCCCCCCCCCCCCAAACAAAAAGCAAACAAACCAAAAAAAACCCCAAACAAAAAAAACCCAACATTTACCCTTCTTCATTTACCACTCACTGAGTGGTTACTTTTTTTTTTTTTTTTGTCGGTCTTGGGGCTTGAACTGTGGGCCTGGGTGCTGTCCCTCAGCTCTTCAGCTCAAGGTGAGGGCTCTACCACTTGAGCTACAATGCTGCTTCCAGTTTTCTGGTGGTTTACTGGAGATAGGAGTTTCAAGGTCTTTCCTGCCCCGCCTGGTTTGAACCTTGATCCTCAGATCTCAGCCTCCTGAGTAACTAGGATTACAGGCGTGAGCCACCGAGCTTGGCTGAGTGATTACTTCTTTAGGACTTTACGTGGGCAGCACCTTTGTTACAAACAACCTAGGAGATTGGCGGAACAGTCTCACAGATAAGAAAATCAGAGGTGCAGACCACATTGGCAACTCCGTTAACAGGCTGTAGAATATGATTTGAATTCAGACAGGCTATACCTACACCTATATCTTGTACAACATGGAAGTAGGGACTAAGGTCAGGCCATAGGAAGATACTATAGAAATGCTAGAAACAGCAAAATGAAGTAATACTCAGAAGAGTAGAGAAAAATACTACCCATGTCTTCATCCCTTGGCAACTCCACGGAAAAGGATAGAAGACAAAGATGATGGGTAGGTAGTGCTTTGTGGAGATCAGTGCAGATATTCTGGGGGAAAAAACTTGATGCATTGTTAGGATGTGTGAAACACACCTGTACAAAGTCCTAGGAAATGGCTGATGGATTTTTTTAATAGCTGAACAGGGTGAGACTTGTGTGCTTATTTTAAAGTAGTATTGTAATATTCTTCTGTAAGAATGTTTTTTTAACATTATTGGAAAGTCAGAAGGAAAAGCTGATTCAATTACCACTTGGTTATTAACTTCAATTGTTCATCTGAAAGCTGGAGTCAGGAACTGACTTAGCTAATTCAAAACTGGACTTTTCATGTGACATGAGCTTGGGAGATATTTAAGGGGTAAATGTTAAGGCTTTTGAAATTTATAGATTAGATGACAGTCAAAGTTACAAGAAAGTTTGCTTTAGAAAGGTAAACATTTTACTGGCAGTTCTATTTACAGATATGAACTGTTAAGTAGTTATTTATAATATATAAAGACCCTGATCGACACTCCATTTATGAAAGCCACAATTCCAGTTATTACTCATTCATCCTAAGAAAGCTGAATAATTTTAAGACGGCTTAACAAAATCTTTCCTTCTTCAGTGCATTTCTGGGGCAAATCTGACTTCCAAACATTACGATTAAGGAAATTTTATAGAACATGACTTGAAATAAATACCCTCTTCTTCGTAGACTCCAGTGAGCCTTTTAAACGTAAATATAGTGCTCGCTTCGGCAGCACATATATTAAACGTAATTATAAAGACATTTTTAACATATAATTTAAGAAATGAATGAGCCGGGCTCCAGTGGCTCACGTCTGTAATCCTAGCAACTCGGGAGGCTGAGATCCGAGGGTTGTGGTTCAAAGCTAGTAGGAGCAGGAAAAGTCCAGGAGATTCTTTTATCTTCAATTAACCACCTGAAAATTGGAAGTGGAGTTGTGGCTCAAAGTGGTCGGGAGAACGAGAAAAACTCCAGACTTGAAGATTGCGAGAACGAAGTTATACTGAAATCTGAACGCTAAGATCACACCTTGAAGAACGATGTACCCAGTCACCATCTTATTACTCTCTGGAAAACGAAAGACCTCACATATAGTAAGAATGGAAATCTTCTCGGAAAAGTGCTATTCTGTATGAAAAAGAATAATAAACTGCATTTATAACTTCAAGCACAGTTTCTAGACTGGCCAGTGTTTCTGAAAATCAACACTCCTTCCGAAAGCCACTCCACACCAAGACCAATCACCACTGGCTTCCCCCTAACTCAACCTCTATTTACAAAACAAAAACAAACACACACACCCCAGCCTGCCATCACGCCCACTTTTCGACAACTCTCTGACTCGGGGATCTCGGAAGGCCCCATCCACCAGACAGCAGTCCGCCCTCAACAAATGAAGTTAACGACTTTGAGGTTCGCCCGCCCGAGGCCCGAAGGTGCGGGCCCGGGAGAACCAGCGTGAGCGTGGCGGCCCGGGCTTTGCTCACCGCCCGCGTCCGCTCCTGGGCCGGTTCGCCGGGTCACCCGAGCCCGCGGTCCCGCGGGGGCCGCTAGGCCGGGAGGAGCAGGGGTGTCGCCGCGGCCCGCCCCGCGCTCCCGCACCCTCCCGGCCCGCTGCTCACCTTCTCGCACAGCGTCCGCACTTGGTTCTCGTTCAGCTGCTTACACTCGTTCAGCTGCTCGACCCACTGGTCCAGCTCCTTGGTGAACGTCTTGTCGTCCATGGCGGCGCGCTCCCCGGCCCCGCCGCCTCCCGCCCCCCTCCCCGCCCGCCCTGGCCCCCGCCCCCGCGGCCGCTCGCCTCCCCAGCCGCCAGCGCCAGCTCCCGGCCGGAGACCGCCGAGCCCCGGAGCGCGGCAGCGAGCCCCGCGCCCCGCTCAAGCCCAGCGGGCGGTTCCGGGAGCGCGGTCTCCCGGAGAGCTCGCCCCGCCGGGCTGTGCGCGCCGGGGGTCGGTGAGGGCGCCGGGCAGTGCGGAAGCACCGAGCGACTCTTC
Organism: Dipodomys spectabilis; assembly: GCF_019054845.1. Taxonomy (NCBI): domain Eukaryota; kingdom Metazoa; phylum Chordata; class Mammalia; order Rodentia; family Heteromyidae; genus Dipodomys; species Dipodomys spectabilis. Next base: position 6,537,543 of record NW_024870686.1, on the reverse strand, counting down.
AGCAGGGCTCTCGCCCGACGACGAGCGCCCAACCACCACCGCCACGGCCCGCCCGCCCCCTCCGCGAGGCCCTCGCCGCTGCGCTCTCGCTGCTCCTCGTCCCTCCCTCCGGGTTTCCGTCATCGCCCCGGCATTTCCGCCTGGAAAAGGGGTTCGGGCGGCACTGCCGGGGAGGGGCCTTCACGGAGCACAACAGCGCCCTCGTGTGGCTCGGCGGAGAAACGATCCGATGGGCGCCTTCTCCCTGGCGGCCTTTGCGCCTTTTTTCATGGCTCTGGACAAGGAATCAGGAAACTGGCATTTTCCTTCACAGAATCTCACCAGCCTAGCAGGCACTGGTATTTTACTTTCTCTTTTGTCTCAGACCAGGACTCGAACTGAGGATCTGACACTTCCGCTTATTGGCTGGCGCTCACCACCTGAGCCACAACCCAACCCCAGATTTTTGTTTAGTTTTAGCACTGCCTGTAGGCCACAGGCCACAAAGTGGTTATTAATAATCTGTGCTCAATTCCATATCTAGCTTTTAAGGTCTTTTGTCAACGACAGTACTGGGACTTGAACTCTATTCCTTAGTTTGTTCACAGCTAGTACTCACTTCCACTTCAGCCAGGCCTCCAGTCTAGCTATTTCTTTTTTGAGACAAGGTCTCAATGTAAGCTTAGGCTGTTCTGGAACGCATGATCTTGGTGTTCTCCAGTGGATAGGTATATCATCAACGCCCTCCTTTCAGCATTCTTGACCATAATTTAATGGTTAACTGCATTGAGAAGTGATTTCTTCATTATTAATGTATGTATACACACGTTCATGCACACACATATATACTGGGGGTTTGAACTCAGGGCCTTGTGCTTGCTATGTAGGTCCCTACCACTTGAGCCAACAAGTATTTATGGGGCTTCCCAAGAAATACTTATGGAGTAGAACATATACGAAATATCCATATTTTCTCTGTGAGCTGAAGAAATATCAGAAGATGTTTCCTGCGGCTGAGGCTGTATCAGAGGAAAAAGGGTTTTTGGGTTGGGCTTTGCCAACTTTCCAGCTTTGACATTAGGCAATCACTCAAGCCTCAACATTAGATTTCTCATCAGTGAAAACCTCTGCAGATTGTGAAGATTAAGTTTGAAAAGTTCATGTTAGCACAGGTGGTAACATGATAGTTGCTTTATCTTTCACAGAGAACAATTACAGAGAGCTTTAGAAGAGTAGTAATCTGGGCTAAATTCTGAACCTTCCAAGCAAAAACAAACAAACAAAAAAAAAACCCAAAAACCCTTGAAATTGCCTTGAGAAGGGGAAAGAAGTTGGAAGGAATTAGTGATTATGTAAAAGACATTGTTAGTCTTTCCAGACTAACAAACACTAACAAGAGGAATCAGGCTTACTGCAAGGAACAGGAGAGAAGAACTGCTTCCAAGCATTTTGAAAATAGCAAACCAAGTGAGTCAAATATGACAAAGTGGGGCTGGGAAGGTGGCTCAGTGGTAGAACACTTGCCTTGCATGCCTGAGGCCCTGGGTTTGATTCCTCAGCACCACATAAGCAGAAAGAAAAAAAGCCAGAAGTGGTGCTGTGGCTCAAGTGGTAGAGTGCTAACCGTGGGCTGAAGAGCTGAGGGACAGTGGCCAGGCCCAGATTTCAGGCCCCATGACCGGACCCCCCCATCCCCCCAGCCAAAAAATATGACAAAGTGACACCACCAGAGGAGCAGGAGTACCTGTAAAAATGCAAAGCTGTTGAGCTTTCTCCAGATGTTAGACTACAGAGGTATAAAGGAGGCTTAATTTTGTCTAAGGCTGAAGCTCAGAGTGAGAATATTTTTCCAGTTGCTAGAGAAAACAGACAGAGTAGGAAAAAAAAGTTCTGAAACGAAGAATGTTATAAGATGGACTGGGAATGTGGCTTAGTGGTAGAGTGCTTGCCTAGCATGCATGAAGCCCTGGGTTCAATTACTCAGTACCACATAAACAGAAAAAGCCCGAAGTGGTGCTGTGCGTCAAGTGGTAGAGTGCTAGCCCTGAGCAAAAAGCAGCTCAGGGACAGTGCTCAGGCCCTGAGTTCAAGCCTCAGGACTGGCAAAAAACGTTAGAAGATGTGGTTAGGGCTAGGGCATGTAGTTAAGTTTGAAAACAATGCTTCTGTGTTGGGCAACTGTGACTCAAGCTTGTAATCCTAGCTACTCAGAAACCGAGACCAGAGGATCACAGGTCGATACTAGCCTAAGAGAACAAATCCAGGAAACTATCTCCAACCAACCAATAAAAGCTGTGTTGGAGGTGTGGTTCAAGTGGAAGAGGGCCAGAAGTAAGCAAGAAAGCTGAGCAAGAGCACAAGGTAAAGCTCCAGGGTGAAGACACACTCAATGTGTTAATGTATCTGACATGGGATTAATACGCAGAACATGAAACTCAAAAAACGTAGCAAAAACTAACAAGTAATCAAATTAAAAATGGGCAAATAATCTGAATAGCCCATCTCTCAAAACAAAAATAATTCAAAAAGCCAATAAATGAGCCGGGCACCGGTGGCTCATGCCTGTAATCCTAGCTACTCAGGAGGCTGAGATCTGAGGATCACAGTTCAAAGCCAGCCTGGGCAGAAAAGTCCGTGAGACTCTTATCTCCAATAAACCACTAGAAAACCAGAAGTGGCGCTGAGGCTCAAGGAGTAGAGTGCTCGCCTTGAGCTGGAGAGCGCAGGGATAGCGCCTAAGCCCAGAGTTCAAGCCCCACGACCGACCCAAAAACAAAAAAAAACCCAACAAATGTGTGAGGAAATAAAGCTATCATGAGTCATCATGGAAAGTTGCAAAGCAAAACACCATTTTGCCATAGTTAGAACAGCTGTTTCCAAAAGAATATCATCAAAAGAAAAAAATTCTGGTAAGGATGTGGAGAAAGAGAAATCCCTATGCACTGTTAGTGAGAGTGAAGATTAATCAATAATTACAGAGAATAGTCTGGAAGTTTCTTGGAAAGCCAAAAGTAGATCTATGATATGATAGCTATTGATTTCTGGGTGTATATCTAAAGGGAATAAAATCAGCAGATCGCTCTTACGTCCATGGTTCATTGCTTCATGTGTCCTAGAACTAAGATATAAAATCAGCTTAGGAATCCATCAACAGATAAGGAAAACCTGGCATATGCCAAGTGCTGGTGGTTTACATCTGTATTCCTAACTACTGAGGAAGCTGAGACCTAGGGAGCATGGTTCTAAGCTAGCCTAGGCAGAAATATCCAAGGGACTCCATCTCCAATTAACTAAAAAAAAAAAAAAAATGGGTTGAGGAGTGGCTCAAGTGATGAATCCAGGCCATGAGCAGAAGAAACAGACGGAGTCCAACCCACAGTTTCAGCAACTACCCTCATCCCCTACCCTCTGCCCCCGCCCCGCACACACGTATACACACGCATGCAAAGAGGAACAGGTATATCATAGAGTATTTCTCATTTATAGGAGTATAAAATTCTCCCATTGATAGCAAAATCCATGGAACTGGAGGGTGTTAAGCCAGACACAAGTATTATATGTTCTTATGAAGAAAATTAAAAAGTTGGTCTGAATGTAAAATAGTGAACGATTACTAGAAGTTGGTAAGGAAGGGTTAAGGAGGATGGATACAGGCTCCCACCTGTATTCCTAGCTACTCAGGAGGCTGAGATCTGAGGATCATGGTTCAAAGCCAGCCTGGGCAGGAAAAGTCCTTGAGAGTCTTCAGCTCAAGGCTAGCACTCTTACCACTGGAGCCACAGCAGCACTTCTGGTCTTCTGGAGATAAAAGAGATAAGAGCTCAGGGACTGCACCCAGGCCCATATTCAAGCCCTGGGACCGACCAAAAAAAAAAAAGGCTGGAATTCATACTGTATATATATGTATTTGTATGTGTGCAATGAAATATACAGAACTCGACTTTATTTGTGAAAGTAATACAAATAAAAAGTTAAAAAAAAGAATACCAGGGGCTGAGAAGGTGGCTCAGTGGAAGCGTGCTTGCCTTGCATGCATGAGGCCCTGGGTTCGATTCCTCAGCATCACATAAGCAGAAAAAGCCAGAAGTGGCGATGTGGCTCAAGTGGTAGAGCACAAGCCTTGAGCTGAAGGACAGTGCCCAGGCCCAGAGTTCAGGCCCCATGATTGATTAGAAAAACAAAAAACAAAAAAAATTCTATTGGAGGAAGGGATAACATGATGGCTTCCCTACTTGTAAGTTTTACAGCTTCTGCAGTCTGGCAGTAGCAGGGAAAGTCAAATGATGGTAGACAGGACAAAGATTTGAGTGCAATATCAGGTGTTGCATCTTTAAAAAAAACCCGTAATTTAGGCTGGGAAGGTGGCTCAGTGGTAGAGCGCTTGCCTTGCATGCATGAGGCCCTGGGTTCGATTCCTCAGGACCACATAAACAAAAAAGAAAAAAAACGGGAAGTGGCGCTGTGGCTCAAGTGGTAGAGCACTAGCCTTGAGCTGAAGAGCTGAAGTACAGGGCCCAGGCCTAGAGTTGAGGCCCCACGACTGGACCAAAAACAAAACAAAACAAAAAAACAAAAAAAAACCCTGTAATTCTTAAAATTGCTTTCCTCTTTGCTTCTGATGTGTGTGTGTGTGTGTGTGTGTGTGTGTGTGTGTGTGTGTGTGTGTCTTCTGTGGAAAATACCCATCAGTCTCCAGTGCTAATTATCATGTAAAACTATCATATGTCACTTCTAGATTTACCAGAAATATTCTTAATTTTATTCTGTTTGCCTGACTTTTGGTCAAAGAATTCTTTTCTTTTACAGAAGAAAAGGTAGGAGGATATGTGTTTGAGTTCTGACCAGGCAAAGTTAGCAAGACTAGTTCAAAACTAAGACACAAACCAAAAGTGTTAGTAGGCAGAATGACACAGTGGTAGAGGAGCTCAAGTCTCCAAGTTCAGTCCTCAATACCGAGAATAAAAAAAGCCACAAAACAAAACATGGTACATTTTGTTCCTTCACATTTTTTTTTTTTGTGCTGGTCCTGGGGCTTGAACGAACGCAGAGCCTGGGTACTGTCTCTGAGCTGCTTTTGCTTAAGATTAGAGCTCTACCACTTGAGCAACAGCTCTGCTTCCAGCTATTTTGGTAGTTTCATTGGTGGTAAGAGTCTCACAAACTTTCCTGCCCAGATTTGCTTCAAACGGTGATCCTCAGATCTCAGCCTCCTCAGTAGCTAGAATTACAGGCTTAAGCCAATTAAAAAGGCTCTAATGATACTAAGAGATCAGAGACTCATGAAAAGACATTAAATGTAATGATTTTTACCAGATATGAGTTAAAAACAAACAAAAAACAAGGCTGGGCACTAGAGGCTCATGCATATAAGTACTTGAGACACAGAGATTGGGAGAATTTTCATTTTTTTGCCAGGCAAAAAGTTCACAAGATTTCCATCTTGATCAGAAGCTGGGTATGACCTGGGTGCTAAGTGGCTCTTGCCTATAATCCTATATACTCTCAGGAGATCTGAGGATCAAGGTTTGAAGTCAATGTGGTCAGGAAAGTCCAGGAGACTTTTTCTTTTTCCTCTCTGTGCCAGTAGGTCACAAGTAGAGGCCAGGCAATGGTTCAGGGCTACAGTTTGCTCTGGCATGGGACACTAGGAAAAGCCCAGGGGGCAGGCCTGCCATAAATCCAACCCATGCATCACTCAGAAAAAGCTGTAAGTGGCACTGTGGCTCAAGTGGTAGAATTCTAGCCTTGAGTACAAAGAGGCTCAGGGATAGTGCCCCAGCCCTGAGTTCAAGCCCCAGGATTGGCGAAAGAAAAAAACAAAAGCTGGTCAGGGCCACATGATTCATCCTAGCTAAAAAAAGAAATGTAAATAGGAAGATCCCAAGTCAGGTTAGCCCTGAGCAAAAATACCAGAACAAAAAGGGGTGGAGGTAATGTGCTTAACAAGTGCTTAGCTCAATACTGTCAAAGTTCAAATTCCTGCATCACCGAAAACCAAAACCAAAACTATGCTTAAAATACTTTTATACCGATATTAAATCTCACCTGTATAAAATACTGTTTTAGAAGGCTTTTCTCATTGGAAAAATGGTTTCAGAGCCTTCTATTTGTTGAGATTCATTGGTATTTCCTCAAAGAAGCTTTCCCCAAACAAGTCATTTTTCTACTTCATTACTTGGTTCTTGGTCTCTGTTTTTTCCCCCAACATTATCACTTCTGATGTGAAATTTACTTCCATGTCTTTCTGGACTGGAACTAGATCTCATGAGGTCTTTGGCTTGCCTTAGGCAAGTCATAAAGTTTGTAGGTGTGAGGGAAAGGAAGAAGGGGAAGGTAAGGAATTGGAGAAAGGGGTCCTCTGACATTTATCTAAAGAAGACAGTTCCATTGTGGGTTTTTACATAATGAGTATATGCAAACAAAAGATTTTTTAAGAAACAAAAAAATTGGAGAAAATTTAGTTTATTCAAATAATTCTTCAAGTTCCAAAACAGAATTTACAAACAAGCAGGTTTTTTGCTTATACTGTTTGATCAATTTTGATTTGTTCTACTTGTATTTTTAGAAAACATGTCGTTGAGGGAAAAACAGGAATACACTCTAGTTTTTCATAATTTGTCAAAGAGCAGATTTTTAATGCAACTGATATTTAAGATAACAAATTTTTGAAGAAATTAAAACCCGTGAAATACAAATATCACAAAGGCATTATCAATAGAATATAAAAGTTGTTAAAGAGTATCTGAGTGTGTAACTTTTCGCTTACCACATTTTAAATAAATAACTGTGATCTTTCCATAACCAAAAAAACTAAATGGCTGAGACAAAGTCACTTCTTGAATAACAGATAACATGACCACTTTCGTCCATGGTTCAGGAGTTCTGGCTTTGACAGATTATTTTCAAATACAACAACTGAAAAATTACATTATTTTAAGGCTGCCATAATTCTGTCATCTTTCCAAATTTCCCACTTCTTTCAGTTACTGTTTTGCTTTTATTTTCTCATTACAAAGTTCTGCATATGTTGGCAAATTTAAGTTTTTTTGAATTCCATGCTATTTGGCTAATGTGACTGAAGAGACAACCTGTTGATTCTCAAGAGTCTTTCTGAGTTGAAAATGAGTCTGTAGTAAACAATAATCTTGATTATTTTCATTATACTCTCTTTGAAGAGACCTGTGCCAGATAATATAAAGCATTTCTTCTTAATGCATTCCTCCAACAAGAAGTTGGAGGGAAAAACATTGCAAACTTTTGCTAACTGGTTAGATTTAGCCAAAGTAAAATTCTTATGATTTTTATGGGGTAGCTATCATTTACTCAGTTATGAAGGCTTTTTCTGAGATTTTAAAAGAGGAATGATTCTTGAACAAAGTTCTGTATGGACAAGGCAGGGCTCAACACTAGTTACAGCCTATATCTTGTTGTCTGGTAAATAGTATTACTAAAGCGTTTTTGCAGAATGTTGAAAATGAATAAAAACTAAAACCAGAACATTAAAAACTTGTTATTTATGCAACACTATTATGGCTAAGTGTGTATAAATATATTCCCTATTTATGTGCTAAAAGAACCATTCAAATTGTGAAATACAAATACAAAAGATCTTGTGGAGAGGGCTCTTGTGGAGACATAAAAAGTACTTCAATTTCAATATTAATCAACTAAAATTGCTTCCTATGTAAAGGTTCAAAATATCTCTACCTCAGGAGACACTGAGAATATGCAACCAAATTTTTTTTCTGAGTAAAAATAAGATACTGAAATTAAAAGAGCTAACCATATACAGAATTGTAAATTGTCAAGAATGATCAAATTATTACTTTGAAACTAATCTGAGAATTCCTAATTTTCATCTCAAAAAAGTCACATAATAAACAATGTTTTAAAAAATAAAAACTCTGCTTTGAAGACTTTTACCACTGACATTTAACCTTAATAATATTGAATGATGCTGAGTTAACTTCCTTTATAGTTGCCGATATAATTTTGTTTTTTTCAGATGTTAGGAATTAAAATTCCCCATTATCTTATGTGAACATTATTGCACTTTATACAAAGGGCTGTATGACTTATATACAATATTTGCATATATTTAAAAACATCAAATTAAAAAATATATAGGTAAAAATACTTGGAAAAATGCGTTCAATATCCTTTACTTCAATGTCCTGGCTGAAAGGATTTCTCTTGCCATGAATCTAGAAAAAAAAAAAAGCCATAAAGATCTAAGTTAATAATTTGTACTAGTTATGTATAATAGTATACTGGAAAGAACCTGAGATTTAGAGCCAAATATATCAGAATTCGAATTAATTTGCTGTTTACTAGCCAACAGGATCCTGCATTAATTAAGGCTCTCCAAGGATTAAGTAGCCTCATGTGTAAAAGTACAGTATCTCTATTACAGGTATCCTGGGAGAATTCAATGTAATAAAGGACATTAATGTTCTTGCCACACATGGCTCTATTAAGCACTTTCTTTTAGTTCCATTTTCAGTTGAATACAACAGTGTTGAATACAGTGTTGAGAAAACAGTGATAAATGGATCAATGGGACTTTGATCTCTTTTGGGGATGCAGGTACTATGTGAGAGATGATTTTTTTTTTCTGGTCTTAGGGCTTGAACTCAGGGCCTGGGCACTGTCCCTGAGCTTCTTTTGCTCAAGGTTAGCACTCTACCATTTGAGCCACAGTGCCACTTCTGGCCTTTTCTGTTTCTATGGTACTGAGGAATTGAACCCAGGGCTTCATGCATGCTAGGCAAGCACTCTACCACTAAGGCCACATTCCCAGCCACGTGGAATTCTTTACTTACACAAGTTTATATGATGCAGTTTTAAAAACTGTCATTAAAAATGTTTAAAAAGCTGGGCACTGGTAGCTCAGGAAGCTGAGATCTAAGAATAGTTGTTTGAAGCCAGCCTGGCCAGAAAAAACTGAGACTCTCATCTCCAATAATCCACTTTAAAAAAAGCTAGAAGAGAAGCTGTGGATCAAATTGTAGAGTGCTAGCCTTCAGCAAAAGAACCTCAAGCACAGAGTTCAAACCCTGGGACCAACATACATATACAAAAATGTTTACAAATCCTTTAGTGGTTGCATAACTGTATGGATTTAGCTGTAATTATTTAATTATTTCCTAAAGTTGGGTTTTATTAAAGGATATATTAGCAAAGACATATTACCAGTTTTTATTTTCTTAATAATCTTTTGATGGCCAGATTTCCAACAACACAAACTCTGCTGAAATATGAGCAATTCTGTAATTCTACACAGAATATTAAATTTACAACTAAAATTAATCTATAGAAACAGATGAAGTTAAAAGTAAAAGCTCATCAAAACAAACATTAAAACTCACTGTACGTCCAAGGAACTTCTGGAAGTGCACCTGCATTAGGAGGACATCGGTACGCAGCTTGTGGTAATGGTTGATAAGAAGCATATTGTGAAAAAGCAGGTTGTTGAAAATTGTAAGAAATAGGCATCTGAGGTCGAAAGTATCCATTTTCTAATACAAATGCATTTGCTTGTGGCTGCTCAGCAAAGTAACTAAAATACTGGGAGTACTGAAGACTAGAATGTGTGTTTTGAACAGTATTTGTAATTGTAGTAAAAATTCCAGGTGGTGGTGGCTGTACTTCATATGATGTTACTCCTTGGTATGTGTGGGTAATGGCACTGCCATTGCTGCTGCTGTATTGATAAACATAACAAGCATAGTACGGATATGAAGTCCCAAATGAGTACTCAGAAGAATTATATATTGAGGTGCATTCAGATTGTGCACGTTCGTTCCAGGATGTGTCAGCTGTCTGATCCAGAGTTTTAGGATGCTCTTCATCTTGTCGTTCAGAAAAAGAGTATTCTGCTGTGTGACTAACATCAAGAATTGAGCTCCTAGATGCTCCAAAAGGTACTGTACTAGGATTCAATCTATCCTTCATATGCTGAGACTCAGTTGTTACAGGCTGTGTTTTCTTTACTTGTAGAACAGGAATTTTGTTCTGAATATAGATGGGTTCTGGAGACGTGGTACTTGTACAATCTTTAATAGATAAATTTATTATCTTATTGTCTTGATGTTCAAGGATTGTATCATTCAAATCCAGATTGGTATAGATATCCCTGGCAGAATGGAGAGAAGCCTCAGAAACCACTGATGAATTTAAGTTTTCCTGTTGTCCAGCGAGGTATTCTGAAACATCAGATGAACTATCTGTCAAATCTATTTTGCTTTCTGACTTTGATGTACCATTCTCTTGTAGATTCTTTAAAGGTAAAAGTGAGCCAGATACTGATTTTTTCAGTTCATCTTTTTTTGAAGATACATAGTTTCTTTTCAAACTTGATCCTGGTTCATTTTCACTCTTGGACTGAAAATTTGTAATCCTATAAATTTAACACATACATACAAACATTTTTAAATATACAGTTGAAATATGTATTTGATATTTTTGTTTTCAGGAGAAGGGTTAAGATTGACATTTTCCCAAATTATTAGGAGTATACAAGTAATACTGTCCTGGTTTTATTCAACTGGCCTTGGAAATATCAATTTGCCATATTAAAACACCCTCTTTTTTTTTTTTCTATTGGTCGTGGGGCTTAAACTCTGGGCCTAGGCACTGTCCCTCAGCTCTTCAGCTCAAGGCCAGGGCTCTACCACTTGAGCCACAGCGCCACTTTCAGTTTTTCTAGTGGTTTATTGGAGATAAGAGTCTTATGGACTTTCCTGCCCAGGCTTGCTTTGAACTGCAATCCTCAGATCTCAGCCTCCTGAGCAGCTAGGATTACAGGCATGAGCCACAGGCACCCGGCTTAATACATCCTCTTATGAAAATAGTATACTTATAGTATGTGTACATTTGTATGTACATTAATTTTATTAATGGTGCCCTGCTTTAGTTGGCAATTTGTACTTCTATAACCCATTTTGAAATCTTGCTAGTGTGTAAAACCCACAAGTTAAAAAAAAAGCACTTGTCCTTTATGTTTCTTTTACAATACTATTCATTTGTTAATGCCAAAAATGCACTGAAAATCTGAAACAAACTTTATTTCTTCTTTTCACATCCCATGCCCTCTAAGTTATATGGTTGATCCAGCAGTTACATGAATAATTACTCTTGTCCCTTACTACTTGACCAAATTTGTTTAGTTTTAATTCAGAGATGGCTGATAATTCTTACCTTGGAGAACTAGATGCTGCTATTTTTCTGCTGATTTTTGTTACATCATTCATGCTAACCTATGTTTAAAAGACACAAAGAAAATCTATATTACTTATGAGAAACTATACAAGTCCCCTCCATTTTCCTAAAAAGTGACTCTTTGCTTTCCATATTTCACATTTTTGCAATAATTTAATTTTTTTTAAGAAATTTACAGTATTCTGAACTCTATTATAAAACTAATCTTGGGGCTGGGAAGGTGGCTCAGTGGTAAAGCGCTTGTGCTTGCCTTGCATGCATGAGGCCCTGGGTTCGATTCCTCAGCACCACATAAGCAAAAAGAAAAAAGTTGGAAGTAGCACTGTGGCTCAAGTGGTAGAGCTCTAGCCTTGAGCTGAAGAGCTGAGGGACAGCACCCAAGACCAGAGTTCAGGCCCCACGATCGGACCCCCTCCCCCCCCAAAAAATAAATAAAATATAAAACTAATCTTGGAGTTTTTTTTTTCTTTTTGTCAGACATGGGGGTTGGACTCTGGGCCTGGGTGCTGTCCCTGAGCTCTTTAACTCAAGGCCAGTGCTCTTGAGCCACAGCACCACTTCTGGTTTTCTGGCCGTTTGCCACTTATTAGAGATAAGAGTTTCATGGACTTTCTTTCCTGCCTGGGCTGGCTTTAAACCATGATCCTCAGATCTCAGCCTCCTTAGTAGCTGGGATTACAGGTGTGGGCCACTGGCACCCGGCTAATCTTGGAGTTCTTATGATGCTCTCTTGTTAGTACACAGTAACTGAGTCCATCAATTCTTTAAGTAATTCTGTCAAACACAAGTTGAACATCTCTAATTCAAAAACCTCAATTCCAAAACCTTTTGATCCTGAATATGATACTGGAAGTGAAAACTATCAAATAATGAAGGTTTCTGTTCAATGAGTAAAATTTAAAATATTGAAAAAAATGTACCTTTAGACTATAAAGTATATGAAGTATACATGAATTTTGTGTTTGGTTACTTTGGTTCCATTCCCATGATATCTCAATCTCATTACATATATACAAACATTCCCAAATAGGAAAATAATGAAATAATTTTTGTGCTAATAAGTTTGGATTATAAATGATCAACTGCACTGAGTTTCCATTTTATTCTATAAAATTGTACCCTCCCTTTTAACTCCTTTCTTATTCTATAAAATAGCACCTATCTAATCGGTGGCAGACATCACTTGTAATTATATTCAGAATCTTTTCACCTTTTGTATTTCTTCCTCTTCTTTTTGTCAGTTATGGGGCTTAAGCTCAGGGCCTGGACCCTGTCCCTAATCTTTTCTGCACAGCTCTACTTATAGTTTTCTGATGGTTTACTGGAGATTAATAAGAGTCTCATGGACTTTCTTGCCTGGGCTGGCTTTGAACTGTTATCCTCAGATCTCAGCCTCCTGAGTAGCTAGGATTACAGGTGTCAGCCTATAATACTAGCCCTTTTTATCTTTTATAACATTGGAAAAAAAACATATTTCAGATGACCTTGTATTTCAATATGTAAAGAACAAAGCTCAAACAGTTTAGGCCTATATTTAATACATACATGCTGTACTGAAATATATATCCTTTGTAAATGATATTTTTAAAAAAACCCAACAATTGTGTGCAGTCAAGGTTTCATATTCAATTTCTAGCACCCTCCCCCTGATACTCAAGAAGGTTGTTCTATCTGAAATGTAATTTTTCAGTGATTTAAAAGATAAAAAGATTCTCAGTATAGTTTAGCAGGACTGCTAGTTTTCAGTCCTGTTATCTCCTTGATCACTGAAAAAAATTAGCTGGGGATATAGTGAGGTAGTGTGCCTGCTTAACATTTGTGAGTCCCAGGTTTGATCCTGAACATCGTACAATAAATAACGTTCAGTACTCGTTAACTTTAAATAATAGTGCAGATACTTTAAGGTTTTGATAAAGAATGAGGTAAAATATGTGTATGCTATGTAAATTTTTTTTTTTTTTGTCGGTCAAGGGCTTGAACTCTGGGCCTGGGCACTGTCCCTGAGCTCTTCAGCTCAAGACTAGCACTTACCACTTGAACCACAGCACCACTTCTGGTTTTCTGGTGGTTAATTGGAAATAAGAATCTCATGGACTTTATGGCTTTGAACTGCAATCCTCAGATCTCAGTCCCCTGAGTAGCTAGGATTACAGGTCTGATCTACCACTGCCCAGCTAAATTTGTTAAAATTTATACAAGACTTTTACTAACTTCTTGTAAGTCATCTAATTAAAAAAAAATCTGCTGTTTTACTATTTGGATAATGGTCAACTACACAGACTTTTGCCACTTTTTAATGTTTAATAAATTGGGCATAGACTTGTTATACACAGCTACTCATTAAGTATCCAATCATTTCCAGGAATCACATTCATACTATTTCCTAGAAGGTTATTAAAATTAATTTCTCCAGTTTTTACATTAAAATTTACATTTAGAAAATAGACTTTTCAGGGTATCTGATTTATATCATTTCTGCTTAAGTAGGAATTATTTAATATAATACTTTAGTTAGCAAAGTAAGTTAGCAAGCCAACATGTAAAATATTCTCAACATCTATATTCCATAAATTGTCTGTGAGAGTAAACTTATTCTCAAATATAAGCCAGCAGTGGTGGCTTATGCCTACTCAGAGGTAGACATCTATCGATGTTCAAAGCCAGCTTGGGAAAAAAAATTCTCAAAAAATTCTCAACCAGTAGGAAGCTGGACATGATTTTTTTTTTTTTTGGGGGGGGGGGGGGGGGTCCGGTCGTGAGGCCTGAAACTCTGGGCCTGGGTGCTGTCCCTCAGCTCTTCAGCTCAAGGCTAGCGCTCTAGCACTTGAGCCACAGCGCCACTTCCGGCTTTTTTCTTTTTGCTTATGTGGTGCTGAGGAATCGAACCCAGGGCCTCATGCATGCAAGGCAAGCGCTCTACCACTAAGCCACCTTCCCAGCACCTGGAAATGATTTTTACATGCTTATATTCCCAGCTACATGGGATACTAAAGAGGAGGATCATGATTCAGGCTGACTCAGCATGAATGAAGATTAGGAGCATGGCTCAAGTGGGAGAGGTCTGTCTAATAACTGTAAAGCCAATGAGTTCAAACCTTAGTACCTTCAAAAATAACAAAAACCAAGAAAACACTGGATTTCACCTGAAAATATTCATACCTTTTGCTTTTTACAACTGGAAACTTTAGTAGCAGTCTCATTTTCCTGAGAGTCTTCACATTTATCTATAGCGATAGGTCGTTTCTTAGTGGGATGTGACATGCTTTTCATTAGACACTCTGAAATTGAGGGGGTTTTTAAAGAAGTACTGGGTTTGATATTTTCCTCACGTTTTGTAATATCAACATTTATCTTTTCTTTTCTCTTTAGTTGGGATGTATCCTTTCTGTTATGTAGTATTTGGTGAAGAATAAATGAAGTGGTTAATTTAGCATCTTTAGCACATATAATCTTCATATATTCAATTGTTTTCATGACTTTTGTAATATGAGCTACTTTTCCTAAATCTTTTTGAGGGACAGACATTGTACTTTTGAGTAACATAGAAAACTGACTGTAGTTATGTTCTAACTCTGTCACAGTGTTTCCATAATTTATGGATGCTATACATGGCACAAAGTCAATATATGTGGAAATGGAATACTTAGATGTTACCACAAGCTTTTTAATTTCTGAAAGCTCATTAAGTTCTCTTGAGAACAAGTGAAGAGCATATGAACAATTAACAGCTCCATTATATTTATAGATAATATCCAGGTCTTCCATAACTCCAGAAATAGCAGTCTCTATCACTTTCCAAAGGCAACCTGTTGCACCTTCATTAAGAAATGAGAATGAAGCCATCTTTTCTTGGCAGTGAATCAGCTCAGGAAGAAGTGACAGATCAAACCAAAGCATACCTCGAAATCTCTGGTTATTTAATTTCTTTGCCATTGAGTTTTTAAGAAAGTGAACTGTTTCCGAGAGCATGACAATTTCAATATATGTTTCAATGGCTGCAGGTTTTAAAATTATTGCCCCCTTGTTGTCATTTCTCAGCACATCCAAAATATTTTCTTCTGTGATAAAAATATTATCTATGTTATCTTCTTGCAGTATCTGGAAGTATTTTTTTAAAATTTCTAAGTGATCTGTACATCTCAAAGTGAGTTCTTGTAATTTCTTTACGTCTGCAAATTCAGCTTGATCCAGTATTTCACTAATACAACAAATATCTGGGCGTGAGAACAAAGTACTGTTAAGGCTAGAGTTTTCTGTCATAATGACATCATCTGATTTTCTGGAAAAAATTACAGTATCTTCATCGAGCCCAATACTGGAAGTTGGTTCATTGTTTAAGCCATTAGACAAGGTATCATATATACTCTGTAGCTTAGAAAAAGCACATTCATTCATTTCAAGGAGCACCTCTTTGTTCTTTTGTGAGTTTTTACTGAAAGAGTACCTCTTCTCTTTCCAAACAAGATTCTTCGCAGCATCAAAACAGATATGTTCCAAACCATAAAGAGAAGTTTTTATACTTGCTTCCTCATTGTTCTTGATAAAATTAACTTTTGAGGCAATCATTTCTATGATAATCCAGAAATGGTCTTGTTTTCCTGTATATGAGTGAACTTTAGGAGAGTCCCCATGAATATCAATCAGCTTTAAAGTACTTTTCTTTAAGATTTCTAGGTCTCCTAAACTATCTCCAAGGTTAACTCCACAGGTAAATGGAATAGAAAGAGTAAAGTCGAAGCAATCAGAACGGTGTTTCATTATGGCTTCACATTCATTAATCTGTCGTTTGTATTTTAAGAATGCATAGTATGAACTGTTTTCTCTTTTTGTTTCTGCCAGCAACTCAACTAATTGATTATGGTAACTCTGCAACTCATAGAATGCATTATATTTTAATCTCCCTTGAAAAGCAGGATAGAAATTGGACTGCAGTTGATAGCCACGTGGTCTGCTAAGTAGCTCGCTGTACAATGTCTCATCATACCAAAGCAAGCTTCGGAATGTTGGTTCACCTTCTAAGAGCCTTTTTTTGTTTTTAATGAATTGAATGGTTTCCATCACCATTTGAAGTTCTACTAAAGTGTCAACAGCACATGGTTTTAATTTGTGCCTACAATTATTCCACAAGTTTTGTCCTACAAGCAATTCTCTTGAAATCAGTATTTGTTCAAGTGCACATGCTTGCTTTCTTTCAAAAGCTTCAACAAATAAAGGAAGAATATCTTGACAAACTTTAGTTTCCTTTTCAAGCATTTCCAAAGATGATGCTTCATCGGCCCTCTGCAAAATTTGAGATAGCTCTGCTATAAAAGATGTATGATTATCTGAGTGCTTTTCTTTTGACTGACTCATATATGATATAGGTGTCTTCTGAAGAATAGTTTCTTTCGAGGTTTCAGAGTGGGTATGTGGAATAGGCATATGATTAGTTCTTAGAATGCTTGGTTTGGAAATACAGTCAGACTGAAAGTCATTACTGGCTTTAATTTTCCCTTCTTTATTTCCTTTAGGCTGATGAGAATCTTTGTTATTCAAAGAGATTGCCTGTGGAATTTTATTCATAAGTAATGGATGAGAATCAGTCGATTTACTTGTTTTCAAACTTAAGTGAGATGGCTTAGTCTTTTGATTTTGATTTTCAATCCTAACAGGTGATCCTTCATACATGTTGCTTTTGTAAACTGAAATTACCTTTTCTGTTTGTTCTTTCCTAAGTTTTGTGTCCTGAATGTCATTCTGTGCAACACATGTTTTTGAAGAATCCTTTACATTACATTTTAAAGGCAGATCATCTTTGGAAGATAGCTTTTTCATGTTTTCCTCATATTTATTTTCTTCAATTACTGGCATTAGATCCAGTTCAGGATGCTCAGGAAGAACATTTGTTTCATTCATGTCTATGTGGAAACAATTACTTGAGAATTCTTTTGTCTTTACAAGACTGTTTCTATCACATATCTTCTGACAGTGGGATACGTTAGGTGGTGTCATTATAGGATCTGTAGCAAACATTATCTGCTTATTCAAAGCAGACTTTGAAGATTCTCCTTCACTATATATTGTGGGAGTGGTAGATAAAAACTGAGGAATACTGTTCTTTTTTCCTGCTACCAAGCTCAGGTTTAGTGGATCCATAATTCCTGTAATAATGCTTGATGTGGAACTCTCATTAGGAGCTGCCCATTCTACTACAGGAAAGATGACTTCATTTCTTTTACAACCAGATAAAGTAAGGTCATCTTGTTTGTAGACATCAGCATTAAGAACATGCTTCATTTCTGACTTTAAGAGTGAAGTAACCTTAATGTCAGCTTTCACCTTTGTGTGAGCTATACAAGGTGTATCACAATTTTTGTCAGTACCACAGCTTCCATTTTTTTCCTTTATGCAACTTAAAGACACTGAGTAACTTTCATTTATTTCTGCATTGGTTTCAGGATTATTTTCAGTTGCATCATTTATATTACCATGTGTTGAATGGTTCTCAAGACTTTCATATTTACTGTTGGATAACTTTTTGTCAACATGTTCCTTTTCAGTTATTTTCTCATCTGGGTAAAGCAGATACTCAGTTTTTTCAGAAAAGGGATGAAGATCTGATGATGCTGGATTTCTGCTATCATCACATTCTGATTGACTTGTACTCTGGGAGGTAGAGGAGAGGAGCAACTGTGACTCAGGATGTTGTTCTTGATCACAAAGTTCTCTGTCAACACTGGTGTGACTTTTGGACACACTACTGGCCACTCTTTTCTTTGAAAAGCACTCCAGGATTCTGTCTCCATTTGTTTTATTAGACCTGTGCTTTGACATCTGGACTAATGATTTATCAGTGTCAAATCCTATAGCTCTTTTTTCTCCATGTTTGTCACATTTCCTTTTGGAGAAAAAGTGCTTAGAATACAACCTTCTTTCAGAACTATAACCTTCAAGGTCACAACTCTCCCAGAAATTATTGCAAATTATTGCATATGCTTTTGGTAATGGGCCCTTTTTTATTTCTCCCACTTTAGATATAAGTTGTAAAGATGTATGAACTCTTCGATGAGCTTTTTTTAAATGAAGAACAGCTTTGTCTAGTTTCCTGGAAAGACGTTTGCTTTTACATAAAGATGCTTCACTATTTAGGATATCCAGGACATTCCTAATATTCCTTTCTGACCGTGAAAATGTTTTAATTCGTCCTTGGGATAATAAAGAGAAATGTTCAGATGAGTCTTGGCTAGTTTGCCTCTTCTTTTTACCACAAATTTCATGGTGTCGTAAATCTTTATTTGCTAGCTTTCTTTTGCTAATTCTTGATTCCATGCCTTTATTTCTAGTATCAGTAAAGTCATAATTTTTTGAATTTGTAGAGGAACATTTGTTCTCAATTACTGGTGTGATGTTAGAATGTTCAGTAGACAAAAATTCACTGTTTGGTTTTTCTGTTGCATGATTCACATGAATGCTGTGACTCAAGTTAGATGAATAAGAGATTTGAAATTTACTCACAAGTCTTGAATCTTGCATTAAATCATCAAGTTTATTTTCACAGGAGTAACTTGAATTTTCATCCAAAGGCTGGGAATACATTTCAAATCCTGGAGTTCTTTCTTCATATATTTCTGGTTTTGTAACTTCATTTATACATTTGTAAAAATTATCATTAATTGTAAGAGAATCATCAGTATGATTAAATCCTGGCCTAAATAAGTTATTAGTAATTCTAATTTGTAGATCTGGGAGAACTGGATTCAGGAGCTCTCTTGTGGTTTTTGGGGTAGAGGAATAAACACAACCATTTTTCTTTAAATAAGGCTGGTCACTATTTTCTCTTGTGAAGGAAGCCTCTATCTCTTCAAAACTGCTTCCAAAGAGACCTTCCCAGTCAATACGAGACTTCAGTATCTCATATGCATCTTCAACCTCATCATAAAGAACATTTCCATGGCTATGTATACCTTGTTGAAATAGAAAAGCATCATCATACTCTTCTGTTTCTATTTCAATCTCACTTTCCAATTCAAAATTTTGAAGAAATAAGTTCTCATCCACTGCTGGATAAAAGGAATCTTGTGAATTACTTTTATCCATATAAATTTCACAATCAGAAGCCTTATGTGTTACTAACAGACCAAAATCGGGACTCTTAGAAATACAAGTTTCATTCAACAGGAATTTCTGGTGATCTTCATGATTTGTGCTTAATGTAGAAATAGTAGTACTACTTACTTGTACTGCAGCATTTGAGACATCTAATGAAGCAGTTGAATTTTCAGAAACTGTTGTGAAAGCCAAATTCTCTACATTTTTTCCAACATTTTGTGTATCTTTTTGTTTTATTACATCATCTTTGTTCTTTAGTAAACCAGTTTCTGCTGATATACCTCTTTTTCTCCAAATCAAATTAAATGCAGAAAATTCTTTAGGACTTGACATTTCTACTTGGTAGTTTTTATTATCTACTTTCTTACTGATATTAGTGAAAAAATTGTGTGTATGAAAACCCTGCTTCTCACTCTCATATAACAGCTCTATATTGTTTTCTGAACATGAAACATATTCTTCTCTAGCTTCATTTTGATTTTCTTTATCATTATCGCCTTGTTCTATAAATTTAATATTCAGGTATATGTCATCATTTAAATTAGCATTACAAAAGAGAATATGATCCTGGTATTCATTTTCAATATTAAGAGTTTCGTTGCAATCTTTTTGAATGTTTTCTAATGACATTGTCTCATTTTCAGTTTTCTTCTGGACAGACATACATTCTTCAGCTGTGCTACGTTCTGAACTGTCAAGAGCAGTTTCAACTGCAGATGAAATAACTGTATCAACAAGTAGTTCTTTCATCTGGGGAATGTCTTTTGCTTCCTGGAGAGCATCCGTAATAATGTTAAAACAATTTTGATCTCTTTCTTCCAATTTCAGTTCTATCAGCTTTTGAGCAATGGTAAAACTTTGATGAATTCCATTGTCATACTCTAAAAAGTGTTGAAGATGCTTTGGGGAATGGCATTCTATACTTGGAGTACTATTACTTTCTAACTGCAATGCTAGGTCATCTACTTTATCCTTATCTTTTTTGGTAGATATGGGAGATTTTGACAGTTCTACTTCTTCAGTTATTAATGTATTTTCATAGTTGTCCACTAAGGAATCAAGCCTCTCATCCTCCCTGTATTCTTGGGGCAATGAAAGGCAATTATCAATTGGACTGATTTTTGTTTCATTAGTAAGATAATTATTAGTTTCATTCCACCAAGTTTGTCTTCCTTCATGTTTGGAACTATCTTCTGAGTCAATGAAGGTTCTTATTTTTCCAGTATTCTCAATGTATTCATCTATGCTTCCTTTCTTTTGGAGTGGAGCAACTGTGGATATCTGATGACCAATCTGATGCATAGTAATGAAATTATAAGCCTGTGATTCCTGAGAGATGTGATCCTTAGATTCTCTTGTACAAGTATTCACTGATTTATAATAGTTATATGATTCATTGTTTTGTGTGCTTCTCTCTTTGGTTCTCTGTGCTTTCTCCTCACTGTGATTTTGGTTCTCAACTTCTGAAACTACATTTGACAAAGAAATTGGGAAATAAATTTTTCCTTGATCGTTATACTGTTCTACTATGACATTCTTATTAGATGGTATACAATCATAGTTCTCTGACATCATGCTGCGAGCCTGAGATTGTGAACCTTCGAAAGAACATGTGAAACAAGAAGTATCCAGACAATTAGCAAGAATAGTATCACCACTAGGTACAACTTCAGATGAGGCAGAAACTGTTGGTATAGATGACAGGTTTATTTCTGAGCTAACGTGATCTAAATTTCTATCAATTGGTACACCATCACTTAAGCCTGTAATATTACTCTGCTTTCCCATGCTTTCTTCTCTCTTCATCAATCGTGGGTCTTTAATGAGTTTTGAAGTAATAACTGTACTTGAGGCAGTATTATTTTGTGGAGGAACAGGTGTAGAAATACTACTTAAAATACTTTTAAGGTATGTCAAATTTAACAAAAGGTCTTCATTACCACTTTCTCTGGGCATAAAAGACAGACTTGAATCATGTACTTGAGAAGTGTCTCTGATTTCTGAACTGTTCTCTGATTGTCCACTATATGTGTCAAAATTAGAAATGTTTCCATTTTGCACATTTCCATAGGAATTAGAAGTATCTGAGTTGGGAAGATTTATGTCTGAATTTAATGTACTGTATAAGCAGCTTTCATCAACAAATGGATCTACAGGTTTCCCAAAGTGCTCAAAAATGACAGTAGCATCTTTTCCTTTTCCAATTCTTTTGGCCACTGTACAGTTATTCAGAGAGCATGTTCTTTCTGTGGAAATAATAGAAAAAAGAAATGTTTATACAATTTCTTTTGTCAGTTGTGGGGCTTGAACTCAGGGCCTGGGCATTGTCCTTGAGCCTCTTTGTGCTCAAGGTTGGTGCTCTATCACTTGAGCCACAGTGCCACTTCTGGTTTTAGTGGTTAATTGGAGGTAAAAGTCTCACATGGACTTCTCTGCCTGGGCTGGCTTCAAACTGTGCCCCCCCAGATCTCAGCCTCCTGAGTAGCTAGGATTATAGGCATGAGTCACTGACACCTGGCTGTTTATACAATTTCTTAACACAAGAAAATTGATTTCAACTGAAAGTTCATCTAATAACTAAGCTGTAATTAAAATGAGTTTTTTTTTTTCTTTTTGGCTGGTCCTGGGGCTTGAACTCTAGGCCTGGGTGCTATCCCTGGGACACTTTGTGCTCAAAGTTATCACTCTACCACTTCATCCACAGTACCACTATGGTTTTCCTGAGTAGTTTATTGGAGATAAGAGTCTCATAGGCACTAGTAGCTCTTGCCTGTAATCCTAACTATTCAGGAAGCTGAGATCTGAGGACTGTGGTTCAAAGCCAGGTAGGAGAGTCTGTGAGACTCATCTCCAATTAACCAATAGAAAACTGGAAGTGGCACTATGTTCAAAGTGCAGAATGCCAGCCTTGAGCTGAAGAGCCCAGGGACAGTGCCCAGGCCCAGAGTTCAAGTCCCATGCCCAACACAACAACATAAGGTCCCACAGACTTTTTGTCCTGGGCTACCTTTGAGTTGTGATCCTCAGAACTCAGGTCCCTGAAGTTAGGATTTCAGATGTGATTCACTGGAGCCTGGCTAAATGAGCTCTTAATAGAAAAGCAGATATAAGAGAATGAATAAGAATAAAGTATAAATAATGCAGTGTGAAACTCCCCTCACTCTAAACTTTACTAAAAGTATTTGTTATAAAAAGTGATTTCTGTAGTTAAGTGTGGGTGTTATACCTGTAATACTGGATAAATACTTGCGAGGCTGAAAGCAGGTTCAAGGCTAACTAGATAAAAAGTTGGTGAGGCCGGGGCAGTGCTGGCTCACGCCTGTAATTCCAGCTACTCAGGAGGATGAGATGTGAACATCGCTGTTCAAAGCCAGCCCAGGCAAAAAAGTCCGTGAGTCTTTTATCTCCAATTAACCACCAGAAAACCTGAAGTGGCTCTATGGCTCAAAGTGGTAGAAAGTGGTAGCCTTGAGCAAAAGAGCTCAGGGACAGAGTCCAGGCCCTGATTGCAAGCCCCACAACAGGAAAAAAAAAGTTTGTAAAATATTATTTCAACAATAACTAGATATTGTTTCACATCTGTCATCCAAATTATGGTGGGAAATGTAACTAGGAGGACTGTAGTTCCGACCAGACTCTGCAAAAAAAGTGAGGCCCCTATCTTAAGAATGACCAGAGCAAAAGGGCTGGAGGTATGTCTCAAGCGCTAATGCCTGCCTAGGAATATGAAGCCCTGAGTTGAAACCACACTACTATCAAGAAAAAAATGTATTCTAACAAATATTAAATAGGAAAACATTTTTTCTCAAATACTAGTCCTTTTTGTATTCATTTGCAAAATTCTGATATCCTAATAGCAGCATCTATATTTTAGTAGGCAAAACTGTCTCTGGTCTGTTATTATACTTTGTTTCATTTCCCTCTACCAGGTAAAAATAAAGTATGCGATAAAGGGATAGGAGGTTCCAGAAATCTCCAACTTTGCAGCATTTTATATTTTATTTTTATTTTTTGTCAGTCATGGGGCCTGAACTCTGGGCTTGGATGCTGTCCCTGAACTCTTCAGCTCAAGGTCAACACTGTACCACTTGAGCCACAGCGCCACTTCCAGCTTTTTCTGCTTATGTGGTGCTGAGGAATTGAACCCAGGGCCTCAAGCATGCGAGGCAATCACTCTACCACTGAGCCACCTTCCCAGCCCCAGCATTTTATATTTTAGATTAGGGATGTGCCAAATTTGTGTATATAAATAAACACTAGATAATGTAAGCAAAGTTTTTCCTAGATTTACAAAAATGTATTTCATAAGGGAATTATAAAATGCATATTTAACTAATAAACAACAATTTATCATAAAAATGCCTGGAAAATATTCAATACTAGGATGATATTAACAGAAACCAATGATAAAAACATTGCAAGATTTATGAAATATGGGGTTGGGAAAGTGGCTCAGTGGTAGAGCGCTTGCCTTGCATGCATGATCTGGGTTCAATTCCTCAGCACCACATAAGCAAAAAGAAAAAAGCAGAAGTGGCATTTTAGCTCAAGTGGTAGAGCACTAGCCTTGAGCTGAAGAGCTGAGGGACAGTGCCCAGGCCCAGAGTTCAGGCCCCAGGACCGGACTCAGAGAAAAAAAAAAGATTTATGAAATATATGAAGCTATAAACTTATTACTGCAGTACCATAAAGTTATTTTATACAGTAAATACCTATGTAGAATATTTCTAAATTCTGTATATATATATATTTATATAAAGATACATTGTACTTGCAAATTTGATGTTAAATTGAAAACCATTTGTACAATTATTTAAAAATAAAAAGTTTAACAAAAATTTTACATTTAACTGTGTATTATTAATTATAGTAACCTATAGTAGAAGAGTATACTTAATAGTAGGAATATGGTAATAAAACAATATATAGATCCCATGTTTCCTTATATAAAAATCAAATACACTATTAAACGAATTCATGGGCTGGGAATGTGGCTTAGTGGTGGAGTGCTTGCCTAGCATGCAGGAAGCCCTGGGTTCAATTCCTCAGTACCACATAAACAGAAAAAAGCCTAAAGTGGCACTGTGGCTCAAGTGGTAGAGCACTAGCCTTGAGCAAAAAAAAGCTCAGGGACAGTGCCCAGGCCCTGAGTTCAAGCCCCAGGATTGGCAAAAAACAAAAAAAAACAAAACAACAACAAATCCAAATAAACACCAAAAAAAACCTCATAAGATTACTAGCAGGGCATATGAATATTTTTTATAACCTTTGGGAGGAAAATACTTTTTTGTACTTGGGCCTGGAGCTTGAACTCAAGGCCTAGGTGCTGTTCCTGAACCTTTTTTTTCCCCTCAAGGCTAGCACTTGAACCATAGGCTCACTTCTGGATTTGGTGGTTAATTGGAAATAGAGTCTCATGTTCTTTCTTGCCCAACCTGGCTTTGAAATATAATCCTCAGATCTGAGGACTATAGGCATGAGCCACCAGTACCCAGCTTACACCTATTTTTTTTTAAAGTGCACACCAACATCGGCCAGGAAAGATCCTATGTTAGGCTATGAAACAATACTTCATAAACAAAAATAAAATTCAAACTATATATTTAACCAAAATGGAATAACTGAGAAATTGATACAGAAACCTATGATATTCTTAAATACTAAGAAATGACAGTTCTAAAAATGAATGTGTCAAAAACAGAAACATTGAAACAAAAATAAAATACTTTCATATGAATAAAAATGAAGGTACAGCCGGGCGCTGGTGGCTCACGCCTGTAATCCTAGCTACTCAGGAGGCTGAGATCTGAGGATCGCGGTTCAAAGCCAGCCCGGGCAAGAAAGACCGTGAGACTCCTATCTCCAATAAACCGCCAGAAAACCGGAAGTGGCGCTGTAGCTCAAGTGGTAGAGCGCTCGCCTTGAGCTGAAGAGCTGAGGGACAGCGCCCAGGCCCAGAGTTCAAGCCCCACAACCGACAAAAAAAAAAAAAAAAAATGAAGGTACAATAGAGCCAAACTTATTGGAGGAGGTAACTAAAATCAATGCTTAGTTCATGAAAGTTCATGCTTGAAAATTATCTGCATTAAGATCTAAAAATGTAACCTAACCTCCTAAACCCTCTGACACCAGAAAAAGAAAAGGCAAGCAGAAGAAAGAAAATAAAAATTAGGTAAAAAATTACTGAAACAGATAATATGACAGAAAAAACACAAACTGAGAGTTTGTTCTTTAAGTCAGTAAAACTGACAGGCTTTTATCCAGGCTGACCAAAAGAAAGAGAAAAGACTCAAATTTAAGAGTCAGGAATGAGAGGGAGGCTATTACTATTGACCTTATGGGGGAAAAAAAGGACTATAAAGGAATATTATAAACTATTGCTTTTCTAACAAATTAGGTAAGTGAAATAAAATGGATAGATTGCTAAAAAAAACAGAGAATACAAAAATTGATGCATGAAGAAACAGAAAACCTACAATCACCCACATATAGTGAAGAAACGGAATTAGTTATTAACACATCACTGAAAAAAATACTAGCTCAGAAAGTCTTTACTGGGGGAAGGGGAAGGGGGGAATGTAGTGGTGGAGATGGGAGGGAAGGGATGTTAGGGGAAAAACAAAGGAGGAAGCAACAATGTTTGATAAGAAATGTACTCATTGCCTTGCTCATGTGATTGTAACCCCTCTGTACAGTATTTTCACAATAAAAAACTTATTTAAAAAAAAGAAAAAAAGAAAGTCTTTACTTGTAAAGTCTATCAAATGTTCAAAGAAGAATTAGTACCAATTCTTCCAAACACATAAAAAATATTTCTCAACATTCTATGAAATTAATATTATCCAGACACCAAAACCAGACAAAGGTATCTCAAGAAAACTAAATACATGACAGACAGGATGAGTCTGGTCAAGGTACATTGTATGCAACATGTGGAACAAGAAAACTATAAACCAGTAATCTCTTATAAATATAGACACATAAATCCTCAACAAAATTGCAGCAAGCAAACTGCAGATTCCAGCAACATATGAGATGAATTATATACCATGACTGGATGGGATCATATCAGGAATGAAAAGCTTACTTTCTGAACATCAATTTATTTCACCACATTAATAAAATAAAAACCCAAACCCACATGTTTATCTCAAGAGACACAAAGAACACATTTAACAAAAGCCAACATTTTTTCATGATAAAAATTACATGATACACTAGGAACAAAAGGACCTGATTCACACAATAAAGGGCAAATCTGTAACAATTGCCATTATGCTTACTGGTAAAAAGAATGGCTCATTTACCCTAAATTCAAGAATGAGATACAGGTAAGTGCTTTCACTAATTCAGTATCTCACTCAAAATACTAGCTAAGGCAATTATGCAAAAAGAAAGCAAAACTAATAAAAATGAATAAATAAAAGGCATCCAGGTTGAAAAGAAAAAAATAAAACTATATAGATGACATGAGCTTGTATACAGGACATTCAAGCAATACACTAACAAGATGATTACTATTAATGATCTCATGGAAAGTTACAAAGTATCAGAGCTCAATACACAAAATTAAATCATATTGTTATGAATACACAAATGAAATTAAGAAAATAATTCTATTTATGATAACATCAAAAGGAATAAAATACTTAACAACTTAAAGGAAATACAGAGCTTAAATCCTCAAAACTTGGCCCAAATGGTAGAAATACCTTCCTAGCAAGCATGATATCCTGAGTTCAAACATCAATGTTGCCTCCATAATATTCAAAAAACATAAAAAGTACTTATATGTATACATATATGCATCTATATACATCTATACATATGTGTACATGTATATCTATATCTATATATAACAGAATACTCCCTTATCTATTCCTAAAAATGAATAAACTGTTGATATACTTATCAACATAGAAGAATTATATGAACACATATTGATCAAAGTAAGTAAAAAAAAATGCTGGCTGTAGTGGGTAACTCTTATAATCTTAGATACTTGTGAGGCAGACAGCAGGGCTTCAAGATCAGCCTGGGTATAACAAAAAAAGTGGTGAGATTTCATCTAAACTAATGGCTGGGCAAGGTGGTGCACACCTGTGTACAAGGAAGCACAAGTAGGAGGATCAAAACCCAGGCTGGCCTAGACAGCCTGAAAATAACAAATACAAAAAAAGAGGCTGGTGATGTGACTCAAGTGTGAGGCCCTAGTTCAATCATCAGTAGAGTTTAAAAAAAAAAAAAGAAGCATTTGAACCAGGCACTGGTGTCTCATGCCTGTAATCCTAGCTACTGAGGAGGCTGAAATCTGAAGATCCCAGTTCAGAGCCAGCCTGGAAAGGAAAATCTGTGTCTCTGTTACCACCAGTTAACCACCAGAAAACTAAAGTGGTAGAGCACTAGTCTTAAGCAAAAGAGCTTAGCTCAAGAACAGCACCCAGACCCTGAGTTCAATCACCATGACTGACAAAAAATAAAAAAAGCATTGAGGGTGATCATAGATTCACAAATGGAAAACAGGTAAAACATACTATCTTTTTTTTTCCCAAAAGACATACAAATTTAATTAAGAGATGATACAAGTAGAAGTGGCAAGCAACCTATAAAGTCGAGTCAATCAGAATAACAGCAGATTTCTCAACAGAAACTGTTGAAGCAGGAATGGAATGAGATATTTTAAGTGCTGAAGTAACTAGTATCCTAGATAACTCTATTTAGCAAACCTATCATTCATAAATGAAAGATAAAACCCTTCTGTGATGAACAAAAACAAATGACTTATGACCACTAAAGCACTGCAGAAGATATTCAAAAGGAAACCTCTATACACAAAAGATGAAGATAGGGGCTGGGAAGATGGATCAGTGGCAGAGTGCTTGCCTTGCACGCATGAGGCCCTGGGTTCAATTTCTCAGCACCACATAAACAGAAAAAGCCGGAAGTAGCACTGTGGCTCAAGTGGTAGAGCGATTGCCTTGAGCTGAAGAGATGAGGGATAGCACCCAGGCCCAGAATTCAAGCCTCATGACCAAAAAAAAAAAAAAAAAAAAGAAGATACGTGAAAATACAGAGGAGGTAAAAAAATCACACCAGATGAGTAGATAAGCAAATGAAAAGCGGGAAAGACTCATATGCTACAGTAATAGCAGGAATTACTCTATATCTTTCAATACCAATACTGAATGCAAAACACACTATCTTGCTTAGAGATCAATGACATTATTAGAAAAGAATATTCAGAAAATTCAAGAGCAGCACAAATATTTCTGAAGTAGAGTAAGATATGAATCTTACCAGGTCTTTGAGTAAGTCTGGGTGTCAGGACTTTTAAAGATGTTGTAAGGTGTCCATTATCTATTTTTTGACCAATAAATTTTACTGTTACCACCGCATAAGGTAGACACTGCCTTGGCTTATCTACTGGCTTTGAATAGATATCATATTCATAGAAGTATACCTAAAAATTAAAAAGAAAATTAATGATGATGAATTTTGGCAGTTAAGACTTGATAAACTATTTCAATAATGATAAAGCTGCACAATGTCATGTGTTTTTATCTACTTCAATGAATCTCCTATACTTTTCAACACTAGTTTTGTCAAATATATATAAAATTCCTCCCCTCCCCTGACCACAGTACTTATTCTTGGTAGGCTACCAATGTTACAAAATGCAGACATCATGTATTTTTTTCTTTTAAATTTTATTTTTTGTTATTACATAAGTTAGTTATATAAGTTAGGTAAAGAGCATGTTTCTTTTTGGACAATGTCATCCCTTCATGTATTCTTTTAAATATTTTCTATTCAAAGTTAAATGTTTTACATATGCTCTGACCATTATATTGAACTTGGTAGAAAAAAATTATAACATCTTAGTACTTTTTATATATAGAAGTATATATAGACATTTATATAAGATTTATCTTCATTTACTCATGTATAAAAGACATAATCCTCTGTGGAAAAATTAAAAAGCTACAAAATATCTTAACCAAATATGATCAGAAAACGCTGTCTCACCAAATGCCTCATCTATAAAGTTTTCTTTTGCTCCTTTTCCAAAGTATAAAGAGCCAATGATATTGCCTCAGAACAGCCTTACTTTAAAATTACTATTTTAACTGATTAATCATAATGGTATATATTTATGGGGTACATGTGGTGTTTTGACAGAAAAGTACTATATGGATGATTAAGTCAAACTAATTAATGTTATCTATCATCTTATGCCTCATTTTTCATAGTGAAACATTCTCAATGTACTCTTGGCAATTTTTAAGTTTACCATAGTCGCTTTGAAGTGAAACTTTGCTTGAAAGACAAACTAGTAATTAATTTACGGAATATTCAAATAAAAATGATTACTGCACTAAGCATATGACTTCCAAATAAAAAGCCTCGATGTTAACATACTGCAGAGTTGTAGGCTTGTAGCTCAATGGTATCTTTCACAGAAGGTACAGTTTTTGACATATGGCAATCAAAGTTAGGAGAAGGATCCAAAGAAACTTTGTTTTTATCCACAGAAGGCTGAACTTTCTTCACTTTTCCAAAGAGAACCTGAAAAAAAATTCAGCATAATATTTTTCAGATCCTCATGCTTCAAACAACAAAATGCTAACACTGTTAATGTTCCAAATGAATGGGATGATATAACATGGTGATTTTTATCACTTCTCTTCTAAATTAAACTGGGGCTAGAGTAATTCTAATACAATTTTTTTTAAAAAAATCTACTTTCAGATATTTTAGTGTAAAAACCTGTATGGAAGACTATACAAGTAATAGCCCAGAAAATTATTTTAAAATGTGTGTGAGAAATAGAAAATGGAATAGGTGGTTTGTAATTCCATATATTAAGATGCCTTTTAAACACAAGACAAAAGGAAAAACAAACAGAAAAACATCAAAGCCCAGAAGTATGTTCATCTATATAAAAATGTATGTGAGCTGGAATGTGGCATAGTTGTAGAGTGCTTGTCTAGCATTCATGAGGCCCTGGGTTTGATTCCTCACTACTACATACGTGATTGTAATTATCATTTCAAAGTTACACCAACTATAATTAACCAATACATGGTAGAAGAAAAAATTAAATTCTTTTTAAAATCTGCAAACCAAAGTAAATACCAAGCAAGTTAGCTTTTTTTTTTCTTTTTGTTTTTTTGTCAGTCACGGGGTCTGAACTCTGGGCCTGGGCACTGTCCTTCAGCTCTTCAGCTCAAGAGTAACACTCTACTACTTGAGCCCCAGCGCCACTCCCAGCTTTTTCTGCTTATCTGGTGCTGCGGAAACCAACACAGCAGCACATGCATGCAAGGCAAGCACTCTACCACTGAGCCACATTCCCAGCCCTCACAGTCTTTAAAAGAGGATAATACACAGATGTAGTGACGGTGTGATAGAACTGTTAACTAGTAAAAGCTTTTTACAGAACAACTGGGCATTACATAGCACAAGCTGTAAAAATATACATTATCCTTGACTGTAATTTGACACCTATGAATAAAAAAATTGTTAGGGGCTGGAAATGTGGCTTAGTGGTAGAGTGCTTGCCTAGCATGCATGAAGCCCTGGGTTCCACTCCTTAGTACCACATAAACAGAGAAGGCCAGGAGTGGCATTGCTATCCTTGAGCAAAAGTAGTTCAGGGACAGTGCCCAGACCCTGAATTCAAGCCCCAGGACTGGGAAAAAAATGAAATGAAATGAAACAAAACAATTCTTAGCAAATAGGAGCCAAGGTAGTTCAATAGTAGGACAGCCTGCGGTTATTAGAATGAATGTGTCCCTGGGTTCTTTCTATATCTTAGCATGTACTCATACATATGTGTGAAAAACTACTTATACAAAAATGACCAAAATCAAATCAAACCAAACCAAACTTAGATCCAAACATTAAAAATGTGTTCAAAGCTGGGCACTGGTAGCTCACACCTACAATCATATCTATTCAGGAGTATGAGATCTGGTTCAAAACCAGGAAAGTTTTTTTTTTATTTTTTTAATTGTGAAAATACCATACAGAGGGGGTTACAATTACATAGGCAAGATAATGAGTACATTTCTTATCAAGCATGGTTGCCTCCTCCTTTGTTTCCCCTTCCCATCCCTTCTCCCCCCCTCACCAAAGTTGTAAAGTTCATTTTTCGACATAACGATTTGTACATCTCATTGTTGCAATGGGTCCACCTGTATCCCTATTTAAATGATTTGTTTTTTCCCTTCCCCTCCACAAATTATACCAACATCAAATAGTGAAAGCAGGGGTTATACTGTGGGGGAGGGACATACAAAGCAACAAAGAAATCATCTTTTTTTTTTTTTTTTGTCTTTTCTTTTTTGGTACTGGGGATCAAACCCAGGACGTTGCACTAATTAGGCAAGCTCTTTGCCGCTGAGCTACATCCCAGCCTGAAAGAAATCATCTTATAAATATGTTAGGAACAATTTCATGAAAGCAAAAACATTTGAATACTTATCTTGGGGTTCATTTCACCTAACATCAACTTATCTGACCTTTTCTGCTTGTCTCAGACATATACTAGTTATTGCAAATAAAGCCAGGAAAGGTTGTGAGACTCATCTCCAATTAACCACCAGAAAACTAGAAGTAGTGCTGTGGCTCAAAGTGGTAGAGTGCTAACCTTTAGTAAAAGAGCTCAGGGATAGCACCCAGGACATGAGTTTGAGCTCCATGACTGACAGAAAAAACAATGTGTTTGAGGTTGAGCCACGTATGACAGCATACACTTGTTATTCCCGCAAAGCGAGTTAATAGGAACCAAAATCGAGAGCTTAAGGCATGCCTGAGCCACACAGTGAGACTGGCTGAAAAGCAAACACAAAACCTCCAAACTTGTGAGGCAAATTCATAGTAGAGGTGTATAGTGGAACACTGTGTAACCATCCACAAGGAGAAATACAATGTAGTCTTACAGTCCCAGTTACTTGAGAGACAAAGGAAGAAGGGACTCTTGAATACAGGACTTCAAGGCCAGCCTAGGCAACATAGTAGGACCTTGCTGTTTAGAGAACTTATTTAATGGCATGTAAAATATAAATTTTAACAGTCCCCATAAAAGCAAGGTACATGATACATAGAGCACATTACACATGCACATCTGTTTATATGATGAGAAGACAAAACATAAAATCCTGGCACCAGTGGTTCATGTCTGTAATCCTAGCTACTCTGAGGACTGTAGTTTGAAACCAGCCCAGAAAGAAAAGTCTGTGAGACTCTTCTCTCCAATTAACCCACAAAAAGTTGAAAGTGGTGGTGTGACTCAAGTGGTAGTGTCAACCTTGAGTGCAAAGCTAAGGGATAGCATCTGGACTTGAGATCAGCCAGATCACTGGCACAGAACGATAAAAAAGACTAAATATAGATATAAAAGACTATGATTATCATAGGGATTTTGGAAGGTTTTTATTCTGTACCAAATTTTCTAAAACTCAGTATATTATTTATTATTATTATTTATTGTGGTAGTTAGTACTGGGACTTAACCTTGGGGGCTGGGTGCTGTTCTTTTTTATTTTTGACTGGTCCTGGGCTCTGTCCCTGAGCGTGTTTGTGCTCAAGGCTGGTACTCTATCACTTAAACCACAGAGTCATTTCTGGCTTTTTCTGTTTATGTGGTACTGAGGAATTGAACCCAGGGCTTCATGCATGCTAGACAAGCACTCTACCACTGAGCTACCTTCCCAGCCCATGGGGCTGTTCTTTAGCTTTTTCACTCAAGGCTAGTGTTCCATCACTTGAGTTCTACTTCTGCCTTTTGAGTGGTTAGCTGGAAATAAGAGACTCATGGACCTTCCTGAATGGGCCACCTTTAAACTGCAATCCTCAGGTTGTAGCCTCCTGAGTAGCTAGGATTACAGACATGAGCCATAGGCACCAGATTATATCCATTAAATATAAAAACAAATTATGCTTAAGTAATGATATACTTGAGATAAAAATAAGCAATTATGTTATATACTATTAATTTTATAGAGGTTATATGAACATCTTGGTTTTCCGTCTCCAAGGGAAGGATACTGCCTACCTACTGTGATTTTATTTGGCCTTCTAAAGCTACAATTTCTTTTTGTCGGTCGTGGACCTGAACTCTGGGCCTGGGCACTGTCCCTTAGCTCTTCAGCTCAAGGCTAGTGTTCTACCACTTGAGCCATAGTACCACTTCCTGCTTTTACTGCTTATGTGGTGCTGAGGAATCGAACCCAGGGCCTCATGCATGCAAGGCAAGCACTCTACCACTGAGCTATCTTCCCAGCCCCAGAAGCTACAATTTTTTTTAAACAACTGACCTGTTAAACCTTGAAATTCTATGAGACTCATTTTCAACTCTCAATAGTTTAGAATTTCAGAAAAGTTGCGAAACTAGTTCAAAACTGATTCTGGGGAAAGATGGAGTAGTACACATCAGAAATATGCCTCCCTACAACAGAAGAGTCTGTCTGTTGTAACTATTTTGGAATTTCCAGGGCAAGGTTTAGATAGCATATTGTACTTAGCCCATTTGCAGGTATTTTTTCCACTCCTGTGGCCCCATAGCAGCTTGGTGTGCATGTGTTCCAAAAGTAACTTGCACACCACTTAAAGAAGAATGGGCAGTGTAAACCTAAGGAGAATGTGTTCTCGTCACTGATTACTTATAACAGGTGCAAACAGGTGATCTCTCTGTTTTGTTTTTTTTTAAAATATTGCTCTTATGTCTAAGAGACTTAGAGGATTTAAAGGGCCAGTGCCCCATTCCTCAGGGAGGTAGATATGGAAGATTGTCATTTAAAATCAACCATGAATAGCTGAGAGTACATCTCAATGGTAGAGGGCTTGCTTTGCATGTAAAAGCCACTATGTTTGTTGTCAGTATTGCTATTCCAATTCTCTTCCCTATTTCCTCCACATACACACAAAAAGCAAAACAAACAAAAAACCTACAAATCAGAGGAAATTAGAAAGTTACCATACAGAAGCAAATGCTCAGAAAAAGATCTGAAATAAAATAAAAAAAAAACCTGATGACTATAGCTGGGCACCAGGGTCTCACACTGTAATCCAAGCTACTCAGGAGGCTGAGATCTGAAGATCATGGTTTGAAGCCAGCCCAGACAGCAAAATCTGTGAGACTTTATCTCCAACTGACGATCTAAAAGGTCCTAACTGTGACTCAAGTGGTAGAACACTAACCTTGTGAAAAAAAAGTTCAGAGACAGTGCCCAAGAGTGTGTGTGTGTGTGTGTGTGTGTGTGTGTGCGCACGCACGCACACACACACACACACACACACACACACAAAGCTGAACTGTGTGTGGCTCAAGTAGTACAGTGCCAGCTGTAAGAGAAAAAGCCAAGCAAAAGTGCAGGTACCAGCACACACACATACACCCTTCAAACAAAACTGGTAACAGTAAAATCAGTTTTATTTTACCACAATTAACAAGTTGGAAAGAAATACTTATGTACTTTTCTCATTTTAGGAAAATGGTTATTTGGAAAACTAGAAGGGACGTGTGTGTGTGTTTGTGTGTGTGTGTGTGTGTATGCACTCTGTAAGAAACCTAGAACTCCATGCATGCTGGGCAAAACTCTTCCGCTGGGCAAAAACTCTTCCACTGAGATGTATCTTCAGTTCTAAAGCTTATTATGGGTAACAACTGAGTGCATTTTTTCTGGTCTTTTTGTAATTTAAGTGTTTTATCATCTCAGTTATCCCATATATTATTTTTAATACTTTAATGTTTATTAATTTCAAAAACTTTCAAATCATTAATATGATTTTCACATCTTTAAAAATGCTCTGTAAACCTAATGGCAAGAAATGGATAGTATTCCAGAGAAAGGATATATGGTAACTGTCCAATGCTCTAAGGTAGGCATTTATATCATGGCTATTTCCTAATATAAACAATATTCCCTCTCATATAGTCACAGACACACTCATTTAGAGGCCTTGAATCACCTAGGCAAAAGTTTTTTCAAAACTAACATTTTATGTAACCGTAACATAAGTATTAAAATTACAAAATTGATATTTGAAGCTGGAAGCATAGCTTAAATGGTAGAGCATATAGTTAGGAAGAGAGAGGCCCTGAGTTCAAACTCTAATCCTTGTTAAAAAACAAAAAGCTTAATTAAGTTCAGCTTATGCAAAAGTCACTTTACCACAATGTTTAATAGGAGGACACAAAATTTAATATTAATTATGATATAGACAAAAGAAATAAAAGGAGTAGAAACAGGGGCTGGGAAGGTGGCTCAGTGGTAGAGTGATTGCCTTGCATGCCTGAGGCCCTGGGTTCGATTCCTTAGCACCACACCAGCAGAAAAAGCAGGAAGTGGTTGTGGCTCAAGTGATAGAGTGCTAGCTTTGAGCTGAAGAGCTGAGGGACAGCGCCCAGACCCAGAGTTCAGGCCCCACAACCAACAAAAAAGAGCAGGAACAATTGTCCATAATAAATGTAACACTGAGAAGACGAAGATGAGGACTGCCTTTGCTTACTGAAAATTAAGTCAAATAAGAGTCAAGAATGGGGAAAATTCTAATGATGATAACATGTTATTTTACATAATGAAATTTAAAATACTAATTTAAACTGAGAGGAAAGTATGTCCAGGTTAATTTAAGATCAACTGTTCATATAATTAGCATTTTTATGCTACCTACCTTAAAAATTACAATACCTTCCACAGCAGTGCTTCGACTATGAGCATAATTCAAGGCAACATCAACATGTCTAAATATATAAATTCCCAGAAGGGGATTTCCCAGTATCTTCAATGTCGATGCTTTAGTACTTATCCCGCTCTGGTAAATCTCTGCCATGTCACTCTGAGGAAGTGCTAAAAAGCAGAAATGTTCTTCAAGTTCTCTGCCATGCCTTCCATTCTCACGCATCTCTGACCTAAAGTAAACAAAACAAATACTGTATACAGTTTAAACAATAATTTTCAGGATGTTTCAGCTTAGTAACTATTAAAAAGAAAAATACTGATAGCATTCAGAGGTATCACATACCCCTACCATTAGTTAGCTTGAATATCTAAAGGTTAAATTGAAGACTTAACTTTTTTTGGTTATCTGATAAGAACATTTCTCAAATGCTGTTAATACATTCACCAGAAAGTCTTAAAAGTTTTACATGCATTTTGCCAATTTGTTCTCAACTCACCTCAAAGTTATTATTGAATTCATTAAAAAAAATGAAGTTTAGGGGCTGAGGATACTGTTCAAGCACTGCCACTTAGGGACCAAGCATAAGGTCCCTAAGTTCAAACCCCAACACTACCCCTATATCCTACAAAAAAGCTAAAGCTTGTCAAACTATCAAAGTGACAGGGTTGGAACCATACAAGTCTATTTCATTTTATTGTGCCTCATATAAACAATTTTTTAAAAAATAAATTGGAGGGGTCTGGGAATATGGCTTGGTGGTAGAGTGCTTGCCTAGCATGCATCAAGCTCTGGGTTTGATTCCTTGCTACCACATAAAACAGAAAAAAACTGGAAGTGGCACTGTGGCTCAAGTGATAGAGCTAGCCCTGAGTACAGAAAGGCTCAGGGACAGAGCCCAGACCCTGAGTTCAAACCCCAGGACTGGCAATCTTGTATCTGCAAGGCTATCAGTGTCATTTTTTTCCAAAAGTACACACCCACTTTATGTTTCTGTGTCACATGTTCACATTGTTTTAATAGAGTAAACGTTTCCTTTTACTAAAGTTGTTATGGTGCTCCGTGATTAGTCGCCTAGAATGTTACCATTATAATAGCTGTGGGGTGTCAGAGCACATTCATATAAAGTAACGAACATAATAAATGTGTTCTGACTGTTCTGCTGGCCAGCCATCCCCACCATCTCTCTCTTTCATCAACCCCACCTATTCTATGAGAAACAATATTAAAAATTAGGCCAGCCGCGTGCCAGGGGCTCACGCCTATAATCCTAGCTACTCAGGAGGCTGAGATCTGAGAATCATGGTTCAAAGCCAGCCCTGGCAGGAAACTCCGTGAGACTTATCTCCAATAAACCACTAGAAAACTGGAAGTGGTGCTGCGGTTCAAGTGGTAGAGGGCTTGCCTTGAGCAAGAACAGTACTAGCGTCAACCAGGTACCACCAGCTGGTACAAAAGGTTCAGACACCAGGACAGAAATGTGATTCCAGTGGGATGAATGTGGCAGATGAAGTGGATAAGGAAAAAGTATATATATGTGTGTAGAAATGTCTCAATGAACCTTTCTTCCCATAAGAGAATAAGAAACAAAAAAATTGGAAAAGCTGGTCACTGGTAGCTCATGCCTGTAATCTTAGTTACTCAGGAAGTTGAGATCTGAGGATTATGGTTAGGAGCCAGCCCATAAAGTCAATGAGACTCCAATTAACCATCAGAAAACCAAAAGTGGCACTGTTGCTCAAAGTGGTAGAGCACTAGCCTGCAAAAGAGCTCAGAGACAGTGCCCAGGCCCCAAGGTAATCCCCATCAATAACCAAAAAAGGAAAAAAAAGAAAAAAAGAAAGATTAAAAATCCTCTTCTAAAAAGCAAATGCTTTGGGTACTCAGATTGTGGCCCAAGTCCCTAAATGCCATTCCCCTGTGAAAAATTCTTAGAAGCACAGGGCCAACCTATAGATGCATCTTCGATTTTGAGCTGACACCTTGTCTTTAAAAAAAAATGTATTAGTTATTATAAAGGTTATATACAGAAGAATTATAGTTACATAGTCAGTAATAAGTGCATTTTTTCTTTCTTTTTTATTTTTTTCCGGTACTGGGGCTTGAGGTCAAGGCTGGGGCCTGAGCTTCTTTTGCTTAAAGCTAGCACTCTACCACTTGAGCCACAGTGCCACTTCTAGCTCTTTCTGTGTATAAACACTGAGGAATCAAACCCAGGGATTCATGCATGCTAGACAAGCACTCTACCACTAAGCCACATTCCCAGCCCTCACCTTTTCTTTTTTTTTAAAGGTGATTCCAAATTAGTATCTACGATGGAGAGCTTACAGGACCTAGAAGATATGGAAAATTGTTCTTGAAAGCTACATAGTAAGATTTATTTTTCTGGAACACTTCTCACAGAAGTTGTATATCATATACATATTACTATTTAATTTACAAGAACCATCTACCACTAAGAGCAGACAGGACAGAAAATACATATGAAAGTATGTCACTGACAGAAAAGATCATGACCACTTGTCTCCTAGATCGTAACAATGTCACCCTTTACTTTTGATTAAATATGTCTGCTTTTACATTCAAGTTGGTGTTACTAAATTCTATGAAACACTATGATCGCTATGTTGAGATAAGAGTTCTCACAAAGAAGTCTAATGGTCCATGCCCTACTTCCTTTTCCCATTTCTCAGTTGGCTTTTCTAGGGATAAGGAACGATATTAAATTTCTTAGTAACTTCTAAGTCTCTCACAGGGAAAACACTAACAATAGCAACAAAAAAAGATGTATGGGCAGAAAAGTATATTGTAAGATTCCTATACTACACACAAATGTAACATCATCAAAAGATACACTCTTTATAGATACACTCTTTATAGATAACGAAGACACAGAATAATCCTAGAGCAGGGTTTTTAAATGGCTAGTACCACTGACATTTTGGGCCATATTACTTTACCTAGTCATCCTGTTGTCTAAATATCTTGTTGGCTAAATCTGAAG
This sequence comes from Dipodomys spectabilis, assembly GCF_019054845.1. Taxonomy (NCBI): domain Eukaryota; kingdom Metazoa; phylum Chordata; class Mammalia; order Rodentia; family Heteromyidae; genus Dipodomys; species Dipodomys spectabilis. The sequence goes on along the minus strand of NW_024870686.1, from coordinate 6,498,566 downwards.
GGATTCAGTAGAAAAATATAATAAAAAATCTAATGCCAGGCTACAAAAAAACCCCACTGAATTAAAGCAGAAACAATCTTCTGAATTTTGTATTAGTAATAATGATGATAGGTACTTTTTTAGTTTTCAATGAATGCTTCAGAATTACATTTGAAAAAAGAATCAGGCCTCTTTAAGAATGACAATAAAAAATGGATAAAATGATGGTTGAAACTATTTCTGTCAACAGGGTGTGGTTGCACTTGCCTGTAATCCTAGCTACTCAGAAGGCTGAGATCTGAAAGTCTGTGAGACTTTTTTTTTGGCCAGTTGTAGGCTTCAACTCTGAGCCTGAGGCGCTGTCCTTCAGCTCTTCATCTCAAGGTGAGCGCTCTACCACTAGAGCTTCTTGAGCCACAGCCCACTTTCAGTTTTCTGGTGGTTAATTGGGTCTCACGGACTTTCCTCCTGTGGTTGGCTTTGAACCATGATCCTCATATCTCAGCCTCCTGAGTAGCTAGGATTATAGGTGTGAGCCACCAGCTCCTGGCTCTGAGACTCTTATCTCTAATTAACCACCAGAAAACCAGTAGTGGTGCTATGGGTCAAGTGGTAGAGTGCTTGCCTTGAGCTGAAGAGCTCAGGGACAGTGCCCAGGCCCAGAGTTCAAGCCCCACAACCAACAAAAAACCAAACAAAAAACCCCAACACGAGTTCTGTCCTAAGTTTATGTAAAAGTTAGGCTTTCCAAAGTTATTCAGACACTAAGATTTGTCACACTATTAAAGGCAGAAGCTGAATCTTGAGAACCTTCTCATAATACAAATCTGAATCCACAGTGGCCTATTCCTATCGAATTTTACTATGAAACTGCTTCTTACTCATTTGCATTTAAAGTATTTCTTTGCTGTATAAACTTGAGTTGTTTCATTTACCAGGAAAAAAAAATATTTAAAAGGAGGTTGGGAAAACATGAAGGCAACAGATTTGTGCTTTGCCATGTACTTGTGTTACACCTTGCTCCTTTCTCAACCTATGCTGACACTAACTTTGGAAAAGATGAATTCTCTACTTCAATTTAAACTTGCAAGGTAGAACACATACAATCAGAAGTTGTTTTTTGTTTTTATTTTGCCAGTCCTGGGGCTTGAACTTAGGGCCTCAGCACTGTCTCTGAGCTTCTTTTACTAAAGGCTAGGACTCTACCTACCACTTGAACCACAGTGTCACTTGCGGCTTTTTCTGTGTATATTGTACTGAGGAATCAAACCCAGGGCTTCATGCATGCTAGGCAAGCATTCTACCACTAAGCCACATTCCTAGACCAGTAAGATTTTTTTTGAAATTTGGATTTTTTATGATTTATAAAAACATTTTTATTGGATATAAATAGGAAGTAGTTGCACTCTAAATATTTTGCATATTTTTGGTGTAATTTCTCTTAAAAATGACAGCTTCATGAAATACATGGATTATGTCTCAAAAGATTGTCACTAATCCCCTATCTGGAGTCCTTAGTGCCCTTTCCCTGAATTAAACCCTTATTTTAGAATCCCTTTCTTGCTAATATCCCTTTTCTAGTACTAAATTCAGTGCAAATTTGAATCACTGACTTCACATAGAGAAATTCATTTCCAAATGACTTCAAATAAGTTAGCTTCTTATCATAAGTTAAGACATCAGGTAGCCTTCATGAAGATTAACTGATTGTATGACTCCAAATTCTCTTCAAAAGTCTTGGGTTTTTTTCATCCTTTTTTGCTTTACTGTTCTTACCACTGAGGTCATTTTAACACTAATCTCATTATCTCAGGAGTGCTGCTCCTGAGTACTATGGTAAACATAGAGTATGAATTTTTGTCTAATAGGGCAAATATTCAAACAAATTCCTGACATTGTTGATTATTAAGAATGTTCTAACATGTCCTATATCATTGTCTTAACTTTTCTGTAACAAAAAGTAACTGAAAAAAAAACAAAATTTTCAAGACTAAAATAAATTACAGTATCAAGTTTTGTGTGTGTTCTAGAACTGGGTCTTACACATAGCTAGTACTCTCCCTTTCGAAATATGCCTCCAGTCTCCCCCAAATTAATTAAAAAAAAAACTGTGCTTTGAATGTGAATATGTCATTTTCTACTGCCACGCCTAATTGTAGTTTTTAGAAGGAAGAGAATATGCCAGTTCCAAGTTCCCAAGCTCACAACAAAGGGGTCTAAATATTTGAGTCAAGAAAGATTCATTCTAAAGCAAAAATAAGTTTTACAGGTAGGACTTTCAAGCTTAGGCTTGAGGTTTAAAAGTGCAAAATCGTAAAGAAAAGTTTAGAAAATGAATATGCTATTTTAAATTATCCTAATACAAATTTATATCTATAAATTCAAAATTTGAAGAGTTTGTGTATATATGTATTTTTTTTGGGGGGGGGTCTGGTCATGGGGCCTGAATTCTGGCCTGGGCACTGTCCCTCAGCTCTTCAGCTCAAGGCTAGTGCTCTACCACTTGAGTCATAGCACCACTTCCGGCTTTTTTTTTGTTTATATGGTGCTGAGGACTCAAACCCAGGGCCTCATACATGCAAGGCAAGCACTCTACCACTGAGCCACCTTCCCAGCCCAGTTCGTATATTGAAAAAAAATCAAAACAACAATAAGGTAATTGCCTTCCCAGAAAGTTAAATGGGTACTTTCAAGAACCATTAGAAAGAAGCTAGATGCTAGTGGTTCACACCTGTAATCCCAGCTACTTAGGAAGCTGACATATGAGTTTGAAGATAGCCTGGGCAGGAAAGCCTTATCTCCAATAATCATCAGAAAACTGCTAGTAAAGCTGTGGCTCAATTGGCAGAGTGCTAGCCTTGAGTACAAAGGCTCAGAAACAGCATTCATACCTTGAGTCCCAGGACTGACAGGGACATGCAGAGGGACATATAGAAGGATACACACACAAACTCCAATTTTGGCATTAAAGCTAAGGAACAGTTTTACTGGAATTATTGAAAACAGCCAGATATAACCTTCTCAAATTAAAGTATCTATCAACCTTACGCCAGGTGCTAGTGGCTCATGCCTATAATCTTAGCTATTCAGGAGGCTGAGATCTGAGGATCTCAGTTCAAAGCCAGTCTGGCAGGAAAGTCTGTGAGACTCTTATCTTCAACTAAACGACCAGAAAACTGGAGGTGGTGCTGTGGTTCAAGTGGTAGAGCACTCGCCTTGAGCTGAAGAGTTGAAGGACAGCCCCCAGGCCCAGAGTTCAAGCCCCATGACCGACACCCACCCCCACCCCCACACACACTGTGTATATATAGAGGTTGATATATATATATATATATACATATATATATGTATATATATGTATATATACACATCACCTCTTTAGAGGAACAAAAAAGTTGTTTCTCATTACTTTCCTATTTTACATTACCCAGGAAGGGACCTAAGAAATGAGCTGATGAATGTTTCTGAAAAAAAAAATGAAGGTAAAAAATTAGAAGAGTATCTGAAATCTAGTATTAGTGCATGATCACTAATGTTCATTATTATACAACCACATAATCAAATTTCAGACAAATCAATACTATCCTCTTGCACAAATATTTCTGAATCACCAAAGACTGTAAGAAGGTTAACAGTAACCTTCACTGATTTATCCAGTACTGCTATTTTCTTAGTGAGTCTTAGTAAATCTAAAATGGTATAAATGAATTAGTGAAAGAAACCATAGTACAAAAAAAATTTCTCAAACTTGTTTAGTTCATAGAGACTTACCTCTTAGCAGTAAATTTTTTTTCCAGATGCTCATTGTGAATTAGTTTTGTATCCCCAAATTGCCATGTGGCCTGTAGATCACAACTTACATCAAGCCTGCATTGCTTTAAATTGTCATGTATGAAACTATACTCCCTAGTATTAGTGCAACAAGATGACAAGTAAACTACAAACAAAAAAAGGAGAATAGTTACTTCTGATTAAATGATACATTGTACATACATACAATAGCATTATATTGATATAAAATAAAAAACAATGAACTTCTTGGAAATTTTATTAACTATTGAAGGCAACAATTTACATTTAAGGTTTTACCAAAGTAATATGGACCTTCTACATTGGCAGTAAATTAAAACATGAGCCATATTTTTCTTCACATATCATTGGCGTTATTAAAAGTTGACACTAATGTAGATTAGAAGATGTATTAGAATTCAGGTTGTTTGCAATTGAAGTTGTATTCTGTGAATCATCACCCAAATTTGTAAGGCAATTCATATACTAAAAATGATTTGCAAGTATAACAGAATCTATTTGTAAGCTGGAAATGGTTACAGTGGCACATGTAAGAGGAACAAGGTTTTCTCAGGACAGTGAGCAATGTTTCAAGTTGTTACTATATTAATTAGATGCAGAAATGGATAAAACCTTGATAAGGGAGATTTAGTGAGAGAGAAAAAGTTTATTCTTATAGTCTGAAATAGTTTTGTTCCATAAAGTCCATACAAACATTGAATTATTGAGTATTGAACAAGTGTCCTTAGGGAAAAGGGTTAAGTTCTTACAAACATCTGGTTGAATTTTTGACAATCTATAAATGTCATGGACATTACATGGGTTCTTCTGTTAACATTTCTTTCAAACTAGTGCTGAAAAACATATTCCTTTTTCTGTATAACATCTGCCAGGTTATTTTTTATTTTTTTTTGTCGGTCATGGGGCCTAAACTCTGGGTTTGGGTGCCATCCCTCAGCTCTTCAGCTCAAAGCAATCGCTCTACCACTTGAGCCACAGCAGCACTTCTGGCTTTTTCTGCTTATGTGATGCTGAGAAATCAAACCCAGAGCCTCATGCATGCAAGGCAAGCACTCTACCACTGAGCCACCTTCCCAGCCCTCTGCCAGGTTATTTAAAAAATTCTTTCCCAATCTCTGGATCTAAGGAGCCTAACTGCCTGTAAGCTCACCATTTTTCATTTTCTCTTACATAAGCCAACCAGATGAAAACACTTTACTGACACTGGGTATATGTCCTTATGTACCATGGATTTTTTGCCTCACAACAATGCTATCCATTATGCCTTAAAAGTATCAGCTGACATATCATGAATCTATCAAACTAGCTGCTTTTTCTTTTTTCTTTCTTTTTTTTTTTTGTGGGTTGTGGGGCCTGAACTCTGGGCCTGGGCAGTTCCTCAGCAATTCAGCTCAAGGATAGCCACAGTGCCACTTCCAGCTTTTTCTGCTTATGTGGTGCTGAGGAACCAAACCCAGGGCCTCCAGTATGCAAGGCAAGCACTCTACCACTGAGCAACCTACCCAGCTCCTGCTTTTTCATTTTTTTCCATAGCTTCAACAGGTACTTTTTTTGAGGTGTGATACTGGCTTTGTATTGGTGAATTTCTTCCTTTTTCTGATGCATTTTGCATTGTTAATTCAACCACACTAAAATCAAGCCTACTCGGGCTGATATCTAAAATGTGTTTTCTATGTAAGGCATGTCACAATATTCCTGAGCTTAGGAACACTAAGGTCTCTTTTCAGCATTATATCTGGAGGCTATTTTATTTTTGCTGGTTGTGGGGTCTGAACTCTGGGCCTGGGCGCTGTCCCTCAGCTCTTCAGCTCAAGCAAGGCTAGCGTTCTACCACTTGAACCACAGCACCACTTCTGGCTTTTTCTGTTTATGTGGTACTGAGGAATCAAACCCAGGGCCTCATGCATGCAAGGCAAGCACTCTACCACTGAGCCACCTTCCCAGCCCTGGAGGCTATTTTAAACAGTGAAAGTATCAACAAAATTTGATGAAAACAATAATAAAAACTAAAGGACATATCATAGTATGAAAGATACAATGAGACAACAGAACACTATCTTCGACTTTAGCTGGGAAGTGTGTGTGAACTGGACAACTCACATTTTTGGCTTCTGTCCCTACGTGTATTGCTTCTGAGCTTACAAATAAAACTACTACTGAGTAATGACTGTGAATTTTACCAGGTAAGAAAATTCACAAATTCAGAACTTTTAAGTACTAAGAGCTGACTATAAGGAGCAAGGCAATTTCTCTATATATGAATATAATTAAAATTATATATTAATTATATTAATAATTAATTATATGACTATAATTAACAATTATTTCTTATGTTTAATTATTAAATCCAATCAACAGAATGAGTTAAGTATTACAGAATCACCAGATTCTCAAAAACTCTCACATTTTCATCACGGACTCAAAATTAATTTTCATTTTAGAATTTGTAGCAATTATTACAATTTTTGATAGTTTTAAACATATTTTTTTGTGGATCTTTGCTTTTTTTTTTTTTTTATTGTCGGATGTAGGGCTTGAACTTTGGGCCTGGGTACTAACCCTCAGCTCTTCAGCTCAAGGTGAGGGCTCTACCATTTGAGCCTCAGCTCCACTTCCTGTTTTTTGGTGGTTTATTGGAGATAAGAGTCCCGTGGACTTTCCTTGCCAGGTATGGCTTTAAACCGATCTTCAGATTTCAGCCTGCTGAGTAGCTAGGATTATAGGCATGAGTCACAGGCGCCCCTTTCCACCGCTTTGTCTTAGAACAAAGGAAGGGGAGAAGGTCCATGCAACAGCAATACTCACAAGGCACTATGTTGGAAATTAACTTTACAACTTGGGGGGTAGGAAGAGAAGTAGGGGAGAGGAAAGCCAAGAAAAACAAGGAAGAGGGCAACATTGTTTGACAAGAAATGCATTCATTTCCTTACTTATGTGTCTATAATCCTTTACAATCTTTTCTGAAAAAGGTTCCCCCTAACCCTGCCTAGGCTAATAGTCTGAAATCCTTTTCCTATGTTTTCTTTGAAGTTTTATAATTTCATTTTTTTACTTAAACCTTGATCATTTTGAGTTTTTTTGCTACAAAGTAATGTTATGTAGTCCATGCTGGCCTCAAAACTCATAATTCCTCTGCCTCAACCTCCTGTGTGGTATGCAATATCACAACTGACTTGTTATTCCTTCATATGATATTAGGGTGAAGCTTTTGCCTATGAATGGCCAAATTGTTTTAGTAAAATTTGATGAAGACTTTCTACAATTGAATTATGAAAATCAACTGGAAGAAAATCAATTTGGTATATTTGTGTGGTTCCCAACTGAAATCTGTTTTATTCAATGCATCTATATGTCTTGATTACTGTAGTTATATTAGGATTCAGACAGTATTATAGTTCCATTTACTTTCTTTCCTATTTTTGATTGTTTTACCTATTCTAGTTTGCTTTCCTATATAAATATTATAATAGGCTTGTATGTTTGTAAAATATCATGGAGATTTTGATAGCTACAAAAATAAAGCTATAAACTTTTTGCCTATTCTGACCTCTTGACCTCTGCTTCCCAAATAGCAAGGATTACTGGCATGAATCATTTCACCCTGTTTCCTTGGCTTTTTAGACGGATAAATTTCCAATATTATGTTGAGTAAGTGGTGAAACAAAGGCGAGGCATGATATTGTGTTTCTAAGTCCTTTCTACCCTTGGGTACTGAAGCAAGAGAATTGCTTAAGCCCAGGAATTCAAAACTGAAGAATCTTGTCTCAAACAAAAATGAGAATATTCATTAATACATTTTAGGGTATAATTCATGCTTTGCAGCACTCAATTTGCTTATATTTGTCAGGACTTCTGCATCAACAATCATAATTGATATTGGCCTGTGACTTTTCTTCTTTTTTATTTGTTTGGCTTAGGAACAAGTTTAATACTGACTGACCCTGTCATAAAATGATTTTGTATACCTCAACTTCCTGGAAGAAAATGTATACAAATTATATTCTTTAAAATGTTTAGAATTCTCCAGTGAGGCTAATCTGAACAACCATATCTAAAAATGTGAAATGCTCTAAAATCCTAAGCTGTCTAAGCATGATGACAATACTTTAACAAAATATCACAGATTTTTTTTGCTTTTGTTTTCTTCATCTTGGGAGCTTGAACTAAGAGCCTGGGCACTGTCCTGGAGGTTTCTCTGCTCAAGGCTAGCACTGTACCACTGAGCTACACCTTCCACTTTTGTCTTTTTATGATGCTTAATTGGAGATTTGAGTCTCATGGATTTGCCTTGCTTATGCTGACTTCACATCAAGATTCTCAGATCTCAGTCTTCTGAGTAGCTAGGATTACAGGTAAAAGCACCTGGTTGATATCAGGGTATTTTGAATTTCAGATTTGCAGTGAGTGATGCTCGGCTTGTATTACCAAGTTCAGGAAATTCCATTCCTTTATTCAAGTTTACCATGAAAGGGTTTGGATTTATCAAATATTCCTTTTATACTTATATTTTTATGATTATTTGATTTTTGTATAATAGATGAACTGATTTTCCAATGGTGAGCCAGCCTTACTCACATACCTGGGATAAATTCAACTAAATAGTTTGAAATTTTTTGTGTATTACTAGTTTGCTAATGTTTTGTGGATGCTCTATATTCCTGATAATGTCAGTCTATAGATTTCTTGTAGTATTTTTCTTGTTTTCTAAAATTAGGGTAAATATTACCTATTGCATATGGCAACATTCTCTTTTATCTTCTGAAAGACATTATCAGAGAACCCTGCATTCATCAGTGAACACAGCTAGGCCTGGAGCTTTCCACTGAAAAAGATTGCTTGTTTTATTTCTTTAACAACAGAAACAGGTTTATTCATATCACCTATTTCTTCTTGTGTGTTTTAGCAGACTGTAGATTTAAGGAATTGGAACATTCCATCTAGGATATAATAATCTGTGGGCACAGAGTTGTTCATAGCATTCTTTAAGCTTTTAATGTACTTGAGATATACAATGATGCTATTTCTTTCATCTCTAATATTAGTAATTTGTCTTTTTTTAAAGGTTTAAAAATGTTATCCATCTTCACAAAAAAAACCTGATAGTTTTTTTTCCTTCTAATTTCATTGAATTCTTTTCGAACTATTTTTTCTTCTGCTTGATCACTATAAATATCATTTGCAACTTCTATATTTATTTTGAATTTTTGGTGGAGTCTGATTCCAGGTCCTGGATTGTGAGCCAAACCCCTAGGTTCTTTATTTTATCTTTTGCCAGTCCTGGGGCTTGTGAACTCAAGGCTTGCTCTGTTCCTGAGCTTCTTTTGCTCAAGGCTAGCACTCTACCATTCAATATGAGCTTTGCACTTGCTAAGCTGACACTTTACCACTTGAATCATACCCCTAAATCCAGAGCTTACATTTTTGTCCAGGGCCAGACTCAAGACTGTAGTTCTCATGTTTCTCAGGTAGCTGGGATGATAGTTGGGTACACCATATCTGGCTTACTTGTTGAGATGGGGCCTAAATAGCTTTAGATCCAGGCTTGATCCTTCATCTCTGCTTCTCAAGCAGGTATGACTGCAGCTATGATTACAGGAATGAGGCACCATGCTCCTCCTGGACTTTTCTTTTGAAAAGTATCCTTAAATGCTATAAATTTCATTCTAGGTATGAAATCCCTAAAATCTTCTTATGTTTTCATGCTTGACATTTCTCTTGAGATTTCTTCTTTGACATGTGTTACTTAGAAATATTTTTGCCTAATCTTCTAGTATTTGGGGATTTTTCCAGATGTTATTGCTCTTAGTCCACTGTGGTCTAAGAACAAGTATTTTAAGAGGTGTCTCACATATTCACAAGTTTCTTTGGAGTTTTAGAAGAACGTGTATTAAGCTATTGTTGGAGTAGTCTACACATGTGTATTATGTCCAGCTGATTTATGGTGGAGTAGAATTCTATTATGCTCCTATACATTTTTCTTTCAGCTGAACATACTCATTTTTAATAAAGGAATATTGACATTTCCATAATAGTAGATTTGTTTAGTTTTCTTTATTTATGTCTAAGACCAGGACTCAAACTCAATACCTGATGCTTTTATTATTCGTTATTGCTCTACCAATTGAGCCACACATTCCTCAAACCTCTTGGTTTATTTCTCCTTGCAGCTTTATCAGTTTTGCCTAAGCTTTTGATTATTCTATTGTTCAGTTCTAAATATTCTATTTAGTTATTAGCATTACATTTCTTTGATAAAATTTTCTATTTTTAAAAAATTTGTTTCAAGATTATAATAGCTTGTTCAAACATTCTTAAAAAGCCTTGTGAGGTAATCCAAACATTTGTATCATCTCAGCACTGGCAAGTATTAAACATCTTTTCTCAGTCCAAGTTTAGATTTTCCTGGTTGTTGGTAATAGAAACAATTTTTTATTTTGTCTTGGAAATTTTTGGGTATTGTTAAAATCATGCTGGCAGGAAAAACTGCTGGCAGTGAAAGGGGAGCAGTAACACTCTATCATCAAGTAGTGTTAAAGTCCTTGCTCTCCACAGGACCTCCTCTGACACCCTGAGGGTATTCTGTTGCCAATGAAAACAAGGAATTACCAGAGTCCTACTCAGTCTTCACTGACTTTGTGAAGAGAATGGATACCTTGTAATTGCTGGGTGAGGCAGAAATCCAGGCTCTGCATTTTGTTTTCAAGGACTATCCATCCCACTGGGCACTGGTAGTTCAACCCGTAATCCTAGCTACTCAGGAGGCTGAGCTCTAAGGATCATGGTTCAAAGTCAGCCCAGGCAGGAGATAAGCTTATCTCCAATTAACCACCAGAAAACTGGAAGTGGTGGTATAGCTCAAGTGGTAGAGCGCTTGCTTTGAGCAGGCCCAGAGTTCAAGCCCCACAACTGACAAAACAAACAAACAAACAAAAAACCCTATCCATCCTAAAGGGACACTCATTACCAGAGAGGAGGAGTGAAAATCTACTGACACTATAGGGTAGTGGATGGTAGAAATAAGAACTAGTTGCTGAAAATTAAAAAAAAAAAAAAGAACTAGTTGCTGCTCTATTATGGAAGTCCAAGCTAGTACTTGGTTTCTTCTGCCACCCCATTTATGGGCAGGGAGGAGAGACATAAGTCTCAGTCCTCCACTTAACATTGCTGACACAAGATGCAGTGCCCCTCTATCCCTGGCGTATTTTTCAGGAGCAGTATGTTTAATTTTAAGCAGGTATCTACTCCTCTTATTGTCCCCTTTTTATACTCTATAGCAAAAAATTGCATTTTTTTTCAGGCTTTTAACTTTGTGTGCGGGGAAGTCTGTACCAGTTACTTTTAAGTTGTAGGGATCAGTCTGAGATATATAGGAAACAAAAAAAAAAATCCAGGAAACATTGTTCTATCATTCCCTGATTATGAAGTTCCTTGTTTTTACCTTTAAAAATCTTACATTGTTTTTACATGTTATGTGTGGGGTTTTTATGGTACTTACTGAGATGGACCAGAGACAAATGTCTATTCCATTTTGTGTAGAAGCAGAAGTACATGTGTACTTAAGGAATTAAGAGACCTGACTTAACCCAATTTCATATGCAGTCAAAGAACAGATGAACATAGATTAACAATCAGAGAAACTCAGGAGTTATTTTTAAAATCTCATTTATCATAGCAATTTTACCTTTCTCAGTTGTCCTCCTGATCTTTGGAATAGTGAATTTCTTCAAAGGACTGACTTCTATACCTCTAGTTGATAAAGGTTTACTGGTTGAACTCATTTTCCATAATGTCTTGGGCTTAGCAAATTTTTTCATTTCCATTTTGTTGGTGGCCTATAATCAACCCAAAATTATTAAATAATAAATATTTAAAGAGCACAGTTGTTAAAACATGTAAAAATTCTTCAATGGAATTGAATAATATATTCTTAGTGACAATGTCAACATGTTTCAATTTCAATTTTCCAGGTTACCCCAAATAGAAATTAGGTTTTATGTATTAAATTTTAGTTTACAACAGACTTTTTCCTTATGATTTATATAATTGTGATTAGGTAATTAAAAACTTTGCTCTTGAAAAGCTTAAAAATATCCAGATAAAGTAATTTTCATAAACATGTGGTAAAATTTCTGCCAAGTATTCTATTCTTTAAAAGTACTTAACAATTCAACTGCTATCAGATATTCTCATTACTTCAATATAACTGACTATAAGATAAATTTATGGAAGTTGTAAGTTAATTACATGACTATTCCTATAGTTAGAAATGTGATAAGCTCTATAATATCCTTCCACAAAAGTTTAAGATGATACCATGTATTATTATACTAGTAGTAACAAAGGTATTTCTCCTCTTTCTCGCTTCTCCAATCCTCATCACCCCTGACCCTAACATTTTTTAACCTCTCAAGAACTGAAACTGATACTGAAGGGAAGCTATGGAGCTCACACAAGACAATATTTTTTTTGGGGGGGGGGTTTGGTCGTGGGGCCTGAACTCTGGGCCTGGGCACTGTCCCTCAGCTCTTCAGCTCAAGGCTAGCGCTCTACCACTTGAGCCACAGCACCACTTCTGGCTTTTTTCCTTTTTGCTTATGTGGTGCTGAGGAATCGAACCCAGGGCCTCAGGCATGCAAGGCAAGCGCTCTACCACTAAGCCACCTTCCCAGCCCCAAGACAGTATTTTTTATCTTTTATGCCATATCATAACATGTCCCATGAGCTTCCTGTTACCAATCAACTACTTGCTCTAAACATTAGAACACAATGAAAATTAATAGATGACAAAATCCTTATAGAAGAATCACAAAGGAAAACAATCTATATAAGGTTCAAAGAATTATCTCCCAATCCTCATTCTTCCTGTGCCCTTCTGAAAGGGGATTGTGCAATCCTCCAATTAATTACGAATGAGAGTATACAGTAAAGAATGGATGGAGACCTATAGAAAGAAGAAAACTAGCCCTTTCATTGACAAATACTAGTGGTATGCTGTGTAAATAAAGTTGCCTTCTAACAAGAATACCAGAAACTAAAGGTAGAGACATTGGTAAGGACTGCTGTGTTCACCTGACATCTTATTAAGGAGAAAACTAATTTATTCATAAATTAATAAATTATAAATAATGCAAATATCCCCTGAATTAGCTATGATTTTTGTTAACAGCATACTGTGGTATTTGTTCTACTTCTTTAAAATAAAACTTATTATTTATGTTCATATTTGTACCTTTATTATTCATGCTTTCTAGCCCCTCATTCATGTACTTCCTATTTAAAAATACAAACATCTGTTGGGTGCTAGTCGGCTCCAGCCTATAACCCTAGCTATTTAGGAAATTGAGATCTGAGGTTTGTGTTTTGAAGCCAGCCCAGACAGACAAATCTGAGAGACTCGTTGCCAATTAGCCAGTAAAAGGTCAGAAGTGGCTCAAGGGGCTCAGCCTTGAGTGAAAAAGTAAGAGTAAGAGGCCCTGATTTCAATCTCCTGTACTAGCACCAAAAATAACTTAATTAATAAGAATTCTAACATCTCATTATTTTATCAGGTCTAATCAGTGGCACTGACATTTCAAAGCTTATCACTATTTTCATATACAGTTGTTTTTGGCTTTTTTTAAACTTTATTTATTTATTTTGGGGGGAGGGGATGATGGACACAGGTCCTGGCACTGTCCCTGAGCTTTTGTGTTCAAGGCTAGTGCTCTACCACTTGAGTCACAAGTCCATTTATGGCCTTATGGTGGTTAATTGGAGATAAGAATCTCACAGATTTTCATGCCTGGGTCAACTACAATCCTCAGATCTCAGCCTCCTGAGTTACTACAATTACAGGTGTGAACCACTGATACCCAGTTTTTTTCCCATCTTAATCTCATTATTTCCTTAAAAATACTTGGTATCTAGAATTCGAAAATCTTGTGTTTAATCTGATTCTCTCTTGTTGAGTTATCTTATAATTGATTATAATACATACATTTATACATGTGTATCTCTCCCCTCCCCATATTTCCCTAAGATCATATTCCTTGGATCCTGGTATAGGTACAAATACATAACTAGAACAATGGACTGGAATAAAGACCCCCAAATGAGCCCTCACTTATGCATGTAATAAAATGATATTTCTCAAGGATGTCATGGTTACTTAGAAGTCACTTCTCCAATGGGAAAACAGTCTTTGCAACAAGTAGTACCTAAATAAATTAGCTATCCACATGTAAAAGAATGAAGCTGGACCTTTAAACTATGTGTAAAATTAACTCAAAGTGGATCAAAGATCTAAACATAAGAAAATGTAAAACTGCTACAAGAAAGCCTAAGGGTGTTTGGAGTTAGGTCATTTAAGGAGGCAGTAGGTCTTGGGAGGTGGTGCCATCATGAATGGGATTAGTGCCCTTATATAAAGACCCCAAAGACCTATCTTTGTAAGAACAGAGCAACAAGACAATTGTCTACAAACTGAACCAGAAAGCAATCTCTTAAAGATACTGAATCTGTCAGCAGCCTGATCTTAGATTTCCCAGACTCCAGAACTATGAGAAATAATTTGTTTTTTATGAATTACCCAATTTATGGTATTTTGTCAGTAGCCCAAATGCACTGGTAGGCTTTTTAGAAGGTTTTCTATAAGTAGAATTGCACTGATATTTAGTCAGCAAGGTCACAATCAAAACAATTCTGATGAATATAAGGACAAGAGCTCATATAAAATTTATTTCCATACTTATGTCTATATATATGTGTATGGTCCGGGCAAATATAGAACCTTGTACAAAAAATGTTTGTCAATATATATCTGTCAACTTGGTGACCGGGTAGGAGTTTGAAGAAAAGTTAAACCAAACACTGTTTTTCATTGACTGTAAGCTTGAAGAGCCTGAGGATGTTCCTGAACTATCAGTATTCCACACTGTTGAACAATTCAGTCAAGAGCCTCTAGCTGAACCTCAGATTACTTTTTCTTACTGACTTCAGATTCCACATCTATAGATCCATTATTAGAGGACATTCTAATCTATGTAAATGTGTAGTTTATCCAATGATTTACATGTCAATATTTTGTGTGTATATAATAAATTTCAGTTACATTGTAGTGAACTCATGAGATTCTGTACTTTATTTTCTTTATGCCCAATTTGGGATTTGACTGTAGGTGGCTTAAAATTGGGAAAGGACATTTTTGGTGCCTAAATGTAGGATAATAATGACCACAGAGCTGCCTTTTTCTTCCTCTCAGTCTTATATATAGTAAAAGTTATTATTTTTTAAATACTCACCAATTTGCTATTTAATAGAAAATTGGAAACTGGGTGTCAGTGGTTTGTGTCTATAATCCTACCAGTATAAGGAGTCAGAGATCAAAGAATCATAGTTCAAAGCCAGCCAGAGTAGAAAAGCCCTTGAGTCTATACCTCTAAAATAACAAGCAAAACACCAAGCTCAAGCAGTTAGCAGGGTTGAGTGAAACCAAGAGTACTGAGGCCATGAGTTCAAGCCATGGCATGCACACAAAAAATGGAGACTATCTTTACCTGACTTATGTAACTTTAACCCCTCTGTACTAACCCCTCTGTACATCGCGTTTATAATAAAAAATTAAAAAAATTTAAAAAGAAAAATGGAGAATAGCAAAGTTTGTATAATAATAGCCATTTACACTTTCAATTATACTTAAAATGGCTGTTAAGACTTACATCAGATCATTTTTCTTTCTAATTTTCCTTTTTATTGTTGGTTGTGGGGCTTGAACTCTGGGTCTGGGCACTGTCCCTGTGTTCTTCAGTTCAAGGTGAGCCCTCTACTACTTGAGCCACAGCTCCACTTCTGCTAGTGGTTTATTGGAGATAAGAGATCCACGGACTTTCCTGCCTGGCTGGCTTTGAACCGTGATCTTCAGATCTCAGTCTCCTGGGTAACTAGGATTACAGGTGTGAGCCACCAGCGCCCAGCATCTCATTTTCTCATTTACAGTGCCACCATCAAATCTCAGAGTTTTTTTTGTTTTTTTTTTTGTCGGTCATGGGGCTTGAACTCTGGGCCTGGGCGCTGTCCCTCAGCTCTTCAGCTCAAGGCGAGCGCTCTACCACTTGAGCTACAGCACCACTTCCGGTTTTCTGGTGGTTTATTGGAGATAGGAGTCTCACGGTCTCTCCTGCCCGGGCTGGCTTTGAACCGCGATCCTCAGATCTCAGCCTCCTGAGTAGCTAGGATTACAGGCGTGAGCCACCAGCGCCCGGCCTCAGAGTTTTTGATTTTAGAGAATTCCTGCCCTATGTGGGGACTACCAAATCCTTCTGGAGAAGATAAGCCAATATTAAAGTTCAGTTAGTCCTATTTCTGTGGAGATCATCACTGTGCTTCAGAGACAATAGCTTGTGACAACTACAAAGCAATTCCAGTAGTTATTTGAACTCATTACCAGAAAATAATGTGTATTTGTAATGTCAATACAAAACCTATGAACATGACTATATACTGTTGATTCTTATTTTATAGCACAACCTGTATGGCTTCTTAAAATCAATAACCACATTGGATGCAAAATAAATTTCTGTTTTTCTAGTTTATAGTATAACAGCCCAGATGAATTAAGATACTACCCAATAGAAATTTACTTCAAGGATAAATGTTTGCATATTTTAATTATGCTAATGTATAATATATTCTCTTCATGTATCTTCTTTTACAGTCATATTAATCAACTTTAAAATAAAATCATTTCCAAAATGTAGATTGAAAAAAATCACATTATAGTAGGAAAGCCATTATTTAAATACTTACCATTCTTCAATTGCATTGAGGATCATACAATTATGATCAGGATTCAGTCCATACATGAAAAATGATAAAGGAATATCTATTTAAAATGAAAAAAGAAACAAAATTATAGCAAACATTTCTCCCAGCATTGTGTCTTTATTTTTTTTGGGGGGGGGGAAGGGGACAGTAATGAGGCTTGAACACAAAGCCTCACTCAACTTTTTTCACTCACTGCTGACATTCTAGCACTTGACCACACATCTCTACTTCTGGCTTTCTGTTTAACTGGAGATAAGAATCTCTTGAATTTGTCTGCCTGGGCTGACTTCAAACAATGTTTCTCAGATCTCAGCCTCCTAAGTAGCTAGAATTATAGATATGACTTCCTAGCTTCCAGCTCAGAATTATGTATTTATTGTCTTCTGTATTCAATTTTTCCCCTCCTGATTTTTTTCCCTCCCTCTCTTTTATTCTTATGTTTCTTTTGGGGAAAAGGAGGAATCTGTTTTCTCCAAGTCTCAATTTCTTTTCTCTCATACCCATTTTTTTTTCATGTTTTTCATTTTCTCTTTCCTTTAGTACATTCTCATCTGCTATTCAGTTTCACTGTGAGCTCACCCATCTTATTCAAACTCTAATGGAGAAAATGATTTTATGACATTACATACTTAAAAATAAACAGACATTTGTTCCAACATTTTAATTAATCATTGTAAACAGTTATGATAAATGCTATGTACAGTGGCTTATTTTAGGATCAAAGGTTGGTATTATTGTTCTTATTTTCAAATGAGAAACAGAGTTAGAAAGTTTTAAGAAACTTTCCTAAGCTTACTCAACTGGTAAATTTTCAAACCAAGGCTTAGTGCAGTGGATTTTACACCACTGCACAATTCTAATTCAAGAGTCATGTAAATCTTAAATCTGAATGTATAGAAACAATGAAGAATCATAAGTAGCTCAAATCTTTTTTTTTTTTTTTTGGCATTACTAGGTATTGGACCCACGGCCTCAAGCTCTTTAGGTTGTGTTTTTGAAACAGGTCTTGCTCTACTTTGCCCATGCTGGTCCTGAATTCCTGATCTTATTGCTTCTATCTCCCTAGTAGCTGGCATTAAGTGTTCACTCAAATCTTATCATGATGCTAGACAATTTTAATGTATGCCTTGATGCTCAGATTGTGTTATTTGAATATATGGTAAAATACATGGGGGGCATTAATTCATATATTAGAGCAATACATACTTCAAGAAGGTATTTTTATTAAAAAGTGAAACATCCAGAAAAATTTGAAAATTACTCAAAATTATACATTTCTTTTCTTTTCTGCAAGTTAGCTCTTCAAGAAAACCAAAAGGTATTATAAGTGAGTTTTTGAAAGGTAAACAGCTAATACAGAAGAAAAACATCTAATAGAGAAACAGCATTATGACATAGCAGATCAACTTCCTCTAGTATTTTTACATACTGTATAGTCAATATATAAACAAAAGTATGGATGATTTATTATTTTGTCTGTTTTATTCAAGTGCAGTACAGAATATGAAATACTTAGCATCACATGGCAAGTGTAGTCATGTGATACTAAGAAAATAGCAGGTAAAATTAGATGCCAATCTGGCTGCTAGTGGCTTGTGCCTGTAATCCGAGCTATTCAGGAGGCTAAGAACTGAGGTTCAAAGCCAGCTCAGGCTAACAAATCCAAGAGACTCTTTTCTCCAATTAACCAGCAAAAGTTCAGAAGCAGAGGTGTGGCTCAAATGATGAATCATCAATTATTAAGTGAAAAGGTCAAGGAAAAACGTGAGTCATTTAGTTCAAGCCCCAGCAATAAATATCCAAATACTTTTGTAACTTCAAATTCTTAATTTAGTACATTAAAAATCTGAAGTAAATTTGTAAGTAAATCAAGGTTGGCATAGGCTATCAAACAAGCCCCTAAAACGTAAATACTTATTTTTCTCTACTAGAAGCTATTTAGTGGAGTAACTATGAATTAAATCTGCAGGAGATTTAGTATGCACAGGGATGGTTAAAAAGTTTTTGTTAAATTTTGATGTATTCTCTACTGATTCATTTTTCCTCATTAAAACACTCATTTAATGAGGAAAGCAATGACCTAAGGAAAAAAAACTTTTCACTTCTTTTTTTTTTGGTCAGTCGTGGGGCTTGAACTCTGGGCCTGGGCACTGTTCTTCAGCTCTTCAGCTCAAGGCAAGCACTCTACCACTTGAGCCACTGTGCCACTTGTATTTCTTTTTTTTGTGTGTGTGTGGTTTATTGGAGATAAAGAGTTTGACGGCTTTTCCTGCCTGGGCTGGCTTTGAACCTCGATCCTCAGATCTCAGCCTCCTGAGTGAGTAGCTAGGACTACAGGCATGAGCCACCGGCACCTGGCCCTTTCACTTCTTTTATTTTTCCTATTTATGTGATACTGAGGAATCGAACCCAGGGCTTCATGCATACCAGGCAAGCACTCTACCACTAAGCCATATTCCCAGCCCATTATTTGGAGTTTTTCTTTTCTTTTTTCTTTTGTCAGTCATGGGGGCTGAACCCTGGGCCTGGGTGCTGTCCCTCAGCTCTTTAGCTCAAGGCTACTGCCCTACCACTTGAACCACAGCACCACTTCCGGTGTTTTTCTACTTATGTGGTACTGAGGAATTGAGTCCAGGGCCTCATGCATGCAAGGCAAGCACTCTACCTACCACTGAGCCAACTTCCCAGCCCCCCTTTCACTTATTTTAAACCCATTTCAGGAGACAGCTAATGACTTGTCAAGTAATAATTCAAGAAACAAAGTGTCCACAAAAAATATGCTTTAGATGTATGAAAAAAACAAAAGATGTATCAGTTCCCCAGGACTATACAGCAAGACTGAACTGAGAGAAACAATATCAACTTAAGCAAAGTTTTAAGTTTGTTTGAACAGATGCAAAGAAATAATCACTGAAAGAATAAAGTGAAAAATCCATTCCACACAAGTTCAACAATGTAGATGAATATTTGAACACTAAACTATCTTTTAAAGCAGTCTGTTTAAGAGAAGTAACTCACAGGTATCTCTGGGGTGCAGGGAAAAAATGCTGATCTATTTGGTGAGTGTACTATATTAAGTATATATTACACTTACAGTCACTGGCTCTACAAGCAGTGAGATCTTACAGAAACATTAATGAAATGACCCGTTTTACTGGTTTAGGGAACTAAAAGGCAGCAGTAGTTCTCAAATTGTGTACACCAGATCAGCAGCATCAGTATCACCTGGGAACTTGCTAGAACTACAAACAAAGTCTTCAACCTAGAACTACCTAGGTGTTCTAAGCCCAGTAATCTGTGGTCTGACAAGTTGTCTAGGCTGATACAGGTTGAGATCCACTTATCTAAATTATGAGAAAAACATCCACTCAGCTAATAACATTTTCTTCCATTTTTTAGAATTAGTAATCCTCTGAACCAATGTCAATCACTATGATTGGAACAGAACTTAGAAAGTAGAAAAACCTCCCATGCTCCTGGATTAGAAGGATCAACACCGTGAAAATGAAAATACTTCCCAAGGCTATCTACAAATTCAATGCCATATCTATCAATATTCCA
This sequence comes from Dipodomys spectabilis, assembly GCF_019054845.1. Lineage (NCBI taxonomy): Eukaryota > Metazoa > Chordata > Mammalia > Rodentia > Heteromyidae > Dipodomys > Dipodomys spectabilis. The sequence continues at coordinate 6,478,415 of NW_024870686.1, read as the reverse complement.
ACCTCATTCTTCAAGGAAATAGAAGAGGAAATCCAAAAATTCATATGGAACAATAAAAGACCCCGAATAGCAAAAATGATCCTTAACAGAAAGAATAGTGCTGGAGGAATATCAATACTAAATTTCAAACTCTACTACAAAGCCATAATAATCAAAACAGCTTAGTACTGGCACAAGAACAGACCTCAGGACCAATGGAATAGAACTGAAAACCCAGAAATGAATCCACAGACCTATAGCCATCTAATATTTGATAAGGGAGCTAAAAAAATAGAATGGAAGACAGCCAGCCTCTTCAGTAAATGGTGTTGACAAAATTGATTAATCACTTGTAGAAAACTAAAGCTAGATCCTTATATATCACCCTGCACCAGAATTAGCTCCAAATGGATCAAAGACCTTGGAGTCAAAGCAGACACTCTGAAAACATTACAGGATGGAATAGGAGAAACCCTAGGTCTCCTTGGCATAGGCCGAAATTTTCTTGATAGAGACCCAGAAACATAACAAATCAAAGAAAGGTTGGACAAATGGGACTGCATGAAATTGCAGAGCTTCTGCATGGCAAAGGACATAGCTAGCAAGATCAATAGGAAGCCCACAGATTGGGAGAAGATCTTCACTAGCCATACAATGGATAAGGGTCTCATATCTAAAATATACTTGGAACTCAAAAAATCCTCCAACAACAAATCCTCAAAGAAACAATTGCCCAATAAATAAGTGGGCTAAAGACTTAAGAGAGAAACTTCTCTGAAGAGGAAAGAAGAATAGCCAATAGACACATAAAGAAATGCTCAACCTCCCTAGCCATAAAAGAAATGCAAATCAAAACAACATTGAGATGCCACCTTACCCCTGTTAGAATGGCTATAATCAAGAACTCTAATAACAACAGATGCTGGAGGGGGATGTGGCCAGAAGGGAACTCTACTGCATTGTTGGGAGTGTAAACTTGTTCAACCACTTTGGAAAGTAATATGGAGGTTCCTCAAAAGACTCCACATAGAGCTCCTCTATGACCTAGCAATCCCACTTTTGGGCATTTACCCAAATGATCACAAACAAGACCATACGAAAGCTACCAGCACAACTATGTTTATTGCAGCATTATTTACCATAGCTAAGATATGGAACCAACCCAGATGCCCCTCAGTAGATGAATGGGTCAAGAAAATGTGGTATATATACACAATGGAATTCTATGCCTCCATCAGAAAGAATGACATTGCCCCATTTGTTAGGAAATGGAAAGACTTGGAACAAATTATATTAAGTGAAGTAAGCCAGGCCCAAAGAAACATACATCCCATGGTTTCCCTTATTTGCAATAACTAGTATATGTCTGAGACAAGCAGAAATGGTCAGATAAGTTGATGTTAGGGGAAATGAATCCCAAGATAAGGACTCAAATGTTTTTTCTTTCTTCCTATTGTTTCTAACATATATTTCTTTGTTGCTTTGTATGTCTCTCTCCCACAGTATAACCCCTGTTTTCACTGTATTTAATGTTGGTATAATTTGTGGAGGGGAAGGGAAAAAACAAATTGTTTAAATAGAGATACAGGGGGCTGGGAAGGTGGCTCAGTGGTAGAGCGCTTGCCTTGCATGCCAGAGGCCCTGGGTTCGATTCCTCAGCACCACATAAGCAAAAATAAATAAATAGAGATACAGGTGGACCCATTGCAACAATGAGATGTACAGGACGTTATGTTGAAAAACGAACTTTACAACTTTGGTGTGTGGGGGGGGTTGTACCTACAAATGAAGGTACAACACAAAAAAAAATATATTTTTAAGGCGTGGCAGGTAGCAATTTATTTAATAAATACTTATCAAGCAGTAACCTTATTCCAGGCACACTGTAAAAAGGAAAGACAAGGAAGTAGTGAAAGTCCACAATATTATCGAGTACCATATGGAATATGGTAAGCCTATCTAAATACAAATAACATAGATGACCTAATTCTTGTTATACACAAATTTGGTGATGACATAGATAATATATGAAAGCAATGGACTGGCAAAGGGAAAAAAAATCTATGTCTCTATTCTTTTTTTTTTTTTTTGGCCAGTTGTGGACACTGTCCCTCAGCTCTTCAGCTCAAAGCCACTTCAGCCACAGTGCCACTTGCGGCTTTTTCTGCTTATGTGGTACTGAGGAATCGAACCTACGGCTTCATGCGTGCAAGGCAAGAATTCTACCACTGAGCCACCTTCCTAGCCCCTATGGCTCAATTCTTACTTCCATAATTTTGTGGTAACTTGAAAATCTAACTTTGTTTTAGATGCTGTATATAGTATTCATGAACTTCTTTAAAAGTTTTTGGGCAGGCTCTTCTCTAGGCCTAAAAAGAATCCTCTAATTATACATATCAAATGAGAATAAAGTTAAAAGTAATTTATATGCTTAAAAGACTATCCCAAGAGCTTAAGCAATGAGAAAAAGTATCACAGGTCCAGCTGCTTTTCACCAGGGGGATAATTAAAGTTAAGGGGTCTCCAAGGACTCTCCTGCGGGGTCTAGGAGCTGTAGTAGAAATAGATTAAGTTCCACAAAGAGGTGTACAGGTCATCTTGATGACAGAGAAAGATGTAAAAATAGCTCAACTTTTCAATCCTCCAATCCTACTCTTATTCTTCATTGGATATTTGGTGTGGTTTGACTGAAATAAGAGTTACTCTTGGAATTATTCAACTCCGAGAATGATTATTTGGGTTCACTTACCCTTTGACATATCAGGAGTGTTTTATTTTTAAATCTAAGTACTAATTAAAATGAATTCCTTCTATGGAGGAAAGCTATACCTTCTCTTTTAACTGTGTTAAAAAATATTAGAGAAAAACAAGTTAGACTATCAAAGAGTCACCACTTTGCTTTTCCTATGTAGATAAAACAGAGAGATGGTTACCTTGCCAAGGCAAGGTAGTAGATATGTGGCTAGAAGGGTATACAATTTTTAAGTTAAGTGTTCTACCAGGCTGTGAGAAATGAGAAACACAACAATCAACATAATGCTAAACTGGTGCATTCTCTGCTCAGCAGGTGGAAATTTCTACACAAAAAGGAGTTTCCCTGCTGGAAAGCAAAGAGGTAAGATTAGTGGCTAATCTGCCATTGTTATGAGACTTTTTAGAAGACTTTAGGGAAATATAAGGAATAATCAGATGATTAAAGTTAACACAATTTTCAAGGGAATAAATAACATAAAACTGAAAAAAGTAGTCACAAAAGCACCTTATTTAAAATCATTGTAGGAAACCCATTAATTACTTTCTCAATAACCAACTTCTGAAATTGCTCAACTCTAAAAATCCAAACAATTTATTTTAACTTATGTATAAGAAATACTTAGGTGACAAATTTCTGAGTAGGTCTGACCAACCCTAAATCAACTTTTCTTTTACACTGGCTTGTTCTCTGGTTAAAAAAGTATTCTTTAGCCTTCCTTGTAATGTCAATGAAATGTACAGTCATTTTTGTTATTCAAGAAGTTCCTCGTTATAAAATAGTAAAAATATTTTAAAATAGTAAGCTATCTTTCTGTTAGTCCAAAAATGGTATAGTAGTTACATTTTCTAAGCATATAAGTATGAGAAAGTATTTGCCTTTCATAGTCAGTTGAACCTGAAATTAAGAACAAAGGGTCAGTAATGCTTTTGTTTTTCTATTTTGAGGTGAGTCTGTGTAGCTCAGGTTGGTCTCAAAATTGAGAACTTTCTGTTCAGCCTACTGAGTGCTGATATTGTACACGTGCACTGTACCACACACAGCTAAGGTATTTTAAAAAGTAATTGGGGTTGGGAATGTGGCTTAGTGGTAGTGCTTGCCTAGCATGCATGAAGCCCTGGGTTCGATTCCTCAGTACCACATAAACAGAGAAAGCCAGAAGTAGTGCTGTGGCTCAAGTGACAGAGTGCTAACCTTGAGCAAAAGAAGCTCAGGAACAGTGCCCAGGCCCTGAGTTCAAGGCCCAGGACTGGTTAAAAAACAAAAAGGTATTTTATTTTATAATGGAGTCAGTGGCAAGAAAGTCACTAACATACAACTGTAATACCTAAATAAGTTTATTATCAATGTGTCCATGAAAAGGGCAGAATGTTTGTATCCATTTATTTAGTCAGTTGTGGGACTTTAACTCAGGCCCTGAGCACTGTCCCTGAGCCTCTTTGTGCTCAAGACTAGAGCTCTACCACTTGAGCTACAGTGCCACTTCTGGTATGTATGTATGAATTTTTTTATTTATTGTCGGTTGTGGGGCCTGAACTCTGGGCCTGGGCACTGTCCCTCAGCTTTTCAGCTCAAGGGTAGCACTCTAACACTTGAACCACAGTGCCACGTCTGGCTTTTTCTGCTTCTGTGGTGCTGAGGAATCAAACCCAGGGTCTCATGCATGCAAGGCAAGCACTCTACCATTGAGCCACCTTCCCAGCCCCTGGGTTATTTATTTTTTTGGCAGTTCTGGAATTTGAAGGACCTCTAACTTGCAAGGCAGGTAGTTTACCAATTAAGTTGTATCTCCAACCTTTAATTTTTCAAATTTAAGTTAGAGAAGCTAACAACTCACCATTTACCATTCTTCTTTCATATCACAACAAATTAATAACATGCCTTCTTATTAATGTGATAATCAACGAATTTTAAGCTGGGCATAATGGAACACTCCCTGTGATCCCAGCTACTCAGGAGAAAGAGGCAGGAGCATCTCAAGTTTGAAGCCAGCCTACACAAAGTTAGTGAGAGCCTCATGTTACAAACAAAATAAAAACAAGAGCTAAGCTTGCTGCCAGTGGCTCACGCCTGTAATCCTGGCTACTCAGAAGGCTGAGATTTGAGGATCAGGTATCACACAAGTCCAGGCAATAAAGTTCATGAGACTCTTATCTCCAATTAACTACCGAAAATCCAGAAGTGAAGCAATAGCTCAAGTGGTAGAGCACTAGCCTTGAACAAAAAAGCTCAGGAACACCCCAGGCCCTGAATTCAAGTCCTAGGACTAGCATGTACACATACATACACACACATATACACACAACAACAAAACAAAGAAAAAGCAATGGCTGGCATCTTAGTTCAAGAGGTAGAGCACTTGTCTAGTCATTGTAACATAAAAAAGAGAACAATTTTCATATAATTTGTCTATCTGAACATCATAGTCACTTTAAAGTTCTAGCTGTTTTGTAACCAATTTCTCAAATATTCTTCATGGCAATCAAATCATGTCTAAAATACTGAAATATGGAAGTACACAAACTGATTTATTTGAAAACTTAAAAATATCTAAAAGCCAAACTTGGATTATTTGATTATTAGTCCCTAGAACTAAAGGTGAGTTGGCAAACAAACTTATTTTCCTTGACTTTTATACTATTCTTTTATATATATATATATATATACTATTCTTTTGTGAGACTAAAAACTAGTCTAACAAAAACTTTAATTCTGCCGGGCGCTGGTGGCTCATGCCTATAATCCTAGCTACTCAGGAGGCTGAGATCTGGGGATCATGGTTCAAAGCCAGCCCAGGCTGAAAGTCTGTGAGACTCATCTCTTAAACCACTAGAAAGCCAGAATGGAGCTGTGGTTTAAGCAGTAGAACACTCATCTTGAGCTGAAGAGCTGAGGGATAGCGCCCAAGCCCAGAGTTCAAGCCTCACGACCGACAAAACAAACAAAAAACTATAGTTCTCAGACTCAGTAACTTGGTAGCAAATAATGTTTCTTAAAAAATTAGCATAAAAACAGATCATGGTGGGTCACACTTAAAATCCTAGCTACTCAGGAAGATGAGATATGTGGTCTGAGGTTCAAAGTCAGCCTGGGCAGGAAAGTCCATGAGGCTCTTTTCTCCAATTAACCACCAAAAAGATGGAAGTGAAGCTGTGGTTCAAGTACTAAACTAGCTTTGGGCATAAAACCACAGAGCCTATGCTGGTCCTGAGTTCAAGCTCTAGATCAGTACACAAGAAAAGTAAAAAGTAAAAATATGCTCAATCCCAGACCACTACTACCCTATATAATTATACTAGCAAATCATTTGTTGATTTTTTTAAAAACAAAAGCTTTGCTCTCATTTCGACTTGCTTTATTAGTGGTACAGAAATCACAGCAAACCAATGCAACAGTGATACAGGACACTATGTTGGAAATCATCTGTACAACTTGCAGATGGGGGAGGGAAAGAGGGAAAAATAAGGGAGGAGGTAACAAGTTCAACACAAAATGTATTCACTACCTTATTTATGTAACTGTAACACCTCTGTACATCACCTTGACAATAAAATTAAAATAAAAAATCACAGTAATATTTTCACAATCACACACACACACACACACACACACACACACACACACACGGCAAGCTTTTCCATCTCCTTCCTTTTTTTTTTTTTAGTGGTAAGCTGTACTGGAGTTTGAACTCAGGTTCTTGTGCTTACTAGGCTGGCTGGTTACCACTTGAATCACATCTCCAGCTATATAACTTTTTATTTTCTCATTCTTAAGCTCTTACATTAAAATGCTTATGGGATGTGGGGGTTGATGACTCAATGCCTGTAATCCTAGCTACTCAGTGGAGGCTGAGATCTGAGGATAGTGGTTCAAAGCCAGGTGTAAGAAAGTCCATGAGACACCTCTAATTAACCACAAGAAAACCAGAAATGGTACTGTGTCTCAAAGTAGTAGAATGCTACTAGCCTTAGCAAAAAAAGCTCAGGGACAGCACCCAGGCCCTGAGTTCAAGCCCTACAACCAACCCAGGAAAAGCTAATGCTTATAGGAGCTTGAAATGCCTCTCTCATCTAGGGTATAACACTGCACAAGTTGCAACGAAATGTAGACTACTGGATACAGCAAAAGCCTGGCAATCAAAAACCTAGATTTTGTTATCTAGCTTCTTCAGCTCATAAATCTGAAGAATAACTTAATTTTACTATTGCTACATTTGTTTTGGGTGGCAGTGGGGGAGGGCTTCATACTAGAAAATTTTCATAAATATTTTCCATAGGGAAAAAATGAACACTATTTACACATTTTTATATCAAGAGGCCTTTCAAATGTTAGGGCTCAGAGAACACAAAGTATGGCACTTGGCATGCTGAGTATTTGAACTTAAGGAAAATAGAAAGCTTCAGAAGCAGTCATTTTGACCTCCTCCCTTCCTCCTGTCTTTGGCTCCTTTATCCCTGTAAGCAGGTCACAGAAATTACAACTCCTTTACAAAGCAAGCCCCAATATCTGAAAGGGTCACTCTCTCCTTTCTCTCTTGTTCCAGAGAGGTTCTGCCTCATACCTGGGAGGAAGGAATACTACACAGAGAGGCCAAGAAGAATCTCAAAAGATAAGCCTTGCTGGGTTTTCCTTCCTATTTTACCATTACATACCATTTGACAAATTATTTTTTTTCTTTTTAAAATTACCTTTAAGTGTACAAAGGAGTTGCTACTTATCGAAGCGGATTATGAACACAATGAAGACCAATTACACATTAAACAACTATCAATTTATTTTGTATTTTGTCATGTAAAACTTTAAAACTGTTACACATTTTCTTGTTGCTTTTTTTCTTTTTAGGAATATGGACCATGACACCTTTCTATTTCTACACAAATAGTCACTTAAGTTTTTATATATCAAGCTAAGCACTGTGAAGACTTGAGGATGACAAAGGTTCCTGCTGATTTAATATAAGTAATTTACTCTAATTCTGTCTCTCTTACTTTACATTCTTGATGTTCACGACAGAACACCAGAGGTAGCAAAGTTGTGCTTATAAAAGTGTGAAAGAAATGAAATTATTTAAGAGTGAATAAATGAGAGTGGGTATCATTTTAGAACTCTGTCCTCAGAAGCTACTCAAATCAGTGATTATCTCTGGATCACTGCCCCACAAAAATCCTCAAACTAAGTTACAATAGGTTATATTCTCAGAAAATGCTCTTTCTAAATGAGAATTAAGTTTGGATAAAAGATGTGTCTACACATATTCACAGGCATACTGCTAGAAGCAGTAGATGGAGCTCGGTCAAAGTCTCAGCTGTTGTAATTAAAGACAGACCCCTCCCCTCTCAGAAGCAGATGTCCTTAATTTCTAAGGCAGTAATTACATAGGTTCTGCATTACGTAGATCGTACATAAGTGTCTTGGGTTTAAAATATGCTTAAGTTTGCTTGGTTTGTATCTTTACCTTGTAAAAATAGAGCTATTTCTATAAAGTTAATTTCTAACACTAATTACTGAACTATAAAACTGAAAGTTTACAAAAATCACCTTACAATATCACTTTTAAAGACATCAAACCAATGTAAACATCAGTGTTCTAACTGCAGAACAACAGCAAAAAGTCTATTTTTGATTTTTTTAAAAAGTAACAGAAAAGGAGTGGAAAAAGGGCAAGTCTACTTTCACTTTAATATAGAGGAAAACTGATTTCAATTGTACAACATATTCAGGGATTTGAGAGTTAACTGAATCCCACTGTACCTAATAGGCCAACTTGTGGGCACTTCAAATTCCTTAAATCATCTTTTTTCCTCCCCTGAAGGCAATGAGAACTGAGAAAGGAAGTAGCACAGAAAAACAGACTAGTTAATCTACCAAAGATTGTAATAACTAATTTTCTAAAATTAACTGTGTATGGCAAAAATGTTGACTGTTTTCCCTAATATAAAGATTTTGCAATCTAGGCACACTAGGTCACCTTTTAATACAATAAAACGTAACTTTATAGTTGAAAAGTGCCAAAGTAGTAGACCAATACTCAAGAAAAAAATAATCTTCAGTTTTCTTAAAATAGAGTAAAAGTACTGTATTTCATTTGTTGTGTAGAACATTTTAATATATTAAACTATAAAAATAAGACAAAATGCATAGTAAAACTGAAATTTCAGCTGGTAAGATTTAAATGTCAAGAGTGTAAATAGAAGTTATGATATTCTTCCTTAGACTTCTACAGAGAACTTTTATTTCTGTGTAATTCTATTACTTCTTTAATATTTTTTTTTGGTCGGTTATAGGGCTTGAGTGCTGTCCATTAGCTTTTCAGCTCAAGGCTAGTGCTCTACCACTAGAGCCACAGTGCCACTTCCACTTTTCTGGTAGTTTATTAGAGGCAAAAGTTTCACGGCTTTTCCTGCCTGGACTGGCTTTGAACAGCAATCCTCAAGATCTCAGCCTCCTTAGTTAGGATTATAGGCGTGAGCCACAGGCACCCGGCTCTCTTTAACAAAAATTTTGACAGTGTGGATGAGTATTCAAGATGCTTACACACTCACCCCCACGTTTGAAATCTTTATTATTAGGTAAGGTTCAGCGTTTTAAAATATCTGGGCAATATTTAAGGACATGTTTTTGCTTTTTATTTGATAATTTTTTAAAAAGAAAATGAGCAATGGACAGAGCACTGAAAATCTTTCAATGCTTTACCACTCAATTCCCTTAAGCTTTGTTGTTAAAACCACTTTTACCTAAAGAGCAACCATATATTTTGGATGAAACCCAGACTTTGAAAAACATAACCAATAAGCTTTTCTAAATGTCAACTCAACAATACTTTTCTTTCAAGCAGGACCAATTTTATTGTCTACACACACAAGCAGTTATAGAAAAGGAAATTGGAAAAAAAATGCCAATTATAATTTTGTGGCACTTCTATGTGTGCCTTTGAGGCGGTCTCACACTCACCAGTCACCTCTAAGTACAGTGTCAGGATGCTTCACTTTGCACTTGCCACCCACGTTCTTCTAATGGAAGATCTGGGGAATCTTGGTGTTAACCAATAACCTCAACTTTTCCACTTAAAAGTAACATTATTAGTAAACATCTTCCCCGCCTCCCCGACCCCATCAGAGGCTACGTGCTTCAGATGTTCAAATGGGGAAACTTAAACCACCCCAAGAGAGATCTGGTGAAAGGATGGGCTTGTATTCAACTGACCGTCAGCGGACTTTCTCTGCATCCAGACCACTCCAGAAGCCGGAGAGTTTCCACAAACAGTTGAATTACGAAGTCAGGAGCTGCCCAAGGGAAGGCAGGCCCCGCAACACCTCCAACTCCACCCTGACCACAACGGCCAAAGCGCTAGGAAAAGCGGCGGCCGCATCCTGGGCGCTCAGTTCTCCAGCCTAAGCGAGACGGCGACGGGACGTTCGCCTCGGCGGCCCCACACCCCGCCCGCCACAGCCCTGGGTCCCTCCACCGCCCCTGCGCGCCGCCCTCACCTACCGGAGCTCTTCTGCGTCCACCGGCTCCAGCAGCGAGACAGCGGGCGGCCAGCGCCTGAGGGCATCGTCGGAGCGCGCGCTCCGCGGGGCGAGGATGCAGCGCCGCCGGCAGCCCGGGTGGCCCAGCGCCTCGCGGAGCTTCGACAGCTGCGGCGGCTCTCCGGGGTAGGAGACGCCAGGAGTCGCAGCCCGGGCCGGGGGCGGGGCATCGGCAAAGCTCCGCCCCCGCGAGGCCCCGCCCCCGCGAGGCCCCGCCGGCACAAGCCGGCGCGTGCTGCCGTGTCCCGCTCTGAGAGACCTCGGGCCTTCCGCCTTTCCCGGCCTTCCCCGCCGCGGGCCAGCCGAGGCCTGTCGGGGCGCCAGCGCGAGGTAGCGGATTGGAGAACACAGCATTGTACACTGGGTGCCGAGGAATGAGCATCCCTGAGGTGGAAGACCCTCCCTCAGGCTGAGGCCGGCCTGGCAACACAGCAAAGCCACCTCTAAGCGAAACCCTGGAAGGGAGGATGAACGATTCTTCTGGAATAGCGCTCCCTGGGAACCCCCTCTCACACCGCCCCCTCACGAACCTTGAGTTGTCCTCTTCCGTTTCTTTGGCTCTTCGGAAATGAAGGCACAGCCTCAGCACACCTCCTCCCTCCCACGGTTCCAGAAACTTCAGGAATAAAGCAAGCGACGCTAGCCACGTGCGCACGTAGGCACGTACACACGTGCGCAAAGGAAGGGGGAAACCGAGCCAGAAAGAGGTCCTCTGCGCATGTGCACTGGCAGGTGCCCCAAAGAAGGCGGCCGGAAGTGGCGTCAGCCCCTTCAGGTTCCGCCATGAGCTGTATATTCAGTACATGGCCCCTGTGCGCATAGTGGGGCTTGGGAACGTTTGTGCGATGGCCCAGTGAATAGTACCTTCTGGCTTTTGTTATTCTTGCAGCCCACAGTGTGAGAAAAACAGGTTCTTCTACCAAACTGAGTAGCCATCTTCATGACCTCAAGTACCCAGCCTTTCCTCCAGATTCTTGCCCACCAGAATTTCCCTCCCCAAAATGTAAATATTAGACCCTCTCCCTGGTTCCATACCGGGTACCAGCCAATCATGGAGATTATACCCTCGATTCTTCGGAGTAAAGGGGAGGGCCAATTGTATTAAGTTTAAAAAATAGAAGCCGGGTGGCTCACTAGCTACTCAGGAGGCTGAGATCTGAGAATCATGGTTCAAAGCCAGCCCTGGCAGGAACGTCTTTGAGACTCTCATCTGCAATTAACCACCAGCAAACTGGAAGTGGCGCTGTGGCTTAAGTGGTGGAGAGCTAACATGGAGCTGAAGAGCTGAGCTGAACTCTGAGGTCCAGAGTTCAAGTTCCAGGACCACCCCCTCCCCCCAACAAAGCAAAACAAAAGAATAGAATGGACTGTCCACTTCCTCAGGCTTTGTCAGCTGCCTGTGGAACACATGCAACCTTCTGCAGAAGTAAAGGTTTGCTTTGCCAAGAGAACTCTGTTTCTTTGTCCTTGGTGGTGATCCAAACAGTTTGGGGGATCTAGTTTCTAACAAGAGGGAGGACTGGGCTGTCTCTTTCCTAAAAAGAAGGTGATATATGTTGCTTGAATAGGTCTCAGGCCCTCCACAGTTTGTAGAAAGGGGCATTCTGCCACATTTTGTGAACAATTTAAAACATTTTTTTTAATTTCTAGAATTTTCCATTTTAGTATTTAACTGAAATTGAGTAAGGAAAATAGTAAATTATGGTCGTTTGCCACGTTAAAAAAAAATAAAGCTGTTCCTTGTTAGAAACAAATTACAAACTAGGTCCTGGAGGCTCAGACCTGTAATCCTAAATATCCAGGAGACATTTGAGAGTTACCTTTCCAAGTCAGCCTCAGCCGAATAGTCTTTGAAGTCTCTTTATCTCCAATTAACCAGTAAAAAGCCAGAAGTGGAACAGTTACTCAGGAGGTAGAGGGCCAACTTTGAGCAACAAAGCCAAGGGAAAGTTTAAGGCCCTGCATTCAAGTCCTGGAACCAGAACAAAAAATTCAGAAAAGAAAAAAAAAAGATTGCATTTATTAGTTGTAGAAGATTTTGAAGTTACAGAAAAATGCAAAGAATAAAAATCAAAATAATGGCAACAAACTGTCTTTTCTTAAAGGTAACTGTGATCTCAGAAGTTTCTTTGCTTTTCTCTACATGTTAACCATGCTAAATATACCTTCTTAAACATGAGTTTAAATTTGCCTATTTTAAAACTATGTAAACAGAAGTAATCTTAAGTTTTTCTTTTTCAGACTTTTCCTTCAATATTGTTTATGAAATTCATGCATTTTTTGCATTTAACTGTAGCTTATTTTGTTTATATTGCTGTCAAATATTTCTATGGATGAATCTGCTACAGTTGGCTCTGTCTAATTTGGATATTATGGATAGTATTGCTGTCAGATTTTTGTATATGTAACTTGGATTTAAATTCCAAGAAGTACAATGGCTAAGTACTCTAATTGTTAATTTTTTTTTAAAAAGGATAATGATCAATGAAGAAGAAAATGATGAGTAAATTAAGAACTTTTACTTATTGTCAAAGTAATTATGAAATATTAAAAAATTGTACAGAGTAGAATTGAACCTTAAAGTAATTTTTTAAAACACCAACATTTTAGTGTGTAATGACTTAAGCCTGTAATCCTAAATCCTTGAGAGTCAGAGATTGGGAAGATTGTGATATGAGGCCAGTCCAGGCAAAAAGTTTAGGAGACCTTGTCTCAACCAATAAAGAATTGGGTTTGATAGTGTGCACCTATCATCCCAGCTACTTTGGAAATATAAATAGGAGGATGGCAGTCCAAGCTGGCCTAGGCAAAAAGCAATATCCTATACAAAAAATAACAAATGCCAAAGAGCCACAGAATGTGGCTCAAGGGCTAGAGCACCTGCCTAGCAAGCTCAAAGCTGTGGATTCAAATCCTAATACTGCCTAAACAATGTGCAAATAAAGTATCGTTCCTCCCCTCCCCCGCCTGTTTTTGAAGTTTGCCTCATAATTGATGGACTCTTTCACTCAAAGACTAAAAACGTTCCGGCAATCAGCCAAGTTTTATTCCATGACAGTATTTATCATAGAATACTTACTGTTTGTTCTCCTAGATTCATCAGTAAAACAGCTAGGCCAATGGTTTTATTTTGGTTTTGGCCTTTAACTTTTTTTTTGTTTTTTGTTTTTTGGCCAGTCCTGGGGTCAAACTCAGGTCCTGGGCACTGTCCCTGAGCTTTTGTGCTCAAGGCTATAGTGTTCTACCATTTTGATCCACAGCTCCTTTAATTGGAGGTAAGAGTCACGTGGACTTTCCTGCCCAGGCTGGCTTTGAACTATAATTCTCAGATCTCAGTCTCTTGAGCAGCTAGGATTACAGGCATGAGCTACCAACATCTAGTTTGGCCTTTCATGTTATGTTTTATGTTTGTCTTTTTTCCCCCTTGCAATCTGTGGAATCTTTTCAAGATTTTTCTGTATGCCCTCAATTCGTTCTATTTAAAAAAAACATTTTTCAAAACTCAGTCTCAAGAAGACCAAGAATTTTTTTGTTGTTTTGTGGGTATTGGGGCTTGAATTCAGGGCCTCTTTCTTGCTTGGCTCTTTTGCTCAAGGCTGGTGCTCTACCACTTGAGCTATACCGTCATTTCCAGTTAACTGTATATAAGAGTCTCATGGGCTTTTCTGCTAGAGCTGGCTTTGAACCACAATTATCAGATGTTAGCCTATTGAGTAGCTAAGATTATAGACATGTGTTACCAATGCTTAGCTAATACCAAGAATTTTTTGTGTACTCTCATTGGACTTAACAATTGTTATAGTTTGACACACTGGCTTAATCAGATTATGGACACATCATTATCATAATGCATGTTGTTATAACTTGTATTCCTTTTTTTCATTGCTATGATAAAGATCTGGCATAATCTTACTTTAGCTTACAGTTTGCAAGGTTTTTATATAATGATGGTAGGGAGGATATGTAGAGGGCAAAACTGTTCACTTCATGGCAAAAAGCAGAGAGAGAGACCAGAGAATATATAGACTCCAAGGACACGCCCACTGACCTAATCCCTCTGATTAGGCTCTACCTCCTAAAGTTCCATACATCCCAAAATAGCACCATCAGCTGGGGACCAAGCTTCTAATATGAGCAAACTATATAACATTGTGCATCCAAACTACATAACATAGTGCCCTTGTCTCCAAAAGGCTTGTGTCTATCTTACAAATGCAAAATGTCCATAACCAAGAGCGCCCATAGTCTTCACAGTTCTAGTATCATTGATAAGATCAAGTTTAGTAGGGTGAAATGGCTCAGCCTTGCAATCCTAGGCGTTTAGGAGGCAGAGATCAGAAGATTGCAGCTTGAGGCCAGTCTGGGCACAAAAGTTCAAGAGACTTCATCTCACTGAATGGTTGGATACAGAAGTGTACACCTGTTATCCAAGCTACAGGGGAAGCCCAGTAGCTGGATGTAGCAGTACAAGCCTGTCATTTCCACTAACATGGGGAAGCAGAAGTAGGAGAGTCACAGCCCAAGCCAGTGTGGGCATAAAGGAAGAAAGGAGAGATGAGACCAAAACAAGACTAAAATACAGCAAGGCAAATATTAAATTCTGTAGCATCATGTCTGGAAGCTGGGGCAAGTGGTATCTTGATGTGAACTACAGCAGGCTTGGGAAGTCCTACCCCTATGGCCTTGCCATTTACAGCCCACACGACATACTCTTGGGCTTTGCAGCTTTTCTCTGCAGATGTCCCATGTTCTTGGCATCTCCAACATCCTAGCATCTCTATTATGCTTAGGTTTTACCCTGTGCTTAGATATCAGCCTGTTAGGGGAGGTCTTTCATCCAGCCTGGATGTGATCCTCCTACTTCCTTCATCTCCTTAGGAGTTCCTACTTCCTTTACCTCCTGAGGAGTTGGGACCACGGGCATGCAGTGCTTGCTATGCCTGGCTTAATTTTGAGATAGAGTCTCACTAACTTTTCTCCTAGGCTGGCCAGAAACTTTGATCTTTCTTTCTCTGTTCCCTAAGTAGCTGGGATTACAGGTATCACCATACCTCCTCCTCATCTTCCATCCCTTCTTCTTGCTCTTACTTCTCTCAAGTGCTTATTCTTTTTCTTCTTTTTCAGTGATTCTGGTATTTGCACATAGGGCCTTGTATTTGGTAGGCAAGTGTCCTATCACTTGAGCCAGGCTTGCAACTCTTGGCTTCTTTTTTAATGGCGTTAACTCTTCAGAAACCCTGATTTCCTTACCCTCAATTTTAAATGTTCTCTTTTTCTGACTAGACTACATGCTGTTCAAGTCCTTCCACTCTGATTTTTTTTTCTCTCAATGTTCATTAATGCTTAGATAAAAGCATCCAGAATAACCATGTCATGGGTTGCCTTGTATATTCTTCCTCCATATTTATTAATCATCTTTACATTCAGTCTCATGGGAAGTCTGAGGACACAGTCAAAATGTAGACAAATTCTCTGCAGAATGGACACAAATGGCTTCTAGCCCAGTTCTCAATACACTTATCATTTCTTCCTGAAAACTCACGAACCTGGTCTTCACTTTCTGCATTTATATCAGCATGCTGTTTCTCTAAGTTCCAGAATTCTCCACTCAGGCATGCTTATACCATTTTAGGTTTTTGCTAGCTTGCATTACCAAACTTTTGAAAATTCTCCTTAGTTCTGAAGGCCTAAGAACCATGTAGTCAGGTTTAGTTGAACCACAAAGTTCACTTCTCTGGCACCAATTTTCTGGGCTAGTCAGTTTTTCATTGCTATGACAAAATATGTGACATAAACAGTTTACGGGAAGAAAACGTATTTTTCCTCACAGTTTCCAAGGTTCAGTCCATCCTGGAGGTATGTATGTGTGGAAGAGGAGACTGTTCTCATGGCTGACAGGAAACAGGGAGGACACACCGAGTCTCCAGACAAGGACACAGACTCCAATGACCTGCTTCCTTTGATTAGGTTCTACCTCCTAAGTTCCAAGAACCTCCCAGAATAGCACTACCATCTGGGGACCAAGCCTTCAGTACATGCATCTTTTAAAGGAACATTTCATATCAAATTGTAACATCAGCTGGGTATGCATGGCTCATGCCTGTAATCTTAGCCACTTAGGTGGTTGAGACTTGAAGATCATGATTTAAAGCCAGACCAGGCAGGAAAGTCTATGAGACTTGTATCTCCAGTTAACCACCAGAAAAATGGTAGAGCCTTGAGCAAAAGAGCTCAGGGAAAGTGCTCAGGCCCTGAATTCAAGCCCTATGAATGACAAAAAAAAGTCATAATGCTAATATTGCAGAAACATGTGTATCCTGGCACTTTATCCCTTCAAATTCTATCTTTGGAAAGCAAGGCTATTTTCTTATATATTCATACTACCAAACTATAATATTATATTGTAGTATAACCCATATTCACAGTTCACCAGTGGCATCAATAATGCATAAATCATTTGCATTTCTAATGCAAGAACAAATCCGTAGCCACATTTCCTTAGTTTCCTTAAGCCTAGAATACTTCCTTAGCCTTGCTTTATTTTTCAAGGCTTTAATATTTTAAAATATTTATACCACAGCTAACATCAGACTTAATGGTGAGAAACCTTCTAAGTGGTGAGAAGCTTTTAAGATCAGGGAAAGGCAAAGACGCGCCCATCCTCTTACCTCTGCTTTTCAGTTTATACTGACAATTCTAGTTAAGGTGGTAAGAATGACTATGCTGACTAAATAACATCTCTGAGCCAGGTGTGATGTCTCCCAGTTATAATTCCAACGTTCAGGAAGCTGGGATCCAAGGATTAAGTGTTCAAGGATAGTATGGGCTACATATAGCACAACCATGGCAAAAAGGCAAATATGCATCTAATTCTCTAATTGATGACTTAAAAATCAATGCATCTCTTAACAACCTCTTGATGTGAGAATCTTCACACTCTGGAGTAAATGTGCAGACCTATTTCAGAAACAGTAGCATTCTGAAAGCAAAGAAAGGGAGATACTTTAGGGTCAAAATTATTGAAGCTTCTTTGATGAACTCAGATGATCCTCACAAGGATGTGGTGGCAGAATGTTTCCCAGGATGACCTTCCCTCCAAAGTATAGACAGCATTAAGAAAGGAAGTGTGTGGATATGAAATCTAGCATCAATACTTAGCTTACATTGGGCTGAAAACTCTTCCTGAACCAACTACTGCTGTCTGAGCTGCCGCGGACCGGCTCTGTCGGGACGACGGAGGATACCTAGGGGAGGAACCTGGAATAGGGGGGGAGATGGCAAACAGACAACTCACACACATTAGGAGTGGATGCTGAGTGCGATTTAATGCAGAGGATAACAAACTTTTATAGCAAAAATCTCCAGGAGAAAGGGCAAAAGGTTACACAATCTTGCTGCATGGCTTCATTCTTGGGTGGTCACCAGTTGGTCGCCTGATAGGCACTTGTTTCCGGCTTATCTCTAAGAAATACAATGGGTTTCGATGTTTGTCACCAATTAACCATTACCTATTTTTATAGAGGCCTTAACTGTCCCATAAGATCTTTCCTGTTTCTTCTTTAATAGTAAGTGCCATGGAGGCCTAGATCTAACAAGTCTCTTAGTAAACAAAAGAGAGTAACAGGAAGTTTTTTCTCCTAAGTAGTTATCTCAGCAATTGCCATACATTCTTTCTGTTCTAGCCGAGCCTACAGCTTCTTGTAAATCTCTTACAAACAATTCCTTCTGCTGAAGTGACTTCATGAAACCCCCGATACTTTTATATTTACTTATATTTGTCTACTAGCCTCCATAAGAGGGGCTTTCAGGGTAGCACTTAACTCTGGTGAGTTAGTCATATTTTTAAGACACTCATCAAATGTTGGAGTCGTCAACACTCTTAAGAAAGAGCTTTGAATAAGGGAACATTGACAATGAGTAAGTACAATGAACAGCAGAAACAGTAAAAGATTAATAGGCACTCTTATACAGTGAAGAAAAGAAAAGCAGAAACACATCTTTCCCAGGGGCTTGCCAGCCTTTCCAGGAGGTAGGCCTCTTTGAAGCCCCATTCTCTGAGGTAGACTTTGGTGAAGTCCCATTCTCAGAGATAGGTCTCTGTGAAGCCTCCATTCTCAGGTCTGAAAGCTGGTTTCCCATGCTAAGCAGACTCCACCGGCGTAGGCGTGGCACTGAGCAATCCAGGGTTCTACCAACATGAGCTTGGAACACATAATTTGAGAAACTGAGTCTTCTTACATTGGGACTGTTGTCCCAGTGACAAGATGGTGCAATCAGTTGTAGTAACTGATACATTGGTTCAGAAAAGAATACACTATTAGACTGATCATTCTCCTCTTTCTCCACAAAGCATTTGGAACATAATTTGTTCCATTGGTACTCACTAAGCCTACCTGCAGGCTTGGACAATTCATAATTATAGATACAGACTTCAAATAGGGCTGTCAGATTTACATTATGAATAATTTTAAAAATCTAGGTATATTCTATGTATTTTTTTTATCAGAACTTTTTTTTTTTTGGGTCCGGTCGTGGGGCCTGAACTCTGGGCCTGGGCGCTGTTCCTCAGCTCTTCAGCTCAAGGCTAGCGCTCTACCACTTGAGCCACAGTGCCACTTCCGGCTTTTTTCTTATGTAGTGATGAGGAATCGAACCCAGGGCCTCAGGCATGCAATGCAAGCGCTCTACCACTGAGCCACCTTCCCAGCTCCTTTATCAGAACTTTATCTCAAGGTAAAGTTAGTGAGTTCTTTGAGCATTTTGTTAGAAGAAATCTCAAATAGGGCTCATACCAGTTAACAAATCAAAGTAGGTCATAAATAGTATTTTCTCAGTAATCTTCTGTATATGTGCCTACCACTGTTAAGGCACCCAATGCTTACTATGATCATTGATTTTATTATGAGTTTTCCACAACTTTTTATGAGCTATTTTAAGACAGGCAACATGGGTTTTCTCTACATTTGCATCCCAAAGCTCAAAATAATGTCTGAGATAAGTATTTGTTGGAAGCTTGGGCAAATTAATTCTGGTTTCAATGAATTGGGTAAATGGTTCTTCCATCCAGCAGAGGGCAGTTGTGCACACAGAACTGCAGAAAGCAAGTCGTATTTTAAGCTGAGCCAAGCAGGCCTTTGAAAAAATTGGCACCTGCTGCTCTGTACTCAACAGCCCTTTTGCTCCCCTCCACCATGCCCCAAGTCTGTGCGGATACAGGCAGAATCAAGATCAGAGAGCCAGTGTAAATTATTTTTACTGCTCTATTGAAAAACTCACTCAAAAATCCCATTTCATCCCTTAGAAATGCACAATTCTCTTAATGTGAGAACATTTGAAAAACAGATCCATTAAGGTGAATCTTTTTTAAACATTAGCAGATAATCTGATGCTTTTATAGAGAATTTGGAATATTCTAGCCATTGCCATACACCTTTAATAAATTCCATAAATATTATCTTTAAAAATTATTTCCATATGATTTTGTGGGTCATATTACATACTAACCTGTCTCTCAGGAAAATAAAACCAAAACAAGTTTGCAGATGAGGAAGACATGATTATTTCTTTTGAGTGTCTTTCTCATTAGGGCAAAGAAATTCTTATGAGCTATAGTAATTTTATGAATATAAAAGGTAGTATTCCTGTATGGTTGGACCTCTATAAGGTATTCTATAAAACCAGGCCAGGTGTGTTTACACATACCTGTCAGTATGTCTACACAAAGATTACATATGAATATTCATGATGGAATTATTCATAATAGCCAAACAGCAAAAACAATCCAAATGTATATGAGCTGATAACTGAATAAAGAAATGCGTATAGTCATACAATGGACTTACTAGTTAAGCCTAAAAATAGACTGAAGTTCTGATTCACTGGGACAATATGGATGGACATGGAGAGAGACAGATAATTGATTAGTGGTTGTCAGAGACTGTGGGGGAAGGGAAGATAGTGAATGATTGCTAGTGGATATGGATTTCTTTTAGTGGTGATGAAAAATATTCTGAAATTAGGTAGTGCTCCTACTTGGAAAACATAGTGACTATACCAAAAGCCACTGATGTGTATATTTAAAGGAACATATTATATAGTAGGTGGGTTGGATCTCAAAAATGTAGTCAAAAAAGTTAATTGTTTTTGGATGCGGTATTGATCATGGGGCTTGAATTCAGGGCCTGGGCACTCTGTCGGAGCTTTTTCACTCAAGGCCAACACTCTACCACTTGAGCCACAATATCACTTCTGGTTTTCTGGTAGTTAATTGGAGATTCTTATCTCACTGACTTTCCTACCAGGGCTGGCTTCAAACTGCAATCTTCAGATGTCAGCCTCCTGAGTAGCTAGGATTACAGGTGTTAGCCATTAGTACCTGGCTCAAAAACATTAATTTTTAAAATCTTGAAGGTATGTATCCTTTTACCTAAAACCATGATAAAATAGTACAAAAACCCCAAGATTTTAGCATGTCTTTATCCATAGGGTTGTTTCTCACCAGTTTGAAAAGAAGCCTGCTTTTATTATTGCTGCTAACCAAATAATGTGGGTGGTTTGTTATTTGTTTTTGGTTTTGTTTTGTTTTTTGCTATATCACAAAGTTTGGAGCACACACACATACATATATCACAATGAAAGGTCTATGTAAAACTACTTCATGCTGCTAAAAAGTTAAAAACTAATTTCATGCACAATTCACATATTCAATTGATCAGAATAAATAAGTGTATTTTACTTTTACACCAAGGTATAAAGTGAGTGTTAACATAGCTCCTACCTTATTGAGTAGAGACTATACCATTTCTATGCACACATGGATAAATATGAAAAAAAAAAAAACCTCAGAGCCTAGCACAAAGTAAGCCCCCAATAAATACTTTGAGTTAATGCATGAGCAACTGAATAAATTAACTGCAGTGTAATTTGTGAGAGAGAAAAGAGGGGGAGGAAAGAAACAAAACACTCATTAGCAGGAACATAGAAAGCATTTCTATTCATTGTAATGCTACAGAATCATGAAATGAGAAAGAAATTTTTTTATTGTATTCACTCACATAGAAGGATGTTATGATATTCTGAAACTTAGAAATAAAAAGAACTACCAGATCTCCACATATCCATTTTCAACTTAAACAATTATTAATATTCTTCAATTCTTATTTATCTCTTTTACTTTTGTTTATGTTTATATGTGTGGAGTAAATTATATATATTCATACACATAACATGGTAAAATTTTTGTTAAAGAGTAATAAAAGCTTTGTGTGTATGTACTCTTTGTACAACATCTGGATGAATACGCTGAGTATCCTCAGTATTGGAGAAAGGCAAGTAAGTATAGGTAGGTAAGTTTTAATTTTTCACTTTCTATTTTTGGATTATTGAAATTATTTTTCTTTGTGTAGTACTTAAACTTGTACTCTGCTTCCCATTCTCCCTTTACTTTTTACTCAAGGCTGGCTCTCTACCACTCAAGCCACACTTCTATTTCTGTCTTTTTGCTAGTCAATTGGAGATAATAATCTCAAGGGCATTCCTTCTTGGCCTAGCTTCAAACATGGTCTTCAACTGAGATCCTCAGATCTCAGCCTCCTGAACAGCTAGGATTACAGGTGTGAGCCTGTAATCCAGAGCCTGGCTTGGAATCTTTTTTTTAGAATATCATATTCTACTTTTGCAACTATAGAAAATCAAAACATTGCTTCTACTCTCTGAGAATTATGTTGATATAAGACATGTTAACAGAAGAAAAGTCCTTCTTAAATTTTTTTTTACATGTAGAAGTCTGCACAAGAAAATGAGGACCCAGAGAAATTCCAAAACCCAAATATTTATATATGGTATATTGAATTATGAAGTAACTAAAACATTTGGGAAGGAAAAGGAAATGTTATTATTTATTTATCTATTTATTTTTGTTGATCATGGGGCCTGAACTCTGGGCCTGGGCGCTGTCCCTCAGCTCTTCAGCTCAAGGCTAGCGCTCTACCACTTGATCCATAGCACTACTTCCAGCTTTTTCTGCTGAGGAATTGAATCCAGGCCCTTATGCATGCAAGGTAAGCACTCTACCACTGAGCCACCTTCCCAGCCCGGAAATGTAATAAGATTTGACTGTATATATTTTTCTTGGCCTGGGATCCCTGTCTCTGGTGATAAAAATGTTTCTTTTATCCTCGTATAGGGAGAAAAAAAAGCCAAGTGTCCATTTTATATGTGTTCATTTTGATAGTGTTTTTAATTAATTAATGACATCAATGGAGTTGAACTTAGTGCCTTGCACTTGCTAGACAAGTTAATCCACTAGACCACTAGCTAGACCACTTAATCCACGTTTACAGTCCTTCTTGCTCCAGTTATATTTCAGATATGGTCTCATATACTTTTTCCCATTAGCCTGGACCATTATTCTTCTCCTTAAGCCATCGGTGTAGCCAGGATCACAGATACGCATCAATATACTCAGCAACTTTTTTAAAAATCTGAGATAGAGTTTTGCTAATTTTTTGCCTGAGCTGGACTCAAACTATGACTCTTCCCATTTCTGCCTCCCAAGTAGCTGGGATTACAGATACAGCCTTTAAGTGCTGTTAGCTCAAAATAACCTGTATGCCAAAGAAGTATATTCTGGGGTAGCCTATTTTGCTTTCCTGCATAGCTAAAATTTTTTAAATAAAAGCATACAAAAAGCTTAGTAAAACTAGCACAGTCACTGCTATTAACTTTAGTGTCCAGAGGAGATATTTCAAAGGAGATATTACTTTTATAATCTTTTCATTTTTCTTTTTTTTTTTTTTGGGTCCGGTCGTGGGGCCTGAACTCTGGGCCTGGATGCTGTCCCTCAGCTCTTCAGGTCAAGGCTAGTGCTCTACCACTTGAGCCACAACGCCACTTCTGGTTTTTTCTTTTTGCTTATGTGGTGCTGAGGAATCGAACCCAGGGCCTCATGCATGCAAGGCAAGCGCTCTACCACTGAGCCACCTTCTCAGCCCCTCATTTTTCTTTTATATCAGAGATCAACACGCCATCAATCTAGTTTGAGTATTTATGCCATTAATGTAACCATATGTAGAAAACTTACAACATTGCCAAAAAAGAGAATAATACCAATCCATGACAGCAGGGCCTCAACAAAATTATGAGTAAGATTGGAAGTTGTTAATAATTGATTTGGTCAATGCAGGGTGAGTTGACAGAAGAAGATGAAGAGGCCAAATCCTCTGGGCTGCATTTGGTATAGACTGGGAGGTGAACTCAGGTTCTGCTTTCTCCCTAGAGACTGGTCAACTTATTGCTCACACAGAGCACATTGTATCACAGAGGCCCTGACAAATACTAATTCTTTGTTGTCTCTCTCTTGTGAATACAGAACAATTTTTGAGCTAAGAAGAAATTGAAGGAGTGCTTATTAAGAGCTGAATCATGTCCTACATTCATAAATTAAACCTCTCAGGTACAATATGACTATTTAGAGACAGGGACTTTGAAGAGGTGGTTAAGTTTAAATAAGATCAGAAGGAAGGGACCTTAATTATATATGCAAATCAATTTGAAAACCGGTGATACTCCTTACTGGTTTATTGAGATTGTCCTCTATATTCAAGCAGAATTGATAAAGCTGTTATATTTTACCAATCTTAGTAATTTTAACCTATAGATGATATATGATATGTATGATACATGACAGAGATCAACACATACTAATGAATTATACACCTACTTACTGGATGTATACATATTAATTCTCAAATTTCTCTTAGGTTGTTATCCAAGATAACAGAATAAATGTGACTTAATAATCATACACAAATTTTATACTATATGTGAAATAAATATGTTTTTGTGGAGGAGGGGAGAAAAAAGGTACTAGGGCTTGAATTCAGGCTTTCTTCTAGCTAGCTAAGTGTCCTTTCTCTAAGTAATTAATCATAACTGCATAAGACTTTTGACAGACTTTTTAACCTCTGGGTTTTTTTCCCTATCTATAAGAATGAACTTTACAACTTTGGAGGGTAGATGGGAGGAAAGTATGAGAAAAACGAGGGAAGGGATAACGTTTGACAAGAAATGTGCTCATTATCTTAATTGTAAATCCTTTGTACATCACCTTGACAATAAAATTAAATTAAAAAAGAAGAAAACATCACTATTTGTATGCTACTTGTGTTTTCCCCTCAGATGTACTCAAACAGTTGAGAACCATAGGACAAAATAATCTCTAGGTAGAAATAAACTATGCTAATACATTTTTTAAATGATCTTTATGACTCCTTCAAGTTGTGACAGTTCCTCATTTGTCTGTCACAACTCACAATGTGAGCTGCCTGGCATGCTAGGATATTCCAAATAGGAGATCCATGAGCCAGAACCGGAGAATGGCAGTGCCACGGAAAATTCTCCAAACATATTAACTCCTCTGGGAAAGGTGTGCTGATGAGTTAGTAAATTCATGGGGATGTCACAAACTCCAGGTGAATCTAGGTCAGCAGGTCAACAGTACTCTAGGAGGGAGTGTGATTCTGAGAGCCATGGATATAGCAATAGTGGGCAATAGTGGATCTTAGTGTCAGGCAGGTTTCCAGTCTCATAAACTGGAGAGGACTCAAGGCAGAGAATTGCAAGGAATACTAAAACTCCTGGAAGGAAGAGAGTGGAACAAACTCAGTGAAGGAAATGTGAAAAATACTATCCTAAGCTGGCATTCAGGGACAAAGTTTACTTCCAGTGGGTAAGTTGCATAGAGGCCAAGAATGATGGTAGAAGGAAGGTAGATTGCTTTTCAGTGTTTACTCACAACATCTAGGGCTCTCTTCATTTCTGGTAAGCCATTTATGAAAATGTGAGTTTAGTATTTCTTGTCAAACTGAGTTCTCATGGGTTTCAGAAATGAGCAGGATTGATTCTGTAAGGCTAGACTATGAGCATGTACTGACTGGCACTTGGACATGAAAAGGAAGCAAATTTTTTCAAGTCCATTTCAGAGATGGAAACCAAGGAAGACGGAATAGAAGTCATAAGAGATAGACTCTTTACTACAGAGGACTTGTATTAATTAGAATTGTCCCTAAAAGAATCTATTTCCACTTGAGTATTGAATTAGAATTGTCTGAAGACCAGTAAGAGGAACACGAGAGAATGTCTATGTTGAGTGACAAATAAAGGTAGAAAATCAGAAAAAGATAAGTCAACTGTATTCTCTTTTTTTTGCCATTTAACAAAGTATTTTATGAATATAATGCATCTTGATCTCTGTCACTTTCAAAAATTTCACCCCCCTTAGGCCCACTCCTTCCCTTGATTTTCTTAATTTGGTGGCATGTACAATGAATTCTTGACTGTGTTCTCCCTGCCTTCCCTATTCCCTTGGCCCTATCCTCCTCTTGTGAGTGCCAATGCTTATTTCCCAGTGCTTATTTTGTTAGGCTGTGACTTTATCTTTCTAAAGAATTATACTATTTGAGTTCTCCATGGAGTCTATTATATATACTTCAGTTAATTCATTTGTAGCCACTGCATATTGTATTTTTAATTTTTACCCCAGTCTAGTTCTTTTTATTCAACGAATCAACTAATCCTCTGAGGATGAACCAGGAATAGGCAAAAAAAAAAAAAATGCTTTTGCTGTTAACAAGAATACAAATATAAAAATGTAATTCACTCATTTGGGGGTTTTTTGTTTGTTTTTTGCTGAAAACACTTTCTTTCCAAGATCAAATTTTACGATAGGACATTTACATATGTTTATTAAAAATGCAGCAGTTGAATGTATAGTTCAGAGGCTTCCTTGAGTTTGGGCCTTCTATCACTGGTGAGCTGGTGTCTTCAAAAGACTCTCTAGCCCATCTGTCCCATGATAACTTGGCTTTTGCTTGGCCCATTTTCAATTTCTTTCTTTCTTTCTTTCTTTCTTTCTTTCTTTCTTTCTTTCTTTCTTTCTTTCTTTCTTTCTTTCTTTCTTTCTTTCTTTCTTTCTTTCTTTCTTTCTTTCTTCCTTTCTTTCTTTCTTTCTTTTTTCTTTTGTCAGTCGTGGAGCCTAAACTCTAGGCCTGGGCACTGTCCTTCAGCTCTTGAGCCTAAGGCTAGTGCTTTATCACTTGAGCCCAATGCCACTTCTGACTTTTTCTGCTTATGTGGAATCAAACCCAGGGCCTCATGCATGCAAAGCAAGTTCTCTACCACTGAGTCACCTTCCTAGCCCCTCCCCCCCAATTTTCAGTTTCTTCAAACACCTTCCAGTAGTTTGCCTTCTTCTTTGTTCAGTTCCTACAATTATGATTTTTAAATTTTTTGCTACATGTCTTAGTGATCTGATACCCCATATTTTATATATATATATATATATATATATATATATATATATATCTTATTATTTATGAGATATGATGCTAGGGACTAAATCCAGGGCCCTGCATAGATAAGCACTCTACCACTGAGCTACATCCTCAGCCTACTTGATCTCAGCCCAAGCTGAAAATCTCCCTAGATACAATTCTAATGTTCATATTCTGCCCCTCAGAGTATTATCTAATGGGACTCTGCCTGTGTCCCCTGTGGTATATGAGACAAGTCTGTTTTCCATTCAGCCTTACTGCTGAGAGAGCAAAATTGGAAATAGTTCTCCATTATCATGCTCTCCTTTTGTGCAGATTGTAAATGAGGCAGGAAGGGACCTGAGCTAACTATGCTTCCGAAGCTACATTTTTCAAGAAGGAGTATTTAAGGGCAAAAAATTAAATTAGAGGCATAGAGAGAAGAAAATGAGATGAGGCTATTTTTGAGCAGTGTCTGGGGAAAGGAGATGACTGTCATAAGTTTGAGTTCCCAGAAGCAGGCCTTGTGTCAGGGCTTCATAGGCAAGTGATTTATTGAAGAAGTGCTTCCAGACAAACTCACAAGGGAATAGGAGGTGGAGGAGAGAGAAAGAAGCTAAGCAAAATTAGGAATTTAGTACTATGCTAAGTGATCATTGCTGTAGATCACAAACCTGTGAGTCCCACAGTGATTTGTTATCTGACATATTTTTAATGTCAGAAGACACAAGTGGCTGGTTCTCCATTCAGTCTCACAGTGCCATCTGAAGCTACATCCTTCCCTGAGGCTGAGTTTTCGTCTAAGTTCATGTGGTAGATGGCAGAATTTCCTCACAGCTGCAGGACTTGCTTCTTCATGGTATATAACAGAACACCTCTTTAATCTCTGGAAATTCATGAGCCAACTTAAAATTTTTACCTAGTTAGCTGGGTACCGTGGGCTACATATGTGATTTTATTAGCTGCTTTGGAGGCTGGCATTGGAAGAATAGCAATTTAAGGTTAGTCTGGGAAAAAAGTTACAAATAAAAACTCATAAAGCAATAAAAATCTGGACCCGATGGCATGTGCTTACCAATACAGCTATATGAAAAGCAAAAGTACTAAGATCACTTCCAGACCAGTGGGCATAACTGCAACATCCTACTTTTAAAAAATAACAAAACCAAAAAAGGACTCAGGTGTGACTCAAGTGGTAGAGCATCAACTAGCAAACACACACAAAAAAATTCACCTAATTTGGATCAGGGTCATCCTGGATAATCCTCCCCCCAGCTTTTTTTTTTTTTTTTTGGTTGGTTGTGGGTCTTGAACTCTGGGCCTGGGTGCTGTCCCTGAGCTCTTCAGCTTAAGGTACGTGCTCTACCACTTGCGCCACAAAACCACTTCTGGTTTTCTGATGGCTAAGTGGAGATAAGGGTCTCATGGACTTTCCTGCCCAGGCTGGCTTTAAACCATAATCTCAGCCTCTTGAGTATCTAGGATTACAGGCATTGAGCCACTGGTACCAGCTTCACTCCAACTATTTTATGAATCAGTTTTTATGATTAATGACTTTAGTTATATCTGCAAATCCTCTCACCTTTTCCAAATAATGTAACATAATTATGAGAGTGCTATTCCATTATAACAGGGGAATGATAGAGACCATTAGTTGCCATCTTAGTATTTACTCTACCACAGGTATATCATGAGCCTCACTCAGCATGACCCCATAGGAAGTTTGAGTGTAGAAATGACACCGCAGAAATTATGGAAACTTGAGTTAAGGTAGCTTGACTTCCATATCAGCACTTGCTGGTTAAAAAAGTTCAGGCACTTTGCTCTCTAAAGCCATAATCAGAGGATCTAAAAGTTCTCAGACAGTTGTACAAAGTTACAAGTGTAAGTTATTTCTAAAAGACAGAAGAGCACACCTTCTTGGCTGGGATTGGTTGCATGACAGTTTTAAGCCAGCTCAGGAAAATAGTTTGCGAAAACCCTTTCTCAAGCAGTAGCTGGATACGGTGGTATGTACCTATAATCTCAGCAATTTGGGAGGCTCTGACCAGGAGCATTGTGGTTCCAGGCTAGTCCAAGCAAAAAAAAAGTTAATGAGACTCCATCTCAATGGAAGAAGATGCGTATGGTGATGTGCATCTGTCATCTCAGTTATGGTAGGAAGATGAAATAGGAGAATTCCTCCTCAGGTGTGGGTATGGAAAAAAAATGAGATCCATCTCAAAATAAGCAGCATGAAAAAAGGGGGGAAAGAGGCTCAGTGGTAAAGGTCTGCTTAGAGAAAGAAGACCCTGAATCCAAAGCCCAGTAACACCAAACAACAAAACAAACATACAAATAAGCAAACAAAATAACCCCCTCAAAGAACATAAAAGATAGAGGTAGAAGACACTGAAAGATAGAAGGTATTATAGGGGACCCAAGTAAAGTACCAACAATAGCAACTAGCCATTCATTCTCCCAGATCTACTGGAATCTCACGTTAAGTTCACTCCATCCTGTCAAGGCTCCTCCCAGGTTTGTCACATTTGATTTGTCACATTTTGCAGGGAGGAAAACTTATCAGAGGGATGTTGGTGCGATCAGCTAAAACTTCCATTACAGAAGTTGGTCTTGAGGGCATAACTGATCCTCCTTCATAAAGCTTTTCTTGTGCTATCCCTCTAGTTTTTCTCACCCTCATCTGCCGGTTTACCAGGTGATCTGAGGCCCTGGCCACCAGGCTCTTATATGTCATTTCTGCTATAATTGTGCATTTAGAGCTACAAGTGGGCACAAGAACACAGGAAGTATCCTTGTGGGTCCTTTGAGGCCTCAAGACACTTTTCTCTGTGCCCTGTTTTGCAGCAGTATACTCTATCTCATGATGAGCAGAGTCAGTTGCTCCTTTCTTTCCTTTTCCTTTTCCTTGGCATGGAGAAAACTGTATGACCAGGTGACAGCTATAGCTTAACACTAATTAAGACTCATGTAATGTCCTCATAATGCCTAAACTTGTAGAGATAGGAGGGATATGTTCCCCAGGTGAGCCACTAGAAGTGTCAGTAGCACTACTTGAATTTCTTCTTCTTGGCTTTTGGGCTCTTGTGCTATTTCTCTGTGTCGAGGGGCATAGCACCTTGTAATGTCCATCAGTTTCAAGTACATAGCCCTTTCTGAAGGACTGTGGCCTGATCTTTCAGGATGCTGTCTTTAAACTCATAAGACAATCTTTGAGAGTATTCCAATTCTCTCTCAGACTAGTCATGCCTGAATTATGCAGTCTCTGGAATGACCAATGAACTTATGGCTATGGGTTCATACTATAGACTCATGCCTGTAATCCTAGCTACTCAGGGGGCTGAGATCTGACAATTGCAGTTTGAAGCCAGTCCAAGCAGGAAAGTCCATGAGAGTCTTATCTCCAATTAATTACCAGAAAGCCAGAAGTGCAGTATGGCTCAAATGATAAGAGTGTTAGCCTTGAGCAAAAAAGCTCAGAGACAGTGTCCAGGTCCTGAATACAAGCACTAGAATCTGCAAAAAAAAATCCTCCATCAGATTAATAGGCCCATTACCTTAAAACTTGGCCTCCCATAAAGTCTCATGACAGGAATAAAATGTAGGCAAATTCTTTGTCGCAATGTAACTACCTTAGTCTCTCTTCTAATTGCCCAAAGAGTCATTTTTCTTATCTGAAACCTGGCCTTTGCTATCTCTATTTCTGTTGGCTTTCTATTCTTCTGAGCTCCCACCAGAATCACTCACCAAACTCTGCCTACAGCTTTGTAGGGCTTCTCTGATCTGCTTCACCAAACTCTTGCACCAAATTCCTCTTGCAAACCAGTACCAAAGTCTTCAGAATCATATGTGCAGATTTAGTCACAGCATGGTCTTAGGTACCAATTTTCAGTATTAGTTATGTTTGTATAGATGAGACCAAAACTCCAGTAGAAACAACTTAGAGGAGGAAAGATTTATTTTGGCTCAGAGTTTTAGTGCTGTCAATCCATCATGGTGAGGAAAGCATGGTATGGGATACCAATTTACCTCATTCATAACAGACAAGAAACAGAGCGAAAGGAGAATATGAGAAGGGGCCAAGGCAAGATATAACCCCCAAGGACACATCCTGTATAACCTGCTTCCTCTGGCTGGGTCTAAAGTTTCTACCACCAAACAAATATTGTGACCAATTGGGGACCAAATGTTTGACATAGAGCCTGTTGGGGACACTTTATATTCAAACCATAACAGCCACAGTGAGACTTGTCCTTTGTTATTTAGCCAGGTGCTCAGGAGGGGATGAAGCTGCTGAATTCTAGGAGAACAAACATTGTCTGAATAACACAGTGCACCTGCCTCTTTTTGTTTGTGTATTTTATCGTTAATGTAAAGGTGATACACAGAGGGGTTACAGTTACATGTCAAGTAATGAATATTTTTCTTTTTGAACAGTGTCACCTCTTCCCTTCTTCTCTCTCAGTTTTCCCCTCCTGATCCCCCTCCCTCACAAAGTTGTGTAGTTCATTTTCAACATAGTGTCTAGTGAGTATCACTGCTGCATTTGTTCACCCCATGTCCCACTATTTTTGTGTTCCCCTTTACCCTCCTCAAAACAGATAAACTTACATACAAGACAAAACTTACAGAAATAAAAAACAGTGACAAAGGGGCTGGGAAGGTGGCTCAGTGGTAGAGCGCTTGCCTTGCATGCAAGAGGCCCTGGGTTCGATTCCTTAGCACCACATAAGCAGGAAAAAAAAAAAGCCAGAAGTGGCACTGTGGCTCAAGTGGTAGATTGCTGGCCTTGAGCTGAAGAGCTGAGGGACAGTGCCCAGGCCCAGAGTTCAGGCCCCACGACTGGACCCGCCCCCCCAAAACAAAAAACAGTGACAAAGGAGAAACAAACAAAACAACAACAAAACCCCCCAAAGCAAAATAACCTCGTTTCCATTTCTTCGAGTTCATTTCAATAAACATCATTTTATATGATTATATGCATGTAGTTATTGAGCCTTTGTGATCCTTTCCTTAGAATATCCTCCTTTGGTTTCACCATATGAATGTTCTAGAGTACTGTCTGATTTATCATGTCCAAGTTTATTTTTCTGTCTTTTGCCATCTATTGTGTTTACTTGTAGATTAATAGGCACTGCACCTCTTTTGAAGCCTCTATGTCATCTTCCAGGGAGGGGTGGAACTCCTGTAGTCCAGAAGTTCAAGGATCTCAAGTGCATCTACCAGAAGTTGTTCTCCAAAGTCTCAGGCTCGTAGTCCCTCCTCACTAGGCCCTATCTCTAATCTACAAGATATGATGAGGCTAAAAATGGTGCCTTTTCTGAAGTTGTACTACTGTTAAAACAAACAATGCATTTGTCCTTATCACACTAATGCCTCTGGTTTCTGGGTGTGAATGTGTCTTCAAATGGTGCTCAGGAAACTTGTTGACTTTTATATTTAAGCACACCATTTTCTTTTCAGTGAATCAGTGATGCCCAGGAATAACCCACCAGTTCCACAGTCTTCATAATAATTTTTCTCATCCTTCTCAAACAACAGAGAAATCACAAAAGTCAGTGCATTTCCTTCTGCTGTGTTCAATCCTAATTCAACAAATGGAAGTTGCAGTGGTTGCAATGATATGGTAGGGAGTGTCTTCTTTTCCACTTAACCACTAGTAAGGGAGTCCTATCTGTCTGGCAAGTGATCAAATATCAGCCCCTTATCTTAAAGTCAGTTTCCATATGGCCCTTTTCAGACCCTACTGCCTTAGGTTCAATTTCCATTAAAGCAGACTGAGACAAGGAATTGTAAGCTAGTGACCTGATAAAGTGTACCAGGAAAAACTTATCAGGAAATGGGGAAGCAGGGAGGAATAGGAGAAGTGAAACAAATGTGCAATTCTAAAGTCTCAGCTTCACCACATCTGTATTGGCAATTCTGGGTGTAAATTTTCCCAAAGGTAGATTCATATAAGATAAAGGAGATGGGCCTTCACATGCATGAATGTGCACATGCACATGTGCACATCATCTGATGTATATAATATGTAGTTGCATTGTGTGCTACATATATGTATATATGTGCACACATTCCTGTTCAAATGAGATTACATAGTTACTTGGAGGATACCTTAGTACAACCAAGAATACTTGGTGGAAATGTGGTTATGAATGATAGACAGAAGACTCCTGGGTCTCTGGTTTTTCCTCCGTTAGAGTTGGGCTGGAAGTATTGAGTTGTACCTACCACACAGTGCTTCATTATGATCATGGAGAAGACAACTTAATCACAGTATCTGATAAATTATTGTTAACTCTTGAAAGGGCAATCACTACGACCACCTGCAAGCATTTATTTACTGTGACATACTCTGTGTGTGTGTGTGTGTGTGTGTTGCAGATGAAAGGAGCTTAAAGGCTGCTTCCTCTACAAAGCTTTTACTGCTCTCTTCAGCTATTTTTTCCTGCACTTTCTACCTCTTCTATAGCATTTATTACTCTATATATTATATTGCAATATCTACTATTTCTCTAACTCAAGTGTCAGAATGTTGGATGTAGAACTTATGCATCATTTATCTTGGGTTCTGTCGCTGGTATTAAGATTGACATGTAAATACCTTTTACTAAATGGATGAATAAATAAGTGTCAAAACCTTCCTATGGATTTGAGGTGATAAATTATGTGCTCATGAAAAGTAATTGCAATATCACAAGTTCAAGTCCCCAGTATATTTAGAATAATAATGGAATGCTTTGTAGTTATACCATCAAATATAGACAGAATAGAAAAAATAAGGATAACATTTCAGAATGATGCATGAATGAATTGAGCATCAACTGCCCTCAAGATACTGTATCAGGGTTCGAGGATGCAAGTGTAAATAAGACTGATAAAGTACTGCCCCTCATGTATATACAAAAGAAGTAAAGACAAAATTATAAGATAAAAATTATACTTTTACAAAGAAAAAGTATACTGAAAAGTCTGTTTTATATTAGAATGATCTAATTTGGGGGACCTCTGTTGATATGACATTTGGGCAGAGACCTGTAGAGTGAGTTGAATAATTTTCTGTAACTGGTATAAGAAATGACCACAAATATGATGGCTTAAAATAATAGAATTTCTTCTCTCACAATTTTGAAGTTTAAGATCAAGGTGTTGGTAGATGAGCTTTCTCTAAAGACCCAAGAAGAAAATCTTTCCATGCTTCACTCAGCTACTGAAAAATGTCATTATCCTTTGACTCTGTAGAGACTAAAACTGAAAAGCAACTCAGAGGAAGCAAATATTGCAAGGAAGAAATGAGAACTTTATAATTATTACCCTAAGAGAAATCAGAGAAGATTCTCCATCTATAAAACAGTAACAGGGTCCTATAAAAACAGTATCAGAGATAAGAAAGAATATTTAGAAACTAAATATGCATAATAACTATCTAGAAGTTAGAAAATAGAATCAAGAAAATCTCCTAAACTATACAACATAAAGATAAAACATGGCATAATTAATCTGATCTAATCTAAAGAAGTTTCAGGGCTGGGAAGTTGGTTCAGTGATAGAGCGCTTGCCCTGCATGCATGAGGCCCTGGGTTCGATTCCTCAGCACCACATAAGCAGGAAAAAAAAAGCTGGAAGTAGCGCTGTGGCTCAAGTGGTAGAGTGCTAGCCTTGAGCTGAAGAGCTGAGGGACAGTGCCCAGGCCCAGAGTTCAGGCCCACGACCCCAAAAAAAAAGAAAAGAAAAAGAAGTTTCAGAAAGAAAATAAAATTTGAATTAACTCTCAAGATTGAACCCATTTTCTGAATCCCCAGGAAAAAAATGAATGAAGAAATATGTGCCAAAAAGTCTAGGTGTGGTGGCTCCTGTCTGTTATCCCATATATATTTTGGAGGTGGAGATCAGGAAGATCACAGTTTGAGGCCAGCCCAGGCAGAAAGTTGACAAAGATCTCATCTCAGCCAATAAAAGTTGGGTATGTTGGCACAAGCCTGTTATCTCAATTATGCAGGAGGGGAAAGTAGGAGGATCAGAGTCTGTGCTAGCCTAGACCTTATTTGAAAAATGACCAAAGAAAAAAGTACTGGGGTTCTTGCTCAAATGGTAGAGTGCCTCTTGCTTAGCAAATACAACACTGAATTCAAACCCCAGCACTGCCAAATAAAAAGAACAGAAAAAAAAAAGGTGGAAAAATACTTGCATCCAAAGTATAGTGTGTTAGTTATCTTTGGACGCTGTCACAAAATGCCTGAGAAAATCAGCTTAAAAGTAGGAGAGAACTTCTTTTGGCTCATGGTTTTAGAAGTCCCAGCTCGTTGGTGATTGGCTCTGTGGCTTTTGGGCCTGTGGTGAGGTAAAACATTGTCGCTGGGAGTGTGTGATGGAGCAAAGTTGACAGGAAGCAAAAAGAGGGCAAAGGACTAGGGTCTTTATGGTCCCATTAAGCTTGCTTGCTTTATTTATTTAGTTAGTTAGTACTGGGGCTTAAACCAGGGCCTGGATGATGGTGCTAAGCTTTTTCATTCAAGGCTGGAGACTACCACTTGAACCACAGCAACACTTCCAGCTTTAGGGCAGTTTATTGGAGATAAAAGCCCTGCAGACTTTTTTTTTTAAACCACTATTCTCAGATCTCAGCCTCCTCAGTAGCTAGGATTATAGGCATGAGTCTATAGGATAGGCTTTACTTTAAAAGTTCTACCACCTCCCAATAGTAACAAGCAGGTGGTCTTCAACAGACCATCTTCAACACATGGCCTCAGGGGAACTTTTAAGAACTAGTCCAGGGCTGAGAAGGTGGCTCAGTGGTAGAGTGCTTGCCTTGCATGCCTGAGGCCCTGGGTTTGATTCTTCAGTACCACATGAGCAAAAAAGAAAAAGCCGGAAGTGGCGCCGTGGCTCAAGTGGTAGAGCGCTAGCCTTGAGCTGAAGAGCTGAGGGACAGCACCCAGGCCCAGAGTTCAAGGCCCCACGACCGGACCCCCCCCCTCCCCCCAAAAAAAGAACTAGTCCATAGCCAACAGCATCAGCATCTGAGGTTCTTCACACAGATTCCATCTGTCTAGAGATTCTATCTCTATTTATGCTGACAGTTTGATGCGTGCTCTCCGGTAGAACCTGTAAGAAGAACCAAGGGGAAAATATGAAAAAAAAAAGCCTCTGAGTTTTTATGTGTTAATAATTGTTTGCCTCTCTTCCTTCATACTTGAAAGTAAGTTTTATCAGATATAAAATCCTTGATTCACATTTTCTTTCCTTGAAATTTTCTCTTTAAAGTCTTGCAATTTGGAGGGGGGCAGGTTGTGGATAGAAACTAGAGTCTCATGTGTGCTAGGCAAACTCTCAACACTGACTTACACCCAACGCTTAGAGATGATATTTTTAGCCTTGGTGTTGATGATTCTCAAATTGATATAGTTGGGAACATTGACTGCTGTGGGTGGGATTGGGAATGGGCTGGGTACAGTTGTTAGGTTAAATGGTGTGGATATCATCCTGCAGCTCATAGGAATTATCTGAGTTGCACAGAATAATTAGTAGGGTTTCTGCTTTTGTGTTTTGACCACTATCTGGAATCTACCCATTTATTCGGCCATGAATGATTTAGGAAAGAGGGGATGTCTTCACCAGTTTGAGCTATTATTACAAAATATCACAGAAACAACAGAAATTGATTTCTTATAGCTCTGAAGTCTAAGAGGTCCAGGAGGGAGCAGATTGGCCAGGAGATCTGGTGTCTCATGAGGACTCTCCGCCTCTTGTTGCCAAGTCAGGGACCAGGGCACAGAAGCTTAGGGGTACACGGGTATACACACGACCACCTGGCAATTACAAGACAGAGAGGAAGTTTCTAGGAAAAAAGCACCCATTCCTGCCTACACTTCAGATTGATTGCTTTTTCTCCTGGACACAATAATGAGGAAGCTGTGTTTAAATTAGAATTACTTCTCAGTATTATGGGGGAATAAAAGACACCTTAGAAACAAAAAGTCATTGCATTTTTACATGTAAGCCCAGCTGTAATGCAATGATTTGCATTTATATAGCAATATTCATCTAAGGCAGAAACGTGCTTCCCTAACATTAACTCATTAATCCTTACAATGTCCTTGTGGCGGGCATGATTATCCCTTCACAAGTAAGAAAAATGGAGCCATGGAGAGGGTAAGTGATTTGGGAGAGAATAGGTTGAATCTATGGAAGGAATTTCTGCTGGTATTAATACAAACCTCTTGGAAATGAGTTGTAAATGATTTGGTTCAACACTGTTTGGTGTTCAGAATC
This sequence comes from Dipodomys spectabilis, assembly GCF_019054845.1. Lineage (NCBI taxonomy): Eukaryota > Metazoa > Chordata > Mammalia > Rodentia > Heteromyidae > Dipodomys > Dipodomys spectabilis. The sequence goes on along the minus strand of NW_024870686.1, from coordinate 6,441,573 downwards.
TTCAAAAATATCTAGTAAATGAATATCACACTTTGGCTTTTATAACCAACAAAATCTGATTATTAAGGTTTTTATTCATCCTGAATAATTAAATTTATCTCATGAGATTTCAAGTCACTTTTCTCCCTGACTAATATAATTTTACAGCCCAGGAGTCAAAGACTTCATGAAAGGAATGACAAGATCAGGGTAATGATAAAAGAAAGGATCTTGGTTTAAACAGGTTATTAGCAATTTGTTTTAGTTTCTTGAACTTCTAATAGCTAAGTTTATAATAAGGTTTGAGGCCAGAGGCAATGTAGTGGTGTGAGTCTTTACTCATAGCTACTTGGAAGGCTGAGACAGAGGATGACTAAACCCAGGAGTTGCAGTAAGACGCAATCTCTAAGTAAATGAACAAATAAAAATTAATAACGACAATGATGATTTGGGAGATAGTAGTCTATTTAGAAATTATCTCAAGAAGCGTGTTGAAAAACTGGAGAAATAGAAGAAAGTTGATGAAGGCTCCTTAATGAGCAGGTAATCGTTGTGAATAATAAGTTCTATTTGCCTCAGATCTTCTGTGAGTCTCTAGAATAACCTTTAGAACTGTCTCATGGGTTGAAGATTTTTGTTTTGTTTTAGGACATGGCCTTGGTATCTATTTGAAGTTGGTCTGAAACTTGTGATCCTCCCGCTTCAGCCTCTCCAATGGTAGGATTATAGGAATGTACTACTGTAACTGGCAATTGTTGATTTCCTCCAGATTCACCTTCAGGAGTTCAGATATGTTTCAACTGCTATAAGAGGAGAAGAGATGCACAGAACCTTGTAAGCTGGAGACAGCAAAATATGGAGCAATCTGTCTTAGCATGTTCTTCTTAACTTAGTTTGACTAAAGCCATAATTCCCCAGCTGGCTTCTCAGTTTCTTCCATGGTAGAACAGGGTAGAGTTTCCTTGCTTTATGAACTATCTTTAGACATATTTCTATGATTTCCCCCTAATTAACTATTTCAGAAACCTATTTGGCTTTAGTTTCCTTTGATCATAAATTGACTTACAAATATATACTTTATTATTTTTAACTACTTTTCTTGCCTTTTCTCTTTTGACCTAATTTTGCTTTAAAAAAAATAACCAAAACTTTCCAGTGACTGTGAATCCATGTGCCATCGCCTTCCCTCATAATAAATTTCTCTTCCTGACAATTTCTCACTTCAAGATTTACCACAGATCTGGGCATGGTGACACACACCTGTAATCTTTGCACTTGGGAAGTATAGACAGGAGGATTGAGAGTTTCGGATCAGCCTTGGCCACACAGCAAGACCCTATCTCAGAAAGAAAAAGAAAAGATAAGGAAAAAAGAAAAAAGAAAAAAAGATTGACCACTATTGTTAAATAATCTTGTTCCTTTCTGATTTCCAAGGTAAAGTGAGGTGAATTTTTCCTCTGGTCAGTAAGTTGTTAATGAGAAAATACAAATCACTTTTGGTTTTATACTATAAATGTAACCCAGGTAGCATTTATGTTTTTGAAGTAGGACTCTCAGTAGCCAGCTTTCTCATTCCTGATTATTGTTTGTCCTGATGGGTAGTTTATATAGTAAAAGACATGATTTGCCATCTAGACAGGCGAGTTTTCTGCTTGGCACTTACATCATGTGAATTGTACTTCTAATATGTTTTGTGAAGAAAGAAAATAACGAGGGGTGGTGAGTATTCAAGTGGGGTCTCTGTTAACTATGTACTTAGTGTCTGCTTACTGTTGTACAGCTCTCTTGGGAACCTATGTGCTTTATGATCAGCACCAGACCTCAGTATGTGTGTGTGTGTGTGTGTGTGTGTGTGTGTGACCAAGTGAAATGGACTCAGCTTATTAGTCATCTTAAATTATTGCTACATTTAGGAATTCAAAAGATTAAGATTTAATTGCATATCTGCTTGGCATGCTCACTTTCTTCTAACATGAATAGAAACATCAAGAAAAGATGCAGATGAACTGGGAATTAATCACAGTAAGTAGAGTGTGGCCTAGCATGCTTGGGGACTTGGGTTCCATTCTCAGCACAAACACATGCACGCACGTGCACGCACACACGCACACACACATACACACACACTGCATGCATAGACATATGCATGTGGAGATCGTGAGGCATTGGTAGCTCACATCTATAGTCTTAGATACTCGGTTCAAAGCCAGACGAGGTACAAAAGACTGCAAGATTCTATCTCAGTCAGCAAAAAGCCAGCTTAAGTGTCATAGTGACATCAGTATGAGGAAAAAGATGAGCAAAAGCACAAGACCTGGAGCTCTAACCAGTGAAATTCAACTTCCTTCTTCTCCCATGGTCACAATCTGAGGAAATGATGAAGAATGAGTTCAAAGACATAGACTCAGTCAATAACAAATACAGAATATTGTCATTCTGGCAACATTTGGTAGTTCCTCATCTGAGTTAATGAGGAAAGAAGAAAGGGATTGTAACTTTCTCACCTGTGAAAACAAGTCTAAATGAAAATCACAAGAGTTTATTACTTTTTTGAGAATCTTATGGAAAAAGGAAAGGAAAGAAACGGAATGGTAGCTATTGGATCTAAAAAGGATAGCAAAATGATCGAATCTAGAATACTTTATTTATGTCTTTAGTTCTACATAGTTTCTTTGTTTCATGTTCTGACAAGAACTCTCCAGTTCTTTTATTCTGAATCTTTCGCTCTTGTTCCCTGTGGGTAGATGAGTCTATCCCTCTAGAGGTGAGAACACATCCCTTGCATGAATAACCACAGCATTTTATGCTCCTAGTCATGGAAATTGATCTAACCCAAGCCAAGCCAAGGCAAGTCAGCTTCAGGAATCTTTTTAGGAGTGCATGGATATGGGGACTTGAATTTAGGACCTCAACAATAGCTACACTGGCACTTTGCCACTTAAGTTATACCACTAGCCCTGTTTTTCACTCATTATTTTTGAGATAGGGTCTCACTTGCCATTGGGGGCACATGCATGGATTGTAATCCACCTATTTTAGACTTCCCTTAGGTGTATGGGATCATACCACTGTGTCTGCTTCCCTCAGTTGAGAAATGCTTTCATGAACTTTTCTGTCTGGCCTGGCCTCAAACTGTAATGCTTTTATTTATTTATTTTAATTTAATTTTATTTTATTTTTGTGAACATACTGTACAGAGGGGTTACAATTACATGGGCAGGATAATGCGTACATTTCTTATCAAGCATTGCAGCCTCCTCCTTTGTTTACCCTTCACATCCCTTCCCTACCTCCCTCCTACCACCCCCCACCCAATCCTCCCCCCCTCCCCCCCCACCAACGTTGTAAAGCTCCTAAAACTGTAATGCTTTTAATCTCAGTCTCTCAAGTAGCTAGGCGGGCATCGGCCAATGGCAGCAGGCTCAGCTTTAGGATATTTATTGGAACTGCTGGAAGAGAGTTGGTCTCTTTCTTAGTGGTTGCTAAGGTGATAGGAAGTCATCAGAGATGACCTGGAGCTGCAGGTAGCCATTTTTAGCATCATCTAGGGGAAAATCTGCATGAGAACGAAATTAGCCTAGAGGAAAGAATGGCCAATAGCAATAAAAATTATGATGATATTAAATATCTGAGTTCAGCCTTGTCAAATATAAAATTTATTCTTTGACTTTGTGATTACATTTGCCAGTATGCTCATTTTTTGTATCAGATACCAGGATATTACTGCATTTTGATTAATATAATTTTTTTATTTTTCTTTTTTACTTCTTTCCATTGTCTTGCTTTTAAAAAATATAGCATGAGGGGTTGGGAAGGTGGCTCAGTGGTAGAGTGCTTGCCTTGCATGCATGAGGCCCTGGATTTGATTCCTCAGCACCACATAAACAGAAAAAGCCGGAAGTGGGGCTGAGGCTCAAGTGGTAGAGCACTAGTCTACAGCAGAAGAGCTGAGGAACAGTGCCCAGGCCCAGAGTTCAGACCCCACAACTGACCAAAAAAAAAAAAAATATATATATATATATATAGCATGATAGTTCCCATTTTAACCTCTTATTTTATTTTTTCACTTATCCATTTATTTATTATTTACTGGTCCTAAGGCTTGAACTCAATGTCTGGGAGCTATCCCCGAACTTTTTTTTCCCCTTTAAAGCTATTGCTCTACCACTTGAGACATAACTCCACTTCCTGGTTTTTGGTTTTGGGTGGTTAATTTGTGGTATGAATCTGATGGACTTTCTTGCCTGGGCTGGCTTCAAATTGTGATCCTCAGATCTTAGCTTCCCTTATAGCTTAGATAACAGGCATGAACAACTGGAGCCTAGCCCAATTTATTCTTTGTAAGTGTTCGATCTAATGGCATTAAGTGCTTTGACAAAGTTGTACGCCCCTCCACCACTATTCATTTAGCTCAACTTCTCAAAGAAAGCAATAGTTCAGTTAATTTTTTTCTTTCTTATCTGCTTCCTAAGAGGTCTAGTCAATTACAGTATTGGTGGATCAAAACCATTATATGAAATTAACTTATAAAAGCAATAGTTGTGAGGGCAAAGAAATAATCTACCCACAGATCACAAAGGAGCTGTTTCTCCTGATACATATTGAATGGACATACTTTTATATCCTGAATATCCTTTAGTTTAATATTAGTACTGTACCTGAGCCACATACAAAGAAAATCTCAATAGGTAGTTAAGCTAGTTTGAGACTCCAAGTTAGAGACACAAATGGATGTATAAACACCATTGGGTTCCCACTGGTAAGTTAAACCACTCTAATTACTTGCTCCTCTGATCTGTTATTTTCTCACCCTTCAGTTTAAAAAATAATTTTGAAAGCATTTAAAACTTGAAGCAATGGAGGATACAAAGCACTGCAGTGAATTGTTGATGGAAAATATATATGCTAGTAATATGGCCTTTTGGGATGTGTAATTGGGGGTATCATTTGGAAGAGTGAGGGAAGAGTATATAAAAGAGATTGATAAGGGCACTAGCTCTAGTTTTATCTTGGTTAGACCAGTGATAGTTTTCATTTAGAAGACTAAGGGAGATACTGGAGATGATCGCTTCTTCACAGAATTCTAATAGGTCTCTTTCCTTTTCCTCTAATGTCCTTATCCTTGTAGTGTTTATTTTTTTCCCTTTATTTGGTAGTGCTGGGGATCAAACCTAGGACTTTGTGCATCTGGGCATGTGTTCTATCATGTGTTAAAACTCTAACCCTTTCCTTATATCCTGATTGATTTCACTTCTCAATATGCCCCTCTCTCTCTCTCTCTCTCTCTCTCTCCCCTCTCTCTCTCCTTCCCTCTACCACCCCCCCCATTCTATCTCAGCCCCAGAGACATCAGCAGGCACCACTTATGCCTGTTCCTAAAGCTCCTTACAACTCAAGTGGATACAATTTGCTTAGGAATTGTCTTAATTTTTCCCAAGGAGATTCAAGACTTGCCTTGAATAAGGCTAACTGCATGGGAGTTTTGAAGTCAGATTTCCTCTTCCATATGCATATGCATGAATTTCCTTGTAGGTATTGGATTGCTGTGATTTCAACAGTTCAAGCCCTTCGTTATCTTCCTCTTAAAAATATAATTTTATTGCTTTCTTTTTTACCCTCTTTTTAGTAGCATATATTAGCTGAATAAAGAAGTTAAAGCGATATGTCCAAACAGGCATACAGTGCCCAATTTTAATGGGTTTCATGTTCTATTTTCAAACACACACACACATACACACACACACATTCAACCAGATTCATCCTTTTTTACCCTCTCCATTCTCCTTTTCTCCTTTCTCCCTTCCACTCATCTCCCAACAGAACCAATTTTACATTCCTGTCATTCATTTCCTTTAGTGTATACTGATTGTACAAATGGCATTTCACATGCACATATTTTATGTTGCTCAAATTAGCACCTGGAGACATGACTTAGTGCTATAATGACGGCCTCACAAAATAAGAGCAGGGATTTCACAGTACCCTTTTATCAGTCAGGAGAGGTAATACTACCTAATATACTAGACATCACCCAGTGGTGCAATGGATACTTTTCACTGGTTTAATAGAAGTTTACTTCTAATGCATAGCACCCTGAGATGCATAAGTACCAGTTGAGTTCTCTGGGTTATTGTGGGGCCTACTACTTATTTATTCATTGACCTGAGGTCCTTCCCTTGAGCTCTGGCTTACTTACAATAATATGTTTTAATATTGGTTATTGTATTATTTATAGGAAGCTATGATCTGTAACAAAAAATCCTCAAACCCAGTGGCTTACAAAAGCAGTAATTTACTGTTTGTTCACAAAAAGCCCAGTTTAAGATTTTGATTGGAGAGCAGCTGTCCATGTGGTTAGTTTGGAATCCAGAATCCTTATATTTCAGGTTCTACCTTCCAGCCCCCTACATAGCCTCCCTAATTGCTCTACTAAAGGAGTCAAAAGGGGACAGAGAAGAGAATTAGATACAGGTGAGTTCTATGAGTTAGGATTTCAAAGAGGGAATGTTGTGCTGCATTGCACAGTGAAGAGCTCATCACTGGGTCACAGCTAACTACAAAGGGAAGCTGAGGATGTAGCTTGCCCGTGTTCATAAGAGGTAGAGAAGGTGGTTGGAGAGCATCTAGCTGATCTTTATTACCAATTCCAGTATTTTCTACTTTCTTTTCTTTTTTTGGGGGGGGGGGGCCTCCGGTCGTGGGGCCTGAACTCTGAGCCTGGGCGCTGTCCCTCAGCTCTTCAGCTCAAGGCTAATGCTCTACCACTTGAGCCACAGTGCCACTTCCGGCTTTTTTCTTTTTGTTTGTGTGGTGCTGAGGAATCGAACCCAGGGCCTCATGCATTCAAAGCAAGCGCTCTACCACTGACCCACCTTCCTAGCCCCTCTACTTTCTTTTCTTGCATAACATTTTTTCCTCTTTTTTATTGGTACCAGGGCTAGAGCTCAAGGCCTTTCTCCCTCCCTCCTTCCCTCTCCCTCTCTTCCTCCTTCTCTCTCTCTCTCTTTCTCTCTCTCTCCCTCCCTCCCTCCTTCCCTCTCCCTCCCTCCTTCCCTCTCCCTTCTTTCCTCCTTCTCTCTCTCTCTCCTTCTCTCTCTCTCTTTCTCTCTCTCTCCCTCCCTCCCTCCTTTCCTCTCCCTCTCCCTCCTTCCCTCTCTCTCTCTCTCTCTCTCAGCTTTTTTTTTTTGCTCATGGTTGGTGCCCTAACATTTGAGCCATACTACCAGTCTGGTGTTTTTCTGGACATGGAATCTCATGGACTTTTCTGCTCTGGCTGGCTTCAAACCTCAATCCTCCAGGTTTCAGTGTCCTGAGTAGCTAGGATTTATAGGTGTGAGACACAAATACCTTGCTTTTTGTAAAACACTTAACATCATGTAATTTACTATATATTTCACTTGTTTATTTTGTTTATTGTATATTTCTACTACTATAATGTAAATTCTGTAAGTAAAAAACAAGTTTCGCCGGGCACCTGGTGGCTCACGCCTATAATCCTAGCTACTCAGGAGGCTGAGATCTGAGAATCTCGGTTCAAAGCCAGCCCAGGCAGGAAAGTCCGTGAAACTCTTATCTCCAATTAACCACCAGAAAACCGGAAGTGGCGCTGTAGCTGAAGTGGTAGAGTTCCTCACCTTGAGGTGAAGAGCTGAGGGACAGTGCCCAGAGTTCAAGCCCCATGACAGACAAAAAAAAAAAAAAAAACCAACAAAAAATAAAAACAAGTTTCTTTAATTGTGCATGGTGAGTGACATGCTGTAATTTCAGCACTGGAGAGTAGGAGTAGAGGCTGAGGAGATGGGACGATTATACCCAGTTGTGTGTGTGTGTGTGTGTGTGTGTGTTACTCGTGATTGAACCCATGGACTTGTGCTTGTTATGCAAGCACTTTACCACTAGATTTATATTTCAGGACTCCCCCCCCCCCCCCCCCCCCCCGTTTCTTTCTTTTTATATCTCAGCTTTCCCAGGCTGGTCTTGGCTGAAAGATCTTCCTGCCTGTACCTCATAAGTACCTGGGATTACAGGTGTGTTCCACCATATCTGATTTGATTTTGTTCTATTTAAAAAACAAATAGGTAAAATAATTTTTACTGTCTTCTGAGCCTTTTGGAATTTTTAAACATTTTGCTATAATTTAGTTAAGAGAACCAAATTTAGAGCTAGGCTTAAAATACATATTCATATATACCTGTGTACATAATTACATATATGGCTAAGCAGAGTATGATTCTAAATAAGGGACTGCTTAGGAAGAAAGTAAAAGGGGAAAAGGAAAGAGAGAGTGAAAATCTGGGTGCTAGTGGCTGACTACTGTGATCCTAGCTACTCAGGTGGCTGAGATATGAAGATTGCAGTTCAAAGCCTGCATGGGCAGAAAAGTCCTTGAGACACTTATCTCCACTTGACCACCAAAAAGCTGAATGTAGAGCTATGGTTCAATTGGTAGAATGTTAACCTTGAGTAAAAAAGCTCAGGCTCCATCCAGGCCCTAGTTCAAGCCCCATGACCTGGGATGGGGGCAGGGAAGGAAGGAGGGAGAGTGGGAGGGAAGGAGGAAGAGGGAGAGGAAGAGAGAGAGGGAGGGAGCGAGAGGGGGAATGGGGATGGGGAGAGGGAGAGGGGAGAGGGAGAAGGGAAGGGAAGAGAGGGAGGGGAGGGGGAGGGGGAAAGGGGGAGTGGGAGAGGAAGGGGGAAGGGGAAGAGAAAGGGGGAGGAGGAGCGAGGAAGGGGGAGGGGAGAGAGGAAGGGGGAAAGGGAGAGGGAGGGGGAGAGGGAAAGAAAGGGGGAGAAGGAGAGGGAGAGGGAAAGAGGGAGAGGGGGAGAGAGGGAGAAAGGGAAGGAGAGAGGGAGAGATATGTATATTTTCCAAATAGATCACCAGTAAGTCTGAAAATAGAACAATGAAACCTCTTGAAGTTATACTAAGAAGGGGGCAGGTGGGTAAAGGAGAGTGATAGAGGAGGATTGATTGGAGTTTATTGTATACTTACGTGTAAATGTCACAATAAAATCCTCCTGTAGAGCTAATGGTGTTAACCAAAAAATGTAATAAAACAAGGAACCCAAATTAGGCATAAGCATCAAAATGGGAGTCACTTTTGATCAAAAGTGTAGCTTGAATTTTGTAAAAGAGCAAAGACGGTGGTGGCTGTGGCTTATGTGGTAAATGGAGGCGCTGAGTTCAACTCCCCCCACTCTCCTCCCCGTTCATAGAATTTACAGGTCAAAGAGCAAAACCAATCTACTTTATCTTTATAGAAAGAGTGAATGTTGTTTAAAATAATCCTTTCAAGGTAATACTGGACAGAGTTTCAAGCTTGGATAAAGGCTTTTAAAAAAAATTTCTTAATGAATGAATTTTCTTTAACAACCCTCCACTGTTTAGTGAGGGAGCAGTGAACCAAAGCAAGCCTCAAAGGCAGCCTCTAAACCCATACACTGACCTGTTTCCAATGCTACCTAATCAGCAGGCTATTAATGCTCAGAACAAGATTTGCCTGAAAGACCAGAGCCATCCCTTGCTGTTTGGAAGACTATTCATGCTGGCAGCAATTTTAACAAAGAAAAAAAAAACAACACTGTCTAGAAGGGACAAAAAATCCCTACCCCCTGTGTCTATTCTTCTATAATACCAAAACTAATCTGCTGAAAAGTAGGAGTTAGGAGGCTAGGGAAACCTAACAGACAACTGGTTCTTTGGCTGTTTAAAAACACATTTTTTTAAAAAAAGACTTTTGTGAATAATTGTGTTGCATTGGGTAAGATAGTAATTTAAGATTTACCCACTCTCAGACTCTTTTAGTGCAGTGACAATAATGGTGGCAGTGGTGAAGGGAGCTGTGACTTGTTCAGTGTTTGCCATGTGTCATCAAATCCCACCACATTGTAATGAAATAGGCACTATCATTGGCTTTGTTCTACAATGAAGACCTGAATCTGGGAAAAACTCCAAAACCACATACTTTGACATCAAGACAGATCTGAAATATGAACCTGGAGCTGGCAAGTTTCAAAGTTATGTAGAAAACATACCACAACGGAGCTCAGTCGGGGCTGGGTGTAACAGGCAACAGTGTGGAACACAAGTAATCCTAGCTATTCAGGAAGTGGAGGCAGGAGGATAGTGAATTTGAGGCTAGTCTGGGCAAAGTTAGTGAGACCAATATCTTTAAAACGAAATATAACTGAGAGAGAGCGAGGGAAGGAAGGGTTACGTTGTCCAAAAAGAAATGTACTTTTTACCTGACTTATGTAACTGTAATTCCTCTGTACATCACTTTTATAATAATAATAAAAAATTTAAAGTGGAAACAGAAAGGGGGGGCATTGAGGAGTAGTGATTAAGTGCGTGTCCTGGAATTAAATCCTCAAATTGAAAGGTGAAGGAAAGAAAGAAAAAGAGAAAGAAAGGAAGGTAGGAAGGAAGGAAGAAAGAAAGGAAGGAAGGAAGGGAGAAAGGAAGAAAAAGGAAGGAAGAGCAAAAGAAAGAAAAAGGAAGGAAGGGAGGGAGAGAGGAAGGAAGGAAGGAAGGAAGGAAGGAAGGAAGGAAGGAAGGAAGGAAAAAGAAAGTTCAATTTTGTTAAAATTAGAATTTGTAAACACTAAACGTTTCTCTTTCCTCCTCCTTTTCCTCCTCTTCCTCCTCATCTTCTTCTTCCCCTTCTTCTTCCTCTACTTCTTCCTCCTCTTCTTCCAGTTCTGAGTTGCTAAAGCCTCACTCAGGGCTTATTGTGCTTGTTGCTATGGACCTAATGTTTGTTTGTGTCTCCATCAAATTCATCTGTTGAAATCTTATCACCAATGTGAAGGAATTTGAAAAGTAGAGCCTTTATAAAGTGATTAGGCCATGAGAGTATAGCCTTCAGAAATGGAATTAGTGCCTTTATAAGAAGAATATTATAAGAAAGCTAACCAGCACCCTTTGCATTGTGTGAGGATGCAATAACCAGACTTGGACTTTCAGCCACTACATTTCTGGGAAATACATTTCTGTTGTTTATAAGCCATTCAGTTTATGGTACTTTGCTATAGTAATCTGAACTGAGAAATCTGTTGTATACCCCAGAAAATCCTACAAGGAGGCTGTTATTATTATAGGTTTCTGAAGAAGCCTAGAGAAAAAAAATCAATATTTTGTGCCTGGTTTATTGTGTTATCTCTCCCTGGGCATGATGCGTGTGATAATAAGAGAATAATTTAAGGATAGGGAGAAATATCAAATGAAAGTCAAAGAAGTTAAGAGCAAAGAATTTTAAGGGACCTATAGGACACTGAGAAGAGTTAGGAGAGAATTTCAGAAAGACATTCCTGCCAGGGACTCTGAGGGGAACTGATAACCATATCATTTTCATATCCGTTAGCGTAGTGGAAAACCCACAGCATTGCTTTAGGTATCATGCAGCTGCATATTTTTTTTTCTAAAATGAATTTTCAGACCTTGATTTATATTTGATTAGAGAAAACCATTAAATCTATTAACTTGCCATGATTACCTATGTATTTGCAGAAATGAAGAAACACACACACACAAAACTTTTTATATAAATGAGGCAATGATTTCATGCTGCATGAATGAGTATTGATTCCACTTTAATGAAATATCTAGAATTGACAACCTAAGAAGGTAGAAAGTAGATTTAGGACTATGAAGTAAAGAAAGAGGAACTGAAGTATTGATGCTAATGACTCTGGAGCCTCTGTGTGTGTGTGTGTGTGTGTGTGTGTTAAAAATGTTCTGAGGTTAAATTCTAGTGGTATTTGTGATCTACCCTTTTGTTTCCATTTAAACCCTAACAAGTTTATGCAAGTACCTGCCAATATAAGTATTGGCATGACAAGTTCTCATGGTTGCATTTTGAGTGGTTCAGTGGTAAGACAAGCTACAATTAAAAATCCATTTTGTACAAAATTGGAGTGTGGCCAGTGATTCAAATGAAAACACAGAATGCATCATTTTCTAGTATAATTAACATGTAAGGATGTAATGACTGATGCTCTGTATCTAAGTTTGGCTCAATCTCAATCATAAAACTGTGTTTTGAAATCAGGAACTACAACATAAGGAAGGAAATTATATTTAAATAACAATGCTCCATCAAAGCAAAATCAAAGCCAATTACACGAATCCTTCATTTTCTCTATCTCCTCATTGTTGGTGACTCAGGCACACAAAGAGACCAATCCTTTAGTCTTTTCTCCAGTTTCCAGTTGGACCAGGAATGAATAAATGCACAAGAAAGATACATTAAGGAGATCCCATATGTGAAAGAAAATAACAGAGTGTCTAGCATATGGTGAGTATGTGATAAATAAATGATACAGTAGTTTCTTAATAAATGGGAAGGAGTTGGTTCCTGGGAACTAGAACACAGTCTTCAGCTTGAAGCTTTTCACTAATGCATAATTACTATTTCACTCAATGAGAGATTTGGCTTATAATTAGTGATTTTTCAGTGGTTAGGCTTTTGCTTATTGGGGGAGGAGCAAGAAAGTGCAATGTGGAAAGAGGATGATCTATCTTTTGTTAGACCCTACACTTTGTTAGCAGGGGGAAAAATGCTCCATCTACTTGGTGAGCGTTGGTGTTTTCACTCTTTCATCCTCTCATCCCCTTAGAGAATTGTCAGGGAAATTTTTAATTCTCACTCTCTGCTGTGAGACTTACTCCTGAAGATGTAGAAATGTCCTGGGAGACAAAGACACTTTCGAACTTAGCAGCACCAGCCTTCATGCTGATTTGAGAGAGGTGTCGCGTGCTTACATAGCATGGCAAATTGCTTTGAACTGCAGCAGTAATGGGACACTGAAAGATTAGAGAATTCCAAAACCTAAATCCATGAAACACGGCAAACCCACCTCTGCAATTTTATTAAATATTCCCCTAGTGGGCAAGTGTCTAACACATGTGTTCCTCCATTCAGGAGGGACACCACCTCCAGTCACCTTTTGGGGAGTCCTGAAGGCAGACACACGGTCTGTCACTTTCCTAAAATCAGATAGTGATAGTCTTTGTTTTTAAGATTGCTCACCTTCTTTGGGCAAAGTATCACTCATTCATTTATTTGCTAATTCCATCCATTCATTTAGCTAGAGCTCCATGTATATGCCAGGCCCTATAGGGATCAGAAATAATGTATTAAATTAAGGTATTTAAAATTAATAGTGATACTGAAAAGGAGGTGCAGAGAGAAGGAAAGAAGATACATTGAATTACAGCTGTTCAACTCTTCTCTCACTTCAGCTTCTAAGAAGTCTACATTGTTACTTGTTCAAGTTAATAGAGACAATGGTGAAAGTAACAATAAGCAAACAATCTGGAAACACAGAGAGATTAGTGGGCTTGAATCAGAAAATAGAAAGCTTTATTGAAAAATAAGAAAGAATAGCATTGGAATAGCACTGGGTGCCAGTGGTTCATGCCTACAATCCTAGCTACTCAGGATACTGAGATCTGAGTATCATGGGTCAAAGTTGGCCTGGGTAGGAAAGTCTGTGAGACTCTTATTTCCAATTAATCACCAAAAAACTGGAAGTGGAAGTGTGGTTCAAGTAGTAGAGCACCCACTTTGAGCAAAAAGCTAAGAGACCACTATCCCTTAGCTGTCTAGACCCACTCTTGGGCATTGGAAAGAGGATAAAGGAAATAGGAAACTGAAACTAATTCTGAAAATCCTGAAGGAGGATGAACATTTCTGTGGAAATTTCAGTGAGTGTAGAACTGAAAAAAGAAAATGCGATAAGGAGGAAAATTGTCAAAGAATAAGTGACTTCCTTTTTTGGAAGTACTAGGGATTGAACTCAGAGCTTCAGGCTTATGAAGCAGGGGCCCTACCACTAGAGCCACACCTCCAGTCCCTGTTGTCTTGGTTATTTTTAAGATAGAATCTTGTTGTATACTTGGGCTAGCCTGGGCTTCTATCTTCCCATGTTCTCCTTCCTACTGTTGAGGGAAGACAAGCCGTTGCACTCAGCCATACTACTTCCCAAGTGGTTAGGATGATAGGCCTTTGCCACCCCACCCAGCCATTGATTGACATGGAGTCTCATGAACTTTCGTGTTTGGGCTGGCCTTGAATTTCGATCATCTTGTCTCTACTTCTCAAGTAACTAGGATTACGGACTTGAGCCACCATGCGTTGCTTTATATTCTTTTATGAGTTGATAACATAGTACATAGTTTTAGGCAAAAGTGAGAGCCCATTAAGTAAAATCCACTCTTTCCTAATCTACCACAGTTTTTCTTCCACAAGGCACCAATTATCATTTATTTCTTGTATGTCCTTCCAGGAATATTTTGTGCATTAAAATATAATAATAAATATAAATTCATAATGCTTTGCTTTTTCACACAAAATGGTATTTACAATGGAGGGGAAATACAACTCAGTTCTGAGGTCAGAATTACATTGTTGGGTGAAATTCACAGTTTGATCATTTATATGATCAGTTAACAAATCAAAGACTGCGTTTATCATATAGTTCAGTTTCTTAAAGGATGGCTCCGAGACTCTGAAACGGGTGTAGGTTATTGTAGCCTCTTACTTGGTTGGTATATTCTGTAAGCTATTACAAGCAATACAAATCTATTCAAATCTCATGATTCCTACCTTTTATCCATCCACCAAAGTCTTCCTCAGACCTCTTTTTCCTCAGTGCTCCACTCTTTTCCAACTCTTGACTAAGAAACCCAACCATTTGCCACTATCTGTGAGCCTTTGTAATCTTACCTCTAGCCACTTTTCTTTGACCCAAAGGGGATGATGAGTGCAACCCATTTTCACTGCTGATCTCCACAGCCATTGTTGAAAGTTTGTGAGGCAGAAAGAGTCCATTGTTGACTTGGACCCACACACTCAGGTGATCTTGTCTTTTACCTCCCCGGCTAACTATTCATTAGGGCCTTCATGTCACCATCAGTGTGAGCTGAGATGGTGCTTTGTGACAAATGACATGGGTGTAGAGCCTCTTCCTGTGCAGCTTGCATTTGCTCTTTGGTCTTATTTGTGGCCAATCCCAATGGCATCCATCATCTGTCTTAGGACAGATGCTGATGGACTTATCCAACCTTGCAATATTGTGGACCTCACAGAATCCAGTTCATGATGGCAGGTCTAGATCCATGATCACTTCATGTCTGTGGTCAAGTATCTTATCTGTAGCAGAGCCTAATAGTATTCTAGGAGCTGTTTTCCGAATGGCCTGCAATTTACTTGTTGCATATAGCATGATCTAGCTTTAGAACCTTAAAGGCACCTGGGCTTTGTTCTTTTCTTTGGCCTTGCTATCAAATCCATCTGGTGTCTTCCTATCATAGGTACTTGTTACACTAAAGGCTTGGCTGGGCCAAATGGCAAAGTGACAAATCTGCTTCCACAGTAGCTATTTGTGAGCAAAATACACAAATGTCAATTGCGTTTTTCAACTAAATATTGATGAGGAAGGGAGGAATTGCAAGTGGGAACAGAAAATTAAACAACTACTCTGGAGAAGAGTAAAGCCTATGTTTACCATATGATCTACTTGTTCTATTTTCTAGATATTTCACAAAGAAAAAAGAAAGCAAATGTATATAACAGTATTTGAATGCAGTTGTTCTTTGCGTTTGTTGGCTAACAACAGCTGGCTCTATAAACCTTTTCTTCCCTCTCAATTACAGATAGAATCTCAGAGGTTTTGTTTTTGTTTTTTTGTCTTTGGTTTTTGTTTTTTGCCTAGGCTGGCTTTGAACAGTGAGCCTCTTATTTGATGGAAAATACAACACTATACTCAGTTATCTGAGTATAAATAGGATTGTCAGAGAGGGAAGGATAGTGTGTGTGTGGCCTTGGGGAAGGAACTAAACTGAACTTTCATGCATGATAGAACATTACTGTACCACTGGGACCAACAATTAATAGGTACAGAGTTATTTTTGGAGGAGATGAAAGTACTCGGGATGTGTGATAATGGATACATAGTTCATCTATTAGTAGTACTGAGTTCACATGTTCAAATAGTGAATTTTATGTTACATGCAATATATCTCAAATTGATTTGCTTTGTTTTTCTGAGAATTAATCTTGCGATGCATACAGTCTGGTCTCAGACTTATTTTTCTATTGCTTCTGACTTCTTGGTTCTGAAATGACAGGTATTTACAGCTGTAATCTCACATGCAAGCTTTATCTCAATTTCTAAAAAGAGTACTAAAAAGTTAACTGAGCATAAGGCATAGTTCAAACGTATAATTCCAGCTACTTCGGATATGGAGATTAGGAGGATCACAGTTCAAAGTCAATGTGGGCAAAAAGTTGAGACAGTATCTCAACAAACAAGCTGGTATGGTCATTCATGTTTACAATACAGCTACACAGAAAGAATAGATAGGAGGATCATCACTATCTCAGACCAACCAAGTTAATTTTCAGAATCTATTAATTAAAGAAAGAATATGGCTAAAGAGGTAAGCACTTGCCTAGTATGTTTGAGGCCCTGATTCAAATCCTAGTATTGCCAAAAACTAAAAAACAAACAAAAACTGAAAAGAATCCATTGTCATGAAAATACTTAAAAAAATAGAGATATAGTATCATCAGGTGTAGTAGAATACTGCTTTTGTTCAAAAATCATGAATGTATTTACATACGGATTAGAGCACTGTTCACTCAACTCTACAACATAGTTATGTTTGAGGAGTGAGATTGAGGGAATACTAAATGATACATTTAAGTATTGTTTACATTATTTATTTAAAAACATATATTACTTTTGTGATTAAGTAAAATAAAAAAAACTTTTGAACAATGAAAGAAACAAATTAACAGAGTTTGCCATTAAATTCTCCAAATAGGAAATCATTTTCTTAACAATCCCTCTCCTTTTTTTTTTTTTATGGTCCTGGGGCTTGAACACAAGGTCTCATATATGCTAGGTCCTCTGCAACCTAAGCCATACTTCTAGCCTTTTATGCTTTGTAAGTCATCATTTTTCCAGATAGGGTTTCATGGTTTGTCCAGGGCCAGCCTCCGACACCAACCTATTTATGCCTCCTGCAGAGTTGGGATTACAGGTAGGTCCCACCATGCCTGGTTTACTGTCTGAGATGGAAGTGTGCTGACATTTTTTGACTTTGAACAAAGATCTGTGCCTCCAGAGAAACTAGGATTCTAGGATTCTAGGCCCGAGTCACTGGTGCTCAGCAAAACAATGTTGGATACAAATTTAGGGTTTTTATATATTCAAAGAAATATTTTTTTGTTTTAATACATGTTTAATACATAAGAAATATTTGTATATTGATTTTTTAAAAATAGTGGACCAAGTATTGATTTTATGCAGAACAGCCTGAATCTTCATGACCTGACAATCTAGAGTTTATAGTGTGTCCATCACAACAGTGTGGTTCTGGAACATTGGGAATCATGGAGAGCCAAGAAAGAGTGTTTTTTTAGTATATATATTTTTATTGTAAAGATACTGTACAGAGGGGTTACAGTTAAGGTAATGACATTTCCTATTGAGCATTATTATTGCCTCCTTTGTTTTCCCCCCTACTATCCCTTCCCTCTCAACATCCCAAACTCTTCCCCCTCCTCCCCTCACCACCCCCCCTCAGCAAAGTTGTAAAGTTCATTTCCAACATAATGTCTTATACATCTCATTGTTACAATGGGTCAACCTGTATCCTTGTTTCAGCGTTTTGTTATTTCCC
This sequence comes from Dipodomys spectabilis, assembly GCF_019054845.1. Classification (NCBI taxonomy): domain Eukaryota; kingdom Metazoa; phylum Chordata; class Mammalia; order Rodentia; family Heteromyidae; genus Dipodomys; species Dipodomys spectabilis. The sequence goes on along the minus strand of NW_024870686.1, from coordinate 6,423,902 downwards.
TTCCCCTCCCCAAATTAGAAAAATGTATATACAAGATGCAGGGCACTGGAATTAAATACAATGAAAATGGGTTATACCATGGGGAAGAACATACAAGAGAAACAAAATAATCACATAGGACATTATAAAACAACAGCAAGAAAGATAAAACCTATTGTGTTCCTATCATGGGGTTCATTTCACTTAAAATCATCTTATATGGTCATTATGTACATAGCTTTTGACCTTTTCTGCTTGTTCTAAACATACATTAGTTATTGCAAATAAGGGAAACCATGGGACTTATGTTTCTTAGGGCCTGGCTTACTTCACTTAATATAATTTTTTCCAAGTCTTTTCATTTCCTAACAAATGGGGCAATAACATTCTTTCTGATGGAAGCATAGAATTCCACTTTGTGTGTGTGTGTGTGTGTGTGTGTGTGTGTATCACATTTTCTTTATCCATTCATCTACTGAGGGTCATCTGGGTTGGTTCCATCTTAGCTATGGTAAATAATGCTTCAACAAACATAGTTGTGCTGGTAGCTTTAGTATGGTCTTGTTTGTGACCATTTGAGTAAATGCCCAAAAGTGGGATTCCTGGGTCATAGGGGAGCTCTATGTGGAGTCTTTTGAGGAACCTCCATACTGCTTTCCAGAGTGGTTGAACAAGTTTACACTTCCACCAACAATGCAGTAGGGTTCCCTTTTGGCCACATCACTCCAGCATCTGTTGTTATTAGAGTTCTTGATTATAGCCATTCTAACTGGGGTGAGGTGGTATCTCAATGTTGTTTTGATTTGCATTTCTTTTATGGCTAGGGAGGTTGAGTGTTTCTTTATGTGTCTATTGGCCATCCTTTTTTCCTCTTCAGAGAAGTTTCTCTTTAAGTCTTTAGCCCATTTGTTGAAGGGGTGGTTGTTTCTTTGAGGATTTGTTGTTAGATTTAATTTTTTGAGTTCCAGGTATATTTTAGATATGAGACCCTTGTCTGTGGTATGGCTAGTGAAGATCTTCTCCCAATCTGTGGGCTTTCTATTGATCTTGCTAGCTATATCCTTTGCTATGCAGAAGCTCTGCAATTTCATGCAATCCCATTTGTCCAACCTTTCTTTGATTTGTTGTGTTTCTAGGTCTCTATTAAGAAAATTTCAGCCTGTGTCAAGGAGACCTAGTGTTTCTCCTATTCCATCCTGTAATGTTTTCAGAATGTCTGCTTTGACTCCAAGGTCTTTGATACATTTGGACTTGATTCTGGTACAGGGTGATATATATGGATCTAGCTTTAGTTTTCTACAAGTGATTAACCAATTTTGCCAGTACCATTTACTGAAGAGGCTGTCTTTCTTCCATTCTATTTTTTTAGCTCCCTTATCGAAGATTAGATGGCTATAGGTCTGTGGGTTCATTTCTGGGTTTTCAATTCCATTCCATTGGTCCTGAGGTCTCTTCTTGTGCCAGTACCAAGCTGTTTTGATTACTATGGCTTTGCAGTAGAGTTTGAAATTTAGTATTGATACTCCTCCAGCACTGTTCTTTCTGTGAAGGATCATTTTTGCTATTCGGGGTCTTTTATTGTTCCATATAAATTTTTGGATTGCCTCTTCTATTTCCCTGAAGAATGAGGTTGGGATATTGATAGGTATTGCATTGAATTTGTAGATAGCCTTGGGAAGCATTGCCATTTTCATGACGTTAATCCTTCCAATCCAGAAGCATGGGAGGGTTTTCCACTTTCTTAGTTCTTCTTTAATTTCCTTTTTCAAGTTTCTAAAGTTTTTATCATAGAGGTCCTTCACATCTTTAGTTAACTCTTAGGTATTTTATTTTTTATTTTTTGTCGGTCATAAATCTTGAACTCTGGGCCTGGGCACTGTCCCTCAGCTTTTCAGCTCAATGCTAGTGCTCTACCATTTGAGCCACAGGGCCACTTTTGGCTTTTTCTGTTTATGTGGTGTTGAGGAATCAAACCCAGGGCCTCATGCATGCAAGGCAAACACTCTTCCACTGAGCCACCTTCTCAGCCCCAGTATTTAATTTTTTTGTGGGACTATTACAAAAGAAGTTGCTTTCCTGATTTCAGCCATGCTCTTCTCCTTATTGGCATACAGAAAAGACATTGATTTTTGAGGGTTATTTTTTTTTTCTTTTTTTTCTTTCCGTTGTGGGGCCTGAACTCTGGGCCTGGGCACTGTCCCTCAGCTCTTCAGCTCAAGGCTAGCGCTCTACCACTTGAGCCACAGCACCACTTCTGGCTTTTTTTTTTTCTGCTTATGTGGTGCTGAGGAATCAAACCCAGGGTCTCATGCATGCAAGGCAAGCACTCTACCACTGATCCACCTTCCCAGCCTATGAGGGTTAATTTTATACTCTTCTACTTTGCCAAAGTTTTGGATCAGCTCGAGTAACTTGGGAGTGGAGTCCATGGGGTTCTTTAAATACAAGATCATGTCATCTGCAAAGAAGGAGAGTTTTACTTCATCTTTCCCAATTTGGATCCTCTTTATGTTTGTATCTTGACATCCTTGTCTCATTCCTGAATTTAGAGGAAATGGCTTTAGCTTTTCGTCATTAAGTATAATGCTGGCTGTAGGTTTGTCATACACAGCCTTTATTGTATTGAAGAATGTTCCCTGGATTCCTAGTTTTTCTGGAGCCTTCATCATAAAGGGGTGTTGGATCTTGTCAAATGTCTTTTCTGCATCTATTGAGATAACCATGTGGTTCTTATCCTTGCTCTTGTTGATGAGATGAATTATATTGATTAATTGAGATTGAACTAGCTTTACATCCCTGAAATGAATCCTGTTTGATTGTGGTGTATTTTTTTTTGTTTGGATGAGTTGTTGAAGTTGATTAGCCAAAATTTTGTTGAGAAGTTTTGCATAGATGTTCATCAAAGAAATGGGTCTCTAGTTCTTTTTATTTGATGAGCCCCTGCCTGCTTTTGGGATAAGGGTTATGATGCTTCATGGAAGCCTGAGAGATTTGGTAGTGAACTTTCACTTTCAATTTCATTGAAGAGTTGGAGGAGTATTGGTGTGAGTTCTGCTTTGAAGGCTGTAAATCCATCCTGTCCTGAGCTTTTCTTGGGTGGGAGGTATCTTACTGCTGTTTCTATTTTGACACTTGTTATGAGTCTGTTAAGTTGGTTTAAATCATCTTGCTTTAGTTTGGGCATGTCAATATTTACTAGAAAGTTGTCCATTTCTTCGAGATTCTCAAACTTATTAGTATAAAGGTTTAAGAAGTATTCCCTTATAATGTTCTGAATCTTGGTTGTTTCTGTGGTGATGTTTCCATTCTCATCTTTGAGTTTGTTTATTTGGGTGTGTTCTCTTCTTTTTCTGATAAGATTTGCTAGAGGTCTGTCAATTTTGTTAATCTTTTTGAAGAACCAACTCTTTGTTTTGTTGATTATTTCTTATTTTTTGGATTCTAATTAATGTAATTCTGATTTAATTTTAATTATTTCTTTCCATCTACTGGATTGGGGTTTAGCTTGTTGCTCGTTTTCAAGGAGGTTCAGGTGCTTCATTAAATTGTTGATTTGAGATCTCTCCAATTTGTTGATGTAGGAACTCAGAGCTATAAACTTGCCTCGAGTACTGCCTTTGCTGTTTCTCAGAGCTGCTGGTAATTTGTGTGTTCATTTTTGTTAAATACCAAGAAAGAGTTTTAAGAAAATAAGGAGTCAGAGAAGGGTTGCATCTAACCCTTTCTGAAGGAAAGGCAGTAAAAAATTTCAAGTTCCCCTTGCCTCCCAACCCAGGCAAATGGAATGTCTAAACACTGTCCCAGGAGCTTTTGGAGTAGGCACAAGAAACAGACATGGATAAATGGAAGAGCATTTTTGTTTCTAATTTAGTCATTTATTTTATTTTCATGTCCATTTGAACTTATTTTAACCTGATATATAAAAATAAAAATTAGGGCTGGGAATGTGGCTTAGTGGTGGAGTGCTTGCCTAGGATGCATGAAGCGCTGGGTTTGATTTCTCAGTACCATATACACAGAAAAAGCTGTAAGTGGTGCTGTGGCTCAAGTGGTAGAGTGCTAGCCTTGAGCAAAAGAAGCTCAGGGATAGTGCTGAGGCCCTGAGTTCAATCCCCGGGACTGGCAAAAAAATACAAATTAATAAATAAATTATTTATGTTAATGGGGAATCATGTAATGTGTTGGTTAGATATATACATTGTGAAATGCTGAAATTAGGCTAAACATAACCACCTCTCCCAATTCTTAACATTTCCTTATAGTGACAATTTTCTTTTTGTTTTTTCTTTATTCTTTTTTTTTTGTCGGTTGTGAGGGACTGAAATCTGGGCCTGGGCTCAGTCAGCTCTTCAGCTCAAGGCTAGTGCTTTACCACTTGAGCCACTGCACCACTTCCAGCTTTTTCTGCTTATGTGTTGTTGAGGAATCGAGCCCAAGAACTCGTGTATGTAAGGCAAGCACTGTACCACTGAGCTACCTTCCCAGCCCCTATAGTGATAATTTTCAAAGAGCATTTCTTCTGTGAAAACAATGCACAGCATGTAATTTATAATCTGTGGTCCCCTTTGTACAACAGCACATCTGAGCTTCTTGCTCCTACCTGTGACTTAGCCCCATTGGCCAGTCATCTTCCTTCTCTCCCTGCCCAGCCCATCTGCCCAGTCTTTTCCTCCAGCCTCTGGTAACCACCCTTCTGCTTCAACTTCTGTGTGATCCACTTGTGAGATACCACATGTGAGTGAGACCCTGAAACATTTGTCTTTCTGGGCCTGGTTTCTCTTAACACATGATCTCCAGTTTCACCTATGTGGTTGAGGAGTGTGTGTGTGTGTGTGTGTGTGTGTGTGTGTGTGTGTGTGCGTGTGTGTGTGTGTGTGTGTGTGTTAGTATTTTGAATGCTTCCTAGTGCCAGGACCTAATATTCAAAGGAAATCATGTCCAGTCGCATTATTTTTCCTGTTCTAAAAATAATTGGTGCTGGTATCTTTAGAACCTGAGCCCCCATGCATATTCAAAGGTGCTTGAGGTCCATGTATGTCTACAGCTTAGTTCACATTAAGTACTAATAAGTAGTTAATCTTAGGAAGATGACAATCAGATAGCACAACTGAAAGAGATGTCTACTAGAGACCATGAGGGTGAGGTCCAGAGCATCTTTGGCTTGAGGCACATCAGGCATACAAAACTGGATGGAAGGTGAATGCTAAAGTAATGGACAACAACACCATTGAAGCTTAGTTTTTTTGGAGTAATCCCCTTGCCCCTCACACTAAAGCCTGAACTCAAGGCCTCATACTTCCTCAGTTTACTTGCTAGGCTCACACTCTGATATTTTGCTGGCTATTTTTGGAGATAGAGTATCAGAGACTTTTCTGCCAGGGCTAGCTTTGAAATGTGATCTTCCAGATCTTAGCCTCCTGGGTAAATAGGATTACAGGCAAGAGCCACTAGCACATGGATAATGAGATCATTTACAAAAGAGAAATAAAATCAAACTCTGGTTATCACAGATGCCACGCCTTTGTAGTTAGTTCACCTAGTAGCAAAAAAATGATTGCTAAAGCATTTGTTCTAGCAATAAGCCTTGCTAGGGTGTGTTTGTGAGCATGAGAAGAACCATAGAGCCTGGCACGGCTGACAACACAACACAATTCCTACAGAAATAGAGGTCAGAGTCCTGCTTTACAGACCTATTGAGGGCTGGGCAGAGTAGAGGCAAAAGCTCCAGAGTGACTACAGCTTCTCTGCACCTAGCTTTAACCCAGGGAAAGAAGATCCAGTTTCTCATTGTGGAGCTAGTGAGTATCATACCTAGCTACCCAGCATGCATCAGGCCTTGACATCTCACAGTTCATGGGAAGTCTGTACCAAGCAGGGAAGGGGACTGGTTTCTTTTAATGTATTAATTTATATTTTAGCCTCAAAAATATTTTCAGTGTCTCAAATAAAATTTAAGAAGTATATAATGGCTCCCTAAAATAAGACCAAACTACATATACATACATATATATATATATATATATATATATATATATACACACAGACACACACACACACAAATGTAAACACCCATATATATATTCACATACATATAGGCATATATATATACATATGTGTACAGCTCCATTACTTTCTGGTGGTCATTTTCCTTCAAGTCTCCATTTTTACTGACTCAGAGTCCACAGCCTTCTTCAGTCCAGCTGTGGTCATGAGCTTGGATCTCTCTGGAGGGAGACCTAGGGCTTGGTTACAGTTGAGCTGAGATAGTGCCCCCAGAGCCTATGCTCTCTATCCAGCCATGGCTCTGAAACAGCTAGTTCCTTGCCCGAAGCCTCTACTCTGGGCTGAGGAGCATTGGTCTCACTTACTCTAAAAGGATGGTGGGCACAATCTTGTGCAGGTGGGCAAGCAGCATAGGCATGGGTCACCTGGGATTTTGGACCGGGGTTCGTTGGTACTGAGGCCTGGCCTGGCTTAGCCAATGCTGAGTGTGGCCTGGATGTAGTCTCCTCATACCTCTGCCCTCTTCCTTCTGTAGTTGTATTACCCAGACAAGCACTTCCTGATGTGTTAATTCTCCTACAGGTCCTGCTGCTCCTGTTCCTGGCTGCTGCAGAAGTCGTGTGAAGGTCTGGAAAGGTATTGTCCATTCTGTGGCTAGTACAGGTGCCGACATTGCTGCCCTCAGGGTCACTTTGACAGTGAGGTTCATGTGCATGAGCTCAGTGAGCTGAGTATCAGTGCAGCTTGCCATGCTGGTAAGCTTGTGGGAACCTTACAATTGAGGGTCTGTGGCCCCAATACTGCTATTCTCCTGGTCATAATTTCAGTAGATCTTTGATGATTGCTTTGTGATCAGATCCATTCAATCTTCATAGTTCAATTCCCAGTATGTGATTTGGTTACCATACAAGGTTATTTTCTCAGGGGAGAGTTATAATAGAGCCACTGGGCTGAGAGGTTGAGTATAGACTGGTGAAATGATGAAGTATGGTGACCACACGTAGAGACACAGCTGCCCTACTGTTTCCCTCCCACCATCTCTCCCTCCCTCTCTCTTTCTCTTTATTGATGGTGTCTTGGTATAACTCAGCCTTTGAACTCACAATCCTCCTTCCTCAGATTCCTAACTAGCTAGCTAGTATGCATCACAGTACCTAGCTTTTCCTACATTTTTTTTTTTTGAGAGCCAAGATATTTGTTCCTCTGTTGGGCTCTTTCCAGTTATCAACAGCCAAAATAAGCCCTCAGGCAGGGGATTCTTTCTGCTGCTTTGGGCAGCAGATTCCACATTCAGGGACCCTGTGGCCGGGGTAACAGATGCCCTCCTCAAGATTAAGAGCTGCTTGTCTTAGAGCAATTCCTGTATGCCTCCTGTGCCACCACTGATCATGTCCACAGCCAGCCAGCCCCTGGTGTCTTGCCTTGTTGCTGCCTACTAGACCGAAATTTGGCCTGCTCCTTTGGTATCAGGTCAGCCAACACGTCTTCCAAATTTGTGGAGGAAACACTGGCCTATGAAACAGAAAGAACAAGAGGGAAGCAACAGGGGCAAAGCCATGGTGTGTGAGCTCCAGGATTTGGTGGAGAGAGCACAAGGAGAGGAAGCTGTGGGCTTGAGTGAAAAAACTAAGGGACAGTGCCCAGGACTCAAGTTCAAGCCCCAGTAACAACACAAAAAAAAAAGAGAAAAAAGAATGAAAACTATGCAGATTGGTGGGCAGGCTTCTTGCAATATACATGTTTAAAAGTTTTAAAGTATTTATGTGTGTGTGTGCTGAGGATTGAGCTCAGGGTCCTCTCACTTGGCTTTGTTGCTCAAGGCTGACATTCTACCACTTGAGTCATACCTCCACTTCTGGCTTTTTGCTGGTTAATTGGAAATAAGAATCTCATAGACTTTGCTGCCTGGGTTGGCTTTGAATCTCAATTTTCAGATCTCAGCCTGATAAGCATGAGCTCCCAGGGCCTCATTAGCATTCGTTGTTTTTAAAATACAAATTGACTAAATTTTAAGTTCATTTCTAAAATCAGTCTAGATTTATAATAGTGTAATTCTTTACCCACCTCCCCACATTCTGCAAATCTGATTATTAGGATAAAATTATTCCCTTTTGAAACAGCAAAATAAGCCACCAGCATTTCAGCTGTCTCTCTATGTCAGAAATGCCTGCATGTCATGCCTGGAAGTACAGCATTGTGTCTCTCAGATCTGCCACTGAGGGGAGGATAACTGAGCCAAGGCATCAGAGGTTCTGCTGAATGTTGTCAGTGTCCAGTCCATCTGGACTGCTCCCATGGTGGGTTACAAAGGCAGGCCCATTCTAAACATCCTGGGTCTCTTCTGAGGGATAACATTAGCTTGAGCCACTTTCTGCTGGCTTTGCTGAAGCATCTTTAGCTCGGTGCTGGAGGATGAGATCTCCCTTCTCTCTTTCCTAGGGGTCAGCACAGTACATAGTCTGGTATCTCCTAGCCTCTTTAGCTCCCCATTTTCTCTCAGCATTTGCCCAACAAATACCTCATTTATCAGTCTGGGACTGATGCACTGCCATCTTGGGTGCAAAGGGGATGGGATGATTGCTTGGTTGGCAGTAGGGCATGGCCAGTCCCTATCTGCATGATGGTGAGTCAAATGTAAAAGCTCTCATGAATGGTGACCTGGGAAAATGCCATAGAAGAAAGCGTAAATGTGGTGGCTAAGAAATTTCAAAGCTGTGGAAAGAAAAAAAATATGTCCTCAAAGACAGCAGAGGTGGGTTGATTATTGCTAAAATCTATTGATGTTAGCAGAGGTTTTAAAGAAAGCAGTTAAACAGTTAATTGCTAACAGTGTGAGGCACATGATCTCCTTGGCAGATGGCACAGAAGTCTTTACCTTCTTCAGGGTGGCAGATCAGACAATTTGAGGGGCCTGAGGATCAAATGGTTAAAATGCAGAGACTTCTAGATGTATGAATGTTTGGCTAGGAGCAGAGTGCTGAGGAAGATGGAAATGTATATGGACTCAGGGACTTTGAAAACTGAGAGGCAGGCATGCAGATACTCTGGAACATGTGTTCTAGGCAGACTGATTCAGCCTCTCCCGAGCTTTTAGGCTTTCAAAAGTGTCTTGTCCTTCCTGGTAAAACCTTGTATGTTTATGGGCCAGAAGATACAGCAGGGGCCTCAATAAGCTCCCTTATCCCCTATCTCTTCACCTAACTGATAATTAAGATCAGTGCCAGGAAAACCTGGGCAGGGGAAGGAGGTATGTGCTAGGATTGAAAAGCTTGAAAAGCTTCAAGAACTAGCTGGCATATACTGGCAAAAGCCAGAGGATAAAAGTTGGGGCTGTATTTTGAGTGTCTAATCAAAAAGCCTGACATCCAACTATCTCAGGGCCTGAGATCTAATACTTAGGCAAGGAACTGGGAATCGGGAAAAAACAATGGCCAATGCTCAGTAACGATTTCCAAGTTGCTCCCAACAGAAAAGAATTCTGCAGGGGGGTCTAGACTGCGTTATAAATAAATATGATCATCAAAGAAAGGGGTAAGGTGGGGAAAGAAGGGGAAGTTCTAGAATGCACCCTATGAACATTCAGGCTCCTGACATTTCAGTGAGTTTTCAGGTGTGCAATACTTGGGAACAGGCCAGGACCTCTCCTCCAAAGTAAAAGACAAAAAAATGCACCTTGCATTCCACTTACCTAAAGGAAGATAGTCATTTTGATAAGCCTCTTTAACCGTAGGAATAGTATATTCTGCCGATGTTTTGAAATGCCCTTAGAAATTCACTGTGGTTATTTCCCCTGCTTTTTCTCCCCTCTCTCTGAAGCTTCTTTTGCTTTTTTGTTGTAGTTGGTCATGGGGCTTGAACACAGGGCCTGGGTGCTGTCCCTGAACTCAAGGCTAGCACTTTATCACTTTGAGCCACAGCACTACTTCTAGTTTTGTGGTGGTTAATTGGAGATGAGTCTCATGGACTTTCTTGCCTGGGCTGGCTTTGAATCACGATCCTAGATCTCAGCCTCCTGAGATCTCCTGGCTGAAACTTCTTTCTTCTCCTTCACAGAAGCGCATCATTGTTTGATGGCTTCTCTATTAGTTGCTCCTCCATTTTCATTGGCACTTCCTTTAAAAAATAAATGTCTTAAACATGTAATCTCTCCTGGGAGTCTGCTTGGAGGACCCAGACTAAGAGAGATGCTGGTGGCACCTAAGATAGAATGACAAATGCATCAATCTCGCATGGCAAGTAGTGGCTCCCAGGAGAGTGTTGTGTTGAGAAGGATCCTAGAGTGGTATCTGGTCCACCGTAATGAGTGCCATGGTCTATGAGGAAGGTCTAGGGAGGCAAGGGAGTGGGTTTTCTCTTATTTTTCATTAGTCACTAATGCTGAATTGAAAAGTTGTCCAGCTGGGCGCTGGTGGCTCACACTTGTAATCCTAGCTACTCAGAAGGCTGAGATCTGAGGATGATGGTTCAAAGCCAACCCTGGGCAGGAAAGTCTGTGAAACTCTTATCTCCAATAAACCACTAGAAAACCGGAAGTGGCGGTGTAGCTCAAGTGGTAGAGTGCTCGCCTTGAGCTGAAGAGCACAAGGACAGCGCCCAGGCCGAGAGTTCAAGCCCCACGACTGCCAAAAAAAAAAAAAGGAAAGTTGTCCAAATCTCTATTAAGAAAAGCCATGATCAAAAAGCTATTATATGTGAAACTTTTGTTGTGATATCCTTAATGATGATTAACTAATAATAATGATGGCAAATGAATAGTAACAATTATAAAATGATTATATAATTATACAATAGTATGTGGTTATCTAATCATGAATAATAATGCTTAATGATGAATGATAATTATAAATGGTATTTATCATTAAGGATCCTAACATGATACTACATGTTAAGAGACTGATATTTTCATAAGAGCAATGGTATTTTCATACAGAGAGATGGTGACATCAGAAAAAATCCAAGGCATAAGGATTTGCTAGTGTTCTTCATCTCTGGCTTGGGAAATTGTACTCTGGTGAGCTGAAGTGATTATTCCAGTTTCCTTGGCAGGCTTCCCTCCTGGAGCCCATTCTATCAGGATGCTATTCATGAATATGACTCCTTTTCCTTTATCTTATTTTATACTAGCTCACCGCATTCTGATATTCAGCAGACTTCAGAAGTAGATATTCCTGTTGAAAAATAATAAACTGACCTGTTGATTAAGGTATTCTAGACTATCTAGCATTTTTCCCCTTTAAAAAGCTGTTTTAAAATTATAAGAACAATAAAGCTTATCATTAAATAATTAACCAGCATAAAAGCAGAATTCAAAGTCTACTTTTTATACACCGCTTCTTGCCATCCTACTCCCTGGGAGTAACATTTTATTTCTTGCTGTAAATTAATTGGTTTCTCCATTGGACATCCGGCACCTAAGATGTTTGCTTTGTAACCTTGTTTAAAAGGAATCTCTTGTGAATCACCCAGAATGAACCAATAGAACTTAGTTTCAAAATACACAAACTGGGGGCTACTCCTTTTGTTCACATTCCTTTCTTTCTTCGTGTGCTAGTCTTTTGAGAAGCTAATGACAACAAAATTATGCTGTGCAAAAGTATAAGCCTTACCTACCATTCACAAACCAACTTGTAAGAATACATGTAGTGTCAACCTTGCTGCAGTTTGGCTTCTTCAGCCCTATTGTATTCACTCATTAAAAAAAAACAAACAATACCCAACTTATTTTCTAGAAGTATTTTCACTTTGGTTCGAGTGCAAATGAACCTACTATGTTTTCTTTTTCAGAAAAACATTGGAAGGGATGTGACACTGTGGCTTAATTGGTAGAACACTCACCTTGAGCTGAAGAGCTCAGGGACAATGACCAGGCCCAGTGTTCAAGCCTCATGACAGACAAAAAAAAAAATTAAAAAAAAAAAGAAATTTAAAAAAGGGCTGGGAAGGTGGCTCAGTGGAAGAGCGCTTGCCTTGCATGCATGAGGCCCTGGGTTCGATTCCTCAGCACCACATAAGCAAAAAGAAAAGAGCCGGAAGTGGCGCTGTGGCTCAAGTGTTAGAGTGCTAGCCTTGAGCTGAAAAGCTGAGGGACAGCGCCCAGGCCCAGAGTTCAGGCCCCACGACCAGACCCCCCCCAAAAAACAAAACAAAAACATTGGAAGATGAAGGTAAAACAATATTTAGTGCTTCATTCTGTTTGCTTCTTTATCAAATACATACATATTATACAAATATATATGTGTCTACACATGAATTATATATTATATAGAATGTTTTTGCAGTGTGGGAGTATATATGTGTGTATGTGTGTGTGGATATATATATATATATATTTATATTTATTTATTTTTTTGCATTATTGGAGTTTGAACTTAGGGCCATACTCTTGCTAGCCAGCTCTACCACATTATATTAAAACTACTGGCTATAGTCAAACTCCAAGTGAGACCTAGGTAAGAAAAAAATTAATTCTCTAAAACAAACAAGTTTAGGTTTTCAGTATTATTTGTGGAATCCTTTTTTTTTTTTGTCGGTCATGGGGCTTGAACTCTGGGCCTGGGCACTGTCCCTCAGCTCTTCAGCTCAAGGCTAGTGCTCTACCACGTGAGCCACAGCACCACTCCTGGCCTTTTCTGCTCATGTGGTGCTAAGGAATCAAACCCAGGGCCTCACGCATGGAAAGCAAGGATTCTACTACTGGGCCACCTTCCCAGTCCTTGTGGAGTATCTTTATCTTATTAAAAATACTTCTCTGGCAAGGGAAAACATTTTAAGTTTAAGATCCTTAAGAAAAATTACTGTTTTAGGATCAGTAGTTTACCAAAATAATGTTGATAAAAGTATAAAGATAGATATAATTGCATGACTTTATAAAAATTTAAATAAAAGAATGATTTAATAATTACAACATATACTCATTTTATAAGTCAGATGAGCTTTAAAAATAACTTAATACTCCAAAAATGCTATACATTTTTGAGCATTTTTTAGATGCACAGATGTTATGGTGGGCCTTAATGTGATATCTGGTTGTGTGATTAAAACAGAAGATCTTTTCCTCTTAAAAATATATCTATCTGAGTCAGGTGCCAATAGTTCATACTTATAATTCTAGCTACAGAAGCTCAGACCTGAGGATCATGATTCAAAGCCAGCCCAGGTTTCAAGGCTCTTATCTCTGGTTAACAGCAAAAAGCTGGAAGTGGAGGCAGGGCCCAAGTGGCAGAGCCCCAGTTGTGAGCAAAATAGAGGATCAAAAGCATGCAGCCCTGACATCAAGCCCTACTACTGGCAAAAAATAGATTAGTTTTCCAAAAGCAATACATTTCTTCTCTCATCCTTTCATGGAATCAGAATTAAGTACTCCTTATATAACAGACTAGTTATTACTACAGAAACAAAGATTCTATAAAACATTGATTTACTTTCTCTCTTTCATTAAAAAGCTGTGGAATTACTTTGTGGCACATTTATTTTTCATCAGTTTTTATAAAATGGAATATAAGTAATTTCAAAATACACTAGAAATGTTTCTGGGGAGAGCTGTGAGGATGTAAACATTGCATTTCTCAAGGTAGACAGAGAAAAGTGAGCCTGCTATCCGCAGATTCTATTCTCCAAACTTTCCTTTTCTGGTAGAAGTCAGACATGAGTTAATTAGTATTATGAATATGCCTTAAACTCTTTATGTAATCAAGAACCATAGCATTATGGGTATGTCATTTCAGTTATCAGGTCCACTCCATTAGACTGGTAATATGATACTCTACTATGTAAGGTCAATGATTTTTGCTTGAGGAGTACATTTAATACATTTGTTTCCATTTTTTCCTTTCTTTTTAAAATTTAATGTTGCCTGTGGTTAGGCAAGTCTGGAATGAAAATTTACACACTCCCTTGGTCTTGAATTTATCTCTGGCCTGGGAGAAACAGCCTCATGAAGATATTAGCAGCCTGGTTCATTCTGCTGCTGTGATTCTTATTATAGATGGTGAAGCTTGAATTTTCATAAAAAACATTGGCATGACTTTATTACACGATTCTTACACATGATGTTGGTTTGTTCTAGCAAATCACAATTTGAGTATTTATTTTTGTTCTTATTTTTGTTCAGGCAGAGTAAAACTTTTTTATTTTATTTTTGCATGGTGGAAATTGAATCTAAGGTCTCATGCATGCTAGAAAAGCATTTTACCACTGAACCACATCCCCATTCCAAAACTTTTATTTTGCATATGATCCTGTAGGAACAGCCTTTCCACAATAGTTTCAGCTGAAATAAAGTGTTTGAAAGTATACTTGCTTTCATGCAAATGTTATCTTATGGCTCAACCAGATGAATTAAATACTAAAATAGACAAAGGACCCTATCAGCACATCTTCTCAATTTACTTATTTTCAGGTCTGACAGAGCTAACTTATACATTTGATATAAACATGCCTTCAGAAGCTGGACGAACTGGGTTTAAATTCTTAAAGACATCACAAATGTGAAGTCCAAATGAAATCACAGAATAACATAGTAAGATCAACATGTGGGGCTCAGAAGAACTGAAATAATTTCTGAAAAATAAGAATCCAAACTAACGCCACATATAAACCAGTTTATTAGATTGTCAGTGATAATTTGAGACAAGTTCAAGTTATTTATTTTACTTCATAGAAACAGAAGGGAGGAAAGTTTTAAACTTCAAGCTTTGTTCAGCATGTGTGCAGTTAGCATCCACAAAAGCACCATTGGATATGGGAGAATTAGCACCACAGAATTTTAGGACCTAACTGTTAACATGCATCACTGAAAAACTTGGAACATGAAAACTGAAGTAGTACAATGTATGGTCCATTATAAACAATACAAGGCAATTTATAACTCTTTTTATACAGTACGATACAATCACAACCAGTGAGAAGCTTTTAAAGTACAATACAGGACAAAAAACACCTTGTACCCTGTTAACACTAAAGCAGTTACAGCTTTTAAAAAATGTTTCTTGTAAGAGGCAGTGGGTTAAAATGATCCCTCCCCTCCTCAAATTTTAAATTCAGACTAATATAGTTACATGATCTCTTAAGAAAGTATTTTCAAATCTATATGTCTTCTACTCAATGCTGACGAATGGTTGTTTGAAACTGAAATGTTTGATGAATTAAAACAACTCTTGCAAACTCAAACCCAGTAAGAGTGGAGAAGTGTTGCAGTGTGGTGGAAAGTGTTCCAGATAACATCAGTTAGAAAACGATGCCAATGGTGTTGATACTTGTCTTCCCTTCCATGGAGGAATATCAGGTACAGAAGCCTTGCATTCATGATGAACTTTGGCTCATTTCTTTCATCAAATCCCTTTATTCTGGAGTGTAACATAAGAGATTTATTCCTCAACTGTTTTTGAAGTATCATAGGGCTGTTCCTTATGGTTGATTTGATAATAGTGAAAAGGGTTGATATTCTCTCTGGATTTAGGGTAATTTGTGAGCTAAAGAAAAAATATTAATTTAAATTTAGCAAATATGAAATCTTAAAAAGAATTCCACTATTTTCATAGTACAAATCCGTAACTAATATTATTGAAAATCTTTCTATTGGAAAGCATGTAACAAACTCTCAATTTTTAGTTGTGCCTAAGCCAATTCTGGCATATGAGAAATTACTGTATAAGAAAATGTGTAATAAGAATCGATAGATACAGGTATATTCAGATCTCAATGCACTGATGCCAAGGAAAATATATTTTTACTCACCAAGAGAAGAATATACCTTGAAGCATCTATGCAGACACATGAACGGATCATGTATCTGCTCAACTTCTAATTCTGGAATAGTGATAACAGGGTCATTTAAGAAAAAGTCAATTATAGTACTCAGCAATTTTACGTTGTCTATATTTAACAGTGAAACAGTTTTGAAAATAGAATCAGTAATATACGTTTGTTTACATTTCATCATTTCTATACTTGTAATACATGCGTTGGTTTTCCAAGTTTTAAAAATCCCACTAGGACTGACGTCTTTCAGAATAACAATCTAACATCAAACAAAACTTTCTAAGGAAAATATTTAGCATCACAGAGATTTGAGAAAAGTCTATTACTCAGCATCACAAAATACTCAATAGATCTACATTTAAGATTGTTCATGCCTTGACATTAACACACCTTTGGATTAATATATTTTATTTAAAAAAGAAAATAGCAAAACAATTGACGTGGACTTTTGCTTTAGTCTCTCCTTGGTAAGGATCGACCTCCAATAAACTTGACTTTTTCTTACGTCATGTAATGATGACTGTTTAGGAAACCGCATTTACATTTACTAAAACACTTAAAACTAGAGAGAGATAAAAGGCTATACAGAGACTTAAATATAAGTAACACTATGGAAAAACGTTTTATTAAAATGTTTCCTCAAAGAATACTGCTTTCAAATAAAACAGGATAAAAGTTAGCCTATCCTTATATATGTCGGAAAGACATTTAACTTAAGATGACTGAATCCTTTTGTAAAATTTTTCTGCTGAACTAAATCCACTATGTAACTCAATCACCAGTTTCCTGAAAAGGAAACCCATCTCTGGATGATTTAAATTTGATCATTTCTTAGGCATGGCTGACTTGATCAAAGAATAAATAAAACTGATTTCTTACTGCTTGATGGTTATATAACACAAACAAAACATCCCTCAACTGAAACACAATTGAATTATGATATGCTAGCTTAATAGTTATGATTGAAAGACAAAATAGTAACAGCTAAAAAGAGACTGAAAAACAAAAACTAAAATTAAAAACTGTTTAATGAAAGTGTTCAAATTTGATGTTTTAAACTTCAAATTACAGGCTTAGTTTTCCCACTGTCACATATACCTTTGTTACTATTTAATTTCTGTATTGTTCATTGGTTATATTATATAATGCAATATTCTATTAAATTAAAATAACTTGATTTATCACATTATAGTCTAAGTGGCTTTAGAAAAACACACAAGCAGGATAAATTTATAAAAGGATAAGGAATTTATTAAGGGGTTTTAGACATTCTATACAGACAAATATCTAGTTCACGGTGATAAAGTGCCTTCTTTCCAAGTAACTAATTCTTCACTAAAATATGTTAAGGCTTTATAAGAAACCAAACATTATCATAAATTCGATAAGATATGAGGTTACATTATTAATTAGCATTTTTGTAGCTCTTATGTCTCTTTTAATCCATACAGTAACCATTAGCAGTTTAATTAGCATAAATTCTAGTTGTTAATTTACATTTACTTTGTAGGGAAAGGGAAAGATGCATAATTTCTAAGTGCTGTAGTTTGTATGGAAGACTCACATTTTGCTTGTGAGAACAGTTTGTATCATAATATACAACAGCCAATATCTCTCAAAAAGTTAACAGTACAGTGAGTCCCATGACAAACAGGGCTGTAATTCCATTCATTTAATCAATATTCTGTTGTTTTTACATTTAAATCAAATGTGAGGCCTTAAATTTAAAAAAAGGCCAGAAACAAAACCAATGGTAATTCTTAAGATATAGGCACAACGAATAGCTTTTATTGCAACAGTTTATGCATAAAGTGTATTGATGCCAATATGTGATGTTAAGCATTTCTATTCATTTTGCTTCTATTACTCAGGGCTGTATCATAGTAAAATACTGATAATCTCACAGAAGTTCTTTTATATAGTAGCCACACTATACAGGATTCTATTTATTATACATATTTTTTTTTATCATTTCTCTTTGGGAGACAGAGTGTGTTTTAAGCACATCTGTACCTAGTTGTCTAGGCAGGTCAGATTTTGGGATGAATTCTGACTACTTAGTTATCAACTACTCAGCCAATACAAACTAAATAAAATGTCTGAATATTTATTTTCAGGGATTTAGTGTTTCTTTTTCAAATGAGGAAAAACTATTTAATAATTAGGCACAAGATTAGATGGCCCATGATGCCTAAAATATCTTTCTGATTGCCAATGGATTAATCTAAAGTGTTCCTTAAGGTTAAAGATTTTGAGGTTTGATAGAGAAGGATAGGGAAAACTCACTGAAAAGAATGATTTATGAAATGATTAATGAAACATTGCACATAATTAGAAAGTTGGGAACTCCAGAAAGGAAAAAGTGCTCGTTTTAGGATTGAGTTTGGTTTTGAATCTAAAGCCTACTAAGAGTAATTCTAGGGTTCAAAAAAATAAGGTGGCATAAACTTTTATAATTGCACATTCTTTAATCAAAGTGCTACAAGTTACCACATTTTTCTAAAATGTACAGGATTCTACTTTTAAAAATCTAAATATATTTTTACCTTTTTTATTCTAGTATAGTACAATTTCACAAACAGCACAAATATAAGTTATACCTTTCTAAAATCAGCATCCAGTTTGTGTGTGTTTAAAATAACTGCGAAGAGCCTTTGATATTATCAAGAATCAAGTCCAAGTATAGTCAAAACATTCCATAAAACCTAGAAGCATCAGGAGAGCTTGTTTAGGCCAAATTTAATAATAGTCTGCCATGCAATGCACAGAACTCATATGCTTTAGAAACCTACTGGTTTAGTCATCTGGTTCTTTGACTGCACTACATATTATACTTACTCTCTCCAATTGCTGAAGTGACAGTATTATATAGAAATCAAGTTTTGAAGACAGTGTGACACACTGAAGGTTCTAGTCTTAACTGCTCATTCCTAAGAAGTATAGCAAAAATGTTTGATGCATGGGTTACTTATTTTCATGCTTTACCTCTTTAATCTAAGTGGAAATATCAACTGGAAATGTATAGAGGTAATAAAAGAAAAACAAAAAGACAATAAAGACCAAAGATGAAGACATGAAACAAACAAAAGCAACTGGAGTTTTCTACATTACCGATTTGATTAATCACGAGAAGATAAAAGATGGAAATCTCTTTACTATGTAAAAGCTACATTAATATATATTCAAAATCAATAGCATTCACATGAATTTGAATTTTGAATAATTTGATTTTTCTGAGTGTAATGAAACTGAAGTAGAAAGTGTCTCATTATAGACTGAGAAAAATTATACTACTCAGGGAAAGTGAAAATGTAAGACCAGCATTCTCGGATAATGGCAGGTCATCTGGGTTCTGCCATGACACAGGCTGCACAATGGGGTGCTGTGCCTCATTTCATTAGTTAAAAATACTGATACATAAAAGTACTCTCGTTGAACGGTAAACCAGTGTACAGTAACAGAACACTAAATGACTATTAAAAAAGTGTCATTTCCTTTTCCTATGGCTGGAGAATCTCAATCTTAGGTGCAAGAATATCTTGATAAAAGCATTGGAAAGAGACACCTAACTATAAAAACTCATTATCTTTTGGGAATGGATTAAAATCTATATACTAATCATCAAAAAAATTAACAAACTTTGAAAACATAAGAAAACCAGAAACAATCAGGTATTATAAACCATGGGTAGGAATAACTCCAGACTCAACATACTGAAGGTTAAGTGAAGGCTGCATAGATATGCATCTACAGAATCATCTCATAGTTTTTGAGTATAAAAACAAAATTCTATACTTTCAACCTTTAAAATGTTAAATACTTCAAATAAAGATTGAGATGGAAAAGATTCTATACTGTACATAATATTCCACCTATACTTAGCTGTGCAATTCCCCGAAGAATTTAATACTCCACAATCCCTCCTGTTAATTTACACAGATACTTTTGGCTTTGCAAAAGCTGGGCAATTTTATTTCCCTAAAATAGGCTTTGTTTTGTTTTAGCAGAATAGGCTTTGTTTTGTTGGCAGAAATGCTGAAGACACCTCCAAGAATCAAGTTCTACTACAGTATTTGATTCCCCCCTGCTCTCCCTTATTATTTGGCTGTTTCATAGAACTTAAAAAATTTACAAAGTGTCTCACAATAGTTTCAGCAGAGGAAGACAAAGTTAGGAAGTTGCCTGTGCACAGAGCCAGTCAGCTTTATGTGGCTTCTCTGTTCTGTAGGTTGTTTTCTGGTATTGCTCTACCCTGAACATACTGTATGCTCTAATACTCTGACTTAACAGCATTTAGCTCATGAAGTGTGCAAAAATAAATATCTGATTTAATGATATGAAATAGCACTGAGAAAAAAGACAGATAATATCGACATAATATTGGCAACCTAGCCCCAGTTCATTACCCAAAGTCATGCTGGCTTCCTTTTGCTTCTCTACTACAACATACTAGGTAGCATTACTTGGCTTAAATAATAGGTATTGCTCATTCTTTTCTCCTTATATTGTTGCAGTGCTGGTGACTGAACCCAGGGCACATGCTTTACCACAGAGCCACATCCCCAGCTTTGTTTTTCTGAGACAGGGTCTCAACCTGTAGCTCATTCTGTTTTTCTTTTTTGGTCAGTCTTGGGGTTTGAACTCAGGGCCTGGGCACTGTCTTTGAGCTCTTTTGCTCAAGGCTAGCGCTTTACCACTTTGAGCCACAGTTCTACTTCTGGTTTTGGGCTGGTTAATTGGAGATAGAGTCTTATAGACTTTCCTGCCTGGGCTGGCTTCAAACCCTCAATCTCAGCCTCCCAAGTAGCTAGGAAGACAGGTGTGAGCCCAGCGTTTTTTGTTTTTAAAGGCCAGAATAACCCAAAATTTGAAATCCTTCTGCTTCTGCCTCCCAAGTGCTAGATTACAGTTGTGTACTACCATGCTTGGTTATACTCATTATTGAGTCAACAAGGCACAGTCCATTAAAACGTATTCCCCAGACTACCAAGTACACCATGGATTGTTACTAGAACTGATCTCAAAAGTCTGAATTATTCATTATTGTCTTTGTCATTTGGTGCTGGAGTTAAAAGTTGTGCTTCTGCATACAGTATACAATTTCTTTTTTCATAAACTAATTCAGAAATAGTGAATCAAGGAAATATTCCATTCAGGTGCAGTCATGGAAAACATTAGAAGGGAATGAAAAGACAGGAATTGGAATCTGAAGACTAGTGGTTCTTCATTTATTTGGTAATTAAAGCAGGAAAGCCAAGACCCTTGAGGAAACAGGAATTTGATTGAACTGGGGCAATGCTGAGGAAGTTAGACTAGATATTAAGTCTTTTCTAGCTCTAAAATTATTGTTAATAAGTTCTTCCAGTGATAAGATAGGATGACTCAAAATCATCCCACAATATTTCCAATGTATTGTCTTTCCGAGAACGAAGAATAGTATGTTTTGGAACTCTTATCCAATTTTGAGCAGTAAATGTTTTCTCTAAATCACTGGTATTTCTTCGGTAACATGTCCATGCAAGTGTTTAAAATCCTGTGCCATCCACCTTAAACTAAATCAATATAACATGGATATCGTAATAACTTACACTGTCAGCCAAACTAATATGTGGGAATTTCTATTTATATCTGCCTAAAGAATTGCTTTGTTTCATCAACGAAGAACAATTCAAGACTCCATTTCTCATTTTAAAGTAGAAACTATTCCTTACAAAATTCAGTTACGCTTTTACATTCTCAGTGGGGAATTCCATGAGTCTGATATTAAGTTTTTGGATCTTTATTACTATACAGGAAATAAATACTACATTGGTAATAAAAATGGCACTGTTAATGATAATACAATATTTTAAGAAACAAGAAACATAATTGAATAAAAACTAGGAAACAAAATCTCTTTCTTTTTGATGCTGGGTTGGGCTAGGGTCTGTGCATGCTAAGCACATCTACCAAGGAGCTCTAGTCTCAAAAACCTAACTTTTATTATTCAGAACTCTAAGTAGATTAGAGGACAAAAGATGAGTTGGTGTCATCTTTAACTTCAGCTAAGGTACAACTTTTCAAAGCCTTGCAAGCAGTGTTTATGAATTATTTGACAATTTAAGGTCTCTTTACCTAACATCAAGCTGTTATCATTTCTCATGTTCAAATGGGAATGGGGGTCATGTTTTCATTTTTTTCCAGCTGGCAAGACTCAGTATTGGCAGCTAACTAAAATTAATTACAAAAAAATAATGATGGGCTGTTTATTCAATTTATGCATATGATTTAAATGAAGTTACCAATCTTAAGAGTTGAGAGCATATATCATTGAGGCTTAGTATGACAGTGCTGTAGGCTCTCCTTATGGGTTAAATAACTGATGGGGTTCTCTTGGTAATTCAAATCTAACTATCTTTTATTAGGAAGGCCAAATTTTACACTAAAGTAGGTCATATTAAAAAGAAGTTTCATTTCACCATTTTGGGAATGAAGCGTGAACAGAGTAAAATAACTTAGAAACCAGAGGGGAAAAATATGAGGAAGAAGGAAAGTAGGGGTTACTTAGCGATACGTAAGGAAGTGTAAGAAAAGAATAAACAAGTAGGCAAAAAATCTAGAAAATGAGAAAAAGAAACTTTGTTAATATTGCTAATATTCTTTTCATATTTCTGGCTAAATTTCTGACTTAGGTGCCTTTTCCAAACATGAAAAATGATATGTTAACTTTCCATAAAGTTAACAAAGGGGCTATTGTGTATGCTACTGATGTGTAACAATGTACTGGAATCCCTTTGTGTTCCTGCACAGTCTTGAAGGTGAAGGTGGTTAAGAATGTGGGCCTACTAGTCAAAGGCCAGCTCAATCCTTTGCTTTAGTTACATCAAATTTAGCCACCTTTTGTGTACGAATATAATTCTCTTGAAAAGAGAGCAAGAAATAAAAATTTACCCTTAAATCTATTGGGATACAGAAGATAGTACTAGGAACGCCCTGGAATAGCAGTATAAGCTCTGCTCAAATTTATTGCTGAGCCACAGGATCTCAATGAATCACTGTAGAAAACAACAAAAATTTAGGCAAATTCACAAATGTAATCTGAGTGATGTTCTTACTGTACATACTTATATTTGGTTTATATCTTTGTCAGGATTTGTGGGCCAAATTGAGCTTCTAACAAAATTACACATGAGATTCATATTGTATCATTTTAAGAGTACATGACAACTACTGAGACACTACCATTCTGATGAACAACTCAAGTATTCTGCCCAGAATGATCTGATAAGATGTATCTCTTCACCTCAGATTGTTCCATACTTAGGTTCTGAAGTCACAGTAGAACTATGAAGTGAAGGGAAAAGATGTTTTTTTTTCCTGGCAATTCCTGACCTTTCCTCATCTAGTGCCCATTTTTATTAGAAAAGTATTTCCCAAGAAAAGTGCCTAATCTCTATAACCCTGATTAAGTGTATGAGTATTTAGGAGGACTGTCACTTAATAGTAACATTTCAGAGTATTTTCTCCTCCAGCATTCTTGCTATCGGTTTGCTGCCATGATTTCAAAAGTAGTTATGTGTCAGTTCAGATTCTCAGTGAAGTTCTTTCTTTCCTATTTAAAAGTATCATCAGCATTAGCAGAAAACTATCTACTGTGAAACTCAACAAAATGGATAATTTAAGAGCCTGAAGAAATCAAATATAAATGAAATTAATGAAATCTCAGAATACATGAAACTAACCTGTGGTGATAAAAATCAGAGAAGTGGCTAGGAAGAGGTTCATGGGACCCCCTTCTGCTGCTTCATGTCAAATCAAGTGTATAGACTGTCTTTCACATTTTAAAATCACTTTGAATGCCATTGGTTGGGGTCTAATAAAATGGAACACATCACATGTTCATCAGCTTTCAAGAGCTTACCTTCAGTCATGTCCAACAAATATCTAGTTTCCTACAGAAATAACCTCATCACACTAACTGACAATTCTACAAAGTGAAAAAATTATATGGGTTCTGAGACAAACCATAGAATTTATTCATAAGTGATGCTAAGTATTCATCTGAAAGTTAAACATGTAATTAAAAGCCAGACAACTTTTTTAATGCATTTCTTTTTGTAATTTTAATTAAAACCTATCAAAGACTTGAATATCATACCAACATCTAAATATGTAATTTCACTATTTATTATTATCTCCACTTGAAATTAGAGGAAAAAACATGCAAAAGTAAAAACAACACTCTTGTAACAAGGCTTTGCCTATGAAAAGAACACTGTTAGTACTTGTTGAATAAATGGTCTCATTTCCCTTACATTTCTTTCTTACCTTGCATAGTGGCTTTTAACTCCACATTAAAAGTTCAGATTGATTAAAATGCAAAAGTGTAGACCTATAATTAATTAGTAAAAGAAAAAAGAAAAAAGAAAGTTATGAACCCTCTATAACACATTACTATCATGGCTACTGCTAATATTAAAAATTGTATAAATATAAACTGAAAACAATAAACTGATACAAGAGAACATGGATTTTCAAATAAAAATTTTTTCTTTTAAAGCTTTGTACTGATTCACAGGTTTGAACTCATGGTCTGAGTTTTTTTTTTTGCTCAAGGCTAGTGCTTTACCATTTGAGCCACACCTCCATTACTAACTTTTTGGATGGTTGAGATGAGTCCTATGGACTTTCCTGTCCAGGCTGGCTTCCAACTGTGACCTCAGACCTTAGCCTTCTGAGTAGACAGAATTACAGGTGTGAGCCCTGATGTCTAGCAAAACATCGTTGTTTAAAATGTACACAGCCAATAAAATGAATAGTCATGTGATATTTCATGTAAGCTTTTCTGAGAATGAGAAGTTTAAAGGTCCCAAAGAATAGAGGTTCATTGCCATAGACTGAAAAAAAATCATAGTTGAGATATGAAAAAGGAAAAAGTTGTTGATCTGCAAGATGTTCTTTATATCTGTTGCTGAGGTCTGAGTATAAGGTTATTTACTACTAGAAAGCCAAGAGGTTACAATTGTGCATCTGCTTTCAAAAGCATCCTTGAGTCAGAATTTCATGCAAACATAAACTTGTAATAATGTGTTTAATTTTAGAATACACAAGTGAGAAAACTCTTTTAGTTGATAGACAAAAACAGACCTATTACATATGAAGCCCAGGTACCACTGACTTTGAAGCAAGGTGGTAGAAGCAGACACTGGGTAGTAGAAGCAGCAGTAATGGTTTAGTTCAAGTTCGATAGTGAATAAATTAAATGATTTGGGAGCAGTCACATAGTATCTTTAAGAGTTAAGGTGACTCTTTTAGGAAAAAAAAGCAAAGTTGATTTAGACAAAAAAATCTTACACTGTCAACCCACTTTACCAAATAATTCTTTTAGCATTAAGCAAGTTAGGCCCAAATCACGCTAACTTCCTAATGGGCATTTTTTATAAAAAGGAGACAAAGTACTTCTCATTTTCTCCAGGAATAAACTATGCTTTGATGTTCTGCTGTTTGTAGATAACTTACTCAATTTCTTAGTGGTATCTTTGAGCAAATACAAAGTTTTAATTTTGGTGGGGTTTGCTTTAATGAATACTTTTTTTTTTTAGAGTAACTGCCTTTACTTTTCTTTTTTGTCGGTCATGGGACCTGAACTCTGGGCCTGGGTACTGTCCCTCAGCCCCTCAGCTCATGCCTTTTGTTTTTCATTTAAGCAATTTTCTCTTATGCATTTTTGTTCTTTTAGATTTGTCTGAAAAACACCTTCAAGATTACAACTAGCCTAATTCCTAAGCCACTGATATATTTGGGAGATTCCTTTCCATTTTGTTATACTTTCTGGGGAATTATCCACTTTATGGGTTGAAAAGAATTAATAATGATGTTAATCAGTAATTTTCTATTGCTATTATAAAGGTGATCTACAAAGAGTTATTGTTTCACAAGTCAGGTAATGAGTGCATTTCTTTTTGGACAATGTCATTCCTTCCCTTGCTCTCTCTGTTTCTCCCTCTTGTCCTCACTCACAAGTTGTATAGTTCATTTTCCTTCCTCCTTCCTTCCTTTCTTTGTCAGTTGTAGGGCTTGAACTCAGGGCCTGGGTGCTGTCCCTGAGCTATTTTGCTCAAGGCTAGGACTCTACCACTTTAAACCCAAGTTCCACTTCTGGTTTTAGAGTGGCTAATTGGAGGTAAGAGTCTCAGAGACCTTTCTGCCCAGGCTGGCTTTCAACGGTGATCCTTAGATCTCAGCCTCCTGAGTAGCTAGGATTACAGTCCTAAGTCACCAGAGCCTAGCTTATAGTTATTTTCAACACAGTGTTTAGTGAGTACCACTGCTGCATTTGTTCACCTTGTCCCTCCATTTCTATGCCCCCTTTTAATTAGTATTTCTTAAATGTTTATATTACGTGACAGATATTTTGCTTAGAGGCACACACGCACACACACACACACACACACACACACACACACACAAGGACATTTAATTTTCTTTAAGAGTGGGGGCAAAGAATCTATGCTTTGTTACTGGCACAATCCCCTGGACTTAGAAGATTTCTCAGCACATAGCATGTGATCCATAAATACAAAACTGAATGTTAACTGAACAAATTTTCTGAACAACACTATAAATTACCTCAAATTACTCAACTGATAGAATTTAGACTTGAACTCAGGACTGCTGACATCACAGTCTGTGATATTTACTACTCCATATGAGGCAAGAGATAACCTCATAAGTCTATTGTAGTCCAGAACCTAAAAATACAGTGGAAATTATGGCTACTGCTTAAGGGAAAGGAGGATGCGATTGTAATTATTACTGTGTTATTCCACATAGCAAAGACAAATGTAGAACTTCCTTTAACCTCTTCCTTAGGCATAATGATCTTTTTGAATCTATAAATATGATACTTTGGCAGATTAGGTCAAAGTGTCCGTGAAACTTCTAAGGACATATGAGGTTAGAATTATTCAATCTCCATGCAATAATTCCAACTTCTACTTTTAGGACAACCCAATTTTTTACATCCTGAATCTATTCCTGGTTTTGACATTTCTATATTGAGATTGTAACTGCTGATTTAGTAACACAAGCAGAGTAGAATCAGGCTTATTTCATTGTTTAAAACATTGGTGAGAGAGCTGAAAATAGTTAAGAACACCAATTGATTTTGTGCAACCCAACTGTTAGGAAAAAAGAAATCTACATATATTGCATGTACAGTGAATGCAATAAAATTAAAAGGAAGATGCATATAAAAGCCTAGGGCAGAGAAGGTAAATGTGATATGTACATTACTACTACAGAGCTACCTCATCTTCCTAACTGAACTTCTTCCTCCATTTCCACATCAGAAATCACATATGTGTTTTAGGTTGAACTGTGTGTTTTCTTAATCATCTCCAAACTGTGGGGACTTGGGAAGTCATTACATTTGAACAGTAGGCACAGGAGATGAAACAGAATAGGACATCACAAGAGATTTGGAATGGGGAAGACAAAATTACTGTTTAAAACAGAATCATTGTATCTCTCTAAATCTGCATCAATAAAACATACTTTGAAGACTATGAGAGAATACAGACAATCACATTTAAAGAATAGACAGCTAAAATAATATGGCTTTTTAAATAGCTTCAGACACACTTCTCAAATATACCAACACACTGCTTGGCACATGACAGATGAATGAAATCTGTTGACTGAAAAAAAATAGTTTGACCTGGCCCCACAAGCTGTTGAGAATAAAGTAATTTGGGCTTGGCACACTTAACGCTAATAACATTTATTTGTTTTTGCAAGTTACCTGTACCTCAGTATTTAACAATGGGCCTGGCCCAAAGTAGTCACTCTATGTCCACTGAATGAATAGAAAAACGGTGTCATTTATTAACTAGACAAAAATTTTGGAAGTAAAACTTAGAATGTACAAGAAACAAGATCTCAAACTGTACTGTAATTTGTAAGTATTCTCTGAAACAAAACTGAAATAGTGCTTGCCAATTTTTAATGATCACTTTCATCACGGCTTGTTTCATTTAAATTTGTCTGTTAAGTATTGTGATTCCAGGGGGACAAATAGAACAGGAAGAGGAAGAGTAATGTTAAGAAAGAGGTGATTTAAACAATCCACACATTGCATGTGCAGAGGTTAAAGCAAAGGAGGAAAAGTCTCTGGTTTTAAAGACAAATGGCTTCACATGATAAACTAAGTTTAAAATATATTTACTGAAGACTTAGGTTGCATATCTAAAATAATCTTTTAGAACTGGAAGAATCATGTATTTAAACCTTTTGTGCACAGGGTCAAAAGATAAGTCTTACTGAATGTGTGTGTGTGTGTGTGTGTGTGTGTATGTGTATGATCACCATGAGCTAGTTTGTTAGTTCCAAGACATAAACTACTTTCCATGGAAGGTAATAGCCAGGACTGGGTAACAATGTACTGATATGCTGTAAAACAGCCATAACTAATATAAAGGGTGACAAGGATAGGATGTCCAATAAATGTCAGATGAACTGAAGATCAGCTGCATAAAAAGGAGATAAGCCATAAAAATGGAAAATAACCTCAAGAAAGGGTTCTTAGATATCACTTTGATATCTAAGATAGCCAACTTGAAACTGGTAGATGAACAAGCCAGCAACTGAACCCTCAATGGACTTGCCCCAGCCCTTCTAACAGTGGCTTAATTTCCATTCTACACTGCCACACATCATGAGGTAAAGATAAGAGTGAAGGATGTTGTTGTTGTTGTTGGCTGCTTGACCTCAGGGCCTGGGTACTGTTCCTGAGTGCTTTTGCTCAAGGCTAAAGCTCTACC
Source organism: Dipodomys spectabilis (assembly GCF_019054845.1). NCBI lineage: Eukaryota > Metazoa > Chordata > Mammalia > Rodentia > Heteromyidae > Dipodomys > Dipodomys spectabilis. Next base: position 6,395,361 of record NW_024870686.1, on the reverse strand, counting down.
ACTTTGAGCCATAGCATCACTTCCAGTTTTCTGGTGGTTAATTGGAGATGAGTCTCACAGACTTTTCTGCCTGGGTTGGCTTCAAACCACTATCCTCAGATCTTAGCCTCCTGAGTTGCTAGGATTACAGGGGTGAACCAGCACCTGGCTTGAAATTAAGTTGCGTGAATGCTTGAAATAATAAACACTTTTTAAATTAATTACAGCACAAAAGGTAATTTAGCACTCATATTCATACTTTGTAAACATCTTGTATTTATTTACTAAAAAATCTAGTGTAAGGGCCAGGCATGATGGCATATGCTTGTAATCCTATGTATTTAGGAGGCAGAGGCAGAAGGATCTGGAGCTTGAGGCCTGGGCAAGGGAAGAACATACCTCAAAACAAAATAACAACAAAAGGGCTACTTCAGTTCTCAAAACTGAAAAAAAAACTAGTGCACCAAATTCTGTGTTTACCTAAGATTAATTTTTTCCATATATAAAAATTTCTACCAATAGTATAGATTTTATAAAATGTTGCAAGTCAGATGTATACCACCATAAATGGAAGCTACTGCATGAATTATAGCATGTGTATCCTGAAATGTACTATTTAGACCTTTTATAAAGTACATCAAACAATGGTGACTACAAACCAAATTGCACTTCGTTAATCGAATGACTGAAGATTCTCCCATATGTAGCACAATTTACTAATGCTTGAAGGAAAATAATGAAAATATACTTTAATTATTGTAAATTCCACATTCTTCAGCTTAAGTAAACTTGATGTTAGAAATGATAAAATACTCAAATAATTATGAAATAAAGGCTTAGGATTTACAGAATTTTTCAGGCTGAAATTCACTATTACTGGTAGAATATAAGGGCCTACCTTATGTAAGAAACATAAGGCAGAGAAGATTAAGTTGTGGATGTTGGGGGCCTGTGCTGGGAAGAGTGCAGGTCACTAAATGAAATTCTGCGATTTAGGGACAATAATGGTGAATGATGAAGAAAAGCCTTAAGTAGTGAGAGAACTTTAAAGAAAAAAAGCAACTGTTCATTTTGTTACTGAACATGTCAGATTCCACTACAATTCTTCCATGCAATCTTTTCAATTCAAGGAATCCCTTCCCCTAACCAATTTTAAAAAGGAAAACAAAGGAGTAATGAAATTCACTTGTCAAGGATTTTCTGTGAAGCAAATGGCAGATCATTAAAGAAAAACTTGAGTGTTATAAAAGTTATGAAAACATTAAAATCATTTTAAATAAATACCATGTCTGAAAAACTCACAAGATAGCATTCACTGATACTATAAATTTTAACTTTATAAAATGATTGATTATAAAATGATGATTCAATTATCACTGTCAAATAAATTTGATCAACTAGATTTTGTGCTAGCTTTTAGATAATTTAAGACAAAAAATTATTTCCCCTATGACAAATTCATAAGCAGCACATCCATAACTCTATCACTGTGGGTTATTAAGATTATAGATTGCATGTCAGATTTTAAATGTCATTGATTTCTTTGAAAAAATTAAGGAAGTGATTTTTGAAGAAAAACTTTTAAATAATATTTTTTTAACTTTTTCTTGGCTTGAGCTTTTTTCTTACTACCAATAATTTTTGAAAAAAACTGTTTAAAAGAGATCCTTTGCAGAAAATTCATTTTAATATCAATTTCCTCCTAAATTATGTTTCCTTAGGCTGTCAAAAGCCTTTTGTAGTGAATTTAAACTAAGATTCTGAACATTAGTACTGTCAAGTTTCAGACAAATGTCCAGTCTACTAAACTGAATTATATTATGAGAAAATAAATCTGGAATGTATGTAGGGAAAAAACCATGGAAATTCTACTATTTTAACTTAATTCTAACCTGGAAATTCCAATCTTCAACCTGCAATAAACCAGCACAAAGCATCCATCAGGAGTTCTGTAGTCTCAGGAGAATAAATGCTTACTATTCTGTGTCCATCACTGGAAAAGCTTTCAGGATATAAGATCATACCGTGTCCATCACTGGAAAAGCTTCCAGGATATAAGATCTTTCCCTCATCATTACACAGATTATACACATTATCTTAAGTATAAACCTCTTTGTGTAAATCTTTCTGCATGTATAAATTATGAGTAATGGAGGTAAGGTGTATGTATAATCTAGAAGTGACATTACAATTGCAAATATTATTGCATATTTAAATAACAGCTAAGAAGTAGGACTTTTGTTATGGGGTGGAGGGATGGGAAAATGGGGGTACTTTAGTGGCTATAAAGTTCTAGTTTAACAAGATTAAAAACTTCTAGACTGGCTGTAAAGTAAGGCAAATAAAGCAACTAGAAACTAAAATGGTAAAATCTGTGTTATTTTTTATTGCTACAAAATAGACAACAACTAGAAGTTAGGCATTTTTCTTTAAGCTTTAGAGTCAATTCGTCAGAGACTCAAAAGACTAACCAGTTCACCTCAATAAAGGCTGTGTATGACAAACCAACAGTCAGCATCACACTTAATGGTCCAAAGTTAAAACCATTTCCTCTAAAGTCAGGAATGAGACAAGGATGTTTGCTCTCTCTACTCCACTTCAATTGTATTGGAATTCCAAGCAGTAGGGCAATAGACAAACTTAGAGGGGATCCAAATAGGGAAAGAAGTAAAACTCACTCTCTTTGCAGATGATGTGATCCTGTATATAAAGAAGCCCATAAACTCCTCTCCCAAGTTACCTGAGCTAACCCAAAACACTGGCAAAGTAGCAAGGTATAAAATTAACCCACATAAAACAGTAGCTTTTCTATATGCCAACAATGAGAAGCGTGAGACAAATCAGAAAAGCAACTCCATTTATAATGGCCTCAAACAAAAACAAAAACAAAAACCTAGGAATTGACTTAACCAAAGAGGTGAAGGATTTCGTTAAAACTTTAAAAACCTAAGAAAGGAAATGAAAGCAGATTTAAGGAAGTAGAAAAACCACCCATGCTCCAGGATTGGGAGGATTAACATCGTGAAAATGGCAATACTGCCAAAGCTACCTACAAATCAATGCAATACCCATCAATATCCCAACAATATTCTTTAATGAAATAGAAGCAATCCAAAAATCTATGTGGAATAACAGAGGACCCTGAATAACAAAAACAATCCTTAGCAGGAAGAACAATGATGGAGGAATATCAATACCATACTTCAAACTCTATTACAAAGGTGTAGTTATAAAAACAGCTTGGAACTGGCACATGGAAAGGCCTGAGGACCAATGGAACAGAATTAAAGACCCAGACATGATCCTACAGACCTATGCCACCTAATCTTTGATTAGAAAGCTAAAATCAGCAGATGGAAGAAAGACAGCCTCTTCAACAAATGGTGCTGGCAGAATTGATTGGTTATACAACATGTAGAAAACATGTAGATCCTTATATATCATCCTGCACCAGAATGAACTCCAAATGGATCAAAGACCTCAGGGTAAGAGTAGGAACCCGGAAAATATTACAGGAAGGGACAGGGGGTACACTAGGACTCCTTGGCACAGGTCGAAATTTCCTAAATAAAGATCCAGAAACACAACAAATCCAAGAAAGGCTTGATAAATGGGATTGCCTGAAACTGCAGAGCTTCTGCATGGATGGCAAAGCACACAACTAGCAAGATCTAGCCCACAGATTGGGAGAAAATCTTCACTAGTTATATAACAGACAAGGGCCTCGTATCAAAAATGTACCTAGAACTCCACAAATTAAATTCCCCAATAAATAAAATCCTCAAAGAAACAACCACTCCATTAATAAGTGGGCTAAAGAATTAGAAAAAGACTTCTCTGAAGAGGAAATCAGAATGGCCAAGACACATGAAGAAATGTTCAACATCTGGGCCATGAAAGAAATGCAAATCCAAACCACATTAAGATTCCATCTCACCTCAGTTAGAATGGCCATTATCAAGAAAACAAATAATAGGAGATGCTGGTGGGGATGTGGCCAATAGGAAACGCTACTACCCTGTTGGGGGATGTAAACTGGTTTAACCACTCTGGAAAGCTGTATGGAGGTTCCTCAGAAGGCTAAATATAGAACTACTCTATGATCCAGCAGCCACCAGCACATTGTGCTCACTGCAGCATTATTTATCATAGCTAAAATATGAAACAAACACAGATTGCACTCAGTAGATGAATGGATCAAAAAAAAATGTGGTATATATACACAATGGAATTCTATGCTTCCATCAGAAAGCATGACATCTCCCCATTTGTAAGGAAATGGAAAGACTTGGAAAAAAATCATATTAAGTGAAGTAAGCCAGACCCAAAGAAACATGGGCTCCAGGGTTTCCCTCATTTGTAATCATTAGTATATATCTAGGATAGTCTTAGCAGAGGATCACAATAGGTCAAGAGCTACGTACATATGACCATATAAAATGATCAAAATGAACTCCAAGATGTGGATACAAGAGTTTTTTTCCTTGTTGCTTTTAATGTACTGTGTGAAGTTATTTCTTTCTTTTTCCCTTTGGTTTATTCTCTGTTGTCACTGTTTTTGTTTTTGGTACTGTGTCCCCATATATGTTTATCTGACTTGGGGAAGGGAAAGGGAACAACAAAATGGTGAGACAAAGGGCAAAGGTTGAGCCAATGCAACAGCAATACTCACAAAACACTAAGTTGGAAATGAATTTTACAACTTGGGCAGGGGGAGTTAGAGGGGAGAGAAGGTGGGAGAAAATCAAGGGAGAGGGGTAACAATGTTCAACAAGAAATGTACTCATTATCTTATGTACATAACTAACTCCTCTTTACAACACTTTTTCAATGAAATAAAATTATTATTATTAATAGTAGTAGTAGTAAAAGACTAACCAGGTCAGGCTAGAGCCTTCAGTTTTTGTTATGATATCTTGGGTGCATGAAATCACTGCTCAGTTGTCAAGAAAGAATAGTTTGAACTTGAGTAGATTTGAACTTGAGTATAATGTGGGATACAAAATAACATTCTTAGTAATCATTGGCTGCTCAGAAAGTTAGAAAATATGATAGAAGAAAATCTTGGATGAAATACCTGGAATATACCTATGTTTAATGGGAGGCCTAAATTTTATACCTTCATTTTGTAATCAAGAAAACCCTAAACAAAACCCAAAACAAAGCAAATGAAAACCAAAACAAATCTCTTTCATACCACGGTGTCATGAGATGCTGATAGTATTAAATTTTAAAACAATTTCAGCTAGAAAAATGAGGGCAAAGTTTCATTGTTTAAACCCACAGCAAAAAGAGGCTTCTACATCACTTTTGACCAAGACAAAGATATGAGTTTCTGAATTCCACTCCAGACCAACCAGATCAGGGAATGAGGACTAGAACCTACATTTAAAATATGCCATATGCCTTAATGGCTGTACTTAATTTAAAGGGAGAAATATTTTATTTTTTATTAATTTTTTAATTTTTTGATTATGTAGTACTGAGGAATTGAACCCAGGGCCTCATGCATGCTAGGCAAGCCACATTCCCAGCCCAGGGAGAAATATTTTAATGGCAGTTAGTATTCATTAGGAACAATTTAATGCTTAAGTACCTTTGCTGGCCTGACTACAAGAAGTCTTTAGGAACATGCAGAGATTCTGTGTTTATCAGTTGGAAACAATCTCTTTGAAGTACCTAGGTGAGTCATATGGTAGTATGTTCTGCAAGCAGCAGCTAGTTGGTTAAACTTCATATTTTTAGAGCTAAAATGAAAGCTTTTATAGCTTTAAAACAGGGATGACGAACAGCAAATATGTGTCATGAATGATCTCTCCTATACAGATTTAAATTCTCAACACAATACTTTGGAACAAGCAATCAACTGTAGAGATAAGATGAAATCAGGTTGTTATTATATCAGGAATAAGAAAAGATGGGGCATGGGGCAGGGTCAGGCTGACTTTCTATCTAGCTGTCTGTCTGTCTGTCTGCCTGCCTGCCTGCCAACCTGCCTGTCAGTCTGTCTGTCTATCTATGGTGTATTACATTTGTGTGGATTAGTAAAATTTGCTTATTTGCGAATGTGTAATATGTTTTATAGAGCTTGGTGTAAAGCATTTCAACTACTCAGGTCTCTCCACAGAAAGTACTATTATTTGTTCATTTGAAATTTGGAAAAGCTAAAATCTCACAAAAAACAGAAATGAACTGAAGAAATAAAGGAACAGTGGACATTACCATGAAAAACAGAGTTCATATTGGATCAGACTACATCCTGGAATGAGATATGACAGCTAACTGTTTGTGCTTAACAAGACTTGACAATAATATATATATATATGTATATATATATATATATACACACACTTTGCAGTAATAATTACTTGGAAACATGTTCTCTGAATCAGAAAATTTAAAGCAAACTATTTGTTTTTCATCTTAATTACTATTGCAAGGAAAAGATGACGATGATATATGTGCTTAACCTTTAAGCAGAACTTCTACAAAGAAAAATTAGTTTGATAGTATTCGCTAATTTTGTCTTCCACTAATGTCTTTTCAAAATCCTTACAAAGGTACTCTTGAGATGGAAGATAAATACCAATTTCTTTCATGTAACACTTCCTAAAAAAATTAAAAGCGAAACTTTTAAAATATAAAAATTTACAGTTTTCATGAAAACATTTTTAGCTTAATTAGTAAAGCTTATGACAACTTGAAAAGTATTTCTTATGTTGTTGACAAGAGGTGGAAGAAAAGGATAAATTTGAAGTCATACTTCTTTATCCAATCTGGAAAATGAATAGGCTTGAATGTGAAAGATCCAAATATTATTCCTCATAAATTCTGAGTCTCTCAAAGAGTGGAAAAGAAACCTTGTGGTAGAAACAATTCTTTAAAAATTTTTTTATTGTAAAAATACTGTACAGAGGGGTTAGAAATATTTCTTTTCTGATTATTTTATGCATGTTATGTTGTGGGTCTTATTTCTGCATTAAATTATTGCAGAAAGAGTTGTATTCTTAAAATTTACCTTCGTGTTGAGCTGAAATCTATTATAAATTTACAAAGATTAAAATCTTGAAATTTTTAACCTGAAATCTATATTGTGAATTGGGCATTGTGATGCATTCCTGTAATTTCATTATTTGTGACACTGAGGCAGGACAAGTCAAGGCCAGCCTGGGTAAGTAAGAATCTGTCTGACAGAACAAACAAAACAACCACGTGGCTAAAATAAAAACAGAACAGCAAATTTTTTTTTAAAAAGTTACACTACCTATAGTGATTCTTTTGCGCTTACTTGTCGGCAACTAACCTTTCTTTCTATTTTAGGCAAAATGGTTGCATTCATTTTGATCAATATATTAATTATATTACAGAATGTCTACCAGGTAGGAAACATGATATAAACTGTGTCTAAATATTAGTTATATTTCAGACAACATGTTCAGTAAGTTCTCAAGGAAACTATCTTTCAATGGGTCCAGATGTTAACTAAGAAAATATTTTAGCATAATATATAGTTCCTTCATCCTGCACAGAGAAAATATGGAAAGATAGTATAAATATTGAATGCTTTTCAACATTTATCCATTTCAAGAGATAATCAACCTTTTAAGTCTTGGTATTAAGTTCTGTATACTTAAGACTACAAACCAGTTTCACTACATGATATAAGGAACTACTAAAGTAATTCAAAGGTCTCTTCAAGTCTGAATATTTAATATCTACCAGATTTGTTAATAATCCAAGTGGAGAAGTTGTTTCCTTTCCTTTATTAAGATTCATATGGCGGAACTGCTTACGAGGTTAAAATATATTTCTCATCTTGCTTACTTTGAAAGGTAAGTTTTTCAAGTCATTATAATTAACCATTTTGCCATTTATCTTGAGAGCTTTTGAAAATGGAGAGGAAATTAGAAATGTAATGATAGCTTATAGTTTTTTTAAAAGCCAAAACTCTAGACAATTTAAAATTTATTTTTTGCTTTGATTTGTAAATAGGGACTGGGAATGTGCCTTAGTAATAGACTAATTGCCTAGAATGCATGAAGCTCTGGAATCCATTTCTCAGTACCACATAAACAGAAAAAGCTGGAAGTGATGCTGTGACTCAAGTGGTAGAGTACTAACCTTGAGCACGAAGAGGCTCAGGGGCAGAGCTTAGGCCCTGAGTTCAAGTATCAGGACTGGCAAGAAAAAAAAAAGATTTGTAAATCAAGGCAGAATTTTTCTACCAAGATATTAAGAGTTATTTGACTAAATTTCCCTCTGTTATCTTTCCTAGCTCAGATAAAATCTTACTAGCATAGAACAGTGGTTCTTAAAGTGTGTTCCCCAGATATGTAACATCTACTCTCCTGGGAATATGCTAGAAATGCAAATCCTGCCAGTCTTACTGAAGAGAAACTCAAGCTAGAGCACAGCAATTTGTTGTTTAAGAAACTCTTAAAGTTTGAGTGACATTCAAAGTTTGAGAACTGTTGTCATAAAATCAGGATAAAGGTATAGAAAAATACCTGGTTGTAAGTGGAGCATTCCTCTTAGTTAAGGGAAAGAGGAAACCTGGTAATTAAATGTGAAGAATGATACAATGTAGGAAGCATATGGCAAAAGCTTGTAAGAAATCAAAAGGCAGAAAGAAGTTATGAGAAATTAATGAAACTCAAGAATATTGATAAGGTTTATTTCCAAACTAACAATGCAGATGCTTGTTTTTAGTTCATGAAAGTGAAACTGTAGACCCACAGTGACCAGTAATTTTCTTTTCTCTGTTCATGACAGAACAGGGGTCATCCAGCTTAATTCTACCATTTGAGCCTTTTGAAAAAGCACTGACAGTTACTTGAAACAGTTAATCAGGATTAAAAGTTCAATCCACAATCTATACAATAGATCAAAAAGTTGTGTTTATTAACAGCTAATTTAAACAAATAAATCAAAGCAATTATGCCATCTTGCTGAGACTACTCTCATTCAAGAGGATAGTCTGAGATACAATGATTCTTGGTAATTGAAGGCAGATTTGAGTGGCAGTGGTGGTGGGAATAGATTGGTGCTTGTCTAGGGATGGGGAAGGGTTGACGTAAGTGAATCAACACAATCTTTGGCCTGGGTATCAATTTGGTTCAAATATATTAGTTTAGAAATACTGAACCAGATTTAAATCTCTAGAAAATTATATAAAATGAGGATAGTAGAGTTACTGTGTGGATTAAAAACAATAAATATAAGAAGTTTTCTAATGCCCACTAAGGGGTACATATTTAATAAGTAAGTTATTTGTAGCAATAAATTTCAACTTTTTTCCTCATTACTACCTTTAAAAAATAGTCTTGGTGCAACTTTTCTAGAAGTGAAATTGACTTCTAAAATTATCTGCCAATCTGGGTAGCCAAATATATATTCTGAAGATCCAATGTATATTTAAAAAGTTAGAGCAAGTAAGTTTTCATTTTCAGTCTTTATCATCCCAAGTGGAATCTATGCTCTAGCCATCTAAACTGTTTCACAGAACCATGGCAAGTGTTCACATGAATTGAGCAAAGTAGTTGCCTTTTTTTCACGCTATCTACATCTAGCCCACAGAGCATGCTTTAGATATTCAAAGAGCAGCTCCAGTCTTCGTTTTGTTAACACCTTTGCCTACTTTTAATAGTGTACAGTGTATGGCGGGAGAGGGGGAAAATTATGATTAGATGGAATTTGAGGATCTTTCTTTTATATTTGATTATAGAATTGATAATTTGAAGAATTTTTACTAGGCAGCAAATAGATTTTATGCAGCTGACATTGTAGATTTTTAATTTATTGGTATAAATCTCAGCACTAGGTCGATGAATCTAGAAATACTATTTTTCATTCTCTGAAGTAAATTAGCAGATGATAAAGATGGTACAGGTTCCTGTACATATTTTCATTCTTTGTTTTTTTTTTTTTTTTGGGTCCAGTCGTGGGGCCTGAACTCTGGGCCTGGGCGCTGTCCCTCAGCTCTTCGGCTCAAGGCTAACGCTCTACCACTTGAGTCAAAGCGCCACTTCCAGCTTTTTTCTTTTTTGCTTATGTGGTGCTGAGGAATCGAACCCAGGGCCTCAAGCATGCAAGGCAAGCGCTCTACCACTGAGCCACCTTCCCAGCCCAACATATTTTCATTCTTAAGTCACTGTCTTACAATTCTGTTGCTGCAATATGTTGGGTAGTTTTTGCATATAGGTGTGTTCTTTTGGTGAAGTTGCTTGGAATGTTTGTTTGACTAGAAGGAAATTTCTACAAAATGAAAGTGCAAAAAACTAACAAAATATTTTCTCACATCTCACTTTGATTCCAAACATTGAAAAAAGAAGCACTCGAGAACCTAAAATGTCTTTGCTAATTTGAGGAGAAAAAATTTTCTATGATAGCCAATTCATTCTATAGAATTTGTCCAAAAACTGTGAATTATATAGAATGCTATAGTAATACATATTTTTTCTTTTTGTTGGTTATGAGGCTTGAACTCAGGGCCTGGGCGCTATCCCTTAGCCTCTTTGTGTTCAAGTCTGGCTCTCTACCACTTGAGCCACGGCATCACTTCCGGTTTTTGAGTAGTTAATTGGAAATAAGAGTCTCATGGGGACTTTCTGCCTGGGGGTGGAGCTCTGAACTGTGATCCTCAAATCTTAGCCTGCTAAGTTGCTAGGATCATGGTCATAAGCCACAGCACATGGAAGCAATGGAATTTTATGTATACTGATATTTTTTAAATTGTCAAAATACTATGTGCATATGCATTTGAAAATACACATGGTTAATAACGATTTTCTTTTTCTTTTTGTGCTGTCCTGGTCCTGGGGCTTGAATTTAGGAATTGGATACCGTCTCTTAGCTTTTTTTTTTCTTTCTCAAAGCTATGCTTTTCCTCTTGAGCCACAGCTTTACTTCTGGCTTTCTGTATTGGAGCTAAGGGGCTCATGGACTTGCCTGCCTGGGCTGGCTTCAAATTGTGATCCTCAGATTTCACAGGCAGGAGCCACTGGTGTCCAGCACGTGGGTTACTCTTAAACACTATCTGTGACTGAAAAAATAAACCCGTGGACACCAAGAAGGGTTGTGTTGAAAAAAGGTGTCACTCTAAAAACTCTTTTATTAGCAGAGGTTGTGACACTGTCGTGGAGGACTAGGGCACTTAAATAAATGCCCCCACCACAGAAGCTTGTGTGCTGCTTTTCTTCTCCAATCATTGACCATCATATTTCGTCAAGGTTTAAACAACAAACTAACCATTAGGATGTTTTATAGTTACACACTTTAGTAGTTACAGGTTGTATGAAACAGAACCATATATATTCACAGGTCAGTAGCCTTCCTGATGTTCTTTGTTAAAATTTGTAGAATACAATAATCACCATTACAAAGAAAAAGAGATCAAAAGCAGTAGTAGTTGATTACTGCTGCAATGACAGCAGTTGCAGTTACATCATTTAGTGCAATTTCTGGTTATTTGCAGAACAACAGCATTTGACAAAATGTTAGTTTAAAAAGTTTATGCCATGCAGAATATAAGGGATGATTATAGACTGTGTTGAAAAAAGTCATGTTCTTTCAAAAGAATGAAACTTGGCATAGGTCATAAAAATATGAACTTTAAAAATTAAAGAACAAGATGATTAAATACATAGTAGATAACATGGTTTTAATATGAGCCAATTATTTTTTTGGGATGTGGGAGGGACTGGTGCTATGCATTGAAATCAGGATACTACTTGAGCCACAACTCCAAACAGGTTTTTGGCTTGTTGGAAATAGTATTTACCTATTATTTTTTTTTCTTTTTCCACTGATGCAGAATTTTAAAAGCTTAGTAAGAATAGAGATACTTAGTTTCTAGCCTAGCATTGTCCTTTTTCATATGAGGAAACTATCCAACAGAAGCTACATACTTCCTCAGAACCTGGCCATAGATTGGTAGATAAGGTCTTTTTGTCCCTTACCTCTACATTTTTCACTCACGCACTTTAAGAGGATAAATAGAATATTCTAAGTTTTGAGTATGATTTCTCTTCATTTTTGTTAAGACTGATTTGTTATATCAGCTACTACCTTTCTCTTCTGTCTCTTCTTTTCTGTTTATTTCCATGCAACAATGTCATCAATCTATAACAAATAATAACATTTTCTATAAGTAAAATACCAACTATTTTCCAATAGGAGTTTGTAATATAAGAAATTCTGACTATAATCATATAAAAATCAGATTTATACTTTTAGTGTCATAAAGAGAAAAAAAAAACCAATAAAAGCCTTTCCTTATCTTACACTTTTGAACATCTTAAGTCAACAGTATTGAGACCATAAACTGGATTTAAAATTGTCTTACACAATAGCAGTACTGATTCAGTATGCTTTATTTATTTTATTTTTACTGGTGCATTCACTGTCTTCAAAAGAATAAGGGGTTTTTCTTAGGGGATACTCTTTAAGAAAGGTAAAATTTGAAAAACATAATTCACTAGAAAGGAACATGGGAAACTTTTGGTTAAGGATGGGAAATTATTAGTGTTTTGCAGCCTAGATTTAAGCAGAATTCTTGATTTTATTTTTGCCTGTATGAGGCCTTTCTTCCTCAGGGCTGCTATTTTACCATTTAAGTCATGCCTGTAGTCAAGCATTTTGCTGGTTAATTGGAGATGGAGTCTCTCATATTTTTCTGCCAAGGCTGGAGTCTATTTTCCACATCTCAGCCTCTCAAGCAGCTAAGAATACAGGTATGAGTCATTGGTGCCTGGCTGTAAAATTCATTTTTGGAATAAAATTCATTTTTTTCCCTTTCAATTCCTCCTTTTAAATAGAATTAAAACCTATATATACATCATTATAAGCTTATACAAGTTTATAGAAATCTTTCCCAATTTTATAGATTAAATAAGGACAATAAACTATTCATTATTAAAACAGAAAAACCAAAAGTCTTTTATGCTTTAAAAGTATGTTTAAGAGGACTTTCTCTGTTTATAAACTAAAATGGTGCCATAAATCATGGAGATTTGTAAAATTTAAATAACTAATTTTTAGGTATTTATATCATAACATTTTCATAAAATTTACAGATATTCTTCCTCAATCCATAAGTTCTTAATTATATTTCTAACTGAATTGGATCTTTTAATCTGGTTGCTTTAATTTATACAATTGAAGGATTCAGCGTGGGATCTTTCATTTTTCACGTCTTTTTTTCTTGGTAGGCAACAGAAAGATCTTAAAATGCACTCTTGATGAGTGGAAGATTTTGAGAATGGTTACCTCTTTATACAATTTAAGGATAATAAACACATAACTATAAAAGACTGATTTTTTTCTGGTGTCGTTGTGTGTGAACTATTAAGATAGTTTTGTTTATATTTCCAGGAATAGTGTTAATGCTAATTTCATTTAAAAATAATACATGGATATGATTCAGTTATATTGTAAATTCTTAGCATCCTAATTTTTACTCTTTCCACAAATCATCACCGTATCTTCTGCTCCCAAGGACTTCTAATAGGGTCTGAATCTTTCAAACAATGCTTTAAACAATTAAGACCAATGCAGTGTTACCTCTTTGCATAGATCTGAACTGGATGAAGTTTAAATAAGCCTTATACCTTTCTTATAATAAAAGCATTATGTTAATAAATGAAAAGATTCCAACCAGGTTGTAATGATCATTTACTACAGTTTTAATACTCATTGGCATGGTCTTAGGATAAAAAATAATAGCAACAGAATTAGTTAAAAATCAAGTTATACTTTGAATATTAGTGGTTTCATTAGAAACAGTTAACACTGAAATAAAAACTTGGTTAAATTCTTTGATATCTTGTGACTCCTGTGCTGTGTTACTTTAGGAAAAAAAAGGCTAGTATTTTGTGTGTGTGTGTGTGTGTGTGTATTTGAATACCGATAGGCAAGATGGCTAGGAATGGAGAAGGGAAACTAGTAGGATAAACTGTGCATTTTACATATTTAAAACTAATACACATGTCCATAATTTAAGAAAATGCCATTCAGAATTTCTTTGATATTTCCTTGGTGTAATAATATTGCATAAGGTAAATGACATTTTAACCAAGGTATGATATTTAAGAGGAAAAAATTCCCTTAAATACCAGATCTATGTTTTGAGATATGGACAGTGTATATGTTTTGATTTGGGAATTTGAAAATACATATGTACATGTTTGTATATTCACAGAAACTCTATGACACACAAGAAGCTGATAACATTGGTTACTACTTTTCATTCTCTATTCTGTAGCATTTAAATTTTGTGGTATATATGTATATTTTTCCCTATTTGGAAGTGTTAAAACTCAAATAAAATAAATTTAAATGATTTAATATATCAAATTAACAATGAAGACCAACTCTTTCCCATTATACAAGAAAATATACTAACACATTATTCTAAAGTCTACCTATAGACATTGGCATGTGTTTTAAGACAAGCATTACTGTGATTTAAAAATTCAATTTTCATCTGACTTTAAATTGGGAAACACATTTTCCCCATACTTCACGTTATAGTATTGTGGAGTGTGGATTGTCAACAGCATGTTAATATCTTTATCCTCTTCCTCTGCTGGGCTAGCCATTAGCTACCATTTCTCCTACGGAAGTCAAAAAATCTTAAAGGAAATTCCAGAAAGATTTTAAGAATCTTATGTGGCAAAGATAATATTATGTCCGAATTATTTTGTAGCAAGAGAGTCAATGTTAGTTTTTTTTTTAATATCCTGCCAAAAGATGTTTTGGTAAAGATTGCAAACTAAGTGGTGCTTAAGCAGAGCCCTTACATAAAGCTTGGAAGAGGATTTCATAAAGTTTCAATGAAAGCCATTTGGAAACAAACAGGAAAAAAAAAAAACTCACATGAAAAACCTTATTTTCAGACAATCAATTAAAATTTAAATTAAGCCATATTCATTTAAATAGTAAAATAAACTATAAACCAAAGTTTAAAGAAATGACAATACATACAACAACTTTCAGTGGTAGCTGCTTATTAAAAATGAGTATCTGAGGGTGCATTTCAATTTCATCTTCAAATTGTGCAGATAAATATTTATTTTACTGAAAATATCTGCAAAATTACAAGATAAATACATGATTATATTAAGATAGGATGATTATATAATATATTCTTATCTATAGCTATAAAATGAAGTAAATATAGCACACTCTTGATGAAATGTTAGTACACAGTGTTTCTCAGTAAAGTACATACAATCTGTTGGTAAGCAACAATTACTTAAGTTTCAAATGTACACCTTAGGAAATTTTTAGGATGGAAGGATATACTAAATCCCCCACTACCCTTTTTACTTGGTCAGGGTTAGTACTTCTGAAAATTTTGAAACATTATTGTTACTTTGGTAAAGTATTAGGCTCTTTGTATTTTAAGTTGAAATTTTATTTCTTTAGTCTGTGTGATTTTTCAAAATTACCTAACCATACTTTCAAGTCTGGTGCAGTATTATTACTGTTTATTAGTTACTTAAACATTTCAACAATAAAATAGAATCATTAATTCCTTAAAATCTGGACAAATTCTCAAAATTAACTTTCAGAGTATTATGGGGAGTCTCAAGTAGATATAGTCTCAACTGCAATACTAATATGGATCAAACATAGTTTTATATATATTCTAGTCCTTAGGAATACAAATATGAAGTCTACTTTAACTTCTTCTGTTAAATACATTGGAATTTGTTTTAAAAGCATCTTCTACCTTTCTCCATTACACTGATTTAATGGAAACCTGTTACAACAATTCAACACAAACATATACATGCAAGAGATCACCCTACAGATTCTAACTACACAGTTACTGAAACACATCCCACCTGTCAAGTGGCATAAATGTACATCTTCTATATACAAAAGGTAAAGTGCATTATTAAATTAGTGAACTGACAGATTGTCTGCCTGGACCATACAGCTTTCAAATAGACAAATGTGAAATTCTCCCATTAGAACCAACTATTTCAAGAGGTTCCAACTAGCTTTTCCACCCTGTCATTTATTATTTTTTTTGGCCATGCTCTTTAGTGCAAATATGCTTGTGTTTGACTCACGTTAAGGGACATGGCAGTTTGGGGCTTTACCGAGGATCATTAGAAAATGTGGCAGAACTTTAATACCTTTATAATACATTGCATCTTTTGCATATAAGCAACAGACTAGTGCTGCTTTTAATTGCTAGGAGCACACTGCCAACTACTATGAGAACCCGTTTCCAAATTTCATACAATTAGCTTATATTATTACAGTTTGATCTGTACCACATTACGCTTGTATTATTATGTGCAAACATCATCAATGTTTTAGCATTAGTGAACTAGTTATTTTGGTTACTAATATTAGTGCTCAGTTTTTACTTCTAACATCCATTTGCCTTAAGAGTTTAACGTCTGCAAGGCAAGGATCCGTTATTTTAAAGAATACCATGTGCACTTGTAGTTCCACTTATGTTACAAATGACAATAAATAAAATTTATATTGCACAGATAAAAATAGCTTATTTTATAAGATACATGGCAATTCATTTTCTAATACCAGAGGTTTGAACTGGATCATAATTATGGCTAATGAATTCTTGGGAATTTTAAGTATCAAAAAATCATAGAATCAATTCCATTTTTCAATGAATACATTAACTATGAAAAGGTAAAATAAAGAACTGAAAGAAGCTTGAATGATTCTATAGTCTATTCAATTGCCAGTATATAAGCATCTGCAGCTATGAGATGGTGATAACTTGGAAGTATACATACAAGGTAGAAAATTTGGCTTTTTAAGTAATTCTTAAATAATCAGTGCAAAACTAATAATATGTATATACAATGATATTTAAGTCTGACATAGTATTGTGTATATACATCTATATATAGGTGTATATACACACATGCTCAAATCTTATCAGACTAAATAAAAACCAGAAGATAAATCATTTAGTCTTAATGGATATAAATATTTTAAAAAGAAAGATTTTAAGAGAGCATTCACTCATAGCAATAGTGATAGGAACAATGGATGACTGGAATATTCACAGCTCTAGTGTGCCAAAATCTGACAGGTTGATTATTATTAATAGGCACTATGATGGGCAGCAATAGCAATCGGTAGTACAGTAATTCAAGTGCACATCACTCCTTCATATACCCAAAACTACTTTTTAGCAAGCCTACATAGTTATGTTATTTTACAGTAAGGACTGTTTAAAAATCCTTGCTACTTTTATAATGTTAACACCCACCATGTGCTATTAACTCAAGTACCAACATCATATTCATTCTATCCTTCATTTGTTCCATAGTGATCCAGATGGTCTACAATTACAATGAAATGAGATTCCTTTGTAATACTGGAGGAAATGTAAAATATAATCTGCAAATCAAGGCCAGTATAAATGTCTGGGTTACTGATAACTTGTTTGTAAGTAAAATTATTAGTCTTAATTCATTCTGTAAGGTTTTCTTTGTGACTTTACTGTATATGGGGTAAATTTCTAGAGGAAAGTTGTTAAAATGATTTTGAATTTCAAAAGAAGAGCTACAATCTGATCTCAATCCATGAATCCATCTCTCATCAATAAATTACCTTTGGGGGGCTGAAATCAGTAATCTGTAGATAGAACATAATTATATAGACTTAGAATGTGGGAGCTAAGATAAAAGACAATTAATTTCATTCAGAAAAAAATTTAGCCCAATAGTTGAAATTT
The DNA here is from genome assembly GCF_019054845.1 of Dipodomys spectabilis. NCBI lineage: Eukaryota > Metazoa > Chordata > Mammalia > Rodentia > Heteromyidae > Dipodomys > Dipodomys spectabilis. The sequence goes on along the minus strand of NW_024870686.1, from coordinate 6,377,654 downwards.
CAGTCAGTTGATATAAGGTGAGTGGGTTGGTACACACATATACTACATCTACTTGTTTAAAAAATTACTTAGGTGTTAAAAAATTGATTTTGTTCTTCCTGGAGATTAATTCTGAATACAGGTAACCTTTAGTAAAGTAAATCTCTTTAAGTATCATAATGAGCACCTTGGAAAATGACTGAATTTTCCTTTCAAATGTCTATAGTCTTATTTCCGAATAATATTTTCCCCAGATTGAAAATCTAAATTATTTAGAAAAGTTTTTTCTTCTTTTGGAATTAAGGTATCTGTAAAAGTCAGGTTTATATTGGAAGTTTGACATAGTTTTACAAGCAGAATTGCAAAAGTGCTACTAAAACGTGTAATTACAGGCCTATTTTTATATCCATGACTTGGTGCACCAACCCTTCTGAAACACTGTTAAAGAATTATAATAAATAATACCTTGAGTCCATGATATTTTTAGGGAAAAACTTATCACAAGCTCCAAATTACCACAATATGCTGAAATACCAAGATTTCCATAGGAAAGCCATTGGATGAAGCCTTCCCCTCAAATGTGATGTCACTGTAACTCCTGAAACTTTGTAAAGTCAATAAAACCATATGGTACAACAGAGGTAACCAGCTTAGGATAACCAATGAAAACTTTCCCATGGCTTTGATACCACAACTATAAACTGTAGGGTTACCACAAAATTTGAAATTATAGAATACTATAGTAATTCTTAAGAAATATTTTGATACTGCATTTTGAACGGTTAGTTATCTAATAATATTTGCTCTTTTAGTGGCACTCTTTAAAAGTTACCCAATAGACAATGTATTTCTCCTTGTACTTTTATAAATACATACTTATAATGAGGTTAATTTCCGTTTCTGTGGTAACTGTCCTACAGGTATGCTTAGCAGACTGAATGAAGTAGAAATGGAGTACTTTTCTGGGGAATTTGTTAAAATAGAAATTCACTCTTCCATATTAAGTATATATGTATCTTTTTTTCAAGATTATTTCATAGTGCAATGTTATGATATTGAAAAGGTCAGAATGTCACATTTTGTGCTGATTTGCATACTTCAATAGTCTGGAGCAGTTGAAGCATCTAAACTATTTAGCTCTGGGAAGGTTGGAATTCCCATGAGAATTATAGTGAGCTATGTGTAACATAATATGGGAATCAGACTTCTTAAATTATAAACTACTAAAAGTATTACTAATAATGTAGGGCCAAAAGAGGAAATTTTCTTCAAATGATAATCGATCAGTACTTTTAGCCAATTTAGGATTATAAATTTTGCCTGGAGTTCAATTTCACTCTAGTCGAGGCATTCTTGTTCTTCACCACTGGCCCTTCTGCCATCCATTCTCTTTTCTTTATGGCTGTTGCAAATTTTCCTCATCTCTTCTTCATACTTGATAAAATTCTCCCCAAACCTTGTCCAAGCTTTGAATGGAACAGTAATAGTATTACGGTAAGGTGGCCTCACCTCACTTACCTTCAGGAAAATTCCATATTTATTAGAGCCCACATCAAAGTAGAACCTTTTATTGTCCACTCTGAAAGAGGTCCCCTCTGGGAGTTCAACTGGGTCATCATCTCCACCTCTTCTTTCTTCTATATCTCCTTCGCCATAGTCTTCAATCAGCTGAACCAAGGCATCTCGAAACTCAATCATTCCTTGTGCAGGGAGGACTATAGTCTGTTCTTGACCCAAACTGTGGCCAAAATAACCTATCATACCAGTCCCTCGCATCATGGTTTGTCTAATCCTCAGGAAGCGACCTCGTTGATTCTCTTTCAGGTCTAGGTAATATTTCCTGTTGTCCCTCTCTATATAGTCTGTTTTGAGGACACTGTGTGGATGCTCTTCTGACCCCACGGAGACTGGTGGGGAGGGTGCTGAGTGCTTCTGCCTCCTTCGGGAGGGGACTTGCTCTTTGCTGTGGCCATGCTCTGGCCTGTGGCCTTTCAGGCCCAGGTGGGCATAGTGCTCAATGAAGTCCCCTAGACAGTCCTTCAGCTCTGCTGCCACAGACAGGGAGAGGGTCAGTTTACTCTTTCTGATATTGTCCTGCCGGCCTCTTCCTATCCAGACTTCGGCTATCTTTAGGAACCGGCCCCGGGAGCTTTGCTTCACGTCTAGGTAAAACCTCTTTTTCTGGATGTCCACTCGTTTGGAGGCCAGCTCCTGGATCTCGGCTGCGCCCCCAGCCTGATTAGGGGTGGCCGAAGTGGCGTAGTGGGGGTAGTGAGAGTGCTGGGCCTGGGGATAGAGTCTAGTCTTGCTTAGGCCAGGGCCCCCTATATTCTTGCCTCCACGGCCGCGGCCGCCGCCGCCACCGCCGCCTCCCCTTCGCCTGGCTCTTTCCATCTTCAGCTGCAAGTGACAAACACACACGGGGCGGGGTGGGGGAGGGGGTTGAGAACAATCGTAGACGCTCCTCGGCCTGAGCCTCACCCCGCGGCCCGGAGCCCCGCACTCGAGCCGGGCTCGCTCGGCTCCGGCCCCGGCCCGGGGATCGCAGGTCCCGGGCTCGGCCCCGCGCACTCAGCATCCCTCCGCCGTCCCCCGGCCTCCCGCTCCGGTTCCCACACGGCGCCGCCGGGCCGCCCACCCGGGCTCAGCAGCCCCGGGGTCCCCAGTCAGCGGACACTCACATCATCTCTGCTCTCACAGCCGCCGCCGCCGCCGATGCCCTTCACGACCACCGCCGCCGCCAGCTCTCGGCCCCTCAGCAGCCGCCGCCCCCGCCGCCGCCCCCCGCCTCCTCCCCCGCCGCCGCCGCCGCCGCCGCCGCCGCGCGCACTGCCCCCCGCCGGAGCAGCGGGGCAGGGGCATCGCCTGCGGCGCCCACCGCCGCCGCCGCCCCTCCTGCGGCCGCTGCCTCGATCCCGGCACCGACACCCGCGGGGAGGGGAGGAGGGAGGCGGGAAGGCTGACGGTGAGGGGCGGGCGGCGGACCCCGCCTCCCCGGCGCAGCCGCCAAAAGGGAGGGAGGGTGTGGGGAGGGAGGAATGGAGGGAGGGTGTCTCCGGACTCTCCCTCCCGCCGACTCCTGACAGCAGCCCAGCGGGAGGACGCGTGCGAGGTGACTAGAGAGGGTGAAGTTGGGATGGGGACCGGTGCGGCGGGAGCGCTGTGACTTCGCGGGATTTCCGCAGGGATGCAGGACCCTGGCGGCTCGCCGGCACCTGCATGGAGACTACATTTCCCGAAAGCCTCTGCGGCCGCACACGCGCAATACGCCGCGCCCACCCTGCTACTTGAGCCCGGATGGGCGGGCCTAAGGGCTGGGAGCGGGAACCTGGAGCGGAGGGGGGCGGGGCCGGAAAGGTGAAAGGAGAACTTCCGTAGCGGAAGTGTGTGCCTTGTTACCCCGTAATGTTCTCTTCTGCCAATTAGAGCGCGGGAGCAAAGTTGGTTGGTTTTGATGGCTCGCTTGACTCTCGGTGCTGCAGTCCCTGGTGTATCTCTGTGTTGCAGGCCCTGGTGTAGGGTCGTTCCCCAAGTCATTCAGCTGAAGACCCGTTGAAGGGTAAGTCGCTCTTTTCATTTCTGCTAACCTTCTCGTGCACCCTTGACCCCCCACCCCAAGCTCGTTCTACCTTGGGCTTCTCGCCGCCGTGGAGTTGCTGGATCTCAGGGCTCTGGGAGATTGCTTAGAAACAAGGCTCCTTCGTGCCCCTGGTAGAAGACCAAGACAGAGACCCGGACGCAACCCCGCGGCCTGGCCTCTGAACTAACGTTTGTTAGAAAGTGGGCCTCCGCTTCCTAGTCTTGTGGAGCGCCCCTACCCAGGGTCTGTCCGATGTGACCCATTGCAGAAATGAGCCACTCTTAGTGTGCACAACAAAAACCAGGGAAGTAACTCGGTATCTATACTGGATTTATTGGGTCTAGATCACTCTATTAATGGTATTTTTTTTTTTTCCTAGTTGAATAGTACTCTGGATAGATATGATGTGTCTAAATACTACTACTACCTGTTGTAGAGTAATCAAATGGTTAGAATGCTTAGAGTCTGAAGAAAATCAGTAGTTTTTAGGCTTTATATGGTTTACTAGAGGGGGTTAGATTTTGATAATTTGATGTCTTTGAATGGTTGTCTATTGGTTGCTGTTGAGGATAGTACTCAAGACCTCTCTCATGCTAGGCAAGCACCCGTGCCTAGCACCCTATATCTCTATGTATTAATTCAACATGGACTTATTAAACCCTGATCCTTAACACTAGAGAAACAAGCAAGTGAATAAAACTAATCTAAGTTTAAATTTTAGTGGAAGGTGAAAGGAATCCTTCACATCCAACGCAGGGGACCACGCGGAGGCAATCAGGCACAGAAAAACAATTATAAGGCTTATTAGAAAGGCCCATATCTCTCCGGGAGAGCGAGCACATGGCAACCATCCCTATCCAAGTAGTTGGAGGTTCAGAGGTAGATGCGTGGGCAGGTGGGTCTGGGCGCAACTCCAGGGCTGGGAGGAGCTCAGGTATTGGTGGAGTTGAGGACCAAAGGTGTGGATAATACTAAAGAAAGAAATGTGTAAAAAATAAAAAAGTGTTATAAAGGTAAGAGGTGAAAATCCTATAGAGAATAAGAGAAAGAGGAACGACTAGGTCCCGGGAAGAGAAGGTTGAAGTTATAATTTGACAGTGCTGGAGAGTTGAATGCTATTAAAATGTACTGTACACTATGGGTCTGCTACACTCTTAGTGTGTATGTATGTGTGTGCTAATGTTTTTGTAATACTTGGGATTGAATCTAGAGCTTAGTGCATGATAGGCCAGCTTTCCACAATAGAGCTTCCTCAGCCTCCTCTTTCCTACTATTAAGATAATCAGCTTCCTTTTCCTCCTTTTGTCACCTGTGGGAGGTGAGATTTAGTGAAGTTTCCCTTTCAGTATAGTAACTCTTCACTTAAGGTTCTTGACTTTGATTGCAGAATAAGAATTTCTGGACAAATGACAATGTTAAGAAAACTTGGTAGAGCTTTATTGAGTAAGTAAACCAGCAGACAGACAGACAGGCACACTTCAGCAGAGGGCACTTCAGCAAGGGCACACTTCAGCAGATTGTGGGTACTCTCGTAGGGAGATAAAGACACAGAGAGAAAAACAGGCAGAGAGATACTCAGACCCAATGAGAGACACTCACAAACACCCACAAGGAGATACCCAGAGAGACACACAGTTCTTGGGCTGGTCAGTTATTTATAGGGTAAAGGCATTATGGCTTTAAAGTTTGCTTTGTCTTTGCTTTAACAAGTTTCCTGGTAAGATTGCATCCTGTCATGAGACACCTTGCTATCTGCATTTTGGGGCTGGTGGCTTAAGTTTGGGGAAGCATATTTCTCAGGAAGACATACGTAAATGCATCTCTCAAAAATGAATGCATCCTGTTGTCTCTTTGAAGCAAAGATAGCATTGCTAAATACCATATTTCTGAGTTGCCTTTACCAGGCCTCAGTTTCCTTAAATTATCCTGCTTCATTACTCCTAAAATGACTTTGTTCCTTTAATCGTTTTTTAAAATTTTAATTTTATTGTCAAGGTGATGTGCATAGGGGTTACAGTTACATAAATAAGGTAGCAAGTACATTTCTTGTCGAACTTGTTATCCCCTCCCTCATTTTCCTTAATCTTAAGAGAAGTACATGGAGGAATATCTACAGTAAGCTGACCATACCTCCTTTTCCTCTAGTCTATCCAGTTTCATTTCCCCTAAAATGACTTTGTTTCCTTAATCTTAGGGCAATATATGAAGGAATATCACCTGTATTTGCTGTAAGCTGACTATTCTTCCTTTTTTCCCAGTCTGTCAGGCTTCACTTTCATCCTTGATTTTGCTAAAACAATTGATATGCTTATATTTAACATTAGGAAATGGAGTCGTGAGGGTATTAGAAGTAAAGAAAGAGCAGTAAACAACCTCCATAGACCAGATCAACTTTAATGGAAAGTTATAGAGGCATATGTGTGGGGGTGGGGATGGGGTGAAGGGGGATTTCAGTAGGGTAATGGGTGAGGGCAGGGTCCCAGATCACTGCAGGTTCAAAGAGTTTCACAAGTCTCTGGTTCTGGTCTTGCCCAGAGCACCTATCCTTTGAGCAAGTCTCCTGCCCTGCCTCATCTCACAATCCCCAGTACCAGAGAGGGTGGGAGAGTGGGCTTTCATATTTAGATTAAGATTTGGAGCTGGAATATTTTGGGAAGATTCCCCTAGTGGGGAGGGGTAGTCAGTGGGCCACACTGTAGGAGCGATATTGAATTATGAGAACAAACATTCCCATCACTCACTATCCCAATTCAAAGAATATAGATCATTGCTTATTATTTACAGAGCCTCTTTCATGTTATTTTTGTATTTCAAGAAAGATGTGGACTGAGACGGTAGGGAGAGTAGAGAGAATTTGAATGAGAGAATGAATGTCATACTTTTTTGGAAACTATAGAATATAAAAACTCAGTCTCCGAAGATGACTCAGTGGTAGAGTGCTTGCCTTGCATGCATGAGGCCCTGGGTTTGATTCCTCAGCACCACATAAGCAGAAAAAGCTGGAAGTGGCACTGTGGGCTCAAGTGGTAGAGTGCTAGCCTTGAGCTGAAGAGCTGAGGGACAGCGCCCAGGCCCAGAGTTCAGGCCCCACGACTGACCAAAAAAAAAAAAAAGAATATTAAAACTCACGTTTCACATAATCTGATTTTGTTCCCTATAGGGGTGCCTGTTAACTGATAAGTGTCCCTCTTTGGATTGTTCCTTGTGTTTAGATATCCAGTCACCCCTCTATTTGTGTCCCTATGGGTCACCGTCTAACCATGGTGCTTTAACATGTGGAACGTGTCCTGGGGGCCGCGCTAACTCTTAACCTCCATCTGCATGAGCATGTGGTCTCCCTGTCCTCCCTGTCGGCCACCCTGTCCCAGCGACCCGGGGAGGCCTGGGGTGTGCTGCCGTTGCCCCTTTTGTGGCCCGGGCTGGTGGCACCAGCAGCTGGGAGAAGGTCAGATTGCCAAAACTCACGCCGCCAGCCCCATCCGGAGGTGGCTGTCCTGCCTCTGCCTCCCCTGCCTGGGCAGCACAGAGCTCCGGAGGGACAGACTGGCCGAGCCTTACCTGTCTCCCCCGGGCCTCGTGGCCCGGGCCTCCATGCCTGGCCTGTCAGTAGTTATTGCCTCCGCTGTGCCATCCTCTGGGCTGAGGACCTGCTGCCTCTCTCCGGCTTCCAGTGCCACCACGCCCAGGCAGCCCTCCCTGGCCTGCCAGGGCCAACGTGGGACCAAGTGCACACAGTTGGGAGCTGTCTCCTGTGCCTCCCCTCCTTCCCCACTCCCCATGTGGTGTCTGCCAGGTCCAGGCCTTGACCGGCAGACACACCTGTCCCTGCTTCTCTTCTGACTCGGAAATAAACGACCTGAAGGAGCACAAAATATCCACAGTCATTTTTGTTTTTTTTGGTGGGTGTATGTGTCTGTACTGACCTACTTAAAAAAATCATTATTTCTCAATACAGTATAATAACTATGTTACATTTACATTGTATTAGGCATAAGCAGAGTTGATTTAAATACGTGGGAGAATGTACGTAGATTATATGCAAGTATTATACCATTTAATGGGACTCGAGCGGATGCATTGGAATCTAAGTCCTGCAACCAATCCCCCATGAGTACAGAGGGAAATTGTACACGTTTTATCTTATATTCAAATTTAAAATGCAACTATAGTTGACACAGTTTTCCCTTTGTTTTACTTAGTGCATGTTTAAGAGAACTTGTTAATACATATAGGGTTTTGTTTTTTTTTTTCCCCAATGCTGGGATTGAACCCCCGGCCTTGTCAGTGCTCTACTAGTTAGCTACTTCCCTTAATACATGTTCTATTTTATTGATTTACTGACTACTTAGTATGTCATCTTAGGCTGTGCTATGTTTGACTATTAATTTCCCTATTGGCTTCTCTTATTACAAACTGTGTAATGAACAATTTGTAGGTTTTTGTGCATATATGCTGTATTTGCATAGGATAGCTATAATTGTTGATTCCAAGGTTATATTTTGATACTTTCTACAAAATGATAGGGCCAGTTTCTGCTCTCTTGCAATACTGTTGATCTGTTGAAATTTTACAGATAAAGTTATGTCAAAGTTGTGGCCAATTCGTTGCCTCACTTACTGAAATGTTTTCTTTCTCAGGGACTTTACATAACCTTTTGTCATATGTCAAATTTTTGTATTTCATCTACTTCTGTGCATAGTGTTTTAGAAATTATTGTATATACTTAATGAATACTAAACAATATTTTGAAATAACCTATACAATAGAAATGATTACTGCAGCAAAATAAGTTAATACCTACCACCTTCTATAAACATCTATCTATCTATCTATATTTTTTTTTTTTGGTAAGAGAATTGCTATGTAGCCCTGCCTGGCTTGTTTTGCTTCAGTGAACACACTTTGCTAGTCCCCATCCCATGTGGCATCTGCCTTGATATGGTTTTTGCTTTTTTAATACTTTTTATTGTAAAAATAATGTAATGTGTTTAATTTAATTTTTTTCTTTTTAAAAAATTATTATCTTTAAGTAGTTGTACAAACAAGTTCCTATTCTATAAAACAGCATATGAATACAAGGTGTCTGACAACATTGTCACCCATCACTCCTAACCCATCCCTTCTCATAACTATGGTCAAGAACTTGGAGTCATTCAGCAATATGACAAAATGTGTGGTTGTCCTTTGTTTCTTGAATCTTGTTTACTTTGTCATATCTCCTTGCATTTTAGCTTTAGCATCCACATATCAGGGAGACCATGTGCCATTTGTCTGTTTGTTCTTGGCTTACCTTGCTCAAAATGATTTGCTCTAGTTCCATCCATTTTCCTGCAAATGTCATTATTTTGTCCTTTTTAATGGCTGCATGATATTATATTGTATATAGGTATCAAAATTTTTGGATCCACTCATCAATAGTGGGGTATCTGGATTGTTTCCATATATTGTGAACAAAACTGCAATGAGCATGGATTTGCATGTGTCCTTGTATCCTGGTTCCTGTTGTCCAGGGTAGATGCCTAGAAGTGGTATGGCTGGGTCATAGAAGAGGTCTATATTTAGCTTTCTGAGGCACCTCCAGACTGCTTTCCACCATACATTCCCACCAGCAGTGCAGTAGGGTTCTCCTGTCTCCCTCCAGCATTTGTCGTTGGCTGCCTTTAGGATGTGGGCCATTCTCACTGGGGTAAGGTGGTATCCCAGTGTTGTTTTTATTTGCATTTCCTTTACAGCCAGGGACGATGAACATTTCCTCATGTGTTTCTTTGCCATTTTTCTCTCTTCTTCTGAGAAGTCTCTCTTTAGTTCCCTTGCCCATTTCATGATTGGTTTGTTAGATATGTGAGGGGTTAGTTTCTTGAGTTCCCTGTATATAATGGATATTAGGGCCTTGCCTGATATATTGCTGGTAAATATTCTTTCCCAATTAGTTGGCTTTCTTTCTAGTTTGGTTGGTTTTTGCCTTGTTAAGTCTCATGCTGATAACATTCAGCACTGCACTGAGACAGGAGTCTACCTTTCTAGTAAAGACTCCCTCCCTATTGAACCTCTCAAAATATAGCTTCTCTGTTTCTCCCTGATTGAGTTCCTGTATAACAGTATTGATACCACAATATTAGTTTTCCTAGTTTATGAACATATAATATCTTCATATATGTACTTTTTTAATATACCTTCATCAGTACTTTATAGATTTTAATGTATAAATTTTGCTTGATTTGACTGAATATTTTAATTATTATTATTATTTTTGTCAGTTGTGGGGACTGAACTCTTGGGCCTGGCACCGTCCCTCAGCTGTTCAGCTCAAGGCTAGCGCCCTACCACTTGAGCCACAGTGCCACTTCTGGCTTTTTTCTGCTTATGTGGTGCTGAGGAATTGAACCCAGGGCCTCATTCATGCTAGGCAAACTACCACTGAGCCAAATTCCCAGCCCTGAATATTTTAATTTTGATGCTATCACAAATGCATTTTCTTCTTCATTTTTTTAGTAGAATATTTTTAATGTAAAGAAATACAGCTGATTTTTGTATAATCTTTTAAGAGTTTTCTATTATATATATCTCCTGTCCTGGAGCTTGAACTCAGGGTCTGGGCACATGTCCCTGAGCTTCTTTTGCTCACTGCTAGCACTCTAACACTTGAGCCATAGTGCCACTTCCCATCTTTTTGAGCAGTTTATTGGAGGTAAGAGACTTTCCTGCCTGGGTTGTCTTGGAACTGCAATTCTCAGATCTCAGCTTCTTGAGTAGTTAGGATTACAGTTATCAGCTACCAGCACCCAGCTTAGACAAAATATTTTTATTGCATTGATTTTTTAAAATTTGTACATCAATTTCATATTTTTCATTACTATAGGTTTGTTTCCCCTTCCTTATTGTTTTCAAAATAATATTATGCTCTTAAATATTTTCTCTTTCTGGTGAAGTTTAATGTAAACTTGTTAGCTTCAATGGAAAGTGTTGACTATTTTTTGTACTGCTTCATGAGTGTATTGATTTAATTAATGTGTTTGAAGGTTTTTTTTTTTTGGGTTTGGTTGTGGGGCCTGAACTCTGGGCCTGGGCGCTGTCCCTCAGCTCTTCAGCTCAAGGCTAGCGCTCTACCACTTGAGCCACAGTGCCACTCCCAGCTTTTTTCTTTTAGCTTATGTGGTGCTGAGGAGTCTAACCCAGGGCCTCAGGCATGCAAAGCAAGTGCTCTACCACTGAGCCACCTTCCCAGCCCCATGTTTGAAGTTTTGAGTTGAGCTCTTTCTTTCCAGTCCTTTTCTCAAAACTCTAGTTATCTTTAAAATGGGCTTTTATATTTTATGTTTATTCCAGGTGAGTTGTAATTTTTGCTGTTAATTAATTTCAGACATAAAGTTTGGATATGATTATATAATTTGATTTGGGTATATATGTAACTGATTCTTCTATATAGAAAAGTGTTTAATTGAGATATGTTTATTCTGAATCTGATTATCTGTAAAATAAGTGAAATTATCTGCCCTTAGATGACTGGAGAAAAATTGTATTAAAAGACTTTAGTTTTTTTGATAAAAGTTAAGCCAATTTCTTGTAAGAATAGTGATCAGCCTGTAATTTTTTTTTTTTTTTTTTTTTGTTGGTCTTGAGGCTTGAATTTTGGGCCTAGGCACTGTCCCTCAGCTCTTCAGCTCAGGGCAAGTGCTCTACCACTTGAACCACGGCCCCACTTCTGATTTTCTGGTGGTTAATTGGAATTAAGAGTCTCATGGATTTTCCTGCCTGGGCTGGCTTTGAACCACAGTCCTCAGATCTCAGCCTCCTGAGTAGCTAGGATTACAGCCATGAGCCACTGTCATCCGGCCATCAGCCTTTTTTAAAGACAGGTTTTTTGGGGAATGGAGGTCTGTTTTTCTTTAGTTTAAGTGTTTAATATGAGGGAAGAGTAAGAAAACATTATTTGAACAATTCCTTCATGAGAACATAAGAAATTAGAATAGTTTCATATTCTTTCAAAAGTTATATAATATACATTGTATAAGAAATACAATATACTATAGTGAATACTATGTTATGCGTATTATAAACAAACATCAGAAAAATTCAAATTTGTATATTTATGTAAAGCATGAGACCTTTCCTATTGTTACCTGATCTGTTTTTGCTGTTCATTCACAAAACAGTGTTCCTGAACTATAGGGAAAATATAATGGGCCTGGAAGATAACATTTCTTTGTATGAGGCACACAATGACAAAATCCCTAATTTTCCTTCTTACTTATGTTATAAAAAGACTTGTCTGCTTGTTTGAGATGATATTTGGTGATCTTCAAAAAGTTTGGCATTAGATAAATATATGATGGCTTATACAATTGTGTGTTAATTTTTTGGTGTCTTTTTCACCCAGCTTCCACTTTTATCTTTCCCTCTTCCTACAAGAGTTAAATCAATCTTACAAAAATGTTTGCACAGCCGGGCTCTGGTGGCTCACGCCTGTAATCCTAGCTACTCAGGAGGCTGAGATTGCGGTTCAAAGCCAGCCCGGGCAGGAGAGACCGTGAGACTCCTATCTCCAATAAACCACCAGAAAACCGGAAGTGGCACTGTAGCTCAAGTGGTAGAGCCCTCGCCTTGAGCTGAAGAGCTGAGGGACAGCGCCCAGGACCAGAGTTCAAGCCCCACGACCGACAAAAAAAAAAAAAAAATGTTTGCACATTTCTTTCTACGGGGCATAGCTGAATTTTTGCCCATTGAAGAGCTTTAAGTGCTGTATTTCAGCATCATTTTCGTTTAGATAAGTTCAGAATTTCAGAAATTGTTGCTGAAGTGTTATTTCAATTCTTAGTATGATTTTAAAGTCTTTAAATTTATTTATTTGTGATGCTTGCGATTGAACCCAGGGTTGTGAATATTATACCTATTCTTCCCCTCTTTCCCCGCCCCTTTTTTGAGACAGGGTCTTGCTGTACAGTTCAATTGGCCTCAGACAAATAGGTGATCCTCTTGCTTCCATTTCCTGAGATTATCTTACCACACCTGACAGAACTTTCTCTTTTTGAATTTATGAAACTTGTTTTTCTTCATTTCATGTGGTGATTTTGTATATCCAAATAGTTTAAAATCAAGGACCAATAAAAGGATCCTATCATATTGTATTGATGTTTTAGAATGCAAATATGGGAAGTTTAATTCAAATAGGCTTAGAAAGTATTGGAAATGTATTATTAAAATGGGACTTCCTGTTGTGTACATTTTGGGGAACGTTTCTCTCAGGAAGGCATATATCCTGCCAAACAAATGTTAATTCTTGGAATGAAAAATGCAACTCTCAGAAAGGAATGCATCGTGTTGTCTCTCTTTGAAGCAGAGATAGTCTTTGTGTGTTCTGAATACCATGTTTCTGTGTTGCCTTCACAAGGCCTCATTTTCCTCAATTTATCCTGCCTCATTTTTCCCACATTTGATGGAGATAGGGGTCTTGTTAACATTTTGCCTGGGATAGCCTGGAACTATGATCTTCCTAATCTCCTATCTCTTGAGTAGCTGGGGTTACAGGCATAAATCACTGTACCTGGCTTCTGTAACTTTCTTACAAGAGTAAGACTTATTCTTAGAAATCATCCTGAAAATATCTTGTATCTCATTGGCTTGAATTAAATCATGCACTTTATTTGTTTATTTAATTTTTATTGTTATTTTAAAGGTGATGTATGTAAGGTCCGCTCTCTGACCTCTCCTAGATTGAAAAAAAAATGTCTGGGGTCTTTTAGTTTAATCCTTCCACCTACATTAAGGAATTACAGTGTGTGATCCAGTCCTATGACATGACCTGGCATGATGTTTATGTGATTTTAACTAACACCCTCTTACCTGAAGAACATCAAGGAGTCTGGGAAAATGCCTGGGTTTATGAAGAGGAAGTCCATCACTGCTGCCTACCCCCTTGGAGCTGCAGCTATCCTTGACCAGGAACCTCTCTGGGACTATAACGCTCAGGCAGGTCTACTCAGTCACGACCAGTATTCTCAAGGGGCTCAGGTGGACAGCACATAAAGCCATCAGTTATGACACATTGTCTGAAGTAATTCAGGACAAAAATGAAAATCTATCCCTTGTTTTTGGCAAGGTTTAATCGGCCTCTCTTACAGTTTACCAGCTGGGATCCTGAATCCACTGATGGAAAAAATTTACTAATGACTCATTTTTTAAAAAAAAAAATCAGGCCATTCCTGACATCTGAGCCTAGCTAAAGTGTTTAGAGAGGGGACCCTTGACTCCCCAGATCCAAGTTTTGGATGCTGCACTTATGGTTTAAAATGGTAAGGAGGACAAGGCCAAAAACTCAAGTACCAGATGCTGGTTAAGATCTACCAGCCTCAGCCTTAGAACCAGCCACTTCTCTACAGGGACCACCGGGTCCTGTTAAAAGTGTGGTCAGGAGGGCCATTGGAGGGAGTCCTTCCCTCTAAAAGAGAAAGGAGAGGTCTCAAAGATCTCCAAGCTGTGCCATCAGTGTTGCCAGCATGCTCATACAAGTGTATCCTTCCTGCAACTGTGGAAGCCGACCAGGCTGTGCTCCAAGTGCAGTGAGTGGGGGCACTGGGTGATGGACTGTCTATTGTACTCTAAGGATGATGGCCAACCACTAGAGCCCCATTGCCCTCCTTCGATCTTCTGGGACTCTCTGCTGAAGCCTGAGGAGGTCCTGGACTTCCAACTGCGACCACTCATAGCACCACACAGGAGCCCAGGGTAACAAGGTTGCAGGCGGGCTTATTTCATTTCTGGTGGATACAGGTGCCATGTATTCGGTGCTTGCTGAGTTCTGGGGCCTGATCTACCTAGCTGAGACCTCCGTAGTGGGGGTGGAGGGTTAAGCTTACAGAGCCCGGCAAATCTCCCCCATCGTGCCTTTTTTCTACAGTGACCTTTTGTCACTCCTTGTCCTTCCCCACTGTCCTGTCCCACTGCTGGGCAGAGACCTCCTGACCAAATTTGTGTCTCCATTACTTGGTACCCCTCCAAACTGTTGGAGTGTGAAAATACCATACAGAAGGGTTACAATGACATGAACAAGGTAATGAGTACATTTCTTATCAAGCATTGTTGTCTCCTCCTCTGTTTTTCCCCTACCATCCCTGCACTCCCATCTCCAGGATGTATTTTCTTTATTGATGGCTTTGGTGGATCCACCTAGCCTCCTGCTGCAGCTATAAATCTCAGTCCCACCACAGTGATCTTCCTCACTTTTACTTGTACTTCAAGCACTCCAGGATTCACATGAACCATGAACACAGATGCAGAGTACTTTGCCGCTCCCAGTGGACTTTCCTGCCTTTAGCTCCCTTGGCTCTGTGTGTTTGTCAGTCATGAGGCTTGAATTCTAGACCTGGGCTCTGTCTCTCTCAGCTCTTCAGCTCAAGGCGAACACTCTACCAGTTGAGCCACAATGCCACTTCCTGTTTTCTGGTGGTTTAGGAGATAAGAGTCTTACGAACTTTCCTGTCCAGGCTGGCTTTGAACTGTGATCCTCAAAGACATGCTGCTACTCTCTTTTCTGTGAGAGCTAGCCTGTCAGCTGACAATAAACTCCTTTTCCTGTATGTGACTGTGTGTCTGTGTGGTCTTCTGGGATGGTGCTTTCAGGGCCAGTGTAGACGCTGGTTAGGCAACATCAACATCCACTTAATAATGAGTCCTACAAAATTTCATTTCAGATCATATGTAAAGTAACAGTAATAAAAATAAAATGAAAAGTAGATAGCCTAGGTAAGTTTTAATTGACTTTTTTTGAAAACTTCCTCTGTAGTTGCTCAGTTTATAATGGTTGATTTTAGCTGACTGGCTGTAGTTACTTGAAGAATAGAAGAAATTCATTAAAAATAATGAATTATTCAGTTGCATTGTGAAATTCAGTTATAAAGCACTTGACTGTGGCATGAATTTAGTTCAGGTCAAGTCATGTTCCTGGTTTATGGATAGGCTTTAATCATTTTCCCCTGTTTCTAGCATTGTTATGGCATGCTATTTTATTTATTTTATCTGATTTATTCTATGTATTCTTTATTTCAACTGGCTTTATTAATACAAAACTGTGCTTTATATAATACAAAACTGTGCTTTATATAATATTTGACGGGTATGAAAATCTGTCGCTGAAAACAATTTTCCTACTACTTTTTACTGTTGACTTAATATAGTTGAACCTATACTAATAGGTAGTTTAATGTAACTTTTCTGGTTTGAATTTTGGAATATTTGGAGGGAAATTAAGATAAGTAGAAATCTAGTAATAGACTATAATGAAAGTCTTGACAGTCTCTTTAATTAGGGAGTTAAATGAGAGCATAGTCATAGATGCTTTATTTCCTTTTTCCCTTCATCTCTACTTTTTTATACTCACAAAAATTTTCAAAAATGACACAGGTGAATATCTTGTAAATTATAGTATATCTTTATAATAGATAATGCATTATTGACATGTGTATAAGTACATACATGTAAAGTAGTTGCTAATATATGGGTATGTATAGATAATTTATATCATCCCATTTCTGAAACAAGTATAATAAATGAGAAGAAATCAAGCCCAGATTTGTGTGTGTGTGTGTGTGTGTGTGTGTGTGTGTGTGTGTGTGTGTGTGTGTTGGTACTGGGGCTTGAATTCAGGACCAGGACAGGACATTCTCCTTTACTTTTTTTTTGCTTGCAGCTGGCACTTGAACTACATCTCCACTTTGGGCTTTTTGGGTGATTAATGGGAGATAAGAGTTTCAGGAACTTTTCTGCCTAGACTGGCTTCAAACCATGATCCTCAAACCTCACTTTACTGAGTAGCTACAATTACATGTATGAGACACTGTGCTTCCAAGCTAAGCATTTTTTAGGCTCAACAAATGGTTGATTTAATTTGAAAGTTTTTGGGGGTCAGTTGTGGGGCTTGAACTTGAGGGCTTGGGTGCTGTCCTTGAGCTTTTATGTTCCAAGCCAGTACTCTACCTCTTGAGCCACAGTGCCACTTCTGATTTTGTGGTGGCTAATTGGAGATCAGAGTCTTATAGGGCCTGGGAAGGTGGTAGAGTGGTAGAGTGCTTGCCTTGCATGCATGAGGCCCTGGGTTCGATTCCTCAGCACCACATAAGCAAAAAGAAAAAAGCCGGAAGTGGTGCTGTGGCTCAAGTGGTAGAGTGCTAGCCTTGAGCTAAAGCGCTGAGAGACAGCGCCCAGGCCCAGAGTTCAGGCCCCACAACTGGACCCCACCCCCCCAAAAAAAAGAGTCTTACAGTCTTGCCTGGGCTGGCTTTGAACCCTGATCCTCAGGTCTCAACTTCCTGAGTAGCTAGGATTTCAGCGAGAGCCACTGGCACATGGCCTTTGGAAGTTACTTCTGTAAAATAACATAGTGTGTGTGTGTGTGTGTGTGTGTGTGTGTGTGTGTGTGTGTGTGTGTGTGTGTGTGTGTGTGTGTGTGTGTGTGTGTGTGTGTGTGTGTGTGTGTGTGTGTGTGTGTGTGTGTGTGTGTGTGTGTGTGTCAGTCATGAGGCTTGAATTCTAGACCTGGGCACTGTCTCTCTCAGCTCTTCAGCTCAAGGCGAACACTCTACCAGTTGAGCCACAATGCCACTTCCTGTTTTCTGGTGGTTTAGGAGATAAGAGTCTTACGAACTTTCCTGTCCAGGCTGGCTTTGAACTGTGATCCTCAGATCTCAGCCTCCTGAATAGCTAGGATTATAAGCGTGAGCCACCGATGGCTAACATAATTCTTTTGATGAAATGCAAACCAAAACTGAATTGCTGTATTCTGCTGTTTTGGTTTCGTAAATTGTCTCTGTCTTTCTTTTTTTTTTGGGTCCGGTTGTGAGGCCTAAACTCTGGGCCTGGGCACTGTCCCTCAGCTTTTCAGCTCAAGGCTAGCACTCTACCACTTGAGCCACAGCACCACTTCTGGCTTTTTTCTTTTTGCTTATGTGGTGCTGAGGAATCGAAGCTAGGGCCTCACGCATGCAAGGCAAGCACTCTACCACTGAGCCACCTTCCCAGCCCCTTGTCTCTGTCTTTCTATATACGAAAGTGTGTAGAAAAGTTGGATGAGTGAATAGAAGTTATTGTCATTTAGATGTTGTTGGAAAACTCTTAAATATAGTTTATGTATAGGGAAAGAGAAAGAAGATATATGCATGGTGAAATTCAGTGATTGACCTGTTCACCTTGGTTCAGTTTTGGTAGGGTCAAGTGAAGGATTGGCCCCAGCTCTATTTTCCCAGGTGCTTCACAGACATCAGGGAAGCTACCAAAGATATGCGCACACTGCCTGATGCAGGCAGGGCACACTGGCCTAAGCCTTGCTGTAAGCATTCCATTGTGGGCCTAGCTTGTAAGACTGAGGCTGAGCTGTGAGGCCAGGGGAGGGTTAAGAGGTTGGAAGGCTGAGAACTGTGTCCTATGAAGGTCAAATCATCTAGGCAAGACAGATGTAGAGCTTTTTGAACATTAAAAAAGCTGGGCGCCAGTGGGTTCACGCCTGTAATCCTAGCTACTGAGGAGGCTGAGATCTGAGGATCACGGTTTAAAGCCAGCCCAGGCAATGAAAGTCAGTGAGACTCTTATCTCTAATAAACACTAGAAAACCAGAAGTGGTGCTGTGGCTCAAGGGGTAGAGTGCTCACCTTGAGCTGAAGAGCTGAGGAACAGCACCCAAGCCCAGAGTTCAAGCCCCGTGACCGACAAAAAAAAAAAAAAAAGCTTGAGATCATTCTTACAGACTTTACCACCTGGACTGGCTTCAAACTAGTCCTCAGATCTCAGCTTCTTCAGTAGTTAGGATTACAGGTGTGAGCCACTAGTACCCAGCCTCGCTCTGAGTTTTTTTTTTTTCAGTATAAATACTATATTTATTAAATATCTTTACAGTTTATTTAAATGTATTTATGGAACTATTCCTGCATAAGTTATGTTTCAGACATCCAATTCAGGTAACTGCCTCTTGGGTAAGACAAATAATGATAGTCTCAACAGAAAAAAAGCAGCTTGTTAGTACACACAGACTCAATTTTACTCATTTCCTACCTAGGCATCTTGCCACGCACTACCTGCGAAGTTACATTTTCACGTGGACACTGGTTTTAGTTGAGAAGTTCAATTTTGCAACTGACTGAATTAAAAAAAAACAGACTCCAAATGTTTTCTGCTTCATATTTTGTTTTCTAAGCAGGTTTTGTTTTCTGTGGTATTGTAAAATTTGTTAAATGCAAAAATGTGACTCAGTTTCCAGAGAAACAATGCAGCAGCTCCATCAGCAGAAGCTGGAGTAGGGTGACAAGGGAGCTGGTGCTAGGTTCTCCAGTGACCACACACGGTCCTGCCTTATAACTGATGTGGCAGGCTGGCAGGCGGTGCTGCAGTGATGCCTTTGCAGGCTACACTGCCTGAAGAAGGGCAGCTGCAGGAGAGGTCGGAACTGAGTTTCTCATCTAGGCACAGCCCAGCCCCAGACACACACAGGGAATAAATGCTTACCGCCAGTCTCACACCACAGGCATGAGTTCAGTGACTTAGGACAAACTACTTGCTCTCCCTCACTTCCTTTCTCCTTTCAGTGTTTTAATTAAGAGCCTGTCCGCTCTCCCCACCTTCTCTCCCTTTGATAATTCTTTTTTTTTTTCTTTTTTGTTGTGCGCAGGCAGCTTAAGTTCACAGGAAGAAATAAGTTTCTGATATGTTTAGAGTGCACATTTTAAAACAACAAAATAAAAGTTTCAAGCATGTGATAAAAATATTGATTTGTATAGTACAGTATTGCTTTATAAATATAGATGGAAAGCTATGAACTTTACGGGTCTTTGGTGCATCCAAAGAGGGATGTATAATTTGCCATTTGTGAATTAGAACTCCAAATTTTCTCTTTGTTATAAAAGTCCAGTACATGAGGCAAATGCATGTGTCTACACGGCTTGATTTAAAACAACAAACACACATGGGTGCAGAATTAATGGGGCCAAGTGACCCTGCTGGGCCGCACGCCTGAAGCCTGGGTGAGTGACTTGGAGCCACCAGGGCTGGCCAGGGCCTCGGCCCCTTGGAGGACACTCGCTCCGCTGGCCCGGGGCAGTCACAGTAAGTGCTTAACAAAAAGGACAGGGCTATGGAGAGAATTCCCCCTCATTAACCCACAGGCCAGGTCCAAAGTCAAGTCCACTGGGAAACCCAGTTCTTTGCCTCTGTTTTCAGTATCACTGGAACCACACTGTCAATTTCTAACAATCATTGCTCAGAAAATAAGTTGATTAAATAAGTTGTGTAAAACACCACTAATCTAGCTTTACAAAGATTGATGGGTTAAATGAGAGCAGTGAAAAGCCAGTAACTTGACCAGCTCTCTCTTACCAGAAACTAAATGTCAGCATTGGAAAATTAATGTAAAACATATCCAGATTGTAAGGCTACATACATCTGAGCAAAAATAATTACAAACCCAAACAAAAGAGGTGAAGTCACCAGTCCTAGTGTGAAGCTATTCCTTTTCACAAACCCCTCTGGATGCAACTTTCTTTTCCTTTGAAACACAGAGACTGCAAATAGTTTGTGCAAAACAAATGCCCCACCACTTGCCATGGAGGCCTGTCTGATAGAAGCAGTCTCCAGCCCTCCCCACCTCCTCACCAGCTCTGAGTTATTTTTAAGTAAGTACAAAACAAAACAAAAACAACCCACAAAACATTCCCACTCCAAGTCAAGTTTAGATTTAGTTACAGACTACTTTTCTGTTTGTCTTTTTTTTTTTTTTTTTGGTTGGTCGTGGGGCCTGAACTCTGAGCCTGGGCGCTGTCCCTCAGCTCTTCAGATCAAGGCTAACGCTCTACCACTTGAGTGACAGTGCTACTTCTGGTTTTCTGGTAGTTTTTTGGAGATAAGAGTTTCACAGACTTTACTGTCTGGATTGGATTTAAACTGTGATCCTCAGATCTCAGCCTCCTGAGTAGCTAGGATTACAGGCCTGAGTCACTAGCACCCAGCCCTTTTTGTTTCTTTCTACAGTAGTTTTTTTTTTTAAATAATTTTTTATTAAGATTAAGTGATTACATACATTTCACAAATTTCACAGAATTGTGAGATAGTGATACTTAAAGTCACAAACACATTTTAACCTTCACAAGGCAAATTGTCATTGTCATGGTCTATAATGTTTGTGAATTCTATGAGCTTTGACAATACAACTATTTCTTTCACATGGGGTGATATGTAATATACATATTTCTTTCCTTTTGCTTAGTGTAAGCTGTTCCCTCTTTCCTTCCCTTCAGTTGCTGCCCTTGAGTTGCTTAGTTCGTTTTCATCGATGGGCCCCTCTGTTGTATATTTTCCCCATTTCCCTCTGATTCTGTGCCTTCCTCCTAGCTTCTCTCAGATTCTACAGTAGTTTTTTTTTTAATTTTAATTTTTTGGTCCAGTCGTGGAGTCTGAACTCTGGGCCTGGGCGCTCTCCCTTAGCTCTTCAGCTCAAGGCTAGCACTCTACCACTTGAGCCACAGTGCCACTTCCGGCTTTTTTTCTTTTTGCTTTATGTGGGGCTAAGGAATCGAACCCAGGGCCTCATGCATGCAAGGCAAGCGTTCTACCACTGAGCCACCTTCCCAGCCCTCTACAGTAGTTTTTAATAATAAAACTACCTACTAACTTTCGCAATGTCAGCTAGACTTTGTTATTAGCTTACTTTTTTGCATAGTAAAGATGACTCAGATTCCTTCCTCAGAGAATCATTGTGAAAAAACAGGATATTTTAAACATTTGCATAAATATACAAAGTTGCAACTTGAAAGTATGGTATAAATATTGAGAGTACTTCTGTATGACGTTTTATTAGTAAGTTTTCAAGTAGTTGTAGAGATTCTTGCATTATTAAGAAATTAGTACTTAAAAAATAGTGTATTTCATCAAGGTAGCCTTTATTTGTAACAAGATGAAATTAAGGCATTTTAGGTAAATAGTGAAATTAATGAAATAGTTTAATTAGTGAAAACTAATTACATATGAGAGTTAGATGTTCAGTTATTTAATAATAATTTTGTCCTGAATTTGAAATGGTTGTCTGTATGTGCATTTAACTTAACAGTGATTTTTCAATCTGTTTAAAACTATTAGGATACTTTGCTCAGTTTAGCCCTCAAGCAGTTATGCACAGTAGTTATAGTAACTCTAGGTATTAATTTTCATACCTTAATTAGAGGTTTTAGGAACAAAGAAGTCTCTGAGCTACACTTGATCTTAGCCAAAAGGCCAAGAAGCGATAGTCTCTGAGCTAATCTATTGGAACTATACTTTCTCTTGATACCAGTGATAAGAATGTCCATTCTCTAGATGACTACTCTAAGTGGCAAATATACTTTTTTTTTTAATTGTAAAGCTACTATACAGAGGGTTACAGTTACATGAGTGAGGTTATGAGTACACTTCCTCTTGAACATTGTTACCCCCTCCATTGTTTTCCCCCTACCATCCCCTCCCTCCCTCCCTTCCCCGAGGTTCTTTTTTTTTTTTTTTTTTGATTGTGATTAAATGATTACATAATTTCAAAGTCACAAGTTCATTCTAACTTCCCTGGAGCAAATTGTCTACCACAGTCTGTAATATATAACAGTGTTCACATGTTATATACCATATTTGTGATCAGCAGCATGAGGATATTTAGTAGTGGTTCAACCAGATGAGCGGGAGTTCTTTGTTTCTTAAGTCCTGTTAGTTTTGTCGTATCACCTAACCTTTTGGATTTAGCATCCACTTATGAGGGAGACCATGTACCGTTTGTCTCTTCGTTCTTGGCTTACCTCGCTCAACATGATTCCTTCTAGCTCCATCCATTTCCCTGCAAATGCCATTATTTTGTCATTTCTAATGGCTGCATAATATTCCATTGTGTATAGATACCACAATTTTTGGATCCATTCATCTGTGGTGGGGCACCTAGGTTGTTTCCATATCCTAGCTATTGCGAACAGTGCTGCAATAAACATGGAGGTGCACGTGTCCTTGTATATTGGTTCCTGTTGTTCAGGGTAGATGCCTAGAAGTGGTATGACTGGGTCGTAAGGGAGGTCAATCTTTAGCTTTCTAAGGACCCTCCAGACTGCTTTCCAAAGTGGTTGTATAAGTGTACATTCCCACCAGCAGTGTAATAGGGTTCCTCTTTCTCCACATCCCCTCCAGCATTTGTCGTTGGCTGATTTGTGGATGTGGGACATTCTGACTGGGGTAAGGTGGTATCTCAGGGTTGTCTTTAGCAAATATACTTTTGAGATGTCTCTTTTCTGTTAGGTTTCTGGCTATAGTTTTTAAAACTAGGTCATTCAAAAGCTATCTAATTGGAAATGTGATCTTACTTTTTAAAAATTTGTTCTGATTTAATTTGAAGGTTTATTGATTTCATATCTATTGGTAGAAATTAGAAATGGGTTCAACAGACAACTTGTCCTACCATCTCAATACTTTCCAATAGAATCATGTAAAAATTTCTTCAAATCATAATTCATAATGTTGATAGATTGGCTAATGCTATCAGCCCCATATAGAAAATCAGCTCATTTGTCCATCATATTTCACAACACATTTATCTAAAGATTTTACCAAGATAGGCATGGTAGCCCTGTAGTTCTTGCTAGGGAGACTCAGGTGGGAAAGATTGACTTCAGACCCAGACTGGGCTACAAAGGAAGTTAGAGGCTAGCCTTGACTAGATACACAGACCTTGTCTCAAACACTCCCCAGCCCCTCCAGACAAAATACCCAAACCAAACCAAATTAAAAGCAAACAACAATGAAACAAACTTAAATGAGCGCCCACCCTGTCCAGCTTTACCAAGAAATTGTATTGTTATTAGGTATTTTATGAATGAGTTATAAAGTAGCCCTAGTGGGTTGTTAATAACTAGCACTAGGTATTTTCCAGGGTTAAAACATCTTGTCTGTGTTCTGAGGTAGTGGTTGGGAAATAGCCTGTGGGCCACATTTGATTCACTGCGTATCTTTTGTATTACAAGCTGGCTGTTATTTTTATATATTATTAAGTGGATGAAAAGAAATCAAAAGAAGATTTTGTGAAATTGGTTTAAATTCAGATTTCAGTGTCTATTAATTTTTTTTTTTTTTGCCTTGCCATACATATTTGCCCAAGTATTGTTTATAGCTTTTGTGTTATCAGGGCAAACTGAGTAGTTGTAAGAGAACCTATTTCATTCATGAAGCCTAGAGTATTTACTGTATGCCCTTTAGAAAAGAAAGTTTACTGATCCTTGTTTTATACTATTAAAACATGTAGCCCTCATTGTAAATTGTTCACTTTGTTTTCCTTTTTCTTTCTTTATCTTTTATCTCGTGTGTGTGTGTGTGTGTGTGTGTGTGTGTGTGTGTGTGTGTGTGTGCATGCGCGCGCGCGCACACAGTACTAGAGTTGGAGCCTTATGTTTGCTAAAAAGGCACTCTACCACTTTAGCCATAGTTTTAGTCTTACGTATTTATTTGTCAGATAGGATACTATATTTCAACTGGGCTAGCCTTGGACTATTATTCTCCTATCTATAACCTCCCACATAGCTGGCATGACAGGATTGCACTACTACTTTCTGCATGTTGATTGAGATAGGATCTGTTAACTTTTGCTCAGGTTAGTCTTGAGTCTAGACTTCTCTATCTCTGCTACCTACCTCCCAAGCAGCTGAAATTACAGACATGAACCACTGTGCCCATTCTTTCTTGTTTATTTTTAAAAAAAATCCTATATGCCTTTTATTGGTAAATTCTTATAGGATATTAATAACTGGCATTAGTTATTAGGAAAATATAAAGAAGAAAAGTAAAGGCCATTAGTAATTGGAGATAACCACTACTATTTGGCATGTTTTTGTATACGTGCATAAAAATACATGAAATTAAAATTAAGTTTTGTTTTTGGTCAGTTGTGGGGCTTGAACTCTGGGCCTGGGCACTGTCCCTCAGCTCTTCAGCTCAAGGTGAGTGCTCTTGAGCCACAGTGCCACTTCCGGTTTTCTGGTGGTTAATTGGAGATAAGAGTCTCAACAGACTTTCCTGCCTGGGCTGGTTTTGAGCTTCGATCCTTAGATCTCAGCCTCCTGAGTAGTTAGGATTACAGGCGGGAGCCACTGGTGCCCAGCTGAAATAAAAAAAATTAAAAAAAAAATTTTTGAGGCGGGGAGTTCTTGGGCTTGAACTCAGGGCTGACAATTGCTAAGCAGGTGTTCTGCTCACTTGAACTATACTTCCAACCTTTTTTGCTTCAGGTCATTTTTAAGATATGGTATTCTGTTTTTGCTCTGAGCTGGTCTATACTTTATTCTCCTGTCTGTGGCCTCCCAAATATCTGCAGGCACGCACAGACAGGTGTGTACCACCACACTTAGCTTATTGGGTGAAAGGGAATCTACTAACTCCCTTCCCCACTGTGGGCCTCCTGGTCTCTTGAGTGAAAAAGCTATGTAAGATAGGAGAGGCCCAGGAAGCTGAGATGTGAAGATCTGATTGTTTGAAGCCAGCCTTGGCAGGAAAGTCTGTGAGACTCTCTGTCTCCAATTAACCACCAAAAAGTTGGAAATGGAAGTATCGCTCAAGTGGTAGAACAGTAGACATGAGTGAAAAAGCTTAGTGACAGTGCCCAGGTCCTGGGTTCAAGCCCCAGGATGGGGGTCAGGGGTGAAAGAATGGGAGGCCCTGAGTTGATCCTTCAGTACCAGCACACAGACAGACACAAACTGAAAGACATGTGCACGTCACCGCCCCTCCCAACATACTCACACACCCACACACCCACCCCAAAATGAAGAAGAAACAGATCCCTCAAACTGTACAGTATTGTTTTATTGATGTAACCTAATTTACTATTTACCCATAATAATTGATAAATGTGATGAACTCTAGAATCAAGTTAATAAGGTCTCAATGTAAAGTACAGCATCAGGGCTGCACTTTTGCTGAGTCTGTGCCTTCTTGTTTTTATGGAGCACTATGTTCAGGAGGAGTAAGGTACAGGAAATTTGGTATTTTCACAGATATATTTTACTTTTCTGCCCAGGTTGGCTTCAAACCTCAATCCTCAGAGTCTCAGCAGTCTTTGTAAACTTATTGAAGTATAGTTTTTGCTCAGCAAAATGGCATCTTGAACTGGCATTTGAGAATTGAATTAACTCAGTTAAAAATGTAGTGATTAGGCTGAGTATGGTGGTACAGGTCTGTAATCCCAGCACTGAAGAGTCAGGAGGATCAGGACTTTGAGTTGAACCTGGGCAACATATTAAGACCCTGTCTCAACACACACATAGAAATGTAAGGAGAAAGCATATTGACATGTACTAACAGTTTATAAATTTAGAGTAAACGACTAGCTTTGGAAGTAGGAAGTGGAAGTATTTTGAGAATATTCAATTAAAGTTATATGAATCCTACAGAAGATGAGTGGTAGAAATATCGGTTATAAAATTTCAATTGTTTTCAAAATTTTGCTTCTATCATCTGAAGAATTGAACTTTTTTTTTTTTTTTTTCCAGTCATGGGGCTTGAACTCAGGGCCTGGCCACTGTTCCTGAGCTTTCGCTCAGGAAACTCACTCTACCACTTGAGCCACAGCACCACTTCCGGCTTTTTCTGTGTATGTGGTGCTAAGGAATTGAACCCAGGGCTTCATGAATGCTAGGCGAGCACTGTACCACTGAACCACTTTCCCAGCCCTGAACTTCTTAAAGAAAGGAGAAGCTACTATATTTGAAGATTCTTTGAACCCTTGAAGATTGGTTAAGGAGCTGAGTTGCTGGAATACTGGCTAGTGGCTGGAAAAGGAGTTTTTCAGTCTTGTGAGGCAGAAGCTCTGACCCTTTGCTTCCTCTTGTGCAGTTAAGCTTATTTGTGATAGTTTGAAAAAAAATATTAAGTCTTTATTACAAATAGAGTATAATTTAAAGTCTTGAATTTATCTTAAATAAAGGTCAGTAAAGGAATTGCTGAAAATTTCAGCAAGTTAGAAAAAAGGAAGCAAAGAAAGTAAGATGCATACGAAGAGTGAAAGGTAAACTTATTTTTGTCCCATTTGTGAATGAGATGAGTGTCCCTACTGAAAGGCAAATGTTCAGGTTGGGCTGTTCATAATTTAAAAAATCACAGAAAAATGAAAAGTAACAGTAAAAATCCTAGATAGTTTAAAAAAATCTAGATGAAGTTTGGAAAGCGATAGTAGGTAAAGGATACCCAAGATAATTTCAGAAAAGTTCAAAGCAAAGCAAAGCAAAACATACTTTTTTCAATGGAGGGAGGAGTGTGTGATACAAGTTCCCTTAATGGTGCAATAGAAAACTATGAAATGATAATGTGCTTTTAGAAAAAGATGTGTCAAAGTTGTTTGTATTCAAAACATAGCTAAACGTGCAAATAAAAATTCCTTTATACTATGACTGATCCTTTCCCAAAATAGCTTTTGTCTCTCCAGGAAAAAAAATTCTTACTATGTGGTTAGAAGATTTCCCTATTGCAGATATTCTAAGACTTAAATTTTCTGTGTGTTTCCATTTACCCTATGTCTAAGTAAACTTGACCAAATTTAGTTCTGAAAAAAAAAAATTAGCTTTCAAATGTTTTGCCTGGAAGCATCCAGATCAAATTTTGTTTTCAAAAGAGCCTTTTTATATCTTAAGAATTAGATATTTCAAATTAAAATGAGCTTAGTGTTACAGTATCTCAGATGAGAGCTAGGGTTTATTTTTGTTTTATCATTGTAAGTAAACTACAAAATTCCAAGATTCTGTAGTTCTTTTTTATAGAATTTGCATTATTTGTTGAAATCATAGTTTTAAAATTTCTTTTGCATTTTGCTTGTGATCTACTCTTGATATTACACAAGCTTGTGATACACACACACACACGCACGCACGCACGCACGCACGCACGCACATTTTTTTTTGTTTAACCAGTCCTGGGTCTTGAACTCAAGGTCTAGATGCTGTTCCTGAGCCTTTTTGTGTTCAAGGCTAGTGCTCTACCACTTGGCTACTTCTGGCTTTTTCTGAGTTGTTTATTGGAGATAGGAGTCTCATGGACTTTCTTGCCTAGGGTGGAACTGTACTGCAATCCTCAGATCTCAGCCTTCTGAGTAGCTAGTGTTACAGGCCTGAGCCACCAGCATCCAGCTTACAAAATATATTTTAAGATTAACATATTATATATATTATACATACATACATGTATATACCTACCTACATATATATATATATATATATACACTATACATACATAATTTGGAATCAACTTTGGCTTAGGTCATGTTTTGAATTGGTGGCAAAATAGAGTATAATAACCACTGACATTTGTAAAATGCCTTATTTCATAAAGCATACATATATTTACAAATTTTTATGTTACTAACTAATGCATGTGGTGCAGCAACAGTTGGATTATCAGTTCTCATTTTGTGAATCATGGATCTAGTCCAACAACAAAATACAGGCAAACAAGTGCAGATGGAACATTCTTTTTTTTCCCTTCAAACTGAGAAACACACTCCAAAGATGTCCCATTTTTCTACATTAGGAAGCATATGGCTGTATAATAACTGTTTTATGAGTGATATATACAAAGTCATTGGTTAAAGCAAGTTGTTTAGATTTTGGGTTCCTGTAGTGTGATCTAATATTTGCACTGTTTATGTGACCCCAGCCTCCATTTCTGGCTTTAAATTAATCCATAATCGTAGGCTTACAGTAAAAAGTTTATATAAAATGTTCGATAAGAAATGTACTCGTTGCCTTACTCATGCAATTGTAACCCCTCTGTACAGCATCTTTACAATAAAATAAAATAAAAAAAATGTATATAGTTGAATTCTGTTTTGCTAATTTTTTTGTCTAGATAGCAGACTAGCATTTTTTCGTCTAGTAAAATGTATTAATCTTAATAGTTGGTGGGATGATTTTTATAGTGTCAACATCTTTTATCATGTGAATTTTCTATATGTTAAAAGCTCTATTCTCTTGAGATAATGGGAACTAAAGTTTGAGGTGTGAGGAACTTGCCAGGAACTTTACACTGCTTCAATGTATGCTATGCCAAGGTGTAGATCTATTTTGTCAGTAACAAAATGTTATCATTTTTTCACTCACTATTTATCCATACTTGAAGTTTGGTTTACATTGTAGAAAATGTTAATTGGTTTATGTTTCCATTACAGAGTAAAAAGAAAGTGGTATATATATATATTTTTTTTTGTTGTTGGTCCTGGGGCCTGAACTCTGGGCTTGGGCACTGGCCCTCAGCTCTTCAACTCAAGGCTAGCACTCTACCACTTGAGCCACAGCGCCACTTCTGGCTTTTTTCTTATTCAGGATATTCTATGAAAGAATCAATACCATAGAATAATAAAAGTTTGAATTGCTAGAAGCTTAGAACTCAATTTTAATAGGCCAAATAGTGTTAAAAGGAAGAGATACTTATTGTATAATTAATAAATCTAGAGTATTATATCTGTGTCTTTGAGACATTTTCTTTTTTCTTTGGGATTTCACATCTTCTACTTGAGCTTACATGTTATTGCTTACTTTGAATATGTGTTTGTTTTTCAATCATATTGAAATGACTGAGTTTCTTTTCAAATATTTGCTGTAGTTGCTTCTCAGGCCATTATTATCATTGTTGTTGTTACTATTATTTTGCAGCTGGGACATTTTAGAGATGAATGGCAAAAAATTGGAAACACCACCACCACAGCGTAAATTTCCTGAATGGATGGTGTCTATGCAGAATAAAGGATGTACTGAAGAGGAAAGAAAGGTATATTTATTGATTATTCTTTAAACTGGGAAGTTTAATTTAAATTTTAGTGTATAATGAGTTATTCCTTACTTTTAAACTTCAGGTCCTTATTTAGGTAAGACCCTTTCTGTTATGTGAGTGAACCAGGATGCAGTTATTGAATGAGTCAATAGAACAAAGTATTATTTAGTTTACACAATGAGAATTCTTACAGTATACTTTCTCTGTATCCAGTTTTCATGATTCACTTTACTAATTCTAGTTAATAATTTAAACGTTAATATTGGTGAAGCTTTTGGTTGAGTTTAAGTCCTGTACAGACTTAAGATTTGGTACCAGGAGTCAGGCGCCGGTCGCTCCCGCCTGTAATCCTAGCTACAGAGGAGGCTGAGATCTGAGGATCACTGTTCAAAGCCAGACTGGGCAGAAAAGTCCATGAGACTCTTATCTCCAATTAACCACTAGAAAACCAGAAGTGGTGCTGTGGCTCAAGTGGTAGAGCACTTATCTTGAGCTGAAGAGCGCAGGGACAGCTCCCAGGCCCAGAGTTCAAGCCACACGACCGACAAAAAAAGAAAAAAAAAAAGATTTGGTACCGGGAATCAGCATACGAAGGCCACATTAAGGCTGGAAATCTGGCTTACTGTTAGAGTGCTTGCCTCGCATATATGAAGCCCTGCTCTGGGTTCTATTCCTCAGTACCACATAAACAGAAAAAGCCAGTAGTGGCGCTGTGGCTCAAGTGGTAGTGCTAGTAAGCAAAAGAAGCTCAGAGACAATGTGCAGGCCCTGAGTTCAAGCCCCTAGAATAGTAATATCCTTTTCAGAAAAAAATCAGTAAATTAAATGGCTTCATAAAATAAGATTAGAAATTGGAAAACAGAATGACTGGGAATAATTTTGTAATTGGATAGCTTTATTATTGTTAATCGACCATTCGTTTATAAAGTATTAACTGGTAAAACTTAGACGTATAAATTAAATGCTTCAATGGTCTTTATTTCAGTGAACATTTATTATTTTATATGAACTTTACAACTATTCTAAATTTTACTTAACTCAAGGCATATATTCAGAAGAGTGTTTTTGAAGATGACCTCCCCTTCTTAGAATTCACTGGATCCATTGTTTATAGTTATGAAGCTAGTGATTGCTCTTTTCTATCAGAAAATATTAGGTAAGCGGTTTGAATTTCTTAATTTCACTGAATCTGAGCCCTTCAAAGATATAATCTTCTAGGATTTGCAAGAATCCTGAGTAATAATTGTAAGAATACTGATTTTACAGTTGCATACATACAGAGAAAATTATTTGTACACATAGTACACAAAACTTTGTACACAAAGTTTTTCAAATTAAAAAAATGAGTTAAATTTGTAATGTACTTTTGTTCATTGATAAACTTTTCTATTGCTTTAGATATATATATATATATATATATTTACTTTTAAACTTAGGATGTGATATATAGAACTGTTAGACATATTGTGTGTATTTTAGCAGTTTAGAAAAAATGCAAAGTATAACATGCCTATTTATAACTAAAAATATAACTAAAAATACCAACATAATGTATTAATTAATGTTTATGATTAGATCTATTTTATTTGATTTGTGGCAGTTAACACCAAATAATTCTTTAAAAAAATACTAGAAATTACACTTAGTACTTTCAGTATTTCTCTCGTTTGTTTTCTGCTACCGTAACAAAATTTCCTCAGAAGAAATCATTTATGAAATATACAAATTTATTTCTCAGTTTTGAAGTCTAGGATCTCCTCACTATATTGGTACTTGCCTTTGTGATATATTATAAAAAGGTGTCCATACTCTTACAGTAACCAACTTATCTCTGAGATAGGAATGTTAACCCATCCAGGGGGCAGAGAGCCCTCATGACCTCTTTACCTCTTTCTTATTAGGCCCCATCTCCTAACAGTATTAATAGTATTTGCAGTTAGGATTAAATTTTGACATGAGTTTTGGAAGGAACAGCCAAGGTACCTTGTTATAATGAAAAGTAAGACTTCTGAAGTATTTTATAATAACAAGTAGTAAGATCTTTGAAATAAAACTGTCCTTTTATTTTTAAACTGTTTCACATTGTGTTAAAATAGTAGAAGTAAATAAAGTTATTTATTAATGTTCTCCTAGTGGTAGATCTAATCTAGAAATAGTATGCAGTCGTTCTTGCTTTCCCTCCTGTTAATTGGCTACTTTTGGGTCTCATAGTGACTCAAATTTGACTCACAGAAAAGGTCAAGGCTACTTGTCAGCTGAGATGAATGGCAGATTCTTGGTCTCAGCAAAAAATTCAGGAGCATACATACAAAAGAGTTCTAGTAGCAAGATGTATATAAGCAGAAGCAAATGCTTCTGGGCCCATGGCTTGTGCCTGTAATCCTAGCTACCCAGGAGGCTGAGATCTAAGGATAGTGGTTCTGAAGCTGGCCAGGGGAAGAAAGTCTGTGAGATTCTTACCTCCAATTAACCACCAGAAACCTAGAAGTAGTAGTGGTAGAGCACCAGGCTTGAGTGCAAAAGCTCTGGGACATGACCCCCCCCCCCAAAAAAAAAAAATAAAAAAGAATTTGAGGGGAAACAAATTGACCAAGCAATCAAGCAGTGTCCTCAGGGCTTAGGCACTTTTATGAGCTGTAGATGATATGATAACATTGATAGGATGTACATAATTATTTAGTTTTCCAAGAAATGGGAGGACACTTTAAGAACTGGGAGATGAAGAGTGGTTTGCTTACTTAGGTGTCCTCTAAGTAAAGATGATGGATGATTTGAGGGAAGGTGCATGCATGAAAGTACATCTATATAGTTAAGACCTCTCGCCCACCTTTAGGGTCTAGAAAGTTCTTGTTGGTATTTGTAGAACTGAGCAGAGAGGAGAGGAGGTGAGGGAAGAGGAGAGGTCTAGAGAGATAGAGGGAGAGGCAAAGGCGAGTTAGTAATAAGAGAAGAGAGGAAAAAAGGAGGCAATGGAGAGGAAAGAGAGGAGAAAGAGAGAAGGATAGGAAAATGAGAGGGAGTGGGAGAGGGAGGGAGAGGAGATAGGGATAGGGAAAGGGAAGGAGGAGGGAGAGCAGGGAAGCGGTTTTCAGCTGTAACTCCAGGGCAGTGCTGGGACATAGAGATGGTGCTACACCTCCTCCCTGCCTCCTTGGTGTATTTTTCTTTTTCTTTTTTTTTTAATATTTTTTATTGTAAAGAAACTGTACAGAGGGGTTACAGTTACATGAGTAAGGTAAAGAGTACAATTCCTATCCAGCATTGTTACCCCCTCTTTTATTTTTCCCCTACCATCCCTTCCCTCCCCACTTCCCCAGCTTCCCCCCCCCCCCCCCAGTATTGTTTTTCTTTTTGCCTACTCCATATAATTTACATGATGATATCAGCTTCACCATGTTACCCTTGGCATTGATCTAGTATGTGATATATGGAGGCAGTAAACTTGAAGAATTGTAGTTTTGATGAATATATTTTATAAAAGGCTTTGTTTTTTGTTTTGAATCCATCCATATCTATTTAAAAATTTTTCCATCATAGATGTTTTTAAACGATTTGATTGTAATATGCCTTTGTGTAGTATAGCTTTTGTTCATCTTGCTTGTGATTAAGTTTTATTTCTTCAAATAAATTTTTTCTTTCTCTGGGACTGTAAATACTCACCAGTTAGTTTGTTTGATACTATTTTCATTATGTCTCTTTTTTCTTGCTCTGCTTCTTTGCGATTGTTTCTTTGCTATGTCTTCAAGGTCATAATATTTTTCATCTGTTGTGTCAGGTCTGCTGTTTATCCTTTGAATATTTGTAGGAATTTTTCATTTCTAGAAGTTCCAAATTAAAAAAAATGATTTCCATTTTGGTTGTCATTCTAGTTATTCTACTTTAAAATTCTTGAGCATATTTATCATTATTTACTCATTTACTTGCTTTTACTTTTAGTGGTACTGGGTTTGAACCCAGGCCTTAGGTTGGGTAGGCAGGTTTATATCTGTTGCCAGTCATATAGGGTGAAATTGTGTAGGGAGAATTAGTATGTATACATATTTATTTGGATTTATTACCATTTTAATTTTTTTCAGAATTGCTTATTCTGGATTTTTTTTTCATTTATGTGCTGAATTATTTCTCTTTTTGTCTTAATGATTTTTCAAGGAACTTTTAATACTTGCTGGATGTACTTATAAAAGTTATGTGTATCACAGATACCTTTTACCACTCTTTGATTTGTGCGTTAGTTTTCAAGTGATATCATCAGTTATGCAGAAGTTTAAATTCTTTTTTGTATTTTTCTAAAAAAGATTAAAGTTTTAATGCAGTTACTTTACACTGTTTTTCTTCCTTTAGCGTAAATCTGTCTGATGGGGAAGTGGTAGGATTTGACATGGAATGGCCACCCATTAATAGAAAAGGGAAACCAAGCAGAGTTGCACTAATTCAGTTATGTGTGTCTGAGAACAAATGTTATTTGTTTCACATTTCTTCTATGTCAGGTGGGTGTCTGTTTCATTTTTATATAATTGATAATTGTATAAACATTTTCTCTGAAAAATTAGGATTTTTTTTCTTTTCATCTATTTATGTTCTATGATTCATTCATGTTCCATGTGTTATTTAATTTTTATAATAATACTGTGAAGCCTGTTATAGAAAAAAGAAAATAAAAGTTCAAGGTTCATGGTGAATATCTAGCAGAGGTGCCATTCAAACTTAATTTTTTGTTGTTGTTGTTGTCAGTTGTCTGAACTTTTTGCTCTAGGTTAGGATAGAATTATTAAGGTGGATGTGATTCTAAATTGAAATGTAATATATATACAAATTAAAAAATCCATGTGGTATGTATAAGAAGTAGAGCTAGGCTGGTGGTACACATCATAATCCCCAGCACTCAGGATCTTCCTGAGACAGGATAAGAGTTCTAGGCCTCCTAAACAGCCTGGAGAGACCCTGTTTCAACAAACAAAAGAAACCAACAAATAGAAGTATAGAGAATATGCTTTATATTCAGCACATATTTTGGAAATAATAATTTAATGTTAACAGTTTTTCCCCAGGGATTAAAACGATTACTTGAAAATACAGCAATTAAAAAGGTGGGGGTAGGAATTGAAGGAGATCAATGGAAACTTCTGCATGACTTTGATGTCAAGTTGACAAGTTTCGTGGAGTTGAAAGATGTTGCCAATGAAAAGGTAGAAGTAATACATGTATTATTTTCATAAGCAAGGTAATTTTGTTTTACAAAATGTTTTTCTTTATCAGTGTTGTTTTATCTTATGTTTAAAGAAAATAGCTTTAAGCAAAAACCTTGCTGGTTTTGTGCCAGTATACATGTTCATAGTGGATTTCCATAATGAAAACCTTCATTTCTAATTCATTATCTTTATGATTAGTTTTTCTAAGCAAACATTTTTGCTCCTATCCCTGTGATTCTTGGACTATTTTCTTTTATTTCATATATTTGCAGTCTAAATATATTTGATTTTTTTCAATGCATTATATTAAATACTCTTAAAGGAAGAAAATAATGCTGCCATTGTGATATAGTGCTCTTAGTGGAAATTTGACCATTTAATTTTTCAAATTTCGCATATTTTATTAATGAACTCATTAAGTTTTCATATTTAGTCAGGTATTCATTTGACTGGGAAATAGAAAGCATGCTAACCCATTTGACTTTTTCACGAATAATACTTTCAAAGCCTGGATGTTTTAATTTCTATATGAGAGAAATTTCAGACTTAAATCCTACAATATAGACTACAGATGAAGTTTGTTTATTTATTTATTTATTTACTTATATATGTATTTTTTTGTTGTGAAAATACTGTACAGAGGGGTTACAATTACATGGGCAAGATAATGAGTACATTTCTTATCAAGCATTGTAGCCTCCTCCTTTGTTTTCCCTTCCCATCGCTTCCCATCTTCCCCACCCTCCCCCCATCAAAGTTGTAAAGTTCTTTTTCGTCATAACTACAGATGAAGTTTTTAAGACAGGAAATTATTCAGGACCATCCCTCAGTTGTATTTTAGTAGATTTTGAATTTTGTTTTTGGCCTTGCCATTTGATGGTATTTAAGAATATATAATAATGGAAGTAATGTTTGTTATGTTGCTTTTTCATTACTTACAGCTGAAATGTTCAGAGACCTGGAGCCTTAATGGCCTGGTTAAACACCTCTTATATAAACAGCTTCTGAAAGACAAAGCTATTCGCTGTAGCAACTGGAGTAACTTTCCCCTCTCTGAAGACCAGAAGCTGTATGCAGCTACTGATGCTTATGTATGTACTAAAAAGATCTTTAGGTTGTGATTTATTTTTTAAACTCATATATTACTTTACAAATTTTATGATAGTGGCATCATGTTGGCTTTGCATAAAAAATGCTTAGGAAGATATGAAGTGAAATAATTCTTGATGTTAATGAGTAAATACAAATGAACAGATTGTTTAATGCTAGTTATTTCATTTTTAGAAAGTCAAAATGATACCCAATTTGAGTGTAAAATAAATGTGAACTTGACTGAGACACAAAAGGCTCAGAGTCGGCATGCATACATGGCATATAAGCAATTTAATATAAACCTGTCTATTGAAACTGGCTTTATTCCTTATATTTATATTTAAAATGTGATGAAAATTTAGAAAATTGCTTCCAAGCTTAGTTGGCTTCTGTTTTTACATATGTTTCATATTTATATGAAAAATGTGCTTTTAATGTACTTTTATTTTTTTTTGGTTCCGGTCGTGGGGCCTGAACTCTGGGCCTGGGCGCTGTCCCTCAGCTCTTCAGCTCAAGGCTAGCATTCTACCACTTGAGCCATAGCCCCGCTTTCCGGCTTTTTTCTTTTTGCTTATGTGGTGCTGAGGAATCGAACCCAGGCCCTCATGCATGCAAGGCAAGTGCTCTGCCACTGAGCCACCTTCCCAGCCCCTTTTAATGTACTTTTAAATTTAATTTTGTAATTTTTAGCTTAGTCTGACCTTAAACTTAGCTTTCGGAGCGCTGGGAATACATGCATGTGCTATCACACCAGGCTTGGGCTTATCTTTTTAAATAGCATTTTGTATATGTGTATGACTAAATTTAAGAAATATATTTTATTCCACAGTGCATTTCTTTTCTGCTAATTCATACGCGTGTGTCTGTGTGTGCGCATGTGCGTGTGTGCGTGTGTTTGTGTGTGCGCGCGTGCGCACGTGCGTGCATGTGCTGCTCTCAGAACTTGAACTCGGCCTGGCTATTGTCCCAGAGCTTTTTTTTCCTCAAGGCTAATACTCTACTACTTGAGCCACAACTCTACTTCTGTTTTTTCTGGTGGTTAATTTAATAAGACTATCAAGGATTTTCCTGCCCAGACTGGCTTTGAACTGAGAGCTTCAGATCTCAGCCTTCTGAGTAGCAGCAGGATTACAGGCATGGTACTTTGCCATACTTTTATTTCTTGAGTATCTTGTCATTTCCAATTTTACATCATGTTTTGGAGTAGATACTCCTATGCTTTGTGCCAGGAAGAAGTTTATTTTTGTCAGGGAAAGAGAGTGATAGTTTTCCTTTTTTGAAAAAAAATATAGTACTGTTTTAGACTAGCACAGCTTTATAGCATCTGTGTTCGTGAGGGTTCAGTGTAATGTGATAACTCCTGTTCACAATACTTAATTAAAATGACTATTCAGACACTAGCTGACATTCTCAATGCATTTAATGAAATGTCGGAAGTTAATATCTGTAAGTAAATATTTCTCTCACTAGATTTTATTTTGGTAAAATTCCATTTAAAAGCTATTTGGTTTGGATACTTGATTTTAATATTATGCTAATAGATAAAAACTTCAACTTTTAATTCTCACAACTGGAATGGTGATTAAATGAAGACATGGTCTTTGTGTAACATAATAGTTTGAACTCAATTGTTTGGGTGCTTTGTGGATTATTCTTTTTACATTCCTCTAGAAGTGGGATGTATAGTTTTTATTTTAGTTATTCTACTATATTCTTTGTTTCTATGTTTATTTTTTTTTAGGCTGGACTCATCATTTATAAAAAATTAGAAATCCTGGGTGGTGCCATGCAAACATTTGCTAGAAATAAAGGTATGTTATGATCTAAAAATAATAGACAAAATGTAAATTTGGACTTTTGTGAGGTTTAGCTCCAAAATTAATATTTGCCTACTTATAATATGTATCACTAGGATTTCTTGAATGTTTGAAAAGTGTTGATTTTAAAGTATAATCCATCAGGGTTAACAGTAAAAGCAAAATTTTTTGCTTTTCTTTTGTAACATTGCTATTTTGTAGACTTCTAGAGTTGGGTTTGATATCCTTTAGAGTGAGTTAGCTCAGTTTCTCTCAGGCTTATACGCCTCCCATGATTATACATCTTTGTATTAAATATTT
This sequence comes from Dipodomys spectabilis, assembly GCF_019054845.1. NCBI lineage: Eukaryota > Metazoa > Chordata > Mammalia > Rodentia > Heteromyidae > Dipodomys > Dipodomys spectabilis. Next base: position 6,339,912 of record NW_024870686.1, on the reverse strand, counting down.
AAAATGCTATATATGTAATATGTTGAAATGTATAACATCCTTTATAGTGTTCTGATTTAAATCACTGAATACTACTTACTGTTTTTCTTTATCAACTTTGATGGGCTTGTCAAATGTCTTGATGAGTTAGTGATTTTGTGAGTCAGTAGAGTGGATGAATATGAACTGGGTGTTTCTTAGACAAGGGGTGGAATCCCAGTTGTGTTACTTGGGGTATATCTATTTTTCTATGTTTGGAAAAATGCATACTAGGTTAAAATTCATATTATAGAATAGTATGCATACTAAATGGGACAGACATTCTTTTTTTCAAACATTTTTAGTGCATCAATGAGTTATATAAGGGGTTATATTTGACATGTCTATATATGCATACTGTATACTTTCATACTTTGGGACAGAATATTCTAAACAGCTAGCTGTGTTAAGATATGGAAAGGGTTGTTAATGCAGGTTGAGCATTACTAATCTCTAATATGAAATGATCTGAAACTTTTGGAGTATACATGTGATGTACCTATTTGTTGATATTGAAGAATGCTTCCTGGAGAAAGTGATTCTTTAAGATCTGAAATAAGAACAGACATTACCTGGCTGAAAAGTAAAGGAAAAGGGTAGTAGTACTAGAAACAGTAGGTGCAGTTTCAGAGGTAAGAGAAATCATGGTATTTATCCATAGGCAATTGAAAGTTGACCTGTACAGTGAGCCATTGCGTACGATGGAGTGAGTGATGTTGTCTGCCTTCAGGAGTTTACTTTTCCTCCTAACAAGTGAAGCTGTTGTAGGTATTAATCACGAGCATGAAATCTATTCTATTTAAAAATAAAGCCAAACAGAGTCTTTAAGCTATAGTGTAGAAAATGGTTTGTAGGAGGTCAAGAATCACTGTGGGAAGATTTTTTGGGAGCCTTTGACAGTCAACCAACTGAGATGTTATGGTAACTTGAATCAGTTATTTTATTGAACATGGAGAGACGTGAATAGCTTCAAAATACACTTAATACTGGCTGGGAGTGTTGCTTAGTGGTGCTTGCCTAGCATGCATGAAGCCCTGGGTTCCATTCTTCAGTATCACATAAATAGGAAAGGCTGGAAGTAATGTTGTGGCTCAAGTGGTAAGAGTGCTAGCCTTGAGCTGAAGAAGCCCAGGGACAGTGCCTAGACCCTGAGTTCAAGCACCAGGATAGGCAAACAAAACAGAAAGCAAAAGAACCCACTTAGTACCATTGTACAGCTAACAGAATTTGAGGTAACAATGCATCAAGATAATTCCTGTATTGTTCCCAACAGAATGAAAAGCACTGATGAGAAAGAACAAGTGTTTGAGTAGTAGGGCACATACAGCCAAGCTTTGGTATGGTTAAGGAGAGAAATTTCTAAGATAGCAAGTGAGGTGCCTCTAGGCACTTAAGTATATAAGCTGTGTCTAAGAGGAGTTTATGAGAGAAAGAATTAGGACAAAAGAATCCTGAGTAATTTAGTGTCTTATGTTCGTTTGGAGGAGGGGCTTTACCAAAGGAGTTGTCATAGACCTAGAAGGAAACTAGGAAGTGTAGCATATACAACGTTAATAAAGAGCATGTATGAAGTAGGAGGAGGGTATTACCTCATTTGTAATCTTTTACTATAGTAGCTTTAGTGTACTAGTGACAAAACAAATGTTTCAAAGGGAGAGTGGGGTTCTCAGGAATGTGCTATTAAAACAAAAAAGGTCCAGGACCTTTGGTGACATGAAGACATTATAGCTATAGCAAGAGTAGAATAGCAGAATGATGTGGGTAGAAATCAGATTAAGTTTAAAAATAATAAAGAGAAGTTGGCTTTTAAGGGATGTTATCTTAAGAGTTTATAAACCTTTTTTTTAAGCTTGTCTTGGAGAGGGAATATTCTTTAACCCATTTAATACCTATTTGTTTAGTATTATGTCTCAGAACTTGTTACAGCATGCTGAAGAAAATTTGCTGAACAAAACAGCCCTAGCAGTTTTACTTCATTTAAATAACTATGAGCAAGCTGTATGAATATCTGAAGGGTTTAGAGGAAGGCCTCTTAGGAGATGGCTTGGAGATTGCTTGCTTTGCTTAAGGGACTGTGAGTGTAATGGACAAGGAAGGAACAGGGGTAGGATTGGTGGAAAGCAAAGCTTAGGAAAAAAAACAACTTGGGTTGCATCGCTTATGGCATTGTATACCATGAAACTGACTTTGTATTGTATTTAAAAACTTTAAACAGTTACCTTTAGTTGTACAAAAATTTCAATTCAACATGTCAGTTTATGAGTACAGTGGATCTTTATGTTACACTTTCTGTCCTTCTGCTTCTCTTCCCACCTATCCTCTCTAGTTACCTGTTTCCATTTTCATATATGTACTTCAATATTGTGAACAGTCTTAATGTTCATATTTTATTAATGAAAATAAATATGATGATGGGTGATGGGAAGTCCTTAGAGCGTGTGGAGTAGAAGAACAATATGATTAAAATTTTATATGAGGATTTTTCTGGCTGTTGGAAGATAGAAAGGGTTTGGCAGGAATTAGCAGATTGTTTAGGCAAGAGATGATAATTGTTTGGATTAGGTTTGTTGGAAGAGGTGGTTCAGGAATTTATCTACTTGTGAAAGATTTGCAGATGAATTCACTGTTAAAGAGAAATATACACTGATAGAATAAGATACTGTGATTAAATTAGCTGCTGAACTGAAAATCAGAGATAGTTGATGACTATAAGATATATCAAGGTCTGGTAAAGAAAATATAGGTTTGTTTGTTTGTTTGTTTTTTTGGGTCCGGTCGTGGGGCCTGAACTCTGGGCCTGGACGCTGTCCCTCAGCTCTTCAGCTCAGGGCTAGCACTCTACCACTTGAGCCACAGCGCCACTTCCGGCTTTTTTCTTTTTGCTTATGTGGCGCTGAGGAATCGAACCCAGGGCCTCAGGCATGCAAGGCAAGCTCTCTACCACTGAGCCACCTTCCCAGCCCCTGAAAATATAGGTTTAAGTGTTGGTCATGCCAGATTTAAAATGTTTTCTGTTAGCTAAGAATGTGTCTTAGTTTAAAGGTAATTCTGGAATTAAAAGGACATGTGGAAGTTGGAAATCTAACTTTGGGAATCATATTGTATACAGATAATATTTTAAACATTGAAGCTACATGAAATGAAATTGGCAGCGAATGAAATAAAGAAGTATGACATCAAGGGCACACTAAGATTTAGAGGTTAGGAGGTTAGAGAGCAGCAAAGAAGACTAAGTGGAGATATTGCTGTTCACACAGCAAGACCTGAAAACACAGTATCTGGTAAGCAGAAAGTGGACTATACCATGTGCTACGGACAAAGTTTATTTTGAAATATCACATGTTTATATACAGCCTACAGGCATAAAAAGTAAATCTTCATTCTGGGGACAGAAAGTTAAACAGTTTTATGGGAATACAGATAGTGAGAGTTAATTTTTAATAAGCAGGAAGAGTTAATAATCCTTGTCAACAAATATGAAGTAGCTCCAGTGATCAAGGTTGCAAAGAATAAGCGTAGTGCTGGTGGCCTTCCTTAGACACACAAAGGGAGTTTCAAGACATTGTTCTATGGGATTAATTGGAAGAGCCCGGATGGCACTTCCCTCAAAACCTTCATCTGAGACTTGTAGCTGGGCATTGGACTTTTGCCCTAACTTGGAAGGAGTTCCCCCCTCCCCTTTCCAGAGGGAATGCATACAAGCATATTGCACCCTCATGCATGCAAGACCTCAGATAGGGTCATGCAAGTCAGTGCCTCCGACATGGGGGCGCTAGTGAAGGAAGAAAGTCAGAAATGCAGTACACATAGAAGCCAGGTGAAGGTTCGGACATTGTGGCAAATGCCTATAATCCCAGCTGCTTGTAGAGTGGAAATGGTAAGGATTCTGATAGGGCCAGGTGCTGGTGGCTCACACCTGTAATACTAGCTACTCAGGAGGCTGAGATCTGAGGATTGCAGTTCCATATCTGCCTAGGCAGGAAGGTCTGTGTGACTCATATCTAATTAACCTCCAGAAAACTGGAACTGGTGCTGTGGCTGAAAGTGGTAGAGTGTTAGCCTTGAGTAAAAAGAGTTCAGTGACAGTCCCCAGGCCCTGAGTTCAAGCCCCCACAACTGACCAAAAAAAAAAAAGCAAGACACTATCTCAACAGACAAGCTAGGTATGATGACCCAACTACATGGGGAGATGTAGGTTGTAAGATTTCCATTTGAGGCTCCCCAGGGGAAAATCAAGAGTTTTTATCTGAAAAACAACTAAAAGCAAAAGAGCTGTTGGTGTAGGTCTAGTGGATACGGCCCTGAATTCAAACCCAGTATTGCCACATAAAACAAAACAAAACTGCAAACCCAAAGAATAAAACACGGTAGAAGAAAAAAATGAAGTAGAGGACAATCTCAGAAATTGTAAATCTCTGAGTATTTGAGATGTTGATCTATGTTTGGTAATGTGGAGGACAGTAGTACCTTTCTAAAAGACAGCTTTGCTGTTATATTTGTGGAGAGTAGATGGGGTAGGCAAGCAGAAAGGAAATAATAAAAGAAGCCAAGGAATAGGTGCAGTTCTACATCTGGGTACATTTTACCAAACATAATTGCTTCCCAAAAAGTTCAGAGGCTGCTGTTTGGAGCAACACTTAATGATCTTTAGTTGGTTCTTTGTCCCAAAGCTAAAGGTTTCATCTACATGTGTTTCCATCTACATCTCATTATACTTGTATTTTAATGCATGTTTTTCCTCTACCTTATTATATAAAGCCACTCCCTGTCCTCTAGTTTATGGCAGGAACCAGCTGTCTTTTTTCTTAGGAAGACCTCATAAAGAAGACCTCATATGTATAAAAAAAAATTGACATATCTAATTTCTCCCTACATAAAAATAAGACTGGTGAGCTAGAGACACTTGACTGCTTGGTTAGGTTGTTGGCTCACATCCTATCTTGACAATGTATTCTCACTTTTCCTTCAATAAATCTTGCTTTTAAAAAAATACTCCTGTACATCTGCCCCTGAATTCTTTCTTTGGCAAGGCCAAGAATCTTCTGGATCACAGATTGTTGGATTGCTCAGATCTGGTGACATCTTTTGTCAACAGTGGCAAGAACCACTTGAGGAGTTGCCAGATTCTACCAAGGTGATTGCCTCCCCCAAGGACCTGGTAGGCCAATTTCCAATTTCCTGCTACTCTTTCCCTCTGCCCAATCATTTTCTTCTGAGATTGAAATCAAAGTGATGCACACTGCAGGCACACAGGTCAAACAAATATCACCAGGATGTTCACTGCTTAAAGACATTATGACAGGATAAATGGAGCACAGAGTTAGCCCTCCTTGTAAATCTCCATGCAACAGTGTAAGGGCATTAAATGTCATCAACATCTAATCCTTTGAGCTTATACCTGTTAAGATTTTGTCAGTTCTAATTGTTTCTTAGTTCTTAAAGTTTTTTTTACCCTGTCTTGTCGTACTGTATCTTAACTATTTTGCTACTCTTTTCCATGATGATAGAGGAAACCTTATTTTTGCTGTGGAGTGGTCAGATATTTCACTGCAGGACAGTAGTTGATTTATGCATGTCCCAATCATTTTGTTTGCTGTTAGAAAAATCAGGACATAGTAACATACTCTTAGGGAATTATCTGTATCACTTGATCTCTTGCTATCATGTACAAAAATGTGGGAGTTGGATTAACTAAAATTCTGAAAGATCCAAGCCTACTAAGATACCAGAAGCGGAGCTGTTAATGGTCAGATTCTTTCTCTAGTGATGCTACTTGTTTTCAGGTGTCACAGGTGAGCTTCCAGTGAGGATTGTGGGGCCATATGAGATTATGGGTCAGGAAGCATGCTAAATTCTACCCTGTGCTTTCTAGGTTAATAATTGGCTCTGGAAGACTTGAGAAACTTTTGCAGCTTAGCCATTGCCAGGTTTGGGTATAGCCTCTGGGATGCTAGAGCATCCATCTCTGGGGTTTTTTTCTCCTACTAAAACAAAGGTAAGGCAGAAAGAGGGCCTCATGACACTTCTTCCATTGCCTTCGAAGTTTCATCCACGAGGAATCAGTAAATGCTCTATTATCTTCCTTTTTTTTCTTTCTGTCTTTTACAGACCATAGGAGGTTCCAAATCAATTCTGACTCCCTTCTGGGATGCATTCTCAAACACTAAAAGCATCTTTCTTCACACTCCCTTAAAAGAAACATCTTAATCCATTTTTTATTTTTTATTGTGAAAATACTCTACAGAGGGGTTACAATTACATGGGCAAGATAATGAGTACATTTCTTATAAAGCATTGTTGCCTCCTCCTTTGTTTCCCCTTCCCATCCCTTCCCATTCCTGCCAATCCCTTCCAATCCCCTCCCTCCCCCCAGCAAAGTTGAAAAGTTCGTTTTTTGACATAATATCTTGTACATCTCATTGTTGCAATGGGTCCACCTGTATCCCTATTTAAACAATTTGTTTTTTCCCTTCCCCTCTACAAAGTGTACCAACATCAAATACAGTGAAAACAGGGGTTATATCATGGGGGAGGGACATATAAAGCAACAAGAAATCATCCTATGAAAGTGTTAGAAACAATTGCAAGAAAGAAAAAAACATTTGAATCATTATCTTGGGGTTCATTTCACCTAACATCAACTTATCTGACAGTTTCTGCTTGTCTCAGACATAAACTAGTAATTGCAAATAAGGGAAACCATGGGGCCTATGTTTCTTTGGACCTGGCTTACTTCATTTAATATAATTTTTTCCAAGTCTTTCCATTTCCTAACAAATGGGGCAATGTCATTCTTTCTGATGTAGGCATAGAATTCTATTGTGTATATATACCACATTTTCTTGATCCATTCATCTACTGAGGGACATCTGGGTTGGTTCCATATCTTAGCTATGGTAAATAATGCTGCAATAAACATAGGTGTGCTGGTAGCCTTAGTATGATCTTGTTTGTGATCATTTGGGTAAATGTTCAAAATGGGATTGCTGGGTCATAGGGAAGCTCTATGTGGAGTCTTCTGAGGAATCTCCATACTACTTTCCAAAGTGGTTGAACAAGTTTACACTCCCACCAACAATGCAGTAGGGTTCCCTTCTGGCCACATCCCCCTCCAGCATCTGTTGTTATTAGAGTTCTTGATTATAGCCATTCTAACAGGGGTAAGGTGGCATCTCAATGTTGTTTTGATTTGCATTTCTTTTATGGCTAGGGAGGTGAGCATTTTCTTCATGTGTCTATTGGCCATACTTCTTTCCTCTTCAGAGAAGTTTCTCTCTTAAGTCTTTAGCCCACTTATTTATTGGGTAGTTGTTTCTTTGAGGATTTGGCATAGATCAGTGCTGTAAAATTTCTAGGTACATTTTTCCAGACATCTTGATTGACATGCAGTTGTTGGCTGGCCCACCTTTTTTTTTTTTTAAATTGCAGTTAAGGGTCTCCAGCTGATATTTCTCCCAGTCTTAGAGAATAAAGATTACCTAGATGCCTTATCTCCATTTCATTGAAGTTGCAGTTTGATACATGTATTTCCCTCCAAATTACCAGCCTTGTCCTGAGGACATTGTTAGGTAAAACTACTCCCATTCTTCCAAATTCTGGAAAGCCCTCCTGGTTCTTAGGAAGAAATAATTATGTACATAAAATAACATTTCTGTTTTCCCCATTCTGAGAGCTAGATATGCTTGGCATCTTTATCTGGTGGTCTTTATTCATACTGTCTTGAGAGTGTACTTTGTTTTTTGCTTCAATAAACCTTGATTTGTTAAAACACTTCTGTGTACCTGTGAATTCTTTTGTTTTTCTTTTCTGATAATGCTGAGAACCTGCTGTGCCCTGATGACAGGTGATAACCATAGTTGGTTTAGAAGGAAATCAAGGCAGTATGTATGGGCAACTCTCTAATTTTACTGTAATTGCAGATGGAAATACAGTTTAGCAGATTGGAAGATAGGGAGATGAGTTAGTTCTTTTTATAATATCTTCTGAGTGAATTAGCAGTGAAGCTCTTGTTTCACAGTTTTTAGAGGCTCAAACAGAAAACTAAAGGTATGACAAGGTTGTATTATGGGTAAGTATGATCTATAAAATTAATAGTTCTAAGGAGTCATTTGAGATTTTTGTTATTTAAAGTTAGGGTATAGAATCCTTACAGTTAAAATTTCGAAATGGTTTTAACACTTACAATGTTAGTAGTATGATTATGGGGAATGAATGACTTAGGTGAGGAAAAGATGGTTTGAAATGGGAGAGGACAAGAAACACAGAGGGCACAGTTGGTTTTAGCATTTTGAAATTACTAGGGAGAAAAACTGGAATTGCAATGGAGGGGTAGATAATAAACTGGGCTCTAAAGTCATCAGTATGTTTAGATAATTTTGAGATAACTAGGAAACAGGAAGAAGAAAACACTATATGATCTTGGGTTACATGCGTCATTGGAGCTGGTCATTTTGAACAAGAAAAATGATGAAGAAATTTAAAGGTTTGGGGAAGGAAAGCAGATTTTTGTGCTGTTGATATAACGTGTCAGTTGAAATAAAATTGAGAATTTAGAATATAGCCTTATTAGGAAGACTTACATTTTGTTTTTCATTTTGTGAGGGCAATGAGGAGTAACTTTGGTAAGGTTGTATTTACCAAAACAGTTTAAATAACAGCTTTTATTTGTATTGGCTCATCAGGTAGTAGGGGGTAAAAGGGGTTAGATTTTCATTTCTGCATTGCCTTGATCAATTACAACTAGGTTTTAGTATATATGAATGTAGACCCATTTAGGATTTTTTAAATAAAATTTAAGAAGAAAAAGTGGTTGATGTGATGGGGAATTAAATAAAGAAGACTTAAACAATTCATTTAAGGAAAGAAAATGAAAACCTGAGCTATAATAGTGTTCAGTGAGATGGCTGAAAAAAAAAATCTCTTTTGTAAATTGAAAATTAATACTGATTTTCCCACTCCCCTCCAGAGGAGAAAATTCTACCTCTTGAAATGAAGAAACAGTTGACTTCAATCTCTGAAGAAGTGATGGATCTGGCTAATCATTTTCCTGACACTTGCAGAAAATTAGAAAATCCAGAGAGGTTAAATATTATGTTTTTTTTCTTTTTCTTTTTGTTAAATAATTCTATTATTCTCATTCTTGTATATGAAGAGTTGACGTTCCTCAGTGTAGACTCTTATAAACTTGCTTTAATAATTATACACACAACAGGTGAATAAGCTTGAGAAATACCTCTCATATTTCATATGATATTTCAAATACCTCTCATAAAATTTCATATCCAAATTCTAAGTCTTATTGTTTTTTGCTCTATTTTGTACTTTTTTTGTTGTTGTTGTTTTGTTTTGGTGGGATGGTGCTAGGGATTGAATTGGGGCCTTGGCTTACCCTTTGAGCCATGCCCTAGTTCGTTGCTTTTAATTTGTTTTCCAGGTGGAGTATTGTGCTTTTGGCCAGGTTTCTATGGTTATAAATGTAGGTTACCATGTCCAGTTAAATTATATATATATGTATATTTTATTTTATTTATTTTTTCGGGTCGTGGGGCTTGAACTCTGGGCCTGGGCACTGTCCCTCAGCTCTTCAGCTCAAGGCTAGTGCTCTACCACTTGAGCTACAGTGCCACTTCTTGTTTTTTTCTGTTTATATAGTGCTGAGGAATCGAACTGAGGGCCTTATGCATGCAAGACAAGCGCTCTAACACTGATCCACCTTCCTAGCCATATATGTATATTTTAAATTATATCCTATTGTCTTTTAAGTAGTTGTACAAAGCAGTTAGCATTCAACAAATTAGTTCATGAATACAGTTCATCTTGATTGATATCACCCCTTTGATCATTCTCCCTGATCCCTCCAACCCAATCCCTCCCCCTCAATTTTCTTAATTTCATAGGGTACACAAGTGATATTTTGAAAACACATGTTGTAATTTTTATCAAAGCAAAATAGTGTACATTTATGAAAATATTTTCGGCTGGGCCCTGATGGCTCATGCCTGTAATCCTAGCTACTCAGGAGGCTGAGATCTGAGAATTTTCATTCAAAGCCATTGAAGGCAGGATAGTCCCTGAGACCCTTATTTAACCACCAAACAAGCCAGAAGTGGAGCTATGGCTTAGGTGTAGAGTACTATCTTTGAGTACAAAGAGCTTAGAGATAGCACCTAGGCTTTGAGATCAAGCCCCAGGATTGGCACACATGCACAATAAAGAAAATAAGAAGTAGAGTTGTTTTTTGTTTATGGTGTATTTCATTTACTTACATTTGTATTTTGATCAGTTACAATTTACAAATGAAGACAGTCTTCATGTTTAGTATTTTTTTTTTTTTTTTTTTTGCTATCGTAAGACTCTTAGCTGATTAATAACCCATCTACTACAATAGAACAAATGGTACTCATACCTAAAGACTTTTAAAAACCAAAAGCACTAGATAACACACTTAAGACTTTTCTAGCGACAGCACTGGGATGTTTTGATCAAATATTCTATATAAATATGTAGACCTTCAACCAAAGGTGCTGTGTATGTAGTTTACTTACTTTGGAACTAGACCTTGCTATGATTTATTCCTGAATGACTCCTTTGTTAAAATCTCTTAAAATATTATTGCAGAACTGCAAGTAGTTATATAATTTTGTAGAAATGTGAGGCAGTTAATTGGAATTTTGACTCTGAGAAAGTACAGTATTAATCTTTCTTTTTTGGATAAGATTTGTGATAGGTTTTGAAGGATAAACTTAACTATGTGGCCAGGCACTGGTGGCTAGCTATTCAGGAGACTTGAGATCTGAAGCCAATATATCTGATACAGCAAAAGGCTGGAAATAGTCGTATGGCTCAAGTGGTGAAGTTCTAGCCTTGAGTGAAAAGCTACACAAGAACTTGAAGCCTTGAGTTCAAGTGTATTTTTTTCATTGTGGTATAGAAAAAATGTGATAGAGAGCTTGAATGATGGAGCAAGTGTTGAGGCCTTGAGGTTAATCCTTAGTACCATAGAAAAAGAAAAAAGAATGTGGAGTAGAAATTCAGCTTTTTTAGAAATTTTCTCCCTAGCAGTTTAATGTTTAATAATGTCTAAAAGATGTTGACTTTAAATTATGGAAGGTACAGTAAACTCACTTCTCACTTGATTTTACATGATTTCACATATATTTCCACATTTTGTAAATATACTTACTTCGTGTCAATTAACTATTTTATAGTTTGGTTTATAATATCAACTAAGTGTTTTCTTAAAACTTAGGAATGGGAAATAATGACAAGAAGCCAAAGTTGTGTGTGTGTACATGTGTATGTACGTGTAACATACACATGCCATTGTTCTGAGCGCTTGAACTCAGGACCTCTTATTTTTGCTTTACTTCCCTTGTCACAACTGGTACTCCACCACTTGAGGCACACTTCTACTTTTGGCTTTTGGCTGCTTAATTGGACATAATGGTCTCTGGGGTGACTTTAAATACCAATCCTAAGATCTCAATCTCCTCAGGTGCTAGAATTAGAGGCCACCAGTGCCTAGCTCTTACTTTCTGTATTTTGTACTGGTGTACATACAGTAAAACCTGATTTATTTAGATTATAACTCAGAAGTAGGAGGGAACAAAAATGACCACAAGTATCCAATTACCTAAAGTAAGCATGCATTATTTTTTATGCTCACTTTCCATATTTCCATTTTGCATAAAGAGACATTCAAAGTAACTTTTCCTTATAGTTTGATAAGCTTGTGGTATGAATAAAAATGACATGATTATGCACCTGATTACAGCTGGAAGATATAATATCCTGTTTACGGAATGGATAAAACTATAAAAGCTAGTACAAAGGACTTTTTTGTTTTCTTTTTTAGAAGGAAACATTTTATTCCTCAGTGAACACAAAGTATTGCTATTACTTAGTATTCATCATTGATCTGATTTTTTATTTTATTGTTTTCATGTACTTGACATTCTGTCGACTGTTGATGCAATATATATGTATTATAACTACCCTAATAAGAAAAGAAAAGTACATAATGTCTTAGAAGACAGGACAGCCTTTAGCATTTGTTAAACAGTGATCTTAAATTAAACATATGCTACTCTGATGTTTATCTGTTAAAGCATTCTCTGGTTATTTAGCAATTAAAAGGTATCACATTATTTACATACAGTTCTTACATATGAAGTGTTTTGTATAAATATTTTTTTGTAAGATTTATAGTACTAGCACACTAGATGTGGAAAGATGAGATTAGAAGGATTACAAATCTGAAGCTATTTTGGACGACATAATGAGACATTTATATCAAAGGTAAAAGATCTATAAAGCTTTAGGATACTAAAATTGTGTGGTTTTAGTTGGGGAATTTAATTTTCTTCTTGATTTTGTGCTAATGGTTAATACAGACTTTGCTAACTTAAGCTTGAGCTCAACTTTGGGTGCTATTTGGTGCAAAAGTTAGTGCTGAAGAAGCTCAGCACTTTATACTTTATTCTTTGAAAGAAGTTATATTGAATTGTTAATACAAAACTTTTATAAAGTATTGATTTTAAACACTGAAAAATTAGAAGACCTAAGGAAAAACAGTAATTATATAGTAAAACATGTTTCTCTGCTCCAGATACTTTTGTTATTGTGTAATTCCTGTATTATCATGTATTTCTGCTTTTAGGAAGTACCTAAAAAACTGATTTAGTGAAATACCAAGTAATAAACAGATGATGTGCCTCATTTTATCCAAACAATGGTTTTCCATTTCAATTAATAAGTTTTGGTGTTAATATATCCATTTAAGGTTTCTTAGTGAAAATTGTTATATACATTAGCAACTACCATTGTGTTAAATTTAGTTCAGATCTGTGTTTATAAATCTTATCCATGTTTTTTACTCATATTTATCTAATAAATAGGAAGCTTTCTTTTTTGTTTCAAAAAATGTGAGTTCACAGGAAGCTATCAAAAGTCTTCCAACAAAAAAAAGCCCAGGACCAGATGGATTCACAGCAGAATTCTATAAGACCTTTAAAGAAGAACTAATACCCATACTCCTCAAGCTCTTCAGAGAAACAGAGAAGGAGGGAGCTATCCCAAACTCATTCTACGAAGCCAATATCACACTCATCCCCAAACCAGGCAAAGACCCAACCAAAAAGGAGAATTACAGGCCAATCTCCTTGATGAACACAGATGCAAAGATCCTTAACAAGATTCTAGCTAACAGAATCCAGAAACACATTAAAAAAATAATACACTATGATCAGGTAGGCTTCATCCCAGAGACACAGGGATGGTTTAACATACGTAAGTCAATAAATGTAATCCAGCATATCAACAGAGCAAAGGTCAAGAATCACATGATTATCGCCACAGATGCAGAAAAGGCCTTTGATAAAATTCAACATTCATTCATGCTAAAAGCTCTGGAGAAAATAGGAATAGAAGGAACATTTCTAAAAACAATAAAAGCCATTTATGACAGACCAATAGCCAATATTATACTTAATGGGGAAAAGCTACAACCAATCCTCCTAAAAACAGGAACAAGGCAAGGATGTCCACTGTCTCCACTCCTCTTCAACATAGTCCTAGAACCCTTAGCCAGGGCAATAAGGCAAGAAAAAGACATTAAAGGGATCCGCATAGGGAAAGAAGAAGTGAAACTATCCCTTTTTGCAGATGACATGATACTATACCTCCACGATCCCAAAAACTCCATCCCCAAACTTTTAGAAATCATAAGTCACTTCGGCAAAATAGCAGGATACAAAATAAACCCACAAAAATCAGTTGCCTTCCTATACACTGATAACGCACAGGAAGAGAGGGAAATAAAGGGAGCAACCCCATTCACAATAACCTCCCAAAAAATAAAATATTTAGGAATTAACCTAACCAAAGATGTAAAAGAACTATTTAATGAGAACTATAAAAAGTTAAAGAAAGAAAGACACTAGGAAATGGAAAGACCTCCCATGCTCCTGGATAGGCCGACTTAATATAGTAAAGATGGTGATACTTCCAAAACTAATATACAAATTCAATGCAATTCCTATTAAAATCCCAATGACGTACATCACTGAAATACAGAAAACAGTCCAAAAATTTATATGGAACAACAAAAGACCTAGAATAGCCAAAACAATTCTAGGGGATAAAGACAATATGGAAGGGCTATCCATGCCGAACTTCAAACTCTACTACAGAGCTATAATCACAAAGACAGCATGGTACTGGCACAAAAACAGACCCGAAGACCAATGGAACAGAATAGAAGATCCAGATATAAATCCACAGGCCTACAGCCAGCTGATATTCGACAAAGGAGCCAAAGACATACAATGGAAGAAACACAGCCTCTTCAACCGCTGGTGCTGGGAAAACTGGGCAGCCACATGCAGAAAACTAAAAGTGGACCCCAGCCTATCACCATGCACCAACATCAACTCAAAATGGATTAAAGACCTTAACATTAAACCTGAATCTCTGAAACTACTGCAGGATAGAGTAGGAGAGACACTTGAACTAATAGGCACAGGAAGGAACTTCCTGAACAGAGTCCCAGGGTAACAACAAGTTGGAGAGAGACTCGACAAATGGGACTACCTTACAATAAAAAGTTTCTGCACAGCTAAATCTATCGCAACTAAGCTAGAAAGACAACCAACTAATTGGGAAAAAATATTTACCAGCAATATATCAGACAAGGGGTTAACATCCTGTATATACAGGGAACTCAAGAAACTAATCCCTCCCAAACCTAACAAACCAATTACTAAATGGGCAAGGGAACTAAAGAGGGACTTCTCAAATGAAGAAATAAAAATGGCAAAGAAACACATGAGGAAATGTTCATCATCCCTGGTGGTGAAGGAAATGCAAATAAAGACAACCCTGAGATACCACCTTACCCCAGTCAGAATGTCCCACATCCACAAATCAGCCAACAACAAATGCTGGAGGGGATGTGGAGAAAGAGGAACCCTATTACACTGCTGGTGGGAATGTACACTTATACAACCACTTTGGAAAGCAGTCTGGAGGGTCCTTAGAAAGCTAAAGATTGACCTCCCTTACGACCCAGTCATACCACTTCTAGGCATCTACCCTGAACAACAGGAACCAATATACAAGGACACGTGCACCTCCATGTTTATTGTAGCACTGTTCGCAATAGCTAGGATATGGAAACAACCTAGGTGCCCCACCACAGGTGAATGGATCCAAAAATTGTGGTATCTATACACAATGGAATATTATGCAGCCATTAGAAATGACAAAATAATGGCATTTGCAGGGAAATGGATGGAGCTAGAAGGAATCATGTTGAGCGAGGTAAGCCAAGAATGAAGAGACAAACGGTACATGGTCTCCCTGATAAGTGGATGCTAAATCCAAAAGGTTAGGTGATACGACAAAACTAACAGGACTTAAGAAACAAAGAACTCCCGCTCATCTGGTTGAACCACTACTAAATATCCCCATGCTGCTGATCACAAATATGGTATATAACATGTGAACACTGTTATATATTACAGACTGTGGTAGATAATTTGCTCCAGGGAAGTTAGAATGAACTTGTGACTTTGAAATTATGTAATCATTTAATCACAATCAAAAAAAAAAAAAAGAACCTCGGGGAAGGGAGGGAGGGAGTGGATGGTAGGAGGAAAACAATGGAGGGGGTAACAATGTTCAAGAGGAAGTGTACTCATTACCTCACTCATGTAACTGTAACCCTCTGTATAGTAGCTTTACAATAAAAAAAAAAAAAAAAAAAAAAGGGAGCCGAGGTTTGTGGAGGAGTCCCATACAGAAGATGGGTGGGGCGAGGGCCAAGAGCATATTCAGAACCAGCGGCTTTTGCAGTCACGCAGCTAGGAAGCGCTACCTTTTCTGGCTCCCTGGGATGTCTCCCTGCCTAGGAGAGCCTCTAGTAAATGACAAGCACTGAGTACACTTTTGTGAGAGATGGGAACAAAAGCAAGATGCATCAGCCTCGCTTTCCAGGCCATATTTATTTATTTATTTATTTTTTAAATTTTATTTTATTTTATTTGAGAGCATCCTGTACAGAGGGGTTACAATTACATGGGCAGGATAATGCATACATTTCTTACCAAGCATTGCAGTCCAGGCCATATTTAAAGGCAAGAAATCAAAATAAACAAACACCAACCCCTAAAAAAAAAAAAAATGTGAGTTCAGATTTTGAGATCTTGAAGATGCAAAATAGTATTAAAAATAGCATTAGTACTCTTCTTTAAAAATTTTATTTTATTGTAAAGATGCTGTACAGAGGGGTTACAGTTACAGTGTAAGGTAATGAGTACATTTCTTGTAGAGCATTGTTACCTCTCCTTTGTTGTTCTTCCATTATCCCTTCCCTCCCCGCCTACCTTACACCCTCCCCCCCAAAGTTGTAAAGTTATTTCCAGTATAGAGTCTTATGGGTATCGTTGCAGTGGGTCATCCTGTGTCCTTGTTTCAGCTTTTTGTTATTCCTCTTTCCCTCTCCAAATTAGAGAAATGTATATACAAGATTCAGGGTACCAAAATCAAAGGGGGATATGCCAATTGCAGAAGAACATGCAAAAGAACAAAAAAAATCACATAGTACATTAAAAAGAATAACAATAGAGAAAGACCTCTTGTGTCTGTATCTTGGGGTTCATTTTGCTTAGTATTATCTTATATGGTCATGTACATAGCTTTTGAGCTTTTCTGCTTATCTGATAAAATTATTCTAAATGTATACTATAATTATTGCAACCATGGGACCTATATCACTTAATATGATTTTTTCCAGGTCTTTGCATTTCCTAATAACCGGGGTAGTATAGCATTAGGACTCTTATGTGTTAAATTTTCAATTGATCAGTGAGTTGAAAAGTTGGATCAGGGCTGGGAAGGTGGCTCAGTGATAGAGTGCTTGCCTCATGCATATGAGGCCCTGGGTTTGATTCCTCAGCACCAAGTAAACAGAAAAAGCTGGAAGTGGCGCTGTGGCTCAAGTGGTAGAGAGCTAGCCTTGAGCTGAAGAGCTAAGGGACAGTGCCAGACCCAGAGTTCAAGCCCCATAACGAAAAAAAAAAAAACAAAACTTGAATCAAACCATGAGATAAAATAATCAAAATGTGTCACCTACAATTTCAAATTGCATTTTCTTTGAGATGGAATGGAAATTTAAAATGTTCAAGAAATGTCAGTTTAGATTCCTTGAAATCTTTACTTTTCTTCTAGACTTTCACATTTATTTGTTTATTTATTTATTTATTTGTGGGTTGTGGGGCCTAAACTCTGGGCCTGGGCACTGTCCCTCAACTCTTCAGCTCAAGGCTAGCATTCTACCACTAGAGCCACAGCACCACTTCGGGTTTTCTGATGGTTTATTGGAGATAAGAATCTCACAGGCTTTCCTACCCTGGCTGGCTTTGAACTGTGATCCTCAGATCTCAACCTCCTGAGTAGCTAGGATTACAGGTGTGAGCCACCAGTGCCTGGCTTCATATTTATTTTGAATGTAGCTAACAACTTTATTTATTTATTTATTTATTGGTCATCAGGCCTGAACTCTGGGCCTGGGCGCACTGTCCCTCAGCTCTTCAGCTCAAGGTTAGTGCTGTACCACTTGAGCCACAGCACCACTTCTGGCTTTTTCTGCTTATGTGGTGCTGAGGAATTGGACCCAGGGCCTCATGCATGCAAGGCAAGCACTCTACCACTGAGCCCCTTCCCATCCTGTTAACAGAACTTTATTTTAATTTTTTTATTTATTATTATTATTTTTTTCACTTTTTATCTTTTTTTGTTTGTTTTTTTGGGTCCGGTCATGGTGCCTGAACTCTGGGCCTGGCCACTGTCCCTCAGCTCTTCAGCTCAAGGCTAGCGCTCTACCACTTGAGCCACAATGCCACTTCTGGCTTTTTTCTTTTTGCTCATGTGGTGCTGAGGAATCAAACCCAGGGCCTCTGGCATGCAAGGCAAGCACTCTACCACTGAACCACCTTCCCAGCCCCTAACTAAACATTTTAAAAAGAAATTTGTTAGGCTTTCTTCTTATGTTCAACTCAGAATTTACTGAGTTCTTTCCTTTTTGTGAATCATTGACTTAATTCCCATTGAATTAGATTAATTACCATTAAAAAGGTATAGCTGGAATAAATAATTTTGGAACCAAATACTGCCAACTCTTAGTGAGCAAATTAATCAGCTGTTGAATGTAGAAGTACATAGCTGTTTTAGTAGCCTAGTCTATCAGGTTCAATCATAGATAGGCATTAGGGAATGATGAATCTGTGATTCTTTAAGTAGAATTCAGTTTGTAAAATTTTATACAGGAGAAAGCTTTAAAACTTGTCCTGAGTTAATTCAATTGAAGTTGAATAATCTTTCTTATTTTTTTTAAGGGTTTCTATTTTATTGAAGAATATTTCAGAAAGTCTGTTTTCACTGAGGAAGATTCTGTTTGGTCCTACAAAAATCACCACCGAAGTGAGGCCCAGTAGTCATTTTAATGTATCGTTGGAGGATTCAACTGTTGGTAGAGAACAGCAGAAAGAAACTACAGAAAAAATTCTTACTGAAGATAAGGATGAGACATGGGATACATCACTGGATAATCTAGTTAAACATGGTGGACATGATGTACTTGTAAAAGTGAAACAAGAAGAAGAGTTGGAAGATGAATTCGAAAATAATAAGTTGAAAGAAAACATGGAAAGAACATGCCAAATGTCATTAGATATTACAGAGTATGAACTTCAAATATTGGAACAGCTGAATGAGAAACCAACTCTCAGTGATTTTTCCCACCAATGCACTGAGGTACTGAATAAAGTGCAAACACTTTTTTTCCTTTAGTGGGAGTTGGCTGACTTTGTTTTGTAAAAGGGCACATTGTAAATAGTTTAGGCTGTACGTGATATAATCAGTGTCCATTGCAACTTCTGTTTCTGCATCATATTGGTCCAAGTACCCAGGGACAGATATGAACAGATGTACTTTCTGTTTTTTATCTACAAATTTTACCTGTAAAGATAGAGGGCTGACTAGCTTGTGAGCCAGGCTTTACTGCTTCAGACATAATGCAATAAATGCATTGTCTAGTGGAAGTATTTTATAGTGCCAGTAGACACTATTGTACTTTTATAATTTGTTATTTTATTATTTCTATGTCTTCTACATAATAGTGCTTTTTTATGGATTCTTTATGTATGTTTGCTCTTCTAAACCTGATTTTTTGGTGCAATTTTTAATTTCCTCAAAAAGAATGTCTTCGTTGCTAGTATGAAATGTTTTTAATGAATACCTGCTTTGAACTCAGCCAGGCTGGTTCCAATACTGTTGAACTATGCACTCTAGCCCTATATTCATTTACTGGTTGTTTTTAGGGTAGGGTCTTATTTTTCTTCTGGGTTTGTACCTGAGTTCCTATCCCCATTTTCATGTTTCAGTTGACTCTGGATTCACAGGTTTGAGCCACACCACCTTCAGTTTTCCTTTGTGGAGATGAAGTCTCTTGGACTTTACTGCCCATGCCGGCCTGGTATCACAGTCTCCTTAAACTTACTGTTTCAGTGTAGTTTAGGATGATAGGCACAAGCCACTGTGGGTCCTGTGTGAATTTTTCTGCTCAAGCTCATCACTCACCTCAATTCTTCCATTTTCAGCCTCCCAGCTAATTAGGATTACATGTGTGAGCCAGTGGTGTCTGGCTGTGAAGATCAAAGCTGGCTTTGATCTGTTCCTCCAAGTTATCTAGGATTATAAGGTTGAGTCTATTTGTCTAACTAAAAACAGTTCTTTTCAATGCCAGTCCTAGGGCTTGAACTCAGGGCTTGTACAAAAATGTTTTTTTTTAAGTAACAGTTGTCATTACTGTCATCTACAAAGACCTCTTTTTTCTTAATTTTTCATTTCTTTTTTATTAGCATACTAATTACTTAAAATGACTATTTTTGCCCTGTGCCAGTGGCTCACATTTGTTATCCTAGCTAGTCAGGAGCCTGACTAAAATGTGTTGGGTTGCTAACTTTGAGCAAAAAAGATCAGGGACAGTGTTTGTGCCCTGAATTCAATCCCTAGCAATTGAGGAAAAAACCAACAAAAAAATGATGCCCATATTTCTTGGAATTTTGTGGTTTTTATTTCTTTTTACAATTAAACTTTTATATTTTGATGTCATTCATTAAGGGTATTTACTTCTCAGATTTTTGGAGGAGAAAGCCTTCAGTATTGGAGAAATTCTCTACACTGTTTTAGTAATAATTTTTATTGAATTTGTAAGTTCATTGTAAGCTCACTGTATATACTTAATTGTACTAAAATAATCTCACATCTATAATTCCAACCATTCAGGAGGCAGATTGGGTTTGAGGCCAACTCAGGCAAAATAGTTAAGAAACCTAATTTTAACCACCAGAAATAAGTGTGATGGTGTATGCCTGGTCATCCCAACTGTATGGGATGTGTAAATGGGAAGATCACAGTGTAGCCTAGCCTGAGTAAAAAACATGAGACCTGATTTGAAGATACTAAAAACCCCAGACAACTAAAAACCTAAAAAGGGTTGCAGATGTCATTCAAGTGGTATGGAGCCTGCTAAGGCTGAGTTCAAACCCCAGTACCTCCATAAAAAGCATTCTCAATCCACCATGTGTGACTTAGGTGCCCTTTTTAAGAAACAATATTTTTGTAACCTCCTTTATGCAACTAAAGATAATAAAAAAAACTGTCTTTATCTGCTGTTACTCAATTTCTAAAAAATTCTTATTAGGGCTGGGAAGGTGACTCAGCGGTAGAATGCTTGCCTTGCATGCACGAGGCCCTGGGTTCAATTCCTCAGCACCACATAAGCAGAAAAAGCTAAAGTGGCGCTGTGGCTCAAGTGGTAGAGCTAACCTTGAGCTGAAGACCTGAGGGACAGTATTCAGGCACAGAGTTCAGGCCCTATGACCGGAAAAAACAAAAACAAAAACAAAACAATAAAAATTCTTATTAGATATATTTAAGAATATGTTTTTATACAGCATCGTGATCATGATTCATACAATACAGCATTATGATCATAATTTCATACAGCAGTTTTTGCCATTGTTATTTTCTGATACTTATTAGTATAATTTTCTTTCAATTTAAAACTTTTTGAAAATGAGGACTTTTATAGTTAAAATCTTTTAAAAAATCTGTTTTAGTTTTAGATCTTGCATATTAATTAAGGCTTTTTCTCATTTCTTATTTCAATAGTAAGCATATTAGGGGCTCTGTTTTCTGTAAGCATCGATTGTGTGAATTCCTATTCTGTGGGGCACTTGCTTTTTAGTGATTACCAAGATATTGCAGAGTCCTCATAACCAAATTTCAGCAATAGACTAAGCAAATAACCTATCAGACATTTTTTCAAATGTATGTAAGTATTCTTTGCAAAATACAGATTCATTTGATATTACAAGTAATACCCCCCCCCCCTTTTTTCCAATCAGTGGGTGTAAAAGAAAAATTGGTTTTGATATTGCACAGAGGTTTTCTACATTCTGAAAAGGTTGCTTGCTATACTCAAAAAGTTTGGGAGACACAGTTTGCTTGACATTGTCAAACCATGAATGAACTTTTCACTTAGTATTTTCATTTTAAGTGGAGATTTTATAAAGTCTGTTTATCTAGTTTGTCTATAAATTTTTCATCCTCTTTGATTCTGTTGTTTATGTTCTCCTCTTCCTCTACTTTTCTATGTACCTGTTATATGAACAAATAAACATGCCTTATGCCGGGAGGAGGAATATGTCTAAAGGTATTTAGTGTATAGGAACTTTATTTTTTGGCAGAGACTATAAAATTAATTATATTTTATTTTGTAGAAATGTAAGTATAGAAGCAATTATACTGAAACTAATGTTTGAAATACTTTTTTAAAAAGCATTCTTCAGTCAACAATAATGAACATGATTCATCTTACATAATTGAAAGTGATGAAGATTTAGAAATGGAGATGCTGAAGGTATGTTGAAAATTATAGAAAACTTACTTCAAGTTCTTCCCAAAGGACACTTAATTAAAATATGACCTCATTTCCAATCATATCCCACTACAGTGAAATTGAATTGTTGTTGTTGTTTTTTGTCGGTTGTGGGGCTTGAACTCTGGGCCTGGGCACTGTCCCTCAGCTCTTCAGCTCAAGGCTAGCGCTCTACTACTTCACCACAATAAGCCACTGGTGGCTTATTGGAGATAAGAGTCTGGCAGACTTTCTTGTCCAGGCTGGCTTTAAACTATGATCCTCAGATCTCAGCCTTCTGAGTAGGATTACAGGTGTGAGCCACTGGCACCTAGCTGATACTAGTTATTTAGTGGTAGAGTTAATCCCAGTTCACATCTTTTTATTTGGTCTATTGAAATCATATGCTAATTTTTAAGTACATCTTCTATATGATTGTCTTTTGTCGAACAGTGTGTTAAGCAAGCACTCTGCTGCTTGTGCTATATTTCTCAGCCTGTTAATGCCACCATTCCCAGCTTTTATGTTCTTTTTTTCTTTGACTTTTAATCTTTTTCTAAAATTTGCTAGTGACTAAACTGTCCAGGATTGAAATTGATTTCCCTTTTTTCCATTCTCCTTTTATTTGGAAGTTCTCATTTTCTTGAGTGTTATTTATTATGGCTTTTGTTGTTATTATTGTTGTTCCTCTTATTGGGACTTGAACTCAGGGCCTTGTGCTCTTACTTGGCCTTTTTTGTTTATAAATAGTGTTCTGTCTTGGTGCTGGTGGCTGACTCCTGGAATCTTAGCTACTCAGGAGGCTGAGATCTGCGGATCACCATTCAAAGTCAGCCCAGGCAGTAATGTCCTCGAGACTCTCACCCACCAGAAAACTGGAAGTGGCACCATGGCTCAGAGTTGTACCTCACTAGCCTTGATGAAAAGAGCTCAAGGACAGCACCTGACACCCTGAGTTCACATCCCATAATTGACAAAAATAAATAGTACTCTATCACTTGAGACACACCTCTAGTTCTTTATTATGGCTTTTTAATATTGATTCTATATAACTTTTTAATAGTTCAACTTTACTATGTTTTACTAGTAAAGTTTTTTTTTGTGTGTGCAATTACCGTGATAATTAACATTGTAAATTTTGAATTAAGATGTAGATTTAAATCCCTCCACTTATTAACCATGTAACGTTGGGAGGCTATTTTATAATGTCTTTGAAATTCAGAGTTAATATTTGGGATTTTTATTTAAGCTACTGCATAAAGCTGAGTAAAGAATCTTGACGTTCACTCAAGTATTTAAGGAACATAAGCTAAAACATAATTTTCAGTGATTTCTGATTAATGCTGTATAAGTGGAGCATTTATAGGACGTTTGTAGACTTCTACAAGCAGATATATTAAGTCTCTTAGATGGTTACCTTAATGCTTGTATTAGAGAATCCTGTTTTTATAATGTTCTCTGAATATTTATCAGTTTGAAGAAAAATACTAGAAAGCGAATTGCTTTTTCCCCTAAAGTAAATATACTTTGTTGGTGAACTCTTCAGGTCAAAATACTAATTGGAAGGTTTGATAAGAAGAGAAAAGTGAGCATTTGGTTGAATATTCTACATCACTTCTTAGTAAAAATTTTTATAGATAAAGAGTTTTTTGGACATTCATCATCCTTATTTAGGGGATAAAATATCAAGGCAAATTGTTATTTTACATATGTAATATTTATTTCTTAAACTTACTTGATTTTGTTTTTATTTTTGACAATTTCCAAATTTTTTATTTGCTTTTAGTTGATGTTTTATCCTTACTTAAGAAGAGTGTGACTGAGTCACAGGAGATATAGAGAAACTCACTACAAAAATTCCATTAGAATACACACTTACCTCTTGGGAGAAATCATTGAAGTACAATAAAGAGAAATATTTTAAATTATGCAAATTTAAATTTTATGACTACTTTCCCCTGTTTTCCCTTGTTTATGTTGGTTAATTCCATCTTTAGCTTTGTGCTGTGAAAGTCATTCTTGAGCACAATTATAGAGGAGCTCACATTTTTTTTTTGTATTGTTGCTTGTACATCTGCCAACCTTGAGAAAATTGTTAATAATATCCCTTTTGTGATTGTTGAAAATGCTACTATACTAGCAGCAGTTTTACTTTTAAAATTTCTTTTATATTTTCAGTCTTTAGAAGATTTAAACAGTAGCCCTGTAGAGTCAGTTCATTCTCAGTGCTTAAAAATGGAAAGAAATTTGAGTTTTCCTACTGAAGAAGATAAAAATAAAGATGAAGTTGAAGAAGGAAAAGAAGAACAAGAAGAAGAAGAAGTTGAAGAAGCAGAAGAAGAAGATAATGAAGGTAATTACTGAACTATATCTGAAATTATTCAAATCTGTTACTTATCACTGACTTTAATTTAGGATTAAGGTGTTGTTTTAGAAGTTAGGTGGTTTTGTGGCAACTTGTTAAATTCTTTCATGCTTTTCACTGTCTATCTCAACCTTATTATAACAGTAAGTAATAAAATGTTATTAACTGGATATGGTGACGTGAAAATTTTTATCTGGAAATATATATTTTGTGTCTTAATGAAAGTAATAGAATAATTTACTATTTATCCATTGTAAATGACAGGTGGATACAGAGATTTTCTCTTTAGGATCTATTAGCTGTAGTTAATAAAGAAACAGCACAAGTTGGACCCCAGTGGCCTACAACTGTAACCACGACTGAGTTAGAGCTTAGATCTGAAGATTATAGTTTGAAGCCAGCCCAGGCAGTGAATGCAACTAACCAGGAAAAATCCACAAGTGGAGCTGTGGCTCCAGTGCTAACCTTGGGCAAAAAAGCTTAGTGACAGCACCCAGGCCCTGAGTTCAAACCCCAATACTGGCACAGGACATAAAAAGCACAGTATCATAGTAAAGAATGTATTAAATCAACTTTCTATTTAAATGTAAATAATAGTATCTATTATGTAAATAATAGTATCTATTATGACAAGTTATGGGGGTCTCTTTGTACAGTAGAACTCTCACTAGATTTAGACTTCATCATTGACATAATATTGACAATTTATAACATTTGTAGAGGGTTTATATGAATGTATTTATAGAACAGGCATATTGTCTAGATCTATATTTCTAGCTATAGTCATTAAGGCTGAGAACATAAATACCCATGTTTGACCTTATTTTATCTAGTGATAAATTATCTTGATTGTTGTTTTATCCTGTTTTGGCTACTCATGAGACAGTGATAGTCATTGTGTAGAGAAAACATGATTCCATTATGCTGTGCAGATTCAAAATTTAGTCACATTTAGGTAGCTAAAGTTAACTAATTAGATAACTAAATGAAACTATTTAGGTAAATAGTTTAGTTTTAGACAACTAAAATATATTATTTAAAACTGTAAAACAGATTGTGACAGTAAATTCTATTTATTATTAATTGAAAGTTGGTTATATTATAAAGTTTGAAGTGCTCTGTTGTTTGCTGAAGTGTTTATTATTGATGGTAGAGCTAGAACTGTAGCTGATTCTAAAATACAGGTTTTGACAGTGTTGGTAAGTGTGACCACCACAGCATTCTCATAGTTGAATAGTAATCACAGCATTCAACTAGAGTCATACCTGATACACAGAGGAACAAATTAATTGTACTAAAAGAAAATGGCAACCTTAGATACCTAACTCTGTTCTTTATGAGAAACCAGAAACTTTTCTTCCTCTTATCTGAAATATTTCTATATGAACATAAGTGCCCGTTGTATTTTATTTTTAAGATCATTTTTTGCCAGAACCCAGTGCAACGCAAATTATTTGCCTCAAGACCTATTTTGGCCATTGCAGTTTTAAACCGTGAGTATAATCTTAGTTAATGATATACTTAGTTATATCTTTAAACAGGACAAAAAAGTAAACTGCTTATTCATTTAAGAATAGGCACACACAACTTCATTATTGAAATATATATCACAATCCTATAAGTGATTACAAAACTATTTCAGGGTAATTTCATAAATTATTTCTGTAAATTATTTTTGTAAGCAAAGAAAAATGATTTTCCTTTGACTGAGTGGTTCTCTATAGAACCTAAATACATATATAATGAATTTTCATTTAAAACAGAATTTTTCCTTTCATGGATACCAAGGATTGAACTTAGGTCCTTGTACTTGCTAAATCGGGACTTTACCACTTGAGCCATCCCTCCAGCCTCATTTTGTTCACATTTGTTCTTTTTTTATAAAGTTAATTATTTTTTTCCAGTACTGGGGTTTGGATTCAGGGCCTCACCCTTATTCAGTTTGCTTGCTTGACTAGGGTTCTTTACTTGAGTTACATCTGCAGCCCATTTTTTCCATCTTATTTTGGAGATGTAATTTCTAGAACTTTTTTGCCTGAGCTTCCTTGGAACAACAATTTTCTGGATCTTGGCCTCATGAGTAGCTAATCCTCAGTGGAATTGCAGATGTGAACCACAGATACCTGGTTGTGTTGGTTATTTTTGTTGAAATATGTTTGGGACTGTCTTGGCTTTAATCTTCTGATTTGTGTTTTCCTGTGTCTCTGAGAATAACAAACATGGGCCACTCTGCCCAGCCATTATGCTTTCCCTGATCCTGGGTTCACTGACATGCTATTGGTTGAGATGCCAATCTCAAACTGAGATCCTCATATCTCCACCTCACAAGTAGTTAGGATTTCAGGCTTGAGCCACTGCAACCAGACAGTTATTTTTTTCCTTAAGTTCTTAAAAAAAATTAGCTTATATAAATTATATAGAAGGGGATTTCATTGTTACATTTCCACATACATTTGCGTTAGAGTCTAAGCAATCTCCTTCTTTGAGTTTTTTTTTCAAGTTTTATGTTTGTTTATTTTATATAGCATATTTTCAAAGTATACTTATAAAATAAAGGTTTATAAAACAATACTTTGAGACAGATAATTTTATTTACTTTATATACTCAGGATGTTTTAAAATCGAATGGGTACATATTTAAGTGTAAAAAGTAGATGAGTAGCATGTACATTTGAATGAAATTAGCTAGTAAAAATCTCAGTGGAGATTTTCTCAGTGGAGTTCAGAGAATTTAGGATAGACTTCATTGAAGCATTTCATTCCTTTTTCCAGTCTTAAAAGTTAAAATTGAAATATATCCTGTAAAGAAAAGCTCCTTGGTGTATAAGTTAATAAAATTTGATAAACTGAATGTAGTGTGTAGCTAGTATGTATATAAGACAAGGTTAGTATTAGTGTCGAAGACTACCTCTTCAATTGATTTTTCCCTTGACATTTTACTAAGAAACAATTTTAAGGAACAGTAAAGGTGAAAGGCTTTAAAAAGAATGGGTATCTGTGTACCCTTCACCTGAGTTCTTATTATTATCGTTTTATTCTACTGTTACCATTTAATATACCATCTTTCTACTGTATGTGCTTTTTATTTTACCAAAGTTTGTTTTTCTTATTTTTCTTGGTGCTTGGAATTTATTTTACACTTGAGATACATGTAATAAAATTTAATACATATACCAAATGAAAACTTCTCTTAGCCTGAATGAGAGGTTGATGAATTGCTGTCCTTTATTTTAAAATTCCTGGAATTGCTCTAGAGTATAAATAAAATTTTATTAGAGAAAGTGAGAAATTAAATAGGTTTTTACTTGTGCACTGGGCTTCTTATTAATAAAATGAAATAGCTTTTTGTTTTTTACATTCAAGGGTCCAGTGGAAAGTTATTTATTCTGTATTGGAAGAAAGAAGAGATAATGTTGTTGTCATGGCAACTGGTAAGTTTGCCTTAAATAAATACTTTCTTTTTCTTTTTTTTCCTTGTTGGTCATGGGGCTTAAACTCTGGGCCTGGGCACTGTCCCTCAGCTCTTCAGCTCAAGGCAAGCACTTTACTACTTTAGCCACAACGCCACTTTTGGTTTTCTGGTGGTTTATTGGAGATAAGAGTTGAACGGACTTTCTTGCCCGGGCTGGCTTTGAACCATGATCCTCAGATCTCAGCCTTCTGAGTAGCTAGGATCACAGGTGTGAGCTATCAGCACCCAGCAATACTTTTACTCTAAAAATACTTGCTAAATCGGGACTTTACAACTTGAGGCATCCCTCCAGCCTCATTTTGTTCACATTTGTTCTTTTTTTATAAAGTTAATTAATTTTTTTCCAGTACTAGTGTTTGGATTCAGGGCTCACCCTTATTCAGTTTGCTTGCTTGACTGGGGTTCTTTACTTGAGTTACATCTGCAGCCCATTTTTTCCATCTTATTTTGGAGATGTAATTTCTAGAACTTTTTTGCCTGAGCTTCCTTGGAACCACAATTTTCTGGATCTTGGCCTCATGAGTAGCTGATCCTCAGTGGAATTGCTGATATGAATTACAGATACCTGGCTGTGTTGGTTATTAGGTTTTAGGTACATAAACTTGCATTAAATTCTCAAAATATTTGCATTTACAAATGGTGTAAAATATAGAAGAGAATGAACAAGGAATAGGTGTTCAAGTTTATTCATGCATTTACTTTTCGGAAAATGGCATGCTAGTATTGTTTATTGTGTTACATAAGTACATTGCAAGAAGAAATTTGAGTATTAAGGGTTTGTTTTTATAGTTGTGAATGTGCTATTTTATTCTAAGGGTATGGAAAGAGTTTGTGCTTCCAGTATCCTCCTGTATATGTAGGCAAGATTGGCATTGTCATCTCACCTCTTATTTCTCTGATGGAAGACCAAGTGCTCCAGCTTCAGTAAGTAATGCTTGCAGTCCCATCTAATTGCTCTTTTTTTGTTTTTGCCTTTTTGAGGCAGTGTCCCTTTGTTGCTCAGTATGGCCTGGAGCTTGTGCTGCTCCTCTCTCAGCTTCCTGGTGCTAGCTTTATAAGTCTGTGTCATCACAACCGATTGCCATTTTTCTTTTCCTATGAATGAATCTTTTACTGTGAAATCTAGTTCACAGTAACATGTTTCTGGAAGTGGTGCTTTCTTTATTAGAGATAAATAATACTTTAATGGAAGAGCCTATCTTCTTCCTTAAGTTTTCTAAAAACATTTTTTTTTTTTTTTTATTTTTTTTATTTTTTTTTTTATTGTAAAGCTACTATACAGAGGGTTACAGTTACATGAGTGAGGTTATGAGTACACTTCCTCTTGAACATTGTTACCCCCTCCATTGTTTTCCCCCTACCATCCCCTCCCTCCCTCCCTTCCCCGAGGTTCTTTTTTTTTTTTTTTTTTTTTGATTGTGATTAAATGATTACATAATTTCAAAGTCACAAGTTCATTCTAACTTCCCTGGAGCAAATTGTCTACCACAGTCTGTAATATATAACAGTGTTCACATGTTATATACCATATTTGTGATCAGCAGCATGAGGATATTTAGTAGTGGTTCAACCAGATGAGCGGGAGTTCTTTGTTTCTTAAGTCCTGTTAGTTTTGTCGTATCACCTAACCTTTTGGATTTAGCATCCACTTATGAGGGAGACCATGTACCGTTTGTCTCTTCGTTCTTGGCTTACCTCGCTCAACATGATTCCTTCTAGCTCCATCCATTTCCCTGCAAATGCCATTATTTTGTCATTTCTAATGGCTGCATAATATTCCATTGTGTATAGATACCACAATTTTTGGATCCATTCATCTGTGGTGGGGCACCTAGGTTGTTTCCATATCCTAGCTATTGCGAACAGTGCTGCAATAAACATGGAGGTGCACGTGTCCTTGTATCTAAAAACATTTTTTAAAAGAGAATTGTTACTGTTTTTCAGTTTATATTAACTATTTCAAAATTTTTTCCTTTGGTTTACCTGTGCTTATTAGTGTATATGAAATTTATAAATAGAAATTTATTATTTCATTTATTTATCTATTTTTTAATTGGTGCCGGTCCTGGGGCTTGAACTCAGGGCTTAGGTGCTATCACTAAGCTTTTATGCTTAAAGCTAGCACTATACCAGAGCCACAGTTCTGCTTCCAGCATTTTGGTGATTAATTGGAGATTAGAGTTTCACAGACAATTTACTTCCTAGGTTGGCTTTGAACCACACAGATCTCTTTCTCCTGAGTAGCTAGGATTACAGGTGTTGGCAGTTAGTACCTAGAAGAAATTTATTTCTATTTTTCATTTTTTTCCCAATCCTAGGGCTTGAAGTCAGGCCCTAGGCACTGTCCTGAGCTTCTTTTGCTCAAGGCTAGCACTCTATCACTTGAGCACAGCACTCCTTCTGGCTTTGTTGATTTATGTGGTACTGAGGAATCAAACCTAGGACTTCATGCATGCTAGGCAAGAACTCTACTAAGCCACATTCCTAGCCCTATTTTTATTTTTTAATCTATGAAATACTCTAAAGTATCTTTTGATGCCATTTTGAAAGACTAACTGTAAAGCCAACTTTTCATTGGCTTTGAAGGGATTTATCAAACTAATAAGATACAAAATGAGGATTGCGAAGAGGACTACATGAAAGAACTGTATCTTTATTCCTTTTCATATAAGAGTAAAGTTGATATTTGTATTTTGTATAGAATGCCATAATACTTGTTTTCTTCGTATAGAATGTCCAACATTTCGGCCTGTTTCCTTGGATCTGCACAATCAAAAAATGTTTTGGAAGATATCAAATTGTGAGTAATTTATATGATTTCTGATCATACGGTCACGTGTCTATAAGGTATTAGAGAATTTTGTATGTGAAAAAATTTTCCTTAATGCATAGCGTAAAATGTTTATATTTGAAATGTACTTTCTTAATGGTGGTTTTTATAGCGTAGAAAATTTAAATATTTTAAACTTTAAAACATCTTGGGGCTGTAAAATTAGCATTGTAGTCATGGAATCTTCAAATTTTGCTAAGAAGAGAACTTGAAGAGTATTTACATACATAAGAAACTTTAAGTACAGAGACAAATAATTTGCCATTACTTGGAGAATTTGTAACTGATTGCAGAATGGATTCTGGATATCTTAGCTCATTAATCCTATCATGACACAATTCCTAAGAAAAATATCATCTCCTGTGAACACAAGATAGTTCTATATATTGATGTATGTAGATATGTATGTATATGTGAACATAATACATACAACCATTTACTGAGCTGTGAGAAATGCATACAAATGTGTAAATCAAATCCCTATCAAGATTATATTGCTCAGCTGGAAGTGTGGCTTAATAGTAGAGTGCTTGCCCTGTTATACATGAAGCTTTAGGTTTGATTACTTAGTACCATATGAATAGAAAAAGCCAGAAGTGGTACCGTGGCGTGGCTCAAGTGGTAGAGTGCTAGCCTTGAGCAAAAGAAACCCAGGGACAGTGCCCACGCCTTGAGTTCAAGGCCCAGGACTGGCAAAAAAAAAGAGATTATATTACTGTCACTCTACAAAGTTTCTTAATGTCTCTTTTATTATATTCCTTCCATCTTTTGTCCTGAGTCAAACCATCGCCCCATTTTTTTTTTTTTTTTTTACTATAGTTTTTATTTAGCTTTGTATGCTCTAGAATTTCATGTACAAGGGGCTAGGAAGGTGACTCAGTGGTAGAGCGCTTGCCTTGCAAGCATGAGGCCCTGGGTTCGATTCCTCAGCACCACATAAACATAAAAGAAAAAACCCGGAAGTGGCGCTGTGGCTCAAGTGGTAGAGCGCTAGCCCTGAGCTGAAGAGCTGAGGGACAGCGCCCAGGCCCAGAATTCAGACCCCATAACCGGACACACACACAAAAAAAGAATTTCATGTACTACTCTTTTATGTAAAAATTTTTCAGTCAACATAATGTTCTTGCAACTTTTACATGGTGTTTCATATATCACTGGTGTAGTTTTAAAATCTGAGTGATAATTTATTGTATGAATGTTGTATAGTATGGTTTTACATTTCTTTGCTGATATACATCTAGGTTATTTCTAGTTTTGCGGTACTCCCAGTAAGGTTGGTGTGAGGATTCCAGTAATCGTCTTTTTGTGAACATCTGTTTTGTTTTTTTTTTGACCATTTGCATCACCTTTGTTGACATATGATGTATTTTACAGAATGAAAATACCTAATTTAGTAGATGTTGATTTTTTTTTTAACCTATAAATCACGATCATAGTTTAGGGAATGAATATGTCCATCACTTTCAATGTTGCTTTTTGGGGGTTGGTACTAGGGCTTGAACTCAAGTCCTAGCTGCTGTCTTTTAGGTTTTTTTTTTTTGCCCTCAAGGCAAGCATTCTACCATTTGAGCCAAAGCTGCACTTCTGGCTTTTTTGGGTAATTTATTAGAGGTAAGATTCTGTGGATTTTCTGCCCCAGTTGGCTTTGAATCTTGATCTTCAGATCTCAGCCTCTTGAGTAGATAGTTAGATAGCTACTGGTCCCACTGGCAAATCAAACTTTCTTAATTCGATCCTATGCCACCATTAACTGTTGATTTACTTTCTGTCAGTATAAATTAGTTTGCATTTTATTTATTATGTGGTCATTTTTTGGTTTGGTTTAAGTACTGCAGCATAATTATTTTGAAATTCATTATGTTACTACATTTATTAATAACTCATTCTTTTTATTAGCAAGTAAATTTCATTATATGGCTATATTACAGTCTGTTTATTCATTTACTTGATGTTTATTTATATTTTGGGCTATTACAAATATAGCTACTGTGAACATTTTTACACAAGTCTTTGAATGGCAGACATTTCTTTCTCCCCTCCTTTCCTTCAGTCCCTCCTCCCTTCCACTCCCTTCTCTCCTGTCCTCCTCCCCTCCCCTCTCCTCTGTTTTTTGCCAATATTGAGGGTATGGACTCAGGACTCTTATGCTTGCTCAGATGCTCAGCTTTCACTCTGCCACTTGAGCCATGTATCCAACGTAGAGTTTTGAAGACAAACTGAGTTCAAATCTGGACAGTCTTACATTAAGATTATTTATAGTTTCCTATATAATTAGAATACTGTCTTAATTTCCTAAAGGCATATTTGTTTTGTACCTGCTTGATTGCTTCCCCACCCCCCCTTTTTCCCTATTATCTTTCTGTTTTTGTTTTTTGGTCAGTCATGGGACTTGAACTCTGGGCCTGGGCACTGTCCTTCAGGTCTTCAGCTCAAAACTAGCACTACCACTTTTCCAGTTTTCTGGTGGTTTATTGGAGATAAGAGTTTGATGGCTTTTCCTGCCTGGGCTGGCTTTGAACTGTGATCCTCAGACCTTTGCCCCCTGAGTAGTTAGGATTACAGGCATAAGCCACCGGCACCCAGCTTTTTCCCCATTTTTATTAATCTTTTCTTTCAGAACTAAGGGGTGGACTCAGGGATTCATGCATGCAAAGTACAAGTGTTGTACCACAGTGCAATGCCCTGTTTATATTATTATTTTTTTCCTATTTCTTTTTGTAAATTTGTTTGTCTTTACAGAGGCAAGTACCGGATTGTATATATAACTCCAGAATTCTGCTCAGGTAATTTGGACCTGCTTCGGCAACTTGAGGCTAAGATTGGTAAGTGATCAAATAAAACCTTCGTAAGTACTTACTGATTTATTTATTTATTTAGTTAGTTAGTTAGTTTCGATAGTCTTAGGACTTTAACTCAGGGCCTGGCTATTGCTCCTGAGCTTCTTTTGCTCAAATCTAGTGCTCTACCTCTTGAGCGACATCTCTACTTCTGCCTTTTTTGGCAGTTTATTGGAGATAAATTACCTGAGCTGGCTCAGAACTGTGATCCTCAGATAAGGTAGCTAGGCTTACAGGTATGAGTTTGAATTTTTGTTATTTTAAACCTGTGGAAGGATGCTTTGTTTTTTGTTTTTTGTTTTTATTGTGGGGAGGATTTTATTGATGTTTGAACTCAGAACACTTTAGCTTTGCTCTAAACATTTTTGCCTTAGTTATTTTTTGGATAAGATTTTAAATTTTTGTCAAGGCAACCTTGGCTCACAGTTTTCCAGCTCATTTTTTGTAGTTAAGATTGCAGTACATATCACTGATCTCATCTCTACTTTTGCCAGGGGTTAGTTTTCAACTGCCATCTTTTTCAACGTGGCCTCCTTAGATTATAGGTGTGCATTACCGTGCACAGTCCTAGATTTCACTTGTATTAAAGTTTATTTTAAATACTATCTTCCCGGGGGCTGGGAAGGTTGCTCAGTGGTAGAGTGCTTGCCTTGCATGAATGAGGCCCTGGGTTTGATTCCTCAGCATCACATAAGCAGAAAAAGCCAGAAGTGGTTCTGTGGCTCAAGTGGTAGAGCACTTGCCTTGAGCTAAAGAGCTGAGGGATAGCGCCCAGGCCCAGAGTTCAGGCCCCACGACCGGACCCCCCCAAAAAAACCATATATATATGTATATATATATATATACATATATATATGTATATGTATATATATATATGCATATATATGTATACATATATATATATACATATGTATATGTATATATACATATACATATATATATGTATACATATATATATACATATATATATATGTATACATATATATATATATTATCTTCAGGAAGTCTCTGTCTCTCCAACTTGGTATTTCTTCTGTTTTATCTCATCCTAAAATTCATTTTGCCATAGAAATTGTTCTTCTGTATTGTTGTCTCTTTATGTACCTATTTTCTTTGCATAACCAATAAACCATTTTGAGGGAAAAATTATATTATTTATTTAAATTTCTGTAGTGCAGTGTTTGGAATATACATTTCCACACGTATTTTATATATTGAATTTTATATTTTACAAAATTCATATTGTACAAAATTGTGTTACCGTTCATATTTTTAATATTACATCAGCATAGTAGTAGTTCTTTATCTTTGTTCATGAATGTCACACCTCAAGCTTTAGGAAACATGTAGTGAAACAGCTTCCCACCTTGAACATTCAGTTGTAACAGGCCTGTGAGGCCGAACATCTATAGCTTTTCATAGGAAACCATGCTACCTTTTATTACACGTATGACTGATTACAAGTAAAAAAAGGAAAAACAAATCAACAAAAACCCTAAACCTATATTAGAGGTTTTTTTTTTATCAGAAAATGTAAATATAGAAATAATCAAAAGCTGACATCACTTCTGTTTTGTACTGTACATTTCTCCTTCATTGTTTTCTTCTCTGTGGTCATATTCCACTATATGACAGTTGCATTCAAAGCTTTTATTGCAAATGCTTACTTACTTGACTGGTGTTCTACTACTTGAGCTATTTGTATCCAGACTAACATTTTGCTGGTTGTTTTAAAAATGACTTTTTAGCTTATACTACTTTGAATCTTGATCCTTAGATCTCACCTTCTTGGATAGCTAAACGCATGAATGAACCATCAACACCCAATTTGTTACTTTTTTTGTATCAGGCTTTATTTTCTTAGACAAATGAATGATCTCATTTATTTTTGATGTTATAAGAAATGTTAGGGGCTGGGAAGGTGGCTCAGTGGTAGAGCGCTTGCCTTGCATGCATAAGGCCTTGGGTTCGATTCCTCAGCACCAGATAAGGGAAAAGAAAAAAGCCGGAAGTGGTGTTGTGGCTCAAGTGGTAGAGTGCTAGCCTTGAGCTGAAGAGCTGAGGGACAGCGCCCAGGCCCAGAGTTCAGGCCCCATGACCAGACCCCCCCCCCCCCAAAAAAAAAAAATGTTAGGTGCGATAGACGAATACAAACATTTTTAAAACTGAGAAATGAAGAAAATTACTTTTGTCTTAGATATTAAACCTACTTTGTACATAAAAATATTAATTTTTCTCATCCCATTTTACACTAGGGTTGTGTGGTTGTCAGTTCTGTCTTCTAATACTATTATTGCAGAGGAACTTTCTGAACTTGATAAGATCAGTCTTAAAAAGTGATGTATTTAATCTCAGGAATGTACTCACTCTTTTTTTTTTGTTTGTTTGTTTCTCTTTTGTGCCAGTCCTGGGGCTTGAACTCAGGGCCTGGGCACTGTCCCTGAGCTTCTTTTGCTCAAGGCTGGTACTCTACCACTTGAGCCACAACGCTACTTCCTGTTTTTCCTGTGTATGTGACACTCTACTACTAAGCCATATTTCTAGTCCAGAATGTGCTAACTTCTGTTGCTTGATAGTCCATCTATGAGATAAAATTAAACATACTGCCAAAGAGAACAATTCTTTTTTTTTTCCTTTTTGTGGTGGGGCCCCTAAGTCTTGTGGCTAGGCTTTTTTTGCCCAAGGCCAGTGCTCTATCACTTGAACACAGCTACACTTGTGGCATTTTGCCACAAGATAAGAGTCCTGTATACTTTTCTGCCTGGGCTGCCTTCCAATGGCCATCCTTAGACTCAGCTTCCTGAGTAGTTAGGATTATAGATGTGAGCTATTGGTGCCCAATAGTCTCTTAAAGAGAGACTTTGTTGTAGGTGGTTCATAAGTGATATTTTGGAGAACAATTGGATAGTAATGAATTTTACTTTTCTAAGGAATAATGATGAAAACTGAAATAGATACATGATATTTAAGTTTATATACATATATATATATATTTAAATCTTAATGCCTTTATCCATTTATCTTCCCTACTCATCTTTTTAGTAACAACTTTTGGTGTTACTTGGTGTTGTGCTTATATTTTCACATGAACCAAATACTTTGATTTGGCTATTTTCCGTTTCTAAAGATTTATGTCATCTAAATCGAGAAGACAGTGTTGATTTAGGTGACCATTTTATCTTTTGGATTTTTTTTGTGTTTTTATGTGTATGTGTTTACTTTTGTAGGTATCTCGCTTATTGCTGTGGATGAGGCTCACTGTATTTCTGAGTGGGGGCATGAATTTAGAAGTTCTTTCAGGTCATTGGGCTCCCTGAAGGCAGCACTCCCATTGGTAAGTAAGCTTTCCCAAGTAAGCAAAACATCAAGAACTTGGACCTGATCAAAAATGGTAGATAGATTTTATAAACAGGGAGCCATGTTTTTAATTCTAATGAGGGCTTCTTTGAAGGTTGACATGAAATTTATTGAGGCATTCTTCTGAACAGGCTTGGCAACATCTTTCTGTTAAGTTGAGGTAATATAGGCACATCAGACCCTGAGGGGAATGAAACTTCATATATGATACTATTAAACTATATATGCTGTGTTTTTCTCATATACATACATACCCATGACAGTTGGAGGCTATGAACCACTATAAAACTAATAATAACTTACAACTGCTGTAGCTTGACTGCTGATCTGATAACCCAGATCACAAAGTGACTAACTGGTGGGTAGCACCTATAGTGTTGTTATGCTGGAGAAAGGGATTATTCGCTTTCTGGAGAGAATAGAGTGACTGTACAGATAGCAGAACAGCACAAGATTTCCTCACTTTACTCAGCATGCTGTTAAATTTAAAAATTATGTATTGTTTATTTCTGTAATTTTCCACTTAATACGTTCGCACTGTGGCTGACAATAGGCAACTGAAACTACAGAAAACCAAACTGCCCATAGGGAGAGGTAAGGGGAAGGCTAGTGTATTATTTCTTTGTCATATGTTTCTTTCCTTCTTCTCATAAATACTCCTTTAAAAATGTCAAGTTATGCTTAGAACTTAATGTGGTGGAGAACTCACCTAGCAAGTGCAAGGCTCTGAGTAAAAATCTTATTGTGAAAATTGACAACAACAAAAGCAAAGTTAATTATAGATTCTTTGGGCTGTGAGTCATAGTTAGTATACGGTTGCTTCTGAAGCATGTTTAGTCCCATGCCTCCTCTGTGATGTTTTCATCCCTCTGTGCTTTTACTTTGGGACATGGTAAAGGGTGCTGCCTCTTCTTACATTATACTGAATGATGTATTCTAATGGAAATTTGTATTCTAATGCAATTTTCCTACAATGCTAATTCCAGTTTGTTTCCCAATTTTAATGAGTAACTTTTTTAAAATTTTGGCCAGACTTAGGACTTGAACTCAGGGTTTGGGTACTGTTTGAGTGTCCCCCCCCCCCCCCTTAAGGCAAGCACTATACACTTGAGTGACAGCTCCACTTCTGGCTTCTTGGGGGTTAATTGGAGATAAGAATCTAACAGACTTTCCTGCTTAGTTTGGCTCAGATCTCATCCTCTTGAGTAGCTAGGATTAAAGGTATGAGTGACTGATGCCCAGTAAGAGTAACATTTTTACATGAATGAATACCAGAAATGATATATTTTTCACATATTGCTTAAAAACTCAAGATTGACAACATTTTTTATTTTGAAAAAATTAGAGATTCATAAAAAGTTGTTTGAAAAAAATACACTTTTTTCTACTGTCAGTTCTTGAATGTCTATACTATAATATCAAAAGTAGGAATGTGACATTTGTCCAATATTCCTGGATTATTCATATTTCAGTGTTTTCAAAGCACTTATTTCCATGTATGTGTATAATTCAGTACAGTCTTAGTTCATATAGATTTGTGTAACTGTTAGTATTGCAACCAAGACCAATTTCTACAAGGTTTCTTGGGGCTCCTCTTTTAGCCACACTACAGTTTTTCCCACCCCCAACCTTTGCACCTGATAATGCCCAGTCTTGTCTCCAGTGATGTCATTTTGTTATTTCAGCAATATTATATAAGTGGGATATACGATTTACTACCTTTGGAAGCTTATTGACTTAGCATTAAGCATTAATTCCTTGAATACCATCCAAATTATCACATAGTTAAAAAAATTGTTTCCTTTTGTTGCTGTATTACTATTCCACAATGTTGCTATACCAAAGTTTTTAACCATTCACCTGCTGAAGGACTTTTGGGTTACTTTTATTTTTTTTGTCAGTGGCGGGCCTGAACTCTGGGCCTGGGCGCTGTCCCTCAGTTCTTCAGCTCAAGGCTGGAGCTCTGCCCCTTGAACCACAGTGTCGCTTCTGGCTTTTTCTGCTTATGCTGTGCTGAGGAATCGAACCCAGGGTCTCATGCATGCAAGGCAAGCACTTCACCACCAAGCCGCCTTCCCAGCCCACTTTTGGGTTATTTTTAAGTGTGGGTTTTACTGTGATTGTTTGTATATACCTCATTTGTTAAGTAAACTGAACATTTTTCAGGGAAGTATCATGTGCAAACCAGAGCAATTTAAATAATTTGTAAATGAATTGCACTGATCTGAACTGTTCATATTAAGAGAACTAACATCTCTAAAAGAAAAGTTGGGAGCTTCACATAGTACACTGGAAGATACTCTGCTCATTTGTAAAGCAAGTGATTTGAAAAATGCGTGAAATGTAGTTTCTAGTTTTAGGTTACCCATGGTCCATCTGGCATATGGAGTGGTACAAATAAAACAGAAGGATTAATAGTGTTCACAGTGCATGTAGTGCAGACAGGATTTCCATGGTGTAAATCACTAGCCCATGCTCTGGAGGATTGATTTCCATTAATTTAGAATGGTTTAAAATAAGTTTTTGGAAACTAGGAAGATTGGTTTTTCTAATCCTTTCCTAGGCTTTTGATTTTAGAAGGATT
This sequence comes from Dipodomys spectabilis, assembly GCF_019054845.1. Taxonomy (NCBI): domain Eukaryota; kingdom Metazoa; phylum Chordata; class Mammalia; order Rodentia; family Heteromyidae; genus Dipodomys; species Dipodomys spectabilis. The sequence goes on along the minus strand of NW_024870686.1, from coordinate 6,300,470 downwards.
GTATTAAAGGAGTTTTAAATATCTTCTTTTGTTCTTAAACACTTCTAAAATGGAATAAAGTCTTTTGTTATATCTGACTATGGATGTCATTGGATCTTTTTCATTTCTTGGGATGATTAAATATAGCTTGTTCCTTCTGTTGATCCTCTAGGGCAGAGTGTTTGTGGTGCAGTGATGGAGGAAACACATGCACACTCCCTCCCTCCCTCCCTCCCTTCTACACACACACACACACACACACACACACACACACACACACACACACACACACACACACACACGCACACTCCCTCCCTCCCTCCCTTCTACACACACACACACACACACACACACACACACACACACACACACACACACACACACACACACACACACACACACACGTTGCGCTGAAGAATCCTCTGTTGGCTAAGTGATGAGAAATGCCACCTAGTGGTTGTAGGACTATCATTTTTTTCTCACTGTTTTGGTGTAGTGGCTCTAATTCCAGTTACATTATTATGGACAGCTATTGTAAACCTAGAGGCAATTCATCATATTCAAACAGGAGAAACTGTGAGGTCCAAGAAAAATGGTTTTTGCTATTGCTTTCTCCCTACCCATTTAGAAAGAGGGAATCAATGCATAAATTATGTGTATTATAGAGAAAAGAGAGGAAGCAGCATGTCCTAAATTTTGCAGCAGATGGAATAGTTGTTCTCTCAACCTTTAAGTGTGTACTACTAAAACATAGGATTAAGATCAACCTTAATTTTGCACACTCAAAATATTCATATCTTATACAAAAATTGGCTCCTATTATCAAAGAAATGTAGGCTTGCAACTAGATGGTAGTGTAATTTAACATCCAACCAGTTACTAAACAGTTTAGACTACTAGTAATTATGCTGTGATTGATTACAAGTGGTCAGAGCATGACGGATATGCATATGTATAGATAGTCATCCTTCACATAATCTGCCTATGTTATTTTAAGCTTCATTCCTATCTCTAAATTTCTTTTTTGTGCATGTCCTAAAGTTTGAACATAAGGACTGGGTACTTTCCCTGGGTTTTTTTTGCTCAAGGTTAGCACTCTACCACTTGAGCCCAGAACTCTCCTTCCTGCTTTCTCTTTGTGTAGTTTATTGAGACAGGAGTCTCATGGACTTTTTTACCCTGGCTGGCTTTGAACTGTGATCCTCCGATCTCAGCCTCCTGAGCAGCTAGGATTATAGGTGTAAGCCAATGGTGTCTAGCTCCTTGTTTCTAAATTTTTGTTATACCACAAAGTTTAAAAGATAGGCTTAATTTATTTTTGAAGTGAACATTTATTGTTTCTGTAAGTATTCCATTTCTTTATTCTGTCTTTTAGTGTCAGGAGCAACATTCTTTTTTTTGTTTTTCCTTTTTTTGAAGCTTGCTTAGAACATCCATCTAGTCCTTCTGGCCCAACCTTCTATGTGCTGGGATTATAGATGTGTCCCACATGCTTGTGATTTTCTAGAATGTTGTATATGCAAAAGAATGAATTAAATGTGATTTTCACTGGCAATTTACCATTGAAGTGGGGAATTTCTAAGCAAAATGAAAAATTTTAATTCAAGGGACCTAACAAATCATGTAGCGCAGACCACCACATTTTTACCAAAGTTATTGACAAATCTGAGTAGTGCCTATGTCTCAGAACTTTTTGTACTGTCTTTTAAGTAGTTCCAGCAGCAATTTTAATTATTAATGTTAGTATTAATTGTTAACACTGTTACTGTTTCAATTAGTAATAATTAAAACTGAGTGCTTACTATATGCTACACATTATATTCAGCACATTTCCTATATTGATGCTTTGTCTCATTTAATCTTTCCAGTGACTTTCTTAGATTGATGCTGTTATTACAGCCAATTTATAGAGGAGGAAATGGCAGCTTAGAGAGTTAAACAGCTCTTTTCTTCATCTAGTAAGTGGTAAAGGCAAGATTTGAAGTGATCTGACTCAAGTTAATTTGTTTCAGTATTGTGTTACTTTTTTGAAAAATAGTATTGTAAAAATGAATTTTCTTACAGACTTAACACATCTGTGTATGTATACAATGTGTCTTGACCAGTCTCTCCTTCCATCATTCTCCCATCAGCTCTTTGGTCCTATCCCCATCGATCTTCTAATTTTTTTTTTTACTGTGTACATTAAGTATTATGACTGTGTTTGTACACCATTACTCTCCATTATCCATTCCCCTACCCTTAAGTCCCATCTCATATAGGTAAGACATGTCTCAACTTTCTTGTGTTCATTTTGTTAAACTGTCTGTTAATTATTCACAAGAGTTCACCATTCACCATGGAAATGCAACCTTGAATATACCAAACTTTAGTTAGTTTGTGTATATGTACATATGTTATTGTATATGTATTTTTTGTAAAAATCATTTGTAGGTAGTCGTTTGAAGGAGTTTCCATTTAACAAAGCTTATGAATACAATATCAGTGCCACCCCTTTCAACATTCTCACCTGTCTCTCCCATACCCACCCCCTTCCCTTATTCATCTTAATTTTGAAGGATATATATTGGATTCTTGACTGCATATTTCCCCTCTTCATTTGTTTATGTTTTTATATATGTTTATATTTTAAGCCTTAATTCTCCATGCCAGAAAACATGCACCCCTTCTCTCTGAGTTTGCTTTATTTCTCTCAATAGTTACTAAGAATTTTTATATCAGTTTGATTTGAGAGTTTCTGTTATTAATATGAAGTATCTTTCACTCTTCTAATTTTGATTTATAATATGTTTTCCTATATCTGAGCATAACTACTCCTGCCTACTTTTGGGATATGTATCCTTAGAAAATGCTTCTTCATTCTTTTACCCCAAAGTGGTATTTGTTTTTTTTTGTATTCAACAAAAAGTTACATCTTGCCTTTTTGTTGTTGGTTGTGGGGCTTGAACTCAGTGCCTAGGTGCTGTCCCTGAGCTTTTTTTTTTCTTTTTATTCAAGGTTAACGCTCTACCACTTTGAGCCATAGCGCCACCGGTTCTCTGGTGGTTAATTACAGATAAGAATCCCATGGACTTTTCTGACTGGCTGGCTTCCAACTGTGATCCTCAGATCTCAGCCTCCTGAATAGCCAGGATTATAGGCGTGAGTTACTGGGCCCAGCTGGGTCTTGCCTTTTTATCCAGCTTGCCATTCTATCTTTTGAATAGAGAACAGAGTCCCATTGATATTATGTTTCAGAATTGAGAGATAGGTAGTATTTCCTACTATTTCTACCCACAATTTTAATTTCATATTTCTTCCTGTTCCTATCTAGTCATCTAGATGAATATGTTTTCTCCACTTTTTCATTCTTATTGTGATCTTTTGTGAATCTTTTTTGAGTTTCTTCTGTTTTAGTTTTTATTATGGAATATTTTTATTTGCTCGTCAGTTAGGAATGAAAGCTTCACAGGATAGTATTCTGGGTTGGCAATCATTTACTTTTAGTTTATGAAATATATCATTTGAAGTCCTTCTTGTTTGCATGGTTTCTGTTGAGAAATCTACTGTTATTCTTCTCTCTTTTGCAAATTTTAGTATTCTTTATTTGTTCTCTGTGTTTGACTTCTTAAATATAATATGTTTGGATAGGTTCTTTTCTGGTCTGGTCTACTGGGTTTTTTAAAAGCTGCTTAAACCTGGCTGGACTTTTTCTTTCTCTTTTACTCTGTCAAATATATTTCCAGTGCCTTTGGCATCTTTTGTTTTCTTTCCTGAAATGATGTAAATTTGATCTTTTAATGGAACTTTTGCATATTATCATATTTTTTCCCTTTGATTTCTACTATGTTCTGACTTCCATATCTTCTACTCTTTTGGAAAGGATTTGTGCTTTATTTGTCATCTTTGGCCTTCAGTTTGTTTATTGTTCAAGTTTTCTATTTCTTTACTGAAATCCTTTTTCATTTCATTTCTTCATTTTCTTTTGTAATGAGTACATTTCTTTTTGGATAGTGTCATTCCCTTCTGTGTTCTCTCTCAGATTTTCCCTCCTGTCCCTACTCACAAGTTGTATAGTACAGTTCATTTTCAGCATAGTGGCTAGTGGGTACCGCTGCTGCATTTGTTTCTTTTTTAATATCTTGTATTGACTAACTTATTTCATTAATTTATCTGTGCCTCCTTTGGTTTCTTAGATGTTTAGCTGTATTCTTTTTGTGCTCATTCAACTATTTTGTATTCACTTGGGATTCATTCAGTGTTTTATCTCTGTTCTTGTTGATTTATTTCTTTATTTCTTAATGTATTTTTCTTTATTTCTTTGTGTATTTTTCTGTTTGTGTAGTTGCTTGTAAAGGTCCTCATTCATTTCATAGAATATATATTCTTAGCAACAGTCTTTTGAGCTCAGTTGATATAATATCCTCTACTTTGCTGTCATTCTTGACCTTTGCTGTATGATGGTTATTATCTAGAGTAGTTGTTTTCCCTACTTTCTCACATTTTCTGTATTTTTTTGTTGGGTTTTACTTAGTTGATGACTATTTGTCAATTGGCTTTTTAGTTGTCTGATGTATTCAATGATTTATTCTTTATATTCAAACTGAACCAGTTGTTAGTTGCTTTGTGTTACCTGTATTTGGTGCTGGCTGTCATACTCATTACTTCAGACATACTAGTCATGTACTCTGCCACTAAGCTAAATCCTTAGCCCCTTATCTGTGCTTTTTTTCATTTAATTTTTTAAAATTGTTATTATAAAGGTGATGCCTAAAGAGGTTATAGTTGAATAAGTCAGATAAAAAGTTCATTTCTATTTGGACAGTGTCAACCCTTCCCTTGTTCTCTACCAATTTTTTCTACCCCCCAAGCGATATATTTCATTTTTAACATTGTGTCTGCAGTGTCACTTATTTGTTCATGCTTTGTCCTCAATTTCTGTGCTTCCTCCTCCCAACGAGAGACAAATAAACAAAGAAGACTAAAAGAAAAGAAAACAAAAATAGCAGCAAAGAAGAAAACTTCATTTCCATTCCTGGATATCTTTTGTATGTGTCACTAAAAGTTAGATTTATTTTTCTAAGTTTCACAAAAATCAATCCGTGTTTGCACAGTACTTACCATTTTGTCTAAACATAAATTTTCTTTCTTTTTCTTTTTTGGTTGGTCATGGGTCTTGACCTAATTCAGGGCCTGGGCACTGTCCCTGAACTTTTTCACTCAAGGATAGCACTCTACCACTTTGAGCCACAGTGCCACTTCTGGTATTTTGATAGTTAATTAGAGACAAGAGTCTCACAAACTTTCCTTGCTGGGTTGGCTTTGAACTACGATCCTCAGATCTAAGCTTCTTGGCTAGCTAGGATTACAGGTGTGAGACATTTTCACCCAGCTAAATATGTTTTTATTGTAGGAATTTTTATTACATTCTTTAATTGTGTATATTATTGGTAGAAAATTACATGTTTTATTATAATATATTCATACATGTAATATATTTTTATCACACTTAACATACCCTCCCTGTCCCCACTAATTGTATCTTGTTATAATTTTTTGGAAGAAGCACTATAATTGCTTCTTTACAAATTGCCAATTGCACATAAATTTTCACCTACATATAATTGCTTAAGCTTGTTTATGAGGTATGTATATCTGAACAATTTTATGAATATATTCTAGCATCTAATGGGCCAGAAAGTATTCGTATGTGTGTGTGTGTGTGTGAGAGAGAGAGAGAGAAAGAGGGGGGGGGGAAGAAGAAGGGAGGGAGGAGAAGAGAGGAGAGGAGAGGAGAGGAGAAAGATGGCACTAGGACTTGAACTCAGAGCCTCAGGATTGCTCAGTTTGCATTCTCCGCTGATGTTCTAACCATTTTCTATGCCTCCTGCTCTGCTCTTTCCTTGTTGCTTTGGAATTAGAGTTTTGCAGACTTTTCTTAATGGCCTTTGGACCACATATTTAGGATCTCAGCCTGAGTAAGATTACAGATAAGAGTCACCAGCCTCTAGCTCCAACAGTTTTGTTTTTGTTTTTGTTTTTTTGTTAGGTCTAGGGCTTGAACTCTGAGCCTAGGTGCTGTCCCTGAGTCTTTTTATGCTCAAGGCTAGCACTCTACCACTTGAGCCATAGTACCACTTCTAGCTTTTTCTGAGAAGTTTATTGGTGATAAGGGTCTCACGGACTTTTCTGCCTGAGCTGGCTTTGAACCATGATCCTCAGATCTTATCCTCCCGAGTAGCTAGGTAAGCCACCAGTGCCTGATTTTCCAGTAGTTATTTTAAAAAAAATTGTGTTCTTGGCATTGGAACAGCTCATGATTAAAGATTAACTTGAAGATTACTAATGACTTAATTTTAACATTGTTACTCCATTTTTTTGATTATGAACTGTTAGCATAGTTAAGTACAACTCCTTATAATAAGGACTAAAATGTGAAATTTAGTTCTATAGAAGGCATCTTATTGAATTTCTGTAATACTTTATGATCTTTTTTCTGCTATGTCCTTTGGCTGCATATCTAGTTAATGTCTTTGCTAGTCTGAAACGAGAATCTAAATTTATTGCTTAAGGAATTAACTAATATTACCTGTTATTTATATATAATTGTACATAGAATGCTAGTGATTAATAAAACTGTATCTAGGTAATTAGGATCTTTGCTTAAAGATCTGAAAACCCAGAAGCCAAAATAATAACACACACATATACACAGAAAAAAAAAAGATAAGGTTTTTTTTTGTTAGATTTTCAGTGAATTGAAATTTGTAACTTCGGAATTAGAGAGTATTAAAAATCATATATAATATATCCCGTGTTTATATCAGCATTCTTGCACATGTAATTTTAAAGTAAACTATGTAGCTAGTAAGTAGGCTTAATTTAGTTAGGACAAGATAACTGACATGGGAGACTTCATATATTTAGTTTCTTTTATTCTTTTATTTTTTCCCAGTCCTGGGGTTTTAACTCTGGCCTGGGTTCTCTATGTTCAAGGCTAATGCTTTACTACTTGAGCCACAGTGCTATTTCTGGTTATTTCTGAATAGTTTATTGGAGACATAAGTCTCTTGGACCTTCTTGCTTGGTCTGGCTTTGAATTGTGATTCTCAGATCTCTATCACCACAAAGAAAAAAGAGTTTTAAAGTTTTTATTTTTGATATGGAACCTCCTTTAGTTTTAACAGTCTCTTTGTTAAAAATTAATTTTATTTCATTTAGGTTCCAGTAGTTGCACTCACAGCTACTGCCAGTTCTTCAATTCGAGAAGATATAGTACGTTGTTTAAACCTGAAAAACCCACGGATTACTTGTACTGGTTTTGATCGACCAAATCTGTATTTAGAAGTGGGACGAAAAACAGGGAATATCCTTCAGGATTTGAAGCCATTTCTTGTAAAAAAGACAAGGTAAGGATTTCATGGTTGATAGATTTTGGTAACTTTTCTTTTTTAAGAACTACATTATTTTTTGGTTTTTCCTTTATACATGTTGAATGTATTTTAAATTTTATCTTTGGTTTCAGGCAAGATGATTAATTCAGTGACTGAGCAAAGTGTGTTATTAGATGATTAATTCAGTGACTAAGGAAAAAGTTTTTTTTTTTTTTTTTTTTTTTTTGTCGGTTCTGGGGTTTGAACTCTGGGCCTGGGCGCTATCCCTGAGCTCTTCAGCTCAAGGCTAGCACTCTACCACTGAGCCACAGTGTCACTTCCAGTTTTCTGGTGGTTTATTAGGGATAAGAGTCTCACAGACTTTCCTGCCTGGGCTGGCTTTGAACCGTGATCCTCAGATCTCAGTCTCCTGATTAGCTAGGATTACAGGTGTAAGCCACTGGTGCCCAGTGAAAAAGCCTATTTTTGAAGCACATTCTGTGTTGTTGCTTAAATATGTACCAGCTGTAAGCTGTGGTTCATTGGTAAATTGTCAGCTTAGAAAGCACAAGGCCCTTAAAGCTCAGTACTGGAAAATAATAATATTAATAATTTCAGCCTTTCATTTGAGTTCTGTTTTACTAATTATACTACTACCTTCAATTTTAGGTTTCAAAAAGGTCATCCCTGGGCTTGTCGTGTGGCCAAAGTGATAAAACAACAAGACACACTTGAAGTCCTTAATTCAAATCCCAGTGCTTCCAAAAAATAAACCCTTAAAGTCATTCTATAAACATATTGGAGCTTTTCATGTCCCAAGGACTGTCCTATGCATTTAATTACAACTAAACTATTTAAATCCTTGTAACTCTTAGGTATTATTTTCATTTTACTGTTGAAGGAACTGTTACTAGAACTTTGCGGGTTTTTTATTTTTGGTCAGTAGTAGGGCTTGAACTCTGGGCCTGGGTGCTATCCCTGAGCTCTTCAGCTTAAGACAAGTGCTCTATCACTTGAGACACAGTGCCACTTCCAGTTTTCTGGTGATTTATTGGAGATAAGAGTCTCAAGGACTTTCCAGCTGGCTTTGAATAGATCCTTAGATCTCCACTTCCTGAATAGCAAGGATTATAGGCTGAGCCACCAGTGCTGGGCTGAACTTTTTTTGTTGAATGAATTTTTTATGTATGCTAGTAATTAGAAAAAAGAAACTCAACTTTATGCTTATAGAGCAGGTAAGTAAGAACTTTACTAAGTATTTCTTTGTCTGATAAGCATAAAGCTTAGAGTTTCACTTTCTGAAATGTGTTCTTTAGTTTTCATGTTAAAATGTTTTTCCTTCCAATATAAATGTAAAAATTCCTTGGCAAACAATTTTGAGATCATCATTAGTGTTTTACTCATCTAGAAAGGTATAAAATTAAGAAAAGATGAATCCTAGGTTAAAGGAAGCCCTTAATAAATGTAAATGTAGGACTTCTTCTAACTTAGTTGTAATATAATCAGAAAAACAAGTGTGTAATGAATATATACTTAATGGTCTAGCTCTTCTAGTGGCCTTTATTCTTATTTTTTCTTGAGATAAGGCCTCATTTGTAGCCCAGGATGGCTTCAAATTCATTGTCTCCTTCAAAGGCCAGGGTTACATGTGTATGTCATTGCAATCAGATTAGTTTTTCACTCTTATATATATTCTTTCCTTGGATAATTTTATTTATGTATCTTTTGTTAGATTTGCAGGTATATTTTTAAGATTCCTAAAATTGGGATTGAATCAAAGGGCACATGAATTTAAAATTTATAATACCTTTTAATGGATCTAAATACAGAGTTTTTACATTCTGTCAGCATGAATGAATGTATTCACATAGACAGATATATTGAGATATTAAATAAATGTATGAAAACCATTGTTTATGTTTTTTGTAACTTAAGAACAATTTTCTGCAGTAGACATTCTAACAAATATTTTCTTTTTTTTTTTTTTTGGGTCCGGTCGTGGGGCCTGAACTCTGGGCCTGGGCACTGTCCCTCAGCTCTTCAGCTCAAGGCTAGCACTCTACCACTTGAGCCACAGCGCCACTTCCGGCTTTTTTCTTTTTTGCTTATGTGGTGCTGAGGAATCGAACCCAGGGCCTCAGGCATGCAAGGCAAGCGCTTTACCACTGAGCCATCTTCCCAGCCCCACAAATATTTTCTAGAATCATAATCTCAAGATTATTAGTAAGTACTTATATGAGCTATAAAAGTAAACTTAAAAGTAATAAGACATTTTTTGTTTTAGTAATTAGAAAAAAGAAACTCAACTTTATGCTTATAGAGCAGGTAAGTAAGAATATTTGAAACTAATTTTATGCAGATTCTTAGATAACTATTCACTTAATTCTTAGGAAGTCAAGACTAAATTTTAATCTAGTGTGTTAATTTCCAAAAAGTATTTATATCAATAGTTTTGTTTTAAAAATCAGATTTTCTCAAAAAAATCAAATTTTCTTATCAAATAAATTTGTTTTTATATTAATTTTAATTTGAACCAATACTGAGTTATTTGGTAACAAAATTCATTTCCTCATTTGATTCACTGTGTTTTAGATTTTCATGTAGTTAAAGTGTAGTTTCTTATATGTTTTATTCTTTTAGTCCTTAGAAAATAGAAAGGGAAATTAGTAGATAAAATCCAAAATGAAGCCCGGTGCCAGTGGCTCATACTTGTAATCCTAGCTACTCAAGAGGCTGAGATATGAGGATCGCGGTTCAAAGCCAGCCCAGGCAGGAAAGTCCGTGCGACTCTTATTTCCAATAAACCACTCAGAAAACCGGAAATGGCGCAGTGGCTCAAATGGTAGAGCACTAGCCTTGAGCTGAAGAGCTGGGAGACAGAGTTCAGTCCCAGAGTTCAATCCCTATGACCAACAAAAACAAAACAAAACAAAAAAACCCCAAAGTGAGTTAGATTTATGCCTGTAATCCTAGCTAGGTGGCAGGCTGAGAGCATGAGGATTGTGGTTAGGGGCTTATCTGAGTGAAAAGTTCATGAGACACACTTCTTAAAAATAAGCAGAACAGCTGGGTACCAGTAGCTCACATCAGTAATCCTAGTTGTTTATGAGGCCCAGATATTCAGGATTCTGGTTTGAAGCAAACCCAGGCAGAAAGTCTGTGAGACTGCATCTAAAATAACTGGCAAAAAAGCAGAGCTGGAGACGTGGCTGAAGTGATAGAGTGCCAGCCAAGCAAGCAAGCAAGCCACATAAGACATGGATAGAGCCATGCTTAACAAACCTGAAGTTCTTAATTCAAACTTTATATCTTCTCAGAAAACCAAACTGATCTAAAGCATATATATATATATATATATATATATATATATATATATATATATAATACATGTTTGTGTTTTGTTCTTTTTCCCCCCATAGTTCTGCCTGGGAATTTGAAGGTCCAACTATCATCTATTGTCCTTCCAGAAAAATGACAGAACAAATTACTGCTGAACTTAGAAAACTGAAGTTAGCCTGTGGAACATACCATGCAGGCATGGATTTCAAAACGAGGAAGGATATTCATCATAAGTTCATGAGAGATGAAATTCAGGTGCGAAGATCATCAAATATTTCTCAAATACTTAGTTACCAAATATTTATTGAGTAATATTTTTTTGTGTTGAATATAATGTGGTTCCTCCACTAAAGGAAATCTATATACTGTGGAAAATAACATGTATGAATACATGATTACAGACTAGTGTTGATGAATTACTATTGGTTTTGTATATAGAGAAACATTATTTCTGGTAAGGTACAGTTCATAATGGGAATGGTCTTTCCCGGCAAAGGTAGTTGAGTAGAGCCTGAACATGAGTTTGTTAAATTCACCTGGCCTCTAGGTGATGAGAACAAGAAAACTGGTTATGGAACTACAAGAAGGACCAGCAAATACAAAGACATTGTGCTATAGAGGTCCTTCTGGGCTCAGGTGATTGTAAGAGGTTGTAGTAATTAGAAGGAGAGAAATTGAAGAGTAAATGTAACACAAAATATGACTAACAAGACAGTGAGAAATTCCTATTAGAGACTTATAGGAAAAAAATTGAAAGGGGTGGTGGTTGACCAGGCTATTGGAAACTTCCCCTTCTTGCAGAGTTTCCCCCTTATTTCCACAGATAGGGACAGCTGTTTAGAAGCTTTATCCAAATTATTGTATCTTTTCACTATATTGTTTCAGTAACTTGAAAACTGTCAGTAAAACTTGTTAGTCATTACTGGTGAATTTTAATGATCAATCTTTATGCCAGTTTAACAGAGTAATGATTTCTTCTAAGTTATTACTAGTTATAGTATTCATTTAGATTAAAATATCTCTCTAAGCACTGAAAGAGTACAAATTAGATCCATATTTCTTTTGTTTGATTCATCTGATTTGCTAGCTTCATTATAGCTTTGATTGTTTTGAAATATGGCTTAAAAATCTGTTGCAAGAGCTTTCATTGTATCTTAATTTCTAGAAGGTACATATGTGTATATGCATATATAAGCACATAGATGTGCGCGCGCACACACACACACACACACACACACACACACACACACACACACATATACACATACTGTATATATCCCTTTCTATGGCAGAATGTCTCAAATTTTTGTCCACATAATGAAGATTAATAAATTAGTATGGATTGTTGTCCTCTACTATGGCATCAGGTGTTTTAACAGGTAATCCCTTATAGTTGTTTTTTGTTATAAATACTTTAGAGGCTGCACATTTTCTTTTCTTTTTTGGGGGGGGGTCCGGTTGTGGGGCCTGAACTCTGGGCCTGAGCGCTGTCCCTCAGCTCTTCAGCTCCAGGCTAGCACTCTACCACTTGAGCCACAGCTTCACTTCCAGCTTTTTTCTTTTTGTTTATGTGGTGCTAAGGAATCGAACCCAGGGCCTCAGGCATGCAAGGCAAGCGCTCTACCACTGATCCAACTTCCCAGCCCGAGGCTGCACATTTTCATTGATAGTCCTCAAACTCTCACAATTATGAAACTAAATCATCTATTGATACTAGAAGGCCTAGGATTACTTCCATTGACCATTTATTGAGTGACTACTGAATGCACAAATGTATGAAATTATTCATCTCCTGTCTTCTTATAATAGACATAGTTTTGGTGGATCTAAAAGTAGAATTGATGTGACCACTATAGCTCTTAATATCTTAGATTACTACAACCTATTTTTTTTTTTTTTTTTTTTTTGTGTGTGTGCCTTTACTGGGGCTTGAACTCAGGGCCTCAAGCTCTTGCTTGGGTTTTTTGCTTGAAACTGGTGGTCTACCATTTGAACCACACCTTACTTCTGGCTTTTTGCTGGTTAATTGAAGAGTCTCATGGACTTTCTTCTTCAAATCACTATTCTTTTATCACTCCCCTGAGTAGCTAGGATTACAGTTGGAGCCACCAGTGACAAGTTCTTTTGATGGTTAGAGTCTTGGTCCTTTCTGTTTTATAGTTTTTTTCTTTACTATCATTATAATGAAATCCAACCACATTTGGGTATAGGTATGCATTTTTTTTTTTCTGTGCTTACCCTTAATCTTGACTTAGTTTTGTGTCTTTGTATTTTTATTTGCTCTTTCAAGGTGATGTAAGTTTCTTTCCTAGATTAAGGTTAATGTTATAAATAGTTCATTTTATTTTATTTTATTTTTTATATCTAAAAGCGTATAGAGATATTTAGAGAATAGAGTTGGTAGATTGCTGATTTCATATGAAAATAATATGATTAAAATTAGAATTATTGTGCTGCTTATTAACCTTTTCTTTTGTATAGGGGATTTCTTTCATTTATACTAATCCCTTTTCATTCAGATTTAATAATTTTTAAATATAGCAAGTTGTCTAATCTTTGCCCTAATCATGTATTTACCATATTCATTCCTGCATTGATTTGTCTCTTACCCTTCCCATGATTTTCTTTCTTCTGCCTTCTTTTTCTTATATCTTTTTCTTTTTCTGTCTCCTTTTCCTTCTCCCAATCCATCTTTAGCACGTCTTTTTTTCAAAATAGCACTTGAATTTTTAGCAGTTACACATACAAATAGTTCTGTCATGTTTTCAAAGAAAACCATCAGCCCCTCATGCCTTCTTATTTCCCACTTTCAGATCTTTTTAGATGAATTTTCGGTTTTACTGCTGCATCTTGCCTTAGTTGCTTATACTGTGAATACTGAATTCTTTGCTTGTTAGTTTTCTGCGTATGTATTAATTTCTCACTCTGCTTCCCTCTCATATGCTTCCCACTTTCCTTCCTTTCCTTGTCCATGCATTTCAAAACCACTTTTCCTCCCAACTTTATATCATAATTCTGGTTAAATATTATACAATTACAATTTTTACTCAAAATGTTTATCTTTATTCCAAGTAGTATATTATGGTTATTTTTCATGGTTATCTTTTTGTATTCTAATTTTTCATAATTTGAAAGACACTGTTTAATTTCCTGTATTCTTATCACCAATTCTTTCTGCAGCTTTCCCCAATCAAGTGATTCTACCTGTCTATCTTCCTTTTTTTTTTTTTGGGTCCGGTCGTAGGGCCTGAACTCTGGGCCTGGACGCTGTCCCTCAGCTCTTCAGCTCAAGGCTAGCGCTCTACCACTTGAGCCACAGCACCACTTCTGGCTTTTTTTTCTTATGTAGTGCTGAGGAATTGAACCCAGGACCTCAGGCATGTAAAGCAAGCACTCTACCACTGAGCCAACTTCCCAGCCCCTATCTGTCTATCTTAATAAGTTCATATACATTTAGTATTCTATCAGTTTTAATATCCTAAAGATGCAAAGGTTAATGTATGTTCCTGCTGTCTTTACTGAGAAACTTCCATCTTAGGATAATTTAATAATAATATTCTTGAAACCAGGTAAGGGCATTTAGAACTTAGAATAATGCAAAAGTTTTATTGAATATAATAGATATTGTAAGAGCCTCTGTGTATCTTATATTCACAAGTGTTAGGGAGACCAATTTATTTGCTACTTCTTATAGAGGGTGAACAGAAATCTTTTAGTTTCTGGTCTTTAATCTGTAAACTAAGCAGATAGTCTTTCCAACTATAGGTGATTCATTGAAATATTAAATTTAGTTTTATTTCAGGGACTTTAATGAATGAATTCTGTTTTCGTAACAAGTTTAAGTACTGTTAAATATGTCAAATTGTACTGTTATTTATTCTCAGTGTGTTATAGCTACTATAGCTTTTGGACTGGGCATTAATAAGGCTGACATTCGCAGAGTCATTCATTATGGTGCTCCTAAGGAAATGGAATCCTATTACCAGGAAATTGGTAGAGCAGGCCGCGATGGACTTCAAAGTTCTTGTCACTTACTCTGGACTCCAGCAGACTTTAACGTAACTAGGTAAACTTTATTTAAGGTTATTACTTTTACCTTGCAGATTTCTTTCTGTCTTTCCAAGAAATACATGTAAAGCCCCTCCCCCAAACAGAACCAAACCACCAAAACCAAAAAGCAACAGAGACCATTTATGAACATTTGTAGTAAGTGTTGCTACATAGAAGAGATGACTTACCAGCCATGCCTCAGGTAGAGTAGGAAATTAATTAAGTCAGGGCTCTAATTAGACACATTTTTTTCTTCCCATCTTCTCATCTGTTTCAGTCATTGTTACTTTGTATAGCATTTATATTGCACTGTACTGATAGATTGCCATGAAAGTGTTAGTCTGTACTGTTTAAATCCAGGGAAACTATTATGTAACTATGAAATAAATATTTTCTTGGCCCTTAAATTCTATGAGATTATATTGGAAAGGCAAAGTTCATCTTGCATAAACCCAAGGATATTCAAATCATAATATAAAATGGTGCAATACTTATTTATAATCTATGTATATCCTCCCATATACTTGAAGTCATCTTGACCTTGTTATAATGCTTATTATAAAATAAATAGTATGTAAATAGTTGTTATATTGTATTTTTAGGGAATAATACAAGAAAAGAATTTCAATGTGTTCAGGGTATTAGATGCAACCATTGTATGCCAGGATTATCACTTTATCTCTTTATGTAATAAAGGGATTCTTAGGGGGGGAAAATCCTACAGAGTAACTATTGAGTGCTTCAAAATATGCTTCTTTGTCAGTGAACAAATTGAGGTATTCCATGGACATATTAATTCATTTTATTAAAATGATGAGTGAAAGTATCTAATATTGTTTTGCATACTCATTCATCGGTGTTTCCTTAGTCCAATATATTCTAAGAACTGTGTGATATGTTCGAAATTCAGTGACAAAAAGAGACAGGGTACATGTCTCAGTGTTACAGGATTTTGGAGTGTAATGGAAAGATGCATCTTAATTAGAAAATCATACATCTATGGATACATAGATTTTCTTTCCCTGTTCTCTTTTTCCATGTGAAAATTTCAAGAATCAAGAGCTTTTTTTTTTTTTTTTTAAAGGTGCCATTTAATAGGTTCTATGTGTTAAATACTATAAAAAAGAACATATATAATGGCACTTGCATTTGCAATTAAAAAGTCAGGGAAGGTTTCCTTGAAGAAGTGAATCCTTAGTTGGCCCCTAAGAAGAATAACGGCTAACTAGGTAAAAAGTTTACTATAAATTTTTAATTTCAAAATAGATTTTGCATTATAACATACAGCCAATAAGGCCATCATTTTATAGAGAACAATACTTTTGATACCAGTGTCTATATGAAGCCTTTTGTGAATTAATTTCAAATCATTGGGAAAGATTACAGCTGTGTATGTTACTATTAAAGTTGGAATATATTAAATATAAGTTGATTGCTACCAATTTTTGTGTGCATTGTGCTAAAGTTCCTGAAAATTTATAGATTGTGTTTTGTATCATAACTTTATAGGTTCATCATTAGATATAAATTTGGTTTATCTGGGAAGGTGGCTCAGTGGTAGAGTGCTTGCCTCGCATGCATGAGGCCCTGGATTCAATTCCTCAGCACCTCATAAGCAGAAAAGGCCAGATGTGGAGATGTGGCTCTAGTAGTAGAGTGCTAGTCTTGAGCTGAAGAGCTCAGGGACAGCACCCAGGCCCAGAGTTCAGGCCCAATGACCGACCAAAAAAGAAAAAAAGATATATTAAATGATTATCACATTGGATTTAATAGAAAATCAAAGCAGTTTACTCAGACAGTGGTGCCAGGAAATCCATACAGAATCTATGCTGGCTCTTTACACTTGAACCTGGAAGAAGAAGAAAGATGGTTAACCTAGGAACTGGTGCATACATGATGATTGGTCTATTTAATGACAGATATTTCTGATTAAGAGATCATTTGTGCATTTTGAGTTTCCAGAACTCCTTGAGAAGTGTGCACAAGTATTTTGAACAAAATGTTACACAGTCAAACTTTAATTAGTAAGCTCAATTTTGGTGAGGTACAGAATTTTCACCTACATTAAATTACTGTTTTGTTATAATATATTAAATTATTCTACCTATACTTTTATTTCTCCTTGGAAAGATATGCTAATCTATTTTTGAAATTCTTGTAATACACAATCTCATAATATTTGATGAGTTATAGTATCAAATAATTGGGATGAATTATAGCAGCACTTTGTGTGTGTGCGCGCGTGCACATGGTAATTTGGCTTGAACTCAAAATTGATTTACTAAACAATTTTATTGTTAAATTGGTTTCCAATTATTTTCCTTTTAAAATACTTAAATAACAGTGGAATTCTATGCTTCCATCGGAAAGAATGACATCACTATTGGTAAGAAAATGGAAAGACTTGCAAACAATCATATTAAGTGAAGTAAGCCAGACCTAAAGAAACATAGACTCCGTGGTTTTGCTCATTTGTAACAATTAGTATATGTCTAGTATAGTCCTAGCAGAGGCTCACAATATGATCATATAAAATGATTCTAATTGAAATGAACTCCAAGATACAGAAACATGAGTTTTCTCTTTGTTGTCATTAATGGGCTGTGTGAAGTTATAACTTTTTTCTTTCATTTTTTTTACCCCTTTTGTTTTATCCCCTGTTGTGACTATATTTGATTTTGGTACCCTATGTCTTGTATATACATTAATCTGATTTGGGAAAGGGAAGGGAACAACAAAAGGATAAAGGACAAAGAGCAAACCAGTGCACAGTGATATTCACAAGGCAATATGTTGGAAATGAACTTTACAATGTGGGAGGGGGGAAAGAGGTGGGAGACGGGAAAATGGGAGAAAAATGAGGGAGAGAGTAACAATGTTTGACAAGAAATGTACTCATTGCCTTATGAATGCAACTGTAACCCCTCTGCATATCATCTTGACAATAAAATTAAATTTAAAAAAGCACACAAAAATAAAATATCTGTAAAAAGGGGAGATCTAGTTCATTACGATTAATTGTCTGAAATTGTAGTGATTTTCTGAACTAAGGGACTCTGTCCTTTAATTTTGTTCACTCAAGGTTGATATTCTATCATTTGTACAGCTCCACTTTTACTAGTGTTAGATTTCAGAGTCTTAAGGACTTTCCTTCCAGGGCTGCCTTTGAACCATGATCCTCAGATCTCAGCCTTCTGAGTAGTAAGGATTACAGATGCAAGCCGCTGGTACCCGACTAACATTCACATTTCTGTAAACCAGGAACAAATATTTTTAATGTTTTGAAAACTATTGTCAGTATCATGGCAAAAATACCAACTAAAGTCAGTTGAGAAAAAAACAGCATTTTGATACTTTCCTGGGGTTTCCAAATACCATAATACAAAGAGAAGACCAAACTGAAGAGTTGTAAGTGATGTTCTTCTTTCAGTATTCCTTATATAGTTTCTCACAGAAAATAACATAAAGAGCCAGCTTTTTTTTTGAAAACTTGGAAATTCCTGTGTAATGCTTACTAGAAACCAAAAAATGTGTGGCATGTAAATCAAAGCAAAACAAGTGTGAGGCATATAGTGTTTTTTTAGTAGCAGCTTAAAAAATACTGAGCATAGGTAGAATATTTTCAAAGGAAAATCACAAAAAGGTCAGCCTTCTATTGGGGATTATTGACTGAGAAGGAATACAGAAGAACTTCCTAAAGGAATAGAAATTTTTTATCCAGACAGGAATGTGTAGATTACGGAAATAATCCATATAAAATAAAGTTACCAAAGTAGCTGATGCAGTTATACACATTACTCTTATATTTTTAATTGACAGGCACCACTTGTTTGAGATACGTAACGAAAAGTTCCGACTGTATAAATTAAAGATGATGGCAAAAATGGAAAAGTATCTTCATTCCAGCAAATGTAGACGACAGTATGTATTATTTATTTCATATCACTTAAAAGGATGAATTTCTGCCTGGCATTTAAGAATATTTTACTAAATAGTATTTTGAAAGAATATTTTGCTATTGTTATGTATGTGTTGAAATTTTAGGGTGACTTTTTTAATACCAATTTTTTTATTGTGATTCAGTGATTACATAAATTTCCCAAATTTCATGGTATTGTGGGTTAGTGATACTTAGTTAAAGTCACAAACACATTCTAACCTTCATGGGACAAATTTTCTTTTTAGTGGTCTATAAGTTTATGAGTTCTTCTATGAGCTTTGACAATACAGTTATTTCTTCGACATTGGGTGATATGTTCAGTTCTTTCCTTTTGCTTAGTGTCAGCTGGTCCCTGTTTCCTGCTCATTCCATCCGTCCCCTCCCTCCCATCGTTGCCATTGAAATGCTTAGTTTGTTTTGATCAATGACCAGTGCAGCTGATGGGTCCCGCTGTTGTATCTTTTCCCATTTCCCTCTGTTTCTGTATCTTCCTCCTAGTTTCCTTCCAGTGTGCACATATATACCATATATGTAGTCAGCGGCATGGCGTTATTTAGTAGTGATTCGACCAGATGAGTGGAGGTCCTTTCTTTTCAAGACTTGTTTACTTAGTAGTATCTCCTTAGGTTTTGGATTAACATCCACTTATCAGGGAGAACATGTGCCATTTGTCTCTTGGCTTACCTCACTCAACATGATTTCTTCTAGCTCCATCCATTTCCCTGCGAATGCCATTATTTTGTCCTTTCTAATGGCTGCATAATATTACATTTTATATAGGTACCACAATTTTGGACCCATTCATCTGTAGTGGGGCATCTGGGTTGTTTCCATATCCTGGCTATTGTAAACAGTGCTGCAATAAGCATGGCGGTGCATGTGTCCTAGTATCCTGGTTCCTGTTCAGGATTGCCTAGGAGTGGTATGGCTGGTTCATAGGGGAGGTCAATAGCTTTCTAAGGACCCTCCAGACTACTTTCCAAAGTGGTTGTATAAGTGTATATTCCCACCAGCAGTGCAATAGGGTTCCTCTTTTTCCGCATCCCCTCCAGCATTTGTCGTTGGCTCACTTTCGGATGTGGGCCATTCTGAGTGGAGTAAGGTGGTATCTCAGGGTTGTCTTTATTTGCATTTCCTTTACAACCAGGGATGGTGAACATTTCCTCATGTGTTTCTTTGCCATTTTTATCTCTTCTTCTGAGAAGTCTCTCTTTAGTTCCCTTGCCCATTTGGTAATTGATTTGTTGGGTTTGGGAGGGATTAGTTTTTTGAGTTCCCTGTATATAATGGATATTAAGCCCTTGTCTGATATATTGCTGGTAAATATTTTTTCCTAATTAGTTGGCTGTCTTTCTAGTTTGGTTGCAATGTCTTCAGCTGTGCAGACACTTTATTTTAAGGTAATCCCATTTGTTGAGTCTCTCTTCAATTTGTAGGACAACTTTTATTGTATGAATAAACAAGTCATATAATGAGATCCCAGATAAATTAGTTACTGCCTTTTACATGTATTAGCAATTATCAATGCCTTTTATATGTATATATTTGTTCTTATATTTAATTAAGATTTTTCTTTTGGCCAGAATCATCTTGTCTCATTTTGAGGACAAAAAACTAAGAAAGGCTTCCTTGGGCATCATGGGAACTGAAAAATGCTGTGATAATTGCAGGTCCAGGTAAAGAGTTCTTTCTGATAGACATTCTAAATGTCTTTACTCTTTTTAAAAAAATCATTTGTATTTTTGATGGATGTTACATATTTTAGTTTTTAAAAAGAAAATTATTTATAATGAGCAAACAATTTCAAGTACTTTATATAGTGGATAAAGTAATAAAATGGTAGACCTAAATCTAAACACATCAGTAGTTATAAACTATTTAGTGTTCAGGAATACCACTTAAGATAAAAATTATCAGAATTGATTGTTTCAATTTATGGATCTAACATACCCATCTAACATGATGTCCTTAGAAGCCCACTGCAAGTATAATTCTGTGCAAAAGGAAGGAAGCATATTCCTTTAAAAATTTACATTAAAGAACAGTTGAATTATTATTTTAGTATTGAGCAATTAAGAGTTTGGAGCAAAAGAATATTACCAGGTCTAAAGAAAGACTTTGTGTGATATAAAAGTATTTCACTATTTTATCAGTTAAGAGTTCCCAGTGAAGGAGAATCAGTAATTAATGGATGGATAGAGGAAAGGAAGAAGCAAGGGAGAAGAGTGAAGAGTGATGTGATGAACTGATTTTAAGGAATTGGCTTACCTACTTGGATTGTGGCGATTGGCAGGTCTTACAGTTTATAGGTAATCTGGAAACTCATGTAAGACTTGGTATTAAAGTAGAATTTTTTGTTCCTTACATGTCACTTTTTACTGAAGCTTTCAATCGATTGGCTCAGACTTGAACAAAATTTTGGTGGTAATTTCTTTTTCTTGAAGTCAGATGACTATAAATGCTAATCATATGTATGTACAAAATACTTCTGAAGCAACTTCTAGCATCATAGCCTAGATAATTTAATACATAAAAGTAACCATCACAACTAAAAAGATGTAATTCTCAGTGTACATGTACTTAGGAGCATAAGAACTTAGAGTACTGAATGGGGAAATAGAGGAATCCACAAGTACAGTTGGTAACTTCAATATCTTTTTGAAGTTATTGTTAGACTAGCAATAAAATAGACAAAAAATAAATAGCAAGATAGATGAAATGAACAAGATTACCAACAAAATGGATGTAATTAATTTTTATGGAATGTTCTATACAATAGCATCAAAATACATTCTTTTCAAGGGCAGTTGAATTATGCATGGCCATATATCATTATTTGAGTAAAAATCATTTAAAAATGTAAAAATATTCTATATGGGTAATTTCTTTTACAATAATGGAATTGAATTAGCAAGCAATAAGAGGAACATAATGTTCCAAATCCTTGGAAATTAATTGGCATTTTTAATTTATCTTCCAGTCAAAGAGGAAATCTTTGAGCAAATTAGAAAGTATTTTGAATGAAATGAAATGAAAATGAAAATATAATATAAATATATATAAATGTAAATATTTATGAATAATAAAATATGGGAAGAAAATACATAGAACTAAATCTTAACAATATAAAAGACAACAGCTTCACATCAATAAGCTCTACCTTAGGAAGCAAACAAATGAGGAAAATAAACCAAAAGGAAGCATAAGGATAAAAATAATGAAGAGGGGCTGGGAAGGTGGCTCAGTGGTAGAGCACTTGCCTCGCATGCATGAGGCCCTGGGTTTGATTCCTCTGCACCATATAAGCAAAAAGAAAAAAGCCGGAAGTGGCGCTGTGGCTCAAGTGGTAGAGCGCTAGCCTTGAGCTGAAGAGCTGAGGGACAGCGCCCAGGCCCAGAGTTCAGGCCCCACAACCGGACCCTCCCCCCCAAAATAATGAAGATACAAGTATATGCAAATGAAATAAAAAGTAAAAGTAGTGAAAATCGTGAATCCAAAAACTTACTATGGATAAAAGTCAATGAAAATGATTTAAAAAAAAATCTAATAAGGCTGAGTGAAAAGGGACTCAAGTCACCAATATGAAAAACAAGGGAGATGGCTCGGTGCTGGTGGCTCACGCCTGTAATCCTAGCTGCTCAGGAGGCTGAAATCTGAGGATTGTGGTTCAAAGCCAGCCCGGGCAGGAGAGACCGTGAGACTCCTATCTCCAATAAACCACCAGAAAACCGGAAGTGGTGGTGTAGCTCAAGTGGTAGAACACTCGCCTTGAGCTGAAGAGCTGAGGGACAGCACCCAGGCCCAGAGTTCAAGCTCCACGACTGACCAAAAACAAAACAAAAAAAAACAAGAGAGACAATTTGCTATGGTCCTCATGAGCATTCATAAAGATGAGAAGAGCATACTATGAAAAATTCAATGTATTTAATAATGTAGATAAAATGAACCAATTCCTTAACCCCAAACTAACAATACATATATAATGAAACAGATAGTCTTATAACCATTAGAAGGATTTAATTCCTTGTTATAACCCTCTAAAAATAAAATTCTATGGCCCAGATGAATAACAAATTCTACCAAACATTTAAAAGAATAGCACTTTTTTTGCAGTATAGTATTATGGTGTTCCCTGAAATGTGAAGGTAAACTAGAGGGATGAAGAAATGAACAGTGGTTGCCAGGGACCAAGTGGAATGAAATAGTATCTTTACAAAAGGATAGTGCAAAGCAGGAATTTGGAGTGATGGATTTGTTGTGTTTTGATTGTGGTTAAGCTTTGATGACCCTGCATCTGAATATATGAATGTGTTAAAATTTGTAGAACTTTTTATATAAATATAGTCAATTTAACTATGTTAATTGAAAATTAAAATAAAAACAAATGATATGCCTATAGGATTACCTGTATATGTAGGTGTAGCTGTGTTACTATTAAACAATTTGAAGTATCATTAGGGACAGAGATATTCTGTATATACAGTTTTCTATTACCAAGAACACAAACTCGTTCTATACACACAAAGCAACAAAGCATGAACTGACAAAAAAGCTGAAATATATCTATAAATTCATAAAATTAGGAGAGTTCAATTATTTGTAATGCTAAGCAATCACAAATTAATGAAATAGAAAATTTGATCAAGTTAGTAATAAGTTTGATCTGTCAGATTCATACATATAGAACCTTATTCTAATTAACAAAAGCAGTGTATATCAAATATTTTTGCTTTATGATCCATTAGAGCAAATGATAATTATATTACAATACACTGGGGTAACTGTTAGAGTCCATTACCCTAAGATCTATCTGGGGTAATTAACTTCTTGGCATATATAAAATCAGTTTGTAGCACACTGATTGCAAAGCATTGAAGGAGGATTTACACATCTCAAACATAATGGAGTGAATATAGGTACTGATTATTAAAACTGGGGTTGCCAAACTATGGCTTCTGGGCCAAATTCATTTTTGCCTGCTTTTTTTGTAGATAAAATTTCCTTGGAACACAGCTATGTTCTTATAGCTGCTTGAGTTATTTGTCTATAAAGCTTTATCACAAAGCTTAAAATACTTACTATTTTGTCCTTTCGGAAAAGTTTTCTGACCCTTATATTAGACTATAGCTTATCTCAAAATCTGAGTGAGTTGGTACTCAAGTACTTTCTTACTATAATTCAATTGATTGATAGAAAGTTCTTACGTTTATAGAAATTGAAAATAACACTTTAGGACAAGTGCAGTGGCTCATATCTATTAATCCCAACTACTTGGTTGGTAGAGATCAAGAGAATTGTGGTTCTGGCAAACATTTGCAAGACACCATCTCAACAAACAAGCTGGGTAGTGTGATCCACAACTGTAATCCCAGACATGCTGGAGGCATAGGTAGGAGGCTTATGCCCAAGCCAGGCTGGACAAAAGTACAAGACCTTACCTGAAAAAAATAACCTAAAGCAAAAAGAGTTGGGCATGGCTCAAGTGGTAGAGCAAGGCACTGCTATTTTTATTTTGATAAATATTTTATATGATCAATTGCACATAGGCATTGCTACGAGTATCTCACTGTGTGTGTGGATGCCTAGACTCCTGTATAATTTACCATGTCCCCATGTATTTTAGGTCTAGCTTTCGAATATGAGAGAAAGCATGTACCATTTGTCTTGCTGAGCTTGGCGTACCTAACTTAGCATGATTTATTCTAGGTCCATCCATTTCCTTGCAGGCACTGGGTGTTTTTTTGTTTTCAGCAAAGCACAGAAGTTCAACAGGTATATAACTGATGAGCTGGAGCTTCCCTAGGTATAGTCCTGCAGCTCAGCTGTTTTTGAACTTTTTTTTAATCTTCTAAGGTTTGGGTACCTTCTATGAAATTTGGCTTCTGGCACACTAAAGGAAGTTACCACATCTTTCTGTAAGACTATATTGTTATTTATTCCCCATTTTAGATACTTATACACTTGTCTGTAATAAACTGCTTATTTCTGAATCACTTGTTGTGGGAGATATTTTTTTCTTGGCTAATTGTTACACTAAACCTCTTTTTAATTTTTTTCCTAGGGGCTGGGAAGGTGGCTCAGTAGTAGAGTGCTTGCCTTGCATGCATGAGGCTCTGGGTTCAATTCCTCAGCACCACAAGCAGAAAGGCCAGAAGTTGCGCTGTGGCTCAAGTGGTAGAGCGCTAGCCTTGAGCTGAAGAGCTGAGGGACAGCGCCCAAGCCCAGAGTTCTGGCCCCATGACTGTCCAAAAAAAATAATAATAATAACATTTTTTCTTCTGATGATACTGATTTTGGACACAGAGCCTTGTACTTGCCATTCTTGTACTTGCCTTGTACTTATCATTCTTGATACTTGAGCTACATCCCAAACCCTTGCTTTAGTTATTGTTTTCACATGGGGTCCATGGCTTAGCCAGCCAGCCAGGACTACAATCCTCCTTTATACTTCACACGTGGCTGGGGTTACAAGTACTAGTCACCTGGCTCAGCTTACATCTTTTTATTTCTAAAGATAAATGCCTTGTTTATACTTTCTTAGTATATGTTATTTTTATTTAGTTTAAGTCATTGCTACACTGTTAATGACTTGGATGAGACATCAAAGGACTTTGGTCGACAGGCATTCCTGCTACTATCTGCTGTAGACATCTTAGAGGAAAAATTTGGCATTGGGGTTCCAATTTTATTTCTCCGAGGATCTGTAAGTATAACTGTGAATAACCTTCACAGATCTTTTATTTTTCTGTCAACTCATACAGAGGTTTGCTGTGTACATGATTGTTGCTTTGGTTTCACATGAGCTGTTGAGCCATGGGAAGTTTTAGCTAAACTGTGCACTGAATACTTTGACAATGCTGTGTGTATTATGCATTGCTGTTTTGAACATCTGTCACTGCTGTTTAAGCTCTGCACCTCAGATGAGAATGAAGTGAGTGAATCCCCAGACTAACTTTAGGATAATTAAGGAAAGTTAACTCTCATTATACCAGGGGACTGGTAATACAAAGTTGTATCTTTTGGTGCCCAAAAACTAATAAATTCTTTGTGCAAAAGATTATTTCAGGAATTATTTTGTTAATGTCTATGTTCAGTAGTAATATATGACAGCATATTCTTTTTTTCTTCCTTTAATTTCCTATCAAAGTGTTTAACATTCTAAGAAAAGTTTTTCATTTCTGTTTTTGTGTGTGTTTTACTGGTGGATATTTATCAGTAAAATTCCAATTACTTTTTTTTATTGTGAAAATATCATACAGAGGGGTTACAATTACATGAGCAAGAACTTTCTTTTTTTGAATGATTATAGTGTGCCAGTTTTATGCTAAGAAATTGAAGCTATGAATATGAATTGATACTTGATGTTTATTTATAGTCTAAGAAGCTTTCTGTACTGTTTATTCTTGATTTAGAAATGTGAAGAACAAATTTAAGTATTGTATATTGTTATTAGTTTAATAAATCAAGAGTGGAAGATAGGCTATTTTACAAATATGTTTATATAGTATATAAAAACAGCTGTAAAACATAAAGATTAAAAATCTCATTTTGTATGTGGAATTAAAAAATTTTAGGTAAACATTCATTAAATACTCATGCTTTGTGTATTTTTTAATTTTCTGTAGAAAGGATCATCAGTTGTGACATTTTTTAATGATGTATGATGAAAATGTGTGTAAAACTCCTGTTGTTTGGTTCTTTCTCTTATATACTGAAAGGAGTTTAAGATTTTGTTCTTAAATCACATATTTGATTGGAAACTTAGTAGTAAAAGTATTTGTGTGATTCTGATACTTTTTATTGAGAAAATCTTAGGTTGCAGGGAACACCTTGAATATGCTTGAGATGTGTGAAAATTTCTTCTGTCCCCTTCAAAACCTGTGTATTCCATTTGTAAATGTGTCATTTATAAAATATTGTTTTAATTTGGTATAATCCCGCCATATTCAGTATCAACAAATAAGTTGAAGCAGGCTGGGAAACTTGAAGTGGTCACAAGGGGGATCAAATTTCACCTATTATTTGAAAACCAAGTTGCTTATACTGACATTGTCTTCTGGGAGTCTTCAAATTAAGAAGTTTATCCTTTGTGAAATTTTATACTACCCTTGCTAGACAAAGTATAAAACTTTTAAAAAAAGTGCCACTTAACTGTATGGAGAATAAGGTAAGTCCCCCTCCCATACTCCATTTCAGTGATCTTACCTATTGGGATATTGCTTCAAAAAATTATAATTGTAATTCTTTTGAGAATTTACCAAATTGTTCTCCTTAACCAATTTAGGACAAATTAATTTCTTTGTAAATAATTTTAATGTGTAAAATGATGTGTCTTAAACTGAGAACTATTGGAGTTTCTTTAAAAAGTTAAAATATATATGTACATAAAATATATATGTACATGATCGTATTTTCTTACACAAGATTTTTCTAAATAGTATGAATGTTTATGCAGCTTGTCCATAAATTGTGAGTAGATTTAAATTTTCTTTTAAAGCACGTTTGAGTAGAAATTAAGTAGTTAAAGTGTTGCCTAACGAACTTCATTTTAACTGACTAAACAACTCACCATATACAAATCTTTAAACACCCTGGGGTATATGATAAGCAATGACCTTAATATTATAGAGTAGAAAACAGAAACATAGACATTAATTTGCATAGCCAGGATTAAATGGAACATCTTCCTAAACATATAAACTCTGTTATGGCCCCAGCATAAGGTAATACTGTTAGGGTGTGAGAACCAGCTAGAAGATTGAGGGTGAAAGAGGAATCTGTAGAGTGTGAATAGGATCAAAGTACTCTCTCTATATGTTTGAAAATAGAGAAAATAGATTGATAAAACCTATGAAACATTATTTTAAAAGGAGAAGGGGGAATGAAAAGGTGGAGTGAATTTGAAGTACATTATATGCATGTATAGAAATATAATGAAACTCATTTGTACAATTAATACACTCTAATAAAAATATATATTAAAAAGATTATTTTTGTTATTGGAACTGATGCGCCTCTAGGGAGCTCTCCAAAATGGAAAGGTCTCCCTTAGGGTCCAAATTTGTAATGTTGTTTCAGAAAAGAATTTTAGGACACATTGGGAGTCACAATTTTTAAAAAAATGTTAAAAAAGAAGCTGAGAAGGAAAGGAAAGGGGAAAAAAGAAAGGAAAGTACATACCCAATCATGAGTGCAGCCATACCTGAGAAGATTGGAACTGAATATTCTAGTATCAGGGATATTTATGGTGAAAAAGTAGGATTGGGATTTTTGGACATCTGGAATATTCAATCATTGTTACTTTTACCCTATTATTGTCCTTATCAATTGGGTCCAGAGTTACCAAGTCTGGTTCATTTACTAAAGTTGGGTCATATCCATTTTTCTTGAATATCCCTTTAAACATATGGATTTTTATCAGATGCTCTTTGAAGACAGGTGGCTTTTCTTAGGATATTTTTTTGTAAGCACTTTTATGATAAAATGAGTTGTTTTAACAAATGTTTTATTCCAGTGTTAGTGTCTTTCTTTGAGAAGATATTCTTCCTCACCAGAACAGTAAGTCAGAGAGAGAGAGAGAGAGAGAGAGAGAGAGAGAGAGAGATTTGGTTCATTTTGTTTTGTGCTAGTACTGGGGCTTGAACCTGCTGGGTACCAGTGGCTCATGCCTGTAATCCTAGCTACTCAGGAGGCTGAGATCTGAGGATCACGGTTCAAAGCCAGCCCGGGCAGGAAAGTCCATGAGTCTCATTAACTCCAATAAACTGGAAGTGGTGCTGTGGCTCAAGGAGTAGATTACTTGCCTTAATCTGAAGAGCACAGGGACAGGGTTCCTTTTATTATTATTTATTATCTTTTTTTTTGTTGGCCGTGGGGCTTGAACTCTGGGCTTGGGCGCTATTTGAATAGTCTGTTTTTATTTTTAAGATTTAATAGAAAACTGGTTATAGAATATGTTAACCATTCCTATTGGAAGCCTACACATTTGTCCCGTACGCATGCTGCTCCTTGGTCTTGAACTCAGGGTTTGGTGCTGTCCAGAGCTTTTGTGCTCAAAGCTAATGCTCTACCACTTGAGCAACACTTCCACTGCTGACTCTTGAGTGGTTAGTTGGGAGTTAAGAGTCTCATGAAAAATTAAGTCATGAAAAAAAGAAAGAAAGAAAAAAAGGACCAAAGGGTCAAAAGAGATTTAAAAAACACACATACACATACCATACTAAAGCTACCAGCATAACAATGTTTATTGCAGCATTATTTACCATAGCTAAGATATGGAACCGGCCTAGATGCCACTCAGTAGATGAATGGATCAAGAAAATGTGGTATATATACATAATGGAATTCTATGCCTCCATCAGAAAGAATGACATTGCCCCATTTGTTAGAAAATGGAAACACTTGGAAAAAATTGTATTAAGTGAAGTAAGCCAGGCCCAAAGAAACATAGGTCCCGTGGTTTCCCTTATTTGCAATAACTAGTATATGTCTGGGACAAGTAGAAAAGGTCAAAAGCTATGTACATATGACCAGATAAGATGAAGTTAAGCAAAGTGAACTCCAAGATAGGGACATAAGTGGCTTTTTCTTTCTTGCTTGCTATTGTTTCTAACGTATTTATAAGGTACAATGTAATTACTTTTTTTTTTTTTTTTTGCTTTGTATGTCCCTCCCCCATGGTATAGGCCCTGTTTTCACTGTATTTGATGTTGGTATAATTTGGGGAGGGGAAGGGAAAAAACAAAATGTTTAAATAGGGATACAGGTTGACCCATTGCAACAATGAGATGTAGAAGACACTATGTTGAAAAATAAACTTTACAATTTAGGGCTGGGGGAGTGTAGTGGAGGTGGGAGGGAAGGGATGGTAGGGGAAAAACAAAGGAGGAAGCAACAATGCTTGATAAGAAATGTACTCATTATCTTGCTCATGTAACTATAACCCCTCTGTACAGTATTTTTACAATAAAAAACTCACTTAAAAAAAAAGAGTCTGAACTTTCCTGCTCAGGCTGGCTTCAGACCTTAATCTGATCCTCAGATCTCAGCCCTGTATATAGCTAGGATTATAGGCATGAGTCACTGGTGCCAGGTTTTAATATATGTTAATTTTTACTTATGTAATATACTTTGTTTTCAATTATATGCTCAGGAAGATTGTGAAATTCTAAGGTCGTATGTCTTTTCAGTGAAGTATATAATCTTGTTCTGCCTGTGTTAAACTATTTGCATCACAAATTTTTAGCTTTCCAAAATGAGAAATTTCAAACATGTGTTTTTCTATCATTATTTCTTTATTGCTCTTTTGAGTATTCAGAAGGTTATAAAAATTTTGTACAGCTTAAAGCCAAAATTTATTGTTTAAACTCAATAAAAACTGTTTTACCTATTTTGAAAGATTAACTTTATAATTTCAGAGTTCTCAGCGTCTTGCAGATAGATACCGCTCTCACAAGCTTTTTGGCACTGGCAAGGATGAAACAGAGAGTTGGTGGAAAGCCTTTTCCCGTCACCTTATGACAGAAGGATTCTTGGTAGAAGTTCCTGGGAGTAATAAATTTGTAAAGATTTGCATCCTTACAAAAAAGGTAAGCCCTATAGAAATCTACCTGTGAACTTCAACTTATTTTCACTATGCATTAAGATTCTTCTTGCTTTTGATAGGGTAGAAATTGGCTTGATAAAGCCAATAAAGGATCTCCTCAGAGACTTATTCTTGAACCTAATGAAGAACTGTGTCCAAAGAAGTTTCTTCTGCCAAGGTTCATTTTTCTGTTTACATTTGGGTTTCTATTGTTGTTTCAATGATTTAAGTTATACCAACTTGCAGACACCACTCAGATGAAGTTAGTTGCCTGTTTGAACATACTTTGTTAGAGAAAGGGAACCATGGGAAAAAGATAACATGTTTATGGTTGATGGGAAGTAAAGAACGTATTATTTAGAAACTACTTTTGTATTGATTAAGAAGCAATGAGGTGAATGAGAAGAATGCATGTACCCTGTCTGCTTCTTATGTGTAGAGAAGGCAAGAAGTTTTAGCAACTTCCTTACTTTTTAGTACCTTACATGTTATTAATCATGCATCCTTTTTTTTTCCAAACTTCTTCCTTTTTGGAAAACAGATATTAGTTTTAAAAATCATCAGTTTTAAAAGGGGATATAATCTTATCTACTTTCCTGAAAGTGCAGCATGATGATTTATGAATTAGATAATTGCATTTTGACTTTGGAGCTGATTTAATTTTACTCTTTTTCAGTTGGAAAGCTTTGTCTTCAGGCACTGAACAGCATTCCTCTAATCAAATACCAGTTGAATTAACTGCAGAGAAGAAGGTGTGTTTCGAAAAGATGGTCCTTATTTATTTCATCCTTTATTGATTCAGCTCCTGATTTAAAATGTTATATTTTAATTCATCTCCACCTAGAGAGAAAAGTGGTATAACTTGGAAATAAATGAAATGAACACAATGTGTGATATTATTTATAGAACATTAGTTCTGAAATATTTAAGAAAGGAATTAGATTATTTTAAGCTTTTTTTGTGACTCATTTGAATTGGAGTATTTTTTTTTTAGCTATTTAGAGAATGTTGTTTCTATAATTAGCCCTAGACAGGTAAGAGCACATACATATTAAAGATGGTGTATAACTGTTGTACAAATGGAAAAAAATAAGTTTTAAATATATTATAATGCTTGGCTAAAACTAGCCTCATTTCTAATTATTTTCATTAAAACTACACATAGACTTTTTGCTTTGTTGTGATGTAGATAACCCGTGGATAGTAAGAATTTCTGCAAAGGCAGATTTTTAGCTAATTAAAACATGGATAATGGACAAATATGATAGATTAAATTTTCTAGTGCCCTTTTTCTGCTTTATTAAAGTACACAGAATATATTTGAAGCAATTTTATAACAGGCTCTTGCTGTGTGTTGTAAGACTTTTTTTTTTGAGAAGAATGAGACATTGGGTTATATAGTAAACTGCCTCTAAGAATCTTAGAAGTTGCTAATTTAAGAGCTATTTTAAATTAATTTATTTGATGACCTGATTAGTCAGGGAAAATGTTCATTATGAGATTTTTTTTTGTTCACATTTAAATGCTTTTTAAACTTGTAATTTTCTTCAAATTGATTTTACGTGTTGGAAAGCAGTCTAACTTGGAGAAGATGTATTCTTACAAAGCACTTGAAAAAATTCCTTCTGGGAGTAACATTTCTGAAAAAAGGTACAGAGCTCTAAATGCTTATTTCCTATATTTACATAAATACTATTTACTTTTCTTTCCTAAAGACAAAGGATTTTCACATGTTGGACTGAATTGGCAAAAGGAAGTCAAAGTTAAATTGTAATCCTACTAATATTCTGATTATTAAAACAGCTTATACAATGATAATATTAGTTTAACATCTGACAGATTTTGAATATTAGTGTTTGCCATGTTTTGTATTAAATACGAGGCACTTTATATATGACATCTCATTTAATTCTTAAAATCAGCTACAGGTTAGTTACTACTATGTATACTCATTTACTTTTTAGAGCAACCTTTGGTTAGCTATATTTTTAAAAATCTTACCTGCTCAACACACCCAGTCCCTCACTTTTTTTTTTTTTTTTCCAGTTGTGGGGCTTGAACTCTGGGCTTGGGCACTGTCCCTGCACTCTTCAGCTCAAGGCAAGCGTTCTACTCCTTGAGCCACAATGCCACTTCTTTTTTCTAGTGGCTTATTGGGTTTATTTTGTTGCCCTTTAACTTGGTCTTTCTAAGGAGTTATACTATTCAAGATCTCCCTTGAATCTACCATCATTTCAGCTAATACATTTGCATGCTACCCGACATAATATGTTTATTAGCTAATTTTGGCTTCCACATGTGAGGGAAAACATGCAGCCTTTGTCTCTCTGGGCGTGACTTGCTGCACTGAGCATATTGTTTCCAGTTCTTCCATTTCTTTACAAATGATACAATATCATTATTCTAATGGATGAGTAAAATTGCTACCGCTGTTCTGTAGTTAAAGATATCAACACTTACGTAGTTTACTAACTTGATGAAGAGTATGTAGGCAAAACTGGCTTTCAGATATGTATTTTTCTGCCTCTAGTATCTAACACTGTTACTATATTTACAAGAAATATATTCTACCATATTAAAAAAAAGTACATTGTAGTCATAATATGGAAACTGAGCTAGAGAAAAATGAGATATCCTTTTTAAGGTTACTCTGTGACTGGCTGACTTTATGAAAATGTATATAGAATTCCAGAGACCTGAGAAACAGGGTTTGAAAAAGGTATCATGTCTTATATGTACACAAACTAAGTGGGTAATATTTACATTCATATCACATTATAGTAAATTTATATCTCATTCTAAAGCTTTGTCTATTTAAATAACACTCCTTTGGATCCACAGATGTTTTCCATATCCCTTTCCCCATCCTAAACAGCTTTTCTTTTTTGTTTTCAATATGTGGCATGTAATAACTAGTACAAGAAAAGTTTCGTAAGCATTTCTTCATGTAAATATTTACTATATTATGGCGAATTTATAATTTTCTCGATTAATATTATATTACCAATTCTTTGATCTGTCATTGTTCCTCACATTCAAGTTTATATAATATAAGTGGTAGGATTTTGATAAATGTGAAAATGAAAACTATCTTACTTCTTTATTATTTCTTTTTTTCCCTTTTTTTGGTCAGTCCTTTGAACTCAAAGTCTCGTACTCACTGAACTTGAGCCATGCCTCCAGCTTTTTGGTGTTTATTTTGGAAATCAAATCTCCTAGACTTTTCTGTCTGGGCTAGTTTTGAACTGTGACCCTGCCAATCTCAGCCTTCCAAAGAGCTAGAAATGCAATTGTTAGCCATCATGACCAGCTATTTTTGATTTTAAATTTTCATTACTGTAGAGTAATTGATCTAAGGGGTTTCATTATACTATTTTCATACATGTATATATTGTACTTTGAGCAGCTTTTTGAGATAGGGTGTCTCTGTGTAGCTCAGACCAGTCTGAAGTTTATCCTCTTGTCTCAGTGTCCTTGTTGGTGGTATTACAAATGTTTGACACTATGCCTAGCCTTGAAACCTTATTTTACACCATAGTTTTTCAATTCTTATAATAAAGACATTTGTCAACATTTCTTAAATATTAGATATATTTTCTCCCTTATCTCTAAGAAGCAAGAGTTTACTTGAATTCTAATTCATGTAGTTTATTGTACACAATTCCACTTTAATAACTTTTGCTGTTTCTAGTTAATCAGTGAAAGATGGCTCTTATAGAATATCTACTATTTTGCCTAGCACATTTTATTACAAGATTGCTAATTTGGTGCATATTCTTCTCTTGAGGGATCCAAAACTAAATCACTTAGTTTACTTTAGATTTACTTCATTGATTTTGAAAGAGTTCTGAATAATTTTATGTTTACTAATTTTTCCCACCAATCAAAAATTTAGTTTTTTTTAACAGTAGGAATCATAGATTATACTTCCATTCTCCTAAAATGTATTATATTTTGTTTGGATAAGAAGTATTTTCTTTCAGATGGGACAGATGCTCTTTTTTTTTGTTTGTTTTGTTTTGTTTTTTCTTGTCAGTCGTGGGGCTTGAAGTCAAGTCTTGGGCACTGTCTCTCAGCTCTTCAGCTCAAGGTGACACTCTACCACTTGAGTCACAGCACCACTTCTGGTATTCTGGTGGTTTATTGGAGATAAGAGTCTTACGGACTTGTCTGCCTGGGCTGGCTTTGAACCGAGATGCTCAGATCTCAGCCTCCTGAGTAGCGAGGATTATAGGTGTGAGCCACTGGTGACTGGTCAGATGCTCTTCTTAAGTTTCCCATTGTATAAAAAATTCAAATTGCAGTTTTAACTTTACCATTATATTAGTAAATAAGTTTGATTCAAAATGTTTAAGTAACAAATTATCTTTCTGGTGTTCTGAAGAACAACTGTCATTACTGACTTGGAAAGATATTTTCATTCTGTAGGCCAAAGAAAAGTTAAACTAGAAGAAAAAGTTTTATATTGCTTATTTTCTTTGAAATATTTTAGAATCATGATGCAGTCACCGGGAAAATGTGGCCATCTTGCAGAACCAGCTCTTTCAGCTCAAGAACAAGAGGCTCAGGTAAATCTTCTATAAAAAGTTGGTTAGTTTATAGGAATTTTGTTAGTATTCTTTGCATCCTTAAAATTCTGTTGACAGGATTTTAAAAGGTGTTCTTTAGGTAAGAATCTGTGATAGTGTTCAGATTATTTTCATGTTAAGGGAAAATGTGATAGCTGAAGCTCTAAAAATAAAAGCTGAAGTTGAAGTACATTTAAGAAAGTGTTGATTTCTTTCTTTCTTTTTGCTGTTGTTGTTTAGACTGTGTTATACGGCAAATTGGTAGAAGCTAGACAGAAATATGCAAATAAAATGGATGTTCCTCCAGCTATTCTGGCAACAAATAAGATACTGTTGGATATGGCCAAATTGAGGTAAAGGATTTGTTTATGTTCTGACACATGTTCTGTCATCCAGAAAGACAGTAGATAGGAAGGTTACAGTCTGAGGATAGTACTAGAAAGATAGTACTGAAAAGAGCCTAAAAAATACTAACAGGCTAAGATGTGGCTCAACTGGAAGAGTGCCTGCCTATCAAGTTTTTCTTTTTTCTGTACTGAAGATTGAACTCAGGACTTCATGCATGCTAGCAAGCATTTTATCATTTGAGCTATGACCTTGTTTTTATGTTGTTTTTGAGATAAGGTCTCAATAACTTCACCCTTGCTGTCCTCAAACTTGTGATCTTCTTGCCCTTACCTCCCAAGAAGCTGAGTTTATAGGCAAGCACCACCATGTCTAGCTTGTTTCTGCTTCAACATTTTATTCAATGGAAACTACTTTAGTGTGGGATATTCTAATGCTATTACAAATTGAACATACCTTACAATAAGTAATTTGTTAAAAATGAAATATATTAGGAGTACATTTTTATATTCTCAGCATGTGTTTAAGGAAAATGAAATTAATCATCATACAGTCTTGAATGTTGAACACAATAAAAATTATTGAGCCTACATCATTCAAGAAGTCATTGTTTAAGTATTAAAAATTACCAACAAGCCAAGCACCGACTCACTTCTGTAATCCTAGCTACTGAGATCTGTGGATATTGGTTCATAGCTAGGTCAGGCAGACAATCCCGTTAACTAACAAAAAGTTCGAAGTGGAGAGTGGCTCAAGTGGTAGAGTGCTAGCTTTGAGCTAAAAAAAGCTAAATAAGAGTACCAGTCCCTGAGTTTAAGACCCAGTACTGGCACGCACACACAAATGTTTGTGCGTGTGCACATATATATACACACACAAATTCATCATGCAGTTTCTATTATGATATAACCATTAAAAGTGTAAACGCACTAGTGATATAGACTTAAAAGCACAATCTAAAATTTTAAAAAATGGAGCAAAATTCGTGATTCTTACAGATAAACATTTTGTAGAAAGTGAAACAATGAATGAGACATTTTTTTCTGGAAGTTTTTAACTTTCCTCAAACTTAGTAGTTTATTTCTGTGAATAATAATAATAATATTAATACTAATAATAATATCCAGTAATAATGTAGAACATTAGGTGTTATCCTGTTTCTTTCTGGTAATAGCCTGTTTATCAGTTAATACCTAAATAATGTTGTGAAAGAGGACATTATGGTTTTTTTTTCACTGATTGTTAAATCTTTTTTTTTTTTTTTGCTGCATAGCACCTTGGTTTCCTGATTTTCCTTTTTTTTCAATGACAGACCAACTACTGTTGAAGATGTAAAACAGATCGATGGTGTTTCTGAAGGAAAAGCTACTATGCTGGCTCCACTGTTGGAAGTTGTCAAGCATTTCTGCCATGAAAATAGTGCTAAGGTAAAACACTGTTTTTCAGAAGCTCTTAGGGTATACTTTTTTATTTTTTTGAGCATTTTAGAAACAGTAATGTTCTTCAAAAGTAATGTTTTTTTTCCCCTCTGTATTTGCATTTCCATACGGATACTTTGGCAATGAATTAAGATTGTTTTTACAGTAAATAATTGTTAAAGCATGCTAGTTAATTTTATCTATCTGTCTACAGAGTTTTACTATGTAGCCAAAGCTGGACTTTGATTCTTATGTCTTCCTTCAAGGTGCTAGGATTACTGGCATGTGCTACTAGAACTAACATTGCTTACATTTGAAGAGGATAATAAAAGTTGTCTAGACTGTTCTTGTGTATTGGGATGTTTCTATTTTTAAATTTAAGTATCAAATTTTAGGTTGATAAATTCTTTTTTCAACAGCTGGGTGCTGTCCCTGAGCTTTTTCACTCCAGGATAGTGCTGTACCACTTTGAACTACAACTGTACTTCAGGCTTTCTGCTGGTTAACTGGAGATAAAAAAGTATCATGTAATTTCTTGCCAGAGCTGGCTTTGAACTGTGATCCTCAGATCTCAGTAGCTAGGTATATAGGTACAAGTCAGCAGCGTCCATGTTAAATTCTTTTATTTTCAATTATGGTAGATAGGAATTATAGCTGATTTTCAGTTGGTAAGGGACGTCTTTTCAAGTTATTGTATCCTTATCAGCAAGAAAACAAAGGCTGCCTAATTAATAAGCCAAATTGTAGGAGTCTGTATTGTCACCTCCAAAGGCCAGCAGCTGCATGGGGTATAGGCTTACCAAATCAAGGAGTACCAAGACAGCTCAGTTAGTCTTTTAAAGACACAAACCGCATTTTTTTTCTTTGTGTTGCAAAGCTTATACAGAAGCAAAATTAAGCAGTGGTAGTAAAATTAGATGTCCTAAAATACTGGGCAGCTAGAACATTTTGGGGGATTTTTTTTTTTTTTTCAGAACTTGCTGAAAAACAGTTCTGTTTGTAAAACCTACTTGAGCAAGCAACAGTTCTAGGGTCAAGGGTCTGTCTTTTTCCTTGGGGACAAAATGATGTTACTTCTGTCAGACTTCAGACCTAAGGACATAACTTACTTCATTACCTTCCCCTTCAAGTAATGCTGACTTTAAGTAGATTTCATATGAGCTTTACAATTTGAACATGGAGATTAAAAAATAATGTGTCACATCCAAATGATCAGGGTATTAGAGAAAAGAAAGAGACTATGAGTGGATGGGGATTAGCAGGAGGAGGGTGTGCTGCTTGGGAAATAAAAGAAGTTAAGTAATTCCAAAATAGGTTATTTTTTTAAAGTTAATTTGATTGCAAAGGGGTTGTACAGAGGGGTTACAGTTATATAAGAAAGATAATAAGTACATTTCTTGTCGAACATTGTTACCCCCCTCATTTTTTTCTCCCACTTTTCCTCCTCCCCAAGTTGTAAAGTTCATTTCCAACATAGTGTCTTGTGAGTATCACGGTTGCATTGGTTCACCCCCTGTCCTTTGTCTTACCATTTTGCTGTTCCTTTCCCTTCCCCAAATCAGATAAATATATAAACAAGTCACAGGGTACTCAAATCAAAAACAGTGACATCAGGGGATAAACCGAAGGGGAAAAAATGAAAGAAAAAAGGAGTAACCTAACATAGTACATTAAAAATTAACAACCCAAAAAACCAAGACACCTCTTGTTTACATACTTTGGAATTCATTTCGATTAGCATCATCTTATATGGTCATATGTACATACCTATTGAACTATTATGATCCTGTGCTAAGACTATCCTAGACATATCCTAATTATTACAAATGAGGGAAACCATGGAACCTATGTTTCTTTGGGTCTGGCTCACATTACTTAATATGATTTTTCCAAGTCTTCCATTTTCTGATGGAAGCATAGAATTCCATTGTGTATACATACCATATTTCTTGATCCATTCATTCACTGAGGGGCATCTAGGTTGGTTTCACATCTTAACTATGGTAAATAATGCTGCAATGAACATAGTTGTGCTGATGGCTTTAGTGTTGTCTTGTTTGTGATCATTTGGGTAAATGCCCATGAGTGGGATGACTGGATCCTAGGGTAGTTCTGTATTTAGCTTCTAAGGAACCTCCACACAGCTTCCCAGAGTGGTTGAACCAGTTTACATCCCCTTTCCCTTTTGGCCACATCCCCACCTGTACCTACTATTAATAATGGCCATTCTAACTGGGGTGAGGTGGAATCTTAATGAGTTTCTGATATGCATTTCTTTTATGGCAGGAGATGTTGAACAATTCTTCATGTGTCTATTGGCCAGTATTATTTCTTCTCCAGAGAAGTCTCTTTTTAATTCTTCAGTCCAGTATTTAATGAGGTGGTAGCTTTTTTGAGGATTTATTTATTGGGAAGTTTAATTTTTTTTTTTGAGCTCTAGGTGCATTTTTTATACGAGGCCCTTGTCTGTTATATAACTAGTGAAGATTTTCTCCCAATCTGTGGGCTATTGATCTTGCTAGGTATGTGCTTTGCCATGCAGAAGCTCTACAGTTTGAGGCAATCCCATTTATCAAGCCTTTCTTGGATTTGTTGTGTTTCTGGATCTTTATTTAGGAAATTTCGACCTGTGCCAAGGAGTCCTAGTGTACTCCTTATCCCTTCCTGTAATATTTTCTGGGTTCCTACTTTTACCCTGAGATCTTTGATCTATTTTGAGTTCATTCAGGTGCAGAATGATATATAAGGATCTAACTTGAGTTTTCTACAAGTTGTATAACCAATTTTGTCAGCACCATTTGCTGAAGAGGCTGTCTTTCTTCCATCTGATGGTTTGGCTTTCTTATCAAAGATTAGGTAGGGAGCCATAGGTCTGTGGGATCATGTCTGGGTTTTTAATTCTATTCCACTGGTCCTCAGGCTTGTTCTTGTGCCAGTACCAATCTGTTTTATAACTACAACTTTATAATAGAGTTTGAAGTTTGATACTGATTTTCCTCCATCACTGTTCTTCCTGCTGAGGATTCTTGTTGCTATTCAAGGTTTTCTATTTTTCCATATGAATTTCTGGATTGCTTCTTCTATTTCATTAAAGAATGTTATTGGAATGATCACAAACAAAGCTATACTAAAGCTACCATCACAGCTGTGTTTATAGCAGCATTATTCATCATAGCTAAGATATGGCACCAACCCAGATGCTCCTTGGTGGATGAATGGATCAAGAAAATGTGATTGTGTGTGTGTGTGTGTGTGTGTGTGTGTGTGTGTGTATGTGTGTGAATTCTATGCTTCCATCAGAAAGAATGATACTGCCCCATTTGTTAGGAAATGGAAAGCCTTGGAAAAAAATCCTATTAAGTAAGCCAGACCCAAAGAAATATAGGTCCTATGGTTCCCTCATTTGCAATAATTAGTATACGCCTAGGATAATTGTTTTGTTTCTTTTTTATGTTCTTCCCCTTATGGTATATTCCCTGTTGTCGTTGTACTTGATTTTGGTACCCTGCACCTTGTATATACATTTGTCCAATTTGGGGAGGGGAAAAGGAATAACAAAACACTGAAACAAGGACACAGGATGACCCATTGTAACAATGGGGGGATAGTGGGAGCACAACAAAGGAGGGGGTAACAATGTTTGACACGAAATGTACTCATTACCTTACTCATGTAACTGTAACCCCTCTGTACAGCATATTTATCATAAAGTGAAATTTAAAAAGAAGAATGTTGTTGGGATATTGAAGGATATTGCTCTGAATTTGTAGATAGCTTTGGGCAGCATTGCTGTTTTCACGATGTTAATCCTCCCAATCCAGGAACATGGGAGGTTTCTCTACTTCCTTAGTTCTACCTTATTTTCCTTTTTTAGGTTTTTAAATTTTTCATCATAGAGGTCCTTCACCTCTGGTTAAGTTAATTCCTAGATTTTTTAGCAGGGGTGGGGGGGATGGGGGTGGGAAGGTCCGGTCGTGGGGCCTGAATTCTGGGCCTGGGCGCTGTCCCTCAGCTCTTTACCTCAAGGCTAGCGCTCCACCACTTGAACCACAGTGCCACTTCCGGCTTTTTTTTTCCTGCTTATGTGGTGCTGAGGAATTGAACCCAGGGCCTCATGAATGCAAGACAAGCATGAGCCTGAGCCACCTTTCCAGCTCCAGATTTTTTTTTTTGAAGCCATTACAAAAGGAGTTGCTTTTCTGATTTCAGCCTTGCTCTTCTTACTGTTAGCATACAGAAAAGCTACTGATTTTTGTGGTTTAATTTTATACCTTGTTACTTTGCCAAAGTTTTGGATCAGCTCAAGTAATTTGAGTGAGGAGTCTGTGGGGTTCTTCAAATACAAGATCAGGTCATTTGCAAAGTGGGAGAGTTTTACTTCTTTCCCAAAATAGGTTATTTTTAACTATGAAAATTGAAAACAAGGAAACCTGTTGGGTATGCTGTATTTTATGGAGAATGATGTAGTCAAGTGGGATAGAGGGCATAAAAATTGATTGAATAGAGGGTGAACATGTGTGGAGAAGGAAAAATGACATCCTGTTTTATAAACCATAAAAGCCAATAAAAAAAAACAAAAACAAAAAGAATAAATAGATTTTATTTTATAGGGTTTGTTCTTCATATTCTTTCATTGTTTCAAATTGCTCATTTCCACAAGCATCATATTTTAGTACAGAAAGTGAAAGATTGAAGGACTTTGGAGTCAGAAATCAGAATTTCAGTTCTTCCACATCTGGTAAACTTGAACATATTCTTTAACTTTCCTGAGTCTTCATTTTGTTACCTACACAATGGAAATAACACTTGCCCAAATCAAGGAAACAGTGGGTATCAGTAGAAGACCTAGACATAAAAAATTGAAAATATTAAAATATGTAAGGCAGTGGTCAGGAAATGTTTTTCCATAAGCTTTGGGCAGACACAGCTGGACATTGCTTTATAAGATAATCACTAATTATTATAAAATTATTATAAAATTTGCTCATTAGGAATCAAATACTTTTGGCAACTAAATTTCCTTGCATAACAGGTCATGTGAAAATCCATTATATTTCATACTAGATATTTTTAGAAATGAAATTACAGGTGTTTTAATGATTTGATAAAGAATATCAACTAGTGATAATTGAATAAGCTTTTACTTTAGACACTTGATGGCAATATCTTCTTTCGGGAATGAGTGGTATTAAGTAGTAAGACCTGAATTATCCCTTTACCACCACTTCAGGAGAGGAGGCTGAAGTAGGGCAAAATGTAAATGCTCCAAAAGGTGCATTTTAAAAGGTGCTTTTTAAACCCTCTTGTTAGGTTATTGACTGCTAGTTTCTTTAGTTAGGAATTATGCCTGGATAATGGCACAAATTGAAACCATTTATTAAAAGAATTAAAGCAATAGAAAACATTAATGTTCATTAAGCTATTCATCACTTTTGATTTGTTTTTAATATATTTCCTTCGAATTTTGAAGTAAAATATAAATATTATTATAATGCAAATCTCAAGTTACAAATATGAGCCAGGCATGGTGATGTGTACTTTTAGTTGTAGCTAGTTGGATGTCTAAGGCAAGAAGATCATGTAAGCCTACAAATTTGAAACTAGTGTAGACAACGGAAGCCTTGTCTCAAAATAAGAAAATTGAAAAACAAAGTTACATTTCAACAGCATGAACCATTTAGATGACCTCTTATGAAAAAATATGCTAGTCACTTTATAGTAATACTGTCAAAATTACCTTTTAAAGCTATCTACCCTTCTCTTTTTATGAGTTATACTAATAAATCTTTTAAAGGATTAGGATTTCTGGGGTAATAATAACTTTATAAATATGTCACAAAAGGATTTACCAGTATCCAAGACACTAAGCAAAATATTGCAAAGTAATAACTTGAAGAAGGTAAGGCTTCAATGATAATCTAAGCGAGTGCTTAAGACATTACCAGAGTTCTTGTGTTATAGTAGAAGCTTGCTAAAAAACTTTGGGGTAGGGCTGGGAAGATGGCTCAGTGGTAGAGCGCTTGCCTTGCATGCCTGAGGCCCTGGGTTCGATTCCTTAGCACCACATAAGCAAAAAGAAAGAAGCTGGAAGTGGCGCTGTGGCTCAAGTGGTAGAGTGCTAGCCTTGAGCTGAAGAGCTGAGGGACAGCACCCAGGTCCAGAGTTCAGGCCCCACAACCGAACTCCAAAAAAAAAAAAACACAAAAAAACTTTGGGGTAAGCTAGCTTCTTAAAAAGCTCTTCAGGGGGGCTGGGAAGGTGGCTCAGTGGTAGAGCACTTGCCTTGCATGCATGAAGCCCTGGGTTCGATTCCTCAGCACCACATAAACA
This sequence comes from Dipodomys spectabilis, assembly GCF_019054845.1. Taxonomy (NCBI): domain Eukaryota; kingdom Metazoa; phylum Chordata; class Mammalia; order Rodentia; family Heteromyidae; genus Dipodomys; species Dipodomys spectabilis. The sequence goes on along the minus strand of NW_024870686.1, from coordinate 6,257,565 downwards.
AAAAGAAAAAAGCTGGAAGTGGTGCTGTGGCTCAAGTGGTAGAGCGCTAACCTTGAGCTGAAGAGCTGAGGGACAGTGCCCAGGCCCAGAGTTCAGGCCCCACGTCCAGACCTGCCCCCCCCCCCCAAAAAAAAAAAAAAAAACTCTTCAGGACAGAGCATGCTGGTTGGGACAAGTGAAACTTCCCAGTTGTATGCCTCACTTCTATATTAATGAAGTTACTTTCCATGAAACATTTATATAAACACACATGGATGTAAAAGAAAGTTCAAAGAGTTGAACAATGCCATTTATTCCCCACACAGCTCCTCAGTAACAAGACAAGGACTGAAACCACAGCCTGCAATGCAGCCAACATGGGGAAGTGCAACTGGTGGAGGAGCACACTCAGAGTGGCTGGCTAGCTGTCCCTGGGGAGTCCCCCCCCCCTTGTCTCTCTGTCTCTCTCCTCTCTCTCTCTCTGTCTCTCCTTCTCTCTCTCTCTCTCTCCCCTCCCTTCTCCCTCCCCTTTCTTTCCTCCCTTTCCCTTACCCTTTTTCCACCTCTTCCCTCTCTCCCTCTTCCCTTTCCACTCTCCCTTCATCCTTGCATGCTGGTGCTCAAGCATGAAATCAGGGCCTGGGCGCTATCCTTGAACTTCTTTTGTTAAAGGTTAGCACTCTGGCACTTGAACCATAACTACACTAATGGCTTTTGTTTAGGAGTTTACTGGAAATTAGAGTCTTGTGGACTTTCTTGCCCTGGGCAGTTCCAAACCCTGAATGTCAGTTCTCACCTCCTAAGCAGCTAAAATTAAGGCATGAGCCACCAGTGCCAGGTACATGCTCTGCTTTGATGCATTCTTTCTAACGCTTTGAAGTGTTATTCCAAAGCTTTAAAATGGAAACAAATGTAATGACTGACCCTAGAACAGAATCCTCACCCTTAAGGTTATTGGTTGGAATTTTTTCTTTCTTCTGTAAGAATATAGCTGAGATTTTTTTTTTTTGTACAGATACTGAAATTCTTCAGAGGGTTTGGAAAATACATTTTATTGCCTTTGGTCTAGTAATTCCAATTCTAAAGTTAGGCTTCATATATTTAACAAGGAAAAAAAAATTTTAATATATTTCTCACCAAATAATTAGCCAAAACCCACCTGACTCATCTGACTCTTTGGGAAGAGAGTTACTGAGGCTTAAACTCAAGGCCTCACACTTGTTAAACATGTACTCTAATACTTCTTGAGCCAAACTTCTATCCCTAAAAAATTGCTTTTTTAATTAAATTCCTTAAATGACAGGATAAGAAAACAAAAAGTAATTTTCTGTTTTTGTTTTTGTTTTTTTTTTGGTCCGGTCGTGGGGCCTGAACTCTGGGCCTGGGCGCTGTCCCTCAGCTCTTCAGCTCAAGGCTAGCGCTCTACCACTTGATCCACAGCGCCACTTCTGGCTTTTTTCTTATGTGGTGCTGAGGAATCAAACCCACGGCCTCTGGCATGCAAGGCAAGCGCTCTACCACTGAGCCACCCTCCCAGCCCCCAAAAGTAATTTTCTTTCCTGAAGACAAGTTTACAAAGTATTCTTCCTCCTTATCTGTACATAATATAGTAGATCACAATGATAAAGAAAAACCTTATCAGGATTAGGGTTAGGGTTAAGGTTAGATACCAGTATTAATTATCAAGGGACTAGGCTCTTTAAATGATTAAGCTGATTTTTGTAGGTTTTATTAAAGCAGGTATGCTCTACCAACTTTTTTTAGGCTTTACAAAAAGTTCCTGTATTTCTTCATTAATCTTACTTTTTAATCTTCCTCATTTAATATGCCTAAAGTTCAAGGCTCCAGTTGTGATGATACTTTATATATATATATATATATATATATATAAAATGTATGTATTGTACACATGCATGTATGAGTCTAAATATCTATATTTTTAGAGATCTCTGTAGACCTGTCGATAGCTAGATATAATTATGGCATATTTCCCATATTGTATACATCTCTATTATCTATATATCTATGATATAATTAACTTCTTTTTGAGCTTCAGTGAAAATACAGATTGTTACAGGTTCTACTTCTGTTACTTTTTTGTAACTCGTGATTATATATCAATCATTATATTGATGTTATTGACTATTTGTTCTGCGTTTAAAATTATAGACAGACCTCTTTTCAAGTACAAAGCCTCAAGAAGAACAGGAAAAAAGTTCACTCTCACAGTCTGCAGCTGTCACATATTCTTTATTCCAAGAAAAGAAGATGTCTTTAGTAAGTGCACTTTCAAAGAACTTTTTAGTTTATTAATATGTTTAATCAGCTTTGCAATATGAAAGCTGTGAGGTGGGGTCAATTCTAAATGTATAGCGTCTCATTTTTAATATAAAAACAGAACATTTTCCTTCAGTTAAGACTATCTCTTCATTAAGTAGCAGCAGTAAGAATAATTTGACCATGATTATCTTACAGAAGTTGTATCAGGTTACAGACCAATACATTTGTAGCTCAAGGGTAATACAGCAATATTTTAATACTAGTTTTTAGAAATGGGACTAAAAATAATACAAAAGTGAATAGTTTCTTAACTGTTTTGTAAACTTTTCATTCATGTATTGTTAAGAAAACATCCTCTGGGTCTAAGATGGTAGAGTGCTTGCCTAGCATGTGTGAGAACTTGGGTTCAGTTCTGAGCACTGCCATAAAAAGAAAAAAGAAGAGAAACAATCTCCAAGATATAAGATTTTTTTAAAAAAAAGATGTGAAACATTATGTAAAAGGTGTGTTTATATGAATGCTGTTAAATTCACATTATTCTTGTATGTGTTAAAAATGTTCTCTACAGTGGTGCCCAAAAAACTAGAAACAGCTTCAAACACAAATTTTTTTCTTTGTGTCTGCTAGCACTGATTTTTTTTCTCCTTTGTTTTTTAGACAATGTGGGTTTTTTGGGGGGAAAGAGGGGTGGAAATCTAATTACTGTTAAAATGACCATACTTGTTCTAACATAAATCCTTTAGGTTGTTGAGGTTTTTTGACATATAAATGGAGATTATATCTTGATAGTATAAGGCTTCCAGTTACATTTTATTGATTTGCATTAAATTGATTTGGAATAGATCAATGTTCTACTGCCTGTTTTACCTCTTCTCTGTGCCCCTATCCTATATTACTTTTCAATCAGCTTTAGGAAGAAAAAACAAGTCACATCTGATCTCACTCACTTAAATGATCTAATTAAATAATCAAGTTTCTTAATTAAAAGTATAAGGGCCATGTAATTCCATTGTATTATTTTTTAACTAAAACACATGGTAAATGGGAATTTCAAATTGAATTCTTATGTAAACAATAACTTACATGCACATGTTAAATATTCCTCTGTGTGCGTATATATGTGATTTAAATATATGGGTTTGGTGGAACTGAATATAGTTATTAAGAAAAATTGGTATGGGCTCCAAATTTTCTGAATAAAATATACTCTAATATTTAGTCATAATAAGAATTTCATATCTTTTCATGGTTAAATGTAAAGAATGGTTTATTTTCATTTATGTCTTTGTAATATTTTATTGTGCAGTATGATGGTTAGTTATCTATACCTCCCTGGAGTCTAAGAAGGTCTTGCCAGTTAACCACAAAATTAAACCTGCCTAAGGACTAATTAATCAAGAGCAATAATACAATTAGTTTTAGGTAACTTGATGCCCTGGATCAAATAACCCTGATATTATGCACACATGGTGCACACTTCTTAGTAGAAAAAGGTAGACATTTAATGAAAGTAACTTAATACCTATCTTTGAAAGATGATAATATTGCTTTAAATGGTCTATTCTGAGAAAATGTCAACATTCACAGAAATACAGTCTAAGTTTAGATTTTCAAACTATATTGAAAGTATCATCAAATGAGATGAAATTTAAAATTTTCTTTTTAAATGAATGTTTTAGCTAATCATATCTTAAATATATTTGAGTCATATCTATTTAAAAGCTTTATAAATACAAAACATTGCACTAAATTGAACATAATTCACATTAAGTTTAGTTGTTGGGTAGTGATGACAGCCCTTGTTTAAAATCATGGTTATTTTAAGAATTTAAAACATTAAGGGCCTTTTTTAGGGTGCATTTTGGAAAAGTATGTTATCACTGAGAATTTTAGAATTTGTCTTCTTGGAAGTTAATGTGACAGAATCACTATGTGTTTTTCAAGTGTATAGAATGTTAGAATAGTGTTTTCTACTTTTTCAAATAGACACTAGTGTACAGCTATTAGACTTGACTATAGAATGACTTTTCTTTCTCTTAGTAGCTTTTTATGGTGAATAGTTAGGGATGAGCATTGAATTCTTGGCTAAGGTTAGGTAATTGTGTTTTATCAGTGAAACATCTGTGTAAATCTTCAGTGATTTTTCTTTAAAAAAAAAATAGTTGAAATGAAAATTTAAGTAAAGGTTTAGGCCACTGTGAGCATTTGCCACTGGAAAGTTGGGAGTATTTCCTTTTCATGAAATACGGAAACATGGACACTCACTGGGTCTTTTTGCTGTTCTCTCTTTAGCACAGCATAGCTGAGAACAGGATTCTGCCTCTCACAGCAGTTGGTATGCACTTAGCCCAGGCAGTGAAAGCTGGCTACCCCCTGGATATGGAGCGAGCAGGCCTGACTCCAGAGGTTCAGAAGATTATTGCTGATGTTATCCGAAACCCTCCCATCAACTCAGGTGATAAACAGGGCTCTACCCTTCAGCCTTAATGACTTGAGTTACTGAAACCTAGATGAAGTAAACAAGTAGTCCACTTATATTTTCATTTTAACAACATCGATCTTTTTGCTACTGTGAAAACCTTACTTTTGTAATGCTTTTTCATAAGCAAAGGCAGTCTTTTTTAAAAGTTTTATTAATTGCTCATAAGAAAGTAATGAGAAATTCTTCCTTGCCTTTTTAGCTTCAGATTAATTTTTCCACACATTCCAAAACAGAGCACTTTGGTCTTTTTCTAATTTCCATGTTATCACCTGGAAAAAGAACAAACAATATTTTGAACTAAAAGAGGTAGTTCATCCCAGAACTCAAAAAGATGAGGCAGGAGGATTCTAAATTCCAGCCCAGCCTGGAGGTTAGCCAAATGGTGAGATCCTGTCTCAATTCCCTCCCCCCCAAATAACCATAACACATTTTTCCCCACATGCATTCAAGCCTCTCTGATTCTTTGTTGGTTGTACTTGAGAAGCCTCTCGAGTGAGTAGTGAGTGGTTTCAGACACTGTGGTGCTGCACAGATAGGCCAAACTCTGTAACCCATGTAGAAGGAATACCCTTGTCTCTGTGCTGCACAGCCTCAACTGTGCTCATAGAGGTCAAGCCCTGTAGACATTTTTAAGTAGTGATCCATTTTTTTATAGAAGTAACGTACGTTGTGTTAGAGGATTTTCCAGAATGTTACATAGAGCAGTGGCCATTCAAATAGTTTTATCTCCAGCCACCTGTCCCGTGGCGCAGGCCTGTACCCCTAGCTACTCAGGAGGCTGAGATCTGAGGATCATAGTTCAAAACCAGCCCTGGCAGGTAAGTCTGTGAGACTTATCTCCAGTTCACCACCACCAGAAAACCAGAAGTGGCTCTGTGGTAGAACGCTAGCCTTGAGTGAAAAAGCTCAGAGGTAATGCCCCAGGTCCTGAATGCAAGCCCCACAAGTGACCAAAAAAAAAAAAGGTTTATCTCCAAAGCTGTGTGAATCATGGAAGTGGTGCTGTGGCTCAACTGGTAGAGCGTTAGCCTTGAGCTGAAGAGTTGAAGGATAGCGCTCAGGCTGAGTTCAAACCCCACGACCGACAAAAAAAAAAAACAACCCAAAACAAAGCTGTGTGAATCACTACTTTTTATTATTCAAATTCTTTACAGAAACTACTACAAGCTTCTTCCTAAGAATTTGGAAGGGAATAATGGGAATGACTGCTTTGTCATAGCTCATTTGATTCTGTTCTTGATTTTATACTTAAAGTCAAAATTATTTCTAGGCTTATGTAAGACCTGATAATGGTATAAACAACAAATACCTTCATGAATCCCAGTACTGTATAGTGCCAACACAGGAAAATAGGCACAGGCAAGTTTGGTGGTATAAGATCCTGGATCAGGATTGGTGGTCAGTGAGATTTCTGCTATACTAATACCTGTTGATATGTTATATAAAGATTGTATTTGAGATAGACTCTGAACAAGTAATTCTGTTTCTATGTCAGTTCCTACCTTTCTGATTATAATTTGATTTCCCATGCATATCCCTCTGTAGGGAAACCATGCTCTAGTCCCGTTAATTTGTCTAAATCATAATTGTGCATTCTTAATTTTAAGTTAATAAATTATTTTATATAATAAATCAGTATATTATTAAATATATAACATATACACATAACAATAAATTTGTATAATAAAATAAGTTAATTTATGATCTTGGTCAGTATGAAACTAAGGTTAAATTAAGCTTTTAAATTTGAAAAGCTGAGGATCAAATCATGTGTGAGCGTAAAATAACCAACCAAAGTTAGCTGTAACTCACTCATAAAAAAGCTCACAAACTCTTTTGGTCACATTCCAGTCTTTCTAACACGAGCAACTATTTTGTCAGAAACTAAGGTAGTGGAAGGAAAATAGGAATTCTTTGTAGGTTAGATTATGCTGTATAAACTTTGTCTAGTGCAAAAATGATACAGTGTTTTAGAGAAATCCAAAAAGATAAAGGTCTTTTTACTTTTAACACTCAGGCGCTGTTGTTGTTGTTGTTTTTCTATTATCATTGTTTCTTAGGACTTGTCTTTTGAAAAGATAGTATGGCAGTATTGTCTTTTAAGGAGTTGTGCAGTTCTTTTCATTTCCTTTTTTTTTTTTAATATTGTTATTCATTTTTGCTGCCATCTGGTTTACATGAAGACTAAAAAATAGGACTAGTCTGGTCTAAAAAAAAAAAAAAAGCAAAGGCCCTGCATGCAGACATAGCTGTGTTGAGCTTTTGACTGCCATTTTGTGGCTATGTGACTATTGGCAACTTCCTCTATATCTTTGAGTTCTAGTTTTCTTATCTCTAAAATGGGGAGGGATAATACTGACCCTTTATAGAGTTGTGGAAAATAAGCTAGATACTACACAGAAAGCGCTCCTGTATCAAAAATTATTATTATTTTTGTCAGTCGGGCTTGAACTCTGGGCCTGGGCATTGTCCCTTAGCTCTTCAACACAAGGCAGGCACTCTACCACTTGAGCCACAGCGGTTTTGTGAGTGGCTTATTGGAGATAAGAGTCTCATGGACTTTCCTGCCTAGGCTGACTTTGAACTGTGATCCTCAGATCTCAGCCTCCTGAGTAGCTAGGATTACAGGTGTGAGCCACCAGCGCCTGGCTTGAAAAATGATTTTGATTGAGTAGTTGGTCAGATTTTAGAGCATCTTAAAAATAATCCTTTAAATTTGGGTACTTTTAAACTATCATTTTAAATAGCTAATTAAAAATATATGATGTTAGTAAGTATGCAAGACAAAATTTCAAAAACCTTTAATTGTCCCTCAGTATCTGTTAGTTTTCAGGATAACATGAATGTGAACGTATCTGAATACTCAAAGTCTTATATATAATTATGCAGTATTTGCATATGAGCTTCATACACTTTCTTGAATGCTTTTGTGTGTGTGTGTGTGTGTGTGTGTGTGTGTGTGTGTGTGTGTGTGTGTGTGTTCTGGTGCTGGCACTTAAACTCAGGACCTGAGTGCTGTCTGTGAGCTCCTTTGCTCAAGGCTAGAGCTCTGCCACTTGAGCTACAGTTCCACTTTTTTGTGGTTAATTGAAGGTAAGAGTGTCACAGACTTTTTCCTGTCTGAGGTGTTTTTGAACCATGATCCTCAATCTTAGTATCCTGAGTAGCTAGGGTTACAGGCATGGGCCACTGATGCTCAGCATTCATTTTTTTAATTAAAAGCTTTGGTTGAAATAAATTTTGCACACTCTCAAATTGAGAAAATTTCTGTATTTTATTAGAACATAATCTTAGGATATCTAAAATAGAGTATCTTAGGTATCTAAAATAGAGTATGAATTGAAATCTTATTTTTGTATAATCTTACCTGCCATATAGGTTTTGGCTAGGTTAACTCATCATATCATTCTGTCCCCTATTATTCTTGTTTTTCTCCATGTTTTTATAAGTTCAAACTTCTTTTCTGAGATACTTTGTTTAATAATAAGTGAGACATTTAATGAGGTATCTAGATAATATTTTTAATAATTTATTTGTCCCATTCTTTATGTGCATGTAACTGGAAAATTAAGAATTGCTTCCAAGGGACCTGCCTTGAAAGAAGGAGTAACATGATCTCCTTCAAAGCTCTGAAGGAGTATTGCTAATTTTGTCCCTTAATCCTCCAGTAAATATTTTTTTAGCACTTATTTACATACAGTTAGCATTATTGTGTTACATAATGACATAATTCTTTAAAGATCTTAAAAATAGCTGCTGCTTATTTGCAGATATATAAAATGTAAGATGGCTCTAATATAAAAATATAGAGGGTACTTACAAAAATGTGTAAAACTGAATTTTCTAATTATGTCTCAGTCATATTAACTTTAGACATTTAGACAGTGGATGGAGCCACAGCTGTTTGCTTATGTATCATTATTTTAAAAAGACATTCTGATTTTAGAAATAAAATTCAAAGTGAATAAAGTACCTTTGTTTTTCTTTGGTTGTAACTTTACAAGAATTTAAGGATATATATTTATCTAAATTTTAATAACCCACACAAAAAAATGAATATAGTATTGTGTAGCTGTGTTAATTGATTAAAGTGTGAGAAAACTTGGGGTTTTCTTAGAGTAACATTAACAATTTAGAATTTTCTCATAGCCACATTTAAAGTTAAGCAATGCAATTACCTTTAGTAATAGTAAGGCTCATTGTATCCAAAATTTTATCATTTCAACCTTTAATCAATATAAACATTACAAACAAGATACTTCACATATTCTGTAATTATACTTTGAAGTCAGGTATTTTATAATTATAACATATATTTGCCGCATGCTAATATTTAATTAGAAAATTTGATTTAGCTTTCCTAAAATTTCTAGTTGAATAAGTAGATTAGATTAGATTACAAAAACTTAAAAGTCTTTCAATAAGTGAATCAGGAGCCACATACCAAGTGCTCAGTAGCAACATGTGGTTGGTTATGGTTCCTATATTAGGCCACACAGTCCTAGAGATCTTTTAATATAAATTAAAGCACAATTAAAGAATGTGTCTGTTCTTTCCCATATCTAGGAACGGAAGTATGGGAAGGGCTAGGCTTTGTGGCTCAAGTGAAAGAGCACTTGACTAACAAGTATCAAGCCCTGAGTTCCATTTTCAGTACCACCAAAAAGTAAAAATAAAAATCAGAAATAGTGAGCTGGGAAGGTGGCTCAGTGGTAGAGTGCTTGCCTTGCATGCATGAGGCCCTGGGTTCGATTCCTCAGCACCACATAAGCAGAAAAACAAAAAGCTGGAAGTGGCGCTGTGGCTCAAGTAATAGAGCACTAGCCTTGAGCTGAAGAGCTGAGGGACAGTGCCCAGGTCCAGAGTTCAGGCCCGATGACTGGATCAAAAAAAAAAAAATCAGAAATAGTGAAAGACATATGTGGTAAGATGTTCATGAGAATGTTTTTAAAAGAAAAGTTGAAGACAAATGAAAGGCACTGGACACAAGATAAATCCTGATACACATATAGGACAAAATACTCCTCAGACATTAGCAATGGTTAGTAAAATTGATGGAGTTTCTGTGGTATTTAAGGTGATAGAATGCTCAAGGAACAATGTTAGTCACATTGCTGACTTTACTAGATGTAGAAGTAACTTTTTCCTTTTTAATTGGTTGTGGGGCTTGAACTCAAGGTGTATGTGCTGTCCCTGAGTTTTTTTGCTCTACTACTTTGAACCACAGCGCTACTTCCAGTTTTTGAGTGGTTAATTGTAGATAGAGTCTCACAGGGAATTTTCTGCCAGGGCTGGCTTCAAACTATGATTCTCAGCTCTCAGACTCCTGAGTAGCTAGGATTATAGGAGTGAGCCACCGGCACCCAGCTAGCAGTAACTTTTCCTAGACTATGTTTAGCCCTCATATTTTATAACTTTATTTAGACAACTGACTGTTTTGTTTTCTGTCAGTTATGTAACCTTCTTTACCTGCCTTCCAAACAAGCAAGCAAACCTGCAATGTTTTGGGGAAGTGCTAAAATAGCAAACTAAGATCTTTGAAAGAAAAGGGAACATGTACCTGAAAATTGTAATAATTTAAAGCCACTTTTTTGGATGGCATTTAAAAAATTGAGTTGAGTGTCAGAAATAGTTGTGTTTTTATAAATTATAGAAAGATGAGAGAAAGATTTAAGTTGCTTAGTTTTGCACTACAGATGAAGTCAAATCTGAAGTATAAATATTTGTGTGCAGTTCCTGCTTGATTTATAGAAGGTACGAAGGGATTGGGCCAATCTGAATTTCCAGTGGGAACTGTATTATCTCCAGCCCTGCTTGGCTGGCTTTGGGCTCAGGGTTGAGGCAATTCAGGAGGGACATGACTTTATTTCCCTTTAGTGGGGCTTTCAAAAAGATGAAAGTTTTCTTTGGCACCCTTCTTCCTTCTTTTATATGCAATATTTTACCATTTTCAGCACACAGATTTGATAAAAAGTTCTGTAAAACTTTCTAAATGCATTTTCAATCTCTTACAGATATGTACAATATAAAACTAATTAGAATGTTGGTTCCTGAAAACATTGATATGTACCTTATCCACATGGCAATTGAGATCCTTGAGAATGACCATGACTGCAGACCTTCTTCAAGCCAGTCTTCCTGGGATTCCAACAGAAAGCGATGTTTCCCCAACTCTGAAGAGCCTTGTTCAAGTTCTAAAAGGAGCAAGGAAGTACTCATGGATACGAAGGTGTTAATTATGTACAGAATTTTCACACAATTTCAGTTTGCTCAATTTGCATGTTTAATACTAGAATGCTATGTTTTTGGAACTGTTAATTCTGATATAAGGTTATGTCCTTATCTGTGTGATGTGTTCGCTTTTCAGAATATGAGAAAAGTAATTTAAAAAAATAGTGAAAGGATAATATAGTCCATTGATTCAGTTTATTGTGTATTATGTAAGCTTCAGTTTTCCCTGTGTTGCTTTTATGGCTGAAGTATACCTTCTTTCAGAGGATTAGTTAGTGGAGTTAAGCCTATGACAGCTAAATGGCTAATAAAAACAAACCTAGATCCTGTTATAAACATCTTCTCCCTAAATTTGTTGATCTGTTATTCATCATGGTCACTGTTATAATTACATTGAATATAGAGGGCGCAAGGATAATTATTGCTATGGTTCTGAGCATGCCATAGTGTTTTTTGAATAATTAGAAAAAGATTACATATTTTGAATTATTTTAGAAAGTATATTGTATTAAAATCAAATGCTTTGAAAATCATTGCTTAGTGCAGTATATAATTAAAATAGTGACTAGAGAATGACTTCTGACAAGGTGACACTTAAATGATTGTGTAAATTTGAAAATTTGATCTTCAGTTTTCTAGCCCTAAAATTATTGAGCTTTGCGATAAACTTCATTGAATTAGTAATTCACTAAGAGATTATTTTGGCTTTTAACCAGCCCAGGACAAGGTAGTCACAGGCCCCTTTCTAGTGTAAATAAGTTCGTTTATTATCTTAACCATGCCTTGATGGATTGTCTTGTACTTTAGAGGTTATAATTGTATAACTATTTTGTATTCCATGAAAAATTTAAAGGTTGATGAAACACATCTTGATAGCATTTCACTGGAAGACAAAGGCCACAGTAATTCAATAAGACTAGCTTCTTGGACTCAGCCATCCAGTGATCCAGAAATAGAAGATTCATTTTCACATTCTCATTCACAGGTAAAATTGACTCACAAAACTAGTTTTCATTATAAATAACATCAGGCTTGATAACTAATGTGCTTAGTTTTCTTCTTATAGATGAAAGTAACATACACATATAACATTTCTGTATTTGCTTATGTATGTATATGCACATATAATTTGCAAATGAGTGTTTTCTATTCACTAATAGCAATGTCTTGTTAATAGAATTTAGAGTATCAAAAAGAGGTAAATAGTTCCATACATTTTATTTTAATTTCTAAGAATTTTAGTATTTTGCTGGTATAAGAAATAAGAACTAGAAGACATAGGTCTCACAATTAAGTTTTCTTTAGATACTGATACAAAAACCACATTCAATGTATTTCCCCCTTTTCTCAGTAGAATAAGATGATTATTATTGTTGCATGAAAAACTTAACAGTCATTGTCTAAAGAAATACTATAGTAAAACTTCAAGTGATATTAGCTACAAGAATATTTTGTTATTAAAAAAAAGAATATTTTGTTGTAATATTTTGCAGATAATCTCATTGAACTTCACATAATCCAGTAATTTATTTGCTATTACTTTTTGTATGAAGAATTTAAGATTTAAGTAACATACATAAGGTTATACAATTAGCATATGGCGCAATTAAAACTGAAAAAACTTTTGTTGTTGTTGTTGTTGTTTGTTATGCTTATCCTGTGGCTTTTGGCTACCAAAAGACTTAGGACTTTCTTTATCCTACTTTTGTGTTAATGGCTTGTTTTGGTTTTACTTTTTGGCCTTACTCACCTCCTCATACCACCTAACCCTTAGGTCTAGTGCACATAGGGGTTCAGCCTCTATTTACAGTAGTTTATTGTCAAAAGGGATTTTGAATTAATATCTTTTATGAAGAATAAATATTACTGTGTTCCCTGCCCTCCTCCTGTTCTCCTTTGGTGCTAGAGATTGAACATGTGTTCTGTTTCTGATCTCTGGGCCCAGCTTGTCTACTTCCAAAATGCCTTTTCTGTATTCCACTTTGCCTGATATGCCTTACTTCCTTTTATCTTTCACTGTACAACATTTTCTCTGTTCTTGTTCTTCTCTTCTCTCATTGGAAAGGAACAAAGTTGCCTTCCCTAACTGGTTAGGGTAATGAAACATTTGGGTTCCATGTAAGTGGTGGAAAAGAACATATAAAAGATTCCATTTGCACTAAACAATTTTGTATTTTTATTCATTCATTTATTTATTTATTTATTTATTTTTATTTTTGGTGGTGGTGATGGGCTTGAACTCTGGGCCTGGGCACTGTCCGTCATGTCAGCTCTTCAGCTCAAGGCTAGCATTCTATCACTTGAGCCACAGCGCCACTCTTGGTTTTCTGATGAGTAATTGTAGATAAGACTTTCCTGCCTGGTCTGGCTTTGAATCATGATGCTCAGATCTCAGCCTCTTGAGTAGCTAGGATTACAGGTGTGAACCACTTTGTATTTTTAAGCTATTTCTGTTATTTTTCAGATAATAAAACATAATGTATCCAAACTAAATATAATACAGTTAAATATTTTAAACTCATTTACTTAACTAATGACTCTTAAGTACCTTTAATATTTAAGATGTCAGAATTCAATGCTAGTATTATGTCAGTGACTGTTTTGTGCTATAAGGGAATTCTTTTTTTTAACGTTTATTTTATTGTAAAGGTGCTGTACAGACAGGTGATAGCTATGTGAGGAAGGGAATGAGTACATTTCTTGTCTAGCATTGTTACCCACTCCTTTGTTTTTCTCCTATCCCTTCTCTCTCCCCCAACATAGTATCTCTCACTTCCAACATAGTGTCTTGTGAGTATCATTGTTGCAATTGGTTTTGATGTGTCCTTGTTTCTGTATTTTGTTAATCCCTTTCCCCTCCCCAAATTAGATAAATGTATATACAAGATTCAGGATACCAAAATCAATTACAGTGACAACGGGATATACCATAAGGAGAAGAACATACAAAAGAAACAAAAAAATCATATAGTACATTAAAAACAACAACAAATAAAAACTTCTTTTGCCCATATATATTGGGGTTCATTTCCCTTAGCGTCATCTTATATGGTCATATATATATAGCTTTTGAGCTTTTCTGCTCATCTGATAAAATTATCCAAGATGTATACTAATTATTGCAAATAAGGGAAACCATGGGACCTATGTTTCTTTGGCTCTGGCTTACTTCACTTAATATGATTTTTTCCAAGTCTTTCCATGTCCTAACAAATGGGGTGGTGTCATTATTTCTGATGGAAGCATAGAATATCTATTTATCTATCTATCTATCACATTTTTTTGATCCATTCATCTACTGATGGGCGTCTGGATTGGTGCTAATAATGACTGATCATTCTTCTAGTAATTCTACCATTGTGGATATTAGAAGTTCCATTCTTTGTCGTGGTTCTGTGATACACTGTATATGTGTGCGTATGGGGATGTATGTGTGTACCTCACTCAGAACATTACATTCAACATCCTTGTCAACCCAAAGCAAGTAAGACATAGATTTGAAATACTAAGACATTTGAAAGCTAAGACATAGATTTGAAATACTAAGTTTTTCTTGACATATACATTGATGATGGCAAGTAATTGTCTAAAGAAATGGTAGTGTGATTTACTTTTTCTGTTATTTCTCAACTTTTTTATCTATAGAAATAAATTTTGACCTACAGAAACAAATTACATAGATTTCACTGCTTGTTTGATTTGATTTGGTGCTCTGTGTGTGTGTGTGTGTGTGTGTGTGTGTGTGTGTGTGCATGAAGAACCTCTGTTACTTTTTGGTTGTAGCTGATAAATATTTTCAGTAGTACAGATATTTCTTTTTCTTTATATTTCCTGTAGACTTCATCTGAGACCTCAAAGAGAAGATTGCCTGACTGGTTTGCCAAAGGAAATACGACCTTAGCTGTATGCAACAAGAAATCAACAACAAAAACAAAAAAGAAAGGTCTTTTTAGTTAAGATGACATTTAAAAAAAACAACTTGGCATGTCTCACTGTATGTTAAGAAGAGAGCTATAAGTCATTTCTGAAAAGAGTGAAGAGTATTTTAGCTTAAAAAGTATTCTGATTTTAAAGTAAAACTCATCTATTTAGAGCAGGACTGGCATTTTAAATTAACCTACATTTCAGAGTGGTGAGGCCTCCTGATAACTTAATAGAATAGAATGTTAAATTTGATTTCCTTTCAGATCTCTTCCAGAAGCCGTACTATCCTGTGATCTTATCTCTATTTGTAACAATTGCATACTTGGAAAACGTAAAGTGTGGTGATTTAATAGAAAGAACAGATTTGTATTATATTGATTTACATAAAAGGGTCATACCAAAATGGTCTTGTAATATAAAACAGCTATTTTATGTTATCCTTTCTATCTTTTGATGAAGCTTTGATTTGCATTATTATATAATATTAGTTGACCAGATTTATGAATGAAACATTTGGGTTTCATGTTAGTGGGGGAAAAGAACATATAAAAGATTCCAGTTGCACTAGACAACTATATACTTTGTATTTCATGCTATTTTTATTATTTTTCAGATAATAAAAAATAATGTACTCCAAACTAAATAAAAAAAGTTAAATATTTTAATCTCATTTACTTAACTAATGACTCCAGGTACCTTTAATATTTGAGATGTCAGAATTCATTTCTAGTATTACGTTTTACAAATAACTTAAATATCTACAGCCGTACTCTGACACATAGTGGGGTCAACTGTGGTTGTGGTTTATATAACTTTTAAGCAATTATATATACCATACAGTGTATAATTTCATTCCAAAGCCTCTGATTAACTTTTAGTAAGTAAAAACAATTGTTTTTGATGAAGAAGGAATACATGCTTATGGTATTTATGGTAGAAGAACTAAAAAAAACCCAGAATATTTTTTAAGGTCCACTAGAAGGTCATCAGTCCACTCCTTCAGTGTGTCCTGCTAGACTTTCTATGGTCACCTTGTTTCCTTAGTTTACAGGAATAATGCATGAATCCATTTCCATTATATAACATTCAAACTAGACTAAAAACATGAAAGTCCCTCATCATCTCATTCATTCGTATCCAGCTACCAGAAGGTAGCTTGTGTTGAATTTATCATAGCTCTCTAGTTGTGTCTTTGGCATTTCTGTGCCTTTGTATTTGTCTCTGAAGTGGCAAGTGTGTTCTGAAGCACTTCTGCATGCTGGGGCATGGTGGTCGTCGGGAATAGCACTCCTCTGAATAGCACTCCTCTGATTGTTTAGTTATAAATTAAATTGGAATACCATTTGTAGTGGTTAGCAAATGCCAACCATAGTGACTGACACTGTGGTGGTTATTCACCCTTGGCTTTGGGTCAACATTTTCTCAAGACTGAATAAATTCAGCTTTGCACTTGAAGAAAAGTAACATGGTATTTGTTGCCAATGCTAAAATTTATAATTTGCAGCAATATCTGTAATTTTGGGGAACCTTGTGTCGTTCACTGAGAACTTCAGCCTCCTTTCACTGAAAAACTTTTCTGATATTTTGTAAAGATTATTTAGAACATCTGTGTAATTCAGTGAATCAGTATTTTCTGGATGAAAAATACATGATGTTACATAACTAGGCATAGATAAAAAGATCTGTTGGATGTAAAAAATGAACCAATGGACTTTAATATAGCAGAGTTTGAAGAAGTTGAAGGTGTAGTTTCAGATTACACACTGCAACTAATCCCTAAGAGACAACACTTGTTCAGTTTTAGTATACATTCAAAGAAGACTGATCACCATTATCTGGAAAGGCTGTTAAAATATTCTTCCCTTTTCCATCGGTGCACCTGTGCACATTCACATTTCTTCCTGGATTTTAGCCAAAACAATATGTCAAGGTAGGTTGAATACAGAAGCAAATCTAGAGTCTAGAATTCTAGCTACTTCAGTTAAGGAGATTTGCAAAAATGAAACAATGCCATCTCTATTGCTGTTTTAAAATATGATCATTTTGTAAAAATCACACCCATGGTACCATGTGATGGCATTCCTACTGCTGTTCTTACACAAATTATTAAGTATTTTCAAATGTCTTGGTTTTAATGTCTGAAATAATAAATACTGACAGATATAATGTACATTAAAACTCTCGGGACCCTCAAGCTCCTGTTTAAAACCAACTAATGTACCTCCAAAGAGAGCCAATATGTGAGTACCTGTCTCATACTGAATGGCTACCACTTAGGCATTGAAGCTCTTCTAACATTTGGGAGCTGTCATTATTGCCTGGGACTTACCTTGCTCTCACTTCATGGCTCTGTGTTATAGTGATGATATTGACTGTTCTTTTCTTGCAAGGCTCTTCTGTTAATCTTAGCAAACTACTCATGTTCCAGTCTGTTCAAATGAATCGGGACTGGGGAATATAGTTCAATGGCAGAGCACTTGTCTAGTATGGTTAAAGTACTGGGTTCTATTCCCAGCAACCAGATGAACTCCTGACTAATCAACTTAAAACCTCAGTACCTTGTCCTGTTCTCTCATGTGTTCTGATTCTATCCACAGTACACATATCTTCCAGCATAGAAAATTTACTTATTTAGTGTGTTCATGTATGACATTGTCCATTAAAATAAAAACTCCATACAGGAAGGGGACTTTGTCTCCTTTTTTTCACAACTGTGTCCCTAGCCTGGCACAAAATAAAACAGCTATTTTATGAGTGAGTGAGTAGCCAAGCACTGCATATTTCAGGTCAGAGCTCCAGCTGAAGAGGTTTGTGCATCCTTGGTCCTCTCCAAGATCATCGAGATCAACAATCCTGTCTGGTCCCATCTTCCCTGTTCTGTTATGGTGTATACATGTGGTACACATTCAAAATCTCATCACCTAGCAGGCTGAAGAGGACAGACCTCATTTAGAAACCAGACTTGGCTACATAGTGAGACATAATCTCACTACAAAAACAAAAAAAAGTGCCTTAGTTACTAATTTTCATCTGTCAGTTGTGTGGACCGCAAAGCCTCCCTTTCTAACTGTCTGTGCCCCACCAGTCATCCACACATTCGATAAAGTCCATGGCTATGCCAGCTACCAGCTGAGTGACAGATCACTTAGACACTCAAAATTCATTGCACTTAGAGATTCCAGGATTAGAAACCAGGTGTGTAGACCATTTAGCAATTGTAGCTCTAGAAATACTATTAGAAAAGACAGCATCAGCAGCTGGTGTCAGAGTGAAGCAGCCTGTCTCCCAGACATTGCTTGACGGAGCTACTTGATGAAATCACAGCGATCTTCCATATGCTTATTGTGCTTGTCGGAAGTTTCAGTGTCAGCAGCAGAAATAGATATGTGCCTGGCACTTTTTTAAAAATCATTTTTTCATGTTGTTTTTATTTTTTAAAAAAGTGATGTGCAGAGGGGTTGCGGTTATGTAAGTCGAAAAGTGCATTTCTTTTTTAACAAGGCCCCCCCTTCCCTTGCTCTCCCCCAGTCGCCATCCCCACAGTTGTACAGTTCATTTGCAATAACCACTACTACATTTGTTCTAGTTGTAGCAAACAGTATGCTACCTCTTAGCTGGAGCTTAGTGGAAGGAGAGAATGAGGAAGGAGGGTGTGAGAACTGAGCTCTGGAATTAGCCTGAGTATGAAAACTTGAAATCACAACCCTGAGCAAGTCACTCCATGGTAAGTCTTGTTTGTTTTTTAAATTAAATCCACAATTAAAAAAGAGCATTTGAAGAACTGAATCCACAGATTTAAGTGTCTGGCACAAATCTTACTGCTCTGAAGCAATAATAAACTGGCTAGTCTGATTCTGGAGGAAGCTATAGAGGGAGTGATATTATACTCAGAAGGTTGTCTAGTGGTTTGGTCTTTGAAAGTGAAGTTAGATAAACTTGGTATTTTGAGACAATAGGCTAAATTTCTTGAGGTTGAAAACTGCTAGCAAAAAGTGCCTGGCAAAGCGAGGCGCAGGTGGCTCACACCTGTAACCCTAGCTACTCAGGAGGCTGAGATCTGAGGATCACGGTTCAAAGCCAGCCCCGGCAGGAAAGTCCAGGAGACTCTTATCTCCAATAAAAACCACTAGAAAACCGGAAGTGGCACTGTGGCTCAAGTGGTAGAGTGCTCGCCTTGAGCTGAAGAGCACAGGGACAGTGCTCAGGCCCAGAGTTAAGCCCATGACCGATCAAAAAAAAAAAAAAAAAAAAGCCTGGCAATCTGGACAAAGACCTCTCAAAGCTAATGCATCCTTCACCATGGCCTTGAGCAGCTGGCATGTGAGCCCCTGGCTATCATGTCATTGGCCATTGACCCTGGGAGATATAGTTGCATGAGTAGATTATCTTTCATTCCTAAAAGGCTTAGTGTAGCTAAATTAATAGGAATATGTAAGCAGAAGGATCTGGGCACTTTCTGGAGCACTTAGAGAAGAGTAAAATTTGATAGGCTTGTTCCCCCATTTTTTTTCATAATAGGGGAAATGTATTATTTTTATTGACTCACTCGAATTTTATACAGTTTTTAAGCATCCTCCAAAATCTCTTGAGTTACCTTTTCTTGTGCTTTTGCTTATGACTTTCACACCAGTGGTAACTGAAGGACCATCTTATCTCAGTGGTTCAACACCGTCATCTGCTGGTCAAATCTGGTAATTTCTGGCAAAAACAACTTTTTTTTTTTTTTTTTTTTTTTTGTCAATCTACTTATCAAACCCATTTGTCAAACATCTTGTTTGGATCTTTGTTTTGACAATTTATCAAAGTCTCAGATACAAAGGAATATGAATATCAAGAGAACAAGATGGTTCACACGGTGCTTTCTCACATAAATGGTGGGGAACTCAAGCTTTTCTTAAGTTACAGTTTTATAACTATTATTTGATAGCTTACATTTAGTTTAAAATATGTACAAATGGATTACAATTCAACATGTCAGTTTGAGTTCAATGAATGTGGATCAGTATTACCCCTTTCATCATTCTTCCCCCATCTCTCCCAGCCTCAACCATCCAAGTTGGTTTGTTAGTTTTTTCCCCAGTACTGGTATTTGAATTGAGTGCCTCTCACTTGCTCAGCACTTCCACTCACTCAAACCATGCCTCCAGCCAAGAATATGATTAGTTACTGTGGAGATTAACAAACTTTTCTGCCCAGATTTGTCTCAAAGTGACGTGTGATAAGTCTCACAGACTTTCCTCCCTGGGCTGGCTTCGATTTGCAATCCTCTGATCTCAAACTCAAACTCTCAGACAGGTGGAGAAGATATTTCCAAGGCACAAACAGCCATGCCAGGGCAGGAAATACATGAGAGTGAGTGACATGATGTTTGAATTTGCCAAAGCGCAAAGTGGGATGTGTCGCCCTGGGAATCAGCAAGCAACCACTGGGAGCCTTGTGTGTTGGTCAGGAGACTGGCTCAGGCCTTCCAGCCACCCACATGCACACCTGGGTTTCCCTCATTTGTGCCTCTTAAAATTATGTTGAAACATGATGTGCAGTGTACCAGTATTGAGAGGTAGACTTGGGAGGCGATTAGCCCAGTTGGGTTCAGGTCATAGGCGAGAATTTAGGCCTTGGATTAGTGCGTTTGCCCCTCCATCTCAGTGTGGTGTGTCCCTTCAGGATTCAGCAACGGGTCCTCAAGGAAGCATTGAAAGTTGGGGAAACTGGTCTTTCAGGGACCTGGATGAGCTTTGGTTTGGAAGGACTGTTAGAATGAGTAAGTGCAATGCGTACTCCCCCTAGTGGCTGATTTATGCTAGTGATTCTCCTAAGGCTGTGTTGCAGGAGAGAAAGCTCAAGAGGGTTCCTTCCTTCTCTGGTAGTGGATTAAAGTGAAACTATAATTACGAAAGTATCAAGATGAATGTTTGGAACTCCGGATAGAATTCGTATCCCCTTGCTCTGGGGTAATGACCCCTTTTTATTCTTGAGCAAAAGCATTCTTTCTAAATTCCAGGGTTGTGATACTGAATTACTGTTCAAATTCATTGGATTTGAACAATTTATCCAGTGATCAGATATTACTGTCTGTGTACCTATACAAGCACATAGGAAAACTGCCTCCCCCCCTCTCTCCAGGCTTTTGAGGAATCAAATACCTACCTATGTTTATGTTATATCAAGGATTCTAACCCTGACTTTGCTGAGACTCTGTTGAGCTCTTCACATGCAGGAGTGCTAAGTCAGTTTACTGATTTATGGGGAAAGAGGAAAATGAATTTATCTTTATACTATAGATGCCTGGTAATTTTCCCTTCCTAAAGGCATTGGCTAGAACCATCAGAACAAGGCTGAATAATAGTAGTGAAATCAAATATACTTTTCTTGTTTCTGGTGATAATTTTTTAGGTGGCCCTCAGAGCCTCGTACTTTTGTTTTGAAGTTTTTTTTAGGTTTGAACTCTGAGTCTCATACTTGATAGACAAACATTCTACCACTTGAGCCGCCCCTCTAGCTCTATTCCTTTCGTTATTTTCATAGAGAGTCTGGAGATTTTGCTCAGGCCAGTCTAGGGTTGAGACCCTACTACTTATGCCCCTCACATATCTGGGATTACAGGCTTATGACACCATTGTCCAGCTTGTGAAGAGAAGGAGGTCTTACTAACTTTTTGTCCCACTTGGCCTTAAACCAAGATACTTCATATCTTTGCCTCCTGTGTAGCTGGAATTATAGATAGGAGCCACCACATTTGACCTCTGATAATAATTTTGTTTTACCATTAGTTGTATTTTAGTGATACTGTATCTTGGTAGTATCAGGGATTGAACCTAGCACCTTGTGCATATTAGGCAAGTACTACTACAATTCGAGCCACACTCCCAGTACAGAAAATGCTTTATCCTAGATTCAGAATTTCTTTCTGCTTATAATTTCTTAAGCTTTAAACTTTTGTTTCCAGAATGGATGTCATTTTAATGATATATGATATATTTATATGCATCTGTTTCAATGTTTCTTCTAATATTTTATTCAGGAAGATGATAAAATATATAGACACAATTATGACTATATTTCCTTTTAACCTGAGGAATACCATCTTAAATTGAAATATATTTATTTTCCTATTAGCATTTTCCAATGGACATTTAGAAATTATTGCCAAAAACTACATCTATCTATCTATCTATCTATCTATCTATCTATCTATCTATCTATCTACCTATCTATCTGTAAAGTGTCACATTCTTTTGGTATCAGTGTTTTTCTAGTTGAAGTAGAGAGTAAAAAGCTTACCTCTATTTAGGTTTCCTTACTCTTTCCTCTTTTAAAATATTTTTTGTTTCAAATATTTCCTCTATACCAGATGGTGTTATAAGTTTCACATGAGCTATCAAATATAGTTTAAGAAACTCTTGAGAAGTAGAATACTCTATTATTTTTACTTGCTCTGATTTTTTTTATTTTCTGAAATTTCAAGTATTTATCATATTCCCTCTGTCTAAAAACTTTTTAAAGCAAGGATAAATTTGTTAGAAACAAAATCTCAGTTTTTCTTTATCTGGCAATGTCTTTATTTTCCTTTTTCTTCTTATTCTCCTTCCCTCTTCCCCTCACTCTTCTTTCTCCTCTCCTCTCTACCTCCCCTCCTTCACTTTCTTTCTTCCTTCCTTTCTGCTGAGACCCAACCTCACCCCTGCTGAACATTTACTTCATCGCTGAGCTACTTCGCAGCTTCCATTACTTCTGGAACATATAGATACACAATTCATGAGGATTGTTTCCTATTTTTAAGTACAGATACCTGAAAAATGTCATGTCACTTCACTTTGTCCCTTAAAGTTTCAGGAGAGAAACCCACTTTCATTCTAATTGAGATTTCTCTGTAAGTAATGTGTCATTTCTCTCTGACTGATTCCAAATCTACCTTCAGTTTTTACAAGTTTAACTATGATGTCTTAGGCTTTCTTTGGAGTTATCCTACTTGTAATTTATTCATCTTTATAAATGGGTAGGTTTATGTATTCCCACTTTTAAGTACAGTTTTAGTCAAATTTCTTACATTAAAACCTCTACGTGTATTCTAACAGAAAAAGCAAATCACCCACAGAGAGTACATCAGCCTGGCCCATGATGTTCTCTGTGCACCCCCATACTTAATTCTAGAAGACAATGAAACACAAAACTCTTGAGAGAAAAATAAAAAAAAAATGATTTCCAATGGACACATAATAATTGCACATATTTATGGGGGTACAGGATGAGGTTTTCATACATGTATACAGTGTATAGCCACCGTGGGACCAGGGTGACTGGCATGCCCATCATCTCAAACATTTCTCATTTGTGTTAGGAACGTTCAAAAATCCCCTCTAGCTCTTTCAAAGTGTAAACTGCATTTTTCTCAACCAGTTACTCTACTGTGATGAGGGAGGAAAGGATGAATGACAGAGAAAGAGGGAGAGAGAGGGAGAGAGAGAAGAATATCAGGCTAGCAGATGGTGACGATGGTGAGAGAAGAAGGGAGGCAGCAAGAACCACACCTCTCCAGTGAGCCGTCACTTTCCACTATGCCTCCTGCTTATAGGCCCACCACTGTCCCCTGCATTGGGAGCCAAGGATCCAGCCATGAACCTTCGGGAGACAAGTCAAAGCAAGGGGTTTGAAACTGGCTCCGGATAGGGGAGACATAAGCTAGGAGAGTGAAGAGGGCAAGAGCACCACACACTCTCTGAGTAAAAGCCAGTAGACACTGAAAAGAGGAGTAATGATAAGATAAAATTAAGGTCTGGACCTTTCACTGTTACATGGGATGACACACCTTCAGTCTGGTGCTCAGATGCACTTGGCTGTTTATGAAGGCATCTTCTAGGAGTTCTTAACAGCCAAGTGCATTTGAGCACCAGACTAGCCATGTGTAGGTGGCAGTAGCTCACCTGTGTATCCTTTTCATGCATTGTCTTTCTAGAATGTTCTGTCAAGACCCAGTTCCTTCATACATCTGCTCCAGTGGGAACCTTAGCTGACTAAACTGCCAGGCACTTTGATTATAGGATAGGCTTTATAAAAACAAACCTGCCCAGGATTTCACCTAAGTCTACGCTAAGTATACAAGAAACAGTTTGCTAACAGTAAAATAAACCAGTTCTTTCTGTCTGTTCTCATGGTAGAAATGAAGCAATATTGTTTCAAAAGTTAATAGGAAAGAAAATTAAATTTTTAGCCCAAGGGCCTAAAGTCACAAACTGTCATCTTCAGGATGCCAACAAGGGCCCATACGTCTATGAGACTGGCATTTAGAGAGCAGGCCGTGCCAAGTGACAATTCTTTTTTCTTCCTTCCTGGGACAGAAGGCACATGTCATTTTTTCCCCCTGCTTTTTCGATGGAGCCTTGTTCTTGTGTCACATGAAAATAGCCCATTTTATCCCACAAATGTTTTGTTAACTCTTGATTATTCAGAGCAAATTACTTGAGAAGCAGATGATCCCTGTCCAAGTTTGACCTTGCTACAAAGCTTTGCTGCATTCTCCAGCGGCAGGATGCTGGGGTTGGAATGATGCTTTATTTTCCAGATAGGAAGCTAGCCATATGATCTTTGCAGAAAATGATTTGCAAAGCCAACTAATGCAGACTCAAGATGTAGGGATTATAGAATATCTTCTAGTCCATATTTTGTGTTCAAGTAGGACCCTGCATAAGTAACTTCCTACTTTGTGTTTTATTTTTTCTTTCCTTTTTTTCTACCCCCTCATGGAACTTTTTCAACCTCTTTCCTGGGTTATAGTTTGGGTGTGAAATGTCTCCCTAAAGACTCTTGTATTGAAGATTTGTCACTAGCCTGTGGAGGTGGGAAGGTAGCTCTAGGGGGAGGAAGTTAGCTCACTGGGGAGGTGCTCTTGAAGGGAATATAGAAGCCATGCACCGTCCCTTCCTGTCTCTCACTTCCTGCCTGTCATGAGGTGAGCAGCGTCAGTCACTGTGAACCACCACTGTGATGTACTATTTTTCATACTGGAAGGCAATGGAGCCAGGTTACGATGGTCTGAATCCTCTGAAGCAGAGGACCAAAATGACAACAACAACAACAAACCCTTTCCTCCTTTTGGGTCAGTTATCTTAGACGTTTTGTTAAAGTAACAGAAGGTTAACCTAGAAAACCTCAGAGTTAGTTCAAGGTTAAGAGAGGGGATGCTGACTCAGGGAATCATGAGAAATCACGAGATTGAAATCCAGAGCGTGTACAAAAGCTGCTCTGTGACTAAATTACAGACAAACTACACAAAATCCAAAGGAATTTAATTACTGCCTCATGCTGTAGTCTAATTCTTGTTCAGGAATCATCTCAAACACCTGTACTGATGTCATAAGAAAATTTCAGAGTTTGTGATATAAGTGAAGATCAAACAGAGAACTAATGCCCCTTTGGAACAGGCTGGGCCAGAAGCCAAATGGCAACCTCCTTGTCATTTCTGTCCCTTCTTATGGTGGGGTTTGTATTTCTATTGGTTCACTCAGATCAAAAGTTTCTGAGCCAGTGCTCAGAGATTGTTTCTCATGGAGCTCACTGTTTCTATCTTAGTGCAGCCAAGTATACCACTCTATTTTTTTTCTCACTTGATGTGGCCTGACTCTGTTCTGTATGAGTAGAAATGGTTTCTTAATTTCTTTCCCATATGGTCTGTGTGGCTACCCATCAGAAAACAGTAGCCTTGTTGCATTGAACCCACCCCATTGCCAATGAACTCAGCTTCCTATTGCCTTTAGAAGCTGCAGGCTACCTTTGGAGTTGGTACTTCCTGTTAGGGTGATCAAAGCAGCCAGCCTACTGGGTTTAGGGTGTATGCTGGCTTAAGAGGAACTTAGTATCTTGCATGAGCAGCTTAACAGCAGGCCAGCTGACATCAAGCTGACATCTGCAAATGAGGCAGTAGGACATGTCCTTTGCTCTCTGTGGTCAACCAGGTGGCCCTTCAGGAAAGGGTAATCCATGTTACTGAAGAGAGATTGAAAGTGAGGGAGAGAACTTTAGTAGTAAGTGGATAGCTGATAATTGAAAGAAAAGAAGGTGAAAGGAGCAAGTGTCCTAGTGGAAGAGAGCTAGCAGGAGGTTATTAAAAGTCATATAGTGGAGGTGGTAGTTTGGCTTGAACTTGCAGACTCAAGGGCTAGGGCTTAACAGTGAGGGAGTTTGGGCTCTAAGATGTAGCCCAAACTCTCTAAGAGCCACTACTCATGTGGAAATGAGCTCTTCCACCCAAAGGCCTGTTAATTCTCCACTCACATAGAATCAGCTTGTAGAATGGATCCTTCAAAGTAAGTTCTGCAGCAATTATAATGGTAATTTTAAGAGAAAGAATTATTGCTAGTGGCACTTTCCAGCACAGTTACAGATTGAGGACTATTTAACCTAACTAGGGACTCTGAGTTCTCAAAAAAAATCATAATGTACAAATGCTAAGAAAGAATTAGTTGGTGGGATGCATTTGCAGAGTTAGACTATTACAAACAACTCAAGTAATAATGATGTTAATAACCTAGAGAATTCGCTGACATGAAACACCATTCTTCAGTGTGATGAATTATTCAGGGATCAAGAGCATAATTCCACTAAATGAGATGAAAGGCAAAGGACTGGAAGGATTCTGGGCTTTCATAAGGTATCCTTATGGTTTATGAGGTTACGCAGGGATTCTGGTTTGAGAAATCGGGGGAGATTACTCACTTCTTTATTGCTTCATTTCTTTTCTCTTTATATATGCTTCATTAATCTTCCTGTTTTCAGATCAGCACTTTTTAGGTTAGCATGTACATGGCTTTCCCATACAATTTTATGTATCTTTCCAGATTAAGAATTCGAGAAAGGCCTGTCTAGAGTCCTTGTGCCTTTTGGGGCCAATTCTCTCAGAACATAATCTGATTGGCTAATGATAAACCAATGACTTGTCTCGACTTTGGTCACGTGTCCTGGCCCAATCAGGTATCGTCACAGGAGCAAAAGTTTTAGTCCTTGTTTCATAAATAATCATTGTGCACTAAAAAAGTGAAATGCTAGATGGCTGGAATTCAGTCATTAGCAAAACATACATGTACCCGTGTGTGGGATTAAGGTTAGTGAGGAAGCTGTGTATTAGTGAAATATTACCACAGATGTTAAAGGATGCTGAACTGGACATTGTTTTCCCAGTTTTATTACCAAGGCTCACCCCGAGGAAACAAAGCATGAAGCATTCTGCATTTTATGTTGGGAGGACTCCCAGCTTTTTTTTTTTTTTTATTAGCAGCACTGCTTAGAACTTCCTGAAGGGGATTCATTGACAGAATAGACCTGGCTACTTCCCACAACACCCATCTCTGCTTTGACATATGAAGGGGACTTGGGAAGAAGAAAGAGGATGCTTTATTTTGGAGGAGTGTAGTATTTATGATATGAAAGTATTCCTGTCCCTGTCTTCCGTAAAGAGGAAGAAATGTGGACATTTTTTTTTTTATTTTAAAGTCAAGACACGCAAGTCCTCAAGAGAAATCATTAGTAAAAGAACCATGTACAGTCTTACAAGCAATTGAATTAATAACAAGTTAAATAACCAAGACTAGAGCAGATGGCATTTTATTCTCTGATCAAGCATCTGTTTAGCTAGCAGAATTGTAGGCTGTTGCTGAATTGGTAGAGACAAGTGTGGGGTAGGTCTATCCAATGAAAATAGGTCAAAGTTGTTCTACCTTGAGTTTCAAGTTATTGCTGACTACAATAACTAGATACTACAAGCGCCTGCTTTCTGAAGAGTTGGGCATGAGGTAAGAAGACACTGGGGCAGCAGAAGAGCCCAGGACTGTCTTGTGTGGGACAAACTGAAGTAGGTACCAAGTCCAGCAGTGTTCTGTTGAGTGACATAATCAAATCCCCCTAACTGAAATCATCTGGTCAAGAATGAGTTCTCCCTCGTGGGGCTTGCTGGCATGTCTACTGTCTAGCTGAACCCAAAGAAAAGGCTCTAGAAAGATAATAATGGTCTTTGAGCAAGGACATTAAGTTCACGATTGCTTCATTTCTTTCTCCACACCAAAGGAACAAGTATAAGAAAGAGAAAGAGAGAAGTTGTGCAAGACCAGATTGCTGCTTAGAGTGCCTGCCATCTTCTTACCTTCATCTGTTGGAGCACAGTGGAGAGAAAGAGATTTGGTTGAATATTGACTCAACTTTTAAAATGAACTGAACTAAGCCTTTAAGAAATAGGATACTGATGTTCTGATAGTGAAACAGATGGATAATCCACCATTATATTCCGTTGAAACGTGATTTGAAATCAATACAGGGCAGAGAGGCTTTTAGAGGGGAAGGCAGTAAACAGGGAGACACATTGATTGTGTAAGGTCTACTTGTCTAGAAAGCTAGTGAAAAGAAACTAGACTGAACTGAGTTTCTTCCAGAGGGATACAGGAATCTGTCGTGAACATGAAATGGAAAATGATTTTGGTGTGTGGTTAGAAGAACTAGATCTCTTGGACAAGTTTCACTTTACAAAGAAGGATGGTCTCCCTGATCCCACATGGCTGAAAGTTGGAGAATGGCTGAAACTGGAACCCAGTACTTGGCGCTGAATTGTGTGGTCGGTCCTAAGTGTTTTCTCTTTGATACTCAGCATTATCCCACAATAGAGTGAAAAATAGAAAGGCCACCATTGCAACATTACACGTGGTGGGTCCCCAAGATTTGCTACTGTTGCTCAAAATTCTTGTGGAAAAAAATGTTGTCTATTCTCTGATCTGATCATTATGGTTACTAAGCTAAAATGAGTTTATGCTGAAAGCAATTTCCTAGTCATTTCCTCATGTTTCTGAATTTATAAAATAACAGAATGAATCCTAAGAAACACTTACCTAGTAAAATCACTTCAAGTTTTATGAATCTATCCTACTCACTTACTCGTTCATTCATCCATCCATTCAGCATAAATTGATTAAGTAACTTCTTGGTGCCAAACTTAGTGATGAGTAAAAATATGGTGTATTTGCTTCACTGACTAGTAGAGAAGAAAAGTTTGTAGATAAATAATAGCCAGTAGAATGTGATAGCTACTAGATTAGAGATAGAATGAAATGACAAAAGGTGGCTAAAAAATGTATTCAACGAGATTGTAAATCTTAAAGTTGGGAAAAATGAGAGGTGCTCCAGGGAGAGATATTATGGTGATAAACATGGACACATCTCCTCACACTGGCTAGAAAATGAAAATGTTCTTTCTTTGTGTGCTTGTGGATAAAGCAATCTTCAAAATTGGAAATGGCAATTGATAAGAGCTCAAAAGGAAGGAAGAGGAATTACAATGCCATATATAGCAATGATATCTTAAGGGGAACCATCCATCCATTGAACAACTTACTAGAAAATGTGCTTCTTGGGCTGGGAAGGTGGCTCAGTGGTAGAGCGCTTGCCTTGCATGCATGAGGCCCAGGGTTCGATTCCCCAGCACCACATAAGCAAAAAGAAAAAGAGCCGGAAGTGGCGCTGTGGCTCAAGTGGTAGAGCGCTAATCTTGAGCTGAAGAGCTGAGGGACAGCGCCCAGGCCCAGAGTTCAGGCCCCACGACCGGGCCCCCCACCCCCCCCCCCCCTAAAAAAAAAAGAAAAAAGAAAATGTGCTTCTTAGAAAATGTCACCCAGGTAGCTGTATGAAGAGTGGGTTGAAGATGACAAGACTGTAGGTAGTGTTTGCTGTTTGGTTTACTTAAAAATTATTTATCTTGGGGCTGGGAAGGTGGCTCAGTGGTAGAACACTTACCTTGCATGCTTGAGGCCCTGGGTTCAATTCCTCAGCACCACATAAGCAAAAAGAAAAAAAGCCAGAAGTGGCGCTGTGGCTCAAGTGGTAGAGTGCTAGCCTTGAGCTGAAGAGCTGAGGGACAGCACCCAGGCCCAGAGTTCAGGCTCCATGACCAGACCCCCCCCCAAAAAAAAAATTATTTATCTTCAGCTTCATTACCAAAAAACTTAAAATAATGTCTAAAATATAGAGGAAGAAAACAAATATTTTTTAAGAGAGTAATTTGAGGTAGACATAGGGAGAGAAAACAAATATGTAAAGAGTAATCTTTAATTAAAACTATAGCCTCAACTGCATGTCACCTCAATAGAGACCAGCTTGCCTAATTCTGGCATTGACAAAGCATGGAGTATGCTGACGTGGTGCATAATGTTCCTAGCAACACCCTTGACTGGAGGCTCATGGATCCAGTATTTCTCTGTGTTCACTAAACATCTGTGCTGCTCATCTTCCCTTCTAGACAAACCAGGGGCACTGTTGTGGAAGTGATGCAATCTACTTTAGTTTTGCCTGTTGTACCTCTCAGGTCTTTCTACCCTTATGCATAGGTCTTAGAAGCCATACATCCTCAATAGTGTGACACTTAGAATATTTAGGACTTCTTACGAAATGAGTTAACCCTCGTCTAACCTTAATTACTTCTTTAAAAGTTCCATTTCTAAATATAGTCAAACTTGGGTTTAAGGGTTCAACATATGAATTAGTCCATAACATCCTCCCAGACACCACACACACACACACACACAGACACACACAATTTGTACAAGTGTGTGTATCTCTATATTATCTGTCTTTTAGGTTAAAGATGTTTTTCCTTACAATTTTGAAGATCATGTTTATGACCTTCTACTATTCAGTATTTTTGAAGGTCTGGGACCATGTTCATTACAGATCCTTTGTTACTGAATTGTTTTGCTTTCCTGTAAACTTTTTTTTTTGCTAGTCCTGGGCCTTGAACTCAGGGTCCAAGGCTCTGTCCCTGAGCTTCTTTTGGTCAATGCTAGCAGTCTACCACTTGAGCCACAGCACTACTTCCAGCCTTTTTTGTTTATCTGGTACTGAGGAATCAAATCCAGCGTTTCATGCGTGCTAGACAAGCATTGTTCCACTAAGCCTCATTCCCAGCCCATTCGGTAAACTTTTAAGATCTCTTTATCCTTAGGATTTTGATGCATTTCAGATGCTTGATCATTTAGTGGATATTTCAACCGGGAAATTCGTAGTTTTTCCTCTGAAACATTAGAAAATATTTTAAAGATAATGCCTTCTCTTTGTTTTCAATCAAGTATTCCTCATTTTCTTACTGAGATCAGCATTTAGATCCTGATTGGATTTGATTCTTTAATTGTATTGCCCAAATTTCATTTCATTGTTTTTTTACTCTTAGCTTCTCTACTGAATTTTTATCTGTCTCTATAAATGCTTGAGGCAAGACAGGTATACTGTTCTTCTTACTACATAAGAGCGATTACCTCTGATTATATTTACTAATAGGAATGAAAAAAAAAGAGAAGCCCTGCTAAGTGCAGCCTAATCGCCAGGGGCTGTGTACATATAGTCCAGTGAAGATAGCCATGATTGGCATTACCATCTGCCACTCTCTGTGATATCTGTACTCATCTTTGTGTCCCGTCTGGCTATCACACTGAGAAAGCATATTCAATGAATGATGCCGTGTTATTCATTGAATGATGCCCTGGCATCCAACTCTTGGGAACAGACAAGTTTAGGGGCTGGGAAGAGGAGGGAATCAGGAGTTATCTAATGGCTGTAGAATGTCCTTTTTGCAAAATGAAAATGTTCTGGAGATCGGTTGCACAATGTGAATATATGGAATACTACTGAATGATGCAGTTAAAATTGGAAAAAAATGAGCAAATTATATATTACAGTGTTTTCATAAGAATATTTTTTAAAGACAGACTTCTAGAGGTAATTGCTACACCATTTCAGAGGCATGGAATGTGTTTGGATTACAGTCTTGCAAAGGGTGGAAGCAGATCTGTGCTACCTTTTCTACTCCAAGAGCCCCTCTCCACAGACCAGCAGCTGAAGTCTGAAGTGGGGATTCTACCAGTTACCAGATGTATTTGTTTCCCACCTATTTTGGGATTATGAAGACAAGAATAGATAAGATGGACCTCTGGTGTCATTGGACCTATTGAGGAGTCCACTTGGACCATTTATCCTTTGGCCTCTTAAACTCTTTCTTCTCTGACTAGTGACCGTGGTGGTTGAATTTCTGGAGAATAAGGTCACTTCAAAGCAGAATCCATTAAATCCAGAAGGTGTGGGCTTTCATTCCCTCCCCCCAAGTCCAGCTCTTCCCTTATATGGCTGTAATTACTTTGGACAATGCCTTGGGGATAATTTGGGATAAATGTCTATAGGTGCACAATAGTATTCTTCCCAAAGTTCTTGATTAACACTCAGACCTGGGTCCGTGAACTCACTTAGGTCTGGTGACTGGTTTTGACATTGTGGTTTTTCTCACTGTAGTAACTTGAGTTAAAACCTTCCTAGCAGATCTAGAAGTTTTCCATCTATAAATGCCAAAGAGCACATTTTGGAATCTGTCCCCCCACTTTATTCTCAGGGATTCCATGATCAATCAGGCAATCTCACAAGAATCCTGAGCATTGAAACCTTCTCCTGTAGTTTAGATTCCAAGTGTCCCTCAAAGGTCCCTGTGGTTAAGTCTTCTCCCCAGCACAGTGCTTCTGAGTGGTGCTGGAGCCTTCAAGTATTGAAGTCCTTGTAGGAAGCCTTCAGGTCACTGGAGGTGTGCTCCTGACCCCATTCCCTCCCTCTTTCTTTTGCCTCTTGGTTGTTATAACATGAGTGGTCTTGTTGTCCCACACAGAGTGGTCACGGGATCCACTTGTGTGTGGTGGTGAAGCTGCACTGCTCTGGGGTCCCATGTTCTCCACTGAAGCCAGGGAACATACTTTCATAGTAGTGTCTCCCCTGCCACTATTGGAAATGCTGCTTACCTTCTCTCCCACCAACAGTTTTCTTCTCTTAGCAATGAAGGATTTGAGTACCTATGTCTCAGTGAAAGCATTGGCTTCAGGTTCTTTTACAGGGAAGATTAGGTGTGATTGCAAAGGTCCCTTAGAATCTGTTTCTACATCTCCATCTCACTGAGCTTTTAGACTCCTTTCTATAGCAACTCTTCCCCTCTCCCCCAACACCTCCAATTTAAGTGTTCTAATCTCTTTGACTGCTTATCATCGTTGAGTCCAGGCTTCAGTTAACCAATCCAGTAGGCCAATTCACTCAATGCCATAGTGCAGTCCAAAGAAGCTTTGCATTTCAATTTCTCTGGTCTCATATCCTTCAAGTTACCTATATCTAGACTCTCAATAATCTTGTAGCAGACTTTGCATTTCTTTATGAGGGGCCAGGTCCTGAGGAGATTAAGTATCTATTTTTGAAACAATTCCTCTGGTATATACTCTGATTCTTTTTTCATCCCTCAGATAGAGATTGGTTCCACTTTTAAGAAAGATTCAGAAAGATTTGAATATTTAAGACTCTAGGTCTCATTTCTGGCTGTTTAAATGACCCGCTTCCAGTGTCAGTCTCTCCCTTTTTCCTCCTAGTGCATATCCTTACCTCAGCGAAGAGAGCAGAGCGAGTTGAGCACTCGCTCAGTTCTGTTGTTCTACATCTTCTAAATCAAGCTTGCTTTTATTTTTCAGCAATATCTTTCTGTTACTGTATAGTCGAAAGGGCTCTATAAGTTCTGCCTTTGAATTTTCCTAGTTTGCTGTGTGTGTTTTCAGTTGGATGGTTACAAACTCGAATTCCGTCTTTCCCTGGCTAGACTGTCTAGGGAAATTACAAGACACCAGTTGGCTCTACAATCTTTATCAACAACTCTGAAAATTTGATTGGAACTGTTGTTGCCATAGCAATGATGTGTCTCCGATGCTTTCCCAGCCCCTTGTCTTTTTGTCTGAAGTTAATTCTATGCCATCACTGAGGATTGTGATGCCAGCACATACCATGGATTACTAGAGCCTCACTTTCTCTTAATCAGGTGGATATCTGTGGACTCCTCAGTGATGTCATAACTTAAACCAGGAATCCTGGAAATCTATTTGGATGGTTTGTTCCCCCCTCCCCCCCAGAACCACTTTAGGCAGCAATTACTGTATTAGCCCGGGTTCTGCCAAGAACCAGATGGCATACTCAGGCTGGTTATTTTAAGAAGACTGAGTAGGATACTATTTATAAAGGTGTGGGTGAGGTTTCAGGAAACTGAGAGAATATGTAGTACTGTGGGTTTGTAATTGTGGGCAGCTGAGACAAGCCTGGCATGAAGGAGTGAGGAGGAAAGTTACTGGCACCTCTAGCATACACTTATCTCATAGGAGCAGTGAGAGAAGAGGGCAGGCACCTCAAAGCAGCGCATAGAGGATGGAGCAGAGGAAACGAGTCTCCTGACCTTAGTTCTTTCTGGTTTCTTCCTAGTGCTTTCCAATGACCAAGTCCTACCAGAAGCCAGGAAGCAAAGGATTTCACAAAATCTCCTTGGTCAATCTCCTAGGGTTCAAATTGGATTAGACAAAGGTTAAGAGTAGTGCAATAGGGCAAATGGAGGATATGTAGCCTCACAGCTAGGTACAGTGTGGCCTAATACACTGGCATTCCTGAAAGAAATCAGTGTGAAATCTCTGCTATGGTATATATGTTGTTTTGTACTTTCTGGATTAGCAGGTATATATAAGCTTCATCAGGCATTTCTGTTTAGGTTAATATATGTCCCTTGAAGAAAGATCATGAATAGTTGTCTCATGTCAAAATAGTTCTATGTAAAACTTCATTAATCCACCTTTGTGATAGAAATACTTCCAATGTAAAAATATTTAATCCCTTATTCTTCCCCCCAAATTGCAACTATTGATGGTTTCCAATTTATGAACTTAATAGTTTCTCAAGTGGTACTAAGTTTAGGATGTTTAGTAGGTTATACGTATTAAATGCATTTTCAACTTAAGGTGGGTGTATTGGGATGTAACCTCATTGTAAGTACAGCTATGAAAGCAATTACTTCCATTTTTTTGTTGTAATTTAATTGTATTGAGTCTACAATTTGTGAAGTTCTTTATTTCTTTTTTTGATTAAATATTTTTATTGTTATTATAAAGGTGATGTACGGAGGGTTACTATTTCATAAGTTAAGTAATGAGTACATTTCTTTTTGGACAATGTCAGTTCTTCACTTTCTCCCAATTTTTCCCTCCTGTCCCTGCTCACAAGTTATGTAGTTCATTTTCATCATAGTATCCACTGAGTACCACAGCTGCATTTGTTTACCCTTTGTCCTACAATTTCTATGCCCTCCCCTTGCCCTCCCAAGACAGATAAACAAGACAAAAACAAAAGAAAGGAAAACTCTTCTGTTTCCATATCCTGGAGTTCATTTAGATAAAAATTATTTTATATGAGAGGGAAGGGGTGACATGGTTCAAAAAGAAATGTACTCATTACCTGACTTATGTAATTATGTTCCCTTCTGTATATCACGTCTACACTAGCAACAAATATATTAAAAATGGCTGCAAATGTGGCTTATTGGTAGCTGACCTAGCATGCATGAAACCCTGGGTTCAATTCCTCAGTACCACATAAACAGAAAAAGCCAGAAGTGGCACTGTGGTTCAAGTGGTAGAGTGCTAGCCTTGAGTAAAAGAAGCTCAGGGACAGAGCCCAGGTCCTGAGTTCAAGCCCCGGGATTTTGGCGTATATATATATGTATATATATATAATGCATAATATTTATGTATACAATAAGACCCTGAGATACTGAGAATCTGAAAGCACTCTTAGACCATTCATCCAATCAGTTAAGGGTCTATAACTATACATTTCCAGAATATCATAATTTTTCTTTCTAAAGATAAATCAAAAAATTTATTTGGATCATATAAAAGAATACTTCAGTTTTTATAACCTTTTATAAAGAAGGAAGCTTCTTATTAATGGGGCGATGGGGTTGGAGGGAAAAGTTTTGGAGATGTTTAATGTTATAAATGCTATTAAGGCTTTGGGGACTAGACGGAGGGGAAAAGTCGAGGCTGGTAGGTGATTTCTCTCTTGGGTGATGCTTGAATGGTGGGGTATCACTGACATGAGGAGTATTGGGGGCATTGTAGGATGGGTTAGAGTATGCTCTGTTATCCATGCTGAGTCTGAGGTCTCTGAGACATCTTGATGGTGATGGACAGGAGGCTGCCTTTGGGATGTAAAAAGGAGCTTTTGAAATCCATGCTAGAGAAGGAGATGTGGGATCCTGGGCCTAGAACTGTTCTTGTGAAGTAGGTAGAAGTGCTAATTAGGGCAATTATCCCAGAAATAAGACAAACTAGAAGGATCACATATTTCAAATGAGGGGAGCTACTGTCCCACTTCTGTCCAGGAGCTGACAGAAGGAAAGGAAATTAACTTTGGGGGAACACCCAGGGGACACTTTGGGTCAAAGTTACACCCTAGGCTAGCCCAGATGGTGGCTTCTGAAGTAATTCATTTCTCAGGGGGTATGGAGCTCACTTCCAGGGTAGCTACAACTATGGGTCTGGAGTGTGACTCAGCTTGTGTTACAGCCTCGCAGAGAGGCAGAGGGGGACAGGCCACCTGCCTCCCTCCAGGGCTGTAATTAGCTCAGGCTTTTCTGCTGTTTGTCATGTTGAATGGTACCTGCCAGAGCTTTGCATGTGCTCACTCTGTGAGAGAAATGAGTGATTCACTCTCCCTTCCCAGGAAGGAACTCAAGTTTCTTAAGGGACCCCAGGGGGAAAAAAATCCCTTTTGGCTCCAAATGAAATTCATCTTTGTTTCTGAATTTGCTCACTCTTTTCAAATGAGTTCCCACTTTCTGGGAAAAGCAGCCCTCTGTTTAATGCTTGCTTCTTGGGGGTCTGGTATAGATTTCTCCTATTTGCAAGAACTCTTAAGTAGCTAATGTTCTGTCTTGGTTTGGTAAGTAGCCAACTTCCATGTCTTTCAAACCCAACCGTTGTTCAATAGTCTTCTTGTCTCAATCCAACCAAAGGCTCCTGGACAAAGAATCCACAGAAAGGGAATGAGAAGAGATTGAGTCTGCGGAGCACACATCCACTGGGGTGCTCACTTGGGATCACCAGAAGCTTCGACTTCCCAAGGGCTTTGGGTCTTTTCTTTCCTTGGATCTACACTTCAGTTTCTGAATTGATGTACTAGAAACGTCTTTACCAGATGTGATACGACTCAGGCCATCTGTTCTAAGGTTTAATAGGTTCCCTGCCTGGAAGAACCGGAATCTGTGCTCTGTAATAGCACATGGGCTGAGGTCACCTTCAACTACTTTCTTTGTTGCTCAGAGCAGCAGTAGTGAAAATAATACCTTTGGCCCTTAGGCAACTTCTCTACAGTAGCTAAAAATAATAATATCTCCTCTCTAAAAGCTCTATGTGGGACAAACTTTGTAAAGAGCTGCTTTTTAAGAGCTCACAGATGGGAATGAGGAAATGAGGGATCCACAACCTACCTTCCTTTTCTGATTTTTTTGTTAAATAGCAAGAAGGTGGTAGTCTAGTCTTCATGCTTGTCATGATTTTTCTTTGACTCAGAATGGCAGACATTTCTGCCTAGGGACTGTTACTTTCTTAGTACATTTTCTGTTCCTACTAACACAATACCAGAAGACTAGCCAACTTATATAGAAAAATGGTTTATTTTGGCTTATGATTCTGGTCTATAGTGGAGGGCCTGTACATGGTGATGACTTTTTTTTTCTTTTGTTGCTGGAGTTGTCAGGTGGCTCAAGGCCTCCTCTGGTAGAGACATTGAGCATGGGTGTGTATCTCACCTGGCCTTGCTACTTCTTCTCTTCAGTCCTTAACCATAAACCTCCACTCTGATGACCTTAAAAACTCCTGATTACCTCCTCCAAAAGCCACATCTCTGAAGATCATATTCAGATCAAGTTTCTAGCCCCTATCTTCTCGATAATTGGGATTAAACTTCAATATAAGTTTTGGAAGTGCAAACCATATCCCAGCCATGGCAGGTACAGTGATGGTGCTCTCCAGGAAAGTTCTTGTACTTTCTTATACCTAAAATCCATCAACATTTTCTCTGTGGAGGATGGTAGACATGGATTTTCATTATTTTTTTTAATGGCAATAAGCAAGTTTTACTTTAACAAAGTATCTTAGCAAATAAGCAGAGGAATTCACCAAAGGTGTCATCAATTAGAGGCATGACTATATTACCATGGTCTTTGATAAAGTTCCTCTTTGAGACTTCCTAAAATCACTTAATGATGTGGAATTTGATTTACATGCACTCAGGTATAACTAGTATATGTAAACCACATTTATTTTGTAAAAAAAAAAAAAAAAGGATGAAGTTTGTACTTATAAGTCCAAAGGCAAAAAGAAGTAGCCAAGCTACTTGTGATTATGACTCAGCAATCTCACTTTTGGGCATTTACCCAAATGATCACAAACAAGGCTATACTAAAGCTACCACCACAACTGTGCTTATTGCAGCATTAGTTGTGATTATAAAAGCTCATCTCAGGAGCCAGAAGGGGTCGCCCTTGAGTGGCTGGTGGATATTTCTGTTTCCATCAAGGAAATCATAGAAAAAACCCAGCTGTATAAAGATATCAGGCAGAAACAAATTGAGGACACTGAGTTGGAGAGAAATTGGTTACATGAGAAACAGCTAGTCCAATTTATTGATGAAGAATAGTAAACTATGATTTGAGCATTCAAGGTCATTAACAGAGCAATGTAGTCAATATTGCAAGAAGACACAGAATAAAAAATTAATTAAAAACAGTTTTGTGCATTTATCAGAGGCTAAACTGTCAATTGGTATGAGAACAAAACAGTTGTCAAGACAAATATTCCATAGTTATATGTGTATGTGAAAAGGGTCATGAGTGTCTGCATGTGTGTTTGTGCATATTAAATAGTGTGCAAAGACTTTGAGCTTCCAGGTTAGTAAAAGCTGCTGGATTTGCTCCCTAGGGTGTGATTGTGAAATTGTGGGTGTGATTGAAGAACTGACTTATTTTTTACTTGTCCGTAGCAATCCACAACTTTCCTTTTAAGTACGATCCAGTCTTTACTTATTTTAAACATTTTTTTATTTGAAAAATGTTAGTGTTATTATAAAGGTGATATACAGAGTGGTTGCAGTTACATAAGTCAGGTAAAGAGTACATTTCTTTTTGGACAATGTCACGCCTTTCCTTGCTTTCTCCCAGATTTTCCTCCCATTCCCAAACTCACATTGTATAGTTCATTTTCAACAGTGAGTCCAGTGAGTACCAGTGCTGCATTTGTTACTGACTTGTTTTCATAAAGTATTAAGGCTTAATTCCTGATTTCAGCCATTGGATAAATGTACCATTAACCCCGCTGTTTTATAGAATCAGGCCACCAGTACATGCTAGATCCCAGAACACACGCCAGTGTGTTGTGCATTGAAGACAAGCATTTTGAAATGTGGTGCACCGAGTTCTTTATTGTGGAGAGGATAGATACTCTCGCCAACTTAAGGGTGTGAGAGAGTTCAATGAATCAGCCTGTGACTGGGCAGCGCATGACATTACTGTGTCCATTTCAGTGAAATATGGGGAATCCAGCGGTGTGAAGACACCTGCTGTGGCTCAATTGTTGAGGGAAGGGAGGGGATTGTACCCAAAGTAGCAATTGGGTCCAATAAAGTGTCAGAACATAACGGGAAAGAATGGTTAGGATACAAGTGTTCTACCACTTGAAGCGTGGCCCCACATCTTTTTTTCCTTGTAGTTGTTTTCAGACAGGTTCTCATCCGTTTGCCCAGGCCAGCCTTTGACTATGATCTCTTACCTTTGTCTCCTAAGTAGCTGGGATTATGAGCATACACATCATGCTCAACCTTCTGAAATGTTTT
The DNA here is from genome assembly GCF_019054845.1 of Dipodomys spectabilis. Classification (NCBI taxonomy): domain Eukaryota; kingdom Metazoa; phylum Chordata; class Mammalia; order Rodentia; family Heteromyidae; genus Dipodomys; species Dipodomys spectabilis. The sequence continues at coordinate 6,217,925 of NW_024870686.1, read as the reverse complement.
AAATGCATAGTTTTGAGAAGACAACTTGCTTAGAGTAAATATGGTGTGTGTGTGGGGGGGTGGCTAGACTTCATGTTTTCTCAATTTTGTTTCAGGCTGTTAGTGTTTAGTATCTTACTTTCCCCATATACTTTGACTCTGGATAATGGCTTAAGGGGGGCATTTGAGTTTGGTTAGCTCAACTCAGAAGTTACTGAAGGAGTTTATTCTGCAATAGTTCATGCTATGGCTACCAAGCAAGGTAAGACTCTGTCTAAAACTAAGCGGGAGGAGAATTTTGAAGTGACTCAGAATTTTGGGATTACTTTTTCAGCTATAACACATAAGAAGATTTGATTTCTGGGGTCTTGTTTCTCTCAACACACTTATTTTGGTGCATTTTTATAGTGCTGTTGAAGGATTTGGGGATTTGAAAATGTCCTGTGTGTTCCTTGCACATTTTCTGTGAGGTATATTAGACAATGCCACTGGGCCTACTTTGAGATAGGAAATAGGCAGGAGTGAATGCTGGCTTAGGGTATAGTTTGGTTTCCAAGTTATTTTAGTCAATGTTCATGTTTGATCATTTCCAAGTGTTTACATGCAGAAACACACACACACATGCTCACACGCACACACATACTCTACAGTGGCATATGGCATCCACCCAGGTTCAGGAACTATTCAAAAGGAATAATAGTAAGTAAAGACGGAGATGTGTCATGGAAGAGGCAGCCAGACTATTCTGACATAATGCAGTTTTTTTTCTCCTGAGAAAGACAACATGCTTCCAGCTCATGGTGAACTTGGTTGTTAGAGCCCTGAGGTAAGAGTAAAGGGTGTGTGTGTGTGTGTGTGTGTGTGTGTGTGTGTGTGTGTGTGAGTGTGTGTGTGTGTGTACAGAAATATGGGGGTGGTTTGGTGGGAAGGTTGATGGAAGCCTTCTTCATGGTTATTTTTGCTATAACAACAGGAATTTCTCTTCCACGATATGGCCTTTCAAGGAGGATTTTATGGGTTAGTTGAATCATTCTTTCCTGTCAGGAGGGGGTTAAATCTGCTAAAGGTCACTGATCAGATGTGGTATGGTTTCTTGTGCCTGATTTCTGCAGACCATACTATTAAACTCTCAGCTTTACCCCCTGATTCTTGGTTTTTCTAACTTTTTCCATGTCTAGGTCATGGGTAGTGGAATCAGGTTAGACCCTGGTGGGAGCCTAGAAGGGTGGTGGAGAGATGATGATTGGAGCTGATAACTTGCTCAGGAGTCCCTTTCTAGAAAAGCACTGCACGGCTAAGTCTATATCCTTGCTTTATACTTTATGACTGACCATCTTTTTTAAAAAATTTTTAACTTAAAGAGAAAGAGAAGCTTTCTGTTTTAACCTGGAGAGAGGAGAGCCGTTTTTGTTCTTTGAGCAAGACTTGAGATGTTTTATTGACAAAAATGATTTCTACAAGGTGCAAGAAAAAGGATTCAGAACTTCCTAAGCCTTTTTTGCTCTTTGTATAGATTAATATACTACAGGAAAATAGAGCAAGTTCGGGGTTCTATTGTTGCTATGGTTGTATTGGGGTTTGAACTCAGGGTCTTGAATGTACTAGGGCAGGTGCTCTACATCCTGAGTCATAACTCCAAGCCTGAGGAAGGTCATTTTTAAGCGACCAAAGTAAGAACAATAACGATCTCATTCATGACTCTTCTGAACTTGGATAGAAAAGGGAAAGTGGTGGTTTCACTTTTGGGTGTGAGGAAGGAGTTGTCATTCTTGTGAATTGAATAGTATGCAGAGCTTTCCATCAATCCTTCCAAGCTGGGAGGATGGAGGTTCTGTGGCACAGACGTGGACAACTCATAGTCCGGATGTCTTAGTGAGGAGATCCCCTGTGGAGATCTGAGCAATGCAGCTCTTTGCGTAGTGGTAATGGTAATTGCTCAGTGGTAATCGAGTAGATGTTAATGATTTTTGAAGAAAAACTTGACTGCTGTCTGGCTTTGAATTCCCCCCCACCCCAATTGCCATGCAGTTGTATTTATTTAAGACATGTTAAAAGAAAGGGTATAGTTCCTGAACTTCTCTCTCTCTCTCCCTCTCCCTCCCCATCCTTCCCCCCTCTCTCTCTTGATACATGGATTTGAACTCAAAACCTGGGCATTCATTGCTGGTACTCTACCACTTGAGCCACAACTCTGCTTCCAATTTTTTGATGATTAATTAGAGTTGAGTCTCATAACCACAATCTTCAGATCTCAGCCTTTGGAGTAGCTAAGATTATGAACATAAACCACCTGTGCCTGGCTATTTCTCTTTTTTTTTTTTTAAATTTTAAAACTTGCCTTCTCAAGTCTGTTAATCTTCTTACAGCTTCTGTATTGATATTCTGTTTAGTGAGGTCTTTCCCTCTCGCATATACCTATGTGCATTGTGCATGCACACATACACACATACACATACCACACATATATTTCATCATGTACAGGTTTGCTCATCTAGATATTTGGTCCATCTTATTCTTGTTGTAAAGAAAGTTCGACATTTCATCTCAAATTATGACTAGGTGCAGTGGCAAATGTAGCTTTACCAGAAAATGCCCAAGGAGCACATATTTATTCAAAGTGTTTGGGGTAGTAACATAGAGAATGGCGTGGAGGGATACAGAGAGAACAGGAAGGGGGCTGAAAAACCAATCAGTCAGGGCCACAGAGGCAGAAGTAGTGGCCACAGAGAATGGAAATACTGGAAACCCAGTCCAGTGTGGCCTGGCTGGACTCACGGCTGCTGGATGTAAGTGCTGTGGGCTCAGGTGACTGCATAGTGGTAAAACTATTCCTCAGGAAACAAGCACCAGCAGTTTTTTGTAGAGAAGTGGAAATTTGAGTTCTGTATGTTTAAAGAAATAGGGAAAAGACCAAATGAGAAGAGAGATTGATTAGCAGGTCCACGGCAATGATGGTGGTGGAGGCTGGCAGAAGGAGGAAGGCTTTAACAGTCAGGCATCTGTCTATACCTTGGTGCGGAAGTTGTAACTCAAAGTGGTTGGGCTACTGCCTAGCAAGTATGCTGCCTTGAGTTCAAATCCCAATACAGAGAAGGTAGGAGGAAGAAGACATAGAGCAGAAGGAGAAAGAGGAGAAGGAGGAGGAGAAAGAATAGAAGAAGGAGGAGAAAGAACAGGTAGAGGAGGAGGAGGAGGAAGTGGAGGAGGAGGAGGAGGAGAAGGAGGAGGAAGAGGAGGAGGAAGAAGAAAGAAACGAGGGAAGACTTCTACAGGGAAGACTTGTAGTAGTAAAGATGCTAAGGCTGAGCATCAAGCTTTTCCAACTACACATGAATCCTAGTATCTTTTTCTATTTTCCTCCAAAGTAAGAAAGTTAAAGGTAAAATCATTTTAGGATTAAAGTAGCTATTTTCCCAAGATTAGTTTTTTGCTTGGAGGTGGAAGTCGTTCATAGCAGAAGCTACCTATTGAGTCTTGTTTGCTGGGCACCTCCTTGAAGTTTCTATATTAGCCACTAGATGGCAGATGCATATCACAGAAATGCGCAAATAGGTCAGCTGTTTGTAACATTGTTTAACAAAAGGCCATTAAAAAATACAGAAGTCAAGATCAGTTTTTATGTAGAAATGAGAGGAAAGAAACTTAAAATATGCTTTTACTGACTATTTATTTAGTCATTTACTATTTTATATATCTATGTCAAGCTAATTACCTTTTTATTTCCCATTCCTCCAGGACACTTGATTTAAGACAGCAATCAATAAAGATTAATTTAGGTGATAACAAACCATAATAACCACATTTTGTTTTTTAACTCAACAAGTAACTTTTTTTTTTATTCCAAGGTCCCAAAGAGCTAAATGAGTTAGTTTTGGAGTGAGATGAGGGGCAGGCTGTAGACTCATGAGTCAGAATCTCAACCTTAGGTCAAGACCAGTATTAATTTTGAACAGTTGATATACACTCCCAATATCTTATGTTCTTTACTGTAAAATGGGGTTACTAATAATTAGTTAGGTCTGCTGTGTGATGATTCCAGATTGTATGCATCAAACTGGGTACCCGTAGTCCTTATGCCTGTAATCCTAGCTAAAGAATTGCATTTTATTTACTTATATTTTTTGTTTTGGCATTATGGGGATTTGAACTCAGGACCTTGTGCTTGTTAAGCAGGCACTCTACCATGTAAGCCTGCATCAAGCGTGATAATTGCATGTTGAGGTCAGCCCAGGAAAAAATTTCATGAGACCTTCTCAATCCACAACTGAAAGCTGTGACACTCACCTGTCACACTTACGTGGGAGGGTGAGTTTCGGAGGATCACGGTGCCAGGCCAGCCCTGAGCAGAAAATTGGCTTGGAGACTCCATCTCCAAACTAATCAGCAAAAGCTTAGTCTGGAAACATAGCTCAAGTGGTAGAGTGTCAGCTGAACAAGCAAGCTGGGCCATGAATCCGATTTGGCCCACTCCCAACAAAAAAGGGAAAATGTTCTGGCAATTGTACTAGTTTACAAAACAGCGTAGGCTGAAGTTGTAGTGTCGTATCCAAATAAGTATGGCGGGTTGAAGATGGAAGAATAGAAGAATATTTTTGTCATTGTACCCAGCAGTCAGCAAAACGTGTCATGTATGCATATTAAAACTATTAGTCTGGCTCTGAGCTACTCAGGTGGAAAATTGGGCTTTGAAGCCAGCCTGCACAGGGAAGGCTGTGAGACTCGAATCTCCAATAATGTACTCAGAAAAAGCCAGAAATGGGGCTGTGGCTCAAGTGGTAGCGCTAGCCCTTGAACAAAGGAAGCTTAGGCCCTTACTTTAAGGCCCAGAACTGGCAAAAATAATCGACTTAAATTATCAAATATATAATTGCATAGTACCAATAACATATGAAAACATCTTTCTTTTTTTCTTTTTGGAGAATTGACTCATGTTATTATGGAGGCTGACTAGCTTAAATCCATAGCATAGGCTAGAAGGCTGGAGACCTAAAAAGGGCCAGTGTTGTAGTTCAAGCAAAGAAGGAAGTTTGAGAGTTCAGGCCCCATGACCGACAAAAAAAAAAAAAAAAAGGAAGTTTGTTGCAGGTTTCTCTATGGCTTCCTGGTAGTGATGTCAGACTTTTGTTCTGCTGAAATCTTCAGTTGATTGGATGAATCTCATTAATATTAGAGAGGATAATTTACTTGTCCAGTATTTAAATGTTAATTTTATGTGAGAAATGCCATCATGGAAGAATTCAGAATAATGCTGACCAAATATCTGGGTAGTGTGGTCCAGTCAAGTTGACACATAAGAGTAGCCATCATGGGGGCTGGGAAGGTGGCTCAGTGGTAGAGTGCTTGCCTTGCATGCATGAGGCCCTGGGTTTGATTACTCGGCACTTAAGCAGAAAAAGCTGGAAGTGATGCTGTCTCTCGAAGAGCTGATGGACAGCACCAAGGCCCAGAGTTTAGGCCCCATGACCGACAAAAGAAAAGTAGCCATCATGTTGGTGAAATCTTACATTTATCTCATATCTGTCTTCAAATTTAATATGAGTTACTTATAAGGTATACAGAACTAAGTTACTTATGTTTGCTTTTACAAGTATACCATATGTGCATCTTAGTTGGAATAGTCAAGGCAAATACAATGTTACTACTTAAATATTTGAAGTTTAAATCTATTATCCCATTTATTGCATATTTTTCTAATGCATTCTAAGTTTCCCTTTTTCATTCTAGCCTTTCGTGTGACTGAAGATACAATACTTCAGTTTTTGTTTGAACATGAGTTTATTAAATTTTCACGTGTGTGTGTGTGTGTGTGTGTGTTGGTCCTGGAATTGAACTCAGGTCAGATGCTGGATGCTGTCCCTGAGCTTTTTTATTTTATTTTATTTATTTTTATTTTTTTCAGTTGTGGGGCTTGAACTTAGGGCCTGGGCATTGTCCCTGAGCTCTTTCACTCAAAGATAGTGTTCTACCACTTTGAACCACATTTTGGTTGGTTAATTGAAGATAAGAGTTTGATGGACTTTCCTGCCTGGGCTGGAAGTGCGATCCTCAGATCTCAGCTTCCTGAGTAGCTAGGATTACAAGTGTGAGCCACTGGTGCCTGGGCTCCCTGAGCTTTTTTGCTCAAGGTTAGGACTTTACCTCTTGAGTCTCAGCTCCACTTCTGGCTTTTTGGTGCTTAATTGGAGATAAGAGTCTCACTGACTTTACTGTCTGGATTGGCTTCAAACTGAGATCCTCAGATCTCAGCCTCCTGAGTAGCCAGAATTACAGGTGCTGAGCCCCTGGTACCAACTGAATTTTCACTTTGAAAAGGTAAAAAAAACCCAAAAAATGAACATGTGTAGAATTTTAAGTTAAGGCTTCATGAAGATATTATCCTATCAACTTTGCTAACCATAATTTCTTTGGAGCGATGAGCCCAGATCTCATTATTTTTCTTTTTATTAACTTTGACTACTTTAGAAATATTCTCTTTATTTTTGATTTTGAGATACAAGTTTCTTGGCAGTTTTACTATGGGAGTTTGTATTTCTTTGAATTTATGCATTGATAATTTAAATTGTTTTTAGAAATTCTTAGAATTAAATTTTAAGTGTTACTTCATTCCCATGTCTTTTCTTCTGGGAACAACTAGGTTCCCAGAATATGTGTAACATGTACATATGTATACATGTTACACATTTTTTTTTTTTTTTTTTTTTAAAGTTCATTTTTTTTTTTTTTTTTATTTTTTTATTGTAAAGCTACTATACAGAGGGTCACAGTTACATGAGTGAGGTTATGAGTACACTTCCTCTTGAACATTGTTACCCCCTCCATTGTTTTCCCCCTACCATCCCCTCCCTCCCTCCCTTCCCCGAGGTTCTTTTTTTTTTTTTTTTTTTTTTGATTGTGATTAAATGATTACATAATTTCAAAGTCACAAGTTCATTCTAACTTCCCTGGAGCAAATTGTCTACCACAGTCTGTAATATATAACAGTGTTCACATGTTATATACCATATTTGTGATCAGCAGCATGAGGATATTTAGTAGTGGTTCAACCAGATGAGCGGGAGTTCTTTGTTTCTTAAGTCCTGTTAGTTTTGTCGTATCACTAACCTTTTGGATTTAGCATCCACTTATGAGGGAGACCATGTACCGTTTGTCTCTTCGTTCTTGGCTTACCTCGCTCAACATGATTCCTTCTAGCTCCATCCATTTCCCTGCAAATGCCATTATTTTGTCATTTCTAATGGCTGCATAATATTCCATTGTGTATAGATACCACAATTTTTGGATCCATTCATCTGTGGTGGGGCACCTAGGTTGTTTCCATATCCTAGCTATTGCGAACAGTGCTGCAATAAACATGGAGGTGCACGTGTCCTTGTATATTGGTTCCTGTTGTTCAGGGTAGATGCCTAGAAGTGGTATGACTGGGTCGTAAGGGAGGTCAATCTTTAGCTTTCTAAGGACCCTCCAGACTGCTTTCCAAAGTGGTTGTATAAGTGTACATTCCCACCAGCAGTGTAATAGGGTTCCTCTTTCTCCACATCCCCTCCAGCATTTGTCGTTGGCTGATTTGTGGATGTGGGACATTCTGACTGGGGTAAGGTGGTATCTCAGGGTTGTCTTTATTTGCATTTCCTTCACCACCAGGGATGATGAACATTTCCTCATGTGTTTCTTTGCCATTTTTATTTCTTCATTTGAGAAGTCCCTCTTTAGTTCCCTTGCCCATTTAGTAATTGGTTTGTTAGGTTTGGGAGGGATTAGTTTCTTGAGTTCCCTGTATATACAGGATGTTAACCCCTTGTCTGATATATTGCTGGTAAATATTTTTTCCCAATTAGTTGGTTGTCTTTCTAGCTTAGTTGCGATAGATTTAGCTGTGCAGAAGCTTTTTATTTTAAGGTAGTCCCATTTGTCGAGTCTCTCTCCAACTTGTTGTGACCCTGGGACTCTGTTCAGGAAGTTCCTTCCTGTGCCTATTAGTTCAAGTGTCTCTCCTACTCTGTCCTGCAGTAGTTTCAGAGATTCAGGTTTAATGTTAAGGTCTTTAATCCATTTTGAGTTGATGTTGGTGCATGGTGATAGGCTGGGGTCCACTTTTAGTTTTCTGCATGTGGCTGCCCAGTTTTCCCAGCACCAGCGGTTGAAGAGGCTGTGTTTCTTCCATTGTATGTCTTTGGCTCCTTTGTCGAATATCAGCTGGCTGTAGGCCTGTGGATTTATATCTGGATCTTCTATTCTGTTCCATTGGTCTTCGGGTCTGTTTTTGTGCCAGTACCATGCTGTCTTTGTGATTATAGCTCTGTAGTAGAGTTTGAAGTTCGGCATGGATAGCCCTCCCATATTGTCTTTATCCCCTAGAATTGTTTTGGCTATTCTAGGTCTTTTGTTGTTCCATATAAATTTTTGGACTGTTTTCTGTATTTCAGTGATGTATGTCATTGGGATTTTAATAGGAATTGCATTGAATTTGTATATTAATTTTGGAAGTATCACCATCTTTACTATATTAAGTCGGCCTATCCAGGAGCATGGGAGGTCTTTCCATTTCCTAGTGTCTTCTGCAATTTCTTTCTTTAACTTTTTATAGTTCTCATTAAATAGTTCTTTTACATCTTTGGTTAGGTTAATTCCTAAATATTTTATTTTTTGGGAGGTTATTGTGAATGGGGTTGCTCCCTTTATTTCCCTCTCTTCCTGTGCGTTATCAGTGTATAGGAAGGCAACTGATTTTTGTGGGTTTATTTTGTATCCTGCTATTTTGCCGAAGTGACTTATGATTTCTAAAAGTTTGGGGATGGAGTTTTTGGGATCGTGGAGGTATAGTATCATGTCGTCTGCAAAAAGGGATAGTTTCACTTCTTCTTTCCCTATGCGGATCCCTTTAATGTCTTTTTCTTGCCTTATTGCCCTGGCTAAGGGTTCTAGGACTATGTTGAAGAGGAGTGGAGACAGTGGACATCCTTGCCTTGTTCCTGTTTTTAGGAGGATTGGTTGTAGCTTTTCCCCATTAAGTATAATATTGGCTATTGGTCTGTCATAAATGGCTTTTATTGTTTTTAGAAATGTTCCTTCTATTCCTATTTTCTCCAGAGCTTTTAGCATGAATGAATGTTGAATTTTATCAAAGGCCTTTTCTGCATCTGTGGCGATAATCATGTGATTCTTGACCTTGGCTCTGTTGATATGCTGGATTACATTTATTGACTTACGTATGTTAAACCATCCCTGTGTCTCTGGGATGAAGCCTACCTGATCATAGTGTATTATTTTTTTTATGTGTTTCTGGATTCTGTTAGCTAGAATCTTGTTAAGGATCTTTGCATCTGTGTTCATCAAGGAGATTGGCCTGTAATTCTCCTTTTTGGTTGGGTCTTTGCCTGGTTTGGGGATGAGTGTGATATTGGCTTCGTAGAATGAGTTTGGGATAGCTCCCTCCTTCTCTGTTTCTCTGAAGAGCTTGAGGAGTATGGGTATTAGTTCTTCTTTAAAGGTCTTATAGAATTCTGCTGTGAATCCATCTGGTCCTGGGCTTTTTTTTGTTGGAAGACTTTTGATAGCTTCCTGTATCTCATTATAGGATATTGGCTTATTTAATTGGTTAACTTCTTCTTTGCTCAGTTTGGGTAACTTGTATTTCTCTAAAAATGCATCCATTTCCGCCAGATTTTCTTCCTTTAGAGAGTATAGCTTTTGAAAGTAGTCTGTTAGAATTGTTTGGATATCTTGGGTACGTGTTGTGATGTTTCCCGTGGCATCCCTAATCCTATTAATATGGGTTTCCTCTCTTCTTTTTTTAATTAATCTTGCCAACGGGCCATCAATTTTGTTTATTTTTTCAAAGAACCAGCTTTTTGTTTGGTTTATTTTGGTTATGGTTTTCTGATTTTCTAATTGGTTAATCTCTGCTCTCAATTTGGTTATCTGGCTTCGTCTAGTAGCTTTAGGTCCCATTTTTTCTTGTTTTTCTAGCTGTTTTAGTTGCAACATGAGATTATTTACTTGGTCTGTCTCCATTCTCTTGATGTGGGCACTGAGGGCAATAAATTTGCCCCTCAGGACTGCTTTTGCTGTGTCCCACAAGTTTCTTTGTGAGGTGTTTTCATTTTCATTGAGTTCTAGGAAATGCTTTATTTCTTCTCTGATCTCTTCTGTTACCCAGGCCTTGTTAAGGAGTGTGCTGTTCAATTTTCATGTATTAGAGAAATTTCTGCGGTATGCTTTGTTATTGAGAGCTAGCTTGATTCCACTGTGGTCAGATAGGATACAGGGGATTATGTCGATCCCTTTGTATTTGCTTAAGTTCCTTGAATGAACTATGATATGGTCTATTTTGGAGAAAGTTCCATGAGCTGCTGAGAAGAATGTGTACTGTGTTGTTTTAGGGTGAAATACTCGGTAGATGTCAGTTAATTCCGCTTGAAGTATGGCCTCACTTAATTCGGTAGCTTCTTTGCCAATCCTCTGGTTGGTAGACCTGTCCTTTGGTGAGAGTGGCGTGTTAAAGTCTCCTAGTATTATCGTATTGGGATCTATTTTATTCTGTAAGTTTGAGAGCATTTGTTTAACATATCTGGGTGCACCGATATTTGGGGCATATAAGTTGATGATGGTTATATCCTCCTCTTGGATTGTTCCCTTTATTAATATGTAATGTCCGTCCTTGTCTTTCTGTACTGATTTTAATGAAAAGTTTATTTTGTCAGATATCAGGATAGCTACACCTGCTTTCTTATTGGGGGAATTTGATTGGTAGATCCTTTTCCACCCCTTCACTCTGAGTTTGTTTGTATGTTTGGCTGAGAGGTGGGTCTCCTGAAGGCAACAGATGGATGGGTCTTGTTTTCTGATCCAGTCCTCAGTTCGTTTTCTTTTAATTGGCGAATTCAGCCCATTTATATTAAGTGAAAGTATAGAGAGATGCATTGTTGTCCCTGCCATTCCGTTTTCCTAAGTTTTTCTTCTTTCCTTTCCTCCTGTGCTTGCTCAGTTAGACTTTGAGTAATGCCTGTTTGGGGCAGGTCCCAGTTCCTGGTTGCTTTCTTCAGGTTGTGTCCCCCCTCTTAGAATTCTTTGTAATGCTGGCTTAATGTTTATGTATTCATTTAGTTTTTCTTTGCTATTAAAAGTTTTCAGTTCTCCATCGAATGTGAATGCTAGCTTTGCCGGGTATATCAGTCTGGGTTGGCAGTTATTGGCTCTCAGGGCTCGTATGGTGCTTTCCCAGGCTTTTCTTGCATTCATTGTTTGTGTGGAGAGATCTGCAGTGATTCTAATTTTTTTCCCGTTGTAGTATAGCTCCTTCTTCATTTTTGCTGCATGCAGGATTGTTTCCTTATTATTCAGATCCATCATTGTTACTATTATGTGCCTAGAAGTGTTTCTCCTGGGATCTTGCTTGTTGGGTGTTCGATAAGCTTTTGTGATGTAGTTAAGGTGGTCGTTTTTGAGGTGGGGAAAATTTTCATTGACTATCTTGTTAAATAGGTGTTGCATTCCCTTGCTCTGGAATTCCTCACCTTCGTCCACTCCGATTATGCGAAGGTTAAATTTTTTAGCATTATCTGCTTGCTCTTGAATTTCCCTTTGGTTTAATTTGAGTGATTTTTCCATATCTGTCACTTTTTGGTCCAGTTGGTGTATTCTGTCTTCTGTATCTGACACTCTACCTTCCATTTCATTCACTCTGTTGACCGTGGCTTCTATTGTGGTTTGCATGGTGGAAATGGATCCCTTTATGGATTCAATGTTGGTTCTCAGAGTACTGATCTCACCTCTCAATGAGGTGATATCAGTATGCATTACCTCTAATTTGGCGTTTATCTCACTTCTTACTGAGGTTTGTGCAGCTTCTATTTTTGCATCCAATTTTTGTTTGATATCCTGTATATCTTTTGATAGTTCATCCTTGTGCTCTTTCAATTTCTGATCCATTTCTCGCTTTATTTCTTGAGTCATTGCCTCCAGCAACCCTTGGATGTAGTTTTTGTCTTCCATTCCTGCTTTGCTCCCACTGGGGCTCTCCCCTGCGTGGCTGCTGGCTTTTGAGGTGAGCTTGCTGTCCTGGGTAGTGGTAAACCTTGTGATTTTTCTCTGTGATTTTCGCATGGGGGTTCAGGAGACTGCTCTTCAATCTTGTTTTGGTGTGTCTGTCTTTGCTTGGTTGCTGATTCTCTATTGGTAGAGAGAGTCTGTGTCTGATCTGGATTCTGTTGGGAGCCTATTTCCAGCTGCTATTCACTTAGTATTCTCAGCTCTCTGCTGTAGCAATTCCCGCCTTTGGAAGGGTTGAGCAGCCTAGACTGCTTGTGTTTGCTCCTGCGGGTGCTCTTGGGAAGATCAGATGCTCTGGATGCACTCTCCCAAATACTGGAGTCTGCTATGGGCTCCTGATGTGTTTTTGTTTGTTTTGGGCTGGTTGTGGGCTTGAACTCTAGGTTTGGGTGCTGTCCCTCAGCTCTTCAGCTCAGGGCTGGCACCCTACCATTTGAGCCACAGCCCCACTTCTGACCCTTTTTGCTTTGTTCAGGCGCCGGTCCCCTGGCCTGGTTCCGGCCCCAGCCTGGAGCGCGCTCGTTAGGCCTGTGCTAATGTGTATACCACCTTGGTTATGCAGCCTGGAGGACACAGTTCAAATTTCTTCTACTGTTGGTAGTCTTGACCCAGGGGCACTGTTCCTGGCTTGAGCATTTAAGCTCCCTTCCCGGGGCGCTCTTGCTCTGGCCTGGCCAGCAGAGTGTGCTCCACCGGCTGGTGGGGCTCTCGAACAGTTCCCAGTTTTAGTGGGTCCTGTGGTCCGGGTGTTGGGGTAGGGAGTCTAGGTCAGGGTCTGGGGATTCCCTCCAGCTCTGGTCTCCCTTGATGGATTCCCTGTCCCCTGATGGGTACTCACCCTGTAGGTCGTCAGTTGTTGTTGCAGTCCGTCAGTTGTTGTTGCAGTCCGAGTTCAGTTGGGGTGGTTGCGGGCTGGGTTGGGCGGCCCCCCGCCGGGTCGTTGCGATCGCGATTGGGCGGGTGGTCTGCGGACAGGTCCCTTTGTGGCGCTGCTGGTGCCCGGCGGCTTTGGCGGGATGGAGCCTCTCCGCTCCGGTGGAGAGTGATGGGTGGGGTGGGATCCTCCTGGAGACTCCCGGCTGGTAGGTTTCTCTGTTCCTGGCGATCCGCTGTTCTGCAATCCGGTACCTGGTGATCTGCAAGCAGCCCCCTGTGTCTCTGTGGCTCCGGCAGCCCCTGCCGGGCCGGCTGGCCGGCGGCTTGGCGCACTGCCGCGCGGCCAGTAAAGGTTGGGGGAGGGGTCTTCGCTCTTCTCTGTTCTGAAATTCTTCTTTTCCTCTCTTTCTTTTTTTGTTATTTTCCACCTCTGGTTTTTCTCTGAGTGTTCGTCTTTTTGTTGTTGTCGGTCTCTTGGGGAGATTAAAGGTTGGAACTCGAACTCTCTTTTTGGTTGGAGAGAGCTGTGGCGTTTCCCTACTGCCCCGTCGCCATCTTGAGAACTCCCATGTTACACATTTTAATTACATTAATTTTTGGTCCTGATCTTGGGACTTGAACTCAGGCGTGGGTGATGTTTTCCTGAGCATTTTTTGCTTAAGGCTCATGTTCTAACCACTTGAGCCACAGCCCCACTTCTGACTTTTCGATGGTTAATTGGAGATAAAATCTTGCTAGGCTGGCTTTCATCTCCTGAGTAGCTAAGATGCTAAGTATGAGCCACTGTTGTTTGTCCAACAATCTTGTGAATTTATATTTCTGAATAGCTGGAGGAAAATTGAGAGAGAACTCTAGCTGCTAAATATGTTGGCTGGAGAGAATGTCAAGGCTGGGGAAATCTGAGTTCAAGACTTGGCTTTACCATTGGCTTGTAGGACCAGACAAAACATACCCTTGTGTGTGACTTGCAAGTCACAGTGCAGGGAAAGGGTGGATAAAGTGATTTCCAGACCAAGCCCACCCAGGGCATGCATTTACTGTGAGCCACATGGGTCTCTACTTCCCTTCAGCAGAAGAACCTCATTATTATTTGGGATTCTGGATAAAATTTCACTCAATTATGGCATTCCTTGTCTAAAGAAAGTATTTAAAAACTAGAGGGTTAAATGATTTTAAATCCTCTGTTTTATTCTTTTACAGATGAAAATTAGTAGTTCAAATGTATTTTTCTTGAAATTTTTTTGAGAAAAGACATTAATCACCACTCTGTAACTTCTTTAATAAGAAAACAAAACAACCTCAAACTTCACGTGTAGAAGAAAGACATAAGACTAGGAACTTTATAATGGTACAAGGTACTATGCCCAGCTTTGCCAAGAATCTGACATTCTAAATAAAAAGAAAAAAGTGAGCAAGTGAGCAAAGAACTTTCATACATCACAATGTTTATAAAACATTAGTACTGAGTTGATCTTGGAAAGGGCTGTAGTAAGAGAATTATAATATGTCCTCAAATTTCCTGGACCACTGTGTTACATGTACCTTCTCCTAGTTGTTTAATCAAACATTAAAGTAGGTTTAGAGATAGCTTTCATAAGCAATTAAGGACCTCAGAGTGTTGAGATGCTCTGTGTGGGCCTTACCTAGTAACCTAAGCCCAACTAGTAACCTAGTAACCCAAGCCCAAAGGTACAGGAGGACACAGAGTTGAAGCGTGAGGAGGATTGGATGAATGAGGACTTCTCCATTGCAGTGTGGAAGATACAAGAAACACACTATAAGGAGGGGGGTTGGCTTTCAGGAGCTGAGCACTTCCCAGGCTGACAGCTGTGGAGAGATAGGGGCCTTGGTCTTCCAACTACAAGGAACTGCATTCTACCACAACCATTGGAGGGCTTGGGAGATGTCTGCTTGGCCTGCTGTAACAAGATATGGCAGGGCAGAGACATTTCACTTCTCACTTCAAGACATTTCTAGAAGTCCAAGATGAAGGTGCTGGCAGGCTGGTTTCTGGTAAGGCCTGTCTTCTAGCTTGTAGTCAGTCAGGTGCCTTCTTTCTGCACACACATGTTTGTAGTATGTATAAATATGTGTGTGTGTGTGTGTGTGTGTGTGTGTGTGTGTGTGTGTGTGTGATGGCCTTGGGGCTTGAACTCAGGGTCTGGGTGTTTTATTTTGTTTTGTTGTTCAAGGCTAGAACTCTACCACTTGAGCCACAGCTTCACTCTGGCTTTTTGGTGATTATTTGGAAATAAGAGTCTCACAGACTTTTCTTCCCCTGACTGGCTTCAAACCACAATCTTCAGATCTCAGGATTAAAACAGCGGCTCCTTCCTCCTCCTCCTGCTGCCTCCTCCTCCTCCTCCTCCTCCTCCTCCTCCTCCTCCTCCTCCTCCTCCTCCTCCTCCTCCTCCTCCTCCTCCTCCTCCTCCTCCTCCTCCTCCTCCTCCTCCTCCCTTTTTCCTCTTCTTCCTTTTCCTCTTCTTCTAGCGCACTACCACTACCACTTTGAGGCGCAGTGCCACTTCTGGGTTTCTGGTGGTTAATTAGAGATAAGAGTCTCACAGACTTTCCTGTCTGGGCTGGCTTTGAATTGTGATCTTCAGATCTCAGCCTCTTGAGTAGCTAGTATTATAAGCGTGAGCCACCAGTGTCTGGCCACCTTATATATTCTTATTGCCATAATTTCAACAACTCTTGCTGGAGGGATATAATCACTCCATAAAGAAAAACACCCTAAAATCTAGACTAGATTTCAATCTGGACTGACACTTTCATACTATTCCCATGAGGCAGATCAGAGAGGTCAGCCTTGCCACGCCTGAGCTTCTAACTGAAAAGTTGTGTGGTCTCAGGACTTTAGTAATTTGTTATGTAGTGATAGAAAACCAAGACAGGGGGCATCTAGAAATTCTCAGCTAGTCTCATTTTGTTTATGAAGGAAATGATACTTGAAGAAGCACAAAGAGCCAGGTGACTTGCTGAAGAGTGGTCTGCCATTTAGAGCTGCAGGGAACCAAGTGCTCCAGCAGAATGCTCTCCGTCAGAACTCTTTCCACTCTCATTTTTACCTCATAGCCTCCTGCTGATGCAGACAGGTAGGTTTGATTCTAATAAAAGGGCCAATCTGTCTCAAAATCCCAGGCCTTCTGCTCAGGAATCAAGGAAAACAGGATTCTGAGACTCAGTACTTCTCACACTCTGAAGTTCTTCCTTTGGATTTATAGGGTTGCATACGAGGTTGGTGTAAGTGTGGTCCCCAGACTACTGCTACTTGAGTCACTTATGCTGTTGGTTAAAAATGCTCCGTGCTTGTCCTTCAGTCCCCCACCTGGATGACTGAGTAGGAGAGGCGAAGGTACACCTGGTTCATGTTGCAGATACTCGGCCTGCCTCTTGCTTCATGCCTCAGCCTGTGCCCTTTCCTACACTGGCTCCTCAGAGGAGAGCAAAAGCATCTGTTCATCATCTTCTGCATAATAGACCATAGCATCATTTTGATTACCTCACTCCTCCAAGACTCCAGTGGGATGGTTTATCTTCTCATCGTTGGAGACTGTCCAATGTTAGGAACCTTAGATTCTGACCTCAGCACTTTGTCTGTTTTCCCCAGGCTCCCTCCATTTCTTTGTTCCATTTGCTTTGCCTGCTGCAGCCAAACCCTTTACTACCAAAGAAGAATGGTTACTAGGAAATACCTTTGAGGGTCTCAGTGGTGAAGACTCCTCTATTGATCATTTGGGGTTCATGCATAATGACCCTAATAGCTTTCTTCTTGAGTGCTGTTGATACCAAAAAATTTTTATTTCATATCAGGGTCAAGGACATGGACCCCATGTCTCTTACTTAGATATTAGGGTGAGGACTCTACATATTTTGTTAGAAATAACAGCTACCTCCATTTTCTACTACCAACTTTATTTTTTGTTAATTTTTATTTATTTTTTTATTATGAAAATATTGTACAGAGGGGTTACAATTACATGGGCAAGATAACGAGTACATTTCTTATCAAGCATTGTAGCCTCCTCCTTTGTTTCCCCTTCCCATCCCTTCCCAGCCTCCCCCCACCCCCCCATCCTCCCCCCCCAAAGTTGTAAAGTTCGTTTTCAACATGACAACTTGTACTTCTCATTGTTGCAACGGGTCCACCTGTATTCTTATTTAAACTACTTGTTTTTCCCCTTCCCCTCCACAAATTATACCAACGTCAAATACAGTGAAAGCAGGGTTATACTGTGGGGGAGGGACATACAAAGCAACAAAGAAATAATCTTATAAATTTGTTAGAAACAAATACATGAAAGAAAAAAAAACCATTTGAATACATATCTTAGGGTTTATTTTCCTAACATCACATTATCTGACCTTTTCTGCTTGGCTCATACATATACTAGATATTGCAAATAAGGGAAATCATGGGACCTATGTTTCTTTGGACTTGGCTTACTTTACTTAATATAATTTTTTCCAAGTCTTTCCATTTCCTAACAAATGGGGCAATGTCATTCTTTCTGATGGAGGCATAGCACTCCATTGTGTATATATACCACATTTTCTTGATCCATTCATCTACTGAGGGGCATCTGGGTTGGTTCCATATCTTAGCTATAGTAAATGTGTGCTGGTAGCTTTAGTGTGGTCTTGTTTGTAAACATTTGGGTAAATGCCCAAAAGTGGGATTGCTGGGTCATAGGGGAGCTCTATGTGGAATCTTTTGAGGAACCTCCATACTACTTTCCAAAGTGGTTGAACAAGTTTACACTCCCACCAACAATGAAGTAAGGTTCTCTTCTGACCACATCCCCTCCAGCATCTGTTGTTATTAGAGTTCTTGGTTATAGCCATTCTAACTGGGGTGAGGTGGTATCTCAATGTTGTTTTGACTTGCATTTCTTTTATGGCTAGGGAGGTCGAACATTTCTTTATGTGTCTATTGGCTATTCTTCTTTCCTCTTCAGAGAAGTTCCTCTCTTAAGTCTTTAGCCCACTTATTTTTGGGCAGTTGTTTCTTTGAGGATTTGTTGTTGGAGGATTTTTTGAGTTCCAAGTATATTTTAGATATGAGACCCTTATCCGTTGTATGGCTAGTGAAGATCTTCTCCCAATCCGTGGGCTTTCTATTGATCTTGCTAGCTATGTCCTTTACCATGCAGAAGCTCTGCAACTTCATGCAATCCCATTTGTCCAAACTTTCTTTGATTTGTTGTGTTTCTGGGTCTCTTTTAAGAAAATTTCAGCCTGTGCCAAGGAGACCTAGGGTTTCTCCTATTCCATCCTGTAATGTTTTCAGAGTGTCTGCTTTGACTCCAAGGTCTTTGATCCATTTGGAGTTGATTCTGGTACAGAGTGATATATAAGGATCTAGCTTTAGTTTTCTACAAGTAGTTAACCAATTTTGCCAACACCATTTACTGAAGAGGCTGTCTTTCTTTCATTCTATTTTTTTTAGCTCCCTTATCGAAGATTAGATGGCTATAGGTCTGTAGGTTCATTTCTGGGTTTTCAATTCTATTCCATTGGTCCTGAGGTCTGTTCTTGTGCCAGAACCAAGTTGTTTTGATTACTATGGCTTTATAGTAGAGTTTGAAATTTGGTATTGATATTCCTCCAGCAGTGTTCTTTCCGTTGAGGAGTGTTTTTGCTATTCCGGGTCTTTTATTGTTCCATATGAATTTTTGGATTTCCTCTTCTATTTCCTTGAAGAATGAGGTTGGAATATTGATAGGTATCGCATTGAATTTGTAGATAGCCTTGGGAAGTATTGCCATTTTCACGATGTTAATCTTTCCAATCCAGGAGCATGGGAGTTTTTGCCATTTTCTAAGTTCTGTTTTGATTTCCTTTTTCAAGTTTTTAAAGTTTTCATCATAGAGGTCCTTCACTTCTTTGGTTAAGTTAATTCCTAGGTATTTTATTTTTTATAGAGCTATTACAAATGGAGTTGCTTTCCTAATTTCAGCCACACTTTTCTCATTGTTGGCATACAGAAAAGCCATTGATTTTGGGGGTTTAATTTTATACCCTGCTACTTTGCCAAAGTTTTGAATCAGCTTGAATAATTTGGGAGTCGAGTCTATGGGATTCTTTAAATACAAGATCTTGTCATCTGCAAAGAGGGAGAGTTTTATTTCTTCTTTCCCTATTTGGATCCCCTTTATGTTTGCATCTTGTCTTAATGCTGTAGCTAGGCATTCTAATATTAGATTGAAGAGAAGTGGAGAGAGTGTACATCCTTGCCTCGTTCCTGAGTTAAGAGGAAATGGCTTTAGTTTTTCACCATTAAGTATAATGCTGGCTGTAGGTTTGTCATATACAGCCTTTATTGTCTTCAGGAATGTTCCATGGATTCCTAATTTTTCCAAAACCTTCATCATAAAGGAGTGTTGGATCTTGTTGAATGCTTTTTCTGTATCTATTGAGATAACCTGTGGTTCTTATCCTTGCTCCTGTTGATGTGATGAATAATATTAATTGATTTGCATATATTGAACCAGATTTGCATCCGTGAAATGAATCCTGTTTGATCGTGGTGTATGATTTTTTGGATGAATTGTTGAAGTCGATTGGCCAAAATTTTGTTGAGAAGTTTTGCATCAATGTTCATCAAAGAAATGGGTCTATAGTTCTCTTTCTTTGATGAGTCCCTGCCTGGTTTTCGGATGAGGGTTATGATGGCTTCATAGAATGTGTTCGGTAGTGAACTTTGAATTTCATTGAAGAGTTGGAGGAGTATTGTTGTGAGCTCTGCTTTGAAGGCCTTGTAGAATTCCGCTGTAAAACCATCTGGTCCTGTACTTTTCTTAGATGGGAGGTCTCTTATTGCTATTTCTATTTCAATGCTTGATATGGGCCTGTTAAGATGATTTAACTCATCTTGGTTTAGTTTTGGCTGTCAATATTTGCTAGGGAAAGGTCCATTTCTGCCAAGTTCTCAAACTTATTAGCATAAAGTTTTGAGAAGTATTCCCTTATAATGTTCTGAATCTTGGTTGTTTCTGTGGCGATGTTTCCATTCTCATCTCTGAGTTTATTTAATTGGGTGTGTTCCCTTCTTTTTCTGATAAGATTTGGTAAGGGTCTGTCAATTTTGTTAATTTTTTCGAAGAACCAACTCTTTGTTTTGTTGATTCTTTCTATGGTTTTTTTGGATTCTAGTTCATTTAATTCTGATTTAATTTTGATTATTTCTTTCCATCTACTGGATTGGGGTTTATCTTGCTGCTCTTTTTCAAGTAGGTTCAGATGTCTCATTAAATTTTTGGTTTCAGATCTCTCCAATTTGTTGATGTAGGAGCTCAGAGCTATAAACTTGCCTCTGAGTACTGCCTTTGCTGTGTCCCAGAGGAGCTGGTGATTTGTGTGCTCATTTTTGTTGAATAGCATGAACATTTGAATTTCCTTTCTAATCTCTTCCATGACCCACTCGTGATTCAGCAGTGTGTTGTTCAGCCTTCATGTGTTACCGAACTTTCTTTGGTGGCTTTTGGTATTGAGTTCTAATTTTATTCCCTTGTGGTCAGAGAGAATGCAAGGTATAACTTCAATGTTTCTGAATTTGGACAAGTTTGCTTTGTGGCCTAAAATGTGGTCTATTTTAGAAAACGTTCCATGTGCTGCTGAGAAAAACGTGTATTCTGATGCTGCTGGGTGAAATATTCGGTAGATGTCTGTTAAATCTAGTTGATCTATGCAGTTGTTTAGATCTGTGGTTTCTCTGTTGAGTTTTTGCCGAGTTGATCTATCTAGTGGGGAGAGTGGTGTGTTAAAATCCCCAACAATTAATGTCTTTGGATCTATGTGAGATTTGAGGGAAAATAGTGTTTCTTGGATAAATTTGGGTGCTCCATTGTTTGGCGAATAGATATTTAGAATTGTACTACCAACTTTAATAAGGAGGCGAGCTTGAAGTTGCACAGGTCTCTTTCTTCGGTTTCCCAATTACCTCATAGTGCTTGCTCTACAAATTTCGATTCCCTTTTATCAAGATGTGGTATTGTCTCTTTGGGCACATAGTCTTCCAAGCTAATTGGCCAATTTACCTGTCAATCAGCAATGTTCTGGATCTCATGGATCTGATTGTCACCCGATACTTTGGGCCAGGAGGGCCCTTTCCTTGAGGGGAAAGATTACTACGAGATATTGGTTTATGTGTATATATATATGTATAATACATGTATATACATAAAGATGTATACTCTTAAAGTGGACTTTACCGAAGGGCTCTAATACTAAAAAGGAAGGGTGGGAGATAATCTGGGGGGGATTTTAAAATAGTTTCTTGTGTGGAATCCAGCATTACTTTCATTTTTATTTATTATTACTTAAAAGTGAATTTTCAGGGCTGGCCAAAAATAGGACAGCTCCCCTATAGTCTGTGGCATATCTGTCTCAGATTCTGCCTGTTCACTCAGTTGGCTGTTGCCGATTAGAGGTCTTAAGGAACGAGGTGAATCCAAGGGCTGGCAAATTCTATTAGTGATGCTTTGCAATCCCAGAAAATCAAAATACACTCTAAGCTCTTCATTGCTCAGTGGTATTGACTCACTACAGTGCAAAGCTCTGCTAGTTCACCTCAGCTTTGGCTCAGGCAATCCAAAGAACTTTAACCACAAGGAACTGGCCAGTTTAGCAAGGGTTGTGGTGGTTAGAGATAGTGATGGGGAGAAGGCATGCTGGCTTGTGAAAATGCACCCCTGTTGGACCAGATTCCCTATCTACTCTTTTTGAAAAGAACTCAGCCGTTTGGTTTCAGGTGAGATCTATCATTTTAATTGCATACAGTGAATTCAATTTTCAGATGATGCTCTGTGTGTGTGTGTGTGTGTGTGTGTGTGTGTGTGTGTGTGTGCGCGCGCGTATGTGAGAGAGAGAGAGAGAGGGAGAGAGGGAGAGGGAGAGAGAGAGAATTTATGTTATCTCTGTGGTAAACTTTGGACTTTCAGGCCAAGAAGAATCCTAGGATTTGTTTGTTTGTTATTGTTGTTCTACAGGGGTTTATACACTCACAGCCTCATGCTTGCTAGGCAAGCATTCCACCACTTGAGCCATGCCTCAAACTCTTTTTCAGATAGTCTTGATTTTTCATCTAGGCTGACCTCAGACCATCATCCTTTTAGCTAGCTCTTCCTCACAGTAAGGATTACAGAGTATGCCTACATGCTTGGGTTGTTCATTAAGATGGAACTCTTGCTAAAATTTTTTTTTGCATGGGCTAGTCTTGATCCATAATCCTCCTGATTTTCACCTCCTAAAGAGTTTAGATAATAGATGTTAATCATCACGCCTGACCTAGAACCCATCCAAAGACTTAAAAAAGTTATATGATACTAAAGGTCTCTCCATTCAGTCTGCCAGTCTCGATCCAATTAGTTTCTGACAGATACAGAAGAATAGGTTGTATTTGTTATGCTAGATTTGCTTTTACTAGAGCAGATATACACTGCTTCAGAGGAAGGGCATACAGCCCTTGATACTTGGGAGGTATGGAAAACATGTAGAATTTCCCTCCTGCAAGAAGGAGAGTAAGCAGTATTTGTTCATGTGAACTTAGACAATGATATATGCACTTTTGGTCTAGTCCCTAGTATAGGATATCTTTC
Source organism: Dipodomys spectabilis (assembly GCF_019054845.1). NCBI lineage: Eukaryota > Metazoa > Chordata > Mammalia > Rodentia > Heteromyidae > Dipodomys > Dipodomys spectabilis. Next base: position 6,195,420 of record NW_024870686.1, on the reverse strand, counting down.
CTTGAGTCATAAGATGATCTGAAGGAATTTGGAGTGTCTGGACATTCTATAAAACTTCTTATTGACCTGTTGTATTCATGAGATCATATTAATCAGGGAGAATGAAGAGTGGCAAATCCATGGGATGATATAAGAGTTCCAAGATTAGAAGTAAATCCTGCTTATCACTATTGGAGAATAAAACCAATAAAAAGGAGGAGTCAAAAGAAGCATGTATGCAGATGATGAGTGGGAGAGACTTGAAGTGTGGCATGCCTCATCTTGGATATTTTAGTGATGGCCATGAGGCAATTCTTTCTTAGTAGAACAATAGTCTGTAGAGGCTTGGTGGGGCTTGGGGCGAGGATAGAGAGAGTGAGGATAGAGAAAGTGAGGCTGACGATGGCTACCCAGAATCAAGGAGAGAAGAGAAAGGGGTCATGTTCTATCGCACAGTAAGTTAGTTAACAACTGTAGTTAATAAATAGTTAATATAGTTAGTGTATAGTTAACAGCTATAGCTAACAATAGTTACATGTTTTATGGAGAGCCAGAAAAGAGGAATTTGAGGTTTCCTAACGCTGAGAAATGATGAAAGGTTTAGAGAATAGAAATGCTAATTGTCCTGATTTGATTGTCATACATGGCATATACATACAAGTGATCACACTGTTCTACATAACTATATATGACTAAAAAAATAAATATTGGGGCTGTGGTGTAACTCAGTGGCTAAGCATGTACCAGATCCTTGCTCACTCCCCAGCACCCCTTCCCAAAAGGGGTGGACATGCATGTGCTTGCTTTCTTCCCTTGAAACTTGCTTTGGAGATTACAAAATGAAGCATAGTTTCTCCTTCCTTCCTTCCTTCCTTCCTTCCTTCCTTCCTTCCTTCCTTCCTTCCTTCCTTCCTTCCTTCCTTCCTTCCTTCCTTCCTTCCTTCCTTCCTTCCTTCCTTCCTTCCTTCTCTCTCTCTCTCTCTCGTCCTGGGGCTTGAACTCTGGGTCTGGGTGCAGTCTTGAGCCTTTTTTGACTCAAGGCTAGTGTTCTACTACATGAACTACAGCTCCACTCTTGTTTTGTGTGTGTGTGTGTGTGTGTGTGTGTGTGGCTAATTGAAGGTAAGTCTCACAGATTTTTCTTGCCAGGGCTAGCATTGAACTTCAATGTTCCAATCTCAGACTGATGTAGCTAGGATTACAGGTATGAGCTATGGGCAAGCAGCAAAGCATTGTTCTTTATGCAGATCTAATAGTTTCATTATCATAGAACGACTTTGATAGACATTCTTATCTAATTGTTGGCAAAAATTATGTCAGATTGACTGTTACAACTATTAGCTTAAATAACTGAATAAATCAGCATAATTATGTAGGGTATATGAACTTTATGTTAAAAAGATTCTCTGACATGTACACCTCTTCAAGTTAGATGTATTATGAATACTCTACAGCACTTCCTTTATCTTCATGTTTGTGCTCACTTGGTGATACTTATTTTAAGAGTTTTCTGGGTCAAAATTATTATGGCCAATCTCTATGGTGGCACCCATTTAACAGTTACAATGAAAAGATTCTATTTATAATAGCAACAAAAAATGGGAAAATGGCTATGACTAACACTAAAATGAAGCATGAGACTCTATAGGGAAAAAAAATCACAAAATTCAACTGATGTATATATATATATATATATATATATGTATATTTGAATAATGAAGAGAAGCATGATAAATGTCAATTCTTACTAAATTATTTTATTGCTTCTGGTACAATTAATATCAGCATTTGAATATTCTACATATTTACATCAATATGAACATTTCAGTATATTTTATCTATCTTTGAGATACTGAAGGAAAGGATAGTATTGGGGGCATGACTCTTGATGAGTTTGTCACTCTTCTTCCCACTTAATTCTTCCTTCAGATCTGCCTGGCTCTTCTCATCTTCACATGCTATGTCAGCTTTTGAGGTTGCACCCACTTTCAGCTATGACTCAGAAAACCAACCAACCAACCAACCAACCAACCAACCAACTTTGTCCTTTCCTCTCCTCTCTTCCTCTCTCCTCCTCTCCTACCCCTCCCTCCCATTCTCCCCTTCGGTTTTCCTTCCTTCCTTCCTTCCTTCCTTCTTTCTTTTCTTTGGCAATACTGAATTTTGAGTGCACAGCCTCTTGCTTTCTAGGCAGACATGGAGCCATGTCTGCAGCCCTTTTTCTCGACTTATTTTTGATATAGGCTCTCACCTTTTTGCCCAGGTCAGCCTGGACTGTGATCCTCTCATTTAATGTATTCTGTGTAGTTGGGATGACAGGTGCATACCACTGCACCCAATTTTTTCTATTGAGATGGGAGTCTAGTAAACTTTTTTAAATGCCTGATTTGCTATGAAATGCTTCTTATCTCAGCCTCCTTCATAGATGGTATGAAAAATGCATATTACGTCTCCCAGTTATTGGTTGTGATGGTGTTTCATGAGCTTTTTGCCTAGGCTGGACTCGAACTTTTATCCTGGCTAAGTTCCAGTAAAACTTCATTCACAAAAACAAGTGGCAGGCAGATTTGCCCTGAGGCTTTGGATTGTCAACTCCCAACTTCAGCCCAATGACCTATCCTTTTAGATCATTCTAGTGTCATTACTCCCCTGTGCTCTGTGGTTTTAAAACACAGCAAACAACAACAGCAATAACAACAAAAGCATAGCTGTTCCCCAGTGTAAGGGTGTAACGTAATAGGAGTTTGTGAAGTTTCAGACCTCTTAATAGGTTAGGCCCTCTGATGAGGCTAAATGTTAGTTGTTGAATTATGTAGTTACTTCTAGGGCTGCGTTTCTAGTCCCTGAACAGGATTGCTGGAACCAGAATCAAGACATTTCAAAGAAGGACAAATGTCCCCAAATTGCAGCCACCATCTGCTCAAGCAGAGGGGCAATGGATTGTCTTTTGAGGGCAAGGTGTGAACACCTGTTCTTTCCTGTAGACTGTGGTGATGTAAGGAGGTCTATTTGCCCACAGCTATGAATGTTAAGGCTTATTTTTAAAGCTTGAGCAATCACATCCTCAAGTTGGGCCGTGGTGGGTTGATTTATGACTCAGGAATGCTAAATTCCCACATTGGAATCTGACCAACAGTTACATTGTTCTGGGCACTGCCTGCTGCTTCCTACACAGATAATTACCAGAGGCTAATTTACAGATGCCAGCGGGGACGGAAATGGAGTGAATGGCTGCCCACAGAGCCAGGAATTGGATTTTATCAGGAGTCATGGAGAAGCCTATTTGTTCTCAAGGCAAAGAAGTCCAGAAGAGTGACTAGTTAAGAAATATTATAGCAAAATGAATTATCCAAAGGGCATTGCAGTATTAAATTTTAAAGCATGTTTTAGAATTAGACAATCTGAATGAAGATCCCTATGTCACTTTCTGGGCAGAAAGCCTGGAATGACTTAACCTCTGTAAGGCAGAATTCCTCCTCCTTCTCCTCCTCCTCCTCTTTCTCTCCCTTGTCCTCCACCTCCTTACCATGATCATTGTCATAGTAGACTCTATGAAACATTGTGATGACCAAATAATGAAGCACTGTATCTGTCTCAGTATCTGCAACATAGTAAATGATCAATAAAAAATGTGATTGCATTCCAATTCATGACTCCAGTCTAGGGCTTATCCTAATTTTTGTTCTTTAAATATTTTCTTTCTTCATTTTCTCAAAGTTATTAAAGGTTTTTATTGTTATTATAAAGATGATGTACAAAAGGGTTCCAGTTACATAAGTCAGGTAAAGAGCACATTTCTTTTTGAACAATGTAGTTATAGAATTTTTGAGTATGTTTTTTCTTAGTGACATTGGGATTAAATTCAGGTCCTTATGCTTGCTAGGTAAGCACTCTGCCACTTGAGGCATGCCCTCAGTTCTTATTGTTTTAGTTTTTTTGGGGGGGTCCAGTCGTGGGGCCTGAACTCTGGGCGTTTGTCCCTCAGCTCTTCAGCTCAAGGCTAGCGCTCTACTACTTGAGCCACAGCGCCACTTCAGGCTTTTTTCTTTTTGCTTATGTGGTGCTGAGGAATCGAACCCAGGGCCTCAGGCATGCAAGGCAAGCGCTTTACCACTGAGCCACCTTCCCAGCCCATAGTTTTTTTTTTTTTTTTTTTTGAAAAGGATGTTGTATTTTGCCTAGCCTAGCTTGGGTGTTTATTCTCCTACCTTATTTCCACATAGCTGGGTTGGCAGGCAAGCCTCCCCTGGCCCAACTTACTGATTGAAATAAAGTCTCCTTAACTTTTTTCCACTGGGCTAGAATTCGTTCTTGATACTCTTGCTCTCTACCTCCCACATTGGATTTTTGAGAATTTGATTGCTTACCTTTCAGAATAGAAAATGGAAGTTCATGTGATTTAAGTGAATTTCTCAACGTTAGAGACTGATGAAACCAGAATTACAACCCCCCCCCCCCATTGGTGTTCTTATTTATAAAGAATTATAAGGGGCAAATTATATGCCCCTTGTCTCTGTCATTTACTTATAAAATGAACAACTTGCTGTATGAAGAGGATCCTTATAATTTCTAGAATTCTAAACCTAAAGACTTTGTAGAGAAAGTTATCGCTTGAGGTTAACAACTCCATCATGGAAATAGGTAGGCCATGGTGGTCCAGTGACACAGTTTTAATGAGGACATCAATAATTAGAAATAAAAACAGCAGGATTGCAGCTCTTACCAAGATCAAGTTCTCTGCCCTGTAAAACGTATTGTTACTTGGATTTAATGGCTGGTGGAGAATACTGTGTCATTTGCCTAATGCAATTGATAAGGACCAGGGCCTTAAGAACTTTTAGGAAAAGTTAAAAAGTTAAAAGTACAGAATCAATTAGCTACATAAGTAGCAAGGTATATGAATAGGTGCCTTCTTCCCATTTAATAAATTCTTAGGCAAAATTGTTCTTATTCGAAAATTACTAGTCATGTAGGTTCTTAAATTAACAATGTAATCTTGTTAAGTATTTAGTGAAACACACACAGTGTTTACTTATTTTGCCTCTTATATTTCCTGGTTGTTTTGAAAGAGATTCTTGATTTTTGGGGGGCGGGGCATGGGTTGTTCTAAAACTACAATTCCTGCCATCTCCACCAAGAACTGTGATTACATGTGTGACCCACTGATACCTGGCCCCATTTGTTTTTGTTTTTGTTCCTCAGTACGTAAGTTTGAACTCTGGGCCCTGCGTTTGTTTAGTTTGCTTGCCTGGCTGGCACTTTATTATTCAAGCTACAACTCCAGCTGGGCATTTTTACTGGTAATTTGGAGATGCAGTTTTTTAGGCTTTTCTGTCTGTGCTGGCTTTAAACTATGGTCTTCCAGATCTCAGCCTCTTGAGTAGCTATGATGACAGGCATGATCTACCTGCTCCAAATTTTTCTTTTCTTTTTTGTGCCTGTTCTGGGGCTTGAACTCAGGTCCTGTGTGCTGTCCTTGAGCTTTTGTGACTCAAGGATACATTTCAACCGGGTGAGCCACACATTGACTTCTGGCTTTTTGATGGTTAAAGAGTCTCATGCAAATAAGGGAAACCATGGGACTTATATTTCTTTGGGCCTGGCTTACTTCACTTAATATATTTTTCCCCAAGTTTTTCCATTTCTTAACAAATGGGGCAATGTCATTCTTTCTGATGGATGCATAGAATTCCACTGTGTGTGTGTGTGTATGTATGTGTATATATCTATATGTATATATATATATCACATTTTCTTGAACCGTTTACCTACTGAGGGGCATCTGGATTGGTATATCTTAGCTATGGTAAAGAATGCTGTGATAAACATAGTTGTGCTGGTAGCCTTAGTATGGCCTTGTTTTTGATTGTTTGGGTAAATGCCTAAAAGTGGGATTGTTGGGACATAGGGGAGCTTTCTGTAGAGTTTTCTGAGGAACCTCCATACTGCTTTCCAGAGTGTTTGAACAAGTTTACACTCCCACCAACAATGCAGTAGGGTTCCCTTCTGGCCACATCCCCTCCAGCATTTGTTGTTATTAGAGTTCTTGATTATAGCCATTCTAACTGGGGTGAGGTGATATCTCAATGTTATTTTGGTTAGCATTTCTTTTATGGCTAGAGGGGTTGATCATTTCTTCATGTGTCTATTGGCCATTCTTAGTTCCTCTTCAGAGAAGTTTCTCTTTAAGTCCTTAGCCCACTTATGTATTGGGCAGTTGTTTCTTTGAGGATTTGTTGTTGAGGGATTTAATTTTTTGAGTTCCAAGTATATTTTAGATATGAGACTTTTGTCCGTTGTAAAGCTAGTGAAGATCTTCTCCCAATCCATGGGCTTTCTATTGATCTTGCTAGCTATGTCCTTACATGTATAGGACAAACAGAAAAGGTCAAGAGCTATATACATATGACCACATAAGATAATGTTAAGCAAAATGAAAAATTATATCCCAAAATGTCCCAATATATGTCCCAATAGAGGGACATAATTTTTTGTCTTTCTTGCTATTGTTTCTAACATATTTATAATGTACCATGTGATTTGTTTTTTGTTTCTTTGTATGTTCCTCCCCCCACAGTATAACCCCTGTTTTTACTGTATTTGATGTTGGTTCCCTGCATCTTGTATCTATACTTCTCTAATTCGGGGAGGGGAAGGGAAAAAACAAAATGCTTAAATAAGGATACAGGTTGACCCATTGTAATAATGAGATGTACAAGACACTATGTTACACTATGTTGAAAACGAAATTTACAACTTCGGGGATGGGGAGTAGTGTGGAGGTTGGAGGGAAGGTGTGGTAGGGGAAAAACAAAGGAGGAGGCAACAATGCTCGATAGGAAATGTACTCATTACCTTGCTCATGTAACTGTAACCTCTCTGTACATTATTTTTACAACAAAAAAAGTACACACACAGAAAAAGAGTCTCATGAACCTTCCTGCCTGACTGGATTTGAACTGAACTCCTCAGGTCTCAGCCTTCTAAGTGGCTATGGTGAACCACCTGCAGCTGACCAAATTATTTTTTTTTTTGGTCAGTTGTGGGGCTTGAGCTCTGGGCTTGAGCTCTCTGTCCCTCAGCTCTTGAGCTCAAGGCAAGCGCTCTACCACTTGATCTATAGCGCTGCTTCCAGTTTTCTGGTGGTTTATTGGATATAGGAGTCTCACAGTCTTTCCTTCCTGGACTGGCTTTGAACCACGATCCTCAGATCTCAGCCTCCTGAGTAGCTAGAATTACAGGTGTGAGCCACCGGCGCCTGCCTGACCAAATTTTTATTTTTAACAAAATTCTTGATTTTGATATGTTTTAGGCACCTAAATAACAACACAAAGAAATTAAATTCATGATTTCTTCATTAATACCCCCAACCCCACTTTTCTTTTCTTTTCTTTTTTAACTCAATGGATGGTGCCATACAGTTGATCACAGCACAAGCATTGTAGTCAGTGTTTATCATCTCTCGCCACATACAGCTGCTTTTCCCTCTCAAATAGCTTACCTTACTCTGGCTGGCTACCACCCTCCCTAGTCCTTGCTAGCACAGGTCAGTGACTCCCAGAAACTAGGGGATATTTGGTAATACCTGAAGTAGTTCTTAAAAAATGATCTCTAATTGGAGGAGGATTGATAATGGTATTGAGTGTGCAGAGACTTAGGATGCTGCTAAATATCCAGGCAGTCCTACAGTTGTCTGCCCCACATTGTCTATGGTTCTGCTGTGGAGAAACTCTGGTGAAGGGATGCCTCTGTGTGTGTGTGTGTGTGTGTGTGTGTGTGTGAGAGAGAGAGAGAGAGAGAGAGAGAGAGAGAGAGAGAGAGAGACAGGAGAGAGAGAGAGGAGAGAGAGAGAGAGAGACAGAGAGACAGAGAGAGAGACAGAGAGAGAGACAGAGAGACAGAGAGAGAGAGAGAGAGAGAGAGATGGTTCTGGGGCTTGAACTCAGGGCTTTATGCTCTCACTTGGCTTTTTTGGCGGGGAAAGACTGGCTTCTTACTACTTGCACCACATTCCCACTTCTGGCTTTTAACTGGTTAATTGGGAGATAAAAGTCTCATGCACTTTTCTGCTTGGGCTGGCCTCAAACAATCCTTAGATCTCAGCTTCCTGAGTAGGATGACAGGTGGGAGCTACCTAGAAAAACATCTTTCTTGTTATTAAGGTGTTGAAAAGAGAGGCTATTTCTTTTTTTTTTTTTAAATTGTGAAAATACCTTACAGAGGGGTTACAATTACATGGGCAAGGTAATGAGTCTTGTAATGAGTACATTTATTTTTAGGATAATGCCACCCCTTCCTCCTGTCCCTGCCCATAAGTTACGGAGTTCATTTTCCATATAGTATCTACTGAATACCATGATTGCATTTATTCACCCTTCTTTTGTCCCTTTCTGTCCCTTTCCCTCCCCCCCAAAAGAAATAAAACCCCCAAAGTAAAACAAACACCACTACCACCACCACCACCAAACACATATTTCCATTTCCTAGAATTTGTTTTTGATAAATAGTATTATAAATATTCAAAGGAGTTACACCCTTGGGTTCTTCCCCTAAGGGTATCCTCCTTTAGTCCGACTGGGTATGAATGTCTAGAGACCTGTACACATTTCCGTGTCCAGTTATATTTTAGATCTGTCTTCCACATATGAGAGAACATACACTGTCTCTCTGAACTGGCTTACCTCCTTAACATAATTTGTTCTAGGTCCATCCATTTCTCTACAAATGACATTATCTTATTCTTTTTAATGGATGAGTAAAATTCCATTGCATTATGTACCATGTTTTATTGATCCATTAATCTATTATAGGGTATCTGGGCTGTTTCCATAACTTGGGTATTGTGAATAGTGCAGCAATGAACATAGATGTGCAAGTGTCTTTATCATATCCTGACTTGCTTGGGTAGATGCCCAGGAGTGGTATGGCTGGGTCATAGGCAAGTTCTATGTTTAGTTTTTTGTAGAACCTCCAAACTGGCTTCCAAAGTGGTTGTACTAGTTAACATTCCCACAAACAGTGCAATAGGGTCCCCTTTTCCCCACATGCCCACCAGTATTTGGTGTTGTTTGCATTCTTGATGGCATCCAATCTAACTAGAATGAGATGGAATCTCCATGTTGTTTTGATTTGTATTTCCTTTATGGCCAGGGATGTTGAGCATTTTCTCATGTATCTACTTGCCATTTTTACTTCTGAGAAGCCTCTCCTTTGCTCCTTTGCCCATATGTTGATTGGTTCATTAGTTTTAAGGGTGGTTAATTTTTTTGAGCTCCTTGTATATTTTGGATCTTAGGTTTTTGTTGGATATACTTCTTGTAAAGATCTCCCAGTCTGTTGGCTGTCTTTATGGTTTAGTATCTATGTGTTTGCTGTGAGGAAAAATTTAATTTTGATGTAATTCCATTTATCAGGTCTCTTTTGTTTTCTGTGCCCTTGGGACTCTTTTCAAAAAGTTCCTACCTATGCTTCTAAATTCTAATGTTTCTCCTACTTCATCTTGCAGTTTCAGGTCTGATGTTGAGGTCTTTGATTCATTTTGAGATGATTTTGGTGCATGGTGACGAACAAATGTCCACTTTTAGTTTTCTGCATATGAACGTCCAGTTTTCCCAACACCAATTATGAAAGAGGCTATCTTTTTTTCCACTACATGTTTTTGGCTCCCTTGTCAAATGTTAGATAACTGTAAGAGTATGGCTTTATTTCTTGGTCTTCTCGTCTGTTTTTGCCTAAAATTTCTTTGAGTATTCGAGATCTTTTGATGTTCCATATGAATTTTTGGATTGTATTCTTTATCTCAGTGAAGAATGATTTTGATGGGGATTGCATTACATATGTAGATTACCTTTGGCAGGAACATATACTCCCCCCCCATCTTATCTCACCTGATAAGCTTTCTCTTACAGTATTGATAAGCTAAAAAATAAACAGGTACAATAACTACCTTTGAATAAAGCATATTTCTATACACCACTGTAATGGGTATCTATTTTATACTAAAATGACAAATTTGAATTCAGTAATCCAATGATCGCAGTAGTTAATGGTTATCCCAAAATGACCTCAATAGTTAATATTAGGATAATATTGGCTGTCTTAACACATTGGCACATGTTTTTTTTTCTGTTCAATAATTACTCTAAATATGGCTATGAATCTTCTCTTATTTTTGTGCAAGAAATACTCTGAATATGGCTATGAATCTTCTCTTGTTTCTTTCATAGCAACTATGGTCTTTCTTTACATTTAAGAACATAGTCACTACCCAAACTCCCATATGATCTTCATTGTTTACTAATTAGAACTTTTAATTGTCCCTACAAAATAGTAAATAACACGGAAAACGTGATCACATTCACCAAAGGAATTGAAACCACGGAGGAACCACCAAAGGGAATTTTATGCTATTATCATTTCAAGTGAATTATTTCTATCCTTTAAAAGTGATACAATTAAACATTAAGAATTAACAGTGAGAAGCTGTGTAACTGTGAAGTTAGCACATCAGACTCTTCTCTCTCAAGGAGGGGATCTGCTCCCTCACACACTAGGGAAAATGCTGAGGTAGACTTTCTGTACAGCACCAGAGTTAGTTTCTCCTAATGAAGATGGATATAGTTAGGGCATGACTATATTAAATTTATGTTGCTTTCCTATCAAGCTAACAATAAACTTAATTGTGCCATGTCTCTGCTTGATATCCTTCTCTGACATTTGGATTCAATTCAAATTTTTTTTTTTGGTCCTGGGGATTGAACCAGGACCAAACTTCTCTGTATGTGTTGAGAACCAGGCTTCTTCATACTTGCTAAGTATTCTTTCACTGAACTACACCCTTAGCTTCAAAACCTGAACTTTTCTTTTTGTGAATTTTAAAAAATTACTTTAAGTAATTGCATTAAGGAGCTTTGATTTAACATATAGAAACCTAAAATCTTGACTAAACTTAAAAAAAGTTTATACGAGATCTAATATGTGCTACTCCTGTCTCTCTACAAATCTGGCCTTCCTGAACTTCCTTCAGATTGAGGTACGTGTAATCCTTATTTATCTTTATACCTCTACTACTTCATGTGTGCTATGTTCTCTGTTTGAAACATTCCCTCATACCTTCATCCCCAACTCTCTCAATTTTCTTTTCTTTCTTTCTTTCTTTTTTTTGGTCGGTTGTGGGCCTTGAACTCTGGGCTTGGGCATTGTCCCTCAGCTCTTCAGCTCAAGGCTAGCGCTCTACCGCTTGAGCCACAGCGACACTTCCGGTTTTCTGAGTGGTTAATTGAAGATAAGAGTCTCATGGACTTTCCTGCCCAGGCTGGCTTTGAACTGAGATCCTCAGATTTCAGCCTCCTGAGTAGCTAGGATTGAGCCACCGGCACCCGACTTCAATTTTCTTTGTTAGCTTTAACTTATATAGTTTGTTGTCTGGCTTACAGTGTTAAATTCCAAGCTGTTTCATTAAAGATTATTTAAGTTTCCAAATAAAGCCCCCTTACCCCCAAACAAAATGAACAATGCTATTAGTTGTAAGTATTGTAAGCATTGTATTGCATTTGTATTGTTTTTAGGGAGTAGACTGCTGTGCACCTCTGCCATCATAGACTTTCATTTATAGTTTGGCTTTTCTACAGGCAAGTATGCTAGTCTATAACCAAATGGAGTCCCTTCAAATGATAATAGCAAAGCAAATGGAATCAATAAGAAATGAAAACAGAATACGGGAGAATCCAGAACACCTTCAGACTTCTAGAACATTCCACATGACATACTTATGTGTCCTCCAAAATGTTCTTAGAGTAACTAAGGGGTAATCTCATCCAATGTGTGATACCCTATGCCATAAGTGAACAAGACTATACCATTATTATCTCAAAATGTATTATTTTGATCTTATTTTAAAAAACAACTTTTCAGAGGTAAAATATAATTTTTATCCTTAGGATAGTGCTTTGACCTTCTCTTTAGAAGGAAAAAAATGTAAAAATCATCTCAATGCCTCGTGGTTGGGGGCTATGTTACCTCCTCACCCTGTGATACCAGGAAGGCCATTTTGGCTCAGTTTGAATTCTGGTTTCCAACAGGGCCATGCCCTTGCTCAGTAAGTCCTCTGAATTTTTAGCCAGTACTTTGAGAGGGTAAAATATGCTAATATGTCAAACTGTCAGTGAATACTTTCCTTAAACAGAAGAAGAACTTTATGACAAAATGCCAACACTGTGTGAATTTTATTTCATTTGAACAGAAAGTCTGCATTATGCAAAAGGCTTTAGACAATGTAGATAAGTTATGGTGTCTAAATAGGGGCAGAAACATTGTAGAGGTTAGCAGTTTAAGAAGTAAATCTTTTACATGTTACAGCAATGCAGCTTATCTGGGGATGCTGAGAAATGTCAGTATTTGAGAGTAAAAGATGCAGTATCAGAGATAGTGTACATAATGGTGTGTGTGTGTGGGAAGATGACTATTGCAATAAAAATCATTAATGATGTTTATTGATAATTCTGCCCACCTCTGGGTACCTTGTGGGCAGGTACTGAAGTTAGACGTGGATATGGATTTGACTTGTCAGTAAGAGATCGACAGTGATAGAGATCTTTTCCAGGCAGAAGTGGAGTGGGATCATATAAGTGCCCTCTTGCACTGACTAGGGCGTGTCCCTCACTGAAAATGATGGAGATGTGTTGAATGAATCCTCTCTGTTTTTCAGTCTTATGCTTTGGGAAATATTTGTTACAGGAGCATAAACAAGACTATTTGATGTGTAGGGGGTTATTACCTTATTTATATAGAAAAAGGACCAGAATATCAGGGGACATCTGCGTCTCTGGAGTTGTTGCCATAGGGAGGTTTATTTTTCAAATTCTTTTAAAATTTATTTAAAAAATTATCCTTAAGTAGTTGTACAAAGGGGCTTCAATTCGACATGTCTGTTTGTGAGTATCACACATCTTGATCACTGTCACCCCCTCCCTCATCCTCCCCCATTTTCATGGGGGAAGTTTATAAAAGAACAAGTGAACATGTATAGTAGACTTATTATTCTGCACGTGACACTTTTATCTGATTAAGTTGAGTAAAAGTAGTTAAGATTAGGTTTTATAAGTTGCTCTTCTAGATAGGTGTATTCATAGTTGCCTAACACAATTAATTATACATTTACTATTCACTTAAAAATATACATATCACATTCCCATGTATTTGACTCCTAATAAATACTGAAAGCTCTCAGATAATTTGCTTAGAAGTACTCAATTTCTTGGAATAAGTATTAGTTCTTAGAGGATGATTGCTAGAAAACTTAAAAATATAAGTAATTAAAAAATTCACTCTAATTTGAAGCACATTTGAGTATTTTATACATCCTGACTTATTTTGAAAGTGCACCTGAATTTCCAAATGCACTGTGTATTTTCTTGTGGGTTTTAGGTGTTTATTTTTATTTATTTATTTGCAGTGCTGGGGATTAAATCCAGAGCCTTGTGCCTACTAAGGAAGTGTTCTACCATAGAGTTATATCCATATCTTGATATTTAAGAGTTTGAGTATTTAAGAGAAGCATTTAAAAGATTTTGTGGTCCATAATCTGAAATGTTTTGGATATTTGCATGTTAAGAATTAAATACATTATCAAGTGATAACAAATATATCATGTAAAAGATGATCCAGAACCTGCATTAAAATCAGTGTCAAGGAACTAAAGATTTGACTTTCTGTAAAGAGAGAGGGATAGCACTAATCCACACATGGGAAGGAGATAGCTTGTTGTTGGAAGCTCACTTAAAACAAGCTTTCATTTGATCCTAGAAACATAGTTTTATTTAATACTGTGATTTCATAAGCTTAGAGGAGCATAATGGTAGCCAGGAAGGCTGGAAGGGTGTCAGAATGGAGCCTACCAGCATAATTGTCTTTCAATTGTGGCAGTTGTTTAACTCAAAGAAAAAGAGTACTCAGTGTGAAACAAGAATCTCATATCATTAACTTAACATTAGACAGATGGTGAGCCCAAGAGAAATGCTTTAATGGTATCGCCTTGTGAGAGAAGCCAAAGAGAATTCCATTCTGATATATTTACTGTGAATAGAATTAGTTTAGTTGAGGCTAGAGTTGGGTGCTTTATTATTTTATTTTTCTTTTTTTTCTGCTTTAGTGAGATATAACTGACAAACAGTAATTGTTTATGTTTAATGTGCATGTGTTGATGTTTTTTGCAATATAGATGCATATATATAGATAGATAGATATAGTGAAATGATCAGTATCACCAAGCAATTAATGTATCTATCATCTCAGTTACTATTATGTGTTACTGTGTGTGTATGTATGTGTGTTGAAAACACTGAAGAGCTACACTCTTTGAAAATTTCAAGGATAAAATAGAGTAGTGTTAGTTATAGTCACCAAGCGGTACATTAGAGTACTCAAATTCATTCATCTTACATAGTTGAAGCTTGATGCCCTTTGACAAAAATGTCTCCATTCCTCCATGCCAGGCAACTACCACTCTACATTCTGCTACTATGAGGCTTTTTATATCCTATACAGAAGTGAGATCAAGCAGTACTTTATTTTACTTTTTGGCTTTGCTTATTTCAATTAATATAATGTCAATTCTCTTCTGTTCCATCTTAAAAATGGCAAGATTTTCATCTTTGCCAATACTTGTTATCTTTTGTTGTTTTGATAACAGTCATTTAGGCAGATGTGTCATTTTTATTTGAATCTACCTGATGATTAGTGATGTCAAAGGCCTTTTAATGTAACTGTTAATTTGTGTATCTTCTTCGGAAAAACATCAGTCTAGGTGCTTTGCTCATTTTAAAAATGGATTATTTATTTATTGCTCATGAGTTATATGAGTTATTCATATATTTAGGATATTCCTCCCTTATCTCTCTCCCTCTCTCTCTCTCTCTCTCTCTCTCGCTCTCACTCACACACACAAATATGATTTGAAAGTATTCTTTACTCTTTCACAGACTGTTTCTTTACTCTGTCAACTGTTTCCTATGATGTGCAGAAACTTTAAATTTGGTAAAGTCCCACTCACTCATCTACTTTGGCTTTCTTGTGCATGCTTTTGGTGTCATTCCTAAAAATATCTTTGCCTAGTTTTATGTCAAGAGTTTCTTCCCTATTTTCTTCTAGTAGTTTTATAGTTTCAGGCCTCACATTAAAGTCCTCCATCCCTTTCTGCATTAGGATTTGTGTATGGTGTAGATAAAATATAGGGGACCAATTGCATCTTTTTTTTGCATGTAGATCTACAGTTTTTCAAACATCTTAAAGAAGAGACTACTCTCTCCATTGTGTGTTCTTGGCACATTGGTGCAAGATTAGTTGATGGTAAATGTGTGAATTTATTTCTGGGTTTTCTATTCTGTCCCACTGGCCTAAGGTTTGCTTCTGTGCGCTTGATGCTTTAAAAATATTTTCTTTTAATATTGTTTATTCTAATCAATGAGTTCTAATGTTTATGTCATATATCTAAAAGTCTAAAGCTTAATAGGCTTACTTGTTTTTGGTTAATTTTTAAAAGTATCAGGTGATGCCATATACAAACAGGAGCAGCCAAGTTTTAGATAATTTATGTTTTAATCACTGAATCAGAAAATGTATTGTTATTTAGTATAATCCTTCCAACAAAGATAGAACATTTTTATTATTTTACTTAGTGAATATTTATCTGCCAAACAATGTTTTAGGCAAGCAATAATTAGCTCTGTTTGATAGTTGACTAAACTGAAACTAAGAAAATTTTAATTCTAACACTATGATATCCTCCTTCCTCTCACAAATATGCCCATATTGTAATCCCAAGAATCTCTGAATATGGTCCCTCACATGACAAAAGGGATTCTCCACATGTGAATAGGGTTAAAGATCTTGAGTTGGGGAAATCAACCTTCATTGTTCAGGTAGTTCCAGTCTAATTGTGAGTCCTTTGAGAGAGAGTTGTCAAGGCAGAAGAAAGGCCAGAAAGCTGATTATTGCTGGCTTTGAAAACAGAGAAAGAATGTAGTGGTATCCGAAGACTGGAAAGGTCAGGAAAAGGGATCTCTTCCAGAGACTCCAAAAATCAAAGCAGCCCTGTGGACAACATCTTGGTATTAGGTGAAACCTGTGTTAGATTTCTGGCCTACAGAGTTTTAGGTTGTAAATTTGTGTGGCTAAGTTCTGGGCTTTTATAATGAAAGCATTCATTGATAAAGCAGAACACATAAGATCCCACAGATGGAGAGAATGATCATCTATCTGCTTATCTATCATTAATCAATCTATCATCCATAATTTCATCCATCCATCTAAGCTTTGGCTCTGGACAAGCCAGAGAATATGAAACAAAATCTCAAGGGAGAATGGGGTTGGAATTCAGACCATCTGTATAGTACACAAAGCTTTAAATTGGATACTTAGTTCATATAGTCCCAGGTTGTTAGTATTTCCTGTACTTGTTAGAAATAAACACATATCTGTTCTGAAGGAATGTAACATCAGTCTAGATTGTGCAGATCACCAAGAATTTCTACAGAGGAGATTCCAAGAAACATAAGTTTAGGAAAAAAAATCTCTCAATAAACTGGGAAGAAGCCTACTTTCTAACCAGCAAAATAGAAAGCTACAGAAAAAACATGCAATGCTTGTAGAATCACAATTATACAATAGTTCTGTTAGGTATTTTTATAAAAGTAAAATATTGCATGGAATTATAATATGGAGAACAATGTTATTAGCAAAAAAAATCAAGCTTAGATTAACACAAAAATATAATAATTGAAGTAAAAAACTTAGTGGCTAGAATTTACAGTGCATTAGACATATAACTTAAGAATGAAGCAGTCAATTAGCAAATAAGCCTGAAGAAATTATCTAAATGTAATTGAGAATTTGAGAACATTAAGAAAAATGAAGAATAATGGCAAGATCCAACATAAAATATAATTAGTTTCATAACAAAATAGGACAGGAGATGAGAAGGATTATAAGGTGGTAAGTGGGAAGGCCCTATATATGGTCACACCATGCTCAGGACAACAGATGGTCTTAACATATAAGCTCCAAGATCACAGTGAATATCAAACTATTGCCAGTAGACAAGGGAAGAAAGTATGGAGGATCTCCTGGAGCATTTCTCTGAGGTAGGTTGACAGTGACTTCTTTCATTTCCATCTGTATTCATTTGCTAGAGCACAAACATATGTACCTCAAATGAGAAAGGTTGAGAAATACAAGCTTCTCTGGGTATAAGATCAACAGTAAAATAAAGACAACTTCAATTTTATATAGAACATTAAAAGAGTTAGAAAGTTCAATTAAAATGATGGTAGCATTTATAATAGTAACAAGAATGTGAAATGCCAGGAGTAATTCCAACACAAATGTACAATTTTGTTGGTTAATGTATAGAAAACTTGAGTAAATAGAAAGCTATATTATGTTTATAGAAGTTTCAGTCTACTCAAACTCATAAACAGATTCAAAACAATTGAATAAAAAATTTCCCACTGGGATTTTTTTTTTTGGCAGAGTTTGACAAACTGACTAAAATTTGTATGGAAGACCACAGAGTGAAGAATAGTCAAGATGTTCTTTAAGGAGATGAATGAGGTGGTATTGCTGGTGGGGTATGGTAGAAGGTAGTGAGAATTGTTCTTCCAGAAAGCAAGACTTAGTATAAAGCCACAGTGATTAAAATAGTATGATACTGGCACAGAACATACCACAGATTGATGGAACAGAATTAAAGTCCAGAAACAAATCCAAGTGTATTTGGAAATGTGATTTATGACAGAGCTGGTACTGCAGATCACTTGGCAAAGAGGAGCTATTCAATACATGGTGCTAGGAAGTTACTCATGAGGGAAGGTATGATGAGGATCTCTAAATACTGCCACAGAAAATGATTAGTCCTGGATGCATCAGAGACATAATTGTGAAATTAAGTATTTAAAATATTTAGGAGGAAATGTGGGAAAATATCTCTGTGAACTCAAAGTAGGACAGAACTTAATAAATCAATAAAGGGAACAAAACCTTAAGTCTGAATTACATGAAATAATAACTGAAGCAAAGTCTCTGTTCATAAAAAGATAACAAATGGAGATGAAAATACAAGGGATAAATTGGAAGAAGAAACTTTTTACACTCAGGAGTATCTGTTAATAGCCATACGTGTAGATCTTGTGTGTAGTTCTATAAAAAGATGAATGATCTGGGAGAAAAAATGCATTTTTTTCTGATCCATTTAGGAATTTTACAGAAGAGTAAATATAGGCATATGAAAACTGGTCATGGGGCTTGAACTCTGGGCCTGGGCGCTGTCCCTGAGCTCTTTTGCTCATGGCTAGTGCTCTGCCACCTGAGCTACAGCACCACTTCTGGTTTCCTGGTGGTTAATTGGAGATAAGAGTCTCATGGACTTTACTGTCTCATGGACTTTAATTGGAGATAAGAGTCTCATGGACTGGGCTGACTTTGAACTATGATCTCCAGATCTCAGCCTTTTGAATAGCTAGGATTACAGGCAAAATCATTTTATTCTTATGAGACATTTATTTCTATAGTTTGGACTTCAAGAGCTTAATTTTGGCTTTTTAAAAAAATAAACAAATTTACTCTTTCACAGCTGCACCCTTTTTTCTATTCTTCTTCACCATCTGTCTCCTTGCTGCCCCTCCATAGCTTGGGGTAAAAAGTTGGTAGGTGAAATGTGATTTTAAGTCTCAGGTGAGATTGTTCCTTTTCTTAAGGTACAGTATTGCTAAGATACCATTTGGGTCAATTTCCTAATTTTTGCCTTTATCTCATTGGAATGAGTCATGCTTGCTAGTTCAATGGAGCAAAAAAAGAGGAAATTGATCACTTTCCTTCACTTAGAACATCCTCGTTTAATTGTACATCTTGAGCTATTTGGTTTCTAACAACAGGAAGAGTTACTTAGGTTAAGAGAATAATTTGGCTTAGTCTATTGATTCATTCCCCTGGCCTTTACTACATACACAATTATATTTTTATTTCAGGAAAGGAGTTTCCTGAGATACCATTTGTCATTTTCTAGATGTGAATGATCAGTTCATATCTCAAACATGTGAGGACCTCTTCTTCCCCTTCTCCTCCCTCTCTCCTCCTCCTCCTTCACCTCCATTCGTACTAAGGCTTGAACTCAGGGTCTTGAGCTCTCACTTAGCATTTTTATTCCTGGCTAGCACTTGACCACATGAGCCACACCTCTATTTTTAGCTTTTTTTTTTTTTTTTTTTGCCTGTTATTTTGGAGACTTGGGGTCTTGCCATGAACTGACTTCAAACCTTGATCCTCTCATCTCAGCCTTCTGAGGATTCAAATATTTAAATTTTACACCACAGAGCCACTAAGGTCTCATTGTCAGTGGTAACAGAAATTGCTTAGTGAAAATAAGAAATAACATTTTTATATTTGCTTATTCAAGGAATTCAAGTTCACTCTCACTTGCTCAAAGCTCCTGGAATAGAAGAATTCCCTTGCTTCCCAGAGAGGTTCATTAGCTCCAGAAAATTACAGCTGGATGCTCTTACCTACATGTGCAGGAGGAATGCTCCAAATGTTTATTTTGAAAGGGAAAGGCAATGAGGTCAGAAGAAGCTTGAGAAAGAAGAAATACGCACACAAGACTTGCAGTCAAAGGCTAGTTTTGTTTTTCAATATGTGATTTCTACCATGCGCAGATTCTGTGTTCTGCTCTATTTTTTTCTCCTGACCATTGATTCATGTGTTGAAACACATTTACTGGGTATGAATTACACACCAAATCTCTTCGGGTATTTGTCATATGTGAATGAATAGAATGAAGAAAAACTCATTTTCGAATGGGGAAGACGGTCAATAGAGAACAAGAAACGAAGAAAACAGAAGGGAATGTTGGAAATTGGTACTCAGAGAAAAGGAATAGAGCGTAATCAGGGATGGATTGTTGATGGAGCTATAATCATGAATTGGGTTTAGCCTCCATTTAGGTGGCATCTAGAAGAACTTGAAGGAGATGAGGGAGTATGACAGGACAGAAGAGAATTCTGGAAAGAGGGTATAGCCAGTACAAAGGCCCCTGGGACAGGAGCATTACTAGTTTGCTTGAGCTACTTAAGTGGCTGAAGTGGAGTAAGTACAAGAAAGGGGAGGTGAATTCTAGGGCTAATAGAAGAAGCAGCAGGAGACAAAGGCTTGCAGGAATGACACAGGACTTTAGAGCTTTATAGACCATCAGCGTTTTTTTTAAAATTTTATTTTATTTGTAAAATGCTGTGCAGAGGGGTTACAGTTACATGAGTAAGGTAATGACTACATTTCTTGTCCAGCATTGTTACCCCATTCTTTGTTGTTTTCCTACTATCCCTTCCCTCCCCCACCTCCATCACTCACCCCCCCCCCCAACCAAAGTTGTAAAGTTCATTTTCAACAAAGTGTCTTGTGAGTATCATTGTTGCAATGGGTCATCCTGTGTCCTTGTTTCAGTGCTTTGTTATCCCCCTTTCCCTCCCCAAATTAGATAAATGTATATATATAAGATGCAGGGTACCAAAATCAAGTACACTGACACCAGGAAACACTATAGCGGGAAGAACATACAAAAGAAATGAACAAATCACCTAGTACATTAAAAACAACAACAGCAAAGAAAGACCTCTTGGGTCCATATCTTGGGGTTCAATCCTCAGCATTTTGCTCCAAGTCAAATGTGTGTATTTGCTGAAAATAGATTGCTAAGGAGAGAGCTAGTGAGTAACAAAAGATGCCAGGTAGGATGTTAACATGCTGCAAAGACAAGCCCTGTTATTAGGCTGCTGAGTGGAAGGACTGGGTATATAAATCAAGCATAATTTCAAGGATTTGGGGCTGAGCAGTGGGAGAGTTTACTGTGGACAGGCATGGTGGTGACTATGCTCAGAGCAGATTTAGAGGATAAGGAAAGACCAAGAGATCAGATATATATTTTGGTGCCAGTCCTAGGGCTTGAAGTCAGGGCCTGGGTGATGTCTTTGAACTCTTTTTGCTTGGGGATATCACTGTACCATTTGAGCCACAGCTCCACTTTTGGCTTCTTTTGTGATTCATAGGAGATAAGAGTCTCATGGATTTTCTTGCCTGGGTAGGCTTCAAATTGTCATCCCTAGATCTCATTCTCCTGAGTAGTTTGGATTACAGATGTGAGCCACTGGTGCCAGGTTGGTTTCAGGTAGTTTAAACTTGTAATATCTAACAACAATGTATGTGGAATTACAACTGGAAGAGCTGACATCTATGGGTTACATTGAAAGTTGCAGGTCAAGGGAATGGTTAAAGAGAGAGCCTTTGGAGCTCCTTGGCATTGCAGGGTTAGCTGCGGAAGGGCAAGAAGCAAAGGAGATGGAGATGAGAGGCCAAGGATGTAGGACAGATTCAAAGACTGTGAAGGTCTTGGAGCCAAGTGAAAAACTCATACCAAGAAGGAGGAACACCTCAACTGTATGAAAAGCTGTTAAGAAATCAAGTCTAGGGCTGGGAAGGTGGCTCAGTGGTAGAGCACTTGCCTTGCATGCCTGAGGCCCTGGGTTCGATTCCTCAGCACCACATAAGCAAAAAGAAAAAAGCCGAAAGCGGCTCTGTGGCTCAAGTGGTAGAGTGCTAGCCTTGAGCTGAAGAGCTGAGGGACAGCGCCCAGACCCAGAGTTTAGGCCCCATGACTGGACCCCCCCCCCCAAAAAAAAAAAGAAATCAAGTCTAAGAGGAATTGAGAACTGGCCTTTGCATATAGCAGTTGGTGTTTTCTGGTGACCTTTGTAAGCAAAAGCAGTTTCATCAGCTTGATGGGAGAAGAAAGCCTGAAGGAAGAAGGTAGGAAAGAGATGGAAGGAAAGGAGCTGGATGCAGTGAACTAACAACTATTGACAACTCTTTTTTTTTTTTTTTCTTAAAGGAGAGTTATTCAAAGGAACATGTAAACAACATCCAAGGTCACAGTAATTCTGTAATAGGAAGAATGTTAGTTCTCTAAAGTTGTACACCCCCTAATTTCTGGGATGTTTGCTTCCATGGCAAATAGATTTTTTTAAAATTGCTACTCTTTTGCAGAGCTGTGCAAATAAGTATTGCTGTCACTTTGAAGAGAAATTTTGGTCTATATTTTTGTTTGATTGTTATCAAGAAGAAGGAAATAAGTAGAGGCGAGAGGAATAATGTAACAGAGAAGGAAAATTTGGTGATGGAAGGAGAATTTTCAGAGAACATGGATTCTACTGCCATTTTTCCTCACACTGCAGTTGTCCCTTGTCATATTTGGCTGATTAAAATTTAGAAACTTCATCAGTCAGTATTTGTTTATGCTTATGAAAGGCCAAAAAGAAAATCCAAACTATAAAAAGAGGGATTTGTGGGAAAGAGACAAATGGTAATGGATGACACAGTTCAGATTTTAATGCTTAAAACTTGGCTTAAATATAAAGAGTCAATATTTTTGAGATTTCAAATGCATGTTCTTTAAGAGAGGCAATGAATAGAAGAAACAATCGAAATACCTTCTTCACATGTATGAAGATGCCACAATCAAACCCATTATTCTGTACAATTAATATACACTAACAAAAAGAGAAAAGTATGTGTGTTCTTTAAAATATTAGGGGGGAAAGGGATATGGCAAGTTTGTTTTGTCATCTGATGTTCTAGGGAGATTTGGAAGGAGTTGGAAGAATTGACCTCCTCTGGGCTGACTTTGCTGTAGTGTAGAATTCACCTGCAGTGCTGGTGGGTTCTGTGGTCACTGGTTTGCATACACTAGACATAGAATTGACTCTCTAAATGTGGAGACAGAAATGCTTAAAGGACTCTAAAATAGTTCCTACTCTGTAGCCTCTTCTGTGACCTTCAACAAGTCACTTAACCTTCATGCTAGATAGTCCTCAAGTTTACTCTTGGATGTGAGTGTTCCAAGCTTTCATATGGTTGTTGTTTGTTTCCCATATGAACGATGCTCCCTGAATATTAATGATGATCCCTGAACTACTGACTTGTAATAGTGGCAATAGTTTGTGTGTGGGATCTCTACCCAACTTTATGTGGAACAAAAATCCTCACAGATATTTTAAGAGTATTTTTTGTCTTTTGTAATGGGAGTTTTTTGTTTTTGTTTGTTTTTGTTTTGTCTTTTCTGTTTCCTTCCTCTTAAGGGAAGCAAAGATGGTTTTTAACCAGAGAACTAAATAACGAAACAGTGACTTGTCAGTGACCGTGTATGTAAAAGATGCCTTAAAAAGAAAAAAAATCCCAATTTCCACGTTGTTTTAAGTTTAAATATCTCAAAATCTTAGAGTCTCAAAGTCTCAGAGCATTAGCTATTTCCTGATGCCATTTATTGCTAATTAGGCATGTGCTGCTTGTTTAAGCTTGAGGTTTGAAAGTGCCTATTAAAGAAATCAGAGATAAAGAATAGGAAGAAATAGAAATAACTCGTACCAATTTTATTGCTAACATTTTGGTGTGAGATGGCTTTAATGAATATCTATCTATTCACCAGTGATTATTTTGACATTCAGGTAGGCCCAGAACTATTGGGAACTTTAATAACCTTCGACTCTCACTGATTCAGATGCTGATAATTTGATACCAGTGAAATGCATCACCAGAGAACCCAGCAGCTAAACCATAAAACCTTTGATTTACACCACTGGGGCTATGTCAAGTGAAATTGCTTTCCCATTGTGGGTTGGCACTGAGAATGAGAAAGAGTCCTCATCATTGGTAGGAAAGAGTTTTGTTGTTTGCAAGGCAGATCAATTTTCATTTACTAATAATATCTCATTACGTTGTACTTAAGTGGAGAATAAATAATTATTTTGTAGCATGGGGATTCTATAGTGTTTTAAAATGCTTTTGTTAAGTGTTTTCTCATCTAGTTAGAGAAAAGGTAAGTAGCTATATAAGAGGCCTCTTTTTAAAACCTGACTGTACATTGTTTCCTTATTATTTTGGGGGGAGGAGTGGTTAAGGAAAATGCAATAATACCTTTATTTCCTGAGCTGAAAAAATTATTAAACAGCTTAAGGTTACTATAGAAAGTGACCTTTTCTGTTCCTAATGATTTACAAATCATCAAACAATACTTAAAAATGTTCAGTTGTTAGTGGAAGGGTTATTAGGTTCTAGGGAAGCTTGAAGGGAGAAATGCTATTGCAACTTAATCTCTAGTGCTCTTATAAAAGAAGTCAGAGAGACATCTGTTGCCTCTCCTGTCATGAAAAGACACAGCAAAAAGGTGCTGCCGGTAACCCACACCTTTGCCAGACAGCAAATCTGCCAGAGTGCTCATCCTGGGCTTCTCGGACTTCAAAATAGTAAGCAACAAATTTCTGTTGTTTATAAGCCACCCAATCAATGGTGTATTATAGCATCAGAAAGGATTTAGAAGGGGAGAATGAAATAATTCCTCTGGTTTCTTCCTACCTAGGGGTCTAGTGTAGAAAATTATACATACATAGATAGTATGCCTGACGTTATAGACATATTTAAAGTGGATAGAGAACAACATGGCCATAGCATTTAGGTTATCTGGCCTATGAGGAATTAGATCTTCTTTCTGCTTCCCTATGGCCCTGGGTTTTTATTCAAAGCCAACAGTGGCAACTTGGAGTGATAATTGTGTGTCCCCATATTGGGAGGCTGTATTAACTTCAGTGAAAGATTTGGTTGATTAGAGATGTTAGGAGGAAAGAGTAATGGTAATGTATGGCGGCTTCATGATCCAGGTTCTATACCAGGGCTTGACAAACTTTTTCTGTAAAAGCCAGAGAGGGAGTATCTTAGGCTTTGTAGGTCAGTACTGCTATTAGTGTATGGCAGTAACCACAGACAATCCCCAGACACTCATTGGAAAACAAAAGAAGAGTGGTTATGTTCTAATAAAACTTTATTTACAAAAAAAAGCCAGTCAACAGACTGGGTGTAGCCCAGGGGCTGTAGTATATCAATCTTGGCTGTAGACTATTAATCAAATCCTATCCAGGTCAGAGTTACAGGCGTTTCTGCTAGTGCAAAGATAAAATGCTTTTTTCTTCAGACCTCATTTTGTGTAAACACTGCATATATGATAGAATTGATTACATTTTTACTGAGCCTTTTTTTTTTTGACAGCACACTTTTCCCAGGGGAAATGCTGCAACAGAAAAAAAGTTGTGGTGGGATAAAGGCTGATAATTTGTCAGGCAGCAAGACCTTGATGGAAGCAAACTTCTGGAGAATTATTAGGGCATAAAGTACCATGTAGTTGAGAAGGAACGAGGGTTCACAGTATGGGTAACTGGAAGCAGCCATGTGAGGGAAACTACACTGAGGTAGCCTATGGGTTTCAAAATGAGCATTGATTATGCAGGCACCAGTGCTTCTTTACAAAGACACTTGATTCAACCTTTACTGCTTGAACAGACTAGGAGCTCATCCTGAACAATCAGAATAAAATGGCTCCAATGACAACAATGTCTCTTATTATTGTGCTGCCTACCATTCTGCCAAGTCACATCCTCACAGCCTGACTTTGTCTGACCAGAGTGCCATTGTGAACACACTTCTTAGATAGGAATTTTTAATCCTTCCTTGGTTAAAAGGAAAAGCTAGTTTTCTGCCAAGACAATCATACATTTTGGCCTACCTAGGAGCCAAGCCAGTACATTCCTATAAAACAAGATTCATGCTATGTAGGCTCACCTATTGAAAACCTCTTCCTCTACAATTTTCCAAATGGCTTGAGATGTCTAAAATTAGGATGTATCTTATTGCAATGATGCAATAAGTACAGGAGAAAATTTCTAGTTTCATCTGAAAAAGAACAGGCATAAAAATATGGTTTAAGAGCAAGGCACGTCAGTTACTAGAGAAAGATATCCAATTGCATCTTGGCTCTGATAGTTAGGGTCTTAGGTGCTACTATTTTTTACAGTCAGATCTTTCCAATCTCAATAATTTATAGGTTGTGAAGTAGAGGCTGCTTTAAGGATATAGAAAGCAGTAAAAAGGAAAGGAGATAGAATTGAACACTATGAAAAGATGTCAGGTTTCAAATTCTTAAATTAAACAGATGTGTACAAAAAAGATCATCCTATATTTACTTACTATTGGAGGTGGCAGGGAAAAATTTTTAGGATCCGTAGGTAAGCTGCCAACTGGGGAAGGAAGGAATCCCTACACCTAAAGATAGCATAGTCTTCAGTCAATAATAAGGCAATTTAAACACTAATTTTCTTGTCGGAGATGTTCTACTTTCCAAAAAGTGTCTCCTCTTCTTCTTCCTCTCTCCTTTGGCACCTGGTAATGGAGAAACTTCATTTCCTGTGGGGAGAGGGTTTCTTGCCCTGAGTATTATAATTTTCTTCTGGCTCTTGATGATCTTTGGTTCATCTCTAGTCTGCATTTTTTTACCTGTCTTTATCATCTGTGGAAGTGACTTTGTGTAGTGTGTGTGTGTGTGTGTGTGTGTGTGTGTGTGTGTGTGTGTGTCTCTTGGGGCTTGGACTGAATGCTGTTCCTGGGCATTTTAGCTCAAGGCTAGAGCTCTATCACTTGAGCCACAGCTCCACTTCTGGCTCTTTTAGTCGATAAGTGGTGGTAAGAATCTCACAAACTTTCCTTTCCAGGTTGGCTTTGAACAGCGATTCTTAGAGGCTCCTGAGTAGCTGGGATTACACTCATGAGCCTCTGGTGTCTGGCTAACAGTGGCTACCTTTTCTTGAACTCTGTATTCTCTATATGGACAGAGAAAAACTGAACCAAAGTCCTTACTATAGCCTCAGACTGAAGCTATTGACCTTCAACATCACCCTGGGTATCCAATCTCCAGGTCTTTTTTAAAAATAAGTTTCTTATTGTGAAAATACTGTAGAGAGGGGTTACATTTACATGAGCAAGGTAATGAGTACATTTCTTATCCAGCATTGTTGCCTCCTCCTTTGTTTTTCCCCTACCATCCCATCCCTCCCACCTCCTCAACTATACTCCTCCACCCCCTGACACTCCTACCCCAGCCTAAATTGTAAAGTTCATTTTTTGACATAGCGTTTTGTACATCTCATTGTTGCAGTAGGTCAAGCTGTATCCCTATTTAAACAATTTGTTTTTTCCCTTCCCCTCCTCAAATGATACCAACACAAAATACAGTGAAAACAGGGGTGATACCATGGAGGAGGGACATACAAAGCAACAAAAAAAAATCACATGGTACCTTATAAATACGTTATAAGCAATAGCAAGAAATAAAACACCATATGTGTCCCTATCTTGGGGTTCATTTTGCTTAACATCATCTTTTTTTTTATTGTGAGAATACTGTACAGAGGAGCTACAATTACATGGGCAAGATAATGAGTACATTTCTTTTTTATTTTTATTATTATTAATTAATTTATTTTTAAAATTTTTTTTATTGTGAGAATACCATACTGAGGAATTACAATTACATGGGCAAGATAACGAGTACATTTCTTATCAAGCATTGTTGCCTCCTCTTTGTTTCTCCTTCCCCTCTCTTTCCATACTCCCTCCACCTCCCCCTACCCGATCCTCCCCACCCCACCAAAGTTGTGAAGTTCATTTTTCGACATAGCGACTTGTACATCTCATTGTTGCAATGGTTCCACCTGTATCCCTAGTTAAACGATTTGTTTTTGCCTTTCCCCTCCACAAATTATACCAACATCAAATACAGTGAAAGCAGGGGTTATACCGTGGGGGAGGGACATACAAAGCAACATAGAAATCATCTTATAAATATGTTAGAAACAATTGCATGAAAGAAAAAAAAAACACTTGAATACTTATCTTAGGGTTCATTCCCCTAACATCAACTTATCTGACCTTTTCAGCTTGATTCAGACATACACTAGTTATTGCAAATAAGGGAAACCATGGGACCTTTGTTTCTTTGGGCCTGGCTTACTTCATTTAATATAATTTTTCCAAGGCTTTCCATTTCCTAACAAATGGGGCAATGCCATTCTTTCTGATGGAGGCATAGAATTCCATTGTGTATATATACCACATTTTCTTGATCCATTCATCTACTGAGGGGCATCTGGGTTGGTTCCATATCTTAGCTATGGTAAATAATGTTGCAATAAACATAGTTGTGCTGGTAGCTTTAGTGTGATCTTGTTTGTGATCATTTGGATAAATGCCCAAAAGTGGGATTGCAGGGTCATAGGGTAGCTCTATGTGGAGTCTTTTGAAGAACCTCCATACCGCTTTCCAAAGTGGTTGAACAAGTTTACACTCCCACCAACAATGCAGTAAGGTTCCCTTCTGGCCACATCCCCTCCAGCATCTGTTATTATTAGAGTACTTGATTATAGCCATTCTAACTGGAGTGAGGTGGAATCTCAATGTTGTTTTGATTTGCCTTTCTTTTATGGCTAGAGAGGTTGAGCATTTCTTCATGTATCTATTGGCCATTCTTATTTCCTCTTCAGAGAAGTTTCTCTTTAAGTTTTTAGCCCACTTATTTATTGGGCAGTTGTTTCTTTAAGGATTTGTTGATGGGGGATTTAATTTTTTGAGTTCCAAGTGTATTTTAGATATGAGAGACCCTTGTCTGTTGTATGGCTAGTGAAGATCTTCTCCCAATACATGGTTTTTCTATTGATCTTGCTAGGTATATCCTTTGCCATGCAGAAGCTCTGCAATTTCATGCAATCCCATTTGTCCAACCTTTCTTTGATTTGTTGTTTCTGGGTATCTATTAAGAAAATTTCAGCCTGTGCCAAGGAGACTTAAGGTTTCTCCTATTCCTTCCTATAATGTTTTCAGAGCGTTTTTGATCCATTTGGAGTTGATTCTGGTGCAGGGTGATATATAAGGATCTAGCTTTAGTTTTCTACAAGTGATTAACCAATTTTGCCAGTACCATTTACTGAAGGGGCTGTCTTTCTTCCATTCTATTTTTTTAGCTCCCTTATTGAAGATTAGGTGGATATAGGTCTGTGGGTTCATTTCTGGGTTTTCAATTCTATTCCAATGGTCCTAAGATCAGTTCTTGTGCCAGTACCAAGCTGTTTTGCTTACTATGGCTTTGTAGTAGAGTTTGAAATTTGGTATTGATAATCCTCCAGCATTGCTATTTGGGGTCTTTTTTTATTCCATGTGAAATTTTGGATTTCCTCAACTATTTCCTTGAAGAATGAGGTTGGAATATTGATAGGTATTGCATTGAATTTGTAGATAGTCTTGGGAAATATTGCCATTTTTATGATATTGATCCTTTGAATCCAGGAGAATGGGAGGTTTTCCCACTTTCTAAGTTCTGCTTTGATTTCCTTTTTCAGGTTTTTAAAGTTTTCATCATACAAGTCCTTCACTTCTTTGATTAAGTTAATTGCTAGGTATTTTATTTTTGTGGGGCTATTATGAATGGAGTTGCTTTCCTGATTTCAGCCACGCTTTTCTCATTGTTGGCATACATAAATGTCTGACTTTTGAGGGTTAATTTTATACCCTGCTACGTTGCCAAAGTTTTGAATCAGTTTGAGTAATTTGAGAGTGGAATCTGTGGGATTCTTTAAATACAAGATCATGTCATCTGCAAAGAGGCTTCATCTTTCCCTATTTGGATCCCTTTATATTAGCATCTTGTCTTACTGCTGTAGCTAGGCATTCTAATACTAAATTCAAGAGAAGTGGAGAGAGTGGACATCTGAGTTGAGAGGAAATGTCTTTAGTTTTTCACCATTAAGTATGATGCTGGCTGTAGGATTGTCATATATAGCCTTTATTGTATTGAGGAATGTTCCTTGGATTCCTAATTTTTCCAGAACTTTCATCATAAAGGGGTGTTGGATCTTGTCAAATGCTTTTTCTGCATCTATTGAGATAACCATGTGGTTCTTATCCTTGCTCTTGCTGATGTGATGAATTATATTAATTGATTTGTGTATATTGAACCAGTTTTGCATCCCTGAAGTGAATCCTGTTTGATCGTGGTGTATGATTGTTTGGATGAATTGTTGAAGTCGATTGGCCAAAATTTTGTTGAGAAGTTTTGTATTGATGTTCATCAAAGAAATGGGTTTATA
The DNA here is from genome assembly GCF_019054845.1 of Dipodomys spectabilis. Classification (NCBI taxonomy): domain Eukaryota; kingdom Metazoa; phylum Chordata; class Mammalia; order Rodentia; family Heteromyidae; genus Dipodomys; species Dipodomys spectabilis. Next base: position 6,165,385 of record NW_024870686.1, on the reverse strand, counting down.
GTTCTTTTTCTTTGATGAGTCCCTGCTTGGTTTTGGGATGAGGGTTATGATGGCTTCATGGAAAGAGTTCGGTAGTGAACTTTCTGTTTCAATTTCATTGAAGAGTTGGAGGAGTACTGGTGTGTGTCCTGCTTTAAGGCCTAGTAGAATTCTGCTATAAATCCATCTGGTTCTTAGATGGAAGGTCTCTTATTGTTCTTTCTATTTCAATGATTGATATTGGCCTGTTAAGTTGGTTTAACTCATCTGGGTTTAGTTTCGACACGTCCATATTTGCTAAGAAATCGTCCATTTCCTCTAGGTTCTTTAACTTATTAGCATAAAGGTTTGAGAAGTAGTCCCTTATAATGTTCTGAATCTTGGTTGTTTCCGTGGTGATGTTTCCATTCTCATCTCTGAGTTTGTTTATTTGGGTGTGTTCCCTTCTTTTTCTGATAAGATTTGGTAAGGGTCTGTCAATTTTGTTAATTTTTAAGAAGAACCAACTCTTTGTTTTGTTGATTCTTTCTATGTTTTTTTTGGGATTCCAATTTGTTTAATTCTGATTAATTTTAATTATTTCTTTCTGTCTACTGGATTGGAGTTTATCTTGCTGCTCTTTTTCAAGGAGGTTCAGGTGTCTCATTAAATTGTTCATTTCAGATCTCTCCAATTTGTTGATGTGTGAATTCTGAGTTGTAAACTTGCCTTTGAGTACTGCCTTTGCTGTGTCCCAGAGGAGCTGTTAATTTGTGTGTTCATTTTTGTTGAATATCACGAACATTTGAATTTCCTTTCTAATCTCTTCCATGACATGACCCACTGGTGATTCAACAGTGTGTTGTTCAGCCTCCATGTGTTACAGGACTTTTTTTGGTGGCTTTTCGTGTTGATTTCTAATTTTATTCCTTTGTGGTCTGAGAGAATGCAAGGTATAACTTCAATGTTGCTGAATCTGGACAAGTTTGCTTTGTGACCTAAAATGTGGTCTATTTTGGAAAATGTTCCATGTGTTGCTGAGAAAAACGTGTATTCTGATGCTGCTGGGTGAAATATTCAGTAGATGTCTGTTAAATCTAGTTGATCTATGCAGTTGTTTAGATCTGCACTTTCTCATTGAGTTTTTGCCAAATTGACCTATCGAGTTGGGATAGTGGTGTGTTAAAGTCCCCAACAATTAATGTCTTTGGATCTATGTGAGATTTGAGGGCAAGTAGTGTTTCTTGCATAAATTTGGGTGCTCCGTTGTTTGCCAAATAAATATTTAGAATTGTAATATCCTCCTGAAGAAGAGATCCCTTTATTAGTATGTGGTGACCTTCTTTATCACTTCTCACTAATTTTAATTTGAAGTCTATTTTATCTGATATTAGGATTGTAACTCCTGGCTGTTTATGGGGGCTGTTTTCTTGGTAGATTTTATTCCAGCCTTTCACTTTCAAATTATGTTTGTTTTTATGGGTAAGGTGTGACTCCTGAAGACAGCAGAGAGAAGGATCTTGCTTTTTAATCCAACTTGACAGTCTATGTTGCTTAATTGGAGAGTTAAGTCCGTTAATGTTGAGAGTTAAGACTGAGAGGTATTTGGGAGTTCCTGCCATGTTATCCACCTTTTTGAGGGCTGCGACAACTGGGTTCTTCCTATGGTTCTTGGATTCTCAGTTTGGGTGCAGTTTCTTGGCCTTTATTATGATCTTGTTGTTTTCTATGTGTGGGGCATCTTTAAGTATCTTTTGTAGGGCTGGTTTGGTGAAGTTATATTGTTTCAGTTTTTCTTTGCTATGGAAGGTTTTTATTTGACCTTTGGTTATGCAGGAGAGTTTAGCTGGATACAGTATTTTTAGTAGGCAGTTGTTTGTCTTTAGGGCATGGCATACATCATTCCAGGCTCTTCTTGCTTTAATTGTCTCTGCTGAGAAATCTGAGGTCATTCTAATTGGTTCCCTTTATAGGTGATTGTTCTCCTTGACAGCTTTAAAGACCCTTTCCTTGGTCTGAATTGATCCTGTGTGGATTATAATGTGACAGTGAGATGTCCTGTTCTGGTCTGGTCTATTTGGGGTTCTAAAGGCTTCTTGTATCTGAATAGGCTTATCTTTTTTGCACCTTTGGGAAGTTCTCTGCTAGGATCCTGTTAAACAAATTTCCTAGACCATTAACTTCTGCCTCTAAGTGCTCCTCTACACGCATTATCCTCAGATTAGGCCTTTTGATGGTGTCTTCCAAATATTGAACAGCTCTATAAAATTTCTTGGATTTGTCTTGGATAGTTGTATGTTCTTTCTCTATAATATATAGGCTGTCTTCAATCCCTGAGATTCTGCATGGTCTAACCTGCTGTCAAGACTTTCTACTCTGTTTTTTATGTCTTTTCCTTCTAATTGGTCAGCTTTGATGGCTTCAAATTTTTTGTTGGATCTGTGTTTTAGATTTTTTATGAACTTCTTTACTTCCTTAATTTGGTGTTCAGTGTTTATTCTCAAATCACTTAGTTGATTGGTTATGGTTTCCTTGGACTCCCATTCCTTCTGTTGGGCTCCATTCAACAGTCCCTTTGTGGTCTCCCTGAATTCTTTCAGCTGTCTGTTTATAAATTCCATGATTTCCTGTATTGATCTTTGTCTATTCTCATACTGCAATTCCTGTATTACTCTTTGATTAGCTTTCTCATGCTCACGCAATTCCTGTCTTTCTAGTTCACTGTTCTCAGCCTGCTTATGCAATTCCTGTATTAATCTTTGAGTAACTTCCTCACACTCATGAGATTCCTGTATTAATCTTTGGTTTACCTCCTCTCACTCCCTATCACACTCACACTGAGTCCTTTGCAGGTTTTCAGTCTTTTCATTTACCATGTTTACCAGTAGTGTTTGTAGAGCTTTTGGGAACTCTCCTCTGGATTATTCATGAACTGTTCTGTCACTTGAATTTCATGAATGGGAGTTGAGATACCCAGACTTGCCATTTTTCTTGTTCCAACTTGTTCTGCCCATTTGGTATGAAAGTAACACCAATCTTGTGTTAGAACACTATTTTAAGGCAAGCATCAATCAGAGTCCTGTATAGTTGCACAGTCAGAATGGCTGCAGATCCAATCTATTTTAACAGATACAATCTATTCAACATCAAACAACTATGGGTTAATGGCCTAAGAACATCAAAGAGGGATTCAGCAAACCAGAAATTATTAGGTTTAGGGAGAATTGTGGGGAAATATAGGATTAGAGAGATGTGGAGAGGTAAAAGGAGAGTAAATTTAACCAAGTCCTAATCTCAGAGAGGGAAATGGATTGGACAGAATGATAGGAGAGAGGTTAAAAAAAAAACAAGAAAAAAAATAGAAAAACAAAAATTTAAATTTAAAAAGTGGAACACTGAAAAATTATGTAAGTTAAATAAATAATATTAAGAGAAGAAAAGGATAGGATGAGAAGAGGGGAGAGATAAAAAGGAAGCATGGAAAAGTAAAAAATAAAAATTCTTAAAATTGGAATACTTGAAAATTAGGTATAAAGAGACAATATTACTATTAAAGAAGTTAAGCCAAAGAGGTTGTGAATTGAGTAATAAATTTCTGGATTAAGTATGTACACAATAGGGGATAAGATCAAATAAATGACAACAGGTATATATCTGGGGATGAGCAGAACAGCAATTAAGTCACACAAAAAATAGAGAAAAAAAGAAAAGAAAAAAAAGACCAAAAGTTCAAAAGAGATTAAAAAAATTGCACACACACACACACCTAAGATAAAAATTATGAGAGGAAAAAAAAGAAAACAATTAAAAAATTATAAAGGTAGAAAAAAGAGTTCTTTGATTTTTTTTTTTTGGGGGGGGGGGGCGGATCTTGTATCTCCCGTGTTGGTAACCTGTCTCTTGGTGGAGTCTCTGGTCTGCTTGTTGTGTTTGGTTTTCCTGTGGCTTGATTTGTTTCTTAAGTCAGTTTGTTTGAGCAGGCAGTTCTGCCTTACCCAGGACTTTGTGATCCTCCTCCCAGGCTAGTTAGTTTAGTGAGAGGGAGATCTGCTTTGAGTATCACAAAAGAGGGTGATGGTTGTTTCCTTTAGTTTGGAGTTGTTGTGATGAGGCTAGGTTCTGGGTAGGGTTGAGTCCTATCAGCAATCAGTAGCTTTTCCCTGAGGGGCTAGCTCCTGAGACTCAGAGAGCCCAGCTTGCACCCATTCTCAGGGTTTATGTTTACTGAGTTTCAATTGTTTGTCTAGGCTGGAGTAGGGGAAGGGCAGCCTCTGGCTCTGTTTACCCAGTGAAGAAAGTCACTCCTCTGGAGATGGAGTTTCTCTGCCTGGGCGGGGTGACTTTCCCCTGGGTGGAGCTGAGCCTGGCAGGTCAGGTCAGGTTCCTGTGACCTGCTAATGGCTCCAGTTGTTTTCTTCCAAGGCTTGGGTTGGAGCTAGCTGCTCAGCTGGCCTTTGTCAGTATCAAAGGTGGAGATCTTCTCCCGTGGTGGGGGAGGAGCTGCCTTCCCACCACGGCTCCTTGAGAAGGAGTGAGGATGTCAGGGTTCTACTCATGCCAGAATCTTGGTTTCTGGGCTGTCCCTGGTCTGAGATCAGCGGGATGACGATTTCTGCTGCTTGTCAGTTCTTGCTGGTGGTGAGTAGAATCTGCTCGCATGCTGTGTCTGGCACCTTTGTCCTAGACTTTGTTTGTTGGTATGGCAGCAGCGGCCGTGGCTCCCGGCAAATGCTCAGATCCGTCTCCTTGACCAAGCTGCCTAAATTTTCCCTCTCTGGCAAAACTCTCTGTACTGTGATGGCACACTTGGTGTGATTCTCTTGCCTAGGTCTGTTCACTGGAACATTAAAACTGCTTTTTACGCAAGAGCTTGTTTAGCCTCCAGCTTCTCTGCCATCTTCCTCTGGTCTTCCCCCATTTACAGGTGTTGGCTCTCTATACCACACATCCATTTCTCTTCAAATGCTGCTGCTCCATATTAGCCCAGAATTGTCCTGAAAGCTGGTCATCTTCCAAAGAACTAGATGGGAAGTAGGGCACAAATTTCACCAAACTCCTTGGAGCTTTTGTAATCTTACAGTTCTACTTCATCCAGTTGTCAGAGCAAAGGCCCTGGAATCAAGGATACAAGATCCTGAGAGAATTTGGGATAGTCTTAATCCTCAGACCCATCTTTAAATCCCTTTTTCTATTCTTGCTGATAAGATTTCTTCTATTGGCTGAGTAGGCACAGCTCTGAATCCTTATTCTTGGGTTTGTAGAAGACTTGTGTTGTTCTTGCACTTAATTCTTTCATGCCCTATAGATTTATGGTGACCAGTTCTCCAGGCTTTCCTGGGATGTTTCTAGTTATAGAACTAGAAGTCCTACATCCCTAAACACTTAGGTCCCATGAAACCTGTCTGTCTTAAGCAATACCAGATGGTTGTTTGTTTTACCTGTGCTAAGCTAATGTCTGAAGTTAAGGTTAGGGGCCGAAATGCTGTAGAGGAAAGAAAAATAGATTACTCTGAAAGAAACCAAATGGGAAAGCACACAACAAAAAAATATTTTTCTTCACTATAGAAATAATGGCAGAAAGTTTGTTTCTATTACACCTAGCAACAAATTTGTTGACAAGGAGTTGGTGTCACTGTAGAATTCTAACCTGGCCAAAGAATGATTTGGTGAAAGTTAGGTGGCAGCCACATTTGTTTTCAGTACAGAAAGTGAATTGAATTCCAAATTTTGAAGCAATCAGCCTGAGTCATTGAAGGAAATATTTGACTGCAAAATAGCTTTTAAACTGAGTTTTGTCTCCAACATGGAATAAATAGATGGTTTCATTGTTATACTACGTAAAACAATATCCATTAAGTTTCCATCACAATAAGGTTTGAAATAGAATTTTATAGATAAGGAAATAAGTGAAAGCATATCATTATATTCTCAATACGTCACTTTATTTTGAACAGTCCAAGGAAGTGCAGACTGCTTCTTATGGGTGTCAACAGGATAGTTCTTCACATTAACAGGGGATGGTAACATAATGGGCCAACCTAGGACCATCCTGTGAGGACTAAGAGGCGGCATGATGGATCACAGGGAGCATTATGGGCTAGTTTATGAGCATCCTGAGGGAACTGAGAGGAAGGACTACCATCTGAAATCTGCAGTGTCAGGGATGATCCAAGCCAGCCTCAAAGTTTCTAAAAGATGACATCTGTGTTCCACCAGGTGAGTGAGAAAGGACCCGGATACTGAGAAGGTTGGCTGAGAAGGTGGGTAGTGATCCAACACAAGGAGGCTGGTTTTAGGGAACATGGCAAGGTTCAAAACAGGAAATGACCAGTAGGAACAAGAAGGAATCAAGAACTTTACTGGAAGTTTGATCCTGGAGTAGGCATAAGGGAAAGGAAAGGAATAGCAAAGAGACTGCTTGGGACCCTTGTGGTATTCTGGGTGGGGAGCTGCTGACACTGGGTATGAACAGAAGATTTGAAGACTGCATACTGGAAGGAAGGAAGGAAAAGAAAAGAAAGCTTGGGAAGTTATCCCAATCCTACTTGTCTGCCTGTACCTCAATGTTCTCCTTGTACGAAGGCTTACCCAGTCCCAGAGACCAGACAAAACTATTTATACATGGTGGCCTGGCATTGTGACAGTAGCACAAATCACCTCATTTTGCACCTCTATTTGTCCAGGCTAACTGCCTTCCAAAGGTCCCCATGGAAGGCAGTGGAGGCTTCATCCTCAGCATGGTTCTTTTGGGAGGAGGTGGAAAGTTTAAGAAGTGGAGTCTAGTGGTCCTTAGGTCATTAGAGGTATGCCTTCAAAAGGAAATGTGGAAGCATAGACCCCTTTTTTTTAATTATTGGCCATAAAGTGAGTAATTTTACTCTACCACCTGTTCCCAGCCATGATATATTGGGCCACAGGCCCAATTGCAATGGAAAAAACTGATCTTGCACCGAAACTTCCAAGGCTATGAATCAAAATAAACCTTTTTAAAAAATATTTTTATTGTAAAAATACTGTACAGAGGGGTTACAATTACACGGGCAAGATAATGAGTACATTTTTTATCAAGCATTGTAGCCTCCTCCTTTGTTTCCTCCCTCCCTCCCTCCCTCCCTCCCTCCCTCCCTCCTTCCCTCCTTCCCTCCCTTCTTTCTTTCTTTCTTTCTTTCTTTCTTTCTTTCTTTCTTTCTTTCTTTCTTTCTTTCTTTCTTTCTTTCTTTCTTTCTTTCTTTCTTCCTTCCTTCCTTCCTTCCTTCCTTCCTTTCTTTCTTTCTTTCTTTCTTTCTTTCTTTTTTCTTCCTTCCTTCCTTCCTTCCTTCCTTCCTTCCTTCCTTCCTTCCTTCCTTCCTTCCTTTCTTTCTCTTCTTTCTCTCTCTCCTTCCTTCCTTCCTTCCTTCCTTCCTTCCTTCCTTCCTTCCTTCCTTCCTTCCTTCCTTCCTTCCTTCCTTCCTTCTTTCCTTCCTTCCTTCCTTCCTTCCTTCCTTCCTTCCTTCCTTCCTTCCTTCCTTCCTTCCTTCCTTCCTTCCTTCTTCCTTCCTTTCTTTTTTTTCTGGTGCCAGTCTTGGGCCTTGACTCAGGGCCTGGGCCCAGTCCCCCAGCTTTTTTGCTCAAGGCTTGCACTCTGTCACTTGAGCCATAGCTCCACTTCAGTCATTTTTGGTGCTTAGTTGGAGATAAGAGTCCCATGGACATTCCTGCCAGGCTGGCTTCAGATCACTATCCTCAGATCTCAGCATCCCGAGTAGCTAGGGTTGTAGGCATGAACCACTGGTGCCCAGACCAAGCTCTTTGCTTAAACTGGCCAAAAGGCTACCTATATCCATCACAACGTTGTTTCACCAGAATCATATTGACATACGAATAGAAGAGCTACAAATGAGCCACTATTTGCATATTTATTTTGATAAATAAACGCTAATGGGTTCTTTCTTCATTGCCTGTGTTAAGCATTGGAGACATACTGGTGAAAAAAATGTAGAGCAACCTGGAGGAAGACTTGTCTTCTTGAAAGTCCAGACAAGTGTACAGATGCATGCCACTGTGACAGGGGTATTGCACAGGATGGGAGAGCATGCTGGAGGAGACTCAGTTAATCTAGGCTGAGATGCCACACAAGGCTTTCAGCTAGTAAAAACTTCTCATTTTAAAGTGAAAGAACAGAACGTTTAAGTCAGTTATTGATAGCTAATCCTTTGGTCAGGTAAAGCCTGGAAGGCTTTAGATGGGCCCAGTGGCTCTACCTCCCTTGCTTCATCTGGATAGTCTCTTCTTCTCTCAAGACCTCCAGATAAGCCATTTAGGTAGCTTCCACTCTGATGTGAGAACTCAGATTATAATTACAATTGCTGTTTGCATTTACTATCTTATTTGTCTTATATGAAATCATAGAACTTCAGGATGACAGGAATTCTTTCCTAAGGTACAGTCCATGACGTGTCCTGACTTTATGTAGAGGCCATGTGAAAGTGATAGCACTGAGAACTGTGTGTCTCAGTATATGTCCCCCTGTATGCACCCTCCCAGTGTGGAATTTTCCCTAGTAAATCAGCTTCCTATCTGCCCTATGTTCTCTGGTTTTTTTTTTTTTTAATTTAATTTTATTTTATTTGAGAACATACTGTACAGAGGGGTTACAATTACATGGGCAGGATAATGCATACATTTCTTACCAAGCATTGCAGCCTCCTCCTTTGTTTACCCTTCACCTCCCTTCCCAGCCTCCCCCCTCCCACCCACCCAATCATACCCCCCCTCCCCCCCCACCGACATTGTAAAGCTGGTTTTGACATGACATTTTGTACTTCTCATTGTTGCAACAGGTCCACCTGAATCCTTAAACGACTTGTTTGTCCCCGTCTCCTCCACATGTTATACTGACATCAAATATAGTGAAAGCGGTGGTTACACTGTGGGGGAGGGACATACAAAGCAACAAAGAAATAATCTTATAAATGTGTTAGAAACACATGCATGAAAGAAACAAAAACATTAAAATACATATTTGAGGGCTCGTTTTCCTAACATCACATTCTCTGACTTTTTCCGCTTGACTCATACCTATACTAGATATTGCAAATAAGGGAAACCATGGGACCTATGTTTCTTTGGGCCTGGCTTACTTCACTTAATATAATTTTTTCCAAGCCTTTCCATTTCCTAGCAAATGGGGCAATGTCATTCTTTCTGATGGAGGCATAGAATTCCATTGTGTATATATACCACATCTTCTTGATCCATTCATCTACTGAGGGGCATCTGGGTTGGTTCCATATCTTAGCTATGGTAAATAATGCTGCAATAAACATAGTTGTGCTGGTAGCTTTAGTGTGGTCCTTTTTGTAAACATTAGGGTAAATGCCCAAAAGTGGGATTGCTGGGTCATTGGGGAGTTCTATGTGGAGTCTTTTGAGGAACCTCCATACTGCTTTCCAAAGTGGTTGAACAAGTTTACATTCCCACCAACAATGAAGTAAGGTTCCTTTCTGTCCACATCCTCTCCAGCATCTGTTGTTGTTAGAGTTCTTGATTTTTGCTGTTCTAACTGGAGTGAGGTGATATCTCAATGTTGTTTTGATTTGCATTTCTTTTATGGCTAGGGATGTTGAACATTTCTTCATGTGTCTATTGGCCATCCTTCTTTCTTCTTCAGAGAAGCTTCTCTTTAAGTCTTTCGCCCACTTATTTATTGGGCAGTTGTTTCTTTGAGGATTTGTTGTTGGGTGGTTTAATTTTTTGAGTTCCAAGTATATTTTAGATATGAGACCCTTGTCCGTTGTATGGCTAGTAAAGATCTTCTCCCAATCCGTGGGCTTTCTATTGATCTTGCTAGCTATGTCATTTGCCCTGCAGAAGCTCTGCAACCTTATACAATCCCATTTGTCCAACCTTTCTTTGATTTGTTGTGTTTCCGGGTCTCTATTCAGAAAATTTCGGCTTGAGCCAAGGAGACCCAGGGTTTCTCCTATTCCATCCTGTAATGTTTTCAGAGTGTCTGCTTTGAGTTCAAGGTCTTTGATCCAATTGGAGTTGATTCTGGTGCAGGGTGATATATAAGGATCTAGCTTTAGTTTTCTACATGTAGTTAACCAGTTTTGACAGCACCATTTACTGAAGAGGCTGTCTGTCTTCCATTCTATTGTTTTAGCTCCCTTATCGAAGATTAGATGGCTATAGGTCTGTGGGTTCATTTCTGGGTTTTCAATTCTATTCCATTGGTCCTGAGGTCTGTTCTTATGCCAATACCAAGCTGTTTTGATTACTACGGCTTTATAGTAGAGTTTGAAATTTGGTATTGATATTCCTCCAGCAGTGTTCTTTCCGTTGAGGAACGTTTTTGCTATTCGGGGTCTTTTATTGTTCCATATGAATTTTTGGATTGCCTCTTCTATTTCCTTGAAGAATGAGGGTGGAATTTTGATAGGTATTGCGTTGAATTTGTAGATAGCCTTGGGAAGTATTGCCATTTTCACAATGTTAATCTTTCCAATCCAGGAGCATGGGAGGTTTTGCCATTTTTTAAGTTCTGTGTTGATTTCCTTTTTCAAGATTTTAAAGTTTTCATCATAGAGGTCCTTCACTTCTTTAGTTAAGTTAATTCCTAGGTATTTTATTTTTTGTGGGGCTATTACAAATGGAGTTGCTTTCCTAATTTCAGCCACACTTTTCTCATTGTTGGCATACAGAAAAGCCATGGATTTTGGGTGGTTAATTTTATAACCTGCTACTTTGCCAAAGTTTTGAATCAGCTTGAGTAATTTGGGAGTGGAGTCTATGGGATTCTTTAAATACAAGATCATGTCATCTGCAAAGAGGGAGAGTTTTATTTCTTCTTTCCCTATTTGGATCCCCTTTATGTCTGCATCTTGTCTTATTGCTGTAGCTAGGCATTCTAATACTAGATTGAAGAGAAGTGGAGAGAGTGGGCATCCTTGTCTTGTTCCTGAGTTAAGAGGAAATGGCTTTAGTTTTTCACCATTGAGTATAATGCTGGCTGTAGGTTTGTCATATACAGCCTTTATTGTGTTGAGGAATGTTCCATGGATTCCTAATTTTTCCAAAACCTTCATCATGAAGGGGTGTTGGATCTTGTCGAATGCTTTTTCTGCATCTATTGAGATAACCATGTGGTTCTTATTCTTGCTCCTGTTGATGTGATGAATAATATTAATTGATTTGCGTATATTGAACCAGCTTTGCATTCCTGAAATGAATACTGTTTGATCATGGTGTATGATTTTTTGGATGAATTGTTGAAGTCGGTTGGCCAAAATTTTGTTGAGAAGTTTTGCATCAAAGTTCATCAAAGAAATGGGTCTATAGTTCTCTTTCTTTGATGAGTCCCTGCCTGGTTTTGGGATGAGGGTTATGATGGCTTCATAGAATGTGTTCGGTAGTGAGCTTTCTCTTTCAATTTCATTGAAGAGTTGGAGGAGAATTGGTGTGAGCTCTGCTTTGAAGGCCTTGTAAAATTCCGCTGTAAAACCATCTGGTCCTGGACTTTTCTTAGCTGGGAGGTCTCTTATTGCTGTTTCTATTTCAATGCTTGATATGGGCCTGTTAAGATAGTTTAACTCATCTTGGTTTAGCTTTGGCATGTCAATATTTGCTAGGAAGAGGTCCATTTCTGTCAAGTTCTCAAACTTATTAGCATACAGTTTTGAGAAGTATGCCCTTATAATGTTCTGAATCTTGGTTGTTTCCGTGGTGATGTTTCCATTCTCATCTCTGAGTTTATTAATTTGGGTGTGTTCTCTTCTTTTTCTGATAAGATTTGGTAAGGGTCTGTCAATTTTGTTAAGTTTTTCGAAGAACCAACTCTTTGTTTTGTTGATTCTTTCTATAGTTTTTTTGGATTCTAATTCATTTAATTCTGATTTAATTTTGATTATTTCTTTCTGTCTACTGGATTGGGGTTTATCTTGCTGCTCTTTTTCAAGGAGGATTAGATGTGTCATTAAATTGTTAGTTTCAGATCTCTCCAATTTGTTGATGTAGGAGCTCAGAGCTATAAACTTGCCTCTGAGTACTGCCTTTGCTGTGTCCCAGAGGAGCTGGTATTTTGTGTGTTAATTTTTGTTGAATAGCATGAACATTTGAATTTCCTTTCTAATCTCTTCCATGACCCACTCATGATTCAGCAGTTTGTTGTTCAGCCTCCATGTGATACCGGACTTTCTTTGGTGGCTTTTGGTGTTGAGTTCTAATTTTATTCCCTTGTGGTCAGAGAGGATGCAAGGTATAACTTCAATGTTTCTGAATTTAGACAAGTTTGCTTTGTGGCCTAAAATGTGGTCTATTTTAGAAAACGTTCCATGTGCTGCTGAGAAAAACGTGTATTCTGATGCTGCTGGGTGAAATGTTCGGTAGATGTCTGTTAAGTCGAGTTGATCTATGCAGCTGTTTAGATCTGTGGTTTCTCTGTTGAGTTTTTGCCGAGTTGATCTATCTAGTGGGGAGAGTGGTGTGTTAAAATCCCCAACAATTAATGTCTTTGGATCTATGTGAGATTTGAGGGAAAGTAGTGTTTCTTTGATAAATTTGGGTGCTCCATTGTTTGGCGAATAGATATTTATAATTGTAATATCCTCCTGAAGGAGAGATCCTTTAATTAGTATGTAGCGACCTTCTTTATCTCTTCTCACGAATTTTAATTTGAAGTCTATTTTATCTGATATTAGGATTGCAACTCCCGCCTGTTTATGGGGGCCGTTTGCTTGGTAGATTTTGTTCCAGCCTTTAACATTGAAAATGTGTTTGTTTTTTACGGGCAAGATGTGACTCCTGCAGGCAGCAGATAGAAGGGTCTTGTTTTTTAATCCAACTAGACAGTCTATGTCGCTTAATTGGAGAGTTCAGTCCGTTAACATTAAGAGATAGGACTGAGAGGTATTTGGGAGTTCCTGCCATGTTATCTACCTTCTTGGGGGTTGCGAAAACTGGGTTCTTCCTATCTTTCTTGGATTCTCAGTTTGGGTGCAGTTTCTTGGCCTTTATTGCGGTCTTGTTGGTTTTCTATGTGTAGGACATCTTTAAGAATCTTTTGTAGGGCTGGTTTGGTGGAGATGTATTGTTTCAATTTTTCTTTGCTATGGAAGGTTTTTATTTGGCCTTCGGTTATGAAGGAGAGTTTAGCTGGGTACAGTATTCTTGGTTGATAGTTGTTTGTTTTTAGGGCATGGCATACATCATTCCAGGCTCTTCTTGCTTTGATTGTCTCTGCTGAGAAATCTGAGGTGATTGTAATTGGTTTCCCTTTATAGGTGATTACCCTTTTCTCCTTGACAGCTTTAAGGATCTTTTCCTTGTTCTGAGTTGATCCTGTGTGGATTATAATGTGGCAGTGGGATGTCCTATTCTGGTCTGGTCTATTTGGGGTTCTAAAGGCTTCTTGTATCTGGACAGGCCTATCTTTTTGCATGTTTGGGAAGTTCTCTGCTAGGATCCTGTTAAACAAATTTCCTAGACCATTAACTTCTGTTTCTAGGTGCTCCTCTACACCCATTATCCTTAGATTAGGCCTTCTGATGGTGTCTTCCAGGTGTTGGATAGATCTATCATATTTCTTGGACTTGTCTTGGATGGTTGTATGTTCTTTCTCTATAATATCTAGGCTGTCTTCAATCCCTGAGATTGGATCTTCTGCATGGTCTAACCTGCTGTCAAGACTCTCTACTTTGTTTTTTATCTCTTTTCCTTCTAGTTGGTCAGCTTTGATGGCTTCAAGTTCTTTGTTGAAGCTCTGTTTTAGGTCTTGTATGAATTTCTTTACTTCCTTAATTTGGTGTTCAGTGTTTGTCCTCAAATCACTTAGTTGATTGGTTATGGTTTCTTTGGGCTCCCATTCCTTCTGTTGGGTTCCATTCCGCATTCCCTTTGTGGTCTCCCTGACTTCCTTCAGCTCTTTGTTAATGGATTCCATGAATGCCTTTAGTGATCTTTGTGTGTTCGTGGGATTCCTGCAGATCTCTTTGAGTGTTCTCAGCCTGCTCACGCCATTCCTCCCTTTCTCTTTGAGTATTCTCAAGTTGTTCACACAAATCCTGTATCAGTTTTTGAGTAGCTTTCTCACGCTTATGATATTCCTGTATAAACTTCTGGGATGCCTCCTCTCTCTCCCTATCACGCTCATACAGAGTCCTTTGTACGTTGTCAAACTTCTCATTTATCATGTTTGCCAGCAGTGTTTGTAGAGCTATTTGGGAACTCTCCTCTGGATTATTCATTATCTCTTCTAACCCCTGATTATCAAGATTGGGAATTGAGATACCCGAATTTGCCATTTTTCTTGTGTTTTTCCGGCTTACTCTGCCCATTTGAGATGAAGATAGCACCAGTTTTGTGCTAGAACACTATCTTAAGGCAACCATCAACCAAAGTTTGCATTTGTACAGTCAATAGTCTACAGATACAATCTAGTTCAACAGATACATCTATTCGACATCAAACAACTATATGTTAAAGGACTTTGAACCGCAGAGAAGAATTTGGAAAACCAGAAATTATTAGGGTTAGGGAGAGATGTGGGTAAAAAATAGGAATAGATTGGTGTGGGGAGGCACAGGGAGAGTTAACTATGTCCTAATCACAATGCAGGAAGTAGGTTGGGTAGGATGCAAGTAGAGAGAGAGAGAGAAAGAAGAAAGGGAAAGGGGACTGAAAAGAGACCAGAAAAAAAATAGAAACGTAAAAATTAATGTTATTATAGATATTAAAAGACCATCTATTTAGAGAGGAATGTGAATATGTTGAGAGAAAGGGAGGGACATAGAGGAGATGTGAAAAACTTTAAAAAAATGCTTAAAATATTATATAGGTATAAAGAGGTAGTACTGCTATTAATGAATTTAAGTCTCAGAGGTTTTGAATTGAGTAATAAGTTTGTGGATTAAGTGTGTACACAATGGGGGTTAGGGTCTACTAGTTAACTACGGGTTTATCTGAGGATGTGCAGGACAAGAGTTAAGTCACATAAAGAAGAACAAAAGAGGAAAAGGTGGAAAGGATAGGAAAGTGAGAAGAAAAGATCAGAAGTTCAGTAGAGCTAGACAAAAAACAAAAAGATAATTAAGAATGAAAGAAAGAGAGAAAGAAGACAAGAAAAGAAAGGAAAACACACATTCCCCATATTCCTAAAATAAAAATTATAAGAGGAGAGAAAAAAAAAGTTACTGGAAAACAATTATTTTTTCAGAAGAGGCAAAAATTAAAGATTAATAAAAGTTTTAGAAAAGGAAAAAAATTTTTTTTATATATATAAGGTAACAAAAAACGAAAAAACAAAACAAAACAAAAAAAAGAAAAAAAAAAGAAGAAGAAGAAATAAAAAAAAGTTCTTTGATTTTTTTTTTGGGGGGGAGGGATGGGAAGAGTCCTGTATCTCCCTTTTGTCTGTAACCAGAGTCTGGTTGGAGTCTCTGGTCGGCTTGAGGTCCTGTGGCTTGATTGGTTTCTTAAGTCAGTTTGTTGGAACAGGCAGAAAAATGCTCTGCTTTACCCAAGATTTTGAGATCCCCCTCCCAGGTTAGTTTACTGGGAGGGTGATCTGCTTTGAGAATCACAAAAGAGGGGGATGCAGTGATGAGGCTAGGTTCTGGGTAGAGTTGAGGCCTTTCAACAAACAGTAGCTTTTCCCTGGGGCTATTTTGTGAAAAAAACTCACAGCACCCAGCCTGGAGCCATTCTCAGGGTTTCTGTTTTTCAATTGATTGTGGAGGCTGCTAGAGGGAGGGGCAGCCTCTGGCTCTGGTTACCCGGTGAGGAGAGCCACTCCAATGGCTGGCGCCTGAGCTGGGTGACTTTTCCCTGGATGGAACTGAGTCTGTGAGGTCACTTCGCCGTTAAGTTCTTGTGACCTGCTAAATGACTCGTTTTATTCCAAGGCCTGAGCTGGAGCTAGCTGCTCCTCCGAGCTTTGTCCGTATCCAAGATGGAGATCACCGGTGCTGGGGGGGGGGGGAGGGGTGGCCTTCCCTCCTCTGCTCCCTGAGAAGGAGTGAGGAAGTCGGGCTTCTACTCACGCCGAGTCTTGGATCCTGGGTCGTCTCTGGTCTGCAAAGTGCAGGATGAAGTTGCCTGCTCCTTGTCGGTTCTTGCTGGTGTTGAGTAGAATCCGCTCGTCCACTGCGTCTGGCTCCTTCGTCCCGGACTGTGTCTCAGGTATGCCACCGGGGCGGTGGTCGCTGCTGCGACCCTGCCGCCACAGCGGCAGCTGCTGGCAGGCGCTCAGATGTGTCTGCTTGGCTTCCCCTCTCTTGACTAACTCTCTGTCCTGTGATGGCACACTTGGTGTGATTCTCCGGCTTGGGACTGTTCACTGGAACTCTGAAACTGTTTTCTATGCAAGAGCTTGTTCAGATTCCAGGTTCTCCTCCGCCATCTTCCCGGAACTCCCTGTTCTCTGGTTTTTGCTTTCATGGCTCACGCCATACCTCTGCTTGCATCTGCCATACATTTAACTGAACGAGTAAACAAGCAAAGCAGAGCAAATCCAGAATGTATATCCACAGTCCGGTCTCATGCACAGATTGAGAAGCAGAAGGTCATGACACCACTTTCCTATGATAACCTCCATTAAGAAATTAAATAACTTACAGAGCGTTGTGGGAAGCTTCCTGGTCAGCTAAGGTGAGAAAAGTCAGTGAAAGATGTACCATTTATTCTCTCAGAGCACAAAAGCTATTTAGTGGGACTTAATGCAGAACTGGAAATATGAGTCCCATAATTAAATTTCAGTTCTGCCACTTGCAGTTTGAGCAAGTCACTTAACCTTTTTAACATCTTTAAAAATGGGCTGAGAATGTAGGTAAATGAAATTTGTGGTGATGATGAACTGAAAAACAAATGTAGTAGCACAACACAGAGCCTGCAACAGTCAGAACATTTCACAAGTGTTGACTGGACTCACTGATGCTAACACCAATGCTCAATAGCAAAGAAGCCCAAACACAGAGCTAATAGCATACAATCAGGTGCTCATTGGTGTGGAACTCAGCGCAGGACATCAGGAAGCAGAGTCACAGTGGCTTGATGAAAAATTAGCTGTCATATAGGGGTAATGAATTTTACATGGACTCAGTCACAGGGTGCAGCCATTTGAGGCTGAATCCATAATTTTAGTTTTACATCAAATTAAAAGTATTTATGTATTTTCTTGCTTTGGAAGCAATGTAGATGCATTGTGGAAAGGATGAGCAAAACCAATGCTTAAAGTCAAACTGACATAAAATTCCTTCCTAGAGATAATTCTATATTAGCATGTAAAAAGAAACATATTCTATATTTATCTTGCTTTTAAAAAATATGGCTTGTTTCTAACCTACATGTGTGGAAAGAAAATTCTTGCTTTTTAAATCCTTGGAAAATCATACTTTTAATAGCTACGAACTGCAGTATTTCATTTATGGATATACTTACATTGTATTAATTTAATCTCTGGTGTTACACGAGTTTCTGTTTCTTTCTTTCCCTCCCTCCTTAATTCATCCCTTCCTTCCTTCCTACCTTCCTTCCTTTCTCCCTTTGTTCTTCCCTCCTTCCCTCCCTCCTTCCTTCCCTCTCTCCTTCCTTCCTTCCTTCCTTCCTTTCTTTCTTTCTTTCTTCCTTTCTTCCTTTCTTTCTTTCCTTCACCTTTGAGATTCAGTTTTTGCCAATAGTTGAGATGACTTCTTTACAAATTGAATCCTAGAGGAGGAAATGCATTATGGGGTCAAAATATATGAACATTTTAAGGTTCATAATAAAAATTGCTAAATTTCCAGATGGATTGACGTGGAATTCTACAAGGCCTTCAAAGCAGAGCTCATACCAATAATCCTCCAACTCTTCAATGAAATTGAAAGAGAAAGTTCACTACCAAACTCTTTCTATGAAGCCATCATAACCCTCATCCCAAAACCATGCAGGGACTCATCAAAGAAAGAGAACTATAGACCCATTTCTTTGATGAACATTGATGAAAAGCTTTTCAACAAAATTTTGGCCAACCGACTTCAACAATTCATCCAAAAAATCATACACCACGATCAAACAGGATTCATTTCAGGGATGCAAAGCTGGTTCAATATATGCAAATCAATTAATATAATTCATCACATCAGCAAGAGCAAGGATAAGAACCACATGGTTATCTCAATAGATGCAGAAAAAGCATTTGACAAGATCCAACACCCCTTTATGATGAAAGTTCTGGAAAAATTAGGAATCCAGGGAACATTCCTCAATACAATAAAGACTGTATATGACAAACCTACAGGCAGCATTATACTTAATCATGAAAAACTAAAGCCATTTCCTCTTAACTCAGGAACGAGACAAGGATGTCCACTCTCTCCACTTCTCTTGAATTTAGTATTAGAATGCCTAGCTACAGCAGTAAGACAAGATGCAAACATAAAGGGGATCCAAATAGGGAAAGATGAAGTAAAACTCTCCCTCTTTGCAGATGACATGGTCTTCTATTTAAAGAATCCCATGGACTCCATTCTCAAATTACTCAAGCTGATTCAAAACTTTGGCAAAGTAACAATGTATAAAATTAACTGTCAAAAATTAATGGCTTTTCTGTAAGCCAACAATGAGAAAAGCGTGGCTGAAAGCAGGAAAGCAACTTCGTTCGTAAAACACCTAGGAATTAACTTAACCAAAGAAGTGAAGGACCTCTATGCTGAAAACTTTAAAACCTTGAAAAAGGAAATCAAAACAGAACTTAGAAAGTGGCAAAACCTCCCATGCTCCTGGATTGGAAAGATTAACATCATGAAAATGGCAATACTTCCCAAGGCTATCTACAAATTCAATGTGATACCTATCAATATTCCAACCTCATTCTTCAAGGAAATAGAAGAGGCAATCCAAAAATTCATATGGAACAATAAAAGATCCCGAATAGCAAAAACGATCCTCAACAGAAAGAACAGTGCTGGAGGAATATCAATACCAAATTTCAAACTCTACTACAAAGCCATCAAAACAGCTTGGTACTGGCACAAGAAGAGACCTCAGGACCAATGGAATAGAATTGAAAACCCAGAAATGAACCCACAGACCTATAGCCACCTAATCTTTGATAAGGGAGCTAAAAAAAATAGAATGGAAGAAAAACAGCCTCTTCAGTAGATGGTGCTGGGAAAATTGGTTAATCACTTGTAGAAAACTAAAGCTAGATCCTTATATATCACCCTGCACCAGAATCAACTCCAAATGGATCAAAGATCTTGGGGTCAAAGCAGACACTTTGAAAACATTACAGGACGAAATAGGAGAAACCCTAGGTCTCCTTGTCACAGGCCAAATTTTCTTAATAGAGACCCAGAAACACAACAAATCAAAGAAAGGTTGGACAATGGGATTGCATGAAATTGCAGAGCTTCTGCATGGCAAAGGACATAGCTAGCAAGATCAATAGAAAGCCCACGGATTGGGAGAAGATCTTTACTAGCCATACAACGGACAAGGGTCTCATATCTAAAATATACTTGGAATTCAAAAAATTAAATCCCTCAACAACAAATCCTCAAAGAAACAACTGCCCAATAAATAAGTGGGCTAAAGAATTAAAGAGAAACTTCTCTGAAGAGGAAAGAAGGATGGCCAATAGACACATGAAGAAATGCTCAACTTCCCTAGCCATAAAAGAAATGCAAATCAAAACAACATTGAGATACCACCTCACTCCAGTTAGAATGGCTAAAATCAAGAACTCTAATAACAGATGCTGGAGGGGATGTGGAGAGAAGGGAATCTTACTGTATTGTTGGTGGGAGTGTAAACTTGTTCAACCACTTTGGAAAGTAGTATGGAGATTCCTCAGAAGGCTCCACATAGAGCTGCCCTATGACCCTGCAATCCCACTTTTGGGCATTTACCCAAATGTTCCCAAACAAGACCATACTAAAGCTACCAGCACAACTATGTTTATTGCAGCATTATTTACCATAGCTATGATATGGAGCCAACCCAGATGCCCCTCAGTAGATGAATGGATTAAGAAAATATGGTATATATACACAATGGAGTGCTATGCCTCCATCAGAAAGAATGGTATTGCCCCATTTGTTAGGAAATGGAAAGACTTGGAAAAAATTTAGTGAAGTAAGCCAGGTCCAAAGAAACATAGGTCCCATGGTTTCCCTTATTTTCAATAACTACTATATGTCTGAGACAAGCAGAAATGGTCAGGTGAGTTGATATTGGGCAAAATGAACCCCAAGATAAGGACTCAGATGATTTTTCTTTCTTGTTATTGTTTCTAACATATTTATAAGATGTTTCTTTGTTGCTTTGTATGTCCACCCCCCCTCCCCAATGGTATAACCCCTGTTTTCACTGTATTTGATGTTGGTATAATTTGTGGAGGGGAAGGTGGACCCATTGCAACAATGAGATGTACAAGATGTTATGTTGAAAAATGAACTTTACAACTTTGACGGGAGTGGGGGACGGGGAGGTTGTGGAGAGGTGGGGTGGTGAGGGAGTTGGGGAGAGTGTGGGGGGGGGGAGATGGGAAGGGATGGTAAGGAGAAACAAAGGAGGAGGCCACAATGCTTGAAAAGAAATGTACTCATTATCCTGCCCATGTAATTGTAACCCCTCTGTACAGTATTTTCACACACACACACACAAAAAGTGATGGAAACAAATGAAAAAAAATTGCTAAATTACTTTCCAGAAGAGTTATACCACTGAATATCTTGTCAGATACAATGTGTAAGCACCCTACCTCAACTCCTTCACATAGAAGTGTGACATTATTTTTCAATTGATTATTTGGTAAATGACAGGTATTTTTTAATACTTTTTTATTGTAAAAATAGTGTACAGAACCCTGGTGCTGGTGGCTCACACCTGTAATCCTAGCTACTCAGGAGGCTGAGATCTGAGGATCACAGTTCAAAGCCAGCCCGGACAGGAAAGTCCATGAGAGTCTTATCTCCAATTAATCACTAGAAAACCTGAGGTGGTGCTATGGCTCAAGTGATGAAGCACTCGCTTTGAGCTGAAGAGTGCGGGGACAGTGCCCAAGCCCAGAGTTCAAGCCCCATGTCCGCCAAAAAAAAAAAAAAATAGTGTACAGAGAGGTGAGTAAGGTAATGAGTACATTTCCTATCAAGCATTGTTACCTCCTCCTTTGTTTTCCCCCTACCATCCCTTCCCTTTCCATCTCCCCAACTCCTCCCTCTCTCCCCCTCACAAGTTGTAAAGTTAGTTTTCAACATAGTGTCTTGTACATCTCATTGTTACAATGGGTCAACCTGTATCCCTATTTAAGCATTTAGTTTTATCCCTTCTCTCCTCAAATTAGAAAAGTGTATTTATAAGATGCTGGGCAATGGAATAAAATATAGTGAAAACAGGGGTTATACTGTGGGGGAGGAACATACCAAAGAAACAAAAAAAAAAATCAATGAAAGGTATTTCTAAGCATCTCTTTTCTTGGTTCAGTATTAGTTTGAAACTATTTTTCTCTTAGCTTTCTTTCTTTGCTTCTTTGCTCATTCTTGATTTGTGAAAACAGTTTTAGTAATTGACTGATGTGTGTATTGAAATGATTGTTGTCCTGTTTGCAGTGTCTTAATTTTTGTTAGGGCTTGGATCTTTTTTTGGGGGGGGGGGTACAGTTGTGGGGCCTGAACTCTGGGCCTGGGCGCTGTCCCTCAGCTCTTCAGCTCAAGGCT
Source organism: Dipodomys spectabilis (assembly GCF_019054845.1). NCBI lineage: Eukaryota > Metazoa > Chordata > Mammalia > Rodentia > Heteromyidae > Dipodomys > Dipodomys spectabilis. The sequence goes on along the minus strand of NW_024870686.1, from coordinate 6,143,756 downwards.
CGTGCTCTACCACTGAGCCACAGCACCACTTCGGGCTTTTTCCTTATGTGATGCTAAGGAATCGAACCAAGGAACTCATGCATGCAAGGCAAGTGCTCTACCACTGAGCCACCTTCCCAGACCAAGGCCTGGGACCTTAAATGTCCCTCTAAAGCCTATGGGCTTAATGCCTTGGCCTTAGCCTGTGGTATTTTGTTTTCAGCTTGTGGTGAAACCTGTAATGACATGGAAGGAAGTTAGGTTGAAGGGGATATTGGGACCATAGTCACTTCTCTCTCTTTTCATTCCTGGGCTGCCATGAAGATTGAGGTGCACAGCCTTGCTTCTCCTTGAGTTCCCTGCCATGATACACTGTTTTTCCCCCTCTGGTTTCAAGTAACATAAAGGTTCAAAAAAGGGAAATAAAGCGGGCTGCGGGTTGCTCACACCTGTAATCCTAGCTACTCAGGAGGCTGAGAATTGAGGATTATGGTTTCAAGTCAGCCCAGGCAGGTCAGTCCATAAGTCTTGTCCCCAGCAAACTTCTCAGAAAAGTCAGAAGTGGTGCTGTGGCTCAAGTGGTAAAAGTGCTAGCCTTGAGCACAAAGAGGGACAGAGCCCAGGCCCTGAGTTCAAGCCCCAGGCAAAAAAAAAAAGATGATTATTCATTAATATTCGGTTACATAATTTTGATTGAATGGCAAATAATGTGGTTGTATGACATTTGGAAAATGTCCTTACATATGGTTGTTATGTTCATTTGAACTTGTTATACAGAAATTGATGTGGCAGATAATTATATATATATATATATATATATATATATGTATGTATGTATGTATACATACACATTTACTTTTAGGAAAGTAAGATGTAGAGTGAGTCTGAGTAGATATACTGGCACTGGATTCTGTCATTCTACACATATGTACTCTATCTGTTATCTGCCAAGAATTAGCCTAGGTGCTGGTCAGAAGGAAGAGATGAAACACTGCAAACACAGAGAATGGATTTGTATTTTCTTTTAAAATATTTTTATCATTATCTTTAAGTAGGTGTACAAAGGATTTGCCATTTAGCCAAGCAGTTTATGAATGCAATGCATCTTGGTCAATGTCATCCCTGTCAACGTTCCCATCCATCCTTCCCTTGCCTACCCCTTTCGTCACTCTTCTTAATTTTGTAGATATAAATTGGATTCTTGTCTGCATTTTTCTCCTCCTCTTTTCATTTATCCACTCCTTTCTCCTTAACCCTATCCTATACTTTTTGACTACCTGCTTCCTGGTATTTTATTTTGCTGAACTTTGATTTTAGCTAAGGAATGACATTATTTGAGAGCTTTCTTAAATCTACTTTATTTCAGTTAATACCTTTTTATACAATACAAGTGTTTTCTGATGCAGAAAGAAACAATGAGAATTTGGGGAGGGGTTGTGTGTCGTAACAGGGCTGACTGATTTTTTTGAGGTACAGAAATCTGGTTAGATTAGAAAACCGGTGTTAATACAAGACCTTAAAAGGTCTTGATTGTATTGTTTTTTTTTTTTTTTTCTGATTTGACCTTAGTATCAAATTGAAGCAATTTTATGCTTTGAGAAAGGAGTGAATGAGAGAAAACTTTAAACACTCCATCCTCCCTCCCGGATCACCAGGACATGAACTACCAGCTATTGAACATTGGTAAGGTTTGCTTTGACTATAGCTTTCTTTTCAAAAATTCTTAATGAATTAGTAAAATTAGTAAAATTCCATTGTGTATATATCACATTTTAATTATTATCTTTAAATAGTTGTACAAAGGAGTTTATGAATATGATATAATCTTTTGTAAAGTAAGTTTTTTATTGTGAAAATACTGTACAGAGGGGTTACAGTTACATGAGCAAGGTAATGAGTACATTTCTTATTAAGCATTGTTGCCTCCTCCTTTGTTTTCCCCTTACCATCCCTTCCCTCCCACCTCCACAACTACACTCCCACCTTCCCCACCTGGTAAAGTTCGTATTACAATGGGTCAACCTGTATCTCTATTAAACATTTTGTTTTTCAAATACAGTGAAAACAGGGGTTATACGGTGGGGGAGGAACATACAAAGCAGCAAAAAAAAATCACATGGTACATTATAAATACATTAGACACAATTGCAAGAAAGAAACCACCCCTTGTGTCCCTATTTTGGGGTTCATTTTGCTTAACTTCTTCTTATCTGGTCATATATCCATAGCTTTTGTCCTTTTCTACTTGTCCCAGACATACACTAGTTATTGCAAATAAGGGAAATCATGGGATCTATGTTTCTTTGGGCCTGGCTTACTTCACTTAATATAATTTTTTTCCAAGTCTTTCCATTTCCTAACAAATGGGGCGATGTCATTTTTTCTGATGAAGACATAGAATTCCATTGTGTATGTATGTATGTATGTGTGTGTGTATATATACATATATATATGTATATCTTACAATTTATCTATTCATCTACTGAGGGGCATCTGGGATGGTTCTTAGCAATAGTAAATAATGCTGCAATAAATATAGTTGTGCTGGTAGCTTTAGTGTGGTCTTGTTTGTGATCATTTGGGTAAATGCCCAAAAGTGGGATTGCTGGGTCATAGGGGAGCTCTATGTGGAGTCTTTTGAGGAACCTACTTTCCAAAGTGGTTACAAGTTTACACTACCACCAACAATGCAGTAGGGTTCCCTTCTGTCCACATCCCCTCCAGCATCTGTTGTTATTAGAGTTCTTGATTATAGCCATTCTAACTGGGGTGAGGTGGAATCTCAATGTTGTTTTGATTTGTATTTCTTTTATGACTAGAGAGGTTGAGCATTTCTTCATGTGTCTATTGGTCATTCTTATTTCCTCTTAAAAGTTTCAATATAAATCCCATGGATTAGGAGAAGATCTTCACTAGCCATACAACAGATAAGGGTCTCATATCTAAAATATACTTGGAACTCAAAAAATTAAATCCCCCAACAACAAATTCTCAAAGAAATAACTGCCCAATAAATTAAGTGGGTAAAGACTTAAAGACAATATAATATTGAACAATGTCATCCCTTTTAGCATTCTTACCCATTCCTCTGTTACCTACCACTTCCCTTACTCTTCCTAATTTTGTAGGATGTATATGGGATCCTTGGCTGCATTCTTCCCTTCTTCTACTCTTTATTTGCCTACTCGTTTCTCCTCACCCCATCCCACCTCCTTTGAGTACCTGCTTCTTAGTGTTTTATTTTCTGAATTTGATTTAAATGATGCATGTTTCCCCTTATCTGTGTAAGCTAGAATTAGATTATCAACATATAAGTAAATGTGTTGGGTATTATGTAAGTACATACAAATGTATTAACTGAAATCCCATAGATTCAAGGGAAAATTCAAATAGTGTCATTCCTTACAAAGGTCAATTGCAGTGCGACTATAACTTTTTTGATGCTGTCCATTATTGGAACTTCGAATTCTCCATTGCCAAAAACTTCAATATAAGATTTGTGTTTCCTGAAAAAGAGAAACTTCCGATCTTGTTAACTAACACAGATTTCTTTGACAATATTGGTTTGTCAATAGATCCATTTATCTGATCTTCATTACTCTTTGGGGAGATTGTATTCTGAGAAATGATGGCAGAGAAGTGCAGATCCAAAGGCCTTGTCAGAAAGGAGCTGGACCTTATCTCTGCAACCTCAGCATTTTCTAGCTTTGGTAATTGTGATGTCCTAGATTTGCTTCCTTTTCCTTCTTCTAGTTATGTATGCTGGAGAGAAGAACGAAAGTGGCTGGTTCATTTCTATATAAATGTGATATAAATATATGTGATTCAGTGTGGACTAAGATGGGTGGTTTAGGGTCAACATGTAGTAAGGATGGTGGATGCTCCTGGGGTGGACAGTGTAGGAGTTCATAATCAAAGTGTAGAAAAGATGTTACAAAGTGAATTAATTGCACGAATTCTTGAAGGCATGATGAGGATTCTGTTCTACATCCCACATTCATTCTATGAGTCTGGTATGGTCCAAGGCTTAGATTATTATTCAGACAAGTCCAAATAATCATTGTCCGCCAGTTGCCAGTCTCCACCCCCCACCCCAAGTCAACAATGTTGTCCCAGGCAGTAGCTAGTTCAGGTTGCAACTCAATTGCACAGTGCTTGCAGACAACCAAATATTGAGATATGCAGTCCAAGATTTCTATGTGTACTTCCAGTTTGGGCATACAGAGTATTAAAGAGCATGCTCAGGGGTTGGGATTTAATGAGATTAAAAGCATTGCTTCATCCAGGACATTTCCAAGTTTAGGCCAACACTTTGTTTCCTACAGATGCATGATGATAAAGAATGCAATGATGTTCCACCAGTTTGGTGTCACTTACTGCCTTGATTTTGGAGAGCAATAGCAGCTTTATCTACCATTTTTTGGGTACCCTTTGTGCAAATGGCAACATTATGTTAAAAAAAACCCTCAACAACAACGACTCAGTATTATGAAAACAGGTTTGCCCTTTTTACCCTGGGGAAAATTTTTTTTTTAATCTCTCAGAGTTTTCTGGAGATCCAGGGGTCTCAGAGCACCACTTAGAGAACTGCTACTTAGAGGACAGGAGGAATATTATTATAGCACACTGGTCATTAAAAAATTATGTTGTATTATCTTTTAGCAGTTGTATAAAGGAGTCACCATTCAACAAATTAGTTTATGAATACAATGCATCGTGCTTGATGTCAACATATTTCACCATTCCTTTCCATCTCTCTCAATTGAACCCCTTCCCTCAATTTTCTTAATTTTGTAGGGTATGCATTGAATGTTATGACTGTATTCTCCCCACATTCCTTCATTTGTCTTGACACTCTTTTCTAACAAAGTACCAAGTAGACTGGCACTAGAAAAAAATAAAGAATTAGAATAAGTGAATATATAATCAGAGTACTGTCAAAGATAAATATTATCTAAAGTCTAAGACATCTTAAAGCCTAAGAATAAAACTAGATAAAGAATTGGAGAAAAAGGAACTTTAGCTTAATCTTATTATTTTACTTATGTTGGTTAAATTCACACTGTTAATGAAAGCCTTTATTTGTTTACTTATTTGGTGTGGGGCATTGAACCCCTGACCTTGTGTCTGCTAAGCACTTGCTCTACCACTAAACTACACATACTCTCTCCCTGCTCACCTCCCACCCCAAATAGCTTTTATGTAGTACTTAGTGGGGGAAATGCCAGAACCACAGGACATTTGTTGGAGGAAATTGTCAAATGTGTGGGGAGTATTAACTCTATTTAGAACAATAATTTATTTTAATGTATGTGATTGAATCAAGATTGTGAGAATGATCATTTATTGTTGCTTTTAAGAACAAAAGATCCTTGAAGTGACATTTACCCCATGAAAACAATCAAATTTCCCAAACACAAAGTTGGATATCCACATAAAGTTATCTCTACCTTCACTCTAAAAATAGAAGATATTTTTGGAGAAGTCTTATTTGAGAAATATTTTAGTTGAGAACACTCTAGCCTATTTTGCCTTTGCTTAATTATAAAGGGCAATTTTCTAATATTTTGTCAGTATAGCTTTGGAACATTTTCTGGTTTTTCCTACCCAAAACTACAATCTATGGTGGTTTCAATATCTCAGTAGGAGAGAAAATGATTTTAATGGCTTAATGATTTTAATCATAGACTGTTAAGTGAAAAGTTGCATGTCATTTTTCACTTTAAAATTACATATACAAGTAATGTGTTTCTCTATATATTATACCCCAAATGATAATGTGGACTATTATGGTTTGGCTCACATTTTGAAGGCTTAGTGACTAGCTGGTAGCATAATGGAGCTAACATCACTGAGGTCGTACTGTGTGGGATATGGAGATGGGAGCTTGTTAGAGAAAGTAGGTCTCTGGGGGAGTGATCTGAAGAGTATATTTTATCCCTGGCTCATGTCTCTCCTCTCTCTTATCTTTCTACTTTCTGTCTGACATGGTGTGCGCAGTCCTTTTCCATACACTCGTGACATTTTTGCCTTGCAACCAGTCTGTGAGCAGTGCATCTAGTTGGCCATGTCTAAAAACTCAACTCTTCCTTCTGTCGTTTACCTCAGGTATTTTGTCACATCAACCAGAAAGCTACCTGACATGGTGAGGAAGTGATGATACAGTAAGATTATAGGCAACTTGTATTTTTTAATCTTTTACTTATGTGGCATTTGCTTTTTTCAAACAAGTATGTATTCCTTTAAAATTCAGGAAATGTTACATACAGATAAAAAGTAAACATTGCATAGGAAATGTGGGGGATTGGGGAATTAGCTCAGTGGTCTTCCACTTTTCTGGCAAATGAAGGCTCTGAGTTTGGTCCTAAGCTCTAGGAAACAAAAGAAATTTGGAAGACTAGAAAGTATAGTTAGGAATTGAAAACATAAAAATAATTCAAGGAGCTGGTATCATACATTCATTAGTATTCCATTGATATATTTTCACATTAGCAAGTATTTATTATATAAGAATAGAAATAGCTGGGTGCTGGTGGCTCACACTTGTAATCCTAGGTCCTGAGGAGGTTAAGTAGACCGGTTCAAAGCCAGTCGGGCCAGGAAATTCCATGGGACTCTTATCTCCAACTAACCACCAGAAAACTAGAAGTGGAGCCTTGAGCCAAAACAAGCTCAGGGATAGTGCCCAGGCCATGAGTTCAAGCCCTATGACTGACTACTACTACTACTACTACTACTACTACTACTACTACTAGAGTAGAAATAATATTATGTTACCTTGGAATCATGATTCCAAGGATATATTCCACTCTGAAATTGTTTGTTGTCCTTATTATTGAATAAAAGTGGATAGTAAAAATTAAATCCCTGATAAATTTATTGAAAGGGAAACCCACTATAAATTTAGTTGTGTTGGGGGTCCCCACCCAACTGTCTATAAATAGACAGAAATGATTAGTTTCTTTTAGATTTTTGGACTAATGCCATCTTCATCAATATAGGGGGGAGGCCTGATGCTAGGTAGGATCCAGGTAGGGACCATATATACTCTAAAAGCTTTGATCTGTAGAGGAGTAAGAGGAGAAAGGGCCAATGGACATTTTTTGCTAAATCTTTTTCCATAGGAAAGTGGTTTGGCCTTCTCCCAAATTGAAGGAAAGTAACAGAATGGAACATTGGAATAATCTGGGTCCCGCCCTAGAGATTGCTCACTAGAGAAGCAGATTTTCGAAGGTTGTAGGCAAGAGACTCTTAATTTCATCTATGTTTGTGGTGATTATACATTCCAATTTCTTTGCAGTCCCAGTTAGCCCTATTTCCTGGGTCTAAATCTTCTTCAAACTCCCTTCTATACCCTCAAAAGTATCTTGTAAGATAAATTATTTGGTGTTCCTATTACAGTTCAACAATAGAAGAAAAGCTTTATCTTGGAAGTGGCAGAATTGATGAGTTGGCAAAGCAGTCCTTCCCAGCTATGCTGTCTTTTACTACCTTGCATTAAAGCATCCAGGAAAGAAATATGTTTGCAGCCAACCTTGTAGCAAGGGTTGGCAATACTATGCCATTTTGGCCAAGCAGTGTTTTCTTTGGAGGGAAGGGGGAGTTTTCAAATATGCTGACTTCACTTCCTGTTTGAATAAAGGCCTGATATCTGGAGGTGCAACACTCACCATGAAACTAACTGAAAGACCAGGGAAAGCCTCAGACACCCTGGTGTTAAAAGTATGGGCCTGATGCTCGTACACCTGACATTAGCAATGCTAGAAGACTTTAAAACTCTGTGTCTAAGTTTCTCTTAGACTTAAAGAGCTAAAACCAGACCCAGTTTATGCCATGGGTTATTTTCTTACTTCAGAGTACTCAGAGGATTGCTTTAAGCCTTGCCAACAACCCCTCTTCTGGAAGCATATTGTACCACCCTTGAGTGACTTTAAATCACTCATTTCACTATCTCCCATTCAGTATACCCAAGAGACAAACAGAAGTGAATAGAAAACAAGAGCAACTGGAGAAAAACAAATTCATCTTAAAAAATATGTTTTTATTATCTTTCAGTAGTTGGACAAAGAAGTCACCATTCAATAAATAAGTTTATGAATACAATGCATCTTGGTTTCATCATTCTCCCCTTTTTCCCCCAACCCAATCCTTCCCCTCAATTTTCTCAGCTTCATAGGCTATCCATTCAATATTATGACTACATTCTCCTCTTCTTTAGATAGTTCTTATTTTGGGAACACAACATCCGTTTGCTGAGAACTCTAAGGACTGCATATTTGTCAAGGGCTGTTCATTTTTCATCTTCTCCACTAATGTCTTTAGGGAGGGAAAAGATGAATCAGAGTGTCATGAGGATACATATGGAGCTGATGGCCACAGTTACTAATTAAGTCCTTTCCAAACACCAATTCAGATGTTTCAGTATAGGGCAAAAGAGACTACCCAATGATAGCTTTATTTTCTAGGGGTCAAAGGACCTCAAAATATCTTTCCTTAACAAGAATGCTATGAGAGGGGTAAGGTCCTCTCCAGTCCCACTATGGAGCTGGCTTCCTAGCTTCTTGATAATTACTACTTTAAGGAGATGGAAGTTTTATTGTAATACCACTGAGAAAACAGAATTCCAATCATAGCAAGCCCTGAAGCAATTTAAGTGTTGCAAACCAACCCCAAATAGAATTCACTTGAACCTTGCCAGAAATAGGAAATTCATTTTCTTGAAGCTTAAAGGGAGAGAAAAGTAATTTGGGAAACAGACAGTGCTTTGAAAGCTTCTCCTTCGCTTCCTGGAGTTCATATTTCCAGAGTCTATCAGTGGAACAATTAAAAATATATTGTTCTCTCTTTCCTCAAAATGTTCCCTTCCCTCATTTTCTACTCCCTCTTAATCCACATTGAGACTCTGACAAGGACTTACCAAGGCTTTTCCAGTGTCTAACTTGGCTATGATTTGTCAAAATCAAACCTTAATGATTCCAGAATTTGTAAGACCAAATACTAGCATCTTTTGTTCACAAGGCAGACAGCTGGATTCTAGATTTCATAGCAAAACAGAACTTGCATTTTAAAATCTGAAAACTGGAGAGACACTGGTAAATATGGCCTTATATTTTGGAAATAGAGATAAAACATTTTAATTAAGAGCCATGTATTCTTTCCCTTGGGAGAGGAAAACCAGTCATCAAATGGCCTACTTTTCTATGAAACTGATTTGATAAGATGACTTGCAAGTAACTAAAGTGTTTTCAAATCTGGTCCTAGAAGATGAAGCTCATCATTTAGCTCCAAGTTTCTCTTAACTTACCATCCACAAAGCTAACTCTTCAGGAAAAGAACTATCTAGGTTGGTTCGCTGACCTAACCAACATACTCCTATAAAAATTTGCTTCTCTTCTTGATTAAGATAGAATAAAACACAATTTTGAATGTTCTCTGAAGGTGGTATAATTACTCTGTATGTATTTGTGACTGCTAGCTGAAGGTTAAAAAGGGAATTTTACTTATTGATATGTGACCAAATGCCAGAATGGAGCAGGCTCATCTTGATGATAAAATCATGTCTGTCCTATACCAGATCAAATAGAGACAAGGAAGTAAATTATTCCAATTTTGCTTCAGAACAGGAGCTGAAGTAGAAACTAATTTGTTTGAATTGTATCTATCGTAACTGTTCTAGGCAGTTATCTGCTAAAGTACTTGCCTTTATATCTCTGTTCTTGCCTTCTGAATCCCTAAAGGAAATTAAGAATAGGAAGAAGACCGAATTGAGTTGCTTAGTGATGATAGAAGTTAAGATTCAGATGGTTGAAAGAGAAGGTCAGAAGTTTCAGAGAAGCAGGAATGCAACAGTGGCTGTAACACTTAAGGTTAGAAAACCCAACAGCTGACAGCACTCAGTGGGAGAGCCCAGCAGAGACTCATTCTACTGATAAGGAATGTGCTGGCAATCTTACACTGGACTTGTGGAGAAGGCAGAAGTGTAGACTGGCCAGACATAGGGGATTCTGTCATAAAATTGGGTGCCTGATAGCAGTGGAAGTGATAAAATTCTGAAATGTTAGAGCTTGCTTTAACCTTTAGAAGAAACGATTAAATGAATGAGAAACCAGAGGGAAAGCAGAGGTCTCAAACTGTGGATTGTTGCACAGTTTACTGAATGAGGTACGTTGTTTTTAGTGGAAAATTAGACTTAGACTTATTCACCTGTGTGGCATCAGGCTGGGCTCATCTCATTATATGCCCAGATTTTCCTAACTAATGTGACCAGAATAAATTCCCACTAACTTCCTGCTTAGAATAATTTCCGACTCTAGCTGTCACATTACCTCGATACTAGTTTCTAACTTTATAAGCAGCCATTTGATATTTTAAGATTATTCCAAAGACAAATTAGTAGAGTATAATAAATTGCCCTTCAAATGTGATTTCTGGAGCAATGAGGAGGAAGCAGGAGGTGGAGGAAAACATTACGAGGATCTTGAGTTCATCATGGACACACAGAGAGAAAGCAAAAGCTAACATGTTTTCTATCTCTCTCCTCCTACTTGAGTGCCCTCCACAATCTAGGCTTCTGCCCAGTGGATCAAAACTAGCATCTGGTATGAGTTAGTAGCTTGAAGATTAGAGAAAAAAAATGTGGCTCCAGCTTGTTTACAGAAATGGGAACAGTAAGTGATGGAGAATGCTCTTCCTCAAATCTTGAGTAAGCCCTCACATAGCACATGGATTTAAGACCACGTTCCAAAGGAGTTTACCTTGGATTTATTAATCTGGAAGCTCCTTCTCCCCTCACCTCTCTTCATCTCTAAGCATTTATTTTTGCTTTTGCTCAAGGCTAGTGTTCTACCTTATATACACATAGACAATCTACTCATATAATATTTTGTTTGATAATTGGGATAGTCCAGAATTTTCATTCTGGGGTTATTGAGTTCTTTTTTTTTTCTTTTGCCTGTTCTGGGACTTGAACTCATGTCCTGGGCACTGTCCGTGAGCCTTTTTGTGCTGAAGGCTGGCACTCCACTCCTTAAGCCATCGCACCACTTCTGGCCTTTTCTTTGTAGTTTATTGGAGGTAAGCGTCTCATGGGGACTTTCTTGCCCATATTGGATTTGAACCGCAATCCTCAGATCTCAGCTTCCTGAGTAGCTAGGATAACAGGCATGAGCCGCAGGTGCCTAGCTGGTTTACTGAGTTAAAGATACTTCTAAATAAAGGAAGAATTTGGGTAAAACATAGCCAAGTGTAGAAGAAAGGCATTGCTGGCTTATTGTTTGAGTGCAGGGGCAGTGCGCTCTCTCTCAGACAGGTGTGTGCATAGACTAGGTTCATGCTGTGAACCTTTTGTTGAGATTTATAAAAACCTCTGAAACTTTGGTCAGGCGGACTATGTTGCTTCTGGGGCCTGTTCTTGCTGACAGGCAGCATTTTTCTAATTGCAAATAGAAGACAGAAAATATTTTGTATTTAGGCTTTAAAAATAATTTTGTCTTAAGGCAAGCAAGGCAGTGAATCCATACCAACTACCTCTATTCCAACACTAGAGAGTATAAAGTCTGACCTTTATGCAAATATCTTTAAGGGAATTGCTATTTTCTCAGTTTTTGAACATCTGTGATGCAACATTCATCTTTCTTTGAGGGTTCCCCTCCCCAAGTATGGGAGCTTGAACTCAGGACCTTGGCTTGTTTTTCTCAAGGCTGGTACTTGACCACTTGAGCCATACCTCCACTTCTACCTATACGGTGTTTCTAAGACTCTTACACAAACTTTGGGGCTAAGCATCATGTCTTCATGGTAGGAAGGAATTATCTGGTAAATAGAAATTTCACAAATATCAGTGTTGAAAGATTTTGCTCACATAATGACAGTAAAGCCAGTATTAAGTCATACTTCTGACTCATTATAAAGCCCTTTCAATAATTCTGGTATAAATAGTAGTTGTATTTTGGGGTCATTTCCACTCTTAAATCCTTAAACACATGCATCTCTTCATCATTATGCTCCTATGAAGTGGAACTGGCCACTTTATTCTATAGATGAGGAGTTCATATTTCAGAGAAGTTAATAAAATCAATCAAGGTCACATCATAATAAGTGGCTGAGCTTAGATTTAAACTTAGATCTGACGTCAAAGGCTGCACACTTCTTTACAATAGAAAATGTTATTTCTTAAGTCACTAAGGTATAAATTTTATTACAAGTCTATGACTCATCATATCAATGACAAAAGTGATAGATTCTGTGAATTTGGCTTCTCTTCCCCCTGAAACATGGTCAGACTACATTTTTAAACCTTGGCAGCACTTTTTTATGGGCAGGTAAAAAGTATTCTGACAGACTATACGGAGAGAAATTATATGTATAATTTCAGGCTTGATTCATAAACATCTCCACACAATTCTCTATATTTTCTTCTGATTCCAAGGTATAAACATTCTGAGGGAAATCTTGGAAGCCATCCAAGTCCCATGTGGAAGATGGTATAGCCTCTTGTCTAGATGAGCTCAGAATGACAGCATGTCATAGAATTCTCTCTGGGCAACTCTCTGGAGTGACAGACTTTTCATAGTGAGTTTGGGAATTTATATGTTAGAGTAACATCAGTCCATTTTCTGTTACTGCAACAAAATGCTCAAGACCCAGTAACTTATCAAGTATAGAAGGTTATTTGGCTCATGTTTCTGGAGGTTGGAAAGTCCAAGGGTGTGACCTAGTATCTAGTAAGATGTTTTTGCTGTATTGTAACACTTTGGCGGGTACCGCATGGCAGATAAAACAAGCATATGAGTCTGGATCTCTCTTTTTCTTCTTATAAAGCCACTAATGCCATCATAAAGACCTCAGTTTTATTATTTCACCTAATCATGTGTGTGTGTGTGTGTGTGTGTGTGTGTGTGTGTTTTGGCACCAAGACTTGAACTCAGGGCTTTACATTTTCACTTGGCTGTATTGCTAAAGGCCGGTACCTTTACTTTCATTTGAGTCATAATCCAAACCCCACATTTTGCTGGTTAAGTGGAGATACTCTAGGTATTAGTCTCTTGAGTAGCTAGGATTATAGTGAACCACAGTGCCTGACCTTAATTACCTATGAAGGCCCCTTTCTCCAAATACCATTATAATGAATTTAGGGACTAAATTTTCAACATGTGAACATTTGGGGGTCACTGAAACCATAGCAAACAACAGTGTTGATTTTGAGGTGCTAATTCCTATATTGTTTAAATAGTGTGTGCTGTAGTCTTAAATATATGACACCGGCTTAGCAGTTGAGTGGTGAGAAACTGATGGTACAGGTAGAAAAACTGGAGTTGCTTATTTTTCAGTGATAATATTTTTAGTAAAACCATCAACTCAAAAAACCTTGAAATCAGTCTTACATTATTGAGCTTATAGCTCCAGGGTTGAAGACTGGAAAGCAGCATATTAGGGGTGTGTATTGGTTGTTACTCACTGTTACTAGCAAGATATTGCAAGAAAGAGATGAGCTAGGGGAAGAATTGGTTGATTTGGAAAGAGATAGAAAGAATGGACAAAGTACAGTGATCTAAGACATTAGAGGGCTGAAAAAAATTTACTCTGCTAGTGAAAGATAAGACAGAAATGTTTGGAGTGACTGAGATCCATTAAAATTCAGCCTTAAGTTAAAAAAATTCTTTGAATAACAGCTATCATTCATATATCAAAAACCTCACTAATGTGCTATACTAAATAGCGAAATTGACTATTAGCCCCGTGTTACCTTTAATGTTATGAAGAAGCACCAGAGCTATGAAATTTGAATTTTATGAATACATGTACTGAATCAGTTTCTTAGGCAGACTCCAGTCTAACTACAGCAAACCACAGTGGTGTCTGGGGATTGTCACAGTGAACATGGTTTGCCCTACTTGAAGAAAAAAATAACACAGGAGTTAATTACCCAATTATTAAGCACTCACTACAAGCACAATACCATGGGGTATGAGCTCTAAGAGGATTGAACACAGGTGTACAAAACTAGAAGTTATGCATCAAGAGATAAAGCCCAAAGTAAAGCATTAAAAACTGTTGGAACAGAAACAGAACATGTCACAGCATTCTAGAAGAGACTGAAATAACTGTTAGCTACAATGTTTATAGGAAGAAGTGGTGCTGTGGCTCAAAGTGGTAGAGCACTAACCTTGTCTGAAAACATCAGCGACAGTGCCCAGTCCCTGACAAAAGAAAAATCACAAAATGTTTCTGGCAGACTTCATGGCCCTGGAAAGCAGCTGGTTGAGGACTAGGAGGTACAGAGACAGAGGTGCGTGAGGAGATTGTGAAAGAAAGGTGAAAACTGAGCCCTGCGCTGGTGGCTCACGACTGTAATCCTAGCTACTCAGGAGGCTGAGATCTGAGGATCACAGTTCAAAGCCAGCCCGGGCAAGAAAGTCCGTGAAACTCTATCTCCAATAAACCCCCAGAAAACTGGAAGTGGTGATGTGGCTCAAGCGGTAGAGCGCTAGCCTTGAGCTGAAGAGCTGAGGGACAGTGCTCAAGCCCCAAGTTCAAGCCCCATGACTGACAAAACAAAACAAAAGGTGAAAACTGTCAGAATAAAAATGGAGTCACAGGTGTTAATCCTAAAAAATGTAAATAAAGTCAGGAGGCTATGCAGGAGGGATTCTTAGCTATGATTTATTAATAGTAACTGTCACAAAAGACTGTCACAACCACGAAATTGTATGGAGTCCATTGTAACCTTATACAGAGGAAAAATACTTCCCATAAGGACATCTGCCAGCAACTGTGTGCTCAACCTTGGACTGATGCCACTCTTGTTATTTATCATTGTGGTCAAAGATGATTGTTCTAAATAATCTGATTTAACTCTTCATTTTTTTTTTATTTAAAATTTTTTCCCTTGCCTCAACCTCTTTCAGTATGATAGCTATGGCATGTGTATTCCTACTGTAGTTCTCTTCTGTTTCCAAATAAATACCATTTTCTTTGGAGAGTCTCTCTCTCTCTCTCTCTTTCTCTCTCTCTCTCTGATTGTTTAATTTAGATTGACAGTTGGTAGGGGAGCGGAAGGGCAGTGTTAAAACATTGTCTTGGTATTTAGGTAAGTAATATTAGGTAAGTAAGCATGACTCTTAGGTATTTAGGTAAGTTAAGATTTACAAGTTAAGTCAAGTCAATCATTTGAGGACCTTGGAGTGACACTAGACCAAGAATATCAGCTAATGTGAGTAAACTTTCAAAAACTAGCAGCATCATATGTATATGGTATCAAGGTGTGTTATAAAGAATAACATAGAGAAGGAAATGGAGAAAGAAGTTAACTTTCAGATCATCTTAATATCATCAAAATAATCTTACAGGAAGATGGGAATAAAGGGAGAGAAACATTGTAGAAGAAATTGAGTGGAATCAGGGTATTTTCTGAATACCAGAAGCAATGGATAGGTTCAAGATTTAGAAAAAAAATGTAAGCCTTCATCTATTGGTATATCCATAATTGTGGAAATGGAAGAATGCATTGTATTTTTAAAGGATATTATAAATTCAAAAATCCTGAACTAAGCTGGGCACCAGTGGCTCACGCCTGTCATCCTAGCTACTCAGGAGGCTGAGATCTGAGGATTACGGTTCAAAGCCAGCCCAGGCAGGAAAGTCTGTGAGACTCTTATTCTCAATTAACCAACAGAAAACCAGAAGTGGCACTGTGACTCAAGAGGTAGAGCCTCACCTTGAGGTGAAGAGCTCAGGAACAGCACCTAGGCCCAGAATTCAAGTCCCACGACTGACAAAAAACAAAATCCTGAACCGGACATTCAACCTTTCCAGTCAAAATAAAGAATGAGATGTTTTAAATATTTATAACTTGTTGTATATAAAGATTCCAGGCATAGTGAGTGTCCTGGTCTAAAATTCACCAAGTTTAATACAGCTTAAGAATCAGACTACTTATTGGTCCCTGTGGGTTCTAGTGGCAGAGATAGAAAAATCATAGCATAGATTATGTCTTACTATTATCCTAAAGAAAAAGAATGTGCATAATTCGATGTTCTCCTCATTTTCCCGGTAAAAAGTTAGTCACCTGGTCTAATTGGAAAATGTGATCTGAAAACAGTAGCTTGCTTGGAAACTCTCCAATTCTGTGTTTAGTAATATCATTGTATTGATGTCTTGACATTGGCAAATGCTACAGACCAAGGCTCCTCTAACCCAAGGGCAAGTTATTAAATACTTGCCAGCTCTCTAATTTCTGTAGCTCCGCAGCCTCATGTTCCCTAGCTTCAAATTTATTATCAGAGATGTGGATGGGAGTAAAGATATTTTGGTGCCAGTAGGAGCTTCTGCTACAACAAGCAAGTGTAGTTTTCTAAGAACGCAAGGAAGGATGAATATTTTAAATATGTCAATGTAATAGGTTAAATTATTATCACATGACCTTCCAAAAATGCACAAAAATGTAACACACATGTACTGTACATTCAATTAGTAAATCTAGGACAAAGATTTGTGTGTGTGTCTGTGTGTGTGTGTGTGTGTGTGTGTGTGCGCGTGTGTGTGTGTGTGTAGTACTGTGAACTGAATTTAGGCCTTATTTTGCCTTTGAGCCACACCTTCGGTCCCTTTGCCCTGTTTCTGATAGTGTCTTGGACTGTTGACCCAGTTGATCTTTGACCATGCCTCTACCTTATAAGGGTCTGGGGTTAAAATTATGTACCACCAAGCTGCGTGCCTGTGGTTCATGCCTGTAATCCTAGCTACTCAGGAGGCTGAGATCTGAGAATCAAGGTTTGAAGCTAGCCTGGGCAAGAAAGTCTAAGAGACTCTTATCTCCATCTAACTACTCAGAAAACCAGAAGTAGTGTTGTGACTCAAAGTGGTAGGGTGTTAGCTTTGAGCAAAATTGCTCAGAGACAGAGCCCAGGCCCTGAGTTCAAACCACAGAACTGATCAAAAAATTTTTAAAAAGTACCACCATACCTGGCAGGACAAAATTCTTTATAGGGAGTTTATTTATGCATCAAAAACCAATAACAACCATACAAATTTTAAAGAGCTGTATAAAGGAGGTTTAGCCTAAAAAAGGGACATTCCATTTCTATTCACAGTCCATTCTACAATCAAACCGCGTGGCTAAATCTAACTGCAAGGAAGACTCATTGATGCTATTCTGCAGAGTGCCCAAAATGGAGAGAAGAACATGGATACAGGTAAACAGCTTGCCAACGCTGGCATTTCTCCTTTCCTTGTTTATTTCTCTCTATGGCACTTATCACCAGCCACCATACATACTCGCTTGTTTATACATTGGTACTCATTTGTTTATTGCATGTATTATCTATTGTATGTGGCATCCATAAGGGTGGATCCGTAAGGGTGAGTGTATAACTGCACTTGTAGTCTAGTAGCATACCTAGAATATGGTACCTATTCAGTTAATTATTGGTTGAATTAATCTTGAATGATTTTAGCAAATATATTCTCAAAAAGGAAATGTAAAACCCTATCCATCTACAAAAAGCTTCAAAGGTTTGTTCTCAGCTGAGCAAATGCCAGCATGAGGAAAAACACAGAGAAGAATAAGCAAGTCATTTTTTAAAATGAACAATGAATAAATAGTCTAGTATTCCAGATGGGTGTCTTACAGGCACTTGAAGAAGCAAGAAATCAGGAGTCAATCTGTAGCAATAGTCAATATCTGATCCATTGTAGGTAAAGCTCTCAGAAAGAATGATATTGTTAAGGAGAAGTCAAAGTACAAAAAGTTTCAGATAACTATGAAAATATGATTTTCAACTCTCTCTAAAAGGGTTTCTTTTTTATAAATTTGTTGTGAAGATGCTGTACAGAGGGGTTACAGTTATGCGAGCAAGGTAATGAGTATATTTCTTGTCCAGCATTGTTATCCCCTCCTGGTTTCTAACACCGTTTATTACATTGCTTTCCATTGCAGTATCCGTTTTTCTGTATCTTGGTCAGAAGCCATGAAAAACCATCCATTATCATACGTTCTATACAATGTCAGTGTAGAGATCAAAAACAATTATTTTGTTGGTCATGGGTCTTGAACTCAGGGCCTGGATGCTGTCCATGAGCTTTTGTGCTCAAGTCTAGTGCTTTACCACTTTGGTCCACAGTGCTACTTCCAGCTTTCTGGTGGTTAATTGGAGTCTCATGGACTTTCCTGTCTGGGCTTTGAACTGTGATCCTCAGCTCTCAGCCTCTTGAGTAGCTAGGATTACAGGCATGAGCCACTAGTGCCTGGCAGAATATATATTTTTTAATCATTAGAAAAAACCTGAATATGTTTGAGTGCCAGATTTAAGAGTTGTAATCCTGTCAGGATCTTGGTAAGATCCTGGAAATCTCAGTTTACTCATCTACAAGTAAGAGTCATCCTATCTTCCTTGAAGAAGAAACTCTGCTACTTAGCACTGTCTATCACGGCTTTTTTGGCTGTCACTGTGTCACTGCTACTGTGTTACCACTTATGTTCCTTGGAAGAGAAAGCATGTGGCAATGTTCTAGAGAGAGCTCTTTGCCCCTTGGGGTACTTGGAGGCAATAGGAATACAATAATACATCATAAAAGATGAGATTAATCCCTTCATAATAAACACCCACCTCTGTATTTAGTCAACACAGTTAGCAAGTCATTTCCTATCTGGGAGTTCCAGTGGTAAAATAAAAGGCTTTTATTATGATTCTAAGGTCTTTTGCAGCTTTAATTTTCAAGACTGTCTTTGCTGGATTACCTGCTCAATAGGTGTGAGAATCTGACTATTTTATTTGCCATTTTCCCTAAAACCTAGCAGCTAAAACACCCATAAATATTTGTTGTACATAGCTGCAGTAACAGCCATTTAATGAAAGCATACATGGACTGTGTTTTAATTTTTCTACTAAGTGGCTTTTTATGTTTGTTTTTTTGGTTTGTGTATTATTAGTTTGCTGATCAATTTTTATTATCAAAGGGAAGAATGTAACTGTGGAGAATATAACATCACAAAGCAGTCATGAGGGGAGAATGAATTAATCCATTGCCACTGAATCTTTGGCAAAAGTGCAAGATCAAGGTCAATAACAAGCGGGTAGTAATTTTCACATGATGCTTATGGGATTAACAGTGATGGTGTTTGCAAATGAGAATATATTTGTAAAAACTTCTAAGTGTAAAATTTGAACTGAAGCTCATTACACAACAGCCTGTGGTAAGCAGTGCGTGGTGGCAGCATCCATGTGTGGATAAAAGGTGAAGACTACAGGGACAAGTACAGGAAGTAGTGAAGAAAGAAGTGGTTAAAAGGAAGCTTGGGTGTGACATTTGGTAGAACCAACAGCATGCATGTGGCAGCAAAGGAATCAGAAGTCCTCTCCATAAGAGATCCCTCAACATCCTGAGCAATACATGATATGACTCTGGGATTCCAATAGCCACATAAGGCAATCTGTACAAGCTAGAATCTTCAGTCATTTTATTTGAATGTCTTTGAGTTGAAATATATTTTTTCTGTGTTTATAAACATATATCTAGGGAATGATCTTACAGATAAACAGAATAACAAGAGAAAAATAAGCAGATTATTCATGTATATAGTGCAATCATTGGAAAGAAACCCCAAAGGAAAGTAATTCAAATCTGTGGTTGGAAACTGGGTTATATGAGATCTTCAACCAAGAATGGTAGATTTTAGAGAAGTGACGGGGAGGCTTCTAAGAGGTTAATATATAGGCAAATAAGTTGTAGCTAAAGGCTCATGTGCAGGTTCTTCTGGTGTTGTCTCTGAGCTGACAAGATCTGCCTCCAGTCAAGTGAAAGGAATATTTGCCCTTGGGGTGGAAAACGGAAGTATAGAAATAGCCCTTCCTACAAAATGTCATGTCAAAACCAGCTTTACAATGTCGGTGTGGGGGGGGGGGGGGGAGAGGGGGGGTATGATTGGGTGGGGGGGAGGGGGGAGGCTGCGAAGGGAGGTGAAGGGTAAACAAAGGAGGAGGCTGCAATGCTTGGTAAGAAATGTATGCATTATCCTGCCCATGTAATTGTAACCCCTCTGTACGGTATGTTCTCAAATAAAATAAAATAAAATGTAAAAAAAAAAAAGAAAGAAATAGTCCTTCCTCTATGTATTACATTTAATTGCCCTTAGCTTGAAGAGAATAATGTCAAAGACATGTAATGTGGGGGTAATTCATTCTACTGTCTGTCCCTCAACAGCAATATAGTGCTTCCCCAGTGCTGGAGGACACACAAGACATATAAAACTGTGGTATTTATCCATGACAATCGATATAGCAAGCCTTCACTTATAGACAGCTACCATCATTTAAATACTAACATGGCAAGTCAGGCCGTACTGTGTCAGTTTAATGGTGAGACTATTGTAGTTTTAGAGTTGAAAAATTAGATGTATTATTTAAAAGAGCCAAGGGGATGCAGGGGAAAAGGAATCTTTATACACAGATGATGGGAGCATAAATTAGTCAAGTCACTATGGAAATGAATATGCAGGTTCTTCAAGAAATAAAAATGGAAACTACTGTATGCTTCTGTTGTATCTCCTGGGTATACACGCTAGAGGATTCAAAGTCAACATATGGTAGATGTACCTGCACACTCGTGCTCATTGTAACAGTTTATAAGAGCCAAGTAATGGAATCTGCTTAGGAGCTCATCTACGAAGGATAGGTCAACAAAATATAGTATATATAAACAATGGAGTATTACTTAGCCATAAAAGGGAATGAAATTATGTTGCTTGCGGGAAAATGAATGTAACCAGAGACCATCATGTTAAATGAAATAAGCCAGGGCAGAAAGACAGATACAGGTGTTTTCTCTCAGATGCAGAATCTAGGTTAAAAAAAATGCATGAAAGAAGGCAGTCAATTGGGAAGGGACGCCGGTAGAAGAAGAGGGACATAGGGGTATGACTATGATATATAACACACAAGTATGACAATTCCATAATGGAACCCACTATTCTGTAAAATTAATTTAAAACATCTCTTTTAAACTCTGGTTGTCAGGAAAGGCAGACACCTAAAGGATGCCAAAGGAGCACTTGTAGATATGATGTGGTTTAGTAAGAACACAGCTCTGGATTATTCCAATCCTGATGCTACCTCTCTATCCTGGGGCTTAGCAATAGCACAGATACTCCCACTACTAACAGAAGAGGAAAAGGAAGGGAGCAGCTATGAGCAGAGAGAGCTGTGGTTGATAACTGTCAGCAAGTGCTTTGTGGCAGGAAGCTGGGTTCTTGACTTCCTGCCTGTACTTCCCAACTTCTGGAGAGGAAAACAGCTCCTTTGAGCAGTGGCAGAGCAGGAAGGAGCCAGGTAATAAACATCATTACCTTCCTCTTCTGCCTTGTAATTTCTTGTTGCCTTTCATTGACCCAAGCTGCTATAGGACAAAGAAAATTAGTTTATGTGGTTCAGAGAAGCTGGACTGCTTGAGTGCACAGTTAGGTGGAAGCTGTGACAAATGGATTTGGATGGACATATCAAGACATATCAAGAGTAAGCACTGAGTAGCTACGTGGAAGTAAGTCACTTCCATGGATATTTGCTCTTACTGTGTAATTATAAAATCTTAGGATAACAATATCACAGTGGACAATGGCAGAAGTGACGGAAGTGGGGGAGGGAAGGGGTAGTGGGAGAACGACAAAGGAGGGGGTAATGATACTCAACAAGAAATGTACTCATTCTATTCGCCAAACAATGGAGCACCCAAATTTATCAAAGAAACACTACTTTCCCTCAAATCCCATATAGATCCAAAGACATTAATCGTTGGGGATTTTAACACACCACTCTCCCCACTAGATAGATCAACTCGGCAAAAACTCAACAGAGAAACCGCAGATCTAAACAGCTGCATAGATCAACTAGACTTAACAGACATTTACCGAACATTTCACCCAGCAGCATCAGAATACACGTTTTTCTCAGCAGCACATGGAACGTTTTCTAAAATAGACCACATTTTAGGCCACAAAGCAAACTTGTCTAAATTCAGAAACATTGAAGTTATACCTTGCATTCTCTCTGACCACAAGGGAATAAAGTTAGAACTCAACACCAAAAGCCACCAAAGAAAGTCCGGTATCACATGGAGGCTGAACAACACACTGCTGAATCATGAGTGGGTCATGGAAGAGATTAGAAAGGAAATTCAAATGTTCATGCTATTCAACAAAAATGAACACACAAAATACCAGCTCCTCTGGGACACAGCAAAGGCAGTACTCAGAGGCAAGTTTATAGCTCTGAGCTCCTATATCAACAAATTGGAGAGATCTGAAACTAACAATTTAATGACACATCTAAACCTCCTTGAAAAAGAGCAGCAAGATAAACCCCAATCCAGTAGACGGAAAGAAATAATCAAAATTAAATCAGAATTAAATGAATTAGAATCCAAAAAAACTATAGAAAGAATCAACAAAACAAAGAGTTGGTTCTTTGAAAAACTTAACAAAATTGACAGACCCTTAGCAAATCTTATCAGAAAAAGAAGAGAACACACCCAAATTAATAAACTCAGAGATGAGAATGGAAACATCACCACGGAAACAAGCAAGATTCAGAACATTATAAGGGAATACTTCTCAAAACTTTATGCTAATAAGTTTGAGAACTTGACAGAAATGGACCTCTTCCTAGCAAATATTGACATGCCAAAACTAAACCAAGATGAGGTAAACTATCTTAACAGGCCCATATCAAGCATTGAAATAGAAACAGCAATAAGAGACCTCCCAGCTAAGAAAAGTCCAGGACCAGATGGTTTTACAGCGGAATTTTACAAGGCCTTCAAAGCAGAGCTCACACCAATTCTCCTCCAACTCTTCAATGAAATTGAAAGAGAAAGCTCACTACCGAACACATTCTATGAAGCCATCATAACCCTCATCCCAAAACCAGGTAGGGACTCATCAAAGAAAGAGAACTATAGACCCATTTCTTTGATGAACATTGATGCGAAACTTCTCAACAAAATTTTGGCCAATCGACTTCAACAATTCATCCAAAAAATCATACACCACGATCAAACAGGATTCATTTCAGGGATGCAAAGCTGGTTCAATATACGCAAATCAATTAATATTATTCATCACATCAACAGGAGCAAGAATAAGAACCACATGGTTATCTCAATAGACGCAGAAAAAGCATTTGACAAGATCCAACACCCCTTTATGATGAAGGTTTTGGAAAAATTAGGAATCCATGGAACATTCCTCAATACAATAAAGGCTGTATATGACAAACCTACAGCCAGCATTATACTCAATGGTGAAAAACTAAAGCCATTTCCTCTTAACTCAGGAACAAGACAAGGATGCCCACTCTCTCCACTTCTCTTCAATCTAGTATTAGAATGCCTAGCTACAGCAATAAGACAAGATGCAGACATAAAGGGGATCCAAATAGGGAAAGAAGAAATAAAACTCTCCCTCTTTGCAGATGACATGATCTTGTATTTAAAGAATCCCATAGACTCCACTCCCAAATTACTCAAGCTGATTCAAAACTTTGGCAAAGTAGCAGGTTATAAAATTAACCCCCAAAAATCAATGGCTTTTCTGTATGCCAACAATGAGAAAAGTGTGGCTGAAATTAGGAAAGCAACTCCATTTGTAATAGCCTCACAAAAAATAAAATACCTAGGAATTAACTTAACTAAAGAAGTGAAGGACCTCTATGATGAAAACTTTAAAATCTTGAAAAAGGAAATCAACACAGAACTTAAAAAATGGCAAAACCTCCCATGCTCCTGGATTGGAAAGATTAACATCGTGAAAATGGCAATACTGCCCAAGGCTATCTACAAATTCAACGCAATACCTATCAAAATTCCACCCTCATTCTTCAAGGAAATAGAAGAGGCAATCCAAAAATTCATATGGAACAATAAAAGACCCCGAATAGCAAAAACGCTCCTCAACGGAAAGAATACTGCTGGAGGAATATCAATACCAAATTTCAAACTCTACTATAAAGCCATAGTAATCAAAACAGCTTGGTATTGGCATAAGAACAGACCTCAGGACCAATGGAATAGAATTGAAAACCCAGAAATGAACCTACAGACCTATAGCCATCTAATCTTCGATAAGGGAGCTAAAACAATAGAATGGAAGACAGACAGCCTCTTCAGTAAATGGTGCTGGCAAAACTGGTTAACTACATGTAGAAAACTAAAGCTAGATCCTTATATATCACCCTGCACCAGAATCAACTCCAAATGGATCAAAGACCTTGAACTCAAAGCAGACACTCTGAAAACATTACAGGATGGAATAGGAGAAACCCTGGGTCTCCTTGGCTCAGGCCGGAAACACAACAAATCAAAGAAAGGCTGGACAAATGGGATTGTATAAGGTTGCAGAGCTTCTGCAGGGCAAATGACATAGCTAGCAAGATCAATAGAAAGCCCACGGATTGGGAGAATATCTTTACTAGCCATACAACGGACAAGGGTCTCATATCTAAAATATACTTGGAACTCAAAAAATTAAACCACCCAACAACAAATCCTCAAAGAAACAACTGCCCAATAAGTAAGTGGGCGAAAGACTTAAAGAGAAGCTTCTCTGAAGAAGAAAGAAGGATGGCCAATAGACACATGAAGAAATGTTCAACATCCCTAGCCATAAAAGAAATGCAAATCAAAACAACATTGAGATATCACCTCACTCCAGTTAGAACAGCAAAAATCAAGAACTCTAACAACAACAGATGCTGGAGGGGATGTGGACAGAAAGGAACCTTACTTCATTGTTGGTGGGAATGTAAACTTGTTCAACCACTTTGGAAAGCAGTATGGAGGTTCCTCAAAAGACTCCACATAGAGCTCCCCAACGACCCAGCAATCCCACTTTTGGGCATTTACCCAAATGATCACAAACAAGGCCACACTAAAGCTACCAGCACAACTATGTTTATTGCAGCATTATTTACCATAGCTAAGACATGGAACCAACCCAGATGCCCCTCAGTAGATGAATGGATCAAGAAGATGTGGTATATATACACAATGGAATTCTATGCCTCCATCAGAAAGAATGACATTGCCCCATTTGTTAGGAAATGGAAAGGCTAGGAAAAAATTATATTAAGTGAAGTAAGCCAGGCCCAAAGAAACATAGGTCCCATGGTTTCCCTTATTTGCAATATCTAGTATAGGTATGAGTCAAGCGGAAAAAGTCAGATAATGTGATGTTAGGAAAACAAAACCTCAAATATGTATTTTAATGTTTTTGTTTCTTTCATGCATGTGTTTCTAATGCATTTATAAGATTATTTCTTTGTTGCTTTGTGTGTCCCTCCCCCACAGTGTAACCCCTGCTTTCACTATATTTGATGTCAGTATAACATGTGGAGGAGACGGGGACAAACAAGTCGTTTAAGGATTCAGGTGGACCTGTTGCAACAATGAGAAGTACAAAATGTCATGTCAAAACCAGCTTTACAATGTCGTTGGGGGGGGGGGGGAGGGGGGGGTATGATTGGGTGGGGAGGGAGGGGGGAGGCTGGGAAGGGAGGTGAAGGGTAAACAAAGGAGGAGGATGCAATGCTTGGTAAGAAATGTATGCATTATCCTGCCCATGTAATTGTAACCCCTCTGTACAGTATGTTCTCAAATAAAATAAAATAAAATTTAAAAAAAAAAAAAAAAAAAAAAAAAAAGAAATGTACTCATTATCTTACTCATGGACCTGTAACTCTTCTGTACAGCATCTCCCCCATGGTATAAGCCCTGCTTTCACTGTATTTGATGTTGGTATATTTTGTGGAGGGGAAGGGAAAAAACAAATCGTTTAAATAGGTATACAGGTGGACCCATTGCAACAATGAGATGTACAAGTCGTTATGTCAAAAAATGAACTTTACAACTTTTACTGGGGATGGGCGGGGGTGGAGGAGAGGGAGGGTGGAGGGGGTGGAGATGGGAAGGGATGGGAAGGGGAAACAAAGGAGGAGGCAACAATGCTTGATAAGAAATGTATTCATTACCTTGCTCATGTATTGTAACCCCTCTATGTGGTATTTTTACAATAAAAAATGTTATGGTAAAAAAAATCACAGTGGAGAAACACAAGAGATAAAATCAAGGATAGAAATTTTGATTCTTATTATATCTTACGTAGTTGTACAAAGATGTTTCGATTCAACATGTCAGTTTATGAGTCCAGTGCATGTTAACTTTAACCAAAGACTATCTTCAAGAGCTTCAAACTCTGAAAAGCATTGGTATCACTACTGTCTTAAACAGAATAGGTTTCGCAATGTTTAACTATGTTATGTAGTCCTTTGAGTTATTGTATATGAAAGCTTGCCTCTTATACCCTATGACATTCAGGGCATGATGATTCTCATTTTCTTCTAAAGTCAACTGTCCAGGGGGAAATAGCTTCTTTTGTCAATATACTTTGTGAAAAACAATGTGAAAAGCAACATTTTGAATATGTGAAACTGCCTGGAATTGCCAATTTCCTGGACGGTGCCACTTGATATGCCCTACAAGGGCTCCAGGTATTCTCCCTGTTACCATATTTGGTCTCTTTCTTGCTACAACGGTCCCTTCTGAGCCAGCAGGTGCACCTGAACCCAGGGTGATGTACTGCAAAGGAGGATGGAAGAGTCTGAGAGAGTGGAGAGCATACACGTGGCTTTGTGACATCTTTGCTAGTGCATGACTATTAAAATGTTAGGGACTTCTTGGTCAGTTTTAAGATACTTAATTTTTTAAAGTCATTTTATGTGGCATCAAATGTATCTGTAAATGTACTTTCTGAATTTTGACTATATATGAAATTAAATTTAGTTGAATCCTATTTAAATAGTTGGTTTTCATTTTTCCCCCTCTGCCCTAACATACCACTTTTCTTCCATTAACTATAATAAGTTATTTCAGCTCCATGTTTCTTGATCAAGGGGTGAATTTTATTCAGGATCCCATCAAGTAGGTGAGTAGGAAGAAGATATTATTTAAGTATATACTGTGCTATTTAACCTTCAAAATTTTCTCAAGAAAATTAGTCCTGCCAATAGACACAATTTCTTTGAAATTATTATTTAAAAACATATTCTTTTAAATTATTATTTCAATTGTTCAGTACATAGGGTACAATGTAATAATGTAATGTAAATGGACAGTATATAATAATCAAATTGAAGTAATTAACATTGCCATCTCACTTAAAGTTTTGGATTTACATGTGAAATCACACACATTTATGATCAACTGTGATATTTCAACACAGGTTCACAATATATGCTGATTAAGTTAGGACAATTAAATGTGTCCATCTGTTTATCATTATTTTGTGTTTGAACCCTTCAAACTTGTTTCTTCTAGTGATCTATAACCTACACAATAGTTTACTGTAAATTATCGTCAACCTATTGTTTTGAATTTGTTTTTTCCATACTTGTGTTGATGTCTGTGTTATCCAGGTATCCAAGTCCTGGTTGAACACACAAAGAACTGCTAGCAGCATTTCCAAGAGAAACCTGCATGCTCATGCTTTTGCTTCATTATTCACAGTAGGTGAGATAGGGAATCAATCTAGATGCCCATCAATAGATGAAAACCTGATAAATATCCACTATAAAAGATTATTCAGCCATGAAAAAGAATGAAATCCTATCATTAGGAGCAAAATTATGGAACTACAGGATATTAAGTGAAATAAATCAAGTACATAAATACCATAGGTTCTCATATGTGATGTTTTATAAAGTCAGGTGCAATGTAGCAGTGATTAGTAAAGGATAGGAAGAGTGGAGAGGAGGGGAGATACTGAATAGGCACACAAGCTGTTCTTAAATATTGCCCCAGGTGGTGAAATTAGCCATAAAGCCATAGACGAGAACAGGTTTAAAGTTATGGGAAAGTTTTTAGTGCTTCAGCCAGAGCTAGATGCTTGAATTTATCATTTCATAAATGTTTCCAGTTCATGTGATTGACCAAAGATATAAACCATTGCTCAAGGGGTAGGGGGAGGCTGGGAAGGGATGTGAAGGGTAAACAAAGGAGGAGGCTGCAATGCTTGGTAAGAAATATATGCATTATCCTGCCCATGTAATTGTAACCCCTCTGTACAGTAGGTTCACAAATACAATTAAATTTAAAAATAAAAATAAAAAAATAGATTGTAAAAAAATAAAAATATATGTTATAGGTAAAAAAATAAAATAAAATAAAACATTGCTCATTGGTAGGTCTGCCAGGGAAAAATGGCCCCTTCCCTCTGTTCTCTCTTGCATGCGGCCCTCCCTAGAAGTCCCTGCCCAGCACCTGTAAACAGGTAACTGGTACACCTGGGGCCAGTGGGAACCCTGTCCTCCCCTCCCCCCCCCCCCCCCCCCCCCCCCCCCCCCCCCCGCCAGGTTCTGAAATCACTTCCTCATTCTCTGAGATCACTTCCTCAACTGCCCCATCATGCCTCCCCCTTGCTCTCCCCTGTATAATCTCTCTGCCCCATAAATTCTCACTCTGCACATCTCCATCTGGTGCAGGCCCGAGCTCCTAATAAATCTGCTTCTCCCTTACACTCACAACATAAAGTTGCACGGTAAAGCAGTGAGAACAGCTGTCTCCAGATCTTGTTGACTTCAAAGAATGTATTGAAACTCTCTTGTAAAGGAGCATTCTGACTCAAAAAATATCTGTTGTTTGCAAACATTTGTAGCTAATCCAACTCTGCTTTCTTTCCTCAAAGAAAAAACATAAGAAATTACACAGTAAGAAATAGTTCGTGTGTTCAACTATTTTTTCCATAAGAACTCAGAAATATTAATTTAATATATTTATTTATGAAGTCATTGAACCCTCACAAGGTATCAAACATTCACAGTGCCAGCCTACTCAGGAACAGACTCATTCTACTGAATCAGACATCTGTGCCAGAAAAGAAAACAGCCCCTGACAAACTGATTAGCTTACCTGGTTCTTATGTTGCTGAGCTTTCTCTCTTATCTCCAGAGTTTGATGGATATGTCTTTAGATGCCCCTGGAAAGAATTTACGTGACCACATAGTCCCTTCTGCTCTAGTCTTTAGCAATGTTTGGAGAAAGAATAATTGATTTGAAGGTGCTAATTGTTCCTCTTTTCTAGATATCCATGTTTATAGATGAAAGTATCTTATTTGAGTGTTTTTTACTGTTATTATGGGTTTTATTTTTATCCAGATGTCTCTTGCTTTGGAATACTGCCCAAATCAGGGATTGTTCTAATCTTTGGACTAGGATTTTATTTGAATAAGTAACTGAAAACCATGAAAGGGAGAATTGTCTAAGGCTGGATTTCTTAGACTCACATCCAGATGAAGGAGATTCCTATGAAAATAGTATTAGGAGCATTCCCAGGGGAGCTGAAAGTGGGTTGAGAAATAGGATTGGGAAGAGAAGCTTTGTGTGAAAGTGATGTCAGGTCAAGTCCTGTGAAGCCAACTTTGGCTCATCCTTCAAGAGAATTCTGGAGAACAATGGAAGTCACATGTACTGTCAAGAGACTCAGAAAGGCTTGAGGCATCCAAACGTGGGTTTCGATGTTCAGCCAGCTGTTTCTATTCTAAATGATCAGGATTACTCTCTGTCACACTGAGGACCTTACCTGCACATGGAAAAGCCTCACGAGATTGACTTGGAGTGATGTCATTCAGCGACTCATGCACTCCATTTTGTACTTAATTTTCAACAGTATGAACCCGGTGCCATAAGAAATCAAAGGATCACTTAGAGCTGCCACAAGAAGTTGTCTCATTCTCAGACATGAATTGTGTATTGTGTAAATTAAAGAAGCTGAGCTAATCTTTTCCTTTAAGTGCTGCAGTACACTGTGGACCAGCTGTCCCACACTAAAGATATGGTGATATACCTTTGTAGCAGTCACTATGTTAAGTGCTAATGCCACTGAACCTTCATCACAAGCTATTGCAGAGGTAGTATGGTTAACTGTGGTGTCTCTTGTGGCACAGACTGTTAGTATCTTGTTCCCTTTTAACAAGTAAATTATCACTGTGCTCAAGTTCAAGTGTATAACCAAACTAGCAAACCCATCTTTAAAGATTTGTCTCCAGGGACTATGTCAGTTATAACTCCATCTGGAGAAAGAAACAGTTGGCATCGGAAATTTTACACAAAGAACAATTTATTATAATAACCCTCCACCTTCTATCTAAGTTTTCATTTTATATGAATTTGGTTATTTGTGTCATTCATGGTCTGAAATATTGCTCATGAAGTCATCCATGCTGAAACAACTTTGCAGAATGGGTATATATTGAAAAGGAAAGAAAGAATCACAGGGAGGTAAAACCAACTATATTGGAGTATGGGTACCAACAGAGAAGATGGATGAAGGTGAGTATGGTTGAAGTGTTTCATATGCACAAACAAGAACAGAACAGTGAAACCTGTTGAAAATGTTTAAAGAAGGGAGAGAAGGGATAAGGGAGAGATAGCAGTAGAGAATTTTAATGAGCTACATTATATATGCATGGTTGGAAATGTCTGAGTGAAGCATCTCCCCTTGTACAATTAATGTAGACTAGCAAAATTTGAAGAAATAAAATTCCAGAAATAAACATTTTATAAATTTTGAAGCATATTTTGAGGCATGTGGCAAAATACCTTGTCCAGAGAATTCACACTTGGTATATCCATCTTGCTTGTCAGATCAATTACAGAATATCAGTGTTTGTGTTCAAGTAACCCTTATTTTAGTTAGTGGGGGCCTCAAAAATATAAGAGTAGTATGATACTGGGAATTCAGCTATGCTGTCAAATGCATCCTTTAAACGAAAAAGTAGAAAATTCTTGACTGAATAAGGAAAGAATAATTGTATGTTGACTTAGCTAAGATCTACAGTAAGTTATTAATCACTTACTTTATCTAATTTATGCTAAATTTGATCATAGTTATGTAAGGATGAGGAAAATGTATATATACATATATATAAATATACATTTCTATCTATCTATAGATATCTATATCTATCTATCTATCTATCTACCTATCTATCTATAGAGAGAGAGAGCGAGAGAGCATATGTATGGTTTGGGTATATTTGTTACTTTGGGCATCCACTAGGGGTCTCAAGCTATCTCCTGCAGATAAGTGGGATCTATCATAAATGAGATTGCCTATAATAGCATATATAAGGAACAACTACACTCCTGAGACCTGAAGCAGAATACCCAAGGAAAGAAGAAAACTCATCCCTACCCTGACTCCCAAGTTGAGAGAGGGTGTGAGTGTGGTCAGTGGATGTCACAGAAATATTCCCAGATACATGTTGGCTGAAATGACTGGGAAGCTGCTCTCTGTGGTGCTGGCTCCTCTTTGGAGAGAAGCTATGCTGGTGATATTTGCTATGAAACCTGCCCTCTGCTTGGCCTGGGGGCACCATTCCCAGGGGAATGGCACCAGGGAAACTTGCACAAAAGCTGCTTATGGAGATAGTGTAATGAAAATTTGCCCTGTAGTTCTTCAGCGAGAGATGCCATTGAAATTTGCAGGTGGTGACCACCAGATTTGTCACCTTCCCCTGGCCACATCACAATACAGATGCAAGCCCAGAAAAACCTATTGGTTCCTTCCCTCTTTCCCTACTTCCTTTCTTCTTCCCTTTTATCCCTTTCCCTCCTCTTCCTTCCCTTCTCTGTCTTTTCTTGCTCTCCTCTAACCCCAAGCATTTCTTCAGAAGGCCCAGGGCATTTCTCATGAGTCTTGTCAGGACAATTTATCTTAGAAAACTGAATATATTGAAAACATCCGCTCAATAATGAAAAGTAGTGCTGGCTTGTAGTTCCCCTTCTACTATATTGGCAGATAGGATTAACAAAAACCAACATACTGATTTTTTAAATTAGGAGATTAGCTTGTGTTGGTTGCTTGTACTTCACATGCATTTAGTTTTTTTGAAGTTACATATAAAAAGTAGTTTTTCTACATTGAGACTTAGATAAATGAGAAGAACTTGGGGCTGGGAAGGTGTCTCAGTGGTAGAGTGCTTGCCTTGCATGCATGAGACTCTGGGTTCAATTCCTTAGCATCACATACGCAGAAAGAGCCGGAAGTGGGGCGGAGGCTCAAGTGGTAGAGTGCTAGTCGACAGCTGAAGAACTGAGGGACAGCGCCCAGGCCCAGAGTTTAAGCCCCATGACAGACAAAAAAAAAAAGAGAGAAGAACTTGAGATAGGAGACACCTTACCTTGTGCTGCCACAAAATGGCATCATGATCGCAAGCAAATAACACTTCCTCAGGATTTCAGAGTTCTCTTCCAAATAGAAATAACTGCCTCTCATTCACTTTATTTTACTAATCCTTCCAGTGAAGAGTTTTTCTGAATTTACTTTTTTCTGCTGGGGAGTGGGGGATGGTCATGGTCACAGGGCTTGAACTCAGGGCCTGGGTGCTATTCCAAAGCTCTTTGGCTCAAGGCTAGTGCTCTGCCACTTTGAGCCATAGCTTCACTTCTGTTTTTTAGTTGGTTATTTGGAGATAGACTTTCATGGACTTTCTTGCCCTGGCTGGCTTTGGACCTTGATCCTCAGATTTCAGCTTCTCCAGTAGCTAGAATTATTCTGTCCCTTCCCCAAATCAGATAAGCTTGTATACAAGACAAAGGGTACATAAATCAAAAACAGTGACAAAAGGAAATAAATGAAAAGAAAAAAAGAAAGAAAAGAGAAATAACTGCAAACAGTACAATACAAAAATCTCTTGTTTCAGGGCTGGGAAGGTGGCTCAGTGGTAGAGTGCTTGCCTTGCATGCATGAGGCCCTGGGTTCGATTCCTCAGCATCACATAAGCAAAAAGAAAAAAAGCTGGAAGTGGCGCTGTGGCTCAAGTGGTAGAGTGCTAGCCTTGAGCTGAAGAGCTGAGGGACAGCACCCAGGCCCAGAGTTCAGGCCCCACGACCGGACCCCCCCGCAAAAAATCTCTTGTTTCCATTTCTAGGAGTTCATTTCCATCATACTTTTAAAAATTTTTAACGTTTGTTTATTGTGAAAATACTGTACAGAGAGGTTACAATCACATGAGTAAGGCAATGAGTACATTTCTTATCAAACATTGTTGCCTCCTCCTTTGTTTCTCCCCTTTCGTCCCTTCCCTCCCATCTCCACAACTACATTCCCCCCTCCCCCTGCCCCCCTCACTCTGACTAAATTGTAACTTCGTTTATCGACATAGCGTCTTGTACATCTCATTGTTGCAATGAGTCCACCAGTATCCCTATTTAAAGAATTCGTTTTTTCCCTTCCCCTCCCCAAATTATACCAACATCAAATACAGGGGTTATACCATGGGGAAGGAACATACAAAGCAACAAAAAAAATCACTTGGTACCTTATAAATATGTTAGAAACAATAGCAAGAAAGAAAAAAACTATTTGTGTCCTTATCTTGGGGTTGATTTCACCTAACATCAACTTATCTGACCTTTTCTGCTTGTCTCAGATATATACTAGTTATTGCAAATAAGGGAAACCATGGGATCTATATTTCTTTGGGCCTGGCTTACTTCACTTAATATAATTTTTCCAAGTCTTTCCATTTCCTAACAAATGGGACAATGTCATTCTTTCTGATGGAGGCATAGAAGTCCATTGTGTATATATACCACATTTTCTTGACCCATTTATCTACTGAGGGGCATCTGGATTGGTTCCATATCTTAGCTGTGGTAAATAAAGCTTCAATAAACATAGTTGTGCTGGTAGCTTTAGTATGGTCTTGTTTGTGATCATTAGGGTAAATGTCCGAAAGTGGGATTGCTGGGTCATAGGGGAGCTTTCTGTAGAGTTTTCTGAGGAACCTCCGTACTGCTTTCCAGAGTGGTTGAACAAGTTTACACTCCCATAAACAATGCAGTAGGGTTCCCTTCTGGCCACATCCCCTCCAGCATCTGTTGTTATTAGAGTTCTTGATTATAGCCATTCTAACTGGGGTGAGGTGATATCTCAATGTTATTTTGATTAGCATTTCTTTTATGGCTAGAGGGGTTGATCATTTCTTCATGTGTCTATTGGCCATTCTTAGTTCCTCTTCAGAGAAGTTTCTCTTTAAGTCCTTAGCCCACTTATGTATCGGGCACTTGTTTCTTTGAGGATTTGTTGTTGAGGGATTTAATTTTTTGAGTTCCAAGTATATTTTAGATATGAGACCCTTGTCTGTTGTATGGCTAGTGAAGATCTTCTCCCAATCCGTGGACTTTCTATTAATCTTGCTAGCTATGTCCCTTGCCATGCAGAAGCTCTGCAGCTTCATGCAATCCCATTTGTCCAAACTTTCTTTGATTTGTTGTGTTTCTGGGTCTCTATTAAGAAAATTTCAACCTGTGCCAAGGAGACCTAGGGTTTCTCCTCTTCTGTCCTAATGTTTTCAGGGTGTCTCCTTTGACTCCGAGGTCTTTGATCCATTTGGAGTTGATTCTGGTGCAGGGTGATATATAAGGATCTAGCTTTAGTTTTCTACAAGTGATTAACCAGTTTTGCCAGCACCATTTACTGAAGAGGCTGTCTTTCTTCCATTCTATTTTTTTAGCTCCCTTATTAAAGATTAGGTGGATATAGGTCTGTGCGTTCACTTCTGGGTTTTCAATTCTATTCCATTGGTCCTGAGGTCTGTTCTTGTGCCAGTACCAAGCTGTTTTGATTACTATGGCTTTGTAGTAGAGTTTGAAATTTGGTATTGATATGCTTCCAGCACTGTTGTTTCTGTTAAGGATTGTTTATGCTATTCGGGGTCTTTTATTGCTCCACATGAATTTTTGGATTACCTCTTCTATTTCCTTGAAGAATGAGGTTGGAATATTGATAGGTATCACATTGGATTCGTAGATAGCTTTGGGAAGTATTGCCATTTTCACGATGATGATCCTTTGAATCTAGGAGCACGGGAGGTTTTTCCACTTTCTAAGTTCTGCTTTGATTTCTTTTTTCAGGTTTTTAAATTTTTCATCATAGAGATCCTTTACTTCTTTGGTTAAATTAATTCCTAGGTATTTTATTTATTTATTTATTTATTTTTCTTTTTGGGTCCGGTCGTGGGGCCTGAACTCTGGGCCTGGGCGCTGTCCCTCAGCTCTTCAGCTCAAGGCTAGCGCTCTACCACTTGAGCCACAGCACCACTTCCGGCTTTTTTCTTTTTGCTTATGTGGTGCTGAGGAATCGAACTCAGGGCCTCAGGCATGCAAGGCAAGCGCTCTACCACTGAGCCACCTTCCCAGCCCAGGTATTTTATTTTTTGTGGAGTTGCTTTCCTGATTTCAGCCACACTCTTCTCATTGTTGACATGATTTTTGAGGGTTAATTTTATAACCAAATAAGCATCATTTTATATTGTCATATGCACATAGCTCTTGAGCCATTGTGATCTGCTTAGAATATCCTCCTTTGCTCTCACTGTGTGAATGCTTAGAGTGCTGTTTAACTAATCATATTCAAGTGTAATTATTTGCCATTTAACATCCATTGGATTAACTTGTATATTTATAGACATATTCTAGTTATTAAAAATGAGGGAAACCAGGCAGTCTATGTTGCTTTGGGTCTGGCTTACTTCACTTAATATAATTTCTTCCATTTCCTTATGAATGGGGCAATGTCATTCTTTCTGATGGAAGCATGTATTTGCACTATATACATATGTATAATTTTCTTGATCCATTCATCTACTGAGGGACATTTGGGTTGGTTCCATATCTTAGCTATGGTAAATAATGCTGCAATGAACATGGTTGTGCTGGTGGCTTCAGTGTGGCCTGGTTTGTATTTGTTTTGGTATATGTCCAGGGGTGGAATTGCTGGGTCATAGGGGAGCTCTATGTTTAGACTTTCGTGGAACCTCCACACTGCTTTCCAGAGTAGTTGAACAAGTTTATATTCCCACCAACACTGTAGTAGCATTCCTGTTCCTTTTTGGCTACATCCCTGCCAGCATCTGTTATTGTTAATTTTCTTGATAATGCCTATTCTTACTGGGGTGAGGTGGAATCTCAATGTTGTTTTGATTTACATTTCTTTCATGGCCAAAGATGTTGAACATTTCTTCCTGTTTCTATTAGCCATTCTTATTTCTTCTTTGGAGCTGTTTCTCTTTAATTATTAATGGGGTGGTTTGGGAGGGATTTAATTTTTTGAGCTCTAAATATATTTTAGATATGAGGCCCTTATGTGATGTATAGCTAGTAAAATTTTTCTTCCATTCTGAGGGCTTTTTATTTATCTTGCTATGTCCTTTGCCATGCAGAAGTTCTTCAGTTTTTCAGTTCTTCTAGTCTTTCTTTGATATGTTGTGATTCTGGAGCTTAGGAAGTTTCTACCTGTGCCAAGAAGCCCTAGTGTTTCCCAATCCCTTCCTGTAATATTTACAGGGTATCTGGTCTTATATTGAGGTCTTTGATCCATTTTGTATTGATTCTGGTGTAGAATGATATATAAGGATCTAACTTCAGTTTTCTATACATGTATAGCCAATTCTGCCAGCACCATTTATTGAAGAGTTTGTCTTTCTTTCATCCTGTTTTTCTGACTATTTTATCAAAGATCAGGTAGCTATGGATTTGTAGGTTCATTTGTGGGTCTTTGATTCTATTGCATTGATTCTTGTGTGTACCAAGCTGTTTTTTATTACTATTGCTTTGTAATAGAGTTTGAAGTTTGGTATTGATATTCAACCATCACTGTTCTTCCTGCCAAGGAGTGTTTTTGCTATTCTGGGTGTTGTATTATTCCATATGCAGTTTTGGATTGCTTCCTTATCATTGAAGATTGGAATTTTGTTGAGTATTTCATTGAATTTGTAGATAGCTTTGGGCAATATTACCATTTTCACGACCTTAATCCTCCCAGTCCTGGAGCATGGGAGGTTTTTTTTCTACTTCCTTAAATCTGCTTTAATTTCCTTTTTCAGGCTTTTAAAGTTTTCATCATAAAGGTCCTTCACCTCTTTGATTAAGTCAATTCCTAGGCATTCTTTTCTTATTTCTTTTTTTTTAATTCCTAGGCATTTTTGAGACTATTACAAAAGGAATTACTTTCCTATTTCAGCCTCACTCTTTTCATTGTTTTCATACAGATAATCTGCTGATTTTTGTGGGTTAATTTTATACCCTGATACATTGCCAAAGTTTTGGATCAGCTCAAATAATGAGTGAGAGGAACCTATGGGGTCCTTTTTTTTTTTTTTTTTTCAGATTTCTTGGGTGTTTTATTTTTTTCTCCAGTGACTTCCATGGTTAGGGCTTGGGGGAATCTTTATAAATAACTGAATACCTTTTTTTTTTTTTTGCTGGTTCTAGTTTTTTTCTTTTTTCTTTTTTTTTTTTTTTTTTTAAATTTTATTTTATTTTATTTGAGAACATACTGTACAGAGGGGTTACAATTACATGGGCAGGATAATGCATACATTTCTTACCAAGCATTGCATCCTCCTCCTTTGTTTACCCTTCACCTCCCTTCCCA
This sequence comes from Dipodomys spectabilis, assembly GCF_019054845.1. Taxonomy (NCBI): domain Eukaryota; kingdom Metazoa; phylum Chordata; class Mammalia; order Rodentia; family Heteromyidae; genus Dipodomys; species Dipodomys spectabilis. Next base: position 6,106,300 of record NW_024870686.1, on the reverse strand, counting down.
GCCTCCCCCCTCCCTCCCACCCAATCATACCCCCCTCCCCCCCCCCCTCACCGACATTGTAAAGCTGGTTTTGACATGACATTTTGTACTTCTCATTGTTGCAACAGGTCCACCTGAATTCTTAAACGACTTGTTTGTCCCTGTCTCCTCCACATGTTATACTGACATCAAATATAGTGAAAGCAGGGGTTACACTGTGGGGGAGGGACATACAAAGCAACAAAGAAATAATCTTATAAATGCATTAGAAACACATGCATGAAAGAAACAAAAACATTAAAATACATATTTGAGGTTTTGTTTTCCTAACATCACATTATCTGACTTTTTCCGCTTGACTCATACCTATACTAGATATTGCAAATAAGGGAAACCATGGGACCTATGTTTCTTTGGGCCTGGCTTACTTCACTTAATATAATTTTTTCCAAGCCTTTCCATTTCCTAACAAATGGGGCAATGTCATTCTTTCTGATGGAGGCATAGAATTCCATTGTGTATATATACCACATCTTCTTGATCCATTCATCTACTGAGGGGCATCTGGGTTGGTTCCATGTCTTAGCTATGGTAAATAATGCTGCAATAAACATAGTTGTGCTGGTAGCTTTAGTGTGGCCTTGTTTGTGATCATTTGGGTAAATGCCCAAAAGTGGGATTGCTGGGTCGTTGGGGAGCTCTATGTGGAGTCTTTTGAGGAACCTCCATACTGCTTTCCAAAGTGGTTGAACAAGTTTACATTCCCACCAACAATGAAGTAAGGTTCCTTTCTGTCCACATCCCCTCCAGCATCTGTTGTTGTTAGAGTTCTTGATTTTTGCTGTTCTAACTGGAGTGAGGTGATATCTCAATGTTGTTTTGATTTGCATTTCTTTTATGGCTAGGGATGTTGAACATTTCTTCATGTGTCTATTGGCCATCCTTCTTTCTTCTTCAGAGAAGCTTCTCTTTAAGTCTTTCGCCCACTTACTTATTGGGCAGTTGTTTCTTTGAGGATTTGTTGTTGGGTGGTTTAATTTTTTGAGTTCCAAGTATATTTTAGATATGAGACCCTTGTCCGTTGTATGGCTAGTAAAGATCTTCTCCCAGTCCGTGGGCTTTCTATTGATCTTGCTAGCTATGTCATTTGCCCTGCAGAAGCTCTGCAACCTTATACAATCCCATTTGTCCAGCCTTTCTTTGATTTGTTGTGTTTCCGGGTCTCTATTCAGAAAATTTCGGCCTGAGCCAAGGAGACCCAGGGTTTCTCCTATTCCATCCTGTAATGTTTTCAGAGTGTCTGCTTTGAGTTCAAGGTCTTTGATCCATTTGGAGTTGATTCTGGTGCAGGGTGATATATAAGGATCTAGCTTTAGTTTTCTACATGTAGTTAACCAGTTTTGCCAGCACCATTTACTGAAGAGGCTGTCTGTCTTCCATTCTATTGTTTTAGCTCCCTTATCGAAGATTAGATGGCTATAGGTCTGTAGGTTCATTTCTGGGTTTTCAATTCTATTCCATTGGTCCTGAGGTCTGTTCTTATGCCAATACCAAGCTGTTTTGATTACTATGGCTTTATAGTAGAGTTTGAAATTTGGTATTGATATTCCTCCAGCAGTATTCTTTCCGTTGAGGAGCGTTTTTGCTGTTCGGGGTCTTTTATTGTTCCATATGAATTTTTGGATTGCCTCTTCTATTTCCTTGAAGAATGAGGGTGGAATTTTGATAGGTATTGCGTTGAATTTGTAGATAGCCTTGGGCAGTATTGCCATTTTCACGATGTTAATCTTTCCAATCCAGGAGCATGGGAGGTTTTGCCATTTTTTAAGTTCTGTGTTGATTTCCTTTTTCAAGATTTTAAAGTTTTCATCATAGAGGTCCTTCACTTCTTTAGTTAAGTTAATTCCTAGGTATTTTATTTTTTGTGAGGCTATTACAAATGGAGTTGCTTTCCTAATTTCAGCCACACTTTTCTCATTGTTGGCATACAGAAAAGCCATTGATTTTTGGGGGTTAATTTTATAACCTGCTACTTTGCCAAAGTTTTGAATCAGCTTGAGTAATTTGGGAGTGGAGTCTATGGGATTCTTTAAATACAAGATCATGTCATCTGCAAAGAGGGAGAGTTTTATTTCTTCTTTCCCTATTTGGATCCCCTTTATGTCTGCATCTTGTCTTATTGCTGTAGCTAGGCATTCTAATACTAGATTGAAAAGAAGTGGAGAGAGTGGGCATCCTTGTCTTGTTCCTGAGTTAAGAGGAAATGGCTTTAGTTTTTCACCATTGAGTATAATGCTGGCTGTAGGTTTGTCATATACAGCCTTTATTGTATTGAGGAATGTTCCATGGATTCCTAATTTTTCCAAAACCTTCATCATAAAGGGGTGTTGGATCTTGTCAAATGCTTTTTCTGCGTCTATTGAGATAACCATGTGGTTCTTATTCTTGCTCCTGTTGATGTGATGAATAATATTAATTGATTTGCGTATATTGAACCAGCTTTGCATCCCTGAAATGAATCCTGTTTGATCGTGGTGTATGATTTTTTGGATGAATTGTTGAAGTCGATTGGCCAAAATTTTGTTGAGAAGTTTCGCATCAATGTTCATCAAAGAAATGGGTCTATAGTTCTCTTTCTTTGATGAGTCCCTACCTGGTTTTGGGATGAGGGTTATGATGGCTTCATAGAATGTGTTCGGTAGTGAGCTTTCTCTTTCAATTTCATTGAAGAGTTGGAGGAGAATTGGTGTGAGCTCTGCTTTGAAGGCCTTGTAAAATTCCGCTGTAAAACCATCTGGTCCTGGACTTTTCTTAGCTGGGAGGTCTCTTATTGCTGTTTCTATTTCAATGCTTGATATGGGCCTGTTAAGATAGTTTACCTCATCTTGGTTTGTTTTGGCATGTCAATATTTGCTAGGAAGAGGTCCATTTCTGTCAAGTTCTCAAACTTATTAGCATAAAGTTTTGAGAAGTATTCCCTTATAATGTTCTGAATCTTGCTTGTTTCCCTGGTGATGTTTCCATTCTCATCTCTGAGTTTATTAATTTGGGTGTGTTCTCTTCTTTTTCTGATAAGATTTGCTAAGGGTCTGTCAATTTTGTTAATTTTTTCAAAGAACCAACTCTTTGTTTTGTTGATTCTTTCTATAGTTTTTTTGGATTCTAATTCATTTAATTCTGATTTAATTTTGATTATTTCTTTCCGTCTACTGGATTGGGGTTTATCTTGCTGCTCTTTTTCAAGGAGGTTTAGATGTGTCATTAAATTGTTAGTTTCAGATCTCTCCAATTTGTTGATGTAGGAGCTCAGAGCTATAAACTTGCCTCTGAGTACTGCCTTTGCTGTGTCCCAGAGGAGCTGGTATTTTGTGTGTTCATTTTTGTTGAATAGCATGAACATTTGAATTTCCTTTCTAATCTCTTCCATGACCCACTCATGATTCAGCAGTGTGTTGTTCAGCCTCCATGTGATACCGGACTTTCTTTGGTGGCTTTTGGTGTTGAGTTCTAACTTTATTCCCTTGTGGTCAGAGAGAATGCAAGGTATAACGTCAATGTTTCTGAATTTAGACAAGTTTGCTTTGTGGCCTAAAATGTGGTCTATTTTAGAAAACGTTCCATGTGCTGCTGAGAAAAACGTGTATTCTGATGCTGCTGGGTGAAATGTTCGGTAAATGTCTGTTAAGTCTAATTGATCTATGCAGCTGTTTAGATCTGCGGTTTCTCTGTTGAGTTTTTGCCGAGTTGATCTATCTAGTGGGGAGAGTGGTGTGTTAAAATCCCCAACGATTAATGTCTTTGGATCTATATGGGATTTGAGGGAAAGTAGTGTTTCTTTGATAAATTTGGGTGCTCCATTGTTTGGCGAATAGATATTTAGAATTGTAATATCCTCCTGAAGGAGAGATCCTTTAATTAGTATGTAGCGACCTTCTTTATCTCTTTTCATGAATTTTAATTTGAAGTCTATTTTATCTGATATTAGGATTGCAACTCCCGCCTGTTTATGGGGGCCGTTTGCTTGGTAGATTTTGTTCCAGCCTTTAACATTGAAAATGTGTTTGTTTTTATGGGCAAGATGTGACTCCTGCAGGCAGCAGATAGAAGGGTCTTGTTTTTTAATCCAACTAGACAGTCTATGTCGCTTAATTGGAGAGTTCAGTCCGTTAACATTAAGAGATAGGACTGAGAGGTATTTGGGAGTTCCTGCCATGTTATCTACCTTCTTGGGGGCTGCGAAAACTGGGTTCTTCCTATGGTTCTTGGATTCTCAGTTTGGGTGCAGTTTCTTGGCCTTTATTGAGGTCTTGTTGGTTTTCTATGTGTAGGACATCTTTAAGAATCTTTTGTAGGGCTGGTTTGGTGGAGATGTATTGTTTCAATTTTTCTTTGCTATGGAAGGTTTTTATTTGGCCTTCAGTTATGAAGGAGAGTTTAGCTGGGTACAGTATTCTTGGTTGATAGTTGTTTGTTTTTAGGGCATGGCATACATCATTCCAGGCTCTTCTTGCTTTGATTGTCTCTGCTGAGAAATCTGAGGTGATTCTAATTGGTTTCCCTTTATAAGTGATTACCCTTTTCTCCCTGACAGCTTTAAGGATCTTTTCCTTGTTCTGAGTTGATCCTGTGTGGATTATAATGTGACGGTGGGATGTCCTATTCTGGTCTGGTCTATTTGGGGTTCTAAAGGCTTCTTGTATCTGGACAGGCCTATCTTTTTGCATGTTTGGGAAGTTCTCTGCTAGGATCCTGTTAAACAGATTTCCTAGACCATTAACTTCTGTTTCTAGGTGTTCCTCTACACCCATTATCCTTAGATTAGGCCTTCTGATGGTGTCTTCCAGGTGTTGGATAGATCTATCATATTTCTTGGACTTGTCTTGGATGGTTGTATGTTCTTTCTCTATAATATCTAGGCTGTCTTCAATCCCTGAGATTCGATCTTCTGCATGGTCTAACCTGCTGTCAAGACTCTCTACTTTGTTTTTTATCTCTTTTCCTTCTAGTTGGTCAGCTTTGATGGCTTCAAGTTCTTTGTTGAAGCTCTGTTTTAGGTCTTGTATGAATTTCTTTACTTCCTTAATTTGGTGTTCAGTGTTTGTCCTCAAATCACTTAGTTGATTGGTTATGGTTTCTTTGGGCTCCCATTCCTTCTGTTGGGTTCCATTCAGCATTCCCTTTGTGGTCTCCCTGACTTCCTTCAGCTCTTTGTTAATGGATTCCATGAGTGCCTTTAGTGATCTTTGTGTGTTCTCTACCTGGTCTCTCAATTCCTGTATTACTCTTTGATTAGCTTCCTCCCGTTCATGGGATTCCTGCAGATCTCTTTGAGTGTTCTCAGCCTGCTCACGCCATTCCTCCCTTTCTCTTTGAGTATTCTCAAGTTGTTCACGCAAATCCTGTATCAGTTTTTGAGTAGCTTACTCACGCTTATGATATTCCTGTATAAACTTCTGGGATGCCTCCTCTCTCTCCCTATCACGCTCATACAGAGTCCTTTGTACGTTGTCAAACTTTTCATTTATCATGTTTGCCACCAGTGTTTGTAGAGCTGTTTGGGAACTCTCCTCTGGATTATTCATTATCTGTTCTAACCCCTGATTATCAGGATTGGGAATTGAGATACCCGAATTTGCCATTTTTCTTGTGTTTTTCCGGCTTACTCTGCCCATTTGAGATGAAGATAGTACCAGTTTTGTGCTAGAACACTATCTTAAGGCAACCATCAACCAAAGTTTGCATTTGTACAGTCAATAGTGTACAGATACAATCTAGTTCAACAGATACATCTATTCGACATCAAACAACTATATGTTAAAGAACTTCGAACCGCAGAGAAGAATTTGGAAAGCCAGAAATTATTAGGGTTAGGAAGAGATGTGGGTAAAAAATAGGAATAGATTGGTGTGGGGAGGCACAGGGAGAGTTAACTATGTCCTAATCACAATGCAGGAAATAGGTTGGGTAGGATCTAAGTAGAGAGAGAGAGAAAAAGAAGAAAGGGAAAGAGGAATGAAAAGAGACCAGAAAAAAAATAGAAACGTAAAAATTAATGTTATTTTAGAGATTAAAAGACCATCTATTTATAGAGGAATATGAATATGTTGAGAGAAAGGGAGGGACATAGAGGAGATGAGAAAAACTTTAAAAAAATGCTTAAAATATTGTATAGGTATAAAGTACTGCTATTAGTGAATTTAAGTCTCAGAGGTTTTGAATTGAGTAATAAGTTTGTGGATTAAGTGTGTACACAATGGGGGATAGGGTCTACTGGTTAACTACGGGTTTATCTGAGGATGTGCAGGACAAGAGTTAAGTCACATAAAGATGAACAAAGAGGAAAAGATGGAAAGGATAGGAAAGTGAGAAGAAAAGATCAGAAGTTCAGTAGAGCTAGAAAAAAAAACAAAAAGATAATTAAGAATGAAAGAAAAAGAGAAAGAAGACAAGAAAAGAAAAGAAAACACACATTCACGTATTCCTAAAATAAAAATTATAAGAGGAGAAAAAAAAAAAAGTTAATGGAAAACAATTATTTTTTCAGAAGAGGCAAAAATTAAAGATTAATAAAAGTTTTAGAAAAGCAAAAAAATTTTTTTATATATATATAAGGTAACAAAAAACGAAAAAAAACAAAACAAGAAAAAGAAAAAAAGAAAAGAAGAAGAAGAAAAAAAAAGTTCTTTGATTTTTTTTTTTTTTTTTTTTTGGGAGGGGTGGGAAGAGTCCTGTATCTCCCTTTTGTCTGTAACCAGAGTCTGGTTGGAGTCTCTGGTCAGCTTGAGGTCCTGTGGCTTGATTGGTTTCTTAAGTCAGTTTGTTGGAACAGGCAGGAAAATGCTCTGCTTTACCCAAGATTTTGAGATCCCCCTCCCAGGTTAGTTTACTGGGAGGGTGATCTGCTTTGAGAATCACAAAAGAGGGGGATGCAGTGATGAGGCTAGGTTCTGGGTAGAGTTGAGGCCTTTCAACGAACAGTAGCTTTTCCCTGGGGCTATTTTGTGAAAAAAAACTCACAGCACCCAGCCTGGAGCCATTCTCAGGGTTTCTGTTTTTCAATTGATTGTGGTGGCTGCTAGAGGGAGGGGCAGCCTCTGGCTCTGGCCACCCAGCGAGGAGAGCCACTCCAGTGGCTGGTGCCTGAGCTGGGCGACCCCTCCCTGGATGGAACTGAGTCTGTGAGGTCACCTCGCCGCCAAGTTCCTGTGACCTGCCAAATGACTAGCTCTATTCCAAGGCCTGAGCTGGAGCTAGCCGCTCCTCCGAGCTTTGTCAGTATCCAAGATGGAGATCACCGGTGCTGGGGGGGGAGGGGTGGCCTTCCCTCCTCTGCTCCCAGAGGAGTGAGGAAGTGGGGCTTCTACTCACGCGGAGTCTTGGATCTCGGGTCGTCTCTGGTCTGCAAAGTGCAGGATGAAGTTGTCCGCTCCTTGTCGGTTCTTGCTGGTGTTGAGTAGAATCCGCTCGTCTGCTGCGTCTGGCTCCTTCGTCCCGGACTGCGTCTCAGGTATGCCTCCGCGGCGGTGGTCGCCGCTGCGACCCTGCCGCCGCAGCGGCAGCTGCTCAGATGTGTCTGCTTGGCTTCCCCTCTCTTGACTAACTCTCTGTCCTGTGATGGCACACTTGGTGTGATTCTCTGGCTTGGGACTGTTCACTGGAACTCTGAAACTGTTTTCTATGCAAGAGCTTGTTCAGATTCCAGCTTCTCCTCCGCCATCTTCCCGGAACTCTCTCCCTATGGGGTTCTTTAGATATAGGACCATGTCAACTGCAAAGAGGGAGGGTTTTCCTTCTTTCCTAACTTGGATCCCCTTTATGTTTGCATTGCCTTATTGCTCTAGCTAGGAATTCCAGTACTATATTGAGGAGGAGTGGAGAGAGTGGGCATCCTTTTCTTGTTCCTGATTGTAGAGGAAATGGTTTAACCTTTTCACCATTGAATATAATGCTGGCTGTAAGTTTGCCATATACAGACTTTTTAATATTGAGGAATGTTCCATGGATTCTTAGTTTCTCCAGAGCCTTTTTTGTAAAGGGGTGTTGGATCTTCTCAAATGCTTTTTCTACATCTTTTTTCTACATCTATTAAGATGATTATGTGGTTCTGGTCCTTGCTCCGGCTGATGTGATGAATTACATTAATTGAACCAGCTTTGCATCCATTGGAATTAATCTTGTTTCATCATAGTATATGGTTTGTTTGGTTAGTTGTTGAAGTCAGTTTGCCAGAATATTATGAGAAGTTTTGCATCGATGTTCAGCAAACAGATGGGTCTATAGTTCTCTTTCTTTGATGAGTTCCTGTTTAGTTTGGGGATGAGGTTTATGGTGACTTCATAGAATGAGTTTTGTAGTAATCTTTTACTTTCAATTTCATTGAAGAGTTTGAGGAGTATTGGAGTGAATTCTCCTTTGAAAGCTGTGAAACTCTCTGGTCCTGGGCTTTTCTTGGATAGGAGGTCTTTAACTGCCATCAATTTTATTACTTGTTCTGAGTGTTTTTGTTGGTTTAAATCTTCTTGGTTTAGTTTGGGCATATCAATATTTGCTATGATTTCTTCCATTTCTTCCAGATTCTCCAATTTGTTAGCAAAAAGGTTTGCAAATATTCCCTTTAAAGTTCTAGATCTTGCTTGTATCTGTTATGTTGTTCCTATTCTCATCTCAAATTTTATTTATTTGTGTTCTCTCATGTGTTCTCTCCTTTTTTGTCATATTTGCTAAGGGTCTTTCAATTTTGTTAATTTTTTGTTGATTATATTGGTGTTTTGGTCTCTAACTCATTTATTTCTGATTTAATTTTGATCATTTGTTTGATCACTGGTTTGGGTTTGGCTTGTTCCTCTTCTTCAAGGAGCTTAAAGTGCATTATTAAATGGTTGGTTTGAGATTTCTCCAATTTGTTGATGTAGGCACTCAGAGCTATAAATTTCTCTCCGAGTACTGTCTTTACTGTGAACCAGAGGACCTGGTATTTTGTGTGTTCATTATTGTTATTTTTCATAAACATTTGAATTCCATTCTGATTTCTTCAATGATCCACTGATCATTCAATGATGTGCTTTTGAGTTAGAGAATTTTCTATGGTGGCTTTTGTTCCTAATTTTATTCCTTTGTGGTTTGACAGAATGCAGGGAATAATTTTAATAATTCTGAATTTGCACAGATTTGTTTTGTGGCCTAAAATATGATCTATTTTGGAAAATATTCCATGTGCTGCTGAGAAGAATATATATTCTGATGCTGCTAGGTGAAATACTTTGTATATGTCCATTAAGCCCAGTTGGTTGATGCAGTTATTTAGTTCTGAGATTTCTCTGTTGAGTTTTTATTGGGTCGATCAATCCAGAGGCGATAGTGATGTGATACATTCACCAACAATTAATGAGTTTGGATCTATGTGTGGTTTTAGGTTAAGTAGTATTTGTTTCATGAAGTTGAGTGGTCTGGCATTTGGTGTATAGATATTTAGAATTGTTATATCCTCTTGTAGGAGAGATTTCTTTATTTGGTATGTATGTTCTTCTTTTTCACTAATTTTAATTTGAAGTCTATTTTATCTGAAATTAGTATTGCAACTCTGGCCTGTTTATGGGAGTCGCTTGCTTGATAGATTTTATTCTAGCCTTTTACTTTAAGAATATGTTTGGTTTTGTGGGTAAGGTGTGACTATTGAAGACAGCAGATGAATGGATATTGCTTTTTGATCTAACTAGTCAGTCTTTGCCATTTCATTGGAGAGTTAAGTCCATTAGTTTTGAGTGTTGTAGGACTGAGAAGTATTTGGTAATTCCTGCCATATTGTCCACCTTTTTAAGGCCTTCTCTCATCAATTCTTGTTTGTCAAGTTCTCTGACAAGGTGCCGTTTCTAGCCAATATCCTGTTCTTGTTGGTTTTCTATATGTAGCATGTCTTTAAGTATCTTCTGTAATGCTGGTTTGGTGGAAATAAATTGTTTCAATTTTTCTTGTTGTGGAGGGGTTTGCTGGGTACACTATTCTTGGTTGGGATCCATACTGCTTACATATAAAGGGTTGGATTCAGAAGCCTTCTTGCTATGGGGGTATGGCCGTTACCTAGATTCCCCTACTCAGGCCCGTTTGAACCATACTTATAACCTAAAGTGAACAGATGAATTATCTAATCAGTTTGTTTTGATGGCCAGAATAAGGTTCTAGTTACAAACTCAGAGTCTTTGCAGGCCTACTCCTAGCTTAGTCTAGGCTGCAGTTGGAGGAGGGAGGGGCTTTGCCTGCTAAAACCAGAAAGAAGTGAGCTGTCATCTATTACCTAGAATCTCTGCAGCACACTCAGCATATCTGCAGTCAATTCCAAGATGCTTGGCTAGTGGCACGTGTAGCTGCAATATATGTGGAATGCTGAACTTGTCCTTGCTCCATAATCAGGGGCAGGGCTGCCCCCTCCCCCACCCCATGGATCTTTTGTTTTCTGCTGGAGAGGGGAGGTGCAAGGATGTCAGATCCCTTTGCCCTCTTCAAACATGGCACCACTTCTCTGGCAAGTGTCTCCAGGTGTCTCTCTGGCCAGGTGCTCTGGCAGGCTCTTTGCCACTTTCCCAAATGGCATTTTTCTCAGGTAGCGTGAGGGTTTTCTTCCAAATGCTATTCTCTGGGAGGGAGGGGGATATCTCTTGTGGGGTACTCACACTTTCCCTTGGTGTTTCAGACCAGCTGTGATGTGAGGAGTTGTGGAGTTGTGCCCGTCTGTGGAAGGCTAGGATGTGGGCTTCTGCTCCTGGTCTTTAAATTCACACTGAAGGAGAGTGGAAAGCCTGCAGGGCTGAGTTGCAGCTGCTGCCCCCACTGCCGCTTCTGCCTCAGCTCCCTGTGCTACCTCCACAGCTGCCAGTGGGCGCTTAATCCTGTCTTCTTATGCAGACGGTTTATAATTTCCTTCTTTGGTATAAATCTCTGTATTTATAGCTTACTTGGTATGACTCTCTAAACGTGGATAGTTTGATGGGACACTGAATCGCTGCTTCTTCAGAGAGACCTCAGTTGGTTCCCTGTTAACTTACACCATCTTCTCTGAACCCCTAAGACTACATTTCTTAATAACCATCACAACCCTAGGATGACAATTGACTTGTATATTTTGATCTGTTTGGGACTGAGAGGATGACTGTAAGGGATTCAGGTAAGAGCTGATAATTTGTATTCCTAAAGAATGTTGCCCATAAATTGACAACCATTAAAATTAACCTGAAAAGTTAATTGCTGTGTGTGACACGGATGCTTTTGGCATTGTGCAGTTATGTTCTTGACCAGATGAGGTCTTCCTCTTATTAGTTTATGAGTCACAGAGCAAGCATGGATGGTACATTATGAATGCTAAATCAGGATCAAGGAGATGGAGTTGCTTCTGGCCTTGGAAAAATACCTACCTTTTTGGTACATTATTTTTGTTGTTTCTTGTGAACAGAAGCATCCTTTATTGCTGATCAGAGTACAACCAGTCTCTAAAATACTTGCATCCTGGGTTTGCTATGACCTGCTCCCTTTTATCTTTGATCTTGTGACTTCTAGAGTTTGACAGTATGTTGGATCTCCATTAGTTCTTTCTTCCTACCCTTTTCCCTCCCTTCTCCTCCCCTCTTCCCTCTCTCTCCCTTCCCCTTTTCCTTTCCTTTCCCTTTTCCTTTTCCCCCTCTCATTTCCATTTTTCCTTTTCCTGCTTTCCTTTTCTTTCTTCCTCTCCCTTCCCCCCCTCTCTTTTTTTTCTTTATCTCTCTTTTTTTCTTTAATTTATTGGTATTTTAAAGGTGATATACAGAGAGGTTAGGGTTACATAAGTTAAGTAATGAGTACATTTCTTTTTGAACCATGTCACCCCTCTCTTTCTCTTTTTCTTTTCTCCATGTTCATCACATTTTCAAAACCTCATCAGCACTCTGGGATTACATTATTCTTACCATAGGCTACCCGGTGCTTTGAGTACTCGGTAGCTGCCCATGTCCTTTCTAGTTCTTTCAACCAAGGAAAAGAGTGACAGATTGTCAACCGAGAGTGTCAGAGTGGCTCATGGCTAATGATTATGATTGCTATAAATTCTGACAGCAATAATAGCAATCATAAATAATATAAAACAATAGCACTGTAGCAGCTGGTATTCATGATGTTTAGATCCTTATTTGGAGAATTAAAAAAATCAGAGAACACATAGAAGAATGTGAGGTCACCTGATACCATCTAACCACAAAGACTTGACATGTGGGATAAAGTAGAATGTTTCTTGAAGGACAGACAGAATTACAGAGATGGTATTCCTGGGAGTCATCTATTCTATATCAGAAGCAAGTAAATGAGAAATTGTGTGCCAAGCCACTGAGATTTGGGATTTTATTGTATTAGAGTAGCATAAGCTATATGTAATCACTCATGTCTGTGCTGTAATTATTTGTTTTTCATAAGCTAAGCATTAGAGGCCCCACAGCCAACTGAGCTTTAACTACAAACATTTGTCATCCATGGTTTGCTGCATGGATATGAAATCTGTCTGCTTGATTGTGAACAGCAGAAACTCTCTTTGCACCTAGTTGAATGGACCAGTCACATTTTGTGGCCATTGGAGGTAGGAGAGAGGGTTCCTTCTTGTCTATCTAAGAGATTGGGGCAGGGCACAGTGTCCTTCAAAGTCTACACACAGTGAGAAGCTTCTCTGAAATTAGAGAATAGGTACTAACCCAGCAAATCTAACTAACCCACAAACAAAGGTGACCAACAAATGCCCATTCCTCCTAACAAATTAGAACAGAGTCCTTTGAATGGTAAAGGCACTCTGGCTCATGTAACAGAGGAATTTGTAGGATATAAAAATGCAGGTGAAAAACACAAATTCCCAAACATAACTAATACAGGAGCATTTCCTCCTGAGATCAGCATCACTTGATGAACTATGGCATTACAACATCGTATAACTTTTCCCAATTTAATGTTACTATGGAATTTTTATTTTTTCCCAAACAAAATCATTTCTGGAAGAACTCTGATACTTCAAATAGAAGTGCAGGACTCATCTGAAATTAACTAACAAAAATGTGGAATTGGAACTGTGGCTCTAGTGGTCTAGTGTGTAAGCCAAAAATCTGAGTGAGATTATAAGGTCCTGAGTTCAAGTCCTAGTTCCAGAACCAAAAAAAAAGTATGTTCTTATCAGAAACTGTCCATGCTAACACATGCCTAGAATCCCAGCTGTGAAGGATCCAGAAAGGATCATTGTCTGAGTGTGACTCAGGCTAAATGTGTGAGACCTTACCTCAGAAATAAGCTCAAGCAAAGAGGGCTGGGGTGGCTTTGAATCAGAGTTTGAATTTTTGATGTACTGAGTAGCTCTATTTCCTTTTTATCCCAGCACTAAATAATAGGAATTATCTCCATAAAATAAAAAAAATCATAACCCACAAATAAAGAAAGAAAAATTGAGACCTTTATTGTTATCTACTCAGAATTTCAGGGTCCCTTTAACAATAAAAGAATCAATCCTCAGACTAAGCAACTTTCCATGGAGGTTACAGGTAAGATAGTTTCCTTTGTTTTATATGTTAATTGAAATGAAGATTTATGATCTGTGATAAGATAATCCATCAGTCTTTTTTTTTTTTTTTGTTGGTCGTGGGGCTTGAACTCTGGGCCTGGGCGCTGTCCCTCAGCTCTTCAGCTCAAGGCTAGCGCTCTACCACTTGAGCTACAGCGCCACTTCCAATCCATCAGTCTTAACTGCATTTTGCAGATAGTAGCAGTTGTGGATATGGGTGCTGGGCTTGACGTTGTCCAGCAATTATGTCATTCCAGGCAAATTCCACTCGGATGTGCTTTGAATGATCTGGTTGTTCTTTTCTTTGTTAGGCCAATGTGTACTGAACCTGAGGCATGAATGACGGTCAATTCACTCATCCACTTAGCGGTCAGCATCCTTTGTAACCTGAAAGTTAAGGAGATTCTCAGTCCCTTCACCCTTCCTGATAGTATTTTTCTGGAGGCTGAACCAAAGGTAAGAGTGAAGGCAAGGGGATGAAGGAGAGGAGAGGAAGAGGTGTGGTTGGTGTAAGGAGGAAATGGGGAATGTGACATTCTCTTAAGTGTCACCATACTCCAGAGGATCGAGCTGTGGTTTGGATACAGTCCCAAACTCAAGTAGAAATTAGATCCTGAATGTGGTTTCATTGACATGTGATGGGACATTTAATATATTTATGTCCTGGGAAAGGCTCCACTCTTCTTGAAGGAATTAAGTATGGGTTAGTTACCTGGAGAAGGGGTGGTTATAAATTGAGCCCGGTACCTCCTGACGCCAATATGTATATTCATATATGTTCATCTTCTGTATGAGCCCACTTGCTAGTCTGCTTTTCCACATGGGTTGATACAATACCGTGTGAGTCTGATCTTGATCTTCTCAGTTCCCAGAGTCATGAGCCCGGTAAATCTCTTTTTCTTGTAGATTACTCAATCTAAAGTATTCTGTTGTAGTGATAGAAAATGAACTAATATAAATGGTTACTCACAGTTCAAAGCAACATTTAAGATATTCTTCCTGACCTAAAATCCCTGTTCAGTTAATGATCTGGTATTCACTATAGGACAGATTGCTTCAGCGTTGCCAAAAAGAATTCCCAGAGTTAGGACAGGAAATGTGAGATCTCTGCTCACCCACAGGGGCCCAGGAGCGTCACAGCCCCTACAGGTCTTCCAATCCTAGTCCCTGTCTTAGGCTGTATCTTCTTCCTATTCTGTACTCTGCAACCTGAGACCAGGACTTGGGTGTAGGCAGATGAGTTGCAAGACAATGCCAAGAACCCATGGGAACAGAGAAGATAGAAATGCTGACAACGGAATATTATAATGTGTGTTACCACACTAGGACAATTAGGGGTCAGAATCTCTGAGGCCCTCATGGAACTGTGGGCTCCATGAGAAGTCATGGAAACTTGGGCATTTGTCCACTCATCTCCATCTCCTTTAGGTGAAGATTGCTTCTCATGGCATTAACCCTATGCCATTGGTTATGATTGGGTACAGAAGAGCAAGTTCAAAGCCCCTGAGTTCAGAGCTGGGAATGTGGTGTAGTGGTTAGAGTGCTTGCCAAGCATTCACAAAGCTCTGGGTTTGATTCTTCAGTATCACATAAACAGAAACAGATGGAAGTGGTGCAGTGGCTCAAATGGTAGAGCACTAACCTTGAGCAAAAGATGCATAAGGACAGTGCACAGGCCCTGAGTTCAAGCCCCAGAACTGGCAAACAAACAATCAAACAAACCAACCCTCAGTTCAGGTAGCAGTACAGACAAACCAAAACCAAAAAAAATTAAAGGGAAAGAAAAGAGCAGAAATCAGAGAAATGGCAGGTGATGCTGTAACTCCATTAACATTTATGAGCCTTTCCCCACCTTAGCCTTTTTGGTGATTTCCATTTGGAAGAATATTTTATATACAGGCTTGATTTCTGAACCCTTTTGCCCAGTTGAAGGGTCCAGAGGTCCCTAAGCATAGGTCATTGTCCCTAAACAGTTTTACTTTGAGAGGCAGTTAACATTTAACATCAATACCAAACCTCAAACTCTATTACAAAGCCATAGTAATCAAAACAGCATGATACTGACACAAGAACAGATCAAGGACCAGTGGAATAGAACTGAAGACCCAGAAGTGAACCTGCAGACCTATAGCCACCTAATCTTTGATAAGGGAGCCAAAAAATTAGGATGGAAGAAAAACAGTCTCTTCAGTAAATGGTGCTGGAAAAATTGGTTAAACACCTGTAGAAATTTAAAGTTAAATCCTTATATATTACCCTGCACCAGAATCAACTCCAAATGGATCAAAAAACCTTTAGGTAAAAGCTGATACCCTGAAAACATTACAGGAAGGAATAGGAGAAACTCTAGGGCTCCTTAGCACAGGCTGAAATTTTCTTTTTTCTTTTTTTCAGAAAGATTTTACTGTTAAGATGTTGTACTGAGGGGTTACCGTTACCTGAGCAAGGCAATGAGTACATTACTTGTTGATCATTGCTACCCCTTCCCTTCCTTCTTGTTGTCCCACTATCCCTTCCCTCCTCCCTTCCCACACTGCTCTCCCTCCTCCCCACCCTCGCTGCCCAAAGTTGTAAAGTTCTTTCCAATATACTGTCCTGTGGGGATCTTTGCAGTGGGTCATCCTGTGGCCTTGTTTCAGCGTTTTGTTATTTCCTTTCCCCTCCCCAGATTAGACAAATGTATATACAAGATGCAGGGTACCAAAATCGAGTACAGTGACAACAGGGGATATGCTCTAGGGGAAAGAACATACAAAGGAAACAACAACAACAAAAATAAAATCACATGGCACATTTAAAACAATAAAAATAAGGTCAGACCTCTTGCGTCCATATCTTGGGGTTCTTTTCACTTAGCATCATCTTATATGGTCATTTGTGCATGGTTTTTGAGCTTTTCAGCTCATCGGATAAGATTATCTATATGTTTACTAATTATTGCAAATAAGGGAAACCATGGGACCTAAATTTCTTTGGGATTGGGTAACTTCACTTAATATGATTTTTTTCCAAGTCTTTCCATTTCTTTACAAATAGGATGGTGTCATTCTTTCTGTGGAAGCATATAATTCCATTGTATATATACCACATTTTCTTGATCCACTCATCTACAGAGGGGCATGTGAGTTGGTTCCATATCTTAGCTATGGTGAATAATGCTGTGATAAACATAGTTGTGCTGGTAGCTTTAGTATGGCCTTGTTTGGAATCCTTTGGGTAAATGCCTAGAAGTGGGATTGCTGGGTCATAGGGGAGATCTATGTGTTGTCTTTTGAGGCACCTCTATACTGTTTTCCAGAGTAGCTGAACAAGTTTACACTCTCACCAACAATGCAGTAGGGTTCTCTTTGGGCCACATCCTATCCAACATCTGTCATTAGTAGATTTTTTGATTATAGCCATTCTAACATTCCTGGAAGGAATAGGGGAAACTCTAGGAGTCCTTTGCACAGGCCAAAATTTTCTTAAAAGAGACCCAGAAACTCAACAAATCAAAGAAAGGTTGGACAAATGGGATTGCATGAAACTGAAGAGCTTCTGCATGGCAAAGATAGCTAGCAAGATCAATAAAAAGCCCACAGACTTGGAGAAGATCATCACTAGCTATACAACAGATAAAGGCCTCATATCTAAAATATACTTAGAACTCAAAAAATTAAGTCACCCAAAAATAAATCTTCAAAGAAACAACTGCCCCATTACTAAGTAAGCTAAAGACTTAAAGAGAGACTTCTCTGAAGAGGAAATAAGAATGGCCAGTAGACACATGAAGAAATGCTCAACTTCTCTGGCCATAAAAGAAACAAAATTTTCTTAGTGAAGACCCTGAAACAACCTCATTCTTCAAGGAAATAGAAGAGGCAATCCAAAAATTCATTTAGAACAAGAAAAGACCCTGAATAGCAGAAATGATCCTTAACAGAAAGAACAGTGCTGGAGGAATATCAATACCAAATTTCAAACTCTACTACAAAGCCATAGCAATCAAAACAACTTGGTATTGACACAAGAAGAGACCTCAGGACCAATAGAATAGAATTGAAAACCCAGAAATAAACCCATAGACATATAGCCACCTAATCTTCAATCAGGGAGCTAAAAAAATAGAATGGAAGAAAGACAGCCTTTTCAGTAAATGGTGCTGGCAAAATTGGTTAATCACCTGTAGAAAACTAAAGCTAGATCGTTATATATCACCCGACACCAGAATCAACTCCAAATAGATCTAAGACCTTGGAGTCAAAGCAGACACCCTGAAAACATTACAGGATGGAATAGGAGAAACCCTAGGTCTCCTTGGCACAGGCTGAAATTTTCTTAAAAGAGACCTAGAAACAACAAATCAAAGAAAGGTTGGACAAATGGGATTACATGAAGCTGCAGAGCTTTTGCATGGCAAAGGACATAGCTAGCAAGATGAATAGAAAGTCCATGGATTGGGAGAAGATCTTCACTAGCCATACAATAGACAAGGGTCTCATATCTAAAATATACTTGGAACTCAAAAAATTAAATCCCCCATCAACAAATCCTCAAAGAAACAACTACCCAATAAATAAGTGGGCTAAGGACTTAAGAGAAAAACTTCTCTGAAGAGGAAAGAAGGATGGCCAATAGACACATGAAGAAATGCTCAACCTCCCTACCCATAACAGAAAAGCAAATCAAAACAACATTGAGATACCACCTCACTCCAGTTAGGATGGCTATAATCAAGAACTCTAGTAATAACAGATGCTGGAGGGGATGTGGCCAAAAGGGAACTCTACTGCATTGTTTGTGGGAGTGTAAACTTGTTCAACCACTTTGGAAAGTAGTATGGAGGTTCCTCAAAAGACTCCACATAGAGCTCCCCTATGACCCAGCAATCCCACTTCTGAGCATTTAGTCAAATGACCACAAACAAGGCCACACTAAAGCTACAAGCACAACTATGTTTATCACAGCATTATTCACCATAGCTAAGATATGGAACCAACCCAGAGCCCTTCAGTAGACGAATGGATCAAGAAAATGTGACATATATATATATATAATGGAATTGTATTCTTCCATCAAAAAGAATAACACCACCTTATTTGTAAGGAAACGGAAAGACTTGGAAAAAATCATATTAAGTGAAGTAAGCCAGACCCAAAGAAATATAGGTCTCATGGTTTCCCTTATTTGCAATAATAAGTGTGTGTCTAGGATAATCCTAGCAGATGAGCAAAATAGCTGAAAAGCTATGTACCTATGACCATATAAGATGATGCTAAGTGAAATGAACTCAAAGACCTGGAAACAAGAGGTTTTTCTTTGTTGTTGTTGTTTTTTAAGTACTATGTGATTTCTTTGTGTTTGTGTGTGTGTGTGTGTGTGTGTGTGTGTGTTTTTCCTATGTTTATCCCCTGTTGTCAATGTATTCGATTTTGGTACCCTGGGTATTGTATATATGTTTATCTGAAATAGGAAAGGGAACGGGAACAACAAAATATTGAGACAAAGGACAAAGGGGGAACCAACGCAACAGCGATGTGGTAACAGGTTAGACAAGAAATGTAATCACTACCTTACATATGTAACTGAACCACTGTACATCACCTTGACAATAAAAATTTAAAAATATTTTTTTCTATTTATTCATTCTAATTCTGGAGCTTGAACTTAGGGCCTGGATGCCATCTTTGAGCTTTTTTGCTCAAGTCTAGTGGTCTACCACTTGAGCCACAGCTCTTACAGATTGTTTTGGTGCTTAATTGCAGATAAGAGTCTCATGAACTTTCCTGCCAAGGCTGGATTTGAACTGTAATCCTCAGGTTTCAGCCTTCTGAATAACTAGGGTTACAGGTATGAATCACAGGGGATTGGATTTAAAAAGTATTTTTAAGAGTAAAAGACAAACACAGCCTCTTCAACCGCTGGTGCTGGGAAAACTGGGCGGCCACATGCAGAAAACTAAAAGTGGACCCCAGCCTATCACCATGCACCAACATCAACTCAAAAATGGATTAAAGACCTTAACATTAAACCTGAATCTCTGAAACTACTGCAGGGCAGAGTAGGAGAGACATTTGAACTAATAGACACAGGAAGGAACTTCCTGAACAGAGTTCCAGGGTCACAACAAGTTGGAGAGAGACTCGACAAATGGGACTACCTTAAAATAAAAAGCTTCTGCACAGCTAAAGCTATCGCAACCAAGCTAGAAAGACAACCAACTAATTGGGAAAAAATATTTACCAGCAATATATCAGACAAGGGGTTAACATCCTGTATATACAAGGAACTCAAGAAACTAATCCCTCCCAAACCTAACAAACCAATTACTAAATGGGCAAGGGAACTAAACAGGGACTTCTCAAATGAAGAAATAAAAATGGCAAAGAAACACATGAGGAAATGTTCATCATCCCTGGTAGTGAAGGAAATGCAAATAAAGACAACCCTGAGATACCACCTTACCCCAGTCAGAATGTCCCACATCCACAAATCAGCCAACGACAAATGCTGGAGGGGATGTGGAGAAAGAGGAACCCTATTACACTGCTGGTGGGAATGTACACTTATACAACCACTTTGGAAAGCAGTCTGGAGGGTCCTTAGAAAGCTAAAGATTGACCTCCCTTACGACCCAGTCATACCACTTCTAGGCATCTACCCTGAACAACAGGAACCAATACACAAGGACACGTGCACCTCCATGTTTATTGCAGCACTGTTCACAATAGCTAGGATATGGAAACAACTCAGATGCCCCACCACAGATGAATTGTGGTATCTATACACAATGGAATATTATGCAGCCATTAGAAATGACAAAATAATGGCATTTGCAGGGAAATGGATGGAGCTAGAAGGAATCATATTGAGCGAGGTAAGCCAAGAGCAAAGAAACAAATGGTACATGGTCTCCCTGATAAGTGGATGCTAAATCCAAAATGTTAGGTGATATGACAAAACTAACAGGACTTAAGAAACAAAGAACTACCACTCATCTGGTCGAACCACTACTAAATATCCCCATGCTGCTGATCACATGTATGGTGTATAACATGTGAACACCATTATATGTTATAGACCTCGGGGAAAGTAGGGAGGGAAGGGATGGCAGGGGGTAAACAATGGAGGGGGTAACAATGTTCAATAAGAAGTGTACTCATTACCTCACTCGTAACTGTAACCCTCTGTATAGTATCTTTACAATAAAAAAAAAATAAAATAAAAAAGCACATATCTGCTAACACCAAAAAAAGAGTAAAAGACAAAATAAGCCTTTTAAATTTGGCTATAATAGAATAAATCTAGAGATTTTACACACACCCCCCCCCCCCACCCCCACATCACGTAAGGGCTGTGAGACATGCTCTTGGAATTTACCTAACCTCTGCTTGGACAGTAACAATGTTATGAAACATCATCACCATGCAGGTGGGTTTGATTTCTTAGTTTTAAGCCAGAGGGACTGGTTTCAAAGGCACAATATAAAGTGATCCTAGAAAAGCAATAGTTGAAAACCTGAGTTCGAAAGAGATGGGAGCCAGTGAATATCAACCAAGTATTGGGAGGAGTATCGGAGCTCTCACTATTCCTGGGCTGAATCAGTTCCAATCACTTTTGCATTTTTCCTTGTCTCTGCAGAACTTCCCTTAAAAATTCAAAGTCTGCATTATAAGGGAAACCATGGGGCCTATATTTCTTTGGTCTGGTTTACTTCACTAAATATGAATATTATTTCTTCCAAGTCTTTCAATTTCCTAACAAATGGGGTGGTTTTATTCTTTCTGATAGAATCACAGAGTTCCAGTGTGTGTCTGTGTGTGTGTGTGTGTGTCTGTGTGTGTGTGTGTGTCTGTGTGTGTGTGTGTGACATTTTCTTGATCCATTCATCTACTGAGGGGCATCTGGGTTGGTTCCATATCTTAGCTATAGTAAATAGTGCTGCGATAAACATAGTTGTGCTGGTAGCTTTAGTGTGGCCTTGTTTGTTTTCATTTGGGTAAATGCCCAAAAGTGGGATTGCTGGGTCATAGGGGAGCTCTATGTGGAGTCTTTTGAGGAATCTCCATACTGCTTTCCAGAGGATAATCTTATTATATGAGCAGAACAGCTGAAAAACTATGTACAGATGACGATATAAGATGATGCTAAGCAAAATGAACCCCAAGATATGGACACAAGAGGTTTTTCTTTGTTGTTGTTGTTTTTTTGTTTATGTGATTTTCCATTTGTTTGTTTTGCATGTTCTTCCCCCCATGATATATCCCCTGTTGTCACTGTATTTGATTTTGGTACCCTGCATCTTGTGTATACATTTATCTAATTTGGGGAGGAGAAGGGGAATAACAAAATGCTGTAACAAGGACACAGGATGACCCATTGCAACAATGATACGCACAAGACACTATGTGGAAAATGAACTTTACAACTTTGGTGGGGGGTGGGGAAGGAAGGGGTAGTAGGTGAAAAATGGAAAGGGTAACAATACTTGACGAGAAATGTACTCATTTCCTTACTCATGTAACTGTAATCCCTCTGTACAGAATCTTCACAATAAAAAAAATAAAAATAAAAAATTCAAAGTCTGGCAGAAGGTCTCTGGCCTCACTGAGGCCATGTTCAATGGACTAAATATGAAATATCCTGAATGACAGTTCTCCAAAGACTGAATGAAACGAACAAGAGCTAATCTCTTTAAACAACAGGTGAGTGCAATCTCCAGAGAAATAGCAAACAGATGTCAGGCATGCTCAAGTGCTATCTGACCACTGCTTCCTATCTGCACCTAATACAGTAGCCACTAGCTGCATGTGGCTGTTCCAACTAAAAAGTAATGACCTTTATCATCAAGTAATGTTCTTTAGCATGAAAAATTGAGTGGCTTAATTGAGCTAGCTACATTTTAATTGTTTAATAGCTCTATGTGGTTATCTGTGGTGTGTGTGTGTGTGTGTGTGTGTGTTGTGTTGTGCATGCACGCGCATGCACCAGTACTGGGGCTTGAACCCAGGGCCTGGGCACTCACCCTTAGCTTTTTGTTCAAGATTGCTGCTCTACCACTTGAGCCATAGCAACACTTCCTGGATAGCACATATATAGACTCTTTCTACTGCTATAGAAAGGTCTTTTGAATTGCACTGGCATATTTAATATTAATAACAATTTTGCTTAGTTTAAAAATTGTCCAAGTGCTTGTTAATTTTTTTTAACATATGTTTACATATATCCTCACTTTTGTTGTATTATTTAACTCATGTTTACCTGTGATGCAGGCATATTATATATCAGTACTTTCCCTGTATAGCTGGGCAAATTCAGGCCAAGACAGATTAAGAACATTGTACTAATGATCATAATTGTAAAGGTCATAATTACAAAGACATAATAGGACAGAAGCCATATGCCAGCTCAGTACAGCACTTCTCATTCCAAAGCAAACATGGAAGCCCAGATAATGCATGATTCTTTTTTTTAAAGAAAGCACAAAAAAGCAACAACCCCATTTTGTTGTCACAATTTGAGTCTTTATAAACTTCTTCGTCAATGAAGTAACCATGCAAACTTTCAGCAAATTATCTTTTATGGGGTTTTTACAGGTTACTTTGCCAGTGGGAGCTGTAACCCATGACATGAATATGAAGATAGATTGACAGATAGGAAACACTGTATCAGAGGCTGCAGTAAAAAAAAAAATAGGAGAAAGAAATTCTCACAAGTTGCTCTTGCAAAGTGGTATGAACCTTGGAAGTTCCTAGCTTGCACTAAAGCCTGTCTTCCTTCAGATAGGTTTGGTGATTGGTAGGAACATGGGTTTAGTTTCCCAGGGATATAGCCTAAGGTGGAGAAAATGATATTTTTTTAATCATCAAACTACAGTCTTTATAATGAAATTATACAGAAGTAGATTTGTTTCTGTGAGCTATAGTTAATTCTGGTCTAACTTCATATTTGTAGGATCTAGTTTAAAAGTATAAGTGGATTCTTATAGGTTTAAATTTAATTTCAAAGGTTTTTTCCCCCCCTCCTTCCCTTACTGGGGCTTGAACTGAGGGCTTAGGTGTGTTCCTTATCTTTTTTTGCTGAAGGCTCTCACTCTACCACTTTTGGCTTTCTGCTGGTTAATTGGAGATAAGAGTCTCACAGACTTTTCTGCCTGAGCTGGCTTTGAACCCTGATCATCTAGAATTACAGGCATGAGTCACCCAGGCCTGGCTCAAAATTTTAAACTAAGTCAAGGCCGTGGCCCAAAACATGTTTTCTCTGGGCTCTGCAGTCTGAGGAGTTTCTTAGTTTGGTGGACCAGGAGAGGTGATTTTTCCAGCTGGACCGGACATGGTCCAGTCTGGGATGTGTACTAATTTAGCCAATGCCACAAGGAACCAGAGAAGTCAGGTTCACTCTTCTTCTTCTCCCTTTGTCATTAAGGACTTCCAGACAGTCTAAATACCTTTCAAATCACACACCAGAACTGACCTGTCTAGATACTCACTTCAGCCACTCCTTCTCAGGCTTCCCAGGGTGGGGTTGTCTTGTTTTTGCCCCTGATCCCAATGCATGCATCTCAGGTCTCAGGCCGGCATCTTCCAGCCTACAGACCTAGTTTGGCCTTATCTGTATTCCTCTCCCTTGAATTCCTTGCCCAATAAATTATTGAGCTTCCGGTGCTTTCCCTGATAAGACCAACAAAGCAACATGAAGCAAGCAACAGTGACCTAGTGTTCTACACTTTGTTGCAGGTAAGATCCTCTGAAGTAGAGGCTGCCCTAGAAGAACCGCAATGATGGGCCTCATCAGGCCTCATAACAAATGTCTTCACTATTTTATGATCACACTGCAGGGCATTTTATTCCATCTATGGCTTGTGGTTTATAGTCGATTCTGTTTAAAGTTAGTGTTAAGATATCCAGTTAGTTTTTTTCTGTTAAAATGGAGCTGTATTTTCGCCTGAGGGATATTATTTCTACTTCACAATAAACCACAGACTTGGCAAAATAATCAGCGTGCCCCTGACTGCTACCTGTGAATAGTTCATAGTTCAACTAACTTTCAGGCAGGGTAGTAAGGAGTAGTAGGGTAGTAACTGAAAGTAGAGGCTGGCAGTAAACCCACAGATCTGGTAGATGTCAGCATGGCCCTAGGTCCCATTCATGTTGATTTCAGGATTATTTAGAATCAAGTGCCTGGAGTAGGTTGTGTTCTGTTTTACTTTTCAGATAAAGGAAGTAAAGCCTCAAGGTTGCTCAGTATCTTAGGGGCAATTTGAAATCTGTGTCAGATTGTCGGACACCATGTACTATTGTGGCTCAGACGGGCATACTAGGACACCAAAGACTGGGTTAAACAATTATTTATTCCTCATAGAGGAAATGCAAGGTCAAAGTGCTGGAGTGTGTCAGCATGGTTGGGTTCTGGTGAAGGTCCTTCTCTTGGCTTACAAATGGCTGCTTTCCTGCATGCTCAGTGATGGAGAGATCTTTTTCTTTCCTTATAAAGGCCCCAATTCTATCCTGAGAACCCAACCATCACGTCCTCCTCTGACTCTGATTACCTCACGAAGGCCTATCTCTACTTGCTATCACAATGGGGGCTGGGAACCAACAGTTGAAATTTTGGATCCATATCACAAAATCATTATTCATTCTAGTTCAACACAAGATTGGATATTCCTCACCCAATATACTTTAAACAATAGTTTCAGTTCATAAACTTTATAACTTGAAAGACTTTATAATTTCATTATAAATGTAAGACATACAGACGGTAGTTGACAGGGAACATTAAAACAAAACTTACTCGTAATTCTGTCAGTCCAATTATTGTTTTTACATCAGGTTACATAATTTGTATAACTGCATACATATGCATATCTCCAAATATTTTTAGAAACAATATTTCATCTATATTGTAGTTAAAAAATCTTACCTCTTTAGTTGCCTAAAAAATAAATCTTACCTCTTTAATTGCCTTACATAAGGAAGCCTTTTCCCCATCTTAAACTATGTTTAACTCCTTGCTTTTTAATATTTCTGGCTACTTATTTCTGTAACTCTTGTGGTTTCAAAGGCTTATATTTTCTTTATTTTTTATTAACTTTTTAGATCCTAATTTTTTCCCCCAGTCCTGGGTCTTGAACTTGGGACCAGGGCACTGTCCCTGAGCTTCTTTTGCTCAAGACTAGCACTCTACTACTTGAGCCACAGCACCACTTCCTGCTTTTTCTGTTGATGTGCTACTGAGGAATTGAACCCAGGGCTTCATGCATGTTAGGAAGCACTCAACGACTAAGCCACAGTCCCAAGCCAAAATCCTAACTCTTTTTTTAAATAAGTTTTTATTGTGAAAATACTGTACAGAGGGGTTACAGTTACATAAGCAAGGTAATGAGTACATTTCTTATAAAGCATTGTTGCCTCCTCCTCTGTTTTCCCCTTACCATCCCTTCCCTCCCACCTCCTCAACTACACTCCCTCCCCCCACTCCCTGCCTAAATTGTAAAGTTCCTTTTTCAACTTAGCGACTTGTACATCTCATTGTTGTAATGGGTCCACCTGTATTCCTATTTAAACAATTTGTTTTTTCCCTTCCCCTCCCCAAATTATACCAACATCAAATACAGTGAAAACAGGGGTTATGCCGTGGGGGAGGGACATACAAAGCAACAAAAATATCACATGGTACCTTATAAATATGTTAGAAACAATAGCAAGAAAGAAAATCCACTTGTGTCCCTATCTTGGGGTTCATTTTGCTTAACATCATCTTATCTGACCTTTTCTGCTTGTCCTAGACATATACTAGTTATTGCAAATAAGGGAAACCATAGGACCTATGTTTCTTTGGGCCTGGCTTACTTCACTTAATATAATTTTTCCAAGTCTTTCCATTTCCTAACAAATGGGGCAATGTCATTCTTTCTGATGGAGGCATAGAATTCCATTGTGTATATATACCACATTTTCTTGATCCATTCATCTACTGTGGGGCATCTGGGTTGGTTCCATATCTTAGCTATGGTGAATAATGCTGCAATAAACATA
The DNA here is from genome assembly GCF_019054845.1 of Dipodomys spectabilis. Lineage (NCBI taxonomy): Eukaryota > Metazoa > Chordata > Mammalia > Rodentia > Heteromyidae > Dipodomys > Dipodomys spectabilis. The sequence goes on along the minus strand of NW_024870686.1, from coordinate 6,079,750 downwards.
GTTGTGCTGGTAACTTTAGTATGGTCTTGTTTGTGATCATTTGGGTAAATGCCCAAAAGTGGGATTGCTGGGTCATAGGGGAGCTCTATGTGTAGTCTTTTGAGGAACCTTTATACTACTTTCCACAGTGGTTGAACAAGTTTACACTCCTACCAACTATGCAGTAGGATTCCCTTTTGGCCACATCCTCTCCAAAATCTTTGATCCATTTGGAGTTGATTCTGGTGCAGGGTGATATATAAGGATCTAACTTTAGTTTTCTACACGTAATTAACCAATTTTGCCAGCACCATTTACTGAAGAGGCTGTCTTTCTTCCATTCTTAAATCCTAATTCTTAATTACTAATTTTGCAATGGATTCTAGAAACTGCCATGTTCTGCTTATCAAGTCCTGAAAGAAGAACTGCTTTTTTAAATGTATGTGTTTTAAATGAATAACTTTGTACAACTCTGCATTCATTAAACATTCCTCTATGATAAAACTTTCAGTTTGAAGCATTGCAGATATAAGGACACAGGAAATTACTATGCGTATAAACCAGAAATTTTGTCACAAAAGACTTAAGTTGGCAATTTTTCTAAATTAGAGTCACACTTTTTATGAGGCCAGAGAATGGTCTGGGATCCTGAACCTAAGAATTCTCAATTAAAAAAAAAGTTCTCCCTCATTAGACTAAAGCTTTACATTCAAATACCCATGGAAAAATCTTAGCTCTAGCTGAGACTATCCAGAGTTTGATCTCTATTCTGTCCCTAGTCCATACCATATTTGGAACACTCTTCTGTAGTTTTGATTCTAGGCTGCCACCACACAAGGATTCATCCTTTGGGAAGTTTACCAGAGAAGGAGTGTTCCCTTTTAATACATTCAGCCTCCAATCTGTGACTGCCACTCCAAGTCAGTGCTTTCTCCCTGGCTCTACATTTGTTTCTGCTTGAAGAGGGGACAGGAGTTTAGAACAGCTATTCTGAATGCCATATGCTGCATGTCACTGTGGCAATATGAGCCTTCCACTCAGTTTTGCTACAGCTATAGATGTATCTTGAAAGAATCCCGACTCTTAGAAATAACAGTGAAATAAGGTCATATAAAAAGCTGTAGAGAGTGGGAAGTAGCATGCAGAAGGACAGCACCAAAGCTAATGTTAGATACCGAAGCTGGTGTCTCACAAGCATTAGGCATGTAATGGAAACTGGAGCACTTTGCCTGCTGACCTAGGAGTCCTGGGAACAAAGTAGCAATAGTCTCAAAAAAAAAAGGCAGACTCTGAAAGCATGAAGGTGAAATATCTAGACACCGTCAAAGATTGAGAGATACTTATTTTCTAGTAGTTTTTGTGTTGTAAATATTTTGGGTTTGTTTACTGTTAGTGGGTTTTTTTTTTGAGTGCCTGAAATTATAGCTTAAAAAAAGTGTCACAAAATCAAGTAGAGCGTTGCTAATCTGGAACATTTCTACTGTGAACAGAGATCCAGCCAAGCCTTCCTATTGTCTAAAGAATAGTATGGACAGAGAAGACACCCAAATCTAAAAGAAAAGAAAAACCCAGAAATGCTTTGTTTTGAATTTTGTTTTGAATTTGCTTTGTTTTCCTTCCAGTCAATCCATGCCAATTGCTTTTGTTCCATTGCCTTTAAACTCTCTGCAGGGAGAAACTCTCCTATCAATGGGTTGCTTAGACCACTAACATTTCCATACTCTGGGAAAACATTCATTTACCTTCTGTACAAACTTGTATTTTTTTTAAGTTCATGATGGAGAACTATAAACATAAAGATTTTTTTTCTGAGAAGATACTTCTTTTATTGGCAAACTCATATAGTTTAAGCATCATGATTTAAAGATTCTATTAACTCCTGGTCTCAGATCCCTAATTTTTAGATAATTTTAGGCATCTTTCTAGGGTGATAGGTGTGTGTGTGTGTGTGTGTGTGTGTGTGCACGCGTGCATGTGTGCATATGCAGATCCTGGGGCTTGAACTCAGGATCTAGTTGTGGTCCCTAAGCATTTTTTTTTTTTTGCTCAAAGCTAGTGCTCTGCCAGTACAGCCACAGTTCCACATCCTGCTTTTTGGTCATTAATTGGAGATAAAACTCTCATGTACTTTCTTGCATGGGCTGGCTTTGAAATGGGATCCTCAGATCTCAGCCTCTTGAGTAACTAGGATTACAGGTGTGAGTCTCCTGTGCCTGGCTAAGGGAGATAGATTTAGCTCTCATAAAAATAGCAGAGTACACATCTTTACTATGACTTTGTATTTCCAAATTTCAAATTTTCTTCTTATTTCTGTATGCCACCAGATTGACAAAGTTACATGTCTCAGGAACATGCTTCTAAGGGCACAAAAAAGAGGTTATTTATATTCTATTCTCTCTCAAACTTGGCTCTTCCAACTCCAAAGCCCCTAGCTCTTAGTTAAAGTTGATTCTCTGATAGCTAGCTATTCTTATTTACACAAGAAAAATTGATCACCATTCTCTTAGCTCCATTTTAGCAATACATTGCAGGGGAAGAACTATCTAAACCAATGCCAGATTTTATTAGGTAAAGAAACAAGCTCTCATCCTGACAAACAAGCTTAACTAATTTCCTGAGATCAGTACTTGCTGATCTCCAAAATAGGTTGCTGCTGGAGCCACTGACCTTTTTGGTTGGAATGACTGATAAGCCATAGATTATGCATCACGATTCATTCTCCCTGGGAAGAGAGCTGGTTAAAGAGATCCTTGTTCTTTGTAGAGTTATAACTATTTGTTTTGCTGGCTATGTTACTCACTTTGATGTCTGAACAAAACTCTCCGACTTACAATTGAGTTCCTTTTTCCTTTTTTAAGGCAACTTGTAAGCAAAAAAGTCAGCAAGTGTGACCCACCTGCCATTTTCATTTGACATCTAATCTTGCTACTTTCAAGTTCTTCCACTTCAAAGCACTCTTCCAAATGAATCACTGTTGTTAAGTGGACCTTTGATTGAAAGACATTTAGACAACTATGCTTAAAACAATCAAGACATGCTGGGTATTTGTGAACCAGTCGAAAATCAAATAAAACAACCTTTTTCATCATTAAGTGTATTTTCCAGAGCTAGAAAATTGGGAAATAACTGCAGAACTCATTTTTCTAGGGACCTTGACACCTATTTCATCAGCACAAATAGCATGAATGGGCAAATAACAACCAGATGCATTTTAAATCCTACTTTCACTGATGATAAGGCAAGAAATTACTTTTTTCTGGATCTGAAATGATTTCTACACTGAATAAAATCTATTGAAATTATTAGTATACATAATTTCTTGTCAAAGTACATCAGTTTATTTTCAATTGCTCATTGGTGAAAGGAAACAGGGTCAATAAAACTGTACTAAGTTAGAGATCAATTTTAGCCCAAAGTTGAAATCTTTTTTTTTTTTTTTGGAACTGTCTTAAAAGCTGTCTGCAACTTTGAAGTGAATCTTTGTTCTGCTTTCTGGTCTCTTTGGGGTCTGCTAATGAGCAGTGAAATAGACCAAGTGTAAATATCAGAAGTAAGATAGAAGGGGATTCGGAGATAAAGAGAAATCTCTCCCTTTCTCTGTTGAAATCTCTCCCTTTCTCTGTTTGGTGTACATGTTCATGTGTGTGTGCATGATCAGAGTTTTCCTTGCGATGCTCAATAAATATTTGTCTAATTAACCATACAATCTGAATGTTCAGAATATGAGTCTTGCTATTTTTGACTTGCCTCAACTGAGGGACCTTCCTCCTAGAAAATCTTGCTGGTTAGAAAAAAAATGACTTTAAGTCATTTTGCTGTTTGTAACCGGAAGCTTACACAAAAAATTTCACAACAGTCATAATGAAGTGAAGAGGTGAAGGAGAGTAAAGAGCAGAGGAGAAAGCAGTGGACTTGAAGGTCTGGCTTGAACCAATCATAGGTTGGGAAAATGCAATAGTAATTAAACAAGTCAGCCAACCAGTGGCCACATTGGCTGGAGAAGAGGCAAACTTCAAGTAGAGAGATTATGCTATACTTTCCTCAGATTGCCTTCCATCCTCTTTTCTCTTTATAGCTTGTTGGTTGGTATGTACCAAGTATCTTGTCTCTTTCTGGATATGGATAGAAGGCCACATTCCTAGTTTGTGATATGGACTTCAGGGACTTGGGTGTCATTATCCAGTAGTGTGTGTGTAGGGTAGTTAGCTAGATGAAGTGACTCATGCTTATAACTTCCTAGGAGGCAAAGATTGGGAGGATCTTGGTTCTAGACCAGCCCAGAGAAAAAGTCAGGGAAACTCACATCTCATCAAATAAGCCAGGTATAACTATATTGTGTGTGTAGAGTATATGCAAACACAAAATTGCTGGATGCTTTTTTTTTCCCTCACCACTACTCAGGCAAACCTTGACCTAAAGGAAATGGGAGACAAAGTCCTTCCTTCTTTCCTCCAAAGACTGCAACATAATCAAGTATCCTCTTTACATATTTTCTTGGAAGTTTGATGACCTAGGCAGATATGACTGCTACCTGCGTTACCCAAGAGTTTTTGGACACTATTACTATGTGAGAAAGTGGTATCCAAAAAAGATTTGATTAGGTGATGGTCAGAATTTTCTTTATTTCTTTTTCCTTCCTTCCTTTTTCTTTTTCTTTCTTATATTTTGTGTGTGAGTTCTGATACTGGGGCTTGAATTCAGGGTCTGGGTGCTGTCCCTGAGTCTTTTTGCTCAAGGCTAGCACTCTTCCACTTGTTAAAGAATCTCATGAATTTTCCTGCCTGGATTGGCAGATCTCAGCTTCTTTAGTAGCTAGGATTAGGTGTGAGTCTACAGTGTCCCGTTGTAAATGAAATGAAACAAGTTAAATATATTATTACTATTATTATTATTGATATTGTCGTTAATTGCTCTACACCAGCAATTCTCAAACTGAGGGAAGACTTCTCCCTTACCATTCTTCTTTCTAGAAACACTGGTAATATCGAGACATTTTTTGTTTAGATAGCCAGGCTGGTGCTACTCATCCATTATCTAGTGGGTCTAGCTGCTGTAAAACATTTTATAATGCAAGGACATTCTCACCACACAGAATTATCCATCCTCAAATATTAATATTGCTGAATTTAAGAAATACTACTCTGAAAAACAACAATCTAAAGAAAAAACGAAAAAAGAAAAACCTCTCTAAAAAACTAAAAAACAGCTATCTGAAGAAAAAAAAAAAGAAAATAAAGGCTAGATGAAGTGGCTGATGCTTATAACTATCCAGGAGGCAAAGATTGGGAGGATCATGGTTCTAGACCATCTCATCAAATAAGCCAGGTATAACGATATTGTGAATGTAGAGTATATGCAAACACAAAGGGTATGACAGTACTATTGCTTGGATGCTTTTTTTCCCCTCACCAATACTCATGTTAAAATTTCGTTATGTATATAGTAATGGAAGGTAGAGCCTTTTTATTTCTTTGTTGTTGTTTTTTTTCTTCATTTTATTTTATTTTATTTTTTTGTGAACATACTGTACAGAGGGGTTACAATTACATGGGCAGGATAATGCATACATTTCTTATCAAGCATTGCAGCCTCCTCCTTTGTTTACCCTTCACATCCCTTCCCACTTTTTTTAATTAAATATTTTTAACATTGTTATTATAAAGCTGGTATAGAGAGTAGTTACTGTTTCATAAGTCAGATAATGAGTACATTTCATTTTGGGCAATGTCATCCTTGGATGTTCGTTGTCATGTTTCCTATGGCAGCTCTAATTGTGTTGATTTTAGTCTCTCCTTTTCTTCATCTATTTAGCTAATGGTCTGTCAATTTTATTCATTTTTTTTTTCAGAGAACATTTTTGTTTTGGTGATTTTCATGTATTTCTTTTTAGTTTCTAGTTGATTACTTTTTTGCCCTAATCTTTTTAATTAATTAATTAATTTGGTCTGTTGTGGGGCTTGAACAGAGTTGGGCACTGTCCCTGAGCTTTTCTGCTCAAGGCACAGCTTCACTTCTGGTTTTCTGGTAGTTAATTGCAGATGAGACTCTCACCGACTTTCCTGCTGGGGGTTTGGCTTAAAGCCAAGATCCTCCGAACTCAGCCTCCTGAGTAGCCAGCATTACAGGCATGAGCCACCAGCATCTGACCATCTGGTAGTTCGGGGTTTGGTTTGCTCCTGTTTTTCTAGCAGCTTTAGTTGCATCATGAGGTTGTTCACTTGAGCTATTTCTGTTTTCTTATGTACTGTCTGGGCACAGCCTTGAATGCTGTGGATAAGACATCCCATCCCCTCCACCTGGAAATGCAATGGTAGGCTTTGGTTCTGGCTGGGCATGGACACCAGGTGGTGTGGGCAGCTAGCAGCAGCACTCGGGGAGGTATAAGGTTAGGGTTGGCTGGGCTCAGGCCTCTTCCCTGTGCTGGGGGCTGTGAGAGGCATCCCTTTTAGAGATGCACAGGCAGGTTGGGCTGGGTGCAGACCTGGGGTGGCGGGGGCCACTAACGGAGTCCTGAATGGGGATATTTTTAGAACCCCCCCCCATTCCCCTCCTCCGTTCGCCCTGCGGTTAAAGGTCCCACTGAGGCTGTACCCAGGGTTAGAGGCCCTGCTTGGAAGCTTCTGTAGATACCTTATGGAGTTACTTTGTCTCTGAAAAATGGCATTCCTGGAGCATGCTGCTGTGTCTGCCTTATGGTTGGGTGGCTGGAGGATAGCAAGGGGCAAAAAGGAGAGAGGAAAGGAGAAGAAAAAAAATCAGGATGGCTCTTCGGCTGGAGCCTGTGGCTGCAGCACAACCACACTGGGAGTCTGCCTCAGTTTCTGAGTTTGTTTCCTCTCCTGTAGAAGCTTCAGTCTGAATCTTTTTGGTTGGTGCCAGACTGGGTGATGCAGTTTCTTGTAGCGGAGTTCCGTGCTAGCAAGGCCCTGTTTCTCTGCTCAGTGGGAACCCAGGCTAATGTATTACTACTCTGCCATCTTGCTCGCCATCTCCCAGAGGTAGAGTCTTTAGAAGACAAGATTAATCCTCACGGGAATAAGTTTATTATTTCTACCACGGGCTGTTGTAAAATCGGTCTGCTCCCATCTCCCCTCCCCACGCCTGTGTTCCCTGGAGGTATGGGAAGCTGTCCTTTGACCTTGGATTCCCAATCTCCAGAGAAGTGAGAGATACAAACCTCCTTTCTTATAAATTTCCCAGTGTTAGATGTTTAACAGAAAATGGCACAAATAGGACACATGATAGGAGAGAGGAATTGGGACTACGGTATTGTAATAACTTATGTAACACAGGAAATAATATATTGAAGGAGAGATGCTTGTTATATTTGTATGTCTTAACCATTGCTGAAAATAATAATGGAGATAAATTTTAAAAACTACTAAAATAATAAAGATAAGATAAAAAAGTAATTCACTAAAAATAGATTGAATGGAATTATTAAATACACGTGAGAGGAAGCTAAAAAGTATAGTATAAACTGAAGAACAAATGCTATCAATCTAAAACAGCCAGCAAGATGCTCAGTTTTAATTCAACCACTTGAAAAATCACATAAAATTCATTTTTATGAAGTCTACCTTACCTTAATGCAAAATTTGAACAAGGCCATGCCAGGAAAAATTTTTAAAAAGCATGCCAATATCTCTCATGAATATTAACATAACCATCCTCCAAAAGATATTGGCAAATTAAATCTGGCAATATAAAAAATTACTACAGAATGAATTGATGTTCATCTACGCATGCAATACTATTTCAAACTATAAAAAGTATCCTAAACCATCAAGCTATGCAACCCATCTGTTAATGATTTAAGGAAGGAAATCCACATGGTCATCTCAATAGATTAAAAAAAAAAAAAAAAGGATTTGACAAAATTCACCATCGATGATCAAACATTTCAGCAGCTGAGAACCAGTGGCACACACCTATAATCCTCGTTACACTGGAGGCTGAGATACTGAGAATTACAGCTAACGGTCATGTAGAAAGAAAATTCCGTGAGATTCCATCTTGAGCATAACAACCCAAAAGGCACGGTTCAAGTGGTACTGCACCAGCAGAGCAAGCAAGTGGAGTGAGCTCTGCGGTTCCTGAGTTCAAGTGCTAGTACTGGCAAAGCAACAACAACAATAACCCAAACAATAAACCAAACACCCTCTTAGCAGCCTAGCAATAGAAAGACTTTGACACCGGATATCTAAGAACCTTGTAGCTATTATTATTTTCAGTGATGAGAGACTGAACTCTTACCCACTGAAATAAAGAAGTGAAGCAGCTCACCACTCCTAAAATTTATGGCAGTGCAAGACACTACTATTTGTCTAAACCAGAGCAATAATCAATAAAAAAAATAAAGGCACATGAGCTGAAGGAAGAAAGAAAATTATTCCTACTTGCAGATAGCACTATTATCTATGAAACAACAAACAACAAAAAGAACCTAGACTATATAAGTGAATCACAGAATAATACAAAGTTAATATGTAGAAACTGAATTTCTATATACTAGCAACAGTTAATTAGATACTATCAATTAAAATGATATCACTTACTATGGCTCGAAAAAATGAAATTCTTAGCTATACATCTAAAAAAACACCATGTAAGATTTCTATGTTGAAACTTTTATGCTGAAAAAGAAATTGAAGAGGATTGAAATAGTGGAGAGAGATAGTGTGTTCCATCTTCTGGTTTGAAAGAGGATTTCTCTTGGAGTTTTTTTTGTCTGTAACTGCTGTGCAAATCCTGGATTTACACTGCCTAGAGTCTAAGCTGCAGATGTGAGCGATAGAAAGTCAGGAAATTCACTGCCATCTGGGTCATTCTTGGGATTTGATTTTCCTCCCAAACACACTTTCTATTATTTACTTATCAAAACCCCCAGATGCTGCTTTATGTGTCCTGTCCAAAGATTCCCGTAATTTGAGAGAGTAAGAGTGTGGAGTGTACTTGTACCAACTTAGCAGAACTGGAGCCACTCATGTGTACAGCCTCCCCATGCTCAACTATTTGGCTAAAGAAGCCAATTTCTTTTGGCTGCTGATTGGTTTGAAGTGGGAACATCACTAAACTCTAGCCAACAAGACAGACGGGACATACGCCTGAGGCTTCTGGGAGAAATATTTCTCCCAGAAGAGAGCTCCATGGAAACATTCACTCTTATTTTGCCCATGGATATCACTACATAAGAACATTGTACTTGGAACCGTGGCTGCCAGCCATCTTGCTTTCTTGGTGGAGGGGAGTCAGAAAATCAGACAGAGCAAAATAGGGGTGAGATACTTAAAAAAAGATCTAAGTCATTCTAAATGATAAATTAGTATTATTCCATTTTCTAATTTAGGGATTCATCCATCCGTAAAAATAATTGTGATGGAGCTCATGAATATCTCTAAACAATCTTTTTTTTCCCCCCTTAGACTAGCTTTCTTTGTGTAGTCTTGGCTGGCCTCAAACTCACTATGCAGTCCAGACTGGCCTTGAACTTGAAATTCTTCTGGCTCAGCTTCTAGAGTGTTGAGGGTACAGGCTTAAGTTACCATGCTAGGATTTTTGATAATTATTAATCATATTTTAAACATACTTTTGAGTTGATTTCTTTATTGATTAGGTGATTTGAAAACAGAAGTTTTGAGATTTTATAACTGTGATATTAAAAATGAAATATATAGTCTTAAATATGAATTGTACTAGATTATTCCTTTGTCTCGGAGATTGTTCTAATTACATTATTTTTTCTTTTTCTTTTCTTTTTTGTGCTTTTCTTTCTTTTTTGGGTGGGTGGGCTTGAACTCAAGGCTTGGGCACTGTCCTTTAGTTTTTCAGTTCAAGGCTAACACTACCTCATGAGACACAGATCTACTTTTGGCTTTTGAGTGGTTAATTGGAGATAAGAGTCTCATAGACTTTTCTGTCTAGACTGTTTTCAAACCTTGATCCTCAGATTTCAGCCCTCTGAGTAGGTAGATCACAGGCATGAGCCACTGATACCTTGATATAATTCTATTCTTACATTTATTTATATACCATTAAAATATATTATTAGTTATAAACTAGAAATTTATTCTGAATATTTAGGGTACTAAAATGAGCTATAAATGTTTGATACTCTTTACAAGCTTACAGTAGAAGATAGAGACATAAACAAATGCTGTAGTTAGAATTTAGAGTGATAGAAGCTAATATGTGTATGTGTATGAAATATTATAGGAACAACAAAGGAAAGATTATTTTGAGTGATGGTTTTTCTTCACTATGATAATGTATTTATTTTTCTTGTAAGTACAGCACATTTCATTTGGTTTTATCAGGGAGTATGATAAACTTCAATTCTCAGAACGTAAGGAACATTTGTTTTTATAGACATAAGCCAGATCTAAATCTTGTATTGTTTGCTTCTTCACAGAATAGCTAGAATGATTATCTCAAAGCCTGGCAGCACCAAACTCTAATTCATACATAGTCAATTAGTTTACAGTTTTTTCCAAATCAAAATTTTTAATTTATTTTTTGTTTATATGGTGCTGAAGAATCCAACCCAGGGCCTCATGCATGCTAGGCAAGCACTCTACCACTGAGCCACCTTCCCAATCCTCAAAATAAATATTATTATTATTGTGAAAATATCATACAGAGGGGTTACAATTGCATGGGCAAGATAGTGAGTACATTTCTTATCAAGCATTGTTGCCTCCTCTTTGTTTCCCCTTCCCATCCCTTCCCCTCTCCACCATCCCACCCCACACCCCCGTACCACCCCTCGACCCCGCCGAAGTTGTAAAGTTCGTTTTTTGACATAACGTCTTGTACATCTCATTGTTGTAATGGCTGAGACAAACAGAAACTGTCAGATAAGTTGATGTTAGGCGAAATGAACCCCAAGATAAGGATTCAATGTTTTTTTCTTTCTTGCAATTGTTTCCAACATATTTATAAGATGATTTCTTTGTTGCTTTGTATGTTCCTACCCCACGGTATAACCCCTGCTTTCACTGTATTTGATGTTGATATAATTTGTGGAGGGGAAGGGAAAAAACAAACTGTTTAAATAAGGTTACAAGTGGACCTATTACAGAAATAAACATTTTAAGGCAATTATATACTGCCTGTTTTTTTATTACTGATAAGTTTTTAATTTTATTTTATTGTGAAAATACCGTACAGAGGGGTTACAATTACGTGGGCAAGATAATGAGTACATTTCTTTTTTTGTGGGGGGGGGGGTCCGGTTGTGAGGCCTGAACTCTGGGCTTGGGCGCTGTCCGTCAGCTCTTCAGCTCAAGGCTAGCACTCTACCACTTGAGCCACAGCGCCACTTCCGGCTTTTTTCTTTTTGCTTATGTGGTGCTGAGGAATCGAACCCAGGGCCTCAGGCATGCAAGGCAAACGCTCTACCACTGAGCCACCTTCCCAGCCCAATGAGTACATTTCTTATCAAGCATTGTTGTCTCCTCCTTTGCTTCCCCTTCCCATCCCTTCCCATCTTCCCCCCTCTCCCTGCCTTCCCTCTCCCACCCTCACAAAGTTGTAAAGTTCGTTTTTCAACATAACGATTTGTACATCTCATTGTTGCAATGGGTCCACCTGTATTCCTCGTTAAACGATTTGTTTTTTCCCCTTCCCCTCCACAAATTATACCAACATCAAATATAGTGAAGGCAGGGGTTATACCGTGGGGGAGGGACATACAAAGCAACATAGAAATCATCTTATAAATATGTTAGAAACAATTGCATGAAAGAAAAAAAAAACATTTGAATACTTACCTTGGGGTTCATGCCTGTTTTATGTATTTGGCAAAACACCACCCAATATGTGCTAGACTATAGGTAAACCAAGCCTTGTAGCTATTAAAAAACAAATGGTGGCTACCTTTGGAGCTCTGATGGAACTTCTCTCCTCACTGCCGAGCAGTATCACTTGGAGCATGCGCCCCTGCCCTCCCTTCTGGCGCAAGAGTCCCCCTTGTCCACGCCACAGCCTCTGAGGTCTTCTGGAGGGAAGGTTCCTCCCCCGTAACTATCCCTAGTAGAATGTGTTCCATTGTCCAATACTTAGATTCTATCTTTTTCTTGCTCATCCCTCAAATCTCAAACCCATGACAATTCTTTGCTACTAATTTTCTTTGTCGATTTTTAAGGATGAGCAAGCTTTCCTGTGTTTCCTTTGTGTGCTCGCTGGGTGAATCCTTTCCCCTTTCCTTCAAAAGTCTGTCCAAAGCCTCGAGGTTGAGTTCTTCCCTGACAACTTTTCTGAGGTTGCAACCTTCATTCTTACTTCCTGATTGTTTCTTCCTCTTCCTCTATTTTTACTTATCCCTTATGACCTATTATCTTCTAACCTGCTATTCATTTGTCTCATTTATGCTTATTGCTTATTAAAGGCAACTGCTTATTAGAATGTAATTTCTTCAGAATCTGAAGACATAACTTCACTGTCTGGTCACTTTCAATGTTGCTGAAGACAAACCAAGGTAAGGCTATGTACAGTGTGCAGAGTTACAAATCTCTCTCTTGTGGCTTTTAGTTTTGTCTCTCTGTCCAGGAATCTCTGAACTGCACCAATTTTTTTGTCAGTTGTGGGGCTTGAAAAAAATCTTAATAGGCAGGAATCTTGTTTTTCATTCCTATTTGGAGGAAACAAATAGGCAGCAAATAGTTCATTCAGAAAATTTGCTTTTTTTTCAGTTATGGAAGATTTACTGTTTATGTATCTATGTACCTATTTGTCTGTGTATGTATGTATGTATATGAATGTAGACACAGCCACAAGACTATTTAAGCATAATACACAATGCACATAATCTCTAATGCTTTTAATACATATGACATACTGAACATCAGAGTTTAGCCACACAGTACACTGTAGGAAGTTGGATGTTCATCTTCCTGACCACATGGAATATCATAGGCATTATACCATACATTGGTGGCCAAGAAAGATTGAATTTCAAAATCTGAAGTATAATTTTGACTGAATATGTATGCATTCACAAGCTCATAAAGTTGAAAACATCCAGTTGGGTGAATGAACCATTTGTAACTTAGGGACTGTTAGTATTCTGTAGTACATATGTAACACACACCTATTTAAAAGTCTTTCTGTGTGTATTATATTTATTTTCTCCCTGTAACTGTAGCACTTATAGATATATTTCATATAATTTAAGTTTTATTTCATACTTATAACTTCTTTTAGTTGTTTCTGGTTTTTTAATGCTTTATGGAAGAATTTTTTAGTCCAGTTTGATCCTAACCTCTCTTTTGTGTTCTTAGCACATTATTTTCTATTTAAAATATGATCATATGGGGGCTGAGAAAGTGGCTCAGTGGTAGAGCGCTTGCCTTGCATGCCTAAGGCCCTGAGTTCGATTCCTCAGCACCACATAAGCAAAAAAAAAAGAAAAAAAAAAGCCGGAAGTGGCGCTGTGGCTCAAGTGGTAGAGTGCTAGCCTTGAGCTGAAGAGCTGAGGGACAGTGCCCAAGCCCCACGACCGGACCCAAAAAGAAAAATATGATCATATGTCTAACTTGGAATATTTCTGCTGTATTTTCATGAAGCCTTTTCTGTTTCTTTGAGGATCTTCACCATCTTTATTTTCAAACTCTATCCTTTGACTTCTAGGCTATTCAGGGGTTTGGATCCTCTTTTTTTTTCCCCCATTGGCTATGCTTTTCCTCAAATGTTGGGTGATTGTTGTTTGATTGCTCACATTTTCATTGAAATTCTCCTTTTGCCTCTTCATGCTCCTGAGTGCAGACGCCTGCCTTGAGTGGTTGAGGGAATAGGAAGTGTGCTACCTCGTGATGGTGGAAGGCCATTATCTACTGGGTGCTGTACTCTTGGGGACTGTGAATGAAGGGGAGGATCAGGAGTTCTCATGGGGAAGTCAAGCCTGCATCTAGACAGTCAAACTCCAGAGAAACAGGGTTGTATTCCCTGCTTTTATGAAATCCAGATGCATTGCTCCCTTTCAGTTGTTCTCTTACTTTATTGTCTGTGTGGGAGTTTAGCACTTATTTTATTTTCCTTCACACACTCACACACATTTTTTTTTAAAAAGACAAAGTCTTGTTTGTATCCCAGGCTGACTTTGAACTCGTGGTCCTCCTGCCTCCGCCTTCTGAGAAATAAGATTACAGGCATGGATTACCACACCCCTCTTCTCTTTTATTTTCTACCATGCTTGCTTCTCTCAGCCTAAGTGTATCTTGAAAACACTGAGTTGCCTTCTTAACTACTGAAGTCTTCATCCTAACCCTAGAGATCATGATTTATGTGATGAAAGTAGCAGTTTGGATTGTGGATTTTTCTGATAGTTTCCCAGCTGACTCCAATTTACAACCGAGATTGCCAACCACAGTGCTAGAAAATGGCCTTGGCCAATCTCTCAGAGAAGTTCTTGGAGTTGTTCTTCAGGCAGAAATCATCTTTATCTGCTGCCCATTAACAAGAAGTCCATAGGAAGGAAGGAAGACTACTTCTAGGTCTAGATACTTCACTTGAAGCTTTTACTTCAAGAGTTTATATTTTTTCTTATTTTGGTGAAGTTTCTCTCTATTATTTCTTTTTCACTTTGCTATTCATAATAGTCTCTTTCTCAACAGTATTCCAAAATTACTGGCTACTGGTTGACAACAGTTCTTTTCTGTACAGTTGAAAAAAAATTATTTATTATTTTTGTGGGTTGTGGGGCTTGAACTCTGGGCCTGGGTGCTGTCCCAAAGTGCTTCAGCTCAAGGCAAGTGCTCTACCACTTGAACCACAGCACCACTTCCAGTTTTCTGGTTTATTGGAGATAAGCGTTTCATGGATTTTCCTGCTTGGGCTGGCTTTGAACTGCGATCCTCAGATCTCAGCCTTCTGAGTAGCTAGGATTATAGGTGTGAGCCACTGGAGCCTGGCTGGAAAATTTATTTATTTATTTATTTATTTTTGTCAGTCGTGGGGCTTGAACTCTGGGCCTGGGCGCTGTCCCTCAGCTCTTCAGCTCTTCAGCTCAAGGCGAGCACTCTACCACTTGAGCTACAGCGCCACTTCCGGTTTTCTGGTGGTTTATTGGAGATAGGAGTCTCACAGTCTCTCCTGCCCGGGCTGGCTTTGAACCGCGATCCTCAGATCTCAGCCTTCTGAGTAGCTAGGATTACAGGTGTGAGTCACTGGAGCCTGGCTGGAAAATTCATTTTTTACCTATCTGTTTTTCTTGTCATTTTACTGGGTTTGAGGAGGAGAAGATATAAGCATTTGTGGGCTATGCCACCACTTTTGTCCCACCTTACATTTCTGGTCTCCATTTATCATCTATCTCTAATAGATCTATAAAATGTGGAAAGATATGCTTTACAATCTCTCACAGAAATCCTATTTTTGTTTTATATAATTTGAAAATTTTATAGGAACCATAAAGGTTCATGGCTGTTATCAATTTTATGTGTATTTTATCTTTTATGAATATAGAATAGCCTTCTTTCCCATGGAAAACTTTTGGCTTTATATTAAATTTGTCTGAAATAAAAAAGGTTCCCATTTTCCTCATTAACAAATTATCTGATGAGCCCTTGCTTATCTTTTAAAAAAAATTCTTGTAAACTTTATGTGTTTCTTTAAGTTTAAGCAGTTTTAATGTCACTAAAGAAAGGCTTCCTTTAAGTGGGGAGTTGAAGTAATTTAAATTTGTTATCATAAACTTCTGTGATTGGTCTTATGTCTGTTATCTTCTTTTCCATTTTTAGATTTTATACTGCCTTGTTGGTTCTGGTTTGTGTCTTTTACTTTGCCTATCCTCTATTGTTTGCCTTTAACTTTTTTGCCATTTTTTGGAAGATAAATGTCTTCCCTAAAATTTTAGTCAATCAAGTTCAGAAAATGATATTTACCACATTAGTCATTCGGTTTTGTTTGCAAATCACAGAAAGTGAATCTGCTAAATAAAGCAGCAAGGATATTTTGGGGGGATCAAGGCTGAGGGAGGGAGGAATTCCAGGGCTCAGGGAGAACCACAGGTGATCATGTGCTAGGTCATCATGTGACAGGGCAGGCCTCCCCAAGAGCAGCATCTCCCTGAGTGCTCTGCTACCTCCTAGGCCTCTGTGTACCCTACTATTAGATATTTGCTCCATCACCTGTCCAGCTACCACTCTGTACCTTAGACTCCAGGATGGACACTGATAGAATGATTTCTGGTTAATCTCTGGTTTGGGGAATTCATGGGCTTCTTGTAGGATCCAATACAGGAGCACACAATGGATTAAGCTTAAGTCTCCAGCTCGTGGCGGAGCTGCAAGTCTCTGAGCTATTCTGCAGGATCATGCTTGCACCATTCTCTGAGTCTTTGATGTCTGCTCAATATTTGTTCCTTCTCTAGTTTCATTGTTATCCCTTCTTAGTATTTTATAACAGTAACAAGACTAAAAACGTAGTATCCATAAACTCCAGTCTGCAAACAATAAAGGAATAAAGAGGGAGGGAGGAAAAGGAAAGTTAGTTAAAATATGCTCATGGCAAGCAAGGTAGCATGATTAGAGGTTATGGTCCTCATTTATCTTATGTTGTGGGACCGTAGGTCATCACTTCTCAGTAGAAATTTCTGAAATAACAAGGACAGTCTACACCTCCACTGCCCAATGCAGAAGCCACTATCCATGTCAGCGAATAGAATATGGCCAGAAAAACTGAAGAACTAATATTTTAGTTGTATTTCATTTCAATTAATTTAAGTTTAGATGGCTGTTCACACTGAATAATATAGCTGTAAAAAGATGGTCTTGTTCTCTCAGCCTTCAGTCATACTTCAGTGAATGAGGCTCTTTTCTGGTCCAGCTGTTTGCTCATCTTCAGGATGGACCTGAGACTTAGTTCATCTTGCTTCTGTAGGGCTTCAGTAGTGATCTGCTTAAAACTCATCACTGAACATGTTAAGAAAGTCTCCAACCATGTTCCCTGCCATTTTGGAAAAAGAATAACCTTATTTCATCTGGATCATTGATGTCAGCTAAGTGACAATATGGTTAACACCTCATTTTTATCTATTTTCCCACTAGTTTTAGTAGCACAAATAGCCAAGTAGGAATTCAATTAGATGGTTGATTCCTTTGATGTGAGCAAAACTTCAAAACGATTGGATAACAACTACATAGAGAATTTGCAAACGTATTATCAATGTTGATTCTTAGAAGTATTACCCTTACTGGTTTCTGGACCCATGTTTAGACTATGGAAGGAACAAATGAGACATAGCATCCTTCTGAGCTGCATTCTACTACAGCTGAAGAATTGTCTCTTAGCTGTAGTTACTCACTCTTCTGTAGCTTGTTACAATGTGCACTAAGTCTAGCTGCTTTCAGGTGATGGACCCACAATAAAAACAACGGCTGTTTGCTTACTTGTTTTCTTTTCTGTAAAGTGAGTTCCATAGTCAGAAACAATATCTGTTGGGATACATACCTCTGTATAAGCAGTTCAGGAATGGTGATTATCAAAAGATAAGAGAAAACAAATCCAAATCCAGAAAAGTGAGGACAGAGTGCCCCTTCTATTAGGAAGACAGCTAACCTACTGTGAGCTATCTGGCTAAGTAACCATCTCTCACAAGTATGGTATTGCAGTTGGCACTCCACACTGGTCATTTAACAAGAAAGTTGAGCAGTTCACTATATTTGATGTCAGTATAACATGTGGAGGAGATGGGGACAAACAAGTCGTTTAAGGATTCAGGTGGACCTGTTGCAACAATGAGAAGTACAAAATGTCATGTCAAAACCAGCTTTACAATGTCGGTGTAGGGGGGGGGAAGGGGGGGTATGATTGGGTGAGGGGGAGGGGGGAGGCTGGGAAGGGAGGTGAAGGGTAAACAAAGGAGGAGGCTGCAATGCTTGGTAAGAAATGTATGCATTATCCTGCCCATGTAATTGTAACCCCTCTGTACAGTATGTTCTCAAATAAAATAAAATAAAATTTAAAAAAAAAAAAAAAAGAAAGTTGAGCAGCATCAATGACAAATTAGTAAATTAGTCGGTTTCATGAAACAAGAAAACACCCAAGGCAATTAACGAGTAAGTGTAAAAAGATTATTTAACTCATGGTTGTGATGTTTCCAGGCTAAGTTCAGGCAGCCTCATTACTTTGGGCCTCTGGTGAGGTCACCAGATGGCCCAACACCAGATGTGTCACAATAAATCACTCATAAGCCAGCAAGCAGAGAGAAGACTGAGATGAAGGACCCACATTTTTCTTCATGAGTGCTCCCAGTGATCCAAGGACTTTCCATAAGGCCTCACCTTTTAAAGGTCCAGAGGTTCTCCAAATAGCATCACCTTGGGGCTCAAGCCTTTAGTGCAAGAATCTTTGGGGCCTACTACACATAATCAAGCCATTGTACTTGATCAATGGGAAGAGTATAATGACAAAGCAACACAGCTTCCTGTGCATCACCATAAACTGAAGACATGGTACCTGGGGAGAGGATTAATTCAAAAAAGGTATCCTTGTATTAAAAGTGTGTTTGACATGGGTTATTCATGTTAAATATAAATGTTTCTCCTTTCTGGACCTCCTCTGAGATCTCTCTAGAAGAGTAATTGACATTAGAATACATTTAAATTTTCTTAATTTTCTTTCATTCTCAGCTTAGTTTTGCTTATTAATTTTTTTTTAGAAGTACTGACCTTTCAACTCAGGGCCTTGCACTTGACAGGTGAGTGCACTACCACTTGAACCACACCCCTTAACCCTGATCTCCTCAGTTCTCCAAGTCTTAGATTGTTCATCAGAGTCTCCCTTTATTTTGATTCTTAGTGTTATTGCCATGATTTGGGCATTTAAGTGCTTACTGTAGTCTTTGTCATACTCAGATTTCCCAATTTAATTTTTTTTCTTCACATAGCTGTTGTTTATTTTCCTTCAGATCGTTTAAAAATATTTTTATTGTAAAAATACTGTACAGAGGGATTACAGTTATATAAGAAAGGTAATGAGTACATTTCCCATCGAGCCTAATTTTATTTAATATGAAGAAAATATTTTCTATTGCATTATATTCTCCCATCTCCCTGCTGTAGAAAGCTATTCAAGTGCATAGAGTACAGAAGGCCAGTAATAATCTGTATTAATAATATATCCTTATATGCTATGCTCTTTCTTCCTTAGCCAATACTGTTGAAATCCCATCATTTGATTGTTGAGTCAGGGTCCTGTATGTAGCCTATGCTGGACTGAATCTTGGAATCCTCCTGCCTCAGTCTCCAGAGTACCTGGATTACAGGCATGTACTACCACACTGGAAAGTATTTTACCAATTTAAATAGGCAAAGTCCGTGTGTGTGTGTGTGTGTGTGTGTGTGTGTGTGTGTGTGTGTGCATAACAAGCATGTTCTTCTTAGATTTAATTTTGATTTTGTAACTAGATTCCCTAAAGACCACTCACTAGATATACTTCTAACTAAAAGTTTGGGGACCCTAAAGCAAGAAAACTTAGAAAATACACGTAAGTAGAGCTACATCAAAGTAGACATTAGACCTCTTTTGGAGTTCTGGGTATAGTTCTGGCAATTAGAAAAGCTAGAATAGTCTGTGTATGTAATAATATACTGACAGAACACTTGCGAAACATGCAGGAGACTCTGGGTTGCAACCCCAGGACCACATGAAAGAGCTGATTTTTCTACTGGATATTTGTGACATTTTCCTCCTCTTTCACCACAATCTTCATTTCATTGCTGACATTGTTGAGGGGTCTGGATCATCTGCTTCCTGCTCCCTTAAGATTTTGGAATGTTTTTGATTTGGGATGCTAACTTATTTTCTAGACTATACATATGAGAATTCTTTTCTTATTTCTTTAGGTTAGATCATCTTTACTTCATGACTATTTTAGCCTCAATCCCAAATTGTAAATTTTGGGAAACCTGCCATGTGCTTGAAACCTTTGAAGCCTCCACCAAAAACTCTACTGATTTCTTTTTTCTCCTGTAGCAGCCATTCTCCAAGTGTTGTCCTAGACTTTGCTCGAAATTCTGCCCCTTGTTCAACATCATACATCCTGGGGAGGAGCATATAAGCCAATTCACTTCTCTGTTTTGTCTCTTATATGAAATATTGGTTCACTTAGTTCTTATTGGCTTAGAAATACTCTCTTGCTTACAAAAACTGATTTTTGTAAGCCTCTCACTTTCTAGATGGAGACAGGAGGCACTGGTCTTCAAAGGTATTACATCCTGCTTGGAAGCTATAGAGTGTTTTCTTTTCTTTCTTTCTTTTTTTTTTTTGGTTGGTCATGGGGCTTGAACTATGGGCTTGGGTGCTGTTCCTGAGCTCTTCAAGGCAAGTGCTTTATTGCTTGAGCCACAGCACCACTTCTAGTTTTATGGTGGTTTATTGGAGATAAGAGTCTCATGGACTTTCTTGCTAGGGCTGGCTTTGAACCTTGATCTTCAGATCTCAGCCCCTGAATAGCGAGGATTGCAGGTGTGAGCCACTGGTGCCAGGTGCATGTTTACTTTTTCTCTACTGGTAACATCTGTCCAAGCATACCTGCAACTCTCAAAAATTCAATCTCTGTTTCCTTTATTTTTATATGTCAATGTTCCATCACTTTTTTTAAATCACTGAATTTTTGTACTGCATTGTGTAAAAATCTATCAAGTTATTTCATTTCCGTTTGACAAGATTTTTTCCAAGCTTAATCTTATGCTTCAATGAATCAATTTGCATTTCAATCCTAACACTGAGTTTTATTTTCCTTAAAATTATTGTTCCTTGTGCCTCTTTTTCTTTCCTACTCATGTTGATCATTTACTTTCCATATTCTCTACCTTGGCTTTCTTAAAGCTGTTTGTTAAAAGTCACATATTTTGGTAAGTATAGCAAACCAATGGAAACTTCTCTTTATATTTTTTTCCTTGTATATTTTTAGGGTGTGATTTTCTTTGACTTTCAGGGTAGCATTTGTTAACTTCAATTTTTGTGAACTATAATCTACACTTATTAAAAGACACTCAGTTTTAAGTGAACACGGATGGCCTCGGTACATTGTATATCCTCGTATTTACCACCTTAATCAAGCAACGGAATATTTTTGCTTCCTTTAAAAGTTCCCGGTGTTCTTTTTATAGCTAATTCCCCCAACATCTGTCTCATGCAACCACTGATCAGATTTCTTTCATTATAGATTAGTTTTGTCTACTCAGGAACTTCATAAAAATAGAACCATCTGGTATGAATTTTTCTTTCTAGCTTCTTTTTTTCTCAGCTTAACATTTAAAAAATTCAGTAGCATTGTAATGCATAGAAGTAGAGTGTTCCCTTTTGTCTCAGAACACAATATGTTTCTCCACTGTTACTATGGACTAAATGTTTATGTCCGGCAAATTCACATGTCAAAGCCCTCATTTCCAGTGTGAGGGCATTAAGTGAGGTTTTTGGTAGGCGGGTTTCTAAGAGTCATGAGGTGTTTTGTGGTTGGATTAATGGGGTTATGAGAAAAGGAGAAGCCACAGCTGTCTCTTCGAGACCCAACAGTGAAAAGGTGTTTGTTTACGAGCTAGTAGCAGAAAGAGTTTACTCAAAAAACCAATCTTGCTATTCCCTCCTACCCTCCCCCCACTGCCCAATCTTAGACTTTCCAGACTTTAAAACTGTAAGAAGTAAATATCTATTGTTTAAGACAAGTGATCTCTGGTATTATTATAATAATAGAAATAGATAGACTAAGCTAATTCTATTTCTTGGACTCAGGTTATTTCCAAAGCCAGAACAATTATGGGTAAAATTGATGTTAAGTAATTTTGTTTTTATGTTTCAACTTCCTTTTGTTTAAGTTTTTGTCTCTAATAACCTTAACAAAGTCCCTGCCTACTAATTCCATCATTGTGGTCTATTCATTCCTACTTCCATTAGCTGGTTTTTCTACCGGATATTTGTGACATTTTCCTCCTCTTTCACCATAATCTTCATTTCCTTGCTGACATTGTTGAGGGGTCTGGATTGTCTGCTTCCTGCTCCTCAAAGTTTTTGGAACGTTTTTGATTTGGGATGCTAACTTATTTTCTAGACTATACTTCTTAGAATTCTTTTCTTGTTTCTTTAGTTATCTTTACTTCATGACTATTTTAGCCTTAATCCTAAATTGTAAATTTTTTTTAGAAGTGTCTGTGGCACTCTAAGGTGTTCTGAAGTATTTGTCCACTCTAAGTGTGTACTGCCCTAGGGGGTTCACCTTTGACCTCCCACTAGTTGCTTTTCTCTGAAGGCTGTTCTTTGCTTAGCCTCCAGTATGCTTGACCATAGGGAAACAAAATACATTATGGGATCAGAGACTCCAGGGGGCCCCTCTGCAGGTTTTCATGGCTCCCTTTCCGCAAAGCATTTTTTCCCCTTATTACTCTATAAATAAGTGGCAATGGTCTCATTGTTCATGAACTCTCTCTCTCTCTAACCAGAGACTACTGCCATGCTTGTTTTTCCCAGAGAAGTATCCCCGACTTGAAATCACAGGTCTCACCTGCTTTATTTGTTTCCCACATTTTGGAGACCTGTTCTGCCAGTTATTGAATGTCTGAAAATAGTAGTGTTTTGTCTACATTTCTGGTGACTGTTGTAGGAAGCCTAGTTTAATGCTTCATCATGGCTGGATGCAAATGACTTACTGAAGTACTTTCAAGAGTAACTATAAAGTTAACCATTTTTATTCAATTATTTTAAAATGAGAAGAAACAATCTAAATCCAGTATTTTCCCAGAGTCCAGCAAATGGTTTACTGTGTTCCATTCTTTATCCTTTGGAGAATGGTTTAACTTTCTTTTCTTTTTCTTTTTTTTTTGAAATTTGTGTGTTTAGCTAAGATAACAAACTAACTTTTCTGAAATTGACCACATAGTGGATTCCAGCCCACAGGTCCAGATCTTTGATCCTTTGAATCAATCTGGTATGATACCCTGTGACTCCTTGTGTGTCTTAAAGTCAAGGATCTTCCTATTTTTGCTCAGAGGGATAATTGCATTTTTCTTTTGTGAGAGGTAGGAGAAAGGGTTCTTTCTGGATAGTGTAGTCCAAAGAGTTTACATCTAATATTGGGTCAGCAAATTTGGCACCATGATAAAAGGTAAAGTGATGGTAGTAATAGTAGGGAATAGAATACTTGATTTGTACAAAACTACTTATATAACACCTATTGTATGCCACATTCTTCCTCAAGCTAGGAATGTAACAATAGATGCAACTCATATTCCATTGCATTAAATCACTGCAGTCATCTTCTCAGCTTTAGTTTTTATTTTTTTGGTCCAGTACTAGAGTTTAATCTCAGGGCCTTGTACTCTTGCTTAGCTTTTCCTTCAAGACTAGGGCTCTATGAATTGAGCCATTTCTCCACTTCCACAGTTTTGCTGATTAATTGGAGATAGGAATCTCTTGGATTTGTCTGCCCAGGCTGGTTTTGAACTTCAGTCCTCAGATCGCAGCCTCTTGAGTAAGTAGTATTATAGGAGTAGGCCACTTGCATCCATCTTCCTTCTATTTTTTGAAGCCTAGGTATAAACAGTGAAATTTTAACTCATTTTTATAAAGAATATTAAGTTACTAGATCCAATCTAGTTCATGCTATTAGTAAATACCTTAGATCCAATCTAGTTTATGCTATTAGTAAATACCTTAGAGTGGTTTAAGATATTTTAATTCATATGCATTCTCTTTTCATAGGTTTATTAGCCTCTTTATAGTTCTCCTTCATACCAGCTTAACAGTTCAAAAACTATCTACCATAGCCATAGTACTGGTATTAAACTAACAATTTTGCCCCTAAACTATTCATTGATTACAGAAAGAACATTTTTATCTTTACCCTTGGCTGTTAGAAAGCAAGTTTGGAGTGAATAGGCTCAACATAAATAAAAGTAAATACAAAGTTAATATTGATCTTTCCTTTTCCATGCCTTCTTTTCAAGCTGTCTTTTTTGATACATCTTTTCTCCCTTTTTATGCAAGGCACTGTGTCTTGCTCTAGGCTTTTCACTGTTTTGAAGCATAAAAGGGAACATCAAAGACTTCTAGCATGTGACTTTGGGATCTAACTCTACATTGGCAATATTGAGGGTCTCACCATAATCCCAAGTCTATGAGCTTAGCTCAGCCAATACCCAGCATCGATGTGTGCTGATTATAACCTTTTGCCCTGTCTGAACTTTAGAAGATGGTAGATCAGTAACTCTATGATCATCTTTGGAGTCAGAAAACCACAGAAAGCATCAGTTCTTGAGTTATTTTATTCTCCCTCTTGCAAATACTTTGAGCAAATACACTTTTCAATTTTTTGTCTATCATGAGGCTTGAACTCAGAGCCTGAGCGCTGTTCCTGAGCTCTTTTGCTCAAGGCTAAAGCTCTACCACTTTGAGCCATAGCACCACTTCCAGGTTTTGAATAGTTAATTGGAGATAAGAATCTCACAGGGACATTTCTGCAAATGTACTAGGAATATAGACCATACTGAGGAAATAGAAATGAAAAGTGGTCAGATCTATTTATCTTGCTCCTTTACATGAGATGTCACAGATTGTTTGCTTCTTAAAGGCATAAGTAAGTTGGTCAAATACAGCTTTTTTTTTTTTTTTGAGATTGCTGGAAGTAGCTTTTTACTTTCTGTTTCAAATTGTTGGGATTTAAAAATTAAGATACCATCATCCAGCATCTAGCTTTAGGAACTTTTTTTTTTTAACATCTCAGTCAACTAATCTATTATTGACTAGTGTATATGTTTAAGATTTTAGGAATTAAAAATAATTATTGTAAGAAACAGCATAAAATATTTATTTGAATGTCATTACAGGTCTAATCTAGGCCTGACATCTTCACAAGATAAATCCTAAATCAAAATGACAATAGATTATAAGCTCCCAGATAATATTGTTTACTGTTCCTTATAAAGAATAAAGTTTTTTTTTCTTCTGTTTAGTATGTAACTTATGTTCTCATATATCCACAGTTAGGAAAACTGGTGTTCCCCAACACTACTGCATTTTGATAATTTGCTAGAACAACTCATACAACTCATACTGAAATAAATGATCTGTATGGTAACCATTTATTAAAATAAAAGAATAAGCAGCCAAGGAATGAGATAGATGAGAAGAATATCAGAGCTGAAAAGTAGAAATGACTAGGTGTGGTGGTACACATCTATAATCTCAGCCCTTGGGAGGCTAAGGCAGGAGGCTATTGAAAGTCTACATAGAAAATAAAAAGAAAGAAGGAAGGAAGGAAGAATGGAGGAAAGGAAACAAGGGAGGAAGGAAAAGAGAAAAGGAAGAAAGAAGGAAAGAAAGAAAAATCTGTGAGTTTCTAATTATTTTCCCGCAATCCGGTCATGAACAGTATTAACTGTGCCTAGAAGCATATGCAATGATATTCAACAGTATTGTCAAATTCGTGTGAGTATGCGTGCATTGTAACATGGCTCTGTGTAACATTGAGTACCAGTGACCAAGGCTCAGAGATGTAGTTAGGTAAACTCAGTCTAGACTTTCTAGAGTAGACCTAATACTGAGTGACGCCAAACTTGTATTATAAATCATCTTGCTAAGATAATCTGGCATGACTATGCATTCCTATCAGAAAGGCTTAGAGATTACTTCCAAAGATCCAAAGGGCAAAGGTGAAAGCTCTCATTGGAATTATTAACTCCCTTTGATAGTTGCAAATAGAGAGTAGAGGATATACTTATTATATTTTGGGTGGAACAATGATCCATCATCTTAGGAAACATACAGAGGTATGAAGTTATTTGTCAGTGAAACAGCACCTGTTTGGACTTATATGCAGTTCTGCTGACACCACACATGGAAGGCATTTAGCCTTTGGCAAATATAATGCTGGCCACCATCAAGCATCAGCAACATCTACCATACTTTTGCTTTATAAAATAAAAAACCCATCTATACTTAGAGCATAGTCGAGAAACTTGATTCTATGCTTATGGATTAAGGAAGAAACAGTGTTCTTTCTACATTCCACTCAAGTACACTTCCACTTGCCTGAGAAAGCCTTTTTATTATTTAGTCAGGAGCTGATGTTTTGGGGTAAGCAGTGAAGTAGAGAGACAAGTATCATTTTGAAAGTTTTTATGGATAGAATTCTATAATAGAGACTTGTTGCTGTCTCTTCCAGCTTCATAGAGATGGTCTTCACTCTTACAGTTGCCTTCTTGTCTTTCCTGTTAAGTGAGAAGAGTCTTACCATGACTTCTGCAGTCTGTTTCATGTTGGCTAGGTATAGGTCCACTCTTCCACTTGTTCAGAAAACAAAAACATATAGGCATATATATTAGTTATTGCTTCACAGCATCAAATTTCCACCCACTTAGTGACTTAAAACAACATCCATTTTTTTAGCTCGTAGTTCTGTAGATCAGAAGTTCTATAGGGCATAGCACATCTGGATTCCTTACTTAGGGTCTCACAAGACCAAAATAAAGTTGTCTATCAAGTGTGTTCTTGTCTAGAGTCGGAGGTTTTCTTCTAAGAGTTTGGTTCTTATGGTCTGGTTCTTGCTGGGTATGGACCAGAGTTGATTCTTGATGATTAGTCATATAAACTTATTACCACATGGCTAGCTTATTTCTCCAATCCAGGACCATAATCTTTCTCTAGTCTGCCAAGATGTTGTTTTATGTAACATCACATAGTTACTGGCATTATTACTGCTTGATTGTTCTGCCCACAATAAAGGAGAGGGAAACAGAACTGAGGACCTCTCAGAATCTCCTTACTACCACCTATTTGTGCCGTATTATCTACTTAATAAAACAATAATATATTGCTTTTGTAATTGAAGGAATCTTTGGAGGGATAGTTTTAGAAATAAAACAATAAAACAGGAACTTTAAGCATCTAAATAAGTGGAGGAAAGGGAAGAAAAATTTAAAGCTTAACACATCAGAAAGTTAGGGAAATAGAAAAAGAGAAGTGAAGAGGTTGCATAATTAAGGAATAAAATAATATGGTAGAAATAAATCTAAATTTATCAATAATACATGCTAAGTAATTCAGTCTACTACCCATGGGAAGAAATACTTTGCCTGGATAGAAGATATAATCCAGCTATTTAAAGAGTAATGACATATGGATGTTTTACCCATGAATTCAGTCAGCTAGTGCTGGTTTAGTTTCTAAGAACTCTTCAGTGAGCAAATCAAAGTCTACCCCCACGAAGCTCACATTATTGTGTGAGATGTTGAAAATAAATACATAGATCATTTAACATGGTAAGGGCCACTCAGAAGGAAGCAAGGTAAGGAAAGAGTAGTTTGTTGGGTAGGATGAGCTGCTCAGGAATCTATTATTGAGAGATAGAAGTCCACATGGATTGAAGGAATGAACCACCTGGATATCTGTAAATAAAGATGGTAACCAAAACATGCCTGATACTGAAAGACAAATGCTTTTTAGTCCCAGTTGTATGTGGCATGTAAATGAAGTTAACCTCCTAGAAGGAGAGAGTACATTGGCGTCTAGAGGCTGAGAAGATGTGGGTGGGGAGAGTATGGTCTAGAAGGGAGAAAAGTGCAGGTGGATGCATCAGTTTCATTGTGGTAAATGCATATGTCAAATTGACATAGTGTATACCTGGAATATATTCAGTCTTTGTCAATTAAATGTTCAAAATTTAGAGATTTTTTAAATAACCTTTTTGGGGGACTTTGTACCATGTTGGTGCCCAGTTTTGGAAATACAAACCAGACAACAGACATGGTCATTGTGCTCTTGGTTTGAAAACCATATCAACTTCCCTTTGGAAATATCACTTCCAGCCACTGAAAAAGACTGTTTCCTTGACCTGACTCACATCAGGTTCTACTCAGTCCTTCAGATCTCAACCTTAGAGTTGGTGTTGGTGATCTCATAGGTAGCAATTGTAACCAGAGTCCTGCTGAAGTTTGTTGAGCAAGAATTTTACGGGATGTTGGCTCATTCACTGTGTACAACCAAATTCCTCAGCCTCACTTAGAAGAGTTAAAATATACAAGACCAGTAGATATCTGGGCAATGGTTGATCATTTTAGGCTGCCTTCAGCAACCTGCCAAGTTGACTTAGCCAGAATTCCTTACTCATTATATCTTGGATCCAAAAGAAACTCCAAGACACCCAGTTAAAGGAGCTAGGAACTCTATTACAGCCACAAGGAGTCTGCTTCCTACTACTGGGAAAGTAGGAGAACAGCCCTGAGCTCAGGGTAGAATGGGTTTTTATAGGGGTAGGTTATGCAGAGTTACACAGACGAGCCATGCAAGGCAGGTTTGGCACATCTTCATTGGTTATAGTTATGTGACCTTTAAATTCATTTGTTCTTTATGGTAAATATCATATGTAATCATTTGCAATAGGCCACTCATAGTGAGACCACTCAGTCAGTGGTGGTCTTCAATTGGAGGACAGTAGTGGTGTCACCTGTGGGCTTAAAGCCTTGCTAGTGAGGAAAGCAAGCAAGGTTACAGAAGCAAAACGTAGCAAAAACATAGCCTTGAGTCACAGGAGCATAAGCAAAACATGATCTTGTCGTCGTCAGCATGACCAATGCTATCAATGCTATTGACACTATTACAGAAATGATTTTTAGTATAAGCTCCTGACTAATACAGCAACTCAGTGCAGCTGGTGATAAGCCTCAAGGTTGTCTGCAAAGCTGCCAGCTTGGTAAACTTGAGTGAGGGAGAGATGTTCTTTTGCTTTTTAGCAAGGATGGAAAAGGCTGACCAGTAGCCAACCTTTGCTTGGGGTTTTTCTTTACCAAGAGGTAGCAACTCAGCTGGCACACCCCTGAGGTTTCCTCTTAGTAATAGTTCCATCTATTGAACCCACACTTTACCTTGACTCTAAATCCCTACTTTTCTTTGCTGTTTTTTGAGTTGAACCCACTTCTTTCCCTGTTGCCAGAAATCCCAAGTAAAGTCTGTTTTTAATTACTGATTTAATTACTAGTTGCGTTGGTTACCTGGTATTATAAAAACATAAATAATGACAACTTCCTTGACAGTTGTGGGATGATACATTCAGGCTTCTCCTAGTGATAAGATTACTACTTTAATTACTTTTCCTTCTTTCCCTCTGTCTTCTTTAAAAGTTATGCTCTTTTGTTTTCTCTTTAAACAAGTTAAATTTAGAATATTACATGGACAGGCAAAGTGTGATCTATCTATTGGTGAATGAATCACTGCTTATTCAACCAGACTACTTTTGGCAATGCTGTGTTACCCAACTGGAAAAGTTTGCCAAATATCACTTTGTCTGGCAAGCCACATTTTTCTCTCCCCATATCCAAGCCTTCCAATTAATCTCTAGAAAACATTTTATACTACCACGAGGTTTCCAAATGTTTGTATCAATTTTGGGGGTGGGGTGGGGGAAGGAGGAAAGGGGAGAATCTCAGGGGGTAATAGGATTGCTTGTTTTCCCTTCTCATTTCCCATGTGTTTCACTCCATTAAGTCTGGGCTTACGAGGCTTAGAAAAGCATTTTTCACATTTCAGCTACAAACAGAACATTCTTTTGTGAATGTTTCTCAAAATACATAGCAAGCCTGTCAGTGCTCCACTTGGCTGTCAAACCCCACGGCTTTGAGAGTTTTGCTAGATGTAGTCAAGAGAAGACCTCTTTAAAAAAAAATAATGAATATCCAAAATGCATGAGAAAAAAAAAGAAAGCTGTGGAATGGAGGTTCTCTAAGGTGGCTGAGAGGAAGTTTTTGTTATGCTTTTAACCCTGTTATCTCATAAAATATATTGAATAGTGTCTGCAAATGGGGAAAACAAATCGGCACTTTGTCTCTGTGAGTGTGTATGTATATGTATCTATCTTTCTCTATCTGGCACTTTTGTGCTTTGCTCTCCCTTTCCCTTCCCCTCTGCCCTCCCACCCATCTCTGCCTCTTTTCTTTTTCATGTATCCATATTGATTTATTACTTAGGACAAATGTGTCATATTAACAGAAATTCTTAATTTTTTATTGTTATTATATAGGTGATGCACATAGTGTTACATAAGTTAGGTACAGATAGTGCTTTTTTTTGGGACAATGTCACCCCTTCCCTCGCTCTCTCCCAGTTTTTCCCTCCCATCCCCGCCCACAAGTCGTATAGTTCATTTTCAACATAATAGCTAGTGAGTACCACCGCTGCATTTGTCTCTGCATATTTCCTTAGAGGAGCTTTTTAGCAGGACGTTTTTCTCATTCTTCCTCTTAGTAACAATAGAGGAGAATGCTTCTTTCCACATTTTGAAGTTTATTTGTTTATTTATTTCTGAAAAGAGTGTGACTAGGTTAATTCTGCCCCTTTCTTCCTTTGTTTTGATGAGTTTTGCAGTATAGGATCTGATAAGCATATTAGACCCATTGTAGTGAGGTTAATTGTGCATACACCATTCCATTCATCATCCTCTTGAGAGAAAGGTACCCCCAGAAGAGAAATGCTCCCTTCTGCTCTTTCTATCTGTGGGGACATGACTGTCCTCTTCTCCAGTACTTGTGACCAGGTCACAAGTGAACCTAATGTTGCGATTCAGTGAACATGTCTCCCTACACTGCTGTTGGTATTTTAGTTGATGACAGTATTATGCATATTAGACAGTTCCTCAGATGAAAGGGGGTGAACACGATCCCTAGGTGGATAAACTCATAAACAAAATATGGTATATCCATAAATGAGAATATTTTAAGCCATAAAATGATGCAAAAATAAACATGAATCTGAATGAAATGTGCCCCAAGATATGGACCCATTGTAACAATGTTACCTACAAAACACTATGTTGAAAAGGAACTTAACAACTTCTTGGCAGGGGAGGAGTTGGGGAGGTAGGCAAGGGAAAACAAAGGAGGGGGTAACAATGTTCCACAAGAAATGTACTGATTACCTTACTCATGTAACCTTAACCCCTTTGTACAGCATTTTTACAATAAAATACAAATTTAAAAAAGAAATGGAAGAAGCCAGTCACAGAAGTCCACATATTATATAATTATAATATAATATATGATTATAATATACATATTATAGATGGACTATTCAGGGAAGATGAGTGCTGAGAGACAGCAAAGCAAGTTTTTCAGGAAGAGGGAATTGTGAAGACAAGAATGGTAGCTACAGGATGTGGAGTTTTTTGGGTTTTTTTTTTTGAGGTGATGGAAATGTTTTAAAATTGGCTAGGATGATGGTTAAACATTTCTGTGAATCTACTAAAAACTGCTCAAGTTTATACTTTATATGCTGACAAATGGATTATATCTCAATAAAACTGCTTTTAGGAAGTGATTAAATGAGTTTTGACTCTGTGTTTCTTTCTCTCCAAATCCTCATGATGGTTGCAGACTGACGGTCCTGATGATGATATGATGTCATCTCTTCTGTACTTTCCTGATAAGAAAATTGGCTTGTTTTTCTTGTTGATTAGCACCATGGCTTTTCCTGTTCTGTAAATCTTCACACATTTTTTTAAACTATTCTTTTTGTGGATTATCTTTTCTTTTTCATGCCAGTACTGGGTCTTAAATTTAGGGTCTGGGCACTGTCCCTTAGATTTTTTTTTTTTTTTTTTGTCTTGAACTCTGGGTCTGGGCGCTGCCCCTCAGCTCTTCAGCTCAAGGCTAGCACTCTACAGCTTGAGCCACAGCACCACTTCCAGTTTTCTAGTGGTTTATTGGAGATAAGAGTCTCATGGAGTTTCATGCCTGGGCTGGCTTTGAACCGTGATCCTCAGATCTAAACCTCCTGAGTAGCTAGGATTACAGGCGTGAGCCACCGGCGCCTGGCTTTGTCCATAGATTTCTTTTTCAAAGCTCTTACTCTAACACTTACAGTTCCAAATGTCCACTTCCAGCCTTTGTTGGTTAATTGGCAGTAAGAATCTTACAAACTTCCCGGCTAGGGTTGGGTTTAAATTGCAATCCTCAAACCCCAGCTTCCTGAATAGCTAGGATTACAGGCAGGAGTCACTGGAAACTCTGAATGGATGATCATTTTTTTTTTCCTTTTTTGATTGTAAAGATACTGTACAGAGAGGTTACAGTTACATGAGTAAGGTAATGAGTACATTTCCTATCACGCATTGTTACCTCCTCCTTTGTTTTTCCCCTACCATCCCTTCCCTTCCCACCTCCCCACCCCACCCCCCAAGTTGTAAAGTTCCTTTTCAACATAGTGTCTTGTACATCTCATTGTTACAACAGGTCAACCTGTATCCTTGTTTCAGCATTTTGTTATTTCCCTTCCCCTCCCCAAATTAGAAAAATGTATATACAAGATGCAGGGCACCAGAATCAAGTACAGTGACAACAGGGTTATACCATGGGGGTGGAGGGTCATTTCTAACTGAATTGCTACAGCACTTAAGAGACCCCAACTGAGACACAGGGGTATTTTTAGCGGCCTAGCTGTCCTTGTTTTTAGGCCTTGTATGCCTATGAGGGTTTATATAGGTGTTTCAAGTTAAAATTCAGGGCTGGAGTTTTTATATAAATGTGTTAAATTTATATCTTCAGTTAATTTCCCTTATATATAATAGTCTCAGAATAACAATATCATGTGGTTAATATTAAGTAAAACCTATTGAATATTAACTTTTGTATATTTACAATGCTGTTTTTCTAATTCCAAGGAAAAATATATTTAATAAGGGAAAGATGTAAAACAGAAAGATCCTGGCGCTGGGAAGGTTTCTCAGTGGTAGAGCATTTGCCTTGCATGCATGAGGCCCTGGGTTTGATTCCTCAGCACCACATAAGCAAAAAGAAAAAAGGCGGAAGTGGCGCTGTGGCTCAAGTGGTAGAGCACTAGCCTTGAGCTGAAGAGCTGAGGGACAGTGCTCAGGCCCAGAGTTCAGGCCCCATGACCAGACCCAAAAAACAAACAAACCCAAATAGATCCTAAAATAAAAAGTACTTATAATCAAATAATTCATACATGATCAATGTCCATGTTTTAAAGTATTTGTCCTTTTGAGAAATGATTTAGATAGTAAAGTTTTTAGTACAGTGAGCTTGTAATTCCTTATTTTAAGTATAAAAATAATGTTTTCTGTCCACAAAAAAAGCCTCAACCATTTCCTCTAATATTACTAAAATGTTCCTATGTAGCTATAGAATTTCTGCAAATGTTAAGGTTTTTAAACAGTAATGACTTAACACTTGATAAAGCCACAGATGGTTCTATTTGTATACATCATGAAAATAAACCACTATATAGTGTTAGAAATTAACATTTTCTTTGATATCATGAGAGACATGTACTGTAATATAATTAAGCCATTAAGTATGTTACAAATACATGAGTCGTGCCAACAATATTTGGAAACATGAAATAAATCAACAAGGTATTTTTTTGGGGGGGGGATCCAGTCATGGGGCCTGAACTTGGCCTGGGTGCTGTCCCTCAGCTCTTCAGCTCAAGGCTAGTGCTCTACCACTTGAGCTATAGCGCCACTTCTGGCTTTTTTCTTTTTTCTTATGTGGTGCTGGGGAATCGAACCCAGAGCCTCAGGCATTCAAGGGAAGCACTCCACCACAGCCACCTTCCCAGCCCAACAAGGTATTTTTTTATTATAGTACCTACTTGTCAGTGAGGTAGTAGCATGTGGTTGATGATAAAAAGAGGCCATTGTCGGGGTTACCATTTGGAGGTAAAGAATTGGATGAGGGTAAGTTGATAGGTATAAGCATGACCTGGAACCAGGATGGGCAGAGGAGAAAACCCACAAGGACTGTTGTTACTTAAGCAGGAGCAACTTGGCACCATCTTCTTGCTGAACTCAGAACACTGTAAGTTGGTGTCTATTTTTCAGTTTGTTAAAGAAGAATGTTGCAACTATATATTTAGATTTAGTGTTTTTATATTCCAGAGTATTTGTTCCCTTAATCGAGATACACACTAACAACTTCGTTTCGTTCTGTGAAATTAGGGTCAGCAGGGAGGCCTACAGGACGTACTTTACTCCCATTCAGGGAAATATATGCCATGTTTTTCATGTTTTGCAGTGTAGTTGTTGGCTAGTTAAGCTTGCCTGTAAATAATAAACTCCAGCATACTGTGTTTAAAACTATACAGTAAGGAAATAAGTATCGTGCAAATCTTAACATGTGTTAACTGCAGGATGGTTCTCAATTTTTACCCTGATCAGAATTTTATCTATGTTTTTATGGCTTGGTTCAATTAAATACAAGTAAGGAGAAATGATATATGCCTGATAAAAATGGGTATTCACAAAGAATTCTGATTTGCTGAAAACAACACTTCTCATCAAAAACATTTTCCAAACAATTCTTGTAATAGTGGGATGCAAAAGAAATGGATACATATCCAAAACAAATGTAAATATTCGAATTCCTCTTAACTCTTAGGTTGGTGTCCTCTAAAACTGAACTGTTCATGAGCAAATGACCTTGACACAGCTGGGAAGGAACAGGTGCAGTGAAAGCATTTAATAGGCTGGATGGTTCTTCCTATTTTTACAGAAGCACACCCTTAGGAATGGGATCAGGGTCTGCTAACCTAATCACCATGTCCACCTTGTGAGAAGAAAAGAAGCTGTTAGTTTTTATTTTTTTGTCACAATGATTAGTTTAAGCTCTCACACTCCTGGTTTCCAAGATCCAATGTCTGTTTCCATAGAAACAGCAGTGGCAGGCAGCTGCTAAATTGTCACACATAGCTAATAATCTGGGGAAGTCTCCAGCATCTTTAGTCATTTCGTCACAAGTGACTGTGCATCCTGCAAGAACACATGAATACAGGTAGTGGAGATACTTCAGTCAGTGACTGTTCTCTCTCACACATCTGTGTACTTGATATATTCCATGTGTGTATAATTGCATTCACATATTATGTATCTTTATGATTACATACATATACACATATTTGAACATTTATATGCACAGATATTTATCTATATGTTATATGTTATTATCTGTTATGTATACTATGCTACACCATATACTATATAAGTGTATAATATATATTATTATCTATTATCACCTATATTATCTCTTATATATTATGTAATATCTATTACATATATTAAATAAATGTTATATATTAAATAGATATCATATACTAAATAGGTATAATATATATCTATTTATGGGGAAAAGCACCGAGTAAGAAGTAATTGCAAAGAGAAAACACTTTAAAGAATGCCACAGAATGTAAACAGAACTCCTGTCCTGAAGAAATTTTAGTCCATTTGCATAATCAAGTCTCTTGTACCACTTGCTAATACTGCAGGACCCTAAAATATACAGGGAATATTCCAACTAAATAAATGCACAGTATTTGTTTCTGACTTGAGCTTCTGTTTTGAGTCCTTGCCTCTTTCCTTTGCTGTGAACTAGATGGGTCAGCTAGAAGAAAGAAATGTAAGTATCCTTTCCTTTTGTGTGTGTGTGTGTGTGTGTGTGTGTGTGTGTGTGTGAAATCTGAACTATTTGAGTACTACATCTTTGGTATATCTCCTTAGGTTCTCAGAAGTAGCAATGTCTCCCTCAAAGGGGCTTTCAAACTCATCTCTATCCTAAAAATTCTTCTTAGAAGTCTATCAAAAGCCTTACTGAGAATCATTGCTGCACAGCACCCCTTAGCTATTGCAGTCGTCTGATCCTGAATCCCTTTCATATTTCCATCCAACCACTCCACAAATACTTAGATTCTTTTTTATGCATGACCCTATGAATTTGGTAAAGACTTTGCTTTCATGAAACAGAATTTGGTGGGGGAAAAGCTATTGTAGATGTAATTGCCCAACTCACTGTCAGAAATGGTAAGCTCACAGCTCAGAAGGAACAGGAAATTTTTCAATAACACAATTTAATAAGTATTATGAGATTTGAATGAAAAAGAGTAATAGGTGAGATTTGACTTATATTTGGGTTAGGTTCATGGAAGTTCTTTTATAATTCTTTAGAATAGTTCTGAAATCCAAATATCAAGCCTAAAAAAAAAAAAAAACAAAGTGAGAAATGTAAGAAGGAAGATATCTCCTGGTGAGATCCTTCCCAGCTCAACTCTTTTTGTCTTTGCTATCACATCTATTGAGTGATTTTTTTGTGTGAACCTCTGCTAGGAATATCCTAGACATATACTAATTATTGCAAATGAGGAAAACCATGGAGCCTATGTTTCTTTGGGACTGGCTTACTGAATTTAATATGATTTTTCCCCCAAGTCTTTCCATTTCCTTACAAATGGAGCGATGCCATCCTTTCTGATGGAAGCATAGAATTTCACTGTGTGTGTGTGTGTGTGTGTGTGTGTGTGTGTGTGTGTATATATATATATATACATATATATATTCATTGTGTAATATTTTCTTGATCCATTCATCTACTGAAGGGCATCTGCGCTGATTCCATATTTTAGTTATGATAAATAATGCTGGAATGAACATGGTTGTGCTGGTAGCTTTAGTATGGCCTTGTTTGTGATCATTTGGGTAAATGCCTGGGAATGGGATTATTGGGTCATACAGGAGCTCTACGTTTAGTCTTTTTTTTAATCCCCTTACCATCCTTGCCCTCCCATCCCCCTGGCGGGTTTAGTCTTTTGAGGAAATTTCATACTGCTTTCCAGAGTGGTTGAACAAGTTTACATTCTCACCAATAGTGTAGTGGTGCTCCCTTCTGGCCACATCCCCACCAACATCTACTATCATTTGTTTTCTTGATAATGGCCTTTCTAACTGGGGTGAGGTGGAATATCAATATTGTTTTGATTTGCATTTCTTCTTCATGTGTCTACTGGCCATTCTTATTTCCTCTCCAGAGAAGTCTCTTTTTAATTCTTTAGTCCACTTTGTTTATTTGAGGATTTATTTTGGGGGGGATTTAATTTTTTGAGCTCTAGGTATATTTTTTATAAGAGGCCTTGGCTTGTATAGCTGTGAGGATTTTCTCCCAATCTGTGGGCTTTCTATTTATCCTGCTGGTTATGTCCTTTACTATGCAGAAGCTCTGCAGTTTAATGCAATCCCATTTATCCAGCCTTTCTTTGATTTATTGTGTTTCTGGATCTTTATTTAGGAAGTTTTGACCTGTACCAAGGAGCTTTAGTGTTTCCCCAATCCTTCCTGTAATATTTCAGGGTATCTGTTCCTACCTTGAGGTCTTTGATCCATTTGGAATTGATTCTGGTGCAGGGTGATATATAAGGATCTAACTTCAGTTTTCTGCATGTGTATAGCCAATTCTGCCAGAACCATTTGTTGAAGAGGAGCCAAATGCATCAGATAGAAGAAAGCCTCTTCAGCAAATGGTGCTTGAGCATCTTTATAATGAAACTAATAGTGAACTCTTTCAATAGTCTATGTCTTCAGTTATTTAATAGATCTCTCTTTGAGAAGATGGAAACGTGCATGGGCTGCAGAAGACAGCAAAGTTGTAGGCACTCAGCAATATTAACAACTTGAGGGACTCCCCATATCCAAGGGGCCATATATAGATCAAAGTGCATGAGGTCAATGGGTTTATATGGCGCTTGAAGGCTTCATGGAGATGGAAGGACCTGGCTGACCTCAGAAAGCTTCTTCTGTAATTATGATCATTTTTTCTTTATATTTCTTTAGCATATGTTAGTTACATTGGGGGGTTTCACCGTGATATTTTTGTCTTATTTTTATACATACATAATACATATATACATACAAACATACATATATATACATATATATATATATATATATATATATATATTACTTTGACTATATTTACCCTCTACATCCTTCAACCTGCTGGTACCTTCCTCCAGCAGAGCCTGTCATTCAATTTTTTAGTGTTTGTTAATTGTGCAAAGGGATTTCATCATTGTATTTTACTTGCACACAGTTCTATTTTTCTTTTTAATTTTTTTGGTACAAGTCCTGGGGCCTAGCCACTGTCACTGAGCTTTTGTCATCAAAGCTAACACTCACTTCCAGCTTTTTTTTTTTTTTGGTATTTAATTGGAGAAAAGAAATAGTCTCATCCTGCTTGGGCAGCTAGAATTATAGGCATGAGCCACTGTGGCTAGCTTATTCTTTGGAATTTTTATGTTAAAATATATTTATAATGTCAGGGGCTTTCCTTCCAGTATTTCCATACATGCATAGAGTGTACAGTGAACAAATTCACCTTCTCAATATATTCCCAGTGCTTTCTTTCTTCCTTCCTGCTTTTTCTCAAATTGCCTTTGGTGAATTTCATTATCTCTCCCTCCCTCTCTACCTGTCTACCTGTGTGTGTGTGTGTGTGTGTGTGTATAAATATCTAGATATATGTAATATCTTTTGATCCTTTTCACTCCGGAGTGTCCCCTCCTTGTCTGTTCCTCCTTCCATGATCCCTCCTTAGACATGTTTTAAACCAGCAGTGGCACATCCAATGGCTTCCTAGTTGGACCCTCTTTTTTTCTCCTGGCAGGGCAATATGGTGTTAAGGATGTCCTGGCTCAGTGGATCAGGTCACTGATTGGGAACTCATCTGATGATGGCCTCTGGCAGGTGCACAGAAATGTAAAACCTTCAACCACATTTCATGGCTGAAGTCATTGTATGAGCTGCAGTAGAGGATTACCTCAGCCTGGAAAACAGCCAGTACTTTTGCACTTGTCCAGATTTATTAACAATTGATGCTAGGTGAATCAAAAATAATTTTGACCTCCTTCACTTTGTTGCTTGTGAATCATGGCAGCAATAGTGGACTTTTTTGTTTAAACAGTTTTACTGGGGGGTATTTTTATGTTTTTCACAAGGCTGCATGAACAGGCACATTTCAAATGTTGGCAGAGAGTTAATGAATTAATCATTGTCTGCTTCTAAAAGTTACATTTCTATTAGAATTAGTCACATGAGACATATGACTAATGAATTTAGATATGCAATATTGCAGGTTGGGAAAATGTCACTTCCATGGGTTGAAGATTAGACTTGCAAACAAATCTTTTCCTGCTACTATATACCTACATTGATTCATTCAGCATCAGCATCAGTGTTATATGCCACACACACACACACTCACACACACACACACTCACACATGGGTATATAGTGTAAGAGATGAATTTGTGTATATATGGAAATACCAAGATGAAACTTCTGCACATTACAAATGTATCCTAATATATATAAGTATATGTATATGGTTCATATATAATGTATATGTGCATAAATTTGTATGCATATTATATGTGTGTGTATATATGTTAATATCAAAGCTAACAAGTTAATAACAATAGCCATACCAGCAGATTGATTTCAGAGGAAGACATCTGTACTAGCTGCATTTTGGGGGTCCAAAGTACTTCCTCACCCTAACCCACCCCATTTGTATGTGGAAGCCTGAAATCCTAATGTGGTTGGATATGGAAGAATTCTGAAACAGTAAACTTAAATGTATAAAGTTAAATGAAATCATAAGGATGGCGTCCTGGTCCCACAGGATTACTGGCCTTCTAAGAAGCGATGCCAGAGCATTTCCTTTGTCCCTTTCTGTACACATGCACAAAGGTACAGATGGAAGGCAGAGTAAGAAGACAGCTCACTTGAAACCAAATTTTCCTGTGAAAAGATAAGTTTTTGTTAAGTCACTAGGCCCAAGGTATTCTGTTAAGTTGGACCTATAGACGAAGACAATGGTGAAACTTTTGGAGAAGTTGGGGGGAGAGGAGATGGCATTGGGGGCAGAAGGAGAATTATATGTAACATGTCAAAAACAAAGGCAAACATTTTTTCACTGTTCATAAGTTAGAGCTCACCAGGGAATGGGTCCACACCAAATATGCTAATGTAGAAAACTCTTTTTCCAGGGGTTTAGAGTACAAATGGACAAAAGGGAGACAACCAGATAGGCTGGAATTAGAGACTATGTATCCTAAGATTGGTATAAAGAACAATGTAAGCCACAGTCCAGAGCATGCAAGACAGAGACTGGGTGCACTTGAAGAGGGCCTAGTTGGTTTTTTCTTTTTTTTTTTTTTTCTGAATTCAATACTAATAGTTTATGGATGATTCCTCATTGATATTCATGAGGGAATGTAGATTGTCATTTCTCTTCTTATCAGATTTTTGTCTCATTTTATAAAATGAGAACTTTCTGTTGAAAGACATTATTATTATTATTTGCACATATTTTTATTATAAAGATACTGTACAGACGGGTTACAGTTACATGAGCAAGGTAATGAGTATGTTTCCTATCGAGCATTGTTACCTCCTCCTTTGTTTTTTCCTTACCATCCCTTCCCTCCCCACCTCCCCAACTACACTCTCCCCCTCCACCGAAGTTGTGAAGTTTGTTTTCAACATAGTGTCTTGTAAATCTCATTGTTACCATGGGTCAGCTTGTATCCTTATTTTAGCCTCTTGTTATTTCCCTTCCCCTCCCCAAATTAGGAAAAATGTATATACAAGATGCAGGGCACTGGAATCAAATATAGTGAAAATGGGTTATACCATGGGGGAAGAACATACAAAAGAAACTAAAAAAAATCACATAGTACATTATAAATATATAAAAAACAACAGCAAGAAAGATAAAACTACTTGTGTCCCCAACTTGGGGTTCATTTTGCTTAGCATCATCATCATTATTATTATTTTATTTTGCTAGTCCTAAGGATTGTACTCTGGACCTGGGCAATGTTCCTGAGCTTTTGTGCTAAAGGCTAGCACTTTACCACTTGAGCCACAGCTTCCCATTTCCTGTTTTTTTTTTTGTGGGTAACTGGAGATAAGAGGAGTTTCTTGGACTTACCTGCTCAGGCTGGCTTTGACTGTGGCTCTCAGATCTCAGCCTCTTAAGGAGTCACAAGTTGTGAGCCACCAGCAACTGGTCATTGTGTTTTTTCCTTAAATGTATAACAGAGCTGAGTAATCTAAGTGTGGAGATGTCTTTATGGAAAAGTGATTGTTATCTCAAGTTTTTAAAAAATAGATATAGAACTAATAGCTTGTTGTTATACCTTCTTGAATAAAATGTGGTACCTATTTATCTCAATGAATTTGCCTACTTAATCTGTGTGGTCAAATGAATTGGCATGAGTTCACAGGCATCATGACATGGTTGGGATTTTGCTTGGAAATGTAATGGGTGGGTCTGTGTCTCCTCAGCACTGATGTAGTAAGGGAAATCAGTCCTGATCATTGCAGCTTTTGAACACAGCTTCTCCCCGCTTCAAAATCTGGGAAACATCTTAAAATGAAGTAGGTCATAAACTACCATTGTGTGGTATTTTATATCCTTAAACCCGTGATATTGGGAAGATTTTACTGTGCTTTTCCATTCTAGCCCCTCCAGCCTCTTGTGCTGCTTTACAAGTCAAGAACTGACCCATGAAGAAAGCTGACACACACACACCTGGGGTCCTCTAGATTCCTGAGAAAGCCAGCAGCTGTGAGACTGCTAATTCACAACTGCGGTCTCCTTTTCTCAGTGGGGGTCCCTCCGCTGGGGGCAGTTGCTGAATTGTTCAAGGAGCTTAAGAGAGAAAACAGCTGGTGACTGTCATCCCTCCCACCCCCCCACCCCAGGGAGCAGCACTTTTGACTGGGACATTTTTGTTCTTGTGGACCTCAGTGACTCCACAATTGTTAGATGCCTTGAAACACATGATCTTTTTTCAAGTTTATTGACCTACTATACTGGTCTTTTTTTTTTTTTTTGTTTTGTTTTGTTTTCCTTGCTACAATACAATATCCGAGGCAGGCTAACTTGATAAAGAAACAGATTTATTTAGCTACTGTTTTAGAGGCAACAGTTCCAAGCAACACTGTTGCACAGACTCTGGTAAAGGCCTCATGGTTAATGGCAAGAGCATGTGGGAGGAAATAAAAATCACATTTGTGAAACAGGAACCCAGAAAGCTGGATTCACTAGCTCAGGCTTTTAATAGCAACTCTCTAGTGAGAATTACCAAGGCAGGCCACACAAGAACCACCTTAATCCCTTCCAAAGCAGAACCCTTAGTTGACCTAAGGAACTCCCACTTGGCTCCACCTCTTAAAAGTACCACACTGCCTCTTCTACCTCCACATGAACTTTCTGGAGTCAAACTCAAAACAGATCCAAACCATCCACTCACAAAAATCAACTTTTTCTTTCTGAAAAGGGAAGTTCATTCTCTGTTAAAAAGTAAGAGCAAAGTGAATTCCAAGACAGCATAGAGTGTATATAAACGAATGACTTTCATTTTTAGATAATAAGAAAGCTTCTTAAATTAATTTATAATGTTAATGGTGGGCTTATAAAGATAATCTTTCTATAAATCAGAAAATTATCTGTCAGAGGCTTTATGATGTACTTATTTTTATTATAAAGACGTGGGACCACAATCCTCATTCTTTGAGACAGTTACAGAATGAAAGAATCTCACAACATGGCCTTTTAAAGGAACCATTTGAATAGGAAGAAATGTGTTGATGAGCATTTACAAAGCACATCCCCCAGGGTACTGGGTGGATTTTAATTAATGAAGTTGATGAAGACAAAGGTAATACTTGGAAAACTAGATCATGGAAAGTTGGAGGGAATGCTGGTGAATTGAAAGATGGAATTTAAAAAAAGAGATTTTTAGCTTGCCAAATATAACTTAATGGGTAATTTCCAACATTTTGGATAAAATAAAAATATATGAAAATACAGGAGGAGAAAGACCTGGATGTGTGATTTGGCTGTTGAAGAGACCAGGTATCATTTAGGAGAGTGTTGTGAATAAGATGGAGAATCAAGTTGCAAGGAATCTGTCTTACCAAAAACGGCACAGCATGTGATGTTGCATTGTGTTCTAAGTGTCTTGCTTGGTGCAAGAGCAGCATTGCAAAAGCTCACACAGCGGAAAGTAACTAGGTGTGATGGAGCAAAAGGACACAAAGACAGACAAAGGAACGGTGGAAGTATGTAACTTCCCAAAGAGAGGCCTCAGAGAGATGGACAAATTGTCTTCCCGTGTGTAAAGGATTGTTTGTGGTGGAGGTCAGAATTTTAGGACAGAAATATAGAGAACAAGTGTATATTACTAACATGGAGAATAACTTCTAATAAACAGTGACAGGTATGTGAATTCTAAAAATAGTATAATGATGAAGATTTAGAATTTCAAAACCAGGAAAAATTGAATGCTGAAATTCTCTGCTAGTTACAGGCATAGAGTTTTGTCTCTCAAGTAGGATGCAGACTCGTGCCATGTCACGGTCCTTTTAAGATCACAGGGAAACAATTCAGGTAATGCTCTCGTCACGGAAAGCCCCAAGCTTCATGTGGCCAGTACATGTGAAGTGTTGTTGAGACATGGGAAGAAAAAGTTAGGGCTTATGTCTTACATTGGTGATGGTGGAGTTCAACCAGTTGGAAACCAAACCCAACTCAAAATTCATTTAATGCCTGAAAGGTAGATGCAAGGGAAGCTGACTTAATCTGATGTCACCCTTAAGAGACTAGAGATAGTAAAAAGGATTTTGAGAAGATTCTAGATGCCATTTTAGATACCTAAAGGCAGATCTTTTGCCTGCATCACTTATATGAATCTGCTAACTGTGGATTCAGGGGTTCCTTCTAGGTCAGCAATTTTAATAAGTAGCACACATATACACATGCACATGCATTTTGGATTTAGAAAGCAAATGTGATTTTTAGTCTCCTACTTTTTTCCCCCCCTCAGAATGCAATATTATTTCAATATGCAAGATTTGTCTGGTAAATACAACCATAATTTATGAACATCACAGTCTTCTGGTGCTAAGATAGTCAAAAGCATTTTATTTATTTGTTTAGTAGTAGGACTCCAATCCACTACCATTTTATTCTGATAACTTCTGCAAAGGTTAATACATGGAAAGGCTCTACAGCCATGGTAACTTCAAACTGCTGGTAGGATTGGGAATTGACATAAGCATTCTGTGTAGCAATTTGTTAATGTCTACTAAAATTGCAGATGCATCATTTCTTTGACTCAGTGAGCCAGCTATTCTACATACATGCCAGAAAAACATGCATGTACAAACAGGGAAGTAAGTGGACTTTGAAATAGCTTATCTAAATGTACACCAAATGGATAAAGAATAAATTGTATTTCTGTTTATGGGTGTATACATTCATACACGTACATATGTATCTATATATACATAGAACATGATTCTACTTATGGGACTACGTAAGAGGATGGGTGAAGGGGGAGAAGGAAAAAGCAAGATGGAAGATGGATGGTGAATAATTGTAAAATACACTGCAGCTATGTACAAAGATGATATAAAGACTCTCCATGAAAGCTGTTGGGGGTTGGGGGAAGGGAAACAACAGGAAGGGAATATGGTGAGCAACATATAACTTATGAATGTGAGAAATGCCATAGCATATCCCTTAGTGCAACGGGCACACACTAAAGACCAAAAAAAGACAGAAAACGAACACAGGCTCGGATGGAGAGGATAGATACTAGTGCAAGTGGGGAAACCCACAAAGAGGCTGAAGGAAGATGGTTGATA
Organism: Dipodomys spectabilis; assembly: GCF_019054845.1. Lineage (NCBI taxonomy): Eukaryota > Metazoa > Chordata > Mammalia > Rodentia > Heteromyidae > Dipodomys > Dipodomys spectabilis. The sequence continues at coordinate 6,035,289 of NW_024870686.1, read as the reverse complement.
TAGTTTATTTGCATCTATGACAGTAGAAAAATGAAGCCTGTTGAAATTGTTTTAAAAAGGGAGGAAGCGTGAGAGAGGGGATAAGGTGGATCAGGGTAAATTGTATCCCCATACATTGTGGAAATGTTACAATAAAAATTCTTCCTCCAGCCTGGCGTGGTGGGCTCATGACTATAATCATAGCTACTCAGAGCTGAGGATCATGGTTTGAAGCCAGCACAGGCAGGAAAGGCTGTGAGACTATTATCTCCAATGAACCACTTAAAAACCAGAAGTGGTTTTGTGTCTCAGAGTGGTAGAGCACTAGCCTTGAGCAAAAGAGCTCAGGGACAGCACCCAGACCCTAAGTACAAGCCCTAGGATTGACAAAAAATAAAAATAAAAAAATCTTCCCTTGTGAGGAAAGGGTGAACAGATGCAATCATGATATTCAATATAAACTATGTAAAACATGAACTATGCAATTTGTGAGCAGGAATAGAAGGGGAGAAGGGCTAGCTACATGGCCCAAGAATTGCACTCACTTCCTGATTCATGGAATTGTAACCTCTCTGTACAACTCCTTAAGATAACAATAAAATTATATTTTAGAAGTCATTTCTTGTCAAACTTATATATGCTAATTAAAAAGAATAAATTATGTTTCATTCATCTGAATGAATTCTGTATCACTAAAAATGAATACACTAGGGATAGATATGGACATTGATAAATTTTGAAAACATAATATTAATATTGCATATAAGAATCCTGACTCACTCAAACTATTATAACTAGTAAATTCAGTAAAGAAGCAATACACAAAAATAATTTCCGCATATTATCTATAACCTGTCTTAGAAAGATATACTGAAAACAAGCGTATTTATAACAGCATGAAAAACACTTTGGAATAAATCTAGCTAAAGAAGTAAAAGTTCTGATGGTGGAAACTAGGTTATTGGTAAACAGAATTGAAGAAAGATAAATAAGGATATTTCTCACAGAATAAAACAACTACTTGTAGTGATTTACAGATTCAGTGCAATGTATCTAGCAAAATTCAAAAGATATTTTTACAGACATAGAAAAATTAATATGGAAATGCTTATAGAATCACAAAAGACCAAAAATAGCTCAAACAATCTTGAGCAGGAAGTGTAAGGTAGAAAGTATTAGACATATACTAGATATTGCAAATAAGGGAAACTATGGGACCTATGTTTCTTTGGGCTTGCCTTACTTCACTTAATATAATTTTTTCCAATCTTTCCATTTCCTAACAAATGGGATGATGTCATTCTTTCTGATGGAGGCATAGAATTCCATTGTGTATATATACCACATTTTCTTGATCCATTCATCTACTGAGGGGCATCTGGGTTGGGTCCATATCTTAGCTATAGTAAATAATGCTGCAATAAACATAGTTGTGCTGGTAGCTTTAGTGTGGTCTTGTTTGTAAACATTTGGGTAAATGCCCAAAAGTGGGATTGCTGGGTCATAGGGGAGCTCTATGTGGAGTCTTTTGAGGAACCTCCATACTACTTTCCAAAGTGGTTGAACAATTTTGTTTTCTTTTCTTTCATGCGATTGTTTCTAACGCATTTATAAGATTATTTCTTTGTTGCTTTGTATGTCCCTCCCCCACAGTATAACCCCTGCTTTCACTGTATTTGATGTTGGTATAATTTGTGGAGAGGAAGGGGAAAAACAAGTCGTTTAAATAAGGATACAGGTGGATTGCAACAATGAGAATTACAAATTGTTATGTCGAAAACGAACTTTACAACTTTGGTGGGGGGGGCGGGGATGACTGGGTGGGGTGGGGGGGGGGCTGGGAAGGGATGGGAAGGGGAAACAAAGGAGGAGGCTACAATGCTTGATAAGAAATGTACTCATTATCTTGCCCATGTAATTGTAACCCCTCTGTACAGTATTTTCACAATAAAAAATAAATATAAAGTTAAAAAAAATAAAAAAATAAAGTATTAGACATAATACTTCCTAATCTTAAAATCTGCTACAAAGCTGTAGTAATCAAAACAGTATGGTACTGGCACTCATACATACAGATCAATGAAACAGAACAGAGAACCTAGGAATGCATCTATTCATTATGGTCAGCTGATCTCCAACAAAGGTAGCAATAGTACACAGTCAGGAAAGAATCTATCTGCAAAAAAATGAAATTGGACTTTTACACAACATATAATAATGATCTTAAAATGGTTTAAAAATATAAGACATAACTGTGGTATAAAATAAAAACATAAAACTAATAGAAAAATAAAACAGAGAAAAGCTGTCTTGACACTGGTCCTGACCATGATTATGTTTGGCTATGACACCAAAAGCACAGGCAACAAAAGCAAAAATATCCATAAAGGATTGAGTTAAACTGAAAAGTTTCTGCAGAGTGCAGTGGAAATCTACAGAATGAGAATGTCTCACAAGACATTATTATCCAAAATAAATCAGGAACAACTCATTCAACTTAAAAGAAAAATAACTAGTGGGCGCGCGCGGGAGGGGGGGGGTCAAAAAAAAAATTAAAAAAAAAAAAGAAAAGAAAAATAACTAGTAACTTGATATAAGAATGGGCAAAGGCAACAATGCTTGATAAGAAATGTACTCATTATCTTGCCCATGTAATTGTAACCCCTCTGTACGGTATTTTCACAATTAAAAAAAAAACAATGGGCAAAGGATACTATAAACATTTCTCAAAAGCAGACATGCCAACAGGAGCACAAGAAATTGCCCCACGTAATTACTGATTAGAGAAATGCAAATTGAAACTGCAACTGTTAGGTGTCAGCTACAAAAATGAGAAGAGGTAATTGTTTTGTTTTGTTTTTACTGTTTTTTCTTTGTTGTGAAAATACAGAAGAGTTACAATTACATGATCAAGGTAATGAGTACATTTCTTATCAAGCATTGTAGCCTCCTTTGTTTTTCCTCTACCATCTCTTCCCTCCCACCTCCCCAACTACACTCCTTTCCTCACCCACTTCCCACCTAAATTGTAAAGTTCGTTTTTAGCCTAGTGTATTGTACATCTCATTGTTGCAATGGGTCAACCTGTATCCCTATTTAAACATTTTGTTTTGAAAAGAGATAATTCTTGTGTCCATATTATTTATAATCCAAAGAAATTGATATTGATTTACAGTCAAATACTTATATGTAAAATTATATTGGACATTCTATAATTATACATTCTAAATTCTTTAAATAGTATTTCCTATCATAGCATTTTTATTTAATTGACAAAACTATAGTTACAATGTAAAGTGTGATATTTTGAAACATACGCACATAATCCACCCCAAACAATGAACATAATTAATGTATCCATTATCCCACACTTAATATTTGCTCTCTCAGCAATTTGCAAACATATAATATACTGTAGTCAATATCTCTAGACCTTATTCATTCTAAGTGAAACTTTGGACATTTTGGCTAATCTTTCCCTATTCCTCATCTTCACCTCCAGCTCCTAACAATTGCTATTCTATTCTTGTTTCTATTCTATTCTCTGTTTCTATGCCTTTAAGTGAGGTCAGGAAGCATTTGCCTTTCTGTGTTTGGCTTATTTCCATTGCTACAGTGCCCTCTAGATTCATCCATGTTGCTACAAGTGGAAGGAATTCTTTCTTGTGGTAAAATATAGGCTTATGTATATATACCTCATTTTCTTTGTTTATTCATTCATTAATGGACATTTAGAGTGATGTCATGTCTTGGCTAGTGAGTAAGGCTGCAATGAATATGGAGGTATCTCTTTGAGAGTCTTCTGATATATTTCCAGTACTGAGATTTCTGGATCATATAGTAGTTTTTGTTTTTGATGTTTTGACAAACCTTCATGCTGCTTTCTCTAATGGCTATATCAATTGACATTCTCACCAACATTGTGTAAGTGTTTTCTTAAAATCCTCACCAAAACTTTTTACTTCATATTAAAAAAAAACAAATACCACAAACACATCCTTGCAAGTGTGAAGTAATAGTTCATTGAGGTTTGATTTGTATTTTCCTGAAGACCAGTGGTGGTGAGCCCATTTTCACATACCTATTGGCGATTTTTATGTCTTCATTTCTCATTTGGAGAAATGTTTATTCAGGTTATCAGCTCATTTTATAATTATTACTGCTATTTGGCTATTGAGTTGTATAATTTCCTTGGGATATAATCCCTTATCAGATTTACAAATATTTTCTCCCATTCTGTAAATTTCCTTTTATGCATTGTTCTCTTTGCTAAAAAGTTAAAAATAGAAATACCAAATGACCCACGAATCCCCTTGCTGGATATACATCCAGAATTTCTTAGTTTGATGTTGTCTCTCTTGCTTATTTTTGCTTTTGCTGCCTGTCTGTCTGGTGTTACATCACTGCTCAGACCTTAGTCAAGAAGCTTCTCCATGTGTTTCCTTCCAGAGTTTTATGGGTCAGGCCTAAACTTTTTGTAGGTGATGTAAGACAAACATCAATTCTTTCACATGTGCATATCTAATTTTCCTAACATCACCTCTTTTTAAAGTTTCAAATCATTTTATTTATTTAAGTTGTGGACATTGTAAAGGTGATGTACTGAGGGGTTACAGTTACATGTCAAGTAATAAGTACATTTCTTTTTGGACAATGTCACCTTTTCCCTTGTTTTCCCCATTTTTCCCCTCTCTACCCCTCTCTCCCTCAAGTTGTAGAGTTCATATGCAACACAGTGTCCAGTGAGTATCGCTGCTGTGTTTGTTCACCTTTTTTCAGACCATGTCTATGCTCCACCTTACCTTCCGCAAAACAGATAAATCTACAGACAAGGCAGAAAGTACAGAGCCAAAAATAGTGACAAAGGAGAAAAAAGGAACATCAAACAAAATAACAAAAACCATCTTGTTCCACTTCTTGGAGTTCATGTTGATAAACATTTTATGTGATTATAGCTATTTAGACTTTGTGAACCTCTCCTAAGAATATCCTCCTTTGGTCTCATGGGTTATACCATGGGGGAGGAACATATAAAGCAACAAAAAAAATCATATGGCATCTTATAAATATGTTAGAAACAATAACAAGAAAGAAAAAAATCACTTGTGTCCTTATCTTGGGGTTCATTTCACTTAACTTCATTTTATCTGGTCATATGTACATAGCTTTTGACCTTTTCTGCTTGTCCCAGACATATAATAGTTATTGCAAATAAAGGTTTCATGGAACCTTTGTTTCTTTGGGCCTGGCTTACTTCACTTAATATAATTTTTCCAAGTCTTTCCATTTCCTAACAAATGGGGCGATGTCATTCTTTCTGATGGAGGCATAGAATTCCATTGTGTATATATACCACATTTTCTTGATCCATTCACCTACTGAGGGGCATCTGGGTTGGTTCCATATCTTAGCTATGGTAAATAATGCTGCAATCAACATAGTTGTGCTGGTAGCTTTAATATGGCCTTGTTTGTGATCATTTGCATAAATGCCCAAAAGTAGGATTGCTGGGTCATAGGGGAGCTCTATGTGGAGTCTTTTGACTTCCAAAGTGGTTGAACAAGTTTACACTCCCACCAACAGTGCAGTAGGGTTCCCTTCTGGCCACATCCCCTCCAGCATCTGTTGTTATTAGAGTTCTTGATTATAGCCATTCTAACTGAGGTGAGGTGATATCTCAATGTTGTTTTGATTTGCATTTCTTTTATGGCTAGGGAGGCTGAGCATTTCTTCATCTGTCTATTGGCCATTCTTCTTTCCTCCTCAGAGAAGTTTCTCTTTAAGTCTTTAGCCCACTTTTGTATCAGGCAGTTGTTTCTTTTAGGTTTTGTTGTTGGGGGATTTAATTTTTTGAGTTCCAGGTATATTTTAGATATGAGACCCTTATCAGTTGTATGGCTTGTGAAGATCTTCTCCCAATCCATGGGCTTCCTATTGATCTTGCTAGCTATGTCCTTTGCCATGCAGAAGCTCAGTCTCATTTGTCCAAACGTTCTTTGATTTGTTGTGTTTCTGAAATACCAACTCTTGAAGGGAAGAATGGTAGTACATTGTGTGTTCTTATTGCCTTTATCAAAGATTAATTGTTTTTATTTATGTGGGCTAATATCTGGGTGACTTTTCTTTAAATGAGTATGATAAAAAAAAACTAATACCATTAGGTGGGCTTGGACCAAGGGGAAAGTTGGCCTCTAACTTAGATCTGAGAGCTTATAGGGTAAGAGATGTTTTCAAGTTTCCTGCTTGCTTTAGTCATTTAACTAGGTTTGAAGATGGAAAAAAAAATCTAGGCATTAGCTTGCAAATGAAAAGGACTCAAAAATCCCATGCAAGTCAAGTGTAGCTTTGAGTAGAAGAATGAGATCATGCACCCCAAAATTCAGAAACCCCGACATTATTCACATAAGGACTTCAGAAAAAACTATGTTTATGTTGGACAAGAAAATGGAAGGTAAGAAGAGACAAGATTTGAGGAGGGCCATCATCAGTCAAGATGGGTAGAGGCCCTGTGGGTAGAGGGAAGTAATAAAGGTGGCATTAAGGAAGGAATGGATTTCAGGTGAAAGGCCTGAAGACTTAAACCAACAATGTTACACAGAGCTGTCAACTTATAACTCTCCCAGGAAATTCAACTACCTAAATAAGTTAGAACTACACTTGTGTAGTGCTCAGGCTCTCTCTCTCCCTCCCTCCCTCCCTCCCTCCCTCCCTCCCTCCCTCCCTCCCTCTCTCTCTCTCTCTCTCTCTCTCTCTCTCTCTCTCTCTCTCTCTCTCTCTCTCTCTCTCTCTCTGTGGTTCTGCAGAATGCAGAAGGATTCTGCCTCACCTGCTAGAGGAATTGGGCAGCTGGTGCAGTGAATAGATTCCTGGTGTGGCATAGGCTGAGGTTATAATTAGAAATCTCCCCCTTGTTTCTAGTGAGCAATGTTCACATTGCACTGTTCTTGGAGAGAAGAAAGTTCTATAATGAGCAGGAAATTGCACTAGTTGAGATGCTTAGAACATTTTTGCCTTTAAGCAATGAGTCTTCAGGGCTTGTGATAAAGACTGTCTTGCAATGTAAAAAGAATATAGATTCATAAAAATGCTATGAAAACAATACAACTTTACTGATATTGATGGTGGGCAAAGGAGTTAGAGAATTTAAGGCAGACTTGAGAAACTTTAAAATTTTTATCCCTCCCTCTCATTTGTTTAGTTCATGAATTTTAAGTACAAGAGTGAATTAGGAGCCAGGAGTTGGTGGCTCATGCCTATAATCCTAGCTACTCAGGAGACTGAGACCTGAGGATCATGGTTCAAAGCCAGCTCAGGCAGGGAAGTCTGTGAGACTCTTATCTCCAATAAGCTAGCAAAAAAGCTGGAAATAGAGTATGGCTCAAGTGATTAAGTGCTAGCCTTGAGCAAAAGAAGCTCAGAGACAGTTCCCAGGGCCTGAATTCAAGTCTCTGGACTGGCACAAACAACAAAACAAAAAGAGTGAGTGAATGAGGCAGTTGGCTGGAAAATGAAGAAAGAGCTACTGAAGGGTAGCAGATGAGGGCAGGGCAGGAGAGGGCTCATTTGCATCCCCAATATTGATGGAGGTTTAGACTTAATGAATCTCTACTAGGCCTTTTCTTTTTCACTTTCAAGAAAATGTAATGGTTTAGTTGTTTAGCCTGTACTGCCTCCTTCTGGATGCTCTTAAATTAGCAGCTAAAACAAAACAAAAGTAAACCTTGTGTGAAGGAAGCCAAGTCCAGCACAGATGATACCTACCTGGTTACGTGGCTGCCCCTCATCCTTTCCACAGGGCTAGTGATGTCTGCAGGTGCTTTGGGAATGGCTTAGAACCCTCACGGTATTTTTCCTTGCTGTTATGAGTTCATGCATACTTTAATAAAATGCCGAATGAGAAAACTGATTCCAAAATTGAACAAGGCTCATGTGTGTAGATGGAAGTACTTGTGAGCTGCTTGCTTAGGTTATGCAATATTCACACAGATATGCAAATATGCATAGATTTGCAAATATGCATATATTCAGTGGTAATTGAGTGAATTTGAGGCCTCCTGCTTGCTAGGCGAGCATTTTACCACACCTCCATCTGTACAAAACTTTGTCTAGTAATATAGTTACAATTCTACATTTGATTGTGAAGGGCCATTTCTTTCCGACCTTCAGAACTAATGTTATTTAATAGTTTTTCTTCTAAGGACATGGAATAGTGGAGAAGTTAAAACTCTGTTTTCCAGAATCGCAGACAAACCTGAGTTCAAAGAAAAATCAATTGCCCATTTCTCAGTGAGAACTCCCTTTCTTAATAGTCCTGGGAATTTTGAATTTCAGAAAACCTATCTGTAACTGATCTAAAGAAAGGGAGAAGCTGGGGGCCTGGGGCTCATGCCTGTAATCCTAGCTACTCAGGAGGCTGAGATCCGAGGATCATGGTTCAAAGCCAGCCTGGGCAGGAAAGTCCATGAGACTCTTATCTCCAATAAACAAGAAGTGGCCTTGTGGCTCAATCAGTAGAGCCTTGAGCTGAAGAGCGCAGGGACAGCACCCAGGCCTAGATTTCCAGCCCCACAACTGACAGAAAAAAAAAAGGAAGAAAGGGAGAAGACAGAAAGAATAGATTTACAAAATTACTGGGTTTTAATCAAGCAAAACCAAACACCTTCCTTCTTCCCCTCTTTCATTTTTCTTCCTTCCCTCCTTTCTTTTTCCCTTCCTTCCCTCCTCTCTCCCTCTCTCCTTCTTTCCTTACTATCTATGCACCATCTATCTTCATTGTCATCATCATCATCATCATCATCATCATCATCATCATCATCATCATCATCATCATCATCTACTTTCTACTTAGGATATTTTACCACATAGAATATTGTACAATGTAGAAAATCTATCCACAAGGAACTTAATATGAAAAAGGATCAGAAACTGCTCTTACTAACACCATGTGTTAGGAAGCAGAGCACAACCCTCAGAAGCATTGGAGAAGAGGCTCACTCACACGGCAGGGTTGTAATTTAGTTTCTGTCCAAAACTAAGGGAAATAGGGAGGTTGAATCAAATCAATAGCTAAAAGCAGAGTAAGGGCCATTGCACACTGAGACAGAATAGAAGCTATGGAAAACCAGGACTGGACGTCAGAAAGCCAATGTGCCATCTTATAGGGAGAAGCTGAGAGCAGTAAGGATACAAGTCTGGAGCACATGAAGATGCAGTGGTGGTAACAGTTGCATGCCTGCGGCTGAGATAGCATTTGGCCTGATAGGATTTTTTTTGGTATTTTAAGTTCTGATCATTCCATGTAGAAGTATGAACCATGTAGAGCCTAAAACAGTGTCTAGAAAGGTGTGTCTGGCACCTTACAGAAGAGAGATTATCAGCAGATACATACCTATTATATACAAATGCATCTGTATTTGTATGAAATCACTATGTTCAAGTAAAAGGTTGTATCACTACTTACTTGGTTTTATTTTAGCTATTTTGTTTGCTAGGCCATAGGAAAGAACTCGAATTTTGTGCCAGTCCTGGGGCTTGAACTCAGGTTCTAGGAGCTGTCCTTGAGAATTTTATTCAAGTGCTCTAGCACTTGAATCACAGTTCTACTTTCTGTTTTTTTAGTGGTTAATTGGAGATAAGAGTCTCATGGACTTTCCTGCTCAGATTGGCTTCTAACTGAGCTTCTCAGATCTCAGCTTCCAGAGTAGCTACAGGTGTGAGCCATTGGCTCCCAGCCATTCATATACTTTTAACTTTAAGATTTTTTTATTGTTATTATAAAGGTGATATACAGAGAGGTTAATATAGTTACATAACTTAGATAAAAAGTACATTTTTTTTGACAATGTCACTTCTTCCCTTATTGCCAGTTTTTTCCTCCTGTCCCTACCACAAGTTATATAGTTCATTCTCAACGTGGTATCTAGTATACTCCTGCTGCATTTGTTCACTCTTTGTCCCTCTATTGCAATTCACAAACTTTTAAAGCAGCAATAAAGATTGACTGAGGTAAAGCAGAACTGTTCAGGCCTAATCAAATGTAAAGTCCCAAGATGAAACCTCAAACTTACTGACCTACTAATGAGGTATTTTGGCTAAGGAGTTGATTTGGATCAGGGGCTATTTCCACTTAGTAAACTATGCTGGCAAAAAGATCATAATAACATTATAAAGTGACCTGATATTTGCTTCCTTCCTTCCTTATTTCTAGAATGTTGCTGGGCACTGGTGGCTCATGTCTGTAGTCCTAGCTACTCAGGAGGCAGAGATCTGAGGATCACGGTTCCAAGCCAGCCCAGGCAGAAAAGACTGTGAGACTCATCTCCAATAAACCACTAGAAACTGGAAGTGGTGCTGTGGCTCAAATGGTAGAGCGCCCGCCTTGAGCTGAAGAGCGCAGGGACAATGCCCAAGCCCAGAGTTCAAGCCCCACGACCAACTCCCCCCCCCCCCCAAAAAAAAGCAGAACATTGAGGTGTAGCTCAAGTGGTAGAGCACTAGCCTTGTGAGAAAAAAGCCAAGCAAAAGCCCTGAGTTCAAGCCTCAGTACCAGAACACAGACAAAAACGAAATAGAACATAGAACTATGGAGGGGGCGGTTTCTCATTTGATATAGTAGAATCTATTAAATAAACATTCTTTGGTGATAATCACAGGAACATCTTCATTGCTCCAGAGATTAAAATCCAAATCTATAGCTTTTCTTAGAGATCAAATAAAACCTAAAACGACTAATGCTAAAAATTCTAAAACTAATGAGCTGCTACCAAAGTGAGTATCAGGAAGCGGAAATATGTTTGAGGGCATGATGGGGAGCACACAAATGGAGAGAGGAAGAGTGAACACATGTAGCCATTGTCTTCAATATACATTATGTAAAAATTGAATTGCATACCTTGAGGGTAGAAACGGGAAGGGGAGAGATGGAAGAGAACAGTAGAAGGCGTGACCTTGATCAAGATGCATGGTACTCACAACCTGACTTAGGAGCAACTTCTTTGTACAACTACTTAATGATAAAAACAAACCCCACCCTCAACAAAATAAATGCCAAGATAAACATTGATGTATGTAACCAGGCAGGTTCCTGGTCTTGGTTTTGAGATCTAGGGGCAAGATGAAAATGTCATATCAGTAATTGTCATTTTCTTAGTTAAGATATCAGAAACAAATGAGCGATTCCATAACTTGTGGAAGCACAGCCAATTTATTTTACTTTAATTGGAGAGGTGAGAAAGACTTGGGACTGTTATTTTAAATGCCTTTCGCTATTAAACTGTGGTTAGGAAATGTGCTCAGCCAAAATGATGTTAAAAGAGCATTAAGTTTATGAGTCACGAAAACCAGAATGATTCCAATTAGTTTCCTGTGCTTTAGTGCACTAGAGGTCTTTAAATATGCAATGACACACTCCTTTAGAATTGATACAAGACAGGTGATCAGAAGCTTGGCTCTCTTTCCACTTGATTATTTACCAAGCAAAGAATGGGTGAGCTATTATTGTGTTAATGAATTTCAAAGGTTCTTCTTTTCTAAAGCAGGGCTAAGGAAGAGTCCAGTTGAGAGACACAGAGTAGGTTGCTCTGTCTGTCCTGGAGTGAAGTCCTGGAGATGTATTAACCGTAGAGGGATTCAATCCCCCTTTTTAAAACCTCTCTCCATTCCCCACCTCTTTTCCTTAATTTTCTATCACTGTCTCCCTCCCTCCCTCCCTCCCTCCCTCCCTCCCTCCCTCCCTCCCTCCTTCCCTCCCTCCCTCCCTTCCTTCCTTCCTTCCTTCCTTCCTTCCTTCCTTCCTTCCTTCCTTCCTTCCTTCCTTCCTTCCCTCTTTCCTCCCTCTCTCCTCCCTCTCTCCCTCCCCCCTCCTCCCCTCCCTTCCTTCCTTTCTCCCTTCTCTCCCATCCTTTTTTTTTTTTTTTCCATTTTAATCTTTCAAAATTGTCTGCTAAGTTTAATGTCATCAAATTCCATCTGATCTGAATATTCCAAACAGAAAATGACAAGGTAGGCTATGGAAGGCTCTTGCCTTAGAGATTTATTTGCACAGGTAAAATATCAGCGCACATAGATTGCTAAGAGCCCTGGAGGTCATTGACAGTTTGTATGACCTGGAAGTCTCGTGAGTTTTTAGCCTTGTCTACCTCACCTATTGTTTCCCCAAACTCAGAACTGCTTAATGAGGTACATCACTCAGATGTCAAGAAGAATATGAGGCTGACAGACCAGATCAGTGATAGATTATTTCTAACGGAAAGTTTATGAGGGAAAAAGGCAAAGGGCTGTCTGGCATCTTTGCCTTCAGAGTAGGAGAAACAGACTGATGTGATTTCTAATGTGCTTGCCTCCTAACTGTAAAAGCAATAGGAAACCTATAAAATGCAAAGTAATACAGAAAGGCAAAAAGACAACTAACTCCATATACTCTTGGTCTTGCATTGTGTTTTTGCTGCCTTTTTCAGATGCAGTTTTGTGTTTTAGGTGCAATCATAATATAGCAGAAATGGTGAGGTACCTTGCTTTTCTTCTTCTTTTCTCATCTCTCTCTCCATTTTTTTCTTTTCTTTTCTTTCCTCTTCTTTTCCCTTTTCCTTCCTTTCCTGTCTTCAGTGCCACTCCTAGGGTTTGAACTCAGGGCCTCATGCTTTTCTTCAGCTTGCTTGCTCACACCTGGTACTCTACTACTTGAGTCACACTTCCAGTATTGCAATTTGCTGGATAATTAGAGATGAAGTCTTTCAGACCTTTCTGTCCAAGCTGGCTTAGAACTACTCTCCTCTACATCTATGTCCCCTGAAGAGCTAGAATTACAGATGTAAGCCCACTGATGCCTACTGGTAATTTGCTTTTTTTTTCATGTGTTATCACAAATATCTTCAGCACAAAACTATTTTCTAAGGCAGTAAATAGTTTCATCATGTAATGGAACACAACTTAAATTTTTAAAATTTAATTGTAAAGATGCTGTACAGAAGGGTTACAGTTACATGAGTAAGGTAATGAGCACATTTCTTGTGGAACATTGTTATCCCCTCCCTTGTTTCTCTCCTACTACCACTTCCCTTCCCCACCTCCCCCACTCTCCCCCCACAAGTTGTAAGTCCATTTCCAATTGTCTTGTGAGTATCATTGTTGCAGTGGGTCATCCTGTGTCCTTGTTTCAGCATTTTTTAAATCCCCTTCCCCTCCCCAAATTAGATAAATGTATATACAAGGTGCAGGGTACCAAAATCAAATACAGCGACAACAGGGGATAAACCATAGGGGGAAAGATACACAAACGAAACAAAAAAAAATCACATAGTTCATTAAAAACAATAACAAAGAAAAACCTCTTGTGTCCCTATCTTGGGGTTCATTTCATTTGGCATCATCTTATATGATCATATGTGCATAACTTTTGAGCTTTTCTGCTCATCTGTTAAGATTATCCTACACGTATAGAACACAACTTTTAAAATCATATTTTGTTTTCACTTTAATACTATCCACAATAAGACTAAAAAGCATATTCTCTCCCTGTGTGATGTTATTTAAATTCCAGTATATGAACTTACTGAACCAGCACTGGTACCTCTGAAGGCTTGATTAATGTTGCCTAGATCCCCTTGAGAGGCTGGAAGGATTTACCCCTCCAACATCTGTTTCCAGAAGGTCTATATTGCTGAGGCATGTGTGCGATGTATTAATTTACAACTTTATTATTTGTAAAGCTGGATGTATGTTTTCTGTTTTCATATATTTAATAGCTGTTTCCATTTCCTCTTTTTGTGAATTACCTAGTCATACCTCTTTTTCCACTGGGTATTTGACTTATTCTTACCAATTTTCTATGAATATTTTACATATCAGAGACAATGTAGTTGCTTATAATACCTTAAAACCTTGTTGGTATGTTGCTTACTTTATAAACTTACTGAGGTATATTTTAGTATATTCTTCAATTATCTGTGAGCAAGCAATGCTTGCTCCACTTATGCTTGCTTTACTGCTTAGAGAGCCCTACTTAAAAAGTATTGTAAAGATGATGTACAGAGGGGTTAAAGCTACATTCATCAGGTAATGATTATATTTATTTTTGAACAGTGTCATTCTCTCCCTCATTTTCTCCCAGTTTTTTCCATGGAATCCCCCTCCCCCTAGTTGAATAGTTCATTTCCAACATAGTGTCCAGTGAGTATCACTGCTGAATTGATTCATCCTTTAACCCAACATTTCTGTGCTTGCCCTTCTTCTCCCTAAATCATACACACACACACACACACACACACACACACACATACAAGACAAAGGGTACAGAAATCAAAAACAGTGACAGAAAGGAATAAACCAAAGAAAGAGAAAAGAAGAAAAAGAAAGAAATAAAAAGAACCACAAACAGTACAATAAAAATCTTCTTTTTTCCATTTTTTGGAGCTAATTTCAATAACCATCATTTTATATGATCATATGCACATAGCTACTGAGCCCTTGTGATCCTCTCCTAAGAATATCTTCCTTTTTCTGACTGTATGAATGTTTAGAGTGCTGTTTAATTGATCATGTCCAAGTGTAATTATTTGTCTTTTGCTATTCATTGGGTTCACTTGTAGATTTATGGGCACATTCTAATTATTACAAATGAGGGAAACCATGCATCCTATGTTTCTTTGTTTCTCTGAGTCTGGCTTATAGAGAGCTCTTTTTTAACTTTTGTTTTTTTTTTTGCTGGTCCTGGGCCTTGAACTCTGGGCCAGGGTAATGTCTCTACCACTTGAGGCTAATGCTCTACCACTTGAGCCACAGCATCACACCCTAGAGAGACTTCTTTATCCTCATATTATCCAACATTGAAATCTACAGTCTATCTTAAATTTATTTAGGTGAAATGTGTGAAGCTAAACCTCTTCACTTGATTTTCCAAATGGTCAATTATTAAAATATTAATGACTAATAATGTGTTGATATCATTGATCAATCTTGTTAATAAGATGATCACCACTAAAATTGCCTATAAGTGATAATATATTAATATTTATAGTTTATTAGCAGTGATACATAAATATGTATATTATTTGCCATTTTTAATTATGCCTCCAAATTTAAAACTGCATTTCTTTCTCTCCTTTTGATTATCATGTGTTCAATCTTTATATTTACAACATTTGTCATTGCTTGACTGATAGATGTAGCCAGTGACGTATTTATGTGTATGGTAGATGCACACGAACTATAGCTAGCTAAACTGACCACTTCATTTATTAATTATTAAGGTTTTTACATGATGAAAAAATTGTCCAAGTAGCCAATTATGTGTTATTCAAAATAGTTTTTCTTCTTTATCACTTAGATACCATGGTTATCTAAACAAAATATATGTTCTGTGTGTTTGTTTGTGTGTGTGTGTGTGTGTGTGTGTGTGTGTGTGTGTGGTTGGTCTAGTTCTTCCTTTCTTTCTTGACCTCTGTCTCAGTTATACTGGTTGGAAGTTTGGATATTTCATCGGCATTTTTTGATGAACTGCAATTAGATTTTATCAATTTTATTAGGTACTATATCTTGTGTATCTTCTTTTGTCTTTGCTAATATTCTTTCTACTTCATTTTATTATTTTCTAGTGTCTTGAGTTGAATGTGTAGCTCATTTTATGCAGTCATTTTGTTTTACAGAATACTTTAGAAATATGAATGCATTTTTGAAATGAATTTTCTCTTTTTATTAGCATATATTAATTGTTCAAAGGGCTTTCATTCTGAAATTTTGATACATGCATACAATGTACTTTGATCAAATTCACCCCCTTTATTACTAATTACTAGTCCCCCTCCACACCCTTGAAAAACTATTTTAATGAGCTTCATTATTCCATTTTCACACATGACTGTTAAGTACTTGGATCATATTCACCCTTCCTCCACTCCCCTCCTGCTGGTGCCCACCCTCAAACAGATCCCTTTTTGTTTCCCTTTTGCAAAGGAGAGAATTTATGGTGCTTGTCTTCTTTAGTCTGGCTTATTTGACTTAACACAATGATTTTCAATCGCATCTATTTTCCAGCAAATGACTTAATTTGATTCTTCTTTCTGGATGAATAATACTTGTGTGATGTGTGTGTGTGTGTGTGTGTGTGTGTGTGTGTGTGTTGGGTGTGTAAATAGATTTAAAAAGTCTATTCATCAGTTGATGGACACCTTGTCCAATTCTTTGGGCTCTGTTTGGCTATTGTGAATAGTAAAAAATTACAATCATGGGCATGCAAGAATTTCTTTTGTGTAGAGACTTACATTCCAGTGGATGTATACTCAGGAATAGTTTAGCAATATAATATGGTAGTTTTATTTTCAGTTCTTTTGAGGACGTCCAGATTGATTTCCATAGCTTTGGTATTTAATTTACATTTCCACCAAAAATGAATAAAGATTCTTTTCACCGTCCTCCCCCCTACATCCTCAGCAACATCAGAATGCATTTTAGCAGTATCTTCTATAGTTCTGCAGTGCTTCTCATGACTTATTATTTATTTATCTATGGGGCTGAAGATTGAGCTAAGGGCAAATGCTCTACCACTGAATAGTATCCTTAGCTCCCTTTAAAAACTGAGTATTGTTGCAAGTTTCATTTCCTCTTTTTCTTGAGAGTAAATTAGGAGAAAATTCTAAAATGCTAGATTTTTCAGCTTTAATATATCATACTTGGTGGTGTATTTCCTTATTATGATGTGCTGGGCTGAATGTCTATCCTCCACCAATTGTATCCTCACCAAACACCAGACTGTGAGCTTATTTAGAAATAGGATCTTTGCAGATGTAATTGGTTAAGACAAGGTCATATATATTAGATTAGGGTGGGTCCTAATAATTACAAATATCCTTTTAATTAGGATAGTGAACACAGAGACACAAAAGCACTGAACAGCATTTGCAGGTGGAAGAAGAGATTGGAATAATGTGAGTACAAGCTCAAGAATAACAGGACTCAAAGCAATTGTGTTATTATTAAAATTATTTACATTCTATTACAATAATACAATTGATTTATTTCACATTATGTTCACTTACAAAGAATGTAAGTGATGCTTGATAATAGTAGTTTTCTTTCACCCACTCCCTATCTACCTATTATTCTTTTACTTCATATTTTTTTATTAGCATCAGTTAGTTGCATAAGAGGGATTCAGACTCATCCCTTCTGCACTCATTGTCTTCCTTCTCTCTCTTCTCAAATCCCTCTCAATGACCTTCATTGTTCCTTGTTTACACATGTATGTAGAGTATTTTGATCATGTTTTGACCTTTTCTTTTCTCCTCCCTCCATCCTCCATCCTTTAAAAAATTTGGTGTCTGTCCTGAGCCTGAACTCAGGGCCTGCGTGCTGTTCCTGAGCGTTTTTCACTCAAGGTTAGTACTCTATCCCTGGTGCTATAGCTCCATTTCTGTCTTTTTGGTGGTTAATTGGAGATGAGACTCTCAAGGACTCTCCTGTTTTGGTTAGCTTCAAATCTTGATCCTCAGATCTCAGTCTTAAGTAGGATTGCAGATGTGTGCCACCAGCATCTGGCTTCTCCATTTCCTTTTACTCTCTTCTTTTCTAGTTCTAATCATATCCTGGATGAAACTTGTTTTACATTTCTGGCATGCATCTTCTACATTTAAATGTACACTTCTCTTGCTCCCTCTTTTGTAGCCAAATAAAAGAGGATAATACTCTTAGATGGGAAATATATTAAATAGCTGTTGGTCTAATGTAGATTGAATCTCATAAACCCTTATGTTGTACAATTAATATGCACTAATAAACAATCCTTTAAAAATGATGTTCAGCCAGGCACAGTGTCTCACTGTGTTGGCTCACTAGAGATAGGGGAAATGGTGGTTCAATTCCAGGGTGGGCAAAAAGTTCATGCGACCTCTGTCTCAACCAACAAAATCTGTGCAGGGTGGCACACACAGATCATCCCAGCTATGTAGAAAATGTCAATAGGAAGATAACGGTCCATCATGATACATGTGTAAACATGAGACTCTGGAAAAATATAACTGAAACTTAAAGGGCTGAGGTAATAGCTTAAGCAGTAAAATACCTTCCTGGCAAACACAAGCCTATGGATTCAAACTCCAGCACTCCTCCCAAAACAAATTACAAAAACTTCAGTATGAATTTTGGAAGGACAGAGAAACAAGCCAGAGCACCTAATGTACATTGTTGTTAGTCCCCTCCTGTGTCATTACTGCCTTCCGAATGGAAAGGACACATCTCAGAAAGCTCTTTCTCTATATTACTGTTCATTTGTTCTCCTGACTTCATAGGACTTTCTTCTGTATGGATAAAGAAAAATGATATGGAATTAAATGAAAATGCAGTACACTTCCTGTCCAATACAACAGCCTGTGTCCAGGCTGGAATAGATTTTGTCCTTGAGTATGGACCCATTCTTAATTGTTTTCAACCTGCTTGCATTCATGTGATGATATTCATGTAAGGAACTTCTTCTTCTTCTTCTCTTCTTCTTCTTCTTCTTCTTCTTCTTCTTCTTCTTCTTCTTCTTCTTCTTCTTCTTCTTCTTCTTCTTCTTCTTCTTCTTCTTCTTCTTCTTCTTCTTCTTCTTCTTCTTCTTCCTCTTCCTCTTCCTCTTCCTCTTCCTCTTCCTCTTCCTCTTCCTCTTCCTCTTCCTCTTCTTCCTCCTGCTCCTCCTCCTCCTGCTCCTCCTCCTGCTCCTCCTCCTTCTCCTTCTCCTTCTTTGTCCTCATCTTCTCTTTCTTCCTCTTCTTCCTCCTTCTTCATTTTACTATCTTTGTTTTTTTTTTTTTTTTTTACTTCTGGCACCGGGGTTTGAATGTGAGGTCCCAAACTTGTTCAGTTTGCTTATATAGCTGGCACTTTAATACTTGAGACACACTTCTAGTTGCACCTTGCTGGTTATTTTGGAGATGAAATTTCACACTTTTCTGCATTGGCTGGCTTCAAATTACAATCCTCCAGATCTCAATCCTTTGAGTATCTAGAATTATAGGAGTGCACCATCAGTGCCAGGCTATTTCTACTATCTTATAATTGACTCCTTTTTTTCCTTCATGTGGACTTCCAACCATCTGTTGGATTTCAAAGTCTTGGGAAGCTTGCATTCTTTTCCTGTGTGTACCTTTGTATTTAATAGTTGGTTGGGAGAAGCACATTTGGAGACTGGCAACCAGATACCATTTTGGATTGCAAAAGTCTGGATTGATTCAAAATGCTATTTTAATATTCTCAGTCGCAAATGTTTACTTTTCTTCCTCAGTTGTTGAGGAAAACATTTTCAAGGAACTTATTTGGAATGATACTTACTATGGGGTTTATTTTTGAATTCTTTCATGTCTCAGAACAACTTTTTGCTTCATTTGCATGGTAATGAGCACTAAAACTTGTACAGAACTTTTTGGTTTCCACAGTATTCATAGAAATTCTAGAAATGTTATTTCTGGGTCCTTGGCCAGAGTGATCATTATTCCTTTGTGAGCAATGTGAAATGCTTGTGGAGGATTGTTCTTTGTGTCTCTTATCTTTTACTTTATTGTTTTCCTTTCTTTATCTTCTACCTCTAATTCAGGGGAAATTTCTTAATTCTATCTTCTCTATATTCTTTTTCTTTTCTCTTTTTTTTTCTTCTTTTGCTGCCATCATCCAGCTCATGGTTTTGTCATTGTGTTTGTGAATCTCACTTGGTCTTTCCAGTTTCAGTGAAGTAATTATGTCTCTAGCTCCTTGGATGCTATGGGTGCCTTGAATCATTTTGCAAAGAGAGAGATCATTCTGGAATAAGCCAAAGCATCCTTCTGTGTCCCCATTTCATTATTTAGATCAAAGATCTTATATATTCAGTGCTACAATAGCTTCCAAATAAAAGATATGATGATAAAGGTGTATCACCTTTGGAAGCTATTGAATGCTTATTTGATGGAAATATAAACTATTTACTTCCTGCCTATTAGTCACTATGCTTTACATATTTGATCTTAGGAAATCTTTATAAGTTATAAAATCAGAGGACTACAGGGGATTTTGGTGTTCATCTGAACACTCTTATTTTTCCAAAAGGAAAATGGCCTCAAGTTAATATGTGATTTATCAAGAGCCAACCCCTCCCCCATAAAAGATATATGACTTGTGATATAATGAACTGGAGACTTTTTGAATGTGAAAGCTTTGACTGCATTCAAAGCAGAGCCTTCCATTTCTGGAATATTTTAATTGTTAGGCAGTCATTGTTTATAATGAATCTGACCCTGAGTTCCTGAGACGTTTGTACCTTGACTATATCAGAAGTGGGGCTCCCCAGAATGTGGATGTTTAAAACAGGTGTTACTCCGCAGACAGTCATTAAAGAACGTTTTGGGAATCAACACTTTTTTGTAAAGAAGAGGAAACAAAACAGAATTTGTCGGAGAAAGAGGTAATTTTGGAATGGTTTCCGTAGTGCCTCTGCCAGTGCTGCAGGTGATTCAGAGGCTGGAATGACCTTTAAGCTGCTTGTTGGTGAGATGTACAGTCCTTGGGAGCATGGTTTTGGAGAAGCAGCTCTCCTGAGGCAATTCTCAGTGAGGAGGGGATCTGAGTGCTACTTGCATGCAGCTAAAGGTTTATTTCCTTTTCTTTTAAGAAAGCATCTGAGGATCAGTACATCCTGACATCTGCCACTAACTACAAATTTTTAGAGTTGATTGGCAAGTTCCATTCAAATATCTCTGCTGCCTTTCATT
Organism: Dipodomys spectabilis; assembly: GCF_019054845.1. Lineage (NCBI taxonomy): Eukaryota > Metazoa > Chordata > Mammalia > Rodentia > Heteromyidae > Dipodomys > Dipodomys spectabilis. The sequence continues at coordinate 6,014,602 of NW_024870686.1, read as the reverse complement.
GGGATTGTGTTCTCTCCATACATTGTGTGTAAGTATATGAGGCAGAGACTACACTAGAAATAGTGGTCATATACTGTTGATTGGCAGAGTCATCAAAGGAGCTTGCTACACCTGCCAGAGAACCAGTGATTCTCTAGCATTCTCTCAGAGCCATTGGACTAACTCTTTCTTGCTTAGTTCTGTTCAGCGTCTGTGAAATGGGGTTGGGGGAGGGTCACACTACTTCTGGTGAAGCCCTGTCCAGCTTTTCCTTTTAGGACTCTAAACTGAGTTTCTGTAAGTGCTTCCCATGTACAGGCTTGCCAACATGAGGAGTACAGTAGCTTCCCCCAAACTTCTCCTACTAGCTGATCCATATCTGACATTCTTTGCATGTGCATGTATGCTGTGGGTAATTCTGAAGCATTGTCTGTTTGAGCCTGTAAGAGAGTGCAAAATGGTCAGACTGGCACATCCATGTCGGTTGGGCTAGGCCTAGGACACTGAATCTACATTTATCCTTAGGTATTTGATGTGGTTTTTGGTGCAAGTTTAAATGACATATTTAAATTTAAATTTCATTAAATTATTCATTGCTATTTATAGAATGACAATGATATATATTGGTCTTATATTTTCACATTGTGCTAAGGTCACTTAAAACAATAGATTTTAGTTAATTCCTTAGAATTTACTAAGTCCATGATTATATTGACTAAGAATCAAGACTGTTTTTACTTTCTTTGTATCCAATCTGTATTTCCTCTTGTTGGCATATTGGAATGGCTGGGGCCTGCACTACAGGACAGAATAAATATGCTGAGAACAGACTTCATTTACCTGTTCCTATTGTGACTGAGCAGCATCCAGTCTTTCATTAACTATAAGGTTAAAAAATTTACGAGGTGACTTAAAATCTACAATAGCAACATGGAAATCGTGCCTTCAAGACTAGTTTCTTAGTTAAAGCTACTGAGTCATGTATTGCGAATGTCCTTTTGCTCAATGACAAACCACATGAATAACATTGGTACCATAAGATTACATCATCTAGCCATGCCATAGCTAACAGGTGAATTCAAATCTGGATCCACTTGAACCATGCTTCCAGTCCTTTTGCTTTGCTTGTTTTTCAAATAAGAACTCAGCACTATCTTTGCCTCAACTAACTTCCGATGGTGATCGTCCTATCTCTGCCTCCCAAGTAGTTTGGACCACATGTGTGTACCACCATATCCAGCTTGGTTTTAACATAAGGCCTCACTATTTTTTTTTAAATAAGCTTTTTATTGTGAGAATACTGTACAGAGGAGCGGTTACAGTTACATGAGCAAGGTAATGAGTACATTTCTTATCAACATTGTTGTCTCCTCCTTTGTTTTCCCCCTACCATCCCTTCCCTCCCATCTTCATTGTTGCAATGGGTCCACCTGTATCCCTGTTTAAACAATTTGTTTTTTCCCTTCCCCTCCACAAATTATAATAACATCAAATACAGTGAAAACAGGAGTTATACTGTGGGGGAGAGACATACAAAGCAACAAAAAAATCATGTGGTACCTTATAAATACGTTAGAAGCAATAGCAAGAAAGAAAAAACCACTTGTGTCCTTATCTTGGGGTTCATTTTGCTTAACATCATCTTATCTGACCTTTTCTGCTTGACTCAGACACATACTAGTTATTGCAAATAAGGGAAACCATGGGACCTATGTTTCTTTAGAAGGTCTCACTAATTTTACCCAGGCTGGCCTTGGATTATTATCCTTCTACTTCTACTTCCTAAGTAGCTGAGATTACAGGGGTATTCCACTACATCTTCTATTTAGAATAGTTTCTACTTCACAAAGTAGATGTTTTCAGATGAATTAATATCCAGCACATTAATTTTCAGGAACAAGTATTTGCTCATCATAATTAAACACAGAAAATCTTACACCTAACAATTAACAGTGGACATTGGTCCCAAATGGAGTTTGGCTGGTTATATAACAGGTAACATGTAGTGGTAAATATAATCCTCCAACTGAAATTTCCAGTCAAAAATTACATCTACTTTGTAAACCCAAAGATGTACATTCAAAGGTTGACACAGGCTTAAACATTTATAAACATGGATGCTTCTCCTATGATTTGTTATTTACTTCTATTACTAATGCCAAGAAAGGCATTTAGATAATGACTGAGAGCATTACTACCTTGTAAATAGCAGGTTTAGTCATTTCATGCTTGTTCCTAAATCCTGCACTTGCAGGCACAGGCCAATATTTTCCCCTGTTTCACTTTTACTAAATTGGAATAACAAAAGCTGAACTAAAGAAACTATCATCTCATTTAATCATTTCTTAAATAAACTAAATAGTTATTGCTCTTACAACTTATTACAGCCAGGGATTATGTGTAATGTCCTCTTCTTAAGAGATTTTCATTTCTAAGACAATTTCCTCTGCTCATTTATTGAACTGGGAGATTTGGACAATAAAGCAGTTATTTAAGAAATTATTCTTATTTTAGTTTGTTTCAACTCTGTGAAAATGTAATGAGATCATCTGGCTTATAACACACATATAACACACAATAAGTTTGTGTGATATATGTTTCCTTCTTCCACAAAGTTTGGGCAACAAATGTTAAAGGTTTAATGTAAAAGCTTTAATGGTTTTAAATCTCTTCCTTCAATCTGCCACTGAGTCTTATGAAATATGAGAAATCAACATCCTGAAACAACCTGCCCAGGAGTTTGGTTAATGGCAGGATGGAGCTGTATCTCATGATAAAAAAAAAACAACTATTTATTAACTCTGGAGAAAATGAAAGCATCACCAACCGAGGAATCTGTAATGGAGCTTGAGAAGAACATGGCCCCTAGCTTGGCTGTGGATGTTTCCATGACGAGAAAAACTGCCCCCATCCAGATCAGATGGCAATGACCTGCTCATTTCCTGTCTTGCTCTCACTAACATTTTGGTCCTCATTTCATATTGGTTGATTGTTTTCATATCCTCCTCTCTCTTTTGCCTTCCTGTTAAAATTGGAGCCATTTTTCAAGGACTAACTCAAGATTATCCTCTGAAATCTTTCTATATCTTCCCAGCTTGATTTAATCTCTCCTCCCTCTTACCTCCCAATGGCACTTCTAATCTCTATCTGCCATTTGACCCTTCATTGTGTGCTACTTTATATAACTCATTGCATTTTCAAGACTATTTGATCTTCTCAGTTATATTATAAAGTCCTTTCAGCAGAAAAAATATTGTAATTTTGTGCTGTGTGATGAGGGCCTAGTAGAGGGGCAACTATTATATGAAAACTATAATATAAGATCTGGAACCAAAGACACATTAAATCTTTTTGTTTGTAGCCTGGCTTCATCAAGGTGTAGTACGTATCCTTGAGTTCTGCCTTAATTCTTTTTTTAACATATATTTTTTTTATTGTAAAGATACTGTACAGAGGGATTACTGGTACATGAGGAAGGTAATGAGTACATTTCCTGTTGAGCATTGTTACCCCCTCCTTTGCTTTTCCCCTACCACCCCATCCCTCCTCTCCCCTCCCCACTCTTTCCTCCCCCCTCCCCAAGTTGTAAAGTTCTTTTTCAATATAGTATCTTGCACATCTCATTGTTACAATAGGTCACCCTGTATCCTTGTTTCAGCATTTTGTTATTTCTTTTCTGCTTCCCAAATTAGAAAAAAATGTATATACAAGATTCAGGGCACCAGACTCAAATACAGTGAAAACAGGGGTTATACCATGGGGGAAGAACATACAAAAGAAACAAAACCCCCCACAAATATATTAAAAACAACAACAACAAAGATAAAACCACTTGTGTCCCTATCTTGGAGTTCATTTTGCTTAGAATCATTTTATATGGTCATATGCACAAGCTTTTGACCTTTTCTGATTGTCTGGTAAGATTATCCTAGTTATTGCAAATAAAGGAAACCATGGGACCTATGTTTCTTTGGGCCTGGCTTACTTCACTTAATATAATTTTTTCCAAGTCTGTTCATTTCCTAACAAATGGGACATTTGTTATTCTAATGGGTCATTCTTTCTAATGGAGGCATAGAATTCCATTATACACACACACACACACACACACACACACACACACACACACACACACACACACACACACACACAGAGAGAGAGAGAGAGAGAGAGAGATATCACATTTTCTTGATCCATTCATCCACTGAGGGTCATCTGGGTTGGTTCCATATCTTAGTTATGGTAAATAATGCTGCAATAAACATAGTTGTGCTGGTAGCTTTAGTATGGCCTTGTTTAAGATCATTTGAGTAAATGCCCAAAAGTGGGATTGCTGGGTCATAGGGGAGCTCTATGTGTAGTCTTTTGAGGAACCTCCATACTGCTTTCCAAAGTGGTTGAACAAGTTTACACTCCCACCAACACTTTAGTAGGATTCCCTTTTGGCCACTTCTCTAGCATCTGTTGTTATTAGATTTCTTGATTATAGCCATTCTAACTGGGGTGAGGTGGAATCTCAATACTGCCTTAATTCTTAGCCTCAGAGATATGACTTCTGAATCAGATAAACCCTAGTTCTAATCTTAGCTCCACCACTTGTGAAATGTGACTTTGGGCAAATTTCTGACTTTAAGTATCACTTTGAGCATCTGGAATAGAAGGCATAATAATATGGCTTTGAGCATGAAATTGGATAATGCCTACCAAGTGTTTTAGCATAGTTATGGACATATAATTGGCACTAAGCAATGATAAATCTTACTGCTATTGGTGGTAAAGCATGGTGATGCTCTGTGACCTTTTTATTTTTTATGCTAGCGAACTCAGACTACTCTCTATTTCTGAATTTTTCTGGCTCTTGTTGCTATCAGACCAATCATACTCTTCAAGTACTCTTCAGGTACTATTTATTTTTGTCTGCTCTCATTGCTTAATCCATTCATTTTATTCATTCCTATTTCTCACATCTTTCATTTAAAAACACACATTTATTATTTGTTGCTTATTTGAAATTTAAATGTCTTTCTATTGTTTCATTTGGGTTTTGTTTTTTGGTGGTTCTGAGGATAGAACTCAGGACCTCATGCAGAGGGCAGGCACTCTACCACCTGAGCTACACTTCCAGTCCTATCTTTCTCACATTTTTTAAATGTTTGTATTCCTTAAAATTCTGTCTTAGTCCCACATTTCTTCTAACTATACCTACTCTGTGTAATTGATATCTCTCATTCTGTTATGTTATTGCTCATGAGTTCAATGACTTCTTTTACACTGAACACTTCCAAGTAGATCTAGCTCTTATTTGTGACCTCTACCCTACAGGTCCACATACATGCTGGATTTCTCAAAAATTATTAAAACATAGCAATATTTGCCTCCCTGATCTCTCCAAATTTGTTCTTTCTTTTTCTATGTTCCCAACAGCACATCTGTTGGTGTTATTCAAATAAAACAGAGGCACACTCTTTTTTTTTTCCCCCCTGTCAGTCATGGGGCTTGAACTCTGGGCCTGGGCACTGTCCCTCAGCAATTTAGCTCAAGGGGAGCACTCTAGCACTTGAGCCACAACGCCACTTCCGGTTTCCTGGTGGTTCATTGGAGGAAAGTGTCTCATGGACTTTCTGCCCAGACTGGCTTTGAACCACAATCCTCAGATCTCTCAGCCTCCTGAGTAGCTAGGATTATAGACTCGAGCCACCTGTGCCCAGCCTTGCACACTTTTGACATCTCATTTTTCTGACACAATCATCAAATTCTTATCCTTACTTCCTGAGCCTGCTTCTTCTTTTGGGTAGATCTATCTTGTTTTGTAGTCCATCTGCAAACAGATGGACTAGCATGCTTACTCAAAACTACTGTCTTGTTCTTTCTACCGGTTTCCGTGTCTTTGTCAATGTCACTATATCCCGTTATATATCACTTTAGAATGGAACCCATAAAAGTCCTCAGTGTTCTCAAACTACAGAGTCAGTGGATCATATACTGTTTGTTAATAATGGTGAATATATCCACAAAAAGCAGGCCATTGTTTACTTGTAGAAACATATGTGCATGCTTGTAATGGGGTCTACCTAAAAATTTAGTTATTACCAGCTTGCAGTGTTGCTCAGACTTATCTGTTTAATTACCCTTTTCCCAGTTCTCTCTTACCCCACCACTAAGTACTTGGAAACTTGAAATTAACATTCTTTAAGCCAGACCAGGTAATCTCATCGCTTAGCTGACTACAGGAAAACATTTCTTTCTGCCAAATAAGACAGTTTATTGAGAGATAAGTAAAGAAACTGGGAATTAGGAAGAAGCAAGACTGCCATCTGGCCTGGAGGCCTGTCTTCTAGCAAAGTAGCCAGGAACTGAGTTCCTGAATTTAGAAGCTAGACATTTCCCATTAGGGGAAGGACAATAGCCTTTGAGACCTGACCCACTGCTCCCTTCATTTGTCTGACAAATTAATGAGCTTTAATTTTCCTTTTCCTCAACCCTTGGTATTTGTACGTCAGCCCTGAGTTTAGGGGCTGAGGTCTGGGTGATGTATTGATTAGAATCCCAGTTGCAGAAGAGCAAATCCTAGCATTGTTTGCAGTGCTACTACTGGAAATAATGCTCCCAGTAAGTTTTTTGACTGTTAAACTGGCAAGCATGCACAAATTTAGCAAGTCAGACAGCACTACAAAACTTGTAATAAAAGCAATACTCCTAAATGTTTGACCCCTCTCAAATCTGATGTTTTATTTCCCTTAGACCACAACTTCCAGCTCTGTCAGCTGAACTTCCAAACCCTTCCAGTTTTGCATCCATATTTCAAAATAAAATGACCATATTGTGGCTTTCTCTGTACCTATTACTAAATCAGTCATCTTTGCACAAGCACTATACACCTCAGTATAATCAATTTTTATTTTATCTCTTTTTTTTTAAACAAGAATTCTCCCTGGGAACTATCTGAATCTTAACTTGGTGTCATTCTAAGCCTGCTCCATTGTTGTTAACTTGTGTCTTTTCTGGGAATTCCCTTCACTTTTCTCCTTCATTCCTCGCAGGACTACTCAATTTCTTGAGTACAGTTTTGTAAAGTTAACCTCAGTTAGTGGTATGGATTCATCCATCATTGTCTAAGAAAAACATTAAGATAAATACTATTGGGAGGGATTTGAATGTTTGAAACTATGTATTATTATATTATCACATGAGATTAGTGTTTTTTAAAAAATATCTTTAAGTAGTAGTACAAAGGATTTGCCATTTAACAAAGCAGCTTATGACTATAATTCATTTTGATTAATGCCACCCTCTTCAACATTCTCACCCATTCCTCCCAACCCATCTCTTTCCTTACTTTTCTTAATTTTGTAGGAAATACATTGAATTCTTGGCTGCATTATTCCCCTCTTCAGCGCTTTATTTAACTACAACCTTCTCCCCTTTCAAGTACCCACTCCTGGTGTTTATCTTGTTGAACTTAGGTTTTTCCTTTCTAAGGAATTACATGATTTGAGCTTGCTCTTGAATCTACCATGCTTCAGTTAATTCGTTTGTTTACTCTTGCACATCACCCAATGTATTTACAACAAAGTTTATAAGCTAATTCTAACTTTCATATTTGAGGGAAAACATGCAACCTTTGTCTCTCTGTGCTTGACTTCATTTAACATAATGGTCTTTCTACTTCTTTAAAGATGATTCCATATCATTCTTTCTAATGGATGAGCAAAATTCCATTGTCTGATTATGCCACATTTGCTTGATCCATTCATCCATTGAAGGACACCTGGGCTGATTCTATCCCTTGGATTACTGAGTAGTGCGTAATGAACATGATTGTGCTAGTGGCTTCATTGTAACTTGGTATGCATTTTTGATAAAATCCCAGGAATGGAATTATGAATCAACTACATATTGGATAGTAAGTATATTTTTTTTCTGTTTAAAATTCTGTTTCCATTGTTTTATATTTCCAGTGTTGCTACTAAGAAGTCCAGTGATTTTTGGGCTCCTTAATTTTGTGTGTAATTTTTTTCTCTCTCTCTGAAGTTTTGGGATATTTGTTTTTTATAATCTGACTTTCTTGTTGATATTCATCATGATACAGTATAACTTAAGTCTTTCTCAATTATTTTTATAGACCCTTTTAGGGCTATTTAATTTTTGAAGTTCATTATTCTCATTAGGGAAAACATTCTTTCATTATAGAAGACTATAATTTATTATTTCATTTTCTTCTTATGAACTTTTACTGTATTTTCTGAGTGTTTCCTCAATTTTAACTTCTAATCATCTTTTAAGTTTTTTTTTTTTTTGGGTCCTGTCATGGGGCCTGAACTCTGGTCCTGCGCGCTGTCCCTCAGCTCTTCAGCTCAAGGCTAGCGCTCTACCACTTGAGCCACAGCACCACTTCCAGCTTTTTTCTTTTTGCTTATGTGGTGCTGAGGAATTGAACTCAGGGCCTCATGCATGCAAGGTAAGCGCTCTACCACTGAGCCACCTTCCCAGCCCTCTTTTAAGTTTTTATATTTGTGATCATGTTTTTAATTTCAAAAAATACATTTAGTCAACAACATTTATTGAATGCCTATGAGAATCCTATAATATTCTTATGATATTTACAATATTTATGGGCTGGCAATAGGCACATAGTCTTGTCCTTGGGGATCATACTTTCTGTGAGTGAAGGCAGACAGGGGACCTCAAGCACCAAGAGGTGGGCGGTATTCCTTTATGTGTGTGTGTGTGTGTGTGTGTGTGTGTGTGTGTGTGTGTGTGTGTGTGTGTGTGTGTGTATGCACGCTGGTCCTGGGGCTTGAACTCAGGGGCTGGGCCCTATTCATAAGCTTTTTTACTCAAGGCTAGCACTCTACCACTTGAGCCACAGCACCACTTCCGGCTTTTTCTGCTTATGTGGTGCTGAGGAATCGAACCCAGGGCCTCATGCAAGCAGGCAAGCACTCTACCACTGAGCTACCTCCCTAGCCCCGAATCTGCTATTTTCTTCTAGTTAGAGAAGGAGCTGGTTTTGCCATTATGGGTTTAGGAAGAAGAGTCAGCTGTGTAGCTGATTTGTAACCAGTGGTTGATTTTTTTTAACCAGTCCTTTTATTGTCAGCTCCAACCTACATCCATTAGGGGAGTTACAGTACAGTTATCTGGTGGTTCTGTGTTCTGAACCATGATGGACTTTGCCTGCTTTTAATAACCACCACCACACAGCAGGACTTCAGCTTTCTCTTCTTGGGGAAATTTATTACCACTCATCCTTTCACACTTCCTTTGTATTACAAAATTGTAGCCATGTTTTTTCCAGCTAATTAAAATAAAAAAAAAATCTGTTTGTATCTGTTCCTCCTACTTTTATTTTAGTGGAATTTGGAGAACAAAGAGATACATCTTCCCAATTAATAAGGCTTAATTTGTTCTGTTTAGCTAGAAATCACAATAAATTAGTCTAAATTACTGGTGAATCTTCTTGAAGTCAAAAACAGCAACAGAATGGAATAAATCAAGGAAAACAGGAAAGAAGAAAAGAAAAGCACCACAAACAGTACAATAAAAAACCTCTTGTTTTCATTTCTTGGAGTTCATTTCCATAAGCATCATTTTATATATAAATAAAAATTTTCCATATGAAGCAAGAATAGTTTTTTCTGTTCTTTATGATTTCTCCGAATAATTTAGGTATTCATAAAGTGGATGTTATGATTTGGAATGCTGAAGGTTTGTCCAAGGCTCATGCGGTAGAGGCACGGTACCTGGCTTGACACCACTGGGGAATAGTGGAAAACTTGATATGGGGAATTACTGGGAGGTCTTTGGGTTATTGGGGTTTTATTCTCAAAGGTGATTAGGAACTATATCTTTTTCTTTCACTCACTGCTTGTGTGGCTCCAGCGCAGAGTTTGGCTGTGATGGAGTGACTCACCAAAGCCCAGATCATGGGCTAGAACCCCTAAAACTGAGTCAAAATAAACTTTGTCTTTTTATAGTATTTCAGATATTTTTTATAGGAAGAAACAACTGGCTAACATAATATATACACATTTCCTTAACTTTTCATAAGCCTTTTGTTTAAATATTATGGTAATAAGTTGACATTTTAATAGGGTAATTATATTTGAATTGGTTCATTAGGGTTTGTTTTTATGTTCAAAGGAATATAATTTTCTTTTATTAGAAAGTCTTTTGAATATTCAGACAAAATGAATTTTTTAGGATGTGACCCCTAACACACACACACACAAAAACAAAACTAGCTACTCAGGAGGCTGAGATCTGAGGATCGCTGTTCAAAGCCAGTCCGGGCAGGAAAGTCCATGAAACTCTTTTCTCCAATAAACCACCAGAAAACCGGAAGGAAGTGGTGCTGTAGCTCAAGTGGTAGAGCGCTAGCCTTGAGCCAGCTCAAGAGTTCAAGCCCCACGACCAACAAAAACAAAAACAAAAACAAAAACAAAAACCCAAACCATACTTATCTTAAAAAGTCTTATCAGAATTATTTAGATAGTTAAAACTTATGAGCATCAACTCTTAGCCTTGCAATATACTTGATTCAATGGGACATAAAATATTGGGCAAATAGATCTTTTTTTTGTCTTTAATTTTATTGTAAAGGTGATGCACAGAGAGGTTACAGTTACATAAGTCAGGTAGTGAGTACATTTCCTTTTGAACAGTGTCACTCCGTCTCTCATTCTCTCCCAGTTTTTCCCCTCCTGATTTCCAAGTTGTATAGTTCATTTCTAACATAATGTCTAGTGAGGTTCAATGCCGAATTGGTTCATTCTTTGTTCCACCATTTCTGTGCTTTCCCTTCTCCTTTCCAAATTAGATGAACTTATATACAAGACAAAAGGTACAGAAGTCAAAAACAGCGACAGAACGGAATAAACCAAGAAAAAGGGAAAGAAGAAAACGAAAGCAAAACAAAACAAAACAAAAACCAGAAACACTACAGTAAAAAACTTCTTGTTTTCATTTCTTGGAGTTCATTTTGATAAGCATCATTTTATATGATCATATGCACATAGCTACTGAGCCCTTGTGATCCTCTCCTAAGAATGGCCTCCTTTGTTCTCATTGCATGAAGGTTTAGAGTGTTGTCCATGAGTAATTATTTGTCTTTTACTATCCATTGGGTTTACTTGTAGATTTATAAGCACATTCTAATTATTACAAATGAGGGAAACCATGCAGCCTATGTTTCTTCGGGTCTGGCTTGTTTCACTTAGTGTAATTTTTCCCCATGTCTTTCCATTTCCTTATGAATAAGGCAATGTTATTCTTTCTTATGAAGCATAGAATTCCATTGTGTAAATATGCCACATTCTCTTGACCCATTCATACACTCTGGGTTGATTCCCTCTCTTGGCTATGGTAAATAATGCTGCAATAAACATAGTCCTGTTGGTGGTGTTAGTGTAGCCTGGTTTGTGGTCAGTTGGATAGATTGGGAAGATCATTTGATATGGAGTTGATAAACCTGGAGTTTAATCTCACATTATGGGTTATATGATCTTAAACAAAACTAGCATTTCTTTTTTTAAAATCAGGTTCTTATTGGGTGGCCTAAGATTCTAATTGGAGGAGTTCTTTGCTATGTAGACAGACTGAAGTAGATGTTGACAGAAGTGTCACAAAGGGCTTGATCCTTGTTCAGTGGATCTGTAAAATGACAAAAACTGTGTTAATATTGAGCAAAATAAATCCTCTTAGCTACTATCATATTCTTTCATATTTATTCTCTCCCAATTCTTCCTTTATTATATTGTTATCAGAGTAAAGCTGAAACTATGTTCTTTTCTTGTTCGAAAATTTTCCCAGGACCCATAATGTGAAGCCCAAGCACTTCTAATTTTCTCTCCACACCTTATGATAACAATGCTCATATTTCATATACTTTGAAAATCTTGCCTGCATTACTATTTGATAAATTTTATTATTTGAATGAAATAGTAAACAGACCAATATACTCTCCTTGTCTACTTTTGTCTTCTATAATGATAAGTAACATTTCTCATATTAGAAAAAAAAAAAACATGTTTTTCTTAGATACTTTGTTGGTGGTTCAGGCTATGGATGTCAGTGAGAGGAAAGATTTTACCACTAAAATGATTCAAATAATAGTTGAATTCTGAGCTATTTTCTTTCTAAATCAATTAGTTTTTCCCTAATTCTTATAGAAAAAAGTTAATGATTAAACTGTTAGAATTTTAAATATTCCTCAAGTATTTGTCAAATGAATGTATTTTCTACAAATTTGGTTTTTTTTGTTTTTTTGTTTTTTGGGTCTGGTCGTGGGGCCTGAACTCTGGGCCTGGGCACTATCCCTCAGCTCTTCAGCTCAAGGCTAGCGCTCTACTACTTGAGCCATAGCGCCACTTCCGGCTTTTTTCTTTTTGCTTATGTGGTGCTGAGGAATCGAACCCAGGGCCTCAGGCATGCAGGGCAAACGCTCTACCACTGAGCCATCTTCCCAGCCCCAAATTTGTTTTTTTAATGTTTGTTAATACTAGGGTTCAAGTAAAGGATGATTCCTTGTTGATAATTATATTTTTTTTTACATTTTTTGGAAATGTTGTTTATTTTTATTGAAATTCCACAAACTTATGGAGTTCAGGTGCCATTTTACAATATAGTCATTATTTCATCAAATCAGAATACTTGGCAGATGAATTATTATTTTGTTATGATAATACTCATAATCCTTTTTTTCCAGATACATTAAAATGTATAATGCATTATCTAAAATCATATTGGGCCAAGGTTGCCACAAAATAAAAGTTCTTATTTGTCCTAAGTAGAACGTGTACTTGTGGATCGATCACTCTTCCTCCCAGACTCTGGCAAGTGCTGTTCTAGTCTCAACTTCTGAGATACAGTCTTGTACCTTCCACATGTGAGTGAAATCGTGCAGTTCTTGTCTTTTTGTGCCTGGCTTATTTCACCTAATATAATAACCTCCAGATTCATTCATGTTGCAAATGACAGGATTTCATTCACTTTTTTGGCTCAATAGCCAAAAACTGTGTAAATGCGCCACAGTGTCTTTCCATTCATCTTCTGAGGGACAATTATTTCATGCTTTCTAAAAGGAAGTCATGAGAAGAAGAAGCCAAAGAGGCATGTAAAAAAAAAAATCCTCCCAGTACCAAAATTGAGAGGAGCTTAACAGAAAAGCGAGGAAACAATGTTGCAGAGAATTGAACAACAAAAGAAAGAAATAGGCCGATTGGGAACTGGAGACTTCTGAGCTGGAAAAGATAAGTTACCCCAGAAGGAAATCTGGCTCTGAGAACGATTTATTTTAATATGTTTTATTTTGCTGCTCCATTAACTCAGGGGATGCTTGGCTTTTCATTGTTGCCATAGCGGCACAGTAAAAATATATACACGTTCAGCTCAAAATGAAAAATAACTTATTAAAGTGGCAGGAAGATGAGAAAAATCACCTTTGTTTTGTGCTTTTTATTATAGGTCCTAATTTTCCATAATATTCCCCCCTCCCCCTCACAGAATGTTTGTTGAAAAAAATCCTTTTGGCTATGGAATTACAGTGTCATATCAACTTTTGAAATTAAATGATCAATGGGTAATATGAATGTGGTCAACACATGGAAATTTTTGTAAGATTTTAAGTTGTATTGATGAGACACTTGGTAAGCATGTGATTTGTGTTTATTCCACCATTATCGTTTGTTTTGAGTGAAGCTAGACAGCAGCATAATTTGCATAATGAAACCACTGAGAGTAAATCGCTGTCATTTATCAGACATCTCTGTACTATTTTGACTTACACTTTAAATTCACTCAAGTTTATTTTTCTCCCTACCCAACTAAACAATCCTCTGATTTATTCTTGCCATTTGCTGTCATATAAAATTAAAGTGTTCCACTAGGAGGAGAAATACTTTGTCAAGTATAGTCTATATTAAATGAAACCACTATCTGATATGTTTTAAATTTGTTGGATTCTCATTTTGCCATTTTAATTTTCACACCTGGTAGGAATAATCAGAGACTGCTTCTTTTTCCTTCCTTGGGCTCATCAGAGACACACACTAATTTGTCAAGGAGGCTTCACCTATTTCCAACAAGAGGTATAGAAGTGAACTCAAGAAGGGAGACTGCAGTAAGATTCAACCAACAATCAGCTACCAAGTCCACCAAAGCAACTCATGATTTTAATGAATAATTGTTCCAGGTGCTTCTGGGAACTGTAAGAGAAATATGTGACAATGTTTTTATCTGGGCTGATTTCATCTAGTTCTGATTTAGGCTACTATGAGTACTATATACACATCCTGTATGCTCCTACAGAAGGAATGTTCAATATAGGGTCCATAGATTCACAAAGGGGCCTTAGACAGAATGCAAGCAATCTATAAAAATTCCATCTTTTAAATAATTGACTATTAGCTAAAATGTAGTAATTTCCTCAGTTATATATGAAGGCACAAACCCCAGCACTATTAAATGTCTATTGCCTTTTCCCCTAGAGAAATCACAGATGTTTTCAAACTAAGGCACAATTGTAGAGATCTTGAACATCATTTATGCTTGTCCCTATTTTAAAACCATAGTAACAATAGACTCACACTTACAGTTTGTTTCTTAATACATGAATAGATAAGCACACGTATCACAGTGTCACTATACGTGTGCTTCTATAGACTTCACTAGTTGGTAAAGGGCTTAGAAACACAAAAAAGTTGAGAATACCGACCTATGGTTATCATATTTGGTGTTTAGCTCTATTTATTTTTTATTTCCAACAGAAGAATAGGAAAAAAATGGAAAGATATTAAAATTAAGGTTTTAATTATGCATGATTAGTGCAGTAGAAAAGTTGAAATGGTTAACAGCAATGATGCTTCTGAGTTAGTAGCCTTTAAAATTTTCTTTGCATCTTTATTATGTTTGATTGTTTTGTTGTTATAGATTTTGTTCTTCTATTAGACGGTACCCAGGCTTCAAATTTGTTAGACAAGCACTCTACATTGAGCTATGACCGCAGCACTACTTTCTTCGTAAGTTTTAGGACAGGGTTTCTTGTGCCTAGAAACTGTCTGGGTTACTGCTGATCTTCTATATGCCTTTCATGTAGCTGAAATTACAGGAGGCTTCCATCACACTCATTGTAATGACTGTTTCTGACCTCTTCTGCATTAACGATGTGAGCCATGTGAAACTTCGGCAGAGCTCTTCTAGTCTCAAATTCTCTCCACATCACTTTCTAGCCACAACCATGAAAATAGGCACACCTACCTTCAGAGTTATGTTCAATGTGCATTTTCAGGAGACTAGAAAGGTGCTCTGTTATTTGAACCTTACTATCTTATCTAGTTGACATGTCTGTCTGTTATTGCTTGCTACCTTTTCTTCTAAACTGTCATTTCCCAGCTCACTTTCTCATTGCTAAGTAAAGTTAATAATGCCTGGCTTGTTGCTGTATATTTGCATGTGCAATCTTAAGAAATACAGAATATTTAATATAGTGAATATAAGCTTTGTAGGTAATTTAAAAAATCAAAAGACTACACAAATGCCACAGATTACTAGTATGAACACTATGACAAAGCGTGCTGGGTACTTGCTATGCTTTAAAAGGAAACTCTGTCAACTGAAAAGTACTGTCACTGTTGGGCAAGGCAGAAAGCCTAAGTAGCAGGAAGGGGCAATGAATGGCCATTTCTAATGGGAAAATGATCTCAGCTTCCTAGGCTATATGTGTTGTTGCTGCTTTCCTCTTCAACACAGCTCTCACATGGGTAGTGACATGGTGCATTTGCACAGACTTGGGATGGACAGTGGAGTGAAGGGAGGTGTCATCCTCATTTGGTGTACTGTGGACATGCTCCCACAGTGTGTTCTTCTCAGCAGTTGAAGAGATTGCTATTATTTCTCCTTGCAATGCTGAAAACATGTTTTGTTGGTAGAGTCAAGGTACATGCTGGTCCATCTATCATCTCTGTTCTTGCAAACATTATATTTTCAATATGACCTACAGACCATACTTTTCAATAAGTAACAAATGTAAACTTTTCTAGCACCTAATAATGCATACCAGGACCACAGTACATTGAAGAAGTTGAGTGTAAATTTCAAGAAGATGGTTGTAATACAACACCTCCCCTGTCACTTAAATCAACATGGCAGCCAATATATTTTAACTTTGGGGTGATGGTGATTAACTAGCATTCCTTACAGTCAAGACATTTTATACTGGTTCTTATTATTATTATTGCTTACCAGGGCAATAATAATGGCAGTGCTGCTGTTTCCATTTTGAGCTATTCTTAGAGTTCCCAGTGTAAGTCATAGCTTCTCTAACTTGAGCAATGTAGTATAGGCTGGAGGAGGAGCTTTCAAAGCATCCAAAGGTCTTGATGCAGATAGTAAATGTTGCTTTCCCTGCAGGAAATTTCATAACCAGCACCCTTACTTCTCTGCAAGCCCTTAATGTTGCCTCTCTGGACAAGAATCAGTTGTTATATGACCTGTGTCAATAAGTTCCTCAGTAGCACCCATGCTTAATCAAATGCCTCTGGTCTATTGGACAGTGGTCACCATTAGCAACATCACTATGAGAGAGGAAGAAGGAAAGAAAACAATTCTGGGCTAGTTTATTGCTCTTAAAAGATGAGGAGAGGCAAACGTTTTCACTTAAAAAATAACCAAGTCCTACAGCTTGAGAATAAGAAATGAGATAAATAGATAGGAACCTGGCAGCTTTGGTATTTACACAAATTCATAGAAGGAAGAATGGTAAATATTTGTCTTAGTTTTAACCTCTCACTGATTCATGGCAATGTCATGGAAGCATTAACAAACAGAACTCAAAAACTGTCTTTGTTGTTGAACAATAAGCCATAAACAAACTTCTAGAAGGTAATAGGCAACAAGGAACACCTGGTAGAGATTAACATGGGAACCCTACTTTCTCAGTTTTCCTACTATGCCATGAAGTCTGCTTCCCATGGTACAGAGTTCGGCACTGTGCCAATACATATTCCTTTTCAACCTGGTTCATTTAGAGTATAGTCTGGATGGGACTGAGAATGAGAGATAACTCTTATTCGGAGGAGCTGTAAGATCTGGAAGATTTTTACTGCAACCTTGGTACAGACAATGCTATGCTCTTGTTCTGTGCGCCCTGGGGGCTGTCAGTCAGCACATGAGTAAAGCTCTTTCTTTAGAGAGGAACCACTTTTTGACATTAACTGTGTCTTGATGGAGCACACAGCATATGAGTTATGAGTGTTGGCCTGCGAGCTGTGAAAGATGACTCAGAAAATATAGCCTTGGAGAACGAACTGAGGAAACACCTTCTGACAACTAGAGAAGAGCCCTGAACACACTCAGCTCATTTCTATTTTTGGCTCCTTCTCAGAGGTCCTGAGTGGTACAAGCTGAACAACAAACCCATTTCATTGTGTTGATATCTCTTGTTATCCTCATGAAGATGTGTGGGACCATGATGTTGAGAACAGGTATAGAGAGGAGAACTGATCATTTGAGACACCCTCTCTGATGGTGACGAGGAAGTTATGAAGTGATTGTAATGTAATAGGATGAGAGCAAAGAAATGGTATTAGTGAAAGGAAAGATGCTAATGAAAACTGAAAATATTTCTGAGTAATTTCAGTAGTAAATGACAAATAAGAAGACCAAGAGGGAAGCTGAAGTGTAGCTCACTTGCCTAACAAATACTGGAATAAGTAGTAATAAAGTTAGGGCTTCAATCCCTGCTATCATAAAAAGAAAAAGGCCCTCAAACAAAAAGCTCATATGATACAGTATAGGTTTCAAAGGAAAGAAAAAGGAAGAAAGTATGAAATATCTGAGAGCAAACTTTTTTTTAAATTTAATTTTATTTTATTTGAGAACATACTGTACAGAGGGGTTACAATTACATGGGCAGGATAATGCATACATTTCTTACCAAGCATTGCAGCCTCCTCCTTTGTTTACCCTTCACCTCCCTTCCCAGCCTCCCCCCTCCCCCCCACCCAATCATACCCCCCCTTCCCCCCCACACCGACATTGTAAAGCTGGTTTTGACATGACATTTTGTACTTCTCATTGTTGCAACAGGTCCACCTGAATCCTTAAGCGACTTATTTGTCCCCATCTCCTCCACATGTTATACTGACATCAAATATAGTGAAAGCGGGGGTTACACTGTGGGGGAGGGACATACAAAGCAACAAAGAAATAATCTTATAAATGCGTTAGAAACACATGCATGAAAGAAACAAAAACATTAAAATACATACTTGAGGGTTCGTTTTCCTAACATCACATTATCTGACTTTTTCCGCTTGACTCATACCTATACTAGATATTGCAAATAAGGGAAACCATGGGACCTATGTTTCTTTGGGCCTGGCTTACTTCACTTAATATAATTTTTTCCAAGCCTTTCCATTTCCTAACAAATGGGGAAATGTCATTCTTTCTGATGGAGGCATAGAATTCCATTGTGTATATATACCACATTTTCTTGATCCATTCATCTACTGAGGGGCATCTGGGTTGGTTCCAAATCTTAGCTATGGTAAATAATGCTGCAATAAACATAGTTGTGCTGGTAGCTTTAGTGTGGTCTTTTTTGTAAACATTAGGGTAAATGCCCAAAAGTGGGATTGCTGGGTCATAGGGGAGTTCTATGTGAAGTCTTTTGAGGAACCTCCATACTGCTTTCCAAAGTGGTTGAATAAGTTTACATTCCCACCAACAATGAAGTAAGGCTCCTTTCTATCCACATCCCCTCCAGCATCTGTTATTGTTAGAGTTCTTGATTTTTGCTGTTCTAACTGGAGTGAGGTGATATCTCAATGTTGTTTTGATTTGCATTTCTTTTATGGCTAGGGATGTTGAACATTTCTTCATGTGTCTATTGCCCATCCTTCTTTCTTCTTCAGAGAAGCTTCTCTTTAAGTCTTTCGCCCACTTATTTATTGGGCAGTTGTTTCTTTGAGGATTTGTTGTTGGGTGGTTTAATTTTTTGAGTTCCAAGTATATTTTAGATATGAGACCCTTGTCCGTTGTATGGCTAGTAAAGATCTTCTCCCAATCCGTGGGCTTTCTATTGATCTTGCTAGCTATGTCATTTGCCCTGTAGAAGCTCTGCAACCTTATGCAATCCCATTTGTCCAACCTTTCTTTGATTTGTTGTATTTCCGGGTCTCTATTCAGAAAATTTCAGCCTGAGCCAAGGAGACCTAGGGTTTCTCCTATTCCATCCTGTAATGTTTTCAGAGTGTCTGCTTTGAGTTCAAGGTCTTTGATCCATTTGGAGTTGATTCTGGTGCAGGGTGATATATAAGGATCTAGCTTTAGTTTTCTACATGTAGTTAACCAGTTTTGCCAGCACCATTTACTGAAGAGGCTGTCTGTCTTCCATTCTATTGTTTTAGCTCCCTTATCGAAGATTAGATGGCTATAGGTCTGTAGGTTCATTTCTGGGTTTTCAATTCTATTCCATTGGTCCTGAGGTCTGTTCTTATGCCAATACCAAGCTGTTTTGATTACTATGGCTTTATAGTAGAGTTTGAAATTTGGTATTGATATTCCTCCAGCAGTGTTCTTTCTGTTGAGGAGCGTTTTTGCTATTCGGGGTCTTTTATTGTTCCATATGAATTTTTGGATTGCCTCTTCTATTTCCTTGAAGTATGAGGGTGGAATTTTGATAGGTATTGCGTTGAATTTGTAGATAGCCTTGGGAAGTAGAGAGCAAACTTTTAAAAGAATGTTTGTTAACCCTTATTCTTATTTTGCTCCCCTACTCCTTACTTAGTTTCCTAGGGACAGGAAAAATGGGATTTTTTCAAATGTCAGTAAGGAATAAATGAAGAAAGTACAAGAGAAAATGAAGGGAGAAGTAAGCATAAGGACTTAAGTTTTTTCTTCTTTTTTGGCAACAAAATTATTGATAAAGCAACAAAATTATTGATAAAGCTGAAAATGCTATCTTACATGCTAAGTTGCTAAAGCAATGATTGTAGGATATATATATAGTGAGATATACAAGCTATTGGAGTTACAACAAGCACCAAAGATCACTTATTATGCCTCTCTCAGTTTAGAGATGGGATCAGAGCCTTGGATTATTATTCTCCAGCTCATAACACCAATAAATAATGGCCACACAAGAACTTACATAGATGAAAGTTTTTTAAAGCACTTTTTTCCCCAATCTGTAAAAATGATGAGAAAAATAAACATGATTTTTTTTTTACTTTAGTCAACGTATTAGAAATAAACATGATTAGAACAGACTTGGCTTCTGGTCCAGTGTGCAAGTTTTCCTGACAGGGCATCAACAGTGATTTTGTAGGTTGGGTCCCTGGGGATGACGTAATGATAAGGGTTCAGGGAGATGTTGAAGAAATTCTTTTGGACATAGCAGAGGAGAAAATTGGGCTGGTGATGCAGTTCAATGAAGGTCATGGGTGACTGGAAGTGAAGTCTGAGACTGGATGGCCCGCATGGATCTTCATGAGTTAGGGGAAAGAGCCAATTTTATGACCTCCAGGACTGATCTTTATTGATGGCACCCTAAAAGAAGTCATGACCTTGAGCAAGGATGGACTTCAGCCAAGAAACTTTGTGAAGAAGGACAACAGCTAGGAATCAGCAGCTGACAGTGCTTCCAGAATCTGATAGAATAAGATCATTTTTAAAGGACCAACTCAACAGCATATCCGTGCTCCTACTTATACTACTCAGATCTGCCTCTTCCTATAACTACTGTGAAGCAAGCTTTAGAAATCTAGCCATTTCTTTTTTTTTTTTTTAGTACTTTTTTATTGTAAAAATACTGTACAGAGGGGTTACAGTTACATGAGCAAGATAACAAGTACATTCTTATCAAGCATTGTTGCCTCCTCTGTTTTTCCTCTACCTTCCCTTCCCAGCCATTTCTTTTTCCACGGGGAGATTATTGTGTAAGAATAAGGTTGGTGGGATAAAATGTTTATTGTCCCTGATGACACAATGGGTTTCAAGGTCTCAAATAATACTCACCATCTCCCTCCTTTGACATGCACTGTACATTTCCCTTACCTACTGCTGGTCTTGATGACCCGGCTGTCCAGAGGCCATCTACCCTCTTCCAGTCATAGCTTCACTTGCTCATTTAACATCAAACTTGGACAAGTAGATCACACACATGACAAACAGCTCTTCCTCTCTCCTAGTATACAAAAGAATGCCTACTCTCTTGCAATGGTCGACACTGTCAAGAAATGTATCCTCTCATAAGCTGATCACTTGGCATGAAGAGACTGATATGCCTGGGCCACAGTTAAAGTGACAGTACAATTAGAATCTTCCTCTTCTTCCTCATGGGAACACTTTCCTTTTGGAAAACATGGCTATCTCAGTTTCTCTCTCTCTCTCTCTCTCTCTCTCTCTCTCTGGTCGTGGAGCCTGAACTCTGGGCCTGGGCACTGTCTCTCTGCTCTTCTGTTCAAGGCTAGCACTCTACCACTTGAGCCACAGTGCCACTTACAGCTTTTTCTGTTTGTATGGTGCTAAGGAATCAAACCCAGGGCCTCATGCATGCAAGGCAAGCACTCTACCACTGAGCCACCTTCCCAGCCCAGCCCAAATCTCAGTTTCTGAATCTATGTATTCAACCAGCAGTGCCACAACACATGTCACTTAGAGTACATAGTGCATCTTGGAGCATGAAGCTCCTTACATGTACCATATCACTGTCAAGCTCATACTTTACCTATACTTCTCACTGGGCCATTCTACAGTTCTGCTAGGCCAAAAGGTTTTTGTTGGTGTGGTATGGGAGATGACAAGATGGTCAGGTACTAAGAACCTATTCCTCTACCTACTTTCTTTAAAGGAGATTTCTTGGTTGAAGGTTATATAATATAGGATTCACATACTGATAAACATTTAGTCTTCAAACACTAGTCTTGGATGAAGTGCTCCAGACAAAAAGCCAACTCCATACCTATAAAATGTACTTATTTCTGTCAAATGAATTATTGTCTCTATCAGTCTGAAACGTTAAAATACATTCAACCTAACCAACAAGGGATTGTTTGGTCTCCTAGAATAGTGCTGTTCTAGACAAATCAGTTTCTGGTGACATTCTAGAAAATTGGTATCAGTTTTTTTTTCTAGTATTTTGTAAGACCAACAGATTAATCAGCCTTGGTAAGTGGAGGTGATGCTATTGGGTATGTACATAGTTTCAGTCCCTGACATGCTAGCTATTTCATTCGTGTGTCCACTGTGTTAGTGTTAGAAAGGTTGATTACAGAAGCTGGCTGATGTCAACTGGCCTAGTCACATTATCTAGCTGTTTTAGTGCTTCTTCCATGGTAGGTATTTATAGGTAGGTGTAAAAGTTCTGGGTACGAATGTGTGTATGGTGTCAGGTATCTAGCCCAGAGCCTCACACATGTTACCTAAGTGGGCTGTCTCTAAGCTATTTCCTTAGTCCCAGGTGTTAACATATGATGCAAAGCTCTTTGCACTTTATTTTCATTTTCATTGGCCCATCTAATCCTCCACCTCAATCTTCTTTCCATGCTCTAAATTTTATTCTTCTTTTACTGGACCTTTCAGACAAGCCACTCTTCACTGATCAAGAGCTTATGTCCCCCAAATGTTCAAGACATAAGATTCCTTCCCCAAGGTTCTTCCTTTTCCAAACAAAGAGCATGAGAACATCTACTTCCCCGGGGCTGTGCTTACTGAAAGGATTTCTTCTTGTCATTCTTGTTCAGGAGCCCCTTTAAGTCAGGCTGTAATACCTCCTTCATTCATCTCTAACTTTCACCCACTTACCAAGTCAATCCACCTGTGAAACCACCTGGGATTTCTTTTTTCTTCTTTTGTCAATTGAATATTGGATGATAGGTGTGAGCGAATGATCAGGAGCTATAGTATGAATATCTGATGCTTTAGGTTCTAGGCTACTTGTTCCTATAGCTTTTTTGTGTCTTTTGGTCCTGTTAATGCTGATATTTGATCTCATGACTATGTTGTCTAATAGCACCCAGGTCATAATGAAAAGTACAGGTCTTGTGGTTGACGTTCATAGTTAATACCTACTAAGACCCAGTCATATACCAGGGGACTGTTTTCCAAGAGATGTAGAAAAATATTCTGTAGATGGCATGATCTAACTCCCTAACTCTAGACATCTGAATTGTGGGGCTCCCATTTAGCTTGTAATAAATACCTCCTGGCATCTTTCTCTACAATACCTACTCTAATACTTTACCATGTAGTAGGTTGTATTACTCAGGTGGCAAAGATCCACAGTCTGAATTATTATACAGTATTTTTCTACATGGCAGCCTTTTTTTCCACCTGGCATAGGATTTGGTGCTATATTCTTGGAAACAGGATAGGCAGCCCCTATTACTTCAAAATAATTACCACTGGAAGAGCTTCCTTCTTCATGGTAAGAAAAGCAAGTTACAACAACATGTTCTTTCTCTGAAATAGATTATATTCCTACATTTTTAAAATTTATATACGAAGCCCTTAATCTATATACTGTGGTAGACCAGTGAAATTTCCTGTGGTATGTTCAGACAATCAGAATCTCAAAATTTCTTAAACTATCTTAGGTTAAAGATGGAGTTAATATAGCCACTGGGAAAGAATATAAATGTCAGTTTTTGTCTCCTTTCGTCTATTTCAAGTGCATGTGAGCTCCTTCGGATCTTTTCTTTTCTGATGTTATTAGAAGACAGCAGGTTTGAAAGATTAAAGGTCACAAGGCTATGTTCTGGGATCACAGTGACTTGTGTTAGCAAATATCTCATGTTTGGGGTACTAATACTTGTGTTTCTGGGTTTGTGCTATCCATGGCTATCCTCCAAGAGTTATTTGTGTTTTATTAGGACAAATGGTAAACTAAATGTAAACATGTAAATCAGTGCTTCATAGTCTTTAATGGAGGGCATTAAATTCTTGCCATTAGAGAATGTTCTAGAAACCATACCTATTGTAGAGATGAGAGGATGGAAGATTGGACAGAAGGAGAAGTTGGACTGGGCTGCAATGTCAGTGGGTACCACCACTGACTCATAGGGAGCTCTTGGAATTGACTGGCCCTTCAGAGTTGTCCTGAGTTGAGGTAGGAATGGGGGGGTGGGTAGGGCCAGAGGGGAGGGGCTCTTGGAATTGACTGGCCCTTCAGAGTTGTCCTGAGTTGAGGTGGGAATGGTGGGGGGTAGGGGTGGAGGGGGAGGCTCCATTGTCTTATGGTGATCATCTTTGGATATAGGGTGTCCAGGGAAGGAGCATAATGTTTGACAAGGCAGTTCACTTTAACCAAAAGCCTTTCCAAATGAGTGCTGACAGAAGAGGACTTCCAGAAGCTAGTAGAATAGGTCCTTCATTACTGAGTATGAATCAGGGCATCATAGAATTCACTACCAAAGGCCGTATGGGAACCGTTATGTAATGTGATATGACCTTCTAAAATATAATAATACGTTGTAGATACCTTTGTTAATATGTAGACACTCTCAGAAGCATGCATAAATATTTGAAATGAAAGATCACATAAAGAAGGGGCAGAGAAGAAATGATGACTTGCCATCGCCTGGTTACAGAAGAGAATACTAACTATTTGCATACTGCACAGACACGGAACTCACAGGAGGATGGTATTTGTAGACTGATAAATGAGTCTGGAATAAACTGCTTTCCTTAAATTGCCTACATGTAGCTCGGGCTAGCATAAACTAGTTGCCCCAGGCTGGCTTCCCTGTTTCACTGGATAACAAGTGCCACTTTACATTAGGGAAGTCACTGCAGTTGGAGCCCATTCCAGCAGTCACTTGAGAGTTCTGGCTATCCTGTGGATTTCGTTCATTCATAATCAGTGATGATACTCTTCTTTTGAAACATTTAACCACAGGCAAGACTTCATGAAGTTAAGGACATGAGTTTAGCGTGTATTGTTAGTGTCTCACATGCAAAATGTGAAAAGGTGATTTCATCAGACATTTCAGAAATGATAACTTTGAGATGCCTTTTCTGATTTCTACATTTAAGTAGAAGACAAGCCATGTTCATTATTTTCATATAGGTGGGTAACAAGCACCTGAACTTAAATGGACATATTATTTGTTTTAGCTCATAATTTGACCTCTCAAATTGTGACCGTCATAGCAAGGAGAGCCTAGGAGCAGCTCACTTAGTGGTCAGAAGGTAGAGAAAATCAAAGAAGCTAGGGACCAACCTGGCTCCACTTGTTGCCTGTGTGATTTTCTTCAGCATACATTCCACATTGCTGAATCTCCCACATCCTGGAATCTCCATTGCATCTCAGGATTTACTGTCACAGCTTCACATGTGACCCTCAGGGCCTTATGTACAGGGATTCTGATTCAGCCACACATTGCCTAGCCTCATAGGCCTGTCTTTGCAATCTGAATGGAGGTATTAATGACTCCACGGTTGAAGGGGGTGGGTGAAGATGTTTGAAGTGATGACGTAGATCGAGATGCATTGTACACATAAACTGCCTTGCTGAAAGGCTAAAAAATATTAAATGCATAACCTAAAATTAGCCAGGCACTGGTGGCTCATGCAGGTAATTCTAGCTACCCAGGAGGCTGAGATCTGAGGATCATGGTTAGAAGCCAGCCCATGCAGGAAAGTTCATGAGACTCCAATAAACTGCTCAGAAAAAGTTGGAAGTACTGTTGTGGCTCAAGTGGTAGAGAGCTAGCCTCGATGACATAGAGGCTCAAGGATATCACCCTGGACCCGAGTTTAAGCCCCAGGACCCCCCCCTAAACAAACCCCTACAATTAGGATAAGTAAGGGGAGGGGTAGGTTGGGAAGGGTGGGTGAGATTATTGAAAGGGGTGTCATTGATCAAGAATATGGTTATTCATAATATACTTTGGTATAGTTATACAAAGTATAACTATCTAAAGATAATAAAATTTAAAAAAAGACTGCATATTTTAAAGGCATCTTGAGGTAAATAACCAAATTTCACAATCAGTTGCTTAGGAACCTAGATTCTATACTCTTGGACTCCTGGGATTGTTGTCTTTCTCCTTTGAGAAATTTGGTAAGTATATTTTAATTATGGGATAATAAGTATGACCATATACTATATAAATAATAAATACACTATGTATTTATACACATGTAAGAAAGCGTAGAAATAATAAAGAAAACAAAGCACACACAATAGCAATACATTTTAGACCATCGAATTTCTGTCTGTATTGTCAGCTTCTAATTTTTTTCCATTATAAAAATATTTTCTTTTTTATTTTCTTCTTTCTTCTTTTTTTTATTGTGAAAATATTGTACAGAGGGGTTACAATTACATGGGGTCAGCTTCTAATTTTGAGGTGTCCAAAGAAATCAGTCTGTTGTAAATCAATAGATCTATTCTAAATTCTTTAGGGAGATTTATATTTATATGTTAAATGTTAATTTAAATTTAATGGTTTAGTAAGTTGAACAAGAAATATACCAAAGAGTGGGAGCTCATTGTACCCCACATCCCCTTGGTATTCAAATCTTTGCTTTTTTTTTGGTGCCAGTGCTGGGGTTTGAATTCCAGGCCTGGGCACTGTCCTTAAGCTTTCGTGCTGAAGTGTTCCACCACTGAACCACAGTTCTACTGCTTGCTATATTTTTGGTAGTTAATTGGAGATAACAGTCTCATGGACTTTTCCTGCCCTGCCTGGCTTTGAACTAGTGATCATCACATCTTCGCCTCCTGAATAGCTAGGATTGCAGGCATAAGCCACTATACCGGGCCTTTGTATTCCGTTTTCATGGATGAATGGGCCTTAAGGAAATCAGGGTGGAGGACCGAGTATTCATTCTATTCGCTACTTTGATGCCCCTCCCCTGTAAGGTCACAGAAAATGTCAGAATATATAGATTCACAAGTTATCAACCCTGAGAGGGATGGTGAATGTCAACCTTTTTATTACTTAGAAATTTATCTTAAAGTAATCCAAAGTCTCACTAAATGTCATTTCATCAGAATACCAACATGTAGGGTTCATATGCTTGCCTATGTTTCAGGCCCTCACATCCTGTGCTTCTCAACATTCCATAATAAAGAGAAAGCATGTGATAATTGTCCTGCAGCCTGGATAATCCATGTTACTTTCTGGGTGGTCTATTTTACATTGATGCTCCATGTATTGCTCTGTGTTGCTTAGTTCCCTACTAGGTATTCTGAGATACTCTGGAGAAGGCTATGAACTACAGGCAGATGTTGATTCTGTTTATTTCTTCTACCAAAGTTTACAAAAAAAAAAGTGGATTTGTTTAATTGAGGGGGGGGAAGTATTTCACAGAAACCAAAGGTTACTACTGGTGGGAACACTGCGGTGACTATCCAGGAGAATTGAAATTAAGTACCTCCCAGAGGCAGGGAATTGAATCAGTGTAGGGTAGGGCCCAGGTCAGCTCTTTAGTGCTACACTGAGCTGAGAGTATTATTGTTTTTAATTGGTTCCCATTTGACCTTATTAAAAGTTTAAGTGTGCTTTTCCTCTAACCTTTTATTCTTCTGACATTTCTTTCTTTGTAGTTTATAGGTCCTTTGTCTTGGATCATCCTCATTTCCCCTTTACGTTGTGATTTATTTCTTTCTGGAGTGTGTGTGTGTAGGGGGGGAGGTGTAAGTCTTTCTCCTTGCCATTTGTTAAAAGTACCAATAGCAAAATATTCTTGAAGATAGAAATTTCCTTTATTAGCTGAGTTGCTAAAAGAATCACATGAGGCAATTTTTTTTTCCCTTACTTTTCTGAGACTGCAGATTTTGGAAGATCCACTCCTGGCTGGCCACCCTCTTCGCAGCAAAGTCTCCGCCCAGTACCTGCATTACCTAGGCAACTGGCACACCTGGAAGAGGTCACATCTGGATTAAATATGGCCACATCTTTCCCCACCCCTACCCTAGATATGGCCTAGCCCAGGGCCAGATGCCCTTTTCCCCAGGTCTTTTTCCAGCATCGTGGAGTGTCAACATGGCCTGGTGCCAGCCGGAATGATGAATAAACCTACCACTTACCTGAATACCACGTGTGTGGTGTGGTTCTGACTCGGCCACCTCTCTTTAAAAACCTAACAATATGTATTCTAACTATGATTGCTTGCAAATGTGGTTGCCGTTATGCTGTAATCTGAGAGCAAGGACGTTTCTTTTCAACATTGTTTCTCCAACATCTGGCACAGTTTCTGACACATAGTGAACTATCAATAAGTATTTACTGAATAAAGCAATAATTGGCAATGTATTGCAATTGTTTATTAAAGTATCTGTCTCTTTTGTTGGACTGAATTTAAAGCTGAGGATCAAATCATATCCATCTTGTTGAGAGTAATAGCCTTGAACAAATAGTTTATTCAGTAGATACTCAACACAATGCAGTGAGTGGAGAAATGAAAAAAAATAAAAATAATAAAAGGAATGGGACAGTGAAGACTGTGGAGAAGTTCCCTCCAAATAACTTTTCTTCTATGGCTGTCATCTTGATTTGGATAACTCTACTTCCTTGTTTCAGAAGCCGGAAGTGATGGACAGAGTCACCAATTTAGTAAAAACTAAAGGTCACTTTTAGAAATACAATTACTTCTTCACAAGTAAAGTGTGTGGGCTTACCTGAAAGGAAATGGGTTGACAAACAACACAAAAAAAGAAAAACTGGGGCTGGGAATGTAGCTCAGTGGTAGAGCGCTTGCCTTGCAATGCATGAGGCCCTGGGTTCGATTCCCCAGCACCACATAAGCAAAAAGAAAAAAGCCAGAAGTGGCGCTGTGGCTCAAGTGGTAGAGCGCTAGCCTTGAGCTGAAGAGCTGAGGGCCAGTGCCAGGCCCAGAGTTCAGGCCCCACAACCGGACCCAAAAAAAAAAAAAAAAAAAGAAAAAGAAAAACTCGCTCCTCTTGTACTGTTGTTGCCCTAGGTTAATCCTGATTAGTATGCAAAGACCCAGAGATATCAAGGCTAGTGTGTAAACACAAACCCACAGAACAAATCCATAGCATTTATATAGGATTAATGAAGAAAAAGAGAAAATAAGGCAAAGGAACAAATAAGAGGCTTTATTTATTTACAGAAGTAATGAAAATAACTTTGAGTGTCTACTCTGTGTCTAAGGAACTATGACCATAATAATAAGCATTGAAGGTTTTTACTATGCTGAAGTTTACCAGCTTATAGAAATGGATATATATATATATATTATATATTGAATAATCTTATTTAGAAACTGTATGTGCAGTTAGAAAGGAAAGTAAAACTCTCAGTATTATCACTATTTCTGAAAGGTGAGGGGCAGCTTTCCTAAAGAGTCTCAGAATACGACACTTGAGGGAAAAAAAGGTATTAGCAATGCAGACCGGGAAAGGGGGAAGAGTTTTAGATCCAAGTGGGAGTCTGGGAAACAACCCTAAGGCAGTCTTAGCACGAATGTTCCTGGGTCAGAAAGAAAATGGTTATGATTGGAGCTCAGAGAGAAAGCAGAAGAACAGAACCAATTAAAGTTGGAGTGGAAAGAAAAGGAACGGGCCAAATTATGCATCGCCTGAAGGCCAAGGAGTTTGGGCTTTATTTTAATAGGAAGACATTGAATAATTTAACCCAATTTATGAAAGGGATAACACCCAATTTATGCTTTTAAAAACTGGCTGTGGAAGATCACAAACCAGCCCAGATTCTCCTTTTCAGAGACACTAGGTAAGAAATAGATTGCTAGTGAAGGCTTTGTGGCTAACTAGAAATGAGCGGAGGAGCTGCTGTAGCCTAATTGAATGCCCAAGCAAGCAAGAGACATCACCTCCATCTACGGGTAGGAACGTTTGTGCTATTTTACTCACCTTTGCCCCATTCCCTTCTTGTATATCAGGGAAGAACCAACCAGTTCCTGCCTTCTTCTTCAAGATGGCATTTGTGTCAACTGAAGAAGTTAGTAAGGGTGAATAAACAAACCTATTCCCATCTTCCCCTGAGATCAGTTTGTAAACGATTGAGAGAACCATGTCCAGGGACCTTAAAGATTAAGTCCTAGTGACTCCCAGTAGTAGTGTGGGTGCCGAGTTTCCATTAAAACTAACATTTGTTCCAGAATATTCTGTCATTTGGCCTTTTCTAGAGGCTTCAGAATCACACATTATTTCCTCATTATTGAAATGAAGAAAGTAGAGCACAGAAATTTGGAATCACCCAATGTCAGTCTGGTACATGGCAGAATTGGGATTTACAACCAGACCTTTCTTCCTTAGGAGCTTGTGTTTCTTTCCTGCCAGTGCAGATGAGCCTTTGAAAAAAATGTGAAAGTCTGATTTTAGACAAGAAAATCAATTAATTTTCTTTTCTCATTTTTCCACTTGATTTTCATCACGTGTGTGTGTGTGTGTGTGTGTGTGTGTGTGTGTGTGTGTGTGTGCCAGGACTAGGGTTTGAACTTTTCAGTGTCTCATACCTTCACCTGACTTGCCTCTTGCTGGTGCTCTACCATCCTAGCCATACTTTCAGTCCATCTTTTTGCTGGCTAATTACAGATGAACTATCAAGGAACTTTTCTGCCTTGGCTGGCTTCAAACTATGATTTTCAAATTGCTAGGATTACAGGTGTGAATCACCATTGCCCAGTTCTCATAAAAGGATTTTCTTGATGGTTGTTTGTGAATAGGTTCCCATATGTTTTTTTAATTGTCCCTTGTTATTTTTATTTTCCCTTGCTATGTTAGCCTTCAAAGTTTAAAAAGCAGATGTTTTTTCAAATTCATATTTGTTACTTCTATCTGACATTATCAGCTTTTCCAGAATGTCTGCTTCCTGTTCTCCCTGGCATACGCACGCATGACTATTTTATGTTTTATGTGTGTAAAATGTTCATGGCTGCTTTCTGTCTTTTTCCCCTAACCCCAGCTCCCTTGTCCAAATCCAATCTGGTTTATGGCATTTACAATAGCTATGCTGCCTTCTTAGGATGCAGTTGTGTCAAATAATAAAAAAAGTAAAATTGTTTTTCAGCTTATGATGAGCTATATAAGTGAATCAGAATTCTACAGGATATTTTGGTCTGAAGGTCACGAGGATCACTAGAGGTTTCAATGAGCAGGAAAAGAACTACAGTTGCCCCCCACCCCCAGCTTTGTTCATGATTTCCTCAGCATCAGATTGGAGATAAGCGTTTGGAAGGAAGATCTCAAACAATCAACATGACTTGTGGCTGTTAGCCACCTGGCTGAGTGTTAGTCAGGTTTCTCCACTGATAAACTACGGCTGCCTGCTTGTCATACTTGTGTTCTTGGGATTTAAATCAGTGGGCAAAACTAACAAGCAGTGGAGAGTAATGTTTCTCTTGCTTAAAAGCAGAATATCTACATAAATTAGATAGGGGGAGATTTATGGGAATGGGAGATTTTTCTCTTCACTCTTCATTTATTCATTAGTTATATTAGTATGGACCTAAAGATAGACTTTAGACAATCACTCAATCTTACTTAATTTTGTTGCTCAAATTGTTCCAGATCTAGCCATTAGAAGTTATCTACTTGGCTCCTGTATTCCTTATTATGTATCTGTATCTACTGTTGTATGTGGGGTTTTTATTTTAGCACCATTGTCATTTCTTTCTCTATCTCTTCTCTTTGCTCCTTCTCCTCTCCTCTTCTTTTCTTTCTTTTATGTTTGCATTGGTCTTGAGCTCTGCATTCTCTCTTCATATTTTCTTCCCCTGCACAAGGCTGGTACTTTACCACTTGAGCAACACCTCCACTTCCATTCGTACTTCTTTTCTTTCTAACAGTACAAGGTATTCCAGGCTCATCTTGTGTATTTCCTATGTCAGCTCTAAAACTAGCCAATTCTCCAAGAAGCCTTGGTTTCTTTAGTTGGAAAATAGAATGGTCATGTTTTGCTCAAAGCTTTTTCCGTTGCCAGTGCAGTGTGTCAGTTGACTTCTCAGCAAGCTATAACTATTTCTAGATATAATCATATGCGTTGAAAGCTCAAACTAAGTCCATCCTTATGTCTGCAAAGGTAATCTGTCACCACATTAGGTGAACTTTACCATAGCCTCCAAATTCAATTATATTTCAAATTCAATGATAAGTTATTTCAAACATCTGTAATATAATCAGATTCTTTCATGGTACTGTCTATTCCACCCTGGTATCCCCTGAACTACTAAGCGATTAAGTTTTTTTAAAGAGAATCATAAATTAACTTTGTGCTGTAATATTTCACTGTAGGATATATCACAGTTTTTCATTCACCTATTGGAGGACATCTTGGTGGATATCAGTTTTGACAATTATAAATGTAGCTTCTTTAGATATTTTCATGCAGGTTTTTCCTGATATACATTTGCAGATCAGTTTGACAAATACCTAGCTGTACAACTGCTGAATTGCATAACACTATGTTCAGGTTGGAAAGGAAGTTTCAGTGTGCCCTTTTTTGTTGTTTTTGACTTTTTGATTCCCTTTTCAGTGTATCTTTCAAAGCATCTGTGCCATTGCTATTTTGCACTCATACCATCAAAGATCAGGGCTCCTGTTATTCTACACATGACTCAGCAATTGGAATTTTCAATGTTTTGGACTTTAATCTTGCTAACAAATTCATCATGATGGCTTATCACTGTCTTTATTTGTAGTTCCCTGATGAGACCTGATAGTCACATGCTTATTTCTCCATCTCTATATGTTCTTTGATGAGGAATATGTTTCAATTTGTTTTTTACCCATTTCTAAAAATGAAGTAATATGCCTTTTATTCCTGAGTTCTAAATGTTTTTATGTATTTTACATGTATGCCTTTACATATATACATATATATGTCCATGTATGTATATATACATATGTGTATATATATATATTGAATAGAATTTTTCTTCTAGCCTGTCAGTACTGGGGATTGATCTAAGCTAGTTCTCTACTTGAGATATATCCCCAGTCCTTTGCTTCTTAGTTTGTTTTTGAGCTATGATAGTACTAACTTTTATGTAAGATAGCTTCAAACCTGATCTGTACATCTCTACTTCTCAAGCAGCTGAACTGATAATAATGTACCACCACACCCAGTTCTTCTCATCTATGTAGTATTATCTTTCATATGTTTCAAATTTCAATAAATTAAACTTAATCATATTCAATGTACATGTGTGAAATGGAATCAAGTAACTTGAGGGGATGGATGGGATTGAGATAGATATGAAGGGAGAAAGACATTGGTGTTGTATTATACTCATAGATTGACATGTTTAATTGCAATCCTTTGTATAACTAAAGATAATAAAAATTAACAAAAATAAATCAAACTTATCAGCATTGTCTTTCATAGATCATACATAGATCATACTTTTGATGTGGTGTTTACCTATTAATCATTAAACCTCAGGTCACATTGATTTTCTTCCTGTTTTTTTTTTCTAGAAGTTTTATAATTTTGAATTTTATATTTAAGTCTATTATCCATTTTGAGTTAATTATTTTTACAAAAAGTATGATATCTTCCACATCAAGACATTTAATTTTTCTAGCATCCTTTTTGGAGATGACTGCCCTTTACATTTGGATTGTCTTACGTGTTTGACAAAAGTAATTTGATTATATTTGCATGGAGCAATTTCTGTATGTTCTAGTTTTATTCATCTGTGTGTCTGTTCTTTTGCCAATACTATATTATCTTGATTAGTAGTTTTGTAAATCTTGAAATTGTGTAGTGTGATTCCTCTAATCTGTAACTCTTCTTTATTATTTTGTTGTCATTCTTTAACAATCAGAACTTTAGAATTTGTTGGCAGGCAATAGCCACAAAATAAATTGCTGGGAATTGGGTTGGAATTATCCTTGCTGCATAGATAATATTGGGAAGAATTAACTTCTTGATCATTCTAATCTAGAAACATGAAATATATATATATATATATATATATATATTTGTTTAGAGTTTATTTTCTACATTCAAAGTTTAATAGTTTTCCACTTGTACATGTATTGTTTGATTTATGTTTGAATGTTTATTTTACTTTCCTTTTTTCTGATGTGGTGGTAAATAGTATTCTTTCAAATTTTCAAATATTCAAATAATATCCCAAAGAAATTTACTTTTGAACACTGACCTTGTATCATAGAATAATTTATCTCAAAATATATTTAAATTTCTACTGAGATGCTTCTATGACTCATGGGTTAGTCAAAAGCAAGCTTTCCAATTTTAAAGTAGCTGGGGATTTTCTAGCCATCTTTCTTTCTTTTATTTCTAGTTTGATTCTGTTGTGATTAGAAAACATATTTTGTATGATTTCTGTTATTTGGTATTTGTTTGTATGTGTCCTATGGCCTATGATGAAGTTCATTTTAGTGAATGTTTCAAGTTTCTTCTTGGAGTCAATGTTTTATAAATACCAGATAGAAGAAGTTGATTGATAATGACCAACAATTCAAGTTGCCTATACCCTTACAAATTTTCAATCTGCTTGACCTATTGAAAGAAGGGTGTTCAAGTTCCTGACTATAATGGTGTATTTTTGTCTTTATACTTTTAATTCCATTTTTGCCCTATGTCTTTTAATGTTTTGTGATTAGGAGCACACACATTCAGGGTTGATATATTCACTTCTTGTATAACTAATGGAAATATATAAGTAAATCAGAGTCAGTCTGGCAGATTGAAAAGAGGACTAAGCTAAGCACTGGTGACTCATGCCTGTTATACTAGTGATTAAAGAGCTTGAGACCTGAAGGACTCAGGTTTAGAGTCAGCCTTTCTTTCTTTCTTTCTTTCTTTCTTTCTTTCTTTCTTTCTTTCTTTCTTTCTTTCTTTCTTTCTTTCTTTCTTTCTTTCTTTCTTTCTTTCTTTCTTTCTTTCTTTCTTTCTTCTTTCTTTCCCTCCCTCCCTTCTTTCCTTTCTTCCTTTCTTTCTTTCTTTCTTTTCTTCCTTCCTTCCTTCCTTCCCTCCTTCCTTCCTTCCTTTCCTTCCTTCCTTCTTTCTTTTCTTTTCTTTTCTTCCTTTTTGTTGGTAATGGGCCCTGAACTCTGGACCTGGGCACTATACCTCAGATCTTCAGCTCATGGCTAGCACTTTACCACTTGAGCCACGGCAGCACTTCTGGCTTTTTCTGCTTATGTAGTGCTGTGGAATTGAACCCAGGGCCTCATGTATGCAAGGTAAGCACTCTACCATTGAGCCACCTTCCCAGCCCTAAAAGAAACTTTCTTATGGTAGGTCAATCATCTCTTTATTTTCCTGCTACTGGGTCTTGAACTCCGATCCTCTTTTCAATTTACCAGACTGACTATCATTTAATCTGAGAAAGACAAAATCCTTCTAAAGTCCTACTAAAAATAGTGCTGTATCTCAAATTTCTCCTAATAGAGACAAAAGGCCTGGAGAATAGGTTTTGTTTCAAATTACATTTTCATAGCAAGATACAATTTTTTTAAATTTAGGCTTTTAGTGACAGTCAGAGTAACTAAAATATCTATAAAACATGCTTTGTCCTCATCACTAATTAAGACTTCAGTTATGTTTGCAATTTCTTTAAGTGTTGCATTATTTAATATTTAAAATGATTGTAAAAATAGAATCCAATATTTTTAATGTTATGCTCAGCCAGTTTACCAACTACTTTCTAAAAAGGAGCATTTCACTGGAGATAATATTCAATGTATTTATTTACTTTGCTCTATACATGCTATATATTTTCCAACATTGTTACATGTATTCTTTCCTGTTAGTGTAGAAATAGCCCATAATCCTTAATAAGCAGTTCTTGGAAAGACATATGTCTAGATACTGCTCTTTATGGCTAAACTGATAATAACAACCAAAGTTTAAAAAAAGAAAAAGAAAAAATCAAAACAACTTATAAAAACACCTGCTTTATACCAACATCTTTCTTCAATGTCTGGATAAGATAGAAATTCAATGTGTAGTCTCTGTGAAGCTTAGAAAAGGACAAGTCTTCAATTTAAAGGATCTAATAGCCTGAATGCCCCTTGAGAATCTAGATTAATGGAGGTTACTTAGAGGAATTACAGAACATAGAAAACCCAGCTAGAGAATGTGTAACACTTGGATCCAAAATCTAAAATGCTTTTTCCTGAGGCAAAAGCAAACAAAGAGAAAGGGCCACAGATGTAATAAAACACCAGTGATGTAAGATTTCCTGTTGTGTCTTTGGCTTTGCAGATTCATGTAGATTGACATATAAGTCTATGAATTATATCAGTGTAAAGTGGAGATTATGGAGAAACCTATGTTAATGATTACTATCCAATAGTTTCCAAATTCTCTTGTGATGTTGCTACCTAGGGTCAGCAGGTAAAAGCTGGCTCTACCTATGGAAATTTATTTTTGACTGGTTATTTTCCTTTCTAACAGTTGAATTGTATTCACTGACCTAAATGTTGAAATTAAAATATTATCAAAGAAATACTGCAAAGTTGAAAACTAAACTAACATTCATATCCTCTTAGGAAGGTTAGAAATTTATTCGTCTGGCTTCCCTTTACAGGAAGAGGAAGCTACAGTTCATAAGGTGCCCAACATCATCCAGTAATAACTAGAAGGACTTCCCTGAGGACAGTGATGCTCTCAGGAAGTGGAGGCTGAGGAACTGAGGTCTGACAGCCTCCTCCAATTTATTTTTTTTAAACTCCACTCATTCGTATTGACCCATGATACTCAGGATAAAGTTTACCTTTGCAATATCTGTTTTTTTTTAAAATTTGTTATGTTTTTAAATGAAAGTTTGATGAGCAAGTCAACAGTAACCACAAGATTTTGGGAGATGAAAACAATGGGTAAGTTACTTGAAATAATAACTTATAAAGATAGGAAAACTAATTTGCATATAAACATTATTTTCAATTCCTGTCTGAAAGCTGTAGGGGAAGCGTCCCTCCTTACCTGCAGCAACCATTTGGTCCGTTCATGAACTGATCATCAGGAGCTGATTATCCAGGCAATCATAGGACTGCTTATTTTTAGATGAACCCAGAGTTTTAAATTTCATACAGAACTGGAAACTTAATATAGAATTTTTAATATACCTGAATGGGGCCTGTAAAAGGCAATTACCATTTGCAATTAGCTCCATTTTCAACAACAAAGGATAAATTGAATCTTAAAAGTAAAAGGGATGCTCTCAGAATCAAGAATAGTTCCTCAAATTGCGTACCTTTCCATTGCTCCATTGTGAAAGCTTTTATATTTTTTTTTAAACTACTTTGCAAAAGAACAATGTGAATTGTGTGTCATGGTCTGGCATTGATTTCAGATGTATGGAGCTGATGTCTCTAACTGAGACTTGTAAGAGAAACAACTAAGACTTTGTCACAATAGCTTCAGTGAAGTGTGATATGACCTACATATATCATTGTTTAAAGACAGCTTAGAAGCAGTCAGCCAAAAGTGCCTCTGTAATTGGCTAGCATCATAACAACTAGAAGAATACATGTATTTATGAAGACAAGATGGCTATAAGGCAAAATGCTCTGTGAGACGATGATGGAGGAGTGTAGATTTTAATCTTCGGTGAGACATATAAAGGATAGGAAGCCAATTCCATTGTTTAATTACAAATAAGAATTCCCGACTACCAAAAGAATCCCAAGGGTTCAATGCATTATAAACTCTAGAGAATCTATTCTAACCAAATATTTTTAAGGCATGTGTTTGATAGCAGGGTTTATCCTTGTATTTATCTTTCTGAGCTGTTTGAATCATGTGAGTCCTACTTTATGTCTTGTTTTAGCTTCTTGAAACATGATTTTGTTGTCAGTGGCAGGAACACTAATATAAAAAGCAGAGTTTGTGTGTTTTGTAGGTACACACAGATCATGATTGAGGACCCTGGGAAACTGCAGGTGCTCTTTCATTACATCAGAAAAGCAATTTTTTTTCCTGTGTTACAAGTTTGTGTACTTATACTTTCCTAACTTGTTCCTTTCAGAATAATTTCCCCAGAGTCAAATCCCAGCCAAGTGCTTTACATATCGAGGCAGGCACAAAATGCTCGCTTGAGGCTTTTTGTGAAGTTGTAAAAGGTTGACAGTTTCTTTACTGGTTGGCTTAAGTATGAAATTGTAGAGGTTTTCATATCAGAACAGCTGCACTTAAAATTTCCATCCCAAACATCTTCCCATTTATTCAAAACCAGGGCGTAATTGGAAAAGCAGCCTCATAAGATTCTGGCTTTCTAAAGGAAAATAAAATTGGTTTTAAACATACAAAGTATAAATTGATAACCATTGTTTTAGAGTAGAGTAGCAGTTATACATTCTTTTATGCCCTGTTAAACATTGTGTAAGCCAAATGCAAACTTGTCTGTGTTTGCCATCTACATCTGTTTGGCTTCATGTATATGATGCTATTTTACTACCTCAAGAGTAACTTTTTCCCTTATTTGTTGTAATGTAAATGACATTGGAAACAATTGTTATATATACGCTGAAAAAAAACTATAAGCAAAACTGAAAGGATTTCTATGGATAGGATTTAAATGAAAAGAGCATATTTTTATCTCTAAGATAAAAAAATTATCATCTTTTTTTCTGACTGTTGCTCTGTGATTCTTCTGAAACCCCAAATCAAAATAAGTCAGCATGGGAAGTGGTGCTGTGGCTCAAGTAGTAGAATGCCAGGCTTGAGCTGAAGAGCTGAGGGACAGTGCCCAGGCCCAGAGTTCAAGCCCCATGACCAACAACAAACAAACAAACAAAAAAACCAAACAAAAAACAAAGTAAGTCACAATGAAAAAGAAATAGTTCTTCCCCTTTACAAAGTAGCAAATGCAACTGTCAATTTCCCTCAGAACTGTAAGTGGCTTTTATTAGTAATTTCTTAATCTCAGATGTAATTCTATTAAGTAATTTGGTTTCCAGAGGAATTTGAATAATTAAAGAGCAGCTGCTGATTTTCTCTGGTAGAGTTAAAAAACACTTTAATATTAGAAAAATAGCAGAAATTATGAAAGAAAAAGTTTAAGTAGAAGGATTATTTTAACTAGCAATTGATGAATTTATTTTATTTTATTTTTTTATTGTGAAAATACTGTACAGAGGGGTTACAATTACATGGGCAAGATAATGAGTACATTTCTTATCAAGCATTGTAGCCTCCTTCTTTGTTTCCCCTTCCCATCCCTTCCCATTCTCCCTCTGCCCCCCCCCCACCCAATCCTCTCCTCTCCTCCTCCCCCCCATTGATGAATTTAAATATTTCCATCTTATCATTTTTGTTTTGTACCAAAACATCTGACCTATTAAGTTACAGATGGATGACATTAGTAGGAAAACAGCTTGATATTTAATTTTTTAGGTATCATAATGATAAATGTTCCCTCTGTCCCCCTTCATCTGTCTGTTCAACATCCATTTGGGACACATGAACTCAGATTGACTCTGTTACCTATTTTAGAATTGGGGTTAAGACTAGCATGGATAAATGAAATTCACAGATAACTTCAAGGTGTTTTCCCTTTCATCTCCCCAATCTCCCAGTCTCCATATTTTTCAGAGACACTGAGATATAGTGAAATATACACAGTGTTTTTGCTTTTCCTTCCAATCTTTACCTTGGTTGATGATGTTAACAGAAGTCTAGGGAAACTGGATTACTCAGTACGGGTATGAGGGAAAGGCATGCACTTTTAACTCCTTGATCTTAGGTGAACATGTATTTACTGAACAATGCTTCCTAGCAAAACCATTTTGTCTCCAGCCCTTAGTAGTTATAACTTGTTTTTTGGTGAGGAAAAACCTTCTTGTTGCTGAGCAATTGCTCAGAACCTAATGAGATAAGGCAGATAGCTTCCCTCTTGTCTGGTGGATGAGTACTTATCTGTGGTTGATTACCCAAACATGGAGATAGCTTTTCTTGTCTTTGGTAT
This sequence comes from Dipodomys spectabilis, assembly GCF_019054845.1. NCBI lineage: Eukaryota > Metazoa > Chordata > Mammalia > Rodentia > Heteromyidae > Dipodomys > Dipodomys spectabilis. The sequence continues at coordinate 5,974,747 of NW_024870686.1, read as the reverse complement.
TCTTTTTGTTTGATCTATTCAATGGTGGAGCTGAAGCTAGAGGAAGCTGTGAACTTGACAGCTGAAGACTATGAAAGCTGGATCAAACATCTGAAAACTTGTCCTTTAGCTACACAACTACTTTAGTAAGACAGCCCATCTTTCTTTGGGGGCAGTACTCACGGTATTATTACACAGTTTCTGTCATTTTATTTTAATGAAAAAGTACTATATGGAGGTAGTTAGATGGTTAAAAACAAATTCAGAAAAAATATTCTTATGTAATTCCTGGTAGAAATTGCTCTTTAAAATTTGGATTATGCAAACCGGGTGCTAGTGGTTTATGCCTATAATCCTAACTACTCAGGCTGAGATTTGAGAACTGCAGTTCAAAGTCAGCCTGGGAGGACAAAGCCACAGGACTCTTAAATCCCATTAACTAGAAAGAAGCTGGAAATAAAGGCATGGTTCAAACAGCAGAGGCCTATACTTGAGTGAGAAACGCTAATCAGAGCTCAGTGCCCCAAGTTCAAGCCTCAGCATTTGCATAAAAATAAAATAAATTAAATTAAACGTAATTGGATAATATTCTCTGTGTAGATATTAGTTTATTTATTTTGAAAGGCAAATGGCAGTCAAATTAAGAATCTATATTTCTTTGTAAACAATGACTAAGTGCATAATGAGTTACACTCATCCTATATTCTTTTCATTATGCAGAAGCATTATTATTCCAGCTTTAGAGAGAAATAGTCTTGGCATCCAGGACTTAAATCTCCAGTATCTAAACACAAGGAGGTGCTATAAGATAACATTAGGGAACACTTGCTTTTTAGATTTCACAGATTCTTGTTACATAAAGCCCATTAACTAACCTGCTCTGAGAGGCCCTCAGTGTTCAAACTCTAAGCTGTGCAGCTTAGCTGACCATTTTCTGGAATAGGGGAATTCTCTCTCAGGGACCGGTGTGATAGCTTTGTGAAGATTTCAGGGGCAATAATAAAGTTTTGATGTTTTCTAGACCCCCTATATAAACCAAGAACTGTTTGCCGAAAGGCAGTAAAAAAATGCTGATACCATGTTTATTTTGTATGTTAATTGTCACTATTCAGTTTAAAATGCAAAGAAGAAGCCAGGGTAGACACAACACAAAATTTTAGAGCTGGTGTATCGCTTTGTGCCTGAGTAAGAATTTGCTTTTCCAAACTAACTAGGGTTCTCAGGACAACCTTTCTTGGGTATATAAAGAGAAATTTATTTATGATTTCCTGCTGAACCAATAGTATCTTCTCCTAGGAGAAATAGTCTAATAAATAATTTGGTGGAGAGATAGAACTGGGATCTCAAATTCAGGGCTTTACCCTTGCTAGGCAAGTACTCTACCTCTGCCCTCTCCAGCTTCTAGTTTTAACTGTTTATCAGATAGGGTCTTGCATTTTTCCTTGGTGCTTACTTCAGACCACAGTGTTCCTAACTATACTCTTGTGTAGCTGACTTTAAAAGCCCATGTCATCAAGCTTAGTCTAGTAATTTTCTAAATTAGATATAATTTACATTAAATAAAACTAACCAGTTTTGTTTTGGTGCAGTCCTGGGCACCAGAAACTTAGGGCCAGGGCTCTGTCCCTGAGCTTTTTTGTCCAAGGCTAGTGCTCTACCACTTGAACCACAGCTTCACTTCCAGCTTTTTTGGTAGTCAATTAGAGATAAGAGTCTCACAGACTTTCCTGCTAGAGCTGGCTCTGAACCATGATCCTCAGAGCTCAGACTCTTGAGCAAAGATTACAGGTGTGTAGCACCAAGGATGCTATTAATTTTACTTTAGCGCCATTCCTGGGGATTGAGTTCAGGGCCTGATATTCAGTCCCTGAGTTTTGTTTTTTTGATTTTTTTTTTTTTGCTCAAGGCTAGTGTTCTACCAATTAAGTCACAGCTCCACTTCTAGCCCAGGCTGACTTTGAATGTGATCTTTAGAAGTCAGCCTCCTGAGTAGTTAGGATTATAGGTGTGAGCCACCATGTTAATCAGTTTTAACCACCAATTGATGAAATTTTACCACATATATAGTGTGCCTTAGCCTCCCTGGGCTCTATTCTAGTGCTCTACCACTTGGGCCACAGAGCCTCTTCCAGCTTTTTCTGAATAGTTTATTGGAGATAAGAGACTTCTGGACGTTCTTGCCTGAGATGGCTTCGAACCATGATCCTCAGATCTCAGCCTCCTGAGTAATTAGGATTACAGGTGTAAGCCACCAGTCTCTGGCTTTATAATCTGTTTTTTTTTTTTAAGGGACAATACCATATTACACTAATACCAATAGGATATGAAAGTTCCAGTCTTCTTACCAACATGTGGTATGATCTTTTTAATTTTAGCTATTCCTAGTGGTTTTAATGTGTATTTCTAGTAATGACTAGTAATACTATCTTCTTTTTAAGATGCTGTACAGAGGGGTCACAGTTATATGAGTAAGGTAATGAGTACATTTCTTGTCTTGCATTGTTACCCCTTCCTTTGTTGTTCTCCCATTATCCCTTCCCTCCCCTACCACCCTCACTCCCTCATCCCCAACTTGTAAAGTTCATTTTCAACATAGTGTCTTGTGGGTATCATTATTGCAATGGGTCATCCTGTATCTTTGTTTCAGCATTTTGTTTTTACCCTTCCCATTCCCCAAATTAGACAGATGGGCAATACCATCATTTTACATGTTGATTTGCCATCTATAAATTTATTTGGAGATGTGTCATTCAAACATTTGGCCAATTTTTAATGGGGCTGTGCTTTCTTATTGTTTGGGGAGTTTTTTTTAATAATTTTTATTATTTTAATTGTGAAAATACTGTACAGAGGGGTTACAATTACATGGGTAAGATAATGAGTACATTTCTTATCAAGCATTGTAGCCTCCTCCTTTGTTTCCCCTTCCCATCCTGTTTGGGGAGTTTTAAAAATATGTATGTCATTTTTCATGTGGATTTGGTTCAGATATACTTTTCCTCCTTTGTGGGTCATACCCTCTCATCTCCTATGGTTTTTTTTTTTTTTCAAAGAGCAGACATTTTTAGTTTTGATGGTGTCATTTTTTTATGATCAATGACTTTTTTTAAACTGTTGCTAAGAAATCTTTACTTGATGCAAGATCACAAAAATTTTAACGTTTTCTTCTAAAAGTTTTATAGTGTTATGATTTTACTTTAGGCCCATGGTTATTCATGTAAATTTTGCATATGTTGTTAAATTGGATGAAATTTCACTCATTTTTACCATATGAAATCTAAATTTTCCAGCATCTCTTCTATAAAAAGACTGTAGTTTTCCTGCTGTTTTCACATATTTGAAAAAAAAAATCAAGTGTCCGAGGGCTGAGTGTGGTGGCTCATGCCTGTAATACTAGCTCACAGGGGCAGAGATGGAAGAATTAACATTTAAGATCAACCTGAGTAAAATTTAGCAAAACTTTATCTCAACAAAACAAGCTGTGTGTGGTGGTTTGTGCCTATATTGTCATCTGGCTCTGGGTAAAAAGAAGAAATCCTAAGTGAAAAGTAATAATTCTATGCTTCCATCAGAAAGAATGACATCGCTCCATTTGTTAGGAAATGGAAAGACTTGGAAAAAATTATATTAAGTGAAGCAAGCCAAGCCCAAAGAAACATAGGTCCCATGGTTTCCCTTATTTGCAATAATTAGTAAATGTCTGGGACGAGCAGAAAAGGTCAAAAACTATGTACATATGACCAGATAAGATGTTAAGTGAAATGAACCCCAAATAGGGACACAAGTGGTTTTTTTCTTTCTTGCTATTGTTTCTAATGTATTTATAATGTACCACGTGAGTTTTTGTTTCTTTGTATGTTCCCTTTGTTTTCACTGCATTTGATGTCAGTGCCCTGCATCTTGTATATACACTTCTCTAGCTTGAGGAGGGGAAGGGAAAAAAACAAAATGCTTAAATAGGGATACAGGTTGACCCATTGTAACAATGAGATGTACAAAACACTATGTTGAAAAACGAACTTTACAATTTAGGCAGGGACGGGGGGAGTATAGTTGTGGAGGTGGGAGGGAAAGAGGGTAGGGGAAAAACAAAGGAAGAGGTTACAATGCTCAATAGGAAATGCACTCATTACCTTAGTCATGTAACTGTAACCCCTCTGTACAGTATTTTTACAATAAATGTATTAAAAATATTAAACTAAAGAGAAAAGAGAAGGATGGCAATATGGCACAATTGGTAGAGTGTTTGCCTAGGAAGCATGAGACCCTGAGTTCAAAACTCAATACTGTCAAAACAAAACCAAAAATAAAAACAAAAGAAATCAACTGTCCATATATATGTTGCCTTATTTCTGTATTCACCCACTGATCTGGTGACCTATTTATTCTATGTAGATATTAACTGGACCTAAACTTCTTTCCAATCAAGGACATTGAGATTGGTTTGATAATAGGCTAGTGATCTGTTTTCCTACCTTTACACCAGCAAGACCATCCTGCCTTTCTTCCTGTTTGTAGCTACATAGTATGTGAAGTCCAGTGCGAAGTGAAAATATTGTGTATAGATACACACACACACACACACACACACACACACACACACACACACACACACATATATTTGTGGGTCGTGGGGCCTGAGCTCTGGGCCAGGGCACTGTCCCCCAGCTCTTCAGCTCAAGGTTAATGCTCTACCACTTGAGTCACAGCACCACTTCTGGCTTTTTCTGCTTATATGGTGCTGAAGAATTCAACCCAGGGCCTCATGCATACAAAGCAAGCACTCTACTACTGAGCCACCTTCCCAACCCATTAAAAATATTAAACATTTTAAGGTAGTGAGTATTACACCAAAGAGTATTAAACCAAACACAGGACCTTTCTAAAAGGTTTTCCCTTCAATATTTTCTTTTCCTGTACTCTTTCTTGCAAAGAAATATAGACAGGTAGGTAGGTAGGTGGGTAGATAGATAGATAGATAGATAGATCTCAGATTATAAGCTCCATCTTGTAGAAAGAATGCGAGGTTTTTTTTCATGGCTTTTGTCTGTTCTGTGCTTCTGTGGTCTGGAAATTATCTCAAGGCAGTCTTGTTTCTTGTTTTCTTGTTTCACTGCCCATCACTGTCTGATGTTCAGTAGCTTGACAACTGTGGTTGCATATATTTTTGTTGTTTTGATTTCTTTTTGTCATTTCAGGTTGGACAGCAAATATGGTACCTTCTTGAAAAGAAGTAGAGGCAATTTCTTTACTGGATCTTTTTTTTGCCAGTCCTGGGGCTTGAGCTCAGGGCCTGGGCACTGTCCCTAAGTTTCTTTTGCTCAAGACTAGCACTCTACCACTGGAGCCACAGCTCCACTTCTGGCTTTTTCTGTGTATGTGGTACTGAGGAATTGAACCCAGGGCTTCATGCATGCTAGGCAAGCACTCTACCACTAAGCCACATTCCCAGCCCCTTACTCAATCTTTTTAAATGTTACTTTAATCATCAGTATGTCTTTTTTAAAGAACTTGAAGCTCTTTAGCTCTTTAGTGGTCATTGTCTTCCCTCCCTCCCTTCCTCCCTCCCTCCCTCCCTCCCTCGCTTCCTTCCTTCCTTCCTTCCTTCCTTCCTTCCTTCCTTCCTTCCTTCCTTCCTTCCTTCCCTCCTTCCTTCCTTCACTCCTTCCTTTCCTCCTTCCTTCCTCCCTTCCTTCCTTCCTTTCTCCCTTCCTTGCTCCTTCACTGGGGCTTGAACTCAGGACCTCCCCTTTACCTTGGCTTTTCCTCAAAGCTTGTTCTCTGCCACTTGAGCCACATTTCACTTCCTGACAACTATTTTTATTAGAAAGGGAGAAGGAATCTTTTCTCTATGGCTTGCCCAAACATGACATAGGACGTTTTCATCCCTGCTCCCTTTTGGAGTGACAAAAGAACTTTGTTTATACTATAGAGCAATGAAAATGGTACTTTTCATCTCTGAAAAATACTAAATATGTAAACTGGGATCTAATTTTAATTTGCTCTTGGATAGTACAGTGACACTTAAGAAAATTACGTAATTTAAATCTAAACTACTAAGATTTCTTTATTTTATTGTCAACTCTAGAAAGGCCATACAAAGCCTTAATTACATAGATTCTTTTTGAGTATAACTGAGTTAATACAAATTGTGCAGCTTCCCTTTCTTGTTACATCACAGGATGTTACTTTGACTTATAATAGAACAAAATTCTTTGCCCACCTTAAACACACACAACAACAACAACAACAACAACAACAACAACAATATCAGTGACACTTATTTTGCATTTGATGTCAAACACCTTTAGAGTTTGTACTTTATTTACTAAACTCTCTGCAATTTTGGCCCATTCCAATTGGCACATTTGGGTGATAATTTCTGGCTAGGATAAAGCGTGAATGCTTTGAAAAGTCTTCTGAAGCAGCCTCTGCAACAGCTTCTGTTGGCAAAGCACAGCCCAGAGCAGCGCCAACAACCCTCTCCCGCTTCCCTGCATTGTCTCTGAGTCCTTTCTGCAGATGCTCCATAAGAATGCCTAGCTTTATTCTGTCTGGTGGGATCTGGTGCTTTGGAAGAAGGGAAAGCCACCCCCAGGATCTGGTTGGGTGACCACACGATACAAAAATGTTTGTATTCATGCTTATGCATATTTGTGAACTTCTGGTTTGAAATTGACATTTATTTTGTGAAATGAATCATGATGTTTTCCTATGTAAAGTTTGGGATCACCAAGACATTTTGGATGTGATTTTATAATGGCTTTGTTCGAAGAGAATTTTGAAACAAATGAAAATAAGGATGAAAGGTATCATTCTAAAAATCCTATAAATGTGTTACACATTTAATACTTTTTTCTTTTAAAAGCTCAAGATTAAATGTCATACAGCTCTTGAGAAAGTGTGTGAGGGCAGGAATCATGGGCATGTGTGGCTATTTTCCTCTAGGAGAAAGGAACTATTTACTGTGCAAGTCCCTTAGGTAAGTCACTTGGCATACATGGTCTCTTATAATCCTCCAAACAACAGAATAAGATTGCTGTTAGTAGCCCTGAGATTTAATGACATTAAGAGTTTGAACAAGGTAACACAGTGAGCTAGTGTCAAAGTCAGAGTTTGATTTTTTTTATCTTTTCCTACAAACTGTGCTTTTTCCTTTAGAAGAAAGATTTTGTCCGCTGGAGGAAAGTTTTGTATGCATGTGTTTGCATGCATATATATGTGTATATGCACACAAACACACAGATGTGCATGTGTGTATGCATGAATATGCATGTGTGAGAGCATGTGCGTATAGACGTGTGCCTACACATACATGCCCTTGTGCATTCATGTGGTATGTGTGTGTGCATATATGTGTCCATGCAAGCATGGATGTGATACATGCATTCATGTATATGGCTTGTGCATGCATGGGTGTGTACATGCATGCCTTTGTATATGTTTTTATACACATGCATGTGCCATTGAAAAGTTGCTCAAGGATTCCCAAACATTTCTATAATTAAATGTTTAGAAGAATCCACACAATCTGCATTTATTTTGAATAGCAAAGAATATAAATTTTATTGTATGAGCCCATTCTGTTGTATCCTCTAAGTACTATATTTGCAAAACTTGATGGGGGTTGAGGGTGGAGTCCTGACTAAGAGTTCAATCTTTGGTAGTTTAAAGGAAAGCATATTCTAAAACCATATTCCTTGGTTGTCACTGAAATTGGAAAGACGGATCAAATTATTGATTGGACTCCAGCATGATGGAAGCAAAGGCTAAGAATGACTTGATTAAAAAGATACAGCTCATGGTCAAGACTGAAAGACTGAGGCACAAAGGAACCAGTTATTGTATCAAAATATGGAGAAGATGAGCACAGCTGGACTTTGCTGGAATTTCTACACAGTTGTTACTCTTGCTTCCAAGTAACAACCTTTTGTTTTTGTTGGGCTTTTGATGGAAAATCAACATAAGATTCAAGATAAACTTCATTTTCCTTCCCAATTTAACACAAACCTATTTGAAGAAATAATTATTGTAAAGATACTGTAGAAAGGAGTTACAGTTACATGGGTAAGGAAATGAGTACATTTCCTATGGAGGATTGTTACCCCCCTCCCTTGTTTTTCCCCAATCATCCCTTCCCTCCCCACCTCCCCAACTCCTCCCTCCCCTACCCTGAAGTTGTAAAGTTCGTTTTCAACATAGTGTCTTGTACATCTCATTGTTACAATGGGCCAACCTGTATCCTTATTTCAGGATTTTGTTATTTCTTGTCACCTCCCCAAATTAGAAAAATGTATATACAAGAGGCAGGGCACCGGAATCAAAACAGGGGTTATACCATGGGGGAAGAACATACAAAAGAAACAAAAAAATCACGTTCTACATTATAAGTATATTAAAAACAACAACAAGAAAGATAAAATCTCTTGTGTCCCCACCTTGGGGTTCATTTCATTTAGCATCATCTTATGTGATCATATTTACATAGCTTTTGAAAATTATCTGTTTTTTTAAGTCCCCTGATGCTCAGTTTTGCTACGTAAAAGAGTTCAGCATCTTTTCTCCTTCTTCTTCTTTTTTTGGTCCGGTTGTGGGGCCTGAACTCTGGGCCTGGGCGCTGTCCCTCAGCTCTTCAGCTCAAGGCTAGCGCTCTACCACTTGAGCCACAGCACCACTTCCGGCTTTTTTCTTTTTGCCTATGTGGTGCTGAGGAATGGAACCCAGGGCCTCAGGCATGCAAGGCAAGCGCTCTACAGCTGAGCCACCTTCGCAGCCCGCATCTTTTCTTCTTGTATGAAGGATTTTCTCCTCAAGAGCAAACTTCTCATCATCATTAGTTTTATTCTATAGTAAAGTCTCCTCTAGGACAGCCACTTAGGATTCTCAATTTAAGTGACTTTTCCTAGATGCCTGCAATATGGGCAAATAATACTTTATATTGTTTATCAGCTTATTTAAGTAAATTACTGCAGTTTGTCTCCTGGTTCACACACTCATTAAGATAACCATGTAGTAATAATAAATGATTTAAATATTTAACATACTTTCATTTTCTTAATATAAGTCAAATGTTAATAAACTCTTACAGAGCCATGGGAGAGATGTAGGTATGTCATGATCAAGAGCATGAGCTTGAGCTGAGGTGCCTCTATTTGAATCCTTACTCTATCCATTATCTATGTGAAATTGTACATGTTCATTTATCTCTCTGTATATTGTCATCATACCTAGAAAACAGTAATAAATTGGCATGGCCTATATCTGTTTTCTGTGAAGATGAACAATATGGATCCATATACTGTACAGCTCTGGGACTAGTACCTATCACATGGTTACTATTTAAAGTTGGAAAAATAAATTCAGGGGCTGGAGACATGGCTCAAGTGGTAGAGCATCTGCCTAGCAAGTACAAGGCCCTGAGTTTAAGCCCCAGCATAGCAAAACCAAACCAAACCATCTAGCTGCTCAGGTAGACTTAATATGTTTAATATAAAATGATTATTAAGAAACAAGTTTAAGAGGAGGCAACAATGCTTGATAAGAAATGTACTCGTTATCTTGCCCATGTAATTGTAACTCCTCTGTACGGTATTCTCACAATAAAAAAATAAAAAGAAACAAGTTTAATAGTTACAAATAAAATATAAACTAAAGTAATCTCTATTTGGTGTAGTGGTGAATAAATGTACATCATCTTTGATGTTTACTCCATTGCCTTAATTGTGAAGGTGGTTATTTTATTAAGGCACTTTACCTTGAGCAGCTTATAAGGACATAAATGGTAAGATATACAGTAATAGATTATTGTATTCACAAGTAAATAGACACTTATTTTAGTTTGTGTTGCAATATCAGAAGACTATTAACTGGTGACTTAAAATATTGCTCTTTTTATTGTGAAAATACTGTACAGAGGGGTTACAATTACATGGGCAAGATAGTGAGTACACTTCTTATCAAGCATTGTTGCCTCCTCCTTTGTTTCCCCTTCCCATCCCTTCCCCTCTCTATCTCCCTCCCCCACACTCCCTACCACCCCCACCCCCTCAAGTTCATTTTTTGACATAACTTCTTGTACATCTCATTGTTGCAATGTTGTTGTAACCCAATTTAAACAATTTGTTTTATCCCTTCCCTTCCACAAATTATATCAACATCAAATACAGTGAAAGCAGGGCTTATACCATGGAGGAGGGACATACAAAGCAACAGAGAAATATTTCTTTCTCAGTTTTAGATTCTGAGAAGGAACAAGACTAAGGAGGTATCAGATATTGTGACTCGTGAGAAAATTTGTCCTGGTTTGTCATTTGTAGATGCATGCCTTCTCTTCATATCTTTACGTGGAAGGAGGCATGGGTTTGGAGAGATTTTAAACTGTCCTCAGGATCTGTAACTCTTAGTAAACACCAAGCAAAGTCTCCTCTTCTAGCAGATATACAGACTAAGCAATAGAAAATGGCAGAGATGATAGGATGGATATGAGTATATTTGTGTGATATCATCATATGATATCATCATGCCTGTCTTATGAGAAGACTCAGCCCCAGTCTGATGTACTTTGATAAAGAAAGCTATTGTGTTGCAAGAAGTCCACATGGCAAGAAACTTAGGTCCTTACTCTTGCAACTCACAAGTTACTGAGTACTCTAATAGCTCTGTGAGAAAGAAGTCCATGTTTTCTCCTCTCAAAATTGTGGTGAGACTGCTAGACTGAAGAACACTCAGCTAAGCTGTGCTTCAACTCTGGATCCTTAAAAACAGGATTAGTGTATCTTTTTATGTACTATATTTCTGACAATAATGTTATCAGTCCATTTTCTGTTGCTATAATGAAATATCCAGGGGTGGACACCTTATGAAAAAAAGATTTCTTTAGGTCACAGTTCTGGAAGTTCAAGGGGCTGGTACCAATATTGAGTTGACTCTGGCTGTGCCACTTGATAGATATTGTCACAGCAGGAACATACATAAAAAGGGGTACATCCTATGGAAAAATAGGAAATCTGGAACAAATCACAGGTCAGCTTGTTCTTCTGTAACAGCTTACTTTCACAGGAACTAACTCATAGTCCTATGGAGAAGTAACTTAATCTGATAGCAAAGCCCTATTTATTAAAGATCCTACTACCTCTTAACATGGTAGAGATGAAACTTCTTACCCATGAACCTTGTGGTATTTGCGCTAGAATAGCACAGATTTTTGGGACCAGGAATGGACTGATAATATTTTACTTAAAATGGAGGACTGACTTTGGAACTGTACAGTAGGTGGCCACTAGTAAGTATTTTTGAGAGATATGATGTAGAAAGCTTCATTTCCTGCAGCAGACAGTCATTAGAAATCTGGACTTTAAGAACGCTACTTATACAGGTTCAAGAATAAGTGGGGATGTGTTATTGGAAACTCAAGAAAGGGAAGTCCTTGTTATAGAGATGCAGAAAGCCTAACAATTTTTTCCTGAAATATGGAATAAAGAGATTGATTGCAAGCGACACACTTAGTTACCAAGCTAATAGGATGTTTAAGGTAAAAGTATTACATATACTGCTTGTTTTTTTTCTTTTTATTTTGCTGCTTATGGTAAAAGGAGAGAGATAAATTGAGAAAAACTGCTACACAAAATTAAATCAGTCTGTCAGGAGCCCATGGTTAAATCTGAGAAACGGTTCCATTCCTATCACAAATGCAAGGTCTAGAAGAAAATATTAGATGTGATTGTACAGCCTTTTGTTAAAACCTTCCAAAGGACTAGAGTAGTATGAGTTACATAGAAGGCCTTTATGAAATTATATTGTGTCTTAGAGTTCTATTAAAAAAATCGCAGTCTTCAAGAAACATAGGTCTATTGCATCTCTGTCCAACCAACTAAACCTTAGTGATAGTCACAGAAAATCCACAAAGTATTCAAGAAAATCAGTTCAATAACAATAATGCTAAGTTAAGAATGAAAGGGTTGGGCACCAATGGCTCACACTTGTGATCCTAGCTACTCAGGATGCTGAAATCTGAGGACTGCGGTTTGAAGCCATCCTGGGCAGAAAAGACAATGAGACTCATCTCTTTAACCACCAAAAAGCTAGAAGTGGAGCTATGGCTCACCTTGAGCAAAAAAGCTAAAGAACATTGCCCAGGCCTTGAATTCAAACTCTAGAACCAACACCGTTTCTCCTCTCCCTCCTCCCCCCAAAAAAAGAACGAATCCAAAATTTTACAAACAAGAAGCAGTTTGTTGAAAGTACTTAGTTGCAAACATGTATTACTTTATACACACAGACACAGAGTCACACACAGTTACATACATGAAGTAAATGTCATAGGGCAGAGCCAAGAACCTAGAGAGTACAGTTGAAAACCATGAAAAATTTATCACAGGCTTTGCAACCCAAAGAACTCGATATTTTTCAGGACAAATTCCAGAACTGCTATGGACCAATAACTTCTTTGAACCTTATCATTCTACTTATCTTACAGTGTGTGCGTGTGTGTGTGTGTGTGCACGCATGCACACACACACACACACACACGCACACACAGACACAAACACAGACAGACAGACACAGACAGACAGACAGACAGACACACACACACACACACACACACACACACTTGCACAGTCCTGCAGCTTAAACTCAAGGTCTGGGCACTGTTCCTGAGCTTTTTTTGCTTTCTTCTTGCTCAAGACTAGAACTTGACTACTTGAGCCTCAGCTCTACTTCTCACTTTTGTGGTGCTCAATTGGAAAGTCTCATGACTTCCCTGCTTGGCTTTAAGCCATGATCAGATCTGAGCCTCCATAGTAGCTAGGATTACAGGCGTGGGCCACCAGCACCCAGCTTCACACTACCTTTTTGAAACAGAAACATCTCTACCTAAAGATGTTTTCTTATGCCTTTAGTGTAACAATGTTTTCTTATGCCAGTAATATATGGTGCATGCAAGAGGAGGTAACTTGCTGGTTAGCTTTACAGACTTACAGCCTTCATCCATGCCTACACTTGAGATAAAGAGTTCTAGAAGCTCATTTGTGAAGATGCTCTAATGGGATGAAACTCTGATCTTTGGAGGTTATGAGAATATTGTGCACAATGGAAGTATTGTTGGAGTCAAAAGGAGAACTCTTGCAGACAGATTGTAGCATACTCTCATAATCCTCTCCCCTCTCAGTATTTATACCTTTACACAGCCACTTCCTGGGGAATATAGTGCAAACCGTGACTTGATTCTAACAACCAGACTATGGCAAAAATATTGGCTATATCTAAGACTAATTCTAATAGTATCTTTTGGGGGTGAATCTTTCTTATTTCTGGAATTCTAGAACAAAAAGGCTCTTAGTGAGAAATAAAAGTGCGGTTTAAATGACAAACTTTAAAAAGAAAAACCAATATGCTTATTTAGCTTGTCATTTACTTTGGGGTCAGGAGATGAAAAATGCAGCCTGACCTAAGAAATAGTGGAGCCATGGCAGGTGCCAATGGCTCACACCTGTAACTCTAGCTACTCAGGAGGCTGAGATCTGAGGATCATGGTTCAAAGCCAGCCCAGGCAATGAAGTCCACGAGACTCTTCTCTCCAATAAATCACTTGGAAAACCGGAAGTGATGCTATGGCTCAAGTGGCAGAGTGCTCGCCGTGAGCTGAAGAGCTGACGGACAGTGCCCAGGCCCACAGTTCAAGCCCCACAACCACAAAAGAAAAGAAAAAGAAAAGAAAAAAGAAAAAAAAGAAAGAAATAGTGGAGCCAGACTCCAAAAGACAAATATTATTTGTTTTTTTTTCTCATATGTGAAATCTAGGGAAAAAAAGATATAAAGGTTGGAGCTATAGCATAAGTGATAGAACACTTGGAGGGCATAAATTTAAAAATTGAGAAAAATGACATGAAAGTAGACTAGAAAATAGGAAAAGAGTCAGGGAAATGGGGAGAAAAGAGGATATTAGAAGGTCAGTAAGATCAAGGGTCATCATAGACATGTATGAAAATGACACAATAAACCCTAATATATTTTATATAATTAATATATGCTAATTAAAAAGCAAGAGATTCCAAAGCCTCCTACACACTTTGTACTGTGTGAAAACAGAAGGCACCATTTATAAGTCAGGAGTAGAGCTCTCACCACACACTCAATCTGCTAGTGCCTTCAGTTTAGACTTCTTGGCTTCTAGAACTATAGGAACTGTGGATTATAAGCCACCTAGTTTATGACAGTTGATGTCGCATTCTGAATGGACTAAGACCAACGGTGATCTTGATTTGCGTTATTACTCAGCCATTCAAGAAAAATCCACTACTTGGATCAAAAACAAACACATGGATTGATGAAAGAATGATAGATGTTGGTCCCAGGAAAGGTCGACAAGGTTCTTGAATCTTTTCCTAAGTTGTTCCTTAAGTTGTTCCTAAGGAGAGCAACCATGTTATTCTAGGGCCTTCTGGGTACCTTTGTTGAAGAGAGAATGTTGAGCTGCAGAGGCCCAGGGTACAATTCAGGGTGACATTTATGTTCTACACTTATGAATGCTGAGCTATTCCACAAGCTCACAATAAGTAGGTCACTATTCTTTACAATACTAAGCTTTTGAAAACTCACTTAATTTTTTTCAATGTCCAGATGCTATAGACATAGTTTTTTTTCAATGGTTGGAATCTTTAAAAAAATTGCATGTACACATAATAGCTTACATGAGGTCTAAAGTAGGACATAAAATTGGGAGAAATTGTAAGTCAATTTCAACATGAAAAAATTAGCTGGTAAAACTGAGTATCTAATGCTTTTTGAATATTTCCCATGTGCTGGACACTGTTCTAATTGCTTTATCTATATTATTCCATTTCATCTTTACAGCGATGCTGTGATGTACGTGTAATTAAGCTCCATTTATTAAATTTCCATTTATTAGGAGGAACCTGAGGCACAAGGGGTTCGGTAAATGAACCAAGGCCACACAGCTGGGAGGTCAAGATGAGAACTCAGATTCTCTGGCTTCAGAGCCTGTCTTCTGCATACATATGCCACGACAGCTCTCTAATAACTATGCAGAGTAGCTAATTTGTAGGAAGCAAGATTTACCTGTGTAATTACTGACTCATTATCTAAAACACCTCCTGCAATGAAATGTTTGAGATTTGCCCTTTTCAAATGGACAACATATAGTCATTTAAAAAATGAATGAAATCAATAGTCTGAATAATTATATCAAGAAGAAACTATTTTGTGACTCTGTTTGGAAAGTGGACAGTACTTTTCTATTTAATATGCCCTCTTCCCAAAAATCTCTCTCTGTTACTATTCGTTATAATTCTATTGATTCTCATTCTTACTATGATGCTGCCTCTGTCCATTGCTTCACTGGTGAGTGTATTATGATTACGGATCAATGGGACATTCCCCTCTGATTTAGTTGCTTAAGGTGCATCTGAATTCATCTGTGGAGGTCATGGTGGGGCTGAACCCCAACACTTATTTTTCATACGATAGAAAATGTAGTGAGGAAAAACCCTCATTAAACTTAGACATGGTATTTTTAAAACCTCATCTTAAATGAAACATTTTTACACTGATTCTTGGGCAAATTATTTTACTAGATGAAGCATTATTGAATACAAAGATCTAATTTATGTCTTTCTGGTAACCAATATGAGGTGGAAGTCTAATAACTGAAACCACAAGGGTTCTTCTTTGTTGCTTAACTGACCAGAAGACAGGAAAAGAAATCACTTCTGGGATGTAAACTCATAAACCTCAACATAAAGGTAGGGCCAAACTTTGCTTTTATGTGTCAAAGTTAATTCATAAAAATAATATTGCTGGTAGGAGAGATTTTAACATTTTTCCAGTAAAAAACCCTCAATCTAGAGAAAAGCAATTGCATATCTAACAATAATTAATGAATGAATTTTAGATACTTCTTTGCTGGCATTAACTAAGTAGTTCCTTAATAATTAAAGCTGTTTTGGACACTTGAATTTTTAATGATTGCATTTCTCTCTAAATATGATATATTTAGCATTTCCTTATAATAATCTAATTTCTCTTGCACTACCTATAACATTGGCTATTAATCTGCATATCATCTATATATGGTCAAGATGGTTTGTAGGTGATGCAAGATGTAATCTTCCCTTATATCAAGGCAAACTAGGTAGTAATGTTTATCATAAATTCTATAGATCCAGTAAAACTCTTCGGGTTCTATAATTTATTCTATTTTGTTACTACTTCTATTTATTTATTATTTATTTATTTCAAGTTTTAAAACATCTGTGTCTTTGAGGAAATGTAGATAATCAGTCTTAGGACAAGCATAAATTGTATTATATAATTATAACAAAAGAAATATGCAGAACTAATACTTGGCCAGATTTAAATTTTATTTGAATTGGGTGTCAAGTAAAGTAAGATATCCAAGAGAGGGCTGATAGGTTATGAATTAAATTTCAGATTGTGCTCATCATTTCTTAGAAATCAATTTAAGACATCACTTTCAAATATAACTAAAGTATATATAACTAAAACATGTTTAGTATAATAAAGATATATGACTTCTAGTCTCTTGAGACATCTGTCTCATGGAAAATATGGAGTGATCCTATTCCTACCTGCAAGAATGAATAAATGTCATAAGAAAAATCAGCTATCATTTGTTATATACAAAATATGCAATTCTTTCTTTGAGTTTTTCTTGATCTATACAACTACAGGCAAAATTTATGAGAACTGAAGTACAGTTAATTTACCTGAGAAAGGGAAGATTCTGAGTCTCTATTGACTTGTGAGACTTTTTATCATCTCAAACTTTCTCAAAACAGCTTAGTGATCTTTATTTTGGACTGACAGAATTTGTGACAATCATGTGAAAAGTGATTTGTAAGAGGCCTATGTATGAGTCTAACACACAATCAGTATATTTAAGAGCAAGAAATGATAAAGGGAGAAGTTGAAATATGACATATATTCAACAGAATCCCTTCTCATCTTTCATTGAGGGAGCTTGAACTTAGGTGAGGCAACTCTCTTTGCCTGAGGACAATTTTTGAGGATATAGCAAGCTCAGGACCAGTGGTAGTCAATACTTTTGGAAGCTAATAAAATAAGGGCCTTGGTTCCATGGGAGGCAGTTAATAGCACAACCTCAAGGGTCAAATAGACTAGTTGAAGATTGTTTCCACTAAATCTTTGGTAGGTATATTGTAGTTGGACAAGATTTTCAACAACATAAAAATATTGGAAGTTATCATGGGGAAATGCATGAGTTAGAACATTAAATTGAATAGTAGTTATTGGAATACGGTTAGCACTCAAATCAAAACAACACTGAGATTCCACCTCACCCCAGTTAGAATGGCCATTATCAAGAAAATTAGCAATAACAAATGCTGGCAGGGCTGTGGACAAAAGGAAATGCTACTATACTGTTGGTGGAAATGTAAACTTGTTCAATCACTCTGGAAAGCAGTATGGAGGTTCTTCAAAAGATTAAACATAGAGCTTCACTATGACCTAGCATGCCAATAGACCACAAACAAGGCCACAGTAAAGCTACCATCACAGCCATGTACATTGCAGTATTGTTTACACTAGCCAAGGTATGGAATCAACCCAGATACCCCCTCAGTGGACAAATGAAGCAAGAAAATGAGACACACACACACACACACACACACACACACACACAATGGAATTCTATGTTTTCATCAAAAAGAATGATATTTCTTCATTCATAAGGAAATGAAAAGACTTGGAAAAAATTATGTTAAGCAAAGTAAGCCAGACCCAAAGAAAGATAAGTTGCATGGTTTCTCTCATTTGTGGTAATGAGAATGTGCCTATAAATCTACAAGTAAACACATTGGATGTAAAACGACAAAAAATATACTTGGACATGATCAATTAAACAGGGCTCTAGACATTCATACAGGGAGATCAAAGGAGGATATTCTTAGGAGAGGATCATAAAGGCTCAATAGCTTTGTGCATATGATCATATCAAATGATGTTTATTAGAAGAACTCCAAGGAATGGAAACACGAGGTTTTAGGTTATTTCACTTCTTAGGATTTTTTGTTGTTTTCTTCTTTGTTGCTGTTTTTGATTTCTGTAGCTTTTGTCTTATATGTCAGTTTATCTATTTGGGGGACGGTATGGGGGAGCATAGAAATGGTGGACAAAGGAAGACGAATGCAGCCGCAATATTCACTGACACTATGCTGCAAATGAACCACACAACTTGTGGGAGGGGGGTTGGATAGGAAAAATTGGGAGAAAACTAGGGAAGAGGCATCACTGTTCAAAAAGAAATACACTCATTATCTGACTGATGTAATTGTAACCCCTCTGTACATCACCTTTACATTAACAATTAAAAAATTAAATTTCTACATTAACTTACTTGTGTGTCAGGAAGAGCGAGTGATCACTCTCAAATCACTGGTAACAACATGAGTTATTTCTTGTGAATGCTACATATATATCATGTGCTGACTGGTGTTTGCCAATTCTAGAGTGTCAGCCCATCATGACTGTTTCTGTGGTAGGGGATAAAAGTCACATGGAAATGCATTGTGATTCTTGACCCCTCAGCTTTGAGGTGATCTGTGCCCTTTTACTTCTGTTTCAGTGATCAAAATAAATCACAGCGTTACACTCTTCTGAAGAGCAGGAAGGGAAGGCAGTCCCACTCTTCCTGGAAGAAAAAAAACCCAGAAATACATCATAGCACCATTTGATTTTAAAAGGTGACCTGGGAGAATGTGCACTCAACAATGAATGCTAACTTTTTCTGGCACTTACTGTAAGTTGGGTAAAACAAAAAGAGCATCACGAAATGAAGACTATCTCCCCTCCCCATCATAAAGATACCTGGTTGTAAACATTGACTCTAATTCAAGCCTTTGTGATCGCAAAGCTCCTACCCATAGTTGTTTTTGTTCCCTAAAACTTCAGTAATGTCAGCATGATTCAAAATATGTTTTTTTTTCTGACACACTTTTATCTGTCAACATTTTAAGGAATTGTGTTCAGAGAGTACGATTTAGAGGCTTCTAAATCCCTGAAAACACGAAGCCACTAATGTAGTAGCAATTTCTTTCTTGTTCAGTGAGTATAGTGGATGGTTAATGGGACCAGTACAGTAATCCTTTGGGTAACTTAGACTAATGGACATGTCACCTTCTTTAACACGAGACATCTAGGGATCATCTTTGTTGTAGATGGCTAAAAAGCATAAACAGTAGGAAACTGAAAATGGAGCTGTGGCTAAAGTGGTAGAATGCCAGTTTTGAGAAGAAAAAAAAAACAAGCTCAGGGACAGCACACAGGTCCTGAGTTCAAGTCCCAACACGCCCCTCCTTGCCCACAACAACAACAAAAAACATACTTGTGGGTCAGGCTTGGATTTGACACATATAACTTCTGTTTAAAATTTCCTTACCCTCAAAATATATTCCCAGGTACAAGGCAGGCTGGGAAATGTAGTTTGTGTGTTTAGTGAATTGTATCCATGACACATGAATTGTTCTTTATATTTACATGGTATTGAAGAGACTTTAACATTGGATATATACACTTTAAATTAACAATCATCTCACCTATTTGGCATGCACTCGTGCCTCGATTCAGTACTCCAGAGCAGTATCTTATTGGCATTTATTCTGCTTTTGAACACATATGCTATTTTTACCATCTGCTAAGGTTTAGCTTTATGTAATTGGAAAAGTTATGGTGAAAATTCTTTACCTATTATGAAATTGTATAAAATCTTTAGCATGAATACATCATAACAGAGAGGGTGGTATGGTAATAACCAACAAGCAAGGCTATAGTGTGACCTAGAAGTGGCTTTCCTGTGCTCCTGGGCCAGCACCCTGTGCTTCAGGGCCTCAATGGGACCCCAGGTTACTCAGATCTGACAGAGAAACCATTTCAGACTGAGATTGAAGATGGTCCTGGGGGTGGGTGGGGGAAACTATCTGAATTTTAAAAGTTTCATAGGGTCTGGAGTGGATTTTTGAATTGGAAGAGAAATGTGATCATTCTTACAGGTAATTGGGAGGCTTAGAATTCATTAACCTTTGAGGTGACGCTATTGTGTTCTATTTCATTAATCACAGGGTTAATAAAGAGTCTTAAGGTTAGATTCTCAATCATGATTCCAGTGGGGCTGTCATATCTGGGAGAATGAAGGGTTAACTAACCCCTATTATTATGTTATTATGAGTTTTGTCTATACTAGGGAATGTTAGATCTATGTCTATGCTCATCTTATTGTACATTTTATTTCTAGCCTAGTCCAGGGTTTCTCTATTTTGTTACATGAAGCAAGTAGTCATTGTAGCTTTTGAAGTTGACAAGACAGCTACTCATATAATCATTTAGCAGAAAAAGGAAACAGGTTGAGCAGGGTTATATGATTGTCCCCAGGGTGTGGAATTGGCGGTACTTTATTTTGGCAGTACTTTTGATCAGTTTTCTCTGTTTTTCCCACCTAGCCATGCCATTCATTGTATCTTTAAGAGTAGCAAATGTTAATATTTGAGAATAAACTTATAGTTTTGTTATTGGCATTGAATCTTAGCTATGTTACAATCTGAACCAATTTAAGAAAATTGAGAAGAGAAACTGTATGTGAGCAAAACATGCAGAGTGTGAACGTGGGCCTCACACTTGGCATGGCTAGTACTCTATTAGTTCAGATACACCTCCAGCCCAGCTTTTTTCTGGGTATTTTGGAGATGTAATCTCAGGCTATTCTGTCTGGGGTGGCTCCAACTATGATCCTCTAGATCTGCTCAGCCTCCTTACTTCAAGCCTCCTGAGTAGCTTGGATTATAAGTGTGAGCTAGTTTTCAGTGATTTCTAATGATGTCTAGTATGCAGAAATTAATAGATGATTTGGCCAATGAGAAGGGTTCTTCATAAAGGTGTAGGGGGAAATGGGCAGCCATTTGTACCCACTATGTGTTACCTAATATATTTCATATGATTCTCCTATCTGACCATGAAACAGATGCATTTCTAGGTGAAGGTGAGGGAACAGCTCATAGTTTTCAGTCCCAAAGCCAGATTCTTATAGCTACAGTAAGAGAGAGAGCTAGAACTAGAATCCAAGCGGCAGGAACATAAGACTATCCAGGTAACATTAGCCCTGAGAAGACTAAGGAAACTATTTTGTTTATTGTTTTGGTTTGTTGTGTTGTCCCTGCGTCTCTTTGTGTCAAGGCTAGTACCCTACCACTTGAGCCACAGTGCCACTTCCAGTTTTTGAGTAGTTAATTGGAGATAGGAGTCTTAGAGGGACTTTTCCGCCCAGGACCATGATCCTCAGATCACAGCCTCCTGAGTAGCTAAGATTACAGGTGTGAGCCACTGGTGCCCAGTGAAATTAAATTTAATCTCATTGAAGACAGAGCCAAAAGAAGGGTGTTATCAGAATTTTCATGTTTTAGGAAGAAATATAACAAAAATATGATGGTGGGGAAGTGAGTAGTATGGTGTACGTGTATGTTCCCCTGCTAAAAATTATTTTTTTAAACCTAATTATCACGAAAATGGTATTATGATGGGGAGGAACTTTGAATATGATTAGATCATGAGGGCAAAGCACCTATTTCCCAATCTGTTTCTTTCTATGCTGCTGGAATATAATACCTGTTTCTATGATGATTAATCTTGATGGTTAATCTGTGATGATCAACTTGATTGGATTGAGAAATGCCCAGGAGATTAGTAAACTTACTACTCTGAGTGTGTCTGTGAGGGCTTTTCTAGAGAGGATTGATCATGACCTAATGAACAGTTTGATCCATTGATTGACTTAATGTTTGAATAGACTATTGGGAGGAGGAGAAGCTATGGAAGGTGTTGGAGGTAGTAGGTCACTGGGGTTGTACCATTGGGGCTATGTTTTGTCCTGGCCCTTCTTGTTACTGTTCTAAGTCTGATGTGAGCAGCTCTCCACCATAATGGACTAGAATCACAGGCTCCCTCAAGTTGTTCTTTCAGAGATTTGGTCACAGTGACAAAAAAAAGTCTGACTAATATTGGGGCATATGGCATTATAATATTGGAAGCACATGCAAGAGAGAGAAATCATATGGTGAGACAGGCAATGAGAGATTTAGGGGCCAGGCGGATTCTTTTTATAAAAACTCACTCATAGGAACTGACCGGAGTTCTGGGAGAACTACATTAATCTCCTCCTGGAGTGACAGTTCAATAAGCTAATTACCTCTTGCTAGGCTCCTCCCCCTAAAGCCCCCTCCACAGTCATCAGTGCCAGGTTGAGGATTGAGCTCTAAGCAGATTGTTAAGCAATACACTCAAACCACACCCAAATCATAGCTGTGCTCTTAGTCTGGGTCCGGTCATTATACAAAGAAGGCTCTATATATAAGCATACAGAGCCCTCATCAGACTCTCAATCTGCTAGTTTTTCCATCTTGGACTTCCTAGGCTCTATAACTCTGAGAAATAAAAGTTTATTCTTCATTTGGAGCAAGAATTAATTTCAAGAGATAGTTTGCCACTTTATAGGAAGTGGGAAATTCTCAAAAAATACTTCTGTGTGATCACCATGGTAGTAGTATCCACTTAAAAGGGTGGCTTTATAAAGTGCCTTTTCACCTTTGAGCTTTCTATTGTCTATAAGAATTCAAGATATTAGTAACTTAATGTTTCTTGTCCAGTCCGTGGAATTCTGGATATAATTTCTTATAGAAACATTTGCAGGTGGTTAGATCTATAATGTCAACTCCTCTCTAGTGACTCTCTAACCTTCTCTGGTTGATTTAATGGCACTGAACTAAATCAGTATCCCTATGAAAAAATTCAAATATGTATTCATATTGAACAACCAAATATAATGACAGTTTTTTAAATGTTTATTAAAACACATTATGAGTCAGTGTGATCACAAATGAAGATGTTTTTTAAGAACAGGAGAGCATTCCTATTGGGAAAGAATAGATTAAAGGCTGTAGAAATTTATTTTTCTTCTTTTAATACCTCTAGGTTCAAAGGAAAAACCTATAGTATCCAGAATCCATTGCCCATTCTGAGTCTGATTTAGTCTAGTTCTTAGACTAGAAGAGAATAAAGATGTAGTTAGGAATATTTCTGGGGATAAACAGGTTAACATGATAGAGTGGGAAGATTCTTGGGAAGGAATAAGTTCTTTGGTCGTAGGACATTCTGGCCTAACAATCAGTGTGTGTATGTGTGTGTGTGTGTGTGTGTGTGTGTGTGTGTGTGTGTGTGTGTGTGTGTGTGTGATGTATTTTCAGCTTATATAAATCAGAAGGTATTTACACATCTTTTTTGATATGTTAGCAACCTAAAACTTATTATAAATTAATGGATTTGATATTTACAGTGAATAAAGAATAACAAAGTTTAAGGGGTAAACACATACACTATAAAAGGTTAATAACTAAGAACTTTTGCCTTGGGGCAAAGAAAGAAAGGAATAATCGCATCTTACTTTAACTTAATGAAGAGAAAAAAACAAAATAGATGACTATCTTTTTAAAATTATGAAGGTAATAGTGCACACAGTTGGAGGGTTATAACTCGGTGTATCAAATCTAACTTCATTTCTGCATTACATCCATGCTTTTATTGGCCCAGGTTAGTTGTGCGAGGGAGGTTTGATTTGACATTTCTGTACATGTATCCAATGCATCCTGAACAACCTCACCCCATCTGTCATTCTTCTTTCCCTTTTCCCTCATTTTTCTTAAAATAATTTTAACAGAGTTCCTGTTCACAAGTGCAAATAAACAACATCAACCATATTCATGCTCACTCACTCTTCGTTAGCCCTTCCTCCCCTTGCTAGGGCATCTGCATATTTAATATCAAGATAAAATAACTTAATGCTCTGATATTTTCCCAACTATTTGTTTTTGGTAGACCAGATCGAGCCATAGATACAAGTGAGGTGATGGAAAACGTTAGTGTAATTGAAGGAAGTGAGGCTCAAAGAGATGAAAGACACATGTATATTCTCATATGAGGAAGTTGGATCTAAATTATAAATATATATGTAAATATATAAAGGGTCATATGAATATAAACACAAATATATGCACTAAAGTATGGTATAGGCGAGGTAGCATTCCAATAGTAAAATTCTTTGAACAATGGACTTAGGGTTAACAAATGAAGACCCCAAAGCTGGAATATGTGTTGTCAAGGCAGGTAAGGTCAAGGGGAATGAGGCTGACAGATGAGACAGGAAGACTGGACAGATGCAGTCGGAGTATCCAGTGTGTGGATTTGAAAAGGAGCTAGGTAACTGTGGGGATGAATGTGGTTAGGAGAGATAGGGGAGAATAATACAAGGGGCGACATTGATCAAGATGCATTGTACTCACAAACTGACATGGTTTTTATTGAAACACCTTTGTTAACTACTTGAAAAAAACTACTTGAAGATAGTAATAGTAAAGAAAAAGTTAGCTGAATAGATATATTTTCCTTTGCTTTTCTTTTGGTTCATCACATAAACTTTGTACAATATGTGGGGTACAATGTGATGTTTTGATTCATGTATGTATTGTATAGTGATAGAAATCAGGGTGTTTTTTTTTTTAGGTTGTGGGGCTTGAACTCTGGGCCTGGGCACTGTCCCTCAGCTCTTCAGCTCTAAGTTAGCACATTACCATTTAGCCACAGCACCACTTTGTCTTTTTCTGCTTATGTGGTACTGAGGAATCGAACCCAGGGCCTCATGCATGCAAGGCAAGTACTCTACCACTGAGCCACCTTCCCAGCCCCATATATCTATAATATTATACACATAAATTTTTGGTGGGGAGCATGCTCAAAATCCTCTATACTGGCTACTTTGAAAAACAAAGGAGGAGGCAACAATGTTTGATAAGAAATGTACTCATTACCTTGCTCATGTAACTGTAACCCCTTTGTACAGTATTTTAAAAAAACTTATTTTTTTAAAAATAAAAACAATGCATTATTGTTAACGCTAGTCACTTTCTGGGGCAACGGACATGAGGATTTGTTTGTGCTCTCTAACATTCACCTATGTGCCTACTATCTTTCTCCACCCAATCTTCCTTTTCCCAGCTTCAAAAAACACTAGGCTACTCACACCTTCAGTGAGATCAGGTGTCCTGGATTTCATCTCTGAGTAAGATCATAAGGTTAGTCTCTCTATACCTGCATTATTTTACTAAGCATGATGCCTTCCAGGCTCACCCATATGGTTGCAAATAACAGGATTTTATCTTTTTAAAGGCTGAGTATTATTTCATTGTATTTTCTTTATGTCTTTATTTCTTAATGGTTATTTAGATTGATTCCATCTTGTCCTGTGTGAACAGCTGCCATGATGGAGATAGTGCTGCTGTCTCTGACAACTACCACAAAAAGACGAAAATAACAAATGCTGGTGAGGATGTGGAGAAAAAGAAGTTCATGTAGCGATTGGTGGCAATGTCATTTGGCATCCCTATTGTAGAAATTAGTCTGGAGATTCCTCAAAAACTTAAAACTAAAAGTACCAAATGACTCAAGAGTCTCAAATCCTGTTTAATAGAATGACTCATCTTGTTTTTTGGTGTATCTTTTCTTTTCATAGTACTGGGGTTTTGAACTCAGGGCCTGATGTTTTCTAGATGAGTATTCTACCACTTAAGCCGTACCTCTAGCTTTTTTTTGCTTTACATTGTGTAGTTTGTGGATAAGGTCTCATATTTTTTCTTGGGGCTGGCTTTAGACTAAAATCTTCTTAATCTATGCCTTCTGAGTATGTGGGATTATAGACATATATCACTATGCACATCCTTGCTCAGTTTTCATATTGCATTACTGAACTCTGTAAAGAACTGTCCCCTTCTTTATATTGTATAGAACATTTCAAATTATTCCTTGGCTGTCTTTGTGATAGTGCCCCAGTTCTAGGTTTGGAACAATGATTAAATAAACAATAAGGTACTTTGTCACCTTACTGACAAGCAGCCAGTCTTGTCCTATATCATCATTTACTCATTACCTTGATGCTGGCTCTCAGTCTACAGAGAGGAAAGAAGTAGAGGTCATAATGGCTATTAGGTAATGAGCTGTTGGCTTACTGGACAGGGCTGTTCTGGTTTTCCTGTCATTCCTGGTAAAGAAATGGGATACTTCCTCTGCTGCTGAGACATAGTGAGAAACTAAGAAGGTATTGAGGTACTTTGAAAAAGTACTTAACATTGTGATCCTTAGAAAGAAACTTGCTGGAGTCCTGGCATCCTAATAGCTACTTGATGTTTGAGGTGTGCCTGAATGTGGAGGCTGGCAATTACTTCTTGCCTGGAGAATTCTAAAGGTCAAAGGATGACTGCTACAGCCACACAGACACGGAGCAAAGGGAACCAAAGAGCAGCTTACCTCTTTCTTTCTTTCTTTCTTCCTTTCTTTCTTTCTTCCTTTCTTCCTTCCTTCCTTCCTTTCTTCCTTCCTTCCTTCCTTTCTTTCTTTCTTCCTTCCTTCCTTCCTTCCTTCCTTCCTTCCTTCCTTCCTTTCTTCCTTCCTTCCTTTCTTTCTTTCTTCCTTTCTTTCTTTCTTTCTTCCTTTCTTCCTTCCTTTCTTTCTTTCTTTCTTTCTTTCTTTCTTTCTTTCTTTCTTTCTTTCTTTCTTTCTTTCTTTCTTTCTTCCTTTCTTCCTTCCTTCCTTCCTTCCTTCCTTCCTTCCTTCCTTCCTTCCTTCCTTCCTTCCTTCCTTCCTTCCTTCCTTCCTTTCTTTCTTTCTTTCTTTCTTCTTTCTTTGTTGTGGGACTTGAACACTGGACCTGGGCACTGCCCCTCAGCTCTTCAGCTCAAGGCTAGCACTCTACCACTTGAGCCACGGTGCCACTTCTGGTTTTCTGAGTGGTTTATTGGAGATAAGAATCTTATGGGCTCAGCTTTGAACCGACATCCTCAGATCTCAGGCTCCTGAGTAGCTAGGATTACAGGCATGAGCCTGGCTACCTTTTATTTTTGTGTATTCAAAAAATTACCTTTAAGTCGTTGCACAAAGGAGTTGCCTTTTAATAAACATTGTCACCCCTTTCAACATTCTCACCCATTTCTCCCCTACTCAGGCCTGCCCTCACTCTTCTTAATTTTGTAGGCTATGCATTGTATTCTTGACTACATTTTCCCACACTTCTCTTCATTTGTCTACCCCTTCCCCCTTGACTCTACCCTTCTGAGTACCTGCTTCTTGGTGTTTTATTTTGCTAAACTTTGACTTTGCCTTTCTAAGGAATTACAATATTTGATTTCTTCCTTGAATCTACTTTGTTTCAGTTAATATATTTGAATAAACTTGCAAACCACCAGGCATAGTATAAACTCATAAGATTGTAAGTAAAATCTAGCTTCCACATGTAAGGGAAAACATGCATCCTTTGTCTCTTTGGGCCTGAGTTACTTCACTTCACCTAACATAATTCACTTGCTTCACCTAACATAATTTTTCCTGGGACTTTCCATTTTTTCACAAATGATATGATATCATTTTTCTAATGGATGAATAAAATTCTATTGTGCATATATACACTATTTTTCTTGATCCATTTTTCCATTGAGAGGCATCTGGGCTGATTCCATACGTTGGCTATGGTGAATAGTGCTGCAATAACCATGGTTGTGCTGGTGGCTTTAATGTATCCTGGCTTGCCTTTCTAGCACTTGGCATGGAGAATGCTGGAGTTTCCTATGGCCCAAGAGGAAGCTATATGAGGAAGAGGCTTGCTCCAAAGGTCATTTTATAAGGTAAGAGAATGTTGTAGTAACAAGCTAGGATGGGAGGAGATCTACAGTAGGGATGAATAAGGAGAATTTCACCTTCCCTTGGAAACTGTGTAGTGTGCAAAGTGCCAAAGGAAACTTTAAGGTATTAGTGCTTGGACGCTATTGATGGTCAGGCATTGTTAACCAGGAACAGCAAAATGCAAAATAGTTTAAGCAAAAAAATTAAAACCAAAAACATATTCTTTTCCTTTAACTTCCTCTTTCTGTGCCATGACCCTGGAAAAGTCAGGGAAGGGAGAAAAAATGAGAAAGAATAGGCAAAAGGGAAAGTATGCCTTTTCTTTTTGTTGCAGCACTAGGGGGAAGAGAATTGGGTGTGAGATTGCTTTTGGTTTAGAGTTGTTTTCATTTCTCTTTGGGAAGGTCCAGAGCACAGAGTTGAGGAGGAGGTGCATTTCTCCCCTGAAGAGTTGGTGTTTCAGGGATCAGCCTCATAGAATTGACTTTTACCAATGCTAAAATCTGGGTTGTTAAAAATCCTTAAACATATGATCTTCATTTATTATATCATTTGTCCAAGCACCTATTAATTGCCTATGCTATGCACACAAAGCAATCACTGTGCTCAAGAATAAGAATAAAGCCGGGCACAGGTGGCTCACGCCTGTAACCCTTGCTACTCAGGAGACTGAGTGCCCAGGCCCAGAGTTCAAGCCCACAACCAGCAAAAAAAAAAAAAAAAAAAAAAGAATAAGAATAAAGAGTAACAAATGCACTATGTTGAAAATGAACTGTACAACTGAACGACAAATGAACTGTGGGTATGGGAGGGAAAAACTCAGAGAAAGGAAGGAAAGGGTGACCTTGTTTAAAAAGAAATGTACGCTTTATCTGATTTATGTAACTGTAACCCCTCTTTCTATCACCTTTACAATAGCAAGGCAAAGAATAAGAATAAATACACAGTAATTATCTACCACATGCTCAGTCCTAGGCACTTTTCTACAGCACTATGCATATTGATCTGATTCCTTTACTTTTAAAAGGTAGTGACTCTTACTATGAATGTAGAGGTAATCATATAGCTAGAGAAGACTGAATTTGAACACAGGAAAGTTAGCTGTAGAAGTGTGTTTAATGCTATATTATCACTCATAATACAATCCATGTTATAATCTAGCCTAGATTCTAATTTAGAATATGACTAGTTTAAAAATAAGATTAGGGGGAAAACCACTAATCAGGTGGCTTCAGACTTACATGTCTAAATGCCCCTGGTGAGCGAGCCATAAATGACAGCTATATCTTTAGGGCTTGCTCTGAAAGGTCCCATTAGTCTCATTTCAGAGATTCAGTGCTCTGTAATATCCATTATAATATCTTCTTTGAACTTATCACCCAGAGACATATCCTTCATGATCAAATAGATAGCTTAATAAATTTCTTTATCCTTCTTTGGGAATAGGCATCATAATTTCATTTAGGCTTTAAGTCTTAAGAGATATCTATATTTAGATTACCCACATCTTTAGCTACATACATCTGTATCTATGTAATTTTGGTTTGTCATCGTGGAATTGTCTTTGAACCCCAGCACAAATCTATTCTCCTGGAACATAGGAGTAAAAGATGCAAAAGTCTTTAATTCTTTTTTTTTTGGTACCAGTTCATTCCTAGGATAGATAAAAGCTATGGAAAAATGGTAGACTCTGTAAATGGGGGCAACAATAAAGAACAAGATTATTTTGTTTTGGGGAACAGGATTCTGGGAACAGTGAAAAGCTTTAGGGGAAACTAGGAGTGCTGGTTTAGTGGAGGGCTCCTCTTACCTCCAGGGAAACCTAGGCAATGGAGAATGTGGCATTCTAGCTGCTGAGAACCACTGCCTTTCTGAGGTCCTAAATGATGCATCCAATTATTTCTAGAAATGGTTTTGGGAAGAAGAGCCTAGGCCAGCAGCTTTCTAAGTGTGCCAAAGACAGGGTTTTCAGTTGAACTATTGTGGCTCATATGTAATGCCTGAACTAAACCTTTATCTGAACATGTCAGCTCTAATAACCCTGGGAAGGGCAGTCAACTCCTCTGGTCTCTTTTATCATCTATGAACTCAAGGGTTTTCAACCTGATACTAATGATGCTTTGGTCACCTCACATCTGATGAGGATTCCAGGTACAACCCTGTGAGGAAAAGTTCCTTACAGTCCATGTTGGCAAGCTGGAGCTGTAGGTAGATAATAGTGTATTTATTTATTTTACTTGTTCATGAATAAATATTGTAGAAACTGACCTGGAACTTACCACTAGGGCAGAAAATTGATTATTTCTCATTCTATACTTTATAATATAGTCTTGTTTTTCAGGGTCCTATCTCTTCCATATTGAGACTGACTGAAAACTTTATACGTTGGCACAAACTAATTATTATCTTCATGGAGTTATGTTTATGTTACAGAATTTAAAATATCCTATCAGCATGTGTGGACTGTGCTAAAGTTGAAGAATCTATAAAATTCAAAGGAAAGCAAACCTATGAAATTCGAAGTGTTTTATTCTTCTGGGAACAGATGTGTGAAGTAAGGTGGATTGAAATTCTGTTTGAGTTCTAAAAGTGTATTTGTTTTCTCTCTGTTGACTGAAAGTGCCATGTGGACCCCAGCACTTTCAGGAGAAGGATGATGATGTTGAGAACTTCCATGGCAAAATAATCAGACAATTGTCAAATTGTCAAAAATCAAGTGTCACAATTCAACTTCTGAGGCTGGAGATTCGTGACCTGACTTCTTTTCATTTCCCTGGACTCAACGAAGGTATAGATTACTGTACAAATTTAGAAAAGAATGTTAATAAGATCATTTAATTTCCTACAAGTTTTTCTTGAGTTTCACCCTAGGTTTTATTCATCACTATGGAAAATTCCTTAGGAAGTTCTAAAACTACCTATTAACCTTGCCACTCGTGGCTCATGCCTGTAATACTAGCTACTTAGGAGGCTGAGAGCTGAGGATCATTGTTCACACCCAGCCCAGGCAGGAAAGTCCATGAGGCTCATATCTCTAATTAATGACACATTCACAAAAGCCAGAAGTGGAGCTGTAGCTCAAAGAGTAGTGCACTAGCCTTGAGCATAAAAAGTCAGGAACAGTGCTTATGTCCTGACTAGCACAAAAGAAAGAAAGAAAAGAAATAAAAGGAATACTCAGTAAATTCTTTTTAGAATAACTGGGGGAAAAGCCAATATGCTGTTTACTTCACCACTGAGACAGATGCATGTTAAAACAAGCTTGACCATCACACCAATTCTTTGTCTAAATTTGGTACTTTTGTAAATAGCAACAATAAGTTCTCTTGTGTTCCCAGAAAAAAATAAAACAAATATTCATTACTCCTGAGCATCAATGTATGCTGAAATTCCCAAGTCAATTTTTGAGGGGAAATATGTAATTTAATTGCAATGAATTTAGGATCCTAGATAGTGTGTTTAGATCTAATAGTATCTACTGAGTGCTTCACTACTAAAGTACAAGAAAGGCACTTACACTAATAGAAAAGTGATAAAAAAACAATAATAATTGATTTTATGAACTGACTTTGATATTTTCAAAATGGTAATAACAGTGCCTTCTCTGTTCCATGGTATCATGCAATATTGTTAATAATATCAACACTCAGTATTTGAATATCTCCAAGAAGGTACCAAGAATGGCATTGGTTGTTGTTGAGGTCATTAGCTTACATGGGTGTAAGGGCAGGGTCTTATTTGAATCTCCCTTCCCACCTCTTCAGAAGTGGTGGCAGTAGCTGGAAATTCCCACCAGAGGGGCCTCTACACATGTGAGCAAAGCAAACCTGTTGTTCTCTTCTTGCTTTCAGGTGCTTTCATGAGAACGAAGATCCCCATGTTCAAGGACAAGTACAATGATGTTCCCACAGCTGTGTTGTTCCTGGAGGATATATGGCTTTTACTATTTCACCCAAGTTCTTACAGAAACATGCATGGTGAGCATTGTTAGGCTTCACCTGGCCTGAACTTCAGTTTTACTCACAGTCTTTTTCCCTATTTTGAGCACTTAGTTTTCTATTTTCCATCTTCTGCTTTCGCATCATGTCTGAAAACAGACATAAATTCACAGCCAGCCAGCCAGACAATAACAGCAACAACAAAAATAATAGGAAATCACCCCCTTCTCCCTAAGAAAAAAAGAGTTAATCCATGCAAATAGATAGGGGAGACAGGATTGCCTAGCTATCGGCTATACTGATGACTCAGTCTAAACAAATAGTTTGATAATAATGAGGGCACAGTAGAGAATTGCTGTTTTGAGTTTTATGACCAAGTCTTTAATAAGTGTCTCACAGATTGTTATGGACAAGCACTTCCAAATAGTCAGATGTGTCTAATAATGGAATGAGCATGTCTAGTAAGTAGTGAGCTTCCAGCAATAAAACTATATAAGTAGACCTTATCGGGTCAGCATGAAGGCCATTTTTAAAATGCACTGTTCCCATACTGGGTTGGAAGAATGATGGCGACAAGGCATCATTTCTTCAATTTCCAGGTTACAAACCCTGCAGGTTTTTGAAGAAGTTGCATGTATACTGTTAATTCAGTCCTTACAAGTATCCCATGAAGTAAAAGCAAGAAGAACATTTACTTAACAAAGAAGGCAAGAGGCTTAGAGAAAGTCGTTAAGTGTTCTTAGAGTTATAGGGCTTGTAAACCACAGAACTGAAATCTGATCCCAGCCCATTGCATCTTCTTAACTTTTATGTCTATGGCTCATCATAAATATTCAATGACTGTTCCTCTCTTTGTTAGTTGGGTGTATTGGGTTTTCATTGCTGCATCCAAAATAATAACTTGGAAGGAATAACTTGGCTTCCGTCTGAAGTCATTGGCTTGGTTGAATCTGGGTCCAGGAGGGGGCAGAACACTATGACAATGGACACAGGTGGAAGAGGCTGTACTCACATTGCATAAAAAGAAGAGGGAGGGAGAGAGAATGAATTAGAGAGAGGGTGAGAAAGTGGGGAAAGGGCCAAGGACAAGATGCACCCAATGACCTGCCTTCCCTCATCCATGACTTTGCAACACTTTATATCCAAACCATCACACTGGTGCTTAGGTGGGTGGAGGAAGTAAAACTCTTGAGACTTGGACTTCCTTCTGTACTTGCTGCAAAGTCCGGAGAGGTCCTGAATCATAGGGGGAAAAAATCAGGGCATCCTTTTGTTTTCATTCTCTTTCTCTCTCTCCCACCTGAGCTGAGCTATGTGAAATTGACAGGATTTCATGCCATCCCAAGTGTACAAATTCATGGCATGGACTCTGAGTTCCTTCAAGATAGGAGACTTTCATCTGTTTATTTCCTCCACTTAAGTACAATGGAGTTGCCGTTCACCAAAGCAGTTTATGAATACAGTGCATCTTGATCAATGTCACCCCTTTTTTTTTAAACATTCTCTGACTTTTTATTGTTAAGAATGTGATTAAACATATGGATGAATAGAGGCATTGGCTGGGCAGATTGAAGGGATCAGAGTCAGTTACTCATGGAATTAACAGTAGTACTCAATCCCCATATAGCAGCTGCGTTTCCTAATGTTCTAGCTACTCTTCAGTAAAGAGAGACATTCTGCTACCTTGGGTCTTCTGAGTGGCCTCTGTGGGTCTGTTTTTGTCCAGTTTGTTGTTAACGTGTTTTGTTTAAATCATCCTGGACGCTGTATCTGCTCTGAGGTTGGCCGTTGTGCGTACAAGGCTTTCTCAGAGAATACACATCTAAGACTCCAAGACCTGTAGTCTAGTCGTCTCATGATTTATGGCTGGAAGTGTGCCCTCCTGCAGGCTTGTGGTCAAAGATGATAAAGTAGATCACAGTGTCTCTGTGGATTTCCTGTTGCCCCTTCAATGGCCACTGTTCAGAAACATTTAATCAGGTATCAAGCGCTGGTAGAAATCCTTTGCAGATTGCCACAGTCCTGTGCATCCAATTGTGGGTTTGCTCTTCAAATCTTCTAAATTAGGAAAATTAGTCTTACACATTTACTTGAATTTTAATATTGGGTTTTTTTAAAAAATGCTGATACTGGGGCTTGAAATCAACTCAGATCCTGGGCACGGTTCTTTAGCTTTTTGGCTCAAGTATGGTGAGCTACCACTTGAGCCACAGGTCCACTTCTGGGGGGTTTTGGTGGTTACATGGAGATAAGCTTCTCAACAGTCTTTCCTTCTTGGGCTAGTTTCCGACTACAATCCTTGAATTTCAGCCTCCTGAGTAGCTAGGATTACAGGTGTGAACTCTCAGCTCCTAGTTCCTGCTTAATTTTGTTCTTTCCTTGCTTGTGTAGGTAAAAATATTCTAGGTAACATGATGACATCTGCTTTGATTCTTTTCTTCTTTTATTTCTAACTTTTTTAACCCCAAATACAAGCTAAGCTCCAGGGAAGCTCATACTTTTACCATGGATTGGAGGTCACCCAATCTTTTGTAATGGCAATCTCTCTCTCTCTCTCTCTCTGTTAAATTATCTGGTAAACAGCATCATCTCCTAACAAACAAGGAAGTAAACCCACATTGCCTTATTAAAATTAAGATGGGAAAATCATGATGGAGGGAACACAACGTTTAAATAAAATGCCTATATTTATCTACACATTTTCAGGCATAATATTATGCAGTAGATATTGAAGATTATAAATTTTATGTTTTGGACAGTGTTTTTCAAAGTGTGGTCTTTCCACCGGCAGTATAGCAGTATCTCAGGGAACTTGTTAGAAATGTAAACTTTCAGCTCCTTCCAGTAGGGCTAGTAGGCAGTGCATTCTCATGCACATCTGATTCTGCTACTGAAAACAATTTGTTTTAGAGTGTTTCCAAGAATGAGCTTCCCCTCCCCTCTTACAAAGTGATGAGATGGGCTGGGGCTGTAGCTCAGTGGTACAGTATGTTTGAGGTCCTTGGTTCTATCTCCAAAATAAAAATAAACAAATAAAACAATGATATGGCTAAAGTAAGTTGTTCATTTTCTGAGCACGTTTTAATTACAGTGAATAACTATTCATACATTTCTCAATCATAGTTGAATTGTGAATCCCCCTCTGATTCAAAGGACAAAATGGGTAATATCTCTCCATAGAGATGCTTGGTAATGAGGCCTCTCACACAAGAACTGAACTATTCTAAGAAGGTGTGCCTTTGCACCAAAAATATTCATACAAATTATCCCTTAATACCACTTAGAGAGAGGAGTAGGGGGGAGTGTGGGAGTCAGAGAAAGACATTTTTTAAAGTACCTTTTCAGAGAATCAGCTTATATTTGATCATAGATAAAATGATAAAAAGCTTAGTAAAATACTAAGAGGGGCTATCTATGCCTTTAATAACTCTGTAAGGAAGCACTCTAATGTTTTACTGTTGTTTTTATTGCCTGGATTTCCATCCCTCTGTGACAGTGTTGGGGTGGTGTGTGGTAAGCACATTACCACATCAGTCATGATTAATTAGCTGACATTTATTGAGTGCTTAATATGCACCTATAACTGAGTTAAGATGGGAAGTGCACAAGCATGGCCTCCGCTCCCTAAGGAGTTTACAACTTATTTGGAGAGATTGGAGAGAATCTTCTGAAACTTTTGAGCTCAAGAAAGCAACATGATCAGCAGGGAGGAGGCATAATACTGACAGTGAATGCAGATGGCATGTCCTGTGGGTTTGGTAGCTGAGGGAGTTTAAAGGCAGTGAGGTGCAGTGGTGCCTATCTGTAATCCCATGGGCGTCTGAGGCATAAGGTTCATGAATTCAAGGCAAGTCTGGGTTACAGAGTAATATCCTTTTAAAAAATGCTTCATGGGTCAAAGGGTTCCGAAAGGATGCCTAAATCGGTGGTGGTTTGATCATTTGCAGCAATGGCCTGGGTTCTGCTTTCTGTATCTCTGTTCTTTAGCATTGCAATTTTTCAATCCTCCTATGAAGAGGTGAGTCCATTCCTCTAACCCTGGAAACTGGCATGGCCTTATAAAAGTGGCCTTAATAGAACGAGATGCTAATCTGACCCTGGGTCTCAAAAGATCTCGCATGTTTCAGACCACTTTTTTTTCTTTCTTTTCTTCTTCTTTCTTCTTCTTCTTCTTCTTCTTCTTCTCCTCCTCCTCCTTTTCCTCCTCCTCCTCCTCCTTCTTCTTCCTCTTTTATAATAGAATTCTTTTTGTTGTTGTTGTTGTTATTGTTGTGGGGCCTGAACTCTGGGCCTGGGTGATGTCTTTCAGCTCTTCAGCTTAAGGCTAGCTCCCTACCACTTGAGCCACAGAGCTACTTCCAGCTTTTTCTGCTTATGTGGTGCTGAGGAACTGAACCCAGGGCCTCATGCATGCGAGGCAATGCTTTACCACTGAGCCACCTTTCCAGCCCCTCAGACCACTTTCCTGGAACATTTTAAAGCTACTTCACACAGGTCCAGGCTAAGCTAGCTGAAGGATGGACTACCTTCTTTTTGAGATGAGTTGTCTCAGTTCAGGGCATTGAGGGTAGTGAGCCCCTGACCCCAGCAGAAGCTTTTGGCTGAGCCCCATCCTAATTGCCAACCACCATACTCTGGATCTAATGAATAGAGACTATCAGACTTTGGGGTGGTTTGTTACACAGTGGTAGATAATTTTTGAAAGACCTGGAAGGTGGAGAGGAAGGGATAAAGTGATCTAGGCTACAATTACTTAAAAAAATGTCAAGAGTTATAAATATGTGAGGTCAAACCAAAGAAAAATAGAGACACTAGCTGGACTGGATGTCAGAATTTTCAGCAAATAGCTGGGAGCACCAGAGTTCAAGAGAACACACATTGAAGGTCAGCACCACACGACTTTGCTCCTATGTGGTTATCTTTTTCCTAGCAAGCCATCCATCAGGGTGGAAGAGGCAGGGGTCCCCACATGTAAGAACACACCTTGAATACCCAGATTCTGCCCTTCCAAGCCAGATGTTGCCAGAATGAAGAGCTCTTTCCTTACCAACTAGAGGGTGCCAAGAACAAAACTCTTCAGGGCTTATCACCTCCTTATTTTCACATCAATTAGGAAAGTTTATATGCCATACTTTCAAGAAGCAATTACTTGTCTAATTCCAGAGTAAAGATATGAAAAAGTTGGAGCGCTTCAAAAACGTTTGGTATTCAGTGTCAATCAGTGTCCCTTGAACAACTTTAACTCAGCTTTATAGGGTCATGGAGTAATTTTTCACCATAAAAATTTTTCACCAAAAAAATATGTAGGAGGAACATATTTACCTTGAAACACTTCAATGTGTTTTCTTTCTCTTGAATGGTATTGCTCGAAAAGAATATCTCTGCGTGTGATAGATTATTAGTTGAAGGAGTAACTCCTTACATTTGGCAGAACAGATTGGAAGAGGGGACAAGTAGAATGCAGTTCGGGTGTGGTATTCAGGTGAAAATATTTAACTTTCAATTAGATGCCTGAGATCTTTTATTCCCATACCAGAAGAAATTCTTTCATTTTTTTAAAACATTTTTTATTGTTGACACTGTACAGACGAGTTACAGTTACTCTTTGATTTTTTTTAAAACACAATTCAGTTGACAAAGTACCCTAAACTTGGTACAGAAAAAAAAAAAAAAAGCCTTACTGAGCAAGTATGTTAGTCAAACGATTTCCACCAGTGGTAACCACTCATGTCCTAAATTGATGATGAGCCTAGAAAAAAAGGCAAGGAGCAATAAAGATTGAAGTGTAGAGAGAAGGAGGGATAGAGAGAGAGAGAGAGAGAGAGAGAGAGAGAGAGACAGAGACAGAGACAGAGACAGAGACAGAGAGAGGAGAGACAGAGACAGAGACAGAGAGAGACAGAGGGAGAG
This sequence comes from Dipodomys spectabilis, assembly GCF_019054845.1. Lineage (NCBI taxonomy): Eukaryota > Metazoa > Chordata > Mammalia > Rodentia > Heteromyidae > Dipodomys > Dipodomys spectabilis. Next base: position 5,937,155 of record NW_024870686.1, on the reverse strand, counting down.
GGAGAGGGAGGAAGAGAGGGAGAGGGAAGGAGAGAGAGAGAGGGAGGGAGGGAGAGGGAGAGAGAGAGAGGGAGAGAGAGAGAGAGAGAGAGAGAGAGAGAGAGGTGAGTTGTGAGTGCGTGTGTGCGCACGCGCGCGTTGGAAGGAGGAAGGCGTGTTATAAAGTTATTTTAATTGCTGCACGTCTTTTATGAACATGTTGCTCCTTTTGGCTGTCAAGTAACCAGTTCACCCAAAACTTTTCTGAACCTTGGACCCTCAGGCCCCGGGCTCCCACCCTTCCCACCCGAGGGGTCCGGGCATCCGGCGCCCGCTCACAGGTCCCCCCCGCCCGGCTTACTGAAGCGTCACCTGGCACTCGCGGGCAAATCTCCGCAGCCCACTCGGACCGCAGCCTGCTGCTCGCCCCGCCGGTCCTCCCATTGCAGCAATCAGGGCGACCGAGCGGGGAGGAGGCGCGTGCCCGGGGGGGGGGGGGGCGGGCAAAGGCAGACCTAGGAGGACCCGCTGGCGGGGGGCCCGGCGCGGGAATCAGCATGGGGAAGGGAGGCGCGGGGCGCGTTCGCAGCGCAGGTAAACAGGCTGGCCAGGCACTGGGCGCTGCCGCCGCCGCCGCCGCCGCCACCCAGCGATTTCCAGGCACGCAACTCCGCCTCCAGGGCTCTCTCCCGCGCGCCCTCGCCCCGCCGCCCGCTCGCAGCCCCAGCCGCCGCCGCCGCAGCGCTTCACACAAAGGACTGCTACCCGCGGAGCAGCTCTGCCACCTCCACGTCCTCCTCCGGTGACAGCAGCCCCGACAGCGGGGCTCGGGCGCGGCGGCGGCGGCCGCGGCGGCGCGGGGGGAACCTGTCACTCCTGGCCATCGAGGCGGTGGCAGCGCTGGGGCTTTTTTCTTTTTCTTTTTCCCTGGATGCCTTGGCTTTGATGATGATGATGATTTTTCTTTTCGCCTCTCGGTGGTTCCACCCATTTCTTCCCTCCGCCTCCTCCGCCTCCTCCTCCTCCTCCTCTTCCTCCCATCAACAACTCTCCTGCTGCCCCCTCCCCCCCAATAAATAAATAAAAGGAGGAGGGTAAGGGGGAGGAGGAGGAGGAGTGCTGGGGAAAGGGGGGGGGGGTGTGCAGGCAAAAGGGAGGCAGCGCGACCGGAGCCAGGCAGAGTCCGAACCGACAGCCAAGGAGCCCGCACGCACCTCTCACACACCATGAGATGGCGACGCGCCCCGCGCCGCTCCGGGAGTACCGGCGCCGGGTCCCCGCGCCCGGGCCCCGCAGCCCGATCGCCGCCGCCGCCGCCGCCGCTGCTGCTGCTGTCGCTGCTGCTGGTGGGGAGCGCGGCCCTGGCGCCGGGCGCGGCGGCGGCGGGCGCCGAGGCGGCTCCCGCGGGGGCCTCGGTGTGCTACTCGTCCCCGCCCAGCGTGGGCTCGGTGCAGGAGCTGGCTCAGCGCGCCGCGGTGGTGATCGAGGGGAAGGTGCACCCGCCGCGGCGGCAGCAGGGGGCACTCGACAGGAAGGCGGCGGCGGCGGCGGCGGCGGCGGGCGAGGCAGGGGCGTGGGGCGGCGAGCGCCCAGCGCCAGCCGCCGGCCCCGGGGCGCAGGGACCGCCCGCCGAGGACCCGCTCCCCAGCGCCAACGGGACAGCACTCTCCTGGCCCGCGGAGCCCGCGCCCAGCGCCGGCGGCCCCGGGGACGAGAACCGGGACGAGGAGCAGGAGGAGGAGGAGGACGAGGAGGAGGAGGGGGATGAAGAAGAGGGGGCGCCCTATCTGGTGAAGGTGCACCAGGTGTGGGCGGTGAAAGCCGGGGGCTTGAAGAAAGACTCTCTGCTCACCGTGCGCCTGGGGGCCTGGGGTCACCCCGCGTTCCCCTCCTGCGGGCGGCTCAAGGAGGACAGCAGGTACATCTTCTTCATGGAGCCCCTGGCCAACGGCAGCAGCCTGGCGCCGGCCGCCTTCCGAGCATCTTTCCCCCCTCTCGAGACCGGCCGGAATCTCAAGAAGGAGGTCAGCCGGGTGCTGTGCAAGCGGTGCGGTAAGTTCTTCCGTGGCCGGGGCGCGTGGGGGGCGCGGGCTGGGCGCGGTGGCCAGCCGGGTTCCGCGGCCGCCCGGGGCGGGCAGGCGGGCAGGCGGGCGCACCCCTGCGAGTTGCGAGTGTGGGACGGGGGGATTGGGAGCGATCCTCCCCGAGGGTCCCCCCCCCCACCCCCCGACTCCAGACGGCTGGTGAAAGCCCCAAGTTTTGCTCTGGTTTGGGGCCGCCAGAAACTTTTGAATCCTTTGGGGTTTGGTTCGCTCGGTCGAGCCGCGCTGGCTTCTCGCGTGTGGATTGTTGAACTTGGCTGTGGTTTCGGAGCGGTTTGGTCGTGAGCCCCGATTTGGGGGGGCGGGACACCTTGACTTGTTCACTTTCGGGTGCAGAGTGTGGAGCTGAGGGATCCTCAGGGATTGTCTGGACCTACAAAGAAGCTGGAGGAGAGGCTAGAGGAGTAGCAGAGTTGTGTGATTTACCCTGATGTCCAACAGACAGGTGGTACCTGTGTCTGGTGGATACGAGTATGTGAGAACTAGCAAGGGGATTTTCTTTTTGTTTCTTTTTTCTTTTCGCCACATCATCTTGAGACTTTGTCTCCCCCCCCCCCACACACACACAATATTTTGGTTTGAAGCGTGTTTTGGCACGCCAGTGAAAACAGATGCACATAAATTGCGGAGCTTTGCATGGAGCCCCTCCGAAGAATTTCAGAAGTCCTCCTCCCACCCAGACCCTTTTCCTAAAACGTCGTCTTCACAGGTCTGCGTTGTATTATGACAGCTTTGAGAAATGAGCTGATAATCCAATTTTATTTCTGAGGTAGTATTGTGTTTACGCCATTCATAAAATAATTTCGAGGATCCGAAGATCTGTATCATTTCCTGATTACCACATGACCACCAACACACAGCAACCTTTCTTCTCAAACTGTAAATTAACATGATTACACACTGCACATTCTCACATGCAGCATCCCTGTCCCTTGGTTTTGTATATATCTATCTAGTGGATGCTTAGAATTTTCACCAAACTCAGCTTCTGCCTGGGATGCAAAGTGTGTTCTTTATTTTTTTCTTTTTTTAAGTAGTGTGTTCTTTAAAATGTGGATTTTATTTCAATGTGGATTTTTTTATTTCAATGTGGATTTTATTCAATAATTTGGAAATTATTTCAATGTCTGGGTGCTGTTTGTGGCGTTTGTGTCCTGCAGCGAACTAATAGCTAATGATTTGGTTCTGCTGACAGGAAAGAGTCTTTTCACCCATCATTCCCTTATGTTATCAATCTAGTTGGTGCACCAGAGAGAGACCTGTGAAGGTTGCACCGTGCTGTGGACAGAAGCTGAAGGAAGCTGAGTGACGTTGGGATTCCCTGAGACTGGCTGATAGATGTCACTGTGAAACCTGGGAAATGCTCTGCTGGGAGTTGTCTGACTAGGGGACCTGAAGGCTCCACACCATTGTACTGCAGCTTATGTCAGTCAGTTAAAGAATCTCATACCAAACCTTTAAGCTGTGCCAGAGTCTGGGTTTCACATATTTTAGCATCCATAATTCAGGAAGGATTATGACTCCACCATTTGAGGTCTGAATCTCTACAGGGTGGAAAGTTAATATAAAAGGATTGCAGTTAACATTGGAGATGCTTCGCTGGGTTAGCAAGGGAGTTAGTTATGCCTTTTTGCTAGAAACAAATGTCAAACTTCAGGGGTAAAGTTCTTGTAAGCATATAGAGGATGCTTGGACGTGGAAAATCTATGTTGCCTGTAGGCTTTATATTCTAAAGGGAAAAAGCTTTTTTGGAGTTAGTTTTTGCCCTTTTATTTGCCAAAGGAAACATACAATTGTAAATCGATGATTTTTAAGCTGAATTGGAAACCTCTGTGCAAATAATTGAGTAAGAAATCATGAAGTTACTACACTGGGCTTGTGTACTCATCCTGGGTATTCAGTGTTTTAGTGCTATGTAATTTAAAGTAGGCTATCACTTAACACCTCAATGAATAGCTTAGCTAAGAACTAAGGGAAATTAGGCTACAAGTTTCTCTTGTCCTTTTACCTATCTAGTAGTTATTTCAATATTTGAGGAGACATGGGTATGATAGTCTAAGCTATTTTTTTTTTCAGTGTAAACTCAGTAAATCCATACTTGGAATAGTGAATGTAAAAATGTGTGAAGGATGGCTCCTTGACAACTTGGGAATTAGCCTGGTTGTGTGGTCTCATTTAATGGTGTCGTTCAGAACCTACCAGGCAACAGAATGCAGGTAAGCAGGAAACAGAGAAAGAACACCCGATTTGTCCCAGGCTAGCTACTGCTGTGTGTGCTTCCAGTTGGATTCAGAAAGGACATTGGAGCAGAGGTTCCTTACCTAATGGTTTGAAGCTGCCCTCAGGGTGTGACAATTGTGTGCAGGCTTGACATAATTCCAGGTGGAGAAGTCATAGAGCAAAGTCATTTGGTGATAACATACCCAGAGGAATGGTTTCTATATCTCATGTTCTCTGCTGCAGTGCTGTTCCCTACAAGTGGCTTACTAGTATAGAAACTACACGTGCAACAGATTAGCCTTAGGCTTGAGCTCATAGAAAAACTTCTCTGACAACCTCCCTCCCCACCATCTCATGCAACTTCTGGAGTAGTGTCTGTATATATACATAAAAAAACTTTTGAAAAATGGACCTTTTAAAACAAAAACTATTGATGTGTTTAAGGAAGACAGGATGGAATTTTATAGCTTTAAAAAATATATAGTTGAAGTGTGAATAAATTATACCTCATTCCAGTGTTTAAATTCTTCCCAGTCTTTGCCTTTTCTTTTGCTCATTGAACAACCTAAGACATATTCCTAGGTTTATGTGAACATAAACCTAGAGGAAAAAATACTTTGCTTTTCAGTTAAAGTTCTGTTATTCAGACGAGTCATGGTGTGATTCATCACACTTTTATTTGTCAAGGTTCTGTGGTAGTACTAGGCAGAAACCGAATTCAAAAAAGGAGATGTTGAATTGGGCCAACAGTAGGCAAGGCCAGATTTGTGCATAAATTATGCTCTTACAAGCCAGTGTAAATAGTCTGCCTACCATTTGCTATCAGGATGAAAATGTATATCTATATTTGTATCTATATAGACATACTGATATCTATGTAGATATATATATATATATATATATATATATATATATATATATATATAATGTCTACCAAGCATTTATAATAAATGGTACTTGGTCTTCCTAAAGCCTCAATCACAGTTGACCTTATAGTGTTAACCAATATGAAAAAAAAAACACATTGCAGCAGAGATTTGTTAGTCAGTGTTGAAGAAAATTATTCTTAATAAAAGCCATACTAAGGAAGTAGCAGTAGAAACAGTTATAACTTCACTGCCTGTATTTCATGAATACACATGTAGATTTAATTTCCCAGGCACTTGTGGATGTTTGCTTTAAGCCGTGTAAATCTTGCTTGTCAAAAAATCTGAACTGGACTTAACTTACTTGTGTCAAGGAAAGAAACTATGTATGTATTTATTGATGCTTACATTAAAAAAATAAAACCAAGATAGGGCATTTGGGAAAAGAACTCTTTAGGACGAAAATATTTTCAGAAGTGAATTTAAATATTTAAGCTAGATTTTTTTTTATAAGCACTAGGGGATAATTCTCATCAGTCGTGGGAGATCTATAAATCCTCTGAATCTAGGGAAAGTTTTACCATATGTCTTAATGAATTAGCTAAGACTGGGAGGTTTAAATAACCCTGAGGATCAAAACAATAAGCTCTGCTTCCCCTGGCCTGTATATTTATAGCAAATGGGAGCAAAAGACGTGATTGGGCAGGTTATTGCCCTTGTCAAATATAATCTATTCATTGTTCAGGAAATCTCCCTTGCTTCAATACTCATTTTCTTCCTGTTATTTTTTCTTAATTATAAGCACAACATATTTTAAAACCTATTTTTACATTCAGCAACAATTTATTAACTGTCAAATGCCCAGAGACCTTCAAATGAGCACCTGCTCTTAGTACTTAGAAATTCTTAGCTTTTTATCGTTTGTTTTTTCATAGACTTAAATGATATGGAGAAACAAACCTCTCTTTAGATAGTTCTTACAGAATGGGTATTTAGATTAGCTTTATATAAATGAATGATAATAAAAACAAGAGGTGTGCAATTAAAGTTCCTACTGAGTCAAAAAATTTGTTATAAAAATGTATGTCATGACTTGGTCAAAGTTTTTGTAGGAAAGCAAAAACAAATTTCTAATGTTCTTCCCTCTGAGTAAAAGAAATAGACATTGTGGAGAGTTTTCAGACCAAATGCAAATGCTGTGCATGGGTATAGTATCCTGTGCTCTTATATGATTATGAAGTTAAAGTTACAATTAAAGCAACATGATGAAAGAATGTACGCCTTAGTTAGTGTGCCCCCGTTTCCAGGCCCCCCCCAAACCATCCACTTCATAATACTTGGACAGCTGCTTAGTGATGAGTCTTGTTTAAGTGTAACATTGGATTAGTTGAGATTATATAGAATCCTGATGAGTGTCACTAGGCACTTCTTGATTGCTCCTGTTGAGAGGGTGTGTTTCATGTTGCCTAAACTGTTCAGTGCTGCAATGAACTCTGGCAAACCTGCTGCCAAGGCTTCTTCTCTTAATTTCCATCCCCAAATGATGATCTGCACAGGTTGATGTACATAAAAGAAAGCAGTGAAGTTCTGAGATAAAAATGGGCTGATTAGTCCCCGCTTGGCACAGATCCAATTGTTTGGATCTCCCCCTCAATATTGCTTAGTCTTGCAGACAGCCTAGAGAGAGAGAGAGAAAGATGTAAGTGGTAATTTACATTATTTTTGATCTTCCTTAAGAGAACTAGGAAATTTTTCCCTATGGGAAATAGTTTCCTAGGAAACAGATTCCTAACCTTGATTCACCCCTTTTGGATCTAGTAAAATTTATACCTAATGTTTTATAATATCTAACATAAAAACAAAAAGAAGAAATTTATTCACAGCTTGGATAGACCATGGACAAGTGTCCTGGTACCCACAGGGTCTTGATGCAAGCTTCCTGTGTGCTCTCTGCATCTTTACTCCTCTTATACAAACACTACAAGGGAAGCCAAAGGTAAATAGCGGGCCATGAATGGATCTTGGTTTGTGAGTAGAGGCTTGCTGTTCTTTATCATATTGACAATCCTTCTTTGACATCTTGGAATTTAGCTGCTTGGGTGCACATATGTTGGAAAGTAGCGGTCTGAGATCACAAGGCTACAAATACAAATGGTCTTTCCGTTTGCTCCTTGTCCATTCCAGTGAGGACACAGAAGGAGAGCCACATTGCATCTCTAGTTCAGAGACTTTTCCCCAAAGCCCAGGGCTCTGCCTTTGGATGCCTGCCCTGGAGTGCTGGGAACTGGAAGCAAACAGCTCAGAGTGCTGCAGATTCTGGAGCTGTTGGCTAGATTTAGGAGGTCATGATGGGCTGAGAGAATGTAGAAGAGGAAATTGTTGAGTTTTTGTTTTTTTCTTCCTTTGCTCTGCTGCATCAGAATACATGAACCAAACTGAGCCCAGCACATGGGAACAGCATGAGGGAACCTGCCTGACGTGATCATAGAGTCTTAGCTGTGGGTAGAGTGGGGATGCTAAGAGATAGGAAGCCCCATTTACTTTGCTAAATTTAGGAAGCACTCAGATGCATGTGTCCAAAATGGAAATTGTCCCTAATCTGGAAGTTATCATTATCAATGGAAGATATAGAAGAAAACAGTCAAAGAAAACCAGGTTTTCTCCTTGAATGACTGTTCAGGATATATATGTATATATATATGTATATATATACATATATATATATACAAATTCAGTGAACAGTCTCACATATATACATATATATATAGCCTTTTTTGAGAGATTATAGTTTGGGTTTTGTGTGTAAATACAATACCCACTAACAATTAAATGACAAATGCCTGGAGCACCCTAGGTGGTTATACAGGTGGCAATCACGGATCTAGGCAAAATTTAGAAAGAAATACATTCTTCTGATTCCTTCTCTTTAGGTGACTAGTTTGGGGAGATGGGTAGGAAGGAAGTAGCATATATAGCCCTCTGAGACATTCTTGCCTTCTCTTACTGCCAGTCTCGATTGACTTTTGGCCTTCAGAAAAAGGTTATAGAATTTTCCCCAAGTTCTTTCTCCTGAGAAGAACTTTGAACAGTTTTTGGAACAATATTTATTCTATGTAGTTTACAGCCCAGTGTGGTAAATGCTTGAAGATACACAGCAATCTTGAATAGTCAAGAAATCCCTCCTGTTTGGAACAGATCTATTCCCAAGTCTTCTCAGCTCCTCTTGGGTTCTTGACCCCAGTGTTCGTAAATGCTACATTTTCCTTGGGTTATTGAGTGTCACCACCAGCACTGTGAGACATGCTGATATTGCGTTCTATTGAACGGAAGGTGGAAAGGCACTGCTTGTAATCCCTAAAAGCTATAAATATTTTAGGTGAGTTAATTTTTGCTTTTCTTTTCTTTTTGTTGTCATTTAAAAACATGTCAGTTTTGGATTCCACAACAGATAGAAGAGCCTTTGGGCTCTGGTGAATAATGAGGTCCTTTTCCTTCTCTCTCAGCTGGCCCTGGAGGCTCCCTGGAAGATGAGGGCCTCCTATCTGGAGAGTGACAGACACAGGAGCCATATTCCCCATTCCTCCTTGGGGAGCCTCCTGACTGTTCCTGGACAGGACTTGGTGACATGGTGGCTTTCTACCCAGGAGGAAATGGAAGGCTGTGTTTGGGTTTCATAGAATTTGTCATTAGATTTTGCCCCTTGGAGGAGATTCTGGCAGTTTAGGACCCTGTGGTGACTGCCAGGACAGAGTGGTTTGGCCCAGAGTGTGTTCATTGCCCTGTCATGGCACACCAGGGGCACAGCACTAGTGAGACTCAGGCCCTCTTCTTTGCAACCTGAGACACCTCTGGGATCAATGCATCTTTCCTACATTATCTTCCTCTTAAATGCTAGCAATCCTCTCCTCTCCTCTCCTCTCTTCTCCTTTCCTCTTTCTTCCCCTCCCCTCCCCCTCTAGTCCCCTTGCCTCCAGTCCCCTCTCCTCTTTCTTCTCTCCCCTCCCTCTTCCTCTCCACTCCTCTTCCCTCCCCTCACTTCTCCCCTTTCTTCTCTCCCTATTCTTCTCTTCTCCACTGCCTCTTCCTCTCCCCTCCTCTTCCATTCCTCTTCCTTCCTTTATTCTCCCTTCACTCCCCCTTCCCCTTCCTCCTCCTCCCCTCCCCTCTTCTCTTTTTCCCTCCTTTCCTCTCCCTGCCCTTCTTCTCTCCCCTCCTCTCCTCTCTCCTTGTTCTTCCTCCCACCCCTTCCCTACTCTTCCTCCTCCTCTCCCCTTCCCTAGTCTATCCTTCCCTCCTTCTTCTCTTCCATTTTTCCTTCATTCTTTCATTTCTTCCCTCTCTCCTTTACTTTCTTCCTTCGCTCCCTTTCTTTTTGTTTCTGAGACAGGTTCTTGTTATGTAGTCCAGGCTGGCTTGGAGCTATAGTCCTCCAGCCTCAGCTTTCTGAGTGCTGGGGTTACAGGTCCGTACAGGCATATGCCTGGCGAAGCTTTGTATCAATACAGTGGGAATTTTATGCAAAAGCTCTAGTATTTGGAATATACTTTTATTCTAGCCAGGAGTCATTTGTAACTTGTGAAAATAAAACATTTACCATTTAAACTAATTTTAGGTGTGCAGTTCATTGGCATCAGATGTTCTTTTTGTTGTGTAACCATCACCACAATCCATCTCTAGAACCTTTTCACCTCCCAAAATAAAATTCTAACTCCCCATCCCCTTTTCCCTCTCTGGCAACATCAAGTCTGGTTCCTGTCTCTATGACTAAGAATACTGCAGGTATGTTGTCTAGGTGGAATTGTACAGTATTTGTTCTTTTGAGACCTGCTTATTTCATTGAGAATAGACTCCTTAGTGTTCATCAGATTTTTCTCCTTTTTATAAGCTGAGTAGCATTCTGTTACATGTATATACCGTATCTTGTTTATCCATGCATTCTCTCATAGACATAAGGTTACTTCTACCTTTTGGCTATTGTGAACAATGATGCTGTAAACATAGATATGTCTATATATCTATTTATACATATATATATATAATAAAGGAGGACACATTTTAAAAAGCAATGAGAAGTTTACAGAATAAACTTAGAAGTCTTTAATATGATTATATCATATTTATTATTTATTTGTGTTTGTGTTTTTTATTTTTATGCCAGCACTGAGGCTTGACCTCAGGCCTCACACTCTTGATTAGCTGGAGTTCAGTAGTTTAGTAGTTTGGTTAGTTGGAGATAAATGCCTCATAGACTTTCCTTCCCTGGTTGGCTTCCAGCCATGGTCTTCATATCTCAGTCTCCTGAATAGCTAGGATTACAGAAGTAAGCCATTGGTACTGGGCTATTTGTTATTTATAGTAGTATCAATGTCGTTCAGAAAGGTACCCACTCAGAACAGTATCAGAATCTTTCAGTGGATGCCTTTTATTTAATACTTTTCTCCCATTTTTCTCCTTAATTTCCTTGTCTGTATGCTTCTCAGTTCTCCAGTTTCCTTCTATCAGTTACTGCACTGTGTTCTGTGTCCGGTTGCCACTCTGCTGTTAACTTACCAAACGATTCCCTGGCATCACCATAACGGAGTACAGATCCTGACCCTCAGGGTCTTCCTCAGGGCAAGCTGAGCCTCGTCTTTTTAAAAATTATGTATGGAAACATGCTAGTCTAGTCCAGCTGAGCCGCTATGCGGGCAAGCCATGTGCTTTCCTAGCCCTCTTAGTCTTACTTAGGCCAGGCCCTTTGAGGGGCAGCTCAAAGCCTACTGTTTCCATGCTTTTCCCAGTCATGACTCCCACTAGCAAGGCTCTCCCTAGTCTTTGAGTGCAGAAAGTCTCTTTACAACAGACTTAAAGGTGGCACTATTGCAGATTTCCTTCATGTCATCTTGTGCTTTTCGCAGCTTATATATTTTTAAACTTTGCTCTGTGATGTGTGTCTTACCTCCTCCAGAAGGCCACACCATTCCTGTGGGCAGATTCCTGCCAGCAGCATCTTCAACGTATTCACAAGTGAGAAATGTTGTAGCCTGGGAGTCAGGAGAATCTTTCCACTGCCCATTTTGTAACTCAGTGAAGATTAGGAGTTAGAGTTTTTATTTACCAGCATCCTAATGTATAAAACAAGAAAGCTGAATGAAGATGCTTTTCTAGGTTGATACAAACCATCTTTAGTCCTTATCTCAGAAATGCCTCCCGCATAGAACCACTTTTGCTCCTGGACCAAAGCTTTTCTTTTCTTTTCCTTAAAATTAAATATATATATATATATATATATATATATATATATATATATATACTTATTTATTGTAAAGATACGTACAGAAGGGTTACAGTTACATGAGTACATTTCCTATCGAGCATTGTTAACGCCTCCTTTGTTTTTCCCCTACCATCCCTTCCCTCTCTACCTCCTTCTTCTCCCCACCCCCGAAGTTGTAACCAAAGCTTTTTGCTTCCTTCTCTTTCTTCTTTTTGTTCTAAGGCACATACAATTGGAAAAACAACTGTAGAACTTTCAGGCCATCTGAGAGAGAGGAGAAAGACAGCTGGAAGTGAGGAAAGCCCTACCAAATCCTTGGACCTGCATTGTGACATTTTGTTAAACTGTCTGAAATACTAACAGTTATTTCTGTGAACCAGCTTTGTCTTTTCAAAAAGCAAAGACAACCATTTCTGCAAGGTTGTTTTTGAAGTGATAAAGCATGATAAATAGATTAATCCACAACCGTAAGAACAAGGTTGAACAAGAAACATCAGTCACTTTGTTTGAACACCATAAACATGGCACTAGTTTTGGTTTTAAATGTGCCGATCGCTTGTGGCTCTCCCATGTATAGCTCAAGTTCAGATCCTTTTCAGGGACTGATATCCACATAGCCAGCTTCTAATCAGGTATCCTAGATGTCTACCACACCTCAGTTTAAACATAGTAAGCAGCACTTCATCACCCCTGCACATTGAGATACTAATAAGAGAACTGTGACTACTGTCATAATCTCTATTATTCCCTGTGGCTTGTCTGATCAACATTTATTCTGTGCCAGATAGAGTAGGAGGTGCCCATATAAATTCACTTAACCCCTCACCTTCAGATAACATTAGCATTTTCTCAGTTATCCTAATCCTCATAACTCTCTTTTAGCTTCTTATTAGTTTGATGGATAGATCCATTAATTCCATCTCCTTAACAAACCTCAGATTCTCCTCTCTTCTCTAACTCTTGTTTCTGCAATAGCTGTTATTACTGTAACTATAACATCCTTCTGTTTTTGCCTATGGATTTTTTTGCCCCTGTCTTATCACTAGATCCATCTTTCTACAAAATAAAAAATCACAGTATGCCCTTATTTAAAGCTCTTGAGGTGATATCAGGATAAATTCTGTTCTTAGGATATGGGAAAAACCTTTCACTTTTTGCTCAAGTGATCCAATCCAGTTCCTTCCTCTACCTGGAATCTTGCTGTATACCACTGAAATTGCTCTGCATGTACAGGTGACTGTAGATCTCTATGTACTGTGTATCTCAGAATGCTCTGCTTCTCTATCTACCTTTTGAGCATTTTACTACCCAACATTCCAGACTGACTGTGTCCTTTCATGGGAGAATGGTTAAATAAGATTGCATAATTATTAAATGGATTATTCTGTACTCTGCAAAAATTTTGTTACAGGCCACACACCGGTTTTGCACACCTGTACTTTCAGCTACTCAGGAACCAGAGATCTGGAGGAACAAAGGTTAAAGGCAGCTCAGACAGAAAAGTCCACTAGACTTCATCTCCAATCAACCAGCAAGGAGTTGGATTGGAGGTGTGGCTCAGGTGGTAGAGTGCCAACCATGAGCAAGAAAGCTGATGGAGGGCACCAGGTTCTGAGTTCAAGCCTCAGTAACTAACATTGGGTTGTAGAAGAAATTTGATTAAAATAATTTCCCATAGTATATTTAACATAATATATATGTGATGTGTCTCTCTCTCTCTCTCTCTCTCTCTCTCTCTCTCTCTCTCTCTCTCTCTCTCCCTCTCTCTCTCTCCACCTATTTTTTTAAATTTAATTTTATTTTATTTGAGAACATACTGTACAGAGAGAGGGGTTACAATTACATGGGCAGGATAACGCATACATTTCTTACCAAGCATTGCAGCCTCCTCCTTTGTTTACCCTTCACCTCCCTTCCCAGCCTCCCCCCTCCCCCCCCACCCAATCATACCCCCCCCCCCCCCCACACACACACACTGACATTGTAAAGCTGGTTTTGACATGACATTTTGTACTTCTCATTGTTGCAACAGGTCCACCTGAATCCTTAAACGACTTGTTTGTCCCCATCTCCTCCACATGTTATATTGACATCAAATATAGTGAAAGTGGGGGTTACACTGTGGGGGAGGGACACACAAAGCAACAAAGAAATAATCTTATAAATGCGTTAGAAACACATGCATGAAAAAAACGAAAACATTAAAATACATATTTAAGGGTTCGTTTTCCTAACATCACATTATCTGACCTTTTCCGCTTGACTCATACCTATACTAGATATTGCAAATAAGGGAAACCATGGGACCTATGTTTCTTTGGGCCTGGCTTACTTCACTTAATATAATTTTTTCCAAGCCTTTCCATTTCCTGACAAATGGGGAAATGTCATTCCTTCTGATGGAGGCATAGAATTCCATTGTGTATATATACCACATTTTCTTGATCCATTCATCTACTGAGGGGCATCTGGGTTGGTTCCATATCTTAGCTATAGTAAATAATGCTGCAATAAACATAGTTGTGCTGGTAGCTTTAGTGTGGTCTTTTTTGTAAACATTAGGGTAAATGCCCAAAAGTGGGATTGCTGGGTCATAGGGGAGTTCTATGTGAAGTCTTTTGAGGAACCTCCATACTGCTTTCCAAAGTCTCCACCTATTTTTATATTAATAGCTCTCTAATTGATGTAGCTATTAGCCAAAAGAGAAGAAAGTTAGAGCTCCATATGACAATATGTTAACCTTGGTACTGGGATCATTAATGTTGGATATTTGGCATTTTCCTTTTTTTCAATTTGTATTTTCTAAAGTTTCTGTAGGGAAAGTGCATTAATTTTTAACAAGGAAAAGTAGTTAATGTTAGTTTTAGTATGATTTCTGATGTGTGGCAAAAACTGTGTCCTATTTTGTTTTTGCTTTATAATGTTTCCTATTCCCTAATAAATGTCTTAGAGAAGATAGGGTAGCCTCAATAAAGTGGATAATCTGAAATATGCACAACCCCAAAGCAATAGTTTATTTATGTCCAGTGAGTGGACAGAACACAAGACATTCTTTTTTAAATTTAATTTTATTGTCAAGGTGAGGTATAGAGGGGTTACAGTTACATATATAAGGTAATAGTACATTCCTTGTCAAACATTGTTACCTTCTCCCTTGTCTTTCTCCCACTTTCCTTCTTCTCCAATCCTCCCCCTCCAAGTTATAAAGATAATTTACAACATGTTGTCTTGTGAGTATTGCTGTTGCATTGGTTTACCCTTTGTCCTTTGTCTCACCATTTTGTTATTCCCCTTCCCATCCCTAATTCAGATAAATGTATATAAAATACACAGGGTACCAAAATCAAATACAGTGACAACAAGGGATAAACCATAGGGGAAAAAAAAGAAGAAACACAAGAAAAAAGAAGTAACTTCACATAGTACATGACCAGAAATGTGCTCATTAACTTACTTATATAGCAGCAACCCTTCTATATATCACCTTAACAATAATAAAAAAAATCCTCTGAGTTTCTGAAAAAAAATAAAACAAACAACAACAACAAAAACCTTTTTTCCCTCCTATCTTGGAGTTCATTTCACTTAGCATCATCTTATATGGTCATATGTACATAGCTATTGAGTTATGGTGATCCTATTCTATGACTATCCTAATATCAAATGAAGTAAGCCAGACCCAAAGAAACATAGACTCCATGGTTTCCCTAATTTTTAATAAGATATTCTTATCTTTCCTTTTCTCTACGACCTTTGTAACCCCTAGGACAGAGGGAGAATGCACTTTTGGCCAGATTCTTAATGTGTAAAGGTGTTGTTCCAATTTATGTTGGTCATTTCTTTGATGGCATACCTCGCTTCTGAAAAGTAGACACATTTGTTTTCTGCTGCCTCAGTATAGTGGGAGAGCCCCACAGCTACACGCAGAACAGAACATAAAATGCATCTATGTTTATTGTGGATAAATAGCACATTAACTACACTCTTCCTTACACTTAACATTTTATGGGTGAGTTTTGCAATACATCTTTAAGGTTGAGTGCTCACTACGTCTGGTTTCATTTAATATCTTTGAAAATGTGGAGGGTCAGGTCACACTGGCTACGTCTTTCACCGGTATGTGAGGATGCTTTTTATAGCTCCATGTTTAACAAATCATTTTGATGTAGGGACTGTGGAGAAAAATACTCTTAGACTTTATCACTGTTGACTTAATTTAGTTTCATGATATACGTTGTTTTTTCTGAGTGGGATAAATTAAAAAGTGGCTGATAAAGCTGCCTATAAAAGCAAAATTGTTAAGTTAAACCTGCCCAGTGTATTAAATGTATTGATGAGTTGTTCCCTATTTTTAATCACTTTTATTAAACTCTCCAGTAGCTTTATTTCCAGTGTGAAATAACTGCCATTATGTAGTCAGTAATATTTCTCTTTAAAATACTATTGAAAAGTCCATGAAAATGATTCAGAAACCAATCTCCACCTACTTTCTGTTAGTAGAAATTGTGAGTGATTTGATGATTAGTTGGGTACAACCCTAGAGAAAAGTAGCTAATGGGTAACAGGTAAATAGAGATAGTTAGTACTTTTGAAGCTGTATAAAAGAATCTGTCTTTTGTACATCAAGGTACTTACATATTCAGTGTCAAGGACAATTGTGTATTTGTGTGATCTTGTGTGATCTTATCACAAGTGTTTGTAGGTCATATCTTTGTAAGACTCTTTGAGTTATGGACTAAAGAGCAGCTTACAGCATTTTCTTTCCTCCCTCTCCCTTCCCCCCTCTTTCTCCCTCCCTCCCTCCATCCCTCTTCCCTCTCTCTCCTTCCCTCCCCCCTCTCTCTTTCTTTCTTTTCTTTCCTTCCTTCCTTCCTTCCTTCCTTCCTTCCTTCCTTCCTTCCTTCCTTCCTTCCTTCCTTCCTTCCTTCCTTCCTTTCTTTCTTTCTTTCTTTCTTTCTTTCTTTCTTTCTTTCTCTCTTCCTTTCTCTCTTTCCTTCCTTCTTTCTTTCCTTCTTTCCTTCTTTTGTTGGTTTTGGGGCTTGAACTCTGGACCTGGGTACTGCCCCTGAGGTCTTCAGCTCAAGCTAGTGCTTTACCATTTGACTCACAGTGCCACCTCTGGTTTTCTGGAGGTTAATTAGAGATAAGAGTCTCACAGACTTTCCTGCTCAGGCTGGCTTTGAACCACGATCCTTAGATCTCAGCCTCCTGAGTAGCTAGGATTACAGGCCTGAGCCACTGGTCCCAGCTGCTTAAAGCATTTTCTTACCTAAGGGACATATCTGTTTATTAAAATATCACAATTTCTCACTAACTTACCCTTCATCTTATTTCAATAATTTTATGTGCCCTCTAAATCCCATTTCTTTCCTCTGAGATGTAGGCATTATTTAAGAAATTGTAAGAATCATCAGATTGCTAAACAAATATTAGTAATACAAAAGGAGAAACAGAGAAGTGACTTGTTAATTTACTTAGTCAACAAATATTTACTGGGCCTCTATTATAGATAGGCTGATTTCTGGGATGACAACGATGAAGAGATTAGACATGGCCTACTCTGAACTAATATGTAGAAAGACAAAAGTTACACAGAGAATAGTAGCACATCTAATCACAAACGTACGGTGCTTCATTAGAAAAACATTTAGGGATAACAGAAGAGTGTATCTTGGTAAATCTGAAGATGACAGGAAGCTCTCCTTGAGCAGGAGGCATTTTTGATCGGGCAAGGAGGAGGCATTTCTGGTAGGATAGAGAGGACGAAGAGAGGGCACATAAGTCTCTAAGTGGGGTGAAGAATAAGTAGCAGGGAGGAGAGTATCTGCAAAAGGAGAAAAGAATGAGGTTTAGAAGAGGGAGGGAAAAGTGAGACCATTGTGGATTTTTTGGTTTCTAGACTTTGTCCGAGCATGAGACAGCACTTCTATGTCTAAGCACAGAAGTTACAAGATTTCCATTTTACAAACATCACAGCTGGTTGCCCTGTGGACAGTGGACAAGAAGGGAGGGAGTTAGAGCGTATGTGAGGAACTCAGTGGGGCTCAGTGCCACTGCACATGGGCCAAGCCAGGATGAGAGCACGAAGATGAGGAGAAGCCAAAAGATCTGAGACTACTTTGACCCTGACTTGAAAACTAACCAGTGCCTCTGTAGTTGGGACTAGGAGAATACAATACAATATCTCCTACCATATCACCTATTTGCGAAGTCACTTATCAATCTAATTTAAAAGAATATTCAAGTTAAAGAGTCTTTGCAACCTGTCTTGGGTTGACACAGGAGTTGCCTTTATCTGAAGCTAGGACGGAGCATTTTAATGAACAGGAAAAATTCAGAGTTATTCTGACAGCAACTGAATGTATTGTTTCCTGTCTGTCTATATGAAACCTTTTATTGCCTGGTAAGCTGCTGAACTGATGCATTCATAGCTACTATTTGCATAAGGAGCTGAAACCATCATGGGAGGAATGATTTTAGAGTTGCTGCTTGCACTTGTTTCCTTTCTGTGTGATCATGCTTTCATGAAAAGTTATTTTTACATTGGTTTTCCTAATTTCAATACCTGAAAGGAAATGGGGGAGAGGCTAAAACAGAGAAGCCAGAGATGTGTGTATATATTTTTTAACATCAGATGTTGTGATCTTGCAAAGATGAATGGTTTGCAAAATGCGCTGCATGTTCGAATATGCATATTCCTAGGCTGGACTCTTGGAGATAATCATCTTTTGGTCCAGGAGTTGTTCAGAGAAGCTGCATTTTGCAGCTGCATGCTCCAGGTGAATTTGGTATAGGCTTAAGTGTAAGAGCTGTTGGATTCTAGGTGTTTTTCCCCCAACCAATAAAGTTGAAGATTCTCTGTAAAAGAATCTGAAAATGGGGAAGAAAAGGAGACTTAGAATTTGCTGAGTTTCTATTACAGGCAGAACTTTTTTTTTTTTTTTTTTAACATATTTTACCTCATTTATTCCTTAATACCATTTTATAAAGTATATCATTTTATTCTAGTTTCAACCCAAGATTCAAAAGGTTTACAGAACTTTAAAGGTCATTCAGCTGCTGGGAGGCAGAACCTTTATTTGCATTCAGGTCATTTGATCTGCTCTGGTAGAATCATGGCTTTTAGAACAATGTCGTTAGTCTGCTAGAATTCTGGTCCTGCCATCCAGGTGAAGTCATTTTGCCTCTCTATGGTAGTGTATCCATTGCCATAGACAGACTTCCCTTTTGATGTTTGAAAGAGTGTACAGGGGGGTGCTTGAGTGGAGGAGGACTGAATTATGTTCTGGGAGTCAAATGCCCTTGGACCAACCTATGTCTGCAACAGTCTACAGTGAACATGTATGATTGTGGCCAAAGTTGGCCTTGTGTCTCTCAAGGTCTGTGAGAACAAGTTTGTTTTCAGAATAAGAAAACCATACATGTAGCACCCGAGAGAATAAGAAGATGGTGAAACTAGCTAGGGGAAAACCTAGATTAGATTTATAATATACCTAGCCATCAAGGGCCAAGACTTGGCTCTTGGATCTCACTTCATTGCTTGATGGTAATAAACTGTTTTAGTTTTGTGTTTGTAAAATGAGGACAATATGTCTCCTCTAGAGATGAGTGCTTGCCTCCTGAGATAATGCTTCAGAACACTGAGGTCATAGTGTGATTTAAGGAATGGAGGCTGCAGATTCCTAGGTCCCCTCCACACACACTGTTCCTCAGGTGCGTTTGATTCTCACTGAAGATTGAGAAGGGCTGCCTCCATAGGCAAGTTCCTTCAGTGTAGTTCACAACTGAGACAACAGTTGTGAATAGATCATTTGTCCAGGCTCAGCGGTAGCCAGCTCTGCAGCCAGAAGCAGGTAAGAGAGAAAGAGGCTGATAGACAGACAGACAGAGACAGAGATAAAGAGAGACAGAAAAAGAGAGGTAGAGACACAGAGAGAGACAAAGACAGACTGAGAGACAGAGACAGAAAGGCAGAGAAGGAGAGAAGAGAGAAGAGGGAGGCGAGGAGAGAGACAACAGAGATAAATGGAGTGTGAGAGAAGAGAGAGGGAGAGAGGTGGGGGAGGAGAAGAGGAAAGGAAGGAGGGAGAAAGAGGCCTTTTGGGAAGAGTGAAATGATAGCATGCTCTTTCCAGATGGACTCTGGGACGTGGCACAGAGTGAGCAATCATGAAGTACTCTATAAGGATCTTCCTCAGAAGAGCAGCATGCACCATGGGGGAGAGTAAGATTCTGGGAAGAGTGAGGAAATGTGACCTGAGAGATTGCCTTGGGAGGGGCAGAGGAGAAGATTTCCCTAATCCTCAGGCAGAACTCAAAGTCTCAGCAGTAACAAGTTGGGCACCCTTGAAGAGGGGCATCGGAGTGGCTCTGTCTCAAAATGACTCGGAAGGCAACCATCCAATACACACAAAGGGGGAAAAACCATCTGCTAGGCTTCACTTACCGAATTGCAGGGCAGAGTGGTTGTTCACACATCTTCCTAGTGCTCAGGACTGTAGGATGACTTCCCATCTTGCTGTGTGCTATGCTCTGTGGAACTAGGCTGAGAGCAAAAAATTTGCATTTAGCATGTCTTAGTGGAATTGAGTAAGATAAAAACAAAGTTTCTGTGGCACGAAGAAGAAGGGAGAAAGAAAGGAAAAAAGGAAGGATTACTGCTATTATCTATCTTTTCCTTACTAATGACTTGGGTTTACTCAGTGTTTGAGGCCCTTTCTATCCAATGGTTATAATACCAATCCTTATAATAACCCATTGGTTGTCATTGGTATACCCATTTGAAAGGCGAAACTGTTCCAGAGCAACTGTGGAACTTACCCAAAACATACAAATGAGTTTGTGGTGAAGCTGAGCTTTGCAACCAAATTCAGCTTGATAGAAACTACTCCTACATGTGAAATGCAGCCTTCCTTTACCAGGTTCTTGGATTTTTTTTTTTTTAAAGAAAGATATATGATATTTACTTCTTGTTCTCCATCATGCAACAATACCTATTTGTTCCTTTCACTACTCCTGGTGCTCTAGGATTGATTATTGTGCTGTGGGAAATGGAGAAATGTGAAGAGTTACTGATTGAGCTGAGGAGAAAGGACATTGCACAGATGTTTAGGCAAAGGAGGCCCTTCTGCTGGGGCACACTGGGAAAATCACTAGGGAGTCTATTAAGACAGAACTGTTGAGGTAGAAGGACCATGTTTCATTTTTTGTTCACAGAGTATTTTGAACTATTCATAAGAGTGTGTTGGGAGAGGTCTTATCAATAACACAGAGCAGGGAGGGTCTTATCCATAACAGATATTTGCCCCTCTTTGGATACCTTCTATATTAACCAACAGGCTTACCTGCTATTGGAGATCATAAAAGCCTCACAAAAATATCTCACCAAATGGAAAAGGATTTGTTTCTGGGGTTTTTGGGGATGAAAAAAATGTATCTCAACCATTACCTTGGAAGAAATATAATTTCTGTTATAGTAGGAGAAACTAGAAGAACCACTCTAACTTAAATTAACTCACATTCTGTCATTAGAAGCATACCTCCATTCTTCCTTCTTTTAAATCTTGAGGTGAGGATTTCCTTCTATACTATGGTGACATATTTATGGCCATCATTTATTATTTGAAATTCATGTCTTTGGTTTCATATATAATTGTTGTTTTCATTTTTGATGGCTCACACTTAATAGGCACCCTCCATTAAAGCTACTGCAATCTCCAAGTATATTATAAATTTATCTGATGTGTTATTGCTTCTGGATTATATGCTGGAAAATAATTAAGAATTCATGTTCTTGTTGTAATGCTATTTAAGTAGATTTAGTATTTCTCAAAAACAAGTTCATATAATTTGAATGTTTTCTTCATTTATATACTTTTTATTTGCTAGATGAGGTATTTTTAAAATTATATTTATTTAAAAAGAAGAATGTCTCAGAGCTGTTGATTTGAGAAATCCTTTTACAATCCTACATTAATCTATTTGGCTCTTAGACATTTCTTGCAGATCAAAGGAATTTTCTGGCCACTCCCAGAGATCTGGATGACTTTTATCTGTCCTAATGAAGGTAATTAAGATTCTTCAGCTTACCTAAGTCTAGTCCTAGCCCACAGTAAATTAGTGTCCAACAGAACCTTGGGATGAGGTCCAGTGAGCAGCATTCATTTCTTCATCTCTTACCTAATGCTCTACTAGGCGCTAGTTATTATAGTGTGAAAGCTAACAATTTAGCACAGCCTATAGGGGTCAATATTTAAGGAAGTAAACTTGGATCCTTTATTTTTGTTTATCTTTTTCTGTACTGTGCTTGAACTCAGGGCCTCTTTCTCTTCCTTGTGTTTTTGGCTCAAGGCTGATGATCCATCTCACTTCCACTTTGAGCTTTTGTTGTTTTTGCTGGTTATTTCAAGAGTCTCATGGATTATTCTGCCCAGGCTGCCTTCGAGCCACTATCTTAAGACCTTACCCTCCTGAGTAGTTAAAATTACAGGCAAGATTCACCAGTACCTTTCTTTTTTTACTCTGGTGATTTTTCTGGCTTTTGGTCTATTATTTCAAATAGATCTGTAATAATTTGTGGATATATATCAAAGAAGCAAATGGATGTCCAATCAATAAACCAAATCACCGGTATATTCGTTGAATCATTGATTTCTACTGACAGTTTCATATCATATGACTTCATATAAAGTTATTAATTTAAGTATGTCCTGACCTTTTTCTCAGAAATGTCTTATAGATCTTCACTGCTTGAAATCCTTAACAATAAAACATTAAAAGGCAAGGACAAAGTATTTGGCATAGTTCTGATGTCCATCTCTGTATTCATAGACATTTATTGAATAAATATGCTTTGAGCATTTACTATAAGCCTAACATTGTACTTAGTGCTACAGATAAAATGCTAAGAAGGACTTCACTCTTGTTGTAGGGGTTCACATGTTGCAATCTGCCAGCTCAGCCAGTCTCCTTTCTCAGCTCATCTTCCCGAAGTAGTTTCTGGAAGTAAAAAGAACAGAATCATTTTAGCACTTAATCTGAGTTCTAGTCTTTTTCCCCCCTGACTGTACAATGAGACTTGGGGGAAAGAAGAAACAATAAAAGCCTACCCTACTAGAGAAAAATGACTCTCCATTGTAGGACATGGGTTGGCAGTTCTAATATAAATGATTCCATAAAGTTAAGTTGTACAATTAGTGGGCAGGAACAAGTAGCTTGTGAGCATAGGGGAGATTTTCAGATTTTCATTGCACTGAGTGATCAAAAGCTCTGAGGAGCAATTAAGTATCTTTCTCTACAAATGTTTAAATTAAAAAGATACCATATAGATTAATAATATGCAGGTGACTGAAAATAAACTCTCCTTTAAAAATGACATTTTTCTCCTTGAATGAAGGATTCCTAGAATTATTATAAGAAGTTATAATGAGCTTAACTCATGAAGTTTCTAGCACTATTTAAAAGAAAGGAAAGGGGAAAGATATTGAAGCCGTTGTGTTTACAATGGCTACCACTTGAACATGGCTCATCTGTATTTCTGGGTTCTGTTTTGGTCCATTTCTAGCTATTATTTTGTCTACTAATATTCCCAGCTCCTTCCATGTCCCAGGATCTGTGCATTGACCAGATGCCATGCTAAGTCAAGGTTTGTATTTTCTTTAAGCTTGTTGACACAGTGTCTCCATAAGTCTGGTTTGGCCTCAGACTTGTTGTCCTTCTGTCTTAGCCTCCTGAATGATAGGATTACAAGTGTGTGCCACCTGAAGTCTGACAAGGTCTCTATGTTGTAAGGTCTTGTCTAGCTCCATTTATCAGCATTGTGATGTATGTCCCAGGAGAACTGCTAGAAGTTATCAACATCTCTGGGTTTCAATGGATGTTAGAAATACTTCTAGGTCAAAGAGACAAAACATCAGGAACTTATAGGGTTAGAATAAATAAGGGATTCTTTGGGTTCTTTCTCACTCATCTTCCTGAATGCTCCTCCATGTGATAGGAGTGCTGGTCACATGACTTAACCAAGGTGTCATTTATTGGACCTTCTTCCTTTGCCTGTGGCCAAACGTAGGAAGACAAGTCCCTAGGGATGGACCAACATAGATTTTGCTTTCTGTGTACATCAGGGGCATGTCTGCACATCAAGCTAGCCCACTGTGTGGATGGTACACCACTACAATATCCAAGGATTTCTGTGTGCTGCTATGGTAATGTCATAGCGTAAGACTTTGGTGAAAGAGCTATTGATCTGATCTAGAGACTCAAGGTAAATGGGGTCGGAAATGTTAGAAGTCTACTTAGTGCTTGTGACTAAACTTTGTACTCAAGCAGTCCGAAGTAGTACTTTGTGCTCAAAGTACTCAAAGCAGTGCTTCAAGAAGTTCAGATACTTAAAACTTGACCAACTCCACATGAAAATGACACAGATTCTGTGTTTATTCTGCTCAGCAGGGAACCAATAGAGAGTTAAGGATGAGAGCAAAGAATCAATGCTTTCTGCCTATCTGGAAACCTCCAGGGCTGTCCAAATTTGTTCTCTTTATGTCTGTCTGTTGGGTACCCATGATGCAATGGTTGTGCATGAGTGTGTATGGGTGTGCCTTATTTTCTGGCTTGGTCATGGGTAGGAGATGGAAATCACATTTCGGTGGATTTTGTATAGTATCTAAACAGTATTTTACATAAAGTATAACCTATTGCACTTTCCCTTCCCTTCTCCCAAAGTGAAACACCATACCACTGTACAGAGTTAGGAGAAGGGCTTTCCCCGGGCAGAATACAGGGTTATGTGGGCATGAATGTAGGTTATATCATTGTTTTAAGTAGGTAAGAGATGCCTCCAATTATTCTTTTGTTTTCTTTTCTGTTTAATTTTCTCATGTTCCCATTCTTTTTCATTTTTGGAGCTGGAAAGTGGGTAAAGATTCTTCTGCCAATTGAGCCGAGGAGGGAGAAAGAAAAAAAAAAACAACCCCTTCCTACTTGAAGTACTGATTAGAAGAGTGTGATTTTCCCTAAAAAAATGATACATCAGCTTCTCTGGTTGGCTAACTGAGAGAATAGATACAAGGAGAACTACTTTGCTCTTTTGTTGTGTAGCTGACATTGCCATTTGGTTTGTCTCATTCCTAATTTCTCACTATCCACACTCACACTTTCTAGTCTTCCTCCTGCCTGTCCTATCAGGTACCAATGAATTCCTCCACAGTTCAGGATTCAGCTGGGAATTCCCACAAAAGCAAGAAGCAAGCTCTTAAGTAATTATACTTTTCTGCTGCAAAGGGTTGAGCTCCTTTGCAGAGTGAGTAGCCAAAGGGCTAAGTGGATGGAGAAAAGTCGGGCTACCATGCATAGAGTGAGAGAAAAGTGGAAAATATGACAGGGAAGGAGGGGTGGTTGAGAAGATGATGGGGGAGTTCTTCAGGACCAGGTGGAGGAATTGTTCTACTAGTTTATTTCAAAAGTTTTTCTTTAACCATCTTTATTATCTGGTTCTATAACTTCCTTTTAACCTCCTAAAAGGCAGTTAGTGCATCATATTACTTAATTCCACTTAATGTTATATGAGAATAAAAGGGTAAGTGTTTTTCTAGATTTGTTGTGGCTGGTGGTAGAGACCCCAAAGGAGGATGGACTTGTGTAGGAGAGAGATGGCTATTGGTGTGCAAAGTGGTGTATGGCTATCACTAACTTCTGTTGTAGAAGAAAAATGATCAAACCACAATGAATGGGCAGAACCCAATACAATTTTGAGTCAATCATGGTAATAGACTCTGTTGGGTACTGAGGTAAGAAAAATGGCATAGAAAACACGGTCAGTAACTTAGTAGGCTTATAGTGCAATTGTGTACTTGGGAAGAAAACTATACCCCAGGAATATTATTGGCAAATGACAAATGAACAAGACATGGACAAACACTATAAACGTTTAGAGAGCTACTTTCACTCGGAAAGGTCAGAAGAATCTTTGTAGAAGAGTGACGTACTCTGAAAGAGTGGATGATAGGTAAGAGTATGAATAGATTTGAGTGGTGGCCACTGAGTTGTACTTTACATATCATAATAGAACTGATTTTTAATGACGATTGTGAAAGAAGGCTCCATTATTCAGTTTTATAATAAGGAAACACAGGCTAAGAAAGTATAAATATGTGACTGAAAAATTTCCTTAACTACTAGTAGTAAAAGTTACACAGCTGGATTTAAACTAGGTTCATACTAAGTGTCAGTGGATTACACCTGTGATCCTAGCAACTCAGGAGATTGAGATCTGGAAGATTGAGGTTTTACCTTAGAAATGTTCCTGAGACCCCATCCCCAAAATAAGCAGCAAAAGGCTTTGCTGAAGAGTGGAAGAGTCAGCAAAAGCTGGCATTATATTAAACGTGCATTGTATAACAAATGAACCCTGTAAGTGGAAGGTAGGGACAGGAGGAAGAAACTGGAGTAGAATGGAGGAAGAGGTGGTCTTGACAAAGAAGCATTGTACTCATTACCTAACTTACGTAATTGGAACCCCTTTGTATAGCTACTTAACAACTATAACAACAACAACATCGAAAAGATGTGCTGAAGGCATGGCTCAAGTAGTAGTGCCAGACAAACAAGCAAGCTGAGCCAGTGTGAGACCCTCAGATCAAACCCCACCACCAGAAAATACACTACCATCACCACCACCAACAAATCCTAGGTTCTCTGCCTCTAACCTATCCTCTCCAACATCAGCTTGCCTTAGAGCATTTTGTGTGAAGCGATAGTCTGGGAGCAAGAGAGCAAACATTTTGTACCTGGATGGAAACCAGCCCATTTGGATGAGGGTGTCGGCCATTTGGAACAATGATGAGGGGTGACTTTGGGAAAGTGTTGAACAAGAGCAGAGTCTGAGAAAGCTTTTGGGTGAATTCCTGGTCCCATGTGAAGTTAGCCCATCTATGTTTTAGATATCTCTCAGAGGGAAGAGCTATGCAAGGGATGATTTTTATAGACAGAGCAGAAAGGGTTATTTAATGTGTAGCTTTAAAAAAACTTGATTACTTTGAGCCCAGACTTGCATCTGAAAAGTAATCATTAATAAAATCAATCTTCATTCAGTTTTCCTTGTATCAGCCACTACAGCAAGGATTTCTCTGTGATTTTTTTTTAACTTCTGGTTTTGTTTTGTTGCATTGCATTCAACCTGAATGCATTCATGAGGTGGTGTGATATGACCTAGGGCTCCCATCTGTTTAATTCTGCTAATTTGCTCCATTTTCAAATGAATTTCCTGTGCTGCAGGAGCAGCAGCAGAGCATGAATACTGCTGAAAGAAATCTCAGTTCCACCTCTAGTGTCACCTCTGGGGCCTCTGGATAATTTCCTTATCATCTTTTTGCCATTTGGGAATGCAGTCACATTGTTTGCAATTAAAATATAGTTTATAAATGTGTCTCTGACTGTGCTTGTGTGAAAGGAGAATCTCTTCTTTTGGAAAATAAAACACCATTGATTGAACCAAGAATCTTTCCAGATGGTTTGAATTGTTGCCTTATTGTAGACTTCAGGACAAACCCCACCCAGTGGCAGCAAGCAGGTTGAGCTGCTAGAAAAATGATGGTAAAGCCCTGTGGATGTAAGCAGTTGGGATGGAGTAGAGATGGGCATACAGAAACTTTACCTGCTTTACCTTTCTCAGGTTCTGAACTCGCATAAAATCAAGACAAAATGACAACAACCATAACAAAATCAAAGCAACCATTTCTTCTCTGTATAGTATTTCCGAGGAAAGCTCCCTCTGTTCTAAGGCTTCCTTCCGTATTTCCTGCCATGACATTGATTAAGGTGTGGAGATGGTCAACATTTTGTAGATTGGAACTTCTCTGGGAAACAGGCAATGGGGAAAAAATTAATTACTCTGGTAATATGGTAATCTTTGAATTGCTGGGTAATTATTCTGAAGGAAAAAAAAGAATAAAAAAAGAAAGCAGTTTCCTTCTCTGGCTGGACCAACTCACTGAGGTTTTTCTTATACCTTTACTTTGGGAGGGGCTATTTAGCAGCTTATCCCACTATGAACTCAGGTTGGGAAACCATTAGACCATTGTGGAAATCTGTTTTAGGAGTTGATCTCCTTTACATTTTGACAGGTGATATTCTTATCTTCCACCAAAAACTCACAATATCTCATTAATGAGTCTATATATCTGTCTGTCTTTCTGTCTCTCTATCTGTCATCTATCTGGCTACCCATAATTTAACAATTTAACAAATGTTAATTTAACATTTTTCTAGTCATTATGACACAAGAAAAGACCTTGTTTCTAGATTTTGGGATTTTGCCAATGTAGAGAAGAACACAGGGAAGTAAATTCCAGAGGGTGGGGCATCTGACCCATACTTGGGTGGGTCCTTTCGTCAAGTCATTACTTTAATTCAGTGCAGTGCTAATGCATTCTGGGGCATCATAGACACATGGTTAGTGGTTATTGCCTAGTTAGAAGAGATGGACAAGTGAGAGGCATGCTGAGGTGTGGTGTGATAATCGCTGTGCTTATGCCAAGAAATCAGCAGGGGTGTAGCATTTGTAAACGTACATGGTAAAGAAGAAGTTCTGGCCTGTGTTAGCATGGCTGGAGAGTCACTGGAAACAGAGTGATGGTGAGATTCCACTCCAGAAAAGAGTGGACTACAAGGACACTGGCTGTCATTTCAGGAAACTCTGACTCCCTTTGACATTGAGAATGGGACCTTGAACTCTGCACTGAGGGTTCTGTTTGCTACAAGCTCACAGGCTTGTAGGGAAGATGAACTGAAAGTAACCTAAAGGTAAACCCTGAAAGGATATTGCAAATTTCAGAATTTTGAGCTTTTAGCTATTCTCCTATTGGAGATAGGCTGACGAAGATATATGGATCCTGTGTCTGTTTCTGAGAAACAATGTACATCAAATTCATATCTGATTCTTCTATTAGGAGAATGACCATGTTCCAGGGTCATGAATGGAGGCTATGAGATTTCGAGAAGATGGGCATTTAAAACATCTGTCTGTACAAACAACAAGAAATCACAAAGCTGGCAGGTTTTATACTTCTCAGAATTGAAAGGAATGCAGTAGAATAGGATAATGGGTTGTGGACCCATTGGTTTGGATAGATCCCAGATTGGCAGTAACCGAAATTTATTTCAATTTTATGTTTGCTCAGCGGCTGAGATGTAGTGGGTTAATAGAGTTTTGCTTTTCATGGAGAAATACCCTCGTCACAGAAATCCCGAACGCTAACTGGCTTTCCTTATATCTCCCTAGACATTTTTCCAGGATGGATGGTTTGAGGGAGTGGCCCCTCTTTGCCTTACATGTTGGTGTTATTGTGTCATAATAGACACTGCACACAGACTACTGTTTAGAAATGTGAATCTCATTTCAGTGAATTGTGAAACTCGGGGGATCAGAAAATACTGTGGGACCAGTCAAAACCTGCTGATTAGAAAATTGTCAGCTGGAGCTGCTTTAGTGGTAGAAGGAGAGAGAGGCAGGGTTTCAGGACTGGCTTTCTAGCAGGTAACCCGGAAGTCCTTTTTAACTTGCCTCAAGCTCTCCCTGAAAAGGCAGGTATATACTGTCAGCTAACCTTGTGCTTGGTAGGCTCCACCATTTGAGTGGCTCTTCCAGTCTCCTGTGTCCTCTTTGTTTCAAGGTAGAATGGCCTGGGCTATGTACTTCCCCATGTAGCTGGAGATACATAGCATACACAATTGCACCTTTGTACTTCCACTACAGCTGTGATAGGAGGTACATCCAACCCTACTCAGCCATTGATCAAAATGAGTTCTTTTACTGGGCTGGCCTTGAACTATGATCCTCTGATCTCAACCTCACATGGATCTAGGATTATATGTATGAGCTGTCACATTCAGCTTCTAGCCTGCTTTTTCTTATATGTCTACAAGTTGTGAATTTTCGGAACTTAAAGCAAACCATTCAGTACTGAACCCTTGCTAATTATGTCATCAGTCTGGTCAAGTTCTGTTCCCCTGTTGCTTTCCTAGGCCCTTTCAGTTCACTCCTCGTCTACTGCCTAGGTTCCGGGGCCTCAGACATTCTTTTTATTATTTTTTCACACTGTCCAACAAGACTTTGTCCTTTCCATCGAAGATCGTTAATGAGTCTTGCTTTTAGGTCATTTAAAAATAGGCATTCATTTTCATTCCATTACCTCCAGATTTGACATCAGGAAGATATCAAAAAATAATAAGCAGGAAATGGATTATTGGCAGAAATGTACTACTAAACAAGCTTAGAATTGACCTTCCCTCCCTCCCTCCCTCCCTCCCTCCCTCCCTTCCTCCCTCCCTCCCTCCCTCCCTCCCTCCCTCCCTCCCTCCCTCCCTTCCTTCCTTCCTTCCTTCCTTCCTTCCTTCCTTCCTTCCTTCCTTCCTTCCTTCCTTCCTTCCTTCCTTCCTTCCTGCCTTCCTTCCTGCCTTCCTGCCTTCCTTCCTGCCTTCCTTCCTTCCTTCCTTCCTGGAAAGAGAACCCAAGTGTGAGATTCATAGGTAAGCTATGAAGCTTGACCCAAGCTATGTTTTGTTAATACCTTCCTGATACTGATACTGATGGGTGGTAAGGAATTGGTGGTATAGAGAAGTGACACTCCACTCAGGGATATTAGGGTCTTACACTTCTTTTTGTTTTATCTTGAGTTTTTAAAGATATTTTCTACTGCATCACTATCTTTAAACATAATGTGTGGTTTTCTGAAGGTAGAGTGTTTGGAAGCTCCTTAGCTTATTCTTTTTTTTTTTTTTTGTCGGTCGTGGGGCCTGAACTCTGGGCCTGGATGATGTCCCTCAGCAATTCAGCTCAAGGCTAGCACTCTACCACTTGATCCACAGTGCCACTTCCGGCTTTTTCTGCTTATGTAGTGCTGAGGAATTGAACCCAGGGCCTCATGCATGCGATTCAAGCACTTTACCACTAAGCCACCTTCCCAGCCCATCCTTAGCTTATTCTGCAGTGAGGAAAGATGACAGATTGTCAGGGGAAAAAAGAGCTAAACCTCTTGCTATGTACTCATTTGTCTTTACAGTACCTGTTTGTACATACAAGGTATACTGTCCAAACATTCAGATGGGGGAAGTAGACTTCTATGAATATTCAGTGAAAATAAATGATGACTTAATACTCAGTAATTTATAAGAATGCTTAGTTCTTTTTGTCAAATAACTTAGCTGATTTCTTGAGGAAGGTAGGTTTGTAGGGTAAAAAATGAAGTAATTAAACTGAACATACTGACAAGAAGAAATAATTTAACTGTTATGATGACTCATTTAGTTGGCATCCTCAGGTAATGAGGTGCTTTGGATTAATTTTCCAGAAAGAAGAAATATATCCCTTTAAGTGATTGAGCATCTTTATCTTCATCAATCATTGAAGAAAACATTTCCAAGGTATATTTTACATTTCCTTCTGTCAGTATAGATGCTTGACAGTTTGTAGGACTTGAGCCATAAGTTGTTTTTATTTTTGTTTTTGTTGTTCTTTTAGTATTTAAAGAAATACTGGAACAGCTTGGAAACTAGTGTAGCCATATCAGTCTGCAGTATTTGTGTCCCACTGTATGAGGTTGAGTTAGATGGTCTAATATTCTATAAGCATAGGAAACATGTTTTAAATGTTTAAACCCCCCAGGTGTTTGTCAAACAGGTTACTGTGGCAACATTCTTGCAGATTCTGACTTAGTGGGTTTGGAATTTCTATCATTAGTGAGCAACCGTGCCACTCCTTTAACCTCAGAGAAAGACAAGTGTGGAAAGATCCACACTTGTCCAATGGATGCCTTATTGGCCACTGCGTTTTAGAACAAACTATATTTGCCTATCCTCAGCAAATTGTGGGGGTGATCAGATTCCAGTGATAGTCTACTTCCAGTCTCTCTGGTCTTCTGAGCCAGTGCTGCCTGCCACTGCTCCAGTAGCAGTGGCAGAAGACAACACAAACATGTTAGTTTCCATCTCTTGTTGTGGAGATTGTGCTTTCCTGAGGGCTGGTGGTCATCATATTTCTGTCCAGTTCTATTGATCCAATCAAACTTTGCCTAAATCCTAAATGACTTTCATTCTTTTTTAAGTTCTAGGTGATTTTTGCAGCGAGTTGACCTGAAAGCCATGATACAGTACTAGCTCATTCATGGAATTCCCCATTTCCAACTTGAAACTCTTGTTCTCTTGAGTCTAGAAAACATCTCTTTATAAGTGTGCCATTATACATGGTGCACTTCAATGCAATGCACCTCTAGTACTAGTTTGTGGAAAATGCATTGCTCCCCAAAGTGCTAGTAGCATCTTGTACTAGAAAAAGTAAGCTATAGATGACCAAATGCTTTTATACATTTGATTGCATTTGATCTTCATGGCTCTGTGAAGAATTATTCTTCTTTTATGGAGACCAAAAATGGCTTGTCAGAAGTCATTTATTTCCAAATATAAGACTTCTGATACAAAAATCTGTGCTTTTTTATAGGCCCATATGTCCTTTCTTACAGTAAAAATTGAATTTTTACATTTTTAAGAAAATGAGGTGTGTCACATTATATTATCCCTATGGCTGATACATAATTAGTCATTTACATTTTGAATGGGATCCAATAATAATAATATATTCCCTTTCTTGGCTTATTTGCCTTCATTTCTGGTTGTAATGTGAAGTATTTTGTTGTCTGCAAAAGGGACTTCAGACATTGGATTACAGGTGGCTAAAATATGTGGTAGATACTCAAGAGGTTTGGAAGAAACTGAGCCTGGGGTGTCCTTTTGCCTCTAAATAGATACTGTGTTCAAGGCTGGGTTGAATAGCTTCAAGCTGCCTGATATCTTTGCTTCTCTTGAAGGAAAAGACTCCCATGATCTTAGCTTGATCCCAATTCTACATTCATACAGTTTGCCTTTCATCCGTGCCAACTTTCTTCACCAAAATTTCTTTACCTCAGGGACCCAGGGGCCAGTCTTACTGTAACCTTCCTTCTGGATTTCATCATCTGTGGCTTAGATGACTTAGGTAGGATAAGTGGGTCTCAGAATCCAACCATTTAGCTGCAGCATCAACTTGTTAAGAATGAAAATTGAGGCCCTACCTGGATCCCTCCCAGAAATGCTGGGGGCAGGGCTAGTACATCATTCCTGTTCGATATGTGGGTTTTGATGCATGTTCATATTAATAACACAAGTTAAAAGCAAGGATTGTGAGGTCAGCAACCAGGATTTAAAATTTAGCTTTTCTGTGTAGTAGCTACCCCCTGTACTTCCTGTTTTATTTGCCTATATTTTATTTGGGGAGCTATACTTTTCTCTCTAAACTTTTCCTTTCCTGGCAACTTGTAGAATGAAATGGTAATTCCTTCTATAGGGAGTTGGAAAGACTAAGGATGGTTATGCATATAAAGTACCTCAGAAGATGTGTCACTCAGGGTCATGCTCCCCAAGGGTTTGTGTGTGTGCACATGTGTATGTGCATGCACATGTGCATGTGCACATCTGTTTGTATGTGTGTGAGATGCTCTGTCCCTAGTGCCAGGTAACCTTCCATTGGCTTATCCCTGCCCACTTGGCATTTCCCTACTAATTTCTAAAACTGAACATTTGCTGTGTGCTCCATTTTCAACAACAAATAGAAATGAGACTGGTATCACAGTGAAATCCCTAGATGAGCTATGTTGAAAATTTTGCTTAAGTCTTCCATTTGTTTTCTGCCACTAAGCCAGTTTTCTATGTGGGCCAGAGGATCTCTTTTGATAGGAATTTAATATTTAAAGCTTTTGTTTAAGAATGTTGCCTGAATGCATATTGTATTCCTAAATAAATATTATTTCCTATCTGCTATGGTGTGAATATATGTCCTCCAGGAGTGGATGTTGCTTTTCTGCTCAATTGGTAACCTCATCCCATGACTGATGTAAGTCTTTGTACTTCTCAACCTTTAGAATGGAGGCAAATAATTTTTTTCCTTTATAAATTGCTTTACATATCAGATATGGTATGGTTATACAAAACAGAGAGAAACAGCTTCACTTTATTTGCTTGTTTTAAAAAATAGATTTTTTTTTCTATTTGTCTTTAGGTGGAGATTGTACTCATTCAGTTATAGGGCTTGTGTATGCCAGTATAGGTAGCAGTAGGTTCTATGTTATATCTATGGTGTTTCCTATGGCATGCTTGCTTCAAGGTCAGAGCCTATTGATTAGAAATTCAATTATACTTGTACTTCTAAACAGTCCATGATGAATTTTAGGCAATTGGAACTTTTTAACGTGCTCTTTGGAGTCAGTCCTTGGGCTATTGGTATGACTATGTAACTTTGTTCACCAATTTCTGATTGTTCTCAAGATCACATGGAGCTCCAGATTATGGACTGGTCTAGTCTGGTGACTTTTTTACTTTCATTCATTTGTCAGTTAGATCTAACACATTTGCTTTGCAACTCTTTCAGATTCAGTGTATTTAGATTGTTTACTTCACATTATAAGTTCTGCTCAAATATCCTTTTCATAAATATATGATGGCCTTTAGATTCATTATCTTTTCTATCTTTTCTTTGTCCATGCACTCATTTGTTTAAGGAATTTCTGGTGGATTTTCTGTGAATGATACATAGAGAGAGAGAGAAAAAAAACCTTAATTACACTTTGGCCAAAACCCTAACATCTAGAAACCAGAAAAGTCTTTTAAGTTTGTTTATGTATATATTTAGCAACCTTTAAATGCTTTAATCTTTAAGTGTTTTCATCTGACCCTATTATCTATCCAGGCCACATTTCTCCAGTGCTGCTTTGTTTTTTTGTGTAAAAATAAAGGGTTCTATGGTCAAGTTGGCGTAGGAAAGGCCACATCCTTGAACATATTTATTTGATGTTCCTCTTCACCTTAACCCCTTGAAACAGTTTTATGATTCATCGTTCACTGTAAAACTTGAAAAGTCTGTGTGAAAAACTGCATAAATAAGCCAGATTAACTTGGTTTGACCTATTTCTTGCCTCCCTACACACTTACAAATATCTAATGTACCATAAAACAATCTTTGTGAGAACAGAATTTAAGCATTTCCTGGATCTTATTTGGTTTATTTTTACATATGTTAGATGTACAGCTTGGACCCATTTGTTTATATTTTGCTTTTTTCCATTTATGGCTTTTTTCCTATTTATTTTCTGTTATGTCTGTGACACCTATGATAAACATCTCCGATGACATTTACTTTGAAGAAACCAGAAAGATGATTGCTTATTACATATTTTTTTTTTTTTTTTGGGTCCGGTCGTGGGGCCTGAACTCTGGGCGTGAGCACTGTCCCTCAGCTCTTCAGCTCAAGGCTAGTGCTCTACCACTTGAGCCACAGCGCCACTTCCGGCTTTTTTCTTTTTGCTTATGTGGTACTGAGGAATCGAACCCAGGGCCTCAGGCATGCAAGGCAAGCTCTCTACCACTGAGCCAACTTCCCAGCCCTATTACATATTTTTCTATATTCTCATTATAGTGAAATAGTTGTCCTAAACTTTTGTCAAGAAAACTGGATAGGTAGTACTCATGTTTGTGTTTCAACTGTGCTTGCTATTCATTCAATACTTCTTGGGAGATTTTTTTTGCTTTATTGGTAGGAAATAAATAAATTTAGATTATCATTGGTATTTTATAGTTAACCCCCAAGAAATTAGTTTTTCCTGTTTAAGAATTCGGTTTCAAACTTTATATTGCCTTCTAGTCCTGTTTATTTTTGCTTCTATTCTTCTGCTTTGAAGCTTCTTGTCCCAGATATCTCCTATTCTTGCCTCCCCCCTGTCATTTCAAAGATGTCATCTCCTTAGCCAGGGTTAACAGGGCTGCTTCACTTAATTATTGTTAGATGTATTTTTTTGTCAGTTGTGGGCCCTCAACTCTGGGCCTGGGCACTGTCCCTCAGCTCTTCAGCTCAAGGCTAGTGCTCTACCACTTGAGCCACAGTGCCATTTCCGGCCTTTTCTGTTTATGTGGTGCTGAGGAACTGAACCCAGGACCTCATGCATGCAAGGCAAGCACTCTACCACTGAGCCACTTTCCCAGCCCCTGTTAGATGTATTTTTAAACATCTACACACTCTTCTGCATTACTACCTGTTCCCTTCCTCTATCTCATTTGTATTTTTGTGTTTAGCAATGTATAATACACTAAGAATTTTATTTTTATTTCTTTTGCTTGCTCTTCCTTAATAGAAAGCAAACTCCATGAGGGCAAGTGTTTTTTTTTTTTTTTTTCTGTTTGGCTCTGGGCCATGCTGTAGAACAGTATGACATATTTTAAGTGTTCCATCAATTTTTGATTGAGTGAATATACATAAGCATCTCAGTAGATGTAGAAAATGCATTCCATGAAATTCAAATCTACTTATAAATGCAAAATCAGCAAACTGTGATTAAAAGGTAGAACCATTGAGAATTATGATATTTAATGATGAGGCGTTCACCCATTACTTTTAAAAATCAGAGTCAGGATAAAAGTATCCTACTCAGGAGAATGAGGTCTGAGCATTGCAATTTAAAGCCAGCCTGAGCAGAAAAATCTGTGAGACTCTCATCTCCAGGTAACCACCAAAAAGTTGGAAGTGGACCTGTGTGGCTGAAGTGGTTGAGCACCAGTCTTGAGTGATAAAGATAAGAAACAGTGCCCAGTCTCTGAGTTGAAGCCCCAGTACAACACACACACACACACACACACACACACACACACACACACACACACGCATACACCTTAACAAGATAATAATTCTATAAATTATTGCAGATACATTTCTAGCTAGAACAATAAGGAAGAAAGGAAGTAGGAGTTCTTAGCATTGTTGAAAATCAGTACTTCTACTCATCAGATAGGATATTTTGTATGTAGAAGGTCATACAAAAATTATCTACAGGGGCTGGGAAGGTGGCTCAGTGGTAGAGCGCTTGCCTTGCATGCCTGGGTTCGATTCCTCAGCACCACATAAGCAAAAAGAAAAAAGCCGGAAGTGGTGCTGTGGCTCAAGTGGTAGAGCGCTAGCCTTGAGCTGAAGAGCTGAGGGACAGCGCCCAGGCCCAGAGTTCAGGCCCCATGACCGGACCCCCCCAAAAAAAATTATCTATAGATAGGATTTTGGAATGACTAAAAAAGCTGAGTTACTGTCCTGCAAACAAAATCAATATATAAAATCAACTGCATTACTGGACTCTGCAACAAACATTTGGGAGAGGTAATAAAATGCTATTTATAGTATTATCAAAAATATAAAGTATGTAGAGCAGAGTATAAGGAACTCTAATAGAAAAGCCAAGATCTCTTCAATGAATAAAATGAAAAATGAAACACCAAAGTAAACCTAAATGAATGGAAAAATAAATTATATTTGTTAATAATCATAATGGATAAAAGAGGTGATTCTTGCCAGTAGTCTTAGAAATTTTAGAAACTAAGATGAAAAATCCTATGCCTTTTCTCCCCCGTCTCAGGATGATCCTTAACTGTAGAAGAAGGAATGAGTGGGGAGAGTTACCTTACTAAATATTAAACTATTATAAACCTCTAGCAATCAAGACAGCGTGGCATGATGTAGAAATATAAAAATCAGTGATTAGAAGAAAATATAGATCCCAAGAACATATATATATGGAAACCTTTTTTTTTGCTTTTTTATTGTCAAAGTGATGTACAGAGGGTTACAGTTATATAAGTAAGGTAATAAGTACATTTCTTGTCAAACTGGTTACCCCTTCCCTCATTTTTCTTCTACTTTCCTTCTCCCTACCCTCTCCATCCCCAAGTTGTACAGATCATTTCCAACATATTGTCTTGTGTATATCGCTTTTGCATTGGTTCTGAACAACCATTCTGTTATTCCTCTTTCCTTCCCTTATTCAAATAAATGTATATACGATACCAGGGTAACAAAATCAAATACAGTGACAACAGGGGATATCCCAAAGGGGGGAAGAACATACAAAAGAAACAAAAGTACATAGTACAGTAAAAACAACAACAAAGAAGAACCTGTTGTGTCCATGTCTTGGAATTCATTTCACTTACTGTCATTTTATATGGTCATATGTACATAGTTATTGAACTATTCTACTCATCTGCTAAGATTATCCTAGATGTATACTAATTGCAAACAAGGGAAACCATGGGACCTATGTTGGAAACATTCTTTTTAAAGACAACTCTGAAGATAAGTAGAAAAAGAAGGATCTTCCAATAAGAGATGTGGTGATGGCTATATATGTACAAAAAGGGCATTACTTTACATTACATATAAAAAATCCAGGTTATAAGGCAAATAAAGAATGTGAGAGAATATATTTTGACCTCAGGTAATGAAGAATTTTTAAATGTTAGCATAAGCATGAGCTATTCAGGAAGAGTTAACTTTAGCAAATTATTGCCATATTTATCAAAAGACTCAATGACAAATTCCTGAATGGGGAAGAGACACTATAACATATATTACGGAGAGAGAATAAATATCTAGAATGATAAGAAATAAAGTCCATGTTAAAAAAAAAAGACCAGTAGCTCAAATACAGTGGACAAAGGACTTGAAATGGTATTTTACAAATGGTCCCATCCTGAGATACCATGCAGTGATGAAAGAAACTGAAATTTAAAGCACAGATAGGCAATTTCCCAGCTATATTATTGACATCGATAATAGCTAGAGTTATTGTTACCCTTCCCACTGCGGAGATGGGTAAGAACTCGTGGACTTCTGGAGAGAAGGCTATTTGTTGCAACCATTTTGGAAATCCCTTTGATTTATTTTGGCAAGTTGAAGACACCCTTTGGCTCATTATTTCTTGGGATGTCCTTGGAAAAAGAGTTGGCACTGGTGTTCTCCTGGTGTTGAACCATCCATCTATGTGTATTAACATATAGATAATGATAAGAATCCACCATTTTAGTTTCAGATAGAATAGTTTCACTACTCAAGGGTCCAACATGTGCTGCTTCTTCATCCTCCCACCTTCCCTATTAAATCTTGTTAACCCCTAGTGCTCTACCACTTGAGCCACAGCTCCCCTTGTGAATGTTTTTGTGGTTAATTATTTTTTGGTGGTAATTAATTCCTGCATGAGCTGGCTTTGACCTGTGATCCTTCATGGAGCTTGATCTTGGCACGGGCCCTGGTTGTCCCTGAGCTTTTTCACTGAAGGCTAGTGCTCTATCAGTGAGCCACAGTACCACTTCCAGTTTTCTGGTGGTTAAGTGGAGATAAGAGTCTCATGGACTTTCCTGCCCAGCCTGGTTTTGAACCGTGATCCTCAGGTTGTGAGCTCCTGGGTAGATAGGATTACAGATGCAAGTTACCAGTGTTCAGGGAGGGCTTACTTTTGGTTTTAAGATATAACTACTGGGGAAATTTGATGAAGGATCTCTGTACACTCTTTCCTCAATTTTATAGATCTATAATTTTTTTTCAATCTGAAAAGTTAGAAAACAAATTGAATGCTATTTTCTCATAAGCGCAATATGAGCCATTCATGAAAGCCAATGAGCCATTGGTAAAAACCACAGGGCTACATCTGAAAAACATCATATGGAGTGGAGAAAAGCAATTGCATCAAACAGATTGAGTATAAAGCTCAACACACACGAGCTAAACAGCATATTATTTTGAGATACAGCTGTGATAAAAACTAAAGACAAGCAAGTGAATGATGAGAAACAAAATTGAAGATAATGCTTAGCACAGAGGGCCTGTACCCTTCTGAGTTTTACCTTCTGGTGTTCTATCAGGTCCTCATAGTGAATAATGGAGAATTCTCTCTGGGTTGTAGAAGAGGAAAGAGAATAGGAACTATTTTGAGATATGCCAGAGCTTTCTGTTCTTAACTAGACCTGTTCTTAGGAGAAGCTATTTTACCAGGATATAACCTCTTGTGGTTGTAATAGAGCCCAGCTTAGTTCTATCACAGGGAAGAAATAGAAATTTTAACAGAGAGTTTTCTTCCCTTTACAATACTAACCATACTCTTCCCATGTAATTCTACTGTTATCTTTTTAGTATTCACCTGAAAACTAATGTCCACAGGAAACCTGCATATGGTTATTCATAGCAGATTTATTTCTAATTGCTTAGACACCTCCAAAATGTCCCTCAGAAAGGTAATGGACAAGTAAACTGATATTTCCAGACAATGGGATTATTATCTGGTGCTAAAAAAAAACTTTGGTGGAGGGGGGGAGGAGGGCTGGGTGGGGGGGGGGAGGAGGAGGAGGGGATGGGAAGGGGAAACAAAGGAGGAGGCTACAATGCTTGATAAGAAATGTACTCATTATCTTGCCCATGTAATTGTAACCCTTCTGTACAGTATTTTCACAATAAAAAAAATAAATGAACTATGAATAGCCCTCAAGAAGCCTTAAATGTGTAATACTACATGTGCCACTTTGAGCAGGCTACATACTCTATGATTCCAACTTTCTAATATTAGCAAAGGTAAAAACTATTTAGTGATCAAAGAGACTAGTGGCTGTGCAGGTTCAGTGGTGGGGTGAGGAGTGAAGAAAGGATAAATAGAAAGTGCATATAAAATCTGTGAGCAATGAGCTTACACATTTTATGACTCAAAATAGATGGGTGCATGTCCCTATGTAGTGTACATTCAGTGTGCATCGGATGAACATCACAAATTGTGGACCCAAGCATGAACTATGATTCTGAGTGGTGATCGGTATCAGTGTAGGTTCATTGTTTACAACCGATATATCTTACGTCAGTACTCAATGGGGGAAGGAGTGGGTGCTGAACTGTACTTTTTGTCTTTATTTTGTTGAGTTGGTGTTTGGTCTCTGTGTCTTACACTTGCTGGGTGGACTTTTACCTTGAGTCATGCCTCAGACCTCAATATTAATAACCTAAAACTGTTTTAAAGTATAACTTTTTATCTGTTCTGAGGATTGAACTCGGGGCCTCAGGCTTGCTATGCAGGTATTCTATCACTTGAACCATCCTTCTAGTCCTTTTTTGTTGTTGTTATTTTTGAGGTAGAGTCTCACCACTTTATGCCTGGGAAAAGCCTGGGCTGTGATCTTCCTACTTTGCTTTCCTATGTTGTTGGGGGTGACAGGCCTGGACCAGCACACCCTGCCATTGGTGCTCCCCTGTAGCTCGGATGGTAGGTATGCACACTGTGCTCAGCTGTGGATGGAAATGGAATAGAGCAAACTTCTTTCTGCCTGGACTGGCCTCAAGTTGTGGTTTCCCAGTTTCTGCTTCTCATATGGCTAGGATTGCTGTCATGAGCCACAGTGTCCAGCAATCTAAAGTATAATGATTATTGGCAAAGAATTCTTGATCTTTATAGAAAAGAATAAATGGTGTTAGAATTGGGTGAATTAGTGACCGGGATACTTAAAGAATAGTTCCTGGACCTGAAGCATCAGTACCACTTGGATAAATGTTAAGTATGTGTATTTGTTGACCCTAGACCTAATGAAGCTTTGAGAAAGGGGTGCTATATTTTGATTGTGAGTAATCCCTCCAAAATTCATGTTGAGACTGTACACAGCGCTACAGTAATAAGAGCTGGGCTCTTCAAGATGGAGGCTCCATCCTTCTGGATGTAGTCTGTGTAGAAGAAAGGAACTACCTTGGTTTCTTTTCTGATCCATCTCTTTGCCCTGTGTACTGTGCCAGGCACCACATTTGAAGCAGAGAGAAGCCCTGCATTTTAGGCTTTCCAGCCTTCAAAGGAATCTCTTTCTGTTTCTATAAATCACCCTCTCTCAGGATTTTGGTACAACCACCAACTGCATTTTAACCCGAGCCTTTCAAGTGATTTTGATGTGCACAGACTTGAGAACCCTTAGGTTCAACCTTATCAGCTTTAAAATTAGTAGGTAAAGATAGATTTTTCCCCCTACATGGTATATATAATTTACTGATCATGAATAAAATGTTTTTAGGTAACATAACAAAGAGCACTTTAAATTCCAGTAAATATATTTATTTAAAATGTTGTAAGTAAAATAAAGTCAAACCCTTTAGTTCACTTGTAGCATGCCTTTTTATGTGGCTAAGTATTCTAAAAAGAAAACAAAATGAACATCAATTTTAAATTAGCAGGAATACACATAGCCAAATTAATAAGGGTAAAAGAGAATATCATGAGACTCAGCAAGTTAATTCTTGAATAGTGAAGAAACCCTCAACTGGAAGACCCTCTGAAACATTTTCATTATAAAAAATCAAACTGAGTGTGCTGGTGCAGGGCTGTAATCCCAGTTATTTGGAAGGAAAAGGTATGAGAATTATGGTTCTAGGCAGACTTGGGCAAAAAGCACAAGACCCTATTAGAAAAATAACTAAACAAAAAAGAGCTGGGAGTATGGTTTAAATGATATAGTATCTGCCTGACAATTGGGTTTGGGTTCAAATTCAAGACTTGTCCCCCGCCCGTCCCCCCCTCCTCCCTGCAACTTATAATAACACCACGAGACCTCTTATACTTGTTTTTCATGATGGTTTTTCTCCTTAGTTTTACATTTTTCTCCAGGATTTTACTTTTTTAAAATTCAAGCGCACATGTTAATAATTTAGTCCACAATATTTGGACTGAAAGGTGAAATAGTCCATTAGTGTGAGTTTGTGGTGGGGGAATATAGATTAGAGACTCCAATTCAGCCAGTGCTAATGGGCAGTGAAGGTAATTCACATGCAAAGTATCCAAACTGAATACATTAAGGAGAAATCTGTTTTGGAAACACCATTTAATTTCAGGAGCATTTTCTTCCTTTCACTACTTGTATTCATAGTATGATAAGCAGATGTTTTAATAAAAGGAAATGAAATAACATCTGGGGCCACTAACAAGCATATTTTGGTAATTAGGGTTTATACTATATAAAAGTTTGCACATTATAAATAGCTGCATAATAGCTGACCTTTTAAATGACATTTAA
Source organism: Dipodomys spectabilis (assembly GCF_019054845.1). Lineage (NCBI taxonomy): Eukaryota > Metazoa > Chordata > Mammalia > Rodentia > Heteromyidae > Dipodomys > Dipodomys spectabilis. Next base: position 5,894,811 of record NW_024870686.1, on the reverse strand, counting down.
ATAGCTTTGTTGATGTATAATTCCCGAATTATATAGTCCTTTTACTTAGAGTGCGTAATTCAGTGGTTTTACATATTCAGTCTTACAAAAACCATTGCCATGAGGTATTTCAGAGCATTTTCATTTTCCAGGAAAGAAACTTTATATCCATTGTTAGTTACTTCACACACTCTGTATCTACCTCCAAAAATGGGCACTAATTTCTCAAGGTTTTGGCTCCATAGATTTTTCTATTGTGCACATTTCCTAGGCATGGAATAATGTAGTCTTTTATGACTGATGCCTTTGACTTAGCATATTTTCCAGATTGATCTTGTGGTAGCATGTATCATTCCTTTTGATTCTTGAATAATATTCCATTGCATTGCTATAGCATGATTTGTCTGTCATTTGGGTTGATTTAACTTTTCAAATTGCATTTCTATTTAAATACTGGTGCTATGGATCTTTATGTACAAATTTTTGTGTTTAACTATGTTTGCATTTGCCTTTGGGTTATACCTATTGCTAGGTCATGTGAGAAATATCTTTACAAATTTGAGGAACTGATTGGAAATAGAAAGCACTCTTGTTCAATGTAAAATTATGATTTTATTTAAGACTAATGACACTTCTATTTTAACTTTCAATGAATCTCCAATTTTTTTTGGTTAATAATGTCATATAAAATCCCTCCCTAAAATGATGTTTGGCAAAAATCATTATTAAAATAAATGTTTTTGAGCACAGCTGCTTACAAACTGCTACTCTACATCACAATTTGTCATCATTCATCAAAATTGTCACAGCCTTCTGTGACATATTTCTTTCTGAATACATGTTATTTCTGCCTGTGTCATTTAACATTTAGAAAAAAATGTCATGGAATCTGCTTCTGGCACTGATGAAGTTCATGTTTTCACAAATAAATGATATGTTGTTAAGAAACTGATGCTAGTTTCCCTTTTCTCATTTCAGCGATAACAAAAAGCATATTTCTAAAATAAAACAACATTTTGGTTTCTATGTATATTTGACACTTTTTATTTTTCTGGGCTATCTATTATTCATATTAACTTTTCATCTAATGGTTTTTTATAAATTATAATGTTTTAATACTTTACATAAGGTTGAATAGGAATAGTCTTTACTGAATATTATATTTCAAAAATAATTTCTAATTAAAAAATCAACAACTTGATACTATTTTTTAAAAAGCTGGGAAAATTTATTAAAAAATTAACTTACTTGGGTTAAAAATATATACATTAAAAATTTCTGCAAGGACATAAACTGTTAATAGTACCTTACCCTGGAAAAATTTAAGGGCTTCATAAAGGAAGAAGGAAATGTGTCTAACAATATGCTTTTCCCACTGTTTGGATCTTTTTAAATAATAAATATGGATATGGCATAATAAAAATCATGTAACGTATATAACATTTTTTATTTGTAATGATTTTTTTACATCCCCAGGCAGAAATTTATAAATTGTAATCACCCCCAAATATATTGATGATTCCTACTGTCAAAATCTAACGGAGATTTTATGTTCAGTAGAGTTGTTAAGTACTTGACTTAGTATTACTTTAGTCAGTGTTTTTAAAAGTGACATTAAAATACTGAGGTAACTTGATACTGCAAAGAAAATATTTCTGTAATATCATAAAATGTTATAACAGGTTTCAGAATCACATACATATCTACAGTATGATTCTATTTTTATTTACACAAAGCTTAATAAGTGCATATAGTATGCAGAAAGGTACTCTAACATTCTGAAGGTTTAAGTGGAGTAGGCAAGAGGAGAGGAATGATAGCTTTCCTATTATTTTATGGTATTGGTTGAAATTATATTGAATTTGGTATAGCTAAATAATTACTAAATATTAGGGTTCTCTCTCTCTCTCTCTCATTCTCTCACTGTGTGTTGGTTGTAGGGTTTGAATTCAGGACTTGGGAACTGTCCTGAGCTTTTTTCCCTCAAGATAGTGTTCTACCACTTGAACCATAAGTCCATTTCCATCTTTTTCTGTGATTATTTGTTGATAAGAGTATCACAGACATTCCTGCCCAGACTGGCTTCAAACTGTGGTCCTCAGATCTCAGCCTCCTGACTAGTTACGATTACAGGTGTGAGCCAGTGGTGCCTGGCTTAAATATTAGGCTTTTATTGTTGATGTTACAAATTTGTACCTTAAAAGTAGTTGTACAAAGAAGTTGCGGTTTAACAGAACAGTTTATGAATACAACATATTTTGCAATACAAAATTGCTATCTCAAGTTTGGGAAATCAGAAATATGAGATGGTTCTTCTTTTAAAAATGTTGAGACCGAGTCCCACTGTACAGTCTGGGTTGGCTTTGAATTCCTGGTTCTCCAGCATTAGCCTAGCAAGTGCTGGGATGGCAGGCTTCTACCACAATGCCCAGCTTGAAATAATTACTACTGTAATGGGCTAATATCAAGATATCAACATGGTTGCATTCTTTTCTGGGACTTCTAGGGAAGAATGTGTTTTCCTAATTTTCCAGAAGAGAATGCATTCCTTGGTTTGTCCCCCTCCATTTCCACTCTTCAAAAACAGTTCAGAAGACTCTAAAATTTTTCTCTGATTCTTATTTTTCTCCCTTCTTCCACTTACGGGGGGATTCTTGTGATAAGATTTTGGCTCACCCAGCAAATACAAGAGAATCTCTGTATTTAAGTAAAAAATCTGCTAATTACTTTTGAAACATATTAATAAATTAATTAACTTACAGTTAAGTTTATTTATGTGCGTGCATGCATGCATGTATGCGTGTGCGCTAGAACAGGGGCTTAAATTCCAGGGCTTTGAGCTCTTGCTTGGCTTTCTCGTTCAGGGCTGGTACTTTACCACTGGAATCATAGTTTCACTTCTGGCTTTTTGGTAGTTAAGTGGAGATAAGTCTCAAGGACTTTCTGCCTGGCTGAGTTGGAACCATGGTCCTCAGAACTCAGCCTTCTGAGTAGCTAGGATTACAGATGAGAGCCACTAATACCTGACTAATTTCTTTATTTTAAAGCCATATGATTAGATGTCATCAACAGAGGCAGAGAAAGCTGTGAAAGGAGCAGGACTGGTAAATATTGGGAGTTAATGTTGGTATGTTAAAAATGTGAGTTTCTGTAGAACATCCCGACTTGCAATTGTAGAGTTTGGGAAAGAGGTCTGCAATATATGTAAATATTGGCGCCATCAGCATAGAGTAGATACCAACTAAACCAAAAGACTGTGAAACCATCAAATGAGATGTTATACAATGATTAACAATGAGACGAGGGACTGACTCCAGCACTGAGAGACTATAGCAAGAAGGAGAAACCAGCCAAGAGGCAGACTTAGAACCCCAGTCCACTGTAGAATGCAGTAGGTAATGGATGTGCACAAAGAAGAGGTAAATTAGCATAGGACAGGGGTGAATTTTATTTCTCTTTGGAGAGTACAAGATAGAAAGCAGGATTATTTGCATCTATCCCATCAGTGAATGAGTGGGATCAAGTCATGGAGCGAAAATACATGCATTTCTTTCTAGTCTATAAGTATACTATGTATTGGAAAGCAATATGAGCCATTAATTTTTAATAAGTTAAAGTGGCAGCCAGGCGCTGGTGGCTCACACCTGTAATCCTAGCTACTCAGGAGGGTGAGATCTGAGGATCACTGTTCAAAGCCAGTCCAGGTAGGAAAATTCCGTGGGACTCTTATCTCCAATAAACCACCAGAAAACCAGAAGTGGTGCTGTGGCTCAAGTGGTAGAGCGCTCCCCTTGAGCTGAAGAGCTGAGGGACAGCGCCTAGGCCTAGAGTTCCAAGTCCTGCAACTACCAACAACAACAACAACAACAACAAAAGTGGCATTTTCTTTTCAATTTAATTACTTTGGTGTGGTAGTTTTCAAGAAAAACTTGTAAAATTATTCCTTCCCTTAGAGATAACTATAGTTTGGTATTGTTTATTTCTGTTGCTTGTGAATATACTTTGGATCAGCGATACTAGTAGTTGAAACTAACAAGTTTAGAAATCATCCCAGGAATGTATTTATATTCCTCTTCTGGAATTATAGAAGATTTTTTTTAAAAAAATGGACCTTGACAAGCTCATTGATAACTTTTGTTCATTTGCTAATTTCAAGTAGAATTTTCAACAGTCATCATGTCCATACTGGTAATGAAGGTGATTTAGACATTAAATGGAATATAAAAGTCTCAGATGTTTTCTTATATTCTAGGCCAAAAAGTGAAAACATTTATGTTGGGAACACCTGTAATGATGTAAGTGAAGTTAGGTTCGCCTCCAATCTTACTATCTCTGTTGAGAAGGGCATTTATTGAAGAATAGACAGAAGGAGCAACATTATCTCTAAGCTTGCATTTTGACAGAAAGTGGGAATAGAAAAAGGAAGTCACAGACTCACCATTTTTTAGAGTGAATTAAATTTGGGGTATATAAGGCCGAAAATAGAGGAAACAGTGTAGAAAGCCCTGTAACCTTCTCAGCAAGTTGTGAAGGGCATGTGAAAGGCTTAAACTGAATAGGAAACAGCATCTTCATGAGCTCATCTTAAACTAGAAATCTGTTTCACATGAGGATTTTAAGAGTCTCTGAAGATATACATTTCGATTAGCCTCATATGGTCATATGTACAAAGTAGATTGGATAATTACCCAAGATTTATCTAACCTCAGGGAAGTTATGGAGAGGGTGTCACTGCTCCTTATTTTTTGTTTGTTTTTGGCACATGTCTTCAGAAAGCCTTTAGCTCAATCTCTAGGTCAGAGCAGGTAGTTCCCAACATGCCTTAACTCCCAGTGTTTGTTTCATTCAGGGCCTTGCCTGAAAATTGCTCCACTCTTGGGAATGGCTGGGGGAGGGGGGTGGATTTTGATTTATGGTATGTAAATTCTGTAATCTTTGGAGCTTACATTGAGATGGTAAACACAGAAATCTTCCTTGGAATAGAATTTGACTCAGATTGTTGTGAGAAAACACAAGGCAGTAACATTTCCATTTACAATTAATGCAGAGGGAATCTGTTTACATCAGGGGCACAGAAGTTGCTGCTGCTGCTGCTGCTTATTGCGTTATGTGATGGTTATAGACCCTTGCTTTACAGCTCTTTTTTCTGAAATGCAGTTAAAAAAAAGAATGTCTTGCACCATAGCAACCCCCATGAAAGGAGGCATATGCTATTTCTAAGACTCACAATATGCTTTTCTGATACTGTGTTTGCTCATAAACATGTTTATTGTGGGTGCTGTCTGAAGAAGGGCTGTTTTCCTATAGAAATCTCTCCTGAACCTACTAGCTTCTGGCACCCCTTGTGGAAGGATGAGGCACTGCACTTATCTTTGGGGTTTTTAGCAATGCAATTGATGACTAGTGTGTATCTTTATGACTTATAACTGCTCTGTCATAAACTGTCCTAGTTCAAGACTCCATTAGAATATTGCTGTGGATTTTGAGAGACAGGTGGCATGTAATAGATAGGTGTTGTGTATACTGTAACCAGGCCTTCTTTATACATTACTGTTCTCTGTTTTAAAGTTCTTTTGTATGCCACAGAGAACACTTGATGTGGTGACTGACCTGCCTTTACATCCTGGTTTTGTCACTCCAAGTGTGATGACTGTGCTCTTAACACTTTTCAGTGTACATGCTACTAAGTTAGAACAAGTGTAGGGATCCTTTTGGTGTCATAGCATATCCTATCTACTGAGTGCCTGAATACATAGGTGTGTTCCTTAGGTGGAAAGATCTCTTCAGTGGCAGTGTCTGGAGAGGCCAGGGATGCTAAATTTGGGAATACACTTTACAGTGAGGAGGCCTATGAGGAGCAGTCATTTTGGAGACAGGAGCTTGGTGAGCTAGCCCAGCTAGTGTTTTCTAACAGGAGGTCTGTTTGGGGGCATTTATGACTTCCAGTGTGTGAAACTAAGCCTGGAGCCAATGGAGCCTAAGTGGCATTTGCTACATCTAACCTGGGTTGTTTTCGTTTATGGCCTTGATTCAAGACTTACAGTTCTCCTCTGAAATAGAAGAAATGATTACCTTACATTCCTTAAAGTGAAATAGTCCAGTCTGTCTGCCTGCTTCTCTCTCTCTCTCTCTCTCTCTCTCTCTCTCTCTCTCTCTCTCTCTCTCTTTCTCTCTCTCATCTATTGTATTGCTGAGGACTAAACCTAAATCTTTGTGCTTACTAGGCAAACAAACAACTACACCAGTCACATACCCAGCTGTTCTGCATTTCAGTGTTTAGGTAAGGCTAGCTTTGCCACTGGTGCCTTGAACCATGGACTTCATACCTGCCTCTGAAGTAGCTAGAGACATAGGTGTGTGCTTCAATCTGTTTTGGAGATAGGGTCTGGCTAACATTTTTTCCTGCATATGTATTTTATTTTATTTTTAAATTTTACCATAAAGGTGATGTACAGAGGGGTTACAGTTACATAAGTAAGGTAATAAGTACATTTCTTTTGAACAATGTTACCCCCTACCTCATTTTCTCTCCCCTCCTCCATTCCAAATTGTAAAGTTCATTTCCAACATAGTGTCTAGTGAGAATCACTGTTACATTGGTTCACTCTTTGTTTCACGTTTTCTATGATTCCCTTTCCCTTCCCCAAATCAGATAAACTTATGTACAAGACAATGGGTACAGAAAGCAAAAACAATGACAGCAGGGAATAAACCAAAGGACAAAAAGAAATAACTGCAAACAGTACACTAAAAAACCCTTCTTAGTTCCATTTCTTGGATTTCATTTTGATAAGCATATATTTTTACGGTCATATGCACATAGGTATTGATCCATTGTGATTTTCTTCTAAGACATGTTCTAGTTATTACAATTGAAGGAAACCATGCAGCCTGTGAGGCTTGGGTTAATGCTTCTGAGTGAAGTAAGCCAGAGAAACACTTTTTTTTTGGTTGGTTGTGGGACTTGAAGTCTGGGCCTGGGCGCTGTCCCTCAGCTCTTCAGCTCCAGGCTAGCACTCTGCCACTTGAGCTACAGCACCACTTTCAGTTTTCTGAATGGCTTATTGGAGATAACAGTCTCACCAACTTTCCTGCCTGGGCTGGTTTTGAACTGCAGTCCTCAGATCTCAGCCCCCTGAGTAGCTAGGATATCATGTGTGAGCCACCAGTGCCCAGCTATGTTTTTTTTATTTTTATTTTTTCCAAAGCCTCAAATCTTGATTCTCCTGCCTCCTGAGTATGTATGATTACAGACATGTGCCACCATACCTAGCATTAAAGAATATTATTGTTTATTTAGCTTCTTATTGTTGGAAAGGTGTATGGAAATTTAAGTTGGGGGAAATTACTTGAGAGAATTTCTTAGGCCCTCATTTACAAAGTTTCTGTATATACAAATAAAATTTTCTTATCAACAAAGTATTCTAGGAGAAGATAAGTTCCTCAAAAGACTACACATAGAGCTCCCCTATGACCCGGAAATCCCACTTCTGGGAATTTACCCAAATGACCACAAACAAGGCCACACTAAAGCTACCAGCACAACTATGTTTATCACAGCATTATTCATCATAGCTAAGATATGGAACCAACCTAAATGCCCAAGCAAATGTGGTACATATACACGATGGAATTCTATGCTTCTGTCAGAAAGAATAACATTGTTCCATTTATAAGGAAATGGAAAGACTTGGAAAAATTTATATTAAGTGAAGTAAGCCAGACCCAAAGAAAAGTAGGTCACATGGTCTCCCTCATTTGTAAGACCTAGAATATGTACATGTTATTCTTAACAGTTCTCAATAACCCAACTGCCTAGTGCATAAGACTATATATAATGAAGCATATCAACATAAGCTCCTTCCTTTGTACCATGTCCTTGGAGAGCACATGGGCTTGACTGCGAAACTGATTAGCAAAGGGACTGTTTTCTGTGTATTCCACACCTGCCAGTATGAAAACCATTCGTGCAATGTCAATAATTTACTAACAATGGACTCAGGGCTTCTAGGATAACCCATTGTAGGTTGTACTACTCCAAGTATACACTTCTGAGCTATGGATTTAGTGCGCTAAATAGTAGCAACCAACTTTGTGAAGTTTTCTCTGGTAAGCTGTTGGCTCTGAGGCAAATTCAAGCCAGAGTTTTAATTTCTTTTTTAAAGAAAACATCTGTTATAGGTGTTTATAATCCAGCAGTATGCGAGTTACACATCTCAATTAATAAAGAAAGCTATAATACTCTTTAGGGATTCTTTTGAGGCACTCTAGTGTTTCTTAGCAGTGAACATTTCTGATCTTCCCCAGTGCTCCTATCATTACTTTCAAATCAGTTTCTACCCTGTGCCATCTGCCCACAACTCTTAACTATCTTGAGAATAAAAGTACAACAGTTATGAGAGGGAACTATTTTGTGAGGGCCAGAGAAATTCCTTTGGGAGCTCTCTTCTACTTTTTTGCATCATTTACTTTTGAGTCTTTGACAGTGTCTTTAATCCCAAGAGTGATACAGATTCTCCATCTTCTAAGGATTTTCAGAAGACATAGGAGGTGAGAATTAACTTAGAATACTATGTTTCTTCTTCAATTTGCCATAATTCAAAAATTGCCATAATGTGTGTGGTAGATAAATAACAGGATATGTGTCTATTTTCTTAAAGGTCGAGTTGAATTCTCTCTTTCCAATCTGCAGTTTTCTATCCATTAGAGCAATTGATAAGCTTTTAAGATATCTGAATGGCTAGCAATCTTCCATTACAGAAAGAAGATGTTCCCTCCCAATAACATGTGTCTTGGTATGGTTATTACAGTGCTCCGGGCAGTCTAGTCTGGAATCTGTTATTATTCAGAGGTGTAATGTGGTGACAGTCCCCTCCTCCAGTATTTCTTAGCTTTTTAACAGCAGTGTTTCTTTTCTAAACACTGAAAGATCTGTTTGATTTTTGCCTTTGCAACTGTCGTAGGCAGACAAGCTCAAGCTGACACACACCGTTTCCCGCATGACAAGGACCAATGGTGATTTATGACCATTTATAGGAAGTGTGGAAGGATGCATTTTTAGCCAGCCAGGCTACATCCTTTCACTCGGCAATAACATCATTCTAAAATGCTGAACCAGGGCACACAAAAAGAGGATCCGCTACTGAAATGTTCTTTTAAGTGCAAAACTCTTTGGCTAACTTTCTATAATAGTAGTTTCACACATTGGCACGCTCAGATCACTGGCTCAAGTATTTACTTAGCACCTCCCTCACCCGAGGTATTATGCTGTCCAAAGAAAGAAGTCATCAAAATCTTGATGAGTGGAACTGGAAAGCTGAAAGAACTAGGATATCAGTGTGATTCTTGTTTGCTTTTGTTGTTAGTTGTGAGGAAGCAGTGTAACAATTTTGGCTTGTTTTTGCAAGCATCATGCCGGCTAACAATAAAGGGAACAAATGGAAACATTAATTCACTATAATATTAATATTATTAATTTTAATAATATTCCAATTTTTCACCAGTAATTCCTAAAGGCCTAAAGTAACTAGTATATGTCTGAGACAAGCAGGAACAGTTAGATGAGTTGATGTTAGGTGAAATGAACCCCAAGATAAGGATTCAAATGTTTTTTCTTTCTTGCAATTGTTTCTAACATATTTATAAGGTATTTCTTTGTTGTTTTGTATGTTCTTCCCCCATGGTATAATTCCTGTTTTCACTGTATTTGATGTCGGTATAATTTGTGGAGTGGAAGGAAAAAACCAATTGTTTAAATAGGGATGTAGGTGGACCCATTGCAACAATGAGATGTACAAAATGCTATGTTGAAAAATGAACTTTACAACTTTGG